>NC_079290.1:32449569-38197069 GCF_023638135.1 Falco biarmicus | reverse complement strand
GCCACCAGGGCACACTGCTGGCCTGTGGGCAGGTTGCTGTCCACCAGGACTCCCAGATCCCTTCCTCACAGAGCTGCCTTCCAGCAGGCCACCCCTGTGCTGGTGTGTGAGGCTGTTTCTCCCCAGGTGCAGGACCCTACACTTGCCTTTATTAAACTTTATAAGATTTCTCTCCACCCAACTCTCTAGCAAATCGATGACAGTTCCCGTGGATCCTGCATTTGAAAGCCAGTCCATCTTTTTAGTGGAATGTGGGCATGCAAAATTAAATGTAGTGACTGTTTCTTCACAGTTGTTTATGTCAACAATCAGTAGATTTACTTTTCCAGCTGTGCGTAAATGGTTTGGTCTGAATTATGCTGAAGTCAATGATGAGTGGAAAGGCCCCATTTGATTTCTTATGGCTCTCTATATAAGTTCTGGCAGGAGTCAAATAACTCTGTATGTTAAGTATATGAAGAAAATAGAACCGTATGCTCCCTTATTTCCCCCATTCTTATGCACACTTTTGAAGTTAGAGTGTAGCTACACCCTGAAGATTCATCTTCTTGGTGGAAATAATTTTCATTTCAGAGTCAAGCTATCCACAATGGAGCATTTGATGAGATAAAATTGCTGATTAAAAAAAAAATACTGATAAAATTATTCACAAATTATTCACTCCTAATGTCTACCTTTTCTAATTGGTTATTGCTTTACTGGACCTAATTATACCTGGACATAATTCAAGAAAAAATATGTGTACAGCAAACTGTAAAAGAGAGCACATAGTGCTGCCCAGTGACTATTCCTTTTTGGTTTGACAAGGGGGTGGAAAGGGGAGTTATATCAGAAAGTTATGGACCTAGAGGCAGGCATACTATAACAAAGAAACAGTGGAAAGCACTTGTCATATCATGCTACTAATCCTTAAAGCATTAAATATAGGTTGCTAAAGCAGACAGCAAAAATCTGCATTACTAAAATCTTTCATGGATTTCTACAGATGTAGGTGGAACCAGCTGTAGCAGTCATTGTATAATAAAACAGATGTGATTAATAATGCAAGAAAATAATTTATAGGTAACTCTTCAGAGATATGCATATGGATTGACACTCAGTCTATCTGTGAAAAGATTGTGAGTACTTTGAAAAATAAAAGACATGGAACAATGGTTTCTTTCTTTCCCTTTGTAGGCCAGAAATGATACAGCAAGGAATTCCAAAGATCAGTGTTTCCATCTTCATAAAATCAACCTGCATTGCAATTTTCAAAAAAAGCACAGTTAACCCAAAGTTAGGCAGTCTCTTACAAAATTATCTATCACCAAGCAATACCCTTTCATGTCTTGCTTCCAAAAAGAACTCTCTTAGGAAATATTAGCAGAAGTCTGCATTAAGAAAATGGTAACCGCAGAATCAACAGTATCCAATACCGATGTTAAAGTCTTAAATTAGCCTCACAATCACATACTTTTCACAGACGCTCTTTGCCTCATTGAGATATCAGGATTGACCAGGCTTTAGGGATGAATCAAGATTATGTTGTAAGTGTTTAGGAACAGGACAGATCTATGGAGGGAAGTTAATAGTCTTTGGTGAAGGCAACTGAATGTCGCTCCTGGATAATTAGATTCTATCTTTGGCAATGACTGCTACAGGAGGGCTATGCAAGCATGAAACCTGTTTCTCCTTCTGCAGCCTACGCTGTCTGCATACACTTACAAACTCTCATACACACATCCCTCTTAATTAACTTTAAGGTTGTAAGTGGAAAACATGAAAGACTGGAAATCTTGGAAATGCCATTCCATAGGCTAATTTAACTCTGGCATTCCTGTTAATTTTTCATAACTTTTTTGTAAAGAAATGTAATTTCCTGCCACATTTCCCATCAAAACTTTATGTTGTGTTAATGTGCACACAGTTCATCATCACAGTGAGAGCCTTTGGATGCCATCAGCACTGTTATCTGCCATTTGACCTAACCCATGCAACCACCAGCAGCAGTATATTATCAGCCTCTACTTTGTAAGGCCCTACATGCAGAGAACTGGTACTTACTTGGCCATGTTTCACAGTCCTAGATTGCACTTTGTGGTTCAGTAAGCAATTTCTTTTTTCCATTTTTTAACTCAGAGCTGAATCCATAGGTTCTCATTTATATTCAACTTGTTCACTTTCTGGTCTTGCCTGTCTTCCCACTAGCTCATGCCCATTTCAGGTTGAGTTACCATTGCAGGGTTCCTGGAACCAGCAAGGACACCAACTTGCCACCCCAAATCTTAGTCTCTCTGCTCCATGGTTTTCTCTTTCCAGGACTGTTGTCCTTTCATGGGTCTTCCAACCTTTTCTTTTGATCTTGTGTTATGTTAAATATCATCCTCAAATGCCATTCCCTCCTTTTCCTTATCCTTCAACAAACCACAGTTTCTGTTTTTCTTTCTGCTTCTTAGTGAGGTTCTTTTCCAAGTTTCTGGAAAGCTAGCACAGTAGATATATGAAGAGATCGTCTTTCTGCCCTTGCTTCAGAGTCTCAGCGACATAGTAGCTTGTAGCAATTAGGAGCAATTTGCTAGCATGTTTATACACAGCCCTGCAGTTGCAAGGTAGAGTCTGACCGTTACAGACAATATTTTGGGGGAATATTGCAAATAAAGTCTAACAAACCCTGTAGACCATGTTTAAAGTGAGTTTTTCATGGCTTCAGAAAAGATATATTCTTGATAAAAAATCCTCCTGTGCTAAATTTCAATTCCTTTCTCAAAAATATAGATACTGCTCAGACATTGTGGATGCCCTTAGTGGAAAAATCACAGCTTTAAAAATGTGGATCTAACATTTTTTCCACTGTTTTATTTTCAGTTCTAAGATAGATTTTGCCGAGTGTTTAATACAAATTGAATGCAAAACACATATTTGGCATTAATAACATCATCCTGCAGAGTTAAAGTTTGGCAAAGTTCTATCTAACTGAAAATAACAGCTTTGCCCTTCACTATCAGCTTGACAGATCCTGTACTACCTCTTCCAAGTACCCTAACCATGCTCTCAGGGTCAGACCTCTTTTCCTGCACTCATACTAGAAAGAAACAATTTTTTTTCTTTTTTTTTTCTTTTTTCTTTTTTTTTCTTTTCAGAAAATGCAGATCAACCTGCACCTCAATAAGGCATTTGTGTTGCATGTTGTTTCCTCTCCTCTTGATGGTTTTGGCTGTCCTTCCTCTTAGCTGAGGCCCAGTGGGGTGCCTCCTGTTGGAGTGTGTTCACATCTCCTCTTGGAAGACCCTCTAACTGAAAAGTAGCCTTGTGACGACTGTGCCAGCAGTTAAGCAATTTAATATAATTTAGCCTGCCTATTAATTGATTTAACAACTCAAACTAAAGCACTGAAGTGGTCAACAATGATATTACAGGAATTATCACACTGAAAGACACTTTTTCTGCATGCCCTTTTAATTTTCCCCTCTTTCTCATTCTTAATCACTGGAATTAAAAATTAAAAATTCTTAACACACAGTTTTTATTCATTAAAGTATTCCAGAAATTCTTTCTTTACTCTATATGTCCTTACACAATGAAACTTTTTCTAACATTTGAAGTAGGAAATTATTTCACTAAGGGAACCCACTATGCCAATATCATGACTACATCTGTCTACCTCATAAAGAAAAAAAATAATTACTATCTTTTCCATTGCTTCCTTGAGGAAAGCAGGATAGATGCCACTGTACTTCTTACTTCTGGGCTTTTTCTTCCTCTGTGTGTTTGTCAGTGAATCCTAGGTTAAAAGGTGGTATGCTGTCTTCTAAAGGCCAGGACATTTGCAATGCTGCTGCTGAGCTCAGACCTTCTGAGACATGGACTGAATAAACTTTTGCTAACTGCCTGATATTCAACTAGATGGTTATGTAGGTAGAGCAGTAGCAACTAGTCAACTTTTCACTTGCCATTTTTAATTCCCCAAGGAGATAGTAGTAAGCCAGGATAAGGTATGTTTTGTATATTTGTTCATATAGTGTCAAGACTAAGGACCTAGTTCAGGCTCAGGGTATGTATATGAATTGACCAGAGATCAGTTGGTGAAACCCATCATGATGTTTCAGACTGTTTTCTACACCTGTTGAGGTTTACTAAGGCACTCATCTTAGAAACATGATCACTTTCTCAATCTGCATCCCAAAAAGCTTGTTCGAAACTGTTCCTTAAGCAGTTAATCATTTTGTTTTGCCTGGTAATGCAAGGAATATAATAAATACATGAGGAGAAAGTTGGTTCTTACAAATGTTCAAACTAGAATAAACCAGCAACTTTTTTCTTCATTCTCCACTGTAATTTCCTCCTCTCGTACAACTAGACCTATGCAACTAGAAGGCAAAGAGAATTTTATCTATGTGTATTTTAAGACCCTGCATGACAACCTGAAAAACATTCACCCACTTAGCTGTTATTTATGAAAAATTACTTTGTGGTGTCTTAATGCTTCTTTTAGGGAACCATTTGGACTATTAGCTCACACTTAGTGTTTTGTTTGCCATGTACACAGCATCAACTAATCAGACTATTCTTGAACAGTCTGAATTGCCTGTAGCACTTCACTTCAGCAGGCAAACTGACTCACGCTGACAGGAAACGTTATGAGGCTTTCCCCGAAGGGACCATCCCATAATATCAATACGAGTATGTAGTCATTAGCTAGTCAGGGAACATCTAACAATTACATTAGTCAAAGCACTTTACAACATTTGGCTTTGTGGAGAATCTGAGATTCCAGCTCTGAAGCTATGCTGAACATAAGCACCAAACATAACAATGCTGCTTTGTTGTAAACAGAATTAATTTGGGGGAAATCATATCATCTAACAAGTTAAATCTATTTTTAAAATTTCTTACATATACTTGCTTCATAAAAAAAGTATTTCAGAATGGTTTTTGGTTTTTAGTTCTAAGGGAAAAATGGGTTCCGAATGGCAGAGGAATAAAATCTGAGCAGGGATGGATAAAACTATTTACATAAAAAAGGATAAACAGAACTTCGCAAACACATTATTTCACCGTACAAGTACTCACCTCCACTCCGACAGCTCAGTGAGTTAATAAAGGACAATGTTCTTATACAAAACAGTCTGAGAATATGTATGTATAGACACATTAATATTTAAATCTCAATAGGAGCATCTATTATTAAGCATTTCTACTCTTTCTGATAGAAGGCCTTAGAGGCTTCATGCCATTGCAAAAGAGGATAACATGATCTCAAGCCTTTGTTTGGTTTATAGCAATTCAATACTGCTTGGCATGAAGTCACATGTCCTTAGGAGCTCTAACCAGTGCAAAATGTTGCAGTACATCTTGCCGACACCTCCAAATCCGATCTCTGCTGTCCACATTGATATCCCAGATTGCTGAGCCAAGAAAAAGGTCTCACTCCTGTTACCTTAGCATATGATGTGGTGAACAGTTTGTAAAGCTTAGGAAGGCTGTGAGGGACCAAAGCAACATTCTCTGAGTTGAAAAAAGATCTTTCACAGGAGTCAGACCTAGGCTGTGGAAACAATCACTGAGGTACAAAAAGATCATCACAGACTTTGCCACATTCTGCACCTAGTACAAGAAATTATAGAAAACATTTGCCTTTGCTTTGACTTGCATAGGTACATAGCAGAGTGTTAATATTGTCCAAAGTCCTAACAAAAATTAACTTCACTTTTGATGTAAACACCAAAGGAACATCAGTGCCAGTAGCAACTTTGTTGAACCCTGCTCATGTATTTCCTAATAAAGTTGTCAAGAAAACCTGAAATGGTTTCTACTCAACAGAGATCCATGAATCCCAAACAAATAAGCCATTACAAGTCCAGATCTAAATACTTTTCTCAACTTTTCACTAAATGGTCTGGAACTTAGCACACAAACCATTTAGAAACACTGAAGACTCACTCTAGTAGATATTCCCATGAAATAACAATACCATGCTTAAGCATCTACTGTAATTGGCACTAAACATAAGACTGAAAAAGAAATCATTAGATGGCAAAGTACTGGACGGACTTTGATACACACAACTTGAGCAAAATATCTGGCATTGCTTCACAGTTAGACATTACAGTAATTCAGTTTTTGCCAGGAACAAGTTACCACTACCATACACAATTCTGGGAACACCTGATGGCTCTCTAGTGCTGCTGTTACCTCTTGCCTACCTAAAAGCTCCCAAAGTAGTAAAACAATGCTCCATCAAGCTGGTGATGAAGCGTTTATAAAACCTGTGAGGGGTGAGTTGAAAAATGTTCTTAGGTTCAGCTGCAAGTTTGGAGCCTGATTTAAACCACATGGAGACCACATAGATCTATGTACTGCATGGTAAACTTTTAAAAGTCTCGACTCGAACATTCTGTGTATTTCCAGATTCACTGAAAAATTCTTTAAACCACAAGAGTGACAGTTCAGAGAAGGAAATTTTTCTTCAGTTCTTTGTGAAACTTCTACATTTACTTTGAGACTTTGCGTGTAGTAGCATACATTTTCTTTCTCTTGCCCTCTTCTCTTTTCACTAAGGGTCATAAATAACTCAAAGGTTAATGATAAGAAATTCCTTCATTTTTCAGATTTTTCCTATTCTCAAATAAAGAGGAAAGTGTTGTTAAGCACTATTCAAGTGGAAAATACTGTTTCCAGAATTAGGAAATAAAGTCTTATTTTGATTTATTATTTTGCTTCTACTCCTGCATGGCACCAAGAACTAAGGGATCCACAACAGAAGTAAAAGAACTAATGATTCTTCAAGCATTAAATGGTTGTGCTTAATTTTTTTCCATGTGATCTGCTATTTCATCAGTACTGGCTATTTGTAATTATTTCTATGTTAGTGCTATTTTAGTGCTACAGGTATCTACAAATTAGGTCTTGCCTCTGTATTTTATTTCTGGTTATAATGTAACAAAATATTACATAACAACACAAAGCCTTAACCCTCTAGGCAAATCATGACCTGAACTCCACACATTTGCAAAGATAATTTCAAGAACCTGGCAACTTTAAAACACTTACAGAAATATTTCACAGGTCATTAGAAGAAAGACACATTATGTTATAAAAAAAAAAAATTCTAAAAGCTTAAGTAAACAGTCTCCATGTACATGTTGTCAATATTTGGCCTAATGTTAAACTTTCCCCTGCTTCTTTTTTTTTTTAATGATGGGGGAGAAATGAATGAGATGGGAAAACTCTGATCTTCAGGATGAGTAATTTTTTTCTTGATTTGCCAGTCTTCCGCTGCATTTCTGCTTCTTTCCCTTACCTTCTATCCCTTGCCTGCCTCATTTTATAGATTTGTATATAAGTATGATGACTGGTCCCTAGCGGAATATTGTATAAGAATTCTTAACATTTATGTTTTGTATTATTTCAATTTTTATTACAGAAGAAAAAGAAATTTCCTTCAATTCTTTCAATTTTTTTCAATAAAAAAAGAATAAATAATAGGTTAAGCGATAATGATAAAACCTTTATCATCTTTTTCCTAGATTTACTGTTCACATATATCCACTCTGACTAAAAAAACCCCAATATATGGTATTTGCTAATGCCATATTTGATTTGTTAATACCAAATTTCATCAATACTCAGCTTCTGTCTGGTATGAATAGATTGATGAACAGAAGTCTGAGTCCTGTTCTGAATTGCTCTGGTTCTTAAAATTTGAAGCATAAGAGTGAGCCCCCAGTCTCTCCAGAATATGTCTGTGCTACCACCACAGTGAAATGTCATAGAATCATGAAATCATAGAATTATATAATGCCTTGTGCTGGAAGGGACCTTAAAGATCATCTAGTTCCAACCCCCCTGCCATGGGCAGGGACACCTTCCACTAGACCAGGTTTCTCAAAGCCCCATCCAGCCTGGCCTTGGATACATCTAGGGATGAAGCATCCACAGCTTCTCTGGGCAACCTGTTCCAGTGTCTCACCACCCTAGCAGTAATAAATTTCTTCCTTATACCTGATCTAAATCTACCCTCTTTTACTTTCCCTCTTGTGCTATCACTACGTGCCCTTGTCAAAAGACCCTCTCCAGCTTTCTTGTAGGCCTCCTTTAGGTATTGGAAGGTTGCTATAAGGTATTCCCAGAACCTTCTCTTCTCCAGGCTGAGCAACCCCATGTCAGAAGACAATTGCTGAGGCCAACTGAACCTGACCAGTGGATTTTCCCTCCTCTCTTTAGGGCACTCACAGCAACACTTTTCAAGAGAGAAAAATGAACATACTTCTTTTTGCAGTGAAGACATTCTTTAATTGAACGACTATGCAAAAATAGCTCTTTAAAACTCCAAGATACCTACCCTTTTTTCTGTTCAAGGGAATATATTTTCTCGTATCTGTTGTACTCAATGAATACATAGATACTGAGAAAGTTAAAAATATCTATGCCCCTTCTGTTTATCTAGGTATCACCCCATGTTTTGTATTTGGATTTTTTGTTAACTGGGTCACACAGAAAGGATCGCATGCACCCAGGGGAGAAGAAGGATAATGAATCTTATCCAGTATCCAATGCTGTACAAAGGAGAAAAAAAAAGTGCACTCTGCAGATTAAAATGAAATATGCAAGAATACCCTGGAAATTATGTGTTCGGTCTTTACGTATGAATTAAAGCCTTCATTTTCTAATAGCTTATTTTAATTTCCCTGTGTGGTTAGTGCAGTAGACCTTAAGCCCAAGAAATTACTAAGAAAAAAAAAATCTCTTTTGCTTCAGGATGTAATCCTTCCATTTGTAGATACCAATATATCGCTCAAGTGGCAAAGACTAAAGAAGCTACAAAAAGACTACAGAAGGCTATGAAAGGAGTACGTAGAGGAGTTTCATTTCCCCACAAGCTTGTGACATCATAGATGAATTTTTAGTGAAGTTTTATCATTATTTCATGTCTGGAGCAAATTAACATGTCTATATTTGCACATGTGATTCTTTTGAAAGGCTATAGCAATATGTCCATTTATCTGAAGAATAGACCACAGGCCATGACCACGGTGATCACCACAATTTCAGCAAAGGAATCCTACCTGACTTCTTTCATGTTGAACTTCTAAAGAAAGGGATGCTTATTTAGAAATTAAATAAGCACAGCTTTCATCAAGCACACACAAAAAAAGGATCACAATTACATTATTTTAATTGAAGATCTGTAGTCATTTGACTTAGGTCTAGAAGTAATATAAAATAACAACTTATATTATGCAATTAATGACAAGAAATTATGAAGAATACATAATTTTCAACTGTAAGCTTTACATAGGAGGATACAATAAATGAATGGAAGGAAACTCAGCTACAGTTTTCAGGCAGTGGCACTGAAACTTTTCTATGCACTTCCCATTTGTGTGTTGGACTTTATTATAATGTAAGAAAGTTTGTTGCAAACTTGTTTTGCACAGGTATGTTACTGTGAAAATACCCTGAAAGGTTCTTGTTCAAGTAAGCATGCAAGTGGAAAGCACAGTATCATAACATACAAAACGGTCAACAAGATGGCTAAAACCACCTAAGAGAGAGGCCTATAAAAAAAAGCTTTCCTAGAGTGTCCTGGAATTATTTACATTAACACTATTAAAAATCCATTAATTATTAAAAAATATTGTAATTAATGCTATAAAAAACAAAACCTAATGCACTCCAAGAACGTTAATCATTGTTTACTTGGGTTGAAGATGTATCAGAGAGAGAGAGACAGACAGACAGACTTAACGGTTAAAAAATTTTGCTCAAAATCTGCAAAACGACAGCTTTTAGCTGCTCTGCCTTCTTAACAAGTTATGACAAGGCAGTAGTTCTCTTACAGTGACTGAGTTCTTGCATTTTACAACATAGCAGGAAAGTTAGATTCAGATTTTTTAAAGTTGTAACATTTTATATCATTTGGGTCATCTGTGTTTTAGGCAGTGAAGGCAGGGATAGGGTGGTGTGAGGAATTACAGGCACTGTTTTCTGCTGTGTTGTTCATTATACTAAGCTACAACTTCAATTCATAGATTTCAAGGCCGTAAGAGGCCGTCACTATCATCCAGCCTGACCTCTCACTATAGCAAAGGGCAAAGAATGTCACTCAGTAATTTCCAAATCAAACTCCTAACTTTGGTTTGAGCTATAGTATATCTTCCAAAAAGATATGTAGTCTTAATTTAGAGTTTTTAGATGATAGAAAATCCATTACTTTCATAGGTAAATTGTTCTAGTGCTTCATTACTCTCACTGCTGAAAATGTGCACTTCTCAGCTGAATTTGCCTAACATCAAACTACTGCCACTGAGAAAAAAAAATAATTCTTTTAAATTAAATTGGTACTATAAAAAAACATACCTACTTTTCTAGGACATTGTCATCAAGACTGGTCTTGACCTTCTTCTGGAAAAGTAAATTGGCTAAGTTCTTTGTTCAGCCTAATAATTTTACTCAACTTTTCTGAAGTTATCATAGACCAATAATCTAAATATGGTGTTGTTGATTCCATGTGGAAATGTAATGCTACTGTTTTATTCTTACCATATCCATTGGTTTATGTATTCAAGGATCACATTCCCTATCAGAGGTAGATTAGGACAGCCTAATAGCCAATGCCTTCTAGAATGTCACTTTCTAAGTGTGACCTGCATGCGATGTTTGTGGATGTCATGCTGCAAAAATATACTTTATAAAGGATGTCACCTTACAAATCAACACTGCTCATGGATTTGACTCAGTCATTACCTTTCACTTAATTATGTTTTGAATCATCTGCATATTTTGTCATTATATAATAATTTTATATTGCTCCTTTGGTGCACAGATTGGTCTAAAAATGCACCTTTATAGAATTCCAACAAGAATACTTATTTTTAACCTATTTTTGAACAATTTTTCCTACCTTTTTAATCCACCCAGACCCCTATTTTTGTCCATTCAATATAGGCAGTATCAATGCAATCTGGCTTTTTTTCTGTAATGTAGAATGGTTTAGAAAGCATTTAGAAATCTATATGAATGTAGCTTACTTCATCAAACAAGTTTGTAATTTTAGGAAAAACACTGAATCAGTTTGATTAGACATGTTCTTTGTAAAACCACATTGATCAGCATATAAACAACTTTGCTACTAAAAATTCTGTACTGGTTACTGTCACTACCTGTATGATACAGATATAGCAAGAAGATATCCTATGAAGGCCATAGGTGTAACATTGTCTAAGCCTATAACATGGGCACCATGACAGTAATACTTATATCAGGTATTGATCAGAAACCTTTGTTTTCCCCTTCAAGTTCATAGTATTTAATATCTAAAGACTGTCTAATGAAACTCGTTATCATTGCTTTGCCTCTCACTTTGTTGATCATCAAGTCTTACACAAAATTACAAACTCTATGTAGTCTAAATTGATTATCACATACTGGAATACCTCCAGTCAATGAAATAGTCTTTTTTCTGAATCTTAAGACTGTGCTCTGACCTTGATATGCACGAAAATTATCAGAGATGTCACCTAAAACTCTGTTGGTAGCTTGAGGACACAATCAGCCTGACATGGGTAACATGACAGTTTGAAATAAGATTTGTTTTACTTTTTGTAAAAAATGGTTTAGTGATTAGGATCATATTTGATCAAGGTCACATTGCATATGCCAAAGGAATCATAGAATCAAATCTTAGAATTATTGAGGTTGGAAAAGACCTTTAAGATCATCAAGTTCAACCATTAACCTAGCACTGCCAAGTCCACCACTAAACCATGTCCCTAAGTGCCACATCTACACATCTTTTAAATACCTCCAGGAATAGTGAATCAACCACTTCCATGGGCAGCCTGCTTCAATGCTTGACCACTCTTTCAGTGAAGAAATTTCTCCTAATATCCTATCTAAACCTCCCCTGGTGTAACCTGAGGCCATTTCCTCTTGTCCTATCACTTGTTATCTGGGACAAAAGACCTACCCTCACCTACCCACAACCTCATTTCAGGTAGTTGTAGAGAGCAATAAGGTCTCCCATCAGCTTCCTTTTCTCCAGGCAAAAAAAAAATCAGTTCTTTCAGCTGCTCCTCATAAGAGTTGTGCTCTCTAGACCCTTCACCACCTTCGCTGCCCGTCTCTGGACACGCTCCAGCCCCTCAATGTCCCTCCTGCAGTGAGAGGCCCAAACCTGAACACGGCATTCGAGGGGCGGCCTCACCAGTGCCCAGTGCAGGGGGACGGTCACTGCCCTGGTCCTGCTGGCCACACTGTTTCTGATACAAGCCAGGATGCTGCTGGCCTTCTTGGCCACCTGGGCACACTGCTGGCTCATGTTCAGCCGGCTGTCGACCAACAGCCTCAGGTTGTTTACTGCCAGGCAGCTTTCCAGCCACTCTGCCCCAACCCCAAGCATTGCATGGGGCTGTTGTGGCCCATGTGCAGGACCCGGCACTGAGCCTTGTTGAACCTCACAAAACTGGTGTCAGTCCATTGATCCAGACTGTTCAAATCCCTCTGCAAGCCCTCTTACCTTCAAGCATATCAACACTCCCCCCCAACCTGGATGGAGTTTCTCCTTAGCCCTCCTTTTGTTGCTAAAGTATTTATAGAAACATTTTTTATTGTGTTGTATGGCAGTGACCAGATTAAGTTCTAGCTGGGATATGGCCCTTCTAATTTTCTCCCTGAATAACCTCACAACATCCTCGTAGTACTCCTGAATTGCCTGCCCCTTTTTCCAAAGGTTATAAACTCTCCTTTTTTTCCTGAGTTCCAGCCAAAGCTCTCTGTTCAGCCAGGCTGGTCTTCTTCCCTGCTGGCTTGTCTTTTGGCACATGGGGATAGCCTGTTCCTGTGCCTTTAAGATTTCTTTCTGGAAGAATGTCCAGCCTTCCTGGGCTCCTTTACCCTTTAGGACTGCCTCCCAAGGGATTCTGTCAACCAGGCTTCTAATCAGGCCAAAGCCTGCCCTCTGGAAGTCCAAAGTGGCAGTTCTGCTGAGCCCCCTCCTTCTCTGAGAATCAAAACCTATCATTTTGTGACTGGCATGCCCAGGAAAGCCTCCAACCATCACAGCATCCACAAGTCCTTCTCTGCTTACAAGCAACAGGTTCACTGGGGTGCATTCCCTAGTCATCTCACTCACCAACCGTGTCAGGAAGTTATCTTCCACACACTCCAGGAACCTTTTCTCTCTGCTGTATTATATTTCCAGCAGACATCTGGTAAGTTGGAAGTCTCCCATGAGAACAAGGGTTAGTGATTGTGAAACTTCTCCCAGCTGCTTACAGAATATCTCATCCATCTTTTCATCCTGGCTAGGTGGTCTATTACAGATTCCCACCATGAAATCTGTCTTGTTGGACTTCCCCCTGCTTCTTACCCATAAACTTTTAATCTTGCTATCACCATCATTAAGCTCTAGATAATCAAAATACTCTATAGCATACAGGGCTACATGTGTCAGAAGGCCTATCCTTCCTTGTCTGTCCCTTCTGGAAGGTTTATAGCCATCTATTGCAGCACTCCAGTTATGCGAGTCATCCCACCATGTTTCTGTGATGGCAACTATGTCACAGTTCTCAAGCTGCACAATGGATTCCATCTCCTCCTATTTGTTGCCCATGCTGCATGCATTGGTGTAGATGCACTTCAGTTGGGCTATTTGATCCCACCAACTTTTGGGAGGAGAAGCCCTAATTCCTACGTGACCATTCTCAGGTGTTGCCATGGTTTCTAACACATCGATAACCTTTGCATCTTTGCTGTCACAGTGAACTCCACCCTCTGCCTCCATGGAAATGGCATATTGAAGGACCGTACTAGCACACCATCCCTCACACATTAACATGCTGCCTCCAGGCTTATCTCTAGTCAGCCTGGTTTTATGACTTTCCCCCTTCAAATCTAGTATAAAGCTCTCTAGGTGAGCTCCTGCACAAAGATCCTTTTCCTTCTTTAAGACTGGTGTACCCCACCTGTTGCCAGCAGACGACGTGTTGTGTAAACCAACCCATGACCAAAAATCCCTAAATTCTGCCACTGACACCAGGCTTGGAGCCAGGTATTGATTGGGCAGCACTTCCTGTTTCTTCCCTCATTGTTCCTTGCGACTGTAAGGACAGAGGAGAACACTGCTTGTGCTCCTGATCCCTTAACCAGTCATCCCAAGGCCCTGAAGTCTCTCACAACTGCCCTTGGACTTCTTGTTGCAACTTCATTGCTGCCTACCTGAGAAATCAATAATAGATACGTTATATGTTGCAGTAACAGTAATGTGTGTTGGTGTTCATCTGTTTTTATTATATAAAATGTGATAGTTTTCTGCCAGTGGCAAGGAAAGGTTTAATTCCAGAATGAGTTATATCTTTGTTAGAAGTGGCATGCATTGGCAGAGGTTCAGGGTGCAGTATTCTTGTTTAATTCATTTACCTATGTGTTTTTTTTAATGTAGTCGTCAGATGGTAAAACACAGCTCAACTTTAACTCACAGTAGTAATACTCAATTCTGTGTTCAAATTTGAAATTTCAGTCTGGTAGGTGAAACATGGTCCAAACATAAATTATCGTAGTTCAAGGAAATATGTTACAAAGATGACCTCTCAAAGTAATAAGACCTGACATTGCTAAAATCACCACTGCATATCAATGTACACAGCCTATATTGTGTGTCATTATACATATGACATTCCTGGACAGGCTTATGCAACAAGATCCTCTAGTCCAAGAGATGCCATAAAGATGAAATCACCTGGCCTGCTCATCTGCAACCGTATGGTTGCCTACTAAAGTTTGGTTTAGTTTAGTTCATTTAGATGACCTCAAGGAGATCTGAACCCGGGGATCCATTTCTCTTGTGGCATCAACACTTTCTCACAAAATCTGTTTATGGACTACATGAAGCAAAATTAGGGAAAAAAAAAAAGCATTTGGTAAATCAGCTCTGTTTTGCTGTATCTTGAGGTTGAACCATTTCATGAATTTACACTGAGCAAAGCTGGTAAAAAAAAAAAAAAAAAAAAAAAAAAAGAGGTATTTCCTAGAACCAGCATCTGGTGCAAGTTTTGTTGGGCTTAAGGTAAGACATGCAGTCCTGGAACCATGGGACATCACAACAAACCAAGCTGTAGTCCTTCCCTCTTTTTTGCTGCCCAGACACACTCTATAAGTGGGCCATTTAATACCCATCCTTTTAAAACCCTAGGCAGAATGGATTCTGAGTGGATCTAACATTTGCTTTCAATTATATATTGATTACTTCTTTTTCCAAAAAAAAAAAAAAAAAAAGTGTTTCTTAGTAAACTGTATCTCTCTTTGAGGCAAGTATCTACATGACTTTAAAGGCCAGTGGAGAATGGGAGTACTGAAGTTAGACAAACTCAACTGCCATCTTAAGGTCTTCAGAGCATCTTGCCTCTCACCATTGTCTATATTTAATGTAATATGTAATAAATACATATATTTAATGTAAGGAATTTGTACAGTTGTGTCACATGGCTTGGATTAAATACTTCGGGGATTGCAGCTAAATGAGAATGGCTGGGTCCCCCTGTGGATATTCATAAAAAAGTATTCTAGCCATGCTGAATCTTGTCTGTACCATAAGCCATGAACACGTTGCCCATTGCATAGATCTGTCTGATCTAACTTCATATCAGCTACCACAGCTAACAGTGAACTCACAGATACAGCACTAGGCTCAGCAAAACTGTCGTCTTACCCTGCATAAGCACACAAACAGCTTCCTGTTCTCACAGCCAAGTTTGCCAGTACATGAATTAGACAGTTTAAAGATGGCACAGATGTATTTCAGATGCTTAAATCACACAGAATCTCAGCAAACAGGGATGGAAGCAACACCAAAAGATCACTTGGCCCTTCCTGCTATGTGGGATCATGACACTTGTGTCACTTTGGCTGCAGCAGCATTGCATCTCCTGACTTGACAGCTAAAATGAGAAACCTTGCTAACATCAGGCAACCAGGTAGTCCCATACCAAATAAATTGATTAATTCTACAGTAATTGTTTTTGTTTCTGTCACCATGTCTGAAAAAAGTGTAGAATACATCAACCAAATACTGGCTTCCTGTCCTCCAGAAGGGAAGCCTTACTTACAGTTGTACAAGTTTAGAATGAGGAGATACAAAGTTATTGCCTTTCCAAAAATACTTTACTAGGGTAAATCAGTAAGATTAACCAGACATATCTGAAAAATGGCTGTCGAGGTTGGAGGAAGAACAGGAAGGAAAAAGACTTTTGCATGTCTGTAAGCACTGTGCCTGGTAATGAGGCAGGTTCCAAGTTGGGGTTTTTGGGGTCCGCAGAGCAAGTAAAGGACAGACCAGCCTCACATATCAGTTGCTTTGAACTCTGTCTAGCACATAAGGTATGAAATTTCTCACTTACATTTTTACTATTGTTTCCTTTTCATCCCTAGCATTGATAGCACTTCACCTATGACCTTACAATGCTGTAGGTATGGGTAAATATAGCATGGTTTATCTTTATCACTTCATTCTATTAGTGCCATTTTGCAGGAAAACGCATTGATAAAAGTCTTTTTCTTCAGTTCAATTATTTTCCTGCCAAAGACAGGAAATTATCTAAATTAAAACACCACTGCATATATCTCATTTTCACATCTTAAAAAGCAAAAGAGTGTATAATATGTGTAATATGAATATTCTTAGTAACATTGGTGATGATTTCTGTTAAAAGAAACCCTCCTTTCTCCTGACTGCCTCCAGCCTTCTGACAGGCCTACCATATCGCTGTTGAATGTTCAGTTTTTCTGGTGGTATAATGTCAATGGCTAAGCTTGACCAACATTTATTTCAGAAGACACAATGTTGAGCATAAATTCTTAGCAAAGTCTAACACCAAGGACCAGACACACCTTCATATCTATACCACAAACCTTAAAATTTATGACATACATAAAATAGTTTAGCAACAAATTAATATTCAATGCCATTTAGAATATTATTACCATTCCCACTATTAGTGTCACTACTATTTTAGAGATAGAAGTGAAGAGATTAAATACTTTGCAAAAAACCCACAGAGCAATCATTTTTAGAAATAGTATCAGAATTAAGGATTTTTGTCTCCTGGGTTACAGCTTTTTCCACACCTTATCTAACTGACTGGAATATTTAAACTGCTTAAGAAATCATTAGTTAATGACCCTGGTATAGAAGAATATACTTATTGACAGGTGTTTGATGTGCTTTTTCACCTAACCCTGCTATAGTTTTGTCAATGTTTGTCTTGCTCTTTTATTCTAGGATTTTTTTAGCTTTTTGTTCTGAAGATTGCTAGTAAAAATTTGGGATTTTTTTTCATGTATTCCAGTGCCCTGGAATTATAAAATTTTATTTATATAATTATAGTATTAATTAATTGATACTAGAAAAAGCAAGTAACATTTCCCTGTAGGTCAAGACACAGACTTACACGCAAGTCACTAAGGCTGAAAGTAGAGTTCATTGGTACAGCACCATGTAGCCCCTGACCCTGCACACATTTGACACAATCCCATCACATAACATTCAAGGGGCTCTCTTCAAAGTTAAGAGGAAAATAAATAGAAAGCAAACTCCAATTATATGAGCTCTACTTAACTGCATGCTCTTACTGCATAGCCTGCATCACGTGGTTTCTAGAGGGTGATTTTAATAATGTTATCATTTGATTGTCATTTCAAATGCTTTACATTTACAGGTAGTTGGCTAGCCATTCAGCCTGGTGGAAGACGGGGGAACTTCCCTTGGAACACAAGTATCTAAGCAAATAAACCCTTTCCATGCTTGGAAATGGCTTTTGTCAGTGAGGCTAAACAACCAGCAAAATCCATAGCCAGTGGGAGCATATGAATGATGGCACATCCTTGAAGAAGTAGAGGGGAGCAGATGGAAATAAATGTAAATTCTACAGCAGGAGCTGGGAGATAGTCTTAGCATGATTTGAGGGATCCTCATGCCCTTGTCCTTCTGTGTCTCCCTTAACAACACAGAATTATTAAAAGCAGGGAAACCATTACAGAAAATCAGCTATTCAAAGACCGGTGTGAGCTCAAGTCCTAAAGTCTTCTATATGGGCGATAAGCAAGTATGACAAGTTAGTCCTGGATTAAACCAATAGATAGATAGTCAGATTTTGCTAAGGCAGACTGTGAGACAAAGCATTGTTATGCTCTTTAAAGGCTAAGCAATGTCTGCAAAAGCTGCAGAGGAGCAGTGTTTTCTATTGAGAGGACATTAAGAAAAATTAAAAATGCAGACAATAGTCAACTTAAGAAGGAAAGCCTTTTGTGATGGGGCACAGCTAGAGGTCATAGATGAAAACACTGTTTTACTGCTAGTCTGAGAAATCAAAGGGAAGCTATGTGTTTCTTTTAGTTTGAATTGCTATAAAAGCTATGAACTGATAAAATTCTGTAATCAGGTATTAAATTATTTCCTAGCTCAAAGAAAGACCATATTTATTTTTTTACTGTCAAAACCTGAAGGAATTTGGAGTCACTCTGAATAGGGGTTAATGACATAATTTGATTTAAATTGCTTAGATTGTTTAGTGACTATACCAACTCAACCCACTCCTCTTTGTAGTGTTTCTCTGCCTCTTATACCATACAGCTGAGAGGAGAAAAAAAAAAATCCCATGGAAGGTGAACACTTTGAAACATCAATCATTTTGAACCCTTAATGCGTTCTTCACCCAACTGTCAGGACTATAAAACTGTAACTGGATGCAAAATGGCTATTTTACTTTCCTTACAAATATTGAAATTGTGCAATGTAAACTAAACAAATAACTTTGCAGACTCCTTCAGCTTGTCTGATTCTGCAGCTCCCTATAACTTGTTCTCATGCCTTTTCTGTATGTGATCTGCTCCTACTAACTGAGCAGCTAAAGGAGGCACCCCTGTTCCTTCCAGCTAAGTCTGTCATTAGGATTTTGTGGTGATAAATTTAAGACATCCCAAGCTTTAATCAACATTCCATTTTTAATCCCTTCAACTAAATACCCCAAGCATTAAACACCATTTCAAACAGTCATGTGCTAGCCACTAAACTGTTCTTGAAAGCTGAATTACAGTATTTGCCTTTGCAAATGCAACCAAATTAAATTTTATGGTGACAATAGCTAACATTTTATCTTTTTTAAAGCCTGTTCACAGCAGTCATTCCTATCAAAAGTTTTGCTTCCAAAAAGTGAAAATGCTTGCAAAAGATTTCAAAGCACAATCCTAACAACACACTCAACAAAATACTGCTTATGCATTTTTGATTTTCTTTTTCATCCATATGAGGTATTTTTTTCATTCCTCATCTTAGTTTTTTCTTTAAGTTAGGAAATAAAGGCATATGTTTTAAAGTAATTTTTTTCTGGGAAGCATTTTGAGGTGTAAATATAAATTGTTTCCTTTAAAGCCATTGTACATTAAAGTAAATTCTACTGCATTTGAAAACATGTCAGCTTTATTTTGTACTGGTATTCAGAATCCTCTCTTTTTGACCAACATTATATAAAGTTCCTCTGGGAAGATAATGTGTATGATTGCAGCCCTGCCTTGTTAAAATCCATGGCTTTTTATGCAGTCATGTTTTCACCTATGAATTATGCATGAAAAAGTATCTCATTACATTTCATTTTCTTTACAGCAGCATCCCCCTTCTCGACATGCTCAGATTCCCATCAGCCAAGCTCTACTCACCCTGCAGCTTAGCTCCATCTTGATGCCTTCATAGCATTTTAGACAAAATGGGCGTGTTTAACTTGTCACCTCAAGCCTGGTATAAATTATTCACCGGAGCTTTGCGCAGATTTGTGAGATAACCAGCCTGAACTCAGAGAAACTTCACAGGTTTGACTGTGTATGTTGTATTCGACAGGGATGTTAATGGCAATTTCCCCCTATAGTAGTCCCAAACAGAGGGTTCATTGTTTTATTAAAGGATGTTCCTTGTTAATGACTCAATCATTTTTCATGATAGTAACCTTGAGCACTCTAAAGAGGGAAGCACATTTCTGTAGTTATTTAAAGGAGTGCATCCTTCTGACATTTGTTTTAATTGCAGTTTACCAAATCACAAGGCATTTTGGGCACATTAATGGGTATTTATCTGAGCAAGTGGCTTAGAAGATGAGATAATCTACTTAGAAGTCAGTAGCTGAGAAAAGAAGCAATAGGGAGTTAGCTTTTATTTGTATTTTTGTCCTTACTTTAAAGACTATGAAAATCTTTTAACATGGTTAAAAGAGGGGCCCACAGTGGAGAAGCCACAAAGCAGGAAAAATATAAACTGCTAAGAACCAGTGATGCTTCAATGGAAAAGACTGAAGAGAGCCACAGTGATGAAAAATTTTATGACCAGCTTTTCCAGAGCAGCTTCCCATTTTAAGGCTTGAGCCACATATTTTTATTTTTAGCATATCTCACAGATGCCACTAAAACTACAATTTCTTATGATTCAAAGGTCAAATGAGCAGAGAATCTCTTTAAAAAGTTATGTTTAATTTTAAAGGAGCCTGGAAAACTCTCCAAGAGTACATGCATATTTCAGTCACAGTTTAACAACTTGAGCCCTTCTTCAGCTGCAACAAAGGCAGCGGTTCTTTATTTCAAGCAACTGATGTTAGGAGAAGAGAATACTTGAGCTGTGAAGTTTGTAAAACCAGGGCCTGGGAGTCCCTGGTTTTGGCACAGAAGTTGTACGCACATCAGAAAACCGCCGTGGCCTGCTTCCCCCTGTCGTCAGTGGAAAGAAGTAGGCATGTCGGTGGATGTGTAAAATGTATATATTAGTTAAAGTCCCTCAGATTATTTTTGGAAGCTTTCTTTAGCCACAGGATTTGATGGTAAAGACTCAAAGTAAAACTCTGTTCACTTCTCCTATCCTCTGCCCAAGACACTACTGTCTCCTGGGAAGGAAGCGTGTTGAGGTCATTATCACATTGTGAAACAATGAGGAGTTAAATACAAATACAGCTGAAATGAAGTGAGGGCCAAGTCACTGAGATACAAAAAACCAAATTAAACCATGTCGTTTTCTTAGGTTTCAAGTATTTTAGAACATTTCATAGGACATTCAGTTCAGTAACCTGTTCTGTAACCCTTATAAACAGAGATTAGTGCCTTAGTAGAATGCACAACAAATGCACATTTTGACTGCAGGGCTTCAGATGGCTCCATAGACAGGGAGGCAGCACAGCGCTGTCTGTGCCATGTCCTGGCTGGGTGGAGTTGCACTGATGGTGCTTCCATGAGCAGGAGGTGGGCAACATTGCACACCACTGACAGGAGCAGACTGCCAGGCAGCCAGCAGTTCCTGTGCCCGCTCCGTGCGGCTGTCTGGCCTTGAGGGCTGAAGCCAGCCCCTTCAGGGAGCAGAGCATGAGTGCATGTCCCGGGCAAAGCAGGGCACAGGCAGGGAGGGCGATGCTGTGGGCAGTCCCCCAGGCAGGCGAGGGGCATCTCCCACTGGTGGACCTGCTGTCCACCTCCATGGGTCCCAGCAGCTCACAGTCCTTCACAGCGAAGGCAGGGGTACGACGTGTGTCTGTGCCCACCGTCCCTCCAATGCAGCCTGCCAGAGTTGACCCCAGTCCCTCTACAGCTGCATCACACTCTGCAGCACTGTGGCACTGGGATCTGGGCACCTGCCACTGCTGTCTTAACAGCAGAAGAAAAGTCTGTCTTAACAAGTTCTTGACAAGGAAGCTGACTCTAAACAACCCAATACTTCATACAGCCTTGAATAATAGAAGTGGAATCTAAAAGGGTCACAATAAAAAATGAAACTGTTTTCACTCATGTTCTAAAACCAAACAGAACTACTGAAGGAAGTACTTCTAGGAAACGGAGGCATATCCTCAGAGGTTTTTGATTTTCTAGTTATTTGATTACTTATTGTTTATTTCATTTTGAGACAAATAGACCATTTCTGCATGTACAAATAGTCTCAACCAGCGCATAACAAGCTAGTTTTGAAACTAACCTTAGCTTTGTTTATAATTCAGGACCTTTCATTTTTCACTACAGATTGTATCACTTGTGAGCTGTAAGGTCATTAACAACTTGCAGAGATACTATAAATATAGTGGGGAAAAACCCCAAAACAACAAACCAGAAAATCACAAACAAGCCCTTACACATAAAACCTCAACTATTTGAAGTCAGAAATAGTACAAAGGCCATGATGTTTCATGTATGAATCTGATGCACTTCAACTGGCAAAGGCTTATGACAAAGACAAATACGAAGCTCATGTCTCTCATTGGACAATTTTGCAATTTCATACAGCCTTATATTTTCTCAAGAGTAATACACAGAGAAGTTTGACAATATCTTTCCTACACTTCGTATCAGCAAGGTTAAAGTAACTGAGGATTCATCAGTGGTGGGGCAAAATAGCCCATTTCTTCCTACTGCTATCTAGATAATGTTGAAATTTTTCAGGGTTTTAGCAACTTTGCATGCATACCCATAACATCCTATGTTACGTATGAACTACTTTCACTCTAGTACTAAATACAATGGGCTACAGAAAATTTTTGAATTGACTATTGCAGAACAATAGTTTTAATTATGGATGATTTTTGAGTATGAAAACCAAATATTTCAAATATATTCAGTAGATCAGACTGTTTGAAGGTCTTTCAAAAGTAAGAAATGTGACTGAATAAAAAATGCTTTTAAGTTTTCTTTTAATTATAGAGAAAAAATGTCATTTTTGGTTTCATAGTCCTCATTAAATGGTATATTCACATCATAATGTCTAGAAAATTTTTGTATGCAACTTCCAATTCAGTTAATTAGTACCACAACCTACCGGAGAATTATAATTTAAGAAAAGAAATGAAGAAAGAAGTTAACCTACCTCAAAGGAAAAAAAAATTACTATTCATATGTTACTACAAGAGTATAATAATAATCATAATGAATAATGTCTTCCCAAGAGAGATAGGGTGTGATATAAAATCTCTATGCTCGAAGAATCAAGTCCAAGCAGAACAGTTGCACTGGCTTCTTTCACCTTGCCTTCCAACCTCATAGATGCTCCTTCTGGGCCAGTAAACCAGAGACCACCTTAACTCAGTTAGATGGAGCCCCTCGTGCCCCCCAGGCCAAGATCTGCTTCCTACAAGCACAGCAGGCAATAGCTTCAGAAACACCAGTGTAAGGGACAAAACCTAAACACTGTGTAAGCATTTGAACTTTAGATAACACCCACTTTGCCTCATGGAAAGCCAAGTCTTATGGCTAACTGCTAGAATATGATCTGAGTTTTTATTCCCCAGACCCATAACTAGCACCCAGTGCAAGTGAGATAACAAGGAAAAATACGAGGTATGGTGGTTAGCATATTGAACAGTCAAGTCTCTGGAGAGAGAGCAGAGAGAGATTCTACTAAAAATCTTCATTGTTTCTCTGCTGAAGGTTCTCAAAGCACTCATAGGGGGAAAAAAATAGCTTTCAGCAGTCACAACTGTGTTATGCTTAATAATGTTTTGTACAATGTTTTGTATTGTGAAACAGAAATTCCATTTGAGTTACTTTGAAAATTTCCTGGTACAGACTTATTTTATTCAATTATCCTGGTAAGTTTAAAATGCTGAAACGAGAACTTATTCATGTTGCTTGTGGGTTAAATTAGGCTGTAGCACTTCAGAACAATGTGGTTTATTTTTAACGGACCCTTTTACACACTCAAAAATCACAAAACTTCACAACTAATGACTGCAAATAGAGCTGAAGTATACAGACAGCACACACACATAAATAGCCATGGAGTAAAAATTGTAAAAGACTGTAACAGCACAGATACAGTTGAAATACCGTAAAGTTTCCTTTCTAATTTGGTTTATAGTACCAACATTATTAACAGCTTATTTCTGTATGGCAAAAAAGTAACAATCTGGGTTCTCTCTGTGATTAAGACTAGATATTTACCTTTTTTTATGGTCTTTTTTTCTTTATTTTATTTTCCTTGACACTCCCTCTGCAAAAGCACAAAACCAAACAGCAAAGTTGTCAAAGTCATTGAACATTAGAATGCAATTAGGCTAGCAAACAAAATATTGTTATTTTGAAAACAGGTTATAACTCAGAATTTAGAAAAAAAATTGTCTATGGAAAATACATATCAAATGGAACAAATTTTATACACATTAAATTTGGCATATTTTACTTTTTTCATAAATATAACATCTCTGCTTCTTTTCCACTAGGGCCTTGAGTCAGTAACCCATGTCACCATAATGCTCTGGATTTCCAGAAATCTTCAGCCACTCATGCCCTATTAACCAGTACAGTCTCCTAGATTATTAGTCTAGGTTAATGTGGCTGCTGTCAGTTGGATAAGTAAGGGCTTTAGACATAGAAACCATTGCTGAAGATAACCAAGGACCTCATTCACTAATTTTAAAGAAAGGTATGACTTTATCAGATGCCACATACAGATACCATAAGTCTGAAAGTAATTTTAAAATGAGAACAATGAGACCAAAGAGAAAATTTCCTGGGATTCTGAAATTCAAAAAAGTGGAAAACTGACTCAAGACCACAAAGAGTGTAAGTGCAAATAAAGTAATTCAGATCTCAATGTGATTGCTACTTTGTTAATGATTTTGTAGTTCTAATAGAAATGTTAGTCGTCCACCACAACCTTAAGTTTTTGTATTTTCTCAGGGACTCGGCTCGCCTTTACATTCAGGCTTTTATCAACACTTTATCAACATAAGAGGATGTTAACAGAAAACAAAGTCAAGCTCATTAAGTCCAACAGCTTGGTATTCGTGTGGGTCCTTATGACCTCTGGACAAGCAGTAAAAATATAGACTCATCTGGAATTCTTAAATATTAGCAACAATCTTTAAATTTTCTCATTATCAGAAATGGATGTGGTAGATATGACAGCATGTACTTTGTTTCCTTCAAATCCATAGTAGGGAGCAAAAGTATAGAGAGTAGACAGAGAAAGCTGACAAAGGTGCAACTATAACATTATTTCCCTTATTTGAATACAAAAGTTCCCTCTCAGTATCTTGAGAAGCTACATTTTTTGTGATTCTTTATCACTGTCCCATGATAAGAGCCTTCCTTGATTTTTTTTATAGTTTCTGGAAACTTTTTCTTCTATAAAGAACTTGCTTGTTGCCTTTACAGGTGTCTCCTCATGACCCAGAAATGGAAGAAAGATCAATTTGTCTTCCCAGCTCTGCCTTTTCTCTGTAGTAATGCCAATACACATCCAGAGTTCTTCCAACAGGGTTGGTTTTTTTTTTTTTCCTTCATGTATTTTCTGCTAGATCATCCCTTACTGTCAAAGTCTCTATGTGTTTTAACATCTTCTTTTTATTCTTCTCTTTTATATATCCATCAGGTTTTCTCCCACCCCCACCCTCCCCTGCTTTCTTGAGTTCTTTTTTCAAGCAAACCTTTTTCAATCAGCAACAGCTTAAAAATGTTTCTGCTTTATTGCAGCCTCTTCCAGCTTCTTCACTTTGTTTTTTGCTTTCTTCTCCATAGCATGCCTATTTTTTCTTTCTTCTTTCATGCTTGCAGTGCTCCTGGTACATTTTGAGAGACTTGCTTATCTCTTCCTGATCTGCTTTTGAGGAAAACACTTTTGACATGTTGAAAGATGTCTTTCAATTCAAGCAGGTGATGTGATCAGCTTCCTCAGACTTTGAAACATCATTTCCTGCAGCCATGATCTGCCTAACTCAGGATTCTTTCATTCTGGCTATCCATCACCATTGTACATCACACAGGACTTTCCACCTAACTGAGCTTTAATTTTGTTGTCTGGAGCAGCAGTGTGTTCAGAATCGTTTTCATACCTACTTTAGAATGTCTTTTAAAACATCTCATTAACCAAATATACTGTAGTTTGAATATATAATCGTTAATTTATCTGCAAGGGTTTCAGGATTTACTCCTAGTTTGTAAGACTTGAAACACAAGAAAACAGTGGGTCTGCAAATGATATGTGCCTGGTTTGCTCATAGTTTGCCACTCCCGAGTGCTTGATTGGTCCTATAATGTTGTGAAGACACCTTTCTTGCTTGTTCAAGTTAGACACTGACACACTGGAATCTCTTACTAGGACCTGGTCGCAGGAAGACTGGGCAGAAATAGATATCATATCATGCCTGACGTAACAAAATTTAAAATAACTACTAGTGGGTGAATAGGACAATGTCTTATGTAACTTTTATCCTGACATGCAGCTTATTTTCAAGGGAAATGGGTCAACCACAACACCATTAAAGCTTTTTTCCAAAGGATCCTATCTTTTCTAAGTGACCGTCATGGTATTATAGCTTCATAACCTGATTCATTTTTGCCATGAGAAAAATGCTTGAAGGTCTGGCATGATATAGGAGCGGGTTTTTACTATGGTAATGCAGGTAACAGAGTAACACATAGAGTTAACATAAACTGAAAATGCTAACTGCCTGCTGGTAATTGCAGGGCAAGCATGCTTACTTTTAATTGCACTTATGTGTGTGTATACATTTGCATGTACAGATTATATAATTGTCAGTTCTTTTTCACAGTGTCTGCCCAGTTCTGCAGCTTTTTTAGTCATCCTGAGAAAGCCTACAGAGATATCTAGCTTCACATGTAGGTTTGTATGTTGAGATCAGAGTATAAGGAGCTATGCATTTCAGATCTCAAAGCTATTAATTTTCTCACCTATCATTGCACAGATAACCACTTACTGTTCTGGTGTCAAGATTGCTCTGGTTTCCTGAAAACAGTGAGAGAGAGAGACTTACCTTCCCAAATGACACCTGTGGTACAATCCATTTCTCTGATGAATTATGTTGAGAGCACTAACTGAATGCACTCTGACGTTTAAAAATTTTAAGCATAACTGGGTCATAGAATCAACAAGAAAACAGCGTATAGAAAGAAAACATGCTGCAAACCTTGCATAAGACAAATGAACATAAAAAGTGTCATTCTCTAAGGAATTCTGTTAATTGAATACATTTAAAAATTTCAGAGGCAGTTAAAGCTGACACCTGCTGTTATACAGACTGACATGGTTAGAAGCTATCTAGCTCTTTCCAGTAAGCTGAAGAAGCAAAACATCTAATTAAAACCAAAGCTGTAAAGGCGTTCAGTCAAATTGTTAAAAGTGTTCTTTTTTAACATATAAAATTGGCCGGGGTTTGTTGGCACAGATAGTTTATCAAAGCAACGAGTAAAATTCTGGAAGCCCATCAAAACTTGAATGTTTGAACAGACCAAGATTCTGTGGTGCTTCGCTTTTTGAAAAGCCTAAAAATGGATTAATACAGCACTTAGATTAACCTTAAAAGAGAAATAGCTGTACCTTATCTACTAGTACAAGACTCAGGTCTAAGGCACAGTTATGGCCCAGAGGCTGAAAATGTTCCAATTGTTAATAAATCTTGTGAGTTTATAACACTGTTCTGAAAAATACTAGATTTTGACATTTTAACGTTTCATATATTTTTTTCTGGACTCTGTATGCGAAATTTAAAAAGCTAGTGTTCACAATATCAAAAAGTAACAGCAAAGCTGGTATACTGATACCTTCTTTGGTTCCTCTATGCTGAAAAAAGGTTCTGGCATGATTTGCCTGATGTAGGTGCTCAATCTATTAGTAGTAGTATTTTCATAGCATCTTCAGTCCAAATTGCATTATACAGTAAGAGAAGTGTGAGAAAAGTGGCAGTTTCCTCCTCGAAGGAGTTATCATTTAAGGGTCCTATTCAGCACTTCTTACTGAGCATATCACACACTGACTTCAGAGGGGGCTTTGCCAAAGGAGGGAGTGAATAAGGAGTGCTGAATAGGACTCTACAAAGGCACAGCAGGTACAGCTGGTGCAATTCCATACAGACAAAGCATTGTACAATACAATGTAGACAGTTAAAGCAGTGCATTATGTATCATTATGAAAACCATCCATTTTACATATAATTTGTAATGTGAAAGTAGTTATCCTCCCTCCAAGTTTTACTCCATTTTTTGAGAGTTTTATCAAACTGTTATTGCATGATAAAGACCACTTAGTATGGAAATACTATGATAAAACTTTAAATTCAATTGATGAAACAAATAAGCAACAGATCAACTTTTCCTTTTGAAAAAGTAAGAGGTTTCTAATTTGCCAATGTTGATGGACAATTCTTTTTAGTATGGGACCAAGGATTTTTTAAAGAAATCATTACTATTTCTCATTAAATTCCAAAATCTATTATTCATAAATCTGAAGGTGCCATACATGCATTAATGAAGGAAGCCTTACAGCATTGCAGTGAGGACATTATTGTTCTCTTTGTAAAGCAAGGAAAATCGAAATAGAAAGGTAACATTACTTAAAGAGCTATACTTTTACTGATTACAGTATTTTAACAGCCCAGATAGATGCTTAGAAGGACTGAACTGTACTGCTACCAGGCTTCCCTGAAATGTTAGATTAGATTTAGACATTCAGCTAAATTACAGTGGCCTGAGAAGTTACCATGTTGGCAGAACAGAGTGTGCCCCTACCCATGGCGAACACAAGATAAAGCAGTTTAACCTGATCTTGTTTGCATTCATGTTGGAATGGTCCTGTGCTCTTCTCAATCACAACAGCCGCATTAAGTATATAATTATATTTACAAATAAAAACACTTGGGTTCATGTCCTGGGGGGGTATATGAAGGAAAAGTTTTACTTGCTTAAATTTACTGGAGAGTGGAGTCTGGCAACAATAAACAACATCAAGTGCACCTCAAGATACAATAATACTTCTAGAATTCTGATTCAGAGTGAATTTCTGGTCTCCCTAAGTGCCCCCTTAAAAACAAATGGGCACATAGCTGTATTATATATAGTTTCATTAACTTTGCAGATGACAGAGGGATAAGAAGGATACTTCTGCTGCTACACCTTTCTTAGCAAGCCCTAAGTTCCTTACCTGAGAGAAATACATAAACTGTACTAGTGAGAGAAAGGTCAGAAGGAATCTGATTTTAAGCATTACTCCCATAAACCTCATTCTGACCCTGAATGTTCATGAGACATTTTTGGTGTAAGAATTGGATATTCTGCTTTGGATATCACAATGCAATAACTGCTGAGCATAAATGAAATTAATCTGAACATAGCTGCAGCAAATGAATTTATTCTCTGTACCTCCTTTAAATTCCTAAAAGTAATGTGGCAAATAATATTATTGCATTATAAGATAAGCAAAGAGCTATCTGAAGAAGCAGATTACAGTATTGACTTGTATCACTTGTATCACCAAGGGTAGACCTGTTGCAGACCAGTACCAGAGATCAGGAGGCCAGAGAGAGGAATTCCAGCTCCTTGTAAAATAAGAGATGTACTGGAGATGATCTTGTTGCAACTATATATATAGAATTTTTAATTTTACGTTAGTCATTAAGTCTGAGTACAACTTCTTAGCCTCAAAACTACGTTGTTCAAACAACCATAATTTACACAAACAGCACAGGAAACTGCATTCACCACATTTGAAGTATAAACACTGTGTGAAACCACAGAAAATGAGACAAATATGAGGGTTTGTGGTTATTTTTTTTTATCATCACATGTTTCTGTGTCTACCCACATATGAGTCATATATTTTGCATAACCACAAAATAATTTTCACTGTTTTCAGTGATGGCTTATTGGGGAGTTCTGGAAGGAAACCTCACTTAAAACATGCAATTGTTTTTTGTGGTTTATTTGCTCAATCTATATATAGAGCAAATTCTGAAATTCACAGAACTGTCTACTTTGTGCAAAAGAGCATAAACGCCTATCTTCTTTAGTTTAATATTTTTTTGTGTGGCTTTCATTAACAAATGTTTCCAAAAAGGCTGTGTAGACACTTTAAAAAAATAAACAGTACTGGCCCAGCATCTCATTTGTTTCATTTTTAAATGTCCTATTTTTTTTAGAGTTTGAGAGGAGGATGACAAAGGACACCATAAGTCCAGACATATGCCCCCTAGAGTCTCTCATTAGTATAATGGAGTGTTAGTGGGGAGATAAGACTGTTTGCTTCTCCCTTTTTTGCCCCAGTAGGAACCAGACCAAAGTGGATCATCATGTCAAAAGTCTGTAAAAGACTACCAGGAAGTTAAGGGTTAGTACCAGGGCATGGGTGTCTTTCACCTGCAACTGACTGAGATTAACACACAATGTGTGTGATTTATGGCTCAGAACAAGTTTCTGAGGCTTAACAAGTTGCAGTACATTAGCTGACATATGCATGTGTTCATGCATAGCGTGCTGCCAGTTCAACCTTGCCTACTATATAGGCTATAGTCTTTAAGTCTGATTACATTATCTTACCTTTGTACCAGCTAACAGTGTACAGATGGACAAGCATGGAAGTTCAGCTGGTGTTTGGTGATTTGATCATGTCCCTGAGTGTCTAGGCAGACAGTGAAGCCCGGGTATGAACTACAATCCCAGAGTGGAAAAACTCCATAGTCCGCTGACTAATCATTGAAGAACTTGGGGGTTTTTATCAAAAATGTTCAAAATTCAACTTGCCAAAATGTATATAGGGCCTTGGTTCAGCTTGGAGAAAAGCAATATCTGATTTAAAATTGCTTTTCTGGTTAGAAACTATTTTTCCAATCACCACTTATCAAGCAATTAGTTAAAAACACACAAATGTGTTTCAAAAACTATCTTCAATCTAAGGTAGTGATGGTGAACAGAAAGACATTAAAGACATGAAAATTATCAAGCAGAGAACATAAATGATAGAGTAAGTATTTCAGACCAGTATGAATACCCCATTATTTTGCAAATTAAAAGCTGTAAAAACTTAGGGAAAGATGCATATAATCATGAACCAGTGAAGTCTGCATTCCGTTTTAAAGCTGTTCACCCAGTACACTAACTTTTGTCCCACACACAAACGAAGATGATACACATTATATAGCTTTGAAACTGCTGCTGAGATAGTTACTTTCAGGAGATGTGGATTCTCAGTAGCACATTACTGCAGCAGGGACTTGAACTAGAGCCCTTGTTTCCCTCTACACATGCACACCAGAAAGCGGCAGCTAAGTGGCCTCAGCAGGAGGGCACTTTCTGCTTGCAGAGCCTGGGACTCCAGCAAGGGAATGACAAAGCTGCACAGAAGTGTACATACCGCACACTGGAACGATATCTGCATCTAATATTCATCTTGTTTAAAAAAAAAAATAATATCTGTTTTCCTAATTAAATAACAATTTCTGAGTTGGATTAGGAAAGCAATAACCATTTCTTACTTCATTAGTTAAATCCGAACTATAACTGGGGAGTACTTCTTTCTGACTGATTCCTAGGAAATCTTAGAAGGGAAGTGCTGAAAGAATGTTTATGGTCTGGGCTGAGGTGGAGATCACGATTTGTGAGGCATTGATCAAAATAAATTTCAGCAAGTGCTACAACATTTAACAAAAGATAACTAATGATCTGGCACACAGTGTTCATGTATTTTGAGTCTTAAATGCCTAAAGTATACAAAAAAGTTTATAAAAATATAATAATAATAATTTCTAAGCCAAAGCTTAAAACAAAAAATCCATCAAGCCCATTAAATTTTAAACTTGACACTACTAAATTGCTTTAATGCCTTCAATAGCATACAGTTAGAAGCATAATGATGAATTTGGTGAGTATTTCTTACTTTTTGACACAAATTATGTATTTGAATTACTTTTTTTTATATTTGGTATGGGGGGGGGGGGGTTGGTAGCTAGTAAGAGAAAGACATTATACATAGTAAATACCATTGCATGGCTGCATCAGAAGTACCCAAACATGAATCTGAGCAAATGTGCTTCATTTAAAAGAATGTAATTTTATTTTTATCAGCACTTCATGTGTCCCCATTAATGGGCATCTTCTGAAGATGGTCTCACTAAACTACGATGCCACTGAAGGATGAAAATGGCTGCTGAATGCCACAATAAATACTCATCCTGTGTTCTTGGCCAGTGCAGCACTAGACTTTGTGGGAAATTAACACAGGGTTTTAGAGCAGTCAGACAAACCAGAAACAGACATACATGTTTCTAGAGACTATCAGTTAACATAGGACATTATAGCCACCTTAAAATGAAGGAAAACCACATCTCTTCACCTAATAAACAAAGCTAAACTTCCTAGGAAAGGTGTAAGGCGTGTTTTGGTTTAGTTTTGGTTTTTCCTGTGATACCTATGTAATGATGTTTTGGTGCATTTCCCTAAAAATATCCCTAGTGCAGAAATGTTTAGGAGTTTAAACAAACATAAGACCCTAAGGGGCTATCACTTCAGTTGGAGATTTCCTACTTGGCATTCAGTGAAAAACTCTATGTTCTTTAGAGCTGATCTTACAAATTCTTACTTCCTACAGAAAATTCAGAGTTGCTCTATGCCTACAGTGTGCTAGCTTCCCTGGGATCATGGTTTGGCCACTGTATGAGTGCATGGAATCTGTACAATCTACATACAGAGGAGGAAGCCACGAAGTGTGCTGCATGGATGCAATTACTGTAGGATGAGTTTTCCACTGAGTGTTTCTTTCCATGATGTACAAGCCTTTTTTCATCTTCCTTGGGTTCCTTCACCACCTTTCTGGGGATGTGAGCTCTGCACACTAATGTCAGTGTTTTGCTAGCTATCATTGTGACATTTAGCAGTGAGATGGCATATCTATCATGGTAAGGACATGCAGCTAGCTACATAGCAATGAGTGGCAAAGAAAAAAAAAAAGAAAGAACAACAAACAGGTTTCTCCTCAGCAACTGGGAATGACTCAACAAGAAGGCATGGTCAGCTGCAAAACCCCTTCAAGGCTGTTCATCAGTCTAGACAGGCCATCGATGAGGAGGGGAGTGGAAGTGTGGAGTTCTTGGGCACACTGTGAACTGGGGAAAGAGATGCAAAAGGGGCATCAGGTCTCTGTTGTCTTAAGATGCTGCAGGGGCTGAAAAGTGAAAATGGTGCCATTATTCCTCCAGTTCTCCTCATATAAAACATGGTGATTTCTGATACAATGTGTTCTTTCCACTTTTACCTGACATTGATAAAACCAGGCCTCAGATAATATCTAAATTGCACTTTGATAAAGCTGGATCACATTTGACATTCTTCCTCTCCTGGCTGTCCAGGACAAGGATTTTTGCTAAAGATTGTGACTGACATCTGGCATGGGTACACAGCTTTCCTCCATAGGAAATTCAGGCCCCAGGGGGGATGCTGTATGCCACAGGCTCATCCAGGCATAAGCTTGGACATCTCCTCTATGTATACTGTTAAGTAATAGCCATAGCATCCAAACAGGTGTTGATAGGGCAGCTGAAATCAAATGCTTCTGCAGTTTAAGGAAAGGCTCTTTGTCTCCTAAATCATTCTTAGAAAGACAGCATATTTTAAAAGAGTTCAAACACATTATGTATACTGTAGGGAACATGAAAGGAAGATGTATAAGCTTTATAAAACCTACACATGATCTGTTCCAATGTGTAAAGATGATATATAAAAACATTCTGAAGTTATTATTTTAAACGATCCTTTTAACTTTGAGGATGCATAATTATTGCAAATTTAGTACAAGTCCACATGTAATTTGTTCTTTTGCACTGAACCTTAGCATTTCCATGTTTTCTCATGTTTTTCCCTGTTTTCAGATCGAACTTTACACTCTTGTGCAACTCAAAACTAGGTATCCCTATCACCCTCACAGTCACTCTTCACACAGATGCATCTTATGCATCTCCACTGCCCCCACGCCAGTGCTCCATGTTGTACTCCCAGGACAAGGGTGTTACTTTCTGCCTCTCCTCCTGTCTTTTTCTCAAGCCCATATCACAAGCCTGTTCCACAGGTTCTTGACTTCCATTCCACTACCTGTTACCCTGCTTAAAGCTCTGTGACAATTTTAATATACACAATTTCCCTGAAAAAGACCTCTCCTGTGTTCACTCTCCCTTCTTCTCTCAGAACAGCTATGCAACAACCTGTCTGTACTAGCTATTATTACTAGTCTGGGGAGTCACAGTCACACCATTTAGGCTGTCCACATGCCAGCCTGTTAAAGTCTGTTTGAAGGATCCAGAGAAGATCGGCAAAGTATGAAAGGATATTGTTTGCCACTTACCTGTTCTACACACAGCTGCAAAGATGTTTGGAACATGTTCAATAGATAAGGAGCCTCTGCCACCTCAATTTTTTCCTTTGTTTCTGTGTTTAGTTTTTCTTTAAATTAATTGATTGATACATTGAATACTCCTTAGGATTGATAAGATGTGGTATTCCAGAATTAATGCTGTCTTACATAGGTACAAACAACTGCAGGAAGGCCTCTGAGTTGAGCACAGGATCTCAGCAGGCTCAGGTAATTAAACTTTCAGTGACTGAAACATACTCCAGCAGCAATAAGCCACACTGGATGTGTTTGCTTGGCTACTGACACACTTCTTGGGTGATTGAAGGCACTTGACCCCTGGCCTCATACCTCAAAGTGCAACTTAAACAGGCACCAGTAAGCCCTGTGGTAGCTCACTGCTCAATTGCCACTTATCTCTGATACCTGCTATGTAAGTATGTCCCCATGGATATGAGAAATATTTCCTCCTTAGCTAAGAGGACATAACACCAAAGAGAGGTGATACATGTCTTTGTACTCTGTGATGTTTCTTGGAAATATCTTCTCCAAAGGCTGAGTTCATTTTAGTTTTGAAGTTGCTCAAAGAAAGAAGCTCTGAGTCCTTATGTGCATACATATGCTATGAGTGACTCAGGGTTCATTTACTGGAACTGGTAGAAATGGTTTCACTATCTTTACTCAAATTTCTTTGAATGGCTGAGACAAAAATGAGTAGGGTTGTTCCTAAAGTGTTTTTTGAGGGGAAAAAAGTATCAATAAAAACATATGAAATTGTCAAAACCAACCCTCATTCCCTTTCTTTGGTTCACAGAAAGTGTTTGTGGGTTGGAAATGGGAAGGAACAGGGCTGGGAGGAAAGAAAGACATTAAAAAGCTGTGTTTGGGATGTATAAGAAGGTGTCCAGGTAGGGTAAAAAGCCCTACAGCCATGTTCAACAGCCTTGTTTCACAGGAAAGCAGAAAGTAAGCCACCAAGTGGACCATGCAGCTGGCCTGCTAATCCTCTGGACTTCTGAAAGCCCAAACACATACACGAAATGGAACAAAGTCAGAAAGTCAGGGGATTCAGGCAGACATGAGTTTATCCCAGTGGCTGGAAAGGACCCATCAGCACAAACAGGGTGTTGAGGACTTGCTCCTACCTAAGTTACAGCATGTAAGGCATAGTCACAAGGCTCTTCACCATGAGCTGCGCTATCTTTCTCTGCCAGAGTCCTTCTGCTTAAATACAGAGCCGTAACTGCAAAACAAAATCTGCTGCACTCTCCTTAGCAAATATACTTATTTCCTCTGCCACTGCAGCTGTGACCAGCTCTTCAAAAAGGGCCTCATGCAGACTCTTACATTCAGTGCAGGGTCATGAGGCTTTTCCTTGTGTTTTTAGAAAAAGAGGAGGACACAGCACTGAAATATTGGTCATTTAGAGAGTGAGTTTTGAAGTGAACTGAAGATGAGTTAGAAATCCTACTTTATATGCTGCAAGCTTCAACCCCTGTATTGGAGTTAAAATCCTGTATATTACCTATGAAGATTTATCCATAACACAAAGCCAGAGCCCCAGAACTGGTCTACACTAAAAAGAGGTTGTTATGTGAATTATACTAGAAAATTATTTGAATGGAGAGATACTTTATATAATCAAAAGATTCCTTTTTAGCAGTTACTTCTATATCAGTTTCCAAAAAGAATGAGAGGTAATATTGCCAGGAAAACATCGTAGCTGTGTCGGTTAGAGAAATTATATTTTTTTTCCACACTCTGTCAGAGTTGTGTCTGTAGCACTTTTAAGATTAGATTTGCACCAAAAGAGGCAAAACCCTGTGTCACAGTATGAGAATTGTCAGTGCTAGTACCCCACTCCTGAAAGCTCCTGTTTTTTTCCCTGAATAAAGGACTAAAAACTCAAAACTCTGTAGTCTGCTACAGAGGTTTAGAACCACCTTTCACTTGAACCATGGTGTGTCTTTTCTCACTGAATGCAATTTGTGAAAAACATTTTTTAAGTGCTATGAACTAGTTAGGCTTGAGGAGGTGGTGGACTTCAACTTTTAATAGAATTTAACAAAGTAGGAAATCTTGCTTACTTAAGTTTAGATTAAAGTTGAAATGCACCTGACGTGGTTTTACAAAATGCAATGGCATTAGTTTTATTGTCAATTTTAAGCTTACTAATTTGTTATTTATTGATAATATTAAACTTAAAATACATGCTAAAAATTGTCTGGTAAAAGAAACTCAGTATTATTGTTTGCCCTTTGCAAACGAACGCTTAGTCTTCAAGAATGTCGTTGAATTTCAATATGTATGAGATATTCTGCTGTTTTTTATTGGAAAAGCTTACAAAGTATGGCTTACAATGGAAAGCAAAATGTTTGATCTTTCTTATGAAAGCTCACTTACAGCTACAACTGTGGTCTTATAAAACATGACTGAAAACAGACCTGGTTTAATATAATCACATTTATTAATACTTATTACTTATGTAGCATTTTGTATGCAAGGATTTGGCATAGTTTATAAATATCAGTTAAACTTCACAAGCAGGCTGCAATGCATGCAATACTGTGTCACTAAGCCCATTCTCTACAGGGATAAATTGAGATGCCTAGCCTCTATCTATTCTGTGGGCTCAATCACCAAGACATGATTGTCCATACAATTAAATTGCTAACACAGTCCCTGGAATAATTTTTGGCCTCAGCTAACCATCTCTCTTCCAGATAATGCAGGGCAAAGGGTCATCTCTAATAGGTCATTTGAACACAGTCATCCTTTTTCTGGGGACAAGAGAGCTTGGCTATATAGTTTTAAGCTCTAAGTCCTGAGAAGGGTCTCTGACCAAGTCCATCTACTAGCACAGATGTAACCCTAACATTTCTAGCGTGCAGCACAGTGCTATTTATGGATTCCTGACCTAATCGGGGTTCGACAAGCAGCACAGCTCAAAGAAGCATGCACTACTCCTGATGGAACAAAGAGCTAAGGATTTTATTCTACTTCTGCTTGCTCAGAGTTGTGTTCTCATGTGACTCCCCTAAGATTTCCACAGTAAGGCAGGTAAAGGCATCTGCTTTTGCAGAAACAGCTGGATAGGAAAGGAAGGTGTTGAAATACATTAATGAATGGGAGAGAATTGTTGACTAGAGGAGTTACTTGGGCAGCCTGTTGTCAGAGGTAGGAAATCAGACACACTGGTGCTGAAGAAACAGGAACTGAATCAGGGAGCTGTTTATTAACAGCTTATTAAGAACCCACAGAATCGCAGAATGGTCAGGGTTGAAAGGGACCTCTGGAGATCATCTAGTTCCACCCCCTGCTAAAGCAAGTTCCTCTAGAGCAGGTTGCACCTAGAGCATCCAGGTGGGTTTTGAACGTCTCCAGGGAAGGAGACGCCACAGCCTCCCTGGGCAGCCTGTGCCAGTGATCTGTCACCCTCAAAGTAAAGAAGTTCTTCCTCACATCCAGGTGGAACCCCCTGAGCTGCAGTTTGTGCCCGTTGCCCCTTGTCCTGTCACTGGGCACCACTAAAAAGAGCTCAGCCCTGTCTTCTTGGCACCTGCCCTTAAATTACTTGTAGACATTGATGATATCCCCTCCCAGCCTTCTCTACTCCAGGCTAAACAGGCCCAGGTCTCTCAGCCCCGTCCCCTCATCATATCTGTAGCCCTCGCTGGACCCTCTTCATTAGTTCCCTGTCTCTCTGGAACTGGGGAGCCCAGCACTGGACACAGCACTCCAGATGTGGCCTCACCAGGGCAGAGCAGAGGGGGAGGACAACCTTTCTTGACCTGCTGGACATGGTCCTCCTAATGGCCCCCAGGATCGCATTGGACTTCTTGGCCCGAAGGACACACTGCTGGCTCGTGGGCAGGTTGCTGCCCACCAGCAGTCCCAGATCCCTTCCTCACAGAGCTGTTCTCCTGCAGTTCAGCCCCCAGCCTGTGCTGGTGCGTGGGGTTGTTCCTCCCCAGGTGCAGGACCCTCCACTTGCCTTTGTTGAACTTCATGAGGTTCCTCTCTGCCCAACCCTCCAGCCTGCCCAGGTCTCTCTGAATGGCAGCGCAGCCTGCTGGTGTGTCAGCCACTCCTCCCAGTTTGGTATCATCAGCAAATGTGCTGAGGGCACACTCTGTCGCTTCTTCCAGGTCATTGGTGAACAGGACTGGACCCAGCACTGACCCTGGGGAACACCACGAGCTACAAGTCTCCAGCCAGACTCTGCGCCATGGATCCCTCTGAGCTCTGCCATTCAGCCAGTTCTTAATCCCCTCACTGTCCACTTGTCTGACCCACAGTGCCCGAGCTTACCTATGGGGATGTTATGGGAGACAGTGTCAAAAGCCTTGCTGAAGTCAAGGCAGACAACTGTCACTGCTCTCTCCTTATCTACCCAGCCATCTACGCAACTTGACACTCTTGAGAGAGAGGTGAAAATATGGAGAATAAGGAAAGGAAAGGGCAAGTAATGATGGCTGCTGCTGGGAAGACTTGAGGAGGTTTACTGCAGCACCATTTTGGCCTCTGCAACAGTCATTGCTCCATTCACCCCACATCCTCTTCCTCCCCTGGAAGCAATGGAAGTGCAGCAGCAGAAAAACAAAAGAATTACTTTCCAGAGGTCTTGTCTAGTAGTTGGGACTTTTTCTCAAGCAACGGCATGTCTTTGGCAACTGACCTCTTTTCCCTGGGGTCTACGCTAATTAGTTGAGTAGCTGGACTCAGTTCAAGCCATGTTGCAACACTGCTGTAGCTACATTAGCCTTGGAGCTCAACCCAGTCTCTGCAGAGCACCAAGCAGAGGTGGAACCATGCTCCTGTCCCTATGCATACTTCACTGTGTCATGTAAACTTGTCTAAACTCCATTCATTTAATAATTTAATTAATTTTATTATTTTAGGAGTTAATTATTTTATGGATTAGTAGATACATAAACTATTAAGCTATAAATATTATCTTACAGCTCATTGAATTATATGAATGACACCAACTTTTTAGAAGAGACAAAAAAAACTCCTCTCAGAATGCATGACTGAGACATTTATTTGCAATGAAATCCCTGCACCTGCCAGAAAATTAAAAATATGGAGCCAATTTCCTGTGCCTTAACTGTGAGCCTTATGTGTATGTCTCCACAGCTTTTTTTGAGCCTGTATTACACAGAATTAGGCCTTAGTTGAAAAAGATGTTCTCAAGTGAAATATTTGGGTTTGGAGTCTCCTGGACTTTACCTTAAATGAGGTTTCAGGCCAGCTTGTAGAAACTTTGGAACACTTGTGAGTAGACAGCCACCTAAACACCTTTGAAGACTGTGTAAACCTGACCAATAACGGAAGCATAAAAATCAAGCCTGGTTTGGAAGCCAGTGGCTTAGTTCAGTTTCTGCTTCTGTAATTTTCTGTTTCCCCCCAGTTCTTATTCATGTTATCACTTGCTGATGGAATTTTGTTTGTATTGATAAAATTGCCATACAGGTACCCAGTTATCCATGTGAAAAAGAAACCAATAATAGACACAGAGTGTTGAATATTCTATTGCTTGTCATGTGGCAATATCATTTTATAAGCAGAGGGGAACTGACTTCCAAATTCTCATGTTCTTTTGCGTATATCAACTCCGCTCAAAAGGATAACCACAGTCGCAAAGTTTGAGATGCAGACACTGTGTCAGGCAGAGGCTGCAACACATAGCACCAGAAGAAAGGATAAGACAATCCTTTTCCTGGAGCAACGACAAAAGCAGGCAGTGGAGGGGGAAGCTACAGAACCTGTGACCAGGGAGCAGATTCTCCTTTCCCTCTACCTCCATTCCTGGTGCATCTGCTTTCTCCTCAGCTGGCTTATTTGTGTGAAAATACAGCTTCCACTGGGCAAATCCTGATGGTATAAACAAATCCAGTTTGTAGCTGAAGAACCGTAATGAGAGATGAGCACAAGCTGAATTAATACACTTTCTGTGTGTACTGGACACATCACCTCTGAAGTCAGGGTCATTGCTGCAGGACTCCAGCCAGTAAAGTTCTTTTCTCCATGTTCAGAATGGAGACCAATGCACAGAATAACTGATGGCTTTGTTTTGTATTTACTGAAGTCAGCAGATATAGCAGCTAATTTCAGTGCAACACCGCCAAGACCAAGTGCCAGCAAAGAAAAAGAGTTCAGAGCTCCTTGCATTCAATCCTTGGAAACCATGATAGAGTAAAACACACCAAAAATGTACTTCCTTGGAAGTTAATGAGCTAGAAAGAGGCCAGTTGAGAGGGAAGTTTTGAATTATAGGGACCAAGTGGGCAATTTTGCTTTAAATAATCAGCTTCTCAGTGGGTCTAAGTAAACCAGAAAATATGGAATATGGTGTTTATGAGCCAAAACACAGGCCAAACCTGTGAATGGCGAAGTTCTTTATAAATAACTATTATTGAAAAGAAAACACACAACATTATCACTTCATACTGTGATAATTACAAAGCAACACTGACAGAAGTGTCACTGGACCAGCTCTTTCTTGACTTATTCATACACAAACATGAAGCTGGAGACAAACCCTCAGCAGGAGTCTTCATGTTTCCCCTACCACCACATCCAGCACTTCTGTGAAGGATTCAAGCTGAAGTCAGAAAACGTTAGTGAAATGAAGTCATGATCATTCCAGTTCTAGAGTAAGATAATCTTTAAAAAAAATACTGCTCTTCAAAGACAAGTGAGCAATCACCTTTGAAAAGTTTGCATATACTGATGAAGAGATCTTAAGTTTTGTCACTAATCCACCCATGCTGTTCTAATGAATCAATAAAAATTAAAAGAATCAGGTGAACAGATAAAGGTCAGATGACAAAACCAATGCAAAGTCAGTATTCAGATGATAGTCTTGCCAAGACCACATTTACCCATGAGGTATTAATAATGTTATGCTTTTAACCAGAGGTTAATCTGCAATTTATTTTTTTTTTTAATTATCTAGAGAGAGATTCTTTCTGGACTATTAACTTTTTTTTAGTATTTAGATCACAACTCCTAAAGACTTAGCTATATTTTGACAGGTACTGACAAAGAATGCCATGGAATTGTGACTCAATTGTCACCTTCAGCATTTTCAAGCTGAAAAACTCAGGATGAGTGCTAGGTACTAATTAGAACTGTTATATTAGGAAAGCAAATACAATGGTGTCTAACATTAAACAAAGCACAGTTCTCATCACAAATGGTTTCTTTTGTGTGCGGGTTAGTCTAAAAACCCATTTTGAATGCTAATGAGGCACAAACAGTAATTGCCAAAGTAACTAGTTTCATGCAATTACAAAAACCATATAAAAAGCCCTATTGTTTGTTGTCTTATGATTTTTAATGCTAATTTTGCACTTGGTAATTTGGGGATTTCATTTATACCGCAGTGTGCAATTTGGGTTTTGTGTGTATGAAGGTGAAGGATTCTAATGGGGACTAAAGGGTAGGAGAAAACAAGCCCGAGTGTGCAAAAGTAAAAGAAACAGTCGCTCTCAGGGAAGAGATCGGACAACTGGAAAAGAGAGGGAGGAAAAAAGCAGTGGTGAAAAGGGGACATTTCCTCTATGAGGCAGGGGGGAAATCAGAGCAGAGAAGAGGGAGGCTGTAGGAGCTGGGAGGCGCTCAGACCAGCTAATGAATATCACTAAACTGACACATCCTGTGGCTTGGAATGCATGACAAACCAAGGAGTCGCACAAAGATCTGAGACAGCACAGAAAATTAGAGAGTAAAAAGTCAGATGGTTAAGTAGTTAAAAATAAAAAGTTTGGGGCCCTGCTCTTCCCTCGAAGGGTCTCTCATTACAGCCCATACAAACCATTTATAATCTCGTGAAAGAAAGATTGGACCCCTTCTATTTTAGTGTAGACACTGACTGCTCTGGCTGAAATTTCGCCTGCATTTCTGTGATTTCTCCTTTCATCTTACAGTCACTTGTCTGCAAATTAAGTGGAGAAAAACATACCATATGGCATTTTTTTCCTCTGATTCACCCCAGTCTTTAGTTTGTTATTTTCTAATTGAAATTGTTGAACTGGGATTTTGCACTAGCTTAGGGAAAATGTACATTGCTTAGAATCTTTATAATTCTCTAAGCCTAAAGAAATCCTACCACTGAAAGCAGAAATACTGTTTTAAGGTCAGGTTTTAATACCTTTTACTTTAACATGTTTTCTATACATTATAATCAGGGGATACTAAATTCCATGTTTTTGTTTCTTTTAAGAAAATATGATTTTCTGTAAGGCCTATGCTATGCTGAAATCATACCTACAGCAAGGTCTAGTATAGAGAGCACAGAAGTCTACTGATGGTCAGAATTCATTTTCCTTTTGTGACAGTCGCTCTCCTTCCATTTACCATGATACGCATTTCTGCAGATGTCTTTCTCCCTTCTTTTTCCCTGTGTGTTATGCTACTAGTGTTGGTACAGGAAATAAATTTGAAATCAATACATGTTGGTATTGTTAGATATTATAATATGTTAGATATTATAATATGTTGTGGTTTTTTTTTTTAATCACATTAATCTCACTATAACTAGCTGAGCCCAGCACTTTCACCCTTTCATCCTGTATACGCTTTCTTTTTCTGTTGCCAGCTTTCTGAATGTATTTTCCATAATAATATATCCCTCTAATATCAATGATCTCTTCAGCATATTCTCCCACACACATACTTTGCCCCATTCAGTTCTTGTTTATGATTTTTACTTGGAAAAATCATGATGTCTCCAGGAAAATGCTTTTTACATTTCCTTGCTAGTCTGCAGCATTTCAGAAATATTACCAATTGCTACGTGAATAATTGATTCATGGCTGTCACAGCATGGAGGTGACATTGTACCTTCTTACTCTTCTTCCCCACCCCCTAGTGCTCGTTTAACCTTTTCTTCTTTTCTTATTCTTTGTTGACAAAAGAACCATTTAGATTTGGTCAGCACTAGGCTCTACCCGCACAAAGTAACTGGCAAACAAAGAAAGAGGAATCTCTGTTAGGAAACTTTACCTTAGGTAGTGTAGATATTGTTGATTAATTTAGTATAAACACTGCAATAATTGAGAAATATATAATCAACATTGTATTTAATTGGGACAGTGCATTTGCTATATAAAGACTATTTAATTCTCTAGACAATTAATTAAGTCTGTTTATATGAAAACACATTTGAGGGAAAAGCAAGAAGTTTATGCAATAGCTATGCATGAAAAAAATGACATTTTTATCCAGTTTGAAAGACACATTTAATATAATACTCAAAGTCTAATTGGTCCACTACATTAGAGCATTAAATGCTAATTATGATTTGCCTTTCCTCTGCTGTTTTATGATGACATTGAAATATGTTTTTTTCTTTTTCTCTTTTTCCTTTTCTACTAGCTTGTTTTAGGCACACATGCATCTAGAAAATAGCTTTATTTAGCTAAATACAGGGAAACTGAGTCTGCTAATTCATGTCTCTGTTGATAGTATATGTAGAAAAGAATTAGGCTACTTAATAGCAAGTCTAGGAAAAATGCTGCTTGAAATGAAGGTAATATTTTGGAAAACTAAAGGGCATTGCGTATAATGTCTTGCTATATTGGACATTTATATGCAATCATGATCAATCTTAATAAATGTAAAGATATAAGGAACCTAATTTTTTAAAAAAAGAAGATGCAAGAAAAATTGAAACAGATTTAATGCATTCTTTCTATTAGATTGTAGAATTAGGTCCTTATAAATAAAGAGAGTTAATGCTAAAGTATTCTCAGGAAGTTTTTCATGTGAATGATCTAGAAAAGCCAGATCTTAACAAACATGAAGGATGCAAAATAGAAGGGGATATCTGTGAAAAATCACCTAAAGTGTTAAATAAAGATTAACATATATACTTCTGGTGTAGAACAGTTAGAAGAAGAGAGTAGCAACTTGGGCACATCACTTTATAGCTCCGTGCCTCGGTTTCCCCAGCCAGACAGGTTGAAGGAAAGCTAGAGATACATGTTAGGAAGTAATATGTTGGGTATTCAAGACTTATTCTTGCATTTGGAATTGCCACCGAGGGTTGCAGCCAGCATGCCTGGCAGACAGACACAGTGCTTCACAGAGTCCATGCAGGCTGCTCCTGGGCAAATGTGGTCCGTTCTGAGGTTAGCCCACTTAGATTGCCTGGTTCAGACTAGCTGGTTTAAACTAGCTGCTTTTCACCAGCTAGCTACTGTTCACCTCATGGAGGTGACAACAGGGAGTGATCTACCTCCCTTCAGCAGCTCAGGGGAGTGAGTGTGCTGGGATCACTCATCTCAAACAGTCTCAGCAAAAAGACTGCAGCTGTGCCATTCACTTGCATCAGAGCAGGTGAGGAGAGACGTAAGAGGCCAAAGGCTCCTTTTCCAGCTACCGTGCCTTGCAAGGTCACAGACTGCCTGGCCTTTAAGCTTTTCAAGGGCTTTGACACCTTTGTCTGAGAAGTGTTAGAATTGCAGGGTAGCCAGGAAACCCCATGCCTGGGGCCAAATCCATGTGCGGATATAATCCCTAAGTAAAGAGAAATTGATTTGGAGGAAATCTTGAACTCCATACCACATCCATACTAGGCGGGTATCAACCCACTACTCAGCTGATCAGTCATCACAGTGAAGCCCCTTAAAGGTATAACTGTTACTGCTTTTTATCTGACCAGCATCAGCAAAACCAGTATGTAGCAGTGGAAGGGCTGGCATTCAGGGGACACAGGCTGGTAGTCCATGTTAAAGCTATAGTCACCATTACTCTAAAAATTCCTAGCTATTATGTTAACTAGTTTAAAGTTCCAGGCACAAGTCTGATAGATAGAGGGGGCTTGGGGGGGGGGGGGGGGGGGGGGGAGGTTATCCACACACACATGAATCATTGCAAACCCACTGATGATACTTGCACTTCTCCTCACCCCATTGTCACATATCATTTCCATTACCCACCACATTCTTCTTTTGCCTGTCCTTTTGCAGAGGTGAAAACAGGTTTCCTGGCCCAGAGCCTGTTGCCAATTAAGTTCATCAAGCTGCCTTACATATATCAATACCTTCCCATCTTCTTTGGGTTTTTTGTGTGTGGTTTCTTTATTATTATTATTATTTATCCTGCCCAAGCTAATCATCCTGGGACAAGAAGGACAAGAAACTTCTTCAAAACATGAACGGTTTCAGCAGGATACTTTGGCCAGGAGATGCTATAAACTACTGCACACTTTCCTTTCCTCTTCAATAAATGAGTATATCACTTCATTCTCTGTCCAGCCACCACCAACCTAAATGTCTGCCACCATAATTTTAACTTCTCAACTGGCCTTCCAGCCAGTATCTCAATACATCACATGACCAGGATGACTTGCACCACCGTTTTATTTACGATGCAATCAAAGGCTGTAGGAGAGTGAGCCGTAACTGCTTTCCCAATACATTAAAAAAAAAACCCAAAACAACTCTTTCTTTTAGCCCTATATTATAAACATTTTAAAGTCGCCATTTTTTCCTCTTTCTCTTTCTTACCCTCTCAGAAAGAGCAGCAGGGGGTAGACAAAGTGTGCTGAATACAATTCTCTAATTCATCTATGTTTAAAGTGCGTTTTGCAAGGTCTGGTAGCAGAAAATGTATTAGTAACCCTTAAACAAAATGGTTTTCTTCAAATCTTCCTTCTCTGGTAGCTCTAGCAGCAATGACCACTTCTTGTAGGCATGGAAATAAGCATCCACCTGCAACCTCTACTAAAGTAGAACGTGAGAAAGATGACTTGCTATTTCCCCAGTATCACTGACTCACAGTGATACCAGGAACTTTATCTTTCACTGGGGAAGGACAACTTCAGCCGCTATGAAAGGTCTGATGACAAGATATCAAGTCATCACCGAAACCAGGATGCGATCTTATCCTTATTCTTAATTAATATTTGCTTATGGGAGGAGATTCTAGGAAGTGAAAAATACTTTCTAATCATTCATGAAATGAGGGTCCCAGGTCTAAGATGCTTACATTTTCACAACAGAAGAAATGCACCAAGAGGAAAAGAAACCATTGCCTACAATTTATACATAGCTCGCGAATAGCTGCACAGCAGAATTAGAGATAGGAGAAGGCTTTTGCAGGTTTTTTGTAATTATTTTCAACTGCAGTCACAAATTTTGTAGTCTGCAGCACCAGAAACAATGACAAGACATTGGATTTAGCATCAAAATTACCTACCTGGTACCAGAAATGCATCTCCCAACCTGCAGTGCATTAGCTGACTTCATACCGTAATTGTAATGAATCTCTTATTGGACCCTTGCTTCCCTGGACAATGCCATATTGTAAGGACTAAATACATCATCAGTGAGACTCATTCTTGTGTATTACACTAATATATCATTGGAATGACAACTGCTTCTGATGATATATTAATGTAATACATCAGTAGTGTGGGGCTCCTATGGGGTATTACTCAGGAACAGGGGCCATCTAAAGAAAACAGACCCAGAGTCAAATTCAGTTTAATTACTGAATGAAAGGGCTATCAGGACCAAGGTTACACGTAATGCTAACATTCTTACATCATCCATGAGATTAATTTGCAACCTCATTACATATTAACCTTGCAATTTTAGATAGTAATTGTAGGATTTGGATTTGCCTGCTGCTGTGAGTAATTCACAAAGCATAACCTCCCCAATATTTTATAGTGATCCATGAATAATGCAGCTATTTTTATTCTGTCCATCTTACATTCCATGATACTTAAACAACACATCAAATACGTAGCTATAAAACCAGATTTAGAAAAACAACACTATTTGAAACTGTTTGTAGTCACTGGGCACCATATAAACATTTGCACTCGCACGATGCGTTCAAAAGAGAGAGACAACTTGTATTTGCTTTTGCAGTCAATTATGAAGCACATTTTCATGTATCATTTGTCTTAAAGCTATCATAAAGCATGTACAATTCTGCTGGGGTTTTGTTTTGTTTTGTTTTTTCCTTTGTGCTTTTTTGTGGGGGTTTTGCTGTTCTTTTTTGTAGGAGACATTCTGGGTCTTTTGGTTTGTTTTTTTTTGTTTGTTTTTTTTTTTCCAGAAATCCCCAGGGACTGAAATGGTGCATTCTACTGTTCTTAAGTTAAGTTATGAGTTGGATTCTGAAATGCTTTTAACAAAAGGACTTCCATAACAATATTGCAGTGTCCACTGACATGAAATATATCCATAGTCATCTTCCCTTGGCCCTGCTTCTCCCTAATTTTAATGCTACCATATTATAAGTTATCCAGAGAATCTACCTATATATTATGAATCATACTGGCACGAGAGGTGATATCATTTAAACTAGAGCTTCTGGTGGTCGTTTATTTCATGTTTATTAAGATTATAACCAAATGCTGAAAAAAAATATCATAGAACAGCATATAGCATTAAGCCAAAAGACATAATGTATATTCAATTTTATAAACATTTTACTGTGTTTAATACAGATGCTATTCTCGAATAGACTGTTTTGTTTAATAAGCATTTATCTATTGTTAATGTCTTTGGAGAATTCATCTTGGGGTTTATACTGAAGATAAATGCAAGCATGTGAGGGTTTATGAAAAATGTCTCAGCAAGTGACAGGAAGCCTGATATGAGTTACCACAGTCCGCTTCACATGTGGGGCAATCCACTACTTGCCTTGCATTTATTATATTTTCTTGCTAGGCATTTTCTCTTTCTTTTCCTGAGACCCTTTGATACTATATACCTTTAAATACCAAACATTGACAGAAAATCTGAAAAGAAAGCATGATATAGAAAAAGATACAAAACTACTGATGTAAAATGTAGCTACAATAATATAAAGAAGAAAGCACAAAGATTTTCTTTTTTTTTTTTTAATGGTTTGTGCATGAGGGAAGGGAATCAGAATTTAAAAGGAATTAAATGAACATCAACTGCATGTCCCACCAATACATGTCATTTTAGCTCACTAGGGTGATGTACATATTATTTAGAAAACCGTTCAAAGCTGCAGCTAGAAATTCTCCCAAGAATAAATGGAATTCTCACAAAACAAAGTGTCATTGCATTGTAAGGAAAGCAAATTCTGTACATATCTGTCTGTATCTAATCTTACCTAATCTGTGTGTGCTGTATACCTGGGATGATAATAAATAATGTATTGCAGACATGGCGAGAGGTTATAGAAGTATAGTAAATTAGTGAAAAGCCCCATGTGACCTATCAGCCAAGTTCCCAAGATAGGTTTCTCTTCGTTATTTTTTAATTAGCAACAACTTCTCCCTTCCTCTGTCGCATATTTCCCTTAGTCCACAGTCTGAACTGAAGGCAGATCTGTTACAAACTCTATTGTAGAATCTTCAGGATGTCAGTAGTAGCTGGAATTAAATTAGATTTCAACTCTTGCAAATTAATGAGTAACCTTGAGGTGTTTGAATGTATCTGGTATGTCAATAAGGTAATGCGCAACAGAAAAAGGATGAACTTTGCTCACACGCCATGTGGAGGCTTTCCCCTGTGAGTTTTATACAGTGAATTATTTACCAGTTATTGAATTAATCTGACAATTTTTACTTTTTGGCACTTTTAGAATCTGATATTTAAAATCTGCTTATGTGCTTAATTGAATGGACGTCACATCCAAACCTGCTCCTTGGTGAGCCAGCCCTGCTTGTTTCATACGGGAATTCAAAAATAAAATAAAAGCGTATTTCCCCCTCAGCATCAGCAGGACAGCCTGGAGAAAAAGCATGCTGTGCTGCAGACACCTTGTACAACTAAAGAGTGTCAGAGGGAGAGGAGAGATGGACTGGAGTGCATCAGTCTGGCTCTACTCAGGGGCTGGATGAATTTGAAACATGACCAAGTCTGAATGGAATAGTGGTCAGGAAGCCAGGAACAATTACTTCAGATTACAAAATGCTTGAACGATTTACTTCACAAGACAACTGCACAGTCTCCTTGTGCTAAAGGACTATCAATACTATATTTGGACAAAATTTGATGAGAGGAGTTGAAGGGGGGGGGGGGGGGGTTGGCATGGGGTGGGGGGAGACTCAACGTTGTCTAAGATGAAAGCAGCGAAGTATTTAAATAGAAATGTGTTCCAGTAACCAAAATCCCTGCCCAACATCATCTTTGTTTCAGAAAGTCTGATTAGTTAACATATTCCATCACCTTGGGAAGAAAGCTGAGGTAAGCGGCTTAATTTATAAATGGATGGAACAAACTTATTTAAAAATTCTCACTACGTTATCATGAATCATGTAGGCCTATTAAACTAATTGCTAAGTAAATTTAAGCAGTATTACAGTAGATTTCAGTGAATTTATCATCAATCTAAAGAGATCTTTGGTGGTCTCATGCTGCCCCCCACAGATATGTCTCAGAACATTCATTATGCCATAATTACAAAGTCTCTTTGAAGAGGCTAAAAATCCCAAGACTCCTCTCATCAATTATTTTCACCTGTTAATTCATTTTGTGTGAGGTAATAACCTCAGCATAATAACAAATGTGCAAGTACTCCGATTTTGCAATTAAAAGCAGCAGGGCTCCTATTTTGATCATACAGACTGTGACATCCATCATAGAAAACAATTTGGGCCTAGCGGGATGACAGATGCCACACTGATGGCTCTACTAACTAACTGCCTGTCCTGAAAAAAAATGGTCCCGTTTCAGCCTGCAGCTGCAAGCTATCTGATAGCTCCTGACCAGTCAGCAGGGGAAAGCCTGCAGTGACTAAATTACTGAAAGGTAATTTTACTTTGCAAAATGAGGATTTTGGAGCCACAGACATACGCATTCCAGCGGCTGGTGTAATTTGGAAACAAATAGTCCTTTTCATTTGAAAATGACTGGAATAGCTGCCAGTGTTCAGAGAGTATTGTTTCTCAGCCTTTTACATGAGAATACAGTGTAATACTCATTATTTCTCTCCCCTTTCACATCTTATTAGACACAGAAGGCAAGGTGGTTATCTCTGCTTTCTTTAGCTAAATCCGCACAAGCAGGATTTCTTTCAACCTCTGGACAGGTGCCTAAATAATAGAAGAGTGCTCATTTTAGCCTTTCAGTTTGTATCAAGGCTGAGTGAGCCCTGTCTGGGGAATGATCCCACTATCACCACCGAGCCTTAAAGTGATATGCCCTCATCTGAAACCCCACTCAAAACAACGAAGCAAACTGCAAGTGCAGGCAGCTCATTAGCCTCGGGACTGATCCACCGAGGAAATAATTTGATGTTGAATTAATGACAGAAAAGCTGTTGTCCTGACTGGGGGGGCTGGGGGGCTGGAGGAAGTGGGGAAGGGGCGCGGGTGTGCACATACTCTAAAAAGAATCACAGAAGACACAGCCAATTTATTTTCCTCGCTAAAGTGCATAACGTGATACTCTAGTATCAGACCAATTAGCTTAAAACATTTAGTGTTGAAATACCGCATACTCCGAGTAAACAAGACGACTGATTAAGCCTATAACTTCTAATGGGAAACACACAACGTTGCTGTCACTAAGATGAAATACATCAATATGGCCTGGGATTTTTTGTTTTGGTTTTCTTTGTCCTTTTTTTTGGTTTTGTTTTATCCAATAAGTCTAAAATCTGGTGGCTAGGGGCAAGAAGCTGGACTGTTCAGGCTGCTAAAAGCAGCAGATGCAAATTACGAAGGAAAACCATCCTACTGAAAGAAATGTGGTAGGTATCGTAAGGATTATGTTTTCAGGTTTCAGCACACTAATGCAGAGCAACAAAAGATCAGCAGAGGGCCAAAGGTTAAGTATAGCATGAACTTTCTCAGTGGCTGTGCACCTTAAGATGAAAAGATAGCCCTGTTTATGACATCTGCAGACTACAATGCTTACCATTTTATACTTCCCTCCCACATTCTCTGTGGACAAAGAGCTGTGCTCGGCTTCTTGGGAAAAATCTACTGTTTCTTACTCCATCATATTACACTCATAAACCCTGTCAGCAATAAAGGATGTATGGGTAGGCAGAGGCAGGGATGTGCAGCTAGTAAACTACATAATCATGCCAGAAAAGATACCAGCATTTCAGGCTTTCAATTGGCTCTCTATTCAGGAATCTGCACCTCACGGAGGTGAGGCTAATTCCTGGGGCAGAGGGGTGCTCCAGCTCACACAGACGGCGTGGCTGAGGTGTTTGCCCAGCATTTCCAGATACAGAAAGCAGCCTTTCCTAACCAGCTGCAGGATTTACAACACAGAACATGTGAGATTTTTCTGTAGGAGTATACTGCGATAAAAGCAAACAAAAGAGATTAATCAAAACAAGTAAATTAGTATCACCCATCTTAGATGTTCTTTAATGCAAAGCCGATAGTTCTTGCTCTTTATGCACATGCTCCTACAGTAACTAATGTACAGTGGCCATCAACAAATTATGACTCGTGACACTTTTGCTGCTGCAATATTAAGCTCAAAGTCCTATGGAGAAAATATATGGTTTTTATTACCAAATTGTTCTTGTTTACAATTCTAATATCCTCTTCATTATCTACTTTTCCAGACATTTTAGGCAGTTCTGAAGACCTGGGGCAGCAGTAGTCCTGTCATAAAGAGAAATTAATGTTGTTAAAGATGGCCTAGCTGCCCTCTGGGACAGCTGAAGATGTGAAAATATAAGGTTCTGTTTTAAAGATGAAAATGATTAAAGGCACAGGCACCTTGCTCTTAGTGCAGCCACTAAAACTTTTAATATAATACTTCAGCAGAAAAAAGCTGCTTTACTTCTTCCACTGTAAGTCTTAAGAAAAAAATGAGAGAGAGAGGGGAGGGGGGTTGGGGGGAGAGAGAGAACTTTGTTCTATAAGAAGAGGCTTGCTTTAAGGACTAATAAGCGTAAAAAGGACCTCATCATTATAAAGAACCTATTCGTCTCAGCAACAGCTCACTTAATAAAGACTAGATGATAGAAAAACCAGTAGAGCTGTCTCCAAATAGCCAGTAAGCTAATTAGGTGCATTGTAACAGGTAGCCCTTACAAAAACTGACAGGCTTAAGCCAGCATGCCGCAAATACTTAAGAACATCGTAGCAGATGTACAGCGGTTATTGTATCCTCTTCAAGGCTGTTGCTGCTGCCACAATTTTATAAGCTTACGCACCTCAAGCCCTTAAAGAAGCTCAAAACAGGTTTCAGTGGGAGAAACGAAAAGGAAAGAGAGAGACAAGAAACACAAACCTGCTGAAGATATTATATGAGCTTTTAGGGGCCCCAGACCAAAGACACCTTTCAGAAGGAATGGTTCAGCTGCCTGGAAGAAAATGGCAGGAAACACAAAAGGCGAGAGCATAACCTTTGTCCTAGCAGGGATGGAAGAATATCTATCAGAACTTCACCTTCATAATCTTGCCCACCTCAGTCATTTTTTACTGGTTAAATGAAGGTTACAGGATTTGCTCTGAAGACAAAATGTCCCTTTCTCCTTAAAAAATATTGTTGAAGTTAAAAGGCAAGTTTACATTCTCATTTCCCCAAAGAGTCATATTCACTGCTCTCTCTTTTGTTTGGTTTTGTTTTCTCTGCTTTGGGAACAGGTCAGATCTTACAATTGTGTCTCTCTCATATGCTTTTGATTTTCTAGCAATAATTTGGTGTAATTGATGGTTTACAGAAGCCATTTGAGGACTTCCAGGTCCCTTAATGATAGTAATAGCACTGCAAAGGAAACCACTGTTGCTCTGGAAGATCAGGGAAGTCTAACTTCCCATCATTGGAGCTGGGACCGTAGTGCTAACTTGCTTTGGGTACAAGCCCATGGCAACAGAGAGGTCTGGAAGCGAAGAAAGCTTTGCTGTCAGGTAGCAGTGGCTCTTTAGAAAGCAATGGCTACTGCTGAAAACCACGAGGGAGACAGTATTAGAGAAGCAGAATTATGCAAATACTCCCCCACTCTGGCTGCATTCATGTGGAACAAGTGATGCAAAAAAAATCTCTGCCAGGATACCTTCTTTCTGATCCACAAAGCTAACTTTATCATGACACCAAATGTAAATTAATATCGCTAGCATGTATGTGAAAAAGGTATTTTTCAATACACAGTGTTATCAGCAGACATTTTAAAATCCTTCCCATCCCCTGGGGTGAATATATTGTATTGCTGCAAGAGAAATCTAGCACTATATTCAAGACAGAAGAAAAATACTATGAGCTTTGCAAATCCATAGACAGTTACAAAAGTAACTTTCCATTAAGGAAAATACCAGTGCCAAAATGTGGTCTACAGTCTTTAGAGCTCCAAACAAGAGTTATACTTCCGAAGATGTGAACTACTACACCAAATAATTAAAACATAATCTGGTTGTGACACAGACTATGAAAGTGTTAAGACTTAATAAACGTGATTGGTTTATAATTCTCAATGCTCTTTCAGTGGTGAGTATATGGTATGATGATCTCAAGTAAAAGCGCATCTATGTTAGGATCAGCCTATGCCATATTACACATACACTTGCTTACACATAAGCTGTTATTGGAAAGCAAAGTTCAAAACTGAAAAGTTAGAAGGTGCCAGAATTAAGGTTGCTTGTGCAGCATTAATTCACTCATTGAGGTATATGCATGACAATGTGGGGTTTCATTACATGATCAAATTATTTCCTTTTGTAGGAAGTCTGCTTCATTTACTTTGTGGCCTCATGATTTCAGAATTTTAACAAACACACTTTTCAAATTATTCTGTAAAGCATATAAATTTCCTTGTGTACTTTCTAAGGACATGCACTCTCAGAATACCTGAAACACTGGTTTCTCTCCACAGAAACTATTCATGTGAGGAAAATCCATTATTCCCTTTAAGTTAAGAATGAAAAAAAAACCCACACCCAAAATGTCAGAATTGTCTACTAATTTTGAGTGCCCAAGTGAAGAAAACTGGACACTGGGTTTTGGAAGAAACTTAGAGATTTTAGAGAACTTAACCTTTCTTTTGCACAGCTCCAGTAACTTCAGCTGCAACTTTAAGTACTCAGCACATCTGCAAATCAGCATCTCAAGCATATGCAAGACATATGATCACTGTTAATAGTGCAGTTTAGGCATCTTCCCTAGCTATGTGTTAGGAATGCTGTGGCAGAGACAGATACAAACCCAGTTTCCCAGGTCAGCACTCAACTGTTTCAGCTATGAAGATCTCCCTTGCCTTCTTCCAATCCCTTCCCTTGTCTGTCATCATCTCTAGCATGCCCAGCACATAAGCTTTCTATGCAACTCTGCTCTCAAGATCATCTTACAACTCCTATACTAAAAGCCTGTTGGAAAAATAAAAATGTGACATATAATTAAAGACTTCATCTTTGTACAAACACAAAAAAAATCAACTGTGTTTTTAAGAGTATTTTATGTTCTGTTTCCCAAGTATTAAAAAAAAAAATCAACCACACCAAACACAAAAATAAGTTGAAAACCAAGAAGTATTACCATGTTGTTTCTGCTGAATAGAATGTTCTACCATGTAATTTAATGGCCACTGAGATGATTGCCTCTATTTCCACGTTAGTGTGTTCAAGGATGCTTATATAGTCTGTTCACCGGTGACATCAACTATTTACCTTTGACTGTTAACAACAAACAGATAAGGAGAGATATTGTTGAAATGGAGACAATGGAGATGCCAGGCTGGGACAGCAGGTCCTTCTGTGAAAAGCAGTCACAGATGCAGCTTGGTGGGGCTGTAGCTTTTTTCCATGGCCTATTTATTTTTATTATTTTCTTAATAAAACCATTAAGATTTTGAAAAAGTTATAAGTAACTGAAAGCAAGATATTCTAGTGGGAACCACCTTAGTAGGTAGCAAAACTAATAGCTAGCCTTTCTTTATAAAATTATCACAGCCAACAGGAGTCTTTGCTTTAGTGCTACAATAATGGAAGATGTGGGAATCTGCTGTCACTTAATATTCAAGGGGACAAAAAGGAGTACTATGACCTCACCTGTGGGAAGAAATATAATCAAAGGAACTAACCAGCACCAAAATAAGGACAGCATAATATGTCTCCTAACATTTCTGAAAGTTTCACAAATGCTGAACAGCACTGATTAAAATTATAATTTCCACCATGATAATGCCACATGTGCCACTAGACTGTAACACTTGCTCAAACTCAGTAAAACCAGCATGATTTGATCTTCCTTGTCTCTACATACTGTGACAAGTGGCAGGATGGGGACTTAATGCAATTGGCAGATATTAAGGTACGATCAGAAAAAATAGTGAGGTGTGGAATAAAACTTTAGTCACACAAACTGCATCTCTGACTTCTTCTCCAAGTGAGAGTCCCAAAGTGGGAAAAGAGTTGCCTCGGCCACAGCTCTGGTTGCAGTTTTATGAAGAATTCTCCATGCAGTATTACTTTCCTTTTCCTCTCTCTGAGCCTCAGGAACTCTCCTAGTCAGCATCAGCAGCAATGTGACCATGATTCCTATTTCTTTTTAGTCATCTTCTACCCAGAGGATGTAATTAGACAGTCTTCCTTGGGCTTTGCAGTGTGCAAGATTTACGGACTTTAGGAGCACGGGACCTGGTTCACAGTTAGTAGAATTTACCAGAGATCTATCTATTTATATATAAAGTTACTGTAAAAACAACACACACACACACACACACCCCCCCCCCCAAAAAAAAAAAAAAAGACAAACAAAAAGAAGAAAATTCTAATATTTTCTTAGGACATGATCATAGCTGACATTTCTTAGATAGTTATGTCAGAGGGGAGCATGAAAGTTAGCATTATATACATGATATAAGCCATTAAAAAAATATTGGCCCATTAAACCAAAGTGGTCCAAGAATGAGAACTTCTTAAATGCTGGTTTAATTTCCTTTAGAATATAAATGGGTAAATATGTTTCACAATGAAAGTAACCTTGGTGGCTTCTCAATATGGAAGAGTTGTTAAAAAATAATGTCTATATGTGTTTATTAATTCTTTACAGCTAAAACTTCCAACTTTAAAGCAAAACAAAGATAAAGAAAACTCAAAAGGAGAAGGTGATGTGAGATGCAGATAATAAAAAACTCTTAGTGGTGTAAAAGAGCAGCAATGTTAAAGGGTCTCAGAAATCAATCAAACAAAAAAAGAAATCAATTAAATAAATATAATTCAAAAGGTTCCACAGTCAGTATAAACATCAAGCAAGAAACACCTCTTTCAGTCCATGAAAGGGGAACTTTCTGGCCTCAACAATCACCTGCTGAGATTTCTAGATCTCTTGTACCATAGAAATAGAACACTAAGAGATAACAGTGTGAATTTACTAAACACTAATAAAGTTCTTCAGAATGCTATGAAGCATAAAAGCACTGAAGCTGATTTAAAATGTAATTTAAAATGATGGAAAATGTGCATACTTTTCCAGCACATTTTACATTAAAATAACATATTCTAATAGTTCTTACATTAATCTGTATACAGAGAGGAATATCTACTAGTAGTAGTGCCATTAGCTGAAGTAAACTGCAGCCCCCATCACCCATATGTGAAAAAATATATTCTTGCTTTTGTGTGCAAGTTCAATAAATATACAGGAATCATTTGGTCAGGTTAAATTAGTCTCATGTACTTTTGCAATTACAATTTTTGGAGCATGGTCTACAGGCTTCCATTAAGCAAAAGTATTTTGGGGGTATTTTCTTGTTGGTTTGGGTTTTTTTTTAAAGCAAAGCTGTTTCCATGTGAGAAGTGTGTTCTTTTGATATTGCTCAGCTTCAAGTAGCTGGCAATGTCTCCAGTTCACTGAACAAAATTCTCTCTCAGTCTTGGGTCCTTTCCATTCCCTCTCCACAGACAAGAAATGTGAAATTCTCTTCACTGTCAAGAGTGAATAGTTTTATGCTATTCAAGAGGACACTGAGCATTTTGACAAACATTGCCTATAAATCATGAACACAGTCTGCTCTGTTTGAATGCAGCATGAGGTGATTTTACTTGTTAATTGGAAATGCAATTAAAAAAAAATCCAATCTGATTGTCAGGTGGAGGAAGGCACGGGGGTGAGAAGAAAGCAAGGAAGCAGCCCACTCCAAAACTTTTGGCCAGCACACAGTATTCATCATCTCATATCCCAGCACATCTGAGCATACCTCTCCACTCTCACTGTGCAAGGAAGAAAGGCTAATCTTCAGTTTCTTCCCTTCCATTCTGTCATGCAATACTGAGCAGTGGGATGATGGGTCCTGACCTATACAAGAGGAGAAGTGTGCCTCATTCCTCACTTTCATCCATGTATAATAATCTAGCTCCAGATTAATAATCAAGACAGAAACGAAAAAATATGTTCTCTTCTGTTCCTGAAACCTGGGGCTTTTTTTTTTTTTTTTTTAATTTTATTTGTTCTTGCGTTACAAATGTGGCACAGATCAGGTCCGGTCATCATACTCATACTCATGTTTTGCATTGCTGGTGTTGTTCTCAGAGGCTGGAACAAGTATCTAATTGATTACTTCTGGAATAAGAAAGACCTAAACTGGAGGAGTGATGCCAGAATTTCTACGCTTCAATGTTATCTTTAAATCTTGGTCTGCCTGTTGGCCTGACTTCTTTTTTTTAAAAAAAAAAGCAAGATTTTTTGTACACAAATTTTCTACTAATTTAGCTGTTTCATTCCCCTTTTATTGCTCTCAGTTAGATTTCTTACATCTGGACCCTGCATCCCAGGTGTATTAGATCATATTAAAAGCCTTCCTTCTGCTCTTTGTTCTAACATGTGCTCTTTCAGCTGTAAAAGATACTGCACAGCAGTAGCACTTTGAACCAAAAGGTCAAAGAGCTTCCTGAATTAGCAATGGTCACTGCTGGTCTAGATATCAGCTTATTTGTTGTTTGGATTTACCTGAAGTTTGCCAGGCTGTTTTAAGAATTGTGTTCAAAGGATTATTTGAAATGGTTCATATCATTCAATTTCTTGCTAAAAGACCAAAATCTGAAGGTAAGCCTGCTCTGTGGCTTTCTAACTTGTCTGACTTTAATTGTAAAGACAAGGCCTTTGTAAAGGATTGCAGAGGGGCATGCAAACATTGAAAGTTTGGTTCCATTGTATCTGAGGACTTCGGTCTGATTCAAGATGAGAAGGGAAAGGAGGATTAAAAGCTTAAAGCAAAGATAAAAATAAGTTTGAAACAAGCTTACTGGAAGAAAGAGAAACAAGCTTGTTGTGACCTTGCCACAGGGAAGAGAACAGGTTTACCACGGGTTTCCAAGAAGGCTAAGACAAAGGCCATCTTGAAATTGTGATCCATTTGCTGCTTTAACCTGCCCCATTTTTAAGTGAGTCAGCTGTGGTTAAAGCATTTAGAAAGGGTGAAGTCTGATCTCTTCTTGAAAGGGCTATCAGTTCTTTCGTAAAAACAAAAGCAACCTGTAGCTAGATTGATTTGCAAAAGACCATACTTAACATTGCAGAGACCACAGCTGCACAGAACTGTGATGTATAGTAACAAGAAAATGTATCAGTATCCCACACTTCGGCAATGCCAGAACTCCATAAAAAGAGAGGAGGCAGAGGGGTAAACAACAACAAAATCCTCTCATTTAATCTACGCTACTGACTGATTTTTCTGTTGACTTAATCAGCTGCAGTTGTTGCATAGAAGCCGAAGTTGGTGGTGGGGGAAATCTCTAACTAGACTTTCCTCTGTATTTCTGATAACCATAGCAGGCTGCCTTGCCAGCAACAGAAACATATAAAGTTCAGTTTCTTTCTACAGTGAGATAAGAGGATCTTAACCAGTCAGTGACTGTGAGCACTCCGTTTCCTATTTCACGCTTAGTGCATAAAACTTTGGTTAACTCTCTTCATATGTCATGGACTTTTTAACATGAAAGCTGCCACTAGTCCCCACTCGAAATCTAATTCTTTTAGGATGTTTCTTTTTTCTTTTTAATAGAAGACTAAAATAGTTTCACAGTAAGGTAGAACACTTTTTTCCCCCTCTTTTTTTTTCATTTCCCTATGTTAATGTCTGCATATGCACTCATTACACCTGCAGATTCTAGCCCTCTTACCTGCAGGCCTTCCTGGCTTTGAAGTTGCCCTCCAGAGCTAGGAGGCAGGACATCTGGATTAAAAAAACAAAACAGAAGCAAACAAACGAACAAAATCAACCCAAACCAAAACAAATAACAACAGTCTGTGGCTGAGAACTTAGTACTACTTCCACATCTAATTTGGCATTTGGCAGCTTCCTCACCCTTTCAGAGTCTCCCTGCTTTTGATACCAACAAGTTTCTGTGCTTGCTGCATTTTCATTTCATTTTCTTTGGGGGTGATACCTCCAGGCCATATCCCCATTATGATAACATCCGTATTTTTTCTCTCTCTGGGCAAGATTAAATATGGGCAGGTATTAGAATATAGGTGACATAAGGAAAAGAAGTAGTTGAATTTGAAAATGTCAATGGGGCAAATAACTAGTTCTTATAGTGGTAAAATTCAAGGCTCCTCTTTTAGATACTGGTCTGGTCAAATGAAATTCTGGTCCAAATAAATCAGAGACAAAACTGCTTTCTCAGATTTCTGAAGTCTGTGTTTTGCTTATAGCTATCACTGATGAAAAACAAGATACAAATAACTGTCCCAGTCATTTCAGAATATTTGTACCTTTCCTTATTTTACTGCTTTACAGCTATTCCCTCATTCTTCTCATTTCATGCTCCCTTTGTGCTTTCTTCGATATCAGCCCAATGACTACAATAGTCTTGTAAAAACCTGATCCTAAAGGAAAAAGGGAAAGTGACTATCAAAGCTAATCTCCTATTTAAAGACACCTCATCCATTTCTGCCTATAACTATTATATCCTTATAGCTATATATTCTCAATAGCTATATATCAGCTGTGAATACAAAATAGGTAGATACAAATGAGCCATATTTTGCATGGCTAAGCCACCTGGGTCCTCTGGTCAAGGTTGAACTGGGCTCAATGGTTACACTGTCTGTTGTAATAAATTAGTAGTGCTTTTGTGCTGTGCCTCTAGCTGTAATAAGGATACATGCATTATGGGTGTCACCCTGTCTCTGAGGACAATTTTAATATAGCTTAGACAATAGCCTAGCTAAATAAACAATGAAACAGTCATGATATAGAAAAACAGTGTAAGCTCCAGGGTACAGACCTTAGCAAGGGAAAAGAAAGAAGAAAACAAAACATTAGAAAGATTAGCAAGCGACAATAAGAGAGATACTTATAACACCCTAGATATTGCTGTTGAGGATCTGATTCAGCAAGGCATATAAAGATAGATCTAACATTAAGCACTTGCTTAACCTTGGTTAACTAGCTTTGAGTAACAGAAACATGCTAAAAATTAAAGTAACTTTTAATTATTTGATGAATCAAGGCCTAGAGCTTCAAAGTATAATGCTAATAATGTTACCAATGTTGTGATGTTAGCAAACTGAAGTAGCACTTACTGTCACAATTGCCAATAGTCAGCTGAAGCTGTGGTCAGCAGTGTGATGAGAGGAAATCCAGAATGGGTAAAAATGAGAGTAATGTGATCAACAGTGGCACATAAGTAGCAGGCTTTCCTGACCAGATTGCTCAGATCTGTCTAAACTTTGATCTACATGGTGAGAATGAAACTTACCCAGCTGGGTCCTGTCTTTCACTTCCCTATGATTAAGTCCATGTCTCACCAAATTGTAGAGTGGCCTCCACCTTGATCTATGACTTCTGGTCACTCTATTCTCTGAGGGTGTTGATTGTAATGTAATTTTTGATATCACCTACTGGTGGGCTAATCAAACAGAAGTCCCAGTAAAAAAAATCATAGAACCACAGAATGGTTTGGGTTGGATGGGACCTTTAAAGATCATCTAGTCCAACCCCCCTGCCATGGGCAGAGACATCTTCCACTAGATCAGGTTGCTCAAAGCCCCATCCAACTTGACCTTGAACACTTCCAATGATGGGGCATCCACAACTGCTTTGGACAACCTGTTCTAGTGTCTTATAACTCTCATCCTAAACATTTTCTTCCTTATGTCCAAACTATGTTTACCCTCCTTCTGTTTAAAACCATTACCCTTTGTCCTGTCACTACAGACCCTGGTAAAACATTCTCGGTCTTTCTTATAAGTTCCTTTCATACATTGAACAGCTGCAATAAGGTCTCCCCATAGTCTTCTCCAGGCTAAGCAGTCCCAGCTCTCTCAGCCTTGAACAGAAACATGCTGTTCAGTCACAGATCAGTGCCATAGCCTTTGCCGTCTCAAGAAATGTCTTCTTCCTCTCTGACCAAATGCAGAGGATTTCACAGAGTGGGAGAGGAGAACCTGATAGGTCTGTATTATAGTGTACAAAGTTTTGTAACTCACATCAACCAAGTTGTCTCACCTGCTTAGTCTTTTGATCATTCAGGATGTCTTTGTACCTCCAGGCAGTGGGTGATACCCAACCTTACCTGTAGCCTGTTACTTATCCAGCATTGAGTAGAGAACTATGATTTTTGCTATGTACATCCTTAAAACATTCATCAGTGTGTTCTACAAATCTAAACTAATTAAGCTTTACAAATATATATATAATACTTATATATTTGTATCCTTTGTTACAGAAAGGAAATTAAACCACAGAGGCTTTAGGTCAAGGAGCCAAGTGTCCACAAATTTTAGGTCCCAGAGCAAGATGCTTAGATCCCAATTTTCCAGGACATTTACTATTTTATAGCACTTTGCATGCTTTTACAGCATGTTATTTACAGCGTTCCAATCAGCCACAGTTATGTTTGTGAGACCAAACACTTCTGCAAATGTGAAAGCTATCAAGTAGATTACAAGGAAAATGAAGAGCACATTCAGCAGTCAATTGTAAAAAGCTGAAGTGACTTCCCTAGCTCCATATGGGCATTCTGGTAGGAGGCAATTTTCCAATGGGATATTTGAATGCCTTACCAATAAATCAATCCTTTCTTTTCTTGAAAACCTAGCATCATTTTTACATGTCTTCAAGCTTCTTCAGCAAGTTCATATTTTCAGCATCACCTCTGTGTGAAAAAGAAACATTCTTAGTGACTGGAATTCATGGTATTTACTAAGAGCAGTGTGACACTATGATACTGCATGTTCCTGGTATACTGGAGCAGGCAGAACAGATAGCTGTAGACATGTAGCTCAGTGTCATGCAGCATCTGAAACAAGGGAAATCTGAGTGGCTTCACTGAAGCACAGCAGTTCAAGGGAACCCTTGTGGGTAGCACTGGAAAGTGTCCAAGCTCCCAGGTATGGCTGAAAGCCTGGTGGTCATATTCACCTCCACTTTGAAGTTAGGCAGGGCATGAGCAAAGGCCCTGAGCATACCTGCTGGATCTGTGGCCTCTTTCCCCCTCTGAGGTCTTTGGCTGACTCTGCTTGGGGTCAGCTCTGCTGCCTTGGTCAGAGCTGCGAGGAGGAAGAGCTGTGAGGGGTCTTGTCAGTGGCTCCCCTCTGCTTGGAGCTCTCACACTGGGTCCTTGCCTGGGCTGTACCACAGCCATGCCTGTGCCCAGCCTTGTACCTCCTGATCCTGACCTGAGGAACTTGCTTTCTGGCTTGACCCTGGACCTAGCTCATCACTAGGGCAGTGGCTGTGATCCCTGGGCTGAGGCTGACCTTGGTCCCCATCGCCAGCTCTGCCTTACTCTCCCAGATGGGCACAGTGGGATAGCACTCCATTGGTGTGGCATGGACTTGCCAGCCTGGCTGTCACCCACAGCCCCCAGCTTGACTCCCCTCGCAGAGCAGCTCCCTCCACCTCCTCCCCAGTGGGCATGCCTGACACTTTGTTCTCACATGTTTTGCTCCCAGTGAAAACCAAATGTATGAGCCAAATAGGAACCACATTTCACTCCAAAGAGGTCCCATAAACAGGCAACTGAAAGACCAGATTTCCAAGGGACACACCACGTCATCATCAAAGGTGCCTACATTGCCCAGTATGACTCTACTTGGTGTACGGTCTGTACTTTTTCCTGATTTCCCATTGCTGTATTCACCATTAGTCACAGGACATCTTGTTCCAGTGAAAATTCTTGGTGTGCAAACCAGATTTTTTTCTTAACTTCTTTCTTGGAAATTACTCTACATTTTGTATTTGAAATTTTCCCAAAACATGCAACCTGAGGCAGCTGTCTGGCATGAGAAACTTCATCCTGAAGAGTTTAGTCTAACAATATAATGAGCAAGAGTTTTACTGTGGAGATTGTTAGTCAGTCTTAAGTATAGGCAATATTTTCTGTGCTACCTATAATAACAGGTAATACTTGTACCCGTATATTAAAGGCTGCTGAACAAAAAGATTGCATGTGTTAAAACACCACCTGTTCCAAGAACTGTGAAGCAGTCTCTATTATATAAATCTAGGGTAAAATAGCTTGTAAATGACAGCGTGAGAATACAAACTTAGACTTCTTTCAGTATTTTCTGTACTGATTTGTAGGAACCTAGCTTATGACATAAATAACTGAATGTCATTACATCAGGGAAACATTATCAATATCCCCAGAAATTCACCCAGCATTTACCTTTGAGAAAGCCTGCCCTACTCCCTGCTTAGGAACAGCATGCTTCATGATGTTTTAATATATTATGTAGTCATGATACGCCAAACACATGCAAGATGCCTGTTGCAGCCAGTGAGGCAAATGAATATGTCATTTAAAGGTAGATCATGACTCTAAGTTGACTTTCAGATTTGATGTGAAAGGCAAGGAGGTTATTTCTTCCTAGCTCTCAGAAAGGAATTAGGTTATAAAATTAAAACAAAAGGTGTGAGACACATGAGATAACATTCATGATAATTTGTTTTATTATACACACATCTATGAATAATGCTTAGTCTTTGTGCAATGAATTTTGCTAAGGTTATGTGGTACAATCACAGAAAGTTTTTGGGAGGCTTCTAAATGTGGCTGAATGTGAAGCTGCAATGCTCTGGCAATATATCTACTTTTCATGGAATTATACCTGCTTTCATCTCACACCCAAGCAGAGTACGTGAATAAAAGAATTAGGGACCCAGGGCAGATCAGTGATGCCTTGTTATGAGGAAGTGTCCTGTTTTATGTGCCTGATGTCAACATCAGAGGAAGCTCACTGCTTCAAATTCATTGTGCTGGTTAGCATGAAAAGCTGACATGAAATGGGAAAGTATTTGCTTTAATAACTGACAGTGAGCTGTGGGCAGCATTGAAACACTTCCCACACTTCAAGGCACAGCCTGTGAGAAGACAGAGGGACAGTCTGCTTGCCCTAGCATGACTTGCTAGTTCAGCAGATCCCTTCAGTCAAGTCGGCATCTACAAATAAAAGCAAGGGGAGTGGAGTGACCCAAACGTGCTCTGTGATACCACTGAGCCAGCTGAACATCTGAGCATGTCCCCCACAGCTGGTACAAAGCACCCACATTATAGCCAGCTACCCAGGAAAACAAATCATGCCATTTCCTTCTGATAGGAGAGAAGGATGCGACTTCCCTCTTTTCTTACATTGATAGAGAGGAGTCAGGCACTGACAGAGCTTGACAAACAACTACTGCAATCTCTGAGCATCTTTCCTTTTATGAAAGACCTAGCACAGTTGTGGGAGAGGATGGCAACAACAGTGTTTTATGCTGTCACACCAACGTACCAAGAGTACCCCTGTGTAGCATGGAATAGCACTGGGAAGAAATAAATGTGAATCTGGCAACTGACGTAATTCTATCAAAATAATACTATGTCTAGGTTAATTATTCTGTATTTCAAGCCTCTTGCATTTATTTGTACAGAGTTTGCTTGTTCATCCCTGCATGTATCACATTGTATAATTGAGGAAAATAGTAAATGGGACAGGACAACGAGAGGGTGGAATGCAATCCTGGGAAAACCAGCTATAAAGACTCAAGCTGGGTCATATACAGGCCAGTAACTATCTACATTCAAGCAGACACAGATGTACATTTTTGTTGGCCAAAGTACTCCTGGCAAGCTTTTTAGAGGAGGTAACTGATGAATGAATTTCCTGGTCCTCTGCAGTTTGTGGGCAGCAATGACTCATTCATCCCCAGTACCGAACTGTGAATAAAACCAGTTCTTTAGGGAATAAAAACTTTTATGAAATTTTATGAGGAACTACCCAGGCAGCCTTCTCTGAATAAACCGCTCTTCTTTCAGGTGGAAGAAAAAAACCATTGCTCTTTGCAATCTTCTTAAACACCTGCTCCCTTGCCCACTATATACCACTAATGGCAGCACTGCCAGACAGAACAGTGTAAAAATCATGGTTTGTGCCTCCAAATCATGAGATTAGTTTATGTATCATTAGATTTCTTTTTAAAGGTTTGGAGTCAAGCTACTTTGCTTTCCAGGATCTGAGCCATTAATGCAGCTGAATGAGTAGCAGTTTCTGAGTATTTTATTCTGTATATATTCTGAGTATAATATTCTGAATAATTTCATAACACACATTGTGAAATTGCCACCTTGCTGATGAATTCAGTGTATTGGAAAAATGAGGCGACTTTTCCAGAGAACCAAGAGCCATTCCGCCATACAGTACTTTGGCTGCTGGAAAATAAAATAAAAGGTGGACTGGAACCCAGAGTCATCTTAGTAGATTAGTGCTTCAATGTCTATAATTTTTATGAAACAATGTTTTTTGAAATCAGACATCATAAACCATTATTGATTTTCTCAGAGAAAATTTTGTTCAGTCCTTTGTCCATGATCTCAGAATGCATTGCAGATGAGAAGAGAAAACACAGATTTTCCTGGACTGAAAACTGAACAGCAGGAAGCAGGTATGGTGCTACAGCCACAGAAGCTGTACTGTTTGATAGTGTGAATGTTATCTAAGCAAAGACTGCAGGATAAATACTTTTATTTTTATGCACCGATTATATTAGTGATTTGGATGAAATGTAAATATATTGTACTGACAATATATGTATTTTGCTAACATAATGGTATTCTTAATTAGGGTAAGTTATACTCTAAAAAAACCTCCACTTAAACATAGGTACAAGAGTATTCACACACAAGTCACTCAGGATTGGAACACATTATTCATGGAACCTTAGTTTTCTGGTAGAAAGTGCATTTCTGGGGTTAACTTGGCCAAGGAGATAAATTTGTCACTTGCATTGTGCACTTCTGCCAAATGCAAATACAGAAATACAATAGGTTGCAGTTTTCATGAGTCGTGTAGAGTGTATGACAAAATCCCTTTTAAGTGTCTAAATAGCAGCTCAATAAATAATCCTGCTAAAGGGAAGGAATTTATTGTTTTTAAAGGTGAGGTGTGTGAAAGCTTCTATTGTACTTGATTTCCTCCACCTTTTTTCACAACATAGAGTTAGAGAGTGGAAAAATATAATTAATAGTTTGGGATTTCTGAAGCCCTGACATAAAAAAAAAAAAAAAATCTTGCACAAACCGGCTGCCTCCATCAACAAAAATTAAATTTCAGAGGAATCTAAAGGAAGATTTAAACCTTTCATTATGGGAAACAATAAGCACCATTGAAATGTCTGTCTTGCCACAAATAAATGATCTAATATATCACTTGGTTAGGAATGGATGATTACACTCCTTCAGAACCTGATAAGCTCTTCCCAAATTCAGCTCTTCTAAAAAGGTTACAAAAAAAAACTTTTATCAAGCAGCTGAGAAAAAGTGAAAGGAAATACTTTTTAGATAGCATGTACAATTAACCTGGGGAAATAATTGTTAAAGGGTGTTATTGAAGCCAATTGATTATTGGATCTTTAACAAGGTAAGAATTGAATATGAACAATAAGAATACTCAACAACTCATTAAACTGAGACAAAAACGTGGTAGAATTGTGCACCTTCAAGTGTCAGTACAGAAGCCAGGAGCTAATTGATCCTTGTTAAGAAACTTTTTAGGCAGAGTAATTCATAATCGTCCATTGAAGGACTTTGATATCCCTCTGAATCATGTTCTATGTATCAGTCAGAAACACTGTAAAGGACTGAGCTACCTCTGGTACAGTGTAGTAACTTGATGTCATGCATTCCTTAAAACTTCCCTCTGCAGTCAAGGATTGTTTAATGGACTATTTATTGCACTTGGCTTGAAAGAAGAGAAAGATGGCCATTTGGGCTCACTGGCATGAGGGGAATGCATCTGTGTGAGTTGGTTCAGACAAGGTTCATGCTGAGTAGAAGTCTACGGCTCTGCCAGCACCCTTCTCCCTCCCACCTAAAAGCCCATATCTGTGGTGCACCCTGAAGTCATCAGAAGGATAATTAGCAGCAGCTTAGTTTCTGTTTTATCCTTCATCTAAGTCCTTCCTTGTATGTGTGGTAATTTCAATCAGAATGCAGACTTACTCTTACTTTGCATTCCCAGTTATAACGTATATGTGAATTTGGAAGGACTCTTTTTTTACCCAATAGACTTTGAATTAGGTCTTCTAGAAATAACCACTACATGTCTTGCTTTCATCTCTTTTTAATTTTAATAGGTCTTGCAATAATTTATCACTCAAATTTATGTATGGATAAAAATCTGGCAATATGTAAATATAAAGCTGGAGTATCATTTCCATATGTGATAAGTTTTTATAAAAGAAAAATATTTGGGGCTAATTTATCCTTCTAAAATATAAATGTTGAGATTAGCACTGGAAGTACTTCTTACAGTTCCAAAATAATTAAATAATGAGGAAAAAAGGTTGTTCACTCACTGCATAATAAATCCATCCAACAGGGCACAATAGACACAGTCATATTAAAACCTGGATCATTACCCTTCTTTTCCTGCAATTAAGGGCTCCACAGGATGTGGATGTTCCATTGATATCAGTCAGTCTAATAACATTTTAATTATTTTAAAAGTCAGATAAGACATGCAGAATCTGAAATAAAACTAGCTCAATATTGTCACACAGACACGTCGGCTTACCTTCTCCCTGCTTGCATACGCTTTCAGAAAATATGTGAGCAGAACATGAGTTCAAGTACCACATGCTCTAATGCTATCTTACTGAGGAGTAACCCTATGTCTGTCGTGTCATTTGTTTCCTTTAACTATTCCTCTGGGATTAGTTTGACTAGCCTATTGCTTCATGTTTGGATAATGTGGCTAATCCTTTCCAGTTTCATCATTCTAATCACTTGCAAGCTGGCTCCCTTTTGCCTGACTATATGGCAGCCAGACAGTGCTGCTTCCCTTTGTAAAGTGGCATGTACTGAAAATGCAGAACACCTTTTTTGTAGCCTCTATTTTAAAAGCCAGGTTTGGCAGCTGGTTTAGTGTATGTTTCAAAACTACGAAGACAGAAGGGCCTTTGGGAAATGATGCTTTGCATCAGGCTGTCTTCTTAGATCAGTGCAGACTTTTTAGATTTTCACTTCCAATTGCATTCTATCCATAATTTCTGTGTTTAATTGCTGGCTATAAATGTGCATGCCACTGAAATATCTGAAAACTTTGAAAGGTTTCATTTTAAAGTGTCCCTCTGGTGATATAACACACTTTGTAAGAAAAAGATATGTTGGTATTACATGCGCTCCGCATGCTTCCTCTATTCTATGATTTCCATGTCATGTTTCCACAGTTTACTAGTAAAAACATCTTTGTGCTGTCCTCACTGTTTCAAATATAGTGTAACTTACAAAAAAATCAACGGACTTTTTTTTCTCTGCTTTGTGCACAAACATACAAAAGTCATCATAAGTGGCCTGAAAATACAAATTTAGATACCACTACAATGAGCATGGATGATGTCTTAAATAATGAAGCAAGAGCCAGAGAAGGAACAAAAGAGTTTGTCACTTTTTTAAGGAGGATAAAAAATTTGCAATAAGAGGGAGAAATCGGATTTTACTACCATGATCACTACAAGAATACTTTACCACAAACAACAATACTTTTCACTGTTGTCAACTTACTGAAATATTTCTTATCTTGAGACACTGTATCTGTAAAACTGAGGCAATCATTCATACTTACCTGGCTGCTTTCGCTGTAGACATGTAAAACTCTATTTTTGTGCTTGTCGCAAGTAAACGCCACTTACAACTCCCATTTTAAAGATGAGCAAACTGAGCTGTAACAAGGTGAATTTCCATCTCTGGAAATTTCCCCTCAGTTACTGTGACCTAAACTGAACTTCTTATATAATTTTGAGTGTTTACCTGAAAAGAAGTTTTCTACTTTTTTTAATACTGTCTACCAAATAAAAAAAAAAGTCACTATTTTTCTCCAGATCATGGATTTATCTGATGCAAAAAAATGGTGGAATGAATTTAAAGATCAGTTTCATCCACCTCATCTTCCTCCTGGTGTTTTTTCCAATTGGCTTGATTTCTTCAGAAAACATCCTGAGTACATTTATTTGGCTTCACCTCTGAATTACCTATTACATTTGTCCAGATATGCACTTTCCAAATGATCAGTTCCATCAGTCACAGAAACTTTCTATTCTCTGTCTTTTGCCAATGGGAAATGTAGCCTGCTAAATGAAAAACTTCAGCCACCACAAAACATTGTCCAAGAGCCTTTCAGCATACAGACTCTCTTTTGGAGTTACAGGTGTAACAGTGTGTCCTGGTTTTGACTGGGATAGAGTTAATTTTCCTCCTGGTACCTGGTACAGTGCTGTGTTTTGGATTTAGGATGAGAATAATGTTGATAACACGCTGATGTTTCAGTCGTTGTTGAGCAGTGCTTACACTAGGTTAAAGACCTTTCAGCTTCTCATGCCACCCCACCAGCAAGCTGGGAGGAGACACAGTCAGGACAGACTACCCAAACTGTCCAAAGGAAGGGATATTCTATACCATATGGTGTCATGCTCATTATGTAAACTAAAGGGAAAGCTGGCCAGGGGCCACTGCTCGTGGACTGGCTGGGTATTGGTCAGCAGGTGATGAACAATTGCATGGTGCATCACTTGTATATTATTATTATTATTATTATTATTATTGTAGTAGTAGTAGCAGTATCCCTCCCTTTTTTGTCCTATTAAGCTGTCTTTATCTGAGCCCATGAATATTTTGTTTTTCCCCAGTTCTCTCTCCCACCCCACTGCAGGGGCAGAGAAGTGAGTGAGCATCTGTGTGTTCGTTGGCTGCCTGCCAGCTTAAACCATGACATAGAGTATTGGACGATTTTCTTTTCTGAACCCTGTAGGGTTTTGTGCTTTCTGTTTTGTGCAAGGACAGCCATTTGTGCGTTGATTCAGTGTAGTAAAATCTGCCTGGCCCTACAAGACCAGTCTATTTCAGACCAAAACTTGTTAAGATGTTTTGGAAAAGGCTCACAGAAAGCATCTATCAATGGCTCTGATCTTTGATTGCATCTCAGCTATGGACCTGTGCTCAAGCATAATAAACAATAACTTATGAGACACTTGCATTAAATATTTATGTGATTTAAATAATCTATTGCAAGGACATGGGAAAGAAGACAGAAGGGGTGAAGTGCGCTGTGTATTGGTCGTCATTGCAAATCTCAATAATAATGTGAAAATTAAATTGGTGATCCCATCTCAGCCACCATTTAAGCCCATTGCTAGTCAACTACCAACATGTTATATGATGCACTTTTTCACCAGTATATAGTGTTATGATCTGTTATGTGGAAAATCTCAAAGTTTCACATCATATACATATATATTGACTCACATATATCAACTAAGCATCACAGAAATTAAAAATCCTGTGAGGCTCTGTTGGCAAGATGATCAGGTTGGGAAAAACAGACTTGCTTGAGGCTAGTGTTGAGATGAATTTACAGGTCTGTAGTGAATTCTGTTTGTTTCTCAACTGATTCAAACCACACTGTTAGCTTCCTATTTTCTTGATAACTAAGTTGGTCTCAATGTAGTAAAATAAAAAAAAAAAATAAAGGTATGGTGAAATGGACAATCACTTTACATCCAGTTTTCCATAGAGATACTCTTTTCCCATTGTCATAAATATATTACAGGTTCAAATTTCCTGGGGAAAAACCTTGCTATTTTTTGTGTTGCTTGCTAAATCTAGGTCAAGAATGAAAGGTTTAAGTGACTAAGAAAAAACAGCTGGTGATTTTTCAAGCAGTTAATTGAAATCTGGTTAATTGTTTCTATTGCACTCTCAGGGATGGAAATAGATAAAATGAGAAGCAAACTATTTGATAGTATTAGGGTTTGCTAAACCTTTTCTTCCTCTGCCTAAACTGATAGAAGGAAAAAACCCACACCAGTATTCAACACTTTGCAACAGGTTTAGTTATGAGATTTTATAAGGAGGATGCATTTGAAACCTCTCTTAGTTACAATATTTATTCAACAAACTACAGTGCTGTTACTATGTTTTTAAATTGGTATAAATGAAACCATAACCCTAATGTGTGCATTTTGTACAATTGTCTTGTGATTTAAATGGTCCATTGTAACAGGCTAAGACATTTTGTAATATTAATTCTACGTACATTATTGTGAAAAATGTATGGTTTTGATCTGATTTGTTTCTGCATACACAGAAACCTTGTATACCTCCTTCAGATAAAAAAAATAAAATAAAAAAATATTGGTTTGCTTTGAATTTGCACAGTTAACCTTAACCTTACAGAGACCTGGTACTAACATTTCTTGTTTGATGCATAATAGTGTTCACAGAAGGCCCAGCACTGCTTCACAGAAGACAAAAGGCTTTTACAGGGCACAAGGTAGAGTGTTTAGGTGTTCTGCTTCATGATACTAGAAAAGGAAGGCAGGCATGTAAAATACACTTTTTTAAACAATCGGGAGACTTTTGTTTTAGGAAAAATATCTATATGTGTCATGAAAACATCCAATGACTTTTTACTGTTTTTCTGACTTAATGCTGGTATAAAATCAATTGAAGACAATGCAGGCTACAGCTTGAATGGCCTGTGGAAGATTTAGGTCTTTGATGTACTCTTGAATGTAGGATTTCTGGACCATTTTCATGGCTTCTGGGTTTACTAAATACAGCTTAGGTTGCTTAATATTACTTTACAAGTACCCATAAGTCTTGACTTGGATTAAAGCATCATGCTAGAGGAATCTGGCTATGTTATCTTTTCCTTTTGATGGTCCTAGCTGATCAAGGGATTTAAAATACTTTGGTGACTCTGGACCTGAGCAGCCTTGTCTGCATTAAGGAAAGGAATGCAGAATTTGCCTATGTGATTGTAGCTCATAGGAAAAATTACACTGGTCTTGGAAGGCTGTTTCTATTCTTTAAAAATGCTATTTTCTATTTCATTTATTGTTGCCTGCACTGTCTATCTGTCTAAGTGCAAGTAATAGTTAGATAATGTGTAAAGAGACTTTTTCAAGCCCACTTGATATTAAACCATGCTTTAGCTTTACCAATGTTGTATAAAAAGTTTGTGAATTTGAAAATAATAGACATTACATTTGATAGCTTTCCTTTCACCAGTAGCTTTATGTTTTCTTAGTACACCTTTTCATATACTAAAGTTGAGAAACAAAGAAGTCTGGATAGTATTTGTGATACCAGTTCATAGTGGTATGAATACTTAGTTTGTCTATTTGTTAATGTCAGCTTCAGTTTGAGAATACATGATTTTGAGAAAAAAAACCAGAAAATAATGAACTTTTTGTTGTAACTAATGGAATTTTTCTAAGAACAATTAAAACCAATTCTGACCTTAAATCAATAATCCAGTTTTCTTTGTATCATAATCTTGTAAATATTTAAATTAAGGTAATTCATAACTTGAATTAGATTATTCACAACTCAAACCACAACTGTATCTCATCATTTCCATCATATGGATGTATTTTTGCCATTAAAAATAAAAAGGAAAATACATTAAGGACAAACTTCTAATACAAGTAAGGGTGGAAGAGAATGCGACAGCAACCTCCCTTGCTGCTGTTTGCCAACTGATTTTATTTAAATCCAAATTCTTCAGTTATTGAGGGCAGTGAAAGTTTGCCTTTGATTTGGTTGCAGCAATGATTTAGCTGTTTGGAATACAATTACATTTATATCACCACCCATTCATGTGTGATCATTGCATATAGCACATATTGAAGCAGCAAGGATTCCTCTGGAATGGAAGTAAGACTTTTACAAACACTGGAAACAACCACAGAGGGCTTAAAGTTTTATTTACTTGATGGGAGGGGAAGGATGATAAAGTAAGTAACAGAAGTTTAGTCCTACTAGCTCTGCTCATTGCATGCTTGACCCACAAAAGCATAAGTTCAGCTATAAGCACATGAGTAATCCTCCTAAAATCAACTCTTTTCCTCAGCAATATGATGCAAATAAATGCATATTTGTTAAATTCTGTAATCTTTATCTGTGCTGCAAACATATGAGCAGTGGGTGTTGTTTTCAATTTGTGTTTCTAAAACTTTTTTTTAACACAAAGAATTCTTCCATTTTTTGTAACTCAAAGTGAACTACTTTTTTTGTGACATAAACTCTACTAAAAGTCTAGCTTAGAGTGGGGAAAAAACATAAGAATTTGTGCTCAAATTCATGATCTGATTTGTAGAAAGGTTAGAAGTGTCTGAAATAATAATCCAAGTTACGTATCCTAAGTTATACAACATTGAAAATACTCTTTGACATAAGAAATATTCCTAAGAAGCTACTGATTCTAGAATTTTGGGACTAACTCTGACCAGGGGGTAGTAAATGTCTTCTTCAGAGAACAGCTCTTCTTAAATTTATGCACAGAAGCTATCAGATATTTCTGTCTCACATGGATTTTTTTGGTGTTAACATGTTACAAACAATTAAATTCAATAATAAAAACCAAATCCACTGGCTCTTCATGTAAACCATCACAGGGGAAAATTTTAAACTCTTTAGTTAAGAGATGGAGGATAATAAACAACGAAATTAGACTATAGGCCTGTCTTCTCTATAAGTAAAGTTAGATAAAATTAATTATCCTATTTCCTTCTTTCCCCCACATCCCATTCTTCTCCAGTCACAGATTGTTTTATTTGCTGTTTCCAATTTCTTCTTATAGCAATGTTCTCTGTGCATAGAGTATCCTCCTTTGTTATGGTAATATTATACTATATCTCTAAAAGGTTGTGGACAATGGATTGGTATAATCTAAAAATTCCAATCAGGAAATAGAATGAAATAATCTTCATTATCACCAACAAAGTCTTTGTGCTGCATCACCAGTTTTTAATGAGAATTTTATAAGGAATAATATTGGTTAGTATTAAACAAATCTTACTCAGCAATTCCTGACCATCACCATCCCAAGAGCTTTTAACTTCAAAACTCTCATTTCAGAAGTGAGAAGCATGTCACAATCTTTATAAATATGTGTACATAAATTAGAAAATTGTAGCATGAATAATGAACACAATAAGATTTTTCACTCCTATTCCAAGCATTTCAAAATACCTCTAAAGAATGTTGCCACATACAAAAACAACTCCAACCTTACTAAGAATTAGCCATCAAAACAATGCTTCAATATACATTTTAATGTATTCTGCCTTGTAAATAATATATCTATATATATATTATTATTATTTTTCTCTAACTAGGCAGTTTACACTAGAGCGGCTCCTTTAAAATCTCAGGCCAGCCAGTACTAAAGATTTTCTATGAAGCATGTAAGTGCTTGCACATTTGTAAAACATATAAGGAAAGCATTTCAATGAAATCCAAATAACCCCACTATTTTACATGTGCAAAAAATAGTCTGACTGCTGTGCCAGTCCGTTTGCTATATTTAACAATTAGTTTAATACACAGGCTCCTTAAGGACAAAAGACAGAAGGGCTGCCAATTTTCTGTATGGTTGGTGGATCACTCATAGCCTCAGGCTAATGAGCTGTATTTTATTTCTCTGACCCCTTCCTGAAATGTCTGTACCAGTGTTTGAAGTGTGGTTCTAGGGTTGCTATCATCCATCCTGATTTCACATTTCTAATTAGGCCGAATGTATTTTAATCAAAATGTAGAAAATATGAAAATGCTGTCGTACGAGTGATAATGATGCTATTTGGTGGCAGCATGACAAAAATAAACCATGGAAGAGCAACAGTTAAAATAGAGACATGTTTTTAGAATGGATTTCCAAAAGAACTCAGCACCACACAGTTCCAGTTTAACCACCTAATGACAGTGGCTTAATTTTCAGAAGTCATCAGCACCACTGGCAATGTTATTCAAATATGTAAAAGGGAAGAGAGTTCTTGTGAAAGTTTGACCCTAGTTGTGGGTATAGCTTTTCAAGATCTAACCTGAGATAATTTACATACTAAAGTTACAGAGCCCTTGTAAAATAAATATATAAATAAAACAGCCTCAGATATTCATTCTGGTATTAACTAACGACAGCCTATTAATTCATGGGAGCACAGTTATCTTGGCCCTGCTTCATTGAGGAAGTGAGCTTGCTCTAGACAGCAATCATAACACTTAAGGCTGATGGGGTATCTCTGTCACTCACATATGCACACCCCTAACGAGTTCATGTGGAGTGTGAACCCCTGCAGTTGGTGGATTTATCAAGGAAATAGGAAATATTTCTTATATCATGCGAGGGGATTAGAGGGTGTAATGGAGATGGTAGGATATAAGGAGCTAAGTCAGAGAAAGAAAAGGACAAGTGAAGACTTTGAGAACTGTCTAGGGAAACTCGGCGGGGGGGGGGGGGGGGAAAGGTGGTCCTGCTCAAAAAAAATTTGAATGATTATGTAAGTTCCTGAAAAATTTCTTGATATTCAGTATTTTTTGAGAGATGCCGATAACTGCTTAAACTGGGATTCTTTGCAGTAAATTCCAGATTGACCAGTGCTAATGTGAAATGTGCTTCAAAACAGAAATGTCTCTTTTTCTTCTTTTTCATACAAAAAAAAAGTCTACTGGCTACAAATATGACTAACATTCTCTCTGATATAATTTCTTAATCAGTGAAGCGAATATTCAATGTTTAGTATGATTATCTCCACAACCTTGTCAAAATGGGTTATGAAACATGCAGAGCATTGCTGAGGATCCTCCTAGTCCTAAAGCCCCCTTTCCCATCTTCCCTTATTCCACCCCCTTCCCTCCCTGTAACATTTGATCTAATCCTCTGCTTTTCCTTTCCTTTATTCTCCAATTCCTCCTAATTTTCCTTTCATATGCTCTGTTTCTCCCACCATTCAGGTGCGGTTTGCTAAGGTGGTTACTGTTTTGTTTCTGCATCTGCTCTGAAAGGAATTTCATTTAAACTTAAAGCAAATGCTGGCCATTGGCCTATGATTCATTTGGCACAAATGTTCCTAAGAGCCTGGCAAATTGAAATACAGCTTTTGATTCACCAGGAAGGTTGTGATCGACTCCTAGTCCTCCACTCCCAGCTTTAGAATTCAGTGTAGATAAATGCAGTTCAGCTTGTTTTGTTCCTGAAATAAGTTTCTACAATGGCACTTGCACCCTGGGACACTTGTTCCCCGGAGGACAGCCTCACTTTACTGAACTACTCTCAGTTCACCAGGCACTGGTTCAGTTGTGTCACTTCTGCCTGCATCTGCAATATTTTCAAAGGTTCTGAAGCCTGAACTACTTTAGGAGACTTGAAGGAAACAACCCTTGCACTTGGCTATCATATTGCACTGGTGACACATGACACTCTTTGTGTACCTGCCGAGTTCAATATTGTGAAAACCGACACTCTTATTCTTGAAATGGGCCTTTTGACTGCTTTAAACCTCTAAGTTGTTAATGGATGTGTTTCTTCCCCAACAGAACTGAATAAACCTCCTTGTTTAACCTCTGTCTCCATTGCGACAGGCTGTGCTGAGTCCGACACTGGGCTATGCACTGGCAGTGGTGCATCAGAAAAAAAGTAATTCCCATACAACAGGAACTTAGATGTCTGACTTTGTCTGGGGAAAAAAGCTGTCCTAGGAGCTACAAAAGCAGAAGAAGAATGGCTTCATAGAATGCGCTAGCTCCCAGAGTAGGAGTTTCAAATTCTTGCCAACAAGGAAAAAAGGGATAGTTTTATGCATCTGAACTTATGCAAGCTGAATAAAATGATTCTGAGGGACAATCACACACTCCCACAGACAGGAGGGCATTAAATGCTGGTGATATGTAAAATCTTTTCTTATCAAAGGGTTTCCATGTAGCACAGGTGTTATCATCCTGAATTAGACCAGTGGTCTGTTTATTCTGTTCCTGATTCCCCCAACATGGCCAGTAGTAGATGCCTCTGAGGGGTATTTAGAAAAACACCAGAAAATCCCTGGGTAGAATGCCTTACAGAGAACGTACTTTTCCAGCTTCCCTTTTTTTCAGAGGTTAGCTTATCTTATTCTGTGTTGTTATTTGTTAAGACCTTTCATAGCATCATTTCAATATTCTTACTGTTTGATGCATGGGACAAATTTTGCAGAACATTCTGGGCACGTTGTTTCAATTACATACTTTATAAAATTCACTAACAGGAAGACAGAGGCACTTCCACACTGACAGTCTGGATTTATGCTTTTATTTAGTGCTGCCTAAAGAAGGATGCTGCTGATTTTGCAAACCTATTTTTGAGTCTGTTGTTACTGCATAGTTTTATTTTGCTTGAGAATACACCAGCAGACTCTGAAGAGAGTTTCTGCATTGTATTGTACACATGAAGTTGGTTGGAAATTGATTTTTTTCTGTATGGCAATTTAACAGGATTAAATGATTTTAAGATACCTGATCTCAAACAGAAGTATAAATTCCATTCCTAGGCCACATACTAATATGCAAACAAGTATCTGTGGCTTCTGTAGTCCTTCCTGTGATCTTTTGCAATCAAATATTTTCCTCTCAAATTTATTCCAAACTTTCAGCAATTCTGGAAGTGCTGAGTGACATTTTTGCTTGTTACCTGAGTCTCAGACTAATAACACATGTTCTTGTAAGATACCTATTTCCCAATAGTTAAAACTGATGTATGCATTTGATCATAAACATTGAAATTTTGGTAAGAACTACATGAGACACTTCCGCCCATGAATTTTGTCTAACATAACTGAAGGTATCTCTGGTTCTACAATGTGTAACATAATCCATAAAGCCAATGTTGTGGTTTTTTTCCTTAACAACTTATCAAATAAGTTAATTGAGGATGAACACAATCTTTCTTGATGAGTAGGAATCATCAGTACTTTCTATCACAGTTGGTGAGGATATTGAATTTAAAGTCCATGGAAATATTTTAAATTCTTAGAGATATCTTCTTCTAGTTCAGGGCAATCTTTTCTTTTGTTAATTCGCCTTGGAAGCACCGAGTCTGCTGCATGCCTGGTGGTCACATGTGGGCCTGGAAACCCTGAGAACATGAGAAGTAATGAAGGTGAGACCACGGCAGACACTGCTCTCACAATATCAGGCTTTTAGTTCTATAAAACAGTTTAGCGGCTGGTAAATGAGACAGGTGCTTGGAAACTGACCTGCGCTGACATTGAGAAAACAGGCATCTCTAAGAGTGCCTGCCACCAGCAGATCTTCTGAAGAGCTCAGCTCTTGGAGAAGAGATGTGCCCACCAGCCAGCCAGCTGCATGGAGGGAAAACAAGCCGCCTAACTTTCAAATCAATCTACTTCTTGTAGAATGTTTTAAGTTAACCAATAAAGGAAAAGTGTTCTTCTGAGTCCTCTCCAACTCATTTCACCAGTTCCTTATTCTAATGAACCTGAACAAACCGATTGTGATACCGTCAAAAAAATTCAAGGTTTTGAGTTCTAATGCCACGGCCATAACATAGCTTCAAACTGAGAAGTCTATAAAATTCTGTAGTACTTTCTAGCCATTTCTCAAAATAAGTATAATTGTGTGTAACTGTGCAATTTATTTGCATTAAATTCTGCTGCCTGGTCCTTCTTTCATAATAGATGACTACAGACATCCTTGACCCTTTCAAAATGGCTCTAGCAAACCGCCCTTACATTCTCACAGTAACTAATTAGCAAACAGCCTAAAGCAAACTTTATTTGCTGTGTTGTTTCTACAACTGTAATCTAGTTCTTGTTTAAAATGTTTTACTCACAATGGAAATCTGGAAACTAGACTCTGACGACAGACTTCTTTTCATATCTGTGTGAATCTGTAAGATTTCTAGAAGAAGCAGCATTAAGCGTAGGCACACTCATCCATGAATTGCTCTCAGGCCAATTGGAAAATGGAATGTTTTAATCAGGCTTTGAAAAACGGTTTGCAAACGTCTAAGCCAAAAGGGAAAAAATCCCCACATCCTAGAAATCTTTTGTCTCAGCTATCTCACACAACTACCAGGTAAAATGACATGCTCAGATGTTTCCCAAACCACAGCAGTAACATACAGATAACACTGCACACTAATGGTGTGCAAAGCCCAACTATGATAAAAAGATATAAAACATGCCTGACAAAAGTACATGTAAGAATGATGAAAAATAATAAATAGCACCACAGAATATTTTTAATATTGTGTGTGGGACTTGCCATCCTTGATTGCTAAAACTGAATAAAAGAAACAAAGTGGTGATTTTGAAAATAAGAGTTACAGTGGAAGAGGTCTTTGATACTTCTTAGACACTTAAATTATTTGATTTTTGGTGTTAAGGAGCTAGTGTAGCATGTTCCTCATCTAACCTGAGAATCCCACCCCTTACACCAGGCAGAATGGTTCAGCTGGGCTGGTGCTGACCTCAGTGTCGGAGAGGGTTCACTTGCGTGGGACAGCCAGGCAGTGGCTGTCTCGCTGACTCAGGTGGCAGAGCTGGGTGGCAAAATCCACCTGTTCACATTCATCACCAGCACAGAACATGGTGGGGCCGCTGGCTGGCTGGCTGGAGGCATGAGCCAGGTCTAAGGTCAATCAGAGAAGTCCAGGAAAGTGTTCAGGATGAGACAGGGACAGGACGGAGAGCTCCAGGCTGGGCTGCAGTGGGGTCCTGGGCCATGGACAGGGGTGGGGGGCCCCAGGGAGTCTGGGTCCTGAAACAGAGTGACCAGTCAGCGCAGCCATGGCCCATTGCAGCTGAAAGCCAGTTCTAATGGGCAATCATTGATACCAGTTGTGGTATTGCATAAAACATTATCATTAAGCTGTGTGCATGGTATATAATACACGTTAGAGTATATGTTTCTCTCCAGGTTCTGAGTGGGAAGGAGTGTTGTGGCCCACGAAGGAAGAGTAGCTTATTTTAAAGGACTTGGCCAAAAATAGAAATTTGAATACCCAACATAGTGCTGTATAAGTCTTATGCAAATATCTCATGATAATCCCGAACACATTAGGAGAGCAACTTGTGTTTAGGCAAGTAGCTGAAGGCCATAAATTAAAATATCTACAATCCGATGGTGAATCTCACTTTTAGGTCTCCTAAAAGACATGTGTGCCATTCTCAAACAGGACCTAGAAGCCACCTGCAATGTCCTGACACAGCTGGGGTAGCACTGTATGCCTGTACTTAAGTGACGGAATTAAACTCAAGAGTGCCGGTAGGTTGTTACCTACATATGACTTGGATTTATGAACTCTCATTAGAGTCAAAAGAAGCTTAGCTAGCCAATAGGATTTGGAGAACTATTCAGAAATAAACTAAACATTTGCAATCACACATCTGAATGACTCCAGATTTAAGTGTACTGACCAGGTCTCCACTGCTTCTATGGGGACCTCAAATGTGTAACTTGCAGGTAGACACCACATCTAAGTTTCCACAGTTTGCATCTGACTAACCACAAATATCTCCATGTGCATATGATAATTTTTCAGGACATACCCTATGTACATTATCATCTCCAAACCGCTAAATGACAAATAGCAGCTAAGTGGGAAGAACTGTTTTTATTTCAGGTTAGTGAATATTATTTGAGGAGCAATGTTTCAATCTGAATGACCTTCAAAGATGGATTTGTAGTCTTCCCCCTGGTTTGCACGGCCCTCCTGGAACAGCACCTGTAAAAACATGTGTTAATAGCAAGACTTTGTTTTGAAGTATCTGCCTGCATGTCTGCTGAACTGTAACAAAGTGAAAGAAACAGCTAACAACTGCTAGATGTGCTGAGATTGTTTCCTTTCATTTCTAACCATTCCTCCTGCAAAATCTGCAACTTTAAAAAGCAGAACTCTGGATTCTCTAAGGGTGACCTGAGGCTGGCTGGGAGAGACAAAAGGTGGCAAGGTGCTGGTGCCTCATCTGCCTCTGAGGAAGAAATGTCTTCACATTACCTCTGTTGTCCAGGACAAACTTTCCTTCTGCAAGATGAGAACCTTGCTTGCACCTCTGAGTGAGGGGTTGTAGCATCTGTTTTCAAATAAAATCAAGTAACATTGGAAAGGCTATCTTGATTGCTTGAATTTGTTTTGGACTGGCATTAGTCTTGTACAAACTTCCCAGTCCAGGCACTTCGATCTGATGTCCGATTCAGTTCTGGGGAAAATAACCCACTTTTGTATTTCATGCAAAAAATAGCAATTGTTTAAATATTCTTTATTCATGCTCAGCTCACTGACTTTCCTTGCTGTTGTCAGATCACTGGAAAGTGATTTTAGCTTTCCCCGAAGGGCTGAGTACACGTAATGAGGTTCTAGACTACCCTGGAGAAGGGGACCAACAACTGCTTTTCCCAGCAGTGCTCCAGGAGTACGTTATACCTGGGTTTCTTTTTCTCCCACTGAAAAAATGACATCTGTGCTCAGGCCCTTTTCCTCCCACAACAAATACATAAGGTTTTGCAAGAAATTAACTGATAGGTGAGATAGATGGTGTAGGTAACAGAAAATTCTTCTTTCTGATAAAAATTAAAAAAAAAATGTAAAATTATATAATCTCAAAATACATAAACAAATAGTTCCATTAACTTTGATTTTTTTCAAACAATCTATGCATCATAACATTTTTTCATTTCAAAACACTGACTTGTATTTCAGGTGAGAGTGATCAAATGTGAGTAGGCCTAATGGCAGTAGGAAGATTTTCTAAATGGCAGATTTACACTTTTTTTTATTTTTTTTTACTAGTTTCTGTGCAAATTTTTGGGAACTTAGGTACTATGATGTACATCTGCAAAATGGATCTATTGATATTGGTATTGAGGAGTGTCAACCACCTCATCAGGAAAGCAGGCTCAAGTAATTTGTGATTAAATGTGTATTCAGAAAGCCAGTATCTTATATTGATAACCGGTTATACATAAATTCAGCTGCTTTATGGTATGAAGATTTTGATGTTGATCTATTCATGCTCTGAGAACTTTAACTCACTCCTCTCTTTTCTGTTGTAGGTATGGACCTGATAATGTATGGTTACTAACAATCAGATGACTTCTAACACAAAATCAAGGTAAGATGTCTAAAATGTATATATTATAAGTACACTAGGAGCCATTGTGACAGTCTAGCTTGATCAATTTGTAATATACCAATATGATCTCATGTATCTTTTGATGCCATTGATCACAAATAATTATTGCTTCCTTTTGAGGTTTCTGCTGCAGGGACTGTTGCATGGATCTTCTCCTTTTTGAAATGCCAAGCAAGAAAATTCTAAAGGGCAGATATGACTTCTTTCCAACTGAACATTGCAGTCAGAAGTTACTGGATATTTCTTTTTCTAAAAGATACAATAATAGATGTACAAATAATAGAAAATGAAAACTCTGAAACAGTGTTGATCCAATGCTTCCACTTACCTCATCAGAAGTGGGTTTTGACCATCTTTCTTATCTGTGTGGTGTTTAATTGCAGAGTGCATTTGATTGAATAGGTTATGCCACTATAGGCATCTGCTCTGGGTTAGGAACTGGCTTCTTCCCAAACATCTTGTCTGGCTTCATTGATACATAAGCTTCTGCATGCAAGGATCTGCCTGTGGAGTTGATAAGCGAGCTGCTGATGAGCTACCTTTTCTTACCAAGTGCAATTTTCCCTTGAATGGTTGTTGATTATGAAGAATATCTTCCCCCTTATATCATTCAGATGAATGTCTTGTGCAAATAACTCTTTAGAACTAGGTGGTTCCAAGTACTTTGTATTTAGCAAAAGGTTGCATTTACCACATCCCCATGCACAACACATTTCGCTGCTCCATCCAGCTGCTTTTCTCTTCCTGACAGTGACTTATTCAGTGCTCCCTTTTTAAATAAGTAAATCCAATAAAACCTATGAAAAAGCACCTAGAACTGTTTTGTTGCTCAACTGAGTATTAGGTATTCATGCTGAATACCCTGAAATAATTGTAGCCAAAGAACTATTACTTCTTAAATTATAGTTTGGATTTGGAGATAAGGTCAAAGTTTAAAGAATGATAAATTATTTAATGTTTCTTATAGAGAAATTTCTTAGAGTTTTACTTATTTGGCTACTTTTAACAGATGAGCTTAACAGTATTGAATTCTGAATGCAAGTATTTCCACATTTGAACACTGAACTCTCCTCTAGGTATGTAAGTTATTACCTCTAACTGGGTGGGAGTAAACCTTTTGTGACACCCATGTCTTATTAGAACACTCTGTGAAAATATCTTGTGAAATTTGTTTGCTGTAAGAACTAATCTTTAATATAGAAAGGCATTGAGTCTTGCACCTAATTAATAAAAGATAAGTACTGGTGATCCTTCTCATCTTTCAAGAGCCCTTTAGTTTTCAAAAACTGCCTGGTCACAAATGAAAACATGAAATAAAAATCTTGAATACTATACATCTGCAAAGAAGTAGGAAGCAATGCAATAGTTTTAGGTAATATAGAAAAAAAAAATTATTTGGAGTTATATCATTAATTTGCTTTTTAATTGTATTTAATTATTGCAATGAAATTTTGTTTTGGTGCAGGAAGACTATATCACTGCTTATGTTTTGTTAAAACAGAAGCAGCTAGCATTCAGAAACACTTTTATTTTCTGTCTTATAAAATGTGTTGACTCTAACATTTACCTACCAGTGACCTGCATTTTCTTGGCAGTTTTTACAAATAGCACATATTCAACTGATAACCTTCTGACCAGATTGAAAAGATATATATATTCAGCCATCTGTAAACTGAAGAACATTGTCTGATGAAATTCATGGGTTCATATTAATCCCTAAATTTCAAGGTCTTTTCTGGATCAGGTATCTTCTGCCCCTCATGTTCCCCCCTCTTTCCGCGCCCCAGTGCTGCCCTGACTGGTCTCTTAGATCAGTCTCTCATTTCAGCCCTTATGGGGCTGTCTCCTGGCCTTCCTCCATGGCTTACACCCATTGGGAGCATCGTTTTGTTTGCTGAAGGAAAGGAGCTTGCTTTGAACCTTCCACTTGATCCTTGTCGATGATGATGTCTGAGTGTCACCTCTTAGCAGTGTCTTGAGAGATGTGTACCACTCTCAGCCCCTCCCCCAGTTGTATTTTTTTTCCATCTTGCACCACCCATTATTCTCTCCACTGTGACATTGCTTCACATTTTTTGCTGGAGATCTGGGAGATCTGAGTTCAGCATGCAGGACTATCACAGATGATTTTTTAATGTGAACTCAGGTAATCCACCAGTAAAAACACATGTATTTCTGTTTCGCTTATGGAGATGGATAGGAGGGAAGCTTGAAAGGGAGTTGTTAATTTGCATACAGATTGGGGATCCACATAACTGCCTTCGTAGATCTACCCTTTTGGCACTTCCGCAAGTATTTCTGCATCTTCTGTGTTTCCCATTTACAATGCTGCAGTCTTTTTGACTGTCCCAGTAAAACACTGTTCTGTATACATGTAAAGCCATCTTTTAGATTAAGCTACCAAGGAAGCTAATGGCACTGAGTTTCTATTGGAAATTTTCCTTCCCTACAGGGAGTGAAAAAGTAATTTTGACCAGCTGTGCAAAAGGACTTTTGGGAGGTGCTGGCTTATGTCAGGCTGCAGTCCCATACGCCTTACCCATAGCACAGGAGGGGGAAAGGCAATGCACACAACCAAATCTGGAAGAGGACTGGAGCAGACCAACACTCAGAAGCACCTCTGACTAAAACCAGGGCAAATGCCCCAGCTAGAGCATGTCTTTTTGCAAGCGAAGAGATTGGTGGCTTCATTTCTGAAAGCATTTCTTAGCAAATTGGTGGAACTGCAAGAATATGACCTCATAATCAGCTGCAAATGGGCTGCAGCTTACAAATAGCTGTGTTATCCTGTTAATGTATTATGTTAGAGTAATATAGAAGAGTTTATGATAAATTGTTGTACATCCATGGCCTTTGAACTCCAGATGTAGGCTCTGCCTTTTATGGGTTGTGGGAAATCTTCGGACTTTGACTGAAATATACCACAGCAAAACACACATCTCATTCATTTACAAATTAAATGCAAATGAAAATTCACTTATGTATTAGTATAAAGGTAGTACATGACAATACACAGGGGCTTCTGTCCACTAGGGCTCAAGTGCAGGATCCTTTTTCCTCACAAAGCTGTTTTTAAAACTAAAGGGCTATAATATTTTAAATGTAAAATATAAAGCCCTAAAATTAAAATTACAAAATTAGTAAAAGACAAATTCAAAATATTCAGACAATTACAGAAGAAAAGAGAGAAACCAAGACAGAATGGAAGAGAGGAAGGGAGGGAGAGAGGTAGAATGTGAGAGGTGATTTTTTTATTATTATTAAAAAAAGCATGCAAAAAGAAAAAAATCAAAATATTTGATAATTAGTATGAAAGCTATTTGGCTACTGGCATTTTCTTTGTAATGTTTTATGTATGAAAATAGTTTTATAAATAAAATGCTACGGGCTTTTGTTCAAATTGATATTATGTAGATTGCAGTGGTACTGAATGTCCAGCAGCAGGGAAAAATAATGATGAACAGAGACATCTTGGTATGAATTGCATATATAGCCTTATTTTAGAGGAAGCACTTGCTGAAGCTACTAAGCAGCAAGCCAAATACCACACATAGGTATCACAATGAGTATTAAAAATATATAAGAATGAGTTTATTATTTTCTGTGAGACATTCTCTGTTTTTATAGGCTGGTTCATTTAGACTCTGCTGTGAAATACCTTAAAAGGTAACACAGTATTCTGACTACAGCGGTTATTTATTACACCAGTTAATCTTGTAAAATTGCCCTCTGGATGTAATAATTTGTTATTCTTTTATTAGGCCTTCTTCTGCATACCATGTTTATCATAAAGATGTCACCAGTGTGATGCCTAGCAACCAGTACAATGTTCCGGAGGTGTTTGCATACATTTTCCTGAGGGAGAGATCTGCCTCGTCCCTGCTTGGGAGAGCTGTCAGTGTATTCTGATGTATGAGGGATAAAAGGAGTCCCTGCTGCAGTCTCCAATAAGCTGAAGTCACGGCCTGAAAGCACTGACTTGGGCATCACTATGCTGTGTTAGAAAATGTGTCAATTATCAGATGGACTGCCTAAGGGTATCGCCTGGGTCTAGGTCATAAAACCATCAGGACTAAGGGGGAAAAAAATTGATGAGGAAGTAAGTTGAATTAATTGATGACTAGGAGGACTGTATGTGAACTGTATTTGGTATAACCCAGACCCAGACATTTTCTGTCTTAAGTTTTCTTCCAGTATAATCAATGAATATGAAAAGTCTAAAATGCTTCCCAGTTTTGGCTCTGTAGCCCTACAGTCTATCCATGCTTGTAATATTTTGCTGAATATCTTGTTATTTCCAAAAAATTAAATCAAGCAAGACAAGGAGGTATAAAAATAGAAGTAAAATGTTGCTAATATTTTATAGCTATTTTTCTATTATTGCAATTCTTAATATACTGTGCAACTGTTTGTATGTGAATACAGTAGGGACCACTTAAATGTCTAGCCTGAGGCCTGATTCATGAAAGCTTTATGCACCATTTATGTAGGTATCTGTGGCATTTACTCAGGAAAAGTAAGGAATACGTACTTTCATAGCAAAGTTTACTCATGTGCACACCCCACCTCCTGCCACCTGGCCACAACCCTCAGTAACAGAAAGGGGAAGAACATCAAGGGTCTTCTAAATATCTGGGCAGTTCAGAATTTTAGATGTAATAATTAGTACTGCTTACCCACTCATACCCTGGAAGTGCAACACCCTTACACATGAGTATTGTGGCCTCATTTCAGCCACTCAGAGGCATGTATATAACACCACTGACTCATGAGCTATGTTCCTTAAGAGGACAATGGAATTTGAGTGCTTGCCAGAAGGCAGGGGTTGCTCAAGGTGAGGTTATAATCTGTACAGATACTCCCCAATATAAAAGGATTTTGGAGGTGTTTCTTCTTAACTGAACAACATAACTAGGCAACTAATTCTTTAAATGCCACTCAGTCCATTACTTTCATCACATAATCTTCATTCCTTTCAGGTATCTTCAGACAAAGTGTTTCCCAAATAACTATCGAACATGTTAATTTCTCATTAATCCAGTTCTTCTCATTAGGAAAACAAGCTACTCAAACGTAGGTCTCCATCATTTACAAGTATCTTTCACTTGCTGCTGGAGTGTCACATTGTGAGAGCACTGTTGTGCTTTGGCTCCAAGTCAATAAAAAGAAAAAGCTGCTTCTTACCACAATGATAACACAGATTCACCTCTCTGTCCAAGGGGAAATTTGAAAAGGGACAAATAAAAGCATTTTCATCACTTCTACTCTTTGACTCTGTTTGCTTTTTAGGGAGGACCTCTCCTCATGCAGCAGTGCATGATTTTGTACAAGGTGGATCGCTGGAACAGCCGCACACATGAATGCAAGACATTCTTTGTAGATGAAAGGGAAAATACAGTATAACATCACCCTTTTGAAAATAGTCTGGGAATTACAGCCAAGAACTTCTGACTTTTGCTTGGCTGGTTTCTCCACACTTAAGACAGGGAAGGAGCAAAGAGCCCTGCTGAGCCTTTCACAGCAGCTAAACACAAGTGTTGCCTGTGCCCCTTGCTCTTGTGCCCTGGGAACCTTCACTCTGCAAATTCCTGGGACAGTCATGTCTGAATACACAAGAAGTTTGCAAAATCATAGACAGAACCAGTGAGAAATTGGAGTCTCTTCCACAGAACCTCTAAATTTTCAGGGGAAAAAAATAATCTATGAATCAGATTATAACTTAGAGTTGTATTTCTCAAGGAGGGAAAATTCTGGAATGTATTTCCAAGAAGCTTTAACTGTTAGCTTTTCTAAAATATTTCTAAATGCTTCTGAATACACTTGTGAAGTCTAGAGCACTCTGTCCTCTTCCGTCCAAGCAAATTACTGAGTACTGCATGGAACAACCACCTGTGTCTCAGCAGCTTTCTACACATCAGACTTTTAAGGAACACAGAACCTATGAGCCACAGCTGGAGTAGCCAGACTGGCACCTTACTAACGCATGGAGGATCTGGAATTGAATTTCTGAGAGTAAACTGGAATTAGCTGGAGAACTGAAGTCATTGCAAGGAGAGTTTTGATTTTGGAGAAAGCCTGCTTTCCACCTGACAATCATTCTAATAGCAAATCAAAACAAATTCTTCAGAAGCACATCTGGATTCTGAATTCAGTGCAATATGACCCCTATTGCTGAACAAGACAAGCAGATGCACTCTAAGCCACCTTGAGCTTTTTTTTTTTTTTTCTCTTCAGCAAGCTTCATTCCTAAATCCTATGATTTGCAGGAATCAAGCCTGGATGTGGCAGGAGCATGTATCCCTGTGCCAGATGACAGTCTGATAGAATCTGGGGCAATCTTCAAGGCAGACACAGATGAAAGGGAATAGCTCTTGCACTCATGTCTACCTAGGTGTGACTTCAAGTTTAAGAGGATCCCAGACCATAAATCTAGTAACATTTGTTTTTGAATGTCTTGTTTAGGGAAATTCTGATCTGCCGATATAGGTCAGCTTTACAGTGCTGGGATTTTGGCCCTCAGTCTACAGCAAAAGCTCTACATTGCAAAAAGTAACATGCAAGACTATAAAAAGCATTGCTAGAAAGCAACAGAAATGAAGCAGACCTTTCCTGAATGAGAAAATGAAGGGATTAGGATGTTCTCAGCAAGAACTGTAAGAGAAGTAATCTGGGGTTGAGTTTCCATATACTATTTTCTGTAGTTTATCTAAAGAACATAAACATCTCATAACTGCAAAAGTTAAATAGGAACTAGGGAATTTGGTGATATTTCTGTATGTTCCTGATTCCAGTTGTCCTTTTTGAACAGTTTTTACTTTCTTCCCATATTTTGACAGGGTTTTTACTGCTCCCCATAGAACGCAGATGTGAGAAAATGTGGGCAAATAGTGAAAATTAAAGACATTCTTCAAAATGCAAAGGGAATCTATATGGAATTAATTACAAGAAAAAGGAAGATGGGAAGCTCTTAATTGGCCTGCTTCATCCTTTAGACATAATGAAATAGGCATTACTGTCTTAAGTCTATATAGTTACTGGAGGTAATAACAAAATTCTAACTTATTTCAAAAGCGAAGAAAAAATTCTCAAACTGTCCAAAAACTTCTGACATTTTCCAGTAAACCCAAGAAGGGCAAATGTTATACTGTTGTAACTGACATTCTTTCTGCTCTTTACAATCTGAAATAATCAAGTGTTATGCTACAAAGGCAGAAGTATGATGAGTTCAGCTTCCAATATATGTGTCAATATGACAGAATTCTGACAAGAAGTGTGGGGCAATTACCTCTTAAATATACAATAATAAAGGACAAATCCTGCCTCCTCACTGAGGAAGAATATATGAGCCTGTGTCATTACTACATTCAGCACCTGGAATCACAGCTGTTTTCCAAAGCATGACAAAACCCGGTTTGAATAAACACACTGCTGGAGGTGAAACTAAATTGTACAGCATATGCATCTGCACTTGCACAAAGACATTAATTTTGTCTTCCCTCCGCTTTTTTAAGGATAAAAAAAAAAAAAAAAATTGGTTTGAATAAAGCTAAGTTGCAGTCTTAGTGTAACTGCTAGTAAATATAGTAGCTATTTTATAAGTATTGCTGTCACTTTCTTTGACTAAAGTTACAGAAATTCTTTGAATTTTATATAGGGGACTAAATTTGTAATGGAAAATGATGTTTGATGGTGTTTAAATGCAGAGTATGTCACTGTATAAAGCATAGGGCTCTTTTAAGTTATTTTTTTTAACTTCTTGACATGTGTCACAATTTGGAATTCTGCTCTCATGGGATAAATGCCAGATTACATGGTGTAGTATTTTTATCCTCTGTACTTTCACTGTAGAAGCATACAACATCAAAGAAGAGGCAGATCACTCACATCAGCAGAAAATGGAATAGGACTATAATATGCTTGCTTTGATCTCTCCTTCTAATAATTATCTTGGCTACATGAATACATTGAAAGTAAGATTTGAATTAATAAGGCCAAGAGACCCTGGAAAATGTAAGAAGGATATCTGAATATTAACTTTGACTATCTTTAACAAGATAAACTGCAATTGAGCCTACAAAGTTGTGGTTTGTTAATTTAAGGCAATAATCCTTAAATGTTATTCTCTCTTAAACTTGTCACCACTACATTCAGCAGATGTAATCAGTTCAATTAAGACAGTATCTTTTCAAAATCACACTCATCTATAGTTGGGATAGGGAGGGTACTATTTAGCTAACATCCATTTGATTTCATATAGGTTTTCAATCAGGAGGGCCTACAGTAAAAATCATTAAATTTATATAAAAAAGTCATCACTACACAGTCTGTTATCATTAAAAACTATTCTAATCTTGCCTTAGGAAAGATATTGCTTTTGATATGGAAAGTAAATCAAATCATCCACATCCACTTAGGATTTATACAGAGGCAAGAAGCATATTGCATGCCTGGTCAGTCATTTTTTACATTTTTGAACCAGTATTTATTGCTATATTGTGTTTTGGGAATTCTATTTCTGCCCAATGTGAGCAGAAATTATAACATAAACAGGGTGGTTGTGTGTGAAAACCTCGTATGGTTAATACTTGCTGGAAGGGGGAAAGCCTACTGCAGTTCAGCAGTCCTAGAGAATGAAAACATGTTATTCTTTTGGTTGTTTTCTGATATGTGTGAGTTACACCAGTAGCTGGGTAGTGAGCACACTGTTCCCAAACCCAGATGTTGCAACTTTAAATTATTATTTGATAATTCTTGGCTGAGCTACTAACCATCATGCTAATGCAATGCCCTGTAGTGTACAAAGGGATGCATAATGTACTAGCTAGGCTGACTTAAGCACAGTATGAATTAAACAAATGAAAGCAAACACATTTATGGTTAACATACCAAACACAAGTTCCAAAAAGCCACTTGAACAATGACAATCTGTCAAAACAGCAGAGGCTGCTGTTGTCCTCAAAATCCCAGTCAAAGGTTAAGAATGTTCTTTTAAAACAGGGTTAGCTGGGCATACATGTAATAGATCAACATGCAGAAAGAAGTGCTTTGAAGAAACGCTCTCTCTGCTGAAAACAGGCATGCTTCTCTCATCTGCTGAACTTACCTGACAGCCGATGGGAGCTGCAAGAGAAAAGATGGAACTCAGCGAGGACTCTAGGAACGGCTTTGTTAAGTTCTGAGACCAGAACTTCTAATTGAAGCAGAAGCACCACTAAATACTCATTGTGCGGCACTTCTACGTCAGACAGAGAAACAAAAGAAACTTTCTGAGTGGGTGTAGGTATCATCAGGACAAATTACTCTGCAGAGAACACCTGTGATAGTATGAGATTTGCAGAAAAGCTCGGTGTGCTTTAACAGTCACAACTGGTCTCCTGCCCTGAGGTCCTTATACTCTCAGTAGCTACTGAGCTCCCACGCTTGCCAACCAAAATTCAGAAACTTTTTTTTTTTCCTGACTTTCCAAGTTCTTTGCTAGTTTTCAGTGTGGGAGAATAGGTCACTGGAGTTAAAGCAGTGGCTGGGAGTATGTCCCATGTAAGCAAAAGCTGTTCCCAGTGGTTGTTACATGCTGGCTTCCTCCAGCTGTACAAAGGCCAGCCACAGCATGCTAGAATTCAGGTTACCAGCAACCTAGCCACTTCAGTAGAAATGTTAGACTAGCCCAGGGGCAATTTAGGGAGCACCTTGTGCTGCTTGGGCCTGGGAGGTAATTCAGCTTAGCTGCACCTTCTTAGAACTGCCAAGAAGTGCTTAAGTACAAGAATTCTTTCCAGTTGTACCAAATTATTGTGGTACACTGTTCTAACGGGGGGTAATATAAGACATCCACAGAGGTTTTGGAACACAGGAGGCTTCTTCCTCCCAGTCAAACTTCAACATCTGATATATTTAAAAACCCCTCAAGCTATTCTGTTACAGTGTAAGGATATAGAGGCAGTTTCATTTTATATATCTGTCCCAGAAATATTCCAAGTAGGTGCTATGGTAATAGAATACTGTGGTAAAGGACAAGCACAGTATAATCCCATCAGTGGTGTTTTTATTATATCTGTTTAGAATAAAACTCTTGAAACTTGTAGCAGTATGTTCACTGTACTAACATATTTCTGAACTCATGAGAGACATAGAAAATTTCTTGTAAATGCTAGGCTCCCACCTCTCCTAAGTAAACAGCTGTAATGCGTTGACCCTGGCCAGCAGCTAAGTGTCCACACAGCCACTCACTCACCACCCCTGGTGGGACAGGGGAAGGAATAGAAGCAGGAAAAGTGAGAAAACTTCTGAGTCAAGATAAAAACAGTTTAGTAATCGAAGAGAAAATGGAAAAGGAAAAAAAACACCACAAGTGGTGCAAAATCAAACACTCACCACCTTTCCCCAGTAGACTGATGCCCAGGCAGCCTGTAAGCAAAGGCAAAATTTCTATATTGCTGAGCATGACAGCATATTGTAGGGGTTATCCCTTCAGCCACCTCAGTTCAGCTGTCTCAGTTGTGTCCCCTTCCAACCTCTTGCCCATCCCCTGCCTACTCAATGTGGGACAGAGTGAGAAACAGAGAAGTCCCTTATGCTGTGCAAGCACTGGTCAGCAACAGCCAAAACACTGATGGTTATTGACATTGATTTGGTCACAAGTCCAAAACACAGCACTGTACAGGATGCTATGGAAAAAGTTTACTCTATCCCAGTACAACAGGAAACATTTGTACCCAGGGTTTCTCTGACCTGATGACTCAACCTCCAACTTTTAAAAGAATAGGACTCAGGAGAATTTTTTTTTTTTTTATATACCAGTGGGATTGGAAACTGCACCCAGCTAATGTTCAGTTACATTGCATAGAAAGGTGCAGAGTGAAAACTGTGCATTTGAAGGTAGTGAGATAGCTAGTTCACAATTTTATCACAATGGTGAGTGGTCAAGGACAGATCTAGTTTCATTTCAGTAGAAGAACTGGAAGAAGAAGATGAAAAAAAAATAGTAGGCTGCTAAGAGTCTCTATGCCACAGAGCAAGCTTTAACAGGTTAAGAGAAGCAGGTAGGGAGATCAGATACACCTAGGAGCACTGACATAAGTACTGAGGAAGTCTGGAAAATCTTCAAACCTAAGATATCAGGCTCTGTATCCAAAGCAAGGGAAAAAAACTTCTAGGACAGAGCTCCTGATACATTTAAAGGAATAACCACACCAGGAAAAAATATACAGAGAAACAGAAAGGCTACAGGGAATGCTAAAAAGTCTTTATGTTTTTATCTAGAGGCAGGAAACAGTTGCTAAGAGCCAAGCTCAATTCATGCAGATAAAGAATGTTAAAACAAAGAACAAATTGTTCTTGCCCAATGTGAAATTGAAGAAGAAAAAAAGAAAGTGTGATATCCATGGGGGACATTAAAGAGAAAGTATTTGCAAAAGTTCACAGTAAAATCAAAGGGGAAAAATAATAATTCATCTAATTTTTAGTAGTGTGTTGATGTTGACATAACTGCAAAAGACATATGGACAATGCAAAAGATAGAGAAGTAATTTTCTCTGTAATAAAGGCAGAATTAAAATTAAGGGATGAAATCAACATAAATTATGGAAAGAAGTAATCATAACTATAGAATTCTAAAGTTCCTGCTCTACACAAAACTCGGCCATTTAACAAACCGAGGATTATTAGAAAAAAAAAAAAAAAGAAGAAAGGAAAGGGGAAGGGCCAGGGGCAGGGGCAGGGGAGGACATCCAGACAACTACAAACTCTTTAATATGACCTGATATGACTCTGTCCAGGACAGGAGGGGAGAAACAAAGAAAAAAAAGAGAAAAAAAAGAGAGGAGATTTTAAACAATTGAGATGTAAAATTTCAAATTTTTAAAAAATAAAATTGAAATAAATGGATTGCTGGATAGTTTTTCTGAGTTTACTAAAATAAGATTAATAGATCAATGTAACAGATGTATACATAACTAGACAAAAGAAGTGAGGCAAATATAATAATAATTTCCTCCAGAATTATATTAAAAATAAGAAGGGAAAGAAATTGGCTGAGGTTAGTTAACAAGAAGGGATGTTGACAGTATTTAAGGGAAATTTATTTGGGGCTCCTCAAGGATCCGTCTTGAGGATCCACACTGCATGATATCTTAATTAACAGCTTTTTTCACAAACAAATAGCAGCATACTAATAGTATCAGCTGATGCTAGCCTTGGGAAGTATCAACAGCGAAGAAGGATTGGGATATATGAAAATACCTGTCTGTCTTTGAAAGCTACAATTCTGGGAAATAGGATAATATTTAGTAATACTGGGGAACTAATGAAGGAACAAAGACAAATCAGCTGACGTGACCTGGGAGCATAGGGAACAATGCATGCTCACTTGACCACACAACCGCAGCTAACCACTAGTTAAGCTGCCAGTGTGACAAAGCCATGAAAAACGGAAATGTTATCGAGAGGTCTAAGGGCAAGGATGCACTTGTAGCCCTGAATATTAGTGAGACATCTCTGGGAATAACTTGTACCTGTTGGTCACCCATTATGAAGAATGTTTTAAGGAGGATAGGGTAAGCATACCAAGAATGAGCTGAATATCTGGGGAGAGGAGCAGCCCGCACAGTAAGCAGCTGTCTAATCTAAGAGCAAGAAACCCAGGAAGTGACATGCTTGATTCAGTAAGAGGAATAACTACCACAGAAAGAGAACTGCTTTTTAAGCTAAAAGGCCATGCTGGTCTTGTATGGAAAAATGTTCCCACTGTAGCAGTTATATTCTGATTCAGAAAGCCTTTGCTGATGGAGGACTAGTTCTGTGTCATCTTAAATGAGAAACTTGTACATGTAATTATGCCAGACAGTATCAATACAGAATTTTTGTTTTATCAATATCTCCAAAGACCAGAAAAGACAAAAGGACTTATGTTCCGGAGTAAAAAAGTATGACTAGCAAAAGCTGAGGTAGCCTTCTGAGCTAAAAACAGATGAAAAATTAATGTGGTTTCTTTTCCTTCTGGTCTCCGTACCAATGCTGTAGCACTAAGTGATGAACTAGTGCCACAGAAACCTTCTTTACCACAAGACCATGGGCTGGAATGCCTAGTTATCATCTTAAAATTAATAAACTGTTGGCTGTAAAGCAGGGATTGACTTTTGCTGGAATATGCACCCTTTTTTCTATAAATATTTTTATTTATATTCAGCTCAAGATTAGTGCAAGTGTGGCTCTTCATCACTGCAGCTCACTTAGGAAGTTTTCTCCATCCGCACAACCTCTTTGTCACACAAGTATGCAATCTTCATATTTAAAATCTGTTTTTATGAGAACAACCTTCCTTGCATTACAAGTAAATAAGCAAAAGCAGACGCTAGAAATTTAATGGAACCATATTTTTATTAATACTTTTGCTTTGTCCAAGACAGAATTTTGATTAGTTTTTTTTTTCTTCACTTTGCTGTGATCATCTGTACTGTTATTGCTGAGCTTTTTACTTCTTCGTCATGAATGTCTGGAATATTTTATCCAGGCAAACATATGTATTCATGTATGAATGTGCCTATTTGCATGTGAATCAACATTTTTATACACAAACAAGGGTTTTTTTACACTGGAAGTGCTTGCCCAGCTGATCTATATATGCACATGGCAGAAAATTGAATGTAAAAATAAAATTGAATGTAAAATCGGCTAGGCAGCCAATAAATCTGGCCTATATTCTTTTTTTCTTTCTGTTCAGGCAAAACTCCAGCTTTCCTTTTTGCTTTAAAATAAAACATCAGGAGACCACATACACAGTGCAATTCTTCCCCCCTCTGCTCCCCAACCCCTCTACTACAGGAATGAATTCTGCAAGTGCTCAATGCTAAAAACTCGAGTTAAAGCCATTAAAAACTGCAGGTGCTCAGCACTCTTTACAGGCTGATCCTTTGAAGAATTGCTTACAAAAATTTGCATGCCTTTCTTCTAGCATTCACAAAGCTAACCTCACCTACCTGTCATGGTTACTGTACCAATGCACCCTACAAATGTTACTTCTTCTGTTCTGGTAGCCAGGGTTTGGCCTCAAGGCTCTCTTAATACAAGTCTGGCTTTCTTCTTTCTCCTTTTGAAAGTCCAAGAGAACAAACATTTCATTTTCACAAATATTGTCAAAATAACTTTGTGATTAATTTTATATTTATCACCTTGCTTTTAAGTAATAATCATTACATAGGTCTAATTTGATTCTCCTCACTAAGGTAAAAAAATTGTGTTTAAAGCTCTCCCCAATAGAAATATTTTTTAATAAGGTCCTGCTTTTGTTAATTTATAGTAATGTACATTATTTCCAGGCCCATAAATTTTAATTATAACTCAGTATATGTGTAGTGGTTTTCATTTTGGGGGTTAAAAAATACGTGAATAGGCAATGTAACAATTTACAGTGCTAACTGGTGCAGTGTCCCATCTTTGAACCTGGTCAGTAGCTGAAGACTAGATAAGAATTTAAAAAGAGGTGACACCACGTGAAATTAGTAACACACGATTTACTCCTATTTCTGACAATTTCTGATTGTTTTGGTGTCTTACATAGCAGCTTAAAAATAGTAGAGGAAAGGAGGGATGCTGCACAAATAGGAAGCCAGGGAGTTTTGGAACTGATGCAGTAAGTTCAAAGATGATGAAAGATACCCACTTGTAAAGGTTAGGAAATCCACTGAGACAAGAAATGTACTATGCAAGTTAAATGTCAATATTACACAGAATGAAAGAAAGAAAGAAAAAAAAAGAAAGAAAGAAAGAAAGAGAAAAAGAAAGAATGAAAAGAGGGAAAGAAAGAAAGGAGGGAAAGAAGGAAGGAAGGAAGGAAGGAAAGAGAGAAGGAAAGAAGGAAAGAAAGAAGGAAAGAAGCAAAGAAAGAAGGAAAGAAAAGGAAAGTTCTGTGTAAGAAATGTCCAAAATATTTTCTGGGTGAAGTAGTTCATGAAACATTCCCAGCTCAGATACATTTGTAAACATCAGCCATTCAGCAATAACATAAAAAAAAAATAAATGTGTATAATGCATTAATTTGTGAACTGAAGGAAATGTCAGCTCTGCTTTAAAATAGTTTGATCCATATTTTAGTTATGTCTAATTTAAAATCTTCCAAACCCAAGTAAGAAAAGTGCCACATACAGAATTTGGTTACTCTGTCATTTTTCTGAGTTCAGCCTGGAAGCTGGAGAAACGGCCGCTTTCCCTTCTGTCTGCAGCACACCAGGAATCCTCAGTAGGGAAAAACAAGGAAAGTATAAAAGTTTAATGATATTTAAGTTGGAAGACTTTTCTTCGTTGTCATTGCTTTTCATATGATTTCATACTAATTACTGTTTCAAAAAAAAAAATTATGTCCAACTTCTATACCATTTGTCATCCCTCTGATCACCCTAGGGTAAAATCACAGAGCTGCCCAGTAACCTGCTATAAATGGCAAACCTTTCTCCATGTTGCCCAGTATTAGGAGATCTGTGGTGATGGAGAGTGGGATTAAGGTAAATTTATCCAGTGTTCAATGAATTCAGTGGGCCCAATTCCCATTTATGCAGAGACCCTTTGCAACATTGCATAAGGTAAGAGGCTTTAAATTACATACATTTGCAACTACATTAAGGTGTTTTATATAAATGAGAATCATCTGATATGAGCCTTTCTAGTAGCTACAATGGAGCACTGGATCAGGCAAATATGCCCGTTATTAACCAGATGTATTAAATGTCCTCTTATATGCATTATAATCCCACAACATGAATCATGATCTTCTTCCTAAGAAAGCACAAAAAACAAAAAAAAGTGCATGTGCTATGTCATTTCGACATTGTTCATATCTGATTTTATAGTGATGATTTCTCAAGACTTCCGTGAATGGGCAGGACAACACAGATATCCTGTTCCCTTACATGGCTGACTAGCAGACTGTAACTGGCTTATTGCTTACTCACTCACAGTCACTTTCTAGCTGGATAAAAAATCCTTATTCCTTTCAGTTTTTGCAATCCTAGTGAAAAACAAAATGTGTAACAACATGATGTATTTGGCCTGCTCCCGTTAAAGTTAAATACAGCCTTTTCAATTTTCATTTCCGACAGAAGATATGTGACAAATGACATAGTAATTTTCTTATTTCTTCATGTTCATAAAACATTGATAATATGATTTTTACCTTCCCTTTGTTCTCAATTAAATGAAATGTTCCAATACAATTAATGTGTTCTTGCAATTTAGTTTTTCTTTAGAGGTTTCTCTTGTCTCTGATTAACAGCATTTTCTATCCATTCTGAGAACCCCCAACTGCTATTCAGAATGTTTCATTATGCCTGGCAGCTATCAATACAATTGTGAACCAATATCATTTTAATTGTTTCACTAATAACTTGTTTTAAATGATTCAACAGTCATCAGGAAAGATAAGTGCTCTTGTACCCTGCAGGCTTGTAGGGATGATGGTATGAGGCAATGTAACAGAGTGCTGTATCAGAATAATGAAACCGTATGCACAAGATAATGACAAAGCACTTGCATTGCTGTAAAGATAAATGAAAAGTGTAGATCTTCTTTTCACTGTAATATAACATCCATTCCTATCTCCCATTTCAATCATTAGACTTTCCAAACAGTTTACTACACAAATACACATATGCAACATGTCCCACAATAATAACTGCATGCTCCCATCTATCCAGGCAGATGGTGAATGATGGAGTTAACGAGCTTTACAAATGCTCTTGTTAATTAACAAAAATTGTTACTTTCTCATTTGAGGGGGGCTTATAAATTAGACTTAATTACACTACATAATTGCAACTGCCAGCTACTGTGCAGCTCGCTCATGTTCTGTTCTTTCAATGGCAAATCAACAATTGCAACCCTTGCCTATTTGTGTAGATGAATTTAATAAGCAAACAGCCCTTTTATGTTAATGGTTTACTGGTATTCATGGGTTTGGCAGGAGAAATGTGCTGGGGGAGGGTTTGCTAATGGCAGCACATAATCATATTAATTAAAATATAACTGCCATTTAAAGATTTGTAGTGTAGAATTAGAGCATGTTGGGAACTGAGAAAATCAAGCTAGAGTGCATATTAGCACCATTACTCTGTGCTCCCTGCACAGCAGTCAGCAACCTCATGTGTCATAAATGTAATTTATGAGTGCTGTTTTCTTTGAAATATATGTTTTTAGTTCACTCATTAGAATGTAAAAATTTGCAATGTCTGCTTCAGAAGGTTCAAAATAAATTCACTTAGAGCTGAGACCCATGATCTGGTTTTAACAAATCCCTCAACAATGATTTTTTTTATTACTTGTATGATTTCTTATAGTAAAACCAAGCATTCAGTCCTTTGAAGATGGATTCCATGTTTTATTGCAAATGTAAGTCACACTACAACTATAAATTCTATATTATTAGGCATTTTATAATTCAGTATCATTTTTATAGGGTCTTTAATAAATACAGCCCTTTTTTGGTTTTGCTTTGGAAAAATTTGTGCAAAAATTTTGCCACTTTGTATTTGGTCATGCAGAAAGGCAGCGTCAAAAAAGCTTCTGAAGGCTTTGGGGTATTTTCTGCTTTCCTGCATTCCCTTATCAATTTACAGGCATATTTTTACCTAAATCAATTCCACTTATACAGCTTCCACAAAAATGCTGAAATATATTTTCTGTACAGTGTAGTTACCTATTTGCTGGGATCCCTGGGAAAGCAACTTCCCACAAAGTCCCTCAGAGAAAACGATCCCTGGAATTAGAGGCATCTGAGTGACAAAAGGCAAGAAATTGGAATCAAATTAAGTCACTAGTTCTTAACAGTATAGAGGCAGCACGGTATGTTATTTTTATATACATGTGTATGCATATGTGTTACAGCATGTATAACAAATGTGTGTGTGTGTGTATGTTTTGCTTACAAAACACTTGTATTACATTATCTTCTGCAGTACATCACAGTTTGAAAGTCATTACTATATTGTGTCATCTGGGATTATCACATTGTCTTTCCACACTGAAAAACACAGGAAGAACTGAAATCCCAAATATGACATGATAGTAACTTTGTAACTTGTTTTAATATTTGTTTGTTTTAATTTTCTCCTTAAAATGTGGATTGGAAAAGCAATGCACCAAAGAGGAAATCCCAGTCCCTCTGGAGCCAAAGACAAAATCCCATCACCTTGTGAAGGGTGTCTTATCTCACAAGTTAGGGAAATTCTCAGCAAAATGGAAGTGTTATGGGACCCACAGGATTTTCGGCCTTACAGGCTGACAGCACAGAATTGGAAGTGGCACTTCTGTCTCTTATTATTCAAAAAAGAATTGTCACTGGGGAATATTTCAGCATCCAGCAATCAAGGACTTCTGATTCTTCAGCTGTTACGAGAGATATTGCTGTCTTTTCACAGATGACATTAGGTGGAATAATTTCATTTTCACCCCCACCCCCAAATATGCTCCCTAATATCTGTATCTTATCTGATGTAATTGACATGACTGTAATGATTGTTTATAAGACTGGCTCTAGATCTCACAATATATTCCAATGTTTTGATATTATCACTGCATATTATCATACAGGCATGATGGACAATCACTGACAGATATTTGAGCAATTACAGCATATTTTATTGACAATTCTACACTGTGAGTACACATTAATTATAGTAGAGACTATATCATACCAGTGACAATGATACCATTCAGAGCACAGCTGAAATAAAATCCTTATAATCTAATGTACTAAAGTGGAATAGTTAAGAGTGAAACTGGAGGTCTGCATTTCTTTGTTCTAAGGTAGTCATCTGTGGTGATGACTGTAAAAAGGGCCTCAGTTTTTATCGAGTCTGCTACAAACTTTTCTATAATCCAAGGTGGGTTTTTTACACTGCTTACCCATCAGTGGGGGTCTTGTAAATTAACTGTCCTATAAGCAAATGAAATTCCAGCATTATGTTAATTGTTTCAGAAGTTACCTGCCAAGAAGAGGAAAATCCAGGTCTGGATGTGGTGCCTGAAGCCTCAATAGTAAGTGTGTCCCAAACTACATTTATTCTGTATGGAAAGCAAGGATTTGGGTTTTAGCTGACCAGGACATTCTTTTTTCTGTGTTACCGTAATGATCTCCTCAGCAGCTGCTAAGGAAAGTTTTGAATCTGATGGTTTCTATTCCAAATGACTCCTTGATAACAAAGGGCCTGATTCAATATCCACCAAATATAATACAGGTGAGAGGAATCTCCAAAAATCAGTAAAAGCTTTTAACAGCTGACAGGATCAGTTCCTAAAGTTTCAGCAAAGAATTTCTCACTTAAGAACTGCAAATAAGCCATGTCACTTTTATTTTCTGCTCACATAATCTTTTGCCAAAAGTAACGACTAGCTAAGTTGAGTTTATGTGCAGGAGGTCTTCACTGAGGAGTTAGAGCATTGAAGAGGAGAAAAGTGCAGACACTGGAGGAGGAAAAACACATGTTCATGCACACAAGTTCATATGCACCGTCTAGTCATACTTGCCCATGGAGGTGGGTGCATGGTCAGCAGGAAAGGCCCCCGAAGAGCTGACCCTGAGGAAGAGGAAGGCAGGGAAGAGGTAGTGGGCTTGTAGCTGGTGGGCTCTTGGGAGCACAGGGAAGAGCTCACTGATGCAAGCAGCAGGGGTTGGGGTCCCTGGGACAGGCAGGGAGAGCAGACTGTGCTTGCACATCCACCTACCCCACAACTACTCTGCCACAGCAATGCCCATCATGATGATCCCTTCCAGATTTGAGATCTTGCTCTTTGATATCAGAATTTGCAGACTGTCCACAGCCTTTGGCCACCAGCCCTGAACTAGATACTGCACCACGATGGAAGGTCTTACCTTCTCCTCTGCCATGCTCAAAGCTGTCTTTTCCAAGCTGTCAAGGCTGAGCTTCTCTAATGGCCAGTGGTTTACAACCAGTGAGATGTTTATAGCTCTGGGCCTCTGTGTTCAACCTGTGTCTGTATTTGTAAGGCCTTCACTGTTATCCCACATGGTAACACCAGGTGACACCTGCTACCAAGCTCCATTTCACACAGCATGTTCTTATAAGTTGATTACAAGCCTAACAGGCCAGGAGTAAGTTCTTCCATAGTTAGTACAAGATGGAGTTAGCACAAGGTCTGTAGCCCATTACTGGCAAAGATAATACAGCTTTTACAGGGCCGTGGGGCATAAAATTTATAACTTTTTTTTTTTTTCTTAAAAACTTAACAAAGACCCCAGCTTGGAAATTCATTCATGCTGGAAAAATAAAAAACTCCTGGAGGCTGAATACGCTGACTGATGAGTCTTACAACAACACTGGAATTCTGTAATTCAAGATGAGAGAGGTGGTTGTGCATTCTTTCCATGTGGTTTGTGTCAGTTTTCATACTATTGAGGCACGAAATTATTTGGCCAGCTTGGTTATTTTTTCTCACATAAACATCAGTGAAATTTGATTACATAAAGTTGTGTCATTGCATGCCTTTAAATGCCAAGCTAGTGACATGGGAAGATGGACTGTAAAAGACCAGCATTCCCCAATAATGTTATTTTCTTCTATAATAAGTTTTATTGGAAATAGGGAGGTGCAGTTGTTCAGAAGAGAAGATATAAATCCATTAACATGGCATTCATTCTAAATAAAAAGTTATTACCTTCTGTTACCACTTCTTCCCTCACCAGACAGACAGCACAGCTGGTTGAATAAACTTGCTGCTTCCTGGAAATCAGGCATGTTGAGTTGTCTCAGTCAGACAAAACGCTGGTCAGTACCATGCATCCACTTCTGCAATATAAATACTGAAAGAACAGAGTCCAAAGCCATGTCCTCCATATAGATGAGCTCTTCAGAAAACTCTTTTGTGCCTTCAGATCAGTACTGTTCAGAGCTCAAGCCACAGACAAGCTAGCAATTCCTTCCTCCCAGCAATGATGCTCCACCGGAGTTTGCATTACTGGAGCAGGAGAGGTGACTCATACAACCATAGAAGCATAGACCAGCCCAGTTTGGAGGGGACCTTGAAAGACCATCTGGTTCAACCTTTCCAGGGAAGAGGAGCCTAGATGAGATTACCTAGTATCCTGTCCAGTTGTGTCTTGAAAACCTCCAGCAATGAGGACTCTACCATGTCCCTGAGGAGGTTATTCCAATGAAAAATTTTTCTCACTGTAATAAACTTCTTTCTTATGTTGAGATAAAATGTCTCTTTGTGCAACTTGTATCCCTTGCCCCTTGTATTCTCCATGTGTCTTCTTGTGAAGAGAGCCTCCATCCTCTTTGCAACTGCCCTTTAAGTACCAGAATACTGTGATGAGGTCCCTTTATGCCTTCTCTTGTCCAGGTTGCAAAGACCTGACTCCTTCAGTCTTTCCTCATAGGGCAAGTTTTCCAGCCCTTTGTTCATCTTCATGCCACTCCTTTTGACCTTTTCCTTGTCCACATCTTTCTTGAATTGCAGGCACTAGAACTGGACACAGTACTCCAGGTGTGCCTTGTTAAGTGGTGAGTAGAGTGGGATAATCATGTCTCTACTCCCAGCAATGCCCCTGTGGATGCAGACCAGGATCTGATTTGCCTTTGTTGCTGCAGCAGCACGCTGCTGACTCATGCCCCCCAGGTCCCTCTCAGCAAGGCTGCTCCCTAGTCACACAGGTCCTAGCCTGTACTGGGGTTGTTTTTTTAATTCCATCCCAGGTGCAGGACTTAGAACTTGTCTTTGTTAAACTTCATACTGTTCTTGCTTGCTCACTCTTCCATCCTGGCCAGATATCTCTGTAAAATGGCTGTCCCTTCTGTTCTGTTCACCTCATCACCCAGTGTGGTATCATCAGCAACCTTGGTGAAGGTCTTTTCAATTCCATCATCCAGGTCATTTATGAAGATGTTGAACAGCTTGGGGCCCAATATTGATCCCTGGGGCATCCCACTTGTGACAGGCTTTTGGCCTGAGTGAAAACCATTACTTACCACCCTCTGTAGCACAACCTGTTAGCTGATTTTCTACTCCTCTTGCAGACCACCCACTGGATCTGTAAATTGATGGTTTGTCCAGGAGAGTGCTGTGGGAAACGGTGTCGAACACTTTGCAGGCAAAAAAACACCCACTACTCTCCCCATGTCAACAGAAGATACTATTTTGTTGTAGAAGGTGATCAGGTTAGTCTACATGATTTGGACTTTATAAATCCGAATTGATTATCCTTTATATAATCACTCCAAGCTACTACTTTGCATCAACATGCACAGAAATCTCATGTAACAACCACCACTATCTTCTATGTCAGTTGGAACATACTCTGGAATATAATTTTTTGCTGGTCATCTTTGACTTCCTAATTCCCTAATAAAATACAGAGAGAATTAGATTCTTCTTTTTTTTTCTTGGTCTTGGCTTGTTTTTTTTTTTCTTTTTCCTGATTTAAGAACAAAACCCAGTGATTACAAGAGAATAACTTCAAATTTGTGAGCATGCTTTTTCATCACTACATGTTTCTCATTTGGAGAGGTGCCCTCTTACTTTGACTGCCTTTAATGCAAGGCTCTTAGCGTCGTACTGTCCAATAACAACTGCAAAAAGCTTCCACTAAAGAAACCAAAACCCAATTATCCACTCCATGAATCAACAGCAAAAATAATGCAGAAATCCTTTAATCAACAGATCTCCAGACAGAAAAGGTTTCCTAGACAACCTTACAATGATGTTGATAGTTACAGTGGCAACATTCCTAAAGATCATCTTGGAATAATCAAATGTCGGCAAGACGGCAAGAACAACACCTAACATAATTTCCCTAAATCCCTCCTCAGCTATAGGTCTTGTACAAATGATTTCCAGACGCGCATATGTAACTGGACCCACCCTAGATTACATCGTGGACAAAGAGAATGCTAAATATAAATAAACAATAAAAATATTATTTTTTTGGTTAAGCTATTGTATCTTGGAGTCAAATAACAGAAATACAAATACACAAACAAGGATATGTATTGCCAGTAAAGACTTCTGGTCAGTGGCTAATTAACACCACTAAGTTGCAGCACATATTCAGTGTAAATGAGAATTCATTGAGATGGGAGGGCTATTATGTAATAAATGTTTACATTAATGTAACTATGTATACATATATGCAATTGTGTCTAACGCTCATCCACTTTTTGTGCAGGCCACAAAAGTTTTCTTCTGTGCTGCACTGATGAAATGTGAAAAATAAATCTGAAGGTTTCTTGTAGCTGCGCTTTTCTTCCAGATAACTGTGTGAATACTTATGCTATGGTTACTAGCTAAAGTAACTGCTTAAAAGCCTTCCTCTCACATGAGATTTCCTTGAAAGTGAATAAAACAAAGGATTTTGTGGGGCTTTTATTCTGGTGTTGTTTAATTAGAAAAAAAATAATCTACACTGGTTTTGTTAGTAATATTTATCCAGGGCTGCTCATGCAGAGTTGTCCAATTCAGTGTGTCTTGTTTAAAGTTTTGCTTTATGTTCCTTTTTTCAAGAATAAAACATTACTATACTGAAAAAAAGTGGCCTTTTAAAAATATGCAATTACACGTTATTAATTGTTTATAAGCAGTTTCTGTACAAATCAAGAACTATCTAGGATAGGCATTAATCAGTTATCTGCCTCACCTGTGCTACATAATGAACAAAATGCCAATATTGAGTATGCTTTCTACTATTTGCCTAATACAACCTGTTATATAGTTTTATCCCCCTTTTTCACAAATTATGTTGCAGGTGATTCTGGCAGAGGATTAGAAGTGCTGAGAACAGCTGCACACATCTTTGCTTGTCTACTTTAATCTTGACTTAAGGTGCATCTTTGAGCTCAGTTTACATTCAACAGGCAGTTGATGAGTGGTGCAGTGGGGTTTGGTTATCTAGTTTATAGGTTTTATCCTTAAATGCATTCTAGAGCCTTAATCAGTACAAAACATATTTGCAAATATGGTATAGGACGACTCTTGATTTTTTGTAGAGTGTATGGGTGCTATCCAGAGTTTAGCTGATGATGACACTATGCACACAATTGTAATGACTGCTGGTTTTGGACCCCCCACATCACCAATCCCACTAGGTATCTGAAGTGATTTCCAGTTTGGGTATGCATTGCCCACCTCTCATTAGCCAGAAATTTAACAAAGCTCTCACATAAAATAGCAAACTGTTATGTCTTCTGCATTGTCCATATTTACTTCCACACAGTGCCATTTGATAGAAAAGAGTACAAACCTGACATGCTGTCCAGTGGTACTCTGTCCTGCATTTGGCACGTAAATGGAATCAAAACAACAAGCTGGAGAACATCTCAAGCATTGCCAGTTGCTCAGCTGTAAATGATAGGCAGTATTTATACCTGTAAATTATTTTGGTAAATTTTAGCTGTCTTTTCATGAAAACTTACTGAAATCACCCACTAAAGAAATGTGATAGGTGTTTTAAGAGTCTTTTTCTGTGGGACACCCCAATGTCTAACATCTCTGTTAACCGGTGGCAAATGATATACTGAATGGTTTGGTCACGTTTCCTTTTCTTTCACAGTGTATCAACATCTATCAGCAACATGAACTGAGTGAAATGGAATAGCTGTATCTCAACGACTTGACCATGGTGTTCTGATTGAAATGCTTCAAAAGTTTTCTCAAAGGAATTTCATCCTAGTCTTTGGTTTCCTGGCATTTTGCCCATTGTACCATTGGGTACTGCAGAAAATTCAAATCAAAGCTAAAAGCTGGCATTGTGACTGAAAAGTTTTAGATTAAATGAAAGATGGTGTTAAGCTGTTTATAATACATAAATGGTGGCTTATTCCTCTGTAGAGGGCTGTAGAGAATAAACCAGAATTCCCCTTTCATTGACATTAATGAACACAGTTCACATCAGGGCTGGTTAAGGCATGAAACTTCCTTGTGATAAATTACGGTGACAACAGTGAATATAAAACTGTTTTTTCCAAGAACAGCTAAAACATATAAGAGTTAAATTAGGAAATCATAAATACTTTACTTTTTATGTTATTTATGCTCTTTATTAACAGCAACTAAGATGATGGGGCTAAGAGTAATTCAATGAAGGAAAAAGTGTGTTCTACTTTCTTATGACATCTGTAAAACTCATCAGCTGTTAAAGCTTTCTATTCACTGCAGAACCCTCTACTATCTATAGCCATACAAATATGAAGCAATTAGGAAGAAATAGAATCAATTATACAGCTCTGTACTTTGCATTTACTACTCATCAAACCACTTGAAACCTTTTTTCTTTTTTTAAAAAAGAAGCACATTTTCAATCACTGAATTATAAATATGTAAGGCATTTCTTTTGATTCACCTGTTTCCTAGTCAAATTGATGTCATACAAAAAGGAGATATTCTATGTTTTCATTTTCTATACTAATTTCCTCTTTACGTTTTGATTTTAAATTTTTAGTATACTTGAAAATTAACCTGAAGAAAATTTGAAAAGACTGGAACTTCACCAAGTAAACAAATGGGAATGAACAAAACAAAGGTCTGTAGTGAATGAATGATACAGCGGTTATGCTGAGTATTTTTATTGTCTCTGTCTGATACAACAAGAAAAAGGGGGCATTCAGGGATACTGAAAGGCAGCAAAATTCCAAACTGAGACATGGAAATATTTTTCTAAACTATGCGTGCAAGATGTTGCCGAGCCCAAAACTATAGCAAAAGTTAAAATGAGACTGGATCATTGTATATATGGTAAAACTATCCATAGTTATATGAGTGAAGGTTTTAAAAAAAAAAAAATCTGGAAGAGATACAAAATTTAACATAATTATTTCAAAAAAAGCTCTATATTTTAGACATTGCACCTAGGACAAATTCCTTTCACTCTCCTTAGAGGGATCTAGGACTGCTGTCAGGCAGAAAGTTACACTAGATGAACTATAAGGCTTACCTGAAACATTCTTGCAAATGTTTCTATAAAATAGGAAATCAGTTTCCCCGATGTTCTGTTCAACAGCAATTATCTTAGTTGTAGCTTCAAATTAGAAACTCCATGGAAGTTATCTTAGTGTGGACTACATCATCTTAGTGTGAACTCAGATGAACATACAAAAAGATTTTATTCCATTACTGAATATGAATTCCACTGCTGAATATGAATCACTCTTAACATATATGCTTTGTTTTATGGAACAATATTCCACATCCCAGTCTTGCTCGGCAACAAGGAAGACTTTGCAATTCTCACTCTAAAAGCACAAATTTCCATCATTCATTCTAAGAGGTCAAGTAGAAAGAGAGGTTGGTGAACAACTTCATGTAGTCCAAACTGCTGAAGCATATCAGGATAAAAAACTTTTCTGACCAAACCAAGCCTAGAACATCTGTAGCCTGTGTAACAGTTTCTTAAGCTAATTCTTCTAGGCTGGGGACAGAAACCAGATCAGACATCTCTGATGGTCCATCAGAGGTAAAAGACTCACACTGAGTGATACTCTCTCTAAGCATTGTGTCACTGACTTTTCTGATCACAGATGACAAGGCTGGGTCTTATGACCTACAGGTTCATGATCTCACAAATTTTAAAACCTACTGTTCTTTTTTTTTTTTTTTTTACATATACAAAGGCCAGGCTTTGACATAACTTTTTTTTTTTTTAATCTGATAATAGATTTTGTACATAGGCAAAAAAAATGCAGGAAAAAACCTCCCTTTGTCAAATGTTTCTCATTCAAATTTTTCACAAAAAGAATTGTCTTGCACAATTTTTAGCAAACACTAATGCTGACACAGTCCTTGCAGTTATATCTCCAAAACTAACTACTCAGTGCCCTCCACTTCTAAAAGGTCTCGCGCTTTCATGTCAAGAGAAATCTGGTGATAACAAACAATCAGCCAAAAAACTTAATGTTATCCGTGGCACTGAAAATATTATCAGTATTGTTAGGAGAAAAGTATTAAAAAGAAAAGACCTATTGAGTCTTTTAGTCTTTATTTTCATTAGGCAATAATTTGAAAAAAAAGTGAGGATAGAGTTTTTCTTATTTACTGCTCATTGCCTTGTGTTTATGCTGTCTGTTGGTTAGGCACTGGAGAGAACTAGTAATAATGCCCAAATCAAATAATTTGAGATGTGAAAGTCTAGTAAAGGCAGATCTCAAGTGTATACCTTGGCTTCTGCAATATCCCACAGAAAGCTTACCAGAGTGCGACTATAGCTGGTAGGTATCTACTTCAATGAAAGGGCAAAATAAATGGATTAGAAAAAAAGCCATGTTATCCTTTCAAGCACAAAAATCACAGACATATTGAGCAATTAAAAAGCTGAAAAAATGAGGTGTCTTGGCAGACTTAACTTGAACAAATGAATTTACATTTGGGATTACACAACCACATTGTACGCTTTTGTGGAAACATACTAGTTAGCATAACAGCTGCCACATCACACAGGGTTTATGTTGTCAAGAGACCCTTCTAAAAGTAACTCAAATTAGCAATATGCCCAAGAACAATTGGGTGTATAAACTGACCCATTTTTCAGGTTTTTAAATGTATTTTGCAACAGTTTATGGCCTCATTTTCTTTGAATTAAAATTAATTGTTATTAAAAAGATGAAGAAGGTTAAAAGTTTTGGCTTTGGGATGAGGGCCAAAGGACACTGATGAATATATGAGATGATGTGAAACAGAACGAACTGCTACAGAAACAATTGGAAATAAGATCCAGTCTAAGGAGGCTAGTGAGAAGAAACTATTTGAGTTGGAGTGAAGAAAGATACGTGGATGCTTTGGAACAGGCTCTACTTCACAACATTGTTGATCACTGTAAGGAATTGATTTGATGACGTCTTTTTCTTTTCATGTATGTGTAATTTTTAGTGAGATTACCCTTGGCTGAAGAAACTGAAGAGTTCTAAGACACTTCATGACTGCACATTCCTGGCCATGTTAAGCTTTCTTAGGAGCAGGCACATTTTTATTGCCATCCATGTCTTCAATTTTGCCAAATTTCATTAAAGGAGAAGAAATTAAAGACTGATGGAAAATTCTTTAGTAATACAATGAATTCTGTCCCTATAACTAATAAAAAAACCTAATGAAAGGCCCCACAGGTTGCCATGTGTGTCAGATCATACCCTATGATATTGGTATTGCTTAAGATGATTGAACTAAAACTGGGGGTTAAGAGAGAGTTTTTGGCAATTTATTAGTTTGTTCAAAAATTCATCTTCAGAACAGCCAAAATTGTTTAGGAGTTCTACCTAGATTGAGCAACTAGCTTTAGATGAGACAACACTGACAAACATTTCAGACATGTTGAAACAGTTGCTTACAATATGTTCAAAATCAAATGCTGTGAATTTTCTGAGACACTTAATTCCTGAACAGGTTTAATGACTTAAAGAAAAGATTTGGCTTTTCAGTCGTTGATTTTCTTCTCTGCTTTGTCTCCCCTTCTTTTATGACTCCAGTACTCTAATGGCCTAAACCATAACCAAATTCAAATGTCTCATCTACCTCTGGGGATCTAAAAATACAATGTCTGCTGCTTTCTCACAATTAAGCCTTCTGCAATAGGGCATATGTGGTTTTAAGGACGGTTATTATCCGTATTATTTGTCGATACTATTCCATCTTGAATGATCTACCTGAACAGTGACTGACTTCTTCAGTAAATGCATGTAAGGCAGGAAAAGTGTTCAAATCCACATCTAGAATGTAAATGTAAGTCTCAGTTATTTGGGGCAAGAATATTAGGAAATATTTGTGTGGTTTGAGCTATTTGTTTCCTTGTCTTTTTTCAATAGTGCCCAGAAACTGGAAGTTCATTTCTGATTTTATCTTCGGTTATGAAAACGTATTTCAGATTCTCTCATTCCAGTCTGGTCACCAAATCAAAACCTCAAGTCTTACCAAAAGTTTCACTGAAGTTATGAAATGATGACAAGACAGAGGCAATACCCTTTACAGATTTCTTTGCAACAGGTTGAGCATTGTGCCAGTAGACAGTAACTGAATTCCCCAAAAACTTGAGTTTGCAGAATAAGAAATAATCACTATATAAGACTGAAAAGTAGGCAGCAAAACTGTACAAGACGAGGAGACTGTAAGAAAACTGATTATATATAATCTCAAAGCACATGTATTTATGTGACACAGTTCTCTATGTTACCTCTTATCTATTTTTTTAAATACAAAAAACATTTCTCACTTCCTTACTTTTGTAGCTTTGGGCCTCAGCTTCTTTTGTTTGATATACAATCTGTATCATATTGTGTAGGACTGTAGATATTTTATTTAAATTTTTTACAGTTCTTTTAGCATTTCAGCACACAAGCCTCACTGATTATACTTCTGAGTATTAACCATTTTTTTTTATTATTTATATCTTCTGTGACTAATAATGCCTTTCTGGTCTGACCTAAGTACATTTTATTACACAAGCATGGAATTTCATTTACTCCTGAGAATCCTGATGACTCATTAACGAGGATATATCCTTAGGTCTCATTAATATAGTTCTTACTATAATTTGCAGACGATTAGATAAGTGTCTTTTTACTTCTCTGTCCTCCTTTACAGCACACGTAGTCTCACCATGTGCCTGGAATGACTATAGCAGATAGATATTTTAAATCATTTTTCCTTTCTTTGGATGCAGTCTTATTTATGTGCATCTTTTGTCCCTTTCATTTAAGGTTGGGCTGGGGTTTTTTTCTTTTTAATTGTACATGCCTGGTTTTAAAGTGGGAAATCATTTCTCACTGTGGTGCCTCTAACTACCTTAGAAGACTTTCTGTAATTCCTTTAATACTCAGAGAATCACAAACACTGCAGGATCAACTAAGGTTTTAACAGTACAGTGAGTCTACTTATAGGGATGGCTCAGAAACAATGCATTTTCTGTGCAGCAAATAAAAATATGCATACCACTCTACTATCCCTGATTTTGAGAGCTGTTTCTGATTACTGATTGAAAATTCCCTCTGTTCTTCATTAAAGTCTGAGATTCTTTTAAAATGCTTATTTACGGTGGCAGTCCTAAGGGGCAGGCTATGTATTTAACTGCCTACAGCTTCAAATCTCTTTCAACATGAGGCCAGCTCTGTGTTAGGTAACTTGTTGGGTGAGTGCTGCCACATTCCTGCTCTGCCTATGGGATAAAGTAGCCATGGTACAACATGGCTCATTTGTTTCTAGACTATCATTAGCATTAATGAGCTTTGCATGTATACATCAAGGAGAGGAAAGGAGAATCATAGCTTCTTATGCTGAATATTATGCTTTCAGGGGTCCTCTCTCTGGCTTAAGTTCATTCTTTTTGAGCCAAATCCTGCATGCCTGTGAAAAGCTTGAGTAAACAGGCCATGTGTGGGGGATATGTGAAGGACTGAGAGATGGAAAACACTCCCTGCCCTGCCCAGACTCAAATGTATCACTCTGGCTTATGTGATGCAGCAGCAGTTCCCTCCTGGGGAGGGGGTATTTAATATTTTTTTTCTTGACCCTGTCCCTTTGTCAAACTCAGCCCTTTCTTGAAACCCCTACAAATCTTCTGTGAAGACATATGCCATCAAGTAGCATGAATGAGCAGTAGGGATCCCCCTTTGTGACCTTTCCTTTACATGACTCCCCCCTCCCCAGCTCTCTGAACCATTGTATTTAGGACCCTCTGCCCTCACAGGGAAGGATATGATTGTTTTGGAAGGAACAAGCAAAAAACAATACATAAAAAAGAGAGATTCACTCAGAAGGCTATCTAATATACAGTTAGGTGAAAATATAAACACCAGAGTGCAATACCTAAAATATTTTTTCATAGCATGACTTGCAAAAAACATGCAATTAGGAATAGAGCCCACATACGACATTCTGTCTTGCCAAGAACTCACTTTCTTGACCACACCACTTTTTGTTTATGCGTTCCTTTCATTGGCACTGAAAAACAGAATAAAAATGTTTTCCAGTATCATCCAGTATCAGAGGATGTCAGAGCACTGGAAGTGCTAATAAATAGAAAGCTCAGCTTCTGACTTCCAAATACTGACTAGTTCTCTGTTCAAAGGGTCATGCAGACACTGCTCAGACTCAAAACATGTACTCTTTCATGCAACATGCAAGTGCAGTATTTATATCTACATGCACTTCTGTATCTATATCAAGGCCTCTTTTTCTAAGTGTAATAATCTCAGCTGCTCTTATTTCTTTGTAAACATGTTAGGTGCATGGTAGGTGCAAACACCTGTAGGTACGCAAGTGCAGCATGGCAATAAAGACTGTATGGCATTTTTTCCTGTGAAATGCTAGTATAAGGGTTATCTTTTACCAATTAAACATGAAATACAAAGAAATTATTTTATCAGCCATAATGAGAATTACACAAGGGTGAAAATACCTTGCAATTTAAAGAAAGCTACTTACAATAAGCAATGAGACAGGTATTTGACTGAACTTCCCGAGGAACTGCATGTAGAAATAAATCAGACAGAGCAGGGGCAATAAATTGAGTAGCTAACAGGCATTGCTCACTTGTTGGAGGACACAATCATAGATAAATTCAAACATTTCTGCAGCATCTGGGTGCCCTCAACATGAACACTTCTACTGTAGTCTTATACCTTGGGTACCTGGAAGCTCTAGCAACGAAATGGAGGAAGGTTGGATCTATGAATGCTTCAGGACAGATTTTTGACTGAAAAGAAAAAATATTTTCCAACTCACTTGTACTTTAGGTTCTATAAATGTTTTCTGTTCTCATTTTAGTTTTCACCATAGAGCAGTTTTACTAAAACTGAGAGGCTGGTGATGAGTGCAGTAGCTATGAAAGAACTGACCATGGGTGAGCCCAGATGTGGCTGCTTGTGACTAACTGGTGCAACCACACTAAGCAGTGAATTAACTTGTCAGGTGAACACATAGTCCATGCTTTAAGTTCACACACAGGCCATGCCCCTAATGATTATAGTAAGCTTCCAGTAGTCACCTAGAAAGGTGTGTCCCATTTTGCAGATGATTTTGCAATTGCCATTGCAGGACGTATCTGTTCACTTTGCAGTGATTTAGAAGGGGTGCATGAGAAACCAAGTTTAAAATTTCTGTTCAGTCTCATTTAGATTAAGCCCTTGCACACACATATCTAATAGGTCTAGTAAATGCTCTGTCCATCCAGTAACAGAATGGATTGCTTTCAATCTCTTCCACTGGAGAAATTCTGCTTATACTAATAATTAAGCATGCAGTGCGTGAAGGATGTTGGCAAGAGTCTTATACATTTTTGTCCTAACAATCAAGCTACAGACTTGGTCAGAGCGTCTGCCATTTTCAAGTTTCTTCTGCAGGACATTTTCCAGTTTGTAGAAATAATTTGCTAAGCCAGAAAAAAGCTAGCTGCACAGCCCAAGACATTAGGGAACTCATAAGGGTTGATGGAAGAGCCGTGTTCAAGCTGTAATCTAAATATTACAGAATGAAAAATTAAGTCTACATTCCCAAGACCCTGTGTGAGTACCCACCTGTGGACCACTGGCTTCCTAGCTTTGAGCAGAAATTCAACCAGAGACCCAGAAAACCCTTCAGAACACAACAATAGTTGGATCAGGTACCTTTCTGCAAAAGCGACAACTGTGACAAGTCAGTGTATTCACTGAAAAAAGAAGCATGTTGACAAAAAATTCTTGATCACCCTAATTGGAAACCCTGGCCTGGGCTGCGAATCTCTCCTCTGGTATGCAATTATAATGGGTAGCACTCAACACAAAATCTAAACCAAAACTGGAAACACTCTGCGTCTTCTCAAATTCTGCTGCTTGAATTAAATTATTAGAGCCTGCTGTAAAACAATAATGATTTCTACTGTCAGAAACAATGTTTCAAACAGATGTGAACCACACAAAGCATATGTGAAAAACGTGTGATCCGCACACTAAGGTCACAGGAGCCATTTAGACGCCACATGTAAAATATGTGAAACACATGTGGAGGCATGATGCAAATTCACATTTAGTTTGTCCTTTGGCAAGTATCAAGATCATAGGCTAAAAGAACTAAATCTCTCTGAGGCAAACTTTGTGCCTGTGAAACTTTCAATCTTTATAAAAGATTAACTTTTTTAAGAAATTCCCGCAGGGCAGACTTCTTAACCCCTCAAATTATCCATTGCTAATGCTGCCTGATACGTCCTTAGTGATGGAATATTCTTGTTACCCTCTTTCTTAATACCTACCAAAGCAAAAGGTTAACAGCTTTCTGCTGTCTGCTGTTACACAGCTAATCCTCTGGTGGTAATTCCATTCTCACCCAGTGGGCTTGCCCTGCTTTATCTGAGCACGTGACGGCCTAACTCAGGGTGTTAGGCAGCAGAGAAATCTCGCTGAAGGTAGTCTGCGTTGCTACAAGTTACTCACAGATTATGTTTAGTTAATGATGATGATAATACTGAGGATTTGGCTCTGGGTGCCACTCGTCTCACCTAAATTCAGTCTTGAAAGTGTTAGTCCTAAGCCAGCTGTCTAGACCTTGCCATCAATCAAGAGAGAGGCCTTTCCAAATTCTGCTTACTGTGGGGTGCAACGAACTCCCTCTGGAGGAGCTTCATTGACTATGTAAGGGGACCAAACAGCTAACCGAGAGAAAAAGCTTAACTTCTAGGTGGCCAAAGCAAGATGGCAAAAGCCATTGGATGTGTGCTGTGCATGGGTAGCCCCAGCCCATAAGCCAACACTGCCTGTCTCCTCCACAGAAGTGTACAGAGACCCAGGTTTTGTTTCAAAGCAGAGACCTCAGCAGTGGGCAAGTGTCCCCACTGCGCAGGATCTACTCGCAACATCTTCAAAGGGAGTTTCTGATGCAACCTGAGCTTGTGGTAGGGAGGGCCCTGCCAGTAGGCTCGGAGCAATCAGGCCCCAAGGAAATCAGTGTGCAGAGTAATGTTTGGCTTTTCATATTCATTTACCCTCCTCTTTGTCCCTAGAAATCCTGTGCTGTGGGAAACTGAAAGGTCTCCACCCTCCTCATCTTCTCAGCCACTTTTTCATCACCTCAGCTGCACCACATGTGAGCTTGACAGAGTCAGAATTCACGTAGCTGAGAAAAGTAGGCTCTGTCTTGAAACTCCTCTTTATGCAATGACCCCAGTGGAATGATTCATGACAATAAAGGGTTTTACATGGGAGAAAGTGTTACAGATTCTGGACCATTTCTTGCACTGCCATTTTTTAAATGAATCAAAAAGGTAACTATAACAGAAAAACGCTAAGGGGGTAATATATCTGTTCCTGTTCTAACTGAAGACAATGGCAAATTCCTCTTTAATTTCAGAACAAGAAAGATAAAACATTCAATGGAAAAATGTAACATATTAACCAAGTATTTAAATTTAAGGATAACATTGATTTCATATAGACTCACATGCACTCACTGCTATCTGTCTCTCTCAGTTGCATGTCTTATAATGCTATACTTTAGGAAAAAATTGTTTATGAAATATTCATGGCAAAACAAATAACGTCCATAAAAAATCAATTATGAAGTCAATTTGATTTTTATAATTTTTAATACACATGTCTGAGATGCAGAGAGAAAAAAATAACTAAGCCCTCAGCAGACCATTATAAGCTAGATAAGGATTTACAATACAAGGTACAGCACCCATAATGCTTGAAGGATGATGTCATGTCTTAATTATGTTAGCATTTAGTGGATATACATCAGCTCCACATCTTCAGATATTCAGAATTTACTGTGCCCTTTCTTTGACCCTGACTTTTTTTTTTTAGACAATTGAAGTAGGGAGAACATATTCAAAGCAGATTTTCTTCCAATATTCACGAAGAGACTTCAGACAACAGGGGTTCAAGTGAGCTCTGGTTTTAGGTATTTTTCCGTTTCTGCTGCTTGCTAAGAGTTTAAAATCACAAGGGGATGATGATTCTCAGCTCCCCTCAAGGGTCTGATTCCACACCATCAAAAGACACATTGTCATTGTTTTCTGTGGGTCTTGATGATACTCAACACATCAAAAATTGGAGGACTGAAAGCTGAAGCTTTTTTTGGTCCCAGATCGGTGGCAACCTGCTATGACTCTTCAGGACCATTTGCAGGTTAAACAATGTAGCACACACAGATTTGCAGGTTTGTTCTTTTCTAGAAAGAAACTTGTTCCTTCATTCCTGCATTATGCTGCAAATGTACATAATCACTTCCCAATATCCAACCACTACAAAACCAGTCTTTCCCTTGTAAAGAAGATATTTACACATTTAGTCACTACTGCCAGGCATAAAAAAAGGTGCGTTCTTTAAGATCATATTACTTTTTATTTATTTATTTATTAACAGGATTATTAGGAGAACAAACATAGGAAGGATCCTTGCAACAATCATCAATATTTAGTGCTAACTTGTATTTTTTAAGAGCTTGGCTAAAAGCCCATAGAATTAGTCAACTCTTGTATTCAAGGAAATTAATGAAGTTTGGACAAGGGGAAAATGTGTCTGAATGTCTTCCAGCAATTATATTTTTGGGGTTTTGTTTAATAGAGACAGTTTTTATTTCCAGAAGGGCTACAAAATGACATATATAAGGTGAAACTACAGTAATCCATTGTTCTAAGCCGCTTTTTCCAAAGCACTGTCACGACTTACCTATCAGTCACAGTCTCTGCCTTTGGATGCAATGGTAGTTTGTATACATACTCAGATTCACACCCAGTGTAGCTACAAAACCCATGCCTTTTAATTCCAGTGAGTCTTAGCATCCCCTCTCTCTGGATTAGCCCCGGAAGAGTTTTCCCACTGCAAATCTCCACTGCCTTCTACTGCAAGAATTTACACCCACCTTCCACAGAAGATAAAGGAAAACCTGGAGCAGGGGAAGGTTCTGCCTTCAAATATAGTGTATGCCATAAGATGGTGGAAGGTCAGAGGCTGTTTTCTTGGCAGACACTCTGACTCTCAGCATGCCCCCCTACTCCATTCACTTTCCATTAAGTTTTGCTGGGCAACAGCATATGCTTTAGATCCATGTCACCCATTCCATTAGGCAATAGTGCTGCATAGACATGGAAAAGGAAAATACACACATAAAACAAACTGGGGTGAAGAAGGGGAGGGAAAAAGAGGTTATATCCATCTTGCAATTCTTTCTTCTTTCTCTACAGACCCACCTCTAAGCTTGGATCTGAGAAGCGAGACTGCAAACAAATCAAACAAATGTGCTTCCACTTTCTTTTTTTCTTATTTTTTAACCACACTGTGGTCCAAATGCAATTTTAATAAGGGTACTTTCTGTATATTTCCAAATAGGTTTGTTTTGTATCCATAGAGAGGAGGAGGAAAAAAAACCCCTGAAAAAAAGACTCCAAAGTGATTAACTCTGTGATAATGAAGTCCAGTTTTCTATGAAGCACACGTCACGGAGTGAATTGCTGCTTGCTTTGATTTGTGCTTGAAATGTGAGACATACTGATTCCCAGATGGCTGTTTCATTGTGCAGAAAAGCAGAGAAACACATACATTTCAGTTAACTTGCATATCTTTTCATTTATTCATGTAATTGTGATATATATTCCATATTTCAGAATGAACCAGATGGTGAAGGGAAGGCTTACAGTGCAGCCACATTCCCATTCAATAACTTTGGCTGTATGTGGCAAACGCTTCACTGTGCCAGGTGTCAACATTTGGCCGCTAAAATTTTATTCTCTGGAACACACTGGGTGAAAGAATTCACAATCTCACATATTCCCTTCCTGATATGCATAGTAAATGCCCTGTCATGCTAATAAGAGTTGCAGGTACACATCAAGGGTGAAATGTGCACCCCCTAATATAAGCCACATCTGATGTTGCCATGATAAGATTTCACCATGACACATTTAAAAGCATTTCTAATAAATAAAGCTTTGCGTAGGGAAGACTGCGAGTTACATTTTCAGCAAAGTTCATGGGAATTCAGTCTGCACTCCTGTCTAACAATAACAGGAGTGGTGTGTGTAATTCCATCCACAGAGCCGGATTAACTAAAAGGATTTATTTTCAGGCAGTGAAACTGCTAAATTCTGGTACCAGCAGCAGGACTGTCTGCCAGTATCCTGTAAGCATTTATTTCCCTAAGGCCCATACCATATGACATGTTTGGATGATGTTTAAACCTTCCCCTTGTGTATGTTCATCTTGTGTATTTTTATTGTTCTTTTAATTATCTGCACATATATATTAATTCCAGAAAGTACAAACAGGCTCCACTGTCATTTCTCCACCACACTTTATATTATAACATCACTCATGAATGCTAGTTACAAGTTTCCAGGCAGACGTGCGGTTGATCTAAATTTGTGGGACAACAACATTCAGATATCTGCTTCCAATTTGGGTGCATGTTTCTCCCTGTTATTTTCTTTTTATGGTAGTATTAATTGTTACCAGAAGTCTGTATGAAATGACTGAGGAACCAAATGCTGGAATGCAGCGGATCAGAAATGGTTGTTTCGCTTGCTGTTAAGTGAAATACATTCAGTTAGTTTATTAGCTAACTTGAGCATTCCCATGAACGACTAGAAATTTCAGTTTTGGACATGGAAGAAAAGTCATCAGGCATCTTGACTGACTGGCAAATTCAGATGCCTGATGACTATGTATTCACTTAAATTGCTTGGAACTACATATAAATATATAATTTCCAGAAGTACAGCCTCTGGAGAACTGTATATTTTTGAATCACTGTGCCCAGATTACTAGGGACTAAACATTGTATTAACAGAAAGAATAAGCGGCTTTCTCCACTTGGCTGGATATCAAAATGGAACTGTTCCATAAGTGGCATGAACCAGTACCCACTGAAGACGGTAAGAGTCTTTCCACAGAGTTCAATGGGCACTGGTTTAGGTACTAATTGCTGTATTACAACACCAAAGGGATGAGTTATTCCAAGTGCTCATTACCCAGTACTACCCGATTCTGTCTGCAGAATCAGTGGAGAAAGTCAGGTCTACACTCATCTGCCTGAGAGGCAACACTTTTTCATAAGTGTTAATCTATGAATGATCTACTAAAAAATAATCCTGTGATTAAGCAGCAGTGCAGGTTAATGCACAAGTGTGGATAACATAAGGAAAAGTTTATCCAAAAATCTCTGCTTCCCTGGTGCCACTGACCTTCATTTTGTATGGGTTCCGGAAAGGTGCAGGTTATCTAAGGATTTAATTTCAAGCAATTTTAAACATGAGCAGGTTATCTGACATACAGAGTATACAGTTTGAAATTCTCGCTGTTCTCTTGAACATGTGCCTGAATCTCCCTTGGAGGTAACTGAAGGAATCCTGATGAAGGCCCAAGGCTGAGAGGGCCAAGGACAGGCTGTGGTTAGCATTTCAAGCAGCAGCCTTGCAATATGAGTCTTTCACTGCAGATCTTTGAGCAGAACCCAGCTGGGTGTAGGAAGCCCAAAGCTAGGACTTCTCACAGTGGCTTTTCTTGTGCTTCATCCTTTTGTCTGTTTGGATTATATACCTGTCCCTCATATAGTTTAAGGTGTATTAATTGGACAGGGCTCACAACAGCATCTCAGCATCCAGATTTATCTTTGTAGTGTGCCATAAGACAGCTGCTGTATCAATATTTGTTTCTCAGAGAGGAAACACAACATGAGACTGAAAAGTCACGTGATGCTAGGTGTACCTCAATATAGGTAGGAGTCTATGTTGCCTGTATAGACTGCAGAAGGCTTCTAGCTATAGATCTTAAATCCTGCCTCTCTGAAGTATGAACAATGCAAATGTCTAACATTAGGTGTTAGAATTATCCCCTACCGATTACTTTTCATCAGCTAGACCACTCCAGAAACACTGTCAGTCACTGGCCATTTAGAAATTGTGGCTTAGGAGTCAAAGTCATGTTGCTCTTGCTTGTGACAAGAAGTGCCTTGTATTGCAAATGCAGGTATCCAACAAGAATTGCTTCAGTCCAGGGAGCATGTTTGTGCTTTACCACTACAGAAAATGAAGGTGGGATGCAAATTTTGTCAGCATGCCCTCCTGATCTGATTCAGAGTGAATGGGGATACTAGCATGCTAGGGAACCAATTAACAACTCAGCCCAAGCAGCTTCACAGGAAGCTTTAATTTTAAAAGGAAAATAGAATTTACCCTCTTTGTAAGTAAGACAGTTGTAAAGTCAGTGACGCAGATAAAGAAGAGGTAGAAAAGATTATTCCCGATGGACATCAATTCAAAAGCACATCCATTTTATTCAGAACAGTGTTCGGTTAGTGAGGCTTTACTCTGGGTATATTGAAAACCCACATTGCTACAAACCCTCTCATCATACCTATGCAGAGAGTCTAAACGCTGCAAATATATGCATGCAGGACAGAGCTCAATCACTTTCTTTCTCAAATGACTGACAGCCTGATTGCGTACAGGCAGCAGTCAGATAAAGCTCTGGTAAGGGGCCATATGTTGCTAGGAGACAGGGCCTAATGGCATGGGGAGGTATATGTAGGGGAGGTTATGGAGCCAGGGATCAGGGCAGGGAATATAAAAAGAGGAAGCTCATTTTGTTTTTATCTCTGTAACATAACCTGAGCAAAAAGGCCTTGCTTTCACATTCATACAGCAGGAAGCTCCATCTTTTCTATAAGTGTTCCTGTTCACCATGTTCATACAGTCGAGGGAAAACTCATGGCACCAAAAGTTCACAGTCTACATATAAGTAGGCAAGTAAATGCAGACTAAGGGAAATGGGAAAGAAAAAAATAAGAAAGAAAACAAAAAGCTTTTTAAATTTATTTTGGTCTAATATACATCGAATAACTGTAGGTAGAAATTGAGTTTTATGCTCAACTTAACTTGAAACAAATAGAAGCCTTTCAAAGGAGCTGTAGGTGATAGTCTTATGCATAAAAAGGGAAGACGGCTGCTGCTGTAAACAGTCATATTAGTGCTGTGGTTGACAGATGGACCAGCTGACTGAAAAAAAGAAAAGAAAGAAAAAAGGAACTGTGATGAATGCAGTAACTAATTATCAGTGAGTCAAAAGACTCTAGTGATTGAGGTGGAACAGTATTTGTGAGATGCAGATGTAGAGTGATTATTGTTTAATTATTGCTATTACCATTTTGGAGAAGGGCAACAAAGTCCTGTGTAGGAAGTAACACAAAACAAAGAGAACCATAATATAGAAAAACAGAGGTGAAATGGAGCATTCTGAGAATTAAAGCTATACTGTATATTTTGTTTTCATTTTGAGATAGGAAAGGAGAAGAAGGAAATAGTCATCTCTGGCTATATCTTTAAAAGGACCTTCACCTGCTCACTGTACATAAAATTTAGTACTGTATTTGTAGCATTTTTCATTCTAAACATAAAAATACAGCAAAAATAATAAACTGCAATGCAGAAAAACATATTAAAAAACCAGCACATACATGTGGTTTTGACCATTGAGTTTGCTTTGTGGATCACTTTAGATAGGGATGATACAGTGTTTCTTTAAAAATATAGATAGCAAAACTTAGGACAGCAAGAAAACCGTAGCTATCTAGATAATAAAATGAGGATCATATTACATGCCATGTGGAAGACAACTGTCTACTTTCCAACCTAAACCTCTGAAAGGAAAAAGACCTTTTATTTTGTAAAAGTATGTTTGATAGAAGAATTGTAAAGCAAACATCAACAGAGGATCTTGTGGCTTGAAAAGAAGAGTCATGAATATTAATTCAGGAAATCAACACAAGAGATGTACAGAGTACACTGTTTATTAAAAAAAAGGGAAAAAATAAAAAGAAAAGAAAAAGAAAAAAGAAAAGAAAAGAAAAGAAAAAAGAAAAGAAAAAAGAAAAGAAAAGAAAAGAAAAGAAAAGAAAAGAAAAGAAAAGAAAAGAAAAGAAAAGAAAAGAAAAGAAAAGAAAAGAAAAGAAAAGAAAAGAAAAGAAAAGAAAAGAAAAGAAAAGAAAAGAAAAGAAAAGAAAAGAAAAGAAAAGAAAAGAAAAGAAAAGAAAAGAAAAGAAAAGAAAAGAAAAAAGGTGGCAAGCCACTGAAGTGCCAGAAAGAGACAGAGCAAAGGCAACAATAATGACATGATTCAGGTATGTAAATGAAAACACTGCTGGCAAGAAAAGGTAAAGAGAAGCTGTTAAAAGTAGCCTCTTTTAGTACTTTCTACTAGTACTGTGCCTTTTGCAATGTGCCACTTTAGAAAAGCTGAGATCATAGCAGATCTCTGAATGTAGATCAGGTTTTATCAAAGACTTTTGCTTTGTCTGTGTGTTGAACAGAGAGTTGTATTTTAACAAATGCAGAAATAATGAGGGTTTCAGATTTCCAACGTAAGCACAAAAAGATACACTCCACTCTAATATTTCAAAGCATTCAAGCTCACAACTGAAACAGTACTGAGGATACTCAAAATTCCAACACATAGTCGTCAGGATTGCTGAAAGTAAGAAATCTCAGTCACATATCTTTCCTCTTTCCCATCCAAAGTAAAAGGAAAAAATTTTGCAAAAAATTTAAAATTGGTCTGTATGTTTTATGCACACTTCCCTATATATTGTAGGTATAAAAAGGCACTTCAAAACATTTTTTTAAAGACCCTCATCTATTTTAAATTAAGCTAATTTTTTGTTTATTTTTCTGCATGACTCTATATTATATTATTTTACTAAAGGCCAATACACCTGTTCTAAAGCACACATTTAGATACATTTGCACTATATTTCAATACAAAGCCTAACATTATGTTGGCTCAAATAAGTTGTCCTTTTGTGTTTTTTCTCCTTTTCTTCCTCTTCCTGTGGATGTTGAGTCACAAATTAAAATAACTGTTAAACATGGACAAATTTAACCTCTTCAGTTTTCATCAAAACCTCTTTGCTTGTTTTGGCATTACTTTTCTCTTCTAACTTTAACAGGTGCAGGTGCTTTGACCATGTCCATTCTTGTCTTTCTCTTGCACATTCTGGACTTTTATCTCAGCCCAAACAATCAAACTCCATTCTCATCACATTGTCTTCTTTAGCTTCAGGGTCTTGATTATTGTTTCTCCCATGTCTGTTCCATATTTATTCTAGATCTATTAACTTATTGTTATATATGTTCTACGCCACTTCCTTTACATTTGCATAATAAACAGTGAAGAATAAGTCCATCCATCAGTTGGCCCCTCAAGAAAGGTGTTTATATCCCAAAAATGGATGAGAACATCTAGACTGAGTTAACTAATTTCAGCATCAAGAGAATACCACAGAAAAATGTGCATTTCAAATTTTCTTACAGTCTTTTGGAATTTATTTTACCTCATTCTGCTTTGCCTCTTCTGCTAGTATTCTTCAACTTCTAACAACATTCTTTTTCACCAGGAGCTTTCAAACTAGCATGCTTCCTGAAGTTACAGTTTATTTCCATTGAAAAGCTCTTCTCAGTAATTTTCACTTAGGATATGTGAAAGAAGATCTTTATACCTGCATAAAAGAGCTCTGTACCTATATATACAGAGAACTCTATGTCTGCTTAAAAATGCAAACTCTACCTCCACATAAAAAATAAACTGACTGCTCATGGTGGCCTAGAACATATCTGATCAGTCTGTTCTTTAAGCTGTTGTTCTTGTTCTTTGTTATGTCATTTTGCAACTAGCATCAGAAGTGATATACTCTACTGAACTTAGAAATGAAGCACATTTTACAAAATCGATGTGATCATGCTCTATAGTGATTTTTTATTATTTATTTTTTTCATTGTTTTGAAAGTGAACATTACAGTAATTGTTCCATACCAGCTATTGAAAAAAAAAAAAGCTAATTCTGCTCAATACTTCAATAACACTACCTCTATTATTGAAGGTCAGTATTCACCCTACTGAGTGGCTTTATAGCTTCTAAGGCCATGTGGGGGATATTTGAAGGCTAGAAGTCCAAAACAGCTAGCCACAAGATCACCCAAACTAGAGAACTGACACTGCTAGGCTGGCCAGGAAGTATGGCATATAAATAAGACATTTCTTTCTGGCAGTACCTCCAGTACCTGCCATTTAAGAAAAGGCTTTGGAAGAAGATTCTGCTATGTGCCAGCAGTGGAACTCAGGATAGAAAAGAGTTTCAAAGCTCTTAGAAAAGTATTTTTCTTCTAGCTTTTTTTTTCTGAGACTGGCACCATTGCACCCTGTCTAGACTAAGTCTTACAATAATCCTTTATCAGAGGGTTTATCACTCTGTAAGTCATGGAGTGATGCAGCCATGAAGAAAGACACCTAGAAATTAATGAAAAAACATGTAAAGACCAGATCCTGCCTGTGAAAGTGAGCAGAAGTAGTTGCTTAAGATGCGAGGATGTATTTCTAATTAAAAAAAAAAAAAAAAGCAAGAAAGGAAAGAAGGAAACACTCTTATTGTTTAAGTGATTGTGTCTCCTCATGTGGAATGCTGTACATGGTTCTAATAACTCAAGAACAGTAATTTAAATTGTAATAGCTACACATAGCAGGATCTGGACTGCTTAGGGGAATAGGGACCCTATTTTATAAGCTATGCTCACACTTTTTTTTCCCTCAGTATTGCCAGAAATATCTATACCTGCAAAGTTTCTGTACAGCAGATTAGGCTTTGAAGAGTGTGGCTTATTAGAATGAACTAGAATGAAACCTGCTAGTGGAAGGGAGAGATGGGAAACAGCTACAGGGGACAAGAGGGAAGGGGTATGAGTGCCTTCTATAAACAGACCAAAAGGATAAATGTCAAGGAGTGAAATAAACTATTTAAGAGAAAGGAAAATTATGTTAGAAGATATGCATATCAATTGGCTCCAAATGAAAGTAAACCATCAAAATGATTAGTGTAACAAAGAGTATAACAAATAAATGCAGAACAAGCTGAGAGCTTATGGGTAAAGATTAAGGGCAGGCCAACAAATGGGGACACTGTTGTGGATGTTTGCTACAGGCCACCTGATCAGGAAGAAGAAGTCAATGAGACCTTCCACAGACAACTGGAGAGTGCCTCACGATCACAGGCCCTGCTTCTCATGGGGGACTTCAACCACCCTTATATCTTCTGGATAGACAACACAGCCAGCCACACACAGTCCAGAAGGTTCTTGCAGAGCCTTCTGCATCAAAGTTATTGATGATAACTTTTTGACACAGGTGATGGAGAAGCCAACAAGGCAGGGTGTGCTCTTAGACCTTATATTCATGGACAAAGAAGGACTGACTGGGGCTGGGAAGGTTGGGAACAGCCTGGGCTGCAGTGACCATGAGATGGTGGAGTTCAGGATCCTGTGAGGAAGGAGCAAGACAGCAAATAGGATTGAAGCCCTGGACTTCAGGAGAGCTAACTTTGGCCTCTTCAAAGACCTACTTGGAGGAATCCCATGGGTCAGGGCTCTAGAAGGTAAGGAGGTTCCAGGAGAGCTGTCTAATATTCAGGCATCACTTCCTCCAAACCCAGGATAGGTGCATTCCCATGAACAAGAAATCAAGCAAAGAGGGCAGGACGTCTGCATGAATGATCAAGGAGCTTTTAGCAAACTGCAAACAGAAGAAGGAACTTTATGGGATGTGGGAAAAAGGACAGGCCACTTGGAAGGAATATAGGGATGTTAGAGCATTCAGGAAGGCAATGAGGAAGGTTAAGGTCTGTTCGGAATTAAATCTGGCAAGGGAAGTCAAGGACAACAAGAAGGCCTTCTTCAAGTACATCAGCAGGAAAAGGATGACTAGGGAAAATGTGGGCCCACTGCTGAATGAGTTGTATCTCGTGGTGGTGAAGGACACAGAGAAGGCATAGCTACTGAATGCCTTTTTTGCTTCAGTCTTTACTGCCAAGGCCAGGCTTCTGGTCTCCCAGACCCTGGAAGCAAGTAAGGAAGTCTGGAGAAATGAAGATTCTCCCTTGGTCAAGGAGGATCATGTTAGATATCACTTAAGCAAACTTGGCACACACAAATCCATGAGCCCTGATGGGATGCACACCCAAGTGCTGAGGAAGCTGGCAAATGTTACTGCAAAGCCACTCTCTATCACCTTTGAAAGGTCAAGGCTGAAGGCTGGAGGAAAACCAATGTCACTTAGGTCTTCAAGAAGGGCAAAAGGGAGGACCCAGGAAAATACAGACCAGTCAGCTTCACCTCCATCCCCGGAACAGAAGTGGAAAAGCTCATCCTGGACATCATCTCTAAGAACGTGGAGGAAAAGAAGGTTATCAGGAAGAGTCAACATGGGTTCACCAAGAGGAAATCTCGCCTGACCAACCTGATAGCTTTCTATGATGGAATGACTGGCTGGGTAGATGAGGGGAGGGCAGTGGCAGCTGTCTGCCTTGACTTTAGAAAGGCTTCTGACACTGTCTCCTATAAGTAAATTCAGGAAGTGTGGACAAGATAAGTGAGCAGTGAGGTGGACTGAGAACTGGCTGAATGGCAGAGCCCAAAGGGTTGTGATAAACAATGCAGAGCCCAGCTGGAGGCCTGTAGCCAGCAGTGCTCCTCAGGGTCAGTACTAGGTCCAGTCCTTTTCAGCTTATTCATAAATAACCTGGAAGAAGGGACAGAGTGCACCCTCAGCACATTTGCTGATGATACCAAACTGGGAGGAGTGGCTGACACACCAGCAGGCTGCGCTGCCATTCAGCGAGACCTGGGCAGGCTGGAGGAACCTCGTGAAGTTCAACAAAGGCAAGTGTAGGGTCCTGCACCTGGGGAGAGACAATCCCATGCACCAGCACAGGCTTGGGGCTGAACTGCTGGAGAACAGCTCTGTGAGGAAGGGATCTGGGACTGCTGGTGGGCAGCAAGCTGCCCATGAGCCAGCAGGGTGCCCTGGTGACCAAGGGGGCCAGTGGGATCCTGGGTGCATTAGGACCGTGGCCAGCAGGTTGAGGGAGGTGATCCTGCCCCTCTGCTCTGCCCTGGTGAGGCCCTATCTGGAGTGCTGTGTCCAGTGCTGGGCTCCCCAGTTCCAGAGAGACGGGGAACTGCTGGAGAGGGTCCCTATAAAGGTATGATGAGGGGACTGGAGCATCTCCCTTCTGAGGAAAGGCTGAGAGAGCTGGGCCTGTTTAGCCTGGAGAAGAGAAGGCTGGGAGGGGATATCATCAAAGTCTAGAGATATCTTAAGGGTGGGTGCCAAGAGGACGGGGCCGGGCTCTTTTCAGTGGTACCCAGCGACAGGATAAGGGGCAATGGGCACAAACTGCAACTCAGGAGGTTCCACCTGGATGTGAGGAAGAACTTCTTTAACTCTGAGGGTGATGGAGCACTGACACAGACTGCCCAGAGAGGCTGTGGAGTCTCCTCTGGAGACGTTGAAAACCCACCTGGATGTGATTCTGTGCAACCTGCTCTAGAGGAACCTGCTTTAGCAGGGGGTTGGACCAGATGATCTCCAGAGCTCCCTTCCAACCCTGACCATTACGTGATTCTGTGATAACAAAGCACTGGTCTGACTGAGAAATGGGAACCCTTACAATCTTAAATCCTGTGTTTTACATCATAGCAAAAAGATGTGGCAACATTTCAAAATGTTGTCCCATTGGCTTCCAAATAATTCCTTATACTGGGAAATACTATTTAAAAAAAAAAAAAAAAAAAAAAAAGGGCAGAAAGGCGTAAACCAGACGTTTGCTAGCACTTTGCTTGGCCAAGATGTCAGTGCTCTTCTTTGTCAAGATGTCAGTGCTCTTCTTTGTCATTCTCTTATTTCTCCTTTTAATGGCATCCAGCAAAATACGAGCTGTGTTTATGGAGCTTGATTAACCACTTAAAGCAGACAAAAGAACTTTATTGGGATAATATTTGCTTTTCCATGTGTTGAGTACTCTATAACACAGACATCCAGTTGTCACTCATCATAAATCTACAAATGCACAACTACTATGCTGCACTTAATGTTACAGTTATAATTTATTTTTTTTATTGGTGAATCTATTTTCCCACCCAGCCAAACAGCTACAAATTGAGAACTGCCAGGATACCACTTGAGCGTTAACTTGGTAGCTGCCTCCCCACTGTGCCGGCACTGGTTTTACTCTTCTTCCTACTCGATAGTCTTGCAGCAACAGTCAACAGCTGTGGCCAAAGGCAGTCAAGTTTGGCAGTTGCAGTACCCAGATGACAACCCCTGGTGTATCTCTTTCCAATAGCAGCAGCAGCAACGTCTGGATTTATTGACAGCTCAAGGGTTTCTCTCTTGGCTGGGTTCCTCCCTAGCAGCTGTGGAACTGTCTCTATTGCTATCCTGAGATTGTGTCGTGGTGGGGATACAGGGTTCCCTTGTCCTGCTGTGATTATGAGATTCCTCATTGTGTACCTCTAATCAGTCTCTCTTCTCAATTACTGAGTAAAAAAAAAAATACTGAGTAAAAAAAAAAAATCCATTTCATTGTCTGTTTTTCTAGAAGGGTTTATTCTCTGCCTTTCAGACACACTACCCACTTATGCACCATGTTACTTCTGATTACAAGAATTTCAACTCCCCTAACAGACTATTTCAGTAGGGGTGGGGGTGTTGCTAGTTTCTAGCTGTAAGTGCAATTTCTTTTTAGAAACAGAAGCACATACTGTACCAGATGGAAGATCTGCGCTCTCTGACATAGATGACCATTATGACTGAGTAACAATGGAAGAGTTAGCAGTTGGGCAGAGTATTATCATAAAGGTGACGGTTACTGATCACTGGGTTATTGGATACCAGTGACCCATAGGAGATGACGTGGAATAAGAGGGGATTGTAACTGCTTACACTACTAGGCAGGGAAAGGGGAATGGTGTATGGTGCAGCAACAAGTCAGATTGAAGGAAGGAGTCCTCACTCAGGCTAGCTTTCCACCCCCAGCCCAACCTCTGTGCAGACATGCCTGAAATGGAGAGACGTGTTGAGAGGAGCAGGTAAGACAGAAATGGGAAGAGAAGTTTGGAAGAAAAGTCAAAGTCAGGATTTTGGTGAAGACGCAAAAGAAACTGACAGAGTGATGTAGGAAGTGAAAAAGATTAAGCCAGCCTTGCAACACAGGACACTTTCAGGGTCTTTGTTCTTTTGTAAACAAGCAAACAAACAAAAGCCCATGCTTCTAGTCTCTACCTTTTCAAAGTGTTGTATGGGAATTTAGCTAAGATTCTGATTATGCCAGCCTCAGTGCTGTGGCTAAAACCCTGCTCAGAGCTTTAGAAATGTGAAGATAAAATGCTTCAGAGTGTGTAAGCACTGAGAACTTACAGGCCTCTCCTATCCCTACAAATAACTACTCAGTAATAATTTGATGAACCCAGCAATATAGTTGTGACCTCAAATGCTGTGTTAAACAAGGAACTCTCCTGCCCATTTGCTATAATTCTCTCACACAGGGTTCATGCTTCTTTTAGAAATGTCTGATCACTACGTGAAACCTGGAGGCAGGGAAGCCAGACAAAACTCTGAGACTTACTAAAGCTGGAAATCTAGACTTAGAATTCTACACAAAATATAAATTATTAGCAGTACAGTGAATCATATATCATAACATAAATTAATAATGTATTACTCAGTGAAATGCTAAGTGTGATTTTTAATACTATGTGACAGATTTTCTAATTTATGAACTGTCTATTAAATTTAAAAGTCCTTCCATTTCTTTCTTCTCTATCATATATTAAAGTCTCCTTTTGTTTGAGTCTCCTAATCCTTCATTTATTAACAATATTGCTCTTTCTCTTTTCTATTACTGCTTTTGGGTTCTTTCCTTTCCTTCTTTCCTTTATTTTCCTTTAACTTTTCAAGTCTATTGAGATTCAATTTTCATGATAAAAACATGTAAGAATTAGACCCAAATGTTTTCTGTCTTTCTCTCCATGTATATAATATCTTACAAGAATATATTAAACTCACATATGCCACTCTTAGAGTGATCCATAAATAATAGAAAATAATAATAGGGCAAATAATATCTATCACCTGTAGGAGGAAAAATATAGCAGCTTTTCTCTTTGGACTTCCATCCTCTCTATTGGCTTTAGTACCTAGTAAGTAGTATCACGTGGAATCCAGATCCAGATAAACCCCAGCAGAAGTGCTGTTGCCTGCCAGATACTTACTATACAAACATTTATATATGTGTCTACATTGATCAAAATTTCCTGGATCTCTGCTAAATTGAAACCCAGGTCAAAAAGAACAAGGCTAGCATTAAAAAAAAAAAAAAAAAAAAAAAAAAAAAAAAAAATTACTTTCCCTGTAATTATATTCCTTTGTGGAAATGTAAATCCCCATAATCAAAACTGTACATAATTGCCAGCTAGCTGCCTTAAGCACACTGATTTCTGTTTATTATATAAAAGTCCCAATCCCTTTATAACATGGTTACCCTTGGGAAGGTCCATAAATAACATGATTTTTCAGAACTCTCATTTTTCTAACTGGATGATACATAAAAATGAATGTTTTCTACATGGCTCTGTGGCACTTTCTCTGCATAGACCATAGTGTTTATCCATAGGGTTTTGCACATGAATTTAAATTGGAGAAGATTTGACCCAGGATGCAGCTCTGAAACCTGTGCATTATTTAGCAGCTCACTGTGGTAGCAAAAGTTGTACAGGGGATCCTGCGGATCCTTTGGAATACCTAACACTGGCAAAGTCATGTCTTGGAAACAGTCACCACTGAGTTGTTCTGCACATACTTTCTGATCTAACATACCCAAACAGGATGAGAGAGAAGAGGCCTTGTAATAGAAGTAGCATGAATGATCACATCAAGGAGGTCATCTGAGTGGTATCTCCAGCGAATAAAGATTTCTCCTAGTGCTTTTGCAAGTAGAAGGGAACAAATTAATCCACCATGCTCCTACTGTCAGTGATTTGAGGCACATGCTATGTTGTATATGCATATCATGGCGCAGTGTACAGGAGAGATTTGCAAGCCATTAAAGGAATTATTCTGTTGTGAAGTACTTGAATAAATTTAAGCACATGAGTTTGAACAAGCAAATTGAAACTATTATGACTGCTCCTGTTATGAGTGTCTTTTTGGGCTTCTGGATGCTAGTTTTAATATGGGTGTTTTAAGAGTGACTTCATCTTTACTGTTTAACTGAAAAAAAAAGTTGCTGGATCTTGAGAGGATTCCTGGGGAACAGCCTGAAGACTGAACTACTTTTCATGGATAGAACAGGTTCTAAAAACTCAGTGTCTGACACATTCTTCTGCTGAAATGCTTGAGTTTTGTCCTGACACCAAAGAGCAGTTCAATCTACAGACCCGTTCAGACTTTGGTCCCTACACTGAGTCTGCCAACAATGGTGTCAGCTGTGATCTAGACACCTGTCTGTTAGAAACTACACTGAGACCACAAACTCATTTCATACAGATCACTGAAAAGACATTAGATGGCAATAATTGCTGTTACTTCCAACCTGGATTAGATTTGAACCAACAACCTAGGCTTCATATTCTATTACTGGTCCCCTGAGCTGTTCACTACCCTTGAATTCTTTGTCTGATGCTGTGTTATGTACTCTAGAAGTAATATATCAGATTCCTGATTCTGTGCACAAAGGAATGAGAATTCATATGAATAATTCTTCAGTGTATGTGGATTGTAATGAAAAACATACAACATAAACCCCATCTATTTTAAGAACGTTAAAATTCTGACAACTTCCTAGAAAATAAAAATCAAATATACCCTTCACAGGCTAGGATTTTTTGGAAGGCCCCTGCCCCTACCAAAGACAAGTTTAGGTTTGGATTATTTGCATCTGCAGCATACGTGGTGCAGACCCAAGTATTTGTGAGGTTACTGACAGGATACTGAGTGGGACTACTCTGTTGGAGTAAATCATCTGCTGAAACAGATGGATTTTGCATCAGCAAATATCAGCAAGGAATAAAGAATGTAAATTGTTGAGACATACTAGTTAGGGAAGGTATATTTGTTAAAAATATACATGTTGCCATCAGCAATACCAGCAAATATTTTGCATAAAGACATGAATGAGATCAAACAGCCGTCATAAAGGACTATTTTATAAGTCTGCTGTAAACTATTTTAAAGGTACATATTTGACCTCACAGTAAATTGGGACTGTGACAAACAGCATTTTTGCTCTTATAATTTATCAGCTAAATCACCGTAGGTTTAGCAGTGTTTGAGCCTGTATTACACACACAAAACTCAGGAATAGATTACATTCATTTCAAAGGTGTGTATCATCAAAGATCTCTTTTTAGTTAAAAACAAAAGGAAAATCAAAACCCTGAGACCTAGATAATACTTTCTATACAGTGCTGTGTTTAACTGAGAGTTCATGTTTACAGCTCAGTCGTAAAAAGCAGAGAAAATAGAGCTTTGTTACCTAGACACTGATGAAACTCTAAATGGCATTGCAGGCAGAGCTGTATAATGAGTGCATATTAAAATGTCTTTGGTGTCTTCTGAGAGTGTAGAACATTACTTGTTACTCTGACCATAAACGTATAACAATTGTGGTTTTGTAAAATAAGTTGAAACCTCCTGCAGTCTAAAATACAGAACAATGCAGATGACTAATTTGAATCAACGAGGTTGTACGTGGCATGTCACAGTGGGATTCCTAATGATCTTCTACAAGGATTCTGTTTGTCTAAGGCTACCATTTTCTGTCCTGTGATGTGTGGATGTGAACTATGCTGAAAATAATATGAGACTAATTACCAGCCTTGTCAATGGCAATTCACATACAATGATAAACCATATTTCTAAAAAAAAAAAAAAAAAAAAAAAAAAAAGTGTAAAATTAAGCCACACATACTTTCAGTAAGAAGGACACTGATAATAAAGATGGTTTCAGCCTCTGCTCATAGTTTCTTTGTTTCCAACTGCATTTTTCAGTGTAGATGTCTGCACAGATGAGATTAAAATTAAGGGGGGGAAAACCCCCAAAACAAAAAGAGAAAAACACAACAGATTAGAGCCTTAAAAAAAATCAGTCACAACACCATTATCTTCAGCATTTGTTCAGACCAAATATATGAGAAGGTATGAGAAAGGTTTGTGGGAAGGATGTTTACCCTATTTGTCCCTTTTTATAAAGCTCCTCCATTTTTTTCCTTCCTGCATTTATTCTGTAGAACTGTTAGAGATTATTGCAAAGGTCATATCCTATAGACACAGTTTCAGGTTTAAAAAGCTGTTTATCACTGTATTTTCATACAGTTAATCAACATTTTTTTTCAGCCAAGCTTGACCACCATACAGCAATTTAAAGTGATGTTACAACCTTTAAATCCTGATACTCCTTTCACAGACACTGAATAGCCAAGACTATCAAATGGGACAAGAAAAAATATTTAGTGAACTGGCAGAGAGTGATGTATGTTGTTTTAACTTCCCATATAATGTTCTCTGTCCCTGTAAACCATTTTATCATTCCAATTTAAATACACACAAGACATCCAGTGCCATTTACTATGTAAATGCTAAAGCACACAGTAACAAGTCACAGCTTTTCTCACCCTATCGACTTACTTTCTCTGTGGGCTTCTTTTGTGATACGTGACTTTGGGAATGGGGAAAATGTTACTCTTCTGGTAATCAGATGAGTTTTTTCATCAGTGTCTTGTACGTACAGTTGCAGATACTGGTATGCAGATACGTGTCTCTATATGGCATTCTCTCTACAGCTGCATACAAATACACATTCATGTATGCATATGCGACTTTTCTAGTTAAAAACCATATCAGTAGGTCAGAAAACTATATATCCTATGAAGTATGACAGAATATTGTGTCAATTGTCATAGCACTTTTGGTGCAATGGAAAGCATTAGACGTAAATAGCCGTATTACAAGCTTTAGAGAATCTACCTTCTTTATATGCTATTGAATTAAAGTAGCTTCTTTTGTAGTCAGTGCTTCTGTAGCATAAGTGAGCTTAGTGACAAAACAAAACAAGAGATAGAGCAATTGAAGCAGATGTTCCATGAAACTCTTACTATACAGAACACAAGGGTCTGGCATATAGCTCATCAGTAAAACATGAGAATGTACTTGAGTAGAAAAATCACAATCTGGTACCCACAGGCTATTGCCTGCATCTCATGTAAACTGATAAATTAAAGATGCTGCACCATTTTTCCTTGTCTTTCCTTTGTCAAATGCAATCACTTAAACATGCATTTTGGTACTGGAAAACTTAAAAAATAAGCAAACATACCAACATATACCTAGTTTGCTGAAGCACAGCCTTCTACAGACATTAGATTTTTTCTTATCATCTCTGTGTGTATTTCTTTTTAATCTGAAATAATATTGTTTATTTTGCCTGAGGATTTGCAGTTTTAAAAGCAAATTTCCAAGTCTACCCACTCCACCCCCTCTATGGCTATTGGTGGTATTGAGAGATGTTTTTATCAGAGATTCTGCAGAGTAAAAGATCCATTTATGGTCACTTTTTAAGGAAGCATTGTAAAAATTATGCAGGTATTAAATACACCTGCCTAGAACCAGTAATAATAACAAAGAATATTGTTATATGCTACATAAAAAAAAAGTGTTCTGAAAGTCAAAATAATCAATAAAGGAAGCAAACTGTCCCCAGACATTTTGATAGACTGGAAAACAATGTAGTGAAAGTACAAGAATGTTCAATAGTGATGTATAAGCACAATTTATGGTTTCTGAGAATTTGATTATATTTACACTCACAAAATCTCACCAGATCTAGGACAGTTTTAGTGTTCTGTGCTGACAGAGGTCAGACTTAACAACCACAGAGCAGAAACATGCAGCCTTAATTTGGTAAATGTTGAATATTTCAGTATAATAAAAATAATAATAAATATAAAAGATGAACAAGGTTTGATTTTTAAAATTTTAATCTTTTTTATCTTTCTTGTCTGTTCTTTAGTCCTTGGAATTTTAGCTTTTGTGAAAGTGTTTTATGACTGTTTAATATTCTTTCCTTACTCATCTCTAGCAATCTGATGTTAAGTGGGACAAAATGCAAACAGAGCATTGCCTGTTAAAATTTTAATGCCACATCACAATTTTCTAATGGAGCAATCAGAATTGCAAAACAGTGTAACTCCACTGAAACAAATAATAAATCAGGTACTAAAAGCAGCACCTCCTGCAAGTGGTGGACTCCAGCCAAGCAATGAGAGACTTAAAAGGACAATTGGTTTCTTTCATCTAAAAACTTAGCACTGTCTTCTCAAAGTGCTCAAAAATTTGCCAGTTACAACATCCCTTCATAGTTTATGGCAGGATTTTAATCTGGGCACATTTGAAATCATAAATGTACTAAAAACCAGGAGAGAAATGTAATTTGAAAGAAGTACTGTAGCTTTAGTTGCAGTACAGGGCAGTGAAATAATTTGCATGTATATCCTACATACTCCCATTCATTTAGTGTTTTTGTGCTTTTGCTCTTATTATCGTCATTACTAAAGAGGACGTTGAAGTATCTTCCTGCAGCTACTTCTCTGAGTAATGTAGATGAACATGTACCTACTTCCTTAACAGGCAGGTTGTCAGAGGTATTCCAGGTGGGCAACTTTCTCTTACCAATTTGGTGGTCACTGTAATTAGGCTATACACTCACCACTGCAGAAAAAGTAATCATGTCCTAAGAATTCACAACTTCTCAGAAAACAGGGGGCAGAAGAAAAGTTTCTCAATCTTCTGAAGATTACAAAAATATTATAAAGGCACTACAATCCTTTCAAAGTGCACTTCTTATATCTGCATGAAGAGTGAGATAAACTCTTCCTAAAATCTCATTCTCAATGTCATTCTCAACTCCATACCCTCGATGTCAAGATGGCTTTGAGTGTTTATTTTGATGGAGCTATGGCATTTAGATTTGTTGTAGCCTTCGGCTCTCACTGTAAAGGCAATGATATTTTCACTCCATGCTTGCCTAAGTGGATTAGGCCCTGCATTGAGACACATAATACATGAGCCAAGGCCTCTGCATCACAGGGTCTTAGAGCTTGTTCTTACAAGGTGAAAGCAGCAGCAGCAGCAGCAATCCCCCAGCTGTGACTTCTTCATGGACAGTCACATGGCGGCTCCCTGCAATGCCACCCACACATCTGCTCAACACTTTCCCTTATCAGGGACCTGGATTTAATGTCCACTTGAATAAGAGAGGCAATGCTGCTAATCCTTGCTTAACCGCAGTCCATTTTCCTCATGATTACACCGCAGAGTGAACTTGTAAAACTGAGACTTGCCAGGAGCATCTATGACCATTTCCCAGGGGTGTCTGAAGGGGCTGAAACCTCCCACAGCCACCTTCTGCAGCTGTTGGCCTCTCTTGCTGCTCATTCCTCATGACTAACACTTGTTCACTTAGTAGTGGAAACTGAGTCCACTTGGATAATGAGCAGCTCTTAGAACTTGTGTTTTGAATATGACATTTTGCAAAAAGATATTTCCATAGCACACAGCTTTCTGGAAAGCTCTTTCAGGACAATTGATCCAATGAATAAATCCCCAAAATACCAGCTCACAGAAGTAACCTCCTACTGGAATGGGAATTATCAATTTCCATGAGCAATTTTCATTTTAACTGCAAGAGGGTATAGTGGGATATATACTTAATTTGTGAGTGTTTGTCCTCTTTGAGGGCTTGTGCTTAAGTCATGGTTGGATCACAAATAAGAATGTGTTCAATCACTTCATCTAAGTCTTCAACTATCTGTTTCACAAAACTACCATAATCTGACATGGTGAGCAATCTCTGCTCAAGGCCCATAACTAGAATAGCAAGGGTGCTGCAGGTCAGAACTGAGATTTATTGAAAGGGATGTGTGGAGAAGCTTAGTCCCTCACTTTCATGAGCACTAAATTCACTCAAGATTTTAATAATAAAAAATGCAGGGTTGTCTGACAACATTCATTTTTTTTTCATGAGCCTGTCTTCTCAAATTCCCTGGCTAATGCTGCACATAGTGACACAGCCAGTGTCACTCATGACAGCGTTTACCTGCATTGCAACAACATGACTTGCCTGTCAACCTTAAATGTTTGACAAACTGCTTTTTTTTCAAAAATAAATGCATAAATAACATGGCGATATTTGAAACTGATTTTTTTTTTTTTTTAAGGGTGAGCATCAGGGCTGTCTGCTTTGCAGTTCCGACTGCATTTGCAGATGACCATGATGTGGACCAAAACATGCAAAAGGCTGTGAAATTACTTCCAGTAGTTTTGTTACTAGCAGACTCCTTCCCTTCAATTCCCTCTACCTACTTGTCCTGCACCTAAAGTGTCTGCAGGTACTTATCCTGTAAAACATAAACATATATTTTGTGTGCAATAAAAAAAGGGGGGGGGGGGGGGGGGAGAAATGCTACACACCAAATAAATAAAATAATATTGTGAATAATGAATTGAATGTACCTTCCTGTGGGGCCTGACAAAAGAACGGTGAAAAGTGGATGTTTCCCTTTAAGAGCTGTATGTCACTGAAACCAACACAACTTTCATTAACAATGAAGTGATTCCATTGAAAAGAATGGAATTGTTTCTGGTTCAGCCACTTTCGTAATAAAAGCACGCAAAGTGGTAGCCATCAGGTGAAATGTGCTGTTGTTAACAGTATCAATATGCTGATTGGCATCACCATATATGTTCTGAATACCTTTCCTTATTAGTTGGTATGGTGAGAGTTCTCCCACTTGTTTTAGTCTCCTATAACTACCAGGAAGATATGTGCTGGGCACAAAAGAATTTCTGATGATCTCATTTATTCCTTTGGAGGTAATACTGGGCTCTTCAGGTAGCTTGCTGTTGAATAAGTTTTCACATCTTTATTCTAGGAGACAGACGTTCTCACTTTCATGTTATCTCCTACATCTTACAGCTTTAATATGCTTGCTTGAATACAACCACTCATAGAAACTGTTATGTTTATTTAATCAGCCTGAGTGTAAAACTGGATTGCTAGAGAGCATAAATTGGCACTTCCTCATCTCAAAGAAAGGTTGGACAAGCTGAGGATGTGCTGGACAAAGGATGACTGTTCAGTGTGGGTTTAGAATGGCAGGAACAGGACTGCCATTAACATTAACCTAATTTGCTTGCAGCAAAATTACCCTGGAGCATTTCATAGCTAAGAAACTGAGTATAGGGGAATGTGATCCCATAACATTGACAGCTAATCATGAATGGCTTCAGCTTCCACTGAATAATACTATATGACCATTTTGATTCAGGTAGCAGGGGAACAGAATCACTGGCTCAAGATTTTCTTTCAGTCCTACAAATACAATGTTTATTGTATGTCACTCAATTTTCAATTTCTTTTGGTCAAATAATGAAAAAGTAGATTTGAAATCAACTCTCAAACTCCACATTTATCTGCAATGAATGCTCTGGCCAGCTTTACAACCACATGTGCATATATACCATAAATCAACATAGCACAAATGTACACATAAGTCTGGAAAACATGATGCCAGTGATGTATATTTCTTTTGTTTGGTCCTGCTTAACATGTAATCTGTGTTATCTATTCCTTCCTTTCTAAGCAGGCTTATTTGAATATAATCTTAGGTGAAAACTTGGATTATTTTATGAGCTTTTCTATTGTTTTTGCTCTGGGAATGCATATAACTGAGGTGCTTTTTTTTTAATAAAAATGCTTTAAAAAAATCTGATTACCTAAACTGCTGGGTAGGCAGAGAAGAAAGTATAGGTTTGACCTGTAAAATCAAAAATTGCAGCACAGTTCTTCTTTTGCCCAAATTCAGCCGTGCTTCAGAAGATCTGCACTGTGTACTTTCTACCAGGCCAAGAACATATTTATAATTTAAGAAAGAAGTAACACCAGAACAGCAGACGTTGGATGAGACATGAGACTGTCAAATCAATGACCCTGGATTTGGCTATTGTCCTTGCCAAATTCTTAGTGATTATGTACGATCCCTCTCAAAGTGTTTCACTTTCTTTAACTGGAATATTGGACCTCATTTCAGACTGCATAACAGGATGTCATAAACTGTGCTATACTGGAGAAGAATTCCTCCTGCTTTCAGTTGTCAGTGCTGGGATCACTCAAAAGCAGCTGAAATGCATGATTAATCACATCATGGGGCCTCACATGTGGTTCCTTAGAAGCAGACACTAAAATTAGCTCTAGATTATAGATAAAAGTATTATGCTTTGCCCAGTATTTTAATCACATGGATTACTTGATAGTGACCATCAAGTGCAGATCACAGCATCTGGAGTGTCCACAGTTAAAACCACTTTAAGAACATGTTGACACCTTAAGAGACTGACTACAAGCTACGATCTTCCATTTCAGTTGCTCATTCTGGTCAAGTCAGACAGAATGGGATCCGCCTACTTACACAGCTGAAAGTATTCTGCAGAAGCAGTCATTCAGTGCAGTGGGACAAAGAAGGGATGGTTAGTAATTTAAAGCTTATGCTAACTTAAATTCCTCTGAGTTCTTGGGGCTGCTTAGCTACATGTCTAGGGGGTGAATAATTTCATTTTGAATATTTATACTTTGCTTTTACTCAGAACTAATAGACAAATTTTCCTGTGAAAACTGGAAAAACAGCCCTGCTCTAAGGATGAGTTTATATTTTTCCCCTTTCCTTTCAAAACTATGCCAGCTCAGCATACTTTTGCTTCTCCACTATACGCTTATTTTTTTCTCAGCTTTCAAAAGCTTACGTTTACTGAGCAAAATAAGGGGAGAGTACAAGTGGTTAACATTGTGGTAACTTTCAGCAGTGCTTTTGTCAGCTAGACAGCACGTGTTTCTTCAGGAAAGACTTCAAAGAATGACACAAATGCAAGTAATGGAAGCAGACAGCTTTGCTAATGACAGACATTTCGTGCAGGATTCATGCCTTTTTTAACATCCCATTCTCAGACCTGAAGTGCAGATCTCTGGCAAAGTCACACTATAGCAACTAAATCTGCTTATGGAGTGTGCCTGTGTCAACTAGTCTAGAAGCACCAATAAAGGTCCAAGATGTGTTCCATGTGATAAACGCAGTCATGATTCATGTCAAAAATGGAATGTAGTGTGATAAGTGTAATTGTTGTACCCTGTGTAAATCTGGGACCTGTATCGCAGTTGTGGTGAGTGGGCGCGTGTGCTTCTCCTTTGAGACAATGTGATGGCTTCCCCTTCCCCTGAGGCAATCGCTGCTTGGAAAAGCCCGACAAAGGAGATAAGGAAAGCACGCCAGGGAAAGCCTGCTGAAGGAGACAAAGACCTTGAGATTTGAAAAAGCGCGCCAAAGGAGAGCCAATAGGAGGAGAAGGCGTACCCTAACGGCCCAATGGGGAAAGAGCGAGACGAACACCCGGCGAGAGGAGATTGGTCAAGATCCGGGCATAAAAAACACTGCTTTTAGGACTCATGTGTGCGTGTGGTGGAACTAATTGAGTTCTCCGCACACCCAGAGCTGTTTTTGTTTATTGTTTCTCAACCTAAATTGATTGAACCCAAAATAAAATTGTTTTAATTGTTATCGATTATAACATTCCATAAATAAAAAGTAAAAACCAAGAGCACAATAAAGAACAAATGGAGAACACTACATTGCAGCTCTATCCAGAAAGCTCAGCCCATCTGAAGGTGTCTCTATGTTCTGTTTTGCCCCAGAATATAGAAGTTGCACCTTAAGTTAAACAGCAGAAATACTGCAATATTAGGTACTGTCATGTTCTACCTCAGTGCAAATATCTTAATTCTCAAAAAAAAAAAAAATTAAAAAAAAAAATGCCTCTGTGCAGAGCCTCTGCTGGCAGTCTCTCCGGTTTTGTTTCTGTAGAGGAACACTTTAAATTCTGCCTGCAGATAGAGTCCTGCTAGAAATGACAGAAGCATTGGTTGTAAGACCATTACTACCTACAGGATAGTAATTCAGGAGCCCCACAAACCTGATCTGACAAACCAGAAAGTACTGCCTTTGGTAACAGTTGCAGAGGTTCATTTCTGGAAAGCTGAGTGTGTTCACTCACATGTGCAGGTCCTGCTGAGGAGTGACTCTGTCACGGACTCCCTAGCTGACAGCCTAAAAAAGACTAAGGCATGCTAAGGCACGTGCCACAGTCTGTCTTACAGACATATACCTTCATCTTTCAAGAAGCTTTCTTTTTTCCTTAACTTAGTACTTATCATTCACAGTGGTCAAAATCCTTCACCTATTTCATTTTTAGCCAAACCATTATCAGACCACAGCAGAGCAGGCACAGTTGAGCATCTTTTCATTGATAAGGCTACCCAATGCCTCTGCCATCTAAAAGAAATGCTAACAAGCTGCAGTGCAGGCAATAACAAACCTCACATAAGGAGAAATCTTATTTCTAAAGCCCTGGAGGTGAACCAGGTAGGTACTGTCCCCCCAGAGTCACACGAGTTTACCTGGGAGGGAGCCACAAGGGTTTAAATTCTGACCATCTTTAACACTGGACGATGGGGTGGTCTCATGTACCTCATCACTTGTCACTCATGCAACACACCTGAGTGTTCTCTGTATCATATAATACCCTGTATAGTATAACCTGTGTGTATGACTCCATGTTCTGCTGAAAGGTAATCTATTTAAAACTGATTAAAGTAAATACATTTACTGAACTTGTTGCCTTTTTCTTTGTAATTGAAAAAGTAAATATGGGGGACTTTTTTTTTTTTTTTTTATCATCCATTATTTGATATGTAACTGTCATACTCCCTCATATTTTTTCTCTCCCTAAATGTAACTGCACTTGTCATTTTACTCTTTCACATTCAAGTATTTCTATGACTGAACGTTCTTGCCCCTTGTTTTTGGACTGCTTCAATTTATATTTTTTTTGTTTTCAAATAGGACAGCCAGAACTGAACAGGGCACTCAACGGGGAACAGGCCATCACCGCCCATGAACACATGGTATTCTTTGTGCAGGTGTACACAAAGGAAAACTTCATTTTTTACTTAAGGAAAATGAGCTAAAACAAGGCAAATTTAAAGGGTTACATGCAGAGTAAGGAAGTAAAATGAGATTTGGAGGTAAAGCAGTGAAAGCTAAAAACATCTGCAGAAAACAAGGTCATCTGATCAGGCTAAATTTTAATAGAAAAACATGAAAACCAACTGGCCTGTTAGGTGGACCTGAGTTTCTTATGAAAGACAAAAGTGACATGTCAAAGACCACAAGAAGGAAAAGAGTTCTTAAGAGACCGTTTTCACAGATATAAAAAAGGACAATGAGTATTTCATCCATACAAAATGTGTCTATATTTTCAGCTATGGATCAATATTGCATCCTGGTATAAACAGAGGTATTGCAAGTGAAAGAGCAGATACATGATTTCATGATTGCTGTTTTCTCTGGGTGCTTGTGAAAAAAGATCACCCTATCACCTGAAACTTATTTATTAAAAAGTTTTCTGGGGAGAGCCACCAGAGAGAAAAAAATAACATTTCAGTACATTGGCAAAGGGAGACATACTACAATGTAATGGCTAAACAGTTGAAGATCTGTTCTATAAGCATTTTTTCCCCAGTTATACACCTGCAAGAGGCTCAGAAAAAGGCAAAGATCACTTATAGGTCTGAAACAAAAATGATCAAGTAACTGAATGCCACTACATGAAAAGGTCTTTCTCAACCACCTTAGAATAAAAGTCAAGTACAGAACACGTACCAAAATCCCTCACTTTACCAGGAGAACGCAACCTGCCTCTTTTTTCTTCCTGGAAGACTACCTAAGTTAGGGCATATCTCCCATTTTTGCCAGTATAGCTTTTGACACAGCCAACAAGCAACCCCTAATCAGCATAGCTCTGCCAGCAGAAAGTCCTAGTATGTGTGCACTTACACTAACAAAATGGTGTTATTACTGTCAGTATTTGCTCTACTGAAAAATAAAGCAGGTTTAAAGCAAACAAATGGAAGTACTTTTTATACAATACATAATTAAATTGTGAAACCTACTGCCTACAGGATCAAGCAGAAGAAAAAACTTTATCTGGATTTAAAAAAGCATTAGGCAAATTCATAGACGAGATGTACATGATTGGTTATTAAACATGAAAGACCAGATGCAACCTCTGGCTCAGAAAAAAATCACTAAAATGCTGATTGCTGGGAGCTGGGAAATTATACCATAGGAAGGATCACTCTATAGCTGCCTTATTTTTTCTGTTCTTTCCCTAAGGGTCAATGTTAGAGCTAGGAGACTTTGGTGCTTTGATCTAAGCTCTCAAGCAGGTCACAGAAGCAATAATTCCTATAAACCCTCAGTGAAAATAAACATGAATACTCCAGTCCAAAAGGGGTCTTACCTTATTCAAACATTATTTGGTCCTTGTGGCTTTTCAAATATTGCAGCCTACCAATCATCATGAAATTTTCCACACACCTCACATGCTATAAGCTTTGCAGGGACATCAGTTAATTTCCAAGTCCCCCAGTTCTACCACAGAAAGCAAAGAGAAGAGGGATTTGACCAAATACACAAGTTTTTAGTGAGTCTTCCCCTCTCTGTCATTGTCTTGATAATTTAGTTGGGATCCCTCCATTTCTGTAGCAATAGAATATAATAAATGTTCTGCTTGGTCAAACCAAAGTTCATGTCTGTCTAACCTGTCTGTCTTCCATGGCTCAGTCTTTTACCAGCAGGTGGACATCTGGCCATGCCATCCCCCTGACAAATATATAAGAAGTATTTCCTAAAGAGGAAACCTGACCAGTTTCTTGCTGACAGACCCTAGACAACAGCAGAGTAAAACAAAGGACTCTTTTCTTACCATCCCCACTCTCTGCTGGCCACATTGGTTCCTCATATGTTCCCATAACAATAGCATTAGAAACAACAAGTGAAAGTGAAAGAATAAACCAAGAAACAGCAACCACTTTGTACTCCTGTCCTTTCCAAACTCTGGCATTACTATGCTGAGGTGTATACCTCCTAAAGGAATGCAAATACCTCAGCCTTCCCTGAAGAAGCACGTTTACAGCAATGAACAAAGAAGGCAGTACCTAAATCTATGGCATTGCACTGTCCAAAAGGCTCCCCTCTGTGCGACATGTTAGCATGCCAGAGGAAAGAGGGCATAGGGCTGCGATCCCTGATGACTAAAAGGCTTTAGGCCGTGATACTATTACTTGATTGTTGAATTCATATGATACCTCTTTAATGATGTTTAAAAGGCATTGGAGTACAGTATTTTCCTATAAACAGGAAACAACTAGCAAATACAATGGACAAATGACAGGAGCTGCTCCCATGAAGCAGTTTATGAAATATTTATATGAAATTTTGTAACCTTCAACAAAGGCCAGGTTTGTTGTCAGAACCAACAGGATATTTTCAGGCAAATAATCTCTTTCATCAGTCTTCTAAAGAAACAGAATGGAAACTTTAAGAATGAGACTTTGAAAAATGTAGTATGAGATCAGGCAACATACTGTAAAGGTCTTCCCATTACATCTCTGCTTCATTTCTTTGCAAGGAAAAGACAGGTGCTGATAACATACCTTGCCTCCCTCAAAAACCATTTGCACTAGAACAGAGATGGTGCAAGGATTTCTTTCCACTAAAACAGTGTCACTCCTGGTGTTACAGATAACAATGTAAGTTACTTCTCTTTTAATTTACCTGATGAGTGAATCATTCTCTTGCCCTCCCAATGTACCTTTAAAATTTTCTCAGTACCTCTGTTTCTGCATTGCCATACTCTTCCTATACTGTTTTACCTAAAAAGTTATTAATGAAATACATACAATACAGTAAAACACATGTAGATATACAGATCACACTTGTGTATATAGTGACATATTTTCTTTTTCTCTCCTTTCTCCAATTAGCCTCTGATAATATGAGCAGACTAACGTGATTTCAGGTAATGAACCAATTACTATTTCTACAATCATGCTGAACTGTTTTTCCTTTGACTTAATTATGTTTAAAAAAAACCAAGCTTTCATTATGCTTTTTATTGATGATCACGTTAACACCCCAAGTCAGCTAATCAGCCATGAGCACATAATGATATGATTTGAATGCTTATTGCTCATGTGACTACATTTTTAAACTTAGCAAAGCAAAACCAGAGATATCTGTAGTTACAATGTATGGACACAGTCCAACCCTGGAAAGGTATGAATCCTTTGGTCCTCCTCACAGTGCACGTGGATCTGCACTGCTTAAGCCTTTTTGTATCACTAAGGCTTTGTATCAAAAGAGGCAATACAAGGAAGAGAGGAATGAGAAAGAAGTAAGACAGTCAGGACAAGGCTAAATTTGCTTGATAGAACTGTTGCTCTGATTTAATCTCCAGAAGTTTACGCCACTCCACCGAGGTTTTTGGCTAAGCTTTTCTCCCCTGTGAGCTCTCTCGGGAAGGATTCTGAAGCAATTAAAGATATATATTTATTTATCTCATGGCCTGTCCTAGGGCAAGAAAGCAACACTAATCCTCCTGAGCAAAGCTTGGGACAATACAGCCTCAGCAGCACCTGGAGCCATCTGGTCAGGGATGGTCCCAGACAGCTAAAACAGCCCCATGTAGACACATTTTTTTCCAGGACTCAGAAGGTTGTATCCTTGCATGTCTTCAAGCAATAGCAAGTCACTGCTTTGCTCCAGGCCTGGAAATCATGGGTCCTGGTCCTGTTTGCACTCCTGTCCTCACTTTGCAAGAGCAGCAAAAATCCCCAGGGGGTCTCCTACTGCTGGAGCTGTGGTGTGAAAGCAGAACAGCGCAGAGAGTATTTTGGCCCCTGCTTTTAACTGAATGCTTCAAGGAGGGTTTAAGTAAAGAACAAGGATTCACATCAGAAGAAAATCGGAGAATTTAGGTAGTCAGCTAAAATTTTGTAACTAAAAAGCGTCACTTTCCTAGTGCAGACAAACAAGGTAAGTTTATATCAAACTGCAAAAGTCACAGTCGTCTTCTGTCAAATACATCAAGGTCAAGGCCTGTCTGTTTTCTATAGGAACCAAATGGCTAAACCACTTCCCAGTAAATTAAAACACATTTCCTACTCACCTTCCAGGGGACTGACCTAACTTCCCACCAGCTGGTGGAAATGCTCATCATTCTTCCCAGTACGGTTTCACAGATGGGCAGAAAAGCTTAAGCTCACCAGCAGACATGCAGAAGGCTCATGGTGCTTCAGCTTGGCAGTGACAGACAGGGGGAAATACCATCTAAATTTCTAGTCTTTATTCAAAAGACAGTTCCTAATATTTTTTTTCACCCATTGACTGATCTTTTTAAAGAGGAAAGAGTAACACTCTACTCAATTATTTTAAAGAAATTGAGCTATCTTCAGGAGGGGAGGGGGTTAAAAATTCATTCAAGGTACTTCCCTTTGGCCTAAGAAGCCCATGTGGGAAGCTTTAAAACTGTCCTAGAAGTTGCTCTTTCAGCTTGTTGGCTGTTCTAGATATTTTTCTGAGATGCTTAGATCTTCCCTTAAGCACGGATGCTTGCTGTACTTGGTAACTTAAGATTTTGGACTGTATTCGAGGAGCCATATGCCCCAGTTAAGTACTCAGCCAGTTAAGTACTGAAGAATTTTACTTTTAGGCACTTAACGTTCTTAATCAGATCCAGCCCTTTAAACTATGAACATAGCAGAAAAGTCTGTCTGCATTAAGAAGAATTTACATTAAGCCATAGAAAAATGTTAAATTTTAATGTGAGAGAGCACTCAAACTCGGTTCTTACTAGTGAGAATCTCATTTACAAAATGGCTTCTAATGAAATCTCAGAGAATATATGTTGGCTTCAAAGTGAAATTAAAATAAAGACAAATGACTGAGGAATTATTGTTTTCAACAACTTTGGGGTGGGTTTTTTTTTTTTTCATGTGCTAATTACAGGGTAAGAAAGTGAATTGAGTATCTTATTATCTATTTCTCCTTTTTCTGCCAGGAGTTTATAAAGGGTGTGAAAATGGAGTGGGATAGTAGTAATTTCACTTATGTTTTTAAGAAAATAATTGGGTTAGCCAGCTTTTTATACCTAGAGCCTGAGGATTCCATTTGCATGACTTTGAAGGACAAATACAATATTATCATTTATGTCAGTGAATGGAAAGATGGGGCCACGAGCAGATGTATTTATTTATATATAGACAAAAAGTCATCTCATCAGAGAAAGAATTGACACAGGAGAGAAACCCATTGGGATACAGGCAGAGATATAATTTTGTTATGACTAGTGGAGTTATTCAGATTTGACAAAAAAAGGGTTTTCCTGCCATAAGCTTTAACATTCTTTTACATGAAACCTTGGCAGTGGGGGTAACCCTTTGAAAACTAGATCAACAATTTCTAAAAACATTTCAGTATCCCAGGTAAAATTTCCTGAAATAATTTCATTATTACTGTGGTTCAAATGTTTGCAAGTTGCAAACTCCTAGCATATTTTAAGGGAACATAAACACATCTTCTGTGCTCAGGGATTAAAACCAGAGAGAGCAAAGATACCCATTGTGGTAAAAGCTACTAAAAATAATTCAGTGTTCAGAACATTATAAAGCAAGAGATAAATTCCTCTTGGTTTTAATGTCAGTGGACCCCGAGCACTGGTGCCATGCAGTGTTTTTGCATTCACCTAAAGCACATGGACCCACAGGAGCGCAGTTTCACTGAGACCCCTCTGGACAGTCTCTGGGAGCCTCAGCTCCTCCCCAGGGTGATCTGCTATGAGCGTCAGTGCTGAGTTTTCTCAGCATATCACTCCCATACTTTGGGGTCTACCATGGATGCCCATTAATCTTAGTATTACCTATAAAATCGCATTGCTGACCTTCAAAGCAATGCACCAATTTAGTCCTGCTTACCTCACAGACCTCCTACCTAAGTATTTGCTTAGTCATTCCCTGAGGTCCTACCCTGCTGGTCTGTCAAATCCTACATCTAAAGCGAGAGCCTTTGGCTCTCACCCTTTCAGCATCTCCGCTCCTCTGACATGGAAGTTGTTGCTGGTGTAGGTTCACAAATCAGAGGGCTTTTTCCTGCCTGTTTTACAAACACCCGTTAACTCTTATCTGTTCTCTTCAGTTTCTGCTCAGTGTGTTTTAATAAAAATGCTCCAGGCCCTCAGTCCTTACTTTGAACAGTGATTGTTAGGATTTATTTTTAAATATAAACAGCCAGGAGGAGTCTGGAGGTGCTAAGCAGTCAGAGCGCCTGATGAATAATGCGTGTCATTCCCAGCTAAACCCCAAAGCAGACGCTTCTGGGCTAGTCAGAGCCACAGGAACGGACAAGCCAGCAAGTACACACCAAGTCTCCCTGAGACCCGGTGGTGAGCCTGGCCCCCGGCAGCTGTCCCACACCAGGCAGCAGCCCCTGCCATCCCTGACCAGTGTCCTGGGCAGCGACATGGGCCCAGCCTGTGACTGCGGGCCACACAGGACTCTGGCAGGCATCGTGCTGTAGCTCTCCTCTCATGGCGCCAATTAGGCAGTCTGGAGAGCGTTGTTATCAGGAAGGCACATGATGCTATGGGTCAAAGGGAGACACATTTTAAAAGCTGTTATTTCTCAGTCCACAACAGTCGGAGAAATGCTTTAAAATAACAGATGGAGCCTATATCCAAAGGGGGTTAAGCAATCCTGTTTTCTTTTGCATTAAATCAAGTATCAGCCCTCTTCTACCCTGTTAACATATTTAAGCAGCAAACAGGGGGGGAAAAAAACACCTGTGAGGTGGTAATTCCTTAGTCTGTTATGGTCATTTCACAAGCAAATGTCCCAGGTCAGTATTTCCTAGAGACCATCTTTTCCTCCTGTGACCCAGATCAGCTTTTAAGCAGTTGAGAAGTTTCCTTGAAACTGCTCCCATCCCTCTCTAAGTCTCTTTGTCTTCCCTTGCTCTGGGTAAGAGTAGTTTGCATCTCTCCCCAGGGGTCCTCCTCATCCCCAGTGTTTCCCACCAGACTTGTGATTGAAGGACTGACTTCAAAGAACTCCCATATAAGTACTGAATATGGTAAGTGGGTTTATCTGAGATCACTGTCTTTAGCTTCTTTGTATAGGCAAGCTGCAGCTCAGATTTAACTCTTTGAGTGCAGAAAGGCAGCGAACAGGTAGAAAGAGGCACATGGAGTTTGTGGTCATAGATATAACGTAAAAGCCTGATACATTCTCCATAGCGTCACTTTCTCACACCTCCAGAGTCTGGCAGGAGCAGGCAAAGATAAAGAGGAAACAACCATCATGCAGGACATACATCATTCCCTCCAAGAAATTTAACACAAAGTATTTTCTGCGTGAAAATCAAAGTGTTGACAACACGGCCACTTTGAGCATCACATGTCCCCATGGAGGGGGACAGCACACATTCTCCACGTGTGGATTTAAGCTGTAATTCAGCACAATAAGGGACTTGGCCTCAGTGCTGGTCTGCAGTCCGTTCTTACACTCTTGTTTTCATAATGTACATCAGCCTTAATTGTACCAACATAAAGATTTTCAGGTGTATTCTGAACGTTTTGTTTTGTTGTTGTTGATTTTGTCTTTTTTTCTTTTTTCTTTCTTTTTTTTTTTCTCTGAGTTTGTTATTAGCAAGGAGCCACAAACTTCTGTGTCAGCAGAATGGAGAGATGTCATACTGCATAGCGGCACTTGGAAAGGTCAGGCTGAGGCAGAAAGGACAGGGGCTGCTCGAGTCACCCTGGCTACAGTATGCCTTATGTTATGGAGCCTCTGCCTTCAGACTGATCCTCCTGGACTGGAGAGGCTAGTCTGGGGGCTGGTTTTGGACCTATCCCACAGGTGATCCATCCCAAAACACTAGACAGAATTTGGCACAGCAAGAAAAATATCAGACGTTTCTTCCTCCTTTGACTTTTCAGTCTCTTTTCCCGCAGACTTTCAAACAGAATAAAACAGGAGTACTCCAGCATTTTAATTTAACCAAATTGGATTTCAAGTCGGTGCTTTCATTTTTTTAAGATGCCTACTTAATTTGGGGTGTTATGCATATTGCATATTTTAACACCACAACAGTAATAAAAGCTGAACAAATAATTTGCGGTGAATAACTTGAAGAATTTCATCTCTTCTCTCATTCACAATTTGGCTGGAAGCAGCTAACAATGTTCTTGAATCTGTTGATCATTTGGAGTTATTCCACGTGTTATTTTAGTGACTCAATTTTGAGTCTACAGATTGTGTATGAACTGTTTATTACAAGTGTAGGGAAAATGTTAATTTTGAGCTGCCATAGATATTTTAAATTGCATGCAGACATCACTTGATCTACATAAATATTTAATATTGAAAGGCATTAATTTCTGTCAACATATAGAGGTCATACTATATGACATTTCATTTGGCTTGCCCTGCCTCCAGTTTAGCCTCAAAAAGACCAGGTAAAACACCACCAACGTTAAAAATAGCTTCACCAGAATGTTGTAGAGTGATGAACAAATGCAGTGTATTTTCTTGCCTCTGATTCAAATTGTTCTTAACAGAATATAAATACTCCAAGTTTCCAATACTGAAGAGACAGTAACAACTGTCTAATACAACTTGGGTGTTTCCCTTTTTTTCCAGTGCAAATAACAGACCTTGCAAAGGCCTTGAATTGTGATGTCTGTTGGGTCAGGATCCACCATCAAGTAAATCTTGCGATATTCTGCTATGGTGGCATTACCTGACCATAGTGGCATAAGTATAGTGGGTGGAGCAGGAATCTCTCTGTTCACCACTTTCACATGCATTAGATTTCCACTAGCATTTCATCTTAGTTTCTCATTAATAAATAAATGTTTATGAATAAACAAATACTAAAGTAGGTGGCTATTATTTACTATATTTTTGACTCAAGATGAAAAATATCCCTGATTTATGCTGACATTTAGTGGGAAGGGGTTTAGAAAACCTGTCTTTTTATGTGGAGATTAAATATAGGCACTGGGAAAACCCTTTTTGTATATACAAGGCTTGGTCGCATGGTTAACATCTGGAATGTATTCATTTCTTCTATAAACTACATATGACTTTTTCTACTGCATTCCTCAAGCAGCAAGCAACATAGATGTATTAATATTAACATGCCTTTGATTCACTTCTTCCCATTTTACAGTCTACTGCCATATGCCAACAGCATGTCACTGGGCATGATGTAACCAAGTCTGCCCCAGGAAATTCAGAAAGACTATTTTACTAGAAACCAGGCCTAAAAAGACCACAATTTAATTTTATACCATTTGTTAAACTGAAAAATATGAAAAGAAATTCGGCTCTGCACTACCTTTCTACTCCTACACCAGTAGAAAGGGCAAAGAGCTTGCTCAAACCTGCAGCTGAGATTTCCCAAAGGAAAAAGAAACGCCAAGATGTAGCACACTGGATGCACATAGCCTTATATGCTTACCTGTTGCTCCTCCTGGACAGGGGCAGAAAGTAGGACAGCATGCAGATGGGGGAACCCTGGCTTAGGATACCTCACCCTGTCCGCCTCTGCCAAAGTGAGCAGGGACATTTCGTGATGGTTTTACATGCCACAGGTGTTGGCAATACCCCTGGCATGGTTTTGGACCCTGCTGACCAGTACTTTCCTAGAAAAATCTGTTCAGGGAAAAAGCATGGAAGGATCACTGAGGCCACCTCGTTTTATTCACTGGGGTGGAGAAAAAGGTAGCCATGGCTCTTGCCAGCAAGGCCAGAGAGGGGCTTTAGCCCACTGTGCTGGTATAGCTGTATCCTCAGGTAACTACAGTACTTTGCGTGCATTTTAGCTTGTGTTTGCTCCAGAAAAGGGAAACATACCTCCACTGTCTGCCACGTGTGATCTTACCAATCATAGCTGTAGCTCTGGTCTTTGTTTTCAGATTGGTCCTCTCCACCATGACCTGTTACCTAATACCCAATAATTGCTCTAAATCTATATCTGTAGCCCAGTAGAGGAACACAGAGTTTGAAATTGCTTGCCTGTTATGGTCACATATGCTGAATACAGAGAACACCGTGAAAGCCTCATTGCTATTTATTAAGGAAACTGAAAATTTCTGAGATTTTAATGGTTTTAAATACTGTAGAACAATATAAGTGTGGGAAACTGTGTAAGAGACCGAGTACCCTGAGGTTTCAGTAATAAGGCCAACAGATCTTACCAACATCTTGGGAGTGAGCAAAAGCAGGTCTTGCGTGATTATTCTTAATGTTCAATGAAGAAACAATGTGTTGCTTTCACTCGTAAGCTGTTTCCTTCTGAGACACAGCATGAATTGAAACTAATTTTAAGTAGCTCCAACAAAACGTCAGATTCTGACAGGACATAGAATCTCACTTGCTTGCCTCTTCTAGAACAGAGTCACCTGGAATACTGTGCCAATTTTGGGACACTGCATTGCTTGGAAGGTTGGAATAAATCTGAAAGAAAGGTCATAAGTCTAGGGAATATGCTGGAAAAGGAAAGAATACATAAATTGGAGTTATTTTGCTCAGAAAAGAAGGCAGAGTGTGACATCTCCATCATTAAAGGCTTTTAAGAGTAGGCTGGGAAAAAAAAAATCTGTCAGAAATGACATGGCTGTAGATAATCCTGTCGTGTGGAGGGGAATAGATTGGATGACTTCCCCAGAGGTTTTTCAGCTGTAAGGTTCTATTATAGATCAGATCCACTGCCAGTTGTCAAGTGATACCTTGGGGTTGGGGACAACCTGGCAATATGGACAAGCTTGCTTAGCCCCAAGTATCCTTACATCGCATAATGGGCCCTGAAACTGTCCTACTCCACATGACTGCCCCTGCTGAGAAGGGAAGGACAGTACAGCTGGGAAGAGGCTTTTCATACAGAGCAATTTATTTCAAAGTACTAGAAGCACAGGAATGTAAAAATAATGTTTAGAGACATCTTGATTTCCAGGAAATTTAGCATAATACTTGAGGATCACTTTATAAGAAAGTGGAGAATGTTCAGAAGCTTTTCTTACCCCTTTTTTGTAGAATTGTTTCTCTTGATTTATAGGACAGAATTTTGACCTGACAACTGTGATCTGAGTTACAATGGAGTATGTAATTATGTGAAAACTTAATGTAGCCCATATAAGGATATTATACTATTTTTCTACCATCTTATACACAAGTATATAGCAACAGCCTTTAAATTAAAAATAAAAATAAAATAGACATTTGCATCATTTTCATTTCCATAATGGTACAGTAACAGCTTTACTGACTTACAACATCTTATATGACAAGCTTTGCTTTTTTAAGCTATGTGCTTTAAGCATCTAAGAAGTTCAGATATTTTATTTTCAAACGTCAGCCTTGTTTTCCTTTGGTACTCTCAGCGATTACAGAGACAAACAAAATAAATCCCTAATTTAGCTGTTAATTTTTGACACTACATTATTACAAACTGTGACCCTGATTCAGTTTGAATTACTGAATGTTTTTCATTTAGGACACAGCTATGGATACTGTTATTTTCTCTCTCTTTCTCACAAACACACATACTACCATACGGAGCACATTTGCCATGTGTGTATTCAAAGCCCTCAGCCTACATCACAGATCCATGTGCAGCATTGTGTGAGCTCTTGGCAAGCCAGAACAACAGCAGTGGCTGGTGCAGGCATCCCAGAGTTAAGACTACTCTGGATGGAGGCAGTGCTATACAAAGCCAGCATGGGCTTCAAAATTGGTGTGTTTGTGTCAGCTGCACTTATTAACTTTTAGCCTGTCATTATATCTCAGAGCTTTCTGCCTCCATGCAGTACTTTGGTTGTCTGTTGTTCCATTTATTAGTCTTTCGACTTTTGAAGCAAATGGTGTAACAACAACAAAAAAAGGGCAACAAAATAAAAAAAATGTTGAGATGATCAGATTATTTCTTGTTCTTCACATTTGATTGAGAAGCAGAGGGCAAAGGTTTTTAACCACCTTGTCACCCTCCTACCATTCACTGTGCCAACTTTACCCCAAGCAGAGGTCCAGCACTGATGAGTAAGAGTAGAGTAAGAGATTTTTCTGTTAAGTGTAAATCATCTGAGCACAGTCACATTCTGGTTGCACTCCCAGTTCCCAGGCACTGGAAGGAGATGGCATACAAACCAGAACATCTGCCCTTAGTCATTGGAGATTTATCAGATAATCTTCAGGGATCAGACATGTTTGTTGCTCAGCTGCTTTTTGCCACCAGAGCTCCTGGAATTGACCCCTGGTCTAATAAAAGCAGGGGGAGGGGATTACTTTAAATTTGAAGTAAACCAAAACCAGGCTTCCTACGACATGTAGTTTGTAAGAATGCAGCAAAGACTCCAAGAAGCACAAGCTGCATCACCACCCCCACCACAAAATTAAAGCATTGTCGTTAACTATGCACAGAACCCACTGAACTCAAAACAGCTTTCCAAAAACAAACCATTCCTTTCTTAAGCAATCACTGCGAATTGCAAAAGCAACAAATGTTTTAGCCACAAATAAAGGAGCCACTGCCTGTCTGCAAAGCTTCTTATGAAATTTCCCACTTACTAAGGAAACGTATGAAGATATTTGCTAGTGTTAAATTGGTGAAAAATCTGTGCTTTCTAGGAGGTACTGAAATTCTCTTTTTCTGGACACAGCCATAAGTTGAAGATAATGAAGGAAACCCACACATTCCAGGTGTCAGAAAGTATTTTTTTTCTCCTTAATGGAATTGGTGAGCAGCAGGGCCCTTGGAGAAGTGGAATTAGAAAGAAGAAAAAAAGAAGCAGCAGCATTCATTTTGGTTATTGATGAGGAAAGAGACACCGAGGGTACCATAAGAAAAGTAGTACCATAGAAAGATGCCTGAAAGGAAATATACCAAATGCAGACAGATTATGATGAAAAATCCTTACTACAACATAGGATTTATTTTCCGAAGCAAGAGATTGCCTGGGACAGACCTCATTAGTGTGATGAGAGCCTTTCTAAGATAGATCATGAAGAGGGATTTGTTCTCTCACTAAGTCAAAAAGCTACCATTCTGACTCTTCTGGATTATCCTTCTTCTGGTGTCAGGTTAAAGGAACAAAGATGCTGCAGACTCTCTGCTCGGTAAATGGTGTCTTTATGTTTAGCTGCATTCTGGTAAAACCCTGCCACCTGCCATCTCACAGGTGACCACGGGTCCTGGGGACTGAAACCAGCTCACTGGAGCTCTACAAGGCTTGAGGGCATGCAGTGTAATTGTGCAGTAGTGCCTTCTCCATTTCCAGGCTGGCTTAGCATTCAGGATAAGACAGAAAACACTCAAAATGGTGAGGTCCCAATCACTACAGCACAGGGAAGAGAACTCCTATCAGTCTTTAACTGTTTTCCTAAGGGAAGTTCATTACCAGTGACTTTCTTCTCTATGACAAGATTGCAGATGTGAGTACAGGAGAGCATTTGGTCATTTCTTGCACTTAACTCCAGAATGAAGTTCAAGCTATTAAAGTTCAAGCATGAATGCTAAGCAGCTGAACGTGCATTCAGGGATCTAAGTACATACAGCCTGTATATAAATCTCTGAAAGGGTGCTGGGAGTAGCATCTCATGGCTATAAAACACTTCCAAAGATAAAAGTCCCCATAAAGACATTTTTTTTGCACGGTGTTTTAGTCTAATGCTGGAGAATAGAAAGAAAATTCAGAAATGGGAAAGGAGTGGAAAAATGGAGAGAAATGGAACTAAAAGCAAAGAAGGTGTGAGAAAAAGACAGGAGGAGATACAGAAGCAAAAAGGTGATAAGACAAAGTGCAAAAATTAATCTGAAAAGCCTTGCCATAACAAAAGAGAAGTAAAACTACAATTTAATGTGGAACAGATGAAAAGTAAAAAGGGCAAAAAGACTGAAAAAGTCAAAGAAAAAAAAAAAAAAGTGGAATAAACATAGCAAGTTACAATATGGAGGGGGAAAATAAATGTACAAAGAAAGTAAGGAAAATGTTAGTGTTATTTTGTTTCGTAGGTTATTCTCTGTAAAAAGGGTAAAGCTGTGTGAATTCAGGAATGTATGAATGATATACCCTGTATTTAGAGCAACAGTGGCCAAGATTCTGATTCAATACATAGCAGAGCTGTTAAATCACTTGGGTTTAGGGCATCAAACCGAGGAACAATATTTTCTTCGGCATACTTAGTGACATGACAGCAGCAGCATCGCTTCTCTCTCCAAAACACAGAAGTCAAGGCCACAGGCTCTCTCAATTCCTTTCGGCTTGGCTCTCTAGAAGGCTAGTTTGGACCTGGGTATGTCGGGTGCTTGTCAAGTGCCTCACTAAAAGTGTACTCTGGTCTCTATAAAGTCCTGGTATGAATGAACCGGATATTTATGCTTAAAAGAGCATTTTCCTTTTTTACCTTAGATGCCACGTGCTCCATGCATCTGTCTTTCTACACTACCCCGCTACCACCAGAAAGAAGCAGCCCATTGAAACAGTTCCAGTTAGCACTGTCAGGGTTACAGCTCTGCAAAGCCCTGTGAAACCAAGAAATACTGCTCAAGAAGTATTAGCCCCTTCCTGCCTGTGTGATTTTAAATCTGTTCCAGGATATTCTGGAGGGAACACAGATGTTGGACCCAAAAATGGGTCCAATGAGATCTGCTTTGGGCCCTTCTACAAACCCTTTTGAGTGCCCTGTGGAAGCTTTAATGGATTTTTAATCTTTACTTCTGTCAGCACTAAAATCACACCCACAGATTAAAAATAAAAATCTCAACCAGCTAAATTATATAGGTCTTTTGTTCAAACATACTTTTAAGATTTGCATAGTTTAGTATTGTGGTCAGTAATAAACATGGAGAAACAGGGCTCCCATTCAGGAACACCTAATCTTAATAAGGTGGTTGTTCAAATGTCTACTTTTGTTTATGGAAATACAACATTTAAAAATAGAAAGTGGTTTGGGTTTTTGATCTTCTGTTTAAAAGCAAAAAAGTGATTCAATAGAATTAGTAACACTTGCAGTCTATCAACCCACTCTCTCATAGAAATGCAATTTAGCAAAATGAATGTGGTTGGAAAGTGAGGTCAGAATAACAACAGCTAACTTCAGATCCACCCAAGGCTTGTAAGGAGGCCATACCAATTAGCATAATGGTTGTGTTTGTTGGGAAGTGAAGTCTTTGTGCTTGGGATGCTTCCCAATTAAAGAACTGTATTTGAAGTGGGATTTAATTTTAATGTTTCAATGCCAGAACATTTACTTGCTGCGTCTGTTTGCATTTCAAGTGATGTCGAGGTTACATTTTCAACTTGGTACTGCTGTCATCAAGCCTCTCCACTGTTTTTATTTACTGTAAGGGAGTAACAGTGGAAGGGCAATAAGCCAAGAATCATGGTTTCCCAAAGTTTAACCCAATATGGATGACCTAAATTGTACAAGACCCAAATTGTGAAGAATTTAGTGGGTAAAACACCCATTAACGTCAATGGGAGAGCTAAGAACACTGAAAAAACTGAGTTCTTTCTCAACAAACTTTACATTTGACCTTAGAGAGCTCTATGCCATTAAATTTTTAGAAAAGAATGCACATCAGATAAAAAGCAGTCTCTACTAGATCTAAATGGAAAAACCCATGAATAAAATAACCACCAAATTGAATCTTCTTTTCTGTTTGCAGACTATCAGTGGGGCAACTATAGTTCCCTTGCACTTACAGATTTAGCAAAAGTACTGGACAAATACCTTTCTTAAGAAACTATGAGTTGGTCACAAATATTTATAATTTTGCTTTTCTTGTTTAAGGGTGAATGATCAGCTAAGTCATAAGCTATTTTGTTTCATCCCTCAAGTAAAATGCTAGCCTGAAACACCATATGAACTTAAAATGTTATTTCCATGAAAACATCCCTTTGACACAGAAGCCATTCTCCACCAAGATATTTGTCAGAATAACACAATTGCTTGAATTTTTAGAAAAATAAACCAGAGTACAGAAGAAGTAAATTCATTGAAATCCAGATCCACTGAGACCAAAAATTAATCCTAATAGTGTTGAAAAAAGGATGACTACTGGTACATAAACAAGAGAAGCAGAACCAAAGCTATCAGTAGTTCCCAAAGCCACTCAAGTTCAGAATGTGGACAGCATGAAGTTTACAAGTGGTATTTAAAAATCAATATGACATTTTATGGATAAATATTATGAGTTCAAGGAAATTAACAGATCAAGTTTTGCTGTGTCAAGAAGATGCATGACATAATACAGTACATTCTGAAGCTGCTGACGAATTCATCTTGTTAGAAGACAATCATTAGTTGTCCAGGCGTATATAAACCCATACATGTGTACAAACATCCTCTCTTGCACTTTCCAGATCTGCACTAATATTTGACTATCCTCAACAACTACTACTGATTTAAAATTTGCTATATCTCTGAGTTAAACATGACAGTTTAATATTTATATTTACATGGTTCAGAAGAGACAGAATCAAGACAAACACAAGCCCAAGGTTTCCACCCCTGGGACTGACACTATCTGAGAACTGCCAACTTTGAAAGTGATGGAAGAGTGTTGACGGACTGGGGATAAGGTCCAATCAAAGGAATTTGGTCTTATATGGATTCAGTTTTAGAAATTCCATAGCTTTCCAATACTGTAAATCAGCCAAACAGACATGTTGGAGGGTTACCATAAAATAGTTTTTTAAGTGAAGAAAAAGGTCTGCATGCCATCCAAATATATATGGTTTGACAGATCACGGGCTTGATTGTCCCCTTGTTTACATCACTGTAACCCCGCTAATCTCGCTAGAGTTACTTCAAATACACATTTGTAATGGAGAGTAGAATCCAGCTCTAAATCTCTGTGTTATATAAGCTCAATAAAATATATAAATCTAAACAGTTATTGGGCCTATCCCTGAGGTACCTGATTACACAGCAAGACATAACTGATTTACGAATGCTGAAATTAAACATGGACTGAAACCAGTCTGAACTAATATCAGAAATACCTTTGCTGGAGATTTTCATCAAAAGAATTTGGAGAAGGAAAGAATCAGCAACAACTGATTAGTTCACAAGCAACATAAAAGTAGTTAGAGTATCATTTGACACACTGAAATCAATTTCTAAGTTTCTGGGGAACTGTTCAGTCATAGTGTTTACTCACTGCTTATTTCCTGAAGTGTCTACACTATAACAGACACTGAACATTGGGAGCACCAGTCCATTCGGTAGTGATCTGAAAATCCAAAAATCTTGTCTGAAAACCATTCTTAATCTAATTCTACGGATATATTTATGAAGCTGAATAATATTTAATTTAAAATAAAATGGTATAAATTAATAACATTGTCTCTTTATTGTAGAAGGAGTTGCAGTTGCAATTTTTAGTTATGGCAATCTATCACAAATTAAAGGGCTTAACTATGATGAGCTAAACAGAACTGAGAACTAAGCATAGTCTCTCTCAAGTGAGGAAGGCCAAGGATTAGTAACCAGAAATAGATAGTTGAGGCTCTGGGTTAAATATCATTTAATTCTCAACAGAAAGCAAATAAAAACTAGAAGACTATTGGCTATCAGATATACAAATATATATACATACATGTATGTAAATGTCTACACATGAACATATATACACATATATACATACATACATGTATACAAATACATACATGCACACATATACATGTATCTAGACTGAAAGATACATGATTAAATTCAAAGCTGCTAAGAACCTCAGGCTGAGAAAATCTAAATTGTCAAAGTGAGCAGTGAAATCTCTCAAGATAAGCAATTTTCTAGGACTTTATAGTGACAGATCCAAAACTAATTGAAGACATTCCATACACAAGTCCCTGGAACTCTGAAGCATATAAATGAGTAAAGTTGCAAAAGAATTAAAGCTGAAAGACATAGCTGTATATTTTCCACTGCTCATATCCAGCTCTTCTATCTCAATGAATAAAATGTGTTTTAAGCAATCTTTATTTTACTTATTTAACAGTTTTTTTCCTCTTCTTCTTAGGAATATGTACTATGTTTCAGCTTTGTTTCATTTTCCCACTGCACACCAACCTCTGTCTTCTGAGTGCATATATGAGAGAGAGGGTGTCCCTTATTTCAGAATCTTCCCTCCTGTTGCAGAATGTCAAAGGTATAAAGACAGAAATCCACCAGGGTTTCGGGGGGATTTTTTTGGTTGGTCGTTTCATATTAGATCTTCCCTATAACCAGCAATATTTCTGGTAAAACTGAACATTGGTTGGGACCACATTCACTTTTTCACAGATCCTCTGGTAACAGCAGAACATACTCTGAAAGTAAAGTTCTAATGTCAGTGACTTTCTGAATAGTTTCCTGCTAGGGAACCAAATAAGGTTAAGTTAAGCCTAAATTCAAATTAAAACAAAACACTGCTCATAGGTAGCTGTGAGCTTTCAATTGCTCTCTTGGGAACCCTGTTGTTAAAGGTTCTGGAAAAGTGGAACCAAAAAAGTAGGGCTTGACGAAATACTACTTGCTAGTTTTGTTCATTTTCTGCACGTCACTTTTTTAATGTTATCATTATTTATGGTGTAGCAATCAAGGAGTTGTGCTGTTTTGTGATAAGTACAACACAGACAAGTAGCAAAACCTCCCGGCCCCTGAGGATTCACAGCCAAGCTGTCAAAGAGGATGCTGCAGGTGCACAAGGCAGACAATGAAGTTAATTTTGACTGGAAAAAGGAAAGAAATAAAAATAAAATGGGTTGAGCAGAAAAGCTGACTCTCTTCTAAGCCTACTATTGCCAAACAGTTGTGATTTGTAGGCACAGAAGCTGAAAGAGGAGATTTAAGAGAGGATTAAAGACTACAGCAGATATTCCCATCAAACTATATGATCTTTTACTTTAGTTTATTTTGGCCCTAAACTCTTCGACAGTTTCTCATGAGTGAAAAATTAGTCACTTCCTCAGAAAAGAACAATAAGACCTAATGGAAATGACCAACTTCTAGACTGGAACAAAGGGGAACTGTCATCTTGTCACTTTTCCCAGCGCTTCAAGGGACAATGAAAAAATTGTACGTTCTTAGGACAAGCTTCAGCTAAGCTAAACATATCACCTATCTGACTCGCAAGCATCCCTGCAAGTTAGGAACTGATGTGCACTAACACAGTGATGTTAGAATCCTGTAACTAATACAACACAGAAGTTCTACTGGGAGAGTATTTCTAGATGGTCATTAACAACACAAACCACTCAGATATCAAAGCAGGTATAGGAATATTAGAGGAGAAAGGACATTGTGCATGCCACATCTCTGATAAGGCTTACATTAAGCAATATTTCAGATAAAGACTCAGGAAAGGATTGTCTTCATCACTACTTGCAGAGGAGGCCAAAAAGGATTCAGGTTAGAGGCTATGCATCAGGAATATTTTTTCCTATTATTCACAAGGAGCAATAAGTCTATTAAAAGTTAATGCAACAGGAAATTGGAAATTGTACAGCAACTTCTGTGCAGTGAAACTCATCTTTTTAAAGTAAGTTCTGAAGGCAAAGAGGAATAAATCTTTATCAGATTTGTGATGCCAGAAAACCAAGATGATCTGTGGCCTGTATAGTAGTCCACAGTTGTTATGTGGATGGGCTTTTGTTTGCAGAAGTAACATGAATGTCAGAAACAAATGAATATCAGTTTGTTCACAGGAATTTAGCACAGGCATGATCCTTTCTGCTCGTAGAGTCTATCACCATATAATTTCTTGCAGGAACTGATGCAGCACTATCTCAAAACCTGTGAAGGTTTCACTCCCCTGCTGTTCTCATAGCTCCAGGAGTGCAGAAGAGAATGTAAACACAGAGCTTTCCTCTCCCCAAACTCTACTACAGAAGGGCAGATTCCCTTTTGAAATCTATAAAAAATGGCACTCTGGGGCCCTGAGACCGGAGGTGGGCGTACAGTCACACCAGTAAACCTGCTTGAGGTTGTCAGACTACTAAAGCCTTACATTTTTGTGGTGAAGCATTTTCAGATACAGCCAGGATGAAACAGTCTCATGAGACAGGATTTAATATCGATGGTTCACAAAAAAAATACCTAAATGAAGCCAAACTCCTGTACAGAAAAGGCCCCAACTGATGTTTCGCCAAACCAGGAAATGCCTGTAAGGAAACACACACGCACTAAAAACAGCCATCCCCAGGGCCCTCTGAAAGAGCTGCGGTGGAGACAGGAGAGTGCAGCCAGCTGCAAGCACACCCCAGAGCTGACCCATACCTACAATACTACTGCCGAAAGGAAGATGGCAAGGCAAGGGTTAAACATGTCCCCAACAGCTAGAACAGCAACCAAGCCAAAAGATAAGCAATATTCATTTTGTGACCCTGTTCCTCGCTGGTCAAATATTGAGAACAGACTGTGTTTTAAAAGAAAATCCACAGCTGGTAGTCTGGGGTACCCCTGAGGTGACCTAATTAACTGAAGGTCTGAACCTAACATGGGGCTGAATATTTTAGTTTGTACTGAAGAAATTACAAAAGCTTGTGGGATAGTCTGGGGAGTATCTTATCACCCGTGAGAGCCACTCGACAACGCACGTGCCAACACCCTGCAGAGGCCAGCCCCACGCCACCACCCCACACCCTGCACACGGGGACACGGAGCGCAGGTGACCTCCCCACAGCTGCTCGGTGGGCTAGCGCTGATGCTCCTGCTAGTGCTCCCCATGACCGGCTGAGCTTTCTTATTTTACAGCCCCAGCAACATCCTAATTCTTTTAAAATCTCCAGCGTACTTTCCTATTTGTTACAGTGGCACCTGCTGGCAACGGCATGGGCAAAAGCAGATTTCTTATTGTTGGGCTAAGCAGATAAGTTTAATTATGATCCAAGGTGCACAGTATTTCATTTCTCTCTCTCTCACCCTCTCACCCTCTCTTTGGGTCTAATATAACACATTATACAGAACACAAGGAGGCTTGCTAGATTACTGTTGGAAGATGCAAGAATTGGTTAATTTTGCACCGTTTCTCCCTGTCATTATAATCTTTGCCACAAGAATGGCTACATTCTGCAAAATGTTCTGTTCTCAGCGCAGTCATTGTCATGTGAATGAGCTATCACAGAATCCTAATGCCTGAGATATTTTATTCTTACATTCATGACATTTGTATCTCAGTGACAAAAGCTTCAGCAAGAAAAGGGAATGGGAGAAATTTAATAGAGTCTCTTGATCATTTTTAAATTCTAATTTTATGGTCTTTTCTTTCCTAGATGCTACAGCACGGTTTCCTTCATATGTAAGAAGTCTGTATTTAGAGTAAGAATGAACTGATGAAATCAAACCTCTGGGATGTTTGTATTTTAATGGTTTTTGCATTAAAGACACCATATCAGTGCAAATTGCTGATAGTTAGGAAGGGTGGAAACCTTCCATATAGTGTATGTGTCCTGCTAAAACTCTGATGAGCTGGAGCTTGTGTTGCACCAGTACATAATAAAAGATCAATTATTTTCAGACAGTAAAAGCAGCCAATGGGATAGTTGAAACTACTATCAGAGTTAATCAGGCTAGGGAAGAGCATCACGAATCTTCTAAATATGCAGCAATGTGACATTTAGGATGCTCGTCTGCTTCACTGATTTCAGTGGAAAAAATTACCATTGATTTTAATGAGACCAGGATCAGGACCTCAGTCCAAAATCTGCTACCCAGTTTAAGTCTTTTTGTCAAGCCACTGTGAAGTGGCTTGCATGAGTAACATTTAGACAAGCCAGCTCTATTTTCTTTCTCTGCCTCAAATATTTTTTAAGCTTACCTTTCTGTTTCTGCTGATCCTGGGAAATATAAAGTTTAGCAGGCAATTTTGTAGGGGATCCCTAGTACATACATCAAGGGGTAAATTATTATGGCAGAGCAAACAAAACTTTCAGATTGGCAGGAGGAGGAAGGGATTCTGATTATTTTTTTCCAGCCATGGGTACAAAATAATTGTTCTTCAATGATCTTTCCTACGGCATGACCATAAAAAGGTGTCTGAGCTGTCAAAACGGTATTCAGATGGCTGACTGTCAAAGATCTGCTACAGCATCACAACTGGAGATTTTAATTGCATTCAGACATCACACTGGAAAGTCAGGGGTGCATTTTCTCCCTTCCATTCCTGCTTACATACACGTATTTTTTCAGAGTATAAGTGTATATATTTATATATATTTTCACAGCTTCAAAATTGTATAATATTTTAATCTGCCTCCATGTCATGTTATTATCTCCCCCTCACTCTCTCTCTTTTTAAATAAATGTTTGCAGATTCCACTTTTGATACCAGAACTGTAAGGCCTCATTATTTCTTATTTCCAGAGGTTACAGAGTTTTAATGTTAAAATGTAATCTTTGAGATAGTTTCATTTGCCTTGCCTAACCTCTATGATCAAATGAGTACCTTTTTACTGTTCAAAATACTAGGATCTCAGGACCCATGCATTCTCTTAATCATTGCTCAATTTCTTTTATCCATGTTCCTTTTTTCCCTACACTCATAACAAGACTGCAGCTCAGACCCACAAGATCTGAACTCTAGTCCATATTTTTAAAGTCATGTTTCTATAGATAATATATTTTTTTGATTTTAGTTCACAGGTAACCTACTTAAAGATATCTAGATATGTATTTTAAATTCTTAGATAAAATGTTCAAGTAGTTGATTTTAACTTGCAATAACAAAGAATTCAGAAAAGAAAATCCATAGGGAACAACCTAACAAGTACCTGGTTATACTTTTCTACGGATTTTAGAGGACTTTATTTTACTGGGAACTTCCCCGTTTTCATACACTGTCTTTTGGCTTCAGTTTTCCTTTGATATTTGTGTTTAAAATGAAAAAAAAAAAAAAAACCCACAGAGAATTATGTTAACTAGAGAAATGCCACTGGGTTTATTACTCTGAATATTAAACTTTTCCAGTGAAAATGTATGTTGAGGAGAATAGTTGAGTGTTTTTCCCACCATGAATACAACCAGTCTGTGCTGACAGTCTTCAGGTTCCTCATTAATAAAATTAAGTTTGCAAGGAAAAAAAGTGAATTAACAAAGTCTGGTTTTTCCTTCATGGCCTTACAGAGGGACAGCTTTCAAAACAGTGATAAGATTTGATCATGCAGAGTCTTTATATTTAAATGGTTTGCCACAGCATTGCCAGCTCTAGCATCTCTGATAGAGTACTATGCTGTGGAAGTCCATAGATCCCAAAGCTACCTCGATATATGCAACTGTGATAAGACCTAATAGAGGAAATGCATTTTGCCTTCTTTATATGGTGCCTTGTAAAGCAATAGAAATGCTTTCATTTTGAATGGAACACTTTCTGTACGAGGTTTAGGAAGAACAGCATGAAAAGGTCCCCCCTGCCTCCCCCTTCCCCTGTTCAGCAAACCTCATGTAAGAAATTTATTACAAAACCTGAGCACCATGCAAATTTACTTCAGATTATGGGTTATGTTGTGGTCCACAAGAGAAATGAGGTGGTAAACTAACTCCTCAAATGGAATTTTGAAATCATGTGCCAGTCTCTGGTTTTTGTTCTCTTTCAGCTTGGCAGTAATCACTAGATGCTACACCAGATAGCCTAAACAGACAATATGGGAGTACAGGTCAGATGAAGATCATGTATTTGGGATGGTGCAATGTTTGCTGAAAATTTATCTGATATGGACACGAGTTTTTCAGGGATGATTCTGGGAGAGAAAAGATAAACAAAATTGCAAGTCAGCCTCCTTCAAATGATATAGCTATTTTAAATCATAATTAAAAATATAGATGCCTGGATTAATTTACTTACTGTCTCTTAGCCTTTTGTTTGCACTCAATTCATGTTTTCAAGTGTTCTTCTATATTCATGAACACTAGAAACTCAATTTTATTTTAAAATGAAAGTTAAGATTATCAGATGATAATTGATTCCAAGGACTAGACTTAAAGTAAAATACCAGTATCATAAGACTTCTGATAAAATCACTGAAGTTGGCAACAACTGAAGAGTCAGGCAAAGACTATCGCTTTTTAAATCTCCTATTACACATATATATATTAAAAAAAAAAAGTCAGCACCACCAGTAATAACATATTTATCCATGATCTTCCTGTGTGTTCAGTTAAACTAACAATAATACCTCCATCTGGTGACTACCTCCATCTGTGCCTCCCAACCTATTAACACCTCAACAATATGCAAGAAGGCAGATGTCCTTGATTTATAGGCATAGTACACAGAACACAGGCTGCAGCTATGTACACATCAGTGAAATAGGGATGACAATAATACTTCTACCAAAAGTCTGAGAGGCTAAATTAATTTTTTTTTCCCAAAACACATGGAGGTCTTTGCATAAAAGATAGCAAAATTAGAATTTAATGGAGTATCCACATGTATTAAAATACTGTGAAAAAAGCGTTGCCTTTGCATTCTCTTCAGTTAGATACCAAGAAAGACGTGATATGATTCAAATTTTTGGTCCAACTACTCCCAAATACTAAGTCCTCTATTGTCTTCAAAAGAACCTTCAAATATCCAAAAAAAAATATTTAATATATCATCTTGCTAAGGTTTAGAAAGCATATTTTCTGCAAGGATATAAGCAACTAGGGGGCAATGCTCTGCTTCGTCAACTTGTATTGACATTACCTGGGAACTGAGAGTACTTCTCACTTTACTGTACCTTAAACAAAGGAGGCCAAAAGAAGGGAGAAAAAAAAGAAGACAGCCAAAGAGGAATTAAAGAGATGATTTAGAGAAAAACAATAAAGTAAGACAGGAAAGCTGAAGCAAATAAAAACAGAAAATGAAAAAAAAAAAAAAGGAAAAAGGAAAAAAAATAAAGGTGCTCAAAGTGAAGCAGAGAACACATAAGCAAAAAACAAAACACCAGAAAGGTAGAGGCCCAGAGATTGCCTGAAGAAAAAAAAAGAAACAAAAAAGTCTCCAAAGAAAGGAAAGCAGGGAAGAGTGACAGAAGACAGTTGGGACAAAAATGTGAAGACTAGAATCATAATGGTGACAAATAATGGGGTTTTTATATTTTTAATTTCCCTCAGAGATATTATTGCAAAAAAGCCTATTGCATAATGATGTAGCGATAAATATCAAAGGTTAAATTTCTTTTGGAAGGAAACTAAAATATGAGTCAATCCCTTGGTTCTGGATCAGACAGTAACAGCAAGTATATGCTGTGTTGCCCAGGTATGAACTGTATAAGCTCTTTGTCTTACTACTGCTATCGTAAGAGTTCATAACTTTCATTAAAGTACTACATGCCAACCAGTATGTGTTTTGGTGGAGCATTGGTTTAACTCATGGTAGCAGTTCTTGAGTTCCTGATGGGACATGTACTATTCTTATTAATTTACTTGCCTTTCTTTCACACTACCAAAAAGCCAGGCCTCCCTGACTGATTTGGAAAGCTTTCGCATTCGCAGTGCTATCAGAAGAGCTTGAGACCTTGCACAGCCCTGTCCCAGAAAGGCAGGTAAGGAAGACACAAACCAGGTCAGCAGTTTTGGGACACTGGGGGACCAAATCTTGCTAAAGCAAAGCCCCATTGGAAGGGGCATGGGTTTTCTCACAGGGCCTTGACAGAGTTGTACTTTCATTTTATCAGAGAATAAGCATGTGCTTCTCTTCCTTCTTCTTGCTTTAATGTTTATGTACATTGCTTACTTTACTCTCCAGCTCTTCTGCTTTGCCAGTAAAGCCAGAACCTGAGAAGAACTCATATAAATGAGTTCATGCTTGAGCAACTTGATTAACTTCTATGGTGAAATTATGAGCTTGGTATATGAGGGAACAGCAGTGGATATTGTCCATCTGGACTTCAGCAAGGCTTTCGACACTGTCTCCCATAAGATTTTCATAGACAAGTTGATGAAGTATAGGTGGGATGAGCAGACAGTGAGGCCAATTGAAAACTGTCTGAATAGCCGGGCCCAGTGATCAGTGGCACAAAGTCCAGTCAGAGGTCAGTAAATAACAATGTACTTAAATGTACTTAAACAATGTAAATAAAAATTACAATGTCAGTAAAATACAATGTAAATTGTAAATGTCAATACTGGGTCCGATCCTGTTTAACATCATTAAGAATCTGGATGATGGAGCAGTGTACCCTCAGCAAGTCTGCTGATGACACAACACTGTGAGGCATGACTGATAAACCAGACGGTCATGCTGCCACCCAGGGGGACCTCGACAAGCTGGAGAGATGGGTTGACAGGAACCTCAAGAAGTTCAAGATGGGAAAGTTCAAAGTCCTGCACCTGGGGAAGAACAACCCCAGGCACCAGTACATGCTGGGGCCCACACAGCTGGAAAGCAGCTTGGCAAAAAAGGCCCTGGGTGTCCTCGTGTACACCAAGTTGGACATGAATCAGCAGTGTGCCCTTGTGGCAAAGAAAGTGAAAGGTGTCCTGGGCTGCTTTAGACAAGGCATTGTCAGAAGGTCAGGGGAGGTGATCCTCCCCCTCTGTAACTGCTATCCAGCCCTGGTGAGACCACACCTGGAGTGCTGAGTCCCATTCTGGGCTCCCCAGTAAGAGAGAGACATGGATATGCTGCACACACCGGCCCTTCCAGCTAAGGGCCATGAAGATGGTTATGAGATTGGAGCATCTCTCCTTTTAAGTGAGCTGGGACTGTTCATCCTAGAGAACAGAAGGCTCAGGGGCAATCTTACCAATGTACATAAATACCTGAAGGGAGGGTACACAGAGAATGAAGCCAGGCTTTTGTCAGTGGTGCCCAGTGACAGAACTGGAGGCAATGGGCACAAACTGAAATGCGGGAGGTTCCCTCAGGAAACAGTTTTTCACTGTGAGGGTGACTGAGCACTTGGCACAGTCTCCACCCTTGAAGATATTCAAAAGCTGTCTGGACATGGTCCTGGGCAACCAGGTGTAGGTGACCCTGCCTGAGCAGGGAAGCTGGACCAGAGGATCTCCAGAGGTCCCTTCATATTTCAACCATTTTGTGATTCTGTGAAATTATTTTTTTATTATTTTTCCTTCTTTTCTGCAACTTGCTTCCTTAGTAGTGAGAAATACCCTCTTTACCTTACATGTAGAGACCTTCGCTGCAACATCCAAACTACTACGCAAGTTTACACTTCTGGGTAAAATGTACTGCCAAGAAAATATTCAAAAAAGTTACCTATCAGAAACAAGTGATGTAATTTTATGTCTCATTTATTCTTTTATTCTAATTCCAAAGGATTTGGAACCTCCAAGCTGTGCAGAAAGCTACTCCAGAAGCCAATGATCATGTCATCTTATACTCAGCTTTCACATCTTCCTTCTTTTTGCAGATCTGATGCCTCAGGTTAGGCCTCCATCTGAGCTGGTGCAGTCCCACATGTCTTCAGTGACACTTAGAACTAGTTCTGTTTTGTCCATATGAATCAGATTGCAGGACTGTAAAACTTCCAGGTGTGGGACCTCTGTTTTACAGTACTTGGGAAAATGGGTCCTCAATTCAAATTAATTAAAATAGTAGGTAACATTATAGACAGTCATATTTGTGTGTGCTTGTCTAAATTAATACTATTCAAACAGCATAATACTGTAAAATTATTATTTTCAGAAGAAGGCATTAAGCTAGTGATCTTGTAAGTTAACAGCATATAGATTTCATAGGACCCTTGGGCCTTCTGTTTCATGATGCTAAAACTATATTTTAAGCACAAATTCTCTCTCTTACATATGTTTTAATTTAAACATGGAAGGTATGTGATATGACCTTGTGTTTCTTCCAACAGCTGGATGTTCCTAAACCAAAAGGCCAGCCTATTAACAAATTGCATAATAAAAATACTTTTAGGGAAACTAAGCCAACCATGAAGACAAGATGCAAAAACTTGCCTGTTAGACTACAAAGACTAAAAGGAATACTTGTAAAACCATAGTAATAATAATAAAAACAATTTTAAAAAGTGATCTAACTGCTAAATTGTGAAGCTTCAGCTTCCTTTGTCACAAAACACAGAACCTACTTTATACCAATTGCTGCTGGCTTCTGTCTTAATTGGACAATTGCCATTGTGCTCATACTCAGAAATTCTGTATTTCAATGTTTCAAAGATTGACTGCTGCTGGCTTGCACCCTCCCCCATTCATTCATAGGGAGCTTTGAAAGGTGGTCTGCTTTGACATGTACATCATTAGAAAGAAGAGGGGAAGCAAGGTACCAATATCAGAAATGAGCAATAGCAGGAAAAGAGTGCGGCAGGAAAGGAAAACAATTAGAAACAGTTTGGTGTCCTGAAGTAAAAAAAAAAACAAAAACAAAAACAAACAAAAAACCCCAAAAAAAAACCCAAAAAAACCAACCCCAAAAAAACAACCTTCCAAGTTGGGCTCACAGAATACCATCTAGGGAACCGGAGAGGCAAAATACGATACATTCACTCACTGGCCAGTTTTATCAAAGAAATAACACAGGAAAGCCTGCTTATACAGACTTTGATGAGAGTACCTAACGTTAGAATTCTGGGTCTGAGATTTAATGATCTTGCCTACCTTTTGGCTAATATTGTAGAAATAAAGTGCAGTTCAGGGGTAGATAACACTATTTTCAAAAAACATCATTTTCCCAGTTTTATCCAGCTTCTCACAAAGGTCTTTCTCAGAACAGAATGTAGCATTTACAGTTTTAAAAGAAATGTTAACTTTTGGAAAGTAAATAAAAAACTTAGTGTCACAGTCATATTTAGGCTAGAAACCTAAGGTCCATCCTCAGCTACAAAGCAATCATAACTCCTTCAAGTAGAAGTTATCTACTGACTACTTCATTTAGAACCCTACTATCTTTGTATACTAGTCATGGGACTAGTCATAGGATTTCCACAAATGTCCAGGATTGGGCTGATACTGCTCCTAGAGACATCAATAATACAACTCCCATTAATTTTAAAGACAGACAAGCTAAATCAATGCTAAGAGCTTTTGAAAATCTTCTCCTAAAGGTTTTATACAACATTCTCTTGCCACTTAAATTATACCAGACATCACTAGAATCTCAGGTTGCATTCAATAATTTGTTTGATGTAGTAGTTACTATGTTTATTTAAAAATAAAAGCTAAATTCCCAAATGAAATAAAAAGTTTAAGTGTTTTTTAAGCTTTTATTGAATTCTTCTTATGATGTCAAATCCTGTTGTTTGAAGTTCTGCAGGATCAATACGCAGTATTTTGCTAACCTTTTTTTAGTTCCAGTTTGCTTAGGTTCTCACTCACAAAATTTCACTTCCAGGTTCAACCTCACTTAAAAGTTCAGAGAGAACTTCAGCCAAGTCCACTAACTGTGATCTGGTTTATGTTAAAGTCAGCCCATAAACTGCTCAAAACTGGGCCCAGATTCTTTTGAAACTGGGCCTAAGGTCTGTGTAAAAGCAAACTCAAGAAAATGTTTTGATGAACCTAGGTTCAATATTTCAAAGTCTATAATGAAACCTGAAACAAACCAAATTCCAATTTGTTTGAGGCTTCATACTGAAAGCGTTGTATTGCTCCATCAAACTGATGATATTTTACCACAACTTTAACAGTGAAAGATTTTTCTTCCCATAATTTCCCCCAAACCCCTTGGCAGCTAGAAACAGTAATGTATTACCATGGATACAGATTACAGAGTGGGATATGGGAAAGAGAGTGAAGGTTACAGTGTATAAAGAGATTTCTTTGGAGTTGGCATTTGGAGCAGGGAATCAGACAGCACAAGAGCTTTTTTTATTCAAATATGTCCAGCTTAAAAAAAAAAAAAAAAAAGGATTTCAAGAAGATGAGCTAAAATAGACTGCATTCGTGCATTTGTGTCTTTGATAAAACCATCTTTTTCTAGAAAGCAAAGCAAAGCACATATTTGCTTTATTTAGTTTGGAGAAAGAGCAATTTAAGAATTAGTAGTTTGATTGTAAATACTTTCTCATTTCAGTTGGGCAGGGGGCAAATTGGAGACTATCTTGTCAACTACAGAAAGTCCAGCTTGCATACCTCTGCTTCTGCCATGGCTGAGCACAAATACGCTCATATGCTTTGCTGTTTTGAAAACAGGGCCAACCATGGTTTCACCATTACCATATGCAAAAGTGAAAAAGAAACCAAGTGCTATCTAGAAAGTGCAAAGATGAGTAATGATGGACTTTCCAGGGAAGCAGCTAGGTCCTCTTCTGAAGGACCTAGTTCTTCTACAGGTTGCAGCAAATAACAAGAGAGACAGAACAGGTTTTTCTGGATTAATGGTTTCCAAAAAGATCTTCTAAACTATTCTATTAACATAGCCTCATAGAATAATCCCAAGTAAAATCTGTAAGAGTGAAAATGGTAAAATTCCACAGAAGTTACCCAGAAAGCCTTTTCTACTTGGAAAGATATAATGTAGGGGGAAATTACATTATTTTGATACACTTGAATCCGTTGCTTTTAATTGTATAGGAGCCACACAGATATTTTTCTACTATACTTTCTAGGCAAGTCCAAAACCTAATGAAAGATTATTTTCTACTCCTTCTATAGGAGTGCTTTTATTTTTTTAAGTGATCACAAAAAGGGGTGGTGTCTAGTACAGAGAAAAGGTGAGGCTCGTGCTATTCATTCTGCCACTGAAATATATTTGTGTGAAAAATATATACACACCTGCAAAAGTTTAATCTTTAGACTCATGGTACAGCTGTTTTTGTTAGGGATGCTGAAATATCCTTCTCAAATAGAGAAGACAATTAACAACCAGGAAAGCCCTAAATGTGCTCCCACTCCAGCCTGTGACAAGGCTTACACTCAGCTTCACGACAGCAGAATCTGTCCCAGAATAATTTGCAGTAAACGGAGGGAGCAAAAATAGAGTTAACAAGTTTATTTTAGAATTAAGTTTTACTTCAGCAAAGATTAATATGTCAAGCTGAACACTAAGTAGAGGTCAGTGCTAAAGGACCACCACACTAATCACAGGAATGTGTTGGCGCAGACATTGATATGTTGCAGCAAATGTTTCTGGAGGAAAGCAGAGAGGAGTTTCTCCCCAGCTGTTGGCCTGCGGCGGCTGCTGAGCCCTGCAGCTGCACCGCTGGTGCTTCTCCTCCCAGGCTTTCCCTCCCCACTACAGCCTCCTCCTGGGCTGCCTTCCTCCCTGCAAAAGCATCCTGGATTTCATCAGTGTCAAAGTCCCACTGCCATCTTCATAAGAGGTGAGGTTCCTGCTCTCCATTAAAAAAAAAGATGCAGCTTCCATGCATCTTTAGGAAACAGAGGACAATAGTGTCAAAAAAAAAGGAGTCAGTGTCTTTTCTGGGGCTCTGATTTTCAGCATTTTATTTGGGCAAGAAAAAGTACACAATTTTTCATGCCACGAAGTTTTTGACATGATCATTTTTAAAGACTGAGAAGTACTTACTGAGTGCAGGAATATGAGACAGCTAGGCATAAATGGCAACACCCTGAAAATGAGGAAGAGAAGGATTCCCTAACCCTGAAAACAGACAGCTCTGTTGCAAAGCAAAACACTTCTACTTTTGCTTTAAGGAGACACTGCTGTGTCACAGCCCTTAAAGCTGCATTTGTAAGGAACACAATGTATCTTTGCTACAGGAATTCTTAATTTTCTGTTACTTACACAAGGCAGCAATCCTTAATTGTCCACAGCACAGTGGTACATGGCTGCTTCTGCAGGATTCAGCCAGCTGCAACACATAGTCCATGCACTGATCAGTAATTCCCCATCTACAATTGTGCATAAGGGGGAAAGCTTGGATGGGTGATGCTCCTGAGTCCAAAATGTTTGGAAGGCATGGCATTTTTCATGGCCAAATCAGACTCCTGCACCTCACACCTCTTCAGCTCAGATGATAGAAATTTATTCTACAGTTTTCTAGAACACTTTCCAAATTTGAGAATTTCTCATGTCTCACTGTATCTCCTAAACATCCCCTTAGTCATATATATCCCTTTGGCATTTGAAACTTTCACACAGGGAGAAAGAAAGAGGTCAGGGCAGAAATATTTATGTCAAGAAAGTCTGGAAGGAGGATCCGGGAACTACAGGCCCGTCAGCCTGACCCGGGTGCCAGAGAAGGTGATGGAGCAGGTCATCTTGAGTGCCATCACACAGCACATACAGGACAGTCAGATGATCAGGCCCAGCCAGCATGGGGTTATGAAAGGCAGGTCCTGACTGACGAACCTGATCTCCTTCTGTGACAAGGTGATGACCCGCTTGGTGGATAAGGGAAAGGTTATGGACATTGTCTACCCAGACTTTAGTAAACCCTTTTACACCATTTCCCATAGCATTCTCCTGGAGAAACTGGCTGCTCATGGCTTTGAAGGGTGTATTCTCTGGGTAAAAAACTGGCTGGATGGCCAAGCCCAAAGGGTGGCAGTTAATGTAATTAAATTCAGTTGGTGGCCAGTCAGAAGTGGTGTTCCCTAGGGCTCAATATTGGGTCAGTTCTGTTTAATATCTTTGTCAATGATCTGGACAAGGAGGTCAAGTGCACCCTCAGTAAGTTTGCAAATGACACTGAGTTGGGCAAAAGTGTTGATCTGCTGGAGGGAAGGAAGGCTTGCAGAGGGATCTGGACAGGCTGGATCAATGGGCCATGGCCAAGTGTGTGAAGTTCAACAAGGCTCAGTGCTGGGTCCTGCACTTGGGTCACACCAACCCCACACAGCGCTACAGGCTGGGGCAGAGCGGCTGGGAAGCTGCCCAGAGGAAAAGGACCTGGGGGTGCTGGTCGACAGCCGGCTGAACGTGAGCCAGCAGTGTGCCCAGGTGGCCAAGGTGGCCAACAGCCCCCTGGCTTGTGTCAGAAACCGTGTGGCCAGCAGGACCAGGGCAGTGACCGTCCCCCTGCACTGGGCACTGGTGAGGCCGCCCCTTGAATGCCGTGTCCAGGTTTGGGCCCCTCACTGCAGGAGGGACATTGAGGGGCTGGAGCATGTCCAGAGACGGGCAGCGAAGCTGGTGAAGGGGCTGGAGCACAAGGCTTATGAGGGGCGGCTGAGGGAACTGGGGGTGTTTAGCCTGGAGAAAAGGAAGCTGAGGGGAGACCTTATTGCTCTCTGCAGCTGCCTGGAAGGAGGCTGTAGTGAGGTGGGTGTACGTTTCTTCTCCCAAGTAGCAAGCAATAGGACAAGAGGAAACATCCTCAGGTTATACCAGGGGAGGTTTAGGAGGGTATTAGGAAAAATTTCTTCACTGAACAGGTTGTCAAGCATTCGAACAGACTACCCAGGGAAGTGGTTGATTCAACATCCCTGGAGGTATTTAAAAGACATGTAGATGTGGCATTTAGGGTCATGGTTTAGTGGTGTACTTGGCAGTGCTAGGTTAACCATTGGACTCAATGATCTTAAAGGTCTTTTCCAAGCTAAATGATTCTATGATTCTAAGTGGAGCAATGAAACTTGAAATATATACAAACCTGCAAATTCCCCACACAGAGGTGTGATATCAGAAATACCTAATGCTTCCCCTGACACCCAAACTGCCTGCTTTAAGTTGGCTATGTCGTTGTAAGGTATTTATCACTGCAAAACCCTATAGGACATTCTCACCTTCATAAATATATACACTTACTCTGACGTGCCTTAAAACTGCAAGAGGGAAAAAAGAGAAATGTTTTTACTATCACACCAGTTCATTTTCATCTTAAAAAATCAGCAAGATTACAACTCATCCCTTTATCCTTGGATAACTTATTGGTGTTATTTCCATCTCCAGGGAACAAAGGACTTCTAGTCTGTATGCTGCAAAACAGAGATGTGTGATAAGGGAAAAAAGCAGGGCCACAAAAGGGTAGTCACTAGGATTGAGAATAGCAGCATATTAATTGAAAGAAATCTCTTTTCTGCACAATTCCCTAGTATACAGAGCAGAAGTTTGGAGGTTCTTTCATGGGACCCTTAGCCCTGAATAGATTTACACAGTTTACATAGCTTGCTAAGGCTTGGGGATCCTCTAAAGCTGCAGGTTTCTTCTGACTGCTATAGACAGGTTTTAATGAAACCAGCTGAAAGACACAGATATGGAGGCTGACAACCACCAAGAGGCAAAAGGATAGAAAGCAGAATGTGTGTCTGCAAACAAACAGTCACGCCTTCAGAAACATGGGCACATAACACAAGAGCAGCTATATTGATTATCAGATAGCATTTGACACTGTTAACAGATAAGCTCTTAGGCCAAAGTTGTTGGTTATCACATATGTATCACTACACACTACTTTAGCTTTAATAGTCACTCTGCCAGAGAGAGAGAGTGAGGCAGACAGACGGATGATTTTCGAAGAGGCAGGGAAAGGTTCTAACCTCTAACATAGTCGACAAATTTGTTCAAATCTTTCTTGACCAAAAAAAACCCAAAACACCAAAAAACAACAACTATAAAACCTAACAAGCATCTTTCACAGAAAACTAAAGTCCAAAAATAATATCCTTTTGAACAAGCAGTGGAGGTTACCGCAGCATATGCTACGGGAAATAAGAAAGCAATTAAGATACCTTTGTTAAGGAATTTTTAACCTGTCAGCAATATGTGCCTTTTGTTCTTCAATCTTTTAGGTTAATAAAATCAAGGCCAGCTCCCTCAGAGATGCCGAAGCTATTAGATATCAGTAAAACTTAATGTACCACAGGGACCATGTAAGAAAAAAATGCACTTAATTGAGTGTTCAGAGCCAGAGCCACCCATTGTAAATATATTCTGGCAATTGAGATGTTATTATTGTCAAGGCTTTGCCATATGATGATATAAATGCATCTTTTCCGAATGAAAGCTCTGAATACATGGGTGAAAAGATGGCTGCATTCCTTAAAAAGAAGGGCTGGAGCTCTTTTTTTGCATTTTGTCATCACCATCCATAAGAAGCTGTAGTGTCATTAATGGGATTACTTTTCTAACGAATTTGTAAGTAAATCTGGTAAAAATGACTTTCCAAAATGAGGGATATTCAGTATTTCCTAGTCTGAATTTGCATTTCTAATAATATGTCTGTCTAAATGGTAACCTCGTTATCAGTCTCTCAGCACTGTGTTCAGTCCTTGTGAAGAAACAAAGACACTCCTTTCCTTCTTACTTCATTTCTCCCCTCTGGATGAATGATGTATGAGCTTTTCCAAATGCTTTCAGCATATGAGGGCTCTATTTAGCTACACACTAGAAGTGTTAGGAGTGAATGAAGAACAAAGAAACTCAAACAGCAGCACTAACAGTAATTCAGACTCATTACTGATCCAAATTAGACTGGACAAACCAAGAAAGGCAGGAGTTTGATATGGGTTCTTCCAAATAACAGCAAGCTACAAAAAAATCCATATTTATCTGATGTATCCAGTGCTCTACAGTCAGATTCTTGAGTTTCAGTAGAGAGATAAAAACCTGGTACAAAGCTAAACTCCTCAAGTTTGGTTCCAGGTTATTGATCTTCACTTGAAAACTTCTAACGCTAAGTAGGGGTACGTGAACTGGAGGAAACATTTCCCTCAGGGGACATTTGTCCAAGGCTGCAGCTCTTGCAGAAGGGGTTTTATCAAGCGTATGCACCTATTCCCTTAGGGACTGAAAGTACAGTTTCAGAGCTCTTCAGGCTGGAAATCTCACCTTGCTAGAACACAGGTTTTGGATAACTAGCAGGGCCCTGAAAGCCTGCCCCCACGAGCTGAATATAGACTAGAAAATATTCCCAAGCTTCCCAAAACATTTTTACTTCATGAGAAAAAGAACTTTTTTAGATCTTAGAGGCATTTTCAGAGAAAAGAAGAGTTTTTTAAGCAGCAGATGTGAACAGGTTACTCTAATATTAGTCTTCTTCAAAGTCATGGAAATGCTGATAGAAAATGAAACCGTTGAAGAATTATGGGATTTTAGCACAATCAATGTCAACATAGTTTCATGGAAAACAGATCTTGTCAAAGAAATCTGGGGTTTCTTTTAAACAAAATTTCCAGTGCTCTTCCTTTTTATAAGGAAAAAATTACCTTTCACCCCCACACACCTTTGCATTGATCACAACATCTCCATTAACACTACATGCTGACAACAGTATTTTTAAGACTACACAGGGTATCCCCATCCTTTCCAGTCATCCTGTCCCTTGTAGCTGCATGTACATTTGTACAAAGTCTTTTCATCCAAAGCCCTCATCACCTCTTACCATACTTCTGGAGAGACGGCTATTCCAGCCTGAAGGCTTTATTATGCCATCTTGCCTAGCTAAAACCTCCCCACCATTCCCTGGGGGTAGATACCATACACTTACCCTAGCCTGGCATCACACAGATGAGCATAGATTTCAGGGGCTTTTGAGCTTCCCTCTGAAGAGCAAACTTTACAACCTTTTATATATATTGTTATACTAGGCCAGCTTCCAAATAGAAGAATGCCAGAGATTAGTTTTGGATGTCCAAAAGCCTGATTTTTTTTCCTTTGGAAGCTTGGTCAAATCCTGTACCTTTTGTGTGCCTCAAGATGCACCTATGAAGTGAGGAGAATTGCAGATGTAAAAAGGCATCCAGTATTTTTCGAGGTACAGAAAAGCATATGATAGAAAATAATGCTGTATAAATAAAAGCTATGAGAAAAGGCATATTATGCTTCAAAATAAGGTATGTTGGAAGGTGTAGGGGTCAGCATTGAAGTAAATATATATGGCTATAGACATTTCAATTTCAAGATATGTTGAGGTGGTTAAGGGAAACTGATCAGATTAGTAGTTTATATTCATTGGTAGAGAACGTTAGCATGAAGAAGGAACATCTAGAAAAGGGGATGCAATTAGCTCATGTGTAACTATTAAAGAAAAAGTTGTCTATTACTAGGAAGTCACATTAGAGTCTGATCAAGCTTCTTCTCTCTGCCCTACCCACTCTTTAGCAACTATCCCCTCCCCAACCTGACTCCCACTAACCATGCATCTTAATTTCCACAGGACAGGAAACATCTTCAGACTTCAGCGAGACATCTATAAAAACAGAGGGGGATAGAAAACCCCTTACCCTCTGGCCTAATAAGGTTTTGCTCATTGAGATTGGATGCATTCCAGAATAGAGTTGGATTCCTTTTTGTGAAGTTTTTCTTGATGGTCCCACAAAATGCTCAAATGGTGAGAAAATTCCCTGTTTCGGGATATAATCAGTTGCTTAATCTAGATACTGTATGCATTTTTGTTAGCCACTGCAGAGAGAGGATCTGCCACTCCAGACATAGCAAAACCCTGTTTCAGTTCAGAGTGGAGCACAGTTGGGAGGAGCAGTGATTTTAAGTTGAGGAACATTACTGCCTTTGTGCTAGTTGGAAGTATCTGTGGTTTGTTGCAATGATAACCCAAGGTTTCTGCTCACACGTGCTCAGAGGCCAGTGAGCAAGCTGCAGGCTCACATGCTGGTGTCTGCGCACAGCGGCTTCCCCATCCCAGCCTGGAGGCTGTGGCACAAGTGCCTCCACAGCTGCTTGCCTGGCAGGCCCCAGAGGGTGAAATTAAAGACAGCCTTTAAAGTTTCACTTTTTTTAAGTGCAGGACTTAAAGTCCTGCATTTCTGTAGAACATCTGCCATCTAGGGTGTAGCGCAAAGTGAGCTAAAGTCATGCATCCCTAAGACTTGAGCCAGGCTTTTCTGATGAGAACAGACTCTAACACCTATTTCTTCTATGGATTAAGCACGGATAATGACACATAAACCAAAAGCATTTGTAGACAGGAGCAAAACTGAGAAGTCATATCATAGCAGCTTCTTCGTAAATTATGTACAGGGACTCATATTATTCACAGAAGGTTCAAAGGCAGAGCTTAAGGGAAAGGAAGGAATATATGTGGCTTTCCCCGCTTTGGCCAAATGCAAGCAAACAAAGCATTGGTTTTACTTACTTAGCAGGATCTTACCAGGCAAGAACATAAAGGGGTTTCCTACCCCTTATTTGAATAGCTAGCTCCCCAATTCTGCCATTAATGTGACGCGGTGTGCTGAAAGATCTTTGCAGTTAGGAGTATGACAGAAGGGTCCTTCTGTTTTCTAGCAAGTAATTACTGTAACATAAAGATCTGCATTATTAAATTTCCACAAAATGAGCCTGTGGGTAATACAAAACTAAAGGAAACTTAACGGGATCCAGGGACAGCATCCAAAGTTCCCTCCTGTGAGGCAGGCATATTTCTCAATATTTTTTCCTCAACTTTCATCAAATGTATTTCTTGTTAATAACTTTTTCACGGTGCCTAGGGGTTTTTGTAAGCCTAGGATCTAGATATTTTCTCTGCTCTGCTGATGGTCACAGGCAGAACAGGCTATTGCCATGTGAGATCAGTAGAAAAAAAGGTGGAAAGTCCTCTGTATGCCTACCTAACATCTGAAGGCCTTGGTGTCCGTTTTATAACAAAGCAGGTAGCAGGTCATAGGTACGTAGCTTATCTGAGGAGTGCCTTCGTCAGGTCAAGTTGTGTGTCAAGCTTTTTTAGGCCTGGAAATACAGTTCTTATTTTTTGAGGAACGCATGTCAGGGATAATGTTTGCCTGCTGTCGTATTGCTGCAATCTTGAAGAAAAAACCCTACATATAGAATTTCTGAGACAACAATGCTTCTCTAGGTCCTTATTGCACGGAGAAAGAATAAATAGTTAAGTGAGTCATACCTACCAGTTATTAATGAGAAATCCAGCAAGCTTTCATTTTGCTGGCTACCTTGACAAGGGTTAATCACACATTTCCATAACCTGCTTATATAGCTCTTCTGTATATACCATGAATGGCTCTAGAAAGTCAGGCTTACAGAATTCTGTATGCTCAGACTCTAAACCCCTGAAAAACACACATGACTCACATCTAATTGTTAGCATTTATCATTTTTATATTCCAAGTATACTCAATAAAATGGGATTTACTCTGTTGATGCGACAGTTGAAATATTTTTTGCTTAGATGTAAGCAAGAGGTTATGATCGCTCAGCTTTCTGATTGGTACAGGCACATTACAGCACGATGTTTCAAGTATAGAGGTGTTACAAGGGAATAGATGATAGAAATCTTTTGAACAATAACTTTGTATGCAAAATATACACAATACTGCATACACACACATGTGCCTTCTTGAATTGTAATATGAAAATGCAGTCATATCCTACACAACCTTGTTCTAAAACTGAGATGGAAACACATTAGTCTAATGACAACTGTGTGAGTGTCACAGGTTAAATTTGCTCACCAGTTTAGTAAGACAGGAAACAGAAAGGGAGTGCAAACTAAGGAGAGTTCCCTGGGCTAATTTTCTAACAATCAATCAGCTGATTATTACTACTAAAAGAGAATGAAAGCAAAAGAGATAGAGGCTTATTATAATAAATATATACTAACTTCAGCCAGAAGAAATACCTGAATGACTGGGGAAGTAGGAGAAAGGGATATGATCTGTTGCATTAACTTCACTGTAATTAGTTATATGCAGCTTACATCCACTTCTCATAAATGTATTCCACCTTTTATACAAAAAATGCCCAGCATTAAATGCAAGAGCTGTTGTCCAAACTCATATCCATTATATTCTGAGATGTGTTTCCCATACGTTGCTGGTATCCATTAGCTTTTAAAGACTAATTAGCACGAATTCTAGATCAGTGTGGGCTGGAATAGTTCACTTGACATATTTTTTAGAAGACAGAAAATGAATGATGAGTGTGTGTGTTTATGTGTGTCTTTTTACGCTGTCTTCCACGGGTCGTTTACATAGAGAATCACTGAATAAGCTTACATTTATTTCAAAGCTGTATGTCCAGGCTTTCAGAGCCCAGGGCCTTGAACTAGTTGCATCCATGCTGTCTTTTGGCCAGGGCTCAAATCTCAGTCATTTCCACCAGGTATATGCAGTTTTTCACTCACAACAGTTGGACCCACTCCAAACATCAGAGGATCTAATGTGCAGGAGCCTACAGCCTGTCTAGTGCTTACAGTCAGGACAGTAGACATGCATGCTGTGAATACAATCTTTCATTATATGCATATATGTATTAACTAAGAAAACAAACTTATTTATAGAAGTTTCATTTGAGTAAGGCAAGGAATATTCCTCACCTCAGATTTGTCCTTCACAGCTGGCTCCTGTAGTAGAATATATACAGACAAAGACTTTGCCATGACATCTGCCTGATCCCTGAATAAACATGGCTGTGAACACATGTGCTATTTCTGCTTCTGTATTTGTATTAGGGCAATGTATTCAACTATGAAAGTCGTGTGACCATTAAAACATAGTCTGCTTTAAGATGTCCCCTTCTGTTTAAGGAAGCAATTTAGTAGAAGGAAGAAAAAAAAAAAAAGTATTTATTATAAATGCAGAAAACAGAAAGAGTGACTAGTGTTTTCCCAAGGAAAGAAAAGAAAACGCTGCTGTTTATTTTATGGGCAATGACTTCTCAAACAAAGTATAAAACCCCTGGATCTACAAAGACCAGCACGGATGTGGCAGTAAAACTGTTGTATTCTTTTAGCTTTTCCTAACAAAGGCCTTGTTCCTGTGAAAAAAACTGTAAAGGCAGATACTTGCACTCACACACAGCTCCTACTGAAATAAACACAACTTGAAGAAGATTCCTTCTATCCTAGAGACTAAGCTGTCCCTCCATATGGAAATGGCACAGCCACAATTCTGCTATCTCCTCTCATGTTGCACATAACATGCTAACAGAGAAAAAGTTCTGGGGGAGCAGATACCCTCCCTTATATGTAGTTTTATTACAACACATCCCATGATTCACACTAGACGTATTAGACTATGTACTATGCCAAATCAAGCACTTTTTTTTTCCAGAGGAAATGTGCAAGTTCCAGGGCTGAGCACAAATCACTTTCTACAAGTACCCACCAGTCTGTCCCCAGTGCTTGGCTACATTTGGTCAGAGAGATTATAGGAGTCTTTTGGTTCCCTGGTTGGATGAGCGTGCAGTTTAAAGATGCTTGCACATACTTGCACATTTGAATTTTCATATGAGAGTACTTGCCAATAAAACTGCAGATTCACTTTCTGCAAATATGCAGGCAAGCCAGCTTGACTGTAAGATACAAAATTGTATGTGTGTATCTGAAAATGAGTGCAATTAAATAATTAAGGGAATCCCAATGCAGAATAGTCACAATGTTTGCTCACCTCCATTATTTTCTACAACGAAGGTCTGTGTGTGTCTGTGATCCTGTGAAAAAATATTAATTCTATATTGATATTAGGTGAAACAAAGTAGAATCATCAGCTTCATTTGATCAGAAGTGGAAGAGGCAACCGTATCTGAGCAGTAGCAAAAAGTGCCTCAGCCCCAAATTAAAAAGGCCAGTAGATAAAATTCTGTTTCAGCCTGTTAGGTATCACTCCTTCTATTTTGTCCTTTTTCCCTCGGATCACCTTTCCCCTTTCCAGGGACCAATAACAGGTTAATTGCGTGCAACACGTATTCTTACAGTCGGTGAAGTTTGTTTTCATCTAGGTGCCCTTTTAAGGGGGACTTACTTATCTTCTCTGGTGTTGGAGCCGTAAGAATTGTAATTAGCAGCCAGAAACATTGCTACCGAAAGAGTTAAAACATGAAGCAGATAGCTCCAAACAGTGAGACCTGTAGCAGGCCAACTAAACTAACCCAGACAGATCCAGGTCCTTTGGGATGACCTACGCCCTCCCAGAGTTTCAGGATGGAAAGAGTCACCAGCTCTGCTCCTTATTATTATTGTCTCAGCTTACTACCCTGAAGAGAGGGGTAGTGGGAGGATGAGAAAGGTGCTAATCCACAGAGCAAAGCACAAAAAGATTTACACCAAGGCTGAGTAAATACGGGTAAAGGAATGAACCCAACATCTTTTTGAACAAAATCCTCTGTAAGTAATTTGCTTGATAAAACACAGCTCACATTTGGGAGGGGAGCTATGTTAGCAGACAGAGTGGAAATAGCATGAAACCTCCTTTAAGATGGTTTGCATAATGTCAAATAGGTTAAAGAAACCCTGCTTCCTAAATTAAAACCATATTACACTTACAGGAAAGATTTATTTTGGACAATGGTAGTGGAAAGAATGACTAAATAATATAACTGTAATTAATTGTTCACACGTGAACAGTATATAATATTTGTGATTGCCCAGAGTGTGCAATGTACATAGGGAAGTAATTGGTGTGTGCTTTCGTATTGTCTGGGCCATCGAACAGTGCCAAATCAGGGAGGAAAGGGGAAGCACGTGTTCAGAGTCTATGTATATAGGAAGGCCCATGGCAGCTTTAGACGGGTCTCCAGAAACATGCCTGTCAAGTCAGGAATTCCTCAAGAATAACAGCTTGGTTCCCCCTTCCAAACCTGTTCCCCCCAGCTTCTCCTCCCCCCAGGAAAAAAAAAAAAAAAATCCAGTTCCAAAATGTGGTTATTTTCAGGGCACCTCACACAGAACAAAAACACCTAACTGAAACCAGGACCTGGACCTGCTTTTGAGGAGAAAGGAAAGATTTCCAAATGCCAGCCGCCTTCTCTTGATGTCATATACTTCTGTTGTTAGTGAATACTGTAAAACAGTATTTACAAGGTTCTGCACAGCATGAGGCGGTTTGCGCGCAGCACGGCGGAGGAGGGTTGTTCTCTATACAACAGTGCGACCTAGTGGCTCCTAAGAAGAGCTCTTCCATTCACCCGCAAAGCCGTTTGACATCTTTTTGCATGGATTTTACTATCTGAAAAACAGTGCTTACATCAAAAGGTCTTGCTTTACAAGTCATTCCGTTGCCTCGTTAGGACGGGCGCTGGAGAGAGGTCTCTTCGGCAGCATCACAGCGTTTCTAAAAAGCTGGCGTAAGACGAGCAACGAACTTTGGGTGGGTAAACCATAGGTATGGTGGGCTGGTGTCAGGCTGTGCCTTGCGGCTGTTACTGACGTTCTTTAATTTATGCAACTGGTTTTGATGAAACTAATGTCATTATTCAGGCGCGTAAGGATTTCTGTCTCGCTTCAGGTTTACTGGGCCAGTCCCCAAGCCAGAAATTCTTCAGCAAGCTGTCATCAGAAGCAAAGCAGGACAACTGAAGGGCTTGAAGTCATCTGCTCTAAGATGGCTGGGTATTTACTGCAAGCTGATGTTAAGCTTGCGCACTTCGGAGGATTTCAGGTTCAAAGGATAGGGAATACTGCAAGAAGCCTAGTAATGGCAAATATCACAGTGTAATAAATGCCATTAAAAAAGAGAAGTTGTCTAAATAAAGGCTTGATTCAAAGCTCATTTAAAAGTCATTGCAGGGAGGGTGCTTTACAAGTTCTGATCTGCCCATTAGAGAAAAGCCGGGGGGGGGGGGGGGGGGGGGAGAACCTCATTTAGTGCTGACACAATGTTTTCAACTCAGCCCATCTGTAATAAGATGCTCTTTAGCCAAATCATTTAAGTCATTTGGAAATCATTTAGAATTCTCTTTCAAAGCAATTAGTAAAAAACTAAAAGCCTCAAATGGTTCTTTGTGGTGGTTTCATAATTATTATTTTAAACCAGAAAACATCACCTTAAAGCAGAAAAAGAAAACCATCCCTTGCAACTGAAAGTATCTCTGTGTGTTCTGGAGATCTGAGGGACGGACAAAAGGTGACCTTTTCCAGATCTATGCATTCCATATAACAATCTTTTCCTGCCTCCTGAAGAACACACTGGGGAGGAAATCATTCACTATTCTTGTTTATATGAGATGTTATAGTAAGAATTAAATGTAATTTAGTGGGACAATAAAATCTTCTCAAGTACTGATATTCGACACAGTATTGTTGTGTTTGGGGTGGATTTGGGGATGATTAAATGAGTAAATCACACAGATCTGAAACATTTTTTTCACCTCCTCAGATGGCATCTTGATCGTGCATGCACTGTGAACACCAAAAGCCTATAGGTCAGACCTGAAATTATAGCTAAAACTCAGCTCCTGAGGTACACGGACTGTTTATATCGATGAAAATTTATGATCTCTATACCTTAAATCCCTGGCCTCTCTTTTACATTGACTTCTTTACTATTTGCTGCTTTATTTTATGGTGATCCCTTGCCCTCTATAAATATATCACGGTTATTTAACCCTAGATCCCAACCATAGTTTTCAGTATTTCAGGAGGGATCTATTTGTTACATAGTCTGCTACTGGGGGTTTTATAATCCTATACATTAGCAGCTATTATTTCACTGAAGTTAAAAACTTTCAACTATTTTCATCTTGTCATTTAACTTGATGCTATTTGGTATTAGAGCCAAGAACAGAAAACTGTCTGCTGTTTTTCTAAGATTATATTGAGGTAAAAATCTTCTTTAATCTCCTGCAGTGATTGAGTTATTTTCTATTAAATATTTATCCATGGAAAAACGAATAAATTTAACTGTAATAAATTATAGTTTGGCAGACTTAATTGCCTATTGTTATTTAAAAAAAAAAATCAGCCTTATAAAAATCTGACCTAATCCTAGAAACATGCCATGGATTAATTAAAGTTTTCTGTGGGGATAGACTGCAATAATTATCTTGTTTTGACTGAGCTTATTATTTTAGCCTGAAAAATAAAACTGAAAAACAGGAAAGGAATATAGATTTGCAAAACCTATTGTCTGATGTTAAAATTGTTAAGAAAATATGAGTCAGTATTATGCAAATTCTGACCTAATCCCAGCAACATATTGGGAGGTAATTGTGTTTTTCTTTAAAAGGGGACAGACCCTACAATAATTATGCCTTGTTAGTGTCCACATTGCTATATTTTTGATTTATGTATTTTTGTGGGAGCTGACAGATAAGCAAGAAAAATTGACATATTATAAACTAATAAAAATAAATAATATCTGAATCTGCCTAGCAGCAGTGCACATTGGGAAGCTAAATCAATGCATTAATCACACAAATTTTGAGTAAAGTATAGTTTGTGCTAAATGAAAAAGTGACCTACACCAAACAGAGCTAAATTTTGAAATCTCAGCACTGCTTTTATTTGGACCCGACTTAATTCTTGAGGTCAAACAATGTAAGAATTTGACCTATATTATTTTTCTGATTATCCTACACAATATTGCAGGACATATTCATGCCCGGCTCATCTTTCTTATGATTTGAATAATCTTCCACCTGTTAGATCTGCCTTGTTCCCCAAGGAAAGAAAGAAGCTTCTCTGAAAGAAAAAATTGGTTAGCCTCTCACTCTCTCTCTCTCTGTGTTTTAGCACATCACTTCTTTTAAGGCACTTGTTTACTAAAAAATTCTTACTTTTCTGTGTAAAAAGCATTGCCTGTTAAGTGCCAGGATGAAAAAAATACGCAATTTTGGTATTCAGTAACCACTAGTTCTGGGAGTTCTGCTCCAGTGCACCAGTGTTGTGGACAAATTGACAATGTAAATATTACAGAAATGAGCTGAGGGCTGGGCAGAATCTAACAATCGGTATTGTCTAACACAACTGGTGGAAAACTGATGAACTGTGAATACCGTACCGTGCTTCAGGTTTCTGCCCATATAATCTCATTGCAATGACATGTGTGTGAATTGGCTGGGCCAAGTCCAGATGTGGTATAGTTTGCACTGAAGTTAGCAGCATGGCTCTGAATTTTTCTCAGTGATTTTAATTTGAATAAAAATAACATACTAAACTATCAGGAACAAAGAATATACAGATTTTATTGTCTTCTTTCAGGCTGTCTGCAAATGCCACTATATGTCATCCTGTTTTGGCATTTCCAGAGTAATCCCCTGCTTTAAGGGCTTTAAAGAAAGGGTTGCACAAGCTTGTTGGAGAAAAAGAAAACAAGGTGTGAAAATCAGCTCAGCTGTAAGACAATTCCCTTTGCAGCTTCCCAGCCCCCGGGTAAAACCCCATTCCTTGCACACTCACACTCAGCTTCCCTTACTAGGACTAGGATCACGCTGCAGCACAGGGTGCCCAGCTGTGTGACACCGGTATTGCACATTGTAGCCACCTGAGCTGAGCGTAAACTGAGGCTGCCCACAATCTCTCAGTAGGTGACACCCTCCAAGAACACCAACCCTAGCTTCAGCCAGCATGTAATGTACATTGTCATGGTATATACTTGTCTTGATAGCCTTTTGAGGGCTGCTTTGTGTCTTCTGTTGCCATGCAAAGGCATTTTATTTAATGTGTCACTTCAGTGAAAGAACAAAGGGAGGGAGTGTCAAGGGATGGGTTTAAAATAAAAGTTAAAAAACCAACAACAACAAAATATAAAAATAAATACAAAGGATGTAGTTTTTTATAAAGGAGCGTTTGGCACCATCCACAAGTCAGTTTGTAGAAGTGAAAGCCATCTGGCTGGCCCTAGATGTTGGTGGCAAGCAAAGAGTGCTCAAAGTTTACATTAATGCAAAAGGTGACTGGACAAATTCTTGCAGAAAAAGCAAGAAAATGCAAAAGGAGACTGTAAATGCAGATATAAGCTATGTGAACATATGACCATTTACACTCAGATATATTATACGTACATGAATGCATATTTGGCAAAAGCAAATAACCTTAAGTTGGAAGGTGTTCAGATCCTTCCTTGGCTTTGGTATTTCTCACTGGATGATTTAGCTGCTCTTCCTCATCAACATATTTGGTATGTAAATACCAGACCTAAGTATTTAGCTCACACAACAACACAGGCATGAAGCTCAGCATTAAGGACTACATGTGTCTTTTGGGGCTGGTATCATGGGACAATGATCATTTCCACCATGTTAGTAAATGGACATCCTGCTTCAGGGTCTTTCATCAGTCACACTGCAATGTAGACCAGGGAGTATTAGGTCATGTAAGACAAGAACCGTTCCTAAAATGTCCCATACAAAACTGCTTTTCATTTGGATTTCTACAAAGAACAGCTAAAAAAATACAATCTATCTCATTAACTGGATCTACTTAGCAATTTCATAAAAATATACTAACAAAATTCACCTAGTACCTCCATCCAAATCATACAACCTGTACCTATAGAATCACAATTACCTGGCATTTTTATGGCATTTCAGCACATGACACTACCAGCGCCAAGATCAATTTCTTCCAAGACAAGGGAGGTAATGGGTCCATGTCAGCTAATCATGAGTCTTGGTGGGGAAGCCTGGAAGAGGCATCTACAAGGGAGTCCAATTTCAGAGCCAGTTGGCTTCCCTACTGTTGAACTAGGAACTTGTGGGTCTGGTGGGAAGGATGTGGGGAAGCAGAGCAGCCTCTTCATCCCGTTTGGTACCATGAGTAGAGGAGCAGTAGGAGCTGTGCTCTCCCAAATTAACAGCTAACCAAGTAATCCTTGCACATCTCAAATAGCTCTCTCTGTCCCAAATACATACAAAGTAGTAGCCATTCTGCCTGGGTGATGGGATTGTCATGCCACTGCTTAGGAGCATGTGGTGAGGAAAAATGAGTACAGTACGGCAGGCCATAGAAGGGACCCAGAACAGTCAGTCCCACATTTCTGACTCAGGATACCTGCAGATCCATGTTACTTATCTAAAGGCATAAACATATCTCCACAAAGCCGTGAACCATTATAATCCAATGCTTTTGGAAAGCATAGACACTGCAAGTTATAACAAATATCTGTACTAACAAATTAAAAAGCAGCATTTTGACACAAGAATACCCTACATAATCTAAGACAATTTTGGCATGAAGTTGTTTATAGTAAAGCATTAAGTTTAGCTATAACAGCAGCTGACTTGTTCTCTGGAAATTCTATTCCCTGAAAGGCAGCACTACAATTAAAGAGTGAAGAGTATTTCAGCTGACATAGCATTCCTGCTATAGGCACAGTCAATCAAGGGAAAGGCCAAAGCAACAGTCAGATAAAAGACTAATAAAGCTACAAATGACAATAAAAAGTCCACTGAAAGCTTTATTAGATTGGTGAAAACCTAGCTCAGAACATAAAACAGCCCTTACGCAAAGTAACCCCCAAATATCTTACCACCACTTGCAATAGATGTCACATGGTGCTGGTGAGGGCCCTAAAAAGCATAACAGACACCAGAAAATCAACGACCAATTAGAACTGCAAATAGACTGGTATGCTGAGTGAGTTTGTTTATTGTAATATTCTGTGACAGAGGCTGGACCCCCATGAACTCCCCAGAAGCAAGCAGTTCTTTAGATAACATTTCTAATGTGTGGATCTCAAATTATTTTGAAAGAAATTAAATGTCATATTTTTCATTTTCCAGAAAGGGAAGATGAGGCACAGAAGGATGTTGCAATGCTTCTTTATAAAATTATCTTAATAACTTAACTCTCAGATCATGGGAAGATGTTATCTAACCTAAGCAAATTCATGTACATAGACCTTTTTAATGTATTTCCTGATATTCTACAAGTTTAAGCTTCAAAGTCACATGGTCAGGACATTCACATTGTAGGTTTGTGTCACATCGTAGCTTTGTGTCAGCAAAACAGGTATCCTGCTTTCTTGCTAATAACAGGTGTGTTTTTTTAAAGAAAAGCATGATATGACATGCTGAATTTCATATATTACCTTATAGTAATAATGTGCCCATGTCTCAAAAACATCTTTTGAGCAACTGGCACACAGTAGTGCATCATTCTATCATTTAGATATGCAGTTTTAGCAATTATTAACAGTTTATGCAAGATTAATACTGTACCAAGTTGAATTAGTTTTGTCTTAAGTGAACCAATCCAAGTAGAATGAACATTTCGATGATGAACAATATTTGTATGCAAGACAGCAAGTGAATGTAAAGAGCTGAATGAATGCAGACAATATCAGAGCTGGATTTCTGCTCAGAGTAAACATTAAATCTCTTAGGTTTTTTACAAGAAAATCATATAGTAAAGAAAAAAAGACTCTGTAATGAAAAATATGCAGAGAAATGCAGAGAAAGCATTTAGCAGTGGGCAACGTAAAATGAACATTTATATTATTCAACTAACTAATTTTTAACCTTAAAAATAATTATCACAAAACGTCCCTTATTTTTAAGGTCTAGATGTCCTTCCTTTTATAACAGAAATTTCTGTATACTTGTACGAGGGTTTCCTCCAAGTCAATTGACACTGTATAGCCAACACAGATACTTATCCTTCACCTTCAAAAATCATCCTCACTATAAGTGTTCTGGGTTTCAAACACTAAAGTATTGCCTTCAATACGTACATATTTCTAGGACAGACACTTGTCTCTGGAGTAATCTTGATAACCTGGGGTGAAGCCCAAGAAAACTAACAAATACTATGTTTAAGGCTTGGTCACTATTTACAAGCATATTCTTTTTGGGGTATGAGATAAATGAGATTTCAGTCTTGCTTAAGATAAAACTTTAAATTATTAAATGCATATAACACTGAAGCTTTTGTACAATCATCAAAACAGAAACCGATAAATGAAAATGTCGTGAACATAACATATGTGTGCAAACATAAGAAAATACCTGTATGCCTGTTTTAGAAGACATAGACTTCCATTGGTTAGTTCTCAAAACAGAAAGAAAACCTACTAAGTGTATAAGACCAGGGCTTCATGTTCACCTTACCCAGAGGAGATCAAACATTGCTTTCCTGCCTCCCAAGATACTGTCCCAGTTTCCAGCATCTGGGATAGTCTTGTGAGAAAGTGGATAGAAAGAACAGAGTGCCCTCCATCTTGCATCCATGGGTGTGCAAACATGTGCTACCTAAAACCAGACCATGACAGCAAAGAGTACAACCTTCCTGCACCAAAAAGGTGAATGGCGAGATGGTGGTGTAACCAAATAGTTCAGGGACTCTAGTAAAGGGATAAAGGACTGGGAGACTGGCACCCATGCTACTAGATCAAAGTAACTGGGGCTACGGTTTTTTGCACTGTACATACATTTAATGCATATGTGCTTAGCACGAGGAGGCATTTGAGCATTATTTGACATATTACCCAATCAAAGCCAGTGAAAGGTCACCTTCTTTGAAAGAATAATTCACACTAATAACTGCTCCTAAAAGACATAATGTGTGAGATTTTACCAGACTTCTTTCCCACCCCATAATACCTCCCCCAGCAATATCATAGCAGGATATGTACCCTGACGCAGCCCCACCTTCCACATTGTGCAGCACGTACACTTAGTTTCATCTGACCCTGATCTTGGCTGCCAATGCAACCTCATATTATTTCAGATACTCTGAACTAAAATAACCATCCCACAAAAAATCATAATTATTTCTTAGGGTGAGAGAAATAACACAGTGGACCCAGGCAAAACATGAGTCTGAGTAGGTAGTACAAATGTGGTCAATTTAATCTGGTGGGACCTGATTCTGAGAAGTACAATCACAGTCCAGTCTGTACCACTCGATTTTGGGGCTAGAGATTGCTCCTTGGTGCAATATCTGGTCTTTTTCACTTAGTAGTATGTAAGTACCCAAGGAACCCAGGCAATAAAATGTGTATCAGACAGTCTTTGGGTCCCTGCTGCACAAAGGAAAATTGGCCATGGGCTTTGATCCTTGGACTACTTTGGGGTTTTTTTATTCCTATTAGACTTGTATAACAGGTTCAGTGGCTACAAGGAAGGTCCTAAGGAGGAGCTTACCCACTCCCAGGTAAACTCTGCATCTGAGCTCTTGACCCCTCAGCTTACTACTCCCATTAAGATGTCACAGGGAGGGATCTGGCCAATTAGTATTGCACTATTATGCTAAAGAAATGAGATCATATGGCCACTGTGCTAAGCGCTGTGCAAATACGTGGAAGAGAGCGCCCTTTTCCAATGAGTCTGCAATCTAAATAAACACAGTCCTCAAAAAGAAGCAGGGGCACAGAAAGATGAATGGAGTTGCAGACAGTACGCAGCAAACAAGAAGTTGAGCTAAGGTTAACACCCAAGGCTCTTTGCACGCTTTTTTTTCTTTGTTTCAGTTAATTACATTTCAATAATTCTGCATCTGTGTCAGAAAAAAATAGCATGGCTAACAGTGTTTGAAGTGGTGGAGTTACCATCTTTGGCGATATTCAAAAGCCATCTGGACATTGTTCTGGGCAGTCAGCTCTAGGTGGCCCTGCTTGAGCATGGAGGTTGGACCAAATGACCTCCAAAGGTCCCTTCCAACCTCAACCATGCTGTACTTCTGTGAACATCAATAACTCATTTTATCCTTGAAAATTAGTACTTTTGTCCAGATTTAAGCTAGTAAACTTGGGTACAAATTTCCGTATTTCTACTCTTGAAGTTACATAAGTATACATGCATACATACATAGTGTATTTTTTATATGTTTAGTAATTGCAATAAAATAACTTTTAACAATTGTCTTAGCATGTTCTCCCTTTTTAGGTTTAATAATATTGAAAACAGGGAAACATCTGACTTTGGAATTATATCAGCACAAAGCAGTCACTTTTGGCCTCCAAATATGATAGGATCATATAAAACATCTGCAAGTCATTGGTTGGAGCACAGATTAGATGGAAAAAGTTCTAGGATATTATGCATATGTACAATTCATTAGGCCTTAACTCCAATTTAAGCAGCATGCAGTCCATGTACCTTGGCTTATAACGAGTTAGTTTAATGCACAAACAAGGTGAACACTGTTCAGACTAATACCTGTAGAACGTGCCTCAGCTGGCACCTGCTAAGCACTGCACATTCTGAAAACATTCCAAATGCTTTCAAGAACTTCTGAACACCTTTTTAAGATGCAGGTGTTTTCAAATTATGTATAAATTCCTCAAAAGATCAATTAAATTCCCCAGAGACTCTATGCAGCTTGTTAGATTTGGGAGGAGGGGGGCTGGAGGGGTGTTTAACAGTAAGAATCTGGAGATAGTCTATTAATTTATGACACAATCAATTAGTGCTTGTTCTCTTTGTACAAGTAAACTTTGTTTCCAGTTAAAAAAAAAAAAGTAAGAATAGCTTTAAATATTTCTTAACACATTAAAATATGAAACAGAGGCAGGGAAGAGGAGATCGCCATTACCTTTTCTTTTTTCATTCCTTTTGATTGTCACTGCGAAGGAAAACCTGAGTGATGAAATAAACCAACACAAATCTTTCCATAGGGATGAGGAACCATGAAGTCTTTAAAATAAAAAAAAAATATTTTAAAACCATAAAGAAAAAGAGAAAGATAACAAACTCCTTTACAAACCCCAAAAAAAGTTACAGTTAGATTTCAAAGGTCAGTGCAGTTGTGAATAACCCCTACCCAACATGAAATGCAGTGTATCTCATGTTGTAGCATTCTCTATCCTATGGAGTCATTGCACACTGTGGAAGGACATAGCTAGGGCACAAAATACTGTGTCACCAGCCTACATAAAAAGGAGTTTTAAAACAGACAACCAGACAAGAGATTTTCTTGTGAGTATTTTATCTCAAATATTGTAAGCAAGCACTGTTCCTTATACAATAGTAATGATGTTGCTTTTCTATTTTAATTTATCAAGATAAGCTTATCAAACTAAAAGGCAGGATTTATTTAGGCATATTTATTTTTAAGGAATGAGTTCACTTAAATAATAGTAAAAAAATATGATGGTATCTATTTTGTCAAATATTTAAAGATATAATAAGTTCAAAAAGAAGTTACAGTAATTCAGGAACCACTCAGAAGTTGTTGTCACCCAAAATCTGTTACATGTAAAGCACAAAACCAGAAAAAAATCTCTGGTACAGAAGAAAAAATTCAGGGCTCTATTCAGGTAAGTCTCTTAAGTGGAACCCCTTCCTTCCTTCTCCCTTTCCTTCTCCCCTTCACTACCCCCACTCTGCATTTCTCCTTAAACTTCACTTATATGTCTGCCAATCAAACAAGCTTTGAAACAGCCCTGCAAAGTGGGGTGCTGGCATTCCTCCTGGCCAGGAGTTTTAGTTTTCTTTCTGTTGACTGCAATAATGAATTCAGAAAAAGACTAGCATATTTTTGCCCCACTCAGAAGAAAAAAGTCTCATCCTTTTAAAGACTGGTTATCAATTCCTCCTGAAGAGATCCACACATATATCCACACACTCTCTGAGGAACACCAAGGTGTGATTTAATGTATAAGGCCAAGATATTAGCAGATCGCAGGTGTACTAATCCTTTTTCTGTTTGTTTTGTTGGTTTTTTTTCTTTAGTATTGAAGATTATATTCCAGATGGATCAGGTCTTTTCTGCTACAAGACCATGAGTTCTAGCACAAGGCCATAGCAAGGACAAATAGTTAGCAATGGGATCACCGTATTGTGTATCTTCTCGGTCTAAACTGGTGTAGAACCATACCCTGCATCCCCCTACACAGAGCAAAGCTGTGCTCAAAGGTGGGTAAGAGGAATCACCTTACATTCCCAGGACTCTCATCATTCAGCTGTCTCTCTGTCTGTCAATTTCCCCATTATTTTATTTTTTCAAATCACTGGCTCATTTCAATTGGATAGACTTAACAGGGGTTTAGAAATTTCCACGTTGTGAAGCTTATGCAAGATTTTTGAAAAACGGCACCTGTGCTGGGGAAGACTTAAAAAGCTGAGCATGAAAAAAATTTAAAGAAAAGCAGTATGAGCTCAAGGGTTACTTGTTGTCTTTGACCAATCAGCACAACTGGGCAATCAATACAAGGAGTTCAAATTCAGCTTGGCATCGTTCTCCCTCTTTTACAGGCAGCAACGTGCCAGGGACATGAGGAACTGTGATAGACTGACTGGGACACAGGGAAGAACTGGAGGTTCTCATCAGGAAAGAGAACTGAAGTCATATGGGACATGAGGAAAAACTGAGACAAGTATGGTCAAAGTATGTGTGCATGGAACCCAAATCCACTTAATTACATTATTATTCATGGAAAATTTTGTCAAATTACACTCACTAATTCTAGACATTGGCAATAAATGCATTCAATCTTTTGTTTAGGAAAGTGAACTTTAAAACAGTTGGAAGAATTTTTATAGTTAGCTTTATTATGACATATCTACTTACATCATTCCATGAGCAGACAAATTGGAGTCTGCAGGAGACAAATTGTGGAATTACAGGTTTCTTGGTATAGTTAATGATGTCAAAACCTGATCCACACCATAAAAAGGACAGCAATTAGGAAACCTCAAACAACTGGAAAGCTTGGATGAGCACTGGGAATATCAGAATAAAAACTTTCCTGTGAGTCCTTCCAGTTCTGGAATTCATCTAATAGCTATGAAACATGTGTCCCCATGCCTCACCAACCCAAGGAGCAAAGACACACAAATGCAAGTACAGAAAAGAAGATTACACAAGTGCATTTTTAATTGCATCTTTAAAAAGTCAGCAAAGCTTTGGGTCATCTGTTTCCCTTTATTTACAGAATCATTCATAGCTCATTTTGGAAAGTCTGCCATATGGATGGATACCTAAAAGCATGCTGTCTTTTCCAGATAACCTCTTTTGAAGCAGAGCAAAGGACAAGTAGCAAGTACAGGTTGGGGTTTTTTGCAGTGGGAGAGGATCTTCTGGTGCAAACTTGAGTGGGTGGAGGAATTAAGAGGGAATAAGGAGCCCATTGCCAAGCCAAGCTTAGGAGGCTCCACTCCTGGGTGATGAGCTGAGGGAAGCAGTGTGGATAGGAAACAGGTTATAATAGGAAGTTCAGGGAAGAGTTTAGTTTAAATATAAACCTAAGGTACACCTTGCCTTGTTGGTGTACATATTAGTCTGAATGGGAAACACTTTCAACATGAAATCTTAATGGACTCCTTAAAAGGTTAATGCAATGTCAGGAAAAAAACCCAGGAAGAATGTTCCTTTCCAGAGTGTATAGCTAGTCCTGACATCTCCAAAGACTCAGACATGCTAAGGTTTTTCTTTCTGTTGCCCAAACTATTCAAATTATCTCAGACCCATCACTGTCTATCATTAGTCTAAAAACAACTTTGAAGACACCTATCTAAAAAAGACATCTTGCGGCAATTAAATGTAGCAGAGCAGAGAGCACTGATCTAGATAATAAACACCCTTTTCAACACCATGCCACCTCTTCCAGCTGGGAGCAAGCTTGACTGAGGCAGCACTGAAATGATGCTGGCAGTCAGCAAGCTGTCTAAGACTTTTGTCAGCGTTGCCAGCATTTGTTCAGTTGAATCGGTGTCATCAATAGAGAGATATTTTTTTTTTTTCCAAAACTTTCCCATGTGTAAACAAGACTTCAGATGCAGAACAATCCGGAAAACATTAATTTCACGCTGTAGTGACACTATAAAAGAAAATAAAAATGAAAACAATCTAACAGGAATGGTTTCCTCTAATTGGACTGTGCAAAACAATTACAGGAAAATAATTGCCTGATTGTTTAAAAGGTTCGCTAATGGGCAGAGTTAAGGTTATCTGAGTGCATTAGCTGTGTCCTTCTGAAGCTTAGATTTCTATTAAGATTTGCCTTGAATCTAAATTTCCAGAATTTTTCCTTTCTCTTTCTAGAGAAACTGTAACATTCCTGTAATGCATCTCACTTTACTTTACTGATATATCCTTCAGCTCTGATTCCATTTTAATGTAGATTTAATCTAGAAATATAAGCAAGAGATTATTTTTCTTTATTTAAATTTCAAATATTTTAATATGTGGATTCCATTTAAATACTCACTCTCTTTTTCACACACACCCTGCTGTGGACCAATGGATGAATACAGCTATGCTTTTACAGTTCAGAGATACCTTAACACCTACTTACTTTAAAAGTCTGAACTTCAAGTTTAGAGCTGGATCACATGTAAAATACTTAATATTTGGAATAATGATTCATCAAGGTTTTTACTTTAAGTAAGATCAGATTATGGCACAGATCCTGTATGTTAGATTACTTGAGTAATCATAGTTGCTACAACATTTTATTTTCTTTTTCTCTTAAGGAGGAGGCAGAAGGGAAGTCTCACTGCATAATTAAATCTGATTTTATTTCTACCTTTTGTATTACATATATATATTTCTCAGTTTATTTTGGATGGTATTTATAGAGAAGTGCATTAAATAACAATATATACAATAATAAACTGCATGCAGAGTTTTTTAAACAAAGATTGCTTTTTTCTCATAGATATCTGCCCCTCAAAAATGCAGACTTTCAGACGTCACTGCCTTATAGGGCAGGTGATACAAAATAAAAAAGTTTCCGCTTACAGTTTATGATCAGTCAGTTATATTAGGCTACATCATATGTGGAAACATCAGTATTTGGGAGCATGGTAACAGAAGCGTGCCCTCTTAAAGGAAAACACATCTTTACAGATCAGATGCCAGGCATCAGTTTGGGCAATGTTTATGTTTCGTCATCTGGCTTTTCACAACAGACCTAAGAGGAGTTATCCGATAAATTAGTATTATGAAATTATCCTTGATCAGAGCCTATTTCTCTGCTTATGTGACTAGCATTACTTTTTAAGAATAGATTTTAGTTCCAAAACATGATGCATTTCCGTGGTTCCAGAATTTTATTTTCTAGGCAGGAAAAAGAATAATTATTCTCTATTCAACTAATTGGTTTTAAATTACCTTTGACTGTTTTTCAAACATCTCCAAGAAATGTTACATGACAAGCCATAAAGCAACAGCAATCAATTTAGCAATAAATAAAAAAACTTAGTATTCAATTAACATATACAGCCAATTAAATTACATAATAGCATAAAAACATTAACTCTGTTTACCTCTTTGCAAAGACTAATTTGCCTCCAATTTCATAGTTATCTCTTTAGATCTGCAATTTACAGCTCAGAGTTGTACTTATTACTATGAATGTGAATATATACAGATACACATATGCAACAAATACACTGAGCAGGCTCAGTAACAAGTATTTATTAGTAGTGCATTACTTCAAGATTATGTATGTATGAATGTCTGTATACGTATATATACTGTGACAGCCTTAGTCATGTGCTTGATGGTTAATTTTAGACTATGGGAAAAAAAAAAAAAAAAAAGCTGTTTTGCCTGGAATCTTTAGACCCAGAACATACCTGAGGGATTTTCTGAAACTGTAGTGACAAGTCTGGACTTTTTTTATTTATTTTACGTATTCTGATCTACAGAAGATATGTGTAGTTCAACAGGTGTCCAGCCTGTGCCCTTATGGTTCTTTAAGTAGCAATCTCATCAATATAGTAGTAAAAAATTTCTCATCCTTTCAATGAAATTTCATTCTTCTAAAGGTCCAGGGACCAAATAAAAGTCCCAAAATGCAGTAGGACTCATCATGCACTAGCAACTGGGGGAAGGGATGGAATAGACTTTGTAGTATGTCCAGAAAATCAGTACCTTTAGCAGTGGTGTATCAAAAAAGGAGAGGCAGACTGGAGAAGTAAGAAGCCCTCTAGAGATCTCATTTTGTACCACTTTGCCTACTCTTTCAAAAGAAAAGGACGTCAATTCATACTGTCTATTCCAAATATATCAATATATACAAAAAGGAGTTGCCAGACATGCTTTCTATCTTTTTTAATTTGAAAAACAAAAACAAATTTCACAAGTCTCAAAGATGATTTATGTCCTGGGAATGCTAAGATAGTGACAGTCTTCTGGTACAGGATTGTGCAATCTGAGCAGTTACTGGGATTTCTGACTTCGGCAAAGAATTTAAAGACAGATGGAAGATTCTCTGAAGTCTTAGTATTTCCTCTTTTCATCTGTGTCGTATATATTATGTTAGGATAGGCTAAACATCTGATTGGACTTTCTTGAATAGAAATAGAGTTCCATTTCACATGTATAATAAGAGTCCTTTACAGCACACTGGTCATGCTAAAATTGAAAGTTCTGTTTACAGAAACAGCCCAAATCTTCAAAAAATGCACTAGAAGAGGGTTTGCTCTGAGGCATACATATAAAAAAGCTCCTGAAAAAAATTTCCAGTTTCTTCTGTTATTTGTACAAAATTAACTTTGTCTCCTCGGGTACAGTCATGGTTTATGGGACAGTTCCATTGCAGTTTGACTGTGGACACACACCCTGTTGTCCATACGGTCTAAAGGTTACCCACTGAGCAAGAAAAGTTCACTGTAAATTATAACTTACAGATTCTAAATATTGATGTAGTAAGAATCACAAAAGGCCTAAAAGTAATTAAATTAGTATTCAGGTTACATGAACTTTAATTTATGGAGTTCAGACATCAGAAAGAAAAGAGGTAGTTAATGTGGCGGAGTTAGAGTTTAATTATGTAGAGAATTATATTAGAAATGTTAACATTAGTATGAATTGACAATGACTGAGAAAACAGAGCTGTGGAAACTGGAACCAGAAGGATAAAGACAGGAAAGGGCCATATGATAAGCAGGTACAGATGCATTAGCAGGTCATTAAGATCTTAACACACGTTTATGTTCACAGGGCACCCAGGTGGGGACACTAAGGTCAGTGAGTAAACCCTGATGCTCATAGAGGTGGGACAGGGTGGAGAGAGGTATCGTGGTCGGTTCCTAAAGGGACAAAAAGCTCCATCCAAGGAAAGAATATAGTTACCAACCTAAGGATACAAGCTTATTAAGACAAGAACCCAAAACCGGGTATCTCTTGTGTCCTATGTTCTCCTTGACAGAGGACCTGGATACCAACATCTTCAACATCCTGATGTTTGTGAACATCTGAGTATGAGAGCGTGAGCTGGGATAAGCATAAACATTTCCATTTCATTTTAAAATAAAATCATCTGCCACTTCTATACTGTTTCTCATTGAGGTTATCTGCATTGTTACTGCAACACTGCAACATTATCTCCTACAATGACTTTTTCCTTGGTTAAAAGGAAGGTGGTGGAATCACAATTCCTGGAGGTGTTTAAATACCCTTAGATATGGTGCTTAGGGACATGGTTTATTGGTGGACTTGGTAGTCCTGGGTTAATGGTTGGACTTGATCATCTTCAAGATCTTTTCCAACCTAAATGATCCTATGTTTCTATGAATTGCAGTTTTTATTTTGATCTAACTCTGTTAACTTCATTTACATCCCAGCAAACTACAGTAGAATAAGTCTTGCTGTATAACGGACCACAACAGCTTCATGAACACCTATAAAATGGTTTAATGTATTTTTTCTATTAAGAGGCCTTAAAATGTGAATTGATCTGGAGATTACTGACAATTTTCACAAATAAACCTTTTGTTAATCATCCATAATGGAATGCAGTATATTTTAGTTTCTCTAATACAAACATGTTTTCTTTGGTATAGAAATTTTTTCCTCTGGTAAGACAGGAAACTATTTTAAACATCAGCCTAGCTACCTGGATGTAAATTAGAGCTTGAATCAATGGTGTATGTGTTTATTTTCAGAGTGTGGGTAATTTAATGTAGAAATGTCTGAGTAAATAAAATGAAAAGCACCTTTTTTTTTGTTTTTTAATGTTTCTCACCTATCAGTATACTCTCACATTCTACAGCAACGATCTGGAAGGCATACTTTTCACTCTCCCAGAATATATCCCTGCCAGTAAATGTCGTTAGCCAATTCACCTATTGCTTATTATTCTCATTCTGCAAATGATGTCTGGGAAGATTTTGAGATCATATGAAAACCTTGAGATTTGTCTCAATCAAAATATTTCCAACCTAGATGCATTTTAATCTGTCAAAACTGTTACTCCATGCATACCTCTGCAGTCCCATAAGGGAAAGACATTACAAGTTAGACCTTATTTTCTCATTTTCTTGATACCAGCATTGCCAGCTGGATCATTTCTACCAAATCACCTTTGATGGCTAAGATTCATCAGTTGCCACATCATATCTGTTGAAATATGCAGCTTCACACAAAAGCTCTGCATTTCTTATCTCTTTTCATATGAAATGTACTGAAATCTAAACCCATACTTGTTGTTTTGGCCCTGCTATCATCAGTTTCCTTGATGAGGCATATTTGTTTTGAAGAAAAGTGTCATTACAGGGTGATCTCAGTTCTCAGCCCCTCCTGATGTTGCACTCTAAATCTGAAAATCAGAGCAGATACATACTATGAGTGTTGAAACAACGCTAAATCTGTAAACAACTCTCTCATGCTTCTCAACTGTTCTCTTTCATGCCTACTTTAGTTGAAACTGAAACAAGTACTTGCTTTCAAAGCAAAGGAAAAATACTTTATTATGGTCAGCATTCATTCTCCCTGTAAACCACTTGAATAATGAATAATGCACTACTAATATCTAACTATTAATTTTTTATATTATTGTGAAAAACATTTTCTAGAAATCCAGGCATAGACACTGCAGAAAAACGGAAAACAATACGTATGTGTAAGATATGAAGAAAGGTCATCCAAGAGATAGTAAGATGGTATTTTTTCCTTTTCTGTGATGAAAGGATGAGGAAGAAGAAAACATATCAAGAATTATCCTGGGAGCATGGGCTACCTTCCCAAACCAGATGGGAAAATCTTCCACACAAAAAGATTTCCTCTGTGCAAGTAAATAACAAAACATAAATTCACTAACACACTACGAATACATTAGGAAGGAGTTCTATTTAAAAGCCATAGATATTTATTTAAAAAATATAGATATATGCCAGGTAGGACCACTAAAAATGTTCATAGCAATTCACTGCTGAATAAAACTTCAAGAGATCTTTAATTGTCCCTTTTAATTCACTCCCAAGGTTATTCTTAAACTATTTATTCTCAAAGTCATATTACAATACATAACCTCCAGCTGATAAGGTAGAAAGCTTACTACATAAATAACACAAAAATAAACCACATCAGCCTGTATTAGAGGGTGAGACTGAATTGTGGCACTGAGATATATTGCCTCTGTTTATCAATTAAGGCCATTCTGTATCACGCACTGTATAATTCCAAACTTTCAACAAACAAATAGCTAAATTTCCTCAGTAATAGCTCAACTTCATGTTCTTTCTGCACTTACCTCTCCACAAGCTGTCAAAAGATTTTAGGATCTGAAGGTATTGTTTCTTCCAGCATAGTCCATGGGACAAAATGAAAAACCATACCCTCCCTGCTGCCTTTCTGATGTTTCAGTGACTAGACAATTTTTAATCTGTAAGCAGGAAAAGCTAAAGGTCTATTTGACTGAAACGGAAGTGAAAACTGAGGATTCTTATATTATGAATTGGATTCAATTAACAGTTTAATGAGCTTTTAGAGACTGGCCAAAGTGGTTGCAAAAAGCCTTGCACAGTGTCAGACAGGAGATCTGTCTTGGAGATGTGTAAGATTAAAGCTCTGTCCAGAGAAGACAACTGTAAAATTGTAGTAAATCTATGTGAGTTTGAACCATTTCAGTTAATGAAATCCCAAAGGTGAAGTGGGCAACCTCCATCTTAAGTTTTATATTTCTTATTGTATAGCTTTTTTTTTCAAGATCATTGCATCCAGAATCCTGATTAGCATTTGGGACATCGATGTCTAAAAAGATTAATTACAACTGAAAATGGAACATTGAAAATGCATTACAATGATCTGCACAGCTCTATTTTATATGGGCAAAAGTAAAGAAGCTTGGTTTGTTTGGCCCACCAAAATCAGGAGTGAGGTGCAATATGATTTCTCTCTATGAATATGCAATGGTAGTAAACATCAAATAAAGCTGAAGGCTACTATTCTCAAGAAAAGAAATGAACACAAACTGACCATGAAAAAAATTGGGTTAGAAAGGAGAAGCTTCCAAAAACACCAGGGCAATCAGCCTTCTTACTGGACTACTGTTATATGTCTTTGAAAATGGAATTTTGTAGGTTTGTGAAGGATAATAAGCCCTACTGCCTGCAAGAGCAGGTGGCCACATCAAAGAGGCTTTGCTTGGTCAATTGTCCTGAGGAGTGGCACTAACAGGAACACATGCACCAAATAGAAAGACACAGTCTAGTCTTTAGGAGATGCTGAGGAATGATGAATGCTTGTCCCAGGGAGTGCTGGAAGCCAATGCTCCAGAATAAAGAAGATACAGAGGTGCTTTTTTGGTGCTTTTTTGAATACATTGCCTGCTACATCACTTAGTCTTCCACACATTTTGTAAAGGGTGACAGGCAACTGAGCAAGGCCAACACAGAGATTCTGTCATTCTTTACGCTGTAGCATCTACACCCTTTCACAATCTAACAATTAATTTTACAACTGAAGTCCTACCAATGAACTCTTCTTATAGTTAGTGTATGGTGGTCACAATGAGGCAATGTTGTACTTGTTTCAGAAAATGGCAACTCACATGTGTTTCAGTACAGACAGGATTTCACATTTGCCTTTTTTAAAGAAAAACCCTAAAAACAGATTTATGCCAACTTATATAAAACTGCTCTCCTTGAGAAATAAAGGGTTTCAACTCTTCCATAATTTGCAAAAGCTCTTCAGTTTATCTTAACTCTCCATTGATTCTTTATTGTATTCTGTCATCTAAACTGTCATCATTCACCTACTACCTGAATTCGTCTTCCTTTCTGGTACCTTTTGCTGAGGAGAGCGCTCACCAACATCACCTCTATTCTCCATGGCAGTGTAGGTCCAGCGTGTGAACTTCTTTTCCCCACAGATCACAGATCTGGTCTAGGGTATAACTATTCCATGTGATTCCTTGCTATAACCTATACCATTCCATTCTTGCTAAGATGTATGCAGGATGGGAGGAAAGGGTGGCTTCTGCTATCGCTGTTTTGTCATCCTTATGCTGACCAACATAATCTAGTTTGCTCTGCTATCAGAAAACACAACATTTTTATATTTTGACACAGAAGAAAATTATGAAGTAATAGGTTCTTTCAATTCAGCTAGTATAAAAGAAACAGGTTCTTTCAATTCAGTTAGTATAAAAGAAACAGTAACTTCTTAATTACAGGCAGATTTTTTAAAAAATATTAGGCATTATGAACAGATCAAGATGTATCAATGTCATAATAATGTGTTCTTTGAAACACCATTTAAAACATCCTAGCTTTTTTTACCCAACATTTTGAAAAAGGATCTAATAAACATATTGACAGCAGCAGGATTTTTCTGTACCTTGGAGTCCCCTAAAATGAGACCCATGACTTTATTTACTTTCAGCTCAAAGCTAAAGTAAAAAAAATCATTTTGATGGAGAAAGCAAATAGGTTTTGTTCTGATGTTTTCAAAATGAGTCATTTAATCTTTGCCAATTTGAAAGCACTAAAATAAAACATCTCTTCCTAGCACAAACTGTTCACCCGTTTGAGTTCCTAAATACTTGTGGTCCTTCTGAAATTCATTTGATTTAATAGTCATGGAAAAATTCACTTAGCTCTAATTTTTACAAGTAACAGATACAGTCAAGAGCAAACTCTCCATCAAACACATCATCTTTTCTTACTGCCCCAGAACGGGTTGTAATCTCCTTGAGAACTGTTGCTATTCAGATTTATTTGATGAATAGGTCTTGTTCAGGAATTCAATTTGCTAACTTATAACCTTACTCTGGATGGGGACTACGTAATCAAAGTTGCTCATTTTGCAGCCACTACAGCATGAGCTTTTTCACAGCTTGGCTAGAGTAGAAAGCTTTTTATAATAAGGATCTGGTAGACAGCAGTGTACCGGATATTAGACTTGTCCCAGAGGGTCCATTCTCCTATAGTTCTGCATGCATAATGGCGGAAGAAGGATATAGGCCCTTGATCTTTAGCACAGAAAAAATAAGAAATCAATTATGTCTGACTTTCTAGCAATGTTCTGCTATTAATTACATTTAATGGTTACAAAACTCACATGTAGGCATCCTTATGAAGAAATAAAGAAGAAAAGGGCAAAGGAGCCAACACATGACTAAACAGGGCACCAGCTTTCGAATTAATGGGTGTAAAGCTGCCTTGCATACACAAAAAGAGCTGTCTCGCATATACAAAAAGTTCAGTTCAACCCCACCCAAAATTTGAGGGCAACTTCTCCTCTTCTGATTTTTCTTTTCTTATTGAGGCTGTGCACAACCAGTGAGGAACCTGAGAAGGATCTTAGAAAGTAGATTTGATTAATCCACTTACTACTCACAGCATATGCTTTTTAAAGTACTGAATATTGGCTTAAGCAAGTGAAAGTTTAACACAATTTTATTTCTGGAAATACTGACATTTTTAATGCCACATTTTAGTCTAGGTTGGTAAGTAGTACAACTCTTTGTTTGTTTCATGGTCGTTCACAGATAAATTAAAAACTAAGTGTTTAAAAATGGAGGTCCTAAAAAGTCTTTTGCTTTTAGCATAAAGCATTCACACATTTGAGCTTCCAAATAACTGTGATACTCCCCAAAAATTTATATTTTAATATTAGTAAAAGAATGTGCATTCACATAATAGCATTCAAATTACTTACTCTGAATTTTTAGTGACTGTAACTGTTACTCTGTTGTGGTGATTAGCAGTACCAGTGAGTAGGACTAAATCAGTATTTTTCAGGTAATTATTTGCTGAACTATGTGAAGTTAGGCATTCAAAACTATCTGAAGTAACATCAAATATCCTTGAACAGGGAGGGAAATTGGAAATATCAACAATTTATCTTCCCATTTCCAAACATTTTGATTCTTCAGGACAGTTGCACAAGGGGACGCAGATGTCATTTTCAACTAAAGAAGGAGGCTGATTGTCAATGTAACTTTTAATTTCTTTTGCTTTGGTTATAAATGTCATTACACAAAGTACTCCTTGTTAAGTTGCACTTTTTAACATACAGAAATCCTCAAAAAAATTAGGATTGTTAGGAAATCAGAGAAAACAGCCCACAGTAAATATAGTCATTACTTCTTCCTTTTTTTTAATATCTTTAAGCAAACAGCAATGAAAAAGACACAGCAACCTACTCTGTTCTTTTCTCATTTAATGCCCTTTACTTTTATGATTGAGGTCCACATGAATCAGATGTGGATAATGATATAGAAACTGCTTTCTTTTAATCCAAAACCTCAGCTAAGTTTCTGTTCCCAGCATCAAATCTGAATGAACTTGTGAAGGACATTTCTGGTGCAGGCAGTGAACAGTGCCTAACGAAGTACAGCAGCTGTGCTAATCTTCTCCCTAAATTTCACTGAACTTACTGCTGCTTTAATTACAGGGACTCAAAACCAGGAGGGATCTCCTGGGTCATTGAGAATAGTCTCTTGTCATCACAAGCAACCACTTCTTATAATATCCTTTGTAAATTGATTGTACTCCTCTTACTTCATCTGTTTCACACACCATAGCACCAGATTACAAACGGACTTAAAATCAAAGTGTCTGTTGAGCCAGGCTTATATCCTGTATTTCTGAATAATGTCTAATGGCTTTTGGTAGTTTAAAGGATAGGATTTCCTTTTAGTAAACCATTAGTAACACTGATTCCCCACAAACCAGCATATACTAACCAGTATATATCAAATAAAAAATACATTTTAAATAGAATATAAAGGTGTACTTCTCATAAAACCAAAGAAGACCAAAATCATCCCCATTTTCTGTGCTCCTCTTTGTCTGGATTTTGGACTATTTCCTCATAGTGACTGTAGGGGTCTCACACTGGATCAGAGCATCTGGCTTTTCCATGACCAGTGCCTCTCACATCTTCTTCAAATGCCCCTTGTGAACCAGGAGAGCACAACTATGAGCAGTCTGCACTGCTGGGAATTGCAGCTTTTCTCTGCCACTACAGGGCTCTTAGCTTAATGATGTGGTTCATGCATTCCAGATGCATTTAACCTAGGCCATTGCTCATTTGAGCCTTACAGTACCACAGTTTGTCCCGCCTAACAACTACAGCTGGGCTATAAAATCCACTGTTGCAGCCATAGACCAGGCATGACAGACATTGTCGTTTGGCTTGGAGAGGTGGCCAGGGGACCTACAGCTTTTGTGTCAGTTTGCATGGCCCACCTTAAACACAGTCACATCTTCACACCTGGAAAGCCACATGTACAGTTGAGCTAGGCATCACTGTCTCTGCCTCAACAAGTTATTCTCTATGCACAAAGCACAAAGCACAAGGACTAGACCTTTAACGGAAGCAAAAATCCAGAGACCTTTATGCTGGCATTTTTAGTGTCATCCAGAATAACTGGTATTTTGGCCCACCTTTAGAATAAAATGAAATACTGCTGACAACAAAACGAGCACACTTTCATTTCTGAATAAAATATGATGTTTTATCTTTTTGTACAATTATTCCAGATGCCCTTCTGAAATATACTGTTTTTTAATAATAAAAAGAACTTAATCCCACAGCTTCTTGAGTGAGACAGAACACCAACTTTGCATTTTGACATTATTTGGGGACCCAGTGCATGAAGACAGTTCGGCAGGAAGCTTATTATTTGGGGTGACATATATATATATAAATAAAATCCTTCCATTTTTTGTTTACACAGCTATACAATCTGCACCTTCAGTAAGCCTTTTTAAAAGCACTGTTTCTTGAGTATCTGCAGGAAATCTTTACCCTTTGATAAACCACAAAGAAAGTCATTAAGGTAATAAGGGTAGTGTGAAGTTGAGGCACATCAGGAAGAAGCAAATTCTGAAATGAGAATGAGACTTGAGGGCAGTGGAGGGTGGGGTTTTATTAAGAATGAGAGATGCTCTGGGTTAAAAGACCACTTACATTTACCCCTGGACACATATAGCCCATACTGATACTGCAAGATATCTTTTATAACTAAGCTTTGACTATACACAGGAAAATATAGTGGACTTTTTTTATTATTATTATTTTTAATTTGGGCACTTAGTCTGATAATCCCAAGAAACAGCTAAAATTCTATGCATGTAAATTTCTACCCTCAGCTAAATACCTAGGGATATGCAGGGAAGAATTAATTGAAAGCAACCATTAAAAAAGATGGAAAAAAAAGAAAGGAGTTTCAGTGCCCCAGTGAATAATTTATAGCTGTTTCCTTTTCAACAAAGAGAATGTTGAATGTTTTTGACAATAGCAGGTACATAATTGTTTTATGCTGGGGGCATTTATTGTAACTCATTCATTATATCATCTTGCTAGTTTTCATGGCATGCATTTATTTGTTCTCTTAGTGGAACAATTTGAATGACAACCAGAAATAGTGGGGGACAGAGAGTGAGAAATGGCATGTTAACAGACCATTTTGATAGACAGCTTGAAAACACCTTCAATACCATCAACACCATCAGCACAGGGAGAGTGAAAGGCCTAGATCCAGTGACCAGCCTTTTTGACAAATGTATTTTTTTTTTAACTGTCTTTGTTCATTCATTTCAGTTGATTTGAGTCAGAAAGGAGATTATACAACAGAAATCTTAAGACTGTGGAAGATGGAAAAAAAAGATAATATGGAACCACATGTGAGAAAATCTTGAGGGGAAGTCAAATCAATGAGCTTCCTCCAAAGAGATAACTAACCCTAGAGGTTCAACCCAGACACTGAGACCATGGACAGAATCCTGAGGGTTTTGTGACCCTTGGCATCAGGAAAACATTTTATTTACATTGAGTAATTTCCCCCTCATTTTTATCAAGTTGTAAAAACTCAAGAGTTCTTTGTGTTCTTTCCTCCTTGATCTTTCCATCAGAGAAAGTGTAATTGCAAGGGACAGTGGAAAGACAATGAATATACATTAAAACAACAGAGGCTTCTTCTAACTGTTGAGTTCTGCCAATAGGTCAATTTTTAGATGTATAAACCAGTGGTCTTTCTGTGACCTTAATAATGCTACCATGACTTACAGTACCTGATCCAGAAAGCTTACTAAAGTCTTTATATTATTATTTAATATTACTACTACTATTAATATTAATATTTCACAGTAAATTGTACATTTAGTTTTGCTCTCATTTGTATGGACAGAGATATAGATATAAGTATAATGATATTCATGCATTACCAACCTTACTGCAGTGAAATATTCTTCCTGAGTTTTATTAATTTCTAAATGGGCCTTTGAAAATTTGACCATCACAAAACAGTAGTATGAGTTCCTAATAAACAAATATGACAGCAGGTAATTGTTTAGCATGGCAGGCACGCTACTGTTCTACTCATGCGTCCTTAACCATCTTTTGCTTCTGCATCCTTCTCCGGTTGTTTTTGTAAAAAGGGACTTTCATGTCTTATATAGCTTAACTCATTAGTTCTGTAGGGTTTTGAATTATTATATACAATACCATATTTCCTGTTTAGTTAATAGCTAGGACTATTCCTTAATACGAACATACATCAGGTGACATTTCATTTATCTTCGATTCCCTTGAAACACAAGGTACCTGTGCTTTGGCCTGCAAGGAGCTTACAGGAGGTTGCTGCAACTTTAAATTTGATTCCAGCAAACAATTTTCCATATAATATTTGATTTAATTTGAATAACTTAACATGATGTAAATAAAACAGAAAAATTGAACATTGAGAAAGTTGTATTTAGCATGGAAAAATAGAAAAGCATGTTACAAGTAAATATACATTGTGCACAAGCTCGCTCTTTGTGGAGCCATTTCTCCATTTGAAGGACAAAGGATAGCTCTGACATACTGTGAAAATCAGTGGAGATTTTTTACCCTATCAGAGCCCAAATCAATAGAGAATTTTTTTCTTATGGCCACATATGTATAACTATATGCATGTACAGGCATCCTTCTAATTTTATCTCCAAAAACTTTCAATGTGGCATCCTCCAATGAAAAAAGAAAATTAATACAGCTGTCTGTGGCTCACTCATTTTAATGAGCACGACTGCAGCAGTAAAAGGCAAAAGGACCCTGGATGTATCTCATGCTATGAATCACAACCATCTGTGTTGTAGGAAAGTATCATAAATTATTGCTTTTGTCCCTGCATATTCTCTCTCCCTGTTCACTGCTGAGCTATTTCTGCCATTAGCATCTCAGGTTCATATAAGCTAATCCAAAATCCACTGAAGTCAAAGTCATACCAGTGACTTCAATGGGGTTTGTACACTTGAGGCAAAAACACAGCTATTTTGCTGAGTTAAAGGGCCTGATTTACCTGTTTTGCCTCACACAAAACTCTCACTGAATTAAAGGGTGCAGTTATGTGAAGAACAGCAGGGAAAAGTAATAATAGAGAGGTAAAAGATTTAGTGCTAAGGTTCTCAAAGAAGTGCTGAATTAATTAAAAGGTTAAGAAACTCCCATTACTGTAAAAGAGCTAAAATCCAGTCATCTGTTGATGTCTGTAGAGCAGAAAGTCTGTGCCCTCCCTTCGAGTGCCTGAGGCATCAAGACCATATGAATGAGAGCCTAGGACATGCCAAAATGCTAACGAGAGTCAAGCTCTTCCCCTGCTTGAAATCTATAGATTGTGATGAAGTTGTCAATTTCCTTGTGTCTGAATACTAGCAATGTGAATGGTAAACTTCATCATGCAGAACAAGATAGGACTATGCTTACCTGCTTATTTAGATATATATATATAAGACTAGAATCTTAACAGAAAATCCCTACTCCGTTAAAGTTAATTGGAGTCTTGCCACTGTCTTCAGTGTGGCCAGAATTTCATCAATGGGCTTTAATAGGACTGACTATCCAAATAAATAAAGCAAGGGGGATTTGGCTGTCAGTGACCTATGCAAGGTCTCAGTCAGTAATAAAATCTAAACCAACTAACTCAGAACACTATTCTGAAACCACAGACTTCCTTCCCCAAATCCAAAACTAGAGGGCATTCTGATAACAGAAGAGCAGTAAGTAGAGGGACAGCAAAGGAAATGGTGAGAAACCAGATATATTTAGATAGTTATTGTCAAAGCTGTAATATTTAGAATTTCAATGTCCTCATCTTTTATTATGTCACACATTACTTTGATTGCATTTAATTTTCTTGGAGTGGGTTTTCTATTTTTTGGCTCATTTTGTTTTAAATAAAACTGCTGGAAAAGGAGAAAAAAAACATTTTGAAGTCCAACCCAGTTTTAAAAAAGCTAAAACTGTTTAATATCAAAAGAAATTTTATCAAATCAACTAAAGATGTTTAATGCTTAGTGTTTCAGATGTTAATTCTTTTTGCGAAATTAAGTTTTCTACTTTTGCTATGATTTTTTTCTAGCTTCTTGAATTGTAGAACAGCTGCTTATTTGGTCAGAGTACCTGAAGGAGAAAAAAAAAATATCACCTTGAATCTAAGATTTTTAGCTGAGAAGGAAATATTTTGGATGATTATGAATAAAAATAAAGGATAACAATGAACAAGTTTTTCATCAACTAAATTATAGAGTGCTACCAACTTCCTGTAATAAATGCATTATATATGCATACACATGCACACACATATATACATGTGCATATATTAATGTAGATTTTTAAAAATAGAACACATTTTTGGAAGAGGAAATCAAAGCATTCTTTTGTTTAAAGACTATACGATTTTCTTGCCCTATAGGCTACACTGAAACTTACTTAGATGCCTAGCATTCCCACTTGTGGATCTAATGCAGTATTTTTGGATTCCCATTTGAACCATCTATTTATTTTATTCTGATGTATCATGTCATGATTCCACATAAATATGGGCACCCAGTCTTCCAAGAAAAACAGCTGACACCTGCAGCCATGTAAGAAATAACTCATAAGTTAAGGTTAGCTGCCCAACTCTCATTACATTGACATTTAAAGTATATTCTATGAAGTTCGAGTTAAACCAAAAATGTTATTCAGTGGTTCTTGGATTCAGAAATAAACATACAATAGGCTAGACAGAGATTGTCAGCCTGTCATTATAATACTGGCTGTTAACAACCACAATTAAGGAAGACTACATATCAATTATTATTTGTCTGGAACATGAACTTCCCTAAGCATGAAAGGAAGTGATGCAGCCTGTATTACTGTCTCCACTCTTCAGCTAATTAGTACTGTTTTTAATGGCTTCATCTGCCCAGGATCAATTGTCTAATGGGGAACAGTTCTCTGTCAGTTAATAAGGTGAGGAACTGTATAATATGATTATGTCTGGCTCCAAAATAGTGCTTCAAACAACACTAAAACAATCATGTGATGGAATAAATAGACTGATGCAGAAGTGCCAGATAATTCTGGAGCAAGCAGACTTTTTTCAGTAAGGGTACAAATGTTTGATACAAGAATGTGTGGCACACGGTAAGGGAAGAGTAGGACATTGTCTAGAAACACTGCAAGTTTAATTAAGGGAAGGAGCCAGTGGCAATATGTGTTTAAAGAACATTAGCATAAGGAATGTGAAAGGGAAGGGCTCTACTTCCAAAAATACTGGCTGCAGAAATAAACTGCTTTGTGATTGTCCTGCTTAGAAGGGTGTGCATTTTAAACTTTCCATTCAGAAAATGCTAGCCAGTACTGAAGAGGGTAGAAAACAGCTTGATGATATATCTGTGTGCCTCCAGGCTGCAAAAAATGGGCTATATATACACATGCATATATCATACCTCTGATTCTGCAGGATAATTGGATGTTCTCCTTTTGTTCAGTTATAGAGAGTTTGGTAGATTATTGCTCATTAGGATGAAGGCATTGGACAACTCAGCACAGATCTGCACAAGGCAAAGCAGGAGGTGCACAAACAGCTGTATGACTTCAGACTTGACTTCTTTCTGCTACAATTGATCACCATTACCCACAGGCTAATTGGCATTGTTCTTGGCATTTACAAAAAAGGATTATGCCAAGCCCTTATAAGAACAAAAAGCAGACTTTGTGGTGGAGGAAATAATGAAGCTTTATAATTAAGCAAGCATAGATGTCACTGGCTTGCCTGAGTTCAGGAAGGAGGGGAAAGTAGTTGATGAAAGCATTAGAGTAATACCCAAAACATGCATTTTTCATTCCAGACCAAATTACTTCATCTGCCTTCTTCAGTGATGTCCAGTTTTTCTTTTGCTGTCCTTTTCAGCACTGTTTCCACAGGAGACAGAGTATTCTCCTCAGGATAGAAAAGAACACTTAAAAGCAATGCAGGGGTAAAAAGAGGGGTATATTTATTAGGACTGCCTTTAATGAAAGAACTTCTCTCAGATTCCTGAGGTTTACACATTTACATATACTTTCAAATACATTAAAGGAAAATAGCTGCAAAGATTTACCCCTCTTTCTACAGTCGACTTAAGCTGTTTGAAAACAAATCACTTACCTCAACACACAATCGCTTCCACAGTTCTTATGCCTACCAGGGAAAGAAACTAGCACCTCAGATCTTTGGATCGCAAGAGACCCAGACTTTCCTAGGCAAATTTTATTGTAATCCTGTTTGAACCTATTGCTTCTGGAAAGATCATCAGTCCTTAACACTAGATGTCTAGACCTTGTTCCTCTTCTGAATAAGCTGAAAGGCCTGTATCTTCCAGAAGACTGTTTCAGTAATTTGAACAGTAGAAATCCTACCAGCATTTCAGGGCTCCCCAGCTAAATAGCTCTGCCTTTCACTACACTGTATAAACAAAGAAGAGCCTCAGAAGAGTGGACTATTCATAGACACATGGTGGAGGTAAAGATTGGTCCATCATCACAACATGGAGGCCATTTATGTTATAGCATTGGGGAAAAAAAAAAAAAAGATTTTTTTTTTCAGGAGTGGTACGTGTATTGTATATTTGTGCTGGGGAAAAGGTAGGTCACATACTTTTTCGATACGCTTTTCTATAATACGTCAGAAAAAAACGTTGCTCTTACAGGTAGAGTATTGCAGGGACACAGCTTAAGCTTTAACATATGCTAGTCAGAACACATCAAACATAAAAGCATTGCACAAATACCATAATAACTTGAAAAAACGCAATGATAATTATTGCTATGGGGCCACCCTGTGAAGCACACATTCCAAAAAGGAGATATTTGCATTCCTTGAACAGAACAGAATGCAACCGAACAGAACACTGTAGTCAAAAGTCAAATGTGTGAGAGAAAAAGAAGAAACAAATTCTTCTGAGTTACATCACTGAAGAATGGATATAATTTTCAGCAGATGGACTACCTCATTCCTAATTTTAATTTCTGGTTCTGGTTCAATTCACTTCCAACCAGCACTTGACATTATTGTGGACAAGCGGAGTTTGCATCTAAGGAGAAATTTTAGATATTGCACATGGAAGGAGTGTCAGTGACCTGTTTACTTCTCTTTTGCTAACTGCCATAGCTTAGAAAAGAGAAAGGTCTTGTTAGTACTGCCTTAGGTTCCTCTTTCAATTCACTACTAAAGACATATTTTTGTGTTTTTCCCTTAAAAGTTATGTTACTGCAAATAGCTACAGCGCAACATAGCATGGACAGTCCAGGACTCAGTCAAGGCAGAACTGCAGTTACTGAGACCTTTATGATGTCATAATAATGTACTAATTATCATAGACACACTCTGGGATCCATTGCTTATGCAAGAAAATATGCTTTATGTTCAGTGGAGGGTGAAGTAGATTTGAGAAAGAAATGCCCTTTTGGAGTGGAAAACAAAGAAGCAGTTTTGAATGGGAAAGGATGGAAAAGGATGGAACAAGTTTTAAATGTCTCCCTTCTCCAAATGTGTCTTTCCATCATCAGTGAATGTATTTCCTTCAGTAACAGGCAAACTGCAAGGCATCAGCAAATCACTTGATTTGAAATTGACAACTGGAAAATTTATGGTCAAAAGAATAATAGTGCTTTCTAGGACAAATAATAGAAGTTTAGATGTCCTGAGATTCCAGGTACTTTTAAAAGTACATTAACAAATATATTCAGAGGGATTAGGAAACCAGCTACTATTTTTAGCAGGAATTATTTTGCATTGAGAAATGACTGTTGTTAACCTGATACGGTCTTTCACAATCTTTTACACTCCCTCCAAACATTTAAAGAGTTGGTTAAAAAAACCCAATAAATTTAAGATTGACATGCCATATGGCAATATCAATTAACAATTACATTTTCCTTGCTGAGAGTTATGGATTTGGCTTTGTACTTCAAATAGAACATTAAAAGATTTTTTATAAGCCAAAAAGATTTATCAATTAAATGTGTAGCAAGGCATTTGTGTTTTTATTACAGAGTAAGGAAGAACAGGCTGTATAAATGGATGCGCTTTTGTTGAAGGTCTCTGAGGCCTAGACATCTCTACTTCAGAAACAGCTTTTCTATTACTGAGTGGCTGAACAGAAATTTTATTTTTCAGTATCACAGGACTTCACAAATGCTTGGCAGAAAATGTTTTTGCTGTGCCAGTAAGTCACACAAGGTGTTAACATGGAAAAATGCATAAGATATACTTGTAGAAGACACAATGAGTATTGATATATGTCCAGCTTTGAGAAAGTAAAGCAGTGGTCATTTTAGTCTAATCTTTCCAGCAGTGCTATTGTCCGGGGTCTTTTTAAGTGAAAAGGAAGTGTTACGATTGAAATACATTCTGGCTTTTTGTCTAATAGTGAACACAAGAGTAAAATCTTGCCTATGTTCACAACATTTTAATGCACAAATATTTTGGACTATTTTGGAGAAGAACCTGAAAGATTCCCTCACCTGATGTAGATTCACACCCCTGAGACCCAGAATGACTCCAGACTATAACCTAATGGTAATACAGAGTCTCACAACGTTTCTGTTGGTATCTTTCTGAAAAAGCATTGCTCTCTGTGTAGCTTGGACTACACAGGAATTCAGTATGTGGCAAAGGTCCCAGCACTGAGAGGAGAAACACCGGGCTCATCAACAGTGAAGCAATGCCTAGAAGCAAGCTACATCTCTGGCAGCACGTCTGACAGTGACTCAAACTTGCACATCAAGCATTTCTTCTTCAAAGTATTTTTTAGATTAGAAACACATAACAGAAGCTCATGATGCTCAACTATTTCAGGAAACTGCACTGATTGCTGTCAGGACACTAAGAAACAGGGAAGTGAAAGGGCAGCAGCTAAGTATGGAGGTGGTGCTCACTTACATATGAAGGGCAGCGGATTTGGTCCTGCCAGGTGTCTTTATTATCCCTAGAGCTCTCTGTAGTAGCTTAGAGAGTCCAAGAGTGGAAAATAGCAGCAGGGAGCAACTATTCTCACAATGACAAGTGGGGAATTCTGTTGATGTGGTACCTTCAGGGCACTGGAGGAGGAGGAGAAGGAGGAGAATTTATTCAATTAAAAGTGAGAGATCAGCTGTGAAATGTCTTGACACTAGGCCAATGTACCTTATTCTTGTCTCTCCCAAACAAGGAAGGAGCATTCACATGACAGTGTATATTGCTTCCTTGTGATATTTTGGACTTTTTGTATCATCTCCCACTCTTCACTCTCCACTTTTAAGGTCTTTTTCTGTAGTGAGTGCTAATGCCACCAGAACATCCTTCATTCCCTTCAGAATTCACTCCAGAAAGGAAGGCCCTTATGAAGAGAATGTATATTCTTAAACTCATACGATTAAGCAAAGGACCCAAAGTTTTGTTTATTGATTCACTCCGATGGAAAAAAAGTACTTTGGATGACATCACCCTGCCACTTTTCCTCTTTCAATAGCTCAGTGAAAAGCTTTCTATCAAGGACATTTCCTAAGTTACAATGGTGTACTGCAAGTATTGTAGGCTACTTACTGAATATGATTTTAAAATCATGACTAGTGGGAATCAACTCAGTCAATAATTATGCTCCAATTCAGAAAGCTAATTAGAAACTGAAGCACTAAACTCCTGCTGAAGTCAGTGGTGTTTAAGTACCTACTTCCTAATCAGGTTATTAGATGCATTTATCTTTCTCTGTGTTTCTTTGGTATAGTACCTGGTAAGAGCTCAGGCTCTGTTGAAGCATGTTTCTACGCCAGACAGCACTTAAGCATAATGAATGACGTAACCAAAAATAAATAATGAGATATTAAATATAAATATTAAGATAAGCTTTCTAACAACAACCGAGAACTGACTGCCAGGAGAATTTGAAGAGGCTGCACTACTGGAAAATTTAAGAATAGATAGGCATCTCTCAGGACTGGAATTGTTGCTCCTGCTGTCCTGAATCCAGAGGACAGACATAACAACTTTCACTTCCATGCCTACTAACTATTCCATAACCACCCACTGGAAATTTTTGATTACCAGCAGTCTGCAGGTACCTCACATAAAAACAGAATTATGCAAGCCAAGGTGTTAATTGCATATGATTTACTTTCCACCCATAGCCTCAGCTTGGTTATTGTCTTGGCTAATTAGAGAAAACAATTTTCTCAGGTAAAAGCAAAAGTGATGAACTGTAGAGACAGGAAGGCTTCAAGATAATCTGGATATTCTTCATTATTCTATTAATATTAACACTCTGGCTATATACTACTGGTTGATTTGTTTGGCAAGATGGAAAAGTGGTAGTAGCCTAAGGAATAAGTGAGAATATTAATTACTGTCCTGGGAGGGGAAGGAATGATGTCTCTCAATTGTCATGGTAAGACTGTAGGTTAGCAATGCTTGAACCCTGATCCTTTTAATGATGGTTGGCTGCTCCCTTTTTCTCATCTCAAGTGGGTAAGTTAAAAGCCTGCCTGTTTCCCATCCCTCCTTCTTTTGTGTCTGAATGTGCATGGGAATAAAGTGAAGGTGGGGAAGGCTTTCAGCTGTAGCAGTGTGCGCGGGCGGAATGGAGCAGCCCGTTGCCAGTGGGAGGTCGCAGTGTCCTCCTCGGCCCCACAGCAAGGTACCAAACACCTCTCAGGATATGCACATAATCCTTCTTGCGGCTCTCACCTCCTCAGATCACACTGACCTTTTCCTCTGGCCCTTTACCCCACTGTGGGTCTTTTTCCAAATGGGAGAAATGGAAAACTTTTTTAATGCTGCTGAAGAAAATCAATGATGAGGAACAAAAGACGTTTCGGCCTGATTTAGGCCCTATTAATATAAAACAGCTAGGTGGAACAGCCAAACTCAGCAAGAACCAAGCTGTGAAGGATCTACACATAGGAACAGCTTCACAAATCTCTCCATGGGCCACTAGCAGCTTAACAACTGCATGCAATTATTTAGATGTATAGTTTATTCCTGCATAATTTATGCAGATCCATTTTCAGCTATTTTGCCCAAATACAAAATAATAGTTTCATGATTACAGCATCATCTGGGGACATCAAAGCACTCCACCGTTATGATTCACATCCCCATTAACGATAATGCAGAAGACAAATGTGAATCTTTATTAGGTTAATTCTATTTTGCTCATTTTGCAGATGAGTAAGTGGGAGCACAGAGAGGTTAAGTGATTTGCCCCAGGTCACAAAGCGAAATCTGGAAGTAAAAACAATGTGTGAGTACGGCCTAAAAGCCATATACATTACAATTAAATAATGAGGTATTTAATAGCAAAGAAATTCTAAAAACTAGGGCTTCATACCCCACCTATGTATAGTTTTAACAGGTAATCTTGCATTCCTCATAAATTTTAAACTTCCTATGATCACTAAAAAATTCTTTAAGAATGGAAAAAAAGGCAAGAAAAAACTTTTCTTTCCGTCTCCAAAAAGAAAATTAGACAGGAAAAAGTGCTGTTAAAGTTGCAGCAAACAGAAATGATCTGTCCTAAAGTGACACTGATTTTTTTGCAGTGCTCTCAAATGTCCTTGAGAAACAGAAAGCCACATAAAGCTCTGTGGCCTACAGGAGAATAAAATAAAAGGAAAGACTGCTTCTTTAAATAACAAGGTTTTACTGAGCTGTATTTATTTGACTTATTAATAAGGTGTATGCAATTAACTCCGTCAGTTTTAACTCAAAGGTCAGTAACATAATTTGTTAACTACTGCTTCTCCAGTTAAGGGAGTTTCTAGTAAATGCCTGCATAACTAGAAATACTGTAAAAAAGAAAAAGCATTCTTTTTCTGGTATAAAAAGTATTTTCAATGCAAGCTTTAAAACACACTGAAAAAGTAGTATAGTAAGTTAACAACAATAAGCAAAAATGCATATAGCTCATAGTTTTGAAACGGCCATTGTTTTCCATATTTGTGTTTTCCTTCAAGTCCAAAAAGCTACGCCAAGTTTCTATCTTCAGCCATATAAATGAGCACAAAGTTTAAATGAGCTCACATGCTTCATATAACTGTAAATAGTTAACTGTGTTCAGTTGTTTAGTTTGAGACTGAATTTGCAAAGTTTCAGTCCCAAGAGACTTTACAGTGCAGAAACTTCCACTGCTGAGTGAAAGTTGGCATTTAGGATGCATTACAAGCAGAAAAACATTGGAAATAGGCATTAACTTACGCTATATTTAAGTTATCTAAAATTTCCCACTAGATCCATGAGCCAGTGTCATTACTTGAAGCAAATATTATGTCATGTAGTGGGGAAAAATTCCTGTTGTCAGGAAAGTCCCTTCTTTTTCTCTCACAGAATCCCATCCAGACTTAGAGGTGTTATCATGCTGAGAACTGACACATCCTTTTGCTGATTACGCAGGTGACAGAAAGCTTAGCAACACATCAGAGAAGTCAAATATATTCCTTGACATGGTAATGAGGGAACCTGGTTCCCCTGTTTTTTAGTATCTTCACTTGCACTATTGTACTGTACAAAGAATCAGATTCTGGAATTTCAGTGTTTCCACATTATTTCTATGTGCATTTCAGTGGTTATCTGCATTGAGAACATCTGTCCCTGTATGGTCACAAAATTAACCTCTCTGACATGTCATCAAGCCATTTCTGTGTTCACTGGTACCTGGGAGTTCAGTGCTGCAGACTGAGGGGGTAGGGAGCAGGATCCCTTGGAGTGGTGTGCTTAAAAGGCTTTGCCTAAATGATTCTTCCAGAAAGCGCAGTCTTCTGTTTGAATAAATATATTCTTTCCCAGAGGGACTGGGTGCCGGCCAGATCTCATCCACACCATGATCAAAAGTTATTCCCTACTGACAAGTCAAGCATCAGTTGGGCAACTTTTTTTTTCTTCTTTTTTTTTTTTTTGAATATGTGCATATGAATTTTTAACAAAAAGTCCCCTTGTAAATAAAGGAAGGGCTTTCTGTCATAAACTCCCAGAATAATAGTCTCATTCACTGTGAAGTACTGAACAGTTCAGCAACCTACTCCAGTACAGCCATGTTGTTTTTCTTCTATCTCATTTTCATATCTCAAATGAGTTCAGCTTCCTGTGATTCACAGAGTAGGGAGATCTACAAGGAGGGAATAGCTGTCTGTTTTCCCACTCCCCTTTCTGCCTTATCTAATACAGTCATTTCAAGACTCCTCTCTTGCAATCAGTCCAATACTTTTATTAGCTTTAGGTTTGCAGCTGAAACAGTAAAGGTTAATAATGTTTTCTAGATACCTGGGAAGTCCATCGCAATTTACAAAAGACTGTGGAGTTTCACATCCCAATATATGTTTATGAATCCACTGTAAAATTAGTGACATAAATTAGCTATCTCAAACTTAAGACTAAAGTAAATAATCAAGCTCATTACCTTTGAAACCAATAATAGCCCACCACCTCCAGTTTCATTCACTAATAATTTCCTTGGAAAAAAGTTAGGTGCTACGTGTACTGCCAACATCAGTTCTAGTAACACTTCAGTTTCAATTATAAAAGTTCTATTGAGTTAAACGAAGGGAACTGATCAAAACTGAAATATGAAATTATTGAATTACATTAACATGGTATATCCTATAAAATAATTTTATTTAAAATTCAAAGCTAGATTTTAAAAACAGAAAACAATTATTCATTACACATGGAAAAATAGAAGCTTACAGACTAATGTATATCTCTATATTTTTGGAGATATATTCTTACTTCTTGCTATATGATGAACTGCAAAAAGGAATGTATCCATTATATTCATAGCTGGTTTTCATGGATCCCTCTGATGGAACATTTTTTACAAGTAGTATACGACACCCACAAGAATATCAAACTAAAGGGCCAAATTTTTGCAAAGTATTTAGCCAGAATCAGTAAGACATATTAATGTCATTAATAAGTCAATTGCTGCCTTATGCATTTCAGGATGGAGCTGCAACTGATAAATACTAATAAGTCCACTACATAAAGCCACAAATAAATACAAACAATTACAAAACTAAAATGATGCATGGTGGGATCAACACAATCTGATCATTTGCAGTTATCAATGTAACTCATTTAATGATATAAATAAAATAGAAGAGAATAAGGCAGTTGTTATATGTTACTTGAATTAATATGTTTGGGATTTTTCAATTTAACTACACAAATAACTAGAGCTGCTGCTCAACATGGAAAGAACTGTAGTATTTTTGCTAATTTTTAACCACAAATTATGGCAAATTATGTTCTTTTTAGAAACTGAATGAGAATTGTTTTTTTTTTAAAAAAAAGCAACATTAACTTTTTATATATAATAACAAAACATTATTCACTTCAATCTGGATTTGCAGTAGTATATGACAGATCAAAACACTTCTTATCATAGTTCAGATTCAGATCAGATGAGAATATATAGCTATAAACTATATGAAGCATTGTTCAAAATTGCCTATCCTATTGCAAATCAAGTATATTTCCATACATTTCTTTCAAGCTATGCTGGGTTTATACTAATATAATGAACCCTATAGATTTTACCATTTGAATGACAAAAAACATGAATCAGACATTTCACGGAAAGTGGTTCTTGCAAAATTTCTTTTCCTGACTGAAAGCCATGCAAGAACTTGTTACTACCACAGGTGGAAATGTCCAGATATCTTCTTTTGTTTTCTTTGCCTCTAGATATTGATTGGACAAAGAACTTGGACCACGTTTTATACTCTTTTTTCATATTCAGTTCTTTTTAACTTTGATGTACATCAGAGTGCTAAGATAGAAGAACCAGATCTTCACCTTCATTAGGCCATTTAGGTCAGATTTTATGGCAAACATAAAACAGCTTACTGAAGTTGAAGTTGGTTTGGTCTAGACCAGCTGAGAATTTGGTCTGAAATGTTTAGCAAAAACATTATTTACAACTTTGTCCAGAATTCTATGCATTTTTGGCAGCTCTTCATTTGTAACACCTTTGCTAGAGGGTCTACTGGGAAGTGAAAAAGCTGAACATAGGTTAAATAGGGAAAATGGGTTACAAATACAAACAAGGAAAGCCAAGCTATTCTCACTTTTCACCAACAGCGTAAACTGATTGACAGGAGTTGTTAACAATTAATAGGAAGTTTGGTGCATATTTGAAAGATCTCTAAACCTGGGATTACATATGCATAAAAAAGAAAAGAGAAATGGTATGGCATTCTGGGTGAAAGAGTTGCATATCTTTTCTTTGTTATATGTATGTTGGAACCATTGTATTTTGACATATTAGAACACATGAAAAAGCCTTCCATTTGCAAATAAAGGCACACAGATATTCAGCTGGGGGGGGGAGGGGGGGGGAGGTTATATAGGTATCACTGGATCCAATTTTTTTATAGTAATGTCAACATACATTTCATAGAAATAGTTTTGAAATAACTTTAAAATTGATGTTTATGTATCCCTCTTACACTGAAAAAAATATTAAAACAGTATTCTACTTTATATTACTGTACTGTATATAATAACAATACAAGTAACGTGCAAGTATCAAAGAACCTTTTGATAAGGTTTTCCTCACCACAGTTATTTATGCTTGCAACAAGTTAGGGGACCACATTGTTACATTCTGGTAAAAGTATCCTATGGTCCCTGTTTAATTCCTGGAGAAACCTAACAGAGCTAAAAGATGTGCTACAAAAGGGATAGAAAGTAAAGAACGTGTCTATTATCAGTTTAATGATAGGATAGACATTCCCTTCAAAGTTTTTCCTGTTAGGAAGCCTCACCAGTGAATAAAAGTATCTAATGTATTATTCAGATAAAGGCCTCTGAACCTTAGACAGAAGGAAATCCATACCGCCTTACATTGCTTTATTAAGTCTATATTAAGGGCTCCATTACTTTAAAGAAACTGTTTAAGTAACATTAAGGCTATGACCCAAACTGACAAAAGTAAGGAAATACAGATAGCTGAATTTCCATCTTTAAAATATGCTCCTGTGGGGAAGAGAAAGGAACAATGGAGTATGAGACTTTGCTTCTCATCTTGGTCTGAGAGAAATATTCGGGGGGGGGGGGGGGGGGGGGAAGCCTGAATCTTCACTTGGCATTCAACTGAATCCAAATAAAAACTGTTTAAAGTTTGGCTCTCTTCCCATTACCTCACACCATGGGTCACTTGCAGATCAAGGAGCAAGTTTTCAAGCTGCCATAGGAATGCCAGACAATTCCTTCTTCCACTGCAACAGCAACTGTTAGAATAAAAGACCCAATTACCGCTGCTGGGGCTATATGTAAAACATGGGTACTCAAGGGTTGTCACATGTTCTCTGCCCATGAGATGCACTGTGAAACCTCCAGAGATTAAAAGGTATCTCTCTACCTTCTTCTTCCTTTTATACAGGAGGAATGGAGCAATGAATATGTAAGAGGAGAATAAGATCACCAGCAACAAGACCGACAGGTTGCAAAGTGGCCAGCACCATACAGGAAAGGAAAACACCATTAGGCAAGTATTTCTTACCTCTAGCTCTTAGCCCAGAGTTAAAATTAATTTACCTTTATACTGTGCCACTATGCATATCAGATAAATTCTAACAGAATTCTAACAACTAATAAGTAAAGTAGAAACCTTTGTGGCCTAAATATTGTCTTCTAAGGTTGATAATAATTCTAAGTAACACTGTATTGGTCAGGTGAATGGCCTACCTCCTTTCATCTCACCTGAAGGCCTGAAAAACAGCTACAGGCTGTATCTCTGCTGTTGAAGGCATTGGTACAGCACTAATATGAGTATTTTAGCATGTATTTAAAACCTTTGCAAATAGAGGAAGTATATGAGCACATGCTTGTGGCTAGGAATGTCTTTAAATCTCTCAACAGTTGAATGCTACTTTTAGACAAAAAGTTTTTCTTTATTCTTGCGGTCTCACTTCTGCATTGACATCGCATGCTGCCCCCAATTTGTTTACCTCTCATACTCAGTTTCCTCATCAGGTGGACAAGAAAAACAAAAAAAAGCTACACAGCATTACCACAGCAAATGAGACAGTCTGCATTAGACAGGATCCTCCATAGGGTCATCCACAAGAAGTCACTGCCCTTTGTACAATCAGATTACTTGTTGGCAACATTTTGTGTTACAAGAGACTTCCAAGAGACTTTCCTTGTTTTACAGCCTACCTAAAATGTTCTGTACCCTCAGCACATAAACATGAAATAATATTTTTTATAAGAAATCTGGAGACCAGTGTCACGAATGCTGAGCAGAAGAAAAGCTCCTGTTGTTCAAATTCCTAGCTTTGCAAGTGGTCTCAGCAAACCTGAATCAAAAAATGGGTATCATTAGTCACCAGTGCTTAACTGTGGGAGTTATTAACACTTGGACCAAACCTGGAAATAAATACATTAATAACTTCTCCAGTTCTTCAGATCAAGATTCAATAGCTTTCTGAAACAAGTTTGGCCAAATCTAAATTTAAACTGCAGACAGAAGTAAGGGGTGAAAGTGAGCAATCTGCAGTATTTATATAAGATCTGATTCAATGATCTATGTCCTTTTTTGGCCTTAAATGCTAAAACACTATGATAAAAGTATATGATATCCAGACTAGAGGAGCATTGATTTGTGCAAATTCCATGGGAAAAAAATCATGAAAATAAAAGAGATCCATTTGGATAAGGCATTCATTTAATAGGACAAATGGCTAGATGGGTAACAGGATGCATTTAAAAGGTTCAAAACGAGCAAACAGGTTCAAACAAAACAAAAATTAACCTCCCATGGTGAGGCAAGCAGCTATCTTTTAGTCCTTGTAATTTCCATTCTGATGGAAGTTACACACACTACATTATCTTTCCAGACTGTGGGGCTTGCGTTATTTATATATACATTACAACCAAAGTCTTGACCAGGAAAACAAAATCCCAGTGTTTTTTCTAAGAGTTACCTTTTACAGACCCAGTCTCTATAGTTCCATCAGGATGGGTGGAAACAGTCTTTCTTACCTCAGATTTGGGCCACTATCCTTTCAGTCTCACATCTTCAAACCTCCTGGCAGCAAACTTCTGCTCCTGCATGCCTCACCATGCACTAGGGTTGTGGGTAGTGGTCCTGTCCTTTTCCTAGCTCAAAGATACTGTTTTCTGTCAAGTATCTGCATCCTTTATTGCTCTATATGATCTCTCCCTCCCTAAAGAACCTCTTAACCACCAATTCCCTAAGGAGACACATTAGTCTTAGCCTTGTTTCTGTTCCCAGTGCAGCTTGTTTGGACTCACTCGGTCTCAGATATGCATACTCTCTTGAAGCTGCTAATGACAGTAATGAGTGAAAAGGCAAATTTTTAAATTATACTCTGTTGCTGTCTCACAAGATGGGCTTCACTTCCCTCTTGCTGCACCAAGCAAAAGGAAAAACAGGAACTACCTATCTGCCAAGAAAGCCAGCCACATAGCAAAGACCCAGAGAGTTCTGAACAGTGCTTCTCCCTGACAACGATCAGCTGCTCCAAACAAGCAGAAAATCATGATTTCTATAACAAGTCTGATACATTTGTTTCCATTTTCTATAATTTTTCAAGAAATCAAAAGAATAGAGTGTGAGGCCTTTCACAAAGGCTCTTGCTCCTGGCAAGCGAGTGAAACATCTGCATCACAGTATACCTCTTAACCGTGCAAGGCCTGTCACTCTCAAAATGCAATTGGAACACTCCCCAATATTTCACCAATCTACATCATTACCAACATATTTTAAAGTCTCAAAGTCAGTAGAAATCACCTAGTAGGTATGGAAGAACACAAAATGATGAGTGACAAGATTATAACTCTTTGCTTGACACAATGTGTTATTTACCCGTCTCAGTATTTTCTTTTGTAAAATGGGAAAAAACCTTTCTACATATATAAGCAGAATATTTAGTAAATGAACAATTAGTAAATTAAGTTGTTCTGCAAAAATTAAGAACAACAGCAATTCTTAGTATTATTCTCCCCATTCACCGCCTGTACCTGAGAATATAGAGATGGATCCATTCCTTCCCTTCTTCTTGAAGGAATCTTGCTCCTTTATCATATCAATGTGTTTTTTAAGGAAAATATTCTTGCTCTCGCTATCTGCATAGTGCATTGTATACTACAAAAGGCAAAATTTAATCTTTAAACTGGGACTTCTCTGCAAAACATGACTGCTTTCTTGACCTGGCAAGAGAACAGATGGATCTTCATCCTGTTGATTGAGCAGATGTAAAGACTGTCCAGCAAGGTGCTGTAAACCTGTGGAAAGATCAGGCCTATATTAACATTTAAGCATAAGGGTAGTCCTGTTGCAGGTTGTACAACAATATATACTCACACGCATACATACAAACACACTCTCATAGATCTCTATATATGAATACACACACAAATAAATGGCTGACAGCTGGATATAAATGCAAAACTATGTCTCAGGCTGCGACACTTTGAATTATTTCTAACATGTACAATGCAAACCATCTATTTGAAATTTCACAAAGGGAATTTTCTCCCAGGATACATTCTTGTATGCTAAAATTCAACTAACACTAGACTTCTTTTTGGAAAAATAAACATTAAAAAGGCTGGGTTTCAAATGGAAGTGCTGACAGGCCTTTAACTATCGCAGCTTGAATAGTATCACCACTGTATATTAACAACTGTAGTCATAAAATCTCAACATTTTTTCCCTCCCTGTCTTTCCCTGGAGCTGCTCAAAAAAGCTAAGCCCTCTTTCACATTCTTAATGACCAAAAGTTAAAAAAAAAAAAAAAAAAAGAAAAAAAAAAGAAAAGAAAAAAAGGAGAAGAAAAGTAAAAAAAAGACTTAAAAGTTCAGCTGGATTTTCTTCTGGTTTCCTAATGAGCTTAACATCTCATAAGATGCCTTTGGTAAAGGAGAAAATCTTTTCAAAAAGACCCATTTTCCTGCTGACAGTACAATCTTTCTGAAGTAACATCAGAAGACCATAAGGGTGACATCCAAGCCACCTGAGCTGGTGATACAAGCTCTGTAACCAACAGATTTCTATCCCTTCTTTACTCCCCATTTTCTAGCAACATAGTTCTTTAGAATAGGGTCAAAAGAAAAATTTCTGTTTAGTTATTTAAAGGAAACAAATAACTTTTTCGTCAGATCTCTGCTAGAGCTTGACCAAAGTCAAAGTATACCGTAATTTAATTGGTCATAAAAGACACAAAGTATCTGGCTTTTAATAAAACAGATCACAAAGTTATGTAGTTTCATGTCACCATGAGTATGCATGAACAATGGTACCTAACCTATTTCATGATCTTTTTTTTACTGTTAGGTAACAGAGAATAGTCTCACAATAAACTCTAATCCTGCACTATGGCAAAAAAAAATAAGAAGCGGCAACTGCTACCTGTGTGACAACTGTGAAAAGGGATACTGTCTTGAATGCAGTGACTGTCTATTACCAGCATACATGGTATTTGAACATGTAAAAATGTTACTTACATAACTGTCATTGCTCATATAAGCTGCCTGATGGAAAACAGTGGGGTTATTCCAGTGTTTGGATTATTTGTGTGTCAGAGCAGCTACAAAAATGGACCTTACTATATCAGGCATATAGAAAAATACATGGTTTTGCCACTTGTGTTATGATGTGGTGGCCCTACAATGCAGCAAGAGGTGGCATTTGCTAGTTATATGTTTAATACGCTATTACACAAAGAGGCTGTATTATTAGGTCAGAATCATCAAATTCTGAAATTTATTTTTGTGACAGAAACCCTTAACAGATGTGTAGGCTTTAAGAGTGTTAGTCATAGATTACACCGGAATGAACAAGGCAAGAATCTCAACATGCTCAGTTTTGAAAGCTGGTAAAAGAACACTTCTCATTTTTTATGTTTTTACATCTTCTATAAATTCTGCTATGGCTGCTCTGATTTTGTCATTTTAGTAATTATGGAACATCTATTGTAAAATAATCCATTAAAAATAATTTCAGTGTACCTGAGGACCTATTTGAGATCGATGTCTTTTTCAGGAACAAAACACCAGTTTTCCTAACACCTAAGAGTTCCCATGTGTACAAGTCCTCCTCCTTAGCATGATTCAGCACTGAGTGAATTTTGGACACCTGGCCAGAACCGGGGAGAGTCCATCAGGATACATTTCCAGAATAAGGACTTCCCAAAGACCTTAAACCTGATATGGCAGTTGAATGTCTCCAGAGGTGGGAATTAATTCTGTCCCCAGATCAGCTCAATCCCCATGTGAGGGGAAACCTTCACTTATCATAGGTTCTGCTGCATTATTTATGATATCTCTGTGATCTAATTAAGCTTTATTCAGCAAGACCTTTTTCTCAGGCTCACACAGGGAATGGAGTGGAATGGGGCAACTGATCATGAAACTCCAGTAATTGTATACTTCTGGAGCAGAAACACTAAACAGACTGGTTCAAAGTAATTCTTACCAAAAAAATCTGTTAATTTCAGAGGAGTTAAAATAAGAAGGAATCGAACCCATAAAACCAGATTCTGCCCTACTTTACACCGAGTATGGTCTCAGGGAGGCAACTGACTCTGCCAGGGCAGCATTTCAGTTCCTGAGTTAGACTGCAGGAAGTCCTATAGTCCTGCAATTCTCACGTAACCTTTATTGTCTTATTTTCAACTGGCTGCTGTAAGCTGTAAAAATGCATTTGTAAAAAAAAAAAAACCAAAACCCACAAGACTGGTGCTTTGGGATATCCAGTCTTAGAACCTGACCCAATAAAAAATACACACATACATTCAACTTCCACACCATTAAAGCCAGACATTTTCTTTTAACAAAACCTGGCCCTCAGTTCTAGTCAATACCATACAGAGGCATTTAGAGAGTAACAAAATCTCACAGGAAATTCTTTATATAAAGAGGTTCAGAAATGAAAATACCATGCAGGTCACAGTCATTGGCACATAATGGTACAGTTAAGCCATTCATTTCTAATTAGGGTTGTGATCAGAAAATAGCCAATTTTGCTTTTTGCTTCTTAGTGCGTTCAACAATTTTGTCAGCCAAAAACTTAGCTGCTAAATTTTTAATGATCCTTTATTGGATAATAAGGTTTTGTTTTCATTTCTCTCACACTGCTGGAGCCTCCATTAACAATTATATTGGGGAAAAGGTTTCCACCGTAGGTGGGCCCCACAGTCTGTCTAAACCATGGATTAGAAGTATAGAAAAAAAATTAAAAACAGGGGAGAAGAAACAAAGAAAGCTTAAGAAAGACAGGTTTGGTTTGGGGTGTGTACAGAATTAGGTTACTTCACTACATAAATTAAGCAAAAGTAATTAATACATTCAATGTAGTGAAACTTATATGAACCTGCTTCTCTCTGGGTTGGCAAGATCCATCCACCTAGTTGGAATGCTCTTTAATTAACGGTCAAAACAAAGCAATACTTGTTATTTCAGGAATAATATGAGGGTTTGATAGTAGAGCTGGTCATATCCCTGGCAGGTGCATGCCTGGCCCAAAGGTTCCCTCTGTCCTACTGTGATGTTTTAGTGACCTGTTCCAAGGAGAAGGTCCTACTGGTTTACAGAAAGAATTGTTCACATTTAACTCAAAAAAACTGTTTCTCTTACCACATCAGGAGTATCTTCTCTTCAAACCAAGCCAAGTTTTTTCCTCTTCCTTTTCTAAGGCAAAAGAAGGGTTTCTTATTGGCTCAACAAGTTACATTTCTTCATTTTTTATGTTCTTTGTTTCAGGAGACAGTTTGGGGGCTTAGGCATAACCTCTACTTTGCTCTTTGGTCCCACGTATCACCCAGATCACTACATGATCTCTGAGATGGTACATTAAGAACGTCCGTTTTGGACAATTGTCTGAGTGCTGAAATTTGAATATAAATGAGTGCCTGAGCGGTTCTCGGGTTGGAGAGAAAAAATTAATGACTGCAACGGGAAAGAGGACAAAAAAGAAGATAATTTGAAGGAAAAAATAAAGTTCAAATGCACTGAAAATAGGGACAGTGCAAGCCATAGAACAAAGGAGGTGTTTTGAAGAGTATTTAATATTTTTTTTAATAGGTTTGCAGCAGAATTGCATTGCAAAACCTCCAAATCTGCACAGGTAGAAATGTAGACATAATATATGTAAGGTTCATTTCACCACCTGTTTCCTGAGAAGACTCACTGGCACTTCGTATTAAAAACTCAGTATAGCTTTTAGCTTTATCAAATTTTAATTTCCTATATGAGTATGAAAATGAATGATAAAATGAAAAAAAAATCCAGCCATACCAAACCAACTATTTTCATGCATAAGGTAATAGAACAATTTGTTTCACCAATATAGAAAATAATCTGGTGATTTTTTTTTTCTTTCAAATACTCTGAAGCACAGACATAAAATTCAGCACCATGACTGACCATTTTGAAAAGGATATGGTTTCTGTTGCAACACCTGGACAAACATAGCCAAGGCTCTGAAAAATCTCTCCTTAACTATATTTATTTCTCCTTTTCATCAGCCATAATTTCTACAGATTTCAACCCCATAAGGCATCCTCAGACTTTCACATTTTCTAGAGACTGAGTACATGTCCTGCTGCTCTACAGAGTTGATCTCCTATTTGATAGGGGACAGCATGTTGCAAAGATAAATTAATTTTTATGAATCCTGCAAATATTATCACAGTCACAACCATATGAAAAAGGTATATGAGAAATATTCTGCCAAAGGGGTGAGGTTTGAATAAAGTATATTGAATAAGACACTGGGTCACAGTCTGAATAATTAGAAGGACACCCAGAAAGAAAAACCATGATATATAAATATTTATTTAAAGAATGGTATTAGAAAGTACATGCAGAAGAGAGGAGAATGGAATTATAGAAATCTTTAAATCTTCATTTCTTAATCTATGATTTTTTATCTTGCTAAACATCTATAAAATGCAGTTCAATATGTCTAATACATCTATACAAGAAAAGTAAATGTAATTGCGTATGCAGAATCAATGCATGTATACAGGCACATAAGGGCACACAAAGACACAGACATTAAATGAATGAGAAAGGGTGATGCAATATAAGGAGGTAGGATAAATTATGTCTACTTCATTTGCAATTTTGTAACTCATCCTAACCATATGGTGAAGAACTATATAACTCATTCCACTTGGTATACACTGACTAGGTCACATTCAGGTTAACTTCGCAGTCTGCTGAAATGCATTTCCTTGGTAGGTGGAGCCCGCCAAACTGACTAAAGGTGACCGATGGAAAGAAGTTGTGCTGTCTTGACACAGTCAGTAGGGCACTTTCACTCATACAGCTGGAGAACACAGTAACAGGAATGTTCAAAAGCTTTACACTACAAAATGTGATAAGCAGTTACTGTTCGCTATGAAATATATGTGTTGCAGCTTTTGGGGTGGGTTTTTGGGTATTGAATCGACTCAATATTATAGTCAACAGAAAATGTCTCTAAGGAATCAAATAACATAGGGCCTGTCTGCTGAAGAGCTGTATTTGACCTTCTGTGCCATCAGGAAATTGAGATCACCCAAGATCTCCTGCCCAATGGCCTAGGGTTTTTTCAGTTTTTGATTGTACGGGCCCAGATTCTTTCAAGTAGCAGACTTCTTCAGTTTCTGCTTCACCTGCTTTACCAGGCTAAACTTTTCTATCTGTGCTTTGCACTCTCCATGCTACTTTAATAGGCTGCTAAGCCTGCAGCTCCAGATGCAATGAGCTCAGTGAAATCAACGGGAAATATCTGTGTGCACCAAAGGCCAGATTTTGATCCATTGTGTTCAAGCAGAATGATCCTCATTAACCTAACAGATAAAGGCAGCAATGAGCGACACTTCTGTAATATCCATGAAATCACTATTTCATGATACCAGTGAGAGCCCAGGGAGGAGGTTTCTTGGTTGCAATAATTAATAATTTACAAAAAGCTTTAACTAAGCAAGACATTGCCCACCTGGAAATTGGAATGAAAGGATATTAATGAAGCTGCAATGCAGATGGTTATGTTGAAGGTGATGAAGAATTTATTAGGGAGACAGCCATCAGAGGCTGTAGTATATGAAGCATAAAACTGCTATAACTAATGACAGCAAGTAGTTTAGGCAAGTAATGGACAGCACAGTTACAAAAGGGAACATGGAGATATATTATTTAGTAATAAAGTTCTCATAAAAATGTGAAATATGAAGTAGAAAGATTAATATGATTGCATAAGCCATCTTAAATATCCATACCCAACTTCTGCCTTTTAAAAGAAGTAGACTGAATTTATGCCCAAGCAGCAACACGTAAGTCACAGCACTTATTTACACAGTTTATGCAAACTACTACAGATCTATGGGCTTAATTTATTGAAATAATGTTTGAAAGTGGTTTAATTTATTGCATTAACAATAGAGAAGATGCTATATTTCTACCTGCCAAGTGATCCAAGAAGTGTAGGTCAGGTTATCAATCATCATACCATACTCCAGAAGATCCACGGACCTGCAGGTTACCAGCTGCTCTGCTTTAATAATTTCAATGATCCCCAAGACTAAATCCTTTCTTTACACCTCCACTGTTGGAATTAATGTTTGCACAAAACCTGGGTGATAGGGTTGACTGCAGAAGACCACATAAACCTAAACTTGCTTAAGACAATTTTTCTCTAGGATTTGGTATGCAACGGTAGCTAGAAAATATTTTTTTTAAAACTATCTTTTCTGTGGTTTTCTATAGTAGAAGAAAGCTGAAGAAGAATTTTAGATTATGCTAACACTGGCATGCAGAGGAGGTGAGTAGGGGAAAATTACTGAGGATTCGGGACTAGAAGCTGTTTAAGCCTGCTTTTCTCTCACCCACCTGAATTCATAATGCATTAGGAAATGTGTCTTTAATGCATACATTGATCAAGCTACCTAATTAGAGGAAGCCATTCTTTTTTCAAGTTCTTTTTAAAATGTATGAATTCTTATCCCAGACCAAACCCACTATACTTGAATGTGAATTTTCTGTCCAAAATAAAAGATTGTTCTAGTCCAGATACCCTGTAATATAAAAAACATTGCAAATGGCTACACTTCAGTCCACAATAGGGGTTTATCCTTCTTCCCAGATTAAAAAGAAAAAAAAATACTCTAAAATATTCCTGATGTTATCAAAAAGGGGATTTTCATGCATTTGCCCAAATTTATCCATAATACTTGTCTTTAGTGGAATTACAGTAAAGTGAGATTGGCATGAAGTAAAACATGAAAGGATTTTGTTGAAACCATTGACCTGATCATTCACCCAGAAGAACAGCTATTTTCTCAGCCACTCTTTTATTTATCGAGGTTTTAATTATTTTTTGTGTCATCGCATTTTTCTATAGAGCAGAACTTCTGGAAATGCTATCAGTACTTGCTACTGCTTGCACCTCTGGTTGGCTGAGATGATCTTGGAAAGAAGCAGATGTAGAACTGATATGTTTTTGGCTAAGACAGTAACTGGCAAAAGTCTGGGATGTGATAAGATGCTTTCTGTCAGAGTTTTGTCAGTTGACCATTTCAATGTGGAGAGTTAAAATAAAGTTTTCTGCCAACACCGAGTAAGCCCTGTCTCCAGAGCACTCAGTCTCTGATATTAAACCAGCACTTAAGTAGTGAATAACATATATATATATATATATCTCCATACACATATATATTCAGATAAATAAAAACAGCTTCTCCGAGAACGTTCTTTCTCTGCAGGGCACAGACAACTCTGCAGGGTAGGGATAGGGAACTAAGAATTGTAGCTTGTATTCAGGAATGTAAGCTTTGCCTACAAATACAGGTGATAGACTTTTGTAATAGTGGTTATTGAATGAATATATCCTGAATCACAATCTAAAGACTACCCCATGTGTGTTTGGTTTTTTAAAGACATGGAAAAACTACATTGGCAGTCATCTGCATAATTCAGAGGCATACTGAATGAAATATAAAGGGTTATTTTGATTTGTCAGCAATAATATTATATTTGCAAATTCTGGGTCACTCACTATTGAGAGACATACAAAATCTTCTAATGGGGAGTAGTACGAACAAATGTGTAGCTTTTGTTGCTTTGGGGCACTTGTTTACAAATCATGTAGTGTCTGCTCTAAGGAATAATCCATTTTCCTTTTAAACCGCTTCTTTTCTTTCCTTCTTTCTCTCTCTCTTTATTTTTTTTTCTTTCAGAGGGGCAAAAGCTTAGAAAAATTAACCTACAAGGTAAATAATTTTCTTTTTCCATTGTACACTGAACTACTCTGCTACCTGGATGTAGCTTGTCATATTTAGTAGAGGGGGTTTTGAATCATAAATGAATAAAATAGTTCATTTAACTGTTACTGGAATTTTGCACTTTCCCCTTGTGAGTGGTTTTGTTGGCCTTATAATACTGGTTTGGCCAGTTGAAGTCTCATGAGTTATGAGTGTTATTTCCTTACAATTGCACATATTTTCCATATTTCACACAAACCAATTATTTATCACACACATATACATGTGTTTCAAATTATTTTTAAATTAGTTCCTTCCCATTTTATACAATTTTTAAATTACTCCCAGTGTTTTGAATCTTAAAATAAATGATCTATTCAGCACTTATTAATGTTTTCCAAGATTTCATAGAAGAGCTGCTGGTTTGTTTATGAAGAACATACTTTCTCACCTATGCATCATATCCTCTTGCACCAAGGGATACCTGGCAGTGAGTTCTCCCTTTCTCTTCTATGAATGGTGTAAAGCCTGACCAGTATGGTAGAAATTGGGAATGCTTGAGGTTAAAGACATTCCTGAAACCATCCTCATCATCTGTTTTTGTTGTGCCAGATGGCAAAGGCTGCACAGTTCCACATGTCAATCCTGCAAACAATAGTCATAAGAGAAAGGTAATACGTAAGTGCCTGTGTGGCACCATAAGGTGATGTTTATTACAATATATATTAAAAATATTGGTATATAACTTACATACAATGCTTTACATAATATTGTATATTTAAAGGATATATTAATTATTTTAATATATAGATTTACACACCTAGCTAGCTAACATTTGCAGAACTTTATATATATCCATAGCACCTTCTGTTGCTTTTTTCCAAACTCCCTGTATTTGGTTTCCAGTAACAAGTTGTCCTCAGTATTTAAAAAGAAACTGTACCAGCATGTAAACAGAAGGGTTGTTATCTTTTCTACTTTGTGATGTGACACTTCTGCAGGGTCTGCCTAGTGGTGCATTGAACTTTACAGCTGTCCCACTGCATTGCAAATTCATGCCTATTTTTCTCTCCACTATCATTCATGATCGCTTTTGCACTGCTATTGCTTTCCATGTTTCACTGTCTCCACAAAAATTTGAGTTTTGAATCGTAAATTCTGAGGAAAGGCTGAGAGAGCTGGGCCTGTTTAGCCTGGAGAAGAGAAGGCTGGGAGGGGATATCATCAAAGTCTACAGATATCTTAAGGGTTGGTGCCAAGAGGATGGGGCTGCGCTTTTTCAGTGGTGCCCAGCGACAGGACAAGGGGCAACGGGCACAAACTGCAACACAGGAAATTCCGCCTGAACGTGAGGAAGAACTTCTTTACTCTGAGGGTGACAGAGCACTGACACAGGCTGCCCAGAGGTTGTGAAGTCCCTTTCTCTGGAGACATTGAAAACCCACCTGGATGTGATTCTGTGCAACCTGCTTTAGAGGAACCTGCTTTAGCAGGGGATTGGACTAGATGATCTCTGGAGGTCCCTTCCTATTTCAACCATTTTGTGACTCTGTGATTCTGTGATTTCATGAGATGTTGTGTCAGAGGTTTAACTAGAATTCAGACTCCTACTGCTTTTCTTTCAGCCATTCATTTTACATTCAGTAAAATGTTATCTTCATCTATCAAGATGTCATCTTCAAAATCTTCTTGCTGCTCTAGATCTTCAGGTTCCCAAGGATCAGGTCACACGTCCACTCTGTTTCCAGTGAGATAAGTACTGCTTCTGTATCACACCAAAAATAAAGTATACATAAAGTAAAAATATTTCTGATTCACTTTTCCTTGTGAGTGAAGGAAATTATTTTGTTCCTCTCCCAGAGGCAGATTTTCTAAGTGGCAGGTGATGATGATGCTGAAAAGGAGGGGGTTTTGTTTTTTTCACTTGTGTCTGCCCGCTTACATAACTTGAATGGAGTTGAGGAGTAAGAGAGGATCTGCTCTCCGGGATATCTGAGTAACCTAATACCCAGTGAGCTTTTTTCTCTCAATATTTTTCCAATACTGTTCTGGGATACAGAGAGAATCTTCAGAAAATGATTGTCAGAATCACTGTTCTTTTTTTTCCTTTTAAATTTGTTGTTTTATTTATAGTGTTTTGGTAATTACCTGGAATTCCATGTCTGGTCAAAAATAGTTGCCTGTGGCAGAGTAAATGAATTTCCTAATTGCCTTTCTACCAATTGGCCTGAACAATTTGTAAATGTTCTACTTTTCCAAGTATTTTTTTGTCTGGTCTTTATCATGTATATTTGGAAATAGTATCATTTTCTACTTATACAAACTATTTTGTATGCCTTTTGCTTAACAAAGATCTTTGAAAGGATAAGTTAATTTCAGTAAGTTTTAACCATTACTAAAGTAATCTTCTCTCTCTTTTTCTGAATACTATATTTCCTTTGCAGGTTTTCCTCTTACTCAAAAAAAAAAATTAAACCCTTTTCATTTCCTTAACTGCTTTGACATATAAGAACTAACAGATTAATTTGTATTGCACCCATTTTCCTTCCACAAACTTCAACTTTTTCTTTGTATTCCTCATAAATTTGGGCTTATTCCTCTTTTCCAATTTTGCATTCTGGAAAAAAAAAAGGTTCTTGCTATTGACAGATCCCTTGAAAAATTACAAGCATGGCCATTTTTTCTTCCTTGCATTCTTCTTTCATAAATATGAATATAAATATGAATATAAATTATGTTGATCTTTAACTAAAGTATACTTTAAGTGAGCTGCTCTGAAAGATGTCAGGGCATCCTAATAGACATCAAATCCCAGCATATAGCCCTGCAGGATGTGGTTGAATAATTCTTTTTCCTTCACTAGAGAAAAACAACCACAGGCCTGTTCATGTACTCATGTTTTAGTCACAGAAAATTCTTGCTGAGGAAGAAGGAATTAGGGGGAAGTAAATGCTGATTAAAGATTTAAACATGTGGAAACAGATTTCTTAATTTCTTCCACTTAGTGATTCCTGAACTGTGTTACCCTCTACATCTTAAGAACCTATTGGCTTAATACTAACTGGAATTGAGAAGAGAATTACTCAGAAATTGTACTATTCTTATATTCTTTTTTTTATACTTTTATAAAGACATAAAGAAAGATTTAAGATTAACTCTCCATTATTTAGTTTATCTATTTTGATGAGCAATGTGAGCCAACTGTGTTTAAAATCAAATAATTTGTGAGCTATAGTTGTCAAAGAGTTTTTTCTTTCTCCATAGTTCTGCGAAATCTGTATCCAATGTCTGTGCTTTTCCTAATTTTTTTCCCAAAACCAATAAATTTCATAACAATGTTCTCCATTATGCAATTGTAATTTACTAACATTATACCTATGTTAACTTCAAATTTAGGGTGTCTTTTTTTACTATTAGTTACCTATTTAAATATATGTTATAATATTCCCTTTACAAGAACCATCCTTCTAGGCATCATTTAGTCCTTTAGTACTAATAGATAGCACTATAGACAATACTTAGTTATCTATACTAATACCTATAGATAAATTCTATCATTCTGTATTCCCAGCTCTTGGTTTTTGTGCTCCTTTTATACTCCTGGTGATATTTAAATATAGTTATTATCCTCTTATTCATAATTTTATATTTCATAAACACTTCATCCTCTATTTTTAAATTATGTGCCAGGCCATACATGAAGTAGTAAGGTAGATTTACTATAAAGCAGTGGATCCATTATAGAAACTTAAGAACAGTGACTGCATGAAGAAGATTCATCTTAGAATGGCTGAAGATAAGAAGCAAGATAAAGGAAGCTTATAATGCTTATTGTGTTTGAAAGGGACCCAGGACCAAGAAGGTGAATCATATGTTAACAATAAGGAACTTACCTAGTCTTGCCCTTAAGGTGACAAACCACCTCATCACTAAGGAGAAGGAAACAATCTTAAAAACATATATAAAATGATAAGAAGGATAACATATGAGTAGAATAGTGAAGATATAATCTTGCTTTTGTTATCAGATGTGGGATCTATGTGAGTTTCTAAGATGCTGAATTCTTTTTAATTATCATTGAAAGATAGGGTAACATTGAGCAGGTGGTAAAGGTTATCAGTGTTACATTGACAATGTTTCGAGCAAAGGATCTCAAAAAAATCCAAAGTTACTGTGAAATTCTAAAAACACTTTAGCTAAAATATAATCTAACAGAAAAAAAACCCACCCTCAACTCTCTGGAAATATTCAGTACATAATTACAGTCAGTAGCTTTCTGCCTAAACAACGTAAGAGAAGGCAAATGTTTAACATGAAGCCCTTAAAGTTGGAGATTATTTTAAAAGCTATATTGTTAAAAGGCCAGAAGGGGTTTTTCTATTACTACTGGTGCAAAAGAACCCCAAAAACCCAAAACCTGGATCAGGAAGTTATATATCAGCCTTAAGAAATTAAAACTCAAGGTAAATAACACAAGCCCTTTATTTCAATAATCTATATAGACATAATTCACAGAATTGACTCTATTAAGATAAATCAATACTGATATACTGCACATTTAGAAAACAATGACTCAAAGTAAAGGTAAACAGAATTTTCTTTTTTAAAAAAATATATAAAGTTGAAAAATCTAAGCATCAGAAATTCTAGAAACACTTTAAATAATTTAAAAGCAGACTATCATAAGACATACCATACTGGAAGGAAACTGACTGTCCGTCAGAAGTGTATATAGATATAAAATATATCAGGATGCATGACATATATGTGACTGTGATGTGTCCATCATAGCGCTCACATGATCTTAGCCAGCTTTACAAGGGATGTTAAGATGAGAAAGGATCATCAGTCATCTATTCTGATTTCCTGCATGATAAAGGACTAGCATTTTCAAAGCGCATACATAATTTAGAAACATATAGACTGTGGGGTTCTTGTTAGATGCCCGACTCCTACTGATTCCACATTTGATAAATGACATTGAGTATCTTAAACCTCTAAGGTCCAGATCCTCAAAGGCACTTTGGAAGCTAATTCCCCTTACAATCAAAGAAAATCAAATGCCTAAATGTCTTTGAGGACCTGGGCCTAACCCATTTTTGAAAAATTTACCCTTTGTGTCTCTCTTGATAAAGATAGGTGCAGTTAGATGAGGGGCCATTTTCATTTTCCTTCATAAGGAGGTGATAATGCAGGTACTTGTCTTTAAGCATTCATCCAGGAAGTGGATGATTTGGAATCAGCCCTCTCCACTGTCTGAGGATATTCTAATTACATCTTCTGCCTCCCAAGAGGACGACCTAAGCAGTACTCTATGCTAAGCTACATTCTACACTATTCAGGAGAGGGTGCATCATCCAGTGTCTTTTGCACAGCTATCGTATCATGAAAAAAAAGAGAATTCAGAATTCACTGGGCCAAGAGAGAGAAAACAACCAGAAACATAGCACACATTTGGAGAAGGAGACAACAAGGATCCTGTTCCTTGCTTGAGTTCATTCCATATCTATATTATTGATATATTATGGTGAATATAGCTGTGGATGTGGGAGCAGGGGTCCTACCTGTTCCCAACTACCCAGGTAGTGCCTTAGCTATTGTGCTGCTCTATACAAGAGAATTATCACCAACACTAGCACCAGCCCAGCCACAGGGACCTTGTCTGCTCCTTTCTTCATGTGTGCAGATCCTGCTCTTTCTATGAAAGAGAGAGTTTGAACATCTGTTCAAGCCTGGATAATCATCCATGAATTCCAGGTAGGATACCTAAACAAGGCTACTAACCCTTGAGGACAGATAAAAAGATACTCTTTTCACAGGATATTTTCCATTCTCTGCTGTCGGCTGTTCCTAATTTCAGGTGTCTCCTTCCTAAACTAGTTGACTTTTTGATTCCCATTCTGAGGGAACGGGAGTGTTACCAACAGCCTACACAAGGTGCGCAAGTGCCAAACACGGGACCCTGGACTCCATTCTACAAGATGGTGAGGGCATGGCTGGCACTGCACTTAGCTTTTAAAATACCTAAATCCATTTTTTGATTAATTTGTAAGACACTAAGTAACATAGCTACCCTTTTGAAAAGTGACCAGACTCAGAGAAAGAAATGTAGGGATTAAGAGTTCTCAGGATAATCCCAAAATGAAATTATCACTGCTGGGGTGCAGACAACAACTTTTCAAAGGTACAAGAGTATTGGTACCATTTAAAAACCTCTCCTGCCCCAAAATGTAAATACACTTTCTCTTATATGTAACACATTCCCCTCTCCGATCAGGTGAAACAAAATGTTTTGATTAATAAAAATCTAGATAGGAAGCTCCAGTGCTGTTTTTGTTCTGCCAGAAAAGCAGCAACATACTCTGTTTAGAAAAATCAACGGTAGGCTTTAGGCAAGACATATAAGAGAGCCACAGTAGGCCTGACCTTACAGTTATCCTATGATTTATAGTCTTCTTACAGCAATGTACTGTATTTGACACTGGCTAAGGGGTTAATCAGTTCTGAGCATTGGCTTGGTAATAGGGTCCTGCCCTCGGGGTCTATTCAATCAATCAGGGTTGTCCAATGCTGTAATGCCTCAGTTCTGTGTGTAGGCAGATGAGTGTGTTGTCGTTCAGCATCCTGGAGGTATATGGGCTTTGAGAAGCTTAGCGGAAATTCCACCCAGATCAGGGCTGTCAGGCTTGCTCCACAGAGAGCACTGAGGATAAGAAGTGAGGTGACCATGTTGAAAGCGGGGTCACCATCTTCTCTGAGGGCAGCCTGGAGCCTTGGACCTGCTGAGAATAAGAAGCTGTAGCCATTTTGAAGAAGGAAAATGCTTGGCCACATCCTTTTTGGAAGGAATTATTCTTTGGTCCTCGTTGGGTAAGAAATTTCTCATTTTGAAGAATACAAAGGAAATTTACCATTAAGTTGAATATATTTATTCTCAAAAATAGCCAAAAAAAATCCAAAAGGCATAAATTTAGGAGGAAAAGGAATCTTGAATATTTCTGTAGAGAATATGGGGGACTAGCAAAATACTTATATGGATAAAGGGAGATCAGGTCAGAAACTGGAAGAGACTAGCTTGGGTGCTTCTGTTGTTCTGCTGTACAATATGGCATCTGGCTCGTAAAAAAAAAATCTCAGCCTGTCATTTCAGTGCTTATGTGCAACATTTTAAACAGTTCCCAAAACAACCAGGGCTGGACAGTTGAACACAGCTGGACTGTTTTGTTAGCTACATTAGTCTCTCGTCTGCTGTTGCTTCAGAAACTGGTATGCATCAATCTCTCAAGACCAGTGGTCTACCTGGTTTTATGAATGCCTTTACCCTGAATATAAGAGGAGTTTCCAGCAATATCAGGTATTTGCAGTGCTGGAGGTCCTTCCATTAACTACCTCCTCCAGATGACCTCCCAGAATAGCTAGTACTCATAAGATGAGCAGCCCCAAAACATGCACATACTTATAAAACTGACTACACTCACAATATAATACCTTCAGACAGTGCTCATGTTGTCCAGAACTGTCTGGCTACTGTGGAGAAGCAAGATGTTTCAGATGTGGCGGTGAATGTCAGAGGTCTTATAAAGCATGGGCAGAGGGGATTTTACTTAAACCTTTTGTTAATAATCATACACAATAATATTTGAAGAAAAATAGTAGCTCTCTAAAGACAGCATTCTTTATTTATCCTAATTATAGTTCTGTATGAGATTACCCAGAAGTAGGTATCAGAGGAAAACTAAAGGAGCTTTCTGCGGTAATGGTACGTATGTGTGAGGTCAAGAGTTTTTCAAAAAGCTTCTGAAATACCCTCCGAGCAGGGGAGGAGTGGAAATGTGATCCTTCTTTCTGGGTGGTAAATAAGAGGTGTAGGAAATTGTGTGTGTGCATATGGGGGACGGGGAATAAACGTTTCTGTGTAGACCTCAGCAGAGCTTTCAGCAGCCAGTATTTCAAAACATAAATGGGAACACATTTGACACCACTGCATATGCTCTTTCTTTTCAGTGACAAAAGATGACATCATTTACTTTGGTCAAAGTAGGGTTGATGATAGTAAAACTGGCCCCCATACAGTCAGTGTGGTTTTTACCATTGGTTTCAATGGAGCTGGGTAGAAAATCCACTCTTACTGAAATTGGTAGGTAACAAAATTCACACTTAGCAGAATCATGCGTACTTCAGAGATTGATCAATACAACTTTAAATATACAGACCTGCAGAAACTGCATTTACTTTTGTCCTGCATAAACTTAAAACAATGCAATTATCTAAAATATGTCTGTAAGTGATTGACTGGACAGGGTGCATTTCTTATTTCTCTTTTTTTTTTCTTTGTTTGCATGGGTATACCTTTTTCCTCTTTAATTTATCTGCTCTAACAAGTTGTTTGTATCAGTAACATTAATTGACACTTATGGCAATGCAGTTGTGGGTATCCATGAATCGAGAAATTACTGTTTTCGATGTGTTGCCTCACAACTTTGTATCATCTCCAAATAAGAAAAATAATCTGTAATATGAAAAGGGTAAAAAATTACCTTGTTTGCCCACTATTGGTCATTACTGATGAAACTGCCAAACAAAACTGAAAAAACAGTATTAGATGTTGGTGGGGCTTGTAGTTGTTTGGTTTGGTTTTTTTTCTTTTAAAATTGTTTGTTTTGTGGGCACTGATGTGCCATGGATATGATTGAAAACATTACCATGAGGAAAACATTAGCTGTTAATTACCTATGATGTGGCATTCAGCATACCTAAACAAACAATGTATTAGTTTTCTTTATGCACCTAATCATGAAACCAATTACATAACACAATTCATTAGACAGAACAACTCAAGACACAGCTTTTAGCTCTGCTGCAGCAACATGTGCAAATAATATATCTTGTCTTCTCTAAGTGTGTGTTTATTCTCACCCCTGCACCTGCATACACTTCCTTAAATATTTTAAACTCTTGGGTCTGTAGACTGACTATCTCCAAGCCCTTCTACAACATGCAGGATAAAGCACCTCCAGAAGATATACGGCCATAGTTTTTTAAAAACATTATTGCTTCAAAATTGCATTTTAAATATGTGATCTAACACATTAAGTACAGCAAAAATATTGAACAATTCTTATTTTTCTTTCTTTCTGCCAGAATATTTTTATATTATCTGTGAATGTTTCAATGATTTGATTTTATTTAGATGCTGTTCAGCACTTGAGGACAGATGAGCTTAGTTCCATAACCAGCACAGAATTACTGGGTGCAACAGAGTCACAGTAGATAAGGAAGCAACATTTTGCAACATTTCTATTGTTTTAATATGTTCAAGGCTGATAAAGTGTTAAATGAAATATGTGACTCTTGAAATTCTGAGGTCATTTCAATGGTTGCTTTCTAAGAAGAGAAGTAAGAGAATAATAGCAATATACCAATGTAGTTGCTTCCAGTTCAGGCTGAAGATAATTCACTCACCATTGGGAAACTGGAATAACAATGGTTTTTGTGAATCAAATAGTAGTTGTTATTGTTGTTATTATTATTAATATTATTTTTATTATTGAAAAAATTCAGTCATTCCATATGAGAAAAAATTACTGGAAAAAAATACACCAAAAGAAAAAGCACAGTTTCTGGACAGTGCAATGCACTTTTATTTAATGCTCAGAAAGAATTTGCAATATATGTAACCAAACAGATATGTAACGAAGGCAGTATTTTTACCAGGATGCAGCATCTCACTGACACCTCTTTTTTTGACATCAGTATTGTAATCAGCCACCAATGCTGCCATTTCAGCAGACAGTACAAAATTACCAGTCAAGAGAGTACAAAAGGAGGCAGTTGATCTTTTTATAATGCTTTTAAATAATGTTACAACTCACAAAATGAATGCTCATGTGGTGCATCATGTAATACAGCATAGTGCTATGAAGCTTCATTAACAAATAGAATATTTCTAAGTTAACTGCTCTTGAAGGTAGCATAATGTATAAACCGGCCATGGTCTGACTACAATGACAAGTCCTGGAGAAAACCAGATTTCTTCTTTGGGTACATCAGTTTGCTTTTGATTTGGATTCATACCTATCTTTTTGGTGTAAATAAATAACTTGGAATCTGAAGTTTCAATATGTGTTTCTTTCTGTCACAAAAACTTACTATGCAAAAAAAGTCTTTAACAGCTTCTTCTTCACCATGCATCTGGGTATGAGAATATTGTGCATATGATGTTGGGGTTTAATTAAAAACATCACCATAAAAAACATGATTCTGTATCAAAACCACTATCCCAGTTCTTAAAACTTTGTATCCCAAGGTAAGTTTTCCAAGATTTAGCTACTTTGGGTGGGGAGAGAGTGAATCAAATAGAAACTAGAAACTAGTCATGACCCAAGAGTTTCAAAGTCAAGCAGTAATTTTGAATACTTGACATTTTGTTGATTCAAATTGCTATAATATTGAGGGAACTGAAATTCAGAAAAAATTGGGAGCACTCTCTGTTGCACATAGTGTATTTTAATTGCAGCCTGTTTAGGTAACACATGCTATGACCCATGCAAAACTCATTCCAGCAGTTAAGACATTGTAAACATGCTGCTGTAGTAGCCTTACTGGTCACAGTCATCACTGATGGCCTGAGTCAGTGCTGCAGTAGAAAAATCTGCTAAATGAAACCATCCAGCCAATTCCATCAAGTGCTCTCTGGCCCACAGTTAAAGTGAGAGGCAAAATCCTACAGGTCTGTGTGAACTTAACCTTGCAAACATTCTTAAATCAAAATCTAGAGATCAGATTAGCCCCAAATTACACATATCAGTCAGATCTCTGACAGCTTCTTGAATGCCAGTAAGACTTTAAACACTTCTTGCCCACATGGCAATGTCTCATGCTCCAGAAAAAGTTGGAAAACACAAAACCCACAAACCATATTGAACGTCAAAAAGATAGAAAAAGAATCCTTCTTGGCCACTGCTGGTAGCCCTGAAATACACATTACAAAAATGGTATGAAATCATCCTTTTGCTCCTACGTAAATAACAACTAATTTAACACCCAAAGATTTCTGAAAGGGAAGTACAGAAGTGGTTTGGGAGCAAGTCAGACAGCTCATTCTTCACCAGCTAGAGTTCAGATCCCTGAGCTGGGAGCGTGCTGGATCTCTCCTTTGGGGCTGAAGACTGCTGAATTGAGCTCCTCACCAACGAAGTATACAGCACTGTTCAGCTGACAGGATGCTGATACCTAATTCAATGTCAGCTGAAAGAACCTTCAGACTCTGCTGGTGACGTTGGCTAAATCTCCACTGATTCTGGTGGCATCTTAGACACCCAGTGCACACACAGACACTTATATGAAGACAAATGTAGGATTCTTATCTTGAGTTTACTTGCATCTCTAGCTGGAAAGATAGAAATTGGGACTAAAAAAGCAGTGTCTTTTTTTCCAAAGAAAATACATTGTTGACACTAGACATATTCCGTAATGCAAACATGACTTGAAGTCACTGGGCTCGCAGTTTGGTCATTAAGACATCACAAATAAAAAGAAGACCAACATATGTGTTGCATGAGCAGCATCCACAAGGACTACTCCCAAAAGTACAGCACAGAAATTACTGTCTTTACTTACCAAAAGTTTATTCCTCTCTCTAGCTATAATGCATATAAATTATATTTCTTGCATCATTTGTCTCTCAGATATACCATACATTGGCGTCATGTGTTTTCATAATGCCCTATGTTCTAATAATGACTTTTTAACGTCTGCGGAATGGTCTAGTGGCATAGTTTGATAAGGACGATAACCAAGCAATTTATTGGCTGTAAACAGTAGGGCACAATCCTGTATCCCGATACAGATTACCACAGCGGATCTTCACTGTGTCTAGTTTTTGCTTAGGAAAACCCTAAGTATTAGTCTTTTTTCTTGAATACACCATTCTCACAGGCCTTGAGCCACCAACGAAGCTGACAAACAAGATATCCAACAAGGATTCAGGCCTTCTGCCAAAAAAAGGGCAAAGCATATGTATAAGTAAATGGTTTGCTGGATCTTTTAACTCCTTAAGTTTTATTTATGAGCTTTTTTGGACTGCGCCCTCACTACACTTACAATGTCAAGTAGAAAAACAAAGCTACTCACAGCTACTCGAGAAGCTGAACAACCCCAAGTGGAAAAGGCCAAACCTTAAGCATCAGCAGTTAGGAAGCTAACCATTATTACCTTTAACACCACTGGAAAAATTCATTCCAGACTGGTATCTGGATTCTTACTCATACAAGAAAAATGATTACATTAAGTTTTTGTAATATTGTAGACTTTGTGTAAATGAAATGCAATGTTAAAATGTCACCTGTTTAGAAAAAAATGAATTAGTGCATGCTGGACAAACGTATTGACAGAACGATATTTCCTGCCTGAAATCAAAAAGGGATCTATGTTCCCATGGGAATTTATAATACAACTGGAAGAAAATAAATAGCCAATTGTAAGTTAGGGTGTGTGGGGGCAAACTTTTCAATAAGGTTGTTATTATTTTATTATTTTTAGGTGAACTGTTTTCAATGATAAAATCTCATTTAAGGAGTTGATTGGCAAGAAAAAGTGAGTCATTAGTTTGTGTATAAGGTTATTTCTAGCTTTTTGAGGGGTTTGGGGTTTTTTTTGCACTTTCCAGAATTTCCAACACAATTGAATTTTTATTTATTTAAGAACTGGGATAGCTTTAAGAATGCTAAAAATTGGAGCTGCTTACCATGAAGTAATCCCTGTTTTCCTGCAGGGATTGGATGGTTTCCTCTGAAGTCCAGAGAGTATTTCCTACCTCTGCCTACCTAAGCTAGCTGTTTCACTTATGAAGGTAATTAAATTTTCTACTAAATGTTCATATAAAATTCATTATGTCTACAGAGCTCTAGGGCCCTCTAGTGCCTGTCATTCTGCTTCCTGTGTATCACCTGAGGAATAATTCCATTGATTTTAATAGAGAGATTAATTCAGCCTGCCCATGCACTACTGTGTGCTGTTGCTTTCACCTAAGTTGATACCACAATAGGAAAAGCCAATATAAATCTGATATGGAGCTGGTAAGGCTGGAACAGCTGGAGCTTTGAGATGCTCTGATGGCCCACTTACTAGTTTTGTAAACAGTGCTAGAGTCACCTGGATGGTAGTATACCATCTTTTGGAGTTGTGCTGTCTGGGGGGGGAACAAAACAGCTTCTGTAAATTGTATATTGTTTTGTAGATGTATAGATTATTTACAGAGGGCTTTACAAGGTTGTTTGCTCAGGAGCTCGAATCACCCTCATTTAAAATATAAGAACATATGAAATAAAAAATTGAGAAGGATGTGCTCAGCGAGATTTAAAAAAAAAAAAAAAAAGAAAGCAGGAGGTTTAGATGAGAATATTATATATACTGGAAGAAACATTTCCTGGTGAGCAAGAATAAAACCTTAGCTCAAATACAGTGTTGACCACAGGAGTGATATGCCCTAGTCACCTGCAGACTACATTGTTCAGTTTGGAGCAAAAATATTCACTTTTGGAACATTGCACAGCTGGGAAGCAATGCAGAAGGCAAGTGGAAAACCATCATGATTTGTGATCTACAAATCCGCGACCAGACCCCAGACTCCCAAAGCAATCTAGAGGGTTGATTCATCTCTCAAAGTCTTTAAAATGTTCCCAAGGGGCTGTCAGAGAACACTGGACAATGAAGAAGCAAACCATTTCCCTGGTCAGCAGCTCCCCTCCAGCACATGCCCATGCTTATGGAATCAAGACGGAAAGAGACTTCACTGGAAATATCAGTCTTACATTATTCAAAGACACCTTCTCAAGTATTCAAGCATATATACACATACTCCAGGGAAATTTTTCAATAACAGATAAATAGACCATGCATTATGCTTTGGTAATAGAAAATCACATATTTTATATGCATATTTATATTAGCTGTATTCTTAACAAGAAAATAATGGGCTCTGTTTGCTGTTTAGGTTGGGTTTAGAGAAATTCACTTCTAAGAAAAGCCCAAAAAGTTAAACTGTAGTTAGCATCAATGCATGACTAAAGCTACCTTCTTGGGGTAAGTTTTTGGATTTAGACATTTATAACTTGGAGAAATTCCAATCATTTGGACTTAATTTCATAGGTCAGATTCAAGCTACTATTTTTTAGAGGATCAGGAACACAAGATATCAGCCATTTCTGATCACAAGGTGAGGGGAATCATTCTCAGGGGAAGCATCAACTCTAAGTACAGAAGCCATGCCCAGCCTTTTGGAAGTGGATGGGAGGCAGATAGACTTTTATGGAAACACTCAAGACGCTTCACGTGCTGCATCCCTTCACTCCCACGTTACGTCACTCAAACCAAATGACAGATTTTTTTTTTGTTGTGTGACCACAGAACATTTTGTAACATCAAGGACACAAGAGGGAGGAGGGTCACACATCAGATCTCATCATCAGATGTTGTTCATGTATTGCATGTCACATAGGAGGGAACACTTGCATTTTGGTAATTTATGAATGTATATCTAGAAGAGTGTAAGAGTCATGGAATGTTTGAATAAAAGGAGCTGAAATTGTTCTCATGTGTTATAGCCAACTGTCAGAAAACAGGGTGTTCTTGGTACAGGACATCCTAATCCAACTTTTGCAAAAACTGGAAGAAGATTAAAAATGAGACAAAACAGGATCTTGTCATTAAACCATTGAATGGTGTTTTGGAGACTTGACTTCTAACCTTGAAATCCTCTGAAAATTTGCTGATAACATCTATCAGATTTACACTGCTCTGATTTCAAGAATAAACCTGAAAACTTCCTCTGTGTTAGACACACTTCTGCCAGGGATTAAACTGTGAATGCAGACAGCCTGTAGCCAGCTGCAGGCCGTGTCAGGTCACTTCTGGTATGTGTGTTCCTCCTGTGTCCACAATTGGGTTTTTCCCCACTCTTGGCAACATAGAGAAAGAAATCATGTGCTCTCAGTGTAACAGAGTCAATCAAAGACATGGGAAAGAGAGAAGAAGTGGCTGATGTAGATGAGAAGATTCTGGAGGGTGAAAGAGTAGACTGCTACTTGAGGCTAGATGGTTGTGGAAGTAGGAAACCAGGAGTAATATCAGGTCAGGATTAGAGTGCCAGGCCTGGTAAAAGGCTCTGGGACTGACTAAGCAAGTAGACTGGTTTACAGGCTTATAATAGGAAATGGTAAAATAAAAGCAAGGAACAATCAGGGCAAAGGAGAACAGATAATTGGGACTGGAAGGAATTAGAAATTATTTGACAAGGGAACTGGGGAAAAATGGAGCACAGGACACAAGATAGTTATGAGTAACCAAGACTGTGGAGACTACCATCTGGGAAACTGTCTGCTCTCTCTGCACCACAGAGTGTCTACACACAAAAGGTGCAAATAATGAGCAGGAAATTAGAGACCTGGAGACACATGTTAAGCCAAATAATGAAAATACTTTTTTATCATTCTAGAAGCATAATTTTAGAGTGTTGTTCACCATGGTAATCGTTCAACAAAAGGCTTTTGACATAATAATGCTCGGTGCTACAATGCATAAAAGTTATGTACTCAGCATATTAAAAAAAGAAAGAATTCACAAAACTGAGTCAGACATCCAACTTTGTTCTACGTTGTCTGGGGGAAAAATTAAGTCCCTGGACTGGGGTTCAAAGTAGACAGTATGTGGAACATGAAGATGCATGATCCCACTCTATCAGATAGACTCTATCATGTCTTGCCTAGATTTAAATACCTGTTTCATGGCTACCATGCAGTGTTCCAGGTTCTGAGTGCCTGAAATCCCTTCCTGCATTTAGACACCAGTTTGCTCCCAGGGTAATTCAAGTATTTGGCCTTTGATGAAAATGAGAAAAAAGAAACTGTGCAGGTCTAAAACTCATATGACCCTTCCCGGCTGAATGCCCAAACAACTATTTACAAGGCAAGACTCCTACTATCTGGTCTGGTCAGCTTTCCCTTTCTGGCTGTAATATATCTCAGTGATAATAGGAAGAGAAGATAAATTATGGTCAGATCACTCCAGGGACTGTCAGAACAGATGCCCTCCTAGAACACAAAAGCTGGATGTGAAAATCCTTTTACTATGAGTAGGTAGATCAAAGAGGTCCGTTGGCAAACAGTTGAATTATTAGGCTATCATGCAAATGCAGCCAGAAGCATCAACTTCCCCCTGCACCCATGCAGTCAGATATGATCTCAGTGATTCCAATTAGCTGTTCATCTCCAGGATCTGACATATGCTTCTACCTAACAATGTGTATATCTAGGGTATCTCATACACTGCAGGACTTAAAAAGATTTTCCTAAACTTGAACTCTCAATTGTAGCTAAAGTTTCCTGACCATGTGTTTAAGTTGACCCTGTTGCTCTGACTGAATGTCCAGGAAAAAAAAAAATAAGTCATTATGTCATTAAGTGCTTTATCCTACCTACACTGTGGATAACAAAAAGGTTGCATATGCAGCCTAAACTGCATTTTTAACTTTTTGAGTACTTGTCTTTTCTACTGCAAAAGAGGAATTTAATGTGATGCTTCTGTGCAGTAGGCTAGAGAGCTAAAAACACAGCATTAATATCAATGTTGTTAATATCAAAGGGGTATAAACATAACTTTATACAGTACCAGTGCAATGAGAATTAATAGAACAAAATAAAAAAAAAAAAAATTAAGAGAAAAAGCACCCTGAACATTGAAACTATGAGACTGCTGAATAATTTACCATGGGAAGTAACGGGTGATCTGCTGCATTTTTATAAAAAGTCCAAATGCCAATGTTCTATATCAAATGTTCCCAAATTAAAGAAGAAATTATACTACTACTTTTCCATGTACGCATTGACTTTCTGTTTCAGTTTTTCGAGTTATTACTCACTTATTATTTATTCAACTCACTTAAGTTATCCATAGTGACATAAATCTGTAGAAAATCTATTGACTTTAGAAGATGCAGTACCCCATTTCGCAAGGTGCTGAGACCCTCCTCCCCAGCTCTAAATTTGTACACACAGATTGCAAAAATACAGTTTTTTTCTGGTTTTTGCTGCACTTAGGATTAAGGTTCAAAGGTGGTTCAGTGCACAAATATTAGTGATTTCCTGGCTCAACAATAGCAAAAATGACATGGAAATACTATAGAGGAAGCTCAAGTCAAGACCATTTCTCTATTGGAGACACTACTTAGCAGATACCATGTTTCCTACAGTTTTCTGCAAATAAGAAAAGTGTTGCAAATAAATGCAAAGATAGAACAGAATCAGTGACATTCAGGGTTATACATAAAGATTCTGAGAATGTTCAACTCGATCTAGTCAACCACCAAAAGTTGTGGAAGTCTCCACCAAATATCAGCTTCTTTCAGATTAATTTTTCCAATATAAATATTGATAAACAACCATTCCTCTTGTGACTAAATACTTATCAACATTTTTGGGTTTCTTGATTGCACATCTCATGAAATTCAGATCTCAATTGAAAAGTGTATTTCCTGTGCATGCAGATATTATTTGAGATAAAACATTTTTCCATTAAATTTTTCCATTAAAAGAATATCTAAATCTTCAAGAAAGCAAAGGAATTATTGATTCTTCTCCATTGCTTCTTTATTTAAAAGAAGTGTCACGTGCAGTAGTCAAAGTGTGAGTGTAGAAATCCAGAAGCTCCTGCTGGACTTGTGTCTTGCAACATTATGCATCAGAAATACTCATTTATGTATATCAAGTCCCAGTAAATGCTCATAGAGCATTCTGTTATGTATGGTCCATTTTGATATTTACCTAGACCTATCATTTGTGTAGACTGGCAAAATCAGCTCAAAGACCTAATTCTATTGAAGTCTGTGGGTTATGGAGTTTAAAATGCTAAGACTTAAAATTGGTAAGATTTGGTTTGGAATGAAATGGTTTCAAATCTGAGTGCATTCACTCAGTTGATAGTGCATGTAGTCAAATAATGAGCCAAGACTACTTGTGGCTAATCTAGATCTCTGAGAGTTTGCGGACACCTAGTTAGATTGGATATTTCATATCTGAAACATTTTTAGTTAGAAAAGGTATCTATGGGAAAGAATAGGTTAATTCTAGTCAGAATAAAAGTAGTTATACTGATATATATATGACTCTAAACATAAAAAAATACAAAGCTTTTAAGCACAGTGGCTGTGCTATAAACTTAACATTTGGCAATACAATTACTGAACATACAAAAACTAAACTAAATCTTTCCAGTCAGTCGTTGTGTTTGGGTTTTTAAGCAGGCTCTTGAAAGTCAGAATATTGTCATTAAACATAGCTTTCCTGCATACTGTATACATTGGACATAATTTTGTTGTTGTTTCATTCAAGTGAATGGGATTGCATGCAATGGTATTGCATACATATATTTGACAAAAGAAGATGAGTCTTAGGGATAATCAACTGGACACATAGATTGTTTGAAAGACCCTTAACTTTTCTTATTTTGCCCTCTATTTTATATTGAAAACCAATAAGGGACTGGCTGGCACCATCTCAGAGTACGTTGTGGTTTGTTTCCTCATTATGGAAATTTGTGGTTAACTTTGCATTTTGTTTTTTCTTTTCAACATTGTCTCATTGTTCTCTCCCCTTGTGCTTAGAAGTATCTTGTTCAAAAAAGAAAAGATACTATTTCCCTGTAGAAACAAACCCAGGCTCACTTATGAAGAGAACTATTCATAATACAGGGTTAGAATTAATCTAAAAAATGCCCATCTGTGTTACAGAAAAGACCTCTGATTCATGAAACCATACTGAATACCAGTTCAGCCTTGTGAAAGAGCTCATGTTTTACTGTTACAAAGTTTAGACAAACATTTGCTCCCTCTAAGCCTTAGTCCAGATATTTAGATGGGTAGTCACACTACATCAGCTGTTTTAGGTACTTGGACTACTCTGTTTATCAGTTTCCAAAGGTGGCCGATCTAGTCAATGGGAAGAAATAGAGCCCTACAAGGGCTGAAGTCAACTGTTGGGCTGCTTATCTCTCCCTGTTTGAAGAGTAGTTAACGGCACTGTTAGGGGTGCTTGGAAACTAAGGAGAAGAATCACACTGTTTCACTACAATAATATTATTCATTCAAGCTTCTCTGCCTCTTGTCCAAATAAGTGTTGCTTTCATTCCTCTTTTGCCTTCATATCAGAAGGAAACTCAGAAAGATTCATAGAGGGCAAGTGCTGTGTCATGAAGTGAAAGGAAACAGATGGTCACCCGTGACCTGAACAGTAACATTGCAAATAAGCAGTCAGGGCTGAACATCTGCACTCTGGTTTCTATAAGCAATGGAAGAGGCAGGGTTCTTTGCTCAGCTTCATCTGACATTTTTTCATAGGTTTGACTTTATATTTTATTTATTTGTAGACTAATTTATTTATTTACAGACTGAAAGTTAAACTTCAGCTTCAATTTTACAGTTGTTTAACTATATGAAGAGTTGAATGGTGTTTTATCCGTACGGCAAAAGGTAGAATTCGGGTCCTGCGAAGGACTCTATGAGCATTTGTGTGTGCTTGTTTCTGAGTCTGTATACAAATACACATGAAGATCCTCAGCTAAACCATGAACTGAATCAGAATGTCAAGCAGTAAAAACAGAATCTCACAATGCAAGCCAAAGAGGATCATAAACCCTGTGTCTTATACTTGGGCAATGGTGTACTCCAGAGATATGCTTTCTGTGAGTCCTTTGCTTTATATCTATAGCAAAGAATATGCTTTTCCTCAAAGTGGTAAGTTCTGCTGATCAATACATGAATTAGCTTACTTGAAGTTGGTAATTTGCCTTAAACAGCAGAAATATCACATATCGTAACAGTGATTCCTCTCTTAATACTGCCCTTTTCACAGAGTAATCAATTTGGTTCTTTTGTTTGGTCCGTTATTTAAACAAAAAAAGAAGGGGAGAAATGACACTAAGAATAAAGATAAGAAACTAACTTGCAAGAGAAGCTGGCAAAATATTAATCAGTAATTTTTTATTCTTCATTGGTTTAATTTTCAATGAATTGCTTTGTACTCAGTATTGTAACTGTATTCAAACTACCTATCAGTGGTTCATTGTCAAAACAGAAGAATGTACTGTGTGAGTATCCATGAAGGGCTGCTCCATTTCTGGTATCCATTGACCTGGATGAGAGAATAAAAAGTATATTTATTAAATGAGCAGATAATTACATTTTCAGATAATAAGACAGGAAGGACAGTCAGAACTTTGGAGTATAGGTTAAGAATTAAAACTCATCTTCAGAAATGGAAGTACAGTCTGAAAAACATTGTGTCAATAACAATAATTTCAGAAAAAATCAACTTTGCAAATTGTTCATGATGCTAGAATAGCATCTATTCAGAAGTTCTATGGAAAAAGAATACGGGTTTTAGGCTACCATGAGAATTCTAAAAGGCCTGGCACTATGAGATGATGTGTAAAATAGCTGTCTTGTACATCAGCTAGACTCCAAACAAATTTTACGTGTCTATACAGTTCTGTATGCTGGACTATGAAGCATCTATGCTTCAAAAAAAGAAAAAAAAAAAGCATTGGTGGCTTTACAGTGGGTAACACATTCAGCAGGTGTCAACAACATCATCCTGCTGCACAAAAAAGTTAAGCACCATAGTGGGATATATAAATAGAAATGCAACCTGCAAAAACTTGAAGAATCAGTGTTTTAACTCCATTCAGAACTGGTAAGCCCTAACTGGTGTCTGTCCCTGCACTTCAAGGAAGGTGTGGACCAAGTGGAAACTGGAAGAGAATGAGAAGAATCATCAGGTATCTCAAAAATAATACCTATGAGGAAAGATTGAATACATTTAGGTGTTTAGACTGAAGTAGAGAAGATCAAAGTGGGAGTATGATGACATGGTCCCAAAAACATCAGACACAAGAAAAATCTGCTTTCTAAGCTTATGGTGGATCATGTTTAAAGGGCAGAAAAGATTTGGGTTAGATAATAAGAAATTCCTTTATAATAGGAAAAGAAAATGAAGCATTGCAGGAGATTGGCTGTGGAAGTCATGGAAACTTCTTAATTGGAGGTCTTTAATACTGTATAAACAAGGAATCATCAGGAAGTATGTAAGCAAAATTGATTATGCGAGTTATTGATGAGGTAGTCTGGCAAGTACCTTCTTGGACTACAGTTTTGTGAAACAACCTTTCATTCCCACCATTCTACTTATGAAACATGTTTTAATAGAGGACTGAGACAGTATCTAAAACTAAATTGTTCAAAATATATATATTTGTTCCACAAAAGCAATCAAGTCCTTCTCAATTATCCTTGTGGCTTTGTAGACCCAACCAGACTGTTCAATTCCAGCTCAACAGTAACTGTAGGGCTGAAAGAAACATCAAGTGAACAGCAGAGTAGTCATGTAGATCTTACGTTTTTCCTGCCATGCAGTGATGCTCTCAAAAAACTAAGTGAACCAAGTGGGTAGTTCTCATTTTCACCCATAATTTAGATATTGTGAACAGAGTGTTTTAAGTGCTGGTTGTCCAGTTATTTAAGTGAGGTCAAAGTCGTAGAAATTAAGCTTTCTAAACTGTATTTGGTTATGTCAGAGCTTCAGACAAACCAGTTTCCCTAACCTGTCTACACTTACTATTACAATCAAAGAAGAATGGCTCTTAGTGAACAAAATCATATTTTAAAATACCGAGACAAGGATTAAGTAAGAAAACACTACCAACCAGAAAGGTACCACAGCAACAACAGATCATGGAGGTTTAAACTGAAATTATAAGATCAGCTGGAGTGTGATTTCTTTCTGATAAGCTGTCAGAAAGTATGGAGCTTTGTCTGAATTAGCTACTAATGCTGAACAGCACCTTCAGTAACCTCAAATGGGAAATTTGAAAACTCTTCCCCAGGAAGTAACAAATCCCAGGTAACAGTGTTTCTGAAGGAATTGTTTAGGGAGGTCTGAGGAGTCTGATGTGAACCACCAGTCTCCAGCCACTTGGAACCTGTACTCATTAGCATGACAGATGCTACAAGCTCCTGAACCCTAATCCTTCCTCTTAGCTATCTATATATTCTTGATAGGAATGAAAATGTATTTTGGTTTGACCTAGATAGCTTGATATTACCTCTGAACAATGCTACTACACTTGAATAAAGAGCAATGATTTTTAATGAAGTATATAAATGAATAGGGGAGGCCAAAGTGCTCATATATTATTGTGACAGACGCCAATATAATATGTTAGACAGATGAACATATCAAAATTTACATCATCAGATTCATCATATTCATGAATTTGAAATTTGTCTTTTCTAATGCACAAACATCAAAAAGCGTGGAACATATGAAAATTCACAAATGCAATTTATCACACAAACAAACTGCAATCACACCAGATTGAGCACATTTAGCCTTGGAAGGAAGAAGAAATGTATGACAGCAGGGAAGGATTCATCCGATCAAATGTAGACTCCTACCGTGCAAATCTGATCTAGCCAGCTGGATTACCCTTCTTGCTAGTGGAGAAAAACAAGTACACATAGGGTGTTATTCCTCACATTTTATTTAGGATAGGTCAGATTAATTATGTCCTGCAGTGCCTTTGTCTTCCCTTAGACTGCAAATTTGGCTTAGGAAAAGTAGTTCAAATGTAGACAGCTAGATTGCAGACTTCTAAAGTGATGTAAGAAGAATTCCACTCTTAATAACCAACCAGAAGTTATGCAGAAAAAAGGATGAAAAAGAAAAAATTAGTTAAACAGGAAGCCCACTTTTTTTCTTGTAAAGTTTGCAGAGGAAACATTTGAAAAAGCATAAACCTGCAAATAGCAAAACATTTTTCAAGATTTTTAAAAATGAAGTTTGCAAAAGAATTATTAATTTATTTTTCATCCCATTTCAGTTTAACCACTTATTAAGCTGTCTTTTCCTCTCTTTCTCCAACTGGCTCCAATGGAGATAAAAAATGAAGATTAGATACTAATGAGAGGCTAAAAGTACAGCTATGGACTCAACTCCATCTTGATGTGTGTCTTTGTTGATTCAGTAGAATTCTGCAAAATGAATTTGACCTTGAATGTTTTCAATCAGTGTGTTCCAAATGAGAAAAAATTGTTGTTAGTAAAGACCAAAGAGGGAAATAAATCAAAGACACAAAGGGCAGCCAGACACCCAATTCTTTCTGATTCTCAGTGGGAATTGGGTGCTTAACAGCCCTTAGTATCCTTGAAAATCTCCTCTTGGGATTTGAAAATGAAAAGAGAAATGGGCGACCTTTTTTACCTTCCAAAAACTGCTGGGTGAGAAGTTAGGTCTTTCTGTTGTTTTCTGGGGCAGGTGAGAGGAGGAAAGACCGAATAATTTTTGATAAATAAAATTTTCCTACAGTGGATTACTCCAGTAAGAAAGGTAGGGAGGAAGGGATGCAATTTGTTTGTTTCAGCTTTCAAAATGTGGGTTTGAGTCAATTTGCTTTCCTTTGTGCAAAGGCAAGGTAATAAAAAAATCCATGTCTAGATCAAAATAGTTCATGTACTGAAAGGAGCATGTACGGTTTCTACAAGAATGACAGTCTCGCTCAAAAAAATACAAGCATGGGAAGAACATACTTTTGCAGGATTATATAGGTATTAACTCAAAAGAGCTGATCAGTCTAGAGAGCTGTCTCTTTTCCTTCTCATTTGTATATTAGATTCCCTGCCTCCTTTCACAAGACAAATTTAGATTAAAACAACAGATGTATATAATTTTCCTTTGCACATGGTGTGGGAGGTAGGAGAGAAGAATCATTAATATATATGGACAAAAGTTTAAGATTAAAACATGAATCTCATTCCAGTTGTGACGATGAGTAGGGGTTGAAATAAATTCAGGTCTCTGGACCACTTTGCCTTAACCCAATCATCCATACGGCAAATTACCTGGAATGATTAGATTGCAGAATGGTACCCATGGGCCCCTTACCCATTAAGCAGGGGGTGCTATAAACTCTGCCGCTGCTTCAATAAGAATGAAAAGGGCAGCTAACATTATACAGGATGTTTCTGTTCTGCAGCAAGTGCCAAGAGGGCTGCAGCATCTAATCCCTGCTAGGGAGTTCCCCCATCCTTCCTCTTTTTTAAATGAATTTGATTGAAAGCTTTTTACTCATTCCTTGCACAAAAAGGAAGGTAAACACAGCTGTAGGGTTTTAATGGCCTGGAGATAAGTGCACATATTTTTGTTGTTTTGGTATTGCAGGCTGTTGACTGAATTTCAAAGAAAGCAGTAACAACAGAACAGTGAGGAATTGTACTGACTCAGGAGATGCATTAATATTCAGACCATTCTACCAAACATGCTTGGGAATATTTTCAAGTATAATAAATTCACCACAAACTCCTGAACTGCTATATATTGCATGCTACTATAGGCAGCTGGGAAAATCTAAGGTAACGGACCAAAAGCATGAATACATACTTTATAAATGATTTAGGCCTCAAGCTCCCCTTGACTAAGAGAGAGGATGCAGCCAGGTATAAAATGAATAGAGGGGCAATGGCCTTTGTTAAAACAATATAAATGAACACAAACATGACATGGTTATAGCATGTGACTGTACTCAGAGCATGCTGTACGTATCTGATGTCATTACTTGTATTAAGTGCATTGTGTGGTTGCTGACAAAGAAGAAAAGGAATTATTTAAGGTCTGTGAGTCTATTCTGTTTTAAAGATCATTTAGCTCCATGCAGTCAGATTACGACTTGCAGCTAGCGTTTGTAATTCTGGGTGATAGAGAACTAAACTTGACAAAATAAAAACATTTGGAGATGCTCTGGGAGTGTGCTTATCCCGCGCCACTCCCCCCCCCCCAAAAAAAAAAAAAAAATTTTGAAAAAGAAACAGGCTACTGAAATAGACTGTATAGAAGAGTGATGTGGAACTAGGACATAAATCTTTACGTACTATATGCATGTACCTAGAGTACATGATTTGTCTCTCAGTACAAGAATTTGTTACACATCTCTTATAGAAGTGAAACAAAGGATCTTCACTACAGCCACTATATATCTAGCATGATTCTGAATTATTACTAATTTATCCGGACTTTTTGCAACTCAGTATCCAAGAAATACCAACTTGCTAAAATTTTCTTCAGATAGATGTGCAAAAATCTTTTTCACATTAGGTTCTCCTTTTCCTATTGGAATTACATTTCAGAAGAGCTACTTGACTCCCAGAGATAATGGATCCTTAAACATACTGGATAATACTTCTATTTTCCTGGGAAGCATCCAGGTCTATTAGATAGGTCCTCCAACTGGAGCAAAATCAGGTGAAAGCCTAACAGAGGTTGCATTTACTGATTTGATCTGATTATGCTGTTAATCCTCCAGTCTACCTTCCTGATCAGAATGAGCAAAAAAATATTTTACAAAAAGAATAAACAATAGGTGATATATTACATGAGAAAAAATAATTATAAACTACATAGGTGACTCTTTCCAGATTTCACAGCTCCCCAGTGAATTACAAAGTAGAAAACATTTACACTTTCTAATTTGAAGGACAATGTTCTTTCTGGCCAGTACAGCTCTATATGTTGTAATGTAAAGGAACGACCTGTCCAGAAAAACTTGAATTTAGGATGGATGCTCACTCAGGGACTACTCACAGTTTCATTGACATTACTCGCCCATATACAGCCACTTCTATATCTTGGTCTGGTAAAATAATACACATACCAAGCAAAGCATGGACCAAAGCAATGCATAACTGAGTAAACCTCCACTCAGTTGCACCCCACCTGTATTATTCATTGTCTGTTATATGCAAAGTGTGTGTTTAAGCCGCACATAGAATTGTTGCCAATTTGTAAATTAATGGAGTAGCCATTCTGATGACTGATCAGACCTATTTATGCCTATATATGATAGAATTATTTAGCTTGGAAAAGACCTTTAAGATCATTGAGTTCAACCATTAACCCAGGACTCCCAAGTCCATCACAAACTATTTGCTTAAGTGCCTCATCTACATGTCTTTTAAATACCTCCAGGGATGGTGAAGCAACCACTTCCATGGGCAGCCTGTTCCAATGCTTGACAAACCTTTTGGGGAAGAATTTTTTCCTAATATCCAATCTAAACCTCCCCTGGTGCAACTTGAGAGCATTTCCTCTTGTCCTATCACTTATTACTTGGGAAAAGAGACCAACACCCAGCTCACTACAATCTCCTTTCAGATAGTTGTAGATAGCAATAAGGTCTCCCCTGAGCCCCCTTTTCTCCAGGCTAAACACCCCAAGTTCCTTCAGCCGCTCCCCATAAGACTTATGCTTTAGACCCCTCATCAGCTTTGCTGCCCATCTCTGGACACGCTCCAGCCCCTCAGTGTCCCTCCTGCAGTGAGGGGCCCAAACCTGAACACGGCATTAGAGGGGCGGCCTCACCAGTGCCCAGTGCAGGGGGATGGTCACTGCCCTGGTCCTGCTGGCCACACCGTTTCTGACACAAGCCAGGGGGCTGTTGGCCTTCTTGGCCACCTGGGCACACTGCTGGCTCATGTTCAGCCGGCTGTCGACCAGCACCCCAGGTCCTTTTCTGCCAGGCAGCTTAATATAATGCTTAAATTTAATGCCTGCATCTCTGTTTGCTGGAATCAGATGTCTCTGTATTCAAGCATTTTGCACATACAATTGCACAAATAAAAAAGTATGAAAAAATCAGGTTTAAAATGTGATAAGAAATAAAGAAAAACTGCTTTAAACATAAAAGCAGCATTTCAGGACTGCATCATTCTAGTGTACTTAATTACAGGGAACATTGGAAGCAGTATCTGATTAGCTGAGTACTTGGGGCCTCAAATTTCTCATTATGTTTTCAGCAAAAGGATTCACAAATATCTATCACTGCCTATATATGCTGTAAACGGAGGGGGGGGGTGGAGGGGATGGAATGAAGCACAGAAATTCAAGAACTTTCAAAATAATAATCCTTGTATGCAGGTCTTAAATATTCTCAAACAATTTGGAAGGTGAAAATAAACCCTTATGCTGTGAAACTGAAAATCATCGTGAAAACCTTAGCTGCAGTCTTAGTGCTACTTCAGCACAGCACAGTCAGTACGCAGAAAAAACTAGATGAATCAGCCCTTGGTTCTCAGATTACTTTTGCAGCTCTGGCTCGGTTCTTTAGAATGAGACAGCTGCATTTATAAGGAATCCTTTCTTTGTCTGGCACACTCTCTTTCCCCTAAATCCTGAATGCAACTGCTTTGAAACATGAGATCTCTGATCACCTTAATTACACAAAATCATCCAGGTACATTGGTTTTGCAGTAGTGTCATGGTGACATGACAGCTGGAATTCCCAGATTCCATAGACATGAATAATCCAACAGCCTGTATTCCTAATGTTATGCTTGATATGGATTTCACTGTTGGACTCAGACAAGTGGCTGTAATATAAATAGGAGAGCCTGACTGAAAAAACATCAGGCCCTTGGAGAAAACTTGGATTTTGACCCAGATTTTGTGTCTGGTCCCAATCTATACTGGGCTGAGTCAAATCATGACCTGACATTTGGGCAGACTCCCAGCTGGCTGTTACAGTGACATTTCTGGCTCACCCCTAATTATTTTCTAGCTTTGGAGATATAATATAAGGGTTGAAGGTTCTAGTTTTCAATAACATTCCCTATTTCAGGCCCAGCCAAACAGAACTAAATTTAGTCAGAACTATGCAGAAAAGTATTTCTCTTCCAAGTACATTTTAAGATAAAAGAAACTTTGGTGATAATATATTACCAAATTGGATATTATTTAACTCAAATTCCTTATAGTACGCTCTCAAGACATAGGTAGCAGTATTCTCTCTCCAAATGAAATGGCTTCCTGAGAGTTTGATATACAAAGCGTTAGAAACACCGATTGCATTGATATCAGTGCATGAATGACAAGTAATGACAGTTAAAAAAAAGATTCTCTCATAATAATCACGATAACTTCCTTTGGAAAGCACTCCTATAACTTTAATTGATTTGTAGCAGTTAGTTAAAAGAGATGTAAGTTCTGAGGAACAATGTGACTATGTCTTATTATTCTAAGTTTTAAAGGACCTACGGTTTGCTCTGAAGAGATCTTATGAATCTATGAAAGAGTTTATAAGCAGAATTTTTATTACAGTTTATGTATTTGCAAAGATTAAGGTGTACAGTAACTACTTTATTTACCAAGTCTTATACTAGAGGGGCAAACATAATAATAGCAATTAAAATGGAAAACAGCAGGAACACCGAGCACAGCAGTCTGGTTACAATGGAATTCCTGCTGGTAGGACAACAGGAACACATCAAACAAGAAGCAGTACTGAAGAGAAAAGAAGCCAGCAAAAATAATGAGCTTTTAAATTATAAACAGAAATGGACAACCTTCTCTTTAAACAATGTAAAAAAGGTGAAAATAAAATTCAGTTACATAAAATAGGCAGAAAGCAACTATGAATAGAAACACCTTAGACAAGTTATTATAGAATGAGGGCTGTTTGCTGCATGGTTGTCAGTGAAAATGTATTGCTCTTATATTCCTTTCAAAATTAAAATGCTGCATCTGGGGACAGCTGTTGACTGATAAGGAAAGACTGCCTGGATTTCAGTGACATTATTTTCTGCAACAGCATGTAGCAATTAATTTAGTTAAAGGGAAGACATGAAAATAAAACTGGAATAGAATGGTTTTAAAGATGCTTTTTTCCAAAACTGTGAGCTTATTGTTATTATTGTTGTTGTTTTGTTATTGTTGTTGTTGTTGTTGTTGTTGTTATTATTATTATTATTATTATTATTATTATTATTATTATTATTATTATTATTATTTAGTCTTTATTTCCCTTCAGTTTCTGGTGTTGAAATACGTTTCTTTCAGATGATTCCCTCCTGTCTGCAAATCCAAATAACTGAGATGTAATGACAGTTGTGAGCATTAGGAAAAGTATTCTATACATGTTTTGATTGAACATTTTACATTCTGTATCCTATTTTTAAAGGCTTTATATTAGTTGAGTGAATGCCAGCCAATATAAGATTTGTCTGGAAATGGACCAATAGCCGCCCCTTTGCTGTCATTTATGCACAATGCCTAGGGATTTAATGGAATAGAATACCTGCTGTATATAAAAATACTCATTTTACAACAAAATGGGATCAAGCGCTTTTTTTTTTTTTTTTTTTTTGCCACCAAGAATCAGAAAGAAAACCATAAACAAACCAGTTCCCCATATGCTATATTGGATGATCGTCCTGATATATCCAGGGGTATTTTTCCAGGAAAAAAAATGCTCTTTGTGTTTATCTCACTGAAACTCAGTATGTCTTGCTTGGGAATAATCTCATTAAATATTGCCTAACATTCTGTGGGAATAAGGGTTCATTCCCATCATTCCCAGTGGAAATCTTAATTATAGGTTGCCAGGAAAAGCTTACTTATTAAGACACTCATCAATTTACAGTTCTACAACTTTCCAATTTTAGTTTTGCTACGAAAGGTGGTTCTTCCAGCTGCAGCAAATCCCTGAAAAAATATCCACAGACCAACAATTTAATATTTAACAGAGAACATAGTGTGCTTTTCTCCTGCTCAGGAATGGAGCTCAAAAACATAGCCACTGTGATCCCTAGATGTTCTGATTCTGATGAAGTTTTATTGCTATGACAGTGCCCTACTCAAACATCAGTGTCTAGACTCATATGACACAGCATTAATAATCTACTCTTTTATTTATAAAGCTCATCCCCTTTCACGAATCAAGATGCTCTAAACTAACTACCCAAGATGCTCAATATATCTTAAATGAGGTGACAATAACTTTTGATAACATGACAAAGGTCTTTACAAAGAAATTTAAACAGCATTGTTTGCAAAAGGAAGCACTCACAAGAAATGTAGCACATAACCTTAACTCTGCCCTTTCTGTATGTGAGTGTTATCTTTCTCAGTACATAACTGCCTGCTGTTCCTATTAAAATAAAAGCCTCTTGCTTTCTCAGTCAGTGCCCAGGACGTGTTGTGCTTGGGGAACGCAAGCTGTTCAATACTCCATTTGAGCCACATAGTTTATTTACTGCACACTGTCAAAGCCCTTCTCCAGGCACTTCAGCACAATTCAATGTTCTTGGCCTTGTTCGTTGTCTAGCAGGTTCCGGGACAGTCTGGTCATGGGCCCAATGAAGTCAGTGGTGACATTTCTACAAATTTCAGTGCACTTGGACTTAACCTGAAGGAGGTGGAAGTCCCACAGAGGAGGAGAATATGGTCCCCTGAGCCGGGCAGTAGCACGGCACATAACAATGGGGCACAGATGAGCCCATAGTCAGTCCTTAACCAAATTTATTGTTCTTGTAACAGAGCTTTCCAGCAGAAAATAGACTCCTACCTGCCAAGCAGAAAAGGAAAAGAAGAAATAAAAAGCAGTCTTTCACTCATTTGCTTTGAAAAGAAAAATGTGCTGATCTGAGGAAAATGCATCTTTGTGGAATAACTCCAAGTCTATATGCACTATCATAAGTAGCATGTAAAGAAAAGGATTTTTCTCAAAACTTTGCATTTTTATGTATCTACCTTCATACACACATATGGAGTCAAAGTAGAGAATCTTGTTCAGAAAAAACATTTTACATGTGCATTATGATGCAGAGAAACAAAAAATTATTTCCATGAAGCTACTGAAAACCAAATCCCTGATGCAGTGTCAGTCCAAATCTCAGCTTTCCCATCCACCACAAAAAACATCAGATTGCTTGCCTCTTTTGAAAATTGAAGTCCTTTCAACAGAAAGTCCTTCCTCCTCTTCCCTTCTACTAACTCTTTCTCTCCTTGGGGATAGAAGCAGAACAGTTTTTCTTATTACAGTTTCCAGAGTAAAACCATCGCTCTGGCAGCAGCCAAGAAAAAATCTTTTAAGTAAGTGACTCATCAAAAAGGGAAAAAAAAAAAAAAAAAGAGCCTATGAAACTCTCTGAGATCAATTTAGTCTGTTTAAGATAGTTCAATGCTGCCTTTCAAGAAGGATAATCCTCGGTTCCTCTCCACAAGCTGTTTGTATTTCTTCCTTTCTGCTTTGCTGGAATTTGTATAGATGCATGGTACAAGATCGTTGGAAAATTAATCCAGGTGAAAATATATTAAAAAAAAATATTACATTCCGTTCTCTTTTCAGTTGAAGGACTGGTCTGATGTTAAGGTTACTAATATTTGCTTAGTATTTTTTTAAAAATACTAAATTCCTAACCACACAAAAGAATCTTTATTGAAGGATAGTTGCTCCCTCACAATGTCAGTGAGGAGTAGCTGGCCTGACTTTCTTCTCAAGATTAGGACCTCAACATTATTCATCCTGGGAAAACTTCCATCAATATAGCCAGGAATTTGTATGAGCCAGGAAGGAAGAAAATTTGAATAGCTGTGTCAGCATATATCTGCGCAAACAGTGAAATTCAGAGTTAAACAAAACAAGGGAAATCTTGTTAAAATCCATATTAACTGTGGTACCCTGAAAAACATTTTCAAACAAGTAGTTTAGATGTTATTCAATAATTTGAGATAAATGTTCCAAAGAATTAAGTTTTGAAACACACAGAAAAGAATTTAAGATAATGCACTAGTCACATAAAATCAGTGAGATTTTGGCTTTGACTGTAAAACAAGGCTTTGACCTGTGTTCTTCCAGGGCAGGCTCAAAGTTAAGTATTTGCCAAAGTCAGTCTGAAACACTGGGCAACTAACACAGCATCTCACGTGCTTACTAAACCTATTGTTTCGGAAATCCTACAAGTAACAATAGATCAAAATACAGGTTTATGAACCAGCGCAAATATTAGCTGTCTTCAGTATATGCCCTGAGCTACCTTCAAACAGTATCCTGGAAGGAAGCTGCAAAACGAGATGGGTTTGCTGTTGCTTTCTTAGGCTGGCATTGCACTTCTTCTTTAAAAGCTAACGTTTCACAGCCATTTTATAAACAAAAAAGTGTCTGACTCAGAAAAAAATTCTGTTCTCTGTAGAGGAAGAAGCAGGCAGGATTGCTTTCCAGCGTACATTTGTGCCTCTCCAGAGAGCTCAGGGAACGACACGGGTCCAGGAACAGGAACGATTTCTTAACCGACTGTGCCACCATGAGGCTACAGTACACAAATGCACTAAAAACACACCTTGTTTTCAGTATCAAACGTTTCCAAAATTAAGAGCCTTCATAAGCACACATCTTACAAATATTTGTCTAAGAAATCCCGAAATTTTGGAATGTAAGAATTCAAAAAGGCAACAGGAGAGAAGCACTTTTTTGGTTCCAGATTCATTACAAATGGTTTGACAAAGAATAAATTAGAATTCACATGGCTACTTCTTTTTCGTTTCCTTTATTTTACCACTATGTCTATGAGTTTGCAAATAAGAAATTACAAAAAGTGAGGGATAAGAATAAAGATATTGAGGATTGTATGAATTAAGGTTGGCTGCATTAATGTTAATTTCTTTCCAGTTCTTTCAAAATAAACCTATGTAGCTTCAGCATCTATTACATGTATCAATGCTTCATGGGGCCCAGAAACTACATGTTACTATATGAAAATCCCAAAGGACCTAAACAGAAGCTCACATATAGCATTTAATACAAAATGATAGCATTAAGATGAGCACCGAGCACAGCAGCAACCATGGCTTCTTGGCCAAGGGAACAGGAGTGAAGGTAGAGCTCTCAACTTCCATACCATAACTGAGCAGTTAACACATTCTCCCACAAGTAGGAAGTCCCCAGCCCTCTTCATCCTCAAAGGTGTCCAGGAGCACACCTCTCACCCTATCTAGGGGCATGTAGTGAGGCTGGGGTATGGACTGTGCAGGGAGGAATGAAAGGGCAATGGCAGATGAGAAAGAGGGAGGAAGACAGTGTTTATGTTGTATCTGGGGCCTGCTTAACAGAAAACTGTAGAGTGGGGAGCAGAGAACACAACTCAGGCCTTCCCCTCCCAGCTGGCTGTTCTCATCGCCATGTTACAGAGCCATCCTGTTCAAGTTCAACAGGAGAAGAGTTGTTCTTTCACCCCCAGCTAATAGGATTCCCTGGTGTGCAAGGTAATCTCTTGGGGAACATAGATTTGAGCCCCTTCAATTCAAAAAAAAGACTTAAAACTTGACAGTGGAGCCTTCCCCCTGGGATGAAGGGGAAGATGAGACGTAGGAAGATCAGGAAGGTGGTATGCAGATTCAGGGGTCAGCAGTGTGGCTTGTAGGGTTATGTCCCCTGTGCAGCATTAGATGCACTGACCTGCCACATCCTTAGAGTTGATCCAGACACTTCTAGGCCCATCTCCTAAGCCTCCAAAGCATCTGCAAGGAGTGCGGTGGGAAGATAGAGCAAGAGTTACCCTACACCTCCTTCAAATCCCATGCCCATTTTTAAAAACGTGGGCAGCAAAAAGACCCTATAAGGAATACATTTCAGACAGGTTACAAGAAAGGACATTCAGCCCAAAACACAAGGTCACTCATTGTCATTGCTTATGTGCAAGACAAGTACTTTGGGGACAGTCATTTTCCAAGTTCCAACAATATGGACAAAAAGGCTCAACTCAGAGTCCTGAACATAGGTATGTAGTGACTTTCGAGACACCACAGAATTTCTGAAACACCTGCATGATGCTGGCAAATGCAACACAAATCTACAGGGAACCTGTAGCTGAAGCAAAAGGTCTGCATGGGACTTCTGGTAAGACCTACATTTAGGCAAAAGAATTGTGCCCTAAATCTCCGTTGGCTGTATTGAGAGCTTAGATACTGAAGACCCATGTAGACAACTGCCTATAGAAAACTACATTTCAGTCTCTTAGCCCAGAACTAATTCCCATATTAAAAGTTTGAGCCAAAATATGATAAGACCTTGCACCACGGCAGATCATCTAGAGAGCCAGCTAGAGGTATTTAGAGCTCTTTGAGATGCCTTCAGATACCTCACATGGATCTTACCTGCCTCTCCAGAAGAGCTGGAGCTTCCCACACATTCTGTGTCATCTCTGCCAGTCCATGCAGATGCCTTGAATACCCCAGTGTGCCTCACAGGACAATGAATACCTTTGTATAGACAACTAAATAAAGATTCTAATAAACTTAGTTCATCCCAGTTGAGATGAATGTCTGTTCTTCAAGGCAGCAGCAGCAAACTTGCCAGCCCAGAGACTGAACTCAAATGCAGTTTTCATATAAGATGTAGACATAGCTGAAATATCCCCCTCCCTGACTGGGGGCTGTAACTCCTACCAGTGGTTTTCAACCTGGAAAACCTATGAACACTTCTTTAAGAGTCAAATATAGTTAGTTAGTTAGTTAGTTAGTTAGTTAGTTAGTTAGTTAGTTAGTTAGTTAGTTAGTTAGTTAGTTAGTTGGTTGGTTGGTTGGTTAGTTAGTTAGCTAGTTAGTAATAATAGGCTTATATGTAGCAAACTACATAAAAACCTACTTGTAAGAGATTTATGTTATAGGTCTCACACCTCTAATGAAAATTATTGAGGTGTCCACAAACCAAAAGAAATTGAATGCCATTTCCCTGAGCCGTCATAAAAAGTTGGAGCTTCAGCTGCTATTCCTTCCTGAATAAGAAAGCTGTAAGAGACTGTAAGCCAAATGTCTGACTCTTAGCCCAACTGATAGCCACAGGGAGACACTCAGGTACACTGCTTCTCTGCAAAATCCCTACTGACTGGATTAGCTAATCTCTTGCTCCTATAAATCCTACCACAGATGCCTGATGCTTCCTATGCATCGTACAAGTAATGGTATTTTGGTATTTTGGTATCTAGGATAAAATGTTAAAAAGTTTGATTGAAGATTCTCAATAAAAAAACCTTTCTTTTTTTTTTTTCTGTTTACATTTCCCAAACTGCCACAAGACTGGCAAATGAGAAAGTTGCAAAATGAATTAATTAGCTTTTAATTTTCTAAATTTTCATATTCCTTAGTCATAAAGTAGCAAAGAAAACAATCTTTAATTATAATAAAGCTGTAATGTATCCATTAACTTTAATAAGTTAAAGCATACATTAATTTGAGGGGTCATTCTAGGAAATGCAGAAGTTTTTTCTGTAGGGAAGAGTAGCATTTCAAATATTGTTCACAGAAGCTGCTAATTTTATTCGTTATTGTTTCTCTCATGCATAGTTTTGTAATAATGCACAGCATACTTACACACATGTACACAAACACACAAGGCCACGGTCTGGAAGTCCTGCTTTAGAGACCAGAGCCAGCATCTTCAAATTTCTCAACTTCTCCTCACCCAGAGGCCTCCCCACCCTCTTGCTTCATGTCTTTGCAGTCCATTTCAGCATCTCTCTTCCTTTGCCAGATTTTAAGTACAGCCTTTTACATGGTGTCTCAAAAGATGAAACCCAAGAGCTAAGGCGGAAGCAGCTAGGAGAGTGGCAGGGGATCACGCATTACCCTGGCAGCAACCCCATACAGTAGCTGCTGAGCAGTGGCATGGCTCATGGTGCAGGGAGGATCGGTAGATTCGGATGTTACTGCTGGAGAACAAGCAAGAAACAAAAGTGGCCACAATTTTTTTCCTTTCCAACTCAAAGATCCTTGAGCAAAGATCTTCTTATTACATAACTAGAGACAAAGGCAAAAATAGGCTTTTCCTTTTTAAAAAGGCCCAAAAGATCATTTGACCCATTTAACTTCTAATTCTAAATCAAAATTTAACAGGGATAGCAAACACAGCACAACACTACGAAAGCAAGGTATTCTATATAGATAGGTATTCTAATGGAAGGAAAGTAAAGGTAAATCTTATCATTGAACTACAGATAAATTCAAGAAATTTTTTTAGAAAAAATTGTTGTAAGGAATTCAAGTGTATCCATCCACTCCTCTGGAATTCTATCAGAGCTTTTGTTACATCACAATTTTTTTCCCCCAGTTTATTTGAATATTCCTTCAATCTTCAAAGTGTCTCAGAAAAGTACCATTATTTGAGATTATTGCCTCATTTTAATACATCACATTATCTGCATAACTGAAAAATGCACAGGATTTTGTGTAGCCATAGTTTATTTTCCAGCAAAATGTTTTTAATAATATATTGATTTTGACAGCTTTCCTGAGTTCAAGAAAACAAGTTTGTCAGAATTTGGGAGAGACAGATCAGGGAAATCTATCATATATGTTACAGCTGTGGTCTTCGTTTTTCAGTAAAGGGTACTATTTCTCATGTAGCAGACAGAAATGGATACAGCGGCCTGCTGTGTATACACATTGTGATGTGTATCAAGGTACTTTCCTTCTCTGGTATGTTAGAAGCTTATTAATGTTTTATAGTCTTTCTTTCTAAGGACATATCACGAAATAGGCTGTAATTAATTCAGCATGAACATTCAGAAATGAAACTATCCGAAGTCAGGAAATGCAAGTAAAAAAAAGGCTAAAAAGCTTTTTTGTTTTCATTTTGATGCCAATAGAAAGATATATTAGGCCCCAGACTGTTCAGTTTACTTTTGCACTTAGTTTCATTGAATGTAATTGAAATTCTCATGAGAGAAAAGCAAATGGATTTGGCCCAGTGTGTTTCTGAACAGACTATTGTGAGAAAATGATACAGACACTTAAATGCATCTCCAACTTTTTTATAAAGATATCATTTTCCACATATATCAAATTCCACGCATACTGATTGTCTCAAGACAATTTAGAGAAAGCCAGTTAGATTTAGTACACTTTGTTTTGACTTTCTGTTCCTTTTTAATATTTGACTCAATAGAAGAAAGGCTCTTTGGGAACCATTACTTCTATGGCTAGATCATCATAACTTTTACAGCCTGTGTGGTCAAGTCTACACGGCCTACACCTTACCATTACAGCATCATTTTTTATATGATACATGGACAAATGCACAAACACTCAAGCAATAATTAGCACTGTGAAAAACTGCTTGCATCATTGCGCTGAATTGCCCCAGCAGGAGCATGCAAACGAGTTCATCTCAGCCAAAGCTACTTCAATCATTCTAACATTCTAAAGACTTTAAAAAAATATTGGATTTTTTTCTTCAGCTCAAAATGGAAGATAAATCTGTTTTTTCTGTCTCATTCCCAAACACGGAATTTGTGTCCCAAAACTATGCTTGTCACCATCCAGAATGGACAGCATTTGGCTTTCACTTTACACCAAGTCATAAATCATATTTTGTGACTTGCAAGGAGTAAGAATGAGAATTAGTGGATTTTTTCAGCTTCCAGAGAGGATATAAAGGTTTACAGTCCAAAGCAATACACAGCTATTAATATTAATTATTGATGTGATGAATATTAACATTACTCATTATGAAGGGCAGTTTGAGTAATTTTTAGATGTCTCTGACAGTTATAAATTCCAGGTTTTGTCATTCATGCGTATTTATAGCCAGACCCTTAGCACCCAAGTAAACTTTTCTAAGAGGCAGGACATAATTATCTTCAAAAGTTAAAATTAGCTGTAAATCAGTTTTCCTGTACATGAAGGTATAAAGTGATCCTAAATCAATTTTTCCATCTATTTTGGATGACGTCACTTTGCATTTTCACGCTCCTGTCTTATTTTACATGAATCTGGCATGGTCTTTCAGGGACTGAAGATCCAAGTATTGCCTTTGATTCACTAGCTAGGAAGATACTGGTGGTAACTCACCATGCATCAGCTACTTTATGTTTTCTGTTGGCGTATAGTCTCTTCCCTTTATCAGTTTAGTTTACTTTGAAGCAGGCTCCTAATCAGTTAAAAAAGCTACCTCGGACTGAGTGTGGATAGATGGTATGCAGACTAACCACTGTGCATGACTTGCTAACCCGTACAGGTGTCCAAGATGTTACAGGCAAACAGAGTCACCCTTCACCTCCCCATGAAACGTGCCCTTCCATCATCTAATGCGAAATAACTTCAGCCAACTTAGGCCTCTAGAAAGTGCTATGTGCTCTAGGCTGAGAAGACGTGTCTGATGGTCTGGTGGAGAAAATAAATGTTGCAAAAATAGAAAGTAAAAGGAAAGATAATACCAAATCATTTATGCCCCAAAACCATTTGTATCCAATAAAAATAAGACAGTGATAGCAATTTCAGTAACTGAACAGTATTTACCTGCTTGGGTTATAGAGTTATAAAGAAAAAGTGCAGCTACTGGAAAATATTATTTGCGCTTTTAGTATGACATTTGAATAGGCAGAAAAGAAAATGTATCTCATGCATTATATATCTGGTCAAAATATTGCTCAGATGTTCTCATTAGAGAAAATTCTTGAATGGTATGGTTAAAGCAACATTCCCAATATTACCTCAGATACATGATTTCTTTAAGTAAAGAACATTTAAACACATATAGTCCTCATTCTAAACAAGTACTGACAATAAAAAAACTTGTGATTTTACCTCCCAGCCTCACTCACGCATACACATAGAAAAAACACCTCATTCCAAAGGAAAAGAAGAAAGGCAATTAAAAGTTAAGATTCCCATCAGTATGCATTATTTATATCTTGCCTCACAAGGACACACTGTATTATTACCACAACCACCATACTCCCCACACTACTCAGCAACAGTGTAAATCCCAGCCTCCCAATGTGCCCTGCCTGAATTTTCTGTTCTCTTTGCTATTAACTGTGGATCATAGCTTAATGGTAGATCACAGCAGCTCCAAAAGAAGCCATAGAGTCATAGGTACATTTAATAAGTTTCTCAGTGGCTTTTTCTTTGCTTGCTTTTCAGTGTTTCAAATCTGCCTGGATGAAGTACCCCAGTTCTGAGAATAGAGTTCAAGTGCAACTACAGTTGGAAGATTTATTTTTCCTCAACAGCATAAAACCTTTGCTGTTATAGAAGAAATCGGATTGAAAAGAGAAAAAATTTTAATGTTGATCCCCTGCTCTGAATTTCCAGTGATAACAAACAGTATGTAGGAGAATCCAAAGTTACACATTTACATTTTAAAAAGACCTGTTTCATATTGATATTCATTTCTTAATTAATCTTAGATGATTTTTCCAGTTCTTAATCATTTAATTCATCACATATCTTAAAATGCTTCAATAAACTGTATAAAAGGAAACAAGCAATCACAGAATAACAGTAACAAACCCTGCCTGAGTGAAAAGCAGCAGTTTTTACCCTTCAGCTCTACTCAAAGGGAAGCTTAGCTGTCAGCCCCTGATTAATGCTGTAATTTAAATCCTCACACCTTTGCTAACGAAATGTGTTTGGAGCAGATGAGATCTATACCACAAGCGGTATTACTCCCGTTTCGCCACTTGAGGGCAGTCATTTCGTGTCCTCTACTAAAATGCTGATCAGCAGCGATTTCTGGCGTTTGCAGTTAGGCTGTTCTGAGCCAAACTGTGTCACTGATACACAGAAACAGAAAAGAAACACAAACTATCTCTTCTGAATAGCCACTATGATCTGAAATTCATCTCAGTCAACCTTTGTGAGAGAAAGCTAATACGTTTTGACAAAATCAGTGATCAAGGGGTAAGTGCTCAAATGAGAATTCACAAAGAAAAGCTTAAAGGATACTGAGAAAAAATAGATGTTTACAGTCCGCTAGTCCTGGCGGTTTTGCCCTGAAGTATGTAAGGCAATTGCTGAAGCAAACATAGCATTGTCAGCAGCTGTAGTTGAACAAAATTAATAGAAGATGGGTGATGTTCCTAAAAAAACAGGGGAAAAAGTGAAAAACGTGGGATATCTCAAAAGTAGAGCAGAATCAGGAGAAGCCAAAATGTTACGGATTAGCCAGATCACTTCAGAACTGTAAAATACCAAAATAATAACAAAATGTGTAAGCTCTTGAAAGGTACAAAGGAAATGAGCAAACATCAACCTGGGCTGCCAAGATAAAAACCTTGTCACAGCCTCTTGATTGTTAACTATGATAGAATACAGGGTCTCATGCAAAATGAAGAAGTAGATGTCACATATCTTGGGTTTTGTCACATCCGGACAATAGTTTGCATAGCTTTAGTGAAAGAAAGTTAGGAAATAATGGTTTAGTTAAAGCCATAATCTAGGCAAAACTTACTTGAAAATGTGTACATAAAGAATGTTATCAAAGAATTTACAATTTGAACAGTAGGGCAAAGGGAGTGTTTATTAAATCTGCAGAGCATATGAGGCCTAAAGTGAGGCAAAGCATTTGTATATCGTAGCCTGAAGTTCATTCAAAACACATTATAGAACTCTTCTCCCTTAATAAACTTCATATTCTGGATTCCCCATTGATTTTGCCATCCCATTCAATACTCCTACTCTGCTCCAGCCACTGCCTCATGGAGTTAATTCAACCACATGATCTTCCTGAATTACTCTGCTAGGCCCACACTCTACACTTCCAGCTTATTTTTCAAAATCCATTTCTGCTTTACTGTAGGACTCATTCATTCACAGAAAAAACCCTCCTATTCCCCTAGCCACTCCTGCTGTCTCCGTATTAGTCTCCACATATCTTGGATATCTTGCCAGTGAGTTGAATGAATGTCACTTGCTGTGAACTTGCTGTCTTAAACTGTTTATATTTTTACATTGAAATTCTTATTTTAATTAAAGGGGGTGGTTCTGTTTTCTAAGTATTGAAATTTTCAGTAGAAAGGTACATTAATTTCCAAGATAGCCAAAGTAATTTTTGAAGTTAACTCAAGTTCTACAGCTATTAAAGGGACTAGTCTCCCTGTTCATACTTCTTCACACCATGAGTGAGAAACACTGTGATAAATGTAGGCCATGCATATACAGTAAGGATAGTCCTTGAATTTCGTCAGTCATTTCCTGTATATAGAAGCTACTCTAAAGGCCCTATTGACACTGAGCAAGAAGGTGGCAATAGGAGGTGAGTGGATGGTAGAAACCCCTTCATTTCATTGACCATAACTGCCCTGAACTTTGATACTGCACTGTAGCTTAACAAGTGTGAATTCAGTTTCACTAATGGAAATAACTTTGGAAAGATTATAATTTTGAATGAAGAAGAGTAAAAAACTATTAAAATATTAATACTGTATTGAAAAAAGAAGAAAAATGTTCTTCAGAGATACCAGATTCTACAATATGAAGCATCAGAGGATAAAGATGTTCAGGATTTTTACTTCTGTAGTTCCTCAAACGACCTACAGAGAAGCTATCTAAGAGATCTCCTTTCTGTTGGAAGGAAAAAGGAAAGCCTGTGACAATGTGAGCACCATAAGTCTCTTGAACGCTGGGAAGCTTTTGATTGAAGGCAGCATCACATTTATTGACACTGCAGGTACCTACTTTTCAAAAGGACTCAGGGATCTGAAGTGCTGGTCAGGTTGATAAGGTTTCACATTGTATTTAGAGCTATCACTTAATATGAAGTAGGGATAATACTAAAATCTGTATTGTATTTGCAATGGTAGAGTATCAAGGTTACCCAGAACATTGGGAGGAAGGGAGCGAGGGGGAGAGGGAGGGAGAAGACAAGAACTGTTTGCTTTTCACAGTGTTATCCCAGCCCAAAATGAACTGCAAAATAATTCCAGGTATTCTAGTCATAAGACTGAGGGCTACCAGACAGGCCAACAACCAACACAGCAAAAGATGAACCTTATGGGTCCCTTCCAGCTCAAGTTCTTCTATGATTCTATGATTACTGCCTTACCCAGGAAAGACTTTAGCACTGTGTTTTTAAAGAATTATACTTTCTGAGCTGACCAGTTGTATTGATTCATTGCTCAAATAAGAGCTCAGTGGCATGAAGTGTTGTTAAATATGGTTTGCAATCGCCCTTGAGATGAAGGAGAGTGACTGTTAAACTTGGGAACAGGCCTTTTGAAAGCCCTGTAAAGAGGTGGGAACACTTTTTGAACAGAGCAGGTCAGCCTGGCCGCGGTGTACTCTGTATCGTTTCGATACTCTGAAGTTCATCCACAGCATTGATGCAGCTAACTACTGTTGTAAGAAAAGTGCTTTTAATGGTGTTTATATAGTACTAAGAATAATATAGTTTATATTGCATTATAAATAACACTTGCTAACAGATAATTATTCTTCAAAGACCCTAAATTACAAACCATGTTTCCCCAAAATACATTTCCCCTTCCTTATAACTTATTAATCTGATTCTCCAATACTTCCTCAAACTAATCTATTGTGAAATCTTTCCTGGCAGAACTATGGTCCTTTGTAACATGCTGAAACATGTTTCGGGATTGATTTCATCTACTGAGTGCCTAGGTTGAATTCTATTTAGTTTCTGAAATATTAAATTATATGCCTCCCTAAGCATTATATCTCATTAGTGTTAAACTTGTAAAAAAATAAAAATCAAAGGAATAGTTGGAACAGGTGTTCAAAATTTTGGAGCTAATAATGTTTCCACAGATAAAGGGCTATTTTACCACCTTTATAATTTTTGTCATGATTCAATTTGCAGTTACTTTTGATACAAATTATGATGCTTTTTGACATTTTAAAGGAATGTCATTAAATACTTAATCACAAGTTCCTAATGTATTTCGGGTTATTGGCAGCATGTATATTTTTGTGTACATATTCAGGAGAAACAGAGCTAGCTGCATGTCATGTGTTAGAGATGTATCCCTGTTTTTAGTAAAGTGGTTATATTATCATTAATAGTTTGAGCATTAATTTGAGCAATAACTTGAAAGCATTCTTCGCTCTCCAGGATATTTTAAGGAATATTTTATGGCTGGTTTAGATCATTAGCTAATGTAAGCCTATACTGTCTTAGGGTGGGATTCAATCATTCTGGAGACATGCATCGTGTAATATCAATCAAACATGGGCAAGTTATACATCACTCAAAGAAAACTCTAAGACCACATGCTTTACAGAAAGTCAATCAAAATACACATTTCAGAAAGAAAATAATATTTGCATTACTAAGTCTAATAATTCAATAACTAATATCTTCATACAAAATTATGAACAAAAGAAGAAAAAATTATTGCATTTTTTATGCTGAAGTAGGAGGAAAATTATAGGTCATTTATACTGCAAGAAGCATCAATTCTTATGTTTAAAATGTGTTTTGCTGAAGAACTAGTGGATTTTGGATAAAAGCAGAACTTGATGAAAGAATGCAAAAACCCATTGGCTGCAAATTTATAAATCATTCTCTTTTACATTTGAATATACCAGCACTGATCTTATTTAAAAGTGCATTTGCCCTGACCAGTCAAATTAATGCTGTTTGGAACACATCATCTTTCTGAGACAGCTGTCCTCCCTTTACTATGGATTAAGCGAGATGGTGAGAGAGGTGGTCAGGTGTAACCAATGTGCTGGGGCAAGTGTTATCAGCAGTGGTAGAAAACAGTTTTGAAAGAGTAATCAGCAGTTGGATTTTCCATACCTGAAAATCAAACTCCTGTCAAATCTACCAGTATCTCAGGCTTTATAATATTTATTTAAATCTTTATCTCAACTAACATAAAACACCGAACAAAATATGTATAAGTGACTTTTGCCCTTGTGAAGCATGAGACTGGGTACAGCCAGATACTACGGTCTTCATTTTTGCAACCAAAAGACAGTTCTTGCAGACTTGCACCAACTCTAAATAGGAAAGGATGGTCTTAGTTGTGAAAACTGCCTCATCCTCCCCATCCATCCAAGACCTTCACTGGTGCTAAATCAGAAACATCACATAATGCCAAATGCAACACTTCCAAGCTCAGAGTGTTGCTGCCAACTGGTCATGGGACAAGCCTTTGGTGTTTCAGTTCCACTGCTGTACAACGGGCTCCACACCATTTCGTTTAGTCAGTCTTGCCTGTCTTGATTATTCAGATTGGTAAATTCTTTGGGCAAGAAAGTAGCCCGTTTAAGGTCAAGCTGACTGTTGAAAACTCAGCATCACCAAGGCACAGCTTTGATGCTGCTCTGCCAGAGCCCACAGGGCCTGGCTGCTAGCATGCTCCCTGGCATGAATTTAGCTGTAACTAACTAGCTTTTTCCCAGAGAGTACCCACGTTTAGTTTAGGGGCCAGTTTAAGCCAAGCTGGTGGAGTGGATGATGCTACCCTGCTTGGGGGAGAAGAGGAGGAAGAATTCAGCCATACAGAGCAATGTGCAGTCAAAATGTTTTGAAGACCCAACTTGATGTTGTTTCTACCACAGATGTAACCAAATGGATTCTTTCAGTCTTATTTCTCCCAACTCAGCAGAAAAAAGAAAAAAATATATAAATTTTAAAAGTTGACAGAATCTTTTCTGTATTTTAAAAATAAGAGTGGGTATTTTCTGGAACCAAATGGATTAATAAAAATAAATTAACACAGAACATGCAAAATAAAAGAAAATACACCTAAAGCCACATCATCACTCTCACTGTGAGTTATACCTAAACTTCAGAGTTTGGATGGAATGCAGAATTTTTTCTATCACTCCCATATTGTAGGTTTTCAAAAAAGAAGGAGAAAATGACAACTTGTTTTCACAACGTTGAAATAAAATTGTTTAAAAACTTGAGACAAAATTTTGCCTCAAAAGATTTTTTATTACAGATTTTAACCTATATTGGCAAGAACAATTGTCTGTATAGAGTGCATGAACAGTTCTGTGCATGTTTGCACAGAAACTGTTAAAGGAAAATATATCATGCTGACTCCAACAGGCCAAGAAAGGGGAGGCTGCGGCAGCTCCATGTCCCCAGGTCCGGCCAGCAGGGATGCTGAAGATATATTCCCAGTAGGCACACACACATAGAGCACATACACCATGTACACACACACATACATACACGGCAGGCCAGCCACACAGCTCACAGTCAGTGTGCCCACATGAACACAGATAGCACCACGTTGCATCCTGCCCCCCTCTCTGGCTGAGCAGGGCAGGGATCCACCAGTGAAAAAAGATAAATGCACGTGTGCAAGGTGGATCCCTGCAGTAACTGGGTTCAGACAGTCTCCTGGATCCCAGTCTCCCCAGTTGCTGGCACCTGGGCATACAAGCCCCTGAGGCTGCAGCCCCGCTCCAGTTGCTGGTACAGACCATCACACTCTCCCACATGCACACACACAGAGACACACCGAGCTGGCCAGGGCTCTCCCTGGTCCCATAGCTGATGCCCTGTGCTTTCCCACCTGGAGACGTGCGTAGGCACTCTCAGGCTCACAGCTGGCCCTTGCAGACCCACTCGTCCCTTTGCTCCCAGACCACTTCACCTACGCCCCAGCTCGTCTGGCTGATCATCACTAGCACCATGCACGCATTTGCATACCCGCACTCACTCCGGACACTGCAGCACAGATACACAGGACCTCCAGCCCATGGCCTGACTCCGGGTGCTGCACTCATACGCACAGGGATTTAATAAGAGGACAGGGCAGACTGCACTGCCTGAAGGCACAGGACGTGGCTGGAGAAGTGCACCAACTAGCCAAATCGTATATTTTACCAATCTTTTTTATTCCCTTATCCATCTATTTCCCACACTTGCTCCTCCCCAAGTCACCTAAATCCCTCCCTTTTTCACCTTTGGTTCCTCTCTGAAACCCCATAAGGACTCCTGTGTGATCCCAAGATGTGTCCCACCACCAGGTAGCAACTCCCTCGTTAGTCTGAAAGATGATCTGGAGACTTGCTTCCAAGGACTCATGGTAATGGGTTTCACACCTGGATATCCAGGCTGAGGGTCTCCCGGGGCACTGGGGCAGTCCTGGGGGGGGGTGGGGTGGGGTGGGGGGGGGTGGGGCGCCAAGGCATTTGCTTCTCCAGAATCCTCCTGCCTCCCATTGTGCCTCTGTGCTTCTCCAGGTTTGTGAAGATGGGTCTTTGCTGGGCTGATGGCTCCTGTGATGGGCCTGACAGTAGCCCAGCAGGGTATTATTTGGGGTCCCCCAGCCTACCATGGCCTCTCTGTGATCTTTGTGGGTGGGAAGATGAGTGTCTATCACATAACCTGACATAAAACAGCATAATGGGACATCAAGCCTCTTGGATGCATAACAACATCTGGTGCATAATAGCAGCTTTTGAGTGTCTCAGTACAAAAGACTGTGATTGAAAATCTTACCACCTTAATTTTATTTCCCCCACAAACATATATATACAGTGTTGTTTGCATGCTAATGCCATTTGCCTCATTTCAGTGTTTAGATTACTAGAAACTAGATTTACTGTAATTTTGACCAGGCTATTTCTTAATTACGAATTGATGCTTCTGCAAGGTGTTCTGATGCTATTAGAAATAATACAAATGCAATGAACCCTGAAGTTTTACTTTCTGTTGTTGAAAGTGAGGCGAGGTCCAGAAAGACTAACGTTCAACCATTAGAGACAAGGAAAGCCCACAAAACAGCTTATGCCAGTTTCGAACACAGGTATATTTAACAACGATCGGCTGATAAGAGGAATATGAAGTGAATCTATAATGAATAGATTATTCAATGGACTGCACTTTCTATTGAAGCATTGCTATCTGCTTGGAATCTATTCATTTCTCTAGATTCTGCAACATCATTATTTTTTCTCATGCTTCTACCTAATCTGTGTTGCTCAGCAGTCACAACAAGCTGGAGCAGCCAAGAGCTCTGCTCCACTTGCCAGCCACATTGTAAATGATGAGTTTTATTTAACATATGCTTCAGCAAAGAATAACAACAATTTTTTAATTGGCTTATGGCACAGATACTTAAATTATGGCTCCTTCCAGCTTTCCTTCCCTGCTGATTTAAATTCACGTAAGGCCTGTCAATTCAGTGGGGTCTGTAGCAGTAGGACGAGGGGTTATGGTTTTATACTGAAAGAGAGCAGATTCAAACTAGGTATAAGGAAGACATTTTTTACAGTGAGGGTGGTGAAACACTGGAACAGGTTGCCCAGAGAGGTGGTGGATGCCCCATCGCTGGAAACATTCAAGGTCAGGTTGGACGGGGTTTTGAACAACCTGATTGAGATGAAGATGTCCCTGCTCACTGCAGGGGAGTTGGACTACATGACTTTAAAGGTCCCTTTCAACCCAAACCATTCTATGGTTCTATGAATTAATAAAACCAAATAACTAATATTTGTGACCATACTGTTAGCTGAACTAAAGCGTGCTACAGTGTGGCTTGCAAAGTGCCCTAACTAGCTACCCTTTATTTGAAGGACTCATCCTTATTTCAAGAGATCACTTGTATATCCTTTGTTGGTAGCATGAAGGGAAAAATCACACTTTTCAGGGTAGCATTATACACTATTATAGAGGAAATCAGCCTAAGGAAACCTAGTCCCTTAATAAAAATCAAATGCAAAGCTCTAAAAAATGTTCTCCTTTTATGTTGTCTTAAATCTGTACCTAAAACAAAAACCATTGATGTGGCTCCCTGGTTTGAGACTCTGCATGTAAGAACTTGGTTTTGCCCCAAGGTTCTGGTTTTTTTATATTTGTAACCAAGGTAAGGAAACTGGCATATAAAAAGAAAAAAAAAACTGGAAAGGTTAATAAATCACTGTGTAAACAGCTGGTATGAACAATTGTACATTTCACTACAAATGTGTAGTGAGTATCACATATAGGGTAAAACTTTGAAGAGGCTACAGGAGGACCTCAGTCTCCTGGGACAGCCTCCACCGTCTTGTGTGAAACTACTGAAGAATCAAAGGACTTCAAAACCAGGTACTGGAACCAGGCAAGAGGCGTTCTTTCCTTGGGCTCACAACTAAGACTAAGTGTGTGTTACAAGAGATTTTTAAAGACAATTTGAGATGGAAGACTACTTCCCTCCTACTCTCCACTGTTGCAACTGGTCAAGAACTGACAATCTGGCTGGTGAAGCAAAGAACTAGGGAAAAATGGTGCTGTCTATCTTAAGTGAGGCAGAGGCCCCTCTGACAGGCTGCATCTAGGCTGTTTTAGCCAGTGACTACACCATTTTACAAACAAATATGGTACTCGATATCAAGTACTTCACGTGCATACATCTCTAAAGGACAGGAAACCTTCAATTTCTTTAGCTTTTTTTTTTTTTTAACAGAAATTATTAAATCCATCATTAAAAAAGATTCTTTTAAAGATACATTTCCAGAATACAAATCTGTAAGTGGGATAACCCAATACATTCGGCTAGTTAGTGAGTAAAGATTTCTTTTTTTGTATTTATCATAGGGTAAACGTTATCCATTATAGACTACACTGTCTGGGGACTCTCTCTCTAGTATCAATCAATTACAGAGACTGGCATGGCAGTAAGAATCAAGGTAAAGCCAGTTATTATTTATTTTTATCTCCTCAAGTTACACCATGGATGATGAATATGACGTTGATGAAATATTATGAAGTGATGCCCCAATGAGAAGATATACTTTCACGTGACTATACTTTACTCTTTCAGTAATGACAAACATTTTGTGATGTGTATGGCTATACTTTTTACTGTACTGTATGCAGCAGTTTCACTGTTGCTCACAGGGACTGTTTGGAGTAGGACAGCATGCAGGCAATGCAAATCCTCCAAATAATTCCTACAGCATCAAGGAACAAGCTCTTGGTTTTGTGTGTTGGTTATTGATAAAAAATGTGACAATGCAGAAGCTCACAAGGTGGCTGCTGCAAAAACAACTAAGTTTACCACCATATCATTTGGAGTCATCCATATGAATGACTTGATTATAATAATAAAGTAGCATGGTTTTCTAAGAGCACCCGTGTCCAAAATGTTACCTCTTCATATGACAGAGCTTTCTTTATTGCCAGTTTTCTTTTAACTAAGAAACTCATTTAGAATATTTGAAAAAAAAACCTGTTTTCCTTACTGGATATTGGTACTTCAAACAATAAATCTATCAAAATAATTTCTGATAGTCCTAACTTATTACTATTTAAAAAACCCAAACACCAACAACCAAACCAAAAAAAAAACACACACACACAAAAAAATCCCAAACCAACCACAAATCCACTATTTGATGGATTACTTTCTTAAAAAACTATGAAACTGCAGCTAAAATTTTGAAAAAATAAAAAGCATTGTGCATTCAAATGGTCTACCCTTTGACAGAGAATTATTGTCTCCAGCTGATAGTGGCAATATCAACTCTGTGAGATATCTGCCTGCAAATTAATGGAGAATAAAACCAAATATTCACTTCCAGCTAATTGTCCATTTCCTTCAGAGCAAAATACACCATAAGACGTAAAACGATCCTGACAATGATGCAACAATACATTTCATCTTCCTTTCTCATCTTCCAAATTTTCAGGATAATGGGAGCTACGTCATTTTGTTAGTTTTAGATACTTAGAAATATTGTGCATATCCCTTTATCTCTACGGCTGAAAGCAGCTTAAAAATGTTTTGTCACTTTCTAATATTGCATTTGTGTCATGAGAAGAAACTGTAATTTTAAGTCTTTCTAAAGATTAATAAAACAGATTGGAAGAAACTTTCCATGACTGAGAACTATTCTTATTTCTTTAATGACATAATGTGTTAATTGATGGTTAAGTTCCAAAGGAAAGTTAATGACAAATTATTTTTTCACAAATTTAATACAACTTGAAAAACATACAGAAAAACAGCAACAAGAACAAAAGGCAAAGAGATTTATGTTAGCAATATACAGTAGCTCTCAAACTTAAGATTCAGTTGTTTAGCAAAAAAAAAATTCAAAACCAAACTTTAATATAATGTAACCATATTATTTTAAAAGTATTCAATATTTATTTTACTTCTCATGAAACTATTAGGATTATTATAGGGCTGAAGCCTGACAAAAGGACTTACTATGGATTTTTTGTGTAAGGAATATTTTAACTGTGATTCAGAAGAGTATGAAAATCAGGAAATGAATAATTGTCTATCTTTAAATAAGATTTTCTCAAGTTCTTAAAAAGTTTAAAATTTACATCTATTCCTACCTCAAATGCAGGGCCAAAAATATTTATTTTCCTAGTCAATAGTCCTGGAAAAATTGCAGAAACTTGCTAAATATTAATTGTGTTAAAGCTGAACATCAAACTGATTTCCACTACATGTGAGTTATTAACTATTTTGAGTTTTTAAAGGTTTGAAATATATTACAACTGGAAACCATTTTAAATAGCAATTTGAGAAGTGTGACTTGTATATATAGGAGGAAGAAAAAAATAGATATAAGATAAAAAGTCTTAATACCCTGGAGGAAATGGTGGATTTTCCATAAGGACCTTTTAAACATAATCTAGTCTTCAAATTTCTTTGTATCTTTTCACTTTTTTCTCATCTCCCTGGAAGTCTCCCTGGGACCTCAGCAAGACCTCAGTATCTCTGACAGCAATTCCTAATCACACAGACACTGATTTTCAGTGTTCTGTGAATTAAGAATCAGTCAATGACTCTTCGTTACTGCTATATTGTAACTTAGCAACATTAATTATAGATCAGGAATCTGATTTTACACCTTTTTTTCTCTTTAATACCAATGTCCATCTGCTTACTTGGTTATAGGTAATAGGGATGAGCGTTTTACCTCAAAGGACATGTTCATTGCTCCTTTCAGCCAATACAAACCAACCAATTCAAGTCCAATTTTTCTCAAAGTGCCATCAGTATCAGCTCCTGACTTTGTCTCAGTTTTTGGCATATGCATAGGCATACATGTTTTAGTACCGCCATTCATTTGATGTCACAACAGAAATACTATGAATATTATATTTTTCAATCTTCAAGAAAGTTACAGGAATAAAATCTCATATACCTCCCTGCAACAGTGTAGGGATCTCCAGGCTTGCTCTTTTCAGTAAAGTTGCGGATAATATAAGGAGCTTAAAATGTCAATATGGGCTGAGACCATGCTGAGTGCTTTTGGGTTTATACCTAAATAGACAGCTTTGTCCTCTTTCTGACATTACCTAGGGAGTGTACTGATTCTTTCATTTTTTCACACTTTCTTTGAATACCAAAGGCAGCAGACATCTATCCATTAGTTTCTGCATTACAAAAAAGGAAAACCTCCTGAGAACATGAACTGAGAAATTGGAGGATTTCATCGGCTACACTCTGGGGAAGCAACATTTTCACAGCAAGTCCACTACTCTGCTCTTGCTGTCCTTTTGCAAAAATTGTAATCAAATAGTAACTAAGGTTTTGAGAGTCCAGCTAAATGTTACTTCCTATTACAGCCATACAAGCATATGGACTATGAACACAATAGCAAACTTACTATGTAAGTATATATTTTACCATTAAAAAAAAAATAATCTTGTTAATGAGCAAATAAAACTAATCAAAGCTATGGTGTATTAGGTTTATAACATTTATAAATGTTTATTCAGCACATTTGTAAGCTAACCACTAAGAAAGTTTTCAAATCAATTTTCCATATTAATGAGGTTTGGCTGTATTTTCTATAATTTTCACAAAGGTATATGTTTGAAAATACCACATGCATATTGACAAAGGAGACATAAAACTGAAGTTTAAGGATTACTAAACATGATGCAAGATATATAACCAGTGACTTTAATTTACAAATATATACATCAATTAATTGCCTTGGAATAAATAGATATTTCAAGGCCTTAGTCAGAGAAGAAGGTGGTTTAAAAAGAGGCATTTCAGGCTACACCTAACCCACCAGAGAAAAATCTTGTGATAGAAGAACCACAAAGGCTTTTGCTTTGTTAGAAAGTTAATTTTAGTATACTAGTAAAATATGTAGTATTTTACAACTTACTTCCTAGAATAACTTAGCAAATTTCCTGAAGCAGTGAATGTTATTAAGAAGCAGCTGGCCTGTTTCTATGCTGTCTTTATATAGCTTTCTAAAGTGTGTCTTGTTAATGAGACCAAAAAGAAATTGTCATATTTTAATTCTAAAAGTTGAGTTTCTCTGCTTCTCCCCACCACTGAACTTCTTCATCATTATTTTTCTTTATATTTTGGATATTATATTTATCCACATATTTCATTTAAATGCTCCAATAATATGTGTAACTCTACTGCAATAACAAGCATACCTTTTCCACAGTAAACTGAAAAAGTATTTGTGTTGTGGGTTTTTGTCTTTTACTGCACACATTATATCTCTCTGAGGTAAATAGGATTCTTCTAGCAACATGGGCCCATTAATTAAATATGATTTTTTTAAAGCTAGTCTAATTGCTTTTTGCTGCACTGGTGCTAATCTTCCCAAGGTATCTTCTGAGCTGGAAGATTCTCTTTTGTCTATGGTATACATACTCTGCTGACTCTTGTAGTTATGCTACCATTTCACAGACACCAATATTGGCTGATCTTATGTTGATCGGTGTGATTTTGTCAACAGAACTTTCTTGGACTCCAAATTTGAGTTTTCCTTCCCTTTTTTATTCCTGATTCTCTTTTCTGCTTGGGGATACTTTTTTTTTTTTTTTTTTTTTGTATTCTCTCATATTCATGCTACCCAAGAATTTAACTTTCTTCAGTACATTTTCCTGTGGGTTGACAAATTTCCTTTGCTTGGCAAATTTTAATTACTTCAACAAAAATTGGTTCTTTGTGTTTGAGATCTGGGACAAGTCACAACCTGATCTTTTATAAAACCCCCAGCATTCTTGCATCATTAGGTCAGCTGTATCCCCTTTTTCTATCTTGCTTTTATACAGAGTTTTAAAAGGTTCAATTTTATGTATACCATTCTAGTTTTCCATTACCTGAAAAAAAAAAAAAAAAAAAGAAAAGAAACCCAACCCACCAAAGTGCATATAAACTATTTTTCCATTTTTATATATGGCATTCCTAGAGGAGTCAACAGCTCCATGTATGGCACCTTTGAAGCAGGAACAGATCACAAATGTTACTCTATACCTCCTAACTTTTCTTTGCTGCTGCCTGCTCATTGTGCTCTTTTACACTGCAAGCTGGTGTGAGGGATGCACCCACTCTACGTGAGAGAACAGCGCTGTGGTTCAGTTCATCATCGACACGTAGGCCTGCCTGAAAGCAGCCCTGCTGTGCAAACCAGGAGAACTGTGCTCGGCTGCATCTTCTCAGGAGCTAATGAGTCTAGGCCACATCCACCAGGAGCCAAGAGCAGAAGCCTGAACTGGGACTAGACAGAATTTAAACTGCTACAGCTGCACACCTGCACGTACACCAACGGGCTGGGTGGGGGGTGCCTACAAGTCAGTCGCTTCATGCTACAAAAACCTGCAGCCCCTCCAAGCCCCCTGAGCTCTCCTGTACAGCAGCAGGCTGTACGGTGGCAACCTCCTCCTGAAGCAGGGATACCTCTCAAGGTTACTTCTTGAGGTTGAGAGATCCTGGCATCTGATATCTATAACAAGGTAATCGACATTTTACGTCAGTCCTAGAAGTATATTGTATGCTAGTGACATTTGAATATATACCCAGCTATAGCTTAATTATTAGAAGTCTAGTAAGTAGCAGAGTGTTTGACTGCTGTCTGAATCGTTGTCTCAGTTATCACCTAATCAGTCTAAATTATCATTTAAATCACTGTCAGCTCATTCTCAAAACATTTTTAAATCACTGTTCAACTAACATTATATTATTGCTTAGTGACCATTTCATTACCATTTGATTTTCATTCATTAATCATTGATTAATTACCATTTGATCATCATTCAATCATTAATAAAACCCTTTTCGTTAAAATTGTAACAATGACTTCTCTTAATATTTACCTGCAACAGACATTTTTTTGAAACAGACTGATAATTTAGCTTTTCTTATTTTACTAGATGCCCCAGGCAAAATAAAACCTTTAGCCAAAATATGAATTTATAGTGTGTGTTGCTACCAGACACAAGGTGTTTTTCATGATTATTTTGCTCCTTTCCCTGAGGCTTTTATACAAAGGTTAGCAATAAAATATAGATTCTGATGCATTTTAAACCTTCAGAATAATAAAGCACTGGATCTACAGAGTTCAAGACAGACAAGGCATCCACTGTAAAAATATTCATGCAAAATGTTCAGACAATACATATATTGTAAATCAAACAAGGGAGGAAAGAAATAGAGCTGCCCAGTCCATTCTAAGAGAAAAAACATGCTATTGTTTTCCCATGGCATTGTTAGAGACAAAGAATGCTAAGTGATGAACTTAGCTTTTGTGTGATTAAGTGCACCAGCTGTATTTCCGAATTTCAACAGTCAACTGCATGATTTGCAGAAACTTTTGTAATTAAACATTTGCCTTAATTCTTCGATGATGTTTTCACACAATGTAGATTTGAATAGCCACATAGAGCAGCTACCTATTCTAGAACAAGTGAGAGGTTTTTAATGTTGTGTTGCTTCAAATCAACATCATTTGAGATATCAGGCATCACTGAAATTATGCTTATGGAATATGATACATCATAAATTAATGCAGAACAGCCTAAAAAATATCAGTTTTCTGAGTCTTTTTATTACATGTTACTGGCATTATCAAAATAGGCTAGGACTTTCCTGTATAAAATCAGGAGAAACAGCCCTTCCCAAAGGGCTATTTCTCTGAACAGTAAATAAACAGAGAAATGGAAGAAAACAAACCTGACTACACAGGAGAAATAAAATTGTCAGGGAATGTTCCCCACACAAATAGGGTTCACAAATTATTCACATATACAGGTACACAAATACTGCATAATATTAATTCTATCACAACAATTTTTTTACTTGCTTAGGTTTAGTTTCCTCAGTTGAAGGCATTTCCTGACAAAGGAAAGAAAGAACACCATAAAGCTCCCTGGTAACTTACAGGGAGAAACATCTTTTCTCCAAGGGGAAGAATGGCTACATTTAATTAGCTGAAGGCCTGCTGGTTCCAAGGCTTGTTTTTCATATGCAGAATGAGGATAGAGATCCTTCACTGTAACCCTCTTATATAAATGTTTCCTTCCCTGAGGCAGTATTCAATTTAGAACTGGAATAATGAAAAGCCAATAGAGGTCTGACAGGGACAGGCACACATGGATAAATTTCTGCCCTGACATTATTTTAGTTTTGGTGAAGCTTTGAGAAAGCTTTTGGAAAAGCTTTAAATTCACACCCAGACATCATATCTATTTAGAATAGCAAGCTGAAGCAGACTTTTCCAGCAGATTCCAAACTGCTGAACCCCCATCAAAAACACAGAAGCAATGCGAATGCCAGTTACCTTGTACAAAAATAAGGACTGGTTCAGGCTTGCCTCTGCTTCCTGGGACAGCCTAAATATCTATGCCAATGCCGAAGTGATGCATTTGATGAAAAAAAATCTTTGAATGATGGAAGACACTTTATTAGCAAAAACAACCATTTGGGGGGGTAAAGTGAGGACCTACCTTCTGATTTGCTGTGCCTTGAAATAACACAGTAATATCATGCTTTATCAGAATTACTTCAAATAAAATCAGACACTTATCTAATTCTTAAGATTTACTAACTAAAATTAAAACTCTTCATACACAATTGGATTGCATGAGCTAAATAAAATGAAAGAACTTCCCACATATTCAGGTTTGGTTGCTTTTTCTTTAAAATGAAGTTGATACAAATCTATTCTGCTACTTAGCCATATACTACAAGGGGGGATCTTATTCATAGTAAAAGTCTCACCAATAGAGAAATCTGATATGTGTTGAAAAAAAGTGATTATAGAAGCCTCAAAAGTTGTGTTTTTAGTAGAAGATAACACAGTTCATAATTCTTCCTTCTTTTTGTGAATTGTTAAAAATTTGAGATGAGATTGGTTCAATAAATTATAAATTCCCTCTATAAAAACCACCTCCCAAAGCTATCACCTCTCTCTCAGAACACTGTTTGAACAGCTTTGTATATCATAAGGAACAAGCACTCAACAATCTTTTGATAACTGTTCTCCATCTGGAAATGAAGACCAGCTCCACAATATTGTCTTTCATTGCTGCAAAAACAGCAGCTGTTGAAAAACTCAAATTTAAACAGTAATGCAAATAGAATTTAGGGTGAAGAAGAAAAACAAGTAATCTTTTGACAAGCATGAGAGTGGGGAAAAAAATCACACACTTAACAAAAAATAGAGTGGTTAAGGCACTCAAAACTCTCAGTTAAATTTCCAGCTTCTTCACAGACTTTTTATTTGACCTTGCTCAAATTTCAGTGTGCTCCAGTCCTCTATTTTTGAAGTAGAAAGAAAGAATCATTTTTTCCTTTCTTCTACCCTGCTGTGCATGAATGATTCAGACAAGAAGATATTAGAGAGATACATATACACCTGTATATACATCATACATACACTAATCACTTTGTATAGCTGCATGAGGTGGGTACCATGGTCTACTTTTTAGTGATGTCAGTGCTGTCAGCACCAGTTAGCTGTTCTCCAGGGCGTAAGATTGAATTACTTTAGAGCTAAGAGCTTCCCTCTTAGCAAGGAAATCTTTCTCTTGAAACTGAAGTTTCATAATGAATATATGTTTGCTGAGATAAGGTTTGTGGGAGAACTTTGTTTCATATACTGTTGAAAATACAGCTAGCTGAGCATATTTCAGAGTATTTCCTTTCTCTCTTCAGTGGGGGCAAAGGGTTGAAGTGTTCTCTGTGGAAAAGAAACATAATGTACTTTTTTTTTTTTCCCTCCAGAAGCTCCAGGTGACAAGTCCTTGAAGGATGCAGAAGTAGCTGTGTGCCAGTAGACACAAACTCTAGACTGAGTAGGGCTTAGGCAAAAGCCAAGGATCTCTGAGCTCAGTCAGGGTTTCTCCTAAGTATCTGCAGGCCCTAATTTTAGGTATACAAGGAATTCCAAGGACGGTCAAGGAGGATGAGTAGTCTGTGGAAAGCCACTCCACCTCAGACTTGAGCAAAATTTAGATACTGAGGGTCAAGGTAAGGCAGAATCTAGGTGACATGGATGTCAGTTTTACTATTATGTGTATGTACAACATCCAAGACATTGTGGGGTCCAGACTTCTTTTGAGAACTCCTCACACTGCAAGAAATTAATAGTTCTCACCAACAAAGACTATCAATGTACTTTTACTTTCCGGTGCATATTTTACCTCACATCATGAATATGTGGGGATTTGTAGTTGCACACCAGGAAATTAAATTTATAATTTTGGTTCTATAAATTAAATTGCTTAGACATTGCCTACTCTGAGATTTAGACAATATCTCAAAGTCTGCCCAACACAGTTCTCTCTCAATGAAGATTGCAGCCATAATGTCAAATGTCTACCAATTAGTCTCTTTTTAGATTAAAAGTACAACTAACCATCTATCTTAATGAAGACTGTTGTAGCTACAAAATTAACAAAAGGACATTATCTGTGCAAAACGTTCACATATAACCAGCGTTAAACACTTAAGGTGTAGAAACGTTGCTGTTGCTGTTTGTAAAAGGATTTTTGTAAATGTATTCATTTTCTGATACAGTTCTTTGACATTTCATAATTAAGCATTGTAAAGCCCATACTACAAATATACGCTCCATTTTGGATGTAGTTTTAATTTTGAAAATGTTTTCTACAGTAATTAAGTGGATGATCATAAGTCTCTTAGAGTCATTTGAAATAAAATAAGTGTAAAAATTGAGAGTTTATCCCCATCTAAGGACAGCTTTCAGCTGAAAAGCCCTGCACTATACTGGTAATAGATCTGCTAAATCTCTGAAAACTCCGATTTTAGAGCAAGCTTAAAAACAAATGGTATTATCAATGTATGCAGTAGTTGTTAAGAAACCAAAGGCAGGGAATTTTTAGGGGAAAAAAACCCTAGGAAAGACCAAGCTTCTGCTTTGTCCTCTGACCACTCTACCAAAATCTCAAAAACAGTATTTCCTCATCCCCACTGACTTTTAACCTGCTGCCTGTGCAATCATGTCCTTTCTTCATTTTTGTGAAGCAGTGTTCTTGGTCTCTTCCCAACTTTTATAGGATGTTCTTTAAAGTAGATTGCTTAACTCCTGTCTTTACCTTCCTAGAGTTCTGTCCTTACTCTCCTTCTGTTGTCCTTCTATATCTTATTTCAACCATGGCTCCATGGTCTCTCTTCAAAACATTTCTAAAATACTGGGGGGGTTGGTTGGGTTTTTTTCTCTGCTTAGCCATGCAATCAAAAATTTCATTAATGCTCTTATGAATTACCACAACATTCTTTTTTGGCTTTGGCACATGCCCTGCTTGTTCAAAGTCAGAGTATTGTTAAAATAATAAACTTTCTATCCCATCACCTTGATCGCATCATTAATTTCTCTGCAGTCCTGTATTTGTGGTTTCACATGCAAACCTTCTAGACCTGAGATGGGGCATCTTTACAACTCATCTTATTACCATCCACTTTCCCTTTCTTTTTATGAAGTCTTTAAAAAATGAGTATTTAGGCTTTGTCTATGTTACAATTCTTGCATATTGGGGAAGACCAGGACTGAATTACCCAACTGTGTTCTACTGTCCATTGTCTTGATCCTTTGAATGTAAGCTGCACAAGAAAACATCTTGTTCTGCGGCTGTTTTTGTACTGTGCCTAGCCTAATCAGATCCTGATCTAGGATCAAAGCTTTTTCATGCTATTCTAATTCAAATCACATTTTTATTGATATTTCTAGCAAAATTCCAGTTTCAAAAAGGAGGTAGTTTTGATTATGTGTACTGATTATATTCTGTTTAAAGAATGCTGAGAACTGTAGTTGCTTATGAAACCAGAGTGAATAAAACGGTCACTTTGGACATCAGCTTCAAAGGTCTGCTTTAGCAAAAGCAGAAGTAAGACACATTTGGCCTACAAATTGCAAGTTACAAGTCTGTGCTATTCAGCCACTTATCTACTTAATTAAACTTTTATTGCCTTGAGATAGCTAGCATACACTGTCCAAAGGCTCTTTTCAGATGGAGTATGCTCTGCTGCTCCACTGTCATATAATTGCATACCGCCTCTGGAAGGTGGATATTCAAGAGTCATTTTATATAATTTTATCTGTCTGAGTGTTCATATCTCTACAAGTACAATGAAATTCTACACAGCATAAAATGTCAATGTTTAACCTATTGTACAATTTTATTCCCCTGTTTATCACAATAATATCTGAGCTCATTGGAAAAGCAACTAAATCTCTTACAGGTTCTTCTTTGGTAATACTTTCTTTCTTGACTGAAGAAAATGTTTGCAGAAGGATTTTGTGAAAGTTGTACCTTCCATTTAGTTCTTGCCTAAATTTGTGCTGTTTTTGCAGTCTCCTTTTTCTTCCCATCCTACAAAACAATACCCCATTAACCTATGGTTGAGAAAGTCATCCCTGAAAGATTATTGTTTCTTATGTTTTTTGACTGACACAGTTCTCCCTAGGAACATAAACAGACAAAAAAATCCACAGTCACAACAGAAAATTGACCTGAAAGTGGGATTCCTATGGAGGCATTGAGCTTGTGAGTGGGCAGGCACAAGGAACAGTTACAGAATCTTCCAACATACACTCAGAAATAAAACAGCAAAACTAAACAACAACAACAACAAAAAAATTACTATCAATTACTTCTCATAAAACTAGTTTTTGGAGGAAAAGATTCACTATCATTGATACAGAATCACTAAATTACTTGGTTTAGGAAATAAATATTTTTAAGCAGAAAGCACCAATACCCCAACTGCATTAATCAAAACCACAGACCAGCTTTGGGCACAGCACTTATAAGTAATGAATTTGCTTCTTTTAGACTGTCGGGGAAAAAAAATAATCATCAAATATACACATAGTACAACAATGAAAATATTTCTCAGTAAACAGGCAGCTGACTTAAACTCAAACTCCAAATGTTCAATGTTGCCCTGACTGCACTAGTCAGGAATTACATTCAAACAGGAAAAGGCAGGAGCAGGGACCTAAACAAAAGTTTCAGTAGATGGTATCCAAAGAAAAAACTGAGAACTCTAAATGCCTTGAAAACCAGGAAAACTGCATATGTTTAACTGCCACCTACTCACCAACATTTAAAAAAACTACAAGCAACCCACAAGCTTCTGTTATTTGGAAAACTATAATTAGCCACCATCCAAAATTGAATATTTTTTTTTTAATTCCGAACTGATAATTGTTACCCAAGAATACTGAACAGAAAGAGATACAGAAAGGGAAACAGGAAGTAAAGCTAATATACAGAAACACAACAGGCATTCCTGAGTTTTAGAAATTGCTTTAGAGAAAGTTTTAGAGGTGCTGGCACAATACCGAGAAATCTGCCTAAAACCCAACTCAAGGGTTGTGCTAGATTTGGGATTAGGAAAAGATGTATTTTCTTTGGTTAGACAGACAGGGCTCTTGTGTTTCTTGGCTGGTTAAAACTGCTTTGGCAGTGAAAGATAAAGTACACAGGATGACTGTGGCACATTTTTTCTGTCAAATTCTCTGCATCTGCAAAGGCACCAGGTTTTGGCAACTCTCACAGTCTGCTTCTCTCTTCCCTGCTATACACTGTAAGTTTTGGTAGTAATTTTAGTAAAAAAAAAATAATAAATTAAAGATCTGTGTTGAAAGAAGGTCTCTGCTGCATTGCAGAATGAAGAGCGGAGAGGACAGTTTTTGGACAAATCTCTGCTTAAAGGTTTGTACATAATAGTAAACACCTGGACTTACTGACTCCAGTCTTAGATGGGTTCCACTCAAAGAGGTGTGAAGGAAAAAACCTGAAAGAAAGTCAGGATTAAAACCTTACAAAATTTTAAGTCTGTATCAATGACAGTCAAAGAAATACAGGCTGTACATTAAATACAAAATATGGCTGCAGGCTGAACCCCTGGGAGTATTAGTAAGACAGAAAGGCATCAAACTAAAAATGAAAAGTGGACATTGCACACAGATATATACTGAGAGTAGCCTATCTATTATAGGGGTTACTCACCACTTTGGACAGGACATTTTCAGTCTTGGTTATAACTGCCCATGTTAACCATTTGACCTCTACATTTCAGAATCGTGTGAGCTTCAAAATGTACTTTAATGTCACAAGAAAATTATTTTTTCCAAAAGTTGTCAGGGTAACTCCAACCAGAATAAAAATAAATCTGATGGGATCTCTTTAGTACACATGCTTTGGATGAGGAACTGAACTAGCCACTGAGATTTAAATGTATTCAAAACCTTAAAAGTCTGAAAACTACACATGCTTAGAGAGAACAGGGGAGCTTTAGCAACAACCACTTCTGAGATCTCATTCTCACAAAGCACACTTCAGAGCAGAACCAGTAGGACTTGTCACTAACTACTTAGCTGGTACCAGCCCTGGAAACCCGAAGTTTTCACCTCTTTTGCTCTCTGACAGCCAACTCTATCTGGCACCAGACTGCATGGAAGAGGAAGATGCAAAGTTCAAATGCAAAGGAGACATAAGCAAGGGTAGGGTTCTGCTGAGAGGAGGACATTGGCTCAGGCTGTTCAAAAAGAGATGAAGAGATATGGTGACAAGCCAAAATTACACTTGGCAGTTTTCAAGAGATGAAGTGAGATTGGATTGAGCCTCTGATTTCTTTGTTCCACCATATATTATTAGAAAGCGGCAAATCCCATGATCCAGAGAGGAGCTATGTTGAATACTAGCAGAAAGAATGAAGGACAACTAACATCTGTGGGGACTGCCATGAGAAACGTGAAGACGGGAATTGGGTTGAAGATCCAAGAGGATGAAAAGATGGAGTTAGAAGAGGGCATGAACAACATATGTCAAGATTCTCCAATTTTTGGTTTTCCACTGTTGACAAATAGTTGTGGAATCAAGAGGTAAAATAATATCGTAGTCATAAAGTGGGTTGGGTTGGAATGGCCCTTTATAGATCAACTAGTCCAACCCCTCTGCCATGGGCAGGAACAACTTTCACTAGATCACTAGATATCCATTCACATAAGTAAACACACTGAAGACCTATGTAGGTATCAGAAATGTCACATGACAGTATTTTTTTTTCTTTAAAATGAACAGATTCCATATACCATAAATAAAAAATGTAAAGAAGCTAAGGCTGACAAGTCAAGCACTCAGAAAAAATTATGGTTAATGCCAGAATTCAAGATGTTAGTGCAATCTTAATTTATTCCCTTATGGCATATGCATTATAATAGCATTATATTATTGCAATCTATTTTTCCTACTTGGAAGGAAGCTTTATATTACAACATTAGTAATGTATTTTTAAGCACAGAAAATGCTACTATGGGACTATTATTCCTACAAAGTTTAGAAAATGTATAAGCAAGCAATGAAGCTGACAGTGGAAAATGAGAAAACCCAAACATGTTGCTATTAAAGCGCTAAGAAAATCAGACTTCTTTGTACTAAGACAATGCTAGAAGCCCCAAGGGAGAAAAAAGGAGAACACATCTGTTCCTATTGACGTCAGGAGGCTAAGGGCCAGGCTCTACCCCTGTACACGCACAACTTCCATTACCTTCAGCTGAAACAACTTGTAACTTAGGGTAGAACTGGGTCTGGCACATAAAAGTCAAAACATCATTGTAGAGACACAAGTGTCATAAATTATTATCAGTGCATTTTGCAAGCACCTAACAACATTGTACAAACTGAAACATTGACAGTTCCTGCCCTGAAAACCTGAGTATCCTAGTCTAAGAAAACAGGCAACTAGCATTAAGAGGAGGATCCTGAGAAGCACTGTCAGAGGCTGTCTGCACCCAGAGTTTGGTTATTCTGAATTGTTTACAACAGGATCATGTTACTTGAAAATGCCTGTTGCTGAATATTAGAAACTAATGTACTGAATGCAGCATGACTTGTTTGCTTTTTAATTCATATTATTTTGACAGTTATCAAGTAATCAATCAGAATTTACTTAAATAAATATTCCCTCCCAAATGGTTTGGAAATGATTGTAGATATATTTTCTTGATGATGGTTTTAGTTATAAGAAAGTCTATTGCAGGGGTCCTCAAACTACGGCCGGTGGGCCAGATACGGCCCCCCAGGGTCCTCAATCCGGCCCCCGGTATTTACAGACACACACCCCCGGGGACTGGGGGGGGAAACCAAGCAGCCGCAGATGACTGCCTGCCACTGGATCCGCGCGCCGGCCCCCTGGTTAAAAAGTTTGAGGACACCTGGTCTATTGGGTATTGTTGACATTGCAGTTCCCCTTGCAATGTTCTTCATCATCACACTGCTTTTGGGTCACTACTTCCACCATACACATTGCACCTTATAAATGCAACCAACTGAAAAAAAGGTATTAATTTACTTAATTTACTTAAACGCGTATCTATACATAACAATCTATAATGGCAATGAAAGAATAAAGGAAGAAAGAGTAAGGAATTGAAACACTGGTCATGCAGAGACAGCTTAGTCTGTCTTTAAAAAGTAGCTGTTGAAACAATACTTCAAACACCAACATTTGTAAGCACTGCTTCTGTTTGATTTATTTAATTAATTTTATTAATTAAGGAAATAATTTCATCTGTGGGACCTGAAATTGTTTCATCTAAATGGTGTCAGACGGATGAGGTGGACATTAACTTATTAAGAGGGATAACTTAGCGTTCTTATGATGCATCCTTACATTGCATTTTAGATTAAGATTGTTCTGATATCCAATAGGGACTGTACTTAACTATATTCCCCATGGGAATTGTAAAGCAATGTTCAGTATTACACTTCCATTACACTGCTAGTGACACATGGCAATTGTTTTTTCTGTCAGTTTTTTGTATGCTAATGTAAAATTTTTCCCCAAATCTTTTACAAAAACTTGTAACATTTCATTATGGCAAACTACAATAAATAAATAGAATATATAATGTTCTCCAGGAAACAGCACATTGGCTTGCGCTGCAGAGACTCCAAAAGCATTATAATAATGGAACACACAAAAAGAACCTAACATAGGTAACTGCCACAGGTCCATAGGAGGTAGGTTATTTAGGTGGCAAAAAGTGGATGGGAGATCAGAGCTCTTTTTTATACTCAGTACAATTGTTTTTCTTTGTTTCAGGAATATAAACTTAAAAGAAGCCTTTGTGCAGTGGTCTTCATATCTTCTTATGTTCTTGTATTACTTCTGGCTGGGGTAGAGTTAATTTTCTTCATAATGGCTTGTATGGTGCTATGGTTTGGATTTGAAATCAAAATAGCATCAATACCACAGAGATGCTTTAGTTATTGCTGAGCAGTGCTTATACAGCATCAAGGCCTTTTCTGTTTCTCACCCCACTCCACCAGTGCATAGGCTGAGGGTGCACAAGAAGTTTGGAGGGCACCCAGCCAGGACAGCTGTCCCCAACTGGCCAAAGGGATATTCCTTACCGTATTATGTTGTGCTGAGCAATAAAAGCTGGGAGAAAGAAGGAAGAAGGGATGACGTTTGGAGTTATGGCATTTGTCCTCCTGAGGAACTGTTACATGTGATGGAGCCCGGCTTTCCTGGAGATGGCTGTACACCTGCCTGTCATTGGCAAGTAGTGAACGAATTCCTTGTTTTGCTTTGCTTGCATGCACAACTTTTGCTTTACTGTCTTTATCTCAACTGTCAAGTTGCTTCACTTTTACCCTTTCAATTCTCGTAAGAGAATCCCATTGTGAGGGGTCGTGAGTGAACACTGTGTGGGGCTGAGCTGCCTACCTGGGCCCAACCACAACAGATCTCCACATAATATATGTACTTCATTAGTACAACGTCTTGTAAATCAGATCTACTTTTACCAACTTTCATGGTCTGTGCTGCTTTTACCACCGATACCAAGCAAAGTGGTAAAAAAGCAAAGTCAGCTCCAGGAGACTTCTTTTTATTAGGAACTTCCTGGAGCTCCTAATGCTCATGAAAAGTCTGACATACTTTCTACATAAGTATATGCTCACATATGTATATGTGAGCAAGAGTATGATGAAGTATTTCCTAACAGGAGAGCTTCAGAAAGCACCCACAAGCTATTAAATACTGCTATACAATCTAGGGCATATATTTTTGATGCATTAAATGCCTAGGTAAAATTGAAATGAAAAGTAGGCCCATGGGAGTTTTACTTTACTCTGTCTCTGAACAAAGACCAAGAACTGAGGAAATAGACACACATTCTCTAAGTTACAAAGACACTGAAGTCAAACCCAGAGGCAATATAAATGAAGGGATCTTCTCCACTTTACTGTTAAAATTCACGGCTCATGTATACATGCATACTTGTCCTGTTTACACACTTCCTACGAATTATTCTGTGAATGGACTTGCTTCTTGCCATTTTTTCTTATTTTTCAAATTAGTGTACAGCTGGCCACATATTTACCATTTGGCCACTTGATCTAAGTGTGTGCAAGCCACTGTTTAATCCCCCCAAAAAATAGCTTTCTGTAAAGCTATTTGTTAATTGTAACACACTTTCTACTGAGAAGTGTCACTGCAGCAAACTCAAACAGGTAAGCAGAGATACAGCTAGGTCAACAGAATTCCGTATCTACACTAGCCTCAGTTGATACGTGAGAAAAATACATTTTCCTTTCCCAACACTTACGACACAGCTAGCTCAGAATCATCCTATGATCATGTAATAGTTCTGAATCTTTCTTTCTTTTCCTTTGTGATTTCCATCTGATGAGTCTCTAGTGTATAGTTAATATTTCTGGCTTTTTTTTCCCATTAAAACTTCATCCCAGTCCTGTGATTTTACTCCTCACCCAGTTAGTATGTTATTCAGAACATCCTGTAGATTGATAGCGTTTCTTAACCAAATTTAATTAATTTCTACTTACTTGCCAAGACTACTATGGCAATGCTAAATAAAATCAAATCCAAGATCACTCTTTCTGAAATGCTACCCCTGATTTTTCTCCAGGATGATATCTTGCCTTAAGAGGACAACTTTTTGCCATCCCTCGTATTCTTTTACTCGTACACTATACCTGCCTCACACCTATCCCTATATTCTGTACCTTATCAAATGAGTTCCATAGTAAAAGCATCCCTGAATTTCAAGGTTACATGCTACCACCAACTACCTCATGTAAATGAAATTTCCTATGTCCGTTCTCATTTCTTAAATACTGGTACTGTCTGACAATTTCCAGGAATAGGCTTACAAAATTTTCTTGAGATTTCATACCATATTTTTTCCATTACATTTAGATGGAGATTTACTCCTCTGACTTGAACACCCTCTTTTAATTTCACTGTGAAAACACTAACATCCATTTTTAGACATTCATTCATTCACCTCTACCCTTTACTACAGCCAGCAATTATCAGGAAAGCAAACTACTCCATTTGAGGGATAGAGCCTAGATTTTTTCACCCTATCCTCACTAAGAAAGACTCAACCTTCTTTATATTTTTACAAGTGATGCACTTTTTACTATTTATTATTTATTTTCACAAGCTAATCTAATTTGAATGTCGGCAAATCTCACCCCACCCTTGCTATTTCTAACCTCTAAGACACAATTTTCTCTTCATTTGTTGGTTGACAGCCTAACTCTAACATTTTGTTTGAAGTCACCCCCTTTGCACTTGTCTGGAGTTCTTCTCACTTATTAAAGAAATTTCCAAGCCTTCCCCATACTCAGCTCTTCAATTGATTTCACTAACTAGTTCCTTCCATTTCCCCGGCAGAGTACCTTTTTATGGTTGAAATGCTTAGATTTCAATCAGTTTGAATTTATATTTGCATTTATTTTAAACTATTGAATCCATGATTAATAAATTTAAGATTATATTCTCTGAGCAAAACAGGGTCTCTGAATGTTGCTAAATGATGCACACCTATATGTTTTTCTACTAAGATAAAATTCTATACGTCTCACCTGTGTCCTTCCTTTTTTTTTTTTAATTATGTATATGGAATAGTGCTAATCAAAATTCTTAGGCCAGGAGCATTTACTTCTCTTAACTCTGGAATTTAGTGCTACCAAAGAAATAATAATAATTTAATAAATTTTTTTTTAAATTTGCACTTTTTGCATAGATCAAGGATTTTCTAGCACATTAATCATTTAATGGATTGTGTTAGGAGTTGCTGAACCATGTAACCCAACAGAAGAGAGGCTGCCATGTCTCCATTTTCCTAGGTCTAGTCAGTAGCAAGTCTGAGCACATATTCGAAAAAGGCACACACACACAGTGTATGTATACACAAATATATATACACATATAAATATGCACATGGCCAACCACACAGATCAACATAGACACAAACCTTCAAGCAAACACAGATGGCATGAATGGTGTAGTCCTGTCCTCCTCTCTGGCATGCATCCCTATGACTTGAGGTGTGACTCTTGCTGCTGGCACTTACTACCCCATACACACACATGCAGTGAGAACAGGGAGTACTCTTACCGAGTAAGTCAGAAACACAGTTTAGGAAGAAGACAGAAGAGTCTGTGCTGACCAGGCACAGGGCATAGCCAGACAAGAGTACTGACCAGCAGCCTGTTTACACAGGGCTAGCCCTATTTACCTCCTCATCCCACTGTTTCTCACACTGGCTCGTTCCCATATCACCTTGATCCCTTCCCTTCCTCAACTTTTCTTCCCCCCAATAAGCCTTGTACAATCCCCAAACGCTCTTCCTATTATGCGTTCAACAACATGTCCTGTACCCTTGGGCAGTAACCCCCTCAATCTGTGAGGCGACAGACACACAGAGCTTTTTGGTTGACTGCTGGGTGTGTGGCCCCCGTCCCCTGGGAGGGGCTTCAGGGGGTCCCTTTCTCCTCTGACCTGGTTATTGGAGCTCCCCCACCTGTCCACATGCCCCTGAGCTCCTCTGTGTATGTGGAGATAAGCCTTTCATCACCTAACCTAACACACTGTAAACAGAGATTAAATACCACTGCTGAAATGCTGCCAGTGCTGTGCATCCAGGTCTGCAATGCCAATCAACAGAAGAGGTTCCAGGCAGGGAGTAAACAGGAGCAGCCCAAAATTAGTGCAACTGTAGGACTGCACAGGCAGGAATCAAATCAAAGACACTGGCACAGTTTGAAGCCTTACCATAAACACTACAAAAATAAACACAATGACTTTCCAAAAAGGAACTCAGGCTCTGAGGGTTTATATTTCATCTCAGAGACAGAAACTAAGATCCTTACCTTAACAGACATTACCCTCCCCTTTCCTGCTTTCCTCCAACACCACAGGCGACCTTCCCATCCATGCCCAGGCCACTGTAGCAGCCTTTCTCCCGTTTCAGACCCCATCACCATGGAAAATACCAAAGTTTCCAACTCGGGTCTACTCCAAAATCTTGCTCAGGCACCACTGGCCTACCCAGTCAACAGAGCAGGTGCAACACCTTGGAAACACCTCTGCTCACAGCATCTGAGTTTTCCCAGGTTGTCCAGTAGGATTTTTCTTGAACAGACACAACCCTGCCTTGCCTGTGAAATACGAAGAGCTCTGAGAGGACAACAATTTGGTGACAGGCTTTATCTATCTGATCGGGCCTGCCTGGTGTTATTTATGCAGCAGCATAGCTGTGCTCGTCCTGCACACGGGATGGGTACATGGGATTGTAAACTGTGACAGGAATCCAGCCTTCTTTATGAGCCTGTCAGTTACCCAGCGCATGCACAGCGCTCTGTGAGTAACAAAAATAGACATGCTGCCTTCTGGTGGACCTTAAAAATATCAGGACGCCCTTGGTAAGGGAAAAGTGTGTCCTGGTGACCTTGAACGCCGTGCCTTTCCCATGGTCTCCCCTCCCAGGCACAGAGCAAGAGCCACCGGCAAAGAAACTCCCCCCCCCCCCCCCAACCCTGGAACAGCTGCATTTTTCAGGGCGACATGCTGCGGAGGGCTTGCCCGCCCCGAGGCCGGGAGGGGAGGGGGAGAGCTGGGCGCCCACACACCAGCACGGAGCTTTACAGCGGATTTTCCTTCATAACAGACCCCCACCCCCGGGGGGAGGCTCTCCTCTGACTCCGGCCTTGCGGCGCTGCGGGACCCGGCCGGCCCCCCCGTTCCTCGCCGCTTAGCCCGGTACGCCCAGGTGGTGCAGGGCGGCCAGGCCTCGGTCCGGGACACCGGGACGGCGGTTGGCGCTGGCCGTACGCCACGGGCCGTTGAGCGGCAGCACCGCGCTGCCCGCTGAGGGGACTCCCGGGAGGGGAAGGCTGGCGCGGGGCGGAGCGGCCCATCACGCTGCTGCGCCCAGGGAGAGACCCCCGGCCCGCAGCCGCGCCGCCGCGGGTCTGTGCCGCCCCTCGCGGCCTCCCGGGCAGCAGGGTACGTGTAGAGCAGCGGGAGCGCCGGTCCCTGCGGCGAGAGCGGAGCGCCAGGGCCCTGCGGGGCTCGGCCGGGCGGGCGGCGGGGCCGTCCCCCCCTCCGCGGCGGGAGCGGAGTGCGGCGGCCCGGGGAGGGGGCGGGGAGGATGACTTCATGCCGCCGGAGCGCCGTGAATTTAGTAGCAGCAGCTGCCGCCGCGGCCGGCGGCGGGATGTGGGGGTGAGGTGACAGCGGGAGCCGCCGCCGGCTGAGGGAGGGGCAGCGCCGGGCATCCCGCTCCGCCGAGCCCAGGGGCTCTGGGCCGCCACAAGCAGCCGCTGCGGGAGGGAGGGAGGAAAATGCGCTGAGCCGGTCACTGGAAAGGTGAGCGGGAGCTGCCGCGGGCGTGTGCGGGGGCAGGCGGCGAGCGCTGCGGTGCTGCCCGGCTGGGGGGCCGCGATGTTGCCGCCTTCAGCCGCCCGCCCCGGCTCGCCCGGCCGCCGGGGCCGCTGCCCGCCCGCTGCGAGCGCGGGCAAGGCCGAGCTGGGGAGGCAGCCGCCGTGCTGCCTGCGCGCAGGCAGGCTCTGGAGCCGTGCTGGGGCATGTAGCTGCCTTCTCCTGCGGTTCCCTCCTAAAGCAGAAGGGCTGCCCTCCAGGAGCGCCACGGCGTTGCGTTTTATCTCATATTGCCAGGATGTGCAGTGGCTCGGCGCCAGCGCTCCGCTCAGGGCCGGGCTGCTGGCTCTGCGCCGGCTGGAGGGGTTCGCCGCCGCGGCGGGGCCGTTCGCCTGTGGCGTAGCGCAGGCCGGGCGCCAGCGCGGGAAGGAGCGCGGCGACAGGTGCGGGACCGCGCTCCCGCGGCCCTCTTGCTCCACCCGGCCCGATGTGCGTCCCTCAGGTGGCGGGGAAGACATCTTAGGGCAGACGGGTTTCGAGGAACGGAAGCAAAAAAGCATGTCGTCTCCTTCGCGTTTCTGGATTTGGAAGTCGCTTCGCAGAAAACTGAAGGGAATGTAGAAGTTGGAGGACCAGCCCTTATACCAGAATGGATTCTGTTGACTTTTTGGGGGGACTTCTGTGTCTGTGTGTTTTCCCTTTTTCCGTTTTTATCATCTAGCACAAGGTTTGGGGCAAACAAAATAGCAGCAAAGTTCAAATGCCTTTTTGTGCTAAATGAAAGAATTAGTAAGTTGCTCTTCCACCATATCACCTGTAGAAGTGGAAAAATTAGTACTTGCAGCATTGTAGCTTGGCCATTGACATTGCACATTGTTTGTGGTATGTACACAGGTCTTAACATTAGAGGAATGGTCTTTTGAAATTGAGTAGAAGGGAAGAATCTGCCTGGCCTATGTCCCTGTCTAATACGCTGGTGATGTTTGGGTCTGTTTTTCTAGAGCAGAACAAAGAAAAAGGTTGTTTTAAAGCAGGCATGTCAATACAGGAGGCTAGGGTTGGCATGCAGAGGCAGATCATTAGAACAAGCACTATTTGCGTGTAGTAATGGTTAACGGCTCTATGTGGTTTGGATTGGAAGCAAAAACTGGTTGTGCCTTTGTAAGAAAAGGATAGGGTATTAATGTGTCTTTAATGAAAAAGGAAGCAGGATATTGGAAGCTGAAGGTTATTTTATTCAGTGTCTTATTTGCTTATATGTTCGTCTTAAAGGATCCTGTTATCCCATACATTCACAGAGCAGCTCATGTAGTTGTGGGATCCCCAGTTGCGGTTGAAGCCTCTGGTCATGGTGCTAGAGCAATAGAAGTAATACTTGAGGAGGTAACTAGCAGCTGTCTGGCCTGTTGTCGTTATTTATGGGAAGATTTTTAATTCATTTATTTGCCTCAGTACTGTTGCTGGGGATACAGAAGGCAAATGATGGCTACAGAGGCAGGAAATATGTATAAAAGACAACTGAGGCTTCACAAGGCTGAAACAGAGTGAGTGGTGAATTGCAGTGTCAGGAATCAGTTCAACAGACAGATCTTTGCTCATTAACTATGAGCCTATATAAGCTTGTTCCTTTTAAGCGCTCTAGGGCACATCCTATGTATTCATTTCAAGCTAGAAAAAAAATCTCTTCTATCAAACCTGTATCTTTTCTCTACCAAAGATTTACTTTGTTCCTGTAAAACACATGGGAGTGTGAGGTAGGACATCTCTACCACTGTTTTTTCCCTCCTAGAAGAGAGCGTGACTGGATGTCTCCGCAGTTGCAACGTTGTAGTCATTTGCTGATTTCTCCTCCAATTGCCTTTGCCTGGAAAAAGAAACAATGTAGCTGACTTCAGATACTTCTCAAATTAGTCCACCCATTTTATATAAAGTAAATTTCTTCACTGAAGACTGCATCAGGTAATTGTCTCCCATTCTACTGTTGCAAATACAGGGTAGTATCAACAACTAATGTTGATGCAACGTTAGCCCAGTAAAGTTAGCTGTTTGGGCTTCCTGGCAAACCTAAATAATGTTTCAAAAGACTGTTGGTTAACAGTTTTTAAAACAAGGTAGTGGCAGGGGTAAAGGAGGAGTTGACCAAGAGCCATGCATTATCATAGATACGACTGTACCCCTGATCGGTTTGACACTGAAAACTTGAATTGCTTTTGTTTTTATCTTATCTGTCCTCCAAAGATAGATGGTATAGTCATGTAAAATGCAGGACATGTGCACGTGTCCATAGAAAAAAGTATATATCTAATTATCAGTGTGAATTTAATTCAATGGAATAACTGATGTAAATCCACTTCCTGCAGACTTCTCTCTCAGAACTCCTCTTCCTCCTGTTACAGTAACTTCCATACCTCTGCCAGGCAAAGTGTCTTTATTGTGGTTAATCTGGGGCAACAGCCCCGCTGACTGGAGGAACAGCCTAGTTGGCCAGCTGGTTGAAGCCAGACAGACTGGGTAGCAGCTGAGATTTAGTTGCCTTTTCCTCAGAGGGTCTGCTATTTTGGAACTCTTCATCTGGGTTACTACTTCAAATTTGTAAGAGCTTAATTATATTTGAGAATTCTAGACTGCAGTCAGCCTTTGAACCATCAGGTTAATTTGACCAAATTTATGAGTGGGGGCCAGATGGGTATATTTGCGTAAGGCTTGTTTCCTTAGGAGAACAAACTGGAAAACCCAGTAACCTTGAATGCACTTAAAGTTGCAGAGATTTGATTTCACTTGTGGTCCTTTCCAAGGGTTGAAACAAAACAGTTCAGTTAAATATATTTTCTATTATTATGAGAATGTTTAAAGTTGATGTTTCTAAGCGCTGGTTGAACTAGCTGAAACAACCACATTCCAGAGCAAGCATGTAATTTTTCAGTTTTGTTGTTACTAGGTTTTGAGTTGGAGTGTTTTCCCTAAATTAAGAATTCCTTAAAGGAAGGCTTGAGCAGGGTGTGAGTGGATAGATATTATACAGTGAACTTAAAACTATGTACTTCAGCATGTGCAAACAATCAAGAGTATTTTAGCAGTAGTGACACCATTTTTTCCTTCTGAAGAGCAAGTGTATTGACACTTTCCAAATGCATGGCCTTTATGTGCAGTAGCTAATATTTCTAGGTAAGAAAATTTCTGAGAAATAAATGCCAGGCATAAACTTAAATTTCGGCTCCTACTATCAAATGGATTTCATGTTGGACTCTTTCGTTATTGTCACTAGAAGATCTTTGTGTGAGTGGCCAGTCAACTGCAAAGGTAGCAATTGTTAAGGAGAACTAAGGGTTTTATCCATTTATAATGTATTAGTGGTGAGAACAAGACAGGCATTGAGTATCTTTTTATCTTGAATTCAATCTAATCAAGTAAGTCAGCACTACAACCAAAGTAATGAGCCCCTGAGTTGAATACCTGAAGTCTGGAGATAGAAGGGCAGAGTTCAAGTATGCTTCCTGCAAAAGCAAGCTGATTTAAGCCCTCCTCTTGAAGAGGACTGCATGTGACAGCAACACAAGCATGAACCCATTTATATGTATTAGTTTCATGATGCATTGAGAGACTAGTTTCAAGACAGTCATCATATTGTATATTCTTACAAAATGACTGTATTAAAACATGATAAAAGAAAGGATCTGATTCTTCAAGAACTGTAAGCTAATAGTATATTTCCCTGTCTTTAAATATGAACATATCAAAGGAGAAAGTAACACAAAATGGACCGTCTCATAGGAGAATTGCTGCAACTATCCCACCGAAGTGACAGATCAAATAATTCCATTTTTTTTCCTTTAATTTTTATGGTAGAACCAATAAGATATGATAGTGGGTTTTGTCCTCCCTAACATACTGATGGTACGCTGCATTTCTGCATTGCTGCAGTGGTAAAATAATTCCAGGGTATCTCTGCCCTTCTTCCCTGGGTGAACCAATCACAAAGCGTGAACTCCGCAGAAGAGCTGTAGTGGAAGAATTTCCAGTCAGCCAGGGTGTAGTTCTCTCTAGTATAATATGTTTTGTTTTCTGACCTTTATTAAAATTTTAAAATTGGCTACTTTGCCCATGAGTCCTGTAAAGCCAAAGAACAGCAATTTAACCTGCCTTGTGTTCAGAAGTACTTTAAAGCGACTGGTAGGTCTTTGCACAGTTATGCATCCCTTTATGCACTCATGTCCCAGTGATTCATCAGATGTGATAGGCAAATAGGTCTAATTCCAACATGCAATTTTTGTTTCGCTGACTACTTTTTTTGTCACATCTTTGTTCTAGCAACTATTCCAAAGGTATATCAAAGTTATATTGGCAGCTGTTAACTAGCCTGTAAAATGTGCTGCAGCTTTAATGAGATCATATACATCTTAATATATCTATATAATTATATATATTATATAATATATATATATTTGCTAACTATTCACTCATTTGCCTTCTACCTCCTACAGAATTTCCACTTACACATATGGTGAGCACATAACTGTGGTGAAACGATCTCACCACCTGTTGTTTTAAAATAGCACAGATGCTTATTAATGGTCCTTCCATGATACTGTTTATAGTACATGTTAAACCTCACTGAAAATACTGTGGATCATATTGGTAAGGGATATTATTACTCCAGGAACAGCCTTAAATTGGTTCTTGTTGAGCATCTCTACTTGTTGATTGTTTGTAGATAGGAGAGAGGTAAACTTCATAGGAGAGTCAAAGCTATGATGCTTAGTGAGAAAGCTGTCAGTGAATCCTGTATAAGGTGTTCCGTGAAAATGGCTGCTGCTGTTTGGATAGCTGATCAACCTGAAGAACCTGAAAAAGTATGAGTGCATAGATTCTTTACACTCAGAAGTCTTGAGCTCAGTTGATGTGAACTCCTTGAGGCCAAGGCTCAAAAGCAGTTTTCTCACACTTCAAAGCAAGGGAAAGTAAATAATAGCAGAAATTGAACCTTGATCAAGTGTGCCTCCTAGTACTTTTCTTTTTTTTTTTTTTTTAATGGAAAACTCAGTTTTAAAATGACTAAACTAAATTTAAGTAAACAAATGTTCTATTAGTTACTGGGGGTTTTTGTCCAATTTAAAGAGTGATTTGGATTCTCAGCTTTGCTTTCGAAGGATTTCTAGAGTTCTGCCTAATATTTCTGGACTGTAACTCTGGATTTGTCTTCAAGTTATTTTTGGTTTTTTTGTCTACCCTGGTCAAAGTAGAAATTAAAAATGTATTTCTACTTTGAAATAGTCTGTCCACAAGTGGACCAAGAAAAACAAAGACAAATTATTGATGTTAAGTGGCAGTTCACTATCATTGTCACTTCACTGACATGTAAATTTAAAAGGGCAATCAGGATAAACAGAGTCCACTACTTCTAAACTTCCCAAGTGCTTCCATGAAGCTGAGAAAGTTCTTGATATCTGCCTGTTGCTATTGAATTCTAAGAAAACACTATTATACACTGCAAAAAATACATAACAAAAAAAGGAATGAAAGATGTGTCTTATTTAAGTTTTTAAGTTTAGCAAAAGCTCTTAGGAGCATTTTTTTGTGATTTTTTTTTTTTAATGAAATACGTGTAGAGACTTTATAATTTTTTCCTGTGGTCCATGGAAAGTGTCATTGGTCAGTTTTGTTTAGTGTAGCTAGTAAGTTAAAAAAGTAGTTGCTTGCACTGGAATGATGACTGTCAGATGCCTATTAAAACTGTACAGAATGGACAAAACCCTCTTATTCAGAAAAGATATGTGGCATATTACAGATGTAGCCTGTAAGAATATAATCTGCTATTAAAATAAAACCACTGGTGAAATTCCAGTAAAGGAAGCTTAGAGAAATAATGCATAAATTAAATGGAGTCATCATCTGTTAATAGAGTCTCCCAGTGTTTGGTGCTCTGCATTGCTTAGGAGTTCCCTGAGCATAATGTTTGCGCAATTATGTTTAATTGCAGGGGGCATTGTGTCCTCACTGAATGTGTTCGGTTGATCTTATTTATATTCTCAGCCTCCACTGTACCTTTGGCAGTTATATGATTCAGTGTATGTGGAGCACATGTCTCTTTGTTTTGCCTTAAAATTTGTTGCCTAATGATTTAATTGGGCACCCTTTTAATTGTCATCATGTGAGAAATCTTAAACAACTGTTTCCTTTTCAGTTTCTCACAGGTCATGATTTCACATATGTATCACATTCTCTTTTTCTTCAACAACAGAGTTGTCTTGGTCTACTTACTCTTTCTGTATATATAGACTCTGTTCCATGTCTAATCCATTCTTTGCCACTTTTTTATATACTTCCTACAAATTTTTCTGATGTGCAATGGTCAGAACTTAGGAACTCGGTTTAGTAGTATTATGATTTCTATTTCTCTTCCATTAGTTTCCCAGGTTTCTTACTATGCATGTTTTTTCCAGTTACTAATTACATGTTTCATTTGGGCTGATCTGTTGTGTCCCTGTAAGGTTAATTTTCATTGTAGGATCAGTACAATAATGTGTTTGTATGACTGGAATGAACTGGTGTCATTAGCAGGAGACATAAATGTTGATAGCTGGGTATAAAAAAAATGTGTAATTTAAATAGAAGAAAGACCAAACTATAGTATGTAGCTTTATAGATCAAGAGGGATTCAGTCATAAACCCTTCCTTTGTTTTGTGTTACTCTTGTTTTAAAATAATGGGATGATGGCAGCTTTACTGACTTGGGCTAGTGTTTGTGAGTTCAGACATGGCAAGTAGAAAATAAAAGAGAATAGGATTTGTTAATGTATATAAGAATTGGAGCATGTGAAAAAATTTCAGACTCTAAAAGGCAGGCATAATGTGAAACACTTTGTTTTGTTGGGTATTTTTTCTAATAGAAACAACAAAACAAACAAAAACCTCAACCCGAAAAACAGACTGCTGCATTTTGAGTAACTGTTACTTGTAAGGTCTCATGGGGTCAAATCGTGATAAGAGATGTGAGTGGAGCATGCATGAATATAGAAGCTGTGTGACTTGAGAAAGAGGCATAGTTTATCAAAATTGATTACAGCATGCCTTAAAAGCCTAAGGAAACCACAGCTTTTTGTCAGTGAAGTAAGCCCATTTTATCATATATTTGTTTATGTACAGGCTGCTAATGTTTATGTTCAGTTCTTAGAAAAACCTTTCCAAGCAAAATATTTATCCTGAGTGGGGGGTCCTCTAAGTTATCCTGAATAGCTAGAGGTGTTGTTGAACACCGTTTTAGTTTTTCTTTTTCTTTTTTTTTTTTTTTAATGTTTATTTGCCTACAGGGAGTTCAGGTGTTTATCTGTTGAATAGCAAAGGTAGTAAAGAATTGTATAATAGCACTGTCATTCACTCTTGAATGACAATGTGCAAAAATAATGCCACCACTGCTGCGTGTCCTTTTAGAGTGTAATTTTTGTAACTATACCTAATGTGGTACTACTAGGACCTGACTGGGGCAATGACAATGTTCTCTTTAATTTTACAAAAGCAAACCCACTCATAAATGGTGAAAAACAGATGCAAAGCCTTCACCCGTCCCCAACACACACACAAAGCATCTCCAGAACAAATGAAGTCTGCATGGGTATTTATAGAATATGAACATGATAACCACGCACTCAAAGGAACACAGATACTGTATAAAAAATTTAAGCATGTCACATCACTTCCTCACTGATACTTCGGTATTCATTATATGTTCGTGTAACAATAGATTTTTAATACATAGAAAGCTAATCATGAGGAATGATTTCATTAGCACATAAGGAAGGAATTGCATGAGAGTATTTTGCATGGTATGATACATTACCTAATTGTCACTCTAGAAAAAGATACTTTTCAATTGTACACTCTGCACATTTATACAATTGCCGTACAGCCCAAAGAGCAAGAAGCAGCATTTCTGTTACCCTCTTTTTCTCAGATACTGGGGAAATTTATTATTTACGTAGCACCTTCCATCATGGAAGACCTCAAAACACTTTAAAGCACTTCCATATTCATTGACAACATTTGCAAGTAAGGATGAAAGCTGTTATTTTTGTGTAGCTGATAAGACTGCAGATAAGGGAGTTACTTGTTTATGCTAATCTCTAGAAAAAGTTACTGGTTTCTGATCACTGCTGCAGCACACTGAACCATGCTGTTCCCTTCCAAGCAGAAAATTCCATTTCCTGTCACTTTTGTGCCTCATAGAAGCAATTTTTGAAGGCTGTTCATCCGTTACAGACTGCAGCCCTGCTTCTTAAGCAGTGTTTCTAGTGGGACAACACACTGTGCTGTAAGTCCACTCTTTGTTAGCATTTCTGTTCTTCCATCCTCCTCTAGCCATCTTGGTCTAATTAAGCCATGCATTTTGCAAGTTTTGCAAGTGTATTTTTTTTTTTTTACTGAATTTTGTCGGTTTATAGTTTGATGTCTCTTGGTAGCACAGTATTTTATAAATATGTGTTCTTAAATACTGTCATATGTTTATTTGTAGACTTAACAGGTTGCATACCTTAAACAAATGCATGTGACTTCTTAAGCAAAGTACAAGTCAGAATCTAGAAAGAAAATTTTAGCACTGTTCAGGGTTCAGCATCCACATGACAGTCTGTCTTCTTGTGGTGGTATGTTGCATTGATTTCCTACTGCAATGGGAGGAAAAAGTGTCAAAAACATTCCAGTTCTCCCCTGCTTTCCAAGCAGTGTAATATGAGCCAATTACTGAACATGGTGTGTTCTTTGAGCCTTAGGCAGCACTTGAGCACCTTGTTTTGGTGTCTAGGCATACTTTGGGCAAGTATGCTCTTATATCCAGCTCCTCCTGAGAGGAGCAGTTGCATGTGTCTCTGCACTTAGTAGTGACGCGTTACATTTTCCTCTCAGGGCTGCTTTTCAGCATCTTCTTTAATAATTCTATTCTTGTATGAATTTTGTTGACAAGTGTGGGGGATTTGGGGGTTTTTTGTTTCTATGGAATGGGTATCGGCAGGATCAAACTTGCAGTCTTCGCTTTAAGGTAAAACAGTGTCTGTGAATACTACTGAGCACTGGAACAGTTTCATATACAACTTGTTAAACCATTGCCAAGGATTTTGGCACATTTTTGGCTTGTGTCAACTCATTCTTCTGACCAAGTCCAAAACTTGGTCTGGGAATTGGTATGGGTTAGGTGCTACTTCCTGGGGGGTAATTTGACTGTTGTTTAGAAAATAAATTCTTCTATTGGAAGGTTTTTAGTTTACCTGACTTTCCCTTGATGTAATTGCCATTGAGGTAGGCCAGATTTTCAGTGAATTTATCTGACTTTTCTCTGTTCAAAGTGATGGAAACAGTGGAAGCTTTCTATGTGTCCTGTGAGAGATGTTCCTTCTGTGACGCTCTTCTTGAACATGTACTAATCACATCTGCTGTTTGTTCTGTTGAAGAAATTTCGGTTTCCCATCCCCCTTTCTGAAGTATTCCTGTCCTGCTCAGAGAGCAGTAATTCTAGTGAAGTGTTCTAATTTAACTCTAATCTCTGAGCACATTTGAAGGCCTTGTCAAAGAAGGCAGATATACAGAAATAATTTGGAGTATCGTGGCTTTCATAGTAACCATTGTAGAGGCTTTCAATAGTTTTACTGTCTACACATGTTAGTTTTATGTTAAGGATGATGGGAAAATCCAAGAGAAGTCATAGTTTAGCACCTCGGTTTTGTTGATTCTCCCTTTGTAGTGGTAATTTATAAAAGTAATTAACATTCTGATAACAGTGGCCAGAATATACTAGGCTTTTATTTTCACCAAGGGTTGTCTCAAGAGATTCATGTCTAAGTAAGGACATAGATATGGACAAGTTGGAAAGGATAACACAAATAGGAGTTAACTGCTACCACAAGAATGGGAGGGTGGATCTAGTGAGGGTCTTTCTTGGTAAGTCAAATACAGAACTTACCAATATTAGTATGGATATACAAATAAGATGGTTTTATGTCAGTTGTTTGTTCAGTGGATAAGTTTTTCCCTCTTCCACACAAAGTGCCTTCTGTGTGGAGCTAATGACTGTGAGACCAGTATAAGGGAGTAGTAGTTCCTTTTATAAAGATTAGTAATAGCAAAATTCCAGTAACCAAAAGTAAAGGTAGCTGTGATCTCTACTCTGAACTTTTCTTCTCCTTTTTCTTTTCTGCATGTGCATGTACTTGGGTAATAGTCAGGTTCTTCTATCTTACAGTTTAAGGATTTCTTTACAAACTGAGGAACAAAGGCTTCTGTGTTGGACTTTGTTTTGTTTTGTTTTTTTCTTTTAGTTTCCCACTTTCCTCCCCAACTAGCCAGCTCATTTAAAGCTAAAGTCTTACACTTGGCATGGAGGCTGTTTATATTCAACTCAGCTGATGTATTGCTAAATCAAAAAGTATTCAGGGAAGCATGAAAATATTCAGTAGGATTAAATAGAAAAGCATAAGTGTTTATTCCGTGCAGGAGCAGCCTTTGAAAGCTAAAAAGTAAGCTAAAGAAAGGCATTAATTGTGAGAGGTTAACATGTAAAATGGGAATCAGAAGAGAAGATTCTTCAAATCCTTTCAGCTACTGAAAGCATTGAACCGGAGGTCTTCAGTTTACAAGTGATCAAGTGTAAAGAGAGACAGAAAAGAAGCCTAATAAGGGTAGAGCAAAGAGAAATTGCTGAAGTCGCTATTAGGTACCTCCCCATAATCATTTGTCTGTGAAAAGGGTCTCTTCTTTCTTACCCTGTGGTGTGGTTTTAGACATATTTGATGAAAATTGTTTGTTATTTAAGGTGGTATGGATGACAACTGAGAGTGAGACACAGATGAAGTCAGTATCCATGTGCTTCTATAAATAAAGATTGCATGCAAGGCCTTGCTGAAGGCTGTCTTGTCTGTCAACTGAAAGGGCTAACTAATCACAAGTTTGATCCAAGTCTTCTTCCTTCAAGTGCTTTTGGTTGTTCAAAACCTAACCAAAGCAGAACATAGGTCACTTTCTCTTTGTTTCTCTCCTTCTGTATTTACTGACTGCTTTGAGACCTTCACATAGAACTTAATGAAAACACATTCTGTTTTTTGTAGTCATGCACACAACTATATCTGATAAGAACCAGTTACTCCTGAAGGATCCTTTTTTGTCCTCTAGAAATCCTTTTGTCTCTGAACACAAGAGCAATAACCCAAGACTGGAATAGGCTGTAAAATGCCAAGCAGAGTGCCTCACCATCTGCACTTGAATCGTCCACAGCACACCTACTTGGACTGCACAAGTAAATTTCCTTTCCATGGAAACTGGAATGGTGATGCAGAGAATGGGAATATCTAGGGCTCATCCTGACATTTAATCATGACAAATCTGCAAAGTACTTGTGAAACATACAACTTCAGTGTAACTAGGATCTCTTTTTTTGGTTTCGCTAACTGGCATGTTTTGCTGCTTTTTCTACGGGCAAGGTTTTTTTTAGTTTCTTCTCATCTCAAAATGACAGGAGCTACTCTACTACCTGCACCGAGCAATTAGCCCTTTTATTTGCAGGAGCAGCTGCAGCAGGATCTATCAGACAGTATGGCTTAGCCCTAGCCTTCTGATGAAAATACCTGTTTTGGCAAGTGTTTTCTATTTCTGCAGTTGCTTGGAAGAGGATGTGCTTGGTGTTTTCTCATCTGTCTAAAGCAGAAGGAAAAGTACATACACATGTGAGGCTTGTCTCAACATGCAAATGTTCTGCCAAGTGCTTTGAGGGAGCTAAAATAGCTTTACTTCAGATAACTGATTTTGGAAAGAAACTGGTTTACCAACTTGTCATTTATAGTCATCACTATTTGAAGTGCCTTTCTGACAAGATACTTCATGTAATAACTGAAATAATTTTGACTCCCTCATTAAGCTTCTTAGGAGAAGGCATAGGCAAGAAAGAATTTTTATCTCCAAGGGGGACTTTTCTACAAGCCTTTGATGAAGTCCATTTATTTTTGTGGAACTTCTATGGCATCCTTCTTATTTTCTAATGACAATCTGCTAGTCTATTTCTGTTAACTATGCTTGTATAAGCTACCAAAAGAGTGGAATTAGTTTGTCCCACATTGTTGGGTACAACTTGTTCCAAAACAGCCAACAATGCCACTCAAATTTAAATTAAACCTTTCAGCATTCCTTCTTCCATGTTCCTGTACTCTTCGCTCAAATATTTTGGAATAGCAGGGGAATTACAGCAGTCAAAAGAAAGCTAATATATATCCTTTAATAAAAAGGATAAATATAGTGACTTAGTTACTGAGGTCTATTGATCTGTTATGAGTCCCAGGCAAAACAGTTGAAAGTGTGATATACTTTTCACTTATAGCTTTGAAGGACAGGATTATAATTAATGCAAACCACTGATGATTAATGGAAAAGAAAGGTCCTGTCAGAGACTCTGACATGCTGGATTTATCTAGTTTGGAGGTTACAAGTTTTGCTAAAGGAAATAGGCTTAATAGTGTGTTTGACTCAATGAAAACTGAAGTTAATGAGATTTCATGCCTGCCAACTGAAACACCTTTTGTATGTTACCTGCCAGGTTTGCTAGTCAGTTCCAAATGCCAAGCAACATGGTCATAGATAGTCACAGCAGAACATATGTGTTGAGTTCATACCTACATCTTACCCACTGGAACTGTTTTGTACCTGTCATATAGATAGGTGTGATGAATGTTTTTCCCAACAAAATCATGGTAGTGTTTAGATCAGTACTGGCCCAGACTGTAAGCAGCTGCTTCTGAGTTCGCTGTGAAAAGGTTTCTAAAAGATGGAGTAGTTACAAGAGTTTTACCTGCTCAGAAAATGCCAAAAATCTTGTGACAAGTATCTATCTGACAAAGAGTATCTGGTATTCCCTTTCTTGCTCAGTCTCTGCAATGGTCTGCAATACTTGTGGGTGTTCTCTTACCTTCCTCTGTCCTCCCTGACCTCCCCACACACCAAGAAAGGCAAGGGTGAAGTTTTTCCTATAGTTGAAAGTAGAAATGGAATCCAGAAGTGCTCTAAAGAGCTGTGAGTTTCTGGAAAACTACATGATTTCATGCAGTTTCCATATTTTGCCAATGGAAAAATTTGTTTTCCTATTGATAACTTACCTTGACACATAAACATTCAGTCTTTCTCCTAAAATAAAACTTTGAAACCAAAGAAATGCAAATTAAATTTACTTGTTCAAAAGAATTGGTAGTCAGAACGTTGTTTATATGTAGCAAATTTGTTAACAGTACCCTGGAATACCTCTTCATAAGGCTCTTAGATTAATTCAAAGACAGGACAAAGAGGATTAAGGGTTCTACCATGCCATCTTAAAGACCTTTCTGACTAGTGCTTTTTTGGCTGTTTATATGCAAGGCATCTGTCTTCATGTTCACTGCAAATTTATGTGTGAAATCCACTGAAATGATCACTTTCTTGCTGGAAGACTATGAAACTGTTGAAACACTGAAACTGGGCATTCCTGTTTCTTTCCGTATGACTCATCACTTTTGTTTGCCTCATTTAAATGAGGCAAAACCTCATTCATTCCTTGTGATTACATTGTGTGTCTTGGTTCTTTCTACTTTGTTTGTATTGGACAATATGAACTTTGTCTTTTTGCATTTTGAACTTTGGTACATACTGTTCTCCGTTACAGCTCCTTTTTCCATCTACAACAGGGTAAGGTTCTTCCAGAAATCAGCATGTTGCCTGATAATCGAGAAGGGAGGTTTAATGTGACATTTTCTTCCCTACTTCTCTTGTGGTAGATATAATGAAGACTTGACTGCTGTGAAAACAGAAGACTGCCAGCTGTGCCATGTGCATGTTACCTAGTAGCATTAAAAGAATATCTTGTATAAGTTTCAGTCAGAGGATGCTTTCAAGTTAATGTCTTTCAAGTTAATTATTGAAAATGACATGAGAAACACAAGGTGAAGAAATGCAAAAAGAGGCCACCTACTGTAATGAGTAAGATCTTTTGAGGAGTCTCTGAGAAGCAGCTTTTAAATATAAAACAACAACAAAAAAACCCACTCTAATTTATAAACCACTTGTTTTTCAATGCTGTGGCAAGAACTCCATGTGTGACTTGCCTTTGTAGTATCCTTTGTCTTCAGCCTCTAGCAGTTCCATCTCACTCTGTTCTTGTACCACTCCCCTTTCTTTTTGTTTTCTCTCAAAGGACAGATGTGAAAGTCAGCTCTGTGCTCTGGACCATATGTCTGAGTGGTTGCTTCATACTATACATCTGTTGGGTTTTTTCCTAGTTTATTTACAAATTCATGGTTTAAAAACAAACTCAGAGGCTTTAAAAGTTCATAATTGCAATATATTGATGAGGAAACATCACTGCGAAAATGCATTATGATATCACTTTTTCCAGATGCTGCTAACAGATAGAATTTCTTACTGCTTTTTTATTTTACTACTTCAAAAATTGATTTAAAACTAAGATCTTATCTCAATGACTGCCTGCCCTGTGTATTCCTAAGGCTTTCTCCTGTGTGCCCATTTATAATGGAAATCATCATTCTGCCTCCTGTAGTATGGTACCCAGCTTCTAGATAAGGTATGCATATAAGACTTTATTAGATACAATATGTATATGTGTTAGTAGCAAAGTACATAGCAGTGTTTCTCTTTCGGCTGTCATCAAGCTCAAGGCCAAAGAATGTGTGTTCTTGCAAATCTAGAAGTTAAATATGCAAATCTTCATTTTCTCTTGAGAAATTAAGTATTTTTGACTGTATGGATAGAATCTGATGAGAATTCAACCAGTGAAAATTCTCCAGTAAAGTTAATTAAAGCTGGTATCCTGAGAATGCTCTGCATTAATTTTGTATCAGATTATACTTCTACTTTCTGCAACATTAATTAATCAAATCTTATTGGTTACTTAATCTGTAGCACTATTTTGAGCTTAAAAAATATCAAGGGACGTGTTCCTAATTGAATATTCGTATCTGGGGATGGGAGGAGTAGATATTGGTCCCCGTCTCCAAAGGGGAAATAGACTGAAGTCTGAGCAGGGGGGAGAGAAAGAAGGAAAGGGTGGCTTGTCCCTCAGGACAAGAAATAGCAGCAGAAGGCAGGCAGGAAAGTAATTAACAGGTCTTTCTCCAGAAGAAAAGGTGATCTTTACTGTGCCCAATTACAAAGACTTTAATTTAAAACACGCTGTCTCAATTGCACAGATGGATCTTTCAGTGCCTGGTTCATGCAAGGTTTAGGCCTGTGAGCAGCTATCTAGGTAGTCTTTACCTGAGATCACAAGCTGAGAGGACAGATTGCCTTGTGAAGAGTCAGAACTCTCATCCTTTGGATTAGTGTTGTGAATTAATCCTTTGTAGATTAATGGCTTTGGCCTGTAATGTTAACATCTTGATTTGTACCAGGATACGAAGGAGTATCAACTTTAGACTAAACCTGAACTGTTTTCCTCCAGCAATTAGAGCTAAAATCTGATTTTATAAGCTCTGTGCAGATGTGTGATTAAAAGGAAAATATTTGGTTACTTGTATTATATATGTTGGGAACAAGCAAGTCTAGAGTAGGCTAAACTAATGTCAGGGAATCATCTTGGCAAGACTCCGCTGTGTAAGTTGAGGACTGTATTTCACCTACGACATGGTGATAGTGACAACTTTTTAAACTCACTCATCATGGATTAGACAATGTTTCTGTCAACCAGTACCCTCTGTTTCTACAGTGCTTTTAATGAGACTGGGCTCTTGAGCCAAGAAAATATCTGGGAACTACACATACCTTTTAGGAGACTGAATTCAAGACTCTAATCTTTCCAGTTACTTAAAAGCTATAAGCATCTAGAACTGCTGGCCAGACTTTTTATGCACGTACTGTCTGTCACCTAAGACTGTTTATGGTATGGTAACTAGAACTCTCTGATCCTAAACTCACTGACAATGAGGCAGCAATGTGCCATTGCAATCATTTGAACCACTGGGTATGAAAGGGGTATTGACACACCAGCTCAGGTTTAGTGGAGGCTACCAAAGCCAATATGAGGCTGGAGCACATGATGTATGAGCAGGGACTGGGGGAAATGTATTTGTTGAGTATGGAGAAGATGCTACAAGGAGATAAAATGGTACTCCGTAAGGAGGAGTTATGGAGATGATGTAGACTTTTTCTTGGAGGTGTACAACAAAAGGGTAGGTGGCAATGGTCACTAGTTGCAATGAGAGAAATTCTGACTACATGAAAGGGAAATCTTTCACTGCGAGAATGGTTTAGCACTGGTACAGGTTCTCCAAAGTGCCTGGGGAACCTCCGTCCTTGTGAAAGATTCAAAATTTATCTGGAGTCCCTGAGTAACCAGACTGAAGTTTGAAGTTAGCCTAGCTTTGAGCAGGTGGTTGTTGGACTTGATGGCCTCCAGATGTCACTTCCAGCCAAAGTTTTTTCTATGATTCAGTGGGATTTGTTGACTTACTAGCTGTGCCTATACAGACCTATCAGTCCTGACTCAAGTCCTGAGTTGAGCTTAATACCTTCTGTGTAGAGCTAGGGAAGAAGAGAATCTCATTGCTCATCTTCCACATAATAGTCTCATGTCAAGGAAGGAGGAGACCTTGACTGCAGACTTTCCTGAACCTCAGAAAACCTGAACCCCTGTCCAAGCAGAGGACAGAACCACAGTATTAAAAGTATGTTGAAACTGGTTCATTGTGTACAAGCACAACTTCTTTCCTTCTGGTCCTGTGCCGTTTTGCAGAGAAGAGGATGCCCAACTCTGTAGTCTTATGATTTGTATGCTAAAAAATAGGAAGCCTCCATTTCTGGATCACGAGCCTGGATTACTTCTCTTGGTTTTAATTGACTCTGGAGTGAAATATGTGAGCGGTTCTGAAAGTCCTTCTAGCTCTCGGTGTTACGTACAAGACAAGCTTCTCTGTCACTGAGTGCTTATTTCACCAGAATAAGCTAATCTAAGATCATGCAAGAGACAGAGCTTCGGTTAGACCTGCCCCACAGAAAGTGTCCAAATTCAGCAGAACAATACTCAGGTGCCTAGACAATATGGTTCTCAAACTTCCACTTGAGGAACTGAGCTATGCCAAGCTGGTATTCCACTGAACCTGTAAGACATGAGCACAGTGTTCTTTGTGAAGAAGTGTCTTCTGTTTTCCTTATGCCGCTACGTGAAATGAAATTCTAACTAAGACAATGAGATGCAAACAAAATAAGCAATTCCATATTTAGGTGTTAATGATTTTGTCATTGTTTAATGTACCTTACTCTGGTGCAGAAAAACACAGATATGTGGCAACAGGCACTGAAAACTAAACTTACCCTTCTATCAAATCCACCCACGTAGAAGGTATTCAAGGAAAACTCCTATCACATGGTGCAATCTGAAGCAAACCTGGGAAGTAAATTTATTTAAATTAATAACTGTATATCATTCAAACTGTACTGGTGTGGGACAAGAAACTACAGAAATCAAGCGGAATGTAGAAGTTCACAGCTTTTGCTGGCTTTGGTGTTGGATGTTTTAAAACTGTCAGTGTTGCAAACACTGTACTCTAGGAGACTTTGTAGCTTCCTCTTCTGAAACATATTCATTTTCAACAACTGCCAAGTCTTTCTGCGCAGGCTTGTTAAGGAAAGCTGGTGAAAAATATTTGCTCTGGAGAGGAAAAATAACTTTTTTTTTCCTGAGAATCAGAAAAGAAGGTATATTTGCCAGTATTGTTCCTAGTGTCACAACATGAAGTAATCACTTTATATAAAGCACAGTCTGTCTAATCATCCTGCACTATAATAGTTTATACTTTGCTTATAAATATTTAAAATTCTTACTTTCTTGTAACAAAACTAGCATAGGATTGTAGCTGCTAAATTCTATGCCAATCTGTTTGGTGTTAACTGTGATCAATACAATATTTTTAAGATTTCTTCACAGCCAATAGAAATAGCCTTGCAACATAGCATTTTTTTGCTGTTTTAAGGAAAAAGATGTTTAGCCTTGTAGTATACGGAGAGTAATTTTCCTAGTGAAGCGTGTGAGTTGACTTAAAGCTACTTATTCTTCTAGATGTACCTCATCAGCCTTTTGTTTCTAAGAAAAAAACTTCTCTTTATGCAGTATCAGGCATGGTTCTGCCTCTGGAGCTCCTTTGCCCTGTCACTGTTTCTTGGAGTGCCAAAGATCAATAGGAAAAATGCAGAAGAAAGAACCTAGTACAAAGCTGAATGGAGGCAAAATTGTCTGAGTCATAAAGTTTAGCTCTGAAATTATTGATGTGTCCAAACAACTGAAAAATGTAATGCTGTGGACCTTCAGAAAAACTTTATATGGTTAACATTAGAGCTCACTGGAGTATTTGATTTCATGCTTAATAATCAGACTAAAACAGTTTACCTTTGTTGACAACATTATCACCGTCTGTACTTCATCAAATTAGAGTGGTAGTTTGTTTTGCTTAACTTATCTGGGTTGTTGGGGGTTTTTTTGTGTGGTGATCTTTTTGTTTCTTTAAGTTATTTGACTGGAAAGTTGAAACTTTCAGATAAGCTTCATTGGATAAGAAGCTTTGGTGTGTGTGTGAGTGGGAGAGGTGTGCTTGTGTTTTTACGGGGAGTGTGGGAGTTTTGTTTGTTTGTTTTTAAAAAACAAACCAACCCCCTTCTTTCTGCTTATATTCCTAAGGCGAATATGTTGTCTGCCTTTTTCTATACTACTATTATTCACATGAGGATGGTATGGCTCTTCATTTTAATCCTGTCTTCAAACAATATCCTCTTTGAATTGTCAGACTTGGAGAATCTGCACAGCATTCGATATATGTTCTCTGCAGTCCAGTTGTATGTTTTTCAAGAAAAAAAAATATCTTCTCTATCTTTTTGTGGGGGAAATTTGATTAAGTTTGGTTTTACTCACTGTTGAACCCATTAGCTTTGGTAGTCCTTTAAATGGCATACTGAGGTATGCCAAACAGGAGAACAATTTACTTTAAAATAGCTTTAAATGTGATGTATGTGGAGTTTCAGGCAAATAGCCAAATTCCCATTGACTTTACAGATAAGTTTGCCTCGTTTGGCATACAAGTCAAATGGCTAAAAAATCTGTAGTGATTCCCAGAAAACATCTTGGCACATGTAGATCATTGCCGTCTGGATACAAATGTGCTATTGCAATAATGACATCGTGCAAAATAGCTCTGTGGAAATGAGGGAACACATGTCAAGACATGGATTCAGCAGTGCTTCACACAGAGTTGAAGTGCCTAGCATGTGTGAGTTTTCAACCAAAGGTCAGCTCTTGGGGAAATAGTTTTCTATTTCAATTAGCCCTCCAGATTTTTGATTATTCTTTTCCTTTCAGTGTTTCCCATGTTTAAACTTTTTTAAAAGTTTGTATTTAACAGTTAATAATAGAATTAAATATTTTAAGTCTTGATTTATCTTTATATATGAATAATCTCTGTAGGGGGTTGAGCAAGAAGAGTGGCAAAATACAAAAGGGGGGGAATATCGCTTGATTCTGAAAATCATGCTTAAAGATGTTCCTGACAAAGCGTTAACAAGCACATTGCTTAGGAGGAGGAGCTTTTTAGAAAGCCTTAGAACAGAAAGACACTGAGGCTGAGCAGGGTATAGTTAAGATCTCTCTCATCTGAATGTTATTTCACTCAGACTGTGCTGAAAAGCTTTTCTGAAATGAAGATACCTCTTCTCTTTCTGTTTTTAGTTCAGCTGTGACTTCATTGGAGTCTGTGGTGAAAACAAATATAGAATATTATCTGTTATGCAATTATCAGTACTGTTTGAAAATACTGGTGCTGTTTTTGTTGGCTCATGATGAGGAGGCTGTAGGTATAAGGTATGTAGTAGCAATGGAAAATTTTAAGGGAAGGATAGAAAAGATAATTTTTGGTGGTTGGGATGGCAAATCTAAAAGATATTGCAATAAAAGTTAAAATTTACTTACAAAGATTGGCTATGAAGCACATGTTCAGTGAAGATTTTAATCCAATGTAAACAGTCATATTGGAGAATGTAGGCATTAACTGCTGAGTATTAGAAAGAAAAATGTCTTTGTCTTTCCCCCCCAACCTTTCTTCCCTTAATGTTCTTTACGGTATGGGTAGATTTCTGACTCTGCTGAAATAAACGTGTTTTTTTCATCAACTTCAGGTCTTGAAGTTTGCGCTGCATCCTCAAATTTCTAGTGTCTTACATTTCAATAATGCATTAAGTAAAATTTTCAGAAGTGATAAGAGGCTTGGGTTTGCTGGTTTCTTTCTGTACTTATCCCAAGATACTTTTTAAAAAGGTTGGTTCTTACTAATTTCTGAAGCATGATGTCCTTTGTGGTATCTCAGGTTGGTCAACTGAAGCTGAAAATGAGTGTCTACTTGGTATGTCACTTGCATATGAGCACATCTTTTTGCCTGTGGTTCTTCTCTGTTACTTTTTAAACAAGCTAATCCATGCTTAGGGTAAATCCACAAACAAACATGTCACCTCTTGCAACATGCTTGCATCCTTACTATTTGCTCTTCTGGAAGGCATTAATTCAACTGAATAATGCGGTGTGATCTTGAAAAAAATTCATTATTTTCTTTATAAGGCAAATGCTTTCTTGGAAGTAGTCTATAGGCTTGAAATGCTGGTATATACTCCTCTTCTACCTTTCTTGGTACAGAAACCTAAAAATGCCAAAGCTAATCTCATGTTTAATTATTTAAAATAACAGAGAAAAGATTCCTTGTCCTGTGTTATGGAAAAGAAGGGCTTCAGTCTTGGGGAAAAGCACATTGCTTCTGCTGTCTAAAAGTCATGGCTAAGTGATCGTGATCTTTGAGAGCACTGAGATTTTCTTGGTCTGTGATGTGAAGAATGGTGGGTAGAGAATAGTGCCTATTATCCATCTCTCACGGTATTAACATACTTGACATATATAGCCTTTGCTTGGAAGGAGACTGCCTCATATCAGCTGTGGATATCAGAGATGGGTAATGGAGGAGATCATCACATGCCTGCAACTTCCCAGTCTTAAGTGAAAAAGGGCAGTCTCAGCAATTAAAAAGTTTAAGGAAGACACTGGAAAGCATAGTAAGTGCTTCACCTTGCCATTTATGTCCACCTAGTACATTTGATGAATGTGAATTTTATTGGTGGGTATATCAGATGTTGGTGTCCAAGTGTTGGCAGCGGGGGCTGCAGGGCAGTCTCTGTGAGGGGCTACAGGGGCTGCCCCGTGCTGGGAACTGCCAGCACCAACAGACTTATCACAGGGCACAGCTGAGCCCCTCAGCCGGGATGGTGGTGGTGCCTCTGGGAAAACATACTTAAGCAAGTGGAAAAAACCCACCACAAAGGTAGAGGAGGAGGAAACAGAGTGAGAACCAGTAGAGGGAACACAAAGGTTGAAGGAGGAGGAAGAGGAGGCGGTGCTCCAGGCACCGGAGCATAGATTCCCCTGCACCCTGTGGAGAAGACAGCAGTGGAATGCCTGCCAGTATGTGCACACCAGAGCTGCCTGCTATTTCCTGAAGGACCTGCAGCCTGGGGAGAGCCCACATTGAAGCATGTGGGAAGAGCCCATGGGAAAGGACCATGCTGGAGCAGGGGAAAAGTGGCAGTGAGGAAGAAGGAGCAGCAGAGAGAAACTGTTATGGACTGACCTGACTGCACCCTCCCATTCCCCATCCCTCTGGGCTGCTGGGTGGTGGGGAGGAGGTAAAGCAGTAAGGAACTGAAGGAGTGAAGTTGAGCCTGGGAAAAAGACAGGGTGGCAGGAAGGTGCTGTTTTAACTTGTCTTTGTATCTCGCTATACAAACTTAATTTAACTGGCAGTAAATTAATTTTCCCTAAATCAGTTCTGTTTTGCCACTTCTGGTAATTGGTAACAGGTCTCCCTGTCTTTAGCTTGATCCACTGGCTCTTTCATCTTATTTATTCCTTCTGTCCTGTTGAGGGGTAGTGAGAGAGCAGCTGGGTGGGCATGTGCTAGCCAGCCACATTCAACACACTACAGGTGTTCTTTGAAACTCATTATTTTGGGTACCAAAAGATTTTTTTTATATATATATTTTTTTAATAGACAAACATTTGGAATATAAGGCAGTTCTTGTACAGCTTACAGAAAATCTACTAAGCTCACAGACTCTACTAGTAAGTATGTCTACATGCAAGTTGTTATGCAGATGGAATGAATATTTAATGGTACCCATCTTGGCAGGTATATTTTCCATGGATAGATGAAGTAATTTTCAAAGTTCCCTGACCAGTCACTGTTGTACAGGAAACCTTCCTGGTATCTACTAATTTTCTCTGGTGTTATGGTCATTCTCATGTTGATCTAAGTCCAAGGATGGGCAGTTTTAGTTGGGATGAGGTAAGGCTTACAGCTAGCTGTCAGCATCCTAAGGTCTTTGCCAGGAGGAATAGCAGTTATAAAGGTTTCTTTCTCTTCTTTGCCAGGAGGCACTTAACTGATTGTTTGTTTCTTCCTGCTCAGTCTTAAGAGTCCACTTGAGTTTATTTTTATGCACTTTCTTACCATGGTCTGCCTATATGTCTTTTCTCTTCATTGGTTTTCAATTACGTAATTTTTTTCTTCTATTTCCAAACTTTAGATTTTTTTTGAACAAGGCACTTCTGTAGTGACTATGAGATGTATGTGTGTTTTTCTGTTGCTTTAGATTTGGAGCAACATCTTTTATATACTTCTTCCTCTTTGAGGTTATACCTGCAGCTTGCTTTTTATGGAAAAAGTGCTATCTAGAAACCTCACATCTGTGGGTGATTCTTGAGAGATTTTTTTTCCTTTTGCCAGGATTTCAGAATTGGAAGACAGGAAATATTTTGTCCATGAATACATTCTACCTGTAAGCAGACAGCTGCTACTTCCTTTCATTATCCATAACACACCAGCAGATAGAAAGAAGGAAGGATTCTATGCTTTGCACAGCCTCTGAAGGATCAGGTAAGGTATTCAAGCCAAGTATGGAAGTACTCAGGTAGTCTGACAACATGGAATTCTTCTCAGTAACTTTGTTACAGGAGTAAGGGTTTCTGTAATTTCTTATGTTTCTGCTCATACCTGTGTGTTTATGCTCATATCCAGAAAACATGGCTTGTACTTTATTCCATTTTGTTGTTTTTATGCATGTATGAAGAAAGAACTGTATATTCAGCATCTTCTTAGGCTCTTCTAACATTTCTTAGTACTCAGCAACTGCTGTGAAAGGGAGAGTTATGAGCTAGATTTAAGAGTTTGAGCTGCAGAAAATATGTGTTTGGTTGGATAACTTTTCTTGGCATGATTATAAAATGTCTACTGTATGCTTTTTTAATAGGCCATCACTTAAAGTGATTGAGCAATTTGTTATGGTTGGCTGAAATCAACGAGCTCTGTGTGAGAGCCAAGGAATTTCTGCTTTATGTGCTTCCACCACCCCCTCTTGTAAGTTACCCACCTGTTACTTTCCTCCATTTGGCCCCTTCTTCTCTTAGATGAAGAATTGGGACATTAGAGAGATAAGAATTAAGTATTTGAGCTTTAGTTTGGCTTGAAATTGGGGACAAAAGCAGTATTTGACCCTCAGATTCAAAGCTGTAACTAGCACTGATTTTAAGTAGCTTTGGTTTGCAGAGCCTGTATCTTCCTCAGTTGCTGTTGGGTATCATATTCATCAGGGTACCTGCGTTTGCATCTAGAAATTAATCTTAAATCTGAGTGTCATGGACAGATTTTGTAATGCAGCACAATTGCTAATTAAATATTATTATATGCAAGCCATTTTTTAGTTTCCATCTGGTACCAGCACATGGAAACTTGTCAGCATTGTTAAGGACAGCTCTTTGAAGTTCACGTTTTTCAGTCCCGAGTGTTCAAAATGATCCTAAGTCACAAACGATTATTCAGGAAGAAGGGTTGTTTTCTGTTTTGCTTTTTTCCTCTTTGGTTAATTAGATTATTTTTTAAATGAGGACATGCAAAAGAGGTTGGTAAGGTTCCAGTCTTCGAACTTATGGCAAATGTGAGGGCTTTCTTTTTGTCTTTCTGTGTTATAAATTATTTGACCTGTCTTTTAAATGTCCATAAATACTGCAAAGTATAAAATGCAAACCAAACATACTAAAGGATCTCCTCATAAAAATTCCCTTATTAATGCTTTTCTCTCCTCTAGCTGATAATGCATCAGTTTCAGCTTTCAGACTGTTTGCTTACCATAAAGGAGATTATTCCAAATGTTGCTGTTATCCAGGTCTTGACCTCTTTGCTTTCAAAACAGTATTGATACTGATTTGAGTCTGAGCTGTACTTTTTATGTGGTTTTAAAGAGTAGAGACTTGAAATGCATCACTCCGGGAAAGTCATACTCATTAAACCTTGCTGAATCATATTCTTGGATAGCTTGGCTACTATGCATATATGTGGCTACACATACGGATATGGAAAACAACCCCTTTACACCACCTCATGCATTTGTTTTTGAGAAGCCCATTCCTGTGTCCACCACAGTCTACTCAGTTTAAGAAAAAGTCATCTTTAAGATTTAGGATCTTAACAATATAAAATTGCTGCTCTCTTCCTGCTCTGCCTTTAAAAGACTGCAGGTGGACTTGCCTCTGCAAAGGCCTTAATTCAAACCTTGTTCCTATTTTTTCTGAGTCTGGGAAGCATCCTTCCTCTCTCTACCTCAATTCTGGCCTGACACACAACTCTCCATATACACAGCTGCTGCTGAGCATGCTAAGGTAGACAAGGAAAAGAAAAAAGCATGAGGTAAAATACTTCCCTTCATTAAAATCTCTTTTGTACTATTAGATCTCCTTTCTTTGATCCCTCATCCTGGCTGCATAGAGGCCATTTGGCCCTCTACTGTTGATGAATGCTTTAACAAGAGCCTTGTTGTTTATATTGCTATACATATTGTTACAGAAATGAATTAACTTAAGATTCTCAAATAAGTCAGAAATAAGAAAACACACATTGGTCCATCCTTGTAGCAGCAGCACTACAAGGTTGTTAGAAGAAGAATGCTGTCTGAGGCTGGAAAGACTGAATGTTTCACAGAATAGTTTCTCAAGGGCTGCTCGAAGGTATCTCAAAAAGCAAATGCAGCCTCAGTTCATGGCATCTGTAAATGATTTTAAAAATGTGGAACGTTGTCCTAAAGAGTTCTGAAATCAACTTATTTTATACTGAATTGCAGCATAGAATATTTGCATATAAGTTCCTTCTGTTGAGCTGATTAAATTTATGATAGACTTTCTATAAAGAGGGTTTGTTTTTTCCTGACTGGCGGCATATTCTACATCAGATAGATAACTTTTTTCTTTTTTTTTTTTCTTTTCCCCTTAAATCAAGTTGAGTAAGACAAATAACAATTAAGATATTTGTTCCTTATAAATACATGGCAAACATGTAGCAATATTTGAGATATTTACCTCTCTGTGCTAGTGCAGGAGCTATGTCCTTAAATGTGCAAGCAGTAACGTCGTTTTTTGCCATCTTAGGTAGCTACCAAAACTTCCCAGGTGAACACTGTCTAATATTGTGGTAAGATCATCTGTGGTCCATTATAAAGAAACAGCGAAGTATTCCTTCTGGAAGCAAGTCTAAAAAAAGCACGTTTGAGACAATTATTTCAGGAAGCCCTAAGTAGGCTATGCTGTTGCATAGCAACGCAGCCAGGCAGTCCTTAGGCTTTAAAGTAGTCAGTGTACACATGGGAACAGAATGCAAAAATGGTGGAAACCTTGAAAAATGTGAGGCTGAGACTAAGAGAATCTGAAGTGAAATGGTATGCAATATAAAATGTGAATTTATCATATGAGGTATAATGTATTGAACTGCTTTTAAGTTACAAAACCTGAAAGGTGTCAGCCAAATTGTGCCTTTTTTGTAGCTTCTAGATTATAATCAGAAGAAAGGCAGAATGTCTGGTAGCTGGAAAAACAAATTCAAATGTAAAGTAGATGTTAAATACCTACCACAGGAAAAAATTTGCATGGAAAATTAATTTATTATTTATGAGGCAAAAAGCTGACCATGAATGAAAAGCTGATTAATGTATTGTGACACAGTTTCAAATACTTACATTATTTAAAAGCTGCTTGTCTTATATTTATGGGTCTCCAGGCTGGCCCAGTGGTATTTATCTTTGTAAACAGTGAGAGGTATGGTGTGATTTGGTCTATTATTGGCGAACTCCAAGTTTGCACATGAAATGTGAGATCTTAACAGAAGCATATTATACTATAGCAGCTTTTTTTTTGCAAGAGGTAATTGATTTTATTAGAAGCAAACACAGGAACCAATATTTGGTAATACACAGTTGTGGATGATCTTGCTATCAAAAAAGGCAAATCCCTTCCTTCCAGTACTGTTTTTGCCACTGCCAAAGAAGAAACAGTAATAAGCTCAAGCTTTTCTGTTCTGGATGCTGCAACACATGATGAGTCATGACTGCATGATTTTAAAAGGTAGTCACATGCAGACAGTTGAGCTATTCCACCAGAACTGCTGAAAAGATACGTAATACAATAAATATTGTGTCTGTCCAGTACCTTACAACGTCTTAAAGATTTGAGGAAGGTATCCTGGAGGGGACTTTTTTTTATTAAATACTAAGGAATAGTTTAAGGCTAGCTAAACTGTGGAGATACCTTGAATACTTGATAGATAGACTACATGTTGCACTGAAATATTGAACAGTCCTGGCACATAGGTCCGGAAGAAACCTCGTGAAAATGCTGCTGCATCCTCCTGTCCACACAGAATAATGTATAACCTGAGTTTTAAATGTTCTCATGATACTGTTATCTAGACACTTCTTTTTGCTGTTCTAACTGCATGCTTTCCCTTTGAAATGCCTTTGTTACCTACAAACTGCTGTTGTAGATGCTGTAAACATATCAATCAAATTGTCAGCATGCAGAACATTACAAAATACAAACTTTAGTTAACTTGGTAATGGGAACAGTGTAATAGCAAGGATAAGTCTATTAAGCCAAATCTCTTGCAGTGAGATAAGAAGAAAGGAGGTCTTCTAAGACAGCCTCATGCATTGCAATTTCAGAGGAAAATGAGTAATGTAGTGGGAGGAGTATTGCCTGGAAACAAAGTATGCACCATAATTGTGTTACATATTGGTTCAGCAGCAAGTGGTGGAAATACTTGCTGTTCCAAGGATAGAGAATTAAAATGTTTAAGATGGAATCCTTCAGGAGGAGTAAAGTGATACCTGTTTTCTTAGTAAATAAGCTCCACAAAAGCAGTGTTTTTAGTGACTAGTAAATACAAAGATGCCACACAAAGAATTAGTATACTATATTTTTGAGCTAACCAAGTTATCTTTCCATTGTAAGATGTCTGAGGCTTTCATCTCCTTCCCATAAAATGTCTTTTCAGTGAGCCAAACCCCTCATTCAGATCAATGGCCCTGTGTGAAGTCATTGAGTTCAAGTTAGCCCACCTCTTGGTAGAGCAGCTCCACCACAGTGGAAGCTGCCTTTCCGTTTGTACAGGCTCAACTGGTTTCTGTAACTGAACTGAGTTCTCTAAGGCAATTGCTGCTTCCTCCACGTCTCCATCTGCTTTTTTTCTTCCTGGTCTTGTCTTTCAGACAGAGTACCCTTTTTGGATGATATCTCCCCACCTGAAATCTGATTCTTCATGCCCATATTGTGGTTTTGTAATTCCATCATATTCCCCCAACCCACCACATGCATAGATAAGTCTTGGCAGCGCTAGCTAATACCTTCTTGCTAACATTACCTTTACTCACATTTTAAAACAATGAAGAGCAAGGCTTACATTAGTTCTTATCCTAGCATAAAAAAGCCAACGTATTTTATCAGATTGGGCATGTATTAACATGGAAGAGCTGGTGTCTATGTTTCTTGGCTTGTAGCTGGCTAAAGATCATGAATCTTCACGTTAGTTTTGTAGTTTGCTGTTAGGAATTGCAGCAACTATAATAAATTACTTAAGGACGCTTAGCAATTGAAATCTATAGTTCAGTTGAGTATTTCATCCCTTTTACATGAGTGGAGGTTGCCTTGCACCATGGAGCTATTTCTTAAAGACACAGCTGGTTCCCATTTAACTGGAAAAGTATACGACAATGTACTGCATACTGTCAGTGTGCCATTTCTTGTTTGATTTTTTTTCTTTTGAGAATGAAGTCTTACTTTGCTCTGACCTTGAAAGCATTAGTACTACTAAAGTAGTATCTATGAAGATGTTTACCTGCAGGGAAAAAAATAATGCTGAGGGGAATAGGTCTTACATGGATAAGAATTTTATATATGCTGAATTTAAAAATTCATTGGGCCAGAATCCTTTTAGGTCATCTAGAGTAGGATTAATGTCACCTAACTTAATGTATGTATAATTAAGATCTCTGCTCACCTTCTAGACTTTTCTTTCCTATTCAGTAGGAAGAGATAAACACATTGAAGTTGCTAGTTGTGTTCATTCTAAAACAAATCCCTAATGTGGATTGGATGATTCATCTCATATAGTTACCTACCTACATATGTGTACACAGGGATTTAAAATTACTCCAATGAATCTCATTCTTAGTCCCTTCCATAGCATTAAGCTTCTGCCAAAAATTGGAAATCTGTCTTTATCCAAGTGGCTTCCACAATTATTGCCTTTGTACCACTTAATTGTTTAGAAGGCTCATACTGGTATGCAGGTAGTTGACAGAACTATTCTGGTATCACGCCTTAAAAGTTGACTAAATCTATAATTTTTTTCAGTTGAAAGTTTTCTATGAAGATTACAGTGGCTTACAGCAGTTTGGCCCAAAACTTTTTCAGACTATTGATTGTGACTGTTCAGTTTTTTGTTCTTTTTTTTGCCGTTAAGCCATATACATGCTGTTGTACGTAGCAGTGAATAGACATGGTTGTTACAAAAAATCACTACAGTGCTTATAACAAGTTCTCTAAAGAACAGACATCAGAGGCCCAGCTGTATTTTCTAATAAGTACTGTGTTGATCAGTACCTTTAAAGCACTAGCTGTGCAGGCTGGTGCTTGTTGACAGAAGTGTCTGAGAGAAGAAACTTGCTTATAGCATGAACCCTGAAAAGGGCAAGGCTAGGAACATAGAGATGCTTTGTGAACAAAGCCCACATAGCTTCCCCCCCACCACACACCCCTACTAAATGTCCTGATGCTTAAGCAAACATCTACTCAACATTTCTGCAGAAGGCTTCTCATTTTTGCGCTACACATTTCCAAACTGCTAGTCCATTGTGAATCCTCAATAGACTGGGCTTTTCCAGTAATTCAACATTTGAGGAAGAACTCCTCTTTCCTGTTGAGGGGTGTATTTTGTGTCTTCATCCCCTTCTATGGACTTGCCTCTCATGTCATCTCTCTGTTCTGAAAGGAGTGAACAAATGTATTTGTTCAGTGTTGTATTAACCCTGCTCCTTCATTCAGAGCACCACACCATCCTAACCAATTAAATTACAATGCTGCATACCTAGCCTCATCCTCCCAGAACCCTATAACATTAGTCACCCCACAGCTCAGATGGATGTGGGAATGCTCAGCTGGTTGCCAGATGTGTGTCACATGAGGAGCTTGACAGCTCCCATCTCGCTTGAGGCCCTTCTCCGTCTTTATGGTTACAAGGTGCTATAGCAATAGATTTTATCGTTCATAGAGAGTATCAGTGCATCCTGAAAAGTGATGACTTGACTCCCTCCTTTCCTTCAGAAGCCAAGAGGTCCATTCACCAACTGCAAATGAAAAAGTCACACAGCATTAGGTACCTCTTTTCTCAAACACATTTTGTCTGCCATTCAGTATTCTCTTTAGGTTGAGCGGTGACTAGTGATGGTATGTGGTAGCTCACCCTCTTCCATTCCCTAACATAGAGTCCCCATGTGGACACTTGCAATGTTGTGATTTGTTTCCTCCATAGGGTGTTAATTTCGAAATAACAGAACGTTTATTGTTACTTACAATTAATTCCAATAACCTCAATAGTTGTCTGGGAATGACAACTTCTGTACTGTATCTTTTCAAAGAACCAAGGTCTCTGTAGTATTGCTTCATTGATTATGTTTGCTTTTTTTTTTATTGTTTGCTACTGTAATTTCACTGCTCATTTTTATGCAATAATGGAAGATAAAACTGAATTATTGAACTAAAATTAAGTAGTAGATGAGATAAATCCTTATGGTCATGGGCATAATGAAATTTGCCTGAGCAAGGACTTGGTAAGAATTTAACTATTTGGCTTTTGGTTCTTTAGATCTCTTTAGGTAAAATATAATTTAGATAATGCAGAAAAAACATATTAACTGTCTTAGTGAATGATCTCTTTGTATAGGTTATGAGCTGAAGGATAGCCAACTTTATAGTGCCTTTTTTAATGCATATTTAAAGCAGCTGCTTAATTTTTTTTCTAGTTAAAAAAAATCTTAGGTTGTTATTTTCTTTGTTCTGCTTCATTGTTAAACCAGTTGAATTTCTCACTAATTTCCATTAAGATCTTACTGGTACTAGGGGTACTACATATACTGTGTTCACAGTAAAAATATATTAACTGTCAGAAGGTGCCCTGTTCTACATAATTATTTTATAGAGCTGGTCACTTCAAAACATCAGACAGACAAAAGTACATAAGGGATTTTCAAAGTGCAGATTGAAATACTGTTCAACTTGCTAGCTGGCATGAACATTTATATTTCCTTTAATTGGCTTTCAAGAGTTAACGCTATTTTTTTGCTCATCTGTGTCTGTGCAAAAGCAATACTGTTGAATAGCACAACAGACATATTCTCCTGTGGAAGAATACATTGTAAAAATGATTCCTCTGTTTCTGCTTTCAACATAGCAGACCATGCATAAGGTGGGAATTTTAGGTACAGGTTGCTGTGGAATAGAGCAATCTCCTCACTGGAAAGAGCCCTCCCTCTAAGCTAAGCCTAGATTTGGAACTGAAATTTATTTTAACAGCATAATTATACACCTTCTCTAAAATAGACATGCTATTAAATGGCAAGTTCTCTTTTTTTTTTTCTTCCTCTTTTGTTCCCTTATGAAAGCTGAATATAGATAATTATATTTAAATAATGTGCTGATCGTGATACAACATTTAGCAGCCAAAGCCTGGGAGAGTTTTATTTGAAAATCCCTTGTTCAATGTCACCATTAAGCACATATGGAGAAAAAGGGGGAGTAAACATTGAAGGATCATGCCTCTTAGTTTTACACTGCAGGTCTGCCAAGAAAATGGCAGCTCTCCTGTACTAGCCAGCAACATATGCCAAATCCCATAGACCAGTCATGCATCAAGTGCCCATTCTTATTCTGTCTTCCTTTTAAAATTGTAATAAATTCCAATTAGTGAAAGTACTTTAAATGTGTTTGGGCTTCTTTTAGGTAGCTAGACCCTTAAATAAGGTAAATGCAATAACCCTAGGTACCTTTAGCCCCTAAACTATGTGTAGACACTGATTTTTAATTCATGCTGGTATGCCACATAATTTCTGTACTTTCACTTCCAAACTCCTAAGAATTATGGCACTGTGTAACGCTTGGTTTCACTGAATGACTATGGAACGCTGTCTAATTGGGATTTTATTTGTGAAGCCATCACTAACTTTTTAGGTTTTTTGAAGAGTTCTTTCAATAAAACAGAAGTACGTAGAAGGAAAACAGAGAAATTTGACAGTTACCTTCAGGAACTTGGGGGATAGGATTTTTTATATACATCATGGAAATGGAAAATTTAACACAGAAATTGGATTGTGGAGACCAAGGAGTATTCCAGGAATTCTGATTCTTTTTGTACGTATTACATTATACTGTTCTTGTCATCCTTATTTTCTCTTGTATTCTCTGGGTACTAATTTACTCCTTATGATGCTTACCTGTAAAACTTATTCAGTTGCATTAGATACAGAAGTAGGCCTTTTGTAGGTGTAGCAGTATATGTTATCCAGAATATTCATTAATAATACAGATATCTTGTTAGACTCGATAAAATCCAAGATAGCAACTGTGCCTACCAACCTTCCTCATCCGTGCTTTCAACAAATTTTCAGCACAACTTTCTTTGGGAAGAAGGAGTTGGGAGGGGGAAGAGACAGGAATATAAGATACCCACATTTCTAGAGGTTTCATGAAACTTTAGAAGCTGAGGAAAGGAAAGGTGCCGTATGAGAATCCCCAGGGCTGTATTGCAAACTCTAACCCATTATCAGGCAGAGTGACTCTACATGGGGGGAAAAGACAAAGCACAGCTGGGGGAGACTTCAGATGGGATAGTATCTTACCAGTTACCAAGGAATCCAATCCTGCAACAGCAGGTTTCATTAGTTCTTATGGTCACAGAACTTCTTTCTTGAGTTTGCTGATTAAGTTGGCAGAAGCAGTAAGGTTTGCAGCTGCCTTATTTCAGTTTAATACCATGTAGCAGAGTACTGGTTTTGCAATTAAAAAGAAGAAAAATAAATTAGTAGAACTAGAGGGACTGCAACCACAGCCTTGAATGCAGGAATATCCTTTGATGCAATTAGTTAAGAAATTCAAATTCTCTTTCACAGAATTATTAGCAAATTCCACTCCTTCCACAGAGACTGAAGGAAAAAAGGTTTTTTGGAGTGAATGGTAATTTCTTAATGACTGGTTCAGTGAATAAGTACAGACTGCTGGGCACTGAGCCATTCATTGGAAGGGGAGCTCTCGGGTGATGTCAGTGGAGTTCCATATTTATGTAGTAATGTCTCAAGATAATGCCAATACAAAACAGAATGGTGTTTGATATTTAGGAGAAGATGCAGAGAGGAAAACTTGGAAGTGTTAATAAATGGATGTTTGGTAACATTCTTTTTTGATCAAAAAGTTGTTAGTAATGCCATATTGAGCCTATAGAAAATGAACATTTAAAGTTCAACACAAACTCACATTCCTGTGGCTTTATAGGTTGTTTCATAGCTAAAATTAAATAAGCTTGAGAATTTCCCCTGGTGCTGTCCGTGTTTTGTGGAATGTTTCAAGAACAATATAATGTTACAGAGGAGTATTCTGTGGAGTGCAGTTTGTACAGTCCAGGAAATTGCTCATGGAGTACAACATTGCTCATTTTGCCAGTCTTACAGCCCTGTAGCAGTTCCACCTTGGTGATAGTCTTCTCTGCTTATTCTGTTCCTGATGCACTGATATATAGCTTCCAAAGTAGCAAAAGAATATTTTTTTTCTCCGTGGTGTTTTTTCTATGCTAAGATGAAATTAATGTCTCTGTAGGAGTGATAGCTATAATGACTTTGGAGTGGTGCTACACTAATGAAAAAATCCAAGCCTGTACATTGATGACTTTCAGGTTTTGCACTTCCTTTTCTACAGGCCCATTGCAATAACAGGCATGAACAAATTTAACTCATTGAAGTTTCACTTAAAATCTTTTTTCTTCTGATCTTGCTGTGAACAGATCAGATAAGAAAACAGCACAAGTTTCCAGACTTACCTTATAACATATGTGTGTGTGTGTGTGTGTATATATATACACACACCTTATAACTGTCCTCATTGTTACCTTTGCAAGTTATGCGTCATTACTACATGGTTGATACACTTGGCCTTGTGATGTCTGCACCTTGGGCAAAGAACAAATGGTTGACTTCTCATTTGCTTCAGTAGTCTTGCAGCGTTTCAACAAGAGGGCAGGCATTTCATGGGAAGAAGTGCACGTGCTCTTATGTAACATTTGTTAATTGAGAGGCAATGTACCATTTCATGTGTCAGGCAGGCTTTCTGACCTCTTTCCATTCCCTAGGTGTTTTTTGTTAGGTTCTGTGGGTTGTTTTTTGGGTTATGTTTTGGTTGGGTGTTTTTTTTATTTTGGGTGTATTTTTGGGGTGGGTTGTTTGTTTGTTGTTGTTTTTTTGAAGTAGTTTCCTGTTTCATAGTGGTTGTTCATAGGAGTCAAATTATCCTGTCATCTATTCAGCATTTGGCATGGACACCGCAGTTTGATAGTAGTGAACTTACCTTAAGTTAGTCATTCTTGTAATGATACTTGATATAGTTATATTTAGACTAAATAAAATATGGTGTAGAACCCTTTTCTTGGCTTCTCAGATATATTATACAAACACCCTCATATAGCTGACTGAAGATGGGAAGGTGAGGACTAGAATGAAAATGGACAGGATTTCTGAAGTTATTCAGAACTGAGGGTGGGGAAGGGTTAGCTGTTGTCTAACCGAGTATGTATCTACTTTTAAAATAAAAAGTGTTTATTAAAGGTGTGGTGGTTTTATTTTTATTTAAAGAGAGAAAGCTGAATCTCTTGCTGCTTTTAAGTGTTTGTGATGACTTCAGCAGTTTCCTCGGTGTCCAGCAACTGCAGTAGGAACTGATTAAAAGATGTGTACACTATACAAATGTGAAGGTTCAGCTACTTTAGCAATGATAGCTAAAGCTTCTCACTGGATGCTGCTGTGCAATGTCACCCTTATGGCCACGTCCTCTCTTTGCAGTGTGCAAACCCACAGAAATACTGCTTAGAAAAATGAAAGAATGGAAGCAGCATACAACAGGGGGGTGCTGGCTTTGTTTAGTGGTTCCCTAGTGCTGCTTTTTGTTGTAGTACTGCCCTAGCAGAAAGCTTCCCAGATTCCCCTACTACATCCAAACGTAAAAACATAAGGGAAGCTACACTGGAAGGATGGTAGCCTAGCTTTCTGCAGGAAATCTTAGATGAGTACAAATAGAACTACAATAAAAGCAGTGAGATCAGCAGGAGAAAGTGTGCCCTGCCCCCCACCCTGCCCTGTTTACAGTTCTATAAATTAAGAAAAAGAAAACAAAATCCAAATGAGGTAAGATCTATAGCAGATACAGCAGATCTTCAGCAGGGATCTTTCCCTTACTGAGGTCAAAATAGGAGTTTCCTTGTATCATTGGCAGATCTTACATTAATGTATTTTATCATGTTCTTCCATCATAGCATGAGAAATATTTTTTTTCTAATGAAAAAAAAATTCTGAGTTTATATCTAGCTTACCAAGCACTGCTTTTCTAAACTCTGCATTACAGTTTAGCCGTTCTGCTTGCTGTGTTTAGCATGTCACTCATTTCAGTGACTATGGTAATGCATTTGCTTTGGTGCAACAGCCATACCAAAATAAATTAGTTGAGTCTGAAGAGGGCTATATACAATACCAAAACTAATCATACTAACAGAAACATAGCTGTGCCTGTGTATGAGCACGGTGCTCTGCATGCAAAGCATTATCAATTTGTACTTTCTTACTCCTTATGCTGTGGTTTTTGTGCAGAACTTTGTTCCACCCCCTACCTACCTCCTACTTCCTAGCTAATATTAAAAGCAGAGATGGCTCTATAAAGAAATTATGTTGCTGAGGTCATTGCTTTTATGAAGTACTCACTAGTGCTTTATGAAGTATGAAAAATGAAGTTGTTTAAAATACTGTTGAATACAGATTGCATAAAATCCATATACCTTTTTTTACTCTCTACTCTGTTTCTTCTCTACTTTCTCCAAATTTTGAGACTGAGGCATCTTTTGCTGCTTACTGCTATCTACTCCACAAGAACTTTTTATTTATATTCCTGTTCTATAATGTCATCTGTTTTTCTAGTGGTCTAAGTGTTGTTGTTGGTTTTGTTTTTTTCTCTCCCCCCACCCCATCCAGGTACTGCTATGTGGATATTTGTTAGCAATGACTGATGTGGAATCTACATATGCAGACTTTATTGCTTCAGGAAGAACAGGTAGAAGAAATGCGTTACATGACATACTTGTGTCCTCTCCGGGTGGGAACTCTAGTGAACTAGCCTTAAAGTTATCAGAGCTTGATATAAACAAAGCAGGTGAGTATGTTTTGGTCTTTTATTATACTTATTTAAAATTAAAAGTATAGTACACAAAACATGGTTATATGCACACATTATTCCCTTGTCCCTCAACAACAATAATACTTTTTTCTGATCAGCAGGGGCTGCCTGCAATAAGCAGCCCAGACTTCATAAATGGCAAGGGTGGTTATTTGCAAGTAGAACATACATACTACTGAAAAAAGAAAAGTCATTCTGCAGTGAGTGCCTAGTGGCAGGATCTATATCAGGATAAATTTTATGGAAAATCAAGTATAAGGAAGAAAATAAGGAAGTTTTTATTAAAATCCAGCTCTTTGTAATATCCTCTTATGGAAGCTCTGGTTTGAAGCCTGTAGGAGAAGCCATGTGTCTGCTTGAAAGCTTATTGTGGAGATGAATTTTGTTTTCAGCTGCCACAGGACAAAGCAATAGCAATTAACTGTTGTTTGTTTTACTTGGATCTTTTTTTCTGGGCAGATTGTCTCTTTCCCCTTTCTGCTGATACTTCGTCCTTCTTTTGAGGTGACTAGCACTAATGCAATCATAAATCTTACTTCATCTCTAATATTACTAAAATTTTAGCTAGTTGTGCACCTTCAGTTGAGAGGAAGGAAGGACATTGTATGATAAAGAGCCGTACGTTAAATAAAAACAGTAATATGACTATGTAATTATTTTCATGTTATGTGGGTGGGGATTTAATAAATGGATGTTAGAGATATTTGAAAGCCCTTTTCAGATCTTAGGAAAGAGGTCTTATGCTTATTTTAATAATAGCAGAAGAAAACAAATGCAGCAAAGAGCAAACTTTGTGCCCTGATTGTCCACAGATTTTTCTCAGAAACGAGTTCTGAGAGGCAGTCTCATCACTGGACAATTGGATGGGAGCAGTGTGATGTTTGGGTGGTTGTAGTGCTGTTTGGAGGGGATGATTCTTTTTTTGGCTTTCAAACTAATGTACATCCTAAGCCTTTCCTTCTGCAGTTGCCAGTTTGGGGCCTATAGCTTCTAGATGTGTGCAGTTCTAGCTGTGCAGGATCTTAATTTTTTTTTCTATTTAAAAATAAAAGCTTTATTAGTATGTGTGTAGATGTGTCTATTTTAATGTGGATATACATGTAAAATGTTGCAAAAATATAAAGTAGGTGGCATTTGAAATGCATAATGCCAGCCTTCCTTCTTGCTTTAATTTTCTTCAGTCTCAGATTTACACTTATCAAAATTATCTTTGATCTTGTCCATTTAGAAGATATAAACAATCCCTATTTTTAAGTTAAGCTGTGGTGTGACTGTAAGCCAGAACTGTTATCTTTTGTAAGCTATAAAAAGAATGTGACTTTGTGCTTGTGATATATGTTGGTATACATTTTATATGTGCAGTTAGTTCTGCAGCAATGAGAATAGTTTAAATTATCGTTAGCCTAGTTTTTAATACATAATTCAGGAGTTTTACTTGGTTTTTCTTGAAGACCTCTTTTGCAGCTTGGTAGATTAATCATTGCAGAAAAATGTACAGAGTTGCTTACCTTAGGTAGTAGATACATAAAAATGCCTGCATAGTTCGTCAGGAGATTATGCAGTTTGAATTAGATATACTGAAAATATATTTAAATTTTGTATTATTAGTACACCTAGGTGCCAGATAAAAGCCTCCAAACCACAACTACTGGAAAACGCATTGTGTTATCATTCATTTATTAGTGTTGGTGTATTATCCTGTCACATCTTTCCAAACCAAAGAGAGGCTAAAAAATATTTTGCATTCCAAATTCCAGTTGAGAATATACTAGTGCTTGTGGGATGCATATATGCATCACACCTGATGGGATTAAGAGGAGAACACATGTTTGGAGTTTATATGGTATTTCTTGCAAGGTGCATGTCAAATAATTTATGCTAAGTACTACATAATTATACAAATATGACATCACATTTAAATTATTTTTTTTTCCTCCTCGTTACAGCTATATGCATTTTCTTGCAAAAGTACAAATACATTTGCTTTCAACTGCTTGGTGTAATGACACAGTGAGATAATGCAGATTAAAAAAAAGTTTTTTATAAAACGTGTAAATTAAGCTACCCAAGCATATTTAGTATTTTGATTTTGAAAATCTGCAGATACATTTCCTGTAAAGAACAGGAACAGCTTGGAACAGCACTAGGCAGTGAGACCTTGTTCAAAGACCATATATTTTCTGTCATGCACTATTTGATACCTGAAGTGAGTGCTGGTTAATCCCCTCGTTGATGAGCCAAAGACAGATAATCAAGAGTTTACTGCAATGTTATGTATAATACGTATAATTACTGTATAACACTCTCCCGTAAAAATAACTGCTCAGAGTTTTTGTTTTTGGGTTGTTTTTTTTGTCCATAATAAACTAATAACTTGCTAATATCTATGGAATGGATATATTCACCAAACTTGAAAATACAGGTTCCAAGTACTCTGTGGCAACTCATTTTATCTAAATTTAGTAAAAGCAACACTGTGTACATCAGATAAGTAGAAAACTTCAACAGAAATTGTAAGACAAGAAAGCAAAAGAAAGATTTTTAGTACAAAAACCCGCAGGTGTATCACCTGCTCAACCTTCTCAAGGTAACCAATGCAATTCCAAGAAACTTTATATTCAGATCATCTTTCAGGTGATTGTAGCTAAATAAAGTAGTAAGGAAAAAGGATGATGAAGAACGAGGACCAGTCTCCTCTGCAAGTCTAGTTTCTAAAACAAAATGCTGCTTTCCTAGGTGTCTGTAGATACGCCACAGATTCAGTGCTGAGTGGAAAGGAGACTTCTCTGTCAAAGTTGTAACAGTCCAACCATCTACAAAAACCTGGGGATAGGAGAATCATGGAAGTCATACAGAACTGGAATGAAAGACTGATTATAGAAATTTTTGATTAAAAGTTATTTTAATTCATAGAAATGTTTTAGGTGTAAGTATTGGGAACAGTGATAGACAACAGTCAGTGATGTTACAGGAAGAATAATGAGAATAAAAGATGCATGTTAGCAGAACATGTAACTGTTGCTACCTTACCAACTCACACAACTGTATGCTATGTAAGAATCACAGCTCTTAAGAGCTTTTAGCCATCATGTTTTGAAAGAAGAATAGTTCTTGAGTGTGCGTAGGCAATTTTAGGAGTCTCAGAGCTTAGAAGAAAAGTTATTTCCGTAAACATATTTTAAGGCCTTTGGTAGGAAAGCTCTGCCAGCAGAAAGACAAAGTCTGTAGTAACAAGACAGGGTGTTATAGATTAAATGGGTTTAGGCTGGCGAGTTTTTTTCAGTGAGTTGAGAATTCTTTTAAGAAGTAGTATTAGAACTTCAGTGTGCTTTCTCTGAATCTTTGTGTGCTGTATTTAACATTTAAGTAGTGAAATGTTTGGGCTTCGTGTCCAGGGTGATTTTTCTTTTAAACGCAAATACCTTGCAAGGTTTTTCTCATCAGTTCTGTCCTTTTTTTGTCTCTCTCTTTGTTTGTTTGTTTGTTTGGTAAGAATTATTTCAGGAAAACTTGACTTGCCCTGGTAGTATGAGGGGATATTAAAGACTTTCTAGTAGTCAGAATAAATGGAGTGCAGAGCAGGCAAAAAAGGAATAAAAAAAATCAGATTCTACTCATGTGGATTTTTGCAGCATCAGAACAAATGTAGGAGGCTTTGAGGAAAGCGTTTGGATGACTTGGGGCTTCTGTTCAATAGGAAATAACTGCATGTAGATCCATCCTGATAGCATCCTTCATAATGTGGGAGATAAAACTGAGAAATAAAGAGTTTTCTGAGAAAGTGCCTTGCAAAACAAATTTTTATTTATTCTTCAACCCATAATGAACAGAACAAACCTCACTGTTTAGTATGTTAATCAACCTTTCGTACAAATTTTATCAGGTTGAATTTGGTAATTACCAATACCCTCGGAGGCATTTTGCTGCCTAAATACTCAGTGCTTGCACAAAACACAGCTATCACGTCTGAGCTTTTTGCAGTATTCATTGCAATGCAAAGAACTTTTTTTCATTAGCAATGTGCCATTTCTTCTAGATAGAGAAGAGAAGGTGTTTATGGTGCTTATTTCTATAAACAGAAATAAAGCTGCAGATGTATGGTGTCATCTGAAATGGGGGGAACAATAAATATCTGTATTGAGAACCCTTTATTCTTAACATCTGTAGATTAAAGTTAAGAGGCACTCCATCTGCTTAGACCTTTACAACTTAGTACATGGAATTTTCTTTTCTTTACTGTGTCAAGCCACAAGTTCAATACAAGTTACTCAGAAGGCTTGCAAGTTACAAGAAGCAACTCTATGTTTTAACATTATTCCTTACCTAACGTTATTGCTTATTATGTACCTATAGCTAATTAGTCAGTGTTCAGGGACTTCTGTCTTCCTTGCCCTTAGCTTCCAGCTGTCTGAACCTGTTAGCTCTGTAATCGTTAGGTGAAGTACAATACTTTGCATATAGGTACTAACAGACCATTGTCAGTGAGCTTCTTGGCCTTCTTTAAACAGGCTTTATGAGTTGTTTACTCACTGTGCCACTGCAACATGTTTTCTATTCCTCTGATGGTTCTGTGGTTTGCAGTGAGACAGCTGGACTTAATACCATAGGGCATGGTACTGAAAATGGATGTACAGAACAAACACAGCTTTAACAAACTATTGCTTTTATTGGAGTTGCACCTCTTTATAGTAAACTCTGTTCAGGCTTGGTGTAATGAGCTTTTTTTTCTTATATTGTCATAGTGAATAAATTGTAAAAAATACTGTACCATTTTTGTTAAATTCTTAAATTAAAATTTAAGAATTAACTTTTATCTTAACTTTTGTTAAATACTTAAAATGATAGTGAAGATTGCATCTAGGAATTTGTTTTTGAAGATGTCTTTTGAGATGCCAGGTCTGGCTAACAGTAGTAAAAGTTTTCATATTTAATGTAAGATTTCAGTTTCAATTTCTTTTTACTTTGTTTTTGAGACTGGTAGATGAACAGTTGGGATTCTGGGAGTAAAACCTCTTTGTTTTAGGGTACATCACTCATCGTTTTCTTGTATGTTATAGAAGGAGAAGGAGATGCACAACGAAATCCAAGTGAGCAAACTGGGGAGGCCCAAGGGGAGGCAGCAAAGCAAGAAAGCTGACATCCGACTTTGACCGACTGAAGCAGCTGCTGGATGTTTTCAGACTACGAGAGCATGCTGGAACAAATCTGTTTCCATGAGCAGGCTGGTGGAAAAGAAAGTGCATGTGTCTTCACTGCTGGAACTCACTCAACACAATGCTAAAAATGGGGGTACAAGCTGTGGCAGAAGACAGAATTTTCTCTACCTCTGTCATTAGCAATGGTTGAACATGTATTGATTTTTTTGGGATAGTGTCATCAGATGGATCCCTTCGTAATGACTACTTGATGGGAACACTTCTAGAAAGTAGAACAGGTAAATCTTGTAGCAAATGGCCTTTGAATTGTCAGAGGATCTAATTGTGTATCTTAAGCAAAGGCTTGTGTGATCCTCAGAGTTTAGAATTCTGTGGCCAAAGTGTTCACCCATTAAAAGAACTGTAAAGAAAGCACTGTTTTTAGAACTTTGCGTCTGTTTTACAGCTCTGTTATTTACAGTGTTTTTTGTATTGTACAACTTAAATGCTCCACACTGCCCCTTCTCAACTGCTTATGAAGAATATTTCTGTTACTGTGAATTTTTCTACCACACGTTTTGAAAGGGCTGGTTTTTTGCATAATGTGGTGATGTGCACATGATGGATTTAAAACGTCAACTGCTAAATTGATTATGCCTAAACCTAAATGACTCAGCAACACTCTAATTTGTTACTAGATGAGCCTTCAAAACGATTTGTTAATGTGAATATTTCAGCGTGTTTTGTGTCCTTGGTACAGTTTTGCCACTTGCCTGTAGTTAGTTGCATATCAGAGACTCAAATTGAATCTTTTATGTTACTCTTCCCCATTTTTCTAATTTTGCTCCCAATTTCTTAATCTTTCTCCAAGATATTTTTTAAAAATGTTAGTCCAAGTATTTTATTGTTATGGTAGTTTTAAGAATACATTTATAACCTTATATGGGTTAAAATTCAAACAAATTCCATGGTGCTAGAGATTTTCCTGGTTCACATTGTTAAAGATGGGCCTTGTTTACACACGGGAAAACAACTGGCATAAGTTATTGCCAGTTATGTGTTCTGGAATGAGTTTGAGATTGCAGGATAGTCCAACTAGTGGATCATGGACTGGATCCAGCCAGGGGGCCTATTTTTTCTATTCCTTGCCTTTGCCTCAGTTGATCAGGCTGTTGACTGCACGTAGCCAGTAGCTTGTTACAGATGCACCAGGTACATCCAAGTGCTAGAAGCTGCTACAGCAGCCTTTTGGCTAGGAGGTGGAAAGGGAAGTGAGACTTGGCATCTAGCACCCAAAAGACTGAATTTTTCCTATTTCAACTATTTCAAAATGACAGTGCAAACTGAACCTTCATCAAAATACCAGGATAGCTTGTCCATCCAGGAGATTACTTAAAATATCTACAAGTTAATAAGCTATTCTGCAGTAGCTATGCTGATTGATTTCCTTGCCCCAATAGACAAGGCCACATGTAAGGCGGAACACTGCAAAACGGGGCAGCCACATCTCTGTGTGACTAAGGTGAGTAAAGAGAGTGACTGACTAGTAAACCATGGCAATCACATAAATACCAATCACAAAGTCAGAATATTTGTTTTCTTTTATTAACAGGAGGTGATGCCACTTTATATATAGTATATATATTATATATATTTTTGTGTTGTTGTTGGTTTCAAATGTTATGCACTTTTTAATGTTTGTAAACTTTTATTAATGAATAGTGTGATTGCTTCCTGAATATATTAATCATCAGTTAACAAAACATCTTTGTGGCTGCAGCTGTTTGTTTCTACCATATGTACCATAGTACTTGTCACCTGAAATTCTTTTGTGAGATGTGTGGAGAAAAAACCCCAAACACTTCTGATCAGTATTATGAGCTCATTTATTAGTGTTAATAAAAAACAAGCCAGCAGTATGCTTGTGGCTCATTAGTGTAATATTAGCCCTCACCTTTTATTGTTTGGAAGCTGAATGCCTCGCTGTCTTATTAGCTGTCAAATGCCCTATCTTCTTGGTAACAGTAGTCCGTTTGCTTTGAAAATACTGTTACCCTTAAACTAATTATTTATTCATTTGTTTCACTTTGTGTTCCTTTCAAAGTTAACACATTATTATTGATCTTTTTTTAATTATTCCCCTGGCCCCGCTCTTGCTCTTGCATCAGGTCTTCAAGCTGAACTGATTGCCCATTTGTCATGGACTAGTTACTGTCAATCTGGCATAAACAGCAGAAGGAAATAAGATTCTAAGGCTTTTTGTAGTCTTACTATATTGATGATCCATGAAACATCAGTAAAAAGTTGTGGGAAAAGGCAATGGTGGAATAAGTAATTACAGTACATTAATATGTTGGTTTTCCTTGTTTTCCTTCAGTGCTTTTCTTTATTTCAATATTTTCCTTCTTAATTCTTCTGTGTTGTGAAATAAAATTCATTTCAGCCTTTCCTCTCTATTTTGTACCCGTTTCTTCTATTCCTCCTCCTCTTTTCTTTTGATTTAAAGGAATTATGAAGGCCTCTACTGGTTTATTGAAACACATCTCTCTGTGATTAAAAAATAGTACTGTTAATTATAGTAGAGTAAAAGGCTGTTTATGTTCCTCATCCCCCCAGAAGTGGGAGTGCTTGCTTTATCACTTGAATTTTGCTTTCTATCTTTATTTGGGATATTTCTGTAGCATCTGTAGCTAGGTGTGGTTAGTCTGTGCCAAATCACAGCACTGTATCTTGAGCACTGTTATTACCCAAGCAATTACAAAAAAGCTAGTTCAATTACACCTTCATGTCTGTGTAATTGCATCATGTAAGAGGGACACTGATGCCAAAGTTGGACTTTGACTGGGTTATTTTTCATTTGCTAGTTACATTTTTCAGTAAGCCTGCCACTGGCGTGTGTTCCAGTATTTTATTTACATTTTGTTGTCATGATAGGTAAAATATTTAAGTGTTTGTTTAATCCAGGATTATCTTAGAAAGAGCTTTCCAAAAGCTATATAAATTCAATAAAGTTAGGTCTGGACTATCAGCTCAAGGTTTGGCTTTATGGGCGGGGGGGGGGGGGGGGGGGGGGGGGGGGGGGGCGGGGAAGGGGGGTAGTGGTGGCATTTTGTCTCTCTTACTTTTTAGTTGTATGCTTTCAGTGCTTCCTTCAGCCTGCCAGTCCTGTCACTTCAAAAAATAGTCCCTTTACTTACGTTCTTGTCGCCCATAATAAAGTCTGTGACTGTGTTCGCAAGCATTGGACTTGCAGGGTTTAGATTCTCCATCCACTTGAAACACAAAGAATTAGAACTAGAATTGAACAGATATATTGGCATTTCTTTCTTCTGCTCATTTCCATTAATTGTTGTCTGTGTGCTTCAATAAGCTACTAAAAGACAACAGTAAGCACACATATACCATTATTTCATCAAACTATCATTTTAAGCCAAAACTTCACCATGGCCTTCCATACAGCCATTATTATATAAACATGAAAAAAAAAAAAAGTCATTGTACCTGCTACTTGTCCCTGCCGTTTCCTTTGCCATGTCTTTTCTACAATTTTAAAGTGGGAAAAAGTGTATCTTGGTATGAAAGACAGGTCCTAAGGAGTTAGATTTCATGCAAATGGATAATGAAATTGTCTGGTGCCCAGGAGGAAAACTACCAAAGAGGTTAAGCTGGAACTTGTACAGTATGAATGCCTTCCTCAGCTACGCAGTGAAGAATTCCAGGTGTGCTTAATATTTGCATTTTATGTTTCAGAAACATCAATTAATTTTGTACAAAGAAAGAAAGACTGAGAGCTGCTGTTGAGACTGAGCACAGTAACGTAACCTCAACTGACAAAGTTTGCCTTACCTCAGCGTTATCCCTATGTTAAACTGTTATTTTTACTCTGACTTGTTTCTTTGTTTTGCTCTGTCTCTCTTCCTGCTGGTTTATTTTCTGTGCTGTGCTTCCCTCCTGTAAAGTCATACCCTAGAAATACATGGATATGGAGTGCTGTATTGGATTTTTTTTATATTTAACTGACTAAAACCTTGTAGTGGGAAGGTTGTTTCTCCTCATCTTTTTGATCAATGCACAAAGGGGGATCTGCTTCAAAGTTCTCAGGGCAAGAGAAGCAGTAGAGCTAGGAAGGAAGTGTGAGTTTAAGGTGGTAAGCTAGCAATGTAAGGAGGATATCTTTTCTTACTATTAAGGCAGGTAGAGCCCAATGCAGAAAATAGCTTCCTCATTTGATGGACAGTCAGGATGTATTGATCTTAGTTAAAAAGAAGTTCAACTTAGGCGGTATTTTGACCTCAGAACCAACTTCAGGTTTTCAACAGTGATCTAGGACAGAAGCATGCATAGATCTGTGGCACTTACCCTTGAGACAAATGGGAATCACCAGGGTTTAATAAATGAGAATGAGAGATTTCTTAGATCGCTTAGAACACAGGATACCCTGAAAAGCAGAAACCTCTAACAGCTATGAGGAAACGATAGAAATCAAGGTAGGAACAGGCTCAGGCTGAGCTCTTAGTCTTTCCTGCAAGAGAAGACACAGAGGTGGTCAATATGGAAGTTTGGTCCATTTCCACTATTATTTTATTTATGTAACATACTGTCAATAACTGTCAGAGAAAAAGTAATAGTCAAAGAAAGGTCTGGATAAGTAGGTTAACAGGGTATTGAATCGGTTCCTATTGTGTGTAACTAATAAATATAATACTGAGTTAACAAAATATAAGCAAATCTTAAAAGCAGAGAGTAAAGCTAAACACATACATCCCCATCATCTGAAAGCAGCAGGACTTCACATTCTACCCTTTTACATTGATTCTTACATTATGGCTTGGAGCTGCTGATGTTTTAAGATGGAGGGCAGGAGAGGCTGGTCAACTCATGACATGTGTGTACAAATGGTTTCTTGATATTTTCAGGCAACACATGTTTCAGTACCCTGAAACCAAGTGTTCATAAAAGAAACCAGTGCTAGGGATGACTTGCTTATGAGTTCTTAAGTAAGCTTTTAGCAAATAAGCCATCAGTATACATTTCCAATCCTCTTTGCTATTAAGAAATTCTTTGGTGCTGATCCATGAGTGTAATGTAATAATAGGTGATAGCCTGATACAGGCTTGACCAAGGCAGATCCTCTTGAGTGCTCCCATAATGTCTGAAACAAAAATGTTTGCAAAAACTCCGCGCTACTTTCTTGAACTAACGAAGACAGGTGATAACAGGGTTTTGTATTTGTTAAATAAGAAACCTATTGTATCAATGATTAATCAGATAATGCTTAGATCTACTTCCATGAAAAAAACCCACCACCTTTTGATCCTAAAAATTAGTCAGTTTTTAACATAAAAAAGGATGACAGATGAATTATTTTTTTTAAAAAAAAGTAACTCAGCAGTAAATTATAGGAAGTAGTGATATATCATCTGAGAGTACTCGTAGGGAGATCAAATCTTGATCAGCTCTGCAAACCACTATTGAGGGAATTAAAGCTATCTGTCATTCAATCAGTACTAGTGTGATCCAAATAACCCATGTGTGAGTCGATCTATTCTGCATCTTTTTTGTTGCATTAGCATTTAAATTGTCTCATTGTGTTCATCAAACATGGACATTGCAAACATACACAGAAGCAGTTTTTAAGTATGAACACATAAACAGTGGCTTCCAAGGCAGTAAAGGAGAAAACTGTTTTTTACCATGTAGCATTCTGACAGATCTATTTCATTTACTACTATGCTTCCATTTGTAAGTCCCATCTTCATTAAAAAAGAGCAGTGCAGGTGTGATTGTGCAAAGAAATTCAGCATTGCAATATGCACATCAGCAAAACCTTGCATTTGTCTTAGAGTTCAGTTATTCAGACTTCAAATGGCAAATACCTAGCCAATGTATTAGCCATGTCATCCATTTTCAGTGGCATTTCACTGTGTTTCCTACTAGTTCAGTCAACTCACCTATGAAATTATTTCTATTGTCCATGTTCTTTGCAGTTCAGTGATTTAGCTGGCTATTCATGTAAGAACGCTTACTGTGAAAGTTAAAAACTCATGTACAGTAATAATACCTATCTACTGCTTTAATATTTCTCTTTATCAATACCACAGGACGTATATGAGTCACTGGGGTCAGGAGCTACTCAGAAACATCCTGGGATGGCCATCACTGGTGAGAATCCAATAACTACTGGAAGAGGCCATGCTAGGTTTTTGGTGGAATAGCATTATAGTTACAGATGCATCTAAAAGATCAAGGCTAAGAGTAAATATGGGGAGGGAGGTGTTCGGGCCAGGGGTGTGGTTTTTTGCAGTTTTACACAGGTAGCTTGAAAACCATACCCTCAGTGAAATGTGACTACTAAATTTAATTTGGCAAATTTATAAATCTCTTGGCATTTAAATGAGTTTGGCCATAACCCATACAACATGCCATTGCATTTGGAAATCTTATTCAGGCTAATGATTTCTTCTCAACAAGGTTGGCATGCACTTTGTTAAAACACACGTTGATTGCAAGATGCAATAGAAATCAGAAATAGTCAGCCTGACTGTACAGCCATGAAAAAAGCATCACTCCTGCACACTGCCCTCCCTCACATACAGCATCTGCAGGTAGTGCTTGTGACTGTTGTGACACACTGATTTGTAATTAGGTTGGAACAAGATTTTCAAGAGACCCTGTGGAATACATCCGAACCATACTTTGTACCACCAGGCAGGGCTGATCACATTTTATCTGCTAATTATTTCTTCCTGTCCGATGTTCAAATGAAATCAGATTTATTATTCATTCTAATGTATGCTTCTGAATATCCATGTGGTGATAAGTGTGGCACTGTTTTACACTGTAGTGTAATAGGATGTCTTCTAGTCATTTGTAATGTCCTATGGATCGCTATGGATCTGTACATTTTATGCCTGTATTTCCACTGAAAATTCGCTAGATATTTTCCAATTAAATATCACAGACCAAATGGGAATATGCAATATAAAAATACTGTATGATATTTAGCTTTCTGTAGTATACACTCATCTCTTCTTGCTAATCCTGGAAGTTACACACAAGCACAAATAGGACACAATTTACGTGTTTCAGTAAAAGATCTTCGTTTCCACAGCCTCATCTTTGATCCTGCAATGCGGTGAAAATGTAGACTGTGTAACATCTGATTATAGTCATCATTTCCCTAGCAACAGACTGATATCCTCAATAAGTTACACAGTATACTTCAGAGAACAGGGCATGCTGTAAGGGAAGAAGATGGATGACTTAACAGGTCTTTTTAATCTATAATCATTCTCATCGAGAGAAAGAATTAAGAATTCTCTCTGGACACAAAACACAATATCGTCATTTGTATGGAAGTGCAGACACCAACGTTATATAATAATAAAAACGATCCTATAGAAAATGCTACCACTGTGGCGTTGTTATGGAGCCCTCCCCCCAAAGAAAAAAAAAATGCAAGCACCCCAGAAAGTAACCGTTAACTAGCACACGGACACCTCCTGGTGGCACTAGGTAGTATTTTAAATAGAAGGGTAAGAAATTAAACCAACTTACAGAAACAAAGGTCCAAACAGCCACGGTGGGCCTGGGATGATTAAGGTGTTGAGACAATTCTTTGGAAATCATGAGAGCAAAATATTGTAAATGCATCTTTTTCATGGTTGAATTACAGACTTGTTTTTTTCCTTGATCTCTTAAAATGCATATTATTTTTCAGAGCTTCCCCAGGATCTGCATCCATATCCCACAGATAGGATCTCCATAACTACTGGAAATCAAACTGGGGTTTTAAAGTAGGCATTGCAACGGATTCCAGTAGATGAACTCAAATCAGAAAAGCATTATTCTTTGTCTTCATACAAACTCTGATTGCTTAGAGGACAAGCCATAGAATCCCAGTCTGCATTCAGCAGTCTGACAGCACAGTCAAAACAGTGACCTTCCTGGTGACCTTTACTATCAGGAAATTAAGAACCTGAGAATATCAAATAGGCTTTAAATTAAAGTAAATCCTCATAGCAAAACCAAAATATATTTCTTTGATACTTGTGGGAAGTTTATGCTTACTGAAATTCCTGGGGGAAAAAAAAAACAAAACAAAACAAAATCAGGAATGTTATCAAGGCAAATTTAGAAGAACAAGAAGGGATATTCCAAAGCATTACAGGGTGCTTATGATAGAACTCTCTTTCCTGGTGCTAATCCCATGATCGGGGCCAAGCAACTAGATGTTAATGAGATGAATAATCAAGAGATTTGGTGGCTATTACCATAAGTAGCCCAAGATGTTTCAAAGAGAAAAGAAACACAAGAAAGCAGGTTTTTAGCGCAGAAAAGATCATATGAGAAGGTGGACAAGAAGCTACTTCATTTTAGTAACATTTTAAACAAGCCTGTCTGCCGTTTCTTTACAGAGAGTTTTAGTGTTAGAGGATATGAAAGGACACAATGTGCTCTTAAACTGTATCACCAATACCAGGCATGACACCAGGAAAAGCTGGTAAAACATACTTAGTGTGCAGAAGTGCAGAAACCTCAGAAAGCTTCTTTTTGGAAGATTAAGAATACCATGCAGCAATTTGAGGCCTACCACCTCTTCTACCTCACCGGCCAAATTGTTGCTGACAGTCTCACATCTAGGCCTGAGTTTTTTCTTTCTTCAAAGAACATGTTTTTACAAAAGACCAGAAAAGTCCTGAGATAGGATGTCAATCTCAAATGCCTAAACCAGACCAGACACTCAAAAAATCTCAGGGAGAACCTTCTTCACTCCACCAACATGGGTGCATGTTTATATACATATAGCTAAGAAGATAAAAGCCTTCTCCTGTCTCCAGTCCAAAACAGCTCTCTAGGGGATCACTCTTAATGCATGCTTCTCTCTTTGTTTCAGTGTTAATTCCACCACATTTCAAGAAGGTTTGGCAGGTGTTAGAAGCTCTGGAAAATACATATTTTCCACAACACTTGCCTTTCTAACCACAGTACTAGCCAAAATAAAGGATTGTCCATTCACCTCAACCACATAATGTTTTCTTAAAATAACACATAATCAGCATTGCCACATACCTGGTAAGTAAAGTTAGTTTCTACCTTCTTTCCCGATGTCTAAAAAGTGACCTCGTGCTGCAGTGGTTTCCATTTTAAATCAACAAAATTCTCATTGAACTATCTATAATATGTTCCTTCTTCAAAATCAATCCTTTAGCCAGTCATTTTGGGGATTATGAAACAGTTCTGCATGAGACAACGCCACACAGAGAAATTACATTCCCTTGAAAGTAGCCTATCTATGCTTTCACAAATTCAGGGTCCAAAAAATACTGTAATATTAAGAATTATGACAGTGATGGTAAGTTCTTGTGCAATGGTACTCCCAAACATAGCAAAAATGGGATGCTTGGATCACTCAAAAAATAGAAATTGCTATTTAACTACACCAAACACGGTTCTGCCATATGTGCAGCTTTCTTCAATGGAGCTATTGGTCTACTTAGAATTCTATTTCTTTTGTTTGGGAACACATTCTTCCCTAAAACTTCCTTGGTTTTGAAAGGTGAAAGTTATAAATCTCCCTGATGAATACTATATACTATCCTGATATATATGTGTGTGTGTGAATAATATTCAAGGACTGGAAAAAATAAGCAGACATTCCTTACTGTGGTGTGCTTTGTACTAGTTACTGGCCTATGAAAGTCAAAACAAAACAAGTTCCCATATTTATCATTACAGAAAGACCCACACCATTTACTAAATGGAATTCTTCTACCAGATTTTGTCCATAAAATATCTAATGTTAATGTCAGCTCTTTGTCACTGTATTGGCCTGGAGACAGTGTTGTTTCAAAAGATGAAATTCCTTATTTACGCTACCATCTTGGTTTTACCATCAATTATGTTGATGTAAAGCTTGTACACAGATGCATCAACACAGTATTTTTTATCAGTGTTTCCCCTGCAGGAGACCTGCTTTCATATCAGCTACCTGCAAGGCCACTCAACGTCTTCCAGAGAGCTCACAACCTCTTTTTGGTCCCTCCATGCTGTCTCCCTCTGTTCTCTGAAGAATTATTCTGTTTCCCTAAAATACCTCAGTGTTTGTATTTGTCTGTTGTGAAGTCAAAAGACCTTTAGAACTTACTACTTTTATCTCCATATTAAAATGAATTGGGTTTTTTTCCCTGCTGTTTTTATTTATTTGGGATGAGTGAGACTATTCAGTAGATACTCCAGTTTTCTAAACATTTTCACAGTAATGCTGAATATAAGTGAATGTAAAGAGCTGAGCAGTTAATTTCAAGCTAGAAAAGAAGCAATTAACTACTTTGATTTTTACACCACACTATACAGACACAAATAACAAGTAGACTGCTCAGTACATTCTACAGAAATAACACAGTTTTTAAAAAGGGGGATCTGATTTATATCAATTATAGAGCAATCTCATTAAAACTCCCTTCACTGAAGACAACAGACTTGGACTAGTATAAAACTCATGTGGAGGTACACTTTGACTACCAGAAGCAGATTTGGCTGATAAATTTTTAGTAAGGGTTTCAATCACAAGGAGAACTGATGGGGACTTTTTTGCCCTGAGGTTTCACTAAATTAATCTCTCCAAATTAGAAACAATGAATCTATCCTTCATCTAACCAAGTGTACTGGTTTGGGATGAGATAGAGTTAATTTTCTATATGCACAGTCAATAGAGAGAGAAGCTTCTCCAGGAGATGATCAAGAAGCACAGTCTAGTTTAGGTCCTTTGAATCGCCCCCTACAAAAAACATTTGGGGGGACCACCTGGCTTAGTTAGACAATTCCCATCAGCTACTGTCATGAATATTTCCTCACACCTATACACTGAAGAATCAGGACTCACAAATTTGTCTTTTCATCTTTTCTATTCCTTTTGTTCTTTCGCGTGAAATGAGATAGCAAGGGCTCATATCCAAAGTGGAACAGCTATTCCAGAAATACGTACCAGTTTCAACAGACTCAGCATTATGATGTGATCATCATGGGTGAATGAGGCTTTGCAGATTTAGACACAGGATTATTCACGAGGCTGCAGTTCATAAACACGCTGATACTACTACTCAACATGCAATAACCTACTGAGCTGAAAGAAACCCTTGGAAATCATAATCAAAGCATTACCCCAAAAGACACTAATTTGGCCAGCCATGCAAGGTTCTAAAGAAAGGGTATTAATAACCCTGGTAACAGGCACCCAGAGTTTGTTCACTTTAGCGACCATATCGCATATAAAAGTACATGACCAAGCTGAAAGTTAAGTGCCTTCAGTGGTAACAGACATCTACAAGTCTCCACTTTCAAACCTTCAGGGATATTGGATATGAATTTGCAAATTGTTCTTACATTAAAACTTCAAAACTTTTATATGAAAAAGCTGTTTTGTTGATTGGGTTGTGCCAGTGACTTTTTTTTAAAGGAACAGGATGACACTACCGGATTTCATATTCCCATACATCTTTCCACTTACATGATAGAAGGAGGAGGGAGATATATGTCACCTTGAAACATATTTCCTTTCCATCTACTACCATGTTCTTTTCTCTTAATATTTGAACAGTGCTGCAAAGTGAATATAACAGGAGAACTATCATAATGAATTAGACCAATGGTGATGTGTGGAACTGAACATGATATTTAGTAGAATTCAATGTAATTTTATATAATCTATTACTTTTTTACCAATGTATGTTTTGTAGATATTAGTAAACTGATTTCCTTTTTCATTGTTTATGTACCATATGCTGACATTTCTCTTGGTACTTCATTTTGCCACTTTTTGAAGACTGAATACAGTGCTTGTTTAAGCCCGAGACATCTAATTTTAATACTTCAAAGATTAGCCCCTTTTGGCTTCTTTAATTAAAATAAAAGGTAATTTTGAACATTTTTACATAGGAAATGGGCAGCTTCAGAGAAGCACGTGCACTCCGTAACTAACAGCTTTGAGGTGAAAATTCAGGTTGTTCTTTTGCTGTTTTGTCTACAGCCCAAAGAACACTTAGGAAGTGTTTCAGAAAGATCCTGATGATTTTTTTTAATAATATGAAGGCTTACTAACTAAGAAAATGGATCTATTACACTAGTCACCCAGGAGTAATAGGTTTTGCTCACTTAATATTTGAATGAGTCCAGACCAGTGAAAGGCTGCCTTTCTTACTACTTCTTTCTTGAACTATGCAGTTTATCAATAAAAATACCTGTATCTATATTTGTACCTATATATCTTTATATCTACATCTAATTATATGGATTAGATATAGCTATATGGAGATATGTTAACTACATGTATACAGATATAATCATATAGATATATCTAGATATTATAGATATATATTACATTATACATGTCTATAATCTATAATAAGTGGAACAGTACAATTTTGCCAAGCAGAAAAATCACTTGACTTGCCAACTACAACCACATGGCGATTCAGTCATTACTTTTTCCAGCTTCAGCAATAGGAAAAGCAGAACACATTTTTCATGAGCATTATAATACCTAACTAGTCCAGGCAGGCTGAGAGTATTTTTTACTTTGTTCAAGTAGACAAACCATTTAATTCAAAGCTGTATGCTTGATCACATGTACATTATGGAGATGTAATGGCACGTCAGCATTTATATTCCGGTAGTATAGTACACCAAGCATTTTGCAGATACACTACAGGACAAGCAATTTTATCTTAAAAGCTTTCATGCTGTGGTTTGACAGCTTGGGCTTTGAAATCTGTGATTTCTATGAACCAGTCTGTCAGGCTGCATCACAAGGAAGTACAAGTGCATCACACATGAAGTGAAGGTGCAGCATATAACCTCGAAGCTTCACACACAAAAAAGGTTAGCCCTTTCTTTCAGTTATCATCTTGTAGCCATTAGCTGATAAGCTCACTCACCCTTACCAGAAAGGTGACATTCCTTCTTGTTGGAGGGAAGGGTTCTCCTGTAGAGCTTGTTTCTGACTAAGCTCATTTGGTGGCTCTGAGTATGACAGCCACCGAGTATGAGACTATCAAGGCTAAAACTGCCTCATAAAACCTTCATTCTTCCAACAAGCTGGATTCCTTCTCTTTTATACAACTATTTGTCACTTTTGCCAGCTGATCTTCTAAAGTCAAAACTCAAAACCTTAAATAAGGAGCCAAAACAGAGCTCAAGGTCTAGACGCTGTGTCCTGTTGTGATTGAAGGTGAGATCTCTTCCCCTTTCTAGCTGAAAGCCACAGAAACTTTGGGAAATTTTATTCTTTAAAGAAAGTACCTCAAGCGTACACGAAACAAAACAAGGGCCAGATGATCATGACAGTACACTGTGTCTTAGTCTAACATTCAGTCTTCCTAGAACACCACTTCATCAAAGGATGTAGCAACAGTGCCTGTTTCCACAAAAAAGATTAAGGCTTTGATCCATGACATCAAAGGTTCAGAATAAATCCCATCCTTTGTCTAGGCTTTCAATCTCCAACATCTACCTTCTAAGCAAGAAAGTACTCTGGTGCTGAGACTTTCAAGCCTGCCTTTTAAAGTATTTCCCTGCTGTGTAAAAATAAATGAAATGTCTTACCTTCTCCCAGGTGAATGCCCTAACCACTAGACTACTTGACAATGGATCCAAAACTTTCCTGATTGTTTTCTTTAAGGAAAAAGAGTAGAATTGATAAACTCATCTTCAAAGGAAACTACTCAAAGGGATTTACATGCTTAATAAGAGCAGTCAAGCCAAAGAAGCACCCCCAAGCCCAAAGGGAGAGATTTACATCCTTGACAAGCAGGTCTTAAACACCATCTTGTGCTATTCTTTACAGACTTATGTGCAGGCACATGACTTCTGTAGATCTTATTTCTATGCCCATAACCCAGAGTCAGTCTAGGCATCCTCAAAAGACAGAGAATTGCAACAGTTGCATCCTCCTTATGAATGCATTTTAACATCTATTTGCTCTCTTCAGCTCTCACAGGAGAAATCACAAACCATGACTGATCTAAAATCTAGATGTAACCAACATTTTCCCTCCAACAAGGAGAACTGATTATTCCTATTCAACCCACCAGTGGTATCTAGGAGCAGATTTTATTCTGGCATTAATATTCCAGGCTACTTTTGGGAGAGGCTAGTGATAAACAGCTGCTTTTGAAGCTGTCTGTTAACCACTGCTTCCCCATCCTCGGGTCTTTGCCTTGGTAACACAACCTTCCTTCTTCACGTATGATGCTGCTCATTTATAAATAAGTCCCCAAACATGCTTTATCAAGAGAAACATATTGCTGAACACAGCTTGGGGGCAGAGGAAGAAATCTACAAAATCATTGGAGTTAGTTCTTTCCTGACCCGAGGAGTTGCTTTTACAGTATTCTGAACAAATGTTTTCACAAGACTTTTAAAAATAAAGACCTATTCTTCTTCACTAAGAAATATACTTCAAACACATAGGAAAACCAACAGAGCTTATACAACTGTGTTTAACAAAGGTGTATCTGGTGTGCATAGGAATATATATGACAGAAAAGTGTATCATAAATCTGTAACTATGACTAGAGAAATTTATGAAGTCAGACACTGAAATTGAGTAGTCATCCGAAAAAAAAAATTACAAATAGGTGTTTTCCCCTGACTGTCTCTTTATAATTGTCCCTGAATAAATGTGAGACTGCTGGGACAAATTTAGTTCCTATGATGTAAATCTAGAGTAATAGTGCCGAAGTGAATATTACACATATTTATTGGCTTTAAGAGCAGGAATCAACTGTACCCTATAATTTCTGCATCAATTCCATGCTGTAAATCAGCTTCATATTTTAGCAGAATTTAAATCTGTGTATAGATGTATTTATTCTTAAGGCATGTTTGCTGCATAATTGCTACTTCAGGTCCACTGGGGGGTTCCAACATTGGACTGGAGTTCCTTCTATGCAAAATGTCTTTATCCTAAAAAATTGTCCTTAACAAAATCTGGCAAAGATATTTCAGAAATCAGTTCTTTCTTTGAACATATGAACACAGCATTGTTACTGTTTACAGTGTTAGAGCTGTACAGCAGCATTTGAGAACAGCATATTGTTCTGAAAGTTCAGAAGATCAAACAGTAAATTTGAAACACAAACAAAACCCCAACCTTTCAAACAAAACCTTGTTTATTTTTATTCCCCTTATTTAACATTCAGCTTTGAGGCCTTGATGAGTTATGAGGAAGGATGATTATTATTATTGTTAATATTACTAGGTTTAAAACTAAAATACTGAGTTCATTTTTTCATTGTAGTTTGATTCTGGCAGACTCTCAAAAAATAGTTACCCAAATAGAAACATGGTGTCATTCACATAAGGGTAAAAAATTAAATCACTGCATGCATGCATTTAATACTGGCAATAAATTAATTTAATATAACAGTATTTATCAGCAACAGATATCTTCTACATGTCTAAGTTTTATCTTCAGGACATATCCAGCCTGGTGACTGACATACCCATGAACCTGGGTGATGCCACCTCCCTACTTCACCCTCACTGTTTTTTTACTGGGAGGGCCAAAGGGTAAAGTCTCATGGTAAGATACTCTTTACCTGAGACATGGTGCTTTTTAGAACTTATTAACTATATTTCCTGAGGTCAGGTGCTGTCTTCAGTATATCTGACCTTCTCATTGCCCAGAACAGAGGGGTTTTAGACCAGCAGATGCAATTTTCTTCTGATGGAAACCATTAGTGTGAAAAATGAGCTAATACACACAAAATTTTTACTTCCCTGTGGGGCTGAGGGACACAAACCTGGTCCTCCAATTTAGACGTTCAGTACTGTATTCTAGGAGGATTCGTCCTATGCTTGCTAGACCCTACAGACCAGAGCCCTTCTGGTGTCTGGTACATTGTGGAACATCTTTTCTTCACTCAAAGTATGCAAGGAGGAAGGTAACTTTGTCAACACCATACACTGCCCAATTAAACATAGTTATAGTAATACATATGAGATCTGTTGGAGGAATTCTTCATGGATTGAAGACTTTCAGAGACATAGCAAAGGATGTTTGGAATTTAAAACATTTACAAGGCCAGAGAACACAGCAGACAGCCAGACAGTGCCCAGAGATTGCAAAAACCCGATGCAATCACACTTCTGGTTCAATTTCTGGTTTCTAGTAGTATTTTTAAGAATAGGGTAGGGCAGTTCGATTTCATCTGCAGGGGTGTGTCTTATTCAGCACTTCTGTGAATACCTTTCCTAGCCTTTCCCAGCCTGGTTCTTCTTTTTGAAGTGTATCATTAGCAACTCCAATTCCAGAAATGCTGAGCTTTATCTCCAGTCCTGATGGTCACAGAATGTGTTAGCTTTCTGCTCCAGCTGGGGCTGGACCTCCACAACAGCAACAGGCTTTAGGCTTTCTGTTGCAGCCTCTTGGTAAGCACAAAGCAGCCAGACATCCCAGACTGAAGCATCTTCCAAGAATTGTACAGTCAAGTCAGAATTTTGTTTCCATGAATAGTTGTAGATGGATTTTCCCTGTTTTACATTTCACCTCATCCCATGTTTTCATTTGCGTTCCACCCTCATTTCATGTTTTAAGTCCTGCAAAGCTGAGTTATGGAGTGAGGTACTTGTCTTTAAGAGTTTCAGAATGCCATTTGTAGTCATCTTTTATGTAGTCACACGGCAGATGGATGCAGCACAGCAAGCTATGAAGTCACATAGCAGATGGATGCCTATTAAGAAAGCCACAAATCATGACAGTCTCTTCCTCTTTTTGACAGAAAACATTTATTTTCAAGGTTTTCAAGCATTTTTCTGGACTGTATTTCACTAAGGAAAGAACACCTACAAAGCTTCTCCTGTAAGCCAGTGCTCTGGACCTAAAACAATCACAGCTTACACTTCTGGGGACCCGAGTAAGAAAGGAGAGGTAGCACTGCCAGTCAGGGCAAGCGTCCTCTCTGGGCAGAGGCTGTCAGACACCAGAGGACTCCACAGTCACTGTGGTGACACAGGCTTTAGTGTTATCCCTTCTGTAAACTCATTCGGAAAAGAGGCTACTGCAGAGAGATCTGTTCTTATGCTTCCTGACCCAGTCACAGGCTAACAAATTTGGAAGGAGTGACTAATGAGAAAGCTATAACAAATTATTACAGTTATGATGACTGTAATTGATATATGCTTTTCAGTGCCTTTTAGTGCTATTTTGCTAATGATAAATCTTAGTAAGTAATTACATCTTATTGGTTAATTAAACAACGTAGAAACAGGAGAGGACTAGCCATCCCTTCATGCATTAACTAAAAAGCTCTGGGAGTGAATGCAATGCCTTTGTTGTTTATTATGATACAGGGGTCCTCAAACTACAGCCTGCAGGCCAGATATGGCCCCCCAGGGTCCTCAATCCAGCCCCCACTATTTACAGAACCCCCCCCCTGCCGGGGGTTGTGGGGGGGAAACCAAGCAGCCACAGATGACTGCCTGCCACTTCATCCACACACCGGCCCCCTGGTTAAAAAGTTTGAGGACCCCTGTTATAATAGCTTGCATAAGAAGGAAAAGTACTGTATTCATGGCCTGCCTAGAATTTTAGGAGGATTGTTAGGTAAACATCATTACTATTTTTGAAATGGCATTTGATCACATCACTCTCTCACTCTATTCCTACTTAGAAGTTTCCTAACTGAAATTCCCAAAGCTGTGAAGGTTCAGTTATCTTTGAATAAAGGATAGGGCCATTTTTGCACAACTACTTCAGGCAAAATCCTCTTTGAAATGAAGGAGAGTTTTGTGCAGTAACTATAAGAAGAAAGAGTAACATAAGAAACTAAGAATGTGAGGTCAAATCTCAGGCTGATTATTTTGGAAGCACATACTGAACACATGAAGGGATAAAAAGAGAGGTTTAGCCTCTACTAATAACAAATGTTCACATTTTTTCTACACCAATTATGTGGGCGTAAACTCCTTTAGTCAGCAAGTCAAGCACTGAGGTCAACACCTTTTAAAAACCAATACCATTCTTTCAGTTAAGGGAAAAAAAAAAATCACATATTGCAAAACAAAAGGCAGAGCCAAATAGATCAATATTATCATTCACCTCTTTAGAAAGTGAAGTAAAAAAACCAAAACCTGTAAGAAACATTTACCAAACTCCACAGCATTTCTATATTAGTCATAGTGTGTATATAAACATATTTGGTTCTTTTGTACAGAACATAATGCCACTAAAAAATAGCTAACAGAAAAAAAAAGAAAAAAAGACTTCTCAGTCTGTTTTTCTGCCCTGTAGCAGATAGTTTTATGTTTTGATCATTCTGTTTATAACTATTCATCTGGTATTTCTTACCTACTCTCAAGCATGCAGAAAAATCTACACTCTCTTATTATTAATATTCCTGGAACTATGGAATTGCTGTGAGAAAAAGGCAATAAGCTTGTTTTATTGTTTTGGTATTTCATGACCATGCATACTCATATTGAGTCACCTAGTTTTGCTTCCTGGCTGAGCGGTACTTTTCAGTCTTTATTATTTAGCATCCAGCTGTACCAGGAAGTTTCTTACCCTTAAGGATGTCTTTCCATTCACAAAAAGGCTTTCTACTGGTCATTTAAAGGAGTTACAGCTAAAAATGAGAACTAGAAAAGAAAGAATCTGAAAATGAAGCCAAAATAGTTTCCTTGCCAAGTCCTACAATCTTGCATGGTTTCCTTGTAGAAAGCCTTGTTTCTACCAGTATCACTCCTCAAAGAATTACAGGTAGCAGGATAAGCACATCAGTTAACTGTACCAGAGCAGCATACAAATTCAGCCTCCCTGCTATTTTTGTCATGTTGTTTTCAACATGTTGACAAACACATCAACAGATCCATAGGAGTAACAGGGATGTTTTATAACTAAATGTTTATTAAAATGGTGTTTCCACAAACTGGGAACAGCTGGAGTTTCAGAGCTGCAAACACAAACCTTGTGAAGGGACCTGGAAAGAAATTCTTTCTCTTAAGCAAATAAAAAAGGCAAGAATTTGCCTTGCAGGGTATGCATATGCTATTTTGCTAGCAAGTAGAGATGCCCGAATTGACAGTGCAAATAGGAACAACACAGGGCTCCTGTAAATTACTGTATCAAGCAAAATACTGCATGCTGGTCCTAATTTCCATAGATATGAAAAGGGACTTCAGCCTTTCTACTAGGACTGGGAAATCTGTTGTATACAAATAGCTACACAGGAATTGTGTATCATTGGCAAGAGAAAAAGTTACCTTAATTTCAGTGGCAGCATTTGCTTCTAATTTTTGTTTGTGGTAAAAATAATAACCATTTTGTTAGCAATTACCAGATGTTTATGCATCAAGCATATTAACTGAGCTGGCATACACACAACTATAGGATAAAACACAAAAGATGACTGATTAAGATAATGAAAGATTAACCACATCAGCTGATGGAAATTACATTTGAGATTTCTACAGAAGTCTTGTAGGGAAGCACAGAGCTGGGAAGAACTAAAATAGTAGTTCAAATCCAAGATCCAAAACATCTGGGGTCTGGATGTAGGAAAACTGAATAACCTAAAATAAATCTTCTCATCCATACTACATTGTAGTTTTAACACAGAAATAGTAGTGCTAGGGGATGCTCAGACTCTGCCAGGAACTCTGCTGAATTTGGTATGTTTGGAATTACAGTCACAGAGCAGCTGAAGTTGGAAGGGACCTCTGGAGGCCTCCTGGTCCAACCCCCCTGCTAAAGCAGCACCACCTGGAGCTGGCTGCCCAGGACTGTGTCCAGGCAGTTTTCAAATATTTCCACAGAGAGACACTTAACCTCCCTGGGCAACCTGTGCCATTGCTCAGTCACCCTCACAGCAAGAAACTGTTTCTGGATATTCAGAGGGAACCTCCTGTGTTTCAGCATGTGCCCTCTGCCTCTGGTCCTGTCACTGGGCACCACTGAGAAGAGCCTGGTTCTGTCCTCTTTGCACTCTCCCTTCAGTTATTTACAGACATTGATAAGATCCCCCTGAACGTTCTCTTCTCCAGGCTGAATTGTTCCAGCTCTCAGCCTCTCCTCATAGGAGAGATGCTCCAATCCCTTCATCATATCTTCATGGCCCTTTGCTGGAAGGGCAGCAAGTCCACAGCTCTCCTGTACTTAGGATCCAAGAACTGGACCCAGCAGCAGGACTGTCACAGCACTCTCAAAAAAAGCTGCAACAAGGCTTTTACCCTCATATACCAGGTTAACATCAATAAGTAGTTAGCCCACCTCACCCCAGCACAGCCACCAATCCCCCACAAGGTTTCAAAAGTTAATCTACCATTTGTGCTGTTTCTTCATGCCCTACAGGCCGGTCCCTCTGCTTCTTGCATTTGCCACATCCTTCTTGTCTCTCCTCTATCCAAGGTGCACACACCCTTCCTCCAAATCTCTTTTCATCTACTCCTCTTATATATCCCTTAGAGCTATTTAAGTACTTAGCAGGAACCAGCCACACCTGCACCTTATCCACATCAGCCAACCCACCGCCCCTGAAGCCAGCCCACAGCTGTATATTATCAATGTTAATTAACCTGCCTTCATTCCTCTACAACTCCCCTACACAGGATCACCCCTCTTGACCTGCTGGCAATTCCTTGTGTAATGCAACCCAGGAAACCATTCGCCACCTTTGCCACAAAGACCAATGCATCACACCTTGAGGTAACCTGGTGTTGTAGGATCAGTCAGTAGGGAGGGTATGTCTATGCTTGCGCATGGGCTAAAGGCTAAATTCAGCAGGTATGCAGAGTGCTGACTTGTCACACACCAGTGGGGCTGGCCTTACAGGGACTCTGCAGCAATACCCTCAGCAAAACTCTGCATTTGTCTGCATGTACTACATGCACTTTATAGACCATTTAGTTACACATTTATCTGAAGTGCAAATAGCCCGAGTTCCCAAAGCCTGGCTGAACAGTCTCTAGCTATCCCAGCTGCATGTGGTGATTTTGTATCTGACACTGGATGGACATGAGAACTTGGGGTACTTTGAGGTGCCCAAGGATCTCCCTTTACAAGGCTGAATCACATCCCTATGCAAATTTATCTTAAGTTAATTTGCAGGAAAAAGGAGGTACCAGTAGTCAAGTCTCTCCCGACTGCTCTCCCAAATCCTGTTTATGGTGTATAAACTGCATACAAGGCATAATGCAGACATAGTCATCTAAGCCAGATCAGAGATGCAAACGAGGAGCTGGCCTCATTTTATTCTGTTTACAATACAGAAATCAGTGAGGGGAATAATAACCAGAGGGAAGCGATAACCAGGAACAGAAACTGAGGTAGCAGAAGGAATTCTTGTGAGCAAAGCTTTGGAAAGAATAGCTTGAAAATTTGGACAGAGGACACAGGCAATAACACAACCTGAAAGATCCAGAGAAAATCAAGCCAAGAAAGAAACACAAGAGACTGATTTTGAGGTACTCAAAGGAGTAATAGAATTCATTGGGGTTTCTATCTGAACTGCCAATTGCAAGACATTGCTAAACAGTGTCTTTCTGTTCTATTGGTAATGGATTTTTGTCCACAAAAAGCAAGAATTTCACGCTGGTGGAAAATGAATGAAATGGTCCCTGGAACCAGAGGGAGGCAACTGGAGTTGTGGGAAAGAATTTATTGCAAATTTTTCAGGAGCTGTAACAAGTCAGTATCCTACAGTTGTAAAGGATTTGTGCTGACTTAGTGGCAGTTAGATGCATGCAAAAATCATAATAAAAAATGCAAACTTGGCCTTGAAACTCAGTTTGATTTCCTTGTTTCTCCCTTTCAGTTTTAACTAGACCTTCAAAAGATCAGTTCTCTAAAAATATTTAAAGAAAAATCAAAGGAAGGAATCAATAAGGAGTGGGAAAACCATCAGTGCCTGCCATCAAAACACCCCTTTTTTTCTCACATTATTGCCTATGGTTGATCTCTAAATAACTCCTTTGCATGTTAATCGATAATTCTTGCCACCATCTGATACCTTTTAGATCTAAATGGTCCTCCCAAATGGACATAAATATCTACTGAACAGAGCACTTAAAACATGTTCATGGGTTAAAGACTAAGAAAAGGCACATAAGAGATGTGGATGTACACACATACAAAATCAAAAAATATTTGAGGAATTCTGCTCTGCCCATTTTATCTTAACCTTATTTTATATATTATCTGTCGAGAAAAGAAAATTGAATCCTGTTTAAAATCAACAAACTCCTCAAGAATAACATGAAAATAGTATAATAAAAACAAAACAAAAAAACCCCACCATACTGCCATCAAAAAGAATGTTGTAATCAATGTGGCATACTGTCTTCTCAAAATCTCCTTTCAAAATCTCTATTAAATGAAAGCCAGACTCACAAATTTAAATTTTTACTTTGCAAGTATTTAGCTTTCTTCATGCAAAAGGAAGATGATTGTGAGTAAGAGTCAGGGGACACAATTTCAACTCTTAATTCTGATTATGATCTTTTGTGATTCTTCTTCCCTTTTCCATGTCTTACACTGCCAGTGTTTGAAAGCAAAAGATTTCTTTAGTTGCTGGCCATTATTTTCATAAGTAATATCTCTATATCCAAATAGGGTTTTTTAGACTGAGTATCTTAGAGCAAAGACCAGCTTAATTCAGGCTCTGAGTTCAAGTGTGCCTCATACTACCGGATAAGAACAGAAACCTTCATTCAGTTTTGAGACCAATATATGTAAATCTTTTAAATTAATATGAAATTTCACAGTTAACCAGAGATTGAAACATTAAGATATGTCTAATCAAATACTCTTTAGTGAATCAAATAATCAAAGAGCTTTGCACTTCTAAATTTTGAAGTTTGATCAAATAACACAAAGTATTTAAGAATTTATTGTGAAAATTATTCTGAGCTGGCATGTGTCCCCTCTTTTTTCTGATTTCTATGATTAAAAATGGAAGTATGCTACAGCCCAGTTGTTGAATTAGTTCAGTATGATGCCATCAGTATGAGGCCCATTCCTCAAAGTGAAAGCATTAATATTTCTGTGTTTCTTGTTGGAGCCCATGTATTGGTGACTTTTTATAAAGGTGATAAGGGATTACACGCATTGCATAATCTTTCCAGGTCTTTGTCCAAGAATAGAAGGATCACATTCTGGGACAGAAAATGGCAAGAAGCTGAGTATCTTGAGTAGAACAAAAAAGGAAACCAATACATCAGAACATTTTATTCTGAAACAAAATCTAAGTTCAGTTAATAAACTCTACTCCTACTATGATTTAATCTAACCTTTTCCTCTGCATAGTGAAGAAAAGCACTATAAATTACAATATAGATATAGATTAAATTCTAATGCCATTTTAATTTCTCAATTAAAAAACAAAAGAATCTCCTAAAAGAGTGAAACCATCTCATCGCACCCACAGGACCATGGTACGTATGTATAATTTCAATTTTAATTGCCACACAACACATTTGGAGAGTTCCAGAAGAGTAGAATATTTCACCAGCTATGTGGTCAATTTGTTTGTACAATACATAGAAGCAACCAATTTTTATATGCCTACCCAGCAAAATCTGTCTTCTAAGCAAGCACTTAAGGGAAAGAAACACATAAAATGCTCTGTGAAATTCTCTCATATTAAAAAGGCTTTGCAAAATCAGCTTTGCAGCGTTGCTTTGTTTCTCAGTAATCTCTCAGCTCTGGCTTGTGCCATGCCTTAGAAAACAAGATTGTGTCCTAAACCAACAAGCTGAGAGGAGTGGAAGTGTGCTGGAAATAAAACACAAACAGTGCAAGGGATTTACTAAAAGTCAATCTGTTTCGTTTACATATTCTGTACTCTGATTTTCCCACTCATTTTTTAAGAACGAACCTGCTAGTAGAACTGTGAAAACTAACACCCCAACATCTGAAGACTGTTATATAGGTTGCAGATGCCAATATATGGAAATAAGTAAACAGCAGAGGTACTACATCCAGTGAAACTTTTAACTATGTCTCTAATTAGGACTTGAAAGCAAATTATATAGAAAAACTGTGTGCATTGTGTAAATTGAAAGTTCAACATAAAAATGCAAAGTCATAAAAGACAAGAATTTTATTTATAATGCACAAATTTGGATTTACTGAAGTTTTGAGCCCTAGATCTTGCAACGCAAATAAATCTTCTTCAGATAGAAAAGTGCAGCTGGGGCAGTGAGGTGGTGGTACAAAAGCAAGCCTGTTTTAAATGAGAAAATGTAAGCAAATATGTAAAATGTAAGGAATACATACGCAAAAAATTTAATAAACATCTTGTTTCTTCAGTCCTGAAATTTCAGTTTCTCAGTACCAGCTTTACAGATACCATACCTTAGTTTGCAGAAGAAAGCTGTTACTCTAACTAGAGGAGACTAACACCATACCCTGAACAAAAAGGATCTGATGTTGCGGTCTTCTGGAGTTCTGGTTTCTCCCCTCTGCTCTGGGTAGTATGAGGTGCTTTGAGGGGTGGAAAAGGGTGATGGGAGAACATGTCTGGCAGAAGCACAGTTTGGGATACCGACTTCTCCACAAGTGTCTGCTGTTCTAACAGTTTAGTATTTTGCATAGCTGCTGTTTTGGTCCAGTCTCTATAAACATTCAGCTGTCTGGGGGAGCAAAATTTTGGGATTTCTTGAAAATACAAGGGAGCAGAAAGGGTAACATGCAACAGTTCATATTTCAGCCCAACAGAAAAGCAACAAACAGGAATTCCTGCTTTCCTCATTTTGTCCTTTCTATTTTTGAAATGTCTGCTACAAAACCATGAAAGGATTGGAGCTCATTTAAATAATGAAAAAATTCACTCCTGTGAGACTTGTATAATGGACCCATTAGGGTTTTATATAGCACCTTAGAGACAGCACAACCCTACACATTGGGCTATATTTTAAGTGCTGAGGTTTTTGTGCTTCTGGAACAGAAAAAGAGGCATTTTAATGGGCAGGGGATATTTTTAAAAAAATCTAAACAAAAAAATCCTCATAACAAAATCAGAGATCAGGAAAGGTATTTGGGAAATTAGAAACTCACAGTCTTTTTGCAAATCATCAGGCTTATTGCTGCACAAAACCTCCATATTCTGTCACTGTGTCCAACAGGCTGAGCTGAAGTGACTTTCAATGTTATCTGCTCTTTAAATCAACATCATCTACCAATGGAAGTGTCAGTTCTGCCTTGTCCAAAGACTGGCCATCCATTCTGATTTTGGTGCAGACACCCTTCCCTGTCCTGACACAGCTGTTCATGTACCCAGAAAGATGCACAGATCGGATTGGGGGTGTCGGAGCTGGGTAAGTCCCCAGACCACCTGAGCAGATGAACATCTGGCCCAGCACAAGGAGGAAGAGAAGGATATCAGAGTGTAGAGCTGAGAAACCATGGTCATTGGACAAGGACAACTGGTTTCGGTGGTAATGATGGTTTACCGTTCATGGAGGAATGGCATTACTCCAGCAGTAGAGTGTTCGATGGAAAAAAACCCCTTTCTTTTATTGTCTGCTATCCAGCTGAAGAATTACAGCCTTGGATAAAGTCTCCTGTGAGACTCCTCCTATTATGGGCTAGTTGGCTTGAGAAAATATACCTAACAGCATGGCATCCTAGAATTTAAACTTTTATTGTGTTTTGAGCATTATTACACCTCATTTGCTCTAGTACTTCGGCTTAGATCCAGCTTTATAAATTGAGCAATTCATGTTTGGAGAGAGCAAAAACTGTTCACTCCAGCACTGCTTACCCATTTTCATTGTGGCCTCTGGCCTTCTATTGTCTAATTCAGGAGTTCCCCAGCAAACAAAACTATAAAAGCGTGCTGAAAAAACCCTGGGTTGCTAAACAGATTGATAGTAAAATCACAATACTCCAATCCTGAATATAAATTTGGATTATAACCCACAAAAGAACAAAAGGCATTCTTGTAGTAATTCAATTGAGGAATTATTTTAGTAGGAGAGTAGTCTGTAGTCCTCAATTAGTGTTAATTGTTAAAAAAAAGATTAGGACTATTTAAATTTTAAAGTCCTCCTGTGCAGGCATATCTGAATTCCCAGAAGCTAGTTATAGTGCAAAATGTATTAATTAAAATGCCACATTGGGAAATCCTTCTTTATCCAATGTTCATTATTAACATGAAAGATAGTGAACAGGTTTTGATTTTCTATAAAGATTTTAGTCATTATGACAAGTATTCAAATGGTGAAGAAGAACATTTGAAATGTTAATGAAATTCTGATCATTTTACAGGACTTAGTCCTTCTATGACACTTCTGCCCCAAACGAAGGATTTGCACAGCTTTGCAAAGATCCAGGGCAATGTATTGTCAAACTCTGTATGCCAGAGTCAGTTTCTAAACTGACTAAAGATTTGGAGTGCTTCAGTTTAGGGATTTTTCTACACTAATATATACAGTAAACCGTATTTATTCCACAGCTCCTAATGACCTATCTAAACTGTTTAGAAGACTCAGCCTGTTTCCCGCAGCAGCCCTCCCTACCTGGGGTGACGGTTGGCCATATGAATATTTCTAAATGCCAGAATCCTCTCCTCATTGCATTTTATTAAATATATGCTGTGATCACTCTGTGCCTTTCAGATGATCAAAAACCAGGTATCTCTACCACATGAGAAGCTTCATGACAAACAGCGCTTACACAGACAAGATGGTTCAAATTCATTGTAGGACCAGTTAGGCTCTGCCAGTCATAAGCATCACTTCCAGGGAAAGAGACAACCTTATATATCAGTAATACACCTGGGATCTGTGAGAACAGTCCTCCAGCTCTTCTGCAAGAGGCCTTGGCAGATTAAGTCAGAACGATGTGGTATCACTGCTTTCCTGCATTTTGAAATTCAGGACCTTTTCAAATCTTGGACCACAATTCCACATCTCTAGGCACTTTTGAAAATGCTGAGTTATGAAACAGAAGATCCAGAGTAAGCTGTAACTTTTATTTATGCCCACAAACCATAGGGAAAATTTGGTCTTCATAGTTTATCACAAACTCATAATTTATCACTCACACTTATCCCTGGGGGCAGACTCTGTTTTTTTACCAACTAAACAGAAACACACACACACATATCCCCTCTTTTCTGGCCAGCAGAAAGAGACCCCAGTCTTTTTGGAAACCATCTGAATCTTCGGTGGCATCTCTATGCTCCTGTTTAATGTCTGAGCTTACTGCAGATTACCTTTTACCGCTCTTCTTTGGAACTCCTCATGGAAATTTGTCACAGGTAGTCATGTCTATGTTAGTGTTTGTATTTCAATTCTTTTAAACAAGCGTGAGCAAGGAAGATGTGACTTCTACATTTAGGGCCATATTTTCTTGGTCCTTCTTAGAGATACTACTGAAGATTCTGAATAGAAGGTGTTCAGACTGTATTACTCTTTAGAGGCAAAAATTCCTACCATCATTGCTGCCTCTACAAAACAATTGATATGGAAAAAGAGCTAAATATATACTGGTGCCTACAAGCTTACCATAACAGAAAATGTAACCTAAGATGCATTAGTAGCAATATTCCCAGCAGAGGCAAAGAACTGTAAGTGATGCAGTAAGATCACCTCAGGGACAGATTCTGATCATGTATGAAATATGAACTGACATGGAATAGGTGCAAATAAAGGGTACCATGATGACTATGGAAATGGAAAGCATAGTTTCTGAGGACAATTCAGAACAGCTCTATTTTGTTTAGGCTAACAAGCTAAATACTGAAACAGAAACAGTCAGGCATGCTAATTGCCTGTTAATACATCAAAGAGGTAAACAATAAGGAAAATGTTTAAGCCAGAAATCAATGTTGGCATAAGCATACATGGTACATACTAGCAATTAATAAAGTTAGCATAGAATTATTTGGGAAAAAATGTAATTGCAGAATAGATTTGCATTTGGAGTAGTAGGTCTACAGCAGAATAACAGTCTTGGGTTGGGTGGTTTTTTTCAGTGTGGAAGTAAATTTATGAAGGCATTCATGTAGCACAGTGGCTATAACAGAGGACTAGTCTCGTATTCCCCTCATGAACGCAATTAAAATACAGCTACTTTTCAGCATCAGGAGTCTTTTAAGGCATGCTGTCCATATACATAGTTACACAACGAATGTTCACACACCAGCCACAAAAGCCAGGAGAACCTTTTAGCTGTGCAGCAGAATGGCCACTTGCCCATTCGTTTTATAAGAAAGCTCTTATTTCTTTTATTTCTTAGATGAGTAACGGGATGACAATGTCAATCAATGGCACCTTTGCAGAGCAAAACTAAGCATTAAGTCTGTTTTCAGTACAGGTTTCAGCCTGATCTAGAGTAGGATTTGACTACTCTAATGCGAGTGTCGACTATTTGCTTGTCTCTCATCCTGAAACAGGCGCCAAGTTTGGCGAGGTGGATTGCACCTTCAGTCCCGTAGACTGTATCACCTACAGAGACAAATCTCTACAGACTATACTGGGGAACCTGACAGGTAGCTCAAATGTGAACACCACATTGTAGACACTTAAAGATGGGTGAGCTGAAGTTACGTCCTGCCCGTTTGTAACAAAAATGACCACAGATTTCAAAGAGAAACAACGAACCAAACCAAACGCTCCTCTAACATGAAACCCTGTACTAAATTAAGAACACAAGATAAAAATTATGTTATGTTCATGTTGTCGTTATAAAGGATTTGCCTGCTGAGAGATGAAATTACGTTAGGCCTCTGTTTTTGAGTCTGCAGTCCAAGTACAGAAATACCATGCAAGGAAGTGCACTTCTGATATGCTAGCCTAATGGCTAGTTAAACAGCAAATGCTTGTAGTTGCCAGCTTATGTCAAAGATTTAATGGATAATTTGCAAAGTTTAGGACTCTGCAACACAGTGGCAAACTAGTTCCACCTGGCATGGCTTGTAATTTTATAAGCACAAGATCTATAGATCAAAGGCAAATCTGAAATATATTTTCAGTATGATTCTAAACTACCTAGAAAAATTGCAGCTAGAATTACCAAATATAATCAAGTTTTTGGTCTCAAAGGATTATTTTAATCATATATTAAGTATGATGCGCATGCTAGCTGTTGGTGTGCAACATCTGGATCTATTTGTCCCATGCTAAAGGGATGCTAAGAAGACAACACGATCATAATCTCCAATTCAATTTAGGTTTGATGTGTTTGGTTTGCTTTCTTTGAGTTGCATTCCCAGAGTACCATGGTTGGGACAGTAACTGTGATTCTATGGACAAGCAAATATATATCAACCAACTTGTCTAGAGTAAGAAAAGAAATTATTTGCGTGTGCCTGCAAAGACAGTGGTAATTTCTGTAAAATTGATTGTTGTTTATAGAGAAAAAAACTTGTATTAGTTGCTCATGGCACATTGCCACAAGAAAGACAAATAAAAGATCTTAAGAATCAGTGCTGAAATCATGTCTTGAATAAAAAAATCTTGAAATGCTTCTGTTGCTAAAAACGTGGACAGCTTTTGTAAGAGGAACAGAAAAATTTCAATATGTATCAAGCATTGTTCATATTCATTAGTCAACAGCAATTTAGTGGCACTGTTTTCCAAAAAGATCCATTACCCAAATGTCACCCTGTAGCAGCAGGATGTCTGAGATACCCTCAGACTTGTATCAGCATCTTTCAGTTAAGAAAATAACTGGAGGAAAAAAGGGGGAGAAATCCACTGCCTGCAATTATTTTCAGGATGTGAACCTGAAAACCGTTTTTTCTTTTTCCTGTGGCAGCCCACGGTATTCCCGCGGGGAAGGGGGCACCCGCCACAGCCACGTGCTGCGCTGCACCCCAGCACCCTCTGTTAGGCTCGGGGTGCAGCCGGTCACTGTCTGTGTAAAGGCTCGGTTATGTCCCCTCACTTGCTTTACTTTGGTCTTCATATACACGTGCTGCCCTTGGAATAAGGTCCTGAACCAAGGCATAACCTCAAAGTACGGCCTGTACGACACTCAGGCTGTACCAGAGCTAGGACAAGGCTGGGCTTTGCAGGAGCGCGGTGTCCCGCTCCCGCGGTGAGCCCGACCCCGGGGGCGCAGCCGAAGGGCGGGTGGCCCCGCCTGGGCGCGGCGGGCTCCCCGCAGGGGGCCTGGGACCGCCCGCGACGGGCGGCTGCCGGGGGGCACCGGCGCTCCAGGCCGGCAACGCGCGGTGCGGCGGGCCCAGCGCCGGAGCGCAGAGGCACGGCGGGGAGGGGCGGGGCGGCAGGGCGGGCAGGGGGGGCAGGGCAGGCCGGCCCGCCCGCCTCGGGGCTGTGGCCGTGAGGGGCCGCCCGGGCCCGCCCGCCCGGCCAATGGGAGCGGCGGTTGTTAGCGGGCCGGGAGGTGGCGGCGTTGCCACAGCAGCCGCGGGACCGCAGCCGGTGGTCGGGGCGCGCCATGGAGGGGCTGGAAGGTGAGAGGCAGCGGTGTGGGCGGCCCCTGCCTTCCCCGGGGGTAACCGGCGGGGCCCGGGGGCGAGCCGGACCGCGCCGCGCCTTTGTGCTGCGGCGGGGGCGTGCTTGGGCGGTGGCGGCGGTGGGAGCCGGGGCCCGGGCGCCGCCTTCCCCGTTCTCGGAGCCCCCTGAGGCGGCGCGGCGGCCTCGCCTCGCTCGGCGGCCGGGAGTGCGGGGAGGCGCCGGGGATGAGGCTGGGGCGCCGCGGGAGGCGGCAGCGTGCTTTTGGGGCGGCGAACAAAGGCGGGCGGCGGCGGGCCCGGGCGCGGCGCCCGGCGGGCTGGGGGTGCGGGGCGGGCGGGGGCGCAGGGCCGGGCCGGCTGCGCTTTGTCTGGGGCGCTGCCGCCGAGCCACGGGGCTGTCGCCGTTCGCCGGCCCCTTCCTGCCGCGGCCGGGCGGGGAGCCCGCTCGGTGATCCGCCGCTGGCCGGGAGTGCCGTGCGCGGGGGACGGCGTGGAGTGGTGCGGGCGTCTTTGCCAGGCGCCCTTCTTTGGCAAGCAGACGGCTAAGGTGGGTGTTAGCGTACGCTTATGATGCTAGGGAAGCGTTCAGTGCAGCGAAGGCCAGGCAGCGTTTGGCGACAGAGTACTTGCAACTTCCTGCGATGCCGGTTGTTTGAACGAAGACATCGTTGCTCTCCATAGTATCCGTCGTAGCATAGATACTAGCTTGGAGTCTATGAAGTTACAGCTTGCTATCTGAACATTTCTATAGGCCTGTCATTACTGTGTTTTGCAAGCTGCTTTAACCATATTACTTCAGAAAAAATACAGGCCTTTGTGTCACAAAACAGTCATTGTCTTCCGTGCGCTGCTTCGCTAGAGGTAACTCAGTGCTTAAATAGGAGCGAGCACAAACCAGCCTTTGTTCGTTCTCCCTTCTAGCACCGTTGGAGAACAGAAATAATTCTCACTGATTACCTTCTGTCTATTAGTAATTTTACGGTCATCAGACACTGTGCTTATGCCTAGTGACTTCATCGAGACTATCAATTTGGACGTGACTTTGCATTAAAATCCTGAGAGGTTCTCTTTTTGATTTACTTGTTAAGCTTTGCAGACTATTAATGGCCTTTAAATTTTGAAAGGTAGTGTCCGCAGGTTATGAAATAATTTTTTAACAGGCAGTCCAACTGTCATGACAGTCCTGTGAAAATCATACATTGCCTGTCCAGAAGGGGAAAACTTGCTTTAATTTTGACTAAGCTATGTATTTGATTGCAGTTGGGACTGCATATCATCTGCAACCGATCTATCAATTGATTTGGCTGTGAGCTAGTTTACCAAGGCCAGCTATATCAAATGTGTGTAGCTAACCTTCATAGTAGAGGGTGGGAAGAAAGTAGATCTTCAGATAACAGCAAAAGCCTGAAAAAACATGTAATTTTTGCAGTAGAATTCATCCAGCTTCTGACTTTGCAGGAAATGGTTTACATTTTGTTTGTAATTTAGTATGTGCTGGAAGTGGTGGGAGGAAGAACTGCTAAATCATAGGTGAAATCTCATGTTTACTCTGTGAACCATTTCTTGAAAGTACTTCAAAAGCTAGAGCTTATCAAAGCATTTTTCCATTACGTGAAATGTTCTTTCTGAAAACCTGAGACTAGTTTGAGAATAGCAGCGTTCATAAGCCATTTCTAAAACTTAAGATGTCTTTGCATTGTGAACACCCATTTCCCACACTGTTGTCTTGCATTCTTGAATACTAAAGTTTAGGAAACTGAAGAATATAGCGTTTTGTGTCTTTGTGGATCACTTTGTGGGTTTTTTTTTTTCTTTCTCTAAACAAGTTGCCACAACATAAAATACGTCCTTTTTTTTTGCTTCAAATATTTTGAAGCAAGTGATTTTGCTTTTATTTGCAGTTTTTCAGTTTAAGCTGTCTCTCTTGATGCCCATTAGGTTAGGCTCAGGTGAAGTTTCTGTAGAAAGGTGGCCCAAAGGCGGGAACAATGTAGGCCTAACCAGTAACAGTAGTGAATTATTTTGTTGAGTATGAGGCTTTTTTCCAGTCATTGCTCCACCAGCAACTTGGAAGAACGTTACTGGTTGCCATTTTAGATTAAGTTCAGAAGCACAGTTGCACAGTCATATCCATCTCATCCCACGTGGAATTATGGGCTGCTTCTGAAATCTGGTTCAGCCTGCTCCCTCTCTGTATTAGTGCTTAGCAAAATAATGTCCCAGAAATGATTTGTACAGCTGGTCCTGGCAGTTTTGTGCGTGAGTGACATGATTATGGTGCAGGGCAGGACTTTGTCTTTTGGCAGTGGTCTGCTGATGTGTTTTTATAACTGTGAAAGATCCCCTCAGGCTTGAGATGCTTGGCCTGGACTTTCAACCCTCAGAAGCTGGTGCTTTACTTTTCTGAAGCTCGGCTTGTAGATGCAAGGTCAGTTTTATTTCTGTTTATTTAAGCATGCTATTAATAAGAAAGAACTCTACCCAGTTTATAATGATTCTTTCCATAATGTGGAGAGCTAACTGTGTGTGAGTTGGCTTGTGGAGCTGCACTAGTGATGTTTAAAAAGTTAAATAATATTTGCAGCATTGCAGTTATATTTTCTCACTATGCATGGGTTTAAATATTCAGTGAAATGGCAAGGTAGGTTTCTGTGTGATTTAAAAGTTTTTTCTAAAATTCACTTTTGTTGTTTTTTTTAAAGTCTGTTCCTTTATTATTTTATTAGTGTTTCAGTATTGTTATATTACCAGATTGATACTGAAAGTCAAATTTGTAACTTTAATTCCTTTTATAAAACTTCAGTGCACATTACAAGTGACAAATTTGATGTTAAATCTAAGGTCACTAGCTCAGTTTTTGTTACTTTGCACCCTGTGTGCTGTTCGGCTGTTTTTCAAATTTCATTTAATTTACTGGTGAAAATACTTAAAGCAATAGACTGCCTGAAAACGTAGTGGTCTCTAAGGTGAGTTTAGAAACCTGTTCCTGAGTAGCCCACCATGTGTTGAATCTCAAGGACCATTTTTGATGGGTTAACATGTGCTTGTTGCTTTCAGTGCTGGATGGCAAGTGAAAAGCCGTCACATGGGCAGGCAGGCATGTTTGTGGCTCTCTGTTTTGCTTGAAGGAGATGGAGGAGGAGATCTAAGCACTGGATTCCTGACTACATTTAAGCTGGAGCCGTCCAGTGGTGGTATTTGATCTGTTTCTGTCCAGACTGTTGTTTTTTCTGGGAGGATACCGGCAACAGCTGCTTGAGCTGACTAAATACTGCTTCCCACGCTTGTTCACAACCCATCCCAGCAGGCTTGGACTGCTGTGCTGCCTAAGGAGTAAAGGGCAGAGGGGCAGCTGTGTATGAGGGCAGAAGTCCAGTGCTCTGCAGTAGGTAATGGCAGTGCTTACCAAGCCCCAGTGTTCTCCTTCAGCCTGAGCTTTAGCAGCCAGGAAAGGCTGGTTGTGGTTGGAAGGGGATGGGTGGCTGCTTGCTCGGGAAATAGCCTGCAGTCTCAAACCCAGAGCTTTTCCTTGCAGATGCCAAGTAGGGACTACTGTGATTAAGCATTTAGACTGTGAGCAGCCTGGGTGTGCCCTCGAGGTTTCATAAGAATAAGGCTTGCTGTATAGCATTTTCTGCCCAGAGCTGTGCTGTAATAGCATTTGTCCCCGGATCCTTCACTGTCACTAATAATTTCTGAGACACCCCACTCCACCCCAAACAGTGCAGGCATTGTAGTTTGGGGTTTTATGTTAGTAATGTGAGTGTTGAAAGTGAGTGCTTATGCTCATTTTGACAGAATTTCTGCATAAGATAATCCCTAGTCTTATTTTTTTCCCCTAATAATGTAGCAAATTATTTCTGTTTTGAAAACAAAAAATATTAATGTGCGTCTTCCTTTCCCTTTAGTGTTCATCTTTGTCTTGCCTCACTGGATGCATGCAGCAGCCTCCTTACTTTGGCAGCCATTTTCTTAAGCTCCTTTTGAGGGAGGCTCCTACCTTTTAGGAACATGTCAGCTTTTTATTTTTAATGTATCTTGTCTGTCCAGCAGAAGGAAGAATTAATTTTATGGTACTTTTCTTAAACCAGCAAGTTGGAAACTATTAAAGATTGAAATGAACAACTACTATTAATGTATTTTCTTTTTAAGGAGTTGTTTGTCTCTGGTAGCCTTTAAAACATAATGATAAATACGACTTTGCATTGAACTGCTGTGTTTCACTAGGCATATTTGCACCGCTGTTAAGTGGTCCAATTTTGACATTTATTATACTGCATAATTGTGGTCAATGTATTTTCTGTTTCTAAGGCAATTATGTTTTTACTTTCTGATTAATGTTTTCGCTTCAGCGAAGAATTTGAAATTAAATGTTTTACTTAAGGAAAAATTTTGAAAGCTAAGTTTAGCCTGATATAATAGAAGTGTGCTATCAGAATGTATTTCACCTTTAAAAGAGTGGAAGTAATACATATCAACAGGGATTTGTAGAACTAATAGATTTTACACCGTTTTCTATATCTTTTTGTAGAATTCTTGCATTTTTAACTTTAATTGTAGTCACTAGATTGATCTAGTAATTTAATCCAATTGTTTGAATATAGTGGGAAGATGAATCTACTGTATCTGCGCACACATACATGATGTGGTTATCAAAAGCACTTGTTGCATTTTTGGTAAAATCTAGTTCCAGGAGCATGCTCAACAGTTAACTGGAGCGGGTGAGGAGTGGGGTTACTTTTTAAAGAAATCCTAGGGCAGGCAGGCAAACTAGGAAGCAATATATTATACATGAAGTTTATTATAAAAGTTGTTGTTAACACATTATTTTATTGTTAACCAAGTAATGTTCTGATAAACAAGCAGACTTAGATTGGGATTGCTCTGTGCAATTACATTTGAGTATTAAAGTATGTAACTCCAGAACTGCTTTGGGGGTCATGGGTGCAAAGCAGTCTTGGTTCAGAGCTAGTCTTTGCTTGACAGCCTGCCTGCAGTCATCATGGTGCTTGTAGCCTAGTGCAGGAGAACAGTGAGTTTATGATGATAAAGCAGGATTGTGTAACATGTACATAGATTTTGCAGGTCACATGCTTTCTAGTGGCTTCAGTTGATCTTAAAGGTCATTAATAGAAGACCAGATAATGTATCTGGAAGTCAGATCGATCAAATAGTGCTGCTTATTTGCCTTTGGTTTTGTTGTGTTTCCGTACACATTACAGGGGAAGCTCTCATAGATCTTTCTGGATAATTGTCGTGATTGAGTGCCTCTCTAAAATGCCTGTACATTAACATGCACAGTATGGGAACAAATGGGAGAAATTGGAGGTCTGAATGCAGTTGCAGGGCTAGGACCTTACTGGGATTGTGCGTAGGTGGTAGGGCAGCTCGCAGGACTGCAGTCTTGTGGTTGAATACAGGATCTTCAGGAAGAGCCAGCTGGATGGCAAGGGGAAGGTTGCCCTTTGTGTGGGAGAGCAGTGAGAATGCATGGGGCTTTTCTGTGGAGCCACCTGCAAGCTTATGGATCAGGGTTATCAGGCAGACCAGCGTGGGAAACATCGTGGGTGTCTGCTACAAGCCACCTGATCAAGAAAAAGATGTGGCCTCCTTCACATAATTGGAAGGAGCCTCATATTCACAGGCCCTGGTCTTCATGAGAGACAGCTTTGTGATGCCTGCTGGAGAGACAAATCAGCAAGGTACAAGTAATCTAGGAGCTTCTGGTATGCACTGATGACAGATTCCTGACCCAGCTGATTGAGGAGCTGACTGGGGAGGCACCCCAGCTGCACTTCATAATGTGAAGGTACGGGGCAGCCTTACCTGCAGTGACCTGCAGATGATTGAATTCAGGATCCTGAGAGGAGGGAGCTGAGCAAATAGCAGAATCTCAACCCTGGACTTCAGGAGAGTAGGCTTGGACTTGTTCAGGGATCTGCTTGGAAGAATCCCATGAGATATGGCCCCAGAGAGGAGTCTAGGAGAGCTGGTTATTTTTAGGGATATATAATGTGACATTGGCATGTTTTCACATTAAAAGTTACACTTCATATGAGGAAGGGAGGAAAGGACAGTTACAGAAAAGGTGAGCACACCATCATGCATGCGAGTTGTGTGTATGCTGCTATATGCAACCATTTTGGACTGCAATGCAATTAATTTCTCAGTCACAAAAAACCCCTTCTCAGAATCCTTGTCCAGTTTGTCACTTTGAGGCAATGGGGTGCTCCTTGATATGTTATTTTCAAGTAAGTAATGCCATACTCACCATCATCAGACTCATGTTTAGTGCAATAACAGTAATTTTGACAAATACAATGCACTTGCTGAAGAGCTGATATAAAAGCATGCAGAGTTACTACGAAAATCTTAAGCTTTTTAGCTTGAAGGAATGGAAGTTATGCTGCTTTCTGTTATGTTTTGGAAGCAGAAGTGACAGATTTATGCAAGATTAGACTGCATTGTCAATACAGAAGAGAATTCTTGAGGCTTTCCTCTAAAATCAGGGATGGATAGATTGATAAAAGTAGGTTGGTTTGCTGTTTGTTACATAATTGTGAATAACTTCACTGCATAAAAATATCAAAGTATATGAATGGTTGAATACTAGGAGACAGAGCTTACTATAATTTCATCTTCCTTTCTCTTAATTCTTCCTGTAAACTGCTGAATATCATAGGTGAGAAGGGATTTGCTTGGTGGGATAAATCATGCATGTCATCAATTATTAAGCAGAATTTATGAAAGTATGGCAAGTACTGCCTGTTGTTAAGCAGTATAGTGTGTTTGTGTGACTTTCATTTGCATTTCAGAATTCCTTTCAGCAAAATAATGAAAACTTGCAAAAGTTGCACTCTTATTGGTATATGCTTTTCTACTTTTGTACATTCATATTTTTATTCTATTATTTAGTGCTCTTTAAAATTGCACTTTAAAAATTGATTCTCTAAATGGTATTTGGCTGTCCAAAGTAGTGTTCCCTTACCTATGTCACCACATCAGTATCATTTTTAGGTGGCTCTTGTTTGTAGTATTTGTTATTAGTCTTTTCAGACTATTGTTAATGTGTTGATTAAAAAATATAACCCAGTCATTACCAATTAGTGGATGTATGTTGGAGACTGACAGTCCTCAAAGAGCTAGATGCTGTGCCTTGATGGTACAGATTCCAATTAATATGGGGAATGCAGTGCATTTTTTTTAATGAAGTATATGGAACTCTTAAGTGGAAAATGTCTTGCTTCTAGAGATGGGAGGGGAGTTATACTAAAAGAAGTAAATACAATTTTGCAGAAGAATTTGGCAAGCACTCTTCAAGTATTAACGTTCAGCAGCTGCAGATTACTTGCTGGTTTCAAATAGATGCCCAGACTCAAGACTGGAAATCGTACCAGAGTGTTTCTGCAAGTTTGAATTCAGTGAAGCTTGATGGTTTTGATTATCACAGTTTTCTGGCCCAAGTCATTTAGTACTGCCACTGCTGCAGATAATTAAAAGGTTTAGAAGGGCAGGGTTTACAACATGACAAAATACTGTTACTGGAGACTTCAGTGCAGTCTTCTTTGAAGCATTCTGTACTTGATATCAAGTGAAGACACATACTAGAGCATACAAAGCTCTCCAAAAGAGAAAACTGTAATAAACCTTTAGTTAATAGATCTTCAGTAATACTAAAGACCTGCTCCTTCTAGGTGTGGAGTCTTTACACAGCTGCTTAATTTGTAAACGTGACAGCAAGAGGTAGCATTATGCCTGTAACTGTCGGGTTGAACTTGTATGTATTGATGGGTCCACATGTTGTACTGAGAAAGGTAATCTGAACTGACAGCTTGCGCTTTCCTCTGTAAATCAGTTGCTGTTTTTGAACATGAGAATAGAGAAAGGTTGTTCCCTGGACATTTAGGTTTCAAGGAAGTCTATAAGAGTATTGAAAATACCGTGCTAGATCTGAGGGACTGACTGTACAGCTATGTTGTCAGCTAAACTCCAAGGTCAGAAAGTGTGGGTAACTGGACAGTGACAGTATTGAAAAGGAATGTGTTCAGTAACTTAGGTATAGGTAGAAAAAAATATTTGTAAGGTGGTTGTACTCTGGAAGTAGCTGGAGGAGGAAGAGCTGTGACATGGTTTAGAAACACAAGGGATGAGATTATTGTAGTGCTGCTAATAAAACTTCCAATCTAGTTATTTAATGCAGATACCCAGCATTGTACTAAGCTGAACCCTGTGTGTTCATTTGAGACTTTGTTTTGGGCAGAAAGTAGGAGAATAGGGTGTGACACTGTATATCATAGTTTTGGCATCACTTCAACTGAAATACTACCTTTTCCTTTGGTATTCACATAGCCATTTTCAACATAGTTCTCTTTTCCCGAAGTGTGTTTAGATTAGATAAACTAATAATTATGTCTGTCCTTTTCCAAGTTAATTATATTCATTTATGTTTAATACAAGCATGTAAACTGCTGGTGATTAGTGGTATTAAAGATAGAAAAAGGAAGAAGTGTAGCTGCTGGATCTTGGGTTGTCTGTGGTTGTATAACCAAAATTATGGTAATCCCTGCATTGTTGCTAGATTTAAAGAAGACTGAAGAAAATTACAGTGACACCATTTTACTACCAATTTGTATTCTCAGACTAATTTGCCAAGAAAATCCTTCTGTTTCTTGATTTAAGTGCTCCCTTTTTTTAACCTCCCCCCCAGCCCGCCGCCAATACATCCCAATTTAACAACCATTTCTGGTAACTTTTTTTGTTCAGGAAAAAAAATTCAGTCAGTCCATGACTGACTGCTTTAGATATCATGTATGAATGCCTTTAAAACAAACAAACAAAACCCCAACCCAAACAAAAAAAAAATCAAACTAAAACTAGCTCTTTTGCAACTTTCACAATTTTATTCCCATGTTTTATTTTTAAATTAATAGATTTCATGTTGATGATACTACTAACCCTTCTGTAAGAGAAGGCTCATGGGCTCCTAGAGAGGAATGTTAAGGTTTTGTGGTTTGGTTTTGTTTTGGTGTTGGTTTTGGTTTTGGGTTTGTTTGTTTGTTTTTTACTTTAAAAGTGAGGGAAGTTGGAGGAATGCTTAAGAAACTGAAGGAATAAGTGTGCAACTCTAAAGGACTGTAGGCTTCTCATTTTCAACAAAACTTAAGGAACTTTCGTTTTTTAAAATAACTTCCTTTTGTGTTTTGGGTCACTGATTTGTGTTATGGGGGGAGGAGGTGCTGGCAGTAGAAATAGCTCTTGGCAAATGTGATTAAGTACCTGCCAGCAGCAAAGGAGGGTAGGAATGCTGTAAGAAAATCCAGCTCTGTAACTGTAGCTGCAATGAGTGCTAATGGGCGTCGGTATGTTATGCGTAAATACTGCTTGACCAGGTGAGCATCTATCAAGTCTACTTAATGGTGAATTTAAACACAAGCCCGAATTCCAGAGTTCAATGGACAGAAGGAAATGGTGGGAAATGTAGCTTTTCTTTTACTAAGGCGGGTATTTGAAAGAATTCTTTTCTCAGCTAAATCCTAAATCTGATACTATACACCTGATTTCAAGATCACTAGTTCAGATTCATTTCAGCTAATTTCTTGAAGATGCAAACAGTGCCATTTTGTATTTCCATGAAATACCTCTCTTGCTTGTTTCTGTGAAGCTGTGGGTTATATTAGAATTATGTGATAAAAGGAAGTTAAACTCTTTAGCAGAAGTTGAGTTTGCAGTGATGTCTGCTAGCATATTAAGAGTGCTGAGAGCACTAAAGAATGAAGTAATGAAACAAACAAAATACATCTGTGTATACCTTGTATTTTTTAGTGGGAGAATTGAGAAAATCTTTCAACCGTTGCTGCAAACCCTAGAGGAAAATGTTGAGGGCAGGTTCTAGTCATCTAAGCGATGTATGAACAGTATGGGTGTTACTACTTGTGATGAATATTATATTCAGATTTGTGGGTTTAAGAAAACAGATCTATGGAAAAATTTTGAGACATGGTTGTTTAAAATAGAGATTGAAAAAATACAGTTAACAATAAAAATAAGTTCCTAGTCAATGTTGATAATATGCAAGTATAATTCAGGTGCAAGGATAGAAGAAAAACAAGATTTATCTGCACATTTTCTATTTTTCCTACTTCCCCCTACTTGTGTACATCTAAACTCACATATGTTTAGATGACACCAAAGGAAGATGATTACAGCTTCAGCTGTAAAACTCAGTTACTGTCAGTATGGTCCTGCTAGGCTGTGACAAGGGCCTGTTCATGTCTATGTGGAAAAGGTATATAAACTGAAGATTTGAACATAAATATTTTAAACTGCAAAACATTTTTCATACTATTTGTGATTTTTAAAATGGATTGTGCTCTGTAGTATATTCATACAATTAATACCTTATATGTAGTTACATACTGATGATGAATTTCATTCAAGTAATTGAAAAGGCAGAAATAGACCTAATGGTTACATATTGGTGCTAGAAATCTCACCTGACTTTAATCTTTATATTTGGGAAAGAAGGTTTTCAATGCGAAACATGGCTGCCTGAATCTACATTTGTTTGCCATGAAACATTTTGTTAAATTGCCCATTTTTTTCAGGACTGGTCCTACAGTTAGTTGACAAGTTGTATGTTTAGATGGAAAATTGTTTTCCACTGGGGAACTGGGAACAAAAACTGATCAAATCATTGAACATCACTGTGTTCATAAACTTGTTAAAGCCATTAGTTTGCCTAAAATAGAAGTCAACTCAAAGTCTGTTTGGTTTACCTTCATATAAATAGAGGGCGATGTATTCTCTGCAATAGTCTGAGTATAGAGAAAGCAACTAGTAAGTCTCAAAACTTAACCCAAACTTAATGCCTCTTTATTATGTATGTGATGATAAAAATATCCCTCTGGGACATTACTAAATATGCTAGATGCCTGTTATTGGGAAACCTGGAGTGGAGTTTTTAATCTCTGCTATGACTGCATTGCATAATGTGTACTATATGAATATATTTGCTTGCATAGGCTTGGATACTTTGATTTGTTGGTCTTTTATCTCGTTCTGTGAATCTTGGTAACACAACTGTAAATGTTATATACAAATGCTTGAATATCAGCAACATCATAAATGCTTCTGTAAACTGTCAGTAATAATCCAAATAAAATATATAGCAAAAATAGCATTAAAGAGTTTTTCTTTACAAGAGAAAGTAGAATAGTTTAACTTAGTAGAGAAAAATAAGTGATGGCACATGACATATGTTTGATACTGTAACAGGTGATTCTCTTCTAAAGACACAGAAATACCCACTAAATATTCTTGGTCTGTGTTTGGGCTGTCATGGTGACTTGCAGTGAAACTGCCATTTGCATGTTGATTTACAGGCATCCTTTCAAAGGTGCAGTTTCACGTTGTCAGTTATCAGAGCTGATGGTGACATGTTGCTGGGCCTGACTGCTTCCAAAAGTACATAAGGACTTGTGCATCTTCTCCTTTCTCATCTGCATAGTCTCTGCACAGTTCAAAGAATGTATACTTTTACAGTAAAAACTTATTGAAAAATATATGAGGTTAGCAATCTAGGAATAAATTTTTATCATGAATTTCAGTAAATTTTCATAATGAAGTATGGGTTTGTGGTATGTGTTTTGATTTTTTTTTTTTTTTTTTTTTTTTTTTTTTTTTTAAGGTGAGCTTACAGTGCAAACTGGAGATCTGTTGCCATGTAGGATTTGTGGAAGGACTTTCTTTCCAGCAGCACTGGTAAGTGGTATGAGCACCATTGGCTTTTGGATCAGATAAGTTGATATGAGAGTTAAGCAATGGTCACTACAGCTAAAAAAAAGTAGATATAGATGCTTAGGTGTTAGTGGGACTTTTTGTGTGGGTTTTTTTTCCCCCAGGTAATTATTGATTCCAGTTGTCTCAGTTTTAAGCTCCTTCGAAGGAGGTTAATTTTATTGCATCATCCCATCACTTTCTGAAAATACATCCTTCTAAAAGCATCTTCTCTATGGTCACAAAATCATTCCTTGCCTCTGCAGATGTAATTTCTGGTATTATGCAGACTCAGCTAGTAAATGAAGTGTTTTGTTAGCCATCTTCAAAATACTGTCTTCTCTGATCTTAATAGAAATTGCTCCCTCCTTAAACATGTGTATGGATTTCAGACACCTCTTGATTTGTCTTGCCACTCAATGCAAATGCAGCCTACCTAGCATGAGGGGTTTTATTTGTAAGAAGCAAATACAGATGCCTTCTATTTTTCTTCTTCATTGCCCAAGATTTTGTGACCATGTGTATGCATTTGTAAATTCCTGTAGTTCCGTTTAAAAAGTAATGGCTGGCATAAACATTTGAGTGAAAGCAGTCTGATCTTGCTCATCCAGGGTTGGGCCTTGTTTGCTGACTGGCATATTGAGAGAGAAGGAAATAACATGTTAATAACTTGCATTTCTAAAAGTAAGTTCTACATTCTCCTTTTTGTTTTTTTTCTGCTTGTAGAAAAAGCATGGGCCCATTTGCCAAAAAACTTCTGCCAAGAAAAGGAAGACATTTGATTCCAGCCGACAGAGAGCAGAAGGAACTGATATCCCCACAGTAAAACCTCTTAAGCCACGGGTATGTTATAATTTACTCTGCATATGAACATTTTAGGCAGGATATGTATGCATTATAATAAGGCTTATTTCTCCTGACAATTTGTGATAATTAAATCAACTAGAATACGGAAGATATCTAACTATAATGTTGTATACTAAAATAAGGCACCTACTTAGCTTAAATTAAGAGTTTCTAACATATAAAGCTCTTCCTGTTTTGGCTTCCTAGCCAGAACCACCCAAAAAACCTTCCAACTGGAGACGGAAGCATGAGGAATTTATAGCAACTATACGAGCAGCCAAAGGACTTAATCTTAAAGATGGTGGAAAACTCCCTCCACCGCCTCCGCCATCATATGACCCTGGTATGTAAAACAATAGAGTTCTTCAGAGATAATTTTTTTTTTTATTTTAAACTTGATTTGTAGAAAATTTGAATTGGAAAGGAATTTGTTGGAATACAATCTTCACAAGTCCTTGAGGATGACTGTCTGATTATCCCTATACAGATGCTGGTTTGTGACTGTGGGTCTGGCTGGCTAGCATACTGTGTAGCTTTCAAAGCCCATGACTTTGTTTTTAATGCATTGAAAGGTAGTTGTGGCTGATTTGCAGCTTGCTACTGTCTTTTAAACCATAGGCTGGGCAAACAGTTTCCACACCTTGTTTCTGTCTGCAACAGTGAACTGCTCAGAAAGACCAGACTACCTTTTTAATTAGCTACCAATGCTGAACAACCACAACCTGTTTACATTGTAGGAATGCATGTCAACTGTGTTCTTCAAATATAGTCTCCCCCATTTCTTGCTGAATTCACATTTAGTTTCATGTGTGCTGTAGTGTGCATGTGGCCCTTCCTCATGTAGTAGGGCTACGTGCATTATGGGTATGTGAGATGTGTGGGATCTGTGTTAACAAGAGAGTGCCAGTCCTTGAGTGCCTTCAGAACTGAGGCTGGGTAAAGTGTTGAAGCAGTCTGATTGTGAGTGAGGAGGTGATACCCTTTCCAGTTGACTTCTGTGATATGACAATAGGCTGGAGAATATTTCTCTTTTCTTGCCTCAAGAGCTAAATCATTTGGTTAGCTCAATGGCTGTTTTCATGAAGATTGGAAAAAACTGAAGCATCTGTGTGCTTCTGCTTGTCTGTGGTCAAGTGAGGATGTGAGTGTTCCCTACCTTGTTTCTCTACAGGAAATGTTAGTCCAGTATTAGGATTGTAATTGTGCATTCATAGTAAAAGGTGAAGTAGTATGAGTCGGCATTCAGAACACACTATCTTGAAATGCTATATGCATTTTAAAGTAAAGTAAAACCAGTAGCTAATGCTGTGGATAAGAAACAAAGCTCGATCATGGAAAGGATCATTAATAATCTAGTTGTATAGGTTCTGAATTACAAGCAGGAGAGCCCAGAACTAGCTTGGAAAAGCTACGAAAATGGTGCTCCCTTGGTTCCAGAGACTGCAAATGGGTTTGAAATGAAGAAAGTAACTTTATTCAGCCCACTTGAGAGCAGATAGAAGGTAAAGGGGAAAAAAAGACACTTGTGCTTCTGTTTCTTTTTTTCTGTGTTTTTTACTTTTTCCAGGCTGAGTCTTACTGGTTTTAGTTTCCTGGCTTCATCCTGCTGCACGGGGTAAGACTTAGGAGGACGGAGCTAGGAATGAGGTGAAGCTGCACAGATTCTCTTCTCACAAACAGAAGAAAAATAGAGCAGGGACAGCTCCTGTTGTTCCTTTTCCACTTATAGGAAAGAGGGAGAAATATGCATATCATAGAGAGTGTTCATCCTCTCCTCAGCTCTCTGTGGCATACCCATTCCTAACTAGCTGCTAGTCTTCTTCCTTTTAAAAGGAAGGAGTTCTGTGTTAATGTTTCCTATTTAATTTTGTGCTTTGAGTTTTCAAGCAAGTAGTATTGCTAGTTCTTTGATCTCCTCTTCCAGCACTTCTTTAGAAGGAGTATGGAATAGTCTCATGATAGTAAGAAGGACCTTGAGTCACCCTATTTGCATTGAAATTGAGTGTGTATGTGTACTGCCGCCTTATTTTGTTTAATTTGTATTTTATAAAGTTTACAATGAATACTAACAGTTCTTCTGGATGAACAGTACTTCCAGATAGCCAGGTGTCTGACTAGTGCTAAATGTTTTAGAAGCATGAAAATACAGTCCCTGATTCTTAAAAGAGTATGCGTTAATCCTCTGCTTTGAAAGTCTTCTGTAGGAACTGATTTGTATGCCAGTTAGAAGTATCTTTTCTTACTATCTAGGGACTTCCATAGCTTTGCTTTTTTGCTTTTATGTTTTTAACTTTGGGTCTGTCTTGGTTTGGCCTAAGATATTATAGTTCGTCTGCTTCTCTTTTTTTTGAGTATTCCGACAGTAGCAGAGTTTATGTAAAACAAATAAATAAAAATATAATTTTTGTTAATCACATGAGATTCCCATACTGTGACTTCTCTGAAGGATTTCTGTGTTCTTTGCTCATGCTTCTTGGGTCACAGTTGATTGTTTGGTGGCCACTGCATCATCTGATTGACTTAAAATTGTTAATTTAGAGGGATAACTACTTCAGCCAGATCTGCTGCATTTGGAGGAGTAACACGTAATACAAATCATATTTTGGACTGTATAATATCTAATCTTGGAGGCAGTCAGTGTTGAATCTCTCATCATTTTCTTTGATACCCTTCTGAAATCACCAAGGAGCAAACTAACCTGCTTTGTCAGTGTCCAGCTTTTCTGAAGTTCATGTTTACATGGTTTTCAGTACTGTGTTCTGGGGGATTTAACATCCATATCTCTAGACACTAAAATGTCTGTCTGAAAGTGCAGTCCAAACATTTTACTTTCCAAGGTCAGCGTATCTTAAAGGGTATATTTCCAGCATAAAGATGAGGGATCTTATAATATTTTAAACATTAATATGGCCTTTTCTGTTTTTTTTCTCAATGTTAGTAATGTTTCCTGCAAGTAGTACTATTTGTAATGTGAGTAAATTAATTTTGAAAAATAAACCAGCTGCCAATTACCCTGGTTTGGCTCTATAGATATCTCTTAATTTTGGCTGGATTTCCTCTGATTCTTGGTTAAATTTCCAATTATTTTTTTAAATTATTATTTCTAGTATTGCAGTTAGCATTTCTCAGTCCTTTCAGAAGGGCTGGAGGAAACAGATCTTGTTATCTTTTGCTATTTGTATGGGAAAGGTTTTAATGCATTTTCATGTCTGGAACAAACTGAACTGATTATTATTATTGTTATTATTTTAGCCTCTTCTTTTCTGTAGTTCCTTACAGCAGATATCCCTGCCATGTCCATATATGTCTTTGGCCACCACCTTTGTTGAATAGCATCTCTAAATGTTTCTGATTTTGCTTAGGTTATTTCTAATCTTTAACCACTCTTCTCATTCTTATAAGTTAATCAAAAAACATTTTTTGTGTTACATGTGGACAGTATTGTTTTCCCCAGCAATCTATATGCCATTTTCAAGAGGCTTTAATTTTCTCTGGGGGTGGGGCTGGGGCTGGTCTCTGAAAGACTTTAAAACACTTTACTTTTTTTAAAACACATTATTAATGTTAGTTTTTTATGTTTTTAAGATTACATTCAGTGTCCATATTGTCAGAGGAGATTTAATGAAAATGCAGCTGACAGACACATCAATTTCTGTAAGGAACAAGCAGCACGTATTACTAATAAGGGGAAATTGGCAGCTGATACCAAAGGGAAACTTCCTGCTCGAACACAGGTGAACTACAACATTTTTCTTAACTTGTAGCTTGCATTTAACATCAAATCAAGCTTATTAAATAGTGTGTGGCTCTTAAATGGAATTAACTATTTTATTCTGTAATTTTATTGTTTGCACTAGACTGAAATTAGGCTTTTAAGCATGGAAGACTTTTTTTCTTTCTTACAAGAGTTGCAGAGATCCATAAATCGGATGGCAGCAGTTGCAAAGCCAAAATCAGTCATAAATGTAATTCAGATATTTGTGACAGTGACAGGTAAGGGTAGCAGCAGGAAGTAGAGATGCAGTATTTGTGAAGAATTTTCTGTTGTGCAAGTCTTCAGAGTCCAAGATTGTTCCTTAAGTGGCCAAACAAAGGTACATGAAAACAGGAGAACTGTCAGCAATATTTTGATTAATTAGAGGCTTAGAGGAATTCAGGTATATTATGGTGAGAGTCGCAGTAGTTAACTTATGATGGAAACAAGGATTGAAGTGTATGTGTGTTTTCATTTGGTGGTAAGGCTTTTTTTTCCTGGAAGCTGTGAAGAGTTAAACAGACACAAGCAGTTATCTAGTCATTCTTGCACTGTATTCTGAATCAGTGCTGGGAGTGGTCCAGAGTACACAGGTTAAAGTAAGATTTGAAAGACCAAAATGATCCTGCGCTTGAATACTTTTTTCAAAATTAACTGGTAATGAGGTGATAATGTTAATCTCATGAAACAGCTATGGAAAAAAAAGAGAAAAGCTGTCGAAAAGTGGAAAATACAAAGACATGCAATTAAATGAAAAAAAAAAAAAACCAAACCACCCCAAGCCACCAAGTTAGAGAATCTTTTCTACTAGTATCATCTGTATGTATAAGAAAGCAGACTACTGGAAACCATTTGCATGTTCCCATACCAGAAACAGTTTACCTCATAGGTAATGATTGTCTGTTTTCCCACAGTTCCTGAGACAACTACCTATCATGTTATATAGATAGTTTGATTTAATTGCTTAAATTTCTAGGTTGTATTTTGTTACAGTACAAACCTGCTGCAGTTAAGAAGATGCCTTCTGGAGGATCAGCACCAGCAGCAGCATCATCACGCTTGCCACAGCCAAGCAGCGTTAGCAAAACTGTTGTAGGTATGAAATGAATGTTAGGAATTTTCCACTTTCTTTCTAAACTCAATCTATGCAGTAAAAGTAGTGTGATTTTAATAGCTGGAAGGATTTCTACTGCATTGCCCAGTGTTCTAAACTGACAAAGTAAAAAAATTCATAGGAGGAGTTCAGTGTTATATGAATGGATAAGGTGGTGTCCATTTTTCATAATACAATTTTTTACTCAATGTTTTTGTGGCCTGATGTTTTTTGACTTTCATATGTGATGGTTACATACTTTGATTGGCATCTATTCAACAACTCTTGAGCACATAGGATTATCTTCTGTTTTATATATCAGGTCAAATTGCTTTGCTTTTCTGAATTGAACCTGCAGAATCATTGTGTAGTAATGCATAATTGTATTGATTACTGATCTCTCACCTGAGGTTTTTCTGTTGCTTAATTCTGTACCTAATTTGTATGTTGAATATGATCATGAATTGGTGAAAATACATAGTCAAGCCATGTATGTTATAATTATGCAAACACTGGTCTTACTCTGATTTCAGATATCATCAGATATCAAACATGTTCTGTATGTATGTACTTCAACATTCGAGACTTCTTTCCTTTTCCTTTTTGAAGAAAGTAATTGATAGCGAGTGTTTTTTCTTAGGATAGAATGTTAAGTCTCAATTGCATACTTTCTGTAAATTTCTGAAAACATACTTAATTTTTCCTAGTATCTTGACACTTCATATCTTAATATTTCTAAAACATTTGTTTTGAATTTTACTCTTTAAATATATTATGAATTGTATCATTCCACCAGTAGAATCTTACATTTTTCTTATATTTCCATGCTTGCTTTCAACTGCAAGGTGCCTCTTCAAGTAAAGCACTATCTTCACCTGGATCCAGTGGGAGCAGAATTCAGACATTATCACCAGCTCATAAAAACTCATTAGGAACCGTGAGCCCACAAGCAGGGTAAGTTTCCATTTAATGTTGTCATTTATGCTTTATTTCATATTTATGTTGTGCTAGTTCTAGAAGTCTCTGTGGTCTGTTTCACTTGCGTTTGCTTTCCCCCCGTGAGCTTCAGAATTAGTGTTTTGAATTTATCATTTATTTATAAACACAATTAATGTTTAAGGAACATTTGAGTTGGAAAAGGTGCATTTTCTAACGTTAAAACAACAGCAAAGGAGGTCAAGTGATATAAAGTAGAATAAAAAGTTACAGAATATGCAGAAGTGATTGGAGCTATAATTTTTTTCTAACTTTGTGAAAGTGAAGAGACTTAAAGAAGGAGAAAAATTAGGCATAATTTTCAGCAATTCGTGGATATGAAAGAAGGGTCCTCTGCCACAGACCACAAGCCAGTTGCGACAGGATCCTGATGTGACAGGACCACAAGAGGATGGTTACTTTCCCTCTTCCCTTTCCTGTCTTAAAATACTCAAGAGACAGCAAATGAATGAGGGCAAATAAGACAATGGAAACCAGTGCTCCACAACAGCAACAAGATGTGGTAGATGTAGTACTGGAGTTCAGCCAAAGTGTTGGTGTGATCAAGGCTATTGGTGAGATTTTGCTGGAGGAGTAGTCAGTGCATGCTGTCTCAAAGAAGAAAAGTATGGAAGGGATTGAAGAAAAGTAGTGCAATTTTTACAGAAGATTTATTCCTATAAAAATTAATATCAGATTGATGAAGGCTGTATAAAGTGGAGAAAAACAATGCCTTAAGTTTTTGTGAGGAAGAAAAAGGACATTCTGAAAGAACTCATGGGGATGGCCAGCATTATTAATTACACAAAACTAGTGATTTTTAGTTTGTCACTCTTAAGGCTTACAAGTATGTATTACAGCTCTGGCATACCTCCCTCTGAACACCAGCTAGTATGAGGATGCAGTTCTGTCCCTCCTTGCTCTACCCACGCATACTAAGTCGAAAGACTAAGTTGAAAGACGCAGACTGGAGGCAGTGTCTCTGAGGTTGTCAGAAATTCCACCTGCCTGCCCCACTCCAGTGTCCTAGTAGTCTTTGGTTTACAGATCAGCTTCATTACTGTTTGTAGGCATCTGTGCTTTGACTGTCAGAAGATCTCATCCTCTGTTATTCACTGACTGATTTTTATATTGCATTTCTCCATTTTCCGAAGTTGAATTTACACCTACTGATGGGTGGCAAACAAGTAGGTCTGCAAACCACTGTAAAATAGTCTGCTGAGATAATTAGAAGATGTGTTTGTGACCCCAGTGGTGAATCCCAGCTGCCTGGGAAAGGCTTTTTCCTGTTGATAAGAGTTTCTAATTGCAGCCTGTATTGGTTTGTGAGGGGGCAGAAGTTTTGGTTTTCACTTCTTAACAAGGAAATTCTGTTTAATTTTACCAGTCAGTTGCTTGCTGGACTTACTAGTTAGTATTCTGTAGTCTTCAATTTTTCTCTTCTGAAGCTTGGAGGAAGAATTGTGACTGAGCCAAATAGCAGTTAATATACGGAGAGATGTTTGCACACGTTCTCTCTGTTCACGCATGCTGTTAACCGCAAACAGATGGCTTCTGGTTGGTGTAGCTCTCAAATAATGATCTCCGCTGAGAGACATTGGAGAAAAAAAACAACCACTTGTGTCCTCTTCTTGTCTTTGCCAACCAGTCCCAGTGACTTCCTGCTGGTCATACCAACCAGTCTTCTCACAGATGGCTGTTAAATGTGTCTCTTTCCTAAGTGTTACACCTGAGACCTAGCAAGACTTTCTTTTAGCTCCTTTGTATTAACTTCTGAGAACAAGACTGTCAAGAGTTACATTGAAGCAACGAGATGTAGGAGCAGTTATAACATGGAAGAGTTAGGTGCCTCACATTGGTCGCTGGTGACAATTTTGGTCTTAATCTTAGCCTTAATATTGGAGTGTGAGGAGGAAATATGTAGAAGTAACGTGGAAATACCTACAAAATTGTATCAGAACAGAGACTGAGATGCTAACAGTCAACATTGCAAGTGAGAGATGAGCTGTAGTGACACAGATTTTAAACATTAATACATCTTATATTTAGGCTATAGGCAATTGCAGCTAGAATTATATATATAAAATTAATGTGCTTTTAAAATTTTACAAAAGTAACAACCTTCGTTAGGATGAAGTGAGATTTATTTCTTTTACTGGGAATCTGTTGTACCTGTCAGGGCAGAGCTGCTGTAAGATGTCAGGTTCTTCCTTCAGAGTTGTTACTGAACTGATCTGCTGAGCAGTGTTGCACATGCATTGTTTGCAGTGTGGTCTTTCAAATAGAATATTAAGTGATAGTGTGATTTATTTATTTTTTCCTTTGGCAAATATTCAAAAGCCTACACACTTTTTTGACCAGGTTATATTCCAGGTTTTGCTGTAAGAGACAATCACCTGCATTTTTCCCTAAGGGAAGTTAGTAATTACGTGCAACCTTCCATTTTTGCCTAGATTGTTGTAATTCCAGGTTTGGCAGAGAGGTGGTATAGTTTAACAGTAGAATTTCAATTATATTGTGCAGTATCAAGAATGAATTATATGTATGTTGGAGGGGGCAATTTAATCAGACACTGCTTCTTTCTGTAGAACCATGGTACCTGTACCCTGTGGTGGATATGCAAAGCAAGAAATGACTATCTAATGGCAGTCATAATGGATTAAAATGCACAGGCTTGCAGATTCCCTCTTGCTCTCTAGGTGGCACTCTTGAACTGCTGCCTGAAACTATTGTGACCGACACATGAAGATGTCGGTACATTTGTGTTAAAGGCTAAAGCAAACTGGCTCTTTTAAGGTGTTTAGTTCTGTAAAGGAAAGATTAATGAACGTTGTTTTATATAAAGGTCAACTTCAGTATCGCTGTATAAATTTTTATTTTGTATGAGCAGAAATGCAGCCAAATTTTATTAAGTCCCTTATTTTAAGTCATTTTTGCTATGCTGTTTCTTTTTTTAATTTGAATTCTCCTCTTCTGCTCCCCAAGTAAAGGACTACTGAAAGAGCATACCGCAGCATCGTCAACGTAAGCTAGGTTAGCATTAGTGAGGCTTACTTTGTACACATAGATCAGGATGTGTCAGCTGAGCTCTGCTGTGAGAATTTTATTTTTCTGCCTGGACAGAGTAAGAGCACAACCAGTTATAAGTATTAATGGAAGCGCAGCTAAAGGGCATAATTTCTGAGTCCTAGAGAAACAAGTGAGAAGCGCAAGAGTAGCATGTGACACTGTATTGTAGTCAGTAGGAAAATATAAATTCATTGTATGAAAATAAGTTCAATCTTTTTGATGCTGAAGAACTGGGAAAAGGAAAATCAATTCTACATATGTTGTAGTTAGGCTTACATTTTTGATAACGAGCCATGGTAAGATTCTAGGTTTGATACATATTTTATAAAAGTACATTTAGCACTGTCTTACGTTTCTTCTGGGGTGGGGCAGTTCTGGTAAGCTGCCAAAGCAATCAGATCTTCAGAAGAAAAAATTGCCTAGGGTTGTTCTTCCTATCCTAAGGCTAAGCAAACAGACAAACTCCATCCCCACATGCAAACTGTTTTGCCTAGCAGAACTTGACACCACTCTTTGTGACCAGCCGGGGAACTTTTGTGTGTACAGGTTAATTGTCTATGCATTTTCATTTATGAACAGTTGTTTTTGTTTGGTTTTTACTGGGACTTTGGAAAATTACATTATGTTTTTCAATATGGCAAATAAACCCTTAGAAATTACTTTGTCATTTTTATTTTATTTTGAGATCAAAGATATTTTTTTATCTTAAGCTGATCAAAAGTCATACCTCCTGGGAATCATGTCTCTTAGTAGTACATCCAGTACTGTCTTACAGCTGAAATGCAATATGGATGGCACACCTAAGAAATATCAGTAAATTTAAAATTCCACTTGTATGTTTGCCATACAGCATGTGTAGCCTTTAAAAGCATTGCATTTTTAAAATAGCTTATTCCTTTCATTAAGACTATAACTTACATAGCTCTGTTCAATGTAATCAAGATAAATAAGTTGTTTTGGTGGTCTTTGCATTTTAGAAGATTATTACGATTGCTCTTTTTTTCATTAGTTCATGAAAGGGCTGTCAGCTTTGGCATTTTTGGTTTTAAGTGTGGAAGAGTACTCTAGCTCTTCATTTTGGGAGTATCATGACTGCTTCTAGGTTTATGTCATCAGTATTCTACACTGTACGTTTCTGGAGTTCAGATTATGTTGATAAATTGTTAAAGGTTCAAAAAAGAGCTAAGAAAATCAGAATAGGTTGGAATATGTGTCTTGCAGTGTCAAAGACCTCAGTGTTGCTTCTTAGTCCTTGGGGAAGTATGTGAAGAATGTATATTTGCTAGGAATTAAGTACTTCCCGAGTTAATTAGTTTGAACTAGAAAATGTTTGGGAGGAAGAGTGGCTTCCCACTCTTCAACTCTTGGGGAACTTACCTTACAACCTGCATTATTTGGGGCTAAATTGTCAAGACTAAAATCTCAGTGTTCCCTGCTGACTTTATAACAAATGAATATCATTTAGTATTGTTTAATTTATGTTCCTTATGGGAAGATTTCCATTGATGCTCTAGAGTCACATGGTTTGCACAAGAAACTTCCCCAAAAAACAAATTATGTTGCAGAGTCTATAGGTTCTGTGCCTTTTAATATTGATGTCATAGTAGAAAGAGTATGAAAACTAGTATGATACAGGTGTTGGAGATACACAAGAGCCGTTATATATATATATATATAAAAAGCTGTGTTGAAAGTAATACACTTCCTTGACAGCAATTTGCTGTTTAGTGATCTTCCTGGCATTGTAGTTTATTAAAGTTGTATGACTAGAATCGGAAAACTGCACGGTAATTTAAAGAAATTATTTCTCCCAGTATGAGTGTTGTTGGGTTTGCTTATTTGTTTTTTCCTTATGACCACCCTTTAGGGGTGGGAGGCTTACAGAAGAATTAAGCTTCAGTCACCTGGACATTTCCATCAGTCTTGTTTGGCTTGTTTCTAGTTCTTTAATTTCAGAAGGATACTGTTTAAGTGTCATAATTTTCCAGCTAAGGCTTAAGTCACTAGGGGTTTTACTGTATGGTTTAACATGATAAAAATCCAGGACCTTACTTGAAGACCTACATTTTCTAATATAAGTTGTAATTTCTCAAAACCTACAATTCTCCCTATGACAATGTGTGGGGAGGGATGGTGGTATTTTAATTTCTATTTATTTATTTTTAATTATTTTTTAATTTAATGTTTGGTTTTCTTTTTGGTTTGGAAATGTTATCAATAATAGAAAAAGAGGGAAAAAAAAGCATTGCCTGTTTGTATATCTATTGTGAGTGGGGTTTTTGATATTAAAACAAAGGTTTCTTTCTTTCAGGCTCTCCTCCATTCTTTACTCATCTCAATAAAAGAAAAGAGAATGGAAGGCATGTTATTCTCTCTGGGCGCAATGTTCAGCCATTGCAAAAAAAAAAGTGAAAAAGGAAAAATTGTCTTTCTGGCTAATTCTAAAGTTGAGGAGGCTTGTACTTACATCTCCTTTACTTTCTAACATCTTAATAAAGTTACTATAACTTGTAATTATGAGCCTTCTTTCTAGATGTGATGTTTAACATTATGAAAGCTGTTCTTAAAAGAAGAATGTCCAGATGTGAGTGCGTTGTGCAGATTATGAGGATAACTGGCTTTATTTTTTTCTTTGAAAAAGAAATTAAAAAATACGCATTGGAAACCTAATCCAAATACAGTCTATGAAATCCTCTTCTCTTTAGTTGGCGGGAATTATTTGGGAATATAAGTATTTTGTGAGTACTTTAATTTTTTTCTGCGATAACTTCAATAGTAATCTAGCAATCTCCTTATGAGTACTCCTTTATATATTTTAGTAGTAAGATGGACAAGTTAGGCCCACCACTGCGAACTGGAAGAGATGTGCAAAGGTTTTATGACACTGATACAAAAACAGACAGTACCATCAAAAGACCAAATGAATTGGTGCCTATAAAGAAGTAAGTATTACAAATCAGCGTGGTTTATCTGTTTTGCAGAAATGTTCCTCCAAAGTATTGGAACAGTTAAAGTGACCTTAACAGATATCTGCTGCCCAGTGTGCCTTCAACATAAATGCTGCGGAGAAGAGTATATAATATAATTAGTATAAGTATCTGTTTCATGCTAGGTACATAGCTTCATAGTAGGATGGAAAGATGAAGACACTTTCTCAGGTTTGATTTCTTCTATTACTGATTGGTCATGAACTAGAGTAATGAACTTCGGTCTTTGTAAAACAGATAAAACTGAATTTGAATGATGTAAAGCTGAAGTATTTAAGTTGTTCAGTATTTAAGCCTGATAACTGCACAAATACCTGCCTTACAGGCAAACGTTTTATAACATTTTATGACAATAAGTAATTTTATTGTCTTAAAGTCAAATATTTATCTGTCTCCTTCTTCTGTAAGGTAGCTGTGGTGGCCCAAGAGTAAAAGCAAGGGAGACTTTGTAGTGAGAAGTCAAGTCTTGTATTAAATCCAACTTATCTTCTTTAAAGACTTCTGAATATTGAGCAAGTTCAAGATCTAAGTTTGGAAGAAAGGGTATTCCAATCTTCTAAAAAGGAAATAGATACTATCTGGTAGTTAACCTTTTGATTATAATTCGGAAGACACCAAATTCAAATGGACTGATTCTTCATAAACTACCATAAAGCATATTGCAAATGAGAAATTGGTAATGAATGTGTGGCACATACGTGGAATGTGATGCTTTATATAGTAGAAATGTGTCTAAATCTCCTAATGCTGTTTTGGTGTTGTAACCAAAGCTGAAATATCTTTGAGACAGGGCCTGAATATTTGAACATGGGTTTCTATTTGAAGAAGCAAAAGGAATGAAAGGGGGGAGCTCTTCTTAGGCAAACAGATTCTGTTGTTGTTGGTTTTTTGCATGTTTGGTTAGAGCTATAAATCCTGTGAACCATCAAAAATTAGGCCAGTCTTTCATTTTATAATACATTAGTAAGATATTAAACATTTGGCTTAGTGAGTTACTGAAAGTGCTTACTGTAGCCCCTATCCACAGAGCAGTGGTTTGATTTTTCTGTTTGAGAGAACGTCTTCCAAGAGTATAGGCACTTAACTCTGTTCTTCGTAACATCTCGTTCTTACTCAAATGTCCATGAGTTTGGTTTGTGAATTAAATCTTTCTTCTTTGCAGGAGTTTATTTAGTGTTATGTTTCAACAGCATCTGACGAATGTGAATAGCTGCTAGCCATTGTTAAATTCAGCGTAGCAGTGTGGATGGTTACAGTTTATGGCAAAGGTTTCTGGACTTTGGGATGCATGCCATTAGTCATAAGGAGCGTAATTATGATTTTGCACAGAACCGTGAGCTGTTGTGGATGACAGTGATAGCTGTCAAGAATATCTGAAAATGCCCTGTCTAGGAAGCAAGCTTGATAGTTCAGTATTCTATGGCAAAATCCAACCAAACTGTAAATGCATAAATAGAAAAAGAGAAGCTTCTTCTACAAATTTCTTTCAATTTTTCATTTTGGAGACAGTGGTAATGCCACTAGATGTACAATATGAGCTGCTTTAGGACAGGAAGTCACCTTCAATCTTACTTATTTTGAAGTTGAGAATGGATAATAAATGTCTTTAAAGTTCTGTCCAGGTCTTAAGAGTTCAAGGTGGCATTGTTACACAGCCTAATCTGCTGTCAGGGTCCATTAATACTTCACGTGATACAACTTAAAACAGGGATTTATATAGCTTTGCACAACCAGAACAAATTAAAAAATCTAATCAAACAAACAACAGACCTGAACAAGTAAATAGAAGTGGCAGAGGTTCAACAGATCAAAGACCAAGCTGTGGTGGCAAAAGTTGACATAATCAAGAATGCATGACTCTGTTGGAAGACTGCTGTCTCCTGGAGATCAGATTGCAATTTAAGGATGCAATTCAAGATTTGTCATCAAATATACGTGAAACCTGATGCTAATTATGTGTTGAGATCTGGGATGAATAAAGTTGTAGATGGTGGCAGCCTGCTAGTTCTGTTGATTTACCCATCAAAGATGGCAGGAATTATTGCGGTTAATTATAAGACTCAATTGAAAGTTTCTAGTCTGAAAATAGATGTGGGGTTTTTTTCTGTGTTTTTAGAAATCTGATCGGGGAAAAAAATCTGCAGAAATTAAACAGAAAGCTATATTGAAACATTTCAGAATTAAGACGTCCTGTTAAACCTTTAATGAATGATATTTTATCTGTTTATGGGACTCTGCCTTGCTCAGTAGACAAGGTAGACAGTGTGCTTTCAATGCAGCTTTTCAACGTTTTGATTTTTTCCCCTGGTTCCATCAGTGGCTTGTATGCTGTACTAGACACCATAAAAATAATGTTTCTATTTCTGGAAAATTTCTCTAGTATACTGTTAGTATTAAAGCATCAGGTGAATTTTCAGAGTACCTGGTGGGATTAGGGCATATTATATATATTTTTAGAGAACTGAATAGTTGAAATACAGGAAAGAATAGCGGACAATTTTTCATGTTAATTTCTTTCAAATACCTAGGACTCCTAGCATTATGTTCAAAACTGATTGATTAAAAGTGCACCCTGCAGAGACTTCAATTTAAGAAATTAATGCTGCTGGTTTCGAAAAAGTGGTGTGTTGGTCCCAAGTTGAAAATCCAGAGAAAACAGAGTCAGCAATATATGAAAAATTTGTTTGAAATTACTTGCAGTTGTCTAAACAGTAATTGAGACACAACTCAGTTCTTTGCATCACTGTCCAATCATCCGTGATCCATGATGATGCGTACTGTTTGTGTCTACAGCTGAATTTTCCTTTATATGCTTTTTTAGCTTCTATAACAAGTGAAGTAACAGTCCAGTATGTTCTTTCCACTATTGAGCTCTACTGAATTTTACCCAATTAAAACCGAAGGTCTCTCTTCAGTGTAAAATGAGTTTGGGGAAATAATGCAAGATTTAACAGCCAACAAATAAAGTAATAGCTAATCTTCAACCAGTTGACTGGATCAAATTTATGAATAAACATGTTGATAATACTGTTCTTAGAAATAAGTTCTCAACCTACAAATGAGTTGGTTTGAAGCCAGGGATTTCACAGGCAGCCAGCCCTTACTTAACATCTGTGCTGTTGTGCATACTTGTAACGGTGTAATTAAGGTTACATTTAGAAATTTTATCCTGGAGTTCTCTAACTTTTGAAAGACTGGCATAACTTTTAGTAGATTTTAATTCTGATATAAATTATGAAGTATTTTTCAGTCTGCACAGTTGGTTGTTTTTGTTATGATGGTGGTGGGTTTTTTTTTTCAAAAAAAAAAAAAACAAAACCCAAAACATCTTCAGAATCTCCTTGCTATGAGGGCAGACAGGAAAGCTAACAGAGAAGGTTCTGGTTCTTCCCAGTGAGCCAGAATCTTTCATGGTTCCACTCTACCTGTTGAAAGTGAAGTCATTTTTGTTAAACATGAATACTTCAGTTAGATTAAACCAAGTTAAATTATATCTTAAGTTTAGTTTCTGATATCCACCTTGGTTATTAATCATTTGGTTGCCTGTACACTTAAGTGTTCAAGTGATGTAAGGAGCTGAAAAGCCATCTTTTAGCCTATGTTTATAACATGAAGGAAGAAAGGTTTTATGCAGTATGTCTACAATTCAGGAGTTGCTACATTGTTCCTCGGTAGTGTCAAGGTTGCATTTGAAGTTACTGGAGTTGAATGCATTTCCTTATGTATACTTTGAAAACCAAACCAAGACTAAATTGTTTGTAATTCTGAAAGGAGCAGTAATTTGGTTTTGGGGTGTTTTTTTTGCTGGTTGGGCTCTTAACGACTAATTATTTTAAAAAATAGAATCTTGTTTTATTTTTTTTAATGTCTGAGTGAGTCCCAACTTAAATACCACTTACACATCAGTGTTCAAGAATGAGAACAGAAAAACTTTGTGGGTCATGCACAAGATGTCATAGTCACTGGCATCTTGCCAAAGAAGAAATCCTAGTGAACAGTAATTCTTTTGAGCAATTCTGCCCTTGGTCACTGATGATAAAAGAATGCACCTTCCTATCTTTTTTTTATTAGTGCTCCTCAAATTTTTCAGGGGATTCTGATGTTTCTGTACTCATCAAAGCAAGCAGTGAGATGTTTTGTATGTTTAGGATGTGCTATTCAAACCTACTGACCCTTGAGTCAAGGCCCTAATGCCCAGCTGGGTAGACTCTTTCCTCTTGTACTTCTATTTATAAATATAATATTTATATTTTGAAGAAAATGGATCTACACCATCATCTGAGGAGTACGCATCCTAAATATATTCTGTGGCTACAAAGAAAAGAAGTCTTGACTCACTTCATATTGGTCACAAAGTATAGAGAATATGGTATCCTTTCTACAGTTTTAAAAATGATTAAGACCTGCAGTCAGCTGCTCTCTATTTCACTGAAAGCCCTGCTAGTCCTAAAAAAGTGCAGTCTGTCAAGGTAGACATTAAGACATACTAAACCAGTAGAGCAAGATCTACCCATGTTTTTGTGTAATAGCAAGTGAAATACATGAATGGGAAGGGACTTGCTGTTCCATTTTAGCTTGTCATTGTAAGACTCAAGTCATATTTAGTCCAAACTATGCAAATTCATGCCAAAGCTCTTCTGTCTGCTTTTGGTAGGAAATAAGTTACAGTTTTTATACAATTAATTGATTGATATGTGGATCAATGAACCCGTGGTTTTTATATTGCTTGTAAATGTGTATTCATGTATATATTTCTGTGTGCATATAAATTTATTCTGTTTTAGAGGCACAGCAAAAACACGGACATCGACCGTTCCTAGTGTGGCAAGAACCATGAGCACGGGTGCTCTAACCAACAAAAGAAAAGCTAGCAATTCAGACAGTTATTCAAGGTACTGTCAGCAGTGGAACCTTCATTAAAGAGGAGTACTTACTACAAAAGGAGTTGGGGGAAAATATGTTCTCTACTATTAATAGATAACTCATGGTCAATATTTGGCATGTTTAAGGTACCCTTTGCATATGTATCATGTAACAGAATAACTTTGTCATCAGCTGTCTCAGATGTGCATGGAAGACAGTGTTAGAAATGTCAAAAACCTCTTAGGAGCTGTTAAAAGAATACGTGAACGGACTTTCAAATGGGAAGTGTGTGATTCAGTTGAAATTGAATGAAGTGTGCATGCTAAACGCAAATTGTCTGTCTGCTCTTCTGAAAAGTAGGATAAAAATTTTGTTGCTATTTTAACCTGTCTTGTTTTGACAAGCTAAGTTTTAAATCTTCAAACACTCAAACCCGGTAATCTAACTAGTGAGTCAAATATTCTATCCTGCTGCTAAAGTTTTGGTATTTGTTTCCTTTCAGGGAAGGTGGGTATCTGGAGATAAGTAGGGGAGTTTGGGTAGAGTTACAGGGTATACCGCTGTAAATAAGTAAGAAGCGTAAGCACGAAAATGACAGTAACAGTAGTAATTTACTGCAAGGATTACAATAATTTTGCATAAGGTTACACTGAACTGAGTTACAGAGAATGTTCTTTATCTGGGGATTTTCAGGTCTGATGGTAGAATTGGGTCTGACAGCGGAGACTACCCATCCTCAGTCAATGGAGGAAGTTCAAAAAGCAGCGAAGGAAATTCACCTGTACAGTTGTCAAAGTTCTGCCATGAATGTGGAACAAGGTATCCAGTGGAATGGGCAAAGTTTTGCTGTGAGTGTGGAATTCGAAGAATGGTTGTCTGAACACATTCTTAAAAGCAAAAAGAAAACAAAAAATCAGAAGCACCTGCTATGTACTGCTGCATGGAAAGCTAGAGCACTCCTTCCAGCTAAACTTCATGCTGCAAATGTGTTGAAACATCATATTGTAATTTTCTGAGTGCAATCTTCTGGTTACACAGTTATTTATAAACAAATATATATACTGTATATAAAAATAGCAGGTACCTAAAAGTATGCTATTCAAGGAAATACTCTTTAATCTCTGTTGGAAATATTTAAAATTACGGTAAAAATGTGTTAAATAACTTAGGTAGCAGAAGTGGTTCAATGTTATTTTTCTTGTAAATCCTAATAGATAAAGGATTATTTAAATCACTTCTGTAGGGTAATACTTATCCATAGGGAACTAGCCGTGAAGAACTTGGGCTTCAGAAGTTTCTCTGTGGAGGCATTTTCTTCATATGTGACCATAACTTAGATGCTCTATTCTAAGTGAAAACAACATGAGCACTCCTTATAAATTCCTACTTAAAAGTATAAAAAATCTGGATCCCTTTAAACTCTTTAACAGTAATAACCGAATTGGACTTTCCAGTGATTTCCTAGCATTTTTTAAAGGATTGAAGTGGAAAAACTACCTGAGAATTCTGTTCACCTGTAAGGAGAAAAGCAACATGTTTGTTTGTAGCTTTCAATGTTCTGTTTTCTAATAAGAACATGTTAATATTTTTATGTATTTATAAGGACAAATATGGTATCATCATTTTATTAAGTTTCTGTTGTTCACAAAGACTTGTCTTCCTCCTCCTGTGCTCCACCATGACTAGCATATCTAAAAGTTTTGTGCTTTTTGTCTTTCAAGGTTTCCAAAGGTCCTGCTCCTTTTGTCTCTTCCCTCATTTCCTCAAGGAGAGACAAAGTATGCTTATGCTACCTAAATGTTAAACTCTTTGAAAACACCCTTCTTGGTGTATCCAATACAAACCAAGCCAAGAGTTCCATAAAAATGTATGTTACTAGGGCAGTAGAGCTTGGTGTAAGTAGTGACTTTTTTATTCTTACACCTGTGCAAATAGGACAGCTTATGTATGAGTGCATAATGGAGTAACTGTGCTCCATAGGTTTATGTGTTAATACCTTAACATGGTTTTTTTTCGTGAATTTGTGTATTCTTGGGCTCTGAACTGAAGCCTCTTGAAGTTAGTAACAAACATTGCATTAATATGTTGGGGACAATGTTCAGGCCCTGGAAGCTGTTGTTTGTTTTATAAATTACACAGGATACTAAAACCATTCACAAGCCAAATCACTTACCTTGTATCTGAATGTAGTATTTTTTGTGAAGTTTTGTTTTGAAGTACAGGCACCATCTTAGTTATGCGTGAAAGAACAATCTGAAAGAACTTAATTGTGCCTTTCCCACAATAAATGCACTCTTTTTGTCATAAATGCTTACCTTCTGCTCACAAACACCATTAGTATCAAACCATGTAATGTCTTTGTAGCTTATGAAAAATGTAACGTAGCATTCCGTCATAGTATTATGATTGTTTGCATTCTCAAAGCTTCGATTACTGTCAATGAGGCCAATTTTGAAAAAGCATGCTTGAAAAAATGACTAAGTTCAGTGGTATGGAATTGTCTTATGCTTCTTATACAAAATTATTTTTAGAAATTATCCTTCATTCATTTTAGGTTTCTTTGGTTGTAATTGGCGTAGCAGGCTTCTGAGCATAGTAGGATGGATGACTGGTAGTGATAGCTAGAACTGACAAATCTTAGCCAAATTGTGTTCTTAGTAGTTTAGATTCTAGGTTCCATATTTTGGCACTCATATCTGTATGTGGAAAAACTGGAATCCTGCATCCTTTGCATAGGTAAGACTGCTTTAGAAAATATGCCCTGGACTTGGGCCAGTATGCCTGCAGACTGAATTATTGCAAACTGTCTAAAGATACGAGTCCAGAATAGGTTTGATCAGTTAGCTCATCTACCAAGGAATCAATTCCTTTCTTTGGCTTAATGGATTTAAAGTTCTTGTTAATGCTGGGAAAAAGCATTTTACCATTTATTGAAAATGCCTTCTACAAAACGAAGGTTTAGTAAGGAAATAAATACCTTCCAAATTTTCCAGGATTGCTGTAACTATAAAAATGTATTGACTGTTTCTTTGAATTGTAGGTGGCAGGTTTTCTAGTTTCAAATCAATCTGCATACAGTTACCATAACTTCTGCTTTTTGAGCTGTTGTGTAACTCTGCTTCCAGTGCAGCCTTTAGTAAATTACTGAAGTGACACATTGTTTGGTTTATTGACACTTGTATGAGTTACAGCAAGGGGTAGACAGGGTATTAACCTGAACCAAAAGAATTAATTTTTAAAAGGTTTCCTGTACTTTTAGTTTGGCTTTACAGGCAGATCTAGCGAAACATAAATGACTGTTGGTAGTAACATTGGATAACGTGTGTGTGTTTGAATCCACAGAACATATAAGCAGACAATGAGTAATTGACTATGCAGTTTACTACTGTATAGTCAGACTATCAGAAGCCTGATATGTTTCCACTGTATTGATTGGTTTTGTTACTGAATAACGTAGGTTTCTAAAGTCTCTGATGTTACAGACTGTAGACTGTATTATATAAGTTATCACCACAGATCACTGTAATTCCATTGCAATGGAATGTTTGTTAGGAAATAGTAGACTTGTTTTCATAATGCCTCTTCAGAACTGAATATGGGAAACAATTTTTTTATATTTAAAGAAAAACCTTTAAGGGAGGTGGACCCTGAATTTTGAATCTTTAGGCACATTACATGTGTCAGGAAGTTCCCAAATTTAATTTATTAATGACCTAGGTCCAAACCCTCTTGCCCTAGCCCTCCCCCCTGCCTTTACGCCTTGATTTTCATGACAGGAAAAAATGATGGATACATACAGTAAAAGGGGAGTGTTCCAAAATGATTCAAGAATCAAAATACCTGTAATTGTGAAGATAAAACCCCTAGGTGAACTGTGCACCGCTGATGCACGTCACTGATCAGTTTAAACTCAGCTACTGTCATTATCTGGGTGCCTTGTTGACAGATACTTAACTTGGAAGCCTAAATTCCTTAGAGTTCATGCATATAATTAGAGTGATACTCCATTTAGAATCATTAGAACGATTACTCCATTTAGCATCTGTCTTTACAGTTTTCTGTGTGCTTAGTAAGTTTCTTCCATTCAATTAAAGAGGAAGAAATAAAAAAAGTCAAAGGTAAAATTCCATATAAAGAAACAAGGGGAAGGCTGGTTTTGAGGTCTGGCCCAAGGGTGTTTGCATTCTGCGTGTTCTGCTTTTGTGAATATCTGTGGTACAAGGGGCAGCTCTGTGCCAGAAAAGAGTGCAGGATCATTGGAACTGTACTGATAAAAGTACAGTGGAGTTATGAAAAACAGCAGCTTCAGTAGTAAAAACTACATCATATATATATATATATGTTAAGCCCTATGCTATGTTTCTTACACAGGTTTATATTTGTGCATGATACTCACACCCTAGGTCATTTCAGAGCAGGAATCTAAATATACAGCTGAAGTGTATGGCTATATGGATAGTTACACCCTCAGTCTTACACACCGTTCTAGGGAAGTGGGCACCATTTCAGCCTGTGCCTATGAAATGAACGTTTAGGCAGAATGTTTCAGATTTGCCAAAGAGACTCAGAGCCCCCAAACTCCCCGCAGTGGGCTGGCACAGCGGCACCCGAAGGGTTGTGGGGGAGCTCTCCATGGTGCTCCGGCTGCTCGGCCTCGGCTGGCAGCGCTGGGGGCAGCGGCTGCGGGAGCTCTTCCACCCACGCGTGCTGCAGGTAGCGAGTTCCACAGGCTAGTAGCTCTGGAATGTATTTTAAGACCTGACCCAGTCTTCAAGTTTTGTGGAAGCGCTTTGTCGTCTGAGAGAGCCTAGCACCTAATTCACCGTTGCAACTGAGGGTTAGTGTCTGAAACACAGTGTGCAAAGGGAACAGTTTCATGGTGCACCCTTATCAAATCAGTGGAAGGAGGTATGACAGCAGTAGTTGAAACGCAAATAAACAAGGCATGTTGCAGTGCACACTGATGTAGGCTATGTAATTAGTCTGAGTATAAAATGAAATGGTATTGTCTGTATTGCAAAGTTCTTGAGAAGTGCTTGTTTTCATCCCATAGACTTTGTATATGTGCAAAGAACAAACTTATTAGTAGGTTTTTTATCTTGGTTAACAAATTTGTGTTGTGTAAGAGCACTTTTTGCAACTTCAGTTCTTTTCAGGTTGACTAAGCTACAAATAATTACATGGGTTGTATGACAGTAGAATTTTCATCTTTGGTGAAATTGGCTTTGGTGACTGGTGAAAATAGTTTTATTGCCTTTCAAGTACAGCTCATTCCAACTTCTGATGGTTTTGTTGCTGGGTTGTGGGGGGTATTTTTCAACTCCTTGAGTAAGGTTTGAGTTACCGAATTGTGGTGTTGGAAGAAAAGTTAGGTAACAGATTCTCTAGCTGAATTCAGCAGTTACTTGGATGATGTTTTCTTTCCAATATTCACAATATGAGAGATTAGTCTTGCATATTACTTTGGTGTTTGTGTGTGTGTGTTAGGTCTTCCCAGAATACACATTTCTGAAGGATCCTACTTAGCCCCATTCCATTTCATGTTGCCAGAAAAGAGCTTATTCAGATTTAATTAGTGTTTCTTCTTTACAAAATATAATAGGGGATTCTTATTTCTCCAATGTGAACATTAGCTTTTGAGTCGGCAAATCAAATATTCAGTTTAATATAGCTGAATATTGAACTTAAGTTCTAAAGAGTAGTGCGTGGCTCACCATAGTTCTATATTTTTGTTTGGATTTCTGGCAGAAGCATGAATGGATTTGGGTCTGATCTGTAAAGTGCTGAGTATTCTATGACTGTTACAATACCTACTTTATATGATTGCTTTAACTGTTGGTGTTCATCCTTCATATGATACTTAGTATGTATCATCAGAAGTTTATTTATTGACGTTCCATGTTTTTAAATGAAGTGTTCATTTATGTGTTTGATGAATTTTGTCAGCGTTGCATTTATTATGTTTGCCTTGTCCCTCAGTTCATTGAATATTTGTGTTTGTAATCTTCTTTTTTTTAATTCCTGGGTTTGCATCTTCTGGTATATTATGTTTATTTTTAAAGTGTCAATTCTGTTTTAATAAGTGTAATTCACCACCTAATGCTAATTTGCCACTTGTTAACAATAAAGCGAATACATTGATAACACTTCTTGTGATGCATGCATTTTTGTAGCCAAATGTGAAACTGTCTTAAATAAAATGGCATATAGGTAACATCACTTCAACCTTATGAATATTGTGGTGTCTTTGGTCTCAAGTACACCAGACCTGATGTGAAGACCATCCACTGTCGTCTTCTAGTGACTGGGAGAGAACCACGTAGCTATTCTTTTCAAAAGATAGGGTTTTTTAATTGACTTGCAAGATCAGATTTGGATTCCTCAGTGACCTTGAAAAATACTGCATAACAGATTTTTAGTGTGATCTGCTTATATAAATTAACAGTCTATGTTGTCTTTTTCCCAACTATATGAAGAGTTTAGTTTATATAGACCCCTATCACTGTGATATCTGTAGTAAATTATCTTTTTTTTTTTTTTTTCTTCTTAAAGCTGTCAGGTATGATATATAGCCTAAGCTTGATCTGGATTTTCTTTCCTTCATGATATTAGAGCATGAATTTTTTTGGTGAAATGATTAAGCAGATTAAAAAAAAAAGCAGAAGTTACATGAAGTTACTGTAAAGTTCACTTACGTGAGCAGAAGTTGTAATACAAGGGTTTGGGTTCCTGATTTTTTGGGCTAAATACAAATGAGTAAACACCAATTCCTCTTTTTTATTTTGTCTTTTTAGAGGAAAGTTCCTCCTGCTGGGCTCTTGTTTACTTCACCACACCCTATTCAGGGGAAGGCAGATAAAGTTTTCCCTTCATTCTGAATGACATTCATTTATGTGCCAAGAGTCTGCAAAATCTCTTGTCAGGCTGAGATTCAATGATATTTTTCATGCTGGCTTCCTCTTTATTCTAGTTTACTATGAACTGTGCCAATCAGATAGTGGGAGGAAAAAAAAAAAGCACCGAAACTCAACAGAAACCTGAGTAGCTGCTGAATGAAACCTATCATAAAGCCTACATCTCTTCTGCTCTGCACAAAGCTGAAGAGATGGAACTGGCAGAAAACGTGTAACCAGCCAGGAGAGGTTTACTCCTGCAACTTTAGCTATAAAGAACTACAGCTATAAACACCTGTATGATGGTGTAAAGTGAGATTTGAACATTCCTTTCCAGCGGCCTTCCTTGATCTGGCTTCTAAACACCAGAAATTCTTCCTTCTCATTATAGACAGAGCACTAACTCATCTTTACTGTTAGAAATGTGCAACATTATCTTGCTCACAGGGTTTAGTCACCACTTTCTGCTTTCTCATAATCTCTTGCAACAACAGTGCTAAAATTCTTTCTCCTAATTTAAATGGGCAAATTGTTTTCCCTTGACACGTTCCCATGAATTCCATGTATTTCTGCATCGTGGATTTGACCTAGTATATTTCTTCTTTGCTGTGGCCAAATAAATAAATATTTAAATGAAAGTGGCAGGCAAGTAAGCATTGTGGTGATACCTTGCAAGGTTTTCATCCCTTCACTCGTCCCTGCAGAGCAGTTTATTGTTGTCACATTTGTAATTTCAGGAGAGATCAGAGGAGGTTCTCAAATCGAAGGAATGAATCAAAAAGCACAAGTCGCTGTGTTTAGCAGTTAGTCTTTGCATGTTAAGCGGTGACTCAGGAAATTTGGCAACAAGAATCAGGCAGGCAGGATACTTGTTAAGAGAAGAAATCAGAAAAAAACAAAACAACCCACAATACTGTAATCACTCAGTTTTTCTGTCCTGGCTCTAACCTTAGTCTTTTCCCCAGGATGGGCCTGAAACTACTTGAATTGCATCAAGATTGAAGTTGTGGGCTGCTGATTAAGTCATTTGAGCTGACTGAACTTCCAGTTTTGTAGTAGCTAATACTGCATCTACGTGTTTTTCTTTTCATTCACACTGACTGTTACTTGCTGAGTGGTTACTAGGAAGTAAAACTTGGCTTTAAACTGTTCCTGAATTTCAAAAAAAAAAAAAACCAAACAAAACAGTTGTTCCTCAGTCTCCTGGGACTTCTTTTAGTAGAAGGGATTTCTAGAGAAGTCCTTACAATAGCGGCTACATTCTCTTACCTGCAGTATGATACAGAGAAATCTGCTTCTTTTTCCTATTACATAAAAGAGTTATGGGTTGGGGTTAGGTTTGGCGGGTTTTTTCAGTGTTTGGAGTTAAAGTTGCAATCCCTTACATCAAAAGCTAGAGAATATGTGAAAGTCTCAATCACAGTTTTCCAAAGATGATACTCCTACCACAAGTCTCTTCACCATAAATAGGTGAGGGGGTTGGAGTGGGTGTATTTCAGGAAAAGATAATGTGTTTGCATTGCTCTTAACCTCTTCCCTCACATTAGCAGTAAGGCACACTGAATTTCATGAATTCCATACAGCAATCTTATTCCATTCAAAGGGGATCTGTACAGTTCTTTAAAGCACACTCCACCATTTTTTCCAAGTCTTTGTTCTGAATACCAAAAATTTTTCAGAGTAGTTCCACAGAAAATTTCTTTTAACACAGATAAAACAACATATGTTACTTTACTCTGAACCAGGAAACAAAAGGCTGACTTTAACTAAAGATTTCCCAAAGCGTTTTGTCCAAGGCAGAGACCTGGTATGGAAATGCTTACCTGAACTGGCCAGGTTGCAAGCAACTAAGAAATAGGTGTTTTATAATGGAAGTCCTAAGCAGCTGGACGTTATCTTACCACCTGTCCTTTTAATGACTAGCTGTGGGAAAAGGCTAAAAAAGGAGCAATGACACCCAAAAGTCAACAGCCGAATTCCACAGAAGACAAATATTTTATTACCAAAGGAGTTATAATATCAAAGTAAGAAACTGCAAAAGTTACAAACTATAAAAATACTTCCATTTATCCAAAACTAAATATGAACACTTCATTAGTTAAATGCCAATATATTATTCTCTGAAAATATTCACACATTTTAAATCATGTTTGTCTAACATGTTAAACACGTTACATAAAATAACTGCATGTAAGGAATCACAATCTGAAGGTAAGGAATTCTAGCTCCTCCTGCACCTAACTGCAGGATAACCACATACAGAAGGCTAGTGCTGTTTCCAGTCAGCTGAACAGTCGGGCATCTCCTTTTTCACCTTCCATAGGTCTCACTGTCTTGCCTCTACTTCAGCCAGTAGAAGTGTGCTACATCTCTCAAAAATCAGTACCCTTCCTAGGTTTTTTTAAAAAAGTTAACCTCTCTGTTTTTCCAAACCGAAACTGGCTTGCAGACCCATTAGATAACCACGCTGAGAACCTCATTGCATCAGCAGAATGGACCCAAGATCAGTGGCTTGTTCGGTAGATTGTTCCCTTTGGTCCTTGATGTCTTTTATGTAGATATAAAGAAACCAGCTACTTTTCCATACTATTTTCTTCACATGCAGCTTCAAAGATGGGTTTATAAATTGCAGTAGATATGTAAGTGTATGTTTTCATATGACAGTATTACAAAGTTACTCGTAAGATCAGAAAATTCAGAGTAGTTTCCAGAGCACAAAGGTGGGACACGGCTTGCTGTGGACCATTTTGTTTCAAATTCTGGTCTTTCATTTCCACTTCTTGGACTCCAGCAGCTTGGTTTAGCCATTTCTGTTTATTCCGTCACCAGGAACAAGGTACAGTAGCTTTCCATCAGAATTCTGGCATAAAGTTTTCATATAAGTGAGCAGAGTTACTCTAAGAATGCATATAAAATGCAAATATACTAAGTAACACCACTTTGAAGGAAAAAAAGCAGGATTCACCTGGAATCACCTGGAAAATATTTTTTCAAATTTATTCCAGCAGGATCGAAGGCTAGATATATTTTCTTTCAGTTCACAAAGTTCTTGGTTACATTTCTTTTTGGGCTGTTCACTTGTTCCTGTATCTTCTTTATTTTGTGTATTTACCTGCGTGCAAACCTGAAAAAGAACAGTTTGTGTTGCTAATTTTCAAGTGCTTATTCTTTTCATATAGACATCTTTTAAAACAAACATTACGTCTCAATAAATAATGAAGGTACCTTACATGGTAATTAAGCCAGAAAGCTGGGTTGCTCACAGAACGTGCTGCAGTGGTACACAGCCTGCATCATGCTCAAGCTCTCGCTCCGAGCACAGCCTTGCTGCCACCCCTGCCCCCTGGGCTGAGAGAAGGTGGCTTTAACACACAGCAAATATGGGCAGCTGAAACCAGTGTGCACCAGCAGTAAAAACATGTATGGCCTCTGCCAGTGGTTTAAAATTTATCCTCCATTATTTGAAGGACTGGAAAAATAAAGCCATTGAAATAGCGAGCCAAACTTCAGAAGATGGGACTACAAGTGTGGTACCTTGAGCCTGGTGGAACGAGACAGACCCATTCCCAGGAGCTGGTAGCTGTAGCCTAGTGTTCAGCATCTTGCCCGCAGACAAGAAGACTTGTCCATATTCAGTGGCTGTTCTTGACTTTACCTAAATGACTTTAATTGGTCTTTAAATAAAACCAGCCATCCATGAGGTTAGGCAGGAGGTTCAAGGGTGACACTTTGACTTCTATGACTTCAGAGGGATAGCTTTTACGGTAAGGCAAACCTTGGAGTCACCACAGGTAGCTAAGCAAAATACAGACACAAACGTTACTTTGAAGATCTGGTTCTGGATTCTAAGATTTTCTCAATTTCAAGGAGGAAAAGAATGAATTAAAGGCAACCTTCAATCCAACTATTTAAGGCAATCATGAAGAATTATATCCTCTGGTGCCTATGGGGAGACTTTCTGATGTTGGTCAGTATTTTTGCGTTCAATAGGTAACTGTGAGCTACACTTAAAAGAACACTCTTCCTTTGCTATGGTAGTCTGCAGATCATTGCGCTGGATTTCAGTGACAATCAAAGAGCAGATTCTGCCAATGACTTATAAATCCAAATATTTTCATATCTAACTGTTCCTGTTGAGTTTGAGATATTGTGGTGAAAATGAAGGGATTATGGAATGGGGAGAAACTCCCGCTAATTGTTCACTGAAACAAATCAAAATAAACATTAATCTCAGGGTAGAACCCAAATGAGAAGTAACAACTATGACTTTACACACTAGAGAAGTTAAAGGCCTTCTTCACAGAAGTGTGGCCTTTGTCTTTTACTGGAGAATTAACTCAGGTATTTCAGTACCAAACCAGAGTATATGTCTTCGCTACAGACTTCCAGATCATCATCTGACTTAGTTTTTGCACTGGCCTTAATGCCCATTACAAGACACGCTCTACAGAGCAAAATCTGTCTTGCATGTAACACATGCATGATAGTTGTGACTTCGAGAAGTAGCTATGACAGTGTGTTGAAGAGCTCTAAGGAAGAAGTCACAGACTTCCAACAACCTGTAGGCCATCACTGCCACTCACCTTTTCTTTTTTAAGTCTTTCACATTTGCACTGTAGAAGCTGTAATGTCCCACATGAGACTAATGCTGCTTTCCATCTAAAGTCTTTGCTGATTTTTTGTTTATGAAAGAATCTGAGCATGTTGCATGCCATACTCTGTAGTGATTCTATTTCCTGGAAAGAGAGCAATAAAAATGTGTCCTGAAAAATCTGTGCCACATTCATTATGTTGGTTTGTCTTTAAAAAAAATCTACATCAGTTACCATTAGTTTCTTTTGCTTTCATAGTGCCATTCTTTTTCAGTAAAACACACGACTAATCTGACCTACCTGCCATCTCTTCAAAATATTTAAAATATCAGTTTGTAGTAGTAACAACAATAGTGTAAACATGTTAGGGAGAAATCATAGCAGTAATGAAGTCAGCTGATGCAGTTAGGGAAATGGTGAATGATTTGTGGAGTCAGTCCTTTTATCAAGTCATAATAAAATATGCAGCAAAAGCTGACAGTTGTGCTTTCTGTCATTTGAGATCTGCCCAAATTATTACTTTTAAAGCTTTCAGATCTGAAGTGACAAGCATAGCAAATATGGTTTCTGTAGAAAAATGAAAACAGATGTTGGGAAATTTTTATGTTCACTTCCATTGGCAAAATAAAATTAGTTTTCTGTTACTGTTTTGGATTAAAAATATAAAAGAAACTTTCTAGCAGAACCCCCCCCACACATTTCTTGGACATGGAATTGCTTAATATTTTAATTTTAAAAATATCAATTTGCTTGACAAATCATGTGATTCCAAATTCAAAAAAGGAACAACCCTGAAAATCATGATTTGACTATTAAAAGGTATTAGTACTTTACCACAATATGTTATTCATGGACTGGATTGTTCAAAGAACCCATCTGAGTTTGTATTCTCTAAAGTAAATTCTGAGACGTTAAATTTTACCTGAGTATCATTGCAGAAAAACACTTTGCTATTTTCATGGTTTTTATTCTTGCAGCACCTGTCACGATACTCTGCAGACATATTTACCTGTAAAATAGCATCTATGTTTAAACATGGAAGTACTTTTAATTAAGTGAGCCAAGTTTCTTACTAACAGCTGGTGATGCGCACACTAAACTGTTCTGCAGAATCTCCTCAGTGTAGCAGGGTTAGTGTACAATTCTGAGCTTTTCCTTGGCAAGCAGGCAAAGAAAACCCCAATCCAGCTACAAATTCTAAAGGTATTCACAGAATCACAGAATGGCTGAGGTGGGAGGGGACCTCTGGAGGTCATCTGGTCCAACCCCCCTGCTCAAGCAGGGCCACCTGGAGCTGGCTGCTCAGGACCATGTCCAAGTGGCTTTTGAGTATCTCCAAGGATGGAGACTCCACCTCCTCCCTGGACAACCTGTGCCAGTGCTTGGTCACCCTCACAGTGCACTAGTGCCTCTAGATGTTCAGAAGGGACCTTCTGTGTTTCAAGTGTGTGCCTGCTGCCTCTGGTCCTGTCACTGGGTGCCACTGGGAAGAGCCTGGCTCCATCCTCTTTGCTCCCTCCCTTCAGGTATTTATACACATCGATAGGATCCCCCCTGAGCCTTCTCTTCTCCAGGCTGAACAGTTCCAGCTCTCTCAGCCTTTCCGTACTGGGCAAATGCTCCAGTATCTTAATCGTCTTCATGGCCCTTTGCTGGACTCTGTCCAGTAGCTCCATATTTCTCTTGTACTGGGGAGCCCAGAAATGGACACAAATCTATTCATTTTAAACTTTTAAACATTTAAAATTCGTAGTCTATTGAATTACTTAGTTCTTTGGCATTTTAAAAGATACAGGAATATTTAAATCTTACACAGTCATCAAATACAATGTTTGTCTCAATAAATACATGCCCCAGGCTTCCAGGCAGGTTATAGCACTCACTTTGCGTATGCACTAACAGAAGATGTCCTAAGCAATATCAGTTGCTCCCTTTGCGTAACCACAATCTTTTATCAATGGGTATTTTTTTCCTTCTGCTTTCACGCTTGTCATCGAGATGACAACTGAACCCAACTCAACAACATTCCTTGACTTTCTTCTTCAGCCTGTATCCAGACAACCTAATATAACCAGAAGGGCTTTTAAAAAGGCAGCTCCAGACAATATTGTATTAGATGTCCTCACTTAGGCATGCATATGAATGTCGCGATGGAGGGAAGACACAGTCACTCAATATGAGTGATCAGCAGACTTCCCTCCGTCGCGACATATGAATACATTAGACAACTTAATTGTGTAACATGCCTGTATTTCAAATTTCGACAATATGAACAGAACCTCATCCAAGAAGTGTTTTCAAAACCAAGAGTTTAAGGGAGTCAAATATTCACTGACAAACACCCCCCACCCCCACCCGAATATTTGGAAGATAATGCACAACTCTGCTTGTACCACAACAGAAAGAAGTTCTGCTGCAGTCATACAGCACTAAGATTTATAAATAAATAAATGAATAAATAAATAAATACCCTAAAACCTATATCTCTGTGGCTTCATTTGCTACCTGCTAAGCATTCACCTGTTCTCACTGGCTTCCTCAAATCATCTTTAGTATAACATACAGTAAACTTTTCTGAAGGCAGTTTTATTTGCTGTGATGAAAGCAACATAAAGGAAATCCTGGCCCCAGAAAAGTCAGGGAAAATCAAATTACTTAAAGAGATCTAGTATATAACCCACTAGTCATCTTCATAACTGCTTTCAACCATCAGGCTGAGGGACTCAAAGTTATTTACTTTGGCTCTGCAAATGCAGGAAGGTGCCTAGTAGGCAGTTGCTATCACTTGAACGGCACTGTCTATAGTATTTGCTGTGAAGTTACAGTGTATATAAGACTATACACTTGATTTTACATAGAAAGCAAATGAGTCTCTCTTAAACTGGGAAAAATGAAGACAGGAAAATGAAGAAACTTGCACAAGCAGTGGTTTGTGCATGCTTATTCTGGGAAGCAAAAGCTTCAGAGTCATTACATTCCTGTTACTTTTCACAGACAATAACTCACTAAGGTTTTGTTTATTTATTTATTTATTTCATTGGGTAGCAGTTTTAGTTCTCATACAGTCTCCTAAAAAAATCATATCTCCTAAAACCCCAATATTTATTACGATAAAAATGACAAAGACTTAGAAAATATGCCTGGAAGAATGGCTTTGCTCCATTCAAATCCTTTATGGCACCCTGGGGTGCAGCTGGGAAGTGGCAAGGCATCTCCGGCCCAGAACACCCCTCTAGCACCCCAACCCTGCAGCTCAAGGAGAGCTGGGATGCACCTCATGGCTCTCCAGAACCAGAAGACAGCAAGATCTGCCTCCCAGAGGCTGTTACTCCTGTCGTATTGTTTAGTCTTGTAGGTCAGCTGTCCTACAACTGCTCACTGAGAGGGTTTGTTTTTGTTCTCTGAGAAACACTTGTCTTTGTCAGAAATAACACAACAAACTAAAGGGGCTACTTATCTGTTTTAATGGCCATGGATATTCTCCCCAACTTTGGTGCCTTGTTTAGGATATAGTCATTTATCTGTGGAGATGTACCTTTCTCTCTTCATAATCTCGACAAACAAAGCATGATTGGAATGCTTTTCAAAATTAAATGATTGCTCCCTGACCCTAAAGGTATTTTGTTTCCAGTTGAGGGCTGATGTGTCTTGATAGGGAAAGGCTGGAAACCACTGGCCTAATGCTCTGAAGAATGGTGGTGGATTGTAGGTGTGAAGAAATACAATGTCTCCTGATTTCACCTTTGGAAAAGCACTATATATCATTTGTATTTCATGCACATAAATCTTGATTTAAGACTGCAACACAAGGGTGAATGCTCGTTTAGTGACAAACTATCAGAAAAATCCCATTTTCATAGAAATGCCTTGCTAATCCAACTACAGAGAGTGCTTTCTCCCATGAAAGTGTTCTTGAGAGATGAATTTGATTGTTAATAATTCATGATGAAGAGGTGGAAGGTAGGTTTTGAGCATGGATCGGTAAAATGTTATACTGTTTTGCAAAACTGTAATAAATCTGGCTGATAAAGCCATAATGGCAGAGATTTACGACTGAGAAAGTTCAGGTTTTCTCTGCTGCCATCTAGAAAAGTTGATTCTTTGTTGACTAAACAAGATATATTAACAAGTAGAAGACAAAGAAACTTTTTCTGTTGTATGAATTTTGTGGCCTCTGCATTTGTATTCAATGGACAACATAAAAACTTCAGTCAAGAAGTCTACAATTAGTAGAATAAATTACAGATTGTTTAATGCTTTCTTCTCTTAATAAGAAGATACAAACAGAAGTAGTCATGAAATTACTTCAAGAAAAGAGTACTTTTTAATGTAATATATTATACTATTTAGGGCCAAATGGTACATGTATCTAACTACATGGTACACAGGTACAAATACCTGCATCACAGTATTTGTACATGCAAATAGGCAGCATCCACAGATTTCAGAGATTTTAAAGAGACTGAATTGTTGCACATACTCAAATAAATCCACCATTACAGGATAATGTGTGATTTTAAATTGGTCTTTTATCGTATGTTAACATTAGAGCTTTTTTTAATTATTATTTTCTATAATCTAAAAATAACCATTATTTTTTGAAAGCCCAAGAGCTATTACCTACCAGCTCATTGATGTCATGGCTTAGTATATTCTCATACTTCGCACGGATTCCATTTTTATTTCCCATTGCACAACTAGATGAATTCACTGGAGATAGAACAAGGAGCAGTGGCAGAACCCAGAAGATAGATCTAAAAACAGCTGGATTACAACAAAAGCAGTTAAGTACATATTAAATGCCATAGACTGTATGCTGTATTAACAAATATATTCTTTAATCTGTTAAAATAGTTTAAAAGGGACCTTTGTACAACCAAATGACTTGTACCTTGAGGGAAGGATTCAGCTCCAGGTTAAGACACTACTTGGGTGTCTAAACTCCCTCATATTCGAGGGTGGTTTAGCCAGCGTGTTAAGAGCCTACAGCTATTGAGCTGACCAGCTACTTGGTGTCTTCTTGGGCTGAATTAATCTCTAGGTTTCACCGCAAGCGTTGACAAGGTCTCTCCATTGACCATAACTGGACCGTAACCACCTAGTATGTATGTAGGCAAGCGTGCGTCTTAGTCAAATAGGTGTAGACATTCCTGTGTCTTAATCTGCAGCTGAATCTCACTGTAATTGTCCATTTTTCATATGGTAAATTCTACAAATGCCTGTGAATGTGTCCTTACATCAAAAGTGTGTTTATACACATTTTGGGGCTGACCAAATGTACAAATACCTATTAGCAGCCATAACATGGGATAAGGCAGCAACACCACCTTCTCTGCATACTCTGGCCTACAGCTAGACTGGTGAGGATAATACTTAAATGTATTTAAGTATTTGGAAAATTATTTGGAAAAAAAACCTTAGAAATTTAGGTTGGAGAATTAGCAAAGATCACAGCAGGTTCCTGCACTAGTTATGAGCTGTTTCTACCCATCTCTGCTACTCAGTAAGAACAACAGACGCATACAGAGTAACTGTGGGGTCTCTGCCAGGAGAGGCAGAAGGGATGCCCTAACCCTAGCTCCTATTTTCCTTCCTCTGGTGAAGATGGGAGCATTGGGTACTGCCAGTCCAGCGCTCAGAGATGGGCATCTCTGACTTGGGCATCACTAGTTAATCCCAGCCTCAGAGAGAGCTATTGAGTAACTAAAAAGAAAGCAATGAAACTTGACCATAATCTATACTGAGCCACCTAAGCTCTGTGATACAAGAATCACAGTCACACCACACCATGTGCTCATCTGCCAGAGAAACATGGTCCCTCACAGCCCATCCCAGCCGACTCCCAGTGCACGCTGCTGCTTCAAAGCAGAATGCATACCACTTTCCCAGACAACCAAAGCCTTTCTTTCCTGATAGATTACTTGTGAACATGCTGTGATGTACACCTCTGTCCTAGAAGCAGGACTGGAAATTTTTTACCTGTACAAGCTGAATTCCAAAATTCGGATGGCAAGCTGCCTGCCAAATTTCAATGGGAAATTTGATGGCCTGAAAACCAGATTTTCTAACCTTTTCATATACTGATCAACCAAAGCCTATTAGTATCTCAAAACATCTAGCCTGGAGAGCTAAATGGATGCTAAATGGATCCTACATGTAGTAAATATGAAAACCAGGTAAGGTCTATCTATTACGATCTTCAAGCTCCAAGTGTAAACCTGACTTCCACAGAAAAACCCTGTGAATATCTGTGCCAAGCACATTATCAGTCGTAGGGCTGAGATTTAATATTTTAAAAGAAGTTTACAAAAGAATGCAAGAACTCAACTACAGGACAACATTTTCCCAATATACCATTGCACCCCTTGATTCCAGTGCAAAAAACCCCACAACTGGAATGCTTGTTTCCAAACAACAGTGATACGAGCAGCTGGAATATGCTGCTTCAAAAACATGCTTCAAGAGATACAAATAACTGTCTTCTAAATTAAAATTAATGTAACAGACTCCATCACTTAAAATTTGGTTTGTCCAACAGCAAGTGGAGGATAATAGGCGAGAACCGCAAAGTCACTTCTATTTATTTTCACTTTCTCTGTATTGTACAGATTTTTAATCTTTTTTAAATTAGGAAATTGCAGAATCACAGCAGATAATTCTGAAAGAGATGCTGCACACTCGTGAAGTCTTTCATGAGTGGATTGCGTTGCAGCATCACAATGAAACATGTTCAGACGTTCTTAATGAGTTCTCTGGAACCCATCAGAGGAGTGTCATGAAACGTTCCAGGAACTTTAGGCTGAAAATTGGAAGGAATTTCCTTAAAGTTAGGCTGCTTCAAAAGAAGCAAAACAGATAACGCTCCACAGTGCTCCAGCAGTTCGAAAGAAAGAGAGCATCTATTACTGGTAATACCCCATCCCTCGGAAAACTCCCCAAACCTTGGAAGTCGTATCTGGAAAGCCCAAAAAAATTCTCCCAGGAAAGTCAGGAAGAGTTGGTATTCCAGTATTTCCAAATATATATTAAAAAAAACCTCTTCTTTTTTCAATTAAAAATCCCCTCCCAAGCATGCAGCCGGGAAGCGGCAGCTCCAGGCGCGCCCGTGCCGAGGCGCGGCCCCCGCCGGCCCCCGCCAACCGCCCGCACCGCCGCGAGCAGCACGCGCGCTCCGCTCCGCTCCGCAGCCCCGAGCGGAGCGCCGGTAACGGCCAGCCCGCCCGGCCCTGCCGCGCTGAGCCCCTGCGAGGGGGCGGGCGGGTGGAGGCGGCTCCGCGGGCCACCGCCGCCGCCCGCCGGGCGAGGGGACGCGGCTCGGCCGCGCCGGGGCCAGGCCCCCTGCGCTGCGCGGCACCTGCTCCGGCGGCGCCCGGGGGCGGCAGGTGCCCGCGGAGCAGCGCGCAGCGGCGCGGGGCGATGCCGGGCGCTGCGCCCCCGCCCCGCACCCTCCTGCTGCCTGCCCCGCTCCCGCGCCCCGCTTCCCGGCAGCGGGCGGGATGGGAACCGGCCGCTTTTACTTTCATTCTAGCTGGGAAAGGAAAGAAAAAACAAACCTGGGAATTTCCCCGGCCGTCACCGCGGGTTTAAAAGGGCGCCGGGCGGCACCGCGCTGCCACAGCCGGCGAGGCAGCGGGGCCGGCGGCGCGGAGACAGCGGAGCGGGTGAGGAGCCGGCGCGGCCGGGGCGCGGAGCGGCGCGGAGCCAGCACAGCTCGGCGCGGGCGGGCGCAGGTGGAGCGGGGCGCCCCGAGCGGCTCTGCCCGCCGGCGCCTGCAGAGCGGCGCGGCCCGGCGGGGTGCGGTGCGGTGCGGTGCGGTGCGCGCTCCTTACCATGGAACATGGTCCGCGGGTTGGGCGGCAGGGCGCTGCGCCGGCGGCTCCGCGGTCATGGTGGCGGCGCCGCCTGGCCCATGGTGCCTGCAGCCCGCGGAGCGCCGCGCTGCGGGGCCGGAGGGGCCGCGGGGGCCAGCCGGGGCTCAGCACCCCCCCGCCGCCCGCCTGCCGCGGCGGGGCACGGCGCTGTCAGAGGCGGCTGCGGGACGGCCGGGCTGTGCTTTTCCCATGGGGCTTCCGCCGGCGGCAGGTACTTTCACTTTCTGCTCCGCCAGCGGCCGCGGTGCTCCCGACCGCGGCGGCGGGCTCAGCGCGGCGAGGCGGGCGCGGACGGCTGGCCGGCCGCCAGGGGAGGAGGCATCCCGCTCCGCCACGGGGGAGGTCGGCAGCCGTCCCGGACCGGGGGGGAACCGGCAGCGGGCAGGGGCCGGGGCCCGGGGCGCGCCCGGAGGAGGGCGGCAGCGGCGGCGGGCGCCGCCGGGATCCCCGCGGGCGGGCGGGCGGCGCGGCAGTGGCGGGGCAGTGGCGGGGCCGTGCCGTGCCGGCGGCGTTACATAGAGCCCCGGCTACACGCCCAGTGCCGTGTGCGCGGCCGGGGAGGAAGGATGGACCTTGGCAGTGCGCGTGGAAAGAGCCGCTCATCCGCGGGAAGAAATCCTAAAACAAAACAAAACAAAAACCCCCAAACAAAACCAAAAAAAAGAAAAGAAAGAAAAGCGGGGGGGTGGATGAAAAAAGAAGCCAACCGTGCTCTGGAGTCTTTTTCTTGGGAGGAGAAACTGGGCTTCTGAGCTGCTCTGCAGAAGCCTGCGCCCCGCTCCGCTGTCCCTGGGGGGAGGAGGGGGGGGGGCGGGGGGACCTCCCGGAGGGCCCCGTCCCGGACCGGGGGTTACCCGGGCTGCTGGCACGCGGCGGACTTCGCCCCCCCCCTCCCCCCGCCATTAGCTCGTCTGCAGAAATCCCTGAGGATTAACAAAAGACAGTGAGTGAATGCACCAGGAGGTGTTTTTAAGTGTAGAAGAAGCTCAAGTTCTAAAAGACAGAGCTGTAGCCAGCTGTGGTTTCCTGGGTAAATTCAGAGTGACAAAACCCGGTGCTTTGGTGTAGGTGAAAAGGCTTGGAATAAAGTAGGGTATGAAAAGTATGTGTAGCATCCCCTTCACATCTCCTGCCCAGTGTACTTTCTTGAGTTTTGAGTTCTATGTCACTTTTTCTGCTCTGCTTGAGCTCGAGTCTGACCTGATTCCATAACCCCTCTCCCTTCTCAGGAGGGCGCTGACCTAAGGGGATAGATGTGAGTATCAAGGAGCAAGTACATGGAGTCAGTTGAAGTGTAGACTGCTCAGGATGGTTTTCTCCTGTTTTCTGGTATTGCAGTTATGTCACTTCATTCACATACGAGGAGGTATTCAGCCCTGTTTACTTGCCCGTGGACTACACTCTGCTTTTGACTTCTCATGAGTTTTTCTTTGGAAAAAAGTTTAAGCAATCCTTCAGAAGTGTTCTGACAAGATTCAAGAGTGAGGGTGTTTTCCACCCTCTCAAGATTGACTTTAGTAACCGTTTAATGTCACTACTGGACTATTTGGGCAAGGGACAGTGATTGATATCAACAGAGCTCCACACAAAGGCCAAGTGCCGGTGCTTGCTTTTTCCCCTAATGTGTGCCAGGCTGGATGTGACGGCTGGCTCGGACCTTGAATTTGGTCAAGGATTTTGCCTCACTAATAGCTACATGATCTAGTTCTTAGATGTGTCTTACACCGTCACTCTTTTTTTCTTTTATTGTCTTCTTTTCCCTTCTCTGCCAAATGCTGTCTGAAAACATCCCCCCGTGCACATTTGAATTTGCTGCTGTGTGCAGGTCAGAGAATGCCACAGCGCTCTTCTTTTTGGGGGGAACGGTACCTGATGAAATGCAAGCAAATTTATGACTAACTGTTTCTAGGGTCTGGCACTTACAGACTGGTCTCACAGGTCTTGAAAAAACTGCACTATAAAGCTCCCGTCCTGCAAAACCATATCCACAAGATCAACTTCCCTTCTAGGCAAGTAGTTCTTCCGGTTTCTTATGATAGTACATGCGTATTCACAAAATGAGATATTCTATGTAGATGCTAGTAAATTGTCAAGGTGTAAAATATATATAAAAAAATCTTTAGCTCCTTTGGTTATGCTAGTTTTTTGGCTGAAACATCAGAAAGACTGATAATTGCCTCAATTTAGATTTTATAAAAATAGTGTGATTGATGGGAAGTCGGTGTAGTAGCTTTACGCGTTAACGGAAACATGACTCTGAAAGGTTATGCTAGAGTGTTAACAGCAGTTAATAGGAAAAGTACTCTTTTCTTGGGAAGCGGCAGGGTCTTGTCTGCTGGTTTTTAAGAAGGTGAACTGTCTGTCCATTGAATGTATATGGAATTTTTTCTTTAGTCAAAGTGACAAATAGATGGTGTGACCTGATCCTGTATTTAGATCCCAATCGATCCCTGTTATGTGACCTAGCCCTGGACTGTGACACTTACAGTTCAGATATTATTTGACATATTTGTATTAAGCTTTGACTGTAACATGTATGTGCTTTATAAAATAACTTGAACTTTACATGCATTTTGTTGTCAAAGCACTCCTTTTAGTGATTTAGCAATGATTCTTTTCTGAAAAGATTACTTGCAGAAAGGTCAAACACAAGTCTTCAGAAGACTATGTTCAGCAGATGGAATTGTCTATTCTTTAAAGAAAGAACAGACACTGACCAGTTGAAATACTAAAAGAAAAAACTTGGGACTGTTTATATGAGTATTATCTTAACAGCCCATTTTAATCAAGAACTTGTGAAAGGAGTCTTGAAGGTGTAAAAGTTTATCCCATCTGAGACTTACCTAGTCTAAATGATTGATACCAGTTTGCCCGTTTTGTGAAATGCCGTTGGTGCCGTAGAGAGCTCTCCCTTGGGAGCTGAATTAAGCTGCAGCTTAAAACCTTTGGGGGAGAAAATAAAACTGAAGTATTTCTGTAGGAACTTCCCAGGCATTAGGTGTCCTGCAACTCTTTAGTAACTCAACAATTTATAGGGGTGTTTTAATAAGAGATATATTAACTTTGCTATGTAAATACTTTTACTAAGTAAAACTACAAATAAGCAGCTTCTGAAAAGGATGCAGTCTAATGCAGGGCATTAGTGAAAATATGTGCAGTTCTGTCTTTCACACTGCTTTCAGAAATGACTCTTAAAACCAGAAATGAATGTACAGCAAATTGCATAGATAACAACTGAAAGGCACTAGTAATTTTATCGGTTCATAGCTGAACATATTCCTTGATTCTGTTCAGTATAGTTTCTCTAATAAAGATTCAGTTGTCTCCTGACCTGGTCAAATTTACGCTTAGAAAAGCAGCTATTACGGCATTACATATTAACCACCACTGCAATACCAATATTCCTGGGTAGCTACATAATTGGAAAGCACATGATTTCTTGTTAAGAATCAGTTCTCGAAGCACTAAGTACTTCTGGGAAAGTTGTCTTTCTGCAGCTGTTGCTTGTCAGCTTGAAAAGATCTTTTGCTCATTACTTTAGATTTGACTTTAGGCTGCTTGCAGACTTACAGTATAGTTAGTGAATGATTGTATTACTGGATACAATTAGTTGCAAAGTTATACATTTTAAATTTTATTTTGGAGTAAAACATATGTGCTGCAGTTGTCACAAACAGGTGGAACTCTGGAAAGCGTGGCCGCTGTTACTGATATGCTTATTTTTAAGAAGAAATGTGCTTGGTACTTAAATTATTTGCATTTAACTATGGGAGATGGGGAGAAGAAGAGACAGATTCCCTCCTATCCCATCCTCCCTCCAAAAAAAATCCAAACCACAAGAGGATCCCTACTTAACTGGGATTCAGAGTTTACTGTGCACCCAAAACTCCCATAGATACTCCGGTCTGGGAAGTTCTAATCTTCTGTCATATTTAAGCAAGACCGCGGGACCTAATTTTGTCATTGCACCAGGACACCTATTGTGCTGAATTACCGTTGCTGCTTTTTCTGCCCAAATGGTTTGTCCTGTCATTGGGGTATGTGCTGAAATGTCAGTATGAACTGACACATGGTTTTTAACACAGAATTGTATCTCAGTTCACTCAGATGTAATGTACATATCTTTTTTTTTTTGTTTGGGGTTTTTTTGGGGGTTTTTTTGGTGAGAATTCAAGGTAATTTTGCCAGTAGAGGTTAGGAAAGAAAAAAAAAAAGTATTTCTGGAAAACTATTAAGAATTGTGGCAGTGTGTGAAGCTCACAGGAAAATTTTGTTATCAAGCTGTGGAAAAGCTTATTCCTTCAATAGAAAGTGGTAATTATTCTATCTTCCTGTCCTGCAGTACAGGAAGATGCCAATAAAGATTTTATCAAGAGCAACATGCCAAATAAAGAGATTTTGATAAATCACCGCTGGGAAGGGGGAGTTTCCTAAGAGCAGCACTACCAGTGTTGAGGAGGTGGTGTGGTGTAAAGCAGTAGCGGTGGGAACCTGCCTCCTCGCTCCTGGCTGCCAGGGGCACTGCCCATGTCCCCAGACACGGGTCCCCCCCAGAGCCCGGTGCCTAGGTTGGTCTTTGCCTGTGCGGGTCAGGCAGCATGGGGAGGCTTCTGCCCTGCTGGGCTTCCAGCCTGCGAGCCAGCACACTCAGCCTGAGGAGCAATAAACAGCCCTTGCCACCACCATCGGGGTTCCCACTGCCCCTCCTGTTAAAGGTCTCTTGTATTGTAGTTGAAGTTTGATTTCAGGTGGGAAGAGGGCTGCTAGCTGAGTTCACTGAGGAGCAGGCTTGCTTTCAGAAGCATGCTCTCAAACATCTCTCTTTAAATGAAGCAGAGCAGCCTTTCTCCCGCAGCCCCACTCCCCACTCCCCAGGTGGTGGGACGGCTGCAGGTGGGCACTGGGCACGGAGTGCGGGACGCAGCCCCCTGCTCCCGGCGGTGCTGCGGGTGAGGTGTGGGGTTTCCGGTGGGCACAAGGACCAGGTCTGGTCTCCATTTGTTGGCACCCAGGCTGTGCCCACCAGCCAGTCTTTACCGTGCCCGTGGGTCACATCGGCTGCCGTACATCAGCTCCGTGGCAATGAGGCGCTGGCGTGGGGCTGTCCTCTTCACTGAGTGGAGGGTTTGAGCCCATTGTCGTCTGCTTTGGTGCCTTGGGTGAAGCTCTTGAGCGTTTCAGCCAGGACAAATACTGAAAATCCTGCTTCTGCTTTAGTGAGCCACAGAGGGAAGAAGGTTGTGTGTGTGTGTGTGTGGAGTTGTTCTGTCAGTGCATTTTGTCTTACTTTTCCTATTTTAAAAAGTGCAGCTTCAGGGCTGGGGGAGGTTTAGTAGCAGCAATGGTCTTTGAAGATACTCACCCATACTGAAATTATGAAAATTTCATTGCGTTTCAGGGTCTTGGATGTACATTTAGTTTTGGTGTTGTGCTGTTAAGAGTGTTTTTCCCAAAACCATAATCAATTATGTTTTATAATTTGTGTGAAATTCTGTGTCTTTTAGTGATGGCCTTTTTTTTTTTACAATGTCACTTATGCAAGTACGAAAAGGCATTCATTGAACTTTTCTTTTTAATTTTCTCCTCGCCTCTCCTTTATTGCACATTATTTGAGAAAATTTGATTGGTAACACCCATGGCAAACTGTCCCTGAAATACTACTCCATTTCTTTCTTTCTTTCCTCTTTGTTTTTGGTTTTTGGTTGTTTGGTTGTTGTTTTGTTTTTGTTAAAGAGAACTGGGAGGCTTCCTCCTGGTTTTAAAAGCAGGCAGATAGTCACTCTGGAAAGTGACAGCAACCTCGGTAGAACCACTGTGTCAGGGAGTAAAATTAAATATCTGCAATTGCGTAAAACCAGAGTCTACCCAAGGAATAAGTTTCAGGTCTTAAATCTTGGAAATATAATGCAAGGTGCTAATAGTTATTTTACTTTGCTTTGGATGTATATTAATAAATGTATGTCTCCCATCACAATGATTCTGCTGAAGGGTTTAGGTGTGTTACTAAATTCATTGAAAGACATATTTTTTATCAGAAAGATTTTTTAAATTGTTATTTTTTACTTTATTTTTAAATTTATTTTACTTTTATTTATTTTAGAAAAGGATATTCTGTGTCTTTCATACATAACAAAAAGATGACTAATTTCTCAAAGTGTGAAGACAAACTTAATTGTGGTAACTTCTGTGAACTTCAAGGTTTTTTTCTTTTGCTAACCATGCCTTCCCAGTCTTGAAAACTTTTACTTGATTTGTTTAGTGCACCAATGTGTTTAAATCCGTGCACTTAAAAAATGTTACAAAGCGCACTCTTTAGTACCCAGGAGTTGCATTTATACCAAGGAGATGCATTCATTGCATTGTAGTTAACTATCTTGAAGATTAAGACTGTTCTTAAAAATTATTTTTTTAAAAAATCAATTGATACAAAGCAGTTGTTTAAAACAGAGATCACTTATTGTAAATGTGGAGTTTGTAGGTCTAATCCTGCAAGCACGTGCCTGCTTAGCGCTATGTCTAACTTACAGGCTTACTTTTAAGCAAAAGACTAGTTTGCAGATTTGAAGAAAATAGTTTCAGATTTGCTGAAAATAGAGTATCTCCACTTTGAAGCTTTGAGTAATTTCTAACATTTATTTTAGTCTGGAGTTAACCTAAAATAATTCCAAACACATCTCTGTCTTTGCAGATCCCCATCACATATGTGCCTTTCTCCCTTGTTTGCAGTGAGTGTAAGGTCCATGCATTAGAGAGGCAGGGGGCAGTTAAGAAGGAAGCAAAATTACAATTACAATATGCTGTGCTAATGCAATTTACCCAGTAAACATCATTTGGCAAATCAAAACAGCTGGTGCATGCTGAGACTTGAATTCGTTTTTTTACAGGGAAAGTACACTTCAATATTATACAAAGACCTAGCAAATGTGTTTCATAAGAACAGTGTGCAGGTACTGAGTCTTTTGTTTTATCATAACTGTTTTAAAGGGCTGACTTTGAAGCAGTGGATGGATACGTGTGTGCTTGTTCTGTGGTGTTTGAGCCTTTCAGTGTCTTTGATTTATGTTCTCTCCTTCGACAGAAGCTATCTAAGACAGCAAGTGACCTGAAATGAAAATGTGTGAAGAGCTAGAAGTTGTTCTAACCTACAAAAGTGGATCAAATAACAATGTAAACTTTAAAACTAAAAAGAATATATGAGTGGTCAGTAATAGCTTTTTCTATTGTTTTAAATTACATTCAGAAATTGTTCTCAAAATATTCAAGTCACATATTTCAAAATAGTGGTGAAGGACCAAAGCTAAACATCTTTGTCCTGACTCTTTGCCCTGCACCACAATTACTACTGTCTAATTAATCAGTCTTTAATAAGCTGTTGTGATTTCAGAAACATATACTAGATTGCTCTACTTTGCATTGAAAATGTAAGTCTCTTTCAAGGTAGATTCCTATAAAAAAAAAAAGCATTTAATTTTGAAGGAACAATAGCAATAGCAGATGCAGCTAATGAAGGTTAGTAATTCAACAGTAAAGATTTCCTGACTCAGCAGTTTTTAGCCCCTTCCTCTCCAGAAGTATTGGAGAAATATGATGTACATCTCTTATTTTTTATCCTTGGATTATTTGTTTGATTTCTGGGCCATACCATTTTGAAAGGAAAAATATATTGCTAGTAATTCACAGGCTGTTTCACAGGCAGAGTTCCATTTTGCCACCTATTTGATGCGTTTTTATATGGGCACTGAGAAGCTGTGGCATTTTCAGTGGGTGTCACACCCAGCGTTGTCTCTTATCTTGCCTAACCCAGATGATACAATTTAGTGGCTTTTTTCTGTGTATGGTTAAGATTAGGGCATGGCTGTGGGCAAGGCAGCTGGTTAGACTGTGACTGGGACATTTAAGGAGGTTAATGGAGGTTGTAGTGGAGGGACATGGGCCCCTTCGGGAGTGTTGGTCCATTACTGGGAACCTGGACCCCTAAGTATGGAGTGGTTTTATAAGGTGGTAGATTTGCCATATCTTCTTCCATGGAAGCCGAGTCTTGCAGATGTCATGGCATCATATATGTTGTCTTCAGTTGCTTCTGAGGAACACCCTGGAAAGAGATCCCTGTGCCATAATGTCTGCACATTTCTGTTACGATCCCTTAAGGCATTCCTGATACTGCTGGTACACCCACAGTTGGGGTACTCCTGGGTAAAACACCAGTCTCAAATCTGTGGCATCCTTCTTGCACTTCTCCTGCCCCAACTCAATATTCCCTGTCCCCTCCTCTGCTCCTAAGAGTCTTGTTTGAATGCAAACATTATCCAGTGGTGCTCATAACACAGCTTGTGAACCTGGGGAAAAGGTCTTCCCCAGTGCTTGCCGGCGCATATACTAGTAGGTCAAAACCTGAACCATTGGCTTCCATGGGTCTGGAGTGAGACACTCAGGAGCTGTACGAACAGCTTCCTCTAGCCGCAGATTGTGGGGCACAAGCTAAAACTGCTGTCCTGTCCATTTCCCTGGCATGTAAACCTCTCGTCCTCGCTGGGAACAGCTTTTAGGCTATAATCAGAACTCCTCACTACTCTTAGTTTGGCAAGCAGAAGACATGGGAACTTTCTGGGATTGTGTGTTTCTAGGAAAAGAGGTTCTAGGGAAGTGAGTCTCTAGGGGACAAGATACAAAGCAGGTACCAAATGTTCTAATTCTGGTAAAAGGAAAAAAGCCACAACCTTTACTATTGTATAAACCAAGACACCTTGGCCCTTAGCACTTGGATAAGCGGAGAACGTACCCATACAGAGTAGGACTCACGGTCTCAGTGTGGTACGGAGAACTCCGCTGGCCCCACGGCAGCCAGTGACCATGAGCCCCCTGGCAGCAGCAGCCCCTCCTGCTGCCTCACCATAATTGAGTAAAACAGCAGAAACAAAATGTGTGCTACATGTGCAAGCTGCAAAATTGTTAAAAGGCCAAGTCTGTCTCACAAGCAGTATTTTAGCTGATACAGCAGTACATATGTGACTGCAAACGTAACATTATAAAAACTGAAATACCAGGAGAGTTTTCCCTTGAAACTGGATTACTTAAAAGAATGATGTGAAGATATAATGGTGCATGACCACGGCTGTCATCTCCACCAGTTAGACTCCATCGCCCAGGGATTGATCTCTCTTGGGCTAGGTTGTCAACACACTTCAGCATGTGGATATTAGTGTGCGTACAGGTTACCAGCAGTTGTCCAGTGTATGGAAAATGCCAGCAATTACCAGCTTTTCCACTTTTTCTCCTTGAAGGATTGTCATCCTCTTCCTATTCTGTCCTTCCTGTTCACATTGGTTGGAGTCCACGCGAGGATCAAGGCTGTGTTCCCCATGTAACAAGTGTCCTGTGTTCATCTAGAAGCCACCTGATGAAGGATCCTACAATAACCTTTAACCAGGTGCTGGCATCAGGCTTAAGCTCCTGGAAATCTGCCTCTCATTGACTCTGTCAAAAGATACCCTCTTAGCTATTGCCCTGCAAAGAAGCCCTCCACTATCAGTAACTTTAGGTAGGCAAATTACCTTAGGATCCCACCAAGGAAACTTAAGCCTACAGTGACCTTTCAAACTTATCTAATTCCAAAATGGAGATCTACCAAAGCAGTCAAGAAATTGCTGTGGTCAGGCCAATACAGGGCAGTCCCATTAGGGAGGGGGAACAGGAGGACATCCTCCTGCTCCCTGCCCAGGAGGTGTTTCCAGCATGAGCTTCAGAATGTGATCAAGGCATTTTCCCTGAGACACATCTGTAGAAAATCAAATGGGATGCCTGCTTCCATCCCTTGGCTCTCTGAATTCAGTGGGGTACCTACCTCCCAGGCCCTTCTGGTGCCAATTAAGTCTGGTTTTCCCCCTTTTCTAGAAGCATTTCAAAAAGCTTCCAGGTCCAGGGAAGTAAAAAGTGCTCAGGATTGTCAAGGTTGAAGTCAGTGTCGCAAGCCCTGGAGCACAGCTTGGACGAGTGCCTTAGGAAGAACCAGGGGGAGTATGCAAAGGCAGGAAAGGGCCAGACCAGCTGGTAAACAAACTTATTAATTACTCAGGGATTCCTTCCCTCCCTTTCCAGCCCTGCACCCAGGGTGTGCACCAGGGATGCACGCCCTGGTATACCAGCCTGAGAGCGCCGAGAAGGAGCAGGCTCCACACGAATGCTAAGGTGGTGGGTCTTCACAGGGAGCTGGGGTGTGACAACCTTCCCTTCCCAGGTTGTCTGCATGGTCTATGGGCACAGGGGAGTAGAAGGCTGCAGCATTTTGCTCTTCCCTCTAGAAACACGTTGTAAGAATACTTTGTGGTTATCTTGGCCCACCACAGATAGGAACTGAAGATCCTCAATATGGCAGACTGGTATTTCTTTTAAAATAGTGTTTAAAAAAAACCCCAAATAACACAAAGGTGAAGTGGGCGTGCCATTCCCTGTGCCATGCTAATTAACAAAATTCTGGAGATTGTCTTTAAATAAACTCAAGGACTAGCCCTTTTCTTTTTCCCTATCAGCTCTCCTAGCTGTCCCAAGGAAGCCTGCCAGAATGAAACCAGCCTGGTGATAAACTTCTGCAGAGGTAGCCTGACACACAGGTGTGAGCCTGGATATCACAGCAGGAGGTGGACTGACGTCTGGGTGGGACAGAGGTGGGGTCAGTTCATGACTTGCCTGTGCTGACAACCCCCGGGGTAACAGCTGGGATGAAGCTCTGCTTACATCCTAGGCTACATGTGTCTGTCAGGGGCTGAGCAGCTGCTCAGCACCTTGACATCTTGCAGTGTGTTGGCATCCCTGCACTCAGAGCAAACAAGGAGAGTAGTTGTTTCAGAATAAAATGACAAAGCCATGCATATGTGTGTAGTGGTAGCTGGCACCATGGGTGTCAGCCACAGCCAGCTCCCATGTCGCTTTTCGCTTGTTAAATTACATCACCGTTTGACTGGTCCTGTTTTAACTGGGGCACCTGACAAATGGGAAGAGGAGGAGGGGAAAAAGCAGGTAAGCTGGACATCACCGTCATCTTTCATCCAGGCAGCAGTTTGCATGTTGCTCTGGAGGTGAGACAGGCTTCGGTGATGCTACATGTGAAATCACTGCTGCATGCTGCATGTCAATCCAACAGAGACAGCAGCTAAACAGAATAAGTCAGGTGTGAGATGTACCTGAAAAAGGGGCAGGCTAGAAAGGGGTTGCTAGCATGTATGGTGTGAGAAGGTGCAGCTTGTGCTGCACTATTTTATGGACCACATGGAGATTTATGGCACAAGGCTATAAACCAAACAGTTTGGAAAAGATAAAGATGCAATTAGGAATGCAGGATACTTTGGTCCCAAGAGAATGAAATTGCTTGTGTGATGCCTTGTTCACTAGTGCCTATCTGCCTGCTGGTGCTCCCTGCAGTGGACATGCTTTTTAGAATTAAATTGTCCATTTCTTACAGTTTAGAAGTATTCCTGGACATGAGGACTGGAATTAACATACAGCATTTATTTTTCAGTGTCTCTGTAATTAGCGCTGAAGAGTAAGGAGACAAAACAGATGTACACAACACAGGTATTCAAAAGTGAATAACACCTGCTTCACTAAGACATCTCTAGCTTCTATTATTAGGATATCTCACAAATAATGTCTTCGCTAAAAATATCTTCATCAAAAACAGGTTGAAGGTCTTTGTTTCCCTTCCAAAGCGATTTGGAGGGGAGGAAGTGGGCTAGAGTAGAGTTTCTAAGCTGGAAAAAGCCCCAGGACAATTATAATGCCTAGTTTTATTTATGTATAAAATTGATGATCCAACAGCTTCTTGGCTGCTGCTTTATTCTAGTGTCCCCTTACTTGTAAACTGAAGAAAGGCATGTCTGTTCCCAGCCTGACAATATTGTTGATAGATTATTTTAGGAAAAGTTAAGTAAAACCAAGCTGGTTGACTTCTGAAAAGAGGACAAGCAGTGAAGAAAAATGCCTGGTAAGACACTGTAACTTGTTCACTCTAGCTGCCCACAAGCAGCAGAAAATTTGGCATGGCTCAAAGCATTTTTAACGTTCCAGTCAGAACTTGGTAAGATCTGCCAGCTGTAGCAAATGTTTATGCTGGCTTTTGCAGATATTGTCTGCACTGTGTGCTGGCTCTGCCTGTGTGTGCAAATGCTAAGGGGTCCCCTCCCCTCACTGTTTGAGGGTGCTTGCAGTAGGATGGGGAAGAAGGACCTCTACTCCAGAGCAGTGTGGAAAGCACTGCATTGCTCCACATAGGTAGGGCCAAAATAAAAGGTGTTGCATATGATGAAAACATTGGCATGCTGTTTCTGATGTTGTGGGGTTTTTGGTTTTTTTTTTTTGTTGGTTTTTTTTGGGGGGTGGTTGTACTTTATTAACAAGCAATCTGATTTCCCTTCTTTCTTTTCAATAACAAATGAAGATTTACTTTTCCCTTTCTGTGCCATCTGTGAGATAATCAGTTTTTTATCCTTGTAGGGTCAAGCATACAGATTGATTTCAGAGATACGTACTTCTGAATAAGATATGCAAAAAAAATGTAGCATCATTTGAAGTGGCAAGGTGGAAAAATAGTTTATTTGATTTGTAGAGTGATAAACTGAATGAACTGCTAAGTGTAATGCTAACTGAATCCAATGGCATGCACCATAGTGATTATTATGGGGTTAACTGCTTCAGTTAAGTTCAGTTAAGTGCCACTGTCACTCAGTACTGTCATTAACAAAGTGGTGTCAACTTGAAAGGCTGGTTGGTGGGGTGCAGCTGGAGCCCAGCCAGGAGCCCGTGCAAATGCAAAATTCAGCTCTTTATTTTATCTGACTTAAAGACCTGCAGACCCTCTGGAGCTTTCACACTCAACAAGAAATCTAGAGACTCACACTGGGTGCTCCTGACCTTAGTGCATTGCCAAGATGCTGTCATTTGACTTTAGGTGGCAATAACGCTGAAGAAATAAAACGAGGTCAGGCTCACGCTCCTGGATCTGGCTGAAGAGCTAGCAGGGGTAAGACTACACCTGTCACCGAAGCTGGCAGTTCCATCTCTAGAAACAAAGGGAAGCAGGAGGGAAGGGAAAGCTGCCACTCTGAAGAAGAAATTTTTCCGTCTCTGTCTGCACTTAAGAGTGAAAAAACCCACCTTTGACAAAAGAAAAGATCCAAAGCACAGCAGTCGTGTCAGAACCGAGTGAGCTGCTTGTTTGCCGAGAGTGTTTTTGATTTACAGGTGACACTGTTACCCTTGTAAACTTGGCATTTGCATAAAATGGGAAGAGGTGAGGTTTTAAATCAGAATTTATCATCATCTTTCTTAAAAGCAAACTTCAGAGCAACTGGCACCAGTGACAGCGAAGCTGCTGGGACCCCCCCAGCAACAGACAAGCTAACAGGCTTGAGCTCTCACAGAACTGTTTAGATTAAACCAAACCCCACAATCAACAGACGACCTCTCCCTGCATCCAAACTCCCTTCCACCACAGCGGTCCCACAGCCATGCTCTCAGATGCTGCCGAGAGCAGCCAGGACCGTGGCACGTTTGCACGCCCACAGCAGAGCTTGCACACCCATCGGCCAGCAAACAGCACCCCCATTCCCTGCAAGGCTGGCTGGCCCTGGCGCGGCTCTGGAGCTTTGCTGCTCTTACTTTTACAGGTTGGCATCGGCTCGCCTATGCACCACTTGCTGTTGGCTTGGCACCTGAAGACCCGCTGGCCTGTGTAGTAGTAGCCGGGGTCACAGATGAGCATGAGCTGGGCATTGTAGTGGTACTGGTTCTTGTAAGTCAGCCACCACTGCCCATGCTCAACTGCAATGCTGTTAATATTGGGACAGGTGACAGCTGAAATACAGAGGTGGCGAGTCAGGGAAAAGAAATGAGATAAAAGACATTAAGTGTTTAACCCCAGGGCATTTCAGCAAGCATGTTGGCTTTTTAATGAGGGGGCCAGTATTAGCATCTCTGTTTTATGGGTGTTTTCCTAAAGCAAACATAAGGCTTGTTTATTTTAGTCAGCCTTCCAGGAACACTGCTTTTTTTTTTTGTTTTGTTTTGTGTGTGTCCCACAAAACATCTGATCAATCAACAACAGCTGATGGTGTCAGCTGATGAAGGGGGAGTCAGTTCAAAGGATATCCTCCGTAGGGTGGGTTGCTCCCTCTTATACAAAGCATCCAAGAAATTTTGGGTGGGAAAGCAAGACACCACGAGAGGGGATGGGACATCAGACCCAAGTTATGCAGGGTTACAAACCTGGTGCCCTAAATCGTGCACCCGTGAGGCAAAGCTACCCAGGGTAGAGCTGGAAGGCATTATTGAAGGGACTTCCCGAATTCCCCATGGGACTTGCTGCAAACACTCACCCACGCACTGTGGGGGCTGGTTGCCGTTGCTCCACTGCCCTGCCTGCAGGCACTCGTGCTGGGCTCCTTGCCGGGCTGCAGCTGGAAGCCCTGGTTGCACTGGTACATGGCTTTCGTTCCCACTGTGTACTCCTTCCCAAAGACAACACCATTCCTCGGGGCTCTGGGAACTCCACAGGAGAGAGCTGAGAAAGGGGGAAAAAAACCACCACCACAGCCGTGAAATCAGTCAGCTTCCAATTTTATCATCGATTCATGGTGAGCTGAAAGCCCAGATCCCAGCTCTCCCATTTACAGAAGCTCCAGCCCCCTGGTGAATCCCAGAAGCTGCAGCGAATTCCCATTTTAACAGAGGATCAGACCGTCCATCGGTGTGGTAACAGCAAAGCGAACGCTGAATACCAGTTTCTACTAGAAGAGGCTCTCGCTCCTACTTTCTATAATATCTGTAACACAAAATGCATCAACACAACATTCAAAAGTTTTCACACAGAGATGAAGGATTAGATAGCAATAATGTTTTGTATTTACATCCGACAGCAGCAACAAGCTGAAACCCTTTTCCAACAGCACTCCTGGATTACATAAGGCAGCAAATTGTGTAATTATGTTGTGGCAGAAGGCAGGCTAAATTTAGCATTACGGCTGAGAATGTAAGGGGGGGAATTCAGGGGAAATAAAAAAAAATTGTTAACAGGCACAATGCCAAATGGCTGCTCAAGATGGCAGCACTTCGGAGAAGATGCTCTGCACCGCTCCTGCCAAAATCCTCAGTTCTGCGGCCAGGAGAGGGGCCAAACAGGGCAAGAAAGGGGACAGGTAGGTGGCAGAAAGATGAGCGACAGCCGAATACAGACAGACCAGACTCACATTCATTTATGCTGCAAGAGTTTCACGGGACGGGACAAGCCCGGCTACCCTTTTCCCTACCGCTGGGAACACAGGCACCGGGAGTCTGTCACTCAAATCTGGTTTTCTCCATCAGCCTTCGGAAGAGCTGGGGAACCAAACCCAAAACCTGACCTGCCTCCCAAACCACCGTGCGGGTTCCCATCCCTCTCTGAGTCCTTGATCCAGGGGAAGCCGATCTTGCTGGGGATGGAGATGGCCAGCCCACCTGCCTGGACAGGCATGGGATGCCAAGGGGGAAGAGCAGCCTGGGACCTGCAGAGCTGCCACGGCGAGGCCACCAGCCAGTGGGGTGCCACCAGCCCCTGTGGGGCACCAGGATGAGCAGAGCCTGCTAGCAAGCACCGAAACAGAGGCCAACACCTAACCCAAAAAGCTGTCTGCATTTTAAAAATACTCTAAAGGAAATCCATTCCTTCCTGGAGCAGCCTGAGCCGTTCCCGCTCAGCTAATGCATGAACTGGAGGCTGAACCTATGTCCCCCGGGCCACATGCTGACACTTCAACACACACTCCCCGTTCTGTTGTTCCCTCTGCACACAGACGAGGGCTAGAAAATCAGCAACCTTAGAAAACTCGCCTTCTGGTGACACGGAATCCACTGGGCACTGGAAAGGAGAGACCAAGCTTACCATATGTAGCATCAGCACAACCACCAGAGATTTCCTACTGCTGAAGGTCCAAGATACTTTCATCCCACTACTGCTACACGAGTCGGCCAGAGCCCCAGCCTGGAGCACAATTACACAGCACCTTGCAGATGCTGGTGTTGCTAATAGGTGTGAGTAATTCAGCAGGCTCGTATTAGCACGATCAGGCAGATCCCTGGTAGAAATGATAATCACACATATGTCACTTCATCGAGCTAAGGAGCTTGGCAAATCTCCGCACAAGGCTGGGTGTCTAGAACAGCAGCCACGCTGAATACCAATTTCATTCTGAGGCAAAAGAAGAGGGGACCTGGCAAGTCCTGCTCTTTCTCTTGCACCCAGTAGTTCTCATATTATGACTTTCTGATGTTGCACCCAACGCAAGAGGCTGGGGAGAAAGCTGCCCCTCTTCCCAGGCCACTGCCCCCAGCAAAGCCTTCTCCTTCCTCTGTTCAATCCTCTTCTGCACCCTGATACTTCACCAAAACTCATCACCTCTGTCTGCCACCAGGAAACTGAGTCACAGCAGCTGCAGGGAGGGACACCTGAGCGAAGAGAGACCAGGGCCACCACACTCCCGCTCAGTGAGCACTGCCCTTTGCCTCTCTGCACAGGGGGAGGATGACGATGACTTCCTGCCTCTTCCTCCTCCCAGCAAGCCCCCTGCCTGCCTCTCAAGCGGTCAGTCTGATCATTTGGAGTCTCTCCGCTGCGTAAACCCTGCACTGATACAAAACTTAGCAATAACACAGTGCTTCTGGGCCAGATGTAGTTAATTAAAAATGTCATTAAGCCACCAGAAATGATAAAAAAAACCCACTTAACCCTCTTCACCTGCAGATGGTTGGGCTACAACATAAAGACTTGGACAGGGAAAGCCAACCGGGGCTGAAACCTCTGCAGCCCTGCCCTTGTGGCAGGATCCTTCCCTCTCCGCAAATTCAGCATCCTGGAGCAGAATGTGTATCAGCAAGTTTGTATTTAGAGCCCTTCACAAAGCAGAGAAGCTTGATTTTTGAGGTGGCAATAAGCTTTCCATCTGCTCCAAAAAGCATTTCTGAGACTCTGTGGGCACTGCAATCCACTGGAATTAAGAGGTGACAAAAGAGTGGGTGTTCGAGGGGAAAGCAAACCAGCATCTGGCTTGGAGACCCATGGAGAGCATGGTCCAGGGAAAAAAGGAGGAGAAGCACTTATGGGTGTTCAGAGGTACAAAAACTCTGTCGGCAGGAAGATGATGTGCGAGGAAAAGGGACAGAGGCTATGAAAGCAAATCTGCAGCTGGGATTCCAAAACCAAAGCAGCTTAAAAATAGGCAGCAGAGACAGAAAAGGTGTATTAGATCATCTTGTGTTCTCCCCCATTGTGCCAACACAAGATTGTTCCCTGCAAAATATTCTCTGCTGCTTCCATAAATGTCAGCTAGGAGTGAGCATGTAGTAAAGATTATTCAGAGGGGATTGGGAAGGGGAAGAGGATTATGCGCTGGCAGAAAGGAGCTATGGGAAATGTCATTTGTTAACCTAGACAGTGTGTTGATGGACACCCCAATTCCCCTCCTCCTGCCACTGCTGGCTGTGTAAGCAATTTATGTATAGTGTTACGAATCGAGTCCTCCAACCTCTGCCACACGCTTCTGGCCACCAGAAAGGATGAGGACTGGAGTACGGCCCAAAACAAAAGGATGACAGTTGGCTTTGAGAACAATGTGAAGGGGAAGGAAAAAATAAAATAAAATTTTAAAAAATAGACATTTGGATTTTATGTAGCTGAAGCAGGCAAGAAAAGCGCAGCCAGCCCTGGCTGTCAGCTGCTGGAGGCCGCGGGGGGGAGCTGCTCCACCATGAATTCTCCTACAGCTCCCACCCGCTGCTGCTCACTCGCCTCCCGCATCCCTCTCAAGGCACCTGATAACCATGGGGCAGTATTAAGATTCCTGATGTAGATATGGGGAAGCAGTGAGAGGAGGGTGACTTTCCCAAAGGGGCTGTTTCAGCCTCTGGATCTAACACCACCAGCGAGCTGTCCTCCTCCCTGGAGAGCCAGGCTTTTCCAGAGGGACACTGAGCTCCAAGATCCTGACCAAGCTGCTCTCTGTGTGGTCAGTGGACACCCCCCCCCCCAGCTCCACAGGGGAAACTGGAGCACGAGCCTTCTGAAATGCTTTGAATTGGCCCCCAAATTCTTTCTCTGGTGGTGACTGCTGTGGATTGGCACCACGATGGAGCTCTGGGCATGGAATGCCTTCAGCTGAACCAGAATGGCACAGGGTGGGTTTAGTGCTTCTCATGTAGCTCCCCATGGCAAATCCCCTTCCCACACCACTCCACCCCACGGCACAGCCCTGGTGTGCTCAGCAACACCACAGGACCCCCCCCACATTCCCAGGCTATGTGGGTGGTCTGGCTCTGACTCCCTCCCCGGTGGCCTGGGAACTGGTGCTCAGGGACTCGTTTCTGCTTTGAATCACCGCTGTCAGGTCATCCCTCATCCAAGAGCATCCTCTCCCAACCTCCCCACACACCTTCTCTCTATCTCCTCCCCACCTCCATGTTTAAAATCCCCACACACCATCACAGCTTTTGGAAGGAAACAGATTTTGGAGCTGAATACCAGGCTCAGATGGCATTCCAGCATACCAGGGCAATAAAAACTTAGCTGCATTTGTACCTATTCTTGATTACACCATTTTCCTCAAAAAAGATGAACTACATCAGAGAATTCCTCGCACTGGGCTAAGGATTCAGGAGGCACAGTTGCCATGACAGCCTGTCGTGCTGTTCATCTGCTCATTCCAGCACTCTGTGTTTGCACCTGTCTGTTATCACAGAGGCTCCATCGCTATCTGAGGTTGTGGCCAGTTTCCCAGTTCACCCTTGCCAACAGGACTGGGTAGCAGGGCCTTGGTTTACTGCGTTCCACTCACCTTTAAATAAATACAAGCCTTGGGAGGGCTCCAAATGGATATAAGCACCCGCAGCACAAAACCACCCTTCGGCAGCAGGACTGTTTGCACCCTTGTGCAATTTCTAAAGCAACTAAGTGATTTGGGAGCACAGAAAGGATTTTTTCAAGGCTCTTTGGTGCCTCCCACACTAAATAACCTTGTTTTTCTTTACAGCTTGGACCGGACAACAATGCAGACAGTGCAATGAGGTTTTGCCTGTGCTGTCTGTTTTCTGGCTAGTTTCCAGGGAAGTCAATGCAGTATCAATCCCCTGTGCTTGGTCCCCTTGGAACATGGATGAATGTTCAAAGGCACTGAAAGGCTTCATCAGAATAAAGATGGGCATTTCATCCACATAAAGGAACAGGGTTTATTGGTGGGCTGAGGAAGAGGTGCAATCAGAAAGGGAACACAGTGAGGGAGATGAAACAGTGCCGAAGCAAAGGCCCCCAGGGCACGCTGCCCTGTCTTCCCCTCCACTCCCACGCCTGGAAGGAGCCCTGTGCTAAGTATGATATGTCATAAAGATTACGGTTAATTAGGAGGAAATGTGGAAAGAACAACTACATGCCTAAAGCTTATATGAAGCCAACAGAAACGGGGCACCACCTGAATCTCAAGACATTTCTCATCCCCTGTTGAGAGATGCAGACCTGAAAGGCCACTTCCAGAAACACCAAAGGAAATTTCAGTTACAAAAGCCCAGCAGGACCCATGCTCCTGCCAGTTTTTCCAGATTCTTCCAGGCAATGGCTTCTCCTGTCCTTAACCAAGGCTTGGCTGTGTCTTGACTGGCAGTTCCAACACTTCTACAGCAGCTGCCTTTACACAGCTAATTTTTTTCTCTCCCATCCCGAGCGCTCCCAGTTACTCCCTTCCCTCCCTGCCCACCTATTCCCAAGGACATGGATAGGAGAGGAGCACCCCTCCCTGCCTGCCTGCAGCTCCAATCCTGCTCCAGTTCCCTGTTGAGAACAATTACAGTCAGTTTTTATTTTTACCACGTTTTCTTCAGTCCTTCCCAGGACTTCCCGGATTCTCATAACGCTCTGTCTGCCCACTCTTACCTTGGCACAGAGGGATCGCTTCGTTCCAGTGGAAGTAGCCCTGCGGGTGCTGGGAGCAGGTGGTGGTGCTGTGGGCAACGAGACGGTAGCCCGCGTTGCAGCTGAAGCGGAGCGTGCTGCCAGGGTGCAGACCCGTCTGGCTGAGGATCAGCCCGTGGGCTGGTGGCTGCAGGAGGCTACAGTAAGGAGCTGGGAAGAAAGGCAGAAGCGAATAAATCAGTCACTGGATGGGCAACGTCTAGAGAAATTCTCTTCCTATTCTCGGGAATGACAGCGCACTTCCCATAACCTAAGGCTGTGCGAGAACTTGTGATGGATAAATAAAAACTCAAAGGGGGGAAAGAACACAGGGCTAGTGTCCAAGTTTCACTCAGCTCTAGAAATAAAGACTCATTTCTGATAATTAAATATTACCCAATTCATTTACTGAGTACAGTAATTATTTATTTATGACACACTGGCAACTTTTCAGCTCAGTTTTATAACTTCCATTAATTAAGATTTGCTAAATTCCAAACCACAGCGATTCATGTTAAGGAATTCTCTGCAAACATTCAGCAGCCAGCAGCAGTTTTGTGCTGATCAAGCAGCCCAGGCTCCCCGGTCTGGATCCCGTGGGAGCAGCGGCACAATGCCGGAGCAGGTGCACGGGATGGTTCAACTAGTTCATTGCAAATGCTGTAACACCATCAGTCACGTGCAAGTTGTGTCTTGTGCACCAAGCAGCTCCTAAACACATGTTCTTAGTGATGTTCATCTTCAAACATCTCCAAATGGCCTTGTGGCAAGGACACAGTAATTAACACTGCAATCTTTACTGTGAGCTTCATGGGATGGGTTCCGTTCACCCCAAGCCATGTGGTCTACGGTTATATATTCTGGTTCTGATTTTTAAGAGGGGTTCAGAAACCAGCCAGAGCTTCAAGGTTTCTCCTGGAAAGGAACCTGCCTCCCCCAGCCTCACCAGTGCAGAACCAGCCCAACTTTCTGTGCCTTCCCAGGCTTTGGCAGCTTCTGCCGACAATGGCCTATGCCCCTCTGCAGCAATTTCATGGTGATCTTTGGCTGAAGAAACGGCTGTGCCCTTGGCCGAGCACCTCGCCCCTGCTGCCTACTCACCAGAGTAGCAGATTTTGAAGCCTTTTCTGCTGTAGGTGTGATCAGAGGACCAACGGAGATAGACTTTGTTCCTGCTGCTGGTGACGGGCAGAGTAGTTCCCACTCAGCGACAGGAGCAACAGACTCTCGCCAGAGGGACCTGTAAAGAAGGAGGGAATGAGGAAAAGTCAGGGCTGCCATGCAGTTACTCACAGGTCTTATGTGCCAGGGCGCGCAGAAGGAGCGGGCATATTGTGGAACTGGTAGCACGGCAGCTTTCGTTGCAAGTCTGGGTACGGCTGCTCACGCTCAGGGCTGTTTTGTGAACGCGAGCTCCTGCGCAGACACCTGGCTCCTGGGGAACCGATGGCAGCGAGACCGGGATTTTGCTCCAGGCAGCATGCCTCCCGCGCAAGTCCCCACGCGCAACCACAGAGGCATCAGTGCCGTGTTTGTGTTCGGCGTGTAGCTACAAGGCTGCTTCGCCATGAGTACCGACAGATCCCCGATCAGGTCATGAGAGCTCAGGGGTGCAGAAAATCTGGTCTGCGTGGGCTTCAGGGATGAGAATTCCCACCTTCCCAACTTGTCCCTTCCCAGCAATGTCTGCTACAGTTTATCCTGGGAGTTTTCTAACTCCTTCCCCTCTGAAAAATACTTTCCATCTAACAAAAAAAATAAAATAAAATATCAAACCATTGATATTTTCTTATGCAGAGAATCCGTGAGTCTTAGAAGGAGCTTTCTCCAAGTCCAGGAGAAGGCTGTAGGTGCAGTGGTGGAAAGCCATCCCCGAGCACTCTGGGAACAGCGATTAAGAGCTATCCAAACTGCTGCTTTTTCCTTTTCCCCTCAGTTGCTAAGCAAGTCATAGAATCACAGAATCATTCAGGTTGGAAAAGACCTTTAAGATCACCGAGTCCAACCATTAACCCAGCACTGCCACGTCCACCACTAAACCCTGTCCCTGAGCACCTGCACGTCTTTTAAACACCTCCAGGGATGGTGACTCCACCACATCCCTGGGCAGCTCCTTCCAATGCCTGACAACACTTTTGGTGAAGAAATTTTTCCTAATACCCGATCTAAGCCTCCCCTGGCACGACGAGGCTGCTCCTCTTGTCCTATTGCTTCTTACTTGGGAGAAGGGACCGACCCCACCTCGCTACAACCTCCTCTCAGGTCATGGGCAAAAGGGTGACTTTCTTACCATCAAAGATTTCGAACTCGTCATACTGCTTCTCGCTCAGGAAGTACACAATGGTGAGGGAAATGTTATACCCAGGCTCCACCTTCACCACCCACGAACAGGTCTGGAAGTGAGGGTAACTTCCCAGGAAGCTCTGGCTGATGATCACACCGGTGGAGTCTGTCAAAACCTCGTTCATCGGACAGTACACTGCAGGGAACGGGAAGAACAGACAATAAAAAATGAGTTTTCCTATTCTGCAGAGGAAGAAAACACAAGGTGCTACGGCCAAGAAGGTCTGTCCTGACACACTAAGCCAAGACAGAGCCCAGCTTACATCCACTTGGACCCTTGGGGCTCGCGGAGAATCCCCAGACCCTGATGTAGGCTCCGAATGAAGTGTGCTGCATTTCCACAAATCCCAGCAATCGCCACATTGAAAGGAAGGGACAAAAAGCAGCAATGCAAACAAACACAACTGTCTTTGCATCATTTCACATCTCTTCTGAAACGAACGGTGCTGCAACCGAGCAACTACTCTCAAGTTACAAAGCACTCCCCGGGAATCCCTGGAAACTTTATTGCCTGGATCAGAACAAAGTGTGCAGCTACAGGCTTCTCCCAGGTCACCCACCGAGCTGTTAACTAGGACTTCAGAAGTCTTTCTGGAATCAATACACCCCATTCAGCTTGTGGAAATATTAAATCCTGTTGAAAATGCTAAACATAAAGGCCAGCAAATACACCCCAGAAGAGGAGGCAAACACACAAAGTGAGCAAAAAGTGTAAAAAGAAAGAGATTATTTACTCATGTCACTAAAGCCCAGTGCAAATGCTGTACTTATATTAATAGAAAACAGCCAGAACTATCCAGAAAGAACAGTGTATTCTTTCCAAATCCTTAATCTCATCAGTGATTTTTTGACTCTATTAATTGGTAGCCAGATGTAATTTAAGCAGTCCCTTTACCCCCAGGCTAAGAACCATCAGTAAATAATTGAATGACCTCCCTTTCTCTCCTTCAGTTCATGCTATTTCAGAGAGAATAAAGCTATAGAAAAATATCCCATTATATGGTAAAAATGTTCAGATAGGAGGGAATGAAGGAGATTATTTAATCACAGCTGGAGTGAACAAAAGTACCAGCAGGAATCCAGAGGATAAATAGGGGAACATGGCAGCATGGAAACATCTCTGGGATCCCTCCTGCGCAGCAGCAAGGTGTACAACGCAGCATGCTTGGGACTTTCATTTGTCTCCCATGTAATACATTCTGTGGCACTAATAGGGAAGCTGCTCCTCACGGAACTGCCTCGCTGGAGGAGCTTGCTTTGCTGCAGCCCTGCTCTTCCTTCGGCTGTTCCTGTGTCACTGGCAAACCATCAGTGCCGAATTCCTCCCCCTTCCCAGGATAAGGATGTTTGGGTGACTGTTATAATGACTTCAGGGATCCAGTCAGACACAGACTTCTGCTCAGCTCCACAAGCTTGAAATGCCTTCCAGAACGGGGGGCTTGGGGTATAAGCCAGAGGTCCCTCCTGTGAGGCAACGCCCCTGCCCCCCAGACAATGCAGAGACCCCACAAAATCCCTGGAGCCAGCAAAGGGGGCGCAGGAACTTTCCCCATCATTTATTAGGGACCTGTGGCAACGAGTTACGCAGCAAATATCTCACTGTTATTTGCAGGTTGTTGCTCGAGCCCAGTCACAGTGCACATGGTGCATGGCATAGCCTGCGAGGCGGGTTGGGAGAACAGCCTTTCCCTGCACGGTGATGCGTCCTGACCCTCCTCATCAGGTCCTGATGGGCGATTTTGCACTATTGGGACCCTGGAGATGTGAGAGTTAACCCCACAGATGCAACATGTGCAAGGAAACCTCCTCCAGTGCCACCCAGCTTGCTCCCTCCCTTACAAGCCCCCCCTGCTTTGCAGCAGTCTGTGAGTAGGGGGGCTTCAGCTGCCACCCTGGGCACCCCAGCTTTACCTTCACATGTCGGGGGAGGTCCTTCAAACTGCAGGTGAGTGCCCAGTTTGCAGGTCAGGATTTCATTTCCAATCAAGGTAAAGCCAGGAAGGCATCTGTACCTCACTATGTCACCTACAGACGGAAACAGAAAACACCTTGATCCAAGAGAAGCATCAATTCATGCAGACTGAGCCGTGCCCTGGAAAGGGGGTACCACGGGGAGCAGAGACCTCTCGGCTGCGCCTCTGCCATCCAGCTCTGGCATGACCATGCAGAAATAGAAGGCGTAGATGCAGAAATAAAAGGCATAGAAAGGCACGCTGGAGTCTCAGTTGGATTAAACTGCTGTCATGCCGCTGAGACTATTATGATTTGTGCAAGCTATTTCAGGTAGAGACTTTCCTCAAAGAGAGCAGATAGTGAGAAAAGCTGCTTTAAAAAAAATTAAAAAAAATCACAGCTACTTTGCTGGCTGCAGACGCAGTTAAAATGTGGATGTAACCATGCGCCACAGCAAAAAAAATAAAATAAAATACAAAAAGCACAGTCAATATGGGTGAAAAGTTCTCAAAGAAAAGAATAACGGCCTCTAAGCTTTCACACAAATCTTTGTTTGAAACGCCTGAAAACTATTATTGTGGCAAAGATTTCAGAATATTTCTGAACAAGCTCGGGGCTCTCAAAAGCCAAAGCACTTCTGCTGTACTAACAGAGAGGAAGAGCCTCAGGACAATCAGATCAGTTTGACTCCCTGTGAATATCGGGTGCTGAGCAAGGTCCCGTGCAGCTCCCCATGCGGTCACCCATGGGAAAAGGTCTCCTGAACCCCCAGATATGGGGTGACAGGACCTGGGGGTCTTCCTGTGGGCACTGCCAGCAGCTGGCGAGGGGGAATGGAGGGCTAGGAGGCCTGGGAGAGGCTACCTTTGTTAAATTCTTTGTTCTCAGTGATGATTTCTACGTTGGGAACGATGGTCGGAGGCTGACGTCTGAAGAGCTGGTAGGCTGGAAGAGCAAAGGAAGAGTAGCAGAAGTTAGGCTGGGGGTGAAAGCAGCCACAGCCATCTCGGTGCTAAGCACCATGGACATCAGTGCAAATCCTCCCTCTCCACAAGTAGCAGGAATCGGCAAAAGTGCAACCAGCCCTTTCCCCCTCCAAACCCTACAGAGATGGATCCAGGTATGGGTCCCCCAAAGCAGCTTTTTCCAGTTTTTTTACACCTAATAGGAAACACATTGTTGTCACTCAGTGGAGATGCAGGTGCCCAGACAGTGTCAGTCCGTCTGGATGACGGGTGCTGATGCCAGGCAATGTTACCAGCACCTTTTGGGACAGTACGGGAGAAGATGCTGGTGACCTCAGTGGAATCGGGTCCATCTCATGACAGGCAGAGCCTCAGACTGCTCCAGCACCAAGTAGATCACAACAATTATTCAGAGAATTTCATCCTTACCACCTGCCCTCAAACAGAACTCACAAAACTCACTGACTATTTTTTTTAAACTTGGAATTATTCGTTAATTTCTTCTGCAAATAATTGCAGGAGTGCTAGTGTTTTCAACTGCAAATCTTATACGTAGCTTGCAGTTCACAACGTAACCTATGCAAGGTTGCTGTCAGTGCCTCACGGAAGGCAAAACAGGCAGACCTTGCACTCTTTGCTGAATTAGGTGTTTTTTTCAGGAGTACTATGTGGCTAAACAGGAAAAAGAAATCCTGTTGATGCGCTGAAATAATTCCTTACGGCTCACACACCTGACCGAATACATTGCAAACAGCCCATTTGCCACCAAAAATTCAAGATCAGCTAACAGTGGGCAAAAGAAACGCGCTGCTGACAAGCATGTGGGTGCATAAGGCTTGAGCACTGCGCTGCTTATGAAAATAAACACACAGGAGCTATGAACACTGTTAAATTGAAAATATGGTACTGGGAACTAAATGAATATTAATGGAAGACACTTACTGCTATTTGCTCAGCACTTCTCTGCATCTTTGCTCCCCCTGCACCTGACCCTGGACAAGCATAACTTCCTCTGAAATTTATATCAGCCTGTTAATTTAAGATACAGGAGCTCAAGCTGCCACTGAATATTAATTCTTACTAACTCCACAATGATGAACTCTTCACACCGCGGAAAGGCTAGCAGTCCTGGCAGCAACCTTAATGAGGCTTCTAGTGATGCTTAAATACGCATGTACAGAAGCACATGCTCCATCGTCTTGCCCCAGGTTCCTTACCCCCTAATCCACGGTAGGACAATACTTTCCAAGAGGTGCATGGAAAAATGTGATGTTTGGAGGTCTGGGGAGCAAGCTAGAGGGAATTCAGGGGCTGCTGTTAACGTGAGGGGTGGGCTTACACACCCCATGTGTGCAACGGGGAGGAAAAACCAGCCATGGGCTACTACAGTGAGCTGAACTCAACTGGGGGCGAGCGTGTGGGGGTGGTGAGGGGTCAGGGGAAAGTGCCAGCTCTGTAATTCGGACAGTCAGCCCCTTCCTTGCAACCCACCTTGGCAGCACAGAGAATGGATGAGCAAAGGAGCCAGGAGAGCCCATGTGTGCGATGGGAGCGGGAGACAGGAGGCAGCAGGGAAGAATCCTGCTGCATAGCAAAGAGCCATCCCAGGAGGGAACACACTTATTTCCAATCTTTCAAAACAGATGTTTGACAGTGGGGAAGAAGGAAAGGAAAGCATAACAAAAATTTATATTAAATGCTACTTAAAAAGTGCTTGACAGCACCTATTGAAGTGGAAAGATAACCCAGCATTCACAGCATTAGTCTCCTCTCCTTAATGGGCCATATTTCAATACAGAGCTGTGATTAAGATGGCTTCAGCATAGCGGTGATACAGCACTGGTAAAGCTCTTTTCAACAGCACATCCATTTGTTCTCACCAGGACAAAACAGAGTCCTGTCCTTGAAACCACACTGGGACCCCCTTGAGTTACTGTGCCATAAAACTCATTCCCATCACACTCACACATCAGCTCCTGTTGGCACCTGAACTAACCCATTTAATAATAGGTGCAATATCATCATTTTTCAAGGGATGCTATTGAATCTTTAAGCTCTGGGAATCATTCTTTTGTTTCCCTTCCTCCACCCTAAGGAAACGTTTCTTTGCAGCCATTTAAAAGGGCAACAGTTCTCTTGACACAGTGCTGATCATCTCTGTATGGGAAAATACAATTTAAAGCTGAGGAAGGATGTCTCCTATATCCTAGATCTGCCAGCATGCAGACACAGAAATGAAAATACACGTTGCTGAAAATCCTGAGGAAATCGCTTTTCCTGCAGTTACACCCCAAAGGGTGATGACAAAGATTTAACTGACTGCACTGCCTGAGCCCAGTGTGAAAACTTCCCCCTTTTTCCCACACCTCTTGTGGCGTGCAAGGCACCACATGCAGAGCCAGAGCCTGGGAAAGAGGGAAATGTCTCACCCTGGAGGCAACCACCTCAATCGCTTCCATCTTTGGGGTTAGGCTTTATGCTAAAGCCCCACGTATAAAGGAAGCAATGAGCCAGTAAATGACCCTAATGAAAGGCCAAGCAGTTGCCAGAGTGCCCAGCTGGTTCACGGGGAATGAACGGCTGTCCCAGCTCCTGCCAACACCAGCTCCAGACCCCTCGTGCCTGTGAGTGGCTTTATAACCCACATAAGCTAAAGAAACTTCAGCACAAAGCACTATCAAGATTAGAGAATGGCAACATATGCTGATGGGCTCTAACCATAGCAATGATACAATCTAATTCATATTACAAAAGGAAGCACTCGCTGAAATGCAGCATGTTTACACACTGCTCATTTCTGAGCCAAACTACCTAAGCCATAATTTTTTGCATAACTGTTATATACGCACCATTGTCTGGCAATATAAATCTCACAGTATTTTGCAGCAGTAAACCAATTCCCTCCAAAACCTAGCAAACATTCTTTAAATTCAGCCTATTGTATAATACTTGCCTTTCAGAACTGAACATAAGCTAAGGCATTCTGCACAGATCCATCCTGTAATTCACACCAAGGCTTTGTTGAACGTTGTTGCCAGCAAATTACCCCAGCAAGAGGAGGTCTCCATTTGTATTTTCCCAAATCCCAGCACCGCTGTAGGAACCTGTTAGCTAATCCGATTTAAAGTTGGGCTCTTGTTTCGTGGTAGAAAGCACAAGGTCTCATTTCAATATAATTCCTGACATCGCTCTTAGCATGAGCTGCACTCACACCAAAGAATCCCCAGGTAATTCAAGGATTTATGGCAATCCTTTTCCTCCCTAGAGGAATGAAGTCACCCCTCAGCTGGAACACAGCTGCCATTTAAAACTAGCCACCAATATGGCCCAGTTGGTTTAGCACAGCACTGGAAAAGCAATACCACATCCAGCCAGCACCGCGGGGAAGGGGACTTTTAGGTGGACAAAGCGGAGGTATCCGTAATGGGATCTGCCACAGAGAGGACAATATTTGCAGGCATCACCTTGAGAGAGGTGTAGGGCTGGCATGGCTATTCGCCTGCAGGGACCTGATCTGTGCTTGAACGATCACCACGTAACAGATGGCTTTCCACATCTGCACGGGGTGTGTGACCGCTTGCCAGTGGTTGAAGCGACCTTCAATCTCAAACGTCTAGCACTGGGCCCTTTGTGGAAGACTTCAGGTAAAAGCATGTTTTTTCACATCTTTTCCTCACAAGCCACAGCTAGCCCATGCCCCGCCACATCCCACAGGTGGGTATAAAGTTCGTGTTGCTCAGCAAACAACACAGACTGTAGAAATAAATGGCAAAAATCCCTCCGTTGGCTGCATCACTGTGGAATTTCATCAGGACCTGATTGGAAGAGCTTTGGGCCGATTTCTTAGCAGAGTTGCCAGTGAACACACCGAGCTGTGGGGCTGTTTGCTGTGGACCATCCCTAAAATCGTATGTCAGAAATACAAGGAAAGAGCATTATTACACGTCCTTAATCCCAGCAACAACCAACCTCCTATACTGCACGCACAGGAACTCCTGCATGCTCTTCCTTCCTTGTCCTCCCTTTTCTACATCTGTATTCCAGTCTCATCAGCTCTCTTGGTAGCTGTCCTGGACCCCCCGCCCCCCTCCCCACTCCAGCCTAACCAGGATAACCTCTTCTGGCAGTGCAGTGCTCACTTGGTAGACCATTAAAAACACCAACTTCATTTTTAACCTCAGAACTTGAAGAGTTACAGCCAGCTTTCCCAAGGAGTTTCACTCCCTGTTGGCACAACAGACATAGAGATATTTTGCAAGTCAGATACTGAGTGCTACAAGCTCTTTAGCCAGGGCAGCTATGTGTGCTCCCTTGGTTGAATGAAGTTGACAATACATCATTTCTCTTTCCTTCTCCAAATAGGAAAAGAAGATCCCAGCCTGCAAGACTCCTGTGGTGAAGCAATCAGTGCCACTTCATAAACTGCAGCAGAGCTGCACCCACTTTACATCAGAGGTCAGAGCTCCCAGTTGCTGCTATTTAAAAGGCAGCTGAGGGTCACAGCCAGGGCTGGTGCCTAATGCCATTCCAGCACTGCCTCTGCAGCCTGGGAGAGCAGCTTGGATGGTAGGGCTGTGCATCTCCGATGGCAAAAGAAAAACCAAAAGAGGACATTGGTAAGTGTAGATGATTTTATCAATGGCTTTTTCTTCATTCAGCCTCTATCCACAGGCAGGTAGCCATAAAGTGCAAAAGGGAAAAAAAAAAAACCAACGAGCCCCATAAAGATGTCTATCAGAGAAATCAGAAGTGAAAGGCAACTCTTATTACGCCAGTCCGAACAAGATTCATCTCAACTAAATTCAGCTTGAGATAAAGACCCCATTTACCATTCATAAAGTGCCCTCTGCAAAGCCCCCTAAGCTTCCCAAGAGGTGGCTCCTTATTCCATTCAGCAGAGCGTTTTGGAAATGCAGGGAGAGGCTGATGAAGGCACCCAGGAGGACAAGCGAGGCTCTGCTGCCCAACACCCTCCTGCCGCAGCTGGGACACCAGTCTGCACCCCCCAGCCGCTCAGCCCCTGCTCATGGTGCCAAACCAGTCTTGCCAAGCCCAGGCGCTGCGGAGGTCTGATGGGCTGCTTCATTTTTAATTGCTGATGACCACAGAAATCAATGGCAAGAAAGATCTGCAAGGTCTGACAGATGCTGCCATACGGCCCAAGGTGGGACCACTCCTTGTGAGCTGCACACCATTGAGGCAAATGTACCATGGAGGCTAAGGATTCCCGTCCAGACTGCCCTCTAGACCCAAAGGATGACACTTCCATTGCTTGGCATGAGCAGCCTAGTCAGCCAGGGATCATTCCCTTCACTGACCTTGCACTCCCTGCCTGCATTTCTCAGGAACGTTACATCAGCAGTGTTTGGAGACAGTCACCTTGTCCGTTTTGCCAACCGCATGGAGCACATGATCCTTAATCTAAAGGCTCTATCAAGCACCCAGAGTTAAAAAATTCCAAATCCTCATCCCGGTGTCTCCAGAGGATGCTCCTACTCTCAAACATAGCACTACCCACACACCACAGCAACAGGTGCTCTATTTATCAGCAAGAGCATCTTTCTGAAATGGAGCCTTAGCAGCAACTCCAGTCATTCCTCACACCTTTGCTGTACCCACCAAACAGTGATGAAATCGTTGTAGGGCTCTGTCTGCAGCAGGGTGAAGGTGGATTCCATAGCCCACCAGCACTGTGAGAAGCCAAGCGCAGTCCTGGGAATTGGGGTACTGGTTGGGGAAGCCAGGAGAGTAAACCGTACCATTCTGGGTGGTGATGTTCCCCACACAGGGCACTGCAGGGAATCAAACAAACACAAAACTAATGAATATCCCCCACCAAAACAATAACTCTTAAAGATCCTCCATTTCCCATTTTTCTTTCCATATTTTGGATAAAAAGATAGCAATTCTGGATACAGGAGGATCCAGCCCCAAAATCCTGGCCTGGTTTGCCTTGATTAATTCGTATCTGTCAAGACTACATCTAAAATTTTCAACTTAATCCTGTTACTATAGATTTATTAAGTGCTTCAGAGATGAAAGGAGACTGCCAGGGCATTTTGTACAGATGTGACAGCCAGGTGTGCAAATAAACTGTCTTTTGCCCTATTAAGAATCTTTGGGCTCCACCAGCTGTCTGCACCCATGCATGGAAAATACAGCTCCTGACGAGATCACACCAGTGAGCAAATCCATCCACTTGTTCATACAGCACAGGCTGGACCAGAACCGCTGAGCAGCTGGCTGCTCACCGAGTACCTCTGAGCAGGGGGGAAATGATGATTTGTATGACAGCAGCATCCAATTCATTAATCAAGGTGACAGTTCTATTGCACGAGGTATCCCCCAGGTCCAAATGAACTTGCAAAGCAATTAGAAAGCCTGGGCAGCAAAAAAGAGGGACAGAAAGATGACAGACGTCCTGCTGGATGTATGCAGGAGGGCCACAGCAGGTCCCCAGGTCTGAAAGTCTCATGTACAGCTTCTGGGCCTCCCTGGCGTGGAAGTTCATTTGAAATGACGATCACACATCTGCAGCTCATTACTGGCAGCCTGCAACAACTGCAGGTACAGGGTTAAGCGCAGTGTCCCCTGCCTGAGCCAGCTCTGCTCCAGAAGCCACATAGCTGCATTAGCCCAGCCCTTGGCTTAGGCAAACAGGTCCTCCCTCCCCACACAACTTATTAATTCAGGCTCAGTGCTACGCTCATGTGTAGCAACACACACTCCTTTTTGTGTAGGAGCAGCTCCACAGACTTGTGCCTGATGTGATGTGCCAGATGTGACGGAAGAGCTTCCTCATACAATCACTTAATTGAAGGAGATAAACTTTAATGAACCATGCACACATCTGCACGAAGGCTGAAGGAAAATCCAGCTTCGCAAGAGCCTCAGACGTGAGCACCAGGGTCTGCCCCAGTCCGCCGGCGCCTCCGAGCCCATATTCACCCAGTCACCCCACACTTCGCTTCTAATTGGGAAATCTGCCTTGTTTTCCAACAAAACACAGACAACGCTGATGACGAACGCAAGTCAATTGGTTAACATGTTCCACCTGGCATTATAAATTATTGGGCAGCCTTGCTAGAGCTAATTTGCATAGCAATTTACATGAGATTACCCAGAGTGCCTCACAGAGCACATTCCTTCCTAAGTTGTGCAGCAGCGCACGAATTATATGGTGCGCGAACAGGACAGCCAAGACAAAATTAATGTTTTCAATTAAGTATGAGTAGCGGCTTTTATTGCTGTTTCTGGGGAGTCAGCCCTTTGTCAGTCATGTGGCTGGGGACACACGTTCCACCTTTCCCACTCCTCCCATCTCTCTCCCAGGCACTAGCTGGACCACTTGGCTCCTGCGCAGCAAAGCCCATCTGAATTGTATTCGGGATGAAATACACGACCTGCCCCTGGCATCCTTTGCCATTTTACACTCCCATATGCCACGGACAGGTGGACAGAGGAGACCAAAAGGTTTTGCAGAGACATTCATTATGGCAGAGCTGCGGATCAAGCAGGGCCAGAAGTTCATGTTCTCCTTCTCTTTCACCAGGGCAGACTAACACAGGCAGCCTCGACCTAGCACCTTCAAAGAGTGGCAAATCCACAAAGAGATGGGGCACTGCCTTCAGAGTTCGAGGTGGCTGCTGCTCAGAGGACACCACACTCAAAACCGGGGAGCTGCTCAAGGACTCTGGCTGGGTGAGAAGGCACCTCCATTCCTCCATCATCTCCAAAAACTACGCTTGAGGGCATCTTTTGATTCTAATAAAACTTCTTCCTCTCCTCTTACTCCAGGTACCCATGGGAGCCCCACCGTTATATTCCTTGGCTCTTTGCTCAGCTGGTCCCCCACCAGCCTGCCTGGCACAAGGCTGGGCTGCAGCAAACGATGCCTTTGGACTTCAGCGGAGACTGACAACCACCGCAGAATTCCGCAGCAAATGCATGGCGGCTGAGGGCTCCTCTCTTTGCACATGACACTCAACAGAGCCTAGTTCTAAGTGAATCTGGCCAGAACTAATTCAAAGGCATTTCGCTGTCACAAAGCATTCTAGGAACATTCGTTATTTGCCGTAGGCATAAGTCCGGGTGAACAGATCCCAGTCATTAGGATTAAGCATGGCCTTCATGTAACACCTTTCCACTCATTTGGATTGAGTCCTCATGGAATTAATTCAACAGAACAGCAACAACCGTGATGCCTCCCCTCCCTCCACTGCCCTCTCCATCAGCACCCGGGGACAGGATTGTCCCACTGCAGCGCCTTCTCCAGCCTCCTTACCTTGGTATTCCAGCTTGAAGCCTGGCTTGTTCTGAGAGTGGTCGCTGTGGAAGTACACAGTGGTTTCATGAGACGTCGACAGGAGGGAGCCTGGGATTTTGGTGCCATTGAACTGCCCGATGATGTTACTGGTGTCATATGGCCCATTGCGGATTTCAACAAAGTCATGGTTCGGCTCAGTGGGGAAGTTTAGGAACTGGATGTGAGCATCTGGAGAGGAGGAATGAACAGTGCCTCTAAAGCTACACTTGAGCCTCAGCACATCAGCACTGCTCGCCCAGTGATGCCCAGTATACCCCGGGCATCAGCAGTACATTTACCCTGCTGGAGGTAGAGGGTGCCTGTAGTTTCAGGCAAGCTCAGGCTATTAACGCCTGTAGTTTCACGCTGCTAGAGCTCCTGTGCACATGCCTCCCTCTGCCTGACACCCAAGGAACTAGGAAGGCAGGCACAGAGCGACAGGAATCACCCCTTGCCAAAGCGAGCGTGGCCGGCTCAGATGGCAGGACGGGCTGAGCACCCTGGGTGGGCTGTTTCCCCAGCAGCACACGGCAGCTACAGCCGGAGGAGGAGAGTTAATTCAGGAAACCAGGAGACTCAGCATTTCTTCCAGACATGCAACACTTCCACCTCCTGGCAATCAGGCACCCTGATGGGGCTGGCCTAGAGAAGAGCTGAGCTGGAGGCGGGCAAATTTCTCTCTTTACCAAGGGCTGGGGAGAGCCTAATTCTGAATGTGCTGATGCCTGCACAAACTCCAGCTGAGGCAGGACATAATCTGACACAAGCTCTGGTCACCTGTTACATTTCTAAAGACTGAAGAACTGGTGACGTTTTACAGCTATTACAAATGTGAGTAGTTAAGACGGGGAGTTACACACTAAAAAGAGGGTATTACAACCGATTCGTAGGCATGCCCACAAATCTGGATCAACCTGTTACATTCCATGGCATCCTGGCATCAGCTTCTGAAAAAAATATCTATTATTTCATAGCACCCTATAAATGCATCTTTAACGGCAAGTGTGATCAGGAGGTCAAACAACAGTTTCTGTAAGTCATTGTGGCACTTGGCATCCAGCACGGACTGAACAGGGACAGGATCTCCCCACCACATCTTTTGTGATAGCATCAAACCAAACCCAGCTGTCTCACCGAACCCCACCGGCAGCAATATCCTCCACGTGCAGTCCAGGTTGCTTTGATAATTCCCTGGGAAACCCGGGCTCAGGAGCACTCCTTCCTTCTCTTCTGCTGTTCCTCCATGCTGGGCTGTAAAATCAACAGTGATAATGGTCAGGATCACTTAAGGGTCTTCTCTGGATGATGGCCATGGCCGGCCAGCTGCACGGGAAATAAAGCAATTAAAAACTAAGAAGAGAGAAAGGAAAGCCTCCTATGTAATTAGCATAAAGTTTGCCAGGCACTGCGTGGCCACATTACTAATGCATGTGCCTTTCTCCTGCCCTCTGGAGATAAAAGCCTGGTCCAGAGATCCAGTTTGGACAATCACAGTGGGAGAGACAGATCTGAGCTGTGAGCGAGGAACCGGCCACTCTGTTCTGTCCACAGCCATCATACCAGCGCCTATCATCCACACAGCACTTGTTTGAATTTTTAACCACCTAAAAAAAAAAAAATGACTGTGAAGAAACAGACCAATTCTATTTTGATTCCAGTTCCCATTACTTCTTTTTCTGGTTAACTGATCTACCTTGACTGCTATACTTGTCAATCTCTGGGCAATTACTGATAAATATAGAACAGAGTGTTTGCACACTGATTGAAGTAAATTCCCTATGAAGAAGCGAGCCACAGATGACAGCACAAAATATGTTTACAAAAGGCATCGCATAAAATCTAAATACAGATAGCATCTTCTCATGCTTATCTGGGTGACCACTACCTTGTTACGGTAACACCAGCCAGCCAAATACACCCAGGCGTTCTCCTAACACGTTCTGACAGTGAAGGTACGGATTCCTTTTGTCCGGTATCTCATTATGTGTGTACTTGCTACTAACAAGGTTTCTCCCAGAAGGTTTCTCTTTCTTTTTCCTCTTAATGGCTCTTTAATAGAACTACTTCTAAATTATTTAGAAGTCAAGCATCTGGATGAAGTAGACCAAAGCAAATCAGCGCGCTTTGCCAGGGAAGCAAGCTGTTCTCTGAGCAGGGCAGCAACCGAAGCCCAGGGTCCTGGGGGGCTGGCAGCCAGTGGCACTCTGGACACTCTTTAGACACATCAGGGCATGTGATTAGCAGAGGACAACGAGCCTCAGGGCTGTCAGCATGGGATGCTGCGGCATCCCTCTAAGAGATGATGGTCACTCATGATGAGTGCCATGTGTACGCCTTCCTGCATTTGGATGACCACCGCGCTTGGGCACGACCGTCCAAAACCAGACACCTGAATTCAACTGCCCTGGTGGTCACACAGTGAGGAACATATTGGGAACCGTGGAAACATGACACTATAATATCGACCTCTCCTTTTCTTTTAAATTAAAAAAACAAAACAAAAACCCACAACCCTTTCCTTAGATTCCTCTCCCTGCCAAAAGATGAGACAAGTTGAAGCCAATTTTATAGCATCCCAGTGAATATTTCAAAGATGAGTGTTTCCATAAGCTAATTGGTGCCCCTTATCATGGAATTAAAAGGCAAATGGATTAAAGGCAATTGAGCATCATCACTTTCATTATTACCTTTTCCCCAAAGACATCTCAGACTTCCAACTCTGTTGACACTTAGGCTTGCTTTTAGACAGGTTGCCTGCTGGCCCTGACACATTTTTGTCACAGGAAAAGACCTCAAAGAAAGGTCCAAAGAATGGCAGAGGGCAGAAGGGACAGCTGGAAAGGCAGCACCTGTGATGAACAGGTCCAGAGGTAGTCAGCAATGCAGCATTAAAGCACCCTTGGAGCATGCTTCCACCAGCCTGCACCCAGCCTCCATCCCCTGCCTTCCCCCATCTTTGTAACCCAGAACATGGGTCTATTGAGCCCACAGCCTCGGTCCACTTGTACTCGCCACACACTTCACTGCTGCTTTCTGGCTGGTTCCTTGCTAAATCCCATGCTACGATTTCTGTTAGCTTCCAAGCCAACATACTGGATTCTCAAACAGACCAACATCTCTGCTACCCAAAAAACATGACTGGCTGAACATTGCTTAAGTAGGACAGACACAATCATCTGATGCAAACTACATAAGCTTCACTTTGCAATAATCTCCAAAATATAGCTGAAGGACCCCTGGGGTTTTATTAGTTTAAAACCTAAAAAGTTTCAGTTTAAAAACTTGAGACTGACACAAGCAGAAGATGAAAAATTAAATCTGCCCTTTCCTTTTGTCACAGCTATTCCACCTATCCAGAGTCACCAAGGTTTTTTTTTCCTTCAGGTCCCCCCTTCCCCCATTTGTATTCTGCCTTTTTTCTGTGGCTGACTTCTCATTCCAAGCAAAACCAAAGCCACCCAAGATACCAGCACTGAACAGCTGCTTGCTTGCTTACTTAACAGCCCAAGCGTGGATTGGCACCTCTTACAAACACTGCCAAAGAGAACAATTTGTTACTCATCTGTAAGGTTCCCAAGGAAGCCTTCCTGACCGACATGGAACTTTCCCTCTTTACCTTCCACAAAGGAAAAAAACAAGACAAAACAACTACTGCAGACTTCCCTTTTATTGTCACTTCCTCTAGCGGTGTGCAGGGCGCACTGGGGACTGCTGTGAATAATTACGTGCATTGGGAAGAATTTTCTACCTTTGCTACCCGGACTCAGGCACCAGCCACTGCACAACAAACTAAATGGGGCTGTTGGTCTGTTCTGGTAATGGCATCTCCTTTGGGAAGGCTGTCATGCTAATAAGAGTCCATAATGAACACACAGGTCTTTGAAGCAGGCTTGACTAGTGATTGCAAGGAATGCCAGTCATCCTGAGCTCAGGTTTAATTCCCTCCCACACGTGGCTTTTGTTAGCTTGCTGTTTACAGCTTAACATTATTGACATCATAAATGTTGAATCATGAGGCTGAAATGAAAAGAAAGGATTTCCGCTTTGCTTGTGGTTCCCTCCTTTGCTGCATACCTCTCTCCTCCCCTGCTTTGGTTGCGTACCTCATTCAGCTTATGCGACACGTTTAAGTCTCAGAGCGATGAAAGCTATGGCAACAGGATTTGTGCATCTAATCCCTGATGCAGAGTGCTAAAAACATACCATGCAGCATCACATTTCCTATTCACAAGATCGTTCATGTTTTCATTCACGTTAAACTTGGGAGAGAAGTTACAGAAATTCTGTATAAGGAGAAAAACTCAGGGCAGCAGGTCCCTCATGGGATCAGGGCACTTGGTTTATAATGCTGAAGCAGGTTCATGGGGGCAGGTGGAAACGGGGCTCATGCCTGGAAGCACGGTAACAGCCTGGAAGCATAACAAGAAATAGCATAGCCAGTAGAAGTGTCTGGAATTTGCTAAGGTCTTGCTTATTGGATTTTTGTTCTAAGTCACTCTTTCTGCTCATGTGTAGAGGTTGCCAATTCAGTATCACACACCTGGCCAACACTCTCTAAAACGTGATTTGCTTCTGCTGCTCTCACATGCTAGCCACCACCTGAAGCAACACCCTCAGGTGACAATGCCACCAGCTGCCACAGCTGGGACAGACGCCCTCACCCACAGGTAAGAAACAGCTGCTCCACCAAGGACCAGACCCAAAGAGCTTGCTCGGCACAGAGCACTGGCCACTGAGCCCCAGCTCAGTACTGCTACCACCACCAGAAGCTGGGCAGAAACTCCACAGAACACTTACGGTTTCTGGAGAGCCCCTCTGTTCTCTTTCCACTTGGGCAGAAGTGGCATGGGCCCACCTCTCCTGTCTTCAGTAACCAGGATGGTTCCACCTTCCCCAGGTGAGCACTCGCTTCGTGTGCCCAGTGAAAGCACAGCAGAGGCTGCCAGCTAGTGGAACACCAGAAGCCCACTCTGGCCAGACCAGGAGAATCCTGCCAACAAAAAATGATGACTTAGACAAGCAGTTTGAAATACCTAAACACTACAAGCATTTTAAAAAAACCCAAACCACCAACAACCAAAAAACCAAACCTTGAGTGTGCTCACCATTCAGCTCTATACTGGGAATTAATAGATTCACAGTTTCCTGTCTGTGGGCTGAAAAGCTGCTACTGATAAATGAATTTTTGCAACCCAAAGGAAGAGCAGGGCCCGCTCTGGGAGCATGTCCAGGCCGGGACCCCCCCCCCCCACCCCCCAGCACAGCCATAATGGCGATGCACAGGCCCCACCTCGGCACATAGCTGAAAAGGCTTCTCCCTGAGGAAGGTTCAGCCACCCCGGGAGGACAGAGCCAGGACCCCAGGACCTACAGGATGAGTGAGAACATGGAGGCCTTGTGGAGCTGCAGGACTGCCAGCTCTAAAAGCCCCCCTGCCCCTCCCCCCGGCCTCCCTTCCCGCCCCCCGGCTGGATCGAGGCCTCGGTGCCACCAGGTGCCGGCAGGCCGCGGGGGGCGGGGTTAAAGCACAAGGCTTTTGTAATTAGAGACAGGTTTGAGTAAAGGGCAGCTACGGAGGAAATTATCAGAACAGATGGGATAATAATTTTTAAACAGTTTTCCTGTTTAAGGAAAGAAGTAAAGCTTTGAGGCGCCGGTGTCAGGAGCTGCCTCAGTGAGGCCCCCTGCCTCCGCGGCTGCCCCGGCCCACCTGCGGGGGGCGGCTGGGCCCTGGGCGGGCTGGGCTGGGCCCTGAGTGACTGGGCCGGGCCGTCACCTCGGGTGGGCCGCGGCTGGGCCCAGAGTGACTTGGGTGGGCTGGGCCGGGCCGGGCCGTCACCTCGGGTGGGCCGCGGCTGGGCCCTGAGTGACTCGGGTGGGCGGCTGGGCCGGGCCCTGAGTGATTCGGGTGGGCCAGGCCTGGGCACCTCGGGTGGGCCTCGGCTGGGCCTGAGTGACTGCGGTGGGCTAGGCCAGGCCAAGCCTGAGTGACTGGGGTGGGCCCTCCTGCCTAAAGGAGAGAGGGGAAGGAGTTCTGTGGTGGTGGGTGCTGGGGGGCTGCTAGCCACACCATGGCTGGTAGGTGGGGTGACTCCGGAAGAGTTGGAGTGCTGAGCTGGTATGAAGCAACACTGTAAGCTTAGCAGGGGATGGTCCCAGCAGTTCTTCTGAAGCTTAAAGGTATGTTTTATGCACTATTTTTACTTTGGCATAGTTGGATGGTTTTGTTTTTTGGGTTTTTTTTGTTTTTTTTTTCTCTGATGCTGGTCCCTGTGGTAGCTGCTTGTAGCATCCGTGTTGTCCTACCTACAGTGCCGATCCTGTTAGCAGATTCCTCACCTCTTGCTTGAGGTTGTTACACCTCGTGGGGAGGTCTGTTGTCATTTATGTATGCGGTGCGTTTTCTTTGGAAAACCAGTAACTTAATAATGAAAATCATCCGTGTCACCTCAAGCTGTGTAGTCACATCTTCTGGCCTCAGGTGTGTTCATTATGCAGGAGCGAATTCAGAGCAGTGGGGGACTCCCAAGGAGCCTGGTCTGCTCCTGGCCTTGCTGAGCAAGTACCTGCTTACCCAGCCCCGGCCCTGGCCAGCCTCCCTGCTCTGCTGGAAGGCGCTTCTTTTCTCTGCTGCTCTTGAACGGTGTCCAGGGATGCCTCACTCACTAGAGTAGATTACAGGGTTGTTAGTATGCATGCACCGTGGCACCCTCTCCGAACACGCACCCCAAGCGTTAATAAGCAAAGTAAACAGCACAAGCCTCCGCGTCCAGCTGCTGAAACTCTTAATAACCAAATCCTTTCCGAGTTAATGTTTGCTATCAAAACAATGTGCTGACTGTGGCTCTCATTCTTTCTTTCTCCCCCTGCCCCCCTCCAGTCTCATTGATGAACCGGTGATGCTGTTATTTGCTTACAGCCAATATTCCGGTGCTGTTCACTCATCGTTCATAGTTTTAACTTGATAAATGCTGTATCTTTTTGCTTATAGTGTGAGTCTTGTCTCAGTCAGCAGGGCAAATGCCTGTCTGTTGGGGGCAAAAGTTAATAAAAGAGTTAACGAGGAAGAACAACAGACTTGTGGCATCTCTTGGAGGGGGAGCACAAAGACAGGCCCTCTAATAATCCCCTGGATGCATAATGGGGTCATTGCGGTTTTTCTGAGGACATCTGTTCTGTGCCCTGAATGAGGAGCACAATCGTTCACCATTAAAATTAGTGAGAGGTGAGAGTATTGATGTGGGCTCTAAGTCAATGCTGAGCAAACACAGCACACAGAGCAAATCTTCTCTTAGCTGTGTGAAGTGCTTCCCGGCAGCGCAAGGGAAACAGGACAGAAGTGGCCATGCAGGTATTATTTGGTAATAAACTTTAAGCTGGAGTTGGATGTGAAAAAAACACCTAATGCTGATTTAGCCTTTGTAATTTTCTGTATTGAGATGTTGCTTGCCTTAATTCCAGTTTTGACTGGACAGCTGGAAGAGAAGGGAAGTTCTTCCACTTTAAATGGGAAATAAAGCCAGCAGTGCAGTTTGTCTTACTCCGGTGGTGGAAACTTGGGAGGAGGAAGTTGTGAACATCTGAAAGAATCCCTGATGAACATTTCAGTTTGCATAGAAACATGCAAACAAGGTGGGTTTTGAAGCCATATGGAGAATCCCACTTTGTTCAGGCTGCATCTGAACATCTGCTGGTCACCTCTTAATGGCTAAAACCATAGATTGCCAGCATTATGTTTCTTCTGTGTATTTTGCAATCTTGCTGTTCTCTGTATAAGTGGTGTATTTCTGTTTATATCCAGTGTACCACAGGCACTCCTGGAATACATAGATTTACAAGTATACATGAAAATTTTCAAAAGAGCTGGTGTCACGTAGAAATACATTCCCATAAAGATCATAATGGCATCTTCAAAGAAAGCTTGAACACTTAATTCATTTGTGAACAGAAATGAGACTTGGGGGAAGTGTAGCCACTCGTACACCTTTCAGAGGCACTTAAAACAAGGACAGTTATGATTAAGGTGAGTGATGAGGAACAAGGCTCTCATCCTGAGGCGGTCTCTGTTACAAAGCTGACTTGGGCTGTAAGCAAAGTGAGCAATGGCTAGGGCTTGTGGAGTGGTCCCTTGCAGGAGTGGTTTGTCCTTGCCTGGCCCTTAGTCTTTGGGTCAGGAAAACTAAATTTTACTTATGCTACTGATAATCTTTGAGTTAGCTCTGTACGGTCGTTTTACAAGTGTCAGGATTTGTCTGGGTAGGGAACATTGCAGGTACTGCAAGGCAAGGTACTCTAGACTGTATATTTGCAAACAGCTCTATGTGGGCTCTCTTTTGGAGTAGCGGGGAAATAGCTTGGTTAGTTTACCTGTGTAGGCGAGGCCAAAAGTGCACAACTCGCTTCCTGCTGATGGCAGAGAAGTGCTCTGTGTAATTCAGGCTGTAGTATGTTTGACAGCTTGCATACATTGTGAAGCACCTCTCCTAAATTTTCAGGTGACGAGGCTGTGGTGAGCAAAATGGGCTGGCTTCCTTTACAAGGACTGTTTGAACGTTTTGTTAGATGAAGTCTATAGTTGTGACTGAGATGTTTGTAGCTGCACAAACCTGGCAATGCATCTGTAGGCAATGAAAGTGCTAAGTTACAGAAAAGCATCTCTTCTTCCTGGTACATGTTGGTCCTGAGAGAATCCATTCGAGGAAGCTTCGTTAATCAAGAGAACCCCCAACCAGTCTGAAGATACTTTAATGGAATAGTTAGAGCTAATGTAACGAGACATATTTCAACCCAGAAAGTACGAACTAAATCCAGACATGGGAGTTAACTGAGAGTATATGAGGTAGCTTAATTACTTACCTAATTCTGTGCTTTGGATGTACCTGGGGGCTCTCACTGTTTCCCCATAAGCAAAGAGCAGCTTTGAGTCTGTGTAGCATTTACTTCAGGTTGAGTGAAATGAGAATAAATATAGCAACAGAATTAAAAGCTTTACTAGAGAGCAGGTGTGCTGATGTCCTCTTTAACATGCCACGTTAATTTGGCCTGCAGCAATTGCAGCTGCCCTCGCTGAAGTGGGGCAGTCTGTGGGAGGTATTTCCCATTGGTATTTTTTAGTGCTTTGGTTATTTTGATGCAGTTTTCATTTTAAAGGGGTTGCCGAACAGTTGTACTCGGGCTACTTCAAAGCAACACTCAGAAAAGGAAGGTTCTTTCTTCTCATGTCCTAGAGGAGGTGAGGGAGAGGCTGTTTGGGCAGTGATCATGATCTACAGCTGAATGTCTCCTCATGCAGTCTGCTATTGCCAGCACTGCTGTGATACAGGATGCCTTTTATTCTATGTTGGGAGTCTGTGAGCAAATTAAGCTTAGGAAACCTCAGTCCCCCCCTAACATCTGTTGTGGGGCAGTCCCCTTTATTGACTCGTATGAGGACTTTGTCCAGCACTGTGGTCCCTGGTTCTGATTTACACTTTGAAAATCAGTCGAAAACTGTGTAAGTACTGAAGTGCGGCTTTTGAGGGAAGCCAGACCAGTTGTGCTTGCAGGAAAAAGAGGGTGATGAAGGATACTTTCTTATCTTCTGGTAGGAACCAAAACTACTGGCCAAAATCTTGTTGAAACCTACTAACGGATCGCTTATTTTATTAAGAAACTTTATCAAGGTGTTTTAAGAAACCTTTTACTGTTCCAAGATGAATTATTTAAGCTGGGATCTGGCACTGGGGAGAGGTGTTGGTTGTTTTTTGGCTTTGTTCTTGCTGACCTTGTCTGTTATCTAAACTGGTCAGCGAAAGAGGTACCTTTATTTCTGTTGCACGTGATTCCTTGCATTGTAGCTCTTTAGGCTAGAGTTTATTTCCAAAGGGCATTGTTCTGGATAAAGGTGCAGAAGGGCTTTTGTCTCTTCTGTTGTGATGAGTAATTAGAGCAGTAATACACCATGAGAAGGGGTTTCTTGGGAAGTGCAAAGGGTAGGAGGAGCATTTCTGCTTGAGCAGAGAAGAGGAGGGGTATCAGAAAAGGGGTAAGCTTTGTTTACGGGCTCCTGAGCAGAGGTGATGGATATGAGTAGTGAAAAGGTCAGCAATGATAGACTTGTTGAAAGTTGCCCTTGACTGCTTACAGGCATAATTTTAATTTAAATGTAATAAAAAACCTAAAAGGGAAAATTAAGATGCAGAAAGCAGTTTAAAAGCCTGTCTGAAGACCTCTGCAAAATGGTTTTATTCCAAGCAAATACAAGAAAACAGTTTGGGTTTTTTATTGTCAAACAATAATAGTGCCTCCATTTATACAATGCGTTTACAACCAAATCTTTTTCATAGATTACTTCCAAAACAACACAAAGGTTGATTTATTTTTAAACCCTGTCCTCATAACCCTTTTCTTCCCAGCGGCATAGCGTCTCTTCATCGTGGCAGTGAGCTGTCAGAGCTGAGCGCAAGGTTATGTAGCAAATGGGGGGCCTGTTTGGTTGGGTCAAAAGGAAGCAGGGACTCCACTTCTGCTCATCAGCTGGTTTCCCTTTGGGCTGAGCCCAGTGGCAATGCTCTGATGTGAAATCATTTGCTCTGTGGGGCCCAGTGTAACACAAGTTAGATTAAGGGTGAGGGAGGCTTGTTCTGCTCAAGGTAAGCTTTATCTCGGGTGGTGTGTTTTTCTTTTTTTTTCTAGGCAGCTCCTTTTCCAGCTGTTTGTCAGTTTTTTCCCAATCCATGTTACGTCCAGATGCTATGTGCTCTTGGCGTTCACAACTCCTGTAGTTATTTCAGCATAGATGGATTGTTAGGAGGTCTCTGGATTCCACTTCACTTGACTTCCCTAGCAGGCCTGGAGATTATCTGCTTGCCGCTGTTGCAGCGGAGACAAAAGCAGAGGTATCTGTTTCCCACAGTAAACCCTCTAAAAATCCCACTGCCCTCCCCAGAGGGTAAAGAATACTTCTGCTGTGACACAAGTCACATAGACACAACCCTATTCAGATCTTAGGATGTGGCAGTATTTTGAAAGGTTAGCTGGCATAATTGTTGGGGGTGGGGAAATATAGGTGTATGAGCTCTCTCAGCTGTGCATGGGTAAATCCTATTGACTTCAGCTGGAGATGTAAGGCCACAGGCTCAGCTGTGCACAGTATAAAGGATTTTGTGTGTAGCTGTGAAATGGCCACTGGTCTAAAGATCTGGATTTTTCTGTCCTCTCCTGTGATGGGAGGTCAGAGCACTGTGAAATAAGGAGGTTTATCTGTTCTGTTTGTTTGGACCGTCTTGGCTTTCTGCTCCGATTTGTAGATGGGAATGAACAAGAAGGTTCTTGATGTGGGGAGGAGCAAGAGAAGCATAAAGGGTACAGGTGGGAGTCGGAGATAAAGTCAGTGTAGTTGCGATGCATCGGGGAGCCTGATCTTCCTTGGCCCTCGCTGTGCTAAGTCTTGTACAGTAGGTGAAGCCTGACTCCTGGGGACTCATCAGATGGCATCAGGGGACGGGACTGGGCCAAGAGGCTTGATAGTATCTGTGTCTTGTAGCTCGGAACATAAGGACAAATAACCTTCCAGTTGTGTGATCACCGTGTAGACAAATCAAGACAAGAAGGGCAAGATGAAGGTTGCCAGCACAATTAGAAACAGAGCAGTTGCGGTATGTCAGACCACGCAAACAAAAAGTTAGTCCTGAACGATTCAGACATGAGAGGCTATAGCAGGTATGCTGCCAGTTGTTCTTGGGTACCTTTTTTAATTCCTTGGGTGTCTGCTGTACGTCTCAGCCAGCCCGAGGGAGCAGCTGGGTGGATGAGCAGTGGTTGAATGCCTAATGTCAGGAAAGCAAATCAATGGCAGAACCTAAAACCAGAACCCCCGAGAAGCCTGACTTCAAGCTTGGTGCTTGAAAGGCAGGAGTTGCCTCTTTCCCTGGGTGAGGAACTTGAAACCTACAGCTAATTAATAACTGCTATAACAATAGTGCTTTAGTCTAAAAATGCTGACAGAGAATTTAATGCACCTTATGGAGGGCAGGGGGTTACAGCTTGCTTAATAAGTTGTAGGATGTCTGTAATCCTTGGACAAAGGGCTCTGTGTAGATGTAATGTGCAACGACTACTACTAATGAAAGCTGTTCTAGTTTTGTATGGACTGGGGACATGAGGTCCTTCTTAAAAGAGAATCGCTGTGGTGATGCTTTTTAAAAAGGGAGGGACTGGGAACCTGGCTTACGATGTGGTCACGGTCAAGCCAGAAGACTCAAAGACCTCTGCCGCCTCTGGCGTACGTGAGACTTGGGCTTTTGAGCCTCTTTCCCTGCTGCTTGAGAGTGATCAAACTACTATAGCTGTCAGTCTGTGTCTGTTATTTTCAGCCCCTCAGTTAACTGGCAGTTGGTTGATGTGCGTTCGTTGCTAAACAGTATGAGCTTAATCTGTGAGAGGGTGGCTTTACTGCACTAGTGCAACATGCTAGCAGCATATGCACGGTTAAACTTCAGCTGATCAAGCGGTGCCTCATCCGTGACTGTCCACGTACAGCTTTGTCATCTGGTGGCCTGATGGCAATGACAGGTTTGAGTTACAGGAGGCCTCCTGTGTCCTGCTGTGACATCAGCAAGGATGTTGTGGAGACCTGAAGCTTCGTAACCTTGTGCTGAGCAAGTGTGAAGGACGTGAGCTGCTGCGGACCTGGCTGGGGAGCTGCCTTCCTCCTTGGGCAGCTACCTCTCCGCGCTGAGGCGCGGTGATTTGGGTCACCAAGAGATGTCTGTTGGTGCTGGCATAAACAACGCAGGGGCTTAGGACCTCTCTGGAGAGGAGCTCTTCTGTAGTGCCATTGATGTTAACGTGTGTGCTGCTCAAGGAGCTCTCGTGCTGCACATCATAAAGGCTGCTTTTTATCCTCTCTGTTCCCTGGCTGGGGGGTATTAAGTCATGTCACTTCACCCCAGCATGGTGGCCTATTTGTCCCAGGCTGCCCTGCTGCCTGGATTTGAAGGAAGCTGGCTCTGAGCATCGTTTGCTTAACTCTGAGTACATCTTCCCCACTGAGCTAGAGCAGAGAGAGATCACACACACCTGAAGCTTTATATCCCTGCTGCCTCCTGCAAGTGACACTTGGCAGCTACTTTGAAAGCTAGAGGGACAGAAAGATTTGGGGGTGGCTGTCTTCCCGAGATCCCTGTCCTCTGCAGGGTTAGTGCTGTGAGCATGGGGTGCCTCTTGGAGCTGCTTGGAGAACAGTGGGAAGTGGCAGAACTTCCCAGAGCTCCTTGCTGGGGCTAGGCAGGAGCACATGGGCCTGGTTGTCTCTGTCTGTTGTTGGAGTAATTGCTCATCTGTCTAAAAGCCATTCCAATTCAGATGTTGAAAAGAAGCTGCTGGTGACACTTTCCAGGTTTCAGTCCTCCCTCTCTCACCACCTCCTTGCTGTCCTAATTAAATTTAATATTAAAGTAAAACATTACAGACATTATCATAGAGCTTTAATCTGACCCACAAGCCTCCTTCTAATTTGTGAGCTTATTAGCAAGGCAAAACAAATACAAATGAGTTTATGGAGGCTAGAGTGTTTGAGGATTCAGCATTTTGAGGATGGGGCTATTCTTTAAGTGAGTGCGTGCTCCGCTGAGTGGGCTTGGCAGCGTGATGATGTCTAAAAGTGGCATTTTAACAGCATCGCGCGCAGCAGTGCCAAATGTGGCAGTTGTACTCGTTGGTGCTCTGGGAGTTTGCAATGCCAATCCAAGAGCTGGGATTCCCTGTTATCCTTCCAACATCTGAGCGTTTCTTAATGTATATCTGAATTTGACTTGTGGGTTTTTTGAGCCTTTTAACTCTTTGCATCTCTTCCCTGCAGTTGTGAGGATTTAGTCTGTCCTGCTCAATGAAAGCAGTAATCGTTTGATTAGAGGAACTGAGGCTTCCAATAAAGCAGAAGGAGCACAGTCAGCTGTAGCGATAGTTGTCTTTCTCCCGCACAGGTCTTATATAATCACTCTGCCACCAACTCCTCAAAAAGACCTTTCAAATGGCACTGAGGCTTATCAGAAAAAAAGGACTGCACAACCTGTGAGGTGGGAATTGCTCTGTTTTTGTCAGTGGCGTGGGAGTGAGCTGCTCCCTTCAAAGCAGCCGTCATGCCAAATGCTTTATCAGAATACTGGGTGATCCTTCAGGAGAGCATTTTGCTATGTGCTAACTCTGAGCCTTCTTGACTGTCTCTCAAAGAATTGTAGAGACAAGACTACTGTCACGTTAATTCCAGGTACTGCTGCCCGCCCTTCAAATGCAGGGGGGAAGCTTGGGGGAGTAAAGGAATGAGGACCCTGCCAGGACTCCCTGAAGTCTTGAACAAATGGCCTGTTCTGTGCGGTTTGGTGTTTAATTTTAGAGTGGAGGTGATGGTGCTTTTTCTGTCTCCGAGGGTTAAAGGCTTGAGGTGATTAACAGTTTGAGTACCACAGGATTTACATGATTCAAAGGAAGGCTTAGATGTGCAGATGAAGGCTTGGACCTTGTTTTACCTACTTAACATTTAACTCTTGTGTAAAACCGCTCTGATTATTGGCTGTAAAGGTGCTAATGCTATGAACGACTTGGTACTACTAGGTTTGATTCATGCCATTCTCCCTGACTTGTATATTAGACTGAGAATAACTAAAGGGTGGAAGAATTGCTGTGTATTTTACAGGAGCATGGAGCATTCCTGCAGTCAGAACAGTTAGAAGGACTAAGGAACTGCAAATCACTTCCAGCTTAATTTACAAAATAAGGCCTTGCTGTGTAGGTTGCCCTGGCTTGAGAGCTATTTTAAAACTTGAAGTTTGGAGTAGAAGTTCAGTTGCAGGTGTGTTGAGAGGTTCACTAGGTCTTTGAACAGGCTGGGGACCAGTAGGTCTAACTCTCCGGTTCAGGGGAGGCTAAAATGTTTGGCTCTGAATTTTCATAGGTTTGTCCTGCTGTATCACAATCCAGAAAAGATGAAATACTGAGGTGTTATATGGAATAGATGTTGTTATTTCGCCTTACGTTGCAGTGGGCATGTAGTGGAACTGAGCTACAGTGTTCACAGGGTGCTGCAGTAGCTGGTGTGAATCTAAACATCATCCTGTCTTGTAAAGAAAAAATGAGCTCTCCAGGAAAGTGGATTTTTTTTCTTTTTGAAACCTTTAATAACAATTCCTGCTGAAAATAGGGAAAAAAAAAACAACCCAACACCCACCCAAACCACCCCAAAACCAGCAGCAAACCTATTTCTGGGGTGAATATCTGCTTCACCAGCCCCTCTGACTCTGTGAAGACTTGGCCATGCTATCACTCAGGTTCAGGCAAGAGAAGGTAACACTTTTCTAGAAGGCAAAAACTTGAGCAGTAGTTTTGCATTTGCTTGATGAATCTTCTCAGCATATGTTCAATGCTTGGATGAATGAGTTATTTAAGTGTATCTGAAGGTTATGACAGACACCTGTAAACAGACAGATATTGATAAAATGTCATTTGGAACCAGATATCTGCCTTTCTTGCAATCCAATTGCTACTGACGGCGAACAGCCCAGAACTAGCAGCAAAGTGCATTAACCAAACCGTGATGGGCAGGCTGTCCTTAGAGGGAACATGGTGAGGGCCTTATTTACCTCTTGCTTTGATGTAACTCCGGGAGTTAGTGGAGGTATTTGTAATTTACACCAGAGCAAAACGACTGACTCCAGATGTGTATCTATAGGCTTATTATGGACTTACTAATGTACAATATATCAGCTAAATGGTGCTAAGGCTGGTAGCTGAAGGGTCCGGTCTTACTGCTCCTGCAATCGTCCTTCTGTAAGGCTTGCGCCAAACAAGTCAGTTCACCGTGGAAGAAAATTCCTTGGTTTTTGCTGCACTGTAAGTCATGCAGAGAGAGCAGAAGTGCCTATAGCTGTGTGTTCTTCACTATACACACATGAAAAAAAACCTGTGAGGCTGTGCTCTTGATCAGGGTGCTGCCTTCTTTGAGTGAAGTCAAACATAAACAGATGTGGTCATTAACAACTGAATTCTTTTGCCTACTAGCTCTCCAAGATCTCCTCAAAGCTTGTGGATAGGGTTGTTTTCTGCTGTGGTGTGAATTGCTTGTGGTGACTGTAGTGTTTGGATACACTGGAACTACTAACGTACTTCTTCATAGGAAACAGACGCTGGAAGTTTTGTATTGAAATTTGTATTGAATAATTATCAGGAGCTCACAGTCCTGGGAAAAAGCCCTTTTTATTTTAAAGTACTGGGTAAATGTACTGAAAAGATGCCTGCCTCTGCCAATAGCCAGCATCCAGTGGTGGATGGGGGAGAAAGTACAAAATTTGCTGTGCGGAGCACAGGAGTCCCTGAGTGGCAGCTTTAGTGGAGGGATATTCCCAGAGAGGCATCCCTCTGGTAAATGCTTCTGCCCATCCCTGCTGCTGTGATCAAGGGGAGGGAAGGAGCATGTGAGCTGTCCTGAAGCTGGAGGTGACTGTCCTAGCTGAATGAATCCTGTGTTGGGACTGCAAGAGTTTCGTGTGTGTCTTGAGAATGTGTAGGAGGTGTAGAGTCTAAAATTGCCACTGTCTGAGCTGACTTACACCACACCTATATTTTTCCTGTTCCCCTCCTAGCTTTTTCGAAGAGTATCAGGCTCCATGAGTGGCAATTTCAGTGAAATATCTTTTGGAAGTGATTTCCCCACTTCCCCCCCCCCCCCCCCCCCTCCCATTTTTACAAGATGCTTCTATCTCAGCGAATGGCTCGACTTCAGCTTACAAAATATGGAAGGGAAAGTACTAAAGTCAAGAAATTCTTCATTTGCACACAATTTAGTCCCAAGTTGATAACTGGCATGCTTCTGAGAGTGAGGCAAAGAATGGATGTAGCAGAGAAGTCATTTAAAAAAGAAAAGCTCACAAAACCGAAATGCTATTTACAGGACTCTGTGCCTGTGGTTAATAAATAGTCATTCATGAAATCACACAATAAAATCTAACTGCATTGTCAGCTCTGTCAGAATGACATTGAAATGTGCAAGTGATGTACAGCAGGTTCAGGTTACACCTTGGGAGTTAACAGTATATTAGGTAAAATTAGGCTTTGTTTTTCCTCTTCTAAACAGAAGGTAAATACAGGCTGGAGCAAAGGAAAGATTGTAGCAGTATTTCTTATCCTGACAAAATCAAGTTAATTAAGACTCTAACTATTCTGTTCTTTCTGGCAGAAGGATCTAGCCACTTACCGTGATTCGTTTTTACTAGTATAAGCTGTATCTCTGTTAGGCGGGGTTCACTAAGAGGTTGTTTCAGCAAGCCTGTAAACGGAAGACCAAAGCTAGCCCAAACCTGAAATTCAGAAGCGTCCTGACGCTTTATGGCAATTGTGCTGTAGGATACCCGTACGGCTTTGTAGCTCTTGTTTGTCCCTAGCTTTTGTGGGATGATGTAAATGCTACTCAAAGTCAGTGTGAATCGAAGGGGGCTTTGGTGGTTGTAAATGAAGCCAGTGTCACCACTTGGCCCTAAACTGGCAGCGTACCCTTCAATGTTCAACTTGGCAAGTGGGTGCTGGCACAGGGACCTGAGGAGTTCCCACATGCTAAATAAGTGCTCGGGATGCTGCTAGGAAGATGTTTCTTTCAGACTTTCCTGTGTTCACGTGTACTAGGTTTTGGCCAAACACCACTTTTAGTAAATGAACACTTTAATCAAATGTAAAATTGAACTGAGTGACTCTAATTGTCTTAGTGTGGGGCATCTTGATCACAAAGGCTTTTCCTCACTTGATGGGGTGGATGACTCTTGCGTTTTTGGCTTTGGTATTCTTGGTTTGCTCAGCCCACTCTATAAAACATTTCTACGCTTTCACTTTGTAAAAGGGTATTACAGTTTGTTCTTGCCATAATGTGTTTATTTTTTGCTTCCTTCTAACAGATGTTAAGCAATTAGAAAACATGGCAGAGCAACGTATTTATACAAATGAAAGGAAGTAAGGAATAAATGCTCTGAATATTATACTTCCTAACAGGATTAATTTGGTAGCGTACAAATGGTGAAGCACAGCCAGAGCAGCAAGTGAGCATTTATCAGTTACTTGTGTAATACGTAAGATATCTTACTGAGGCAGGGTAGTAACGGAACGCACCCACCTCCTGAATCTCAGTTTTAAGCACACACAAGTGAGTGGCAGAACGCATCCACTGGAAGAGGATGAGTGGGTAACAGATTGTATAGAATGGTTAAAAAAAAGCCCACAGAGGTAAAGTGGCAAGACCAGCTGATCTGGTTTTTTCTGAGCTTACCGTTCCATTGCCTACAGTGATGTCACACTGTCTCGTGAAGCTTTTTTGCTCCTCGAGGCTTGTGCTTTACTGTAAAACTAGTATCTTACTGATGTGTACGTTAAGAATTATTAGCAGTCTGAGCTAGTTCTTTTTCACGTGTAGCCAAACTTTTCAATTTTTCAATTCCAGGCCCTGGAAGGGAAGTCTTGGAACAGGCGTGGATCCTGTGCTGAGCACAACGGAGGGGTGAGCTGGGGGAGAGAAGCTGAGACAGTCAGCCCTTCAGCCTCCTACTGCTACTAAAGGTGTGATGCAGTCTGTTGCAATCCGTTTACAATGTGTTAGAACGCATGGGTGTTACAGTGAGCTGCTGGAGTAAACCTGTGTATGAGCAATTTTAGCAAGGAAAGAGATCATGGAGTTAAAGAGCTCTGGAGAGAAAGCTAAAGAGCAGAGAGGGCTTGGAAGAGTGCCTGCAGCCTGTATAGGTTTATGTCACTTCGGAGTTGTGTGTTTGCGTTAGTGTTGTGTGCTAGCTGAAGTCTTGGGAAAGACTTTGTGACAAAGGCAATTTCCTGGCTTGGGAAGAGTAACGTAGCGGTTTCTGCCAGAACAAATCCGGGAGTACTGCAGTACATCTCCCTGTCCCTGAGCCGTGCCAGTATCTGTGAAGATGTGCAGAGAACTGGAATGCTTAAGTGCCCATGATTAAAAAACCCTCCTTCCCCTCTTCATTCTTTGGAATCCATGCCAGGTTCTTCATAACCAGTGGCAAGAAAGTTCTAACAGTTTCTCATCAATGCAAGAAGGTGGCATCAAAATCTTTCTTTATGGGCCAGGAGTCTGAAGTGAAGCTGGTAGTAAGCTTTCAACTGAAATTCATCTGCTTCCATTTGAACAAATGAACTAGCGAAAACAAGAGCATTAGGGGTGTATTGAGAGCACTGAATTCTGCATGAAAAGTAGGGCTTGAATTAGAAACCTACTATTTCTATTACAGAAGATGCTATAGGAAATAGGTGGACAAACCACTGAACTATTAATCCCTAACTGAGTTCCCTTTAAGAAAAATACCTAGTCTTGTTTTAATTTTAAAAAGCCCCCAAACCAAGCCAGTGTTCCCCAATTAATTGCAGCCTTTGGTAAAATGCTTGTGGGAGGATGTGTGCCTAGTTTAGTTAACTGTTCCGTAAACAGGCAGATTACAAGACCTGTGGGGGGAAATTGCACAGAGAGGGTAGAAGTTGGTCTGAACAGTCACATGGGCGGTAAAGTCTAATAGCAATGGCAGTGAATGTTTGGAAAGGGATGCTTCGGTGAACAGTTGGTCTCCTTTTTGGTAGTCTCTCTCCTTTTTGTTAAGAAGACATGCCATATAAACATGAATAGCTTCTATGTGCAATAAACTATCTAGTCAATCTCTTCGCCCAAGGCAGGGTCAGCTCTACCTGTGTCAACCATGTATACATCATCTAGGCAGAAGTTTCATGTAACATTGATCCTGCCTTAGGGTAGGAGATGGACTAAGGGACCTTTGTAGTTTTCTTCTAGCCTTACGTTCTGTGTCTGTCTGAATGCTGAAGCAGAGAGCTCCGTAGATCATGCCAAAAAGAACAGGAAAGCCCAGTGTGAAACGTTAAAATATATAGAGACTGCTTCCTGCTGCTCGCTTCCTCAGCAGGATACTTCCTTCATCCCAGGAGACAAAATCTGCTCTCAGAGGTGAGAGAGGAGTGCGTGTTCAATAAGACACTTCATTCCTGATGAGCTCTGCTTTTGCAGAAGCATCTGTGAAAGATTAACAGGGCCATGTTTTGAGAGGTGAGTATGAAGAGGAGATTAAATCCACATGCCAGCACATTGGATTTGTTCCTAAGTATGTTTCTCCTAACCTTGGGCTGTGCCTAACCATAGCGTTCTGCCAGATGGATTTACCTGGTGAATAGCATAGACACCCCCCATGCAATTGCTGTTAAATTGATAAATACAGACTTCATGTAGTCTGCTCCCTACCAAGAGATCCTACTAGTACAATGTACTTATCAATGTCTGTCTTTGCAAGACAGTTTTTTTGAGCACAGTATATAAAGCACAGCTGAGAGACTGAAGGAATGTCACGTGGAAACTGGCTTCTGGTTCATCAACATAAATGAGCCATCTCAAACACGTAAGCCTTACTGCTTGTGGCATTCTTAAGGGTACGGGTTCAGAATTTCACGTTTATTTGCTACATGCTAGACATGCCACATGTTAAATCGCAGCACAGTATCTCTTGGTAGCGTTCTTGAGTCTTGTTCCCAGAGGAAAGAAATTCAGTTCATCAGCAGTATTTGGGCATTTTCTGTGGAAGCTTTCCATCCAGATAACGCGCATCAATTGGCAGCTTGCAAAAGCTGGGATGGGTGTGCTTATGCGGAATCACAGGGAAGTCTTGTCGATTGAGAGGAAGTAGGACAGTGGGAGAATAATAAAAAATGAGGTAGTGTTGGATTCTGGTGGGCCTGGGGCTATGCAGAGGGATGCTTCTTGACCTGTTAATTAAGAGGTAGAAACAGCTGAAGAGGCTAAGCAGAAGAAGGCTGTCCCTGCTGAAAGGGTGGATAGTGAGCAGCGACGTTCTTCATGTAAGGTTTCACACGAGCTGTCTGGCCTTGGAGATGCTAGTAATGCATCTCCTAGTTCTTGGGATGGGCTGCATCTTGGTGCAGGGCAGGGGTTTCTGGCCAAGTTCCCCCCTCCTCTAGACACCGCTGCTGACCTGTGACCTGCTGCTGCAGTCCGTAGGCAGCCTGGTACTCTGCTGCTTTAGTAGCATCTGCTAGACTTGGGTGCTGCGGTGAGCCCAGGCTGTGAGGGTGGTGGTGGAGCGCTGACAAGGTGTGCTAGCCAGAGAGCTTTCGCCCTCAAAGACGGGCCTGCCTGTATGAGACATCTGGGTTTTTGATATTCTTTCTTAGCTAATTCATGTGAGCTTTTAAGCTTAGAGACGGTTTCTTATCTTGGCATTATCCCCCTTCCTCTCCCGTAGGCTCTGAACTACGGTAATCTCACACGTTAGCAAAAGAAAAAACTTTTTAGCCTAGAATAATTGTATTCTCTATCAGTGACAGAATCTATTTTGGTTTTTTCTCCTTTTAAACAGAAATTTTATACGGTAGAAAACTTTTTAATTCTCTTCTGCAAGCTACATATAAAATCTAACAGATAGGCAAAAATGTATTATTAAAGCTATCTATTTTTCTTGGCATTCCTGTAATTTAATAAACTGCTAGAGCTCTATTTCTGCAGTTTATGACACCACAAGAATAAAACCCCTCCTTTGATTAATAGCTATTCAATCAATCCCCCTTCCTCACATTATCTTAAGTTTAATGGACTTGGGGACCATGCAAGCTAATTTTGTAAAGGTTTCTTTTGCGTAGCTGGACTAAATTACTTGGGTGAAACTGCAGTGGTAGCAGCACAAGCTGTGTGAGGCTTTTGGAAGAAAGCAAGAAGCAAGAGAGAGGCTGTTTTTGTGCCTGCAGATGGAGATGGTTCTGCCTCCAAAATAGTATTGCAGCTCCGGGTATCTGCAGCTCCTACAAACGTCTGTTGCATCCTCCAGTTGATTCTGTCTTTAGCAGAGCAGCAAGGGTAGCATTTTTACCCAGGAGGGAGGTGATCTTCAGCACACCTTTTTATTAGTCAGTGGGGCGTTCTGCAAATCTGATCAGCAGGGCAATACAAGGGCATGTTTGAAAGGGGAGAAACTGTGTCTGAAGTCAGTGACGGCAATGGCTTCTGGCTGGTAATGAACACAGCCAGGTGTTCTAGAGAATCTGATAATGCTGATGTGGTTTTGCATACTAAAAATCAATGCCAGTTATTGTATGTGTAAACAAATACTTTCATGATACAGAGTTTTTGTAAAGTAATACAAATTGCAAAAACGGTTCACTTCCCCCTTTACAGTGAGGGAAGATGACCTAGGGCAAAAGAGAGGAATTCTATTTTGCTATGATTAAGCAAAATAATAGCAGCAGATAGATAAGAAGTTTGTACAACCCCAGATACAAGGTTTCCATTTTCACTGTCATCCCATCTGTAAGTAATTGGGATCAATAGAAGTTGAACATGAGTCTTCAGATTTTTAAAGGACGTCAGGTAAGCTTAGACTATTTGAAAACACTTTTGAGGAGACTGATGCTAAAGAAAGAGAAGGAGGGGAAACAGCATGCTCAGCTAGGCCCTGGGTTTCTGACTCGTATAGGCATGATCAGTCTTGAAATTATCTTTCTTAGGGCAGCATTTGCCTGTATATGTCAGTTCTTTGAAAAGCTGTATGAAGCTTGTGTTGGGACTTGGTTCAAAAGCAGTAAGGCTGGCTTAGGACATGGGAGCAGCTCCTGGTAATAATCCAGGTAGGAGTTTGGTAAAGAGTGGTGGCAGATCCATGCTCACTGTACTTTCAGGTCTGGTAAAGCTCTGAAGGTCTGCCTGGACCAGAGGTGCAGCTAGGCGGACTCCACCATCACCATGCTGGGCCTGGAGTTTCCATCCTCGCTGTGTTGCAACGTGAGGCTTTCAAAGATAGAACAGCATAGCAGATTATTTTTGACATTCATAACTAGTTTGGGTTGGTTAATTGCCTGAGAAGGGTCCAGTTGAGTAGAGGCCACAACAGGGCTTCTACATCTATTCTGCTCTGAGATTTATTAAAGCCCTGTGTAAATCTGCTGTCTACAACTTTTGTGGATATGTGGAAGAATAGGACCACTAAGAATGTGTCTTGGACTAAATCTGTAAATGGTGAAGAGTCAACGAGAATAAAATTGAACTGACCCTTTTGAAGAGGGGTTGCTCTTCTGAGACTTGTGTTAAACACATGCAAGAAGGGCACCGTAGGTTCATAGCAATGCCGTGTTACGGATGACCTTTACTCCCAACGAGCTCTCTCTGTGGCACTGAATGTTACCTGGAGTAATCTTCCTCTTAAGTGCCGTGTTACGAGACTTGAAGGATCTTGGAACAAATCCCTTGAGCCAAGGCAGTGCAGATGGTTTGCCTGGATTTTGGTTACTCAGCAAGTGAGCTGGATGCAGAAAGGGAGGCACGTTTTCTGTCAGGAGCCAATATGGCTTGTTTAGAGCAAAGGACTAACACTGATCCTTCTGCTCTCTCTTCCCAGAGTTGCTGCTGAGAGCACAGACTCTGCAAGTCAGAAGAGCCTTTATATTTGGGATTCCTGGTTGGCGAGGCTGGGAGCAGCGATGCTCCTCCACTAGGATATAGTAGTGCTGCTTCAGCCTTGTGCATGGAAGCTGGGGGCAGAAAATGCAGCCCCGCTCCCATCATCATCATCACGGACCATTTGATATGTTGGAGTGAGGTAGATATTCAGGTCCCCTGATGATACTCTGGCTGCTGAAGCATCTCATGGTCTGTCACACCCTTAGCCTCATCATCCTTTTCCTGGGAAAAGAGCTATTGCAACCGCTATAATGAGGGAGAAACGGGGCTACCGTGGGCATAATCTTACTTCGGTCATGCTACAACTGCGTCTAAGACAAGGGTCTTGAAATTGGCTTAGCATGCTGGTATCTGAAACGTTCCTAACTTCCCCTTTTCTCAGTCCTTCTCCTTGCTCATATTGACTGTTTGAGCTATAGAGGGCTCTAGAAAATAACCAGCTTTTTCGTTAAGTGGATTTGGTCTATCCTTCAAGCTGACAGGCGATTCTTATTATGTGCTATTACTTAATGAACTCTTTTGTGGCAAATGTAATTCAATACAGATTCTGATTCCCGGTTTGTCATTAGTCCTTTTATAAAGGAAGAAAAAAGGAAAAGGACTTGATTCCTTTATCTCGTTATGCTAATTGCATTAGGAATATGGGAGAAAAACAGCCAGTGGATTTAACTGTAGGAAAATCTAAGCTTCTATTTTACTTAAGAGAAAGGGAATTTACTGGGGCAGAACATACCTGACTTTAGCCAAAGCAAATTCTGATCCAAGTTTAGGGTTTGAAAAACCTAAGTAAATAATTATATTGTTCTGTAAAATTCTTTTTGAAAGGAAGCCTGTAACAGCTATGGTAGAAGACACGTAGTGTTGCAACAGGAACTCGGGACGAACTCAGGACTAAGTTATGGAAGAAATAAGGGTTTGGCTGGAAAGTTGCATATGACATCAAGTAGTAGCGGTATGTCCTGGAAAGGTGTTGCAAAAAGGGTCAAGTATACGTGAATTTTGTGCCCTCTAGATTCTGGTTTGTGTTCCTGAGTATCTGTTTGACTGCCTGTAGCTAGTGTCCTTAAACTGCATGGATGAAATCTTTGAGCTCTTACTTCCCAGAATTCAGCTTTTTTGTTTGCAAAATGGGGATAATTTCCTTTCCGATCTCTTCTAGAGGTTTGGGAGAAGTGTGCTGTGAAAGGCCGGAACAGTGGATTTCCAAGTAGGAGCAAAAAGCTCTTGAAAACTGGAATACTTCTGCAGCTATACATGGGGCCCACAGCCACTTCTTGCGTAATGAGGAAGAAATAAAAATATTGACAAGCATCTTCGTTGAATATCTTTGATTCTGGGCTGAAAACAAGCATTTTGGGTAGAAAAACGATGCAGTCTGCCTTACTGTGCTAGCGTTACTGACAGAGGGATGCAGCTGTGGTTTACACCGCTTGTGCCTTGATGATCTTACAGCCCCCATTCCTGACGGGACTCTGGAGGTAGCTCATTTTTGCATCTTGGCTAATCTTCAGTTCCCTGATTTCTAGACTGAACTGTGGTACAGTAGTGGTATGTCTGGCCCAGATTGCTTATCTCCAACAAATCGAGTGTTGGTGGAAAGATATAGGTGGTCTCTGTACTAGCGTCCCCTTTTCTTCGGGTATGAGATGCATTGGACTGTAAGATCGTTGTTGCTGGTAGTGCTGGGAGTTCGTAAGCAATACACGGGCTTTGGCTTTGATTTCTTCTGTCTGCCTTGGTATTACTTTAACAGTCTTTCAGACTGTGTTATGTTGTCAGCCTGTCACCTTACCCACAAGGCAAGGAGAGTGAAGAACGTTGATGCTTTGTGGAAACACTAGAGGTTCCTAATTGCTTGTCTGGCTTTTCTTAGTTGAAATTTTGGCCTACAGCAGTACGTAGAGAAAACAGGGCTAGTTGGCACATCTTGCCAAGGTATGAATTTCTTATTACAAATTATCCTAGATCACCTCGGCCATCTGGGTAACCCAAAATAGATGTTGATGCAGTGTGGAAAGAGGAACACTGAGGAGCAGACTAGTTATAATGTGCAAAGTGTCACCTGAAGGATCGCTGTAAAATTGCTTAACAACCTTATAGGGAGTAAACGTACCCTGTGAATTCTTTACTAGCTACAGCTAAGTCTATACAACTAGGTTGTATTATTTACATTAAATACAATTAAAGGGAAGGAGGAGCTAATTTTTTAAAAGTGACAGGACTATTGTTATTTACCAGGAGAGGAAAAAAAGCTGGTATTTATGTATCTGGGGCCAAGTCTAAAGCTCGGTGAATGGACGTGTGCTCCATTTTTTGCTTGTATTGTGAGCTGCTATTCAAGCCTGTCCTCTTAGAAAGAGCTTTGCCCACAGAGGTTAAGCGTATTTGGTCCTCTTGGCTCCTCCAGGAATGCGTGGTGCTTTGTATTTCTTAGGACCTATAACTATTTGTGAAATACCCAGGCTTTTGTTAAGCGGTGTAGAGTTAGTTTCAAATCCTGACTTGTATGGGTGCAATATCCTTCTTAAGCAAAGTGTAAATACGTCTCCTTGAATGTAAAAGCAGACTGACTCGCATACTGCTGGGTGTAGGGCTGGATGATTGCAACCTGTCAGATCTTTGTGGCTTGACACCTTATTCACTAGTTTTAAGGCTGGGAGAGACTTTTGTGATAATTTGTTCTGACGTGTATCATGCAGGCTGTAGAATCCTGTCTAATCACTCTTCTACTTCCAAACCAGCAAAGTGTGGCTGTAATGGAGCAGACAGATGGCCACAGCCATTCTCTAGAGACTCCTTGCTGCTCTCCCTTCGCAGGAAGAGTGCAGGCTCCAGACAAAGCAGAAGCTGTTTTGCAGGGGCAAAGGCTCCTTGTCAAAAGTTAGAGCCTTGAAATTCCTGAGTTAAATAACCAAGGGAATATAGTTAAGCAGGATTCTCCATACAAGCTATATGGCTTGATCTTCTTTACTATTAAGAGTCAAATTAGCATCTGGATTAGCGTTAAGAGTTTGAGGTAATAAGACAGGAACATGTCATGCATGGAGCTGCACCACTCAGCTGTTAATCTCACTTTGAATATACAACTGAAGTTAGTATCTCTGAAATTTGTGGCCAAGACTCTTCTATCAACCATCTTTACTGCACCAACACTCAATTCAAAGCAACTTGGGCATTTGTCGTATATAAACATTTTTTATTATTTGTCTCAGTCTTCCAAAACAAAAAAAGCCCCTTCTTATTCTGTCATCCTAAAAAAAAAAATATTTCAGTTGAATTGTCATGCAGCTGTTTCTTACCCTATAAATCATAGGGGATTATTCTAGATGGGAATGTTCACATCGGGCAAAACATGAAATCTGTATAGGACCATAGAACCTATAATAAATAGACAGTAGGTCTTCCTCTGAATGCTAGGATAGGAAAACTCTGTTCACTTAAAATTTTACGTAGCACTTGCTGGAAGGTAGTTGAGGTTAGTTGTCGCAGATCCTCCAGGTACAGAACTAAACCTAAAACAGAAAATGTAAGTTAGTCAAGCTTCAGGAGATTACATCTAACTTCAAATTAATTGTTCTTCCTAATAATGGAGCTCTTGGAAGCATTTATATGCTGGGGTTTTTTTTTTTTGGTTGGTTGGTTGGTTTTTTTTTTTTTTAATGTGTAATCTGGTTTCTGGGAAGGTGATCTAGGGGGGAAGTATGTGCTATTCCTGTCTATCCCATAAGCATTGAACAGAAGATGATATATAGAACTTGAATCTCCAGAGATCATTTTACCAGATTTTGCCATTATTTTAGCAACCTCGGAATATGTTGATTTGAACTACAGTTTTCATAAGAAGGTATCAAAATGAATCCTTTAGTTTCATTCTGACAGTGTTAGAATATTTTGGTTTCTAGCCTGTTGAAGCGTTTCCTTTTTAAGTTAAGGGTGTTTATACTTTTGATCCATAATATTGATTGGAAGTTGTAGGTGGCATCTCGTATAGCACAGTGTTTCAGCTTCATTCACCCAAAACTAATTACCTTGGTTTTGTACCAAAATTTTAGAATTTAGACCTTATAGTAAAATCTTGTATTTTGTTCAGATTTGGAATTTGGTGAGAATGTAACTGGGAAAGCCACTGCTGAGTAAGTCTTTAGCCTCACGCAGGTTCACTGTCCTTAACTCTCCTTAAAGTACTGAAAAAACCAGAAAGCAAATCTGCATCGCCATACCCATAGGAAAGAGAAAATGGATTCTGGATCCCATTGCCTGCCACTGGTGGTAGATCCTGGATGTTGCTGGATGTTGCTGGTAAGGTCATCTGCTGGTATGGATAACCAGGTGGATGTAGTTCAACATTGGAGTGTAAGGTGGCTGGAAAACGTGCTGTGGGCTGTATAGAGCTACCTGGGGAGGAAAAAGAAATAACATCGATTTAAAACAAAAAACAAAACAAAAAAGGTGGGACGGGAATACTGACAAGGTCGTAGCCCCATAAATGGAAACTGGAGTTGTTGAAAATGTTTTTTTCAGACACACACAGTGGTCTCTGCCAATTTTGTACAAAACTGGAGTGGAAGCAATCAATGTTTTCAGTTAGAGGCTCAAGGCCATCTCCTGAGCTCTTGGGAGTGCACTGTGCTCCAGCACGCTGTATGAACTTTATACCGGTTCAGCATCTTGTCCCCAAATCTATTTTTGCAGTGGCACCAATGTCAATCTGGGCACTTGACAAACTGCTCTGACTAATCTATTGTGCTTAGCATCTGTGTTCTGCAAATTAAAGCATATTCATAACCATTTAAACACACCTGTCTTGAATACCATCCAAGGAAAGAGTGTGGAGCTTGCTGATATGGCATCCTTGTGCTCTGGTGATGTGGACCCTGTTAAGCATACGTAAAGCATGTTTTTTTTTAAAACAGTCTGAATTGGTCCATTAATTACTTTTGTGTAAGTTTTTTAGGGGTATGTTATGCTCAAAGAAACCAGGTTGAGATAAGTATTTCTTAGCTTTGGGCGAACTTCTCTTTGTCTCCTTAATCTGAGACCTCTGCAATAGGAATCTGCTTTCCACTCTGTAGCTCTGTTCTGCCCGGGGAAAAATTCATGTGTTTTTGCTATGCTAAGTAAGTATCTGTTGTGCTAACTAATCCTTGACATAATGGAAAAAGGGAAAATTCTTGGACTGTAAACTTCCGAGGGAGCTCAGCCCAGCAAAACGCCTGTGCTCTGGGTTGTGTGTCTCCACCCTCTTTCTTTTTTTATAGCAGGCTGCTGACAACTTTTGACAGCCTGTAGGATGAACTGAGTCCTGCTATAGAACCATAGCTTTGTTTCTGGTACAGTTTTGTGGATTGCTTTTTTTAGTGGACGCAAAGGAAACTAGGGGAGCATAGCCCATAGAAAACCATGGCTACGTGGCTTTCCCAGTATTCATTCTTTTATTTCTTTCAACTGGAGTATTGGGCTTCTTCCTGATCTTAGTTGGCTTTTTTACTTTGCTGTGCGGTCCTGTTTCACTAGACTAAGAAAGTAGTATCGCAGTCTGTAAACAGGGAGTGACATTAAGCATTTGTCCTAAGTTATTATGTCAAAATATTTGTAAATACAAGATAAAATATTTGTAAGTACAAGATAAAAATGGAAACTAATGAAGCCTGAGAGAGATCAGCATTCAGTATCTGTGTCAATAATACACCATCCTTTGATACCATCACAGCCATCTCAGAGGACTACACTACGTGTCCTGTTAAAGCTTTGTTTGTGACCCCAAAGCCACTTAGTGTAACTTACTGTAGTAGAATAGCAATCTGGTTTCTTGCTCTACCCTACAAATCAGAAAGCAGCTGTCAAAATAGGAGCAGGTGGTGCCCTGTGTCTGTCAATATAGACCTGGGGGTGTTCTACTATCTTCTCACAAAATGAGGGTCCATTTTATGTTACCTGAAACTGTGGAAAAAAGTTTGAGTGGTTGGTAAAGATGGAAAATGGAGGGAAGCTCAGGCTCTGCTGCGCCAGCTGATGTGATGCTGTGGTCAGTGAAGTAGTAGAAAAGCCTGAAGTACTTGCATTGCGTTCAGCATTTTTTTTTTTTTTTTATCCAGTGCTGTAGTAGTTACTGCAAAACAAAACAAGGTTAAAGATATTAAGAAACACGCATTCTGTAGAACATTTGCAATTAAGAGGATGTGATTTGCCTGTAAAGCAAAATCTGTTTAAGATACCGGTTACTTTTGCAGGCTGTAGTTCTGTACCGCAGCAACCCAAACTCAACAATTAGCAGTTCAAATTCACTTGTAGGGCCGTTAAACTCTTGACCCACAGGGCCTGGAATAAAGCTAATTACCTGAGCCATAAGAATGAATGAAACTGTAAGACCAGAACAAGAACCTTTGCCCCTAGTTCAAAACTCTGAGATAACAATCAGCTTATTCTCTGTTGTAGTATCCTTATCTTAAGTCTCCAGACAGATAAATCTAATCTATAAATTTAAACAGGAGATCTGAATATACCATTGCTTTTGTCTGTTCTAAGATATCCTTCAAGGAACGTAGTTACGAATACTCTGTGAAAATCAGGTTCTTTTTAAATGTCTCACAAACAGAACCCAAAAATCATGATGCTACAAAAAAACACACCACCCTGCCAAAACCCCCAACTACTCAAAACCTAAAGAACCCCCAAAACCCCAACAACGCAACCCCCCCACACCCCAAACCCAAAAACCCAGCTCCTAGAAAATACTGACCAAACAGAAATGGTCATGACCTTCCTATATGTACTTGTATTCCCGCATGTGAGAAGGACATTGGGTAGGTGCTAGTTAGAGGGGAGATACCAACATCCTAGTGTAACACGGGAATTCTTGAATGGAGAGGATTAGTTCGGTCTCTTACACAGGGCTTGGAAAGGACATCACTGCGGCGAATGAAGAGACGGGACGCAGCTTGATGCAAGCAAGTGTTCATTTATTAGTGATTTTCTTACAAATATATACGTTTCTACCTTCTACATATTACACACTGATTGGTTAAATCTTAAGCGTAAAAAACACTGATTGGTTGATATTTAAGGCACACCGTTAGAACAATAGGAACTTACTAGTTTATCTTGACATAGCATTAATTTCTATTCCAAGGTTAGGGAGTTTCTTTCTGCGCGGCTTTCTTGATTACATATCGGCGCCATCTGTTCCCTTATCTGGCTACTTGTTTCTCTGTCCGTCTGGTTGCCTCCTCCACTGTGACGGCTCAGGGGTCTGCAGTTAGCTTGTTCCTTTGCTCCCAGGGCTTGTGCCCTACAAGTTCTAACAAGTCTCTATTCGTCAGGCTATCAGTACTTGGACTCTTGTCCTTGAGGCCTTGTCCTACACATCACCATCGAGCAAACGATGCAGTGATGCCGGACCAGCTCCTGCCACGTGCTTTTCAACAGCTTTGAGTTTACGCTTGGGTTTTCCCGTGGCTCCCAGCTGATGTTCAAGGACCATGCCCAGCTCCATACCTGGATTCTTTGTGACTGCATCAGAATCTGTTTTGGAGCAAATCTCAGCAGATGGTAGGAGCTGCTGCTTCTGTCCTGGAGCTTGACTTTGTGCTGCTGTTGTTAATGACACAGTTGTACTGCTGTTGGCAGAGCTGGACGTGCTGTTCTGTATCAACTGCTTCGCTTCCTTTGTTTCCTCAGCTGTTACCTGATTGTCTGCACCTTTGGCAGAGTCTGTGTGTTTCAGTAGAAATGGCAACTCCAGCTTGCTGCCCTCCACGCTGTGAGCGCCTGTCACGCTGCCACCCTCCAGCCCCTTGGAATTCTTCTGGGAATTTACTGAACGCAGAAGGCTGGGGATCATGGGTTTAGCAGAAAGCTGAGCATTACAGAGAGCTCTTAATTTCATCTCCCTTTCTCTGTTTCCAATCATTGCTTTGCGTATACTTTTGAGTCCCTCTGGTTCATCTGGCAAGTAGTTGCTGTAAGAAGATAGAAGATGGCTGCTGTTAAAAGAGGTTTGATTTAAGATTGAGCTCTGCTGCTCTTGACTCCTCCTAAACCCCGCATTCCTATCTCATTAGTGTTCTATGTAAAACTCAAGTATTCCTTCTTAACCAGAATAAAATTTCCTAATTTCAGCTTTGATACTGTTCTTTTCCAAGAACCACGTAAAGGGGGGAGGGGAAATATCTTAACTTAGTTAATGCGTTTATCCAAGAATGACTAAAGCAAAGTTGGATGATAGCATTATAGGTGTGCAAAGAATCATTATAGAATATATGCTTAAAAATATTTGTGGGTCAGAATATATTTTGATGGTAAACAAAAATCTAAGGGTTTTTTGTGTCAAACAAGGTGATTCTTTGCAGGCACTGGGTGTGAATGAAGTAAACAAGCTTCGAGGTGGGTTACACTTGCCACAAGGCAGAACTAAAAGGCTTCCTCTGCCATTGCATTAGAGCAGCTGGTAATAACTAAGTTCCCTCACAACAGTTTGTGGAGAAGCCTTACCTGCACAGTTAAGCCCTGTGGTGGTTTTCATGTTGTTTGTCAAACATTGTAAAATTAACCCAACGATTCTGGATGTGGAAAACAGTTTTCTGGTTTGTGCCTTGTATCCCAGTGTCCCTAATGGGAGAGACCTTGTTTGTTCTCCAGGTTCCAGCTTTTTTCAACCTTCAAGACTCAGTGGAGCCTTAAATCTTTGCAGGGTGAGGGCCTGAGTTTCCTTGGACTGACTGGTCATTACGATTCCCTTATCCCCTGTAAGGCTTTAACAGAGCTGGGTGTTGTATTTGTAACTCGTCAACCATTTTTGATACAGGGAGATAAGACTGTCAGATGGTGTAATTGTAGGGTGCATCACAAGGCACCTCTGTAGCCCCCCAAGGTCCTCTGGGACCTTACTGTGGGGCTGCTGTCAGAGCTGAACAATTTTGTCTTCTTTTAAGGCACACCTAAGTACCTGTAATGGTTACCTGCCCAAAATACTGATCAGTGCCGATTGTGGTCACCTACTCAAAACTCTGCTTTAAATTCCAGTTTGCCCTTTCACATCCAGCTATGTTCAATAACTTTATTATCACTTTACTCCTCTTAGTTTGAGAAAAGACTGATGCTTTGTGCAGACACTATATAGATACATAGATGGTTCACAAACAGCTAAAATTAGGAAATTCTAAATTGTAAATGTATCTAATTATCTCTAATCATAGGATTACCATAATTAGTATGGTGCTGCTTCCCTCCTATTTTTAAAGAACATAGATACTCTCTTTACCAAAAACCTCAACAGATTTATACTGTAGATATGAAAACAGAAAATCGTTCGGCTATTTCTGACTACAGCTTATTTCACACAAGTTTTTGCCTCCTCTTTCAGTGGGATTCCTGTCTCTGATGGCTTCACAGGCTGCAGCCTTGATTCTGCAGCTTCTCACTCAAATCTTGTACTGCTCAAATCTTGCGGGGTTTTTTGGCTCCACTCTTGCTGCCTTGCAGAACCTGTTGATATTTGTGCTCTGACTGTAGTTAGAGAGACTTAAAGTTGAGGTGGCTACTATGCTCCTTGTCTCTCTCTTGGACTTACATGTTAGGTTATTGGAGCCCCTGTATTTGAATGTGTTTGAAGATGCTGCATGTCGTGTTGCTAGCTCTGATGCTTGCCTATGAAGCTTTGTCCTCTTCTCCTGGAAGATTGTAAGCTCCTTATGTGGTAAATAGTGACCCCTCAACAAACGAGGTTCCTCATGTCACCACCTGCTCTGGGTGTTCTTAATAACTTGCTCTTCTGTATCCAGATGCTCCAGAATGAAACCAGGAAGGTGAAACTTGTTGTTTGTTCAAAAGATTCCAGATACATTTTCAAATGAGCATAATAGCAATTTGCATAAGTCAATATTTTAAAATAATTAAGGACTGCTAAACTGAGCAAGGTCATGTGGTATCATTTTGGCCACTGATGCTACGGCAGCTGGTGAATTGGGTAACACCTTTTATTGACAGTTGGTATATACGGAAAGGCTTTTCTCAATCGGTCTTTCTGTAAGTCTTTCAGGACTATTACTAGAGGTAGCCGAGGTAGGGTATGGAAGGTTCTACCTCAAAGGTAAAACCCAGACCTAGGGCTGTCTCACCTGAACTGCTTCCATTTTAAAGCAGTTCATTGAGTTCTGTACAGTAATTTGGTTTTAGCACTTCAGTTTGGCTGTTGTTGGAAGGTTCAATGACTCTGATCCCAGTTGCTCAAAGACCCTAATGTCCTCTGCTGTACGAGTGTGTGTGCAGAGAGTACTTCTGTCCTGAAGAGCCTGCTAGCTAATTACAGGAAAACGTTGCTGAGAAATGGCCAGATGAATTGCCAGAGGTAACTCAGCTCAGTAGATCAGCAGATGAACAAGGAGTAGAGGATCGTTATTTTGAACCCAGAGATAGTCCTTTAACCACTGGACTTTGCAGCCTTTTTAATTTCGTCTCAACTGAAGTTGCTGAGCTTGTCTCAGGTCCTTGTAGTTGCGTCTTGGCTGCTGCCTTCATTCCGGGGGTCCTAAAGTTCACACCCTCCCGCTAAAGCAGCAAAAAGGAAACTATTTTCATCTGCTGGCTCTGCCCAGTTGCACTGGCTTCAGGGTAATTGCAGGTTGAGTGGGCTAGAAATCATGTCCGTTAGGCTGGCCTTGCTGCAGTAGACTTACTGCTGAAGACCAGATCTATATTCCTGTAAGAGTAAAATACGTTGCTGAAGAATGTAGTTAAGATTGTTAGTAGTTCATAGTTCCTCAGTGGTGTGTGTAGTGCCTTTTTTCCTAAGACTTCTTAGCAGCTGGCAGGACCAAAATATGTGGTTAACTGAGCATGTGCTAATTGTAAAGATATCTCGGCTGTATAATTTCATCTACTGCTATAGGCAACTCCTTGGGCTTCACTGGTTATTCTTGATTCAGCTGGTTTTCCTCTCTTACGATTTTAGCTTCTTTAAGACATGGAGGAAAAAGGAAAGGAGCCAGGAGTCCAAGATGTAATTCCTAGGTTTCTACCTGACGTAGTGTTAGGTAATTCCCCTTCTGTGCCTTGGTGTCTTCGTCTGTAAAATCATCAGTTTCCTCAAGTGTGAGGTTATTTTTTCAAAAAGCTGGAATAACTGTTGACGCTTTTGTGTACCAAGCAAGACGGGCCAGGTTCGCATGGTGTTTTGTTTGGACTTTAAGAGCTGGACATGTACTAATGCTTGCTGATTGTTTGCTGGATTTATGAATTTTACTTTTTCTCTTTTGGGAGCATAGAGTAAATATTATCCTATTAATCTGAAGAGCCTGCTTCCTTCTCTGACTGTTATTTGTCCTGTGAAACATGACTTGGCATAAATTTTTCTGTGCGAAATCCAGCCTTTCTTTGTAAAGATCAGCTGTTTACAGTAGCTTCCTTACAACACTTTAATTTTCGATTTTGCTCTTTTTGAATGCTGCTTTCACTTCCCTGTAAATATTTTGATGTGTGTACGGTTGTTTTTTCTTTAAAATGTTGTGGGGAAGCAAATGCAGCAGCCACTTAGGGTGCTTCAGAATTTGAAGTAGTCGGACTTCATGGGCAAAGAAATTTTCTTTGGGGAAAAAAAAAAAAATATCGTGGAAAAAGTGGGAATAATTTGCCTCATTGGGAGGCTGTCAGACAGCAGTTGGTGTACCCTGCGCCCCGGGCTTTCAATTCGACGGGTTACAGGAGTGTAGTTTGGGAAGGTGTGAAAAGGGAAGCAGCAGCCGCCTTTGCTAGAGCTTGGGCGATGCTTGAAGGTCCCTTACCCGCTCAGGGAGTCGATGCGGTGTTTTTGAAAGGTCGCAGACAGCTCGGAGCAGAGGATGTGCTGCAGCGGCAGCACCAGCACCGGCGCGTGCAGCCTGTCAGCGAGCAGTTGAACCCGTTTCCAGATCTCGTGGCAGGCCTCGTCCAGGCTGTCCGGGGGAGTGTCCTCATGGATCCAGGTGTGCCTAGGGACAGGTCCCAGGGGGAGCTGACCCTCAGATATGATGACTGGAGTTGGAGCCATGTTCGTACCGGGGAGCATCTTGCGGGCTCTGGGTGCTCACCCATGGTCTGTCTCCCTGGAGGAGGCGGTTTGTGTTGGTAACGAAGAGCCATGGCAACCGCGGGGCCTGGCAGCAGGGCAGGGTGACAGCTGGCAACGGCCACTGGGCTCCCAGCAGCAGGCATGGAAATGGCAGCGGTGCGGCCTTCCACACGGTTGGGAGCCTTCCCCCGCGTCAATCTCTAAAGAACTCGGGTCATCTTCAGGCAGCTGTCCCTGCCTCCCCGTGGCTGGGCTCTGTGCCGCTTCCCGGGTGTCTGCCGGCGGCCGAGCCCTGTGGAGTGCACCCAGCACTGTCCCTCTGGGCCTTCTGCCTCCTCCTGCCCTCGGTCCCTCGTCTTTCAGTGACACCAGATGAGGGGCAGGGGCTTTGTGTGCGGGAGGTAGTACAGGCAGGAGGGGTGGCCCTGCCCATTTACTCTTGCTTTTCCACAGCCCCAAAAGGAGGAGCTACATCCCTGTCCGAGGCCCATCTAGCGACACGTTCCATGTCTGCTCGAGCGATTTGTGGCCCTGAAACTCTTCACGGCCCACTCCAGATCCGCCATCGCTCGCGGCGAGCGGCACAAAGCCTGCTTAGCTGGGCCCGCAGCGCTGCTGCTGCTGCAGTGTTTCTAGTCATGAGCGTTTCCATGCTTCCAGAAGCACGGTGGCACTTCTGCCCCACTGTCATGGAGGGCAAAAATACGTCTTGCCACCTTGTAAGCCCTTCCACTGCCGTGGAAAAAGAGCTCGTTTTCAGTTTTGGAGCTTGCATATTTTTTCAGCGTCAGGGCTATAGAATTTTGCTCTGTGTACTGTTTCTTTTCAGCATCCTCTGAGGCATTTTGGGTGCTGGGCTATAAAACTCGATTCAGGTATGAAAATACAAGACATGTTAAATATAAGGGAGGTGCAAACCTTCAGATATAACAGCTGTGTTTTGAATTCTTTGCTACCAAAATCATTACTCTGTACACTAAGATCTTGGCTCTGTACTGATCTCCTTTCAGATAATCCAGAGCTGGACTCTCCTGTCATGTAAGTGAAATAGTGACTGCAGTTTCTTGCTGATAGAGGTAGTATTCATAGCTACCTCTCTCTCGACTCATGGTTATGCCTGGGTAAATGCTCTTTCCCCCCCCAATAGTGATAATACATGATTAAGAGAATAAACCAAATAAATTGTGGGGCATTCAGTAGGACGTTTTGGGGTTTTTTTCCCCCATACCAAAGTACTAATTGTGGTACTTAGAATTTTAGGGAATGCGATGATGCTCCCCAGTGTGAATACCTTCTACGGTTCCTCCTATCACCAGAGTGGTTGTATTTGCGAGCAGCCAGGGTACTGTCCGCATTCTTTGGAGCGTGATGCATGTAGGAGAGAGGAGGGAGAGAGAAAGAGCCCCGTGGATGTGGCTTTGTGTCAAAACTTGAGGGAAAACCAGGTTTTGGCACTCTGTTTAGTAAGTCCTTGATTTTTGTCCGAGTCTGTTTCCCTTCCTCCAGGAAGGTACTGTGAGGACTTGGTTCAGACCTGTGAATTGCTCTGGGCTCCGTGGATTAAACTGAAATTCGGGGATGCTGCAGTCGCTGTTGTTTTGTTTTGGAGGAATCGCAAAACAGATCAGACTCTTCTGGCATGGAGGGTGAGGTGCTGTGTGATAAATGGAGTATCAAAATGTTGGCTAAGTGTCTGCAGAGAGGTGGAAGGCCGTGAAGTCTGAAGGCAGCGGACTCCTTTCAGCGCGGGCTCTGACTGCGGGTGGCATTGCAGAGCAGAATTTGTCTCCTGGTGGGTGCTTGCGCTGAAGACAAGATTTCTCTTGTAGTAGAGAGGTAGTTTTGCAAGGTGAAAAGCAAAGTGAGCGGTAGGGGTTAGAAATGGCCTGTTGACCAGAACCTGCGCGCGCTTCCCCGTTGGAGATGGGTTGTAATCGAAGCAGCGGGCGATTGGAGTGATGGTTTCTGCTGTAGTCATCGGTCTTGTCCATTTAACAAACAAATGCAGTATTTTTTGGCGGGAGTTAGACCCTGAAACTTAGTGGTTTTGAGAAGGAAACTTACTTGGGAGGAAACCCTTGATTTGAAATAGATATGATTTTGTTAACCAGGAATAAAGTGGGTTTGTATCTCCTCAATGACTTTACGATGCCTGTGGATTGTTCTTGATGCAGGGCTAGCTGACTTTGGCTCTGCCGATACTGTGCGGGTGTGCAGCAACCAAGTCGCATCTTCAGCTGAATGCAAATTCAGGGGGATGGGGGGGGATGCTTGGAGGCGAATAGCTGTATAAGGGAAAGCCAATGGATGGAGCCGTGAAGTGTGGTACCCTGTTCTCCGATCCTTTTATATTTGGATCTGTGCCTTTGAACAATAAGGTCTCTTTGAATAGGATACTGCAGTTTAAACGGACATGAAGCAACTCTGTCATGTAACAGCCCTGGTCGCCTTGGCTCTTGGCATCGGTGCACGATGTAGGCACTGGAAGGATTGAAATGCAGAGGGGACACAGGGAAAGTGAGTGAGAAAGGAGATTGATTTGGGGGTGGAGGGGCAGATTTGCAAGCCCTCGATATAATTTGGTTTTGAGCTGTCAGATAAGCTCATTGAAGGCAACCGGAACAAGACTGAAGAAGGGGGTTTTGCAGCAAATGCCAAACACTCGGGCAGGGGGATGGGCGGCGAGTGGAGCCGCCGCCTTGGCTAGTGCACGGCTGGGCGAGCCGGGCTGCTGGAGCGGCCCCGCCCCGCCCGGGCTGCCCCGCCCGCCCGGGGAGCGAAGGGGGGTGGGGGCAGGGCTGGAGGGGGGCGCTCGGGCTGCTGGGCACCCCCAGCTCCGCGGGCAGGACGGGCGGGTCGGGGCGAGGGGCTGCTCTTTGGCTGTCAAAAGGGAAACGGCGAAGCAGGTTCTGGCCGAGAAGGGCGGGGGGGGATATTCGAGTTTTTTTGTGTTGTTTTTGTTTTGTTTTTTTTTTTTAAAGCTTTGCTGTCATGTTGGAGTTAATTTTGTTGTCCGTAAGATATGAGCATCATTACCAAGAGAATTAAGTTCCTGAATGTGGCTTTAGCGGGCTGCATTTTTTCCCCCCATCTTGCATGCAGCTGCAGGGACAAATGTACTAATAGATGTTCTTTTTTTTTTTTTTTTTTTTTTTAAAAAAAAGGGGGCGGTGGGGGTTGGGGGCGTGGAGAAATACTGCGCTCGCCAGCCCTGCGAAGGGGTAGCAACACTACAGCCAAGCGTGCCTGGTGGCTTGGAGGGGGCACAGCCGTCCCCACCTTCAGCCGAACCTGCCCCACCAGTCTCGGGGTATCACTCTTGCTGGGGATCCGACAAGGCACAGGCTGGGGAAGGGGAGGGTGGCTCTTTCGTGATCTTTCTTGGATTTGTAACCATTTCCTTCATCACAAAAATTGTGTCAATATCATCAAGTTGTTTACGGGGGGGGGTGGCACTCCGGGAGGCTGCATTGCTCTGGCAGATGTCTTAATAGCAGAGATGCTACCGGTGTGTGTACGTATGCATACTGTGCTGTGGTCCACGCACAACAGGGGGCTGTGGGACTTATTCCTGTATGAGAAATGTGTAGTGTGCATTAAAAAGAAATACAATGCTAAAGCACAATTTGTGGTTTGTAGGTTCTGGTGGGGCGGGTGCTGCTGGGAGGATTGTGCTCGGTTTGGGGAAGCAAAACTGAGGCAGATCTATTCGGTGGCTGCACAGCAGCCCCTTACCACGCTGCCTGTACCCTCTCCCCTCCGCAGCGTTTAGTGAAGAGGAGGACAAAGATATGGGAGCAATTAATCAACTGGCTAATAAAAAAGTATAAATCCCTGAGGACTGCGTGCTGCTAATGCCGAGGAGCTGGCTCTGAGACAGCCACCGGGAGGGACGAGCCAGCCCTCCTCTCCTTTCCTTGCCTCTCCTCTCCCCGAGCTGCTGCCACACTTGGTTCATTCCAGCTGCAGAAGCTCTATCTTCCCCAGATAGCCCATCGGTAAATCTCTCTCTTTTACACAGAAGAGTTCAGTATATAATTACCTACAGCACCAAAAGGGGAAGCAGCCAAGGTGACACACCAGGCTGATGGCCCAGAGCCCAGGTCCCCAAGCCCCGATCAGGTGGTTTGTGTTGTTGGTTTTTTGGTGTGTGTGGGGGTTTTTTGGTTTTTTTTTTTTTTGTTTTGTTTTGTTTTTTTTTTTAATCTTGTGCAAGCTGCTTAAAAGTCTAGACGAGCCTGTGGTAAGACCTTGTTCTGGAAGAGTCTTATATACACACAGATTTATTTGTTCTCATGCTTCCTGTATTTTGTATAGTATACAAAATATTTATCTCCCCAGCTTCTTCTAGGTGTAGAATTGTATTCGCCCAGAGATGAGGGGCTGAAGAATAGATCAGTTCAGCATGTGAATGCTGAACATTTCAGGAACCAATGCCATCAACCACATCAGCCCTTTCCACTCACCTGTGACCCAGCTGGGTTCCACATAGCATCAGGCATGAAGGCTCCTCTCACCCCAGCTCCCTCTTCCCTTCTCCCCCAAGTACATCAATCCTGCCCTTATAAAAAGCCAGTCTTTTCCCGACCTCCTTCCTCCTCTCCAGAACGGCAGCACTGTCACTGCTCGGCTACGCTAATAAATAAAAGACAGGCAACAAAAAAGATTATCTGTGGAATCGCTGAGAGGAATTTTTATGAGGGAGCAAAGATTCAGTAATGATGATGTTGAAGAAGCAGTCGTTTGTGCAGAGTGGTCCCCCTGGTAATTTCCACAGTGACTACAGAAGTATAATATATAGTATTATTGCAGGGAAATCTCTCATAATGAAGCAGATCCTTAACTTGGTTTGACGTTGTCATTTTACACCACGCTATTCAGTGAGAGACCTACGAAGTAATAAATACTTATTTGGCTGGGATGTCGGAAGCCCTGTGAGAGATGCCAGCTACCAGCTACGGCAGCTAATTGTGAAGTCAGTTCCCATTTTTGCACTGAATTCTGCCTTGCTCCCATCACCTCTGCAGAAAGAAAAGGAGTTCCCTCCTTCAACTGTGCGGGATGCTCTGAGATTGCGTTCACTGATCGACTGATGCTTGAGCTTTATTGTAATCCAGCTGCCGAGACAAGAAAGCCCCTTCAGTAACGTGCAGTCAACAAAGCAAGGGAAGAAATGAGACTTGTTTTCTCTCTTTGCTCACCCCAACACTTTCTTTCCCAAGCCCACATTAACAGCTTTAGCTCCTCCTGTCAACAGCGGTGTTGTGAAAAGGCACATGCAGCATCAGGTCTATTTACTTAGCAAGCAACTGAATAATTGGAGCAGAAGAGCATAAAACAAGCCTGTCTCTATCCTTTCTGGTGAATTATTTAAAAAAATCCATTTTCAAGGAGCTGGTGAACAGAAGAGTTGGTTGCCGAGAGAATTCCTAGCATTCGATCCAAGTAAATACTTGTTTCTGAGGATCAAGTGGCACATTCTCACCAGCAAAGCGAGGGCTCTGGCATCCACCTTAACGTGCCAGCATATCCAATAACTCAGTAGTAGCTACTTCAGGCATCCCCTTGGTGAAAGCTTTCAGAAAAGGAAAACAAGTTCATTTTAAATGCCACCTGCTGCTGTACTCCCACCTTTAGCCAGCAAGATACTCACAGTTCGGTTAACCCAGTCACCAGTGATGCCCGCTGACTACTCGGATAAGAGGCCACCCCTCACTGGGGTGCACTCCGGCCCTCACCTGGCCCTAGAAAGGACCAGTTTGTCCTTCAGAAATCCCAACACACGGGGCTTTGCCGGGCATCTGCTGGTATTGCTTTATTTTTGCTCTCTGCACATCACCTCCACTGATAAACGGGGCATTTGTTCTCAGGACTGGCCAGCCTACGGTCGTCACGTGCAACACTTTCATCTTAAGAAAGATCAAAACCTTTACTTCTGTGCTGTATCGTTCTTGTCAAAGACATTATGGTATTAGCTTCAAGAGGAAGAAAGGGCTGGATGCTGTTGTTGCAGTATTTATTAGCCCCAAGTACTCAAAGCCGTGAGTGGGTTTTGAAGAAAAAAGAAGTCTTGATGGATGTTGGAAAACACTGACAACCGGGTTGTTGCCAGTATCATTTTATCATGCAAATCACAGCACTAAACCCAGATCTCAGCCCTTGAAAATTCAACGCCTGCAGAAGTCATTTGACTTGCTGAATCGACTGTATTTAAGAAAACATTGCAAAATTATCATAAAAAACCTCCATCATATGAGCAATTCCTAATACAATCTAGATGGTCCATCGCAACAGACCCCATGGCTACAGGCCGTGAGCAAACGGCAATGGCACAACCTGCTGTGTCCCCATGGAACTCGCATCCTCCACAGGCAAAACAAGAAAAGTAGGAACTGAATTAGCCAAGGTCACAGAAATGGCTTATAACAAGCTGTACAGTAGTAGTGAACCAATTACGTGACTTCTAAAATTTATGTACAGAATATACAGTACAACCATGCAACGGTCCTGTGAAAAGCATCTGATGTTATAAAATACTGTGCTCAGTCAAGAATTTGGAGGAGGGAGAAGGATTGTTAATTTAGTTTGTTTCATGCTGTCTGCTCAATATCAATGGATTTCGCTTGTGTGTGTTCTAGAGTTGGACAGAGAGAGTAACAGAGATTTAATTGGCATGGATCCCACGGCAGCCTCTGCCAGGAACAGCTGCTATCTGTCTGGGAGAAAAGCCATTCTTTTTCCCAGAGTCCTATAGTACCAGGATATAAAAGACTCGGGGCGGGGGGGGAGGGGGGAAGATAAAAAAAGGAAAAAACACAAAACCAACAAAACCTCACAAACCTGTGTGGTGCATTCCTTACCTTACAGACTATCTCAGGGTTATCAGGCGAGGGGTGAGGCTGCGGAGAGGGAGCCCTATTCGGCCCCAGGGTGTAGGATGCTCGTAGGAAGCACAGGGCTCAGCACCGCGCTGCTGGCAGGGCTACGGACCAGCACCGGCACATCCACTAACGGGATCTGCGGCAAATCTGCCTGAGCCCAACTAACCAGCAACCACTGGTAGCAGGCAGGACACCCCAGGGAGGGGGAGCAAAGGCCAAACATCTCCACTAACATGATTCCATACCCACTTCCCATCCCCCTTCTCTTCCAGTAAAGTCCCGCCACACACCGCATGGAAAAACTTCCTGAATGGGGAAAAGCTTCACAGAACACGTCAAGGTTGGCTAAATGTTGCCTTATATCTAAATTAATTATATAATCCATACCATTATTATATTATCCATAACATAACAAATACGAATGATAACATCCAGCACCTTGTCCCTGGGCTACAGCAAAAAACCATCACTGCAGGGAACCCCGATGTCCGACAGCGATGGTGGGGAGGCAGCAGGGCATTGAGGGAAAGATGTGCAGTGGCCACCTTCCAGCGGGACTTGCCACCATCGATACAGGGGTTACTCCCCAGCATCACCCAACCGGCTCGAGATCACACTAGAGCCAACCTGCTGGAACTGCCAGTTGGTAGCGTCAGATTAGGACCGGTGATCACAGACGCCTTGAAAGATCCCGCTCGCCTGATGTCTAGATTTCCAAGGTACCACACACAGCGCCAGCCATCCAAGCTTGCAATTCCTCCATATGCTTAAAAAGTCTCTATCTTTACACACCCAGTCATACAAACACACCCTCCTATACAGGTACCCCAAGGTACCAATTTCACAAGGTACCCAGACATCAGCCCGACAGATGAAAACATCAAATCTTTGGTTCTGTTGCAAGTGATAATTTCTGTTCCTTTTCTAACAACAAGAATCCTAGATCTCCTCCCAGTACCCAAAGATTTCATCTGAACTCCTGAAACCAGCTGATGACAAGACCCCAGCCACAGAGGTATGTTCTAGCTCTGCCCTAGAAATTCCTTGGAAGAAATCCACCCTGCATTACTGATATTTTTTCCTTCTCTCTAGATATTATGTCTGTTCCAAAACTGATCCATTCCAGGTCTTTCACCTCTTGTTAGTTTTTCTTTTCTTAAAACAAACCCAGTATTGTTTAATGGAGCCTTGGCCAACTGTAGGCGAAAGTACTACAGAGAAGGCAGTTGTTAAAAACAAAGTAAATCTGAGTGATGTTGGGGCAGAGGGGAAATATCAATATAAGAGAATAACTGGGAAACAAACCCGATTGTCAAAGTTGTTCATAAGATGTACAAACTTTGAGCAATTTTCTCTATCTGTTGGTATACATCAAACTTTGTTATGATAACTCCATTAAAGTGCAGTTGATAATATTAAATATTTGCTGTGACACAGTTAAATTATCAATAAGTACAACCAGGAATGGATTTTTACAGCTGCAAGATTAAATTACACACCCTCACTTTGTTCCCCTGGAGGACTCACTTTCATGAACTGAAAAACTGTAGTAAGAACAAACAACAGGTGCTTTTTTTTTAAAAAAAATAATATCAAGGCAGGGATGGCAGCAGCATTTTGTCTGTTTTGATGATAAATATTACCAAAATATAAAATACAAACCACAGTGGGAATGAGAGGAAGGTGATCTCAATATCAAGGAAGAACAGGCAGCGTATTCAATCCAAACACAACTGCTATCAAGAAATATTCCAGAGATCAGTACTCCTTGAACTTTTGTTATCTTATCTGGGGATGCACAGCTCTTCAGCATTTACATAGGGCATTTAAATAATTCCTGTAAAATAAACTGCTTATCAGTTCCACACTATCCCTTTCCCCTCACAAGACAGCTTTGCAGCCTGTCCTTTATTTTTCCCTGTATGACCCAGCGGAGCTGTACTTCACGTGAAGAGAAGCCATGTCTCAGGCAAAGGCAGCAAAAGGCTCCTGACAAAGCACAGGCAGCGCCAGCCCATGGCAGGGCTGCCCCAGCGCCGGCAGCCACGTCATTGCGACGATAAAGCGAGCGACCAGCTTCACGTCTGAGTGTGTCACCTCCCCCGCTGGCTTCACATTGGCTGACACAGAGAACAGGGGACAGTTGGGAGCATTTGTGATCCTAGTAACCCAGCAAGATGATGTCCTCGGTGATGCCACCAAGAGAACGCAGTAAAACGAGTATATTCCCACAAATTAACCCAGGGTAAAAAGGAGAAAGAGCTTTATAACACCGTCATCTGGGCATCAGGCAAATGTACCTATTTGGGGGAGATGAATTGTTCAGTTCTCACTGAAGTCAACACCTAGATCCCAGCTGATGCCAGCCAGGCCGTGTGAAGACCCTCCTCCATTCACCCCTTGGTCAGAGCAGAGATGCAGGGGTCAGAAGATCAGGAGAGCCCTTGCTACCTTCCCCCAGGCACCCTGGGTGGGGTCAATAACAATAAAACGCGCCTACAGAGGTTTTCACCTAAAACCCAATTCTCTATGCGGTATCATGCAGTTACTCTTTAATAGCATTTTTTTTTTTTACGGCATGGAGGAAAGAACTTAATATTGCAATTACTTCATTTAATACCATGTAATGGCTGAACAAGCTTGTCAGCTACCTGGAAAAGAGAAAAGGCAAAGTATAGTATAATTGCATTAAAGTGGAAAACATGAGTAACTACTCATATTAAAAAGGACCAGAAATAAAAGGCAACATAGCGTGAATTATGGAGAAAATAAATAGTTTATGACATGCAGCTGAAGATCTGGCATCTTTTAGCAGCATTGTGAAAGCCAATTCAGCACGTGAGAGACCATTCTCCTCCCAGTCACCTCTGCTTGCCAGAGGCAGGACACCAACGGGGGCGGGGGGAGGGGGGGGGGGGGGGGCGCTGAAGGCACACACGGCACAGGGCATGCGAAGGGGACACACTGGGCTCATGTACAGAGTTAGGAGGTCGGGGACGAGGCACCTGAGGAAATGATCTGCCTGTGATGTCGTCGGAGAGGTGGTGCATTGCAGCACCAACGTCCGCTGCGAGCCCAGCACCAGCGCTTTGCATTCTGATAGTCTGGCAGCCTGTCTTAAAACCCTTCAACCACCAGCACCCCCCCACTTACACAGCCCCCCCGCCAGCTGTGACGGGACCAGCCCGCTCTCCTGATTTTATGGCAGGAGAGAGACTAAAAAAAAAGCAATAAAGGCTATCCCTTGGAAAAACACCTGCGATGACCCTTGGTACTGCTGATGGCAAGCATGCCAGCACATTTCATGGACACATTTCATGTGTTCCTGAGGCTAAGTACTCCTTACTCCAGCTTGCAAAAGCCAGAAATCAAGTCTCCCAGAGTCTGGAATTAAGGCATGATGATGATCGCTGCCGCTTTCAAAGACTGGAGTGAAAGCGCTTCACCTGAACAAAAGAAGAAAAGGGCAGAAGTGGCAAGAACGGGTCCTATCCCCAGCTGCTTGGCCAACATCTGTGCACCAGGGAAGGCAGCAATATTTGCCACCACAGAAATAGCTTCTGCGTGAATATTTTGCTAGGAGGACCTATGTGCACGTCAGCTAAAAAGGGAGCCATTCCAATGGAGTCTTTGACCTTAGCTTTATACAGCCGGGAATACCTGTAGCTCTAATAAATGCAAAACGTTGACCAAAATGTCATCAGATGATGAAAGGTAAGTATCGCTTCTATTTGCCTTGCGACTTTTAAAATAACATTACCTGGTTGGGACCTTCTTCTGCAATCGCAAACCAGAGTCCCAAGAAAGTCTCCAAGAGATGAAGCCTTTGTATCTCCAGATTCACACGGTATAATTACAGGAGCCAACAAAGACAGGCAGCGCCGAACCTTTTACTTTCTTCTGCCCTTACATAAATGGTAAGCTTTCAGACATTACACAACTTTTCTTCTCCCTACATCATACTTTACATAGATCCTGTACACCTTAGTGCGTGTCTGATCTTTTCAGCTGAACTTTCAAAATGTCAACATTCATCTAACTTATAATGAACATCATTATGGGCAGTGACATTTTTCTCATCTTCCTGCTTTTTTTGTGTCTTGATAGCTTCTGTCAAGGGGCTGGTGAGACTTTCAGGTTTTTTTAAAGAAACAGTAAAAAATTGTTATTTCAAATTAACAGCTAATGAATATTACAAAGATTACCACTGTTGAGGCAGCAACTTTGAGCGCTGCTGGAAGCACTCCGGCAGCAGGTTTACCTTTACATTAATTGCAGTTCATGTAGAGTCTTCTACTTTTGTTAATTTTCCTGTGTTGCCTTTACATTATTCCTTCCAGCATGAAATTTTCACGCACCATGGGAAATTGGAACCAATTTCATACCTTAATCGACTCTCATTAGCTAATAGGCAGAGAGGTAAGGTGTTAGATGAGTGAGCCATTTCAGTGGCTGAAGTCTGTGAGGGTTTTATTTGGTTTTGTATTTTTTTTCCAAATGAAAAAAATTTGTGTTACATGCAAACTTCATAAGATTCTGCTTTTCACTGGAAACCTGAACAGGTCCCCAACAAAAATTTTCTCCTGCCAGGACTGACAGCAAAATCTTTTCATTTTTAAGCATCTGCAGTCTCAGGACATGTTTCTATCTACTGCGCTGAGTAGATAATGACACTAAGCAGGCACCTTGAAACAGCCAGAGGCCTTGTTCAGGTTCGGTTAGAAAAACGGACAAAAGTCCACTTTAAGGAACAATTTCAGCATGCCTTCACATTTAATCATACAAGAAAACAAACACCCCCACCCCAACCACTCTGCAGTCTCCTGACTGCTCTGAAAACCACCGTTTTACACCAGGAGACATACCAAACACTCCGTACCGGCGTGTAGGGGTTCATCCCCAGACTTTCCATTAAATTATTTGAGAAATCTATGCACAAGCGCATAAGGACAGCAACACATTTACCTTGGAGATGTTTGTGATCATCAGGCAAAGCAGCTTCCACCGGATTATCCCAGTAGCCAAGCTGCAGGAAGGAGCAGCTTGGAGCAAAGTGTGCTTAAAAGGGGTTTGAAGCATGAGAATCTCATTTTGTGTGCTGGCTATACTCATGTGCCAAATGCACATGCTAAAAATCTTGACCGAGGGAATTCAGGATGAATTATTCCTTTCTGATGAGCAGAGCAAGCCAACAGAACACCCACCTGCCACTACAAGCATAACAATTGCCCTTCGAAGGTAAGGAAAATAACGCTATTTTTGAAGGCTTAAAAATCCCACCTACTTTGCAAAAACATGGTTTAAACTAGCAGCATCCACAACCTCAGTGATACCCAAAGGAATTTCTGCAAGAACCGTGCCACCTTACACCTCAACTGTTTTCCAGCCACACACCACTAAGAAGCAGCAAAACCACCAAATACCAGCTCAAGGTGAGATGTTGAAACAAGAGCAGCGTAGGAAAGCTCCGATATTTTACCTAGGGTGAAATTAAGTCATGTTTTTTTGGTTTTGTTTTTTTTTGTTTGTTGGTTTGGTTTGGTTTGGGTTTTTTTCCAAGCTACATGACATGCTTTTGGTGCACCTTTATGTACTGCCCCCCCCCGGGAGCCCCTTCAGCCTGCTGACCTGCAGGCACTGCCCAGGACCGTAGGGATGCTCGCAACCAGGAGGAAGGCAAGAACTGCCCATCAGGAGTGCAACAGCTAGGAAGCTTCCATATCCCAGGTCCCTGAAAGAAATTTATCCTGAAATAAAAAGTCAGGTTGCTAACAGAGACAGAGCAGAGCTTTTAGGTAAATGCTGTCAGGTGAAAATAAAGACTGGAAGCTTAGTAAGGCATGGAGTATCTCTGCTATTGCACTGGAGTTTCCCTCAGCAACACTAAATTGATGTACCGTGCTGTGTTATCAGGAAGGGACAGTCGTTTTTAAGTTCTAACTCCTATAAACTCATCAGATAACTGGATGGAGCACTGCAAGGGAAGGGATGCTTTGCTTTCCCAGGGGAGCACTGCTCCAGCTCTGAGGGATGAGTTGCAGAGGACCAGGAATCCGCTGCCTCTGCAACTGGGAGCAGGAGAACCAGCCGGGCTTTGCCATCCCCCCCATGCTCAGCAAGGGCACAGCCTTCAGTCCCAGGCTCTGCTCAGGAGGATGACACCGGCTGGATCAAGCAGGCACCGACAACTTTGCTCTTCCATCAGACTTAGCCAAATACTTGACCTTTTCAGCTCAAGTCAGGATGGAGCAACAAGCCTGCTCCGTTAGCTTTCCACAGCGAGCAAGCCCGCGCCGGGACCACAGGGCTCCTGGCTCCGCCAGCACCCCCCCGGCACGCTTCCCAGGGCTCTGAGCCCCTCAGCCTCTCTAAGGTTCTAAAAACCACGCTGTGTAGTGGAGGGCAGATGCTCGATACACCCAGGAGGAAAAGGTTTTGCCATCAGACCCCGGGGAGAAGAGCAGCGGCCACAGGCGCATGCAAAGCCGGGCTTTCCTGCCTGCAAATAATTTGCTCTTAACCATTACTTTTCCGCTTGAAAACCCTCTATACTAAGGGAAGTTACCGTAATAAAGCCACTTTGTTATAGTATATTTGCCCGCAGGGGCCCCATGGAAGCGGCAGCGTATTAAACCCTACTACAACTCTCCACGCTGGAGAAGAGAGGGACAAGATGGATGGTTGTGTCCCCACGCCAGCACTGACCTGTGTTTATTCCTCACTCCAATCCCAAGATTTATCTGAACAGAGTTGGCCTATTTTGATGAATTATGTAGGTAATTCAGGGACATGAGCAAACATTCTACGGAGTTCAGATTAATGGCCTCAATTCAAAGTGAATTTTATAAATGACCTAAACCAAGCGGGACACACACTGTCTCATGTGCATTTTAACACAATGCACTCCTGTTGGGGCTCTTGCTGTATTGAATGATTATGCTGAACTCTGAAGCAAGTGGAAAAATACTGAAGAAATAAGACGAGGTTACGGCCAGAACAGTGGGATGAAGAAAAAGGAGCAAATTGCAGATGTTTGCACAAAACCAAGGCCAACGGGACGTGATAAGAGGAGCTGGGAAACCGCAGAAAGGAGCCTACATGCCAGAACAAGCAGAAACAGAAATCTTCCCAGTAAACAATTGTTAACCAATCATATTATTATACGCTTGTAAAATAGCCAATCACATTATTGCACGCTTATAGAATGCCTTATAAAAGTCTACCTGGTTTGTACAATAAACGGATCAGATCTTGAACTCTGTGAGTATTTGAATCTGACTCCCGCTCGCCCGAAATGCCCGCAGCATCTGGTGACCCCGACGTGATCCGATGAGGGTCGACAGGATCGGTTAAAAGGTCAGGAGGATTCATTAAGGATCGTGTTACGAGCTGCGGAGCCGGCGAGGATCCTGCTGCCAGCGGAGAGAGAGCTGGGCGCCCGAAGAAAGGCGGAACGTGCACGGCTGACCGGTGAGTCAGGAAATTTAAGCAGGATGGGAATCACTGCATCAGTGGTGGAAAAAGCAATCGTAGACAGTTTGATGAAACTGGCAGAAAAAACTGAAACGCCAGTCTCACGGCAGGCAGTAGTTGATCTGCTATGTTGGAGTCGCCGCCGTGGTTACCTTGCTTCTACGCAAGATGTATATAATAATGAAACATGGAAGAAAGTAGGAGAGGACTTATGGGAATCTGTGCAAGTCGGGACTAAGGGGGTAAAGACTTTGGCTCGCACGTATCAAGCTGTACGGGGTATGGTCGCGCAGTTACACGGCGAGGCTCAAGTCGCTGCAGCTGTTAAGGCTGCAGTGCGGTCTCCCGGCGATCCTACTGCTCAGTCGGAGGAAGAGCCAGAGGGACAACCTCCGTGTGAAAATCCCCCCAATTATACATCCAAAGCTTATCCAGTACTGACCACTGCTGAACGAATAGCGTGGGGATTAGATGATGAATTACCACCCTGGTGTCCTGAAAAGGAACAAGCGGCGAGCGGCGGCGTGCGGCCCGGCAGGCCCCGTCCCGGCTGCGGTTTCTCTCCAAGGCGGCACCCCCCCCCTCCACCCCCCCCCCTCCGATCGGCGCCATGGCAATGCAAGCGGCCAAGCGAGCTAACATCTGGCTGCCCCCAGAGGTCAATCGGATCCTTTATATTCGGAACCTGCCGTATAAAATCACAGCGGAGGAAATGTATGATATTTTTGGGAAATACGGACCTATTCGACAAATCAGAGTTGGAAACTCTCCTGAAACAAGAGGAACAGCTTAAGCTTCTCAAGGAAAGATACGGACTTGATTACAACCCCCCCCCCAAAAAAAAAAAAGAAAAAAAAAAAAGAAAAAAAAAGAAAAAAGAAAAAAAAGAAAAAAGAAAAAAAAAGAAAAAAGAAAAAAAAGAAAAAAGAAAAAAAAAAGAAAAAAAAGAAAAAAGAAAAAAAAAGAAAAAAGAAAAAAGAAAAAAAGAAAAAAAAAAAAAAAAAAAGTGCTTCAGATGTCACCTACAAGAAATGCGTTTCTGCTTTGAACTAGCTTTTGAACCTTTGGGAGTAAACTATACGGCTATAAATCAATCATATTTGGCCTGGTTAGATAAGAAGTATAATGACACGAATTTTGGCTTTGGAGATAACTGTACCTGGTAGAATACTACACTTGTTAAAAATACATATTTTTTGCAACAGTTGATTTACCGTTTAAGTGTATCAATTTATTTACCTCAACAAGAATTGAGGGTGGTTGAGGGATTTATTGAAACAAGGTCTGTCTATATTGTTGTTTGTTATTCTTTTGTTACTTTTAGTGCCTTGCTTTTTACAATGTTTTCAGAGCTGTGTGGAACCAGTATTAATGCTGTATTTAAAAAGAAAGGGGGAGGTGTTGGGGCTCTTGCTGTATTGAATGATTATGCTGAACTCTGAAGCAAGTGGAAAAATACTGAAGAAATAAGACGAGGTTACGGCCAGAACAGTGGGATGAAGAAAAAGGAGCAAATTGCAGATGTTTGCACAAAACCAAGGCCAACGGGACGTGATAAGAGGAGCTGGGAAACCGCAGAAAGGAGCCTACATGCCAGAACAAGCAGAAACAGAAATCTTCCCAGTAAACAATTGTTAACCAATCATATTATTATACGCTTGTAAAATAGCCAATCACATTATTGCACGCTTATAGAATGCCTTATAAAAGTCTACCTGGTTTGTACAATAAACGGATCAGATCTTGAACTCTGTGAGTATTTGAATCTGACTCCCGCTCGCCCGAAATGCCCGCAGCACACTCCTTAAGGCAATTTTACAGAATATCATCAATTCCACATTTAAATGAAATTCCTGGGGAAGATCTGGAAAGAACGCAGATAAATGAGGCTAAATAAACCAAGTCAGGGAAAAAAGACGAAGAGTTTTATTTGTAGCTCCTGAACTCTGGGAATTGGGGAATCTGAAAAGTCTCTTAGGCTGAATTATTGAGATAATAAAGCACCTGCTGAAGATACCGCTGAATGCTGTAATGAAATTATTTCATTGCCCCAGAATAATCACAAATGGAGGTTCTCTTCTGAGAGTAAAAGAAACAATGGAAGGGAAAGTGGGATAGATAAATGGAATGCACATCACCCTCTCCACTCAGGGAAAGCAAAAAGGAGCCGTGACATGAAAGGAACAAGCCTTATGGTACTACAAACAGGCTGAGTTTGTTCCAATTTTATCTGCTGTCGTGGGGTCACTTGAAAACAACTGAGAGTAAACACCGAGGGGGAAGGGATGAGCACAGAAGTGCCACCACACTGAATTTATTTCATCCCAGGCTAAGGTTTACCCAGTCTCCCTCTCAACCCAAGACTTCAAACCCAGTTCCTCCACCTTACATACTGCACACACACAAAAGGAAACAGTGAAAGTCTCAACGAAAGCAGCACTCCAGAACATTTCCACATTATCCATTACGGAGCATAACACACCAGAGAGCCGTCGTTAAATGCCACCTTCCTACCTCCTGTGCACAGCAAGGGGAACGCTGCAGCTCAGAAGTCACAAGCAAACTAGACTCCAAAGATGTGCTTGTCCCTTAGTCCACAGGCTGGATTTTGTCAGGGTCTTAGCACCATCTACTGTAGTACCTGGAGATGAAGTCAGTGGTCAGCAGCTCTCACTGCTGGGAAACTTTAAACACCCAGGATACACCCCTTAGTAAGCGATCAGTACAAATGCTGACAGCATTAAGTAAAAAAAAATAATTAAAAAATATTCTGCTATGACTTGGTAGCGGAGTGTTTAAGTGAGCAGAGACAAGAAATATCACTTTAATGGTTCTCATGACTGCATGGCCGCTAACATCTTGACAGCATCCATCAATTAAAATCTATTCCCAGCTGCACTAGTGATGGTCACAGCAGACTGCGCACCTATTTTTGGCACATTAAAAATCTGAAGTGGTTAAAAAAAGACGCATCAAAAAGGCCAAATATTACCCATCCAATTATACTTTTAATGACATCTTTGTGCCTTCCATTCCTCAACCTGCATACTTCATAAACAACTGGCATTCAAGCAAAATCATGCTCTATGAAGTTGGCACACAGGTTCTACTCAATTTAGCACATCGCAGTCTGTTCATTAGGAATGTCTTCAAATACCTGCAGCGCTGCCTCAAAACTTACACGTCTTTGCAAACATACACGTCTTTGCAAACACACATGCCAATAAACCCCTGCTATGGCTATTTCTGCCAGCCTCTTCGGCTGACACGCAGCCTGAGAGGCTGAAGGACAACTCTGACTGCCAGCTCACAATATACAATAAATTTCCCGTTACCCACAGTGGGAAATCTTGGACTGAGAGGGAACAGGAGAGTCTGGAAAACAGCATGCTTGAAATCGGCAGTTTTTCACCTGTATCTGATTTCACGCAAATGGTGTATAGACTACAGATGGAAATAATTGTTAGAGCTGAGCATTAACAATGAAAAATTGACACTTTTGGAGGTGCCTTACAGTAGCAGCAGGGAAGCTACGGGCTTTGAAGAGCCCATGGGCAACTGATGGAGAAAGGGTGTGTGTGAAGAATTAATGCAGTTATCATGGGGGTAAGATGTCCAAGAGGCCTGGGGTAGGCTCCTTCACCTGCTTTCCATGCTGTAGTGAAAGCATGCAAAGAAACCAACTGACGCCTATGGTTTCTTTCAGTATTAGAACAATTTAGGCTCACTGCGAGCCTGTGCACACTCATGTACTCAAAACTAGTATTAATGACATTATAACACATCTAGGAACATAATTTTTATTGTGATGCTACCTGTGTTGTCACTGCAGAGGGAAAGATGAGTAAAGAACACCTCATAAATTCTGTGGGAGAAAATTAGCTGGACTACCTTCCCTTCAAGCCAGCTAAATGGATCCATCTGGGTAGCGGACAGAGGGACAGGGCTTGCTTTCCCTGTCACCCCGATGAGGGGGCTTCAAAGGGGCTGAATTTCAGAGTGGAAGAGAATACCCAGAAGCGTTAGATCTTTAGCCAAAGCCTTCAGGAATCTGCTTCCCTCTGCTCTGAGCAGGAGCAAACACGGATCTGACACTGCAGCCATAGTGGCACTTCCACACATGGTACCAGACACATCACACGCTCGGGTCAGACTTCAAAGTCTGACTAAACAAGCAAACCCCAAAACCAAAATATCACTATGCCCCTACTGTCGTAAAAGTACCCCAACAAAATAAAACACACCCCCAACCACTCTGTAATCTGAGCATAGAAGCATAAAGGATTTGTAAGGAGACGTGGATGCTATGCTCACACTGCTGCTGACATCAAGAAAAGTCTATCACTGTAGATATTCCCTATTTTACGTGTTAAATGGGAACAACAGCAGTTCATCCTACCTCCACCATCTCACCTCCACTCTCCTTATGCCAGCAATTTTCTTCTGTGTGTGTAGAAGACATAGTCCAGAACATCTCGTATTGCAGCAGTAGTACTGGAAGCACTACAAGTATTTCTGAATAGCTGTTTTACTTAACAGATGTTCTCTGCAGCAATACTTCTACACCCTTGCCTTATCTGCTGTGTAACACAACCACGAGAAATCATGTTCACGGAAGCTTACCGATGCACTGGATGTGTCACACAGGTGGGGAGTAACAGCAAAACAAAACCCAGAAAACAAAACACTGCAATTCTTTCCAGATGTTGCAGTGAGGAGCTGAGCCTTTCAATGTACTTGTTTGGGGCTTGTGTGGTTTGCACCCCTAAAAAGACGCACTGCTAAAAAGATCTGGCATCCCTCGGTGTGTTTAATAGAACAATCCACGGCAGCCTGACATCAGGCAAGCCTGGCAGAGACCTGCCCATAAACTCTGCTTAGTCAGGAACAGATTAATTCTTTATGACTTTGAGACTTTGTAGAAAGGGCCCTGTCATGAGTTAATTGAGATGTTACAGCCTAAACACTCGTACAAAAATCAGAAACTGGAATCGTTCTTTGCTCGTTAACTGGCTAGCAAAGAATCTTTTTGTTTTACAGGATCAATAACTACATTTCTCCACAGTTCGATTTTAACATGACCAAAAAAGACACCAAGTTACTAGAAGCAAAAAAACAACAACAACAAAAATCAAAAACAAACCACACCACCAAAACAAACCACAAACCCACAACCTACCAGGACTGTAGTAAAGAGAGCAACAGCTTGCTTCTTTTAAGCCCATTTTACAACAAAGCACAGATTGAGCATTACAGAGCACATACCCATCTGTACAGATTTGAGAGAGAGGCAGTACATCCTGCCACCCTTGTTAACTTTGTTTAGATCACAAATCACTGCAGTAACAAACTCATCCTCTGCATGCCGGTACAACGCTTAGCACAGCAGAGCCCTGCTTTGCGGATGCTGGCTACTACAGTTTTAAGAGCTTCCCCCGTTCCCCCCCACCCCAAGGGAATGTGTTCAGCACAGATCATGCCCGCTGACCTTGCAGTTCTTGGGGAGAGGGAATCTTCATTCCACATTCCAGTGAAGATAATAAAACAGGTCTTCAAAAGGGTGCCACTCCCACCAAATGGCAAACCCATCTGTTTCTTTTATTTGCTAATAGTTAACAAAAAAAGCAGGTGCTAAGCGCAATTTGAGCAGCAGTTTGACAGAGCCAATTTTGTCTTTCGTGGAATTCATCATTTAGATTGATAAAATAAGTATTTGCTTGTGCTCTTCCTAACCTCACATAAAACCACAGCAGTTGTGTTCATTTGGGCAGACAGGTAAGACTTGCAATTCTCTAGGGGCGTGATACTATGCATAAAATACCAGAGAACACTGACATGCAAAATATGGTTAAAATATTATCTTTTTTTCTACATGAAAAATATATCATCAGACTACCATTTAGGAGACCACAACCACCAGCAAGATACATTGCTTGATTTGCCAGTCTATTTTCCATCACTTTCACCGCAAAAAGTTTTATGCTTCCTAGAACAGCAAATAATAAAAAAAGTACTCACCGAAGTTTAAGTAAATTAATAAATTAAAGATATTAATACCTACCTGGGAACCTACAAGACACCCAAGAACTTACTCAACAAAAACTGGCAATTAAACGTCAGCTGCAGAGTCCCAGTGGTTACTTGTAAAAGAGGACTTGACCGAGACAGGGATGGTAAAGCTGTCATCTCAAAACTGCCTATTACTTCTAATTAATTTATTGGATGATCCACCATATTGGCTAGATCAGGGGGATGAAGGTATTAATTCCTCTTCTGGGCACATGAATACTAGTAGTAGTAGAGGATGCTATTACATGTGCATGAAGAGAACGACACACCACCCGCTTGGTTTCAGCCAGGCTTACGCTTTCAGGTGGGGAATCCCAGGATGACCCAACTCTTGGAGATATCAATGAAGAGTAGCTGCTCAGCTTCATCCCAATGCTGAATGAAATGCAGCCTCGCATCCAACACAGCTAAGACAAAGCAAACGTATTAACCGTTCCTCGCTGCACTCCCGAGCAGCTGTCCTCGGTGGGACTGAGCCCCCGCTTTGCTGTGGGACCTTGGGCCAGTCCCTTCCAGCAACCGATGCCGGCAGCGCTGCTCAACATGCTTCCTCGGGAAGATGAAGAGGCTTGTAACGCCTGAGCAAACAGCCAAGTTGCCCAGACAGCAGAATAAGAACCTACAAGGGCAAAACGTCCCTTTTTTTATAAAAAGCCTGTGTGCGTGACCTTAACGTGACGTGAAGTCTTCCAACTGCAGAAACTGTTGACTACTTGAAAGCACTGCCGGTGGGTTTTACTTCATTATGTTTTATTTTTTAAACCTACCTTCTAGGTGCTCTTTGCAGTTCCTCTGCCTCTTCCAGATTCTCCGAGGAGATCAACCTGCATCTTTTCTGCTCAATCTCCTCAACTGATGTGAATCGTGTCACCGGAGCCGATCGCTCCATGCTGCCTATCATTCTGTATTTCCAAGTGGTTCATCAGATAAAAAATCCTGAAACACAGGCTTCAGTCTGACATTAAACAGACTATGACAGCAGAAAGGCAGCAGATATTAAGAGTCCACTTTCTATTGGGGAAAAAAATAATAATAATCCACCTTGGCTCAGCCGTTAACATGGGGCTGACACTGCTCCGTACCTTCGTCAGCGATCCAGATGATGGGATGGAGCACAGGCTCAGCAAGCCCACGGCCAACACAAAACTTGGGGGGCAGCTGCCACGCCAGATAGGTGCCCTGCCATCCCGAGGGACCTCAGCAGGCTGGAGAAATATGGGGACAGGAATGTTAGGGTTCCCAGGGAAGCGCAGAGCACTGCCCCGAGGGGGGGGGGGGGGGGGGGCAGCCCCACACACCAGCAGAGGCTGCAGGTAAGCAACAACCTGGGCTGCAGCCAGCCCTTCATTTTGTGAAATCCCACTATTTAGGAGGACCTGAGCACCTCCCTCACAAGAGTTCAATGTCAAATGAGCCAAGGCAGCTGAAGGACTGACCCACTAAGTGGTACAAAGACACCTTGCAGCTTGACCACCCAAAGCAGCAACGTATGTTAACGGGTTCATTAGCATTGCTGCTTGTAAGTCAAAGCTCGGTGCAGCAATTACAGCTACACAGCACTCAAACTCGCAAGGAAATTACCAGAACTATCCACAGCTTAGATGAACTTTCTACCCTTTCAATCAATACAGTGCCATTAAGAACCCATTCCAAGCCCTACATTGTTTATAGCGTTAGAGGCATGGCAGAGCCTGCAGCCTGTTAAAGATATTCTCGCTTGAACATATTAAACTTCAGTTCAATAGGACTTTGCTGGGAAAAGCCTGACAAACCACTAACTCTGCAAACTCCGGCATCTTCTAACCTGCAAGCCAAAGGGCATTTCAAAGCTCTGCTGAGGTCGGGTTCTGGTCTTAGATTTATTACGGCAACCACATACTCAGAAATAGCTTCCATTACTTTTATTGCTACCTATAAAAATGCTTAAGAAAAGAATCCCGGGGAAAACAATGTTTAGGAGAGGAACAAACATGACTTTCACAATTCCAAATGTTTCAGACTGGTTTATGTCTCAGTTAATGAAACAACAGCACTTCGGGGTGGATGTCAGGATACAGCCTCCAGTCCACCCCAGACTTCTACACGTCCAGATGCAAGTTGTCTTAATGGAATGTTCAGAAGGAAAATTTAAAAAAATCTGATTTGAAATCTCCTGAACTTCACAGCCACAAATGCTGTGGAGTCAGCGGAGGTAAGCAAGCATCAAGTCCTTACCAAAAACTCCTTGCAGTCTTTCAGAGATTTCAAAACATGGATTCTTGATAATCCATGGCATAAAAAGCTTTGGCATAAAAAGCAAAACTCTTACTTTTTTGGCAACTTATTAAAATCAGAACTTGTGTAAAGAAAGAGGAAAAGCACTAAAGCAAAGCAAGAGCTAACATCCACAGCAAATGCAGAACCTATTATTTCATCTCTTTGGACTCAATTAGTCCAAATTTTACAAAGAACGGCACCGTTACAGATGTTAAACATTAACAAAACTTCCACTAACTTGCTTCAAAATTAATTTTAATTGCAAGCTCTGCTTTATACACATTGCAGGTTGCGAAATTTAACGAGCATGTTATTCTTCCCACAAAAAATCCAATATATTAATTTCATGCTAAAAATCTATAGTTCCTTAAGAGGTCTAAGATTAAAAGAAATAATAAATCAATGACAACATGCTTTGGATGATGGGTACTTGAGGTCCCTTCTACTTTTAAAAGTTTCTTGTTGGTGGGCAGTGGGGGCAGGGCAGATAGATATTGAGCAGCAATATACAGACCCTCCTGCTTAAACAGAAACATTTTTAAAACCGTCTGTTTTTAGAGATGTGACAATACAGATGCTGACAAGCTTTCTCTTTTCTAAACTGGAGGCGAAGCCGAAATCACAGTGTGCATTACCCGTGTTTAAAAAGACCAGAAGTTTTTTTACCGTGAGCTTTCCTCCACCTGCAATGACCGTCCTCACGTCGAGCGGCGCAGACGGAACTGCCCAAGCTTTTCACACCGGCTGCTCTGACTGTCAGGATCCACCTCCCATAGCCCACCGGTAACCACAACAAGAGAAGCCACCCCAAGTTCCTCGGATAAAGGGCAGCAGGCTTGAATTAAGTGCTTGGTCAACCCATCCCCACTGCCACTGCTCCCCTGGGACTTCACCCACCCACACCAAGTCAGTTTTCAGCACCCAATATCCAACACCGCATGGGGCTGGCTTTGAAACGTCTGTCAAGACTTTCCTTTCATTCTCCTTTCCCTTTGACTTTTTTCCAGGCTCCAGAAATTCCAGGGTGGCTTTGAACAAATACCCTGTTGGTTTCTAAAGTCACACAAAGTCACACACTGTGACTGGGGAAATAAAAATAAATAAAAAAAGAAAAGAAAAGAAAAGGAAAGAGAGCACTGCCCTGCCCATCAGGCTGTTTGGAGCACCGGGCACCCCTCCAGGATCAATGGTGTTAATTTATTCTGTTACATTACAGAGCAAACAACCTTATTTCAAAATTCCTTCATGCCAGATTCCAGCCTGAAGCACTTTTTTTTTTCCCCCCCTTTTAAGAACAGCTGACTTATCAAAAACAGGTTTTTCTAACAGAAAGCCAGAAGCTAAGCCACATTATTATAATTGAAGCAATTAATTTCTTTTATGCCTGCCTTTTTAAGGGAGATCTTTAATGCAGGTAATTCTGACTAAAAGAGCTAATTTGAGCAGCTCCATCATTTAAGAGATGATTATAAAAATTAATACAGAAAGTGTAGAAAGAAGACAAAGGCAAGCAGGCAGAGATGGGTATTCGCCCTGTGCCCCAACTGGGCAGTATCAAACTAAAAATGCCTATTTTAAAAGCGTGGGAAAGGCTGATCAAGTTTTCAGGTCTCTGGTGGAAAAGCAGCTCATGACACGTCACTGACACGGACGGATCGGTGGGTCGCTGTGGCACAGGGTGGGAGCTGCTCCCGTTTTGCCTTTTTGGACTTCCACAAGGCAAGAATCGCCGTTTACGCAAAACCACATCAGCAGAGCACTGTAATGCCTCTAGTTTTCCAGAGCCTTGGAAAATTCCAGCTAGCTGCACCCAGAGAGATGGTCATTAGACGTTGGCTGTTGACAGCATTTTGATTATTACTAATCCTCTGATATTTACTGGTGCCCTGGCATCTTCTTGATCCCCGCTACAAATCCAGCCACAAGAAAGGTCCCTGTGAAGAAGAATCCAAACATCCACACTGCAAAACAGCCAAGGCTGTCAAACATAAACTCAGCAGGAGCTGAAGAGATCACGATCTGCCATGACAAATCAAAATGCCACCAAGAAGCAGCAGCAAAACACAGTAGCCACACGAATCCAGAAACATCATTTCCTGCCCCCACCTGAGCTTTGGGAAGGCTGATCAGACCTCCATGCAAGATAGTGGAGACATTAAGAGGCAAGATATTTCAGATTAAGTGTCTGTATTTAATAACTGATATTACTAGATTTGCAGCCTGTGCTGGAGTCAAGGAGCATGCAAGACAGAAAAACATCCCCGTGCCAAACCCCATCCCTGTGCGGAAAGAAACCACTGGACTGGGAAGCACTGGGAAGCACAGATAACCCAGGTGCAAGAAAACTTGTAGAATTCATTATTTTCTTCTTCTGTCCCACAACAGAAATCATTCACATTTCTGCCTATCAGCTCATTCTTGTCCCCTGAGCTCAGCACCAGGTTTTGGACTAACTTCTTGAAGAGCCTTTGAGCCCTCGGCAGGAACATCTCACCCTGAGGATGAGTTTCCACAGTTCAGGTTTCCACAACTTTGATCTCAGACAACACTTCACGAGCAGATCCTGCACTAACCGGCACAGAGCTGCTATTAGCCCTTTCGCCAACGCTTTTTGCTTCCAGCTCCCTTTCTGAAAATCCATTTCTGACTTCGGGAGCCCCTCCACGCATAGCTCACTCCCAGAAGCATCGCACAGATCTGGAATGGAAAATAGCCTCTGTGCTCTCCTGCTTATCCCGTCCGCTCCTGATCCTGGCTGGGGCATCTTTATTTTTTGAAGGAGCAGCAGGTCCGGCCAGCAGTAAACAAACCACAGGAACAGAAGTTAGTTTTTCCCACTTTTGCTGAAAGGTTGTTACTCAAGGACAAGAGGCTTCCAGGACTGCACTACAGCTATTAAATTGCCAAAGTTTGGCTAACCTAAAACTATATATATGGGTTTTTGTGCTCCATTGTATTTGTCAGGACATGTCGCAGATACAGAGATATATTTTAACAAATACAACAGACCAGCTGTGAAAACACACTTTCTCATTCTTCACCGGAATAGTTCTTCCATTTCTATGGCTGTAGTAACACTTTATTTAATCTGTCCTGTTGAGAGCAAGTGTAACAAAACACATTAGTGTTCCTCTAATCTTTGAAACACTGAAATTTTCCTCCCTTCACATCTACTCCCCGTCTCAGCCTGTTTCTAAGAATACCCGGGGAAGGACGATGGAGCTGCTCAAGTGTGAGCATGCAGGGGCCACTTACATTTCTCTGCCGCAATTTGTCACGACTGGAAGGTGCTGATCCCACCCGTCTATCTTGCTGGAGGGCTACACTTGGTCTAAAAAGCAGAAATTAACACACATGTACTTCGCATTACTCTCAGCAGCCAACAAACGTCTCCTAAAGCAGGCTCTCTATAGGTATTTCTTCCCTGTATTTTATGCACTTCAATATTTCTAGACACAAGTGGAAAGATCAGGTTGAAGAGATGCCCGTGACCTGAAAATTACCAAAGAATAAATGACGCTTCTCCACAGCTTGAGCTTATACAAGCCGTGCTAAATGCAGTTCTTGCTCAACTTCAATAAATTAGCGTGTATTGCAAATTAGAAGGGAGTTGTAGTTTAATCACAGGAAATGAGATATGTTAGCATTAGACATACAAAAAAAAATATTTAAACACAAAAGATGAATTCAGCACCAAAAGGCATCTATCAGCTGCAGAAACTGAACGCAGGTGAGCAAACACCCACCTTCACACGAGCAGCAGCTGCAGGGAACCTCGGGAAGGAAACCCAGCAGGCAAAGACCATTTGAAATGTATTTCGTAAAACAGGTGACATCTGAAAACAAAGTACTTACATTATTTAACACAACTTGTAAATATAAGCAAGCACCCCTGGACAGGCCCACAAAGGAACCCCCAAAGAAAGAGGCCTCTGAGAGGATGGAAACAGCTGCAGAGCTGCCTCCGCACTTGCACTTTGAAGCTGTAGGTAAGGGTGAGCGGTGTAAAACACGACTATTACCAGCTCTGGCAGACGGATTCTGACACATAAATGCAACTGTGGAGGATAGAGGGAATACGTCTGTGCAGGCAGACCCCACTGCATCTGCATATCCCCCGGCAGCTTCAGTGACGGTGAAGCCCTGCACCGAAAATGACACGAACCATTTTCTGAACACACACAAAACCCCCCAAAAACGCCATGGGAAGGCAAAGACACCTCCTAGAAGGACCTTGAAGTCAAGTCCGTCGTCTTTCCGACCAACATCTATTTGTCCAAACCCTTGCCTCTCCTGGGGAAGCTCAGTGTCCCACTCTTAACAGTGGAAGAGGAGACACGGTGTTTCAAAGAGGACCCCAGGTGTCCAACTTTTTACAACCTGTGACATCAATTGCACTTACGTACAGTCTCCATCCCCTGCCAAATAGAAGTATTATTCACCATTTTACAATCTAAATGGTCACTTAGATTTTTGGGTTACATCCAGAAGGTACTCTTGAGATTACCAATATTTTTTTCAGCTTTCAGCCCATTGTGTTATACTAATTTTCACGAGGTCTGTCTTTCAAAAAAATTCCTTAGCTTGCAGGTATTGAGTGTTCTTGCAAACAAGCCTGTCTTTTTTACTTCCAATACATGCTTGCATCCAGGACAGAAATAGCTAAATATTACTTTCTTCATTTAGTAACCCTCAAGGATTTTTCGCACACCCCACAGGTCTTCCTGCACCTCATCCCTTGAGGAGCAGGAGCCTCCACATCGGGTTCTCTCTGCCTCAGAGGTGATCAGCAACAAAGAAGAACAAATTGGGATAAAAAGGACAATTAAAACATGATCAGGGTAATTTTCAGCCTGAAAGTATCTTCTTCCTTGGCTTAAAAAGCTAGCCTGAATATTCATGAAAAGCTCTCTACTATCTAGCAAACAGAATTAATCATATTAATGCATGGGAAAAATAAGATTAGCAAGGAAGTGGTATACGAAATCTAATCATGTTTTATTGAATGAAACATGAGTGGGAGAGGTTGTGAGACCCTTTTGGTGTAATTTGTCACCGAAGCCTCCCTCCCTGGCAGACTGCTGGCAGCAGCACAGCTCAGGCTTTTGGAAGCACGCAGCTCGCGCCTCACAGGAGCAGGATGGACAGCTGGAGCAAGGGAAGGGGAGTTCTGCTGCCAAGTGACCTCGGGAAGGTCTTGCACGCGCTGTCACAGCTACATCCTGAGCTGATGAGAGCTAATGTAATCTGCACATTCTTCTTCTCAGCCGGGGTACAGTCAAGTTCTTCCCTTCCCTACCAGAAACACACATACAAACCACAGAGCATCTTTTAACATCTTGCCCTGATCAGCCCTTTCTTCCAGAATTTCCCAGTTATTTCTGCGGTACAACTGGCCAAGGAGCTCTAGGACAATGTGCAATACTATATATTGTATATTATATAATAATATATTATAGAAACCACAAAGCATCACCAATCCTTTTAACTTCAAACCAGCCATCAATACACTCCCGGATCATTCGCATCCAGGAGGGAAGCAATCAGCTCTCCCTCTCAGCCACCACCAGGAACCGAGGGCTCCCAATGACTATTTCCCACCAAAGCAGTATTTTGCAGCTTAAAGCCTTTGTAGAATATTTTTCCAATTAAAAGCACTATAATGCTTAGGAAGAAAGAAAAAACCCAACCGTACCAGTCACTACAGAAGGCTATTCCCAGATCCCAACGAAGATGTAACAGAAATTTAAATAAGTATTTCAAAAGCCACTTCATACACATCTTTTATTCATTCCCAGTCCTATGGAAAATATTACCATGGAAGAAAAACATCTAAGTATTACAGATAAATTATCTGTAGGTAACTAGCTCTTACAATAAGGAAGCTTAATTAATCACACAGGAAAATAAAAGTTTCACACTTGCATTATCTAGGCTTTAACTAGTGATGGAATAAGTTATTTCAAGACACAATAATCTTCAAGCCTTCAGCCTCACACATGCACCAGGGCAGGATAATGCTTATCAACTTGCAAATAAAAGCAATTACTGACTGGAAAGAATTCAAAAAGTGGCAAGTGTGAGCTGAAAATCGTTTGAAAGCAGTCACCAGGCAACCTGTTCTACAGAACCGCTGCAAAGAACCAGGCAGCTGCAGGGGAACGGGGGGGAGGACCCCTTCTAGGCTCCCACGCAGGTTGGGGGGCATCGGAGTTTCACCCCAGCTGGCAACCACAGACCACGCAGCCAGCACTAACCTGGAGTGGGAGCAGCATCGGTGTAAGCGGCAGCAACATCAGCAGGAGACCCAGGGCTCCCGAGCTGCAATACAGCCAGAACGCATGGCAGCGAGTGCCAACATGCCAAAGCCTGACTCGGCAGCCCTCTGCAGCCAAAGCCTGCCCGTTGACTTCAGCAGGCGTCGACTGAGGTCTGAGATGAAAATACAGGCTGAAAGTTCCACAACAACTACCCAAGGATCAGAAGCTGCTTTGATATAAAGAAAATAGGTTGGTTCATTAGAAGCACATACAGGGAAGAGTTTTTCACCACCAACATTATCATTGTCTGAACCAGCCACCTTCAAGGACGCCGGTACTCTAATCTCTTAACGGTAGAGCAGAAGATGTGCGAACAGATTAGCCTGGCCGGTGGCACAAAATAACTGGCATCAAGAGGGAAGCACAAAGCCGATCTCACATAGGAGAACTTTAATGAGTATTAGAAACCACTCAGCAGATAGCCAAGGCTAGTGAGGAGGGAAGGGTCAACTGCAGATAATGACAAGGAAAGAAATGAAGTCAGTTAAGAGGTGATTCTCATAACCATCCTTCCCTCTGACTCAACTCCCCGCAGAAACGCAGCAAGAGAAAACTTGGGAAATCCTTTTCCAGAAAGAGTTGATGTCCAAAAGGGGTCTCCCCTGGGATCAGCTCCAGAAAAGAAGATATTACAGAATTAACCAGAGGAACCTTGAACTCAGAGGTCCTCAGTTCTCCTTCCAGGAGAGCTGAAGCAGAGCAAGATGCCTGCGTTGCCTTCACATCAGGCACAGTTGTGCTAGAAAAGTAATGCCAAATAGCACACACGTACACGTTAAGGCATGCTCCCCCACTTCTAGGAAATCAAGAGACAAAGCTAAACCCAAATTCTACCAAAATTCAGTGCAAAAACAGCCCTAAGGAGGAGAAGGAAAACATTTGTGCCAGACAGACATGCAAAACATAGCTCCAAGGCTGAAAAGGCAAAATGAAGATGAGACACTGAAGAGGAGGAACCAGATTCAGACAGAAATAAACTCCATCGATTTGGCAGTTACTTGCAGCCTTGCTTCTCCCACTGCATTTGCTTCGCACGGGATTATTAACAGGAAGGGGGGAAACGTTTCACGGGGGAAAGCACTGGGGAAGGCTCAAAGAGTGGGAGGGCAGCAGAGGGGCAACTTGACAGATGATGCAACCCCCCCTGCTAAAATAAGACTTCTGTTCCAGAACGTGGAATAATTAAGTCAAGAGGAGGATCATCGGGAAGAAAAATACCAACGACCCAAGACTCTGCATTAATACAGCAATTCAGTATGTGCTCATGTCCTCTTGGAACAAAATATAGAATTAAGGAAGTTGAGGAGAAAGCAGTTTCTAAAGGTCCATGAACCAGATTTAAAAATAATAATAATAAATAAATAAGGGAGTGAGTGGCAGCTTCATTTCTTTTGAAGATAAGCATGTGAATTTTAAAAAATGTAGCCACATTCAGTAAATAAAGAATAAAGAAACCTAATTAAGTTCAAGAAGAAATGCACCATTACTGGTTTGTCATTCAGAAGGGTGGACACAGCCTGGATTGCTCCAAGGAAATCGATAAAGCAGCTGTAGCACTTTCCATTCCCAAATTAGGGTGGGATTTTATAGGTCAGGCTAAACAGGCTCAACATTTGGACAGAAACCCAAGGATCCAGTGGCAAACGAAGGAATACAAAAGCAAATCATATTCCCAGGTCACCATACAACTTCTCAGTGCAGGACTATGAGGTGCTTTGCCAGGTAACATTCTGTTGCAGCCCGGTTCAAGCAAAAAGATTATGTGAAATGAGGTTATGGAGGGCAAGAGGTTAATTGCTACACTAGAACCTAATACAAGGCTAAAAAACAACTCAAAAAGGTTCTGAACCTTCACATACTGAAGTATTTTTTGATCTGAAAAAACCATCATATGACTATGTAACAGCAACAGGAGCACCTTTCCCAACTAAAATCCCAGTCTCTCTGACCAATTTGGATTCCGATAATCTACCATACGCAGCTGCAAAACGCAACATAGTTATGAAGGATTTGAAAAGCTTCATTATTAAAGAAGTCATCTGCACCTCAAAGTAAACGTCCCATCGGAAAATTAGAAACATCTAATGAACTTCAAAACATGCCAGACAGGCTGTCACAGACAAACGAGATACTTGTTAAGATTTATCTCATAGAATTAATTCATCTGGCAGGAGCAGAGGTTTCTAGTTTCATCAGTGGAATGAACAGCTATGGAGCCCCACACATCGTCTGAGGGGAAAGGCTATCGCTAGCCACTGACCTGGTCAGCAGATGGGCTGAAGCTTACAGCATCTCCACTTTCTCCCGGTCTTCCAAATCAACAGCACAAAATAAGCTTTTTATATGGCAAATATTAGACCGTCTTCCTACGTTTCCACAACTTTGAAGATCCCTGCTCTAGAGAAACTTAGTTGCAGGCGGCTCTGCATAGCCTGTGAACAAGGCTTTGATCTTTTACCTATTCTGCCCGCTTCAGCTGTATTGGAATGGCTGCAAAAACCTTCTTTTCTAAATATCTGCATCATACCCAGCAAAAAGCACATTTGATCTTAGTCAATCCCTGTAAACACACACAAATAAACTGGATTATTAGTCATCTCCTCCATCACCACCTTCTCTGACAACGGCACCATAATGCTTTAATAATTGTAATCCAAGCCATTACACCTAATATTAGATACAGGTCCCAGACCAGCTAGGTGGGATCTAAACAGATGACAGAAGTGCAAGAGACAGACAACCCCATTTTCGTTGTCTGCATGTAAACTGCAGCAGCCAGGCACAAACACGGGAAATCCAGACCTCTTCCACCACAGGCAAAGTAAAAAGTTACCCCCTCTGAAGTGTGCTCAGAGTGCAGCCACGCAATTGCTGCACCACACACTGCTCCTTCCTCTAAACCTTTTGGGGGGGGGGGGGGGGGGGCAGGGCAGGCATGGAGGTACGACAGGAGGGTACGGCCACCAGTCCTGAGCTGTGGTACCCAGGCTCCCACCACCCCTGCTGGAGTCCCCATCCTGTCACCCCAGGCATCCCCCAAGCAACTTCTCTAAGGACTCACGGAAGAACAGGCAGGGGATCAAAGACAGTATTTTACACCAAGTCGAACCCTACCCAAAGCTTCAGAGCAACCCCCGAGCTGTTAAAGGGAAGCTGAGGCTGGGAGGCATCTGCCCCAGAGCAGGTTCAGTGCCAGCCAGGACCACCTTGGAGGTTTCCTTATCATCACAGTCTTGGGATGGTTTAGGTGCTCAGCTTGAAACACTTTGGTATTTTCAGCATAGCTGAGCACCCACGGGGATGCTTGCCACCAAATAAAGCTTTAAAGTGGGTACCACAACAGCCATAATCAACAGATATTCCTGAGAGGTGTTAGCCAAGGGATTTAGTCTGCTCCGAGCAGACACTGACACAAAGCACATGATCAGCAGAGCTCAGTCGCCTTGAGGGCTGCAGCCCAAGCTGCTTGCAGGGGGTTTCTTTTTTTACATGTAATTATAGAGAAAAAATTAATTAGTTCTTTCAGATCCCTCAGAGCTAGTAGAAAATAAGGGGGGAAAGAACCCCAAGCCTTGAAGACAAGAAAAAGTCTGGGGATAACGATGCAAGAGACCACATCACTGCGTATCCTGCTCCAGTTCCAGTGCATCCTTGTAGAGAAGGGATGCGATACGGATGTGATAAGGATGGCCACTCCAGCTAACCTCCAAGGAGAACAGGGCAGCTACTGCCATCCTTCCCATTTTTCTTTTTAGCCTGGAGACCCCCCCCATTGTCATTTCCAATCTGACAGGCTCTTTTTCATACTGCTACTTTTTTTCCCCTTCCTCTTCTTCGCTCAGTAGAGTTTTATTTCTCACCTGTCAAGGAAATCTAGGCCCAAGCTCTCCTGAGAGAAACCACGATAGCGGTTAGAAGAGCTGTAAATGTGTTATTTTATTAATACGTCTCAAATAGCTACTCAGCTCTATTGCTCGGCTTGACGTATGGATGCTTAGACCTGCGATGCCCTTTCCCTTTCAAGACCTTACTGCAGGATTTGCATCCAGCAGGTCAAGGACCAAACGCAACCCGTTGGGGGATTCCCCAGGGAGCAGTTGTGCGCGCCGAGATCAGCGTGCAGCGCGGCTGATCCAGCCGGGGCGACCGCCCAAGGCAGGAGGGTTAAGGGAACCCGGCTCATAAAAAAGCAAAGCAGCATCTATTTTTAAAGAGGGGAGGGTAAATGACCACACAGGAGATTTTTAGTAAGCCTGCTTGCTGCGCTGAGCTGTACTGCTGCTGTGGTCTCATAAACACCATCGTTAGATAACATTCCACAGCTTGAAAACACGTACAAATTACACTCCAGATGAAATTTAGTTTTGGTTGGGGTTGTTTTTTTTTTGAGTACATCTCTGGACAAGATTAAAACTATTTATAGTGCTTAGGAAATGAAATATTTAGCTGCAAGATACTTCAATAGAATGGTTTATTTGGTCACTAGTCTCTCTGCCACATTACAAATAATTAAAACTAGGTTTGGGGGGGGGGGGAAGGGTTTTAGCTATATTTTCAAGCTGAATCATATCAACATGTTTAAAGAGGAGATAGGAGCTCCAGTTTTTTCCCCCTATGGACAAAAATTATTAAAAAATGGGAAAAATGAGTCATCTGAATTTAATTACCAAGCTTTGAGTTGTGAAGGCTGGCTTTGAAAAATGCAATTCAAAACAAGACTCTTTGTAATTCTGTTTATGGGACTGAAAAGTTTCCTTCTCACGAATACTAAATGAGATCCCTTTGAATTGACTGCCATGTTTATCTCGCCCATGTGTATTTCACGGGACTATAAAAATGCAGGATGAACCTCGAAATGCAGGAACAGCTTCTTCCGGCTGCAATGTGTTTGTGTGACCTGTTTCACTCATTAACACAGCGCAGCTCACCTGGGCTGCTCCACCAGCCGATTCAAACGGGAGTCCACTGCTGCTACAGCTTGCAGAGTTCATCCAACTCCCAGTGAAAATCCATTTGAAAGAAAGGCATCATTAAAGATGCAGCACATGGGCACCTGGGGGGCAAGGGGGAAGGAGGAAAGCAAATACATCATTATTCCCTCTGACAAGGCCCCCAAACCCATGTCTGTAACTTCAAAACTCCATAGCTACTAAATCTCCTTTTTTAAAAAGAATCCATGTGCATGTACGTGTGCTACTGAAAGTCAAAGGGCTTAATTTTCTAAGACACATTTGCCATTTTTAAAGGTCTACCATGCTGTATTTATGGGGAGTTTACTAATTTATTTTTTTCCCCCCAGCAGTTCACTCTGACAGGCATTGTTGTATTTTTGATATGACAAGGCACAGCACTGCAGTGGCAACAACTCCAGGCTGAATAATGTTTCTTAACTAGCGACATTCATCTTTACCACACACCACAGATGACTGATCCTCACTGCAGTACGTAATGGCTAAAATCTAACAGTGCCCTAAAATATTAATGCATGCTAATAAACAAGGGTTTTTTTCCACGAAACAGCGACATCTAATTTTCAAAGGGGTCCTGGGCACAGTAAACAACTGGTACATGGTAAATGGCAAGCTCTCTCACATCAATACATTCTAGACATTCAAATCCTATTCCCCCATAATTGCCAGGCAAGTATAAATCACTTAAATGAATGTTATTTGTGGCTGTGATAGAATCCTCATAAATAATTGTAATTTAACTTCCTGCTGATAATCCCAGGCAACACCTAATTATTTCAAACGCTTAATTCTTCCCTTCTGGAGGGATGTTGGGTTTAAGACTACTCCCTTCCATTTGCTGCTAGTTAGGACTTCTAACCATTTGTTAAGTGCTACCACAATGCAGAAGATCACAGTGTCTAGATTGACTAGAGGCAGAGGTGTCCTTTGCTGTAAAAGCAACATAAGCAATACATCACATTCCTTCTGGAAGCTCTCACTTCAGACTACACAGCACTGATCATTTGGGTAGCTCTTTTATATCTGGGGGAAAAAAAATATCAGTGTGGCATTTATTATACATAAAAGCAATATTTCTGAAAGCAGTGCTCTAACGATGGGATGAGAGAGGTATTGAAATTCTATACGCAGCCTTCTGTCTAAAGGACAGACTGTCTCTAGAAACATTTGCCAAAAGTTCATTAACAGTAAAGCCAACCTGTCAGCAACATATTTAGCAATAATCAGAAAACAATTCAGGAAAAACAAGGTTTGAGCAGGGTTTCCTGGGTTTTGAAGTATTGGGTCTTCCGTGGTGAGTTTTTTTTTTTTTTAATTCTTTATTTCTTCTAACCAACTAAACTATGAAATCTTATTGCAGAGAATATGATTTAAAGTAGATTAAAACAGCCACTGCAAAGTTTACCAAGCAAATAAGCATCCCAGGGAGTTTCATTAGAAGGCAGCAACAACCTGTGCCTGGGGATAACCAGGAACTACCCTCATTCTGGCACAAACCCTCTTCACTCCCAACACCCTGTGAAGTCTGGATCTACGCACACAAACACCAGCAGGTACGACACGACTATACAGATAATAACGAAGTATGGCCAGCAGCAACCTACCAGGGTGAAGATCCCTCCGTTCCAGCAACTTCTAAAACATCGTATCCATCTTCCAGCTGAAAATCCATGAAAACCAGAGCAATAGTGTCTCCAGGTTCAGCAAGGATAGTCCACGTGCAGTCCGCGTTACTGCCGTACTCCAAAGGAAAATGAGGGCTTGAGATAATTCCACTCTGTCCCCGCAAAGTCCCTCCACAAGCATCATCAGCTGGAAAGAGAACGCAAGTTACCAGATTTTGTTGGAATGTGCAAAGCAGTACATGAAAAAAAGAATGAGCCCGAATTCAAAGCAAAGCTTTAAAACACCCATTGCTTTTGTCAGGATGTGTTTTACTACATACTATTATTAAGAGACAAATACATTGCAGGATGCAAAATCCTATTAGGTCAGCCAGTGTCCCCTGGCAAGTGCCAGCTTATTCCCCACTGTACACTTACTTGTGATTTGTTTAGTCTCACTCTAAACACCCGAAGTGACAGTTTCCACCACCTCCCTGGGGAGGCAGCTATTGGCGTAATGCCTCTCGCTATCAAGACACACTTTCCTCACATGCTCTTGGCCAAGTTTTCTGTTTCACCCCTTTATTCCTGAGCAGGATCCTCCCCAGTGTTTCCCACAAGTTTCCTCACATCCGCGCAGCCAGCCAAGCTGGAGGAAAACCAGCAGAAAGGCAGCGACTGAGAGGGTTTTGCAAACCTCACGTCACAGCGGGGAGAGGCTGGTCTCCACCTCACGTAGATCTCAGCACCTTCATCAGCCACAGAAACATCCCCAACATCCCGGGACAACAGGACTTAAGAGTACAAACACTGTGTATATATATATATATATATATATGTATATATATATATGTAATAGAAAAGGAGTGGAGTTCCCACACATCTGCCTCATGGGTCTTTGTTGACTCTGTTTTCTTAAGGAAGTATGCGGTTACCAGAACCATAGTGGTAAAAATTTAACGCTTTGTTCAAAAACCTAGCAGGCACGTTTCCTGGGCATTTGCCTGGTCATACACTGGATTTCAACTTTGCTGCAGGTTCCTTCATTTTTACAACCTGACTTTTAGCAGCAGGAGCAGTTAGAGCAATTAAAGGAGGAGGATCTAAAGAAAACATGGGCAGGAAGATAAAGGAAACCAAGAATTAATGTAACCAGCATTGGGGCAGCTCACTGCTCTTGTACATGCAGCATCAGCTCAGCATTTATTTGGAAAGCTGCTAAGAAAAGCCGGTTAACTTTACAACATGTATTACTGAGCATTTCAGATGCTTTAGTCAAGGGGCTTGGGGCTTTACATCACGAACACTTATTTTCATTACAAATATTTTTTTTAAAAAAAACCTTCCAAACTGAAATTTAACACAGGTGAGAACAGGAGTTAAGTGCAATGGGTCGTTGGCACTTAAGGAAAGGGCAGGATGGCGCTGCAGGCCTGCTCGAGAGGACCCTTCAGCTTTTAGACCCATTCAGGACTTGGGGTCTTGTGCTGTCAGGTTTTCTCAGCAGAGCTGAAACCTGCAGTCTCTAACTCATGAAACTTGAAAGACAAAGTCAGACAAATACACATGCCAGCTCTTCTCTCCCCCGGCCATCTGCTGTCCCAGCACAGCCAGCCACCCGAGCAAGCAGAAGGCAGGGGCAGGCACAGGCTTCCCAGTGACAGATGGCAAGTGATGGTGATAGGAACACCCCAGGCTATAACGTCTTGTTTGTGTGGCATTAACACACCGCGCAGGTTGCACCGGCACCTCTGAGCCTCAGCAGAGACCACGGCCCTTCGCAACCGCTGCTGTGCTTAGTTGGGGATGGCACATCGCTCGTTATGGCGGAGCTCCCAGCAAGACAGAAAAAAATAGGATAAAAATCCCCAGACCTGTAGGCACACATGCAACTGCTTCTGGACCATTCCAGCAGCCAAAACTAGGACTGAAAAAGGCCGCTGAAATCCAAGCATAATGCTCTATTCCTGGTATTCTCTTACGACAAAGTTGTTTATCTGCTGCAGTTATAATGTCAGTGAATTGCAGTTTTTCAGACACTGAAGTACAGTTAGAATCCTCAATAAATTTAGGCTGAAAGATCTCTCGTCTAGTCCAAGCACCAGAAAACCCTTCAAACTTCAAGGCATCATCCACAAGATTCACAGTGGAACCTCCAAAGGAGGTCCACGAAAAAAAGTAAAAGGGCTATTTCAACACCGCCCCCCCCCCCCCCCTCCCGTCGAGCAGAATGCAAATGCTTTTCAGAGGATGAATGGATCCTAGCCAGAGAGGATAAGCACAATTCACCAGTTTACTGGTATGTTCAAATGTAATTTCTCATGAGTAAGTGCCCTTGCAGATGCTAGAGAGAAACAGATGCAAATAAGATTCTGGGGCAGCGAACTCAGACCACACGCCCAGCAGCAAGACAGAGCAAGAGCAAGGTCATCAGCTGCTTCAGCAACACACGGGGATCTGAAGAGGCAATTTATCCTTAAGACAGACTTAACTCCAGAGGGGCAGCTATCTCCTGCATGACGTGTTAAAACATTGTTTGCTGCTGCTGCTGGCCCTGGGCAACCATTCCAAGCATCTTTGCAAATAAGGTCCCGCACCGCTACCACGAGACATCCTTAAGCAACCCAGCCACTGGATGCGAACCCCGCGGGGTCAAAGGGCACAGGGGCTCTTGGCCAAACACTTGCTCCTAACTACAACCATGCATTCCTGCAGCTCAGGTCTACACAGACCCCCTAAACACACACCCCCAACAGCAAACACAACAACGTTTTCAAAGAAGCAACTCCTAATGCCAAGTTCTCAGCCACGTTCACCATCAGAGCCTGATCTGGTCCATGAAAGCTGCTGTCGTACTAGAAAGAATGCAGGAGGGGACAGCGAATACGCTCAAGAATTTTGACTCAGTGCTATAATTAGCTTTCTTAACTATATATAATTTTTTTTTTTTACAGGACTAACCTAATTTTAAAGGAGAAATTTACACAGATGTGGGTACCACTAGGCTTGCTTTAATCACAGCTCAGAATTGGGCCACTCATGTCTGTGTAGATTTTTCCTTGAACACTAACTTAGAGTAGCTGAAGATCTAGCCAAAGGTATGGTGATTTTGGCTTTTTTTTTTTTTTAATTGAAGGGGAGTTTTTAATTCCTTGAAAATTTTTCATTGCAAAAGGCATTTAATGGAAAATGTATTCTTCCTATCCATCTCTAAATACACACTTCCTAAGTTTGTAGAGGTTGTTACTGTGTAAATATATCCTACAATCTTGTAAAATCTTCTTGAACAGCCCTTCAATTATTTTGGGCACAGTGCAGTCTAAGCAGCTGTGTGAGTTAGGAAGACAGACCACTTTTAATGAGATTATGCATATTTGATATGCTTAAAACATAGCTTCACAAATTTTCTCAACTTCTCAGCTGGCTTACTAAATTTTTACTCAACTGCCTACCAGAATCATAAACCTATCAGTTCTACTTAAATTCAGCAAACAACCTGGGCAAGACTTCTCTCCGCATGCGTGAAAGAGCTTTACAGAACAGATTCAGATGTTTCCAGATATTGTTTTGGTGCTTCAAATGCACCATTTTGCTTTATTTGAAATTAAATGACCCAAGCAAGGGTTGTTCCTTCTGTGGCTACAGCGTAACAGAAGACAGCATTCTGAGTCCACAGCGGTTTTTGCCTCCAGCGCACCAACTGTCAAGATAAAAACCCAGCTAGACTGGCAGGACTGGGCTTAAGGCCCCATTTAGATCAAGATAAAGGTCTTGGTTTGTTCTGTGAATACAGAACAATTGTGCAGAAAGCGTTTCCAAAAAACCAAGATGCAACGAGGAAACCATTCCAGATATTTCTGACACACATTATTATAGCTGGGATAAATGTCAGCTTAGCCCAGGTTTTACAGTCTGACCCAGACTCGCTGAGGACTCTCAGTCCTCCAGGTGAATTTCCAAGTTACACACGGTCCACCAGGCCCAGCCCAGCTCCTCTGCTGGGCAGCCACACCTGCCACCCAGTTCTGCGCGCTCCTCCTTCACCGATCAGCATGGAGATGTCACTTCTGCTGCTTTGGTGCTCCCTGAATGAGATCACTGCAATTTTAATCCTTCCTGCCACGTAAGCAAGAAACATAACTCACCAGAGCAGAGTCTGTGCAGACTGAATTTATAGTCTCTTTTAGCTCAGAGTCCAAGAATCAATTTTGATATAACTGTGCTTTCAAAACCACTGGTGAGCCACAGCACTAGCTACTTTCACCGGCTCTGCAGAGACACATTTCTCCAAGCCATTCCTTCTGCATCTGGAATTCCTTCCTCCTTTCCTTTCTTAGTGAGATTACACTTAACTTATAAATCCCAACAAAAGGATGCTACACAGACCAAGAAAAATAACAAAAGCATTGACCTAAACTACTTGGCTCAGTCATCACCACACGCTCATTTCCAAATTAATCTCCACGATGCTTTGTTCATCTGTCTTCCCATTATCCTGCACTTGCAGTGGTAGTTGATGTCTTGACTTCCAAGGGAATAAACAGAAAGGTCTCTGCTGCTAGAGATCCAGGCTGAGCAGGGCGGTATTTCACTAAGACAATCTGCACTGTATTTGTTGCCTTCCTAGAAATTCAAGGCAAGAAACGGATTCTTTAAGAGGACACCTCCAAGACTGCCATCACAGCGTCAGAAGCAACCCCAACACCGGTGCACGACAGCGCGCCTTTGGCCAGCACAAATGCCAACGCCAGTGGGACGGGGAGATCCACGCAGACCGGTGTCCTCTCCCCTCTTCATCTATAACTTTTAGGCCAAGTACACAGGGATACTCCATGACCCTCAAATATCTTTCACCAGTGTTTTAGTGCAATCTGTTTTCATTCAGCAGAGTTTTAACCTTCAGAATAAGTGTCCAGTGTGTGCTACAGAAAAGGAAATAAATGGTGTCTTTTTCACTTCATTTTATCCTTTTTTATGTCATGATTCATTTCCAGCACAGCCAAAGATAAAGCTAAATGGAAATTATTTTTTCCCCTCTAATATTTTTTTGTTCACTAAAAAACAGCCAGATAGTTACTTTTGGATAAAAACAGACCAGAATGGTTCACCATCCATCATCTTTGTGGTAGTAGTTCTAGGGCTTTTTTTGAAATTAATTTTCAGTTTTCAATTTACCTTCCTGGAAATGTGCTACAGCAACTTCAGTGAAACTTCCAAGAGTACCATGTGAGCTGAGAGAGGATTACTTTAGATTTGATTTAGTAATCCCACTACAGAAATAGCAAAAGATTCAAAACATGAAAGCAGTAACATCACAGGAGATACAGCAACAAACAATCCCTCCTATCTTCAGAGATGCAGCGAGCAGGGATCCTTAACATTTGGGACTTTACACTGCTCATTTATTATTTTTTTTTATACTTTCAAATAAATGTTGTTACTTGCTGAGCACAGTAGAGGAAGCCTGGCTAGAATGAAGATACAGATACTGAAGCCTGGCTACAGAAATCTTTTGCCAGGCCCTGAAGAACAACATCAGACTGGCAGATGCTCAGACACCAGTAGGTGCTCACTTTGCAGAACCAGTGGTCCTCACATCCCCTCCCAACCTGGGATGCTCTCCTGCATCAGCAGCCTAATCAGCGAGGTACTTGAGAACGTGCTTTATCTTTTATCTCTAGTCCTGCTGCTTTTCAGTGCCACAACAGCTTAATTTAAAGTATATGGTTAAGTGTTTTGCTTAGCAGGAATGGATTTAAGTGTATGTTTAAAGGCTTCATTGAACTGGCATTTAACAGCTGCAGAGTAACTTGGAAAAAAAAACCAACTTCCCCAGGGAGGAGGGTGGTTTTACATTTGTTTTCTCCATCTTCCTCCCTGAACTGAGGTTAACCATTCCAAGGGAAACAAAGACCTGCATCTTTTTGTAACGTAAAAGACAAGCCAAGAAAAGCAATATTGCAGTGGTTATCAGCACCAGAAGACAACTGCAGGAACCAAATGAAAGCAGAATCAAAACTGCAGCCCCAGAGAGTTCGGGTGCTGTCCCAGATGAAGCAGCTTGCTCCACTGTGCACACCAAGACAGAAAGCCAAGGATCCGTGTGAAAAAAGGGTGTCAGACGTGCAAACCCTGATTCGAACTGATTCCATCTAGACAGTGGGTGCCAGCGTTGATCCGCTCTGCATTTTGCTGGAGAGTGTCCCTGGCCAGGGAACGCTCTTTGTTCTTTAAAAAAACCCCGTGTCCAACTTTAGAGACCACATTGTTTATCCACTTATTGATCTTCTCTAGCTATTGGCTGATTACCCAGAAACAGAAATCGTAGCCAACTACATCTGTTTTAATAAATATTTCTCAGCAGAAGAAAGGCATTCACCACAACACATCATGCCTAGGTTTTTTTCAGCCGCTTCTCTGGAAGCAGCAGGTAGCAAAGCACAGGGCAGCAGCCCAAGCCCGCGGGGATCCCTGCGCTGCTGGTGCTCCTCGTGTCTCACCTACAGCACTGCCTGATCTCTGTGCCCAGACACACGGACCTGCCAAGTCTTCCCACCAGCATCACAGGCAGCTTGATTTTCTTTCTTCTAGCGGCTTCCACACTTCTCCCCCACCCCTCACTCCTGGCTTTCAGAAGCCTTTGGAGGGGCCGCAGGGGATCACACCCCACACTCCTGCTCCAAGCAGCAGCCCACCCATCTTCTCAAGCAAGACTGCCGGAGTTAGCGCCCAGAAGTATCAAGGTTAAACCATGAGTAACCCATTCTCTCAGGAGGAGGGCCAGAAACCATTAACTCACAGATTCCAGTTACTTCAGCTTCCACTCAAACCACAGAAGGTCTGGCTCACTCCCACAAAGATGCATGGACAAATGACTGTTTTCCTTTCTCATCTGCCTGCATAATGTATTCCTTCTAATTTATTCCCTCTTACAGTTAGCTTTCTGTACCTCCTTTAGGAAGCTTGCTTACTTGATCCCACATCACGGCCAATACCGTAGGCATAACTGAGCAGGACATCACCCTTAGGGAGCAGCACATGAACTAATCCCTGATATCACACAGTTTGTGGGGAAGCGCCCTTGAGAACAGGCAAGGAGAAATGCTATATATACCATCGAACGGCCAATAGTAAAAGCAACCAGGAATGCTGAGCTCGCAGCGTGGGCACCTCCTATCAATACCCAGAAAGCAAACACGTTTCAGCCATGGTACCACGGAAAGAGTCCACTGAGCTGCCGTAGCAATTAGGTAGTCTTCTGCTTCTGGCACTACAGATTCATTATTAATTTGCGGTCATAACTGATTAAAAAAAAATAATCTAGAAGGTAATTTTATCCTCCTTGCAGAAAACAAGGCAATAGTAATCTAATTATGTCACAAAAACATGCCTAGGGCTCAGTCCTGGTTCCTGAATTCACCGGTGCCTATCTTGCAAAATTATGCTTGTGGCAAGTTTTGCAAGCTATGCAATAACACGCACTCATCTCAGCGAACAAGTTTTTAGCCCCACATGGAATCTCCCCAATGCCTGAATACATTCTGAAGCAAAAGCTTATTCTGATTTCAGGGACCTTACTCTGATTTCAAGTCCTTGTCTGTTACTTAAAAGGTAGATTATGTAGATCTGGGTGCTCAGACCTGCCCTATCTTTTCTTTCATACATCCCAACCTGTGATGGACATTAAAAGGACATTTATGCAAGCTAAGGTTAAGGCAGGCAGGGAAGGTGAGAGGGGAAATGCCCATGAGACTAGGGTTTGGTGTGGTTTGTTTTTTTTAAAAAAGAAAAATAAAAAGAAAAGCAGCTGCCAAAAATCCTAACTTAGAGAGTTCAGAGTGGGTATCCAGAAAATATCCTTCAGTAGAAGGGAAGTACAACGTGCTGATGGGCTTCCCCGAGACCCCGCAGAATCACCATCCGTGGAGCTTTCCATGGTCCAGCCAAGCAGAAGCACAGGTGACCCCACCTAGTGCTGGTGGACACTTGGGCGTTGAGGGGGAGCCTGCAGCAGAGCCCCCCTGCAGTCCCCTTGTCACTGCCACCAGGAGAACATCTGCTGCTTCCAGATCCATCGGCTCATTACAGAACCACCAGACGCCCGCAGAACCAAAGCGTATCAATAAAAACACCCCGCATACTTCCAGCGAGGAGTTCTTTTGCGTGTGATATAAAGACTAGTCACTTGAAGTAAACATCTCCAATTCAAGTCAGAAGGTGACTTGCCTGTCACTTCTGCGCATGTGGCCTGAAGGACGTGGGTGTAATTCTGTCCACTTTTGAGATGAGACGTGGCTGGGTTGCTCTGTACGCCTCTCACGCTGCCAAGCCATGCAAGACGAGCCCTACAGGGGCACTTGCAGCCTGCCTGCCAGTTTAGATCACTAACCTCCACCTTGGAGACCTTGGCACTGACTTATGGATTTGAGAGGGAGAGAGAAATGTCCAGCCACCCACTTAGCATGTCTCCAGCTGCAGTGGCTGCTGGCCATCCTTCACTGATGAAAAACCTGCCACAATCATCAGCATGAGTACACAGCTCCAAACAACCCCCAGCTTCTAGTTGAAGAAAACAAGATGGGGGATGCAGGGAAACCTGGAGACACCACCTATCAAGCCATGAATGTTCCTGTCCTTCCACGTGACTCATCAGCAAAATGGAAAAAAATTCACCTCGTGCACTCTTCTCGCTAGACAAGATGCTGTGAAGCTTTGCTCAAAGGTTAGGACTGTGCCAATCCAGAAATGCTCATTTAAGTTCTATCTAGAATAGCATGATGATCCCAGTACTTCAAGGAGACCTTAAATATACCAGGAATTGATGCAAAGAGACATTACAAATGAAAAATCCATATATACATGCTACAACAAAGCCATCTATTGTATAAGTATTGTCATGGAAACAAGACACGGCTTTGCTTTAAAGGACACTCACAGCCCATGAATAGCAAGGACTGGGACTAAACCAGGATAAAGCAGATACCTCAAGATCTTGGAACTGGCCTGAATCTTGCTCCACTACATGGGACAAACCTAGGCGTTGCATAGATTTCACAACACTGATCTAAAAGCTGAATGTTTGGGCTTTGATAATACAACTCTACACTGAGAAAGGTCACATTGAAAGAGCTGAAATGCAGCCACAGAAATACCACGTTGGGTTTCCACATGCAAATAACAAGGAGGAAAAAAGGTGCACTTCACTATTTCAACATGACATAGCTCAAAAATATTTTTTTTCCTCTTCCATTTTTCCATGCTACTTTAATTATGCTGTTTATATGCAACACAAATCTACCCTCTAAGGGCAAAGATGCAAACTCTACTTAAACTTCAGGTGGGGAAGTGCGAGAAACAGCCACACTCACCCACCCAACCTTGCATTCTCTACTGCAGATGCTATTGCTGCTGAGAGGAAGGCAAAAGAACAAAACCTGTTTATTAAGATAGTTCCCTTAACCTGTCTGCCACAGAAGAGAATACTACTCAGCTTCTGCCAGCAGTTTACGCCTTGAACATTTTCTATTAAGAAAACACTAAATCTTAATCTAAACAGTCTTCAGCTCTTGAACCCTGCAAGCAGGCAAAGCATGGAAGCTCAACCTCTTTGAGCAATCACGCTGGAAATAACATACACAGCACCTATTAGACATGCAATCCCATCTAAAAAAACCTAAAACCTCTTTTCTCTGGAGCTACGCACCAGGCACTGAGAGAGGAAACCCTAGGGAGTCAAAGCAACACGAGCAGCAAAAACAGGACCTGCTATGATCTCTAAAAGATCAACTAGAGCAAGGTGACACAGGAGCCTCACACTCAGCAATAGCTCACTAAAACTTGCAAGAGGTTCATGCAGTGGACTTCTCTGTGACTGCCACCACAGTCTTCATCATACTAGCTGAGCCGAAACAGTATTTTTAGACTAAAACCCTTTATGAGCTGTTCATCTTATTACTGCTTCATTCCATTCATTAAATTTTTAATCATGTCCAAACAACTGAGTTATTAAATAAATTCCAAAGCAGCACAGCAGGCTGTGGCTTATGCAAGCTAAGGATCAGAGAAGTAGGAGAGAAAGGCTACTTTGGCTGCAGATTAAACCTTCCCATTCTCACAAAGCAACCGCCACACATTCAGGATTACGGCCACTTCTCAGTCCTGTATCCTGCTGACATCTTAAAAGACATTCAGGATATGATTTACTTGATAAAAGTTACAGGCATCTCACAAAGGAAGGAGAAAGTTATATAAGTAACCTTTCGGTAATGAAGTCCCTGGTGCAAACGCTTTTGTTAGTCTCCACTGGAGTATTTTTAAGTGCAGCTTTGTACGCTGCAACACTTGAAGCTTTCCAGACAGCTTCAACATCTTTAAACTGTCTTGAAAAAAGCAACTCCACACTGCCGTGACCCCAGGAGAGATGCTAGACTTCACACCTCGCATCGCTTACAACAGATTAAATGGAAAACTTCTAGTGATGTTTGAAGACATCCATCCACCTGCTTCTGTAAATACCGAAAGGCTTCACTGAAATCAGGGAAATTGGTGGGCCACAACCAGCATTACACAGTAGAAGACCGGAAGGAATTTGATGTTGTCCTGCAGCACGATTCTTTCCGGCTTCACCAGGCAATTCCCACAGAGGCAAAAGGTGCGTCTCCCTTCTTGCAAACCCTGGAAAGGGAGTCCTTGGAACAAGGTTTGCTGCCTGTGACAGCACAAATACATCATAAGTCTTGTGCAATGTTTTGTTACAGGACACCTACACACAGATTAAACAACTAAAGAATACAGGAGAGAAAAAAAAAAAGCATTTCATAAGCCAGGATAAACATACTTTCCCAGTTACAGGATTACACCTGCCATTCAACCCCATCCCACCTCAGTTTTTCATCTGCCAAAGGCAAGTAAATTAATGCTGTTGGTTCTTACAGCATCCTTGCCCCACAGGCTAGTACCTTCATGCAAGAACCCCCACCTTCCTGTCCGAATCACTACCTGATTCTTCCAGAAAGGATCATTTTCCACCAGATCAACTAAGGCCTACCAGATCTTCGCCTCCAGCCAAAAAATCTATTCTCTTGATCAAAGGCTTCAAACCCCCCTTCTACTCACGGGTTTTCCTCTGCCTCTTTCACCCACCCCAGGGCTCCCAGTGGCTCCCAGCCCCAGGGCTCCCGGGCTCTGGAACCAGAGCAAGAAGCCTCAGCTGGGCTTGGCCCAACACCCTTCCAGGGATGAGCGGCACAGGCGAGCCAGTAGTCAGTTTTGCTCTCGCTAGGATTACAGACTGCTGTCTGGTAGAATTTGAGCCATGCCAATGTTTACTAGCACTGAAAAGCTACCCAAGGCTCAAGTGAAATTGGATATATTCCACAGTACAGAGACGTAACAGAAAGCTTAACAATATGTGGCATTTATATAATATTTTATATGTTCAAAGCATCACTCAGGCATTACCTGCAGCTCAGGGGACTGGTCAGCCAGGCTGGAAGTCTTTTTAGCATTAGTTCTCACAGGATTTTCTGATAATGGATTCTTCACTTGTGCCAGAAATGCCATAAAAAGATCTGTTTAGGGGGTAGCACAGCCTGCATGCTTTCATTGCAACCTGCAGTCCCAGAAGAATACCAGCCACCCTTTTACAAGCTTTGAAGTTCTCATTTTAATTGATTTCTAAACAACAGATTGTGATAGTCCTCCTTTTATCAAAGACACTCATTGACTTCCAGCACTATAGCCCGAGACAAAAAGCTGGGACAAACATTCCAGGGAGAATTAACAGCCATCATTTACGTACACACAAGTTGCACCAGGCTTCCTTGCACTTTGGTCCAATGCACTTTCAGCGATACAGATTTTTCTATAAAATATAAAAGTTACAGCTGGTTTGCGCACCGAGAATCTGCTTATACATAATTAAATACCTGGAACAAGAAAACTAACTTCCATTAAAGTTTTTGTTTCCACTGATTTTCTTACCTACCAGCTACCTGAGGCTACCAGCTCAGGAGGACACCAACATGCACCCACCATCATTAAAAGAACAAGAGATGAAGATGTTGGAAGATAGTTTAGGACAAACGCATCAAGAAAGCGCAATGCAGACAACTTGGTCATGTACCCATAACAGAGCTACCTGCTAATGAGATTACTACATGAAATATGCTAGCACAAACTCATTTTCCTCCCACTGCATGTTTCTGCAAGGCTGGTCTAATTTTATAGGATGAGAGTCTGGTGTGGGAAGAACAGGATAAAAGAGAGATCCACGACTGTAAGAAATTTTAATAGCATAAAGGTTATCCTGTGTTAGTTTACAGAACTGAAAACAACATAACAAAATGTCTGGGAGATTAATTTCAGGAGAGTCTGGGACCTGGATCTCTGTCCAAGACTCTGAAAAATGTATGTACAACATTTCTGACACAGCATGTAGAACAAACTGCTCTCTTTTCTACAGACCTACAGGACAATTTTGGAATCACCTTTATGTCATTTCCATTAGGACTATGGAAACTCTTGTGCATCAAATACAGTCTGTTTTCTTAGTGAGCGGGGCTTATGTAATTTTTAATATCACATAAGAGTTCACTGGATGCCAAACTACAGGATCTATTCTATTAAAATCCAGGACCATTCCAAATGCCCAGTCTCAGACATTTCTGAGCTCTAGCCAAGATGGATGAAGCGTAAGCTCTGAAGTGATTAGTCTGCAGGAGGTGAAAATTCATGGAATTTAATGACACCACTGAAAAGAAAGCTCCAGCAGCAAGTGCTCGGGCTGAGCAGAAAAAGCAAACGGTCTAAAAGGGATAGAGGGGTCGGCAGAAAGCTGAACCATCAGACATTCCCATGTTCAGAAGATAAATGGACAGCCATTTGCATCTTCAACTACAGACGGTCTTCAGTCGAACATACAGTCACATAAAAACATATCACCTTTGCTTACAGAGCAGAGATTTAAGTACAAATGGAAATAAAAGAGTAAAAAAAATTATTGTAATAAGGGCAAGGAAAATCATGAAATCAATGTGTTCTTCATCAAGCAAGTAGGAGATACCATTTTCACAGAAGCATTTCCAACAGGGCACAGAAGAAAGTTATCAATCCTAACAGAGAAGTACACTAGTTATATTTCAGATGTGACATGGTACATAAATACATATTTGAAAGACTAATCTTAAAAACCATCAGACAGAAATAACAAAGAAAAAACGCTCAGAAACTAGCCACTTCTTGCAGCAATGAGCTCTAATGGATCAGTTGGAACCCACGGTTTTGTGCTTTTCATACCCACCATCTTTCTTTTCTTCAGCCTTTTTGTTCTAAGCTGAAAAGATGCAGCCATCCCATCCCTGCTGTTTATGGGAGCAGCAGCACAACTGCCAAATCCCCCACCCTCCATTCCCAATTGCTTATTATCAAGAATGGAGACCACAATATTGAAGAAGCAGTGTGTATTTATATCTCTTTGGCAGAAAGATCTATTTAGAATGCATCAGATCGTCTTCTTCCCAGTCTGAAATACACCAACAGCATGTGATTCGTCATCTGAATTCAGTGTTTCCTAATACAGAAATACCCGAGTAAGAAAATCTGACCCATCAGAGAAGAAACACTTTGATGTACACCAGTGCTATGAAAGACTTCTCATAGCTAGAACGGTTAAGTTCCTTTATTAATTTTAAATAAAAGCTGCGTGTTGAACTGTTTTGGCCTTGAAACCAGTGGAAAAGTTGGGAAGAGACAGCTACAGCCTCTGGGGGGAAAACCCAGCACCGAAAACGCAGGGAAGAGGAGTCCAGTGCATCCCACCTGACCCACTCAGATGGTACCTCTCTGCTGCAAAAGCACAATGGGGCTGTAGCGAGAGACTCCTCCTGGCTGAGTCAAGTCAAAACAGGTGTACGCAAAGCGCATGAAAACAGTGCGAGTTAATCCTTCGAGTGAAAGTTATTTTCAAAGACCTGGTCTGTCAATCAGGGCAGAGGGAGGCTCCGGTGAGAGAAACAAAGAGGAGCAAGACCAACGGTTCAGTTATATCCTTGCAGATGCGATCTCTGACTGTGAAATTTCCAAGATAGAGCACAGCACAGCACTTCCCCAGGGGCAGAAGGCAGTCACCGTGACTTTATCAAGTAACTAGCTATAATTTTCATGCAAATAACAAGAATAATCAAGTGACCATCGCAGCTGTGTCAGCCTGAAGAAAGTAACATCTATGAGCTGATCAAAGCAAGCAGATGACCTCAGAGAAAGCATGTTCATGATGTTATCCATCCTTCTACAATTCATTTGCTTTGGTGTGAGCTAAATCTTTAAAAAAAAAAAAAAAAAAACACCACAAAACCCACAAGACCTCTCAGACTGCTTATAACCGCACTGTGAGACTGCCACAGTCTGTGCACACCAACCACCTTCCACAAGTGCAATTTATATTTACTGGTCAATATTCACGTGTAGCCACTTGATTATTTTTACTCAGTTTTTGCCAGCACAGAAATATAGGCAAAATGCATTCGCTGTCCCTCAAGGCAAAGCACCAGACAAGTCTGTGTGTTAAGGAATAGATGAAGCTGTTGAATAAATGAGGAAAAGATCAAATCATCACAAAGTGCTCTTCAACGGGGTTTGGTGTTTGGGTTTTTTGGGTTGGGTTTTTTTTTTTGGCTTCCAAAGCAGAGGTGGTTTCTTTCCTCCTCTGATTGTCAAACCTCAGGATAGCATGACACAAAGCTGAGCTTTCAGATGCTGGCAGATCTATTTTTCCTACTGGTTTCGTTAAAAAAAAAGCTTCATCTTTCCAAACTGGTCATGGCTGTGGTGTTTGTTCTATGTGGCATTGTTTTTAATGTAAAATTCACAGGACATGAATCTTCTTTTACACCACTTCATCTCTATTAAATTTAGTTGAAATACCGGGTTAAAAATTATGAGTCCACACACAGGGCATAATTGCATTCCTTCCATCTTTTGGAAACCAATCTATAAACAAAATGATGAATTTTATAAGAGAGGTACTCAGACACAACTAATAAAAATTTACACTTAAGGAAATAAATGCCGTAACACAATTTACTTTCCATCTATTGCATAAATTAAAGGTCACACACTTAACTCTTACAAGCTAAATGATTTCTCTTATAATGAAGTTTACACAGCATATTGCAGCGCTGGGCTGGGCCTGCAATGATGCAAATCAGGAACTTCAACTGAAATCATCCATTCTGACCAGCTACATTTGGCATAATTACATTCACTGCCCAGAAAAAAGGGAAAAAAAAAGTTTTCCAAAAGCATCCTCTTTAGTGAGCGCTATCTGGATAGCCGGTAATTTGATGTTAGGAGTTTCAGGATGCACAGAGATAGGCCTGTAAAGTTTACAGGAGGCAGTTCTCCAAAAAGTTTGGATCTGCTTTCACACTATCTGCATGAGGACATTCGGTGCTCCTGTCGTTTAAGCTCCCTCCACAAAATATGGCCCAAATGTGCACGATACTTTACATTAGAATCTGGTCTAATTCTCTGAGAGAGACAGTCTTGTTTCATTCCTTTCAAGTGGGCATTGGTCTTGTCAGACCAACATATGTAATCATTATGCACTGTTAAGTAATTAAAGTTTTTGCAGTAAAAATGCAGAATTACCAGACAATCATTAGGGATTAAATATTCCCAGTACAAAAGAGAATGTGTAAAAGCCATTTTTCAGGAACAAATTGGAACCTGTTGCAGTTTTTCCATATAAAATTAGGGAGGGCAGAGTCTTTATATTGAATTTTACTATTTTCTGTGACTTTCTCATTTTTCCACCAAAGTATTTCTCATTGACCAGAGCTATCTGGTAAATGAAGCAGGTTGAATCATTTTCCCTACATATTTTAATCTGGAGTACATTTAGTTCAGCTTTTCCATTCCATTTTATTTTTAATTGTTGGATTGCCCATTATTTTATAGCGGGCATCACTATCATCTAGAGAAAAACTGCACTTCCCAAGGCTCAGTACGGCAGAGCTACAAAGAAACATGGGTCAGATCTACTCGTATTTCCACAAGGTGAAAGCAAACCAAGCCCTGTTTATTTTGCTCTACAGTTCAGGGATTACTGATTGACAGACCCTATTCTTAATAACAATATCACTGAGCCTTTCTGTGCTTGAATAATCATTGTTTTTCCTCTCTAGTAACACGATAGGGTTTATATGGAAGATTCAAGGCATAAAGTTATGGTGACCTTCCCTACCTGAGAAGATGCTGCTGAAAGTGACAGCTGATTAAAAAAAACCAAACCCACAACAGACCAAATGAGATAATGCTCCAGCCATTTAATCTCCAGACACATCAGCCCATAATAAACAGAATGATAACCAACTCAGACAGATGACACTCCCTCCTCCCCCCAGTTCTCCCCCTTCTTTAAAGAGCATTTCATCTTGCCATTGCTAATACTGGGGGAAAGAACCAATTAGCACTTTCTGCACCAGTTACATGCTCCGAGTCTCCCTGAACACAGCCCCAAACACCCCAAATACGAAGTCATCCCTGATCTGGATGCAGATATCCATGTAAAAGTATGTTTGCATCTAGATATTGACAGAGTTGCAGGCACTGTCTCCTGCTACCCTAAACCTGTTGTCAATGGTCTCCTCACAGCAGCAGCAGCTCATGCTCCGAATGAAGCATCGTTGCTTTTCCTCAGCCTCAAATAGCTGGATGGGGCATCTTCCAGATGCATGACCTGCAAGCACATTCAAGTAAATGCCTTTTCCCCTACCCATTTTTTAGATGCAGTAATGAATAGCAAGAATTGTAAAGGCAGTTGATACTTGGGACATGAAAAAAATAATAAACCAGGAGAAAAAAAACCTTCTTACACATGCGCGCATACACCCTTTTTATTTATGTATAGGGAGCTGAACCACTCTCAACATAGCTTGTATCTGCACGAACAGCTTTTGTGCAGTGTGATACATAACACCTGGGTTCGAGTCAGGGAACAGAAAAAATTAGTATTACAGAAGCGAAGAATTACTCTGTGCACCACTACAACTGCTGGAGAGCCCTAGCAGGGACCAGGACCAGCATCATAAGGCAAACCCCAAGATCATTATTGAGCACCCTCCCATACAGGCGGTTTTGCCAGGCTCAGCCGCAGTAGTCAGTGTTTGACTGTGATTTGGGGACTCACTAACTCAAAGCAGAGTCATAGAGCGAAGGACTTTTTGCCACACCGATCCCTTAACACGCATCGTGGCCAGAACTACAACTTGATTTTCCTTTAAGCTCTATTCAGCTTTTGAGACTGAATTCCGAGCGCCTCTGCTGAAGGGACCACTGCATCCAAGCAAAAAGCAGCCCATACCCTCCCAGCTGCACACAGATGGAACGGCCCCATGCTCCCAGGTTTGAAAATTACCGATTTCAGTTGAACACAGCCTGCACAAAGGGAAGTGTTTTGAAGGAGAAGGGACTTTTTTTTTTTTTCCACACATCTCAAATGGCTGACAGCTAATCATGCTGCTTTCTTCATCAAAGTATTATTCAAGGTGAGAACGCATGGTAATCAGAGACACAGATCACCACGTAGCATGCGCATTCACTTCTGTAAGCAGAGATAAAGTTAATTAAATACTCATTTAATTTGAATTAAGATAGATTCACTCTACTTGAGTTGATCAAAACCCTAACCCAAAAGGTACACTGTACAGAGTAGTAGCCTTTTGTTACTTAAGCTTTCCCGAAGATGCATTAATTGTATAGCCTGGTACAAACGTATATCCCCTTTTCATACCATCTGCTGTAGCTCTCAACCTCTCTGCCTTCCCAAGGGCAGCCCAAGTGGCTGCACAACAGGAGAATCCTGCCCTGTTCCTCAGCAGACAGGACAAGTGCTTGAAGAGCTCTTCAGATGCACAAGGGACACCTATATGACACCAACTATTTTGCAAGTTCCACGCACACAGTAGTGACAAAAAGACCAAAGCGAAGCAATACAGCAGAGGCGGTAAGAGGTCAGAGCAGAGAAGTACAAAGCTAAGAATCACCCCCGTTCCTGCTGAGGGTCACTGCAAGAGCGAAGCTGACAGACCTGGACACCGACCTCCTTGTGCATGATCAGTCCCCCAGCCCAAACATGATGCTTCTGCTTAACGTAGGTCAGCTCTATGAACACCCAGGGGAGAACACCTCTGTCCTCCACCATGAAATCCCTCCTGCTGCTCTGCGTTCCCATCACCTGAAGAGGGGCTGGGGGGTCCTTCCACTTTTTTTTTTTTTCTTCCAAGAAGCCTCCAGGACTTGCCAGCAGTTCAAAGCTTAACCTACAGATAAAGCAGGGCTCTTCCAATAAGGTGAGCCCCAGCAAACTGCCTGGAAGTTATTTATTTATGTATAGTCAGGTTCTACTCCAGACAGATGACATTTTAATCTCAACACTGGAAAGAAATACCACCAGGTAAAGAAAAGGGGATGGAATTACCATCCAGGCTAGGTGGATTTGAATGTATTGAGAGGAGATGTCTCACAGGAGCTTAGATCCAATCTGCGCGTGTCAGAGAATTTTGTGGGATAGGTTCTGTTACTCAGCCAAGCAGGATTCCTTTTGGTGCCTGTGCAAACTGCTGTTTCCCAGCCATCACTGCTATGAACAGTCAGTCCAGTTCACAGCAACCACTAAAAGCAACACCGGTCAGCCAAACTGCCTCCTCTCCTCCTGCAGTAATTGCTTTGCCTACATAACCAAAAGCAACTGGGCTCCTGCTAATGGAAACCAGAGCTTAAGGCTAATTCTTCCCATTTAAAATGCTGCAGATAGCTTTAGTCTGTATTTTCAGCAATCCATGCACACATCTTCCTCTAAAGTATAACTCATCTGTGTATCAGATGAAAGATTTATTTATGTGCCTAAATCAAGATGTTGACACTCACATTCCCACTAAAGAAAAAAATATGGACCACTGAAAGCAGTTTAAGATTAAGAAGATGCTTGCTGAAACCCCAGCTGGTGCAGACGCAAACTGATCTCTCCAGCTAAGGACCAGCCCCAGTGTTCCTTTCTTTAAACACAAACATAAATTCTATAAACTGTTAGAGAGTGACCTCTAAAAGTGCATTAGTGAATCCTGCGGCACAAGAAACATTTCCCAGGCTGGTGGATTTCTACCGGCAGCTCCAGGACTGAACTAGTGTTCAAACCCCTGGTCACATCAGAAGCCCAAAATAATAAAACCTGTAGTTATAAATAGCTCCTTCCCCTGCCAAGGTGCACAGAGTTCTGTACCACATACTAAAAGCAAATGAAAGCATAATAAAAACCAATAAACATAACAACCTCTCGGAATGCAAGCAGATAGAGGAGTACAGTGAGGAGCCCCGACCTCAAGAACACAGAAACTGGCTCAGATGGTGACTGTGGACCCTTGGAAATGTCATTCCACAGAGGGAACACAGGATGGGCCAACAATTAAGACTGGAGACTGGGACTCAGGTCAGATGACTTACAACACTTTCCAAAGTGGGAAATGAAAGCCCAGGATTCAGACTTTGAAAGTTAACAGATTTTCAATGGCCATTGATTTGGAAGACAAACTGACCAAAAACCTCCTTAATATGGCTATAATCAGCAGCTGGATCAGCCAATTCTAACCATGAAAAGAAACTCCACAGCTCTGGGGAATATCTGTCTTAATTCTCACAGCCTTGGTCCATTGATGAGGCAGCTGGGAAACCAACATACAGAGATAGAAAAAAAGAATAGTAGCCACACATGAGTAGCAACAAGGATTTTTTTGGAGATGTGACACTATCCTCAGCATCTCACCTTCCTTTTTATAGCTACCATGGCTGCACCTGCTTGAGCACGTTGTGCGTGTGTAAGGATCCAAATGGCAATGAAGGACAAACAAGCCTTTTAACCAAATTGGCTTGGCAGTAAGTCTGCAGTTTTCACACAGCTCATTAGCGGTGACTTTTTATGGAAATGTATGCTGAAACAAAACCAAACGCATCTAACAACCACATGTTCTGCAAATAGATTCCTTGATTGAAAAGAAATGTTTCTCTATTATATGCGAAAGAAAAAAGGGACAAGAAGGCAGGAAAATGAAGGTTTTCAGAAAAAAACACCACAACGAGAGTCCTTCATGATGTGCCCTCGCACTGCTGTGCTGACATCTTCAGGTACTGATTTTCAACACCTTTCACCGGTCCAGTCACATACAGCAACCCACAGGTCAGGCAAGCGCACCTCCAGCACAAACAACCCTCCATTTTCAAATGCCACAAAAGCAGAAGCAATATTATAATCTTGTAAATTCCTTCGTGTTTTCTACGCTACTTCTGTATTCTCTTCACTCAAATGGGCTGATCGGAGCAGCTGTACTGCCAGGGAGTAGCAGTGGGACCTCCTTGACAGCAAAGGGTCCCCACATTGTAGCTTAGCAACTGTCACTTGATGTTAGTTTAAATGCTTAATGCTCGATCCTATCTGCAAATCATTAGCATGCCTGCTCTCCTGCATCTGCACTGATTGATCTCATTTGCATATGCAAAACAAATGCCAGTATGAGACACTTAATATTCCCTCAACTTCATTTAGCGCTGCAGCAACAAGGGTCAATATCTCACACCATCCTCTAGCATTCGAGGAGGGTTCTAGCCGAGTCAGCAAATGCTAATAAGCCTTGCTGCTTTCAAGTCTTAAAATCAATTAGTAGTATATTAAGGCAGACTTGCTGGGAGCTCATTTAAGTAATAAAAATCTTTTGTATAGCTAAAAAGAAAAATAATAGGAAGGTTGACTCTTCCTTCCCCAGGGAGTTGCTTCCATCTGAAGTCACGGCACAAAGCAACGCATCTGCCACAGCATCACTGCAACCGGGAGCCGCTCCGCCGGTTTTGCTGGCATCAGAGGGGAAGTAAGGAAGGATATCCAAAACCCACCCAGTCTTTAGCACAAGTTTTTCCCCTAACCCTCGTTTGAACAATTTTTACACAGGCAGCAAGAGGAATTCAGAGCAGCATATCCACCGCCACCAACCCCTGCTCCTGTATTCATGACATGAATCCGATGCTGCAACAGCACCTCGCCTGTAACATTTACAGAGCGGTGACTCCAGGCTGTCACAGCACAAGATGTCCTACCAAGGAGCACAGGCTCTCCAGTACTAACACCGCAAGCTTCTTGGAACACAAACACTACCACGAGAAGCTGCACGATCAGCGTAGGCAAACAAATGGTCCAGCAAAAGCCCAGCCTGCAGCCTCCCCACTGCTACAGGCATCATCCACCTACAGCAGATCCACCGAACCCCCAAACCCACATGCTCCAGGTTAGCTTTCCCACTCTGATGGGTGCTCAGCTCCAGAAATGCTCTGGCATTAAGGGACTGCACCAAGAAGATGCATTGAAATCAGAGCAAACACAATTTACACCGGCTGAGGGCCTGGCCCAGAACCTCTCTGCCCCTTACAGCCTCACCCTGACTGACAGCAGATCAAGTAAGACAAGACAACTGACTGATGCGAAGCTTTTAAGGTATTTCCCCTCACGCAGATGCAGCTTCTGCGCATGTCAGCAGGGCCCAGAGCTCGCTGCTTTTGCTGCTTTTACTCAATGCTACAAACAGCACCAGCCAGCCACACCAGCACTTGACCTTGAGCACTCCCGAGGGGCTCTCACTACTCAAAGTGAGCACCAGAGCTCATTTCAGCTTTATGCACTGGGAGGTATTTGCACCTGAACGCTCCCCCCGCCTGAAGAAGTGCCCATTCATAAAAAAGCATGAGCATCCCCAGCCACACCACCCAGGGAAAGAGTGGCCAGCACAGCTATATACCTTTATTTCCTTCATCTACTAATCGAGGTTTGTTTTACAAGCACCTGACTACCTGATGTAGCACCGAGCTCATAAACACGGCAAGGGGCAAACACCTGGCTTATTTGCTTGATTTGCCTTCAGCAAATTTATTGGACATCATCTGCAGGCATTAGACTGAGCAGCACTTAACACCGGTTCCTGCCAAGGCTGCGAAAAATAATTGAATCGCCACTGTCATGCCAATTTGCCGTTCATTTCCCTTTCAAGGCTGAAATGCCACTAATGACTGGAATATGCTTCTGACCATGAGAAGTTTCCTCTGTGGAACAAAAAGGAGTAAACAAATACAGATTACTGGAAATAAATAGCAATAAAGGGTTCACAAGCCAACTTTAGATTTCTCAGGTGGTTTTTTGCCCTTTAAAAGTTGTTCATAAAACAACTGCTCTTGTCTAAACCACTGTCAAATTCTGAAGTAGTCTTTTTGGTTGGTTGTTTTGGGTTTTTTTCTGAACATCACAGCTAAGACATCAAAGGTATGTGTTCACTGTCAGGCCAAGAGCAGTTCTTCCAGCGCTAGCACAGGCCAGGAGCAAAGGGCAGCAAGAAGCACAGCAGGACTTCAGGCTAATCTGGGATCTAAAGACTAAAAAGCACTTAAGAGGTGACTGACTCCCACCAGCCAGATACTTCACTATTTGTCTCATCAAGTTTGGATCCGCCACTTCAAACACGTGACTGAACACAACAGCTGACTGCGCAAAATCACTTGCTTCCAATATGCATATGGTACATTAAATGAAAGAGTAGCTGCACATTGCAAACAGCTGATGACAAACAGGGACACAGCTACAGAGCTGTGATATGGTAGAAAAATTCCAAAGAGCAGCCATAAAAAAAAATTCTGAAACCATATGATAGGGAAATTTACTGCCAACCGAATTTCTTTTGTGTTAGGTAGAAAACACTTACTTGGAGACAGAATCAATGCAACGCTTTGCTTTAAATCTAATTATAAAACTACTTCTCTTCCAGACACTACACTGTGTAAAACAATCCTGTCAGTCAATATTATTGACAATACTGTATTGCCTTACTGCTTATTTGGTATCTTGGTTTATCATGTAGTCCAAACAGTAATACCTTGCAAAAAAGAAGTGAATTAAAAGGCACTGTGCTGACTGAATAGCTGCATGGTTTGGCACAGCTTTGACAGCTCTACGTACACGTTCCTAAGCGTAGTGTTACAAACCCTAAAATGAGAGCAGCCAACACAGCAGTGCACAGTGTTCTCCTGCTCCTCACCTCCCCACCACACTCTGTCACAGTGACATCACGCCTGATGTTCCAGCAGAGAGGAGCAGTAAGCCGCTGCACTGCCTCCCTCTTCCAGCAAAGACCCCGGCTCTTTCCGCTTCCCTCCAAGTTTATTGCTGCTTAACAAGACAAGGGATAACGCCCCATTTCTGTTCCCATCCTTTCTTTCAGGCATGACGTTCATTGTGATCAATCATGCTTTTTTAATCACTGCATATTAAAATGGATTGGGATGTTTCAGACATAGGAATATCAACGTTCAAATGCAACCTGTGCAGTTCTTGCTTTTAGAGTCGTTTGGAAACAGCAATGTGACTCAAAACAAGTCAACTCATCCACAAACCTGTTAAGATACAAACATTATCAGTAAGATACAGTGACAACAGGTATTATTAAGAAGTGCACGAGGCCACCAGAGCCAATTTAGGATCTCAGCTGCTGATCTCTTTGGCTGGTTTGAATGCTCTAAGCAAGTTACCACAGCAAAATAAACTAATAAAACAATTTTTGGTATATAGGATTAGATGAAAACTCACGGGTCATCTGCTACTGTACTGTGCTGTTTCATTGCTTCTCCATATGTTGGGCCTACAGGCAAAATATGGTTAATTTCTCTTTACAGCACTCCACATAATCTGCAACAATCAGGACTTAAACTCTTTGGGAAGGTTTTTAGGTTCTGCAGTTCCACAATACAACAGATGGGAAGTTTTCTAAAACTTAAGATTAATTATAACTTTGAAAAAATTGCCTATAAAAAGAATACTATGTAACGAGCACAGAAGTCTTGACATTAATATTTCGTCATCAGTTCAACACAACTAATTCCATCAGCATGTTTCCAGACCGGTAATGGCATTCTGTACCAACATCGCAGAAGATGCTGCTATCTGGGAGCAGCCGCCTGAACTCCAGCATGAACCATAGCCAGGTTTCCCTGTTTGCAAACAGACCAGAGACAGCTGAAAAATGCTGAAAGGAACAAACCAACTATGCAACTCCATGCAGTCATCTCCTGTGAATTACTTTAAAGCAGTAATGAACATCTTGAAGTTACAGTGTTAAAGCCTCTTAGAGACAAAGGGGCATTTTGAAGTGTTGGCACATTCAGAGAACCACTATTTTATGGCTTCCCAGGCTGTTCTTGTCCATAGCGTTATCTGAACTGTAGGGGCTACAAACTTCTTTTAATTAAAAACTTCAATCCTTGAGCACAGCTCTCTAACAATGAAAAGTAACAGGGTGGATTCAGCATGGAGCTCTGGCCATCTGTGTATTTAGGAATCATTTCACCAGTTACAACCACCACTGAAGCAGAATGTCAAGCAGTACAGTCCAATACAGAGCACTTCACCCAAAACTCAGAAGAAATTTTAAAACAATAAATATTGTCTAAATGTGAAGACAACATCACTATGCTAGAGTCACACTCAAATTTGGTACACACCCTTTAATATTCACAGACACCAAGCCACTTGGATTGTGCACCTTAAGCTAAAGAAAGCACCTGCAGAAGCAAACCAGCACCGATTGTCACCACATTCCTCAGCCCAATATGAATTTTCTTCATTCTTTTTAAAGGAAACATGCAATGCCGTTAGATTCACTACTAACTCAGTACTACGTGCCGACTCACCAAACCTACCTCGACCAGCTCACGAGATTTCCCGGGGAGGTCTCCCATCCAAGCACCGACTCCAGCATCACCCTAACTCAGCTTGTGAGACACAGCAGGAGGAGGGAGACAAAGCTAAGTCTTCCTCAGGTCACAACTGATACTAAAATTAGGAGGCATAGTTTTTTTAAAATAAAACAAAAAAAAAAATTAAAAACCACTAAGGGAAGGTACATTGAGCACAGCTGGGAAGGATGAAGTGGCAAAAATTGTAGGAGCAGCTGACTGAACGGGAGGTAAAGAACTACGTCTATTATAACAAAGATGTCCTGAAAAGTATTGCACATCCTTGAAAGCTTTATGCCACACAGTCAATGTGCCCAATATTCAGCAGACCAAAGTAAAAGTAGCTGTTAAAAAGTCCATACACTCTAGCATCCAGATCCATGCACCCAACTGCAAAGCCACTTTAATTTTGAATACATTAAATCATCTCTTGCAGAGATTGAATCATCAGATAAACAAAGCAACTTCCAGGAAAAAAAAGGAGCAGCAGAGCAAGACTCAGAGCTGTCATCCTTCTCACTGCCAGCAGAACAAGGGTTAATCCGTACTTCGCTGCAACTCAGGATTCATATTGCTTTGTTTTGGTTTGAAAAAGGAGAAAAGCATCAAGCCCGTAAATTTACCAAGAACCCCGTGTGTTCAAGTTATGATTTAGGTACTGAGAGAATTGGGACACAGCTGGATCTTTAAATGAACCCAATATGGTGCTTGCACAGAAGGCAAATTGGCATAAAAAGCACATTTGATTATGGCTTTAAAAATTTTCGCCTATTCAGTACTAGTCTGGCAGTTCTGAAATTTATTTACACAGATGGAGAATATGCTTTGAGCAGCCGCTGGACAGGCACGGGTCCCCACGTAACCACTGACAGCCCACACACCATCTCTGGGAGGCTGCTCCCAGCTGGTTTACCACCCTTTCACTCCAGCATCTCCTGAAGCCTTAGAGACTCTCTAGTCCCCCTAACAGCTTTGACCCCCAGTGTCAGCTGCAAGCAGGCAGGACTGAAACCTAAACTGTTACTCAAGAACTTTCTTGCAGCCCAGTGAATCTCATCCAAACCATCACAGCCCAAGTCATATGCATAGCACAAGCAAATTAGAGCCAATTCTTCAGAAACTCTTCCCAGAGTTTACATTGAAGACTTTTTTTCAGAAAACAGCAGGTTTGTGTATCCAAATTCCTCCACTCTTTCAGTTGAAAAATGGGATCATTTTTTCCCAGTTTGTCAGAGGACTTCCAAAAAAAGGCCCATTGCCCAAGGCCTGGGGGAATCCCCGTTTTTTTGTAGGGGATTTTCACCCTCAAGAATAGTGTTGGTCTTCATAATCAGAAGCTGATCTGGACAGTTACCTGCTTTTACAAAAATTTTGAACACTCTATTTCCAAAGACAGAGAGTGCTCAAACTGATCTGTCTGTCTTCCATTAATGGGGCAACTGTTACTGTAAAGTCAAATGACAGATGGGAAAACTGAGAAACGAAGCAGTTTCACAGCTGGTGCACAGTGGCAGCACATCCACAGAGCAGCACCGGATCAGGAAACCTCATTTGGGTTTAACAAAAGGAACGGTCAAGGAGGGCTAGGAACCAGTTTTTAATTGTATTTTCTAAATATGTATGCACAACTTCACAAAGAACCCTCTAAAGAATGAGATATTTGTGCCTGAGAAAGAGGACGGTATTAGGAAAACAGCACCATTTACTTGGGGCTGTTTCCCTCAGTATTTAAATGCTTCTAATTTCTTAAAATAAGCAGTGTTCTTCTAGGCATAATTGTTTCTTTTCAATCAGAAATTCAGTGTTTGCAGCTATCAAGTTTGTTGCAGCTGTAATCAAACTCAATGTCTTGGGAAGGAATCTTCACCTCATGTTCAATTTTGCTGCATCACACAGCACTGCTTCTGCAGCAGAGTCCAGAGTCCAAAACACCATCGCTCTCTGTGGAGGTTTCTAACTGAGCTTTGCTTTTGGAGGGAAAAATTAAAAAAATAATAATAACATTAAAACTCTGGAAGTTACATAGATGAGGATTCCTAAAAAAGGTATTCAACATCATCACATCGCTCTTCTTTTATATAGCACCTCCCTTGTTAGAACACAAACACCACAAATGAAAATACAATCCTATTTGAGAGAGAAACCGAGGCACAGGGCAAAACTGTGACTTGAGAACATCAATACAGCAGGACTAAGTTAACACGACAATCCAATTCCTTCCCGTTCCTGCTAGAAATCCCCCGGACAACACTGCCCTAGCTGCAGCAGGACAAGTCTCAAGCGAGAGCACTGTGCCTCTGATGGATTTCTGCAGGTGAAGGAAACACCTGGCTAGCAGGCTAAGGAAATATCAGCTATCCCCCCTGAGATGGAGAATAAAACTGTTTTCAGCCTGCTGTGTTCCTGAAACTCAACCAGCCACTGGTCCTTCCTCTGCTTCAGCATCTCATCTTGGTGCTACCTGTCCTCCTTGTCTGCTGCTTCTTTTGTCTGCATCCTGAGCACAAGATCCAGCCGTGGGTCCAAGGCCAGCATAAGGGGCCCACTGCACTGTTCTCCTCCTCAGCCCCATCCTGTGCAGCCAGGATTAAACCCCTGCACAAGCACCCTGTCCCCGCCAGCTGCCACAGCACCCCCAGTCCTGGCAGCAGCTGTAACACACACCACCGGAGCAGAAAGACATTTTATGCTAGACACCCAGGCCCTGGCTGCTTGCTTAGTGTTCAACGAATGCTCCAGAGCCTCAGAAAGAAGGACCAGTGCAGCCTCGAGCATCATTAAGCTCACCAGCCTCAGCAGTTTCTAGAACTGTTCTGTACTCATGTATGATAAAGAGGAGGTTCTGCAGTGGAAACAAAATGCAAGACTCTACAATGGCTCATTAGGATTTTTGAGAAGAATCATTTAGTCTTAAAAAAGGAAAAAATCCCACAGTCTGAGGGTGAACAAGGCTAATTGTGAAATCATGTTGAATTCAAGGGACAGTGGAACAGGGAAACACAAACTTAAGGATGCTAAAAGCATGAAAGCACCTAATTTAAATAATTTCTAAATTATACGTTCTGAAACTGAGCTTCATAAAAACTGCTTGTATTTAGGAAAAGAAATTCTTAAGTAAAAAAAATTACCTTCAGATCAAAATACTATACTTAAATGGAAATGAAATTTTCTGTTCTTCCAATTCAGCATGAAAAAGCCGACAATTTTTCACTCCCAGCCATCCTGCAATGGTTTCCCCCATTTCTTTTTCCAGATCATCCACTTAACAACAGTTACTTGTAATAATCTAATCACGTCCCCTCTCAAACTGCGCTATTGCTGCAGGTTTTCCCACAGCCACAGGGCCATACAGTAGCTCCTGAATGCTCTGCGTGCGTTCATGAATGCAAATTCCTAATGGCACGTAGGACAAGGAGCCGTTCTGACCTGGTTTTGCAGCTGGGAAGCTGGGAACCCAGGAACCCAGACTACAGAGCCAACGTGAGACCACGCAGAACCATCTGCACCACAACCAGGAAGAGAAATCAGATCTCTGAGGCTGTGACCTGGTGTCTTAAACCCAGAGATGCTGCAGCCTCAGCACCATCATCCTCAGTCGCAGCCATGCCCGCTGCTCGAGAGATGGCTGGGCTGGGGAAGGACAATAGCAGCTTCTCTGCTCAGTCTCAAACAGCCTTCCACAGCAGAATCACGGAAGAATTATCCCTGCTGTTTCCTGAGCTTTGAAACAATTTTTAGCATCTAGAGAAAAATCACAACAAACAGTAAGAGATGAGAGAACATGAAGAATCAGACAACGAGAGCAGACAGAAGCAAGCTGGCAACACACACCAAACCAAATGAAGAAAGATGAGCAAGTCAGACAACGAGGAAAAGAGGATTAAGGAAGATCTAGCAGCCAGGCACAATAACATATAATGAATTCAGAAGACTGTGAGGTCAAGAAGGAGACAGCACAGCACAGTAGCCCTGGAGCTGGCTATTCCCCTATTTCCACGGCCACTGCTGGCACCTGGCTTACCTGGGGCTTGAAAAAAAATCTCTGCAGACTTTCAGAAACTCACTCTGCCTGTCTGTTATTAAAGCATCTCTAACTTCTCGTAGCAGAAATGTTATTTAATAGATTCCACCACCACTGTGTGCAAGCTTTCCCTTTTTAAGCCAGTGAAATGTACAGCTGAACTGTATGTCCTGAAACAACCAGAAATTAAGAAACATACAAACAGGTATGAGCAGATGTCTGCTGTTTTCAAGAAACTGCTTGTAAGAGATCTTATCGTGCAGGCGTCATGCTAACTAGATAAGCTAGGAAGATGTTAACTTAGATAAAGCCAACCTCAATTTATGTATTTCCCAGAGGATCAGGGGAGAGCAGGCATCAGTGTAAGCACAACGTTTTTGTGTCACTTTGATGCCTCCAACTACATACTTTCTTCCTGTCCTCCTTTTTAAAAAGAGTTCCTGAGATCTTTTGTTCCAATTTTAAAATTCTGTTTCTTTTGGTGCTTTTCCTAACGATTGCTTAAAGAGAGAAGAATAATGAGCATGCTTTGATAGCAGATCATAAAGGAATCATTTACTGCAAGGACTCCAATGCATTGTTCTGTCTTTAAACATGAATTATCAAATCACAAGCTATTCACTGAGTTGTAGATTACCAATTAACTGAAACAGCATTACAGCAGCCGTGTGTCCCTTTGATCAAAAAACACACTTACCTCCTTCTTCAGTCTTAGTTAACAACAATCCAAACAGCAAGCAAGCAGCTTGTTTCAAGGAAGGCTCAGAGCAGCACTTCCAGCAAGTTTGCCCCTCTCTTCCTCAAAATGAAGCTTTCATTTACACCAGCGCCCTGGGTCGCCCTCTTACACCAGCGCCCTGGGTCACTCAGTGGCTCAGATTAAGTTTTAAGTACATTTTGTTTTCCCCCCCTACAGATGCACTCAAGTTACCTGCTTGAAAGCCTCCTAAACACCAGCAAAACTTCAGGTAATCTAAAATACATGTGACTAAAGGGTAGCCCTGGAACAAGCCTTTGTTCAAGATTACCAGCTGCATCAAAGTAACAATAAAAAATTAAAAAGTGTGCAAGTAATTGTGTGTAAATGCCAAAAAATGAACTCTAAATGTCAAGAACTACAAAACCAGCTACATGTCCTCTATCACACAATTTGGGAGCAACGTACTGTCATCTCCACGAGACACAGCAACTGACATATGTTCTAGCAGAGGTTTTGCCAACAGGCACTAGGATCTGCCTTTCCTCACCACACTGCTGTGCTCAACTGTCCTGCCAGCCAGCACACACCACCAGCAGGCACTTACCCAGCAAACAACAGAGCATGGTCTCCGACTGCGATGAACTTTAACACCATCGCCTAGCCGTATGGAACACCTGCTCACACACTGATCACTTCCAGACTAATAAAAAAAAAAGCCTTAATGCCACTGGCACCTCCAGGCAGAGCAAAGGTTTTAATCAGAAATTAGAGGGTATTTAAACAGAGCTCCCCTGAACAATTGTCAAGTGCAGAAAATGTTGAGAGACTTCAACATCATCTAAATGAAGGCACCTGCTTGGTTTAATGCACTGGGTAATTGGCCAGTAGTACTTACTAGCAAAAAATATCATTAAGGCCCAGGAACTTCCACAGACTTCAAAGAAGAACTTTTATGCAGATACAAACAGCTTCCTAGGTGCAATAATCAACATAAACGTAACTTGAATTTTAACATGGTTTAGCTGCCATTTGCCCAGCCGTACCAGGTCATATCACAGCCCTGACCTGCCTACTACTATGAACAGCTCTTTCACGTATATGAGACTTCCACTGTCCAAGATTTTCTGAAGCCACCAAGCCTTCACATGGAATCCTTTACTTCTACAATCACCAACCACTGGCCATTATTTATGACCAGAAACACAGGAGGCGAATTTATGTACTTGGGAAGGAAGGTGCAGGGCAAAGAAAAACAACGCATAAGCAAAGAGACTATAAAAGAAAAATGCAGTAATCTGAGCATCCTATGCACTGCTCCACAGTCCCCAGTGTCTCAGCTGTAAATCCCAGTAACTATGCAGGGTGCTGCGCTTGCTGCAACCCTGCACACTCCACAAATCCCACATTACCCCTCCTTCTCAGTCATTCCAGCTTTGCTGTTAGAATAAGCCTTCAAAGAGGTTTTAAGCACAGATGCCGAGAGGAAAAATTAACATTTCACTTGAAAGGAACCAGCAATTTGAATTCTGTATTCTGAAGAAATGAATCAAATTATACAAGAACCAGACACTCCTGTCTTGGATTAAATGTCTGCATATGTATATATCCCGGTGGAAAACTCTGCACCTTCATTTTGCATCCTGTCACATGCCAAATGCAGATACAATTCAAGACAATTACTGAACTGAGCAGACTTACCTTCATAGTTAGCCTGGAAGCCTTGAGCACTGACTGCGTAATCACTCACAAGCCACAAGGACAGCCCAACCCCTGTACTCACAATAGGAGCAGGCAGCTGGAAACCCGTTAACCTGGAAGAAATCAAGGGGAAGGTTACACTCACCACTTCTGCCTTTGACCTGACAGCAAATCCAAGAGATGCCACTCTGGCCAGTACACACCACAGCCTGAAGCAGGGAGCATCAGAGCTGAAGGAAACAAACCGGTACAGCTTCAACAAATCCTGGTCTTTTAACACCTTCTGGCTTACCAGAGTAACTACTAATGTAGTTCTTTGTAAGCTGGTTTCAAATAGGGTCAATCTGCTTCACACCTCGTTCAGTAACAACACTGGCTCTGCAGTGCTCTGCTAACCCCAGCCCTGTGATCTCAGAGCAGTCACTGAGCCCTTCAGAGAAACTTTCCCTGTCCATGAAATGGAAGCAATATTTAAGGTTGTTGTGTGAGCCCAAGACATTTTTCAAAAATGCCTGTAACGTGTTTTGAAAACCTTGGAGTAAGAATATCAGGTAAGGGTCTGAAATATTACACAAGCTATGTTAAATTGAACACAACCTAAAATAGCATAAGAGAACAGGCAAAAAACCTGATGTCCCAATTAAAGCCCATCAAGGTGGCTGTCTTCAGAGTATTTGTTCTGTATTTTACAATGGATAAGGTTTGAAGTTTCTAGGAATCCTCCCCAACCCCCACCCAACTGTCCCTGCGAGAGCAATCCCAAGGATGGCACTTTTCATCCTGCTACCTAATATGTGCCACAGCAAAGATTGCAATGGTTAACACCTCTTCACTCACTGAGGAAATCAAAGCACAGGGACACGAAATCATTTGCACAAGATGATCTAATAGATGTACTGCAGGAATTGCCTAGAACACAGACACGTGCCCACCGGTCAGGGTAGAAAGAACTACAGAGAAATGGGACAAGCCTAGCGAACAGACCAAACCCAGCACTGCAGAAGCCCCTCACCCAGGTGTCCTGCCGTCCCACCCACTCTCCTTGAGCTCCTAGAGCTAAATGACAGCTGTTAATTTTATTACAAAAGTCTGTTCAGTAAGGATTTTAAACCCACATTATGAGATTCTAAACACTAAGTCCCGATACTGCGTTGACATAGCCCAAGAACAGCTAATGTACATTTCTCACAAACAATTACCGTTTTATAACTTACAAGCCTTCGCCTTACACTCAGCTACAGTGATTTACATAATTGCTTTAAAACAAATGTTCCTTATGTAAAACTCTCATATTAGATTCTTGCCTGCCATTATCAAGGACAAATTCAGATGCAATCCCCCTTGCCTGCTAACTGTCCTAAACCCAGACTTTTACAAAACCACAGAAGCAGCAGCAACTGAAGGTGCTCACTGCCACGAGGTCTCATTTGAGATCAAGAGTGTTCAAGCCGGGAACCAGATGATCTTCAAGGTCCCTTCCAACCAAAACCATTCTACGAGTCTATGATGAGGTAGCACGAGATAAACTGGCTACAGTAAGGCAGTTTGAAGCTTCTTACATCCTCAGAGGTTTATCCCACATCTTTTTATACAGCAGCTAGCCTTTCTTACAGAAAGAGCAAAAGATTACTTGTGACACAAAGCACTCTGACCTCTTAAGAAATACCTGTAAGCCTGTGTTTGATTCAGAGTATCTCCTCTCCTCGTATATTACATGGAATGAAAAAAGCACCCATAGAACAAAAATCAGATCTTTAATTCTGGGGGGCCACCACCCTCTCCCTGACCATGGGCTCAGGTACTAGCACACTGCAGTTCCCAGCCCAAGCAATTTCTCCTTCAAGCAGCCACCAGCCCCTGGCAACTTCCAGAGACAGCGATTGTACTTCCCTGCAGTTCTTCCTCTCGCCTTAATTTAGTAAGCCTAAAAATTATTTAAAATAGATTTAACACTGACAAATGAAAGCTGACATGCGCTACCCAAGAACCTTATTAAAGCAAAATTTCCAAACTGGCAAAGTTCACACAGTTCCTAGTCAATGATGGAAGTCAAATTTTATGTCAGCAAAGTAGTACGTTACTGGCTGTCAGCATAAAATCCACTGTCTGTACAAGCTGGAAGGACAATTGTTCCTGTTTATTAAAAAATAAAAGGTTCCAGGATGTTTTAAGGATCCAAGATAATTTTACCATGCACAGAACTGAGGAAGAGTGCCATAGTTTTTATTAATTTATTTTGCAGTTTAATTAAACCGCTCTACTGAAACCTTCATGCACTCAAAAAATCCAGGTAAGGCATGGACCAGATTAATAAAAACACACAATGGACAGCAGAACCTGTCAGTTGTTTTTCCTCTAATCACCATCCACTGCTTTATCATTATCTAGGAATTAGTTAACAATAGGCTGTGCTTTTTATATCCAAAATAGATCTGTTCCCTCTGCACTAAGCTTCCTGCATCACGGATTCTGTTCACAGTCTATGTACCAAGAGGACCTCGCTTCACAGGTGTTTCTTTTAATTCCGGGCAACATTTATACATCTGTTTACCTGTAAGCAACTGCACATTTCCCATAGGAGTCAGTGGGAATTAACTGCTACCTGGAACAACACTGCCCTCAAGCATGTATTCATATTTTCTAGTTACAGGGCCTTAAAAGAAAAGGATGGCCTGTGCATAAGGGCATGAAATTGTAAGTGAGGGTTTGCTCTCAGTCCTTCTACAGATTCCACATTGACTGAAGACACAATTTTCATGGGAACCTCTGGGCTTCCTGAACCTCTAAAAATTAATAAACCCATCCATCTCTCCAGGCCCTTAACTTCAGAGGTTCATTTGTGTCTATCGAGTGTCCCTGGAGCAAGCAGAAGAAAATGGGCTGCCTGCCTGCACAGATGGTGACCAAACACTGTCTTCCCCTTCAGATCAAACAGCCTTTCTGCCCACAGATGATGAAAAGTGCCCCATTAGCGCTAAAACCATACTTGTTCAGAAGGAAGCAGGAAATACTGCTTCAAAAAGAAAAAAAGAAAAAAAAAAAGAAAAAAAAATTCTATGTAGCAGCTCCTACCCTCTAGGCCACTAATTTCTGTATCTTTGTGTGCAGTGAAAACCTGCACTGGAAATGGGACTGAATTCCTCCCGTTCCTCACTGGAAGCAGCTTCAGTCAAAATAAAAGGTATTCCTCCTCTTAGGCCTTCAAAAACACACACAATTAAAAATTTTCTGATGTCCTCTTCTCCAAGCCGGAGCACAGGCAGCGTCCTCTTTAAGAAACACTAATTTAACCAGGCTCATGCTCAAATCACTCCCGTAAAACCTCAGTGCTCCTGTTCCAAAGACCCAGAACAGCCAAAAGCTTAGCAAGGCACCCTGCCTTGTTTTGACCTGGGTGGTAAACCCTTCCTCCCTAAACCTGCATCCCAGGCAAATTTAAAGCACAGGAATCAACCTGATGGCAGACAGAATGTGAAACCATTCCCCTACAGCCTCACGCAGGAAGCAGCAATTCTGACATCGCTGTTATTTAGTGTAGCAATAAAAAAATATATATGCTAATGAGAAAGAAAAGCAACAAACCCTGTTTCTTGTTTTTATTAAGGGCGATAACAAGAAGGTGAGGGCAGTAATAACAGCACAAACACCCAGAAAAAAGAAATCATCTTCCATTTCCTTCCGTACCTCTGGCCAAATGGATTATTGAGTCATTACTCCCTTAAGTTGCTCGGAGCCAACACTGATTGTGTGAGATTTTCAATGTGTTTTTCATTGGCTTAATTCTGCTCCTACTGCGAGGCACCAAACTAAACCAGTGCCAGAAATACCACTTCATAAGCTTGCCCTTGCTTCACAGTACGGCAAAAATCAATATACCAAAACAAATCAGCACAGAAATCCTCTCTTTTCTTTGCATCCTTCTTCATTCTCCACCTCTGGTTTGCCACCAACATGGCAATATTTCTGGTGCATGGCTCCACGTTTGCAGAACAGCTTTGCTAGGACCAGTGTCAGTAAAAAATAGCTGCTGTTGTAACCACCATCCCTTCACAGGTTCTCCGTAGTGCCACCAGCACCAGTGCCTCCCAGCACACCAGCAGGTGCTGAGGCTCAAGGATCATGCACTGGGTTCTAGGTGTGCTGCTCTCCACTCCTCACCGAGCCCAGCTGGCTTGCCTCTGTGACCTACCACCACCGTCCCTAATGCCACAAAGTCCTTCCCCAGTGGCAAATTATCCCACTGAGCACCAGAGACCCACTGACTGCTGGGCTCAGCAGGCTCAACCCACAACTGAACACTTCTCTTGCCCTAGGAAAGGAACAGTCAGCCAGGACAGCCCACCTCTTAGTCCTGTTGCAAAGGCTCTCACCTCCTTCTGTTGCATATTATACTGTTCCACTGCCTCAAGTACAACTGTATCATAAACTGTGACGCAGGCTCCTGTTTTGGAGTGCAGGTGCCATAATTAAAACACAGCACATTATTTTTCTGGTAGGATGCCCACCATCAGCTCAGGCTGCAATCAAAATAGTTATTGCAGCTGGCAATCCAACAGCCTTTAAAGCATAAATGCTAGAGAAGAGTCTCAGAACATCTAATGAAAATGCACTGGATTGCATCGTTTAACCCAGCATTAAATTACACTACACCATACTTCAGTGATTTTTTTCCTGCATGTAATTTAAAGGCACCTATTAAAGAAAATTTCCCATCAAATGAACCACACTCATCACTATATACAGTTTAAATGACATCATTCTGTTAAGTACTAGTCTGACACCACTGCACTATCCCAGGACAACAGTCGAGCCAAGTCAGGTGTAAGGGACTCATTGAGAAAACAGCAGCTCTGAGTGGGAGCGGAGGGGTCTTCCGAAGGAGCCAGTGAGCCCCTTGCACACTGCGCACCCAGCTAACAAGGCAGCAAGTCAACCTGAAGTCATGTGAAAGGTGCATTCATGAAGTATTCAGCTAATCCACTTTCAACCGGGGCCAACAGAAAGAGCCCAGTAACTCCCAATTGCCTTTCAATCAAGTTTTATATGCCTTATTCAGCTAGATGACTGGCTTGTGCACGCAGAAATGAGGAAACTCACTGGCTTCAGTGAAAAGCCAGCTGTATGCTCAGCTATTTTTCAGAGGAAAGACTATGAGTGAGAATTACTACTTGCAACTTCCTCAATGTTGATGAAAAGGATGTGTAAGCATCGTACTCCAGTTGCTGCAGGCAGAACACCATCAGAAATACGTATGTATGTATGTTTAAAAATTAAATGTCTTAGGGGAAACTAGAAACAGCCACATGCAAAGTTAGTGGTCACTCACAAGTGTCCTCCTCAAGGCTGCCTCACGGAACGTAGATCAAGACTAAGAGAACAAATGTAAGAGATGAGGGAATTTACCACAGCAATCCATCTCATCTTGGACCTTGTTACAGGTAGCAGAATTTTTCTTTAAAGACGCAGTTGCTGGTGGGTGTGGGGTAAAGTAGTCTAACAGGGAATAAAACATCTTGTCATTCCTATTAATATCTTAGTTTTAGAAATCATCTTTCATCCTGAAGAAGTTTAACGTCTGCTCCAAATCACAGGCCAAATCCCGAAAGAACCACTATGCATTTCAAATACTACTTTACAAAGCTGGAAAAAAGCAACCTGCAGATGCCCTAGGCACACGGACTTATCTGCAGTAAAACTGAAGCTGACAGGTCTTTGTTCGTCACATATCATTGTCTGCAAGATTCAGTGGTAGCCCTGACTCCAGGAGGGCTTTCTCTGCCACCTCACTGCTGTCCCAGCCTCCTCCTCCTCCCAGTGCCCCAGTACGCCTCCGCCTCGCTCATCCCCTGTGGCTGTACCACAGGCTGCTGCTGCCACGGCCCCTTCCACACATCTCATCCCTTCTATTTTCAGCAGGGAGAACTGTGCAGATCTTTTCCCCCATTTTCAATAAGCATGGATGAAAGGCACACGCGAGGAGGCAGCTAACTCTCTGCTAGCATTTCCACAGGCTTGTTTGGTTCAGAATTTTTTTTCCTCAGTGGTTCTGTTAGTTTTTCTCTCTTTCTCTCTTTATTTATTAACAAAACAAGGAGTTACACTAAGATATGAGCTTTTAAAAAAAAAAACCCACAAAACTATATTGGCAGAATAACTGGTACTATGAATGTTCTCATTAATCATCAATAAACCAAGCAGAGCATATTCTGAGAATACTTCCAGCTCATTCATGCTGCAGACACTTAAAAGCCAGTTTTGTCTGCAAGGTAGAACTCACTGGTGTTACTAAGACAGTTGTCCTTTGATTTTAATCCCTGTAAGGCTGAAATGATGCTCTGGACCAAAAAAAAGACTCAGCCAGCTTAAAAGGGTACTGTAATGATGTAAGAAAAACTGTATCAGTTCACATTTGGATTTACTCAACTTGCTGGAATGATATATGCTCAAAGTCACGCTGTTTTTATTTTCAAGTCAAGCTACACACGTAAGGACAGTCCCTAAATATTTGCTGTTTACACCAGAAATAAACTTCAGTCCATAGATATGATTTTGCTACAAGGGCAGTTGTGGAAACTAGGGAGGAGACATAGGCAAACTCCCCCCAAATTCTAGTTATCTTTTGCTATCTTTCAAGTCAATAAGCACGTATTTCACAAAAAAACATGATGCTGAGGCCGAAGAGCTCATATGAAGAAATAATCAACTTGAAAGGTAGGAGAAATAAGATAAAAGTGCTTCCATCTTCACGCAAGGCACCCTACATCTATTTCATCAGCTATGGGCAGATACTGGGGTACTGAAATATTGAGTTAAGATGCAAGGCAAAGACAGAAGGGGAAACCGTGATGGCATTTTTCAGAGTCATCTTGCATATTATACAGCAACTGTGCCCAAATGATTTGACCCACGAGAGAAGGGGAATGAGATCAAATAAAGCCACCTTTTATCACCCCATTGCTTAATATTGCTACTCCCAGAGGATACAGAGGAAAACTATCTTGTACGAAGCTACAAAAGTCTGAAGAAAATATACTCCTTATTGAACACTATAGGGAAGCATGTGCTGACATACAAGTGCATGCACACACACAGAGTGTCATATCCCCCCCACACATACCCCACACCACCCCGAGGAGATTAACACTGGGTCCTCTGATCTAAGTAGATCAAAAAATCATCCTAAAGTTGCCAGCTTTCTCCATTACACTTACCAGTCACCGAGACAGCCAGCAGCCCCACGGAGAGCAGCAGCACCTGGCTCCAGGAGCTCACTTCCACCTTCATGAGAGCAAAGATCCCCCATTTTCCCCAGTTCCTTCCAAAGCCGCAGCTGCATCCCGACTTGTCCCATCTCAAGGAAGGTTGCATGTCAAAGGGCAGCAGGAATGGGCGTGCTGGGGGTTGGTTGTTGTTGGTGGGTTTTGCCCCCTTTTTCCCCTTAGCAATTGGGATAGTCCTTAGCTTGGCTGGATGAAGAGGAGAAAGGAAAGGAGGGAAAAAAGCAGGTCAGGCTTGTGATTATTTCTATTTTATTTTTTCAGCCCAGAAAAAAATCCCACCGCATGGAAGGCTCTGAGCTTCTGCAGCTGGAATGAACCAAGTGTGGCAGCAGCTCGGGGAGAGGAGAGGCAAGGAAAGGAGAGGAGGGCTGGCTCGTCCCTCCCGGTGGCTGTCTCAGAGCCAGCTCCTCGGCATTAGCAGCACGCAGTCCTCAGGGATTTATACTTTTTTATTAGCCAGTTGATTAATTGCTCCCATATCTTTGTCCTCCTCTTCACTAAACGCTGCGGAGGGGAGAGGGTACAGGCAGCGTGGTAAGGGGCTGCTGTGCAGCCACCGAATAGATCTGCCTCAGTTTTGCTTCCCCAAACCGAGCACAATCCTCCCACCAGCACCCGCCCCACCAGAACCTACAAACCACAAATTGTGCTTTAGCATTGTATTTCTTTTTAATGCACACTACACGTTTCTTGTACAGGAATAAGTCCCACAGCCCCCTGTTGTGCGTGGACCACAGCACAGTATGCATACGTACACACACCGGTAGCATCTCTGCTATTAAGACATCTGCCAGAGCAATGCAGCCTCCTGGAGTGCGCCCCCCCCCCCCCCCGTAAACAACTTGATGATATTGACACAATTTTTGTGATGAAGGAAATGGTTACAAATCCAAGAAAGATCACGAAAGAGCCACCCTCCCCTTCCCCAGCCTGTGACTTGTCGGATCCCCAGCAAGAGTGATACCCCGAGACTGGTGGGGCAGGTTCGGCTGAAGGTGGGGACGGCTGTGCCCCCTCCAAGCCACCAGGCACGCTTGGCTGTAGTGTTGTTACCCCTTCGCAGGGCTGGCGAGCGCAGTATTTCTCCACGCCCCCAACCCCCACCGCCCCCTTTTTTTTTTTTTAAAAAAAAAAAAAAAAAGAACATCTATTAGTACATTTGTCCCTGCAGCTGCGTGCAAGATGGGGGAAAAAAATGCAGCCCGCTAAAGCCACATTCAGGAACTTAATTCTCTTGGTAATGATGCTCATATCCTACGGACAACAAAATTAACTCCAACATGACAGCAAAGCTTTAAAAAAAAAAACAAACAAAAACAACACAAAAAAACTCGAATATCCCCCCCCGCCCTTCTCGGCCAGAACCTGCTTCGCCGTTTCCCTTTTGACAGCCAAAGAGCAGCCCCTCGCCCCGACCCGCCCGTCCTGCCTGCCGAGCTGGGGGTGCCCAGCAGCCCGAGCGCCCCCCTCCAGCCCTGCCCCCACCCCCCTTCGCTCCCCGGGCGGGCGGGGCAGCCCGGGCGGGGCGGGGCCGCTCCAGCAGCCCGGCTCGCCCAGCCGTGCACTAGCCAAGGCGGCGGCTCCACTCGCCGCCCATCCCCCTGCCCGAGTGTTTGGCATTTGCTGCAAAACCCCCTTCTTCAGTCTTGTTCCGGTTGCCTTCAATGAGCTTATCTGACAGCTCAAAACCAAATTATATCGAGGGCTTGCAAATCTGCCCCTCCACCCCCAAATCAATCTCCTTTCCCACTCACTTTCCCTGTGTCCCCTCTGCATTTCAATCCTTCCAGTGCCTACATCGTGCACCGATGCCAAGAGCCAAGGCGACCAGGGCTGTTACATGACAGAGTTGCTTCATGTCCGTTTAAACTACAGTATCCTATTCAAAGAGACCTTATTGTTCAAAGGCACAGATCCAAATATAAAAGGATCGGAGAACAGGGTACCACACTTCACGGCTCCATCCATTGGCTTTCCCTTATACAGCTATTCACCTCCAAGCACCCCCCCCATCCCCCTGAATTTGCATTCAGCTGAAGATGCGACTTGGTTGCTGCACACCCGCACAGTATCGGCTGAGCCAAAGTCAGCTAGCCCTGCATCAAGAACAATCCACAGGCATCGTAAAGTCATTGAGGAGATACAAACCCACTTTATTCCTGGTTAATAAAATCATATCTATTTCAAATCAAGGGTTTCCTCCCAAGTAAGTTTCCTTCTCAAAACCACTAAGTTTCAGGGTCTAACTCCCTCCAAAAAATACTGCATTTGTTTGTTAAATGGACAAGACCGATGACTACAGCAGAAACCATCACTCCAATCGCCCGCTGCTTCGATTACAACCCATCTCCAACGGGGAAGCGCGCGCAGGTTCTGGTCAACAGGCCATTTCTAACCCCTACCGCTCACTTTGCTTTTCACCTTGCAAAACTACCTCTCTACTACAAGAGAAATCTTGTCTTCAGCGCAAGCACCCACCAGGAGACAAATTCTGCTCTGCAATGCCACCCGCAGTCAGAGCCCGCGCTGAAAGGAGTCCGCTGCCTTCAGACTTCACGGCCTTCCACCTCTCTGCAGACACTTAGCCAACATTTTGATACTCCATTTATCACACAGCACCTCACCCTCCATGCCAGAAGAGTCTGATCTGTTTTGCGATTCCTCCAAAACAAAACAACAGCGACTGCAGCATCCCCGAATTTCAGTTTAATCCACGGAGCCCAGAGCAATTCACAGGTCTGAACCAAGTCCTCACAGTACCTTCCTGGAGGAAGGGAAACAGACTCGGACAAAAATCAAGGACTTACTAAACAGAGTGCCAAAACCTGGTTTTCCCTCAAGTTTTGACACAAAGCCACATCCACGGGGCTCTTTCTCTCTCCCTCCTCTCTCCTACATGCATCACGCTCCAAAGAATGCGGACAGTACCCTGGCTGCTCGCAAATACAACCACTCTGGTGATAGGAGGAACCGTAGAAGGTATTCACACTGGGGAGCATCATCGCATTCCCTAAAATTCTAAGTACCACAATTAGTACTTTGGTATGGGGGAAAAAAACCCCAAAACGTCCTACTGAATGCCCCACAATTTATTTGGTTTATTCTCTTAATCATGTATTATCACTATTGGGGGGGGAAAGAGCATTTACCCAGGCATAACCATGAGTCGAGAGAGAGGTAGCTATGAATACTACCTCTATCAGCAAGAAACTGCAGTCACTATTTCACTTACATGACAGGAGAGTCCAGCTCTGGATTATCTGAAAGGAGATCAGTACAGAGCCAAGATCTTAGTGTACAGAGTAATGATTTTGGTAGCAAAGAATTCAAAACACAGCTGTTATATCTGAAGGTTTGCACCTCCCTTATATTTAACATGTCTTGTATTTTCATACCTGAATCGAGTTTTATAGCCCAGCACCCAAAATGCCTCAGAGGATGCTGAAAAGAAACAGTACACAGAGCATAATTCTATAGCCCTGACGCTGAAAAAATATGCAAGCTCCAAAACTGAAAACGAGCTCTTTTTCCACGGCAGTGGAAGGGCTTACAAGGTGGCAAGACGTATTTTTGCCCTCCATGACAGTGGGGCAGAAGTGCCACCGTGCTTCTGGAAGCATGGAAACGCTCATGACTAGAAACACTGCAGCAGCAGCAGCAGCAGCGCTGCGGGCCCAGCTAAGCAGGCTTTGTGCCGCTCGCCGCGAGCGATGGCGGATCTGGAGTGGGCCGTGAAGAGTTTCAGGGCCACAAATCGCTCGAACAGACATGGAACGTGTCGCTAGATGGGCCTCGGACAGGGATGTAGCTCCTCCTTTTGGGGCTGTGGAAAAGTAAGAGTAAATGGGCAGGGCCACCCCTCCTGCCTGTACTACCTCCCGCACACAAAGCCCCTGCCCCTCATCTGGTGTCACTGAAAGACGAGGGACCGAGGGCAGGAGGAGGCAGAAGGCCCAGAGGGACAGTGCTGGGTGCACTCCACAGGGCTCGGCCGCCGGCAGACACCCGGGAAGCGGCACAGAGCCCAGCCACGGGGAGGCAGGGACAGCTGCCTGAAGATGACCCGAGTTCTTTAGAGATTGACGCGGGGGAAGGCTCCCAACCGTGTGGAAGGCCGCACCGCTGCCATTTCCATGCCTGCTGCTGGGAGCCCAGTGGCCGTTGCCACCTGTCACCCTGCCCTGCTGCCAGGCCCTGCGGTTGCCATGGCTCTTCGTTACCAACACAAACCGCCTCCTCCAGGGAGACAGACCATGGGTGAGCACCCAGAGCCCGCAAGATGCTCCCCGGTACGAACATGGCTCCAACTCCAGTCATCATATCTGAGGGTCAGCTCCCCCTGGGACCTGTCCCTAGGCACACCTGGATCCATGAGGACACTCCCCCGGACAGCCTGGACGAGGCCTGCCACGAGATCTGGAAACGGGTTCAACTGCTCGCTGACAGGCTGCACGCGCCGGTGCTGGTGCCGCCGCTGCAGCACATCCTCTGCTCCGAGCTGTCTGCGACCTTTCAAAAACACCGCATCGACTCCCTGAGCAGGTAAGGGACCTTCAAGCATCGCCCAAGCTCTAGCAAAGGCGGCTGCTGCTTCCCTTTTCACACCTTCCCAAACTACACTCCTGTAACCCGTCGAATTGAAAGCCCGGGGCGCAGGGTACACCAACTGCTGTCTGACAGCCTCCCAATGAGGCAAATTATTCCCACTTTTTCCACGATATTTTTTTTTTTTCCCCAAAGAAAATTTCTTTGCCCATGAAGTCCGACTACTTCAAATTCTGAAGCACCCTAAGTGGCTGCTGCATTTGCTTCCCCACAACATTTTAAAGAAAAAACAACCGTACACACATGAAAATATTTACAGGGAAGTGAAAGCAGCATTCAAAAAGAGCAAAATCGAAAATTAAAGTGTTGTAAGGAAGCTACTGTAAACAGCTGATCTTTACAAAGAAAGGCTGGATTTCGCACAGAAAAATTTATGCCAAGTCATGTTTCACAGGACAAATAACAGTCAGAGAAGGAAGCAGGCTCTTCAGATTAATAGGATAATATTTACTCTATGCTCCCAAAAGAGAAAAAGTAAAATTCATAAATCCAGCAAACAATCAGCAAACATTAGTACATGTCCAGCTCTTAAAGTCCAAACAAAACACCATGCGAACCTGGCCCGTCTTGCTTGGTACACAAAAGCGTCAACAGTTATTCCAGCTTTTTGAAAAAATAACCTCACACTTGAGGAAACTGATGATTTTACAGACGAAGACACCAAGGCACAGAAGGGGAATTACCTAACACTACGTCAGGTAGAAACCTAGGAATTACATCTTGGACTCCTGGCTCCTTTCCTTTTTCCTCCATGTCTTAAAGAAGCTAAAATCGTAAGAGAGGAAAACCAGCTGAATCAAGAATAACCAGTGAAGCCCAAGGAGTTGCCTATAGCAGTAGATGAAATTATACAGCCGAGATATCTTTACAATTAGCACATGCTCAGTTAACCACATATTTTGGTCCTGCCAGCTGCTAAGAAGTCTTAGGAAAAAAGGCACTACACACACCACTGAGGAACTATGAACTACTAACAATCTTAACTACATTCTTCAGCAACGTATTTTACTCTTACAGGAATATAGATCTGGTCTTCAGCAGTAAGTCTACTGCAGCAAGGCCAGCCTAACGGACATGATTTCTAGCCCACTCAACCTGCAATTACCCTGAAGCCAGTGCAACTGGGCAGAGCCAGCAGATGAAAATAGTTTCCTTTTTGCTGCTTTAGCGGGAGGGTGTGAACTTTAGGACCCCCGGAATGAAGGCAGCAGCCAAGACGCAACTACAAGGACCTGAGACAAGCTCAGCAACTTCAGTTGAGACTAAATTAAAAAGGCTGCAAAGTCCAGTGGTTAAAGGACTATCTCTGGGTTCAAAATAACGATCCTCTACTCCTTGTTCATCTGCTGATCTACTGAGCTGAGTTACCTCTGGCAATTCATCTGGCCATTTCTCAGCAACGTTTTCCTGTAATTAGCTAGCAGGCTCTTCAGGACAGAAGTACTCTCTGCACACACACTCGTACAGCAGAGGACATTAGGGTCTTTGAGCAACTGGGATCAGAGTCATTGAACCTTCCAACAACAGCCAAACTGAAGTGCTAAAACCAAATTACTGTACAGAACTCAATGAACTGCTTTAAAATGGAAGCAGTTCAGGTGAGACAGCCCTAGGTCTGGGTTTTACCTTTGAGGTAGAAGCTTCCATACCCTACCTCGGCTACCTCTAGTAATAGTCCTGAAAGACTTACAGAAAGACCGATTGAGAAAAGCCTTTCCGTATATACCAACTGTCAATAAAAGGTGTTACCCAATTCACCAGCTGCCATAGCATCAGTGGCCAAAATGATACCACATGACCTTGCTCAGTTTAGCAATCCTTAATTATTTTAAAATATTGACTTATGCAGATTGCTATTATGCTCATTTGAAAATGTATCTGGAATCTTTTGAACAAACAACAAGTTTCACCTTCCTGGTTTCATTCTGGAGCATCTGGATACAGAAGAGCAAGTTATTAAGAACACCCAGAGCAGGTGGTGACATGAGGAACCTCGTTTGTTGAGGGGTCACTATTTACCACATAAGGAGCTTACAATCTTCCAGGAGAAGAGGACAAAGCTTCATAGGCAAGCATCAGAGCTAGCAACACGACATGCAGCATCTTCAAACACATTCAAATACAGGGGCTCCAATAACCTAACATGTAAGTCCAAGAGAGAGACAAGGAGCATAGTAGCCACCTCAACTTTAAGTCTCTCTAACTACAGTCAGAGCACAAATATCAACAGGTTCTGCAAGGCAGCAAGAGTGGAGCCAAAAAACCCCGCAAGATTTGAGCAGTACAAGATTTGAGTGAGAAGCTGCAGAATCAAGGCTGCAGCCTGTGAAGCCATCAGAGACAGGAATCCCACTGAAAGAGGAGGCAAAAACTTGTGTGAAATAAGCTGTAGTCAGAAATAGCCTAACGATTTTCTGTTTTCATATCTACAGTATAAATCTGTTGAGGTTTTTGGTAAAGAGAGTATCTATGTTCTTTAAAAATAGGAGGGAAGCAGCACCATACTAATTATAGTAATCCTATGATTAGAGATAATTAGATACATTTACAATTTAGAATTTCCTAATTTTAGCTGTTTGTGAACCATCTATGTATCTATATAGTGTCTGCACAAAGCATCAGTCTTTTCTCAAACTAAGAGGAGTAAAGTGATAATAAAGTTATTGAACATAGCTGGATGTGAAAGGGCAAACTGGAATTTAAATCAGAGTTTTGAGTAGGTGACCACAATCGGCACTGATCAGTATTTTGGGCAGGTAACCATTACAGGTACTTAGGTGTGCCTTAAAAGAAGACAAAATTGTTCAGCTCTGACAGCAGCCCCACAGTAAGGTCCCAGAGGACCTTGGGGGGCTACAGAGGTGCCTTGTGATGCACCCTACAATTACACCATCTGACAGTCTTATCTCCCTGTATCAACTGGGAGACTGTTGACGAGTTACAAATACAACACCCAGCTCTGTTAAAGCCTTACAGGGGATAAGGGAATCGTAATGACCAGTCAGTCCAAGGAAACTCAGGCCTTCACCCTGCAAAGATTTAAGGCTCCACTGAGTCTTGAAGGTTGAAAAAAGCTGGAACCTGGAGAACAAACAAGGTCTCTCCCATTAGGGACACTGGGATACAAGGCACAAACCAGAAAACTGTTTTCCACATCCAGAATCGTTGGGTTAATTTTACAGTGTTTGACAAACAACATGAAAACCACCACAGGGCTTAACTGTGCAGGTAAGGCTTCTCCACAAACTGTTGTGAGGGAACTTAGTTACTACCAGCTGCTCTAATGCAATGGCAGAGGAAGCCTTTTAGTTCTGCCTTGTGGCAAGTGTAACCCACCTCGAAGCTTGTTTACTTCATTCACACCCAGTGCCTGCAAAGAATCACCTTGTTTGACACAAAAAACCCTTAGATTTTTGTTTACAATCAAAATATATTCTGACCCACAAATATTTTTAAGCATATATTCTATAATGATTCTTTGCACACCTATAATGCTATCATCCAACTTTGCTTTAGTCATTCTTGGATAAACGCATTAACTAAGTTAAGATATTTCCCCTCCCCCCTTTATGTGGTTCTTGGAAAAGAACAGTATCAAAGCTGAAATTAGGAAATTTTATTCTGGTTAAGAAGGAATACTTGAGTTTTACATAGAACACTAATGAGATAGGAATGCGGGGTTTAGGAGGAGTCAAGAGCAGCAGAGCTCAATCCTAAATCAAACCTCTTTTAGCAGCAGCCATCTTCTATCTTCTTACAGCAACTACTTGCCAGATGAACCAGAGGGACTCAAAAGTATACGCAAAGCAATGATTGGAAACAGAGAAAGGGAGATGAAATTAAGAGCTCTCTGTAATGCTCAGCTTTCTGCTAAACCCATGATCCCCAGCCTTCTGCGTTCAGTAAATTCCCAGAAGAATTCCAAGGGGCTGGAGGGTGGCAGCGTGACAGGCGCTCACAGCGTGGAGGGCAGCAAGCTGGAGTTGCCATTTCTACTGAAACACACAGACTCTGCCAAAGGTGCAGACAATCAGGTAACAGCTGAGGAAACAAAGGAAGCGAAGCAGTTGATACAGAACAGCACGTCCAGCTCTGCCAACAGTAGTACAACTGTGTCATTAACAACAACAGCACAAAGTCAAGCTCCAGGACAGAAGCAGCAGCTCCTACCATCTGCTGAGATTTGCTCCAAAACAGATTCTGATGCAGTCACAAAGAATCCAGGTATGGAGCTGGGCATGGTCCTTGAACATCAGCTGGGAGCCACGGGAAAACCCAAGCGTAAACTCAAAGCTGTTGAAAAGCACGTGGCAGGAGCTGGTCCGGCATCACTGCATCGTTTGCTCGATGGTGATGTCCTTTCCAAGCCCTGTGTAAGAGACCAAACTAATCCTCTCCATTCAAGAATTCCCGTGTTACACTAGGATGTTGGTATCTCCCCTCTAACTAGCACCTACCCAATGTCCTTCTCACATGCGGGAATACAAGTACATATAGGAAGGTCATGACCATTTCTGTTTGGTCAGTATTTTCTAGGAGCTGGGGTTTTGGGTTTGGGGTGTGGGGGGGTTGCGTTGTTGGGGTTTTGGGGGTTCTTTAGGTTTTGAGTAGTTGGGGGTTTTGGCAGGGTGGTGTGTTTTTTTGTAGCATCATGATTTTTGGGTTCTGTTTGTGAGACATTTAAAAAGAACCTGATTTTCACAGAGTATTCGTAACTACGTTCCTTGAAGGATATCTTAGAACAGACAAAAGCAATGGTATATTCAGATCTCCTGTTTAAATTTATAGATTAGATTTATCTGTCTGGAGACTTAAGATAAGGATACTACAACAGAGAATAAGCTGATTCTTATCTCAGAGTTTTGAACTAGGGGCAAAGGTTCTTGTTCTGGTCTTACAGTTTCATTCATTCTTATGGCTCAGGTAATTAGCTTTATTCCAGGCCCTGTGGGTCAAGAGTTTAACGGCCCTACAAGTGAATTTGAACTGCTAATTGTTGAGTTTGGGTTGCTGCGGTACAGAACTACAGCCTGCAAAAGTAACCGGTATCTTAAACAGATTTTGCTTTACAGGCAAATCACATCCTCTTAATTGCAAATGTTCTACAGAATGCGTGTTTCTTAATATCTTTAACCTTGTTTTGTTTTGCAGTAACTACTACAGCACTGGATAAAAAAAAAAAAAAAATGCTGAACGCAATGCAAGTACTTCAGGCTTTTCTACTACTTCACTGACCACAGCATCACATCAGCTGGCGCAGCAGAGCCTGAGCTTCCCTCCATTTTCCATCTTTACCAACCACTCAAACTTTTTTTCCACAGTTTCAGGTAACATAAAATGGACCCTCATTTTGTGAGAAGATAGTAGAACACCCCCAGGTCTATATTGACAGACACAGGGCACCACCTGCTCCTATTTTGACAGCTGCTTTCTGATTTGTAGGGTAGAGCAAGAAACCAGATTGCTATTCTACTACAGTAAGTTACACTAAGTGGCTTTGGGGTCACAAACAAAGCTTTAACAGGACACGTAGTGTAGTCCTCTGAGATGGCTGTGATGGTATCAAAGGATGGTGTATTATTGACACAGATACTGAATGCTGATCTCTCTCAGGCTTCATTAGTTTCCATTTTTATCTTGTACTTACAAATATTTTATCTTGTATTTACAAATATTTTGACATAATAACTTAGGACAAATGCTTAATGTCACTCCCTGTTTACAGACTGGGATACTACTTTCTTAGTCTAGTGAAACAGGACCGCACAGCAAAGTAAAAAAGCCAACTAAGATTAGGAAGAAGCCCAATACTCCAGTTGAAAGAAATAAAAGAATGAATACTGGGAAAGCCACGTAGCCATGGTTTTCTATGGGCTATGCTCCCCTAGTTTCCTTTGCGTCCACTAAAAAAAGCAATCCACAAAACTGTACCAGAAACAAAGCTATGGTTCTATAGCAGGACTCAGTTCATCCTACAGGCTGTCAAAAGTTGTCAGCAGCCTGCTATAAAAAAAGAAAGAGGGTGGAGACACACAACCCAGAGCACAGGCGTTTTGCTGGGCTGAGCTCCCTCGGAAGTTTACAGTCCAAGAATTTTCCCTTTTTCCATTATGTCAAGGATTAGTTAGCACAACAGATACTTACTTAGCATAGCAAAAACACATGAATTTTTCCCCGGGCAGAACAGAGCTACAGAGTGGAAAGCAGATTCCTATTGCAGAGGTCTCAGATTAAGGAGACAAAGAGAAGTTCGCCCAAAGCTAAGAAATACTTATCTCAACCTGGTTTCTTTGAGCATAACATACCCCTAAAAAACTTACACAAAAGTAATTAATGGACCAATTCAGACTGTTTTAAAAAAAATCAAGCTTTACGTATGCTTAACAGGGTCCACATCACCAGAGCACAAGGATGCCATATCAGCAAGCTCCACACTCTTTCCTTGGACGGTATTCAAGACAGGTGTGTTTAAATGGTTATGAATATGCTTTAATTTGCAGAACACAGATGCTAAGCACAATAGATTAGTCAGAGCAGTTTGTCAAGTGCCCAGATTGACATTGGTGCCACTGCAAAAATAGATTTGGGGACAAGATGCTGAACCGGTATAAAGTTCATACAGCGTGCTGGAGCACCGTGCACTCCCAAGAGCTCAGGAGATGGCCTTGAGCCTCTAACTGAAAACATTGATTGCTTACACTCCAGTTTTGTACAAAATTGGCAGAGACCACTGTGTGTGTCTGAAAAAAACATTTTCAACAACTCCAGTTTCCATTTATGGGGCTACGACCTTGTCAGTATTCCCGTCCCACCTTTTTTGTTTTGTTTTTTGTTTTAAATTGATGTTATTTCTTTTTCCTCCCCAGGTAGCTCTATACAGCCCACAGCACGTTTTCCAGCCACCTTACACTCCAATGTTGAACTACATCCACCTGGTTATCCATACCAGCAGATGACCTTACCAGCAACATCCAGCAACATCCAGGATCTACCACCAATGGCAGGCAATGGGATCCAGAATCCATTTTCTCTTTCCTATGGGTATGGCGATGCAGATTTGCTTTCTGGTTTTTTCAGTACTTTAAGGAGAGTTAAGGACAGTGAACCTGCGTGAGGCTAAAGACTTACTCAGCAGTGGCTTTCCCAGTTACATTCTCACCAAATTCCAAATCTGAACAAAATACAAGATTTTACTATAAGGTCTAAATTCTAAAATTTTGGTACAAAACCAAGGTAATTAGTTTTGGGTGAATGAAGCTGAAACACTGTGCTATATGAGATGCCACCTACAACTTCCAATCAATATTATGGATCAAAAGTATAAACACCCTTAACTTAAAAAGGAAACGCTTCAACAGGCTAGAAACCAAAATATTCTAACACTGTCAGAATGAAACTAAAGGATTCATTTTGATACCTTCTTATGAAAACTGTAGTTCAAATCAACATATTCCGAGGTTGCTAAAATAATGGCAAAATCTGGTAAAATGATCTCTGGAGATTCAAGTTCTATATATCATCTTCTGTTCAATGCTTATGGGATAGACAGGAATAGCACATACTTCCCCCCTAGATCACCTTCCCAGAAACCAGATTACACATTAAAAAAAAAACAAACCAACCAACCAACCAAAAAAAAAAAAACCCAGCATATAAATGCTTCCAAGAGCTCCATTATTAGGAAGAACAATTAATTTGAAGTTAGATGTAATCTCCTGAAGCTTGACTAACTTACATTTTCTGTTTTAGGTTTAGTTCTGTACCTGGAGGATCTGCGACAACTAACCTCAACTACCTTCCAGCAAGTGCTATGTAAAATTTTAAGTGAACAGAGTTTTCCTATCCTAGCATTCAGAGGAAGACCTACTGTCTATTTATTATAGGTTCTATGGTCCTATACAGATTTCATGTTTTGCCCGATGTGAACATTCCCATCTAGAATAATCCCCTATGATTTATAGGGTAAGAAACAGCTGCATGACAATTCAACTGAAATATTTTTTTTTTTAGGATGACAGAATAAGAAGGGGCTTTTTTTGTTTTGGAAGACTGAGACAAATAATAAAAAATGTTTATATACGACAAATGCCCAAGTTGCTTTGAATTGAGTGTTGGTGCAGTAAAGATGGTTGATAGAAGAGTCTTGGCCACAAATTTCAGAGATACTAACTTCAGTTGTATATTCAAAGTGAGATTAACAGCTGAGTGGTGCAGCTCCATGCATGACATGTTCCTGTCTTATTACCTCAAACTCTTAACGCTAATCCAGATGCTAATTTGACTCTTAATAGTAAAGAAGATCAAGCCATATAGCTTGTATGGAGAATCCTGCTTAACTATATTCCCTTGGTTATTTAACTCAGGAATTTCAAGGCTCTAACTTTTGACAAGGAGCCTTTGCCCCTGCAAAACAGCTTCTGCTTTGTCTGGAGCCTGCACCCTTCCTGCGAAGGGAGAGCAGCAAGGAGTCTCTAGAGAATGGCTGTGGCCATCTGTCTGCTCCATTTCAGCCACACTTTGCTGGTTTGGAAGTAGAAGAGTGATTAGACAGGATTCTACAGCCTGCATGATACACGTCAGAACAAATTATCACAAAAGTCTCTCCCAGCCTTAAAACTAGTGAATAAGGTGTCAAGCCACAAAGATCTGACAGGTTGCAATCATCCAGCCCTACACCCAGCAGTATGCGAGTCAGTCTGCTTTTACATTCAAGGAGACGTATTTACACTTTGCTTAAGAAGGATATTGCACCCATACAAGTCAAGATTTGAAACTAACTCTACACCGCTTAACAAAAGCCTGGGTATTTCACAAATAGTTATAGGTCCTAAGAAATACAAAGCACCACGCATTCCTGGAGGAGCCAAAAGGACCAAATACGCTTAACCTCTGTGGGCAAAGCTCTTTCTAAGAGGACAGGCTTGAATAGCAGCTCACAATACAAGCAAAAAATGGAGCACACTTCCATTCACCGAGCTTTAGACTTGGCCCCAGATACATAAATACCAGCTTTTTTTCCTCTCCTGGTAAATAACAATAATCCTGTCAGTTTTAAAAAATTAGCTCCTCCTTCCCTTTAATTGTATTTAATGTAAATAATACAACCTAGTTGTATAGACTTAGCTGTAGCTAGTAAAGAATTCACAGGGTACGTTTACTCCCTATAAGGTTGTTAAGCAATTTTACAGCGATCCTTCAGGTGACACTTTGCACATTATAACTAGTCTGCTCCTCAGTGTTCCTCTTTCCACACTGCATCAACATCTATTTTGGGTTACCCAGATGGCCGAGGTGATCTAGGATAATTTGTAATAAGAAATTCATACCTTGGCAAGATGTGCCAACTAGCCCTGTTTTCTCTACGTACTGCTGTAGGCCAAAATTTCAACTAAGAAAAGCCAGACAAGCAATTAGGAACCTCTAGTGTTTCCACAAAGCATCAACGTTCTTCACTCTCCTTGCCTTGTGGGTAAGGTGACAGGCTGACAACATAACACAGTCTGAAAGACTGTTAAAGTAATACCAAGGCAGACAGAAGAAATCAAAGCCAAAGCCCGTGTATTGCTTACGAACTCCCAGCACTACCAGCAACAACGATCTTACAGTCCAATGCATCTCATACCCGAAGAAAAGGGGACGCTAGTACAGAGACCACCTATATCTTTCCACCAACACTCGATTTGTTGGAGATAAGCAATCTGGGCCAGACATACCACTACTGTACCACAGTTCAGTCTAGAAATCAGGGAACTGAAGATTAGCCAAGATGCAAAAATGAGCTACCTCCAGAGTCCCGTCAGGAATGGGGGCTGTAAGATCATCAAGGCACAAGCGGTGTAAACCACAGCTGCATCCCTCTGTCAGTAACGCTAGCACAGTAAGGCAGACTGCATCGTTTTTCTACCCAAAATGCTTGTTTTCAGCCCAGAATCAAAGATATTCAACGAAGATGCTTGTCAATATTTTTATTTCTTCCTCATTACGCAAGAAGTGGCTGTGGGCCCCATGTATAGCTGCAGAAGTATTCCAGTTTTCAAGAGCTTTTTGCTCCTACTTGGAAATCCACTGTTCCGGCCTTTCACAGCACACTTCTCCCAAACCTCTAGAAGAGATCGGAAAGGAAATTATCCCCATTTTACAAACAAAAAAGCTGAATTCTGGGAAGTAAGAGCTCAAAGATTTCATCCATGCAGTTTAAGGACACTAGCTACAGGCAGTCAAACAGATACTCAGGAACACAAACCAGAATCTAGAGGGCACAAAATTCACGTATACTTTCCCTCTAGCTTGACCCTTTTTGCAACACCTTTCCAGGACATACCGCTACTACTTGATGTCATATGCAACTTTCCAGCCAAACCCTTATTTCTTCCATAACTTAGTCCTGAGTTCGCCCCGAGTTCCTGTTGCAACACTACGTGTCTTCTACCATAGCTGTTACAGGCTTCCTTTCAAAAAGAATTTTACAGAACAATATAATTATTTACTTAGGTTTTTCAAACCCTAAACTTGGATCAGAATTTGCTTTGGCTAAAGTCAGGTATGTTCTGCCCCAGTAAATTCCCTTTCTCTTAAGTAAAATAGAAGCTTAGATTTTCCTACAGTTAAATCCACTGGCTGTTTTTCTCCCATATTCCTAATGCAATTAGCATAACGAGATAAAGGAATCAAGTCCTTTTCCTTTTTTCTTCCTTTATAAAAGGACTAATGACAAACCGGGAATCAGAATCTGTATTGAATTACATTTGCCACAAAAGAGTTCATTAAGTAATAGCACATAATAAAAATCGCCTGTCAGCTTGAAGGATAGACCAAATCCACTTAACGAAAAAGCTGGTTATTTTCTAGAGCCCTCTATAGCTCAAACAGTCAATATGAGCAAGGAGAAGGACTGAGAAAAGGGGAAGTTAGGAACGTTTCAGATACCAGCATGCTAAGCCAATTTCAAGACCCTTGTCTTAGACGCAGTTGTAGCATGACCGAAGTAAGATTATGCCCACGGTAGCCCCGTTTCTCCCTCATCATAGCGGTTGCAATAGCTCTTTTCCCAGGAAAAGGATGATGAGGCTAAGGGTGTGACAGACCATGAGATGCTTCAGCAGCCAGAGTATCATCAGGGGACCTGAATATCTACCTCACTCCAACATATCAAATGGTCCGTGATGATGATGATGGGAGCGGGGCTGCATTTTCTGCCCCCAGCTTCCATGCACAAGGCTGAAGCAGCACTACTATATCCTAGTGGAGGAGCATCGCTGCTCCCAGCCTCGCCAACCAGGAATCCCAAATATAAAGGCTCTTCTGACTTGCAGAGTCTGTGCTCTCAGCAGCAACTCTGGGAAGAGAGAGCAGAAGGATCAGTGTTAGTCCTTTGCTCTAAACAAGCCATATTGGCTCCTGACAGAAAACGTGCCTCCCTTTCTGCATCCAGCTCACTTGCTGAGTAACCAAAATCCAGGCAAACCATCTGCACTGCCTTGGCTCAAGGGATTTGTTCCAAGATCCTTCAAGTCTCGTAACACGGCACTTAAGAGGAAGATTACTCCAGGTAACATTCAGTGCCACAGAGAGAGCTCGTTGGGAGTAAAGGTCATCCGTAACACGGCATTGCTATGAACCTACGGTGCCCTTCTTGCATGTGTTTAACACAAGTCTCAGAAGAGCAACCCCTCTTCAAAAGGGTCAGTTCAATTTTATTCTCGTTGACTTCACCATTTACAGATTTAGTCCAAGACACATTCTTAGTGGTCCTATTCTTCCACATATCCACAAAAGTTGTAGACAGCAGATTTACACAGTGCTTTAATAAATCTCAGAGCAGAATAGATGTAGAAGCCCTGTTGTGGCCTCTACTCAACTGGACCCTTCTCAGGCAATTAACCAACCCAAACTAGTTATGAATGTCAAAAATAATCTGCTATGCTGTTCTATCTTTGAAAGCCTCACGTTGCAACACAGCGAGGATGGAAACTCCAGGCCCGGCATGGTGATGGTGGAGTCCGCCTAGCCGCACCTCTGGTCCAGGCAGACCTTCAGAGCTTTACCAGACCTGAAAGTACAGTGAGCATGGATCTGCCACCGCTCCTTACCAAACTCCTACCTGGATTATTACCAGGAGCTGCTCCCATGTCCTAAGCCAGCCTTACTGCTTTTGAACCAAGTCCCAACACAAGCTTCATACAGCTTTTCAAAGAACTGACATATACAGGCAAATGCTGCCCTAAGAAAGATAATTTCAAGACTGATCATGCCTATACGAGTCAGAAACCCAGGGCCTAGCTGAGCATGCTGTTTCCCCTCCTTCTCTTCCTTTAGCATCAGTCTCCTCAAAAGTGTTTTCAAATAGTCTAAGCTTACCTGACGTCCTTTAAAAATCTGAAGACTCATGTTCAACTTCTATTGATCCCAATTACTTACAGATGGGATGACAGTGAAAATGGAAACCTTGTATCTGGGGTTGTACAAACTTCTTATCTATCTGCTGCTATTATTTTGCTTAATCATAGCAAAATAGAATTCCTCTCTTTTGCCCTAGGTCATCTTCCCTCACTGTAAAGGGGGAAGTGAACCGTTTTTGCAATTTGTATTACTTTACAAAAACTCTGTATCATGAAAGTATTTGTTTACACATACAATAACTGGCATTGATTTTTAGTATGCAAAACCACATCAGCATTATCAGATTCTCTAGAACACCTGGCTGTGTTCATTACCGGCCAGAAGCCATTGCCGTCACTGACTTCAGACACAGTTTTTCCCCTTTCAAACATGCCCTTGTATTGCCCTGCTGATCAGATTTGCAGAACGCCCCACTGACTAATAAAAAGGTGTGCTGAAGATCACCTCCCTCCTGGGTAAAAATGCTACCCTTGCTGCTCTGCTAAAGACAGAATCAACTGGAGGATGCAACAGACGTTTGTAGGAGCTGCAGATACCCGGAGCTGCAATACTATTTTGGAGGCAGAACCATCTCCATCTGCAGGCACAAAAACAGCCTCTCTCTTGCTTCTTGCTTTCTTCCAAAAGCCTCACACAGCTTGTGCTGCTACCACTGCAGTTTCACCCAAGTAATTTAGTCCAGCTACGCAAAAGAAACCTTTACAAAATTAGCTTGCATGGTCCCCAAGTCCATTAAACTTAAGATAATGTGAGGAAGGGGGATTGATTGAATAGCTATTAATCAAAGGAGGGGTTTTATTCTTGTGGTGTCATAAACTGCAGAAATAGAGCTCTAGCAGTTTATTAAATTACAGGAATGCCAAGAAAAATAGATAGCTTTAATAATACATTTTTGCCTATCTGTTACATTTTATATGTAGCTTGCAGAAGAGAATTAAAAAGTTTTCTACCGTATAAAATTTCTGTTTAAAAGGAGAAAAAACCAAAATAGATTCTGTCACTGATAGAGAATACAATTATTCTAGGCTAAAAAGTTTTTTCTTTTGCTAACGTGTGAGATTACCGTAGTTCAGAGCCTACGGGAGAGGAAGGGGGATAATTCCAAGATAAGAAACCGTCTCTAAGCTTAAAAGCTCACATGAATTAGCTAAGAAAGAATATCAAAAACCCAGATGTCTCATACAGGCAGGCCCGTCTTTGAGGGCGAAAGCTCTCTGGCTAGCACACCTTGTCAGCGCTCCACCACCACCCTCACAGCCTGGGCTCACCGCAGCACCCAAGTCTAGCAGATGCTACTAAAGCAGCAGAGTACCAGGCTGCCTACGGACTGCAGCAGCAGGTCACAGGTCAGCAGCGGTGTCTAGAGGAGGGGGGAACTTGGCCAGAAACCCCTGCCCTGCACCAAGATGCAGCCCATCCCAAGAACTAGGAGATGCATTACTAGCATCTCCAAGGCCAGACAGCTCGTGTGAAACCTTACATGAAGAACGTCGCTGCTCACTATCCACCCTTTCAGCAGGGACAGCCTTCTTCTGCTTAGCCTCTTCAGCTGTTTCTACCTCTTAATTAACAGGTCAAGAAGCATCCCTCTGCATAGCCCCAGGCCCACCAGAATCCAACACTACCTCATTTTTTATTATTCTCCCACCGTCCTACTTCCTCTCAATCGACAAGACTTCCCTGTGATTCCGCATAAGCACACCCATCCCAGCTTTTGCAAGCTGCCAATTGATGCGCGTTATCTGGATGGAAAGCTTCCACAGAAAATGCCCAAATACTGCTGATGAACTGAATTTCTTTCCTCTGGGAACAAGACTCAAGACCGCTACCAAGAGATATTGTGCTGCGATTTAACATGTGGCATGTCTAGCATGTAGCAAATAAACGTGAAATTCTGAACCCGTACCCTTAAGAATGCCACAAGCAGTAAGGCTTACGTGTTTGAGATGGCTCATTTATGTTGATGAACCAGAAGCCAGTTTCCACGTGACATTCCTTCAGTCTCTCAGCTGTGCTTTATATACTGTGCTCAAAAAAACTGTCTTGCAAAGACAGACATTGATAAGTACATTGTACTAGTAGGATCTCTTGGTAGGGAGCAGACTACATGAAGTCTGTATTTATCAATTTAACAGCAATTGCATGGGGGGTGTCTATGCTATTCACCAGGTAAATCCATCTGGCAGAACGCTATGGTTAGGCACAGCCCAAGGTTAGGAGAAACATACTTAGGAACAAATCCAATGTGCTGGCATGTGGATTTAATCTCCTCTTCATACTCACCTCTCAAAACATGGCCCTGTTAATCTTTCACAGATGCTTCTGCAAAAGCAGAGCTCATCAGGAATGAAGTGTCTTATTGAACACGCACTCCTCTCTCACCTCTGAGAGCAGATTTTGTCTCCTGGGATGAAGGAAGTATCCTGCTGAGGAAGCGAGCAGCAGGAAGCAGTCTCTATATATTTTAACGTTTCACACTGTGCTTTCCTGTTCTTTTTGGCATGATCTACGGAGCTCTCTGCTTCAGCATTCAGACAGACACAGAACGTAAGGCTAGAAGAAAACTACAAAGGTCCCTTAGTCCATCTCCTACCCTAAGGCAGGATCAATGTTACATGAAACTTCTGCCTAGATGATGTATACATGGTTGACACAGGTAGAGCTGACCCTGCCTTGGGCGAAGAGATTGACTAGATAGTTTATTGCACATAGAAGCTATTCATGTTTATATGGCATGTCTTCTTAACAAAAAGGAGAGAGACTACCACAAAGGAGACCAACTGTTCACCGAAGCATCCCTTTCCAAACATTCACTGCCATTGCTGTTAGACTTTACCGCCCATGTGACTGTTCAGACCAACTTCTACCCTCTCTGTGCAATTTCCCCCCACAGGTCTTGTAATCTGCCTGTTTACGGAACAGTTAACTAAACTAGGCACACATCCTCCCACAAGCATTTTACCAAAGGCTGCAATTAATTGGGGAACACTGGCTTGGTTTGGGGGCTTTTTAAAATTAAAACAAGACTAGGTATTTTTCTTAAAGGGAACTCAGTTAGGGATTAATAGTTCAGTGGTTTGTCCACCTATTTCCTATAGCATCTTCTGTAATAGAAATAGTAGGTTTCTAATTCAAGCCCTACTTTTCATGCAGAATTCAGTGCTCTCAATACACCCCTAATGCTCTTGTTTTCGCTAGTTCATTTGTTCAAATGGAAGCAGATGAATTTCAGTTGAAAGCTTACTACCAGCTTCACTTCAGACTCCTGGCCCATAAAGAAAGATTTTGATGCCACCTTCTTGCATTGATGAGAAACTGTTAGAACTTTCTTGCCACTGGTTATGAAGAACCTGGCATGGATTCCAAAGAATGAAGAGGGGAAGGAGGGTTTTTTAATCATGGGCACTTAAGCATTCCAGTTCTCTGCACATCTTCACAGATACTGGCACGGCTCAGGGATAGGGAGATGTACTGCAGTACTCCCGGATTTGTTCTGGCAGAAACCGCTACGTTACTCTTCCCAAGCCAGGAAATTGCCTTTGTCACAAAGTCTTTCCCAAGACTTCAGCTAGCACACAACACTAACGCAAACACACAACTCCGAAGTGACATAAACCTATACAGGCTGCAGGCACTCTTCCAAGCCCTCTCTGCTCTTTAGCTTTCTCTCCAGAGCTCTTTAACTCCATGATCTCTTTCCTTGCTAAAATTGCTCATACACAGGTTTACTCCAGCAGCTCACTGTAACACCCATGCGTTCTAACACATTGTAAACAGATTGCAACAGACTGCATCACACCTTTAGTAGCAGTAGGAGGCTGAAGGGCTGACTGTCTCAGCTTCTCTCCCCCAGCTCACCCCTCCGTTGTGCTCAGCACAGGATCCACGCCTGTTCCAAGACTTCCCTTCCAGGGCCTGGAATTGAAAAATTGAAAAGTTTGGCTACACGTGAAAAAGAACTAGCTCAGACTGCTAATAATTCTTAACGTACACATCAGTAAGATATTAGTTTTACAGTAAAGCACAAGCCTCGAGGAGCAAAAAAGCTTCACGAGACAGTGTGACATCACTGTAGGCAATGGAACGGTAAGCTCAGAAAAAAACAGGTCAGCTGGTCTTGCCACTTTACCTCTGTGGGCTTTTTTTTAACCATTCTATACAATCTGTTACCCACTCATCCTCTTCCAGTGGATGCGTTCTGCCACTCACTTGTGTGTGCTTAAAACTGAGATTCAGGAGGTGGGTGCGTTCCGTTACTACCCTGCCTCAGTAAGATATCTTACGTATTACACAAGTAACTGATAAATGCTCACTTGCTGCTCTGGCTGTGCTTCACCATTTGTACGCTACCAAATTAATCCTGTTAGGAAGTATAATATTCAGAGCATTTATTCCTTACTTCCTTTCATTTGTATAAATACGTTGCTCTGCCATGTTTTCTAATTGCTTAACATCTGTTAGAAGGAAGCAAAAAATAAACACATTATGGCAAGAACAAACTGTAATACCCTTTTACAAAGTGAAAGCGTAGAAATGTTTTATAGAGTGGGCTGAGCAAACCAAGAATACCAAAGCCAAAAACGCAAGAGTCATCCACCCCATCAAGTGAGGAAAAGCCTTTGTGATCAAGATGCCCCACACTAAGACAATTAGAGTCACTCAGTTCAATTTTACATTTGATTAAAGTGTTCATTTACTAAAAGTGGTGTTTGGCCAAAACCTAGTACATGTGAACACAGGAAAGTCTGAAAGAAACATCTTCCTAGCAGCATCCTGAGCACTTATTTAGCATGTGGGAACTCCTCAGGTCCCTGTGCCAGCACCCACTTACCAAGTTGAACATTGAAGGGTACGCTGCCAGTTTAGGGCCAAGTGGTGACACTGGCTTCATTTACAACCACCAAAGCCCCCTTCGATTCACACTGACTTTGAGTAGCATTTACATCATCCCACAAAAGCTAGGGACAAACAAGAGCTACAAAGCCGTACGGGTATCCTACAGCACAATTGCCATAAAGCGTCAGGACGCTTCTGAATTTCAGGTTTGGGCTAGCTTTGGTCTTCCGTTTACAGGCTTGCTGAAACAACCTCTTAGTGAACCCCGCCTAACAGAGATACAGCTTATACTAGTAAAAACGAATCACGGTAAGTGGCTAGATCCTTCTGCCAGAAAGAACAGAACAGTTAGAGTCTTAATTAACTTGATTTTGTCAGGATAAGAAATACTGCTACAATCTTTCCTTTGCTCCAGCCTGTATTTACCTTCTGTTTAGAAGAAGAAAAACAAAGCCTAATTTTACCTAATATACTGTTAACTCCCAAGGTGTAACCTGAACCTGCTGTACATCACTTGCACATTTCAATGTCATTCTGACAGAGCTGACAATGCAGTTAGATTTTATTGTGTGATTTCATGAATGACTATTTATTAACCACAGGCACAGAGTCCTGTAAATAGCATTTCGGTTTTGTGAGCTTTTCTTTTTTAAATGACTTCTCTGCTACATCCATTCTTTGCCTCACTCTCAGAAGCATGCCAGTTATCAACTTGGGACTAAATTGTGTGCAAATGAAGAATTTCTTGACTTTAGTACTTTCCCTTCCATATTTTGTAAGCTGAAGTCGAGCCATTCGCTGAGATAGAAGCATCTTGTAAAAATGGGAGGGGGGGGGGGGGGGGGGGGAAGTGGGGAAATCACTTCCAAAAGATATTTCACTGAAATTGCCACTCATGGAGCCTGATACTCTTCGAAAAAGCTAGGAGGGGAACAGGAAAAATATAGGTGTGGTGTAAGTCAGCTCAGACAGTGGCAATTTTAGACTCTACACCTCCTACACATTCTCAAGACACACACAAAACTCTTGCAGTCCCAACACAGGATTCATTCAGCTAGGACAGTCACCTCCAGCTTCAGGACAGCTCACATGCTCCTTCCCTCCCCTTGATCACAGCAGCAGGGATGGGCAGAAGCATTTACCAGAGGGATGCCTCTCTGGGAATATCCCTCCACTAAAGCTGCCACTCAGGGACTCCTGTGCTCCGCACAGCAAATTTTGTACTTTCTCCCCCATCCACCACTGGATGCTGGCTATTGGCAGAGGCAGGCATCTTTTCAGTACATTTACCCAGTACTTTAAAATAAAAAGGGCTTTTTCCCAGGACTGTGAGCTCCTGATAATTATTCAATACAAATTTCAATACAAAACTTCCAGCGTCTGTTTCCTATGAAGAAGTACGTTAGTAGTTCCAGTGTATCCAAACACTACAGTCACCACAAGCAATTCACACCACAGCAGAAAACAACCCTATCCACAAGCTTTGAGGAGATCTTGGAGAGCTAGTAGGCAAAAGAATTCAGTTGTTAATGACCACATCTGTTTATGTTTGACTTCACTCAAAGAAGGCAGCACCCTGATCAAGAGCACAGCCTCACAGGTTTTTTTTCATGTGTGTATAGTGAAGAACACACAGCTATAGGCACTTCTGCTCTCTCTGCATGACTTACAGTGCAGCAAAAACCAAGGAATTTTCTTCCACGGTGAACTGACTTGTTTGGCGCAAGCCTTACAGAAGGACGATTGCAGGAGCAGGTAAGACCGGACCCTTCAGCTACCAGCCTTAGCACCATTTAGCTGATATATTGTACATTAGTAAGTCCATAATAAGCCTATAGATACACATCTGGAGTCAGTCGTTTTGCTCTGGTGTAAATTACAAATACCTCCACTAACTCCCGGAGTTACATCAAAGCAAGAGGTAAATAAGGCCCTCACCATGTTCCCTCTAAGGACAGCCTGCCCATCACGGGTTGGTTAATGCACTTTGCTGCTAGTTCTGGGCTGTTCGCCATCAGTAGCAATTGGATTGCAAGAAAGGCAGATATCTGGTTCCAAATGACATTTTATCAATATCTGTCTGTTTACAGGTGTCTGTCATAACCTTCAGATACACTTAAATAACTCATTCATCCAAGCATTGAACATATGCTGAGAAGATTCATCAAGCAAATGCAAAACTACTGCTCAAGTTTTTGCCTTCTAGAAAAGTGTTACCTTCCCTTGCCTGAACCTGAGTGATAGCATGGCCAAGTCTTCACAGAGTCAGAGGGGCTGGTGAAGCAGATATTCACCCCAGAAATAGGTTTGCTGCTGGTTTTGGGGTGGTTTGGGTGGGTGTTGGGTTGGGGTTTTTTTCCCTATTTTCAGCAGGAATTGTTATTAAAGGTTTCAAAAAGAAAAAAAATCCACTTTCCTGGAGAGCTCATTTTTTCTTTACAAGACAGGATGATGTTTAGATTCACACCAGCTACTGCAGCACCCTGTGAACACTGTAGCTCAGTTCCACTACATGCCCACTGCAACGTAAGGCGAAATAACAACATCTATTCCATATAACACCTCAGTATTTCACCTTTTCTGGATTGTGATACAGCAGGACAAACCTATGAAAATTCAGAGCCAAACATTTTAGCCTCCCCTGAACCGGAGAGTTAGACCTACTGGTCCCCAGCCTGTTCAAAGACCTAGTGAACCTCTCAACACACCTGCAACTGAACTTCTACTCCAAACTTCAAGTTTTAAAATAGCTCTCAAGCCAGGGCAACCTACACAGCAAGGCCTTATTTTGTAAATTAAGCTGGAAGTGATTTGCAGTTCCTTAGTCCTTCTAACTGTTCTGACTGCAGGAATGCTGCATGCTCCTGTAAAATACACAGCAATTCTTCCACCCTTTAGTTATTCTCAGTCTAATATACAAGTCAGGGAGAATGGCATGAATCAAACCTAGTAGTACCAAGTCGTTCATAGCATTAGCACCTTTACAGCCAATAATCAGAGCGGTTTTACACAAGAGTTAAATGTTAAGTAGGTAAAACAAGGTCCAAGCCTTCATCTGCACATCTAAGCCTTCCTTTGAATCATGTAAATCCTGTGGTACTCAAACCATTAATCACCTCAAGCCTTTAACCCTCGGAGACAGAAAAAGCACCATCACCTCCACTCTAAAATTAAACACCAAACCGCACAGAACAGGCCATTTGTTCAAGACTTCAGGGAGTCCTGGCAGGGTCCTCATTCCTTTACTCCCCCAAGCTTCCCCCCTGCATTTGAAGGGCGGGCAGCAGTACCTGGAATTAACGTGACAGTAGTCTTGTCTCTACAATTCTTTGAGAGACAGTCAAGAAGGCTCAGAGTTAGCACATAGCAAAATGCTCTCCTGAAGGATCACCCAGTATTCTGATAAAGCATTTGGCATGACGGCTGCTTTGAAGGGAGCAGCTCACTCCCACGCCACTGACAAAAACAGAGCAATTCCCACCTCACAGGTTGTGCAGTCCTTTTTTTCTGATAAGCCTCAGTGCCATTTGAAAGGTCTTTTTGAGGAGTTGGTGGCAGAGTGATTATATAAGACCTGTGCGGGAGAAAGACAACTATCGCTACAGCTGACTGTGCTCCTTCTGCTTTATTGGAAGCCTCAGTTCCTCTAATCAAACGATTACTGCTTTCATTGAGCAGGACAGACTAAATCCTCACAACTGCAGGGAAGAGATGCAAAGAGTTAAAAGGCTCAAAAAACCCACAAGTCAAATTCAGATATACATTAAGAAACGCTCAGATGTTGGAAGGATAACAGGGAATCCCAGCTCTTGGATTGGCATTGCAAACTCCCAGAGCACCAACGAGTACAACTGCCACATTTGGCACTGCTGCGCGCGATGCTGTTAAAATGCCACTTTTAGACATCATCACGCTGCCAAGCCCACTCAGCGGAGCACGCGCTCACTTAAAGAATAGCCCCATCCTCAAAATGCTGAATCCTCAAACACTCTAGCCTCCATAAACTCATTTGTATTTGTTTTGCCTTGCTAATAAGCTCACAAATTAGAAGGAGGCTTGTGGGTCAGATTAAAGCTCTATGATAATGTCTGTAATGTTTTACTTTAATATTAAATTTAATTAGGACAGCAAGGAGGTGGTGAGAGAGGGAGGACTGAAACCTGGAAAGTGTCACCAGCAGCTTCTTTTCAACATCTGAATTGGAATGGCTTTTAGACAGATGAGCAATTACTCCAACAACAGACAGAGACAACCCATGCATGCCAGGCCCATGTGCTCCTGCCTAGCCCCAGCGAGGAGCTCTGGGAAGTTCTGCCACTTCCCACTGTTCTCCAAGCAGCTCCAAGAGGCACCCCATGCTCACAGCACTAACCCTGCAGAGGACAGGGATCTCGGGAAGACAGCCACCCCCAAATCTTTCTGTCCCTCTAGCTTTCAAAGTAGCTGCCAAGTGTCACTTGCAGGAGGCAGCAGGGATATAAAGCTTCAGGTGTGTGTGATCTCTCTCTGCTCTAGCTCAGTGGGGAAGATGTACTCAGAGTTAAGCAAACGATGCTCAGAGCCAGCTTCCTTCAAATCCAGGCAGCAGGGCAGCCTGGGACAAATAGGCCACCATGCTGGGGTGAAGTGACATGACTTAATACCCCCCAGCCAGGGAACAGAGAGGATAAAAAGCAGCCTTTATGATGTGCAGCACGAGAGCTCCTTGAGCAGCACACACGTTAACATCAATGGCACTACAGAAGAGCTCCTCTCCAGAGAGGTCCTAAGCCCCTGCGTTGTTTATGCCAGCACCAACAGACATCTCTTGGTGACCCAAATCACCGCGCCTCAGCGCGGAGAGGTAGCTGCCCAAGGAGGAAGGCAGCTCCCCAGCCAGGTCCGCAGCAGCTCACGTCCTTCACACTTGCTCAGCACAAGGTTACGAAGCTTCAGGTCTCCACAACATCCTTGCTGATGTCACAGCAGGACACAGGAGGCCTCCTGTAACTCAAACCTGTCATTGCCATCAGGCCACCAGATGACAAAGCTGTACGTGGACAGTCACGGATGAGGCACCGCTTGATCAGCTGAAGTTTAACCGTGCATATGCTGCTAGCATGTTGCACTAGTGCAGTAAAGCCACCCTCTCACAGATTAAGCTCATACTGTTTAGTAACGAACGCACATCAACCAACTGCCAGTTAACTGAGGGGCTGAAAATAACAGACACAGACTGACAGCTATAGTAGTTTGATCACTCTCAAGCAGCAGGGAAAGAGGCTCAAAAGCCCAAGTCTCACGTACGCCAGAGGCGGCAGAGGTCTTTGAGTCTTCTGGCTTGACCGTGACCACATCGTAAGCCAGGTTCCCAGTCCCTCCCTTTTTAAAAAGCATCACCATAGCGATTCTCTTTTAAGAAGGACCTCATGTCCCCAGTCCATACAAAACTAGAACAGCTTTCATTAGTAGTAGTCGTTGCACATTACACCTACACAGAGCCCTTTGTCCAAGGATTACAGACATCCTACAACTTATTAAGCAAGCTGTAACCCCCTGCCCTCCATAAGGTGCATTAAATTCTCTGTCAGCATTTTTAGACTAAAGCACTATTTTTAGAGCAGTTATTAATTAGCTGTAGGTTTCAAGTTCCTCACCCAGAGAAAGAGGCAACTCCTGCCTTTCAAGCACCAAGCCTGAAGTCAGGCTTCTCGGGGGTTCTGGTTTTAGGTTCTGCCATTGATTTGCTTTCCTGACATTAGGCATTCAACCACTGCTCATCCACCCAGCTGCTCCCTCGGGCTGGCTGAGACGTACAGCAGACACCCAAGGAATTAAAAAAGGTACCCAAGAACAACTGGCAGCATACCTGCTATAGCCTCTCATGTCTGAATCGTTCAGGACTAACTTTTTGTTTGCGTGGTCTGACATACCGCAACTGCTCTGTTTCTAATTGTGCTGGCAACCTTCATCTTGCCCTTCTTGTCTTGATTTGTCTACACGGTGATCACACAACTGGAAGGTTATTTGTCCTTATGTTCCGAGCTACAAGACACAGATACTATCAAGCCTCTTGGCCCAGTCCCGTCCCCTGATGCCATCTGATGAGTCCCCAGGAGTCAGGCTTCACCTACTGTACAAGACTTAGCACAGCGAGGGCCAAGGAAGATCAGGCTCCCCGATGCATCACAACTACACTGACTTTATCTCCGACTCCCACCTGTACCCTTTATGCTTCTCTTGCTCCTCCCCACATCAAGAACCTTCTTGTTCATTCCCATCTACAAATCGGAGCAGAAAGCCAAGACGGTCCAAACAAACAGAACAGATAAACCTCCTTATTTCACAGTGCTCTGACCTCCCATCACAGGAGAGGACAGAAAAATCCAGATCTTTAGACCAGTGGCCATTTCACAGCTACACACAAAATCCTTTATACTGTGCACAGCTGAGCCTGTGGCCTTACATCTCCAGCTGAAGTCAATAGGATTTACCCATGCACAGCTGAGAGAGCTCATACACCTATATTTCCCCACTCCCAACAATTATGCCAGCTAACCTTTCAAAATACTGCCACATCCTAAGATCTGAATAGGGTTGTGTCTATGTGACTTGTGTCACAGCAGAAGTATTCTTTACCCTCTGGGGAGAGCAGTGGGATTTTTAGAGGGTTTACTGTGGGAAACAGATACCTCTGCTTTTGTCTCCGCTGCAACAGCAGCAAGCAGATAATCTCCAGGCCTGCTAGGGAAGTCAAGTGAAGTGGAATCCAGAGACCTCCTAACAATCCATCTATGCTGAAATAACTACAGGAGTTGTGAACGCCAAGAGCACATAGCATCTGGACGTAACATGGATTGGGAAAAAACTGACAAACAGCTGGAAAAGGAGCTGCCTAGAAAAAAAAAGAAAAACACACCACCCGAGATAAAGCTTACCTTGAGCAGAACAAGCCTCCCTCACCCTTAATGTAACTTGTGTTACACTGGGCCCCACAGAGCAAATGATTTCACATCAGAGCATTGCCACTGGGCTCAGCCCAAAGGGAAACCAGCTGATGAGCAGAAGTGGAGTCCCTGCTTCCTTTTGACCCAACCAAACAGGCCCCCCATTTGCTACATAACCTTGCGCTCAGCTCTGATAGCTCACTGCCACGATGAAGAGACGCTATGCCGCTGGGAAGAAAAGGGTTATGAGGACAGGGTTTAAAAATAAATCAACCTTTGTGTTGTTTTGGAAGTAATCTATGAAAAAGATTTGGTTGTAAACGCATTGTATAAATGGAGGCACTATTATTGTTTGACAATAAAAAACCCAAACTGTTTTCTTGTATTTGCTTGGAATAAAACCATTTTGCAGAGGTCTTCAGACAGGCTTTTAAACTGCTTTCTGCATCTTAATTTTCCCTTTTAGGTTTTTTATTACATTTAAATTAAAATTATGCCTGTAAGCAGTCAAGGGCAACTTTCAACAAGTCTATCATTGCTGACCTTTTCACTACTCATATCCATCACCTCTGCTCAGGAGCCCGTAAACAAAGCTTACCCCTTTTCTGATACCCCTCCTCTTCTCTGCTCAAGCAGAAATGCTCCTCCTACCCTTTGCACTTCCCAAGAAACCCCTTCTCATGGTGTATTACTGCTCTAATTACTCATCACAACAGAAGAGACAAAAGCCCTTCTGCACCTTTATCCAGAACAATGCCCTTTGGAAATAAACTCTAGCCTAAAGAGCTACAATGCAAGGAATCACGTGCAACAGAAATAAAGGTACCTCTTTCGCTGACCGGTTTAGATAACAGACAAGGTCAGCAAGAACAAAGCCAAAAAACAACCAACACCTCTCCCCAGTGCCAGATCCCAGCTTAAATAATTCATCTTGGAACAGTAAAAGGTTTCTTAAAACACCTTGATAAAGTTTCTTAATAAAATAAGCGATCCGTTAGTAGGTTTCAACAAGATTTTGGCCAGTAGTTTTGGTTCCTACCAGAAGATAAGAAAGTATCCTTCATCACCCTCTTCTTCCTGCAAGCACAACTGGTCTGGCTTCCCTCAAAAGCCGCACTTCAGTACTTACACAGTTTTCGACTGATTTTCAAAGTGTAAATCAGAACCAGGGACCACAGTGCTGGACAAAGTCCTCATACGAGTCAATAAAGGGGACTGCCCCACAACAGATGTTAGGGGGGGACTGAGGTTTCCTAAGCTTAATTTGCTCACAGACTCCCAACATAGAATAAAAGGCATCCTGTATCACAGCAGTGCTGGCAATAGCAGACTGCATGAGGAGACATTCAGCTGCAGATCATGATCACTGCCCAAACAGCCTCTCCCTCACCTCCTCTAGGACATGAGAAGAAAGAACCTTCCTTTTCTGAGTGTTGCTTTGAAGTAGCCCGAGTACAACTGTTCGGCAACCCCTTTAAAATGAAAACTGCATCAAAATAACCAAAGCACTAAAAAATACCAATGGGAAATACCTCCCACAGACTGCCCCACTTCAGCGAGGGCAGCTGCAATTGCTGCAGGCCAAATTAACGTGGCATGTTAAAGAGGACATCAGCACACCTGCTCTCTAGTAAAGCTTTTAATTCTGTTGCTATATTTATTCTCATTTCACTCAACCTGAAGTAAATGCTACACAGACTCAAAGCTGCTCTTTGCTTATGGGGAAACAGTGAGAGCCCCCAGGTACATCCAAAGCACAGAATTAGGTAAGTAATTAAGCTACCTCATATACTCTCAGTTAACTCCCATGTCTGGATTTAGTTCGTACTTTCTGGGTTGAAATATGTCTCGTTACATTAGCTCTAAGTATTCCATTAAAGTATCTTCAGACTGGTTGGGGGTTCTCTTGATTAACGAAGCTTCCTCGAATGGATTCTCTCAGGACCAACATGTACCAGGAAGAAGAGATGCTTTTCTGTAACTTAGCACTTTCATTGCCTACAGATGCATTGCCAGGTTTGTGCAGCTACAAACATCTCAGTCACAACTATAGACTTCATCTAACAAAACGTTCAAACAGTCCTTGTAAAGGAAGCCAGCCCATTTTGCTCACCACAGCCTCGTCACCTGAAAATTTAGGAGAGGTGCTTCACAATGTATGCAAGCTGTCAAACATACTACAGCCTGAATTACACAGAGCACTTCTCTGCCATCAGCAGGAAGCGAGTTGTGCACTTTTGGCCTCGCCTACACAGGTAAACTAACCAAGCTATTTCCCCACTACTCCAAAAGAGAGCCCACATAGAGCTGTTTGCAAATATACAGTCTAGAGTACCTTGCCTTGCAGTACCTGCAATGTTCCCTACCCAGACAAATCCTGACACTTGTAAAACGACCGTACAGAGCTAACTCAAAGATTATCAGTAGCATAAGTAAAATTTAGTTTTCCTGACCCAAAGACTAAGGGCCAGGCAAGGACAAACCACTCCTGCAAGGGACCACTCCACAAGCCCTAGCCATTGCTCACTTTGCTTACAGCCCAAGTCAGCTTTGTAACAGAGACCGCCTCAGGATGAGAGCCTTGTTCCTCATCACTCACCTTAATCATAACTGTCCTTGTTTTAAGTGCCTCTGAAAGGTGTACGAGTGGCTACACTTCCCCCAAGTCTCATTTCTGTTCACAAATGAATTAAGTGTTCAAGCTTTCTTTGAAGATGCCATTATGATCTTTATGGGAATGTATTTCTACGTGACACCAGCTCTTTTGAAAATTTTCATGTATACTTGTAAATCTATGTATTCCAGGAGTGCCTGTGGTACACTGGATATAAACAGAAATACACCACTTATACAGAGAACAGCAAGATTGCAAAATACACAGAAGAAACATAATGCTGGCAATCTATGGTTTTAGCCATTAAGAGGTGACCAGCAGATGTTCAGATGCAGCCTGAACAAAGTGGGATTCTCCATATGGCTTCAAAACCCACCTTGTTTGCATGTTTCTATGCAAACTGAAATGTTCATCAGGGATTCTTTCAGATGTTCACAACTTCCTCCTCCCAAGTTTCCACCACCGGAGTAAGACAAACTGCACTGCTGGCTTTATTTCCCATTTAAAGTGGAAGAACTTCCCTTCTCTTCCAGCTGTCCAGTCAAAACTGGAATTAAGGCAAGCAACATCTCAATACAGAAAATTACAAAGGCTAAATCAGCATTAGGTGTTTTTTTCACATCCAACTCCAGCTTAAAGTTTATTACCAAATAATACCTGCATGGCCACTTCTGTCCTGTTTCCCTTGCGCTGCCGGGAAGCACTTCACACAGCTAAGAGAAGATTTGCTCTGTGTGCTGTGTTTGCTCAGCATTGATTTAGAGCCCACATCAATACTCTCACCTCTCACTAATTTTAATGGTGAACGATTGTGCTCCTCATTCAGGGCACAGAACAGATGTCCTCAGAAAAACCGCAATGACCCCATTATGCATCCAGGGGATTATTAGAGGGCCTGTCTTTGTGCTCCCCCTCCAAGAGATGCCACAAGTCTGTTGTTCTTCCTCGTTAACTCTTTTATTAACTTTTGCCCCCAACAGACAGGCATTTGCCCTGCTGACTGAGACAAGACTCACACTATAAGCAAAAAGATACAGCATTTATCAAGTTAAAACTATGAACGATGAGTGAACAGCACCGGAATATTGGCTGTAAGCAAATAACAGCATCACCGGTTCATCAATGAGACTGGAGGGGGGCAGGGGGAGAAAGAAAGAATGAGAGCCACAGTCAGCACATTGTTTTGATAGCAAACATTAACTCGGAAAGGATTTGGTTATTAAGAGTTTCAGCAGCTGGACGCGGAGGCTTGTGCTGTTTACTTTGCTTATTAACACTTGGGGTGCGTGTTTGGAGAGGGTGCCACGGTGCATGCATACTAACAACCCTGTAATCTACTCTAGTGAGTGAGGCATCCCTGGACACCGTTCAAGAGCAGCAGAGAAAAGAAGCGCCTTCCAGCAGAGCAGGGAGGCTGGCCAGGGCCGGGGCTGGGTAAGCAGGTACTTGCTCAGCAAGGCCAGGAGCAGACCAGGCTCCTCGGGAGTCCCCCACTGCTCTGAATTCGCTCCTGCATAATGAACACACCTGAGGCCAGAAGATGTGACTACACAGCTTGAGGTGACACGGATGATTTTCATTATTAAGTTACTGGTTTTCCAAAGAAAATGCACCGCATACATAAATGACAACAGACCTCCCCACGAGGTGTAACAACCTCAAGCAAGAGGTGAGGAATCTGCTAACAGGATCGGCACTGTAGGTAGGACAACACGGATGCTACAAGCAGCTACCACAGGGACCAGCATCAGAGAAAAAAAACCACAAAAAACCAAAAAACAAAACCATCCAACTATGCCAAAGTAAAAATAGTGCATAAAACATACCTTTAAGCTTCAGAAGAACTGCTGGGACCATCCCCTGCTAAGCTTACAGTGTTGCTTCATACCAGCTCAGCACTCCAACTCTTCTGGAGTCACCCCACCTACCAGCCATGGTGTGGCTAGCAGCCCCCCAGCACCCACCACCACAGAACTCCTTCCCCTCTCTCCTTTAGGCAGGAGGGCCCACCCCAGTCACTCAGGCTCGGCCCGGCCCACCGCAGTCACTCAGGCCCAGCCGAGGCCCACCCGAGGTGCCCAGGCCTGGCCCACCCGAATCACTCAGGGCCCGGCCCAGCCGACGTGGTCAGGCGCGGGCCCAGCCGCCCACCCGAGTCACTCAGGGCCCAGCCGCGGCCCACCCGAGGTGACGGCCCGGCCCGGCCCAGCCCACCCAAGTCACTCAGGGCCCAGCCGCGGCCCACCCGAGGTGACGGCCCGGCCCAGTCACTCAGGGCCCAGCCCAGCCCGCCCAGGGCCCAGCCCAGCCCGCCCAGGGCCCAGCCGCCCCCCGCAGGTGGGCCGGGGCAGCCGCGGAGGCAGGGGGCCTCACTGAGGCAGCTCCTGACGCCGGCGCCTCAAAGCTTTACTTCTTTCCTTAAACAGGAAAACTGTTTAAAAATTATTATCCCATCTGTTCTGATAATTTCCTCCTTAGCTGCCCTTTACTCAAACCTGTCTCTAATTACAAAAGCCTTGTGCTTTAACCCTGCCCCCCGCGGCCTGCCGGCACCTGGTGGCACCGAGGCCTCGATCCAGCCGGGGGGCGGGAAGGGAGGCCGGGGGGAGGGGCAGGGGGGCTTTTAGAGCTGGCAGTCCTGCAGCTCCACAAGGCCTCCATGTTCTCACTCATCCTGTAGGTCCTGGCTCTGTCCTCCCGGGGTGGCTGAACCTTCCTCAGGGAGAAGCCTTTTCAGCTATGTGCCGAGGTGGGGCCTGTGCATCGCCATTATGGCTGTGCTGGGGGCTGGGGGGGGTCCCGGCCTGGACATGCTCCCAGAGCGGGCCCTGCTCTTCCTTTGGGTTGCAAAAATTCATTCATCAGTAGCAGCTTTTCAGCCCACAGATGGGAAACTGTGAACTACTAATTCCCATTTTACAGCTGAGTGGTGAGCACACTCAAGGTTTGGTTTTTTTGGTTGTTGGTGCTTTGTTTTTGTTTTTTTTTAAATGCTTGTAGTGTTCAGGTATTTCAAACTGCTTGTTGAATCCTAACCAATTCCTTGTTGAATCCAGTATGTTGGCTTGGAAGCTAACAGCAATCGTAGCATGGGATTTAGCAAGGAACCAGCCAGAAAGCAGCAGTGAAGTGTGTGGCGAGTACAAGTGGACCGAGGCTGTGGGCTCAATAGACCCATGTTCTGGGTTACAAAGATGGGGGAAGGCAGGGGATGGAGGCTGGGTGCAGGCTGGTGGAAGCATGCTCCAAGGGTGCTTTAATGCTGCATTGCTGACTACCTCTGGACCCGTTCATCACAGGTGCTGCCTTTCCAGCTGTCCCTTCTGCCCTCTGCCATTCTTTGGACCTTTCTTTGAGGTCTTTTCCTGTGACAAAAATGTGTCAGGGCCAGCAGGCAACCTGTCTAAAAGCAAGCCTAAGTGTCAACGGAGTTGGAAGTCTGAGATGTCTTTGGGGAAAAGGTAATAATGAAAGTGATGATGCTCAATTGCCTTTAATCCATTTGCCTTTTAATTCCATGATAAGGGGCACCAATTAGCTTATGGAAACACTCATCTTTGAAATATTCACTGGGATGCTATAAAATTGGCTTCAACTTGTCTCATCTTTTGGCAGGGAGAGGAATCTAAGGAAAGGGTTGTGTGTTTTTGTTGTTTTTTTTTTTTTAATTTAAAAGAAAAGGAGAGGTTGATATTATAGTGTCATGTTTCCACTGTTCCAAATATATTTCTCCCAAAATTAATGTCATCTTTTGTAGATATAGCTTCCTATCCTGAATAGCTCAATCCCAAGGCAAAACATTGCAGCTTTATCGGCACTGTGGGTATGGAGTTTGAACTCTGCTGTTTTATTTAGCTGATTTGATGCAGGACTCCATAATCTGGAGCTGGGGAGGAAAAGCAATTATTTCCAATCTGAGAGGCTGGTTTCTTGGACTCTTAAATGAGCTGCCTTTAGAAAGTGATGTCCAGTAACTGCATTGGCCAGGCAACAGAGAGCTTCTAGTCACTTCTTTCTCTTTTTTTTTTTTTTTTTTTCCTTTCCAAAATCAAAAATCTACCTGGAAAATGTCCTTGCCAAAGAGTTTCTACTGATGGCTTCATTTGACCCGTCACCCTGCTGTTGCAGACAAGTTGTACATTCTTTGGGTTGGAAAGCAGTTGCTTGAGATCAGTTCTCAGCTCTTCTATACAGTTTCAGACAAACCTGTGAGGGTTCATTGGAGTTGATGGTGGTAGAGCTCCAGGATTTGTTCCCTCCCCCTCAGCAAAAGTCGTGGCTGGCCATGGTGTCAGGAGAAAATGTCAATTTCAGAGGGTCTTTCTCTGGTGAGGATAGATTGCCTCGTTCCTTGATAACAGAGAGCACTGCCCAGAGGACCAGCCAGCCAAGTTCCTCTGAACCTCACTTGAATGAATGTGTGATGCATTTCATTTGTATTTTTCTTGCAGTTTCCTAATTTGGCTCCCTCTAGCTTTAGGCTGGTCTCCCTATTACAGTATTTAATTGCAATAGAACATGTGCAACACCAGTTACGTTTGGACTCTGAGCTCACCTGGGGTCTCTGCCACAACATAAATAATAGCATCCAACTATATTTTTTAATAATTTGCGTTACATATCTGTAACACTATGTAATTGATCAGGGCTGTATATAGGTGGTTTTTCTGGTACAAAAAATGGCAATTGTGCAGGTTAATTCAGTTTTTAATAAGATGGCGGAAAACTGCATGAAGGAAATGTCAGTACGTTATCCCACGTGTTCAGGCTTTTGTACATCTTGAGCAAATTGGCTCAGATTTGCTACTATGGCTCAGAATCAGGTTTTGACCTGGGAGATCTGCAGGGAATATCAAGACTCCTGTGCTGTGACTTCTTGTTAGCATCTGACTGCAACGTAGTAGATGTTAATGATGCAGCTACAGGCTGGATACCCTTACTTAGATATGTTTCGTGCTTCAGGTTCTGAGGATCAACATGTAGTAGTGCATCTCAGCCCTCAAGAGCTACCACTCCTAAACAGAGGTGCCCCTTTGCACATCTGTCTTCCCTGCTGCCCCTGCCTTTCAAAATGAAGCTCTGGCTGTCAAAAGAGAAGGCTGTGAACTAGAGAGGAGGAACATGTACCTCATTCCAGTCCTCCCCAGACAACAGCCATGCTCGGGCAAGCAGAGTCACCATCCACAGTCCTAACTGAATATTTTGTTTTCCCTTCACAGCAGCTTCCTTTCAGGTACCAGTGCAAACAAGAGATGGCAGCACGTACATATTTACACCTTGTTCTCATTTCAGCTACCCTCTTGGTGGCTTTTGTGCCTGAAGTAAATGCAGGAAGGGAAGGTGATAATAGAGCTACTGATTAACGAGCCCAGTGTGGCTGGCTGAGGTGCGAGCTGAGTGGAACAACAATGCTGCTAAGAAGCTTCCCTGCCCCTCCCCCCCCCCCCCCATCATATGTTTTTCAAGTTCACATCAATTACTTCCGTTTCCAACTGGATAAACTTGAATGAGAAGGTTTTCTGTAATTTGCTGACAAGACTGTGAAGCCCTTTTTGTTAGCTCCTCCTGATGCTGTCTAAATTGGGTGTCTGCAGGAAAGAAATCTAGTGTGGAGCTAGAAAAGATTTAAAAAAACAGAGAGAAACAAAAGGAAGGAAAGGTGTTAAGTTAGACCCTGTGTTAAGATTCTAGTTCTGATCTTTTGTGCCAGGAACACGTGCCTGTTGGAGGTTACAATTGAATTAGGTGTAAATACATTTGTGAAACAAAAGGTGCCTGTGTGCTTGTATGGCTACATCTGTTGAAATTCCTCTGGAGAGGGGAAGTACCGAAGAGAATCCGCTTGCTAACAGGACCTTGGAAACAGGTGTGGTAGAAGAGAGCAGACATCTGTATCCCCTGATATGGAGCTCCCCCTTTTGGGGGGATCCCTCGTGGGAGAAAGACCTTGCGGGCACGCCTGCCACGGGCAAAAGCAGTAGTCAGCCGTGAGATGTAGCTACAGATCTTACTGGTTCTCCTGTTTACAAGAATGTCTTGCTTTTCCTAAGAGCTTGCGTCCAGCAGCTGGGAGGTTTATGTCAAAGGTTACAGGCTGTTACAGTGAGCAGGGAATGCATTTCCCTCTGGGAGGGGGGTGTATATACAGGTGCGATGCAAAATCGGTATGTCCGTAACAAGCTGTGTGGGAGGCACTAGCACTTTCTTGATGTAGAAGCTCTGGTTAAAATGGTAGTTACCAGCTCTACTGTAAGCTTCCTCAGGCCTTGACCACCCAAGAGAAATCTCTGGGAGACCCGCTCAGGTCCTCTGTTGTTCTCTTGATGGCTTTAAGCAGTACTGAACAGCTGCACTATCTGAATACATTGCATAGTTCCACAGCAAATAAAATTTCCTACCTTAAGGAGCGTAGCATTAAGACGGATGGTGGTTTAATGAGGTTTTTGTAACTAGGCAGCTCTGTTTCTAATGTCCCTGTGCTTTACACAGTGGACTGCTCCTGTTGCCACTCCAGCAGTATCAAACTTTATGGGAGGTGTTTTGCATATAACCATTTCTGTTTTCTTGGTGTTTGGTATTAAACACTCTGTGTCTGCTTTTATGCTGGGGAATTTTGAGTTGCAGACTAGTGTAGAATAAAGTAGCAGATAAATATTGACTGGCTCACGGTTACAGTAGACTGATTTACAACAGAGCAACCATTTCACTGTATTAAGTGTCTATGTTACATTATTATTACAACACACAAGAAAACAAAGATTGGTCTTTTGCCATACATATGGTCTTAAATGTGGTTGCTTTAAAATACATAGTGACGAGTGCATTGGAAGGCCAGACATATTGCTGCTTAAGCACCAAGCTGGGCAGAACAGAACCAAGATTCAATTCCCAGATCTGCTGCTTCTTTCCTGGGAAACATTCTGTATTGTATAATGTCTGTGCCCAGTTTTCTTCTCTCTAAAACAGGACTGAGACTTTGTACCTTTCACATGTATTGAATATAGCAAATGACAGTCCATGTAGTTCATGGGAAATAGTTCTTGTCAAAATGACCTGGTTTAGTTGTTTGAGGTTACAAATTTGGTTGACAATGGTAACAGCAGAGCTATAAAAAGCTTCAGCTGTTTTCAGGTGTTTAGCTGCAAGCTGTATGATATTCTGATTAAAAGTTGGTTGAACACACAGTAAATGGCTGGACTGTGGAATGAGGAATTATTTTTTTCCTGATGCAATTCCACAGAAAACTGATAGCAAGGCTAAAGCTTTAGGAAGGACTATAGGATAATTTTATGCTAGTTCAGCCATCACTGGGCTTCTTAGCCTCTCTGCCAAGGTGTGTAAGCAGGGCTTTGTCATGCCGTGGGCAGGGCAAGGAGCTGGAACATCAGAAGCCAGATTGGAAATGCTTACTGTGTTCAGAAAAACACTAGTGTTAGGTTGCAGTGAATCTCATGCTTCCTGAGCTTCTAGGTTTAGCACGATTACACTTCCTAAACAGTTTGCAGTATTAGGAAACTTAGCATTGGCTTCTTTCTTGGCCTAAAACCTCCCATAGTCCATACTTGCGTGAATTACTAGCAAAGCAGGATAGTATTACTGCATTATCAACAAGGTCTGTAGCACAAAAAGCCTCTTTGACCTCTGGCTTAGATTATTTCTCTGTCTTTACTGTCACTCTGTTAGTAATTATCCCAAGGTGCTTCTGCTGAAATAAGAGGCTGTGAGAAGTAGGGCCAGGTGACAGGGTGAAGGTCACCTGTTCATTGTGAAAGTAATGAAGCAGCATATCTGGGATTGAGGACTATGGAGTCATTTCACTAGGAAAGAGGATAGAGAGAGACTCCATACAAAATCTGCAGCTCTCTGTAAGTGAAGACAGTTGTAGAAGTCTAGGAAACAGGTATGTTGAAGGATAAGGCAATGATTTCTGTTTTGCCTTTGTGGATTGATGCTGAACTGTATAAGGAAAGCTGGGGGGAAAGAGACTTAAATGCTGGAGTTCTGACATGCTCTGCTATCTTCAGGCTTTTATTGAGGTAAAGAAGCTGAGATCCAAGGTATAGGACAGTGGGTTACAAGGTGCCTTGTATGTGCACTTTTGGGATTTTTGGTTTAATGCTGGATGCTTTTAACTTAGCGATGTAGTAATGTGTTTCTAGAGGCAATAAAACTAATGCCTTTCACTGAGTACAAGTCAGGAAATACTGCAGAGGAGCTACCTCTCAGATGCAAAGATAATATGAGGGCAAGACAGAACTGGCACTGAAGTGCCTGAAGTTACTGGAGAAGCCCAGATTTGAATCTAAATTTAGATCTTGCTTGAGCTTATTCAGAATAGGTCATTATTTTAATGCTACTGCTTGAGAAGGACCTTGGTTTATATGAATAGTTTTCTTATTCTGTGATAAGTAGAAAAACTTTGGAGAAAGGATTGTTGGAGCACATGTTCAGCAAGTAATGCATCTGCTTTGTTTTCTACTGGTTCCACTATCGTGAGATGAGAGGGTGTGTGCTGTGACAAGGTCACTTGCGCTGTTAGAACTGCAGTGTTGTCAGTAGCACTTCGAAATTTTAAGAATTGCTCTGGTTCCTGCAGTTCACACAGCAGCCTTGGCTTAAAGTGTTACTCTGGGCTATTAAACTCTCTGTTGAAGCCTTGAAAAGGTTTTGAGCCTTGAAAAGGTTTGAGTGCTTCAGATTTTTCAGTGCTTGGTGCAATGTTGCTATAATAATACTCCAAGCTCAGTGGATGGGGACAAAGCAGGTGCACCAAAGGTAAGATGTTTCTAATGTCTTTTTTGCATGGCAAGGCGAATAAAGTGCACAGGAAGGTGTGTGGCTTTGCCCTTCTAGCATGAGTAACTGGTGCTAACGAGGCTTCACAGGAACTCATCATCATCTGGATATGTTATGTTCCTGGGGTGTTTGCATGGATTATTTGATTCATAATCTCTTTGTACCAGTTGCTCATAAGTGGATGCCCACTGCCCACTGTGGTGCTGTCTTTGGGTACCAGAGGCTGAACAATTGTCATAAATGCGGTGCAGTCAAAATACATTTGGATTTAGGCAAGTGTCCATGAACTGTCTTCTGAAACTAAATTCATAACATGTAAGAAAAAGAAAGCTTGATCAAAACTATTGAAGATTGTGTCCTAACTTTATGCCAAGGATAGATATGTCATGTGCAGTCTGTGCCACAGACTATGGAGTTTGTTTGGCAGTAGGTTTGTTTGTAACATGTTTTCGGTTTGTTTTAAAATAAGATACAAAACTGTCTGCAATGTATGCACAACGTTGGAGGGAAGCAGGCTAGGTGCTTGGTGAGAACAGCAGAAGGAGGTTGGTGTGTTATTGGAGCTCTGTAGATAACCTTGGCGGAGGCCGCTTGCCTCTGACATCTTGCTAAGCAGCTCTATTATGGGAGATGACAGGTCTGGGGGTAGGAGAATATAAAATTTCTGAAGATAAAAGCTTGACAAACTTGCTACAACAAGTTACCTTTGCACAAGAGATTTGCCATATCAATAAACTTTAACAAGTGGGATTTGGGGACTGGTGTGTTTCTAGTAAATCCTCTGAGTGGCAGTGTTTACTGCCAGGGCTTTGGGGAGTGTGAGTGATAGCAGGTCTCTTGGTCTCATATAGCAACTGGAGAGACCACGCTACTGAGGAGCAAACAACCCAGAATTCAGGCTGTCTGGAGCAGATGGAGAGTGCGTACGGTCACGGCCACCACCTCACCCCTAAGTCCTGCAGTTAATGCTGTGTAAAGTTAGCACATGGGACAAGACTGCATAATGCTTGCCATCTACATTCCTTTATGTGGCTCTTCATGAGGTTCCACACTGCATTTTCTTTATAATGTCTCTTGTGTTCAGAGCTTTTAATATGAGAGCACGTGCCCTCACCCTGACCCTGTTCTGGGTACTGGGAGCAGGCAAAAATGGTTCTGTGTGCTCTTTGGGGGTTTAGGGAATGCTACTGTGTGACTGGCAAGTTGGAAAAAGCCTGTTGAGTGACCCAGGCTGTGCAACCAAAAAATTTGTGTTGGGAAACAATGTTGTGATAGGTGTTTAACCAAGCTCTAGCGTTCCCATGTAGAACTGAGAAGCTTCTCAGTGGAACTAATTATGCTTGTTAGGCCTGGCAAAGTCACTTGCACAATGCTGAACATATACCAGTGAGATTTTAATTTCCTCCCACAATTATTTGTGTATAATACTAGAAAACTTAATCCAGGTTTGTTTATATCCAGGGAGCTCAAGTATGGCAAGAATATAAACAGTAATTGGAAAAACAGCAGCAGGTATAGCTGAGAAAGTTCCACTCTGATATACTCAGACTTTGCAGGGGCTAGCTGCAAACCCCTGGTAGGTTACATTCTATGCACAGTATTTTCCCATTCAGATTTCCTCAGGGTTGTTCCCAGAGTTTTCATTTGCTGCAAACTCTTAGTTGCAGTTGGAAACCCAAAGTGATTACTTTAATGGTTGAAACTGACTCTGAAAGAAGTATTAGTGAAGACTTTAGAACAATTTTTCTCTTTATTTGAAACTACCCAAGGCCTGAAAGCCTATCTGTTGCCTGAAAGGAGGAGTGTTTTCTGTCATATCAGTCTCAACCTCCCATTGAGCTTCTTTTTTGTGATTTGCAAGCTGTAGTGAAGGGAGAAACTTTGCAGCGGTTGCATGCAAATCCATCCTCCGCTCTTCTCCTGGGGATTATCGAAATAGCAGAGGAATTGTCACGCATTTCAGAGTGGCAGAAATGGTCATCACCGCTCATGTTCAGAGGGAGAAATGTGAAGTGGGAACTCAGGAAGCCCTTTAAAAAGTTTGGATGTCTGTTGGGTTTGCTTTTCTTTTGGCCTCCCCACACAATACTGCCCACCTTTCTGCCTAGTTAATTTGAAAATCAGCAATCTATAGAAGGAGCAGTTGCCTCTGCAGAAAGAAGTTGACAGGTGACTGTCAAAAAAACTGATTCTACAGCTGGCATCAGCTGAAATCGGTGCTGTGCTAACCTAAGCTACAACATGTGATGTCTTAAGGGTCAGGGAGGAAGATAAACTTGGGGATTCAAAAAGAGTATCCATTCAGGGAAGAGAAAAGTAGTGAAAAGTTGTAGACACCACTGTCTTTCCTGGGGGTCTGTGTTGCATAAGGCAGTTGTGCTGCTTCTGAGTGCAGAGGGTGATTCTGCTGGTATTCACAGACCAGCTCGCTCATTGCACTGGCTTCATTTTCTTCCTCCTACGCTTGTTGTGCAGTACGGTAGGACGCCCTGAGGAGGAAAACACATGAAAAATTCAAGGAATTTTTTAATAATAATAATATAAAAATCCCCATATGTTTACATTGTTATTAGAACTGAATAGTTGCGTCAGCTTGGGTGTGAAGAAAAGGTGGAAATGTAGTGTTTGTGTGTTAGATATTAAATTGAAGTCCTTCTGTAAAGCAGTGCCTGTGCAGTGCAAGGGGAGAGAAGGGAATGGTGCAATGTCTTAGAGGCTTGGGACTCTATACGTTGGGTGTGAGCCTCTCCCTATGTGTAAAGTACAGCACCTGGCACAGTGGCTCTGTCTTTTGTGAGCTCCTGTAATAAACCTGCTCTGAAGTGAATTAACCCTTGAGGAAGTGAGATGTAAAGCAGGCTGAGTATCCTTAGTAGCAGCCCTTTCCTCTTGACATTGAGCCTGATTCATGTCTTGCTCTTCAGATCTTTCTGCATTATAAAGGTTTCTAACAGTTTCTTGTTACTGCTGGACCCGTTTGGACTCCAGTGTAAGCAAGTCATTGCCTGCTGCAGGCAGACAATGTCATGTGCATTTGCAGAAGCTGTGAAAAGTCGGAGTGCTTCAAGCCTAACAGGCATCCAGGATCCTAGAGCTGTTAGTGCCATTGGACCGTTGCTTTCCTTGTTAGCTACAAAAAGTGTTGAGGTTTTTTGTAGACTGGGCCTTTGAGTCACACTCTCACGTCCTCTCCCACTTACATTTTTCCTCTTTGTAAAAAAAAAAAAAAAATAAAAAAAAGCAAGGCTGAGGCAAAGACAAGGATACTCCTTGTTTGAAATGTCATTCTTGCCTCTGCTGAGCATCTCTGCCAAAGACAAATCCATGGCTAGGGGCCACTTGAAATAGTTTCCTGTCTAACATAAAGCAGAGTGATGTGTAACGCGGACTCCTGATGTGAAGGACTGAGGAGATTACAAGGTGAGCAGGACACAGCAAAGATGCTTATGAGTCTTATCCTCACAATATATGGATGCTTTCTGTCCAGCCATACAAAACAAACATTTGCCTCCCCTGAATGTGAGATGCCTTGTCTATGGTGATGGGAATTTCCTTGCTAAATTGTGTGAGATGTCTGGATGCTCTGACTTTCCATATATGCCCTGTAATGGAGAGATGGGTGAAGCTTGCCACAAAATCCACAGGAGTTCCTTCACTTTGGTGTGGCAATCAATGTTCTGCAAGGAGCCAGATCCCCTGCTTGTAAATCAGTTCAGCCTGTAATATCTGTCAAGTGTTTGGGGACACCTGGGTATCTGATGCTGTATAAATGTCAGTTGTTATTACAGTTTCTTGCTTGGGTTATCGATTTCTCCCCTGCTTTTCTCACTGAGATGGAGTGATTTGAGGTTTTGGGTAGATCAGCTCTTCCTCCTCCAGCTTGTCCTGCATACACCGTACTTTGAAGCCCCTTCCCCTGAACTGCAGCGTAGTAGTTGCCATGTCTCAGAACCAGGTACAGCTCTCCCTGCTCTAGCTTTTTGTATCCCTTATCCCGGTAGGTTAAACAGTGCCCAGCTCCTGACTACATACTCTGGGGTGCAGAATATCTTCTGTGATCCTTGTAGTGATGTTTTGTGGATTTTGTATTCTGCTTCTCCTCCAATGCACACATCCACAGCCACTTACCCTTTATCCTATAAATTATTTTCTTGTTTGAATGAAAATATGTTCAGCTCTGTTATTTTAGTCTGAAGGACAAAGTTATCATTCTATCTCTTAGTAAATGTGCTGTCCTAACCTTTGAAAGATCAGCCATGAAATACGAACCTTTGACAGGATCTGATCCTCCTGGAGTCCCTGCAGTGTTTTAGCTTAGCAGTCAAAGCTGCTTCAGTTAAAAGGGGAAAAAAATATTCTCTTCTTCCCCTCCCAACTCCAGAAAATCTTCCCTGTCCCCCTTTTCTCTATTACCATTGTATCGAGAAACTTTCTTCACTAATTCAGAAAATTTGAGCTTTTAAGAGCAAAAGGGCCTAGCTTTGATTGCTTAGGCAGAATTTATGGAAAGCACTGATGTACAAGTCTTTCTGTTTTCCTAAATCAGCTGTGCCAAAGGCAGAAAAACATTGGACTTAACTGGGTGGAGATGAATGTGCCGAAGTTAGCAGGGCAGATGTCATGTTCTCTGAACCTCTTTGGTGCCTTTAAAATCTTTCTTGACTTTCTGAAGTTACACAGGTGCTTTCCAAGCGCCACTAATGTGGCACGAGTGTCACTAGCACAAAAAGTGCTCAGTCTGTTCTCCACTAGCCATGCTTACAAAACTTGTTTTAGCTAGTGCAAGGAGTGCAGGAGTGCATATGGGGTTTTTTTGTTACCTGTGAGCAGGTCTGTCTGGTGTTAGAAGTGTCACTAGTAAGGAATAGATACTCAGCTGGTGTAAGTTGACTGTATGGTAGTAGCAGGGCATGTTGATTTATAGAGCTGAATGTCTGGCTTGCTCACCTTTTTAATTAGTATCAGATATTTGCCTGAAAATCCTTTTTGGATCAACATGTTGTTATGCCAGGTGCTTTGGAAATGCAGTGTAAGAGAGACTTCAGGTCCTGCAAAATTTGCAGTCTGCAGTGCAATTAGGTGACTGCTGCTTGAATCTCACCTGCTAACAGTTGTTCTGCTAATGTGGAGTACAGCTTGGATAATTGCCCTGAATATCACCCAGGTAAATCTTAGAACTGATGCTTCCAAACACTAATGTGCTAGCTGTGCTCAAGCTAGCTAATTTAAAGCCTCTGTGGTATGTCAGCTCCAGCTGCAGTTGTCGTGTAGTGCCATGTAGATCTGACCAGTCGTGCTCAGAATCATAAATTCAGGGATGTGACTTGAGCAGGTTGGTGTCAGAGACAGGAGCAGAAGTAACGCTTCACAGCTCTTAGGCTAGCATCCTGCCTGCTGAATCCGTACTTCAGCTATGCTTCCTGGCAGAGCATCACAAAAGCTAAACGGTTCTAACAGAGCAGAAAGGGCATGTGGTTCCTCTGTGCTTGGCAGGGAACTTGATACAAACGCAGGGAGAACATGAAAGAGGAGCCGTGTTCACCTAAATGTGAATGAGACACACTTTTATGGGTTTCTTTCCCTTTTTTGTATGTGCTGGGAGTAAGGGGCAATAAATCGAAGGATTTTTATATCTTGCGCAAAAGCTGACACTGCTAAAATATCACATTATCGTAAGCTGCCATAAATGAGCTCCTCAAAGAGACACAGCTGGACTCTGTGAATATGGAAGCAAAGTGATTACCAGAAGCCATCAGCTGGTACTGGAAGAACTGTAGGAAAGTCAATAACTTATTAGCACTAGTTTCTGGATTATCTGGTTTCCTAAAGAGATTCCCTCCCCCACTGCTCAAGTAAGTGATGTTTTTGTTATGCAAAGCCACAGATTGTCATCCACTTTTATGCTCCCTGCTCAAAGTACTGATGTTTGAACAGAGTTAGAATGGGCCTAAGAAATGCTAAAGGCAATGTAGTGGCAACGGAGGGTTTGTTTAAAAATTGCTGCTGTTCACCCTCTGCTGCTTCAAAAATTTTATCTTGCTCCAAAGCTATCCATGAAGGCTGCTTAAAGGAGCTGCTGACAGAGCCATTCTTTTTGGTGCCTCTGAATTTCTCTGATGATGACCCTTGTCATGGTGAATGGGACACTTGAAACGCAGCAGTACCCCCTCTTTGTGCCATTCCACTGCTGAACAAAGCCAGGTATCACTGTACCCAATGGCAAAGGGCTTTTGATATTGGATCCAGCGGATTCTTATACTGATGCTGTGCCTCAGAATTTAGGAACGGGTGTTGCTGAGTACCCATGTGGGCATGCCACAGTATTCCTGTAATCTGAGAGGGTCCTAGGAGATAATGTCTGAGGCAAGGGAGAATGCAGACCCACCCCACCCCCTTAGTCTTCCTGCCATCTAGGATTTAGGTTGCAGTCTACAGATGTTCTTTCTGGCTTGGGACTGTTAAAGCACCACTAGTGACAGAGCTGTTTGATAAGAGTTCATGGCATCCAAATGTGCTTTGAAAGTGATAGTGAGAAATAGCTGAAGGAAGTGAACCATGTTCAAAATAAAGATCCAAGGCAGATGGAGATCATCCCTGTGTGTTTAGAGCATGAGAACAAAGCCTGTGTTCTGATGGTGAAGTAGCAGGGAGGAATGCAACATTTGTTGGTTTGTTTTTTGGTTTTTTAGGCAGATGAAAATGAAGTCCCTGCACTTAATTATGTTGGGGTGGGTAGCAGGTATGCAAGGAAAGAAAAAAACACCTATTTGACTGTTCCACCCTGAGGGAGAAGAGATGCTGTCCCATCCTTCCCAGAGCCTTCTACACACTTTGTGTAGATGTTTTGGCCACTCTAGAAAACTCTAGGAAGCTGTACAATGGCAGTAGATAAGAGGGGCTTGGTGCTTGGATACTGAGTTTCACAAGGGGAATTCTCCTTTGCTTCTCTCTTCCTTCACATACACTAATTTTATTACTTGATGGACCATAATATCCCTGTCACCAGGAAAGCAGAATGTGTACAGCTTTTTATATATGTATTTCTTGCACCATTAAACTATTCTCCCTATGACAGGACCTATGAATAAATTCCAAGAGGTAACCTGGAATGTTTTAGGGTATAGCTTTCTGTAATAAATAGATAAGTATATCTGCACTTGGCAATTCCTTAGTATGCAACCCAGTAAGTAAATGTAGACTTATAAATTAGTGGTAATAAAGGGGTGCCTATACCTAACACTCTTGCTTTGCCAGAGCCTGCCTTCGCGGTAGGATGGGAGCACATGTTGCTTAGAACCCCTTGGCCCTGGTTTGTGGGTCAGTATGACTCGTGGAAATTAATGAGGCTTATGGGCTCATTATCGCTGTGTAACAGGAGGTTTGTCCAAAGGCAGAATGTGTTTGTAGGAGCAGCTCTGCTGTGTTCCCAATTGCTTTGAAACCTGTGAATGATTGTGGCAGGAAAATTTGACAAAGGGGCTCTGGTCTCCAAGCCCTTGCGTTTTTTACAGGTGCTTTGCAAATGAGCAATTCTCAGCTGGGTGTTCCACCTCAAAGCCCTGCGCTTCCCACTTTCTGTGCCCAGGCTGTCTCCCTTCACAAGCAGCTGTCTCTCCTGCTGCTGGGGTGTGCTTCCAACAATGTTAACAGAATTTATTTAAACATTTAACACCTCTGCTGCTGTTCCTTTGTACTGAGTACACATGATGGGGTAATTTATGTCCTGAAATTACAGTCTGTGTGAATTAGCCTGGCACAAATACATCATTTCCTAATAATATAGACAAGATGCTTCAAGGAGTGATGATGAGAACAGTCCTTTCCTATATGTTCTGTTTTACCTGCTGAGTAATTATCTCATTTTCTTGTAATGATATAAAAGGATTTTTATTTCCTCTTCCCCCCCGCCTTCCCCTGCCCCAATGCAACAAGTAAGTGCTGCCTGGAGGCTGTGGTGTAAAACAGGGCCCGGAAATAACAGTAGTAGACTGACTTCTGTGCTTACATAAATGTACACCCCAGCGAAAGTACCCTCCCTGAGGTTAGGTTTTAAGGGCTTGCCCATGTGGCGAAATCAGTGGTGTCAGCTGGTGTGATGTGTGGTTTGGTAACTTCCTTCTCTTTCATTTCAGGAATGAGTAAACTAACATTTATTTTAGGATGAGGTCTTAAGTGTGAGTGGTTACTGTGGCACTGCTCACATTCCACATGCTCACACATCTTGCTTTGGTTAGCTTGTGCTACTTACCTGTACCTTACCTGTACCTTAAATAGATGGCTTTGAACTTTCTTGCACTGTGGTTTATTTGCAATTAAATTTATTTATCAAAGCTGTCTTCCTCCCCTGTGTTTTTTACAGCACCAAGCCCAGGAGTTCACTGAAAGATTTTTTTGGCTTCTAGGTGGTTCTGCAATATAGATTGAGTTGCTAATTACTGGAGAAAAGCCTGGGCTAGATTTTCTTTCTGCTCCGCTTCCCTGACTTCCTGACTTACCTGTTCAGCTCTGAGGGGCTCAGTGACAGGAGGTGTCTCTTACTCACCCATGTGTAGGACTTTGCATAATCCTGTTTGACTGTCTGATGTTACCATAGTAATAAGTAATGATTAAGAAACCTTCTTTGAATTCTGTTCAGAGCTAATGATCAGAGGTGTGTGGGTAAGCACACCAATGCTTGGATCATTTTCTTTGCCCACAGCATGTAGGGTGCCAAAATCCAACCAGAAACCTTGGAGGAGCTGCTGTTATGACATGTCTGTGCTGCTCCAGGCCAGCCATACCTACTTCTTGCTTAGCCAGAGGTGTGCTGTTTGTCAGCATTTTTAAAGTGCTTCAGAGATGGTTGGTGGGAGGAGGCAACAGCTCTTCCATCTGCAAATAAAGTGGAGCCCCTGGTCCCAGGGATGTGATTCACTCCGATGCCTTTGGAAGCAGTGGTTGTGTACAGTGAAGGCGGTACTTAAATGCTTTCCAGTATCGGAGCCTCCTTGTGCTGTAATGCTAGTTAGAGATAAATTGCAGTATGATTTCGCCTGAAGCCTGGTTTCTTTGCTTAGTGGCTGTTACACATAAATTTTCAGAAGCTTTCTTACTCCATTTCTCCTTTCTTCACATCTGTCATATGATAGTGAGCTGTGGTCATGCTGATGTATCTTGTATTATGCTGCCAATTTATTACCTCCCCAAGACTTAATACACATTATCCAAATGCTCTCCAGCTTGTGAAGGATACAGAATTCACAAATGCATGAGGGTCTGCAAGGGGAGAGGGGAAAACAGCTCACAGAGGCTTTTCATCAATTGTTTAACCTTGTGGCCTTATAGCAATAGTGGAGTGAGAAATTACTACTTTTTCTCCTGCACTCCATGGTGCAGTGACCTTGCTGGATAATTACCCTCAGGCTGTTGTTGCAGCCACCTTGAGTACAGTAAGGGAGAGGAGAAAACCTCGTGCATGTCAGATGCTGCTTAGGTGGTGAGTGTCAGTGTACTGGGAGACAAAGCATAAGCACTGAAATCATGTCTGAATAACCTGGTGACATCATTAATAAAACCTCATAAATAAGCAGAACAAGATCTCTGTCCTTACCCAGGCAGAGCTCCTCTTTACTTTTAGTATTTGTAGTGTCTGTTGTTAAGACCTTAGTGCTGTCCTTGGATATGAGGGTCCTGTTTTCATGGCCACGTTTGCACTGGCAGTCACAGCCTTACATTCTGAGAAGCCTCACAGGCAAAGGGAAAACTGTGGGTTGGAGGCACAACAGGATTTTTCCAAAGGTACAGAGAAGGTGCAGAGCAGAACTGGGAACTTTAGGATAAGAACTCAGGATGTGTGATGGTGATGGCGTGGTTTCAAGCGGTGTGAGTTTGCTCAGGCAGTAATTAATTCCCCTGTTTAGCCCACTCATTGCTGCTCTTGCTCAGGACTGGCTTGATTAATTCAGTGTTATCGTAGCAGTTTTGCAGGGCTTGTTCCATCTGAAGTGATGGTGAAGAACAGCTTGTTGGAGAGGTGTTGATGGACCAACCTTTATTATTTAATTTTGTTTGATTTTTATAGAAGAAAAAGGGCTTGCCATAAGGCCCTGGGCAACTTTGTATGTTTGAAGTATAAAACCCGTAACAATAAAAAGCAGTCAACCTATCAAGTAATGTGCATAAACTTAACCAACTGCTATGGAACCTTTCAATGACATAAAATTAATAAGAAGAAAATATATTGTCATGTGATGAGTTGCCCTTCATTGTGGCTCTTAAGTACTTCAACACATTTACAACCTCTGAATGAATTGTGTATCTCTCGGCTGTGTGGGATCCTAATTGAGACTTAAACTCCTAGATACTATTAGTATGCAAATCAGAAATAGTGGGAATAATAATAAAAATTATCTTAACCTACTGAACTACAGTAACAATACTGTAGCCAGAAAGGGATGATCATGCAAGTAAGGTGGCAGTTTCGTTTCTGGAGATGAAGATTGGTAGAGAACGGAGAAATACACTTGGCTTGCCTTGGTGTGCTGTGGGTATTTTACAAGCTATGTGAATGCTTCTTGTTGCTCTACCCCACTGATACTCTGTGCAAATGCCTCAGCATTGGGACAACTGTGGGGGGGGGGGGGGAAAAAAAGGAAGAAAATTCCGAAACTGATTAAACTTAACTGTGCTGCTGGAAAGGTTTAATTTTAATGATACTGCTGATTAAGTTGGGGGTCTGTGTGCCCTTTTTGATTTCTGTGATGTTATTTACACTTGTAATAAGAAAAGATTATTAGCTAGAAAGGTTATCTTTTCTTATTAATTTGCTTCATGGTGTATCAAAGCCTCTAGTACAGCAGGGATGAATTATACTCCTCTAATAGCCATGAATTATGGGTGAAATCATTTCAGTCTAACTTATTGAACTGAATGTCATGGTCAGGCCTTCTGTTTTCTCTGCTGATGTGCTGAGTGGAGAACCATGTCTCTCCAAAACCTTCCTTTAAGTGCCAGATTCTTCCACATGTCACTGCTACTTATCCCCGTGAGGGACTGAGGGGAGTAATGTAAAAGATGCTCTATATTGTATGTTCAAGGGCTGACAACTATTAAGAGCTTATTGTGCTTATCTGTTGTTTTCAAATGGGGCTGCCAGACTGAGCTGGCTCCAGCCATGATCTTCCCATCATCCTTACACCATTATCTTGGATTTCTAATGACATGTCCATTCCTTCACTCCTGATGGTCCACTTTAGCCGGGGAAGAGGATTATCATTCTTATTTTATTACTGATGACAGCATGACATTTTTCAACCACCTGAAAACACTGTTTGGCTGATCACTTTGTAAGTTATTGGGTTATTGTGAATTATGGAGTTCTTTCCTTCTACTCCCAGCAGATAAAAATGCATTTCCTTGAAGCTAATATTAATGTAGAAATCAAATCCTGTCTCCATCTGTGATGCGTGATGTGATCTAAACACGCACTGACATAGTAGAGGCTTAATGAGAACAACATCCGTGAATGCCAGGTTTTGGGTCTGATTCTTCTCTCTCGCGGGGCCTGAATGGAACAGTCAAAACTTGCCAGTAATTTGATGGGCCCAGTTATAGAGGAGTTGAATTCCTGGAGCCATTCGTGGGATACTTGTTTGGCAACATCAACACCAGTTTTTCTAACAGTGTGACAGCCTGATAGCTTCTACACAATGCAAGTCCTTGTCCATAATCCTTTTTTTGTAGTGCTGAGGTACAATTGCACATAATTATTTGTGAGGGTATAAAACTCACCTGCAGTGCACGTGGTGCTTAATGCCAATGTACTGTGAATTTCTCAAATACCTGTACAATCATCTCCGGCTTTTTCTTATCAATATTTAATATTGGTACTGGCAAATAAAAAAACTTGCTCTCTCCTCTTCCCCTTATTTGTCATCCCACTTGGGATTAAAGTGGGTTTTTTAAAATAAATAAAAATTTAAATTGCATTTTATTTTCTTACCAGCTACTAACTCTGAGACAGATTGGGAGATCAATTATCACAGCAGTGAATGAATCTAATTTTTCAATATAATTTATTCAATTCCATATTCTCTGCCCAAGAAGAAAATCGTGCTGGCTTTTTTCCAAAAGTGAGCTTAGAAAGAACAACAAAAGAAGCCTCAAAACAAGCAACACCACTGTAGTACTGCAGCAAGGACCCCTGGTCTGCCACTCCTCCGAATGCCGTGCCAAAGGTAGGGAGTGTAAGGCCTGTGTGTTTGGAGGGAACTTCTATGGCAAATTCTGGAATCGACTTTGAGGAGGGGTGTAATGACATAACAGAATTCTGAATGTTTCTGTCTGGTTTTTATAGAGGATTATGGCTCTTGGGATTATGTTGTCTGGGGCTCTCTCTAGCTCCTCAGTGCAACAGGAGCTCTTTGTTGGGCTTCATGGAGCTCTGGACCATAGTCCAAATGTCAGATTCATCCCTGTGTCTGTCACCACTTTTGTGTCTCTTAATGTTCCGCAATATGGGGTACGTTCTGCATCCACTACCCCTGGGTCAGGCTGCTGCATGTGATGCTAGTCTTTAGCATTCTCTGGGATATGGGAATTACGTGAGGGAGGTTGGCCTCTAAGTATTAGCAGTGGTCAAGAGGCAGGATGGCGAATGTGGCTGATGATCAGGATCCAGGATGCCAAATCTTCCCTGGGTACCATTTCAGTGACCAGCTCCCACTGATGTCATACCCAAATCGACAGAGCCCAGTGCAGCATGTGGATCTCCTGTATTTGTGGCTGTAGACCAAGTCTCCATCTGCATGTTTCTGGGCAGGACCCACCCACCCTCACCCACCCCAAGCTGCCTACCACACAGACCTGGTGTGGCTGTACCACATGCTGCCGACGGGCATTGTTACAGGCTCTGTGGCACGCACTCGGATCCGAGGGTACCTCTCAAGTGTCACGGAGTCATCACGAGTGGTTTATTGACTAATGCTTAGCACGGGGAATTGAGGCAACTCTGTTTTGTGTAAAAGGCACTCTCACCAACTCCCCGCCCCTTCTGGCACTGGGGACAGCTCCTGGAAATTCACAGAAAAAACTTAATATGCTTGCTGAAATTATATTTTACTAGTAGGGCTTCTTGGACTGCAGTCAGGACAGCACCATTTGGCACGGGAGGTCAGCACCGTAAGCAGTTTCTGAGCACTTATGTTGTTTATTGAGAAGTATGTTGTTTAGCATGGGCTTCAGATGAGTTTAAATAATTAATGGCATGCATAAGTTGGAGGGGAACGGGGGACAAAAAGAGGCTGCAACACTTGTTCTCTTCATTTAAAAACGCAGTAACTAAATCTCATTTCAGATCTACAAGGAATACAAATAGTGCGATTAATTGGCAGTAATTTAGAAGTCCTCCATTTCAAAAGCCCCAGGACATACAAATTGGAAACAATGAATCTCTTAATGTCAACAATGGCTCTGCACATGGACTAAGATGCAAACAAGTGTGAAAAGGATTTTGCATATTTTCCCATGTTATTTATGGCTTGTCTTCACACAGTGACAGCGCATTATTGTATGTTGCATTAAAAATTACTTCCCAAAGCTGATCGGATTGATTTCTCCCTTTTTCATTAATGCACAAAACAAGAAATTATTGTATTTTTTCTGTGCAGAGTGGACCATGAATCTAGTAACTATTTAAGCCTTAGCGCAAACACTTGAAGCTCTCAGAACACAATAGCCTGTTAGAGGTTGCTTGTCAGGTCACAGATTTTTCTTTTTGGATTGTTCGCTGAATAACTGCAATTTCTCTGTATTTTATTTGTTTGTACAACCACCATTGTCCTTTACAGTGTCTATGATTTTCCATATTTGAATTGAGACCTCCATTCCCCAAATGACAAGTTCAAATAAAATTAATGCCACACCCTGCAATTTTGGGGATGTGCTGTTTCAGTTCTGTGATAGATGGAAGGAACTGTGCCTTCTTGACTCCACAGTACCTTCTCCAGCAGTACAAAGTGCTTTTGAGAATGCATGGATTGCACAGTGCGATGCTTAACAGGAGATACAGAACGATATTTCAGCAGCCAAAACTTAAGCAATAGATGTGGTAGTTGGTGTGTTAACAAATCTGCTTAAATGTGAATGTGTGTGAAATACTGTGATTGAGACACAAACCAGGTACAAGACCCTGTGTGACTTTGGGGGAGTCACTTGCCTTGTTAGCAAAATGAAGCAAAGGCAGCCTCTTTGGTTATGTAGTTTGCAAGCTGGTTGGGACTGAGACTTGCCTGGTTACATGGATGCAGTGCACAGTGGCATCCTGGAGTTGTTCATATTCTCTTGGAGTTGCTCTGTTACAAGTAATACATAATTGCACATTTGAGCTTCTTTGGCTTGAGCTGGCCACTCTTTCTCAAAGCAGGCACAGGACTGCAGCCACGGGCTGAGCGAACAGGTTGTGTGCGACCCCCAGTCACCCAGCCCGAGGCCGTTCCCAGGAGAGCCCCTTCATATCTGTCACGCTGTGTAGAAGAATGGCTGCAGAAGCGTGGCCATGGAATCCCTAAAGATCTGCACAATCCAGGCCTGGTATTAGAATAGGCCTGTAATTAGAATTGTGCTGAAGTTAACAAGAAAGTAGCCTTGAGCTATTCTTGAATCCTGAGACCAAGTAACTTTGTTGTGCTAACAGGCCGTGACCGTAACAAGCTGCAGCTGTTAGGAAGGCAGGTGCAAGGCCAAGAGAGATAGGGAGCGGAATGGGCATAAAGGGAGTAGCAAACTACAAGGCTGAAACATAGCAATGCAAATAGCTGCATGGATAGAATGCTTATTTTAGTCATGATAATTAGGGGTGTGAGAACAGCGCGTGCTTAGAGGCTGATAACCAATTATATTTTTGCTTTGGGAATATGCATGTGTATCGAGTCTATATAAGTAGTGTTAAAAACTAATAAAGTTGAGCAAGATGCATAACTCATATTGAGTAATTTCTTGACTCTGGCGAACCCTTCTCCCAACAACGCTGCATCAGAAGGTCACCCGTCCCAGGGCATGAAAACCAAACCCCTGTTGAGCTGTTGTCTTTAACAGGTTTCAGTAGAAATAGCCTTTTCTCAGCCCTACATTGAACTCTGGGTCTGTTTCTGTTGACAGTATTTCTAGGGCTTTATAGTGACATATTTATTCACCTCTCCCTGTTCTGGCTGTTACCTGAACTGTACTCTGTGCTCCAGGGTTTCTGCACACCAGTTTCAATGATGCTAAATCATGGGGCCCCAGTTCTATCTTCAGAACACCTCCCACATCGCCCACTAATGTGGTACATAAGCAGGAACTTGGGAGTAATACTGCTTTAGAAATCCTAAAGACATGAAGAGAATAGACTGTAGAGCTGAGGTTGTTGAAATGTCCTCGTTATTGCTATGACTAGGGTTGCTTTACCAGGGGTACAGTCATATGTCTGTGTGATGTTCGTGTTCTGTCCCTTTAACCAGAGCACTGCAGTTATAAACGCTCATCATCGGTGGCTTGTCCTTACGTGAATTGTGTCTGCAAAGGCTGAAGTCAGACCTGAGACAGCGAGAGGAGGTTTATATCGAAACTGGACCTGATGAAAGTGCATCTGTCTTTGGTGACACTGAGGCAGTGGCCAGTAACTCTCATGTACTATCCCGTATGGTTTTGTGCTGCTTGGAGTACCCCCTTGAACAGTTTTCCTGCTGTTGATTATTTGAACATTGGTCTTTAGTTGAAGGGTAGGAAACAGAATAGAATCGGGGGGGGGGGGGGGGGGGAAGTAGGAATCTAAGTAGATATAGACAACACATAGCTAATGGAGATTGCAGAAACATTTTGATGTTTATATGCTAATTGCATCCCACTTCCTTACAAACTGCAATCACTTCATTGTTTTTGTGCTGTGTGTTTTTTGAAAAGATTTCGTTGACGCTTACTTAATGAGGCAGATACAGAGAATGAAAGAGGTATGTTATGGATTGAAATTTCTTCTGTATGCTTCATGTTAATTCTTCTTTGATTTCATCTTAGCAATTTTGTTCACTTTACAGGCAGAAACCAAAATTGGTTTAATTGAGAGACTAGTTTCAAACAGACATCCTAGAGACAGGCTGTGCTCCTTCTGTTGTGTGTCTGAACTGGTCAGGCAGTCTGTGTGGGTATCGTGATGTTCTTGAGTTGTTGTTCTCCCTCCTGGGATGCAGTGGGGTTTCTCTTTCCCTGAGAAGAGCTTAAGGGAAAGGCCCTGGCAAACCCAAGACCTCTGGGAGATGATGCATGCCCTGTCAAAGTATTCTCCAGGCGTTGCTGCTGGAGATGTTGCATCACAGCAGTGTAGAGCCCAAACCAGGCTTATGATTTATTGGTATAATCCATGTGTGGTTTGGTTTTATGAAGGCTGCTGGAGCCCTGAGAGCTGCTGCAAGAACTGGTGTGACTACATGTATACTGGAAGGAGTCCTTAGCACCATTAATTACGATGTCTGTAGGCTCTTTCTCAATTATTTGCATATGCAGAGAGCCTGTGGGCAGCAGAGGAACTTGGCAGCAACATAAAAAAAAGCCTTTTCTTTTCCCTTCTAAGTGTGGTGCTGCAATAAAGAAAAGGTTTTAATAAATGAGAGGAGAAAGAAATGAGGTTTCTTCCAGGGAAGGGTGCTTGTCTTTTGGGGTGGTTTCTATTTTGTCATTCTTGGTTTTATTTATTTCTTTGGCTTTTAGGGGGAGACAATTCAAATGAACTGTGGAATGCATAAAGTATAGCTTGGTAAAGGTGGTTCAGCTGGAATATGAGTAGACCTATACCTCTAGTAGGGGCATGACAAGAACGCCACTTCCAAAATTGCAGCAAGGTTTGAACTGCCTCCCTGCTACAGCTCTCACCGTTCTCTACCATTTGTAGCATCAGCTGATTAAACTGAAAGGACAAGTCTGTATTTCTTGCCCATACAGTAACAAATGCGTAAGATCTTCGGAATCTTGTAAAATTTCCAGACTAAAATGTTTTCATAGTAAGTAGCTACGGTTTCTGAAATTAGCCTGCCTTGAGGGTGTATTCATATCAGAACACCTTTTTTTCCGAATTTTAGCACATGCGTCTTGGGAAATGATGCCACAGAGTCTGTGGGAGTCTGAGAATTTTGGGGCCAGAATGAACTACAAGATCGTCTCATCTGACAGCTAGCATAATGCAGCATTCAGCAATTACTGCATCAGGATGGTGTCTGCTGCCCCATCCAGTAAATCTCTCGCTGATGCAGGCAGTGATTGAGAGACTTCATGTGAGGGCAAGTCAGCCACGTTCCTAGCTGAGTTGTTTCCAGTAGTTAACCACTCCTTGCTCTTTTCCAAAGGCTTTGGGATGCAGTTATCTGTTGGGAACAAATTGTAGTAGTTTTTGCTGTGTAATGGACAGGTAGAAAAGTGACAAGGTATCCAGAGGAAACTTATTATTTGAAATAATAGCCGTATGATGAGTTTAGTTGCAACTCCTGGTTCAGGATGATAGTCTGTGGTGAATCTCCTCTTTTCATCACCCTTGAAAGATTCTGTTGTTCCCATATGGAAACAATGCTTTTGAGTATGACAAATCACATCCCACTCAACGAAGTCAAAGCCTTCATATTCATTAGCTTCCTGCTTGTTTCACTTCTTTTGATGCACCTGGCTTCCACCTCCACTCCTGCTAACACACTGCATTTTTCCTTGTCAAACCATGTTTTTTTGGAGTCATCAAAGACAGGCATTGCCGTGTTTAAAGAACATAAACTTTTGATAGCATTATGATCAGCTGAAGACAGGTTCCTTTTGTTTGTGTTTCTTTGCTTAGACTCTTGCCAAGACAAATTGAAATGTAAAAATAGCCGTCCTTGTTTAAGCAATTATATTTAATAAGGCTTGGAGGGAAGTGTGTTCTAGAAAATACAAGAGGATGAGAACTGAAGGACTCCTGTGACTTTTGTCCTGGCTTTGTTGCTGATTTGTTGCTTGGCTCTGGCTCAATGGAGAAGCAAGGAATTTGCCACTGGTCTGTACTTGTGTGCGCGCCTATACTCTGTGTGTGAGCCCTTCCAGCCCAGTGAAGACCCTGAAGATCAGTTGTTATCTCCAGTGACTCTCCCAGCCTCTGAGCACGTAGCAAAGAGAGCTGAACTGTTAGTTTAGAAATAGGTGTTTTATTAAGTTCTATGTAAGTTGCAGAGACAACAGCTTTTAATTTTAACAGGTTGTGCTTGGATGGAACAAGTGGCAGGTCTGAATGCTTTGGTCCTCTAACTGCTGTAGCTGGGTAACTGAAGGTCTCTTCATCCTGCTCTCATCTGTATCACTAAGACTATAATGTCCAGAGGACCGGGATTGTCACTGGAAGCCTGTGCGAAGTGTAGCAGGACCTCATTTCTGTTGCAGTTTCTAGTCATTACTGTAATACACGTAGTGGGAGGGGGTCTGGCACCATCTGAGAGAGAACACTAGTACACAGCCGTAGGGGAGAGTCAGATCTTGGCAGGGGCTTTCAGGGCCTCGTGGGTAAAGAACATCCTACAAAATAAATAAAAGCACTCATGGTCTCATTCCTTATGGTCCTGAGATTTCTCAGCAGTGTTTCAGATCAAGCCCCCAGTTACTTCAAAAGCTTCTCCAGCACTTAACATTCTACAAAATTGTATGCATGTTCCTTTAGATGATGTGAAGAAAGTGACTGCTCTCTGTGACTTGTGCAGGCGAAAAACAAGCCATTTCCATTTCCACAGTTTAACAGCTCAACTAAAGCAACAGCAGTGACTATATCAACAACAGGCGCACACAAACAGCACGGCCACTTTGACTGTGGAAACTGATCAATTCAAATTGATTCTCCCAGAACTATGGCAAACAAACCCCCATATCTTCTAGGCTCTCTGCACAAAGCTTGTTGTAGTGTCATGTGAAATATTTATACCAAATTCATTTGGAAGCTGTAACTTGCATTATCCATAAATTAGTTCAATGAACCCTTTTCAAAAAGCATTTTACTTTTGAGCAGGGAAGTGCTTTGCTATGTTCAGTGTTCTGGGGTTTGAATACGCACACACACACCCACACCCACACCCCTTATTCTGTCTGTCCAGGACCAATTTGCATTTCAGGGAATGGTGTTTAAATTTTTTATTTCTTGCCTGTTTGGGAAGTCTGTGTCATTTTGGCTTTAGTTTTCTATGTGTTTTTTCAGCCTGGTAAATGTATTTTTTTCCTCTTTTTTAATAAAAGAGAGGAAAATTAATATTCCATTTAAAGTTTTAAACTGGGCAGTCAGCTTTGAATTTCTAGCTCCTTTGCCGTGGAATCCCTGGGCTTCCTTGGGCATCTAGCTGCTTACTGAAACTCAGTTGAATATCATTATCAGCAGATGTGAACATCCTCTAGAGTTCAATTCAATTATACTCTCTCTACCTTCTGTAGATGAAAACTATTGTTATCCTTACTTTATAGTTAGAGGAACCAAGAGGCTTAAGGGCCCACCTACACAAGGCTATGGAAGTACCCATACCGCAAAGGTGAAGGTTCCTGTGTCGGCTTCAGTCTTGCTGACACAGGTGATAAGGCTCTGCCGGGTGTTGTTTGGTCTAAATTTATTGGATAAGAGGTTAGACTTGCTACTGATTCTTAAATTATTATAGGTTGCCTTTTTTTGTGGTCGCTACATTGCATTCTCTGCTGCTGAGCTACTGTGGGGGTGACAGACCAGCAGTGTCCAGATCTGCAAGGCTGCTCCAGTCTAACCAGGGCACTGGCTTTTGCTTGATTAGGTGTCGTTAAGTTGTGATTGCTGTAGTGGGAAGATTAGGGGGAATGAGACAGACCTGTAAGAAACCAGGTTGTGTTTTTCCTCTGCCTACGGGAACAGCTTGCTCTGAGTGGAAGTCTCCTGCCAGCCCCAGATGTGCAGCTGAGTAATTTGGTGAGTGCTAGCTGCCCTCTGTGATGCTTAATCCTCACACAGACTGTTTTCAGGGACACAAGCCTTTCCTTAAGGCTGCTGCTGTTTTCTGGAAAAGTCTATGGGGTTTTTTTGTTGTTGTTGTTGCTAGCATGAGTCCTTTACTGCCCTGGCTCACCCTTTAGGAAACCTTTTTAAATTGCATGACATAATGAGCTGATTCGCTGGTGGAATTTCTTTCCTTTCAGTGAAAGGGCTCGCCTCCTTCAAGGAGGAAAATTAGGTTGCACCTAAAATGGCCTTTTGCTACATACCCCAAAACATCCTTGTGGTGAGAGGATGTTGCTGCAGTGATAAATGCACTACTTTCATGACTTTAATAATTAAAAATGCACTTTAAAAAATTCCTTCTGCATACGCTATAGAAGGGTCTGTTGCATTTATTCTAGCCTTTCATGGATCCGTAATGTTTTATGGGCACTTTAAACCAGAAATAAAGATCAGTTTTGTATTCAAAAAACAGATGTCTTTCAAACTGCCATCCTATTCCACACAACTGTAGCTATTTTCTCTTTAAGATGTTGCATCTGGACCGCAGTCTTTTGCCTTTTGTTTTCTAGAGATGCGCAGGTTTAGGGCAGAAGAAGTATCCCTAAAGATCCAAGTGGCTCCTCAGCTGGCCCTGTGTGCTCGTTGCCACTGCCACATGCTGTGGCCCACGCTGTGGGAGTCTGCACTGTGGAAAGACAGCCTGAGCCTAAAAGTGGTCGCGCAGACAGCGTGTCCACCTGCCCCCAACGTTCGGAACTGGACGGCTCCATCTTTGAGAGTCTCACGGTGTTTACTGCCTTCCCAGACTTAAGGTACACAAAAGCATTCATGGGCCTCTTTCTTGTAAAGATGGACTCATAGCTTGAAGCAGAATGCTTCAGAGAGCTACGCCCTCATCTTCCTCCCCATGTTCAGCTAAAATGTATCTAGCTGACAGGTGCTTGTCTAGCTCAGAAGCAGGTTAAATTCTAATCTACTTATGAACTTAAAATATGCATGTGACAAGTATCCCTTTGCTTCTGTTTTCCATCTGTAAAATGAGGATAATGCTGTTCTGTTCCCAAATGGCAGCTCCTAATGAAGCTCACAGGTCCTGCAAAGTATCCAGATCAGTACGGTTTTGTTTCTGAAATTATCTTGGTGCTGCAGTGAAAGGAGGTAACCAAGAGTATTGAAGTAGCAGACACTATGTAGCTTTGTCTTTAACTGCTTGATCAGACTGCAGAATATCAAAGTGTAAGAAAACCCAGTGAATTAAAAGGGAAGTTCTGCTCTACAGAGTCATTATAGCAGAACAATGTATATATGGTTATTTATTTTTGAGATTCACCCAAGAAATCTCCCAGAGAAATAGAATGGATGCATCTGGTCTGGAGTATATATTTGCGTTCATTATTACTTTTTGGCAGAAAATGTCTTGCAAAAGAAATAAAGGAAGATATTAGACAAGAAGATTGGTGATTTTTAGGATCTGCTTTCCTTCCACCTTGCTTTTTGTATTTGTGTAGTATCTTGTTTTTCGAGCTCTGCTTCGTTCATAATGAAGTTTCTTCAAGTTTGGCAGCTGAGGGCAGTCTGTAACCCATCAGCCACAGTATAAAGGCGCTGTGATGAATGGTTTAGGAAAACACGAGAGAAGCAAAGCACTGATTTGACAAATGGGGTAGGTTTGACAAAGAAGTCATTTTGGTTTTGCTACTTTCCCTTTACCATGAGCAGGTTTGGTGCGAGGGGTTTCCAGTCGTGCAGTCAACCAGTGTGGTACCCTGGCTCTGCCATTGCCATTGTGCAGCTGTGAGCCACAATGCTCTTCCAACCTTCCGCTTCTTCATCCAGCCCTTCCCGTCCAGTTCTCTTTCCATGCGCTTTGAACTGATTTTCAAGCACAGGGCATGTATTTATGGGGCACCCCCATGAAACTGATTCTGCCATCTGACTTCCAAAGTAGAATGGAAAAATCCCTACAGCCCAGTACAGCAGGAGTGGGAGTGCAGACAGGACAGTAGACTGACTTTCCAGAGGAATCCAATATAAATCAAAGCAAGTAGTGAAAATGGAGGAGCAATGAAAAGAGACTTCTTTATTACCAGAAACCCTAAGTTTGTTTTCAGCAACTGAATTGGGAATAAGGAACACAATGTGCCATACTGCAATCTCTGAAGAAAAGAACGTGGATGAAGTCCCTCCTGAGCAAAATAATGAGGTTAATAAGGATAGCTGTGCCTCCCCAATTAGGGAACATGGGAGGCCAGCATATTGCTGTCTTGGCAGAAGACACTAGGATGTCCACCTGGGTCTGATGGTTTTAGAATTTATAATAAGCAAGCAGATAGAAATGTGTCTGTGTAGTAAATAAAATACATGCCAGTGCATGGAGGGGTGGTTGCAGGCAAACTGTTCTGTGCAAAGTTACGTGCTGAAGGAACCCATTCCTTAAAAGAGAACACTGCGTTCTACAGCTGTGGGGTTTGAGCTTCTCCAGTAACTTTGGATGATCATCTCAACACCTCTGGGTGGTAAGGAGTATTTACCAAGGCAGTTTGATAAATGGTATAATTTGATGAAACGTTATTGTTTTGTTCTCAAAAAAAGCACCATGAGATTTGGGCTACAGCTGCAGTGTGAGGCAGCAGTGAGTGAGAAGCTTGGATTCAAGGTCTTTAAATTACACCAACTGTACATACATTTGACCTGCAGTGCAGTCAAGCCTGGACAAAAGATGTTTTCTTCCCACATCTGCCAGATTGTGCAGTTGTGTAGCACCGCTGGCTTCTTCCCCTGCTCACAACTGTGTCAGGTCCTGAACCTCAGGAAGAGCTGAAATGGGAGAACAGTAAACAGAGAGAGAAGAGACAGAGGATTTGGCTAGTGAAATTTCTGGGTGAGCATGGACTCGAACAAGGCTTTGAAGTTAGTCTTTTCAATGCCCCTCTGAGGGGCAAGAACAGACCTTCTGCCCTGCTGGGTATTTGTTGGGACCGTAGCCTTGGAGCAGAGGCTTGCTTTGTATTTGTGAAAGCAAAGGTGTTTACCTACCACACTCAGGATGCCTGAAGTTAAAAAGCACTTGTGCTTGAGGGAAGAATGAACCGTGCAGATATCTCGAGTGACTACAGAAAAGGAACAAGTCAAGCAGAAACAGTAGACACGTAAGAAGGAGGGAGAAAGCATCTTTACTGTTCTTTGTGACAAGGGGAATGGTGTGTTCTGTCCTTGCTCAAATTAGGTGTATTTTTTGTTTTAATATTCACTAACATATTTGAAGCTAATGTTGCTTTGCAAAAATTGAGTGTTATGTGCCACTGCTGCCTTCAGTCAGAATGGAGTAGGGAGAAGGTTTATTTTTATAACATCCAGCAGGATTTGATAGTGAGAGCTTTGTATTTATTTCACCTGAAGAGGAATGGAAGAATGAGAAGGCATGACTTTAGTGAAGAGCTGAGCTGACTTTGCTTTCCCTGAAGTTCAGAATGGAGGTTCTGTTACCACTGTACTGTCTACAGGGTAGAAAGGCTCCTGCTGTGCTAATTACCTGCTTTTTCCAGTAAGAAATTACTTCACCACTGAAAAGTCATGTCTGGTTTGAATATTTTTGAGAAACATGAAAAAGCTTCAAGTGAAAGCAATTTATTATTCCCATCATCCTGCTGGAAGGGGACCCTTTCAGGGGGGGTGCTGGTTGGGTCCTTCTGGGGCTGCACTCCGGAGGGGGTGACAGTGGCACAGCCCCATCTCCTGTAGCCTTGGTGGTCCCCACAGTGGAGCCACCATGTGCCATCCTAACACTGACCATCATCTCTGTCCCTTACCAAGCTTTAGAAGCACTCCAGCCTCCATTCGTGATGTGCTTTAATGGTGATGGACATATTAAAAATATTACTGTAGCTTCTTCAAAATGTATGTATGATGGATGTGTATGTATATCCTTCAAATGTAAGTAGCTTTGTACCTCAGTTCTCTGCCACAATCTCTGTGCTAGGTGTGTGGAAGAAAAAAGCGATATAGCCAAAAGCTACAATCATTTACTGTAGATCTTTCCTCTTCTTTCTTGCACTTCTGATATATCAGATTACCTTATCTGAGCCACTGGTTGAATTATAATATCGTTTATTACAGCCTATCAGATTCCATCATGTGCAATCCCTATTACTGATAATGTGCTTTTACTTCAGCAAACACTATAAAAGAGGAGAAAAAATAAAGGAGGGAGAATCGCTTTCAGCAGGGGGGAGGGTGTAATCAAGAGGTTTGTGGAAAACTTGACAGAAACACAGAGTATTTTGCAGTCTGCAGGAACTATCTAGATATTTGAGGGGGGGGGGGGGAACCCCACCAAAAAAATCTGCTCTTCAAAAGACAGATGATAAAATTATTTCATCTCCTTGGGTTGCTTTCATAAATATTGTTGCCTCTACAATTCAGCAGCTGTTTGAAATAAACGTAAAAATAGGATGTTTTATATTATCATACAATTGGAGAGCAATACGTTATACTCTGTGCATTCTGTAAAGTTCAGGAAGTATCATAGCATTACACATCAAAGAACAGGTTGAAATTGTCCAGTTGTGTATTACCAGTCCAGTAACGCAATCAGTGCAGTTTGAATAGCGCTGTTCAAGCTGGGTGATAAAGTGGCTGGTTAAGGGGAAGCAAATCTATGGCGGTGTTAGCGATACTGCAGGCTGATGGTGGTTAATGTACAGCCGGCATCTGCAGCCTGAGTTGAGTTTATTGAACAGGTTGTGCGTTTTGTGAGTGCGAGGAAAGCAGAAGCCTTGTGCCTGAGAAGGAATGGCTGGATGTGCTGCTCTCGTGGGACCAAGGTGCAGGAAATCTCTCAAGTGAGGAGAGCAGCTTCTCCTTGTTTGTTTTTGCTCTAATTTAATTGTCCTGCAACTCTGGAGAAGGTAAAAGATGCTTTGATTGCATAACCCTTTTTGTTCTTTATTAGTATAATTGCAGTAGTAGAGAGAAGGGTGGTTAGGTCAAGCATGAAAATGGCTGAAATAGTGTTTATTACCTTAAAGTCATACCACATTGCTTCCTACACCAGCTGATCACAGGAGGCAGAGGTAAGGGCCAGCAAAGTTTTATGTCAAAACTTACAATGGAGTGCTTAGATTTTGGGAGATTTCTCTTTTGACACTTTCATTTTCACAAAAGCACAAGCAGAGATTAAAAATTTTCGCTTCAGCTTTATGGTAAAAACCAGAATTTTGCTGCTGGAATGTTTTTAGTGGTCAGTGTTGCAGGGAATAGCACAGTCTGATCTCTAGATTTTTGGCAGGCATCTTTATTACCTCTGAAAAATCTGGGTAGGATGTGATCTTCGTTAAGCTGGTATGAATTCAGGAGATGCGGATAGAGGTTTTCCTTTGCAATGAGACACTTCCTTGCAGTGCAAGAAATGCAAATGTAATCATCCAGCTTTACCCCTCCCAAACAAACAATAATCAAACTGACTCTTAGAGGCTGGCATATAACAAAACCCAAGAAAATAAACAGACCTGAGCAAGGTAGTAACTAATCCAAATCACATGCAAAATAACCATGAGCCCTCAAACTCAACCCCCACTCCCCGCCCCCAACCCAAACGAAACAAAAATCAACCAAAACTGCCTCCCTGCTGCTGCTGCCAACCAAAAGTTACATAATAAGAGCATTTTGGTTTGATTTAGGCTTTGATTTCTCACATCTTGGTGCAACTGTCATCAAGGTTGTGTTTAAAAATGGTCTCTTTTTGTGCTTATTGTGACATGATGTAGAGAACCTTCAAAGCAGTTGTAAGGAAATAGAAGTAATTATTTTTGATAAATTATGTACCGTGGTCAGGGTAAGGAGTAGCTCAATCTGTCCTTCCTCTCTTAGGACTTGAACACACAAGAAAAACAAGATTTCAAGCTTTTGAACATTGAATCAGTGGCAGAGACAGTACACATACAATTTTAAATGACATTAAGGTCACTGAACATTCATTCTTAGAGAAGGGGTCATACTGACATGGCAATTACTGATTATTTTTAAAAAATATATTTTTTTCCCTAACCCAGAGGCTCTCTTTTCCGTGTGTTGGTACTTGTCTTATTCTAGCTTTCCCTTCTCCTTGTACTTAAAAAAAAAAAAAAAAAAAAAAAAGAGTGGGTATTTATCGTTATTAGTCTTCTGTTAAATGGGTAAATGGTCAATGCCCTTCCTCATTTCCTTACCACGCAGGTGAAGTGGTGTGAAGAAATAATTTTTCTTCCTGAAGTTACATTTTTACGCCTCCTGCCTTTCCCCCCTCCCAGCCCCACTCGCATGTAGAGATCAGCACCACATCTTATCTCCCCAGCACGAGTGCTGCCCAGATGTCTTTCATGTTTCGCTGTCTTCCCTGGAGGGTGCCGGGTCTCTCACACCGTTCCCAATCTAAACACTTAAAAAAAGTGCCAGGGAACTAACTTTACTAATGTGGAATCATTAAGGACATCTCAGCATCATGGCTGCTCTTCTCTCTGCTTTCAGGAACAATATTGATTGCTATTTTAATTTAAATCTTGGACAAAATCCTTCATTTTTCTTCCAAGTTCTCCAGCACGGCTCGCTGTGTCCTGGGCGTGTGGAGCGGCATGCGGGAGGGATGCAGAGCATCCTCGGGCAGTGTCCAGGCACAGCCGGGATCTCTGGGCAGGGTGGGCGATTGCCCCCCAGCTCTGACCGGGGAGGGGGGAGCTGGGGGGTGCCAAGGACCTGCCTCAGGAGTGCTGGAAAACGGGTAATTGTGGGGAAACGGCTGCAAAATTCAGCTAAGAGGAGGCATGGGTGGCATTTTCAGTAGGGAAGTCTAGTGCTCCGGTGTCTCTCTGCTCTCATTATATACTTCCCAATTGCTCTTGTATATGCTTCAAAGGTTAATGTATGTTTGTGATGAGTGCACTTTGTAGAAATGTTAATTAGCCCAGGTGCAATTTGAGGGATTCTTCCCTCAATAATAAATGCTTTTTCTGTATTTTTAGCCACCATTTTTATTGGCGCTCACTCTGCTCTTTATCCAGGCGGTGACTCGAGAAAAGGCTGGGGTGGGATGCAGTTTCCCCCTCCCCCCCCCCCGCCATGGGCAGCATGGGCTTTGGGGAAGGTGTCTGGCTGGCCCAGGGGCTGCTGCACCTCCAAGAGAGCCCCCCTGGGACTGGGGCCAGCCCGGGCAGGGGCTGGTGCCGGGGTGGCACTTTAACGTCACCAGGTGATGTAGGGACCTGGCATGGGATATGGGGCAGGGGCAAGGGCTGCTCTGTGGGAGCAGCCCGTTGCCTCCGAGCAGGCTCCCCCTGGCCTCAGCCACTGTATCTTTGCAACACAAAGGTCAATTGAATTCATTACCTGTATTGTATGAATGTATGTATTGAATGAATACATTACATGTAAAAATGAAGTTCTCGGATTGATTGAAGGTTCCTCTTTAACACTTCAAATAAATGTGTTGGTTTTACTTGATGGAGTACTTTAAAGGTCCGTTATAAAATACCCTTTTATATGAGAAGTAATTTTTTTACATCATTTTTCTTTTCCTTAATTTTTGTGGAATTTAATTATCCTTTTCCCCCTTCACCACCTTCTTCTTAATCGAATTTTTTTCCCTTCTTTTCCCTCCCCAGTGGAAAGCAAGCAGCGTTATTTAAAGAGACACGGAGATAAAATACAGTGGTATGATGGATATAATGGATGGAAGATGAAATGGATCCATCCATCTCAGACTTTCAGTGGCTCCCATTACTCACTTGATTTCAGTCTCCTGTTTTCAGGGTGAGCAAAGCTGGAGGAAAGGGGGAGGCTCAGGTTCCAACATGGCATGGAACGCCTTCCCCATGCTCATGCTGGGAATGAGGGGTGCCACATGTGTGCTTGGGCTGCCAGCCCCCGTTTCCACACTCCAGCCAGGGCGGTTGTGCCCTGCTAAATGGCAATGGAATAATTCCTCGGGGTATGGCTGCGGTACCCACTTGAACGCTGAGCAATAATTGTCACAATTCTTCTGCCCTGATCTGCCTTGCAGAAAATCCTGAGTGCATTGAAAAGCTGTTTGCTGCCCGTTTGTACGGCGCTGCTGAGAAGGGAAAATGGGGACAAAAGGGAGAATGATCCTATTTGAGGCTGGGTGACTAACAGCTCCCCGCTCCGGGGGAGGCTGCAGCACTCATTATAATTCATGATAATGAATGACTACATCCAGCTAAATCGAGACTAAATAGCAGTGAATTACTGACACTTGAGGCATGGGCTGATGCAGCCCCAGAAGTAAACAGGAGCTCAGGGCTGGAAGGTTTGCTCTCACCTTTCAGAGCAGCTTATATTGACATTGAGCGCATTGAAGAGCATCGTGCTGCCGATTCCTGGGTACCCACTGAGCTCTGGTGCTGTGCCTCCTCGCAGGGAGAGGCAACCCCCTCGCCCAGGGAGCTGGCAGCTCCTTCAGCTGGGTTTGGCTTGGGCATACCTAAGCGGTGCTGCGTTTCCAGGGTGAGTTTAACACCAAAACCCTGGCTAGCTCTTCTTGCGTTGCAGTTTCCTCTTGCTGGTGTTTGGGTTGCAGTGACCTTTCAAGCAGTAGTTTAGAGAGACTGTTGCTGCACAGGGCTGAAATACACCTGAGACCTGTAAGCAATTGACTGCTTCAGTAAATGGTTTCAAGTAACAGCTAAAGGGGGGGGGGGGGGAAGCAGATGGACCACAAATATTGTCCATGCAGGAAAAACAGAGGTTAACGGGTGCAGGTGTCTCATGGGAAGAGATGGTCTTTAAAGCTAGGCTTAAGAGATCAGACAAGCTCTATTAGTTCATTGCTTGATTATAAGCTTAATCAACGAGAGTTGCACAGCCTCGGTCCGAAGCAGCCGAGCGGCGGGTGTGGGATGTGCCCCTGCCAGTGGGAGCACGCCGTGGCTGGGCAGGCGATGCAGCAGGAACAGCATCCCTGCCCCTTGGCTCATACGTAGGAATGGGGCATCACTGGTTTGGGCAGAGGGGTGCAGCTGCTGCGTGGGGGGAGCCTTGTTGATGTGGCCATAGAAAATAGGGGGAGAGGGGATCCTGGAATTCATTGCCCTTGCCCCAGAATGGAATCAGGCTGCAGGCACAGGCTTTGCCTCCTACCTGGGTGCCCTAGTCCAGTGTGGTGTTACATTTGATGTTAGTAAACTTTTTCTGCTCTTTGTAGAGGTTGCTGGTCTCTCCTTGCTGGGGCTTTACCCTCTGCTGGGGGATAAAAGTGGGTATTTTTTACCCTCCGGTAAAAGAGCTGGGTGCTTCCCTGCAGCACAGCTCCTGCTCTGGGGCAGGAGGAGGTGGCTGCTCGTGGCGCACAGCCCGACGTGCTGAGCAGGGACGATGCTGGGCTCACCGCTCAGCAGGGCCAAGGGAACTGAACAAGACAATGTGCTTAATTCCCGTATTAAGGAAAAAAAAAAAAATCCCAGTGTCTGTTGGTGCCCCAGGGGATGGTCACCACCGACCTCTGTGTCTGATGAGGTGCCAGTTCTTGTGCAGTGTGAGTAATGCTCCTTGTCAGCTCTGATAAAACCTGAAATCTATCACTGGCCCTTTCCTCCAAAGGTTTTGTTACCGAGGAAAGTAATTACAAGTTGTCCTTAATTCCAGAAGTGTGCCTAGAAAATGGGCTGGGAGGAGGCTGGGGAGGAGGGGGCTGGTCCATGGCAGAGCCACAGCCGACTGCCACCTCCCGAGGTCCTGAGCAGCCACCTTGGTGGCCGTTGTAGCTGGAAATAGTGTAGGGAAGGTGGCGGAAAGATGGGGAGGTGGCTGCAGTCACTGGTCGTTCCACAGCTCCTGGCCATGCTGGAGGGGTGAGTTTCCCCCCGTGAGCATCACCAGATGCCCCTGCCCTGGCCGGACAGCAGGTTCTTTCGGCTAATGGATTACGCAGGATTTGGTTTTCAACCCCAGTTGTTCAGCGGAAGCAGAAAAGCCCTCTCTCCACCTCTGGATCTGATGTGATGAGACACCTGATGCGGAAGATGAATTGAGGGCTGCATCCGAAGTGCCAGATACATAATCCATCCTAAATAGGCTTCATTAGTGGTAACAATTAAAGCTACTATTGTGGATTGGATATATTTTTTATTAACTTTGCCCTTGTCTGCAACTCAGACTCACCTCATAATAATGAGCTGTGTCACTTCTGATCTATTTCTCATAATAGCTCTGTTCTCCTCTAAATCTGGGCAAAATATGATTTATAGGCAGATTTATAGGCAGGGCCACTGTCTTGGTGTCAGCCACCTGGCTTCCACCAGCAGGAAGGGGGTAAATGCCGATCGAGGTTTGCAGCCTTTGCTGGCCCCTGATGGGTGGCAAAAGCCGTCCTGGGGCTGGGATCGAGGGTGATGCCCATGGGCTCAGGTGTCAGCAGGACAGGGGAGCTGGAGCCTTCCCATGGGAAGCAGTCTTCTCCAAAAGCCATCATCCTGCCAGAACAAAAGGAGCGAAACTGTCTGAGGATTAAGTCTGGTCACCTGAGCGTTTCTTTTATTGAGGGATTTACAGTTTGGTCAAATAAATTTTTAATTTCCTATTTTTTATTTGGGAAGCTGGAAGGGAAGGGCAGCCCTCCTGGCTGCCTCTCGGGGTCCTCCAATGCTTTTGTTAGAGCAGGGCTCTCTGTGTGTTGGGCAGGGGGGTGGCAGCTGGGGGGGCAGAGCTACCCAGGCTGTCTGTGTGCCCTGCCAAGGGGGGATGCTCAACCCTTCCTTCCCTTTATGCACAAAGAGCAGGAGCTGCCACGTGGGGTTTGGTGCAAACTTTTCTTGCTGGTGGGCTTGGCCCTTCACCTGGGAGAAGACATTACTGAACACCCTGTGTTTGAGGCAGCCCTGAGTCCCAAACCACCTGGCTATGACCCACCTGCCCCTAGCTGGACGTGCCTGTGGTCCTTGTCCCCTCGGGGGGGCATGGGCCCAGCAGGCGGGAGACACCTCAGCAGGTGAGCGAAGTTTTTCCCGGGGCAGGGGTTTTTCAGACTTCTTTGCATCTCTGCCTTGCCTTTCTTGCTTCAACTCTGAGGATACGAGTCTGGCTGTCTTACGGACAGGTCGCACGTGTGCCCTGCTGCTGAGGCTGGCACCTAGCCCCTGGTGATGCTCCCAGGTCCTGGAGCTTGATGTAGCTTGAGGGATGGAGGCTGGAGGAGTCATCCTTGCACTGGCTGGAGCTGCGGGCCAGAGGGTGGCTGGAAACCTGCCCCTGTGAGCCTGCTGCTGTCCCCTCCATGTCCGAATCGCCTCCACCTTGGCCAAGTGGAAGTCAAGCCACCGCGGTGGCAAAAGCCCTCCTGACAAATCTGTGCGTGTGTCCCCACTCCTTGTGAATCTGTCATCTCATCATTATCAGTAGTGATTAAGAGACGAAACTGGCAGTTAATCCCCTGCAAGGTATTTTGATGATTAAAATGAGAGCTGTACCATATTAAATTTGGCTCTGGGCAGATATAAAGGGAGGCAGCAATGATGTGACCCTCCTCTCCAGGGCACCACATTTCAGAGGCGCACACTCAACCCAGGCATCTCTGAGTTTAAATACTACTTTTTTTTTGTTATTTTATTTTGACTATGAATCCCATGTTTCATGCAGGCACAGGCAAAGGCAGGAGAGGTTCCCACTTAGTGTTTTCATCATGTTCCCCAGCCCGGAGCCTGCCTGAGTCCTGGCTCAGCAGCTGGACACAGCGGGCAGAGCCGCAGGTTAGTTGTGCAGGGTCACCTCGCCCTGTCCATGCCCCCCAGCCCTGCGCGGGTTTGTCTCTCCAGCTGGTTTGCTCTGAGAAAAAACATGTAGGAAAAATTAAAAGAAAGAAAGAAAAAAAAAAAAAAGGCGAGTAATGACAAATATGTTTCTGTCAGCCCAAGTTAAACAGACTGCGATGCTTCAGGATCTTTCCTGATAATTAAAAGCAAGGTGATGGCTCTTTGCTGGTGAGAATTTATTCTGTCACTTGGCTTTAAGGAAGCCGCCTTGCCAGGCAGTGCACAGGCAGTCAGGGCTCGCTTCTGTCCCTGTCACCACCTACCCTGTCACCTTCTCCCTGCCTGCCAGCCTTCCCCCAGTAGTGACACGCTGCACCGGGGTCACGGTGCAGGAATTTGCATCCGTCCCAAGAAAAGACTCCCCATCAGCAAGGCAGCATTGCTGCGAGCAGCTGGTTGCCATGGCAATGTGGTTCTGTAAGGGCTCGAGCGGATGATTATTGTTATTTATTATTTTAATCTCACCCTGGTCCCCACCAGCAGGAGCTGGGGCACTGGGAGCCGCGAGCATGGGGTCTGCTGTTGGGCACCAAGATGAGATCGGCAGAGGGATGCGTGGGTCTCGGTGCAGAAGGAGCAGCGGGGGGTCCCATTTGGGAGGGAGGGGGTTGATGTCCTCACCAGCACTGTCTTTTGGTTGGGGAGGACCAGTGGTGGCAGAGGACTGGGTGGGCAGGGATGGGACCAGGCTGATCTCTGGGTGTGTGGGGGGTACCGCAGCTGAGAGGAGAAGCCTCGCCATGCTGCCTGGACATCGTGCCACCCCCTGTGCTGTGCTAGTGCTGCCCAGTGTGGGGGACACCAGAGCCTCCTGAAGGCAGGTGTGACTCCCTCCACCTGCTCCCAGGCTGGCAGAGAAGTTTGTCCCCGTGCACCACGAGCACTCCGTCTCTAGCCTGCTGCTCACTCTGCCAGCTCGGGAGATGCGCGTAGCTGCTTGAACAGGTTTCTCTCCTGTTTTTGATTCCTTGATACCGAAGCAGTCGCAGACAGCCCAGTCCAGAGGGACTCGTGGGTACTTCAAGGGGTATCACACCTGCTGGTGCTACTTGGGTTTCAAACCAAGGGACAAAAACTGCCAAATGCCACAAGTGACACTACCTCTTGATTGAACCGGTTGAACAGAGAGAAGGGACTTGATTTTTGCTTGGCTGGGACTAAAGTCCCTGTGTCACATCTGTGCAGAGCCCTGCTGGGAGCTCTGCTTCATTGCTGAGCTCAGCCCTTGGCCGAGCAGAGCCACCCACCGTGTTCCCCTCTGCCAGCCCCCACTGCGCAGGGCACTGCTGGGACCCCTAGGCTCAGCCTACGACCCCCAGATTTGTCCTCGCTCTTGGTGCCTGCTGAGCAGCAGGAGATGGGGTGTAAAGCTGGACTGGTGCACCCACCCCTTGTTGGGGGACGTCCCTCTGCCCGGGCTCTGTGTGGGGTGGGCGTGCGGTGAGGTTTCAGCCATGCCCACAGACGGACTGCTCTCCTGCTGCAAGCTCAGCACGTCCTGTGCTGCACGGGTACCTCGGTGACAGCCCAAGGTCACCAGGATGTCACAGCAGACCTTGGAATTGAGATTTCATCTTCTTGAGCTGTTTAGTGCTTTGCTGTCAAAGCCATCCTTCCTAAGGGAAGGGGCTGCCTCGCCCAGAGGCACGCAGAGCTTTTCATATACATGGTATCAATCTCCGTAAGGGAAGCCCTTTTATATTGAAGATCTGATGGAGGAATAAATTCCCATAGAAGTAGAAAGCAGAAACTAATAGGCTTTTTCACAATGAAAGAATAGATCTGCTGACAAAGGCATTTCCAGGGCATCAAAATAAACTGTATTTTCTGCGAAGATCAGGGCTGTTCCAGAGCTCCTTCACCTCTGCAGGCAGCCCAGCTGAGAGCAGCCACCCAGATGTGCCATCCCTGGGACACTTGCACCTGGCTCCTGAGCCCAGTTCCCCATCTGTCACCCACGCAGAGCACCGCCGTGATGGTGTGTCTTGAGTCAGTTCTGTCCCCGCTTGCTCCTGGGTCCTGGTCCCTCTGCTCATCCACCGCTTGCCTGGACACCGCTCTGCACCTGCCAGCCAGAACAAGAGCATCTGCCCTGCCTTGCCGGAGTCCACCTGCTCTTGGTCCTCTTTGTTATGGGATTCCTGAGCCATGGTCTGGTTTTACTTTCTTTTTTTATCCCACTGCGTTCCTCTGATTCCCTTTGCTGGCTCAGACGTTGCTTTTTGGGTGAGCGCATCCCTGCCCCAACATGCAGCTCCAGTGGGGCACCTACCTCTGCTGCGGGTCCCAGCCTGCCTCTTCTCAGGGGGGGCTTTGCCACAGAGACCCCCTTGCTGGGCTGTCTCAGGGTTGTACGGACCATCTTTTTCCAGGGCATGTCTTGATTCCTGGTGCTGCCGGGTCTTGCCAATGTTGTCTTTGGCAGCAGTTGTAGGATGGGGAAGATCATGCTGCCCAGATAATCCTTCTGTTTAAGCTTCTTATCTGAAAGCGGCTCTTTGGAAACGATAGGCAGAATTAGCCCTTGACCCACGTCTTCTGTGCGCTGCAGGTGGTGTTTCCGGCTGGGATAACCGTGCACATCAGCATGCCTTCTTCGTGGTCCTGTATCCCGGGGCTGTGTGTGCCCTTCTTGCTCGAGGCTGGGGCAGGACCACGCTCAGCTCCAGCCACCCCACCCACCCAGGAGAACCTGGCCATCCCCACCCACAGCCCATCCTCTCCCTCTTCCCCATCGCTGCTCTCAGGGCTGCCCCGCTGCAGCTCTGGCACCCCAGAGGAAGCCATGACCCCTGGAAGGTGGTACCCTGGGCAGCCCCAGGCTTCCCACGACCACAGTCCTCCCAAAATTTAGGGACAGCTTTCCCAAGCTGCTCCCCAGAGCCGAGCTCCTGCTCACGGCCGTGCCACGTGGGCTGTGTGTTGTAGCCGGCTCCTAGTGACAAGTTCTCTTTTTCATTTCCCCTATTGAAAAAAAAAAAAAACCCGTTAATTTGTCTTTCCTATCAATTGATTTTCCAGTTAAAACTGCTCTCTGCCTGCCCTTGATTCCCACCCTGCAGGAAAATAAGCCCTACAAAAAAAAATGGATACCCCTGTTGTTTAAGAGACTAAAATTTACTGAAGACTTAGAGCCTCAGTCCCCAGAGGGGGTGAGAGGAAATGATTTGTTCAATTAATTATAAATGTTTTAATTTAAATGACTAGTGTGGAAGATAGTCATATAAGACAGCAAACTACTGAAGTGTTTTATGGGTCCTTAAAGACACTAAATGCTTGTTCTGATTCTGCTAAGATCAAATGACTTTTCCTTTTGCATTCAGGGTAGGGTGCTGTGGGAGGCGGAGGGGCAGAGACTTCCTCTTGTATTTTACATACCTCCAGGCAAGGAGTGATAAATGTTTTGGAGCCGGAGTTTGCCTTTGAAAACCAGAAACGTTGCCGATCCTGCAAAGAGGTGAAAAGAAAAAACAAGAGGAGAAGAAATCTTCTGGGTCAAGGTCAACTCTTGCTGTAGGATTTCTCCTACACCTACCGCATCCCTGACATCCTCCTTGATATCCCAGCCAGCCCTCACTGCACAGGACAACGCTGCCTTTAACTCCATGGTGACGGATGTTTTACATACGTTTGTGTGCATTCCCCAGCTGGAGTAAGGCAGCGAAGCCCTTTGTATCACGGCATTAATGAGCTGGTTTACACAGGGAGTGTTGCCAACCTGCCCTCTATCTCATCAAAAATACTGACTGCAGGAAAGCAGAATTGTGAGACTTGTAGGAAGAAATATTGCCTGAAAAGGAGGGATCCCCCAATGGAAGTTTCCCCAAATGGAGTGAAGGAGAGGGAGAAGGAGCTTGGGTGTCTGTGTGTGGCTTGGAGCAGAACAGGCTTGGCAAGCCAAGATCTCACTGCCACCAGGCTCTTCCTCCTGCTGCCACTCTTCTTCTCACAGCTGGAACACGCTGCCGCTACTCCATTGCCCTGTCTTCATTTTTCCTCCCATGATGATGCCCCTGCACCTTGCCTGCTCACAGTGCCATCACTAATTCTTCTCCATGGTTCCTATTTTGTGGCTGAAAAGGGGCAGACAGACCAGGAGTGGGTAAATTGGCCACTTAATAAATGCATTTTCTCAATTATTTTTTTCTCTCCTGTCTCTGGTGTGTCCTGCCCTGAGAATTATTTTCCTGGAGTTCTCACCTTGTTGACCCCTAGAGCTCCAGAGCTGTTTCCTAAGCTAAATGGCTTTTCTTTTCATGCTTCAGCAAAATCTCTCTTGCTTCCAGCACAACCCATCTCCTCTCAGGCCACGCAGAAACAATTACAGCAGCAAAAGACTTCTATAGTCATAATTATGCTTCCTTGCACCGCACCAGAAGGCTGTGCTCCGGAGGGGCAGGTGGGTTTGGGTGGTGGTTAGAAACCCCTGACAAGGTCCAGCCCTGAAGAGCAGCTGCACCCACTGCTGGCAGGTGCTGAACGATGGGCTTTGGGTGCAGATGATGGGCTTTGGGTGCAGGGAGTGGTGGGAAGCACTGAATCATGCCCTGCATGTTTCCCAAAGTGATGTTTGGTGGGATAACAGCTACGGCACTGCTCAGGATAACATCGACGGCTGCAGCTGGGACCGATTCCTGGCTGGGAGCTGCTGCCAGTGCAGGGGCTGCACTGTGCGCTGCTCCTTTCCCCGGTGCCTAAATTAAATCACTCATCGCCCAGGAATTTGCCCCATTTAGCAGGCAGCCTGCTCAGGCTGGCAGAGCATGGGGCCGAGATCAGCCTGTTCACACCCAATGCCTTCCTTCAAAGCGTTTGAAGCTGCCCTGCACTTTGGTCTTCAACCTGTGTAAAGGTGATGGCCCAGTTGCAGTGGTGCGGGCTGCCGGGGGGCTGCATGTCTCCGGTGGGGGGACCAGCGAGGACAGAGCATTTGCTGCTCATTCTCTACCTCTCCTGGCACCCTGCAGCCTACACCTGCAGAGGGATGTGATCTGAGCAAGTCTGGGATCCCTCCTGCCACCTGCCTTTTGGCATACTGTACCTGTTATTAAAAATTTAAGTGGCTTGCACGCAGGGAAGCACACCCAGAGGGATCTGGGCTGGAAAAACCAACTTAACCTCAAAGAGATGCTGCGGCCACGCTGGGCTCGCCGTGCCCTGGTGCATCGGGGCCAAAAGCTGGAAGCGGTGAGAAGTGGCAGGAGAGCAAAGGGAAACTGAGTAGTTATGTTTTATTGAGTGAAATGCAGAAAGTGGGAATGAGCATTAAGAAGAAAATGGGATTTGAAAAATTATTGCTTTAGAGATTATTAAAGTGGAAGTATTTGTGACAGCGTGCAGAAATTGGTCTCTAAAAGCAGTGCTCCCTTGAACCTCGGTGTCCTTGTGCATGAGGTGCTCAGGTTTATGTGTGCATGTATAAACGCATTCACTCGTAAATAAGTAAATGTTTGGGGCTTATCCCTCAAAAGCACCTGAAACCCTATCGATACGAAACAAACTGGGTTTCTACTCTCAGTTATTGCTGGGAACAATATTTGTTTTGGAGCTGGGACATAGAGCAGAAACATTTGGAGAGGCCACAGGGGACTTGTGTTGGATGTTCCATGAGGTTGTTGACCACTCTGGTCCAAAACCATCCCCAAGGAGCCCTTGCTCTTGGACAACAACCTCATTAGCAGCTGATGTGAGCCCGCTTTGCTGAGCTAGGAGTGAGCCCTTGCGAAGGAACTTGGATCTTGTGATTGGAGAGGGCTTTTTTTTATTTTTCATCATTTTCTTAACCTTTCCCCAAAAGGAAAATACCAGGCCTGTGTGTTTCAAAGTGGGTTTCTTATTGGCAGCGCCATCAGGTTTTATTTTAATTGGTGTGGCGATGCCCAGCTGCTCCCCCACGCCTCGCTGCCATGCCGGAGAGGTTTGCTGGGCTGCTCTAAACAAGAGCAGGAGCCATGAGGCTGCCAGGGGAGAGCAGAGCCTGCAGAGCTAATTGGGGACCCGGGGGACATACATGTGCCAGCCATCTGGAGGGGTCAGCAGCGACGCATGAGGCTGGGGAGCAGGCGCTGCATTGGCGAGCCAGGCTGTGAGCCTGGCAGAGGGGGTGAGCTGTTTGGGAATGAGCTGCTGCTGCTGGGCTTTGCACTCTGGAGTGTGAGCAGAGTGTGGCATGGGCAGGCACTGCGGCAGCGTGTGCATGATACGGTGCTGGGGCTGCTGGGGGCACGCCGCATCATCCTGCTGGGGCACAGGCAGGAGAGTCAGGAGCACGAGCGCGTGGCTGCTGCGAACAGGGCTGAGCTGTAACCTGCCTTGTTACAAAGCAGAAAGTCTCTCGCAAATGGATTTCCAATTTCCCGTCCACCTGCTCAGCTGAGACAGATTTCTTGCTTTATAATTACTTTTTGGGTACTTACAGGATCTGGTATCCAGGCAACTTGATGCCTATTAAATCCTCTTGCAAGTCTGGTTTTTTTCTGTTGATTTTTGGGTGTTGGAGAAATATCCACCAAACTCTGAAGGGAGAGATTGCTTTCTTCACAGCTGTGCCTCTTCCGCAAAGTCTGCTGGATAGACGCGATGTCGCACCAGCGTTTCGGGGTTCAGGTGGGTGATGCAGCAGCTCCCATGGCTGCTGCCTGCCGAACCTGGCAGGGCACCGGCACCTTGCACAGTCCCAGCGGGTCTGCGTGGCACCTCTCGCTCTTGTTCCTGATAAGACACTGGCCAAAGCCAGCTCATGTTAGTAATGCATCTTGTCTGCCCAACAGCATCCCAAGACAGCAATGTCTTCCCGTGGCTTAAGTCTGTCCCTGCTCCAGGAGCCATCAGGCACATGCTCAGGACCTCTTGATCTCGGGGGTGTTTGTGCCTATCAGGGTCAGGGCCAGGCTGTAGATGCTTTTAGTAAAGCGAGGCTTTTACTAAAACTGTAAAATGTTTACTAGATGCTCTCATTAAAGCGGTTAATCACACTGGCGAGCTCTCTGCAGACTGTCCATCACGGGGCTGGAGCAGGAGTGGGGCTGAAGGTCACCCAGGCACATCTCCCAGCCATTGCAGGGCTGCACAGGGACTGAGCTCCGACCTTCCCCTCCTTCCATTTATTTACATTTTCACAGACAACTGAAGGAGGGGGGGAAGGAAGAACAGCATATGCTGCTATTTACGGGCCCCAGCAGTCTCTGCATTACCATGCACAGAGCACGGGCAAGTCAAGGCACCCTGCAAAAGGTCACACACTCAAAGGCTTTGACCTCTGTTGGGTAAAGTGTAATTTAATTAACTTTTGCTTGACTGTTACTGTGCTGGAATGATTTGGAAATCTGCACACAGATGCTGCTGGGTGGCCAGTCCCGCTCGCCTGGCCCCCAGCCTCACAGCATTGCCCCCTTCTCCCTCTCCCCCAGCACATGGGTGTCCCCGGCACAGAGCATCTGGGCTTAAAGCCATCGTTTCTGGTCATGGTGGCAACAATTAGGCCATCAATCAATAAACTAATACTCTCATTTACAGTCATTAGGGACTGCATATCTAAGCATCTGCTTTTGCTAATGAGTTTAAAAGTTGGCTAAATATGGCAGACCTGCTCTGGTGGAGAAGGAAGCAACAGGAGTTCGATGCAGAATTGGACTCTGGTGAATACGACATCAATTTTAATTAGCAAGCTTCGAGAGTTTCCCAACTAAACCAAAATGAATGGGGAAAGGGAGGGTGCTGCTGCAGGCTGCTCGGGGCTTGTTTTGGAGCCCAGCTTCCCAGCCCCTTGCTGGAACACAGGGGTCCTAAGTGGTTCTGCTGGGGTTAGCAAGCTGCATGGGCACCCTCCTGGTACCAGTTTGTGCTCAGCACTCCCTCGGATGTGGCTCAGCCATGGCGCTTCTCAGCTGTCACATGTATCTTTTAATCTTGTGGGGAGTCATTTATTTACACCTCCAGGCCTAACACACTGGCTACCGTGGGGATGCTGAAGTTTGAAAAGCCCTATCATAGATCTGTTGTAGCTTAGAGGGAAGGGAAAAAGCTTTTCATCTACCTGCCTCTAAATGACTATGTATGTTTTTTTTCTCGGAGATCATGGCTCACAGGGGGCAGCAATTGATGAGCTGGTGTTTGACCTGATTGATGGAGACCTCCATCACCTGCCGCTTCCCGAGCCCGCTGCATTACACAGCAGGACAGCAGCCTCCTCCCTTGCTGCGGTTGTGGCCTTTGGCAGAGCCCACAAACCACCCCTGCATCCCGCACAGAAGGGCCCTGGGTACCAACCTCCCAATGTGCATCCTCACAGCATTGTCACTCGCTGCCGCTGGCCTGACTCTGGCCCTGCAGCCAAGCAGTGTCCTGCAGGCAGTGCTGCTGCCTCTTGATGGCCACTTTTTAAGGGAAGGGGGGAAGAAAAAAATAAAAAAAGAGAAGTGTGGTGCCATGCATCTAAATCTTTTCACTGATGACTTATATTCCTAACTTTGACAAATCCTTATATAACTGAAATTAAGCTCCCGCTGTATGAAATCTTTGGCGAGTTAGGCCTGCAGTGATCGTATTCTCTTGAAGACAAACGAGAGCTCCATGTGCACCCGAAGCGCCAGCACCCCTGGGACCCCCGTGCTGGGCAGCAGAGGCAGTGCTGGCATCACAGCAGGCAGGGGGGCTGCCGTAGAGCCCTGCCTGCCAGCCTGCCGCTCACCCCACAATTTTTCAGGTTGCCTCTGCTCAGAAAGGGGTGAAAAGCAAAACTGATTTTTTTTTCTGCAGCCTAGTTCCCAAAAATGCCTCGAAACCGGAGCAGCCGTGCTGGTTTTGTACCTGTTTTGTAAGATTTGCTGACTGCTGAAATGCCTCCGGGCAGCGCAGCTGGAATTTCACCCGTGCATAGAGCAAAATGCTTTCTCTTTTTCTTTTTCAAAATGCTTTTTCTTTTTCTGTTTCCAGGTGAGGAGGAAGCTGGCTGCCTCCCCGCAGCAGCAGAAGAGCTCTGATAGCTCAGCACCGGGTGGCTGAGCGGCACCTAGTCCTGCTGCAGCCAGGGGCCCAATCCTGGACCACATGGATGTCTTCAGAGTCTGAACAGAGTCTTATTTGCCTAAATCAATATTCTTTTTTTTTTTTTTTCTAAGCAGCTAACAGAATCTATACTGAAAGGCAAGACGTCATTCGGGAAGGCAATTATGCAAAGGCAAATGTATTTTTAAGAAAATGCAGAATATTTTGAGCAGCAAGCCTGGCAGATGACTGGTTTATCGCCATGCGTGCCTCTAAGGTTCGATGGCACGACTTGCTTTGTGTCCTGTCTGTGTGCCACTAAACCACCGTGCCTGCTGCCCCACTGCGCTGCAGACATTGAACCTGGGCATGTTCTCCGGGGTCTCACCGGGCAGGGGATGAAACACCCTGCGCCTCGCAGACCCCAACCCCTCAGCCTCTCAAAGCAGCACCATTATTTTCCTGATAGATCTATTTCTGCAGAATACCAGACATCACGTTTTTCAGGAATCTCATGTTTCTCAGTGCAGTTAAAACAGCAGATAAAAGGAACCGTTTGAAAAATCTTATCTCCTTTTCTTGCGTACTCCTCAGTGAGTCAGATTAAGGCATTGCCAGTTGTCAGGGATGTTTTAAGGCATGGCCTTCTCAGGATAAAAGCAAAGTCCAGACACAGGATTTGGCTTTCAGGGAAGATTTCTCTTCCTGAGCCGTTATTCCCAGGCTGCCTCAGTGTGTACCCACATCCCTGCCACGTGTTACACCCCCTCACAGCCCCCTGATCACCACAAGGCAATGGACAGCCCAGTTCTGAGGGTGTTTTTATTTTAGCTCCTCAGATGAAGTTCTGGTAGGTTTAAAAAGGAGAAAATCAATCTTATTTTACGTAGTGATTTTTTTTTTTCAGTATGTAAAGATATCTACAGATCCAGAAAGGTCTTTGCATGACTGGGGATAACAGTTGCACACGTGGCGTGCCTTCTGGTGGCCACACCCTGCCAGATGTGTACAGCTGGTGGCTGTAGAAAGGGGTAGGGATTTGCATTCATTGCTTGGAAAGGTCAAGGTTGGTGGATTCCTGGGGTTTTCCAGATGAGGACTCCCAAATAGTATCCCTGAAAGAGTGAATAACCAAGAACTGGCTTAGGGAGGCTGGAGCAGGAGAAACGCTCTTCTTCTGATGTAAGAACCCAGCGGCTGTGGAGCAGGGGAGGGTTTGGCAGCGCTTTGTGTGGAGGGAGGGGACCCAGAGGCTGTCTGGCGGGACCCCATGAGATGCTGCACTGATGCCGACTGCCGGAGGGTGGATGTGCATGAATTTACGTCTGCTCCACCCAGGGTGCTCGCCAAGGGCTAGGCTTTGGGGGGGCTGCTGGTCAGTGGAGCTGCTCTCAAGTCCTGGTGGGGGGACCCCCTGCCAGGGTGGGTGAATCGGCAGTGGTCCTGGGGAGCGCCAGCAGAGGCCCTGCAGTGTGCTGAAGGAAGACTGAGCGCTGGGGAGAGCTGCTGCAAGCTTCTGCAGCCAATGCTTTTGATGCTCTTCTTAATACATATATTAAAAGGGTGATAATAAGCAAATCCGTCAGTTATGCAAATGAGTGGCAATTGCATCTTGAAGAGCATCCCACAGTTTAATTACATCATAATTGCAATGTAACGCTTTAATTACCATATGCATCACAAAATCATGAGCACTGTTTCTAATCTCTTCACTAATATTTCAAATCAAACAGATTGCACAAGGCCTAGTGTTGCACCATGGCAAACAAACCCACCGAATCTATCCCGACGCAGCAGCGATACCAGGGTCCAGAGGTTGGGAAGCTGCTCTCAGGACCCTCGCACAGCCGTGAGATTAGCAGATGGCTGGATGAGTGTCCTTGGCTGGCGACTCAACCCACGTCCAGCCGTCGGGGATTTGCAGGAGACGGTGCTGCAACTGCCGGCCAGGCTGCGAGCTGAGCAAGGCAAACCTGAGCACCGTGGGCGCTGTCGTGCTTGGCGGTGGTGGGTGAGAGGGGCGAGGTGGCTGCTCTGGAAAGCAGAATTTTCTCAAGGATGCTGCAAAATGTTGGCTTGAGCCAATGGAGCCCTTTGGCTGGGGTGGCCCTGGAGTTGCTCCATCTTCATCCCTGTCCAGGCTGGGGGTGACCACAGCAGCCAGCAGAGGTGATTGCTCAGATAAAGGGATGAAGATTTGTAAATGGCTGATTGGGAAGAAGCAGTCTGATGAAAACATTGCCCTTGGTCCTCCCTTCCAGCACAGGAAAATGAATTTCGTGTTCTCCTTCTCACCCCTGAGAGGGAAACAATAATGCTTTCTGGGGCTCAGCTTTAGCTGAAGATCTGTGAATTTGATTTAAACCAGTTTATTTCGTAAATCTTCCCTGTTTGCATGCTTTTATTTTTCCTGTCCTCTAGCTTCTTTCTTTCCCCCATAAAGGGACATCTAATAAGCAACAAGAAAAAAAACAGGTGGGCTTAACAACGGCCTCAGATTCATGACTGGGGACTCGGAGAGCAATACTCTCAAGCAGCCATGTGTGCGATGGAGTGATGGATTGGGAGAGCAGCATACTGGGGAGATGAAATCGCTCCTGTCTCTGTGACAGTGCCTGTGTTGCCCCAGCAGGGGCTGGCTGCACCAGGAAGGGGCTGGGGGCTTGGCCAGGTCCCCGTACCAGGCAATCCTGGTCCCCAAGGAGCAGCAGGACCGGCTGGCACATGGAGCAGGACCAGGGCTGCCTCCCAGCCCATCACGTCGCCGGTACTTTTGCTGGTTTGCTTTGCCGTGAGCTGGCAGTGATTTAAAATCATCCTGTGCTAATCCATATAAATTCTTTTAATCGTGGATTTAATCTTTTAAGCATGCAGTAATTAAATTACATGCCAGTCAGAGCACATCAACGTAATGTATGAGGTTTTCAGCCCCGTGGGCAGCGGGCGAGAGCTTCAGGACAGCCAGCCCCGTGGCAGGGACACTCGGTCACTTGCTTCCTCCGCTGTTTCCATGTCGTTATTTTTTCCCCATCTCTTTTTCCCAACCCCTTGGAGATCCCTGGAGGGGAGGTGCTTCTAGAAGGTCACAGATGGGTATCACCTACCTGAGGAAAATCCCAGAAGAAGACGTTTCATCTTGAACCCCTTTAACCTGTCCCCAAAACTTCCCTGTATCCCTCGGGAGCCTTGCTGCTCCGTCAGCATCACCCCGGGCAGGAGCATGGGCTGGCTGAGCCTCAGCCGTGGATGAAGGCACATCTCCTGCTTTTGTGTTTGCAGGTGCTGGGAGGAGGAAGAAGAGGAGGAGGAGAAGATGAAGCCCCAGCAGGAGCTAATGGCAGGGCCTGGAGCACTCCTCTGTGTGCTGAGGTACCCTCAGAGAGCAGGAGGGGAGAGCTGCTGGGCTCCCAGTGTGGGACACCTTGATGGGCTGGTGGTAGCAGAGGAAAATGCTGTGACGGGAGCAGCACGTGAACAGATTAAACTTTGTGGTGAGGAAGTAGAGATGAACTGCCAGGTAGAGAGATGACTGGCTTGGGGAATGTGACAATTACTGTACTTAATATTTTTTTAACATTAAGAGCCAAATAGGAGCATATATTTAATTCATTAAAACAGTATGAAGTAGCTCCCTCCATCCCAACGCAGTTAATCGGTGCTCAGTGTCTCCTAATGAAAGGGTCCCTGTAAGGTCAGCCTGCCGATTGTTAGCTAATCGGAGACTTATTTGGTTTGCAAATTGCTTTCCCATTTTGAACTGCTGCGCAGTAATTTCCATGGTGGGGAAGCAGGAGAGAATTCACAGGGCTGGTTTTGAAGCCCTCAATCTGTCATTGGGAGGAGGATAAAAATAGCCTGGGAAAGAGAAGAAGGAGGCTGCTGGGTTTGTTCCAGGCAATCCAGCCCCGTCTTCCACAGTCAGGGATGTTGGGAGCAAGGGGCAGCCGAAGGGCTGCATGGGCAGTGGCACCATCCTGCATGTGCTGGGGGACCAGGGAGTGTGTGTGACACCAGTAACGCCATGCCAGGCACCATTCTGCCCTTCCCAGCTCTGCCACCAGCCTCTGGGGGAGCGGTGCTGTGGGGGGTTGTGTGGTCCGTGGGGTCCTGTTCTCTGCCCAAACACCTGCATCGTTAGATGCACAGAAATAAGGGATCTGTGTGCAGGTGACCTGGGATCGCGGTGACCCTGGTAGGTCTGGCAGAAGTGGCTGGGTGGGAGCAAGGGTTGTTGGGGGCAGGGATGCTGAGCACCTTGCAGGACAGCAGGCTGCGGACCAGCAGCCGCGAGGGTTTCTGCACGGAGGGTGAGCCGTGCTGGCACCCCTTCTGCACCCACAGACCCTGAATTAGCTACCTCAACCCTTTTCCTTCTCTCCTCAAGGCAGCTGGAGGTCTGGCTGCTGTCCTGAAGTGTAACAGAGAGGTCCAGTGTATCTGGGGGTTCATTTTTTTCTCTGCAAGCTCACTTGTAGAGGAGGCATCTCCCACCACATCAGCACGAGCGAAAACCTTGCTCAAGTTAGTTATTTATTTTATGGATGTGCCCATGGGAACAAGCTGGTTGACAAGGTGTCCCTTTGCATTGCGGTCCAGAGCCATCCCCTGGGACACACAGAGCACCCCCTCCCCACCCTCCTGCAGCCCCGGGGCACAGCCCAGCACAGGAGGGGGCCGGGAGGGACCCTGGGCTTTGCTTTTGGGAAACAGGGAAGAAACTCGGCTTTTTTTTTATTTTAAGTAAAAAAGCAGACTGATGTGTAAATTGGGCTTGTCATCTGTTCCTTATCAATTCATCAGCTGGGGTTCAGCAGCCCTCCCTTGTCCAGGTTGCGGGTGATGGAGAGCCTGATGGCTGTCGCTGCCAATTTCACTCGGATATTTAGAAATCAGTATTTAGAAATCAGGAGAAAGAGCAAAATGCAGAAGCTCCCTGTGCTCGTGCTGGGGCTGCCCACAGCCGTGCTGGGCGGCTGCCCTGGCTCTCCGGTGACCAACCTGGGGTGCAGCTCTTTGACCGTGAACTTTTGGCAGTGGTTTTCCCCTGGTTTCAAAGCAGGATGACCAGGAGCAGACTCCAGCTGTCCTGACTGCTCTGGTTTTGTGGCTTGGCAGTCACTTGCACATACAGCAGTGTAGCGTGGTTAGGTGGGAGAAAGAATCTTTATTTCCCAATATCAAAGACACAAAAAAAAACCAAAAACACCCCTTTATTTTAATTTCCTTGTAAAGTAATAAAGTCTTTAGCGTAAAGAAAGCACCCCACTGAGGCAGAACTTTAGAGCCTTTTCCCAAATGTCATGGAAATGGAGGATTTTCAGCAACCATTTTTATGTGCAAAAGAGAAAAGAAAGTAGGTTAATTTTAAATGGCTATATTGATGGCAGTCAGGCATGAACCTGCAGCAAGGAGCCCTACGCCATTCCCCACCCCGTGCTGTGCAGATCGGAGCGAGCTGCCCTTCTCTCCACGGAGCCGTTTCGCTTCAGCATCTCCCCAGGACGCTGCGGCATCCCCAGCACAGCACGCCATAAACCCTGAACTGCGAGGGGTGAGCGAGACGACCGAGCGTGTGATCCCCAGCACCCCGGCACTGAAACACAAGGCTCCATCCGTCACCACAGGAGTCACCGCTGAGCTTGGGGAGAATGTTGAGAAGTTCCCTGGGAGTAAAGCAAGGAGTGAATTTTTACTGGACTTTTATTCCTCTGCAAGAACCCTCAGGGCTGCTTCTGCGTTTGACATCTGGGAAGAGCTCCTGGATCCTTTGAGATAGCAAAGCTGATTTCCTACAGCTGTATCGACATGAAGAACATGCTAGGAAGGACCCTGGGAATAATGCTGCCTCTCCCAGCCAATTACTAACACATGGGCTGCCTGCCATGCAGGAGACCAGAGGTGGGATCCAGCTCCATGTGAGGTGGTGGGAGGTTGGCAGAGAGCAATGGGTTGTCCTTCTCCCTGGCACTGGTGGTTGCAGTGAGGAGATCCTCATGGTGGTAGGAGTCCAGGCAAAGCTGTGGGAGAAGGAGGGCAGGCTGCCCAGAGCTCCGTTCCCAGCTGGGCTGGGGGAGAGGTGAGGGCTTGACGGGGTGGTGGATGGAGCAGGTTGACTCCGGTGGGGTTCCTCCAGCCCAGCCCTGGGGCTGGTTGGGGGCTGCAGCCCTGGCTTGGCTCTGCTCCTGAGAGCATGGGGAGCTGAATGTGATCCCAGCCTCTTCTTGGACACCTGATGCACTCTTCCAGCATCCCCAGAAACCCTGGGTTTGGTTAATTCCTGGAGCAGACCAAGAGCCAGAGCCAGCCAAGCCGGAGGCGAGGGGCAAAGGCAGCCTGGGAGGGTCAGCAACGCCTGGCTGCTGCATGGGGGAGGTCCTGTAGCAGATGGGCGCTGTGAGCATCACCAGGTGAGTTTGATGTCTCCTTGGGTGCTCCTCAAATGTTCTTGGTCCTTGGGATACCTCTGCTGATTTGACTTCACATTAGTACGGATGGATCCAGGTACCTTCTGCAGGCATTTGCTGAGCTTGTGTTACGCTGCCTGGCCGGGGCAGCAGCTGCCTTTGCTGTGGGGGCTGAACAGGCATCGGCTCCTGGCTTTTTTTCTTGCCACCAAGGCAGCTCTGCTTTCTACTCACAGAAGGTGCTAGAAGTAACTTTTATCTTCTTCCAGGGCAGTAGGGTGTAAGCCCCAGGTGACCGGCTTGCCATTGTAACTCATGGCGTCTTGTTTTCTCTCACAAGGACTAGAGTTTGGGACAAAGTTGCCCAAGCAGAAAACGGGAGCCAGAGTCTCATGAGAACACAAGGAAATTTTTAAATCCAATGACCAAAGTTTCCTCCTCTAGAGCCCCTTTTCACCTCTTCCCTAGGGCACAACCTCTGTTTGGCACCAACACAGATACATGCGCGGTCCCTCCGCTCCCACCATCATCTGAGCTACGGCATTTCCCACATTGAGCATGAACCAAGGCTGACCTTCCTCCATCTGCTAGAAGTGGTGGAGCTGGATGTAGATACATACATAAATACTATCTGTCTCCTTGAGGCAGTCTCAGAGCTTGAAAGCCATCTTTGCAGGGTCATGCCCAGCAGCGTGGGGCTGGCAGCGGCTCCATCCCTCGCTCGACACAGCCGGCCGGTTCCCTGCGCCACCCAAGTGATGCCGGGGCTCCGGGCTTCAATTGCAGGAGGAAGAAACGCTTCGCCTTGATCAAGAGGGATAAGAATAGCGAGCGGCAGGCGGCGGACGGTAGGGTGCAGATGAAAGGCGGCTGGCTCTCATTCTTCCCACGCCCAGGGTGATCTGCCTCTTCTTTCTTGGAGCCGTAATTGCATGCCACACTGCAGAGAAGTGTCGCACTCCACCAAAGCCAGAGCACAGTGAGGCCAGGACTCCAGGCTCTCCGTCAATGAGCGGGGAGGCAGGGCGGATGCTTTTGATCCCACTCTTCTTCCTCTGACACACTGAAGAATTATTAGCCTCTGAGGAAGGTGTTTCTCTAGCTTGAGCCTTCCCTTGCTCTGCAAAGGAGACCAACTGCTTCTCGGCCATTTCGAGCAGCAGAGCTGCCCGCGGTGCCGGGCTGTGCCGATGGCCGGTGCAGCACGAGCTGATCTCACAGAAGATGCTCACTGGGCTCCAGGCCAAGTTCAGACCCAAACCCAACATCCCTGAGCCCTCCACAGCACCCAGTGATGGTGGACACTTCTGTGGCCCTTCCTGATGGCAGTCCCTGGCTTTTGGTGGCTTCTGCTCGTAGAGGTCATGCTGGAGGCAGCCTTGTCTGGGGCACCGGAGCTCTTGGTGGTGTTGTGCCACCTCGGCACCAAAATTTCCAAAATTGGCAGCTGTGGTGGGGCATTGTGGCCTCCCACTTTCCTGTTTTTTCAGGTGCTTCCTCTGGCTTTGCTTTTGTTAATTTAACACACGTGCACAGAGCATAAGTGGGCTCGAACTTCCCTCTCCAGCAGCTGAAATCCAATAATTACCCAGCGTAACCCACCTGGAGAAGAGTTCTCAGCTGGTCACCAAATTGTGAAGAAGTTCACTGTATCCTTTAGAGCAAGAAATTATCCTGGAGCGTAAGTTATGACTCTGGCAGCCTTACAGGTACAAAAAATAAAATGAAAAGTGTGGGTGAGATGGAGATTGAAATGATGCACTAGAAAGACACCTCCACCAGAGCTATGTGTAACTGGGGGTTCCCTTTTGGATGAAGGGGACCTGGCAGCAGCGTCCAAAGGAGATGAAAGGGAAAACCCTGACACGGGTGGCAACGACAAATGGGGCTGGGGGTAGAAGAGCAGTGGGGAAGGCTGCATTGCCTCTGCAGGTTGCTTGCAGGGAGCAGTGCCCTGCAGCTCCATCCCCTTCGGCGGCAAGTTGGGGGCTCCTGGGGGGCTGGGGGACAGTGCTGCTCACCTCCATGTCATCCCTGCCTTCAGGTCCAGCTCACTGAGGGTTAGAGAGGTGCCAGGTACTGTTCAAGGATGATGCCAGCAGAGCCTAGATCCCACGGATGGGTTACACCTGCCAGTGACAGCAAGGACTGTCTGCCCTTCAAAAGCACCCTGCAGCCCCCAGACCTCACCCTGCTCACCCCGTTTGCCATGCTTGCCTGTCCCTGCCTCTCCCATGGGGACAGTGACAGTATGGTGGAGCTGGCCCCGGTCAGGCACAGGCAGCCACAGCTCCAGCCCACGGCCAGGCTGATGGAGGGACTGAATTTCCAGCTCATCCATTGCCCCACTGTGCTGCACCTCCCCTAATGAATGTCAGGGAGCACTCTGTATTAATGAAGTGGCAATGAGATGTGGTGGGAGCCCTGGAGAGGTACCAGAAGGATGTGCCAGGCATGTGACAGTTGCAGGTGACAGGAGAGCATCGCCTCTTCTCTCCTGGGGCAGGAATCTCACCGCTGAACTCATCTGACACCCGGCTTTCCCTGCATTGGTGTGATGCAGTTTAGCTGAGCACAACATCATCCCTACAGCTGGTTGGTATTTGGGGGCGGGGGGGAGGGGGGGAGCCATTTTGTGTTATTTTTAGGAAATGCCAATATGGATTGGGAACTTTTGGGGGGGGGGTCTGGGAGGCAAAAGGTCAGCCTGAACAAATTTCTCAACCTGAACTGAAAACAGAGAGAGGCAAAACAGTTTGCTAGCTTTTCCAGACAAACCCACTCCAGCTTCAGATGGCAGCTAATTGAAGTGCTGACATTTTAAGACACGATGATGTGAAATCTCTTGCTTTGAGCCAAATCTGGGCCCTTTTCAGGGTTCATTTCATGCATTTGCTGCCCAGAGTCCCTGGGACCAGCACAAGCAAAATAAGAGGGGTGATGGATTGTTTTTAATGTAGTATTTTTCTTAGGGCATGAGCAAGCTTTTAGCTTTTGGAAGAAAGCTGTAACGTCGGGCTGCCTGGGCAGAGACCTTCAGAAAAAGCTGAGCTCTCTGGCCAAGGTGCCTGTGAAAGCATTTGAGTTTTCCCTCTGCAATGTGTTACCCTGCTTGGGCAGGGGGGCAGGGGAGGGGGGGTCTCAGCCCCACAGGATAGCGGGGGGCAGGAGCAAGAGAGCAGCTTGCACCCCAGAAACAGTAGCATCACCCCAGCAGCTCTGCCAGGAGGAAGCAGAGCGCCACAAACTCTAGCTGTGCCATTTTCCAGAGGGCTGGAGGCTTTTGGGGTACCCCTGGGAGGGGAGGAGCGGGTGGGCTGTGGCAGTGCCACGCTGTGTGCCATGCCACCAGCAGCGTGGAGGCGGGACGCAGCCTGCGAGGCCGGGCGTGGGGTAGAAGGGAGGGAGCTGCAATCAAGAGCTGTATTGTGGCTGCTGGGCTGCCTGCACGATGCAGCACTCAGGAGACAAAGCACAAAAGTCGGCTCGGCTCAGTGGGGATGCAGGAGGTGATTTGGGGGAAGGAGCTGCTCACCCTGTGGAGTGGGGGGTGATGGGGAGTGGGCTAAAGGGGAAAAAAGCCCAACTGATCCCGGCTGCTGCGAATGGTTTCTGGCTCCAACTCAGTGTTGCAGGTGCATATGTCACCCCAACAAGGGCTTGTGCCCAGGAGGGGCCTGTCCCCACCAGCCCTGGGGATACTGATGCGCACGAGAGGGGAAGAGCGAGATGCAGCAGGGTGGATGGACAGACAGACCCTGGCAGGCTGATCGGGAGGGAGGGGTTGACCAGGACCCAGGAGAAACAGCTGGTGGAAATGGTGTGGGGAGCATGCTGCTGAACTGCACAGTCTGGGGGCCGCCACAGGGCTGGTGGTCCTTCCCCCAGCTCTGGACATGAAGGGGCTTGTCCAGGCACTGATGGGGGTTGGTGTCTCCCCCATAGCAGATCCAGTGATACCAGTTTGCCCACCAGTAGGCTATGCCCAGGGAGGCAGAGGGATGTGCCAGCCCCCAGGATTGGGTCCCACCGGGCTGTGAGGGGCACAGGGATCGATCCCATGGGTGGGGTCTGCAGTGCTGGGGGGAGCTGGCCCGGGGCAGCCCCCCAGCACCGGGGGTTGAAAGGTTGAGCCATTGCTGTGCGGAGACCCTGCTGCTGTTGCAACCCCGAGCTGGCTGGAGGCTACAGCTGCAAATGATGCCCTGGGTTGAAATGCAGCACCGGGATACAGAGCAGATCCCTGGCAGGTCTCTCCAGGCAAACCATCCCATGGCCAGGGATTTGGGGCCAGAGGGCTGGCGGGTGGCAGACAGGCAGGGTCTGCCTTCTTGGGGTTCCCAGGGCACTGAGTTGGGGTAGTTTGGGGCATCTCAGCCCCTGCTGCTGTGTGAGCAAACCTGCCCATCCCCTGCCTGCTCCAGGGTTAATCCTCAGCCACCCTCCTGTGCCTGAAGCCTGTGCCTGGCTGCGGGGCTGCAGCCCCCAGGTCCCCACTCCCTGCTCCCCCACAGATCCTGCTGCCTGCCAGTAGCTGGGAAAGCCATGTGCCCGGTCTGCAGGAGAAAAACCTTCCTTTCCAGGCTGGCAGGCTTCTGGTGTCAGCAGGGGAGGGATGGGTTGACAGCAGCGTTCAGCTTTGACCTCACTTTCAAGCCCCACTCCTTGTCACCATCCCTTGCGTGGGGTGCTGGGTGCATGCACCCCATCCGGGCAGGCACCCACGGAACCCCTGACTGGCCGTGCTGGTGCCACTGGGAGCAGCTGGGCTCCAAGGAACAGCGAGCGGCCGTGTGGGCTCCAGGCCCCAGCTCATCATTGGGAGGAAAAAAAAAAAATAATGTTGGGAGAAACTAAGAAACTGTTTTATTAGCTCAGCAAAAAGGCTAAGCTCCGTGAGCTCAGCCACACCGCTGCGCTCACCCCTGGGAAGCCAAAGGTCACACAACCGCCCCATCACAAGGTTGGTGTGAGGATGAGGACGAGCTGCAGCCTCTCCCCAGCAGAGACATTTTCTGCTCCGTCATCCTGAATTTTCTGCTCTGCTTTGCCAGACTGTTCCAGGGAAGGTGGCCACACCGCGTGGCGCGTTCTCCCAATGCCATCTAGTGTCTGCTCTGCCAGCCCCAAACAGTTATTTTAAGACATAAGAGCTTATTTATTGCAGAATGATCTTTGAGGGCCAACGGGCTGCTCGGGCTGATTATTAACAGTGGTACCTGCAGCATGGATAGCTAACTGGTGGGTCCACGGGTTGGGCTGGATTATTTTTCCTGTTGCTCCCATTTCACACTAAAAGCCCACCCTAGCAGGATGGAGCACAGGATGCAATGACATGTCCAGGGTGATTAAACTCTTTCAGCCTTCAGCCACTTGTCTTGTAGCCCTGACATCACCTGAGGCTTAATCACTCAGAAAAGTGCTGTCATGTCCTATTGTCGCCATACTGGGAGCATGACCTCTTTCCCATTTAGCTGCCATTCCAAAATAATATAACTTACCAGGGGACAGGCATGACTCAGGAGACTGGTAATAGGATATAAAGACTTTGACCTGCAGGTCGCCCATTTGAATGCCGCCAAGGTCAGCAGCAAGAGCAAAGATGTCATTTGCACGATGATTATTTGGCCAAATGACCCAATACAGGCTAAACTGGGCCCCTTCATGGCAGTCAGCCAGGGCTGGGTTGGATTCTGCTTCCACTCTGAGAGCATCCCAGGACCCCAACACCTCCCTGCCTGGGCTTTAGGACTGTGTGACTGCCCGTGGTCCCCTCCAGCTTGTCCTCCAGATTCTCCCCTTGCCATCGCTGCAGGGGCAAGGTCTGCACACTGGGAACGCTCTTCTTTCTGCCCTCTTAGGGGCAAAGTGCCACAGCAGCATCTCCCCTCGGTGCCCCGCTCATTTGCTTCCCAGCAGAGAGAAAGGATTTGCAGGACAGGCATGCCCCGTCCCCCTGTCCCCTTCTCTGCTCCCCACCATCACCTGCCATGCCAGGTCCCTGCTAACCTCGTCCCCATCCTCAGCCACCACTGCCCATGTGACTTTATCTCCTCACTAGCAAACCATCTCATCGAGTCAATTTGATTCCATGATTAATTAAGCTCTCCCTAGAAATGAGGTTACTCCCTGCAGTCTCACTTGTAAGTGTTAGCAGATTAATGGGTTCTGGCCATGTCAGATCGCCACTGCCGGGCTGGGCCGTGGGGGGTTTGCCTGCTCTCATCCAGACAGTCCTTGAGTGCAGGTTTGCTGTGGGAGAGCTTCTAAACAGACCCAGCATATCTGCAAACCACCGTCCTGGCCACATGAAGGAATCCTGTGCCAAGGGAAGCTGCAGGGTTGATCAGCCTCTTAGGGCAGCTTGGGGTTGATGATGCCATGAGGCAGCAAAAAGGTCCTTTCAGCATCCCTGTGGTGGGCACCGTGGGGTGCGGCACGTGGCTGCTCTGAGCTGCAGCTGCCCGCACCCGGCGGTACCCACGGCAGCCCCGCAGCCCCTGCACAGCATCTCTTCAGTGACGCTGGATCCAGATGCCTTCGCCAGGCAGCACTGCTCTCCTCGGGTGCCGCAGCCCCCTCCTCATTAGCACGCTGCCCTCACCCACTGCTGTGCCAGCAGGGTGGTTTAATTGCTGTCGGCCTTGTTAGCAGAGCCGCCTTCTCACCATCCTCCTGTAATTGCATCCTCCCTCCTTCCCCAGTAGTGTTGCATGAAGTGCTTTGGGTGAGACGTTCCCCCCCCCAGGGCCCTGTAGGACCTGTTAAAAACGGGGGCTGCACCCTTGTGCCCCTCTCCCTCCTGAGCCCTCGGCTGTGACACTGGGGCTGTGCTGGCTCTTCCCATGCAGACGGGGGGCTGGGGGGTCGGTCCCATGGCACGTGTCCCTGAGCCACCAGCATCAGCAGGACCTTTCACCACCCTTTGCACCCCCTGCTAGAGCTGGAGGCCAACAAAGTGGGGGAGCCCCTTGAGAAAATCCCTGGGTTTTTTGCAAGTCCCGCAAGGTGCTGGCAGCATGGAGAGGTGGTGACCCTCCCAGCGTGAGCCCCAGGATGGGCGAGAGCAGCTGGTGGCGATGGGGACACCAGGGCTGACCCAGGTACAGAGCAGATGCTCACTGGACTTTTCCAGCGGTTTAGGCAATGTCCAGCCTGCTTGGTGTGTTCAGTTTTCATTAATCTGTTTGGTTTTTTTTTTAATTATCTGCAAACGAGGTGCCTCCTTTGAATAGCAATGGTGCTGGGTAACGTGAGTGGTGGCGGTTGGTCTGAGCAGACTCCCTGCCGCTCACCACCCACTCTGTAACTTCACCCAGGACCTATTTTTCTGTATTTATCCAGCATCAATAATGGGATTTCGCCCTGCTAACCAACATCTGCATGCAACATCACTGACAGCAGAAGCGATTACTGCCGAGTTAGTGTGTAAAATCCTTTGCTGTCATTCTGTGGTACAGATCTGAAGGAGGGCTTAAATATAAGTCTCTTTAATAAGGTGAAAATAGCCCACTGGTTTTCTGCTTGCTCTTTCACGCCGCAGGAGCCCACGGGTTGTGTCAGGGCCCAGCTGTCTGTGGGCTGACAGGTTTCCTAACCGCACCGAATGCCTCCCCTCCCTGCACCATCAGCACAATACTGCAGCACCTGGAGGAGCGACAGCTCAGCACCAGCCAGTGCTGCTGAGGAGCTGCTGCAGCCCACGGCTGTTTGGGCTATGTCCCCAAAACTTCCTCAGTTGGACTTTTTTTTTTTTAAACAACAGTGAACTTTTCAGCAGAAAACCTAACTGTCACCAGTGGTTTCACCTGATGGAAAGTGAAGCAGAGACCTTGGGACCTGCCTGGTCATTGCAGTGCCTGGGAGCTGGGTTTGCTGGGACCCTGCAAGTCCCTGGAGCTGCTGAAGCTCAGCAGATGGTCCTGGAGAGCAGCCACATGCCTGTAGGGTCCTTCTCTGAAGAGAGGACCCAGACAGCTCACTCTTCACAGCGCAAATGTAAAACACATTTCCTTCCTTGACTATTATTTCTATTATTTTTAATCCAAGCCAATAACCCCCAAACAGCTGCTGGCCACCTGGCGTGCCCCAGCCTGGTTGCTGGCATTCCCAGCAAAGGCACCTGAGCCTGGAGATGGGCTGGAGCCAGCGGGAATGCATCACTCAAGTGGGGTCGGGCAGATGCTGGCAGCAGGACAGGAGATGCTTTGAAATATCACCCAGCAATGCCCTTGGCTTCCCGGGGAGCAGAATAGCCTCCAGCTGTGAAGTGACAGGCACAAGGTTTGCTGTGCTTCATGTCTGCAAAATCTGTCAAGGAAGGGGCCAAAAAGGACAACAAAAAAAAAAAAAAAAAAAAAAAAGCTCTGAATAATGTTGTTGTTATTATTATTTTACGAAGTGGAAAAATTTTTCTTGCAATTCCAAAACCTTCAAGGAAAAAGCAACAGGCCAGTGGCCCGAGGAAGCGTTTTGCTTTTCTACAGCAACTTCTGTCTGACAATAACAAAACTTGGGGCTGGAGGGAGATGTCGCAGGCATGGCAGGTGGCCCCATGAGCTTTAGCGTGGTGGCATGCTCTGACGGTGGGCAGAGCGCTGGTGGTCTCCCCCATGGCAGGCATCAGCACAAAAAGCTGGTGTGCTGGAGGAAACCCTGTGCCTCAGAGTGTGCAGCAGGAAAATGGGTATAACCCTATTTACCTGCCTCCTCCGGAGTGGGCTGTGATGTTTGATTTATGTCAAGAGCTTGGCTGGTGACTCCTGGATGAATGATGCTATATAAATGCAAAGTGTTATTAATATTTCATGTTGTAGTGAAAATGTACTAATGGGGCTTGTTCCTGGAAGATAAAGCGCTGCCATTAATACACCTCTGCGTTCCCAGCCCCGTGGACTCACACGGGCTGGCTGGTTTGGGCTGGTGGAGGGTGAGCCCTCGGCACCCCCATTTTCTGCTTCTGGGAAACTGGAATTTCCAGCAGATGCCAGCGGTGGGATGGCAGCTCCGGCTGTGGGAGCTCGCTGGCAGCCCTGCCAGCTGCTCGGGAGAGGCGACAGCAGCTCCTGTCTCTTGCTTCACCTCTCTCCCTGGTTTTCTCTCTGTTTATTTGTTTTGTGCATCAGCCAGGTATTTGCCAGGCAGATAGGGGTTGATCTCCGCTTCGCCTTGGCCGTACAGTCCTGACCAGCAGGACATGGAGGAAAGCTGCGTGGCCACTCACCTTCTCATACTACTGTCAAAGCAGGGCAGGGGGTCAAGGGGGGGTCCACGATGGCCGTGCCCACCCTCCCAGGAGGGCCGTCGGGTGCTCTGCCTGGAGCCCAACACCAGCATCAACTACCCACCACACCTGGCAGCTCCCCTAAAGAGGGGATTTTGACCCAGAAAGCAGCACACCACGAGACCCCCTTCAGACACCTGCAAGCTTGGGGGTGCCTGATGCAGAACATCCCCCCCACCACTGCTGGGTGCTGGTGGGATGGGTGCTGCTCTGTGCCCTCCCTGCCTGCCTGGGGTGGGATGCAGCCCCCCGGAGCACCTTTCCCAGCACAGCCACCACACAGGCATGTCAAAAAAAATGAAAATGGTCTTACTTGATTTCAAACTGCAGAACTCTTCCCTGAAGCCATCCACAAACAGTGGTAATTTACTTTACAGCTGTTTTGATTTGTTTCTCTACATTTAAAAACAAACAAACAAAACAAAACAAAAAAAACCCCAGCAGAATTGCAAATGAAACATGTGTTTGCTCCTCAAATGACTCCAGCTGTACCTGAGCACTTGCACCCCACACAGCAGCACCCGCTCCATGGACCCCCACTCATCTGACCCCCCACCCCTGCCACCCTGCTCTGTGCACCCTGCTGTGCCCCAGAGCTGTGAGCCAGTGGTCAGGCCCAAAAAGGGGGTTCTCTGAGCTGGGGGCTCATCTTGGGAGGGCTCCTGGGCTCTGGTGACCGGGAGGGGGTGAGGGGGAAGAAGCTCGTACCGGCTTGCAGGTGAGGGGAGCACAGGGAAAGTGGTTAATTCATTTCTGGTGAAATAATCAACTGCTGCCCACTCATCAGAAGGTGGGGAGGGGAAAAAAGCTCTTAACTTATGGCCATGGTGCAAAGTTTGAGTAAAAAGGGATTATAAAGGAAGGTACTGGTCTGAGCGGCTCCCGGTGCCTCAGGCAGGGCTGCCAGGGCTTCAGGCATGTCACTGTCACTGCTGCAGGTCCAAGCAAGGGCAGACAGGCGCAAGGAGGGGATGGAGGGACTCCAGACAGTGCTGTGCACCCCAGCACCCCTGCAGCAGCAGAGGGCAGACGGCTCTGAGCACCCACCCTCCCCTGGGGTGGGGCGGCTGATGCAGCCCTTCCCAGCACAGCAGCGGAATCGGGCCCCTGCACGCGGTGGAACAGCCCTTCGCCCCAGGAAATCTGGCAGCCCACGGGGACACGTGGGGATCTGACTCGAACCTCGTCCCTTCCTCCTGGGAATCTTCTCCTGGCTCCCAGGAGCCCAGGGTGACTCACGCGGTGCTGGCACCTGTCACACCGGGAGATGCAATCCTGCCGTGGCCAAGCACCGACCGGCAGCACCATCGGCCTTGGCACAGGGACGCCCGGCAGGTAAGCAGCGTGAAAACATTCCTCTGCTGCACCCCCTGCCCTGGTAAGGTGGGGCTGGGGCTGGGGAAGGTGCGCTCACTGCAGGGTGCATGCTGCAGGCCCCGACCCAACGCCAGGGTGATGGGTGCAGTGTGCACAGGGAAGGAGAGACCTGGGCTTTGCTTGTGTCCCTGGGGACCGACCCGCCTAGGTGCCCGGGGACCACCACGTGCGGCCGCCCCAGCCCTGCCCCCAGGCACGTTGCAAGGGCCGGGCTGTGCAGAGCTGTGGGATGCGTCCAATCCTGAGAGCTCTGTCAGCGAGGGGGAAGCTTGTTGTTTTGCTGACAGGTAAAATGTTTAAGAGAGTCGGTGCCAAATACAGCCCCGGGAGTCCCACTCAGCTGCAGCCCCACACCACATGGGGTGCGTTTATCCGGCACGATGCAATCCAGGGTCAAATCAGCTAATCAGGGTCCTGGGGCTGGTAGGGGCTGATGAGAATATCGCAGCCACCCAGCCCTGGGCCAGCACCTCAGCCTTGCCCCGGGCGGTGCAGCCCTGCCAGCATGCCCACTGCCTCTGCTCCCCAGTGTGCACTTCCTTGCTGCGCCATGCTGTGCCATGCCGTGCCATGCTGTGCCATCCTGTGCCGTGCTGCACCATGCCGTGCTATGCCTACCGTGGCCTCCCCCAGTGCACGGGCACGGTGCAGGTCAGTGCAGGGCTCTTCCCATGCTGCCCGGGTGGGAGAGTGGAGACGATCACAGCAGATTCCAGCGATGGGAGAGGACGTGGTGGTGGTAGAGCCACGGAGCTGCTGGGTGAGTCATGCCCCGGCTGCTCCTATTTGCTGTCTTCCTGGCCCAGGCCTGGCAACATAAGGAAAATTAATAACAAATACCTGGGCAAGGAGGTGAGAGATGAGGCGGGCGGTGCAGGATGGCAGAGGGCTCAGCCGTGGAGCATAGCTGGTGGTGGCTGAAGGATGCTTTTGCGGGAGCAGGACAGGCACATTTTTCTGGGTCCCCATAACCCAGCCGTGGGGGACGGTGCTCTGCCAGGGACACATCACCCGGACCAAGCCTGTGCTGGACACATGTCAGTGCATGTCCCCACATGCGAGCAAAGACCAGAGACTGTCTGCAGGGCCACCGGGGCAGCATGGCTCAGTGCTGGGGGGCACACAGGTGCTCTGATGGGGACCTCTCGCTGCTTCTTTGGTGTCACTGTGTCTTCTCTCTCCTTGCAGACTAGCTAAGGGCATCAGGGGACCATGAACTGGGAGGTGTTCGAAGGGCTCCTCAGCGGGGTCAACAAGTACTCCACAGCCTTCGGCCGCATCTGGCTCTCCCTCGTCTTCATCTTCCGCCTGCTGGTCTACGTGGTGGCGGCTGAGCGGGTCTGGAGCGATGACCACAAGGACTTTGACTGCAACACACAGCAGCCGGGCTGCACCAACGTCTGCTTCGACCACTTCTTCCCCGTCTCCCACATCCGCCTCTGGGCCCTGCAGCTCATCCTAGTGACCTGTCCATCCCTCCTGGTCATCATGCATGTGGCTTACCGGGAAGCCAAGGAACAGAGGCACCTTGCCGCCAGCGGGGAAAACTGCCGCCGCATCTACTCCAACCCTGGCAAGAAGCAGGGAGGACTGTGGTGGACCTACCTGTTCAGCCTGGTCTTCAAGGCCGGCGTGGATGTGGTCTTCCTCTACATCTTCTACCGCTTCTACAGGAACTACACCCTGCCCCGGGTGGTGAAGTGTGAGCTGCCCCCCTGCCCCAATGTGGTAGACTGCTTCATCTCCCGGCCCACTGAGAAGAACATCTTCACCCTTTTCATGGTGGTCACCACCTGCATCTGCGTTGTACTGAGCATCATCGAGGCCACCTACCTGATAGGCAAGCGGTGCCGCGAGTGCTTGCGAGCCAGCAGCGTGGAGAGCTGTCGGCACAGCCAGGACTGCCCGCTCTCCTGCACCGAACCTGCAGGCATGGAGGGGCAGGTTTTCCATGGGGTGGACTACAAACCCCCCACAGCCTCCATCCCCCCCACAGCCTCCATCCCTGGCACGCTGCCTGAGGAGGAGTCTCTTTCCTAGAGCTGCCCAGGGGAAAGCAGGAGTCACTTACCTGCCCTGCACCTTTGCCCCCCTCATCTTCCTCCTCCTCCATCCCCTGGCGCAGGAGTGCTGGGGGTGGCAGCACCTTGGAGTCAGGCTGTGCCCCAGGGCTTTCTGCCTGTCCCATTCTGAGGAAGGCATGTTACATCGTTCTGCTGAATCTGGGGTGAATCTGGGTGCTGTAGGACACGTGTAGTCCCCGAGAGCCCACAAGCAGCTCTGTGGTGGCTGTGAACTGGCAGCGGTGCTCAGAGGTCAAGCCCTTCCCAGCCGGGCTGGCTTAGCTGATCCTGGGGGTATCCTTGCAATGAATAAAAATTTCTGTACCTCAGAAGCGATGGCCAAAGCGGTTGTTCTCCTGCTCCTCCGGCACAGCGCTGTCAAGAGGGGAGTAAGGGCTGCATCACCCCTGGGAAGGCATCATTCCCACCAGCTGCTCCAGGCTGGGTTTGGACCAGCCACGTTGACAAACCACCAGCTGCAGGCTTAGGTCTGCTGGAGAAAAGCCACCAAAAATTGGAGCAGCCCCTGGAACTGGACATGAACAACGGCTTTGGCCAGAGAGGGGGAGCACCAAGGCTAGGCGGGTGGTTTTTGGGGTGTATGGAGTGGTACAAGGGCTGCGCTGCCTGGGGAAGCACTGGTCCTTGCACCCAGCAAGCCAACGGCAAAACTCTTGCTCATCCAAGTACTGGATGCAAGCGAGCAAGGAGGACACCTTAATTATCTTCCTGTAATCCCAGGCTTTAAAAAAAATACATTCTTGATTTAAGATGGGCTGCTGGGCACAGGCAGGCACACCCAAAGGTGTCAACATCCCCAGGGACCCACAGGTGGCACAGCCCTTTGCGGCCGTGGGCTGCCAGGGACAGGCTGGAGCAATTTAAACATGTCACAAGTTTTCAAACCAGCTCAGAGGTGGTAGAGGTGGTGGGGGAAAGGGGCCAGCCAGGACAGGCACCCTCCACCCCCCTGGGGAACCTCTCTCCCTATCCCTCACCATGCGTAAGCCAGACCACGGGTGTCAGGGCCATTTCAGACTGATAGGTTCTTCATTAATGACATTCATTAGCGGAGTGGGGAAAAGAGCATGTGCTTGGTGTGGCAGCCACCGCGGCAAAGTGCCGGGGTGAGGATCCAGCTGGGCAGGCAGAGCCCGTTGTGGGCTGCTGGCTCTTCCTGCCTGGCCAGAGAAAACACCCGAGCAAAACAGCCGAATAAAGGAGAGGGAAAACACCCTAACCATTGATTAAACAATAACGTTAAATGGCAGAATATGATCTCGTTTATTGCTGTAATATGTCGCGCTCTGCCATGACTCAGGTGGTACTGCAGTTTCTAAGGCCATCAACAGCAACAGAGCATTAGCTGGGATGAATAATTAACAATAATTTCATGGCAAATGCACTCATAAGTAACATTAACATTGAACATGCAGCTTGATCTGTTACTGATTTCGCTTTATTTAGAGGGTGCGATTATTATTTTTTCCATGAGCATCGCAGCCCCAGCTCCTACTGTCTCTGCTGCAAAGGAAGCGGCATGGGGCGGGGTTATGCTGTCACCGTGTCCTTTTGGGCTGGGGCCGGTCATTGCAGCTACCACCGCTTTGCAGCATGCCTGACCCAATGCACCAGCTCCCACCTGAGACCCTTGTTAGGCAAAGCTGACCCCCTTCCCACAGCCCACCCTGGAGCAAGAGGCCAGCCTGGATGCACTGAAGAGGGAGGCAGAGGGACCGCTACAGCCGGGGGGATGCTGTGGGAAAGCAGGGCTGCAGTGTGGCCGGATGGGAGGGCAGGGACCAGACTGGCCACCCACGAGGGTGGGGATGGTGGAGGAGCCCTGGGGTGATCCTTGCCACCGGCCCGGGAACCTCTGGGCACACAGCAGCTCCTTGCACTGGCACCAGTGAGTTTGGAGATCTCTGGGGTAAGAGAGGCAGGTGGTGAAATATGGGTGGATTTCTTCCATCCCTTTTTAAGTGAAGCTGTGATCTCTGCTTTCCCTCTGCCCACTCTTGTTGCTCTGCTTGCTGCATCATCCACCTGAAAATTTTCTTTACCGAAGCCTTTAATGCCAGAGGATACAAGTTGTTCTTTGTGTGCCAGCCATTGCCTCTGATTTAAAGACCTAGTGCTGGGCTGTCTGTTTTCAACCAAGGTTGGCAGCTCTTGATCAAGGCTGTCCTTGATTAACAAAATCACAAGGTGTTCCCCAGCTGCAAGCCCTAATCGTGGCAGGAATGAGACCCAGAACAACCACCCTGCCTGCCTGCCCCGCTTCCCAACATCAAAGCAGCAGCCGGAGCTGCTGCCCGTTGCGAGAGACCCGACGATCCAGTTTGTTGATGCCATTTGTTGTTGCTCTGCTTTATCTCGCTCGAAGCAAGTGTTGCAGCCGCTCCGCAAAGCTCCGGACGTCTTGCACCATCCAGGCTTGGGATCAGTGGTGGCTGGCCGGACAAATGGGAGTGTTTGGCTGCTGCTCTCTGATGTGTTTCTGTGCTCCACACCAAGGGGACCTGAGGTTGCCCCAGCTGGTGCTGCAGAAGCCAGGGGCTGGGGGCTGTGCCACATCCTGGGACGCAGAGCGCTGGGTTGAGAGGCAGGATTGGTGCTGGAGGTAAAACAAATCAACTGGGGAATGTCACCATAAAAGCTAAATATTGTTCAGACTTTGCATCATCATACAGGGGGTTGTATTTGCTTGTGGGGTGCCCAGAAGGCCCCCCTGAATTTTGGGGAGCGGGGATTTAAAACAAAAGCATCACTAACTGCAGCCCAGCCAGGGATGTGGAGGGGCTCATGTGTGCAGTGGCGCGGGTCCGGGGTAGCTTGCCCTTCCCAGAGGAAGCTTCTTTCTTCCCTGCCTGAAAACTGCCTCTTTGCTGGGAATTGAAGAGAAATTCTCTGATTTACATCCAGCATGCCGGTGCGAGCAGCTGCCAGCTCCCAGGCTCCCGTGACTCCTGTGCCCCAGCACTTGTGGGGGAGGCCTTGTCCCCTTGGACATGGCCCTGAAGCGGGATGGCTGGGATGCTGCCGGCAGACAGGGAGCTGGAGATAAAAGTCAGGGCTGGGTCCCAACCCTGGTGGGTGGCTGAGTGCTGTCTCTTGCGATGCCCCGTTTAAGATGCTTTTAAAGAGACTTTGAGGTTTTCCTGCTGGTTTGGCAGCCGCCTGCTCCTCTGCTTGGATTTTTCCTTTATGGAGGACCCAAAGTCGGGGCACTGGAAATCGCTGGGTGTTTTTAGTGTTCACGTCTGGCACTGAAGAAGCCTTTCACCCATCACCCCACCAAGTCGGAGCAGGGTGACATACTCCAGGCACACATCCAAAGCTCCTCCAAGGTGTCCCCAGTGCTGAAAGCTACCAAAGCACCCTGGTGCCTTGTCCCTGTCCCTGTGCCGGATCAGAGGGGTGGTGGAGGGGGCACAGGGATTTGTCCTTTGCTGGGACACCCAAATACCCAGCTCAGTGCTGCAAAATATGGGCGTGTTTCCATTCCCCAACCAACTGCCTTAGGGGAAATCTTCTGCCTCTCTGAACTTTGTTGCCTCTCCTGAAATTCTAAAATTGCAGGGGAGAGGCTGCTGGGGGGATCTGACCCCACTCTTCACCTGCCCCTTGCCGGGTTTTACCGTGGGGCAGGGAGCTGCTGCCTTCTCAAGAAACCAGACCCACCGGTGGTCTCAAGAAATCAGACTTACCATCTTCCCTCTCTCCTGGGTTTGTCATCTTGAAGGCCACAGCCCCCAGATTCCTGGCAGAGCTCTGGCTCTCTGCAACAACATAGCTCAAATTCCTGATCCTGCTGATAGGACCAGTTCCTGGGTGAGGGGGAGCTCCCAGCTGCTCCACAGCTTTGCTCAGTCCGGAGTGAAGGACCCCTCCTTGGGCTCACCCCACTCCACACCCCTAGGCTCCCACCAGGGTTTGCTTTGGGTCTCGTGGGCTCCACTCCTGTGGCCTCAGTGTCTCCAGTCTGACAAACTCCCACATGCTTTATTTGTCCTCCTGGAGCCAAAAAGCCACTGGGTGAGTGGCTCCTTGAGTGGCCCGAGTGCAGGGAACAAACCTCTCAGAGCATCAGGAAGCCGGTGGGGCTCCTCAAACATGTCCCTGTGGGAGGGGTGACCCCAGCGAGGTGCCGCGTGGGGCTCCACAGGCCAGGGAGCAGCTGGGAAAACAGTGGTGTGATGCTAGGAAAGCCTTGGGACAGCCCGGGCCACATCAAAATGGGGCTGCTCCACATGGGGAGGCTGAGCAGGGCACCCCGCTGCCCAGGCGGCGGGGGGGACGACCTGGGAGCCACCCTGGGGAGAGGGACATCCGTCTTAGGGACACATCCCAGGTTCTATGCGGATGCGACTGGAGCAGGGCAGGGTCCTGCTGGGTGGGGACCCTGCCATTCTTTGGGAAAGGTCACACTTGGGACGCCCTGACGCTGGCAGGGTGGTGGCTGCATGTTGTTGTAGGTGGGGACACCGATAAGCTGTTGCAAAACTATTACTAAGGCAAAATAATTTTTAAAAGTGTGTTATAATTGCATCATTTGTGATTCTTAGCAACAGTTGATGTGAGCCCCATCTGCCCTGGTCTTGCCTGGGGTTTCTGCTGGGTTTGCAGTGCCACCCATGCGGGGGACAGAGCATCACCTGGCAGGAGCCGCTGCTGCTGCTTGCAGAGGAATCCGGCTCCATTGATCTCATTGCAGGATTTGACCCGCCTTTATTGTTCAACCCAAGTGTGTGTGTGCACGTACGCAGACAAGAACCTCTACAGGAGCTGTTTGCTAGACTCACCCAGTTACTGGGAACAGAACAAACTACCTTTCCGCTCCCCACACACACACACTCAGCGCTGCGGACAAAAACCTGGGTACACAGGAGAGCTGCAGAGACACAGCTGGGAAAGAGCGTCCCTACTCGGAGATCTGTCTGGATCTGGCCACCTCTCTCTGACCCTTTACTGGCTGGGCAGGTACCTCCAGCGTGCTGGGCAGCGGTGCAGGGTGCTCACAGGGCTGTTGGGGACCTGCAGGTTGTGGGGGGACAGACCCCACAGTGCTAACGGGGTGCAGGTGAGAGCTGTGCACTGGCTGGGGCACCTGTGCCTACGGTGGCCAAAGGTGGGGACCCCGACACCGTGCAGTGCTATGTCAGGACCCCACAGGCAGTGCTGGGGTCCCTGGCCCATGGGGCTGTGCACCCCGGGGGGTAATGGAGGGGGATGGCACAGCATGGCATCCCAAGGAGCAGAAATGACCATCCCAGGCCCTGCTCCTCTCTCCCACCACCCTCCCTGGGGACCAAGAGAGGCTGAGCCCTCCCCGAGAAAGTGCACAGCCCTGCTCTGCTGTGTTTACCCCAGGCAGGAGCTGGGCGCTTTCGTGCCCAGCACCCTGCACCCACGCGGGGCAGGACCCGGTGGTGATGCAGCAGGCTGGCACGCTGGGGGCTGGTGAGGGTGCTGGGCTTCGTGGGAGGCAAACCGGCACTGCAGGCAGAGCGGAGCACACCTGGAGTGTTGCCCCTGCTCCGTCTGGCTGCCAGCCAGTGCCAGCCAGGCTGCGGGGCTCCCACGGTGCCGTACACCGTAGCCTGGCATGGGCTCAACACAGAGCTCATGTCCCCTTCCCACCCCACCAGGGGTCCATGGCTGGAGCCGGCACTGGGAGGCAGGTGGGTGCTGGGTGGCATCGCCAGCAGGGCACCGGGGCTGGGAGCATGGGTGATTTGGCAGGTTGGTGAGGGGGCACGGGCCCTTGGGGCGTGCAAGGGCTCCAGGCACCAGCCGTCGGGTGCAAGCTTTTGGCTGAGGAGGGGAAAAGCAGCAGCTCCCCTCTCCCCATTTTAAAGCAAAGGGCTGGGTGGGAGCGCTGCAATTGCTCCCCACCCTGGCTTGCTGCCGGGGTTTGCAGGGGAGGAGGATCTGGTTTTGGACGGGGCAGTGAGCAAAGGTGTGTGAGCATGGGCAGAGGTGCTGCCCTGGCACTTGGCACGTGCTGGCACAGGACCCCAGCTCGGCTCAGCTGTGCTTCTTGGTGCGACCCCAGGCCAGCAGCGTGGGAGCATGGCGGTGGGTTTGGGGCTTTCTGTGGGGTGGCCCTGGCCAGGGATGGGCTCCCAGGCAGCCCCATGGGCTCCAGGCAGTGCTCCAGGCTCTGATCCTTCCCCACAGCCCCAGGACATCTCGCCACGTCACACGGCTCTCCTCAGAGGAGAGGACTCGGATCATCTGTGTGTCGTTGTGCCCTCAGCCATGCCCTGGGCGGGGAAGGAGCCTGAGCCGCCTCCAGGTACGTCTCGGGGGGCACTGGGCAGCAGCTCCTGCGGGGGGATGCAAGTGCATGGTGCTGATTGACCTGAGTAGCTGGAAAGGAAGGAATTAGCGCTTGGGGTTGAAGGAAGCTTTTGATCTGGCCTGGAACTGGAGCTACCTGTTGGCTCCTGGGTTGTCCTGTACGCCCCAGGCAGGCATTTCATCAGCCAAAACCAAAGCATTTGTTGGGAAAAACCCCACATTTTTCTTACACAAAGCACCTCTTTTAGAAAACACAGAAATGAAATGTTGGGGCTGGTGATATCTGGGATGTGGTCCCACTGGAACCAGCTGCTGTGCTGCCTCCCTGGCCCCGGCCCCAACCTGCTGGGCCAGTTGGGGCTCCTGCGGGGCTTCAGCACATTCCTCCTGCCAGAGCCGCAAGCAGCCCAGCACTGCAGACCCCCAGAAGCCCATTGCTGCAGACCCCCAGCAGCCCAAGTGCTGCGGACCCACAACAGCCCAACACTGAGGACCCCCAACAGCCCATCACTGAGGACCCCCAGCAGCCCATCACTGCAGACCCCCAACAGCCCATCACTGAGGACCCCCAACAGCCCATCACTGAGGACCCCCAGCAGCCCATCGCTGCGGACCCCCAACAGCCCATCACTGAGGACCCCCGGCAGCCCAGCACTGTGGACCACCAGCAGCCCATCGCTGCGGACCCCCAGCAGCCCAGCACTGTGGACCCCCAGAAGCTCTGCAGGCACAGCCAGACCATTCCCGTGGCAAGCAAGGAGCTGCCCTGCAGTGTGTCCTCACCGGCAGGCAGACCCGCAGAACTTGGCAGTTCCTTGCAAAACCAGATTAATTCTTGCAAAGGCAAAGGAGTTGCAGAAAGTCTCCTCTGATCATTGCTCGTGCTTGGCTCTGTCCTTCAAGAGCTTGGCCCTCCCTGCTTACCACAGGATCGTGTGATGCTTCACTCTGGTCTTCACCCCTACGCCGCACAGCCCACCATGCTCGTACCAGTGGTGGTGTGCATTGCTCAAAGCAACACCTTAAAAGCAGGGACGGACCCAGCCTGCCGTTCCATGAAGCCCTCTGTCAGGGGAGACACCTTAGCAGCACAGAGTCAACAGCGGCCAACTCACCTCCGGCTAACAGTCACCCGGGTTTGCAAACCCAGGCAGCAGTAAAGCTCTGGGTCTGGCGTAGCGTGCCACCCTGTTTGCACTGGGGCAGCCCCATGCCGAGCTGCAGAGCCGCTTTGGCCAGCACAAGCCCTTGGGGCTGCCGGCAGCGCTGCCGGGAGCGGGGTGCTAGCTAGGGTGAGGTGCCGGCAGCATGTACAGACTCTCCCTTTCAGCAGCCCCGCTTTCACCCACACTTGGGCTGCCTCAGGCATCACCTGCGAGAAAGAAAACCCATCCCTGCCATGCCCCAGCATCCAGCTCTGCAGCAGCCGCTTCCCCTTCAGCTCTTGGCGTTAGCAAAGCATGGCGGCTGGTTTAGCCCATTTTACCCATGTAGAAACTGCAGCTCAGGGAAGGCTGGGACCATGCCTGAGATCCCCTGGGGTGTTCCTAGTGGTAAAGGTTCCCATCCATCCCCAAAACGTGCTGGTGCAGGGGAGTGTGGCTGAGCCACACAAAACCCTGGGGAGGGAAGAGGACGAGCCTGGGCAGCGCGACCCGGGAGCTGTGCTGGTCCAGTGCTGCAGCTGAGCAGAGCCAGGTGGCTCATCCTTTATGGCAAAGGCTCCACCAGAAGGAAGTGCAGAGAGGTTGAGTCACCTCTGTCAACAGGAGAGTGTGAGGATGGGCTTTACTGTCTGCAAGTGAGATGGTCCCTCCATCCCAAATAAGTGGCACATGGCTGGGGAGACAGTCCAGGAGGTCAATGAGATTAAGTGCAGCAAGAGATGAGCTGCCCCATGGCCATCTCCCACTGCTCTTCACCCATGGCTTCTGCTGCTCTTTCTCCAGGTTGGGTGACTCTGGTCTCCACCAGCTACCATGGACTGGAAAACGCTGCAGGCTCTGCTCAGCGGGGTCAACAAATACTCCACAGCCTTTGGCCGTATCTGGCTCTCTGTGGTCTTCGCCTTCCATGTGCTGGTCTATGTGGTGGCAGCTGAGCGCATGTGGGGAGATGAGCAGAAGGACTTTGACTGCAACACATGGCAGCCAGGCTGCACCAATGTCTGCTACAACCAATTTTTCCCCATCTCCCACATCCGACTCTGGGCCCTGCAGCTCATCTTTGTCACTTGCCCTTCCCTCTTAGTCATCATGCACGTGGCCTACCGGGAGGACCGGGAGAAGAAGAACCGGGAGAAGAATGGGGAGAATTGCCCCAGGCTCTACAGCAACACGGGCAAGAAGCATGGTGGGCTGTGGTGGACCTACCTGCTCAGCCCCTTCTTCAAGCTTATCATAGAGATCCTGTTCCTCTGTCTCCTCCACAAGATATGGGACAGCTTTGACTTGCTGTCAAAACAGCCTTTCAACAGCCTTTACACTCTGAACTACTGCTGCTAAATGTTCTCCTGATCATTCCTTTGACATGGAAAAAGAAGCATGCAGATATAATTTTTTTTAATCTAATAGGTCATTTGCCTCTTGCCCTGAAGAAAACGACCCATTAGGTAGAAGTAAAGTTCTACAGTTTCACAAAGTAGAAGATAATTGTGGGATATGAAAATCTCTTAGAAAACAGAAGAATTATTTATGATATGCATATATTATCTCTGGTGGAGCTTCGAGTCAAACAGATCAGTAAGCCAAAAACTTCTGAACTCTGCCACTTAGCTGTTGAGCAATACTGATAGTCATAAAGAACCTGATATTATTTTTAATCAAAGTGAATAATTGTACATCGCAAGATGCCATGTCATTTCAGATGCTTTTGTAGAATAAAAAGTGTTTGAGTTCAGAATAAAAAAAGATTTATTCAACAAATATGCTTTTTTCTTTTGGCTATCCCCTTTCTATGGTAGAGATGAATGCAGTTTTGGTCTTACCTGAAATCACACTTGAGAGTTCTGCGTAGGTCTTCAACGAAGTTGCCTAAATTCAGCAACTTGCAAAAAAGAGAATATACTTCAGTCTCATTTCCAAAGTCACAGATGCCTGACAGTCGCTCTGAGATCTTATCTTCTGTCTCCTAATTTAGGTGAGTGGAGCCCAGATCAGAGGTTGAGAGAGAAGTGTTATGCAATGCTTGTTTAGTGTGACAGATTTTGGCCAACAAACACCAGCTGAAACTTGCAGTCTACCTAGGTTGCAAAGTTAAAGTCTGCATAGACATGTTTACCTTTTTGTTAGCTACAAAACCTGTTTGGGGTTTTACATCAAATAATGTGCTTTGATAACAGGAGCTGTAGTCTCACCAATTTGGAAATTTAAGTGGCTGACATTTTTGTTGAGGTTTAACCCTGGCCAGCAGCCAAGCCCCAGGCAGCCGCTCACTCACTGCCCACACAGTGGGATGGGGAGACAATGAGAAGAGTAAAAGTGAGAAAACTTGGGGATTGAGGTAAAGACAGTTTAACAGGTAAAGCAAAAGCCGTGCATGCAAGCAAAGCAAAGCAAAGCAAGGGATTCATTCACCACTTCCCATGGGCAGGCAGGTGCTCAGCCATCCCCAGGAAAGCCGGGCTCCATCACGTGTAACGGTTACTCGGGAAGAAAAACGCCATAATGCTGAATATCCCCCTCCTTCTCCTTGCCCCAGTTTATATACTCAGCATGATGTCCCATGGTATGGGATATCCCTTTGGCCAGTTCGGGTCACCTGTCCTGGCTGTGTCCCCTCCCAGTGTCCCGTGGCCCTCCAGCCCTCTCACTGGCAGAAAGTGAAAAGTCCTTGACTGAGTATAAACATCATCCAGCAACAGCCAAACCCATCTGTGTGTTATCAACATTGCTCTCACACCAAATCCAAACCACAGTACTGCACCAGCCACTAAGAAGAAAATTATCCCAGCCAAAATCGGGACAGTTTTACACAACAAATTTGTACACTGCAGTTGGTATGAAACTTTCTCTGTAGTTCATCTGTGTATTGGGTCTGGCTGAACCCCACAGCAGCCCTCACAGTGCTGTGCTTTGTGTTGGTAGCTAGGAAGGTGATGATAACACACCAGTGTTTCTTTTAGCTACTGCTGAGCAGCACTCACATAGCATCAAGTCTGTCCCTCTGACCTTCCCCACCCCTCACCAGTAGGCTGGGGGTGAGCAAGGTCTTGGGCGGGACAGCTGACCCAAACTGACATCCAAACAGGATATTCCATACCGTATGGTGTCTGCTCAAATATAAAAGCTAAGAGAAAGTAGGAGGAAGGAGGGGCATTTGTTATTTGCAACATTTGTCTTCCAGAGCAACTGCTATTCTTCCCTGGAAGTGGCTGAATATCGCCTGCTCATGAGAAGTAGAGAATAACATCTTTTGTTTTCCTTTGCTTCCTGCTTCCACACATGTGATCTTTTCCACTGCTTTGTTAAACTGCCTTTTTCTTGACCCACAAGTTTTTTCCATCCTATTTTCCCCGCAGCCCACCGCCCCACCCTGGTTCTGCTGAGGAGGGGAGTGACAGAGAGGCTTGGTAGGCACCTGGTCCCCAGCCAAGGTTAACCCACCATGGCTTAGGCCATATCCTTAATGGATGCCAGTTTAATCAGGTCAGATATGTTGTGCGCTTCTAGAAGTTTTAGTAAGTATTTCTATAGTTGTTGGTTTATTTGAAATGATACACCATGACCTCCTGTTGTATGTAGCTATCTGAAACTGTATGTGCTTCATAAATGGATCAGACAACTTTTTATAATAGTTTAACTTCTATTAATTCCTTCCAAATACACCAGATTTTCCTAATGTGCCATATTTTACAAGTGTATCCTTCTGGATCTGGATTCTGCATAGAAAGAATGCAATTAGAAAAATAAAACAAAATAATCGATGCAGAAGTGGGTCAGTTTCTGGAGTACCTGTTCTCTTCCTAACAACTTAAAGTTCTGTTCTATGAATTTATACAGGCTACTACTCTGAGAAGTGGTGGCCTAATGATTTATTATTTTTTTAAAAATGTTTGATATATAAGGGTTTGAAGTGCTGACAGTGAAGGATTTAACATCTTCTTTTACAAACTTCAGTGATTCAAACTTTTATTAAATAATTGACTTCCTTGTAGCACTGGGTCATGCTATAATGCAATAATTGTTGGACATAGATCTGGTAAGCTTCTTTCAGTTAGACCATAAACAATACCCACTGTCTGAATATCATAAAGGTGTCCTTCAGTGTCTTTTAAAAAGCACAGGTTTTACTTTTTTATTTTATAGAATCCTGTTACAGATTTTATATATGTAATGTATTTTTAATTTATTCTACAGTTGCTTTTAAATCAATTACCAATATGCAACCAAAACTGTCAAAGTACTAGTAATATTTTGTGTGTAGTCTCAGACTGTAAAACATCTTTGATATTTACTTTTTCCCTTAGAGCTTCTTCCTTTTTAGTATGAGGTTTATATAAGAATCAGACAACCCCCATTATCAACCCTTTGCTCTGCCAAAAATAAATGAGATATTAGTTCTTGTGGTCAGGAAAAAAAAAATTCAAAGGCTCAATAGAATAAATAAGATTGTTAGATCCAAGATTTCCAAACCTTCTAACTATAATGAACTTACACCAATTTTGGCAATGTTTAATTATTGTCAGTACATTACTGAAGAGAGCTTATTTAGAGCCAGTTAGTACTTGGCTGGTAAGCAAACACATTGTGCAAGGAGTCCTTCCCTACCTACTACATCATTACTGCAGCCTCCTCTTCTTCGCCTCATGCTACCTTTTCAGTAGTGCTCCCATTGGATTTGTACCTTCCTATCCCAAAATGCTGGCTTCATTGGTTGATGTGAGCAGCAAGTCGGCAGTCACGAAGGTATGCAGTTCCTCCAAGTCCTGTGAAAACTGACAGCTCGGTGGAAGAAACCCAATGCCTTGACTGAAGGAGTGTCTTTAATATACACTTGCACTCTGTTGTGCATCAGCTAAACAACATGAGAGAGAGAATTATGAAAACTTGTAGCATGAAGCCAACCTGCTAGGCAAAACTAGAGAAAACCAAGCGTGGTTTAGTCCCTGTGCATCTGCGGATGTTTTTTTCTGTATGTGGCACTGTACTGCCACTACTCTGTGCAGGAGCAGGGCTTAGGGGTATGTCTGAATTGTGCTAACAGAGCTGTGTGATTCTTCATGATGTTTTTTCCTAATGGAGTAGAACCAGTTGTTTGCCCTTTTCTAATCAGGAAAGGTCAAAAGTGAGTGACATTATAATGTACTCATGGTTTTGCCCCCAGGCTTGTGTTGCCCTGACAAATTATGATGGATTCCATTTATAAGCATGTATGAATTTGTATGAGCATGCATATATGAGTTTTGCAGAACTCAAGAAGAGCCCTGCTGTTGTAATGGTCTTTTCTGGAGCCCTTTTGCTGCCTTTGTGTCTCTCTGAAGGTTATTCTGTGGGTTTGAAAAATGTAGTAAGAAAACATTTTTGCAGACATGGATGCTCTAAATATTTGCTCATTGAAGGGTTTGGGAATCGCTGGTCTGCAGAACACTTGTTGGTGGCCGTAAGACATCTGGCTGATCATGCTGAGCAGGCACTACTCCAGACACTAAATGCTTACAGGATGGTATCTCATGTGGTTCTGCAGGGTAGATATGGATCTTTGTGTGACTGTAGAGGACAGTAGTGAGTTCTGTATATCTGTTGAGACAAAGCCCAATGATAAAAGCACTTGAGTACTTGCATTCGACTACTAAATAAGGGTAATGTTACAATAAATTTACAGCCACCCAAGGCTTCCTTCTCAATAAAAAAAACAACTAAACAAACTTGGAAAAACCATTAATTTTACATGACTTGCACTCTACTCTCAGAATATTTTTTTTTATTTGTTAGGCTTCATCTTCTTGAGAAGTATGGCATGGCATCATGGGGGGTCTAATACATGAGATATATTTTGAATAGATTTTTTTCCCCAGCCTAATTAGTGAGGATTATGTTATATGAGTAAAACTCTAATGTGCGGAGTCTTTGCCTCTGTTGTCATCATTTTGGGTATAGGCATGTCTGAAGGAAGCAGGGTTTTTCAACAACTTTTCAGGCTTGAAAACAGTGACAATATAAACCCAGAGTTTCTAGCTTTTGGTTTTTTTACAGGCTAGCCCTGTATTTCTGAACCCATCCCTGGAGAAAGAAGGGAGAAGGAAGAACAGCAAAATTACTCCAGGGGACTTTCTGCTGAGAGGAGGTCAGACACTGCTGTTAGAAGCAACTAGAAGAAGTATCGTCACCCTGTTCTAGTTCTGTGTATTGCACCAGCTTTGCAAAACCGGGTTCCGGGTAGGGATGCTTGGACTGGGGCAGGGTGGGTCTTTACTCTTCTGACCCTGAGCTCTAATGCTCCAAGTTCTTCTCAAACAGGAAAGGATTTCTCTGACAAGCTTCCGTTAAATAAAGGATTAAAAATTAGAGAATTGCGTTGAGAAGAAAGAAGCATAAACAAAGATGGATTTCAGTACTTCAGTGCAACCTCATGTAGCAAAGTTGTTTATAGATTTTAGCTTATTAAGCAAAAACCAAAAGCAGATTCTTTCAATCTTGGCTGTACCACAAGGTCAGCATCTCTCAGTATGAATTACCGGGAGGAAGAAGACAAGTCATCTCTGGGTAAAAATTATGTTCTTGTTCTGAAGACATACAAGTGAAGGGTGTGACACTGAGTAGCTAAGACTTCCATGGAAGAGACTGTCAAGAAATGAATCAGCAGACATGAAGAAAGAATATTTTACATGTCAAAGGCTAGATGACTGTTATGAGATATGACTTCTTTCTTGGCTTTGATTTCAGCCAAGACTGTCCTTTCTCAGGCTACTCCATGGTCTACTTTTGCGAATGTAGTGGTGAGAAGTATCTGCCTATTCAAGTACTTTCATTCAGAAATGAGGAGAGAAAACAAAAATATGCCATGAAATAAATTATATAGTATCCGTGCCTTTTCCTATGACCTTCATTAGAGTAAACATAATATTGTAATATATTAATCTTTTTCAATGTCTCTTCCCAGTGTCCATTTTTTTAAACTAGGGTAGCTGATACACCCTTACATAAAAGATAAACAGAATTTTTACTGATTATTTTAAAATATTCCTGTGAACTTTTTACTGTATGTGAAGTGCAAACTTCTAGACTTTATACCAACAGTCTTAATTTTAACAGGGGGGTGGGGTTTTGGCCTCTGATTCTCAGCTATTTGGTAATAATCTGCTATTTATACTATTAAGAGCTGTTTTCCTTCTCCACTAATAAAATTCACAGCAGCAATGAAGAGGCAGGATGTTGCATCAGTAAACATTTTAGGCATCTCCCCCCACTCCCTGCCAAGACATTAATAGAAACTGTTATCTGTTGCTTTCCTGGCAGGGTGCTGGGGCTCCTCACCTTTACCTTGTCACTTCCAGCACAACGTCTTCCACTGCCCCTGTGCCAAGGGGGTGCTGCCCTGGCACAAGGTGACACTGTCTGTTCCCCCACCTTCCTGAACAGCCTTGCTCTGCTGCACACCCAGCCTGCACAAATCACCCCATCCGTTCTCAGTCATGCTAATTGGCATACATAATCACTCTTAATATTTAACATGTTCAGGTCGTCTATTCAGTGTCCTACATGTCTTTCACTGGTACAGATATCTGAAGTGTTCTGTAGAAGGACTGTTTGATTTTGTTTCCTTGCCACCTTTTATGATTTATTTTAAGGAATAATCATGCCAGATCTCTTTCTCACTTCTAGGCAAATATAATTGACAGGTTATCAGGAAAGGCATTTTCTGTGAAGAGAGGAAATATTAGTGGCAAGGCACTGTTGAAATACGATCTGGAGGGGACAGGAGTTTATTAAAGAAAAATAAAAGTTGACAAGAACTGATAAAGACACTTGATATCAAGGAAGCAGAGATCCTCTAATGCAAAAGGGAGCTAACAGGCTGATCTCTTTTACCCGCCAAAGACAGAGAAAGGGATCATGACTCATAGGTAAATCTAGAGACTGAGCACAAATGGGAAAGAGCTAGATAAAGGAATGGGTGATTGATACCAGAGAAAATGCATGTAAACAGGTTACAAATAACTTCAGGCTAGGCACTGGAAGATGGCTGGAAGATAACCATGGGAGAAAACACATTTCTGGAGCAGTTTCCACTGGAAGCAGCATTTAAGCTATGTTGTGGCAGAGATAAAAACAGATTAAAAAATAATAAATATGTGCAATAACAATATGATAATACTCTTGCTAGCAGGCTGTAGGAGACACAGTAAAATGGTCCAATAATACCTTTCAGTCTTGAGCTTTAGAAAGGATTTACAATACACCAAAGTCTGTGCCTCATACTCACTTTCATTTACTTTTCTTTGCTACAAACATTTCTATACCCCCTACATAAGGGATTTATTTAGCAAAACAGCACACATGTATCTGCTGTGATTCTTTGAAGTTGTGAGTTATAGAGTCGTTTTCTGGGGAGAGAAAAGAATGGTTCTTTGGTTTTAATGATAATTTAAAGGGCTAACTAGTTATGTTTAGCTTATTCTTTGTCCCCAAGAATTGATCACTCATCTTAAAATCAATGGTTGCCTGGTGACAAGCAATTAAAATATACTTTGATTACTTGTGTGCAAATAAAATCTTGTCTTGGCCTGTAATGATGGTAACAAACCTAAAGTTATGTTTTTATCAGAGTTTTGGAGGCTTAAACAAGACATGTACATTGTTTTTGGCATTCCTGTAAGCCTCTTGCAAATTTCAGTTGATGTATAGAACAGTCTGCATGATGAACTTTGTGTTTATGTTCAAAGGTAGAATAAGGAGGCACATTTGAGTTTTCGCTTTGTTTTGGTTTTGGGGTCCTTTTTGGTCCTGTAATATCATATTTTAAAAAATACTTTTGCCAGAAAAAAAATATTCTGCATAAGTCTTCTTTGCTGGGAGTTCTGGCTGGCTGAGCACCACCAGCACTGGCAGGACTAGTGTTTGCCACTAATTTCTTCCAGTTCATCTGAGTAGGAGGGTAAATTCCTGGTGGATGTGAATTAACTGATTGTGAGTTGCCTCAAAATACTGAAATAAGACATTGCAAAGACCAGTCACAAGAACTGTAATGAAAGTATGTTGTTATTTACTAAGCTTTATTTGTGCTTCCACAAATTCATGTTACTGCAAATTAGATTCTTTACAAGGGGTGATTGTTTTTATGAAAATTAAAGTGAAAACAAGACAAAACAAATGTGAGAGAAAACATATTACCACCATATCATCCTCAATTTATGAGGATATTCAAAAGATGTTTATTGTTTCTGACAGATTTCACTAGTACAGAAGTTTTAAAACAAGATTATTAAATTCTTTCAAGGGAGATTTACTCAACATTATTATTATTATTATTTACTTTATTGCTGTCATGAGTGTTCACACAGTAACAAAGATTAGGCTGTCCAAACAGCTGTACCTGTGATAATCAACTAGCCTGCTGTGGATTGGATTTGGACTACATAGACATTTTCAATTTTTGGACATTTCTGGACATTTTGGACATTTCTGGAGTACATGTGGGAGCATAGAAGGTGTCCACTGTTTCTCCAGGAGCCACCATATTGCTTATTTTGGCTGCACACTCCTAGGAAGCAGCTGTTGTATTTGTTCTCTTTGCAGCCATGGAGGTGAAATTCAACATTTTGCTGTGCTGGAACCATTTCTATACTTCAGTGGAGGCCAGTGGAGGCTGGAAAAAATGCAGGTATCCCTTTGATAAAGGATACTTTTCTGTAAGATCATCCACCTCTCTTATGAGAGGTTTTGGGTGTTGGGGTTTTTTTTCTTGTGTGATTGATGTGGTGTTTTTTTTTAATCAATTGCAATATCTATAAACTATATAGGCAAAAATTAAGCACATCATATAAATATTATTTGTTTTAGTTTATTAATGAACAGCAGAAATAGTGAATGTCATTTTAAGTACTACAGAACACTACTGTTATACAATCACTTTTTTGTATCTATAAGGCTGTACAACTTCCTTTTTAAAAAATAGTTTTCATACAAAGAATTGACTTCTTGCATGTGGTCTGTACTTTTAAGTGCAGTGATGAACATGATGTGTGGTGGAATTATACTGCTTATTTTGATATGCCATATCAAATAATACCTCATATAAATAGCACATAGAAAGCGTCATGTAAACATGAAACAGCAAGGTACTTTCTCACCAGTCAGACACAATGTGAGAACATCTTGTAAGGATTTAAATCCAGGTGATGCTTTTTTCCCCCGGTTCTTGTTTCACTTTGCTTTTTCTTCTGTTTAATGAAGGAAAGAAAGGACTTCAGATCATGAAGGACCATCAAATAAACATGAGCACTTAGTGAGATGATGTCATCTTCATATTTTATGCATCCATTGAGAGCTGGATGGAAATATGAAGGAAGAACAGCGAAACGGCTATTACTTCTATGTGTGGCATCAGCTATTCTCTTACCAGATTGCAGTGTTACTTCTTATTGTCACCGGTATGGAAGAGAAGTCTAAAAAAAACCCGAAACAGCTCAGAAAGCAACCACGAGAACAAAGTATAAATATTGTCTTCAAAAAGAGCCCAGCTGGTTCAGCTTATCCTAGAGGCAGTCATCATTTGTGTGATGCTGAGTGCAGAGGCAGAGCTCTGGTGAAAAGAGCATCTTCCATCCACAAGATACAGTGCAGGCAGGAGCTAGGGGCTGGCCGGCAAGGTGGGTGTCACACGGTCAGCGCAGGGAGATGCCGAAGAGCCAGGAGCCTTGTGATCTTCGCTGAAGTCCGATGAAGAAATGGGGGTACTGCGCTGATGAAGGGGATGATTTAGTGTAGGAGGGTAGTGCAGACAAAGGAACTGTGTTTTAGACTTTAGAGTGTGAGTTTCTTTAATCTGTTTCATAAAAGAGTTTATCTTACTATCAACTTTAGGACCGGCAACGTATGTGTGACCGGGATGCCCTCTTCAAAGGGAAAACGGTGCTTGCGGCTAATCCTCCACGAGAGGGGGCTAGAACTGTCTCTAAAATGTTCGCAATTCGGCCTGCGGAACCGCCCAGCCTCAGCTCGACCCGCAGCGCTTGGTGACCTCCTGCCGCAGCCAGTGCCTCAGCGCACCCGGCACACCGCCGCCAGCTGCTCCGGCACGGGCTCGGCCCCCCGCGCGTCCCACCCTGGGGCGCCCCCGGGCTGGGTACCGCGACAGCGAGGGGGATGCCCTGGCCCCTCAAACTGCCAGCGCCACTGCCGCCTTCTTTCATTTGCTGTATACCTGATGTGCACTCTGCCAAGGAATTGTTAGTGGCACAAAGAAAGTCTGCTGTGGCAGTGCGAAGACACAAGTGTCTTGCTGCTGTTAGCCCTGTTTGGATAATTATCAAAAAATGCAGCCCCTCACCTGCCAGTGTACTTTACTGTGCTGTGGCTCTGAGGCAACAAATGCGGAGGCAAACTGGGGTGTGTGTGTGTGTGTGTGTGTGTGAAACTGGAAATAAAATCTGTGGTGCCTCACTGTGCAATAAAAAGTAAGAACAGTTTTTGGATCATCGAGCTGGATGTGTAAAGCTGTATTTCCTACTGCCTTAAACCCCAGAAAAACAACAAAGCCACAAATTGGAACCTTCCTCTAGGAATATGTGTGCTACATGGAAAAACCCCAGACTTACTCATAAAATCAGTTAGTGGATAATAATGGATTTCAGAATGACTTGGAGTTTTGAAATCAACTGCAATAAAGAAAAACCTGGTCTGAAGGAAGAGTCAGAGATACTAAAAAATACTACCACTAAAAAAACCCTCTTCTGGCAAGTAAGCATCCTTTATGAAGGTCAGCTGGAACTGCTGGTTGAACACATGGAAACATGGAGCTAAATGAGCAAGGGCATATGCTGAGGGAGGCCTGTGAAAAAACTTTTCCAGGAAGATTCCTGGGGCAGAGAAGTGTCCAGCATCCAAGGCAGAGAGGTCTGTGAGTCTGAAAACCTGTAGGTACATAAAGAAAATGAGAAATTATAGAAAAGTTCTAAATGGGAAGGTATAGAAATACTTTTGTTTTCAAGTCAACAATATTAAGCAACTACAACCTTTTTTTTTGCAGTGAAAGCTATTGTTTATTGTATCATTGGATGTTACAGGCCAAAACCCACTCTTCTTCAAGCAAGAAGTGGAAGGATTTCAGGATGTGGCATGTGTGCATGTGTGAAAGAGAGAGAAAGCACAACACTTATAGTTCACTCAAGAGGCAAAATGCCTCGATTACTGTGCACAAGAGCTGGTCAGTGGCTACTTAAACTAGTGTGCAAGGAAAGCAGCTTCGCCACTAGGATCCGTGATGGATCTGCCTGTGTGTGCAGTCAGTCTGGCTGGCCTGAGCCTCATGTCTGATGGGCCTGATGGTCAGCACTGAGGGGCGGTAAAGGCTGGTTAAAAAAATGAATGAAAAAAAGTGATTTAAGGTAGGGAATATGTTCTGGATTGTAAAGTATTATTTCTGTTTATTGGGGGGGGGGGGGGGGCGTGCGGGCAAAGAGGTATATATGTGTGGGTGTACAGAGACTTGGTGTGTCACACCCTAGGGTGGAATTGTTAGTGTGTCTTCCTCTTACTTGTACCAAGAGTAATGGGGGCTGTGGGAAGAGGATGAAACACTAGGCAACATCTCATTTGTTTGACTCCTGACAACTTCTCTTGACATATGTTAAACAGACCTACTCATGACGAGAGACTAACTTTGGTTTTGTCAAGGCCAAAAAGCTTTTTTTTTTGTTCAAAGGCTTCTCATAGTATACATTACTGATGATCTGTCTGCCAGTTTGCCCTTTGGTCTGCTAGAAGCAGCCAAACACTGAAACGATTCTGGAGGATTATGCAAACAAAATGTTTGTTTATATTTGTGTACAGGGAATAATACTGATATTTCAATGTGGCTCACAGTGTCCCTTCAAATTACACTGAGCAAGGTTATAATTCAGGCAACTTTGTTAGCTTTGCACACTGTAAAAATTATGATGTTTCTTAAACATACACAGTGCATCACTAGCAAGCTCAAATACAAAGTAATGTGGGTCTTAAAACTTATAATCAAGGCTAATATTAGCAGATAATGCAAACAACTGCAACATTGCATAGCACCAAAATGCATTTAAAATATCTAGTGTCCAACAATTAAAACTGCTCTCAGATTTTTCTTCTAGCCAGCTTGTTTTATTGAAGACATCCCTTAAGAGTCAGTGCAGTACAATTATCTTCTTTTTGATGTTAGCAGTCATATAAAAAAATAATTGTGTGAGAAAAAATATCTTTTAGGAAGCATCTCGGCAAGTGTCTTAATTGTTAAGTAAAAATAACTTTCTGTCTGACAAAGGAAGAAATACTCACAAAATACCAATATGGGGCTTCTTTGAAGATTGCTTTTATATACACATTACAAAATCATAAAGCAAACATTTTCAATGAGAAGTATTTTTCTCTCATTTTTTTCTTAAAAAAAAAAAAAAGAAAAAGGGCAATATATTCAGCATATGTCTTTAAAAAAGAAGGGCAAAAAGTCCCGTAGGAACTCAAGGGTTAGAGAATATGCTGGTATACTTACTGACATCTTTTTGTTTTAAGTGACAAAGGCAAAGCAAAGGCTGTACTGACCTTTCTGAAAGAACAGATCCATGGGGAAAGATTTTTGTATGCCAGACAGGAAGCTATCCTACTCGGTTATCCCAGTGAGTGAAATGCAGCCTGAGGGCTGTTGTTTGTCTAAAGCTAAAGGTGTAGTTACACAGAACATCTCATCTACAGAAACTATAAAATACTTTACTGCAATTAGTTTAATCCAATAATTTAGCTATCTGTTAGTGTTTCAAAGTAATCTTTTAGTTTTAAATATTTATTGTTATCCTTTCAATATTTATTTTTTTCACTGTGCATATAATCCCCAATTTTATAGTCTCATTATTACACTACATAAATCTCCATGTCTGCTTTATATTGCAAGGTTTTCTTAATCATTGTATTACATTTCAAAAATCTAAAGTAAGCTTTTTGTCTGCTTATGCAAAAAGGTTTTCTGGCTCCCAACATATATCTGGATACCAAAAATGGATATAGATAATCAATATTTGCTAAACCAAAGAGTGAAAATTAAGAAAATCTGATGGATATAGGTGTAATCACAGTACAGACAATAGTACTACAGCAATTCACTATGTATTTTATGATAGGTGATTAACCTATGAAATTCAGGAAGCCCAAACTCAGCGTGGTACCTATTTATGTAAAGAAAAAGAAAATTATGTATCATATAAAAAAAGGCATCCTGACTTTATAGGATGAGAGAGAAAACTTCCGGAGTAGTAGGTAGTAGTTAGCAGCTTGTCTCTCTTCCTTGTTTTTCATTACAATAGATTGCATGATTACAGATTTTCTCTTTTGTTTGTTAAAACTTCTCTTATAAAGCCAACCAAAACACCATAGTTGCAAAAAGTTATTATTTAAAAAAAGTATTCATGAGACTGTGGCTTCCTTTATGTTATGCAGTGCTGTCATTCAAAGGAGTTCAAATGAAACTCAATTTGAAATGGGGAAGAAGAATGTTGCTACATAAGAAGATGCAAACTCCCAGTAAAACAGCTGGGAATCAGTATAAAAATGAAATTACAATGCTTAAATACCCAGCATGGTGGGTAGTGAACAGAATACAAAGAGGTAAGGTAGCCTTAGCTCTCCCATGCCAACTTTGAAATGTAACTAAACAGTGGATTCTTCTGTGAAACTGAAGTGTAGAGTTAAAAATATCTTCATTTAAGCAATTTAAGTTAAAAGCATTTTGATACAGGTTATTCTGATGTCTGTAGAGCATCCGATGTGTCATACATCCAGTAACTGGGAGCTCACTCAAGTTCCCATGGTGTGCAACATCTCCGTTGCTGTCAGGTTGGGGATGGGGTGGGTGGGACACACTGTCCCTTCCTCTGAAGCCAGGCCCCGCAGCGTACGGTGCTCCTTACTGACCCCACGCTGCTCCTGGGCACCACCAGCCAGTGTCACAGCCAGAGGAAACAAATTAGGCAGAAATCAAAGAGGAGTCAGTGGCTGAGAGTGTAGCAGCTGAATATTGCAGAGTGCTGTGAAGTGCTAATGTCCTGGTGGTTAGACAGCATCAACATAACTTCCCTAAGCATGGCAATCAGCAAGCAAATCCTTTGGCGCCTTTGCCATGCAATATGCTCTTTAAAGTTTTCAGACATAACCAGTGTTAAGGCTGCATAACAGTTTTCAGAGCCTGGTCCTTAATGAAAGTATAGTTCCTATCCTGTTTATCACCAGTCATGTAACTGAACTAAAATCCAGTTTGTGGAACAGGGCAGCTCCTTGGTTTTGTAAGAAGACAAACAGGCGGCTTCAGGTTGCTAAGGAGTATTGTCTTTCTTTCATGTGTGTAGGCTCCTTGGGATAGGTTATGAATTGTACTTAAATTAGGAGTTTCCAATACAATTAAATGTTGTGGAACTAAAGACTGTAATCACTGCCACAATATATTTCATGTGCATGTAATTGGTGTTGGCCAACACCAGTTTGCTGGTTATCTATCTGTATGATGGATACAGTTCATCATGATTTGCACAGCTCACCGGTTATCACTTGGTACCTAAAGTTCAGGCTGAATGGAAACACGATTGGCTGTGCCAGTTGTGCCCAGGCTTGCTAAGCAGGTTGATGGTTCAGAAAACTCCAGAGCATCATCTGGTTAGGTGTTTGCTGAATGTACAGAACCAGACTTACTAAATTTTGAGAATCTTTACATTACAGTTGGTTATAATGGACTTCAGTTAAGACTGTGGCAAGGACTGGCAGCTAATACTAATCTGATGGAGTGTTAACTGTAGAAATTTTAATCCAGATCAGGCCAAGAGCATATATATATATATATATATATATATATATTATTCTCTTCAGTTTTGAGTTAGTATGGTTTGACCTCCATTATATCTGCTGTAATTTATTGGCATCTAGTGAAAGGGCAGCATACCTGCAATGTAAATTTTGAGCAAACTCCTCATGGTGTTATTGTAGGGAGGCTTACATCATAGCCACCACTGTATCCCATTGCTAGAATAAGATGTGTTTCTGTACATAATCCTGTGGCAATACGGATTTGCAAAGAGCATAGGTAGCTGAAGATCTGTATTTCCTAAAGACAATAAATCTATACTGTTACAAATAGATTTCATAGTGGTGCCTGGGGATGGTGTAAATTCAATGCCTTTTAGGAGTTAGAAGTTAGGAACTGACTGTTCAGAGCCTGTATGGTTAGCTTACCACAACTAAATTATTTGACAGGGAAAACATCGTTACTGGGTAAAAACAGATAAACTATTACAAAATATTTATCTCAGTTTACCTCCCAGGGAAACAAACCCACTAACAATCAGTTGTGTTGCAGTACAGAGATATATCATTATGTCAAATATGAGAAATTCAGGCTTTGAAGTAAAATAACCTGTCTTCTTTATGTGACAGTAATAACCAAATACCAAGAAATGCCTGTATATATTATTTATGAACATGGATATACGTACCTACATAAAATCAGATGCTAACTCACAGAACCACAGAAAGTAAGGCTGAAAGGAAGTTGAAGAGAACATCTTGTCTGTACACTGAAACTGGTGAACTCTTCAAAAACTAACCTTGATCTACAGCACAACCCCCCCGCCCCCTCACTTTTCTGTGTGAATAGGAACAAAAGAATCTGGACTCCATCTGGAAATTTTCAGAGGAATAGTACAAACTGATAGTGATCATTCTGACAACAAACAGGATTTCAGCACCTGCCAGTGGCGTTGACACACTCAGAAACTTTTCAGAATTATTGGGGTTTGACCGCATGACATAAAAGCATGAGAAAACTGAATGTAGGTAATAACACTGAATACAAGTAATTTGAAAATCTGAAATGAATAATTACAGTAAACAAAACTAAAAATAAATCTCCATTCAGTATGAAAACAGCAAGGAAAACAAACTTTTATCCAAAAGGAGAGAAGGGAATACAAGCTGTTCTGGAATATATAAACAACGACTCAACGGATTGCTTTAATATGTTTGGGAATAAAAGAGGACTAAGTGGCAAAAGTTTAAAAAGGTAATGAAAACTAACGCTGAATATTTTTTTTTAGTATTGAATTAATTGATGCACATATTAATAAGTGTTATCAAAAAGCATAGTTTTGAATAAATTTCCCAATAAACGTTCTCTGGAAAACTCTGAAGTACATATTTAGTGAATAACATCTTAGGTAGGATGACAGTTGGTAATGATTAGTGAAAATAATCTTAAACTAGAAAGCCATCTTTACCAAGGCATATAACAAAGGGACATAGCTGGTAAAGATGTATAAAGTTACTTCATCTATTAGTTCAGAAATATATCTCTTTTTTTTGGATGCAAATTAAGAAAAATATTCTCATGAATTGAAGCTAAATGATAGGTCAACTGAATCTCTGATATGAAGTTCTACTGTGAGTTCTTAATTGTGGGACTGATGCAGGCTAAAATTACTTTTTTGGGCTATCAAAGATTAGGTGAATTCCTGCTTTTCATACAAAATTCAGCTCTTTGTAGAGCTGATTGTAGAGCTATGACTAATGCCACCATAATGTGTATACATGCCTTTTATACATACTTCAAAAAAAAGTATATATATATAATATATATATAATGTAGCATATACTGAGTTTTAAGAAAACATTTGCTTAACTGTATTATCAGAATATGTAGTAACATGTATGACATGCTGATTTCTCTGGCAGCATGAAATTGATTTTGTACTTAAGTATCTTATATCTGTTGAATCAGAGAAAGTTATAATACCCTATGGGATTTTAATCTCATATGGGTATTTTCCTGTTTGTATTTTTTAATACTAATGTCACATTTTAATTAAATGTTGTACAAGAGACTTTTTCTACCTTTTAAGAGTAGTTGAAAGATGAAAATTGAAACATGAAAGGTAGTTTCATGTTATTTCAGAGTATTCATGACTCCTGATGTACTTTTTTGTATACTAAAAAGATTGAAATAGAAAAGCAGAATAGTATACACACAGCATTTGCAGCAATAATTTCTTCAAAACCTTCTGTGATTGCCTGAGAAAGGATTTGCCTATGTAATGAAAAATAACCTATTAAATCTGTGATTTTAACCTTACAGTTTTGGGTAATGGAAAGTAATGGACCATTTAAATGTTCTTTATAGCAACAGTCTGGTTTGGCAGAGTTTGCACAATTCCTTTTTCACGATCACTTTTTGCATTTCAGTCACACCAAACAGACCAGGAATAAGGGCGGCTTTCACTTTTCAGAGGAGCAGGTCCACAACTGTAGGCTGTTGATTTGGCATAACTTGCAGCACTTCTAAAACTTGCTAGAAAGCTGCTGACTTGAAAAAAAAAAGCATGGACATATGTAATTACATCCTTCAGACCAAAACTATTCTCCAGTGGCTTCCCGTTTCTGGTGCTTTTGTCCTGAAAGGCAACAGAAATGGCAATTACCGGCAACACTAGACACTGCCTGCTCCCTACAGCTTTGGGGATATGTATGTGTGTGTCTATGCACACACAGAGTCTTTTACCTTGCATCGCAATTTCTGGCAGCAGCTAGGAAATGAAATGTAATCTCTTTCAGTTTCTTGTTTGTCTTACCCATCACATATTGGAAAAGACCTTGGGTCACTGTCCCAATGGACTGTCACAGTCTTTATCACACAGGGAGACAGGAAGCAATTGCAAAGCATAAGCCAGGCTGTTTACACAGCAGCATAGAGAGCTTTACCCTAAATTACACCTCATTCACGTGGAATAGCTTTTGCCCCTTGCTCACCTCTGGGAGGTGATACCCTGCTAGCTGCCCCCAGCGAAGCATTTGAGAGTCTTCCAGCAGCAGTGGGAACCGATGTGGAGGCACAGTGGGACCCTTCAGAGGGGTGCCAGCTGGGAGAGGCACCCCTGGGGAGGAGATGAGGGCTTTCCCATGCTAAGTCAGCCCTGCTGCCTTCTGAGCTGTGTTACATCTCCCCTGCCATGACTCTCACCCCTGCTGTGGAGTGGAGAGGAAGACAAGAGCTCGCTGCATTAGCATCCCTTACAAAGCTGGAAAGGTCACCATTGGTACAGAGACCTAGGCACCAGGAATCAGTCCTTTGGAGTAGAGAAGAGTTTCCACTTTTCTCCAGATTTTTGTGCAACTGAACATTCAATCACCTTTGTTTTCTGTGGTTTTTTTCTTTTTCTTTCTAATTTTTTTCATTTTCCTGGCTGCTCCACTTTTTGAACCAATGATGTTTGTGAAATCAAAATAACAAGTGTGAAATGAAATAGGTTTGTTTATTCTAGAATATATTTAAAGTGATGAAAGATTCATTTTTTTCCCTCCAGATGTTCATTATAGAAATTGGCTCTTGCATTAGAGAACCACATATTTTCAGTGGTTTCAGTCTCCAGAGCTAGAGAAAACCAGCTTTTTTTCTTCTCTTCAAGGGCACTGAACTCAATCATATCCTCCAAAATTGCAGAAGGCAGAAGATGATAATTGGCAATGGAGTACTCATTTGAAAGCCATGTCCTAAAAATCTTTCAGCCCACAAGAAAATTCATGTGTCATACAAGGACAACTTTTCAAATTTTAGGATACTGTTCTCAAGTATTCGACAAAGATGACCAGAACAGAGTGTCTTATTTTATCAAAGCATCACAAAATGAAAATATGAATTGTTTAAAAAGTGGACTATTTGTACTCCAAAAAGCTAGAAGGTGAAAAAATAAGGCCTTTTACTGTCACTATGGGAGATGCCTTTAGGTCCCAAATGGGGGAGAAAGCATATATATGTCCTCTCTGAAACTTTCAAACCATATTCACATTCCCAGCTTTGTCCAGACTTTTGCTTTGTAAATCCTGAAATTCCTAGGTTAGGGTAGGTCTGCTTGCCGGGAGCACGCCTCGTTTAGCACACAGTTAAAACCGAGTCTCTGATCAGAAGAGTGTTGGCAGCAGAGGTCAGGCAAAACCCAGGGTGTCTCGTCCACACGTTGCTCCCAGTCTTTTGTTTTAGTTCGATAAAACAGGCTCCCACCAGCAGCACTATTCAGCTACACAAGTACATTTTGAAGCAGTACAACATACCGTCCCATGCTCTGCAACAATTATTTTACTCAGCTGAGCTTCCAGTACATTTTCAGGCTTACAAGGTCAGAGATGCGCACTTACACTGCTGCACGCTGCAGAAGAAGACAAGAACATGACTTTTTGCATATTTGTTTCTACGATGTTGTTTGCATATGGCTTTAATTCATACTAGACAGCCTTTGCCTTAACATTTTCACACTAATTCTACCTCTCATGAAAGAAAGTGCACTTTAAACTCCAAATATACAGAAGTTATAGACCAGTTGGAAGCCCAGCCATTTCAGGAATTGTATCCATAGCTGGAAATAGGTTGCCTTTTCTACTTCCCAGCAGCAAATATGCTGATTGTTCCCAGAGCCCTCCTGGGAAACAAAATGCAGAGTGACTTGTCCTTTAGCTCAAGTCTGCAGAATTCTTTTGTGCCATAAAAGTAAACTTTAACTGGAGGCATTTCAGAAGCACTGTCCTATCCGGCATTCCCCTGACCTTGCCGCAGGTGCCGTTCTTCCTTGCATGCCTGTTAGAAACAAGGAGCGAGGATTTCCAGCATGTGCCCTACTAAAACCTGTAGCTCTCTGTGGAGCGGGCAGCTTCACCATGGTACTCCACCATCTAACTGTGCCTCTGGTCAGCCCAGCTTCCCCTGTGTCAGCAGGCTGCTGGTGCCCTGGCTGGGCAAGGAGGGATTTTTCAGCAGATCTACCTCCTGGCAGGGTTGCGGCCCCTGGGGTCTGGTCTGGCTGTGTGTCAGCATTACTGGTGGTGTGGTGAAGCCATGACCAGTACTATTGGTGTCAGCGAGCACCTCGTCTCCGCTCGGATACCCACCATTCCCATTTTGGCTTGGACACAGTTCGGGTTGGACAGCCCCATGCTTCTGAAGCTGGAGTCCCACCTGCATCAGACTGCAGCGTGGCAGGGGTTTGCTGTGGGGAGAGGGCTGGCAAACTGTAATTTCCTAAGTGGAGATGGGTTTGTTATCATGTGATAAATCTTTTCTAATAACTGCTGCCAACGAGCCTGTGATTTGGAGAAAGTACTCACTTCTATCAATCCCTTGAAACCTACTGAAAAAAAACCCAACCCCAAACAAATGGGGTGGGAAATATATCCTGGCAAGGTTTCTGGCATATCTGTGTCCATGATTCAGCCTTTTATAAATGGATAATTATTTAAGTCGGTTTTTTCTTTGTAAGCAATACTGGTGTTTTACTAGCAAAGTGTTAACTTGTCTTTTTTCGGTTGACATCCAGTTGGGGCCAACCAATTTGCATAAGTATTAGTATTCTTGGCACCCCTAGAGACTTTTCTGATATGGTAAAGAGCAAAACACTGTAAAGAAACACACAGCCAAAGATGACTGAGGATCTGTGCACATGATGTGTGATAAATTTGTCAGCAATTAATTTCTTAATAAAACTCACAATAAATAGAGGAATCCCCTTAAGGTATGCTATTGGAAATCCCACAGGTATTTGAATCTCTTGAACACTCTGTTCTGTGAGCAGGATTTTCATTAAAATGCATGTATCTTTGCGCCAGCAATTCAGTATGAAAAGTAACCTGTTGGGTTTTTTCCTCCATTCACACATGCCCTTGAAGTATTTTTGGCAGCAATAGCAGGAAGACAGTCACTCCACCACTATCTGATTCTGCACTGCATGCAGGGCGGGAGGGTTATGGTGGCTTAATGACAGAGTTGGAGCCAGATGCTCAGCTGTCTCCCAGCTTAGGGAGCAAGTAATTCCTGCCACTCATGTGGTCCCTCTGGTTAAGTGCCTCTTTCTCCTTTTAGGAAACCATTTTCTGCCCTGCAGTGTTCTCCGATTCACACACATTTGTGTGCATCTCCCTTTAATTTGTATCTCCCCCCACTCAGCCTGCTATGTACTGTGACATGGAAGAGGAGACTAAACTGACAGTGATCTCTTATGATCCATGATTTTGTGGACAGAGGCCAAGACTGCTGCTGACTCTAAAAACTTTAGTAACAAAATACTAAGGAATCATTAATTTTTCAGTTTCAGATTGATCTCAATTAAAAAAAAAAACAACATGTTGTGACTGGAGTGGTCCTCAGCCTCTTTTAGCACAAACAGGGTTAAATGTTGAAGTGAAGGGACATACTTTTCATTTTCTATCATGGAAGTACAACTGGTAACTGTGATGACTGTGTATCTCAGGAGGTAAAAAATGACTAACCAGTTATAAGCAAACACTGGCAGAATACGTAAAAGCAGACACATAATTCACAGGCCAGACAGCAAGAGATAAGACACTGCATATGAATAAGAGTGTGTGGGTGTGAGAGCAAGGGAGTGCTGAAGGAGAGGATTTAACTGCTTCACTGAATGTGCAATTACACAAACAGCTCTCTGACTGCATTTCATCAGTAGATATTACCCAGTGGCATAAAACTGTTTAAAAAACCCAGCAAAGTATAATGAAAATGGAAGGCTTGCTTCCAGGCAAAATATACAATGATCAGTTAAAAATACCAATATGTAACATCTACCTTTTAAATAATCAGCTTGGTTTCTGTTTCTTCCTCAAAACGTGTATTTTTGGCTCAAATTTAGAAGTTGTGGTCTGCTTTCAGCAGATCATTTGAACAAGACATTGCATTCTGGATAACTATCACCTAGATACGTTAGTTAGCTATCTTAGAATGTACCGTAACTTAGGTAAAAATAGAGCTTCTTCCATTAATTAATATTTATCTCCGTTAATATCATTTAAAAAAGATCACTGAAAAATAGAATACTGATATTGCTTGATTTCAGTGAATACCCTATGCTGCGATAGAACATAAGCCTCTGCTTAGCCATTTGGTAAAAGACCTTTATGGGATGTCACTGCAGATATGACCTGAAATAACAACAGTATTGCAAGCTCTGAGGACTTTTTTGATGGCTGCAGAGAAAAAAACCAAGATGTTCCTTCCAAAGTTGGATAAGAAAGAGAATAGAGCCAGAAATGAAGTTAAGCAGAGTTTGTTCTACCAATAAACAGTTTCATAATTTTAAGTTGATGCAAACATGGGGGGTTTTTGGTGAACTTTTCTTTTTTTCACCGAGCTCTAACTTCAGCTTCTCAGGCTGATCTCTGGCTGATTCTCAGAATCAGCCTGTGAGGGCTGTTGTGTATCTCAGCTCTCCTCAGAAACCTTGGCACGAAGGATCAGCATTTGAAGCCTTAGGCAGCTCCTGACTGTCTGAGGACCCAGACGTGGAGAGGACCTCCTTCATTTACTATGGAAATCCTCGCTGTTCCCATCTGTGGCAGGTTCAGGCTGTGGACCACTTTCTTGCAGAGCAGGCATGACTGGATTTTCAGAAGTGACAAGCTCAGGTTTTGCATGATCCCTTTACAAGAATTTTAGATCCAGGCAAATGAGAGTTCAGTTTTCACCTCACTCAGTACTTTTGCCATTTCTTTTTGCATTGCATGTCCATACAGCTCTATTTGTTTTAGTAATGCCCCCTATTCCCCTGTTAATCTAGTGAGCTTTTTAAAGAACAGACTTAAAAATATGTATTTATTGTGGTGTAAGAATACTTATTCTCCCAAAGTCACAAACCTATAGGCAAAACTTTTTACTCCCATCTCCCAAGCATTCTGTGAAGGGCAATTTACAAGTAAAATGCAGAAAAATTTTTCATAGTTCAGACTGCTGAGCTCTGGGCCACTTATACTAGCTTTGTGGAAGTAGCTCATTGCACTTTAGATTTGTAAAGCCAGTCTGGATGTCCTGCTTATCTGTTTAATTTAACTGCCTTTAATGATCCAGCACACATGGCCCAATGCAGTAATACTGGATTACAAACCATCTAGTTTTTATGCTGGAGAAAGATTCAATTACTGTGACTCTTTCACCTAGCCACTATAAAACTTGGCTACAGTTTTCCACTCTGTCTTTCAAAAGAAATTGAACTCCTTCAGTGAAGCCTTCTCAATGCTCTTGCAATTTCAGGATGATTCTGTATGGATATTTAGCTCCACAGGTTTCATTTGAGTATTTAAGTAGTGATATAGGCCAGTGCATACTCAAATATACTTCTCTGGAATTCTTTTTTTAAATTTATTTTTATTATAGTAATACTTCCCAGCTGGTGATACTTAATTGTCTGGGTCTGATTTAGCCAAATGATAAACACACACATTCTTAAGTGACTAGCTCTCCATTCAGAAGTCTCATAGCTTTATTTCCCAAATTATGTATCTGAACTGTTCAATTTTTAGTAGCATGACTAACAATAGATTTTACAAATTATTTGTAAAACAGACAAAAGTGGCTGAATAAAATATAATTATAGTATATAAGCACAGGAGTCTCAGCCAGGATCTGCTATTCTAGCATTAAACTGCCATGCAAATAGGGACTGAGTGTTTGTTCCAGAGTGTATCAGAGAAAAATATGCAGGCAAAAGGTTGATTGAGCTCCACTCTGTTATGTTGTGCCACTGAAGTCCCCAGGTGGGAGGGAAAGCATGATCAGGACACTAAATTCCAGGGCAGTATGTTCATTCAGGTGATTAATTTATTTCAACACATTTTTACAATGAACTTATGTAGTATTTTTTTGTATCTTCAAGTCACGCCACTTCTTTTCTTTGTACTGTTGAAGCACCTGTGTCTTTTGGAGGTAGCCAGAATAGCGCAGCCCCTCCATGGCCACAAATTCTGCTTGCAGAAGAGTTATTACTCTTCCTACAGTCAAAAGGAGTTGACAGCTAACATGTTGCCTAAAAGTGTGAAAGCAGAGCATCCGTTTTGTTCCCTTGCTCCCATCCTACCCGCACACCGTTTTGCATGGTTTTAGCCCTTCAGACCCTGCATTGTAAACCAACTCTAACTACAGTCTAGGGACCTATACAATTGCATTTAAATTTAAATGCCATTAAGTGACTGAATAATTTATCAGTGTGTACGGCAACGGTTAACTGATGCTAATGTTAATTCTGTGGCTGATAGAAGTATTTTAGCTTTTTCTGATGTTTTGATCAGCTTTTGAAATGCCTTAAAGTTTCTCCTTCAAGTCAGCCTTAAGATCTATAGAAACATCTCCACTTAATTTTCATCCTCTGTTTTAGGAAGGCATCTCTACCTTTCATATAGGAATTACATATTTTTCAGCATGTGCTGCCAGGACCAGAAGAAACCACCTCTTTAGGTACTTGTATTTGGTCTGCTTCAGTAGTCAATAACTATGGACCAACTTAAGCTACAAAGGTACATGAACAATTCCTGCAACCACCAAGGACACTGACATGATTTAAACCTTTCTTGTAAAACCAGACCAGATCTCCAATGCACCAAGACTAGCAGGGAAGTGAAGTACGTCTGTAACAATGCTTTTTGACTAAGAAATTACACAAAAGGAGTAAATCTACATATTTGCATGAAACTTTAAGGAAATTACGCTATATGGGCTTAACAAAGTGTTCTTTTGCAAGCTGAGAGCATAGAAGTGACTTACCATGTACCTACTCCAGGAATTCCAGGTTGCACCTCTGTAGCATTTCTCTCCCCAGGAAATCCAGCTTGTCCACATCTGACATGATGAATGTGAGCAGTTCCATCATTTACTTACATGCTTTACAGTGTGTTACAGGTATGATTAGCTCTGCTTAGCAGAAGGAGGACTCAAAGCAAAGGGAAATGAACTTGACCAGCATTGTGTGGATTTATAGAGTCTGTCCAGAGTTTCTCCATTAGCTACTGCTACAGCCACAGATGGATAGTTATAAACACCCAGTTGTTTTAAATTGCTTGTACAAGTGCATTCTGTGATGCCCTATCTCAATGCAGTTACAATACTCAGCTCTTATTGAGACTTTGAACGAGCCTATAGGATAACATTTATGAAGTAGAATGCTTTCAGCAGTTTTGCTTTCAAGGCTGCTACTAGCCACTTTGTGCAGTTACAGCAAAACAAGGAATAGCTCTAAAATATCAGTAATTGTTACCTTTTGTTCTCTTTGTAATGTTTCTATTCTGTAAAATTGTTTGCTAACAGTTTTGGTTGATAACTTCAAAAGTTGTGTTTAATACCTTGCACTGTTTCTATACAACAAGCAATAGCAACTACCTGAATAGGTTTTCCCTGCTTCTCAATATATCAATAATTGTAAAAACCCATTAACTACTCCTTATGGTTGGTTCGTGCTGCAGGAAACACTTATATTTAACTCATGAGTTGAATGAGCCCACACAGGACGTAACAAAGCATTGTAAAACTTCCAGGATATGCAAAAAGACCAAGATATTTTTCAAAACTCACAACCCGAGAAAGCAATATTTAACCTGTAGCTTAATAGGGCAGATGTAAGCAATTAAAGTAATTCCTTAAAAAGTCAGTTCTACATCTGATCATATGGAAGTACTTAGCTTTGATTTTCCTTCCCATTACAATTACTTGTCAGCCTCCTTGATAATAAACACTTGTTCAGTGATAACATCAAGGATATCTACACCAATTATGCAATCACTTAATCTCTGTAATTCATTACATTTTGCAAATGCCGTTGGGGGTAATCTTATGTGTAAAATGAAAACTGTAAGAATTGTCTAGCAGACATTTGTATTCCACCTACATGAACGCTAGTGTGCCTACTGAATGTCTTAGATAAAACTGTAGATGATGGCGATAAAAGCTTTCAAATGTAATATCGCTGTATAAGTGTTCATGCTATATTGGAGAGATTCTTTTCCAAGTTCTGTAGTAACATTTCAGAGATTTTGAATGTTTAGATGCGATACCTGATATAATGAAAGGTGCCTTTCAGAGGAGGTAACAGTGCAAATAGCTGTTATGAAGGCTCCAACAGTAGTTGTTCATCTAAACACTGTGTGTTAAATGAAGTGGTGATATATATAGTATTCAGTTATCACAGACACATCAGTTAACAATCAGCCTTGTTTAAATGAAAATAATAGGGTAGCTTGTTTGGAAAAGAAAGAGTAAGGGAAACAAGGTGATTTCCACATTGGTTACATATTCTTACAGCAAAATTGCTTTGAAAAATATTTTAAGAGTAGAACAGAACCACATTTATGTGAACAGTCTGTAATATGCAACAGTGAGAGGTTCTGGGGTCAAAATAAATTCAGACTGTTTACGTTCAGAAACCTTAGCAACTAGAAAAGCTGACATATTAGAGATTATCAACAAAGACCTTGTAATATTAAGTTAAAGAGATTTAAAGTTCTCCTCAACTTACTAAACTCAGTTACCTGAAGCTCAGGCATCTAACTTAGATGAGTTGTCTAAAATCCACTACCATCAAAGGCTTTCATCTCAGCCCAAAAGAACTGTATGAAACAGCCAGGGAAAAATCACTCCTCTGGAGATGTTTGGCTTCTGCATCAACTCCAGGTGACTGGGTTTATCTGCAGGGCTAACTTCTGTGGTTGGTAGCAGTAGTAGTAGCTAAATGGCAGTTAGAAGTAGGATTTAAGTGAGCTCCCATTGAATTTGCATAGGAAATGCTTAATACACATATGTTAAATACACAGAAGGCAGGAGTTCCTTTGTATGTTTCTGACTGTCTTTTTAATTCCATTAATTTGTGTTCTGTGATATGAGTGCTGCTTTCTTATAGAAAACATTTTATGTTTTTTTCAGGAAAGATTGTGCTGCTTTATGTGCTAAATGATAAGGATTTGTATTTGCAATGGGCACACCTGAAAATTATTTTTAACCAGATTAATCCAGGATAAAGCTAAATTTGTTTGCAAAACAAAGATTTTCACACGTATTTTCTGTTATAAAAAGGAAATTAATGAGAACCAATATGTACCTAAAAGCTATTTAGAGAGTGAAGGTGAGTTTATATGGTGAAGCAATATCATCTATTGAAGCAGCTCACAGAGCAGGAAGGGAAGAAAGGGATTATCTTTCCAGGACTGAGGTAACTCACCAGTCACCAGTGCTAGAACACTAACTGGTTAGGAACATTTAACGTACAGTAGCATAGGCTGGTTTTTTTTCAGCAAAATGAAACTGTTCTAAAAATACTTACTCTTCGGGATTGCCCTTCCTTGTAAAGCATGTTAGCTGATAAAGTGCGGGATGAACCCTTCAAAAGCATTAAGGGCACCTATACGCCACAGATTATGTAACACTTATCAGACAATAATAATCAAGGTCCTATCCTAATTTATTCTGCTCCACTGAATTGATTTTAATATCATACAGATGGAAATATTTGTCAATATTTCCACTTTTTTTTTTTTGTAATCTGTCCAATTTCATTCATGTTTTAAAGATGGGGCTTTGTAAAACACCCTTAATATTTTGCTTTTGCATAATATTTGTATGAAAAATATATTGTCTCTTAAAGTAACAGTGTTGTACTTCATACTGAGGTGGAGGGGAAAAAAGTGGGAAAATAGATGGGAAGTGCATATCATGTCCAAAATACTGGGGTAAGGGACATACATAGCTACATTTTCCTATGCTTGCATAGGCAATGCAAGAGGCTAAGTAATTTTCTAAGTAGATTTAGACTGATGTGATTAGAGATAAGTAACTGCAGATGTATGTAGGAAGTGTGCTTATGTGTAGAACTGGTTATACATTTAGATTTCTCTTTCTGCATGTGGGATATCCAGGCTATATGTGAGCAGGCATATTTTACATCTGTAGGACTGTTTGAGAATCCAGGTCAGAATAAATAACTGAAGTCCATATTGATGCCAAAATATCAAGTAAATGATACTGTATTCTCTGTCTTCAGTTTTTCTTCCAGAACATTTGGTTCAATCCACGCCAAATAATTAAACACTTCCTTGGAAAGGATTACCAGCATTGTAATCGTAATTCTATCACGAAATTATAGTCTTCAGACTAGGAAATTTAAACATTCTTTAAAATTAAGAGGAAACTTGATATTATGGAATAAACAAAAGCTATTAAGCTAATTACAAACTGAAGTATATTTTTGACAGTATGAAAATTACAAGTGAAATACAATTAATGATTGGAGTAATAACAATCAAATTTTATTCACTATGCCAAGTTTAATTTCCTATCTTGTAAATCATAGAAAAACCTCATAAAAAAGCCAACTGTTAGATTGATGTGATTAATCAGTTTTTGTAAATATGCTGGTGCTGGGTGACCAATTTAAACAATGAACATAGAAAATCAGGAGAATCAGAAATGGAAAGGGTCCATCTTATTTCAGTACGAATGTAAAGTGATCCCCCCCAAGTAGGATAAAATAGCCTTGTGGAGGCCACGATTGCATTGCATTCACTTCCTGCAATACTCCTGTGGTCAAAATCATGATCTCTAATACCCCATCTCCAAAGATCTGATGCTGCTTTTTCAGCTGTGCACCATTTTAGCAAGGAGCTCCAACCTGCCTCTGCACAGCATCAGCAGGGCTGCTGTATCACACTGTTCAGAGTGATCCTCCTGTGATCCACATTTGTCCTGCTCTGACCTCTGAGCAAAAATCGTTCCACATGGAATGAATCCAAGAGAGAAAAATATTGTGGAATTTGGTTTGTCTTTGTGGTGGTTTTTTTTTGTCGGGGTTTTTTTTTGGTTGGTTTTTTTTTTTTTCTCACCTGAACCAAGTAATCCTAACTGTGGACTCTGGCGAGGATGAAATTCCAGAAAGGAACTTTTTGAACTATGTTCTTTGCAAAGCCATTATGGCAGTGGACCATAGAATCACTTAGGCTGGAAAGGACCCTTAAGATCATGGAGTCCAATTGCTAATCTACTGCTAAACCATATCCCTAAGCACCATATCTACACATCTTTTAAACACCTCCAGGGGTAATAATGTCATTGCATGGCCAATTGAAACTTTGCCTGAAAAATTATCTCATGAGGTGTACATATATTTATGAAACTGACATGGCAACAAATCATCTCATGTAAAAGTATAAATCACCAATATGGAATCAGTACTGGTGAATCTGTGATAGATGTTTTGTTGATGTGAAACTTATTTTCACACAATGAAAGGTGGTACTTAAAAAGCATTGCCAAATATTGAAATAATCTATACTTTTTCTATTCTGACTGGCTAATCATTAAAGTGTACTTTAAATAATATGGGGTTTCATGATTATGATGAAATTTATTTTAATACTTAAGTTTTATGCAGCATTTCTGAAAATTCATATTTATTTCTAAGTATGTATCTGATAAAGTGGTGAGGTATTTTCTCCACTGTTGGAATGTTGCCGTGTCTTAAGGGGAAATGCATCACCAGGATTTACCATGCTGGAGCCTTAAAGGACAAAGTACCATATTGTGGGACACAGACAATTATGGTCTTAGCAGGACAGATCCAAGTGATGTTGCCCATAGACTCCTAAAAGGCTTTTCAACAAAACATTGAACTAGAAAGTGGCCCTAGCTTTTCAGACAGCTCACCATCTAGAATACCATTATAAACTTAAGATACTGCAGTGCAAATATTTAATCTAAAACCAACAAAGTGTTGCAAGGAAAAAACTGCAAGCCCACCAAACAAAAAAGCTCCATAAGGACTGATGCTTTTCAGTATCAGGGAGAGCTGAATTTAATGTGAGTCCTTAATTAGTAATTCCAGTCACCTTAGAGTATTTTTAATCATGCTATTTCACCAGTTCTGTTCCCAAACCCTGATTCTGATCAGTTGCCATATATGAATTCCAGTCCAAGCCATCTTCATTGAAATGCCATTTAATCATTTTAATCTATCAAATATCACTTCAATAAAGTGACACACTCTCTATCACAGGCTTCCATGTAAACAAAACCCAGATGAATTGGTGGGGTGAAGGACAAAGGCAGCTGACAAGGCTAAGGGAGCAGACAATATGATTTCTGGTGCTTAAGGGTCTCACTGGACTCTTGTATAACTGATTTTACAGACTACTGGGCTAAATGTAGGACCTGCCTACATCAAATGAGCCTTAGAGTGCAATCAAAAAGGCAAATCTGATACATCTGATAATATGAAGAATTTTCTTCTTTGAAGACTTTTGGGGACTCCTTTGGAGTCTTTCACATCTTGGTAGAATAACTGTTTATATACAACAGTGTTTATTATATAGTGTCTGCCACCGAAACCATGTTCCATTCTAACATTGAAACCACAAGAGTTTGAGTAATCACCCTATGTTTATTCTTTACTTTAATCAGCTTCTATACAATGGCGTCACTGAGGAAAAAGGCAACAGTATCCCAAAGATGTTAACATAGGTTAGTTTAACTTAATCTCTCACTTCAGCCCACAGTACTTGTCAGAAAAACATATTAATGTGGGGCTTTCCTGTTCTCAGACTTGTTCAGGAGTTTGAAATGTCTGAAACAAGATAAATAAAGAATCCTTAAAAGGGTACTTCAGTGTTCTGATCTTTCTTCATATTTTATAGTTTATCTGAAATAATTTCAGCATATCCTTCTGACAAAGAGCTGAAAAAACCACATTTCTCCTGTTGTAAACTATCCCCCTGGTCATACTCGACACCATACTCTTTGTTGAGTTTTACAGCTCTGGCACTGGAACAGTGATCAACACTTCACTATACTAGTATGGTAGAGACCTATTTATAGACCTATTTTATAAGATTAATTTCTGCAAGGAAAAGCACACCATACATGGACTGAAAAAGACCTATTACGTTCTTTCCTGTTCAACCTCCTACAAATGCAAGTTCATTTTTACAGTACCTTAACTGCTTGTTCCATGATTTATTGCATAAAAATCTAGGGGTTTATATCTCTGAGAAAGCTCTGCAGCAGAGCAACACTTTTTCCTCCCACTCTTAAGACATTTTCCTGACTTAAAAAATCTTCCTAATTAGCTGTGCTGTCGTACCATTCTGTCTTCTATCTCTGCTCTTCACAGGGAGCAATAGTCTTCTTACAAAACTTTTCTCGTTAGTAACTGATTTTAACTCTTAAGTGTGTGCTTCCCAAAGACAGTGAAAATGTGGACTCCCTTTTTTAGCTACTTTGGTTTTTTAGGACCCGCACAACTATACTTTCATATTCACAAAAATGTCTGGAATATAACACAACTATCATGACCTCAACTTTTGAAACAACCACACATACATCTTCCATTTCTTTTGTATGCCGAAACACTTGATTTTGCCAGACTCTGCTTTCTTTACATAACGAGACACTGCTGCTTTTGTAGAATAATTTATTCAGCTTTCTCTGATCAAACTCATGTGTTCATAAGCATACTTGTTCAAATTGCTTTTTTTGGGGTACCTTATATCTGGGTTCACATGTGTTGGCAACAAACAAGAATTTTACTGCTTCTGGAGATTTAGATCAGGTTTTGCAGTAATTTGATATGATTTTCACTTTATAGGAATGTGGAAGAACTGTGAACGTGGCTCTGCAAATAGTCTTTTTAATCAAATTAGTTGTTGGTTCATCATTTTGCAGTTGTATGTAGTTATGTGTATGCAGCTACTTGTGCCAGTATAGCAACTATGAACACTGTGATAAAGATGACATCTTTTGAAAACCCCAGCACCGTAATTTGTTAGACATATCCTCATATACAAATATAAAAAATGGTCTTAAAATTGTCATTCTAAGAGATTAAAAAATCCCGATGTTTCTGCCTTTATTCATCTCGCCTATAGTCTCTCTGTCATATGCTTTGAAATACCGACCTGCAGCATTTGGGGAGTAACTGTTTCAAAGAAAGAGTGCTTACTGAACCTGATTTCCCAGAATGGCCGTAGGCAAAGTCCTTCTTGTTTGCACAAACAGATTTCATGACTGCACAAATTGTATCCTAATGTGGCCATAGAGGCAAGATTCGTAGTGCCAATCAGTACAACAAAAGCATTTGGAGAGCAAATGGATGTGTGCTAAGGACCTGACATTCAAACCATATGCATTTTAGGGGAAGTTTACAGTTTTACAGGCTGTGGACTAAATATTTTAGGGTTTGGAGGAGCATGCTTTGGGAGCACATCTTCTGGTTTGGTTTCATGTGAAAGGAATGGAGGCTGAGCACTATGAGCCTGTGCCCTGTGTGACTCTAACTGGCAAGAGGGGGGATGGTCAGGAGATTTGTCTCAGAAATACACTCCTGAACTGAACGAAGACATTAATTCAAGACATCCAGAGCTAGCCAAGCTTTAATTGCTCTCTTCATTATACTTGCCATACCCAATTCAGGAACATAATTTTTCACAAAATTTTCCAATGTGTCTTTGCTTTTCTTTGCCATATGTAGGGTTTGGGGTTATTTTTGGTGGGGTTTCTAGTTTTAATTAAAAATTCTGTAGTGTTTTTCTTTTCTAGAACAAAAGGAAAGTGCCCTAAGGGACCTATAGTACCATTGTGATCACACCTCTTTCAACCAAGTTTCTGGATGAGTGCTTTGAAAAATTACTCTTCCTTTCCTAAAACAATGGATATACTCCTGAGCAAAATTGGGCAATCCATCAATTCTGCATAGTTGTATGGATTGAAAGGAAGGCTAGGGAGAGGTAACAAACAGAAGAGGAGGACTCTAAATAGGCAATAAATGCTATTAAACCCCTTTATTTCTCATAGTTTGAAGTGTGAAAAGTGTGAGATGTGTCGTTTAGTTACACATGCACTGTCAGAGCGCTCTCAGGCTGAACCAGATGGGGAACTACGGGCATTGCCAAATCATCACCAACCCCAAAGGATATTTTTCTGGTAGCTTTTGAAGAACTCCTAACTGAAACACTGTATTTGAAAGCAATATGCTTGTAGATGTTTTTCTTTATATGTTTTAGAATAGGTTATGTAGTGTAAAAGAAGCTTGTATTTTCATTGCATGGTTTATATAAACTAGGAAAATCCTAGCTTCTATCTGTTTTTTCTTCTGTTTAGCTGAAGGGAAAGAAAATAATTTTCCTAGCACCGTTCTTGAATCCAAAGAAAAAAGCAGGCTACACTTTTCCTCAAATTTAATGAAGTGCCAATCAGCAAAGCATTCAAGCTTTGTTCTAGTGAGTATGTGCCTCAGCCTTATCCTGAACCAAGGTCAGTAAATTGTGGTGTTCAGAACTGCTGCATATCACTGCATGTGCTTTTTTAAATTATAATAATAGACCTCTCCAATGACACAATTTTTTCTATTGTAGAACTGAATATTATGTGGCAAGTTCATAATATTATAATTCAATGTTAATATTAACAGCATAAAGCATTTTAAATCCTGTAGTATTTTTTTAAACTCAGACACCTATTTGTTGCATACAGTTCTTATTATTTTCTTATCTTTAGAACTTCTTAGAAGTACAAGAAAATCCAGCCATAAGAGCCCTAAAAAAACAAAACAAAAAACCAACCAACCAACCAACGAAAAAAAAACCAACCAACAAAACCAACCAAACCAAAAGAACAACAAAAAAAAACAAAAAACACCCAAAACCAAACATAGAAGCTTTTGCTGAAGACATAATAATTTTGGGCTATTTCATAAGCTCTTTGAGTGCTCACTTCAGAAAAAAGCAGTCAGTGTCCAAGGGTATCATTATTGAGTTTCTCAGTTTTTCTGTGGTTGGTTCCCATAGCAGAAATAGATGTTTCTGTTTTATTCCCATATGATTATCAGAGTATAAAATGGCAAGTTACTTTTATGGAGATATGTATCTGAGCCTGTGTGTTCTGAATGTTTGGTAGATAGTGCTTTAACTTCAAAGTCTACAGTGATCTGGCAACTAGAAAAGGAAGGAAACTGTCTTTAGGAAAGGAAAACAAAATATCTGCAAAACCTCACTGCCTTTGTAATTATCTTCAGTGATACAACCTGTTGATCAGGAATTACTAGGTTAAGAAATACAGAGTATATTCTGCTTTTCCTGTGGTGTCTCCTCTGAAGAACTGCTTTTCTGTCAGTTCTGTGTTATTTGTGTTTTGTACCTATTTTGCTAGCATTTAGTCCAACTATAACACCTCTGCTGAATCCTCCTAACACTGAGGAGTGATGTCTCATGCCCTGAAAAAAATACAATTATAAAAGATTTATAGAAGTGTTCCTGGGGCTAGATTTACAGACGATGTGGGGCACTGAGATTTCACCTAAAGTCCCTTTTAGGGCTATGCAACTGTTGATGATCTGTGATACAGTGTAAGTTACTGTTAGATCTTGATGCTGCTCTATCATACATACAGACTTGCACTGTCTCTCTCAAGCTTTCAACAGTAAATTGTACAGCAAACAAACATACATAAACCCAGACCAACTCTACTGTCTCATCTCTCCAGAATGACAGAGGATATAAATCGGATTGTTCGTGATATTTTATATGAAATGAATAGTGTCTAGAAACCTGTTATCTGGACCTCCACTGATGTCTGTCATTCATTATGCACATTAAGATTGTAACACGGAATTCAGATTTCTTTGTGTATATTCTGCAGTTCTTCTTGAGATGCTAATTCTAGTTCTAGAATTCTCTCACTGTTTCCACTAACATTTGAAGAAATTATCATACATAAACTTTAGAAATTGTAATCTTGATATTTTATGTCATTGCAATGCATGAACCTGCATGTTCTGTAAGATCAGAACCAGGACCTTGTTTTTCTCTTCAGAAGCAAGAAAAATCTTGATGCAAATAATGCAAAGACATAAAAATACAAGGTATATTACTAAACAGGTATACTGCCCTAGTGTCTTTCTTTTGCCAGTCCTGTCTATGAAGGCTTCTTGCTTTCAGGTTCAGCGCCTCAGGAATATAGTCAGTTTCTGTGACAGCTTTATCATAATTGTTACAAATGCAACAACTGTAGTGAAGACATAGCTTACTCTAACATAGGTAATCATCTTTGTTACATTGTGACTTGCAAATGACTGAAAATGTGTGGAGGAAATGCTGTATGCATCCCTGCAGAGCAATGTGGTGCAGGTCAGAAACGGCTCACCAAGGGTGACCTCAGGTTTGGGCCATGCTCGAGCTCAGGACAGGAAAGGGAATTAAATTTAGACTCTGGAGCTACATCTCTATCGGCACACTTAGCATGACCCATGCTTGGGGCTATGTGCAACCCAGAATCATTTGTTCTCTTAAATTGTTAACATGCTCCAGGGAACAGCTTTAGTCCATATCCATGCCAAAAACTCTCAGCTCAGGCAGGGAAAGGGATAGCACAGGGTATGGCAAGGAAAAAAGAGTTCAGCCCTTTGGATGTAAACCGTGCTGTTGCTTGAACTTCATTGTACTTACTGGTGTAGGTGTAGCCTCAGACTTTACATTCAGCACTCTGAGTAATGTGTGCCACTGAAGGGGAGTCAGATGTGATCAGGGGTTGATGGGTATGTTTGCTTTTAATCATAGATTTGGTTGGGAAGTAGCTACAAGAAGCGAGATATCAAGGTTCATAAAAGCAATTTTAAAAATCCATTAATTGCTGCTACCTGCATTAACAAAATATATAGCAGTCCTCCTGGGAAACGGAAGTGTCTTTAGTTTAGAACATGACATGAGAGGACGAGTATATGAATATTTTTCCATAGTTGTACTATACTTTTAGGTAAGTGACTATGCCAGACCCACCAGAATAGAGCTTGACTACCTTTTTCTTTGGACAAATTGTTTTACCCACATTTTCCAATAAGTTTGTGAATATGGAATTGCTTCTGTTAAAAAGGCAAAAAAAGAGATCATTCATTTTCTGTTAAAAGACTGTGGGTTAGCTTGATCTTCTTAACATACACTGTAGTTAACATACACTAAAATACAAAGCAGTGCCATACCAGCTGAAACATGCTTTGAATCCGTCTAATTTTTGATAAGTAGCAAGGTGTATGTACTACTTTTGTCAATAACCAGAAGATACATGACTTATTTTCTCTGGTTAAATTCTGTAACAGTAATAATATATATTGAACAAACACATTCAAAGAATATTCATGATGCATATATGTTTCAAAATCACATATGTTTCAAAATATTTCCCAATATTTCTTAGCAGAACTGGTTTTGATTTGTGTTTTTGATCATGATAAAGAGCACCATGTTCCCTTTCAAACTGAAAACCCCTGAACAGTAGTAAGACATTTTCATATGAGACTAAAAAGCAGGTTCGTTTTTTTTTTCCTCCAACCTCATTCTCAGAAATGGTTGAAATATTCAGATAGAAATATTGGGGGGGGGGGGGGGGGGGTGTACAATCCAGTTAATAGAGAACTTTCATTTAAAATTTTTAACATTTAGAAAAGTTCTAAGCAATTAGAAATAAACACTTTTCACGTAAAACAGAGTTCTGTTTAAGTTTGCCATAGACAGCTTTGCCTACAGGTAACATGTAAGGCCTTTTTACTTTTATCAAATATTTCATACTGAATCCTTGCTGAATCATTTGTATGAATAATTTGCACCTGCAATTTATTTATTTAGAAACTGCCTAGTGATATTTGTTCTCTTGGGTTATATGACTAATTTTATTACACATTACGTATCATCAAAACTATTAAGCCCCATGCCAGGATCAGTGTGCTGTAGGTATGGCCAAGTACACACACACTTTGCACATGGTGACTTGCATTCTACCACGACACAGGTCCCCAGAAGCCATGGCAGCAATAGTAGTGAGCACAGAGCACACTGCACGTGTCAATGAGTGTAACGGAGCTGGGAATATGCTTTCATTCTGGCCTGATTCTGTCCCTCTGCCAGCAGCTGATTTCAGTGACACAAGCCCAGGGTAAGTGTACGTAACTTGGAAGTACTAAATCATTAAAGATTGTTTTAGAGGCAAATAAATCCACCGTGTGTTTTCACTGATAGACACACATGCACACACGTATCTCAGTCCCTTTCTCACTCTCCTATTTGGCGTTGCAGTCTGCGTCTGGTTCTGCTGCCTTGGTGGTGGCAGCACTGGCAAGAGGCAAGGCAGCAGCCCTAGCTCCTTGGCTGCAAGCAGAGGGGGGCGAGGATGCAAACACTCTGCTCTCAGCAGTTCCTGGGGCTCGAATATAATAACAGGGACTTGTTTGTAGTTCAGAATTTAAAGCATTTTTGCAGGCTGGCTGAAGTTGCTGAGGATTCACCAACTGTCCTGCAAATTTTTGCCTGCTGTTATGACAATGACTGCAATCATCCCATGGGTAGTAGCCAGGCCCTCATTCCTGAAAATGTCTGAATCTATGTATTCAGCTACCCCAAAATAATTTGTGGAATGAGTAAGCTATTAACTTTTATATGGAGAAATTAATCAGCCATACGTCTTCCTTTAGCAATGTCGCAATCTACTTGCCCTGTAACTAAGATTCAGCACAAAAGTGATAACTATTAAGGGAAATCAGCTTGCTGACGAGTAGAGGCAAGAATAAAAGTGTTCTTTTGGATTGTAGCTCTGATGTTACACATGAACTTTGTTCTCTTGGAAGGCTTACTGTCTTTCTGACAATATCCATGTGCTTGATCAAAGGTAGTGTTCAAATCTAGTAAAGAACATCTGCTGTGCTGGCTCATGATTTGTCACATTGGGCACAGTCTTGGTCTGATAGGATCAGAATTCCTGAAAGAAATAGAAGCAACAGAGATTTGAAACCACATTTGTGAAATCCTCCATATGAAGCAAGCTTGGGGTAGACCAGCACACTGAAGACAGTATCTTCAAAGCCTGCTGACATAGTTCCTGCAGTGGAAGGCAGTAGTCATCCCTGCATGGTTTTGTTTACCTGACTCTTAGGTACCTGTGATTTAAGCAACTGACAAGAAGTCCCATTGACTGACATAAGTCATTTCAGTATCAGAACTACAGTTAGCATAGAGTCGTAGTTCAGCACAGTGTTAAGGGAAGTGTTGCTGCTGGAGATTCTTTGCTAAACAAGAGGTAAAACAGAGCCGCTTCTGCTCATTGCCACTATCGTAAACCAGAGAGACACAACCTACAGCTTCTGAAACCATGGTATTTTGCTTTCTGTGGGTGCATTTTCTTCTCCAGGTCTATAAGGAAACCAAAGTAGTGCTTTACTTATTTGATTTTGTTGCCTGAAAACCAGCAAGTTTGAGGAAAATGGTCACAGGCACAGAATATTTTTTAGGGCCAGTTATAACTATAAAGCAGGTTTTATTGTGGCAGGTATATTGAGCACTAGTGATTGCCAAATACTAAATCAGGCAGTAAGATGATCTTGCCTTATTTCTGTGTGATGCCTCAATCACCATTCCCCATGTTCCACCCCAAAATATCATGCTTTATTGTCATATGTAATTCACCCATATATATACACACACTCCCCACCATTTTTTAATATATATACACATGCATATATATACGACTTACATGTTGATTTGGGTTTGCGAAACATGGGAGGTGCTACAAAGTACTAACTGTCATTGTAGCAGATGGCCCTGGGTCTGCCAGATCTGCTGAGACACTTCATTTGATGAAGTACTAGGAAGGTTAACTGAGCCACAGAAGTAGAGAGAACAACAAGGACAACACAAGCAAGTAATGGTAGAATGAGCTTCACCAGAATGTGCACAGAGGGCAGGAATGGGTGATAGAGGTAGAGCAAGATAGAAGGCTTTGCTTTCTTACAGACAAGGAAATCAAATTCATAATCTAGAAACTGCAATGAATGGGCTTTAGAAATTTTAATAGCAGCTGTTCAGTGATCCCGTAAAACATCTGAAATTCTTCATGGCTGCAGGTGGATATGCTTGTAAATCATTGAGCTAGAATTTCCATCAGCTTAAACGGGAGTATGAATGGCTTTAAAAGTCCCTATGGTCTTAAATAAACTTGTCTAAGCTTGCAGTCTATCTCCTCCACCCTGCTGTTCCTCCATTCCTTTTCTGGAGTTGATGGAGGAGATATGTATCCCTAATAAATATCCCTAAAAAGTTACTGGTGAGAGTTGCTGAGCCAGAAGGTGGGATAATAAGTTACCACTGGTAAATTTGTCAGCAGGATTTTGTTCAAAGAAACAAAACAGATATTGTGAACAAACTGATTCAGGGGGCATCATCTCTGAGCTGCATCATAATCTGGAACTAAACTGCTGCATTGTTCATAAAATACCCTACCTGTGCTCTTGGACCTCTCTGTAAATAAGCTGTAGGTAGAATAAAACTGACCTCAGGAAGTTGGTAAGATGTCAAACTGTGAGTATCTACATTTGCATTCTGCTTTTGAAAAGACACAATATTGTCTCAAAAGGTGTTCAAAATCTCATGACTGTGATTTTTCTTCAGCAAGAGAAATGATTTATAAGAACATCTTATTTTTATTGATACATGAATAAATAATTCTTGGCTTTGGCCCTGGTTTAAAGAAGTGATAGATTACTGTGAAATTGAGCAAGAAAATAATTTCCTTTTTTTTTTTTTTTTTTTTAAAGTGTGCTTTAATATTTTATTTAACACTTTTAAAAAGAGTAAACTGTGATTTTCCATTCAGCCACTGTCATGTTTGGGGTTTTTTTTCCACAAAAAAACTGTGATAATTTGATGAGCATGTAATAAACCGTTTTTTCTGCTGCCCTGTGTTAACAAAAGCACTCGGCTTGTATCTGAACAATCCATCAATCTGGAACATGCTGTACGTTGTGATCCTCCCAGGTACACGATGAATGAAGGTATCATTGCCCTACCACTCTGCAAGGAATGTGGTACATGTGTTTTGGCAGTCACCACTTTGCTTTCTCTGTCTGATTTACTGAGGAACAGTCTCATACATTTTTGTTTGTTTGTTTTGTGAGATGAGAGCATTTCTTCCCTCTCATATTTCTTTTCCTCTCCATCCCCCTTTGCTATGTTAGTTCACTGGAGAGAACAAGCAGACAAGCCTAGGTCTTGCCCACGAGAGTGTTTTTGTAACTCACGCTGCAGGGTACCCTTCACTAAAAGCATCCATAGCAGTGCTTGATTTTACTGCAAAAAGAAATAGAGGTCTGAGTGTCATGAGTTTGCCCCAACTTTTCAGTATATACTGGTGTTATTAGAAGAAAATAACACATAGGATGTAAGTGTGTAGTTTCCTTAAAGAGGCTTGCACTGGGGTGAAAGACCCTCACGAACGGGCAGGTAGACATTGTCTGTACTGGGAGACAGAATCAGTACTTTGTCAGAGCTGGGCATATATTTATTTCCCTTTCTCATGACCTTTTCCAGCTGTTGCTTTGTTATTCATCACAGTTCCCAGTTATGACTCAGACATCTTGTTGAAACACATCAAAGAATATTGTATCACAGCCACAAGCCACACATCTTGTTCATGTGATGTGTTTTAAGCTATTCCACATCCTCTTCCTATGAAGGGTTTTTTCCCTTTGTCCTAGAAATTGTTCATTTCTTCTTCTTCTACTACTTCTTAGGATAGTAAAAAAAATCTAAAAATGGAGTTACCTGTCTTCAACCCCGGTTCTAGCTGGTTTGAATATATCGGTTTCCTATTTGGAAAGGAGATGACATTTTCTGAAGTGGTTCCTTCTCAGCTCAATAAGGCTTGGAAATCGGACAGCCTGTCACCTTCTGTCCAGTGCTGCTCATGACATATCTGTTAGTGAGGAAAGGCAAGCATGACTGGGTGTTGCAGTTTTCTACAAAATGCTTTATAAATATTGAATAACCCAACTCACAGGACTACCATAAGGAAGGAGTACTATTGGATCTATATTAGAAAGTCTGGAAGATTTATATGCAAGTGCTTGCTACTGTCACTTGGTCAAAATCACCAAGACAGGCCATGATGAAAGCACAGCCAAAACACAGACAGGTTTGGACTTCATTTCATCTGCGAGTCTGTAGATTCTTGTGACTTTCTTCTTATTATCAAAGTAAGGCAAACAAATTTTCCCAGAAGCAAACAAGGAATCAATCAATTTTTTCCCATGTTTTCATAGTGAACTTTTGTTATGGTTCAAAATGTGTTTTTGTAACCATTGATTGATCTGGTTTATATCTAATCATAAATACTGAATGTCAGTGATCTCAAAAATAGTTCCTCTTTCTCAGGTTAAAAAGAAGTCTCCTGTGGATAATAGCCTGGGTGAACAATAGAGGAATTATAGGTCCCTGTAGGGGAAAATATCGTTATAGTACAATGAGAAACAGAAAATAGATTGCTGGTATTGTTCAGCCTGGAGCACAGAAGAATTAGAGAGCACTTGACTGAGACACTGCAAGTGACAAAGTGCTCAGATTTTTTTTTCTTTTTGCTTTACCATATTTTAGTGAAACTCAGTAATACATTAAATTTAAGAGCACTAAATTGAAGATTGATAAGAGGAGTTTTATAAACTATGCATGGCTGTGGCTGTGGTTGGGTCTTCGTGTGCATGGGGGAGAGAGAGAGAGAGAGAGAGAGAGATGAAGCCTGCAACATTTTCTACCATGCAAAGAAATAAACAAACAGGTGAATGGATTAAGAATCAAATATTTCATGAATGTGTACTGTTTTCTGATGTGTTTTCTGCTTTTCTCTGACATATGTTTTCTAAAATCTTAGTGTATCAAACTATGTGGTGTTATGGCAGCCCCTCTTTCCACAGAGTAAAAAAATGCAGGTTATCTTCAGAGTCACCTCCCTGATAAACCCTAATGCCCATCATTAGTTTATAATGGAAGTCAGGTTGATTTAACACATCAGAGTGAATTGGGGAACAACAGATTCTGCTTTAATCTGCATTACTAATCCACCTCATGACAGTTATAAATCATGTAACTGCTAATTTGGCATCTAGTCATATAGAAGGGAAAGTTTTGACAGTCAAATATTTTTCTTTGTTATTCTTTCATAAACAGAAGAGAAAAGAAACATTTGGACTGCTGAGAAAAACTACTCTTAAGAAAAACTACTCTTGGTGGAGGTGTTTGTTACCTAAGAATTTAGGCTCAGATCTTCAAAGAACTTATGTGTTGTTTTGGGGTTTTTGTTGCAGAATCTATCCCTTAAAAGTAGTTTTAGTTTGGGGTTTTTTTTCCTCTTTTTTTTTTTTTTTTAACCACTGAAGTGTTTCCTGTTTGTGAAAATTGTTTCAATATTATCACAAGGACACTTTGATCTAGAAAAGATGCTTCAATCACCGTTGGGTAGCAGCTGTCTTAAAGGTTCCATTTTTTTTAAAACAAAATAAGCATAAAATATTTTAACCATTTCAGCTGTCTTAAATAAGAAGCTTACAATAGTATTAGGTGCTTAATATGCATAAAAGAGGCATGCTGTCAGATAATGGAAAAATAATGTGAAAAGTCACTGTGAATGCCTCTTTTCCCCCAGTATTTTCTGGATGTTCATTTCAGAGGGAAAGCTGAAGATAATTTCTTTCATTCTGCATTGTCACAAGACCGTGTTTTGCAATATTTGGCTTCGCCCTGTGCAGAAAAGGGAAGTTTTAACTCATTCTACCCTAGGGTGAGAATTCAGAGCAGGCAGCGAGCTATGAGGCAGCATGAGCACCTCCCTCAGTCTAGCACTGCTGACCACAGAAAGGCAGTTCTGAGAGCATCAGCAAGGCTCAGATGATAACAGTGGGTATCTCAGGACTTGTGGTCTTACCTTTCCTAGGAATAGAATATAGTTTGTAAGAAGTCCCTACTTCTCTAGTTAGCTTTTCCAGTTTTCATCCCACTGCTTTTTTTGCTGGTCTTTCTCTGAGCATTCAGTATTCATTATTTATGGATGTGTTGAGACCTAAAATGCTGGATAGAGTCAGTAAACTGGCAGACCAGTTCAGTGATTCAGCTAAAATTCCTCTGCTGAAACCTAAGGCCAAATAGCCTTGCTAACCTACTCAGTAATTTCAAACATGTTTTGTAAATACTGTTATTCACAGAACAGTTACAGCCACAGATGGCTTGCAGTCAGAAATAGTTTTCTTATGAATTTGCTTGGCTTCAGGGATCCATTTCACCTTGCCCTGTGTCAGCTGGGTGCAGCAAACAGCAGTTAGTAACCCACTGCTCTTTGTCCTTTTAATCTAGTATGGGACACTCCTTTTGTTAGCAATGTTGGAGAGTAAGCAGTGGTCATTTAGACCCCATCTGCATGTCCATCTTTTTATACCAGATAATGAATTTTACTAGTGCCCACTCTTGTTTGCTAATGTAGCTCATCGCACTCACACTCACTCTGCCAGTTTTGCGGTGCCTGTAGCCGGGCACTTATGATCCTATATTACCGAAGGACAGCTTAAGCTTGTGCTGGCCTTATATTGCACTACTCTGGCAGTCTGCAGAATTGGGCAGTCCTGGAAAAGCTTTCATGACCAAATGGCTATACAACATCAGCAACACAACAAGGGCAGATGAGGTAATAATGCCGTTCTCTCCCCTCAGCTATACGTGCATGCATGCATTGAGTGGCAAGAATCCACCTTTTCTCCTTTGTTATTTCCAATTATCAGCTAAAGATTCTGTCACAGAGAAAAAGAGACACATTTGGCTTCAAGAACAGGCTGATGATTGCTTAAATCACAGCCTAGATGTACGTGCTTGGGAGCTCTATCATACCTCCTGCCATTGCCTCTGTCTGGTATTGAGTAGTCATGCTACACAACTGCCTACACTTACCTGCCTTACCTGGTACAAGGATATCCTCCTAATCCAGGCAGGCAATATACAATCTGTTGTCTTCAGTTGTTATTCCATCACCTGCAAACAGGGTGGAAATACGACTTAAAGCTTAAAGAGTGCAAAAGTGATTAGCTGTGTTCCTGGTGTTTACTGCAGGATAATGTAAACTAGCATAAGGCTCTTAACTAACTATGTAGAAAAACATTAACTACAATTATCAGATGCATTTTATATACACTTAGAACTTTTTGTAAGTAATAGAACCATAAATCATGTGATGGTCTCTCTGTTCCTTGACTCAGTATGTATTATAGATTACTGATGAGTTAATGAGTAGCTAGTTTGCATGTTTTTTCATGAGAAACCACAGACATAAATTGTGAATAACAAATAACAAGATTTTCGAAGCCATGGCAAATTGAAATAGAAATTTTTATTGCAATAATGCATTCTTAACCAGAAGTTGGTTACAATTTGAGCCCCTTTCATTCAAAAGCGAATTTTTTTTCAGGAGTGTAACAAATGTACAACAACTAAGGATATAACAGACTTTTAATTAAATGCAACACTGAAAAATACAGTTGCTACAGTAAGCCTATATTAGCTCATAACAGTGTACTAATCCAAAATCTAAACAACCTTTCTTTGACAATTGGTTCTCTTTAAATATAATTTATTTGTAAATGCAAAACTAGACTACCTTCAAGTCAAAGAAATCACAATAGCTACATATTGATCACAGTTATCTTGCTGTAAAAACCTTGGATATGGAGCTGACCCATACAGTGAAGTCCAGGTGATGTAGCACTGTGTGGACCTAACAGCTCAGATCCAAGCCGGTGTGGCTGTGTTGCTATTGCAGTGTCTGTGAGCTGACTGGTCCTGCCATTCGCAACATGGGTCTATGGGCATTTCCATGCGGTGAACCTGGGTGGCTCTGCATTACTTCCAGTTCTGGAGTTATCTCAGGAGGAATCAGTTCGACCTTGGCTGTAGCTTGTTCTTAAAATGACTATGGCTACCACCTCTTTTCTCTGAGATTGACTCAGGCATTCTTTCATGTATCTTGCAAGTCCCCTCTTTTACTGCCAGCAAATCATGCCGGGAATAGATGAATGCAACATTTCTGATTGTAATGACTAAAATTTCGGTCTGATTGTATGTATCACATATGATCCTTTTCATTATAGCATGAAAAGAAGACCAAGTAATTTGATGAACAGACCAAGGAAGAGTTTCTGGAGACCCAAAAGCTAGAAGCTGTGTTTTGCCAGTGATGTCCTACATGACTCTCAACAAATAATTTCCCTCCATTTTCCATTTACATGCTCTTTATCTTAAGGTGGAATCTCAATGGGAATGGGCTACTCCTTGGAACAGTGAATACGGTGCCTACATCCCCTGATTTTGTTTATTATACTTAACCACTACCAGAATATGAATGCTAGGCAGTGACAACATGTAAGGGCTTCAAAGGAAAACACACAGAAGTTCAAATGAAAATACTATTAGGAAGTGAATACACAGAGGGAATGTGTATTATATGCCAATGTCTTGAAGAGCTCCTTTCCAACAAGTTCGTGGAGATTTGGAATTGTAACTCAGTAAGGATGAAAGTAAAGATCCCAGCAAGTCATATTTTCAAAGAAATATGTTACAAAGACACCCAAAGCCTAAGGTTAGACAGCTCATGGTATATTTGAAATGGCTGAAGTAATGCAGGCATTTACCACTGATTTCCAAGGGAACTGCCATAGGAAGTCAAAGCAAATCAGACACATGACTCAACCCAGGCACTTTTCTAAACACTGTCAGGAATTTATCTGCACCTTTAAGCAATGTTTAGAAATCTGATCACAGAGCTGAGATCTATAGAAGACCTTTGTTTATGTAATAACCACTTTAATTGTGTCGGTAATTTTTTAGGCACTACTAGCATCCTTAAAATGCCATGCAGCTTTTGTTCAGCCCTTTATGTGCTTAAAGGTCCTTCATACTCAAGCTAAATGTGTCTAAAGTCCATGACTGACAGAGAAAAATGTGGTGGTGGTGGTTGGAAACGTAGTCAGGTTGGTATATTTGGCCTGTTCTCTGCAGTATTTCCTATTGCATAGGTTGTTCATTGATACATGTTTCTCTGTAAATTGCATGGTGCCTGGACACTCAACATGGGACTGATGTTTCTTCCAATAGACAAGGCCCCTTCTAGCCTGTCAAAGTCAATAACAAACTCTGGGTTTTGTGTCTGAGGATCAACCCTCATGAACCCCGAGCTGAAAAGCTGCAGCAATTTAAGCTGTTACAGGACCTTCCTTTCTTTCCTTTTTCTTTCTCCAGTCATGTGCCTGCATCCCCGCTGTCACAGCTTGGGGTGTGAATAACTGAGATGGGTTGAGAGGATGGATTAGGGAAACCAGGCTGTGTGCATGCTGGCCCTTGTCCTATGGAGGTGGTTGCACCAGAAGAGGTATGGGTTAGACAGCTAAGGGTAGTAACATCTCACTGGAGTTGGCGTAACAAAGGCTCTTCAAGCTTATTTGCCACAGTCCTAAGTCACTGGGGTTCATTTATGCATTCTGCCACAAAAAAAACCCAACCTAATACTTACCAATTATTGTCAAATACTGCATATTTCTAAAACTAATTTCTAAATTAAATTTGGTTTCTGGATTTAAGGCTACATAGTGCAGAGCTGGGTCCTGTTGCTGATGATGACATTTTATGCAGCCACCTTTGGGACTTCTAGTGGAAGGAAGCAGAACAGTTAAAGAGCCTCCACCTCAGTTCTAACTGATGTGATTTCATAGAGAAAAATGGGCTTCAGAGAAGTCTTGTCAAGAACAATATGCCTGATAATGGTTGCTGGCAGTTTTCAGGTGCTCTTTGCCCCCTTTTCCTACCTGAACAGCACATGCATTGAAAATTGAAATAAAGACAACCATGTCCTTTCAAAAATAAATTATTCTTGAATACTTTCCTGAAGCTAGACTTGAGCAGTCTTTCTACTGAATATCAGAGGTGCCGGTTTTCTTTTTATTTCAAACCTTTAAACACTGTAAAGATATTTTTTGTGAGAGCTCTGTTTTTGCTGTGAAATGTTGTGCAGTGGGGGATTCTTCATTGCACTTGTAGTGTCCTTCTGCCTTGGACTATCTGTAAAGTTCCCTGACAACTAAGGATCAGAAGGAAACGACGAGGTGCAGATATTAGTAGCTGTCTTTTTATGTGTGTGAATGCTAATACCTTTCTGCCTCAGGGGAATGGATGAATCAGTCTTCACGAATTTGGCAAAGGTTTTCAGACACCAAGCACAGAAACAGAACAGTGCTTTTCTTCCATTCTTCACAATGGTGATTGTTCATGTGAATCATCTACGTACTGTTTTCTCCAAGACACAGTTCGGGTATTTTGATTGCTAAGTATCTTTTTACATATCCAGTTTTTTCAGTAGGGTTTTCTTTGCTTATTCATATTCTGTGAAGGGTTCTCATTACTGCTGGATTAGTGTGCATTCCAGCTCGACATGGAATAGCTGGGTGGAGAGAACAGCTGTGGATACTTCCACGAAAATTTAGAAAGTCGGTGGGTTGTAGCTACAAACCAAATGAGCCAGATTGTACAATTTAGCCATGCTGAGCTTGAATTTACATGGAACCGGTTGTGTTCCATTACACGAAGAACATTACTGCATGAACAGTCCCGTTGATCAATGAAAGTTGTTACGGAGCACAGTGCTGTCAATAGGAAGCTGGCAGAAGCTGGTAGTTTTCTCCAAAATTTCTACATGTCTCTACTGAACTAGTTTTCCTCCCTTCAGGAAAGCTACTCTGAACTATTAGAGCTGTGGTCCAGTTCAGCTGACAACAGTAGGCATTTTTTTGCAAGTGGTGTGTTATATGGCAGAGATTACCATTATCTGTCTGTCAGCAGCTCTATTAATCCACAGCACTGGCCTCACTCACTAAATCAGTCATGCAAGGCCAATTATTTAAGAAAAGATACATTACATTTATGAGTTACTGTGCCTATCACTGGAACTGCTAATAATTGCAGAAGCGTGTAGGTGGGATTCTTGCTATTACACTTCCTGACATTTTAAAAAGTTAATATTGTTGCTTGTCTGCATGTGTCCCATGCCTGATCAGTACAGTCTGTTCTATCTTCTTCTTTAATTCCTTTCTAACTCTTTCCTGGGCATTTCTATTCCATGTGCATGTGTGTGTGTGAGGGTCTGAGTGCAGTGACAGAAACCAGACCATAAGTCAGAGGGCATAGCTGCAGCGAGTGCAGATGTACAGGTGATGGAGCCATCACCAGCGAAGACAGAGCCAGTGAGTGGGTGAAGTGTCCTTGGGAGCCAAGGGGGTGAGTGGGTCAGTAAGGGCCAGCTCTGGGAGTGACAGCATGTGCGTGTGAGCAGATTCCCCCAGCCACCGGGCAGACTGAGTAAGGCCAGTTGCTGCAGGGAACCACCTTTTACATAGATGTACATATATTTTCACTAGAAGACAAGCCAGAGAGGGGAGCAGGGGAGCAGGTTGAGGCTGTTGGTACAGTGTTCGTGTGGGTGCTCTGCGTGCCTGCCTGTCATCTCTGGGGTCAGCCATGTATATATGTCTGTGATGTATATGTGTGCTCTTTGTGCACACACCTGCTGGGAATACACCTTCAGCCTCGCTACTGGTTAGACCTGGGGACACGGAGCTGCAGTAGCCTCGCCTCGCTTGAGCTGTTGGATGTGGCGTGATGTATTTTGCTCTAAAAAAGTGTAGTTTATATCCACTATTTTATCCTGCCTGCTTCATCCAGGGGTGAATTTTTATGACAGATCTGTACATAGTTTTTTACCCCCATAAACTCCTCCATATCACATGCTGGTTCATAAAACTAGAGGTAATTTATGATTATTTTTTTTTAACATCACCACATTGCCATTTGAGCAGCAAGGGCAATTGTTTACTGAATGCCTGTAAGAAATTGGTGGGAATGGCTGCTGCTCGTGGAGGCAGAGAAGGCTTCTCCAGGGGAAAAGGGGCTCCAACACCTGTTGAGTTCCCATGGGCATTGAGAGGAGACTGGTCTGAGCTCGCACCTTGGGCAGGGGCAGGACCAGGGCGCTGCTCCGTGCCCGCTTGGTGGGAACCTTCAACAGGATGAGGGGTTGTGCCATGGTGGCCCTGGGAGCTCACTTGGAGCCCAGAGCTGCTGCTCTACCCAGATGAGACCACCAGAGAGAGCCTGTCGTGGTGCAAGGCAATGGTTCGCAAGGCCTAGCTGAGTTTAGAATGGCACACCACCTCCTTCTTCCCCATTGCTGGTACCAGACACAATAGAGAACTCTGATGCCCTAAGAGCATGATTAACAGGGCACATGTGTCTTTTGTACACGTTTACTTTTTTCCCTCTGTTAAAGGTGTCTGCTTTTCTCCCTGATCCTTAATGAAACATAACTTCCACTTGGAAGAGCTAACCACAGCCTTCCCCAAATAGCTAGATTTACTGATCCATAGAAGCATGGAGATTAAAAACAGAGGCAGAATTATGGAATCCTATTCTTCAGCAGGGATGAAGAATTGATTTTTAACCTGAGCTTTCTTTTTTTTTTTTTTTTCTTTTTCTTTCTTTATTTTTGCCCTGTATGGGGAGAAACATCCTGTAGAGTTTTAATGAGTTCTTGGGCAGAACATCCCACAGCACAACACTCCTCAGTGTTCATGACAAGTGGCCTTCATTGCCTTGCAGAATTTTATGCCATTGGTTAACCTGCCTGCAGCCCACTTGATCTCTGTTAAATTTTCCCTTCTTACCTCTCTACAATTCCATATTTCCAAAGAGCATGAAAGGAAGAGATGAAACCTTGTGGGAATCAGAATAAAATACTTTATATTATAAGGCATTTGGCTTTTCAGCCTCAAAAGTGGTTTGTCTATTTGTTATCAGGCTCTATCTGGGACTAGAATACATGTGTACTAATGAAAAATCACATTCCAGAAATAACATGGAATCAAATAAATTAATTTTTGACAGCAACACAGATTTCTGGACTAGTGCTGCTGATCTAAATTGACCAATTCCTTTGAAAGCATGTTTTGGTAAGAAACTTGTCCTTATAGAAACAGGTTTACTAGAATAGGGATTAACAGCGTTTAAGAACATTTCTGAAATGGGCAGCTACTGGAGTAGCAGAAATTCCCACAATGGCATATATTTACAGACCCCATTGCCTTAGAATAACAGCTTCCTCCTGATGAAATGCCACAACCTTTCCACATACTTACTCCACGTCAGTTTGTCATCGTTAACTTTCTGATAAACTGAAACTAGCCATTAAGAACAAGAGGTTACAGTGCCTTGCTAGTCTTGCTCACAAAGGCTTTAATGATCATAAGGATACTTTGATTACAAATCGAAGAAAAAAATCTTAAGGCAAGAATCTTTGCTCTGCAATTACAGCTGTTCTCTAAAAGGAAGTACAAAAGCTCAAGAATAAAACTTTCAGAAATTTCCCTTTACTGCCTACAAGTCCTGGTGGCTGTTCTATCTGGAGTTACCTCTGTCAAAAGTTTCCTTTCTGTCAGATCTTGCTCTCTAGCCTGAGATGATTTACAATACTATTCAAACTTGACACCTGAATGTAGTAGCTGCGGAAATTATATTATGTTAACTTTTTTTCCGTTACTTTTGCTGCTATCGACTGAGTTCATTTTTCTGCTGTGTTGGCATAAAGGTGGTCTATTTCAATATGTGACAACCTTGTACCCATAGGAATTTACTTCATGCATTTTTCTTTTCATGAAAGCTTCCTAACGTTTTCAGAAGCAATATCCTTTAATAAAAAAAAAAGCTTCCTAACTAGTTTTACAGGGAAATACAATTCAGACTAGCTCAATCTTTTATGAACTGGTGTATGGCCACTTTTTAAACACAAGTTTCTGCAGTTTTTTTCATGTTTGATTCATAAATTAACTACTTCATATTAGGCTACAGTGAGTTACCATCAACACATTTTATTTGTTTAGGAAATATAACCTCTTAAATATAATTTGTGTACCTGATAACAAAGGTAAGGATTTCTAGAACCCTGAAGTACCACCCCTTGATCCTGCATTCTATTTTCTTTGTGGAACTGTTCTTTAACGTCTGTCTGTAGCTCTCTTATCCTAACTTGCTCGTCACCTCAGTAAACCCACCTTTTTGCATGGCACGAGTGTTTCCTACAAATGTGTACACTTTGTTCTTTCTCTTGTCTCCTGATTTCAGACAAATGTAAAAAGAACTTCAGGAATACATTGCTTTGCTTTTCAGAAATTCATACTTACTTATTATTCTGCATATTGCTAAACAGCGTGTTCTCTTTCTAGTGTACACACATTCACCTGTTTTGCCTTCAGAAAAGTCAGAATGATACATATATATGCAATAGTGTACATGATTTCCTTTGATTCATTCTCCAGTTTCCTTGATATTTCCTTGTTTCCTGACAGCAATTAAAAAGCTATTGATGCCAAAGGCTTCTGTCTTCACATTATTTTTTTTAATATAAAAAATGTCCCGATATGTATTTCATTTGGCTCTATTGCTGCATGTGCTTTAGGCATTACTTCTAACTAGCTTTCCATGTAGGCAAATACCCACAGTGTGAGATGAGATCTGGTGGAAACATTGTCATCTTTGTCTTCTTTGAGTCAAGCAAAACCTAACCCCTTCCTAAAAGTAGTAATTAGCTCAAAACTTACATAAAAATCTTCCATCAGTGCTCAATAAGAATTAAAGACAGAAGTATCAGGCAAGGAATACCTATACATAGGACTAGAAGACTTGTGGTGTAAGGCTCTAGAATTTCGAGACTAAGTTACTGTGAAAGTGGCACTTTTCTTGATCTCGATAGCTATTGTTTGCTCTATGTGAAAATTTAAGTTATATTTGAAAAACCTACTTGGTTGACATTCTGCTCTCCTTTCACAACCTTTCTTTTTCCTTTTCCCTTCTTTATAGAGATATTTAGGAAAGAAAAACATAAATATGCCCTCCACAAGCTGTGAGTTGAACTTTGTAGAGCTCTTAGGATTTGCTTCTAACGCTGATAAGTCTATATTCTTCATTTATTTCCCTGTGAAGGTTTTCTCCCAGTGATTAGAAGGAAATATTTGTGATTAAAATTGTCCTAAAATGGACCTCTTGAGAAAATGGATATAAAAGGTGTAAAAACCTTGTCAAGTGGATGAAAATATAAATTTTAGGAAGTGAATCTTTGCTTCAGAACTTCACAGTAAAAGTTTGAGAGGAAGTTTTGAGAGGAAGAGTTAGAACAAAACTTAAAAATAACTCATGTGGACTCTCACCTGTGATGCATATTCTAATTTTAGGGCAGTCATAAAGAGTTACTTGTCTGTACTTTAGAAACTGGTTATCTGTAGATGCAGTGCCTTTATTTTTTTCTGACTACCTAAACCTGTGGTGTAATACAATCTATTAGGTGAAAACAAGTATGAGTGGCTTTGGTTCACTGTTTGGTAATCAGGTGGGATTAGCCATCAGGAAGTAACATTGCAACATTAATGGATCAGAAGGTGCAACCCTTTGTTTAGCTTGCTTCTGTTATTCACATCTCTCTCACCTTGAATTTAAATGCTGCAGGATCCAAAAGATGTATATACTGAGGAGCTTAAATCTATTCAGAAGCTGAAGTCAACCAAAAACTGGCAGATTGTTAACTGTCACTGAAACAGCTCTAAAAGTTGTTTAACCACAGCAGTTGTCACAATGGGATTAATTTTTCATCCCAGTGCATTGTGTATTGGCAGCAGTGGTGGTATGTTCATATCTTTGTATGGAGATATCTTTGTTTCTTTAGAAATCAGGGTGCTGGAGATGAATGTAAAATAAAGCAGTTGTTAATACAATATTTTATCAAGAGCAAAGTAAAAAGATGGACAGAGAGGCAAACTCTTCCAGTAGCAGGATGATACTGTCTCGGCATGCTCTGATTAGGACATCATCTCTGACATGATATGGCAATGACTGTGAGAAATTATCTGCTAGGGTACGCTGGCACGGAGCCATGACTTCAACAGGGTCACAGAAGGAGGTTTGCTCTGGAGGCTGTCAGGGAACCTCGTACATAGCACTAAGTACTTACAGGCAGATGTGGTGTTTGCTGATGGTAAATGAATTAGGACTTGCAGGAAGATTATAAAAGATGCCCAAACCAAATCTCAAAAAAGAAATTACCTCCTCTACAAAATCTTACATCTTATTTGTGTGGACAAAGCACCATTCCCCCCAGCCCCCCACCTCCACCTTCCACTCCCCCCAAATAAAAAAATGTATCACTGGCAATTTTGTATGCCTACAGACACATAGACTTTTGCAACAGAAATTGTAACTAGAACACATTTGACAAAAAAAAAAACCTGCAGAAAATGAACTACACTAGAGGAAAAGAGCAGTATATATACAAATTACAGGCAGTATATCTAAAAAAGTTCAAGACTGCATTAGAATGCGATTTACTTTGCATTCCTTAATCAATGACAATAATTCTTACTTCTACTGTCATTTGTTATAGGTATTTGTTGTTCTTTAGATTTCTGCTGCACTGGAAAGTATATTAAACCCAAAATCTGTTTCTTTTATCTTCCCAAAATCTACTTTTTAAGCAAAAGGATATTTTATATCGTTTGACATGGGTCTTATGCCAATGTTTTATTTAATACTGAGAGGTTATAAATATCATTAAAAACAACACTGAAAATGTAATGATAAAGCCTGTGCCTTTTTGTTTTCCACCTTTGGGACTATTATTATATCCTGCGTGATAATCTTACAACTGCATCTCTTATATTGTTTACAATGTAAATGACACTGAAATTCAGGTAATTAATACAAATTCTTTGCAGAGCCAGAAATGCAAACAGCAAAATGAAATTTTGATCAAGCAGCATAAAATCCATCAGTGCTGGCAGCCATTTTTTTGCAGCCTTTCTGACCGAAGGTGATTCTCACTTTTCAATAAGCTCTGAAAATATTTCAATAAAATGTTTTTAAAATGTGAAGGCTTCAGGAGTATAGCTCTGAAAGGTGCCATCTAAATCTTTGTGTTGAATTCCCCACAGCTGCAAGCACCTTGAGAACAGAAGGCATGTGAGAAGACACCAGACACTTCTCTGGATCTTCTAGGATACATGGCTTTAAGTGGTGCACTGTGAGTCAAACTCTGAACTATGGATACAAATACAATTCCTCCTGGTCCTCACAGAACTTAAGACTCTTCTCTGTAAGACTGTTCATCATTTTTCTTCTGTAAGATGGAAACTGTAGGGAAAAATAATACTTTCATTCTTTGGGTTTTTTTAAAATGGCAATAATGGTAGAAAGTAATTGAATCCTGTATTATGGAGCTGTGGGAAGCTGTATCCTTCAATTTTTATGTTTTACAGAGGTATCCTGTGTCAAAAAAATAGAAGGCCAAGAATTTTGCAGCCTGATATCTAGCCAGCTGTATGTATGACTCATGATTCATTCCTTGTTCCAATGGAAATTTACACTAAGTAGATGAGCTTTAACAAGAGCAACTGAGGGTGGTCCAGTACAGGACACCCTACTACCTCCGAGTTTAATGCCCTGTTCTGACAAGTAAGAGATTTTGGCTTAGTTTGCTGTTATCTTAGGAAATGCAGGAGAAAAGTTGGATTTCTCTACTTGTGAATGAACATTTGAGGTGCTGAACTATTGGTATAAGGGCTAGCATCTTTCTTTCTTTGGAGCTTTGGGAAAAAAGGAGGAAGTGATTATCTCAATGGGGAGGTCTGTGCCTTCAAATTCTCAGCAGGAGAAGCAGGAGAGATTTTCATTCAAAACCTGGAGAAAAACAAGGTTCTCCAGATCACCTGTCTCCTGCAAGGAGCATCTATGTACAGTGTGCTAACCTTTGTGGATGCCATGTTCAGGCTCCAGTTTACTGTTAACATTTTCCAAGTGTCAATGCCAGCTAAAAAAAAAATAATCTTTGCTTACTTCCATCTAGTCATTCTTCTTCACTGCACTCATTCATTTTTTAGCCCTCTTCAGTTATGCTTGTCACTCTCTGCATGAGAAAGTAAATGGTTAAAAAATGGGAAATGCTTAGATGGGTATTGCCTCTAATGAAATTGCCATGAAGAACAGGACCCATAGGCACCTTGTTCTTCCTCTGTCACAGAGAAAGCCATGAATGATGTAAGAAGGCAGGACTGGCATCATGAAGCTGAGTCTACATCTGTCTTGATTCTTGCATGAAGAACAAGAATCATCAGTTACGATAACTGTCCTGCAAGAGGGAATTTCTACCACTGTACTCACTTCTGCAACAGAAGCATGGTCTAGCTTAGCACATTTTGTAGTGAATATGTAAAGAAGCCTGGAATATCTCCTGTTGTTGTACAAAAAGAAAATATATCCATTATGAAGACCTTGCTTCTACATCCAGTTCCATGCAAACTGAAACCTCTACTGCATCCCACAAGCTTCAGGTGATGTGGATCATGTCAGTAGGACTCTAACAAGACTTCTGCTCTGAGCACACAGGTTACCATCTAAGGCCTTGTATTATAGCATTATGTTCATTTACATAGGAGGAAAGAATGATGTTGTCAAGCCAAATAAAAACATTTTCCTTTTAGTATGTCTAGAACTATAACCTAAAGAAGTTACATCTCTTGTAGTATCTCGTTAATGGAGGTTCCATGTAATTTTAATGAATCTAACTAGAGCAAAAGGAAGCATGTTGTTGCACATGTTATGAGTCATGCTTTAAACAGTTATAATTTCTAACTCATTTTGGAACTTGACATCTAAACACTGGGATTTAGCAATCCCAATTCTGTCCTCCAGTCTTTTCAATTCTTATTAATTGGAGCAAGCAAAAATTATTTTACCTTGTTTTCAGTTTTATTTTCTTTACAAATTATGTGTGGTTTATTTTTTCTATTTTTTCTATTTGTTCTATTTTTTAAAAAGTTTCAGTTATTTCATCATTTGACATTTTAAGTTCTAAATGCTGACATGTATGAGATAATTAAACTAGAACCTGACTGTAGTGAACAATATGTAGGGTGATACTCCCACAGGATAAATTACTATTTAGGTTTAATCTTTTAAACCTCAGTAAAGAAAAGATGCTGCATTAAGTGTCTGACACTCTGAATGCCAATCTGCAGTATTTCAGGTACATGTCAAATTATGCTGTATGGATAAACTGAAGATTAGAGCTACAGAAGGACTTTTCTATGGATTGTGTTTTGCAATCCCTAATCCAAACCATCTGATCTCCTACTGTTTGTACTCTTCTGTAAAACTATTAGAATATGTATTGTCATTGCCTTTTCATGGGAAAATAACCTACAATATTTAAATGAGGCATTTGTCCTTTGTGAAAGGAATAATGCTTCTACATGTACTATATAGGCATTAGTAAGTTTAACAGTATTCTGTAATAGTAAGGGCTTGAATTAAGCCTTCCAAAACTGGATGAAGTTCTACCCAAGCTCTGTGTTTAAAGTTTCTGTTAGAGTAATTCATAATCACCATTTCCTTCTGTAATGACATCTTTGTCCTTTATTTATGCAGTTTTTTCTATTAGTTTTCTCTGTATTTTCTCTCCAGTCATATTATTGGCAAAAAAAGAAGGAGGAGGGAGTGAGACAGACAACAGTTGTTTGCCCTTGTTATTAAAAATGTGGGAGCATGGTTACAGGAGATTAATGTATCATTGTGGAAATTGGTTAAACACTGAGGTGAAAAACAAAGTTTCTAACCAAAAAACTTTCAGGCTTTTTTCTTGATTTCTAAAATGAAGCCAGAAAAAATATTACAAAAATGACCTTCCATACCACTGTTGCCATGTCTGGTCTTGATGGCTTACTTTGCAAAGGCACCAAAGACCAGGATGGCTTGCCAGAAGGGTTTGCCAAGTGAAATTCATGGCAGATTTCTGGCATGGGATCCGGGCTGAATCCATTTGTGCATAGCAGGAACACACAATTCTGCAGCCTAAGCCGTAACCGCACTTCACAGTGTCTGGGCAGCAAACTGTTGTGAAGAGTACTGACCACCCATCTGGAAAACATGATAACCCTGTGTCCAGAAACTTTGCCTTCTGTAAGATCTAGGATGGACTGTGTCCTGACAATATCCACTTCCACTCTCAAAAAGGGGTGAGGGAGCATTTTTATTAAGCAGTCAGCACCAGTCCAACTCAACTGGTTATGCTTAGAGCAGATGTTTGTGTAACCAGATAGCCATATGTTCAATGACCAGTGTTCTGATACGTTGGTTTTTCTTTTTAATGGGACATTCAAAAGTCTCCAGAGAGAAATACTGCTGTCATTCAGGAAGTGTGGAAGTAAAAAAAAAAAAAGTTGGACCAGGCTGTAAAATTCTGGCTTGACTCTGAGAAATGGGCATAAATGAGCATATAAAGGGAATGCATTCCTGAAGATTTATTCACTTTTTTAGATTTTACTTAGGCAAACCATGACCTGAAAATAAAGACAAAGCCAGAGAAGAATGGCAGCTGAGGGTTATTCAGTTAAATCTGTACTAAAACCCTAATTCTTGCCAGCTTTGCTATTTGATATTCTTTTCTTCCCTGGGATTTTCTTTTCTGAAAAACCCTCCAAAGATCTGAAGAACTAGTAAGATGCAGCAGCAGCAGCCAACAAGATCCCCAGTGAGAATCTTCCCTACACTTTCAGTTTAATATTGAGAAAATTATTCTTTATTTATGATTATAACTTTCACCTTCTGTTGTTTTCAGTCACTCATTATTCCTTGTAATAGAGACATACAGGTAAGTGATGTTTCTGCCCTTGATATTACTCCATTACTAATGTTCATCACAACATTTTCTGACATTTATGTGGCTTTTTTAATATGAGAAATTGCAAACATTGAGTATTATCTCTACATCTAGTTTTTCTGGAGGAAGTTTTGGCTACTCATTCTGTAGGACAGCCTCTGACTTGAGTTCTGCCATATGAATTTGTATGGAAGAATGGCCACTGTGAGTCGAGCCTAAAATATAAATTGCATTGAATTGTCTAGCACCTTTCCTAATGTTTATTCATAAGATTCTACAAAAGCAATACCAGAAATGTACAGATTTCCTGAAAGAGGCTGACTTCTTCCCCTTGCCCTGAAACTTCTGCTGGCAGTGGACTAAATACAACAGAAAAAAATATCAGAATGTTCATCCAAGAGTCTGCACAAGTGACAGGGGAATTGGAGTGCTTGTAAGAGGAAGAGTAATGATAACATTTGTTATTTGTAAAAAATGAATAGAATTTCAGTCTGAGAAAGAGATATCAGATGTTATTTTTGAAAGCATGTAAGTTGGGAATGGTTATTTGGAAAAACCACCCACCTTTGACAATGACTTTTATTTCCAAGGAAAACACTCCCACTCTGAAGGCATCCAGAAGATAGGGCATATATTCCCAGCTAAGTTTTATTTCAAACAACAACCAGAACAATCAACCAAAGCAAATTGTTAATATGAAGGTCCTAGAATGGCTTTGAGAGCTAAGATGTAGCTGAAAGTGACTCAGTATACGCATTCGTATTAAAGGCAGCATTGTAACAGAGGACAACTATACAGACCAAGAGTATGTAGTTTTAAACAAATGGGTGCAGGACTAGGTGACGTAATAGCATAGCAGATGTTGAGATGTCACATTCGTTTACAGAGAAAACATTGGATTTGTCAATAAACAGTCCCAATTTATAATGGGCAATAAAAGTAGTATTACTAAAAGTTATATTTGTTTGGCAAAGAAAAAAATGTGGCTCCCAAAAGACTTAGGAGCTGTTTTCACAAAGGCTTGACTTTCTCAGGAACCGCATCATTCAAGTCCTTTAAAAATTAACCTCTGAGTTATCAGATGAAGTGAAAGGGGAGAAATGTACTGCCAGGTGTTTTCCAATTTGCGATAATAACACATTGAGACATGGCACATTTGGAAAGCAAAATCTCTATGTTAAAAAGAATTCCTCTCTGACAGAATTTAGACCACAGCTAGAGGTAAAGTGAATTGGGTGTACTCGTAAAGACCACAAAGAAGGAATCAATAGGAAACCTTAAGGAAGGGATCTGTCACTACACCAGCATGATTCACTTTGTTGTTGCTATTCTATTCTGATTTTTATAGTTAGTTTGAAACATGAGTGGCTGATTGTATTCTGGATATATTAGAACATAATCTGTAGGAATGAAAACACCAGAATCCTTTTGCCATTACTACCAACAAAGAAATCAAGATATGTATAAGCTGTCTTCAATGGTAATATGAATAAAAATGGGGCATGATTATCATAAATTTTCCTTGCTGAGACATATAGGATAAAAAGGAATAGGTAAACTGTGGTTAGTGTTGGCTCCTTTGAACTATTATTTGTAGCAAGTACATTTTTTTTATCTAGTCTGTCCTTATCCAGGAAACTTTTCGTGAAAAAAGCTGCTTGTTTTCTACTTCTTATTGCTAAAGCTTAAAGAAAATGAACAAGCAGCAATCTTAGCTTCTAGCTTTAATTAACAACTGAACACATGAGAAATGTAACCCTAGGTGACAGAATGTATTTAGGTATTCCAGAAACACATATATAGCCAAGTCTCAATTAGATTAAATAACATGTGAAAAGAGTTGCGTGAATCAACACAGACTGTGTTTAAACTAAATTATATTCTGCACTAGTGAGGCTGTCAGAGAAAAAAAGGAAAAATAAAAGGGAGCCAGCACTAACTTTATTAGCTGTGAGTACTGACCTCCAAAAATGGTTGCACTTCTTTCTGGTAACGCCAATAAATATTCTTCAGGAGAACAAGTATCATCTTTGGCCAAAGTCCAACAAAATTCTGTGAGGACTCTGTCTGTTTATAAAAATAGGTTCTACCTCCCAATACACTTGATGCAAATGAACCCAGAAGCTTCCCTTGTCAAAGATGGTTGCTGCTGCCATCCAGCACCTTCATGCTAGAAATGTCATCAGCTCAAAGGGTGTGAGCTTTTGCTTTCAAGTAGCTGCTTTGAAAACAGCAGCAATAGTGACTATTCCTCTTAAATACTTATTTTCCAGTTGTGCAGGTATAATTTATATGCATGTTTAAACAAACATACCTGTGGGCAATAATGTACAACAGGAAGGCAAAGAAAAGGAAGGTGTACAGGGCAATTCTTGAAAAAGATAAACATGATGCATGACGTAGCTGCTTGATGAACACTAGTATTGCTTGCTAGCTTGCTCACCTAAGTGATTATGAATTGTACAATTAAAAAAGAAAATAAAATAATGTGGCAACATTATCCTTAGATTTCTTAATAATTTTATTATTATTACAAAATTTTAATAGAAAGAAATTCCTAGACAGCTCAAACATTAAAATGGAATTAAGAGAGGCGGTACCTTTCTACAGGTCAGAGTAAATGTCATTGTCAACATGAAAACTTTTAGAAGTGTGGAAATGCATCGTTAGGTAACTTCTGCCCTGAAGGGATAGAACAAGAGAGATAAATTCAAACGTAGCTTCAAAATCCTGTGATTAAAAGTTTTAAATACCTTAACCTTCTGGTCTAATTGTGTGGTTCTTCATAGGACAGTGATCTGGGCACTCCACTTACAGTTGTGCAAGTTGTGATAAAAATGATCCATTGGAGAAAACTTACCCATTCAGCAGAGAATAATTCAATGAAAACATCTCGTGATGAGCAGAATTTTGCTGAAGGTGGTATGCCCTGTGGAAACGTTCTGGGGTTTCCTTCCCCAGTGCGGCAGCCCTACCGCTCTTGGGGTTAGCATCTCTGTAAAGGGTGTCTCTGGATGATCTCCCCATGACTGTGAAGATGAAAACATCTCAGTTTCCAGCTGATGGGGAAATGTGAATTGTTTGGCTTCAATTACACAGATCCAAAGGGCTCCTGTTTCTACTCTGCTGTGTGAATGGGCAAAGGAGAGCTGGTGAGTGGAGCACATCACCATTGTCCTGAAAAGGAAAGCACAGGGCTACTGCTGAACAAGTGGCTATGAATTTCACTACAAATTTAGGAATCAAAATGGTGTATTTCTTGGCCCATGATTTTACTGCAGTTGTAAAGTCATGTACTTCTCCTTTCCCGGACTACCTGCAAAATACATCTGATTCAAAAATTAGTTTACCATTTCTTTTGTGAAGGAATATAGCTTACAATTAAGGAAATTACCTGGATATTCCCGTTGGGTAGAAATAGATAAATTTATTGGTAGCTGGAGATATTTTAGGGAACACAGAGGGTTTCAGACCCAGGTTTCCATTTGTATGTATATATAGGTGCTTGTATAACTAAAAGTCTAATTATGCTGCTGGCAATTCATTTGCTGGTACAGAGAGAATGAGTTGTTGTGCTCATACTGGACATACCTAGTTTTGAAAATCAAGTCTTCTGGTCTTCTGCTGGGTTGCAGAACTGCAAAACCTTCTAGGTCTTGGACTGATTTCAGAAAACTGCCCTGAAATGCAGTTCTCCACTCCCTCATCTTGCTTTCCTGAATCAGCAACAGATTTTCAGTTTTCAGTGTCTAGAATGTAAATGATATGAAGTCTTCTTGAATTCACACCTTGATGCCATTTAAGACAAAAATCTCATAAAATAATTCTACCTCTTCTAAATCAAGATGTATATAATTGACTCAATTGCTGAGCCAAGTGATTGGCTCCATGCTTACCATCTCCCATACATACAAGGTGACAAAACCAGAAAGATTACTAGAGTATGATATTTCGACATTTTTTTTAGAAAGCTGTATACTACATGACTTTAATTTTTGCCATTCAGGAAAGCATTCTTCCTTGTATTCCATCACACTGTATAACTATATAATATAACTATATATATCCCATATAACTAGGCGATATAAAACATTGACCAGACTTTCTCATAATCAGAAAATTCATTATAGTAAAAAGCAGGTAAGATTTAAATTACGCTGTAGATTTGAGAAAGACATTTAAAATTTAACATAGAGCATCAGCTTTTAAGACTCAAGTAATCTTGCTTTAGCTTTTCTTTATATTACAGTTCTTAATTTTTACTTCTGTCGCTGTTTGAAAATGGAAGGTCAGTGCTAAAAGACCACTAAGATACTGTGACAGAGATGCTGGAAACTTGATCTCAAATGATGCATAGGGACAGGGAGCTGGAAGATATTTTTCATGATTTACTATTGTAAATCACATTGCTGTAAACCCTTATAATAAAATACGCAAATATTTGAGAGTGCCCCAAAACTACCTTAGTTAAAAGAACACTATTCCTATGATAAGCTGAAATACAGTTTTATTTTTGGCTTCAGAAACTTGAACTGCTGTAATTGTTAGTGACTTTTCTGTTGTTGTGCCACTACAGCATGTAATAAAAAAGAAAGATAGCTTTATATAGTATGGCTCTTGCTCATCTTCTGAGACAATAAAAAAGGAGGTCATAGGTGATAGTTCTGCTAGTGTTTCCTTGTTTAGGTCAGAAATCTTTTTTTTCTATTGATCCAATTTAAAACCACTATTTAAAAACATCAGACCCGAGCAATCCAGCTTACATTAAAGTGATTGTAATACAACACAGAGTCTTCTGCTTTCTCTAGGATTGGTCAGCTCTAACCTGAACTGAGCAAGGTGTTTAAGTACCTGTTGCTTATAACATCTTATAAGGTTTTTATAAGATCTATTTGTTTCAGAGAAACTCTAAAGTATCCATTTTCTCAATTCCTTTGCTCTTCATTGCACAGATGGAAGTAAACTTAGGTCTGTATGAAGGTACATGGGCAAGCTGTTCTACTGGAGAAGATTTTGTATGCCTGAGACTTTGAGAACCCTTTGTCCTGTTCTTAATGAGAAAAGCTGTAAAAGCTGTCATAGCACTCTAACTGTACTCAAATTTGCCAATCGTTTCTTTTTTTTACTTCAGCAGAGAAGAGAGAAAATATTGGCTTCTAAAGCAATGAGATCTTACTTTTCCAGAATAAGGGGACAATGTGGACACGTATGAGATGGTTTCTTAACAGTTACAATAGTATAAATGCCTTCTCTGTGGTGGAAGTTTTAACACTCCAGTTAAGAAAATCTAATAAACTGAAGAGTAAAATGCCAATTTACTTGTGAATTTTACTAGGAAATTGCTCTCTTTTTTTTAATAAAATTTGATACCTGCCTGTAGCATAGTTTTTTGCCTATAAATATAAATTTTATAAACTACATTAAGAGATTTGATGAGAATCATGCTTAGATGAAGAGAGTTCTTCAATATAATTTTATATCCTGCATAACCAGGACAAGCCAGATATTCTCAAACAATACCTGGGTGACTGCCAGATCCAGAGAAGATATACTGTTATCAGTGATCCTGAGACATCATCCCATGAGTTATTACTTATTTTATCTGAACCTGTTCCCCCATCCTCGGATGTACCATAAATAAAAACTTTAATAAAGCCAACTGAACAATCAGAGGCTGCTTTTGCTGAAGGTGACAGTATTCAGTAACATCTGCATGACCTCCCTTCCTTGCTATACTCTCTAGGATCACAGTAACAATTTTGGCATAGCAAGATTTAAACAAAGAGGCTATGGGGAAACTTGGATCCTCAGAAAAAATCTGCTGCAGAGAAGTATTTCTCACCACGGTGCGGTACAGCTCACTGCTGATTGCCTTCTTGTTTTGTGTGCCTGTCTCATCTTGTTTCCTGAGCCCTTTTTCCACTCAGCATATGGTCACATCCTTGTACAATCCTTGGTGAGAGTGTCAATTCACATTTTGTGTCAAGCAGAACTATTAAATCTGGAAAGCGCCTCCAAAGCAACATGCATATCAGCTCTTCCTTGTCTCACAGGTGGGTGTGTGAACACCTTCATTCCAGTTTTACCTTTTTCTGAAGTTTTTGGTAAATCTTTGATTCTTCCTGTAGTAGCACTAAGTTCTCCTTCTCTCAAATATTTGTCCCAAAACTTGTCTTGCAGATTACTTTGCTAGTTCACAGCAAAATTGCATTTGTTTGAGATAAACATGAAGCTTGATTCAAATAAATATGGAGCAAGACTAAAATTCAGTACATTCCTAGAGGAAAAAGCCTAGTTCATATCATTATTTTCACATCCCCATGTCACTTTGTTTAAAAGTGAGTGATAAGTTTCTCTCTACAGTGTATATAATACAATAAACTAACATTGGATTGTTGCTTTCAATGGGTGGAATAATTTATTTTATTTTCAGGGACTTATTTATTGAGAAGGTTACTCTCCTTATACCAGTTAATGAGATAGCTATCTTTTAACCTGTTAATATCTCCCCACTCTAATTAATAATATATTTTCATTGCTTGACCTTAATAGTTATGATATCCAGCTGTCCGCTCCACCCCTCAGTCTCTGCAGAGAGATTATTCAGTCAACCGAAGTAAAGGGTAAACACACACCACTCACTGGACTGTTATTCTTAGAAAGGCAAAACTACGATGCCCTAAGAGATTGCCATAGTTATTTCTACCATGTCTTCATGTTAATGTAGAAACTTACTAAAAAAAGTCCAAAACTAGAGGAGAAATCTACTCTTTTTTTCCCCTGGAGCTTACTCCAGCTGAACCATCATTTGTATGATTATTTCTTGTAACTCCTGCAGGGTCCCTAGGGGCACCTCAGTCGTGAACCAGAACACACTAGCAGATCACAAGCTAACACTGCAGAGGGAACAGGCTAATAGTTTTGGTTTTTTCTGTGAAATGTGACTTCCAGCTTTGGGCCAAAGGAGAATAAAGTTAGGCAACACTGAATTATAATGATGCTGGTTTGACTCAAAATGCCAAGAGAAGATAAAGAAGTAATGGGTCAGAGGGCTTGCAGCCAAACACTCATTTAGTCTAAAGGGAAAGAGCAGCAGGTGTATAGTGAAAAATGTTAACATCTAATAAGATATGAATTTCCACAGAAAGACCCTGAACACAGTTTATGCATCTTTTACAATGGTGAGTTTGAGCAGAAGGGAAACCAGCTTCTCCCTCCCCTTTGCTGTAGGCAACCAGAGCTGCCACACAGCTGTTATTTTCTCATTACACTGAAGTCCAAAGTGGGAGGTGGAAAGGCAGAGGAGGATTCAGTTAGGACTTATCACATGCTGGTGGCCCTGAATATGGAAGGGAATTTCCAAGCTGGGAGTAGTGAAAAGCCACTAAGCCCTATGGATCCTGTACAGGTATTATTTGCCCCCTTCCTGTTCTTGATACTGTGCTGCCAGGTTTTTGGGAGCTATTCTACCAAGCAACAATACCAAAAAAACCCCAAAACCGTAAACCCATATATACAGAGTCACCTGTATAAGGACAAAGTTAAGTTACTTTATCTAATGCTAGCTGTTGACAGTGAGCCAGGGGGGTGGATTGTTTATTATGGGGTTTTTTCATTTTAATGGAAGCTGTAAACCAGACATAAAATGTAATGTATTACAGTCATTTATCTGTTCTAAAGTGCTCTTCACTCATGGTATTTCAAATGCTTCAGAGAAATAAATTCAGATGTAAAATAAAATAAAAAAAATAATCTTAAGGATATAAGGAAGGAATAAATAATTTTTTTCAGCTGAGAGTTTTGTGAAGCTAGATTTTCCCTGTAAGACAGAGAATCTGGTAGTGGTACAAATTCTTCAGTTGATCAACTGCCTTCAGCAGACAGAGATGTATCTCCATTGCAGCGCTCAGAACAGCCCTGAGCCATACCCAGGTCAAGCCACTGCTGTAGTTTCCAGTTTCTGGAAATCTTGGCAGTAGTGTCAAGTTTCTGGAAAACTTTGCAATATTGTCATTTTCATGGTAGGGAATGGTCTGTGGGAGGTAGGCGTGAGCACATCCTTACAAATGCTGGGCCTTTGGCAAGCACTCATGCTACTGCACAAATAACATTGATGCATGTAGATGTAAGGTCTAGCGTGGTGGTGTTCTGTGAGGGGATTTGCTTTTGTACGGATCATTCTACATCCATTTGCCTGGAGTGAATAACACATCTGTCCCTTCTACTTTCAACTGCAAACCAAAAACCATTTATTGTGGTTCCACTGCATTTCACTTGCAATTTCTGATGAAATTTTGTGATGCCCTGGTTTGCAGAAATCAGCACCTGAGTCACGGAGCCCTAACACTGAAGTTTCAACAGGTGTTGCAAGGAGACATTTCAAAACCTACAACCCCTCAAACACCAGAAGGTAACCCACAGAAATGGCTTCAACAAAAGATATAGATGGAGATTAAAAGGTGGACTCGGTTTTATGTGCAAAATAACTGGATTTTATCTGTTTTATCAAACAAAAATTGTGAATGGTCCTGAAAACGCATGCAAAAGTAATTAATTTCTGTTTAAAGCCCCTATATATTGCTGAAGCAGGATAAAAAGGTCTCGTATAAACAAGAATGAGACTTACCAGGTCAATCTGTAATGTTCTGTTACAGGAAGGCACATGTTATTTGAAGTCACCGATGTTGCACCCACTTGCATTGCTACTGTGCTTTCAGAAATTCACTTTTACAGTTGAATCAAATGTTTCGTAAATGTTCAGACTGTAAACATATTGTGTTGACAAAGATAACATAAATTTGCATCAAAGCAGCTCAGTCACGAGCTGTGTGTAAAACCAGATAGTCTAAAACCAACCCTTTTCCAAATTTTTGGTTTCTGGACAATGTTGTATACAACTTTCAGCAGCTGCTCTTTAGGTCTTTTTGAAATTCTGAAGTTTATCACATTACATGCTGTAAAACACCATAATCACATTTTTCTGAGTTTTCTCATGGGTCGCCTTCAGCATCTCAGATAAATGAACAACGTTTTTCAAGTCTTCTGCCTCTGAACAATCCTAGTTAATACACGTGTTTATTGATGCATCTCTGTCTTTGGAAGAGAAATGGGATATAACAATAATTGTGCACCATCTGGGAAGTTTATAGCCTGGGTAAACTGACAATGGGTTTCTTTTGCTTGCAGCTGCACAAACTAGTGAAATTTGGGCTCTCTCCTTGCATCCCAGCTCCTCCCAGTGTTTGCCTGGGACTGGACATCCTCAGAAGTGACAAAAGATGGGCAAGGGAAGGCAGCTGCAGGCGCAAGGGCATGTCTGACATCTGTTTTCAGAAGGCATTCAAGGCACCCATGTGTCCTCTCTGTGTGTGAAAGTTTAAGAATGGGGCAGTGGCCTGGTAAAACACAAGTGTGCCAAATACTTGTCATAGCAGATAATGTGTGGAAAACTGTACCTCCGAAGATATATCAATATGCATCAGGCCTCTGAACACAGAGTCATAAGGGCTATGAAGACAATGAGGGGACTGGAGCATCTCCCTTCTGAGGAAAGGCTGAGAGAGCTGGGCCTGTTAAGCCTGGAGAAGAGAAGGCTGGGAGGGGATATCATCAATGTCTACAGATATCTTAAGGGTGGGTGCCAAGAGGACGCTGCTGGGCAACAGGCACAAACTGCAACTCAGGAAGTTCCACCTGAATGTAAGGAAGAACTTCTTTTCTTTGAGGATGATGCAGCACTGGCACAGGCTGCCCAGAGAAGCTGTGGCATCTCCTTCTCTGGGGACATTCAAAATCCACGTGGACATGACTCTGTGCAACCTGCTCTAGAGGAACCTGCTTTAGCAGGGCTTGGACTAGATGATCTCCAGAGATCCATGCCAACCTTGACCATTTTGTGATTCTGTGACAAGAAACCAAAATACAATATCTTCTTTTTAAGGCAGTTGTGAAGTAGAAGGTCATATCCAGAGGATGTGCACACCAGAAGAATCAGCTTAAGGCAGGGGTCCTCCAACTTTTTAACCAGGGGGCCGGCGCGCGGATGCAGTGGCAGGCAGTCATCTGCGGCTGCTTGGTTTCCACCCCCAACCCCCGGGGGTGTATGTCTGTAAATACCAGGGGCTGGATTGAGAACCCTGGGGGCCGTATCTGGCCCGCGGGCCGTAGTTTGAGGACCCCTGGCTTAAGGTCTAAGTCGTCATTTGCATGGGACCTCAGAGGAGTGTGGAGATTGTCTGGAAAGAAGGAGGGATCCTGTGTGGTCCTATGAAGCCTGGTCAGGGGAACCCTGAGGATTGAATGGAGGATAGGGTGTAGCACAGAGCTTGTCACTGCAGCCTCAGCTGCCCCTTATGCTTTTGTCTTGCCTGTTACTCTTCTTCTCAAACCACATGCATAATCCTGTCTGAACCTCTGCTGTGTCACCATCAAGTGAATCTCTCCTGTACATTAAAAAACCTGTCTGTTGTCATGGATCTGTGTTATGTAGGACCCAGTGAAGCAGCAGATACCCCTGGGGAGACTTGCTTTGGGACACTGGCATCACAGGAGGGTGGGGAAGCCAAACACCATCTTGAGAAAGTTCTCTAGGTTACCAAAGATGTGTTTTCATCACACAGTGAACAGGCGGCACTTTATTCTCAGACACAGTAGCATGCCTAATGTTCTCTTTTTGACATGAAGGTCTTCTAATTAGGCCTGACTTCTGTGGAAGTAAACGATTATAATATCTGCATTTACAGTGATCCTTATGATGTCTTGGAGGACAAAATAGACAGCCTGTTTGCGTTGCCTGCATACGAATTGTTGGGCAAATGGGATCGTGTTTTGAGTAGCAAACCTAATCTCCAGTAATGTGGATATATGATCCAGAAAAAAGGCAGTTCTTGCACCATCAGCTATCTCATCTGCCCTGGAAAAATGGCAGCTGGAGCCTTGCACTTCCTAAAAATCTGTGTGACATCGTGTGCTGTAAAAGTCTGACTTAGCAAGCAACCTTGCAAAACATCTGGGAGACAGGTCTCACTCAGTCCTGGTCCCATGTCCTGGCAACATCTTTGTGTTAAGGGCGCTGCTGCAGGAGGTAGAGCTGTAGCCTGTCAGCCTTGATCTTCATCTGCAGTTGTTACAGACTACAGTCACAGACCGATAGTTCATGAGGGTGCAGAGACTCTTTTTAATAGTAACAAACCCCCAAGGAACTGAGGAAAACAGAAAATAAGATTTAATCAATGAAACCAGGTGGTCAGAGAGGAGATGGAAGGTGCTTGTTCTGCCTATAGGTCTGCTCCAAGAGGTACCTACAGAGCTTCTGACTCAGAAATGCTGAACCCAAGCATGTAACTTGTCCTGATGCTTCTAAAGAGCTGTTTGTGAATTAAAACAAAACTGTTAAACCCTTTAAAACAATGACAATCCACAGGAATGCTTCATGCACTGCAACTCATATTAAGTAGAGTGTTGCTGCCTTTCAGCTGGAAAGGGCTGGATCTCATTTGGTGAACGCAGCCCATAAGCCTGTTGTTTTCATATCTGGCTCTTTGCAAGAGTGGCCAGTTTATGGGTAACGTGTGATGCCACTGAGCCTTTGACAGTACTGCAAAGAGCACACTTGCCACTGATCAGCTGAGGAGTCTACCCAGCTGTATGGGGTAGGAGATACTTTGTAAGGCTTTTCATGAGGGTCTCTGCTGCCTCTTTTTCCCCTATATACCTAATGTGTCTCCCCACCAGTCTGATACCAGGACCTGCCCATGGTGATGACGCTTGGCTCCATGGTGAAGGCTGCACTGTGAAGTGCTTCAACAATGAACAGAGAGCACCTGGCCAGGACATGCCACAACATTTTCTATTTTGCATGTGTAAAGCCTTGCTTACCCCCACATTTTGTGCAGCTATGCCCCTCCAGCACTTTGAAGTGGAGAGCAAGCAGAAGTACCACTGGCTGCTGAAAAGAAGAAAGGCCATGTAGCCTGCCTCCAGCCTTTCTGGGTCCTCACTGCTGGGACAGGGCCAAGAGAGCAGTGAAGGCTATGAGATTGCATCTGATAATTTTTGTATCAGTGGATGTTGGGGACACCTGGATAAATATACTGTTGATACTGTTCATACAGTACTTGTATTGACAAGATACTATTGGAGTAGAAATCTGTTGCCCATCACTGGTTAGTCTTAAGCAAGTGACTGATGCCAGGAATGAAGAAAGAAACACGTGACTATGGACAGTGCTGTTAAACCTTTATCCAGACTGGGAACTTTGGGAACCAGTTTCCTTTAGTGAAACACTTCACTAGTTTACACGCTTCTTGAAAATGGCATGAGGGAAGAGCCTAAACAGTCCAGTTCACTCTGTCATTTTTCATGAAAACAGACAGTACAGTTGATTTATAATTTACTCAACTGGTTTTAAGCTCATCTATGGTACCCCAGTACCCCAGCTCACAGAAGCAAAAAAGCCCGATCTCCCATGTCCTGAGCATATCTTTCTCTAGAGGCAGTAGCCCCTACAGAAACAATACAGTAATTTTGTTCTATTTGACAGTTTTAAAGACATCATAAATAATGTGCAATGGCCTTAATATGAACCATTCTGGCACCCTGTTCTTTCCTGCCTCAGGTCAGACCAAAGATGGCATGAAGTTCTGCACAGCTTAAGAAAACATTCATGTGAACATGCTCACAGCTTAAAAGCAACCAAGATTAAAGGCCCTTTGTTTGTTAGGGATTCTTTAAAAACATGTTTTCAATAGAAAAAATAAGTTCTTTGTAAATGAAATTTATTTACACAACTCAAAAAAAGAAAAAGAAAAAGAAACAAGTTTTCAAATTGCCCTATATAGACATCTTTTAAAGAACAAATTTCCCTTTTTCTTTAGAGATTTAAACTGACTACAGTAAAACTCCACCAAGTGGCTGAAATCCAGTTAGAATGCAATGCTTTCATAGTGCAAAATTTTTTTCTTTGGTTTTGTTGATTTATGGAACATTTTAAAATTATCTTCATCTTGATTGGCAGTAAGACATTTTCCCAGTACTCTGGATGTTTTTTAGCTAGAGACCTGAAGCATAGAACCACAGAATAGTTGAGGCTGGAAGGCATTTCTGGAGATCTCCCCAGTCCAAATCCTCTGCTCAAAACCAGATCAATTCAAGCAGGTTGCTTAGAACTTTTTTCTTATCTATGGTAAAAAACTGCTTGGAACAAGCCTTTTTTTATTTGTAAAGGTAATTTGGAACATAAAAAAAAAAATAGCCAAGCCATAATAGATTCACATAACAGTGCAGCAGAAGGGCAGTCCATACCCAGGTTTCATAGCACTTCTCCTTCAAGCACAAAGCAAACAGAACCTGGCACTTTGCCCTGTAGAGTGCTGTTGCAGTTACAGAAAGACTTCTTTTCTTTGGAGTGAAGGCTTAAATTCCCAGTAATTCCAGTGTTCACTGGTCAGCTCCCTAAAGACATATGGGCCATGATTTCAGTCATTTTCTGTGTTGCTTATGTTGCACAAAACCTGGTACTAGGCTGTGCATTGCGTACACATGGTACATGTGGCATGTTGAAGGACTGACTCCAGTCAGACACATAGGGGAGCAGGAAGCAGATTTCCACATTCTACCAGCCACCTTAAACTGTGGGTTCACATGATCCGTGCCACCTGAGGCAACCCAGATACTGCAGAACATGCCAAAATAGGGTAATAGAAAGCCAATGAAGTCTAGTTTTGATTCTGCTTTAAGTTCTGTGGCGTAAGCTAGAATGAGAATTTTCACAATATCGAAGTGCTGGATTTAAATAGATCTGCTGAAAGCTGTTATGCTTATAGTCTATTTCAACGTGTCCTGAAAACACTGGAATTCTGCCACCGACTTCACCAGGAACAGAAAATATCTACTTCAGAGGCTATATTAGAGCCTCTTTGTTTCTCTAATGAATATTGGGAGGGGAGTAATTTCTATAAAATCCATTGAAATTTTCATTAAAGTGGGTAGAAGGGACTGTTTGGGTGTCTTTGAGGATTTTGTGATTTAGGGGGCATCCTTGAAATCTCACCTGCTGAGTTCATACTTTCAATTCTGTTTATTAAGTCAACCATGCATTATAAAACAGTATTAATTCATTGCTATGCCATATGTCATCTTGTGAGATTTTTAAAATTTCTTCATTTGAGTGTCATTTTCCAAAAATACTGTAATAAGACAAAATAAAATGTTTCCCACTGTTATTCACTTTCATATGATTTTATTCTTTATTCTACTGTCATTATTCTAAGATAACACACTTTACAATATGAAGTTTTAAGGGCAGCTAAAAGTTTTAGATTGTTTCAACAGCATTTGTCTCTGGAAATATCTAGAAAGAAGTTGAAATTGTAAAGTTTTTAGTTCCTTTTAGCATTTAGCTAAAAGAAAAAAGCATAATACATAAAAGCATTAGCTTTTGCCATCTGTATCATGGGTTTTGTATACATTTTTCATAGCATATTTTTCTTTGGGAAGACAAGAAATGTGTTTCTGACTTTATCATAATATAGCAAGAGATCAGAGCAGGGGCATGTTGATATAGCATCTTTCTGTAAATGTAAAAGAAATACACTCTCTGTGCTCAGAACATGAGGAGGAAAGCCTAAAAGGAAACAAATCTGCAGAAGTTTTCTTCCAATAATTATTTCAGAAGGACAGGTTTGGCAGTGCCCTAGTCCCTTAAGAAAAGGGACTGATGGCGCCAAATCTGCCTTCAGCCCACAGAAAGGAGAGACCCAACCTATCTGATGTAGTGCCCTGGAACTCCATGAGGACTGTAGGTCTGAAGCATCATCTCTGGGAGGAAGTTGTATCCACATGTTGGCTAGCAAAAGATGCTCATACCAAAGGCTGGTTTGGTCTGATGTTTGAGCAGACATAAAACATATAACAGAAAAGTATGAGAGTGAGGTGACAGGTGAGAAACCTTTGAGATCCAAGCCACTGACAAAAAGCCAAGAGGACAAGTCATACATAGATTAAAAGAGGGAAAAATGCTAGTTTTGTTAGTGAGATCAGTGAACAAATTGCATACCATCTGCAACGCAGAGACACAAATAACTGACAGAAAATAGACTAGTGTAAGGAATAAGCTTCTGAACAGATTCTGGAAGTACAGTTTTACCAGTTGTAAACAGGATTTTGCAGGAGTGAAATAATGATCTTCCATTTAATACTAAGAGGAATAATAACAGTCAGGGAGGATGGCAGAACTGGTCCTTTCTGTGGCCTGGCTGGCTGCAGAAACACTGCTGGACAATGCTGGACAGACAGCCACATGTGTGTCCTTCATCAGGAGGAAAGCCATGGCTACATGGATCTTTATAGGATTCAGTTAGAAGTGACAGAATGAAAAGCTTCAGGAGAGATGCCTAAGTTGTTACAGGAAAGTCACTATTTACTACAGGAGTAAATAAAAAAGTCACACTGGCAAGGGAAGAAAATGTTCTGTTGAAGCAAATGTTAAAACACAGAAATACAAAATGTATATATATAAAAAAATATGAACATATCTATAGGAATATTATATGTATATGTATGGAGATATATACATATATATATAACATGTCAGGTAAAATACCTGACAGCTTGTTGTATTTCACTGAAGCATCTGAGTGGGCAAGTGAGTTCATAGCACAAGCTGAAAGGATGCCTGCTCTGAATCCAATTTAATGGCAACAGCAGAGGCTGGATGGGGTTGCAGATCCTTGCAGAGAGACGGTGGGCACACTTACTCCTCACTCTTTTGTCCTAGAAAGAAAAAGGAGAATGAAAAGTCAAGCATTGGACAGCTGTACACATGCTTTACACAGAGCCAAATCTAGGTTGAAGAAGAAAATGAAGGGAAATAGCCCATATTTTTTAGTGGAAGTTTGTTGGACTGCAAATAACATTTGAGGATAATGCATAACAGATGGTAACTTAATGGGAAGGGAGGCAGGAGGCAATTTACAGTATATAAACTGTTCTATGAAAATTAGGGCAAAAGAGAGTGCTAAATGGATTGAGGGTAACTGGAAAATGATACAGAAAGCAAAGAAGCTGTGGCCTGCTCGAGGTAACTGAGGACCTGCAGCAGTTGGGTGTGCTCTGGACAACAGAAAAGAGAAATAGATATGCACTGACAATAATATCAGAAATGGGACAACATGTACAGAGGGATAGAGGATGTTAATGTAAGTACAAGGTCAATGCACAGACAACCAGTAAAGCCATAGCAAGAGAAGTGTCTGTAGGAGCACTCCAGAGTCCTGTATCTGAGTCCCAGCAAAAGGAAGCTTAGAAATCAGAGGAACCATATGGGGATGCACCTATGAGTTAAAGAAAAGGAATAAAATCTTATTTCTACTACTTTCAAACAGCCAATGTAAAGGAGCAAATGAGAAAAGGATAGTACTGTAGTTGCTGAGAAAGTAAATACACAAAAGGCAGGCAGCTACATGCTACAATTATATTCCTCTGAAATACCTCTAGCACCCCTTCATCTGCCCCTTGATAGTACGATGTTTTGGCTGTTGAGTGTGCACAACCGCATGAGACCACAACATTATTGAGTTACTTGGAGTGTTATGAGCTACACTTGACTCTTTATAGGATCATCAGAGCAGGACCTCCACTGATCCTACCTGCAGATTTAGTGTCCTGAAGGAAGGGGAGAAGGACCTCAAATCACATTCTCATTTCCCAGAAAGGAGTTCTTAGCACACAGTGATAAGGTGTGCTTAGGTAGGGAGCTTTGTTATTAGGGCTTCTCCATTTGTGCGAATATATCCCTATTTACTGGACCAGGGAGGGCAACTCTAACCCATTTATCAAGGCACTAAATTAGGAGTGAACATTAACAAATGAAAATTTGAACATCAAAAAAAAAATAATCGGAAATCTTCCTGGGGTAACATAACTCAAGGATTAAGCTCTAATAAGAGAAAGTGTATGTAGTAGTTTTGGGATTAACTGGGCACTACTGTAATGCCTAATGCCTGAAGACTGCAAAGGAAACCTAAGTACCACTAAACTAGAATGATGGTGTCCAACCAAGAGCATCCTTCTCCCTGAAATCCGTAACTGTGTAGCACCTATGCTTTATATACAACACACGAGGACAGTTATGTAGCATCCACAGAAACCAGCCTATGGAGCCAATAGACAACGTAGCTGATAGAATATACCAAGGGAAATACAGTTTTGAAAGTATTGCATCTTGATGTCTATCTTGCCCAGGCTGAAACAGCAGCAACTTGAATGCAGGGGTCACAGCTCTGATTCTTCCCCTGAAGCCCTGTTGCTGTTTTTTTCAGGCCACAGATGAAGGAGAGCAAAGAACTCACTTTTTAATACAGAGTCCAGACATTAGGGTAGTTAATTAAGATGTGATGGCCTGCCTTACCTTCCTTTCTGCAAGACAGCATTTCAAGAGTCTGGAAAAGAATGGATAGTATGAAAAAGGAAATTGAGAAACCACAGAATTCTGGAAAAGTGGTCAGTTTTATTTAACTTTTTTAAATGGCAATAAATATCTGGGAGGCTGTTTATTGGCAAAGTAAAACATTATGTAATTAATTAGAGTGAATTTTAAAGCAGCAAGAATCATGAAGCTGGAGTCAAGCTGAAAACACAAAAACAGAAAAAAAGAAGCATTTCATAAAATTAATTCCTTATGTCTGTAGCTAAGAATATTTTCCTGCATCTGTTGTATTCTTTTCAGCAGTTATTTAGTTGAATGTGGAAAGAAATTAGTAAGCCCCAGTTGTGTGTCAATATCTAACTCATACATTTTAATGGGTCTACATTTGCTTCACCGCATCTACAAAACTTCTGCTAACAGCAAGTAATATTGTGTTAATGGGAGTAGTGCAAACACATTAAAGGCCATATGGACCTCCAAGCAACAAAACCTTGAGGATGACACAATTGAGATTAATGGTGTTAGACTTGTCCCATAGATTCTCCTAAAAATCTAGAACTTGCCCCTGTTAAAATGCCAAATACAGTTACTACAGCAGCTTGAGTTACAGTGGCATTAATAATATATATTATACATATATATAAAAATAACCAAAAAGTGGTTTTTATTACAGGTCTGCTTCTCAGTACTGACTTGTAATCATTCACCTGGTTAAAGAAAACTTTGTACTAAGATTTTTTTCTCCTTTGAGTCTGCAGTTCCTTAGCAGCCAAGCAGATTAGTGCATCACCCTTTGTCATGGGCATCTTCAGCAGAATTGTTGTGAGAAATGAATGCACAGTTGCCACTGATGTCCTGATCTAACCTGCTGAAAATTCATAAATGCTAGAGGTGAGCTGGTACAATGTATGAAGATGAAGTAGAGTCTGTGACTGAGCATGGCTATACATAGCTTAAAAAAAAATGTCTTCAGGCAGCTTGCTTCTATATGTCAACAGTAAAACTAGCTGAACTCTTAAAATGGTTTACCTCTGTGGAAAGGTTAGACTTTCTGGTGAGAGGTGCATTTCAATTCACTAACAAAAATCAAGACATATTACGAAATGCCATCATATGCATGATCTCTTTTGTTAACCTGAAGGGCCCACCCCCCTCCCCCATTGCAACTTGTCAATTTAGCTAGAGGGCGATTGTGAACCCCTTGTGGAAAAAGTCCTGTCGCTTTTATAATAGATAAAAAGGCATTGTCAAGTTATGCTTAAAGTGTATTGAGTGTCCAAGGTGTGTTAGGCAATTTATGTAACAAAACTGTGGAACTTTCCCAAAACAGATAAAAGGATAAACAAGTTAATGGCTTGCAGACTATTTTATATCTGGTAATCTTAAAGTTAATGACTTCTAACAACAAATGAAAACTTACGCCTCATTTGGAAATACACGAGTCTACTATTTGTCTCCACACAGAATGTAAGGGAACAGAAGTGCTGATGGAGGCTGTATGTACCAAGGGGCAGCTGAAGGCTAGCCAGCCTGGCATAACCCAGCTGAGGACAGCCCACTTCTGGAGTGGAGCCGTCACTCGTCTTCACTCATTGTGCCACCCAACCCTGAGGACCCAGGGACTGACACCTGCCCCCATTATACATTCCTCTTACAAGTAATTTTGCCTGGTTTTCTTCAATTCTTGTGTTACATTTTGTTGTATTTTGTTTTAGTCAATGCCAGATAACTGCTTTAGGTTTCTGGGTCTAAAACTACTTGCACAGAAAGAATGGATCATGGCTGCCTTATACGGTCTTCTTGGGCAAATAATTAGTTGGACTATCGTACCTTTCAGAATAGCACAGTACTTGAGATAAAAATTACTTTGACACAAATAGCGAGTAATGAAGTATTCATATCAGTCTTTTACATTTTGCAGATGCGAATGAATCAAGATCCTATAGTCCTGCATAACATAATCAGCAAATAAAACTGGTAGATAGGGAATGCAGCAAGACTTACTTCCCATTCAAGCCAGAAGTGGTTTATGACAGTAATATTATTGGTGCTCTGTCTACCTGTAAGATTCAGATAGTTTCAAAAAAGGGTGAGCCCACATGTCCCATACGTAATTTTCCTACTGCACGCAGTATTACTCAGTGTCCTTATCGGGCTTTCTCAAATACAGGCTGACCAGAAAATAGTAAAAATATCTGTAGAGTGGAAATCTGGTTAGTTTCATTCCTCCTCAATCATCTGAAGGAGTTGATATTTTCAATTTCTTAGCTATGCCACTAAATCAGTCCATCCAATCACTTCCTCTTATTGCTTAGATGGCCCCATGCCGGTTTTGCTGCACACATCTAGTATTCTCTCTCCTGCTTTCCTTCCCTTCCACTGGGTCCCATCACAGCTGTTCTGAATTTGTTCATTGCCTTGGGCTGCTGACAATTATAATGTAAAAAATGATGTCATGGTCTACATCTCTAAATGCAGAGCAGATCACTGATGCACTGGTGTGGGCCTGCTGTTTGCTGCCCTGTCTTACAGGCAAACTTGCTGAGCCGGGCGGGCACGGCTGCGTGAAGTCTCCTCTCGGGATGGCAAGTGTGTAAGCTGAGTGGGAGGAATGCTCTTTCCCTCGCCCTGCTCCTCTGCCAGTCCCACAGTGCACAGCTGTTACTCCAGCCTCCCCAGCTCAGCACCGGCAGCCTGCTCCTGGGGTGAGGAATGGGCATCCTGCACTAGCTGTCTCAGGTGGCCATGCAGAAATCAGTGGTAAAAAAAACAAAACCCACACTTCAGGCAATAGCTTCACATCTCAGCATCCAAAGCATCGCAGCTGAAGCTGTCTTTAGAGGATACTTGAGGTCTCAGGTATAACCTACTACGGTGTTGGCCTGTCCTGTTCTTGCATTAAAAGACTTTCACTGCAATCACATAGGAGCAACCAGCCCCCTTCCGCTCTCCTGGTGATACCTGACAAAAGCAGTTATCAACATAAGTGGCCCGTACAGAAAAGCCCACCCTGCCGTCACACCCAGTACAGGTGCATTGGGGCCTGAGATGCTTCTCTTTTCACTCAGTCATATTTAGTACCAGTCCATTGCCATAGTATTAGTTATTATTTTAACTTTAATACTGTAGTTTCTTTAATATTCATTGATAAGTATTCTCTGAAAAGAGAAAACTCTCAGTATTTCCATTTCAAGGCGAGATAAAGAAGAATAGAGAATTGCAGTGACTTGTTGGTAACCAATAGCCCAAGAATGATGCTGTAAAGGTTTATGAAGTCATGAGCATGCAGGGGAGGTGAATTGTACACCTCCCATTCATGATTACTTACTGACTTCTATAATCCAGGAAGCAGAGGATGTCAAGTGAGATAATCAGGTGGCAAATTCAAAACCAGTGAGGTTCTTTATACAGTCCCAGGCAAACTTTGGGGCATCGCAGCAGGGTTTGTTGGTTGATGTAAAACTTACCTGACAAATCATATATTAGACAAAACCATGGAATGAAAAAATCCATCCTAGAGGATTCCGAACTTCAGATTGCTGGAGGCTACAAGAGAACATCAGAAAAATTGTGTTGCCCTTTGTTTGTTCTTAGGTATCTACTATTGACAAAACTGGGGATAAGACACCTAACCACACCAAACCTTTGCTCTTACCCAGTACATATCTCCTAGAGTTACTACATACTAAGAAAGTCTGTGCTAGAGCTGTGAATAAAGCCTTAGCTGTCCAGCCTTTAGTCCAGTTCTCATGCACCAGCAGCAATGACTCTGCCTGAATCCATGGGTTGTCTTCTTCCATGTTATGCATGTTGCTAAAGTAAAGAATATGATAAGCTGAATAAAAAATTCCTGACCTAAGTGACTGTCACAGCAAACTATCAAGCTGCAACAAAGTCTTTTACCATCTCATACCAACATACACTTCATACCAGTCCCTCTGCTGCCTTCTCCTGATGTCTCCTCACCCAGGGCCTGCCTGCTTACTCTCTCTGCTTCTTCCGGCTGCTCTCTCTTCATTAGCTCTCAATCACTTAACAGAACCAGCCACACCTGCCCCTTATCTAAATCAACCAACCTCCCGCCCCTGAAGCCAACCCACAGTTGTATATTATCAATGCTAATTAACCCAGCTTCATACTTCTACAAATGACAGAACGTAGAATAAGAAAATAAAACTATGTCAAAAAAACCAACAAAACAAGTAATGCTAACATGGTGAAGTGAATAAAGGTTAATCTGCAGTGTTGCATGCACATTTTACTTCCTACACTACTTTCAGCTTCTTGTACATCCTAGGCACATGGTTTATCAGGTTTTGTGTTTCATGATTCACTGTGAAAGGCCCTTTCCCTTGTCGTAAGTGATGATAGAATGATACACATTTGAATAGTAGGATTTTCAAAGTTCTGAAGAAAGGAGGCCTTCGAACTGCATGGACAAAGCTATTAAAATAAAAATATTCAAATTAATTGAGGAAGTACGAACAAAAAAGAAGCAGGAACTGGGCCTTTAGAAGTGTTAGCTTTAATAAAAAATAAAGCAATTTCAGAAACAGTGTCTCTCTAGGTATTATTTGTCTATGGCATATACCCAAGATTATCGTGGAAAAGTGTCTTTCAGTCTTCCAGTACATTAAGATAAAGTAGTACAGCTTATACTTCCTATTGGTATTTTTTCATTTTAATAGCATCAGAGCACCAAGAAGGTATTTTAAAATGACGTGCATTGACTTGTGTATTGGTACTAAGGTTTTTTCTATACTGCCTGCAAGCAAAAATCACAGAACTATGGCGTTTCCATAGCAACTGCATTTTAATAAAGTGAAATTTCCAGCTTGATAGAGCTGAACAACTAATAATGTCAACTTCCAATATTGCAGAAGCTCAGATGTCAGGAAGGGTCAGCATAAAACACGGGGCTAAAATTGATTCTTTGCAACATTCATCTTTATTGCTAGTATAATTTTGGGAAAAGCCAATAAAAGATATAATTAAAACCATAATCTAATTTTCACACATTCCTCATATAAAGCATCAACATTCAAAAAATATAAATTTAAAGCATATTTATACTTCTCCGTAAAAAAACATTGCACTCTTACTGCCAGCTCACTTTCCACTTTTCAGCTTTTACTGTACAATACTTCATGGGAGAGTTCTGGGAATAGTTTTCCCGTAGCAGGTGTCAGTAGACACGGCCATCAGTGTGTCAGAATGTAAAAACTCATTAGCTTTTTTCGGTATAAAATCACAATTGCCTCAAGGTCAAGAACTGAATTCAAGGGAGATTTCCTTTTAAGAACATAAAAGAAATCATAAATTCAGATCTGGCTTTTAAAGGCGATAAAGTTCTTTCAAAGGCTAGACAGGTCTTTGGTTTTCTTTTCAGTCCTTTTCTCTCTGTCTGGGGTCTAACAAAAGCTTTTCTGGAGGGTTCCAGTGGCTTTAGGCTGGACTTGGTAAAAACTGAAGCTAAAGGGCAATGTTATCCCTGTGACAGGAAAACTCCAGGGTTAACAGTGCATGCTCCAGCATGGTTGTGGCTTTCTCTAAAAAAGGGATGCCAGAATTATTTCAGGTTGCAGTATAAAACTGCTCCATGCACCCCCTCCACAATATAACAAAAGTGAAGTAAAAATTAAAAGTGAAAATAAAAATGAAAAAGAACTGTCAAAATGCTTTTTAAAATGAAGCAAGTATTTCAATCACTTATTCCCAGAAATTAAGCTTTTAAGTAAAATATCAAGCATCAAGGTGCTTACAATCAAATCAGAGTTGACAGCATAGGAACTTTTACTGAAATTTCTGTTTAAGAGATCATTTTTTCCCCCGTGTTTCGTCATGAACCATATGGCTCCATCTCTGTTAGTATGTAATCGTGCTATTGCCTGGCTTGGAGGCAAACTGTCAAGGAAAGGCCTAGGCACATACTCTAGAATCATTTAAAAAAGGGTGGCCATAGCCAAAATCCCTATTGGGAGTGATTAGTTTTATTTCCTGAGCTGTGTTTGGGACTCCTGGGAACTGCTGGCTGGACTGGGCCAAATCTGTGCCAGGGATCATCCTCATGCCTGCATCAAGTAGACAACAGACACCCTTCCCTGGCAATGTTCCCCAGCACTTGTTTCGTTCATACCCATTTGTTTTATTGTATGAGTGAAAACAATGAGTAAACAGTGGCCAAACCTCTGCATATATTGTTTTATTAGTTTTGCATGCTACACCCTGAAAATCATATAAATCTCCTTATAAACTGTGAAATAGTAAAATATATCCTAGTATCATTGTAGGGCATATTTAGGACCTACTGAATACAATTGCTCTGCAGTATTTTTGTGAATTTAACTCAGCTTTTATTGCAATCACAATTTAACTTGACCAGAGTTGAGAGTTTTTGAAAATTTCACCACCTGAAAGTTGGAACAGTGCAAAATCTCTGCAAATGAGTTCGTATTATGCATATGTCTTTTCATGACAGATAATTTTAGTACTCTGTATTCAAATCTGTGATTTAAAACCTTAATGTAAATTAAGGAATGCTTATCTTTTACATAGATAATATGTTAGTGTATGAAAATGAAGTCATCTCAAAATATTGCCCACATAGCCCTACACAATCATTACATCTACTTTTTCATTGGTTTCATTCCCATGTCCACACAGTGACTATCAGCCATATTACACACAGTTCATAAAAAAAAATAATCTTAAACCATGAATATGAGAAACAATGACAGCTCAAACTCATCAAAAATTATAAAGTATTAACATAATAATAGCACACTGTCTTGAATAATTAGTTGTATTTTTTAAAATTAGATTGTTTTGCATGCAGAGACTCAGATAACATTAATTTAGCAGGATTGTACATGGTTTAAGTTAAAAATTTGGCCCCAGAAATTCTGTTTGTGTTTACTTTGAATTTTACATGCATGCTAATTTCGGAGTGTTTATCTTTGTGGTACGTCCATGTGCTCGGGTGTGGTGGAAGGTAAGAGGTGGTGTTGGAGATCAGGCTGTGGTGGGGGTGGAGCATCCATCAGAAGCCATGGAATATATTTAATTAAGTCATTTTGATACCAGCTTTAAACCAGCCTCATCCTGCAATCCTCTTTGTAGTTGAGCTCTTTGTGAAAGAGACGGTGAGCAGGATGCCCGTCTCTCCATGACGGTGGTTATGGGAGGTACCAGAATGATGGACCTGGAGGTACTGATCCTGTGTCCATGCACAGGTACTAACGGAGCTAAGGATCTCACAGTCCCATTTAAGAAGCCACAAACTCCTAAGGCCTAAATGGACAGCCAGCCTTCTGAGGTGGCTGAAGCCCCTGGCCTCCTCTTAATGTGCTGGCAGCCTGTTGCCAGCTTCCATCGTGCAACCATTAACCACTGGGAACTGCTGTAACTACCAACATTTTGGGAAGGCTGGCAAACAGATTTTATGCAGTAATAGCACTCTGACACTCTAAAAATGATCATTATCCTTGGAGAGAAAAGTTATTTTTGTTGTCTTGTTTAAATGTGTTAGTTATAAAATATAGCACCACGCCCTTCCTCCAAAATACAACTGTGAAGCTAAGAAAGATCATGAGGGGATCCCCTCACAGCACCCTTCAGAAAGCTGTGGAGCAGGAGCATTGCCTGCTCTGTGTGCAGGTATAGTGCAGCTCCTGACAGCCATGCCTGGGCTCCACACCTCACCTGGGTAACCCCCGAGTGTTGCTCTGCATCCTCCCAGCAGAAGCAAAGGGACACAGCAGTCTGCCTTCGCCCCTTGCTGCAGCACCATGCTTATGCATGATGGAGCTCCCTAACACCCCAGTCTCAATGCTAAGCCCTTCTGGTCGCAAAACAGAAATGGTTTTGCCCCTTCCTGCACGCAAAAATCATGAGAGGTTTTGTATGCAAACAAGAAATTGTAACATTAAGATGTAACAACCCTCTCCTTAACTGTGATTTAATCTAGATTACTATGGTCTGATTAATGGTATTACTTAACCAAGGTGGAAAATTATGACATACAGTTAGAAACAACCTATAAATGGTGCTTAAGTGGTGAGTGACTTATGAATATGCAGTATATCAGCCTTCACTAGATTTAGAGAATGCAAAATGCAAGAGATGGTCCCTGCCCTATAAATCAAATAAACTTAACTAGGAGATGAAAAAATGCCTGGTGTGATGGATTGGAAAAGAAGGGGTAAAGGTGACGTGACTGTGAGCAGTGGCAGCAGCCTTGGATCTGCACGACATTGACCTTGCTAGAGATAAACATTGAAAAAATAATGTCAAGGAGAAGGATGGGGGACTTATCTCCTAACTAGAGCCTTACCTGACATTTGCCGCTAGGTTGCAAATATCCAGCATATGACACCTTTATAATTTCTGTTTCCTTTGTAAACCATATTAAAGCTAAACCAGATAAACAGGCTGTGCTATAATTTGAAAAATGCTATAATACTGAACAGAGGATTCAGTTTTAAATCACATGACAATATGGAAGTAATTAGAAGCGTTCATGTTCACTGGACCCACTCCTAGTTGTGCTATTTGCATAAAAATATTAGGCAAGCTGCTGGATAGAAAAGTATGCAAATGTGCTTTGAAGAATGGATTAACTTGCTAACTTCAAAATACCCAGCAGTACAGACACAGGGAAATCTTATCATTCTGAATATTAATGAACATAAATAATTGAGTTCTCTCAACATTAACTTCTGTGTTATCTGCAGTGATTATCCTAAGAAATATATTTATTACAAACACTTGAAAGTGATGGCGTGCTTTGTTTCTTACATCAAAAACTAATTTTGATTGGAAAAATCTGTAGCACAGCTGAAGAATATACATTTACTACTAGTTGTAGTATAACAAACTTTAACCAGCCTGACCAGCAGCGGGACTGGGCAGTGATCTAAATAGCAGGGTTCCACAGTATTGATTGCTCCCATTAGTGCAGCACGGCAAACCAGGGCATGGAATTTAAATAGCTTGCCCAATGATAGGTAATATGCATGCAGCAAAATCAGATGAGCAGTGAGGAGCTGTAAGCTCCTGGCTCTGAGCTTCATCCACTAGATCCACCGCAATCAAATTTCCAGATGTCACTGAATTTCAGTTACTCACAGGGGAAACTCGTAATGGGATAGGAAAACTGTAGGTTTCACACAAAAAAGGAACTGTGTATCTTGGGGGGGTCTAACTAGCTTTATATGTTAGACTGTATTATCCATAACTTCTTTGAAAAGCTGGAAAGCCATGATCCACACAGTTCATTACAGAAAGTTACAAGGTATGGGTCACTCTCCATAATGAAAATGAAACCTAGTGACCCTTCCCCATAAATTGAAGTTCTGTAGTATTTTCCTCTGTAAAGTAATAACATCACAATAAATGTTCATGTCAAGGCAGTGTGTCCTGGATGTTTGTGTGCTGGCATTTGTCATTATGATATATATTTCACTTAATACATGTAATTTAGCAAGCACTGGGGAAAAGATCATTGCAGTGAGGGACATGGGATCACTGTCACCTGGTAAGGCACACTGACAGTCTGAATGGGTTTATTTTATATGGCTTGTTTCAGATGTGTGAATGTAGGTTCCTATTCATCATGGCCCGAGCCGTTTGCATCCATAGTGCCTGTGGGGACAGGGCTGAGGCCGAAGCCAGCACCCATCACGTGTTTGCCTTTCCCCACATGCCATGCCAGCTGAGTGGCTGCAGGGTTAAAATCCAAGTGAGGATTATTTAGAGTTCGGTTGCAAGGGTGAGCTCGAACCCAAGCTAAAATGACAGTTCAAGTAGATCAACCAGAATGTTTCATGTCAGACCAAAGTTTTAAAAAGCCTATTACCATCATGTTATTTTCAGATAAAGTTTCTAATAGAGACATGAGATAGCACTCAAAATATATAAGACTGGCAGACATGACTGGTGGAAATTCCAATTTTTCATATTACTGATCCATGGGTATTTGTATCAGATGTTAGGGAGTCAAAAGACATCTTGATTTTGTTTGAAATAAATAGAAACAATTTATTATGGATTCTCCTAAGTTAAGATGAAATTAAACTTATTCTCAGAGTTATATTTCAAACACACAAATTTAGCAAAAAATGTTGAGTGATGCATTTTAGTAATTATAGGCAGGATTTTGAACGGGTTCATAATCAATGGGACATAAAGTATCTAATAGGCAGTTCAATTTATGGGCCTGTTGTAAGCCAAGCTTGTATTTAATTTTTAATGTGATAAATAGTGTTCAAGGGGATGAGATATCTGCTCGTAGGTGGAGTTTAATTTGGGAGATTAGCAGTGTTGAAGAATTATAATAAAAAAATTTTCTGTCTGTTGCAAAGTTTTATACATAGGCTCTTGATCAGACAAGAAGAATGATTTAGCAGACTATGCTGGTTCTTCCTATTTGCTTGAAATGTAAAATGGATCAAATCTCAGCTGGGAAGCCTGCAAGTTGTTTTACACCACTCAGTTTAGTATTTAATGACTATTAAGGGGAATTTTTCAGACAACAAAATTTAAATTTAATTGAAAGGAGAACTGTCTGTAAACATAAAAGTCATCTTACAGGGATAACGAGTAAATCACTGTGCAAATTTTCAGTGCCACAAAAAGAAGTCCTAACTTTACATAAGAAGTGGTGTCTGTCTGTTGTGAAAAAACCCACGTGTTTCTGTGTAAGGCTTTAAGCTTTCTCCCAGTTTTCCTTGTACAGTGAGCACTGTAAGGCCTTTCTCCAGGTGAATATTTCCAGCAATGCTGCCAACACACTTTCTTTCCATTGCCGTTGTTGAAGTCTGAGCAGTCGCAGCACTGGCTCCTGGTTCAGAGGTCAGTTAGTGAGCTTCCTCCATCCAGCAGCTGTTATTCAGCTTTGGCCTTTGCTATTCAGCTCCTCCCTGCTCCCCCCTGCCTGCTTTTCTGACAAGCTTTTCATACTTGGGCTTCTTTTAGCAAGAACTTTTCCTAAGATTAATCTTGAATTAGTACCCAGGGCATCCATTGGCAGGAGATGGAAAAGAGCTGCTAGCAGGATATTGAAGATCATTGACAGCTTGTCACAGAGCCAAGGAATTCCTGGCAAATATCCTGTCTCAGCATCTGAAAGCAAGATGGATAACCCCATAAATTATTCTCTTCACCCCATCAACTGTATGTATATCCCCAAACTGCTTGTGGAATCACACTTGAAGTCTGAATATTTCATTGCTGGATCTACCTTTTACTTTCCATAAATACCTTCTCTCATTTGTTGCAAATTGCCACACACACATTTGGGTATACATGGCAGTATACAAAGGCAGCACCATTATTGCATTCAACAGGATGGTGATTAACCATACTCAGCCCTATTCCAAGTGTTGTCCTGGAAATATATCTATCTACTCATCAGCTATCAGAAGTACCTGCTGAGGTGGGTTTTACGTAAACATTTACAACACAGGGTAAAAGGCAATAACACTACAATTATAAAAGCACACTTTAAACTGATAATACACAAAGATAATATCCTTTGCCAAACTATAATAAAATGAAACACAGGCAGAAAAAGTCATGTGACTCGTTCACAAGACCAGCTGCTGGGACTGCAGAAAAAGTGACCTGTGATGCGTTTAAAACTGTACAAGCTTTCAATGCATCAGTAATGTGAAGAAAGATGCAACTCTTCTTCCTTTTGGTTCTAACAGAGAAAAATTTCTCAAGTACACAATAGGCTGCCTGAACTCAAAAAGCAAAAATGCCTCCGAGACCTTTGAAGCAGAATATTTAAATTATTTACCAAAAACCCCCCACAACCTCAGAAATATGTGTGTTGGTACAAATTCAGTGCAACTAAGCACTGCACAATTCTTTAAAACAAGGACAAACATATCTCAAGGCAAAAGTCAGAAGGTAAAACTCATGTGGTACGGAGTAGCCAGTTCTCAGAAAAGCTTTTGATAAACAAGAATGTCTCCAGCTTCAGCAGAGAACTAAGCCATTTCCTTACATGAAGAAGAAGAGTTTAGAGTTAGGATAGCAGAGAGCAGCAGTAGTGGCGATTTTCCTGTCTACACAGGAAAATAAATTCTAAGTTGTTCATGAAGTATAAAAACTCTGATTTCACACAAAAAAAAAAAAGGTTTAGAAACCCCAAATATTTATAGCATGGTTCAGATTCTTTAAGGATGACTTTTTTTCAGAATGGTCATGCAGATTGCTGAAGATGAATGATATGTTACAGAAATTTTGAAGATGTGGGGATGGAGATATTTTCTGGTCCACATTAAGTTCTACATATCCAAAAATTTTCCTACTCCACACCATAATAATCCAATATCTTTAAAAAAAAACCAAAACAAAACAAAAAAAAAAAAAACCCACAAAACTTTCTGACCCTCCACAGTCAAAAAAACACATGTTCAAAATATTAGGGCAATCAGCTAGAAAGCAGGACCAGAGTGATCCAGCAGAAGCACAGCATTACAAGAAATGTATGTTGGAAGGGACCTCTGGAGGTCATCCACTCCAACCCCCCACTCGAAGTAGGGACAAAGTTGGTTCGTGTTACACGGAGAATCTTCAAGTCAAATTCTGAAATTTTCCAAAGATGGAGGTTCCAAAACCTGTCCAGCCAATTTGTCTCGGTGCTCTCACAACACAGCATATATCCACTGGAGTATCCCTTGCCACAATGTGCAGCCGTTGCCTCTTCCTGATTCCCTGTACATATCTGAAAAGAAGTCCACCTTCTCTACAGCCCTCTTTAGACAGTGGAGTAGAGCAACAGGAAGACTTCTCTTCTGGCTGAACAAGCTCTGTTGCTTCAGCCTCTCCTTGCACTTGGTGCTCTCCCAGCCATGGCCATCCTCCTGGCCTTCTACTGGACTCTCTCCAGCTTGGTGACCTTGTCTTGTTACATGACTGAGGACCCCAAACCTGGGCAGTGTGGTTCTGTGGGGGCTCTCCACAGCTGAGCAGAGAGAAATAAACGTGTCCCTCAGGCTCTCAATTATGCTTTTGCTAAGCAAATGTGCAAATAGCTATTGCTGCCAAAGGGGCACACTGACATGTGTTCAACTTGTGGCCCATCAGGACTTGCAGCACTGTCCCTAGGCATCTGAGGTTTGTTTACAGTGCAGGACTTAGTGTTCATCTTTGCTGGACTTTAGGATGCTTCTGTTGAGGTCCCTGTGAATGGCAGACTTCTCCTTCAAGTATTCCTACCAAATATTTTCTCACCTATACCAGTTTGTGTCATCTGTAAACTTGGTGAGTGTGCAAGGTAGATAATGAAGATATTGAACAGAATTAGGCCTGAAGATACTGACACTTGAAGACTTGTAACTGACTGCCACTGGTCATGGCTCTCTGACCCCAGCAGTCCAGCTATGTCTTGCACACACCTTATAGACTATCCAATTAAGCCATTTTGCCTCACTTTGGCTATCGGTAGGAGTGGTTGTGCTTAAAACCCTGCCATCCTTGACGTATACAAAACCTCCTGTCCCCTCTTGCAGTAAGCCAGCCATGACAGAAGTCAAGCAGGTTGCCCAGTCATGACTTGCCCTCAGTGAAGTTCACCTTCTTTGTCTTTATGTGTCTGAGGACACACAAGCATGCTCCATAGTCTTTCCAGGGACAGAGGTGAGGCTGGCCAGCCTGCATTTTTGCAGATTCTCCTGGCTTTTTGTGAAGATGGGAATGACATTTTCATTTTTATCCCAGTTACTGGAAATGTCCCAAGGTCATCACATCTTTTCTAAGACTAACAGACCACAGCTTTGCTGTGTCATCTATCAGTTGCCTCAGCACCCTTGAATCCTGTCTGATTCACGGTCTTGTGTGTGTCCAGCTTATCTAAGTGGTCCCCAACTTGATTGTCCTCTGCTGTGGATAGTAGTTCTCTTTCCAAACTTCTGCTTGTCATGGGGGCATGGGGAACCTAAGAGCAAACTATGCCAGTAAGAACTGGGGCAAAGGAGACACCAGCACCTCAGCCCTTTCTGTGTCCTTTGTCCCTAAGGCCTTCATCGCATCCATGCCCAGATAATTTTTCCATTATTTTTCCTTGGTTGCCTATTCCATTTCCATAAGCCTTCTTTCAACTTTTGAGCTCAGGAGTAATCTGTTGGGTCAAGTTGGCCTCCTGCTATGGTTGTCTGTCTGCTTGTCCATTAGGTCAGACTGTTCTTGTGTCTTGAGGAAGTTGTCCTTGAAAATTTCTCTATCTTGCCTCTTTGCCCTTTTGGACAGCCTCTTAAGGGATCTTTCTTATTGAAATCCTGAAGTAGCCAAGACTACCCTCCTGCATTCTAGTGTCTTTGCTGCTTGTCTTCTTCATTTCCCTCAGGCACTTAAACTTAGCTCATGGCCACTGCAGTCATAGCTCCCAATGACTGTCGCTTGTGGGAGAACGAGCATGTCTCACACCTACACCAAAAAAATCATCGCTTATGCTCTGCTTTGTTGCCCTCCCAGCAGATATTGGAGTGATTGAAGTCCCTGATGGTAACAAAAGCTTTCAACTGGGAGGATTCTTCTAGCTGTTAAAGGTTTGTCCATCTTCTCCCCTTGCTACTTGTGCAATCTGTAGTAGATGCTAGCTACAGCATCCCCTTTTTGGCTACTGCTCTGATCCTGACCTGTCAGTTTTCAACAGTTCTGTGCACAAGATACTCCTTTGTGTAGAGTGCAATCCCCCAGCTCTCATCTTCCCAGCCTGTCTTTTCTAAAAAGCTTCTACTTATCCAGTGCAGTGGTCCAGTTATGAGCTACCTTCCATATCTTTGTGATCCAAATTATCCACACTTCAGTGTTTGCACAGGATATTTTAATACCCCCTATCTGTTTCCCAGTCAGCATATATTAATTTATAGGCACTTGAGATGAGGCCTCCTTTTGCTCAGATCTCTTGGGAGAGTATAAGAACCTCTCCTGTCACAATGTGCTAGGCACACTCATCCCCTGTTTCTCCCTTTAAAAAGGCAAGGAGATAAATTCCTTATGGAAATTAGCATAAGGGTAGTAAGCCTGGTAGTAAGAATGCTTCTGCACAGCTTTGTCAGATGCATCCTGTCTCTCCCTAGTAGCCCTTCCTTGTTCCTTGAAGACAGAGTTCCCAAGGTCATAGAAATCTACTCCCTGCAAGTAGAACCAACCCCACCAGCAGACAGTAATCTGTGGACTGCATCCGCTGCTGCCCATGGTGTTGCCTCCATTGCCTAGCTGCCATACACTAGTGCGCATCTCCTTGATGAATAACTGAAACCTATCAATCCAGAAAGAGAGAAGTGTGACACAGGTGTGTGCACTATAACAACTGCCAAATAAAAAACCTAACACTAACCTCAGAAATAATTTGCTTTTCAGCTAGTGAAGGCCAAAATTTCCTTTTAAGTTATCAAAATAAATTGTGCCTGCTTTGGCTATGGCTAAATTAGCCATTAGTTCAGGAAAATAGGAGCAGACCTGTAATATGAAAAATTTGGTTACTGCATGTATCTGCTTAAAACATGTTTCAGGGGCTTTATTTTAGCAGGACTAAGTTAGCATCTGGAGTGTATTAGTCACCTGTGGTATATCTTTTGAGCTAATTTTCTCCCCCAAAAGAATAGAACTTTTGCTCTGGAAGACTTCTGTGTGCTGTAAAACAGTTTGCTTCAAAAGGCACCAATTGGACATTAGATACTTATGTAATACATCCACAGAATGCCTTAAATTCTCACTGTTCCACAGTGAATATACTGAGTGTCTGCCTGTCATTTTATGTTCAAGGCTACAGGCAATGAAGTTTTTAGAGGTTTGGGGGTTTTTTTCATAATTGTGTCATAACTTTTTAATTTTTCTTTCATGTTAACTATGGCAAAAGTCCGTAGCCGATCCTTTCAGAAAATTTTCTTCAAAATATTTCCAAAGAAAGACAAGAACACAAAGTCATATATAAGGTCTTGCATTTCAGCTGAAACCAGTAAAATAATTTATACTGAGTCTATAAATTATTCTGACTTAGACACAGTCTGACTCCTCATGATAATTGCATATGGAAATAGAAAAAACTTTACAGGAGTTGCTCTCCAAAGAAATCACAAGTAGAATATATAAGCACTGAGAAGTCCTTTAAGGAAAATAGTCCCACTAACAGACTGGGAAGGGTAAAAATGAATTTATTTATTTATTTATTTAATTTGTGGTTTCTGATTTCAGTCATGACAGATTTATTTCAAGGCTTTCTTTTTAAAGAAGGATTCTAAAAACTCAAAAGCATTTGTAATATAAATATAAGCACAGCAAGATTTTAAAAGTAGACCTTTGTAAAGAGTTCATTGCTGAATTCTTTTGGGGAACTGTGACACTGTGGAGTTTCAGCCTGGGGTTTCAGGTATGTACTTCAAGATCTCATTGAACACTAGAAGCTTTCAAGGTCATGAGAAAACATTGGGAAACAGTTCTGTTTTCCTTGATCACTGCAGGACCAGCTGACCACTTTACCCAGACAGGCAGTTGTTGGATACTATGGACGATGTACTGGCTTCTTGAGGAGGTTGTTAGACTCATCACCCTTTTAGTGAGGAATGCCTATTTACTACTTTTAGGTTTACTCAAGCTGAGTTAAGTTATACCTATCTCAAGCCAGGTTTACTTGGTTGCTTCTTAAGGTTGTTTGGTATTTTTTTGCTATTTCCTGATGACACATCTATCATCTCTTTCTAACAGCCACTGTTCTTCACCACTACTTTGTTCATACCTTATTCTCGTAATAAAGGTGCACATTCATCCTTCTTAAAATACCCACTACACTCTGAGCTTATGTTTTATATTTTATTCCTAGTGAGCCTTGGCCCTTGTCATACTCCCCAATTTCTTACTGCATTTTTGCATTGAATCAAGCCAGATGCAAAGCTCTTCTTTTTCTTCGATGAGGAATTACACTATCAGAAGTTTCTTTGGTACAATACCACCATATCCATCTTTCCCAAGCTTACTGAAATTGATGTAATCTACAGTTTATAACTTGTATGACCTGTTTAATTCTGGCTACATAACTCCAAATTGAAAGCATTGTACATTATAAACACAATCCTGCTTTTCTGTGACTGCTGTGTCTTAAAGCTTAACTTGCAATGTGAGGCATGGATGCATTTTGCCAGAAAAGGTCCAAACGTGTCATGGTTGTATCCCAACTTTAATATAAAACAACACCTGGACATGGCCCTTTTGTGCAGAGCAAATCGGTTCGTGGTCTGGAAGGCAGTTCCATGCTACTCTGGCTAGGTCCCTGAACCTGATACTTGGGAGTCCAGGAGGCAGTGCACACCACGAAGCTTATGTGCTAACCAGCTAACCAGCTTTTTCTGGTGAGAGGTCTGGGTTCTCATTTATTAATACATTGATCCTTAAGCATTTGGATACCTGAGGTATTAACCATTCTCGAAAAGGAAGCTTTGTCAAAAGATAGTATTTTCATCCTGCAAACACATCCTGAAGAAATTATAATCAAAGTAGAAAGCAGTGTGGTAGTTAAGATGAGGTTTAAAAAAGTGCACTGAGTACCACGCTGGCAATTTTGTATGTTTGGTAAGTGAAATTTTTTGAAGTTATCACTTTTTCCACATACTGCCTCCTCCTGCTGTCATTACTTGAGTTTTTTGCTTGTACTCATCTGAAACCAGCTGGTGACTGACTGTGCTTCATTCACCCATAAGCGCAGCTCTGCCTGCATGATCATGAAGGCTCAGTGACTGATTGATGCCTAGAACTGCAAGATTCCATTAGGAGAGACATTTCAGTACAGAAACTTGAACACAAAAATATTTAAATCTTAAAAGAGGATGCACTGAGATATGTTTTGGTAAGCTAAGGCTAGGATAAAAAGGTTTTAGCTGAACAGATTTCTGACACATGCAAAAACCTCCTAAAATTAACAATCAAATTAAAATCCCTGAAGCAAAATGAAATTCACTGCCTTTGTAAAAGTTCAGTTCTTATTCAAGCTCTCCTTCAGTCTGGTTCTCTGTGTAATTAAATAAGATATAAATACCTTCCAGAAAACTAGCAGTTTTCAAAAGCCTTGAAAACACTGCTTTTAATGTGATATTACTATTGTTAATTCTGTCCTGATACAATACTACTAGAAATACTTCTTCCTCTTCTGTAAAGAGAAACTATCAGTATGCTTTTCTCATTTAACCCCATGCACAAAGCTCAAGGGACTTCAGTAAACGATATTTGTTCTTGGAATGGTTACATCTTCTTCCTTACTCAATCTTGTGCTAAAAAAATAATTTTTCTTTTTTTAAAAAAAACCAGAGGTTACAGGGATTTGGTATGTGGTTCATTATCTGTGGCTCACCAGCACTCTGGCAGTGAAGTCATTGGGTGCATAGAGCTATTGTGCCCCAAATCACTAATTTGAAAGCCTTTATTTCACATTTCCAAGAAGTCATTCTGAGTTTGCTCGCTATCTGTTATAGCTGTGGGTTAAATAATAACATGTTTGGTACAAGTGTGAAAAGAATCGTGCAGTGATGAAATCTGAAAACCAACCAAAATCAGGCTGCTGCTTCTGCAGAGATGCTTTGGCAGCCTATCTAGAAAGTGGAAGCTGGTTACTTTCTCCATATTTCACAAAGGCAATGAAACTTTCCAGCCCATTGGTGTATTGCAGTACACCCTCGAGGTATGTATTTGCTCATTCTAAGTTTTTAGGAGAGCAGAAGACAGACAGAATCCAGTTTGACAGTGTCAGAGTATAAAAGGTCTGGAACAATGTCCTGAGTCCAGTTCTCTGTTAAAGCAAATCCCATGTTACAGTCTGGTGGGTGGCAATTCCGCATTGATCTGTGTGTTTGAAACCTTCCTGTAACATCCATACGTGGGTAGTTTATACCCACTTGTTTTTGTGCCAGCATTTCACACAGCCACCTGCATTCTATTTTGAGTACTATTTTCTGACCGGCACAGATTAAGTATTCAGTGACAACTGGGTAGTCTTAAGAGTGCAAGGACCATTGAATTGCACTCCCATGTCAATAAGGGTGTATTTGTAAATTCCTCTTCACAGCATAAACAAGCACCAAAGAAAAAACCTAACCTAACGCTCTACTAGAATGAGTAGAACTACCCTCTGGGTAGTGAAGGGAAAGGAGAAAAGAGTCCATTATTCGAACAGCAGGCAAGTACATAATGTGATAGAAATGATGATCGTCTTAGGGAGATACTGAAACAGTATCTTTGTGCTGCTAGATGATAAGGCCTTAATTACTAAATTAAGTGACACTAATTACAAATACTTAGTCATTATGATAGCTCCAGAATAATTCTTTGAAACTTGAGAAATAGAAAACCTTTGGGGATAAAAACACCATGAAAAAACTGAAAAAAAAAAAAAAAAAAAGCTCAGTTTACAATACAAGCTGAGTTGGTCAAGTACTCAAAAAGTAAGTTTCAACATTTTATTACAAAAAAGATTTTGCCTTTAGGTGGTAATGGTAATTGTACTGTAATGTGATAATGAATCACATCTAGAAGGACTCATATTCTTGCCACATTATTTCAATTTGCTGAAGGTGTCCCAAACTCTACTGTGGTTTTATTAATGGAATTTTAATAAGGTATGTTATACCAGATATAAGCAGTATAATATTTGGAGATAGTCTTGCATTTGGTTAATGTATTATGCATCATGGACTTTGTGTCATGAGGAATTCCATTCTGGTTGAGTAGGCAACTGTAGAAGCAATCTCACCATCTTTATGTTTAAAAACTATTTAAAGTCCTCCTAGCAATTCAACAGCCTTCCACTGTCACTCACAACAGCAATTCAGATAGTGTTCCTATCTTAGAGCTGCTGTCTTAGATAAAAAGGATGAAAAAGGTTATTTATTTTTCTGAGGCACCTGTGGGTATTTGGCCACATACATATCAAGTCAAGTGTATATGGCTGATATACAAACTGATGTATGATGAACCTTAAATTTAGTAAAGTTTGTTAACTGTTGTTTTATGATAGATTCTTAAACCTCAAAAATTTGTGAATCTTTCCATGCTGTACAGGAGTTCTCCATAAACACAGTATTTAACAAGCATCTCTGAGTTTCCAGAAGCATTAAAGAAACCTAGTTTTCAGAGTATAAATAGCAGTAGTAACTTCTGAGTACTAAAGAAAAAATTCTAACAAAAATTGAAGCTAACATTCTGTAACAATCCAAAATCAACTATCTGTTATAAACTGTGCTGCTAATATTCCTAGCTTGCTGTTGCAATTAAACATCTATTGTCCAGCTTGTCCAAACTGGTAATTTCAGTTCCTTGGACTACTGTAGTACATATAGTTTCTAACTTGTTTATTTAATCTCTGAATGTGGTAACTGTAGCAACATTACAAACAAATGGCATGTTCTGTGATCAGACAGGCATCATTCTAGGCAATCAAAGAACACAGGAAGACAATCAGTTTTGAAATGACAGCTACATTCATACTCCCTGCCAACTTCACTGCCAACTTGGAAACAGAAATTGCAGAGCACCCCTAAGTCTTGGCCATCTTGAATACCATCTAGAAAGAGCAGTGTTAACACTGAAAACTAACAGTAGTAACAACATTTACAATATAAAAAGACTAATTCATCAACTGTCATACCTAGGTATGTTTTGATAAAACTTCACAAGTATGGATTTTTGCATTGTAACTGTTGTCCCCCTATGCCAGTCCCACTATCACTTCTAATAGCTGTTTTGTGACTTTATTTTTTAAAAAATAACATCTTTAAAATGGGTTTTTGAGGCTGTAGTAAGAAAAATGACACCAGATTGGCAGGACTAATGAGATATAGATGGCATAATATTGAAGTTCAAATACCATTTTAAAACTCACATTCTCAAATTTCAAGGTTTGGATAACTTAGAATGACTTTTAAAGTTCTCAGCATACTTCTGCCCAGTGTTACTGTATGCCATGTTCACTTGTAATATGGAAACACTAGAAAAATTCACAGTCAATGTAAAAAAATAATAAATCGGAGACAATCTGTCTGGAGGTCAGAGTGAGTTTTGCCTTCCTAAGAGAGCCTGGTTGATCTGTTGAATTCTTCCCTGTGCTCCAATGAGCTGATGAGGGGCCTAGGATGCTCCATTGAGGTGTCTTGTAGCATCTGTGACACCATACAGCTCTCCAGGACATCCATATGGCAGATACGGCACGAGATTTAGAGCTACTCATGTCCTGCAGGGTATATAACTAAAGGCCAAATGAGATAGCTGACATTTTTTTCATAGGTTTAAACAAAGGCATCTAGCATCCCTTGATGTGCTCCAGGGTGTCTGAGACATCCATATGGGGCTGGCAGATATGGCACCTACAAGGGCCCTGCGCGCTTCTGCACCAGCAGCTGGAGGCAGGATCCTTGCAGCATCTGAAATGTCACTGACTGCTTAGGTTGATCATAGACCATACTGTAGTACTTTTTCATAGGAATCTAACAGCAGACATGTAATTTATAATTTAATAATTAACAAGGACAGTTTAGGCATATTTTTCTCCCATAATATCTATGAGCAGATTAGGCTTTATTTGAATCTATCCATTATTTAAAATTACTAACATTTTTTTTTCCTTGTTGCAGTTTTTATACTCTATGGATTGACTGCACTTAATTCTCTAAACATTATTAATATTTGATGTTCCAGTTCTACTGTTTGTTAGGGAGAATTGTCACAGGGTAGAAATGTATATATCTTACATTAAAGTACAGTCTTACACTTTGATGTTGCTGGCACTCCTCATTGCTTTTCCTGATAATGGTATCCTATTTAGGTAAAACAGGGTTTCTAGATTCCATAATTGGGGTAGTGAAAAATTCCTTTAATTGGTTATGTATTGGTTTTAAGGGTAAATCATTTGTTTCACTCTTGTAACTCCCACCATCAGTTGTCTGTTACCAACTGCTGAGGGCAGGTGAATGTTTAACTACACAATAAAGATATCAGCCACCTCTCCAGATCACTGTCTCTCTCCATCTGGAAGATTGCCTTGAGATGACCACCCTGTAGCACCCTCTGCAATCTGGTGGTGCCTTATGCCACAGTAAGAGCTGCAGGAAATCAGCCACATTTCAAGAAAACATTTGAATCACATACAGAAAGGGAGCTGAAAATGAACAGCAATGTTTACTGTTCCAAGATGTAGCAAGATTAATTGTCCTGAAATTACAATTTCAGTAGGAGGAAATTAATTCACTTGCTAAGCACAGTAAATAGACTGAAACATATCTGCTCCCAAGCCTCTTTGCTTTACCTAATGGCTTAATAGAAAAAGTAAAACTCAAGAAACAAGTAAAAACCTCCAACATGGACATTGTCATCTTACATTTGTGAGGCTATCTGGGCATTTCAGAGGATTTTGGAAGCTTTTGCTGTTTGCTAACATCCCTGTGGCTCAGGAGAAGCAAGTTAAGAATATGCCTGATTAAATTAAGTCTTCTGTCCAAACAAATAACGGAGACCTGCAGGCTTTTTAGTGGTGGAGTACTGGCATCATTATGGAGAAACACAGCTTACTTTTGAGCTGCAGAAGGAATGATACTTCTCCTAGAAATGATTTCTTAACAATATTTATGTTACTGATAAAGCCAGTCTCACTTGGTAGGAAAGAAGTTGGTTGGGCCTTGGCTAGAAGCACTACAAATTACTACATGGCTACCACTGCAGAGGCTTACTGAGTGCTTAGGAAGGTGAAGACAAAACAGGAGAGATGACAAGCCTCACCATGGATTTGATCAGGATGGTAACCTCGCACCATGCACACACTGGCACATTGGTGTTTCTTCCCAGATTAGTATGGTGAGGCAGCAAATGTGAATGGCAGTGTTCACTGGCTTTATCAGACTTCAAGATTAATTGCTGTGCAATCAACATGTTGATGAGCAGAGGCACAGGACATCAAGGGCTGGTTCTCAGGTGGGCTTCAATGCTTGGGTCTTCTTCCCATTTATACTAACAGCAAAGCCAACTCATAAGGTAGTAGGACCCATAACTGAGCGGTTTAAAGGACAGAACAACACCTGTGATGAAAGAAGAGCTACCTGAGTCATACAGACTGTCAGCTACTGTCTTAAAAGGACAACACAGCTGCCTTTGAAAGGTGCCTACTGCACACCTAGATGCCTGCTTCCCTCAAGGTGTGCTGCTACAGAACAAACCCTCCCCGCTCAGCAAAATGCAGCTTATTAGGAAAACAGGATTGCAATGCTTAGAAACACAAAAGATTTAACAGCAGGAAGGCTGACATGCATGACAGTTTATAAGAAGGTAAACAAAAATGAGCATCATGGGCATAGCTGTAAAATACACGAATCTCAAAATTTGTACAAGAAAGCTCCAGTAACAAGCTATCACAGAGAAAGAACTGCCCAGGGACAGAACTTTTCAGACATAGAGCAGATTGGGAACAACTAAAATGTTATTTTCGTCTCAAGTAAATGTCCTAAACCAAATGATTTAGGGGTTGTTTTATGCAATATAATGATGGGAAACTTTATGGAATGGAATCAAGAAAGATTATTAAGAGAAATCATCATAAAATTAAATAATGACAACTGAAATTATATTCTTTAGACAAACAACTTCAAAGAATCCAAGAAAACAATATGTTCGGCAGACCACTGGGATTTGGAAGGCTGGAGAGAGTTTGTCTTGCTTTTCCAGGGCTTGGGATTAAACAACACATACGGAAAACCATTTCCTTCATAAAAAAGAGATGGAAGAGAGTTATCAGGGCATGTCGGCATAGGCCTGGCAGGTGAAACTGTGAGCCCTGGAGCATGGCTGGAGAGCAGAGAGGCTTTGAGGAAATAAGCCTTGAGAAAAATAAAGTAGGTAGCTTCTGCTGTTTTAATCCCCTCTTTGGGTTGCCAGCTACAGACTTGCCAAAAAAAGACGTATTAGTACGGCAACGAGTGGAGGCTTGCTATTGATTTGTTGTGGATTACTTTGATTTCAAAAGTTTTGTCATATTACACCTTTTTCATTTACCTGTAAGATGTCTGTTACTATCCCTCCAGTAAGGAAATAAAGATACATTTTTTAGTACATTTCATTCTCTCCTGTGGCTCTGTAACAATGAGAACTGGGTCTTGCTATGCCCCTGTGAAACTGAAGGCTTTGATTCATTGTCAGACAGTGGTAGCAGGAAAACAAAGGAAAAAAGGGTTATAATAGACCTTCTATTCCCTCCTCTTACTAACCCACTCAATCAGTTTAGAAATGCTGGAAAGACTTCATTTCAGCTTCAGTTCAACATAAACATTTTCACTGTAGCCTAGGACCGGAGACTATTATAAAAACGCTTTGCACTCTATTTATAACATCACACTTTCAGACATCATTGCTGGCATCTGAAGTGACAAGTCTAGTGGCATAATGCAACGGAGGTGATTAAAATCTGGCTGGGAGTTTTTGTCTGAAAATACTTGAAAACTAAATGAGTGTTATTCTGACAGGTCCGGCCTTGTAATAAAATATAGCTTCATCTCCATCTCCTCAGCAGTGGTGGTAAGCTGGGAGCACAGATGTGAAAAATTGGATTCTTGGAGCTGAAAATCTTCTCAATTACAGTTTTTATCACCTGTTGGATGAATCATGCTAAAACTAGTGTGGCAGCAAAGATTCAAGCTCTTGTTATATTCAGTGAACTTTGGCTGTTTAGTTTGGAGAATAATATGCAAGTTTTGTCTTAAAAACATTGTTATGCTAAGTTGCTTTTTTTCCTTGATATAAACCTAAATAGAGTAAGGCATCCGCAGCTGGACCAAAATGGTCAGATGAACATCACATACCTTACATCTACCAAGGGAAAAAAAAAGTTTGGTTTTTTTAATATTTCAGGATGTGTCATACCAATTAAATAAAATTTAAATGCTTCATTTTGAAAATGCCAAAAATATTGAATTAAATATTCTTTGGTACTAAATTATTTTCTCATTTTATAATGACTTCTTTGTCTAAAGCACTTATCTCAAATTTCCTTTTAAAAAGACAAAAAATATTTAATAAATCAGAAATGAGAATCAACTAAAATATTGCACATAGAACAAAATTAATTTGGTATTCTCCTTGAAGAAAACAAGCCATTCAGATTTAGTTTGAAGAAAAATTCTTTTTCCCAGTGAAAGGAAGCAAATACATAGGTAGTGAGTGCATTTTATTTCCTGATAAAGGGCTTGCATTTAAGAGTAACATTAAAATATATAATTTCTTGAGTTATGTTTTAAATTGTTTGGTTGCTTTTTTTTTTTTTCTCCCCCCCTATCATTCTACATTGAGAAACACATTTTGATATTCAGTTTCTTGCACTAGATTTTGAAACATGGGAACCATCCCACTGGGACATACCTGGGAGCACAAAGTCTAATACTGTAGTACTCCGTATGATTAGCACCAGACGTTACAGAAGCACTTTCTATTTGTGTATGTAAATAGTTAATAAAATACCAGTAGATGGCACTCAAGAATGCATAGCATTGATCCTACCTAGGAAGGAGCAACCTTGTCATGCTCTGCAAATGGCTTCCTCTGCCTTCTCTGCCCATGAGATCCTAACACCAGAGGCCTGAAAGGAAGGCAAAAGAAACACCGGCACTTTCGATTTCACTGTTTCTTGTTCTTCTCCATGAAGTACACAGGTCTAGATTTTACATGTCCAATGAAAATAATCAGAATTAACTGCTGAAGGTAGTAAAAATAAATGGGAAACCTGTAGGGAATATTTTTGGTTCTTTTTTGGCTCTTTATAATGCTGGGCTTCAGTTGGCTAAAGCAAATTATAGCATTTTTTTCAAGTATAATCTGTTCTGGTGCTGTTCGATATTTTTCCCAAGGCAGGATTTAGTCTTTTAAAACAGGCCTTGTAACACTTTCTTTTTAACCTGGTATAAAAGTTTTGCTCAAACAGAAGAAAAATGGTTGAGTGAGAGGGGTTTCTTGCTTTTCTTGGGGATTCCCTAAGTCACCACATTGGAGCCTAGGAGGCTCTGGCCTCAGCTGGGAAGGTGGCAATGTAAAGACCACCCTTCCGAGTCACCGCCATCACGGTGGCAGAGGAGGAACAGTCTAGGGCGAGTGGTCTGTGATCTGAAAGGTGTCTAGCTCTGGCTCCACTGCTCGTAACTGGGCACAAAGACCTGTCTGATATGGGGATATTTATAAAGACAGACAAATTCCTGGACATCTTTTCAAAACTATTCTTCAGCATTCAGGGTTGCTCCTAAGCAAATCTTTTGCTCTTGTAAAACTAATGGCCAAATTTAACACAGGCTCAGCTGAAAGCTGCACAATTTTCGTCAATGTAACCACTTGTCTGAAATGTTTCTCCTACCCCTGTGTAAGGCTGGCATCGTTAAGTTGTTTGTTGCCAGTTAAATTTAATAAATTTAAGATGATAGACAACAGATTTGGCTAAGTGGAAACTGTAAGAAGGAATAAAATCCAGCTGAGAAAAGCAAAAGTAGAAGCAGTTCTAAATTTCTCTTTGTGCAACCAAGATAAACCTCCCACCTCCCACCATATGTGGGGCATGGACTATTCTGCTGTGGGAAAGGGAGTGAGAAGAGTGGAGGAAGCAGGAGGGGGAAGAGGGAGGAAGGGAGACAGACATGCAAGAAAGAAAAGCCCTGGAGAGTTCCATTCCCTGCAGGGGAATGGGAGAGTGCAACCACTGCTGGTGCCCGGGGCAGCTGTCTCTCCAGCCCCAAAAGCAGCTGCTCCCTGTCACATCTCAGCTGCACATGGTGCTGCCCTGCTTGTGCTGGCGCTGGCCCTGGGAAAGCAACAGGTTACACACTGGCTGATGGAAAGCAAATCGGAGGCATGGCCATAGTGCAAGGCATCCTTGCCAGCTGGGTTTACAGGAAAGGTCCAACAGCCTGTGGGACCTCTGTAGCCACATGGCCATAGCTGGGCTGGTGGGGAGATATTGTAACAGAGGCAGAAATGTGCATTTCTACTGCAAGATGCATAGACACTGAGCAATACTTGTGCCATTCTTATGGACCTGAGAGCTGAGAAACTTCAGCTCACACTAGTGTAGTATGAGACTCACGTGAAAGTGATGCTGAAAAATGGTCTTTTTAGTTTTATGGCTTAGAAGGAATATGTCTTCCTTAGCTCCAACTTTCCTAACCCCTTTTTCAAACCATCACATGCTTGGTCCCATCTCCTGCAAGCTAAATAGGCTTCAGGGCTCCTTCCATTTCTTATGACAGATATTGCCACCATCTTCGGCTCTTATTATTTTGATAGGTTAGTGCATTTCCTACTTAGGTCTTCTGTATGTTTCTCTGCATCTTTTTCCCATGCTTCATGCTTCCTTTTCCTATCTCATTTATGTCAGCCTTTCCACATCCCCATCATTCCATCATTCACTGACCATCCCAAACACCCTTCTCTGTTAGCAAGCAACCTACTAATTGTATTTTAGAGAATAAGAACATACAGATAAGAAGTAAGAGAAGGAAGATTATGAATTATTACAACTGAGCAGGCAGTTCAGGTGCTAAATGACGCTTCTCAGCAGCACAGACTTTGAAATCCTGAGCAACAGAGACCTTACAGATGTTTCTAATCCATCTCAAAGCAGCAGCACTTTTGATGCTCAGGGAACATGTATTGAGGGGCTATATGGTAATTCTAATATCAAAGAGAGAAGAATAAATTAAAACCAAGTATTAATGGTTTATCAAGTGGAAGTTTAAGCAGCAGATATACTGCTTGGTACCAAGCAGTGTACCAAGAATCTTTCCAGTACTAAAACAGAAACAAAATGGACTTATTCTATTTACATAAGAAAAAACGTATATCTTAGAATACTTTCTGTTGCAAGGGACCTCTAGAGCTCCCCTGCTAAGACCACCACTAAAAATTTTCCTTTTTTCTAGTCAGTTTCCTGTGCTACAACTTGCATGAGGAGCCTCTCGTATGTTCAGAGAGACCTCTGAGAGGAGTTTGGCTCTGCCTTCTCTATTACCAGCCATTAGGCAGCTGAATGATTAATGATTAGATGCCTCCTGCATCCTTTTTCTTCAGGGTGAGCAAACCCACAGCTTTCAGCATCTCCTCATAAGTCATCTTCTCCAGGTTCCAAACCATCTCCATCCTACTGGATTTACACCAATTTGCCAGTGCCTCTCCTTACAGGGTCAATGCCTCTTTCAACTCTCTTTGGGTAATCTGATGGCACCACAGCCTGTGCAGCTCTGTATGCTAATATGATATAAACTGTCATAACTGCTATTGATAAGACATTGTTCTGTTCCATAATAATGAACTATTAGCTAATCAGGTGAGTTGTATCCTCAGTGAAGTGTGTTCTGAAGAAACTCTAAGATGCATTTGTTCTTTCAAGAGTTTGCCTCTTTGCAGGACAGTAGATGATATGATTCCTGTTTTTCTTGTTTGCCCACCTCAGACTGGATTACCATAGAAAAGTTTCCCATCACAAAATGGTTAACCAGTATTCAAGTCAGACACCTTGCTGTGGACAACAGGCTTCCCTGTGGCCACAAAAGAGATTAGTTTCTCTGTACTTGTACAGCTTTGACCCTGAGAAACCATAATCTCCCACTCTTAGAGATCATATTTCTGGCAAAGTAATATTGAGAAGATTCTCTGCAGCAGGGTATATAAAAACTGAACAGTTTGACAGTAAAGGTCTTCAGACTACCACTTTCCCCTATCTTCTTCCTGACACAATCAGTTCAATTTAACACCATATCTGAAGCAGCAAAGAGCAGTACAGGCAGGAGACAGTTCTGAGGTGCTCTGAAAACAACAACGTTCTGTGTTCACACTGTCTAAACTGAGCTAAACTGAGCATCTTTCAGCTCTTTTCTCTGGGCACTTTTCAGTGTTGGCAAGTGTTACAGAATCATAGAATCAAGACACTTAAGATCTTTACGTCACAGATTTTCTTCCTGTCCCTAATTCCTACTGACTACCAAGATTCCCAGGTTTGGTTGGTGGTCTGTGGGCCATGATTGTGGAGAAGACAGACACTTCTTCCTGCAAAAGCCAGCCTAGTATACAGAAATACATCCCTTTCTTAGGCACCACTTTCTTCCATATGTAGCACAGAAGAAAGGGAAGAGCGAGTTTCTTTCTGACAACACTGATAGCAGCTCTTGGTGGATGGCTCTGCCCATTAGTTTGTCTTGCTGGGTGGAGCAGATGAAGTATGGTAAAGGCCTCCCAGCACTTAGACAAAAGCAGATTTGTGTGTTCATATGAACTGAAAGAAAGATGTAAGGTTCTGTCAGAGTTCTGTATAGAACAGTGCAAGTTCGTGTTGCCTCTTTGCATATTTTTTTTTCCCTTCGGGTGTGTTAAAAATACTGAATAAGGAAAATTTTTGCCATACTCTTCTGATTTCCTTTCTGATTTTTGGTAGCCCTCCTGCCCCTGAGGACCTCAAACCTATCTGATATCAGTGTGATGCACTACCATTAGGAGCCTCCATACCGACAGTATCTCACCAGCCTGGCCTCAGCCTGGCCCAGCTTTGCTAGCTCATCACAGAGCTAAGCAGTCTGACATAAAACATGGGTCTTGATTTGAAGCCATATTCTTCTTGCCAACTGGACTAATTTTTGGAAAGAGCACAGTCATTTGGAAGGTCAAATCCTGTAACTGTAGCCATATTACGTAAATTATTTTAATCAAAAAAAGGCGAGGACTCAAAAACAAAACATTGCAATCTAATATAAACCAGTATCAGGGCACTATTTAGTGCTAAAAACTGGGGGAAAGTGTCAAAGCCTAAACTGCAGAAGAAAACCATGAAAGCTGCACACAATTCGATTATGTACTTTACTTAAATGGATCTAAAAACCTTGCATATAATAGCAAAATTTTGTTTCTAAAATGACACAAAAGTCTTACAAATGGTTTCTTTGATATGATTTGTCTTATTTGTTAGAGAAAAAAGGTTTTTACTGAACCGCTCATCACTAGTTTTTGCTTTTTTTCCAATTATACACAAAGTAAATCTCACACAGGCTAATATTGAGTATGCAATTAGCTAATCATGAAGCAACTCTGAAGAAATGCAACTGGTGTGAAACTAGTAGAAAAATTTGACAGAATGTGTGCACACAAGAGGGCCAGAAGAGATCATGAAGATTTTTCTTTCATCTACAAAATTTTCAAATGAAGTTTTCTTTTTCAGAAAGAAGATGCAAATGACAACAGAGAGTCTTTAGATCTTAGTGCCTTAGGCCTACTTAATGCATAACACTCAGCACCCTACTCCTAATAGAAACATAGAACCATAGTATTGCTGAGGTTGGAAAAGACCTTTAAGATCGTTGAGTCCAACCGTTAACCTAACACTGTCAAGTCCACCACTTTACCATGGCCCTAAGTGCCACATCTGCACGTCTTTTAAATACCTCCAGGGATGATGACTCCACCACTTCCCTGGGCAGCCTGTTCCAACATCTGGATATTGTACCTATCACCAAGCTACTATATTTAGTATTTCAGCATTGTTCACACCTTTAGAGTGTATCACCATGTAAGCATCTAGACAGATATAGCCTAAAGCTGGAATAAACATGGTAAGTAAAATCTGTGAAAGTGCCTAAATCACTTGGAAACTTAATCAGAAATCAAATATTTCCCCCTAAATTTATGTTTTTCTTAGCCTGAAGAGTAATCACATTATAGTGGGAATTTTTCTAAAAGCAGAAAATGTAAAATTAGTTAGATTAAGGCTGGTCAAAAGGTATATTTAGAGAAAGTGAGCACCAAGGAAGATAAACACATAATAACTTACACAGGTTCTATCACCTCCTAGCTCCTGTCATTTGAAAATCCATCTTCACTTCTACTGTGGCATGTACCCTTTTTCACCCAGCAAACTGGCCAATCCATAGCATGAACTTCTCTCCTCAGCTGAAAGGCAGTGATTCCAGTTGTCTGTCGCACTTTTCTGATTTGTACAATCCTTTCATAACTAAACAAATCTAAAATTGGAGAGAATAAAAAGACCAAGCAGTATAAACTGCTTGATATTGAGGTCAGATATCTTTCCATCCCAAGACTCACCAGGGAACAGAACATAAAGTGGCTGTACGTAAACCTTCCCAAAAGCAAGAACTACATATTAAAGATTTTTATTAGATGATGTTTTAAAGTGTCCCTGGGCGTAATACAAGCTTTTATTTTTTTATGCATTCAAACAGCGCAATTGCAAGAGAATGCAGCCATAATATGCCATGTGTCAGTAATTAAAAAAATAAAGAAAGCTCATAAAAATTAACAATCAGAAATAATAAGTAGCTGTATGTCAAGAGAGGCATTAATAAAACAAGATGCGACTCTACTGCCTGCATATGGTGAATATCACAAAATAACAAGGCAAGAGTCATTGTGTCGTTTGAGCAGCTTACACTTTTATGGGTCCTTTAGCCTCAAAGCGTCAGTGGAGGCAATGATTAGCGGAGCATCAGTGGAGGTAGCACTGTTACCCCCACAAGCTCTTGATTGTTACCATTTGCTTTTAGCATATATTACAGTGTACTCTTAACTGTTGCAAACTAGGAATAAAAAAGTTGACAACAGCTCAGCTTCTCGCCGGCACAAGATACCATAGAACTCAAGATTAGCCACGATGCAAATTCATTACGATTGCTAATGCCTCCTCCAAAATCCATGATTCAAGGTGTTATAATAAAACATAGTAGACACGGAGAGAGACAGAAAGACAGTGTCTTCTGTTGTTTTTTTTCCTGCAACTCATTCTATAGAGGCAGAATCTGATTCCAACATACTTAAAATTCCAATTTGCCTCCATAATTCTGACCTCAAAGAAACATTCCAAACATGGAGCTACAATTTAATGCATTATTTTTTCTTACACTAATCACACTGCAGATGTTGCTAGGCTGTTCAGGACTTTGTTTTTAGGACTGTGTTCAGGTTTTGACCACAGGTATGAAGGTTTATGCAGCAAACACCCTTGTTTGCCTTTTTCTTAGAGGAAGGATTCCATGGCTACAAGGTCAAACGTGAGCACTGAAGGTTGCCATGGTGACTATATATTGATTCATTAAATATCAGAGTTTGTTCTGAAGCCTGTCCAAAGCAGGATATTGTCCTACCATAATCGTGTTTCTCTGCTCTTAGTCTTTAGTGTTTTGTGCCATGGCTAACTGATTCTGAATGCAAAGAGAACTAAAGCACAGTGATGTCTCAGTTATGCAAGGAAAAAAGGAAAAAGGGAGGGGAAGGAAGCCCAGAGAAAGAACAAAGATAACTAAATGGCTGGAGGGTACACAATGCACATATCACGGGAGAAAAGAAAAAAGGGGAGGAAAAGCTGTTACTGTGTTGTTGACTGTGGCAAAATGATTCCATAAATTCACTTTAGAATGGCTTGAGCATTAAATGTGCTCCTTCCTGATTTGAGCTGAAACCAATGCTGTTATGACATGGTGAATCCATAATCCCAATCGCTGGCTATGGAAAACATGAGACAAACACATGTTCTTTCAGGTTGCTGGCAACAGAAACGCTTTTGTCGAAAAGCTACAGCCTAGAGGGATAAGTCTAAAGAGTCCATGAGCAATATATCAGCATTCTGACCTCTCTGGTTATGCAGTGTTTGGAGAACTGTGGAGTAAGCTTTGATTGTATTCATAGAAGCACCATAACAATATGAACACATGCACAGACATTTCCAAATTTGTGTTTGTCTTCTTAGCTAAATATGGGAAAAAATCAATGCATGGTAAGATTTCACAATACAAAAGCAGATTTTGGTTTCTGATTTCATATGGGCTGAGATACACAGACTTCAATATAAAATATATTAATTTAGTTTATATTTGGTATTTACATTAGTACACCTTTGATCGGAATCAAATCAATGTCCATCCATGTTATGGTAAGAAATGATGATATCACAATCGTTAGCTGTACCATTTTCCTCAACTATAAGTTGTATTGTTTTTCTGGTAATTGGTAACAGTGAGGTAATTGGAAAAATGAAATAAAGAATAAAGTATAGCACTGAGGCTATGATCTATCTGCACTTTTCTTCTTTTCCTTTCACCAGGGGGAGATCCTCCTTCTCCCTTCTGATTGCCAGCTGTATTTCCATTTCAAATTCACATTCAGCTTGCTAGTGAATGGGGCCCCTTCCATGAGGTCTTCTGTTATTCAAAATAAACCAGTGTCTATAACATCAAAAGTATGTGGTATATAGAAAAGGATAAGCATTATGGGGGTTTTCTCCATGTTTTCTCTAAGCTCTCAATTTGACCTTCCATTCTATAGTTACTAAATGTCCATTACAGACCAGATAACCAAGCAAATCCTTCCACCACCTCTAAACTTTGATGAATTGCAAAAGTGTCATCTTCTTGCATGGAAGAAGCAAATGACTCTCAGGAAGCTGCATCCAAACCAGATTTTGCATTCTTCCTCCAGCAGACATGTCACCCAAACAAACACGATCCTCCAGTCAGTCAGGAAAAACAGTCTGCAGACTCCTGCCCATCAGCAGAGCAGGAAAATTCAGGTTTAAACATTATGTCACTTGCATTGACAGTAAGAGATATATATGTATCTTCCTATTCTCACTTCAGTGCAGAGCTTATAAAATTGACATAAAAACTGAGCATCGCAAGTCATTGACAAACACCAAGCACTGTCATTTTATGAGCCTCGTATAAAGATCGATGGGTTGCAAAAACAAGTTAAAATATGAAATATTAAAATTATTGCTTCAAAGATGATCTTGATTTTCTGCTAGTGGTAAACTGGAATTTAATGACTTCTCTCTTCTTCATAGGTATACAATAGCAGATATAAGCAATATTTTAGTAAATACTATGTTTTACCCTCAAAAGCCTGTGTTGCCCTTTATATGATTAGTGAAGAATAATGTCACATCAGCGTTTTCATTACATTTACGCTTTTTTCTTCTCTCTTCTACAACCATTAGGTTTTCTGGATGACCTTTTTCCTTCTAAAGACTAGTGTGTTCTGTTTTTTACCATTAGTAAAGGGCAATCAAATCACTAACATCTCTGTCAAATTTCTGTATGAAGTATCTATACTTACATGTGGTATCATATGAATATAGAGTGAAAATAAACATGTGTGTTGCCAACAAACCCTTTTTTGAGTTTTTTGACAAAGGAGTCATGTGGGTTCTCTGGGAAAGCCAGATCCCAGGTTTTATGTTTAACTGTCACCTCAGTGAAATAAAACTCAACTCCACTTCCAAACACATTGCTTTACACTGTTTTATTGTCTCTCAGAAGGTAAGTATGGTAAGTCTTGGTCTGGAAGTAAGTGCAAAATATTAGGAATATTGGGAGAAGAGATCTACTGGAAATAGGATTCCCTGACAAGCACAAGACACTAGATCTGCTGATTATTAACTGAGTTTGTATGTGCTTCTAATTCTTGAGAGATCCAGCACTGCTGGGTTAGAGTCTGTTTCATGACTATGTTGAAGTACAAGTAATGCACCTTTGGCCTTGGTGTTCTGCCCTGCACTGCAATGCAAGAGTGCATCCTTTAGGAAGTTTGGTGGAGCTCCCTGTCTCTCCAAGGTGGAGGAGAAGTGCCTGGTCCATGTTGGACTGGCCAAGGGAGGTCTGTGCCTAGATCTATACAATTCCCACTTATGTGAGCTGATGAAGGCTGTGTGAATGTGAACATGACTTGATGGGCAGGAGACTGTGAGCTGTTCTTCCATGAGAGCAAGCACCATGAGGACTCGTGTTTACTTTACTTGCCCTCTATCGTCTCCACATCAGAGTGACTTGACCTTTTCAAGCACAAAGAGGAATGTGGGGCCAGAACTTCCCTGATTTATCGATGCTGCCGCTCAGATGTTTTCCCCTTGGATTTCCTGTGACTGCAGGTCTTCACAGCTGAAAATCCCTTGGTGGCTGCTTAGAGTACCCATCGGCTGGGGTCATAGCTTGTGAATGGTGTCAGAGCCCAGATCATGTCTCCCACATCCCCCCCAGCTACTGGGAAAAATAGAACATATCTTCCTACCCCAAAAGTATCCTCCCTGGTGGTGTCTTACATGTGTTAGGGTGCTCAAGTGGTGGCTGTGGAGCAGTGGTGATTTGACATACAAACACCAGTAACACCACACTGACAGAGCGCAAGCGCTTCTCCACAGCCCTCAGCCAGGCAGCAACTGAGGGGGTGATTTTAGGACCACAGCCCCACCTGTGTGTCCCTTTCTGGCACCTAATTGCCATGACTATATTCCTTTGTAAATTAAGCTCTTTGGTTTGCTTGAATGGCTTATATTTTTTGGTAAATTTCCTTTTCCATATGAGATAAGACCTTTACGATTTCTACAATTACTCTTCTGAGAAATATTAGAGAACTGCAGAACTGAATTTTTGCAGTGATGAGTGAATAAAAAACCTTCTGAGAAAGCCTGAGCACAGACCCTTCTTAATGGTGCAGAGGGCAAAAGGGAAAGGTCATTGAAGCAAATGTGAAAATGAGCCTACAGTAGCATGCACCAACAGTTCACAGCTATTTAGAAACTTGTGACAAAATGCCGAAGAGGAAAAACAGTACACAAGCTTATTCATTTATGTGTTTGCAAGGGTAGATTATATTCATTTAGTCACATCACATGTTGGTAAATAGCTGGGCATTTTCTAGGCCTGATGCTGTCATCACCTTGCCAGCTTCATGTGTTCTCACTGGAAGAAGTTTTTCAATAACAAAGGAAAAACAAGGAATTTGCATTCAAAGGTTAGGGAACCATCTTTAAAAATATGATCTGTATGTTTCAGCACAAAGGGAACACAGCTGAGGGTCAAGAGCTGAAACTCAGTGATCATTTTATGCAGGAGCTGGGTGGCATGGCAAGAAATAGAAGATATCACTTCTCTCCTGAAAAACATACTCTAAAACACCAGGGAAGAAACAGAACTACAATTAAGTCTTGCTTACCAGCAAGTTGTATTTCTTAAACATCCTTTTTTTTTTACCAACCCAATCTGTAATATTGATCACAGGGCTGAATTTAGGTCAGCTTTCCCCACAGTCATTCATCAATCTTGTCTTGTATTTTAAACATGCTGGTGTACAAAGTAGCCTGTAATTTTATTACTACTCACAAACACTGTCACTGAAAGGATCAAAAACATGTATATGTGAGAGATCATGGAAATGAGATTTAGGGGTTCCACACTGATCTCAGGGTGCCAGCATTCAGGGGTGTGAGCGAGAACCCTTTCAGTGTCAATTCAAATGTGAGTTTGATTACTATTTTTTTCCCAGAATATCGATCCAGCAATTGGCATAGATTAGGAAGGGGTCAAAGGACATTCAGAATGACTTTTGTCACAATAGCCCTAATTCCAGGATGCAATGCAAACACCCCCTGTTCCATTCTGGGTGCTAATACAGCTATGTAACATTTAGCTATGATAGATGCTGAGTGATGAATGATGGCTGCAAGAGTCAAAAGGTCATTTTAATCACTATATTTCTTGGTCTTTACTTTTAAAAAATATATTTCTGGACTTATTTGCAAACAAATGCTGAAAAAAACAGACCAGTAATTAATGTAAAAAGTAATCAATATGTTTGATTTGAAAAGGTATCTTCATGCTTTGGGGGCCAGGTATCTTCCTCAGTACTCTGATTACCACTTATTACCTCACAGTGAACCAGCACCAGCCCATTCAAAACAAACATTTTAGATACAAAAATGTTCTTTCTGTCCTTGTACAGCATCCTTAGAAAGACGTATTTTCCACTGTGATCATTTTGACAGCAGCAGGATGAAAAGATGAGATAGAATAAGTAGCTGCTACTGACCACTTGAACAAAAGGAGAAGCTATAAAATCATTCTTACAGGATCAAATAGTTGAGCATGTTTAAAATTTGTGCCATCACCACCAGGAAAAATATGTGCTTTGGAAATATTCTGTCACATGACAGCAGTTTTACAGAACAAAAATGTATTTATTAGTGAAGTTATTTAACATTTGTTATGAAAAAGAACAACTCAGAGTGCAAAAAAATAATCCAAACAAAAATAATTTTCACAATATTTTCTTCCAACACAATGTTATGAACTTCCACTGAATCACAAATGTACATAGGCAAACACAGAGAGCCTCATAGACTGTTTCTTTAGAGGAATAAAGGTAACGAATGAAGGTTATTGCTGTGCTTAATGCAATTTGTTGCCATTTGAACCTGTAAGTGAATAAAGCCTAGGCAGCAATAGCCAGAAATATTTTGATCTTTCAAATGTGAAGGTGAAAAATATAATTAAACTTTTTAGTTAGGTCCTACTTTGAATAAAAGGACAACTACCCATAGTTCTAAATTAGCTTTTGGTATATATGATAGGCAAAGTGCATAAAACTGTGGAAAAATATTGTTTTCTAATTGCAACTTGGAGATGCAAACTAAAGGTGAGATAATGCAAAGAGCAGAACAAAGTGGGCTCAGATGACACCATATTAAATGAAATAAGGGATTATTGAAGTGAATAGAGAAATAAGGGGTCTTAAATCTCATGCTTCACATTTGATTAATTAAACTGCATCCTGAGTTTGTTAATTGGATGCTTTCATGATATGTTGTTGTGGGACACTGACAGATGGCATTGCACTCACAGCAATTAATCCTAGTAACACTTTTAAAATGAAGCATAAAAGTATGTGGTTATCCCTGTTTCTGCAGTCATTTCTCTGAAAATCTAGGATGGATTTGAGCCTCAGTATGAGGAAGATAAAATGATGAGTATTCAACCAGTTCTAAATAGCATTTAATTGCTTGTTCCTGGGTAATAGCTTTTAAGTAAAGAGATTTTCTGACATTTACTGATACTGTTTACCTTTTAGTTAACACCTTTAGTAAGGGTAGAAATACACACTTATGTCTACATCTTTTTATTGTATCCTGTACAAGGAACACTCATGAAATTTTAATAGTTGGTAGTGCAAAGACACCAAAGAAGCAGCAGGGAAAAGCTCCAACAGACCTATGATAATAAAACCATATTTCCATTGGTTCTTCTTGTTTTTTTCCTCTCTATTTTTAATATCGCAAGAGTACATATGCAGGAGCAGGTGTCTTTTTTGACTGACAGTGGCGTAAATGATAAAACATGTCACTGATACTGTGAGTTTCCAGGGAATTTGCATTTTATGATATACCAAAGCATGAAATGTCTGTCGATTTATCCTGCTAAAGCATCTAGGTGAGAACTCTGCTAAAACCTTACTGAACTTTTCCATAAGAAATAATTTGATACCCACTGTGATTTACATCACTTAAAAATAAACACAAGGAAAGTCGAGGTTCAGTATTGTACATGTTGACTTGCCCTTTTTGTCTCACTTAGTAGTTCAAATTGCTGGAAAAGTCCAGGTGGTTGGCTTCCAACTCTTGCAAATCACATATGAAAGCAAGCTTATATGTTGCCAGAGTCATAAAAACCATTTTGCCAAGATTACTTTTCACATTTGCCCCTTATTGTTTTTTTACAGGCAATCAATGTTTATTACAGTCAAAAGCCATAAAGCATGTTATGGAAATTACTCTGATCAAAAAGTTTGGTTCTGCCACAGACTTCCTCAAGGCTTGGGACAAACTCAGGAAGTGCTCTGCAAAATAGAGGCAATAATAATAAGAACAGTAAGGCTTTCCTACCTCGTCTATGTTAATGACTCTAGAAGTTACTGTAATTAAAATAACGAATTGATTCATCGTTTATGATGTTAAATCTCTAGGTCAGAGTAGTCTGTGTAACTGAATGAGGAATGCATATTGACTGATTGCAAAATAGAAAGGACAAAAAAATTCATCTTGCTTCTTAAATAGAAGATGTACTTATAATAGACCAAGATTTCTTAAAATAAGAGGTTGCATTCTTTTCTATTTGACACTGTTACAGTCACACTGAAATCTCACGCTGTATGAATCCACAGATACAAATTGGATTTATGGTACAGACTTAGGAGTGCAGATGAATATAGGATGATAATCATAGGACACACCAGTAACATTGTCTGCCCTCAGAGCATAAGAAAAAAAGAATGAAAAGACTTTTTTTTTTCTTTAGTTTAATAAAGCCCAGAATCATAAGGTTCCAACATTATTCCAGCCACCTAATCTATTGATTAGTGACCAATGCTAAAAGGTGTGAGTTATCACTTCTAGAGCAAAATTGTGAAATAATCCTGACAGATAATGAAAGGGGAAGATTGTTTTTAACCTGACCATGAAAAGCATTGGCCTAAATCTGTATGTTTATTTACACTTCTTCATTTGAAAAGCCAAACACTTTACTTCTTAAAAGGTAGTACTAGATTCCGTATGAAATAAGCAGTGTCCTTTAACACTTTCTTATCAACACTGCTTCTTCTAGAAGATGGTAAAATCACAGAAAGTCAGCAGGATATTAATCCTCTTTTGTCCTCATGCATTGTAAATTCAGGTCATGCGTAGGGGTTTGCACTAGAAGTCTCTTATTACCATATCGATTAGTAACAATTTACAGTCTTCTACGTTGTTCTATGTGGTTTCTCTGAAAACAATTGCTGTTTTAGAACTATCTATACATATTCTGTATGATAATAATAAATTAATGTATTATACAAGCAGCTGGGATAAATCTTCAGAAGTCTGGAACAGCAGTATTTGGACATAAAGAGGAAGATACTGCTGACTCAAACTGAACTGAGATCTTATACTGCCTGCTTAATCTTTGCCACTTTTGCTGGTGACTTTCTGGCCACCACACTGTGGTATAGAAAGTGTATGTTTATTTGAACAAAACCTTAGAAAGTAAAGTTGTCATCATTATTAGAACCAAAGAGAGCACCCTTCTAAAACAAAACGTTACCAGCAGTTTACTGTTCTGTGTCTAGTGAAAGGGCATTGGATTTGTAAAACAAAGCTACCAACTGCTTCTGAAGGTGTCATCTTGGATAAACCTGTAAAGCATTTTCCTCCAACAGTCTCTTTCATAGCCCCAAAATTTCAATTTATTTGTTTTCTTATGTGTATTCTATGGTGTATTTGAAGTACCATATTCCACTGAGCTGATCTACAATACACTTGGAATTACCTCAGTTCCACATTTACAACATCTTTGTGGACACAGTGACTTTATAGTATCTTATAAAAACCTTTGGTGACAAATCAGCAAAAGCTAACAGATACCATGACAAAACAGACTGCATGGCCCAGAGTCAAATCACTCTCATCATTCATCTAAACACATTCCACCCCAATGTAACACATTAATGTCATGTGGCTGTGTTACTTAACAAACAAAACCAAATATCTTCCAAATCACAGCAAATACTTTGAATTTCCATTATTCCAACCATCATCGTTAAAGTAATGAGCTAGGGTTTTGGGGAGCATGGGTTTTTAACACCAATACAGTTACCAAAACCATTCAGACTGTCAATATCATTCATATTGATATTACTAGTCACTTGCCAATGGAAAGAACAAGCTGTATTTCTCTCACCCAGCCATCAGGGGTGGGGGGGTGGGGTGGGGTGGGGTCGTGTGGGAAGGGGCGGGGGAGGAGAGAAAAAAAAAAAGGCAGCAAAAGTAAGGCTATCCAGCTTAAGATTGAAAAAGTTCATCCAACCTAATACTTCATGGATAATCAAAGCTGCAGAAGAGGACAAGCAGCTCTTTACATACAATCTCTAAATTAAAGCAGTAAATATTTGTGACATTATACAAAATCTTTCAGTGGAAGATCACTAGTAGAAATAAAGACAGTTTCATATTGCTGCGGTAAATTAGAAAATATTAAGTCAAATTAAGTGTAACTGGTTTGAAGGTGTAACTTTATCTGTGGTCACATTGCTTTGAAACCTTTGAATAGCTTACCTGTCCAGGGAGTTTAAAAGGATTTTTTTAATCTAAGTGGTGAGATGTTATATGAGATGAAGACTGATGATGCAGTCCTTTTAGGAGGCCTCTGAATGCCAAAAAACTTTTTTCAAGCTGTATGATAGAGGAGAAATGTTTCAGCTAAAGTAACTGTAGGGAAGAGGGTCCCTTGCACAAAGCTGGGCAGGTGATCTGGGATAGTAAGCCTTCGTGCCACAGCTCTATCAACAGCAGTAAGTACAACTATTCTGGACAGAGAAATAAATTACAAATACTATAAAATAAAACATATGATATTACTATATTAAATGTTTATATAACAATGACGTTTAGAAATTATATTGTGTGAAATCGCATTTTGTAGTCATTTTATATTTTATAATATTATATTTATGGGTCATTATTAAAACCTTTGTATATAAACATTGATATTAAATACTTCTATATCAAAATCAACTATATTAAATATAAAAGTCTATAAAATATGTCCCGGAAAAAGACTTAGAATTGCATAGATGTGAAGATCTGTGAGGTGTCCCTTGTTAAGGAAAATGTTGATGGCCTTATTATACATGAGATTGTGAATTACCTGAAAATACAGTAGTTGTTACAAAGAATATGAGGAAAGCCCTGCTTTGGTTACTAACTGTTCAGCAAGATGAGAGGGTCCATGCAACAACAAATTATAGGAGTGGAATATATGAAATAATAATGTTCAAAATTGGAGGAAAATACTTGCCCCCTGATCAAGATAAGCTTGAAAGAAATTTCCTATAAACATTTTAAATCTTTTTTCTGTATATTCCCTTGAAGTTTTTCTTTGTTAAGTGCACCTATTATCATCTATACTTCCCCAGCAGTTTTTGTCATTGTACATTAATTTGCACTACTGCCATCCAACCTTGTAATGATATATCCTTACACAACAGTAACAGATGTGAGACACATCACTGACTTTCAGTCCCTCTAGAATTCACTGAAGCTGTATGAAGCTGCACAAATGCAAAAACCATCGTAATGGAGTGAAAATTATATTGTGCTTCCTAGGGATCCTAACCTGAGGCAAGCAAGGCCTTCAGATCAGGGAACTTACTTTCATTTTCCTGTCAAGGGAAGAAACAGAGACGTGAGTGGAAATGTGTGTGTGGCTCAGCTCTGGAATTTTTTATAGAAGTGGAGTGGGAAAATGTAGGTTCTGTTGATCCAACAGCCAAACTCCAGAAAAGGTAAATGTAACAGAACCTTGCCCACTAGTTATTACTGATACTTGGTATTAGTTACGTATCAACTACAGGATGTTCGCGTCTCTAACCCAAGATACCATTGAGAATTTACTCATATTAAAAAAATTATTATTCAAGATTTGAAGAAAGAAGCTGAATCCTGTGTTTACAAATATCAGTGCCTCAACTTTGGGCATAACTAGCATGGTTTCAGAAGTAGTACAACACAGGCCTTCAGCAAAAAATATGCTTCACAAAGTGTAATGATTTGACAATACAGAATGTTGACACCTGAAAGTAGTAGCAGTGCTTGATTTTTGACATAGGACTTCAGGATCTTCTGTGTAATTGAGCTTACATCTCTCATTACAGTTTATTTTCTAAGCACATAAATCGTTGATATAAAAATAAAAAATGATAGCTTGACCAGATAATCAGGGTTTATAGGGTCTAGCAAACATACAGACAGAACTGTTGCCTCTGCTATTGGATACGTCCAAGGTTTTGGAAGCACTTGTTTTACCATTGCGTTCATATATCTCAAAGACTTTACAGTCAACTGTATAAAGATGGTTCCCCTGAGGGTTTGGAGGATTAGTACCTTCAGGAGGGACTGCTTATGCATACTGTATAAGAAGTCATTGAATAAAATTCAACCATCACAAGGACTGCCACCGGTGAGGTACTAAGCCCTGCTCTTTTTTTTTTATTTTATTTTATTTTTATTTTTCCCATATGGTCTCATAAATCTGTTCTTTTCAGCATAGTAGCCTAAAGGAAGGGTAAAAATGATGGACAGTTCAGCTCTGCCTAGGGCCTGGGCTGCTCAGCTGGCAGAGGGAGCTGGGGCTGCTGTAGGGATGCAGGGCTGAGGCCATCCTCTCCCAGGGGGCACTCAGGGGATGCTGTTTGACAGAGGAATCTACTGCTCAGTCCCCCATCAGTAGCCCTGGAGATGCTGATGGGATGTAGGCACCTTACGCTGAGCCTGAGAGGGCACTGAGCTGCCGTAGGAAGGTGCCTCACCTCCCTCTTCTCATTGACTCTTGGGAACTAACTTACTTTTATGAGCCATTTTTTAGATATTATTTTGCCTAAACAGGAAGCCCATAATGTTTTATTGGCTATTGACTGTTTGCTATCCTTAAACAAACATTTAGTTCAACTGCATATAGCACCCAGGAAGAGACTTACACCCCATAAAACACAACCCAGTGCTGGAAGGTGACCTGATGTGTGCACCAGGGTTGTATTTTGCTAGACTGTCTAGCCTTCTACTGAGAAAAGATAATTGATTAAGGCCCTGGGGCTATCCCAAGTGTTACAGAGAATCCTGATTAATGAGCAGCTTACTGAAAAACAGACTCTTCCCAAGGAGCTGTCAAACCCTGAAGAACTGTGCCAGCACTCTCTAGCTGTGCCCTCCACACCTCAGTGAGCCCAAATTGTTCAATTACTCTTGTAGCTTTTTGGAAGCATGGGAGGTTTTCTCATCTTTCACAGTGGATCTGTCAAGATGTTTGGCTCTCAAAAAAAGCACCTTTCCCTATCCCAGAGTATTTTTTTTTCAGGTAAAATTATATAAGAACTCGCCTTCTTTTCCATTTTGGGTCATCGCTGCTGGCTGTATGTTGAGCATGGACTTTAATAAGGAGCCCACATCCGAAGTCTCATACAGGTGTTCAGCTAAGACTACTTGGAACAAGACTGGAAAAGAGGAAATAGTAATTTTTCTTTCTCATTGTTTCTCCAGTCTGATTAGAAGGTAGAGGGACATCCATTTCCCCCTCACCTTAGGTTATAATGATGCCAAGCCTGCTTTCATCTATATTAGCTGGAAGAAGTTCTTTGGGGTGATTGTACTGGTGAGGAACAGGTGAGTTCTAATAAAATCTGCTGCAAAAAACAAAATTCTAGCATGCCCCTTTGCTAAGGTATAGAGTTGGCTAAAGCCAAAGTTTTCCTAAGGCCAAGGAAAATCCAAGTGTACTTTAGGATATTTTTAGGACTTGTAGGAGTCATTCCACAGACTAGAGATAAGTCAGAGCTTTATGGGACTTCTTTATACCAGCAGTGGTCAGCTCTCATGACTACAAGTTCTGTCAAAAGTCTTCCTACAGCCAAGATCCAAAATGTAAAACACCATTCTTCGGATAACAGAGAGGAACTGCTGTGGGATGATGCTCATCCAGGGATTCACAGTAATGCAACCCTGCCCTGTCCTGTGGTGCAGCACGGAAACAGGAAGGTTAATGAGAGATGCTGCTTTGGCTTTCATCTCTCACAGAATAGGAATAGTTGTCTGCTAACACAGTAAAATGATAAATTTGAAGTGTATATACTCTAAAACACTTTGATTGCATAGTAACTAATGAGTCTGGATATTGACTATTAGTTTTAAAAAAAATTAAAGATAAGGTAGTACAACTAGCCCAGAATGTTGTAATATTAATTAAAGAAAAACAGATAATTCAGGATTCATTGGATTTTGGTCTTTTTTTAACTGCTGCTACTCTTATTTAGCCTCTCAATATGGGTGCTGGCCCAAGACTTCCTTCTGAAATTACTAGCTTATGGTCATAGGCTTTAGAAGATGAAAAACCTGTCTTCCTCTGTGGCTGAGTATTCACTTTGACTCTCAGTTACACTTGTACACTACAATTAGCATAAGGATAATCCAGAAAAAAGCATCAACAATGCTTCTACAACCTTCAGTCTTTTTGCTTTCAATATACCGTACTGAAATCACTTCAATATAAGAGAAACAAGAGATCCATGTAAATATTGCCTATCTATTTTGGGGTAGGCAGTAGTATGAATACTTTGTTTCTCTACAGCAAACAGTGCATTTTTCCACAGATTTTGAAGCATTTCTAAGCTATGTGAGTGTTTTTATGTACAACTATGCTGTGAAGGCAGCTCAAACCAGTTTTTTGTAACATGATCTTCATAACCACTCAAAGGAATCAATGATTCCAATGTCTTCTTGCATTTTCAGCATACTTTGTAATAAAGAAAACTCTAAGGCCGGGAGAAGAGCAAGCCTGAACTTACAAACAGCCCATGGTATCTTGAGAAAGGTTTAGCAGCAAGGAGCCTTGCTGCTGAAACTGGCTCTTTTTGCTGTCCAGTATCTCTGGCACTGATGGGCCTAGTCATTACATGCAGAGGTCAGGCAGCCCGTTCAAATATTAAATACAACACTGGAAAACTGTTTTTTCCATTAAGTAGGAGAGAGGGAAAACAAAGTACAATATACTCATGATACAACATTTGAAGGAAAATAAAGCAATCACATTAGATTTGTCAGAGGCATCAAGATTAACAGATACTTCTACAATAATGGTAGTAAAATATGCTCATTATCCTGTTTTCCATTTCTTTCTACAGCTTTCTGATTAAAATAATAGTCTCAGGAAGCCTCTGTTTCTTCTCTCCTGTTTTCTGGTTTTGGTTACACAACCAAATCTGAAACCAAAACAGATAGTTTATTTGGACATCAAATTACCTCTGAGCCCACAGGGAGGAAACCCCCCCATGCATACCGAGCCAGTGCTTTCTCACATATAATGGAAGAATCCTAAAAATGCTGTTTCATAATAGGAAACTAAATTATTTTTAAGCTACCACCCACATTTAAATTATAAAGTTCAACAAGGTTAAAAGAATGGCAAGACAAAGAAGCCGTGTATGCTTTTCACTGTCTGCATTTTCCATCAGACCATAATTATGCAGCCCTGTGAACACACTTAATATAACCTCTGCTCAGAAGCTATACTCCATGGCTATGGACTGTGATTGCTCTATAATAAAACGTTAGTCCATCACTTGACATTAGAAAGCGACAATTGTATAGGCGCATTTGAGGTTTCTTTCCCTTCCTAAAGCTACCTTTCTTTAAAGGATTGTGTCTTGACAGACAACATGCTTGTCTTTTTAAAGAAGCAATACAATTACCTTCCTCCCACCCCACTGCTACTTGTTTCTCTTATCTCTGGGCTAATCTGAGAAAGAAGAGCCGTGGAAATGTTTGCTACAAGTTAGTACAATGGCAGCAGAGGCAAAATTCTGAACTGCTGCCTTGATTTAGTGGGTCAGGAGGGTCCCTGCGGATACAGGAACCCCAGGCACGTAGCCCTGTTGCTAGGGAACTGTATCGATCCTTTCCAGCATCTTCACTGACACCTTCTCGCTCCACTGTGATTGAACACCATCCTTTACAGGAGTGGGAGAGTTAGAAGCTTTGGCTTGGCTTTAATATTTATGAAGTAAACGTTTTAACCATTGAAGCTTTAAATGTCTAATGCTGTTTTCTTTTTCCAGAGCAGTAGCTTACCTTTGGGAATATCTCGATCACTCTAGTAGGGCAAATTACCTCACGTTGGAGGCAGATAGCTTATTTTCTCTGAGTTAAATGCAACAGCAGGAGGTTTAACATGCATACAAATATAATTAAAGTATATTTTTCCTCATCCTCTTTAATTCTCTTGGTTTTTTCAAGATAATTTACACTTAAAATACATCATGCTACTGGTTTAACTGAAAACCATCAAAATTAGATTGAAAGGTAGATCAGGATATTTTTAGTACTTTTGTATAATCTAAAAAATAAGGTATATGTTTAAAAAGGTAGCTGGTACGTACAGAGAATGCTATTATGCAGAAAGTATTAGCATAGCCCAGCAGGGAACTGTGGGAAATGCCCGCTGCCCTTACCCAGAGGGATGAGGATTGCAGGTTATAGATCTTTAGCTACGTAATTTGGAGGTTTGTCTCTGTGCATATACAACAGGAAGTTTTTAATGTCAAGCTTTTAAGAAGGTTCCACAATGGGTGTCCTCAGCCGGTGCTGCAGCCCCCACCACTCTGGTCAGCACCTGCATCAGCTGACTTGTAGCTTTGTCTGGCCCATATGCAGCCTGGAGGCACCATCCTTAGGGCATCCATCCTCTCCGTGGGAAGGGTGGGCTGTGTAGATACCTCAGCTGTTGCAGGCAGTGTGCAAACACACTCTATCAAACAATATAATTGAAGGAGATAGAGCACCTGAGTCCTGTCCCAGTAGATTCCCAGGGAATATGCATTTATAGAAAGGTGATGCCAGGAAGCCTCACAGATTTGAAGGGTTATCAGATGATATGAAACCAAAATGACACAATATTAAGCCTTTCCATACCACGTCTCCTACAGCAGTGAGCAGAAGCTGAAGAGCTGCTAGTTTTCCAGTTTATATATGGAAACTTCTCCATTTGAATTTCAAAAGTCACCATTAGAAGCAAATAAAAAGTATATACTTAAATAAACTCCTGTTGATTTTACTTCTATATAAAAATCAGTAACTTAAAATGTATGTGAGATGGTTAAGCTTTCGGGATCCTTCTTATGAGTACTCAACACTGGCAGAAAATGTCTAACAGTAGCCTGAGAAATGGAAATAATTGCTTTGATCAGACAGCAGATGCCTGATGCAGACCTGCATGACAGATCCCACAGTGACCCGAGGGAAGTAAATGTATCACAAGGACAAGGTAACTGTGAGCTAAACAAATTTAGCAGAAAAGCTGTGGGTACAATAGCTCCCTATTACCATTACCCAGTGTGGCACACACTCTAGTCACATGATAGGAAATGCTGCTTTGTGCTGTTTTACTGTCCTCGTAATTATTGGGAAGGCCACATCTGGCCCTGTATCCAGTCCTGTCTGTTAGGAAGCCCACACTGACAACGTCCCCTGCTGAAGTCCCTGGACACTAACGCAGAAGGCAGGCTTGTAAAAGATGCAATGGTTCCCTGCAAGGCAGCCAGCAGCTCACACCGCTTTAGTACATGAAAAATTCTTTGGTATTGACATTATGTGGGTGCACACAATTGGGTCTGGCTTATAAATGTAACTCTGTATCTTTAACCTAAATCATGTTGTGCATCCTATAGTTCACTAAATTTCTCTGATTGAAATACAAAATTAATAAACACAAAAGTAAATTTATTTTAAAATTACAATAAAATTATTCAAACTTGTGCTTTCTAAAAGATGTCAGCAAGATTTACAGGATCTGCCTTCAGTCTTTCTACAGCCTTTCTTCTTCATCTAAAATAATTCTCATTCTTCCCCATTTAAACACTCATCTTCTCCCGCCCACTCTAATATTCAATGTTACTAGGTTGGAGACCATGAATTAGGACGATGTCTGTTAACACAGTACTGAAGTTCTTTTTTCTTATGCCCTTAAAAATAACAATGCTATATAATTTTTTATGGCATACAACATAATGGTCTTCAGAGAAAGTCTTCTAACTAAACTGCTGCAAGTGCTCAAACTAGCATTCTTTCCTAATACAACACTGACATGATAATAGCATAATACCTCAGACCATTAAGTCTATTGAAAGTAAATTATTACCATCAGATACGATAAAACCTAGTCAGATGCATTAACAACCTTACATTCTGTCTTGATAACACTACTAAAATAGTGATTGCCTTTGTTTAGCCTTGCATAATATTTGTTATCCATTTCTTCTTGAAATGCGTTAGACAAACGTCCTGCCTGGGCCACTGCTCACAAAACGTTTAGGGAAAAGGGCAGCAGTGCAATACTTTGGGTCATGATCTAAAGTCCTGTGAACTCAATGGCAAGCCTGCTATTAACTGCAATGTCTTCAGCTCTCTACAACCTATCTCATGTAACTAATAACAGAGATATTAAAAATTCTGCTTCTCCTACAAGCTGCTGGTTTACGCACAAATGTTATACCTATATGCATCTATATACATGTGTGCATGTATTATACAGACACACACACAGGCATTTGTTTTACTTGCTATCCCATGAATAACATGAATTCCTATAAATCATTCCTACAGCTAAAAACTGTTTACCCATTGCTGTTATTTTTTTTAATTTCTCTATTCAGACAAAAGTTATTAAAAAGTTTGTTAGAAGTATTTGAGAAACATGTACGTCCAGTGGGACAAGTGTCTCATTGCTGAGAATTTTGCCTTTGTTCTTTGATTTGAGGTGGATATAACTGAGCAAAGTTAGTGCATTTTCTACAAATGGCCATAAGTTTCTTAGCATTTTTTATATCCATTTTCTAAGCAGAACATGCAAGTTATCTGAAAGGTATCTAGGTAGTGTCATTTACTTGTAGAAACATAAAAAGCCCTAAAAAAATTAACTTTAGAATTTACAAGATTTTCGTCAAATGCTCTGATCAAGGAATGGCAGACTCGTCTCTGATGTGTCAGTCTAGGCACCAGTGCACGTAGGATAGAGAAGTAACTTCCAGTAGCTGTGAACTCTGTTCCCAGACACAATCAATTAAACAAATGGTAACAGTATAGTCTGTGGACATTTAATCACCAGTGGATTTGACAAGACCTACAGCTGCTTGTGGAGGTTGATAAATCTATCTTAGCAAACAAGTCTAGGTCACACTTAGCTCTGGCTTCTACAAAAACTTCAGTCACAGATACCCACCACCCTGCCGGGGTCACACGCTGTTGGTGTGCGGGTAATAAAATAAAGGCAGATTCTGACTCCCACTACTGTGTCAGACTTCAGAGCTGTCCTTTTAAGTAAATAGATTCTTTCTTGATCAAAGCAATTAACTGAATGTTTCTCCACATCCCTGTCTATTACTTTATCCTTATTAAAAGCTGTGTGGTTTCACTGGGGATGTTAGTGTCAAACGCACTACGGAGTGATGATGCTCACTGCTTAGCATTCAGCTCTGAAGCCTCTCAGAGTGGGAGTGTGAAGGTATCTGGCTGCCTGTCAAAAGCACTGGCCTGGATGAATTGTAACTGCCTGGAACCGTATGGTAAATAACACCAAAAGCTTCTGCTCAGGGTTTACAGGCTCTGGGCAAACTTGTTCACTCATAGTCATTACAACTGACAGCTTGTAGCCCTCAAGTGATCCCTGCGATTTTTAACAAAACTTCAACTTATTTCCTCTCAATAAGTTTAGCTATGTTAAATCTTTCTCAGGAAAATGGGGTTTCTTTTTCATGAAGATTTTTTCTTTATGCATTTACTGTGAGGTGGTGACAGTAATCATCCTCACATGGGTTTCCCTTGACCAGGTAACTTTTTTTTGTTCCCCTTTCCCTCTAAACACTACAGTGTACTCACCAGACAGAGGATCAGAAGTAATACAGCCTCTGCATCTTCCTGCACCCATGACACTGGGAAGGAGTTCAAATTAAGCAGCATGTGAGTAGAGGGGACAGGACACACATGCCTTATCCTCTGCTGGGGGCCCTCAGGAGTCAGTGCTGGTAGTAAGCATATCTGACAGTGAAAACACAATGATGGTCATGCTTTAAATCTCTACTCATGTTTTATCCCATTTTACTCATTTGCAGAGACCTCCGATTTTAAGTGTTTGAAGTTACTATCCCTTAAGTCTCATTTGCAGTGGAATGAAGCTGGGTTAATTAGCATTGATAATATACAACTGTGGGTTGGCATCAGAGGTGGCAGGTTGGTCCATGTAGATAAGGTGCAGCTGTGGCTGGTTCTGTTAAGTGGTTGAGAGCCAATGAAGAGAGAGCAGCTGAGGAAGAAGCAAGAGGAGAGAGAATATGCCCTTTGTCCTCTGTAAGGAGGAGAGATGAGGAGAAGGCAGCAGAGGGACTGGCATGAAAAGTATGCTGGTATGAGATGGTAAAAGACTTGTTGCAGCTTGATGGTTTGGAGAGTGCTGTGACACTCATTAACATCATTATTAATTTTATCATTTTCCCACTGGATAAGTTCAACATATTCTTATTGGCTCTTTTGTGTATGGAATGAGTTGGGTGTTGCACACCATGAAGACATGTCAGGAGTGAGGAATATAGTATGCTATAGAAAAGAGGGAACTCTTTGAAGGCATTCCTTTATTCAATTTGTGACTAAGTGCACAGGGAACTTAGTGATTGGGATATTAAAGGCTGAAGATAAGTATCTTCTAAGAATGCCCTATGTGTCCAAACAATCACTGGTAAAAGCTCTTGCAAGCCATTTAAGATGACACTGACTGCCATATTCTGACAAACTGGAACCGTTGCATAAAACTTAAGAACTTAAACTTAAGAAGAAAAGGGGGGGAAACTGACATAGAAAGGTCAAAGTGATGTAAATGTAATGTTTTCAGGATGGGAAATATCTTCATGGTTGAAAAAGAAATGAGGAAGGTTGTTGCAGATATTAATTTTTAAAAAGCATGCTGTTAACATTAACATTTGATTTGCCTAATATAGAGTTTGTTACTGTACAACAATTCATCTAAATATTTTTTTTATTAATACTCACCCAATACCAAATAACTCCCCAGCACTTGCCTCTGACATCTCTATGAATAGTAAGAAAACTTTTTATATGTGGTCCTATGATAATGAAGCTCTAGTGGATTCATAATGACCAGATACTTAGAATAAGAAGCAAGTATTAAGAAGACTCTTCTTTCTGCTTGTGTAAGCATAGCAAAATACCAGAGGTACACTAGAAACCTCCTCAGAACTGGACAGATAATAAGGCTAGGGGAAAAATAACTACTTTTTCTAGTTGTAGAGGCACAATAGTGAACATGTGCCAGAAAGACTAACAAATTCACCTCGCTGCTCCAGAGGATTGTACTAGGGCTGACTAGGTGCACTGGCTATTCAGCTGGTGTTTAGCTGGGGAGAAGGCAGCATGCTGATTATTTAACATGCTGCACTCCATCCTTCACCAGGGGACTAGAAAACTTTAAGAACTCCCTCCCTCACTTGGGTTTTCCACTTCAAAACATTTGCCAACAGAAAAAAAATTAATGAAGTTCAAGGGTTCTAATAACTCAGACTCTAAGAAATAAAACAACCAGTGCCTCACCAAAGGAAGAGGTGTGTTATGACAAAATGTGTAATATCTAGATACTGACAGCAGCCTTTAGAAGATGTTATTCTTGACAGAACTTCATGAGAAAAGATCAGTAGAGATTGACTCAACCATTATGATCAGTGTCTCCGCTGTAATTAATACATGAGAAAATATGCATGTCTAACTTTGTAAGAAAACTGCATTACAGCACCTTTCTCTGAGCACATTTCGTAGCTGTTAAACGCTCTTTCATTAGAAAGCTGTATTGCCTACACTGAAAAGCAAGGTGGACGGGAACATGCATTTTTCACTGTGGCATTTTCTAACTTTGGTGTTCAACTGACTGCACTGCATTCCAAGTGTAATATTTTTTTTCATTTAATTTATTCAATATTTTATAACAGTAAATCCCAATGTCACAGTCAGTAGCTGAAACTGCTTCTATAATGTGACACACGATATGTCACAGGTGAGAATCCCTGTACTGAGGACTCACTCTGGGCCATTTAAAATGCTGGTCACAGCGAATACTGATGTACAGTAGATGGTAGCCATGGAAACCAGTCAGAGCTTACCTTCATAATTTATTTTTTTTTTAACAAAACTAGATTCCAAATGGTGATTTTTCTCTTACTTTGGGGGCACAGTGTGTTATAGTATCTAGCAAATTATCCATTAGAGGCTTTTAAAAACATTTCAATCTTAAATCCCTTGCAGATGTTGCACAGCACTCATTTCTGAACATTAAAGACCAGGTGTGTTATTAAAGTATGCCAAAGGCTCCAAAACCTCCCTGGGGAATGCGGCAAATGTAAGGAGCAGAATGGGAGCTCCCCACAGGCTGCACCAAGAGGAGGTGGGTCCACTGCTCACAGCTTCTCCTCATTTCCAACCATTCCTGAAGAGGCCAAGTGACTGGGCAGGGTGTGCAAAGCAACAGGGAAGACAGGCAGCCAGGCAGCTGTGCAATGCGTGCAGGGCAGGAGAGAAAAGGTGAAGTCCTGACTTTTGTAAAGTCAAGATGTGAGGCGGAATTTAATGCTTGAAGCCCAGACAGAAGCTCTTGGTTGAATAGGGGCTTTGCTTTGAAACTTGCAATGTGGAAAGGAATATTTTCTGAGAGGAAATAATTTAGAACATACCTTTCATAGGAAGCATAAAAAGCTTTTTGACAGGATGTTAAAATCAGGTACTCAAAAATGAAAATGGTAGAGGTAGAGGATACCTGGCTGGTTGGTAGTGGTCCTTGGGGAGGTGTGTTGTCCAGCCTGCACTCTCTCATGACAAAGACTTGGCGGTTCCTTTGGCTGCAAAAAGTGAGAAGGAAGATCTGACTCAGGATATGTTTGTAAAGCAGGTGAAATATAAGCCTTATAGCTGTGGGAAGTGCAGGGATGGAGGGAAGGTGGGACAAAAACCTCCCTTCCCTTTAGCAGCGAGCCTGCTCCTGCCTCTACCCTGATCTGTATGCTCACATCCACATTGGCTGCTCTGGTGAGGAGCTTTGAGCCAGCTCTGCAGGTAGCAGAGAAAGCAATGGAAAGGGTATCAAATGCATAGAAGGGGAAAATCAAATGAAAAAAAAAAAAACAAAAAAAACAAAAAACAAAACCACAAAACCACAAAACATAAGACATTTTCCACTGCTTTGATAGGACAAGACTCCTCTCAGCGTGTTATAAAATATACTTAGCTGTGATAAGACCTAATGAATGTTTCCCTATTGGCAGTTCCTGTAACTCCTACTGTGCTACTGCATTTTTAAGTTAAGATAGCAGATAAGGAGTATGGAAAGGTTGGCTTATCTCCCAGACACTGGGAACTACACAGATCTGGGTTTATAGCATAGGAAAACGTGAAAACATCCCCACAGTACAGCAATGAACTCACGCATGCTGGTTCGTTTGTAGCTGTATTTAGGGAAGAGTTAGAGCTGGAGGTACTACAAAGGCTTGAGAAACTCAAACATCTGTCTAACCCACTGACTGGACTGAAATCAAGAGTTCCCTGAAAAACAGAGGGGTCACATAGGGCACCCCGATGAACAGTAAAATAAGTACAAGATAGAAGTATTTTTAAGAGCAAAATCAGTTTGCATAATGCATACAAAAACCCATTGAACATTTTGAATCCAAAAGCTCTGTCAGAAAAATGGGTGGAAAAGAACCGGTGACTTTTCTAGCCTATACATGGAGTAGATGGAGGTACGAGGCTGCATTACCACTCTTCTATCAGATCTGATGTGGTGGACCCTGTATCTTCTACCCTGCAAAGTACAAAATGCCGTTACTTAATGCTTTTAGCGGATGGAAGGTGCCGTTGATTATTCAAGCCAAAACAAATACAATATTTTAAACTTTAACTACTGACCTGTGAAGGCGTACATCTTTTTCATCTGGGAAAAGAGTCTAAATATTGTAGATTATCAAAAACATATTGTGTTTTCTTGCTGTATGGACCTTGTATAATATACAATGCTACAATTTGTTGTGGTAAATGTGACCTACATCTGCTTGGCTCATACAAGGTAAAAAACACTTTGGACTTATCAAAAAAGTCTTCTTATACAATTCGTTTTATAACATGAAGGCATTTAACTATTACATGGGAAGAAGACAAAGAAGCATGTAATTTCAGTAAATGTGTGAATAATAAAAACTGAATTTAATCACTGAACAGTGATTAATGACGAATCTCCTCAGGACTTGAAGTGTTCAATTTGACAGTTTTGCAGTTCAGCTGTTGAAGACATAGCATTTATCAAGAAGAGCTGACACCAGACTTTGCCAATAACAGCAGGAAGACAATATATAGAAATAAGATGGATTTCTTTCACTCCCTAAAATTTGTGTATATTCAAGTTTGCCCATGAATGTTCACTTTGATACAATCTCCCAGTCCCATTAATTGTGCTTTGGTAAGAGAATATGAGCTCTGCAACAGGTGTTTCACCTTACCAGACCTCTGTGGGCACATTAGCAAAAAATAATATCCCAGTAAGGGCCTAAATTCACCCTTCTCACATTTTTCATCACTTTCTATGCCAGAAAAAACCCTCTTATAAACACCTGCCATGATAGTTAGAAAATAACACCACTAGACAAAAATGTCATTACTTTGTAGTGTACAGGGCATCCACAGTATTAATTTCAATTCACCCTCAAATTTAGCAGGGGGGCAAGCAAAGTGCTGCAAAGTTCGAGTGAATCTGTAGCTGAAATGGGATCAAGGTCCAAATTTCATAGTACATTAAACAGCAGTTAACTGCAAAGAGCTGATAGATTACTGTGCAAGCTTCCTCATAAAGCTGATTTACTACAAGATTATTTCCTAGCAAATTAAGAAACAGTTTTTTCCTGTCTGGTTGGCAGTTGTACAATACTTACATGACAAGCTAGCTGTCTGATCTCAAATTAAAACAGCAGATTTGTGACATTATAATTGTTCTTTCAGAAATTCTAGTGGATGGAGAAAACAGGAAAGGCAACAGCAACAAATTTAATGAGATTTTCCATCTAGACCCTGAAATTACTAGACCCTAGTAAGCTACTAGTTTGCCGCTACTTGAATAAAATGAAAATATAACACAGGCTGTCAGGATACCTGAGACAGTGCTGCAGAGACAGTGAAAAAGCAAAAGCTTGAATAGCATTCATATTAATCAAAGAAATAACTTACCATTGAATTGCTATGAAAATATGACTTATGCTAACCAGAAGCACAGGTGACTAACTTACGGTTCCAAGAACATGTCCTCTGCTGTTAAATATCAATCACAAAGTGTAGTATAGCCATTAATATTTAAGACCATCACCACCAGGAAACAAAGCCATTTGAATACCCTTGATTAAGATTTATTGTCACATTTCAAAATGATAAATGAGACATTTTCTGAAGTTTTGTTTCATGGAATTGTTTTGGTTGTCTTCAGCGCATGAAATAATGCACTCTTAGAGAGAAGCTTTCTGACACTAAGAAAAAAAGGGATCTACACTTGTGCAAAAGCTTTTTTGCCCCCCTCAGTATCAATGTGCTGGAATCAAACTCATGAGGCCTTTGAATCCAGTGCAGGAAGAAACATCTCAATGTGCCACTGTGGTCAGTCTTCTTATGTGCCCCATTTTACCTGTCCCTATGAATAAGGATTCTTTCCATTGTTCACTGAAAGTATCTTAAGGGATGGTCCCAGCTTCTGGCCTTTCCCATGTTCTTCCTTGCTCATCATGAGCTTCTTCCTGTTGCATGTATGACACAATTGAAACAAAGCTCTAGGTTAACTGTCAAATTGTACAGTTTTTATTTTTTGCTATTAATTGGGTGTTATGTTCATAAAGGCACCACCTTACCTTCTGCACCTCCTTTCTGATAAAGGTAATTAATGCAGAGAGCTTTTAATGACATTCCATGGCAAATGTTAATCATATTTATTGCAAAATTACAGGAGAGCAATTATTCACAAACTGTGTAATTTAAGTGTTATCATATTATGGATTTACAGGGACTCTCAGAATGAAGTGGAGGTTTCTAATGAAGGTACCATCCCTTCCCTCCCTTCCTCTTCTTTCCATTCAAGGAGCTAAGACCAAGCGACCTACTGGGGAATTCAAAACTTACTAAGGAGTAACCAAGATCTAAAGAGCCTATAGCTTGGTGAAAGTACAATAACAAACACTTAAAAGGTCACAATTCAATAATATTATGCGGCTCTTGAAAAAGAATCATCTGTATTCATTTCAAATCTCAAAATAAAACTCAGCACAGGTCCTTCCTTAGTATGGAAGTGTGACATTTCTCTTAAAAAATGCAATTTAAACTGCATTTTAAATCTATATTGAGAATTTGATTTGGATTTTAAAGGGCACAGGACTTTTTATCATGAAGCAGACTGATTTCAGGAGATTGGGAAAAACTCTTATAGGTCAACAGGTGAAATGGCTGAGTAAGTAAGAAGGCTTATCCAGAAGAAAACCATAAGCTCCAATGACTATAAATCACATTAAAGAGATTAAGACAGCTGTCTTCTTTTCACCTGGTTTAACATAGAGATAGGAGTAACCAAATACTAACGAAAAGGAAAACCCTATTTTGCTTTTCTAGGGAAAACTATGCAAATCCTGGGAGCTGCAGTGATGTTAAAAGCACATTAAAACCAAAATGAAAATACCACCCACACACATCATAAACCCAGACTGAATAAATAATGTATTGACTCTAAGCATAACATTTAAAACCAACTTCTTGACATCTTCTGTCAGATGCAAATAAATAATATATAAAAATGCTAATTATTCCTTACAACAGAGCAAACAGAAAAATGTATTTATTCATTTAGCTGGGAACAACTTGTGTACAACCTTCCTCTTCTCTCAGCTCCTGGAATTTGTGGCATACTTCTCAGGCCATTGCATTTCATTCCTTCTCTCCACCCCCCCAGTTCAACCATCTCTTTTTTACAAGTTGGAGTAGCACATTTTATTGCATATAAAATCAATCAGTCTCCTTGGAATTCCCATCATTTCACCAAGATCTTTTTCAGAGCTCTCCTGCAATCTATTCAATGGCATTTCAGCAAATGTTACTGTCAAACACCCTATTGGTATGCTCATGACAGGTGACATAAATAAGCATTAGTATTAATTAGCTGATAACCATTCAGTTTTCTTGTCAAATGAGCTGTGTTGCTTTGCCTGGCAAAACTTTTTTACCCTGTATCTCAAGCAGTAGGTGTAGTCCCATCATACTGGCTGGTGCATTCTGTGCGATGTCATCAGGACAATGTATGTCTGATGATATGTCTCCATCTTTCCTTTGCAGAGAAAGTTATTTAGTTTTGTGGTTGCTATGGTCTAACTTGTTGGCCTGTGAAGTGTGCCTCAGATTTTATACAGTTCTGAGCACATGCAAGCAGAAATTTCAAACACTCTTAAGCAAGAAGAAAAGATCCCTATAAATATGCAAGTATGTCTGCTGTGCTATACTAGTCACAGCTGCACCACCACTTTTCCCAGAATTGTTTATTTGACTCACTTTTATTGTTACAATCCAACTGGGGATAAAAAGTCTTTACATCCAGTCAGAGGATACCGCCCAAATAGCAGACAAAGGCTTTATGTGTAACTCTCACATTAGCACGTTTTATGTGTACAATTCATGTGCACAGATAAATTTGGGATCAGAAGGAGTATCAGTTTATGTGCTGGATGTCAATGGCAGAAACAGTCAAATTCAGTCTGAGGAACCTTTTCCAGAATAAATAAAAGGATGATTCAGATCTTCACTGAGTATGTTACCTGTGAGCATGAAAAACTAAATTCGAACCTTGCTAAACATTTTGTTTCTCAGTTACCAAACTGTGCAAACCCTGGGAAACTGGAAAACCTGAGCAACTATATGTCAAGAAAGAGGGAAGAGGAAGAGATAGGACTATTCACCTAAGACTATTCCCCTGTCAAGTTAGACTCAGAAAGACATCCTTTTTCCACCCATGTGCTCAGTCTAGAGAATTCCATGTTAAGAAGTCCAGTTTGGATGTACACCTAACCTGCCATCCACTCCAAGGTTGTCAGCATTATGAAAGCTATAGATCATGTTGGGTTTTGCTACAAAATCTCTTCTGTTCTACTCATTGCAGATATTACCCTTGTGACGTCATTGCCCATCTGCCCTGGCCACAGCTGGCATCATATTTGGGTTACTATTTATTCCATACAATCCCACTCATAAATCCACTGCACATAGGACTTGAACTTTTCAGGCGCAGAATAAAATAAATTTTAAAAAGTCTCTTTTACACAGTTCTATTTCTTGGAGAATTCTCTACTTGTTACCACTCCTTATCTATAGGATACAAACTTAAACTTGCCTTTGTTTAATCTAAATCCTAGGGTCAATGATGCTTGGAAATATCAGGATGGCTCGCTTATTCCAGAGTATGCATAATACTTGTATCTATTTTTTAAATACAGTGGTAGTAGTAATCTATTCCTCATATACACGTAAACAAATTATAATTGTAAACAAATTATAATTAAAGCAATAAAAATAAAATTCTGTGTCCTAATTCATGTGCATAAAACTGGTCATTGATTTTTTTATCTTTTAGTGACTTCCCAGCCCATGTTCTGAGTTTGAAGCTTGTGCTCCTTGCTCAGACAAGAATTTGGACCTTAAGCAACCATGGAAATGAATATATTTATTATCCATGTTGTTTGGTGCCATCCTTGAACACTGTCTTGGTAAGTATCTTCTTAGTAAGCTCTGGCATGTTATGAAATAGTTGTTTTTCTGTATTTTTCAAGTCTTCTGATCAACAGTAGATGCAAAAGGTTTTTCATGCAAAGATTCCTTTGCCTTTTGGACTATCATCTCCTACCTTTGGATGTGGTAGAACTTTCTGTTTAGAGCTGCAAAGACACATACTGCCTTCTGACATATTCTGGAGATAAAAAGATATATCTGTTCTTTTAACTCTAGGCTATAACCTTCTCTGCCACTCAGATGAAGAACAGGCCCTGGGATGGCTTTCTTAACAACTGTGGCAGCAAGCCATCCATCTCCTCTTCTCAAGAGCTGTTGCATTTCATCCCACAGAGGTAGGGACAGCAACAGAGAGGCCCCAGAAGCTTTAGCAAGTGAATTGCACTGGGTGTGTGGGAGATGAGGGCCAGCCACACTTTGTATTCCCAAATACACACAGACTCCCCCTTGTATTTCCTTGAAAAGCCTGTCTTGCAGTTAATGTTGTACTGAGCTGCCTGGGGCATGTTGGCAATGTTAGGGCTATTATTTCAGTCTCTGTGGACTCAGGCAAGTGACATCCCATGTATTGTGCTTGATTCACATTTTTGAATATTTCTTTGAAAAACGAGGTGTGGAAATGTGCCTCTTTTTAGTGAAAACAAGGATTACTTCTTTAATCATTACTGATAGTCTTATATGGTTTCGAGGGAATACACTACTAAAGCCTAATACTGTTATAATATTCAGTACCTAGAAAAACATGTTCTTCAATTTCCTTTCGCTTATCCATTTGTAAGAATTGGTAATCAAGTGTCTCTGGAATCTTTCTTCTTGTAAGAGTATCATCTGGACCTTTTCCAGGTGTGTCAGTAACTGAGTCCCTGTAAAGTCCATTGAAGATGCCTTTGGGGTGGCAAAGGCAGGAATAATAATAGTAAGGTGCAGTTATGGAAAGAGTACAACATCCTGATTGCAGGTAAAGCATGAATAATGTTGGCATGGGTTGCCATCACTGACAGAACGGTACAGTCACAGTCTTAACTCTTGTAAATCTGTCATTACTTACTCAATAGTGGCTAAGGAAGTCTAAGGCATGTAATGAGGAGGACATAAAAAGTAGCAGCACACAGAAAACACCAAAAGCTCTGTCTCCATACTAATCTTTGGGCCTGTATACTTGCTACAGAAGAAGTGACAGGAAGACATCTTCAGTCTTGCTGTTCAGTCAGTTGGCCAGCATGGGAACATGACTTTGGGTAGGTTCTAGCTATGGTCTGATTAGGTGCCTGTCATTAATATGAGTCATACCTCCAGGTGTACATTATCTCCTTCTTTTTGTGATGTCCTGCATAACAATTCATTTCTTTCGTTTGCTCCAAAACTTCTTGTGACTTCTGGCAGCAGACGTGAAGGTATGCAAAATCCCAGCTTCTCTGAAAGAAGAGATAACTTGAAGCCTGAGGAAGAATCAGGAACACCCTCTCCCCAAAAAACACCTCATCACCTTGATAACTGGAGCACTGCTCAACAAAAATGTGGTGAGGCTAGAAAATTTCTTCCCTCAATTTCAAGAAGGAACAGACAAATTGCTGCACAGTGAGAGCATAGTGTTATCCGTGTAGCTGTGAACTGTGAAATACAGACACTCTTACTTGTGTTGTCAGTCACATACCAGGCAAACATAGGAAAGAAGCTTGGTCATTAAGACAGTGCAAAATCACTGCATTTACTGCAAATTCAGGTAGGCTGCCTAGCACTGGCAAGCACATAACTATCTGGCCTAAAGTTATCACATGCTGGGAAAAAAACCACACACAGAAAAGTAAAAAGGAATCCGAAGTGTTGAATGCATAGTAAAAACCAGACTTTTAGAGATCTGAAACATAAAAAGATGAGACAGAATAAAGGCAAGAGGAAAGAAGGAATCCATTATTAAAAGCAGCACTTTACAACTGTCAATTGAGATATAACATGGTTAAATGGCGAAAGAGAAATGGGCAGAATGAAAATAATAATGAACAAGCAGGTAGATGAATGTTTACAGTAAAGGTGAGTTGGCAGATGTTTGCACAGAACTTTGGATGAAGTTTTTCACATTAATCAAAAACGAATCCTTTAAAATGCTTCTCACATTTTAGTACCGCAGTTTCACACACTTCCTTGGCCATTCCTTTCTGCATTTCTGCTCTTTAGATATATGCTGCAAAGGGTGTATCAAAATGTTTAGGTCTATTAATTATTCTTTTTTATATTAGTTTGTTTATATATTATTTATTGCTTTTTATAATATTTATTCTGATTAATATTAATAAAATTACATTTTTCTGAATAAGCGCCTTCTTTTGAAAATGTTTATGAAACTTTTCAGTTCCCTGTTTCATTTCAGCAATTGGAAATTAATTTCAAAATCTCTTTTGGAGGTTCCATATGACAACTGTACACTTTTATGAATAATTGACCCACTTCACCCTGACAAGAACTACATTTCTGAGAACTGTTATCTAGATAGTTGAGAAGATTTTTTACCTTGATGCAACATATGATTTACTAGATGTTTCACTGGGAAGACAACCATGATGAACAAACCAAATTGCCCTGTGAGGGAACCTTTAGCAAGTTGGTTTGGATTTTAATTTAACCTTGGGATGGATTGATTCTTTCACTCTCTGATAGCAGGTATCTGAATTTGTTTTTTATGATTGTGGTTGTAATGAGCTGTGCAAGAAATTGTCCACCCTCTGCCCCTTCAGTTGTCAAGAACAGTAAATGCTTTAGAGTGAAGCATTTATAAAGGCAAAACTGCACACAATGATGTCTTTATGGAGGGGAAAATATATTTCAATTGAAATTGTTTTTTAAGCCATCCTATTAGCTTCCGTTCATGTTAATTAGATCCACTATGAAATTTTCACTGTGGTGATGAACTGTAGCAAAGAAAGCCCATAAAACCTGCAGTTATTTCCATTTGCTCAGTGCCGTTGGACTGTGTTGCAAATGTGACTAAGTTCTTACTGAAACTCTCAGTTACACATATCCACTGAACACATTCTTGTAAGCAAGTAAAGATTCAGCAGAAAGTAGGTTAATTTGATTTTTACTTTAAATTTCTCTGTTTTCCTAAATACAGCAGGAACTAGTTGTCTTCTTGAAGTGTCTTGTTTTTCATCATGTTCTATTGCTCAGTAATTTGTTATTATAATATCCTTCTCTAAGTTTGCTTTATCAGTGTTAGTTTTTTGTCCAACATTTTAACAATGCTTTTCATATTATCATAATATTTTAAAAATCATTGATAAGTATTTTATATTTTGATGCCACTGTGACTGCTACTTAAGCAGCAGAACCTTTATACTACCCTATTATGAAGGGATGGAATAACTGTTATGGAGCATGACTGCTACAAAAAAAAAACAACTCTGAACAGTTCTCCTTTATAATGTGTGGTAGAAATGGAGACAATGGTGTGTGCTTTTTCTCTGTCTTTTTCCCAATCCATATCCACCGTCTCCCAATAATATGGCTGGAGAAGGGAACTGGACATTGTTGATGGAAGAGAATTTATATGCAGACACACTGGAATTTTCCAAGCCACAGGATGAGAAAGAATTTTAGTAGGATAACTTGTGCAAAAGGGGAGCCATGCGTTTTGCGTGCTATTGATTTTTCTTCTTTAAATTTGGTATTGATTTCTCCTGTTCATTGATTACTGAGTCAATTTTTCACTTTCAGGAGAATCATTTTCATTGCTTTGTTGCCCTTTATTCCTAGTCAAAATCCCTATAGATGTTACACTTCAGGAATTTGTAGGCATTCATGACCTTTTAATCATTTATGACTTGAACCGTCTATCAGCTGAAAACTTATGTCAGGAAGTGAGATTAAATTGCTCTGAAAGAAGAATCAGTTCTCCAATTTGTACCCCTCACTGATGCCAATGTCTGGCATCCAAAGGCAACCTATTGTTTTGCACAGATATTGCCTTGTCATATTAAGAATAATTTGAAGGTTACATGTCCAAACTTCTGCAGTCTTTTGCTCCATTTCTTAACAGATACGAAATGTCATCAACTTAGTTAAGAAGGAAAAGTAGGGACAGTTCCTCTGTCAGGGTCTGGCCTTCTAGCTCACCAGCCAGCAGTGCTGGCAGCCTGCCTTGGTCTTCCCCAAAGGAATACAACTGCTTCTCCACCCTGCAGAAGAAACAGCCCCAGACCTTCTCCTGCAGAGACACAACCCCACAGCCCCACAGCATGGAGGTGTGCATTAAGGAACTTGATCAAGCTCGTATGGGATTTTGTTCTGCTATATAGACATCATTATTTAAATTTGTTACAAAAGCTAGAAAACAAATATTAACTGCTGTTTGGGAGTTTACAATTATGGTTAATTGTGGGGGTTACATGACCTTCTTATTTTGTTGATTTGCATTACATTCCTACAGCAAAAATAAATGGCCAGTTAAACCTACAATGTGCTCATAGTCTGAAGAAGCACAAAGGCTAGCCTGATAAAAATGGGGATTGTGGAATGAGGAGAGTTTTTTGTTGGTTTTTTTTAAGTCCTCTGCAAAAGTTTGATTTACCTGCAGTCAAGTAAATTTGATATTTATTTTCCAGAGGAAATGAAAGAATATTTAACATTACTAATATCTCTACTACTTCAGAAATGTATTTGAAACATGATAAAAAACGCCTGCTTTTAAGTATGTTTTCTCCAAAGTCAGTAGTAGGTCTTAATGGCTCAGAGAGAATATCATAATACAACATCATCAAACCTAATCTACCATAGGAAGAATCGTAATATCAAATGGCCTCTCCTATAGAAAAGAATTGTAATTAATTACCTAATTTGTTGGAGCATTTGTAATACATAGTTAATGGCACTGCTGTCTGGCATAGCCTTCCAGACAGAGTTCTGAAGAAACATGATCTAAGCATAGCCTCAAGCTGATATTATCAAGTAACTCACTGTGCTGTGTAAAAACTCCAGATAAAACAAGCATCTAATGTTTCAGCTTCTGGGGCCTCAGAAAGCCTGTTTCCCCTAACATCTATCTCTGGCAGCCCCATCTCCTGTGTCTTCATACCTGGAACATGCAGTAAGTATTCAGCACTGGCTTCATTGTAGGTAGCACCAAACAATAGCCCATTACTATATATCACACTCCAATTACTAAAGATCTTGCCATATGTCTAATAGTCTGATATAAACAGTCCATTAGGCTTTCTAATGGTGGTGTTAAATAAAGGGTGAACAAATAGTACTAGAACAGTTAGAAGCCCCTGGGCAGCTTTGCATCTTCCCATGCCACTCCTTTTAATGAGATTATGCTATTGCTTTGGTCGATAGAAACTGTCATTTGAAGGTTTCCAGTTCTCCTGCCCTTTTGTTTTGAACTGATGAGGCAGATGTATCTAAATCTCTGCATTTTGTCTGTTTTCTTCAACAGTGTAAAGTTCTTGCCATTTATTCCCCACTTACATCACTGCCTCTTTTTGCCGGATGAAACAATGCATGTCTTCTGGTTCAGTGAGGGATCTTTGATGCAGATCCTTTGGGGAATCTAATGTAGACCCTGAATCTCTCAGCATCATTAAGAGACAACATCAGTCATACAAATGACCCCTCCATCAGTGTTTTGGCAAGGCCTTGTATGATTTTATTCAATAATGGTATAATATTTTTTCTGGTTAGAGGAATGTCCGTTATTTTTATTTACTTGCATCAAAAATAGCTGAGCCCTTCAAACTCAGAATAACTAATACAAAAAGTTTAAGACTTGGAAATGTAAGTTCAAAAGACAATATATAAGAAAAGTAAAATAGTTGAAGGAGAAGTATTAGGCTGGAATAAAAATGCTTGCAGAACTATAAAACTAAGTTGCATCTAGAAATGCTATAGCATATAATGTATATGTTATACAGAGGATTAGCAGTGAAACACCAGAGAATAACACTGAGTAATGCTCTGCATCATAGCCTGAAGCTGTATTAACTACAGAGCTATAGTATAAACATATAAATGTAAATTTGATACAAGCAGTTGTGTGGCCTGATGCAATGCATTAATACTGAAGAAAATGACAAAAATTGTTTTAAACCCCTGTATCTCACAGACTGTTTAGCTTAGGCTATAATGCACAGTAAATCTATGGATATGCTGTTTACGTTTAGAGATGTTAGTATGCCAGAAGAAGACAGCAACTAAGCAGGAATCCCAGCTTTATGATTCTGATAAATCCAAGAGAACATGTTAAATTATTGTAAACATTATCATCCACTAACAAACTCCAGAATGATGGTATGTGTATTTCATATGTAAAATACACAAAAATGTTACATGTAACAGTCCACCACTTACCATTTGTTTCTGCAGTGTTTCTTTCTGTGTTAAATCCTGCTCATTTAATAATCACTAGTTTGTTAAATAACAAGTCTCCTGTCCATAGGTCGTCTATGCAGCTAATGCATATAGGATGAACGAAGATGTAAACCAGTACTGCAGTACTGCAATAGTGCAGTATTACATTACTGCACCAAAGGGACCACCTTTCAAGACCAGAAAATAAGGTGATATCTTGCTTCCTCTAGTTTTGGACAACCTGCCTAGCATAACACTACAGGTGTCAGCTGGGGATGACTGTGATGATGGTTTACAATGTGGGGACTCTATAGGCGAACAAATTTTCCAATTAATTTTACAGGTATCATTCAACAGGCTTTGGAATAATGTCAACCAAAGACTATATGATACCTTCTGCTGTACTTTTTAATAATCAGTGCAAGCAGGGTTTTTAACAGGAGGACATGGGTCCTTAGTGAAACATTTTACTTATATTCTTAACCTTAACCTCTAACCAGAAAGGACTTCCTCTTAATTTGTGCTGAGAGTACAACTTGGGCCTCAAAACTCAATGTAATTTCTGTGAGCAAGTATTATGAAAGACAGTTTCAAAGTACTGCCTGCTGTACAAAAGTCCTGGGGAGTCAAGCTTATCTAGACTGAAATACAGGACTATATGCCAGATTTTAACTACTATTCTCTTGGGAGTGATGGCATTGCAGCAAAGTCAGCAGTGTTTTTCAACAGAGGTGTCCAAGCCTCTCATTAGGAGATTTCAATCACGGTTCATGGATGTCCCAGTCAATTGTGTAAGTCCAAGCACTAAAAGCAAAGGGTGGCACACCAGAAAGCAGCAGAAAGAGAAATTTCTTAACCATCATTGGTTTGTACAGTATGGTAGGGCTTTCCCTAAAGACTCAAGTGCAATCAAGAATAAAAAGAGGCCCCTTAACCCAGCATTGAACCATGACACAGCCTCAAGAGATGACACTTCTAAACAAGTGGGTGGTGCACCATAACGAACCTCCTGGTGAGGGAAGGTGATCCCTTGGAAGCCCTGGTGGGCCACAGCTACACATGTGGGAGCAGAAACTGTTAATTCCTCCAGTCTGTCAGCTGTTACCTCTCAGTGTGTAGCTTTATACTTCTGAGCTGCAAGAAAAGAGCGGCTAAAAATCTGAAAAGAACAAAACACAGAGTGTTCACAGAAGTCTCAGAAGCAGTGGAAAAGTTCCTTGAATAAGATGAGGCCTGATGTCATTTGCAGGCAAGAAAAAAGCAAAAGCTCTTGGAACTGACGCTACAGACCCAAATGGAAGCCACATGAATGACGTCAGAAATTTCTGGTGGACTTGAGAGGCATTAGGTCAACCTATGTATTAAGTTTCCCAGATACATGGTTTGTGGGGTTTAGACTGACCTCGCTTTTGATATCTAAACTGAAGAATTCTACCTCTGACCTCATTGCCAGAGGTTCTCCTTGTAATTAACAGTATGAAATAGGTATACAGGTAGTTTTAGGGCATGTTTTATCTTAGCTGCTCTAGCCTTAGATGAATCTTCTTTTACAAGTGTACATTAAAAAACTTATTTTAGGCCACTAATTCAGACACAAAGGCAGATCTACATTTTAGACAGTCACATCAGATCAGATGTGCAGCTGGAAATGTCAGTGTCCCAAACCACAAAGTTCTTAGACCAGAGAATCTGAAAAACATCTAGTTCATGGGGGAAAAAAAAAAAAAAAAAGGAAAGCAAATAAATGAACCTGTGTCCTGCTGGATTTCAGCTAGGAGCTAAAAATCATCAGACACTTAGTGTGCTGTGAGAAAGCAAACAGATACTGAATTTGGACTTTTTGTTACCATGACTTCATGCAACATCAGATAATGATTAAACCAGGGGGTGCAGCAATCGCTGTGCTGCATTACCCCAGCATATCACTCAGATGTAAAAGAGATGATGAATCATAAAGCATGGACTGGTCTACTTGAACAACCTTTACCGCCTCAGACATTGTAAGAAAGCCAAGGGGTGATGTGAGGTTGCAAACTGATGCTAAACAGTTCATAAATACTCTCATGTTCAAAACACAATAGCTAAATAACAGGAGAAAAACTATAGCATACTATAAATTATCACTTTCGGTGCACCTGAGGATTAAAAGAAATGCCTCCTAATTGTCTCAGTTAAAAAAAAGCCTTTTAGATTCATTAAAATATTAAGGAATTTTCAGAGTTTTTTCACCGTATGTGTTAGATGTGCAATTGCACTTTACAGAGACAAAGTAAAAACCAGTAGACAGTTGAGTAATTAGGGTTTGAAGTAAAAAAGTTGAGTTTTGAGGGGGGAGGGTGTAAAGATTTAATGTTGCACAGGAGATGGAAAACCATATTAGAAAAGATTTGTCTGCAGTAGCTCACCAAAGAAATGTGTTAGCGTAATGGCGTGAAGGAAAATTGCTAAGGATCAAGTGAGTCATAAGCACTGACGTTTGAACACAAACAAAAGGCAAATGCCCAATCAATATTTACAAGGACAGATCAGCAGAAACAATTGTTACCTTGTTACCCTTAGTGTTAACTGTAAAGGGCTTTTGCAGTAATAGGTGTTTTGTCACTGTCCTCATCAAACTACCTAAATTCTGGAAAGAAGTTGAACTTAAACACATGTGTCTGCAGTGTGGTCAGTGCCCAAACCTGCAGAAAAAAAGCCTTCTGCAGGCTGTGCCTATGCTAAAACCAAATCTCCACGCAGAGAAATTCAACTCGTGAACCACACTTAGGCAGAACCTAAGTAAAAGAAACATTTGAAAAATAAACAGACATTTAAGAGAGTGAACTCTGCTCTGACATCTCAGCCCATTCTAGTAAGAACTTGGACTTGACCTCTCGTTTGAAAGACCTTTGGTAAGGTCCACTTGGCCTATATGAGATCAGAGCGAGGAGAACTTTAGCTGAGGCTGGTCAGCACGAGAACTCCTTGCAGGTTTCCTTCACATAAAACATATATGCCCCAAAAGATTCTCTGGTTGCAGCTACTGGGCATTGCATCCCAAGTTTAACCTGTTGGCTACCTCCACTGTTTACTTTGTATGATTTAATTCATAAGAGAAACTCTTAAAAGCCTATACTGGGTGGAAGCCCACCTAGAATTTGTGAATGCAAAAAGCCTCCAGAGAAAAATACACAAGCAGAAAATACAGAAGCAATTATTTCAGGAAAAGCAAAAGCAGATTCTGAGACAAGTTTACTTACTACTTTTTTCTCCGCTAAATAATTCAGCAACTGGGAGATTTCATGTCAGCAATTTCATTATAGGGATGAAATTATTTCACAAAACCCTTTCCTTTCACATTTGACACAGGTTCAGCTCCTCAGAGAGCCTCTTGAATTCTTAAATGACAATACTATTGCTAATAACTGTCAGCCCTCTCCCTTTCTTACTTACCTTTCCCCAGCACATTGAAGAATGGATCCTTTACTATCTGGTTTACTGCATTTCTGGAGAGAATGGGAAGATTGCTACACTTTAAGTAACTGGACGTAATGAGATTTCAGTGGGATTTAGAAAATGTTAATAATCACAACCTGTCTCCTTAAGATAAAAACAATACCTGGGTTCTTATACTTTTCCCTCACTTGGTACCTGTCTGTCTCGCCCATGTTTTGCAGTGGCAGTTACTGCATTTACTGTACTAGAGGTTAAGATTTCCCAAATGGAAGATGTATTTCTAGGAAAATCTGCCAGCAATGTACAGGCAAGATAAATACTCTCCTTTAATAAATACGAGAAAGGCAAGTGCTTTGACTGAATGGTTTAATCTTTGTACAAAGTATTGAAAACTATCTTCCTGAAGCAAGGAGATACTAAACCAGCAGGGCGGTTAATGCATTTCCTGGGACTAATATGAAAAAAAAATAAATGAGAGAAAGAAAACAATAAATGATGTTAAAGGCAGGATATGAAAATGCAGGCATAAGAGAACACCTGCAGTAGATAACAAGAGAGAAACAAACAAATGCTGGTCTGTAGCACAACCCATTGGCATTAGCATGCAGGGAGCACAACTTTGCCCTGTTCATCTTTGCCAATCCGGTTTTTAATAGTATATATATTGTCCTTGAAAAGTCTATTCCTAGAATCTGACACAGTTATATTTCCTCTAAGTGCTGCAGGAGCTGTCTTACTTGTTCTCTCCATATTTCTGTACTGCAGCAGCATGTGCTGCCTTCCCTTCTCAAGCCAGCCATGTGCAGGGGCGCGGTCCAAAAGTACGGACATTTCCTCTGCTCCTCTGCTGAGTGGTGGGAGGACAGGTTGTGGAAAGCTATATGCAAGTACATAAAGGGGTAAGGTGCTAGGGGACTAGGAACTATTTTTCCTTTCCAATCATCCTGCATTAAGTACCCCACCCCACCCCCCTTTTAGTAATGCTGAGGATTATGAGATGCTAACACCTGAGGAGATCTGCATTAAACAGGCTGTGAAGACAAAGGCCATAAGGCCATTCCTAGTTCTTACTCCCACCTACCTTCCCTCTGTAATGACCTCTTGCAGGTACTGCCTGATTTCAACACACTGCAGCCCATTCCCAGCACACTCCCCAGTCCCCTGCATCTCCCTGAGGGACCACGAAGACCTGAGTCCCCAGGCTGGGTCTCCTCTCACAGCTCCAACAGAATTTATGTTTCAAAACCCTTGGGTTTATAGCTTTTGGGAGATGTAACCATTGACTTGTTTAAACCGCTGAATCTTTCTTTAATTTTTTTTAATTTGGATTGGTGAAAGGGCTTCCTATAGCTGTGGGAAAAATCCAGTTAAGATGTTTGAGGGTTTTATTTTCTTTCATTATGTATTTTGTTTTTCAAAGAAAATTCACTGTGAAGCATGTGGAGTTTACTAAGGGAAGATATTTTATCATTATAATATGTGAACTCCTAATGGGGAAAAAAAAAAGTCCCTTCTGTAAATAATCCAGCTGTCTCCCTAGATATCTTGGAAATTCAATATTTTCTTGAACCAGTAACCTGCCACTGTTAATGATGCTTGACTGTGACTCAGTACTTTAATCGTGATCAGTCATTATTCTCTTCCTATTTTCTCATTCTCTCACTGGTAATTAATGCCTTAAATGATGCATCAAGCAGAATAAAGACAAAAACCTCTGGTTGACCACTTAAGCTTTTTTAGCTTTTTCAGACTCTTTCCCAGAACTTCCTTCTGACAAGTATATTTCTTCCAACTAATTGTTAATTTTTATACTTTTTTCCTTTCTTTCTCTCCCTCTCACACACAAAACATATACACGTGCACATACACATAAAATCTTTTTTCCCTGGGAAGTAAGAAAAGGGACAGGAAAAGGCAACATATCCAGTCCAGTTTTCATGAGGAAAATAACCTTCTTTAAGCACAATTCCAATCAAGAAATCTATCAAGAAATACTAAATTGTTCCAGGTATCCTGACTAATAATGGTTTTAGTCTCCCTTTTACTGTCATTGCCCGCAGCACAACACCTTTTAGAAGACTGAGTCCATCACCAGTAAAAGCTAACTATTGCCATATTTGTCTGCAGGAATTCATGCTTTCAGAAAGTGAGAAACTTCTGCCGGCAAATTATAGTCAGAAAAACACTACTTGATGGCAAAATGTTGGTAAATGCAGGAGGAAACCATGTCAGTGGTGCCTGCTATTGGTTTCTTGGAGGTGCTTTGTCACTTGTGAGTTGCAAAAGCCTGAGCTTTCATGGAAGAGGAGAAATCAGATTTTTGGGGTCTCTCAATATACAAAATTTATTGCTTTCCTCATAATGTAAATGAGATTAAGATTATGCAGTTGTTATTACATGGACAGATGAAATCACTACCTTAATACCTCCTAGCAATTTCTGCAGTCTTTGGAATTCTTCTGATATCCTGTTGTATGAGGTATATATGGGTCACTTCAGAAAGAGTAAATCCAAGCTCTAAGAGCTACACTTTACTAATTAGGTTTTCAATAGATAATTTAGCAAGCCTGTTTCAGATGAGAGGTTTCATTAAATACTTGAAAATATTTAACAACTTTTCTTCTTTTCACATCTGACACAGGTTCATCTCCCCAAAGATGTCTCTAGGTTTTTAAATACAATAACACTGTCATTCTCATAAAACATTTGCTGCTGTCCTGCATACATTTTCTTTGGCGTATTCATTGTTTTAGTTATTTTATATAGAGTTCATTGGTATTCATCCTCTAAAGCAGGAAACCTTAACCTAAGGCTAATAAAGGTCTGTCTTGTCACTGAAAATTTTCTGTTACGGGATTAATAGAAGTTACATAGGAAACAATTTAAGAAGAAAAAATATTTTACTGTGTTGCCCTGTTTCACAAATTGGATTGGCTGTCTCAATTTGAAATCCCTTTTGCTTTGTAATTAAGCAGTTGTTTTCAATATTTTTGTTCCTTATCACAAACAAGGCTTCAGTCTGTTAAATATGCATGGGAATATAACTGAACGTTCCTGTTTTGTGGCTGGTGTTTGACGTCATTACAGTGTCTTATTAATGGCTCTGTTGTACTTATCTGAATTAAATTGTGCTAATGGCTGTAGTATTTTAATGAGAAACATTATCCTTTTTTATTATTACTGCCAATAAAGAATAGTAAGATGCCAAATACTAATATGCAGCTTTTGTGGAACCCAAGGACGTATTTTTAACATAAATCAATGCAACCAGAATGAACTACAGAACAAGGCAAAGAGTTTTTCTGGAAGATTTTCAAAGCACATCAATAAAGTGATGCTACAGTTGATTACTTCTTAGCATGCATTCTAAGGTAAATGACCTATGATTTCATCTAAACGTTAATGCTGAAAAGTCTTCAAATGCTAGTAACAAACAGCAATACATAAACACTACAAAAAGAATCGAACAGACTTTTGGGGTAAAAAAGCTAGGCATGCAGATATACCACAAAACCACACACAGACCTTTTCAATACCCAAAAATGTTCATTTCACAGCTATTCACAAGATAAAAGACAATTACTAGATAAACAGACAGAACAATGAAACCTTGAAAGTATAAGTCAGGTAATCCACAAGTTAAAACTATTACAGCAACATAAAATTCACTGCTGAATTTAGTTATTGATATATTGTATCAGTTACTGTTTACACTCATATTTCTCTTTTAATAAATACTTGAGGGGTTAAATCGTGCCATTTTACTGGAGAGGGTCCAGTGGAAAGCTATGAAGATGATGAGGGCACTGGAGCATCTCCCTTATAGGGAAAGGCTGAGATAGTTGGTCCTGTTTAGCCTGGAGAAGAGAAGGCTGACAGGGGATGTCATCAATGCATATAAATATCTTAAGGGTGAGTTCCAAGAGGACGGGCCTGGGCTCTTTTTGGTGGTGCCCAGTGACAGGACAAGGGGCAACGGGCACAGACTGTGACACAGGAAGTTCCACCTGAATGTGAGGAAGAACTTCTTTACTTGGAGGGTGATGGAGCACTGGCACAGGCTGCCCAGAGAGGCTGTGGAGTCTCCTTCTCTGGGGGTATGCAAAACTCACCTGGATGCAATCCTGTGCAACCTGCTCTAAGTGAATCTTCTTTAGCAGGGGTTAGGACTACATGATCTCCAGAGGTCCCTTCCAACCCTGACCATTTTTGTGACTCTGAATCTGTGATTAAAGCAATAACATGCAGTACGATTTTATTGCTCAGAGTTAGTTTGTCTCAGAGGCAGATTATGGCACGGACTGGTCCACAATAAAATTGGAAATAAATACATATCTGTCCTCCGTGAATCTTTACAATTCTGTAGATGTGCACAGATGTCAGACAAACAAATAGTATGAGACAGACAAACAGACTGTCAACCCCTTTTCTGGCCTTTGCATTGTGGAAAGATACTTTGTTCATGATGTCATGACACTACTGCCAGCCCGGCCAGACACACACAGCACTGCCAGGATCATTTGGGAGCCAAAATCAATTGTCCTGATTGGACATTTCTGGGAATATTAATAACATGTGTGCATTGCATTTAGACTGGCAGCTAGAGCTATGCATCTATGCACTATACAAGGGAGGTATTGAAATACTTTTCCATGTGGAATTAATACATGGGAACAGACAGTGATTTTAAGATCAAGGTTTATGAACAATTTATGGGAAGTGACATTATGAAAATACATATAATATGTTCACCTCAGATAACCAGCAACTGGACATCATAATCCAGTTTGCTCCTTCCAATTTTTCTCCCAGCTTGTATGTTTACTTGCAAACTGGCTTCTGTCTACATGTGCCAAGACAGCGTGGTTATAAGGAAGATGTTTATATTCACTATCAGTTCACAGCATGATTTTTTCCCAAAGGATTATGAATTAATCTGAATAACTATGAAAAGCTGCTTTGTTAGGTTTTTTTGATGTGTTACTGAAAGTTAGTCTTGTAAAAAATGCTGGCTTATTCCTGTCTGTTTAGTTTGGATTGCTAAATATACACTTACAAATATGTCTGGTGACATGTAAAATCAGGAATTATTTCACTTACGTACAATTTTCCCACATCGCTTCAGGAAATACATGGGGTGCACACATGTATCCCTCCATTGTCAAAGATACCCATTATCAAGAGCTGAATTCACTTGTTATGCACACAATGCAGTTACAATCACCTGTGTTATGCTCAGCCAAACTTGGTGGCTAATTGTTTTTCTGAAGGGCATTATTCGTGTTCTGCTAATAGAAATAATAAAAGCTTTAATGTTAATACAGTTTCTAAAGCAGGATGGTGACAAGTATGCTATTTCTAAAAACAGATTAGTCTACTGCACGTAATGCATCTTTTGGCAAGAAAATGAGCATGTAACTCTTTATAATATAGAGAAAAGAGAAAAAACCACTGACATTTCATTTTATGACCAGAATAAAAGTGCACTGAATATTTTCTCTTTTAAAATCTAATTTTTTTTTCCAAAAGAAGAAAGCTAAGACAGTAGATACGCAGTTTGTCTCAAACTATAGTGCTGTAACAAAGAGTGATGCCAGCATATGAGTTCATCTTGAACAGTGAAAAGAAATAAACTCAGATGAAAGCATTCACAAGAACTGACTGCCCTATGTTAGTTGGGATATTCTGAATCAAAAGCTAGCAGTTTCAGAACATGCCCAGTCTGAAAACACAGGGACAAATTCCTTGTGGCGTACCATTTCACATCACTAGAAAATCCAGCTCCTTCATTACAAAACAAATGTTTGGCATAATATCAGCAAACAAGTTTCCAGTTCAGCATATTTCAATCATCCCCTTTAATTTTTTGTTCTCAAGAGTAATGTAAACTGTGAACCTTATTCAGATCCATGTCATACCTTGCGATAATTGCATGCATTCAGGATCAAATGTCCTTCAGTGATATCAATCATTGTCTCCGTGTTTACTGTGCGGAAATGTTTGCCATAGGTATTCAGATATCCTATATCACTTTTAAGTATATGGCAGCTACCAGGAAAAAAAAATCACCTAACAATGCTACACTTACAGTGAAATCACAGGATGTTTCTTGCATATTAGATAAATCGTTTTCAATTTGGAAAATACTGTTTAGCAATGAATTGCTTATTCACATCTGTACCTCTAACCCAGAGTAATTACATCAAATATTTGCCACAGTACTCATCAGTATCTAGCTGACTGAGAAGAAATCTCTAATAATACCATGATTAAACCAAAAATGTTGTGTGGTTTATTAACCTTCACAGAATAATTTATTTTGTACCTTTCATTATACCTTAAAATAAATCTTTTGATGCATCTTGTAACAAATACTTTTTTCTAGCTGTAAAATATTAGAGTGTTGTGAAGAAACAAGGTGGAGGATCACTTTTTCAGCGATAACTCTGATTTAAATCTATTCATTACCACATGCACTCAACTATGCCTCCAAAATGTTCTTTATATGTCTGTTTGAACAAAGGGCTCAGCCTAATTTGACCTGATTTCCCTTCCTTCACCCCGCAAGGGCATTCACAGGGTGATCTAACATGCACAGGGCATTATCATAAAGAATGATGAATAGTTCTAAACTCTCACTCTTATAAAAATCAGGACATTTGTGGAGAAGACCTGGATTTGGTAAGCTCTGAGCTCAGTGCCAATTTTGTTGGCTCATGAGCAGATAATAAGGGTTTACCACAAAAGCCCGAGGCCTCCCTGATGAGTCATTTGAAGGAAATCCAGAGGAAGACAATGAGGAAGGCCATACTCACTATTTCCCAAACAAAATGGTGGCCTGAGCTGAAAGATTTAAATGACCTTTTGCTTTTGGATGGTAAAACTGAGAGAAGATATAAAAAGAGCTGCAAAAAGGAAAAACATAACTTCTGTTTTGTATGAAGTGGGAAAAGAAGAAGTGATGGGTTTGCATGATAGCAAGGGAAACTTATAAATGTTGAGAAAAACTTTCTATTCATAAGGGTTACTAAGCACTGGAGCAGACTGTCCATAAAGGTTACAGAATGTCTACACTGACAATTTTCAAGAGCTGGTTAGACAAAACCTAACTATGTAAGGTGTGATTGCTTTTGGTTTGGGACAAAGGATAGACTCAGTGACCTCTTGAGGTCACTCCAGACTCATTTTATTTTATTTTCTCTGAAGTCAATGAGACTTCATACAGGAAGGGCAGTTTACATACATGGACTTTCCAGTATTATGAAAGCTATAACTTACAATGACAGATAACTCCTTTGTAAAATCTGAAAGGAGGGATTTTCCATCAGCACTTACTGTTCTTTTTTAGCAGACTTATACTACTATTAACCTGAATGTGTTTTCTTTTGTTTAACAGCTATAGAATGCACCTCATAGATGCCATCTATAGATACCTTCTTAGACGATTGTTAGACCTCAGAAACATATTTAAAACCATCAAAACAATTTCCTGCACTTGGTAGATGACTACAAAAAGCTACTTAAGAGGTTTCACCTCTCTCTCTGTGTGTTTTTGTGTGTGTGCATGTCCATGAACATGTGCATACATACGAAGACACAGGGAGAGATGAAACCGCACATACTGTGGGGTTTTGTAACAAACATTTCCTTCCTTCTTGATGTGTACAGTTACTATTTGTGGATCACACTCAGAAGTCCAAGTTCAATTTCTAGTCAGTTAGGAGCCCAGCATATGTCAAAGGGAGTGTTACTCATTTCAAGGATTAATTAAAAAAAATTAATTAGGCTTTCAGTAATAAAACATCTTACTGCAGGGACACCGATTATAAACACCTGTAATGTTCTCCTCCAAAACTTTACAAAGAACTGGCAGAACCTCAGCTTCGAGCAAAGATCCTTCCAACTGAAGTGGTCCCATGTACAAACTCTTCTGCGCAAGTGTTTCTTACCCAAGGGGATCAGACTGCTGTGGCTTCCAATCAAGTTCTGGTCTTAAAAGATTTGTAATGGAAGTCCATGGGCAAAAGGACTAGCAGCACACTGTCTGGCTTTGCTTTTTTGGCAACCAAGCTCTCCATCTTCACACCACAGTTATCCTGAAACTGTAAATGGTTGTTATAAGAGGGTTATGCTTCAATTATCAGTTCTCAGAGCTCTCAGTGAAGCATCTTCTAGGAAACCACATGGGCATGATTTCTGAACAACTGAGGTTAGATCTTCTTCTGCCACCTCCCTCTCCTCCTCTGGAAGGAAGGCAGAATGCATCTCTGCACAGAGGATGCAACAAGAGTAATAAAGACCTCCCCTGTGTGTGAATGAAATACAAGGGATGGATAGCTGGAGAACACAGATGATCTTTTCTCATTTCTGGTGTTTTATCTTACAAAGGGTAAGGTAAAGACACCTGCCATCCTGATACATGCACATCTAAAACAACTATCTTAGTCTCCCAGAATCCTTGCAAAACCTACCAAAGTTCTCAAAATTGTCTTGCAATAAAAGTTAAAATAAACTTGCTGGTGATTTGTTAGAATGTGTATGGGCCTTTTTATGCACAATACTATTATGCTAAATGTCCTGCAGTTAAGGAATCTTTCCTGTACTGAGTGAGCTGCTGCATACATTTCTCTAACGTCCATTCCTGCTCAGATTTATGTTGCCTGCTCATTGTCCTTTATTAAATGCTTCCATTAACTTTTCTGTTACATTTTTTCCCAGCTTACAGCTCTATAAAATTGAGTTACTAGCTATGCAAATTCATACCATTTGCATTTGTAGAAGTTCTGCTTCAAATAAATGTGTTATCTCTCTACGTATTTGTTATATTTAGATGCAAACCTCCGCCTAGTTTTCCAAGATGCACTGACTTTTCATATTTTGCCAGATCTGGTTAAAATAAGACTTTGTACCATCTTATGAGGATGTGGAAGCAGGGTACAGGGTCAGCGGCAGATCTGACCAGTACCTAGCGGCGACAATGATTCTTGGAGTCATTAGCCCTGCTAAGGGAAGAACTTGCAAAGTTGCTTCTGTTTTCTGCCTGTGGATTAGAGACACAAAAATGTTGTATTACAGCTGTTTGAGGATCTATTTTGAAAGATCTTACATGCTTACCCTTAGCACAGATTCAGATCTCTGAATTTTCAGTAGTGCTGCCTCCGGTGCCTAGAATATTACCATGTGCAAGGATTTAAGATCTTCCTTTGTTCTTAGTGTTTCCTATTGAATGGTTTAGGCAACTTCCACCCCAGCCTATTATTTTTAGTAGTTCACATTTCCAAATCCCTTTTGCTCTGCACACACAGCTTGGAGGCCTCATTTACAAAGCCCCTCCAGGGCAAAAGGTATCAATAAATCGGTAGTTCACAATCAAGCCAAAAAATGACACTTCTTCCTCTTGTACCCCATTGTAGAGCACACTCACGATTCCTTCCACCTTCTTGCAATGAAAGGGAATGGAGTTAGAACTTCCATCTTTATTGACCATTGCCCAATTAATCTAATCATGGAGAAAATATTTTAATTTCACCTTTCTCTTTTTTAATATTTTTCCCCCTTTTTGGTGTTCCTGCTACTCAACTACAGAGAGTTTTGCTAAATTGATCAAGCCACTGTTATCTCTTCACTGGCCTATTTATTAACAGTATTTTTTATTTTTTCCAGAAGTCATATCCTTCGCTTCTTTTGCATTGCAACACCATACGTCCTCTCATGCACCTAATATCCTAGCCCTCCACATTCACTCATAGTTCTTACCTTTTCAGTGCACTTGGTCTCATCTTTTTGACTTCCTTTTGTCATTCTGGTAGAAAATCGCACCCTTGGCTTATCATCTGGTTAAGACAGAATAATCACTGCTATCTGTATACCCCAGATATCAGACCTCCATGCCATTTTATGAAGAATACTTCTGCTGACAGTGTAACACCAACAGCAGTGCCATGCCTGTATTTCTAGAGTGCAGCATCCCTGGACTAACAACCCCAGAGTCTTCACTCCAGGAACATTCCTATTGACTGGGGCATTTTAAACACAGACAGCATCCCGCTAAGATGTTTTTATCCTCTGTGCTATACAAAAAATGTTTAACATATAGCCATGTTTTATAGCCATGACAGTAAAATTTTGGGAATGTTTTGGGGTTTTTTTTCTTTTTCTTCCTTTCCTGAGAAACACGATCAACACTAGCCTAGTTTACTGATTGGGAAGAGGAATTTCCCAAAGCCACTTGACAAATTACCAATTCTGAATTGCTCTCACTGAAAAAAAAACCAAAACCATAACAGAAAAACTGCAAGTCTGTGGTATACCTTAAGAACGATTCAGGCCACTGTGTGTCTGACTGCAGTACTTCATAATTTTATAAAGACAACCTTGCCCAGTATTACAAAGAAAATGAATGAATCCTAAATCTTCTGGACAGCCCCCTAAAACCAGTCTGAAGAGTTGTTTGTTTTGGTGTTTTGTTTCTGTTTTTTTTTCTTGGAGTAAATAGGACCAAAGAACCGAAGAGGTTAGTGCAACCATGTTGCTTCATGTCAGCCAGTGCAACATCCCTGAGGGCTTCGAATACAGACATCTGTGACAGTTCTGCTACCATGGGAAAATGTTGAAAATTCACAAAAGAAGGTTAGACATAAGAAAAAAGACTTAGTATTTTGAGACTGGAATTGTCTAGTTATGCAGACAAAAATTGATCAAAAGCTACAAACAGCTTTTTTTTTTTTCCCAAAGATGATTGCTGTTAAAGTCCTTCACTTGTCAAAAGGTGTTTGCAAAGGGAAGAAAGAGCTACTTCCATTCTTAAGTTCTGTTATGTGAGTGATACTCACTTATACTATCTTTTGATGAGACAGAGAAACACAAAGAGGAAAGAATACTGAGTATGGTAAATAATGATGTGAAAATACACCCTTGTGATCAGCTTTCACAGGATTCAGGCACTTATGAAGTAGGTCAGTAAGAATAGTTAGATCCATCCCTTATTTTATTCCTTATCTAAATCTAACTTCCATACTAAGAGTTTTGACATATTGATTTCTTGATTGATCATTCCCAAGCTCAATACGTCCTCTGGGAATCACAGGCCTTTAGCTCTGTGCTATTTCACCTATGTCATTTTTGTATCTTTCCAAAAACTGGCTCTTGTTGTAAGAAAATAGAGTATTTTCTACACCGTGTTTCCTTTCCGGTGCTCAGATTCAAGACTTATCAACACCTGTCAGAATCTGATCATGAAAATACTTTTGCCATGTGTCAGACAGCAATAATCATGACTCCCCTTTGTTTTGCAGAAGTAGAAGTATCCTGAGATCCTTGGATTAAAAATGCAGTGGAAATAAAAATGCAATTACTGTTGAAAACATTTTCACAAAATATATAACTCTCTCTTTTTGTCTTACTTTTACAGTAGCTTCATTTTTATGTTCATAGTTTCTAAATTCTAAAAACTATACCACCAGACTGTGTAAAGGATACCTTTGAATGAATGGACCAACCGATGTTGCACTGGCACTGTGTGCTTTGACGTAAAACATGAGGGAGATAAAAAGAAAGAAAGAAATCAAATGAAACCCTGAAGGCAAGATTAACTCTCCTGATAAAACTTTCATTGATTTTAATGGTAAAGAGGTTTGTCCTAAGTTTGAAGTTGATTAAAGGGAAATCACGAAGGGAGGGATACAGAGAGCACTGGGGAACAGCTTATGTATCTGTCAGGTATAGGAGTGTCCTAAAACCAGTGTATTTCTGTCTGGTACACTTCCTGTCTGCCCAGGACCTGATCCTGATGCTCAGATTGTGAGTCTTGCTAATTCTTGTTTATCACAGTTTGAGGCGTCTTATATTCCAGAATTTTAAAGATGTAATTTTGCCACTCAGGTCAGCTTTCTCAACAAGAAGCTGGTTATACTGATATGGTATCCTGGACCTCTGTTACAATGAGATTTTTTTATTGTTATTTGCAGTCCCTTGCTGATGGAGGATTGGAATTATGGATGCACTTTTTCTCAACAGCCTTTTATTGAACTAAGACTCAGATGCTAAAGCTGTGGAATTAGTGTGGCTTTGAGCAGGAAAGATCTTTTACCTGCTTCTGACAAGACTACTTAAGGTAAAAGCAAATTTATGGAAGTGAACAATTTGTAGTATGCTCACACTGCATTGGAAGTTTGGATCCTGAAAATGGGATTGCAAAAGCAGGCTACCAGCCCCTGTGCAAGTGAATTTCAGGGTCAGAACTCCTCAGCTCCTGCACTTGTATAACTGAGCGGAGGCTTGGGTCTGCTGGTATCCCCCATGTGGCTTCCACCTTGCTTTATTGAACTGCCGCAGACAATGGGTAGGCTGGGAGGATGAGTGGGTTACACTGCGCTGTGGCCAAGAAAAATTATTGTCTGAAATGTCTGAAACAATGTAGGAGACACAGTCGTGCATCTGCAATCAGTTTTAGAAGTGGTTTTGAAATATTAACGCTCATTTATTTTAAGCTAGGATTAAAAATGACCTTTAATAATACAGACAATAAATACTTGCAGAACTGTATTACCCGAGAAGTTACAGACACTGACTGTCTTCATAATTTTGCCATTATATTTCTTCTAAAGGAATATCTTTAGAAGTCTGATTGAAAAGCACAGGAAAATCTGGCATATTTATTCTAATGATTAAGAGATCTAGGAGAATAACTGGGTTTTCCAAAAACAAAGTATGTCTCTTGGTACATGTACAAGGGGCCTCTGTTGCCTCATAAATTTTAATGTTTCTTTTTCAGGTCAAGTGATAAGTTATGTGGTCAGCTGTGTCTTCCTTTTGTCTTTAGATCTTTTATTTTCCTAGCATCCTCTGTCTTTTTGTTCCTTTATGTGAGGCTGAACACATTCAATACTGTGGAACTCTTATCAGGTGTCTGGGAAATAGATGCCTTAATGGATCACTGCCTGGCTGTAGATACTATGACAAAAGTAGGATCTTATATTAGATGGATATAAACTTAAAATGGCTCAGAACATCAGTCATCAAACAGAATTTAAAGCAGCAAAATTCAGTCTTCTCTAGGCAGAGGATAAACAGAATTGAAAACAGGCTTCTGGAACCTTCTCCAAAATTAAATCAAAAAAGGAGGAAAAGAAAAATTGGGTGTAATCCTGGACTCTAAGCACACACATGCTTTGACTATAAATCTCTTAATTATCACTTGTCACTCGCAAATTTCTGAAAGAATCATAGATGCTAGTAATTTCATCTGAGCTCCTTTCCCTTGAAGTGTACTTCATAAAATATTTTTATGCTATTCCCTGTTGAGCAGACCCATCTTGTCTCTGACTTTCAGAGTGATCACTTGTTCTTAAGCACTCGTGGGTAAGCTGTCTCTTTTTCCAGATTTGTTTCTTTCCCTAGGATTCAGTTCAGTTCTGAAGTTCAGATTTCTAGCAGTGTAGGAGTAATTAGAATTCCCCTTGATCAGTGTATTCTAATTTTTTTACAGGCCTCTTCTATCTGTACAAATATAGGTTTGAATGTGGTTTTCCCTCCTTAGAGGTCAGCAACAGATCCTAGTAAACATTTTTTTTTAGTGCAGTCATACTGTTTGTCCTAGTTACCCAACTGCTAAAGATTTCCTTTCCTTTCCTTTCCTTTCCTTTCCTTTCCTTCTTCCTTTCCTTTCCTTTCCTTTCCTTTCCTTTCCTTTCCTTTCCTTTCTTTCCTTTCCTTTCCTTTCCTTTCCTTTCCTTTCCTTTCCTTTCCTTTCCTTTCCTTTCCTTTCCTTTCCTTTCCTTTCCTTTCCTTTCCTTTCCTTTCCTTTCCTTTCCTTTCCTTTCCTTTCCTTTCCCTATGTCACATATACATAAGTTAAAGCCTTTCATGTTAGAATTCCAGTTATTGTACCAGAACAAAATCATATTCTTGTCTGATTAAAACAAAAAACTAAAAAAAAAAAAAAAGCTTATGCAAATCAGCTCAACATCTGAAAAGCCATATAGATATGGTAAATAAGATCGCTTTGTGAATGATGAGTTAGCTACGGCAAGCTAACAAACAAAAACCTGTTCCTCTATTTGTTTTTGCTAACAATGATTCTGAAGGAAACCACACAGCCATTAAACTCTCCCCAAACTCGTGCAGCTTGAGTTGTACATCATTCAGAGATTCATCACTCCAACTCACCCTTAGAACATCTAGCACCATTTTTTGCAGATGATTTCATAACACAATGTGATATTCTGTGAAGCTGTTCCATGAAGCTTTTCACAGAAGGGAATAAGCAGTCAACAACTTTCAAGTGCTGTAAGCGTAATGGATTAGAGGAAACAATAGTAACGCAAAAAATGTGGCTTTCACTCTCCACCTTGAAAGAGTCCAGCAGATTCCAAAGTCCAACACTTCTTATCCATTTACATCTCTTACTCAGCCTGTCTTGCCTAAAATTGTAAATTTGCTCTTCCCCTCTTTTTGCCTTATTCCATTTACAGCTGGGTGGCCATAGGATGTGATCTGAACCCACTCAGACTAAGGCTAGGAAAATGTAGGGAAGGAGGAAAACAACACCACCATGACAACAGTCCTTAAAGAAAAGTTATGGGGTACTACCTTTGAAAGAGGGTTCTGGGCTTAGGCCCTGCAGTAGAAAGAAGATACTGCTAAAGTCTCAAACCCCAGAGAAGAACAAGATACTGGTTAAAATCTTAGCAGAGGAGCTACCTACCTTGTCATCTCTAGGTGGCTCCCAGACAAACATGCTACTTTTCTGGATCCTAGGTAGCACAGATCTATTGGGATTTAAACCTGGGATGGGCATTGAAAAAAACCCAATAAATACTGAAACACTGCAGGCTGTGGTGATCATATAATGATGTTAAATATAGAATCATAGAATCAATTATGTTGGAAAAGACCTTTGAGATCAAGTCCAGCCATTAACCCAGGACTGTCAAGTCTATCACTTAACCATATTGCTAAACGCCACATCTACGTGTTTTTTAAATATCTCCAGGGATGACGATTCCACCAAACATCTCCTAACTTTTCCTTTAGACACTGTTTTACAAGGGTTTATGTACTCCAGCTCCCTCTCATTTGCTTCTCTGGAGATATAACCTCTGCCTGCAGCAGTTGTCTTGTGAGTCAAGTCCCAGACATGTTGAAGAAGGGTGCTTTGACTGCATTCAGGGTAGTGAGGAATCTACTAAATTCCTCTAGATCCACAAAGCAGACATTTTTCCACCTAGTCTTCCTTCATGCCCTAATCTACAGCTGTTTTCAGAACAGAGTACCAAAAGAAATATGTCTGTAGCCACATGCTGGCTTCTCTAGTAGCTCTTTCTTTAGAGCCTACTCTTGGGATACAGAAATGGTGGTTTCCACTCCTATCCTGTGACTGTTTCTGTTGTTCAGCTTCATACCTGGGAAATGGAGTTCACTTTCCATTGAGCTAAAAAGCAAGCAAGAGCTTGTAGTACAGAGGTTAGACAGCTGCCTGGGAGGATCTGGAGAACATCTTACTGTGATGCTGCTCTGTTATGCTGTTGATTTCCATTCTCTTCCCCGTCCATTGCACATAAAACATTTGGTCAGTTTGTGGAGCAGAAGTGAGAGCTAACCATGCAACTGAGAGGTGACCACACAACTGAAAGCTGACCACAGTCTTGCCTTCCAGACTTTTTCCCATTTCTGGTGTAAAATCCTTAAATACCACAAAGAGGGGCACTGAGCAGATAGGAAGGCTTCAACTGCAATCTGAGAAACAACCAGCTGTTGCTTCTGCTTACTAACTCTTGGCCCTTCCAGTCCCAAAGTGTTTCAAGGAAAGTGAGAATTAGCCAAACAAACCTTGCCAAATATTCACTGATGCTTAGTAGCACGCTGCAGTCTTTGCAATTCTGCTGCATCCCTTCCAATAAGGCATAATTTTCATATACTCAACAGATTGCTGTGTGATTCCATCTTAGGACAGGCTGTTTAATTTTGCTTATGGAAGGGAAACAATGATAAGAAAAGAAAGAAAAAATATTTTCAATAAAGCTGAGTGCAGATGGTACGTTATCTTGTCTAACTGTCATATGGACCTGTGTCTGGGTATTGTACTGAAGGTTATCCCATTACCCAGGTTTGTCCTATAGGAGTGCACAGTGGTGTTAATTTCATAGTCTTCTCATGCGTATCTCCTATTTACTAATCATGTTCTGTAAAATCCAAACTTTAGAGTTAATCTTGACTCAATAATTGTAAAGTATAACATCCAGAACTGTTAAATGCACTGGAACTGATGCAAAGCATTTTAACTCTGTACAATTATACTAATTTTAAACACTTTTGAAGTGATCATATTCATTGCACACACTTCCACTCAAAAACAAAACCTGTTTCTGGCTGGATCTTAATGTAGCTCACTTACTGTTGAAATCACTGCTCCATTGAGTAGCCTGCTAAAGATGACTTCATTTGGGAATTAGCAAGCCTTAAGAGTTCAGGGTCATTCACAAACTGTTGTCTACACTTTACAGCACCCTTATTGATCTTATTCCTAAGGTGGCAGTAATCAACACAAGCTAAAATAAGCCATGATAAACTGTAATGGCAAATTTGAAGCTCTATCATTATCACAGTTCATGGATTAAAACAGAGCAGCTCAGCAAACTTCTGACGTGTGATGAGGACGCACTTCAGTTCCCTAAACCTATATTGCTTTATTCAACAACCTGGTAAGGCTGTTAAACTTAGTTGTCCTTGCAAGCACAAGCCAGGTCCCACGTGCTACCTCTCTTCACAGTCAATTTCTATCACTCTTCTCCCTCACATAGATACAAAACAAGGTCTTCAAAGAGGTTACATAATGGGCTAAAACATTTATTAAAACAATAATAGCAATTGCTAAGAACAGAATGGCAAAATGAAAAGGAGAACCTTTTGGGGCTGAAGAGAAAGTAATTACAAAGAAAACAAAGATAAACTTAATTGGACTATTATAACACTTCCATGGAAATACACTCCCGTAATAATAATTTTTAAATGGATCTCTTTGAAATCTCTTTTCTGTTCTAGTTTGCATTGAGAATTCATTCCTTCAACCCTAACACATTTATAAAGTGAAAGGCTATCCAATACTGTCCTTCATGCCAGTCCTTCAGGATGGATGGATACCATAGTCCCTGAAATGAAGGGTCATTAGACCTTTCCTCAGAAATCTTCATTTATCATGAGTTATTCAAGCAACATTAATAATTATGGAATAACAGCTATAGATCTGCTGGTGAAAAGAGGATTCATGTTCCAGAAAAGAAAACATGTACGGGGAAGAAGAGACAGAAGAGGACAAAGGACAATGGTTTCTTCAAGATCTTGGTCACAAGCCTGAAATTACTCAAGCGGGATAAAAGAAATCTTTACAAAAAGTATATTGTTTGTGGAGAGATGTTTTGTAGTCAATTTAGATCTGTGTTTTTCTCATAATACCTAAGAAATAATTGCTTTTAGAAGGTTTGCAAGTTGCTTTGTCTGTCACACATCCGTAAAGAGTAAATGTCTACTCAAAGGAGATCTCTGTCAGCCATGGTACTCACCAGAGCAGAGTTCTAGGCGTGGGCACATTTAAGACCCTGGGAAATGCAGGGGTGTCGGTGCAGGTTATATGATGGCACAGAGCTCACACAGAGTTTCTCAGAGGCAAAATCGTATGTTGCCATCTCAAGAGTGAAGACAGAATAATTTTTACCTGTAATACCAAAAAAGAAATTCTGCAGCACTGACATAAGCAGGCCCCGGGCACGATCCCTGAGAAGGATCAGAAAGATTTCATGAGAAGCTATTGACCACGGACTAGCCTGAGAGGGCTGAGAGAGCTGTTCTGGGGCTGGGGAAAATCCAAGGAGTTTTGAGAGAGGTGGAATGTAAAAAGGGAAGGTGGTGTATCCATAACTTTTCATCTGCCTTTTGCCCCTGGGAGCCAAGCTGATTTCCCAGGAAGCTCAGGGGCCATCTCAGCAGAATTTCAGCCTGGCTGGTGGCTGCAGTGTCAGGGAAGTTGGCCCAGAGATATCTGGTGGGGAGACAAAGGCAGTGGTGCTGGGCTGAGATGTGAACACTCAGAGCACAGACTTCACCCCAAATGTTGCTACCTGCAGAGGAGCATAGCAGAGGAGCAAGGGCAGCCACTGCTTTCATTTGCAAGCCAGGGAGAGCCAGTGCCAAACACAGAAGGTAGAGGCAGTGCCATGTGTCCTCTAACATGGATCTGCTGATCATGGCATGCTTATCTTTCATTGCTGACATGTGACTCCAGCTCTTGTGCTCCAAAAAAAGATAGGTACTAGCGTTAATAAACCTAAAAATCCCCAAACTGATTTTCCTACTGCTGCTTTTTTTTTTTTTTTTTTTTCTCCATGTCCTACAGAGAAAGCCAGATCTTGGCTGGACTGAGAAATGCCAGTTCTCCAAATTGATTCTAGGTAATGCTGAAGCCTTATCTAGTGGGAACCTTACATGGGTGGCATCCATGGGGATAGTCAAAGCCAGAAATGTCACTAGGGCTTGCCTCAGGCTACCCTAGCCTTAAAACGTTAGTGCCTGCTGCCTGGGGAGTGTCAAGCAGAGGAGCTCTACCAGAATGCTCACCAAGTGCTAGCTGAAGTGAAAAGTACACCCCCTACTTTAATTTCAGAAATGTATAGTAAAGAATAAACAAGAAGAGCAAATGTAATAACTCACAACTTTATAGAAGGCTGCCTTCCTGACTTTTCCACTCTTTTTAGTGGGCAGCCTCAAAATAACAAGATTTTGCTAACGCCAGAGTATCTATACTTCTGGTCTTCCAAATGGATGAATAACTAAAACTGCATGTTAGCATGTTTTGTTCAGCACAGGGTGTTTTAAAAGCACTCCATAGATCACCTGTAAGATGTGATGTTCTGCAAAACAAAAGGAAGAGAAAAGACTTCCATAGGGGAAGAACCATTTTCTCAAGGCCAAAAACAAAAGGGAAAACAACTGTCACAGAAACATCTATGTACGTGAATGGAGTTGCCTTGGATTTGTAAAAGCTCTGAAAAAGCACAATCACAATTAAAAGCTGACATGATACTGAAGGAGTGTAAGGGAGCCCAGGGTCAGCCCTGACGGGTCAGAAATGGTCAGATTGGTGCTGTAACACACAATGCTGACAGTTTTCAAGGGCAAGACAATCATCAATAAATTATTCACAGTGTCATTTGATGAAACTTTTAGATACTGGTTATTAGAGCCATGCAGTCTGTCACACAGGACTGAGAAGGCAGGCGGCATCTGATTCAAGGATGTCAGCTTTGAGAGAACAGGATGTTGAGGGAAGACAGTTAAATTCTGCTTGAGAGCCTGTAACTGCGCGCTCCTATGCTGGCATTGCAGCTGTAGTGGGGATGGATTAGTGCCTTCAGATGGGCAATCAGTGGGGAGAAACCTGGAATTCATTTTGCACACTGCTGTGCTAATGTGCCAAACGTCACTTTCTCCCAGCTGGCTGCCTCAGGGAGGGGCACTTGCATTTTTTAATCAGTTCCCTGTAGACTGCCAATTTGGAAGATCTTAACTAAAGTAAACCTTTGTTACTTCACCTAAGCAACAGTGCAGAATGAAAATTGTCATGAGCTGCAGCACTGTGCTAGCAATTTCAATCACAAATTGATAGCATCATTTGAGAATACAGAACTGTTTACAACAGAGTTTGCTTGACATTGCAATCTACACACCAGCACCTGGCAACAGATTATGGAGATCACCCTTCAGGAAAAATAATTTTCAACTCCCTCTTTTCAACATGATCTTTGCCATTTTAATTAATATTGGGGTGCAAACCAAGCTATGGGGAACACGTGTATTAGAGAATGCATGTAAATGTAGAGACCACCCTAGAGTCCTCATAGTCTAGACAAGCTAGAAATGGAAGTAGAATCACATCTCCCACCTCCCTGATGAACAGAGCACTGAAATGACTTGCTTAGGGCTATGTGGGAAGCTTGTAGCAGAAGCCAGGACCTCTTCTCCCAGGTATCTGTTCAGTGTGCCAACCAGAACACCCTTCCATATAGCTAATTGTCAGCTGTTTGCTTTTGTATGATTCTACCAAGCCTTAGAAAATGCCCATTTAACAAAAAAAGACATCTGCAAAGAATGTAAGGAAAAAAAAAGGCCTGCAAAAGAAAAAGTTAAGACATTTCTCAACGGCAAAAGGGTTTGCCTCACAGGCCAAGGTATATTTACCCAAGAGAGTTTCAAAGGATAAAAAATGTAACTGCAAAGAATGAAAGAATTAGTGCCTGATGATTCACTTACAATGGATGAAAACTATGAAGCTGATTGATGGTATTTACATGCAGCTAGAATAATAGCCCAGCGTTAACCTGTTCAAACCTGTAAAAGCCAGGTCTGTTTTCACAAACTGTTAAGGTCATTGGAAAGCTTCCCTTAGTTTTGTCTCTAAGGAAGAGGGAGGAGGCAGTTAAGCATGCTGTGCATTATGAGGAAGCAGTGTTTGCATGATATAATGGCAAATTATTAAGTCCTGGCATGCAAGAACATGCTCACCCACATTTAAAGCATGGCAATAAATAAGACAGTAGGCATATGAGATGCAAGGGCAAGAAAGGGGAAGAAAGAGGAAGGAAGGGAGCAGATTGCAACCCACCAAATTCAGTATGCAAGATGCATATTTTAGGTATGGGAACAGTACTGACTTCCAAGCCTGGGACTAAAAGCTCTTCTGACATCTTCCCACAAAATAGCTTGCCATCTGTCCTGGTTTTGGCTGGGATAGAGTTAATTTTCTTCTTAGTAGGTGGTACAGTGCTGTGTCTTGAATTTAGTATGAGGATAACGTTGGTAACACACTGACGGTTTAGTTGTTGCTAAGTAGTGCTTACTCTAAATCAAGGACTTCCAAGTTTCCCATGCTCTGTCAGTGAGGACGTACATAAGAAGCTAGGAGTAAGCACAGCCAGGACAGCTGACCTGAACTAGCCAAAGGGATATTCCATACCATAGAATGTCATGCTCAGTATATAAACTGTGAGGAGTTTGCCAGGGCCTGCACAATTGCTGCTGGAGGACTGTCTGGGCATTGGTCAGTGGGTGGTGAGCAATTGTATTGTGCATTACCTGGGTTTTTTTCTTTTGGGTTTTATTCCTCTCTCCTTCCCTCTCCTTTTCATTACAGTTGTTGTTGTTGCTGTTATTATATTTTATTTTATTTCAATTATTAAATTGTTCTCATTTCAACCCATGACTTTTACCTTTTTCCCGATTCTCCTCCCCATCCCACTGAGGGGAGTTTGGAGTGAGCAAGCAGCTGTGTGATACTTAGTTGCCAGCTGGGGTTAAAGCACGACACCATCGAAAATGTCAAATGATTGAAATCAGAAGTGTTTATGGAAACCACTTTTTTCCATTATTTTCATCATTCCAGGGTTTTTAGGCTAGAATTATTCATGCAAAGAGAAAGAGACTACTTCACTGTGCGATAGCTAATCACCTAGGGATCTTTGCACTCTACCTGCTTACAGGTAGGTAGTGCTATCTTCTAAGAGAATATCCTCAGTACTAAACTGCTTTCCAATGAGCATCTTCTCACTCTGTTGTGGTTTTTTTTCCTTTTAACACACAAAAAATACTTTGGAAGACCTTTCCCTTCTGATTGTGGAAAAAAAAAGAATATCTATAAAATATTTAGAAGTATAAAAAATGTGCTCTCTTTAGTGGGCCGTATCTAGCATTTAGGTCACTTGCCTATCACGTTAATTGAGTGTCACTATGCATTAAGAACGGGTGGCACTTTTGGGAGGAGGGAAGGGGAACAGTTCATTTAAAGTTGTTATGCTATGAAAGGCTGCCTACCAGGGCAGGCTGAGTGATTCACAATGAATAATTTATTCCCTCCTTTCTCTCGTGGAATAACGACAAGCAGATTGTGAAGGTGGTTCTTTTTGACTGCACTTCCGTACTGTGTCCTTAAGCCTGGTCAAAAACCAGTCCAAGTCAGCGGAGGACTTTGAACTGACACACGCTCTATGTTTCATAATGAATGTCAGTAGGTAGCAACCCAGGGAAAATTATGCTGCCAGAATCTTTTGTTATATAGAAAGGAAAAATCAATGATCCTCCTTTAAGAATGAGGTTCTAACATACAGTCCAAGAAGAAAATACCTTAAATAGCAGCTCTGAACTCCCTCCGCAAGCCTTTTTTCAGGGATGAAAGAGGCAAACACAAATATTCCACTTTCTCCCAACAACACATGATGATATCGTAATAAGAAATTCCTTACTAGCTCTTCTGAGCATGGCAGAATGTAACTGCTGTGTAAGAAATGGGATGGACTATCCAAAAAGATGACTGCTTATTATCTGAATGATATTACTTAATTGTAAGTGATAGAGAGCATTTTTTCCTCATTCTTGGTTGGTTTATACATGAGCACTACTACAAGTATGAATTAAAACACTTCTGCACTATATTGTTCATAGTTTCTATGAGCATTCTGTGACACTACAGCTACTTGAATCTCAGATTTTAATGGAAGCTTTACACAAAAAGAACAGTGAAGCAAAATACATTTCTATCTCAGTAGATACTAGAAAATTATTTAAAATATGCAGGCAGCTTCCCTGGTTTAGTTGTATTTCATGTCTCACCTCAAAACTGAAAGAAATAAACTGAACCACAGTTTGAAAAGCTGCACGAAACCTTTAAACTTATCATATTATTATTTCTATTTTATTTTATTTTTGAGTCTCTACTTGATAAATTCAGGATATTAGCAGTTTTCTTGTACAGAGACATTTTTGGGCTATACTTCTTGGGAATTTAGCAGTAATAAGCAACATCACCAAGCAAGGAAATACAATCATATTGTACATAAAAAAGCTAAAACAAACCCTAGCAGGGGTCACACAGCACTCTCCCATCCACAGCTCAGGAACTGGTATGGGTTGGGGCCCATTTCCAGTTAATATTGTAGAGGTGGCCACCCGTTTTTGCAGTGTTTGTTGGTAAGGGTGCCAGCACTTCTGTGCCATTTTGATTTAACGGCAAAGAAATGCCTTAGAAACCTCAGCCAGCTGGTTTTTGTCTCATGATCAAACAAATTTGATGCCATTTGCAGCTTTATTTTGTTGTTTGTTTGGGATTTTCTTTTATTTTGCTTTGAATGTAAGTGAGAAAAACCACACAGAAATCTAGGGACAGGAGCATCCTCCAGAATGTGGTAGACTATTTAAAACGGAAACTTAAGTCCTAATCTTCAGCATGCTGAGTGAACCGCATTGACCAGTCTTCATCTTCTGAAGATGGTTTGACAGCATTGTTCCTACTAAGATCTGAAGCTCCATCCTAAGAAAATTTTTCCACTAGAGGTTTAGCTGAAACATAGCGTTTTCAGTGAATTGTGGTTTACAACCAAAAAAAGAAATGGCAGATACTGGAAACGTAAATATCGCTGGAATGTCATATGTACTGGGTTTGGCTGGGATGGAGTTAATTTTCTTCACAGTAGCTAGTATAAGGCTATGTTTTGGATTTGTGACCAAAACAGTGTTGTTAACACAGGAATGTTTTTATAGTGCTGGGCCATGCCTACACAGAGCCAAATCCTTTTCTGCTTTTCACTTCACCCCATCAGTGAGCAGGTGGAGGGTGCACAAGAAATTGGGAGGGTACACAGCCAGGACAGCTGTCACCAACTGACCAAACAGGTATCCCATACCATGTTACATTGTGCTCAGCAATGGAAAGCTGAGGGAAGAAGAAGAGGGGGATGTTCAGACCGATGGCATTTGTCTTCCCAAGTAGCTGTTACACGTGATGGATCCCGGCTTTCCTGGATACGCTGAACACCTGCCTGCCGGTGGGAAGCAGTGAATGAATTTCTTGATTTGTTTTGCTTGCATACACATATTTTGCTTTACCTGTTAAATTGTCTTGACCTCAACCCATGAGTTTTCTCACTTTTACTCTTCCGATTGTCTCCCCATCCCACTGAGGGGGGGTAGCAAGTGAGCAGCTGTGTTGTGCTTAGTTGCTGTCCAGGGTTGCACCACAACAGTCCTTTTTGGTGCCCAGTGCAGGGATTGAAGGGTTGGAGATAGTGACAGATTTGATTGGAATGTGCTAGTTTGGATTTATAGCTGTTACTGCTGTTTAGCTGTTAATCATCAAGCTTCTGTGCTTGCCATGAGGCTTGCTTGCCTTACTGTATATTACAGTCTAGTGCTCATTAGTGACTGCTTTTTGCTTTCGCTGCTTGCTGTAGTGCTGTACTGCTTATCACCTTACCCTGCAGTGCCTGGGAACATTCTGATAACAGCAATGGCAATGCACTTGGGCTGACAGATGGCCAGGGCATCGCTGCTGTTTCTGTGCTGCTGCACTGGACAGGCTGGAACTCCAGTGTGAACTCAAGTCGACGTGACTGTGACCTGTAGTTGAGTCCACATGGGATCAGGACACCCCAAAGTGTCTGTGGCTGTGAATAAGTCCACACCAGAGCAGGTACATCCTGAAGCATCTGTGGCCATGGTTATGTCTATGTCACAGTCACAATAGCAAAGTCAATTTGGATAGATACATGGACTGGAGATTTTAAAAATATATACTCACTTGTTAACATTTGTGTCTTGTTTGTTCCTTTGAAGTGTTTTACAACCTGTGTGCATTAAAACATTCTTTGGTTTATTATTCTTGCTGGATAGAGTTTGAAATTTTCTGTTTTGGAGGACTGAGACGGAAAGTAAATGACTGATATTAAAACAAATGTCTGGAGACTATAATACAATTTTCTAATCATGCAGCTCAATTCCTTGTGTCTGTTTTTCTAGATGATACATTATTTATTCTCATCTGTTTCTACTGTAGACAAATCTGAGTCTTCACTACTGCCCAGAGTTTGCACTTGGATCTGTCATAATGTTTATTTTTGACCCTGAGCAAGGCAGTATACTGAATGATGTAGATATTGCTTATTTGGATATTAATTTATTTTTTCAAAACAGCAGAATGTGGACACATTTCTCTAGGAATAAAAATAACTGCATACTCTTACTAGTTAACAGCTTCTTATTTTGAGTAAGTTCCCAAAGACAGTATCAAGCACATTATTTGAACCTTTAAAATCTGAAAAAAGGTAAACATTTACTGAACTCTTCTTGAGTAACTTCATGTAATAAATAAAAAGATTATCTCACATTTTGACTACTTACAAATACAAAGCAACCCACTCCTAAAAGATGATTAAACACTTGAATCTGCTTTACCATGAAAAGAGATAGAAAATTCTTGGACTGCAAGAGCTTCCTCAGAAAAGAAAGTCCTCAAGTCTGGAAGACTGCTTCCATGTCAATACATCTGTTTCATTTATTTTGTCCATTGCTTTTTGTTATGAAACAAGACAGGGATGATTTCTCTTGTTCTGTATTTCAAACAGCATTGAGGTCTGGGACTGTCACAGTTAATGTAATAGGACTTCTTGGGGGATGTAGCTACATTTCCTTCTCTTTCTTCCTGTGATGAAGGCTCACAAATTAATATAGGAGCCAAAGTGGTGTTGATTTTGACCTCTGTAAAGCATATTTTACTTTTATAATTTCATCAAGAAATTGCTTGCTGAAGAAAGCCTACTGTCACTCCTCTCTGGCCTCCTCCTTTGCAGACTTCCTAAAAAGAAGTCTGGCAGTGAGGAAGGGATGTGCTCCAGTGAAGTGAGAAATTTTCTTACAGGTCCATGAGTTATTGCCAAAACTACATTTTCAAGTGCTTTCCTCAGCTCTAGAGCTTGCTAAAGCAAGACGAACAGTTTGATGAGCTCTTCCAGGTTTTCTCTGGTCTCCCAGTAATGGAGGAAGATACAGACAAAGATGAATTTTTTGTGTCTGGTCTCTCCCTTTTCTCATTTGTTCTCATGCTCTTAGTATATATGCTTGTTGCACAGGAGAAAGAGAGACAGCACACCTTTTGTCTGTAAGGCTCTCTATCACACCAGCTCCTTACTAAAGCTGGAATGAGAAAACGGGTGAGCGTACTGGAGAAAGGCTTTTGATGCCCTGGACTTCCTTCCTTAACCATACCAATAGACAGACAGTACTGGAGATGGTTCACTAGGTTACAAGGCCCTTCCACCTGTACAGCTGTTGTTGGGTTGTAATCAGTGATCTGACATCCTTGTTGCCACAGTTTTCATTATTCTCCATAAATCTCAAAGATAAAATAAATTTAAAATTCTTTAGAAAACAATCTTGATTTTTTAGGGACTATCATTTTCCACTTCACTATATGTTTAAGGCATTCTTCTCAACATTGCTAATTTTTCTTCGCAGTAATTTTATTCCATTATTCCATTCAAATGCACAAATAAGTCATCTTACATCCATTTTTCAACCTGGTTTCCTAAAGAGGTAGTTCCTTTTATAGACATTTTTATCTAATAGGCATATTCTAATGAAATATGAAAGAGGCACAGAAGTCTCCAAGCCTATTAAGTTCCTAAAAGTTTGTCAAAATGAGTGGCTGGGAAAAACGAAAGAATTTCAAGTCACTATTTCACCTGAAGAGCTTCTTGTGTTCTGGTCCCTGGAACGTCACATCATTGCAACATATAGGTTTTTTTGCTTCAGTTCCATGTTCTTTAAAGCTGGTATTACTGCCTTTTTGACTCTCTATTTCAGACTGTGCTTCTCAAAAGGAGGCAATGCCTTTCTTCTGTGTATCAGCCTACATGTATACTCATACAAACACATGGATGCTTATGTGTATAGGCAAAAATACGAGGAGGGTATGTACATATATAAGTATACACGCACACACAAAGGTAAAAAATTTCTTTCCAATTTCCTGTTCCTTTTTTTTAATGTCCTTTATTTCTGATGGGATATTCTATGCCATCTTTCATTAAACCTTTATTTTCTCAGCCACCAGCACTCAGGGCTTTCCTTCAGAAAGTGTGCTTGATGAACAACAGAATAATTTCCTCTTAGTAGACATTCTGTTGTTTCCCAGTTCACCTCAGTCTTCAGCCCATTGCAAAATGCTGTGATTTCTATTGTGTGATTTCTCTTTCCATCACAAATCTTTAGGGTCTTTGAGAGGTTTAGAAAGTCCATTTCCATACTCAAAGATCATTTAAATGGTGTCATTAACCAAAATAAAGGAAGGTTTCTTTTCTGTATAGTGTTTTAGAGATATTTGGCTGACTTTCTTTAGCAGTGTGTTATGAAACTGCAGCATATACTCAGTTACCATGATTCTGAGAACAGTTTTGTCTAATTTCCAGAAATTTAAGTCAGAACTCCCCAGTGTCTGGATAACCATTTTTCAAACTTAGGGAATTAAATTTAACTTGCTTTCTGTATTTAATTCTTAAACAATGACACATTCATAAAATCATCTAATTCCAACATAACAAATATTTTTTACTTCATTTCAGAGGTATGTGATCTTACACTTTAAATGGAGTTCTTTGGAAACAAACATGCAGTATTGTTTGGTTTTTTTTTAATATTAATATTGATGTCAGTTCTATTTGAAAACTGATAGGAACAAATTTTTTATTTCTGAATCATGTCCCATTAGAGTTGTTCATGCATATTTTTCTTGAAACTCTTTTTTTCCTCCTGAAAGCATGAAAAAACATAAAACATAGATGATTTCCAGTATTTTTATATACTTTTCTTATATGGAATTTGGAGAGGGTGCTTTTTGACATTTTTTTTTCTAGTCAGTTATCTCACTGACTTGTGAAATATATCATCTGTGAATTGTGTAGTAAGCAGTAAATTTGTCCCAAGAGGACAAACCAGTATAATAAATTATGCGGATGCACTCTGAAGAAAACATTTTTTAGAATAGCAGTAAATCTCATGACCTGCCTTTAAATACTTCAAAATACATTGTTTCTGGATATCATTAGCATATCATACAGATTATGGTTCTCAAGGAAGATGAAAATTACTGCTACTAGATGTGTCATAGAATCATAGAATCATTTAGCTTGGAAAAGACTTTTAAGGTCATCAAGTCCAGCTCTTAACCCAGCACTGCCAAGTCCACCACTAAACCACGGCTCTAAGTGCCACATCTGCACATCTTTTAAATACCTCCAGGAATGGAGAATCACCCACTTCCCTGGGCAGCCTGTTCCAATGCTTGACCACCCTTTCAAGGAAGGCATTTTTCCTAATATCCAACCTAAACCTCACTTGATGAAACTTGAGGCTCTTTTCTCTTGTCCTGTTGCCAGTTATCTGGGAGAAAAGACCAACACCCACCTCGCTACAGCCTCCTTTCAGGTAGTTGTAGAGAGTGACAAGGTCCCCCCTGAGCCTCCTTTTCTCCAGGCTAAACACCCCCAGCTCCCCCAGCCGCTCCTCATAAGCCTTGTGCTCCAGCCCCTCCACCAGCTTCGCTGCCCGTCTCTGGACACGCTCCAGTCCCTCAGTGTCCCTCCTGCAGTGAGGGGCCCAAACCTGGACACGGCATTCGAGGGGCGGCCTCACCAGTGCCCAGTGCAGGGGGACAGTCACTGCCCTGGTCCTGCTGGCCACACGGTTTCTGACACAAGCCAGGGGGCTGTTGGCCTTCTTGGCCACCTGGGCACACTGCTGGCCCATGTTCAGCCGGCTGTCAGCCAGCACCCCCAGGTCATTCTCTGCCAGGCAGCTTCCCAGCCACTCTTTCCCCAGCCTGTAGCACTGCATGGGGCTGTTGTGACCCAAGTGCAGGGTCTGCCACTGAGCCTTGTTGAACTTCATACAATTAGCCTCGACCCATCAATTCAACCTATCCAGACACCTCTGAAGAGCCTCCCTGCCCTCAAGCAGATCAACGCTCATGCCCAACTTCATGTCATTTGCAAACTTATTGAGGGTGCACTTGATCTCCTTGTCCAGATCATTAATAAAGATATTAAAGAGATCTGTCCCCAACACTGACCGTGGGGAACACCACTTGTGACCCGCCTTTAATGGATTTAATTCCATTCACAACCACTGTCTGGGTTTGGCCATCTAGCCACTTTTTTTCCTAGTGAAGAGTACACCCATACAAGCCATAAGCAGCCAGTTTCTCCAGGAGAATGCTGTGGGAAACAGTGTTAAAGGCTTTACTGAAGTCTAAGTAGGCAACATTCACAGCCTTTCCCTCATCCACTAAGTGGGTCACTTTGTCACAGAGGTATATCAGGTGAGTCATGCAGGACGTGCCTTTCATAAACCCATGCTGAATGAGCCTCATCACTTCGGTGTCCTGTATGTGCTGTGTGATGACACTCAAGACAATCTGCTCCATAACATTCCTTGGCACTGCGGTCAGGCTGACAGGTTCTTTGTTCCTCAGATCCTCCTTTCTGCCCTTCTTGTAGATAGGCATGACATTGGCTAACATCCAGTAAACTGCAACTACCCCAACCCCCACCCCCAGTTAGCCAGGACTCCTGATAAAATGATGGACAGTGGTTTGGTGAGCATTTCCACCAGTACCCTTGGGTGGATCCCATCCAGACCCATAGACTTGTGTGTACCTAAGTGATGTAGCAGATCACTGATCATTTCCCCTTGGGTTATGGGGGCTTCATTCTGCTCCCCATCCCTGTCTTCCAGCTCAGGGGGCTGGGTACCCTGAGAAACACTGGTCTTACTGTTAAAGACCGAGGCAATGAAGGCATTAAGTACCTCAACCTTGTCCTCATCCTTTGTCACTATGTTTGCTCCCACATCCAATAAAGGAGGGAGATTCTCCTTAACCTTCCTTTTGTTGCTTATGTATTTATAGAAAAATTTTTTAGTGCATTATGTGGCAGTGACCACATTAAGTTCTAGCTGGTCTTTTGCTCTTCTAATTTGCTCCCTTCATAACCTTACAGCAATCTTGTAGTACTCCTAAGTTGCCTGCCCCTTCTTCCAAACCTTTCTTCCAAAGGTTATAATCTCTACTTTTTTTCCTGAGTTCCAGCCAAAGCTCTCTGTTCAGCCAGGCTGGTCTTCTTCCCTGCTGGCTTGTCTTTTGGCACATGGGGACAGCCCACTCCTGTGCCTTTAAGATTTCCTTCTAGAAGAATGTCCAGCCTTCCTGGGCTCCTTTGCCCTTCAGGACTGCCTCCCAAGGGACTCCATTAACCAGGCTCCTAAACAGGCTAAAGCCTGCCCTCTGGAAGTTCAAGGTGGCAGTTCTGCTTACTTCTTAGTTCTTCCTTCCTTCTCCAAGAATCAGACACTATCATTTCATAATCACTAGACGGCCTCCAACCATCACATCACTGACAAGTCTTTCTCTGTTCACAAACAGGTACAGCAGGGTACCTTCCCTAGCCAGCTCACTCAGCAGCTGTGCCAGGAAGTTATCTTCCACACATTCCAGGAACATCCTAGACTGTTTCTTCTCCACTATATTGTATTTCCAGCAGACATCTGGTAAGTTGAAGTCCCCCATGAGAACAAGGGCTAGTGATTGTGAGACTGCTCCCCGATGCTTATAGGATATTTCATTCATCTCTTCATCCTGGGTGAGTGGTCTATAATAGACTCCTACCACAATATCTGCCTTGTTGACCTTCCCCCTGATTCTTACCCAAAAATACTCAACCCTATCATCACCATCATTAAGTTCTACACAATCAAAACACTCTCTAACATACAGGGATACCCCACCGCCTCTCCTTCCTTGCCTGTCTCTTCTGAAAGGTTTATAGCCATCCATTGCAGCACTCCAGTTGTGTGAGTCATCCCACTATGTTTCTGTGATGGCAGCTATGTCATACTTTTCCTGCTGCACAATGGCTTCAAGTTCCTCCATGCCACATGCATTGGTGTAGATGTACTTCAGCTGGGCTGTTGATCCCACCATCTTTTGCAGGGGACAAGCCCTAATTCCTACATGATTATTCTCAGGTGCTTCCATGGTTTCTAACACATCAATAACCTTTGAGTCTTTGCATCCACATGGATCTTCATCCCCTATCTCCACAGAGACAGCAGACCAAAGGACCTCACTAGCACACTGTCCATCAAACATTAGCATACTGCCTTCAGGCTTATCTGTAGGAAGTCTGATTTTATTCCTTTCCCCCTTCAAAACTAGTTTACAACTCTTTCAGTGAGCCCTGCTAACTCCCGTGCAAAGATCTTTTTCTTGCTTTGAGACAGGTGTACCCTGTCTGTTGCCAGGAGGTCTGTGTAAACCAACCCATGACCAAAACTCCCAAAATTCTGCTGGTGACACCAGGTACAGAGCCAGGTACTGATCAGCCAGCTCTTCCTGTTTCTTCCCTTATCATTCCCTGCAACTGTAAGGACAGAGGAGAACACCGCTTGTGCTCCTGATCCCTTAACCAGTCATCCCAAGGCCCTGAAGTTTCTTGCAACTGCCCTTGGACTTCTTGTTGCAACTTCATTGCTGCCTACCTGAGAAATCAATAACGAATCATCATCTGAAGGCCATACAAGGGTGGGGAGCTTTATATGCACATCTTTAGCTCAGGCCCCAGGGAGGCCACAGACTTCCCAAAGTGGATCCAGTCTGCATATTGGGCCTTCTGTTCCCTTCAGAAGGGAGTCTCCTATGACAATGACCTGTCTGTTTTTCTTTATGGAAGCAGTTTTGACACAGGGTACAGCCTGACTTAACCTCAGTGACACCTCCATGCTAGATGAACCATTATCCTCATTAGGGTCTGGTTCCATTTACAGAGCTTTGTAAGTATTATGCAAGGGCATTTGTGAAGGTAGGGTAATCACAGATGAAACACCTGCTTCACCAGGCAAGAACTTGTCCCCATTGTCCCCTGTCACTTAAATCACTGGGTTCAGCCAGGTAGAAAGACGATAGGGAATTAGGGAATCCTCCATATCATGCATCCTCTATATCACACGTTTTATCAATGGGAAAGATGTTGTACTCTCTGAAAGGAGAAAAATTTATACAGGACATAAGACTATCATGGTAGTGATGGTTCAGTCCATGTAGGTCTGATATACCACCACTAACATACCTCCAAGGTCTGAGTCCATTAAAAAGAAGTCACGTGACTATTGATTGTAATTAACAGTAGATACTGTGTTAGGCACTTCCAGAGAATGGTGTGTTATCAGTCTTATCACATGCAAATCTTGACAGGACAATTTTTAAAAAAAAAAACTTATATATATCTAAATATGTATCTTTTAACAAAGGGTTTCATATCCTATACTATTATATTGCTTAAACCTATTTTCATTCTCAGTTTCATAAAAAAGCTATGCATTTCAGTAGCTCCTGCCTCAAATTATATATATTCTTTGTATTGAGGGCAGATAAATGGAAGATGTTATGAAGTGGTAAGCAGCTGCCAAAGCTGAAAGGCTTGGAACTGGCACAGACACAGGGATACAGGATGATGGATCCATCCACGTAGGTCTTCCCTTGCTGCTAGTGAAAGGATCCCCCCGCAATCTTTGGATTGGCTGTTAATATTAGGCAATGAAGATGCCAAACACAAATCTGTAGGAAACAAGCACATTCCTCTCTTTCTGTGAGTAATGGAATTGATTTGATTTTCTCTCACTCATCAAGAAACAAAAAAAGCAGTAAAAACTTCAAACTAAATGTACTGGCTTCCTCAATAAGCATAAGAAAGCCTACGAAGTCAACCATGAAGTTAAACAGTTTCAGCCATGGTACTTGCAGCAAACTACTTCAAAGCAAATACCAGGAAGAAAAGGGAAGCAAATGACTTGTAAGTTTTAAACCACATTAGCGTTTTCAAGGATGCATCCAAATGACATCAAACAGCAAAGTATTGACGCAAACTACTTCCTGAGGTTTCCTCATGTCTAGACCAATAAAGGACGCCTTCCTCTACATGTGTCCCCACAACTGCAACTATCATCTCTTCCAGTCACCCGGAGTCTCACCCAATCATGCCAAGTCTCCTAAGTACAGATCCTCATGTCAAGAGCTGATCTGAAGTGCCTGTACTTCTAAAGCAAAATTTTTGGCAACCTATCTTATGAAATGGAGAATCTACCTCATGAATGTAGATCTACTTAATGTGAATATGGCTGAAAAAGAGAACAACAAAGGTCATTTATTCTTCATTCCTACTCCAGAAAAGGATGCTCATCATCCATCATTAACATGCTCTGGAGTAAAGCATCCCAGAGAGGACAAACACAGCTGCTGCCAGAAGAACAAAGGAGACAACACTGTGATCATTGTGAGAAGATTATCAAACACTATCTGAGATAATCGTTAAAAACAGCCAACAAGGCTCAGTGTCATTAGCAAACTGGTGCAGACCAATTTAATGGACCATGTTGGCAGCTTCAATAAATTATGGCATTTCAGAGTGGCTGCACTGGAAGTCAACTTGATGGCAAGAGGAAGGACGAATCAATTCCTTTTAAAAGGCAGTTGCTACTAAAATTATAGTTCAGTCCATTCAAATTGCTCTGGCTTCAGCAACAAAATCTGAGATGTAAAGTAGGAAGAGCTAAAACATAAGTTTGCTATCTAGTTGCTTTACTAAAAAAGTAGACCATTTCTACATTGATATTACTTGACGCTTAGTCATGAGTTAAAACTATCTTTTTTATTAGAACAGTTTTTCGTAACATTTTTGTTTGTTTGTAAAGCTGTCTTAGAACCTATCTACCATTTTGTGCTTAAGGCACTGCACGTTCTGTTCTGCTTGTTTGCAGATAGAGACTGGATCAGAGCAGTGCATCATCACGTTGTATGGGATCTGACATAAAATATTTTTCCACTAATTAAGGCAAGGAACATGAGCTTATTATTGTGCTTTTGCTTTTTAGTTAACCTAGATTAATCTGCAAGATAGCACTTTGAGTATACATGAATTAATATACATTAATGGCCTAAAGAGTAGCCTTTGCAGCACAATCAGGAACACAACTCTTTCAGACATTACACAGCCTCAGTCATCTGAATGGACCTCTGCATGATAACATGAAAATGTAATGAACTTATTCACATCCCGTTGATGGGTGTCCTTCTGTCACAGACATTTTACTAGAGTTTCATTTTGAAATAAAACCATACGGGAAAAAATGTGGACCATGTTGGAATAACTTTGATATTTTCTGACTGAAAGATATTTTCATTTTGTTTTGAAATGCCATTTCATTTGATTTTTCCAAATTTTGCATTATGCTAGTACGTACCAGTAAAAATATATACATTTCAATACTCTCTTTGATCAAAAAAGGAATGTAAGGTATACATTATGTAGTTGCCATGAAATCACTTTACTTTCTACAAATATATGGAAAGCTCACAATATCTGGCATTTGAAGTAGTCTTTTGTGCTCACTATTTATTGTACACATTCAACATAATTTGTTCTCCAATGTACTGTTAACTGAGATGACCAGTTGAGACATATTAAGCCAAATTCATAACTTGTTTTGCTTCCGTTCTTCATATAAGACATCAACTGGATTTCCTGGGGTTTTTATTTCAGAAATTCTTTTATGTCCTTTCATACTGCTTTATCTCTTGACAACAAGACATGAAAGATGGATAAATGCCACCTACTTCTCATGAGCAATGATGGTTTGTTAGCCACCTAACTAAGGCTGTTATTTTTGTTAAAACATCATTTTGATGGCTCTCAAGGGAAAGTAACACAAGAAGTAATTACTATGCAAAATTAAAAAATAAATTTATTTATGTAAGATACCTAGACTCATAGAATCAGTTAGACCTTTAAGATCATCAAGTCTTAAACCAGGACAGCATGATTCAATATATTATTTCATGAGTTCTTAGCAAAACACATTAACAGTCAACAAGAAATACTCAGTGCTGCAGCACTCTGTGACTCCTGAATGTGACTTGTGATCAGCGGAACTGTCACTCTCCTGTGACTCCCAGCAGCACTGCACATGCAGTCTGAAGGAGCCATTAGACATTTTCTATGGACAGATTCACATGTTTTCATCAATATGTAATGATAACAGAAGATGAATTTGAAATCCCCAGACAACAATCCAATCATATTTCCTACATTGGTTTTCATGGGGTTTTTTTCACTTCTGTGGGTTTCTTGCAGTTTTTCTGGGATCTTCCACATGCACAGATGATTACTGAGTGAAATGTATTTGTGAATACTTATCTATTCCGTGCATTTTCTTCTGGATATTCTTATTGATCTTCATTTTTTTTTCTCCTCTTCCAAAAGAGATTTTTAAACAAATTCAAAACTAAGCTCTAATTTTAGCTATGGTAAATGTCATTGCTAAGTGGTCTGCCTAAATGCTGCACTGTAGACATAAGTCTATTACTGTGCAAAAGTATATGGTTACCTATGTGCTCCAATACACTTAGAAGTGGATTTTGGCTGTTAAGTTTGGCACACATGAAAGTGATACCAGTGACAGGAAATTTTCTCCATGGTAGCTGCTTGTGTGACAGAAATCTGTCATGACTTTCTAGCAAAGGTCCATTCTGAGACTCAAATAGTGAATACTTTCAAATAATCCTAAAGTTCTGAAATGACTCCAAGGTCCTTTTGACCATGACCATCATTATTTGCTTTAACATCTTAATTCAGCCAGAGATACTGTGGTATGAAAACCAAATTTATTTGCTCCCATATATGCCGAAGATGGTAAAGACTCTGACTGTGCTGTAACCATTAGCATTTCCAATGAATCAGCCTTTCTGTCCTGCCTCGTGCTGCATCTGAAGTCAACATCTCCATAAGAACACTTTTTATGTTATAAAGATCATGGATAACCACTGCTTCTGGGTTTCTCAGTACGAGACACATGAACATACTGGAAAGAGTCCAGCAAAGGGCCATGAAGACCATTAAGCAACTGGTTTCCTCATCTCTTCTATGGGGAAAAGCTGAAAGAGCTGAAACCGTTCAGCTTGGAGAGAAGGCTCATGTGTGATTTTGTTAATGTCTATAGATATCTGAAGGGAGGAGGCAAATAGGACAGAGACAGACTTTTCTCAGTGGCACCCAGTGACAGGACCAGGGGCACTGGGCACACACTGAAACACAGGAGGTTCCCTCTGAACATCAAGAAACACATTTTTACTGTGAGGGTGACTGAGCCTTGGCACAGGTTACCCAGGGAGGAGGTGGAGTCTCCCTCAGAGATATTAAAAAGCCACCTGGACATGGTCCTGGGCAGCCCGCTCTAGGTGGCCCTGCTTGAGCAGGGGGGTTGGACAAGGTGACCTCCAGAGGTCTCTTCCAGCCTCAGCCATTTTGTGATTCTATGTGATTCTGCTTACAGACACAAACTCTGGTTTGTGGAGCTAACTGAAAAGCCTGCCATTGGTGTGCGGGAATTCAAAACATGGGACTGAAACATTCAACCCCAGGTCTTACATGGTGTGTTAATGATACAGCCAAGGGTGGCATTTGTAAAAGAAAACTAGTTCAGGGACTTTGTATCCTGGGGTCCAGTAACTCTGCCAAGAGGGAAGATCCTCCAGAGAGTATTAAAGAGCAGAAATTTACTTTAGCCATCTAGTATCTTCTTCCCTCTTTCTCTTGACTACTTAGCTTAGGAAGAAAAGTCTCCTAATGTTAAGTCAGCATTTGGGATTATGCCCCTAAAATTTACAAAGAGCTGTTCTATTGCAATGTATATATAACATGTATACAGGATACCATGTATTGCAGCAGGAAGCTTCGGCTTTTCAATAGCTCATTAAAACATAGCTTTTGGGGTCAGAGGATGAAAAGTTTGTTTATTCTCCAGGAGCACACATGCACGCACATCGCTGCTGCCAAGGGAATGACTCACACAGAAGGTTCGCCAGGCTCATAAGAAACACGCTATTAAAGCACTGCTGGTTTGCAACTGGTGGGACTGTGCTCTTCCTAGCACAGTCGCACAGGATCTGGACAGGGCTGTGGCCATACTGGTAGAAAGAGGTTTTGTTAGCAGTCCCAGAGAAGGCAAGGTGATGAATCAGGATGGAGGTACATCCAGGGACCCACACAAAGAGCTGCAGGAGATGGAGTTAGACAAAGGGGTAGAGGCAAGCCTACCACACAAGTTCAACATCCATCCAAGGAACAACGACAAGGCATGGGTTAACCTAAAGTATAGCTCAGGCAAAGGCATGGTGCTTAGGCCTGTGCTGAAATGGGGCTCCTGGGCACATGGGCAGGGCTGGAGAGAGGCCAGGCAGGGCCAATGGAGACTGGTGATGCTCTCAGGATCTGGACATTTTTTGACCCTATGTACAACAATTTATGGATCCTCCTTGGGCACATGGTGGCCTGTGGGGATTGGCTTTGTATTTTCACAGCTACAATTTCACAGTTTCACTTGTGTCTACTAACACCATCCCTCCAGGTGTAGAATGCCCTCTGAATGCAATCTTCTCCACACAGAAGATTCTGCTGAGAATCACTGCAGGCGGCTTACAAATACGTGAAAAGCACAACAAAATGTGTTGGATTCCTGAGTGGGGATTTACACCCACCAGCCCTTCTATTGGATGAAAATTGGACTCTGACAACTTAAAGCCTTTTGATTTCCCAATTTACTAGAAAATTTGTCACAGTCAGTAACTGAGGCTCCCATTAACCTTTAATCTATCTTTTCTGTTTTTCACTCTTTTACATTTTTACCACCATTTACCACTTTAAAACTTTAGGTACCTTTTCTCTAGGAAGATAATCATGAAATAACTGGGAAACCAGTAATAATCTTGTTTATCCTTTATTTAAAGTAATCCCTGTTTACTTCCTACTTTCAGTTAGTAATACAGTATTTCTTCAGCATGATCTTAAAAAGTGTTTGATGATATCATGGCACAAACAAACCTGTGCTCCTCATGATAACTCCTTCTAAACTTCATTTTAAAAGTCTAATTAAACAAATAGTGTTCTAAAGCAGTTATTCTAGAAATGTTTAGAAATTAACGTTCTTGTTTTATGAACTACTTTATAAAAGACAGATAATTTTCTTTTATATTCTTGAGGGTTTTCTGACCAGGGCAGAAAGGTCATGTATTGGTTAAAAAAAATGCCTGGAACAAATGGGATCTTTGCAGCTCTGTCACAGCACTGTGCTTTATGGCAGTAAGCACACAGGATGTGACCAGCAGCTCCCCTGGGGCTTAATATTGCCCAGAGAAGGGCAGAGCAGGGGCCTGGACTCAACATGAAATTGTGTGTCACTTGGCCAAAAGAGCAAACCTGATAGACGTGCAGTCACTAGTAAATACAGACTAATTAATCACAGAAGCTCAGATGACATCCTGATTTCCTAAAGCTATGCCAGGAGATGCACAAGATTTCAGTCCAGCCCATATTTAAGCATTTTTGGAGAATGCCTGCATGTCATCCCAATCATTTTGATTTCTTTACATTTTCCTTTGCTGCTTTACTTACTGTATTCATACTTCACAGCATTAAAAATAGGTACCTCGTATGACTGCATAATAGCCACCCTGAACAGCAACAAAATCCAAAATACAATCAGTTGGGCCTTCCATAAATAAGACAGAAATTAATAGAGTGCTATTACTGACCATTTACATCTCTGTAGAATATACCCAGCACTGTTATTTATGATCCCAAAGTATTTTATCCCCTAAATTCAAAGCAACAAATAATGCCTCCCTTTGCCCTAGACCCACTAGAACAGAACACATTTTCTCCTACTCCAGAGTCTGTTCCAGCATCAGGTACATAAAGTAAGTCACAGAGGTCACACCGGTCTGCCAGAAGACAAATGTGTTCTAGTTCTGTAACATGATGGCTTGCCTGAGCATATTTATAGAGGTGCTCGATAATTTGCATTCTCCAGGCCCCCAGCCTCCCTTTGATCATATATCACTTTCCACTTCTTTGTAATTCTATTCACATGTGCACGGATGCAGCTATGCAAAAACGGAGGTTATTTGTAATTAATCCTGAATTGAAGACCCAACCCTTTTGCCAAGCACGAGCCCTAAGAACAAAGCCTTCTCCACCTTTCCTCCTTGCAGGGTTAATTGCTACTGTGCCCATGGCATTCCCCATGAAGCGCCTGCACGCAGCTGACAGAGCAAGGGTAGCAATGAGGGACCTGCATACGCCAACGCAAAGACGACATGGCTGATCACACCCAAACTGTGGCTTGTTTAACAGCCTGGTTCAGCCAGATACTTAACCACACGCTTAAAAATAAACACACGCTCTCTCTATTTGAAGTCAGTGGGACAGAAATACATCTTACTGAACAAAGTGTGTGCCTGACAGATTTTGTACCGAGTCAAGAGTTTCTAGCATAAGGTCTTAAATAACTAAGCTCCAGAATACTAGTCACGTTTCTATTCTTACAAGCTGCTATTCCAACAGTGCTTAGGACCAACATGGACAAGGACCCCATTTTGTTTGTCTCTGTACAAGGTCGGGGGGAAAAAGGACAACCCCCTGACAACACCAGAGAAGAGACAACCAGCTAGGGAGGGGATGGGAGTGATGAGACACAGGGTGGGCAGTACAGCTAACAGCAGCCTTATTGTCTGGAGGCTGTCACAGGCACCCTGGCCAGGGACAGCCTTCAGCGGTGTCTGGTAATGAGGCAGCTTCACCAACGTGTGCTGCAAGCTCCTTGGAGGCAGCATGAGAGAAGACATGAAAGTGCTCGTTTGAAATGTTAACAAGGGAATGTTGAAGCTGGCATCAGTGACCTATCAGGGCTGAGAGATGACACTTTTTGTGAATTATAGATGATCTGTAGGGAAGGTGCAGCTTTGAAGGGTCTTCAAGGTGAAGTCAAGTGCTTCACATTTGATGTGATATAAAAAGAAAAGCCAGCACTGGGGTGATGAGGGGATGGAAGGAGCAAAGTGACAACCCAGTGGAACTAATTTGGCAGCAGCATGATGAAGGGCAGGGAAAGGCAATATCCCTGCCCAGATCACTCCCTCCATTGACCACGATCTCCCAGCTGATCCTCCCCACTACAATGCATGGGGCACTCCCACTAGCACCTGGCAAGTTTGATTATTTGTGCTCAAATTCAGGGGCATGTGTGTGATGGAGAGTGTACCCAGGATGATGACTATGATAAATATATCTGAAAAATGTTAAAGAAATTTCAAATTTCAAATTTCTATTTGATTAGGTTAGAGATTCGTAAAATAATAATCAGCTAATCACAGGAAGTCAATCATCACCTTAATTTTAAATTTTGATAAATTTCATAATTTCCCAAGAATTCACAAGATAAAGGGGCATATTACTCCATTAGTATCTGCATTTCATCAAAGAATCAGTATTACACATAGTAAGAACTACTTACACTTTTAACATAGCAATCAGGTATGGATAAATGGAAAAATAAATTATACTAACAAATATAAGTACTTTGATTAATTTTTAGGGATTTTTCCATCCCATAAAAGCATTTTCTTTCATGTTCTTTCACCTTTTCATCTCTTAGAATTACGTAGGTGGTGTCATATTCTCCAGACATTGACCTTCTCAATAGATCGTTAGAGACCTAATTCATCACATCCCTTGGCATGTCTGATTCCTGCCATGGGGCATATACTCATTATTGGCCTGTTGTAACACATCCTGTATTCACACACTGAGGCACGTTTTGCTGTAATTTGCTCCATTTATTCTGTTCTCTACATCTTGCTAACAACCTGGAGAACTGTTTCAAAGGAAATCCTGGATTTTCTTCCTTAGCCTTCAGCAATGACCAAACATCAGCAGTAAGCCAAGAGGTCTGGTGAAGAGCATTCTCCTATATCTTTCATTAATATCCAAGTATGCATTACAGATCTCCCCAGAATTATTTCCTAGTGGATTCTTCACAGAATATTACTTCCTTCCATTTCTTTGCATTCAGATGTGCTTGGCACACACAAACACACGCAAATAATAATAAAATATATATATAAAAAAAAACCCACAAACCAAACTAAAACACTCAATAGCCAATGAAACAAACAAACAAACAAACAAAAGAAAAAGCTTGGCACAGCTGCATGAGACAAAAGAGCATCCTTGTACATTTGTACATAAACAGTAGTATTTGACTGGGATTCAGCTCCCTTGGTTTTAGCCATTTGAAAGGCATTGCATCTTAGCCAGTCATTTTGACTGTCCCTGTGGTCAATGAAGAGAAGTGGCTATCTCCAGATAGTGATTCATCCTAGACTCTTTTTGCATCTGCTTAGACTAGGGCATCTGACTTTCAAATAGCTGAAGGTACACACGGCACACAGCCCTGTAAAGAAGCCCTCTTCCTCCTGTGGACAAAACTCCTTCTTCTTGTATTGCAGTGCTGCTACACTACTGCCAGAGTCCTGCGATCAACAGGGATTAATGCATTTGCCTTGCATAAAACAGAAATGGTGAAAAAAGGCTCCGTGTCTCCCCATCAGATGGAAAAAGAAGGTATTCTTTTTCAACTGCTTTTTTGTGAAATGAAAAGGTGATTATTTAGCCTTCTAGAGATGTCCTTAAGTATACTTTATTACACATCTTCCTGAAAGCTCACTTCATCTGCTCTGTTATGTGATAACCTCTGGACACCATATTTCTGGAAATAGCCCCCATCACTCAGCAGTTATTCAGCTCACTGAAGCATTTCCAGCTGTACAAAATCTTTCCCGGTAAGCAAGTAAGCCTTTAACTAATTGCATACATGTGTGCAGAACCTCAGCATTATTTACCTGTGCAAGTTCACTGATATTTTAGTAGTAGTCAAATATCTGTTTAAAAAAAATAAAAAGTTTCCAGAACTCATACTTTTGCTTTCTTTTGAAGTTCATGCCTCTTTTCCCTCGTTTCACCCATGGTTGCTCCTGACCTATCAAAACCAAGAAAGAAGAAACACATGCATTATATTTAGAGAAGTTATAACTATACATGCATAGCTCTGAAAGAGCAAACAGTGTCCTGGTAAGACCTCACTATTAGAAGAAAACATTTTTGTATTAACCAAGTGCTAAAAATATTACCAAAAACCAAACAGTTTGAGGCATTCTCAGCAGGCAAACATAGGACAGAGTGAACACACTTCTCCACCTTGACTGCTAAAACAGCTGTGGACAGAGGTGAATTGTATCACAGCACAGAATCTACTATCTCCTTTGCAATTTTCAGGTGCATGTTTAAGGTTCTTTTTGGTTTTCCTGCTTCTTATCATCTCCCTCAGTTTTCTGTTGACCTTGATGTCTCCTCTATTCTTTATTTTCACTTTCATCCCAGTGATATCTCTTTTTCATAAAAGTTCTGGTTACACTCTAGCAAAAATTGTATTCTTACAAATATTCCATGAAGCGTCCACTTCCCCTATTAATCCTTGGTTTACATTTTAGAAATCCCAGTGAAACTCAGCAAAATTAAGTGAAAATATCAAGACATCCAACAAAAGTGGAATTCTTTGTTGGAAATCCACTATTGACAGTGGAGGAAACTGATGAGAATTAATGGTCCAAATTCAATGTTCTTGGGCAATTTGGCAATCTGTATCTCTACCCACAACCCAGGATACAAATTTTAGAGTTCTAAGTCTGAGCTCTAAGAAATATTTCAAATATTTTTCTTGAAACTATAACTTGAACTATGTGCTCACTTACTGAGTTAACTAGCCCAGAATGAAAATGAGAAGTATGCTAAAACCAGTTAGGTGGAGTCATTTCCAGTTATTGCAAAGAAGGTATTTTTCCACTTTTTGGACCCAGTCTGATTAAGCAACACAAAACACAGCTACAACCCAAAGTTCCACAAGAGGAGTAAGGTATTTAAATTTTGGATGGATATCCTTGTTTTGTGACTTCAACTGAAACAAATTAAACACAGCACTTTAATTATCTCTCAGAAGTTTTAAATTACACAAATATAAATAAAACTAACTGCATTCATGTTGCCCTTATCCAAGTAGAGCAAATGTCATACTAGCTGTTCTGGGGTTTGGTTTATGAGATTTCAATGTGATTGTTTATACTGGAAGATTAAAGCAAACGTCAAAGAGCAACATTCATCCCGAAAAGATGACTGAGAAATAACAAATCATTAATAAGTCTAAAACCAGGTGTGGAAAGTCTTTAACTCAAGTCATTGGAAATAATCTTTTTTGTTTTGAGGTCAGAGAAATTTGTGACTGGTCAGGCATGAACAGTGACTGTGGCCAAATGGCCTTATTCCTGCAAATGACTGAACTTGCCACATCAACAGACTGTGATTTAATGTCCACCCAGCTGCAATGCCTGAGAAAAATCAAAAAGGACTTAACATAAAAGTTAACCTTTTCCACAAAGATGCTATAGCCCCTCCTGCAGAGAGATCCCTCTTGGAGTGAGAAAAAAATCAGGCAGCCACTAAAAGTGAAGGGAGCCCAGCTAAGAGCAGCTGTGAAGCAGCCGCGCTTGCCTGCCACAGCACTCTGCAGAAGGGGCGGCACGGCGGGAGTGCTGCACCCCGGGCACTGAGCCACGCTCCAGCCGGCATCCTCCTTTGCGCCGGCAGGCCCAGGAGCAGAAGCAGCATAAGAAGATGCAAAGGTTAGAAAAGGTTAGAAACATCCTTCTACCTTCACTGCTCAGAATAAGGTTCACTTATAATTATTGACAAATATGTTTTGCTATAAATAACCTGGGTTTATTTTGATTCTACTAATGGAATGTTTTAAATATGTTTTTTAATTATCAGAAATATTAACTATGCATTAGTCTACATTAATAAGTAACCTTACATTCATCTACATTAATACATTCCATTTCCATCATTTTAGCACTACAGTTGATGTTTAAGACTGCAGAAAAAAATTGGGTTTGTATCAATGACAATCTGGGGAAAAAAGTGTCTGTGTTCCTAGGAAAGAAAAGTTTCCATTTACTGGAGAATATTTTCTAAAAAAGTTTAAGGATGAACAGACTGTAATATTTTACTGGAATAGAAATTAAATGTTTCATTGTACCTATATTGAAGTCTGTTTAGTCTTTTTAAAAATATCTCTTTTTCTAAACAGAAAAAAATTTAAGAAGCTTTTTTCTTCTTCTTTCTTATGTGCACACTAGTATCTGAATTCAATATGAGTTTGTGAATGATTGAAGCAGTTGATGAGGCCTTTTTGTGAATAATAATTATTTTAAAAATCTTTAAGCCCTCATCCTCCTCTCTGTGGGAGCAGAGCTGACCTAGAGATTGCATTGTTCAGGTTAAAACAATATGGAAACCAACAGTCAGCCTTTGGGTGAACCTCTTGGTAATTTAAATCCTGAACTAAGGTATATTATACAGTTTCATTTTTAGTTTAGCCCAAGTTTTCTATTTTTGTCAGGAATTTATCCATATCTGAACTTGGTTTTCAAGGAAGTGTTGAAATAGCTTAACCGCAGATATTAAAAAAATACATGTTTAGAAGTAACTAAATATGCCTTTTACTTAGTTTCAAACACTATCTTTTCCATGTAGGCAAGTTTCTAAAGACATATAATCTTCCCTCTTATTTTTTTTTTCAGTCATATGAACAAATATTTTGTTTTCTTCACAGCTTTGGACAAAAAATAATATGTGTATTCATCCCCAAATTCCAGTTCAAGTTGCAAGAAAAATAGTTTCAAAACGGATCTGAAGAAAACCTACAGAAGCATGTCCATTCTTGAGCAGGTGGAGAGGTAGGTCTTTGGGCACTGCAGCTGCTGAATTTCAAGCTTCTCTTTTTTTGCTGATCAAACTGCATAGTAAAAAATCGCTTGTTGCCACAAGCATGTAGTGTAAATTTACAAAGAATTATGTATGAAAGTACTGGGATGAAGAGTGCTGAATTATGCAGAAAGCAGACAGGAGAATGGGGATTTTAGGAGGTACTGTTATATTGTATACTGCAATTTCTTAAAATTCCAGCAACGAACAGTCTACAATATAGCAAAAAGTGATTCACTGCAGAAAAATACTCTATCTTTTCTTGATCCAGTACCTAACCTGTAAGCATAATAAAATATAAGAATGAAAAAGTTGAGGAGTCAATGACTTTAAGCTCAAGGTTTAAGTGAATCACTTTCATTAACCCAGAAGTAATTCTTTCCCTGTGAAACTGTTGAATACTCAGGCTCATCAATTGTACACATACATAAGTGTTTGCACACACATACATATATACTTAAATGACGGTACATTTGTGCATGTATACATAGTGGTGAAAGACAGCTTTAGGTATGAGATATGACATACCCAGTTTTGCTGCACTGAAAACAGAAACAACTTTGATTTCCTGTTCTTCCACTGGGATCTTTGAACTATGTTTTGTATTCTTCTTGCTGGTAATTATGATGTAAAACAGTAGTTCCACTTTTTTTTCACCTATTGGCTCCAAGTAGAAATTACATGCCAGACAGAACATGCTCTTCTATGCACATCCCACAGAACTTAGCAACTCTGCAAAAATTTCAAAACCAGAACATGATATTCTTAAACTAAACACATCAGTTCTTCACTGAAAACTCAAAAGATCATGCAGAGAAGTGCCACAGAATGTCTTGATTATAAAAATTTTGGAACTGACCTTTCCTATCATTCTTTTTAAGACTGACTCCACAACTGGATAACATTTCTTAGATGCAAAAATATTTTTCCTCTTACTGAAATTCTTCATTGTATTACTGAGAAAAAAAAAGACCACTGAAATGCAGTAAGGGACAAGTTGATTTGGGAACCCAAGCTATGGAGAATAACGGGCTGTCAAACAGCCAGTTTAACATTGCCTAGGAGAAAGAGGAATTACACTTCTAGTATTGGATATATTAATGGGTTTTGCTGTTGTTTTCAAGTTATAGGTGCTAAAATTTTTGGGGAAGACTAAGAACTTCCCCACAAAAATATTTTATTTGTTAAAAGCAAGCTAATCCATTAAAACGCAACTTTGACACAACATTTTTTAACACCCTTGCCCATCAGCCTTAAAACTGAACGTCATTTACAAGGGGAAATGATTTGGAAAAAATGCTGTAATCAGTCCACACTGGAATGAAATTACGTTCCCAATCTTGAGCCAATTACAAAGAAACCTTTAATTTCAAAGAATTGATAAATATGTAATAGTGACAGGACTGACCTTTTTCCAGAACTGACTATTTTCTTCATTGCATTTGATAGTAAAAAAGTGGGTGGAAGGAAGAGGTGTACTTAAAAATAAGAGGGACTTAATGGTTACAATTCATGAAAGCCTAGGTTCTTTGTTGCCAGAAGAGGGGCTTTGGGGCTGTTCTTAATCTAACAAAAATAGATGGAAAATCCATCCTCCTCTTCAGAGAAGGACTTACTTAGCTACAATTGCTCACTGCAAACAGACACAAATGACAAAAGGTTATCTATTAATTAGTGGAAGAAATATATCTAAGAAAAGGCAGAGATAAAATTGTCAAAATAGAATTTCCTGACAATTTCCTGAAACTTTAGTCATGGATATAAACCTGCTATGGTACTTACCCTCAGGTATCATACTCTAGAGAACATATCAGTTTACTAGATAAGACAAAACCTTTTCTTCCTTTTTTTTTTTTTTTCTGTTTATAGAGATTATTTTTGTGCATATCAACCACATGTAAATTCTAGCTCATGCAAGATGCTAGCTAGAGCATCTGTTCTATGCAATACTTAAATTATATGCACCTTTTCACAAGAGCACTATGTTTCAGTATGCAAAGCAAATGATATAATCACCATCTTGGAAAGGATGGCCAACCAGAAGAACAGCCTCTCATGAATAAATGCATTTGGATCCAGGGCTTCAAGTGTTCACATCAGCTGCTCACCTCCCATGGGATGAGGGGAGAGTCAGAAGAAAAACACAAGCATCTGCAAATGTGATCAGACTGCGTGTTGCAGTACGTCCTGCCCAGGTTTGTCAACTTTAACAAGGACATAGTTAAAGTATTGGAGATGTTAATACTGTCAGCTTTGATTATTTTGATTTCACTATTCAATACATACCAGTATTTAACCAGTGCACCATCACTAAAAGTGAAGTATTTTCATACAGCTAGCAGTCTGCTGTGGAGAAAATAAGGATGACATAAAAAGCTAATATTACTATTATGTTCACTAGAGGTGGCAACACACTCAAATGATTAAGGAGCACTCGCGGTAATGAAGATACTTGGTTAATAACTGAGGAAGATCTCAAAGCAGATATTTTACATGGCATTCCTGCATTTCAGCTGTTCCAGGTATTTCTTTGAAGCTGAAGGGCAGTGACTAGCTCCCACTGAAGTCACTGACAGGCTGCCATGCACCCTTGTAATAACTGGAGAGGTCTCAATGGGCTCCAAGCAGAAGGATTAACTGGGGTTTCTAGGATAAACTTCCTTGTGCTCGGATTAAATTCCTGTAAATGTCTAAAGCAGGGCCAGCTGAGGTCCATGTGCACTCAGAACATGACCAAGCCTTACCCATTTTCTGTATGGCAGCACATAAAGTTTTATATAGCTACTCAGATGGAACAGGAATCATCCCATCAGTCACTGGTAATCATCGCTTTATAATGTCATATAGAAGCGTTATCTAAAGACGCAGCTGAGGCCAGGGCAAACTGCATTAATTGAAGATGAAACGCTTTTCATGGGCCAAAGCACTTACAACCCAAATAAATAAGATAATAAAAGAGGTGAGAAAGTTAATAAGTTTGATTGATATTGTCAAGTTCGTATTAACTGATGAAGATAGAAAAGACAGTAACCTATGCCTGAATGCACACACAGCCCTCAGTGGATGTCTGTTATGTCCCCTGGCCACATTAATCCACAGAGGATATGAGTTGTTACAATATCTGAATTCCTGCTTTCCGTTTGTTAGTACAAGCTCTTGCAAATCACCATCAATAGTTAGGGAAGTTTCCTGGCTTGACCTGTCAGGTGTCAGCAACAGATGAGCAAGTAGAGAATGTATTCATATTTGATTTCTAAGGAGAAAAATGGACTAAATTGTTGTATTAGTTCATGGGATGAACGTTTGCAATTGAAACTTGAGCATAGAACTTGTTAAGTGAAATTCATTGCTTTTAAAACTCCATCACATTTGCCTTGACAGCTGCACATAGAGAGCTGACTTGCTAAGCTGCAGTAACTCTTTCTGTTCCAAACAGCTCTTCACAGCCTTCTCACCTAAACAAAGGTGGTGTGAAAGTACTAAATTAAAAACAAGGAAAAGCATCACATTTTTTAGTAGTAACCTCACTCTCTGTTTTCCTTCCTTACATGCCTATACGTCATCCCCTCTGAACAAATACCTACTGGTCATACACATCAGAGAAGGTACTTGCCACATGGACCCCCTGCCCTCACGTTTAGTGCCTGAGGGTGCAGTGAAGAAGATCTGAGTGCCGATCCAGCAGGCAGTCCGAGGCAAAGCAGGGCAGTAGGTAGGACCGGCAGGCAGGAGGCTCAAGGCAGATTTATGACTGAAGCCACAATCCTGAGCTATGGCAGGATGGCCATAGACCGGTGGGGCAGCAAGCCATCAGAGTGGGGTTTGTCCCTAGTGAAGCAATGACACAGCACAGCCAGGGTACTGATACTGAGGTGGTTTCAATGTTGCCTGAAGTAAACTAACATCTCACAGGGCTTCACTGGCATACAAGATCTGCTTTCTGCTTTTGCCCTCTGTAAAGCAGCATGGGGATTGGAAACACAGGAGAAAGCAGCAAAAAGAAAGGAGATGTAAAATCCTAAAACGTATACCTTGGCTAGGCAAAGAAAGGTGCTGGCAATGAGGTTCCTGCATTTCTTTCCCTTAGCCAACATGTAACCTAAACTCCTATCATCAACAACACTTAAATTACACTTCTATGGTCTCTTTCCCTTACAAAGTTAGCAAACGTAGTGCTGCTGAGGGTTTGGGTTTTTTTCAGCTTTCCACAAGTTATTTTTTAAACTTGGATCCAACTCCAAACCAAGTCAGATCTGAGCATAGACTACAGGCACACTCAGATTTCAAAAATTAAGAGCACAGAATTAGATTCCTACTCGAAATTCAGAACTGCAAAATGAATGACCTGATTTTCTGAAGTTTTTACACATAACAACTCCCACAGATGTCAGCAAAAACCTTAATTCAGAGTTTTACTTCAGTGCTTCAGAAATCAGGTCACTTGTTCAGGTGCCTAAATATAGGTTTAGAAGAGTAGCTACAGCTTTTATTTATTTTTAAAATACTTAGATTCAGGGTTCAAAGCAGGGTATTGCTTCAGCTCACGCAAGAGAATTTTGCAAAACTTAGGCCAGGATCCAAGTTTTTTAAGGACCCATGAAGTCCAGCAGTGTACAGAGCCAGGGCGTCAGTCTTTCACAGCAACCACAGGTCCCCATCCATTTGTAGGAGGAACGTTGGCCTTTTCCTCTAGTGATCCTGTAAATGACTCTGACCCAACAAGGGGCTCAAGAACAGCCTCTTCCTCAGATGCTCTTTGTTTTTCTTCACACAGTGTTTCCTAAAACGCTGATTTAAATAAATAGTAGATGCATGACTGGATGTAGTAACACAGACAAGGATTAAAGTTCCACTATTATGTACTAAAAAAGCATGAGTATGCAGAAATTATTAATTATGTGGGTTTGATTGTTTATAATGTTATACATAACTATAAAAATAAATAGTAAGTGGCAGACTTCTCTGAGCACTTTTCTTTGATTTCCCTAAAATAGGTGTATGTTTGCTTTTTTGTGTGTATGTGTCTGTCTAATTTGCTGCCAAGAGGTAGAGAGGTTAACAGAAGGACAACTTTTGCAAACGACAGACCTGGAATCACTAAGGTGAAACCCACAGGAGCCATAATCAGATGGAAACTTCAAAATTTTCATCATGTATCCACTGTGTACGAGATGATCCTTACTGAAATAATTTCTTTTTTAGGGTTCAATTCTTTGCTGCTTTACATAGACTCAATGCTATAGATCCAGCTATATGAGAGGGGATTTTTTTGCCCTTGCCCCACAGCTGTCAGGTGAAAGACTTCTTGTCTCCCTGCTTTCAGCCTGGCAAAACCATGCAGCATTACCCCTTCAAAACCAAATCTTTGTGGTTCTGCCTCAAATCTTCCTTCTATTTTAATCAAAGAAATTAAGCTTGGAAGGCTAAAGAATTTAACAACTGAGACAACAAAATTACTCTAAAACAGCTTCTTCAAAACAAAGTATTTTTTCCTGCACCTCAAGAAAACACCAAAACTAAAAAAAAAGACAGTAAATACTAGGTTCTACACATCTCTTTCCACTTCCCTAAATCTTTCTTTGCATTAGCCTGCAGACTTTCCCTCAACCCAGATGGCCTTCAGCTCTAGCTGGAAGACAGAGAATCCTTACTGTGGAAAGTAGTAAGCATGATTGCCAATGGGTCAATAGTCTCTTTAGGCTCCCCCTCTTCCTCAAATCATCTTCTGTAAGGTTTAGCATGCCATTAATGATTCATCTGAATATCCATAACTCTGCTCGTTTACTTTCTAGCATACTCTACCCAAAACTGTGCCAAGTCCATTACTAATACATAGACATATGTCATTCCTGCATTGGCAAAAAAATGGCAGACAGCAAGAGTTTGGGTGACAGGGTACAGGATGAGACTTGAGGACAGCTCCTATTTTGGGGGGGGTTGTAACAGCAGCAGCACAGATGAGCTTTACTCCTGCTGCATCTGTTTCTAGGGGATCTGTGAAAATCACAGCGCAAATTTTGCAGTGTAACTGCTATTATACACACAGGAAGCTGGATCCAAGGAATTTAATTCATCCATCAAGAACTGAGAAATAAAATTTGTCTTGTGGCCAGTTCAGGTAGTGAGATGGCACAACAACAAAGGGCCAGTGCATTCAGGTGCAACAACAGGCAGCAAAGAGAGTGATCTTTCATATTATTTGCTATGGTGTTGGTGCATTATGACCCACAACTCTTAAAAGCACAGTCCTAGGAGTGAGAGAGAGACCCAAATCTAGGCTTGCAGTCCGATCTGGAGAAACCATAGGGGACCAATTTAGGGCCAGCAGATTGCACCAGGGGTCCTGAACACCCCGTTGGGACTGCACCCTGGGCACTCTCACTACATCCTCACCCGCTCAGCCCCAGGCACACACAGGCGCCGCAGCAGCAGGGACTTGAAAGCCCCAGGTGCTTCAGGCAGGTCTCAGCTGGCAGCAGACAAACAGGCACTTCCCTTGCCTCCTCCTTACTCCCTCCCCCACCTTCCACTGCTTTTTTTTTCACTCTTTCCCCATGCAACACTTCACTAGAAACCTGACAGATTTAACAAGTCATGGAGAGAAGGTTTTGTCATCCAGGAAGACAACCAAGCCAGCGTTTCAGATTTTTGTATACATTGCAGGACTCCCCATGGTCACTTGCTTCCCAGGAGCCATAAGGGAAGGAAGAAAATGCATGTTCTTTATGCATTCACTTTTCTATACATCTGTATTATTTCCATACTGCTTAAACTACTTGGAAGGGTTTCCGAGTGACCGGAGCGTAGACAGAAAGGTTCAGCATGCTGACAGCAGGGATGTTGTCATGGTAACAACAGAGAGGGAGACCCAGTGCTTAGAAACTTGGAGGCAGGTAGCTAAAGATGCCCAGAAGCCAGGGACAAGCGTTTGATACCACCCTGTTACCTCAAGGCAAATTTCAGATGAAGATGAAACCTTCTGCCCCATGCTCATAATTAACGATACCAATTGCGCTCTTAGGCACAGGGATTCACAGCCTTTGCATTCAACTGCGGGAAAGTACTGCTTATAACAGAATACTGAATCATCATTTTCCTGTGCATTTCATTATCTGTGTTTCTGTAGTGACAGTATATATAGTGATGGAAATAAAATCCCTAGCCAGCTGCAGATGACCCTGTAATTGGTGACATTGAGTTTATTTGTCATCCATTAGTCATGATGTAAATTGTCAATGAGTGTGGTGGGCTGGTCTTGTCTGGACACCAGATGCCCACCAAGCCGCTCCTGAGAAGGATGGGGAAGGAGAAAATAAGATGGAAAAAAACTATTGGGTCAAGATAAAGGCAGTTTAAAAAAACAAAAGCAAAGGCCATGCACAGAAGCAAAGGAAAACAAAAGATTTGTTCTCTACTTCCCATCAGCAGACAATATCCAGCCACTTCCCAGGAAGCAGGGTTCTAGTACACATAGCAGTTACTCCACAAGACAAACATCATAATAACAAATGCCCCCTCTCCTCTCCTTGCTCTTAGCTTTTATTGCTGAGCAGACATTGTATCATATGGAAGGTCCCTTTGGTCAGTCTGGGTCAGCTGTCCTGGCTTTGTCCCCTCCCAAGATCTTGCCCAGCCCCCAGCCTAGTGGTGAGGGGGGGGAATGTGGGAGATACAGCACTGATGCTGTGCCAGCGCTGCTCAGCAGTAGCCGAAACACTGGTGTGTCAGCAACAGTTTCTAGCTACCAATACAAAGCACAGCACTATGAGGGCTGCTACGGGGAAAATTAACTGTATCTCAGCCAGACCCAATATAATGAGTAAAAATATTCTTAAAATGTACCTGCCCATGCACAAAGATCTGACTCATTATAAGGTGAATGATGATATGAATTAGGGAAAAAAAAAAAAAAATAACCCACTTGCAAGGAGAAACAAGAAAAACCCCAGCCTTACTCCTTTGGCTTACAAATACTTATGGTTCAGCATGACAAATGAAATTTTAACCTACTTCCCTCTGCGTTAGTAAGCGCGTAATTATGCACAGTTAATTTATTTGCATTCATTACATCCACATGGATACTTAAGTATCCATGTGAACTCACAGAGGTAGGTCTGTTGCTACAGGCAAGGTCCTGTACATTACATGATTTGGTGACTCTGCAGTTTGTCCCTTGCTGCAAAATATGTTCCAGGTACTTGGCTGTCATCATGCACAAAAGCAGCTCTAGCAAAGCCTTTGCAGTGCAAGGAAAAGCTTGTGAATGTGAGCTGAATACCAACTGCAACAGTCATGTCTTCCTGCACTAGCAAGCAGACTACAACAGTACACAGTTCTCAGCAACATCGTTTATCTTGAAGGGCTGCTAACTCTGAAACTCTGAAAGCAGGAAATGATCATCAGAAAGAGTGGGAACACCACGACATAATAAAGCAATAGTAACAGAAGGTTATCTGTCCAGATTCAGATCTCAACCTTCATTTAAACATATCTGAAGCTCCTGCAAAATGCCCACATTCCCAGCAGTGATGCAGAATCTAGGGATCTTGGCACAAATTTTTTATTCATTTGGCTTTGTAGTAGGATGCCTTTCACCTACAAATTCATGCAATTGTACATACACAAATCTAAATACATGAATTTTTACTATACGTTTGCAGGAAATGTTATTGTAGATAGTGCAATGCATCTCACTAACCAGAACTCAGAAAACATAAAATGACTAATATGTACATCATCTTTTTACACTGAAAGTCTTTCAGATAGTGATTTTATCCACTGCATGTTGTCTATAATTTGTGCTATATGCACACTAAATATAAACCTGAAACTAAAGAATTATTTTGAATTTAATAAAATTCATATTTTATTAATTGATATTTATATCAAAAATAAAACCTAAAAAACAACCAAAAATCAATCACAACTAAACCAACCAACCAAACAAAAAAACCCAGAACACACCCAGAAGAGAAAGCAGATTCTCATTTTTGGTGGTTGGTTGTTGGTTTTTTTAATGCTGAGGAATCAGACCATATCAATGTATTTTAAAACACATCTGGAGCACTGCATCCAGTTCTGGGCTCCCCGGTTCCAGAGAGACAGGGAATTACTGAAGAGGGTCCAGTGGAGGGTCATGAAGATGATGAGGGGACTGGAGCATCTCCCTTCTGAGGAAAGGCTGAGAGAGCTGGGCCTGTTCAGCCTGGAGAAGAGAAGGCTGGGAGGGGATATCATCAATGTCTACAGATATCTTAAGGGTGGGTGCCAAGAGGACAGGGCCGGGCTCTTTTCAGTGGTGCCCAGCGACAGGACAAGGGGCAACAGGCACAAACAGCATCTCAGGAAGTTCCACCTGAATGTGAGGAAGAACTTCTTTACTTGGAGGGTGACAGAGTACTGGCACAGGCTGCCCAGGGAGGCTGTGGCGTCTCCTTCTCTGGGGACATTCAAAACCCACGTGGACATGACTCTGTGCAACCTGCTCTAGAGGAACCTGCTTTAGCAGGGCTTGGACTAGATGATCTCCAGAGGTACCTTCCAACCCCAACCATTCTGTGATTCTATGAAAAGTATGACATTTTAAGGAAGGTGAACAGAAAACCTCAACTCTGCCCTTTACTACCACACTGAAAGCCATTTTTCTGTTGGCTGATTACAGCCACCTTCACTTGCAGCAAGGAAGAGGACATTCATTCAGCTCAACCTGGCAACCTGCCTTGGTTCTGGAGCTAAATTTCTGTGTCACAGACTTTCAGGGGAAGACAACAATAGTAGATTCTTCAATAGTAACTACTACATTTAATGAAGGGAGAGAATCTTATTACTGCAGTCATTTGTTGCTATAGCTTCCCATGTTAAAGCTAAAGAAACCATTAGAGCATCTTTCTACCAGAGGCCAAAGATTTCATTCAATTACACCCATTCCGAGTGCAATAATTTGAGTCTAGCAAAAGCCTATCTTCCCAAAAGCCATCCACCTTCAATTTGAATGTGCATGCTATTTTTCATTTTAATTTCTGAGATTTTGACTTCCAGCCACTGGTTCTTCTTCTTCTTGGATATTTTTGAACCAAGAAAACATTTAAACATTCTAACCAAGTCCCTTCTTGATGTCCCTTTTAATAAACTATCTGCTGTGGCCACTTGTCAGGCAAAAAAGGTAGCCTAGGAAGAGAAAAACCTGATTCTGGTCAACTTAATTCTGCAGCATTGCCTTTTCAGAGCATATCACCTTGCATCCCTACTCTACAAGTTTTGGCTCATAAGTTGGCTCTCATCTTGACATAAATAACATCATCACTTCTCTCAAACAATCCCCCTTTCTGTCCTCCCTTTACAGGTCTATAATACCTTTACATGAATCAGAGTGATTTTTACTCCCCTGAGGAGTAAGAATTCCTCCTTCCCTCTTCCCACTCTCTCTACCTCTCTCTCCCCCCCAAGTAAGTCAGCAGCTTTATGCTTGTTTTAAAGACTGGTGATCAGAAGCACAGAAAGAGGATAACACTTGCTCTGTATCGCATATCAGACAAGGGCAGACCCCTGTAACCTAAATCTCCTGGCTAAATCCAGTAATGCATTAGTAATGCTAGTTCTACTGTCTCTAACCCTTACTGCTGGTTGTCTTCACTGCACACACAGACTGTCAGATTTCATATTTTCTTATATTAAAATGTATCAAAGATGTCTAGTATCGCCATTTTTTTCAGGAAACTTATATTTGATTCCTTATAAGGCACTTGCAGATTTAGTGCAAATCTACTAGAATGGGGTTCTCTGCTTTCTTGACAGACAGAGAGGAAATCTATGGAGGTGGGAAATCAGACTACGATTACTTTTAGTTTAGGATGTTGTGGTTAAGGCACCTACCAAACAAAACTTAGAACAGGAATATCTGACTCTACCAGAAAAAAAATGAGCCGATTCAGACATAAACCATCAACTGTGAGCCCTTCCCCCTGTATTCTGAACACACCGATCTCCCAGACTTAACAAAAAGGCAATCTCCTACCAACAAGGTATTGATCTCCTCCACATTGCAGCAGCAGCATTTCCTGGAAGCATCAGATGGTGGATTTATAAACTCTGCAAACATTAGGAGCACAGATACACTTTTAGTGAATTGTTTCTGTATTACAGATGCCATGCAGTCTCATGTTATGTTTGATTTGAAATAAACAACCTATATTTTATAAGTTTAGTGATTTAATAATTGCAAAGTCTCAATGCAGACAAGTAATAGCAAGTCAACTAGTCTGTGGTCAAGTGAGGCAAAACTGATTCACGTCACAGATGTAACCTAATACTCTGCAGAGCACACATCAAACTGCATTCTTGCTGTTCCAGAAGAAAAAGAAAGAAAAAAGAGAGTTATATTCTACGGGCTGTGAAATCATCACTTTCTACGGTACAAGTCAATGAAGATGCTAGAAGATGTGGGGGATGGACAGTCACATGGAAGACTAGGTAATGGTTTGCCTGTTTACTGCTAACACTGTTGTTTCAAAAAAATAAAGTGACTGACTTCTCAGACATGATGTGAATCTGTCAGTATGATATGAGCTAATAGTGTTATAGCATACATAGTTTAGATAAATCATTCATAATTTACCATCTACAAGTGACATCTACCTACCTATCAGTGTTCTCATATGGATCCTATTAAATGTACCTTCACAGTGGTCATGAATTTCTCCTGACAACCATGACTATAAAGACAGGAAAAGTTATCAAATCTTGCATCATAATTTGTCTGTTGGTGCCCATAAAACAGTGTCATATAGTGGCAGTACAGACAGGGTGACTTCAGTCCCAGGGTGAATTCAAAATCCAGGACAATCAAAAGAAGATGGAAAGCGTGGTTAGTCCTGCAGTAGCCCCATTGCCTCCTCCATTGGTGGCTGGGACTCAGATGACATTCCTGGAGGAATCTAAAAGAATAACAAAGAATCATACTCCAGCCACAACACTTGCTTAATTGCTTCTAACCCAGGGACCAAATGTAACCTTCAAAATGCTAACAATGAACATGAAAGCCAATTCCTTACCACTGTAGTGTAATATGCTCTTGATAGGTGTTCACTACTCAAAAATGTTCTAGGAAAAGAATCGGGCCTTTAATGTTCTGTTTTCTTCACTGCATTATTTTTAGGCTAAGAAGACTGTGATCATGCACGGGACAATCTTGGGCTCCCCCATAATCAGATTCTGTTATGGAGGCAGGCTAACTTTGTTAGGATTATGAGACCATTAGGATGCACTGTTCTGTGTTTCAAATTCCAGGGTAATTCTCCCCCTCCCTCCTGCCACTGCTGGCAGCAACCACATACAGATGCTCTTCCCACAGCACAAGGTCATAATCTATTTCAAATTCCAGGTTGGACTTAGACTGGGAGCAAAAGTGTGTGTGCATGCACGTGACTGCACAGCTATGAGTGAGGCTATGGGGGGCACATGCCTATGTGTTCATGCCTGCCTGCCCATCTGCCTGCGACTATATGAGAAAGCTTACAAAAACTTTTAAAACCTGTTTTCCTGGGTCTTTTCTGGCAATTGCTCCAAGAATACTTTGACTACCCTTCTGATCCCCCCTACTTGCATTGGGCTGTACCTTATCATTTGAGCAGTACAACTTTCACAGCATGCTGGTCCCTGGGGAAGAATAAAAACTGGTGGGTTTGCAGGCTTCCTCCGCTGGGGTTACACAGAGAGTGGAGAGATCGCTCACAGCAGGATGGACACAAACCATCGCGTGTACTCTGCACCTACAGAACTTATTTGTCTGACCATGCAAAGGATATATTTCTGCTTGGCAGGTTTTAGTTTAGCTAGTATACACAGGGAACAGATCTGAATTATTGGCATAGGAATAATTGTCAGACTTTTGCGGAAAGTCTGAGACTTAAAGCCTCAAAATTTTACTTTTTACTATCTGGTTTTACTATCTGTCTCCTCAATTTCTCGGGTATCTTTTGATTTTTGCAATATTCATAAAAACCTCAACTAGCAATTCTACAACGGTTTCAAAGAAAAAATGATTAGCAAAATGTCATGTGGGTACACACCTTCCTGAATGCTGTTATATTTAACCATGAACAGATGTCTGATAAATCTTTACCTTTGTTTCAGTAAGTGCTTTGCATCAATTTAAAGCCCACTTTAATTTAAAGTCAATTTAAAGACTAAAACCATTTCCAAGAATGTAAACCACAAATTGATCTGAATTTACTACTCTGACTTGCCTTGCCATCTGTCAAATTACAAAATTTCTTTCTATGTATATTGCTCAATATTAGGCACTAAATAGATGAAAAGCATTTCAGACCTGACATTGCTACCTCAAAAGGTCAAATAAACCTAACGACAAATAAGTTTGAGTAAGGCAATGGGAGCAGGTGACAGCTTTGATTAAGGACTGAAAGATTCCAAGCGTATTCAGAGATGGATGGTAAGTGGTTATTATCTGCATGAAGACGACACATCTCACTAAGACACATTCCGAATGAAACAGCAGGAGGATAACAGCAGTTTGAAATAACAGAAAATCTTGCACCAGAGATAATATACTGAGGGAGGGCATGGTGCAAGTAAAGTAATTGTATCTGCTAAAACTCCACATCCGGAGTACCCACTCCCAAAGCAGCTAAATGTTATCATTTGTTATGTAGGCATTTTCATTTGTTTTAATTTCCCTGAGAGTAGCAGTGGTAGCTGGACTCAGATTTAGAAGCTCAGCATACTTGTGAAAAGAACATTGGGGATAACCATTAGAAATATAGTCTCCTTAATACGAATTCTGATGCAAGAAAAATATGGGAATTTACAAACGTAGCAAAACTACCACACCTGTATGTGATTTACTGGCCTCGGAGTTAGAAAGCATGAAAAACATATTGACTGCTCTCTGGTGTATTACAGGACATTTTAAAAAAAAAATCAGTTTATGCCAGTAGAACACAGATGTTTTATGGTGTGCTTTTTATTTTATTTCCCTTTATTTTTTAAATTTGGAATAGAGTTTTCCAATGATACATTTTTAAATCAAAAGTAGTAGAAAAGATCACAAAAAGGTCTCCTTTAGCAGATAGTGTATTCAGAAAAACAATACTCTAGAAAAACACATATGACTAGTTCCATCAAACTTGAAAAATCTGTCAGTTCCTCTAGCTCACTTATGTGCCGTAATAAAAAACAATAGAGTCTTGGAGTCTGTCAAATCTTAGATTAATAATAAATGAGCACCAAATGATAAACAGAACCTTTCATTGTTCTATTGCTGAAGATTACTGCAGGGTAAATACTAACAGGAAGCTGAGCAATGTTAAACATACGGCTTAATGGAAACATTATTTACAGTAGGAAAACGTATCCAAAATTCACACTAAACTAAAAGGATCAGACATATGTTAAAAAAATAATAAGTTTTGGAACACATTATATTATAAGGCAAAATATTTTAACAGAAATTACTTGTCAAGATTTAATTGCAAAAATATCCAGAGAATTTAGAGTTATGTTAAGCTGTACAACTACAGCCTTTGATTTGTTGATGCTGAGGAGGTAGAGACATATGCTGACTGGGAAGAGAAATGCTGATTGGGAAGGGAAAACTGGTGAATGTGCAAGAAACATTGCAGCAGGAATAGTACAATAATGTACAACTTTCTTCCCGTTCCAGGAAACAGGCTAATTCCTAGTTTATTCCTCCTCCTTTCAGTAGATTTTAGTAATAGGGCATAGACAACAGAAGATTCAGCCCAGTGATGGATGGGCACAAGATATATAAGAAACTCTACTACCAGCGTGCTGCAGAGCTGGAGCAGAATACAGGAGCATCACTCTGTTACAGTCTTAGATGACTGGGTAGGAGACCTAAAATTGCAAGCAGAATTTTGGTGGAGAGAATGAAATAACCCAAATCAGAGAATGTTCAGAAGAGAGATTTTTTGCATGACCTACTTGCCACAGTCATAGTTAGAGAGTGACAGAGGCCATTAGAGTTCATCTTTTAGAAAAATGAAGGCAACAAAATATCTTCTAACACCACATTTGAATGTATCCAGATGGAGTGTCACACATTTATGAACCTTACCTAAAGAATTCATGAAAGCAGTGACAGTAAGAAGGGTCTCAGAGTCCCAATACATAATCGGTTAAGTCAGACCGGCTGTATCTGCACCCTGTCCTAACTAGGACAGCAAGCAGAAATGGATGTATAGAAATAGGTGTTTGAGGGAATATTTCCTTTGTTTAGCACATAACTGTGACTGCTAGTAATATACTAGTAATATATATGATATAGATATTAAATATTATATATATAAAGTGTATAAAGTATATACTATATATATATTATATACACAACTGGTAATATACTAGTAGTAACCAGCTGTACTGTTAAAAATCTGTTGAAAACATGCCTCATCCTGAAAGAGTTCAAAGGATTGTCCTGTTCAGTTTATTCACAAGACAAGGCAACTTTCTTGTCATCTACAAATATTTGTTTGAGAAAAGATTTCTGATGACAGACCACTCTTTAATCTAGCAAAACAAACACATGAAGCGATCCCAAGGGTAAAAATGGACCCTGGATAGACAAAAACTGTGAAGAATTTACAACACTTTTTTAACAGCTACTTAAATAGCTTAGCTAGTAAGACACTGGGTTGCCTGTTTCTTAGTATGTAAATCAAAATGGCTTTAAAAAAAAAAAAAGATAGGACATATAGATCAAGGAGATACCATGCTTACAAAATAACTCTCTTAATGCCTAAATTTCTTTGCCTGGTGCATCATGATCAACACTTTTCCCTGAGCACTGAGTATGTGACTCTAGCTAGGGACTGGTCTGCTCATAGGATTTTTGAATGCTCACCTGACGTGCTGGCTGCATCTTATAGTGCTTAGGGTATGTTGCTATATAATCTGTCACCATCTAAAGGGGTGAGACTGCTGTGGAGGCATTCCATTAAACACGGTGTCACTTTGCTTTCTCTCTCTGTAACTACCATTACAAAGGTCTTACTGCATGATCCTAATGCTTTGATTTCCTTAGGGATGCTACTTATGTTTTTTAATGCACAGAGAGCAAGCCCACTGTAAATACTAGTTGTTAATGTAAAATACATATTCAGGAACTCTAAGATAGTAGCTTGAGAAGAATTGGAAATGTACTTATGGATTTTTACAGCAATGGTGGGCAGAATAAGGTTATAAAAATTGCCAAAAAGATTGCATTCAGGTTCCTGTATGTTCCTTTCTGCTGAAGCTTGCATCTAGGGCTATTCCTTGGCAGGGGTTTGTTACTGATGGGTGAAATAGAAGCAAATAGTCATCATTCCATTAAAGACCAGAGCTTCTGGAAATAAGGGAGCATTAATAAGTCTACTCCTAACTCAGCTATTCCTTAACACCTCTCCTGAACCTTACAGATAGAGTCCATCCCTCATCCAGGAGGGAGAAGGAAAGGAAAGATCCTGGGAAAAGCAGTCACCTCTCTGACTTCCCTGGGCAAAAGCCTAGTTCTATAGACCACACTTTTCTTTGGCTTCCGTATGAGAAAAGTCTTATTACTCTATTCCAGATTCCTCACACTCATCACATTGTCTTTTTGCTGCTACAAAGATGATATGACCCACCTAATTGACCCATGGAAAATAGATATGTTAATAGTGACAATTCCTCCTTCCTGCCTTGCACAGAAAGAGAGCCCAGCTTTATTCAAATGTAAGGGAACATGGTAAAATTTGATTTCCTAATAGCCCAGAGACCCAAGTAGGAAAAGCACTGAAATAGGGATGTGTCTTTCCAGCACTACATGTTCATCACATTAAAAAATTCTCAATGAGTAAAAAAGGAAGTTCAAAACTAAAGATCAGGTAGTCCTTTTCTGATTGTTTTGCCAAAATCTCTGACCGTCTTATGACCAAATTTAATGGCATATGAATATAGTGTTTTCTAATATCATTCCTTTCTCAAATATAAACATTAACCGGCAATCAGTAACAAGTTCTTCAAGAAATTACTTTATTATTTCAGTATAGAGAAAAGGCACAGAGAATGGATGTCACTAATCCATCGTTGTCACTCATACTCCTTTCACAGCACTGTGCTTTCAGAGTTGATGTTCAGTGATTCTTCTGAGGTTTCTAGCATTTTCCTACTCTTTTCCTGACTTGTCCTGGTGTTGCCACTTACTCCTGGACTATTGTGTGATTAGCTGGCTCTACAGAATAAACTATCGATTCAACTCATTTAAATCATTCCAAAAGGAGCACCAGCAAAAAGGACAAGGAATCCTTACAATTCAACTCTGGTAGGAATTGCAGGCTTAGCTTTCCACAAACCCTCATCTTCTCAGCCCAGTGTCGACTGCAAGAAGCAAAACAACACAACATAAATCATGTATGTGAATTTTAAAATCACCTTGCTAAAAAAGGTAATAACTAAGAATCTCAAGTGCTTTTCTGCTTGTTTACTTTGTACCTTTTCCACTGCTACACAAATCTAGGACTTGGGAGAGCAGATATAACAAAAGATCAATGACAGGTTAAGATAGCTGTATTTTGGGGTTTAATTTTTGTCCTTAATGTAAAGATGATTGCACATCATTAGGAGCTAGTGACATCATTAGTGAAAATCATATCAATTATATCGAGCTTCCATTAATCATATGCTGCACATTCCTTTCTCTCATCCCTATTACATGCTTATTTTTACAATTCTGGGGAAAAGAACAGGCTAGATTCTCCTACATGAAAAGCTTTGAAAGCAATTGATTTACACACAGTGCTGAGTGCTACTCAGCAGATCAGAAAAGCAAAGGAGAAAAAGTCCTCATCTCTGTCACTGAGGGTGTTGCCTCCACATTGTTTCACCTTTCATTGCCCAAGGCCCCCTTCTCCACCCCTTCCTCTCTCAAGAGTTTTCAAGAGCAGTCTCATCTCTGGGTGGCAACTAAGGACTTCACTGGTAAGACTTTGCAGCCTTCTCAGGCATTGTTACTGCAAAACCTTTTATGGGAGATCTCTAAATGCCTTGCAAATATTTATTTGTTAAACTCCACTGCACTCAATGATGTTGTATTATCATCGTATCATAAATGGGCAAGTTGAAACAAGGAGAAGGTAAGTGACCTTCCTAAAATATGGTAGGAGCCAGAGGTACATTTAATAGTAAATTTTAAGTAGCCTTGCCCTGCCCTGGTCACAGCAGTACATCTTGGCCCACCTACAGTTTTGGTGCCAAGGCAGTTCATGGTCCAATGAACATCCAAATTACCAGAGTATTAAAGAAAACCTGGCCTGAGCTGCTGTGTAAGTGTATCATGGGAAATCTGCTCAGGCTAACACCAGTCTGGTCATAAAACATTGCTTGTGACAGTCTGATACTAGCAGAATGATTGATATCCAGTGCCGATTATTATTTGGCACAGGCCTTTAGTCCCATGTTAAAATTTCAGGCATCTGCAGAAATAAAGGGTAAAAACCATCTCTCTTTTTATATATTTCTCAGGACCAACACACTTGCAAATGGGAAAAAGAAACCACAGCAAATGCCATGTGTTTTATAAACCTCAAAAGATTTTTTTCTACACGCTTCCTGCACACCCATGCACTCACTAAATCTGGCACATCAGGAAGATTTCACTCCCGAGACTGTCTTGTTGATTTCTATCAGGAACCAAGGAAAGCAATTTTCCAGGGAAGACACATGTAACACCCACACATTTCTTACTAAGATTTGACTGAGGACAGTTATGGAAACAGAAATGGTGGGGAGCATCCCCTCACACTGAACAGCCAGCCAAGAAGGTGGCAGCCAGCCTCTCCACATAATCAGATCCCCACACTGCTCTGCAGTGTGGCCAGCCTTTGTTTCCTTTATTTGCTTGTTCATTACTTATCTGCACTGAAAATCAAAGCTTAATGGCTGGCCCATTTCTAATGAATCCATGTGACAGACAGAAGGGACCCGATCATTACTGCCATCCCAATGTATGCAAATACTGCTTTTGTTCAACTGCCCTTTCCACATCACTTGATCAAATTGGACATGTTTCTTGCGGGTCATACTCCCACCCAATTTATAAATGTCAGCTGTTTCAGAGCCAGAGGTTTTCATTGTATTGTACATATCCCTCCACTAAAATAATGAACTGCTTTCTTAAAAAAAAAAAAAACAAAACCCTGAGCGAACTGAGTCTAAGTGAGAGGTTTAAAGATGGTAGATCTTTCTTCTGTCTTTGCTCTACTTCTGTAAGTTGTTATGCTGCAGCTACAAGGAGAACATAAGCCATTATGACCCGCAGCGTTTCTCCAGGGATACAGTACAAAAGTGCTCTATCAGAAATGCAATCAATTCCAGAGTTGACTGCTTCCTTCTCCCTTCCAAGCTGCTGCTTTATAAACCAGCTCCCCATAATAGGAGCAGGAAATGCATGACATCGTTTAGCAACCGGTCATTAGAATTTAATGGAAGTGGATTAAAATACAAAAATGCCATGCTTACAGACCTTCCCATACATTATCGAAGCCTTTGAGAGGAGGAAATGGTGACATATTGGTAGAGCTTTAACCCTTTCCTCTACCTTCAGAGACAGAAACATCTCATGATCAAATGAAAATCTTTGTCATATTAGAAGGGAAAATAAGAGAAAAATCAAACATCTGAATGAAAGTGGAGTCAAAGGTTAGGTTTCTCTGTTTTATATCATCCCTCAATTTAAAAAATGCTGGGGAAAATGGAAATGTGTTCCCTAATCTTGATTTCTCCCCAATTGCCTTTCCACAGGTGCTTTACCCATGCATTTCTAGTGTTTTAGCATTTTTCTCATTTCTAGTTGCCTACATTAAAGTGAATGTGCACTCTTTCTTGCATACACACAAGGTACAATGAGAATAAACAAAATAAACCTCTGAAATGATGTTCCTACTGAGCTATTGCAAAGACATTTTTCATACTGAAAACACCTGGTGCATGGTATCATGTGCATTGATAATAACTCTGGCACAGCTTTCTCCTAGAGCAAAGCAAGTATTTACAGCTACATGAGCAGAATACTGGTGATGAAGTCATTCTTATCACAATCAAAGGATAACTTGGCAGCAGGAATATATCAACCTCTTGAGGTTCAGCTCTCTCTAAATGACCCTCAGAAGGTTCTGCGGGTCTCTCTCCCCTCTGCAAGTTTAAAAACTGACAACTGCAAGGTGCTGATAACCAATATCTGTATAAACGCTTTTCCCACTATATGTTAAATTGTATCTAAAAATAAGTTAAGACCATCTATCTTTAAAAAGAATATTACATATCTCTTAAATGACAAGTCTTTTCAGCATACCAAGCCAGAAGCCAGAGTGGAAGTATGTTCTTTTTGGCAACCCTTCTGTCTCTTGTGGTGCTTTGCTCTCTGGTTAAGCACAGTTCAAACCACACCAGCAATAGGGAGCCAGAGCACTGCCTGGCACCCAAATGACTTGGTCCATGACAGAGCTACACAGCCAGATTGTGCCGTCCCATCATCTGAGATCATTACCAGCAGAGCAGTTACAGGAATTTAAAGTCCTCAACTGTAAGAAAATGCATCTCGTAATACTGTGAAGTGTTGACTCATAAGGCTTGCCTGACTCACATTAAATATTTACTGTTATTGGTTAGTTTAGTCATTCAGCTGTAATAAAAAGTATTCCCTGTAGCAATGCCGCCCCAGGCTGTGATTTAGCCACGTTCTGCACCCAAGGCCATGTCAGCCAGCCAGGACACCCTGTGCAGCAAGAACAGGTGTCCAGCACTACAAACAGCTGCCCCTCCATAACCATATATCTCCCCTAAGAGCAGCTGGGAAAACGGTGTAGCTGGAAGCACTGCACCCTGGGTAAAATAACAAAAAAATAAAAATAAATTAAAAAAAAAAAAAGGTGCTGACCATTTCTGACTATTAGATCAAGCAAGCTCCTTTTTCTCCCAAAGCACAGAGCTTTAACTCATCACTCTAAAGCAATTGCTCTTTGACTCAGTTTGACAATCCTCTTATGGCTTTGGCACAGCATCACCTAACTACACTGTATTTCTAAGGAGAATGTTTCAAATCTTTGACCATCACAATAAGACACTGCATTCATTGTGTCATAAATGTCAAATATAGTGTTGCTGTTTATTGCTAAAAATTGTCGTATTCAACCCAAATATGGATTTATTTCATTACTACACATTCATATATATATATATATATATATATATAAGAAAAAAAATGTTAATTTTGCCATGAATGACATAAACCTTGAAGCTAAGAAGACTTGGGGTGTCCCTCAGCTATCTCCCCTCCTCCTCTCCAACTGCATATTTAACACACCCAGCTCTTCTGTACACCTGTGAAATTATGTAGTGTTGCAACGATAAAGTTTAAATCGAAATGAACATAAAATATCATCAGGAAATTGTGGCTGCTTCAAATGAATAACTTTTATTGTTGCAGTCATTTAGAGTCTAGGTAGCCTGTGATGCTGAAAATCATCTAAATGACTCATTTAAAACTTCTTCAGAAAAACACACTTTAATTTAACATGCACTGGTTTCTGAGAAATATTTCTAGTATAGAAGGCACCAGCACCAGCCACAAAGGTAAAATTCAAGTCTGTCTATTCAAATATCATTTTTACAGCACTTCTTAAAAAAAATAATAATAATAAAAAAGTATATAGATCATAACATAAGAAAGGACATACCAGCAGCTCAGAGCAAGGGATTACCTTGATCAGCATTTTGTCTCCAGCAGTAATCACAAGTAGACATGTAAAGAAGAGAAAGAAAAAGGAAATATTATGTGATCTAGCCACCTTCAGCCCAAGAGATTTCCCGATCCTGACACGATCAGTAACACAGTTACTAAATGTCAGCAGATCTCTCTTCCAAGTACTTATCCAGTCTGCCTTCAAACCCACCTAAACTTCATCCATACAAAACATCCTTTGGCAAGGAGTTCCACAGGTCTACTGCATGTCACATGAAGAACCACATCCTTTGCTTTGTTTTGAACCTGATCCAAATTAATGTCATACCTAATTCTATGGGATCTGTATCTGAAAATACAACTAGTTGATCTCTAGCATTCTTCTCCATGCCACTCATAATTGTGTTGACCTCTCTCATACCTCCAATAAATCATCTCTTTTTCAGGTTGAAGTGTCCAAGTCCACCTCAGCTATGCCCACATTATATAGTGGATAGATAATAGGAGTGCATTTGTAAAACAAAACTGTTGATGCAGAGTCTCCAGCATCCTCAGGGCAGGGGGGGAGCTTTTTTGCTTGCAACTAACAAAATTGGTCCTGCAGATTGTATACCCATTAGCAGCTGGATTGTGCTAGGCATGTTCCAGAATTCTGCTAGACATGTTCCAGGACATGAGCTAGTTTTGTTTCATTCAAAAGTAATTCAGTTCGGGTGCCCCAAGACTGTCCTGTGTTTGAAATAAAAGTGCAGCAAATGAGGATGATTTGAAGATTTGTTTCAAAACCGGATGCCTGATCTGAACTAAAACTGGGTAGATGTACCTTGGTTTTCCTCATACAGAAGCTGTTCCATACCTCTGAATTGTCCTTCACTGAACCTTTTCCCCTTTAAGAATATACTTTTTAAGATGGAAGGACCAGAAGTGCACACAGCTGTCAAGGTATGGGCAAATCATGAATGTATTTGTTGTCATAATGATGTCTTCTGTTTTTTCTTCTATTCCTTTCCTAACATTTCTGAACATTTGTTTGCTTTTCAGACTGCTGCTGAACACTAAGCTGACGATTTGATGGTACTACCTATAATCTCCCCAAGGTCTCATTCCTGAGTCATAATGGTCTCTCACAACACAACATTTTATATGTGGAGTTAAAATTGCTTTTCCCTGTATGCATCTCTTCACATTTATCTATCGATCTGATTCTTGACAGACATATATGAAATCTAAGAATTGATAGAAAAATTTTGCATAGCACAGAAGTTAATTAATCAGCCTTTTATGCCCCGCAATGTTATTTTGAAGCATGTAAACATGATTATATACACTTATACATTATTACATCAACTTTTGAAGAGATAAACCCACTTGGACAAACAAACTCAGATGAGGGGGAGTTTTTACATCAGTGGAGCAAAGAATTTCCTCTACGTTTATCCTATTTCTAATAGATAAACAATTTGCCACAACTGGAAAGGAATCCTGGAAAATACCTTCTGGTACAGCTCCTTCCAGCACAGATCCTTCCAGTCAAAATGCAATTTGGGAACACTAGTACCACCTAAAGAACACATTGTAACCTTGGGTTATCATATCAGAAAAGATGCATCTGAAAGTTAATTATGGTTTTGGACTGCCTGGCTGTTCCTCGCCACTTACCATGAGTTACCTTTTGAAGGACATTCAGGTGCTCCAGGCACCAGCATTCTCTGATGATAATAAATCAGGTTCAAATAAGCACAGCTAAGCTACTTCTTTTTTACATGGAGATATTGAGAATTTCTAGATTACTTATCAAGACCCTTGTGAGAGTTAAATTCTTTAAACGTTTCCTAAATTTAATAAATCTGCTGAATTATATTAATTTTAATACGTAACACCAGAAGATAAGTTCTAGAAAAAAAGTTTTTGAAAATGAAAAAAAAAATATATATATTAAAGAGACATTGCAGCTGGGTTCTATCTTCTGGCAGGACATAACACAGATCTTAGCTAGCCAATACATCAGACATTTTATGGAAACAGCTTAACTAAAAAAAGCTTGAATTTTAATTTCAGATTTCAATCACTTGGTCCAAAAATTTGCATTGTAGCTTTTTAATTTTCTTTCTTAAGGAAGGCTTTTTTTTAATGTTGATAGCTATGAATGTTCCAGAATCAGCACAGAGACCCTTGAGAAGGAGGATATTAAACTGAAAATTGTGAGATTAAATACACTTAATACATTCTGCTAAATAAAACATCTGTATTCTATAATTGCAATATTTTATATATAAATATATGTATGGATCATGTTAATGCTTTATGGCTTTATAGTCTTGGCATGCCTTCAGGTTGCATTTTCTTCATAAAAATGAAGTCTGGAGAGCTTTTTGAAAATGAAAGCTTAGGTTTTCTTGTACTCTGATTTAGGTTTTACAAAGCCGTCCTTTTCGAGGCAAACACCCTTGTGCTTTTGAAGGCTGAGCCTTTGCAGTGTGGATGAATTACCTTAAGGTGTGCATCTACAGCACACTGTGGTTTTGGTGTGTGTATATGTGAACTTTCTTCACTCTGTCACAGTCAAAATGTCTTTGCTTTTCAGTTGAAAAGCTTATTTTCCTTAATCTGCCACAAAAAGACCCCACATAAAATCCCAAAACAAGACAGAACAATAGCTTGGTTTGCACAAGGCAGAAATCCTTTGGGCATCAGTGAAATTCCTGAAGAAACTGAATTACTGGAGAAATCAAAGTTATATTTCATTACGTGCTGAGCTGTTCCTGCACAGTCCCCTCCATCCTGGCTGGCATGTGCTTCCACAGGAGGGGGACTGAGCAGAGCTAGCACAGATCTGCTCAAGTGCTCTGCCCTGTGAACCGTGCAGGTACACCATTGCAAGCTGCCAGTGCAGATGAACTCACAGCAGGACAAAGACAGCTAAGCCAATGCAGATTATATCTGTGACCATACCACAATGAGCTAGACACTATAAAGGCACCTTTGGTGAGGCTGAGAAGTCATTCTCGTCAGTGAGGCACTAACTATTATATCCTAAACCTGTTATGGTTATGTCCTCAAATGCCCTCAAAATGTCCTCAAAAATCATGGATAAGTTCTGAAGGTCCAGTTCTGCACCCATACTTAAAGGCTTTTCTTTGAAGGAGCAGCTGTGGGGGATTTCCTTAGAGAAGAATCTTCTCCAAAACCTCTGTATGGCACAATGATTTCTCAATCTGGAGAAGTGTGCTTCATTATGAATCTCTTTTTCACTAAGGAAGAGTGTCTGACGTAATGCTAAGGCTTCATTGATTCAGGAAGGCCTCTCCTTCTGATGGCATGAATTTGCTTTTTCCGATCTGTTGGTTAAGATATTCTGTAGTCTTAACTTTTAAATTAAAGTAGTGGTTAAAACAATTTAAATGAAAATCTATAGGACTTTTCCAGTAGTCTGTAGGGATAACCCATTTAGCACTTCCTAAAACTACCTACAAAGATCACAATTTTAGAAAGTGTATTAATCAACAATTATGTGTGTGACCGTGTCTAATACCCACATCTCAAAAAATGGCTACAATTAATACCACTGGTCATCCAGGCACTTAGTACCTGGATAAACTCTAAAGAAAACATAGGAAAAACATTCAGGCCAATATATGATGAAGAGTCCTCTTTAAAGATCACTTGGCATGGAACTAAACCTGTTAAAGGAAGGATTTACTATACTCCACGGGTCTGCTTTGAAGAAGCTTCCACTGTATTCAGTTACTATTGATTCATCAGGTACATGAACTGTACAGCTCTAATTAAAAACCTTTTTCTTTCCTTCTTTGAAACCAGCAGGGAACCTTAAATAGATTTAGTCTCAACTGAAAAAAAAAAGTGATAAAAAGATTAATTAGAAAGAAGCTAACCCAAATTCCCTGGCCTTCTTTGTGTCGATGTCGAAGCAACCCTAGTCTCCCCGGCTCTCCCTGAGCAAAGGCAGCAGCCAAAGCACCTTCCTAAGCTCTTGAACTGCTTGTCTTCAGCACGAACACACTTCGGCATGTCCCACAGGCAGGTGGTGCCTGCTCGCACACACTGTCCTTTCCATCTCTAGCAGGGAAAGATCCCAGTGCTGAGAACCCCAGACAGAAAAGACGAACGCAGAAAAGCAGGAATGGCTTTATTTGACCAACTGGGCTTCCGACACGCTGACTTGGCGACCCTTTCTCAGCACAGGGGAAGGCCTGGCGATGCACAGTGCCAGGAAGGGGCCTGGCCAGGAGGGTTCTGCTCTCAGGCTGCATCACAAGAGGAGGGCAATAACTGGTGGGTTGTGCTGAGCTTTCCATCTCACTCTGTAGATGAAATCCAGCCTGTACTGGTGACCCAGTGCCTGGACCGTGTAAACCCTAAGGAGCCTTTTGAACTGCAAAAAAAGGTTTCTTCAGATAAGGTTTGTCATCCTCTGGCCCTGTCCCACAGTGCTGAAGAATTTAGATAGTCCTCCAGATGTTACGGCATCACTCAAGGCTTTGCCAGCTGGACTGAAATAAAAATACTGCAAACCTACTCCAGGAGGAGGAAGTATGTCTCTCTCTAGGTAGCTTACTACTTCATGCTTAAAAGTCTGTCACCTGTGCTACTTAGGCTTTGATAGTCACTCATAGAAATAATAATTAGGCAGAGGCATTTTAAATACTTTATACCTTCTGATTGTGCTGCAAATAGTAGCTAGTCTGAGACAGTAATAGCCACTTCATCCTTCCAATGCCTTCCCGTGCATCAGTGAGTGTTTAGACTTCCTTAGGACAAATGCACATCCTAAACCTCAGCAGCACTCTCTAAAGCAATAGTGCATCCAAGCCTTTATTTCTAATTTCACACAGCTACCAGTGGCTTGGGGCCCTGCTTTGTGGCCATTCACGTAGCCAGGATTTCAAGAGCTCTGTAACCACAGGGATCCACTGCTTTAACATAGACTCCTACAACCTCCCTGCTGCTGCTTTTCATGCCAAGATGAAGCCGGGTTCATTCTGGTTCAGGGCTGTGGTGGTGAAGGTAGGCACAGTCCCTGTGCCCCACTGAGCCCAGTGCAGCTGGCAGCTGGAAGAATGCTAGCCCCTGCCCCAGCAGCACCACAGCATGGCTGGGCTCCAGCCCCCGCAACCCTGTCCTGTCCAACCATTGAAACAGATTTTTGAAAGGTCTGTTAGTATTCAACAGGAACAGGAATCTTGATTACTTACGATATTTTTATGAAATAGAAAATTTCACCTCTGATCTCCTTTAGTCAGCCTATAGGATCCTACAGTGTATACACCTGTCTGCAAATTACTGTAGTCAGTGGATTTTTCCAGAAGGATTTCCTAGACTCAGTTGACTTTATATAATAATATCCAATCCACATCTTCAGTTCTGCTTCATTTTTTTCAAAGTTTCTCCCTCCTGTGTGATAGAAATAATGTATTTGTCAATGAGTAAGGACAAGTATTTTCATGTGCCTGCTACATCCAATGCTGTAATCATGACAAACTGCAGCTTTATCAAATTCCTCCCATAGTGGCTACTTCTGCTCAGCTGCCACCAGGAATCCCGACCAATCTGCAGGTACCTTTACACATTAATAAACTTTCACTGGTGGCTACTGCTTTAATGAACTCTGTGTGCAATTCAGACCAATACTGGCTTACCATCAGGTTTTTTCCCACTTAAATATGTTTTAGCCCGTCAAGTGAACAGAAGGAAGAAGCCCTTACTTTTGCAAATGTAACAAGAAAAGTATCAGGACTCATGTTATTTAAAACTGAGCTGGGCAGGGTGGAGGGTAATGTACGGTAGACACCAATCCAGCATGGAATGGACTAAACAATTCACTGAACTCCATTCCATCAGCATTTTACTGACTTTCATTTCATTTACCTGCATCAATAAGCTTGGTTAATAAGGCACAGACCCCTGCTATTCCTCTGAAAGGCTTCAGCACTGCATTATACAGCAATTTCACTTTCCCAGCACTAACATAATGCAATAGTCTCCATGTTGAGGATACTTTCAATCTAACTTAAAACATATGTGGGCAATAATTTAAGCAGTGCCACAAACCCTGCTCCCCCTCTCTACCTTCAACAACTCCCTATACTCACATGCTATTGTCAGATGCTGGGGAAAGAGGGCACACTTTTCAAAGGAGCTCTAAAGGCCATGAATTTCATTTCCATATAGGTCATTTTCATAGACTGAACAGCTTCAATAGGAGCTTGCTAAATGACTGCACAATTATTTGAAAATTCAGTACTTGGCTTCTTTCATTGCTTTATGGGGTTATAGAAAAAGTCTTAAAATTATGCATGGTTCAAAGGACAAATTTAATCTTAACAATTTCATTTCTGCTAATTGCCAAAGCCAAAAGGAAGTCTGTCAAAGGCTAATAATTCCCCAGCATCTTCTGAGATGTGAATGTATATTATCAAATAAGATTACTTATTACATTCATCCTTTAGAGGGCATTCTGTGAATAAGGAATATGCTCTGGGTAACACTGAGGGTCAGATCTACCCTGGTGTATATTTCCATATTTGCACTTAACCCAATGAAAATGCATGAGTTACTTGCAGACATTACTCTTGGTCTTTAAATGTTTATTCTTAAAGCCTGAACTGACCTAAATCTTTTCAAATGGATCTACACATCTTCTCAATAGATTCCATGTTGCAGCACTCTCAAAACTAGCCAGCTGCAACAACGCTTTTACCATCACATACCAAGTTAACTTCAATAAGTAGTTAGCACACCTTGCCCTGGCACAGCCACCAATCCCCTACAAGGTCTCAAAGGCCCATCTACTGTTCATGCTGTTTCTTCATACTCTTCAGGCCAGTCTCTCTGCTTCTTGCCTCTGCTGCCTTCTCCAGAACACACACACCCTCCCTCTTCATTGGCTGCTCCCCTTAGAGCTATTTACCGCTTAACAGAACCAGCCACAGCTGCACCTTATCCACATCAGCCAACCCACTGCCCCTGAAGCCAGCCCACAGCTGTATATTCATTCCTCTACAATTCCACATGTAGCTTGCAACTGTTCCTTTCTGGTTTATTCTTGACTATATATCTAACTTGGGTGATAAAGGCATAGAGCCACCCAAAGGGAATGGTTGTTGATCACTGTCCCATAGCCTTCACTGATAGGAATTATTTCATGTCTGACTTCTCTCTTCCTAGGTCTGGTAATGTAGGTATATTTAATTAAGGATTTCAAGATGCCAAATGTTTCATCAGTTATTTGTAAACTAATTAATTCTAAGGGTTTTATCAGACTGTCACTCAATACAAACAAAAAATTATTTTGAAAAGCAGGTGGTCTCTAGTTCATTCACAAGAATTAACATTATTGTCTAATAATGGAAAAAATATCAGCAGGTCCATATCACCTTACTAAATCTTGTCCTTCAGTAGAGGTGATTTTTGGCATGGATTTCCTGAAAGATTTCCAGGTTGGAGATTTTATTGACATGGTTTTGGAAAGCAATTGTAAAGACAACTGGACTGGATGCAAGGTCCAGCAATGCAAAGGATGGGAAACCATGAATCATACAATCATACAGTCACAGGATGTTTTGGGTTGGAAGGGACCTTAGAGATCACCTAGTTCCAACCCCCTGCCATGGGCAGGGACACCTTCCACTAGACCAGGTTGCTCAAAGCCCCGTCCAACCTGGCCTGACTTGCTGGCTGCACTTCTTTTGATGCAGTCCAGGATACAGTTGGGTTTCTGGGCTGCAAGCACACATTGCTGGATCATGTTGAGCTTCTTGTCCACCAGCACCCCCAAGCCTTTGTCCTCAGGGCTGTTCTCAATCCATTCTCCGCCCAGCCTGTATATTGTGCTTGCACTTGGCCTTGTTGAACTTCATGAGGTTTGCACCTCTCAGACCTGTAAAGGTCCCTCCGGATGGCATCCCTTCCCTCCAGCATGTCGACTGCACCACTCATCTTGGTGTTGTCAGCAGACTTGCTGAGGGTGCATTTGATCCCACTGTCCATGTTACTGACAAAGATGTTAAACAGCCCTGGTCCCAGTACTGATCCCTGAGGAAGGCCATTTGTCCCTGTCTCCACTTGGACATTGAGCCATTGACTGCAACTCCAATTCCTTATCCAGCCAATTCCTTATCCACCAAGTGGTCTATCCATCAAATCCATGTCTCTCCAGTTTAAGAGACAAGCATGTCATGTGGAATAGTGTCAAATTCTTTGCACAAGTCCACGTAGATGACATCAGTTGCTCTTCCCTCACCCACCGACACTGTTACCTTGCTGTAGAAAGCCATCAAATCTGTCAGGCATAAATTGCCCTTAGTGAAGCCATGTTGGCTGCTGGTTGTCACCAGTCACCTGCTCATTTTCCATGTGCATTAGCATTGTTACCAGCAGGATCTACTCCTTGATCTTTCTGGGCACAGAAGTGAGACTGAGCAGTCTGCAGTTCCTGGGTCTTCTTTTTTCCCTTTTGTAAAAATGGGGGGTGTTTCCCCTTTTCCAGTCAGTGGGAACTTCACCAGGCTGCCATGATGTCTCAAATACAATGAATAGTGGCTTAGCCACTTCATCTATCAGTTCCCTCAGGACCTGTGGATGCCTCTCATCAGGTCCCATGGACTTGTGCATATTCAGATGCCATAGATGGTCCCGAACTTTATCTTCTCCTGCAGTGGGTGGTTCTTCATTCTCCCAGTCCCTGCCTTTGCCTTCTGTGACTTGGGCGGTGTGACTGCGGTACTTGCCACTGAAGACCAAGGCAAAAAAGTTTTTGAGTACCTCAGTCTTCTTCATGTACAGGGTAACCAGGTCTTCCATTCCTTCCAGAGAGGGCCCACATTTCCCCTGGTCGTCCTTTTATCGCTGATGTACCTATAGAAGCTTTTCTTGTTGCTGTTAATGTCCCTGGTCAGATTTAATTCTATCAGGCTTTAGCTTTCCTAAACTGATCCCTGGCTGCTTGGACAATTTCTGTGTTCCTCACAGGCTACCTGTCCTTGCTTCCATCCTCTGTAGCTTTCTTTTTCATGCTTGAGTTTGTCCAGGAGCTCCTTGTTCACCCTGCAGGTTTTCTGGCATTTTTGCCCACCTTCCTATTTGTTGGGACGCATCACTCCTGAGCTTGGAGGATGTGATCCTTGAATATTAACCAGGTTTCTTGGGGTACCTGCTCCTTCCAGGGCTTTACCCCACGGTACTCTACCAAGCAGATCACTGAAGAGGCCAAAGTCTGCTCTCCTGAAGGCCAGGGTAGCAAGCCTGCTGTGCACCCTCCTTGCTGCGCCAAGGATCTTGAACTCCACCATTTCATGGTCGCTGCAGCCAAGGCTGCCCTTGAGCTTCACATTCTCCTCCAGCCCCTCCTTGTTGGTGAGAAGAAGGTCCAGCATAGCACCTCTCCTTGTTGGCTCCTCTGTCACTTGGAGTAGGAATTTATCTCCAACGCATTTCAGGAACCTCCTGGACTGTTTATGCCCTGCTGTGTTGTCTCTCCAACAGATACTGGTGTGGTTGAAATCCCCCATGAGGACCAGGGCTTGTGAACATGAGGCTTTTCCTCTCTATCTACAGAGGGACGCATCCCCTCAGTCTTTCTGGTCAGGCAGCCTGTAGCAGACCACCACTGTAATGCCACTTGCCCTTGCCTGCCCTTTGCTCATGACCCATAAGCTCTCAGTCAGCTGTTTATCTGTCCCCTGGCAGAGCCCCATGCACTCCAGCTGGTCATTGACATAGACGGTGATACTCCCTCCTCATCTCCCCTGCTGGTCCTTCCTAAAGAGCATGTATCATTCCATTACAACACTTCAGCCATAGAAGACATCCCACCCCATCTCTGTGATGCCAATAAGATTATAGCCCTGCAGGCATGCCTCTAACTCCTCTTGTTTATTCCCCATGCTATATATGTTTGCATAGAGGAATTTAAGTTGGGCCCCCAAGGAAACTGACTTAGTAGCTGGAGTGGCTGGAATTCCTTTGTGCTGCTTATAAGCTGCCCTCCTGCTGACCTGCAATCCCTCTCCAGGCTCTGGCATCTATCACTGCCGCTGACATCAAACTGGTAGGAGTGGGATCGGTTGAGGTTCCCCTCCCCCAGCAACTTTAAAGTCCTCTTCACCATATAAAAAATTACTCTTAACATTGACTCTCCCCTGTGCAATGATGACGGCATGGTGACTAATGCAATGACTCTCCCCTGTGCAATGATAACAGTAGTATGACAAAGGGGAGTAAAAGTTGAACTTCCATGCATCTTCTGAGTCTCAGAAAAGGCTGCGTTGTCATTTGTACCTGGAAATGAAAAGTCAGTTATTCACAGCATCAGTAGGTCTGTTCTCCCTGATCAATGTAGTTTTGCTCAGAAGCATAAAGATTTCTTTGCAGTATATTATTTTCACTGAAAATATTTGCCAGATAAAAAGGACAGATTGCTATAAATGCCACTTTTTCTAGCAATAAAAGCCTCTAATTTTTGCAACTTTCAGAATTTCCAGGGCTTGGCAGTTTTGACTCTGTCTTCCCAGCATATTCTAAACAGGTCTTTCATTGATCCCATTTTCTGCAGTCCTTAAAAATCAAATATTGCTAGTGAGGATAATTTTAAAATGAAGAGTGTTTCTCTACAAATCAATCTGATATCTATGGGACAGTGCAAGTACACTCAGAGGTAACCAGATTCCTTCAAACATATTTCTTTTCCTAAAACCCCAAAGTGCATCACAAGAAATAATGCAGTAAATAGCTCCCAGTAATGCAGTAAGCAGTTCTCTACCTCTTCTGAGAACTCAGTTGATAAACTAGGAATAAATATGTATAGGGTTAAAAGATGAGCATCATGCAAAGGAGTAAACAGAAATGTCTGTATTCAACAGGATCAAGACAAATTTCATACCCTGTATGATCTAGGGAAAGTAAATTCAATTCAAGTTTGATTATATGTATCTATCTCTGTGTTTGTGTGTGTGTGAGGCCAGCCACACCTCTCCCATTTACTCCACACCTGATTTTTCCTCTCTGAGAGTCTGTATATCATTATATACAATCGTTGAACTATACTTTGAGATTCTTGATAAATGCCATCTATCTAGTTATCTGTATGTTGGTTAAGTCACTAAACTTTTGGCAAAGCACGTGTGGTTCCTCAGACTGTCTGTGTGTTTTTTAGTAATGTTAAAGGGAAACTAGGGCAGTCTGATGGACATTTCATTGTGATTATATGCAAACCTCTCCTAGAAATCAACTACAAAAAAAATGGACAAGGTAAGAGTCTTTTTGGTTCTAATTTTTGTCATTTCGCTTTACTATAAGGTTAGCTGAAGTACATCAAACAAAGTTCTGAAAGCAGGTATACAGTAGGATCAGAAGGAAGCAGGTCTGAGTGTGCAGAAATGGTGAGTCTGGTTTTAATAATCAAGCTGGGTGTAGGCAATGCAGCATGGTCATTCTGCAAGGGTAACCTGAACAGCCACACCTACCACCTTAGAGAGCCGCCTAAACCTTGCCCACCTGCCTGATCAAACTGTATGTGAGGACAAACATTTAAAGAGTTTGTCTGACTTGACCAGGACAACTAACATCTCAGCAAGCAACAGGCATCAGATTTTTCTAAATGAAAAATCTTGGTTGCACCACATTCTTGTGCAACAACTTACCTAGGAGAAGAAACTAAGTCTAGAGGTGGAGAACACTGTTTCCAAAAAGCATGAATGCAACTAAAGAATCTAAATGAACTGCTTTTGAAAAGCATAGATTATTTACCTGTAAATAATATTTGCAGTTGCCTTTGGTCTTTGACAAAATGTCATCAACAAACATATTTCCAGCTTGACTAACCAATCCATACAAAGGACAGCACATCTATATCACTTACGTTCAGCATTCCAGCCATCAGTAAACTTTTGCCTCCTGCAGTAGCAGGAGGTAGGTGTGACAAAATGAAAAGTGTATGAAAACAATGTTAAGCGTAACAGTTAAACACATACTTTACTCAATGCATATGAGGAAACTGCTTTGAGATCTGCTAAAGATCTAAAAATCTTTAACTCCACTTTATATGAAATTGCAGAGTACATGAATACTAGTTTTTGTCTGTCATCCTGCCTTCTTTTTGTCTTGAAACAAGTTGAGGTTTAATCCCTCTCTGACTCCTTTTTCTCAGACATTGTTGACTGGGTTGCAATTATGGGAAAGTCAACACAAATGTGAATTTCACCTCACCTTTGTTGGAAGGGCCACTAAATGACTCCATCTTAATACCCACAGTCCTGCGACAGTTAGTAGTCAAGGTCCCTCTCCACTGAAATTGCCTTTTAATAGTGATCTCATAACTCCTGAGGAACATAAGTTATGAGAAAGCTGATATCTGTGGTGAGAAAAAGTATGAGACCTACTGTTGCAGGACAACTGTGGATGTGTTCCCAGTAAGCGAGGCTCTTGATGCAGCAAGTTTTGCTTTCTGGGAAACTGGAAGTTATTCTGTGCATTTGCCAGTCTGGAGATGCTTGGCAAGGCAGCTTTATTGTTCATCACTGTTACAGACACAGGCCAGGTTCAGCCCGGATTCACTTTAAACTTAATTAGGATTCTGGTAATATTATGCTGCTGCCACAGGGAGTGATCAGAGTGTGATGCAGAATCAGCCTTTGTGAGTGTCTCTAATTGTGATTAGAAAGGGATGACTGTCTTCCTAAAATGAATGCCCCAGAAACCAAAGTTAGACGATGCAACTCTGTCCTCTGGTTTTACAGCAGCCACCAGTAGTTAACTAAATATCTAGCAGTGTTCCTGGTGACAGTACTCCCAGCGCAGGGCAGCCTGACTGGCTTAAGACTCTGTTTCCAGTTCAGATTCAGGACTATGCACAAATCCTGCAAAGCCCCTCCCTGAACTCTCCTTTAACAATCTGCAAAGTGACACTGGGCTGTCCACCCAGCCCCTCCCATCAGTCAGAGTAGGTACGTTATGCATGGAGGGAAAGAGGGGGTCCAATGCCCAAAGAAAGACTAATTTCTAGAAGGAAAGAGATAGGGAAGCCTGAGTTGGATTTCAGGTAAAGTACAGAAGAAACAGTTCTGTATAGTATTGTCCACCACTGTAATCAGGACCATAAGTAATAACACTTGTGCTTTCACTGCGTAGCTCCAGGTTCAGGACCTGCACAGGAAGTTTCTCTTCCTCCCTCTCTTTCCTAGCAGAACAGCCGATACCAGCATATGAGCTTTATTCTTCTCATCCCTTACCAGAGATGCTTTCCCTACCAAACCCAGGGGAAATCCAAGTGCAATCCAATTAGTGCAAGCAAATGGGGTCACCTATAACCTGCAACCTGATGGGATTTTCTGACAGGGCATTGGAAACATCTGCGTACCCCACAGCATCACACAGCTAAGGTTTTCTAGAGGACTGAAATACTTGCCCCCGAGTACTTCACAGATGGCTGAGAGGATCTTCCCTATTAATGAATTCAGACCTCACAACAACTTGTCTTGACAAAAAGATAACATTTAAGGTTTCAAAGAGAGTAAGCAGCAAAAGAGGTTGTCAGATAATTTAGATGAATGATGTTCTATAATTAATTTCAAGGTCCATTGAGCATAGGGCTGTTAAATACAAAACCTGTGCATAAGAGTATAAACATTTCAAAAATATCTACTTAAGCAATACCAAGAGTCTGATATAAACTTAACTGTAATATCAAAGTTAAGGACCTCGGTGCTGTTCCTCACTGACATCCACGTTCATTTTGCCATGTTTTATGACTGGGAATTTAAGGGAAAAAAATATCTGAGGACTTCTCTGGGAACAGAATAGAACTTAAGATTCTAGCTAGAGCTATGACTTTCATCATTTTTGGTGGTGTAAGCCAATGCTTACTCTTTGTTTAATTGTCATTTTCAGGTTTGAACACACTGCCTTTCTGCAAAGCTTGCCTCTCATTAAGAAGGGAGGATTATGAGCAGCCGTCAGCCTCTGCTCAAAGGATGAAACCATCTCCATGAAAATGATGAGGAGCAGTGGCCAGCATGTGGTTTGGCACCACTGGTGTTCACAAGGCTGCAGAACTGTAAGAAGGAGAGGAATCTCCTCTTAACAGCTCTTTGTAAAGAGATCTCCAGTAATACATATCTCTGAAACATCCAGTGTAACAAAGTAAAATGGAGTCTTAAATGCACTGGGTAAATGCCGCTGATACCCACGTTTTAAGGAAGGAAAGCTGTTAACAAGAGGTAGAGTACTCCACAGGACATGGATGTTGCTAGCTTGACAGGACAGAGTCTGATGAAGAGAGGTCCAAGGTTCTTCTAGTTGTGGCATGAAAAGACACAACACAATAATCATAATTTGTTCTGTTGAGGAGTCTTGTACTGGTAAGAATAGTGATTGCACCTGTAGAAATGAGGGCCAGACCATTACAGCCACCCCACCTCCAGCACATTCAGCTGTTACCCTGAGCACAGAGGTTTATTTATCCTTCCTGATGAATTGTTGGAAAATTTTCCAAAGCAGTCAAAAGCAGACCAAAACCATCTCTAAAGCATCTCTCTTATCCTCAAAATAATCTGGTAGCACTAAAGACAGAGGAACTATGGTCTCCACCCGTTTCCCAAGCTACCTAGGGAGAAACGGTACCCCCAGAGCAGCATGTTAACTAAAAGTAAATGACTGAAGAAGGAGAATTTGCTCAAGAATTTGCCTAGATTGTTAAAACCAGTGGTAAATGTTGCTTCAGAGAGATACTCTGACAAGGAAAACCACTTATGCAAAAGCATCAGAATTTTCTAGGGGAAATGTCATTTTCTAGTCGGAAAAAGAGATGCAATTTTCTGTCAGGAAAATAAAAATTATAGTTTTGTGATTGCCCACCTGAAGAGACTCTATCCATTAAACTCACTACTTGCAGGAAGAAGACAAATAGGTAAAAGCAATCCTTTGGGAAGCTGATACCTGCTGCAGACATTGTTGTCTCCCACACAGCTATTGATTAAGGCCCTAAGTTTTCTATCACATTTTCTTAACTTTTTTTTAATTATTATTATTTTCGTTTCAGATAAAAAAAATCTAGATGCACAGGTAACATTTTATAAAATCTTAAAATCCATGCTGACTCAGTACAGCAACACCTTGGAGGTGAACAGCTTTAGGAAAGGATCTATTATTACAGAAAGCATAGCAAATTAGTTTTTACTAAATGCCTTCCAAGGTCTGCTCAAAAGCCTCTGGATACAGAGTAATGTACAGACCATATGATTTCCACCCGCATAGATTTGCACTAATGTGAAAGGTTAATTTTCATGTAAATTGCATGGGAAATGGAATACTACCCCCAGAGCCAAGGAGGAGGTGAGTAAAAGAAAATGCATATAAATGGTATCATCTGAAATAAAATGAAGGGCAGAAATTAAATAGGATGTTGTAGTTCATAAAAGTGCCCTGAGATCACGAGGCTTCTCTCTCCTTTGCAGAATTTCTCTTCTACACCAACACATAATTTAGCTTCTTCCAAGAGCAACGCCCAATTTCCTAAGCATTTATTCCAGATCCCTTGGACATATTTGTGAACGAGGTGCTATATAACTTACAAAAGTGTAGTAGAATATAGCACATCTCTATTTCTTCTACAGCAAAATCACAGAATCATAGGATCATTTCAGTTGGAAAAGAGCTTTGAGTTCATTAAGTCCAACTGTTAACCTAGTACTGCCAAGTCCACCACTAAACCATGGCCCTAACACCACATCTAAGCATTATTTGAATACTTCCAGGGATGGTGATTCCACCACGTTCCCGGGCAGCTTGTTGCAATGCTTGACCACCCCTTCAAGGAAGAAACTTTTCCTAACATCCCATTTAAACCTTGCCTGGCACAACTTGGGGCTGTTTCCTCTTGTCTTGTTGCTCGTTATCTGGGAGAAGAGACTAACACCCTCCTGCCTACAACCTCCTTCCAGGCAGTTGTAGAGAGTACTAAGGTCCCCCCTAGCCTCCTTTTCTCCAGGCTAAACACCCCCATTTCCCTCAGCCGCTCCTCATAAGCCTTGTGCTCCAGACCCTCCACCACCTTCACTGCCCTTCCCTGGACATGCTTCAGCACCTCAAAACGATTACATCCTTGTCATAAGGAAAACTATGCTGTCCATAACCTTAAATAGCCTTTGAAATGAAATTCAAAGAGGAGGTAAGTAGGTTGCAATATTTATCATTTTTAACTCTGTACATCCAGGACAGAAATGTACCCCAGAAGAGCCTGCAGAAGATGTCATACCTTCATTTCGGATGGAAAATCTATACCTCCAAGAGGCTAAAATCTGGTGTTCTTAACCTAGAAAGAATTCATTATAATAATAATCCCAGAGACTAATATATTTGTAATCCAAGCTACCTCTGCAGAAAGAATGGAGACAAATGGCAAAATGAGAGCTGTGCAAGGCAAAAGGAGGAGCCGGGAGTAAACGAATTAAGACATAGCAAACATCTGCCAGAAAACTGCTGATTTGTGGCTGAATTACCTCTCTTACTAAGCCAGATGGTTCATTAGCAAAAACCATGAGTAGATGCCAAAGCAGCTTTAACTCTGCAGTGACCTACACCTGTATCTAGTGCTTACAGGAGCATTGAACAGACAGAGCACTCCAGATCTGTCACATAGTTTAGCGTTAAGGCTGGCAGTACTGGGCCATGGGTCTTCACTGCAAACTCTAGCCTGTAAATAGCCCTGACATTCATGGAGCCTGGGACATGAGGCAGCAGATTATTTTTAAAGGTAGAGTGGATCTGTTGCTTTGTAGCAGCATCTTACTGTAGAGGAATGAAGGCAGTGGGTTGATTAGCATTGATAATATGCAGCTGTGGCCTTGCCTCGAAGGCAGTGGGTTGGTTGACATGGATGATGTGCAGCTGTAGCTGGTTTCTGCTAAGTGGTTAAATAGCACTGAGGATGGTGGGAGAGGGGGTTGGATGGAGGAGGAGTAGTGTGGTTTGATCTCTGGAGGAAGGAGGAACAGCATGGACAGTAGATACTGACTGACAGTAAAAGCCTTGTTACAGCGTACTAGTTTGTTTGTGCTGTGACATCTTTTTGCTTTTTGCTGTTATATCTCTTTTTATAACTTATTCCTACCAGCCATCATGTTCCAGGTCAAAAGTGGTTTTGCACAATGTCCAGTTTATTTCTTTTTCATTTCTCAAGACATCAGATGTTCTCTTTTCGTCTGTGCCTTTACCTTTCTCTGTGACACTGATATCAGCTGTGAGGAATGCTTTGATATTCCTGTGTTGAAGGCAGAGACTGATTTTTAGCTTTGTCAATATCCTACATGCTATGGCTAGATTTCTAGTTGCTCTTTGCTCTTGCCTTAGTCTCAACTATGGGTAAATGAGCATGTCTGAAAATCAGGACTACCTAAGCTCATAAAAATGCTTTATGATGGTATTTGGGCATTTGCCTTGCAGCAGACATAAAGTGGAGAGATTACTGCCTTCTTCTACCTCAAGCACATCAGCATTGTAGATTGCCTGTGAAAGAAGGCCTCTGATAACACCTGGGGTTTTTATCTCCATGACCATCTGTGTGGGACTCAGCTGATACTTTGCACCACTGTCACTAGATGTTTTCTCATGACGAGCACTTTTGGCTGCCTTTTTCAGGCTTTCTTCCCCAGGAGGCTGCTGCTTTTACCTACCTAGCCATCTCTGTCCTTTTGCTTCTTGGCCATGACCAGCTTTTAGATCTCTACCTTCCCCTTCTCCCAGAGGTCCATTTTTCACTTCAGGCCAGACCTGGCCTTGCCCTGGATGGAGGGGCTACTTCAGTGGGCAGTGCTCCCTGGGGGACAAATCAGAGACACTGTTCCATTGGTGGTACTATGAGCATTAATATAGGCTGCCTAATCTCTCACTGCAACTTTTCCCCATGTCACCTAAAACCATGGTGAGGGTCAGAAACCTGTCTTTGTACCTTCCCAAAGCCATGTTCAAATGAAAAGGAAAAGAGCTGTAAGTGAGGGAACACAGCAGTAATTTATGATTACAACTGTTTACCAAGGAGGATGGGATACATAATATCCATCAACGGCAAGTAAGTGCTTAGTAGATAGTGAATCAGGCTTGTAATTTCCCACCAGCTGGGAAGGACACCCTCTCAATAGCTGAATATGCTTTTTCTTAGGTTGATAGCTTTGTGCTTAAGGTAATACTATATTTAAAAGTATATTTAATGTTATATCAATATAATGCAGTTCTTTCTACCTTGCTGGAAGTATCTGTCTGGACTATAAATGGCTTGGAAATTCTGGCACCATCAGCAGTAGTGCTGTTCTCTTTCTTTGTTCTGGAAGCAGTGATACCACTTCGAAGAACTTAGATACAACTACCCAATACACAAAAAAAATGCATACATCTGCCTTTCTGTTTGTGGTTGTCTGCATTGCATCTGGGCATTATTCAGTCTTGTGTTTTATATGCATCTTGTCTCGAAGCCCAAAGGACAAAACTCACTGGCACTCCACGCACGGTACCCAAGGATTGCTCTCACTCTTTCTGCCTAATAAAATTCAGAAAAAAAAATCATGATCACATGTAGCTGTCTTTCCATTCTTCACTGAAAATCATAGTGTCATTTGAACATGTCTTTATACATTCCTGATGGGGCCAGATAAACTGAATGCTGCAAAAAAAACCAAACCTATATCCACTGACCCGGACCAGATGACATTACTCTGAACTCCAGATGTAGAAAGGCCAGGTTGCCTGCTGTCTCACCTTAACCCTTCTGGTCAGAGGAATACATTAAGGTCCCTTGATTAAAAACAGTGACAATATAGACATGGCAATTTTGCAAATTTAACACTCCATTCAATATATCTTAGATTTGGATTCATGTTTACCTAGCAGAAAGCCATCTGGGTTAGGACATCACTACTTACCATTCCCTCAGGATATGGGATTCCTTTGTCATTTCTTATTTTTACATCTCACTTAGCTCTTGTTTTTGACTGGCAGATTCTCTGGGTTTTGACCTTAATTCAAGGACTTTTTTTATTTTTATGGAAGTGTCTAGATATGATAACAGATGCATTTGCTTCATCCTTGGGAGAACACATCCCTTAACTTCTGTACCACATAATCTAAAGGTTTATAGTGTTGTACTGTCCTTCAATTTCCTATTTGCACTTCCTCTGATAACTTCTGTGATTAGGCTCAGCTTAGGCTTACAGAGATAAGGTGCTACTTAAAAGCCTTGCATTCTCTCTCTCCTCACACAAAACTATTTCTTGCACCTGTGGCTCAACCAGCTTCTATTTCAAAGTATTTCACATGGATCCTTGCCATTTTGCAAATAGCTTGTACTCCAAACCTCCCTGCAATATTTGAAGTCTGTTGGAATTCTGTCCCCTGTTTTTTGACTGTGGGTATTATAGTTACATAGAATGGGTTACAGTACCCATTCAGGCCACCTGGAAACTTCTCTTCTTCCTCCTTACCCCAGTCTTACAACACAAATATTCTTTTTGGCTGCAGGCATTACAACTTTGCTGTTTCCTCCTAGACAAGAAGCAGGGTGTCAAAAAAAGGTTGTGGTCTAATTAAGAAGTGCTCTATCGTGTCCTCTGATACCTGACTAAAACACTCTACCCACTCATCCGTTGTGCATGGTAGGCTGACATCCTTGGCACATAAAGAGACGGATGCTCTTTAGGATAGCAGACACCTTTTTTATTAGGCTTGATACAGTTAGTGCATCAATCAGTAAACATTTCTTTGTGCAACCAAACTCAGGAAATAGTTTAGTTTTGCTATTCATATTTTGGGATAGCATGCAGCATAATTTATCAGGACCTGCGTTCATGGTCACATAGCTGACAATTGATTTGCAGCTCTGAACCCCTCAATAGGCACCTAAAGATAATCACCAGCAGCTGTCTTGTTATTGTTCCCCTGGCATCTCAAGGATGTTTATTCATGGATCTCTGCCTGTCTTCATATCACTTTGGCCCTGCTCTCAAGTCAGTAGATCTGAGCCTGTGTCATCAACTATATTTCTCATTGTCATTATAGAATAATCATTTGTATTTCCACCCGTTTTCACTGAGCCTTGATCAAAACTAAAGTTACTGTCTACAGCTGTCATAGCTTTCATGCACCAGCTTTTTTCCATTGTGTGACAAACAATAAAAAGCTGTCACACTGCTATGGAAGAGCAGCTCTCTGGAACCTTATTTTCATACCCTGCTTCATGACTATGATATTTCAACCACATCTGTATAACTTTAGCTCTTTGGCCCTCTACTTCTCCAGTCCTCATCTATGCTTTCACTCTTTCAACATACTCTCCATTAATTTCATGTCACAATCTGTTTCACAGCTTCTCACTTCTGTTTCACTACAGTCAAAAGCTGAAGTTGCTAATCCTCTCCTGCTCCTTGCTCACACAGTCAGCATCAGGGAGCAGAGCTAGGAGACTAATTTCTCCTTAAAATGCCATTACTACTGTTTTGGAGGTTTTCATTCCATCGTTTTAGAAATACAGGACACCTGATGCAGCACTGGAGCTGGCCACAGTAGAAGCACCTTGAGTGTTGAGATGCCAGGGAGACTGATGCAGTCCTCCAACCATACATTAAGGCTCATGTTGCATCTTTAACCTTTGGCTTTCTTGCAGGTACAAGGAAAGAAAGGAGGACAAAATAAATTTATGCATTTCTATATGTAATTTTTCTTAGGAGATGGGACAATGAAAAAATACAAAGACAGTCTAAGATACTACAGTCTTATGTCTGCTCAATCAACATTAGCATAGAGATTTCAGATATAGATAGAACATATCATTATTTCCTCTATTTTAACCAGTAAATAAGATGGAAATCAATCTATTTACAACCAATGTGCAAAATATTTCATAAATTACAAAATTAATTACAAGTCTGTGTAATTAATTACAAGTCTGCCTGTCAAAGATAAATTCAATTGATTGAGAAACCAACTATGACACAAGAAGGTCTTACACTGCGTAGTGAGTACCTAAGTATACAGAATTAGGTAAAGCTTGATCAATAGTATCTTTCTGAACAGTACCTATTAGAATATTGAGCTGAGATCCTGCCTGGTATATACCATATATGTCTGGGGACTTGATTTGGCTGTGTATAGTAGCTGACAAATATTTTCAGCAAAATGTCCTTCACACATACCTCTACTGCCCTCCAACTGCACAGTACAGTGATAAAGACTAATGGTATAAGGGAATGTAACCATATATAGTATTTATATTATACAGTATAGTAAGACTCTAACTGTAACTCTTCACTAGGATGTTAATGTCTTTCATACATTAACCGTATGCAGCACAAAAGAATACAGTAAAAAATGCCATTCATGTGCAGACAGGTGGAAACTGACCCCTTGCAACTATTAGCTGAACTCTTGTGTTGTATTCCCCTTTGCTAACAAGACATATTTGAGTAGCTAACAAAGGCAAATTTGTCAAAACTCAAAGAGTATTTGATGACCAAACCCACTAGCCTAACATTTTGGCAGCTATGCTCTGTAATAGAGCAACTCCTATTGACACTTCAAGCACAAACACAGAAAATCTTTTTGCAACAGTAGTCTCCATCTGCAAGAACATTTTTTCTGGTAGCAGAAAAAGTTAGACAGGCATTGAGGCAACATTAAACTTTGCCAAGGATCAGTTTCATATGCAAAGATAGTTTTGCTCTTTAAACAATCTCAGAATAAAAAGCCAAAGCCTCAAAGGCTGGAGCCTAGAACAGATTCCACAGAAGAATTAAGGGCATAACTTTCTCTTTAAATCTCATGCCAAGCGTAAGCAAGTCACATCACTTTTGGGTTTCAGGAATAAGCGAAATCAGCCAATCCATCTGAAAATATTACTTGAATCTAAAATTAGCTGGGCAACTCTCACTGGTACCGAGGCAGGGAAAAGCCAAGTTCCTAAAAGGCTTTGTCAGTGAACAAATGGGAGATTTGTCCTTCAGTCTGATAAATTAACAGGACTGACAACATCCCTATCTGCATAACAAGCACAAGTGTCACAATCCATTTTAGAGTGATAGACTGTAGACATATTTAATATTCCTATAAAATACTATATGCCTGTAAACCCTATCTTTTTTTTTTAAGGTACATGTTGAAGAAATGAGGCCATTAGCATTGCTGAAACATTGGAGCAATACAGGAGATCAGGATGTCACTGTCTAGTATTCTTCAAATTCTTTCTGCATGACCCTTAATGGGAATTGTAGTCATATCACCATGTTCAAAGGACATCTTGCTATATCATTCAACAAGTTTGATTTTCCAGATGTCTTTCCACTTTTGCAATGGCCTGAAGCACTGTATGCAGCCAAAATGGCAGATGGTCTCACAAATATTTTTCTGTTGTGTTCCAAAGCTCACAAAACCTGTTTTGCTTTAACCAAGACTTGTATATTTTTTGCTCATAACAGCTATCCTGGGCTAGCTTTGCCATATTATTGGAATTTTGTTGCTCTTATTGTTACACTGCCAGTGTGGGAGTCAGAGTGGCTGTCAGTGAGTTGACTTCATGAGGCATGTCTTTGCAACTGTACACAGGACAGCAGAAAGCTGATCCCACATAGTGCATGGCAAAAACCAAATTTTTTCTTGCTCAGTTTCAGATGCATTTGGGAAGACTTTTCTCATTACAATGTATTCCTAGTTTAGGAAAGATATATGCTTGACTGTCAGATTCTAAATGCTTTAAAATTTCCTGTGATCAAAGTGTTGCCCTTGCAACAATTTTTCAAAGACAGATTGTCACTTGGAATGATTTTATGTATCGGAAAACACCTAGAGGTAAGAGGTAAAATCTCTCAAGTTAATTATTTAATACCTAAAACAAAGCAAAGACATTAAGTAAGTATTATTTTTAAAACAAGTAAGGTGCCCGTGTGTTTAAGACAAAGAAATGGCACATCAGGGATCCTGCCTTTCTTGTCTGGGTTCTTATTTCAAGTGCAGTTTTAGTCAGGTTGCTTGTGCACTGCACTGTGGACTTGCTCCCTGCAGGGGCACTGGCAACCCTTAGCAGTTCACCTGTTGTGTGTAAAGTGTGATGACAGCTAAGTGTGAAGATTGGCCAGAGCTACTAAACCCTAACCACTAGGGAAAGTTGAATGACTTCTGAATTCTGCCACCCCTAAGGACTGCAAAGCATCTGAAGTGCTATGAGGAGGTGGATCCTTTCACTCGGGGTTCTCAAGTCTACATCTTCTGCAGGTAGTTTTTCTCAAAAATCAAGACAAAAGTCACCGTTTATGGATTAAATGTTAAATAGCCATTAAATAAAATGCACAAGTCATCACTAGAGCTCCAGTTTGATTTTAACCAGGCAGATGTCCTAACTATGTCAAGAAACCAATTTATTCTGGGAACTCAGAAACAGCCCAGCAGTTTTATGAGGACCACCAGGAAATTTGGATGTAGGTGCTGAGTACTCCTTTAAGCCTTCGATTATGTTTACAAACCGTGTTCTGACTCTTTGAAGAAACTAAGGAAAAAAGAATAAAAGCAAGGTCCCTAAAGGTACTTGAAAGCTTATTTTTTTCATTTCTAAAATGGGTCTAGTGATCTATACTGTGTATTAATGTGCTGCTGTGTCAGTGCTAACTGTATTCTTTTCTTGCTTGTGGCACTTACAGATGTGCAGTGTTATACAGTGCATTGCCTCTTGATATATTGCTCCATAGAAACTGAGTCGTTAGCTAATCATATGTGCAGACATCCAGAAACACTCTTGAAAGGATTTTGGCTCTTAAATTTCTTCAAATATTCCCTTCAAATGAAAATTACAATTTATTCACTCCACTCATCCAGTGCTCTAAATGTTTAAGTTATATATAATATTTCCTACAGGGGCTGAGGCATTAGCTGGTGTTCACAGGTTCCAAAAGCTGTTTCTGAGAGATGTTGATGGTAAAATATGGCTTTCTTGTCTCAGTCTCATTATATATACATATGTTACATGCATGCAAGAGAAACAGCCCTGTAGACTCAGAAAAGGAGGGGAAGGTGGTGCCACAGTCACCTGAGCAGATTCCCCTGCAGCCTGTGGAAGAGGTGATGGTGAAGCAGGTTGTCCTTCTGTAGCCCATAGAGGACCATGGTGGAGTAGATACCCACACTGCAGTCTATGAGGGACCCCATGGGTTATCCCACCCTAATCTTTAGCTTCTCTCACTTTCCCTTGACTTACAGCCACACATGGATAACTATAAGCTACCAAACTCCGCTTCCACTCACCACCATACATTTTCAATGAGTTCCTAGCTAAGAAGGTTGGCCTTTGTCTTCACTGTCTTGAGCAATAGTTTCCTTATTTCCAGGAGCCACATAGATACCTATATAATGTACCATTACATAAAATCACTACCTTGCTGCTCTGCTGTAGTTGTCTGGGTTTTTTTTCACTCTGACAGAGGGGTGATTAAAACCCCTTTCAGCTTTTGCCTTGTTGAGGATGCCTTTGCACCAGTACCACCAGCATAGCTGTGACATCCCAAACTCTGCTTTCTTGATTTCCATTTCTGGATCTCCCACAGGAGTTAGAAATGTTGTGGCATGGAGGTTTTTTTCTTCTATTCACTTAATCAGCTAAAACATTTACAGAAATTGTGATCTTATAGAAATGATAGAACCTAAAGTAACGGGGTATACTGCAAAGCAGAATCCGTTTCACTTTTTACACTAAAAATGCCTAAATCTCAGCTCTGACCTAGCAGTTTACATGACCCTATCACAAATGAAGCCAACAACTTAGAAAAGTGGAAGGGCTCTGACTTCATGGGAAGAGTCAGAGGGCTGTGGTCTCCATACCCTCATGTTACATGCCAGCATGTAAATGTAGCTCCCGGCTTACGATCAAGTCATTGCAAGACAGAGCTCTACCAGTCTCCAAAGGAAGCCAATGACAGTGTTAGCAAATTCTGCTTGTTGACCTTGTCAGCATCAGAAAACATATGTATTGGAACAACTTTAAGTGCAAAGATTAAATGAAGGATTAGGCTCCGGACGTAATAAATACCTGCACCAAGCATCAGTGCAACTGTTACACAAAGCCAAAGATCGTGTTTAGGCAACATCAGCCAGTCAGTAATTGATCTGGGGTAATTTTCTATCCAGAGCAAGTTTACTGCCCACCTGCTCTTCTTTTCAGGCACAGAAAGCTGCCGTGATGCTAAACGAGAGCATCTACCAAAACCAGTAATCACAGCCTGCTGGAAATGTGCTCCTGAAGAAATCATCGCCAGCTGGCACTCATGGGACTGCATCAGCAGCTTACCCTGTACTGCAGATCTGATGGGCCCCAGGATTTCTCTGAGACACTTATCCTCAGACACAGATGCTTTTTGAGGGAGTTGTTCAGCTCTGGGAATCTTTTCAGCCTCAGTCTCCGCTTAGGAGCTGCTAGTCAGCAAGCAACACAAAAATAAATGTTTCAGTAAGGTAACTCACAAATACAGACTCATCAGTTTGTAAATAGAAGACATCTACTGAAAGTGACTGCTGATATATCTCTGACTTCCAGGTAGCCACACTTCTTCATAGCTTTATTTCTAAGACATACTTCATAGCATTACAGGAATTTTCAGTTTCTGATGATATAATTCAATTCTCCCACATTCTGTCTTCTCTTTCAAGCAGCACTGCTGGGAAAGGTAAGAAATGCAGGTAAATTACATTCTTATGGGCATTCTTACAGGCACAAATGCCTATATAATTTCTGTATTCATAAATTAATAATTAATAATTTTTAAAAGTATTCAGGTACACTCTGGATCATTCAGATTTCTAGTGCTAATATAACTTCAGCACCAAAAAATATTGTGTAATTTCCCCCCAAAAAAAATGAATTTTAACTAAACCATCATTTTTAGCACTAATTTTAGTGTTTCCCACAAGTTTCTAGTTCTCAGATGAAGCAATCTGCAGGAACTGGTGCAAAATCCAGATATTTGCTCATGAAATTACTAAAATACTCCATTTCAACTTGATAAACAAACTTGATACAACCTCTGAGTTACCTATAGGATCATCAAAAGGGTGTGGTTAACCAGGGCAAGGTTTGCAGAATAATCATGAAAAGTTCCAAAGTGTTGATTTTTCATCTTAATTCAGGGTAAGGCAAAATTTCTGAAATTTCAGCATGTCCTATAGGGCAGGATTTCAGTGCTTTGACTATTTTACTGACTTGACATTTCTCAGAAACTGCAGTCTCATGTAGAGCTCCCCACTGTGCTATAGTACATATTGGGTCTAAAGTGTGTAAGCATTTTAAAAGCATTCCAGAAATGCCATCACTCCTGTAAGATATATTTAGAATGTTCCTGGACAAGATTAACAAGTATTTCTACAAGTAACTATGTGACACTGCATATTAGAGGCTAGAAAGAATGGCAGTATGTGGGATTTTCTATCTGAGAATGGTAATAACAGATTAGTAACAAAACCATAGAATAAGCCCTAGGATAAATTCTTTTAGCGAGGTTCATCACTGTGGTACTGCAATTCATTTTTGTGCAGTGTCCCTTTCTGTTGTAGTGATTCAATAAAGCATTTGAGCATGGGGACATGCATGTGAATTCTCTTCAAAATGAAGCATAAGCCTAAACTATTTAGGATCCCAAAAGGCCTGAATTCAGGAAAAAAACACGCTGGCAGGGCCTCAGCAGAAATGGCTATGAATCCTACTTCTGGTATGGGAAAGAAGGACCCAAAAACTACACATTGGTCAGCCTCACCTCCATCCCTGGAACAGAGGTGGAACAGCTCATCCTGGAGGTCATCTCAAAGCCTGTGGAGGAAAAGAAGGTCATCAGAAAAAGTCAACATGGATTCACCAAGAGAAAATCACACCTGATGTAGCCTTCTACAATGGAATGACTGGCTGGGTAGATGAGGGGAAACTGGTGGATGTTGTCTACCTTGACTTCAGCAAGGCTTTTGACACTGTCTCCCATGACATCTCCATAGGTAAGCTCGGGCAGTGTGGGTCAGATGAATGGACAGTGAGGTGGGTCGAGAACTGGCTGAATGGCAGAGCTCAGAGGGTTGTGATCAGCGATGCAGAGTCTGGCTGGAGGCCTGTAGCCAGCGGTGTTCCCCAGGGTCAGTGCTGGGCCCAGTCCTGTTCAACTTATCAGCGACCTGGAAGAAGGGACCGAGTGCACCCTCAGCACATTTGCTGATGACACCAAACTGGGAGGAGTGGCTGACACACCAGCAGGCTGCGCTGCCATTCAGCGAGACCTGGGCAGGCTGGAGGGCTGGGCAGAGAGGAACCTCATGAAGTTCAACAAAGGCAAGTGTAGGGTCCTGCACCTGGGGAGGAACAGCCCCACGCACCAGCACAGGCTGGGGGCTGATCTCCTCAAAGGCAGCTCTGTGGGGAAGGGACCTGGGAGTGCTGGTGGGCAGCAAGCTGGCCATGAGCCAGCAGCGTGTCCCTGTGACCCAGAAGGCCAATGGGATCCTGGGGGGCACTGGGAGGACTGTGGCCAGCAGGTGAGGGAGGTGATCCTGACCCTCTGCTCTGCCCTGGTGAGGCCACATCTGGAGCGCTGTGTCCAGTTCTGGACTCCCCAGTTCCAGAGAGACAGGGGACTACTGGGGAGGGCCCAGCCGAGGACTACAAAGATGATGAGGGGACTGGAGCATCTCCCTTCTGAGGAAAGGCTGAGAGAGCTGGGCCTGTTTAGCCTGGAGAAGAGAAGGCTAGGAGGGGATATCATCAACATCTACAAATACCTTAAAGGTGAGTGCCAAGAGGACGGGGCCGGGCTCTTTTCAGTGGTGCCCAGTGACAGGACAAGGGGCAACGGGCACAAACTGCAACTCAGGAAGTTTCACCTGAATGTGAGGAAGAACTTCTTTACTTGGAGGGTGACAGATCCTTCTCTGGAGACATTCAAAACCCACCTGGATGCTCTAGGTGCAACCTGCTCTAGAGGAACCTGCTTTAGCAGGGGGTGGGACTAGATGATCTCCAGAGGTCCCTTCCAACCATTCTGTGATTCTGTAATTCTGTAATGTCCCTGGAGCTGACAGGTTAAATTCCCCACTTCATGAAATAAGGCAGTGGAGGGAAGTTTGTCCTTCTAACAGACACATTCAGAAAAATTGTGCAGATGGAAGCTGATAGTGCTTACCTGCTACCTTTCCACTACACCCCTCCAAGAATAAGCAGGGAGCTGGGAGACAACACAGCAAATAAATTAATTACAAACTGCTTACACATAGCATCAGTTTCATGTCTTCTCACCAAATCACCAGGAGACTTGGACACACATCAGCAGATCAAAGCTCCTGCAGGCATGCTCTTGTGGTAATAGATACTATGATGCTACACTGCAGTAGGAACACTTTTCCTCTCTCTCCTTCTCTCTCTCTTTCTCTTTGTGGTTTTTTTTTTTTTTTTTTTTAGTTTAAATACAAGTACAGAAGCACTTGAAACTGACCTAAAAAGGTTGAGTTAATGAAGATCATGCAAATAGAGAATGTCACAAGAACGGGTCAAAGATTTGCATGCATCATAGTGGAGCCACTGCATACATTTCCATAACAGTAAGTGATGAATAGTAAAATGTACAAGTTTTATGTTTTTATCAAGTCATCATCTCTGATTTAATATTCCTTTTGGTGTATTTTTTTAGTTCCTTGTCCACAGTGCTCCTTCCTTCATTATTTAGTTCAAATGATAAGCCTTTTTCCACCTTTGGGAGTTTTATTTATATTTTTTCCCTTCCTGATGCAAAATAGAAATATGCATTAAAAGCCATCCCAGAGGTGATTAGAGTAATTCATATGTAAAGCATATGGAGTAATATCTGGGGAGGACTACTAAGAGCTTAACACTGTTCAAGAACCTCTTGTTTTCATCTTTTTTTCCACCATTGTGCCCCCAAATAGAAAACTTGCACATAAAAAACCCCAAACAGGGAATGGTGATAATTTGTATTTTATTGTTTAGCAGGCAGATGGGCAATCCTCAGGACAACTTGATCCTGCTGAGAGCCAGCAGAAGTGCTATTAAGCCTGGTCCTTCCACACTGAACTCAAAGAGAATGTTTACATTTCATTTCAAAGCAAATAAAACCAATATTTGTAATGGAGGTTATTAGCTCTGCTTTACAAATTAAGATCAGTATGAGAAAGCCTCAGAATAGGACACGGTTGCCTAGACATCTTTTGGACTAACATTACATTCTTCTATTAACCACTGCATGCAAAGTGGAAATTGAGGGGGACACTCAGCACTTAGCTACCGCCTAACCAGAGAGGCATCCAAATTTCCTTCTGCAAGAGATTTCATCTTTTTAGTTTGTGGAGCCCATGACATTTTTCAGTGAACATCATAAACATGACTGTGTGACTTGTTGTATGGCCACTGTCAAATTGCTTTATTTTAAGACCCCAAGAATAATGGAAGAATTCCCCAGGTCTGTAGAGTGAAGCTTGAAAACATCAGCATTGGGTGCTCAATTTGCTAACAGAAAGATTCTCTTGTTGCCTGACTGTCTCTGGCTAGGATAACTTAAATGCCAATAATATTGAATTATTTAATACCCAACATTTACACCTGTTTATTTTTTAGCAGGATTCAGAGACTCAGTGCTCCTCCATCAGCTTCACCTATGGAGCTTTTTCTAATACGTTTTCTTTGGAGTTTACCTACTGGAGCAGATCTGAGCAGGTCAAGGTAAACATTCAAATATTTTGAGTTAGAGCAAACCTATTTAAACATAGCCTCACTGGAAAATTTTCCATGTCCTTCAGATGCCACCTTAATCTTTGCTAAATTATTCCCTAATTTTATTCTAAATACATTAAGATACTGATGTCGTAAACTGATGAACAAGCTATATTTGCCAAATGTGACTAATTTATTTCAAATGAATTTTAAATATGTAGTTTTGACATCCTTCAACAAAGGCTTAAACAATTATGACAGCTGCCAATTATAACAATAGCTGGGACTGGAGACTAAAGAAAGAAAAATAGGTGGAAAGAGAGACAATTAATACAGTTTTTTATGAGGGACAGTGAAATTACTTGCACATTAAGAATTAATTTCATAAATAATTTTACCTTTCCAAATGCATTTTGCTCAATCTTTCCAAAAGGGATCATTTAGACTTTTCACATAAACAAAACCAAAAAACAAAACAAAAAAAACCAACCCCAAAACAAACAAACAAAAAAACCACCCCAAAAAATTCTTTTGCAGCATTTTAAAAAGGGGATTAAAAGTGTTAAAAACTAAATCCCTTGCTGAAATGTTCTGTTAGATTTATTTGACCTACTGTGTTTTATATTTGTTTAAAAACAAAGCACCCTAAAATGTTGTCGGTTAGGGATGACCTGAATTACTTGGTCCGTCCTGCACTATTTGTTTCAATTCAACTGAACTCAGAGAAAAGAACAGTTACTTGCAGAAACTTGCCAGAGCCCACAAAAAGCTAGAAGGCACAGCTCCCACATTTTGAGATAAAGACAAAAGGCGGGCAGCAACCTGCCTGTAGCATCCAATAGCTGGGAGGGAAAAGCCCCACTCCACGTATGAATGGGGGACACATTCTTCCTCCAGCTCCAGCTAACTGGCTGGACCCTGAGCTTGACCTGGTACATGTCTTTCACCTCAAAGATTCATTTCCCTCTCTCCTACAAAGGTTCCATTTCCATCGGTCAGGGTGTGGGGCGGGAGAGGAGGCAAAGAGAAGGGGGATTATCATCCAGCTTTCTTTAATGCAGAGCAGAGTAAAGAAGAGCCTGACTTTGCCTTCCAACATGCTTAGCACATGAAAAAGTGAAATCTGGTTTAAAAAATCACCAGAAGAGATCAATAGAAGTTTGCACTTAGATTAAATGAAAACATAAGCATAAAGTTGAGAATAATATGCCAGAAATTAACTTTTTCCCTTTTTCAGAGTGAAAAATTCTCATTGGGATTGGAGTTTCATCCCGGAATACTTGGTCAAGGAACATATGCCAATAACGTGAAGCTTACTGTATATGATTTGACATCTTGACATTTAGCAAACTTAGAAAATGTTATTAAAAGCGACATAGATACTGTAAAGATGAGCCTTACTAATACACCTATTTTTTGTCACTGTTTTCCTAAGTTATCTGGCAACGTGGAAGGCAGCTCAGGCTGTATGCAAAGTATCTAAACTCATACAGTACTGCACCCCCACTAACAAGCTTCTCCCAGTCCTGGGCATTTCTGCAATTCAATTTACCCAGTCCAGCCCTGGGTGAAAAAAATACCATCAAGAACTGCAGCCTACAATAGGAGGCAGGAGAGCTCAGAAAAAAATAGAGCAAATATCCATCTGCACCTCATGAAGGCTTCTCTGTCCTCTGACAGGCATGAAGCTGAACCAGCCTGGTCAGTGGGGACAGACAGTAACGAGGAATTGATCCAAAGCAAAGATGGCAACACAGGACTACCAAGGAACAAAACCCATTACAGAGTTACACCCACCTCTATGCTACATACCCTCTCTGCACAACATGCTCTCTGGAAGCGACGGTCTATGTGAAATGGTACACCTTCGTTAGTTCAGTTCAGGAGTGTGCTATTATGTGCAAGACGTAACAGTAAATGTCTTGATATCCCCCACCTACATCACTTTGACTTGCACCACAGAAGGGTTTTGGAGCTGAGATTCTGAATTTAACTAAACAAAAAGCTATACTCCAGAAAAAAACCTGAATCAAATTGATTATTGTTTAGCTCTCAGAAACATTATTTCAATGCTTACAACAAGAATTAGTCCACAGTAAAAATTCTTGAAATGCATTCAGTATGGACATCGGGTCTCATGGCATTTCACCGTACAGACCTTGCTCCCTCTGGACCACAGTACCGGCTAATGTAGACACGTTAGCTGGTGTGTCAAGGGAAACAGAAAGCCTTAGAGTCCCTCAGGTGCTTCATATAAGTGTCTGAGCCATTTTGCAATCAGATTTCAAAGCACTGAATATTCATTACAATGAATTCAATCAATCTTTATTGTATACAGAACTGCAACTGCAAAGTATTCTACAGGCAATTTCTGTAAGTAATTTTTATTGTAATTTCCATTACAACTGCAAATAGAAACTTGCTTTTAATGTTTTCATAGCAGTCTCCCACTTCAGCTGTTACCATGAAATATGTTCTCTGTCATGAAGTACTGAGGACAGCATAGCACAGATGGGATGGGCAATATAAAACTATTTAGGAAATGGATCCTATTACCAAGTGGTTGACATGTTAAAAATTAGGAGAAAGGCTGACAGGATTATCTTACAAAAAGGATGCAGAGGAAGATGGATTACTTCTAATGAGATTTATTTCGGGTTGGGGGGGAGCGTGTTTTGGTTTGGTGGTTTTTTGGTTTTTTGCTTAGAGTTGAGACTTAAAAGACCATTAAAAACATGACAATAGATTTTAATTACAGAGATTCTTTCCTTTTTCCTGGGGTTTTGTAGAACTTAGGGAGACACCAAGGGATGCATCCAAAGACTGTTCTGTACAACACACTATCAAACTACAGTTGAAAATATATACAGTTATTTATCTAATGATCAAATTAACTATTGTTCTGCCCTCAGAAACAAGGAATTGAAGGAATTCCTGACAATGTCCTTTTGCTTTCTAATATGACTCACGGAGGATGCTAGTTTAGGTTACAGCTGGCAACATAATTAGTTGATTAAGCAGAGTGACTCTGGAGCGTTCACTGATCTGATGCATGCTATCTAAATAATGAAACATTTTGTCCCTCCAAATGGAAATGCTTCTCAAGCACATGCCCAAATCAAAAACCACATCGTCCTGCTGTGGCAATGTTCCAGGGATGCACCAATGGTTACAAGATGCACCTTGTACCTAGCACTGGCACAAAACTGGACTTCATATAACGATTCAGTACAAATTCTTCTGAATCAGAAAACAGTCTGCCAAAAAAGCATAAAAATGACTTACAAGACAAAAAGATAATAGCCTATCACACTATATTTTAACAAAGGGTCACCATCCTCAGTGGGAAGAAAAAAACCATAAGACTGTTACTGTAACTGGCAGAAAAAGAAATCTCTCTTCCCTCATTTCACAGGCACCTTCCTCCTGTGAAATCAAACACTACTGAACCAACTAAACTTTCCAAAAAAACCTGCATAAGCTCATCTTTGTTTTAATTGATACAATAATTTTATTTTTACAGTAAAATTAAAGCAGTTATGTATTCTGCTCCACCTTGATAGGGAATTGGTTCCCTGGAAATGCTGAGAAGGAATTTTCCACGAAATCCAATCCCATCTGATAGGTTTGTTGGAAAATTTCATATTGGGTATGATAAAGAATACTAGTTTTGTATCTGACTTCTCTTGCTCCATCAGGAATAGTGAATAAATGACCTGAATAACGTCTCACACCCCACCAGCAGTAGCAAGAGTTATTGATTTTAAAATAGAAAATTAAACTACTCTAAAGTTAAAGATTTTAACTCCAGATACTCTGCTTTGTCATTAACAGTTCTGGAGAAATGCATTCAAGATTTTCTGATAATCCATGATTCCTATTTGCTGATAATTTAAAATTACCATAAAATTCTCCTTTGGGATGTTCATTCACTTCTACGGTTATAGTGAAAAAATGGCATGTCTATATATCAGTCCACATGGTAAATAGCCAGTGTTTAGTCAACAGTCCCTAATTAATGTTTACAACACTTCTGTGAGGTTTTGTTTATTCCATCTTATCATCAAAAATGAATCCAAGATACAAAAAAGGAGATTAATGGATCAAAATTTCAACAGATACAGTAGTAAAGCTACAACTGTAAACTGCAGCTTCCTGACTCTCATAGCTACACACATTTCTGCAGATCCCCAAGACAGAGATAACATCTATTTACCTTCCCCTTTGTCAAATGGCCAATGAGAATCCAAGAGGAACATATGAATCCAAAGTTTTCTGTGTTGTTTTGGAAAAACTAAACATTTTTCATCCTGTTTTCTTATTTAGCTATGAAAGATTAACTTCACTCACCGCTCTACACAAGTATACATGAAGGCTAACTCCCCATGTCCCTCTGCAGAGACATTTTTAACTAAACTGCTACAAGGATAATGGTCCTCAGTAGAAGAATAATGAACAAGGGTCCAAATCAGTGAGGGAAATTATGTTCAATTTGACATCGGCAAGAAGCGTTCTGACCTCCTACTTTCTGGCAGCACCACATGTTCACATTCTGTAAAATTATTCAAGAACAACCTCCTGGAAGCACAAGAACAGCCCATCCCCTACAACGGGAAATGAAGAAGGCAGAACAGCATGGGCTGTCCTACAATACAATGAAAAATCAGGACCCCATTGCAACATTAGGAGAAAAACTGAACACAGGTGGAGGCTGAAAGTGTAAAGTGACGATCCATCGGAATTTATAGTATTTTTGACATCAGATGGGGAAAAAAAAGAAAACAGAAAATCAGAAGAGTTGGTAAGCCCTTGAAAATGTTTCAAGGGAAGCTTGAAAGTAATCTTGAAAGCCATTTGCACAGATTACACAGTGAAGAAGTTCCCAAAATGGAATAAGGGGCAACATGCTGTAAAATAATGAAGAAGACTAAAAACACAAGCAGAATAAAGAAAAGATTTAATAAAGAGGAAAATGCTCAGAAACCAAGCTAAAACCAGCCAGCTCACATGATGAACTACAAGCCATCTGACAAGGACTTGATGGTGATGTTGCACTCAGGACTCTCAACTTTTACTCAATCCCTGCCTTGCCAGAAGGGTTTTATTTTGTAGTTATGGGCTTATTGCTATTAAAGCCCATTAACAATGTATATCTACACTGCACTTTCTGACTGACAGCAAAAGATCCCTTGTCGCAATGGTCTCACAGGTGAGAGGAGACATCCTTATGTGCACAAGGGCCTATGAAGCATTTGCACTGAAAATGTTGTTATGTTTACAGCAATGAGGAATGCTTAGCATGGCTGAAGGGGTTGGGCGGGGGTCTGTGAGCAACAGAAGTCATTCCTGAAAGACCTTGGAGGCAAGGTAAAATCTTAAGAATGCCACAATGACTTGAAGAGCAACAGGGCTAATTTACAGATGGTTTAGTAATTGTCAGGCTTCGATGAAAGCCACAAAAAACCTTTAAAATCTATATAAGAGGGGCCTGTTTTAAAAAGGATGTCATTGCTGAAAGGAAAAATAATAGACTAATGGGACTGATTCTAAACCCAGCAGGTCTGGAGGTGAGTCCCCACAGAATAGAAAGGGAAAGCAATCATGTCAGATGAAAAAGAACTTTTGAGGGAAGAATATTCTGCTGGGTACCATCAAGCCAATTGTAGACTAATGCACCTCTCTCATTGCTGTCATTAATTTAAATAGGCTGAACATTCAATCACTATTATTATGTTATCTTTTTAGCTGAAGGTCGAACACATGGGCATTGAAACTTTACCATTTCTCCTGTACATGGAAAAAAGTGTATGCCCCTACATTTGCTATGTAATATTGCATTTTGTAACTAGAATGTTTACTAGTAACTAGACTTGAAGGATGTAAGATTTCCTAGACAGGACACATAGTATGTTTCATCAGCACTCACCAAACGTTCACTGAAATAGATTCAGACAATGTGTTAGAAATTATTAAAGTTACAGTTATTTTTCTATATATCCCAGTGTCTTAAAAGACACTACAGATGATGCAGCACAGAACAGCACAAGGGTTTCCATAGAACTTAAGCAATAATACAGAACCCTCATAGGCATGGACTGATCAAGGGGGAAGAGAGGAGGCAAGATTACCTCAGTTCTTCATCTCCTGACATCTGTCCCGGCACTGGGCTATCCAAATCACAGTCCCATATACACTGGGTAGAGACCTGCTGTGTGGAGCTGAAGGCTGCAATGGTGTGCTCCCTCATACCAGCAGCATGAAGAGAAAGATGTCTCCCAGCACATACTGGGACCACCTTGACCTCCTTCTCCCCTGCCACCCGACCTGGGGCTGCAGTGACCTCAGAGCCAGGTGCCACTGGTGGACAACCAAAGAGATGAAAGTTCAGAGGAAGAGAGGAAGACAGCCTTGGCGCATGAAAGTGCTACACGGCAAACAATGATTATTATAGATAAAAGCAGCACATAGAAATGTACTTCTCTATGTGACTGGTTTTACCTCAGTGAAGTACCCATGCTCATGTCACGGCAGTGCTTAGAGCAACCATATACAAGTCAATGCACATAATGTCATTGTGCCTTTTGTAGTCAAAAAACGCAAGTGATTCAGCAATTGCCAAGCAAGCCAAGGGTACTGGGATAAAGTAACACAATTGTTTCTATAACTATAGATGTTTCCTGAATTAATTTCTGTTTGGATAAAAACATACCTCTAAGAAAACTTGGACTTGTAAAAAGGCCAGTGACTGTAAAACCATCACAACCTTTGAGAAATAATTGAGATTATTAGTAACCTAAATGGTTAAAAATGTAAACCATGCTTACAGGCTGAAATCACCTTCTTTCAACTTTCAGTCTCTACCTTTTTTTTACACCTGGGTTTACTAAAATGAAGGTCCCATTATCAAACTTTAGTTCCTCAGTAAAACTATCCTGAAGCCATTTTTCTTCCTCCTCAGGGAGCTCAATAGATTAGGCGACCTTATTTTTTTAATAAGTGGGTCCTGTCCTTCCAGCTGTTGATGTTTTCACCACAAGGACATTTACATAACAGTTCACTTGAATTGGCTTATTACTCCAGCAGCTAAAGCAGGGCACACCATGGTAACGGCCCCACAATTCTTTTTGCAATATCTGACAGCTTTACAGCAATCATTGCTATGTGAATGGGATGAACACATTTACTGACAATCTCAGGGGCAAAACCTGGAAAATGATTGTATAAACACACATCATGGCCTTCCATCCTAAACTCAAAACCGTCTGAGACAAAACACTAACTGAACCAAATATTGGTATTTTCCTTCACTGTTATGGTTATATGTGTATATAAAGATGTAATCTCTTTTTATCCCACAAACAGAATAACGCAGTACAGGTCTGGGGATATGATAGTGTAAAAGCAGACATCTTCAATATTCTTTTTAAGCAGTATTCTTTTTTGCTCTATTTCTCTTCCTCACTCATGCACATACGCTTCTCTGAGACACACTAGAAAATCAATCAATTCACCACTGGAGTAATGGGAGTAGGACTGGCACCTGAATGCCTAATTTTGAGAAATAAAGCTTGCTCCTAACTCTTCTGAAAGGTTTAATACCCCCCACCCAAGGCTACAAGGATCCTGGATAGCTCCCATTGCTTCCACTCTACAGAATTTCCGAAGTATCTGCAGGAACTTTCAAATGAACTCTAAATTTCAAAGTGATACCCGGAGGAAGCACTGAATTTCATTTGGGTTTGCTTTGAAGCAAAGACCTTCAGGCATGAACCTAGAGTTTCCTAAGCTTGAGTGAAGCTTTCAGGAAAGCTGACTGAAGTTAGTAATAAAAGCCAATGTTCAGGCAAGCTTTCAGTTTCAGAAATCACTGTAAACAGTTCATGTCATTGGTATCACAATGATCTAACCCAAAATTACATATCACTGTAAAAGTGTTATCTTTGGTATAAATCCAGAATAAACCTACAGAAATATGCCTGCTAAATGCAGCTGGTCAGAACCATCATATATAACTTTATGTCATTCAGGGAGCCAACAAACTGATTTATAAAAACTCTGCTGAGAAACCAGTTGAGCTGCTGAGCACGACAATTATTTTTTCCAGTTTAATAAGACGAGGGAAACAAACACAAGACACCAGTGAAAGCTAAGCCTAGCATCCACCTTGGGATGTTCAGCAGCTAGCTTTTTGGGATACTGTTGCCAAAATCCTTCTAAGCCAAAATTCTTCAGAGATGAGCTTTGCAAGCCTTGGCCAAGGAGGTTGCTACCTCCACCTCCTACTGGGGATCAAATCAAGTCCTGAGAGCTGCCAGCTGTTCTCATCAACTGCAGTGAATGAACTGTGGTGTGGCCAGGTCTCTCCTCCTCCCCAGACCCTGCTGCCTGTCACTGCTCACTCACGGAATCCTGTTGGGGCTATGCATGTTTCCAGCTCTGCAGAGCGCAGAAACGCAGCTTCACTCCTGCTAAGCAAATAATACACGCTGTCTTCTCAGGCCTCTTTGCACTAATATCCACAGCCTGTAGGACTGAGCCCAAGCTTATTCACAGCGTACAATACTTTGGCTTGAAAGTTGGCACCCTGACATGCAGAGGATTTATGGCACATGAGTGTGCACAACAGAATCAGATTGTTATTCCAAGAAACTGGACCCCAACCTCATCTCAGCAAAGTTAGTGGTAATTTTCCCAATTGATGCATTGGGAGCAGTGCTCATTATTATACTGAAATGTAGTTTTCCATTAGCCTCCACAGGGCTGCTGTTTTACGACATGACAATTATTCAAACATAATTTCATTGTAAAAATTATAGTTTTAAGCTGTGTCATGGGTTTTGACATCTGATAAAATTCATGATACATTTTACTACATGTTCCTGCTCAGGTGTTAATGTGCAAAATCCCACAAATGCAACAAAATAAAATAAAATTCTTGACTTAAGATATTAATTAGGTGATTAAACTGTCACACAAGATTTGTTTGTCCTTTGTAAATTATTAGCTCAATCCTCACAATTTATAAGCAGAACAAATAATAAAACAAAAGGCTTAGTTCACTGTAAAAACCACTAAGCTTTTGCACAAGGCCAAAGCAGCCATGGAAAATTGATTTTCCACAGTTTACTCAGTCTTGAACAGGCTCTGCATTGTTGAAATTTTTTTATTGAGTGAAGCCAAAATTCATTACAGCTAAGACCTTTAGGAACAATGTGTGTTTGCTCCATTATTTTTAATGTTATCAACATCACATTTTAATCTCCTATATTAAAGTGGGTAGAGCACAAAGATATATTTGCATTTTATCACCAGGCAAAAAGAAGGGGACTATACTAGATCTTTAGTAAAATGTAGACCATGAAAAAAGGAAAATGATTATTTATTATTTCTCACAGGGTAAACTGTGGGTAAAGAGCAGGTTTAAGGTACAGTGAGGCAGGGCTTTTGTACAATTGTGGAAACCATTATTATCTTATCCAAGGACAGACGACATATATAGCCCTAGACAAATTTGGGGAGCAGGGCATCAAACACAGCATTCCAGGTGCTGCTTATGAAACCTCTTGACCAATGATCACCAGAAGCTGGGAAGCTCTGAGCCACCCGGTCTTTCCTCAGAGTCTGGCCTTGCTGTGGGCAGCAGGTTGGACCAGAGACCTTCTGAGGCACCTTCCAACCCAAACTGTGTTACATCTCTCTCTACAGATGCTCTTTTCTTACACTGTTAACAACCCGGCTGGTATCAGAGACAAGTTAGAGGGCCACATGGACAAGTGACTTCAGTTGGTATAGAAGTTTTTATACTGTGTTAATAGATGAAATTTTGTCACCTGATCCAGGATATATGAAAATCAACAGTCTTCAGTGTCTTCTCTGGTCATTGAATTGGTCTAGTTAATTTTGCTAGGATTATCACATAGAAGTTCCTCTAGATCACATTCCACACACACCTGAATGACACTAGTGTAGGGGCTGGGCAACCTGCATTTTACAAGCAGTACAATTTATGATCCATGCAAAAAACACTAGCTGCTCACCCAGCTCTTGGCAGAGGCATGATCCCATGGAGTCACAGTGCTTAAATCCAGAAGTGCCATTTGTGATCACCTAATCTGATCTACTTATCACAGGCCATTACCTTTGTACCCACCTCAGTAACTTTGTGTTTGACTTAAATACATCTTCCGGAATGACATCCCGTCTTAATTTGAAAATGAGACATGGGGAATCCATCTCTTCCCTTCATCATGTATTTCAATGATTAATTACTCTTCCTGTTAAAAATGGGCACAGAATTTCTAATTTGAATTTGGCTGGTGACAGCTTCTAGCCATCGCTTCTGTAGTACTCAGAATTTTCTTATTGTGAATATGCTCATGCATTTTAATGAGGTCACCTCTGAGACTTGTTTTTAATTCACTAATACGCCAATTTCTTTATTTCTCATGGGATCAGATATTTCTCACAGCTCATGAATCATTTTGGTAGTTCTTTGCCTTGTTCTCTCAGATCTTTGAACGGTTTTTAAAACATGAGTAAGAACTGGATACAAAATTACATTTCTGTGCAGAGAAGTAAGACACCTCCATGCTCCTATCAGGAATCCATGTATCAATGGTCTTCCTACCACTGAGTGGAGCATGCAAACTGGATTTCTTTGGATGAAATAAAATCATATTAGAAGACTGACAGTTACTATATGAGAGGATTTTTTAATATACAAGCCTTTAGTTGAGCACCTAGATTCCTCAGTAAAGAAAATAAATTTCTCAGTGAAACATGATGACTGTCAATCTGAGGCCTTTCAAAAGTCACGTTACCACTGGACCTCAGTTTCCATAACTATAAAACTGGAATGAAATCTTGTTAACCTGACACACCAGGAAAAAGGAAAAATTGCTTGCTGTATTATTCTCATAGCAATTCCATTCTTCATCACGATCGAAATTTTCAAACAACTATGCCACCTTAATGTTAAAAAATTAATTTTATGCAGCAGTCCTTTCTTCTCCAGGAGCTCATCAAAGCAAATTCTTAGCCCCTAGAGCCACTGTGGACATAGGATAAACTATTATCCTGTTGATACAATGATGAGATAGAAGACTACTGAGATGAAAAAGGGAACGGGCTGTACTATATTAGTTCAAACCTCCTAAATTTTGCAAACTTTTAACTGACAATTCTCACTTTCGAATCACTGCTGCCACAACTGATGGTTAATAATGCCAATTTCAATGCATTACTGAATTGAAAATTTGAGCTCTCCAAAATGTGCCTTAATTACTTTCAAAATTATTACTTTTTAGCAACAGAGATACATGATTTCTCAGAAGTGATGGATGCTGCATTCCTTTCGCTGCTCAGGATTCTTATCACCCTTTCAGACAATTGAATTTCTTCCATTTGTAAAATCTATTAACAGAGGAAGGATTGCAAGTAAAACTCAATGTCTGGAATCAGAACTGTTTTGGCAACACAGGAATACTTCATTGATCCATATTATACACAGGAATCCCATTTAAAAATTTGTATTTACTTAGTCTTAGGAATTAGAACTTGAGCAATATCACGAAAAAGCTCACAAGAGATATAAATTCATTATATTCACATAACAGATTTCTGTAAGATACACTTCAACTTGAACCAATTTGATGTTTTGATTTTTGGAAATGCCCTAAATACATGTGACTACATTAAATATCTAAAGGCTGATTAACCAGAAAGACCAAAGAAAATAGCAAGCACAGCATCTTTATCCAAAGAGGTATTTTCCAGACAGATTCTCAAAAAAGGGACCTACTTTAAATCAGATGTGAAACAGCATTTGTTGGTAATCTAAATCAGACTATTAAACTGATGATAGTAGATAAGAAAATACTAATAAAATTTGTGGCTTCATAAATAATTATTTGCAGAATGACTCAGAGAAAGTAATAACCCTTTTCAGCCTTAAAAATTTATGAACTGGTGACATTTTATCGAATGGAGCATTTACTGCACCTTCAATAGGCCTAATTAATGAAACTGTTCACAGAATTAAACCTAGTTCTTACCAGGATGACACTATGCCCCAGTTCTTTGCAAACATCACATTCAAACTTTTTCATGCTCATGGAGTGGCTTACTGAGAAGCCTCCTGCTTGTCCTAGTGAAATCAGGGAGAGTTTCTCATTAACTTCAGATATCTTCTACTTACCTACATACAAATATAAAGCTACTCATGAAACGTGTAAATTGCAGAATCTGATTCTTGATGAAATGACGCCATTAAAAATAAGATGTAAAAGAATATTTGGTTTGCTTCTTTTACCAGTTAACTTTAAATGATTTATTTTTCGACACCATCATTACTGTAGAAATCTGTTTTGCAAATAATGTAAATTTGCATTTTAATATGTTCCAATCCGATCCAAGGTATAGATCCAGAAATAGGCTGTCTAGCATATAACCTGGAAAGCAGCATCTGAAAGGGATCTGTAGGTCCCAGTGGAGAAATGGCATGAACTCTTAAGCAGGTACATTATGGCAAGAAAAGCTAATACAGTTTTTGAACATGTTAAAAGAAAATAAATGAGCAAAAGCAGAGAGGCATTTTTTGCCTGTTGATGAAATAATTTTAGAATAATATGTCCCTGTCTACCACCATTTTTTTAAAGATGTTGAAAAAGGACAGAAATGGATTAAGAGCAGCCATAAAGCTCAGGCCTAAGATAATGCCTTAAAGGAAGAAACTTCAGGGGCTAGATCATCTCAATTTTTCAGGAAAGGAACCGAGAAGAGACTGGAAAGAAAAAGACACAAAGAAAACCAGAAGATGGACTCAGAAGGCAGACAAATTAAAATTAAAAACTAGATATTTTTCACAAAGATTAGTGGATTTTTCATCTCTCAGTGCCTTTGGGTTAAGACTAGATACCTTTCTAGATAAGTTTTAGGAAAATATGCCTAATATGTCATTTTGCCAAACACTTTTTTGAGTGTAAGAGGAACTGTGTATTTTTTCAATAAATGAAAGAAAGTCTCTGATTTACTATTCTGTTCAGTCCATCCACAAAGGTACTTGAGGAGTATCATGAAAAAGCTCACAAGGGATACAAGTTCATTATGTTCATGTAACACATTTCTGTAAGATACACTTCAACTTGAACTAATTTGATGCTTTGATTTTTGGAAATGCACTAAATACATGTGAACAGCATTAAATGTCTAAAGGTTGCTTGACCAGAGAGACTGAAGATAACAATAGCAAGCACAGAATCTTTATCTGAAGAGGTACTTTCTAGACAGTCAGTGGAGCAAGGATTTCAGCTAAAGGAGTTCAAAGTTTTCTGGCTCGGTGAGTCCTGTTGCCAGAATTTCACTGCTAATCAGGCATCTAACAAGCAATTTCAGAAGATCCACATCTTAAAAGAATGGAATTTGAACCTTGCCTAACTATTCATTCTGTAAATCCAAGACCTTAAATTTGTACTCCTGGAAGTCATACTGTTAACATTTGTAGTACCCTCCTCACATTGCATGATCTCATGTCACATATAAGCTGCAATATTTTGATGGAACAGCCTCTAAAGGAGATGAGTTTACTTAGTTTTCTTGGGTTTGTGAGCTTCAGTCTGCACCAAATTGTTACTTATACATTAGAGATGTGTTAGAACACCAAGGACAGCAAAAAAAGTTTGGGTAAGCAAGCTGGATTTTCTACTGCAAACGATCATATAAATGTGGTATTCTAAATTCTGAAATTTGAGGTAATGGAATATTTCCAATCCTAAAATTGACCTAACTCTAAAAGTGAACAGCCTTTGGAAGCTGATATTCTATGATAGTCCACAGAATACAACTGTGGCTAATACTAACAGTACATATGTAGCAGTACGTATGTATCTGCCAGGGTAGATTCCTACCTCAATCTTCCCTAGAAAGGGAGTGCTTCACCCTTCAATTTATAATCTCATTTGTTCCCCAGGAACTTCCCCCAGTCATCCCTGCTTTTCACCCTCCAGATAAAAAGAGGTTTTATGTGTTGAATGAAGCTGTAATCTGTAGGTTACCAGCACTTTGACCCACCCAGACTTCTCTATCTACCAGCTTCTTTGGAGAAATAAAAGTAGTCCACTCCAAAACCCCACACATCAAAGGACTTTTGAAAAATTTGAATTTAAGTTTAAAAAAGCAGTATGAAAACGCACTCCTAGGCAGTCCCATTCAGTTGCTGAACTGGAAGTTTTAATCTAATGTGATTTTCCATGTTTGGTTATTACAATGGATGCGTACCATGGAGCCATTCACAAAAGCAAGCAACATTTGCACTTTTTTTTTTTTTTCCCCCATTTTCTTGCTAAAGTTAGAGTTCTTACATGGCTTGAATTTAATAGCACTTGACTGAATAGGAAATCAGAAGTCAGACAGGAATTTTTCAGCCCTAGAAAAGATAAAAGTGAGTTACTGCTTTAATTGGCTGTTGAATTAGCTCATATGAATAATAGCTCATGGTCTTTTCACGTTCTGTGGCTTAATAAGACTCCCTTTTACTTCTTTGTCTGAAGATTTACAGGAAAAGATTCATTCCTTCTGGACATAGTGATTACATTCAAACTCCAGACATGAAAAAGGAAACAGCTATGCAAAGCAAAAAGCATAAATAGTATCGGTTGCTGGTAGCACTGGTGTTTTACCACCTTCATGCGGCAAATGCAAAGGTCTGCTTTAATTATGGCACAGGACAAAAACTGAGGGGGCACTTTGTAACATGGGACTGCACTCTATGGGCTTTGCAGACGTGACTATAAAAATAAACACAAAAAAAGGCAAAAAGGGAAAGGTCAGATGTATGCCAGTCAGCAGAACCATCACCCATGCCACAAAGTCAGAACTCAGGTGGTACATGGGCTTTTGTAAATTCAGAGCTTCACCAACAAACAAGGGGAGACATTTTATGTGATCCAAAATGTAGACTCCTATTCTGCTCCACACCTACAGTACCCACGAGCAGATGTTACCAAAAAAAAACATCTTGTGTATATCAAAAAAGTCAATACAAAAGGAAATAATCCTTTATTCTCCTTGAATGACTTTTGTTGTGAGTTACTAAGCCGGTAGCTCCCTACCTCTAACTCTTACTGTAACACCCTTTTCCTTGAAACAGTAGCATTAAAGATGTTTATTTAATCTCCAACCAGGTACAAGCTGTTAATGCACTGCCACTATCTTCCACGGCACCAATTAAATATCTACCTAAGCACTAGTGTAACCAACCATGCTACTCGGAGGCAGTGACTATATGGGGCACAGTATGGAGCAAATTCCCACAAAGGACAACAACCTCCAAAACCTCCATCACCTCCTCCTCTCAGTACAAAGTGTGCTCATGAACCCTACACATTTAAAATAGGATAGCCATTAAAGTACTCACCACAAGCCTGAAACTCCATACCATCCAAACAACCCTGCCCTAGAGACAGGAGGCGGCACGTGGGGCATCAGTACATTGTTTAATCCTCCTCTTGGAAATCTCTTCTGCACAAGGGTGATAATAACATCTTGTATCTATGTATTTTGACAGTCCTTAATCACTGTTTTTTGCATAGGACCACTGCTTCATTCACCAAACAGCTAATCAATATCTTGCTTTCACCTCATAACTTACTGTGTGGCCCATGCTTTGTTTACTGCCCATTATTCAATTGTGTTATGATGGCAGAATTATTATTTTCCTCCAGGGCTTCTCAATGGTGCTCATCACTTCAATATCCAAGTGCTGCACAAATGCAAATTAATTTAGCTTCACAAAAATCCACAGTGGCAAAGAAGAGGTACTACTGCTGTCTAAAATAAAGGGTGTGGAGGCACAGAAAAATTAGAGGCAGAGGTATGCAGTGATTTTAGATGTCCTCTCTGAGACATCGTAGATGCAACTTAAAAGTATTTACCAATATTTCAAACACAGAGGTTGCAGCATTAGTCACAGGTGTGACTGCTAAGCAAATTGGATTTAGGACTCTAAAGGTGGTCATTAAAAATTAGGTAATTAGAAGCTATTAGAGGTCCCACATACAGAGGTCACAGAACTGGTTTAAGTGGCTATATTAGCAGTAGATAGGAAAAGACCAGTACAACAGTGAATTATTTCAGTCACACGACTTTCCTTTACCCTCCCTTGCTTCATTCATTAATGACTTCCCACCTCAAGCAATAAATGAGGCAAGAGCCATGTGAGCACCACTTCTCTCCTGCACAGCCCTAGCACATCCCTAGAGCAGGTCTACCCTGCACAACGCTTGAGCCAGAAATCCTGCATAAAACCAATATGTGATCACACATGTATCATAAGGGGACCGAATTAAGGTTGCCAGGCAACCACCTCCCCACATTATGCCACAAATCCTTGTCCTTCATCTCTTCAGCAAACAAATGCCAGGCCCTGTCTCACAACCCTACTCTTTCCCTTGTCTGCTTCTGCAACCCTAATTACCCTTGTTCCCAAAGGCTTCTTCATTGCAGTTTCTTTGTCCAGCCAGTACCTGCTTTCCCTCATCACTCCAGTTGTTATTCTGTCTTTGTGTTCTTCATAATTAGCATTTGGTCCGCCCCAGTTTCTATTTCCCTGACCAGTTCAGTCCCAAAACATGAGACTGATACTATTAAAAAACAAAACAAAACAACCAACCCCCCCCCCAAAACAAACAACAACAAAAAAAGCATTCTCAGTGAAGACAGGAACTATAGACATTTTAGCTGTAAAGATTTTAGCAAGTGTCTCCAAAAGCAATATAAAGCACAGTTTTTTCTAAGTCATTAAAATGTTGCCAAGCTTAAGTGGATTTTTACAGTGGAAAGGCAGTCCATCCCTCTGCTACCAAAACAACTGCCTGCCAGATTTCAATTATCTATTGCAGAATAGGGCATGCTACTGCATTTCCAAGAAAAAAATCACTAGAAATGAGCAAAACATTGTCATATAGCATAAAATTTCTCCTCAGAACCAGCTGAGACATCTCAGCTGACTTTTTTTCAAACACAAACAATAATCAATGGGCATGTTCCACTGAAAATGTCAGGTGAAGATAATGAAGTCTGGCAAAGCTGTAAGCAAAAACAGTTGTTTAATGAAATTTCCTGTAAACTTTTTAATGGGCTAAGGGCAACACTAGAAATAAAAAAGTTCTCCTACACTTCATTCTCAGAGTGGGTTTCTGCTACTGTTTCCCTCTAAGTGTGAATTTCACCCAAATGCAACTACTATCTTCAAAGTCTGTTTTAACTATCTTTAGAATGTTTTTCCTTAATCATCATCTGTTATCTTTACTGTGGTAAATCACCAAGTCAAAGTAAATTTTAGTTGCAAAAAGAATAGATGTTGAGCCTGATATCAAGAACTGGATCCTTGTTTGACAGCCAGTAATAACATAATACTTATTGTCCTAAAGCACACATATTTATAGATATGCCTGACTACATAGAAAAAAGTGTTCTAGAACATACTTGGAGCATCAAATAGTCTGTTGGTCTTCTCCAAGGGGTGTGAGACAAAAGCCATGATGAAACAGTTGATAACCAGCCAACAGTCACAAGAAATCTAGTCAATCTGAAGAAGAACAAAAAAGCAAAAGAAAGTTAAACTATTTGTATACTTTCTCACTGCAAACAGTAAGGGAGACAGAGCAAAGCTAGTTAGTCACTTGACAGCATAATTTTATTGTTGATTTCTTGTTACACAAGGCATTTTTCTGTTCAGAAAACTACAGTCAGGAAACCAGATCAGAAACATGCCAGTATATACCTCATTTCAAGAGGACACTTGGGAGGACACTTTCAAACTAAGCCTCCTGGTCTTGGAATGACTTGTGATTTAGATATGTTGAATATTGCCACCTTTGTTTTTCTACGAAAAATTAATTGTGAACCTCTGAGGTGCAGCAGATGGCATTGCCCCCCAACAGCCTAATTAACTCCTTCTGCATCATCTACTTGTCTCCTCCCATTTTAAAAGGAGAATTGGATCTGGTATTTTTCTCTCCATTATATTTTACTTTAGGGAGTGAAGAATCCTGTGATTCTAGGACTGAAAGCATAGCTAGTATCCCACATCTAGTTAAACATAATAGGTCTTGGGAGGACACATGCTTAAAATAAGCGAAAGAAGATGCCTTTTTACACAGCCAGGAGCCTCCCTGTGGAACGAGCTGCCACGGGACATTGTGGATGTTGTAGCAGAAGGAAACATCCATCAGTGATTACTGAGTAGGAAAACTGTTATCAGGCTCAGGCATTTCCTAAGAGCAGTCAGTGGCTGGAAGGAGCCCTGAGGGAGCACAGCACTTGCTTCTCCACTCAGCTTTCCTGCCTTCACCTACAGCCAGTATTAATAGGGACAGGCTGGACTACTAGAGGGTTACTAAATGTATAGAGACCACAGGAAGGCCTCAAACTGCCTATACCTGGGGAATAACAGGAGCTCTATCACATATGCTCACCCTCTGCTGCTACTCCTAGGCCTGTGTTTATGGCTACTTTTCCTACAACAGGTTCCCATCTCAGAGACAGCTCTTCTACAGGAAAAAAAAAAAAAAGTCTAAGACTTTACCTGCGAACAGTGAACTAAAGAGAAAAACTTGGGAAAACAAATGCAAGAGAATATGGAAGTGGAAATAACAAAGCAGGGGAGAGTCACAGGACTAAAAATGTAGAAAATAGGGATTCACAGGAGGACATCAAGCTGAGCATCTCTAATAGCACTGTGGGCACTTGGACTGTATGCAAAGATGGGGGGGGGGGGGGAGGGGCCTGCCCAGCAGTGGCCCACCCAGTGATGGGTCAGGATGAGAAAACCGAAATCAGTCCACAGGCACTGGCATTCCCCTTCAAGCTGCCTCCTCTAATAGCTGCTGATGACAGGTTCACCCAAGGCAAGAATGTCACTGACTAGAAAATCCTTTTATCTGGTGGGGCCTTGGAAGGGGAGGATATACAATTTACAGGCTATTGGATAGATGGCCCCTTGGTCCGATCCCACAAAACAGTTCTTACAATCTCATGAACATGCTGTCCTCATTTGGAATCACGCAACTGTTTTCCTCCTCAGTTTGCCCCATCTTCCATGATAAGGCCTATGGTGTATGTATTTGCAGCACAGAACAGAGTCTAGGTGCAACCAAGTCGCTCCCATCACACATCCTTGCACAGCTGTAGCTCATGTCTTGTGGACAAGGGTGCTGACGGAGATCTCATTACGTACAATCCCCGTGTGAGCATTAAGCCACTGCTTACATATTTCTAGGAAAAAGAAATAGAGGCAAATACTTCAATACCATTATTCAGCTTCCCCACAGTGGTCCTGAATGCTGCTGAAAGGAACTCCACGTGCAGCCATGCAAGTATAAAACCTTTCATGAAACCAGGCAAGCACTAAATCTACACTATTCTAACACGTATGTGGAATGAGCAGCAACTGAAACCACTAATGGTGACATTGTTTGCAGCTGAATTATCAAGCCACTATCAAGCTTTAACAAGATGATTTTTAAATAGGCTATGCCCAGCAAAAAAGCACAATTTCAGAAGCAGAGAAATGCTAATGGAAACATAACAGCACATTACTGCTTTATAACTCAAATGTTACATAGTAAAATGAAAGGATAAGAAAAATATAATTCAAGAAGAAAATGGTGACCATGCTTCAGATAGAAGACACAGTTATGCATATGTATGAGTGCTCTTTCTTTCTCCCTATGCTTTCAGTACACAGCTAATCTTTTCATCTGCCTGGTGTATTTATAGAGTTCTGCAGAAAGATTCAGAAAATGTTACAAAAAAAGCCAAAACATTACAAAAATTACAAAATCACATACACATTTGTAGTCTTGTCTCTCTAAATTTCACATTAAAACACACAGGGTTTAGTTGCTAACTGAAATACAAACTATGCTAAAATCTTCTAATCTGTACTTAACCTGCTGTGAAGAATAAGGCTAGACAAAAGGTTTTTTCACCCATGTTAGGAAAACATTCTGGCAGATGCTTCTTCAAGAAAACCTTCATTGTGCCCATGCTTTAAAGGGCAGAGAGGACTGTGTCAAGGTTCTGTTTTATGAGAACAGAATGAAAATAAAATACCAAATAGCGCTCACCAAGGGAGTACCATCCATCTTGTTATGCATGTACAGAGAATCTAGTGGAAAAAAATTGCACATGAATATATCATTAAAAACTGTATCATGATATATATGCATAGGAAGTGTAATTAAGGTTGCACAGGCACCATTCTTCTCTGACTTTTGAGGACCTCATCACACAGTCTGACTAACACCTTTTACCATAGTTTTTAGTGAGGGGTTGGAAGCAATAGGGGTGAAAACAATCTAATCATGAACTAATTACTGCTTTATTTTCTAAAACTGCATAGGCACAAAAAGAAATTGCTCCTGAAGGCCTAAAGAAGTAGGAGTGACCAAAGGGGGAGGGGCAGTGGGGGAAATCTCAGCTGCTCTAAATAAGGTCCATTACATTTCCTAATGACAAAGGCTAAGTGTAAACAAGTCTCCTAAAAGTCAATAAGAAAAAGCTAGATTTCTCAAGTTATTTAAGAAAGCTAAACAAGGCTGCACAGCCTCCCAGCCTATGCAGCAGAGACACAAAGCACAGGCAGACAGGAAGAGATGCATGACCCATTCCCATCTCTGCCATTTGTATTATTTCAGTGCCAATGTAGTTCATTTACCTAGCAACAATAGTCTTCAAAGTGCTGCATAAACATTTATCTTTCCAGTATCACCTCCCCTTCTTCCTTGTCTGCAAGGGGGTAAAAAAAAGTGAGATCCTTTCTAACAAATGAAGAAAAGAACAAACAGGAAAAAAGAACAAAAGCTTTTCAGTGATCTGGCCATGGCCACAGAAGAAGCGTCCAACAAGAGTGGGATGAAAGCCCGGTTATATCCCACTGCGATGCAGAAGCTGTTGAGGAACGCTTTGCTCAGCAGCACATCCCTGCAGCCCCTACACCCACAGATCCGGAGGTAGGCTGGGCGGCAAATGCATCTTAATGTCAATCAAGAGAAGGCCCGGCCTGTGAAAGAAAACAAGCTGCAGCCTTGCTAGGACATGCTGGAGCTTAATTCACGCTCCTCTAAAATTTACGCGAAACATGACGCTGACCAGTGGCAGCGGATCAGAAATTATATATGGGGCGTCTAATACCTGCTGCCCTACGTGCCAAGGGTGTGATTGCACGCAGTCTCTTGCATCGCTTTGCCGGCAGCCCCGGGTCCAGGAGCCCGGTACGCCTTTCCGGGGGCAGAGCCGAGCTGTGCCCCCCGGCCCCGGCCCGACACCCCCCGCCAGCACCGCCCGGCTGCCTCGGAAGGGGCTGGGGGGGATCTGGGGACCCGGGGGCGGTCATGGGAGCCGCTCGGCACGGCGGGTGGCAGCGGCGGCGCCGCCAAAGGGAGCGAGGAAACGCCGCTGCGGCGGTAGCTACCGCCGGCTCCCTCCCGCTCTGCTCGCCGCCCGCTGCCGCTGGCCTGGCGGGGCGGAGAGGAAAAGCAGAATTACATTAACGAGACAGATGCCAAGGCGGGCGGGCTGCCTGCTGGGCGTGCCGGGTGCCGCGGCGGGGGGCGAGCCCAGCCAAGACGCATCATGGCAGCATGGCAGCGCAGCCTTGGTGGCCCCCCCGCCCCCGGGCAACCGAGCCCCCCAGGGCCGAGCCGAGCCGAGCCCAGCCCAGCCCAGCCCAGCCCAGCCGCTTCCCCGGTGCCAGCAGGGCGGCGGGGAGCGGCACCGCGGCCCTTCACCCGCGCTGGCCAAGGGCCCGGGGGTGCGTGGGGACAAGCAGCCGCTCCGCTCCGCCCCGGCTGCCTTCCCAGCCTTCCCTGCCCCCTCCCCGCCTGCCCCCTGCCCCCACTCCGGCTCCCTGCCCGCGCCCTCCCTGCCTGCCCATCCCCCACCCCGCCGACCCGCCCTGGCCGGGACGCCCCCGCCCCGGGGAGCGCCACCGCCTCCAGCACCACGGAGAGCGCCCGGGCACCCGCCCCGCCCCGCCGGGGCCGCGCCCAGCCCTGCAGGGCCGAGCCGAGCCGGGCCGGGCCGGGCCAGCCCCCGCCGCGGCACGCACCCGCCTGAGCGGGGGCAGCGCCGGGGGCCGGGTGGTGTCTCCTGGTTAGGGCGCGGCTCCCCGGCCCCGTGAGGTGTCCCTTGTCCCTGCGCTCTTACACGCGCGGCACTCGGTGGTTTCTCACCATTCCCGTTCAGGAATAAGCTCCTCTCCCTGCAGGCGTCCCGGCACAACGACACCTCTGTCTCCCGCTCACCCCACCCCACACGCAGCCACACAGCTGAAGGCCCACAAGTGTTTCACCCCAAAAGGCTACAGGGCCCCCGGCGCCGCCTTCCTTCTCTCCGGGCGAGCTGGGCCTTCCAGGAAGGCAGCTCCCCGCTGCATCCCAGCAGCCCTGCCTCATGCCCTCCCGACGAGCCCAAGGAGCCATCCCGCATCACCGTGCGGCAGCTCACATGCTGGAGAACCACGCGAGCCTCTCGGCTGTGTGCTTCGGGGATGTTTCTCCCCAAACTCACTTCCATGCTTTACTAGTCTCATCTGAAGGAAAAAACAAAGCAAAACAAAACAAACAAAAAACCCACAAACAAACAAAAAACCCCAACACAACTAGGTCCTCCAATTCAGAAATGATCAGTGACTCAGAAGAGAAAGCTGGCCTCAGACTCATGCATTGGGCCCTGCTTTACTCAAAGATGCTGTTCGCTTACCTCACAGAAGCTTGAAAAGCATAATCCTGTGTTACCTGTGCTAGAGAAGCACACACAGAAGAAAAGCATCACAGTTAGTGATGGCACACTGCATGGACTGTGCAAATGGCAGTGCTGAAGGAAGGAGAACAGTGCCAATGCCCTGCCTGCTCTGGGAGAGAGAAGACAGCTCCACCTCTGCCTGCTCCCCTACTTTTCTCACCCACCCATACACACCATGGAACAATTCCACAAATGTCTTCCAGATTCCAAGCTGAACATTTGCCCTATTCCCAGTCTGTCTGCAAACAGTGTGGGAGTCTGTTATCACCGTAAGCTTTTGACAATAAGGCTGGTTCCCCCCTGGGAGAGGCACACAAGCTCCAGCTGGACAGTGTAAGGATGAGAAAGTAAAGATGGAGTGTCCTCCTCTTTGTACCACCATCTTGGATACCATCTCCTCTAGGCCACCAACTGCTTCCAGCCCTAGCAGATGTGCAAACAGGTCCCTTCAATGCCATGTTTCTAGCAAAAACTTCGGTTAACCACCCACATTTGTTCAGTGGCTGATGATCATGTCACTGGCTTTCCTCTTGCTGGGGATTGAGAATCCTTAAAATCAATGTAGAGAGAATCTTTAGAATGCATCCATCCCCTTTCATGTAATAATCCCATCAGGTGCCATTCTACACACTTTATCAAGTGAACCAAGCTCACAGCTTCCCAGTGGCTCTCATTATAGTCCATCAGGGAAATGGCTGTCCACTTCTTTTCACATTCGTCCTGGTTTTGCCTTTCCAGAGCCCTTCAAGAGTGTGAGCAGGTCCTGTTGCCATTCCCCAAGTTTTAGGGGAGTTCAAGTTTCCAGGGTTGAGTCTGGGGATGCTAACACTGAAATGCAGAAACATTGAGTAGAAAACAATTGTATGTGGTATCTGTATACCTTTGTAGGAATTGGGATGCTGAGGTAAAAATAATATGAGCAGCTGGTTTACTGAAATGGTACAGAAAATCCCCTGCATTGGGAGGTGGGTGTGTCCTTTGTTTTTTTTTTTTGGTCATATCTTTGGGATAAAATGTGTTAAAATGAATCTGTGCATGTTTTACAGGTAGCAACAGCAGAGCCTTCAACACCAATAGGCTTTTTTCATGTAAGACATAAAACATTTGACATGGAATGTACTATTAAAGCCAGACCAAGGGGGGAAAGGTATTCAAGGACTGATTTCCATTTCAAACTGCATTCTGGCACTTTGTACTCCAGCACCATTGGTGGATCAATATTTAATGCCCGGAGATTCTGGCTCTGCAGGAGTCATGTCAGGGGACCTCTAGAGCCAATCTGCTTGGGTAGAGGAGCGATAATTATTCATGGGCTCCTGCCTCTTGCTCCTTCTCTCGCACAGCCCCACTCTGCTGACTCAGTGCCTTATTCAGTCTTCTCTCCCTCTCTCCACTGCTGTAGCTGGACCCCTTTGCCTTCACCGCCTCTGAGAGCCTGCACATCCCACCATGGCTAAAACAGCAATGGGTAAGAAACCGCATCTCTTTTTCTTCAGCCACTACCAAGGCCACTATTTCCTAGGACCGCTGCCTACACTGGGTGATCTTCTCAGTGTGCCTGAATTTTGGAAAAAAATCAAGACAACGCTAAACATATTTTTAATTTCTTGGATTAGAAAAAAAGGGAGGGGGTGCGGGATCCCGGGGCTTTTTTAACGTCCCGAGATCAGATTAATTATTTGCTGGGGGGGGGTGGGCGTGGGGGTTGTCGGCACATAAGCACAGCCTAATTTTGAAACGGCTTTCATTATTTTAAATATGAATATATAGATTGCGGCATTTAAAAGGGAGAAGAAAAGAAAAAAGAAAAAAAAAAAAAAAAGGATACGAATTTTGGAAAGTTACCCCTGCTATCACACGCCTCCTGCCGCTCCCGTAGCCCCCGTTGGCCGGGGCCAGCGCTCCCCGCTGCTTCTGAAACGAGCCGCGACCCGCGGGGGGGTGAGGGGGGAGAAGAGGCGAGGGAGACGGGGAGGCACCACCTAGGGAGACCCGGCACCGGGGGGGTCAGGCCGGCACCGGGGCCGCGGTGCCGGCGAGGGGGCTGCGGCGGGGCGGGCACCTGCGGCGGCGCGCACTGCGGGCCGGCCGCGCCCAGCCGGCGCAAGGGGCTGCGGGGGGGCCGCAAGGAGCCGCCGCTTGCCCGCTGCCCGCACCTGCAGTCCGCCGGGGGGGCGGCTGAAGTAGGTCACCGCACCGCGCATAGCTGGTGTTTTCCACCAGTTCCCACTGGTTTTCGCTCCCCGGGGGCAGCTTGCAGGGCTGCTGTTACCGTGCGTTTTTCAGATCAAGCCAAGCATCCTCCCACCCCCCGCGGCCCCCCCACCCCGCTTCCCCGGGCAGCAGCCGCACCCTACGCCCCGCCGCCGCGGCTCGCCGCCCCCCCCTGGGCCCCGGGGAGCGGCCGGGCGGGGCGGGGCGGGGCGGGGCGGGGGCGCTGCGCGGTACCCGCCGCAGCCGCGGCCCCGGGGAGCCCCGCGCCCGCGGGTCCCTTGTCCTGGCGCCGGCGGCCGGCGCGACGGGCGGCAGCAGCCCGGCCCCGGCCCCTTTGTTCGAGGGAGGCTGGCGGGGTGGGTGGGGGAGCGGAAAATCGCACTGGAAGGGTGTGGGAGGGAGAGAAGGAGAACAGCCGTGGTGTCAGGCTGCTGAAAGCATCCAGACCATATTGCTCCTTGATTTTTCTTTTTTTTTAATTTTCTTTCTTTTTTTTTTTTTTGGGGGGGGGGGGGGGGAGAGTGAGGCAGGTTCTATGCTTGATGCATTCAAATTCTAGTTTACACAATCATTCACCATTAAAGTCACGCACACACAAATCCCACAAAATAAGGATGGAGAGCTCCGACACAATTATTACGCGCCCCCAAGAAGCAAATCCCATTCTGATTCCCATTCCGTGCGGACTCTGTTACCGCTCCTAATCACGTTACACAAAGTTACACCAAATTCTCCCGGCACTGGCTGTAACTGCTGCTGCTTTATACATTTATTTCCATGAATGCTGATGTTCCACTCCTGAGGAATAATCGGCATGGATTGCAAGCGTTTTAACCTGGCCATGGCACCCCTGGGAAGGAGGCATGAGGCAGCTGTAGACGCAAATAGAGGAGGGAGACAAGGGCTGTGGGAGCCTGGCCAGCCCTGCAGTGCCGAGCACGCCGTCCCCTCCCCACTGCAGCAATCTGGTAATCAGTATTGATAATTTGTAGTCAGTCGGAGACTTATCGCTGCAGAAGGCTCTGGTAGGAATTCTGTCACTAGGGAAGTAAAGGGCTCATCGGCCTACAGTTAATGATCTCGCAGCACATAAATATAAAGGTTTCTGCAGCCAGAGAGATGCCTGGAATCGTTAGGTTTGCCCAGAGACAAACTGGCTGTGTCACACCAGTTTGCCTATTAATACCTGATTAACAAGCTACATACACGAACCATAAAAAGCAATGTAACTACCTGGCTGGGGGTTCTAAAAATACTAGTTACAATGGCATTCAATTAAAAAATGGAAAATATATTATTAAAAGTGTCTTCCCTCCTTAAACTCACAGAGGCTGAGGATCCTTTTCACCATTTCTTTCGACTTTATTCTTCCTTGTTATATTTATTTGTAGAGAAAATTGGGATCTACACAGCCTATTAGAATAAGCCACTTTATTTCAAGAGTTTCTTCAAGGCAACAAATTTTAATTTCATACGGAAAAACAGATGCGTTCTCAGTCACACACATTTCCAGTTAGTGCTAACTAAGCTGCATTTGTTTTGTACTCAAGCTTAACCCAATAGACCACTGAAAGGACTACAGTGCCTGATTTTTTTCCCCTGTTGAGCACCGTATTTTGCAAAGTGGCAATAAAAGCCGGATCCTGCTGCCACTGAAGCCAACAGAACATTTCTAATCAGCTTAAGCTGGCCCACTGTTATGTTTCTGGCCCTGGTCCAGCAAGGCACTTAGCAGGTGTCTTTGAGTTTGAGCATGTGAATAGTCCTACTGGCTTTCGACAGTGTTCTTCACATAACTCAGGTTAGGCAGATGCTAAATACCTTGCTAAATCTGTGTATATATTCTGCCATAGAAGGCAAAATTAAGCCTCATTTTCTCCTAGGCTTTGTTAAATAAAAGGTTTTCAAGGAAAGCTCCTTTGGTTTACACAGGAATTTCAACAGCTACAAGAACTTCTGGAGCTCAGGACACTCTGGATGTTCATGAAGTTCTTTCTATTTAGTTTACATAGCATATGAATGATGTGTACCAGGCACACACACACACCCACCCCTATTATCTATATTTGTGCATCTTATTTTAAAATTTCATATGACATGACTGTACAGAAATTCTGGAGGCTTTTAAATCGCACCCTCCCCTTGATGCCATCTTCCAAATGAAATCTGGATTGTCTGGATGGACTCCTTCATATCTTATGCCCCCTGCCATACAGGATGTATGTTACATAAATCAGCAGCTTTTGCAGGTGGGGTCACTACAGACCTCATAGGCCATGGACCTGGTTGGATAAACTTTTAATTTAAATAATATTTATTATGAAAACATCTTCAGACAATTATCATACAGAAAGTCTAAGTCCCAATTACAGCTCTTATTTTATAGGAAGCTGTTTAACAGAAATACATGGGATATGTGTTAATAATGTGTTAAAAGGATTTTAATTCAGACTCCTTTTGAGATAGTCATGACTTCTGTGAGCTGATAAATGGCTGCGATTATGAGGGTATGGGGAATTCAGGCAGCCCCATGCTGCCTTCTTTGCATATCTCAGTAAGACTGATTAAACTGTTGTGAAAGTACTTCAGAGTTGTTCTGCTTTGTCATTTGCATATTAGTTACAAGCTCAGACCTCCATACTTAGCTTGATGGATGTTATGTCACTGCTAAACCTGTCTATTAACAGAGTACTACATTACTGGCTTATCTGGTATGTAAACATACACATAAAGTCATAAGTAAGTGTATGATTGTTGAGTTTAACTGGTTCAATTATTTTACTAACTAGACTTTTTTACTGCAAAGGGGTAAGCAATCTGCCTCTGATCTGCCAGTGCACTTAAACACTTGATTGATCTTCAACAACTGCACATGAGTAGTCATCTGGACATCAATGGCAGCAACAAGCTTCAGGTTAAACAACATATGGCTAAGTACCAGGCTGAACTTGGTCTGAACATGCTCCTTTCCATACTATGCAGTTTTTAGCAGAAGGTTTTAACATTTCCCTTTTATAAATAAATACAATTATTTCACTTTTATAAATAAATGAACACAAGCCAGTACTGAATTGTTTTCAACTGTCAGAAGATTATGTATCTGAATAGACAAATAGGAAATTACTTTAAGATGAGAATGAATGCAGACATTCAGAAAAGTTTATTGTCTTATAATGTTAGCAGAAATGTGATTTGACTGAGACACCATTGTTCCAAATTTTGTCAAGATCTAGCAGAAGAAACATTCCAATTAGTTTATTTTTCTGACAATTTTGATTACTAAGCTAATATAAAGTCGCTGGCAAGTACAGTTCACTGGAGAAATAAAGACTAGCACCTTTTCACATTCTTTTCCTGTTTTTAGAGTAGAGTACTCTTCCTGCTATTGAGAAATGAGGCGGTAATAATTTTTAAAACAGTCCCTATGGCTAAGAATTTATATTGCCTCATAGCAGTTCCTTACTTATCCTGTGAAGTGTACAGGCGGGAGGATGGAGCGTCATCTATTCCATCATCTTGTGGAAGAGATCCCATAATATGCTGAGGAAATAAAAACAAACTTCAGCAGCTTGAACACTTCCAAAATGTTCTCTCACACCCACCTCCATCATCTCTTTGTCCCAATACAAGGTCTATTTATACTAAAGGCTTCCCTGTTTAATAATGTATTCCAGTAATTCATTCATATTGATTTTGTCAATTTTAATTTCCTTCAATTAATTAATGAAGCCTGGATTTTTTAAAAATTTCTTTTGTATTTATACTACAGTAGTACATTTCTCTAGATCACATTTTGCGCAGCTATTTTTTACTATAAATACATGTGTAATGTAACCTCATGGTTATATTTTTTTCTCAGGAGACATTTATATTCATTTCTTTAGAAAAGAATTCTCCATTTTCAAATTAATAGCATTAATTTTTTAAAAAACTCATTACAGAAGAGAGATGGACACTCATATCCAGCAGTATATTTAGATAGCATTTTAGCCTTCAAAGACTATACAAAATTAACTAATTAATTCTCCTAAAAGCCTTCTGTGACAAGTAGACATTACTGTATAGTCTGAAACACAGACATCAGAGGGTTCCCACAACAGGTAGGTCTGGGCAATGCTTCACCTGTGCAGCATTTTCATGTAGGTCTAATTTAACTACCTTATTAGTGCATAGTCAAAAGGAACAAGAGAGGTTCTGCACTCCTGAAAAATATCAAGCCCTAGGTGTCTTCAAGTAGGCACCCTAAAATGGTGTCACTTCAAATGATTGACATAGTTGGAAAATTAACTCACTAAAAGCTTGCCACTAAAAGTGGCAAGAAAGCCACTGTTCAAACGTAAGGGACTGAGGGTGGCTCCTAGCCCTGTGACCAGTGGGCAACAACGTAGCTGGAAGTGATGTCCTCCAACAAGTCTCCTCACAGAGTGTGCTCCCCCCCAGGCTGTATATATGTTGAGTACCTTTACCTTTCAACTTGTGAGGCTTCAAAGCCCTTTTCCTGGCACCCTCACTAGTACTGCCCAGTGCTTTAAGAAGGAGCAAATGTTACATCGTGAACCAGCAGTGCTTGCCTAATTCTCAGTAACTACCTTCAAAAATCCAATGTTAGTTCTCCATGCAAGTCACCTTTATAAACAAAAAGTGTTGCTGTCATTAGGTGGCTAGTAGAGAACGTGTCTTCTTCAGCAGTATCCATAAAATGGATGGTAGATGGGTCAACTTTGCAAATGAGTCTTGCTTCATTGGAGCCAGCCGAGTTCAGCCACTAGCCTCAACACTATCAGCTGATCCTTAGCCCATGGGGACACAGACATTGGTAGCTGATTTGGAGGTACAGCTGGTATTCACGGTTCTTGCTAGGCTACACACCTCCTGCTATGAATAATGTGGATGCAGTCTGAGTTGTTGGTTTCCATTCAGTTTAAAAATACTTACTCTTGATCCCACTTGGAGATGTGAGTTCCCCTGTGAACACCAGCCAGCAATTCTACCTGGGACACATACCTCAATCCTGCGAGGTGCTGAGCACCCATGACTGCCGTGCAGGCAGTATCTGTTGCTCTGGTTGCTCAGCACTTTTCAAAACCAGAAAAAACTGCTTTGGAGACCTCAATCTGCACAGACCTGCATCCTCAGTCAAAAGAAAATGGACTAATGTAGAAATGCTGGCTCCTGGGAACAAAATATTCAAGACATTGTGTATCTAAGCAATACCAGCATACAAAGCTGCTCTGTAATTATTTCATTTTCTTTTGCATTTATTATGTTTTTCTTTTTCCTGTCTGCTAATACAGAATTTAACAAATGAAGTGAATTTAAGCTCTTTCTGCCAAGATGTGCAGTTTTAAACTGATGCACAGCATCTACACAAAACTTTAGTCTTTGATGAATACATTTAGAAATGTTATTTTTTTGAAGGTATAGCTGTCTAATCCAGGAAGGTCATAAATAAATTATAATTTATGCACTCATTCTAATACACAAAACCCATCAATGTTGTAGCAGTTATTGTGTGGAGAAACTGTGATCCTTCATGCACACAATCACAAAACAGGATTGCTGGGGTTTGGTGGGGTTTTTTCCACCAGTTTTGCCCAAGCAGGTCTTTAGTTTAGGGAGGTGACCGAGGACAGAGTCAGTAAAGCTCTGAGTCACCTGTGGCTTATGGTTGAACAGCACATTGATGAGGTCTACCCAGAGTAAATGTACTCACCACTCACTGACCCAGAGAGAAATGCAGGGGGGAATTGTGGGACTTCAACTATCCCTTGGGCGCTTCATCCATGCCTGCAGAGAAGCCCTGCTTCGATCTTCTCCATCATGGTGGGAGGAAAAAGAGGTGCCAATGGGTGCACTCCTGGCCTTCAGTCAAACAGCTGGTGGTTAGCCTCCGAGTGTGGTGCTGGATTGTCTCTGCTTGTCCTGCCTCTGCAGAGAACATCAGAGCCACCAAGCTGTGGCCTCTTTCCACCCTCCTATAGGAAGAACGTCATGGTGGAGTGAGGACAAGAGAGCACACAAGAGGAAGGATGACCTCCTCCTAGTAACTGGAAACCCTGGGTGTATGGTATCATCACTGGATTTTGCATGATACAGCAAAATAGAAACAGTTTCGGGAGCAGAAAGTAAAACTTGAGTTTCTTTGGGTGGCAGTTGAGACCCTTCAGCTTGGATCCCCTCATTTCTGAAAGAGATAGAACCCAGCTCTGGCATTTCCCTGTCGAAGGGGGTCACTGTAGACAGCTGTCCCAAAGGGCAGCAGTAAGACAGCCAGCAATGTTTCCCCACACCTGCATTTTAAAAGAAAGCAGTGGCTGTTCCTGCATTTGTGAAGGACCCTGTCCTATCTATGTGTGCCACATGCTGTCAGGTAATGGGCTACACAGATTTCTTCAGAGGACAGGGTCTGGGTTTGAAGAACACCCACTTCCCAGTGTTAGAGGATTAAACATATCAAGTCTGAGGCACCCTTGCTCGTACAAAAATGTAGCACCCTATAACACACCACCAATCTGAAGAGCACAATTTGTGGTATTTATGGATTTTCATGCTCTCTCTGCAGCCATGTGGGAATTTGCAAAATCTGTATTTTGAATGTAGAAGCCTGATTTTTTCTAAATATAATTTTAGGTATATAGCTCCTTTATTGGATTTGTCCCTTAATCATTTTATGACCTGACTTTCTCTACATTAAGATGGGGGTACTCTCACATACTAACCTCAGAGTTGTGGTTCAAGGTTGTGCTCCATACTGCATGGAAATGTGTAGCAATGCTCTCACATATGAGAAGCTGCAAAAATTCATGCTCATCAGATTAGGAAACAGAGCAATTTACCTTCTAAAGCTGTATTAGCATTCCGTGCTTTTCAGGCAGTTCTCATAATCCTTAGGGAATCTTTTAGGTAAAGAAAAAGTAACAAACTGTGTATATTTTATACTACTTATTGGTGTAGAAGTCTACAAATTGAGAATTTACCTTAAACTAAAGTATACTTTATCTGAAGCTGGCTAAAGTACCCTTAGATGCTTTTTTACATTTAAATATATTCATTAGTCAGTAAGTGTCTAGGTAGCTATAAATTTTGATGTTGATACTGTCTTTGACCCTTTCTAAAGTTATTGAAAACATAAATTGTCCTTTTGGCTTAAGATTTCTGATATACACCTGTTCAAATTCATCCTCTGGTTTCCACTAGGATGATCTCCCGATGTGATTTCATTGGCAAGGCTCCCTGAAGTGTGTAATGTTATTACTGTTATTATTATTTTTTCCTTTTCAAAAGACTGTAGAGACCACAGCCAGGTTAAACGTGCAAAAAATTTTTTGCCTACATTTGTATCTAAAAGTGCAGCAAAAATTAAATTTTTGGGGTTACTAGTATTTTTGTACTGCCAATCCTTCAGTTACCTGGATGAAACTGTAAGAAACATGTGCTCCTAGGAAATCTTTTAATTCAAAATGAATGCATGAATCAAGCTGTATAATTTTTCAAAGATTTTTTTTGGAAGAGAAATTCACTTCTGTAACCCATTTTATTAGTCTTTACTAAATATCAAATTTAACTGTTTTGGTATATTTGTTTCTTACATCATTCATGTGAAAAGAAAGAGCAACCGATGTCACTCAGCATTCATGTTTATAGTCACTTGAATATACAGTCTTTGTCTCTAGGTACTGGCATTTATTCAATTTATGTATATGTAATATAAAAGACTACTTCTAAGCTAATATATTTTTGAAATTTTTAGATATTTTTTGATGCTGTCAAAACTGCAGTCAAGGAGCTTTCAATACTATAGGTTGTAGATAGGAAAGAAGCTCATGCTCACTGTGGTTTAAAAACAGAAATGTTTAATCTTTGTCAACAGAACACTTGTTCTCAAAGCAAATAGCTTCCTGCTGTGGAAACTATGATCTACCTCTAAACATTATTTTCCCAGTAAAATATAAATAATAACTTCTTAAGAAAAATAATAGTAAGATATTTATTTTAATCTGCATTGAGGATTCAAGTTATTCCATTCTGAAGTGCATTCACATTTTTTGCAGTGAAACATTAAGGGAAATATCTTACTTAGGGAATCATACTGCATTAGATTAACAGTGTAAAGAATTTTACCTTTTAGTGGTGGGAGGCCTGAAAAGCAGGTTTAAACATGACAGAAGTACTTTTAAGCGTTCTGCAGAATTGTAATTATCAGTTTGCGTAGCTTGGCAATGCTGTTCCAGAGGTCTTGGCTCTGCTGGCATCCTGATTTCTGCAAAAAGGATGTGAACGGCACTGTCAAGGGTAAAAAATTGCAATATTGAGAATAAATACTGAACCCTGGTAGAAAATTCAAGGCATTTAGAGAAGCAAATAGGAGTTATCTACAACACAAAGATTACAAATTTACATATAGTACATTTCTATGTAGATACACAGATATGATTTTCTAGATTAAAATAAAACATTAAGAAAAAGTACCCTGGAAACAGAATATTATATCAGATGGACCTTAGTCTGTCCCTGAACTGCTACTCTAATATTTTTCTAGTCTTTTAGTGTCATTTACATATTAAAGGAAAGTCTGAGCTAGCAGTCAGGAAGGTTTCTTTTCCAGATGACTCTGAACTTTCTTGTGAACAATCTGCTATCCTAATCAGAGTTTTCCATCTGCTTCTTCCCCACCACCTACTGATTTCCAGCCCCAATCTGTTTCCTTGGTACCCATCCCCTCATTTTCTCAACCCAGTCTCATTATCCAGTCAGTCATTGTGTCACCCTCATTCCTGGTCCAGTTTCAATCATCCCACCCCCTCATCTCCTGACTGACTTTACCTTCTTTTTTTTTAATTATTTATTTGTTTTTTAAATCATCTGCTCTCGGCAGTTTCTTCTATCAGGCAAATTCAGCTATTGTTCCTTCATGCAGCCCTTCTGATAATCCTTCACACTTCTGTGGGGCCAGAAGAGGAGGAATTAAGCCCACAGGATAGTTGTTTCCTCTTCTTTTTCCAGTTTCCACCATTCCTCTGGTCCACAGCAAACAGGAGGAGCAGTCCTTGAAGCATCGCTCTCAGCCCATGGGAATTAGTCATGTCCAGCACAAAGTGTCTTCAGAGAAATTGGCTGTAAAGCTTGGACATGTCTCTCCCAGCCATGGCTGAATCCTGAAATCACATACTTCAAATACTTATTCTACAGCCAGGCCTGGGCAGGTTTTTCAAATGAGGAATGATTTCCTGGCACAAAGTGATAGAGCCTTTCAGACAAATAGAGTAAGTGCTTATTTAGTTCACCCTAGTCAACTTCCCAGAAACAGTGAAATGATTTTTGCTAAAAGCTTCTCCAAAATTCACCAAGAGGCAGCCCTCCAGCCAAGAAAACTGTAGGGCAGATCATTGTAATTTAACAAAGTGATGTTCAGTGGAAGGAGGACGCCCGTATTTTCTAATGCAGTGGAAGAAATAAAAGTGGAAATAGCAATGGCTCACTGTGGTGTGTGGTCAGGCATTTAAGTGGCTAAGATATGCAAAGGCCAGGAACACCAGTCTGGCTAGAATTAGATCCTAAACCAGTGGAAACCTATGGTAGTAGACCCATGTCGATTTACAGCTGATTAACCTATTTTTCCCCCTTTTAAATCTCCTGAAGGATCAGCTTAGGAAGGAAACATTTCCTTTATTATTTTGAAAAGTCATATAAAAGCCAGATACACTAATTAAGGAGAATTTGATTATGCAGGAAAAGAGGCTTTTTTATATGGGAAAAAGAATTTGATTATACAACAAAAAAGAAAAAGCAAGCCGTTATGAGTTGACATTTGTGTAACTCCAGCTCCTGCTACTTTTAGAAGATAATGAAAAATAGGATGGGCACACCAGTCCTGGAAGTTTGATAAGTTTGTTATAAAGAACCGCCTGAACAACACAGAAGAAGTTCTGATTTGCCTTTAATGACAGACCGTTGATGCTGAGATATGCTGGTGCACAATGCACCTTTTTTATTCTAAATGAGCCAAGCACCCTCACAGCAGAGCCCCACAGAAATCAATGAAGCATCTCTGCAGGGATCAGCTCCTCATGTGGTTAATTTAGTAACAGAGTGGTGTCTCTGGGTTTATCAAGATCCTCTTCTGTGTAAGTGAAGGCCAGTACTGCAGAAAAACAGAGAAACAGATAGATATATAGCTACAGAGAGGTAAATAAAGTGACAGAACAAATGAATTCTAGAAATCTTCAGTAATATTTCAGAACAGGGTAAAAATCACTAAATTGAAAAACAATGTAAAAGAAGGAAGGAGAAGAGAAAGATGAAGAACAGAGGTGGACCATGAAAGATTTAATTGGGAGCAGTCTCATTACTGGAAGTCCACATAAATTGTTATAACATAGACATTTATTCTACATCTTCAAAAATCAATGTATTTCTATCATGCAAACCTGAGCAAAGCTACTTAAAACAGAGTTCACTTTCTCTGAACAATGGTTCCTGTTCTAGTTTTATCGTAGCATCAACTGTAACAAAAATATCCCATCAGCAAATGTTCTCTTTCATCCAATTTAATAAATTCTGAATAATATACTAATTTCTTTGCACCATCAGCATGGTTTCAAAGAAGAGGCCATCATTCTTTATTTTTCTTTTCTCATTCATTTTACACATCTTCTGATTAAAGTACTCAATAATATTTATAATCTGTGCTTAACTATGATAAATTTTAACAATATGCTGCTGAGTGGTATCATTATTTTCTTAATGGAGGCAATCAAATGTTTTAATATATGCATAAAGACATGGCAGGATACAATAGCAGAAATATGAATCAGGTGATTAGTAATAATGCCTGCATAGATGGTTCAGTGAAAGATCATGCAGAAAAATCTAAAAGCCACAGAATAACATATATGTGACGAATAATGCAAAAATTTCATCTTAGAAAGCCCCCCAGAAAGCATCTATTGGATAAAACTTAAATGCACCAAAGTCAAAGAGGACTTTTTGTTTGACTTAAAACAAGGCTAGTATTTCATCTGTGAATGATCTGATTGCTAGTAAAACAGTATTAATCAGCTCAAGATCAGGACTGGCAAAAACGTCCAACTATTGTAATTAGTTTTACTGGGAGTTAGGAGAAGTTCATGACAGTTGAATGATGCAGGACATGGGCCATATCTTCTAGATGGGCTTCTAGGGGACCACTGATAAATGGCCACAGCTCAATGGGTGCTCAAGCTGAAGTTTATTGAAACATACATGCTTTGCATGTGCTTTTTCCCATAATGTCCCATTAAATAAATGTCTCAGATTTATTTTATGGTCTGGATTAGGTCCTAAGTTTGACGTATATAAAGGTTTTCAATTGTGCCAATTTCTGGTTAAAATAGGCACATTTATATCCACATACTCTATTTCCAATATGATTTTACAGTTTTGCTCAATAACAAAACTTGCAGAGACACCAGATTTGTTGTGTTACTTGAGTTAATACTCACTGATGACCAGGCTGCTATTTTGTTTGCAACGGTTCCAAGAATGGAATGATCATTTAGACTCCACAAGCTATACAAAATCTTCCCAATGAGGCAAAGCCAAAATGTAAAAGAATAATTTCAACCCTTTTTATTTGCTTTTATGTATCTTTTGTATTGCCTGTGTCTATTCTATATGGTTTATTGCTTGCTTTCCAAGCAAGCTTAAATGCTGAGAGAATTTTTACCAGATCTGAAAGGTTACTTGGAAGACTGCATTTCAGAAAGAGGCAGGATGACTGGAGAAATGGCCTATGGTGATGGCCACATCTGAAGTCCAAGAGCTGAACATCTGCAGTTTCTTCCTAGTGACAGCCCAATGAGGTGCTCTTGGAATGTGGCAAAAGGAAACCGTGAGGTTCTTTTGCAAGAGAAGAAGTAGGATGGAGGGCAGCAAGTGAATGAGTGGTTGGGGGAAGAGCCAGGAAGGGATCCTGAGGGATTTGGTTCTGTAATGTGATGGGGATGAGCTCACCAAAAGTCTGCAGCTAATGTGCAAATCCTGAATGATAGCCATGGTGCAGAGGTCCAGTGAGATGGGATGGATTTTTGTTAGGACAGCAAACACTAAAAGATGTGAATAACGAAGAGGAGTACAGCTGGGGCTCTAAGTTGCTAGTAAGCCCTCCCTCCTGCAATGGCACACATAAAATTGAGCTCACTTTGGGAATCGAACTATGGAGAAACTGGTTGGAAGGACGTCTAGAAATTATCTAGCCTGTCCTGTTTGAGGAGGGACCATCATCACTTTGTTTAGCCAGCTCCTGAATGGATGATCTCACAACTTCCCAAGCCACAATTTGTAGCTGTTGTTCCTTCTGTTATCTGGAAGAGTTTGGGTCTGTCATTTCACGGATCTTTCCTCCAAATAGTTGCGAGCAGCTAGTATATTGTCCCTTAGCCACCTCTTTGCCAAACTGAACAAACCTGGCTGCCTCCACCACCCCTTTACAGGCCACATGCTTCAGGTCCCTCACCTTCCTGGTAGCTCTCCACTAGACCTTCACCTGTTCCTCCATGTCCCTCTGAAATTGTGGGTCCCAAAACTGGGTGCAGTACCTCAGGTGCAGCTCCACAGCAGCTAACACTTTCAACCACTGGTGAACCCAATGTCCCCTCCTGTTGATTCGCACACGCTGCTGGTTCTGGCCTGCTTCCTTTCTCCATTTTCCCCATCTGACCCCTTTAAAAGAAAGATGGAAGAAATAGCAAAAAAACTCTTCCTTGTGAGACTTTCAGAGCCAACCTACTTATGCTGAATTTATTTCTGTAAATTTACTTTTTTAAAAAAATCACTGCCCAGTATCCATTCTTGTTTTGGTGCTTAGGCTTCATCTTTCAGCACTGACAATCAGGAGTTTACATAGCATCACACTGAAACATCATCTGAATTTTCACTTGGGCATCTGTACTCTCTTTGGGACTGTGTAGAAGACTAACAGAAAATTATCTTATGTCTTTAAATGCTATGAAAATAGATTTTCATGGTGAACGTGTTGAACACTGAAATGTCTAGAAGTAGCCCCAGTTTCTAGATTTGGGGACTAGCCAAAAGATGCTTTTCCAAGGAGATAATGCCAAATGAAAAGATGAATTTTACAGAATCAGCTTTCAACATGGTTGATCAGGGAGTTGCTGTCATCTTTGCTTACTCTGTGCAGTGCTTTCAAAGTCCTTCAAAACCTAAAGTCATTATTTTTGAACCAAAGGATTTCTCCAAAGATAAACACCCCTTTGACAGGCGTCCTGCGTAGGGAGACTTTCTTAAATTAAGGACAAAATTTCCCTAAACCCAGAAATTCAGTCCTTTGGAATAACTTTTAATTACATAAATGCAGCCCCTTGCTCTAACATATACTCTCAAATTTGTATAAAAGCATTTAAATTTCTATAACCTTCATTATAAAAAAAGGGAGTTAAGCTATACAGTATAATGCACCCAAGTATAAAACAGAGTATCAGGGCATCTGCAACACAGGTTCCATTATCACAACTCCATGGGTTTAAAGCAAAATCCTCTACAAATACGAGTTACATCAACAGGCAAACTCTAATATCAGAATTATTATACAGAAATTTAAAAGTCATTTACTAAGAGCTTATTTTGTTCTGGCATTCAAATTTAAAATATTGTTGTTAATTAACGCAATTACAATGTGTATACCATTGTCTGTATTATTGCAAGGGTAGGAATCCTTCATTTTTAAGTAATCTACTTACATATGTCATTTGCAACTGTGTATAGAAAGCAAACTAATGCCTTTATTCAAACTGATGAGACATCCTTATTTCTAAAATGTCCCACAACATTAAAATTCTATTCAAAACCCAGAAGAAATTTGGATTTTTCAAACTGTCTCCTTTCATTGTCTTTTGCATTTTGACATTTAGTCGGTAGTCATGGCAGCCACTAAGAGTGATTGTGTAGTATAAAGATGCAGTTACACATATTTGGCTTTGGGTTAAGTACATCAAATATACGTGGATTGCTCAAAATCAACCAGTAAATGTTTGTGAAAAAAGCTTTATATAGATACACATTTATGTATACATATATATATAAACCAAATAATGATTGTTTCTATGCGTTTGCTATTCAGACACTATAAAATGGGTCTCTAGTCGATATGAAATGCTTAGTTTGAGGGGTACCTTCCACGGCCCTCACAGTAGCATATTGTCTGTAAAATGGATTCTCCTGGTAATTATGATGTGAAAATAATTGCAATATGTTCTGCACTCAATGAAATGACTCAGCAAGCAAGGAATACCTTTAATTACTGGAATGTAAAGATCAAGAGTCCAACCCTATTGCAAATTATAATTGCATTTATCCCATACAATATAAACAAAAATTTTTACTTAGCTGACTGCCCTCAGTATTTTCTTTGCCTAAAGCAAAAAAAATGCACCTTGCAATTTAATTTTCTTATTGTTTTCTGAGTCTTAAATTAAGACTAATATTTTGATCAGTTCAAAGCACAATTTTTTAAATACTGGAAGATGTCAAAGATACCTGCACTTTGGAGTGGCAGAGGCTGTGTATTACTGAGGGTTGTGGTTACAACCCTCACATGAGTTATAAAAGGAAGACACATTTTATATCTGACTTACAGTTCTATTAAAATCACATGTATATCTGATCCCAGAAGAATAGCAAGGACCAGCCTGCCACTGAGAACTGGCACCATAGCAATGCATCTCTGTTCCCTTGACTGAGGTACTCCACAACAGCTGAGGCTCCCTAAATCATGAAAACAGAAAAAGTTGGGGGTTTTACCCATTCTTTTTTAACTGCCTGCTTTGCTAAAGCATCTTGGGCCATTCCTTTGCTTGATGCTGTATTAATGGCTTGCTTTTAGAACATGTGGGTAATTGTGCAAAAAATTTGCTCTCTCAAGAAGCTTAGTATGGCTCTTAGAACAATTTGACTGTAATCTCAGTCCAAAGACGGGGGAGGGATTTCATAACCTAATTGAAATAATATTAGTACAAATCCAGAAAGGATCTACTGTGTCCAGGTGAAAAGGAACAGTAACAGAACTGCCATTCTCTCTGGGCATTATAATATACAGCCGCCATGGAATAAAATGACATCATGTCAGTGGGTGATGCATGGCCAGGTCATGCAAGACCGGGAAGAGTTTGCTGAGCCTACATAAAGGGATTGTCAGGCTGATGCAAAATTAAGTCAGTGGAAGCCTCTGAAGAGATCATTGGAAAAAAATGAATAAATGCCACTCTTCCAAACATACATGGCTGAGGGTGAGATTCAGAAAAATAAAAGAAATGCTGGCAGCTAGCTCCATCACACTGTGCTCTAGTAACCCAGTCTTACTGTGCTACAACAGAACCCACAGCATGATTTGTACCTTGGGAAGATGCTGTTTGATCATAGTAGGCTGCATAACTAAACCATTGCTGTTCTATTTCATCATACTAGATTTGCATCCTCAGTCTAGGGGCTTCACCAGCCAGCACCCATTTTGCCTGCAGCACTCTCAGAAAGACTGCCTGTGAGGTGTCACTCATCCAGAAATCAGAAGACCTGTGTTCTCCATGAAGCTTCCCTACAGAGCGGTTCTGTGACCTGAGGCAGGTTTTTTTTCACCTCTGGGTCATTTCTCCCCAGCATCCCATGCCTGTCTTTCTCATTTATGCCATAAGCTCTTTGTCCTAGGGTGTTCATATCAGACATGTTTGTGCAGAAAGTAGTGCAGATCTCAGCTGGGCCTCCATATGTTCCCACAACACAATAATGAGATGATCTTAAAAGAGTTCCAGCAGACAGCAGCCGTCTCTGATAGCCTAGACCCTGAGTGCTGGGTGCTCCAGGGGAAGCTGGTGAGCTCCACATGAGGACTCAGAATTGCACTTCCCACGTAGTGCTGGGATCAGCAGCAAGCTTTAGGCATGCTGCCATTGTGGTGGCTGACACCTGCACGCCAGGGCTGCCAGGGCAAAGCAGGCTTCCTGCAGGCTCTGCAGCTTCCAAGCTGTAACCTAGTCTACCCCACACCACACTTACAAAGACACCGAAGAAGTACTACCTCCTTTGCAAGTCCTTTCCTGGTGCCTCAACCACCAGCATGGCCCCAGGACCAAGCCAAGCACCACTGTTTTGCAGCCAGGAGACAGCATGGCTCGGGGGGGTCCTGAGCACTACACAGCCACTTCTGAGGGAAGGATCATGAATCTGGGGGTTGTCCTGCTGCAGGGGAGTCCTGAAGCAAACTCTACTAGGCTGCTGTTACAGCAGGCTAGTACAGGTGGTAGCCCCAGATCTCAGAAATGCTGAGGCAAGATAAGCTGTGTACAGCAGGGCTGGGATGGGTGCATGGGGGAGAGCCTTTGAGAAGCCTTCTGTTTCTCTGGCCTTCACACATGAATGTTAGCAGGCCTGAAAACACTGCTTTTAGCCTGAATGAAGGCTGAGTTTCTGGTTCAGTGCTGCTTACCAGGCGGGATCTTCAAAGCCATGTTAGTGGAAGTTTTGGAGTGAAATATCTGTCTTTTTAAGCTGTTTGATATGTAACCTGTCTCAGAAGTAGAAGAGTTTTAACAGCTTTGTGCACTGGCAAAAGGATTTGTCACAACACTTCAAGCATATGATGAGAAGGAGATACGTTACACACAATGAGTATTAAATCCTGGAAAGGAAATCTGCCCATTCAGAAATTCCAGGGCTTAAGGTTTTGATTCTTAAATCATTCACATAAGACTCTGGTGATGTCTCAGGGGATAGGGATTTTTCTTGAGAACAGGAAAACTAATGATAGGATCAGACCCAGAATGATATATGCAGAACCATTGCTACTACTCTATCACTAGTCCTAAACTAGAAGTAAAACTGAAGATTTTTCTGTACAACAAGACAGAGCCAAGCTTGCTACAATACCAGTCAAAAGAGACTGTTTTCCCCTGTGTGCAGGTATGTAACAAAACCAACAGTCCTCAAACAGGTCAGATGAGTCAAGTTAGGAGGGCAGTTTCCTCCTGGTGCAGCTGCCACAGCCTATTCCCTTGATCTTTTTCCATCTAGTCCACATTCAGGAAAGTCTTTTTGGTTCACATCACCCCATAGCTGAATTCCTGCAGTCTTCTGTGCTTTACACATGACAGCAGATAGTGGAATGGTTACTGTACGAGGCTGCCTCTCACACTTGGGTGATAATAGTGTATCAGGAATTATCTATGGCTGTGGTGGCCTCTTACGAAGGTAGGCGTAAGTCCAGCAGCTTAAACATCAGCATCCTGCTAAAGCATCTGAAGAACAGGGGCTGAACTTCTCCGCAAAAAAATTAAACAGTTATTTTTGGTTAACCAGCAGGAAGTAAAGCTGTCTTAGGAGTACTGTAGCCTTTGAGTTTACTCCTTGCTGTTCATCCTCTCCATTGCCTTCAAAGTCTGTTTTGGTAGCTCAGATCCTTTCCTCCGTAAAAAGCTCAATGGGAAGAGAACTGGAGGAAGAGAGAAGTGGTGTGGAGGAAGGGAGAGAAATAGGGTGGGATATTACTTGAAAAAATTGCAAAGGCAAAGCACACCTTAAAGAAGGAGGCCTTCTCCCCTTGGGAGAAAAAAATGTGGAATTTCACCCTGGCTGAAGTTTCCTGAAGTTCAAATGGATTTCAGGAGGGCCACAGACCTCTGTATTAGCATTGGGCAATGTTGCCTCCTCCTCAGTCCCAGAGGGCTGTTGGAACTGAACTGCTAAGGGATTCCTCATGCCAGTGTGATGCACTGGCTCTCCAAAGGGGTGGCCCAGAAGAAAAAGAGCAGCATCTGTTTCTGCCACTGCTACAGACAAGTTTCTGCAGAGCTGGAGAAGCTTACCCACAGCTTTCTCGTCTGTTCTTCCCATGTTTCCACCAGCATGCAGTGTGGTGAGGCTGTCGGGGCCCTGAGTGCACCAACAGGCTCTGGACAGGCACATGTCTGTATTCCCTGCACACTGCAAGGAAGTGTATGCGTTTTCATTTCTTTAAACAGGCACTACAGTCTGACCCAAGACTCTCTAATAGTGACTATGGCAAAGCATTTGCATCACAATTTGTTTCATGTAACCATGACAAGATATTTTTTCCCCAAAGCCAAAAAAAAACTTCTATTGAAATATCATTTTTACAATGTGGCTGCATTAGCCCAACAAAATAACCCCATTAATTCATGTCACAGATGACCATAACAGTCAGGGCTCAGTAAATTATTTTTCTCATTGCTTCAGCAGTGCAAATTACATAAATCTGAATAATACAAAATAGTAACCTTAGGTATTTACCTTTTGACATCAGAAGACAAAGTGAACAAACCCATTTGAATCCAGTCATACACACATTAAGTAAAAATCACTGACCACGGCATCCAGAGTAATGCATTTTAGTCCAAAAATCCATAGCCATGATCAGCGATGAAGCTGTAAATTTAGGGGCAATTATCAGTCAGACTTGTGCCACCCTCCAATTTGCATGTTTGCATGTGTTTGCACTGACACTCCGTAGATACAAGACAGTCATTATTGGGCAGTCTTTGCATATGCAAACAGCTGCTTGTGTATTCCTTGGGATGGGTTTTCCAGCCAGATCCTATGCTACCTGAACTATGCTATAGAAGTGGTATGCAAGGACTTGCACTGGAGGACAGGGTTCATTGGCACAATTTGACACAGTCTTAATAGGAAGCTGAAGGGTCAAATCTGTCACTTGCATCTTTTTTTGAATTTTGAAGAACCGGTGCTACAGTGCTCCCTGATTTCACTGCCATCCTGTGGTTTTATGAATGACACTAACTCTTGATTCTACCCCAAACTGTTTTAAAGCTGTTTGTTAAAATGTTCTCTTGTTGGAGAGAATAAAATTGCTAATACTTCTGCCAAAACCTGTGTAGCTTTAGTCACTCAGAACAGTCATGAGGGTTACAGAAATCAATGCCTAAAACTGCTTTTTAAAACTCTCAGTTGTCATAAAAGCATGTTAGATCTGTCCAAGTTCTTTCTTTTTCATTTTCTGGACATATGGCAGGAAACACTAGAGTCACTGTTGACAGAGGAAACTCAGTAATTCCCAGTTTCTTTTCCTTATTTTTTCTGTTTCTTGTTTCCTTTTCATAGTACCTGCTTACTCTATGGCTTAGATACAGAAACATCAAAAAATTCAAGGGCAGGGGACATGACCAAAGCTCTGTACCTGTCTCTATGTTAAACTACATTGCAGTACACGAACAGTGCAATTTTAAAGACTTAGCCACCAAAGAATGGCCTCGGGTGACTGAGGGTCCCATGCCATGTTTCTCACCAGTGAAACAGGTGAGCACTGTAGGGCATTACAGAGCCCATAAACTGTTAGTACAATTTAAAGGAACCTCTATTTTGGAGGGGGAAACTGGAAAAGCACACATATACATAAGGTTGTGAGATGGACTCACACCAAATTCTCTGTTGAGCAGTGCTTTGCATTCAGAGAGGCAGTAATGTGTAACATTGATCACATAAACAGTAATCACACCTATGTGAACGACCAAAATGAGATGTCACTCATGACTGAGCATGAGGGATGATCTCAAAGGTCATTTCCAACCTAAACAATTCTATGGTTCTGTGATTCCATGTATTCCTTGCAGGGGCTTTTGCTTTCATTCCCTCCATCACTAGTGACTCCATAAGCTTATAAATCCTTAGGTTTTCTGACAGCAGAGAGAGATACATTGGCTTTAACACAACCTAATTCGTTTATCTTAGACATCTCTCTTGGAATGGGAACAGTTCCTCTCTGGTGGTGCTTCTCTCTCCATTGACTAAAAACAAAGCTTTTATGACTGCTGCAAACTAGCTGTCTTAAATATTAGATGTCCAGCATTAATTAAAGTGAATTCCAGACTCACACATTTCAGACGAGTGCCAAAAATTAAATGATATGTAGAATACCTATCACTCGTGCCCCATCTTGAATTTTACTTATCCCAGTCCCATGTGCTCTTTCACCACTTTACCAGCACTCATCATGCAGCTTTCTTCAAATACACCAGCAGCTATGGGGAAAAAACTACAGTTATGATCATATAACACCATTTTGTTTGACAGAAAAGGATGCAGCACACTTGAAATGGATTATAAAAAAAATAATTACTAGCCAACAGAGTGTGCCTGTTGGTGTTCACAAAATGGCGTGGCTTTTTGTAACTTAAAGCATTGTCTTGACAAATCAAAAACTCTAGCACCTCAAAGGGAGCATTAACAAAGTGAAATTTGTAACAAACTGCTTTGTCAATAACATCTGTGAGAAACTGATTTAAAGGATGGGTGTGGTAGGTCTTCTCTACCTTGTATTTCATGCTTTACTTACTCTTTTAACTTCTTACTTCTGCAGTCTCTTCCAAAGCAGAAAACAAAGCAGGGTTTCAGTTCACTCAGCTGACTGTCTCACAGGTGCCTGGCAAGGAGCTGAGCTGTGTTACAGGTTGCACATTTTGACTATGGGCAACGTGCCAGTTGCAGTTTCCTTTCAGGTGTGCAGAGCTTCAAGACTAGTTGGCAAGTGGAATTTGAAGTGTCAAAGATCAGTAACACTTTATTATAGGTGGACTGGATTCAGTAAGGCAAAAGGAATCAACAGATTTGCCTTCATCAGATGTTAATTATAAGTAACATTTACACTTATCTCTCTGCTTTCATGTGTTAAAAATAGTCTTGCTTATGAATAATGGTCTCTGCTGTGACACAGCAATCTGTCCTAGCTGTGCTTTGCCAAGGAACAAAATGTGACCCAAATTGCCCATGGCCTGTCAGTCAGGACAGATTTTCATTTTACAGTGTAAACGGTAAAAAATTCCTTATAGCTACTGGATAACAGATGAGAACAGACAGGGTGGTTTTACCGGTGCTTTTCCTAATCGTCCTATCTCTCCCAGCCACAAATAAGTGGTTGCTGACTTCTAATGGCAGCCATAGCACCCTTTCTTCTTAGCTTCACTAAAGGGCAAGAGAGCTGCAGGACTGGCAACGGGACTACTTTTCTCTCATTAGTGGAGGAATATGGGATGTATCTGAATAAGCACATTATCTGAGATCAGAAAACCATGTTCAAAGAGAATCATCAAAATACCCCAGCTGACCATGCTTTAGTTCACACCACAGAGCAGCCTCAGAGGGCACAAACAGGTTTACTTGATAGGTAATGAAACTGGGAGATGTGTATTAGTTTATCTACTATGCCTCAGGCACTAATGGTTGTTCAGACCATGGGGTGGAACTAGTCTAAAGAAAAGACCCCCAAAATATATACAGCATGGGCATGGAGTCCTTGGAATTGCTTCCCTCTGGATATCCAGTCCTGCTCGGCTTCCCTGCTTGTTCATGCAGACATCGCGCTGGCACCCTTGAAAGTCTCCCAGAAATTTTACCTGGACCAGCAAGTAAAGAGCTCACAAAGAGCATGGAAATGTTCACCCAACACAGGCAGTGCTTTCACATTTTATAAATTAGCTATTAAAATAATGCCTGAGGTTTGAGAAAATGATGAGATTGGCTTAAAACAATGATATTAAGGTGCATTTGAGACTTATTAACCAAAAAAATCATACATTCTTGATTTTCAGAGCTCTCTGAATTTCTTCTCTGAAGCTGTCAAAACTTTTAGCAGCATTAGGTAATATTTCTAGGGCTTTCTCTGCAACTCTGAATGTGAGGAATTTATTTTTGAAAAAATAGATGAGGTTCTGAAATAATCACACAGTTTCAGAATTTAAGAAGACTCGTAAATACTAGGATATTCACAGCAAAACTGCAAGAATTGCTAATACTGAAATCCTTTCTGGTTTTAACAAAAACCAGTGTTCTATTCTTGCCCAACTTTGAAGCTTTTAATGTACATAAACATTTAAATCTTGCTGCATATAACTAAGAAGATTCTGTTGCTGTCTTTTGTCAACATCTGTTATTTTCTAGCAATTTCCTTATCAATGCTTTTGTAGTATTACGGCTACCATCATTTACTTTCCTTCATTTAACTTGCACAGCTAATGGAATTATGTGTGCCCCACATGACTGCACAAGGAGCTATATAATTAGCAAGCCAGTTGAAACACCTTTGGAAAGTAAACTTTGCAATCACTGCTTGTCTTCAAGTGTTTTTAAAAGCTCCACTATAATATTTGTGCCTATTTCAGTTAACACAAGAGGTCCTGTGAAGATTGCCTAAATGCTGTGCTGCTGGCTTTCTGGCCTAAGTGTGCTGCTTTTTTAATAGAAAAATGTTTCTTTCTGAGGCAACAGGCTTCCATGACTAGGACACTGACACCTCGGGATTTGGGAAAGCACAGTTATCTCCCTGTTCAACCTGTGTGACATGGGCCAGCCACTCTAATCAGACGACTAACTGGGCTAACATTACTGCTTTTATTTTATTCTATTTATAATTTACGGCACTTTAGGGAAAGGACTGGTGAGCAAAGCAGGGCCTCTGCTACTCAGTGCTGCCACATAAGCTGTTCTTTGCCTGGTCAAGGGGGAAAAGTCATCACAATGCTGATGTTGGATGCCTGAGGAGGCAGCTCTTCAGTTCCTTTGTAGCCCTCAGCCCTTAAGTCTCCAACAGGAAAAAGGGTACTTGTCAACACAGCAGGTTGTTTGGTGCCCAGGGTTGCAGCAGCCTCCAGAACTTTCTGCAGAAGTCAAGCCAAGTTCCCACTATGGTTGAAGGACTTTCTAGGGCAAATGGAGACTAAATGAATACCATGAAAAAAGAAAATGTAATGCTTGTAAAGCATGGAAAGTCATCCTAATTCTGTCAGTGGCCAGAATGAAATAGGACAATGATTCTGCCAGCATGCTTTCAGTGCAGCTATTGTGCTGAAAGGAAGGAGAGCTGAGTGCATTCGTATCTTTCTCCAGCCATGTTTTGCAGATGACAAGCTGGGAGAACAAACACCTTTTCCCAATTGTTTTAAATGCTGTTAGAGAACAAGACATATTCAGTGTCAAGCAAAGATAAAAAATAGTAACAAAGGCCCCAAAAGGCAGGATTCCTAGGATGCTGCTTTGCATGCCTCTGTCTACAAAGATATTTCAAGGTATGCATTGTAGGAGTGATAGAGCAGACCTTGTACAAGAATGTTTAGCTTTCAGCCTGTGGCATCAATGGCCATTGTGAGGGTGGTGAGCCCCTGGCACAGGTTGCCCAGAGAAGCTGTGGGTGCCCCATCCCTGGAAGCGTTCAAGGCCAGGCTGGATGGGGCTTTGAGCAACCTGGTCTAGTTGTCCCTGCCCATGGCAGGGGGGTTGAAACTAGATGGTATTTAAGGTCCCTTCCAGCCCAAACCATTCTATGATTCTATGATCCTATGTCTTTAACACGCAGCCCAGTGTCCTTTTTCTGTATGTGTAGCAGACACCCAAGCAGCATGCGGGGTCTCATGTGCACCCACTCCACAACTGCCCTGCTAAAAAAGATGCAGTTTTGGTGGTGTGGGCAGCCTGCTGGGCCAGCTGTCCTCAATGGACAGTCTGGACAGCCACACCTGTGTGCTCAGAATTATGCATGCGGTTAAATGCTTTGTTGGATGGAGGCCTAAATGAACATATCATTCAATATGTTTGACTATCAACAGACATTAGTTGGACATGATTTGTCTCTTCAGAGGATTTTTTAGTTATTCCTTGCAAATTGGTACTTAGTTTCAAACCAAAAAACTTGTCAAGTCCAACCTTCCTTGACAACCTCAGTTCACAGAAAGCAAAATCTTCAGTACACCCTTGACCTGAGATGCTGACTTTCACCAGTGGTTTCCAAAAAGCTGGATGTCCTTTAGATGGGTTTTTTAGTACCCATGATCAGAAGCCCCCATGCAAAGTTTAATTAGGTTAATTGATTATCCACTGGCAACTAGAAATCCATTCCTGAACTGATGGATCATTCAAATATCACTATACTGAGCAGCACTCAAAGGCTCTCAAGCCCTCATCAACCTCAGGGGCCTTTCTGAGTAGGAGAAACAAATTCAAAAAGCATAAAAGTGTCCATGAGAAAGGCTGAATGACAGCTTCATATGTATCCACAACCTGAAGATCAAAGGCCTGCCCGGTTTTCCTTTAGCAACATCAAGGATTAATTTGGTCTGATCTGTTAAGTACAATACTTTCAGCCACAGTTATACTTTAAGCCATGTATTTGCATGCTGGCAGCAAATGTGTGCCTGCCTCTGTAGATACAATTTTGATAGTAGCAGGGATTTGTGTGTGCCAAGATGAATTCTTAAGCAACACCCCCCCTCGAGATATATATACTTTATGCAGCATGGGCAGTGGTAAGGGTGTTGCCCCAGGACCCAGGAGAGCTGGCTCGTGCCTGGGCTTTGTCATTGGCTGGCCAAGTGAGCAGATAGAAGACTATTTTCCTACTTATAAGCTGGGATGACAGCAATTAGAAAGAGCAAGAGGAGAACATTGTATAATGATTATGTATTGGTATCACCATTTCTAGACCACCTCCTCCTCAGCCCATGACTGGGACCTGTAGGCATTACAAAGTCAGTAAAGGTAACTGTAAAGGTAAATGGCAAGTGTATTTGTTGCTTCAGCTGATATACACTAGACCTGAAGATGGAAGCAATATGTTTTGGCCAGTAAGTGACGAAGGAAAAAGCTTTGTTTCAAGTAGTTACACATATTAAGGACATTATGCAAAGGATTTGGTAAATGTGTGCTCATTGCTGGCTTTATTTTTAATTATCTGGATGACATTTTCATTTGTAACAGATAATGTCTTTAGCATCTGCCTATGGCAACACATGGGCAGCGTTTCAGAGCTGTTCTCAGTTGCATTCAGATATGTCAGAGAATTTGTTAGAGCTTCATGTCTCTCCACCTGCCAGGAGAGGCTGGAGCCATAGCACTCTTCTAATGCTAAATACATTTCCTGGTAGCCACATTCACATACTATAAACCAGAGAGGACTGTCTGCATTACACCCAAGGCTGAGGTCGTATAGATCAGTAGCAGACTGCAGTATTGAGCATTTCACATGTGATTTGATAAAGACTCAATGTTCAGAAAAAATAGTTGAAAGTAAATATTCTAGAGAAATCTGCCAGGTGGGTGATAGAGCAGATTTGCTGGTTCCCAGCCAGTCACCTCAGGTAGAGATTCACCAAGGAGGAGCCAGGGAAGTGAAGCATGCTAACAAGATCTCTCATTTCAGCTTACAAGGAAAAGATGAAGGAGCTGTCCATGCTCTCTCTGATCTGCTCCTGTTTTTACCCAGAACCTCGCAACATGAACATCTATAAATATGATGGTGAGTGATTTTCACTGGAAATCGTCCTGCAGGTCAGGCAATGTGCTAGTGCTGGGAAATGACTCAGTTCACTATCCTAGTCCATAGTGTTAGTCAGGGAGTATTTTGCTGATTTAACAAATTATTTGCTGGTTTGGGCTGTTACTTTCAACTGATCGTGTAGTACCTGTGATGCTGGCTATTGTTCCTAATAGCAGCTAACTAAACTCTTAAAGCTAGCTCTCTCATACCGAGCTGTACTTTTCCTACTACCCATCTGAGAATTACAGCTCTTCACAGCTGACATAATTCCCAAGGAAACTAAGAGAAGGTGAAAGCATGCTTAAAAAATTAATCAGCTTGGGCACTGCTCGCAGGGGATGTGAAACGGCACAGAACCCCAATAAGCTTCCAAAACCGCTGTAAGTTTTTATGTTTATGAGATTAAGGTATAATTAAGCTATTACAGATAAAATGGAATGTACTTCTCCTGAGAACCATTTTCAGTCCATAATCTGCCACAGCATTTAAAACGCCCAAGGAGAAGATGCTAAGTCATTTGTCTGTACTTCTGATCCTGCACTAATATCTGTGCTACTTGTCTCCTCAGTACTCCTGAGGTATTGAAGGGCTTACCATTTCTCACTTCATTGTGCAGACATGGAGGTGAAACAAATCAACAAACGTGCCTCAGGCCAGGCCTTTGAACTGATCCTCAAGCCGCCATCTCCGGTCTCAGAAGCACCACGAACTTTAGCTTCTCCAAAGAAGAAAGAGCTCTCTCTTGAGGAGATCCAGAAAAAGCTGGAGGCTGCAGAGGAGAGGAGAAAGGTATCTTTCCTTAAAAAAATTCTTGTAATTAGACCTGACTTAGTGTACAGAATAACAGCCAAGATTCCTGTCCATTTCTGTGTTTTCCATTACCATCACTGACTCACAGTGGTCTGCATGGACAAAAAATGCTAACATGTTTAAAGAAGCAAATGGGTTCACTTTTTTTCAGCAGTTTGCAAACAAACCTCACTGTTTTTGATGCCTGGGAAGTATGCACCACAAAATACAGATCACTTTGGGCAGGAGGCCCAAGTAGTTTCAAATACACATGCTGACTGTGTGAATATAAGTGGCTCATAGAGCATCTATAATAGTTGCTGAAAACAGCACAATTCTTCTGGTGTCTAAGTTTATAAGACTGATGTGCAATTCAGACAGCTACTGTCTTGGCTACCGGATCTTGACTCCTTGTAACACCCATGGAAATTACTCACAAGCCCTTCCTGAGGCAGCTAAAATGTCTTACTTATGCAGCATGGAGGCATGTCAGCCCTGAATAAAGAGTGTTGTGGATCCACCACACACTCGAATGCAGATGCAAGCATGCATAGCCCTTGTAAGATTGTATACAGACTAAGTCTTCACTTTTTTTATGACTTTACCCATAATGGTAAAACCCTGTTTCATAATCAATGTTTGTCACACAGGGTTTGGAAGGGTTGTTACACTGTCTTCGCAAAGGTTAGTGCAAATGCAGGGTGCATGCAGCAGGAAGTCTTAACTGTTTACTTGGCTTTGATCATGACCGATGTGTTGAAGAGGTCTTTATTTGTTCTAAGTCAGAGCTAGCTCAGATTGCTTTATGTTTGGGGTTGGGGTTTTTTTTGGAAGGTAAAAGGCCAAATTCTATATCAGATAAGTCAGGCAGTGACAGGCAAAGCCAACGAGACGCTCACCATAGCCAGAACGAATTGCCAGTCTGAAAAATAGCAGTGTTCTGTATGGGCCCAGTGTTTATGCTGTGTTGCACCATTTCAGGAAAGTCACGGCTGGCTGCAATGGCCACAGAAAACTCAAGCTGTGGTAATATTGTCCTGGTTAATCCATATCTCCTTTTGCTATGGCACAAAAGGAGAGCCACAGAAGTGAGAGAAGCCTCAAGAGCCACAGAAGGACTTTCTGTGTCCTTCAACCAGGTGATCAATGCTATTTTGTGGTAAATCTGCCTGCACCAGTTAAACTGGAGTTAGAAACCCCTTCCACTTGCCCATGGAGACCCTTGTAGCAGGTATCTGAAAATGAAATGAGCTTTGAGGTCTCTAAGCCTTTCATTTATCTTTTAAACAATGTGATTTATTATTAAAGCTGACATTTACAGAATCTTTTCCAGATATGGACAAAAATGTATGCAGAAGTCCAGGGACAGCAGATATGCCACAGACAGCACATGGAACAGCTCCAACAAAAGCAGCTCCATTCTCTTCTTTCACACCTGTCTGACCAGATCAGGGTCGGTTCCAGGAAACTCAGTGGTTAACAATGGTGTATGGTGGCAATGTGAGTCCCCTGAAATCAGTAGATCTGGATTACTGACAGGTCCTTAAAACCTCACCCTCAGTTTTGATTTGCAGTGAAACCTGGCTATTCTGGATCTCACTAATGTGAACAATTAATTTAGATGAATACCAAAGTGTTGCCCACATTTGCCATTTCTGCTGCCTTGCTAACACGACTGTGCTTCTAATGCACACACAATACCACTATTGCTTCTTTTGAAGAAATACTTCTGTCAGAGTATTAATTTCAGTAAAAAGACATGACTGTATGTGAAAGGAATATGCATTTGCACTAGCACCTGACCAGAAATATGAGCTTTCATAGACCGAAGTGATGGTATGCCCCAAAGACTCAAAGTGCCTCTGTGCTGCATACAAATACTCAAGCAAAGATATGGACACAGAATGAAATGGCAGCAATTAAGAAGCTTGATATTATGCATACGCTTAGTGGGAAATATAAATTGAATGTCCCAGAGATTTCATTTCAATTATTTCATTACTATTCATTTCTTCCTAAAATAAAAGTCGTTGTGCAATAAACTGGTCATCAGTGATAGCAATACAGACACCTGCCATTTCTTCCCCTTGGACCTATATTCATTTTGAATGAACATATAACTGGTTATGTTAATAGACAAATTCCTCCACATTAGCATTGCAGCAGAAATTGCTGGGAAAGGAATAAAGAACAGAGCAAAAAACTTCATTACATCACTGTTAAAATCCCTGGTGCTCTCCTATCTTAACTATTGCCTTCATTTTTGTCCTGAAAGTGTATAATGCAGAGAAGGATAAAAAAGCAATCAGAGGAATGGAAAATCTTCCATAAAAAGATAAATGAAATGGTTCACTTTTCAGCTTGGAAAGAGACAACAAATGAAAGATGAGGTAGAAGTCTACAAAGTCATGAATGGTAATGAGAAGATGAATAAGAACAGTTATATTCTGTTTCATGCAATCCAAAGGGAAGAAACCCTCACTGAAATCATCAGACAGCAATTTCAAAACAGAGAGGGGGGATGACCTTTTCATGTACTATAAAATCAAGCTATATTTTTTATCACAGAATATTTATAGATCATTAAAGTATTATTTATTTCAAAAAAGTAATAGCAAAATTGATAGAGTGCTACCTTGTAAGAAAAGATTATATGCATGCAGCCTCTGGGTCAGAAAATATGTAACTTGTTGACTGCTAAAAGCTAGGAAGCTGTATCTATCTGTCTCTCTGTTAAGAGAGAGAGATATATATACATATATATATATATAAAGGAAAGGACCAGGCAGGTTTGCAAACTTCATCTACATTTTCCCTAAGCATCTTCCACTTTCTGCTGCTAGACAAACCATACAGACTTTCCCTGACATCCCGCATGGCAGCTGTTATCATACCTTTCAATCTATGTACAGCAGCTGTCAGGCATGACCATTCTAGATAGTGTCCTTCCAGCACAGTTCTAATTAAAATCAAGTGTAACTAATGGATGAGAATTGCCTTTTTGGAAAAAATACTAATTGATTTCACACTGTTTAGGAATTAGGTTGTGCTCTGTTAATTAGACAGTATTCATTAACAAATTTTCAAACTCATGAGAATGTCTACAGCAATACATGCACTTCAGCAGCACCCTGCTTATGCTGTTTCATGTTTATCATTCTTGTGTATTCCCTTATAGGCTTTTACAGGGCTCTTTCTTTTTCTCCCTCTTATTTTCTACTGCACTTGACAGTCATGACCTCACACTCTCTTGGTTTCATGACCAAACCAAGAGTTTCACCTAAGGCATTTTTTTCCTTTTGCACCACACTGTGAGACCCATTTGGGCTAGTTATAGATTTGTCCTTTCCATTTATAGAATCCTCTTTACAGCATGTCATTATTATCCCATTATTTTTTTGGCATATGTGTGCTATATTTTCCCACCTTGGTGGATAATCAGAAAGATCTTTTCATCCTTCCCACTTAAGAAATTAGAACACAGTGTCATTTTATGCAGCAGAAGTTTATTTCTTACAGAGTCTTTAACATTTATCAATTTTTACCCATTGGCCTTGAACGTTCAGCTATTATTACCCCTGACTTTAAATGCCATATGTCAAATTATATATCTTTACTGCCCATGTTCAACTTACTAGCATACAAATTAAACACTAAAGGGGCACAAATTTCTACTAGACTTTGGATTATGGGAGAAAAATTGAATGCAATTAAATCCTTTTAATATCTTTGTATTGGGATGAAATTGAATCAGGCTTATCCCTAGTGCTTAGTGCTATGAACAAAGCAGGAGAAAAGTCATATTTTTTAACTTTCATGCTGTTGGGTATAGACTTATAGCTACATGAGGTTTTAATACCATTACTGTGCAACGCTGCAGGATAAGCACCCATGTAGCCTAGCCCGGGCAAGGCTGGCTGTGCTTCCTGACGCAGGCAGGCAGCCCAGGGCATCTCTGCCAGCATCGTGGCTGCACTCTGTGTCAGGCTTCAGCACCCAGTCCCCTGCCCCTTGAGCCAGCCCCACAGCCTGCCCAGAGGCACTTCTTAGCACTCTTGACCCATCTCTCCTTTGGCATCAAAAAAGACACTTGTGCCTTACCTCACAGTGCAGCAGGCTACTGGGGGAAAAGGCTTCACTAAGGCGCGGAGGGCAGCAGTGCTGAGGGACATATGCTTCCTCCTAGACATTGCATGGGGCCTGCGAAACTTCCCACAGAGAAGGGATGGGCACCTTCCCTGGCAAAAAATGGAGCTTGCTTTCTTCGTTCAACTCATTCCTGCTCCCCTCCTTGGTTTCCCTCCAAATCTGTATACGAGCAGGCTGGGCAGGAGGACAAGCGCTCGCTGAGACATTTTCCAAGACATTTGCCTCCTGTGTTGCCCATGTACTGACCTCCCTTTCAGTTACTGCTGGCCCTTGGCTGTGGGGAAGGAATACAGCATGAAGTGCTTTTCCATGTAAAGGTCCCAGTAATACTTGCGGAATCAGCACTGGAACCGGGTGTTTCTGCTGCATTTTGATTTACACTGCAGCATTTCCATGCATGGTGCTTCACTTCCAACATTTGCAAAAGCCAAAACCACAAGCCACTTCGCAGCTGCTCCTCCAAAAAGCATAAGCCCGTAGAGTACGTGCCTGCAGGAGAATGTTTGCTACCAGCTAGGAGAGGCTTTGATGTTAGGTGCCACAGGGTCTGTCTCAGAGCACATGTAGTCATGAGCAGAGAGAGCATACGTCCCAGTGCTGGCAAAGCTTCCCCCTGCCCTGGGCTTTGCTGCTAATGAACAGTCATAAGACAAACTGAAATTGATCTTCATTACCTTTAAAATGCCAGGCCTCAGACAGCAGGAGATCATGAAACACCTCTTGAGCAGGTGGGTGAGCATCAGACAGAGGGCTCAGGTGGTACCTCTTGCATCCCTCTGACATGCCTTGTTCACTCTCACAGGTCACAACCCTGAAAGCAGCAATTGTATGCCAGCTGAGGAAGAGAAAGTGAATTTTCCTGAATCACATTGTGGATGGGCTCTTTGTTTTTTGTTACTCCATGTTCTAAGTAGCCCTGACCCAAAGATCCCTTGGCAGACTGGACAAAAAAAAAAAAATAATCTTCATTTAAATTCAAGCAAACTTTTACACGATCTAGTTTCAGTAGAAGCAGGACCTCACCTACAGTTCCAGCTCAGATGTCTCTGGCTTTCCTGCCATATGGCCATTTCACTTCTCTGCTCTGTGATCCCATTGAGCAGGAGCATCCCCCTCTTCTTGGTGTCTCTTTAGACCTTCTTTGCTTTGGGAGAGAAACTGCTTTCCCTGTGTATTTGCATGCTGCTTGGGACAGTGAGTCCTCAAAACATCCAGAACAGGTGCTATTGTAACAGAAATAATAGTATTCCCAGTGAGGAATAAGATGTAATCGTGCAGAGATTATTAGAAGCCAGTGCCATGAGTGAGGTCTAACTTGAGCCCATTCCCTTGCTTTTACATGGAAAAATCCCCACTTCAATTCCTTCCCCTGCAAACATCACTACTTCAAGTCACCATTTCTTTCTGATTAATACCTAGGCTTCGCTTTGGCATTTACATTGCAGTAGGAGCCTTTAATTCTGTGTTCACATTCTGCTTCATTAATAGTATCCCTTAAATACACAATGCACTGAAGAATACCAAGGGTAATGCAGCTTCTACTGAACAACTGAATTTTTAAAAAATCCAGCCAGTGAATGAATGTGTTATGAAAGTGAAGTGCTCATTACTGGCAGCATGCCTCATACATCCTGGTAACTATGGATCCTAGTATCTAAAGTGAATGCATTTTAACTGAAATTCCTAGTTTAAAAGCAGTTGTCTGAGCACATTTCTTGCTTAAAAGTAATCCTTTCATTTTATCTCTGCGTCAATGGCTTCAATATTTGGATATACATGTCAAAGAAAAATAGATAAATGTAAGGAAATAAAGGACCTGTTACTCAGATAAGTAGAATTTTCTTCCTGTGAGTAATAACTAAAATATATATGTATCTCCAAAGCCAGTTTCAGTAAATAATTTTGCTCACAAAGTGAGTGTTTAGTTCTCTGCATCTATCTCTGGCCAGCTAAATATGAGATGTGCATTACCTTTTGAAGCACACATCTCTGAAAACTCAGGGTGCCCATGATATTTTACAGATATGACATGAATATCAAAGGAGTTTGCCTTCATGAGCCACCTTTTTAACACAGCAGTACATGTCTAGGAGCAAAGGTATCTGTACCAGCATTTTTATTCCTCCACATCTATTATTAGATGCTGTAGCTACAGCTACATTGATTATGTCTTGTTATATTTAAAAAGTCTTCTGGATATTCCACCTTGAATATTGCTTTTTTCTTTCTCCACCATTTCATACTTTTCTTTCCTGATTAATTTTCTTTATCTATCATCCCATTTCCAGCCTTTTTTCACTCCTTTTCTCACAATAGCTGTGCAAGAAGCTCTTATCGTAAGCCATTTACAAGTGTGTTAGGACATGGACTATCAAGGATTTGAAAAGATCTTTTCCAGCACTTCAGTCAGTACAATGCTGAAAATAAACTTGGAATAAAAATTCCTACATATGTTGGAATCCTGTATTGAGACTGTGGGAGTCCAAACACAGCAGATAAAAGCCAACACAAACAACCAAGGGAGTCTATTAATCCCAGCCCTATTGGGTATCTGGGGTCATTCATTTACCCATTTCTGCATATGTAGTAGACTTTGAACGGACAGGGTGGCCAAGTTCTTTTGCCAGATATGTTGGAAACAGAAAATAGGTTGACAATCCAGTACAAAAACATACCAGCTGCCTTCCAAAATCGTCATAAGGGGATTTCAAAACTGGTCTGAACACCAGGGAAACAGGCAGGCTCACAGCAGGGGTACAATGGAGTTAGAAAGGGGACGTGAGCATAAATGAGACTTTACCGCATGGGTGTTTTGTGGTGCGGAGGGGGGTCCCTTTATTTTGAACCAGCGGTGGTTACTTTGAAGATTTTAAACGAGGAAAAGGGATGCCATCTAAGGCATATTGTAAATGAAAATCACATTAATGGGTGTGCAGTCTGTTCCCAAGGCTTGGTTTAGCTTTTATTTAGACTCTTACTGGTGCCAAGCACAATTTGCATCCAGTAAATACTGAATGCGAGTATAAGGATTTTCATCATTATCATGCATTATTGGACAAATTACTTTTGAACGTGTTGTCTGTCAGCATAGCCTCCAGAACTGTGTGTACTTTGATATGGAACTCTAATTTTTCACTATTTGCCTGAATTTACGATAATAAGAAGTAGTTCCAGAAGGCAAAGCAATTGAATGGGAGAAAATAAATCCTGAAAAATGGGCAAGTGCCCCAAAGTCTCAAAGGCATTTTGCTACTTCCCACTGAAAGCCAATGCTTTTTTCAAAAATGGTGTCTAAAGGCACAGTCCAAACCTTACTTTTTATTATAGTATCTCCGCGGGCCCTGAATATGTCCTTGGAAATGTCTGTTTTCCAAATCTGAAAAGGTTTGATTTTATAATGTATATTACATATACATACAAACACCATGAAATGTTAGCCTTTGAGATTAACAAGTCATTTCTTAAACTCTTCACGGGAGAGAACATTACAATTACTATCATGGCACCTTTTCTATGCAAACTCCCAACAGGAAGGGAAATAGATTCTTAGATTATCAAAGTTGCTTTTAGATCACTTAAGCGAAGGGTTCACAGAATTCCTATCAGCAACCAAAATTTAATGACAGTAACTTTTCCAAAAGTAGATGAAAGGTTGCCATTGAATACTGAATTAAACAGAAAATGCAGAATAACTTCACAAGTGCTGGTCAAACTGAGCCACTCAATTTGGTCCAAAAGTGGTAAAGCAATATGAAGATGTTCAATTGTTTCAGCTTTACATTGTACCAAGTCTTTCAAAATAACTTTTTTACATTTTGAAATAGCCTACAGTTAAAGAAATGTTGAATGCCAGGTATCTGAAATGAAGTATTTTGGTCCAAACTAACCTACTTTTATTATATGATTATTAAAATTATTTATGTTTTTGTTAGACTTATGGGGCTTTTATGATTTTTCAATTAGTCTACAAAGCTCCCTCTTTGCCCAATTCTTTTGCCCTTTGGCTCATCCTCCTTGTATTCTCTACCAGTGAAACTCCCTCTGCTTTTGGCTGCACCTGTCTGGGGACTTTTTGTTTCTCTTTGCAACATCTTTTGGCCTGCACAGCAGTTATTTTCTCTGAGTCAAAGATCTGAAACATGCTTGCTCTATTACTCTCTGTTCAGCATATACTATAATGGGGGTAAGAGCCAGGAAGAGCCTTTGGAAGCTACCAACCATTTCATTAGGCCATTCCCATTAACAAGTGCTCCAGGGATCACAGGCTGAGAAATGAGCCCTTAATGGCAACCAGGCCAGAGGAAAAAGCAAATATATTAAGTGGCCAAGATGGATGAAAGCAGCGCTTTCCTCTGATCTCAGGCAAGCCATTACAGCCTTTCAAAGCCAGATATATTTTACTCCAGTGTCTTGCTGCAAGATGTTCTGCCTGGGTTTTTCTGCCTTTTCTAGAATTTGCTCAATTTGCCTCATCAGTGCATTTGGCGTTATGTATCTCTTACCTTCATTAAAATATTCACTTTCTCCTCCTAGTTGGATCTCACTCGTGTAAAAGAATTGCAGCTTTTTGCACTCCATTTAAAGCCACATGATAGAATTTAATAGGATTCATTACTGCTAATTGTAATTATTGGTTAAAGCCCTTATTTTAGGCCTTAGACTAATTCATTTTTACGGATAACAATGGCAACAGTGCATTGTGATCTGCACTGAAATACGCCCTTAGCTTCCTGGAGACATATTCCATTCCCTGTTTTCTGTTTCCTTCTCATGCTCCCTCTAATTAATTTTATCCAAAAGCTTACAATGTTGTTTATCATTTGCAAATAACTGCTCTGAAATATATTGTCTTTTTGACTAGACTTCCCTGGAGGATGGGCCCAATGCTGCAAGTTCTTTGGCTTCTTTTCTAGGATTAGTGGTTTCATATTAGTAATTTGATTTTAAATAAATAACAAAGCTTATGGTTCTGAGCAATGCGTTTATAAAGAAGAATGACAGTATTGTGCATGGGCTGCATCTATTTCATTCCTACCTGCAGTTTTCATCTTCCTTGCAAAATTTGAACTTTTAACTAAAAATAGCTTCTTTGTTATTTTCTATAGAGAAAAAAAAAAACACTTTTTTTCCCTTCCTGATCAGTGAGGCGAAGCCAAACATAAATATCACAGGAAAAGAAACACATTGTCTGGATTGATTCTGTCTCTTTCAGGACAGTAAACTTCAAAGCCTGTTACTAACTATTCAGGCACATTAAAGGATGATCCAGCCTAGGTGAAAATGTACCTCTCTCCTGTGTCGGCAACCTCCCTTTTAACACTGTACATGCCTTCAGCCCCCAGACCCCTGTCCCTACAACTAAAATGCTCATAGCTGAAAGACTGCAGCTGTCAGAGGTTGAGCAACTACTGCAGTAACCCAGACGACCCCGAGCAGTAACACGACAGCATTTCTTATTAACAGAAGTGCTATGGACACTTCTTTGCTGCTGCCACCTCAGGCACATACCCCACATTTAGCTAGTGCTTCTCAGCCCCTGTTACTAAATCTAATCTGGTTTATACCCAGAAGTGATCTTTCCAAACAGTGCATGGAACAACCAAGCAACAAACTTTTCACGGTTTCCGTAAGCAGTGAACTGTTGCCCTATGGGGGTTACTTTGCTCTGTATCAGTATTTCTGTCTCTCTGTTTTCAGTCCCAGGAGGCCCAGGTGCTGAAACATCTGGCAGAGAAGAGGGAACACGAGCGAGAAGTGCTTCAAAAAGCTTTGGAGGAGAACAATAACTTCAGCAAAATGGCAGAGGAAAAGCTGATACTGAAAATGGAACAGATCAAAGAAAACCGTGAAGCTAATTTAGCTGCTCTTATTGAACGTCTCCAAGAGAAGGTAACCACACCATCACTCCTCACCTTAGACTAGAAAGGAAAACCTATGAACATTTCAAAGGGATGTTGTGGGTAGCTCTTATCTCAGTTGCTACACTTCCATGAATTTTAAGAGCACCTGATGCCTATCTAAACCACCACTCACTTTTGAAAAAGACTGAACTTTTATAACCACACAATCATAGGATGGTTGAGGTGGGAGGGGACCTCTGGAGGTCATCTGGTCCAACCCCCCTGCTCAAGCAGGGCCACCTAGAGCTGGCTGCCCAGGACCATGTCCAAGTGGCTTTTGAATATCTCCAAGGATGGAGACTCCACAACCTCCCTGGGCAACCTGTGCCAGTGCTCAGTGACCCTCACAGTGGAAAAGTGTTTCCTGATGTTCAGAGGGAACCTCCTGTGTTTCAGTGTGTGCCCAGTGCCTCTGGTCTTGTCACTGGGAACCACTGAAAAGAGCCAGGCTCTGTGCACCCTCCATTCAGGTATTTCTACACATTGATGAGATCCCCCCGAGCCTTCTCTTTTCCAGGCTGAACATGCCCAGCTCTCTCAGCTTTTCCTTGTAGGAGAGACTGAGATGCTCCAGTTTCCTAATCTCCATGGCCTTGGCTGGACTTTTTCCAGAGAAAGGTTGATTTTCTAGCTTTTAAAAAGTGCTGTGAACAAATGAAAGGTCACTTGTGTTTAGATTTGGGCTTTTAAGAAAACTCATTGGTCAAATCAAACAATTGTCCTGTGTCTGTAGTTCTTGGTTTCTCAGAGGAGGAAGATGAAAACACGTGGGGGAAAAATCTTCCCTATATATCAAAAGGGGTCTGTTCTTCCATAAAACTTGCAATAAAAAGAGTGTGAATTTTCTTTTGGAGATCTTTGGTACAGCCAGAGGAAATAGGTAAATCACAAACCCCACCATGCAGGACAAAGAGGGCCCTTCTCCAAAGCAACCCTGCCACACACCAGAGGGAAACATGCAAATAAAGATTTAGAAGTATTAAGAAAAAAAAATTAGTTCTGCATGAGTGATCACTTGTTTCTCCCAGTGATGAACTTTCTAATATGTGAGTAAATTGACTAACAGAAAGAAAATAGCTCTCAGGGGTTTTCAATGAGATCTTCTCCACAAGCACCTCTGCTTCTTTGGTGGAGACCAAAGTCTCAGAGAGTACGAAAGAAACAACAGAAACCAAAGGATGGTGGTACAAGTAACTACACAAATGGGCTGGTTCTTGAGCTTAAGAACTCTATCCAGATTACTTGACATTTTTGCATTAGATTAGTTTGCAGGCACATATTCCAAAGTTCATGAAAACAAAGGCAAAAGCCAATTAGTCATCCTTGAGGTCCAAAAGGAAATAGGAAGGACAGCTGAAGCATCTCTCTGTCCTAGGTTAATATTAACAGACTGTTAAACCCCATTTCCACAGCAGTATGACAGCATACGTGCATGAAATCCAAAGAAGGCTTCTGGACAAAGATGACAGTAACTCATTTTGGAATGTTTGTACAGATCAGTAATTAAGAATTGCGTAACTATACAGTTTTGCCAACATAAAAGCAGCCCTTGAATATGCAGGAAAAGAAGTGAGATATCTGGGTCCAAATCTTCAAAAGTTATACAGAACTGTGGATGCCACAAGGTACTGGTGCCTAGAAGTTCCTGCAATCAAAAATAACTTCTGTATACTGCAGTTAATAGGAGCCTCAAGGAACAACTCTTATAAACTCTAGCATTCAGAATTATGGATCTTTTAAGAACTGATTTACAAGATCAATCGATGCAATAAGCTGCCTTGGCCTGTGATCCATAGTCCAACTCAAACAATACAAATGTAACTGTTGCCTCCTGTGCATTTTTTACCATAAAAGACTCTAAAGCATGGAGTCTAGGGAGTACCTTAAACCAAGGTCAGCTAAGTGACTACTTCTGTAGGCATCTTGTGCTTGTCCTTTGGATGTCTGGGGTGTTTTTTTCCCAGTGATCAGACACAAGAGGTAGAAGTCTGATAGTCTGATAGTTGAAAGGACAGAAGCATAAACCAAAAACCCAGAAGCTGCCAAAAATCATAGTTCTATAAACATCTCAAGCAGAACATTCCTAAATTCATTTGACAGCTGTTGTTCCTGACCACAGATCCATTTCCACAGAAGTGTCTGAATATACAGTGGTTCAAATAAGTCTTAATTAATTATGACTGCTTTTGTAAAAGGAAAAAAACATGGCTGAAAGTGGACAGAAGGGTCTAGCACTGTTTTTTGGTAACTGCATCCTTTCTCCATCACAGCCAGAGAAAAAATGGAGAGGACAACTAGTTTCATCATACGGTCTAAAGGGATGTTTGAGAGGTTCAGATTGACCCCTCTTGGTGATACTAAATTTATTTATACTTCCTAAATGCTACAGATAACACAGTCATCAACACTTCTGCATACAGTGTTCAAGCAATTAATTCAAGCCCACTCATCCTTTCCTGTATTTCAACATCTGGGAATTCAAAGGGCAAATACGAGTACATGGCACGTTTTACGCTGCATGCAGCAGCTCTCTATGTGGGCCTTTAAAATTTAACTCTGTGAGGTGCTGAGGATTATAAGGTCGTATCAGATAAAGGACTGAGCTCCACAGCATAAGTAGAATGTTAAACATCAAACGTGCCTCAGGCGGGTCTGGTGGATGACACCTCTCTGGAGTTGCATCCTTTAAAGATGGTTGTGCTGTGAAACAAGTTTTGCACAAGCATCAAATGCACAACCTAAACAGGTTGTCATCAGGAGCTTCCCTGGGCAGATGGAATGAGAAAGAGGTTTGATTTTTCCCTTCTTGATGTTTTCCAGGAGAGGCATGCTGCAGAGGTCCGTAGAAACAAGGAGCTCCAGGTGGAACTGTCTGGCTGAAAACAGCGATGGTGGATGTGACCCATCCCCACCATTAGTAAACTCCCCCTGCCTATATTATTATGGATCATGCGATATCAGTATGGGAAATGTATGACATGGTTTAAAAAAAAAAATAAAAATCAAGAACTCAATAAAAAAACTTTAAAAAAGAAACAAAAATAAAAACAAAAACAATGCGGTCTCTTTGCAGAATGATTTGCTTGATGTTTAAAAAACTTGGATCTTATTTTGTAAATACTTACATTTTTGTTAAAAAATACAAGTATTGCATTATGCAAGTTATTTCATAATCTTACATGTCCTGTAACAGGCTTCTGATGTTGTCTATTTCCACTCAGTTGAATTTGCTGGGTCTGTTCATATGAAGCACCTCATGTCTAATTCCATTCCCTGCGACTTTCATTCCAAACCACCACGAGGTCAGTAGTAGTTCTATGGTGCTAGAGACCAGTCATTGCCTAATAACCTAGAATGCTTTGCCATCGATAAGCTTTGTTGAAACAGTGACTAGTTCACAGGTATCGTGACTTCACATTCAGCTGTCCAAGACAAAAGGCTCTTAAAATGTAGTTTCTTTAAACACAGCTTATGCTGCAGGACTCTGTAGTGTGCTGTATAATTGAGGTTAAATTGCCGTGCAGAGTATGTGTTGCTTCTGATTTTGAAGTGAGAGGCAACAAATACGGCTGTGCAACAGAATGAAACCAAGTGGGATCAGTTTGGGGCAAATTTAAGAGACACATTGTAACCCATCAAGCTGTGACAAATTTTGAATGATGCCAAACTGCCATATAAATGCTAATTGTAAACCAAGCTTAATTCACCACTTGAAAATTTATCAATGGAGCAACTAATAGATAGCATCAAGTGGCTTTATCTGTAGGTGCCATGATCTATGATACTTATCTGATGCTACCACATTATGCGTAATAGTACAAGAGGCTACCAAATATTTCACCTGAAACCCATGAGCCAGTCGTTACCTTTTTTTTTGACACTGCTGACTTCCATTCATCATGACCTTTACTCTTCAGTGTTAGCCAACCCTACCTAGTGACAGACATCTAGGACTAAGAGGGCTGAAGCAGGACGAATGACTAGACAGGGTGCTTGTGCCAAGTACAATATCACTAAACCTTTTACACCATCCCCAAAATAGCTGCAGTTTTGAAGTTGTCCCTACCCCCCTGGAGGTTGCTGCCTGCATATTCTACTCTTCATTAGTGCTATTTTCCTGTATGTCATTGTGAGCAAGCTGTGATTAATAAAGAATTGGGGTTCTGTGAACTGAAAAAGGGCTTGTCTCTTCTCTCGCTCCATTACTTCTCTGACATGTGCCCATGTGAGATGAAAACCTAATGTAGTCATAAAAGCATGGAAATGAGACTTAAATAAGACCTATGAATAAAACAAGCCTATTTCTTTGCTAATGTGGGATTAACCCCTGCTATGTGTTTTCCAGTGCTTAGGCTGGTTGTTTTGAAACATTACCCCATAAACTGAGCCTATAAATGTAACCTCTAGCACTGAGATTATTAAAAAAGAGAACAAACTACACACACATGCACATGCACCTCTTAATCTTGACTCAATATTGGGGGAAAAAAAGGGAATCTGGGGAAAGAAAAGTGAATAAGGTAGCTCTGGGTGCATACATCAATAGCTGCAGCAAGATTCTGGCTGTTAACACACTGATTTTCAGGGTAAAAGGGATTCATTTACAGGACTCACTGAAAAACACAGAATTGCTAGGGAAGCTGCTGGGCTGCAGAACTGAGATATAAAATTGAATTGGACCCCATTTAGAACTGGACAGGTGATCAAGAATTACCTCTAAGATTAGTTTTCTGATTTAAAGTCACAAAAGTGGCACCATTTACTTGCTCTTTTGGTGGGATGGGCCAAAAGCTCCAGATCTGTAACAGTCGGTTTCTGACCCATGCAACCTGTTTTATTTCAGAGCCAAGTTATGCCCCTGGCAGACTCGGCCTGCAGTCAAAAAGCAGCAGAAGCTGATGCAGGTGCAAGGCTGCAAGCTCAGCTCTGTGTGCAGCGAGCTATGTACCGCAGAATGAGAGCAGTACTCCAACTTGTTACGGCAGCTGCGTTTCCTTGCCTAAATTCCTTGTCTTTCTGGCAAGAAGTAACCTGGCAGAAAGGCCAAATAGCAAACTTTGAATCTGGATGTCATGAGCTTCAAAGTTGCCAAGCCTCTAAAGTTTGTACATTGCTTTAAGCCCCGGTAAAAAAGGTCATTCAGTCAAGCTTATATTCCAATTTGAAGTCCATAATCTTGGTTTGAGGGCTCCTGTATTTTAGTTACATTTCCCAATGGCAAGTCACTTACAGTTTTTCCTGTCTACTGATATAACAAGCTCTGGTCATGCCTCAATCCCTTTTCCTGTTTCTCCTGGCTATGCTTGCCCTGAAAACAGGCCAAGGACAAATCTCTGCTGCTGAGGCCAAGCAGGGCAGCCTGCATCGCCCCCATGGGGCTAAACTCTTTTCTCCCACAAACGAGGGTGTCCACACCCAAAGTGCCCCTTGGGATGGTCCCCAGCACACGCTCACCCCAGACCTGGGCATTGCCTGGGGAATGATGCGCAACAGGTACCAAGGCTGCACCAGGGAAACGAGGGAAGAGCAAGGCAGTGTGAGCACCATAGACCCATCTCAGAGCCCACGCTCTGCTCATGTTCACTTGGATCTTTTAACAGTTGTGGGTCTAGAGTTCATTTTATTTGTGTACAACTATATTTTGAAAGCCTGTTTGCAAAGACACTGCATATTTAATCTATAATAGTAAAAAGAAGTAACTGGAGAGCTGCTGTTGCCTTCTATTACTCCTGTTTCTTTACATTATTTCCTTTGTACTTTGCTTTAGTGCTGCCTTCCTAGCTCCTCACTGCTTGTGGTACCAAAAGCATGTTGGTGCCATGGGTCTTTCACGTGGAGTTACAGATTAAGGATGTCCTTGAAAAGAAAGAAAACATTCAAAACATCCACTTTTAAAGTATTACCATTCTGGCTACTTGAAATAATCTCAGTTTATTTTTCAATTCCATAGCAAGTGGAGTGCTCAGGACTTTTAAATAAAAAAAAATAAAATAGGCTGCTTCTTTGATTAACTGTAGATGCCAAACTACATGCTATGAGCCATGAGTGGCTGATGCTGACATGCAGAGCATTTTCCATAGGCTGCCTGAAACCTCCCGCAGGACAGGTGGGAGCCTGGAGCGCTGGTGTTGTGCCACACCGATGCTCCCTCCTCTCATTGAAATATATGATGGCTCAGCAGCAGGGCAGAGATGTGTAGCACATGTAGAAAGGCACTTCTGACCTGTGGTCTGTGCAGAGCCCAGGACTACGCCTCGGAATATGGGTAGGGCTCCATTTCCTATTAGTTAGTTCATCACTTATGTCAAGGCTGCCATGAGGAGACTGCTTGAGTAATCAAACCGGAATGATTCAGAGCTGTCACACTTCACATGGTCCAACTGAAGCCACAAAATGTGTGCCCAAAGCAAGTCAAACATTTCCAAGGTCGGGAGGTTTGGATGTAGAGTTTAAACCCATCACTGATCCAGAACTTGAAATCAATGCCTTTTTTCTCCCCTTTACTATCACAGAGTCACAGAATGGTCAGGGTTGGAAGGGACCTCTGGAGATCATCTAGTCCCACCCCCTGCTAAAGCAGGTTCCTCTAGAGCAGGCTGCACCTAGAGCATCCAGGTGGGTTTTGAATGTCTCCAGAGAAGGAGACGCCACAGCCTCCCTGGGCAGCCTGTGCCAGTGATCTGTCACCCTCAGAGTAAAGAAGTTCTTCCTCACACTCAGGTGGAGCTTCCTGAGTTGCAGTTTGTTCCCATTGCCCCTTGTCCTGTCTCTGGGCACCACTGAAAAGAGCCCGGCCCTGTCCTCTTGGCACCCACCCTTAAGATACCTGTAGACATTGATAAGCATTATCACGCCTCTTGTCGTGTGAAGGATGGTTGTTTTTTTTGATGACTGGAACAAAATCCTAACCTTTGTAGAGCCAAATAGCAATGCCTAGCCGTTCCTTCAGTCCAGAATTCCCAAACACATCACTGTTGTACAGCAACACCTTATGCACACGTGCACAGAGCTGTCTGCCTGTTACCAGTCCTGTCAGACGGATGGGCTCTGAGACCAGTGAGGAAAAGGGTTTTACTTCCAGCACCTTAAACCATACAGAGAAGAGAAGTACTTGTCTCTTGTTTCCCAGAAGGAGAGGGACATGGTTTAAAACCTCCATTTAGGGCAGCATGAACATCTTCTTTCTTATCCAGCTGTTGTTAGATCACCATGTTGAATCAAACCCTCTCATCAGGTATATGGTGGAAGGAAGAGAGGATTGCATGGGAAGAGGCAGGGTTTACTTCCATCTTGCAGCACATGTCCCATTCTGGTCATATTTCAGTGGTGGAAGGAGGCAGCCATTCACTCAGCAGAAGGGATACTGGGAGGCAGGTAATGGGACAATTTCAGATAATCTTTCCCCGGCCTCAGGGCCGGTGCTGCAGCGATGCTGGTGCAATAGTGCCATGCAGTGGTCTGTCTTAATAATGGGTATCATCTCTAAAAACATCAGGGATCTCAAGGATTTCCTCTGAAGGATATCCATCATGTCTGCTGCGCAGTTTACCCTAGGACTTTATATAAGGTAGGTGGTGACTTTGAAATCTGAAGTCTGAGTCCCGACGTTTTCAGCTTTAACTCCACTGTAATATGAGTGACACAAGCATGGATAGCTGTTAAGACCAACAAAGGCTGATATTCTTGTGTGGAACAAGGAGTAGCCAGGAGTTGCAACACCATCATCAGAAACTCTCGTGACTAGGGGAATATCTGTATTACTGACGTTTCAAACATGCCTAGAAAGCAACAGATAACACATAGCAGCCAGCTCAGAAGAAAGACCACGGACATGATAAAAGCAGTCAGAAGTATAGGGAAGCGCAAGAAAAGCTAGCATCAAAAACCATCAGCAGATCAGGGGCTAAATGAACCATGAAACTATTCTCACATTTGAAAAGTGGACTTCATCTCCCAGCAGAGGAGGGAGGATGGTCACCTGTGAAGCTGCCTCTCTTCAAAACACTGAACTTTCTCCACTCCCCCTCTAATACTTGGAACTGGGGCACAAGGCAGAGGGGGGCTAAAATCCAACCTACAGTATATGAGTAAATGTAACCCACAGCTGCATGTGCAACAGAAACTGGAATATGCTCTGCACTCCCAATAGATTAGGGGGTTCTCCAATGTACAATAAAATGTCTGTGTGTAAGCCACTGATAACTGCAGTGTTACACTGATGCTCTGATAGCGTGTGAGCTTTAACTTTTCCTCTGGGGAAATAAATGGAGGTTCCTTTTTCTATTCATATGTCCAAGAATGCACCTAACTGATAATTTACTTAGGGAAACATTTACCTCCTTCAAGTTTACCATGTGATGCCATGGTCCTTTCTTCTGGGGGGCAGTAAATAGCTGCTGCAAAACGCCTTCCTGCTGTAACAGGCTGCCTTTCATCAGATGGGTCTGAAAGGAAAGCAGCAGAAAAGGAAGCCTCTGGGCAGCTCCTGAAGATAGAGGACATGAAAGGCATTATCCAAGATACAGCCTGGACAAGTATGATATAAGAAAAGAAATGAGCTACACCTCAAATTTCTTTTAACTATTATAGTTGCAACAGTTTTTTAAACAATTTTTGGAAAACAAGTAAAATATAATAAAATATATTTCAATAAGATTAACTCTCAAAATGTGCAGTTTTCCAATGAGTCTTTTAGATAATAATTTCCACACGTTCATAAAAAATCCCCGTGTACAACTGCCCGTGACCAGAAGAGGGCAAGCTCTGATTATTTAACAGGCAAGTACTGACGGTTTTATTTTGAAAAGCCTGTCAAGCTGTGCACTATCCTGAAACCTGCTTCGTGGAGATGGTGCTCTACATTTGCCCTAAAATCTGGATTTGGGTTTATATAAAACATAAAAGATAGAACTTTTTCCTTGGGCAAAATTCGTTGCTTTTGCTACATTTCCTTAAGAATACAGCACCGGGCAGGTATTGTATGTAAGCCAAAGGATAAGATAGTCATCTAAATAAACAGGTTAAAATTAGGTGTTCTGTTAGTCTGGAGTTCAGGAGCTGGTTCCTACTCCTAGTAAGTCTGAACCAGCTCTCCTGAGTGCTGGATGGAAGCAGGAAAACCTCACTGCTTTTCAGCTGGACTTCAGGGAGGCTAGGAAAGGGTGATGCTCACAGCAGAAGCAACCGGACTCAACAACTCATTTCTTCCTGCACTGTTTTACACTTACACATTTGCAAATGATGAAAAAAACAGTGGAGCGCAGTGGCATATGAACAGTTCTCAATTAACCAAGAACGGGTTACCCAGATTGCATATGATTCCTGACATAGGCATTAGGTTGGGAGCAGCACTGGATAAATGCGTGTCTTCTGCCTTCAGGTACAGGTTTGGGACAAAACACAGCCTGTGCCTGAATTAACAGTTTCTGCTAGACCTTTAGATGTCCCCGTGAAGGGCCAGCTCAGCCTTCCTTGTGCCGTGGCCCTAGGACACCCTACCAGAGCTGGAGGGAGCCTGACTCAGCCCAGCCTGGTGTGACTCAACCCAGCCCGGTGTGTCAGCTTGGGTGCCTGCCCGTGCAGCCACAGCCTGCGGCAGAGCTGTAGGGGAAGAAGACATCCCTTAGGAACTGCTGAGAAGGAGGAGGCTGCCAACTGCCACTGGGAGACAGCAGAAAATTGACAGCAGCAGCCGGGCTGGGGGAGGACAAGGGCAAAGGTGGGGATGTCACTTCTGCTTTGAGCTCGCCCCCATCCCTGGGATGTCAGGAGAGTCCTGTGGGAAGGTGATATGTGTGCAGGTGTCATGGTTTGACCTGGTAGGCAGGCAAACACCACACAGCCGCTCACTCACTCCCCTGTCCCCCTAGGTGGGATCAGGGAGAGAAATGGGGTAAAAAAGTAAAATTTGTGGGTTGAGATAAAGATAGTTTAATAGAAGAGAAACAAAGTCTGATAATAATAATTGTAGGAATGATAACAATTATGATAAAGATGATGATGATGATAATAATAGATTACACAAAACAAGTGATGCACAATGCAGTTGCTCACCACCCATTGACCAATGCCCAGCCAGTTCCCACCCAGCGGCCCCCTGCCAGCTTACTGCCTAGTTTATGCACAAAGCATGACATCGTATGGTATGGAATATCCCTTTGGCCAGTTTGGGTCATCTGTCCTGGATGTGTCTCCTCCCAGCTTCTTGGGCCCCCCAGTCTACTCACTGCTGGGGTGGTGTGAGAAGCAGAAAAGTCCTTGACTTAGTGTAAGCACTGCTCAGCAACAGCTAAAACATCAGCGTGTCATCAACATTGTTCTCATCCTAAATCCAAAGCACAGCATTGCACCAGTTACTAGGATTAAAATTAACTCTAACCCAGCTGAAACCAGGACAGTGGGATCACAGGGCATCCTGGGAGCTGCACTCTGGAGCCATCCAAGATGCCCTTCAGCACTGACACCACTGCATGGGTGCATGCCCCTGCACTCCCCAGCTCACAGCGGGTCATCAGCTTTGGGCATTACCTGCAGGTCCTGGCCAGCTGTTGGCTCTGTATCAGAGCTGACTGTAGAAATTACAATACTTTTGTATTTTTCAGTGCATTTTCACCCTCGTGCTTTATGCAATAATCAAATGCTTGGACTAGTTTTAAAAAGTTAGTAATTTTCTATGAAAGGATCCATTATGACTTTTGAAGGCAGGCAGGCATATGTGTTTTCTTAGGAGGGTACCTCTATACTTTGATACAGCTCATCAGCAAACCAAGCTGGAATTTACAACATTGAAATAACAGAGATTCTTCCTTATTATTTCCCATTATTTTTATGGTTATCCAGGGTGCTCAGTCTCTCCATATCAAGGCCAAAGACAGATATTTTTTCTTTCAGAGCTACATAGTTGTGGAGGACTAGGAGGCAGTGAAAAACAAAAAACCCACCTAATACCATTTTCCCTACTTAGTCATTTTACCAAGAAGTTGATAAGCCAGACATCTTCTTCCAGAGCTCTGGAACACACGGTGTTTACAGTGTTGCCAGGCACGCTTTTGGTCAGTACAAGCTGCTGCTGTGCCTGGCAGGTCCCAGGCAGGGCTGGGGAGTCCCACGCTCCCGCCAGGCAGCCTGCACACAGCTGCACTGTTTGGATGCTGTGATTGTTTACCCAGGCTGTTTGCACCATTTGGCCTCCAGGCCAAAGCATCTTTAATGTTCATAGATGTAGCAAGCAGTCTTGGCCATACAAAGTCCTTTGCATTGCCCAAAGCATCTGCTGGCTCTTGTGTCCCATATGCAAGGACGTATTCAAACAGCCCTAAGCTCCCTGGCCTGGGCTTAGAGCTGGCTGAGCTCAGCCAGTTTGAAAACAGGATCTCCCCAGTCAAGCAACTCCATGCTGGGAGTCCCAGCACACACAGACGCAAGCTCCCAGCTGCTGTAGCACAGCTGGTGGGCTCCGGCTCACCGCTGGCTTGGCTCGGCTGGTGCAGTGGGCAGGCAGAGCCACCCCGGCTGCGCAGGTCTCTGCAGACCCTGGAGTCAAGGCAGAGCTGGCACTTTGTCCTCAACCAGACTCCAGCTCTTTTTCCTCCAGTGCAGCAGGTTCCTCTGGTCAAGGCTTCCCATATCATGGTTCCTCACTCTTCCTGCAGCCAGGCTGGCTGCTGCTGTATTTTTCTATTAAAGCCCAGTTAGTCGTTGGGTGTTCTGTGAGTTTTGTGGGTATTAAAGTGAATCTAATTCCCTCTCTCCTCCAGGAGGCATTTGGTCAGTCCAGCTGTCTGCTGTGATGCTGAGGCTGACTTCCAAAGCCACTCGGCCACTTCCCTCGCTGCACCTCCCTGCCAAGACCTCTGCCAGAGGTGGGTGGGATGGGAAGAGTGTGGGCAGGACTTGTGGGTTTGTCCTGTAGCTCTGAGCAGGGCTCCCCAACAGGTTGACTGATTTTTTTAAGCTTTTCCAGACTCTTTTTTCTTTTCCTACTGTTTTCCTCTGGATTAGACAAGTCCCTAACTGCAAGAATGATGTCTTGAAGGTTTTGCATCTTTAGAACCTTCACTTACAAGTGCAGCAGCACTGGGTCTGAGACCAAGCAGTCATTTGGCCCAGTACTCAGCCACTACCGGTGCCAGTTACAGATGCTCAAAGATGAGTATAGCAACAGTACAGACACATGGCAATGCTCCTCCAGGCTCCAACAATATGCACTTCTAAAGCTGCTTGAGCAATAATTACATAGTACATTAATATCCCTGATGGATATTTTCTTTTATTAAGACGTCTAATCACTTTTTCAGGCCAATGCAAAACTTCTGGTATCTGTAGCATCTCATGACTGTAAGCCCCACAGGTGTTTGATTTTACCTGGTAGTGGTGTCTGCTATCTGCTGTGTCTTCAAGAAGCTCATCAGTTCTTTCAAAAAAAGACAGGCAGGCAAGAAACTCTGAAGTTGTTGTGAAACAAGGGAAATTTCCTGGATAAAGATCTTCTGTTCCTCCAGACCAGCAGCTCCCCAACACTCTGAACCCTAGTCACCCACCCCTACTCTAACACCAGCACGAAAGCAGAGTCATCCCTCAAAGGTACAGTTTGCTTGTCTATACATTGCCAAATTATTGTACTTCTTCCCCATTTAAGCAGTGCAACTCTTGAGGCTTGCTCTGTTTCAACAGCCATGCTCCACGGTGTCACACACGGAGGTACAGATGTGCCTCCCTGGCCTGCACAAGCCAGCTCCTGTTCCTGGCAGTCACCAGCCAAAGCGTAGTCCTTCCCCTGAGGAGGGAGCCTCCCTCCACCCAGTGTCTCAGGAGTGGGATGGTTCTTCTCCTGACTCATGGATACCCATGCTCATTTCCAATTTTCAAAGCTTCTGGCCTGGGGCGAACAGCTGCCACACAAAAACCCTCCTAGGTAGCACAGGTCACCCAGAGATGCTACTGCTTACTGCTGTAAGCATGGAGCACTGTCCCAGTTCATATGGAAAACTGGATTTTTTTCTATGTTTTAATACTAGAAAAATTCCTCTCTTTTTATTTGGGCCAATAAAACATAGGGAATGTTTTTTCATCTTCCTATTTTACTCGTTTCTGAGAGAAATTAGATTTTTCTTAGTTTGGAGGAAAATAATTCACTTCGCTGGAAGGGGATCCCTGCTTTCCCCTGTCCTGTAACACAGGGGGACCACCATGCAGCCAGATACTATTTTACCTGTAATGCTCTACGGATTCTCCAGGAAAAAGGAGAAAGGCAAGAGGTTTCTAAATCAAAGATAATTGCTTCCCAAGGGAATAAAGCACATAGGTATAGCCTGTACCTCTCCTTTTTTCCACCACACTTCAGACTATTTTCCAATGGACTTAAAGGCAGGACAAAACCAAGAATTCAACTAAGTATCCCATCTTGACAGAGCTCTGTATGCATTTTGTAGCTTTAAAGTCCTATGCCCAGCATAGGATGATGTACAGATCTGGAGTGTAAACAAAAATGAATAATTAAAAAAGAAACACACCATGCTTCTAAGCAGTATATTGATCTCTGCGGAATGTAGTATTGATCTTTCTCTCCCTGCAGTGGAAATCAAACACAAATAATCTGATGCTGATTCCCAGCATGGCTATACCCGTAAACTTAATCTTTCTTGGTTTGTGTAACACGGGAAAACATGATCTTTCTCATTCAGTGATTTATTCGTTATTCTGGTGTTAACAATGACTTATTTTCTTTCCACTAGCCTTTTAGTAGAAGCTGTAGCTGACTGAAAGCACAGAAAAGCCTTTGCACAGTGCATATTATCTCACTAAGAAAAAGGCTTAGAACATGCTTTCGCATCTTTGCATCACTATGAAGACAGTATTGTTCTTCAGCTGACCTCTATGTTTACACCGGTCTTAAAAGAAAGCAAACAGAAATTGAATATGAAATTATCTCCATTACACTCAGCCAGACAAGGGCTGGCTGAAAATACAGCTGCAAGTAGCTAGAGCAGTTGCAGTTTTATTCAGCAGCTGTTCTTAAAGAAAAACTATAAATTTGAAATTTCAAAATGCCTACAGAAGAGTCAGAACAACTCCACAATTTTCTCAAAATTAGGTAATGCTCTTGAATCTTACCATCTTGAGGGTTATTTCTGAGAAAATGTCTGAGATGGAGATAAGTTGCATCAATGAAGTGACAGGCTTTAGGAAGACAAAAGCAAGTGGGTATGTGGGTGATACCATGAATATTCATGCTATTTATTGCATTGCATGAGATAGCTGCTACACCACAGAGGTAACCATGTCAGTAATCACAGATATTTTATTAAATTTAAATCTGAGGAACAAGTCCACTATAAAATTAAGGATGTGGCACCTTCAATAGCAAGGGTAGCAATCAGCCTGCTACTGGAGAAACTGTTACCTGCGTGTCTTCATAGGCATTGGGTATGATATGTCCCTAAAGCAATATAATCTATGAAGCATTAACCACACCATATGGAATTATAAAATTATTTTCACATAACTATTGAAAACACTGCAGAAAAAAACCCACCCTCTGACAAAGGGGCCAGCAAGGAGGATTTGTCATGTACAAGAAGAGAAATAGTCTATAGCCGAGCACAGAAACAGCCTCCTCAGGAACCAGAGGCCACCTGCACGGCACAGAATGGCCACTCCCATGCAAAGAGCAGGCCAGATATGTACATGGTTCTGGTGAAAATGTCCTGCATTCAGCTGGCTGCAATTATCTGGCCACCACTAACAGATTTTAAGATGCCTTCGAAAAGTCGCTGGAAGCACAGATACTGTTCCTATACATGGCATTAAATTCAAGGCAACTCAAAGCAGAAAGTAAAGCTTTTCTGATTTTGTCTTCTCACTCACATTTTGGAGGACTCACATGATACCTACCTTAGTTAAGTGGGCCTCTCTGATGGTCCAAGTTCCCAAACAAGTGCCTTAGGTACCCTTACAAGTTACCATCCTCTGAGTAAGCCTGTGCATGGCACTGGGGATCGTTTGGTACAGCAGTCATAAGAAAATGTGAATTCAATAACTTCTCAGGTGCTATTGAACATCTTAGGAAGGACACCACCACCCTTACTACAAACTGCTTAATATTTTCCAACAAAAGAGGTCTCAGAGACCACGGTAGAGAAAAATATGTAAAGGAGACAGCAGACAATTTCCAAAATATGCCTGGTTACCCCATCTTCTGTATTTTTTCCATCATGCTATAAAACAAGAAAATACTCACAGGTCCTGGTAAAAGTGTTTCATGGCAAATGCAGGTCATTCTTTGGGATTTGCATAAGGGGGTAAAGTAACATAAATAACAAGGTAACACATCATTTTGGGTGTTTGGACCTCATCAATTCATAGGTGCTTCTTGAAAGAGTGCAATGCTTACCCTATGGAAAACTGTTTAAGTCACACACAAGGACTTGCATAGAATCTAAACTTGTTGTCAAACTGAAGAAGTGTTTAATTTGCGAATAATCCACTTTGCCTCTCAAAAACCAGATGTGGATCTGCAAAATTACTTAAGGATAAGTTTCTTTCCCTTTCCCATTAATCACAATCTGACTTACTTAATCTATTTAAGCCAAGACCATTTTCATGAATTCTTAAAAGAGAATGCGGGTGTTTAGACTGGGTGTTAGGAAGTATTTGTTTACTGAGAGGGTGGTCAAACACTGGAACAGGCTTCCTAGAGAGGTGGTCGATGTCCCAAGCCTGTCAGTGTTTAAGAGGTATTTGGATAGTGCCCTTAATAACATGCTTTAATTTTGGTCAGCCCTGAATTGGACAAGCAGTTGGACTAGATGACTGTTGTATGTCCCTTCCAATTGAACCAGTCCAATTCCTATCCTATCCCATCCCATCCCATCCTATCCTATCCTAAATGAAATCGCTGTGGTATTCTGAGCATATATGGAATTCTTTAACTGGACACTGCTAGTAAGTGCTGCAAATGTTTTGTATTATATTAGGATTTAATTGGTTTTGATATTTACGTTTTCATCCCTAAGGAAATACTGAATCAATTTTTGATGTTGAAACTTTATCTCAGTTTTTATTATTCTAAAGAAAAACTGATGGTGCTATAACAGTCACAATAAATTCATCCTCAAAGTAAAATCTTTTCAGTTATACATTTAAACCTTTGCATGTTAAAAACCACACAATTGAAAATTAATTGTAAACTTCATAGAAAAGGACAAGATAACATTTAAGAGATGTGGTCATTCATTTGATCTTTGCACAGCTAATGGAGGATTTGATGTGAATATTCACTAATACCAACAGAAATGTGTACTACAGTGTCAGTAAATGTTGAATCAAGCTCCAAACAGGTCATTCATAACCTCATAGCTGAAAAGCTGAGTCACTGTAAAAAGGAAACATTTAGAGTCACTTGAATAAATAAGAAAAGGTGCACACTACAGCCCTTCAGACAACATCCTCTTTTTATCTGGATACCATGGCATAATTTTCCCTGAAGTGGAAAGCACATTGCTGTTGATCTGGAACTATGGCAATCATTCTTTCATTCATCACATGCAGCCAAACAGTAGCTGTATCTGACTGCAAATTGAAAAAAAAAGCAGTATCAGCAAACGAAATACCGTCTTTGGCTTCCTACAAAGAAAGAATTTACCTGATTAAATATCTGTGTGTGACTCTGTGTGGGACTCAGCTCAGGAGCTGCATCTCTTCACTCTCTGACACAGATGAACTTTCTGGGTGAGCTACCTTCCAGCTTGCCAGAGCTCTCACGAGTTTATCAGTCTTTGTTACATTATTAATGAAGCCGTCAGAACAGTAGGTTTGGTACAATACATACAGACAATAACAGACTCTACATCTCAACAAAGTATCTAAGCAGTAGTATGTATTAAGAGCAAGACGTCATGTGTTGAATGCAAGGCAACATTGGTCTCATGTCAACAGCAAGAAGAAATGCACGGAGGAGCTTGCCTGCTTTACCATAACTCCCAGTCACAAACGAACCTATCCTCAAAGCAGAAAGTCAGGCCACAGCCCTGTGCATCCTATCTGAATCTTCCATTGTGTTGACAGCTAAAACCAAAGTCAAGGACATGTTGTATAGGTTGTAGCTAGGCATCTGTGAAGATAACTGCAAAGATTACTTACATCTATTTTAATCCATCCCAAAGAGGAGTTTATTTATCAGCCCTTTTGGAGAGAGATGTAAATGACAAACATTTATACTCACTTGATTTAATGATAAATGGTTTTGGGTGTGGCCCCAGTGGTCCATCACTCAGAACATCTGAGGGAACCAGAAGGAACTGCTGGGAGTAGGAGAGCACAATAGTGATTCCATGTCATTTAGAATTATTTAGGATTCTGGCAGGGTACCCCAAGTGAGCACAGCACCATGTAGGAGCTGAATGAGGGAAGAACCTCGTTCATCCCAGTGTTAAAAAATGACTGACCTTTGAAAAAATCCACTGGTAGTTGTATGTACCAGAGCAGGCTCGAAGTAAAGACAACAACAAACGATGCCTGGTGATGACAGCTAAAACCAGAGTCCTAAAACATATATCTGCTAAACAGAGCCAAGAAAATCATGAGCTTGTGCCTCTGATCAAAGGCCACCAATAAAGAGCTGCAGCATTCCTTGGCACGTTCAGGAGATCCCATGGCTATTTTTGACAACTACCATGTGGTGGCCAGCCAATATATTCTGCAGATGGGCAGATGATCGCATCTTGTTGCCAAAAAGCTTTATGAAATTTACTCTTTTAAAGAAATCCACAGTATTTCTAAGTTCTTTCCCAGGCAGGAGCATCTCAGCAGAGGGTGAGCTGCAGCAAAGTGTACAGCAGGTCATGGGGCACTTCAGCTCACTTGTCAAAAGACAGTGCAGAGCTTGTGGTGCTCTTTCAGCCAATTCAGGGGACATCTCAAAGCCACCCGTACGCCCAGAAGAAGGGTTGTGTCGAGGCCATGGAGGTGCCTTTGTCACGGGTGAAGTCTGTTCCTGGGCACAGACGCGCTGTTTTGCAGTGCACCTCAGGCAACCAGCACAAACATAAATCTGTTCAGATTTGAGGGGTGCTTTATAGAGAGGTGAAGCCCCTTTGAGTAACACTCTTCTGTCAGCAGAAAATACATCATGTGGATATTATGCCAACTGAGCATCTCTTTCAGCATTTTCAAACACAATGTCACATAGGAGGGTGCAAAAGAAGTAGTGAGAAAACAAAAGAAACTGCAAGCCAGGGTCTTGCAAGTCTCCAGTGGAAATGGTTTTCATGTCAAATGACATAAGCGTCAAACATGAGTCACTGCTGCCATTTCTCCCTGCCCAGAAGAGGGAAATGTATACTCTGCGGTCAAGGCAGAGCAGGACAGGATGATGGATATTATGCTGTTTGATTCCAGTGCAAATGACCTGTTAGGGTTTAAGAAAAGTATCTCTCTGTAATGCATATTACATTTCTATCGCACTCCATGAAGGACTGGAAACTGAGCCTTCCCGCCAGTGTGCATTTACCAACATTTCAGTGACAGAAAGCAATACTCTTGGAAAGCTCTCCCGAACTACTGCCCACATTTGGTAGCTGTGGTGACTAATACGAAGTTGCTGTTTTAAGAACAGCATTGGAACAAGAATACTGTAGTTCTGTTTCGCTTTCCTCCCTGATTTTATGCCAAGTGCCAGCAATGACTGACAGTTTGATGCAAAGAAAAGTTGAGGTTGGAGTGTTATTATTTAGACATTAAAAAGATGAAGCACCTGCAAAAGTGTGTACACATCAGACGTCTTTTCTTTTTGAGTGCATGGTCTTGTATAAAGGAGGCTGCTTAAACTAAGAGCAAAGTGGGTCAGTCCTCAGCCATTGCAGTAGTTTGAGCAAACCTCCACCGGCTCACAAATGCCAGGAATCTGGCCTATTGTCTGCTTTTCAACCCCGCTTTATTGTCTGTCGGGTTTTCCTTCAGTTTACCCAAGTTTAGTGTACTTCAGTAACTCAGTCAACAGAGGGAAGTAGATGGCAAACATTCCCTCCCAGAAGCCTGGGCTTCCTTTCTGGCACTTCAGCAACATGAGAGGCAAACCCTGTGCTTTGCCATCATCAGGTTCCCTCCCTAGCCAAGGCATCGCTGCCTCTTAAAAGTCAAAGCGACCTGGTTCGGTTTTGATACCAGCACTTGTTCGACAAATTGTCTAGAATTAAGCATCTGTTAGGAAAAAAATTGTTAACACTGATCCTTCCCTGCTCAACTGGATGCCTTATTGGTGCGCACGTTGTTAAGGTCACGCCATGCCAGCCCTTGCATGTGATGCACAGGCCAGGTTACCTCTGAGATTGTAGAAGGAAGTTCAGGGTCCGGGAAGGAGGATCTGCAGTGACGCCCACAACTGCTGTTACTTTCTGGGCGTGCTTGTCTGTGAGCCTGCAGGACTCCGATAGTCCAGTGGGTGCACTGCATTCCACTTTTTGGACTGGGCTTCCCGGTACTATTTTCTCATTTTTTAATAACAGTTCATTCAAACCTATTAAGACCATAAGCATGACTTCTCATCTGGAATAGGTATTTGCAGAAGTGTAATGCTCTAGCTCCATCAAGATGCCAGTACAGCTCCAGAGCAGAAAGTTATTTCCTGACACTAGATTATTTTCTGTAAGGGATCTCTCAGTACTCAGTGGTACTGAAATTATTATTTTGAAGTTTTGACCATTTTCAACACTTGATCCCGCAGGTCCCAGGAAGAAATGGCACTCTTGGACTGCAACAGTGATCTCATCCCCATGAAGACAGCAGGGTGAAACTTCAATTATTACCCATGGTGCCAAGCCTCTGCACAGGTTCTTGGGTTTGTTTTGTTTATTTTAAGGAAATCGTCTTTCCCTTGTGCCCCACATGTTAGAACTGAGCCCAGACACAGTTGCTGGCCTTAGAGGGAAAGAAAACCAAAGGGAGTCAGCCCACTGTACCCCAACCTGCAGAAAGCCAGAGACGTCAGGAGACAATACATGCTATAAAGTCCTCTGCTGGAACAAAAGCACCCTCATTGCACTCTCATTCTCTTTTAAACCAACAGAGTTGTAAAATTTATTTCTATAGGCGTCTATTTTCTCTCTCTCATAAAATTGTATGAAAGCGTTTCCCAAATAGCTCCATTGCTATTGTGTAGCCAACACCCCCGCCCCAAACAGCACTCCTTTGGTCCCATGGGCCATGCCACTGAATACACTGATTGCTCTGCTGCCTCACAGCCTTCCTCCTCTGTCTTGTGAAAGCCAGAGCATAAAATGAAATTGTTCCAGAGACATTAATTTGTAATGTGTTTTCTGTACACTCCCTAAGAAGAGACATAACTGACATATTTTTGCATGTCCTCCGGAAAAATTTTCCTACCTGCTCTAAGGTGGTTTAGTCTTTCTTCTCTTACAAGGGACCCCTAAACAAGCCTCCTGTCCAAAATATGGTTTTTTTTCCTGACACATCATGAAGAGACTACTCATCCAAGGTTAAAAGGGCTCTTTGTTCATTTCTTGTATAGGTTCTCGCCATCACTCCAAGGTACAGATCAGCTATTTGAAGCAACCGAGCCGCGTGTAGGGCTACACATCTGTGATTGTTCCTGGTATCAGGCAGTAGAACTAGAGAGGTAACAGGAGGGAAACAAGCAATTAGTCAGGGGAAAAATAATCTACTACAGTACTGCTTGTGCCCAAGGAAGACTGTAAGAGCACAGCTGTGTCTGCAGCAATTCAGGTTCTGGGTCACCTTGTGCAAAAGGAAAAATGTTTTACTGCCAGCTTCTCATCCAAGTAACTACGTTCATTTCATGAATGGAGGCAACTTCAGTCTGAGTAAAGGTGCAGCCCAGCTGGTGGCGATCCTACCTCTGGTGTCCAAGTTACTACTGAGTCATGCAGTCTTGGTAACCACCATGGCATCTCTGGAAAACGAGGAAGACTGAGGAGAGAGAGTATCCTCTCCCTTCACACACGAGCCCTTCCTCAATTACACAGTCCCAGCCAGTTTCCTTTCATGCCTGTAACTTCTCACAAATCTGCATTCTAACTGCCAATTTTCACATTTTCACAGAAAAAAAGATATTTTTGTCACTGCAAGTTTCCACTGGGATCCCAGCTTGCACCTCCCCATACCCCTACCATGACCCAGTGCCACACTTGCAATTTGTGCCATCTGAACAGAGCCTTCAGCTGTGCATCCTCCACCATCACCCCCACACAGAGCTCCTCAGATGGATACTTTTCTCCCCCTTAAACCCACTCTTCTCTAGAACCGGTCCACATGAAGATAACCTACGTGTCACCAACTATCCCTCTCAGTTGGAGGGCTTTAAGTAGCAAGTCCAAGGCCTTCAGCCCTACTGATGAACCATACATATGATTATCTGAGACATCATAAAGGAAGCTGTGCTTTCATATAATTTATTTGAGACCTACTACATTATATACAAAAGACTGTGTTAAAAATACAGTGTTGAGTTGTGAAATCAAACACACAAAACACATCTAAGGGAAGTATTAATTTTGCCTAAGAAATCTGTTTCATTCCAACCACTGGCTGGATTTCTTCTCATCAGGGAATAGTGAAGGACTCCAGTTGTTGCTGAAATAGCTGAATGTGTTAGGAGACTCTGGAGTGTGAAATAGAGTCTTAAAGTTAAGGGTACTGAAGGGTACTGTGGGAACTGGATTCTTTTTTTTTTTTTTTTTTTTTTGCTTACATTTGCTTAAGTGTAGGAGACTAGGAAAAGCTTCCTAAATGTTCCCTGTGCTCCTCATTGCCTGAAACTCTGACGCGGGAAGTAGCTCCGTCTGATCTGAAGAAGAACTCACTCTATGTCTTCCAGAAAGTCAGGAGCAGCTGTGCTTTGAATCCAGGAACTGCTGAAGTCCTGCAGAAATAAACCAACCCAGCCTGAAACCCCTCAGCTAAGCAACTCAGCTATTTGGTTTTCAACTTTCTGAGTCCAAACTCCCTATGCAGAACGTAGTGCTACACCTCCACAGGACACTGCAAATATCACATAACTGGGGGTGGGGGGTGGGGTGGCAAATGTCATACTGCTGAGACTAAAAAGCCCTAGGGATAGGGAGAAGGAGGCTTATTAATCAAAACCTCCTCTTTAGAGTCAGGTTTCAAATAAAAGGGGTCTCAGCTTTTCCCCTGTGCCCTACCCACTCCCCTGGAACACATTTCATTCTGCAGCTTCTGCCATCTTGGAACAAGGTGGGGATAGGTGCTGGGTACAAGTTAGGTGTACAAATTTGTCTTCATCACCTCTCACTGTCCCATAGGATTAGCAGCAATGGTGCAACAGTTCTTCTAGTACAAACGAGTGAGGAGCAGGCACTGCCACCAAAGAATTAAATCTGAGGTGGCACTAGCCCCTGGCAAAGTCTTCTCTAGCCTTTTTCTGCCAGTCAGGCGCAGTTGTTGAAGGAACCTTGTTTGGGATGTGTCAAATACAATCTCGTAACAATCTCCTTTCTGATGGGAGTTTTGGGTTATAAAAGTTAATGCAATGCAGATAGCTGGAGCTGAACAGGCTGTTTCCCAACAGACTCTGGTATAAAAAGTATTTCATTATATAAAGCTTGAATCACAGCTTTCTCAGCAGCCGTTTGGTACAGGCTGGGTTTCTATCTCACGCAAGGCAATGAAAATCGTGCGGAAGAAAGGCTGCGCTTCCTAGCAGAGGACTTGGCAGCAGGAAAGGATTTTGAACCTTTTTTTTCTTTCGCATTAGAAAGTATACAGCCAAAATGAAAGCTAAAGAATAATTTCACTATTGCTCCCTCTTTGCTTAAAAAATGCATAAAGTCAGACTGTCTGGCTAGCACATTATGAGAATATTGATGCTGTAAAAAAAAAAAAGCAGAGATTTTTCTACCCGGAAACCTGATGCGTCACTCCTTCAGCTTTGTCCCTGGGGGCAGACCATGGGAATTCCCAGCCTTGGGCCCCTGTGGCTCTCAGCCAGCCCTGCCATTGAAGCTGTGTTTTCAGCCTGGGATGTTGCTGTGCTGCAGGGGCAGAAAATGAGGCTTCAGTCTGGTGACTGGCAGGATGAGGTCGGGCCGGGGGGGCTGTGTAGAGTCCTGCAGACCTCTGTCAGCACCACAAAGCAGGGAGCCTCCCTACTTCCCAGAGAGGAGATAAAAGTTAGACAAGCTCTGCCTAAAACAACAACAGCCCAAAGATTTTTAAAGCCCCGTAACAGATTTTCCTTTAATTTATTTCAGTGAGTGGTTCATTCAGGGCTCTCACAGCTTCATGGCTGGTTGGGCTTGGGGGGGGGGGGGGGGGGGGGGGGCGCCGCAGGTAGGTGGGATTTCAGGGATTTCAACCCTCTCCTTTGAAACAGGCACAGATTTAACAGAAGTGACAACCACTTAGCTTTAGATCTATAATCACACCTCTCAGTGTGCTTTGTTGATTTCATGCCCCAAATCTTGGGGGACAGTTGTGGCCATGTGGCAGCTCAGCCCCTGGCTTCAGGTGGGAGCTGCGCCTGCCCCTTGCTCAGCCCGTACTGGTTTGTGTGATGACAAGGGTGTGTGCAGCTGAAGCTGAAATACAGAGGGTCAGATCTTGGAAACCTAATAGAAGGGAAGGGTTTGTCCTCAAAAGAGCTGCTCTTTCTCCTTGCATGGCCTTTCCAACACACCGCTGGCTAATGCACCTTACTCGTGCCCACCCCAGCTGAATGGATATTTATTTTTGTCCAACATGTATGTGCATCATTTGCATCTCCACCTATTCCAGTCCTTAACAGGGTAAAGTACAATCATTCTTATTCCTGATGCTATTTTTGGGAAGAAAAAGAGTATTTTTGTCATTGCGTGCTCCAGAAAGCATGAAAGTCTCTAAGGAGCCCAAGCTTCCTGTTACCAGTGCCTTAAACTTTGTCCCACCTTTGGGAAGCACAGGCAGCTCGTGGAAGAATGTCATCCACTCTAACAATTGGTTTTCTTATGTACAATAACGTCAGACCTTTTAAATAAAAGGCTGACCTGTCTCCTTCTAAAATAATTTGTCTGTTTTATGGAGTGTTGTTCTGATTATATACAATTCCCACAAGAAGGGAAGTACCTTTAAAATAAGGACTATTCAGTACTAGTACAGGATTTCCTCTTGTTGTTGATAATTTCCTCTTAACAGAAGACGCAATGGATCCCAGAGAAATTCAAAGGAGCAATCTACAGACAGTTAGGCATCTGCATTACACAGGGAACATTCTTCAATCACATTGATGTTTTCCTGATGAAGTAAAAAATAGATCTACCTGCTGTGTACCATGTAAAAGAGTTCCTACAGCACACACTTCAGTTCCTTTTTCTACATTTTTAATCATTATCCAATCCCACAAACTTTTACAAAACCATTGCTGAACAACAACAACAGATTATGATTATTCTCATTTCATCTTTTGATACTGAAATTCAGGCTCTGAAATGGCCTCTGTTAAAGGAGACAGGCTTGATGATAATAAGAAGCAGTATTACTAAGTTACTATCTGCACTATCAATAGTAGATATATAATACAAAGCGAGTTAACAACCCTGCATTCTCTCTACCAGATGTTCCTTATCTCAAAAGCAGGTTCCATACTCACTTTCACTAGAAGAGCCAGTTTTCCACTACTGGACTGAATGTGCAGCTGCCCTACTCACCTGATGGAGGAGACCTCATAACTATGTAGACGGCTAACACATGCCCAGAAACACCATCCCAAAATCCAGGAGCTAAGTGGCTGCACCAGCAGCTAGGTGGTAGCCACTGATGAAGGCTGAGAGATTTGTGGAAGTGGCTGCCAGTCATTAGGTGCTTGTATCAGTTATCCTGATGTATCAAATTCTCTGTCAAGTTGGGTCACAAGCCCCCTCTCATGCATGGACCATGCTTTAATTCCTTGAACTCCTTACACTCACTTGACCAGATCGTACAAATGCAATCAGTAAATTATCCTGTGATGCATTCTTACAGCCAGCGACAGTCCATCTGAGCCCTGGTTCCTCCCTAGCCAGTAAGATGACCCATCAAATACAATGAAGAAATTCACACACATTTGTTTCAGCACCTTACTGGTTTTAAATTATGTGCCTCAGTCTTTCTGTGTTGCTCATCTGATTCTGGCTTGTTGAGCAGAATTATGAATACCAAGAGTATTGCCTTCCCTACTCTGAATCCTTTACAAACCTTCATGCAGCTTATTTTGTCATCTGATGTCACTCATTTCCATATCTTTGCAACAGGCAATGCAAACAATGCAAGTCTTCATCCATCTGTTCACAGCCTCAGTTTTCCTCTGATCCTGCACATCAGCCTTCCTTCCTGCTCCCTGCCATTCTCTCACAGAGCTGTTTCACCAACTCTTCTACTCCCAGCACCCTTATTCTGTGAAAGCAGTGCAAAACAGAGAAATGCACGTACTGTCAGCATTTAACCTGTTGCCACTGTCTGTGCCTAGATTTTACAGCTTACCTTGGAGAGAGACAAGCTATCTGGAAGCTCCAAGAAGCCTTTCCAATGCGGAGAGAAGCAAGTCATCTGCAGAGATCTCCTTGTGCTGAGGCTGCCTCGACGAGCAGCAGTGCAGATGTGCACAGCTGGCTCCAGCGACCCCCTCTTCCTTTCCAGGAGGCTTCACCTGAAGAAAGGGGCCTGGTCTGAAAAGGTCCAAGCAGCGTAATGTGGTTAAGGGCTCTATAAGCAGGGCAGAACGCCCCCAGTGCTTAGCTCTTTTGAGCACATAGATACCCCACCACCACCACCACCCCACCACCCCCCGCATTATACAGTTGTGTTACATGGTGCAATCAAGAAAAATGAAAAAAACAACTGCCTATGAACTTTACTTTGCTGGGAGGGCTTGGGCAAGCTGTACACAGCACAGGTCAAAGCAAGGCAGTTTGGTCCACTGCTTCAAGCTGCAAGAATGATGAGCAGAATTTGCTAGAGAAAAATTGCGTGGGACTAGCTGGAATATGAGAGAACAACATATAATACTCAAGCACTTCCTTAATAAAAGCTTTCACCAAATGAACACTTCAGACTCCCAAAAGACACCTTCAAGTATCTGTATCTTACTAAGCATTGGCATTTCAACATTTATTTCCGCAGTCAAGCTACTATATTGCAAGCATGAGTCAATGCCTGCATCTTCTGACTCCAGAAGAAAGGGACTGCTCTAATTTTTATTTATAAGCTGGGCAAATGGAGAGAGAGTGGCATTCAATTACCGGCAGCGCACACACTGCCCCATGTAGTGCATGAGGCAGGGCAGGCTGGTTAATACATGGACATATTCATGCCTTGGTGTACTGAGTCACAAGTACCACAACCCATCTCCACAACCTTTCATGTATGGCCTCAGAAACAGGCTTTGTAAATCATTTTTGTTGCCTTCCAGCAGAAAGCCCATGACCTCCACACTATTCACTGCAGACTTCCAGCTCCATACAGAGTATGTTACAATCCAAACTGGGAGTTTCTGGCAAGCAGCACTTGTGAATATGCACACAATATAAAACAGGAAGAAGGATTTCAGTTTATCAGTGCTCACTTGGGCTTGTTTGTTGCTGAGGCAAAAAAAAACCTGGCAGGCTTCCCACCACTATGCAATAGTCTAGGAAGGCTCCTGTCACCTGGGGACTCACATGCTGATGTGTGAGTGAAGAGAGCAATAGCCAGGATTCATGGGGTTTTCAGCATGATCCTAATAAACCCTGTCATACTTACTAGTGTTAAGACAGGAGCACTGAACAGAAACTGTCTTAAGAACTACTGACAGCTTCTTTCCAAAAGCTAAAAAATGTCACTTTCATGAGCTGTGCCTTTACGCCACAGCGCAGAATGATTTCCAAAGGTTTCTATCTGCTTTTATGCAGCACTCACCAGCCTCTTAAATTTATTCTGCACTCAAATCCAGCTTCCTTGATAAAGGAAGATAATATTAGCTTATAAGAAATACACATCATCTTAAATCCCACACAAAGCTTTAGCCTGAGGATTTCCGGACAGACATAGTTCATCCAAAGCAATTGAAGGTAGTTCAGGGGGTCATGGGATCAAGTCACATATGCATTTCCTTTCTTCTCCGGCATCCCTCTGGTTAAGCCTGTGCTCCTGAATTGCTCTTTTGCAATAGGGTAAACAAATAAATGTTTTGGGTTCAGGAGATATCTGTTGTCTGTAGAAGCAAGCTTATTTTGCCTTTCTCACTTTGTCCATAGAAACCTAGCATCCTACAGGAAAGAAGAATAGCCACACATCTCAGAACCGTAGTTTTTGAGAAACAACAGCATTGTCATTCGTATAGAAAATTTCTAACCACCACTGTGTCTTGATGAAGGGAAAACAAGCACTGCCATCCCTTTTTCACAGCTGACAACACAGACATGGATTAAGCGATTGCCAAGCATAATTTAGTAAGTTAGCAGCACAAGTAGCAATAGAGTCCTGCACTTCCCCATTTGAATTACTAGGTTTTGTCAGTTGCTAGAATCCATTCATCTCTTTCTACAATAACAATCAGTAGATTTTGAGTCCCTAAAAATTAATATAGACTTAGTGCAACAGTTGAATAAAATTAGTACTTCTCATTAATACCTTTGCCACTGGTAATGGAAAGAGAAGACAGTGGGTATAGAGACAAACACCAGCAGCTAAACTTTTATTGCACTCTCTGCTTCTGAAGTCCATTCAAGAGTAGGACAGTGGGACGAAAATAATTATAGGGGTCTTTCTACACAAAAGAGCCAGCTATTTAGAGGCAGGCAAAGTCATTTGAATGTCAATGAAATAACCATTAAAAGGCTGAGAAGCATTGCCATTTATTAAAAGATCTAAAGAATAGTTGCATGCACTATAGCAATCTTCTAGGTAGGAGTTGTTAATTTGGTATAAAAACCTATTAGGGACAGGGCAGAGCATAATTAAACAGGAGACAATACACACTGTGAAAAGGAAACTGGATTTGGAATTTTACAGCCTCTTATTTCATGTTTCTACATGAAATACTGTGCTCTATAATCTCTCCTTAATAACACCTATATATTTCTAGCTCCCACAGCGTTTTGCATTTCGTTTCTAGCAGTGGTCTCCTACAGCCTAGGGAGGAAGGTAAAACAAGGTTACGCACTTGAATGCTCTCCCACTCTTTCCAGCCTCACGGCAATCCTTCTTCCGAGAAAGCCTCTCATCAATGCCACTCCTTAATTGGCCCGGGAGCCCGTCTTTAAAAAAAGCTCTCGTCTCCCACAGGGCCGAGCTCTTTCTGCTATTCTGGCAGAGCTAAATCCAGACAAGGATGTGCCATTTACCAACACAAGTGTACTATAAATTCAAATGTACAGGAAAGAAGCAAGGTACTTCCAGAAGTTGTTGATGTTCTAACAGACCACATCTGGAGAAAATCTATCTACGTGTAAGCCTGACAGGTTGTTAGTTCAAGAAAACGTGTAAGACACTGGTAGTACCACTCAATAACAAACAGAGGATCAGTCAAGAGACCCTGGGTAGACTCTGCACTAATGCACTGAACATTAAGCTAAACCCAACTGCTAGGCACAAGACTTTGTTACAGAGCTATATGACACGAGTTAGAAAAGGCCTCTGCAAAGATGATCACTTTTTAATATTTATACAAAACAGTAAGAATATTCAGGTGTAGTGCAGCTTTAACCTCTCCTTTAGCAGTAACCCTGGTGCCTTTGCTGTCGCCCACACACTGCCAGGCAAGTAGAAGTGACACACAAAATGACTCCTACGTTATCCTTCCCTCCACTGTTAGCCTGAGGCACTGCAGTTCCTCATGTACACAGCTACTGTAGCTAAGTATGCCATAATATTTGAGAAAAAAGTAAATACAAATGCCCACAGCAGGACTAAGTAGCAATTGTTTGACATCTCCCGTAACACCCAGAGGCATAGAATTCTCCACTGATATATATCAAACAATCATGTCATTTAAAATACTTTGTTCTTTCTCCTTTATTTAGCCACAACACAAATACAAGAGCAGTCAAACCCCGTCCAGTGAATCTCACTAGGTAAAACCTGTTCAGATTAAAATTCTCATGAAAACAACCAAAATGTATGTACATGCACACACTCTCACTCACACAAGAATTCAGCAGAGCCCTTACAGAACAAGGAGTGGTCTGAACTGCACCTAAAACATGACAGAAAAAATCAACCGTTTAGGATACATCTGTAGAGCAAGAAGGCTGTGCACTGAACAGTTCCCCACTGTGCCATTCCATCGGCTCTTTAAATACCAGCATCATTCATTCCAGGTGCAAATTTGAAGCTCGCAGAGGGACAGAGTCTGACCTCAGTTACCCAAGAACACAGGGTCACAGAACAACTACTCCACTGTAACTCAGAGCAGAATCTGGCTCTATGAAATGGATGCGCATATGACTAGCTCTGGCTGGAAGACTACTACAGGTGACAACTTTTTTTTTTCCCTTCACTTCCCCAGCAACTAAACCCACCACCAATATAATTTGGCTTTTGCACCATCCTCACTCTAGAGTTTGCTCTAAAGCATGTACTGCTCCTTTCCATGGAAGAAATAGTGTTGCAGTTCTGAGATGTGAGTAAATGTCCACTAGGGACTAGAATAAGACCACCAAATATACCAAACCACTGCAGAAGAAATAGAAATTGAGCTCTATAGAAAAACCTGGTCAAGCTGGTCCATCTGATTTGTCAACGCTTTGTTCAGAAGTATAAGACTCAAATATAGTTTACAAAAGGAGTAATTCTTTATAGGACATCTCAATGTCACAATACTAACAAACCCACAGCTTGTTAATGCTGAGAAAAGAGGTCTTGGAAAAATTAATATCTAAACTAGGCTGTTGCTAACAATAATAGGTGATATCTCTTCATAAAAAGGCAGTCTGACACACTCAAGAATAATGAAACATTTGAAACAAACTGTTTACAAAAGTGATTTAAATGCTCAGCACAAATCTAACACAAGCGTTAACGACTATTGTAATTTTATTTTTGGACAACTTCAGCAACTATTTAAAAAAAACCAACAAACAAACAAACTCCTAATACAAAAATGTAGAAAACAAAAAGAAAAATCCAAAGAGACAGTTTTTAGACAAACTTAGTTAAGGTGAAGCTGTACCTTTGTCCCAGTTATTAAGAACTTCAACTTTAAGCGTTGCATAACCCAGCTCAGCTAGGTTTGTAGGTTTCCCCACCCTTACTAAAGAGTTAGTTCTTAGAAGGCTCCAATCTCAGTCCCCCAGGGTCTGTATGGTTTGCTAAGGGTTGCTGACTGCGTCGGTGTAGCCGGGCTCAGCACATTGGGGGAGAGCAGATGGAAGGAGCCAAACGAAAAGGGGAATGCAGACAGAGATGCCATGGAGGAGAGGAGAGGAGGAGACAGTTTGGTAGTCGATGTGACCACCGGGAGCACTGGTCCAACGCTGCCATTTGGGGGCACTCTGAGTGAGGAAGTTTCAGCATGTGGGGCAGCAATTCTGGTCTGGTGATGCGGTTCCGTGGAGGAAGCTGTAGTACTGGTATTACCGTGCCCATTTTGAGCCAGCAGCAACGGGTGAGATATGTGAGGGTGATGTCCAAAGGCACTGCCCCAAGGAATGTGTCCAATGCCAGTGTGTGCGCTACTTGCTGCTTCCCGTTGAGAGGCGTAGTTATTGAGATGAGACACAAGTCGAACTCGCAGAGGATCGGAGGCGTCCAGACCCTCTATAATACTAAGGTATCGAGCAACTTCAGCCAGGCACTCTCGAAACCCTAGACTCCGATAGTCCATAGCCAAAGCATGAGCATCAAAATAGCCTAAGAGAAAAGAACAAAAAATGGACTCTTAAGACGTTGTTTTCTAGTCATTGCCTACATGTAGCCTCCCCACTCCACCCTCCCCTATAAGCATACTTCGCTTGGATGTGGTTAGTATTCCCAACCATAGATTAGCTGCCAAGCTCCTTTTTTTTTCCTCCTTCTTTTTTGTCCAACAAGCTTTTCTTTTCTATCTGTGCTGTGATGCTGCAAGTCCCAAGACCAGTCACAGGCTGCCATTTTTAAACTGGAATTGGACACTATCACTGGAGGAAAGTACTTTTGTTTTTTCCACGACTCCCCAGTCCAAGCAAAACCACAGTGCAGTGAAACTCATCAGAAACACTAGTCCTAGCTTATCAGAGGGGAATTCTGCAGGCAACACGCTTTTTCCCTAAAAGTGCATTTCACCATTGCTGCTAGTTCTCTTCACTACCCATTTCATCCTGTATATTTTCCTAGTTTGCGTTCTGAACTTTTCATAAAGTTAGAGAAGCAAATAATTGACCACAACAAAAACCTCGTGTTTTCCAAGTTGCCAAAAGCCGCTTCACTTCACAGTGCTGACACATCACTAGAGAGACTCGTAATCACTCTCCCCTAGAACAACCCGGAGCTAGCACTGTAAAATGTTACAGTGCCAGCGATGCTGCAAATCTTGTCAAGTAGAAGAAAGTCCCAAATTCCTGACAAAACATAAGAGAGTTCCCATTCACTTTCTCCAGGCACTCCCACAGCACACTGCACACCAAATGCTAGGGAACGCGCTCCTCTGGCAGCAGCCCCTCTGCGGAGCCACTGACCCGCTGTCAGGCACCAAACTTTACCTTTCCCTCCTGCTGTATGCAACATTTTCAGGTGATCGACAGTCATCTGCAGAATCTCTGCTTTTTCCAGCTTGGCTGATCCCTAGGAGAGAAAGGGAAGCACGGAACCTTGCAGGCAGCGCCAGAGACGTTAAGAGGGGTGACCCTCCACCCCGGGAAGAGGGGGAGGCAGCGCGGAAGGCCACCGGGCGCTACCTGCTTCTCAAAGGCGCTGGGCACCAGCCTCCTCAGCTCGGACAGGCTGTTGTTGATGCGATCGCGGCGACGCTTCTCGATGATCTGGGGGGGCAGAAAGCGGGGGGTCAGGGGCGGGCGGGCCGGGCTGCGCGGAGCCGCGGCCGGCCGCAGGCACTCACCCCTCGGCGCCTCTTCCTGGCCAGGATCTGCGAGCTGGTGGAGGGAGACACGGAGCCCGCGGCCGAGCTCAAGTTCCTGCGGGGAGCAGCGGGACACCGGTCACCACAGGCACCGCCACCCCGCGGGGAGCGGGGGTGCCGGGGCTCCGCGGGGCTGAGGGGAGGGAACCGCGGCGCCCACCCCGCCGGCGCTCACCCGTTCTCGTCCGCGCTCTCCTTCTCCACCTCGACGGCCTCGTCCAGCTCCTCGCTGTCCGACGAGCTGTACTCGGGGTGCGCCCGCTTCATGGCGGCGGCGGGGCGCGGGCGGCCGTCGGGCAGGCGGCGGGGGGCGCGCGGGAGGAGGGCGCCCAGCGCGCGCCCCGCGCCTCGCCCCGCGCCCGTCTCCCCCATGGCGTTCCCACGCCTCGTCTCTTACCCGCCGCGGGCAGCGGGCGGGCAGCGGGCGGGCAGCGGGCAGCGGGCGGCGGGCAAGCGAGCAGACAGCCGGGCAGCGCACGCCCGCCACCGCCCGCCGCTCAGCACCGCCACGCGCGGCCCCCGCCGCCCCCATTGGCCGCCGCCGGCCTGGCCTCGGCCAATTGCCGCCGCCGGCCGGCCGCCGGGCCCCGCCCCCTCGGCTGGGAACGGGGCGGCGGGGGAGGCGCGGCCGCGCGCCGCCGGCCGTGGGAAAGCCGCGCGGGGCGCGGCGGGCGGCGGCGCTGCGGCGCGGGGCGGCGCGCGGCAGCGGCGGCCGCCGCGTGCGGGCGCCGGCGGGGGGCGGGGCGGACCCCCGGCTGGGCGAGCCGGCGGCGGGGCGGCGCGGGGGGGGCACGGCGCGGGGCGGCTGCGCGGCGGGGCGCCCCGGGGTGTCCCGCGGCCGTGGCGGCGCGGTTCCCGGTAGCCCCATCCCTGCGGGCCGCCTGCGCCCCGCGGGGCCAGCTGCCGCCTCCGAGGCCGGCGTGGCTTCGGGGCGCCTCCCCGAGGCAGCGAGGCCCCGGGCGCCGCGTGAGGCGGGGAGGAAGCCCTAGCGGCAGCCGCTTGCGCTCCCTCGGAAGCCGGGTGACATGGTCGGCCACGGCCCGGAGCCGGGGGGGCGCTGGAGCTCGGGGGGGGCGGGGGGGGGCAGCTTTTCGGGCAGCGCAGGGGAGGCGCCCCACTGCGCTTTTCTGAACTGCAGACCTGCCGGGCAGAGCCGCTCCCGGTGTCTCCTGTGTTTTGGAGGTGGGGAGAAGCAGCAGCGGTTTTTAAGAAGTCGAAAGCAAATGCGCTTTGCTGTGCCGGTGCTGGCCGGGAGGACGGGGCGGCGGGGAAGGCCAGCGCTGCATGCCGGGCTGCCGAGCCCAGGCCCTGCTCGCGGTGAGCACATGCTGCCCGGCGCTGAGCGGGGCCCCGAGCCTGCGTGCCGTGTGCCCCAGCACAAGGCCTCTTCGTTCTGCCAGCGTTCTCGGGCGGAGGTGCTGGCAAAATGGGACAGGTGAAATGAGGGTGTACTCTTTGAGGTGGTTTCATAATAATTAAGTTTTCATTTACATGAAGCCTTTCAACTAAGGCACCTCTCTTCCAAGTGGACTCTTCGCATTTTGAAATTGGAGGGGCTGGAGGATAACCAAGCTGTGCGTAGTGTGAGGTGCAAAGAATCGACAAACCCAGGTTTCCCCTTTTCAGGATCCTGGAACAGCTGCCTTCAGCCTCCCAGTTGTTTGGGTGAAAGTTCCTGGCACGGAGTTGCTCCAGATTTCATGCAGTTGCCCGTGTTTTTGCAAAGCATCTCTGCTGGGAAGGGAAATGGGAGCAAGGACCAGGCTAAAGGCAGTAGAAGGGTTGCATTTAAGATGGAAGCAGTTCCGCAGCCACCTCTAGGGAGCTGAGGGCGATAGAAATGTTCCCACAATACAGTTTTCATAAATATATCCTTTCTGCAGTGCTATAATTAAGCTTGTGTCAGCACCACATTACTGAATCCACCTTGCCAGCCTCTGTATTTTTGTTGTGAAACACCTCTGTCTGCACCACTTGCTTTTACAGGACCAAAAGCCAGGTCACTAGAAGGCGCAGTGACGTTTATGCATTTTTGGCCTGCAAATGACATATCTGGCTTTTCCCATCCAGGCATGTATATGTCTTCTTCCTACTAGGGGGGAAAAAAACATTGTAAAAGAGGTTACTGGCATTAGGCATTCATTACTTGTGAGTAGAGCTCTGGCCACCCACATTTCCAGCAGTCAGATCCTGGAGCTGCCCCCCATCCTTAGCTCCGTGAACCACTGGTGCCAGGCAGCCTCCAAAGATGCCTTCAGACCTTGTGGAGACACCGACTTCTCCCAGTAATTTACAGGAATGGGCAGGTAGAGTGTAGCTGGGTCTCAGTGTAAGCAACTTCAGTTGGCGATCAGCTGCCGTGGGAAGATAAGAAATGTGTGTGGTTTCAGTCTTCCCATCCAGCATTAGGAGGAACAGACAACAAAACCAGCTTTAAATTACTCTTGTGCTTTTCTGGTACTAGGCAGGGCCTGGTCCTCAGCATTGGTCTAATTGTTAAGTGTGGCCCAAAGGGAAGTTTTATTAGCCAGAAATTATGAACGTGTTGAGACAGCGCTGTCGTGCACCTCTCTCGCCAGGAGGGCAGGGCAGATGGGAGAGCAGCCCTTTGCTTGCCAAAGTCAAAGGAAATTAAAATGACAGTGTAGAAGGTGGTGGCACTTCTATAAAGAGCTTAACTTCAGACCCCATTGATACCTTCACAGCAATGAGGCAATGAACCTTAGGAGATGACAGCCTTCTCTCCTCTCCCCTACACTGCCACGGTGCCTCCCATCTCCCTGCTTCACACTGCAGCACAACCACCCTCTTGCCTTCTCACGCTCGCCTTTTACTACAGCCATCCCTGTCTCTCAGTCACCCCACCATCCAAGGATTTTGTCCCACACCCCTTCCTATCACACATGCCAGTGTGCCTGCCTCCCCCGCTGCCCCCGCCTGTTTCCCCTTTGGCTTCCAGGTCTGGCACAACTCAGCGTTTCCAGCTCCAGGCTCCGCAGCCACTTCTGGCTGTCCCAGTGCTGAAAGCAGGAGTGGCAGGACAGGGCAAAGCCGTCCCGGCAAAGCAGACTCAAGTTTGAGACATGCAGCGACTGTTAGTCAGTCCCTTGGAAGGGAGCAGAGTCGTCTTTTGTGCGCGCCTCCCGTTTGTCCTTGCTGAGTGCCTCCTGCAGCGATGCCGGTGGTGGCCAGGGTCCCACTGAAAGGGGGTGGTTATTGCTGCTGCAGGCTTTCCTCCAGCGGAGACCTGCCACTGCTGACCCTTGCTCTAGTGTGCGCGATAAATTAACTCCCATCCCCTTCCTTTCCGTCTTCTCTCCCAAGGGAGCAAGTGCTTTGAAGAGTAATCCTATCAACCTGTCACCCCAAGTCCCGGAAACTCGCCGTTACCATGGTTACTGTGCCCAATTCAACCGGTGGCTCTGGCACTCGCACTGCAGCCAGGCGAGAGCATCGATGCCCCCCGCGACACCCCCCTCCCCCCCCCCCCCGCGTATATCGAGCTGCAGCATCAGCTCTGCAAGCAAGAAGTTGCTGCTGCTCCAGATCCTGTATTTTTCCTTACTGCCTCCTGGCTGAACGTGTGGATCATTGGTGCCACTGACACGGTTCAGAACAAGTTAGCACAGATCGAATGGAAGCGCCTGAGAAGTGCACGGGAGCCACGGAGGAGGTTTCTAAACTTCTTGCACGACCTGTTAGCAGTACTACAACCGTAAATGTGTTTTCTCAGGAGCTGAACACTGAAATTCATGTCTGCGTGTCGCCGAGGTCCAGGTACCCAGTTTGGAAGTCAGGCTGGGGTGCTCTCTGAGCCTGCTGGCCCCAAGCTCTGCCCTGCAGATACTGTGTGCCGCTGTGCTGGTGAGCAGCCACTGCAGCAGGACAGCAATCAACATTATACACACTCATGTGCATCTGTAGTGATGTCCAGGTCATCAAGATGTTTCTGTCTTCAAGCCAGCCAAGGATGGGGATAATTTTTACATCAAAGTCCCTACTGTAAGCAGAATGGCCCAGCGGCAACACTTCTGCTGCAGCGTAGGTTTCAGCTCTCATTTTCTGCAAGTAGTGTGTAGCTATAAATAAGCAAGACTAGCACTGTCAGCATACTAACAGCAGCAGTGCAGATTTCCCTTCTGGATGGCTCCAAACAAAGTAGACAGTCTTTGCATTTACCTGATTAGGCTTCAGCTCACCTCCAAGCCCAGACCTGGGCTACAACTGTGTAAAAGGCTAATCTGTGAATACACATCCAAGCCGCTGACAGGCAAAGGTACCTCATACTCAGTCAGCCCTCTGACTGAGGAACAGCCAGATCGGCTATTTTATCACCTGGTTTCCTTTCCAATCAATTCAACTCCTTTTTTTCTTTTTATGCAAGCTTCCCTCTGAGCCAAGGCTCTTACAGACAGCAGCTTCTTCCAGTAGACATCACGTCTCCCATTCCTAAAGTACAGCCTGCCCTGTGCACTGAAGGAGGCCAAGACCCAACATGAGGAATGACACCAGGTCATGTCAAGTAATGGCTGTCTGGTAACAGATGCAAAAGGGGGCTGACTTGGGGTGGCGTAGGGTGGAAAATTCTGGTTTGATTTGCATCCACCTTTGCTCTTAATTACAGGAATATGATGTAATGTCCACGTGTGTAAGAGTGTACCTTGTGTGTAAAATCACACAAGAAATTCACTAACACGTTATTGATGGGACAGCCTCTGTCATCATTGCCAAATGCTGGAGGGCAAAATGGCCACAGATGTGTGTCACCTGCAGACAGCATCCTGCCAAGGTGACAATTTCACCATAGCTGGGCAGTTTATTTATCCCCCTGTTCATTCCTCGGCATCAGAGTGCAGTTTGCACCAGGTATCACAGAGTAAAAATGTGTTTTTGTTTTTGCTGACCTTTTTTCAATCAAGCTCTCTGTAGTTTGCTGAAACAGTTTTCTTCTGTTCCTGCAGTACTTTTCTCATAATTGGACTGAGAAATAATCATACAGAAACCTGCTCTGGTTTCCTGCTGTTGAAGTCCTTGCAGTCCATCAAGGAACAGCCTGACTAGCCATTTTTTCTGTGCAATTTTGCAACTTCAGTGTTTTAAGAGCAGTATTCAGACCATGCTTTGTGTTACACAGTGATGTATGGAAGTCCCTGCTCCAGAGAGTTTACTTTGAGACCTACTTTGAGTTTTCTTTGCCAGTAAGATGCAGCTTTGAGAAAAATGTGTGTGTGCTATACATTCTTGCTAGGAAGCATAGAATAGAAAACAACTCCCAGACCATCTGTGGCACGATGCAAACAGTTATTTAAAAGCACGCACTTTCAAGGGGAAACCCTGAGTTTCTGGCAAATAGAAATAATCATTTTTCCTATACAAGTTTCCTAGATCTAAATTTCATCATGCAAAAATAAAAATGAAAGTTGAGCATGCCCTGTAGCTGTTGGTAAGTACAGTTTGGAATAAAGCAAACCAAAGTAATAGTTTATTGCTTTTGAAGGTACCAGCTATTAAAGGCTCCGATGACCATTGCACAGACAAGTTAAATGAAAACGGTGGATATTACCTATCTGACATGGTAAGCACTAACTCCTGGAAAAGAGTCTTTTTATTTTCTCCCAAATGATAACCTGTATTCATGTCCCACCTTTCTGCCATAGCATGTACTAGACACCTGCTGTCCCGCAGTGATCAGCCACCTGAGCAAAAGTTAGACCTGGGGAAACAACCACTACATAAGACACCCCCCGGTCACAGAGTAATGAACTGTGAGGGGACGTTCAGTATGTGTGACAAGAGTGAGAAAGTGCCAGAGATTTTTAATTGCCACAAGGTGCTCAGGATTTTGGCTAGGGTTTCATCGTGGAGATCCTGGCAAAGTAACCTGATTTGCCTACTTTAGGTAAAATAAAGACTAAGCTTGACTGGTCTGAATGTGAAAGCTTATTCCAGGCAGGCAGAGTATTTGGACATGGGAGGATATCAAAATCAAATCCTATCATCAGTTGTCTCTTCCATTACGTTATGGAATACCAGGATAAAAATAAACAACAGAAGTGCCGCTCTGATTTTGCCAGTACAAAGTTAGATACCGAACCTACTTTTTGTTAGAGAAACCTTTATTTCCTAAATAATCTACATGTGTATCAGCATGTGACCTGAGAGTTTTTGACTCCAAACGGAGGGGTCATAAAGCAGCTAATTCTGAGATTCAAGCCAATTTTGAAGTGCCACAAAAACATAATAACAAAATGGAAGTGACCTGCACTGACACTGAGGGTATTTTCCTGCAGGGTGCCTCATTTCAGACTTGTTCACGATACTTAAAGACTCCAGCATTCCTACAACTTTCAGAAAAGCCAGGACTTGTAGAACCTGCAGAGCTGACCAATATAGCAGGGCAAAACCAACATCCTGCGTGGATCCACTGTTCTCAGAGTGACCTTCATTTCATCTGCTTTTAAGGAAGAAAAATTATTCCAGGAGAAATAGTTTTCTTTTGAAATAGGCCCACCTAAAAGATCTATTCCAAATAAACTGAGTCACATGGGAACAGGAGCTACCAAAGCAGCATCCCAGGTCAGCTATAGCAGTAACTTCCCATGCATACCCAGGCCTCTCTTTTGATTCGTAGTGCTGTAGCCGCAATAAAAATCCCTTGTGCATACTTGTCACAAAACCAAATCGCTAGGACATGCCTCTGGATACATAACTGTCAGAGCACTGCGATGCCATGATGATGAGTTCTGTATGAACACCTCCACAGCCAGTATTAATGACGGTGCTCTAAAGCAAGTGCAAACAGTCACACACTCTTAATGCTTAAACCACAGCAAATGTGTTTATTCCCACACAATTACTTCGTTGTAACATGTCTTAAATCTGTGGTCGGCCAGGGAAGTGGTGACCACTTCTCACATATATAATGTATACCAAACATATTCAGCTTGGCAGGAAGACAAGAAGCTGGAAGTGTCACACTGGAGCCTAGCCCCCTGACAGCATGAGACATGTGCTTGTAAGCTGTCTCAAGGAGGATATTTGATTGCCCTCTTTCTTCTTCTGCCTCTCTCCCAACAAAAGTGGAGTGACCTCCCCCATGACCTGGCAAGTGCTGAAATTCCCCAAACACATTTTTCTGTTGTGCCCCGATGCTGAACAAAAGGAAACGAAGCAGCCTCGATATACTTGAGGTATGGAATGAAAATAATAGCTGGCTCTTGCTCATCCTGCAAAAGCTGATCTTCACCTCCTGCCCAGCACAGTTTGCACTGCCTCCCACGCTTATCTGCTGTATTGTTGGCAGCTTTTTCAGATTTATACACTTATTTATTTATTTATGCCTTTATTTATTTATTTGGAGAAGGGCAGAGTGGGGGGCGGGTGGGGGGAGGAGGGGGGGGTCTATGTAATTGCAGTTTACACTGCGTTCCCACGCTACTATTGTTTGTGGCTTTGTTTCCTATTCCCATCACGTGTGCTAATTAGTTGGAGCTGCTGGCTAGCTGGGAGGCGTGTGTCTGGAGTAAAAGCAGAAAGATCACTTCCTGGAGGGATCTAGGCAATCTGAACAATTCTTTGCTTTACTTTCAGCCCTCTCCCTCCCCCTGGCTTTACCACTCGGGGAAGAGAGAAGTGCTGATTGTCAAACGCTAGCCACAGGAGCAGCAGAGATTTTCTCTTCTGAAAAGGAGCAACGCACCGAGTCAAAGAAAATCGGGCTGGAAAGAACACCTCGTCTGTGTTTAACAAACGATTTTTAAATATTTTTTTTTCCTCTAGAAATCCCCAGTATCTTTCTGTTGTGGCTAAGAAGGTAAAAGCAGCACTTTAAAAAAAAATCCTCAGGTTATTTTAGCCTGCCCTCTTAGGAAGTGAGTCAGATTCTTATGGCAAGGCTAAAGCTAGATCATGCCATGGCTTGCAAAACAAAATGAGACCTGGAGAGAGAGAGGAAGAATTACCTGAGTCATGCATTTGCTTATTAGTGCAGGCGTCTGACAGCAAGGCCAAGTCACATGGGGAGACCAAATACCTGTGCATGGATCAGGTTTTAGATTCAACATTTGATTTGGTTTAGGCATTTTTTCTTTTAAATCTCCAGCTAAATCCCCCTACCCATAACCTTGGTGCTTTTCAAATGCTGAAACCCCGCTCAGATTGTGCAGGCAGCATGCAGCCCACACAGGCACCGGGCTGGAGCCTCTTCGGTGGGAGCTACCAGGGTCCCACCGACCCCTGGTGTCATGTCAGTGGCCTTGGCTGAAACCCGTCTTTCTAGTTCAGGCAGCAAGCCCTGGGGCTGTGCTCCTCTGGCATTAATAATCCTTGTCCCACCGGTCTAGAGTGACCCTCCGTGTTCTCCGGTTTCACACGCTGAGTTAAAAAGCGGGGGGCTGAGAGGGTGCGGGCAAGAGCCACAGCTGCACCAGGGGAGGGGGTTCCTGCGGCTAGTGATCCCCTGTAGGGACAGTCGTAGCTGGGGCTCTGCTCATTTCAGCCCTGGGCAGCTGGCTTGAGTGCATAATGCCCTAATGCCTGCGTTACCACTGCGATCGGGCTTGGTGAAGACACGGGCGTGCTCAGAAGGAGCCAGGTCCTAACCTAGCACATTGCAGGGGGAGAGCCAAGCGCTCACCCAGAAACAGGAGAAGGTCTAAGGCTGCATTTGCTTCTCTTTCACCAGGTGCAAGCTTGTGAGAGCAAAGGTTTGCTGCTAATAACCGTAGTCCAAGTATAGCCTGTGCTTTCCTATACAGCTCTGGTAACTTCTAAGGAAAAGCCCAAAGAAATGGCTGAGTCTGCCCCGCCATTGTGGGGTTGCAGCTAGGTAAAAACCTGAATTTCCATCCTCTGGGAAATTCCAGTATTTCTAAAATTTTGTTTTATTTTCACTTGGGGCAGGGAGAATTGAAGTATCTTAAGCCTGTTTGGTTTGGGGTTTTCCTGTCCTTTCTGTGGGGAACGTAAGTCCTAAGTTTTGGAAACAGTGAAACACTTCCCTGTGAGTCAGCTCAGCTTTAAATGGCACCTCTTTGATTATTATATTGGATGTCGTCGTTTATGCCATCCCCCAACCCTGTTTTTTCTTAGAAACTGGGCCCCCTTTCTGGGTTACCTGTCTTGTGATACCCTCTTCAGCTCAGGGTACAGGAAAATACTTTGAATTACGGAGGGTACAGGCTGGCTGGCTGGCCCAGAGCAAGGCTGGGTAATTTTTTTGCCATGGAAAAAAAGTGTTCTACAGTCCCTCTGCAAGGCTTCAGAGCTGCCATCTTCATACCATCATGCACAGCCAGCCTTCTGTTCACAACCACTTTTGCCATTTACAAGGACTTCACATCCACAGAGTAGTTCCAGTTGCTTTGGTAGGTAAATTGGGAAAATATTTGCAGTCTAACTTTTGATGAGATAAGGAGCTAGAATTTCAGGAGAGATGTGACCAAGTAGCTGGTGACCCAGCCCTCTGCAGATGGGCAAGCACTTCTGGTGCTCCAGTGGGTGGCAAAGCACGGTCTGCCTTGGAGCCAGGCTCACCCACCGTGAATGTGTAGAGGCTTAATGAGGCTAAGACCTGCAGAGTCCACCCTGCATTGCAGCCTGCTTTACTGAGGAAACAGGTGGCTGGCGAGGAAGGCACCCTATAGAAATATGGAGGGCATTTGCATGTGCATTGTTAACTTCATTATTTCCATTAAATAACCCCTGACTTGGCCCCGGGTTTGTATCTTTGACAACCATGACAAGCAAATAGTCTTCAGCAGTGTCCCGTCAGATCCTCCTTTTCCTGGTGGAAAGCATGCCTCTCCTTGGCAATGGCTACTGAGGGGAAAACTAGGCTTTAACGTAGCACTAACAGTCCGTAGAGTCTGCAGCCTTTTGCACCTGTGGTCTTCTCTGGCTTTAAACATTATAATGTATTATTATTTATTTCTTTTATAATACAACTCATGAACCGTTCTAGCCACTGACCTCCCAGAGAGATTGCTAATCAGGCAAAATTACACTGCAGGGAGTGGTGAGTGCTGTGTTCAGATATCTTTTAAGGATTTCTAAGGACCACCAACATCTTTGCACAAGTAACCTGAACCAAAGGAAAAATAATCTAGCAAAGCAACTCTGTGCACTGTAGCAATTACAAAACTTCATCAGGAATTAATCTAGTAAATTATTTTTTAGTTCTTGCAACTCATTTTTTATATTTAGAAATTAAAAAGCTCCAGCAAGAACGACAAAACAAGCCCAGCCCATCAGTGAGTCATTCAAAAGCTCTCTGTTCTTTTTCCTGTTTTCTCACTGAATATGGAAAGTGGCTCGTGATTCTGTCCTGATATGCAAGGCCTATTTGAGAATGGTTTAGCTGCCTGAGGGAGCTCCACTCAGACTTCGTGGCCACAGTTGCCTACAACAGCCACTGCAGTGAAACAACATAGCTCCAGCTAAAAGAGAGGATTCTGGGTCCATTGCAAAACACTCTGTGAAGATGCCCACCCCTTTTGGAACAACAAAGTAAGTGAATGACCTCATTTCAACTTTCTGTGTGTGTGTGTACTGGTACAGTACGCTTGGTTACACACAAAAATGTTTTAAATGGTGCTTTCCCATGGTCAGCAGAATTTATAAACCTTGTTTCCTATGCAGTGATGCTCTCTATCCTGATACTGGCCCAATATCTGTACCTGCCCATTCACTCCACAGTGCTGCTGCCTGCGCCCACAGGCTGGCACATGGGCAGGAGGCAGAGTGCTGCTGCGGGCATGAGGGCTTGGGCGTGCTGACTACCCAGATCGACTCTTCTGGCATGGCCAGTGGAAGACTAATCTAGGTCCCTCTTCATCAGTCTTGCATAAAACCTGTAGGGTTTTCATTAGTTTGAACCTCCCATTTGTCACAGGCTGTGAGTGTTGGCCAACAGCCTTCAGCGTTACTGAGTGGAAAATGTCTGCTTGATAGACGGGTAAACAGCAAGGCAGGTAAATGACATGGTTGCCAAAGCTTGGTTACCAGAGGAAATCAATTTAAAAAGAGCCTCTTTCAAGTACTAAAATGTTTCCCGGTGGATTAGGAGGAAGAAATTATTTCTGTCCTTACAGGTAGTAGTAACAATGGTATTGCTGTAGACCTGATGTTCTAAATAAATGAGACACAGTTTTTTTAGGAAGAGTCAATATCTTCAGATCTAAGGTTTGTGTGCCCAGTTTATCCACTTTCTCAGCTATATCACCTGGTCTAGTAAAAGATATTCCCTTCCTTTGTAAACTTTGCCTCTCTTAAGGATTTGGAAGACTCTTAGACACTAGAGTAATGGGCCTCAGAATAGGTACACAGATTAGATAGTTAATCAGTCACTCACAGATTGTTTCTGAGATAGGAGAGCTTTCATATGCTCTCATGGAGAGTTCTTGGGTTTGTGATGACTGAAAATGGGGGGATGGTTTCAGTACTGCATTTACAAATACAGGAATGTAGAGCCTACCTTTAACTTGAAAATATTTGCATAAAGCATTCGGGTAATATAAAGGAAACTGATTACTTTATACCAGCTGGATTACAGCAAGCCAATATTGACTTCAGGTTTTGGTTGTCAGCAAGATTTATTTTGCTCAAGGTAAATATTGACTGTGGCACAGCCAAGGACAGTATTTACTTTGGAGGAATATAAATCTTGTGGCTCAAAACTGGAAGTCAATATCTTCATTGTTATACTTTTTCGTAAATACTAGGGGGGGGGCTGTGGCTAATGGGAACCATATATGTACATAATTTAAGAGAGTAGTTCTGATGCAGTGGGGGAAAAAAAAGAAAATATGGAAAGAGAGTTATAACCTTGGACCAGTAAAAGATGGGAGATGCTGAAAGGAACAACACAGTTGGAATATTGTAACTTCCAGGTAAGCCCTCCCTGCAGACACTGGTTGTTGACCTCTTGAAAAGTAAACAGCAAGAAATGTAAGCGGTAGCTGCCATCAGGAATGGTATAACATACGGAACAAGAATTTCTGTTCCCAGCCTCCTTTGAACTGTTAGTTGATTTTGTCTTAATACTCTGTAAGCCCTACAAAATACAACACCCCTGCTCTGTTACGGGGCAAGTTTAGAAAGCCTTTGAAATTGTGCTTATCGGAGTCTTTGTCACTTGTGTCTCTGTAAAGAAACACAGCATCCAAACTTAAGCCAAGAGGAAGACAGGGAGTCTGTTTGGATTTGGGGCCGCTAACGTGGAAAATGCTATGTTGCTTTTCACTCAGTTGGCAAAATCATGGAGGAGGCATTAAAATCCATAACTATTATGTTTTCTATTAAATCTCTCGGCACATACGCACACACACCATCTTCCTTGAGGCAACATACAACACTTTCCCAGTCAGACTGCTACAAGAATATAAAAACAGCCATTACACTGCTAATGTCAGAGATAGTCCTATTAATTACAGAGACAGACAGCCCGCAGGATCCCATGGAGCTGGAAGAGGAGGAGTGCTCCCCAGAACAGAGCCTAGATGTAACAGCATGCAAAAGGTGCTGACAGGTAACCCCAGCTGAGAAGAACCAGCCACCAGCTGGAAAAGACTACCAAGGGCTATGGCTGGTCTCCCAGAGGCCTCATTCATGCCACCACATCGCTGCAGGTAGCAGGATGAGTTTGATGCAGGCTAGCTAAAATACACCTTCTTAGATAAGAAGCCCATGGACTTGATCCCTAGCCAGGTATATCTTGTAGCTGCTGGAGCTGAGACCTTGCGGACCTGGAGCTCAGCCCTCATTCCAGATGACACAGGTGTTAATGGAGCCAAATTGCGTCTCTGATCTGGAAATCCAGCCTTGACATGAACATCTCTTCCAAGTGGTGCCAAAGACCGAGTGTTAAGAGCATGTAGCAGCAAAAGGAGACCTACATGGCCCTGGGCTGCCTTTCACCTGCCAGCTGCATCAGAAGGCAGGAGCAGCAGTGGAGACACTCACTGAGCCCACAAACGTGACAGGAGTCAGGTCTTTACAGCAGGCCATTTGCTATCTCAAGAAAATCCTCATCTGGTGGCTTCCAGCTGGATTTGCCATTACCTGTGCTCGCCAGCATTAATGTTTGCCTTTCAAAAGCTCTACGGACTTAACAGCTGTTGTGGCCATTGCTGCGAAGATACAAACTGAGCTTATTAGAAATGCTGGCCTCCTTGCTTCATGCATTATTTCTATTTGTATGTTGTAGCCTCTCCGAAACGTTGCTATCAGAGCTGAGAAAACCCATACCAGCCTTCCTGCATCTACCCTCTCCCTCGGCTTCGCTGTGCCTGTGGTAGCGCTTAGCATCTCAGGTAGGCAGATCCCCATCTGGAAGCTTTGCTGCGGCCAGTCCTGTGCATGAGCGATGACAGGCCTTCAAACAGCTTTCAGGGGACTCAAACAGAGGAGTTGCCCAAGTCATCCAACAGCAACGTTAGCTCAGGTCCATCCTCTCTTGCAATAAGTGACTCTCTATATGTTTGGGATCAATAAATGTCAGCCTGGTATGAAATGACTTAATAAGATTAAGTTACTGTACATTAACAAGGTAACATCGGGGTAACATGATCGTGTATTGCCTTTCACCAGGCAGCAAATTACTGTTTTAGTAATTTTTATTCTTCCTGTATTTTTATGGTTTGGTCTAGAAGGTGGAAGAAATTTTGAATATGGAATTTCACACTTCTGAGGTAACAGATGTGAATTTTGTCCCTCAATTCACAGGAAAATAATTCACTCCTGACTAAACAAATGCCAAGAGAAACACAATGGGTTTGGAATAAGATACTCCCCTGCATGAATGCCTCAGAATATTGTAGGAGGGAACTCTAGAAAGTAATGGACAGCAGTCCTTTCATTACAGCATCTACAAGACACAGGGTTGTTTAGGAAAAGATAGTTACCACACAGAGGCATGTGGTCCTCAAGATGAAAACCTGTCACATGCTGAAAATTCATCTGAGAGCAGCGTGTCTTGTGAAAAGCATTTGCTCTCATAATGGCAAGGGGCTCAGTTTCAGCTCAGGTAATTGATTGTGTGTCTGTTCATCTTGGTTGGCTGTAACTTAAGGATCTCACCTTTTTTTTCCGTGCAGAGTTCTTCCTTACATACAAAGTGCTGTCTCCAAGGGTGGGACACATCCAACCCCTTCCCGCATGTCAGGCCTTCAGCCTCAGTCTTAAAATAAACGTGAGTTCTCCCGGTGGGATCACGTGAGGGGTAACCAGGCTATAATTGAGTCCCCTGGGAGGGTTTTACGTGAAGAGGAGATGAGGTTTGTGGCTTTGTCCAAGCCAAGGAGCTGAGGTAGGAAATAAAGGGGGACCCAAGAGGAGCTCTCCCTTGCTCTCACCTCCCATGCCAAGAAAGGCATAATGGTGCATTTTGAAATTAATATTTATCTTCTGGTTCTGCTGTTCAAAAAATTTTTCATTCCCTGTGTTTGTGTAGTTTTAAGGCTTCTTTGGCTTTAGTGAAGTCCCTTCCCTTGTTCAGATTAATAACATTTTTTATAACTGGCCGTGCTAGAGGTCTGGAACACTGTCCACCTCTTTGGGAAATAATTACCATTTGTGTGGTCTAATAAATGGTCCCAGAGGGTTCAACATGAAATAGCCAGGGTCTACAGGAAAGAAAACTATGTGGAAACTCACACAGCCCCACTAATCTGCAAGGAAAAAAAAAAAGTTGTACCCTGGGGTAAGAACCAGTAGCGACTCGCTTAATTGCTACCATGTCAGCGTGTGAAACTACTACCTCCGCACAAGCTAATGCAAACCTGATGCGGTTAGATTTCTGATTAAGACCAGCTAAATTTCACTTCAAACGAGCAGATAATCCCCGCGACAGATCTGCTGTGCAGCCGGGGCTGTGTTTGTTATCTGAGCCTGGTGAGGTGGCTGGTGGCAGGGACACGGACACCCCAGGGCAGCCACCTTTAACGTGCAATGGGCATAAATAGGGTGGCTGGTGCCTCTGAATCCGTGTCCGTCCCTCTCCCACTTGGCTCACTCAGCCTGCGGAGGGGAAACTGAGCTGGAAGGCGATGAGAGCAGAAGGCGAAGCCCCTTTGATTAGACCACAAATGATCCTCTGCATTTCAATCCCATTTTCTTTTTTCCCCTAAGAAATTGTGCTTCAATGAGGGCAGCCTTACAAAGTCTCCCAAGTCCAGCAGTCCCCACCATGACCACATGAGGAGGGACTGTGAGTGCAGAGGAGGAGGCCAGACCCTGCTCAGCTGCCCCTGAGCAGCACAGATTTGGGCTCAGAAAGTGATAACTCAAAACCCTGCTTTGTTCCAGCGGGGCCAGCCAGCCTGCCCAGAGGCTGTGATGCCGTGGCCGAAACGATGCCCATCTTCTCTTCAGCACAGGACAGCCTTCCCGTAGTGGCTCTTCCCCAGACCCTTGCCCCAGACTGGGCCATGCAATGGCCTTGCATTCCTTGGCTTGGATTTTGAGAGCAGCTCATAAGCTGCTCCAAGAGCAAAGTCCTGACCCCAGGCTCCCTGACCTGGCGTTGCTCCCAGTGCACGTTGAGATGTGCTTACACTGCCCGGCCCTTCAGCCCCTGCCCAGTTGCACAGGAAGCCTGTGGTAAAGCCAGGAATAAAACTGTTGCCAGAAGGACCTCCTGGCAGTCCTGCCCCTGCCTTAATCACTAGATTGCACTTCCTTTGCTTCACTCGTTACACAGGATTTCTTCTTTTTTGGTATTTTTAGTGGGCTGCTCTCCAGTTTCCAGTGGGTTTCGGACATGGTAAATAACAAGGCTGCTGTTTGTTTCTTTTAGGTGTACGTGAACACTTTCAGATACAAATTCCTGTAGTCTTTTCTTTGAAAGGAATCAAAATTCAGAAGTGTACAAAGCAAAACTTCTCTTACAATGCTTTCAATGCTCCTGTAAATCTTTCCTCTTTTAATTAAAGCTACAGAGAAGTGTACATGACAGTGATGCGCTATCTCCCATGTTACACGCTGCAGTCACTGAAGGAGAGATCCCACAGGTGCTTAGTGGTGCACCAGGCAGCGCCTAGTGCATGGCAGAAGTGTCCTCATTCATCACCAGTGGAGATGCTACAGAGAGGTTGGGTAGGTTCAACAGGGAGGGGCAGTGCCAAGACACTGCCCACCTCTGCGTTCTGCAAACACCGTATATTTTCAAGAAAACGTGTTTGGTTTTATCTGAAAATACTGAGATGTTTCATTACTAGCTCTTGTACAGGGAAACTGTTTTTCAAGGAAGTACCAGGCGGGTTGTTAGGAGGAAAGGGGCAATGAAAGAGGAGAGAGCAGCTGTCTGAGACTGATCAGAGGAGCTTTAAGTAGGTGAAAGCAACAGTACTGGCTTCTCTTTCAGGTCCCTTAGGGTCATCTTCACAGGACCCCTTGTTTGGGTGGCATGTGCACACACAAGAAGAGAGGTGTTTATCTTGTTTGGCCATACAACATCCTGAATGACTTCTAGAGGAATGGGTGTTGAGGACCATAGGCTATTGCTGCCGTAGCTGTTGCTGGCACCTGAAGTTCAAAGTGGGCTAAACAGCTCATGGAGCATGCATTCACAGATGTCCACCTTGAGAAGCTGTTTCATTGGTGTCATTCTCCTCAGCGCCCCTCTGAGACCTGCTCTCTTCCATCAGCAGCCCACCAGCTCTGATGGGCACACCGCCCCATTTTTGTAGCATCTCTTTTCGCCCGCCTAAGAAACAACATCCAGCTCTGCAACCTTATAATGCATACTAGCTAACCTCACACACACAGTGACTCGGTGCCGATAACAGAGTTGACGTTGAATGGCTGAATCCCCTGATTTGCACTGCCCCGCCATAAATTAAGTGAACTCTACCCCCAGCACCCCATCCCTATGACCTCCGAGGTGCTATATTTATCAGGGCACTTTGTGTGCTAAGTCAATGTGGAAATTGGGTTAGTCATACTTTCCTGGAAGTGTGATCTTGCTCTGTTTGGCTGCAACCCGTGAGCTTCCTCAGCGCTGCAAGCACTTTTAAAACCAAATGCTGTTGCAGTGTAAAGCCTTCCTGCTCCATTATGAACCAGGACTGAAACGATTTGCATTGGAAGCCAGCAGGAATTCAGGTTAAAAAAAAAAAAAAGAAAGAAAGGGGTGTGCTGAGGTGGCTGAACCAATGCGTTTCACACGGAGGTTTGCTTTCAGCTGAGAAAGGGATTAGTGGTTATGTGAGATAGGAGAGTCCTGCAGAGAAGTCACAGGACTGGGTTGTTCCCTAGCTGAACTGCTGCATCTCTTAAGAAAACTGGAGCAGCCCCAACACGAAACAGAATTATCGATCCTTAACATATCATGAGAATGAGAAGAGAAATCATATTGCAAGCAGGCAGTAAACAAGGAGAAAAGTTACCTGTTCCAGGTAAATGAACAGTCAGGAGCTCATCAAGACATAATAAATTCAAATTGCCTGAAGGACAACATCATCCTATTTCTTGATATCCCTTTTTGGTGGTTATTATCTGAAGTTACAGGGTAAGCTTTGGAGGACCCCTCATACTAAGCATTCAGACTCTAAACTGAATCCTCAAAAATGTTTGCAAGTTCATAAAGCAGGAAAGATTCACAATATTTTATTTAACACTGATTTTATTTAAATGATGCTTTAGACTAACTCAAATATCAAAACTCAATTATATTTCAGTGACTTTGACACAGCATGTTCATTTCAAAATTTGCACAAATTGAAGCACTTCTCACTCCAAAATCCTATTCTGGAGAGAGTTCTGCTTTGAGGAATTGTTATTTACTGTTGCAAAACACTCCACAGAAAGCTTGTGATGGCCAGAGTTTGTGGATTTACACTGATTCAGTCCTGATGGCACTGGAAATTCAAAGGTGAGTTATTTGCATTGTGTGCCTTGACCATCACCTGCAGAACTGCAAATGGACCCTGTGCTGCCTCCTGCCCTGCCGCGCTGCGTCAGCACCTTCGCACCCAAAGGCCAAACCTGCTAAAACATCTGAGTCTCAAATGCACCTGTAGCTCTAACTTCCTACCTCATTTGATGGTCACTTCTCATTAAGGCCATGAAAAAGTCTCATAAAGCCATGAAAAGTTTTCCAACTCTAAAACTTGCACAGTACAAAAGCCTCTACTTTTTCATACTCTTTGTTTTGTACAAGAAACTGTCTTCTGTAATGCTTTGCTGTCAACTATCAGATTCTTCAGAAGAATTCGTTTCTCTCTTTTCAGGACAACCAACTGCTTAGCTGCATCCTGTGAGGCAGTGGAAGCAATGCCTTGTCGCCCTGCTGCTCTTGCACAGGGGTGGATTGACTGCTAGTGTATGGTTACCCCTGAGTGACAGCAGCAGGGAGCAGAATCAGTGAGTTATCCAGCAGGTGAGCTGTGACAAACCCCAAATCTGTCAACAAGCTGGAGAAGCACCTCCTCTCTTCCTTGCAGTCAAGGCTTTTCAGTGATTTAGCACTGAACAAGGTTTTCTAGTCCTTAACCTGAGGGAGTAATGCCTTCCCTCCTGGAAGTCCTAGGCTGAGCTGGGAGACTTCAACAAAAAACGTCTATGTGCAAGAAGAAACATCTGCCTATGGTTGGTGCTAGCTGGAGGAGGCCCAGTCGCTAGCCAGAGAATGGGGCACCTGGACCCTATTGTTCTCCCACAGGGCTGTGTCAGCTTCCCCGGAAAGTTGGGTTGATCTCCTCCAGCAAGGATTGGGCGATGTTTGAGAGTAGAGTTGGGCAGAGAGGGGATTATGCAAACCAGGAGACACTGGCAAAATGGCAAGATCAGGCTACCAGAGCTTGAAGGCAGAGAACTGGGGGATGCTGCCCCATGCATCTTTCCAGTTCTCATAGAATATGAATATCTAAACAACATGCATTTGCGGTTTGCTGCCTACCAACAACTTCCGGAACAATCCTTATGCTCTTTCCAAAAGTGAGCAAACTATGAACAACCATGAAATTGAATGTTACATCCTCCCCAAGTACTGCAGCAGACAGCACTGTCAGGAACCCTGGATAAGCAGTAAGAAACCCTGTGTGGATGAGGCTTGCAAGCAGTCAGGGCTCAAAGCTCCCCTTACGATGAGTAACACTGACATTTCTTACAGGAGGCATAAAGATCTGTCCATCTCTGTGTGTCTTTCCCTGACCTTGGCTGGCCTGTGACCAAGGGGACTGAACGAAAGATGCACTGCAGGGGAAACTTTCCTTGCAGAGTCTGCCAGGCTCTGTCTTGAGATTTAGTTTCCTGTGACCCAAAGCAGCGTGAGGCATGTGTCAGGTTGTCTGTAAGCTGGGAGTAGCAAACCCTTGCTGTAAAAACTCTGGGCTTACTCTACCTGGATTACGTCTATATTCTTAAATAAACAGTCCAGGGCTCATGAGGCCAAGTGCCACAACACAGCTTATACCCACACAACTAAACTTTCTTTCCCCTCAGGAGAGACTGGCCTCATCCCTTCTGCTTATTGGGGACTGGACTAGAGCCATGCTGGTGAACAAACTGACAACCTGGATAATCGTGGAAGACTGGCAAAGCCCACTGCCTGCCAGCTTGAAGTCTTGGTGACAAGGGACGTCCTGCTGTGAACAGGGATCCTGAAGCTGGTCTGGCTGCAGCTGATACAGCTGAAGCAGTTGCCGTTCAAAGTGTTCATTGTCCCCCCATCTCACCCACCTCAGCAGATCTGCCACCAGACCTGTGGGAATTAGTCATCCAAGCCAGCTCAGCCAAACCTGGCTGAGTTTAAGTGGGTTTGGTACAAGGTTCTTCAAGGACCTGAGTCATTCAGAGACATGGCAATTAAGGACTGATTTTGTGATCAGCTGCAATGTCTGTAGGAGGTGAAACGACTTCAGGCCGGGGAAGTCTTGTTCTGGCTGATGTGGAGGCAAGGAATGAATGGTGGCCCTCTGTGTGGCCTTCACACTGAGCACAAGTCATTCGCTGGTCGCTTCATTCCGCAGCTCAGTGTGACAAAATGTGATGGTGCCCAGGTGTCTGCCTTTACTGGGAGCATCCTACCAGTGGAGAGGGTAGGACTCCGGTCCAGTCTGTAAGTGCCTGGGAAGAGCGGGAAATAATGCCTCTGTTATATTGCAGGGTCACTCGCTACAAGTCATAGCGTACCTCTACATCTTTCCCAGTTTGTGACCCACAACTGCATGAGATCGGCGACAGCCTCTCCCCGCTGCCAGCTGCTCTGGTTTTCAGCCAGGCTGCGCAGATCAGCCTGGCAGTAAGTCTCTGAGACTTCAAGAGCTGCAAAGTGTAGGTCTGATCCTGCCCTGTAGCTGAGGGCAAGCTGCCCTCTGGATCTGCAGAGTCTGTGGAGCCTTGGCTCCACTGTCAGGCATTGTCTTGCTCTTTGGTTTGCTTTTTATTTATGAGAATTAGCCTGGAGGTTGAGAAATCACAAATGGACTGGGCGATGTTTGCAAGTAGAGTTGGGCAGAGAAGGGATTATGCAAAGCAGGAGACACTGGAAAATCAAATCAAAAATACTGTCCTGCAAGGCGGGTTGCATAATAAAAATAACAATTAAAAGAAGCAAGCAAGCAAGCAAAGCAATCTGGTCTATGGATAGGAGCCTTTCTGGTCATGTTCTGACCCCTGCTCCCGCAGCCCTCGGGGAGATGCGCAGGGACCGGCGGGTGGGGGGGTCCGGCGGAGCGGGGCGGCCGCAGCGGCGGGCGGGGCGGGCGGACGGGCGCCGGGGTGCGGTGGCCCCGCGGGCGGCCACGCATTGTGCGCGGCACGGCGAGCCGGCGCTCCGGTGCCAGCCGCGAAAACAAATGCCTTCCCGCTGTCTCCTGGAAATGCTTCCACCGCTCCCGCTGAGCGAGTTCATTTCAAAGCCAGCTGACTTTTTGCCCTTTCTAATAGAGCTTAAAATGTTTCTGCTCTCCAGCCGCCTCCCCCCGCCCCCGGCGCTGCACTCGCAGGCATTAATACCGCGGGTTTGTGACATGCCAGCGCAGTATACGGCCATCGCGAGGATTAGGCGGCGATGGGTATCTGAGGGGCCGGGGCGGTCTTAAGATTCTTCCCCACAGCGGCAGTGAAACGCTATAAACCCGCAAATCTGAAAAGCTATGGGTTAAAGCCAGCAAAATCCCCTTTGGAGTCTAACCCCTCCAGCTGCGGGGCTGCCGTCCCGCCTTTCCCACCCCGGACTTTTTTTTTTTTTCATTCTTTTTTTTCCCTTTCTTTTTTTTTTTTTTTTTTTTTATGGCTCTTCTCCCCACCCGCCGGCCGCGGCGGAGCGGAGCGGGCCGTGCGGGCGGCGGGGCCGTGCGGGCGGAGCGCGGCGGGGAGCGCTCCCGGAGCGGCGGCAGCTCCGCCCGGCGCTGCCCTGCGCCCGGCCCCGCAGCTGCCCGCCCGCCGGGGCCGTGTGTGTTTAGGAGGTGCCGTTTCCCACAGCTCTGATCTAATGCAGCTGTAATTCAATCTCCGTGTGACCGACACTCCGCCGGCGCTCTCCCACCCGCCGGCAGGCTCCTCTCTCCCAGGCTGTGTGTGTGTTACACATTTACACTGTCAATCTGACAGGCTCCCCTCAAACAACCCCTCTGTATAGATTTACAATGTCAATCAGGCGGGCTGCGGGGGCTGACTGCGGCACCGACCCCCGCCGCTGCCGCCCCCCCCGCCGCCGCCGGGCCCGCAGCACGGTCACCCTATACCTGCCACTCAGCCCCGGCAAAAGGACTTTTGTTTAATGGCATTTGTGTGCGACCACAAAGAGCAAAGGCAGCTGAAGCAGATAAGGCTGAGAACCTGAAACAGATGTAAAAGAGATCAGATCGAGTTTTCTGCGGATCCTCCACTCCCGCAGAGATTTATGACCCCTTTTAACCCCATTTTGAACAGGTTAAACTGGGCTCGTTTGATGCGGACGAAATGAGACCGGCACTTGTGCAAAAACACACCCAGAGGAAGGGATCAGCCCCCAGGTTTGCTCCAACCCGTTGGGCCGCTGTGCCGCTCCGCGTGTGAGCGCTGTGCACACACATCCCGGCGGAGTGCCAAGCTGCCGGCTGACCTTTGGCCCCCGGAGAGTCCTGATTTTGGGCTGGCAGCTTACAGCCCAGCAAGGCAGGCAAGGCAGGCGGACAATAGCGGACGGGAGCACAGCACAACAATAAGCTGTCCTTGGAAGTGCTGGGCTGCGATTGTCATCCCAGACACAATCATGGGAGACTCGGTTGGGATCAGTTTCTTTTGGCAGGCGGCTTTGAACTCTGCTTTTCCCTTCCTGCTTCTCCGTTAATTATAAGTTTCTGCTTCTTCCCAATGACAGATGAACCCGCCAGGGGCGAGAAAAACCAAAGGGAAAGATTCTGCTCGGTTAGCACGGCTAAGCCTCTGTTGACTTGCACCAGTTTACTCCAGAGTTACACCAGAGGGCCTGAACTGAGAGAGGAATATAGCTTAGTAGTAGTTTGGCCAGTGGTTTGTAGAAAGGGGACAAACCAGTCTTCCTTGCAGGTTTGGCAAAGTGCCGTGATAATCACTGCAGGTAACAGCAAAGCTTTTCTGCTCACTTACTGCTGCAGAACTGCCCTCCTCCTCCTCCTCCTCCCCCCTCCCACGGGCACCAACAGCACCAAGTTCTAGAAGATCCCGGGGGTCATTTCTGGAGGGGCTATACCAAAACTGGAGCCCCCAGTAAAAGACCCATTCTGCATGTTGCATCCTCGGGCTGGGATGCTGGCTGAGCTGGGGCAGGGCAGTGCTGGTCCCTGGGCTGCATTTTGGGAATCACCAGCCAGCATCGCTGGGCTGAGCCTTCAGCTGGAGGCTTCCAGCTCCTGCACTGCCCAAAGGAAGTGGTGACAGCTCTGCAGCCCCCTTACAACTCCAGTCCCATTGCCCTTACCTGGGAGGTGACCCAGTTATTTTTTTTTTAACATGAGTATCAGAGTTTCACTGATATCAGGAGGGGGCTTGTAAGAATGTGCTTTTCCCACTGTTCTCCTAAAATGGAGACTTGAAACAAAGCAGACCTAGAAAAACTAAAATAAGAAGGACCGTGTCAATTATTTTCCTTTCATGGATATTACTGACTCATTACAGTTTTCTAGTAAGTACACTGAGTTTTTGAAGCCAGCTGTAAGAAGTGAAACATATTTCATTTTGTCATACAGGGCTTCTTCTGAACCCCCTTGTTTTCTCTGGTCGGAGATGGAGGTAAAGGAGGAAAGTCCTCTGACAGCGAATTAGAGTGTTCAACTTGTGGCTGTGCCTCCGCCCTCCCACACATGCACCTGTGTCCCCAAGCCTCTAACAGCAACAGAGCTAAATAAAGCTTTGCTTGCTCAAAGGAAAATAAGAAATGTGACCATCCTGCCTGGGAAGGAGAGAAAACTTCTAACTAGAGGTCATGTCTCGAGTCTGTATTCATAGGGCACATGCTACTGGTAAGGGCCCCAAGAGAAGAAGAAAGAGCATAAAGATAAAAAACAGAAGACTCATAAAACAGAATTGGAGGCCTCTAAATTTTCTCACTTTTGGGGTGAGTACTTTCTGCTGACCTTCTGCCCAGCACCTGAGTCACACCCGTGCAAATGACCAGAGATGCCTGTATTTTTCCCCACATTTTGTGCATATATGAGAGAATTCAACTTGCACCAAGGGGGCAGAAAACCAAGTATTTGCCACAGCTGCCTGTGCCGTGGGTTCATGTCCATCAGCAAACACCCAGAGCTGGGGAGAGGAGGCTCCACACGTGGGCAGCTGCTCCCAGAGAGGCAGCGTGTGCACCACAAAGCCCCACGTCCTGCCGCCGCTGTGGGGCTGGGGCTCAGCCCAAGTCTCAGCCTCTCCTGTCCCCGTGTTGCTGGAGGAACTGAAGTTCCTCTGGCTTTGTGCAGACAACGTTCCAGGGCCAAGAGCAAGAGGGCACGAGGACATCTTCCCGCTCCTTCAGCCTGAGACCAGGTAGAGCTTAGTCTAACTCCCTGCTCCTGTCATCTCTGCCTCAGCCTAACACCATCACCCTAAATTCAAGAGATGAGCAGAGAGAGGTTTTTTTTTTATTTAAAGGCAACATAAAAAGACTATTATAAAGGTTAAAAGCCCCATATAATTATCTTATTTTATTTTATTTTCAGTCCCGTGGTATTAATTAAAAAAACATTACCCAGCTTGAGAATTTGATTCCTTCGGCCTGATAGGGGGAAGGAAAGGAATCTCTCTTGAGAAAGGTCTCCAGAGTCCTTAATCACCATTTAGGGGCCCTGCTCTTTGAAGGACCATAGAGGAACAAAGTGGTTTGGGGATTAGCGAATGGCTTTTATTTCTTCCCTAATGATGAGCAAAGTGCAACGAATGCCTAGGGCAGATGATAAATTGAGTCAGAAAATGTTGCACGAGTGCCCTTTGCTAAGTGTCAACAATATAAAAAAATGCCTCTGTTTGCTCATAAGAAATAATGTTTGAATCATTAAACAGTAGAGATGGTATTGGCCATATTTAACTGCCTTGTACCTGCAGCCCCTTTGCAAACAACCCCTTTGAAGTGACTTCAAAGGGTCTGTGCACATAAGGAGAGGCTGCAGTATCAGTCACTGCACTGGTTACTCACTGGACTGTGGAGCAGAGCACAACAGAGCTGAGCTGCCTCTGCCCAACAACCTCATTCAGCAATGGGAGTGAAAAGGAAGACCATCCAAAAGCCCCTGAGAATATTTTACTCCAAAGAAGAGAAAGAAGAAAATACAGCATGTTCCTTTCAATGTTGTCCTCCAAGCCACTTTGAGCCAGAGTTTCCTTCAGCCATGGGGGAAAAAAAAGGATGTTGATTCTAGGGGGAAAAAATTAAATAGAGTCATGATGCTCTGTAGTATGTTTCTGAAAGCATCTGTGGTGAGGGTGAAGAATTCAGGATGGAGCAAATATCCCCAGAAGTCACTGGAGACAATCCCTGGTTTTAGAGAGTGCCAAGCCAGGCTTGAGTCAAAGTTAGCAGGAGTCAGAAAGCTCAGGAGCTAACTTAACAGAAAACAACCAAATTTGCAAACCAGGCTGTAATTTCTTTCCTTTTGTAAGGCTGAGATACAGCTCCATCTCAAAGTGCAGGCAGGAATTAACATACTGAATGATAGGGCTGGATTTGTGGAAGTGCCTTTTCTTCTTTCCTTCTTTTTATAGACAATTTTCCCCTCTTTGCACAGACACCATAAGAGTCATTGAATTCAGGCTGTCTGTGCTGTCCAGGTAGGCAAAGATCACATCAGGATGCTACACCTCATTGGTTTCAACTTGGAGAAATGATATAAGTTCCTTGGGTAGATCTAGAGCTCAGATCATTTTCTTTGGAAAATAGCGAGATACTGACAGGAGGTTAATTTTATGTGCTCATCTTACTTGTCCGTTCATTAAAAAGGAAGCCTACAATGATAAGCTGTTCAAAAGTGCAGTGTTTTTATGTCTGGGGTTATGCATTTCAGTCATATATATGACATCCTTTTCTACCTATTGTGGCCATTTTAAAGGTTCAAAAGCACTTTCTGAGGAAAGACACAATATAAATACATACTACATGATTGTATTCTGCAAGATATTCTTCATAAGTAACCCTCACCAAACATGTGTAAGTGTTCTTCCTTCTTTAAAAATCTAAAATCGGTTTTTAGGTTTTTAAGTTGAGAGGGTTTAATAAGGATTTTGGGCAGGATGGGGAATCAGGCATGAACCTCAGGATTTCTGAGATAATTAGTATTTTGAAATGATGAAACAGCGTGAATAGAAGTGCCAATGGTTTATCTCCATGGAGACAAATAAATTACCTGCTACTACAGAAAAGCAACCTGGTTAGCACCTTAGATACTTGTAAGGAATGAAAAAAATAATGATAGGGCAAGCACTCCCCAATTAGCAATTGGCAGAGAAAGAAAATACCTTGTAATGGAGAATGAAGACTAGCAACATGCTTTACTGCATGTTACCTGAATATATATATATCTATAAAAAGCTGAGCTAGCATTATTGTCTTCATTAAGATACCTATACTGTGCAGGTGACGTAAATGGATGAAGTGCTTATAGAGATATACATATATATAAACTTTACTGAAGCGGGAAAGTGGGAATTTTGAATATAAGGAGCTAGAGAGCTTGTGTTTGCCTCTCTTTTATGAAATTAAACAAATAGGGGAGCAACAGATTTTTTTTAGGGTTGAAATCGGAAGCAAATACTTTGACTAAGCCAAGGAAGCATAGAGATTAGGAAAACATTGTGGTCAAGAAAAGTAAAGATGGATGCTATATAGACCTCCAAAGATGCAGAAGAGAGCAATTACGATATGGGTTTCATATATGCCAAGAATGTCACAGTGCCAGTCTTTATGAAAACATGTATCAGTGGCTCAAAATGGCTTCTAGAAAAAGCCAAAAATGGGTTCAAAAAAGGGGTTCAGGCAAACTGCCATGGCTGGAGGGAGCAGAGGGAGGAAGTGAGAAGGGAAGCTTCACGGTGAAAAGCAGTGCCACAGCTTATGAACCCCTTGGGTCATGGATGGGCTAGGAATGGAAACTTGGTTCCCAGGGACCAATGCCATCGTGGTCTCCTCACAGGCTGAAGGAAAGGAACATTGCCCTTAATCAGGAGCAAACCAGAGGATGCCTGCCTCAGGCATAAGGCTGATGGGGGAGTAGCTAGAGACAGCTCGGTCTTTGGAGCTAGTCTTAGGAAAAAGGATCCTTCTGCAAGGGAAGAACTCCCTGGAAGCACGTTTGTGATCCTGGAAACTGCAAACACATTGTGAATAGACAGAAAAGCTAAACACACAGAGAGGTGATCCATAAAGAAAGCTAAATCAATTGTAGTAAAGTGGAGACAGGGATGAGGGCAGTAGGTTCAGCATTGCTCAGTAAAGATGCAAGAGATTAGGGTGAGCAATAAGCAAAAGGCCTTCCAACTGTAAACAAGCTGGGAAAAGAGGACTCTGGGAAAGCTGAACAAATAAGCAGAAGTGACTTTAAAAGATACTTAGAGGAGCAAAAATAAATCTTGTATAGAGCCCTTCCGAGAGTGCTTTGCAGCAGCATCGTCATGTGACATCAGGTGTTCAGAGAAAGTCACGTCGCCCCTCTGCATACCTGTCTGTGCCGATCCTGGCCAACGAGCAAGGCCATATGCTAGCATCCCTATAGAGCAGGCTGAGGTTTGGATCTCATTTCTGCAGATGCCAGAGGTTGCGTGAGCTCTTAAGGAATAAATACTAGAAACATTTGGCTAAAGACGGATAGGACAGGTCAGAGGAGCTTCCTGGGCAGTCAGATTTTGATTTAATCTGAATTAAATAGTGAATATTGGCAAATAGTGAAATAGGAAAAAGAGATAAGCTGGGTTTACTCTACATTTTATTAATATTTTGAAACTGAGCTGATGAACAGGTTAACAGATGACGAGCCAGGATATGAAGTTTTAATCTGTCAGCTACCAGTGTTTCATAGACAACTTTTCATCCCTCCCAGTCATGATACTTTATATATTTACATAAGGAAACAAGAAGCAGAAAATCCTGATAATTTTAATCTTCTTATAGCCCGAACTTCTGCAGAGAAAAAAAAAGGGAGAAAGATGCTTTGTCATTATTTCCCTTTGGAAAAAAAATCACATGCCACATGGTCATAAAGCCCTGAACTGAGAACGATAACAAGTCCCCTTTCCCAAAATGCTTACAATGTGGAGAGGGGGAAAAAATGGTTTTGTGTGTAGAGGGGATAAATGGTCTTTTCATATCCAGAAGTGCTTTATTTTCGCGTGAGTCATAGCTGGTTTGAGTAAGTCCTTTAAAATGCCTCACATTTTGGCTCTGGACATGGAAAGACTGTCAGAAGTCAAGTTTCTTAAAGTCACTCAAAGGAGGTATATGAGCTAGGGAAACAGTGCGATTCCACCGTTGCAGACCCTGTCCCAGGTCACTGGCTGTTGGTGGCACTGGTGACCCCACAGCCACTGCCACCATGGGAGCTTCAACATGTGCACGCAAGCCTGTTTGGATCACATCAAAGCAATATGGCTTTCAGATGTGAGCGGGGACATGCGACCCTGCCTGTGGAGGTGGAGCCTAACTGGTGCTAGCAACCAGTTTTGGGGTGTTTATGTGGGGTTTTTAGCTTATGTTGTGCTTTTGTCTAGAAAACATCCCTAGGGATGGCAAGGGTGGCTCCTGTCAGGGAAGTCTTTTGTGCCAGCATTTAAACAGGATCTGTTCAGGATGCTCACAGTTAATTCATACCATTCCACATTTCCAGAGCCTTTTTCAGTCCTTGTACCTAAGCCTGAAAGCTCCAATTGTTTCCTCAGCATTTCAAGATTGGAATCAGCTCAGGTCTCTGGGTGGAGATATCCTCTGGGCCAGGGTATTGTTGCCTGGTCCGTCAGTCCCGTCCCCACCCCCCCCCCCGTCCCCCCACCCCCACCCCCCCACCCCTGTCAGCTGTGTTTGCTGGGATGCCCGGCAGGACTCCCGGCGCTGTGCAAGTGCCTCTACAGCTGTCAGGGATGTTACATTGCCCGATTCCAGTCTGAAGGGCTTGGGGGCACGGAAGAAAACAGAAGCGATGGGAGGCTTCGTAGCCCTCCTGGCTGACTTTCCACCAACCAGACATACTTCCCCATCCATCTCCCTGGGAGAGGCAAGGGATATGGGAAGAACCTCCAGGAGCATGGATATCTGCCACAGCTCTTGTTACAGGGTTTCTGGACCACTTCATGTGTTTCTCTTTTATCAGTAGGAGCCATGCCTGAGGCATGGAGAAGCCCCCACAGAGAACCTGCTGCAAGTGGCTTTCATTCTGCAATTGGAGTTGCTCTGAATTATTCTGGGGAGAGTGGGGATTTTCAAGCAAAACTCTGGAGAGAGCACTTTGGATGATGAAAATAATTCCCTTACCCAGTGGAAGAGCTTTGCATCTCCCCTTTGGCCTATTTGGCCTCTTCCAAGGCTCAATAAGAGTCATTAAAACTTCTGGCAGTTTGCTGTAAGCCAGGCCTAATGTTGAAGCAAGCCTATCCCTGAGGATTTTATTGAACTACATATAAAAATAAATTACACATTCAGTACAATAGCCCCGCATTGCCTGTTTGATACTAAAATCAGCTTTGTCCCATCTATTCACCTTCCAGTGCACTTCGAATGCAGCTAATGAGAGATTTCCACCATGGAAATGATGGGGGGAGGCTGTCCTGTCGCTCAGACACCTTTCTCTCATTGCAGCCACCAGCCTATGGCTGGATTTGTTCCTGACATCTTGGTGCCCTGTCTACCACATATTCACATCCATTAATGAGCCTCTCTCCTATTCTGAATGTTACCTGTCACATGAGGAAGGTGAATCTATTATAAGGTGAGTCACAAAACAGTCAAGACCAAGCTGAAAAAGCCACAGAGATTCCCTTAACAAGCAATGGCCACAGGATGCAGCCAGCAGAAGACAGTCCTCAGCAATTATAATGAAAAATCATAGCCAAGACACCATCAGATCTGAATTTGTCTCTTTTTGTCTCACTGCATTGCTTTGCAGCCGTGACATCACCTGATTTAACTAAGTCCACCGTCTCCCTGCCATTAGGCACTGGCAAGGAGCTGCAGGTACCCTGCAGGGCTCAGCGCAGCCAAGAGGGAAACCTCTGAGGGTTTTTGCTCTGTTCAATCAAACCGATTTGCTGCCAGGCCAACATGCATGTGACACACTTAAACCCCCTTCGATTGCATGCCCTAAATCATTAGGAAGTCAGGAACTGTTGTTCCTGAGTTTATAAAGTTATGGCATGCCCCAGCTCTGCTGGTATTTAATTGCCAGTACCACAGTCACCATTCCCACCTGTCAGGCTAACCCCAAAACAAGCACCAGGGCTGCTCATCCCGTGGGATCCCCCATGAGGAATGTCTGACTCCAGGAAGTAAATTGCATTTCAAACTGGCATCTCCTGTGGCTGCAGTCAATGAGGAACACTGCCCCATCTACCTCTCTTGGCGAATAAATTGCTCAGCCTCTGTACCTGTCAGCAGGGTCAGGTAAGTCTCTAAATTATCTCAGAAAACAAACTTTTCTAATACAATATGGTGAACAGATTTGCCAGAAATTTGAGAAGAGAAAAAGCAGTAGTGAGGCCAGGACACCATCAGGTTTTAGGAACAGCCCAGCATGCTTTGGGCAACTGATGGTTCCTCAGCAGCGCTAGTAGTTTCTGACCCAACTCCCTCAAATGCCTTTTTCAGAAAGATGCATGAAAACGTCTGTGCAAGCCATGACCTCAGGCCACAAATGCCACCCCTTGCATCTTGGACCATTGCACAATCCTGTGGAGGGACTTGCCCATTCTCAGACCGTCCCCCTGCTTGTCTCACCATGCCACCAATGAGGCTCAGAGTAGGCTGGGCACACAGCAGCATGCCCAGATAAATAATAAACTTTTATTTATGCTAAGGAAACATATCTTCTGATCTGAGTCCATCCATACATCATTTTTTGTTTTTCCCCTTGCTAAAAAAAACCTTTGAAACAGATATTGATGCAGCTGGATCAGCTCCACTCTAGAAATTTAGCAGTTTGAACTCTTCTCAGTTGGTACCTCTGAAAATTGGAGTCCTTGTGTTTTGTCTCAAGAATAACCCTGCCATGAAACCAGCACGCTGGGTTTCCTAAAGCAGGACTGTCACTGTGCCTCTTATTTAACCCCAATGATCAGGTCCAGATTTCCTTCCATGGAGACTCAAGGATTTCTGTCATCCTTCACAAAGAAAACAGCAGTAGATGCTACGTAACCTTTCTTCCAAGAGCAACATGTACTTCCCATGTGTACCTTTACATCTGCCCCAGCCTGCACGTGGGTACAGCTGTGAGAGAGAAAGGGAGGGAAACAGAGAGCCAGGAGAGGCCATGGAAGGCAGGGCAGGACCAAGAGCAATCTTCTCCCTGTGGTATCACCTAAACTGACACTACCATCACATCTCACCTGCCTTAGCAGCAATACCTCATTCTTCACCCTTAAACACACCCTTTGAATGAGGGAAGAGACCATCAGCCAATGCTGGAGCTTGGGGTAAAAAGCAGCGGGTGGACTTTAGCTCCTGCTGAACTATTGTGTAGTAGACTCTGGTGGTGGTGGTGATGGTGGCAGTGGCCGTGGTGGTGGCCACCCTGGCCACGGTGCAGGGTTGCCTGAGCCTGGGTACAGTGGGATCCCAGGTGCTCTGATGGGAAGATCAGGGTTGGCACAAATGCCAAAGTTGCAGCCAAGAAGGAAGCAACCAGAAAAGCCCCCAGGAGAGCTGGTCTCCCCTGCCATGGTTGAGAGGTGGCAATGGGAGTTGTTCTGGTGTCTGTAAAGAGGAAAAGAGAAAGGCAGAGAGGTGAGGGGAGGATCAGCCACATCAAGGAATGGGAATGAGAAAGGGGCTCTGGCTGAGCCAGGTGCCTGCTGGATTGTTCTGTATTTTCTCCCAACTCTTGGGCACAGCCAAGAGAAATCCTTCAGACCCTGAAAGTTGACTTACCTATCAAGCTCCTTTCCATCTGTCTGTTGATACATACAGTTGGAAAGTTTCAGAAAGATCCAGTTAAACTTGATGTAAACCACAAAGTCATGTTTTCTACAAACCTCCCACAAAGTCTTTCAAGCCTAACCTAAACTTAGCATTGCCAACTCTCCTGAGATTTTTCTTGATGTCTTGTGATAACGGGTGTTTTTCCTAAAGCCACAGCTCCTGAGTGGAAATCATTATGTGAGAATCTCGGCTTTCATTAAAAAGTAGATTTGTATCCCTCAGGGCCATGAAAGAAAGCTCAAAATTGTGAATCAAGTGAATCGTACTGGCTTAGAAAACAGAAGAAAAATCAAAAGAAGCCCATGGAAACTACCATGCCCACAGCTCAACACAACTCCTGGTCTGGGGCAGCAGGAGCCATCACTGCAGGGTCATTGACTTTGTTCTCGGGTGAACTGCCCTGTGCCACCACACACTGCAAAATAAAGGTCTATAAACTTTTGTTTGGTAGTTGTTGGGCGATTGGATGCCTTCACTATGTTCTATTTTGGAGTGCATAGAGGTAGAAAGATATTCACCAGTCCAGGTGTGCACACAGGCATGCAGGCACATACCCACCTCCAGTATCAGGTTTGCTGGTGTAGACACAGTCATCATTGCAGTTACAGAGACATAAAACCCAGACAAATTCATCAGCCTCACAAGAGACCCACTGCAGATATTTTTCAGTTATAATGAGGCTACAAAAAGAACCTGAAGATTCTTAGTTTTCTGATTACAATATTGGGAATAAATGTTACAGAGCAAAAAACAAGTGCTTGCATGTCGCCTGCTGATTTCTCTAACTAAACTCCTCTGAGTACAGTAACAGGAGACTGAAAGAAACAATTTGATCCTTATCCTAATACAGAAACACATTCAAAAAGAGCAGGGAAAATAGGACCTGCGTCTTTAGCTTGGCATCTCTGTCAGTCTTTTATATACAGATTTCACTTGAGTGCATGCTTGAACTGTTATATTTTAATTTGAGAACATAAACATACTATTTTCAGTACGAAAAGAGCTGGTTGTTCCCAGCCACGAATGCTTTGGTGATTTCTTTCTGCCAGTGAAGGACAGCATTCTTCAGAGCAAGTACATCACTGACTTTGCTGCCCAGGTGCAGCAAAATGCAGAGGCAGGTGATGCACTCCTGCACTGCTACAGGTTTTTTTTGGCACTGAAGTGAACTGCTATAGAAAAGAAGCAGGGAAAGAAATTTCAGATTGGTCAAAGAGGAAAAACTTTTTGTGACCTTTGAAAGAGCACTGCAGAAATCCAGCTGCCTCACGAGTGAGCGCCAGACACAGCAGCATTAGAAAGCTTTGCATTAAGGGGCTGAGTCTGAAGGTTTTCTTGGAGGGGAAAGTGCTGGTTTAAAGGTTTTTAAAAGCTCAGGTCACATGTGTGCGCATCCTGCTCAGCAAAATATATTCTGAGCCTTTTCTCTTAACACTTCTTATTTTCTAACTAAGATAATTGAATGACTCAGTGAACATGGCTGGCATTAAAATCTTGGGGGAGGGAAAAGCAGAGGTAGCAAGCTCTAAATCCTCTGCCAAATCCCCTTTTCATAATTTATAGTCTGTCACCAGTTTATCACTGAGAACTGTCCCTCTTTTTCTCATTCTCCAGGCTCCTTTCCCAGTGGACAGTCCATGCCAGCTGTCTCGGCAGCAGGAACGTCCTTTTTTTCCCAAGCCTCAACCTGTGGGAAAATCTTCATTGGCCAGTAATTGATTCCACCCTGCCAGCTCCATTACTTTAGTCTACAGTCAAACTGCCAGCAAGCTGGAGACGGGCAGCCTCAGCCCTCCCCTGCTCCCACTATTGAAGTCCACTCCTACCCTGGCCGTTAGCTACTGGGGCTCTGAGTTGATGTGTCAGCCCGCCCTGCAATTAGCACTAATCTGAAAATTGGCCTTTGCTAGCAAAGCCAAGCACCTGACAGCTAATTGTTGATGTCAGATTGATGTGCATTTAATACGGAAAGGTTATTTATCAAAGGGTACTTTTTTTTTTTTTTTTCTGTTGGTCTTGGTTTGTCTCTGGATTGCCACAGGCACTTACAACCCACAAACCAATAAAGTTCTTATACTTCATTTAACTTAAGGAGCCTTCTAAATACCCTTTTCAAACTCTCCGTGTAGGGCAGTGCAGTACTCATCTATTTATATTGTTTAAAAAGAAACCTCTGCTAACCAAGCAGTTATTGTTTTTAGTCTCTTTTTTTGGGATCAAAATATTGGGGGGAGAAGAAAGGTTGATAACAGAATAGCAACCGCCAACCAGCCCTGGGATTAAAAATGAATTGAGTTTTGACTCATCCCCAGAGTCTTGCCAGCCTTTCTTTACACCAGGCTGCTCCAGTGTTTACAGTATTACCTATGGTTTCCCTGGCTGCCTGTATCATAGGAAACACTCAGGGAAAAATACCAGTCCTGTTGATTTTAATACAGTTTTTGCCACTCATTACAACAGCAGAGCAGGGACTTGCTCAGTGGCTTTGTGGATCCAGAAGGACATGGTCCTTCAGGTCCTCATTCTGTGATCAGATGGCAGAAGGCAAAGCCCTGTGCGCACAGAAACCCCCACAATCTGCGGTGAAGTTGGCTGACACCTATCTACCATAAAACGGGACCTCTTGCTGGCAAAGGTCGTAGCTAAATGTTTCCCAGAGTGCAGGGCAATCGCTAGACTGAAAACAGGCTGTACTCTGAGCATTACCATTGGGAGCATCTGCCCGATGCTGCACAAGTTACCACCTAGCACCCCCATAAATAGCTTAAAAAAGCAAACCCACCAGGTATTTAAAAAAAATCACATTTGTTTGGGTTGGACACACATTTCAAGTCATGCTAAAGTTCTGCCAAAAAAACAGTAAGGTTTTGCAGTCGCTCAGAGGAAATTAATATATCCTGTGGAACCTAGGAGGTCAGCAAAGATACTAGGGGCACACATAAAACTCTGGCACACAAGCTACAGTATGAAAAAAAGTGGGTGGTTTTAAATTAAGCAAGAGAGAAGACAGTCTCCAGCATGGAAAAAATGTATGAAAAGTGGTAAATCAGATAGGACACAAACACAACAACTGTTTGATACAAATCATATTCTGACAGGGAAATGAGAAGTACCAGTGTGAGCTGTGTGAAGCAATTGCTCTTATTCATTCCACAGGTGGAGGAAAACATTTTCATGTCTATTGAATGTATCTCCTTTTTGAATGAAGGTGGTCAAGCATTTCACAGTGTCTCTATCCTGTAAATACTGTGTTTTAAAATATAAAAGTATGTCATTTATATTCTTCCACTAACTTCACACCACAAAAAAGTAAGCGGAAAATATCCAACCATGAAGGATCTAGAGAAGGACTTTCACATAAAAAAAAAACAAAACACCTTTCAAAAGAAAATATTAATTAATTCACATTTCATCATTCATTAGGCATTTCCTGGATAACGTCTGTGCCTTACTTTCAATATTAAATTTTATCCTCTGCAGTGAGTTGTTTAATAAATTGGACAAATTAAAAAATTGGAGGTAAACAAAAAATACAGTAGAGTTTACTTGGAGCGATGAATGGAGCAATGTGAGCAGATGAAGCAGAGGCACCCCACTTACTGAGGCTGAGGGCTGGGGCAGGCAGGACTCAGCACCCAGCATCCAGCAGAGCTGCTGTCAAAGTCCTGCACATCCTGGTGGTCCCTGGGCAGATGGAGGATAGATAAAACTTTCACCACCGTCAGGGCTGCCACTTTGCCAGGGTCACTGCGCTCTGCTGAGACCAGCAATCACACCACTTGCTCTGATGGGTGCTGGACATGCTGATCCTCCTGGGCAGAAACTCCGGGCCACTGCAGATTCAGGGAGAGCAGCCCCTGCCCAGAGCTGCGTGTCCCAGCTGCAGAGCTGCTGTGGGGCCACGGGCAGCCAGCAAAGGCTGGGCGCATCCCGCACGCGTGAGCACCGGCCCCAGATGCAAAACTCCCCACCTGGCACCCTTGCAGGCAGCACATAAACTAAGCAAACGCTTCATTTTAAGTGCATGCTTAAACCCCTCCGGGTTGGTCCTCAACCGAATTTAAAGATGTGTCGGAAAGTTTTGGCAGCGTTGCTTTCAACTTGGCTGGCGAGGAGATGTTGAAAGCTACACGACTGCATCCACACTGGAGTTCTGAAATGTGTTAATTAAGACATTCTGTTACCAGCCCTTTCCTTCCTACGCAAGACAAAACCCACCGGGTGATAAACGTGACTGAAATGATTCGTATGTTTTAATGCTTTCCTGAATATGGATCAATTTTAACACTTTTTATAACACTTGTATCCTAGCCAAGACAAAGCCAACGACTCCAGTCTGATTCAAGCACATGTTTAACACCCTCCACTGAATAGGTCCTAGAAAAGGAGAGAGTTCAAGAAGTCATCTCTCTTACTCCCCTGCTCAGGGCAGGAGAGCCGCCAGGTAAATGTGTCTGAGCTGTCCTTAAAGATTTCCAGTAACAAAAGCTGCACAAATTCCCTCAGGCAATTTATCCTACTCCTTCAGTTTCCTTACCAATAGAAATTATTTTATGAAGTCTTAACACAGTCCTCCCCTACTGCAATTTAAACCATCACTTTTCTTTCCTGCTTTCCATGGACATGGAGAATGCTGGTCCCCACAGCTGACGCATATGTAGTTGAAGACCTCCACATTTTCATTAATCCAAACAATGCTGATCTCTCAGTGTTTCCTCAGAAACATACCCCAGGCCCCTGAGCACTGTTTTCTTCTGCATTCCCAACAACTGACCCCCCTGGAACTGGTTGCCCCAGTGGAGGCCACACAAGTGTGAGCATAGTGGAGGGATGAGGTTGTAGATCCTGCCAAGCTATTCTCCTTTTACACGTCCCAGTAGGACACTTGTCTTCCCTGCCACAACATGACAATGCTGAATTGCTACCCTCTGCAATGCCATTTTTGCAGAACTGTTGCCTCCTCTATAGCTGCACTTCATTGCATCACAAGTTTGGAGAGCCACTGGGCCCAGGGGCTTCACAACTGCTCCTCTGTAGCACTGAGGTTTTGGGCAGCACTCCTTCAAACCTGCTGCTCCTGAGGGCCAGCCTCTTCTCACCAGTCCTTCCCCAACCCAGATATCTCTCCACACATCGTCTTGCATCACGGACACCTCCCTCTCCCCTGAAAAAATGAAATTCCCACCCAGACCAGCCCCCTCTGCAGAAGTCCCCCCTGGTGCCCTCCAGACCCCACATTCCCCTCCTGGCAGGGCAGGATGAAGCTGACACAAAGGTGATGCATGTGTGGTGTGACAGACCTGCTGAGATGTCCTTCATGTAGACAAGCATCCCTGACTTCATGGAGGGCCTCTTTGGGAAGGGCCAGTTTCATGAGGGCACCAATCCCTCCATTGATGCCAAAGCAGAAGCACTGTCTTGCAGAACATCCTCCTTCTGCAGAGCTGAGGACAACCAGCAGACTTGGGAACTAAGGTGCACATGCAAAGGACAGATGCTGGAGCCTGACTCCATTCCCCTCACCTTTGGATACAAGGAAGCTAAAAGCCCTGCTCCCTGCTCTCCCACCACTCAGTCAGAAAATGTGGGCACCTCTGGGGTGACTACAGATAGGTTTCTTTCTAATTCCTCCATGATAAGCCCCAAAAGATGGCCCTGGTGATAGATTTATGCCTTAGTATCATTCTCGTCTGTGATGTACATAATGTGAACGTTATTTAGATAGCCATCAGCGTACATCCTGGCATGGAGTACACCAGCTGCTAGTTCAGCAAGAGTTTCAGAAAAAAAAAAAAAAGGGAAATTTTCATTATATAAAGTTTTCTCTTACTTAAGTATTAATATCTCTAGTTAATACATATCCCTGTAATCTGGAACAAAGGCCTACTTCTTAGCATGTAAAAGCTTCTTTCTATCAGATTGGAACACTTCTGTGTCTTGGTTAGCTTATATGTTGAGTTACTTAAAAAAGAAGGAAAAAAATGCGATTTTAGCATCAGCTAAAATGAGGAAAAGATCTTAGCCCGTCCAACCAAAACAATGACTTGATGCAGGACTCAAGTCTATCAGGTAATGCTCAAGGGAACGTTTTAAATAAAGAAAAAAGAGTGGAAGTGGAAAAAAAAAATCATCATTGTGTTCTTATTCAGTAATGTTCCTCCACTAGCATTAACAGCTTATCTCACCATCGAAGCACTTCTAGATAACAGACTGGGTTTTATGTTGAGTACAGGCTGTACCAAGTCACTAAAACCTTTCTGTTGTCAAAGATTATGTAAAATGGTCAATCAAAGTGTCACTTCTTCCTGCCCGCCTCCCAGGCTGTTCTGCTGCATAGCTCCTTATAAAAGCCAAGCATAAAGGAGAAGCAAAGTGCTGAAAAGTGCAAAAAAATGGCACGTTGCAGAGCTGGCAGGAGCATGGGGCATGCCACCACCACAGAGCTACATTTCAGAAGGTCGTACCACAAGGTCACTCATGTAAAGAGAGAAAAATATCCAAATTAAAATTGTTTAGTGAATTTGTCCTTGTAAAAACATTTTTGTTTAGCAGCCTGTGCACCTGCAGAGCTGCTGAGGAGCTTTCTATGCCTTGGCCAGTACAATAGGTCCCAGCACAACACCAATGTGGAAGATGAAGCTGGAATAGCTTCAGGAGAATTAGACTTTTCTAGCATTTCAAATGAGATTTCTAGAGTGTCTACGCCATGTCCATCATTCAGAAATAAGCTGTGTGAGATCAAAACAATGAAAAATCATGAAATCTGATAACTGAATTGAAAAAGTTGCTTGGTTTCGTTGTTGTTGGTTTGTTTTTCCCAAGTAGGTTTTCATACCTATTTTAGAGCAATTTTGATGGTGCTTTCTGAGGAGACCTAGGTGTACAAGGTGGCATCTGCAGTTTGGTGCTCCATGACCAGTGTTTATGTGTGATGGAAACAGCTCCTCTGAGCCAGAGCAGTCCCACAGGCATCACGAGCAGCAGGGCTTTGGGGACAAACTCCTCCTCCACATGAGGGCAAAGTGATCACCTCAGCCATGGAAATACCCGCAGACATCAGAGCAGCTTTGACTGAAGGAAGATTGCTCAGGAGTGTCTGTGCCAGGCCTCAGAGAGGTGGGAGGTCTAGGTAAAGAGGACATCAAATTCAATATGTTGTGACCTCTTTTTTTCCTCCTCATTATTTTTTTCTTCAGGAAGATGAGATGCCCATTCTCCTCCATCAGTCAGCTCAGGCAAAGTAATTTTTCAGGCCAGTCACTGCTCCTACCTAGGTTAAACACAGATAGGCATTGATAAATGCCTTGGAGGATGCAGTGCTCTTGAAGCCCACCCAGAGGAACGGTGGAGTTAGATGAATGTCATGGATGAAGCTCAGTTTTAGCCAACCGGAGCTGGTTGATGCAGCACATAGGATGAGGCCCAGGCGCCTCATCTGAGATCAGGTCCCCTGTTTGGGGTGGATGACTGAGACAAGGACAGCTGTACTGGGTCAGACCAGTACTGCCCAGCTTCCAACTGTTGGCAGATCTGCCTCAGCCAGCAGCAGCCTCTGTGCATTTAGCAACCCTTGACAGCTTTGCTCTCCTTCAGTTTCTGGAGTCTGCCCTTCAATTTGTGCATGTTTTCAGCCTCCCCAGCATCCTGCAGCAAGGAGCCAACTACACATCACCTGGAGAAGGGTTTTGCTTCTGCTCACTCTGAACTTGCTGCTTGCTGGCTTTATTGGATGCCCCTATTCCTTGCACTGGAAGAACCATCACTCCCTACCATAAAGCAATGTTACAGACCTCTATCAGTCACACCTGCCCTCAGCCATCTCATTTTCTCAGCACCAGAAGGAAACAAACCAATTGCATCTCAACCTTAATGCTCATATACCCGGGAAAACTGAGCAGGTAGGAGAGCTGCATATGTTTGTGTAGGGTTGGAATAAGCATTTGCTAAGTATTTGCTTAACATACAAATGCCTTTCATATTTTGAGATAGACAAATCAAGCCTGTGCTCCAAGGAAGGGATCAGATGATGTCTTCCCCCCAGCAGAGATTTTCCAAGATTTTAACCTGGATTCATCTGCATATTCTAAGCACATGGATTGACAGGGAGGGGAGGTGGGTAACAAAGAGCTTGTGCTATTTGTGATTTGTGCTAGAGAGTACATAAAGAAAAGGACCAAGAAAAAGAATTCCTACCTCTCAAATGTCCAAGAGCTGGTCAAGACTAAATACAGTTTGTATCAACAAGAGCAGCAAACCACCAGCACATCTCGTTTTCATCTGCTATACATGGGGGCCTGACATGATAGATTTAAAGGAAACCTGCATACCATTGCACCAGGATACATGTCCTCTTACAAACTGTATGCACATGCACACAGGCATAGTTGTATCATGTGCTGGCAAGTAATGGAGAAGTTTAACAAGCATACCTGAAATAGCTCACATACTTAAGAGATGCCAAACAGGCTCCTTACACCATTTCCAGAGGTTTTTTTCCCCTGCTCTCCTCATCCCCCAGCCATTCAAACAACAGTTGTTCATGTGGGCTTGCACTCTCACGCAGTCATCAATTAGAAGGCGATGACTTGAAAAACTGTCATTTGTCATTGCAAGCCAAAACGAGCAGGCCTACTCCTTCATGCCCAGCTCTGATGAGGAGCTTCCCCAGGCCTGGGCTTGCTCCAGGCTCAAGTGCTCTTGCTCCACTACCTGGTCCCTCTGATTTGTCCTCCTCCTTCTCTTCCTGCCTCATTCCATGTTCCCTGCACCCACCATTGCACAGTCTTGCCTCCCTCCCCCCTTTCCTTCTAGCCCACTCTGCCAGGCTTTTACAGGCTTTTTCTCCCCTCTTATTTGCATCTCCCCCTTGCTCCAACGGTGTTTGCTGGCAATCCATCCTCCCAGGCACTCACGACGGCTGTGATAGCTGAGCAGCAGCTACAAATACCCCAAGACAACATAACTTCTGTGTTTGGGGAGTTAAACCTGCTATTTCCCCATTGCAAAAGCACCCAAACCTGAAAGTTAGTGCGTTCACAAAGGGCTGATTGATCAACATAAAAGGGTGAGAACCAAATGTGCTTTGCAGAAGAGCCTGAGGGGTTTATAGAGATGTACCTGAGCAATGCAGAGAGGATGTCTGAGCAGTTGTATGGGATGGTCCAGCTAAGGGTGGGAAAGTTAGGTTGGAAATGGCAAAGAAAAAATGGAAAAGAGAAGCTGGACTGTCATGAAGAAGCTTCTTGGTGAAGAGATCTAAGAGACAGGACAGGGAGTGGATGCTCCTTCGCTTTAGCCATTTAAAACTGGATTTACGGTCACGCTAGATGCGGCACTGCAGAGGCACGGATGCCCTGGGGGACAGTCCCCTGCAAGCCAGATGGCCTTGATTCCCTGCAGTGGGACTTGTGCCGGGGAACCTCTTCTCCCATGAGCACACAGTGTCCTGTCCACCTCCAGGGTGGCCCTCACAAAAACCCCAGGTGACAATAAGGCCCCGAAGCAACCGCATTCCCCTGGGAGGGGGCTTCCTCTGTGCTGTCTGGGGGCCACAGCATATGGCAGTCACTGGGTTTGGCCTTGCAGTTCAATTAAATTAAAAAAAAAAAAAAAAAAAGAAAGAAAAAAGCTGTAGCCCCCTTCTGGGGGGGTGAGGAGGTGGACGGTCTCCCCAGTAGCTGCCTAATCACTCACAGGGTGACGGCCCTGCTCCTGTCAGCACAAACTAGCAATTACGATTAATGGGCTGTGGCAATCGGATCCCGGCACTAACAGAGACAGCAGGTCCTGCCATTTGCATGCAGTAAATAATTCAGGCTGTCAGCTGTTCGGATGCGAATCGGTAATGTTGCGGTTAAACACTGGCCACATGGCTAATTTGAGGTGTTCCCACCAGCCCCCGTACCGGGGAGAATTGGCTCTGTGCTGGGGCAGGGGCACAGCTGTGCCACCGGCACAGCCCCAGCAGGCCCCGCGCCACCCTGGCCAGACCCCGCCTGTCAGCCTGTGCTCAGCTAATGACATGTCCTTCTGGTAGCAAAAAGCCAGGAAAAGCCCAACACCTTCTCATTTAGCTTAAGTTTCAAGGGACCACGAAGTTGAGAAGATGGGGAATGCTGGATGCCAGCGAGCAAGCTCCAGTGATTAAACCTACCTGTGCTTGCAGCCATGGCCAAGTGTTCCACAGGGATCAAATGCATGGCCGGACTCAAAATTGGAGTATCCCTATACTAAAAATGTAGCATCATATAACAACCTCAGGGTTCATCAACTAAACCTGATTTTGAAAGTCCAAAGGTAGTGTTCCAGAAGGGCCTCAGTTCAGGAGAGTACGCAGTGGGTACCTGACATGAGCATCCACAGACCACTCCGGGTGAACAAGGTGTGCACTGCCAACATCCCATTCTGCCTATCCAGCTGTGAGAGGTGTGTTTGAATGTACCCACCCTTATGCAGAAATAATTCTTTTAGCATAACCCTTTAGGGTGGAAAGACTTAACTATCCTAAGCTGAATTACTGCTTTTCAGCGGCACAGCATGAAGAATAACAAACATGGGGCAGAAGGGACAGAATTATTTGGGAAGTAATGGGAAAAAAATAGCACAGGAAGTTGTCTACCCGTGCATCGATCCAGTTCTTCATCCCTTGTTTCCCATGAAGAGAAGGGACAGTGAGAGATCTGGCACAAGCACAACACCAGACTCGGAAGGACCAAGCTGTTTCTTCACTAGCACCTCAGTGTGGACAACTGTAGCTAAATCCTGTCATTTACATTCAAATCAGACTTGCTGTATTCAGCCGTGTGCCCGCATTCACTGGCCTGGTGCGCAGACTGAGAGGGGCTGCGTTTCACGTTAGGAGCTTGAAATGGTTCAGAGTTGTCCCATATGGCTCAGTGCCCCAGAAGCACCTTGCTAAGCATCATCCCCCCAGCAAATGTATTGGGCTGCAGTACTGGCAGATTTCTTGGGAGTACTTGGCTTTTTCAAATATGCATGTCTTTTAGTAGAAAGAAAGCATCTGATTAAGAAATATAAATAGTGACAGGCATTCTTCTGAGGAAATGAAAAGAAAAAATGTTGATCGATCCTCAGACTTTTAGAGTTTGAAATTAAAAATGAAAAGAAGGGGGGTGGCAAATAGTAATATTCTGTATAAGCACAGTAGCATAATCATGGTAGGAAAATCATGGTAATGAATAGCAAAACGTAAGTTTAAAGGCACGAGGTCACTTTGCTGAACAAGTACCTACCTCTGAACATGCGTACGGGCAGATCAAGGTGCCTGTGTCAGCCCAGTCTTTTCAGCACTGAGCTCACATCTGTCTGAAAATGTCTGGGCATGTTCCATTCATCCCGCCTGTATTTAGGACAAGTAATTAAGAGAGTGTGATTGTCAGAAGGTCAAGCTATTTCAGATCTACAAAGACTTAAAATCCATTCAAGTGCTCAAACGTATGCACTGAATAGTCCCACTGTGGCCAAAGGGCCATGAAGCAGCATGGAAATCAGGCAGCAGTATGGGTTTTCGCACATCAGAGCCATATTTTTATCCTCATTGAGGCCCAAGGTAGTTATGCATATATACACCAGCAGTAAAACAACAGAGTGATCCTTTATGACAGCATGACCATAATCTAACTTGACAAATGCAGTTGTCAGCATCCCTTAAAGTAAATTATAACTACGCCCCCTTGGCTAAATCCTGAGCCCTTTCAAATAACAAAACAAACGGCTCTCTCCCAAGAGTTGTGTTCTCTGCATTGTATTTTCTGACATGCTTTCCCACCATCAACCTTTCATCCTGCTGAACTAATTTCCATTGTAAGTGGCGGAAGGCAGGGAGGATAACTCCTGCTAACTGCACACTGGTGAAGTGCAAAACTGCCCAGAGGAAGGGCAGCAGAGGGGGCACATCCCTGGCAGGGACGGCCACCAAGTCCTGTGTCAAGGAGCTCAAATAGGGTAACATGTACATATAACTGTGCTTTTGTATAAATAGCGATAAACTGGGGCTAACAAGTGGCAAAAGGTCCTCCCCAGCTGCCCATCTTCAGAGCTCACAGGGTGCTACTGTGGTTTGCATCAGGTGCTTAGCTGCAGCTCTTCCAGCCTGGCGCTCCCACTGCTACCATCAAACAAGGCATCCAAAATAAGGTCAGAGACGTTGCAACTGGCCCTTTTACAGGAGGGACTCGGCTGAGCTCAGGGTCCTACCACAGCGTTGAAGGGAGACACAAGCAAGGTGCTGCCAGAGGCACTGCTACAGATAGCTAGCCGCATACTTTTATCTTTCTGTGTAAATTGAAGAAAAAATGCCTTTTACATCCGATTTTCTCCACCCAGTACCCACGCACAGTTGTATTCTATACTGTACGCTACAGACCTCTCTGGGTTGCACAAGGGACCATGCTTTTGATCTGCCCAGGTCCATGCACCTGAGACTCAATTCTGCTCCAGGAAGACCTTCTGCCCTTTCAAAACCACTCAATAAAGGTGGAACTATAATGACACTTATTTCTCATGAAGACAGGACCACGTGCTCTGTGTGTCCCATCTGGGCTTGGCTTTGCCCTCCAGCAGGAGTGAAACGGCAGTGATTCTTTCAGGGACACACAGGTGCTTTATCGCAGGGAGACTTCCAGTGCAAAGCTATATGCCTGCAGGGAGGGTTGATAGAGACCAAGATGAGCAGGAGTTTCATTTGTTTTCCCTTTGTTCTCTGTATTTTCTTTACCCTAATATTTTGGGTTTCACCCATAAGAACCCAACCTTTGCTTCCCCTCTGATTTGTGGGTCAGTCACAGCAATGTAGAAAGCTGTATTGACATTAGTATAACTCACAGAAAATTTAATTCCATGGCCTTGCCAGAGCCTAACCAAGGCTGACGGGGCTGTCACAGCTTGGATGGATAGGACAGTTCAAGGAAAATCATCCTCATAATTGGTGGTGGCTATTCATTAGCTGAACTCTTCTTTCTGCATCAACGTTGTTTCTCAGCCCCAGTCTGTGTGTGGTGACAGTTTTAGTGGAATATGAAGGCTTGGAGTCTTCGCTTCACTAAGAGAAGGGCTGAACCTGCCAAACCCTAACCCTGGGGTTGCATCCTGCCTTTAAGATTTGCCTGGTGGCCTCACCCACAGGCACCTTCTTGCCCCAGAGCTCAGCAGCACTATTCTGGAGATGGAGAGGCAACTGCCTTCCATTTCCTGCCCCTGTCCATGGAAGTATATCTTCCAAAACAAGCAACTAGAACGATAACTAGCCTTAAATTGTACAAACAGCAGGGTCAAAGTTGGTTGGAAACTCACTCAGGAGGGAGTTTCTGGGGTGTGAAGTAGCACAGCAGTTGTGCAAGAGCAGCGGCCTCTCCAGATGGCTCAGCAGGACCTAGGGAGGATGTGTCCATGGCCTTAGCACACTGCATCTATCTTAAGGTATCCAGTGGAAATACCTTGGAAACCATCTTAGATATAGACCTCTCCCACTCCCATGCTTCATGCGTGCAGCTTCCAGCAACAGGATAAAAAAACGGAGGGCTAACAAGTTTATCAAGTTGTGCTTTAGTCCCCACAGTACGTCGGCTGCTCCTATTGCTGCCAAGAGACATGGCAAGAGGGTTTGTCAGCCCATCCAGCTTCCGATGCGGCCAACTGCTGACGCGCGTGGAGGGAGCGACAAAAGTGCCCTGCCATGCTGCTGCCACCAGCCCCTGACCAGCTGGCCGTGGAGCACAGCTCCTGTCACAGAGGATAAGTGGGAGTCAGCTGAAATCCTTCTTCCTTGTCCCAACAGCCGAAGATAAACAAGACAGCCTGGTGTGCATGGTCACCGCTGCCTTCACCCCATGGGGTGTCTCAGGTGGACAGTACCCAGGCACAGAGAGATCTTCACCACGTCATCTAAACGGAGTCTGAAATTGAGGTCTCTGAGATAGACTGCAGCTATCTGGATGTGGCCAACTGCAGGGCTGAGCCCTAATCCAAGTCCGGAAGGATTCAGCTAGCTGGCCTGATCCTGCACATCGCCTCAGGTCTCCTTAGGTGACTCGGGATCAGCAGTGCCAGCAGACAAAAGACCCTGGGGGGCAAGCATTCACAGCTGCAAGGCAGCTTCAGCTCACTGCTGTTTTCAGAGCCTCAGCAGATAGAAAATAGCAGGTGCATTAAGCTCCAAAAGAAGAGTATAACAGGCTGTAAATTAAAACGTGCCCAGCAATCTGCGTACAGTCAAATAAGGAATGATGCATGGAAAACAGCAGAGGTTCGCATTCATCTCCGGATGATCATTCACGGGATGCACAACAATACAATCTCACACACAGAAATCAGAGAGTCTTTCTGAAATGAAAGATCTGCTCTTCCCGCCTGTACTTCTTTTTTTTTTTTTTTCCCCCCAAATAAAGATTTCCAATGTGCTGAAATCGTTAATAATAATAATTGGGAAAAAAAAAAAGTCTCTGGGAAATTATTGGCATGAGCTTTCAAGGCTCTAAATTAAGGCCAGCCTAATTTTCCAATTAGGCAGCTTGATAGGCAAGATGACATGTGCAGAGTAGAAGGGCAGGCTCTAAACGGCATTTTTATGAACATTTCTCATGCCTGCAGCAGCCTTTCTATACCCAACAGCTGAGGAGTGCACTTTCCCATGCCGTCAGGGGTGAGGAGGTTACGACTCCAGCATTGTGCCCCTTGTTTTTCACACAAGAACCCGGCGCGCCACAGCTCGCTTGAAAGGGTCCAGCGCCCCGGAGAGGGGCGGGTGCCCCCAGCCCCCCTGGCGCTGCTGGCTCTCCTGCCCGCCCGGCGGCTCCCCTGCCTGCCCCCCGCCCAGCCCCGCGCCCACCGCTCCAGCGGGCACCTCCGTTTAACCCGCCATTGAGGCGGATGACCGGCAACGCTAATTGGGATTGGGGGGACCTTTTATCAGAGTCGGTAAATGAAACTTCAGCTCCCCGGTGATGCAGCGTGTGCAAAGAAGCCACAGCCCGAGGTGCAAAGGGCACGGCAGAAAGATTTCAAGCCGACGCTGCTCTTTCACAGCTCCAGCTGCCAGGCAGCCGCCCGCCTCCCTGGGCTCCTGCCCTCGCCTCCCCTGCTCGCCCGGGCGAGGGAAACCCGGGCGCCGGGGCAGCGCATCGCTCCCAAGCTTGCTGAAGACTCTGCCACCCCAAATGCTGCTGTGAACTCAGTGGTGGTCTGCTGGGAGCCAACAGGAACCCAAACCAGCGTGTGAGACCCTCCCTCACAGGCAGCAAAGCCTGGCCCTCAAGGGACGATGAAACGACATGCCAGCGCCTGCTGGCAGCTACGTGATCCTGAGCAAACCACAGCAGGCCTCTTTGTGCCTCCTTCTCCGGGTCAGGCTATTTAACAGCTAGATCCGTGCTAGCCTGCAACAAGCCAGGGGAGCTCACATAAGGGCTTTGGCAGACAGGGAAGGCAGGAGTGAGCAGTGACAGGGCAGGAAAGGACATTTAAACATAAGAGTCCACGGATCACTGCTGCTCTGAAAAACCACCCTTGAAGAACAGCCCTGCCAGCTGCAAGATGCTGCTGGCAGTCAAATCGACAAAACTGTCCTTTAACTTGGTGGGGCTGGCACCGAGCTCTGAGCTGATGGACACCCTTACCACACTGCACGCAGGCCTGAACCTAAAGAAATCTAAGTCTGACTGAACCTATTCCCAGTTTGTCCATGCATGCAGCAGGAATAAAGCAGGAAGAATGATACCTTTGGTGGGAGATGGCAGTAGCCACGTGAAGTAGCCACAGTATTTCTTCCACTGCAGGGAAAGCCATGCTGAACAAACAGCAAGACAGCCTCAAGGATATGCAGAAGGTACCAGTTTCCACCTTTGCCACTTCTGGAGGTCCCTGATTTCCTGCGGTCCTTTAGCAATTGGATCCCAAAGTGAAGACCATACCCTCCTAGCTCAGGAGTTGATCACCTCCATGCCATACAGAAGAAGCTCTAAGCTTTTACAGTCTTAGAGAAATGAAAAGAAACAGTGTTCAGAGCGGCATCTGAAATAAGATGCCAACAGATCACATAATCACAGGTCGGTTGAAGTGGGAAGAGACCTCTGGAGGTCATCTGGTCCAGCTCCCCTACTCAAGCAGGACCACCTAGAGCTGGCTGCCTAGGACTGTGTCCTGGTGGTTTTTGAATATTGCCAAGGATGGAGACTCCACAACCTCTCTGGGCAACCTGTGCCAGTGCTCGGCCACCCCCACAGTAAAAAAGTGTTTCCTGATGTTTGAGGGAGCCTCCTGTGTTTCAGTGTGTGCCCAGTGCCTCTGCTCCTGTCACTGGCCACCACTGGAGTCCTCCTTTGGCCTCTTTCTGAAGATAGGAGTGACATTTGTTTTCCTCCAGTCCTCAGGCACCTCTCTTGGTCACCATGACCAGCAAGACACCCATACACCCATTTGCGAGGCAGGTCGGGATGTACCCTGAACTCTCTTCTCTGACGTCTCTGTACGTTTTGGTAATTGGCACATTAGATTGTGGCCTTCAACTTCATTTAGTTCTGTGTTTTATTTGTATTCAATTTAGTCATTTTGACATGAAAATGGCAACTCCTGTCCCTGGGAAGAGAAGTATTAAGCCCTTACCTTTCTCCCCCATGCTACTGGACTGAGACCGTGCAATACCACATTCCCGTATGCGTTATGTCTTATACATCAGCGAGGTTTGAGGCTGAGAAGATGAGCAAAGATTCAACTGGCTGAGCTGCTGTTTTGTGAAAGGCAGTTAACAACAGAGTTGATTCTTTCAGTAGTTCTTTGATTTCTCATACAAGACAGGAGAAAGAAAAAAAAAAAAGACCCTTTTTACTCTAAATGTCAACATTTTTCAGTAATTTAAATATGCTGCCACTTTCAGCAGTTAACCCAAAGCTGCAGAGTGACTACAGCATCCACCCCAAGGCTGCCTTGGATCGATTAACCCATTTGAGAAGTGTCCCTCTCGGCTGCACTTGGCACCCAGCCTGCTGCAGACAGGCTGCAGCGGTAACAAACGGCCCGTGTCCTCCTCACAGCCGCCATACAGAGCCAGCGCACCAGCCTGCTCAACTTTGATTGAACAAGACACAACCCAGAAGGAAATAAGAATACTGAAGCGTATTTACTGATGTTAGTCTAATGCAGTCATACCGAGGATAATATTTATTTTGGGTTATGGCCAGCTGACAATGTAATAGCCTCATTTGGGCAGTCTAGACCCTTCATATGTGATAAACCCTTCCCCAGAATGCATAATTCCCTAAAAAATACATGCAGAGTGCATGCTGTATCTAGCAGAAATGCTCTCTAGCCAAAACAGACGACTTGAAAAGCTTTCTGAGCACGAGGGAATAATGCTGTCAGAAAAAAAGCACGAACAATCATTTGCCTGATTTATAAATGTGGCAGTATTAAGAAATGAGGAGGAACCCAAACTTTCCAGAATGCCCTAAAGAAAAGCAAAATGTGAAGTATTCTTTTCCTTAGAAATGAGCTCCGTGCCAAAGCTTTGGTGGCAAGATGCTGATTCGCTTTCAATAGGCAGGCCTGATTTCTTGAGCATTTCCCTTTTTCCCCATCTCATCACCTAAAGGCCTGGAATATGAAAGCGCAGACAAGCCCAGGGGGATTTACCAGGTCTTGTTATAGCACATCAGTCACCAAAAGAACACTGAACTATTTCCATTTTTCTTCCAGCTCCCCATCACGATCAAGCTGTTTTGCTTTCCAAGTATGTATGAACTGTTTTAATGTTCTGTTCATAAAATAAATGGTAGAATTTCAGGAAAACTTATTAAAACCTTCAAAACAGGACTCGAGTAACACAAACTAAACTAAAACCCCAGCTAAAACTCAGCTAAAACCCCAAACAGCTTGGATTCTGTATTTATTAAAGCTAACTTTGCTTACAAGCACACCTGTAAAACCAGAAAGCACTACAGACATTCAGGTGTGAGACTTGGGTGGAGTAAGAAGTGGATGTGGGGTAGGGTGAAGTTCACGGACACTTCAGTTACAGGCCTAAAAAAAGTGTCCTAGCAGAATGGGTGGAAACATTTCTCGCTTGTGTAGAAGTTAAGATCTGTAGCTGCCCACAGCTACTTGCGACTAATCACCCAGCAGCCGACCGAGTGGGGACGGCAAGACTGGGATAGTAGCCGGCCCCTCTGCTCAGGATGCTTTCCAGGCTGTTCACTGAGCACTCACCATCACATCTCCGAGCATAAATTTTACCTCATATCAAGCATGAATTACAACTACTTGAAGCGAATCTGACACATTCATCCAAATTTCAGTGGGAAATTTTAAGAGATGTGGGCATCATGCAAAGCAGTACCCGATACAGGAAGATGAGGAATTGAGTATCTGCTAATGAAGTGGGATCTGTGCTGTTTTCAGAGCTGAAAATTTTCAGAGCAGAACCACCTTCAACACTTTCAAATATCAAGACTGTTATAGGAAAAAACCTCTTCTGACAGATCAAGAAACAGCGACCTGCTAACACCAAATGTCTTCTCAGCTCCATAATAAAAAAATCAATTGTGTGAGGTTAAATCCATGTGATTTTAGTAATTATCTTTGCTCATCTGGTCAGTGCTTCAGAGTGAGACAAAAATAACAAAATTTAGAATAAAACATAGCATGATATATAGAAAAATTCCCAATTTTGGCAGTCTGATGAATGTAGTTGCAGAACTCGGCTTATACTGGCCTCAGGATTCTCAGCAAAACGACGGATTTACACTTGACTCAGTACGTTGACTCAGCAGCACTCATTTGGTTAATACTAGTAATACATGTAGTATACTTAAGTGACAGGAGTATTCCAGGTGGTGGTGCAGGCTAGGCACAGTGCCACAGGAGCTGCTGGTGTGGCTTTACCCCCCCTTTATGTTAGCAGAAATTACTGTCTTCACACATGAGATAAGAATGACCTCCAAACAAAAAGATGCATGTGACTGCCCAAACCAAGACACATGCAAGGCCACTCAGGAATCCGAACTATGTGGACAAGGAGACTTAGAGGAATGGGTTGTACATATGCTTGTGTGCACCTGGCAGCAGAAAATGCAAAGAGAAGGAGCAAAAAGGCATGCAGTCATAAAGAAAGAGTGAACTCCGGGGGACAGGTGGCAACCAGCAGAAAAGTGTCTGCATTTTTCATTCTTCTGTATGGATGGCCCTAGAAATACCTGTTTGCATTATCAACTTCTACTCTGGTAAAAAAGTGGAGTGAAAAATGATAATAGTCTCAATAGGCACAGGACCATGCAGTTGTGCCATTGTAGTTGTTCAGTAACAAATGTTGGTTGTTCCTTACGTTGCATTAAGGACCTCTGGTCTACACATATTCTTGGCATATGCAGGTATTACAAGTATGAAACACAACCCCAGCTGCACACCACAAAGACATTGCAGAATTCCCTGCTCTGTCATTGCAGTTCTGCATTTGGGAGTTGTACAGAATTGAGGAAATGTGTGGTGGGCTTAGGCTACCCCAGAGATGACTCCCTGGGACAACTCTTGTCTGAACAGCTTAGAGGTCCAATAAACAATGGCCTTGAAGGTCACCAAAGATGAGTTGGGAGAACGGCTGGTTCTCCAAAGGCCAGAAAGGCTAGCAGCAGCCTCAAGCCATTGAAGGTTCAACCACACAATATGTAAGATGATCAGTTTATGTGAACTTGCGAGTTTCCAAATAAAACATTAAGCTGGATCTGAAACAGCAACTTCTACAGTCTCTAAAAGTCACTTCTCTAAATGTTAGCCAAGGAAGAGTTGATAAAACCACTATTTGATACCCACTGTGAAATAACTCTTAGACTGCCCCCAAAACATTAATGTATGTATTTCCTCCCAAATCACTCTTATTTAGGGTTGATCAAGCATGTAGGATGAGTTACATTCAACAGACAGGATTTCTCTTTGATACTTTAAATCCCTTCCGACTTCTTAAAAAGGCCTTCTTTTCCTACTCCAGTGCTAGGATAACTCTTCACCTGGAGGCTAACACCCAATGAAATTCATGTTCAAACTCCCCCAAGATCACTGAGATGAATGAGCAAATTAAAGCAACAAAACAAACTCACATTGCTTGTTTCCTCTCTCTTGTTTGGATCCTTACTGATTTCAGAAACAGAACTTCAGTCTGCAAAACTATAACAGGATCTGCTAAAACATGCCCATTCCCTTCAGAATGATTAGGCATTATCCATGATGAGTCCTCCTCATCTTTTGGGCAAATAAATACCTTATATCAGAAATATATATCAGAAATATTCTCCTTGACAGATCATGCATGAGACGTATTTTGGAAATTACCCACAGCAGGTACCCTTAAAAGAGAAATGACAATGCTTTAGGAAAAGAATTCTAAAATGATTAAAGCTTTTGCATCCTGTTCTGAGTGATTTTTTTGGGGCCATATGAAGACTTGCAGAGTTTGGGTGGCGATCTGACCCACAGGCCAGCTACAATCTAGCAGAATTGCTCACAGTTTCTGCTCTCTGATGCCATCTCATCCAAGTATCTCTCAGATGCAGGCAAGGAAAGGGGGGTGTGAGCCATGTTAGCCTGGAGCTGGCTCCCTGGTACCCTGCTTGTTTAGGAATCCCTTATCTCCTCTTCCCTCATGTGGCTGAAACAGCAATATACTCAGTCGTGAGAGGCAGAAGCCACCATCCTTTAGTGGCTCCATCACTGCTCACATGGCCTGCTCCAGCAGAAAGATGAGGTGTCTGTGGATTTGTGTAATACACACTTAAGCCAGTGTACATTTTGCTGAGTTAGTACATACAGCGAGAAACATGTTGTCATTGCATAGTCACTACGGACAAACAAGGCAATACCACCTTAGAAAATTTCATTTTATTCCAATATCTGGGCAAAATACTTGAAGATTAATCAGGCTTTCTTTTGTAATTCAGTGGTATAAATGGCAAATTTCACTTGCCCTCAGCACACCTGCTAGGCGCTATGCAGATCGCCAAGTGACTGTGCAGAATTCAGCTGTGGGTATACTAGAAATCAAAAGAAATGGTCTCTTGATAGCAAAAGCTCTGAAAGATTTGGAAATAGCATAGCATGATTCTTTTGTTGTGCATTCAGATACCCATTAAATTTATCTTAAATACACTTACAGAAACCTAAGACCTACGCTTGGCCTACTACATTGCAATAGTTTCTTTTTGTTTATATTAACATCCAGAGAAAATTTACTAACATGCATTGGAAATGAGTGCTCCAGTCAAAGCAAAGAATTACCTCTAGTTCTTCATGCAGATACAGATTAAAACCAGTATCTGCAGTAAAACATTCTGCACTGCAACTTGGAAATCAGGAACCCTTGATATAGTTCTGTAGGAAACACCATACTGGAAGGAGCACAACAGCAAGCTTCGGATTTCCTCCATGGAAGTACAATGCCTTAGATCAACACCCTTTTGGGATGGGAAGCTGAACTCTGGAATTCTTTACACAAAAATATGTAAACATTCAATTAATAATACCCATGGAAGCTCAATCAACCTTTCACATTGAAATCTAAACTGAAAAAGTGAGAAAGATGAGTGAATATAAACGGAGCAAGAATCAGGTACAATGTGCTTATTCTTTTATTGATCTCGTTATTTATATAACCAGGCAGACAGACACTTTTAAATTCCTGAGGAAACATTTGTGTAATTTGCTATAGAGCACAAAGCGCATTTATTTACATGAAATTCACTCCTTTTGCTTTGTTTGCTTGCTTTCTGCAAGCCCTAAAAGCACCGCATCGGCTTCCAGCAATGTTGTATCAGTTTTTGCGCCCAAGAACCTAGATGTGAGTTCAAGATCCAGCAGTCTCAGGCGTACTCGCGTTCCTCTCTGATACTTTCTGTAAAGCAAAGGGGAGAAGAAGGTAAGTTTTGTTAGGCAACGGTTTTGCATCTCCTAAGGCTGCTCTCCTGTCTGCAGACCAAAGCAGCAGCCCCACAGAAAACAACGTGCTGCAATGGAAGCCCAACACTGTTGTGATGCCTCAGCACTGGAACTGCTGGGACACACTCTGTAACACCACAGAGCCAGTCTCTGTTGATACAGTCCTGCCCATGGAAAAGCAGGCACCACCAGATCCTGCTGAGGGAACGCAGGCTCTACAGAAAAGCAGTTTACTCTATAGGAAACTGTTCGTGTCTTCCATCAAAATATTTTACTGTATCATCTGCTATCATGCACACAATGATCTGTGGGATGATATATCATTAAAGGGGATGACAAGTCATCATTAGATCACTGGTGACATTGCTATAATCAAAAAGCATAATGCCAGCTAACTATGGTTTTTATTTCCAGTTCTGGGCCTCAGGCAAGGGGACTTTTCTTGTCTTATCCCCTCCTCTGAAGAGTGGGTATCATCTGCAAGTTTTTTATTACATATAATTAAAGAGAAACCCCACAACTGCTGTGAAGAAACATTCTGCCTATGGGGTTGAGTTCCACTGTTTTACACTTTTTCTTCTTTCTTCCTTTTTCCTTTCAAGTCAGAAGATGCGCGCATTCAATGTGTTTTAAGAACAGACCCTGTGTCAAGATGTCCATGCCAGATTAGTGAAGATTTTTTAAATACTAGCATCTTTTTTACCGGAGAGCTACTGATCAAAGTCCAGAAATAAAACTGAGAAATATGCTTTTCAAAGTTCAAGCCACACTTTTTTTCCGTAGTCAAAGCATGAAGAGCTGAAAATGCATCAAGCTTGACCATCATGAGGAAAAGCAAGAGAAAGCTTGAAACATTCTCCCATTCCTGACTGGGGAAAGTGTAACAGGGAAGCCTGGTTGCATGCAATTCCATCTTGCTCACTTTCACCTTCAGCTTGGGCAGTCTTTACTGTCTGACAGTTGTTTTCTAGCATGGAGCAAAACTGAATTGGGTTTCAACTGCCTTTGGCACATCAAACCAAGATCCTTTTGGAAAACTAAACATCTTAAGAAAAGATGCTGGCCTTGCATTTATCTTTTTTTTCCCCTGTCAATTCTATTTTACATTAATTTCCTGTGGCTCTTGGTTAATCCCAGATAATATACTGTTATGTTAAAAGTGCAAAGGAAGATCATTTGATACCTCCACTCTGAACAAGTAGCTAACATAGGGTACTTCAGCCAGCAAGATTTCTGCCAATGAACATTATGACGATCTGCATGAATCAACACAGTTGAAACACCACACATTTTCTTAAAAACATAAATGTGAAGTCCTTCATCTGTCCAACATGCAAGTAACCACTGCTGCAGCAAAGAGCATGGCACAGCTACCAAAGACAGAGAACAGTTTATGTTTGGTTGTTCCTAAATAGCTGGAAAGGATCAATTCTGCCCCTTTCTCTGTGAAATACTTACATTTCAAACCAGAACAGTTTCACAACTGACGATAATTATTCACGAAAGCTAATATGCAACATTTCAGAGGAGTAAGACAAGGGCAAAACAAAATTAAAAGACAATGTGTAAGACCTTAAAAATGGACGGTACCTTCTGGGATTTGTTAGACTTATTTAAAAGAGAAAGTTCCCCAAAGGAGTCAGGACGTTTTGAGATAAGAAGGGGAATGAAGAGGAAAGCTTCTCACTGACAAATCTTAAATGAAGACACCAGTTGACTCATGATTTTAGCCATTTGGGTATATAGGAGAAATCTCCAGAAAATTCTCTAGCATGAACCAAACCTTTACCTTTCCAAGAGCTACTGGCTAGATGGGTTGCCTTTGCGTCCAACCATTAAGTTATCCTGATCCCTAACACTATCTTTGGCATAAATTCTCAGACCTTTTTGCCTTCATCAATGAGTGTGAGGAGTTCATGGGGCATGAGAAAAGACTTTTTAAAAAAAAAGAGAGAGAGAAAGAGTAGGTTTTGAGAGAAGGCAAAATAAGAGGGAGAGAAGGAAATCTGAAAGGAAGAAATGGTCTGTGGAAACAGGAAAAAGGGAGCCAGGCTGGATGGGGCTTGGAGCACCCTGGTCCAGCAGAAGGTGTCCCTGCCCATGGCAGGGGTTGGAACTAGATGATCTTTAAGGTCCCTTCCAACCCAAACCATTCTATGGTTCTATGATTCCGATACCTTATAATGAGAAAAAAAACATGCTTAAAAGATTTGAAAGAGGGGATAACTGATAAAGCAGGTGAGAAAAAGCACTGAAAAGACTGCAGGCGAACAGTGTAGAAATGAAGGAAACTATATACAAAGTAGAGCCACAGAAGAGGAAAAAAGTCACTGAAAAGTAAAGACTGCATAAAACTATTAAAGCTTGAGTCACACTAAACTCGGACCTGTGAACAACAACATTCTGTGCTGCTTTTAAGAAGATGGACATGCTTTTAACCTAATAAAAATTAATACTAAAACTAGCGGTTCTGTGACAAATATTAAAGACCATCCACGCCTCTGCCTTTTTCTTCTCTCCTTCCTCCTAGAGGAAAAGTATCTTACTGGTAACAGAAAGCAGGACGCTATTGTGAAAACTGGCTTCAGGGTCCAACACTTTTCTGCTGAAGATTGAACTGAATAAGTTTTAAATTGAATTAGAAGTCCTCTCTCTATTTGACAGCACAGAGTGGGAAAGAGATTGAGCTCCATCTTTATAACCAAAATAAAAACCATTATCATCATGCAACAGTTCCTTTTGGGCTGATTGCTAGACTAGAGTGGTAGGTGTTTTGCAAGTGCATAGATGAAACCGCTATTTTTCTAATAAAACCTTTAAAGTGCTATTTAGAGCCTGGAAAATCTGAGGAAAATTTGTGAAGAAACTGTGCTTCTCATGATTAATAAATCTAATCTAATAATAAATTAATAATCTTAAGCATGACTCCTCCTGTTTTAGCATTATGAAGACTTTGCTCATTGTACAGTCTGCAGAGAACTCTGCTCAAATTTCCAGACACGACTTCAGCATACACTTGTAATGCAAAATCCAAGCAATTGTATTTTCATAGAAAGCACCACAACCTTCATTGCTGCTTCAGTAATTCTGATTCCAGATACTTTAATCGTACTTAATTATTAAAGAAGGTCTTCCAGGCACAGCATATCTGCTTACAAAGAGATCCTGAAGAACATCACTTTATGGAGCTGCCACAACTGCCAACCTGTATGGATATAAACATTTAGTTTTGTGGCAGATGTTCTGTTCAGCTAGAACACTTTACAATAAATGAGAAGTGGAAGATGTAGAAAATGTAGCAAGATGAGCACAGCATGCAGTGGTGGTCTACTCAACACCTTTAGAACAAGAGGAAATTATAGGTTGCTCTATGCATAGTAAGCATACTCTTATCCACGAAGGTATTTATCCTTTCAACAGATAAAACTATCCTATGGTTATGGCAGAAGCTTGAAGCAGGACCCAGAAACAAAGCAGGCATTTTATTATTTTCAGCAACGGTGTCCTAGGAGACACAGGACACCAATGTAAAAGGAAAGAAACCATCTACCCCATTTTGCAAAAGGACTTGCTTTATTTTTAAGTAACAATGCTGGTATTCAAGATCATCCTATCTCATGACCATCAGTAGGAACCATTAACCTTCACCCAACTCCCAAGCACTGTGTCCATTGAAGATGCACATTTTCCTCCTACTGCTTCCTATTGCCAGGTAAGAGTATTAAATTCACTTTAAAGTAGACAAAGGTAGTTTAGTTTCATATATAAGTGGAAGTATAGGAATATTCTACAGAACCTAAAAAAAACTATTTTGCAAGCAGAGTCAAAGCTTTCTCCACTTCTATAGAATTTATTGACAAGAGCTACCAATTTTAACCCTTTGGGAACACCAGTTTTGCATGGGAGGACTCTGTCTTACACACAGCTTCAGAGGTGGGACTCCACCGGCTGCTGTTGCTGAGACGTGACCCCATCTCAGGCCAGTGTCGGCGGAGCACCCACTGAAACACCCACCAGAAACCTCTGCCTGAACTTCAGCCAAGGATCAGTGTGCTCCAAAAAACTCTCTCTGCTGTGAATGAGTGCTGCTGCAGGCTTCTCTCCCTCTCTTCTGGAGTGGGCAAAGCACTGGGTACAGGTGCACCTTTCCTCAAACATCCACTTCCAGAAGATGACTTTAAGTTATGTTGGAGGCAACCTAAATAATTGCTCTTTGTAATTTCTGGACTGCCACAGAAAAGAATTTGAAAAAAATCAAGATGAAAATCCTTTTTCTTATTTGAACCGTAAGTCTGTACAACCATACATCAGCAACATCATACTGCATGTAAGAGCACAGAGAAAGCATACAGTACAGCCTTGCAAATGCCGCTTAAAGAACCTTTAAGAGCAAACAAAAAAATGAGCGTTTATGTCCTCTCACTACATTAGAAGTAGGGTCTTTTATCTTTGCACACAAATATCAAACTACTGTGTCCTAACTTACATCAAGTAGGTTTTCTCTTTGCTGAACACATAAATAGCACAGCATATACTTCCACACCTAAGCAGCTTGGAAGCTTCCTTCTGACTGACTATATCCCTTTTATTGCAACTTGGCCCCTCCTGATCCTTTCCCTTTTTCACAGAAGTTTTAAAGCTCTTAAAATCCTGATGATAAATTAAAGGAAACAGCCAAAACCCCCAAAACTCTTTAGTCAGGATTTTAAACTTGTGATTTTTAAAAAGTAAGTCACTTTACTATTTTCCCTTAAAATATATGAATAAACAAAAAAACCCTAATATTTTTACATAATAAAATTGGAGGGGGAAGATATGGAATGACATATTTCAGCTTTTGCTAACTTTAAAGAATGCTGGGGGGTAATTTTTTTTTAATTTTTTTTAATTTAAAAGTCATTCCAGGCTACAGCAGAAGGTTTACAAAGGGAGTTAACTTGGAAAGCAATGAGCATGTAGAAACAAGGAGGCTGTAACTAAAAATGGGGTTTTGATCCTAATTATACCATTTGCTACCAAAATGGAACAGTAGTTTTTGCAGGTGTGCAATTTCACATGTAGAGGAAGTATCCTCGTTACTACACAGCATTAAAATTTTTATTCAAACTTTAAATTATAGGTGTAGGCATTAAAGGATTTTGTTAAACTATGTAATATTTAAAACTACATGTGATCACAAATTAGCAAGCAGTCCTTTTTCTATTAAAACTACTCAAGTTATTAGTTTAAAATTTAAAGTAACAAACCTTCTGGTCTTGGAAACAGTGCTACAAAAATAACAGCGCAATTACAGAAATGGTTGAGTCTCACTAGGTCTTGGCTAGTATTTCCCACTCATTTTAAAAGTGGATTTTAAAGCATCCACAGATATCCCCTATTCCATACTATAAAAATACAGGACTTCTATTTTGAGACAAATGGAATATTTTAGCTTACAGTCCCTCTATTTTGTTACTGCTTTTGGAATGGCAACTTGTGCAATGCAAAGCTGAACAAACTAGCAAGGGCTGGCCATGACCACTCTCACCCACCGCTCATTCTTCCATGCCACCTGTCCCACCTCTCATAAACATGCATTTCTGAATGGAGCAGGAAGGCAACTATTAAATCTGTTTTTTAATTCTTATACTGAGGGTGACATTTAATTCTAATTTTTTACGTTTTTTGCAACATTATGTTTTAAAATCTCCCAACACATTCTAACGATGGCTTTCGAAAACTGCAATAAAAGGAACCCCTGGATTATCTCCCATACAAAATAGATTAATATATAAAACATTCCAAAGACAGGGTTAGAGTTGAGCCATGGTACTCTCAGAGAATGCTATGAGAAGTCTTGATGTCTTTCACTTTTGTACCATGAGAATTTCAAAATGTGGTTTTCAGACCTATTATTCAGGAGGGTTTGTTTCAGTGCCTTAACAGAGTCCAGTACAGAACAGTTTATAAATTCTTAATTGTTTCATTTTCTCTTTTTTTTTTATTATGTGGAAGGCATCACATTATCAACCTCAGAAAAAATACAACAACAAACGTAACGGAATACATTTGACCATCACTTTTTCTCCAGATTTTTTGTTCGCTCTTCCTACCACTGTTCAAATCCACTCAAAATCACCCTGCAGCTCCCCATTAGTCATACCAAAACTACGATGCACCTCCAGAAGCAGGTCCACGTCTACCTGACCCCAGCCAGCAGCAAAGCAGTGCAGCTGGGGTGGAACAAAGCTGTGTGTGGAACACTTAAATCTTGTACCTCAAAAACATTTTCAAGCATTCACAGATGCTGCCCGAGCCCACACTGGTCTCAATTTCATGAGCAAAGAGAGGCCATAGAGCTGGTTAGGGAGCTACCCTGGCACAGATCTATAGGATTTCTGTATAGGTCACCCTCTGATGCCTTACAGGGAAGGAGCTCAACAAGAGCACACCAATTCCCTGCAACCCCTCACTCACTGCCAGTATATATAAAATTCTTGTTCAGAAGAAACACGGATTAGATCAGCAGATTGCTGTCAAGTTGAAGGCAGCGCAGTTCTGTGCAGCAATCTACATCTTGCTCAAGTGGCTTTTTCTAGCCAGGTACACACCGTGCATCTAGCAATGGCAATCCTGCTTCCAGCAGCTGGATCAGCAATCATAATGTAACACCACCACCGCCCTCAGTATGAGCTCTTAAGCAATGCTGGGGCAAAAAGACCAAATTCCAGCTTTGCATGTATGAGCAAGACAGCAGAAAGTGGTGGTAGAAACGCAGTGTGAATTCTGCACAAAGCAGAACAGGGGATGGCAAGAGATACTAGGAGACTGTAGTATCCTGCTGCCTACCTTCCTTTAAAGGCTATTAAAGAGAGGACAAAGAACATGCATAACACTGAATAACCATGTGAAGATCTTGATCTGTTATGTTATTAAAAAGACTGAGCTGTCTATACCTTTACAGAAAGAAAATACTGGTATTAAAAGGTGCTTAAATCTATCTGGGAAAAGCATGTAACAGCAGGAAAACGAAGTCCATCAAATGCAAATGGGACTCACAATTTTGCCAATAATATTGATGAACCACTAGAAAAAATCTCCAAGCACTGAGACTTTCCAGCCATTGACGGCCTCAAGTGAAGAGATGTCAAAACAGGTGTGTTAGTTCAGTTCAGAATTACGTGCTGAAATGTCATGTCTCGTGAAACAGTGAAGTCCTGAGAGGTGACCTGAAGATCCCTTTTGGCTTAAATTTTATTCAACCATTATTTATTATCACAGTACCCCGTCACTCAAATAAAGGATGGATATTCAAATTAGGATTTTCAAAGCACCTCTGTTCTCTGCAATCAAACCGTTCACAAAAAATGCTCCAAAGTTGCTGGTTATATTCGATGGGAAAATTCAGACTTTCTGCTCGTGACTCATCAACCCACTGCCACTTCAGCTTTATTTGTTTCCTACTCAGCTTGTTTTCCTCTTTCCATGAGCTAAGCAAGCAAATATGCACTCATTTCTTCTGAACATTTACCATTTATGACTCCTGCCTAGTATTTTTTCGGAATATTTTTGCTCCTTGTGTCAAAGCCATCCTTTCACAAGCAAGAAGGCTCTACTCTGCTAGATACAAGCACAGATCTAGATACTTTACTAGATAAAAGCAGATAAAAGCCTCTCATATCCACGGAAGCATTTAACAGAATGCTCTAAGCCTGTGTGAAACCATAAGCTTAAACAACAGCCACTGTCACCTTGTGTTTTTGAACAACAGTGCATAAGCAGAGCCTATAGCAAGCATCCCTAAAACCAAAAGGTGCTTTTATGCACCTTGAGGAAGTCCAAAGCCGAACCCCACTGTAGTCTGACCACTGCTAAAGCAGAAATTTGAAATGAATGCCAGAAAGAATTTGGGGATATTACCTACATCCTGATGTGAAGAACACCCTTGAACCACTTTAATATACCCCTGGTCAACTGGAGCTTACAGAAGCAAGCACACACATTAACACTACTGCACATACTGACACTTGGTGGGCAGGTAACTTACCAGACTGGTGACAGCAGCAGAATTTGGGGGTCACCCCATCATTAGGGTGCTTATGCTTAAGGAGTTGCCCAAAACTGTACATATTGGTCAAACCCTGGCATCTTCATTCTGTGGGACCCAAGTTCAGGGGCCTTGTCACTGTTTCCTGCATCTCCACTGTTGGCCATTGAGACAACTGGTGGCCCCTTGAAAATGGCACAGATGTAGGTGAATGAAACATGGAAGTTTTCATTCCTATAGCTAAGAGAAGGTAAATGCAAAGCCTGACAAGCATTGTTTTATGGTTCTCATGGAAAAGCCCTGAGCAAACCACTGTGAAGACATTACCAAGCTCTGCTGTTACAATGATGTCAATAATCAAGATATTTAAATCTAATTCTGTTCTACTCAGTATGGACAGTCAAAACTCTCAGTGGAGCTTCTTAGTTGTGAAAAACTTCTAAGAAGTAACACATTTGCCTTCGATTCAGACAAAAAACAAAGTTCCAATACTTACTAGAACAGACCAAAAAAATCTTGCTGTAATTTTTGCTACAGTTTCTGCAAGAATCAATTTGCATTCACTAAAACTTTTGGGACAGGATCATTCCTTCTTCAGAGAAGGAATCCTCAGAATAATCTAGATTTTGAAATTTACTTCATATCCCATCAAAGATGAACACTATAACCTTTTCTCTATGGGATGGTGAGGTAAGCCTTGACAAACGAAACTTGCCATAGGTGGCTCCTGTCATCTAAGAACTTGTATCAGATATAGTTATGTCATCACACAGTAATTTATGCCAGTTGCTTTCTCAGTCCATAACATATTGAGAGGAAACATAACTCTAAAATAAAAGAAATCTGAGCATTTAATCTAAATCGTTATATTTTTCTGCTGTTTATTCAGTGAACTATTTTGATTAAAATATTGCTTTGTAATTTATATACAAAATGCTCACAAATAAAGACTATATACTTAAATATATGCAAAATGTATTCAATTATACTACAAAACATCAACAAGACCTCATAGCTCTTCATGCTTATGGGCACCAGAAGCCAGGAAAATTGATTAAAAGATGAAAGAAAAATGAACAAACTCATGTGAAGCACGCCCTAGCTCACACTCTTCTGTCCATCTTTCCGCAAGTGATCTCTATTGCAGTTCCTGCTCCTTCCCTTTCTCACACTGGGACCTTGTCTCAGTCAGACACTTTTCATGGACACAGCCCTAAACCTTCAGCCCTCCAAATTTCAAATGCAGTTACCACAATACTGTTCTAGTTTTCCTCTTGATACACGTGGTCTCAATCTTACTCTCTTTCTATACTTAGTCCATTTTCCTAATCATAACTTCCCTAATCTCTCGCCCTCTCCCTGGGGTGTCTGACCAGGGATTTCCGGTGTTCTTTTTCTACCCCAGGAAAAACTATTAAAGACATTTTTTCTTGTCCTCTCTTACTTACTGCCTCCTCACTGATCCTAGTCCCAGTCCATTTCTTACCCCATCACAAGTTTTCTCTTTCACCACTAAGCTCAACTGTCTTCTTTTTCTTGCAGTGCTTCTCAGTTTTCTCCCTCAGCTGATTCCAGTCCCCTTGCACCAGCCATCCTGGCAAGTCTCTTACAAGGGATTAAAAATAGTAGGTTTTGAAAATCCAAACATGGTTGTTATCAACATTCAAATCAGACCGTTTCTCCTCCTGACTGTCTGGGTAATGACACTAGCTAAGGGAACAACGACAATGAATTTAAAAACCTGCCCAGCCTTGGTGCTCAGCCCTCAAGGTCTGTACAGCTTGGAGAAGTTGTCATACAGGAAAAACTTCAGCAAACCAGGATAATTCACATACTGTCAGCAGGTTTTTGCAGACATGTCTTCTAACCCTGCTCTGACACTCCCATCTGCACTGATAGCAAGTACTGCCCATGTCCTTTGCCTTTAAACCCCATCATAGCTATATATTGGATTTATTCTTCTCTTGGGAGAGCTGGATACAGAAGATGAGTGGGGAGGCTATTCCAGGGGCACTGAGTGCTGGTAACCATGTTCATGTTAAGAGCTGGCATAGACAAGACAGACAGAAGATGAGCTGCTGAAGAGCTGGATTCTCAGTTGCACATGACTCCAACAGGAGAGATGGGAAAGATGCTGATGATGAGGGAAGGCTGGATGCTAATGATCTGGGGTCTCAGAGGAAGCCTGGGAGGTGGGAAGGGGGTCTAGAAGAGATGTAGGTTGAGGAATACAACTTTGGAGAATGTGGGTGAGGTTTGTGGGGAATACTGGGTTGGTAAGACTTGGTGGGCTTAAGCGAAGAGGAAGAACTGGATGGGACTCTAAGCCAAGAGGAGCTGGAGGACCCATGTGGTTCCCCTTTATCAATCAGCTAAGGCCACAGGAGGGCTGCTCCTTCCCAAAGGACTGCTGAGAAGTACCAGCCTCTTCAGTTGACCTCCCTATTCCTATGTCTTTTCCCAATTCTCCTTTCGACTGTTGGTGCCAACACAAAAGCACTGCCTGTAACACCTGCCCTCTGGTGTGCTCAGTCACTCTTACTGCTCCCCTGTGGCAAAAGTAAAGTCACATTTATGTAGCAGTTAAGTCTATAAAATGAAGCATATGCAGATTGCTCAGACAACTGCAAGACACGCAGTGAAGAAGTAATTGAAGATTTTAGCTAACAATATCTGACAGCATCAACACTATGGTCTGACAAAGCTACAAGAGGATGAAATGGGATCTTGTAGGGAAAAAGCACCACTGTAACGTTTCTTATAGATTACAGACCTAACTATTTCCAGTACATGCAAATCATCTTGAAGCATCACTGAACGCACAAATCTAGAATATATGCCTGCATATAAATAGCACAGAATATTACCCACCATTTTAAGGTATGTCAAGTAATACTTACTTTAAGTGTCAATTCCTTGTTAGTGTCCATTTAATCTGAATGTCCCAAGAACAACCTCATCTATTTACATTATGAATGAACAATAGCGACTAATGCTGAACTGACTTTCTGATGAAAAAGAGGTCATGGAGCTCCTGTAAAAGGGTCATTTTCAGATTTGGTCAGGAACGTTTCTTTGTAAGCTAACACTTGCATTATTCATTCAAATGGCTTTCACAGTTAATAAAAGCCTATTCAGAGACAACATGAAAATCCTACTGGGGAGTGGCACCTTAAAAATAAAACCAGTTTGACATTGTCAGTTTGATTTTCAAAAACTGGCAAGGAAGAGTGTGAAGCATGGGGAAGGCTCACTCCTCTGCAGAATGCCATGCGCCTGTCTGAGAAACCCAATATTTGATGGTTCCACTTTCTGCTAAAAATAACTAATATTAAGAGATCTTAACTGGAGTCTGGAGAGGGACAGATTTGCAAAAGGTGTATTTCAGTTTTTTAAAAAAATGTGTTTTTATGAAACAAAAGAGGAAAACATATTAAAAATATCCATGAAGAACATGGTGGCTCTAGGCAAGGAGTTAACAGTAAGACAGCTCAGCTAGCAAGCCACTCACCTGTTGCAGTGATGCCAGAAGTGAGCTCAGACTGCTAAGGGCAGCTTTTAGAAATACTAAAGGGAGGGAAAAAGCATACAAAATAGCATGAAACAAAGGTACTACCAGACACCATTAAGATATCAGAAATGACAAAGGTTAACCTAATGCTGTAATGCTTGAGGTTAAGAAAATACAGATTATCCCTGAACATAACTATCAAAAGGAATTTAGAAGGAACATCAGAAAATTTTGTTTTGGAGGCAATGCAGAAGAAATGAACAGCTGGATATATCAAAAGAGACATGCAGACAAAATCCAGCAGTTGCAGGTTGCAAGTCGACAAGGAGGTACCTCCAAGGAAAGCTAAGAAAGAAACCGTGTTGCTGGCTACAGCAGCAGAATGTGTCCTGGGTTTCTGAAACCACAGGCAGCAGAAGGGTAGGATGGGTTTCCAAAGGGGATTCTGTTCAGGGGACACTGACACAGAAAAAGGAGCATGCTTATAGTTTTAAAAGGGGGACTGAAAGAAGAGGGAAAGGCTTAGAGTCAGTACAATCTAAGCAATTCAGTGAAACTGGAGAGACAAACAAGAAGTAGGTCTCAGGGATGAAGAAAGCTTATTTAAGAATAGTAAAAAGTAGGTGTATTCATGACAGCAGAACTGCATCCAGTATGCAGAGTACACCTGGAAATGAACTAGCAACAACTGCCACCTACGAGGAGAACAACCATCTTCCTGATCTACTTGGTCGGCTTATGCACTCTTTTGTAACTTTTGTTGTCTTCTGGTCAATAGAGAATCACTGGTAAGTTCTCATTAAATACAATACACAAACATGGACTGAGAAAACACACCAAATAAAGCTGTGGTTCTTTTATTTCTAGATGCGGAAAGATGAAAGCTCTACAGAAAATTAAATCACTCCATCTTTGTCCACAGTGAGGGAACTAGAGATAGATAAAAATATCTGGAGAAAAAGTGAAGGAATAGAGCTTCTGTCATTAGAGGAGGAAACCAGGAAACAAAACAATAGTTCTTACACAGAGTCAAGTAACTTTCTCCTCTATAGCCTCCCCTCCAAATTCTCCCTAGAAGCAGCTTCTTCAAGGAATTTTTCATCTGTAAGCTATTTCTTGAGCCATTTTGAAATGGAGCCATAACTCATTTTCTCCGTCTTAAACTGTGCAATCTTTCAACTGAATTTACATAGGCAGACCTTTCATATCCGAATATATTTATAAAGGGGGTATAAAACTGTCAACCAAAGAGTTCAAGTCATGACAAAATCTGTGTGTATTTCAGGAATGGAGATAAAAAAAATAACACAATATGGACAAAAGGAACTTCATCTAGACCCCAGCTGACAAGTCTGTATTTCTCTTGCTCGGTACCATCAACAACAGAAGAACTGGATTCGGAGCTTTGGGTTGGGCAAAGTTGTCATCAACTGTGCCCAAAGAAGCACCATGTTCTCTGGCAGAGAGATTCTGTTGTACAAGAAACAATTTTAAAGGGCTATATCCTTTTCTGTATGAAAGCTCAGGAAAACACCTAATGTTATCAGTTTCTACTTTTAAGCTGTTTTCTTTGAACCATTATATAGAAAACCCAGAACAGATGTCCTAACAATTATTCAAAGAAGGCATGTATCATATCAGACCTTCATACAACTAAAAAACTAAGGGCTGAAAGTACGACAGCTCTGTCTTCACAGCCAGACCGCTTCTGCTAGCTCACCAAAGACGGCTGGTAAGACCTCTACTCAACGCAGCAAAACCGCTGCACATGCCTGGGACAAACCTCGTGACTGTCCAAACTATGCCAACCATACCTTGAACGACTGCTTGCCAAGGGGAGAGTGTTATTAGCCAGGCTTGGCTCAAACAATTCCCTGCCCACAAAGCTACTTTAATGTACTGTCTCCACTGGGGAAAAAGCCACAGTAATCCAACAATACATTACGATACTTTCCCATCACTGCAGCAATTCCCACCACAGGCAACACTTTGTCTCCAACAAAGAAGCCTCACATTCTGCGCCTGCAAAAAAACCTATCCATACTGTAGGGATGCCAAGAGGAACATCTGTGTGCTCAGAAGGACACAAAACTGGCTTTTTGTGTGCGTGTGTGTGTGTGTGCGCGCGCGCCTGGGTGAAAGAGTGGGGGCGGGGAGCTCACGGACAATAGCTTGTGTGACTGCCTGGTAAGGAAATGCTCTTTCATTCCCTTCCTCCTTCCTTTAATTTATTTTTTAATCCGAACAAGGGAGTCAAACAGCCGCAGCAGTTATCAACTACTTCTCCAAGCCCAGTGAAAAGAGTTAAGTTGCTCCCATGTTACTAGTTTTAGCCTCGATTTATTTTAACCAGAAAGGATTTATTTAGGTGTTAAAACACTTACATCTACTTTTCATCAACTAATCTGAGGATTCTGGGTCTACTTGTCCCTTTAGCACAAATTATTATGACTGTAATGTAAACCTCATTCCTGAAATTCTGAACTACAGATCATAAAATGTCTCCTACAGGACGGATGCATTTGTGAGCTTTGGTTATGAACAAAGCGAAGTTTAAAAAGGAGGGGGGAAAATCAGACAAAAGAAGTACAGATACTGCTGCCTTTGAATGTTGGGTCAATCATTTGGAGAGCAGTGTAAGACAATGTGAACCAGGAACTTGCACCACCGTGAAATTAGAACTGTAAAGCAATGGAAACCAGCCCAGTGGACGCAAGTGATTATAGAAAGACCCTCTACAGAGGGCAAAGACCATTGCTTACTGATGAGCATTTATATTTTGTTTTTATAAGACCTACTCAATCAACTATTTAAATAATCCAACAATTCTTTACTGATGGATTGAAAAATGCTGCTGTATTCTCCACTTCAGAAGGTACTTTCTGGTGGTGGGATTGCCCTGGCCCAGTGACATTTAACTATGTTCAAGTTCGTGGCTACATGCAAAAATCAGAAGAAACTGTAATTTTTTTTCCCTGGAGCTATGCTTACTCACGCCATACTCTCCTTTTCTTCCTTCCCATTCTCCAGCTGCTCCTTCCCAACCTGTGTGGTACAAACTCATCATCTGACAGAGACCATTAACTCAGACTGCTCCATGCTTCATCTTTAATGCCTGCAGTACCTCCAAAACTGGGAACAAGCAGCCCAGGGAATCAATTAGCAGCAAATTATCTGTTTTCCCAAATACCTGTAACTCTTTAACCAAGGGTCTGAAATTACATCCCCATCCCTTTGGGGAAAAAGGAGCCAGGAGATGTAAATCTGGAACAGAGCTCTGCCTTTAAAAGCCTCTCAAAGAGCTGAGAGGAACGCGCTTGAGCAAAGCAGGCAGGTTTTGATATACCTGTTACATATTAGACAAAGAATATGGTATTTTCTGTTCACGGTGTGCAGTGTTATCTTAGTGTGCCTTCTCCAGAGGAAACTGAGTTACAGGACCTCCTACAACTCCTGTCCACATGGAAAGGGAATAAAACAGCTCTGTCATGTAGGAGAGCGATCCATGGCATTTTACTCTGGATGTGGAGACACCAGTCCAGCACTTCCACTTCAGGAAGCTCAGTGCAGGGACGGCTGAACTCAGGCATGCAGAGTTCAGGTCTAGCAGAGCTCCCTGGGTGTGGAAGCAGTCCAAGCACCTTTACTGGGCACATCTTGACTTACACACCATGCAGACCTAAACTGTTTCTCCACGGTGCCAGATCTGATTCAGCTGCGCTAGACTCCCAGTATCAGAGGCACCAAGGGGCACAGTGAAAGTGGCTTTTCAGAGAGCCAGCTAAGGACAAGGAATTTTTTTTTACCTCTTGTTTAGCCCTGATCCTGCCAAATCAAGACTGATTACACCTTTCTGCATTGGGCTCCAACTTCCAGAAGCTCTTATTGACCCAGGTCTAATGCTGCCTGAATAGGAAGAGTCGGCTCTAGTTCGGCGTTGCACTTAAGCTCGTATGTCCAGCTGGAACTCAGGACATGAAAGGCTATGACACAGCGCTGCAAGAAACCAGCCCACATATGAAGGGGCTTGAGGTGGCTGGGTAGCAACACCTCCTGCATGAAACCACCTGGATGACCTTCCTAGTGCATCCTGTGATAGCCCTGAGATCCTGGCAAATGGACTAAACAGCCCAATCACCTTGTAGAAGAGGCGACTGCAAAGAATTAAGTCCAAACTAGGACTCATTTCCCTAAAACACAACTAAATACTTGAATAGAGTTTGAGTATTTACTTAAGCTTAGTACTGCGTGAAAGAAAAATAACTCACCTGTTGTATGCATGAATAAAAATCACCAGAAAATAAAGATAATTGCTTAATACAACATCTGTGCACATACAGACAATATATTTTCTTATTTTGCAGTTTCCAGTGAAAGTACGTTGATATAAATGCTCATGAAAACAAGATTAAAATGTTGAATTCAATCAAAGATAAGAAACACAATTTTTGGAGATTTTTTCTTTTTCCCCTCATTGCTATTGCCAAATCCTCGACCCAGTTTCAGAGCATGACTGTGCAAATCCTGAAATATTTGTGAACTAGTGCTTGCATTCAAGAGTTCTGGTCCATGTCATTGACATAGATAAGCTTACTAATTTCTGTGGGACTACATGTACAGCTGTGCAATATGCCTGCACAAGTGGCTGCTGAACTGGGGCTAAAAAACCCCCAACCAACAACATAATGAAGAACAGATAGAACAAAACAAGGAGACAACATCTCTCATTTGCTGGACTTTTTCAGAACAGTAACTCTTCTTTACAAATGTAACACATTTCTACTCTACTTTTCCTGTTTTCCTCCAAACTTTAGGTAGTTAAACAGAAGCTCCCCAGGTAACTTCTCTGCCCTCCTTCTCCTTATTAGCGTTCATTTGATTTTAAAAAAGGCACCAAAAGTTTCTCTAGCTGGTGTCATAGGATACAAGCATTCCATGAAAACATTTGCTCCTAGCTAATGCTTCCACCAACTCCTAGAAGACCCAGCACCTTGGCCTATATCCTGTATTATAGGAGTGAAAAAGTGAAGCTGTTAAGATCCTGTCTCATTTTCTCTCTGTTACCTACTACTGCTGTACATTCTACACCCGACCCTTGACAATATGCAAAAAATATTAAAACCTTGTATCACAATCTCCTTAATTCACCACTGCAGTTACTCTGTACTGCCTCTAAGTCCTGATTTTAAAGCCCTACTGTAAAACTGCTCGCTACTTAAGAAAACAGTCCACATCTCCTTTGTGTGCAGTAATTCTGCAAGGGTCTTCACTTGTTCAATCACAATTTGTTTGCGCTGTAGCTTTGAAAGGTTTCTCCCAAATTATCTGCAAAATGACAGAAACAGACTTCAAGCCCCTTCCCCGTTTTTCTTTTTTTTAATTTGCAGAATAAAAAATATTGTTCATTTGCAGAATACTCTACTGAATATTTACATTTATACTCTTAAAAACACTGGAAAGATATTTCAAGACTCCAAAGATTCCAAACACTTGTAAAATGCATTACACCTTTCTATAAATGCAGAAAACCATTCTAAGCAAATTGTGATCAGATGCTTTGTATCCTCACCTTTAGTTTCTGACAAGTAAGAATGCGTTTTGTATTTTAATAGGTTTTGAAGCTGTTCAGGAATAGAAAACCAAATACATTCTGCCAGTGAATTACTGCAGACTTATAAGCGGTGGCACACATGAACATCACAGAGCGGTTCTGGAAATACTTGCAAAGAAGCCCAGCATATGCACCCATCACCCTTCCACACACTTCTCCAGGTCATGCACCTTTTTGTTCTCCATTTTTAATCATTTACTCTCTTTTTTTTCCCCTAAGCTGCCTTGAAAACCTTGACTGCTTAACTTACCACCCTCAGACTCCTAGGCACTGCACTGTGGAGAGCTGTGGTAGAGGCTGTGCATGCACGGGCTTTGCTGTGGTGAATTATCTCAACAGAGCTCAAGGACTCACTTGCACTTCTAATTTTTGTTCTGCCCTGCATGTGGCAGGAATGTTGGAGCCCATGAGGCTGGGACTGCCTGCCCAGCACAAACCTGAGCTGCTGAAAGGGCAGACTGAGCCTTCTTCCTTAACCCGCACCTGACCACTCCTGATTGTGTCCTTGTGACAGGGCAAGCTGTATGGCTGCCAACCAGATCCGGAACTGGATTCATGTGAAAACTAATAAAAGAAAAAAAAAGTCAGTTTTCCTCTGCATCAGCTCCCTGCCCCAGCTCTACAGGCGGCTGCACAAGGGAGATGGCCAGTGCAAGCGGCTGAGGGAACGCCAGCGTGGGCCCTGCCTGCGTCTGCTCACAGCAGAAAATGAGGCCACAAAAACAATTTGGGACTCCCTCCATCCCTCTGTCCACTGGTAACTGACATCAAGAGGAACTAGTTAGATGGAGAAATAGGATAAAAGACAACAGGCTTGCCAGTGCATCATATTGGAGGCGTTTCATTAAAGCATATGAAAGCCAATGGAAAATTCAGTTTATAAGCCTAGAAGAAAAGGGGCACCCAAAATGTTCGTATTTGCCTTGAGTAAATAAAGGCAGCCCTTGGTTTAAATGCCAACTTTGTACTAAAGATTTAGTAATACCAACAAAACAAAGAACGGTTTTGTCCCAATCAATGTTCAAATAAGCTTGGTCATTGAAAAGGGACCTGCTTATCACTTCTGCCTATCTCAGAAGCCAGTTTGTGGTTATATTAGTTAGCAAAAGTGACAGAGACCTCAAGACTGCTTCCATACCTTTCACTTGTTAGTCTTTTCTTTCTATCGTTCAAGAATTTCAGCTCCTGCTATTGCTTACCTTCTGGTGGAATACAGTAAGACACAATTAATCATGATAACAAAATCCTATTCTTGTTTGTGAGTAAAACTAATTGTAGTACAGTATTTCTTTTCCATCACCTCAGAAGGTGCCTTGCAGCTTTCCCACAGTATCAAGTTCCCGATACATGCACACACACAGAGGGTGCCTAGGTGACGACTCATTCCAGCTTAACCTACCTTTTCAAACAAACTTCTCCAAACAATGTATTATCTGCATTTTAAAGGGGGTGTGTGTGGGGGTGTGTGTGTGAAATTCTATCACTCTCTCTATAAAAAGGACAGGGAGGTTTATTGTACTCCACAAAAGATTTAAGGAAAGTATTGATGGTCCAAGTAATCTGTAATACCCTGGAGGTGGAAAGAATTATTCTGAAAGTTTTCTCACACAAGGAAAAGGGAAAAAAAAATACACATAAATGATTTTACCTATTGATGGGTCAATTCCACTGAAAAATTTCATCTACTCTGAAAGAATTCACTTATGCATTTTAAAAGATTATGCCTGCAGTACCACACTTTTGAAGCTAATGGTGTTAGTTATCACAATAATGACTATACAAGGCAAAACCAGGCATTCAGTCACCCAGGTCAAATTCAGTTTCTCTTATACTTGGGAATAAACTCGGATTACGTGAGTGATAAAACACCCACAGTGCCCAAAGCATGGCTGAACACCAGGAGGCAGGTACAAGTTTACATCGTTACAAGACTGATCCCCAGTACCTGCTTGGCTGTTCATCACCTGTAGAAATTTAACCTGCAACCAGGACGCACAGCGTACGTCCTCCCATGGACAGATGTAAGTTCAGCACCGTTACCACCACTGTGCCGCAGTGCTTATGGACTGAAACCTTAAATTCAGCTCCAGTAATGCTGAATCCTTGTGATCCACCAAGTTCTTTAAGCACGTTGCAGCTGCACCCTTTCAGACCCCATCTTAGCCACATCTCATGCTTTCCCATTTCAGCATTAACCACACTTAGGAATAAATGAACTATTAGAAGAAAGCGTGCTAGTTAAGGTGAAGTTATTCAAACTCCGTACTGATGGATGTGCGCCAGTAACACACAAAGAAAACCATGTCAGTTAAAAACTATTTGTTCCACACTGTAATTAAAGTCTTAAAACAAAATGTTTAAACACTTGAATTAACTTTCTTTTTACAATACGTGATCTATTTGTTTAGCCTTTCATCTATGGGCAGAACAGATTTGATCAAATCAAATCATCTCAATAATAAGACGTGACAAAATAGGAGTAATTAACTAAACTTTTTGCATAGGAATCATTTTAGTATATGAAAAGTCATGTTGTTTGGAATATATAAATAAAACTTACATAAATATACATAAAGTTTAATATATAAAAAGTCAGATTTATTTCATATAGGATTTTAGCAACATGCCACACTTAACACCCAATAAAACAGCAAATAAATGCCAGAACAATGGCTTTGCTTCATCAACTGCAGCAAAAATCAGAAAGAAACCACGTAAGTTCTACAGTTCAGCTAGCACTGCAATTACTGTTAGATGGGATCTGGAAATCCCTGGAAGGGGACCTAGATTTGTCTGTGCATTTGATTCTCTGCCCCAAGAGCAATTTTTGTGGCCAAGAGATGCAGCATCATCATTTCTGAACGGCAGTGGGGGACTGGCAGTCAGGCTCACCCCTGCAGAGCTGGGGTAATGGTAAGGCAGCAGCTACCCTGACCTCACTGCTGCAACAGTGTTAGTGAAGTGGCTCAGGGAACTCCACGGGATCCCTTTCACTATATGAACAGTTAGTAGCTCACACTCTTGTTACATAATGATATAGAGAACAGATTTACCTCCAAATAATTATTTCAGTGGTTTTCTTTCAGCTTTATCAGGCGTAATTCCAATGTTTCAGCCTTACTTAAGAAACAAAATTAATTTTGCTGGAGGGTTTGGAGAAGAGACCAAGTAATTGTTTACTGAATGTTCTTGGAACACCATCATCATAGTCGGCATGTCAAATACATGCTCATCCATCTTTGTGATGGAAAAATAACAATTTATAACACTTGCGTCATTTGGTATCACAGTACAAGCACCACTCCTACTACAACCTATGTTTATATTAAAACATAGCAAGTCTGAAGGTAACACTGGACTAAAAACGCCTTATAATACTGATATTTTGTAGAAATCTGGTTAAAGTAAAAAAAAAAAAAGGTGAGGACTAACACAAATAAAGAATTTAATATTCAAACACCTGGATTTTATCCTTAGTTCATGCCTTGGATGTTTCACAATAAATGTTTCACAGCAAACTGCTTTGCACAGTAATTGCACAGTAATACACAGCTTAGCAGTTTGGTATCAAATACTGGTAACTAAACTGCATGCCCCAAAAGACTAAAAATATTTAGATTTTTCAGTGTAGCAGTATGTTAGTCTTAAAGATGCCATCCTTCAACACATAGAAGTGACAGTGCTGTAACTCAACGTGCTAGAGTATGCCATAGCAAGTGATGGACAGAAAGTAACTCTGAGCTAATAATCTTTTGCGTTTTCAACACTTATTTCCTGATTTTGATATCTAAATAACTTCTATGAAATGACTAATTGATATATCTGGCAATAACAAGATACCTTCTTAAAGAGCTTCCCTTTCAGGAGTCAACTTTTTTGTGCATATGTGCACACAGAAGCAGTCAAGCAATAACAGATTTTAATTAAACTATAATGTGTGTGTAGGCTCATACCAAATACTCCCATATGATGGTGATACTGGATGTTCACATGTTTTTCTTTTTTTCCCCCCTACCATTTTCTAGCTTGAACAGAAAACAACCCAGGTACAAAGCTGTTACTTACAGTTCATTCTTCAATAAGACCCACTTTTCCTCATAGCACAGATGAGAAAAAATAGGAAATTACAGGGCCAGATGTTGAGAAGGCACATCATGAGGTTATTGTTAAACAGTGCAAGCTCTTGGTGAGCCAGAAAATATATATTTACTCAAGTTACAGTTCAGCAAAGCCTGCTAGTAAATTGTTTTAGAGGTAAGGTCATATGACTGACCACCTCAGCTTCTTCCAACAATTATCAAGCATATAGAAAGGAATGAGAGCTGAATGAAATGCATAAACTGTGACTGAGGTGGCAGAATCAATTCTGGGTAATAGCTGTATCAGTATTTCAGCCAAAAGCTTCCCATGTCACTCCCCATTATTTCATGGCCATTTACAAAAGAAGTTGAGCAAATTACTTTGAGATTGTATTTATGAGTATTTCTCATCCATCTGGGTGACTTATAAGGGAACATAAGAAGCTTAAAAAAACCCCAGTATTTTATATGCAGCACACATAAGTATTTATTTCAGGAACTTTGAAGTGTTTATTGGCACCTACTGTACTGGAAAGCTGGCTTTTCTACAGTACTTGTCTTGAAGTGTCTCAAAAGCAAGTCTTCCTTAATGATCAGCCACTTTTTAAACGCTTGACCAAAAACAGAAAAATTAAAGGTGGGAGGAGACTTCCAGTCTTACCTTTTACACTAAAGGAGTCTACCCCTGACAAATATTTATCAAACTTGTTTTTAAGAAACATCCACAAAGGAAAGTTTTTTTTAAACAGCCCCTAGGTAAGCCCTTTCAGAGTTTCACCATCCTAACAGTTGAACTTGTTCACCTAATATCTAAGCTAATTGTTTAAGCTAATTGTCTAAACCATGCCAATTTTTTTTTGTTCTTCCTCCAGCAAAGATCAAAAGATATGACTGAATAATTTTCTATACTGGAAATAGGTTTCAAATACAGGCACTAATTATTTTCATACTGAAATAATTAAAAAAATGATGAAATACAAGACTTTCTTTAATACTTTGTTAATTCTGGTATTTATGACATGAAGGAAAGCTGTAAGAAAGTGGCAAAAATAAGCTTTTGAAAAGCTAAAGATGAGGTTGCTCCAATTTGCAATTCAGTCCCTTAGGTATACATTCAAGTTTGATCAACATCACTGGCTGTACTGCTATGGGAAGCATATCATAGAGCAGAAAAAAGAGCCTAACTTTTTAAAATTGCAGTTCAGTTTTCAGTTTTCTCTTCCTCCCCTGAGAAAATCAGCACTGCCAATAGCTGTTATTCTTGGCACTACCAGAAATCACTCCATGCAAAGCAAACTATTACCCAACACAAAAAAAGACACTTGATTCTCTAATCATAAGACTGATGACTGGCACAGTGATCGAAGGACTGTGAAATGCAAATCCATTTTTCTGTCCAGGAGAAATAAAACAATAAGAAGTCCAGAAATCACTGTTTCTTCCTGACTACTATCAGTCCTCCCTCACCGGGCTGCAGGACATGTCTTTCTGCTGTCAGCATTCACGTTGCCTTTGGTCTAGGAGAAGAACCAGTAGACACTGAAAGATACTAAAATAATGGAGAGCTGTCTGGAGATGAGCATTGCTTAGAGAAGCTGACGCATTTGAAGGCCCTCACCATAAGCACCTATGAAATCTCTTTGCGTGTCCAAATACCCACTATCTTAGCTCAGTCTATGTGGATTGTCAAGCAAGCAGCATGAGGCACCCCCCCAATGAAGGCTACCCCTGCCAAACTTCAAGGTTTTGCCCAGAAGCAGGGCAGGTAACACTCCATGAAAAAACACCCACAGCAACGCACTTTCAGAAATGCTTGAAACTTCTCTGCAATACAGAAAGTAAAATAAACAAACAGCAGAGTCAAGGAAAAATGATGACGGATAATTTAATTCCAAGCATTCAAAACCTTGCAGAATTCACCATTACAAGTAACAGCAGATATAAAACACAGTGTATGAGGCAAGCTCCCTTAGGGAGCACCACAATCAGTTTTGCCTACGTAGTATAAACAGATGTGCACATTAAACAATTGCTTGCTAATAATGAACTGTATTGAAGAGCTGCTTTACTATGGGAACAACCACCCCACATCAAAAGAACTTAATTTGTATATCAAAGGAGAAATTACACTCAATAATAAGGGTTTTTTTGAATTGTCACCTAAAAACAGTATAGGACAAACCTAACTTTTGGTCTGAAGACTTTTGAAGGGAGAAGAGATTTCCGTAACAGCTCCCCCCACCCCCAACCCCCCCCCAAAAAAAAAAGAAAAAGAAAACACACGCTGCATACTGCAAATATCATAGGAAAGAACAGAAACTAATTTTAACTATGCGGTATGAGGAGGTGGGTGTGAAAAAAAGGAAGACTACTTCTTACACATACTCCAAAACCTCTCAGCAACATCAAAGGCAAGCATGCCACATTCTTCCAAGAGGTGTTTGTTTACGCTCCCAGAGTAGTTTATGGTGCGTAGGACTCCCAATTGCATGGAGGAATGTGCTCCCACCAGTACCAAGATCCTCTCACACTTTCCTATTTACTCCTCAAACACCTCCTTTATTCCACTAGCCCTATATGAAAGCTTGCTAGAGACTCAAGAGGCACACAGTGCTGCGCCACTGAAGCCTGCTTTGCCCACTCGCAGCAGAATATTAAATATCGCTCTGCTCTCTCCCTGCTGCTCTCCTCTTTCAAGAAACACTTTCGTGCTCTCTGCAGAATTTTGCTACTTCATTCAACACCATCTACAAAGTCTGAAGTAGCTTAGTGGTGGGCTTTATGTCATTTACTGATGATGGCATGGCTTTATGTCACACACAGCACTTTCAGGCTTTTCACTAATCCCCATTCTTTTCTTCTAAGCCTTATGTTACTTGAGAATTTGACAGGAGGAAGTTTCATATGGACAAGGCCTTCCAAAACCAAGCTGCCACTGGTTGTTGACCAGATGAAATACAGCACAGTAGAGCTTTCATCTGTCAAAGGCTGCACAAACCATAATGCAAGCTCTTACTCTTTTTCTCCAAACAAGGGCAGAAGTAAAAGCTCAAGGTTCAAACTCATTTGAGTCTTTAAACCCCACAGAAGTTCTCTGAACAAAGAGCCAAGTGCTACAAGCAAGGACAGCCACGCACTACTTTCCGTTTTACCTCTCTGTGTAGGAAAATCATCAAAAAAATGTTAAACCTTTTGTGAAGAGATCCCATTTCTTGTATCATTGTACAACTAAAAGAGATGGTGTTACAAGATTTTAAATTCGGTACAAAACTTCAACTCAATTGGTTAGAATTAAGCAATAAAAACATTTCTGCTTAAAAATCAAGTCACATGGTGACTCTGTCACCAGTCTAAACCCATAAAATGGAGAAGAAAAAAACGGTAGGTAAGTTCAATGTACTCAATTACTTCCATTAATTGTTTACACTTCCTAATGAAATCAAATAGTTTCACAGCTCTAAGCAATATAGCTTAGCGATGAAAAAGCTGGCCATACCCTCCTTGTTTTGAAGTCTCTCTACTCATGAGCTGTTCCTAGCAGGAAACACCCTTCCTCCAGCTGTAAGGACAGTTGAGCAGCTGCCTTAATAACCAATGCCAACTCCACATATTAATACATAAAAGCAGCTGCCTGCCTGCCTATGCAGCTGAAGGAAAAGTGCTGGAGGCACAGGCCAGTATCTAATACTGGCACTGATTGCAAAGGCAGCTGCTCGGTTCATACAGCTGCAGGAAGAGTGCTAGGTATCAAAATCAGAGGAGAAATGGAAGATGAAATGGCTCAAGCTGTGTAATCTAATTCCCAGAATTTATAACAGATACTTGCATCCTTAATCTCTGATCCTCAGCTACCCATTTGTGAACTGAGATAAATATAGGATAACTATGCCTGCCTGCTCATAGGATCCTGAAAAATTAAATTCATTTGTGACTGTGAAGCATATTAATATGATATCCCACCAATGCCAAGAAGAAATAGGGAATTCTATCTTCTTTGTGAACTATTCAAAGCACGGCATAGTTGTTCATTACATAAATACCATTCGTTCTATACATTAAATAATATTAAAGACTCAGAAAAAATTAAGATGAAAATTAAGCATGGATGGGCAAATTAAGCACTCTTCAACTTCTGAGTGCTAGCTAGACTTTGTACACCACACACACATACTAGAGAAACATGCCCTGGTTTCCCTGCTCTGACTCAGTAGGCATATGTAGCAGTCTGTACTTCACTGCATAGCATAAATACCGTAAGCAGCTTATATCGCTTTTGGAAAAAGCAATCTCCATCGATATGCTGCAGCTGACGACAAACACTGAATAAGCTGTATTCTCAAAGTGGTACAGAACCTGCATGCAATTACTAGCACAAGGGGCTTTCAGATCCCCTTCTTTGTTGAAAGGGCAACTACAGGGCCAGCAGAACTGACCAGACTCTTTCAGTTGGGAGCAGGGAAGAAGTGGTAAAAAGAGAACAGAAGTGGAAAACAGACAGCAGTATCTCTCAGAAACACAGGATCTCTGCTGCAGTGGACTTCAGTATATGAGGCACAAGGGAGGAACCAAACACAGGACAAGAATCAGAAGTGGAGGGAAATCTAGGGGCAGAAGATGGCATGAAGAGCTTCATACAGCACCAGCTCTTCATCTCGTGCCAACTCTTAACTTTGGGTCTCATCTCCAGAGTGAGACCAAGGGGTTGCTCCTGGGTTAGAAAGCTCTGAATCAGGTGCAAAGAACCTCCAGTGCCTCTGTGGGAACCAGCACTGGGCTGGCACAACTAGTAGGTCTCCATGCAGCCAGGTACCTCTGACTCAGGCCCACAGCGTACTCCACAGTACTGACACCATGTCTCCCCTTGCTCTCTAGAACATTTCAAGACTTTATTTAACTTAAGCTGAGATGCCCTAATTCTGGCTGAATTGCTAAGCAAATGTCTGGGGAAAGAAAAATCAACAACCTCAACCATATAGAAATTGCCGTTATCTGTTCTCAACTAGCCAGTTCCTGGCTATGCAATGGTATAAATGCAATTTAACAGCTACTGTAACTGCTGACAGAACACAGTAACAGCCAATACTTGTGTATTTACTAGAAACCGAGCCTTTCAAAAGTTCCCATAAGAAAGAAATACCTGATACACAGTGAAAACCATCTACATCAAAATCATCAGAAATACTCCATATCCTGTTGGGTTATTCCACACAGCATTATTAAGAAAAAATAAATTGATCAAGAAGTCTTTTAGATAAAGAAGTCTTACAAATGTTTTTATTCAACCACTTTATTAAAGAAGACAAGCAGAAGATAAAAGAAAATGAAATCTCACAGTGTTCCTAATTACCCCTCCTCAATTTCTCTAGGCTTTTGGCAAAGTTTGAAGATCATATACTGCATAAAATTGCAATAAAATGCATACATTTAAATGACTGGTACCATTATGGATGCCTGCAACGTACTGTTTCAATACCAAATAAATTTTAATATTGGTATCAAATTGAGTGAACTTATGAAGACAGCTCTTTGTTGTGCTGCTGGATGTGTTTCTATGTTTCAGAACTGAAGCACACGGTAAACAAACCACTCACACACCTCATGATAGGCTCAATTATACCTAAAACCCTGGCTGATAATTAGTGCTTCCTACTCAATTCCCTGTCATTCACACAAAACCTCTAATGAAAGCGAATACGTTGGTGTGTGACATGCTGCATTTTATCAATACCCTATATACAAAGGTAAAATTAATTCACTACCAATAATGTTATCCTCCACTGCTCTATTAGTCAAGAACTTCCTTGCCCCCTACCCAAGACTCTAGTAAATGAAGAGATTCTTGTAATTTTTTCCCAAAATGGTGATGGCATTTCCCTCTTTCTGCGATACATCTGTTGTATTGAATGCGAATGTAGACTGAAATGTCTGAGGAAATCAAGCAGACACTTTCAAAATATCTCCAAATCCAAAGATTTAGAGCAGAAGAAGAATGGCAAGCTGCACAAGCTAAAAGACAACATCAATGGTGGCCAGCAGGTCGAGGGAGGTGATTCACCCCCTCTACTCCACTCTGGTGACAGCCCACCTGGAGTGCTGCGTTCAGCTCTGAGGCCTCCAGCACAAGAAACATGGATCTGTCAGACCAGGTCCAGGGGAGGCCCTTGAAAATGACTGGGGGATGGAACACCTCTCCTATGAAGAAAGGCTCTGAAAGTTGGGATTGTTCAGCCTGGAGAAGGCTCTGGGGAGACCTTATTGCAGCTTTCAATGTATAAAGGGGTCTTCTTAGAAAGATAAGCACAGACTTTTTGCCAAGGCCAGTAGTGACAGGACGAGGGGATAAGTTAAAAGAATGTAGATTTAGATTGAACATAACGAGGAAATTTTTATGACAAGTATGGCAGGACACTGGCCCAGGTTGCCCAGAGCAGCTGTGGGTGCCCCATCCCTGGAAGTGCTCAAGGCCAGGCTGGACGGGGCTTTGAGCAACCTGGTCTAGTGGAAGGTGTCCCTGCCCATGGCAGGGGGGTTGGAACTAGAGGATCTTTGAAGGTCTCTTCCAACCCAAACCAGACTACAACTGTATGATTCTCCTAGCTGCAGACCAGATTCCTAACATGACAGCCAACACACACAAGTGTTACAAAAAGGATTACTTCCATCATACACTCAAAACACCAGTGAAGGATCTGGAGATTTTTAGCACATTTTAGGGTTTTATTTAGTTTAGTTAGGTTTAAAGAAATAATGGCTAGAATATCCTGCTGTTAGGTACTCTCCTACTTTCCTGAAGACTCTCCCTTTGAGTGCCATCAGACAGGTAGTGGACTATCATATCTACAGTATAGATGATGTGGAACTGGAGGATGTACAGGATAGAGAAAAAAATAAGAACAAAACTCTTCTGCCTATCTCTGAAACGACTGTCAGCAGAATATGCAGCCCTACATAGTAAAATCTCACATAAGAAATATTCCCAGATGCGCTGCAGAGATGGGCCAATCCCCAACAACTATGCACACAAGCAACATGCACTGTCGAGAAGAGAACAGTCTTAAACTATTACTCCTCTATTCATAGCATAATTACTATACAGCTTCATACAGGTTGTTTTCATTATATTCTACAAGTGGCAACTCCAATCTGTACACAAACTGGGAGAACAATTTGACTTCCTCTATTTTCTTTCCCTAGGTACTGTGTGTTTCTATATATCTCAGAGGAGTTCAGTACTCTTATTCAGCTTTTACTTTTCTGAAATTAAAGCAATTAAGGTTTTAACAGGAACCTTTCCCTATGAACAAGTCTTAAACAGAAAAAGCCCACTAAACAGTTGCAGTAGACAATGGCCAATAAATACTGGGATTAATAATGAAATCTACACTTTTTTTACAAAATGCAATTCTCTGTACATCTTTATTCAAAACATAAGAAAACATCTGTATACAGGATTAGACGCAGCAATTTTATCTTAGCATTCAGAAATATTTGTTATATTAAGCAAAACATCAGTCAACATTTAACTCCAGCAACTGGCTGAGGTATGATATAACTACATACTTTTATGTAGTATGTTACGCATAAATTATTAATTAATATATTACATCTTAATTTATTCTTACAAGTCTCAACTAAGCAAGGTAAGAATCTGAACACTAAGGAACAAGGTAGTGTTGAATTTTTCTTGACACCCTCCATTACAGCACAGTTCTGCAAATTGGCACAAGCAGATGTAGATGCTTCACTAGCTTCCAAGCTGCTTCGCAGTCTTGACTGCCAGAAAACAGATACTGGGAAGCCATAGCAACATTTATGCCATTTATCAGTAGAGTCCTTTTCAATTATGATGTGTGTCAACAAATTTCAGCCAGGAAGAATAATGTCTCCTGGCTAAAAAACAGAAATAATAAATTCATTTACTTCCTACTCCTGCCCAAAAAAGCCTGTATTCATGGGTACCTTACAGTTTCCGTGCTGTGATTTTTTTTCTTTCATAAAATGGGAATAATAATTTATTATAGCAGAAAAACATACTTCGTTAATATTTACAACATTCTACTTGAGGATTCCAAAGTCAGCAACAGAAATTAGTAATGTGATATAACAAGCCGTACAGAGACACATCTTATTGACATTTACTCATACAAGCTAGAGTACGTACACGTAACTACTGCTTCCCCTAGAACGTCATCAAGCCTTCATACAAGCTCAAGATCATGAATAGCAGCAGGCATTTCATTACAGGGATGCACAAAACAGGCAAGAAGATACAATTCCTACCCTGAAAGCCTACAAACATATTTTTAATGAAAAATTAATTGAGCTTAAAACAGGAGGGAAGGACAAGTGAAGATGACAAACCAGCCACGAGGTTTCTCAGGACTTATTTTTAAAAATATAGATCATGGTAATTCAGAACAATTTTAAAAAAGATAAATATAGACTGAGGTTCATTGTAGGGATTATCCACACCACAAGGAGACTACAATTAAAATGATAGGAAAAAAAACCCCATTCTTAAGATCAGTCAATAAAAGAAAGGTAGAAAAAAAGTTAAAAGAGATAAAGATAGAAAAAAAAACCCAAATTTGTTCTGCAGTCAGAGTAGCTGGGCATATGTCTTTAGGGTTCCTGTGAATGTGTATCCATATATTTCTGTACTGCAATCACTGCTGGTCTAATGTGACCCAAATATTCAGCAACTCACCCCGCAGGCCAATGAGCTCTCCTTAGTCTCCTCTTAATCTCCTGGTGGGAAAACACCCTTGGACAGGAGCATCACTCTCTGGGGGTTTGCTGAGTGGAAGCAGTGGCTGCAGGCTGCATCTCATACACGGTCGTGAAACCTGCCGAGTGCTGCCATGTTTTGCCTCTCACATCCCTGCTCCCACCGCAAGCCACGCAGCTAAACATTTAAGCAAGTGAAAAGGTTTTTACTCTCCAAATGCCGTTTGTTTTCTTACAGAAAACATCCAAAGGAGGGGTTGCCAATACATTTTGTGCAGTTTGAAAAGCTGTTCAGAAAATAATCAGGTTTTTAGGAAGTATTTCAGGGTGCAATGGAGTACAATTTACAGCAAGACACTGCTAGTCCCAGGGGAAAGCAGGAGAGATCCAACACTTATCTACAACAAACTTGTTCGACTTGGCTTGTGCTCACAGTGCGCTGGCGGGGCGGGCTGGCTCTCCTCGCACAACGGCACTTGTGTCTTCTCAAGGCTCCTCAAGTTCCCACCAACCTCTTGCTCCGCGGGAGAGAACAGCAGCATACTTGTTCACTTCAGCGTACTTTTTCATTAGAGAAGAAATGTTGATTTCAGGGGTCATTTCAAAAATAATTACGTCGAACAAAAGCACCTCTTCCGTTTGGGATTACTACCTATGAAAACTTTAAATTTTACTTCCACAACAAAGACCATGCAGAACACGGTAATACCAGATTACAACACTTAGATTACGATTCAAATCATGAAAATTAAACCTACATCTGTGAAAACAGCACTGGTTTGCTGCAGACTTTAATCTCAAATAAACTGAAAATTAGTAAATAAATAGATCACTAAAACACGCAATCACAAGATCAGAACTGAAGTTTATCAACCTATATAAAAAATTATTCTTACTATTTTGGATGCCATCCTTCACCAGCCCCCTACTATGCCTTCTCCAATTCCAGCATATGTTTGTGTCTCTGCTTGAGATAATTTTTGATAGCGGGCAAACTAATTAAACATTCTTTAGAAGCCACAGGGCTGAAGTCACTGTGCAGTGACTAAACACTGCAGCTGTCAGGAGAGGCAAAGTGGGTTCCCATCCTAATCCCACACTGACCTCGGAGCCGAGCCTGAGAACCTGTCAGAAAGGTGCTCTCACAGCACAAGACAGCGAGCAGCAGCTGCTTATGCTCAGCAGGCTGCAGCCAGGCCTTTTTTTGGGTTTTTTTTGTTTGTTTGTTTATTTTCTTTTTTTTCCCCTCCTTTGTTTTTATGTTTTTTGGGGTTTTGGTTGTTGTTTTTTTTTACTGTCACTTTGGATACACACTGCACAACACTTGTACATCATCCTCGTTCCTGGTGAGAAGGAGCTGTCTCTGAGCTCAGTTTTTCACAAGCTCAAAAGCTGCTCAAGCCCAGGACGAAACCCAATGTCCTCTAGTCAAATTGCAGGCCAAAAACCTGCACCCACCCTGTGCATGGGATAAGAAGCATGAAAGATGTATGTAAAGGTATTTCCAAATCCAATTAAATGCAGGTATTTGACAATGTAATTAATGAAAGTATTAAGCTTTTTCTTCCCTTGAAAATAAAGAAAATTAATTTGAAAAGTACATCAATAAGCAAAAAAGAAACTTATTTAATCATACTAAATTAGTCATTAAAGCATAAATATCTGGCTGAATATCTAACCTATCTTTAATCTGAAGGTGTGATTTTAAAATACAAGGTAGAAGGCAGAGAGTAAGCAAACTTATTTTTATGTTTTAACCAAGATGCAATGCAGATGCAATATCAACTCACAGTGAAAAACCTGACAAACAACAGACTCAACAGAGAAGGAAAACCTGAATAATGCCTTTGATTTAGGCATTCGTTCAAAAAACCACAATTCTCAGCAATTCAACTAGGTATGATCTGTCCATAAAGACTCAAACTCCTAAATTGACTGGACAACAGCAGTATTGTCTGCAGATCAGTAAAGGAGTTGGTATATCCGTGGTGACAATACTCTAGCCACCATGCTTCTCATCCAAGCGATCTCCTCACAGCACCTTGGAGCAGCCTAATTTTCTAAAATAAAAAAGAATGCAAATGTAATCACTGTTTATGGAAAGGTCATTCTGAAACCGAGAGACTGGAAAAGGACACCTTTTTTTTTTTTTTTATGAGTTACTAAAACAGAGTTTAAAGAATTGCTCAGCACCTCAGCATTACTCAGCACTCCTCATCAGTTCTGATTACAGTTCACTGCAGGGTCTAGCCCAATGCACTGCAAAGACCTGTTCTCATCACACACAATCCAAAATTTTCCTTTGGTGCCATGACCCCATCCTTCCACCACCAATTAAACAACTTGGCAAGCTTCCTCCAGTTCAACCCAACTTTTACAAATTTGGCACATGTGTTTCCTGGTTTTGTACAAGCAGGGCATTTCCTGACTGGAAGAATGGATACTGGTTTGAAGAAGATCTTGATTACAGATAAAGTCTCACCTCCACTGAAGTCTCACATAAAATTTCAAATAATACTTAGTGATATCTATAACCAAATATTGAAAAAAAAGTCACGTGATCATCGATCCTGGTCTGACCTCAGAAATAAATACATCTTAAACTAGGAAAGCAGGGTTACTGCCTTTTTCTTAAGTAACTTTCAGACACTGCCTTCTTACTGTTTCTCAAAGGTACCAGTGCTTAGATGACGAAATAGTTAGATCTCCTCTAAGTGGTGGGAATTGAGAAGAGCATTTGAATTCTGCCTTCTCCTGTGAACAGCATTTTCCTGCTAATTTCTGGGACTGCATCAAACCACCTGAAGTCTCAGTTTCCCAGCCGTCAAGGCAATAGGAGAGAGGTGAGTAACAGGCATTTGGACAACAGTATCATCACTCCTCCAGGCGTCAAGCCACTCCTGAGGAATCAACAGCTAGAAGTTCCTTCGCAAAAGAGGTTACCAGGAGCATATCAAGCCTCTCCTCTGATCAGCACACTGACTTATAAAACACAGCACTGTATTAAAAGATCTTCATCCTTTGGGCTTAGAGGTATTTCAAGACACGGGGCCTGGATATATAAAAGACTTTCTAGTAGGCAGATTTCTATTATTTAAAGGTATTTTTGAAGCTGAAGCAAAGGAAGTATTTATTCACAAAACTTAAGTCTTCAAGACACAGGCTCCAAAGAGTGCCTGCCTACGTGAGAACCACCTCACAGCATACCTTTGTGTTTCAAATACAAGTTGCATTCCTTCAGCTGAGGCTCCTTCTAGGAAGCAAACTTAAATAAGATACAAATTAAAATCTGTAAAAACAAAATTCCATATGAAACTTTACCCCTGGGAAAAGGAAAGAGAAACAAAGAGCAGATTGCATGCGACAGATGTTAGCCACGTCTCTCATGGTGTTGTTGGAATGTGCATGTGTACATGGCAATGGGTGCAGGAGATGGGACCTAACCAGAATAAAACTCGATCTACAGAAGGACATGGGCAAAACTTTGCTTTTAATCTTCAAAGTGCAGTTGGGATCATTATCCCATCATACCTAATTAATATTCAAAGTGATTAAAACCTTAAGGGAATATAGGTTTATAAACTATGAGAGATTGAGCCTGGATACACTGACTATAAAAGATAAGGCTCACTGCTATGAACAGCCCACAAAATACTTATTAAAACTCCATCTGAGAAGTTTTAGGCTTGATAAAGAGAGTGACCACAGATGAGCTCTTTTAAATAAAAAAATAATCTGGTCATAAGTAGGAATCCCGAGGAAGTTTGTAGACTGTTTGTTTCCAACCAGGAATTTTTAACAGCCTCATTATTACCTGAATTAAAAGATGCCTTTCTCATTAATCAAAATTTTGACTGTAAATACACATTTTTTTATTATCCTAGAAGTTACCTGATTTATTGATAAGAATATTGGGGAAAGATTTTATACTTTTGTCAGTATATGTCACGTAGTTCACTATATAATTAATGCTTTCTGCTATGATTTGAGTTGGCTACAAAGCAACCTCCTGCAAAATGACTAAAAGTTGAACTTTCAAATCAAGAAAGGAGTACCACCAGAACAGGAGATACTCCACTGGGGAAATTACTGATTGATAAAATGGTGTATCTACTATATTGCCAGCTGGTCGTGGTGTTTGCCTTCAGAGAGAGGCTGTACCACTATTCACATAAGTACAATCATTTCCCAATGTATACCTGACAGGTGCCAATTTCAAGCCCAGTTAAAACAAAACCATTCTTACCAGCAGTACTTCTGCAATCATATCCTTCTATCAGCTGCAGGATGCAAAAAGCTAAAATAAACTATTCAGGTAGCAGCTAGCCACACTGCTAGACTGCATGTTACATTAATTGTCTGTCTGCCCAGCCAGAAAGTTTTGAGTACATTTACTGTTTTAATGGGGAAAATAACTGACTGAGGAGGGTGGGGAGGCAGAATTTGGGGGGGTCAAATTTCCAAAATCTAACCTTCTGAAAGCTGATTTTCTATTCATGGTATTGACTGTCTAATTAGATTTTAACCCTCTTCCTCATCAAGCAATAGCGACTTCTTATTTCATATTCACATAGAAACAGAGTAGCGTTCTTGTTCTCCATCTGCTGGCTCTGCAGCAGCAGTTGACCATGATTTCCAGAACACTCCCATTGCTGACAAGGCAGCAAGGAACCAGACAGAAAGACTTTATCCTACACCCCTTACTATTAATATTTGATGAAGCTGTGTCTGTAATGAAATGAAAGCAGACATAACAGAACCAGAAATAATCCCAGAACTAATCAGACAGAAAATATGAAGGTGATGACCTGGGCTTTATGACTGCAAAGAATTCACTGCTTTAATCATACTCATTTCTTCTGAGTACCTTTACTTCAGACCGGCTATCTGTTAAGAATGATATTTACTTTTATTTACTACAACATGATAATTATGATCATCATTGTTTTGTATCACTGATATGACATTAGTGATCTCACAGCTTATATTGTGCCATACCCTGGAGTTCTACTTGATCCAAGTGTTAATTTAACAGTCACCTTCAAAATAATCCCGCACACGGAGCCTATCGTGCGTGCCTGTATCCCTCCCGCCTCTTACTGACAGTTTCTAATAAGCAGTAATTAAGTTTTTTAAAAGCTGATAGCAAAAGTTGTAGATACACATTTTCACCCTTGCAAGTATACGAGAGACAGAGACACTCCCAGCACAGAGGCTAGCATGGAGCAGGATGCTGTAGAAGACGGACGCCCAGACAGGCTAGCCTAAAACAGCAGCCAGCAGTTAAACAAGGTGGGTTCACTCATCCAGCAACCTCTGATGTGCGGCATGATCAAACTTCCAGTGGAGTCACTGGGACTACTCCAAAGACTCTGCTGCTCCAGCTTCCCCAAACAGTCCTGTATCACGCAACATTGCTTAAAATGTGGACAAGAATGGCCCAGGTGCCAAGAAAAAGGCTACTTCTATAGAATGCTAGCGACGATTGCCAGCATCCCATTTACATCCTTCTAAATTTTCACGTGTCTCATTTCCCACTCACTGGACTGACCTCAAATTTCATTTACCTCTTCCCCTAGCCCAGAGCACTGGTTACCTTGTCAGACTATCACAATCTAGTCCAGATGGCGTACTGACAGCTACTCCAGCTGCTACAGGGAAGGAGAGGCAGTTCTCAGATGGCCTCCTGCCTCGCTTTTCAGTGGGAAAACTAAGAGAGACTACGTAACTGGGATCAGATGGTTTGGTGCAAGGCTGAAAGGAGCCAAACTATAGATCTGTATCACTCCAAAACAGTTAACTTAGATTTCCAGAGATTTCCAGAAGGTCCCTTCAAAGGAGACCATAAAAAAACCCACCCCACACATAACACCACACTAAGCTGTCATGGAATAAGGATAATCATCACACTGAGGAATGGGAAAGACAGGAAATAAAATGAGGAATGAAGTGGTTGATATTTTTTCAATACAGGGAAATCATCAGTCGAGTCCCACAGCAAACTAATACTGCAACCTGTATGCAGTCTCCGCCTAAAATCAGAAAGGGGGTTACAACTATTTATGTTAGTAAAAATAAAGCTAGTCACAGATTCATAAGGACCTCACTGAGTAGTGTGAATGGAATATGAAGTGACAAATGAAATCCAATGCAGGTAAGTGTGAAGCGCTGCACATCAAGGGGAAAATAGCCAAAATTTACATTCATGCTAAACTACTTTCTATTGCGCAGGAATGTGGAGTTACAAGAGATGATTTTAAAGAAAACACCTGCTTTGGACTCTGCTTCAGTCAAAAAGCAAATTGAGTATTTGGCTTTACATAAGAAAAAAGAGAACTAAACCAAAAATATTTTTTGCTGCTGTACAAATTAATGGCCTTAAAAAGTGTCCCTTTCATTTATCCTCTTCCCTGTGAAAGGATATAGTTATCTTCCAAGTGTTCAGAAAACAGTGGAAAAAATAGCTGGGACAGTTCAGCCTCAAAAAGAAAGGACTGAATGGTGTGACCAGTGCTCCCTGCTCCTGACCCCTGGTAAACTTCAATTTTGTGTGACAAACAGGAATACATATGAGTCTTGAGTCACGGAAAGCAGTGAGCGGATAAAATGCTTCGTTGTTGCTTCTAATGCAGGAATAAGTGGGCATTAAATACAACCGGCATGATAAGCAAAGAAAAAAAACCCTTCATTTATCACACAGGTGGGGATATTCTGTCATTAGTTACTGCAGACGCTGAAGCAGTTGACAGAGGTTCCAGGAGTGTTTTGCTAGGGCAGGAGAGATCGCTGAAGGGCTGTTAACCATGCAGACACTACCTCTTGCTCAGGAAGTCCCTCCACCCACAGGTGGCTGGAAGCTGAACAAAAGCCCCGTTCTGCTATTGCCGCGCCCATAAAGCTTCCCCAGGCACTGGCTACTGCTGCAGACCACGTCCTGCAAGAGGTACTGCTGCCTTACCCCAAAAAGCTGGTTTTACTTTCTTGTTTCTGCCACCAGAAGCCACAGGCAACCACAGCCACAGGCTTTGGGGGAAGGAGATCAGGTGGTAGGCAGGCTGGAGGGAGGCAAATCCAACAAAAGCCTGGAGTCCTCAGCCAGCTGGAAAGTCCTTCCCTTCCTCTCAGTTCTGTGTTCTGCATCCATTCAAAATACCTTAGAAACCTCAAATATTTTCAAATATCCCCAGACGTGAGTTAAATAGCTGTGATTAGAGGAATGCAGAGTCTCTAAAAGCTACACTTAAACCAAAATACCCAAAGACCAGGAATCTCATCACTTACCTGGAAGCAAAACTTAGTCACTGAAAAAGGAAAATACAGATGTCCTGGAAACTTTCTGTTGTTCAAACAAACATGAAAAAGTTTTTAAAATAATTGGTTTAAAAATAACAATGCAAAAAATAAGCCTGAATCTAAACTGAAGGTAATTCAGCAAAAAGTTGTTCATGCTTCTCACAAGGAATGCAACCTTGCTTTAATTTGCTTTATTTTTTTTAAATTGTTTAGATTTTTTAATGCCTGTATAGCCTCTTTCATTTGAGGTAATGAAAACCTAAGAAGTGACTGAAAACTGCAAGCCAAACTCATTCCTTTCATGTATTTATACCTTTTAAAATGCACGCATCTGACTCAACACTTCTTTCAACATAATCAAAACCAAGAGTTCCTACATTAAAAATGTACCTTTTCTGTCACTGAATAGCTGTAGAAAAAACAGAGTTAATCCTTTTATACTGAGGGAAACCCTCGATAACATACTTTATTCACTGAAAACACATTGTGACTGACTTTCATCTGGTATGGGAGGAGGTCATGCATAGTGTCAGTGCTTCAGTGAATTAAAATCGTGCTCACAGAGTGCCCTGAGAGGCCACAAAAGTGTCTCTTGACCAGTGACTCTCTGTCCCGACCACAGGGCATCACAGATACACCACAATGATGGCAGCTATGGGGCTCTCCCCAACAAAACGAAGGCAGGGTGATGCCACCTTCCTAATCCAACATGTTCTATCACACCTAAGGATTTGTCCTATCACCAGGCCTAAGAAACCATCTCAACAAAAGAATAGACTCACTGGCTTCTCAGATGACCAGAGGTGGGCAGGGAGGATGGAAAAAAGGGAGCTGTACAGATCACCAACATAGGAAGGGTGAAAAAGTCACAATGGATCAAAATAATAACACTAACAAAAAGGACCACCTTTTATGCATCTGGAAAAGTTATTCCTTATTACTTTGGGTAGTTTAGTTGTTGTTTTTTTTTTCTTTTTGGGGGGCCGGGGCATTACTTTCTTGCTTCATATTTAGCTTCATATCTACAGTAACATCAAAATTATATACTGCATAACTACTGCCTACCATTTGATCCCCATTTGCATAACTGATGTATGCAGATGTCCAACACTTTGTAACCACACCATCTAATTGCCAGTATTATTTTTTTCAGACCCCTTCTCCAACTTGTCAACTTAATTTTGAAACCTAAGGCCATATTACATTTAAAGGAATCTGAAACTGGATAAGCAGCTTCTCTCAGCTTGGTATCACCTACATGTTTAATGGGCACACTCAGTATTCCATCACTCTGATCATTAATGAAAATGCCGGTAGCTACCATTAATCCAAGGCAGTGTCCTATGGAAGCAAACTCAATGTATCTTTTTCTTCAGACAATGAACCATTTGCTGATACTGATGCACTACGGTTTTGCATGTACTGTTTAGTTCCTACCTTCCTAGTTTGCTATCAGGCGGCCACCAAGATGGCATAAAAATACTAACTAATGTCAAGCTTCTGACATGTACTGTTTCCCTTCTGTCCACAAAACCTGTTGACCCCAATGACTAATTTTTTAAAGAAAACTAAATTCATTTTACACAATTTGTAACAAATCCAAAGAGATTGTTACTCACCTCCTTGTCTTCTGGGGTTTTGCAAGATATAATGCAAACAAGGAAATTATTTCATTTCCTAAATTAAAAAAATTACAACTATCATACAGTAAATTACATTCCACTTCTAAAAGTTTACAGTCACCTATGACAGGCTGAATGAGATTCTACTAGATTTAAAAGTGAATTGATTAAATGTAGAGAGATTTACTTATCCTTTCAAACTGCAGTCCTCCTAATTTTGCTGTCCTTGCTTTACATATACGATTTTAAACAGAAAATGCTCTGGACAGGGAAGAATTAATTTTCTTAGTGGAGCGAAAACTTGCAGCAACAGTGCTGTATAAAATACTGTGCAATCACACAACAAATCCAAAGATCAAGTATTGAATTTTTAACCTACGAATTCACTTCCCCTTAATGTTAACTGAAGTCACCCGAATACAATACTACCTCAAAACCCACAGCCCTCTGTGAGGGCCAGATTGGCCCGAGTTTATGTGTTGTGAAGCCTCACTGAAGCGAAACAACATTTCAATCTCAATACCAAGAAATTGTTTCAAGTACTCAAGTTTGGCCCAGAATGGTCCCATGCTCAGTTACACCTCCAGATAAATTTATTCCACCAGTCTCTGAACAGCATATAATAAAACACAACACAGAGAGGAACCCTAAAATGCAAAGGCACGCTGCAGAAATGTCTGCTGATGCTGAACACCTACACTGCACATAGGATCTTGATCCCTATTTCATTCTTGCAACCTGTTGTGCCCCATTTTACCATGTCAAAAGCAGGTGAAAACAGCAATAAGATGTGTTTCTCACTCACTATCAAGTTTTACAAACTCGTATGACTACACTGCTGCAGAACAAGAAATATGAAAATATGCAACGTCCATTACGATTTAATAGTATAACTGACTCGTTCCCTTACCTGGCAATAGTTCAGTTACCACTATCCTCTGTTCAATAGAGATTGAAATAAAACACATAATCCAAGAAATAATATCTGAGCAGAATACATTTACATATAAATTTATATATGCACACATACAATTCTGAGCAACTTAATTGTGATTCTAATGCTACACAAACGATTTCCTGATTCTAATACTACAAAACAATTTCCCCACAATCAATATAATAAAATGAGCAAAACATTTCCCTGACAAGTATATCTAAAAAGCAAACAGTTTTCCAAATACTTACTTTTCTCTTTAGGACTTCTTAAATTTCAGCCTCATTCCTTAATATATTTTACAAGCTAAGGCTCAAATATGAACCTTTCTTCTTGGTTTACAAGAATTACAAGTAAAAGGGTTTTATTAAAGAGAGTGACATTAAACACTAAAAGTATCAGTGGAACGTATGTGCTATATACCTAATTTTCAAATAATTTAGCTATGGAATTTTTCACTGTAAATATTAATTATGCATTCCAATATGTATTTTCTCATGGTAGATCTTAACTGATCCTCAACAGTTCTTTCATAAAACAACTGTTCTCAAATAACTGGGTCAAGCTGTTATGTTTACAAGTGTCTAAATACAAATTTACACAGACTTGTTACATTCCTTAAAATAAACAAACATGCATGCAAACTGTTTACAGTAATACATTTAAGGATTGGCTTTGCTCTTATATTTCTATTTAATATAATTGCACAGACATTTGGAAAAGCAGAGCAGATCACTGACTGTCCAAATATTTCTCCTAGAAAACACACAGAAAATGTAAACACATAACTTCTGCAGTAAAATTAACTTGGCAGTAGCTGCATGCTTCCAAGACCAGTTTGGTCAGAAGAAAACATCTCCATCCTCAAGGCCACTGTCTGTTTTCCCATGTGGTTCCTTTGGAAGGAATAACCCATGTCTTCACTAGGCAGGGAAGAGACACTTAACCATCCATGGCATACAACTAGAGTGCCCACACAGGAAGAGCTGGCTGTCTCAGAAGCATAATGCCCGTGAATAAACCCAAGAAGTTCAATTTATACTCCAATTACATACATGTACTTGGAAGCCTTCCACTGGACCTGGAATTCTTTACTATCTGTGCTTTCTATAAATGAAAAGACATCACCTTTTCCAAGCAGAAGGTAACCCTTCTTCATGCAATAAGACCTAAGCAGGTGGTGTCCTCCACGAAGGTCCTTCTCTTCTGAAGCTGCCTGTACTATGATTGAATGTTATGGAAACAGGTCTTTTTCTTGCTTTGCAGGGTGAACTTTCACTGTTGGAAGGTTCTGATGGGTTCCTCTGAAGTGATGCCTGATCCCAGGCAAAAAGTCAAATTTGTGAGTAGAAAGCATAAGATGGGAGGTAATCTTTCCAGGGCCATTAACACCTTACTCCAAGTGGGTTTTTATCAAAGGAAAGTGCAGACTGTAATTCCCAGCTGACTTTTTAGATTTCTCTCCATATAGCCAAAATCTAATCAAACAGCGCGAAACAGGTCCATAATGGTACCCACCAGCCTGGCACACAAAACGCCAGCGCTAGCATTGCCACTCTGCCATCGCTCAACAGGCAAGGGTAGAGTTATAAAGTTGAGAAATGCTCCAGCGAGGTGCTGAAATAACAGATTATTGTTATGCACACAACTGGCATGGATTAAATGACTATTCAGTGCCTAACTAATTAGCAGGACTTCTACCCTGTTGTGACCTGCAAGGCTCCTGATAGGATTTACTATATAACGCAGAGTCCCACTGAAGTGAATAGGGTCTACCTGGAGATCTAAAGGTACACAAGTATGTTTTTTATTTGATCTTGTTACTTATTATTAAATATTAATACCAGTAAAGACTATTTTTGGTAGTGTGGCTTTGTAGAGTCAGACTGCAATGCATTATTAATGTTGTTGTACCTAAAAGGAGATGACTTTCAGGCCTTCACAGACTGGATTTAGGTGTTTAATTTCTACTGAAATTCAGCAAGACACAGAAAAGCTCAACTACTGTTGGTACCTCTGGAAACTCTCTCAAACTTACAACACATTTTTCTTCCCTTCACATACAGGTATGGGGCATCTCAACATTCACACAGACCCCAAGAAGCAGTCTTACAAATTCTTTTTTTTTAAAAAACCTGTAAAAATACATGCCTTTCTACACACACTATATAAACGTACCAGCTTGAGGAGTACCTACCCTACTGTGTCTCTGAATATGGGCCTCTACATACACAATGTTATCAGCTCAATTTTATCACAATCTGTACCTGTATTTCTTATTGTAAGATCCAGTAACCTAGTCCTGAAATTATAAGCAGCCTTATTGTTTCATTCTTAAATAACAAGTTTGGTGTTTCATTTTACGTTTAATCTGTATCATCCATCCTGTGACAATATAAGATTAATTGGGCAACTTGATAGTATATTTTTCCCACCAGAACCATAAATAGGCCATAACCTTGGGAAAGCAGTATCTATTAATAATTCTTAGAAGTAAATCATCCTAATTCTTAAAAAAACCAAACCAGTAATTCCCAATTTGAAAAGCATCACCACAGGTCATCAATATTTTAAAATCTTCTCAGCCTCAAATTTCAGAATCTCCCATTTTCCCATTGTAAGGGAAATACTGTACTCATTCTTTACAGTGCGCAAACCCACATTTCCTTCACAGTTTTAACTAGCCCGCCCCCCCCACCCCTTCAACTGCAGGCCACGATGTGCAGGGCATCACTGCAAAAATAATGTATTTTTTTTTATTGACAGGCATTTTCCCCTCTGCATCCCCAGGTCCTTTCTTTTTAAGGCTACAGTGGTGAAGCAGGACTGGAAAGTGCTCAGCTGCTTTGTGTCTATCTGGGCAGCATCTTGCTTTCCCACAACAGGTAGGCACAGGCAGAGAGTACTGCTGAATGCAGGAGACCTCGCCAGAGGCTCAAACCACTAGTTACTGCTGCCGTTTCAGGCTCAGCGTATTTTCTATTGACCATGGCTCTTTGCCAAGCTCTAATTAAGACACTTCAGTATGTCAGAGAGTTAACCCTCTGCTGCACCCACCTTCTCCAGAAGCAATCAAGGTATAAGCATCTTCCTTCTAGAAATACCAGAGCAACTTTCCCGTTACTGGCACTTTGAGGGCTCCAAGCCCTCCACATTTTTAGCTCACCAATTCTACAAATGAAGATGAATTAAGCAGGTAGTTGGCACTATGACTTTTAGCAGCATTTCTAAAAGCCAGTAAGTATTCCTCCTGCATGAATTTGGTGTGTACTGCTGTTGTCCATTTTCCTTCAAAGAAAAACAGACGGGTCACAAATTATCACAGAGCAGAATTCCTTTAAAAAAACAAAACTGTTGAAAATTCTTTACTCTCCAAGTAGTTTTTTGTTTCATTCTTGAGGGCTGCAGAGCAGCAACACTGTTGTAAGGGAAATGAGGAACTCTGAAGGATCGAGAGCTGCATTTTATTTTACAACACATCAAATATAGATGCAACATCTGCTGATCTATCAGTACTATCTATTGGTCTCAAGAAGAATAACCACCACTGACCTGAATGAGGGGAAGCTGTGACAATAGTCAGAGAGGGTAAATGGAAGCCCATGTCGAGGATGACTTGCATCGACTGTTATCTGTATTTTCTTGTTCCAAAACCCCGTTTAACCACTGCATCCTGTCTATACACAGAAATCTTCCCCCATGAAAAGCAATATAAGCCACAATGCGACTGAGAGATGAACTAAGTTAATTTCATTCTAGTAAACGGGGGCAGGGGGATGTCTTAACTTGAATTGAGAAATGTCTACATGCAATAAAACCAATAGGAAAAAGCAAACTGTTTCAACTTTTAAAGAGTTACAAAACCAGCAAATGTAGTTGACTAGCCAACTGCCCACATATTGCACAGTATAACAAGGTATTTCATAATGGAGGCTTTGATTACTTTGGGGCAATAAATCTGAATTTTACACAGTCTAAATGAGGTAATTTGTAAACCAATCCCATTTCTTTGCTCTTAACTGTGCATTAGCTCCCATGGCAGGAAAAACGGAGCTGTCTTCCAAAGCTGTTACTGATCTGATCTTGGTTGTGAACAATTTTTTCCTTTTTGCAGTGAAATTCTCTCCTTTAGACAGTATGTTAGCAACTAAAATACCTGATCCTCCCTGTAGCTGTGTTTCTGTAAAAGCAGCATCCGAGCCCTTCATTTTGACACATCCAGAAAACTACATGCTACATGAACGTGCTCATAACGTTGTCTCAGTATTAAATGGTATTGCACATTTTTAAACCAAAATAAATAAACTATCTAGTGGGCTTAAGAGTTATTAAATGTTTTAAAAATTTAGTAAGATTAATTTCAAATGTTTTGTGCTATTCTAGCTTTTCTATTATTCTAGCTATATATATAATATATAGAATAGCTATATATTAACTATTCTAGCTAACAAGATCTAGTGCTGAAATAAACGTACTTTTGTAAAATCTGAAAAAAAATCTTTATAAGGAAAAAGGTTAACATTCAGCTGTGTTGCAAGTTCATAGGACCATGATTCCTTTCCCACAGGCTGTACAAAGACAAAGCCTAAAAGGAGCAGTGGTGACAGGTAAGCCTTCATCTATCCGTACTGTCCATTCCTATGCTTAATTTTCTTTATAGCTGTAACCCACAGACGCTATGTATCAGAAAAGGGTTGTCCTGCACTGTGCTATCAGAACATTATTTCCTGTACTCACAAGGGTATGCCGTCGAATATATTTTTAGAAAGGTTGTTTCAGTTTCCACGGAGTTCTTTTGAACTCGCAGGGGCAATGCATGCCAAGCATACTGTTGTTTTTACACGTAGGTTATGGTATCCTGGGGCCTTTTGTTGAAACAAGCCAACTAATTTATCTTAGAAATCTTTTTTCTTTTTTTTGACTCACACTTCACTCTCCTTCTAAGAAAGGTACATGAACTATGCCCATTTAGATCATGGCTACATATGCATCACATTTAGGACTGACTTTACCAGTAAGTATACTAATTTCAGGAAGAATATTATTCATTTCCACTTCCAACGCATAAAGATACGATACTGACTGATAGATAATATTGTTGCATTGTGAATAGTCTCACATAGGCTAACTCATACTAAACTAAAATAGGAAAAGATATACATTAAAACTTAATCATTATCTAATCCACTACATAAATCTTAAAAAAAAATCAAGCAGAATTCTTTGTAGAAGGTATAATAAATAGCTGTTTTTCATGTGATACATGCTGCTGCTATGAAAGACAATGGAAAAGCTGTTAAATGTTGATCAGAGATAATCTTGTTTCCCATTTAATAGCAAGCATTTCAAGTACTATCACCTCCAAGAAAAAACCCCCAAACAAATCCCCTCATTATTCATTTTAACTGAAATTCTTTATGCTTATTTGCATTTTAATTCTGTAAGTTACTGCTTTTTCATTAAAATTAATTAGACCAACAAAGTCATTATGAATTTTTCATTCTGGAAAAACCTAGAAGCCCACACTGAAGTTGTTCTCTGTGAAGTGCAGGCCAGGATGTTGAGTACGCATATTGCATGCGCAGGTAAGCAGTTTTCAGTGCATATCCAAGAAGTCTACATTCTCTGCTCTCTTATTTTCTCTAGAACTGCAAGAAATTTGTCTATAATACCTTGTTTGCTGAAGTATGAAACTAAAGTACATATACAAGTGCACATACCATGCAAGCTTCCCTGCCCCCCCCCCCCCCCCCCCAGATTACATTGATGCTACTACCTTAACGCTCCAAACCACGGAGAACATAATTATTTCTACACCTAGTTTTCAACTTTCCTTTCATTATACAGCACTACCTTCCAAACATAAGAGAATGCTACAGTGGTTAATACTTACTTCAATAAGTCAGATGACATACTAAAGACCTTGCCTCTTGGAAAATGTATTCTTATAACTCCTTTTGAATTACCTAAAAACACTCAGAATTACAGCTCAGACATCACAGGATGCACATGGCATCAAAACTGGAGCACCCCAGTTAAAAGTTTGCTCAAGTTGTACTATTAAGTAAGTCAGGGGTCAAAACAATTTAGCCAGGAAGCTTCTTGCTCTCTGATATGAATTCTCATTTCAAGTTCTTCCTGCTTTTCAGATTTGGAGTAAAAAAGGTCTTCTTAGTTATAGAAGCATTTTAAAGAGTGTAAGGCATTTACAGACTTCTACAGGATAAATCTTCAGTCTTATTTATCTCCTCTACAGGTAACACACCTGAGGAAGACATTGGTTTAGACAATTGAGTCCTTTAGATACATATAATTATTTGGTATTCCCTTTAGGGTACCAAAACCAGCAGGTGCTAAAGGAGAAATACTGTTTTGACTATTTTCTGTTTTTAAGCAGAGAAATGAGCAAATTGTTTAGGAGACAAAGATACATAGGTGAGAAAAAACAAACCCCTAAGACTATCTAGTATTTTTATGAAGTTCATGAATCTGATGGGGAATGCATAGATAGAATTTTCTGCACATTTGGAAAAATTTGTCTTGACAGACTGGCAGAGAGACTGTGTATAACCCTGGTATATCCTAGAAAAGTCTCTAAGGAAATTTATTCCTTCCTACAGCAGTAAGATCAGAGCGCCACAGAATCAGATAATTGTGAAGATACACTTTAACTGACTTTTGCTGGTACAGTGACTTAGTCTTTCCTTACTGTCTACTGCCTGAAAAAGATGCTAATGCTAACACATTTCTGGAAACATTTGAAATCTTTTTGGTTTTTGCTTTTTTACACTTGCTTCTTGCATAATAGTCAGTAAGTTCTATAGAATAAGGAGCAGAAAACCGTAGAAATCAAGTAAAAAAACAAGAAAAGAGAAAAAGCTAATTACATAACCGATGCTTGTACAAGACAATTGTAGAGATCCACAATACAAGCAGATTCCCACAAGTCTGAGCAGACCAGCTTTCCTCCCTCCCTGCTCCACGAGTATGGAGCCAGCCCTCCACTCTGAAACAGCAGACATGCCTTTGCAGAAGCAAGTTTCGCACTTTTAGCAATTACAGTCCTCCCATAACTATGAAGTATTATACATACACACACACACACATATATATATTATATTTGCCATAACATGTAGCACCTACACTCCCTGTTGCGTTACACTCCATGTTGCAATAGCTCTTCAGAATAATTGCCTCCTAAGGAGCAGCACTGGGATGCAAATGCAAGGAGAAGCAGCTAACCATTCATTCCTGCAAGAGATCCCTTAAAGCAGGGGTTTATCAGCTGGCTGCACTCCCCTCCTGCCCTGCAGACAGAGCTGCCCAACACTGAGTGTGCTCCCAGCGTTGATGTGCCATGAAAGTCACCCAGGGCCATGTAACCCTCTCCCCTAATTTCCATAGTGGTTGCTGTCTACCCTGTCACTGAAAGTTGCACAGGACAGAAAAGCACACTGTTTTAATAATTATGTATGTTAAGCAGAGACCTCTTCCCTCCCGGGAGAAGGAGGGAGCAGAGGGGGATGAGAGAGAGGATGTGTCAGACTAATTTACATGCAAATACTACGCCTCAGTTCCAAAGTACATTAAAAGAAAAAGCAGTTGCCCTAAAACAATTTATGGCCTGCAATGTTTTATTACCCTTGTACACTTACCAACTAAGTTTTGAAATGCTGGCCTATTGATAATGAAGGTTTGTCATCTGGAAATCCTGGCAACCCAGCCTCTAGGATCAGAGCCACTGTAAGACTCTTGGTTTAGAAAAAAAATAAAATTAAATTAGTTAACGTAGTGGCTGTTTCCAGAGCTATTCTGCAAGACAGGAAGACAAAAGTATTTTGCAGCTTCTCCTGATCTAAAACTGCTAAATATTACCTGGATCTAGAGCCCAGCCAAGCTCACAGCTATGGGAAAAATCTGATGCATAAGGTAACAGAAATACCCAAGCAACCACGCTCACACTTATTCCTGCCTACATGGATAAAGTATCCACCTTGTTGACCTGTCAGTCTCACTAATCCACCCTCTATTTTCAGTTAATATCATTAAAGTTCAGCGCTTGAGAGCCTGGAGGGAGAGCCGAGCGCCCCATCCCCTTTTTCCATGGGGCGGTAACCAGATGTCAATGGCCGCAGCTGTGACTACATAATTACCTGTTTGCATGAACGCGGACCGCAGTTTAGATTTAATAGGTCAGACGACAATGCAGCAAAACGCATTTAGCCCACGATTACCCCTTTTCAAACATTCTCTCGCTCGCAACTTCGACCCTGGGAACATTGCGGGCACAGACTCGGGTCAATAAGAAACACTGGCCGGCACAATGGGGCTGGCCTCAAACAGCGCTGTTGACAGACACCGGCACAAAGGCAGTGAATAGAGTCCCCCTCAGTTCTCACACAGAGCGAAGAATGAGTCAGTGTACTGCCGCTTTAGTGCTCTGTTTGTACAGTGTATACAGCTTTTGTCCCCCGCCACTGTTCGCCGCTCAATGGGGGCTAAAGAGCCGAGGAAGTGAGGGCGGAAGAATGGCTCCACACTCGCCCCGGCAGCCAGCGGCCGATCCGATCCGATCCCCCTGCGCAGGGCAGCTCCGCCGGGAAGCCCGGAGCTGCAGCCGCGGCTCCCGGTGCACGGCAGTGCGCTGCTGGCTCCCGACCGCGGGCAAAGCCGCCGCGCCGTGCCGGGGTTTTGAGGAACATACTGTAACTCCCTCAAAAACAAGAACACAGCAACATACCGCCCCACGCCCACCATGACCCAATTTGTGGCTGCAACTGTGGAGTGGCTGGAAGAAAACGGGCATATTATGAGCAATCCAGACCGAATAACTTGGTTGTAATAACAGGCCACAGCCCTAACAAGCTGCAGGCGTTGTGAAGGACATGTGCAAGGCCAAGGGAGATAGGGAGGCTGTGTGTTCTCGGAGAGATGGGGGAGTTGGATGGAAAGATGAGAAAAAACAGGATGCCTGCACAAGGGGGGAGCAGCATGTGGGCACCACACCGGGACCAATCATAAGGGAGGTGGAAGCGTGTGAACGAGTAGTTTTAACCTATCACTTTTTACATAACAAAGCCTACGTAGCGTGTGTATCTTTTGCTGAGAGTATAAATTGCTGCAAGTCTTTCAATAAAATGGCACTAACTTGATCACATTGGTCGTATAAGTTGTGTCTGAGCCTTCTGCGTCAACATGCAACGACCAAGAAGAAAAACTGCGCGTCGGATATAGAATTACAACAGTCCTACAACCCTTCAAAAGGTGCATCAAAGATGGTAACAATGCAGGCGTCCTTTTAAATCTCCACTGCAAAGACTTTTAAAGGAACTGAGAGAGCAGCAAAAAACAACCATAGTTATGCATCTGTATTTCACACAACGCAAAGACTGCGCAAATACAGGGTCAGGGAAAATTTATCATAGACATATGATTACATATCATTGCATATGCACCTGTACATTAGTTAACTATTAGCAGAGAAGAAAACCACTTCACAGAGATTACTGCTACTCTTCAAATAATTATTTTGGTCAACTTTCCCTTCATGGAAACCGTACTCCTATTATTTACATTACCATCCTTATAAGCAAGTTTAAGAAACAGAAGTAGCCCTCTAGCACAACGTCAAAACTGTTACCTTCACCTGCTTCATACAGTAGAGTATAAAACAAAAGACACATACTTTATTCTAAGGAGTGAAGTCTTTGCTTGCAAAAGGTAACTAGACTTTTGAATGATTAGCATGAAGCTAATAAGGGAGATAGCAACTACACTTTAACTCATGCAGACTATACTGCAGATAAAGTCATACATGATAAAGTTGGAGTGAAAAAATTGTTTAACATGTTTTAAGACTGGGAATTGCTTTAAAAAAAAAAAAAAAGGGGTGGGGTGGGAAGAAGAAAACTGCATTTTAAATTAAACAAATCCCTGGATTTCCATAAATGGAACACAAAGAACATTGTTCATTTTACCACTAATAGCCAAGACTGTACGAGCATGCTTTCTACTGCCCTTTCAATTCTATTTTTTAAGCTCGAAATGCTGGAATGTTATCACATTAGTATTTGGGGGCTTTCTTCTATAGGTGGTTAAAGAAATCGATCTGTCTAATGTCAGAAAAAAAATAAATCCCACAAATCGAAAGTTTCGTTATGTATGAACTAGTCATAAGGATTTGGGGAGTCTGAAGCCATGACTTTCACTCTTGGCAAACGACTTGTGCTAGTAACCTGAAAGATACGTGAAGACCATCACCTTATTCTCAGATATTTTATTTTAAAACAGCACAAGAATTTCTACGCTTTGTATCTACATATGGCCTTCCTTAAAGAAAGCAGGCCTACCTGCTCTGAACACTAGCTATAAGACATATGACTGCACTTGAGCACACTAGCACTATGTATGTAGAACAGGCCAACCCTTTGTACAAATGCCAAAGCATGCCTGCAAGCCTACCAAGGATCTGATCAATCACAATCCTGAATGGACATTTTGAGTTCACTTTACAGGTCGAAAATCCTCACTTTTCAACTACTATCAGGGTTATAACATACCCTGCCACAGTAATACTCACAGATCTAAAGGCTGAGCAGCAAAGCTAGAAGAATTAACATCTAGCACATTTATTTATTTTTTTTATAATAAACGGGAAATTCCCAGCAGAGAAAGACCTTCCAAGTTTGCCCTATGACGACAGAAGAGGAAAATGGAAACATAAACTGTTTCACCCAATCTTTCAAAAGAGTGATTCTAGATGGGGATGGATAAGAAGCAGACCAAGAACTTACATGTCAGGATCAAGGGTGGACAGGGGCAGGTGACACTGTAGTGGTGGTCTGCTACAGGCTGCCTGACCAGAAAGACTGAGGGGATGCGTCCCCTCTGTAGATAGAGAGGAAAAGCCTCATATTCACAAGCCCTGGTCCTCATGGGGGATTTCAACCACACCGGTATCTGTTGGAGAGACAACACAGCAGGGCATAAACAGTCCAGGAGGTTCCTGAAATGCGTTGGAGATAAATTCCTACTCCAAGTGACAGAGGAGCCAACAAGGAGAGGTGCTATGCTGGACCTTCTTCTCACCAACAAGGAGGGGCTGGAGGGGAATGTGAAGCTCAAGGGCAGCCTTGGCTGCAGCGACCATGAAATGGTGGAGTTCAAGATCCTTGGCGCAGCAAGGAGGGTGCACAGCAAGCTTGCTGCCCTGGCCTTCAGGAGAGCAGACTTTGGCCTCTTCAGTGATCTGCTTGGTAGAGTACCGTGGGGTAAAGCCCTGGAGGGAGCAGGTACCCCAAGAAACCTGGTTAATATTCAAGGATCACATCCTCCAAGCTCAGGAGTGATGCGTCCCAACAAATAGGAAGGTGGGCAAAAACGCCAGGAAACCTGCAGGGTGAACAAGGAGCTCCTGGACAAACTCAAGCATGAAAAAGAAAGCTACAGAGGATGGAAGCAAGGACAGGTAGCCTGTGAGGAACACAGAAATTGTCCAAGCAGCCAGGGATCAGTTTAGGAAAGCTAAAGCCTGATAGAATTAAATCTGACCAGGGACATTAACAGCAACAAGAAAAGCTTCTATAGGTACATCAGTGATAAAAGGACGACCAGGGGAAATGTGGGCCCTCTCTGGAAGGAATGGAAGACCTGGTTACCCTGTACATGAAGAAGACTGAGGTACTCAAAGACTTTTTTGCCTTGGTCTTCAGTGGCAAGTACCCCAGCCACACCGCCCAAGTCACAGAAGGCAAAGGCAGGGACTGGGAGAATGAAGAACAACCCACTGCAGAAGATAAAGTTCGGGACCATCTATGGCATCTGAATATGCACAAGTCCATGGGACCTGATGAGAGGCATCCACAGGTCCTGAGGGAACTGATAGATGAAGTGGCTAAGCCACTATTCATTGTATTTGAGACATCATGGCAGTCTGGTGAAGTTCCCACTGACTGGAAAAGGGGAAACACCCCCCATTTTTACAAAAGGGAAAAAAGAAGACCCAGGAACTGCAGACTGCTCAGTCTCACTTCTGTGCCCAGAAAGATCAAGGAGTAGATCCTGCTGGTAACAATGCTAATGCACATGGAAAATGAGCAGGTGACTGGTGACAACCAGCAGCCAACATGGCTTCACTAAGGGCAATTTATGCCTGACAGATTTGATGGCTTTCTACAGCAAGGTAACAGTGTCGGTGGGTGAGGGAAGAGCAACTGATGTCATCTACGTGGACTTGTGCAAAGAATTTGACACTATTCCACATGACATGCTTGTCTCTTAAACTGGAGAGACATGGATTTGATGGATAGACCACTTGGTGGATAAGGAATTGGCTGGATGGTGGCACTCAAGGAGTTGCTTCAACGGCTAAGTGTCCAAGCAGAGACCAGTGATGAGTGGCCTTCCTCAGGGTTCAGTGCTGGCACCAGCGCTGTTTAACATCTTTGTCGGCAACACGGACTGGGTCGAGTGCACCCTCAGCACAAGCTGTGTGGTACAGCCAACACGCTGGAGGGAAGGGATGCCATCCAGAGGGACCCTGAAAGGCTTGAGAGGTGGGCTTGTGCAAACCTCACGAAGTTCAACAAGGTCGTGCACATGGGTCAGGGCAACCCCAAGCACAGATACAGGCTGGGTGGAGAACAGATTAAGAGCAGCCTCAAGGAGAAAGACTTGGATGTGTTGATGGACAAGAAGCTCAATCAACATGACCCAGCAATGTGCACTTGCAGCCCAGAAAGCCAACCATATCCTGGGCTGCATCAACAGAAGCATGACCAGCAGGTTGAGGGAAGTGATTCTCCCCCGCTGCTCCTCTCTCATGAGACCAAATCTGGAGTACTGCATTCAGCTCCAGGGCCCCCAACATAAGAAGGTCATGGATCTGTTGGAGGAAGTCCAGAGGGGGCCATGAAGATGATGAGAGGGCTGGAGCACCTCCCCTATGAGGACGGGCTGAGAGAGTTGGGGTAGTTCAGCCTGCAGAAGAGAAGGCTCCAGGGAGCCTTTAGAGCAGCCTTTCAGTAGCTAAAGGGAGCCTCCAAGAAAGCTGGAGAGGGACTTTTTATAGGGCATGTAGCGATAGGACATGGGGGAATGGCTCAAACTGAAAAATGGCAGATTTAGATTAGATATTAGGAAGAAATTTTTCACTATGAGGGTGATGAGGCACTGGAACAGGTTGCCCAGAGAAGCTGTGGATGGCCCATCCCTGGAAGTGTTCATGGCCAGGTTGGACGGGGCTTTGAGCAACATGGTTTAGTGGAAGATGTCCCTGCCCATAGCAGGAGGGTTGGAACTAGAGGTTCTTTAAGGTCACTTCGAACCCAAACCATTTTATGATGCTATGATAAATCGCTGCAAAACTCCTTTTCATTTTTTTCTAAGCTTAAATGACTGCTTAGCAAGCTAAACCTAGCCTAACCTACTCCAGCAATGCTATTCCCTTCCACTGGCTTACTATAATTTAGTTTTAGCTAAATGCAACGGTGTATAGAGCAGGCCAAAGCTTAGCGTCTTAACGAATCTTGTAGAAGCAGAGTAGTATTTCAAACCTTCACTTTACAGCAACATGTGATTCAAGTCACCAAAAGACCCAGAATGGGATACTGTATTTGCTGCCACGCATCACCGCTGCTCCATCCCCCCCGCGCCAGGGCTGGCAGCCGTGGCAGCTCTGCCTCCTGTCAAGCAGAGGATCACAGCTTGTTTACTGAGCCCTGTCTGGAGGAAGCAGAGCACATTTCAGTCTCGTCTGCAGCAGCCCTGTCAAGTCAGCTGCCAAGAACAGTCCTGAAAGGCTTTGGAGAGAGCAAAATCTAGTACTTAGGCGGCAAGTAGACTAGTCTGGCACCAAGGACCCGAAGATGAGTGAAGGGCAGCAGGCACTACCTGATCTGAAAGACTAAAACACTTTTAGGTAACTTCTATAAAGTCATAGGAAAAGACATGACTGAACTCCTTAAGTAGAAGGACAGATTAGCAATCAATTTAGAATTACCACTCAGATTAAGATCTCTGCCTGAATATTTGAAGTTAATGAGTACAAATTACAAATAAATCAAACTTGTATACTACGTACATCTCCTCATAACTATGAACTTTAGACCTGGAAAGTCTGATTGGGATTTCAGGTTGTAGGAGATTATAGTTTAAATATTTATTTTTTAAAAAAAAAATCAACACTCCATTACTTCCAGAAGATTTCAGAAGGGATAAATGTGCACTGTACGTTTCTATAATGACATGCTTTATATAGGTTTGTATGAACTGTGAAACTGGTTCATAAGATCTCATTGCCTTTGGAAGAGCCCACTACCTACTATGAAAATAACACGAGGTTTCACAGAGAACAAGTAAGCAATCCTTCATTCCTTCTAGAAAAATAATTAATCAAAGAAAAATTGCTTAAGCCCTTTTTCTCTTACCCTACTAATGGGAAGTCACCAAACACTAGTAAATGATAGGCATTTTTCATTGTACCCAGTGGTTATTTCCCTGCCTTCAGAGTCGTATCGCAATTTCTCAGCTAAGTGGGTACGTGCTCATGCACTGTGACCACATTATGTGCACTTTTCCATGTGATCAGAGCCTGTCAAGTCTCAAACCAGATAATTTAAAATACACCTTCAGTATTCTTCAGAACAATCCCTTTAGGATTTGGAGGACTGGGGGCTGTGTGCATGCATGTGTGCATATTATTTCTCACCCAAGCTGGGCAGCTGGATTTTGAGTTCTTTAGACAAAAAATAAATTGTTGTAAAATGCTAAGACAGGAAAACACAAAATTTGCCTCTTGACAGCTATCACAAAAGGAAAAAGTAAAGAGCTTTGGGATTTTTTACAAAAATGCTCCATGATTGACTATCATCATACCTCCTATTTCAGCGTCCATAAATCATGACTATGTTCAGCAAGTTCACAAAGCAGCAGACATCTGCATCCCTGCTTGGCTGCTATCATGCCTGAAATGCTGACAGAGCCATGGCAGCAGTGACCACACACAGACTCAAAAATCTACTAAGGCAAGTTTTAACAGCTACTGCATACTCTTAGAAGAGTAACACTTTTTTTTTTCTCCCCAATATATCAGTCTTTACATACACCGCAATTCCTTTAGCACAACAGCATACCTGCCTAGGTTTTTAAATTTAATCTTGACAACTTAAGAAAAATCAGGCAAGCAAATACAATAGCAGGGACTGTGTTATCACACACTCTTTACATAGTAAGGGCAACTACGTACAACCTAACTGTTGCTTTAGTTCTTCTATTGCCTCTGCTTCTTCCTCCAAAACATTTGATATAAAAATTATAATAAATTGCTATTTCCATCCTTGTTCCACACAAGCACATGTGAAAAGAGAAGCAGCAAGGACTGTGTTGCTTTTATTAGCATATTAGTAAGCAGAAAAGAAAAATAAATTTCTCTTAAATATCAGACATGCAATAAAATGTTAAGAGGGGTGTTCTGCCTCTAAACACCACTTTTCCTTTTTATTCAGGTTTGCTGAGCTGCCTGGCAAAGCGGCTGAATCCCCTACACAGCTTGGAAACACTCAGCCTTAAAATTCTTACCTTCCTTTGTAGGAATTTACCTGCCTTTGTGCCCTAGTTGGATAATGGCATCTAAATAGGCTGACAAGGAGTTACAGAAAGCATCAGGGGAACAAAACCATGTCAGGGGTTTGGTGTGTAGGAGTAACAGAATTGATTTTATCAGCCTTTTGGGCCTATTCCAAGTGGCAGTCAACACCCACTTCTCCCTTGATGAACCATCCCTCTGTACAGACAGCTGATGCAAATACAAATGCATGACTAAATCCCCAATGGCCACAGGCAGCTTTTAAGTATCTTCAAGGATGGAGACTCCACAACCTCTCTGGGTAACTCATGCCAGTCTCAGTCACTTTCACAGTAAAAAAGTGTTCAGAGGGAACCTCCTGTGTTTCAGCGTGTGCCCAGTGCCTCTGGTCCTGTCACTGGGCACCACTGAAAAGAGCCTGGCTCAGTCTTCTTTGTACCCTGCCTTCACGTATTTGTAGACATTGATGAGATCCCCCCTGAGCCTTCTCTTCTCCAGGCTGAAGAGTCCCAGCTCTCTCAGCCTCTCCTCATTGGAAAGATGTTCCAGTCCATCATCTTAGGGTCCTTCACTGGACGGTCTCCTGAACTGGGGAGCCCAAAACTGGCCCCAGCACTCCCGGTCTGGCCTCACCAGGACTGAGTGGAGGAGAAGGATTATCTCCCTCCACTCACGGGCAATGCTTTACCTAATGCAGCCCAGGACACCACTCATCATCTTTGTCAGAAGGGCACACTGCTAGCTCATGTTCAACTTTGTGTCCACCAGGACCACCAGAGCCTTTTTTGCCAAGCTGCTTTCCAGTCTGGTAGCCCCAGCACGTACTGGTGCCTGGGGTTTTTCCTCCCCAGAGAAAGGACTTTGCAATTCTTTTTGTTGAACTTCACAAGGCTCCTGTCCGCCCATCTCTCCAGCCCGTCAAAGTCCCTCTGGATGATAGCACAACCACCCTTTGTAACAACTCCTCTGAGTTCTGTACTCTAGGCAAACTTGCTGACGGTACATTCCATCCCATCAGCGAGGTCGCTAATGAAGATGTTAAACAGGACTGGAGCCAGTATCGAGCCCTGCCGTACACTGCTAGTTACCGACCTCCAGCTCGAGTAATCTTAGTATTACATAGCAGACTGAGAAGAATTATCAGTAAAATAATTCTGTACATCATCTCTAGTTTTGCCAATATTAACAACTTTATCCTATCTTTCTGCTATTGAGTGTCCTAAAGTCTTGGCTCTTGCAGTTGTACAGCTACACAAGAAGTTCAATTGCCTTTTTAAAAAAGTTGGTTTAATTAAAAATTCCTATTCTGCCAAGTCAAAAAAGAAGTGATGTGAACTCAAAGACTAGAGAACCCCAAAAGTAATAAAACAAAACATAAAACCAACTTTAACATCATGATTTGTGAGAGGCTTGACTCATGCCTTCTGAAGAGCTCGAGGTTGATGTATTACCTGCAGAGTGTTTCCCTAGCTGTGCTAATTCCCTTCTCAGACTTGCTTACTGAAACTGCTCCAGAGGGATGAATAATTAATTACCACCATGGTTATATGATAGCATTAATTTTCCTGGGTAAGATCTATTTTATATGAAGACTTATAATTCACATTTGGTCCAAACCATCATTAATATGGTTTCTCAACCCAGAAACTAAATAGCTTCTGTCTTTGGGCAAGTTTACACCTCAGTGGATTGCCATGAGCTAGTTTAGACCAAGCTGGCTCCCAAACTGAAATCAAAGGCCACATTAGCGCAACACTGCAGCTCAACTGATTATCCTCAGAAGAGGGTTTAGCACACAATTACACCCAGCCTAATAAAGCAGTTATACTGCCTCAGTAACCTACACATTTAGCCCTTACATCTGTTACAGTAACAGGTCAAAGTGACCAGACTAAGCCAGAAACATCTGCACATTGCTCCACAGTTTAATAAAGTACAGTTCCCTGTACGCCTGAAAAGTACCACACACCTATATAACTACCATGTCCCTACCTCATCTGTTGTCACCCAGAGTCACTGGTCAGTGAAACATGTTGGGGACCATTAGGGTTTTCACTAAAATTCATGTTCTTCTGCATCTAGAATGGCTGAGATTCCTCGAGCCTTGTCTAGCTATTGAGGCAATTAATATACTTTACTGGAAGTATTTAAGGGACAGATCTTCCTGCATGCAAATGGCAAGGCTTTCTTAAAGTGTGGGGCAAAAGAAAAAAGAATTTCCAAATATGCTGCATATAGAGATTCAAGTCATTTATACTCACCGATTTCAAAACAAAATACTAGAAACAATTTCAATTCTTCTGCCAAAACATGACTTTATAATCCTAGTTTCTATGGTTCTTGACAGCCAATAGCTGGATTAGGCAAAAAGAGAGAGTTTAACCTACCTCAACTTTTACAGACAACACTCAAGCCTTCCAATGCAGTAATAAGTTTCTCAAGCCTTTTCTTCCCTATTATGAGTGCACGTCCACATATGAGAAGAAGTGTGGCTTAAAGAGTATTTACAGACTTTGACACTGCCAGAAAAGCTCCGGGCCACCTATGGACTGCTTTGTTCTCCCAAGATGTCTTATACAGCATATTCCATATCCCATTTATCATTATGCCCTGGGAAGACAAAGCTGGCACAAAATTTTCACCAGTAAATGCTACGAGTTTTGTGAGATTTTTTTTCCTCCAAAGGCAATTAAATCCCATAACTCTCTGCTACTTTAAACTTATTATAGAAGTGAAAATACAGATGAAAAAGTGACTGGCAGGCTCGCATGCACTGCTGTGGCCATAATCCCAGGTCTATGCTGTTTATTCCATACCACATGCTGTGTAGGGTGCCTCATTAATATGGATTAACTGTACTTTCGATACCCAACACCTAACCTGCGGTATTATTACATTAACTAAACTCTAAAGTATCTATCTGGGATGAAAAATTTACAGTATAGTAAAAAAAATGTTTACAGACTTTGGGCTCCAGGAACTCTGGAAGCACAGTCTTGTGCATTACAGAACCACACAAAGCCAATACCTCCATCTGTGGCTGAAAATAACCACTGAAGAATGATGTACAGTGGGTGGCAAAAACAGTCACAATTGTAAAGTAACCAAGCAAATAATAATAACCAAGCTATGTCCATAGGGGATAAAAATGCTATAATTTCCAAAATTCATGCTGCTATAAATAAGTTAGAGGTTATTTGCTGAAGTACACAGATGAAGTTTGCAATCACATGGCTATTCTGCATGCCTGTTTTAAAAAAATAAAGAGAGCTGAAATTGTTCCGACAGCAGACAGAGTGGCACCGTGTGTATTGTTTGGGCTCGGAGCAATGGCGAATTGCACTATATAGAAGCTTTGTAGAAAAGGGAGTTCATCCCACCTCCCTGCATTTAGCCCTCTTCAAGATAAACAATAAGGCTTCCTTTTTAAGTTGCAATGTTGGTATGTGGGAACAGGACAACAAGATCAGTCCTGTTTACTATTTCTCCCTGGAATTTGGGCACAGTTTGAGACCAAAGGCTGACCAGAATGCCAAAGCCCAAGTTTGCTGATGACTAGTGCAAACCACCTTGGTCCTTAGAGAATTTCAACATAACATTCTGGTGATTTTCATCACAGAAAGAGACTGGTTTTCACAGTGTGGAGACTGGCTGTCTGGTTATGTATTCCACAGAAGATACAAACTGGAAGAGATTCAGGAAAGCATGTGCACACTTCGTATTATACTTCAGCAAATTTTACCAGGTCATAATTATTCAACAATTCAAAAACAATATTTAAGTTCATCTTTCAAAATGCAGAGGAATTTTGCCCTCTAGTAGGCAGGATAATTTGGAACCAAAGAAGGGTGAGGGAGGAGCAAGGCAGTATCAAAAACATGTTAGCAACATGACACTGATGGATGTAAACTGTTTGAAGTTATAGGCACAAAGGCAATCCCTGTTATATAAACCGACCAGATTCTCCCAGGCTGCTTTCCTGGTCAGGTAAGTGTTCATGTTGACTAAATAAGATTATGTTAATAGGTATTTTAGTAATCATTTCTGCTTTAATTATGTATATAAATGAACAAATCTCAGGACAATTACTTATAAAGCTTTCCAACAGCATTATGAGAAGAAACATACCACATACTGCTATAACACGGCCACCTCTAAAACATGGCAACTGCTTAAAAACACACAACAAATCTGCAAATTCTAACAGTTCAGTAGAGAAACGGTGGTAAAAAGCTGAGCAGTAATATGTAAGCTAAAAAGGCTTACTAACTTATATAATACTGAATAGATATAATAATATAAAACTTTAATTATAAATGTAAAATCATATTTATATTTGAAATATATATTAGCAATCGGTATTGGAAAAAAGAATGCAGAGAACAAGCCTGGAAGGGGTACAAGTAGTAAACAACGGAGCACATGAACGAGGCAATGGCAGCAAAAGATGATGGAAGGAAGGAAGATAATGTATTCCCTGTAAGAGACTGGTTACACATTTTCTCCATCACCTTACAAGATTTTTTCTACAGTGTGGTTACTACTAGAAAGGCTTGTGAGAAAAAAAGACCAATCTGTTGGGAATGAAAACTGCAACAGAAGGAAAGCAATGAAGGAGGAAACAACCGATTTAATACTGATGAGCTAACAGCAACAATTTGTACACATAAATAAAACCAGAAAATACTGCTAGTACAGTTACTGTGTTCATTCTTCTCACTTACCAAAAGTGGGAGTTAAAAATAATTTTCCTCAGCAGACCTTGAGCCTCTTCTAAGCAAGACTACACCATGGAAATCAGAAGCAATTTTGCACACCAACCCAGCATGATGTGCACTTCATCAGTACTTTCAACATGCATTAATATTAATGTAAAAAAAATACTAAGTTTCAACAGGTTTTCAGTCTCATATGACATGTTTTTTCTGCATCTGCATGAGTCTGAAAATTGTACTTGCAAAAGCATCGTTTATTGTATAACTTGTACTGCTGGTTAGCAATTTCCTCTTTCCCCTTGAGAATTACACATAACAGATAGATGCTATTTTGCTGGCAACAGACAGTAAAAAGGAAGTAGACCACTGTAAAAACAAACATGTAAAACTAAAATCAGCATTACTGCAGCAAGAAATGTCTCCTGTATCTATCACAGTAATTACTTTTCTTTTTAAGCAGTAATAGTTCCATCAACATTTAAAGTTTTACATGAAAGCTGTCGCATGTACCAGCCTGCCAGAACAGCAACACTCCAGTAAGTATAGGATAGGGAAGAAATACATATTCTAAGGAAAACATCACTAAATCTCTCCACTGCCACCAGGTCTGTATCCTGCAGATGGCCCATACTGCTACTCAAAGACTTTTCTCCCAATTAGTCACAGACGCCAGGTTAAAGCGTAAATTTGATGCTTGTGATTCCTCTGGCAAAGGCCCTGAGGAAGGGAGCAGGGTGCCGGGTCTCTCTATCGGCCAGCCTCCTGCCAGTTGTCTGGTCTTTACTTAATTTTAAAAGAAAGAGTTAGAAAGGTTATGTCTTTAACATTGTCTCTCTAAACCTTTCCATAATAATCTTGCACCATTATCTACACAAAAGTCAGGAAAACTAGGGTCCAGCAGGCAAAGGGTGAATTTACCACACACCAACATCTTCCCATGTGCAAGTATCTTTGCTGCACATGAGAGTAGTTTACTTGGTGCTTTGTGCGAGGTAGCTCCTTCTGGTTGAAAGATGCACTAATTGTTCCAGAAGCATATTCACATGGCATCAAAATGGGATAGTTGGCTCCAAAGTCACCCTCCGGCCTAACATGCCGTGACTTTATTTAATACGCAAACTGGAACTAAACCAAATGGTGCCTTCTTGTGCCTCCCTCCTGCACAAAATCTCCCTCCATGCACCTCTGGGTTTTTTTCAGAAATTGATTTTTTTTTAATCTTACAAGATCTTTTAAACAGTTTCAACTATCACTAATAAATTTAAAGACTGTCTTAATCAAACAAATGTGCTGGAAAACAGGCAGCCTTATTCACATTACCCAGTCTAAAAAGAAACATTGTTTTAATTGGATTCCATTCTGCCTTATCTATAAAATATTTTAAAAATAGAAGAAAAAGAGAAGAATTTAAAACGTTTCCCAAATAAAATTAACCCTGGCAGCCATTCAAACCACGTAAATATTTTGATATAATTTACAGAAACAGCATTAGGTAATGTTTTATGACGCTCATTAAGCTGTCATGTTCTAAATCACAACTGGCATCAAATGATTTCTTCCCTCCTCTACTACTTAAGTTTGGCAAATACGCACTGTATAAAAGGTGTCAAGTAAAATCGCCACAGGATATACTGGAAATCCCTGCACCAGCTGCATACTCAAAACATAAAGGAAGTGTCTTTCTGATCCTACAGCCTGATAATACTGGAGTTGCTGGAGGGTTACAGCAGTCTTTGAAAATAAAGCTTCATTACATTGGCATGGAGAGGTGCAGTTTAATCCTTTGGAAGCTGGTCCTGCAATCCTACATTTCAGAAAATTGCTGAAAGCCATTGTGCTTTTGATGGGAACTGGTCATTAACAGTACAGGTGCAGACCATGCAACAGGCAGTGTCAGCACAACCCCTTCCCACATTTTCTGGTTCTTAAGAATTCCATCTGATAATGGCAGAAGCAGGCTGTAACAGCACCTTTTTGCCATGGATTAAGTTGTTGCTCAATTGGAGATCTAAGGCAGACACTTTCCTCTTTAGGACTTCATTTCCTCTGCATGTTAAAAGAAAAAAGAAAATACACCACTTTCTTCCTATAGCTGAAAAGTTACTTCACCCTTACTTCCTACAGACCCTTTCTCATTTGTATACACTCTGGATGCTTTACAGAATTGCTGTATGTTGATGGCATAAAATGCAAACTTAATACAGCATTTAAGTCAAAGTGTATTAAAGAAGCATGTTTGTACTAATTACAGTATATTTAGTACAGCACATATTAAATAAAACCTTGAAATCATAAGGGTAATAAATATTCTTGTCACATTAAATAAATAACAAAATGCCATTGATATTTATAATCAAATGCACCCTTGTCCAACCCTGTGAGATTTTGCCAGTATCTTTTATCTAAGCAAACTGATGCATGCTTCCTATCTCAATACCATCAATGTTGATAATGAAATATATTCTTTGCCATCCTGTGAAAACAGCTTTCCCAGAGAGGATAGGAAGAAGGAAACAAACAGTGAAACCCAAAAGGAAATAGTTAGCAGGTTCTTCAAATGTTTATACGATTTGAATTTTCTATTATTATTGTTCTAAGGTTTCTTATACTTAATAGTTTGTGGTGTTTTCTTTTATCTGTTTTTGTGTTGGTTTGTTTTTTTTTAAAGGCTGAAGTTTACTTTAGAAGAACTGATGGGGAAAAAAAAATTATGTAGTTACTTCAAATCTTCCAAGTGAGGGACACCTTTTTTTGTAGTTGCTCTTTTACACAAGACAGTCTTGAGAAAGAAAGAATCCTTTCTTATGGCCACATGGTGGTAATGCTACAGGGTCTTTCACTTAGACATTCCAAGAAATCACAACTGTCAGGATCAGGACGCAGCAGTTTAAGAGAACAAGTTTTACAAACAAGAACCTCTTGTAGGTTTTTTGTTTATTTTCAAGTAACTTCTAGTCAAAGAGCGAAGGACATTATACAACAAAAAGAAAACTGTATTATAGTATCGTGAAAGTAGTTGAGTTCTGGTGAGAAAAAGCTAAACAACCTAGGAAATATCAACAGCACATGTCCTTGTAAAGATACCTTTTTACATAAATGCAAGAGTTTTTTTTCCTTTAAAGATGATAAACTAGTATTTTGAAGGAGTTGCCAAATACCTGAAAAGACAACACAGTAAACCCAAAGATCAGCATCAGAATACAGGTTCTCGAAGAGCCATGCTCTCAAAACTGACTTCATAAAAATGATATCATGAAGTTCTGTGTCTGAAGATTAAATCTGGTTCTTCTGTCCTGAACTGATGGCCTTCAAGAAATCATCTGTTATCTGTAAATTAAAATGCCCACTCTTCTCCTTGACACGAACAATAAACACTTTGCAAATAAACCAGTGAACAGTTCTGATTACATCACATACAATATGGTGATAAGGTCACTTTTGTCAGCAAGTGAATTAACTAAAATAACAGTAACAAAGTCTTACTGCAGTCACCAATTTAAGCTGGTATAGATCTAAATACACACTGCAAATTCCACCCAGTTACTTTCAAGCTTTGGTAGAAGATATTCTAGCACTAGTTTGACCTTTATTCTGATGATCAAATGCAGTTACTGCCTTCCAAAGAGAAGCCAGTGTCCATCAAAAGACTCTAAGCCTTCACGCTTACTAAGACACTGGCATATGAAAAGACTGTATTTGTTTTGATTAGACAAACTTTACTCTGTAAATCCATGAGCTGCTGCCTTTATAAGCAGATCAAAGCAATTGTACAAGCAAAGGCATAAGTCTTCCCACTACTTTTTAATAAGCAGGAGACCCAAACTCAGCAGCACCTGAATGCTATTGATGACATACACAGCTAGCCAAGACAGCAGTTTTCTGTGTTTATTTTTGATTCCATGAGTAGTTTGCAAATATTGTGTTACAAATCCCAGTTAGAAAGGAACTGGTACAACCGTGTTTATGACACAGCACCTTATGACAAGCTAAAGATAAACAACAGAACAAAAGATTGCACGTGACTGCAATTTTTTGCAAATCCAGGTAAATTTTAGAAATTGCAATTCCACAAACACAATGAATTGGAAAAGGTGGCAAGTTTTATTTATCTATTTTCTTACACAAATATTTTTATTTAGAGGATTAAGTCCATATAGCATTTAAACACTTAATTAGTCAGAGACAAATTCAGGTTCCTGGACTGAAATGAGGAGAAAAGGGATTTGAATCAGTCACCTACATCTCAAATGAATGCTCTAAGTCCATCAAACCCAAAGCATCATCACTACCACTTCCACTGCCACTACATTCTCAATGTTGTAAATGCTGTCTGTATTGTTTTGTGAACTACCACCTTTAGTTCCAAATTTTATTTCATAAGAAAAAAAATGCTCAGGCTATTAATTACCCTCTCTCCACTCCCGCTCAAAAGCAGTGAGAAGGAAGTAGAAACAAGCCTTAGGTGGATCTGCTTGTTTTCATCATTGTAACAGGCGGCCAAAAATGTAACTGGCCTAAGACAGTCTCAGCCCCAGCCTTATTACGCTCCCAGCATCAATGGACAACTGACTGAGGCATCTGCTCCAACAGCAGTTTTCCCAGGCCTCATTTTCCCCTGTACCCTCCAACATGCACCACAAAAAAAAGACATACAACACTAATTAGGAAGAAGATGAGAGCAGGGAAGGAGTTGACAGACACTTGTCTGCCTGGGAGCTTTTTTAGGAAGACCTATTTCGTCACTGGCCCCCAATTTGTCTTGCCACCCAAGTGTCCCAGAGCACCATGACAAAATGAGCTATTAACACCACACAAGGAAACAAGTAAGCAGCAGGCTCAGCATGAATCGTAGTTAGGGATTTGAAGAGAACGTACAAAGTTGCCTGCTCCCCAAACCTGGGAGGAAGCACGCAAGCAAACATGGGACAAGGCAAAGGGGGCAGCACTGGAAGCAAGGATGGGGCATGAGTGCATGGAGCCTTGCTATGAACCATGCCAGGAAGCAGTTGAGAGCTATGGGTCACAATCAGAGAGGAGACCAAGACAGACAGCGTCACAGTGGATGTCTGCTATGGGCTGCCTGATCAGAAAGAGCAAGTGGATGAAGCCTCATTCAAACAACCAGAAGCCATCTCATGACTGCAGGCCCTGATTCTCACAGGGGACTTCAGATGTCCTGATGTCTGCTCAAGCAGAAACAAACACAGAGCAGAACAAGCAATCCAGAGTGAGTGCCCTGGCATCATCCTTTGCCACAAGTGCCAGACAGCCCAGCCAGGGCAGGTCTCCCGCCAGACACGTTACTCAGGGCAGGAGAACACTGTCTGGGAACATGGTAGCTGATGGCAGCCTCAGCTGCAGTGACCACCAATGCCAAGAGCTTACAAACTGAAGGAAAGTGAGAAAGACAAGTGGCAGAAGAGAGATCTGGGCTCCAGGACATTACTTTGGTTTATTCAGGGTAGACAAGTGTCCTGGCTTCAGTTGGGACAGAGATAATTTTCTTCTTAGTAGCTGGTGCAGTGCTGTGTTTTGGATTTGGTGTGAGAACAATGTTGGTAACACACTTACCTTTTAAGCTGTTGCTGGGTGATGTTTATACTCAGTCAAGGACTTTTCAGTTTCCCGGGCCCTGCCAGCGAGAGGGCTGGAGGGGCACAGGACATTGGGAGGGGACACAGCCAGGACAGGCGACCCAAACTAGCCAAAGGGATATTCCATACCATGGGATGTCATACTCAGCAATAAAAGCTGGGGTTAGAAGAAGTAAGGGGGGGACATCCAGAATTATGGCATTTGTCTTCCCAAATAACGGTTACACGTGATGGAGCCCCGCTTTCCTGGGGATGGCTGAACACCTGCCTGCCCATGGGAAGCAGTGAATGAATTCCTTGCTTTGCTTTGCTTGCATGTGCAGCTTTTACTTTACCTATTCAACTGTCTTTACCTCAATCCACAGGTTTTCTCACTTTTATTCTTCTCCTTGTCTCCCCCATCCCGCTGTGGGGAGAGCGAAGAAGCATGTGGAGCTTTGTCGCCAGCTAGGGTTAAACCATGACAAGAAGCTCTCCCGACTTGAAAAGGTGCCCAGAGAGAGGCCATTGATCCATAAGGAACTGATAAATTCATCAATGCTCTACAGTGGTCTTCCCCAACGTTCAAAAGTTGAGCTGGCCTGGCAGAAGGACAGCTCAGCTGAACAGGGAGCTTCAGTCTGAACTCTACCATAAAAACAAAATGAATGGCCACAGACTGAGATGAATGCAGAAGCATTCCTCAGACGTGCAAGAATGGACTGGGAAAGGCAAAGCTTATCTAGATTTAGAATAGCAAGAGATACAAAGAGCAACAAGGATTTTACCACTACAGCAGCAGCAAAAGACAGAAAATCTTCTGCTGATGCCAAATGTGACAGGCATAAAGGACACTGCTCATCCTGGGCCATCAATCACATATGCTTTAAAAGTCACAGACCTATCCAAAAAAGGAAGTTGAGTATACAATGCTCTGATAAAATACTATCACAAACTTGCACAGTAACGTGATTATTTCTGTTAAATCTTGTTTTTTTAAAAAAAAACCCAACTATTTCAGAACTGCTTATCACAGGAACACGATTTAGACACAGTGACCTTGCTGATTAACAATGATATTCCTCCTCTCTCAAGGAAAAAAAGAAAGAGGGAAAAAGAGATGGACCAATAATAGTGATGTTATGAATTCGAACACATGGTATTTTGCCTACATATTAAAAACTAAGCATTAAAGCAACCTGGAGACAAATTAAATAGACAAGATATTCTTGAATAGTACATAATCATGAGGCGCTAAAGACAGTTTAGTAACCTTACAAATGCCGCTTCCACTAGAATTTGTTGCTTTCTTACCTTTTAGCTCTAACTACTGCATTCCCCAGCACACCTGTTCTAGTTCCACCACAGCTGTTCTAGTTCAGGACACACAGTGGAACCTGCCACCAAAGTCTATACAAAATCTTCTTCTACAATATATTTGACCACATTAGCACTGATCATCTCTTATAAACAGTATTATCACAAATAATGTGTAAACTCCCTAGTACATCACCTCACGTATATACATTTAGCACAGAAAGTTCTTGCCTAAGGAGGCTTACCATTTACATGGGATTAAATTTCCACATCCACAAAACTCTCAAGTATTTCAATAGTTAGTGCTTGTTTTAACAACTCAGATGATAGTGATGTCCCCTCTCCTCAGTGACAAAACACCCAGTAACTTCCCTTGGTCATCATAAGCTGGAAAAATGTAGATAGCAACAATGCAAACTTGCAAAGGAATCTGCATTCAAGATGATGTCTGAGCTATCCAGATTTGTCTGTGACCATACTTTTATTCTGCACAACATGTTAACTTCTACGGTTTAAACCACAAAATTCATATGAACTACCCAAGCTCAGTCCAGAAGATGGTCAAATCCCATTAACTAAGAATTTCAGTATGTCATTCACATATGTTAATTGCTTACCATAAGTTTATTACTTACTTCCCATCCACTCCTGGTCTTTTGCACACACAGTGAAACTTGCCACCAAAATCTATATAAAGATCATCTTCCACAACATGAAATATTCGACCAATGGCAATTTTATCTTTGGCAGGTCCCATCTGAATTAAAGGAGAGCGTCTCAACATAGATGCAAAGGATTCCGATTTCTCTGAAGGAACCTACAAATAAATAATAATAAAAAAACATTTCAGAAAACATACTCTCAGAAGGAGGAAGTAAATTAAACTTAACACACAAAATTTATTCACTAAATTACAAGCAAAGATTTCAAGTGTCTGGCACATTTTTAGTAAAGACTTCTAAGAAGGCACCTGATACATTTCTCCAGCCCCAAACATTTTACCCATTAAAGGTAAAGCTTTCATTAATTCAGTCACACAAAAACATAATTTGGATCTCCTGAAAACATCTGCCAGTTCTACTATTGATTACATAAGTTGATTTGAAAATGCATTCCCAATGTTAGGAGATGCTCCTGAAAAAGAACATCTGTCATGTCTTTGGTGAAAACCAAAACAGAATTAGTACCTTGCAGCTATTCATGCAGCTGTTTAATAATGAATAATACTTAAATCTTTGTTTTAAAGAACAAAACCATTTTGGCAAAGCAGCAAAAGTAGAAGGCATGCACAGGACTGATACAACACATTAAAAAATTCTAAACCATCACCTTTTAGTAGGGCCTGTAGCAACAGAAAATGGGGTAATAGCTTTAAACTAGAAGAGGGTAGATTTAGATTAGATATTAGGAAGAAATTCTTTACTGTGAGGGTGGTGAGGCACTGGCACAGGTTGCCCAGAGAAGCTGTGGATGCCCCATCCCTGGAATTGGCTGGATGGGGCCTTGAGCAACCTGGTCCAGTGGAAGGTGTCCCTGCCCATGGCAGGAGGGTAGGAACTAGATGACCTTTAAAGGTCCCTTTCAATCCAAACCATTCTGTGATTCTCTCATTTTTCACCTACAATATCAAAGTAAATATTTTAATTCATTAACTAACTAAATAAAATGCCAGTTTCTTCTTAAGAGAGCTTTTGGAAAATGGAAGAACATAAATCCTCCTGCTCTTTCTCATGGAGACATCTCTGTCCTGTGATCTGAAAAACCTGACTATCACAGGCTACGCATTGTATGTTAGGTGAAAATACCCAGTTGTATCTAAGTGAGACTCATTCTCAGATACACCTTCCCTGACAGACTAAATTTGACCACTTTTTAAGATGTGAAATTCAATTAGTAAGAAAAACCTTCTTGCCAGTAACAAATGAAAGGGTCAACACATTTTGGAAGCAACACGTACCTGAAATCTGAAAGTGAAACTAAGGAAATAATTCCATAGATGGATAAACAGATTAAAAAATGAAATTAATTTCCCCCCGCATCTGGTGGTAATTAACTGATCCAATAATTACTTCATGCAAAATTTCAGACTAATTTCAAGCCAGCAGAAGAGCTAATAAGAAAAAAAATAATCAAGCAATTGAACGTTTAAAGATCTGTTGGCTTCCATGACACACTTTCCCATTGACCACTTCAAGTGAATGCTGAAAATCCATCTATATTCTGTGTGAACAGAGAATAATGCCATTGTTTCCCACTTGTACATTTGGAAGCTTTTGTTCTTGGGGAAGTCAAAACAAGAGACAGTTTTGAATTACACCTCTGCTGGAAGGCACAAACAGCATGGGTTGTTCTGACATGACATAGCCTCAGGAATTACAAGCTAGAGATCTGACACCTGATAAATCTGCTGCTTTAGAAACAGGAACTATTAAATGTAGCATCCCAAGGACAAGGGCTGGACAAAGTGCAACGTCTGCACAGGTGTATGCACACACACCACAAAAACAAGGGTGACAGTAGAACACAAACAGAGCAATAGGATTTTAAACAGAAAAGCTAGTATCAGATAAGGTTCCAAACAGGTTTGTTTGAATTTCACAATGCAGTTTAAATTCAAATAGATGAAAATTAATTTTACAGGATGCATTTGTAAGTGCTCCAAGAATACATGCAAAACAGTGGAAGCAATAAAAGGAAGTATTTAAATGAGATTCATGATATGAATTGAGGGGGCAGCAGCAGTCTAGATGCAACTTTAAATCCATGTATAAGCCATAAGCTAAAAGTAAACATTTCAAAATTAACACCCCCTAAAAATTACTCCATCTGGGCACGAGATCATAAATCAATCCTCATACTGAAATGCCAAAACCTGTTTTAAAGGAAACTGAGGTACAACAAAGTGCAAAATGTAATAGTCTTCCACCAGCTTTTTCACTATGAACTCTAGTGAGTTTGCAGAATCATCCGATTGGTTTGGAACTCAACTGTTTGCTCCTGTAAAGTAACAGAACACTTTTCCACTATCCTGTACGCACATAATCATTGTTTTCAAAAATGATACATCTCATCTTGACTATGCCTTGCCACTCAACACCAAGTTACTGCAGTCAAATACAACAAAACTCGACGGTCAACTACTTTATCCATTGAATTGATTGTTCAATTCCCCACTTCCCTAACCAGTGTTACCGCATTTCTCTGTCTTTCACACCTGACTTAAGTCAATTTGTCTAGGGAAGATGATGCCAATGAAAACAATCATCCAGAAAGTGATAGCAGGAATGCTCATAGCAGAGGATTTCTAGTAGATGCTCTGTCTCTCAGATGGATGTAGCTGAGTGCTACAAACAAAAACAACTTCCCAATTAAGAGTTAACATTATCAAAGGGAGATGCCTGCAGGGACTTAAGAAATACACATATGTAAATGCAGAAGGGCAGCATATACGATACTGAAGAGATGCACACAAGCACAGTATCATCAGCTGGCAGAGATGCTGGCTTTTCAGGAACCAGTGTTTCAGAATAAATCATCTTTCCAAATACTTTTGCTGCTCCATCTATGAGACCAAACATCTGACAAAAATCTTTCTGCAGTCCTCCAAAATCTCTGTTAAGTCTTCTAAATTTAGAATACAAGTCTATGTGTTTAAACCAACCAAGCAGGCACCACCACCATGCCCTCTCTTGCCCTCTCTACTCCCTCCAAGACAACTCCTGTCCCCTTATGCCACCACTGAAACTTGTACTACCCCAGAGTAAGCCTGTTTCAGGAATGTAACAAAGAGAAGCTATTTACTTTCTTGTAAGGACGGTTTTCTGTTGGTCTCAGTTCCAAACTAGATCACCAAAGGACCAAGCGAGTATCAGAATGAACAAACAAGAGTGTGAGAGTGCCCACAAACAAGTACAAAGTTAAGAACAAGGCAGCAACATACAAACTCAGGATGATACAGACTACTATAATTTCATCCCAGAATATTTTCAGCTATCCTTCATAGCAAGGCAAACTAATAAGAAAATTGGTTTAGGGAAAAAAACACACCAAAATCCTACTACTAATAATTATAAAAAAAACACCAAAAAAGGCAGATGTTACCATTGTAGGCTAATGCATATATACTCCCCACTAAGTTCAAGTCTTTCTTTTCATATTTCAACAGGATGTGAGGAGGTCCACCCATGGTTTGGATTAATTTAATGAATGCTAGCAGAATCACACACTACGCTAGATGATCAATTTCCATTAACTGAACTGCTTTTTCTTATATGTAGATCAACTGGAAAAAAAAAAACCCAACAAACAAACAGTGAGCTAGTAGAGAGGATCAAGAGAACTTCTGATTTTAGTTTGAAGATTTTCCTAAGTTATCTAGAAAGATGACATTAGTAATGGCCATTGAACATGCTGAGCAATAGTGAGGCTTTTTTTAACCAACAGAACAATATACAGTAAATTCCTTCATCTCTCGGCAATTATACTTGTTAAATGGCATTCACCTCATTCTTGTTGCCTTCATACAGTGGCACACACAGTAGGCTCCGTACCCTAAAAAAATGTTGCTTGTGAAATTTTTATCTCCACATCCTGAAGACGGTTACACCAACATCCTATGGATTTCCTGGTTTTATCACCTATAAATGGTCCATTCTAGTTAACAACATCCCTCTCCTTTATCTCTCTGGCAGGAAAAAATACAGATACAAAATTCTTCCCATTTGCAAACTTGCCTATGAAATAATCTCTGTACACAACCCACAAGGGCCATCTTTACACACTGACAGATGTGGTCATTCCTTATTAGAACAGAGATTAAACTCACTAAGATACAGATGTTATGTACAAATAAATCCTTGGTCATTCTTCACTGTGGACAGTTTTCCAAGAAGCCACCTGGAATCTGTTTGAATTCTAACACAGCTCTACAAGTCTGCAGCATTCTCCATTCCACCACCTGGAGAGGAAATTCTCAATAGCAGAAGTATCTGATTTACATACACAAGAATTCTCAAGAAACTCCACTGGCTACTGCCATCAAGGATTCTTTTGTGGACAGTCTAGAAATAGAGTGAGCTAAAACACAGTGTCTTCTACAGTTTTCTACATAACCTCAAGGAGATCTCATTAAACAGTAATTACCTCAAGCATTTAAAGAGATTTAATGACATTTTGAGTACTTTCCTCCATGATTTCTAAATCTCCTTAACTGGCTTCCCACATTAGCACTACAGAAAAAGAAGACTTTAAGATAACAGGGCAACATACTTTATTAAGCACTCTTCTGATTCTCAAGGAGCGTTAGGCACACAGCTGTGATAGATAATGCATCAACAACATGTCAAGTTGCAAAAATTGAAGAATATTACAAAATTCAGACACACAAAGGGCACATTCTTCTAAAGAACCTGAAGTATAAAGGCATTTTCCCCCTACTCCTTCTTAAATGCCTAACTTGCTTGATTTTCCATCCAATTTCTCGGGTTTAAGTTTTTTCACAAATACTTGGATGCCATTCACTTTCTGTGTGCATAGTGCAGTAAAAACCAGTAACCCTTTCAATAACAGAATACTCTGCAAGATGATATATATTAACCAGAGAGTGGAAAAAGTCATAGATCTAAACCCCAGTAAGATCCAAATGAAAGAAGTTACTCCAATGGAGGATGTAACATACTATTTCTGGAGCAAAACCTATGACTATACGAACAGGGTGGTCCTATCCCACCCACTAAGCAATAAGTTTTTAAAACCCTAGCTACACGTTTTATGTTTGCTTGCAAAGGCAAGTATCATGTATGTTGGAATGTGAGAGATAAGGATAAACATGGGGAAGTAGGATGGGAGATTGGTAATCTGACTGCTACAGTTAATGGGTGAATGACATCAAACAGCATGCAAAGAACACAACCCTCCATAATTAGCAAATTTGTGTTCCTCAGCACTGTCATCCATAGCTAGAAAGATTTTTCTGTCCAAAACTAGTTACACAAAACAACAAAATGGGAAAACTGATTTGCAGCAACAAGTTAGTACAATGCCACAATAGGTAGAGGCCCAATGGATTTGAGATACTCAAAACTTGACTGGAAAAGGCCTTGAGCCACTTGAACCAAGTCTGCCCTGCTTGGAGCAATGGGTCTGAACAGATGACCTCCTGAGATCACTTTCAACTTATTTAATTTAGGAAGACTGGGAGCCTGCTATAAAGAATATTAAAACAAAACCCAATACATTAAGCTACTCTCTGACCAAGTACATACTGATAAGGCACTTAATTCAACCAAGCAACCTAAAGAAATTTCACAATCTACGAGCCTACCAGACCTCAGTTTTCCATACCTTGTAACTACTAAAAGTGTGCAGTTGCTTAGATGTTAGATGTTGCGCACCTAAATCCCAGGATTTTTTAAAAAAGTTGTTGTAGGCATTACTAGGGTAACAGGTCACAGTGATTCATGCAGTTCATTTACCAAACTCCTCTTGGGTGTACTTTTAATACTTTTTTACTCAGAGGGCTTGTTGCATTCAAGTCAAAACTCCACTGTGCAGAAGGATATCACCTTAAAGGCAACAGGACCAACTCAGTATACTGCAAAAATCTGACATCCAACAGTCAACAGCCTTCCATCCAGAAGCAGCATAACAAGCATTGCCAGCTCAAATGTTCTCCTAAATTTATCAAAGAACAAGCATCAAGCTTTGTTTTCACGACCATGGTTTCCCTGCACACTGAAGTTGTTGCAAGAAATGAGGGCGAAGCCTTCAGGAGGAGCACTGAGAGGACTGACACATGATTACAGTGACTGAAATTTCAACATACAAGCAATTACAGCTCAAAGTAATTTCTCTGGGTGCCGCCACCTTTTCATACATTAAACTATTTGGTCTAATGCTGATGACTCTTTATTGAGAAGTCAAATACATCTTATTCTGGTCTCAGAATATAATTATTCAAATTTTAGGCCTCAGGCCCTTATCTCAGAGATGTACAGCTCTCAGTCTCCCCTCAACCAAATCAATTCAGGAAACAAAATCTGAAAAATACTTGTACTTGCCATATACAGTACATGACTCGCTTATATTTTGTAGTATTGGGAGAAATCAGAAGTCTAAGACAAAATAGAACTCTGGAGCATCACTTGGAGTTTCATGTGAACAGTTATACAAAGACAGGAATCATCTCTTCAGTATGACATGCACCTCCTCTTCTCCATCTCCATTCCACCCTTTGAAAAAGAGACATTCGCAGAAAATACAAAATTACCTGTTATCCTCTTATTTGCAAAAAGCATTTGTCTCAAGTAGTATTAAAAAGGACAATTTGCAAATCGCTAGCACAATATACATTATGCACACATGCAGAATACACACCACAGACACCATCTTGATGCTCCAGTGTCCAAGAGGTGTATAAGGCTATTTAGCCTTTTTTGAAGCCTGATGTTTAACTCTGCAGTATATACTAAGGCAAGTATTAAAATGCTGTTGTTTAAAAAACCCAAATGTTCATGGATAAAGCAGACATGAAACTATGCATGTAACAGAAAACATGTAGGTTATTCTTATACAACTCTGCATAATGCAAACTAGGACACAAGTTTTAACTAGTATACAAGTCATCAAATACAACTGCCATAAAATTCACCCAAGGCTCGTAAGTGACAGCACATCATCCCACTTACAGCACACAGTTACAATCAAAGACAGCATGAACTCAGCTTGTTCTTTTAAAGTCCACTGGTTTGCGTTTTTTCCCCACCATAATCTAGCTTTTTCCTCCCCGATTAGTGGCCTGAGGTTTTGCCTTATAAAAAAAAAAAAAACAAACCAAAACCCAAACAACTGACATTCATACTGTTGCCCAATAGATTCGACTTACAACCCAAATGGGGCAACCACAAAGATGAGGAAGCTCTCTTCAGCTTCCTTTGAACAAGAGATTTCTCCATTTTATTCTATACAAACAGATAAAAGTAAAGAACTAAGTAAACTTCTTGCTAACAAAAGGTCTTGAAGATTAACTACTATACAAAGCTGAAACAAAACCAAGATTTGTGTTATTTATTAAACCTACTGAAGGAAAATAGTCCGAAGAGAAAGCATAAAAGGAGGATCCATGACTCAAAGCAGAAAAAAATGCAGTGATTTAAGGAAAAATCTAAGATTAATGACTGCAAAGGCACAAAGAAGAGCTCTGAAAGCAGTCAAGGAGAAAACCAGAAGCTTCCCTGCTAGTAAGCAAGATATTTATAAAAAGCTTCATATGAATCACTTCCTACGCGAAGACTGTTACAAGGCTCAGTTTCTGTAAAGACAGCACTTGCACACCAATTTACACTATGATGACCTGAACCCTTTAAGGGAATTATTGTAGTTATAAGGATTCTAATATATACTAATATTGATTATTTAATATCTACAATCTAATAGAAGAAATATCAGTGCAACTAAAAATTCTAGCAGATGCCATATTCATTAATTTCCGCCCATACTTGAGTAGAGATTTGAATTGCACCCTCAATGGCAGCAAACCCCAAATTACATCATTTTGGAATAAACATAAACAGTGTCTATAACCATCTTTTTAAAGGAAAGTTATGAAAAAAGCAGGAGAGGGGAGAAGAAAACAGAACCACTTTTTAATACAATATGGTACTACAAAACCAGTACTCAAGAGCAGCATGTGAGCACTGAAAGTTTTTCCTCCAAAACTTCAAAGTTTAGAGGGGAAAAAACCTCAGACTTTATGATTGGAAAAAAGCAAAGGAAAACAGCTCTTTTTGCCTAGAAGAGGATGAGGGAAATTGACTGCTATGTTTTCATTCTTACCGTTATTAAATCTTTATTAACTTCAAAACCCTTGCATACTTAGGGTTTTAACTGTCCAGAGTTATTTCCCATCACAATCTTAAAACTACAAGTATCCCCAAAGAACTACCACAAAGCAAAGCAAACTTCTGCTGTTTCAATCAAGAGGAACATCCATACATTCTCCTCAGCGCAGCAAAGAAACATGGTTTTATTTTAGAAAGCAAATCAAAACTCTTCAGCCAAAAAGGCTGGAAGCAAAAAGCTGAAATTAGGCATTTAAGCATCTCTTGGTGAAAAGCAGTGACTAAGTGTTTTGGCAAAGCGTCATGTAAACTTCACTGTAGATATTAGGTTTTCTGATGACTAATTTACCGTGCAAGTCTAACAGCATTTTGTAAAGACCTGTTCATTAAAACTCTGGCTCATTTTTTTAAATGCTGCAGGATTAGACTTTAAGGAGCATAGGTACAGAAGTTAAGCTATCTCAACACTCACTGCTAACTTGAAGGTAAAATCTGGCAGTGACCTTCCTGCATGCAATGTGCTAGAAAGAAGTCTGTGTCCCAGTGCAACTTGGGAACACACCTGAAGTTCTGGAGAAGAGCACCCTCTCCCCTTGTGGAACATTTGAGAGAGCATGATCTACTCCGTAAGCCCTCTGTGCAGCTTGCCTTGGACAAAACAATCTGGCAATATTTTAAACCTTAGCTGTAAACCAGAGAACTTAAAGCTGCTCTTGCCGATCTATCTGAAACCAGCTGAGCTACAAGCCCGGCAAAATGAAGAGTATCTTACTTTATGTTTCAGTATAGTCCTAAGTAAACTATAATACTACTGAAAAAAAAAAAGCCTCTAGGAAATCCCATTTAGACAGTTATATTAAGTGGGTACCCAAGTTGTCTTTAGAAGTCAAAAACATCAAAAGTAATACTGGAATAGGAACTCTGATGCTTCTTTCTTACATGCATGTATTACAATTGATGCTTTTTTCTTAGAATGGTTTGGGTTGGAAGGAACCTTTGAAGATCAGCTAGTCCAACCACCTCTGTCATGGGCAGGGACATCTTTCACTAGGACAGGTTGCTTAAAGCCCCATCTAATGTGACCTTGAACACTTCCAATGATGGGGGTTCTACAACTTCCCTGGGCAACCTGTTCCAGTGTCCAACCACCCTCACCATTCTCCCTTTTGTCCAACCTAAACCTACTCTCCTTTACACCTGTATTTTAAAAACAATGCAAGATTCATCATATTCTATTTGATACCAGTTTATGTTCGTCCACACCCTTCCATCAAGTTCCAACTTTTGATACGCATTGCAATGCTGACCAATGAATACAGCATATTCCAAACCTAATTTTATTTTTGCATACAGAATAACTTCTAATTAAAAGTATTTCAGCTGTGCAGAGAGCACACAGTATACTTGTATGTATATATTTGTATATATATTGTCCTCATAATAATGAACAATGTAATCTTGTGAACTAAGCACATTTTTCAAAGAGATGTAAATAACAATTAACCAAATACATGGAGCACATTAACCAATAAAATACCCATGATGAAAACAACCTTTGTCTCTCAATTACATTCTTCAAGTAGGATCATGCAGATCTCAAAAGTAAAAAAGTCACAGAAAGGGGATTTGTACACCATGCATAATATTTAACAGGTTTTCCTGAACTGCACTTTTGTATCCAAACTTCTTTGCTGTCTAGAAATCTCTTTAAGTTCTTGTTAAGGCTCTCCGCACCTTCTTTCTACTTGAAGATGGATATTTCTTGTACTGCATCTAGATGATAAGTCTATTAACTGCTCTTCAAACTCATGAAAGAGCATAATTATTCAGAATACTTCGTAAAATGACGAGTCACCAGTGTCTTATTACAGGCTGCTAAATCAAGACTGTTCACAATACAAAAAACATACATTGCTTTTAATAGAATTAATAAACTAACCTTGTATGTCCTACAACATACTGCAGTATAATAGTAAATCTGAAGACAGGTGATTTTTTTTAGTCAATCATGGCTATACCTGCCCCTTATCAGAAGAGTCAAAGATACACTCTATTTTGTTTGAGTCTGAATTTTGTGGTATTACATACACCACCACACGTGACTAAAATTTAAAACTTTACTACTTTTTCCTGTGACTTTATCCAACTGTCCTTAGGAGGAATAGCATAAAACAATAGGGTACATCTGGGGAGGGGAAAGATACCACAGCTGTATCAAGAAAGTTAACCATCTACAGCTGCTTCTAGACCCTTTTTTAAAGCTTCTTCATCAATCAATTGCCCATTTAAAATACTAGAAAGCAGCAAAGTCATATAGCTAACACACTATCATGTTACCCAAATCACCACTGCTTACCCACAAATCTTATAAATGTACAATCTGCTGCACTAGTTGACTCAATACCAACTTATTTGTGTTTGTAGTAAAACGAAGGCTTTTCCAATTACCTTCACATTTTGATTGGGTACACAGTGCAGAATCTGCAAACCAAGACTTCCATAAAGAATTTCAAATGCAGCTTTGCAAATATGCTGTTGGCTAGCCAGAAGGATCATCTACTAAACAATGCTAAGCTAGGGATTTATTTCATAACACAAAATAGTACATAATCTGGTCACAATAGAGCTGCTTATTTTTCTTGAATTTAAATAACTTCTACCCATAACTTAAAACAAAAAGTATTTATGTCTTTCTTTCAAGGATTACTTTATAGCAAAAAATCGGAACATTGCAATGGTATCAATACAAGATTAATGAAACATGAAGGTTTCACAAAGGTGGAAAGAAAGAACGGATGAAAACACAGAGGTGAAGACAACAGTACAGAAAAAAATTTATTGATGTTCTGCTTTAAGGAATAAAAGAAGAGCTGAGTCTTATTACAATTTCTTTATTAGTAACAGGAAAGGAAACAAATTCAGTTAATTTATACTTATTTAAGTATTTTTACTACTTTATGTATATGGAAAGAGATGAAAAAAAACAGGAACCAGGAGGTGATTCCTACAATGCCCAGAACCTGTATGTCCATGGCTTTTCACATTCCTCCCACCTACCTCCAATTTACACATACTCCTCCCCTACGCCTGCACCAGTTCCTAAATGAGCTGGGATCAGCTATCTCAACAGTATGATTCCCACCCACGCTGAGGAGCACACAGACACCTGCCAGTGTGCGCTTACCAAAACTCACAGCCTGCGGAACACCCAAAGCGTCTAACTCTCCTCCAGTGCAACTCTGAACAGAAATCACCTAGTCTCTCTATCAGGGAAAGCAGGTGAACCTACTGCATGGATTACAGCAAAAACAAAATCATGCCAGCACACACAGACCTATGAACAGCCCACAGTGTTTTGGGCCCAACATCTGCCTGTGCAGCTAGATTGCTTAGACATAACTCTGCATCACGTCTCTGAGCAATGGTATCTGTGTCCTCGCATTTTAGGCTGCTCTACAGGGCTGCCATGCTGAAACAGGACACTGGCAACGCCACACAACAGCACTTTCTTATCTTCAGCCTGACAGTTTCTCCATTTATCTCAATCCTGCCCTTCCAGGCTCTTTTTTTCCAGTCTCCTGGGGGGCAGGATACTGTTTCAATAGTCACAGTAGGAGAATAATTGGGATCTCCCACAGCAACAGTGGATGTAAATATCCTGTTGATAACAAGCACTAGGACAGATTTCAGTGCCCATTTAACCTTTACATTATGCTTCCATACACCTTCTTCTAGATATCTCACATGATAAAAAAGAGGCTGCTGGCATTCACTTGCTTTTCTCCATGACTCTGACAGTGCCAAGACAGTTTGAATTTTCGGATTCCACTCTGCCAGCCAGTCATCCAAGGCATATCACACGTGCCTACCACTCACTGACCTCCAGCCATGCCAAAGTGATCACTTGCCAACCCAGAGCTATCTGGACTTAGTTCCAGAAGACAACTGCATCCGCTGCTTCTCCAGCGCTGTGGTCTTCCTTATGCCAACCAAGGCCAGAACAGTGCCAGGTGCTCAGGGCCTGCCCATGTGGATTTGTGTTCCTGAGTCACTGCTGCCTATCGCAACTGTGTACAATTTCACTGTAGTATAATTACATTCTCCAAAGAAGCCACATGCACCATTCCTCTGCTGTCCAACAACATTAGAAGTCTGTCTACTTCATTTCAGAGACTGTTGCTCCAACACCATGTTGAGTTTTACAAAATTCTGTTGTGCAGGCATTTCTGTCATATGCAAAGGCGGTCATCCGACAGACTCAGCTGCACCCACAGCTGGGCCAAACCCAAGTCAGAACAGCCAAGTTTTGGTGCCTCAGCTAGAGCATTCACAAGCTAGAACTGCTCCTTCCTAGAGGTCAAAAGAAGGACAAACAGGCTCATTCCCACTGTAATGCAAACCAGCATTTCAGGCAGATCTAGCTGAGACAATGCAAGAAGCCTGCGATGCAGTCCTTATTTAGCATGAACCTGAAGGCACCAGGATGAGTTCACAGCATAGCAGGGGCAGACATAACCCAAGTTTCTCAAGCACAGCTGTATAAGCTGGCAAAGTAAGCCAAGAGAAACTTCCAGGTAATGAAAACTCATTCCAGTTCCCACAACTGGCAGGACTCACTCTCAGTTAGTCAGCAGTTTCCAATATTTGAATGCTAGCCAGAAAGAGTAACCTTGTGCTTGACATACATATTTGTAATCAATCAAAAAATGTTTTTAAGTTATTCATTAACACTAGAAATGCACTCCATCTACACAAAGATTATGGGTGTCCTAAGACATATTACACTGTGAAAATTACAAGCGAAAATTGCACCAAGTGTAACTAAGTATTTTTGTTCTCAAATAACTGCAACTTCAGTAAAATAATCTTCTAAATGTTAACTTAAGTGGGAAGATAGATTGAAAGAAATACCTCCCATCTATAATTACATTAAAAATAATTCTTATTTTTTTTAATGTTTGATTTCAAAACATCCAGTGTTATACATTATTTTAAACCAAGGTTGCCAAGATTCTGCATAAGCAAGGCAGATACACATCACTTATAAAGAATATCCAGAATATTCAGAACAGAACACTTCTTTAAAATTCTCACTTGTATTTTAGCTTTTAATCTCTCCCCTAAAACATAAATAGATATGATAATTCTTTATATCACCTATTAAAATAGTTTTTACTTTCTTCTCTTTATGAACATTGATTTTTTTTAATAGTAACAAGAAATTAAAATAGACACCCTCCTCAGATTTCTGAATCCTTTCAGGAAAGAACCTGTAGCTGACACAAGTAAATTTAAAAATACTTATGTTTCTGCAAGAATACTTTACCTATTTCAGAAATTAGTTATTATCATGTATTGATACCAACCCTGTCCCTTCCATCTGAACTTTAGACAAAGCCAGTTATGTTCCTTCTTAATAAATGCTTTCCTTAAAACACGGTATTCAAGGAACTAAATAGGAAATTCCTCAAACATGCTACTTCTTTGAGATCCAGAAACAAGCAATGCCCTCTGCTGTGCCGGGTGTGGAGTTTCACCAAAACCCTAGCGCAGCATCCCTGCCTCGGTGGGACCCGCAGCCTGGTGGAGAGGCTGAAGATCTCTGCTTCTGAAACAAAGACACTGATTCTGCTCACATCACTGATCTCTGACACGCACCTGATGGTTTGTACCCTGTTACTGTAAAGTAAAAAGGTACCAACAGAGTTTTAGCACATTGTAACACATGGCAGACCAGCAGCAAGGTAACATAGGGATAACCCATTTCTACCTAAAAATCTATGTGACAAACTTCCCCACTCGTTCTTCAAAACATTTTTAGACTATTTAGTTCACAGTACTCGAAAATGTGCAATTTATTCTTAATTAGTTATTTAAGTCTAACATTTTCTTCAAATGTTGGTAACCTAGCTAAGAAAGTAGCTCAACCACCATTTCTCTACCTGTATCAACAAAAATCATCACATCCTTCCTTTTAAAAGTCAAGGTTTCCCATTTTGCTAGGCAGGCAGCTTCAATCTGCAAATACAGGTAACACCTAAAGCATTTCCAGTCCTTCTAAAAGATTTCTGTAAACAATTCCACAGTGAAGAAAAGAACTTTAAACTTGCCCTTTTTTTGTTCAGTTTAGAATACAAAATTTAGCCATTATAAAAATGCAGAAGGAAAAAGCAGTAAGAAGTAAGCTGCCTGCTGTAGACAGTTGAACATCATGTGGATGTTATCAGAATATTTTGCCTACCAAGTTCATTTTTAACAATTTCAATCAATATTTAAGCGCCTGCTCTGTTTGCAAAACATAACAACAGAACTGTAAACTGAAGGTGAAAAATAAAACACAAAACCCTAAAAAATTACCAACACAGCAGAAAATACCACCAGGCAACGATGAAGCATTATCCGCAGTACGCATTTGCTGCTGTGCCCAAAAAACTTACTAAGCTACCTAGGGAAAACATCATCATGCTTTCTGAATCATCTTAGACGAACACATCTCAACACACCCATTTATCAAGTTTCCTGACATTTGCCTAAAATAAGCCACTGCCTACCAAGTATCATAGTATTCATTCCATTTCAAAAATGAGGGAAAAACATCTGACACAGGACATCAGTACCAAAACATTAAGCCTCCCCCCTCGTCCCAAAATGAAACAGAAACACTAAGGACCCAAATAACATCTCTGCGCTCTTGAAGGGTGTAAGTACACCAAAATCCAGGCAGCATTTTGTACCCGTCTACTTGCCTGCAGAGATAAGGAGCACAAACCTTCCTCTGGCTGCAGCTCAGATAAGGGATGAGCACAACCACTTTTCTCCTGCTTGAAAAAGAAGATCCTGCAGCTGCGTGGCACCCGAAAGGGACTGTAGCTAGAGCCACCGCACCCTCTCCTGAGGAGAGCAAGTTGCTCCCCTCAGAAGGATTTTCTCAAAAGGTCTTCTAATGCTTTCAGTTTTTCCAGCAGCATCCAGTACATCCTCCCGTAAGTATTGCTCAGCTTTATGCCACATTAGTATCAGGATTGCTCCCAGATGTGGAAAGTTTATTTAGTACACCCCTAGCAATCAAAAAAACAGTTAAAATTGGTGAAAAGGTGATTTCAAGAAAAATACACAGAACCAACAGATTACACTCCAAATCAGACCCCTTTCATTTTCTTCGTTTCAGTACGTCATCTTCCACTGCTAACTCATTCTCACCAAACCCCACTCCCTCTCCTGCACACTCTTAAAAGAGCAAACAGTGAATAACATCAATCACACTTGGGCTCACTGAGCACTTTGCTAACTGGCTTAAGAACAGCACGAAAGTGGATTCATAACAATCTTCTTCATCTCACTGTTATGCTTTTAACATCACCACGACACTGTAAAGCAAGCTACTGGTCTTCCTCTTGTTTGAGTAAGAAAATAATGCAGCAAAGTGTAGAGCAATGCAGAGTTGTAGTCCAGCTCTTCATTTTACTTTCCTAGTTTGATTTGTGTATTGAATTATTTATATTTGTGTGAATTATTTATATTTGTGTATATAATTCCACTTGGAAAAGATGCTGTAAACACTATGTAGCATTCAAGTCAGTTAAGAACCTTTAAAGGCTTAATGACAATTTATTTATAGATAGAAACAGAATAGAATACATTCCTAGCTTCTTACTTCAAAAGAAAGAAAGGGGAAAAAAAAGGAAAACAAAAAAATTACTCCCCAAATCCCCAAAGTAGCATTCAGTTTCTTCCACGCCTAGATCAAATGAATCCCTTCCTAAACTCTTCTGTGGACATCTGCCTTGGACACCACCTGAGCCAGCACCTTTGCTCAGGCAAACCTTTTGTCTTTGCACAGCCAGCCTTGCTAGCGTGGATATTCAATGAAAAACAGGATCATAGAATGGTTTGGGTCAGAAGGGGCCTTAAAGATCATCCAGTTCCAACCCCCCTACCATGGGCAGGGACACCTTCCACTAGATCAGGTTGCTCAAAGCCCCACCCAGCCTGGCCAGCCTAGCCTTGATGGGATGGGGCATGCACAGCTCCTCTGGGAAACCCATTCCAGTGCCTCACCACCCTCATAGTGAAGACTTTCTTCCGTATAGCTGAACTACATCTACCCTCTTTCAGTTTAAAGTCATTATCTCTTGTTGATCACTACACGCCCTTGTAAAAGTGTCACAGTTTATGCAGTAATTTCGGGTTATCAGGTCCTGGATTCAGTGACACAGACATTTCTAGTTCTATACTCCCAGCACTAAACTACTCCAGCAATATTAATTCACAACACTAATCTCCATACCCTACTGGGCACAGTACAAGTAACCCCAGCCCCTGACGTCGTCAAACAGAAATGGAAAAGTTAGAAAAAGATGTGACAAGGATCAAGAGCAGCATGGAATCACTTCCACTTGAGGAAAAGTCAGAGCTCAGGATTTTTCACCCTGGAAGAGATATTCTGCGATGTGCTAGTACACAAACACACAGAGCTTTTTTCTGTTTCCCTAGACATCTGCTAACGGCCACTGTCACAACAGGCACTGGAAAAATCAGCACGATGAAAACCAAGTCAACAGCCAGAGAAAGTGATGGTTATTCACAAAATCTCTACATTCATCTTACCACTCGGCTAATTCATTCCCAACTTTCATTAGCTCATATTCTCATACCCACTGACTCACAACCAGAAGTGTATAACCAAAGTGGTCTGGGGCAAGACCACTTGGCACCACGGACAAAGAATGCCAGCTATCAAGGCCCCACCACAGCTCCAAGATTCTTCCTGTTTGGCAATGATGAATTAGGTTTTGGACAAACCCTTCACACCCTTCAGGTGCCAACAGTTGTTTACAGGGTGGCCCTTTGCTCCAGAATCTCACTGCAGCCTCAATAACAGCAGGCTGCTGCTCACTGTGTCTCTCCCTGTCTTCACGCTGGAGCAAATGGAGGAAAGCAAATGGCACATAAGATATGTGACAAGCCTACTGCCCTCCTGTTGTTGTTTGGAAGCAGGGTCTGCTCTTGACAAATCATCTGTGCTGCAGACTCACAGCACAGGCCTTGGCAAAAACATCATGAGCCTCAATTTTACTCCCATGAACAAGTTCCCGGAGAACTGTGGCCTCCAATACACGCTACTGTTTCAACCCCTGGCCTGCTGTTTCTTTGATACCTTCACACGTATGCATTTCCACAGGTGTTTCATTCACATCAGCCTTCATATTTCCACCACAAATCCGTCGAGTACCGGTTTACCAGTTCTTTGATTTGGCCTGCTAAAACTGTTTAATTAAAGATTTCCCACATCCTCCCTGCCCGACTTTAGCAGTCACAACGCAGTTTTGCCCACGGAGCTGTACCTTGCTTCCTAAACAACCAGAAGTACTTGCATGCTTTCTAGACCGGATTTTTGTAGGAGTACGTTAAAAACAAAGCATAAAAACTCTCCGCGCATCCATAGGATGTTTACTACGCAGGGTGAAGCAGGGAGGAGAGAAAACCACGCGAAATCAGCCGGGCACGCGGGCAGAAGGGCCGCAGCAGGGGGAAGCGCAGCGGCGGGGAAGCGGGCCGCCCGCGCCGGCCAGCGGGCAGAGGGGGCGGCGGCAGACGGCGGCGGCAGGCCCGCGGCGGGCACTGCCGGGGCGGCCGGGCCAGGCCCGCCCGCGGACACCGGCCCGGCCCACACGCCACGCCCTCACCTGCCGGCGGCCGGGGGCCGCGGTCCCGGTGCCCGACCGCTCCTCCGTCTGCTGCGGGAGGGTCCCGGCACCCGGCGCTCCCGCCGGCGGGGCGCCGCCGCACCGCCTCACCGCCGGCAGCCGCAGCCGCCACGGCCGGACCCCGGCCCGCACGGCGGCGAGGCCCCATCTCGGCGCCGCCATGGCTGTCCGCGTGGAGGGCGGAGCGTGAACTCTGACCCCGCGTCACGCCCGGGTCAGGGGCACGCGGCGGGCGCAAGCGCACCGGGCTCTGCTGAGGCGGGCGGCCGCCATCTTGGCTGAGGGGCGCTGGGCTCCGCCCTGCGGCGGCGGCACGGCACGGCCAGGCCCGTCTGCCCGCGGCGCCCCCCACCGGCCTGCGGGGGAACGCGCACAGCGCCGGGAAAGGCGCACCCGGCTGCCCGCTCCGCCCCGTGCCGCTCCAGGCGCTGCCGGCCGCGTGCCCGCTCCCGCCCGCAGGGCTGCGGGTGAGGGGAAGGAGCGAGCCCCGCCGCCCCTCAGCCGCCTGAGGAGCCGGCCCGGCAGGCCGAGAGGCAGAGGCGGCGACAGGCCTGCCTCGGGGAGCAGGGAGTAGGTGGCGGCTGCGACATTAACACGCACAGCCTGGAAAAACTTCAGTTGCAACAGCCACCCGAAGGCTGCTTGCACTCCAGGGGAAGGTGCAGGCAGAGGAAGATGCAGCCGAAGGTTACACGAGGCCGCAGCTGCAAAGCTGAGTGAATTACATTACAGATCCAACGATACAGGCACCTGGCCTTAAAAAAAAAAAATAATTAATCAATTACTCCACAACTCTGAAAGCCCAACTCTGGATGAGATGACCCTAATTAATCAGATAAGTAGGAACCCATAGAACAAGGCCCATGTTCCAGAAGGACCTGCCCTATGGAGGAAGAGCGCCACTCACTGTGTCATTCCATTCTCCATTGCTTTGTCAAGGTGTATCTGTCAGAGGCTGAGGGTATATCTCAAACCATTTTCTGAACTTCCCAGTGTAATCAGGGCAGTTTAATTTTCTGTAAACTACTAGAAGTCAACCTAGGCCTAGTCTCTTCCAGAAATGCCAAGCTCATCCATGCACATTCCCCCTGGTACAGCACTACTTTGAAACCAAACTCAAAAGGACTGTTTCAACTAGAAATAAAACCAACTTATTTATATAAGCCTCCATATTCACAACACAATACATTCCTCATATACAGGTTTTTATTAAGCTTCTCATACTTGATTAAACATATATACTACATCTGACATGCTAATATGGTTGTCAGGAGCCAACGTTTTTCCCTCCAGACATTTGTGGCAGTTGAAGCTCCATGGATTTCACACAAACGTTTCAAAACTTGGTTCCAGTTCTAAGCACAGTGATAAAACACTTGCTGGGAGTTCTAACTATACTGATGCCATGTGCCAGAAAGATACAAAATGCAAGAACCTGGAAAAGTACATCAGATAAAGCAACAGGTAGGAGAACAGATCTTGTAAGAGCTATGCTGCAGTATGACACTGTGCACCTCTTGAAACAGATTTCTGGGGTCTTAACCAGGGATTGGGGTGCTAGTGGTACAAGCCTTTAACACATGAAAAAAAAAACCCAAAACTGTGTAGCAGATGTTTTCAATGATCAGCCTACAAGGGAAACAACATTAGCATTTGAGAGCAATTCCCTTGATGCCCAAGAAAGAACCACTTTTGTGTTCAGGCTTATTTTTACAGTCCATGCTTTGTTTGGTGCAAATGTGATGCCACCATGTGTGAACTAAGATGAATCTATTCAAGACTGATCAAAAGTTCAGAAGAGTGTCTCTTGCCACATTATCATCATGTACAAAAAGCAAGACTAAAAATGTTATTGTAACTGAACCAAACCAGTACTATTAGGCATCTTGCTTCCATTTGTGATGGTCAGAAGTTTCCTAGGTGGATAAGCCACAGACAAATCAGTAAGTTCTAGATGTTATGTGTTATCCTATCCGCATCTGTTGTATGAGGAACACGCTCATAAGACAGTACACTCCTACCCATGTGTAATCCTGCTGTGAATAACTTGTTTAAAGCCTGCTGAAGCAGAAGTCCTTTCTTTAGCTGGGAGTGATCCTTCTAGTTCGGTGTCCTGTGCAGGCAACACTTAACTGAAAAAATCACAAGGGAGTGAAGTAACAAGCTTCAGTTTGGCAGTGGCAGTAGATTCATAATGATTAAGTTGAGCAGTAGTTACAGATTCAAAAGAAATTATGTATCCACAGTATATGTACAGTATAATTAACTTCTCAAAAGAGGGTTTTTTCATTGCTATATTTTAAAGGTTGCCTTCAAATTACAGATAAGTCCTTTAAACGCTTGAAAGGCATAAAAATTCCCCTTCCCACACAAAACCCCAAACAATGGATTTTAGTTTCAAAAATAGTTTGAACCCAACAAACAAGCTTGGTATCAGTTAATCTGGTAAAATAGCTACGTGCTAAATAAAAGCACATCTGGTGGAAAGAGCGCAAAGAATGTTACAAGTGTGCTTAGTTTTTGCTTGCAGCATCTGGCAGTGGGTAGCAGGACAGAGGCAGGAATCTCAGTGGGTCTCCTCCTGTGTCTGTTCTGCAGTAGTTTCTGTGGCACTGGCATTGGCAGCAGAATTAAGAACTTCTCCAAAGTCTCCCCCAGCAGGTTTGCTTCCTCCAACTTTAGACTGGAACACAGAGAGCACCTCAACATAAAATTGCAGTTACTTGACATGCCAAACACACACACCTGCATAAAATCAGTACCTGTGCATGAGTAAGTTTAGTAACTCCCTTCAGCAGAACGGCTTTTTTCAGGACTGAGCTACCTCTATTATACTCTACAGACAAGTCTTTACGTATCATGCAGAAAACAAGCACCAGATCAACATAGCAGCCTCCCTCTGACTTCAAGATACACAAAACATGAAGCAGCCCTGATTCCAGGGAGTCTGCAGATTGACACACCCGCAGTTAAAAATGGAGACAGGTATGCAGCCTTTGAAAGATTCAGTTATAACTCACTTCTGTATTGCTCAAGAAATAGCCTTGAACAGTTTGCAGTCTCAACAGCAATTCCCAAGATTTTTAGTGGAGCACAGCAACTATTTTACTTTCTCCAGGTAATGGGTTTGCCTTTCCGCTTCCTTCTATGGTATATACCCTGTGGAATGTCTAGTTGCCCATGCTATCACTTGCATGCTTCTCATCCAACCCAGTGTGTACACAAGAACAGTCAAATCTGGTCCAGTTAGATGTATTAGTTATTTTACCATGATTTTTTTACCTGGAGAAGCTATTAATGGTTGCTTCTGGCACTTGAGGCTTTTGTGAGTAAATTTTAAATTAAGGTACAAAGTCCTTGCGTATTTTATGCCAGAAATAAGAGAAATATCCCAAGCTACTCTCCTGTGTAGGAAACTAGTCCTTAGGAAGGCACAGAAATAAAAGCCTATACCATTTTAGATACATACTACTACATATGTTATACTGGCTGTGCAGGTTAGCTAGCTCTTAGTCCTTCTAGTTAAAAGCATCCTCCTGTAAGAGGTGCAGGAAGCCCATTTTTATTCTCAAATCATTAGGCAGAGAAACCATTTCCATAGTACTTAAAATGACATCGTCTAAGCACCTTCAGCAGTTTACCAGTAACTAAAAAACAGGATACCCAGAGTCCACTTCAGTCTTCTCTCCACATCCACAGCTCCATAATCCCCAAAGCTTTTTAGTAATGCTTACCTTTAAGCTTTCAACTTTTTCCTCAAAGGATTTGAAAGTAGGAGAATTTCTAGGAAAATAATAAAAGGAACCACAAAATTAAAAATGTATCTGATTAGTCTATGAACATCAGAAAACAAGCAGTTACTTTTCCCAGTGTCAACATGAGTTTTGTTTATTTGGGGGTCTTTCCTTATTTTAAGAGTAGCCTAAAAATAATTTAGATCTGGATCGCCCAAAGTACTACAAAACTAAAATTCAAACACACTCAAGTTGCAGCTCATTTGTGTCTTTGGCAACTAAGCATTGCCAAGCTCAGCAATAGGATCTTTCATCACCCCGTGGAAGGGAGAACTTATTCCCATGTTTTCAAACAGGTTTCTGGCTTAAAGGATTTGTTTGGAAAAGCTTAGTCACCACTTCTGGATAGCCTAGTACATTATTGCTGAAGAAAGCCTTGTAATTAGAGGCTTTTCACTTGTTAGAGAAAAATCAGTTTAGTTTAATAGGGTATGTGTTCAATTAACAAAACATGGTTCGCAGTGGCATTTTTTGCTAACATGTTAAATTTCAGGGAGACTCCCCCTTGCCTTTTAAGTGCTGGAGATAGCTGTGATGACAAATGGTAAATTCTGCATATGAAGAGCACGACAGCTTGGGATCTTCAATTCTGAGGGCCAGTTTATTATTTAGTAGGGTCAGAAGAGCAGCTTTCTGCTCTGTCACTGCCATTTGCAAGTTGTGCAACAGCTTGTGCGCGTTTTCTGCCTTTATGCAGGATGGAAGATGCTTGCCTTCAGTGGACCAGGACTAGGGATTCATAGCAGACTAAAAAAATTATTACGTAAAGATGAGAGGTTTATTTCAGAAGAGGTCTTAAGCTTCCCTTACCCCTTTGCTTGGTATTTGTGCAAGTCACCCACACTTAGCAGAACTCTTTCATTTGGGAAAGCACAGTGACATATCTATCTCTCTCTCAAACCAGACTCTCTCAGGAGAGGGAGGGACACAGTGCCAAGCAAGAGGAGAGAAAAAGGCAAGCACTTCAAGTCAGCAAGAGACTTTTTGTGAAACCACAGTATGTTTTTGTCCACTTTCATTGTTCTAAAACAGATGCCAAGCTATTGCCTTTTAAACTTGGTATCATTTAGTAGCATTACGTTTCTAACAGGCAGGGAAAAGTTGTCATAGTTCTCCAAACAGCAGGGAAGTGCACTTGGTCACATTCCAGATGCGTGATAACCACCATCATTAAGCAGAAATAAAACAAATTTTATCCCGTACAGGAAAACCATTACAAAGTTGGGTAGGTTTTTTCGGTTTTGTTTTAAATCTACAGTAGTTGACTTAAGTTCAATACGATTTGGTTCCACACATGAAAATAAACAAACAAAACAGCTGGATTATGCATACATTACCTCATAATAGGCATACTAATTGAATGCTGTATGGAGCGTATACTAAATGCCAGCATTAAGAAAAAAGAAAGCGAGAAGTTAGTTTGAGAGACAGACTGAGAAGAAATTGTCTTAGAGAGCTGACTTCTGAATACTATCTTTGGTAAATAGCTGAACAGTCTTACAGTCTTCTATAGTAACTGCTTGGGTTTGCTTTTTTAAAATTGCTTAGCCATGCACACACACAAGTACATCAGAGCAAAAGCTGCAACAACTTTTTTCTTTTTAGAAGGATTCAAGTGCCATGCTTGTTAGTACGCATTCTGCTTAGCTGCAACAGTTTGCCTACTCATTAAGTTTATCAAGCAATGAGAGTCATGATGCATTTACAGTTTTGACAATATCAAGTAGAAAGTCAACATTCAAGAGTCTTACCAATCAACTAGTCTTCCTACTGAAAGAATTATTCCTCCATTCAGAAGGCTTCCATTTCAATTCAGTGTAATATTTCCATACTCATCAATAAAAATTACCTACTCGTCAATATAAATTATTTAGCAACAGCAGTCACCTCAATCTGTATTCAAGGCCAGGTTTATGCAGGGGGCAGGGAGAAAGTCCTTGTCTCAACCTTGTTCTGAAATTCATTGAGGATTTCTGTAACCTGCTAGCGGCTGTACAGTTACCGTTTGCTTAGCGACAACACACACCTACTCCTGGAAGGTGACTGGATATGGATTAAGAAGCTCCCAAATAACTGCAAGACCACCTGGAATTTAATTTCTTTTTCATATTCTAGAAAATCCCTGTTTACTCTTGATACAAATTAGTCTTACACATTAAATGTTTCTTGTCAAATTCCACAATAGTATGTTAGAAAAACTGTTGATCACAATTTTTCATAAATATACTTGGAATGAAATTTCGAGTGGGCTTTATGATGTCTTTCAAGAGAATACTTTCGGGGGGGGGGGGGGCGGCGCAAAAATCCAACCCCAACACTCACATTTGCTGCACCTCCAAAACTCCAGTTCGTATTTCAGCATAACGGAAGATACATTCACACATGCAAAAAGGTTCTGTGTTCATTGCAAAATGAGCTTTAAGAGATGCTTTCAGGAAGCTCATCAGTAGAATACAGTGACAGAAAAAAAACTATACACATAAAAAGATCCCTTCAGGTTGGGATCCCTTACGGCAGGTGCACAACTGAAGGCTGGTTTGTAGGTAGTGTATTGGGGATCAGATACGCAAAGGCCAGATGCTGTCCTGACACTCGCCAGTAATGCATGTCCGTGTTTCCTCCACTTCCCCAACCCCTTTTCTGCTGTTTCATCTTCACAGATGCTTTGGCTTCCACAAGCTTTTCCAGAACACGTAGAAACTGACTGTCTTTCGGAATGTAATTTGTATTCCTCACTGTGTTGCCGATTACTACAAGTTCTGGTCTTGCTACATGCGAAGTTTTAGTACAGCATTAGGCTGATACTAACAGTTCTCTGTCCATTTGTGATCAGCTGCTTCCCCTCACCCTGCAAGAAGGGCCTCCCCACCAGAATAAGTTTAAGGCTAAAGAGGGTGAAAATGACCTTCTTTTCCCCATATATATTTACAACCTGGAGGCATGCTTACACTGCAAAGCAACAACCTGTGGTGTATTGCAGATCTTTTAACAGGTGTCTAGGGAAATTTAATCTCATAGAGATTATTTAATTGAAGAACCATTAATACACTGTGAAGGATTTACTTGCTGTTGTACAGTACACTTACATACACTCCATATCCATCTTGTAAAATGTCACCATAAGATAGTATATAGTTTTATCACAGAATGATCTGGTTTGCAAGAGAATTGGATTAGATAAATGCAGTTGATCTTTTTTAAACATCAAATCACCTGTTCAAGTAGTGCAAAGAAGCACAGTTAAACCTTTAAAAGCCTTAAGAAGAGAACCTGTATTTAATTTCTTTTCATAAATGACAGAATGCCACATCAAAGCACTTACTCAAGTAAGCTATCAAGTTGGGCAGTCTGGAAAAGAGAAGCCCTTTTTACAGTGCTCATGAGCAAGCCCCTAGCTTTAATATATATATATATAAACCCCAAAAAGTTGCTCTCCAGCCTTCCATGTATTTTGTGTTGCATTGAAAGTTTTCCTATCCTTTATACAATTACTTTTTATAGCTACTACATTGCCTCACATTTTGAAAATGCACAAGGAGGTATACCAGAGTCCCTGCCTGGAAAACAGGGGCTTAAAGACTGTGTAAGCCCCAGTTATTTGCTTTTGTTCACAGATAGGTTTTCAGCTGATACGCTGATAAATGATAATATTCAGCAGTTCACAGATTTCCAAAGCAAGCAAAGAAAGTTATTCTGCAATCTCAGAGCACAGCAAAGATGGATTTCTGTTCCATAGTATGGATGCAGTGCAAGAAGAGCTAATTACAAAGTCATTGCTCAGGAAGTTTGCAGATTGCTAGAGGAAAGACCCAAAGGTGATTTGAAAGCAACTGCAAAAGATCTGCAGAATTTAGTTTTTATCTTGATCCACTATAACTTACAGTTTCTCAAAATCAGTCTGAGAGGTACCAACAATTTACATCATTTTAATTGCTATTTGATGCATATATTTCCATAAGGACTAGCATTCCACTAGATGATGCTAGTGACTGCCTAGTTGACTTAGGACACAAAGAAATGGAATGAAGCTGCACCAGGGGAACTTCAGATGGGACATTACAAAAAGGCTCTCCACTGAGAGGGTAGTCGGTCATTGGAACAGGCTCCCTAAGGGAAGTATTCAGGGCACCAAGCCTGTCAGAGTTGAAGGAACATCTGGATGACGCTCTCAGTCATATGATCTCGTTTTAGGTAGTCCTGCAAGGAGCAGGGATTTTGACTTGATGATCCTTACAGGTCCCTTCCAACTTCAGATAGTCTGTGATTCTACAATCTTGGTACTACTGCTGTTTTGCACATAATACTCATGTTGCCTATATAAGGAAAGCTAGCTCATCAAAAGTTCAAGATATTCTTATAAAGAAGAATGAAGGTATTAAGAGAAACCTAAGAAGGAACAAAGTGCATTTTCAGCACAACAAAAAGCAGAAGAAACACACACAGAGGAAGCAATAATGCACAGACTTCACACCACCAGTCCTCTCTCTTCCTTTCTGTTTCAGTACTTTCCAAATTCACAGCTCCACCAGCTGCCTTACTCCCTTTCGCAACTCCCTCCAACATCATTCTTGCAGTGCAAAGTAATTAAGACCTGCATGTGATGTTTACTGCATGGAACATGTGGAAGTAGCTGAACACAGAAGAAGTCATGCCATTAAAGCTGAGAAGTCCCTAAGCTAAAACAGTAGAAGAAAAGAAAAGCCATGTTGAAGAAGCTACATAAGAGTTTAAGAATAAATATTCACCTGGATATTCAGTATTTATTCAAGTAAGTATCAGGCCCATCGATTCTCATTTCCAGGAAAGAACTCGGGCATATAAACTTTTCTGAAGTTCAGACTTGTGCAGTCTTAAAGATAGATGCCACTTGAGTGGTCAACACAACACTGAATTCACTGACTGAATCCCAGATGAACTTGGTCATCATGAAAGCAAAAATACTCAAGGGTTTTAAATCTCTTGTTTAAGTGCAACTAAGATCTTGAACAGCACTAATTCTTCCCACTTTTTTTTTTTTTTTTGCTTTGTTTTAAACTCAGCTGCTCCTGAATTTATAAAATACCTTGAATTTCCATTGCCAAGATTCTTCCCAAGAAGCACACCAACAGTGTGGACTCCCTCCCAGTGGCCCAGTTTCTGATTAAGAGTTCTCAACACCCACCTAGCTACTAACTTGCGAAATTGGGACACTCTTCTTTTGAAGTATTAAATTCCAGAAGTGGGTTATAAGTCTGTGCTTGTCCTTGCCAAATGCAATAGTTAATACTAGTAGCGGAACACCATAGCCTTAAGGAAGAAAGGTGAACCCTGTTAAGGTGAACCCTGTTAAGTGAGCAGTCAAGCTCTGCATCCAAAAGTTACAGAAGACATCTTTCAGGCTCCGTTTGTCTCACTGATGCTAAAGGGGAAGTGTTTCAGACAGGCTGCTATTCTTGTACTTGAGCAAACAGCTCACTTCAGAGTCTGAGTTCTGACAGCATCCCGTCCCTGGTCCCTGCCCGTCTCCTCCCCAGGCACCGCTCCTGAGGCTACAGCTCCTAGTTAGCATTCTAGAAGCCAGATCCCTACATCTTTTTAGAGATCCCACTGTCTTTAGCTACTTAGTGGGAGAGTACAGAAAAGATGAAGCCAGACTCAGAGGTGTGCACAGAGGGGATGAGAGGCAATGGACAGAAGTTGCCACAGGAAATTTAACTACTGAAAACTTAACACTGAGTATTTGCTTAGACTAGGCAGATAAAGGGCAATGCAGACAAGGTAACTAAAATACTTCAGCAGCTCCAGACACCGAGTAATCAACTCAAAGATAACTACTGTTGCACTAGACAAACTATGAACAGAGAATGCATAAATTATTTTACATTTAGACTCTAGTGATTTGATTAGAATCACAATGGTAAACAGCCACTGTAACAGACACAAAAAAAGGGAAAATTTCTACTCTGTCAAAGCACAAACAGTGTACAAACAAAGAGAAAGAGGAATGCTGCATGCCATTGACCTCAAAACCATATTCTGTCTCATTACAAAAAACCATGCAGTAGCATTTAAACAGATTCCTTTCTTACAAGGACGAGAGACTAATTATTATTATGTATTCTCATGATTTCATGTTCTGAGATAGTTACCACGAGAACATGAAACATCTTCCCTGACATTGAGAGCTTCAGTTTTACATTAACACTGGAGAAAAAAAGAAATTACCTTTTACAGACAAAACTTATTTAAAGATTTTAATGGAGACAGTCTGACTATATGCTTAGTTTCAGAAACAATTCTTGCGCCCACCTTACCTAAAGGAATGTGAAAATGCCTGTAGTCTGCACAATGCCAGAGTAAGCATTAAAGAGAGAAAGGAAGTTCTGATAAATCTGAAGAAAAATATGTAACTATGTAGCTGCACCTCAAAGTGTTTTCTCACTAGACCTCAAAAGCAAGAAAGAGGTTAATGGCAGCACTTTAAAACAGAGGGCTGATTTTATTACACTGCTTTCCAATGCATCAACATTCTGTTAGAATGCATGAATTTTTATTTGTCCAATAATTTAAAAATATGTTTGATTCACTACTCGCAACAAATTACAAGCAGAGATGAATGTTTCTGTATGTTCCATTAAAATAAAAAGTAAAAATAAAAAAGTAAAAACTTAAAGTAAGAATTAAATCATCAAAGAAATAGTTGTAAGCTAAGCATATGATTGGATTGCATCCAGATAGAGTTTTGCATGCAGCTCACAATAGTGCTAAAAATGACCACCACACTTACCCAATTTGCATGAAGGGCTGTGTCACTTGACACAAGTCAAAATACATTGTATGCCCATATTTAAGAATTTTAATGTGCCAATAGTCTAGTAAAAAGGTAATAAAATCAAGCCCCTGCTATGAGGTAAAACAGCTTACAAAGAAATAAAACACACCTGAAAGGAATCCACACACAAGACAGGAAAAAAACCCCCAAACAACAACCAAACAAACCAAACCACAAAGAGTGAAAGACATTAGTTGTTTAAATGTAGTATTCCACATGCTGAGAAAGTCAGAGAACAGAAATGGCAATGCTACATGCATCACACAGAGGCAGGCAGACACACTGCCACCTGTAACCCTATCAGAAATATAAGAGTAGCAGTGGAGTTGCTTCTGATGCTTATATAAAATACACACCACAGAACTCTTCTGCATCAGTGAGGACATATAAGGAGATTTTGCAGCAAGTTGCTCAGCTCTGCTAAACGAGATGCTAAGGGCTCTTGGTAGATTAACTCTTAGAAGTGCTAGATACATTAACAGCATAAATTTCAGGGATCACCTGCTTAAATCAAAAGTGCAAATACTTGGGAAAAGCTGAAGAAACCTACCTGACATCTTCAAACTTTTTGGTTATGACTGAACCAACAGATGAAAAAGCAGCAGAAGCCTTCTGACCAGCCTGAGACAGGGTTTCTGATGTTTTCTTGTATCTGTGTTCAAACAAAATTAAGTCTGTAGATATTTTAATAGAAAACATAAGGAACCTTTTAGTGTACGCAAATTCACATCAAACCCAGATGTGTACTTCAGCTTTGGGGTCAAATGGACAAGCTACTTAAGAGATTATTTTGAGCCATTGCAGTCCCTTCTGGCTACAGTATCTCTGCCACCTTAGACTTCATATCAGGTTTATCAACATGTACTACTACCCCACCTGCAGAAAAGATGCGATCTGCTATTGTAGGACATTAACAAAAACACACACAAAAAAGAGAAAAGGTCTGGTTTTTGTGCCAGGCATATAAAATCTTGTACCAAATGGTTTTGTCAAGAAACTTCACCATAAAAAGTTTGAGGTACATCCTCTTACATTCTGTGTAGTCATTACTTGCAGAAGGTGTTTCACTCTAGACCTTAAGCTAACAGCTGTGTTTGGCAAGAGCATTAACTGTGACTTTGCACTCTTCCTGCACGAGCTCAGTTTACAACAATTTTGCAGGCTGGAGAAGAAGGGTGTTCTGCTGGACTTTGGACACCTCTGTATCTCAGATCCGTCAGCCAAAAAGTGTAATAGAATATTACGGTCAATCATTCTTATCTTGCATGAGATGATATAGCTAATAGTGGCCTTCTTTAAAGTAATCGATAATGATTTATCCAGGTAAGTTTTAGTGCAACTTAACTTTGTTATTTACACTCATCTGATTTCACAAGAACAGAGGGTTTAGACATCACACAAGAACTACATAGTTTTCACCCCAACAGCTGAGACGATCATCACAAACTGGTACATACGCTGTGGTTGATGTCACATCTTGCCAGCTTTTGGTAATGTTCTGCCTTAGCTCCTGTAGTGAGTTAATTCCCAGCTTTCTCTTGATTTCTGCTAGATGCTTCTCTTTGGCAGCTAGCACTTGTGAGAGTGTCTGGATTTCTTCTTCCACCTGTGCCAGCAGAGTTGATGAGAGATAAGTTAACAAGCGATATACCCAGCTATTTAACAATGTATTTTTTAAAACATCTACCAGGCATCAGTAATGAGAGGGCTAACATTTTTAACATTGCCTCACAGTTGTTTCTAAACACTAAAAGGAAAATCCAATATAGTCTACAACAAGAGCCAGTGAAAAAGCAATCTACAAGCAGCTAGCTCTGTTACTGGGATATGCACAAGGAAGTTGGTAACTAAAAGATTATATAGTTAGAAGTCATTACCTTCAGACAACATTAGCCTATGTGAAGCTTGAAGATTAGTCAAACCTGGGACAATTGCCAAGCCTGTATTCTCCTTCCACGTCAGAAGAGATACCAATGTATGACAAGTATCAGGAAGCTCAGAGCATGTCTGATCCACACACAAGTTTTGCTTCCTTGCTTGAACAGAAAGGTTCTTTTGTGGCTTAAGCCAACAACTGCAGGCTGCATCCAACTACAGGAATGCCTTCCCCAGAGCAGGGGTGAAAATGGTGGCAGACTGAGCAATTATAAAAAAACAAAACACCTCCCAAAACAACAAGAGCAAGAAAAAAAACCACCCACCCCCAAAAAAACTCAGAACAAAGCACAAAAACAAACAAACAAAAAACCTAACCAAAAAAACACAACAACAAAAACACAGCACCTGCTCAGCAACTAGAAAACATGTTATTGTTTATATACTTCCTTCCTTACACATATGGTTACTTCAGTCTCTCAAAGAAGCATGACCAGATCACGTCCAGACATGTCAAAAATAGTTTTAGGATGCCATTCTGTGGGCTATACAGATGTTACAGAGGCACTAAGGTCGTAAGTACAAAGGTGAAGGGCATACATCAATCCTACTTCCTCAACCAGACTGGACCACCCTACTTTAGAGTATCAGGCTGCCCACTCATTCAAGCTCCTTTGAGGAAATACCAGTATTTTCAATGCACCTTTCTTTCGGATACCTGTTCAACATCCAGTGTGACAAACCCTAGCAGGACTAGATTTCCCTCATCTTCCGCTGATTTTTTTGGCATGAAATAATACTCAGGACTACCAAAACCATGACTGCATTAAATGCGTTTATTTCACAGCTAACTTTCATTTACCAATCTTGGTCTTAAGTCAGTGTCTTCTATTAGGGTCCTAAAGCCACACAAAACTACAAAAGAAAAGGGACTGACTCAAAGGTTGACTTTGACAACTTCTGAAATGCATGTATCAGGCTTGAATATTTGACTGTCCTTCAAAGACTACTACTTTAACCCTCTCAAAAAATTTCTGTTACATGAACTACCGACAAGAATAGTTACATGGTTAGATATTAGCATAACAGTATCTACATCAATATTATTACAAAATATCCTTCATGAAAACAACAGCTTTAGTTACTCCACACCAGTTGAGACCACACTTGGTTTTGGCTGCCAACCATGTTCTGTGTGACAGCTTATTTACTCCCTTCTCACCTGAGGAAAAAAAAGGGTTAGGCATTTACACATCTTGGTTTAAGATCTGCACGCTCAGTACTTCTAGCTTAATTCCCCACAGCCAGAACTGGCTGTTCTTTCCTCCTTGACACCTTCCCTTTCCCTCCCCACAATACACAGGAGTGCCATATCTAGCTTTAGACATTCACAGAATAAATATGCAAAGCATTAACTCTATGTTCAGAGACAGCGTTACCCCAGATTTTCATTCTCAAAACCAGTTTAAGAGCTATTTGCAAGAGGTTTACCTTAGCAAGCTCTTTTCTTAGTTCATCCTGTTCTTCTTCTGAGAGTGTTTCTGCCATACCGACTGTAGCAGCAGCATCCTCTCCAACCTCAGGTATAGAGTCACTTCTCAGCAGCCCTTGAGGTGAATAAACCATTAAGAGTCAGATCATCACGAGTCTGCCAGATAGCAGGTAATGTTAATACGCAGCCCTTTTGTGCCAGTGGACAAAAAAACCTGATGTGACACCAGAGTCACATTCCCCAAGTACTACAGCGTACAGGAAACCAGAGGCATTTTACTGGCTGTTTCGTTCCATCAGGTTGTATTAAGGCTCAATATAATTGCAGCTGCTGCTATAATAGGAGACTGGAGACACGTTGAGAACAATGCAGCCCACTACCATAGAAAGCAAGGTGCAGAACACAACGTCCCAACCAATGGTTCCTATACAACCTCTGCCCAGGAGTCCTTACACACTCTGCTCGGTCTTGCTCATGTGGCACAGAAACTCTGGAAGCGCTCAAGACCAAAGCTGAGGCTCCCTCCCTCACTGCTCTTCGGATCAGATAAAAAAAAAAATGCCCTTTCTGAGCACACTGGGAACAGTCATGGTGACAAGCAAGCTCAGCAACAGCAGAGGGTTGCACTGCAAGTACGAACTATTCCCCCATACCCTGCACAATCTCTCTGACCCTAGTAACTGGGACCACTGTGGCTAGAAAGTTGCAGATACCACGGAACTAGAAGTCAGCTGCTGGTTTTGCACCTGGACATTGAGACAGGTGAGAAGCCCAGAGAAGGAGCCTGGGAACAAAAGGCTGTCACTTCAGACAAAGCAGTGGAGTGCTGGGAAGGGACTGATGGGGATGTGCATCCACTCACACTGCTGCCTCTTCCCCTTCCAAATCCAGAAACTAAAACACTGCCAAACTCTGTATGAATCCCAAACATCCCTATGGTCTTCCTCAAATTTCAGCTTCACAGCTTCAGGGAAAGGAGAGAGAACAATACTATTTGTATTACTATGATGTGCTTGCTTTAAAGATTCATTTATTGCTAGTCCTCAGTGGTTGCAGTAAGATCACTTTAAACATCTTCTAATGCAACAAACAGATATTCCAGCAAAAGACTCCCCATTTTGAATCCTTGTAGCTGACTTAAACATGGTTTGCCAGAATTAAGGAATTCTGTTCTAATTTGCAGAGAGACTGCGTGGTGGAATAGTTACGGATTCCTAGAACTAATTCTCTGTTCAAGAAGTAAAATAGCTTTATAGATAGTAAAAAAGAAAATCTTAAAATAGAAGAAAAAAAACCCAGGAGGATTGATTGTTTGTAAGAGAGGGTGAGTGTGTGTATATGTATATAAATTTATAATTCAGACAAGTTGAGGACATATTAAGTAATGTTCCCTTACTAATCACTATAGTAATTAACCAGATAAAATTCCATTCTCATTTCAGCAGCTTCTGATGGCACTCCATACTACCATTTGGTCTGGGAATCCAAAAACTCATTAACGTGCAATGAGACCACCACTATGATTTCATTATGAGGCTTGACATCAAATAGCTGCATAACAATCAACTGAAGAGTTAGGGAAAAAACAATTCTGTAAGTCTGCAATTAGTTGTAGGTATTCTAAGAAACATGCTCCTAGCGGCAGGTGAAGCCTAAGAAAAGAAGTTCTCGATCAAGTTACTGAACTCAGTTAAAACTCAATTCCACAAGTTCTTTCTGAAACAGTATGTTTTCTGCCTTTGTGTCCAGAACATTCATCCTCTAGAAGCACACCGCTACATGGGCAGAACACTTGCAAATGTTAAGTTACCACAGAGCACACCAAGAAGGAAGTGTACAGAAAGCAAATGAAACCCCATTCTGCAATTATATGTAAAATCTATGCCACATTTCCCCAGAGATTTATGTCTGTCTTCTACACAAACATGACATCTTTCCTACAGGTTTCCAAATACATTATTTTTCTGGCAGAAATCTAGGGCAGAAGAAAAGTTCAAGTTTAATGCCCAAACCAAAACACAGCACTACAGCACCAAAAAGAGGATTACAGCTTATGTCTCACAATCAGATAATTTTTGTTTTATACATCAAATGGTTAAGAATGCCATACCTTTTAGTCAAATTGCTATTTATCCTATTAGTTACACATGCCTATACTGAAGGAACACTAACCATTTAAACTGCATTTTCCCCTGACACTCTGTATGACCCCCAGGAGGCTGGCCTCTGACTCCTGACCTTATTGTCCATCTGCAGGCCCTTCAAGGACTACAGAGCTTGCCATTGCAAAAGCCATTTCAGAAAGTCTGCAAGTACAAAAGCCCATGCTGACTCCAAGAGCATTAGCACATCCAGCTGAGCCTGTTAAATCTGGTTATGAAGTCATCTGGATTATCTTACCAAAAATAGATCAAGTCAATCCAGCAGTAGGAAAACATGCTGGATTGTCTCCTGCAGCAATAGCTTCTGTTTGGGGAATGCACCTTCTTCCCTTTGTAAAACTATTGTTCTAAGGGAGTCTGTGCTGCTTGTTGCCTACACTGAACTTAGGACACAATGGTAAGAAGCAAGGGAATGAACTCTCCTCCCCTTCCCATTTCTAGATCTTTCAGGAATACAGGAAATCACTGCTACTCAAGAGTCCTCCATACCTCACTCTGTACATCTGACCATGCCTTCCTCTCCTCTTTGCCTTCCGCCACCCTTCCATTTATTACTTTTCCTTTAGCTGCACTTGAAGTATGCAAACACCTTCCATAAATCTTTATTCTGTCATCTCCCTTCTCTTCCCCTGTAACTGTTCACCTCTCTGCTTGCTTTGCTCCCATTCCTCCGTTCATTTCAATACTTGCAGAACACAGAGCTCATCTGTGCTACAGGAAGGCAGTGTTAGGCAGCCTGACCAAGAAGGTAACAACCCACAGACCTCCACAATGGTGTGGCTGCAACCCATCAGCTAGGGCTGACAGACAGTAAGATCCTGGCTTTAAGCAAGCTTCATAAGGAAAGGTACACAGCTTACCTTAGACATTTTTGTGGGGTTTGGGGCAAGAAACCACAAAGGGAAACAGCAGTCAGCCAACAGATGGAAATACTTCAACTCAGTCTGTTATTGAGAGAGCATTTCTCAATTGTGGTCTTCTGCTCACCAGCAGAACTGTTGTTATTGGCTTCCAACTTGTTACCTTTCATTACATTAGTTCTTTTGCATTTTCAGGGTTGCAAAGGACTCAAAATTCAGTCATTTGGTACTCTGATTGCTATAACCAAGTTTAGCTGAACATTTTGCATCTCAAACTCTTAAACAGAGTAAAAATGTCATTGGGGGGGAAAAATGGGAAGACTTATCTAGTATTATGAAAATGTAACTAGTTTTAAGGTCAGTTTTTAGGTGTCTGTATTTCTAATACTAACATATTATCCCAGCAGTTTATTAGATCTACTTATATGAACCAAATAAAGACATGAAAAGGTTAGTTGATTAGGACTCCATAGACTACGTTTAGGGAGACGGCACTTAAATGCCTATTATTCTTCCAGGGTAGGCAAAGCATTGGAGTCATTCCTGGTTTGGCATTTGCTTTGGTTAGTTTCAACCAAAGTTCGTGCCCTATTTTGACCAGAGGTTCCTACCTCTTTCTGGCCTGAATTCAGAGATCAGCAGTAAACATTAGCAGTTTAAGGAAGTAGTGGTCATTTCAGATGAGCAGCCTTTGGGGTGGGGGAGGGTTAGCCTTCACAAAGGTTTATCTTCAGACACATTCTCTGTGAGACACTCAGAATGAGTATTTTGGCTATCACTATACAGTTGGCAAAGCTAAAGAAAAAAGGCACTTCAGAGTTCAGGAGAACAAGCTGTTACAAGGTTTAAGATCACTCCAACATTTGAGTAACATACAGTGCTACAGAGGATATTTATTTTGCAACATGTAAGAAAGATCAAATTGAAGTGCTTCACATTTATCTCAGTGAAAAAGGCAAAGTGAGACATACTTCTTCAGCTCAGGGGAAAAAGTTCTTGGGCTTCTCCCAAACGCTAATCATACATTCATTCAAAGTGAATGAAAAAGGAAAAAAAAAAAAAAGCTCAGCAAAGGTTAGTGCTTCTGGTGATGCATCACCACCAGATACAAAGGACTGCTCCCCCCTGCTTTAGAAGAGATGGGAGATACAGTAATTGCAGAAGTGAAAGCTGACCACTGTTTCCCAGAGGCCCCAGTTCACAAATTCAGAGGTTTCCTTTAGTTCCCCAAGGGATGCACCTTTCTTTAAGATTTTAAAGAACAAGCCCATTAAATAAATGTAATTTTGCTTTGCCTTGTCACACCTGAAGTAGGACTAAGCTTTCTATATTTTTAATTACTCTGGAAGATCATGTCTGGCAGCACATGATGGAAAGGAAAGGTGGTAAAACCAGACTAGGATGCATTGGAGGGCACAGCCATAAGTGTTCTGTACAATTTACTAGCTAGAAACTAGTAGGGTTAAGCACTAGACGGACGCTGCTCCAGCACAACACACAACAGCCACTTCCTCAGGGGAGTGCAAGTACAGTTAGTATCTGCAGGCACAAGATTTACAGCATTTTAAATACTAGGTGGAACATAGTAAATGTTTTAGAGGGCATTTTAATTAATCAGTGTATTTTCAGTACTAAGGCAAGAGTAGACGTTAGACTATTCAGTGCTCTGAAGTCATACTAAGTATGCAATTCCTAACCTCTCCACAAAAAAGCTAATAGTCAAACTAAGCCAAATAGTTCAATCTTGCAGAAGCTGTGCTTTTGTTCCTAATTTTTTGGGTCACCTTGTTTTCCTTTCTGCCTTTCTACTGAATTAAGAAGTATCAAATAAGGTAAAGCTGGTAAATGCATAGCATGAGATACTACCTACATGACACACCAAAGCTAATAAACTACCAGAGTTACAGCAGATCAGCTTTCACCTTCATTTACACTGGTGTTTCAGCCAAATTTTATAGATTCTTAATTTGAAAAGTTCCTTTTTACAGATATTAATCTAAGTTTTCCATCTAGAGGTTTTTTAAAAAAAAAAAAAAAAAAGAAGGAAGTTACCAGACTTCACCAGTGTAGGCGATCCAGGTGGAGAAAGGTTTATGCTAGGCGACAGGTAAAGATAGTTTCGGTTCACTCCAGCATTGAAATCGAAGGGTGATTTGTAATCCTCATACAGATCCATGCCAGAAAATTCAGAACGCGCAGCCATCCTCTTCTTCCACTGAAACGCTCATCTTCGCTTTCTGGGTGACCCAGACAGCAGGATTCAGAAACCCTCTGTTCCTTCACATGACCACTCGCTATACCTCCTTGTAAAACTGAGCTCTCTTATGCCTCTGTTAGATTTGATAGAGCCATCTAGCAAGTGATTTCTTAGCCATCTTGTAGCTGCTGCTGTTTACACGGCACAAAGTTAAGTTCCTGTAAATCCGGTGCTGGACTTGAACAGACCGTTCCTTTAACAAACATTCACAGTACACCGTTTGTGGCTTCTGGGAAAGCCTTGGTCCTCTGCAGAACTGCATCAAGAATTTTCAATGATTTAAGTAAAAAAAGGTCAGCTGACTGCAGCTACACCAGGATATTCTTAATCTTCTAGGACACAAAAGGATTACTAGCCGTAATCTATCCTATATACCATCTGTGTAGGACTTTTTCCTCTGATTAATGGAAAATTCTGTGTGCGTAACTACTTCTCCAGCTGCTTCTGCCAGTGTAATTATCAGTAGCCAGAACCCAGTCTCTGCTGCCCAGGTATCACGCTTTAGTGTGAGCTCAAAATAGAGGAAAGCAGCGCTCATCTCTGAAGGCTATGCTATAACCACTGTCTAGGTTTTGTAATGAACATGCTAATGTGCACTATGATTTTTGCCCATGAGGCTAAACATATGCGAGAGGTTTTGGGGTTTTTGTGGGTTGGTTTTATTTTTTGTTTTATTGGGTTTTTTTCCAAAAAAGATTACTGAAGTGCACTGCCCTATATCCCTGGTGCTTCAGCCAGCGTCATTCAGAGCAGCCAGTTACGCCATGAACCATTAACACTGGAATGCATTGTCCTGATGAAATGTATTCATGTTTTGACACGTATACCATGAAGAAAGATCAACTTATGTAAACCATCTGACTTCATGCTGGGGGTACAGGATTTAGCTCTGGGAAACGGAAGTGCTTCTTACCTAAAAGAGGCACTCAGCACAGTTTTGCAGTGCTTCGCTATTTTCTTTTTTCCCCAAGGCCAGCTTCTTTCACTGAGAAACAACCTTACTAGCAGTAAGTAGATTGCCCTTACAGCTGAGCAACAATTTCCTCTCAGCCTCACACCTCCAACTCGGCTCTTCACTTCAGCCTGCACACAGAAAAGCATAACCAAATGGAAGTTAATCTTTTTCTCCACCATAAGAGTGATGTTTTAAGACAGAGACAGTCAGCGGCATCACACCACCCTCTGTTCAGTGCTGCGAAAGTGAAGGAGCCTTGCAGCATACCCCATGTCAAGCCTAGACAATGTGTTCCCTGGAAGAAAGCATACCACTTCTGAAGTTTTAACTTCCCATTGCCACTGCAGTCTGTTCCTGTGCTCACTGACCTTCCAGCTAATTAAAGAACACTTCCTTTAGGCTGCCGACCTACACTGGCTTCTGGTCCAGATTCCCTGCAGTCTCATGACAATGAGAGTGCCAGAACCAGAAACACAGGTCTCTGCCATTTTCCGAACCCACTGAAAAGAGGAAAATGCAATGCCCCTCTGCATTTCCGACATGTGACTGTGGCATCTGCCAGAAATACTACAAAGTTCACCTGACAAAGGTCAAAGCTTTGGTCACAGATTCTAGTTAAAGCATCCAGAGGCAGCAGAGAACTAACATGGCTACAGGGTTAATATACTCTCTATCAACCACACGCGCTAGTAAGAATAGCTACTGATTCTGGTTTGCAGCCTTCCCTCCTGTAACTCAGCAGGCGGGGACTGCATTCCCTGCAAAAGGCTTGGGCAGTAATTGTACTAACTGGATTAGACAAAATGACAACTTATCAGATGTGGCACACTGGAAGAGCTGGGTGTGTTCTACTGACACTCTCCCAACACAGAAAAAGTGTGAAAGTAAAGCTACCCCCTACAACTTTTCCCAACCCCAGAGAATCATTCAATGTAACACCAGTCAATGCTAGCAGGCTACAATGCCGGAAAGTAGCTACCATAGGAAAAAGAGCCCTTACAAAGATTTGCTCATCCCTGCTAACAATCAGCACTACCATCTCCTGGCCAAGGGCACTTACTGGAGTCAACACGTATGTTCTTGTGATTTACAGGAAACCCTCTGCATTCAATTTTACCTCATACCATCCCTTCAAAGAAATTAGTACTCTTTTGCATCTTTATTGTGCAAAAGTTGGTTTCATCTCCCTAGAAACATCTGGATTGCAAATCTGAGACCGCTGACCTGGTCTGTCACCACCACAGGAAGCGCATATGGGCCAAACTCTCTGACACATCTTCAGTGTAGTTGCAGACACAAGTACAGGACGTTGCCCAACACTAGAACATAACTTCGGCTTACAGGGAAAGTCTGCTGAGTTACAAGCCCAAGACTCCACATGAGAAGCTGAATTCTGCTTTTGCCCTGGCTTACGCATAACCTGAGCATGAGCCCAGAAGTCATGCAAGACGATTCTCTGTTTTTTAGAAATATTACTGTCCTAAGATCCCTGCCAAGAGAGGGCCTTTGCAAGCACTCCTTGCTTCAAACTGCCCTCTTTGCTCAGGTTAATCTACCTTATAGTGGCCATACAGCTGGGTTGTTATAGCACCTCCCAAACAAGCTGCCTAAACACATCAGCCTCGGCTCTCTTACTTGCAGGAGTTTACAGGAGCATAGCTCCTCACTTACTCTCAGCTACACATCCTACCTGGTTATAAAGGAAGCTGTCGTGCAGAACAACTTTCTTCTTTATCACCTACGGAAGTTTGATGGTCTTCACGCTCAAGTACAAGCCAACCTAGCTGTAAGAAGAAAGGACTGCAGTCTACCCTACCAAACCTGCTGTAGGACAACTTCTAGGCTACCTGTCATTCCTACCTCATCCACTTCAGGCAAGACAAGTACTGCCTTAGTAGCTGTAACAGTTTATCTGCTTCTTCCCCAGTAGCAGCTTAGCACACGCAGGCATCCCGGGCAGAGCAAGGCAGAATTTCTCCTATACTGCCTAAAGGCAGACGGAAGAAGATAGGTCCTGCTAGCTGTTAGTGTGGCACGTTTGGAGGAGGAATTAATCTCTCCAAAGGACTTTCCAGATTAAAGTGATGGCCCCAAGGGAACAAAGCAGGATGGGGATGACACATGGCAACCACATGGAACTGAAAAGAAAGTTTTTGCTCTGCAGCGTGAAGCTTTTTGACGAGTTTTACAGCTCTCAGTCTGAACGTAGCTAGGCAATGGCAGGAACCAAGCTATGTCTGCACTATGAAAACAGGCTCATTATGAGGCCTTCCTAAAGGGCCCTCCCAGGACCCAAATATCCCACTGCATGGCATTCCTCCTCACTGCTCATGGTAAATCAGAACACATGCAGCTGGCCTGAGGTAAAACTGAGGCTGTAGAGCCATACCTTCCTAGATGTACTCTGCCTTCCCAGTGCAAAACATACATTTTAGAGCTGTAGCTTAAGTTTAGACTTCTGTTACGTGGCTTAGAGTACTTACTGTGATGCTCAAGTATCTTTGATCTTTGCCCTGCATACTAAATTCAATTGTTAGAGGTGTACCTTAGTAGTTACTGCAGGTATCAGCTGCAAGTCAGTACCTGAAGCCCAAAGATGCACCTGCTCCACAGACAAGGAGCAGTGAGATTGTGCTTACATAGTAAGAGATTAAAACTAAAGATTTTTCTGTTCCAGAACAAGTACTCATTTGGCCTTAACAACTTGGGATAACTAAGAGATTGGTACTGAAGTCATCTATGCCATTTTAGAAGCTAGTGTTTGAAAGACTGGCATTGAGGTAGATAACTTCTGTCAAGGATGCTTGAACCAATTACTGACAAGTTCAACTGAATGTCACAAAGTGGCTCAGGAAGGCTGAGCAAGCCTCAGCAAAGTGTTACCATTACAACTCCTACCATTAATCATGTTGTAATCTCCTCTGTTAAGGTTAGAGTGTGCTTAAAGCTTTCCCAGGTAACTATTTAGCACCAACAGCCAACACAGATTGTGCATGTCCCGAATCAAAAGGGAGGGACCTTACTGCACAGCTAGAAAAGACGTTAAGTTTGAGCAAACACTGTTAAGCAGGTATTTGCCTTCTAGTCTCAGACACTGTTCTTTCTTCAGATACCACCTGCTATCCAGGTCAGCAGCTTCCACCTTAGTCCAAGGTCCTAGCAGCAATTTAAGTAAAATAATATAGTATTAGAGCACTTCTACCCTGTTGGTAGCTAAGCAAGGATAAGATGTTATGGCAGCCTTGGAGAGAAGGAAGCTTTTCCCACATTTAGGTCTAGCAGAACAATAGTTTATACATGAAAAAGTTATATCACTCTTACCCTAAAGAAACCAAATCCAGTTCAAGTGTGACTAAATACCACCTCTGGGCTTCGAAGAAACTAAGCTATGTATCCAGTAGTGTTTCATACAAAGAGTTAAACTCACAATACAAAGGCTACTACTAATGCCTCAGAATTAGAGGAGTGCAGAGACTACCCTAGCACAAGATCCAAACAATACTTTGGATAAAGCTACCTGAACGAATCCACAAGATCCGTGCATAATTAAATCAGAGTTCTGCTGCTACACAGACACCACCTTCACCATCCTGGACATCCTGTGTTTGTGTCCTGTTTAAGCACAGAGAGACCAAACTTGTGTGCCACTGCCCATACTTTTGGAATGGCTACCATTATCCAGCACTTAATTCAGCAAGCAAAAGAGGATGGGGGAAGATGAGGGGAAAAGTTTGTTGCCAAAGAGGGGGAAGAGACACTTGCTCTTTTTGGGAGGCATAGCAAAAAGATTCACTCTCTTGTTTCAAGGTTGACTGTTAAGATTCAGTTGCCTGCTCAGCCTGTACATGGTCTGAATTTGAATATTCTACAGTCTGCTAACAAGCAAGACTGACTGGAGGCCTTCCAGTAACTGCAGCTGGGGTAAAGATTTCCAGCCAGGTCTTCCCCCACCCTATCTTTCCCAGGTAGGTCCCAATCAGGCAGCAACAGTCAGGGTCCTCTCCCCGTTCCAACCGAGTTTTACAGGGCATAAGGCATTTTAAGAGCTATAAAGCTACTTAAGCATCTTAAGCCAATCTAGGTTCTGTGTAGCATCATTTTGATCTTCAAAGTCTTACCAGTTTACAGACAACTAAAGCCTTTCAGCACCTGATCCAAGGCCTTAAAACTGCATTAAGAGAGAAAGAAGCCAGGTAGCAATAGGACAGAAGCCCAAACACTAAGCAAGCCTTAAATTAGTACGTTCATGCTCCTATTCTCATATTGTGCTCTCTCTGCTCCCCTTTAACAGCAGATAATGCTTTCAGGCCCCGAGATTTATGCATTGCATGAATGGAGCCACACAGCTATACCAGTTCTTGAACAGTAAGCATACAGGCTTCTGCAGCCCTGTTAGTAATAGTCAGCAGACTGTGGTTTAAGGGTTTAGGCATTTGCCATCTTCTAGGAGAGTCCAACTCAACACCACCATATTAACCTCCTTTCTTCAGCCTCCCCCGACATGCTTCCTCTAGACTAGCTCTCCATGATGCAACAGCATTGTCCAGTATGATTCTTCATATAGAAATATCTTCTCCAGCATTTTCTTGACTAAATGCTGCCTTCACTTACTCAAAAAAAACCCCCAAACCACCAACAAAAACCCAACAACCAAAAAGCCCAAACAAACAAAACCTTAGAATGATCAGTACTATCCCAAGATGTATCACCCTGCAAGACAAACACTTTTGAGCGTTACAGTTAAGGATTACAGGGTTGCTAGTACTGCTCTTTTCTTAAACCGAAGTCTCAGCCCACAGCCTTTCAGACAGCTGATGTACATCTTAGCAAAGGCAGCAGTTCTGCTCTCTTCTCCTCCCAATCCAATTATAAACTCAGGCTCATTTCCTGCAGTCTTGTGAGGGAATAGATCCACACTCCAGCATATTTTGCCACTGGACAAGCCGATACCACAGTAAGACTCAACCCATTCATATCAGACAAAAGTCTCTGCATTTGCACAGGTTCTCCACCACCAGATATCTGCTCCAGCACTGACAAGGTTTTCATTAGGCAGAAATCCCAGACTTATGGCAAAGTTCTGTGTCTCAAACAGCAGCCAAAGCAGCCACATCTGTCAGCTCCAGCAACAGCAGGTGAAAAGTGTTTCCAGACTGTGGGAAGAGTCCAGGACAAAGGACACAGTACCCAGCACTCCAAAACCAGTGATCAGGAAGGGCACTGCATTGACTTCCAAGAAGTCAAGCCAAACTCTGCAAATACACAGAAACATTTCCCAGTGAGATAAGAGTGTTAGAACAGTCAGGTAGATTTTAGAGGAACGTATTTATTTGACTCAGCCACTTACCCCAGTTACACTGCCATTCTCTAGCGTCTGATCCCTGGCCAGAGACTGAACTTGTCAAAAATGCTGAAGAAACAGTGCTGAGCTGCAGCCAGATGACAGTTGGAAAAGGATTAGAAAGAAAAGGCAGTACTGCAGAAAGGGATTGTTTTAAACAAAGTTTTAGTATGTAACATTGCAATCTAATTAAAAGTTTTACTTGAGTGACTTTGATTGGAGTAACTCCCAACCTACCTTGGAAGACAAGTCTGCTCTTTTGCACCCTTAAAGCAAACCTTCCTCTTCAACACTGTACCTCAGAGCTTCTATTTCTGAAAAGCAGCTCCAGAAAAGTCCACCATTCCCACACCACTGTATCAGGTCCCACCATGACAATGATACTGCAGTTTTAAAAACACAGCAGATTTGATTAGGCTGTAATTATGTATTAGGCTGAATCATGTACTGTGGTATCTGAAAGGATAATCACTAAATAAAAGCATCATCTGTAATCTTAGCAAGCACTTAGTAATATGACCCAAAGCACCTTAGTAATACCAGCAAGCACTCTCCAGTGGCTGAAGTACACACTAGCTCCCACCACATAATTACCAAGGTCGTGCCTGGATTTGGTGTAGCACAGAATTTGCACCATTTACTATTGAGGACAGAAGTACAGAGTACAGAAGCACCTAAGCAGCACAAAATTTGATGGAAGCAACATGGCTTAGAGTATGTACTTCACAAGATCCATCCTTGGAGATATTCAAAAGCCATCTGGACATGGTCCTGGACAACCGGCTCTAGGTGGCCCTGCTTGAGCAGGGGGGGTTGGACCAGATGACCTCCAGAGGTCCCCTCCCACCTCAACCATTCTGTGATTAAGACAACAGCTGTACAAAGTCACAGGCTGCTCACCCAGATCCTCCAAGGTCTGCAACCCTGAAAGAGACAGTTCAGGAACACAAGCGAGTCCTGGTGTCCTGCCCCATAGAAGGTCTATGGCCAGCCCTTCATCTTATGAGTTAGATTTGCAAATACCTGCCTATTGACAGAATGAAGTTCAGTTTTCTCCTATCCTTTCTAAACTGAGGTATGGGCAGAGACTTCGCAATAGACTTTGCACTTCCACACATCTCCCCAGTGTACAGGAGTATTATGACAGCTGACAAGCAAGGCAAATGCATTTACAACGGCAGAGACTATTTTGATTGCAGTTAGAAGTCTGCAGGGAAAAGGTAGTGATCAACTACCAGAATGGCCAGATTCTGAGGGGGGAAAGTCCTGTATTTGCGTAGGAGGGACTGGCTTACATTTTGCTCACAAGAGGAATGAGCAAGCAACTTCTTGGGCACCACACATGATTCCAAACCTTTAACACAGAAGAAGCTCTTAGCAAATACATTTTATAAAGCCATCCGCTACTGCTTGACCCTGCCTTCCCCCAGAGGAACATGAAAAGTATGCCACTGCATCAGGAAGAGTTCACCCTTGTATACAAAGAAAAGCTTGAAGCAGACTAATTAGGCATCAGTGTCATTACACTAAAGCTACCTTATATCAGGAACCTCTCTTCCTCTGACCCTTCAATTATCAGTTAAACAGAGCCTGGGGAAACTAGTCTGAAGTCTTTTAATTTCCTTCTCAGTCTCCTCAATTTATTCCTCACCACTCCAGTGCAGCATCCTTTATTCCTCCAGCAACTTTCCCCAGTGCTTGCTCTCAGGTTCTCCTAGCAAAGCTCTTCAGTCCAGACAAAAGCTGGCACAAAACGTTCCAAACATGCGTTGCTTAAGCTACATGTAGTTATTCAGTTATGTGTGACAGACAAACTTTTGGCTTAATAATGTAACATGTCGATGGCAACCATCAGGTTGATATTCTCTTCTCTTCTGAGGCCTTGACTAACCAAGTTTAAATCTTAAACTGGTGCTTTCAAATAAGTGTAATTGCATAACACTTAAAGTATAATTTCTCCAACACAAGCAATCACAAGTAGTAAGCTGTGTAGAAACCCTATTAACGTTTTTGCACTTTCCTTATCTGAGAACATAGTGCAAAATGTCCATGAAACTGCAAAACCTCGCTTAACTTGAAGTGCACTGGTACAATAAATATGCAATCATACGTGCCCCAGAAATCTCTCAAGTCATAAGAACACACTACTGATCCTCCCTTCCTCAACCAGTCAAATCACACCTTTAGACTAGCAATGCTTTTTGCCACAAACCCTTCAGAAAACCAGCCTGTCCATGAGGTACTTCAAAGCCAACAATAGACACTGAGGCAGTTACATACCTTATCTGAGCAGATGAGCCCATAACAAAGACAAGCCTGTATTACTCATTTACATTTCTCACCCACTGCAGCATTTTGGTGAGCTCGCCTAAACATAAGAAAGGCCCAACACAGGAGTACTAATGGCACACCAACAGATTGCTGGTATGAAGAACTCTTGCACATTGATGCAGCGGTTCACTATTACTGGGTATCTCTCATTTGAAAACACAAAGTTGTGTTGTTTTCTCTGCAGCATCAAACAAGATACATTACCTATTCCTCTACAGTCCAGCATTTACCAGTCACCCATCCAACCACGCAGTGCTTGAATTGCCCTATTCCAGATGGGGTTTGGCTGCTACTTGCCCATACTGCTACAGGGCATGCCCAGCTGGGCAGCACTAACTCCTGCAGCGCTTCCAAACTGATCTGGAGCAATGGCTGTCACTAGCAAAGGGACCTTGAACCGCATTCTGCCGGGGCTGCAAATTGGTCAAACTCAAGACATGGGGCTTGAACATTTCTGCAAACTGCTCTTAAATCTCATTTAAAAGATAAAAGGGAGAATTCTGCAACTGTGCACGCAATGAACCACAGGCAATTCATTAACAAGCCAACTGCACTACTGGCTTATTTTTTTCTAATATAAAGCAGATAATGCACTACCTTTAAGGTATTATGACCACTGAAGTTTCCATTATATTAATAAGTACTCTGAGATTTTATCTGATTGGTATGTCCTCGAATGACTTTTAATGCTGCTTGAGCTGAGTAAATCCTGTTAAGAGACATTTGCTCCTACTCCAAGTCAGACTAGGGCAGTAAATTAAACTGTTAGCCTGGAGAGATACTGCTGTCACACAAAAGCAACAGACAGTCACAGAACACTAATCACTCCAAAACCAGAGGAAAGCAAGGAAAAGGGTCAAGAAAGTTTGTCCAGAGATTTTTCCCTACAAAGAGATAAAGCTTTCAAAGATCTCCAGGTCCTAGAAGAACTTGAGCATACCTCTTTCCATCAGATCAGACTTTGGACACAAGGCATCACGTTCTGCCTCTGGGTGACACTACAGACAATCTGTATTTGCTTTTCTACAGCCTACACAGGTTCAGATCAGAAAAGTACTAATCTCTCCAGATTTCCAAGCAGTAGTCATATATTTGTTCATGATCTAATTGTGTCCCAGTCCATTCTATACAAAGGTAAATTTTCCTATCATCATTATGCTTGGATAAACTGATTTCCAGACTCCTCACGTTTCACAGTGGTGTAAATAGAGCAAGTTAAAACATTTTACTGAAGTATATGAGTAGACAAATTGTAAAGACACATCTAGATGAACATAAAGTCAGGTAGACGTTTTTCCTGATTCTGGTACAGCCAGCATGATGGAAACTACAGGGAGAGGGAAGAAGTGCAGTGGGTTTGAAGGACTGAAATTTGAACAGTGTGTCTTGAAGGAAACTGCTTCAGCTCTAGAAGTTGGGCAGGGGAGAAAAGGGGGGGGGGGGGGGGGGGGGGATGTGTTTGGCTCTGTGTGGTTTGGGTTTGGTTTTTTATGTTTGATTTTTTTAAAGAAAGCACACCTTCACTGCTTTTAGTGAGCAGTTGGTCCAAAACTGCACTGCACTGTTTCTACAAGTTGCCTCCTCACAGTATTTGACCAAGAACTGAACATCACTGCTAACTCTAAGAATAAAGCTTTGCACTGCTAAGTTCAGCATCATTCTCTATTGCACAAGCTAACCCATCATACACCCCATTTCACAACTGTAAACATCAAACAAACAACAAAAAAACCCCACCAAACCAAAATCATACATTCATAGCCACTGTAAGTCCTGGACATGTTCCAGTCTAATGGATTAGCCTGGTAAACTTTTCAGGTTTGATGCGTAAGGATTGGTCTAGCTGAAACCCAGCAGGTTACTGTTACATCACATTTGGCACATCATAGCTCATCCATCAGCACAGAAAACACTCTGAATAATTCAGAGCTTAAACAGTTACTAATAATGTAATTCACAATTTTTTTAATTCTGCATTGTCATATAAAAACTGGACCAGGATACTGAAGAGGTGAAAGTCCAAGCACTGACTTGCATACTGCTTGTTCCCAGCTGTCAATCCTCTAGCATGCACATTAGCTAGGAAGCTGTGATATGGCATTATTATTAAGGAGCCATCACACCCCTCAGAAATGCTGCTGCCACCACCTTGCATGAAGGCGAAACAAGACCTCTCTAGTGACACTGCCTTAAAACAGGCAGATTATAAAAGTTTAGTCATTTCACCCGAAACTTGTTTTGTCCTCAACTTATCAGTTCTCCCTCCCTAAGAGCTTAAAAAGTCTTCTCACCTCCTCTTCATGACATGCAGAGGTCTTCCTTTGACTTCGGTATCCCCTCTTGCCATTCCATATTTTCACTTTCTCAAAAGATGCTTCTTGAATAGGCAAGTACTTTTCATTAGGGATGGGAGGGAAGTACATTTCTGTGATTCACCAAAGTAAAGTTTGTTCTCGAGTTGTAAATAAAAAACAGAATCATATTAAAGACCTCGTGTACCAGCATGCTAGAATGGAATTTAAGATGATGGTAAATTTATTCTGGTAAAGCTCTCCCTTTTGCTGTTTACTCAAAAAACACTCCCTCATCTCTACAAGAAACACTCAACAGGTTGCTCTGATGATTCCACTGACATTTAAGTTGCTTGCTTTCTTATATAATCTTCAAAAATCTTCCATGCCAGAAAACATGCTTAGTGACAGGCACGCAAGCCAACTAAAACCTTTCAGCTTCAGAGCACTAATTCCAACAGTTTTCACTTGCTCTCATTTAGAAATATGCAGAAACTAAATCTCTCTGCTCACCACTGCTCTTGTCAACCATAGCATTCATCTGCAATCCACACAGAAAGGTATCAAAGCAGGATGTCCGAAAATACTCTTCAAGGCTAACATAAGTTTCTCAATTAAAGATTCAGAAAGTGTCTGTGATTTATCATAGAATGGTTTGGGTTGGAAGGGACCTTTAAAGGTCGTCTAGTTCCAACCCCCTGCAACGAGCAGGGACAGCTTCAACTACAACACGTTGCCCAGAGCCCCATCCAATCTGACCTTGAATGTTTCCAGGGATGGAGCATCTACCACCCCTCTGGACAGCCTCCTCCAGTACTTCAACACCCTCATCATAAAAGGTGTCTTCCTTGTATCTAAGTCTGAATCTACCCTCTTTTAGTTTAAAACCAATACCCCTCCTTGTCCTACAGCAACAGGCCATACTAAAAAGTCTGTCCTCAACTTTCTTTTTTTTTTTTTTTAAAAACATTGAAATATTGGAAGGCCACAACAAGGTCTCCCCAGAGCCTTCCCTTCTCCACACTGAACCACCCCAACTCTCTCAGTCTTTCCTCAAAGCAGAGGTGTTCCAGCCCTCTGATCATATTTGCGGCCCTCCTCCTAACCCGCTCCAACAGGTCCAGGTCTTTCCTCTGATGAGGACTCCAGAGCTGAACGCAGCACTCCAGGTGGGGTCTCACCAGAGTGGAGTAGAGGGGCAGAATCACCTCCCTCAACCCGCCGGCCAGGATTCTTTTGATGTGACCCTGGAGATGGGTGGCTTTCTGGGCTGTGGGTGCACATTGCCGGGTGCCGGCTCACACCCTGCTTTTCATCCACCAGTACCCCAAGTCCTTCTCGGGGCTGCTCTTAACCCGTTCATCTCCCAGCCTGTACTGATACTGGGGGTTGCCCGACCCAGAACAATTTGCAGGAACAAATTATACACTTAACAATGCAAACAACTTACAGCTCAGAAGCTGATATTAAGCAATGCACCCAGAGAGATGCATTAAGCAAAAAGGTCACCCCTGCTGTTCCAGTCATGCTCTCAAAGCACCAACTGCCTTTCCTGCGGGACTGCTGGACTGTTAAAACCAAGTCTTCAGAACCACGACTCATGGAGAAACATACTGAACAAGTACCCCCATACACACTCCAGCAAAGCCATGAAACTCTTGCTTCTTTACAGAATCACCCTGTACTACCTAACCAACCTAACCAGAGGGCAGTTTGTGCAGCACTGCACATGGTGGCAGGGCCTTGCAACATATGCGGCATCTCTAGCAGCTGTTACCTGCCTTGTGAACTTCTGGGGTTTTCCTCCCTTGATGGGAAACACCACTAAACAAGTTTATATCGAACAGCAGCACTGGTTGCTGGAACTAAGTAATAAAGGATGCATTTGCAGTGGACACACTTCTCTGAACAAATTAACCGTTGGAAACAATGCAGTCCAAAACTGAATTCTGCCCCTATTATTACATAATCAGAGATGCCTTCAGAAAAACACAGTTGACTGAGTATTTAGATATTCACATGAAGAGCAGGAAAGCAGGACTTGTTTGTGTCTAGAAATCAAGATCTTATTCAAAAAAAGACATGCAGCCACTGCATTTTACTTTTCCAAGGAAGTTTACTACTACATCCTGAGTATTCACACTCGTTCTGCTAGACTGAGTAAAGTGCTAAACATGTTTTAGCAAGGCACCAAACCCAGAAAGGACCATTATTTAGACTGAGCTGCAGCCCTGGCAGAGCATCAAGATCAGCAGACAAAACTCAAGGAGCGGTTCACAAGATAGGCAGGTCTCACCACTGTACCTCAGCATTTGCTAGACGTGCATTAAGAAATGCAAATGTACTTCAGAAAAGACTAGTATTTAACACTGATTCCTAAAAACAGTTATTTGAATGGTAGCAGGGACTGTTTATTCCTTCCTCAGTCTTCAGATGAGGAGGTTTAACATGGGTGTCCTGAAGACACCTTCACTGCAGTTAAGTATTGCCTTATTGGAGAAAACAGCAGTAAAGCTTTAAAGTCTTCCCCTCCTTCCAAATTACTGCACTTAAATCATACAACAGCAGTAGCCAGCTAGAAGCCACGCTGGAGTTTTCAGCAGTTAAGCTACATAAACTAAAGGCCAACTTCTATGGAGCACTGGATCCCCACACACACATCCTTAACTTGGGTTTGGGGTGTGCGTCCCCAGCCCAAGCTTTGGGCCGAGGTCCCCACACACCCTGGAGCAGGAGCTGGTGGGAAAGATAGAATGCAGGGGTCCAAACATGGCCCAGGACCTGGGAGACGTACAACGCCAGATCCATGCTGTGCTCAGTAAGATCCGGGATGAGCAACTGCTTGGCAGGCAGCAGCACAACCCCAGCTTGCCATTTCAGACTCATCACCCACCCTTCTTCAGATGTCCAGACAAATTATCTCTGCAGTAACATCTGCTCCCTGTTCCTTCAAGTGCCTCTGGAGGTAGTGACAGACCACATGCCAACACTCTGCATACGGCAGGTGGACACATCCAGGATGCATCCCTTGCTCAAGGATCCGTACATTACCTACTCCAGGCACTATAGCTGCGCAGCACCTGAAGAGTCTGCTCAGGCAGCAGACACAAAGGGCTGTCACAGTCCAGAATACAAGAAGGTAAAACAAATACCTGCTAGGCAAGCACCGGAGCAGTCCTGGGAGAAGAGAAAGACTCACTGCAGGTCTATCCTTTTACTCAAGATCAAGTGTCCTCTCGAAAAAAGGGTTTGGAGCCCAGCGTTGCAAGCAGCTTGTCAAGGAGATGAAACACACAGCATGAACGGTGCCTTTAAGAGCTCATGGCTCCAAGCAAAGCACATTGCAGTAAAATGGCCTGTTTTCCTTCTGCCAAGACAGTGACATCTGGCAAAAGGAAAGTCAATATTTAAATAAGGCTCCTTCCCCACCCAGTGCACTAGGCTGGTACTACTCCTGATGCTCCTCATCCCTGAGCACACATCAGCTGCTCAGCAAGCCTCTTTAGAGACTGCCTAGCACAGATTCGAGTGGTTTTATGGAAACAGCATGCAGTAGCACGTGATCCACTCATGCAGACTGAAGCCTGTCTATGTTCAGGCATAAAACTAAGCTTCGCAAACAGTAATCAAAGCCCACAGAAGAGTCAGCAGTCTAGTTAAAAACAGCAATTGATTTGGGGGCTTCTGCTCTGCCTTCAGCCTGCTTCTCGAAACTCCTCAGATGCAGGCAAAACACTTTTGAACTGTGCTGAAGGGATTTGTCTTCTACAGACCAATACAGTGACTAGAGACCAAGATGCACTTCAGCAAGTGCAAGCTGTGCCCATTTCATACCCCTGACCCTTCTTTTTGGTTGGTCCTACCTACAGGACAGCTTCTTTAAAGATGCTTATAGGAAAGTCCTTGTACAGCTCCATTCTCGGAAGCCTGTGTGAGGAAAAGCAGGCGACATATCAGGACCCTAAACTACTCGGCAGAGACTACAGGGGACCAGAAGATGCAAGTTTATAGAAATGGCCTTCTTCAAACGCAGCCCTTCCTACCAGCGTCTGCAGATGTCCGCTATTATATGAGTATTCCCAGGGACTGGATTGCTGTAGAGCACTGCAACGATCATCAGACACTGATAACTCCTTTCTTTTAAATTCTGCTATCCTAATCAAGTTAATCAACTTTCTAATGCCATGATGTGATATATGTTTAGGCAGAGAACAGCCAAAGAGAGAGGAATGATAGGATTGCTTTTTGCTTATCTTGGGACTCCTGCTAGCAGTTTAATTAAAGTACTTTTTTCTAAAGTAAACAAAGCAAAACAGGCATGAGCAACCCCCAGGGTGCACAGCTGAAACAGTTTTACCATGCTAAAGAGCAGCTAAGCAGCATTACTCACAAAGCTTCTTTTTCACCTTTTTTTACTTTTTTTCTCATGAACCAAGATCACTGCCAAGCATGGGCTCTGATCCTAGCAAAGCACAGGGGACACACCTGACTAAAAACAATTACTCCAGCCCAGGCTGCCTCCCTTGGCACATCTTTTCATCTATATCCTGGGCTCAGTGGGCTCATGAAACTCCGTTCCCCTCTAACTGCTAGAGAAAGGAAAGCAAAACAGGAAAAAAAAAATGCTGCTCTGCCTCTGCTAGCCTCTCCCACCACTCCCAACAAGCTACAGATGCTGACCAGACTCTTTGTTATCCCACAATACCATATTGCCAATCACTAGTAAGAGGCCTTAAGCTTTGAACCAAGTTTACAAGGCCTCAGGACCAGAGGTTTGTCAGGTTTACTCTGTCTGAACTATTCTTGACTTGCCTGCAGCTTTGTTTTACTTGGTGTACCTCAGAAAGTAGAACATGGGATGTGACAAAGGAGTGGTATAAGTAACAGGGCACAGGGTCAACACTGGTGACCTTACAGCTATAAGAAAGTAATCAATTAGCAATGGAGATCTGCAGCTGAACAAAACTATTTTAGAGGTAACAAAGACAGCAAAGAAATAACATCTAACATTACATTTAAAGGCACTTTCTATAGTAGATCTGGACACAACATGGAGCTTACAGGACAATAAAAGAAAGAGCAAATGTGTAAAAAGCAAATGTGAAAGAGGTACCCCAGTGGATCATACAGTGAGGAAGAAGCAGCCATAAACATCCTGTTCTTCCCAGCAAAGTAGTGATAACACTGACAACTTGCTATAATACACCAAAATGTTGCTAGCAGCCTCAGTGGCCATGAGAATAACACCAGGAAAAGGTGTAAAAACTAAGTGCATACAACATTACCTTTATTATTACCAAGACTTCATCTGCATAGTCTTTATCCATAGCAAGAGCTAAACTAATAATCATTCTTGAATTAGATTGCTAAAATTCCAGTTACACAAACAATAAATTACTGGCTTTATATATATACACACACACACAAAGCATGCTTCCTCTCTGCCTATGAAGTTTTTAAGCATAGCACACACTTTTGTGCTGCTGGTAGGCTACAAGCAGGAGGGGGGCAGTTCAGAAGCCTATCACTCTAATCCATGTGTGGCACAGCATGTTCCTACAGACCTCAGCTCTGCAGAAACTGAGTGTCCCAGGGTCAGCTAAGGCAGGGTACACATTTGCTGCAGCACTCCACTGTCAGTGAGAATCCAGGACATTTATTGCTCTGCTCTCACACTCTGCAATAGAGAAGTCTGCTTGTGAAATGGGAAAGCTGCCTCTTTCAGTGACAGCATTCACACCACAACAGTAGCGCTGGTTTCTTGCTAGATAGCTTCAATCTACCCCCTTTCTGTTCGGAAGCAAGTAACAGCACAATAAGCATTTTTCCACACACCACCATTCACTGGCAGCCAGTGTCCCCTCCACTGCACCGTTCCCCTGCCAGGACAATGGCTGCAGACTCATGCAGACAACTGCCACCACTTGTAGTTGCAATAGCAGAAAAATCTGTCTACACCTCTGCAAGAGAGAAGTGTTTTCACAGCAGGCACCAGCATTCAGCAGTATTCAGTTACCCTAGCTCGTGGTACCACTCCCAAACTGCCAAAGTCAACACACTGCTGCATGTTCTTTCACCTCCCTTCACCACAGGCTGAGGAGGAAGACGAGCAAGAGGAAATAGCAGAAGTGACACTGAACCTTCAGGAGAGATCCAGATTACAAAGTTATGTGCAGCTGGTCTGTTACTGCAGCCCTTTTCAAAAGAGAAGGCTTGTGGTTGAAAGCCTGCCCTCCAATACAAAGTTTTTGAGTGAAGGCTCCTAATCTTTCTGGCTAATACACACTCAGATACAAGGGACTTTGAAGATGCTTGTTACCTTTAACAGCAGAGAAAGCTGTCCCTCTGGAGTCTTAAATTGAAGCTGACACAGAGTGACAGTTTTGGCTGAACAAGAGCATTTCAATTTAGTGCTTAATCTCACTTAATGCTTGCTTTCCCTTTCAGGCACCCTTTGTTTGATATTTTTCTGCTTATTCACTGCAGGATATTAAAAGGACAAGGGTAAACACCTCCCTTCCTCCATCCAGCAAATCTCAAAACAGAAGTGCCCATATTGCAAAGACTTCAGTGTGGTCATCATCATCCTACCTGGAGGTGAGCTTCTCTTAAAAACATGAAAATCCCCATACACATCAGATATCTGCTACACAGGGTTCAGCAACCTACACCGTTGTTCTTTTCTATTAAACTAAAGATGAAGTTTTTTGGGTTTGTTTTTTTTTTTTTCCTTTTGAAAGCTGGTCAAGCAAACATTGGCTTTCAAGAAGACTCCCTGTACTGGATCTGCTGCCATGGAAACATCACTTTAAGAGATACAGCTGATATCCTCCCTTACCTGCAGTAATGTCCAGCACCCTCAGAAATCAGCAATCCACAAACTGCTCCCTGATTTTATGTCGCAAATTAGTCTCCTGACTTAACACAAGACTTCTTGGTGCTGGCTGAGGGGTTCTCTCCCCATGAAAATTGTCCAGACCCCTTCCTATTAAAGGAGCAAATCGTTGTGACTGAAGAGGACAAAGCCTACCCAACACCCCAGTCTTTACAGCACTCAAGGCAGCCAAAGTAGCTTTTGGGGTGCCCTCACCCAGCATGGTCAGCATGTGACACAAAGCATCAGAAGCCCCTACATGTGTTTCCCCATCACCCCGCTCCTCCCAGGACTACGCTAAATCTGGCTCATGAAGCAGAGGCTGTTAGTCAAGGGGTACTGTATTTAGCAACTGTAGAAGCCAAGAAAAAAAGAAATGCATGTACAAGATAGACAGGAGCAAGATGATGAATAGAAATAAAATTCCCAAGGCAGACTAGTGCAGTACGTGGTTACTGCCAGCCCCTCCAGATGGAAAGGGCTGTGCTCAGAAGTCTCCAGGCACAGCTGAAAGCAGTTCAATAGCACTCATACCCAGGCCAGCTTCAGGAGAGGTGTTAACAGATGGCAGCCAACTTCAGCCATAAAAATCAGCTGTTCCCACTTCACCCACAAAGCACCCAGATCAAGCAGAGCAAGGCACTTGCCCAGGCTGCACCAGCACAGTTCTTAAACCAGAGCCAAGGCACAGCGCTTTGTTTTAAGCCAGCAAGGTCAGACCCAGCCTCCAAGGTCTCCCATTGCTTAGATGGTTGTTTGCAGTGGGTGAAAGGGGAACATAGGGGCTGTTCCACAGGGCTTCAAAGTGTGGGAAACCGGAACAAGCAGGACTTGCATCAATTTCATGTCACTGGGATTTTAAAAGCCCTGAGCAGTTACAGCTTGGCCTCATCAGAGGATCAAAGGAAGCAGATCCTTAGCTAAGCCTTCCCTACCCCAAAAGGTCTGAAAGCAGCCTTTACTCTAGCTGGGTGAAGGATTGTCTTGTCTGCATGTGACAGCACCGGTTATAGGGAACCGGGACAGAAGATCCACACATGCCACAAGCAACAGATTCTTTCCACTGCTGGAAAGCTGGGCAGGCTCCCTCCTCCACCTCTTCCTGAAGTGTGTTTGCAAGCATGAATGAAGAGTTTAAGCTATCTTTCAATGCCCAAGCACTGGAGAGGGCAGGAACAGCTGACACTGCTCTAGCCTCCAGCTGCCCACCCCACGCCATTCCAGTACCTCATTCACGCACCAGCTGATGGGGGAGGATAGCAATGCCAGTAACACCACCCTATCAAGCCAGGGCCCTCAGCCTGAGTTAGAACAAGACTCTCCCGCCCACACCCCCAGAATTTTACATGCAAGAGAGGGGAAGACTTGCTGCTGATCAAGGGACTTCTGATGTAACTGTTCTGTTTTTTTCCTCTTTCAAGTCACTGCTACAGACACTCAGTTCAGTGAAATTCTTTGCAGGTCCGACAACAGCTGTCCACTTGTATTTACTTACAAGTGCTTGATTTCACAATTGTACATTAAGGAAAAAACAATTCTTATCTACAGTACTGCAAGTACCTAGTGATAAAGAAAACAAAGCTGTAGAAAAAGGTGCAGCTTCACCCATTAGAACAATGGGGGAAATCTTGTCCTACTGCCTGCAACAAGTAATTTCTACACAACGGGAGCATTAAAGTTCATTCTGTCAGCAGAAATGCAAGTCAAGGCTCTAGGAAAAGAAATGCTTACATACTCTCTCAAACAATCATGTGTAGTGTTTTGGGACTCTTAAGTCCCACAAAGCCAGAAGATTTTGAAAGACACTGGATTACATAAGCGAAGAGCTGCTGAAGCTTAAGAGGAACCCCCTAAGCACAATGTCAGAAATGCAGTATGACTAGATAACTGTTTGTGCTATGCTGCATGTCTTCATGGGACTGCTCAGTGGCACCATCTCCCTATTCAGAACACATCAGCACACTGCTTCTACTGTTGGGGCAGCTTCATCCTTATTTCTCCAGTGAGTGACGAACTGTACCAGTGCTAACAGTAATAGTGGCGGCAAGCCAGAGAGAAACTCTTTTTGCAAGCAAAACCAGGTATACCACAGGTATACTAGTGGGGGTGTGTTAGTTTGGTTTTCTTTTTTTTTTTTTTGGGGGGGGGGGGGTGGGGGTGGATGGCGCAGCAGGGGTGGGAAGCCAGAATCTTTGTGAAAACAGAAAACACACCTGCAGTTATTTGTCCATTCTGCAACTGAGTCCACACAGTGGAAGACCAGATTTACATCTCTTTGCTGAAAACAAAGACACTTCAAATGAAAAATTGCTCAGTGGTTCTGATGCTGATGATAGTAGGCTAGTAACAACTATTTAAAGAATGCTGCTGTACCTGACCACTCACGAGAGAGTGAAGACTTAAACACATTATACACCTATAGCATTAGCCTTGTCTAGTTTGGCTGCAGTCTTAACTATAATCTAGATTTTCTTCCCACCTCCTAACTTTAGCTATCTGAGAAAGCTGTCATCATAACAATGGAAAGTAAAACCTCTGACTCACACTTTTAAACAAATTAATTTCTGGTTAGAGGCAGCAATCCAGGATGTTTAAGCCAGCCCCAGAGACAGGACCTGGCAGCCTGGATTTTAGCCATGTACATGGCTTTGGTATGTAATACCATCTCATCAAGCACAATTTCCAATACAAGTACTACAGGGAAATGGGTTAAATAGCAGGGTATTAGAAGCCATTAGTTGAACAGGCACAAGTGTGTTGGCTATTCTAGATTTTCCTGCTGTACCCACAGGTCTCCACCTCATCCAAAAAGGCAATAGAGGAAGAAGGTGTTGCACCATGTTTGCTCCATAACAGTCACTTACGTCACACTACATACACTATTCTGATACACAGCCTGAGGTGTGGTTCCCTCTTAATACAAAGCAGTATTTATATAAAAATTAGTTTAACAGCAAAACAAGCCTCTAGAAAGTGTCAGCATTGTCACTAAAGCTTTTCAAAAGATCACAGTATTTTACTTTCCTTTTCCAATAGAAGCTGTTCAAAACCGAGCCTGCAGTTGCAGTAACAGTGTTTGCCTTTTAATAGGCTCAAATACAAAGAACAAACTTCAAGAAAAACACTGAAATCTGTTAACGCTCCTGCAATTGGAATTAAAATACAGATCAAACCGACAGCTGTGCTGTTTTCTGGCTGAACGGTTCTGTTTGTCAGTCCCTAAGAATAGGGTTTGGGGATTTGGTTTGGTTGGCTTTTTCTGTTGCTGGTTTGGGGTGTGTTGTTTGTTTTTTTTTTTAATTTATATATATTGACGGTAGACACAGGACTTCAGAATGGTTGAAGGAATCACCCTGAGGAGGTTCAGCCCCTCACCAGATTATCTTTTGCTCTGGCAAAGATAACTTGCCCTTTTTTCTTATATAGAGAAACACAGAAGTAATTGATAATTGTACAAGTGTACTACAGCTGCCTCCAAGCACTTAAAACAAAAGCATGGACAGCTCGAGGCTGCTGCCTGAAGCAGCTCAGCTGGCAGAGCAGAAAGCTGGACCACACAGAGTCAGGGGTTCCAGCACCTTGTACGCCTCCAACACCACTGCCGCTGCGAGTGAACACCTCCTACCACCCCAAGCATGCTCAGTGGGAAAATGCTGAATGCAATCAGTCCAAGGGTGCGGATGCCTAGCCGGGCCGAGCAGCCCTACCAGCTTACTCGAACAAAGTAGCTCGTTGACCCCAGCCAGCCTTGCTTCATCCGGTGGAAAGCAGCCGGTGTCTAGTTCAGTACTACACCCCTACAAAAGACTCCCGGTGGATACACAGATCGGTAGGACATACGTCACACACTTTTGTGGGAGAAGCTTTTACAGCCAGAGATCCTGCTTGGCCCACATTCAGGTCAGCCCTCATCAAGGCACCAACTACTCTCTCAGGCTGCAGCCCCAAGGTCAGGGTTTTAAATAAACCATGAAGTTTAGGAGCGTGCTGCCACCGCGGGGGCCAGGGCAGCAGCCTCCCCCAGCACGAGGGCGCCAGCCCAGCACCGTCGCCTGCCGCGCCGGCGGGGCCACACAGGCGGCCGCCCGCCCGAGGTGCCACCCCGGCCACGCTCGGCAGCTGGGGGGTGGGGGGACCGCCGAAACGGCCACGCCAGCTGCTGAGCAGCCCTGACACGCAGGGAATTCGGAGGGAGCAAACCCTACCAACAGTGCTGGTTAATCAAAAGTCGCACGCTCGTAAAACGAAAGCGGTCCGCCCTTACTCCAGAGGGAAAACAGAAAGTTTATTCTCCTCCCCAACGCCGGTAGAAGAGTCGGGGTTTACTGCCCGCGCCCGCGGCCCGGCGGCACCGCCGGCGGAGGCGGGGTGGCCGCAGCCGCCCCGTGCTCCGCCGCCCGCCCGGCACGAAGCTAGCACCCGCCCCCGGTTCCGCATTTCCCGAGCCGACGGCGTGACTGCAGGCGCAGCCCCGCCACAGGCCGGGGACCCTCTCCGGCACCGACCCCGGGCTCCAGCGCAGCTCCCTCAGCCGGGCGCGCTCGGCTCCTGCGGGGGACCCAAGCCCGCCACGGGAGTTACCCCGGGGGTGCCTTCAGCTCCTCGCCCAGCCCCGGGGCGCGGAGGGCTACACGGGCCGCGCCGGGCCCGCCGCCGGGGCTGGGCAGGGCAAGGCGGGGCAGGTCCGGGCCGAGCGTGCCCCTGGCAGAAGGGCTGCGAGAGGAGCCCCCGTCCCCCCCCCGCCGCACGGCAGCGCCAGGCACCGCCACCCGCCGCGCAGAGCCGCCGGAGGCGCAGCGGCAGCCCCCCGCCACTCTACCTTGGTCCCTCGGGGGCTCCATGGCGGCCCCAGCGCCGGCCCCAGCTCGCCTCAGCCCGGCTCGGCAGCCGCCGCCTCCCCCCGCCCGCCGCTGGTTGGCAGCGGAGGCGCCGCCCGTGCTCGCGGGGGCGGGGCGCGCCTCTGACTGACGTGCGGCGGCCCCGCCCCGCCCAGGTGAGGGCGGCCGGGCAGCGCCGGGGGCTCAGCCCCGCAGCCGGGGCGGGGCGGGGCGGGGCGGGGCGGGGCGGGGCCAGCCCCCACCCGGGCCCGCAGCCGCTGCCGCCTGGCCCGGCGAGCCTGTAGTGTATCGGGTCCTCGCATTAGGCGCCCGCAGCGCTTTCAGTCCGGTACCGGGCGCCCTAAACCTGGGCTTCGGGGCCCGCCCCAGCGCAGCCAGCGTCTCTGCGGCCGCAGGGCTCCCCCTCGGTCACGCCGCTGCAGCTTTCAGTGCGGGGCGGCGCCTGGCGCTCGGCAGCGTTGCTGCCCCTCGCTGCAACCAGCGCGACGCTGCCGTTTGCGTTTGCTGGCCCGGCTCTGCAGGGGCTGAGGAGCGACCCGAACAACCTGCTGCCGTAACGCGCTCGGGGAGGCTGCGCCCCGGAGACACCAGCCGTGCCGCCGTGCGGGCCGCGCTGCCGGCCCCGCTCCCTCCGCCGTGCGGGGCGCTGGCTGGCGGGGCGTGCGCACCCTCACCGGTGGCGCGGCGCTACGGGAAATAACCCCTGCGGGACTCCCGAGCACCTACACCGTGCAAGCCGACGCGTGGTGGCCGGGTTAAACAGACTTGTAACAGCTGAAGAGAAACCCAGCAACTGTCCTAGCTGCAATCTGAGCTCTTTCTACTAAAATAACATTAAGTGCAGAAAAGTTTGCATTACATAGTTTGCCCAGCAGGCTGCTTTACAAGACTACCGAGAATACTAAGCTACCAAATAGATCTTTTTACTCCACCTTTTCAAATCCCCGGCCTTGACGTCTATGGATTTGATTGTTCCAACAGATCAATGTTTGCACAGAACAAGTGGCAAGGCCTCCGCGGCATGGGGCTGTGTGAATGGCTAAATTGTCACCAGCGGCCAGCATGCGCGGTCACATGCCAGAGCAGAGCACAATAGAGAGCCAGGAGGTGCCAACTCAGGATGTCCTTGCTTTGGATAACAAACAGCAGCAGCAAATCCAGGTATTTTTCAATCGACAAGGCAGCTGCGGAACATGAGATTTGATAGGGAAAAGAACGCTTGCTTATATTCTAGGATCTGCACAGCTGCAGCAGGAGGTTGTGTTGATGGTGCCATAAAAATAACAAGTAGACCAAAATATATCCCTACATGTTTATAACTTGTTTCATCTTGTAGCACAGAAATTAATTTGCTTATACATACGATTCTCACCACAAGCTCATCCCACACATCTGTTTTATGACTTTCAAAAAATAAACTCAAATGGATATTTGAGATGGTACATTTACCTTTTTATTTTTAAAGAAAATAATAGATTTTTTCCCACACTACTCCAGCTGAAGTCCCAAGGTTCCCCACTGAGAAGCTGATATGTGATACATGATTTGTAATCACAGTGGAAGAATATCAGCAGCATTAAAATTTGCCCTCCTTTGCAGCTACTTCACACTAGCAGCAGCAGCCCTGGCAGTGCTGAAATGCCTGTCAGGAACCAACCTGTGGAGCTGTGAAACTGCTAGCATCACACTGCTTCTTTTAGGGGCAGGGATATTTCACCAGCACATCCCAAACAGCAAGAGCTAGTGATCAGGTATTACCCAGAGAGCTGATTTAGTGCCCTCTGCCAGTGACACTCCCACCATCCCATCTGAGTCTGAGTGGACCACTGCTGGCTCACCACCTGCCTGGCTGAGGCATGCCCTGTTCGATGCAAGTGTAACCTTAACATAAGCGGTCTTGCACCGTGTTTTGCTGAACACAGTCTCTTAAGTTTAGAAATCCCCCCTTCCCAGTCCCCTTAGGCATTCTGCAGTGCACGTTCCCTAACAACTGTGGCCCACACAAAGTTGCAATGGGGCTACCTGTGGGACTGGATCCCAACCAGGTTCCCAACTGTACTGTCCAGAAGAGAGACACTCAAAACCCACCATCTCCAAATATAATGATGAATTCCCTTTTTACACATAGCCCTGACTAGTGAGGAGAAGGAATCATTGTAAATAAGCATCTGTTACTCAAACCGATGCCTATTAAAAGTAGTACAAATATTGCCTATGAGCTCCAGTTATGATAATAGGATACAAAGACATGAACTGAGAAGAAAAGACTGAGTCTGCCCTGAAGGTCTTGTAGTCTTTACTACAAAGGACAAAATTGAAGGACAATGGGACTAGGGGTGTACTGAACTACTGAGCTTTGTGCCTGTGATTTGTTGTTTCCTCCAGTCAGTTATCAAAAAAACAGCCAAACACATACCTGTGTAGAAGGCAAGCCTATTTGTACTTGGACTGCCCACCTAAATACAGGACTTCAAAATACTTTGTCCTAAGTGAGACTGGGCCTGTCCTGTACAAGGGACGTGTATTATGTGTGAATAGACATAGAGCAGCAAATGCAGAAGCAGCTCACATTATAGCTGTACGTCACATTTCATTTCACACTCACAACATACGAGCATTGCCAGTGCTCTGCCGTACAGATAGGTTAGGTCTCCTGCTGTGGAGTCAGAGCCCAGTTTTTCGGTATGTTCCCCCTAGATCAGCTGTTTATTGAAAATAACAGGCAAGGCATTCCAAAGTGAATTAAGGCCAAGGTTTCAAAGAATTAATACTGCCAAATTCATTGAAGAATCCAGATTTAAGAGAACTAATTAGTTTTCAAAGAACCTTGGCGACCTTTAGCTTTCCTGCCATAGTTACAAATGCAATTCCCTCTGAACAGATACCTTCCTATGGACAGAGAGCTGAACCAGATGAGGATGTTACACTGGTTCAGGATAGTTGTTATGCTCATCTAATGGCATACACAAACAAGGCTGTACAGCTATAAGGGTGCTGGGTGGGCTGCGTCTACTGGGAGAGCTATGTCCCAAAACATTTTAGACCTGAATCACGGAGATCACATAATCTAAGCACTAGAAAGTGCTAAAGATATCTGTCCCAAATCCTTTGCCTTGCCAGGGTTGTAGTACTTTACTTGGCACAAAATGTCCTCCATTCATTCACAGCCTTGAGTAATCTGGGAGAAATCCATCCTAAGCGGAACATGTCCAATGTTTTGTTTCAAAATGCAGCAAAAGAGCACCATCAGCTTAGCTTCTTTGTAAGTCAGTGCCTAGAAGGATTTTGTTAACCTAAACCTGAGTTCAGCTACCTCTTCTAGGCAAGGAATTAAGCTCTTATCTCCCATAAATCTGTCCCAAGCTCAGGGGAAAGCACCTTGCTGGAGGTTAGGATGATGTTCCAATGGAAATAATGCTCCAATGGAAACTGTTGTTCCACTGCATATGAAAAAAATGTTCACAGGATCAAAGGAGTCTGATATTAACTTTTAGCAAGAGAAAAGTTTGGTCACTCAGCTGCATTCTACTAAGGACTTCATTAAATATTGTGTGATGTAGCTAAAGACAGAGAGGGTTTTTTCCCTCCCCACATGACAGTCCTGATGTCAAAGCAGTATCCATATTGCTCTCTGGTTCAACTGGTAGCCCATTCCTCGCAGCCTGCTGGCTTGGGCCACTCTCCTGCAAAGTGCAAGTTCAAAACCCCTTCAGGGGGGCGGGCGGGGGAAACAAGTACATACTGAACCACCAGTATCACAGACAAATAAAAACTGTAGCTATTCAACAACCCTATATTTGCCATATTCTAAGTGAATATCCCTGGGATATTAGGGAAAAAAAAAAAAAAGAAAGAAAAAAGAGACAAGCAAGCACACTCCCTCCCTCTAAAGCACTTAATAGATCAAAGTCCTGGCAGCCAGAGAGGGGCATATGTTGGATCAGAAATCCTATGCAATATGGCCCACCTGAGGCAGCATTAGAAATCCCTAGAAGCAGAATTGCCTGTGCCAAATTAACTGTGCCGTCAAAAAGAGACACTGAACATGTAAGTGCCTCTTGAAGGCTGGATATCAGCTGCCTAGCGAGTCAAAGAGTCTATGGTTTTGACTTGTGTATTTCCTGCTAAAAGCCTTTTGTGGAAAATAAAGCCTTCACACTTCTTTGGGTCTAAGGGTCAAGATCATACCTGTGTGTGCATATCTGTATCTGCATAAGCAGATGCCCAGTGGGACTTTAAAATCCCGTAGGCTCCCACCTCACCACAAGCTACAGTATGTTGCCAAAAATATCTGCGGATGCCTTTCTACCTCTTTGAATGCCTGAGTGTCTTGAAGTCCAAGGCCACTTTTCTGAATGGTTAAGTGCTTTAGAAGAGAATTACCCTTCAGTTTTTAATCATTTGGGTGTCGATACATTTAGGGTTGTTGGAGATGGTTTCAAATGAAGCTCGTTTCCTGTAACTAATCTGGCTGGGTGCATGCAAAAGCCTGTTACCTGTAGCAAGTGTGGGATAAACAAACTGGGGTGTATGTGGTGTGGTGTAAAAATAAATAAATAAAAAAATAAATAGAAATTCAAACCCCTTGTTAAATCTGCGGCAGGGGCACTAGGGGGAGAGCTAGAGCACCCTATGGGTTTAGATTTTGTCTCCTGGTTATTTCATCATTTTGCAATGAAGGAAGAGTACCTAAGTGCTTATCTCAATTAAGACACCAAAACTCGTAACAGGGCTTATTTTGCATGAGATACAAGAAATTCAGCACACAGATGCAGCGACTGCTGTAAGCTTCATCACATGAAAGACAATGGTATAATGCAACTATTAATTTGATGTTAATGTCACTACTTTTCTCCTTTGCAGAGTTACTAAACCGCATGTATATCTAGGAATACTTTGTATTTCTCCTTTTCCCACCCCCACTCTTTACTACGTCTTGTAAGCAGAAGAAATGTTTCTAACTTCTCAATACTTACTCACTTTTGTACCACAACTTCCTTTAATAACATTTGCTCAATTATAGCTCCTCGAATGATGTGATAAAGTATTCTCAAGACTCCAAGCTGTTTCCAGTTATGACAGAAATATATTGATTGGGGAGCACAGTCCTTTCTTTGTCACATGCTTTACCATCTGCAGTGGGTACCTTTATTGCTGTAGTAAATATACTGTAGATAAAGCTTTCGCTAAACTGCATCTGTGTCAACTACCTGCTGCTAATTAGTTTAGTCACAAATACTCTATTCCAGAAAATGGACTAAATGTAACATTTTCATGTTCTAAAAATTGATGCTAGGAATGAAATGAGGTCATGTCTTCAGTAACTCATTACTAAATCACTTTTAAGTCTGCAGTGCTGTGCAGTTACTACATAGTAATTAAGAACCAGGGGATCTAAGATTGCTTTTCAAATTGTAGTTAACTTTCAGTATGCTCTTGTGAGATGATTAGGTATTACCAGGTCCACTTCATTACTGGTAAACCAAAACAAAAAGATTATTTATAATTTGCTAGAAGCAGACCAAAAAAAAGCAGAACTGGAGCCAGAAGAAATATATAGGAGTCCAATTAAAAGGTTACAAGGGAGAAAAAAGGCAATGCCACAATTAACTAAACCTGCTGCAAATTGTTTATGGATTTTATAAGCAGAAAAAGACTATTGCAAAAGCCTGCTCCCTTGCATAACACAAGACATAGAACTCCAGCCTTTAAATTCCCTCAGTAGACATTTTTTCATTCTCTGTTTTGCAAACAAAAAGTCAAGCCCCACAGTTTCTTGATAGTGTAGCATCTAGCCTCTTGAAGAGAATCAATCTTTGTTTCAAGCTTCTAAGCATATAGCTGCTTTCATTGGCAAGGCATTTCACTGAGCTATGTGAATGTGAAGTGAAAATAAGAGCAACAAATTAGAGTGTGAACACTGAGATTAAATATTCGTCCATCTCATTAATCTTTTACTAGTAACAATGTTTACTCCCTGCTGCCTTTACCCAGCCAGTAGGCAGTTCCATCACAATCTCCCATAGAAATATATTTCCAACATACAAGATGCACAAATCAGATATAACTCATGTATGTTAGTTTTTCCTTCAGACTGTTGCAAAGCCAGCTGCATTACATCTCTTAGCATAGTTCCTACCTGGTCTTACAAAGCTCACTTTGAAACTCCTTGCAAAAATCCTGCCTTGAATTTTCCCCAAAGAAGGCAGACCATACTTAAGGTCCAAGGTGTTGCTGAGAGAGTGGCACAGCTTGCCAAGAGGACAGATTACTATCCACTGCTGCTCTTTCACATGGGCACAGATGTATCGAGCTCTGCCTAGGGGTTAGTGAAGAGTGAGTCGAGAGCTTATGGGTAAAGATTAAGGGGCAGGTTAACATGGGTGACACTGTTGTGGGTGTTTGCTACAGGCCACCTGATCAGGAAGAAGAAGTCAATGAGACCTTCCACAGACAATTGGAGAGCGCCTCATGATCACAGGCCCTGGTTCTCATGGGGGACTTCAACCACACTTACATCTGCTGGAAAGACCACACAGCCAGCCACACACAGTCCAGAAGGTTCCTGCAGAGCACCGATAATAACTTTTTGATGCAGGTGTTGAAGGAGCCAACAAAGCCAGGTGTGCTGTGGGACCTTTTACTAACAAACAAAGGAGGGCTGGTTGGCGATGTGAAGGTTGGAGGCAGCCTGGGCTGCAGTGACCATGAGAGATGGTGGAGTGTGGAGTTCAGGATTCTGCGTGGAGGAGGCAGGGCAGTAAGTAGGATTGCAACCCTGGACTTCAGGAGAGCTAAATTTGACCTCTTCAAGGACCTGCTTGGAAGAATTGTATTGGTCAGGGCTTTAGAAGGTAAGGGGGTTCCAAGAAAGCTGGCTAATATTCAAGCATCACTTAATCCAAGCTGAAGACAGGTGCATTCCCATGGCTAAGAAATCAAGCAAAGGGGGCAGGAGGCCTGCATGGATGAGCAAGGAGCTTCTAGTAAACCTCAAACAGAAGAAGGAACTTTATGGGATATGGAAAAAAGGACAGGCCACTTGGAGGAATATATGGATGTTGTTAGAGCATGCAGGGATGCGACAAGGCAGGCTAAGGTCTGTTTGGAATTAAATCTGGTGAGGAAGGTTCAAGGACAACAAGTACATCAGCAGGAAAAGGAAGACTACAGAAAATGTGGGCCCACCGCTGAATAAGGTGGGTGCTGTGTTGACAAAGGACACAGAGAACACAGTTACTGAATGACCTCTTTGCTTCAGCCTTTATAGCTTGCCTTATATGCTTCAGTCTTTACTACTAAGGCCATCCCTCAGGAATACCAGACCCTGAAGGCAAGAGAAAAAGTCTGGAGAAAGGAAGACTTTCCTTTGGTCAAGAAAGAACGGGAGATCATTTAGGCAAACCTAGCACACACAGATCCATGGGCCCTGATGGGATGCACCTCCAAGTGCTGAGGAAGCTGACGGATGTTACTGCAAAGCCACTCTCTATCACCTTTCAAAGGTCATGGAGAACAGGAGAGGTGCCTGAGGGCTGGAGGAAAACCAGTGTCACTCCAGTCTTCAAACAGGGCAAGAGGGAGGACCCAGGAAACTACACGCCAGTCAGCCTCACCTCCACCCCTGGAACAGAGGTGCAACAGCTCATCCTGGATGTCATCTCTAAGCACATGCAGGAAAAGAAGGTTATCAGGAGCAGTCAACATGGGTTCACCAAGAGGAAATCACGCCTGACCAACCTAATAGCCTTCTACAATGGAATGACTGGCTGGGTAGATGAGGGGAAACTGGTGGATGTTGTCTACCTTGACTTCAGCAAGGCTTTTGACACTGTCTCCCGTAACATCCCCATAGGTAAGCTCGGGCAGTGTGGGTCAGATGAATGGACAGTGAGGTGGGTCGAGAACTGGCTGAATGGCAGAGCTCAGAGGGTTGTGATCAGCGATGCAGAGTCTGGCTGGAGGCCTGTAGCCAGCGGTGTTCCCCAGGGTCAGTGCTGGGCCCAGTCCTGTTCAATTTATTCATCAGTGACCTGGAAGAAGGGACCGAGTGCACCCTCAGCAAGTTTGCTGATGACACCAAACTGGGAGGAGTGGCTGACACACCAGCAGGCTGCGCTGCCATTCAGCAAGACCTGGGCAGGCTGGAGGGCTGGGCAGAGGGGAACCTCATGAAGTTCAACAAAGGCAAGTGTAGGGTCCTGCACCTGGGGAGGAACAGCCCCACGCACCAGCACAGGCTGGGGGCTGATCTCCTCAAAGGCAGCTCTGTGGGGAAGGGACCTGGGAGTGCTGGTGGGCAGCAAGCTGGCCATGAGCCAGCAGTGTGTCCCTGTGACCCAGAAGGCCAATGGGATCCTGGGGGGCACTGGGAGGACTGTGGCCAGCAGGTGAGGGAGGTGATCCTGCCCCTCTGCTCTGCCCTGGTGAGGCCACATCTGGAGCGCTGTGTCCAGTGCTGGGCTCCCCAGTTCCAGAGAGACAGGGAACTGCTGGGGAGGGCCCAGTGGAGGGTTACGAAGATGATGAGGGGACTGGAGCATCTCCCTTCTGAGGAAAGGCTGAGAGAGCTGGGCCTGTTCAGCCTGGAGAAGAGAAGGCTGGGAGGGGATATCGTCAGTGTCTACAGATATCTTAAGGGTGGGTGCCAAGAGGACAGGGCCGGGCTCTTTTCAGTGGTGCCCAGCAACAGGACAAGGGGCAACGGGCACAAACTGCAGCTCAGAAGGTTCCACCTGGATGTGAGGAAAAACATCTTTACCTTGAGGGTGACAGATCACTGGCACAGGCTGCCCAGAGAGGCTGTGGAGTCTTCTTCTCTGGAGACATTTAAAAGCCACCTGGACATGACTCTGTGCAACCTGCTCAGGCAAACCTGCTTTAGCAGGGGGGTTGGACTAGATGATCTCCAGAGGTCCCTTCCAACCCTGACCATACTGTAATATCGTGATACTGTGATACTTCCAACTTCAGACATAATAAAACAGAGAAATCTGGCCTCTTCTGTTCTTTTCCTACGATACATACATTTGTTTAAAGGCACCACAGAGTGTATCTGATTTCTCAGATAACCTAACCCTCCACCAGAAGGCCTCAAAAATGGGGCAGCCACTTCCTTGTTCATCAGCAACAAGGAGGCACAGATGTGGTTCTGCAAAGTCAGCCACGTACCACCCCCAGACTGAGGGGGGTTCAGTTTTATTTTTTCTCACTTCAAAGAGAAAATCCTGGTACTTGTTTCATTTGCAAAAGCCTGTATATTTGTGCATGAATAATACATCTGTGCACATGCTAAATGCAAGCATGAGGGTATTCTTCTTTGCCCATGCAGTCACTGAGGGGGTGTGCATGTAAACCACAATAAAGCAACATCACTGGCCAGCTGCAAGCAGTGCACGTGCAGTTATCTGACTGGTAACCTAAAGGAGAATTTACGTCTCTTAGAATAGTACCCTGCCCTCCTATAGCACTAGCTGGGCTTACATATAGATGTTTACACCCTCATTCCAAATTTGCATCTCTCAGCTCTTTCTTTCAGCTGAAGATGTGCTCAGTTGATGCTTTGAGAGCTCCAGGCTCATTTCTCACCGCAGCAGCAGCTCTCTGGGTCGATACATAAATGCAAACTGGGTGAATAGCTATGAAACATTTGTGCCTGAAAAATCCCCCTACCTTCTGAAAACATATTTTTGCATTACACATTTTTAATTTCCATCACTTCACTAAATAAACAGTCTGCGTTTCTGTTATAGATCTGATTAATAGCCAGATTTGGGTTAGTCCCAACCACTTCTGAAGCAACTCAATCACCTTCACAGATTCTGCTCCCTTCATGGCAGCAAAGGCTGTTGAGCATTCTTAGCGTGCTGTTAGCAAGGTGGGTTTTCTTGGCAGATTTGGAGGAAAGTCATTGCGGTCATGTTGATGTACTTCACTGCAGGGTGGCTGCCTCTCGGTGCTGACTAGAAGTGTCTGGAAGATAAATAATGTAAAGCTCTTTGCAGAACTCCTGGTGTGCAGTACAACAGGGGATGGAGCTACAGTCTGGATTTGTTTAACCTCCAGGTCCCGCTCTGTAATGTAGCCATTCACACACCCATCCAGTCCCTCAGGTGCACGCTTGTCTGGCCTCTTTTGCATATGCATCAAGTCCCAGCTGCTCCATTTCTTCCTCACATAGCCATGAGAATACTTGGTTACTCCAACTCACAATTATTTCCCTTATCCTCAGAGTCAAAGATGGCAGCTGGGGGGTCTTGATCAGGTTTCCATGGGCAGGACTCTGCAATGCAAGCCAGAACTTTGGTCACAGCCTTGTGCTTTTAAGCCTTTACCAGGTGGGTATGTTGGGCTCCTGGCTCGAAGCAGTGCATTTTACACTTAATGCCACTTGCTTTGCACTGCAGTAAGGGACTGCTACCAAAGGAAAACTTTTAGTCTGTTCTGTAAAGCCTAACAAATAATAACATCCTTAGCACCAGTAAGGAGTCTCAGAAAATGACCAGTTGCCTGTTCTTCCTTCTTCCACTGAAACAATTTGTATGTACTCCCTTCCACACAACCAGGAGAAGACAATGCATGGCAGTCCCCCTACACACACACACAGATCTCAAGGTGCTGTGGTTTGAGGGTTGTCCTGTTTTCAGCTGGGATAGAGTTAATTTTCTTCCTAGCAGCTGGTAGAGTGCGTGTTTTGGGTTTAGGATAAGAATAGTGTTGATAACACGCTGACATTTTAGCTGTTGCTTACACTAAGTCAAGGAATTTTCAGTTTCTCAGGTCCTGCCAGCGAGCAGGCTGGGGGTGCACAAGGAGTTGGGAGGGGACCAGCCAGGACAGCTGACCCAAACCAGCCAAAGGGATATTCCTTACCATACAACATCATGCTCAGTATATAAGCTGGGGGGAGTTGGCTGGGGGGAGCAGATTGCTGCTTGGGGACTGTCTGGGCATCAGTCAGTGAGTGGTGAGCAATTACATTGTGTACCACTTCTGTGGGTTTCTTTTCCTTGAGCTTTACTTTTCTTTCTCTTTTTATCTCCCTTTTAATTACAATTGGTATTAGTATTATATTTTACTTTATTTGAATTGTTAAACTGTTGTTATATCAACCCACAAGTTTTACCTTTTTCTGATTCTTCTCCCTATCCCACTGTGTGGTGGTGGGAATGAGTGAGCAGCTGCCTGGTACCTAGTTGCTGGCTGGAGTTAAACCACAACAGTCTTTTTCTCAGGGGACTCCATACAGCCACCTTCTACCTCCAATGCTTTCCTACAATATGACAGATCTCATCAGTAAACAGGGCATACTGCTTCTCATTTTCTGGTAATTTATTTTACAATGAAGCTTCTTCAGCACGTGTCATCTCCTCCTCTGATGACATTCTGAAATCTTTGCTTTCCACCAGTCCATGATCACTTTCAAGATTCCTGGATGTTTGGGGTTTCCTATTCGAGCTTGTTGTGTGATGAGTGCATCCCAGTTACTCCATGTAACATCAGTTGCATGACGTGTAGAGGAGACTCTCCCTTTGAAGAGCCCAGCACCAGCAGTTAGGGTGCCTGGAGGAGCTGCACTTCAGTCCCAACCACTTCTGAAGCAACTCAATCACCTTCATAAGCTGCCACTATCTCTTTTTCAGTTGGAATATAGTGGGCCTCAGATCCTCTGTACCCTCGACTCCAAAAGCCTCAGGGTTGACCTCAAGTCTCCCCTGGCGCTTTCTGCCAGAGGTTCTAGGTAGGACCATTCTCCCTGGCTGCAGTGTAGAGCACATTTTTTGCATCTTGCCCTGCCTGGACTGGCCCAAGGGTTACTGCATGAACTGTCTCCTGTTTACTTTATTCAGAGGCTTGTGTTCCTCAGGGGCCCACTTGAAATTGTTTTTCTTCCAGGTCACTTGGTAGACAAGGCTTACAATCAGACTGTAATTTGGAATGTGCACTCTCCAAAAACTCACAATGCCTAAGAAAGCTTGTGTTTCTTTCTTAGTAGCTGGTGGAGGCATAGCTTTTATTTTGCTGATTACATCCATTGGGATCTCACAATGTCCATCTTGCCATTTTATTTGTAAAAATCGGATTTCCTGTGCAGGTTCCTTGACCTTACCTTGTTTTATGGCAAAACCAGCTTTCAGAAGGATTTGGACTTTTTTCTTCCTTTTCTCAAAAAATTCTTCTGCTCTATTACCCCACAGAATGATATCATCAATGTATTGCAGGTGTTCCAGAGCTTCACACTGTTCCAGTGCAGCCTAGATCAGTCCACAGCAGATGGCAGGGCTTTGTTTCCACCGTGGGGCAATCAAATCCAGGTGTATTGGACACCCATCCAAGTGCAAGCGAACTATGGCCTGCACTCTGCTGCCAAAGGGATTGAGAAAAATACATCAGTGTTATCAGTGCTGGCGTACCATTTGGCTGCTTTTGAGTCCAGTTCATCCTGAAGCTCTAGTATGCCCGGTGCGGCAGCGCTCAGCAGCAGCATGACTTCACTCAGGCCATGATAGTCTACTGCTAGTCTCCGTTCTCCACTAGACTTTCACACTGGCCATATGGGGCTGTTAAAGGGTGAGTAGGTCCTATTGATCACTCCTTGGCTCTCCAGTCGATGGATCAGCTTATAGATGGGGATCAGGAAGTCTCAGTTGCAATATTGCCACTGGTGCACCACTGTGGTAGCAATTGGCACCTGTTGTTCTTCGACCTCCAGCAGCCCCACAACAGAAGGGTCCTTCAGGAGACTGAGAAAAGTAGACAATTGCTTAACTTCCTCTGTCTCCAAGGCAGCTATACCAAAAACCCACTGGTACCCTTTTCAGTCCTTAAAATACCCTCCCCTGAGATGTCGATGCCAACAACGCATGGAGCCTCTGGGCCAGTCACAATAGGGTGCTTTTGCCTCTCATTCCCAGTCAGGCTTATTTCAACCACAAATTCAGTTAGCTGTTGGCATCCCCCTGCCACTCCAGAAATGTAAATGGGTTCTGCACCTGTATAGCGTGATGGTATTAGGGTACACTGTGCACCAGTATCTACTAGTGTCTTATACTCCTGCAGGTCTGATGTGCCAGGCCATCGGATCCACACAGTTGGATCCAAACCTGGTTGCCCCTCTCCTCCACCTGGCTGGAGGCAGGGCCAGTCTAGTCCTGGTCATAGGATTCCACTTCCTGTAAAAACAAATTCCTTTCCACAGGATCAGGAGTAAGATCAGCCCTTCCACTCTGTCCAGGGAACTGCCCACTAGAGACTGGAGCAGCAGTTTTCCTGGAAGAACCCCCATTTGTGATTGTTTTTCCTCGCAATTCACATACCCATGCCTCTAGGGTTGAAATGGATTTTCCATCCCACTTCCTCATGTCCTTTCCATGGTCCCACAGGTAAAACCACAGGGTGATCTGCGGTGTTTACCTGCTATATCCTCTCTTTTGAGCAGAAGAAAGCTTACTGTTAATAGGTGAGATACTGGTCCATACAGGTGGGTATACAACTTATCCTCTTTTTGTTGCTGGAACTCCTAGAACAGTTTTTCACACTTTTTTGACAGTTTTTTCACAGCCAAGACACAAGTACAAGTTCTTAGGGAGGAAGAGAGATTTTCTTCATATTGCCAGAGTTGGCAAGCCACGTCATCCACTGCCAGTGCCTCAATGATGTGCTCCATACAAATTTCTGCCATGTGGATCATATATGTTGGACTTTGTCTGAGTCTGAGTAACTGCGTGTTGTTTGGGTCATTATAAAACATCTTTAGGATGGCTAATTGCCTCACGTACCAGATACCTCTCTCTATTGGCTAGGTGACATACATCTTTCTTGAAGGTTCAAGATCATGCTTGACAGAAGTTGTCTCCAGAGGCTGAGGACCTATGTGCCTTTTCCAATTGCCTTGCTAATGCCCTCTCCCCTAGAAAGTGATCCCAGCTGCTTGACTCCCCTGTCCTCAAATTCCAGGTTACTATCCCCATTATTCCAGCATCAAAGAAGCCAGGTGATAATGTGCTTACCTGGATGATGGCTGAAATTTTTTCACATATCCTCACACAGCTCACTCAGGGATAGGCATCGTGTGGTTACCTCTTGTTCTGCCTCTTCCTCCTGTTCTTGTGATGGCTCTCCTTCATCCTCCTTTACTAAATGAGCTGACTTTCATGTCCATTTCTTCTTGTGTATTGGGGCAACTGGTTCCAGCATGGGTTGGTTCTCTGGTTCAGCCAGCGTCTGTCATTGGGGTTGGAGTAGCCACAGCATCTGTCATTTTGCTGTCAGTTCTAGAGACCTTCTTTTCCCCTTGAGGGCACTGAACAGTGTTGAACAGGGCTTGGTAGGCATGGGCCAGGCCTCAGCACGTTGCAGTGATTTGTGCCTCTCTGGAATTGCCAGGGTGACAGCATACTTTTTCCAAGTATTTTACTAGTTTTTCTGGATTTTGCGCTTGTTCAGGGGTGAAGTTTCTAAACACTGGCTGTGCCCACTGTCCTAGTACTTGCCCATACTATCCCACACACCCTGCTACTCATAATTATCCAACTTCAGAACAGTTCTCTGGGTAGTATTCTTAAGTAGTTGTTTAAACTTAAGACCTGGAACACATTCAGCATTCCTAGCAATAGGACCATGCTGGTTTGAACATCCCCAGGATATTCAAAATTTTCAAAATTCTCACATGCTACTGTAATTAACCTGGTAGGGAAGGGGAAGATGTGGAATGATATCTCATTAGGTTGGGTCTCCAAGGAGAAGAGGAAAAAATTGTAGTTATTAATAGTTCCTGTTAGATGACTCTCGAAGTACTGAGGTGATAGCAATGCTGAGTACACATACCAGATTAGTTTCATGACCAGCAATTCTGTCAGATCACAAGCCAGTATTACAAAGTACAACAAAATTATAACCTTAGCACAGGTCCCAGATGTGATAAACAGCACAACTTACTGCAAGTCAGGTGCTGCACAACACAACTCTGAGAACACGCACAACTCTGAGAGCAAATAAATCAACATTGTGACCAGCAACTATTAAACCAACACAATGAATGCTTGTAACAAATTTTTTTTTTAATGCTTTTGTCAGATCTGGTGTTATCTCAACCCTTCAAGCCCCATGTTGGGAGCCAAAAAGGATTGTCATGGTTTAACCCCAGCCAGTAAGGAAGTGCCATGCAGCCACTCCCTCCCTCCCTCCCTCCCTCAATGGGACGGGGAGGAGAATCAGAAGAAGGTAAAACCTGTGGGTTGAGATAAGAACGGTTTAATAACTGAAATAAAGTACAAAATAATAATAATAATAATAATAATAATAGTATTGAAAAAGGAGATAACAAAAAGAGAAAGAGAAGTAAAGCTCAAGGAAAAAAACCCACAGAAGTAATACAATTGCTCACCACTCACTGACCAATGCCCAGCCAGTCCCTGAGCAGCAATCTGCTCCCCACAGCTTATATGCTGAGTACAACATCCCATGGTATGGAATATCCCTTTGGCCAGTTTGGGTCACCTGTCCTGGCTGTGTCCCCTCCCAATGTCCTGTGCCCCTCCAGCCCTCTCGCTGGCAGGGCCCAAGAGACTGAAAAGTCCTTGACTGAGTATAAACACAACTTAGCAACAACTGAAAACATCAGCGTGTTATGAACATTATTGTCATACTAAATCCACTCTACCAGCTGCTAGGAAGAAAATTAACTCCATCCCAGACGAAACCAGGACAAGGGTATAAAAGAGTGTGTGAGTTCAAAAGCTGTGAGGCAGCATGTCCTGCAATTCACCTTCTAACTAGTCCATGATTATTATTCATATAACTGAGGCCGTCACAGTAGCTTTATGAGCAATATTTTGGTTTGCTGTGAAGGAAACAGACATGCAAATAGTTTGGTTGCTCAGCCTGGAGCCAGTACATGCTTACCTGAGTGAAGAACTAGTATTTACAGCTGTTATCTCTGAACACTGACCTGTGTATTTTTATTTTTCTTGTGATGATAGTATACAGTGGTGTCTCCATTGTGCTCTCCATTTAATGTATTATCTACTGCTGTCGACTTAAAACAACCTAGAACAAAGTGTCTTCTGCAGCTCTTCTGTGCTTTATCATCAGGGTTTACGAAGTAAACCAGTATGCAGCTCTGTGTCTCTATTCAATTTCAGCCTTAAGAGAAAAATATCACAGATAACACACCTAATTATCTTCTTGCATGTACCAAGATACAGTCAGAGTCAACTCGCTGGTGTGAGGTTTCCACTGCTATCAAAACAGAAAATGAGAGGGGAATTGGGCTACACATATAGCAAGCATCTTGAAGAAATTAAAGACATGCTGCACATTATTTTTCTTATTGAGCAGAGCAGTAGTAAAGAGGTTTATTTAATTGTGAAACAGCAATGAACTTTGGAGGATGTTTCCTGCTCCTGTGAGGAAACTTCATTTTGTGCAGCATATTTCTTTCAAACTAGAGTCTCCAAGTGGCTTGCAGTATTAAATACGTCAGCTGAAGAACTAAATAATAAATAAGGCCAGGGGAAGACAGACCTTTTAACAGAGCTTCCTCTGTCTCTAAGTGGTCATTTCTTTCATTTTTAAAGAGGATGTACACTCCTCCCCCCAAAATAAAAAAAGAACATCTCAAACTGGCTAATGATAAATACTCCACCTATTTACACACTCCATTTATCTGCACACCAGTGCATAAAATAAGAGGAGGTGTGGATGTTTAGGAAGGCGGTTTACACATAGATGATTTCCTTGGCTTTTACTTGCCTAATTGCTTGGCTCTTCCAGCAACCTGTTTCTGTAGCAACTGCCATCTCACTGCAATTATGCTGTCTCAGAGTGATCAGACAACATTTGGAAAGTACACATGCTCATTTATCAAAGCCAGGGGAAACGCTGGTACCTTCCATGTGATGTTTATGGGCTTCCCCACCGAGCACCTCCAGGCGTTGTGCAATGAATGTTTCCAGGAGCTGTAGTTCAGCAGCCTGGTCTGCTGGCAGTGAAATCCCTTCTCACTGCTCATCATGCATTGCTTGCAGCTTCTCAGACTGCAAACCAAATGGATCTCTCACCCAGGGCAGAGCACAAGGAAAGAAGAGAACAGCAGACCTGAGGGCAGGAAAAACCTGTGAGACCTGCAGCCGGAGGAAGGCACCGTGGGGTGGAGGAGAAAAAAAGCCAAAGCTCCAGCTGTCTTCCTTTCTCATAAGGCTTCTTACATAGCTTGTCTTTATTTATCTTGTCTTATATATTGTCCTATAGAAGGACAGCAGGACAATAAAGAGGAATTGGCAAGAACATACCATTTCACAGCCTTAATGTACATGTACTTAACGTACATGTGCTGAACAGTGCAAAGCGGCCAGGCTCACACACTCTCCTTAAATAGCTTCCTTCTCATTGCCACTGTTGAAGACAGGATAAAATCTTTAAAATAATGAAAATGGCTAAAAAATGGTGTTTGATATAATTCTGGTTCTTTTCACTTTCTTTTCCAATCCAGAAGGCTGAGGGAGCATTGATCATGTCCTCAGAGTCATCTTTCTGCCTCCTGGGAAGTTTTAATGACACAGTGCTATCCTCATATGTATCGCAGGCACATTAGAGTCAAAACAGCTTAGTTAAATCTACTCCATAAAGAAAAGAAGAAAAAAAATTGAGGTGAATTCCACACATAATCAAGAGCTGGGAGACAGTGGGACTTAAAGAAAAAACACCCAATACTATAGCTCCCACATCAAGCTGCAAGACCTGCTCACCACAGATCTCATGACTTACGCTCAGAACTCATTTTCAAAACCCATTAGTTACCATTTTTAGATCACTCCTACAAGCTTATTCCTATTGTCTCTACTGGCAAAATGATACCAGATTAAAATGGAAAATTTTACAGTCCCAGTCAGTCATGGTACTATTGCTGTCACTCTTGTTGTCCATCACCCTGTTGTGTCATGGCAGGCTGAAGGACCTGCTGTGCCACATCACTGTGGTGACTCCAGGTCAGCTCTGCAGTGCCCAGCTTTGGGTCTTTCAGCAATGTAGCTGCAGAGCAAGGAATTGCATTGCAGGTTGCAAAATCTACCTGAGGAGCAGCATAAATACAGACCGCAGCATGAGTCCCAGGCTTGCACATCTACACATCATCAATCCTGAACTAGTCAGGGTGTACCTCCATGGGACATGGTTTTTGTTGAGTCCAGTACGCAAACAGGTATCTCTGCTTTTTGTGAGGTACACACTGCAATGGGAGATGTCCGAGTAATCTCCAAATAATACATCTCAGCTGAGTTCATAGTTGAGTTTTATAAAGCAGGTCAATCTGAGAGCATTTATTCACATGAGAAATGAAGTGAAAGTAGTGGCTTTAAATGTTTATTTATTATTTGATATAGCCATCTGGAAGGTAACACCATTCTCATAGAGCCCAGGAATTCGTATGTCCTGTGCCTTTGCCCAGGGTCACCCACAAACCAGGAGGGGTGGATGTGTGATTCAGGACCCCCATTCCCTTCTCTCTCTGCTGGTGTGGTGTCCATACAGCCACGGCAAAGGCTACGGTGGAAACAGACACTGTTTGCATATATAACATTGCTTCACTAGAAGCTCGTGTGAGTATCTACTCATGACATGGCATGACAGCTGAATAAAAACAGAACTCAGTCAGTGTCTTCAGCCTGCTGACTCTGATTTTCGTAGCACACTTTATCAATGTCAGGAAGCTGTCAAAAATCTATAAACAGTGCTGAAGGAAAGGGCTAATGTCATTTCCCCCAGTCTCTGATCTACATAATGGGAAAATATTAACACAGATATTAACACACGATATTTCTTGTTCTAAAGATGCAGGGATTTTAACTTGACTGAAGTGTTTAGAAAATGCAGACAGATTTTTCAGCCAGCATGAATCAGGGCAGTTTATAACGACTTCAGTTTAAACAAGCTGACTTTTACTGAGGATGCAGTATAAATATTGACAAATCTACTATTACTCACTGGAAATAATGAGCTGGGTGGAAACAGTTTCATCACATGGCCGCACAAGGCCAATTCAGTCTCACTTGTGTTTTGAATTGGAGGGAATATTGACAAACAGGGTTAAATCCTTCTCTGGAAAGCCCAAAAGCAAGTCAGGGTGCTGCGAGGACCGCAGTGCTGCTCCGTAGCAGCCCAGCCAGCGGTGCAGAGCCCTCACCAGCAAGGGGACAGGGTGCTGAACAGCCACTCCAGGGCAGGATCAGGTCCAGGGCAGTAACTGGGGTCAGACACAGTCGGGTGGTCACCAAGCAAGTCCACAGCAGCATGACATGTCAAAGGGCGAGCCAGGAAGCTGAGTCGGTGGAGCTGGTTCAGGGCCAGAATCGCAGCAGCAGGAGCCAGAGCATGGGCTTCACTGTGGCACAGCAGCAGTGTAGCACAGGTGGGGGCCAGAGGTAAAGGCTCAGCTGAAAAGCAGCTCCCACAAGGCAGGAGAAGCAGGTCTTTGCTTCTGTGTTTCTTCACAACAGCCCTTATCAGCAGAGAAGCCAACCTTGGACTCAGCCGGCTGTGCTCCAGAAATGTGCCCAGCACCCTGGCAAGAAGGTTGAGTTTTTCCATCCTCATTTAGAAACATTATTTTCTCCACCTTCTCCTAATCTCCTTTGACAGATAGCAGGCAGAAGAGAACTGTATCTTATTAGTGTGAATTAAAATTTCCCCAAATCTTCAGCAGGCTAATTGCTGAGTGACTTCACAATAAAAGGAGAAAGCGAGTGTATTTTAATTTCAAGTCTAAAACTGGGGGATTAGGAGAAGACAGGTTTAGATAAGCTACTGGGAAGAGTTTTTTAACATTCTACAGGCTGTATGAAAAGCCAGGGGATTATCCTTGTAGGTTAATCCACTGAGCAGAGCCGGTCCATCCTTGGCAAAAAAAACCACAAAACACATGTTATTGCTACTTTTGTTCCCACCACTAAACACATCTGTCACCTTGCCTGGACTGTGTGGAGGGGCCGTGCCGTTAATGTGACTTTAATGCGAAGTGAGGACTGGTATCTCAGGTAGGCTTGAAGTGGATGGGCACCCGGTGGCTTCCCTTGCCCCTTTGAGGTTTTCCTGCACAAAGACCCCAAGGAATGGCTGTGCACATCAGTGCTGGGGCTGCATCCAGCAACACTGGATGGAAATGCATACAGAGTAAGTTCTCCTTCCTCTTTCTTCTGTACCAATGGTAACATCTGTGAAAAGAGGTAGCAAAACTCCAATTAATGTGATTGCTTTCATTTTATTCATTTTACCGGCATAAATGTGTGTGGTGATAAGAAACTGCAATGGAGAAGACAACAGGCACATTGAGAGCCAGAAAGGGGACATATGGCCCAGTTATAGTATTAAATAAACTGACTTTTCAGTGCTTATTGTGTTACTTAAATATCAGCAATCTGAAGGTGAGTAGCCACACATTGTAAATGAGATGGAGCCTAAGTTAGGTCTGAATAAAGAAGAACTTAGAAAGTGAGCAGAATTGGACAGGAAAATCCTGACCCAGAGGTTAATTTTGATGTTCACAGGACTCCTCACTGACAGAACAGCCACCACCTACTAGTTCCCAGCAACTGGGAAGAGCGAGCAACCTGTCTGGTTGTGGAGGCCAGCAATTCCCTCCTGAACCATCAGGAATCTGATATCACTTATCCACCTCTGAGGGTGGGAGAGATATTTATGGGGACCTGAACCCACTAGAGAGCAGGTTTTCAGCTGTGGTGCCCTGGAGAGCTTCAGAGACTTCTGCAGGGGTCAGGAGGCTGGGTCCTAGGGGTATATGGAGCAGACCACCCAAGGAAGAGTTTGAAGCAAGCACTGTCAGAGCATTTGGACCTGGAATGATTGAATTCCCAGGGCTCCTCTTTCTAAATGTAGCAGTGGACATGCAGTTTGTGATGGATTGGGAGATCAGGAAAATCAGGGCCATTTTCCCCATCCTCATTCCACACATTGCAAAGATTTAACAACATCAGCTCTTTCTCAGCACCAGCTGGTACAATCCCCGAAGCCTGGACATTGCCATTTGATGTTCAGATCCTACAGGGATCCTACATGTGTGTAAGTTAAGATAGGTATTTGGTCCATGCTGTCTTTTTTACATGAGGTAGAAGGGAACTGCAAAGTTTTAGCTGTGAAGCAATACAGCTCAGGAATATTGCAGGAATACATACTTGAAAAGTTACATGAAATGATCAATGCAAGTATGTTCAACCATTCAGCTTTCACACATTCACTGACTTAGACATGTATTTCTGTGGGCAAAGCTTAAAAACTTGACTATGTATATTTATTGATCTAGCAGTTTTCATTCCATGAGTTGGTAAATTGCTGTGGAAAATGAGTGGTTTGAACTTTTCTCATCCGAACTCTAATATATTGGTTGCTTTGAGCAAGATTCAGGGATGGCAAAGAGGCTTGTCACTGCTGCAATATTACGCAAAGAATATGTGAAGAATAAAGAGACAAAAATGTGTGTGGAGGGAATTTTGCACAATTTGGTACTCTCGAAAGACTGTGTTGGCCCTGCATATGCCAGAATAGACAATCAAAGGGGTTTAATAAAAGGCAAATAATTCACAATAATTTGTGTCCCATGTTTCTATCTTCTCCAAGAACAGATGCTTTTCCAGCCCATAGCAGGAGATAATGATCCTGAAGAAAGAAGAAAGGGAGAGAGGAAAGCTAAGCTCTTGTAGATAAAACTTATAAATGCTGCTCTGGCCTGCAGTTGGACTGACCTCTCCAAACCTTTCAGACCTAATCTGGCCAAGAGTTCACTTTGATTAACTCATGGGGAATTCCAAAGAAATCAAGAAACTAGCTCCTGGTTAGATTCAGGGGGACAGGACAATGTGATGCTTTGAACTTGACATATTCCACTCTGGGTATCGTGTATGCCTTACACTAGGTTAGAGTAAGCTAAGGTTGCTTCTTCAAGCTGCTGGAAATCACACAGAAAAGTCTTCAGGGACTTCAAGCCACCAACTCTTCAGCTGAAGAGAGCTAAAAGAAGAAGACATTCCAGGCAAATAATTACTAAGGAGTAACAATACGTAAAAGTCACAGAGAGGAAGTGACTGCAGGGATCCCTCAGTTTACTTGACCTAAATACACAAGAATTCATTCTTTGAATATTTTACACTGCTTTGCTTGTAGCATGCATTCCACTTCTGCGCTATGGTTTGAATGGTGTATTTCAGATGTCATTTGCAATAGTCTCAAGAAAGAAACTATAAGAAAACCATTTTTAAAGGAGAAAAAAGAATGATCTCCTAAAAGAAAAATTAGCAAAATGGGCATTTCCATCCCTAGTTATCTGGGGCAACAGATGGGGTGGTGAAAAATGTGCCTGCAGGGCAAAGTTCTGCTCCGATCACTCTCATGCCCACAGCAGACAGTTTTAATTTAAAGCACTGAGGATTATGCACTATGGAGCTACAATTTGTTAATTTATGTTCCCTCACATTAATCTGGTGTGTAAATCATGGCAACAAGCAAGTATGTAGTTAAAGGTGTAGACTGCTCTGCCCTAGCAAGCATACAGTTACAGCAGGTTCAAATATAAAGAAACCTTTACATGTCCTTTTAAAAAACTCCTACTTCTTCTATGCTAAAATACCCCATCAGCCCACTAGCTGTCTTTCAGAGACAACGCAGAAACTAGGATATAAAAAAATGGAGAGAGGGAAAGTTTTATAAATAAACAATTTTCAGTATCAAGTCTTTAAGAATTTCTTAGGATGAGATAAAGAAAGTGGTTCAGAATTTTTGGCCAGCCACTTTTTAGGTGGTAACACTGAGTCAAAAATAGAAAGCTGATTTTTTTTTTCTTCTTTTTTTTTTTTCCAATAAGTCTATGCTGTATTGGTATATACATTGATGAAGCCTTCCCTTTGCCATTCAACACACAAATGGTCAGAAACCAGTAGCTCCATCATGAGTTTCATATCTTTCTGGATTACGTTTCTGCCATAGATCAGTTGTCTCACCCCTTTAGGAGCATTAATCATTAACTTGAAGCAGCTAAAATAGGCAATGTGAATTCCCCTTGAGTAGTTCCCAATTTGAGTACTGTCTGTGGACATTCATACTTTTCACATCTTAGGCAGTTTTACCTCTGATTTCCAGCTAGGTGTACCTTCAGATGTAACAAACTGGCTCAGAAATCACATGGAAAACTCAGAAAAGTGTGCAAAACCTGTTCTTCAGAATGCTTACTTGGATATACTGGAACTGTGGAATGATAAGACAATGCATAAAGTTACTGGGTCTACAGATAAAACGATACTATAAAAAACACTTCCTTGCGGAGGGAACAGTTCCTGGATGTTTCCTGCAATATGTGAGGAATCAAAAGGAAGCACAAAACCCACAGAACCGTCTTTCTGGACAACTGGTGTGCAGCTGCATACTAAATTTCTGTCATCTTATGTAGAGTGTAGTAATGGTCGTGTCCACCTATAGTGGATATATTGTTCATCTGTATGGTGTCTACCTATGGTGGACAAATTATCATGCATATTGAAAAGGCTCTTCTCCTTGTTTGGGAAAGATGAAAACAGGAGCTCCTGCAACACAGTATGCACAAAAGGAAGTATTCCACAGAGGTGTCAATCAATAAATAATGAATTGCTCTGGGCACCCTCAACTGTACCAACTGTGCTCATCTGATAGGAAGACTTTGCTTTACATCAGTGAAAGGTGTATGCACAAAGTGCACAGGAACTGTACCCAAAGGCAAAGGGGAGGCGTGTAGTAGAGAGCAAAAATAATTGGAGATCTGGGAAGTGTTAAAAAATGTTTGCATATGATTAGAATAATAATAATAAACCCACACATTTTTAAAAGAAACTGCTTACGCATAAGGCTTACTAACTAACTGTTCTATGGGAGGTGGTTAATGAATGCAGTGTAAATGGTTGAAGGTATCTAAAAAATGTGGCTTATTTTTGGGCTTTGTGCACCACTACTATAATACATACAAAACCATTTGACTGTGTTGGGCGATGTGCTAGAATTCCCAAGCATAACAGTTTGAAAAATCACTTGCTGCTTCATTACTAAAATCTCAGTCCCGTACCATTAATTTAATCATTTAAATTTACTTGCATCATTTACTTGCATGTTGCTGGATGCAGGCATTCCCTTATATCTGAATAACAACTTTCCAGCTATCCATCTTCAGTTGATGGTGATAGGTGTTCCACCTATTCACAGGTCACTGTCTGATTTAGCTAGGTTCTAGGTTTAAAAAGTAGAAGATAGCTTTGCCAGTAAGCCTTTAGCCTGCATTCCCCTGCAGATGTTTGGAGCAAGAGTAACATCCAGTGGTCAAAACGTTAATTACATTATACGAGGGCCTTGCATGCTGGCAGCATCTTTATGACTGCATCTTCCTTGCAATAAAAAAGCAGGTGAGAGCAACCCTTGAAAACTCAGGGACATGCTTACATTGCACAAAAGTAAACTTGCACACAGTAACACATCAGTCTTCCTACAAGGTTGGTGTGTTTCTCCTGCTCATGCCAGGTAGATGTACTGACCTTTAAGTTTGTAAATACTAAGACAGACCTTCCCGGCTGGCTGGATGTCAGTGCACATGGATGCCATGCACCAGGTCATGTTATAAGGAAAGAGGGAGGATGGGCTACAGGAGGAAGGTGCTGTGGCCTTGGGCTGATGTCTGGGGATTGAAGCTCTGGGCACAGAAAACTGCAGGGTAGCTGTGCTGCAGTGCTGTGACTCATCCCTGGCACAGGGACCTCAGGCACCAGGCAGAGCTCAAAGCAGCAAAGCAGCTATAGCTCGGTCCTGGAAATAGGATGCCAACACTGCAGGGGGAACACAGGTGGAGTTTGACTCTTAGAGTCAGGGAGGTAGGAGAGGGGATGTACTTAGAGGAAGCAGACACTTATCTGTTCATTGGTGAGGCCACACAGTCTGGGGTGCGTGGGGGGCATTAGAAATCTGGTTTCCTCCTCCCCAAATGCTCTTTATTTTCACCTGGGCTGGGAAGTGAGAAATAGGGTCAAAATATGTGTCCCACACCAAGAAAACAATTCTTCCTTCTGCTTTGTGGACTACAAGAAGCAAATGACCTGAGATAAAGGCTCTGCATGTGCTCAATGGCACGAGGAAAGGAGATGACTTTGTGCTCTCACCCAGAAGATGCTTCATTAATCACACTGCAAGTGGGGGAGCTGCCAGGTGTTCATGGAGAAGAGCTAGATTTAATCTTCTCAGCAACACCGGTACTAACCAGAGAGCAGGGAGCACATTGTCCAGCCAGGAAAATAAGACCTTGAAGACAAGGCAACTAGACCATGATGTCAGAAATTTAGCAGGCAATAACTACAGTTAGGCATCTAGGGCTAATTTTTCCCTGGAACTGCAATAAAGGAGAAAAATAAAAATAAAAAATAATAAAAAAATTAAAGAATCAGCTTTTAGGAGGTTCAGTGTTCTCATCCTTGTGCTGTGTCAGCATCAGGGATGAAGAATCCTGGGAGCAAACCTGGATGCAGATTTATAGGTGTGCACAGAGCTCTGCCTTTCATGGACAAGGTGCTCTGGTTCCCCCCAGCACTAACAGACTTGCGTTGCTGCACTCCCATAGCCTTCCAGTTGCTCTGCGACCTTGAGGCCATGAAACTTGGCAGGAGCAGTTAATGATTCTGTGAGCCCCATTGACATTTCCCTGCTCCCGTGCAAACATTAGCCAAGGTAGAGGGGAACAAGCTGCCAGGAGGGCTGGCTTACTTTCTTTTCACTCCTCCTTTTTTAACTTTAACAGCAGAAATTTTGCAAATCTTGTGTGGAATCATGCTTGCCCAAAGTGCTGGAGAGAGGAATTCCCCCTCACCATCTTTTCTGCTGTGTATGCCTCCCCACAAAAACACTGTGAAAGGGTTAAATGCTAAGGCATATGTGGGGAGAGCTCACCCCAAGGGCAGGTATGTTATTTAGATTCCTGTCTGCTTCACATGCCTATGTGGATGTGATTTCAGAATTATTTCCTTCAGGTTCATACTGTCTGACATGAAATGGAGCATCTCCATGAGCAACAATCTTTTACAGAGGAGCTTCTCACTGCTTCCCTGGGAATGCATTGGGAATTTTCCACCATGTATATGCTCAGTGTGGCAATGCTCCCTGTGTTGTACTGAGCTCTGTGTGTCACGGGATTGCTCGGTGAGTCTCAGTGGGACACACGGCACAGGTAACTTCAGTCTTTGGGGCAAATTGAATGGTTCTTCTCTCCCCACCCCACCCAACTGCTCAGGTAGGCTGTGACATTTTCAAACTGCCAGCAGACAGGTATGGGCATGGTAGCTCTTTATGTTGTGATGGTGTTAGGGCAGTAAATTCCATTGCTTGTGTCTCAAGATCTCTCAGGTGTTTTTTTCCAAGGGAGAAGGGAGAATGAATGCCACACACAGCAGGAAGATGTAGCTATGTGAGTACAGGGTCATGTGAACCTCTGACATATGGGCTGGTCCTCTTTGCGTGGGACCCTAAAGCACTGTAACCTCTTCTTCTGTCTGATGCGTGTTAACAGAGTCAGCCTTCCTGCTCGTATCCTAAGGCACCCCGTCCTCTCCTGCAGAAAGCAAAGAAGCCTTCTACCACCTCACAGAGTAAGACTTGTTCAACTCTCCTCTCTGAAGCTGAGACTGAAAGTGACTAGGAAAATGAGCTGGTAGCAGTTAACAGGCAGAATAAGGCAACAAAGCAATACATGTTTCAAACCATAATTGCGCATCCTGCACAGCACATGGGAAAGCAAAGGAGAAAGCTTTGCCATGGCTGGGACATGAAGGCTTAGTGACTTTCCAGAGGTTTTGATGTCCCTTCTGAAAACCTGACCACATGGGACACAATATATGGGATGCATACATCCCATGGTGCATCATATTTGACCGTGTTATGAGCCATCACTGGGGCCTGCTGTGCTTTTGGTGCCCCATGAATATTAAACACTGGGGTACAAGGCTAAGGTAGGTTCGTAATCTGTACAAAGGCTGTCCTGCAAATGCTTTGGGAATCCTGTGTAGGAAATCCAAAAAATTCACAAAAATATTCCTACATTTGAACAAAAAGCAACTTTAGTATCCCTAAAGTGCACCTACTAAAAAAGCAAACAGCAGCAAATGTGCAAACACTGATAACATGTACACCATGGAAACAAAGAAGTTTAAATGAATGGATAAAAGTGATTTACACTGAAACAATGGAAGTTTGGGAGAAGGCTTGCAGCTGCAGTGGATGCTTTTTCTCTTTGAGACCATGCAGGGGTCTCTTGTGCCCAGATCAGCATAGGTCTGAGGGATAAGATGTGTTGGGTCATTCCAGGTTGCTTAGTTTCCATGGTAACAATGCTAAAAATCACATCACATCTAATTGTGGAAAGCAGTGTCCAAAGACATTGCACAGATATTGCAAGACCCTAGAAGTACGGGGTCCTTTTCAGATATTCCTCTCAGGTTTCTTTGTGTGCTGATACAGGAAACCACCCTGGCAAGAGCATCTGGTAGCCAATGAGCTGTGTACTAGCTGCCTGCTGCTTTGCATTTTATTGATTCTTGGCAGAGGCTGCATTGGTTCTGCGGGTATAGGATGAGAAGTCTAATTAGCAGCATAAGCAAGGCAGGTCTAAGAGATCATCTGGGTAAGAACTGCCTGCAAAGGCAGGCAAACAGGTGTTATGTGTTCATACCCTGCAAGCTTTCTTGCCTGTGAGGTACCAGGTTCTGAACTGCGTAACAAACAGCAAAGAAAGTGCACTTATGAACAGCCATCAGAACCAGGCACAGTGGGGTGCTGGTGCTCATAACGTCACTGCCTCCTTCCAGCATGCTCAGCCACAGGCAACACGGACATCTCTCTCAACCTAGTAAAAAGGAAGATCTGACTAGCCACAAGAGCACCTTGCTAGAGCCGTCTCTGAATCTGAAATACCATTTTATCTCCCCTGTGGCCATGATCAGATTCCTTGTGCAATCATCAGTCCTGTTTTGCAAGCAGTTCCAGAGCCAGAGGGGTCTGTGGCTTTGTTTTGCAATGTGCTCCTTCCTTGTACTTTGCTTGTTACCAAAATAAGGCCAGCAGTAAATTTAATGCTATATATGAAAGGCTTTGCTTCTTAACACAATATTTTAACAAATAACTTCTTAAGATTTGTGAAGGTAATACACTAACCCTGGCTTCCTACACAGATTTCCTACAGTAATTACCAGCACAGTCAAATAGCACAATTCACAGATCTTTTGTCTGTAAACACATTTCAAGGCCATTTGAGTAGAATGAGATGTGGGTGTTCAGGCTGATTTGCTTAGTGTTTCCCAGCTGGTCCCATCCTCCTCGCTGTCCTTGAGCTTTTCAGCTTTGTCTGAAATAAAGTGTGATTTCACTTTGGGTTCTCACGCCAAAGTCCTTTTGCAGGGCTGCAAGGGCTGGTTTTACTTTTCAACGCACCTGTGAGCTGTTTTCCAACATTGTCCTAGGCACTTGCAAACATAACCAGGATAAGCATGTGAGGGCGAAGTCATGTAGGAAAACACGCTCAAACCAAACGTTGTGGTTTATAGGTGCCAGATAAATGTTTTCACTTTCTCCAACATAAAATTATTCCCAAACAGAATAGCAATAAAATCTCTTGCCAGGTCTTCAATTTCACTGCTGTCAGGACATGTACACTGTTCTAAGGTACCTCTGCCTCTGAAATGCAAGTCTTTGGCCCATACAAAGCGCATTTAAAGATAAGCCCCGGGCCTGCAGGTGGAGCGGTAGAGCCATTGCATAATAGCATCAACTCTTAACACCTTCAAATTCTGCATATCATAAATACAGCTGCTAGAGTCTCCCAAAACTGGAGGGCAGATGCAGTTTGTTGGGAAATATAGTACAATTAATACTAAAGAAAGAAGAGCCAAAGAGGAGAAACACTACCTGCAGACACTGAAAATAATTTCCTGAAATAGATAAAAGCCTTGAAAGTAACATTTCGTTTCTCCAAAGTTTATAATTGTCACTCAAGTAGTCATGGGAATGCAACATGAACATTTTGTTGCTGTTTGTGATTCAAAATAAATGTGTAGTTGTTCAAAATCTTTGAACCAGCCCAGGATTTGTAATACTTGTAAAGCTAGTTCAACTAGACTGGCAGAAGGTCAAGGTCTTGCTGTTAGGACTCAAATCTGAGTGTTATCCTGCACAAAAATGTTCCTTCAAGAAAGAAGATTCTGTAGCACAGACTAAGGCTGTTGCTTTTGGTTTTTTAAGGAGACACTTCATAACCGCATGTTCTGATAAACATACCTGGAAGGATTTCATACACTTCCATTTTACAGGTCATCTGTTTCTCAAGGAAAAGAAATTAAGGAGGCAGGGGACTTAAAGTAGCAGCTGATAAAATCATGGTTAGTGCAGACAGTAAAAGCAGAGAACAGCTTTCTATGGCAAAACAAAAAATCAGGAGGCATGAAACAAAACACCTAAAATAATGGAAGGTACTTCTTAGCACCATACAGAGTTAAGCTGTGAAGCTCCTTGTCACAGGGCACTAGGAGTCTGGGAAGTTCCTATAAGTTCAAGGAGCAATTAGATGAAAAAGGATGAAAAAGCCATGAAATACTGTTTAATACAAATTGCCCCTTCTACCTACGGTGGTCCAAGGCTGTAAGTAGCTGCAGATCATTAAAGTATTTTATACAGTATCTCTGCATTTTTCCTGTTTTTTTATTCTTCCTTAGGTATCTGCTATTGTTCAGTGTTTTGCTTTTTGTAAGAAAGAGATAGAGATGAGGACCAAAAGATGAAACCTTTAAAATGATAGAATTGTAGAGCTTGAACATGAGCATCCTCAACAGTAGCTGTTGCTCCCTGTCAGTGAGCTGCTGAAAACTACCTGTTGGTGTACTGACCACAGTTTCCTCTTTTAGGATGCTGAGCCCTAACAACATTAAGTGCCCTCTCATCATCTCATTCCACACAAACAGGAAGAAAGCTGAATCATGGCAATGCATAGCAGATGACAAACACTGGGAATTCTTTTAGTTCGTTTCTCCTTTTTGTTTCCTAATTGACTGAAAATTCCTGATTTCCTGAAATACGCAGCTATAACTCCCAGTAGTTTAAATTCTTTGATTGTGATTTGGGGTTTTTTTGGAAGGGAGAAAAACAGGTTCACCCTAATGGATTACACACTCCCCCATCCCCACCTCTCCCTTACTTCTGTGTTCACGGAGACCTGGAGTAGAGAAGAACGATAAGCAGGGGTGGGACATTGTCACTGTAATACATACAGGGCGTTTTGTCTGCCTCTTTAAAAAGAGAGGAAGAATTACACTAAATGCAATTAAAATCTTTTTTTTTATTTTTTTGCTTTTAAAAGCAATTAAAAAGCTTTTATTACCCTTCACTAACCTCATGCGCCTCCCAAGCCTGGTCCCTGTGTTGCAGAACAGCACTATGGTACCTGGGAGCAGGAAGTTAGCGTGCTCCACGCTGCAGCGCTGGCTCAGTTACCTGCACCTGCACTGCAGAGGTACCCCAAGACTAAGCAAGAGTGGGCCCTTATTGTACAAAATCTTGATACCGAGACTAAATCACAAGATAACTGGCTAAAAATTGTTTCCAGCCCTTGGTTCATATAGGTATCTCCAAAAGCAGAATTAAGTATTCAAACTGCCTATGGGAGCCAGCACTGGAAACAAGGTGCGTGAACTTTCTATGCTGAGTTCAAGGTGACTGTGCAAAAACCATGGTGTATTTTATCAGACTGGTAATTTCAGCTGGTATCTCTTGGTTGTCGCAGATGCAGTTGCTCTCCCTGTTCCCCACAGTCATTCACAGCTGGTCTGTGATGTGCCCAGGGGACCCCCTGCCGTGGGGGTACCACATGACCAGAGTAGGTTACCCAGCCTCTCCCCTGCAGGCAGGCAGAAGTCAGAGCTGGCAGGCAAGCAGACAAAAGGCCAGTTTTTGTGGCTGTCAGAGGAACGTTATGATCACCCCTCCCGCAGAGACAGCCCCACCACAGACTCTGTAGTTGCTCAGGGACCCGTTCTCCACGTCTCTAGCAGTGCTTAAGATTGCAAGACATAGCTAATGGCAGAATTTGGCTCAGGATCTATTTTTGGTCCAGTTCCTTTTCAAGAGTATAATCTGTTAAAATAAAACCAAGCATTTCCTCCTGAAACAAACCACTACATATTTTCCTTTTGCTCCAAATGTACTGTTTAATTACAGCAGAAGAGGGACTGGCAACTCTGGCAAAAGACTGCCCTCCAAGCAAACAAAAGTAAATAAAAGAGCTCTTCAGAAGGCTATCTTTATATAAATGACTACTTTTAAACCTAATTTTGAGATGGAGTTTATGTATAAAGTACAAAAAGAGCAGAGCAGAAAATAATAACTATACTGAGCAATACCACACTCAGAAATTACAATTTATAACAAAAACACAGCAGGGGAGACACTTCAAAGGATCTGATGAAGCCCACCTCACAAGCCCCCAGTCTTTGAAATACCCCTGGATCAATAGCTGCATGAGAAGAACATCGGTGTTGTCTGAGAAGACTGGGATATTTCCTGGTCCACATTCCCACCCACGCCCCACCCCACCCCCCAACCCCCCCCCCAAAAAAAAACCCAAAACAAACAAACAAACAAACAAACAAACAAAAGAACAGATGTAGATATAGATACCTTTTGCTTTAAGTAACTCTCACAGGACAATGAAATTTGTATTGCATTTTAAAAATTCTATAAAATGTGTTCCAGTGTCTAGTGTTTTCTTTAAAGCTTTCAGGAATTATTTCATTGTGAAGAATTTCAACCTTTGCTTTCCAATAAGATTTTAAAGAAAATTCTCCTTCATGCTCAAGGAAGCCTGAAAATGGGAAGCCTCAGCCATTGTCAGATAAAGATCCAATATCTCCCTTTATCCCTAAATATTTATGTGCTGGTTTGGGGAGCAATGAGTTTGGGGGTTCAGCCATAGTTTATTTGAATTTAAAACTAAGGTATTTACCAATTCTATTTGAAAATGACATTACACTTTTCCAATAGAGGCATATATTGGAAATAATAAACATAAGAAGCATCTTTCATGAAATGATGAAGGAAAACTTAAATTTAAATGTGTTGCAGAGTCTATGATATTACTCTTCCAACATGTATTCCTAAGTACCAAATAATTTTCAAAGGCAATAAAAACTCAGTATCTCTGCTGTTATAGGAAACGCTGTTTTCCTTTTTTAGAGAACAGTATTTTAAGCTTTTTCATCAGGCCTTGTTTGAAAAGTCTTTTTAGCAGTTCCAGCTCAATCCTGCACACTACTGACTTGGCTCAGCTCAGCCCTTTTTGGAAAATAAACCAAATCATTGCCGGGTCCAGTCACCACCATTTCCCCAAAAGCACTCACTGGGAAAAAGTCTTGAATTTATGGCAGCGGACTGCAGATGAGTTGTTTTTCTTTAATTGTTCAAATTAAATTGTTTGTGTTTCATGGGTAAAACTTTTAATTTTGTAAAATAGGTAAAAGAAACCAAAAGGATGATTATGCATTCCTGATAAGACACGTAGTAGCACAGGAGGAATGAAGGAAATTATTTTGTTATGTTACAAAATACTAAGGCAGAATTGGTGCAATCAACCGCAAGATACACCAAAAAGTAACAGAAGCTACATTAAAGCTTGAAACAGCCAGTGCTTTAAAATGCTGGGCTTTGAAAGAGCAGCAAGGAGAAAACAGAACTGAAGTTCTTCTGCTTTGAAATACTTCCAGTAAAGGTGACTCCCTAATTTTGCCTGCCAGAGATAAGAAAGTATTTAATGACTTAATTAACCCACCCTTCCCATGAAAACTATCACAATGTAAAACTTCCACAGCCAGCTGTCAAGCTGTCCCACAGCCCCAGGAGCAGGGGCGGCAGGGCTGGGGAGCCCTGGGACCCCATCAGCCGGAGGCAGCAGGAGAGGGGAGGAGAACCCTGCAGGGAGAGAGGGCGGTGGAGGGAAAGGAGTGGGGAAATGTAGCAAGTTCAAATGCATAAATAAATTAAATAGGCAGATATAAGGGGGGAGTGCAGGCACCAGGATGCAACTGATGTCACTCCAGTTGTTTGTTTACTCCTTCTTTCACCTTAGACTTGACAATATGCAGAGTTTTGTACAAAGTGATTGCTTTTATTACAGCACTTGAAACAGTTGGAAGAATAAGCAACCTAGTGCTTCAGAATGATCCCTTTCTCCCCCAAATATCGCCCATATTATATTACTAACAGCTCTGACACCACTACCGCTACAGCTCCATGAGTCAATACCTCCTCCATCATCTGTCCTCCCTTCATTTCTTTGCCTTGCCTCCTGCTAACCCTCATGCCCTGCCTTTGAGGGGCTGGCCGCCCATGCCTCAGGCTGGCGCCAGGGGCTGCGCAGTGCCCGCACGGAGGGTTGCTGACTCCACACCACCTTGGGGTGTCAGGGGCTGGGACCCAGGGAAAAAGGGGAGACAGCAGGCAGGCACCGGCAGGACCCGCTGCCTCCAGCCCTGTTGTGGCCCAGGCTGGACAGTAGAGAACCACCAGCTGACCTGTCACGTGCATATCAGGACTGGAAAAAAGGAGTGAAATAGCTGCAAGAAAAACATTAAAAGAACTTAAAATCCCTGAGAAGATGGAGGGAAAAAAGCATCAAGGCACCCGCAGCCTCGCCTGGCCCTGTCAGCCCGCCTGGGCTCCACAGACCTGCCCAGGGCCCCACAGCAGCCCCCTGGGGCTGTGAGCCCCTGCCGCAGCAACACCATGGCAGGGCTGGCCTCCAGCTCCCCACAGCCCTGCCCTGCCCGGCCATGGGCCCCCACCGAGCTCTGCCCATGTCCTGGCCTGTCCCCATCCCCAGGAAGAGCCCGGCGGCCAGGGCTGGGGCTGCCATGGTGCCCCCAGCTCCCCACACTTGGCTGGGGTGGTGGGACAGGCCCAGCCTGGTGAGTGGGTGGGAGGTATAGCCACCTGGCAGGGGCAGGAGCCAGCTACTGTGCTCCCGATTTCCTCTGGGATGTGAGGAAACCCGCCTTCCCAGGGGACCCATGGGGCTGAGTCAGAGGGACTTTGGCCAGTCCTCCAGGACAATCTGAAATGTAACAGCTGAGCTCCTGTCTTGCCTCGTCCCCCGACCCCCGTGTTCCTGGTGTTTTCCTTCCTTGCCGAAACCCTTGTCCCTTGGATCAAATCTGTCCTGTGGTGAGAATGAAGCTAAAAATTCTGTCCCTTCTGGGTCTTTTTTTTCTTCACGGAAATAGAATTGCACATTAGCTACAGCAGTGGAGCTCTAGATGTTTTTTTACTCTTTTCCTCCTTTTGTAGCCCAAAGGAATGTTCATTCCCATCATTAATCACCCTAAAGGCCATGCCAAAGGAGGTTTTAGTATTCTTAGCAGCTTGGAAGAAATGATACGAGATTTTGTTCAAATGCAAGTGCTAGTAAATATTTCAGATTATCTGTTCTAGCTGCTTTTTCTTTGTTTACAGGGTTTTAAATAAGAGGCTGAAGGTTTGTAATGACAGCTGTCACCTTAGGAATAAGCGGGCTCCCCTCTCTCTTTTCTCAATTCCCAATAAACACATTCAAACCACAATGGGATCATGCTTCCACTCTGGGTGCTGAAGCCAATTTATCCCATCAAAGCTAAGCCAGCAGAACACACCCAAGAGATTTGGGAAGTACCATGCTGAAGTCTGATAGTGGATGAAAGAGCAGGAGTATCTAAGCGAGCAACAAGCACCTTCCCACGCGAGGGTCTGGGCACCTCGGAAGGGATTGCTAAAGGAACGTAAGAACGCGGCTCCTTTCTATCTCTCCTCCCTTGTTTAAATTGTTCCCCTCTTTTATCAGCAGTATCTCCAAATATTTTTCTTCTTAACAACACCCTTTCCTTGGGCGTTTGTTTTTTGTGGTTTTTTTGTTGGTTTTTTTTTTTTCTAAAACCACAGTATTATTCCTCTGAGAACAAAACCCCTTAGCTTCTCTGGGCAGGATTAGTAAAGATGCAGCTTAAATTACCAAAAGTGCCATATCATTACTACAGCCAATACCAGTTTCCTTATTCAACAAGGTAACTTTCATTACCCTTGTGTAAGTCCACACTGAAGTTTTTGCAAATGCAATATGTAAATTAACATGCAGTCTGGGTCTGTTCTTGTTTTACACTTTCATCCATAGCTATGCTGACACAGTGCTGCTGATCAACCTGTATTTCATACATCATATTTAGCTTGGCCCTGCTACCCTATCCTTAATGATTTTTTTATTATTATTTACTGTTTCTCAGGAGAATGCAGTGCCTGGCTCTCTAGCCTTCCCTGCATTGTAAAGTGAGGCCCTTTCCCTTCCGTGTCCATGTGCTCTAAATATAAACTCCTGCAATATTTAAAGCAAAGGTCTCAGAGAACAGACCACAGCCTCCTCACCGGCTCTAATTAATCCCTGGAGTAGATCACATCCTGCACAATTATGAAATGATACAACTGAAGACCACACCTGGTGAGTACAAAGGAGCCTCAGTTCAGGTTGAATGAGCAATGGAAAGGTGGTGGGTGTCTTTTAGGATATCCAGCACTGGGAGGAATGTGGACAACTCTGCCAGTGGGTTTTCCAGCTGTACCTTTAGGACTGACTTAAATTCTGTTCCTTTGTCTGTCTGTAGATCTGGTCTATACTTGAGACATTATATCAGTTCCCTTTAGCGCCCAGGCTTTAAAACGCTTCAGCAAACTGCGAGGTGTGACAGAGACATAGTCAGTGCCTGCTGCCCAGCTTCCTCAGCAGCTTGGCTGTATGTGGTTTCACCCTGTAGGTGATGTCTGAACACAGCTGAGCTTCACCATGCTCTGTTGCAGACAGCTGTTAGTTTCTAGCTCTACATGCTGTCAAGCACATTTCTCTCTGCTTTTCCCTTCCCGTCTCCCTGTGCTGTTTCAAAGCTGATCCTTGTGGACAGAGAAGCCTTGAGAAGGATGAACCCGGAGCAGCAGGTTCCCTGCAGAAATCAGAGGGGAAGGTTAAAGAAAAGAAAAGCTATAGTCCATACCTTGTTAAGCCATAGTGTTTTTGAAAACACTATGAAACATAGGTTTCTGAAAGACTGGTTTTGATGTGGGATGTAGTTTAAAGGTTGATTTGATAGGCCACAGGGCTTCCAAGTAACAAGAGATGTAGCTGAATTTGAGCTGCACATGCCTTGAGAACCTCCTCACCACTTCCAGTTTCCTGAAGCTGGACAAATCCTCTCAAAAGTCTGTGTTTGCAGAGGCTTTTGGCTTGGCACAATGATTTAACTGTATTTGCCTGTGCAAGTTTTAACTTCTGTGCAATATTTTAATGGGTTTGACTGTGACTTTCACATGCCTCAAGTGCCACAACAGGTGGAACAATAAAGTTTTTATTTGAAAGCTTTGTGAATTTGGGTTTTAATTCAGACTTTTCCAGCTGCTGATCTGTGGCTCAGTGACTGAAATCTATGTCCAGTGCATTTTCTTTTATATGTGTGAAAACAAGAGGACAGATGCCACACTTCCTGTTTGGGTCCAGGCTGAGCCTTTGAGAGCCCATGTACAACCACAGGAACATCCCTCTAGAAAAATAACTCCTATGTAAGAGCATGCTATGTGCCCATCAGTGTGCCTGCTTCATAAAGGATACGAGCACCCAAGCTTTACAATTTGCCTCTTTGCTTGCAGGTCCCTTTACCACTAGCCGTGCTCTTATCATCAGTATAAAGTTCCCCATCCTTAGTCCTGAAGCCTGTGAAGTGGGTGCTGGACCAGGGACCTGCGCTGTTCCCTGACTGACCCAGAATAAATGGTGAATAAATGCTAAGCAGCTTGAAGCTGTCGTACTGGGTTTATGCACGCTTTGTTCACCAGAAATACTCTTCTTAAGCAGGATCCCAGGCTGGCCTGATACCAGAGCACCCTGGTTGCCAGAGAGTTTGAGTTGAGGAAGAGGAAACCCAGCACTGCATGACTTCATCTACTGTGATTAATTTTTGAAAGATTCAAGCTAAATTGACTCCAGTTCTGCCTCACAGGTCCAGCTTCAAGGAGGTATTCTGAGCCTTCAGTTTTATTCAGGCCCCACTTTGGCTTCTACATTTTAAAAATTTTGCTGAGCTAATACTGTTACTTTATCTAGGCTGACAAGTCCCTTTTCATGTAAGCAAGGGATTAATCAGTTATCTCATTAGCTTAGCTGCTAGTTTTCCAAACAAAATGAGTTGTACCAATCAAAGTACATTTTTGGCTAAACTTCAAAGATTACAAAGTTCCCCAGTGCCACTATATTTATTGGGTGTATTATCTGTCCATGTCCCCACCAGTATGGTAACAGTGATAAACATGACAATGGCAGACCCAGACTTAAGGCAGGTCTTGCTGCATTTAGCAGAATGCCTGCAAATCCTCTGCAAATTCTTCCCATTCATTATGGCAGATGTACTGAAAGGAAGAAGAGCAAACCAGCTGAGCACATTAAGATTCATCTCTTTGTGCTTAACCTGGGTACCATAAGGCATTCATAAAGCATCTTTTTTTTTTCTTTTTTTTTTTTTTGGAGCTGCTAGCTGATACTCTCACATAATCACGTAACTTGATAAGTTTTTCATGGGTGATAGTAAATCATTCAAGGTGGGGTGGTTTTTTTTTTCCCTTTTGGCAAACAAAAAGCTGCTTAATAGCAACTTTTTACAAGGCAGCACACATCTTTTTAGCACAGGTTAACATTTCACAAATATAGAAGTGCAGAGAATCCCCTCTAAAATTTGTACATGAAAGAGTACAATTTAAAATCAATCAATTAAACACAATAGCAAGTCTAAGACTAAAGCTAAGGGAACAACAGGAAATAAATTAAACAGCATGGTCAGCATATTCCTCAGCATTGTTGTACAATATAGCAGTGTTGTAGTAACCCTGGCCCTGGTATTTGTCAATGTTCTTGTTGCTTTGTCCCATATTCCGTTTCAGGATTTGCTAGTCATGCATTAACAGAATTTACATTCCCAAGGCATGGAAACAGTTTTTTTTAGCTCCTGACATTATAGATGTATCTTGAATCAATAGAGCTGGCCACTTACTGTGAAAATCAGAAATACTGTGGAAGGTAATTGCTTCACTGCAAATGACTTTACATAATTTGATAATTGCTAGGTCCCAGGCATTATTCTTGATGTTAATCAATTATGATTTATTATCCATTTCTACTCTTTTTATCATCACATTGTTGTTCCAAGGTTCTTCTTGATATTTGGTTCTCAGAGCCCAGCTGCACATTTTGTTGCTGGCAGTTTAAAAAAATAAACTACAATAAATATCGGTCAAAATGCTGTGCCCAAAGAATATGTTTTACCTGTACTGTGTCTTTCCATTTTCAGTCCTTTTGGTAAGTTACAGAGGGCATGTCAGTAAAACTCCCTTTTCTGGAGTAATAATGATTAGATTTTACCTCAGTTCCAGGTGTAGCTACAAATACATAGCACTGTGCCTCTTCATTTGCAGCTGACATTTATTGAACACGTGTGAGAATGCTTTGAAAATATACTATTATTCAGTGCTTTTGTTTTCCATGTTTCTTGGGTTTTAAGGATTGTCAGGTCCAACTGCTTTTGGACAGTAGATAAAGACAGTGCTAGCTGACCTGCATTTTCTTCCAGTCTGTTTTAACATTTTACCTCTGCTAATATTTCCCAAGTGAGAGTTACCCCTTAGAGATGCAGGCAAGAGCCCTCAGGTCCTGCTGCAGGTGAGGAGAGGGAAGAGTGGCCACATGGCAGGTTCCTACACAGCTTGCCCAGAGCTGCAGAGCTGGAAGTGGGCTTTCAGCACACCCCTGGGGAGCTGGTAGGACGGCCCAAAAATTACTCCTTGCATGGAGCTTTCTGTCCAGAATTCCTGTGACATACTTTCACAATCATCATAGCTGTGTATAAAGTTAAGACTGCATAAACAGGGAGGAGAGAGGGCTTCCCTCTGCCAAGGTGGCAAGGATCAGCACTAGGGCCTTGAATAATGCTCTTTTTTCACCCCCAAGGCTATAGGGCTTTTGTCAGACTGCATTATAGGCAGTAAGGCAAGAGGTGCAGATGACAGCACCAGTGCTAAGTAACCACGGATGAGGCTCCTCCTATTTGCCTCTAAATAAAGCTGAAATATCTGGAGCTGAGCTGTGTAAAGGCTTGGAACAGAAGTAGGCAGTGTTTCCATCAGGTTGGTCTAAATGACCCTCAAAGCGTAGGATGACACTCTCCATCGATACCAAAGCACAAGCAGAATTCTGGCCTGTGAGTGACTTGAGTACTGAAGATCATTCACCATACCAGATGGTGACATGGTAGCTGGACTGCTAGCCAGGTTACTTAGTCAGTGGGTTACCTCTAAAGTTACAGGAGAAGAAGGCATCTTCTTTCTCATGCCTTCAGAATGGCAGGAGGTTTGCCAAACTGCTGCTTCATTTCTCTTTCTACTGAATGCAGTTTTCCTTGTGTTATACACAGATTCCTGGCCTATGTTTAGGAATGCATAGCCGTTAAAGATGCCCAGAAAGACAGGTAGAACTGTAGTCATTTTTTTGACAGAGCTTCTTTCTGCCTTTGTTTCAGCTGATAATTCAGCAAAAGGCTTACTTGTGCTTTACACACTTGATATTTGCTGTGGCTAAAGCCCATTTTTCATGTTAACAGTACATCATCAGGAGAGTACTGAGACGACATTTTCCTTGACCTTCTGTACTTCCTGTTCCCATTTTCAAAAGTCATTTCAAACGTTGCTGCTGGTTATGTTCCATTTATATGCAATCTGCTCCTCATGTCACTGTTGTCACTCATATTGGCTAACTATGAAACTGAGAATCAAGATTTTTCTTTTTCAGTGAAAGGGCATTTTAAGCCTCCTTCTCTATCACTCATTAATTGGAATTTCAGCATTACATGCAACACACAGTACTTGTTTCTGACTTTACTCATTGCATGGTATATGCAAGTTGCAAGCTACCACTCAACAAGGGATTTTCCCACAGTGCAGTCAATGATAATCTGTGATTTCAGGTAAAGCCCCTATTTCTTTCTGGTAAAACTGTGACATAACAGCTACCAACAGTGATGGAGTTGCATTCATAGCCTCAGATATCCCTATGACTTTGCTTTCTACCCCTTTTTGAAGCAAATGGTGTCACAGCCATGGTGTCAACACTTTCCGCTAGGATTTCCCCTCTTCTTCTCCCCTCATTCCTAAGCCAGAGACATGAAGCTGCTGGGAGAACCCTTCCTCCAGGCTTGCCTGCCGAGAGCCAGTCTTGTCACCACCGCTTGCTGTCTGCAGGCTTGATACAACTGCCCATTTTCCTGAGGGATGAGAGTCTAAAGGTGACAGTTTCATTGCCCAGAGACCTCCAACTGACAGGCAAGTCCGTCACTAAATATAGCATTGCATATCCTCTGCTACAGTCATTCTTCTTGCCATAAACGTACCATTAAGCAGGGTGTTAAAAATGGACATAAGACTTATTGCTGCACATATCAGAGACCTTTATGGAACAGTGAATGCTATCATTATCCTTGTGGACACAATCTGAAGGGTCAGTTGGTCTCCACAGAGGACTCTATAGGAAACAGGATCTCCATCAGCTATGCTAAAACAGATCTGTTACCTTAGACTCATTTATGTGAAAGAGGAACATCCTACTTGAATGTGTATGTCCTCTCTCCTTCTACAACCCCCATTTCATTTGTCCCTCTTCCAGGTGATGAGCAGGCTTGGGCTGTGTTGTACTGCTAGTGTAAGAGCCTGTCCCACTTCTAGCAGATGAGTTTGTTACTAAGCAGCTCTTCCTTGTTAACTTATATTGTCTGGGTGAGTAAAGCACAAAGTTCAAAATCACCATGGCAAGGTCAGACCATAAGAGTTTGATTTGGCTGCATCTGACCAAAAGAGTTTGACCCAGCTGACATACATCTGAGAGGAGTCTGTTTTTTTAGGGATGTAACTACATGAATAGAGTTGACAGGAAAGAAAAGTCTGGAAATAATGGTCTTGGAGACATCTATGGGAAAACGAACATCTGGTCTTGAGAAGGACTACCCTGGACTAGACCCAGGTAAAATTTCCCAGGTTAAACCTGATTTATCTCACTGAAAGGTATTATATCATGTGGGCATGATGTAATTTTCTTTGAAACAGCTGAGGTTTTCCCAAGATAACCTACTCATGGCCACATCGCAAGGGTTCTATTTAGTGTTTGACTGAAAGGGAACAGGCAGCGATATTCCTTTAAAGCATGTTATGTTATGACTGAATCATGTAATTAACAATTTGCTGGGTCTGAAACTAAAATATATTTTGCTGGGGCTTGTCAAAAGAGCTATAACCCAGGGTATGATTTGTAGTCGCCCCTGAAACTGAGCTATGTTACTATCTAACACGTATAGCTTTGGCCTGTATTTTTAAATAAAGCTTTAATTTTCTTCATGTTTTCTGAATGACAAGATCTTGATAGTTCTGCAGAGCAATAACTTGGCACACCAAATTACAGTGCACCTAAGGAATCCTCTTGCTGATGAGTAGTGTTGTGAGGAATCATGAGTCATATCTATAGTGCTTTTGTATCAAACCTGAGGGTGCCCCTTTGGGTGCTGCATGAAGAAGCACTGAACTTAAGCACCCGCTGCAGATCCTGAGAACATCCCATGCTCTTTGGCACGACGCTTTTCTTCTAAGTCTTTGCAAGCTGCTCTGCAAGGCCCTTCTAGTATCATCTCCACCGCCACTCTGACTTATTCATGCCATACACATGGCATGATGCAAAGGTGGGTAGTACCCACTAAGCCCTTACAGAAATACAGAGCAAAAAGGAGCTAATTCCCCCATACTGGCAAGGAGCTACATGTCTGGAGTAGCAGCCTTCCAGTGCAGTGACCCCGAAACCTGAATGCATTTGTGTTGACCTGTGTATAAGCTACAGAGGGCATCCACCTCAGAGGTTCTGCCTAAATCAAAGTCTGTACAGATCAGAAGGCTCCAGATTTCCTGAATGGGACAAGATCTTATCTCAGGCATTCACAGGCATGTGGTACAGGTGTGTACAGGAACAAGGTATGTCTGCAGTACAGCTTTGGTATGGCAGTTCCCCCTCACCACCTCCATCCAGATAAACGCTTGCAGAGGTACTCAAAGAGGGTTTTTTTTATATTCTAAGCATGGAAGACTATGGCCAAAAAGATCCCAATGTGAGCACATTAAACTCCATACAACAGTGAGTGAATATGCAGCAAGAAGTGCATACTCGGTGCAGTGGCAGTAACATGGGCTGGGATGGCAGCAACAGGGAGCTGGCAGAAGTTTGGCAAGCAGCGTGCCACCTTGGCAGGCATGAGGACAACAGAGAAGGCAGAAAAACATTCTGTGAGGACCATCCCAGTTGGTCCCTTTCTGCCTTGACCATTTGCCTGGAAGACTATGCTCCAGCGACAGACCCTGTTCCTGGAAGCCCACCTGAAAAGACGTGTACCAGCCTTGCTACCTGCTTTCAAAAGCTGACTGTGCAGAAATGAAGGCTCAGGAGACTGAGGCTTTGCAGGGCACTAAGGCTGAGAGGTAGAGCCATAGATGGCCTCTGGTGGGAAGCGGGGACCGCTGAGTGGACGGAGCATGGCTGGTCATGGACCCCAAATTGTCCTGCTTTGTTTGTCCCTGAGATATGACCTTCTCATCCTAACACAACCTGCCCTGAACTGTGTTTGTGATGGGCGAGTGCAGCCCCAGCTGGGGAGCCACACAGCCCCACATGGGTGGCATGGGACTCATCCAGCACTGCAGCTTGGGGATGGTAGGGATGGAGGACAGGACCATGAAGTAAACATATGGTCTGGAGCAGCAGGAGGGGCTAGGGTCCGCATACCATATCAAATGATGTGTAGGCAAGTGAAGAGCCCATCTACCGAGGTTCCTTTTGCCTCTGCACAGTGCACTTAGGAATGCTGGCTCACAGCTGCACTAGTGCCTGCTCAAAAATAAGGCACAAGCCTGGCCTGCCTCCCATGCCGGGTAGGGGACAGGAAGAGACAGTGGGGGAAGGAACTGAGTAGGCACAAACCTCAGAACATAATGTTAGATGCAGAGGAACAAAATGGCATTAAGCATGTGTAAAACGCACAGTGCTCGTCATCTAGGTGAACTAGCTGATTGGTGTCAACGCCAAAATCTGTCTAGCAGCTATCTGTCAGGGAACCAACTTTTTGGAGTTCAGTTATCAACACCGGAGTTCTGAAGCAAGGAAAGGCATATAGTGTTTGATAGCCATGGAGGAGGCATGGGCTACAGGGGTTGCAGATGAGCTACAGTGTGAGCTGACCCTGTAACTGCAGTACAGCCATCTCAGACCTTGCCGCTTGGCTGTTTCCTTCTCACTGAAGACAAACCTGGACCTGGATATGTAATCAGAAGCCACCAGTTCCAGAGCTAAGATGCTGCTTAGAGGAGGGTTGATGACTTCCAGACATGTTTGCTATGGGACCCTGTCCACATTGATTCCTGTGCATGAGGGGTCAGATACAGCAATACAGCAGGAGCCAGCTTTCCATGCTCCTATTATACGACTATTTTGTTTCAGTCAGCCAATATTAAATGGCACTGTGGGTTTATTTCTAGCAAGAAGAGAAAATTCTTATGAGTATGGTTATTCTTGATTGTTCAGTCCTGTTTGCTTACAGGGGAGTACATGCATGCCAACATCCCCAAAACAACCTGGAAACAGACAGCACACAGTTGTGTTGCTCACTCTTTCCAAGACTACTTTTCCTCCCAGGCCTGCTTGCCCAAATTTTCTGCCTTCAGATCTGTCCCAGGGCAACTCTCTCCATTACTTTTTCTTACTTTTCCTGGCTTCCAGCCTCTAATGCGCTTCCAAAAGCCAACTTGCTTTCCTCAGCATTTGCAACTCATTCCATCAGGCTGGGTTTTAGTTCCTGATACTCTTTCATGCCATGCATTATGCAAGTTCCTACTCTTTTTAGCTATCATGGCCTTCAGAGGCTGTTCTCTTTCCATTTAACTTGGAGAAACCCTACACAGTCTACGTGCTGTTCTTAACAAGGTCTCTACCTTCTGTCTATAGAAAGCTATTTGATTTCAAATTGAAATAGCCCCTATTAGAGTACTAAGATACACTTCTAATCACTTGTGTGAACGGTAACTAAAGGCCAGATCCAACAGGACTCAGGAGACAGTGGAAAATAATTGCGAAATAAGCAGAAGTATGTATTGCTGCACAATAATTATTCTGTACTTCCTCCTGCATTGCTCTTGGCATGCAGTGGGTTCAAAGAGGTTTCAGTTTTGAAACTTCAGGTGCCCTGAAATTATATGAATTACAACCTGCGCCATCTTCATATCCTAAGCCAGGAAATTCCGAATCTCAGGAGTTGCTTCCATTTTCTTCCCTACTTTATCCTGTCACAAACACATAAAGTGCTGTTTCAGAGCGTGCTGTGGTGTAGCTCTGCTTTGACAGTGGAAAGCAACTCAGCATCTACCTAATGCTGAAGTGCCTGAGTTTGAGAAACCAGGTTCTTCACACCCATACCCGCGCAAGGGACACCATCTGCTCTGAGCACGCCGAGCACGCCCACGGGATGGGCTCTGTACAAAGGCATTCCCATTCTCTCTCACCGAGCGCATGTCTCCCTGCAGAAAATGATAGCTGAGCCAGGGAAAGAAGGACAACCTGCCAAGCTGGGCCATAGGAGCACTTTGAGACCCAAACTGTCTACGTAACAGATTCTGTGAGCTAAACAGAGGCATTTGGTTACGTAGCGTATTGACATTGCTGATCGCATAGGGGTATCCAATGGAGGCCTGACTGTACTGGTGCAAGGTAGTTGGGATTTGCCAGAAACCTGCTCTGCCATGTACTCTTGTGTTAACAGATTGCTGGGAGAGTTCAAAGCATCAGTGATTATGCAGCTAAAGGGAAGTGAAGCAGACGCATATTAAACTTTTTAAGATGTTTTTCTTACCAATCCATAAAGTGCTGGTTCTCATTGTCTTTTCCATAGCCAGGAGACTTGTTATTCACTACTTGTCCACTAATATGTGGTTTGCACTTTACAGATGTGATTCTGGTTGGATTTTTTTTTTTTTTTTTGTGCAGCCATTTGATGATTTCTGAAGAGGCAATTGAATGCTGGTGAAGGTGAAAGCTAGCTGTAGGCCAATGGTAAATGGGAAGCAGAAAAAAAATTCCAAGCCGCCTGCAGTGACCTGAGAAAAGGGCTCTGTCTGCATCATGAGTAATGCAGTGTAATAGGAGCGGATCGGCAGAGTGAAACAGTTCATGCTGAAAACCTGACATCTACATTAGGTGCCTTTTAGGAGGGTTACTTAAGATGAGCTCTTGTCTGGTCCAATGGACTGAACATGCACTTGTGGTTCAAACACATCAGACATGCTCCTGGAGCACATCTCACGGTTTAATTTAATCTGAAAGGAGTATAGCTTACAGACTCCAGCCATGCCACACCAGATGCAGTAAGTGGGGACACCCGGACAATTTGTTTCAAAAGCACATTCCCCAACAAAAACACTAATGTAGGTCAGGCAAAAGACTGCTTGAAATTGATTAAATTTAGACTAAATGAAGCAAAGTTTGCCCTGTGTGATACATAGGAACAATGAAGCTGCAGGTTCACAATAAATTGCAGCTGACAAAAAAAAAAAAAAAAAAAAAACCACACACAACAAACTAGTATGCAGTTTCTTCTTTCTGCATCCCTCTACTTCTTTCCTGATACACCACAAAGGAAGCTTGGGTGCTTAGCTCTGCATTCTGAATCTCACTAAGGAAGCCAGACATTTAGACGTTAGATATTGCAATGCAACCTTACAGTGTCTAATCATAAGCATTTTTTATTTGAATTAAATATTACCCAGTACATATTTTAAACAGGGGAGAGCTAGATTTTTCTTTCAGTTACTCTGAATGCATACTGGAGCAAGATTTATTCTATAAATATTTAAATAAACCGTATACATTACATTAGTTTTCCTCCCAGTATTTCTATTTACTTCTATTTGCTATCAAAAGTTCCATTATGGATTCAGCTCAGTTTTTCCCTGGAGGCTGTAGCCACAATAATATTGTCTGATGTAAATAGGTTGTGGTGACTGAATTTTTTACTCCAGTAAGCATATTGCTTGGAACATGTTGCTCACTCTCATGGTCCAAAAAACTGTGAAGGCATGACTCATACCTGACAACTGCTACTGATCTCATTTCCTTTACTCAAACTCCACAGTTTATGTACAGTTCTATTTTGAATAATAGTAGGATGTGTGAATGTCTCTCCAGTCTTTTTTTATTCAGCCTTAGAAGCAAAGAAGGGACTTTCTTCTAGTAGACTCATGCTTATCTCACTGATGTTGAGTCCATTTATAAGAACATAATGAAAATTTTAGCTTCTGTTTGTCCCACAGCAACTGCATGTGGTATTTTTAGAACTGCTTTCTAAGCATTTTTGAAATAGATGGCTAGGTGGACTTGCACCAGCATAGATTTTAAGGAGTTATTTACACATATGCATTACCCACCCTAAGATGCTTGACTGTGCATAAAGATTTACATGCACGTGACATGCTTCCTTTGTGGGATGTAACTAGTTTGCTGTTGTGGTCTTCCCCTGCTAAAATCAGCCACAAAGATTTTATGCTGCAATAATCCTTCTCTGGTCATGTTTATTTTAGTGGTTCTCCTGTTGCCTTCCCACATGGCTTTTGCACTGTGCGTGACCAGCCGCTGTGATGGCCTGTGTACAGTCCTGCTCTGGGTCCCTGAGATTGAATTCGTGGCACTGTGCCATTGTCAGCACAAATGCTGGCACAAATGCAAGCGCATGCTCCTGCCTCAGGAATGAGCACATTGGACCGCATCTTCTCCCTTACCTTTTATTCCTGTATTGTGTTTCCACATGGAGCCACTCAGAGGCCCTCAGAAAAGCAGGTGATGCAGGGAGCCGCATGATTGCAGCTACATAAGCTGGTAATTTTGAGAGAAGCAGTAAAGAGACTGGCCGAACAACACTGTAACTGGGCTCTCATGTGGTGCCCTAACAACCCAAGGCTATATGAAGATTACTTGAAAACCTAAAGGGAAAACTGTTCATGGCTGAGCTCATATTATGCACTGGACTGGATTTATTGACATGAGTCACACAGACTAATCCTCACCTCCAGCCTTCCATTTAGCACTGAGCATTTACTTCACCCTATAGCTAAACAGTTATTTTCTATCAAGATTTCAGTAAAATCTTTAGCAAAAGCTTTCATCATCCAAGTTACAAGACGAAAAACAAGTTCCCTTAGAATAAGACACAGTTAGATGGTGTTCCTTATTCCACATTGTTCACCATGCTAGCAAAGTCAGCCATTAGGGGAAAGAAATGAGAATTCATGCATTTTCCAGGCAAGATGGATTAATATTATTAAATCTACAACAGGACTAACTAGGCAGTGGTAGAAAGTACCAGTTTTAATCAATGAAGTCCAAGGTTTTGTACAGCAGAGAAGTCATCAAAATACAGTTTCAAAAAGCTATTCCACACAAACACCACCATAAAACAACCTCACGAGGAGGTCACAGACCTTATTCATGCAATGACATTCATAATTTCATAGAATCATAGAATGGTTTGGGTTGGAAGGGACCTTTAAAGGTCATCTAGTTCCAACCCCCTGCAACGAGCAGGGACAGCTTCAACTACAACACGTAGCCCAGAGCCCCATCCAATCTGACCTTGAATGTTTCCAGGGATGGAGCATCTACCACCCCTCTGGACAGCCTCCTCCAGTACTTCAACACCCTCATCATAAAAGGTGTCTTCCTTGTATCTAAGTCTGAATCTACCCTCTTTTAGTTTAAAACCAATACCCCTCCTTGTCCTACAGCAACAGGCCATACTAAAAAGTCTGTCCTCAACTTTCTTTTTTTTTTTTTTTTAAAAAACATTGAAATATTGGAAGGCCACAACAAGGTCTCCCCAGAGCCTTCTCTTCTCCACACTGAACCACCCCAACTCTCTCAGTCTTTCCTCAAAGCAGAGGTGTTCCAGCCCTCTGATCATATTTGCGGCCCTCCTCCTAACCCGCTCCAACAGGTCCAGGTCTTTCCTCTGATGAGGACTCCAGAGCTGAATGCAGCACTCCAGGTGGGGTCTCACCAGAGTGGAGTAGAGGGGCAGAATCACCTCCCTCCACCCGCCGGCCAGGATTCTTTTGATGCGACCCTGGAGATGGGTGGCTTTCTGGGCTGTGGGTGCACATTGCCGGCTCACACCCAGCTTTTCATCCACCAGTACTCCAAGTCCTTCTCCTCGGGGCTGCGCCCAATCTCTTCATCTCCCAGCCTGTACCGATACTGGGGAACTTGCACTTGGCCCTGTTGAACCTCATGAGATTCTTCATGCTTTTCCCCTTCTTCTGCTTTTCACCCACTTCTTCAGCTTTTTCAAGTGCCTCTGAATGGCATCCCATCCCTCAGGTGTGTCAATTTACTTCATAATTCTCCATTACAGTAGCTCCAAGAGTTGATCTACCCCCATAAGTTTATCAGTAGCAGCTGGCACTTCCACGTTTCAACATAATGGGGACCACAGGCTTCTGATCATGGGTGTCTTGTGTTATGTGCTGAACCTGTGGCACTCATGCAGGTCTGCAGAAAAAGGGTGCTGCTGCCTATCACACCAAGTCTTCACTAGAACCAGGTCTCACCACATCTGTCTTCTTCTACTTCAAGATCAATTTGGTAGTGAAACATGCAGAAAGTTGTCAGAAAGGGAACATGGAGGGAACATTCAAAGGGAGAAAAGAGCCGCTGCACTCTGCAGTAGTCCCAAGCTGGCATTTGAGCCCAAGCTCATCTCCTGTCCATGCTGCTTGGAAACAAGCCTCAAACCTATTAGAATCTAACACAGGGCCACTCCACAGGCAGGGGGGGAGAATATTTTTGCAAAAGCTAAATGCATACCCATTTCAAGGGTGTTCTAGGTTGTTATAGCTGTACTAGTAAATTAAACATGCCAGGAACTGCCTCTTCACATGGAGGCTGGCTGTATAGGATGGCTAACCTCCATGATATTAAAGTCTCTGATCCAGATCTTATTCAGATCAGGCTGGCCACTGGGAAAATGCTTGCTGAGGATTGGTGCCAGTTCCTGATCTGCTCCCAGGAAACCCTTGGGATAGCACAAACTGGCCTGGGCCAAACCATGCCTGTACCATGCTCCCAGTGTAATGGTGCAGTGTCATGCTTCAGAGCCCAGAAACTGCTCCTTTCCTTTTGGTAATATAGCTACAGTGTCAAATAAAAATCTCCCCTCACCTGATCTTCTGCAATGCTGTTCTGAGCCCAACATCTGGCAGACAAGTAATGAAGTCTTTTTTAGAAACTGTTGGTGTTGCATATCAGAGGGATCATCGCACGTGTAGGCAGCCCACGGTGGGTTGCCCTCAGAAGGGTGGCCATGGGGGACTGAGCTACAGGGACCCCAGAGTGAGCAATGTGCACATGTAGAGTGCACAGCAGGGAGCAAGCTCTGTACCAGCTTGCTTCATGGGTGTGGACCAGGAAATAAAAAGATAGCCTGAACGATGATGGGCAAGGCCTTCTGAGGAAAAGGAAAAGGAAGAAGATAAGAAATAGGAAGAGGAAGAAGACAAGGAAGAGGAGAAGGGAACGGAAAGAGAAAAGGAAAACAAGGAAAGACAGAACTGGAAAAAAGAAGAAGAGAAGAAAGAAGAGGCAGCAAGAAGGACCTAAAGAAGACAATGCACTGAAAACTGTGCTACAAACAATATTAAAAAGATTAAAAAGAACTGGCACGAAGTTCAGCCTTTAGGCAAATATCTGCAGAGGCTGTGATGGAGCTCCTTGCAGGAAATGGAGCAAGGGGAAGCCGCACTTTAAAGATTCATAATGCTATTAGAAGAGATTTCCCTGTCTCATTACGTTTATTAAATATCCAATTTTAGAATAGTGATAAGGTCAGACATTAGTACCTAGTTCCTATGTTAATATTTAATACTTATTGACCCCCATTCTCATGTTTCAGGGGAACATGCTGGAAACCGTCATAAAAATTACATAGGGATGTAGTACACAAATATATGGAAAGACTAGCTGTAGTACTAATTTCTTTGTTGCCTGAAACTAGATTAATTTGCTTCTCATCTGCAGCTTAGTAGGACCTGTAGGATATGACAAATATTCTCAGCACAGCATGCTGCTGCACATACCGAAAGGTTGTGGCTGTTTCTCAGTGTTCCCTGGCTGCTACATCTGTGGTGATGCCATTCGCTGCAAAGACACATGCAGGGAGAGCATCTACTTCGGCCAACATCGCCAGTTTACAGCATCACCTTTTTACTCCTGAACTACAATACCCCAATGCCAAACACAGAACTCGTGATCCCCTTTAAACTGTTCTGTAGCCAAAAAGAGAATGCTATCTCATAGCACAGCTTATGTTAAAAATCAATTAATAAATACAGAATTACAGGTGTCTGATTATTGTTAGATAAATGTGATAGTGATGTTATACATATAATCTGTCCCATGCTACTGCCATTTGTTGAAGTTAGCCCCAAAATGTGAATACTAGATGACCAATCACTGCATCTCCTGATGGTTAAAATCAAAACCTTTTAAAAACGTGTACAAGAGAGCTTAACACCTATATGTTAAGGGAAAGGGAAAAGCATACCTAAAGATCATGCACACCAGGTGGTGATAAATGGACAGCTTGTGAATCAAGTCCTCAGTCTGCCACATGTGAAAAAGCCTACGAAAATGAGAACTTCAAGAAAGTATAAAGATGAGAAAAATTAATCATTACAATATTCATGTATTTTTAGGCATTCTAACCTTAAAAAGACAGAATTAAGTAGAACTAATGAGGTTTAGCATGTCAAAGTGAGCTTGGAGGTACTACATATGCTACCAGTGATCTGCAGCAGGTCATGTACAACAGCTGAGATGCCAGCACTTGCCAGGTGACTAATTTTGTAGATAGGTTGACCCTCAGATAGGATTAATTTCTAAATGAACTGGGAGACCTGCATGAATCACAGCATGATGAGAGACTGGAAGACTAACTTGAACTAATTCCAAAACTGTAATAAAGTGCAGGTATCTGGCTGAATATGGTGGTTGTAATAAAGGCATGCAGATAGCTTTTCAAAACAATGTCCTCTCTCTGCAGGACAGATACCTTATACACAAGCTGTAGGCACTTCTGAAGACTGTTTCATTTTGGTGTTTATTTAGTACAGGATTACGGGAGGCTGTGCTCCATGTTTGAAGCCCCAAGTTATTATTACAAAACAGCACAAGACAGAAGCAAGGAACATTTTCCCTGCATACCTTATGCATTTCTCACTCTACTTGGACCTGAAGTGACCATTCCCAGGAGAGGAATTTTTTCAGGCACATGTTTTTTCTGAATAATAGAATAATAATGATACTAATTATATTATTATTATACCTCACAATATATAATAATGATACTAATTATATTATTATAAGAACAATAATACCTCATAATATATAATAATAGTATAATAACTAAATACAATTTAATAACAATAATATATGTTATAATGTAATATATGGTAATGATAATATAGCATCATTAATATATAATACTAATGCTAGTAATAATAAATATAACAAGAACAACAAAGCGAGAACAGCTTTTCTCTCATCTGTACTGATTCATTCTCTCTTCATTGCTCTAGACACAGGAACAGCATTGCCTGAGCCCTGTGTCCTTATTCTCCCTTCTGCCCTCCAAACCATGGAGCAGGCTGAAGTCAGCTCTTTTGAAATACAAATGGAGCTTATAGAAATGCTGTTCTTCCTACTGTAGCTCCTTTGCAGGTCCGGGCAGATGCAATGAGATCATAACCAGCAGTCACAACCCCATATCAGTTTGTCTGGATTTCTTGTGTGCTGGATCATTCAACTCGGCACCAGCACAGAACAACAGATATGGGGTCCCAATGGTGTGCCACTAACCAGGAGATGCTGCTCATCAGGGAGCATCTCTGCATCTCCAGCTTCTGGAGGAAATGGTGGTGGCTGATTCCAGGATCGTTCAGACATAAACAGCAGGTACTCTGGGTTCATCACTTCCCTGCCTTAGCAGAGCAGCTGCCTGCGTCCTAGCAGTGAGCCCCTGTGCCCTCACATCAGTAGGAGCTGCAGGCTTCTGCACACTTGGACACAAGCATGCACAATTGCTCCTAGCTTGGAAATCCCTAGTACTTTACAAAATACACAGCTCTGGTGTCTCCCAGCCTATGATTTTATAACACCCCTCTCCTCTTTCTTTCTCTCTCTTTTTTCCTTTTTCTTTTTGTTGTGGTGGTGGTGGTGTTTTTACAGCTATCTTATGTTTCTGGTTCCTGGAAAGAACTCAGATGGGAATCTCAGCTTCCATGGAATCTTTTTCTCTTAACTATTAGCAGTGTGAAACATGGTATCAAAGACTTAAAGAAATGTGAGCAAATAAGCCCACAAGTTCCTTACATTTTTGAAAGCCTAAATAACAGTTTTGAGGTCTGAGTCATTATTTGGGGGTGTTTGAAGTTAGAAATTATGAAACCAGCAAACCTTTCAAGTCAAACAAGTTCTGCAGCTGTAATTACTGATAAACTTGTACAGAGATCATATTCAAGTTAGGCACATCTACATGTCTTGAGGCTATATACATGTATATGTACATATATGGATGGATGGATGGATGGATGGATGTACAGTTTTTCCTGGAAGGTCACTTCCATTGAAACCGATTAGGATCATTTACAATAGGGCAGGCTTAAACATAATTTTACGGTCAGTGTATTTTATATGGGAGCAATTAACACTTTCTCTGCTTATATCTGTAGCGAATGCAGTACTGGCTCTAGCTGGGGGCGGAGTGCGTGTGTCTGCCCGGGCACAATTTAACTGGCAGCGAGCCCCCCACCAGGCTTCAAACAATGGCCATTGTCACCCTCTGAAAGCCTGCAAAGTGCTCATTGAGTTGCCCATTCTGCAGGGCCTCCCCCCCAGGGCTGCCGCTCCCCGCAGAATGGGAGCTCCCCGGTCCTTTTCTTTCAGGTGAGGGCTGATAACACCTTGTGGGGAATTGTCAAACACTTGTAAGATAAAAAGACAAGGGAAGCCTACCGGTGACAAAAGATAAAACCACCACGTATACTTAACTGGGCTAACCTCATCTTGTTATCTCTCAAATTAGCAGACTTCAATCTAATTAAGTGCTCACATGGAAGAAACCCAAGTTGAGGTGTGACTAATCAGCTTGAAGGCTCTTCTAACCGCAGGGCTCTATTGTGCTGGGGACAGAGGAGAAATGATTCATTGCCCTAATGGTTTGCAAGCTAAAGTCAGATCTCTCAAAAGGGTGGGCAACTGGTCATTTAATAAATGCAGTTTGTATCTTTAACAGGTAATTCTGACGGGTTATTGCAATTCTTAAAACAAGATCAGCATGCAAGTTGTGTCTTTTTTGCTGTTATCAGCTGCATTTACTATGCCAGGGCTGTTGCCTAATACACTTCAACTGATAAGTTATATTACATCTAAGGAAGAAGTTGCTATAGTAGATAAGGCCTAGGGAATCAAACTGTGTCAGGTTTATACTTTGATTTATTTATTTATACCTCGAGGTTTATCGGCAGCAGAGTAGCTGATAATTTGCTGTTGTGGTTTCTTCAAAAATTCCCAAGTCAAAAATGTAACATTAGGAGCAGATTTGGATCCCAAAGCTGTGAGCTGGTAGATTCAACAGTCAACAACACACAGGAGAGCAATGTGTCCAGCGTTTGCATCTGATGATTTATTATTTCTCACTCCATGTAGCTGGATGCCCCCTTATATCTAGGTGGTCTTTTATGCATGCCTTGAATCCACACAGATGGATCTCACAGTAAATTTGAAGCACTGTTACCATGCCCCAGCTAATAGATTTATATCTGTACGGATGGATATAGCAAGTCTGTAGTATACAGTCATATTTTGTTATATCAGTGAAGCTACTTGTCTGTTCCTGTTTTTGACACACTCATCTAAAAGTTAACTGAACCCTCCTGGGTATAGCATCGGCCTCAGTTATTTGTGCCCAGGTCCGAAGATGGTGCTGGTATTGAGAATTAGCATAAACTGTAGCAAAGTGTGTCTAGACTAGACCAACATACGTGAGTTAATAGTCTGGTGTGGGCGAGCATCACCCACGGTGCAGCACCAGAGCTCTGCTAACAGAGTGCTGACCCTTGCTGTCTGGTCCATGCAGAATACAAGCCCCAGGGAGGGTGGACACTCGGCTGGAAGAAGAGCAAGGTTTTGTATTTCTCTCCATTTGCCTGGAGAGGGAAGCCTGCAAATGAAAAAGTCAACCGGCTCCTTCATTTGAACGAACTACAAAAAAAAAAAAAAAAAGAAAAAAAGGCGGCTATAATAGCAGCTACAGCCTCCCACACTGGTTTGTCTCAGCTACTAAAGGGGTGCGGGAAATGGGGGAAGGCAAACAAGCATCTGGTCTTCCTGATTATCGTCTGACCTGTGAATTTAAAACCCTATGAAATTCAGAGGTGGGAGGGTTTCTCCCAGGGAGCTGTGCAGCATTCCTGGGAACAAAGAACAGCCCAACACCCAAAGCCACCTGCAGAACAGCTCAGCCATTCATATCCCCAAGCAGGCGAGAAGGTGACAACTCCTTTCTGCACCTTTTCCCCCTCATTTATGCTGTCACAGCGCAGAGGTTCAAAGCCCACAGTCCAGCCTACAAATCCCCTTCACGACCCTCCTGCCACAACTGCCTGCTGTCCTGCCGACAAACCCCATGTGCTGTCAGAGAGATCTTGGTACCTGCACGTTGCTGAAGGTCCTCAGAGCTCTGAGCACCTCCTGCGCTCCAAGGGAGCAGTGTTGCAGCCAAGGGCAGGCCCATTTCCCACGCACAGCCCTACAGAAACGGGCTTCAGCCAGGAGAACAGAGCTACCAGAGCTGAACCATACCCATCAGAGCTCTGTTGCTGGAGTGTCTACTGCACAACTCCAGTGGGCTTCACCTCCCACAGTGAGCTCCCTGCTACTGAAGCCACACTAGTGCAGGTGTAGAAGCATACAGATAGGGAGTTGTTTTAATGTGAGCTGCAGGGGAAAGGGAAGAGGTGCAGACAGAGCTAGTGATGTCTGGTCACAGCTAAGAGTCCATCCCCAGATGTGGCCTCTGCAGGAGGTAGCCAGGACCTTTCCCATCACGAGGACAAAAGCTGTGAGGTAAAGATACCACCTCTATTCTCAATGTCCTAATAGCTGCTTCCCAGACCGAGAGTACCTGGGGCTGCAGGTATCCCCATCATGGCAGCTGTTGGATTGCAGGAGGCAAAGGAGAGATGGAGGAAGGGATGGGCGGGAGTGAGGGCCCCACCTTCCCTCATTTATTTGTTGCTTCCTTCCCTTGCCCCCTCCTGGGTGAAAAGAAAGCATTTACCTGCTCGTGGGGCAGGATGGTGTTACCAAATGGTGAGAAAAGAGTTTTAAGTAAGTAGAGGAAAGAGTACACTTGAAAACTGCTGCAGTAGCTACAGCATATATATGGACATACACAACCCACACATCTGTTTCTTTCTTATTTTCAATTGTATCTATGAGGCCACATCTCCTCCTAAAATGAGGAGAGGAAAAGAGGATCAAGTAACATATTAAGGAAGGGACCCCATGTTGCGTCAGCTGGAGGACATATACCCAGATCCCTTTACAGTGGGAACATAATCATATAGTCTCTACACCAATATCCTTGGATGTTTGAAGCAAAATAGGCCAGTAGAATTCGTCATTGTAAATAAGTTACTTGGAGAAGCTGCCTACAGAATGTGTGCCACCACCCTCTGTTGAATATGGACAGAACCACTCAGCCACACACTGCCAGCTTCACTGCTGGCACCCAGCATTGCCAGCATCCGGCATCGCCAGCACCCAGCGTCATCGGCACCCAGCATTGCTGGCTCCACTCCTTGGCTCTCAAGCACTGGGAACCATGTCTCTCCTACACTAGCAACTTTTACTGTGTCCCTCTTCACCTGTGGAAAACTGACCATGCACACAAGCTGCAAAACAACCTCTTTGGTGCACAGGCCTTGCAAAAAGACATTATCAGATTCTGATGAGCTTTAAAGCGGATGCTGTTACTGCAGCTGCTCACCACCAAAAGCTTACAGCACTATTTCAGATAAAACATGTCATGAGTGAGCTACCATGAAGTTTCATCCATTTAAATGTCTCTCAGTGTTTAAAATAACAATGCAATTCTTTTTGGATTTACCATAGCATGGTTAAAACAAGCAGTTAGTGCCAATAATAAATTCACATCCTTTATGTTCTCTTTTTACACAAAATGAACCGTAAGCTGCTGGCACTGAATAGGGCCACAGTCTTGGTGGATTAAAAATAAACATGCTGTACAAAGGAAACTGATAACCTAGAGACAAACATCATAAGTAATGGCCTCCGAAAATCTCCACCCCTCAGCCATCACGAATGGCTGGTGAACACAGATGTGGGGCTCCTGGACAGGGCTTCCAGCTCTTGTGTGTTACACGAAAGGCTGTTTTCAGCCATGTACTCTGTTGATCTCCTCATTGCCCTCCATCTTCTAATATCACAGGGACCTGGAGGTCCCCAGTACTTCCAACAGTTGCCCACTTATCATGGATGAGCATTGTTAGCATCATGAGGAGCTCTGATTGCATCTCAGATGTGAAGCTGAGCAGGATCACGCGTTGCAAAGCAGCAAATATGTTAGAAGGCAAGAAATGGAAATACTGTGCCAGCCAGAGGGTATCTCACAGTGTGCTGCAGACCAGCTGTTTTGTTTGGCACGTGATAACTTGGGATAAATCCCTAGAAACTTTAGTACCACAAAGGAGATTCAAGGGGGTTGAGAACCTAGATGAATCAGGCTTTCATTAAGCAGGTTTACCTCCAAACACAAGCAAATTAAGCACTTGCAGAGAGCCCAGGACTACCTATAGCAGTCTCAGAAAACCAGGTTCCTTTTCCTTGGCAGATGTGGCCTGATTTTGTACCCAGGAACAAGATCAGTAATACTCAGTGGCATATAAAATGCTGCAAAACCTGAACTGATTCCTAGGATGAATTATTTCCTCTCTCATCACCAAATGAGTGACAAAAATAATTAGCACAGAACACACAGGTAGCTAACTCTCAGTGTAGCTTTACCAAAAAGCAGAAAATAAAACGAAACCAAACAATCATATTATGGGCAAGGAAAAAGTACAAGCCTGGTAGGAAAATGTCATGTAATATAAGTGGATTCAACAGAAACTAGACATCTGCAGTCTAACTCCAGTCATGCTACTAAGTTTTCTTTGAAAAGCCTGTACAGTTAGATGTAAAAGCATGTGGGTTGTTCCTCTGCCCTCCCCAGGGCAGATAAACAATCAAAGCAAACACATTTATCTGAGGGATCTGTTAATCCTCTGCATAAACAACATTTCACCATGCAAGTTATAGTGGGCTTAGTGTTCCTTGAGCATTGAGAAGCTTAACGCCGCAGTTCAGTCCTTATCCACAACCAACAACAACAAAATCCAAGCCACGTTTGCATGTCCTAAGGTTACCCAGGAGGCAGGAATAAGGGCCATATTTGGTCTTTCTCTGCACAAAATGCAGCCCTCCAGTCCACCAAAATCCCTGCTTCATGGTAAAAGTGAGTAGGCGGAGGGAGCCTGGCACAGGTTTTGAAGCAGACAAAGGATGTATATTCACTTTTCCTTAGGTTAGCAGGAATATTCATGAGGATCTCTTTCTCCCAAAGCAAAGGAGCTACTTAGCTAGTTCTTTCAGTGCTCTAAGATTGGAGCAGCAGATCCCTGCATAGCTGCCGGGCAGAGAAGGGTGAAGTCTGGCACAGGGAGAGCACATGCGCTTAGGGGCTCCGGGCTGGAGTCAGGGAGAAAAAGCTTTATTGGGAAAAGGTAAGCAGAACCCTTTCAGAAATGCTGCCAAACCTGAAAGCACAGGGGATCCTCTACAGAGCACACCTGTCAGGCACAAGCTGCTGCTCAAGCTTGGCTGAGGAGTTTGAAAGGTGGCTAAAGAAGGTGGCCCTGCTGGGAAGGGAAGGCATCTTCTTCCCCCAGCAGCCTTCCCAAGGGACTGCTGCCAAGTGGCCACCTTGTCGCCTTGCAGCTACAGACCTTCCTGGCTCTTGCCCTGATCTTCCCTACAGGTGCACAGGTTCCTTCTGGATACAGGACTTAACCAGGGAAGAAAAGGTCACTGGCTGAATCTGGGGCCATCCAGACACGAGCAGGTTTTATTTGCAAGCGCATATCTCCGTGCTGGCCCTGACCATGTTGGTCATTTTTGAACTTTGTGTCAGAAGGGGCTGGTTTTGCAAGTTAAGCTGCAAAGTGCTGGAAGAAAAAGTCGCTGCCGCAATATAGAAGTGCTCTGACATGTGCTCCCACACACAGAGAGGTTTTAATTCTGAAAGAGGAACTTGGTAATGTTGGTAGGGAAGCTGGGGGAAAGGAAAAAATAAAAGAGTTTTTCCCTATATGCCACATTGCCAGATCGTAAAGCCATTGCTTTGGGTCTTATCCAGAAAGGAGGAGTGGAAACCTGACAGTCACTCCTGGTATCGTCAATATGATATCAAAAAGGCCAGCCAGCTGAAGGCCACGTAGCTAGTGATGCTTGCTGCTGGAGACAAGGTGGAGGAGGCATAGGCAGACCCTTTGCTGAAAACACTGTGTACATTATATACCACGTAGCCATTGCAAAATACTTACAGTTTCCCTGAGGAACAATATCACAGGGAAAGCACTGAGCTGAGATAGGGGAAAGGGAGAGTGAAGTGGCTGTGAGAACTCACCTCCTGAGCTTGTCCTGAGACACCTCAGTTGCATGTGATGCCTGTGACAGGCTGAATCAGCTTTAAGCAGCTGCTAGGTAAATCTGTTCTCTCCTGAGGGCACACTCAGTGGTGGGGTCATTCTGGCAATCCCTTGGTTGAGGAACTTATCAGCAGCATCTCTGTAGGGAGTGGATCTTCCTCTGAATAAAAAAGAAAATCAGCTTTGATCATATATGGTCTGGACTAATCTTCCTCTGTCAGGCAACTGTTTTTGTTTATGGATGCCTTCTTAAATGCCTTGATCTCACCCAAAGCAATGTTAAATGTCATTTTTAAAAAATATCTGTGCAGAAAGACATATTATTTTTCAAAAGTAGAAATCTCATACCAAGTTTGTGTGGGAAAAGATGCAATCAGTCAAAAGCTTTTCAGATACTATATATTTGGCACTGATTAAGAAATTCTATTTATAGCTACCACAGATAATTGGTGATAAAAGGTACCTTTATTCCAGTTTTATAAATGAGGCGACTGAGGCATGGGAAAATGAAGTGACTTGTTCAGGGCTGTATAGAAAGCCTTGGCCATGGCTAGGAGCAGATGCATCACCTACCCTCCAGTCCCAAGCTTTTTAAGTGTACTTTTTCCTGACAAAATCTCAGCCTCTGTTGAAGATGAGAAAACTGTCAGAACAACTTCAGAAAGTTTCCTCAAAGTAACAAACCAATGAATTCTGCTTTTCCTGTGGATTTGCATCTTGAAAGCTGAATTTATCACCAGTAGCAGACTCCCATGATACTAACACCCTTCCCCCCAGCCCCCTCCCACATCTGCTTGTCTCCCTGAGCCCAGCCACAGCCCCAGCAGCTCTCCAGGAGGTTTTTTTAGAAGGCATCCAGGAGCTGCTGGTGACAACCAGCTTTCTCTTGGGGAAGGAGGTGACTTTGGGTCTCTCTTCTGCACCATAGCTGATCTTTATGGAAAACTCATAAGGAGTGTTGCTGCTTTGCAAGCCTGTCTTTGAAATGCCGTTGGATAGGTTCAGTGGTAACTGGGAGACCACAGTTTCTTTAGCGAAGCAGGCTAAAGCACAATCAGGCTTGAGCTAAAGGCACCTGCTGCGGTCTGGAGCTGTGGGAAGCACTGCAAACCTTCACATTCAGCAAGCTGCTAAGTGTGGAATTTTGGAAATTGTGTAGTTTATTAGTGCTGGGCCTGTTTATCTTCCAGGACATCACAGCAGGGATTACAGTGCTGCTTTGCGGATGTTCCTCAGCAGCACATCAGCTCCCCAGTGCATGTGTCACTTCTTTGCCAGGAGGCCACAAAGCCATGACTGCAGGCTAGTGGCCCTATGGGCAAGTGCCATCTTGTCCCAGCACAGACCTCAGGGCAAGCTGTCCTGAGGTTTACGTCTCACATCTGTAGGAGTGGCACTAAAGTGCACCGATCACCAGGATTTAATAGAAGTAATTCAAAGGCTGCTAATTGTACAGTTGTTTTCACCGCTTTTCATAGATTGTCTTGGTTACTGGCCGAGACAATGATACTTGATACTGTTGGAATAGATACAAGCAGGTGAAAGCAGCCCAGCTTTATCAGCATGCTCTAACGCATTTGCCCCACTCCAGCAGATTTTGCATCACTCTGGATGTGACCATGGTCCCAGCAGAACACATGCCCTCTCTAAATTTATTACTGTTACCTATACCTGCTAAAGGGTTACAAGTACACCGATGTCTTTTTTCCTCATGCTCTATGATTAATTATATACCTTAGTCTGCCTGATGCGGAAAGCACAGCATAGTGTGTCCTGACTGCTCAGTACACTTAAACCAAGTAATATGGCCTGAGCAGGAAGCCTCAGAGTCCATCTTATGGCATCAGCACAGATATCACACTGAAAATAGCACACTGTCTGGTGCAGCCCAATAGTAGAGACTACGACTGCACTTCAGACGTGTTTTCTGAAAAATAAGGAACTTCTTTCCATAGTAAAAATCCACATTTCCTTCTTTCACACACTTCAGTAGTGACAGTAATTGCAGTAGCTGGGTGGGGAAGTTGATTGCCAAAAGCTTTTGAAAAACTTTAAAACAGAAGACTGTGGCCTGGCACCTGAGAAAACTGGAAACGATAGAGCAAGATCCATACACAGAAGTCAACTACAGAACAATTATGCTAGAGCTCTGCGAAATGACTGTGGAAAAGGCAAACTGTGATCAAAGGGTGCATCTACTGAGGTATGTTCGGGAGACAAAGGGGAATGTGAACATGACACTGCAAGGCCTGGCTTAGGCATCCTCTGAAATCTTGAATATGAATCTCTTCACCTGTATGTATGCAGTGTGATTTCGTACTAGAACACATAGAGAGGAACCACCACAACTCTTCAAGCATAGCAGCAGAAATTCCAGCTTCAGGCAAAAGAAACACGTAAACTGTAATTTGTATAGCCTGGACATGTGCAGTTTTATCTCTTTATCTTATTTTATCTTTTATCTCTTTGTTATTCTACTCCTTTTCCTTGTTTTCTCATTTATGCTTCCACTGCTCTTTCTTGTCTCTCCTGTTCCACCCGCTTCACCCCCTCCACTGAGCACCACCCGCTCCAGCAAACAGTGCTGCTCCTCACCCCCACCCTACCTGGCGTTATTCCCAAGTAGGAAGCAGGACACCCAAATGGCAGAGACCTCCATCATGCAAATGGACCAGTTTGGAAATGAGATTCAGTGAACAGAAAGTTCAGAGGAGGCCTCTGCTTTGGGCTGAGTGAGACACTTGATGTAGGACAGTGTAGTACAGCGTGACAGTGCTGCCTGTGCCATTGCACAGCGATAAGGCAGAGACTCAAGGAAGGTGCATCAACTCCTCCTCTGGAGGAAAAACTTTCTGAGTGAGCATGTGATAGGGTTGCCTATGATAGAAGGGGTTAGATTCAGTGACACAGGTAGTCCCTTCCAGTTGCATGTTTCTTCTGTACCTCTCACACATCCTCGAGACCCCAAGATTTTCAGTCTAGGACTTTACCATGGGAAAAACTAAGCCTTCATTTTCAGACACTCTGCCTCCAGTTATTCAACCATTAAGAACAAAACAAAACAATAACAAAACCCCTGCCTTGCCATTGGGTGCTTTTTTGTTTTAATGTCTAAGTACTTCTCAGATCCTTCTGACAATCTTGATAGCAATCAGCTCATCACTCATCTAGAGCTTTAAAGATCATTACTAATTCCTTGAATTGCTCCTGCCATTAGAGCAGAAATTCAAGCCCCAGAATTATGTAGTCATCCTAAACTGTACTATCACAGTTGAGAAGGGACAGCTAGTCTGTACCAGACCTCATTTCAAGATGGACTTGAATAACAGCTCAAATTGAAGACACTGTAGCATCTAGATCCACAGAGAACTAAATTGTGGCTGAATACAGTAAAGCTCACCTTACAGGAGATGGCTCTAATCCCTTGCCCTGCGATAGCAGCTTCAAGTGATCATGATGGATTCAGCAGGACCCATTACCTGTCATCTATTACAAGGGTAATCTCAATGCATGTCTTTGAAAGACAGTTTGTATAGAATTATCTCCATTGCATGACTCCCCTTCCAGTTTCTTCAGGTCACTTGTAATTCATAGTCATCCATATGTGTATCTTAGCAGAGTGCTTTTCATTAAATGGAAAGACAGTGCTGAAATGAACATGTTCTGTACAACGATGACAATAGAGCCCCCCCAACATCCTGTCAGCCTTACTTTAAATCACAAACAGTCAAGGTAACCACTTACACATCAGGCAGATAAACAGTTGTATCTGCTTGGAAAGAGGATGAAAACCATGAAGGCTCATTCTTTGCTATTGGCAAATGGCTCTCTGTTTCACTGTAAACGATTATTCCAGCACAGCACTCACTAGTATGTAACTCTTACCTTACCTGAGAATGTCCAGAATTACCCATGAAATTCACCAGTGGACTCATGCACACCTTAGAATGGCTGGGTAATGGTTTGCCCTGCTACCCAGCCCACTGCCCTGGAGCTTTGTCATCTCAGAATTAGATGAATCTAATATATCTTTCCACTCTGAAAAATACCCTGTACTAGAAGACAAACGCTTAAAGTAATGTTTCTAATTGCTGTTTCAACATACTATTGTTTGGTTTTTCCATAAAAAATTTACCAGATGCAGCTTCTTTCTTAGATACTGCTTTCACACATTTCCTCTTTAGAAACTGAAATACCATTTTAGCTAGTTTGTGGGCAAATATTTGTTTCCATTTCCTTTTCTTTCATAAATACTAATGTTGGTTTGTAATCCAGTTTCTTTTTTTTTATACAAAAGGAAGTGAAAAGTAGTGGGAAGCCCCAGGTGATCTTGAAATGCATTTCTCTGTGACTTCCTCTTCCTGAATACCTCATTTCTCCTATTTACTTACTTTCCTAAGATTTAACAAAAGAGGGATAAAAATGGTTATTTGCATAGCATTTCTTGCCCCCCCCCCCCCCCCCCCCCCCACGAGACACATGCATAAGACATCACCAAAAAGCCAAAAGGATCATCTTTTGGCTTAGGCAGCTTGAGCTCTTCCAAACTGAATAGATGCCTCATTTTTGCTAAAGCAGCTTGTGAACTGAGGTGGTTCTACTGGTTGGGACTTTAAAAGCAAGTTCTTTATGAGGGTTAGCAAGTGTGGAGAGTGCACACCTCTCCTTTCTCTTTCACCTACTGCAGTCGTGTAGAGAAATCCATTATTTTTGTTCATTCACTGGTCAAAGATTCACTGGATAACAATTTACTGTTGATGAATATTTAAGCCATTTGCTGCCACTTACTGGATAACCAGACATCCTGCTTCATAAAAAGGAAAGAAATAATCAGAAATAGGCTTACAATAAAATTCACAGTAGGCATTGCCTTAAGGCTGTGTCACTGCAAGAAAAATGTCAAGGGCAAATTGAACATTAAAGTTGTTCCACTCACTGGACACCAAAGTCTTTGTTAATGAGTTACAACTATAAAATGCTTGTAAACTGTACCACCCTATTCACTTCTTCCTTCTCTACGCCTCTCTGTACTGGCTGCATGGATGGATCTCTTGTGAGCAGGAGCAGGCAATCGGAATATCTAAGTGAAAGGAAATTGAATGCATTTGCATAAGAGGTACAGATAAAGTAACACCTACCAGGAAAAGAGAGTACATTTTCCTAGTTTTTTCATTTCCACATGATTTTATTTCCTGAGAATACCAGTACTGATAGCATTGCTATTTCCTTAACAAAATGAGAAGTTTGTTTTGTTTTAGTGTATCTGGAGAGTTTTAATACTAGCTGCCATTAAACAAGAAGTAGCTAAAAAACATTAGAAGCTGCAAAGCCAAATATTTACAAATAGTAGCCAGGACTAAGAGGATAGAAGTAAAAGAGTGTGTTTACACTAGTCTTGTCTTCAGTCATGCAAGAACATACTGCTTTGCTGGAGTCATTGCCTAACTGGGAATGGGAAGGTGAGGTACAGCCCATGCGTGTTTGGTCTATCCTAGTTTTCAATCCCTCTTCCCTTACCTACTACACACTACTGAAACGCTGTTCTGAAGGCAGAATTATTAGTTTATTCCCAGGCTGTCCTGAAGAAGTGTTATCTTATTATCTAAGCACACCACAACCACTAATTTATTTTTCACAGTGCCTCTTCCGGAAGAAGAGAATTGCTGTGAATTCCTTATTTCACAGCTAATAGCTGAGATGCAATTAGTGATGTCCAGAATATTTTCATAAATGAAGCAGCCAGCTCTCAAGCAGGCAGTCTGGAAGAGAGATACAGCACCAGTAGCCTCTTTTGAAAAGTCTGATTTTAGCAGCATGTATGAGGTTCCTGTGGCAGCCAAAGATGCAGCACAGTTCTGCACCGCAATGCCCCATTCCTTGGTTATGCTTCTTTCACCTCCTTAACTAATCCAGCAGGGTCCAACAGCTTCCTTCAGTCAATAAATCTGATTCATCCCTATGGGATCCATCAGTTGAGCTGTGATCTCAAGACAATAGCAAGTGATCACATATTTAACACTTCTGGACTGGATGTCACTAGCCAGACTTTGAGGCTGGAATAGGAAAATTTCAGCTGCCCAGAAGTCTTCCTGAGAGGTCAGGAAATAGCAGGTCTCACTTCATGGAGGCAAACCGGTTGAACTAGGCAAGCAGGGTAGAACTTAGGTCAGTTCAGAATGTCTCTCAAGTCATTCCCACATATGACCACCTTTTGATGAACTACAAAGTATAAAAGGTGGGATATGAAAAATGATGACTTTGCAGTTCAATGGTTCCTGTTGCACAGAGGGATTTAAGGTACAGATTAAGATACTTCACCCTCATGGTGTGACCAGTAACCAACCCATTCCTCTATATTGCTTTTTGACTTTCTTACTAATCCATCTCAGCATTTTTGATAACAATGATTTGTTGGTTTTAGCAGCAGAAAATGTTGAGAAATTAAGAAATTAAAAAATCTTGTTTGTTGTCAAGATCACTTCTTAACACCAAAGCTGTCTCTAGTTCTGTGAATACACAACACACTCAAGCACAATGTTGAGAAACTGCACAAAACAAAGTCGTCTGATGCAGGAGGCAGTGTGAGCTTATGCACACTAGATTTCTCCCACACAGGTTTACACCCCTCATCTCCATAAAGCGGAAACATATTCAGACGTGGGGCATAACCAGTTAAGTAACTTCCAGGGCAATCATACTGAACGTATTCATTAATTGTTTCATTTTGTCATTGTATGGGCTTTTTTTTTAAAAAACCACCCAGCTGCACGGTGTTTTGCCGACGCTGTGCACACAGCTGGCTATGGACCAGCTAAGGAGCGGTGCTGTGCCCCAGCCCTCTTCCACAGCCTTCACAGCTCCAAGCAAGAGCTGTGTCCAAGGAAAACAGAGTTGGCTGCTGCATTCCCTGCTCTCGGGGAGAAAGTGAGGCAGCTGCCAGTGCACATGTGGGGTGAGGGAGCTTCCTTTTCCTCTTTGTTGGGCTCTGGGTGAGGACAGCCCAGTCTATGAACAGACCTGGCTCAGGGTGGCTGTTTGGGGAGGAAAAGCTCCATATCCATTGACGAGAGAGGTGGTGTTTGAGCTTTGCCTGAAGGCACAGCCATTTTTAACATAGCTGTTGGACTGCTTTCTGCTCATAAAGTGGAGCGGGCCTTACAACATGACAAGCTTTATCATTTGTTGGGTGTAAAGAAAGCTGCACGCTCACTGCATGGGATGCTGCATTTTATGCCTTGCTTTAGATTCGCCTTACCCATAGCACGATCAAAGAGCACTATGAAAAAAAGAAGAAAACCCCCAAACCCTCAACTGTCCTAAACTGCCTTCTATTTGCCTTTTTCTGCTGCTTTTTAAAGTGAATATTGAGTGAAAAATGAATTGCTGCAACTCCACTGAGCGCTAACTTCTCCTTCTGCCAAGGATGTAACGGAAGAATGACTTAGCGAAGAGAGGCCATGGTGTCCAAGGGGAACAATATGTCCATTGTGACTCCCCCTCTGAGATACCCTTAGGAAGCGTGTTCTGCCAGCAGATGCCAAAAGTAAACCGTACCATATGGCTGACACCACATCCGCCTGGTTAACATATTAGGATCAAAACAGAAGAGACGGCACATAGTGAAGTACATACATGCACAGATGGAAAACGGAGTCAGGCACAACCTAACTGGTCAGGGGTATCTCTGTGCATCAGCTATGTTTAAATTTCAGATTAATATGCAACAACAGTAACACAGAGGCTCAGGAACCACAGGAAGGACACACTACCTACAGAAATCACAGGCAGTACTGATGTTTAGAAGGAGCTAGAGGGAATTGGCTTATGCAGTGATATCGTGCACACCACATGAAACTACTTGAAAACCACATGAGGTCTGAAGCCGACAGCCTCTCCTCCGGCAGCTCATGCACCGGTGGGAAAGCCTCGCTGTTATTAAAACTGCAGACATCAAATTGGCTGCCATCTTTGGTAGACTGTGTTTTAAATACCTTTGACAGAGGAAGGTCAACATGAACTAGGTGTGATACAGATCTGGTTACGGACGTGCTGTGAACTCCGGATGCAAGCTGCTGTAAAGCTAGAAGCAGATGCATTCAGCCCTTCCCAAGGCTGAGCTTAGAAGCCAGATGAAAAGACAGACTCAGCCATTTAGCTGCTCCATCTTAGTGTGTGGCCACCAGGACTTGGCCTCAAAACTCCAGTCCGAAGGAGGTCCCGTCGGTCAGCTGTGCATGGCTGGTCTGCACACACCAGCCCATCTGTCCAGCCAGAGCCAGGGGACTGTAAATACTATGGATGTTAGGAGCCAGGACACGGGATACTTGCCGTTCCCAAGACCTCCAGACCTCTGAAGGTGGCCCTGGGTTTCTCTGTACCTGGGACATTATGTGAAGGAGAAATTTTACAGAAATGGGACAGTGATGTGTTTTGTTAACCTGTATGACTAAGATTGTGATGTTTGTCTTACATTTTCTACTTGAGATAACAGCTTTCCTTCAACAACTGCTTTCTTTTAGTTCTAGGCACATTGGTTTGACTGTAATAAGCAAAAGATAAACGTGTTACCATTTCTCAAAACAGTTTTCTTCTGCCTTATTTGCACTACAGGTTTCTGCCTTTTAAACAGCTTTTCCACCCCAACTTGTTTGTGTTCTCTTTTTTGCAAACACGTGTGCATATATGTATATTTGTACACAAACGCACATGTACAAATACCCACATGCACACATATATATGCACAAATTCCCTATAGTGTTCACTAAACTGCAAATGTGAGTTCTTTAGTATTTGTATACACACTGTCCAGTATACTGTTACAGCAGTGTTGAGGGGAGTGATTTATTATTGATGGTATAGTAATTTTTGTTTTCTTAGATTAGCTTTTCAAGTTCCTTTTCTTTGCAATTTCTGATTAGTTTTAAAATACCAATAAGGGTCAAAAATGCAGTAGGAACTTTGCATGGCTCTTCCTCTATTCTTTTCAGCTCTTCTAGAGGAATAAAATATCTTTGAAAAGCTTGAACCGTTTCATGTTTTGATTGCTATTTATTGTTTTCCTCCTTTTTTTCATTGTCCAAGACTAATTCAATTTTCATTGTCTTCCATAAAAAACCTATCTGAATTAACACCTCAGAGAAAATAATTGATGTATGATTTTGCCTATTTCCTCTACAAATTCATTCCTATGTATTCATTCACTGAGTATTCCTAAAGGTCATCAATTTATGAGAAATTTTTGATAGTAGCACAAATTTGAGAGATAATATTTTGATTGACCAGCAGGTCACACATCTTCTACCTAAGCCTTTACACTTAGAATCAGATTTCTACTGTAGCTTTGTGCTGTTAGACATTTTGCAAATATTCTTGTCAGGATAGTTCTACTACTTCACAGTTATTTTTAGGCCTCAGGTTTCACAGGGAGACATGCAAGATGAATACACAGCTATTAATTTAGGAATTGTCTTCTCTGCAAACATTGGTCAGTCATTTTTCTTTTACAAGAATATGCATTTCAAAATGCAGGCAAAAGATGGGCAAACTCCAAATCAGAACTCAAATACATGTGTAGAGAACGCTTTGTAATTTCTTTTAATACTGAGGGCAGGTTCAGAATATGATCAGAGCAACTTTTCATAGGTTTGTGTCTCTAAATCCCTTTACAAACAGGTTTTAATACAGAACATTCAGCTGATCACCTCTGACTTGCATTACCTTGCATGTCCTTGGTCTTGGTGTTTCCTATTGATAAGCCACACCTGTTGTTTAGCTCATCAAAATGGGTACAAATCCCATGGGGTTTCCCAGAGGTCTACTGCTACCCTATCTCTTAAAGTTCAGGGACCAGGGTGCATTTAAACGACCTGCACTTCTAAATAACTAAATAATTGCTTCAGCCAGGTCCTTTGCTTCCCTAGAACTCATTTCTGCTACCCTGGAGTCACAGGAGTACTATAAGACAAACTCGCAAGTGTCTGAGAAACGTTACTGTTCAGCAAGAACACCAGCTAGCACAGGGCATGGGCAGTCCCTGCAGGCTGCATTCTGGGGATATTCCAGCTGCTGTTTCAGCTGGAGAGTGGCTGAAATACGTTACAAGCTATTGATGGGTCTCGGTCCTACAGGTATCCAGACTGAGTACTTGCTGCAGCACACCGCAGCCCACAGTTAGCCCGTGTATTTGCGTCTTGCCCAACAGGACGTGACCGAGACGTGCAGCCTGTTGCAGGAATCTGAAAGCGTGCCTGGGTGCTCCAGCTTAGATGGAGCCTCTGAGACCACATTAGGGCAAAGAGATGTGACTGGGGTGTCCTTACTCCTTGGCAAGTTCCAGCTGCCTTGTTCCATGCCAGGCAGCCCTCCAGCCCCTGACCAACTATAAATTCTGCAACGCACAAGGGCTCTGAATTCCTCCTTCTGTGGGTGACTCAGGTGACAGGAACTCAGCTTTGCTGCAATTCACGCTCAGTTGCCTTTATCACTTGCCTTTTAATTAACTGATGCATGCAAGAAACCTGTTCTCCTAACTATTCAGAATGTGGCTATTCAACATTAATCCATGGTTTTTTACTATATCAACAATCACCAGCACAAATAATTGCAGCTACCTGACTTCCATGAGTTTGGACAGAAGTGAAGTTACTGTAAATAAAGGAACATTGTTTCAGACCAGCCTTTCCTATGGGCACAATTACAGATGTAAGGCCAATTCAAAACCGAGTTCCCAAAATGTCATCAGATACCAAAGTCTATTAATAACATGCATCCTGAGCTGATGAGAGTGATTATCTTAAAGAACAAACATGTCTATTTTCTTGAGCTGAACTCTGGTGGGACTATTTGCTAAAACATGTAGCCCCAACCCAAACTAGTGAATACACCTAGACAATAGACCTGAGTCTCTTTCTTCAGGATTAGTTAGACTTTTCCTCTCCTCCTAGCCTTTGTTTTTGTGCAGTTATCAAATATTGTTAGCCACCCATCACATTTAATTCTGGAAATTACTGCTTTTTACTTATGGGTGCAAAACAGGTGATGTTAGAGTTTCATGTTATAGTTTGTTCTCCAACAAAGCTGGCTGACAGGCTTGTCCAGAGCTGCCTGTCCCCACTCCTGCGCTGATATTATACTGCCCACTGACTGTGTGCAGGGCTGCCCAGTAAACCTGATCAGTGACCTGATCTTTTAACTGGGTTAAAAGACCTCCAAAAAACCCCCAAACAAAACATATCCAGGGCTGCACTGCTCACCAAGAAAACATAACATGAAACTATGGCCTCCATCAACCCCTCCCTCAAAATAGTCTCAGTTCTTTGATGAATAAAATAAACAGTGTTTACTCACTGTAGCTGTTTTAATTCTAATTCAGGATGGAAAATGTCAGCACATCAAGTGTTTATAAAGAACAGAAATTCCACTTCCTTGTTGGGGTCAATTAAACAATTAGGGTTCTTTCAGAGCAGGAAAAAAATATTTTTAATGGCAAAAAATGAAAATGGTGATTTTTAGTGGTGTTTTTTAACCTTATATTTTTTTTCCCTCAAGGCTTTCCTTTTTCCTTTCCTTCATTTATCATGTGGAATGAAAGAAAAGCTTGAAAACATTCAAGTATAAACTCTCTATCAGATGTGTCTTATCGCATCTTGAGGGTTTCCTCATCTTTGGCAGGGCTTAACACAGGAGGAAGCCGCGTGCCTCCAGCTGCTGCCTCCTGAGCAGTCAGGGAGAGAGATACTGGCACTTCACAAAGAACCAGGCACGGACAGACCTGAAAATCTTCTCACCTGCCATCAGTGCAACTCCCCTCATCAGAGGAACTCTAGTCTCCTCTTTTCCCTGAAAAATTTCCTTCAGCTCCCTTATTCTCCTAAAATAATCCCAGGCTGACTCTATATCTCTGTGCTCTGGAGTGACCCAGCTACAGCCCCTCTCTCCCAGCCTCCAGCATATTTTACCTCTTCTCCCCAGAAATGCACGTCCCTCCGCCCATCCAGCTGAGACCACCAGGCACCAGGACTTCCTCTCACTCCCTCCACCTGCAGCCAGCACCCTCAAAATTATCCCAAATCCTGGCCATCACCTAGCCTTTAGGCAGCAAACAGAAAACACAGAAATGCCAGATGGTGTCCACGAAACCCCCCCACCCCCCTGCGACGCATCCACCCTTCAATCAAAATATCCAGCATTCCTGACTGGAACCCATTCCCACCGGGCTTCCCCAAAATTCATGATTTTGGGCAGCCAGTTGCCTACCATGGCTCTGGAAAGATATATTTACTGCAAGCAGAGGCATATGTTCATATAAATTATTTGCAACTGTGCACATTAGTTCATTCCAAAATGAATGTAAGATGTCACACACAGAGCTGGGCAGAACTTGGCAGCCAGACAAGCGACAGCAGCCTGCCTCTGCAGACAGCTGAAGCAGTATGTCCAAGTGAACTGCTTTGGCCATCTTTGCTCTGACACCTGCTGCCTCCTCAGGGGTGGACAAAGCTCTCAGGTGGGAGTGGAGTCCAGCACAGGCAAGGAGCAAGCAGTGTACACCACAGTTCAAATCAGGGAGTGCCCCGGGCTTTGTTTCGCTTCAGACTTGCTGAACTTGGTTTTCCACAAGTCCTGTTCCTTCAAAGATGCCTTCACTCCACCTAGTTCTGGCTAGGGGAAGAAAACAGATCCCAAAGCCAAGCTTTTCAATGTGTATTGCAGAATAGGGATTTCTACATGAATAGGATTGACAGAGTTTGGAAGTACATCAGCATGGAAACAAGGACCTTTTACCTTCCAGCAAGAAAAAACATCTTCCAGAGAACTATTTCACTGCCTTTGCCTTCAGACAGACAGTCCAATGTGGGTGAGGATGTGCTTATTTTGGCAAGATGCTCCCAAACTGAGCTGTTTTGTGTGTGGTTAGGAGTGTTGGATGCAAGCTCAGTAATTTGCTAGTGGCATCTTGCGGTAAGAGCTTGTGAGGAGGTTGACTAGACAGCCAAAAAGTAGGTCACCAGTGGGTGGAGTTCACAACCTCCCAACTCTGCAGAAGTCAGGATGCAGACGTTAATTCTCCCACAGAATCTGAAATTACTGATGAAGCCTGAAAGCTTGGCCACTAAATATAAGCTTTTAGGATGATAGTTTAATTTAATTGGTTACTCATTTATGTATGATGGTATATAATGTCCAGTCTGTTCCTGGATTACCTGTTATTTAGGAGAACTTCAGACCATGTGCCAGGGTTCAAATGTGCACGGGCATTTGCAGTTAATAAATATAAAAAACTTTGATAATACAGTTGAAGACCATTAGTCATATTTCCAAAGAGTGTCGTTCCTATTGTGCTGATGGCAGTTCAGAGCTATCTGCTGGCTCCAAAGCTCTGATGGCCATTTAACTGGCAGGGCTTTGCAGCAATGATGGGTGACAGCCATGACATTCTCCATTTATGCCTGCCTCTCAGTTGCTTGGCCAAGCATTTAGCAAGGGCAGTCAAGGGTGGGCACTAATTTCTTAAATGGCCATGTAAAATAAGTTCTATATAGCAACGTGCCAGTCTTTGTCCTTCCTGCTGCACATATGTAAAAAAAACCACAACCCTTAATCATTTTTCTAAATGAAGAAGTCAAAACAACGCACCCTTTTATGTTTGCACACCCTCCATAGCTGCCTTAACTCCAGGCTAAACTGCTTCTGTGTATCTGCATAATCTTAAACCTTAGCAAATTAGAAAATAAATATATGTGCATCCATTTGAAATAGCACGTTCTCCTCCAGGCTTTATCTCTCTGTAACTGCTGAAGTTGGCTGACAGGGATATTCCTTGGAGTCCTGTCACACAGATCCCTGGTGAAAAGGTTTCAGCAGTTTGCAGTGCAGATGCAGCATCAGGATTGCTACTGGGTTGCTTTGGGGGGATTTGTGAAAACCAGCTGCCTCTGGAGAGGATTGCTGCACATGAGCAGGTCTCTTCTGCATGCACTGGCTGCACAGGCATGGAGTTACCGCACACAGCACTTCTGAGACATCAAACATCAAACTTACTGCTTAAAAAAACAGTAGTTGTCTCTGCCAACAGGAAACCTGACCAGGCCAGTTAGAAAGTGGCCTGTGTGATGTCTGTGTGAGATGTACTGGTAGGATTCATTAAGCAAAGCTGGTGAGGATATCTGGTGCTTAAGGCTTTAAACAAGCAGGACTTTTACTCTGACCAAGTAACATAAACAGAAGCTTGTGCTGTAGGGCTTCATGTTTGTTGTCCGCTACCCTATGGGAAAAGGATTAATTGTAGACAAAGGTATTTCATATAAAGGGAGCACTAGTTAGGCACCAACACCAGCCCTACATCAGGACACACTTTCACATGAATGCCTGTCCTTGCTGCCGACTCCGAGCAGTCAGTCTGGATTAGGCATAGTCACCTACCAGACTGGTCCTTTCGAAGGGAGGGGATGCTCAGTTCATGACCCCAATGCTGGAAATGAAAGAGCAACAAAATGACCAGCACAGGCTAGCTAAGGTGAGGCTCAGGAAATAAGTTTTTAGGCATCTAAGGAACTTTACAGGTAAAAACACAGGTGTCCCAGGAGAGGGAGGTACTGCAGGATGAGGCAGGTTTGCTGTCATTTGGGTCTAGGCAGTAAAATTCCACCTGGGCTGTACATTTGGCATGTGGTTGCCTTTCTGGATCAGGCTGCATATTGAATTTACACAGGAAATCTGTGGTGCAGTAGGAGACCAATCTCTGATTTTCTAAATCCCAGTCCAGTGCCTTAACCACAGGTTCTTCCTCCTCCAGCGGCTCTGCCCTTGTAGGGATGCTACTGTGTCATTGCTATTTATTTCACTGGAGTTCTTCCGAATTAGCACTGAGGCCAGAACAGAAGTAGCCCCTTTCAGCACAAAATAAAAAGAAACAGTCCACAAATGTTAATGATACAACGTAAATGTCACTGTGTCTGGCGAGTACAGCCTCCCACCCCCAAATGCTGGCAGGTGGAGTTTCTTTTGTCCAAGATCAAACATTGATTATTTCAATGGGCTTTGTCTCAATATCTATCTTAACATTATGGTTAATATCTGAAAATTATGCTAGATTAACATCCAAGAGTAATGGCAAGATTGAGGTAAATGTGTTCAGAAAAGAGTAACCAGGAAGTTCAACATAAAGATGTGGCTGTCAAAGAAATATTTTTTATTTTAAACAAGTATGTTATTATTAATGCTGCTGTATAACTATCTAGGAGTAGCAAATGGACCCTTTGCTACTTCCAGTATCAAGTAACTAAATCATGCAAAAGTTAGGGCTTTTAATGTAAGAAGTATTGGTGCTTCTCATGCAAAAAAAGAAAAAGTGGATAAAAGAACAGCAAAAACCTGCAGTGTTCTGCCTCTTCTTCCCTTCCCATCATGATCCCAGCTTTTGTACTTGCTCTGTCTGTCCATCCAGTACATACATGCCTGGCCAAAGATCGAAACCAACAGAATCAGATTTCATGGGATGCTCTGGTATCTAAGGAATGATGCAAGGGTGAGGCAAGGTACGGAAAGGAATTTAAACCTCACTGAAAAATAACAAGAGGATCTTCAGCCTGAGAACACACAGTGTGAAAAACAAGGATACACAGATTTTATTTATATATTTATGCTCCATTAAAATGACATTCATTGACGTATGTAATTAAAAATGTCCCAAAGATTCTGGGTTCCTTAATTAATGATGTCTCTGCCTCACGAGCTACAGATGCTGAAACACTGCAGAACTCAGAAACACTGAGCTGCACTCACAAAGTCACTGGCACAATACACATGTAGTATTTTAAGCACAATATTACACAGCAATGTCTTTTTAAAGAAACAATTTCTGCTGTTTTCACTGCTTGCAGCTCATGCATGGTTAAGCAGGAAACATAGTTGTGTGTACAAATACTGAAGCCCAGGACAGTGGCAAAGGCATAGATTTCCACTTCTGTTGTATGACAAGTGTTTTGGTCAATACACAGATCTATTATTTACCATGAATCTTTATAAGTTAATTAATGAAAGCATTCTATCACATCATTAATGCAGGATTTCTAGTGTGCACCGATGCCTTTCAACATTCAGCCTATGGCTTCTGGACTCTCAGTGAGATGACTTGGCTGTTGCTGGAGACAGTGCTGTCAAGGCTGCCAAATTTCCTCTACTTTGGAAGTGGATTTCACAGAGCCACAGAATCACAGAGATCATCCAGTCCAACCCTCTGCTCAAAGCAGAGTCACCTCGAACGAGTTGCCCAGGACAATGCCCGTTTGGGGTTGGAATATCTCCAAGGATGGAGACTCCACAGCTGCTCTGAGCAACCTGTGCCAGGGTTTGATCACCTTCACAGTCAAAAAAGTTCTTTCTTAAATTTAAACAGAATTTATTCTATTTTAATTTGTGCCAGTTTCCTCTGTCTTTTCACTGGGCACCACTCAGAAGAGTCTGCCTCTCTTTGTTATTTGTTATTATGTCTTATGTCATACTATAACATAATATGTGATAATATTATTATGTGATTATTAGATGTTATTATGTCTTATGTCATATTATTACACCTCTGTTACTAAGTCTTTGTTATATCTCCCCATCAGGCATTTCTCTGAATCGATAAGACACCCCTCGCCAGACAAACCTCCTGCTCTCACAGTTTGTTTCCTCTCTGCGGACTTGGTGGTTTCCTGAACGCTGGCCCTAACTCCAACATGTATTTGAGCTCAAGGACTGCTCTCCTTCTTAAAGTTACTTGGATGCATTAATTCTTGATGGGACAGCAGTGCTGTCCTTATAAACACATTGTGGGATCAAATCTCAGGAACAACAATGAATAAGAATGCGCTGGTTTAACTAAGTTTCTTTTTCTCCTCGCACCAAAGCCCGTATGTCTTTTAAATACAGAAAAGGAAACTGCCTTCTCCTTTTGGCAAATCCTGTAAGAAAGGTTCTGTGGGAAGGAAAAAACCAAGAGGTGGAACATGGATGCCACTTCATCATCATTTTAAGCACTTGGCCCTGGGAAGCAATCCAATCTGAATGACATATTGCTCAGACACTCTATACAATTACTGGAGAGCAATCAAGTTCAAGCATTTCCCCCTCTCTTCTGACAACATACCACAGGGACTATATGCACCCCAGCAGCAACTGAGCCTGCTCAAGTGTGTTCACCTCCTTCACCAACAATATATGGAACTGGGGGAAAAGTTATGTCACTTCATACATTTGGCATCATGGCCACAGAGGGTCCTTCAAGGAGAGGTTCCAGAAAGACCACACCTGGAGCTTGTACAGTAGTCCTTTGAGGATGAGGAGTTAGAGGCTGTGTTTTGAAGTGTCTGTGTAGCCTACAGACTGAACCCTATGTCAGAAGAGAGCTTTAACCACCCGGGCAGCACACTCTGGGTGAACATGCTCACAGCTGACCTTTGGAAGCCAGACAGCAACTGAAATCTGTGGGACCAGGTAGAAAGCTGGTCAGAGGGATCCTCATAAAGCCTGGCACTCGGGTCGCTTTGCTTATGGCAAAGCAGAATTGATGTTCAGGTGGTGCTTTCTGCACCAGACTGCCTACTGTGGGATAAAAGATTGTTTCTCTTCTGCCACTGACATGGTGGCCTATTCTTAAAATGCATCAATCTTTTTAAAACTAAAAGCAGCCTCAAATCCCCCCCTCCAGCTGTCAGTGCTTTGGCTGTGAAGCTTCCTGGCTCCATCCTTGAGAGGCTTCTCTGCCTTTTTCCGATCCTGACAGCTTTATAAGTAGCATTGACTCAGTAAAACCCAAGCTATTAAAAAATAATGTTGTTTGAATGGCAAAGTCAGGCACTTAGAATTTAGGAAACACTAGATCTGTGCAATTGCAGTTTTGTTTTCTTTTAAATCCATTTTGTGCTGTCCTGTCAGTGAGTACATGAACTACTTTAATTACAGTTCTGACATTAATGTCACCACCACCCTAAGCATGCTCGAAGGGGAAATAATTGCAGTGGCACAAGCAGTAAAATAATTTCCTCTTTTAAGCACTTGCCCTTGTAACCTAGCTAACATTAAACCATCCTTCCTCCTGCCCTTCCTCTGTCCCTCCTTTCCGTGCTCTCTTCCTTCCTTCCTCACTCTCTTCCTTCTCCGCCATAGTAGCCCACCCCATGCAAATACCAGCAGCATTTGGATCTCTGAACATTGTACGTTGTATATTGGACCGAGATTCAAGACTAACACCAACTGGCAAGAAGGAAACCTATACTCTTAAAGCCATGGAGAGTTTGCAGAGCCCCAACTCAAGACTGAAAGGAGTGTCAGTGTAAAGTCTGGCCTGAGACTCTTTCTCCCTTGTGCAAAAGTCAGGGAATTTTTGCTCTACATGTTGCTGCTGACATAGACAATAATTAGGTACTAGGATCACAGGCCATGTCCACTTAATGTTAGCTTATCCACTTTGTTCTGCTCAGAAGCTGAAGACTGAGGGAAGGATTGGTGTCTCCAGTATTATGTTATTCCTGGAAAAACCCTAAAATAGGAGCATGTGTGCTGTGTGAAGGACATTATCCAAAATATCTCTCTCAACTTTCAGGTTTTTTCCCCCTCAAAATACAGTCTGAGTGTCTTTCCTCTACATTAAAAAATTCAATGCTTTAAGCTTGGAGAATAAACACATATTCAGTTGATAACACATGATTTTCATCAGTAAAGAGGTTCCTGAGCACTTCTTTTCCTGAGTAAATATGTTAGCTAGTTTGGCTTACAATTAAGTATATGCAGTTGCATACTTCAAGTACCCTCCTATCTCAGAATCGGGGGGATATATTACAGGTTGAAACCGAAGATCTGTGGAAAGCCAGACAGTTTGTAAAAAAAAGAATATTATAAAAAAATAATATTATAAAAAAATTTGAACCAAACGCCCGCTGTTCATGACATTTGTTATCTCCCTTCTTGCCCAACGGGTGCCATTTGTAGCATAATTACTGAAGCCCTTTATCCTGAAGATTTTTGTTTCTTGATTGGCTGTCTTGTGTAGATAAAACCTTAACAAGGTTCATGGTACACATGGTTGCCAGCCACGTGCCCTCTGACAAACTCAGCTGTGCAACCCAGCTGTCAGGATCAGAAGTCACTGGGCTGGATCTTGTGCTTAGTCAAACTCAGATCTCTCCTCTCCCTGGTACCTTATTTATACAGGACATGCAGAAACATAATTTCATATCGAGACATACCTTTGTATTAAATGTGGTCAAAGCTGCCAGTAGACTGAAAGATGTTAATGAGAGGGACACACAGACACAAAAGCAATCACGCAGTTTTGCTTCCCTAGAAACGGTGGTGAGTTGCATGTTGCACACTGGTGGAGAAACAGATGGAAAACACCATCAGAGAGGCTTAAGCATTTGATTGTGCCTTTGCTTCCAGGGGTGCTACACCCAGCAGTGACTCCATGGGATACTAATTCCAGCAGGAGGGCTCCTGCTGCCAGCTCAAATGCATCACAGCCATCTGACAAAAGGTGTTGAAGTGGCGCAAAATCTTTCTGCCAGTTCAAGTGTGTTCAAAAGTCTGAAGAAGCAGTTTTGTCCTTAAAGACTTTTCTTTCTTTTTTTTTTTTTTCTTTCTTCCTGATTAGGTGTAATCTGTCCTTGTCCAGATGGCATTAACTGTAATGTTCTGGGTAATTCAAGAAAAATACAATGGTGAGTTCATATCAGGGTGGTTAGTGGGTGTTTATCCACAGTTTTAACAAGAGCAGAGCCATGTTCTGATGTACAGAATAGTATCAGTATATGCAAAGGACTCAGAAGTCAGGAGAAATAAGCCCTTATTTCAAGCTCTTTCAACAATCGTCAGCTTCACCTTTGGCAGGTTGCTGAATCAATTTGTCTCCCTTTTCTTACTTGCAAAATGGGAATGATACTTACTTTCCCATATAATGAGATAGGGACAACAAATGGGAAGCATTGCTGTCATACAAACAAGTCTTAGCTCCTCAGTGTTAATTCACATCTATTAACCTGTTCAGAAGCACCTTGTTAGTCTCAGGCATTGCAAAAATTTTTGCTTCTGCTGTCACTCATGTGGGAGCAGATCAGGATTAACTCTCCTGAAGTTAATAAGAAAGTCACGCCGAGTAAATGCAGAATCAAACCCTCCCAACAACAAAACACCCCAGACCCACTCTCACATGAGCTGACCCTTCTCTAGCCATTTTCAGCTCCTTTACAGTCTCCTGTGACAAAAGACGTCTGTTTCAGGCTTTCACTCCCTCAGGAACCCATAGAGATCTAACATTTCTAAATCTGACCTGCTTCTCAAGACAAGAGTTTTAATTTTTTCACCTGGAGAGCAGTTAGGGCACTGATCTCGGTGTTTTACTCCCATGTACAGACACTTTGCAATAAGAAGCTTTCACAACCTTTAGCAACAACCAAGACCACACACTGAATAAATCCAGCCACTTAAGCTCTACAGTATCTATTTTACTCAATTGTTACTGAATGATGGTGACTATTCCAAATGGAGAGTCAGAGACTGTACAAAGGACAGTGAGCACCAGCTCTAACATCTTCCCTGCCCACCTAACCAATTTCACATTGCACATTCCAGGCTCCTTCTAGGTTTCATATGCCATCTTTAGCACCCAAAACATGCCTGGCAGAAGTCTGTTACAATGCATTCAGCTGCTCAACACAAGGAAGACATAAAATTTCAGATTTAGCTGCAGCTATATTACATTGCTTCAGAGAGCTGAAATATATTAAGTAAATCTCATGTACATCATTCCCACTGCTTATAGATCTTGAATATTTAGTTGAGATTTTTTTTTAGTGTGTACTATATACCACCTCCCAAGATAAAGAAAAACATTTTAATGCCTTTTTTAGACTTCTAGCCCAGTCTGAAGTGCAGTAAAAATGTCTCTTCTTTGGTGTAAGGTGGGTTTCTTTTTAAGGAATGCAGTATTTTCTGGGAAGAAACCAGGTACTCTCTGTACCTCAGAACGGAGCCTTCAGGACACGCAAGAGGAGGGGGGCTGCTCTACAGCATGGATGCATGCAGAGCAACTGTGCTCCCACATCAGGGACAACAAACTTTTAGGGTGACTGGATTGTTGCCTGTGGTTGCTAGAACCAATTCAAATCTGTCGGTGATAAAAATGGCTCCAGCAGTGCCCTATACTGCCCCCCTGTATAAGCAGCCATAGCACAGGCCAAGGGCAGAAGACAGCAAGCCATTTGCATAGGAAGAATTTAACTCCAAATGCAGTGGGGATCCTGGCTTCTCTGCAGCTCACAGACCACCGCCACAGCAATGCTGATACCATTTCATTCAGCCTCTGCTGCTGCCAAGAATTTAGTTTGCAAACTACTTTTCCCTCTTTCTCAGCTACAATCTAGCCTTGGCACCTTCTGCACAGTGGCTGCCAGGACACTGATCTGCAGGACCCCGAGCTCTCACCCACCTTGAACAGCCCGACCTTGTTCCAGCATCTCCGTGCAGGCTGCCACTAAAGCCACCTCACCCAGCTCCCCTACCCTGTTTTACCTACAGGAGTTAAAATGAGTGCAGAGAAGCGTGAGGTTCCTCCACTTGCCCACAGCCGCGCAGGGGCAGAGCATGGATCACCCTTGCTAGCGCTGACTCGGCCACACAGGAATTGTTGCCTTATAAAGACTATTTTGTTTGCAGCTCACACCCATGCCCTGTATACATAAAGAGAAATTGAAATGTTCCAGGCTCCACTGTCATCTTACGAACAAAGTAGTAATATACAGCCCCACGTCTTCTTTTCACTAAATGAGCTGCTTCAGTTGGGTTCCTTTCCCCACACATGGCTTCAGCAGGGCAGCGACAGCCTGGTGAGCCGGATGCCATGAGGACCTCCCTGGGACGTCTTTGCTCAGCCTTCACAGTTGTCACTGCCGTTTTTTCCTAAGATGATTGTAGGTCTAGAGTCTTCATTAAGAAAAGGTCTCCAATTCCTGGTACTAGCAATAGACTGTGTTAACCTTAGAGCACACAAACCATTTGTACAGCCCTGGTAACAACCACTCGCACTTTGTCAGCTATCTGGTAATAAGGCTGTACAATTTGTTGCAGGGAGCTGTAGTGGAGGATTACCTCAAAATCTCAGCCAGGGTAGCTCGCATCTTTCCACCAAAAATTCTGCAAGACCGTGTGTCATCCTCAGCAGCTCATCATGTATTTCATAGCAAAAGAAGGGCAGCTCAGCCAGAGGCTGGATACACCAGTCCTCAAACTGTAACTCACTAAAACAGCTCAGAGCAGCAAAAAGGCTGCTGCCACTGAGATAAAGGAATTGGGCGTAATTTCTTTTCAGAAGAGTGTCACAAAGGAGGCCATGGCATGGGGCAGGTTCTTGGCCCCTCACCTCCCTCTTTCTGCAGTTACAGAGGCCTGAAGGAAAATCAGACCTGAGGGCAATATGTAGTGCCTTTTCCAGTGACAAAGATCAGGAAACTTCTTTTATTTAGAGAAACACTGGGCAACACCTGATTTGGAGACAAGAATGTTTAGCTATCGGTGGCAAAGAAATTCTTCTGTCCTATTGATCTGTTACCATTCTCTCCAGATATGAAAACCTTGTGAAGTCTGTGACCTAAACCTCTCTCTCATAAGCACAGATTTAGACTAAATATGTATTATTCTCCTTAGACATATTGCTTTGCATATGCCAATATATATCCTGCGTTCAGATCTAATTATACAAGCAGTGACCTCTTCTATTTACAGAAGGGGAAGCTGGTCACACAAGCATTTCTTTTTTCCCCCTTTTTGCCTACATGAGCCCTTCTGACAAATATGATAAAAGCTTCTAGATGAGTTGATTTATGTTGAGAGCCCAGCTTTAGCATCAGGTTTGTATTAACTGATTCCTATTGAAGCCATTCTTGTTAGCCCATCAATGCTGGATTTCCTCAGCAAAGATGTTTCACAGCAAAACACTGCTGTGACTTCCCATGTGATCCTTTCTGTCACTCCCAGGCAGGGCTCTGTTCTGCGACTGTGTCATGGATGAGCAGTTTAGGTTAAGTTGCCTAAGGAATCACCATCAAAGGAATGAAAGAAATAGATTTAATACAAATTTGTGGGAGTGTAGCTTCACAAAGTTCTATGCCAAGGTTCACTCTATTACTTATGATGTGGATAGAACACACAAAGAAAAATCAAATTAAAATCGAGTTAGAATTAAGCTGAAATTATTTATACAGGGATCAGAGATGTAAAAGGGTAAGGGAGATTCTCCTGTTGAGTCACAAGGTTTAGAGTAAAACCCCTCGCTTTCTAAACTTTTAACAGAGCTTAGGTGCAGCTAGGACTAATCCTAGTCTCAGACTCTGTCGATGGTTTATGTCTAATGGAAGTGATATAAAGAGTAGGACAAAAGGATAAGGGAGATCCTTCCGTTGAGCCACAAGGATCAGAGTGGACCCCCTTGCCTTCTAAACTCTTGACAGAGTTTAGGTACTGCTAGATCCAATCCTAGTCTCAGACTTGGTCAACAGTTTATATCTAAGAATATAGAAAGAGTGAAATTTTATTCACAATTTAAGGTCGATCAGAAGATTTTAGCAGCAATTAATCATCAAATAATTTAAGTTATACAAAGCAAATCAATAGGATTTACTTAAATTATAATGGTGATTTAATTATGGATCTGAAATGATAACACTTCTAGTGTGGTGGTTATGAGATATCTAAATCAATTCACACACACACAAGCATAAGGGAAATACGTATATAGGGAGATGTATAATACATATGCATAAACGTACAAAGGTATACCTATTAAAAGTTCCCATTAAGTTCAGTGAAATACATTGAATGTCTTTGCATTTGTCTGCGGGCGAAGGGTTGAGTCTCCAGGGGCAGGGGTATCGGCCCAGGCTCCGTCATTAGCTGTCTGTGACAGTCCCCCTAGCATCACAGACGTGGGAGTTTGTGAGCTGTGAGTGGGATCCCACTCAGAGGGAGATGCTGGTCGCACCCACTCTGGTCCAGGAGAGCTCTAAGGGCATCACTTAGGACCACTGTTTATAGGTTTGGAGACGACTGGCTTTAGTGATCCATAAAATTTCATCCTAGACATAATCTGAGTCTGTAATTTTTTCAAAATTCCAATGACAGTTGCACCATTCCACTTGGGCTACGATTCGGGTCAGGAATGTTCCAGGGCTGTCAGGGGATGACTCGTTATCTCTGCCATCATTCCCCACCTTGGCCAGGCAACAGGAGTTCCTAACACGGATGGTGCCGCTCCCCACCTCAGCCACGCAGGAGTTGCTGGTACCGTCAAGGGGTGCCGAACCGCCCGACTCGTTACACAGAGGCCAGGGACTAACGGGGATTCCTGAGGATGTAGAGTGGCCCAGAGGAGGGGGCGAAATACACCACCACAGACTGCTACCTGCCATGCAAAGCAGTGGGGTACCAGATGCCATGGGCTCTTAGTACCTTTCCTCAGTCAGTCTGGGACTTGGCCGTCAGCGCCCCACACCCCCCACCCCCATTCCGCAGTGTGAGAAAGCTGGGCAGGCCAGGCCAGAAGGGTCCAGCTCTGCTTGGATGGCAGACAGCAAGGAGAAAGGGTAGACCCCACGTACAGACGTAGGAAGAGAAGATCTTGACATGACACACTCGCAAATATACTGCAGTCCTACAAAGACTAAACTTGGGACAAAACCACATATATAAAATATTTCTATAAGATATACATATATAAATATACAAGTGGCAAACACTTTCAGGTCATTTACAACAGATTAGCTACTTCTTGGTTCAGCAGCCTCAGAAGATCTATGTCATCTGTAGCAATGGGAAGAAGAGAATCAAGACAAAGAAAAAGCTCCTGACTTAAACTTGGAATTATTTTTTTTTTCCTCACAAAATAGGCATGTGTGTTCCACAGCCTGGCAAAAGACCAAGAGCAAATTCTGGAGGACAATGGAGATAAACAACCAGCGGTTTAAATTAGCAAACCACAGCGTACACAGCTAAAGCAAAAGTGAAAGCTTAGGGAGGCTTCAAAAGGCAAGAAGACTGTTTTGCCAGAAGCAGGATAAAGGCTTGCCTATAGCCTGGGAACAAGCTCAGATCAGGAGCACCCAGCTCCCCACACCTGCTATATGTGCTAGACCAAAATTATTTTCTGCAAAAACTTCAGACAAGTTGATGTAGTAGCTTCAGTTACAGTCCAGACTTTGCAAAGAAAATCTAGGTGTGTGACTATAATAACACCTTTTAGAGTGGGGAAAAAACAGTTATTTTGGGAAAAAAATACATTTGTAGTCATTTCAGCTAGAAAGAAGGGTCGAAAAGCATGGGTTTGGTAATAGGGACTCAATTCAGTTGCCTGAGTCATTTTTTACCACCCTCAAGGTGCCCCAGAGAGTCCTGTTTGACCCCATCTACTGCTCCAGTAGGGCGTGGGTGTCCTGTAGGTCCTGTGCTTAACCCATCAGTATACATGGATGTCTCACATTCCAGCCAGGACACTCTGGGGTACCAGTGTCCAGCAAAATGACCCTTATCCCTCAGTGTCATTAGCAGAGCACTCACAGCAGTCAGACAGGCCCATGTGGACAAAAGCAAACAAACTAAATACGAGTATAGAAATTAGGGGGGGAAAAAAAACCGAATTAACAAGCAGACGAATAGTAACTGGATAAGATTTTGCTACTACTAAGTGTTACTTGAAAAAGTTAGAGCAAAGACCAGAATCCAATGTTGTATACACTCATGTGAAAAAAAAAAAGTATTTGCACTGATGGATGCAGATTTGTCCTTGGTCCCAATTTGGGCTCAGAGGGCTGTGATGGGGGTGCAAACCTCAGCTGGAGACTGGTCACTGGGGGTGTACCCCAGGGGTTCTGAGCAACCTGCTCTAGATGACCGTACTTTGAGCAGGGGCTTGGAGAACACAATTTGCAGAGAGGCATCCATTCTGTGATTGCATGTGGAAAAAAGTTCTGCTGTCTCTAAGTTATGATTTCTTCTATCCATAAATATATGACACAGGTGATGAGCATATAATCGATGTCATAGTCAAGGTATTTGCCAGAAACAACATACAAATAAAGGGAGTAGATCGACCACAGCTTGATTCTTACAAGTTTAAAAAGAAAAGACTTAGCAAATCATGCCAACATTTTACTTCAAGTGAAGGATATTCACAGTGTAAATGTATTGGGGACAGTTGTGCTACAACTGCTAATCATCTAAGGACATTACAGCATGCAGATTTTAGGGAAGCCAGATGCTTTGTGAAAAATAACTAAAAAGATGTAGAAGAGCTCATATGAACAACAGAAAAGAAAGGAATACTCAAGTGCCAGGAGCCTATAAAATAGCCTAAGGAAAATCTGGAGTGAGTTATACCAGAGGAATTTCTGTGAAGGGAGGAAAAGAGGGAACATAACCACACAGAAAAAACTTGGCCAGTGCAATCCATTCAAAAGGACTAGTCAGAAACGTAAGATGGGATCTATGAAAAAAAAGTATTATCCAGCTAAGGAAAAGGTGGACATACGCAGCCCATGACAGATGGTAGCAGATGAAAGATTGAGAAGGATATGAGTAAATGAGACATTTAAGGAAGAACTGTAAAGGGGGTGCAATCACATCTTCAGCAAAATGTTTTGAAAGAAAGTCTTGCTCAAGGGAATCTCCCAGAAGAAATGGTACAGAAAAAAGATTGAAAATTCTGAAGCCTCTAACCTGAAAAGAAAGGAAGGTTAGGCGATGCTTGTTCAGCCTGTGACAGGTTCCTGGAGAATGGAACAGCTCATCATCCCACCATATGAGGGAGATAAAGGCAAGGCAGAAAATACTCAGATGTACATACAAAATAAAATATAGAATTTGTACAAGGCAAGACTGAAAAAAGGAAAGGTGTAAAAACAATTGTTCTCCATGGAGAAGAAAAACTGCCCACAGGACACACGGCTAGGTTCATCTTTGCATTTGAACTGAGCTGGCCACACAAGCAAGAAGGTATCTGGGGAGTCTCTCAACTGTTCGAGCAGCTGGGATGCAGGAGACGCTTCCTGACAGTGGTCTTTGTGCCAGGATCCCTTGCAAAAGACAGGCTGTTACTGAGACTGTTACACTGCCTCTGCCTGCTGAAGACTTTATTAGAAGAATTTTAGGCAAATGTAGGTTGTTTATGATTGGCTTATTCCCACAGTAAGACTGGGTATGGGACCAGGACAACCCAGTAAAATAGAAAGGACAAATTCTGTGGCATAGGCCATAAACAAGACAAAAGATCAGACAGTGAAGGATGAATAACAGTTAAAAATGCAGCAAAATGCATCTGCACAACAGGAGACTGAAAGCAAAAGAAAGACCTTGGAAAAGAGTGGAAGAAAGATAAAAGTTTGTGAGCAAGTATCACCTTTAGTAATGCTGGTATCATTATCTTCATTAGCCAAAAACAAAAGCCAAAACCAAACCTGCAAAGATGGATTTGATTTGAAGAATTAGGCACTCGAGAGAAGCCTGGACTTTCTCCAGCTCCATTCAACAACCAAAGGTGTGAGCAAGATGAAAAGCAGAAGCCAGTCAATGCTAAGGAGTGTCACAGATGCCAGAATGTGAAACAAGAAGACTGAAGACAAAGAATTACAGTGGTAAGACACACAAAGTCCACACCCAGTTCAGAGGAAACATTCCCTACCCCAGGTCACCATGTTATTGGCAGGAAATTCTAGGACGATGGAGTTGCTGGAGAATTTCATATGGAAGTTTTTCCAGTCTGTGGTATCACCTAAAAGGAGCTGAACAAAATGTGGTCTGATTCAATGGCCAAAACTCTCCTTAAAGAGATGTGGTATTTTGTTTGTGACCCTGCGGGCCACATGCCCCCTGCACAGACCAGAAGCTGAATGGCACAGATAAAACGTAATTTGCCAGCTTTGCTGAAGAGATTTTGCAAGAGCCCACAGTGACAAAAAGAAAGGGATGGGGAAGAGACTTTCTTTCCAGCTGAGCTCCTGCGTCCTTCCTATGCAAAATTACTCCATTCCACACTTCTCTGAAGAACGTGTGTCTGAGGGAACCTCCTCTTCGCAGAGTTTACTAGGACAGGCTAATGAGCATCTACCCTAACTGAACTGCACAGCAGCTAGTGTGTGCCGTAAGACACAGTACCTGCTGGGACTTCTGGAGAAAACATCCATGCTCACTAGCACTAAGCTAGTTCATATCAGGTGTTGTGAGAGAGCTTGTCTACCCTGGCTGATCCCAGGGCACCTAGGCTCCTGTTCCACCAGTGTTTGCTGACATGCTCTGCAGGCTCATCACACCTCTCTTCTCCCTGCTGCCCCACATGGATCCAGAACAGGAAGCTGATCTGTTCCTGCATTTTGCTACCTTGATAACTGGCAAGGATTTAAATCAGACATGTCAGCAACAATACCTGATCTCTGAAGGCAAGTTTTGATGATGCAGTCACATGGATTTGCTGGTGATGTGACAGACTGAAGACACCTGATGCAAGTTGTGAGATTTTTTTTTGTCCATGCCAATTCCCAACTTCGATACAGGGTCATAACCTCAGAGAAGTGCAGCTCCACTGTCCTGAAACTTTTTGGAAGAGTTAACAGCATCGACAGAACTTAAAGGTGAACCATGTAACCCAATCATCCAGCACTGGGGGAGACTATGAGGAACACCCTCCCAACTCAGAAGCACGTTGCTGCTGCTGCCTGGAAGCTGGACTAAGCAGCCCAATGTTGGCAAGTCAGTTGTGGGTACTACAGTGAAACATCATGGTCACTTTTTAAAAGACACAGACCTGAAAACTCAATGTAAACTGTGTAAACAGCAGCATGTGTGCTTCATCCTATGATACAGACTGGGACACTGAGTAAGAATATCAGAGGGTAATTCTGTGGGTCCACATGCTCAGTGATGAAGGTGCTTCACACTCACTGCAGAGTAAGAACACCCACACAGTGATCAAAGTGAAGCTGAGGCATTGCCTGTTTATACCTTAGCTTGTTTGCAGTAACACAAACATCTGCCTAAACTTCATGGCATTCAATGTATATAATTGGAACAGGACACTCAAATTTGCACTTTTATTTCTCCCCAACATGGTGGTAGGTCCATAATAACAACATTATTTATTATCATCAACAACAGCATCCAGGGGTATGTGTACTTGGAGGGGAAGGGGAGCAGGGAGCAGCTAAAGGATCTGTAGTTCTCTTCTCCCCATCAGCACTACCTGGTTTAACACGCACTTCGGGCCATGTAATACTAGACCATTCTTGTGTCTGTGCTTCCAGCTCTGACAGCAGCTGTATTTAGCCGCAGTTCAAAGGATTTGAGTCTACATCTGTGTTTATCGGGTTCACACATTGGCCAAAAGCCTTCTGGTAATAAGTGTGAAACCACCTTTGCTGGTAGGTGAAGGAGTGAAAGTAGGAAACTTTGTGCATTTGTGATTTCCTATATAACTTGACAATATGATTTTTTTTTAAGATGAGGGTAAAACCAAAATTATACTAGATTTGAAGGAACATTCAGCAATGATTCTTTTCCAGAAGTCTAAAGCGAAATTTACACTGTGTAAAATCCTACTACTATTGCACATCATTTACAGATTAGTTATGCCAAATACAATTTTTATTAGATTTTGGGGAGCAGTCATAGGTTACTGTGGTTCACAGTAGGCAGTTCTGTCTTGAAAACACCTCACAAGCATGAATTAATTAATCCACTTGAAAGAGTAGAAAAATGCATCCAGTGCATTAATCGAGGAATATAAGCAAAGAAGGCTAGTGGTGATGCTTTGGCCAAGAATTTCAGAAAAAAATACATGTTTCTGTAAAAGCCATTTGAGCAATATGGTAACTCTCAATAATATTCACTGATTTCCTCAGACACACTTCTAGAAATACTAGAAAGCCATACTTCTTCCAGTCACAAATCTTCCAGTCTACTTACCATCACACCACAGCTTACTTTTTACTTTAACCTTTTACTGAACAGTTGTTCAGAAATAAGGTTTAATATAGTCAAGATTCAAATATTTCACAGACTAACAGAGTTAATCCTGCATTTTTGTTTTCCCACATTAACATTTGTTTGTGACTTCTATGTCTGTTGTAGATTTAAAATATTGGCTTTGATACAAAACATGTATTATTTATGAAAGACCAGACAAGAGGCAAGTTGCTAGTATACTTACTGAGATATTACACAAAATGTTATGGAAATGTTACTAAAATACCCTACTTCATACTCAAATCAGCTTCAGAAGAAAATTAAATACCTGAGAAAAGTTAAGTGATAGGTTTATGCAAAACTTGTCAAGGAAGATCTTGCTTTACATCAAGCTAAATTCAGAATCATGAAATTAGGAAGTGTCAGTATCCGTTTTCATCCTGTTTTATGATCCCAAAGAAAGCTGACATTTCAATGTTTCCTACATGAAACGAGCATTTAGTCATCACCAAGAATCAGACTTCAGCAGTAGGCAAGACATAAGCTTGTTAAAGCTGGTCCAGAGACAGGCCAAGAAGATGATCAGAGGGCTGGCATAGCTCTCCCATGAAGACAGGCTGAGAGAGGTGGGGTTGTTCAGCCTGGAGAAGAGAAGGCTCCAGGGGGACCTTATAGCGGCCTTTCACTATTTCAAAGGGGATTATAAAAAAAAGGTGGTGAGAGACTTTTTACAAGGGCCCGTAAGTGACAGGACAAGGGGCGACATTTTTAATCTGAAAGAGGGTAGGTTTAGACTGGATATAAGGAAATAATTTTTTACGATGAAGGTGGTGAGGAACTGGCACAGGTTGCCCAGAGAAGCTGTGGATGCCCCGTCCCTGGAAGTGCTCAAGGCCAGGCTGGATGGGGCTTTGAGCAACCTGGTCTAGTGGAAGGTGTCCCTGCCCATGGCAGGGTTAGACTAGAATCTATTAATAGATGTCAATTCTGCTGCATTTATATTTATTGTTATACTTGTTGACACAGTTGTATTTTTTACCAATGGTTAGTCTCCCACACTTAAAGATATCAATAGCTGTGTTTGACTGTTTAAAGGTACTTTTTTGAGGTACATCCTGGACAAGCACAGAACACAAATTCCAAAGCTTTTGATTAGGAAACATTGTGGTAGAGAATCATGTTGAAACAAGGCTAAAAATCTTTGCTTCCAGTCATCTCAATGCTAAACTTACATTTCCTATCGTGGTGTAGCTCCATAGCTTGAAAGAGCTTGTTGTTTCAAGTAAAGATGCCCCGTTCTTTCCCACAGGAGCAGCAAGCTGGTCAAACTGCATCTTCCATAACATACCAGCCTAGGTAGTCAGAGGGAAAGCACTGTGCTACAGTGAAAGATGTAATTTGCCATGAACATCATCTAAACAGAGATACCATGACAATATAAAAAATTGCCAAGAAAAATTCCAGCTTTTTTCAGAAAATACATTTTCCAATGTAAAACACAAGTTTATAGCCAGCCCTAATCACTTCTAAAACCTAGACTGCTTTCTTATCATAATCAGGAAAATGGTGGATGAACTATGAAATTAGTCTTTTCCCATTCTTACATGTACCTACAAACTAGATCCTGGGTGAATGACTTGTCATAAATGAGGTGGGAGCATGCAGCCTGTCTTTTCTAGTACTTTCCCTTTACACAAAGGGCCCAGTGGCAGAGAAATTCTTAACTCCAGGATCACCCCAACTCATGCAATGACTAGGAGAGTTAGCCAGACACCAAGGATGACATAAACTTCATCCTTCAGGTAAAACAGTAGTGTACCTCCAGGAAGGCTGGGATTCACTGTCCTGTGTATTAACTGTATTTCTGACTCAGAATACTTCTTTGAACTAATTTTGGAAGCAAGTAATTTAAAGGTTGATCTATGTTTAGAGTTGTGCCAACAAAGCAACCCAGCTTTACTGAAATATGATCCAAGAAACCTCTTGAATTGAACTCAAGAAATCAGCTTATTTTACAACCAGTAAAACTTACAGTATTTATAGACAGTAGCTAGAGTCAATGTTTTACAGTAATTTGCTTACAGTTCCAGTCAGGATGCCACTGCAGAAGGAAAAAAAAAACCCAATAGAAGAATCCTAAACACGTAGCATCTAATTAAAAAAATGAATATATTATGCTTGTTGACCTGAAATGAACATTTAATTCACATTGCAGCTTTTTAATAGAGTAGAAACAGTAACAAAAACAGTTTTCTGTCACATGCTAGTCTATTCACATTCTCACCCCATTGCAGCAATACCCAGTTGCTTTCCAGTAGTGCATTAAGCAACATGTTTGCTCTCCCTTCCTCTGCCCCAGGGGAGAGGTTTGTAGAATGATTTGCTTTGATAATTTAGGTGCTTTTCATTAATGTATATGTTGCAATGTGTTTATGTCATAAAGGTAGTTTAAAGAAATCTTTTTTACATTTATATGATTATGTTTGTGGTAGTCTTAGCTCCTGAGGGAATTCATTCCCTAGTCTTGGACCAGACTGCGAAAGTCTTTAACCTCCTGCACAGAATACATCAAGGCCAAAGAGTGAATATTTGTTTCTTGATTTTTGTCTTGGGTTTTTTTTTTTTTTTCCTGCTTTGAGCTTCAGCTCCTTTCTAGATCACTGGTTTTGAAAGTGAGGTGTGAGAACCCAAGAGTATGCAAGACAATTCTTTGGGGTGTGGCAAGAAAATACATTTTGTACCATTAATAAATAAAAAAGGTGTTTATTTAATCTTTAGCTTATCCTTTAATTTCTATTTTTGTGTATGTTTTGTAATGCTTGTAACAGCATTACATACAATTTATAAATTAAAAAATACATGTACATTGGGGGTGCATGCTCAAAATTTTTTAGTGATAGTGGTACACTATCAAAAAAGTTTAGAGACCACTGTTCTAGATAGGATGCACTATCATCAGGAAACTGCTAATAACACAGACTGAGATCCCAAGTTTCAATCAGTATTCATAAGTCAATGCAAAAAAAACCCAAAAAATATCTTCCAGGCATACTTAAAGGAACTGCTGCTGTTGTGAAGAGTTGCTACAATCTTCCGATACATGGATTTCCCTGGTACCATGAATATTCTGCAAAAGTAAGTGTGTAGCTGCTGTCTAACCAAGAGTGGAAGGAATACAAGAATAGGGCACGACAGATGGGCTGCTGACACAGGAGTCCCTGGCCAAACAGATGATTAAGCATTGCTGGCTTCCTGATCTCCCATTTGGGTGTCAGCAAGAAATGTAGAATTGCTCCCAAGCTGTAAAGTGAACAAGCTGTGGGTTTGTGCATTTTCAAAACAGCACCTACAGTGGGCACAAATTCTTCAAAAAAATTCTTGTGACCACCTCTGTCTTGCTGAGATTTCTGACCCAAGAACTGATACCGTTATGTCACATCCTCAAAAACTCAACCAAACTGCTGAAATGGGCATGTTGATGTAGCTGGGTGACCAGCACCAAGTGCTTTAGCATCTTGTTTTGAAAATGTAGCCTCCCTAGATTAAATCAAAATGTTTCAAAGGTGTCAATTCTAATTTTTTAAATTCATGTGCATAGATGTGCCTGCAGGGCTTTTTTGTTCACTTTAATGTCATTAACCGAGTTATGATATATGCTCTAATTTCTAGGATTGCTTACAGAATACATTGACAGAAAGTCAAGTAGCCACTTTGTTTTAATGTTAATAATACTATAACTTCATACATTCTCTCACACAAACAATTAAATGCTTTCCACTTTACTTACAACTTCCAACAAAGCCTGAGTAGTTGAACTGAGGTAAGCCTGAAGTTTTCCTGACTAAACCAGGATTTTACAAAGCATTAAAGTTCACATTTTAGCAATATTATAAAAACTTTTTTTTCCCCCCTAGTGAAAAGAGACATGCCTTTCTGAAACACCCCTCAGGCAGCAATGTTTCCCACAGCAACATAAGGCTGTTAAGATTGAGTAGATTAGGACAACACCCTGTCCTTACCAACAAAGCAGAGGAAGAGGAGGAAAATGATGTTGAGCAAGAATACTCCAGGCAAGCTGATGCTTCTCAGACACACTCCAGGTCCATGCCATAGAGAAGGGAATAGCCACCACTGTTTAGGCAACACTTTCCCAGACCCTAAACAGAGTATCCAAGATGGCCATATGGGCATTACTACTATTACTATAATTTGGATAGGGGAATGAAATAGGTATGAGGTCATTGACACTGGATGTGGGAACCCATGCAGCATTCTGTGTGGAGAGGAGCTCGCTGGCACAGCCGAGGGCTTTGGTGGTTTGGGAAAGTGTACATTAGGGAGAAGAATAGCACAAGGACAGTGCAAAGGCAGGCAGTGTTTCAGTGGACCCCTCCCCTTGCTCACACTAGCCAGCTCTGGGGGTGGGGTGGGTGGAGGAAGCAGTAGGTCAGGAAATGGCTGGTGAAGTGGGTAGGGGACTTCATCAGGGACAAAATGGAGTGTCAGGACTCTAAACCCACTCCCGTCCTCCTGGGGGTTTGGCTGCCTGGACTCAGGGCCAATCCAGATAGCGCAGCTGATGACCCCGGGGAAAACTCTTCCGGAAAGCGATGCAGGGAGGCTTCACCCAGGGCTGCCCCTCCTTCCCCTGGGACCTGCTTCAAAGCTGGGTCTCTTCCCCTTGGTCCCTGCCCGAATTACACTGCAGCTATGCCTGTGCATTGCCTGCTAAAGACTGCCAGAAGAGATTTGCATGACCATGTCTGGCAGCAACAGCAGAAACTGCAACATCCTGTAACGAGTACATCAGTAATGACATTTCAGAATGCTAACCCTGTTCCTTACTGGCCTGGCATTAGCATCTTTGCTGACAGATTTCACTCAATTTAAGGAATTTTGGTTTAAATTTGATTTTGAGTGATTAAAGATAACCTGTAAAAATATTTTTAGGAATCACTTGAATTCTTTCCAGCAAATACAATTATGGCTGCTGTATGGCATTGCAGAACTAGCAAAGTGTGCCACAATAAATCAGTTTGTGTTGTTTCCTTATCTCCTCCCAAGACAGGGATTCACAAACATTGTCCTACAAGGAGGACATTTTAATAAACAGAATTTTCAAGTTTCACTCCTGTTCACCACTGTGGACCAACTCCATTCAATTGAGATTCTGCAGCCCATGATAACTGCAATAACTGCTCAGTAATTAATATAAGGAAAGCTTAATGGAGATAGATGCTTCCTATGAACTTTGGTAACTTAAGACAAAGTACCATCAGCCCATGGGCAGACTTAGAAGTAAGAAAAATGTATAAGATCATCTAGAAAAATAAAGAGATGGGTAGTAGGCTAAAGAGAGGGGGCTAAACTTGACTAACTGCAGTGAGAGCACTAGGAGGAGGCTGTAACCTGACTGAACAGGCACTGATCAAAGTCACAGGGAAAGCGCGGTTGTTTAAATACCCAGAAGAGGAGCTTCACTCCTTTCCTAATTAGAGTGTATCTTTCACAGCTCGTTCCAGGGGTCCTCAAACTTTTTAACCAGGGGGCCAGCACATGGATGAAGTGGCAGGCAGTCATCTGCGGCTGCTTGGTTCCCCCCCCAACCCCTGGTGGGGTGTGGGGGTGGGGTTCTGTAAATACCGGGGGCCAGATTGAGGACCCCTGGCTCATTCACTCCCTGATAAAGCATATCTGTCCTGAAAAAGACTGATAAATACAGGACTGCTATGGAAGGAGGACCATAAAAAAAACCCCAAAGACATGAAATATCAAGAATGTACTACTTTTTCCAGTCAGCTAAAGGTTGAAATCCATCTGCTTTCAGAGCTGACTTCCATTCAGAGTAAACACCTAACCCAAAGACAGACAAAAGGACCAGAAATACGTGATTAAGACAAACTAAAAAATCTTAGGTAGGAACGGGCTATGTTGTTACTTTAAAAGAGGACTGGAACCAAGAGGAAATGCCTTGCATTTGCTAAGGCTAAAATGGCCATAGGAATACAGAAAAAAATGCCTCTGTTTCCTCAGCACTTGACCCCAAGGAGCAAGCAGATCACCACCTCCTGCAGCACCCTTCAGATTAGCTCTTCCAGTCCTATTTCAGGAGAAAAAAAAAAAATCTCTTAGCAAACCCCTATGTCCTTTCTTCATGGAAGCACATGAAAACACACTTATCTAGAGGTAAACACATGCTCAAGAGTTTTGCTGGGAATTTTTTTTTTCCCTTTAGGCTGCAGGTGACTAAAATAGCAGCACTGTCCATGTGTAGAATTTAAAATAAAAAAATGAAAACCAACAAAACCAAGAGTGCTAAGCTACAACATTAAAAAGATCAGACTAAGAACCTTCCAGAAGAAGCAATATAGTTAGTAGCCGTAATAACAACAGCGGATAAAGCACAATCTCTTGATAAGGATGTTGGAGCTTCTAGACATCCAAGAAAATACAAGCTAAAGAGAGAAGGAAAACACTGAAGAGGAGAAGAAAACAGATGCAATGAATCTGCCACACAGCAACAGTTATCCAAAGGCAGTGGGGGGATCTATGAAAGGAGGGATGCCACTACACATCCTATGGGCTTTTCAGGCAAGGTGATAATGTAACCAGAGGAGAAGTCTGTACAACAGTAGAGATACACCTAGAAAGAGGGTGACAAGGACAACTGTTCACAGCCAGGCAGACAAAACTCTCTCAGAGCCTGTGTGTAACTGGACTGCCCTAGGTTTAAGAATAATTGGAGTCACACACATACAACAACCATGAGAAAGCATGCAAACTGGGACTGAGGGCTGGATGCTACTCCACAACACAGACTTCCTCCAATAGCATAAAATTACTGTGACACAGCTCTGAAGCAGACTGTCCCTCTGTTGCAGCACTCCCAAAACTAGCCAGCTGTAGCAAGGCTTTTACCACCCCATACCAGGTTAACTTCAGTAAGTAGTTCCCAAGCCTTGCCCTGCACAGCTACCAATCCCCCACAAGGTTTCAATAGTTCATCTACCATCCATGCTGTTTCTTCATACTCTTCAGGCCAGTCCCTCCACTTCTTGCCTCTGCTGCAGCCTTCTCATCTCTCCTACCTCCAGGACACTGACTCTCACTCCTCCCTCTGCTTCTTCCCAGTCTCTCTTCATTAGCTGCTCCTCTTTCATTCCCCTTAGAGCTATTTAACCACTTAGCAGGAACCAGTCACAGCTGCACCTTATCCACATCAGCCAACCCACCGCCCCTGAAGCCAGCCCACAGCTGTATATTGTTAATTAACCCAGCTTCACTCCTCTACATCCCTCGGCTGAGGGGCAGTAGTGCTATCCCATAGCCAGGGCTCCCCATGCATCTGGCACACTTCAAAGGAATAGCTCAGGTTCTGAATAAGAAAATTATGGATTTAATTCTGCAAGACTAGTCATTGATATTCACCTGTTAGACATTTTCACATTGTTTTGCTGAGTAAGAAGACTTTAACACCTCTGGATGCTTTCAAACTGTTTTGTACTGCCAGAGCAATATAAAAGTACTTAGTATAAAAGAATTAAGCCAGGAATGTGTAACGGAAAAGGCATGGATGTGTTTGGAAAACCTATAATACCCACAGCGCATGCAGGACTAAGTCATGCACTGGCACTCCGCTCGCAGACAGGTGTGCCGGTCTGTGACATTATATTCCTCCAGTTGTTTCTTACCACTCCTATGCTGAGAGCTTCCACCCCCGCAGCTCTGTTGGCAAAAAGAATTAAGTGAGCACTCCCTCGTGTGCTTCCAACAAGTCAGATGGATTAGTCAACAAAGAAGGTCTAAACCAGCCTGCTCGCTTTGCCTGAAGCAAATGAAAGCGCTCTTAAACAAACCCTTTTACCAGCAGAGCTATGGCAGTTGTAACTACAGCATCAAAGGGGTAGCATGTAGGTGCGAACTGGCAAAATCTTCAAATGGCACAGTTAGATCTGGAACATGCTGCCTATCCATAGCTTTACAAGCATGCACAAGCTATAGCATCTTGCGTGCACAACACCTGTCCACATGTATATTTTATTCTGCAGCAAATACAAAGTTAATGCAATTATACCAAAAATTCTTCCACTGTGGGCTAGATTAGGGCACATTATCTTACATCTGCTGTGTGCTAAGAGCATAGAAGAAAACAGTTATCAGACAACAGATGGTAAGTCTTCAAAAAGGGCAAGAAGGAGGACTCAGGAAACTACACGCCAGTCAGCCTCACCTCCACCCCTGGAACAGAGGTGCAACAGCTCATCCTGGATGTCATCTCTAAGCACATGCAGGAAAAGAAGGTTATCAGGAGCAGTTAACATGGGTTCACCAAGAGGAAATCACGCCTGACCAACCTAATAGCCTTCTACGATGGAATGACTGGCTGGGTAGATGAGGGGAAACTGGTGGATGTTGTCTACCTTGACTTCAGCAAGGCTTTTGACACTGTCTCCCGTAACATCCCCATAGGTAAGCTCGGGCAGTGTGGGTCAGATGAATGGACAGTGAGGTGGGTCGAGAACTGGCTGAATGGCAGAGCTCAGAGGGTTGTGATCAGCGATGCAGAGTCTGGCTGGAGGCCTGTAGCCAGCGGTGTTCCCCAGGGTCAGTGCTGGGCCCAGTCCTGTTCAATTTATTCATCAATGAACTAGAAGAAGGGCCAGAATGCACCCTCAGCAAGTTTGCTGATGACACCAAACTGGGAGGAGTGGCTGACACACCAGCAGGCTGCGCTGCCATTCAGCGAGACCTGGGCAGGCTGGAGGGCTGGGCAGAGAGGAACCTCATGAAGTTCAACAAAGGCAAGTGTAGGGTCCTGCACCTGGGGAGGAACAGCCCCACGCACCAGCACAGGCTGGGGGCTGATCTCCTCAAAGGCAGCTCTGTGGGGAAGGGACCTGGGAGTGCTGGTGGGCAGCAAGCTGGCCATGAGCCAGCAGTGTGTCTCTGTGACCCAGAAGGCCAATGGGATCCTGGGGGGCACTGGGAGGACTGTGGCCAGCAGGTGAGGGAGGTGATCCTGCCCTTCTGCTCTGCCCTGGTGAGGCCACATCTGGAGCGCTGTGTCCAGTGCTGGGCTCCCCAGTTCAAGAGAGACAGGGAACTGCTGGGGAGGGTCCAGTGGAGGGTTATGAAGATGATGAGGGGACTGGAGCATCTCCCTTCTGAGGAAAGGCTGAGAGAGCTGGGCCTGTTCAGCCTGGAGAAGAGAAGGCTGGGAGGGGATATCATCAGTGTCTACAGATATCTTAAGGGTGAGTGCCAAGAGGACAGGTCCGGGCTCTTTTCAGTGGTGCCCAGCAACAGGACAAGGGGCAATGGGCACAAACTGCAACTCAGGAAGCTCCACCTGGATGTGAGGAAAAACATCTTTACCTTGAGGGTGACAGATCACTGGCACAGGCTGCCCAGAGAGGCTGTGGAGTCTTCTTCTCTGGAGACATTTAAAAGCCACCTGGACATGAGTCTGTGCAACCTGCTCAGGCAAACCTGCTTTAGCAGGGGGGTTGGACTAGATGATCTCCAGAGGTACCTTCCAAGCCTGGCTATTCTGTGATTCTGTGATAACTTTCTAACCTACGATCACCGGGTATGATTATGCAAAATTAAGTAATTGACCTGAAAAAGGTCGTGATTTACCTTTCCAAATGTCACTTACAAGGTATTCCAAGACAGGTAACTGCAGAAACTCAATTTTAATTCAGTTTACTACAGATACAGCTACTGATTGTAGTCGAAATACTCTGCTGACACTGTACAAATGTGCAAGCTTCTATTATTGGGAATCACACTTCTGAAAGTCTTTTCTAATTGTAATCTGGAAGCAAGGATTGCAACATGAACAGATGTGCCTGTGCCAGGTTGGACAGCAATGAAATCTCAGCACACAAGCCTTCCCAAGTCACTCAGCACTCCCTAGGCTGCTGAACCTGTGCCACCAAAATCTACTTTGGTATGCCTACTACAGCAGCACCTGAACATGCAGTGTAAGCATAACCTCAGACTAGGGCTGGCATCAAGGTTTCAAAGTCCTTCCTCATCAGCTTCAATCTTTGTATTATCCTCCTCGTACCTGTGAAGTAGCACAGTTCATACTACAAAGTGATAGGTTAGGCTATTTATTTTCTGCTATGATCTGGTTTTCCACTTTTGATGTATCAGGGCAAACATGTGCTTGTTCCTGCCCCAGTAATAAGGCTCCAAGTCCAACACTTTGCTGTGTGATCCTCACAGCAGATCAGCCTATTTTGCAGAGTAATGCTTTTGCTTGAGAGACAAAAGAGCCTCCTCTCCCATTAGTGATCTTCTAGCTTCCAAAATCCATCAATATGCAGGAGTATATGCCCAGGAATATTGATTTCCAGTAACACAGAAACCATGTTAGTGAAACTTGAAGTCCCTCTGAAAAAAATCTTGACTCTTCCTTACTGTATGAGATGTGCTCTAGGGATAGGACAACAATCCATCGGTTTCAGACGCTATCTTGGAAGAGTCAGCCTGATCGCAAAAGTATTTCTGAGGTTCACAGCAGGAATTTCAGGACAGAAATCTTTCCAGATGTAACATGCTGTTAGTGTCAGTAATATTTTGCTGAAAATGCTATGATTGGTATATGCTAGAACTGCAACATGTCTCTCAGGGCATGATTTATTCCTCACTCATTTCTGTAAGAGTTAGCTCTCCTCAGCTGTGACAAAAGGAGACACTGGATGTGTGCAACAAGCTCACTACCCCTATGGATAATACACTGTCCCTAATCAACCGAGTACTCTACATCAGGCATCATGCAGGTATAAAAATTTAATCCTCAGTCTTCCACAAGGTGTTTTATCATCTAAAAGCAAAAGATCCTATTCTTTGTGTAGAAGCTTGCAATTTGTTCATTGAAACCCTAATTCAGCAGAATGTACAAACACAGATTTAAATGTTTTGGTAGAATGGGCTTTAGTACATATACAGAAGCAGTATTAAATATGGAATTGATTAGTGACAATATTAATGCACACAGGAGTTTTATAAACCACTCTCCCCAGATACATATACAGCTGGAGTGATAAAGAGGATTTTGTCTGATGTTCACTCCCTTTCATGGCATTTTGCCTACTTATTTATTTTTAAATATCGGATTTTTAGATCCTGGAAAACAAAAATAAGTGTCAAGCGATGACTTCCTAGGGTATGTACCCTGCACAAAGTGCTACCAGTGACTGGCACCTGTATAGTCTAGACTTGGGTTATTCTAGATTTGGAGCAAAATGCCACACTGCAGCAGTGTAGATACCATGATGTATCAATTATTAATTCCGCTCTCTCGTGTGAAGCCCTAGCCTTTCATTTGCAGGGAGCCAAATCAGTATGATTCTTTCCCAATGAACAGTGGGAGATTTTTATGTCTTTCTGTAACATAGGAGAAAGAAGCAGAAAGAACCAAAGGACTATTGGAGAAATAAGGAAGCTGCATGTTCCATCTGAAGAATTAGGTTTCAGACTGAACAAAATAGCATTTTCTATCTACAGGACTAAGACAGTTGACCTCTAAGGATTTCTTTCCTATACTGTCCTATGAAAGAGTGGAAAAGCAAAGACATTCTAGCTGCTGTCCAAATTTATGACCTTTGGCAGTAAGTACTACTGACTCTCAAGAGACTATGGGTGAAAAAGGTATGTTAAAAAATTACCATGAAGTGTACATCAATGATTACTTTTTACTTACGAACCTTAGCAGCATGTGAATTTGATAGGGGAACTGAAAAACAGTTGATGAAGAAACAGCAAATTAAAGTTTATACAAAATAAATGCATTTTTGCTACAGCATCTCATGACGCTTTTTAAAATATTTAGTCCCATCATGAATGGAATAAAAAACCTTCTTGCAACAAAGCAGTCTGAAATCAAGAATTTCTGCAGTGAAGATTAAGTGGTTTGAAAATTTTTGCAAATTATTCAGTGACAAAAAAAGTTATGCAAAAGTTAAGATTACCTGGGGAGACCTGTGTCCATGAAGACACTTCAGCAAAATGGAATTATCAAATGGACCAACACAACCTCAATTCTGCCATTACAGACAGAGCCATTACAGACCAACTAAATTAGCCACAATGATTCGGCGAAGTTCCCTTTCTTGAGTGCTCTGCACAGTGGTGGAATCCCCTGAGCAAGCTGACAAAGCAAAAGCATGATGAGATGATTTGGGAGGAGCTATTACCAAAGGTCTTCTCATCAAACAGTCCATGAGAGTCTGAGATGCGCTCCCTGAGCAACCTATGGTAACTTTGAGGTTGGCCGTGCTTTGAACTGAGTGAACTCTGGAGGCTTCCTGCAATCTAAATTATTTTATGATTCTGTATCGATTCATGAGCACTCTAGATTACCTGCTGCAATCAAGTAACAGTTCTTTGCACTCCAAAATGGGGACCCTAGAGCTCATGATCCTACCGTTTCTCCTATCTATCTTATCCCAGCTTGTTCCTGGATGTCCACTCCGTAGGTTTTAAACATACCAGTCCTGGGTGCCGGTTACGTTTCCCGAGATCACAAGTAGCCTGCTCTCTAAATGTGAATCCCAGCAGGGATTCTTAATGTAAACTCTCTGTATACACTCACTGCAATCCCCACTAAACATACAGCGAGAAATAATCTACCACACCAAACATCTCTTTAAAATTATAAAATGGGTAAGAAATTCTAATGTAGGTAAGTGCTGAGGCGCTAGTTAGCTGACAAATGCTGACAGGCAAGGACCAAGCGCCAGAGGAATGCAAAAACATTGATACATTACGAAGCCTAAAACTTTACGAAATACGGGTCTGCTTTGTATTTTATGGAGGCTGTGCCACGGGGAACCCTTTGCTTTCACGGACCCAGATCTGAATCCCTGTCTCCACCCTGTGCCCCAGTGAGGCACAGCAAATTTCAAAATTCTTCTGTCTCCCATCACTCCTCTGCCCCCTTGCCCAAATTGAGACCATCTTTGCTCCTCTCCCGGCAACGTGATCCTGCCCTTCACAGTGTCTTTCTCCACGACAGACCCGACCCTCCTCTCCCCCTGAGAATTTTAGAAAGATTTCCTTAATCTTTCCAAAGTATAAATTTTTCTACCAAAGGTCTCCTTTTCCCAGGGAACACTTCAGAAAGAGGAACGCGTTCTTGGTTGCAGCAGTTTGTATTTATAGCATTTATAGTATTCTTGCAAAGTCCTCTCCGAAGCGCAAGCCGAAGCCAGCTCCCGCAGACCTTTGCGCATCGCCAGGCCAGGGGAGAGCCGCATCTTTTTTTACGACCGAGTACTTGCAGCTGCGTTACGCGACAGCCACAACGCCGCGCTTCACCTGGAGGCGCCCACAGCCCTCGGGCATCCGCTGCCTACTGCCCTGGGGCCGGCGGGGACGCAGTTAACGACCCTCACAGCAGGCCGGGGGGGCTGCGGTTTAGATCCGCGACCGCCGAGCGGTGTTTGCACGGCACCGAGGCTCGCTCCGTTTATCACTCTGCCCCGCTCCAGGGGACAGATCGGGGGTGCCAGAGGGGTTGGGAGGCGACACCACCGAGCAGACGACGGGACCTGCGCAGGGGACAGCCCGCGCCGCCGAACACCGTGCCCCGCCGCAGAGCGGCCAGGGGGGCCGGGGCACCGAACCACCTTCTCCGCAGGGGCGGGCCGGGCGTCTGACCCCCGCGGGGTGCGGCGCGCCCGCCCCCGCCCCGCTGCCGCCGCTGCCGTCCCTCCGTGCCCCTCCCGCCTCTCCGCGCACCGAGCTGCTCTGTACCCCGGCCCGCCGGTCCCCTCGCCCTTCCCCTTCGTCGCCCGGGGGTGCGGGGCGCAGGCGGGCCCGGCGGAGTCGCCCTTCGCCATCCGCCCGGCACCCCCCACCTCCGCCCGCCCCCGCGCACGCTGCCGCGCCTCGAGCCGTCGCCCCGCGGAGGGAGGGGACGGGACCCGCCCCGCCGGCACGTGCGGGCAGCCCGCGCGCCTGCGCCGCGGCTATAACGGTACCGCCGCACCCGGTCGCGCCGCGCAGCCCGCCGGCCGCGCAGCCCCGGGAGGCTCGGCCGCGCCGCCACCCCCACCCCGCCGCTCGCCCCTCGGGACCCGCGGCCGGCCTGCCGCGCCTGCGCGCCGGAGCGGGGGGGGGGGGGGGCCGCGGCCCCTCGGGGGGGAGGGAGGAGGGGGGTCGCTCGCCGCGGGGCGGGCGGGGCGGGGCGCGCGCGGCGCGGCGGGGCGGGCGGGCGGCGCGAGGGGCGCGTGACGCGCCCCAGCTGTCGCGCCCGCCCCGCCGGCCCCCCGCCTGCCCGCCCCCCGCTCGCGCTCCCCCTCCCCTGCGGTGGCTCTCCCGGTGCATTGTGGGAGCAGTCCGTTGTTCATTTGCCATTCGACCTGATCCGGGGCCTGTTGGGACGGAAGCGCCGCCGAGCGGGATCCATTGTGGGGAGCCTGCGGCGGTGATCTAGGCCGGAGCCGGGGGGCGAGCCGCCGGACTCCGTTTCTCTCGGCCGCCACCCCCGCCCTTCCCGCACGGCAGCCGGCGCCTCCTTCCCCCTTCCCGCGGGCAGAGCCCTCGGCCGGGCGGGGAGCGGCGGGCCAGGGGCGCGAGGAGGCGGCGGGCGGGGGGCGCGCGCGCGCCATGTTCGCGGAGATGAACCGGCGGACGCTGGCGTTCCGGGGCGGCGGCCTGGTCACCGCGGCGGCGGCGGCCGGCGGCGGGGCCGGCGGCGCGGCCGAGGCCTGGGACCGGCAGGACCCCGAGCCGCTGAACGGGCGCGGGGCGGACGAGGAAGTGGAGCTGGAGGGGCTGGAGGCCGAGGAGCTGGAGGGCGCCGCCGACGAGAAGGACCTGCTGCTGCCGCAGGACGCGGTCTCGCCCCCCGCCGCCGGCCCCATGTTCGCCGAGAGAAACCGCCGGACGCTGGCCTTTCGGGGCGGCGGGGGGCTCCTGGCCGCCCCCTCCGCCGCGAACAATGGCTGCGAAGCCCCGGCCTGGCCGCGGAAACACTTCAATGGGCGGGGGGCGGACGAGGAGATGGAGTTGGAGGGCGCGGAGGGCCTGGAGCCGGAGGGCCTGCTGGAGGGGAAGGAGCTGGTCCAGGACGGGGGATCCCTGAGTGACAGCAGCGACGACGAGGAGGACGGCGAAGGGGGCAGCCTGGGCGACGGCAGCGGCGCCGAGGGCGGCAGCTGCAGCAGCAGCAGGCGGTCTGGGGGCGACGGAGGGGACGAGGCGGAGGGCAGCAGCGTGGGCGCGGGGGAGGGGGAGAGCATCAAGCATTTCCCGCTAGCCAGGCCCAAGTCGCTGCTGCAGAAGCTGCACATCTCCTTCCAGGGCTCCTGGCTCAAGGAGTTCCCATGGCTCTACTACTGCCAGGAGACCGGCCTCATGTCCTGCGCCTGGTGCACCGCTGCCGCGGCCGCCGCCGCCCCTCCCGAGCTGATCATGGCCGGCGGGGCCCTGCCTGGGGGGCACGACGAGCTCTGCAAGGGCACCCGCAACTACAAGCGGGCCCTGCTCCTGCGGCACCACCTCTCCGCCGAGCATCGCCTAAACGAGCCCGTCAGCGCCGAGCAGGTAGGGGACGCGGCGGTCGGGCCGGGTGGCGGAGGAGGGGCGGGGGAGGGGGGACGTACCCGGCCGGGTCCCGCGGGGAGGCCGGCCTTCCCTCTCGCGTAGGTGGCTTTTTCTTTTTTTTGTTGGTTTTTTTTTTTTTGTGTTTTCTTTTTGTTTTAACCTGATACCCCCGTGTGTGAACTTCTTTAAATGGCTTCCTGTGCTGTTTATTGTTGCCCGGCGGCCCGGGCACGCCGTGCTGCTCTCGCACGCCGTCTCCGCAGCGGGAGGCGAGTCCGCTCCGCTTTCCCGTTCGGGGCGACTGTCCCGCTGGGTTTGGGCAAGCACAGCGCTGCCCTGGTGCAGCTCGGCAGCGGTTGCACCAGCTATTGTTTGTGGCTGTAACGTCACCTGTTCGGTGGTAGCGGGTGCCGTTTTCATTAGTTCATCTGTTTATCTCGCGAAGATACACCGGCAATGTGGGAAAAAGTTGCGTACGCGTACCAGTGTTGCAGCAGTGATTTAAAAACACTCGTTACAACTTCCTCCTGCGGTACCGGGGAAGGGAGGGTAGTGTCCGGCTGCGTGTGAAGCGGGTACTTGCCAGCGTGAAATTAGAATTGCTCTGCCGTTCTTAACGGCGTGGTCCCAGGGCACTAGTCGGTTAACTGTGTAGTCAAGACCTTCTCGTTTAAATCTTTTTTCCCCCCCGATTGTGTTGCTTTAGATTGAGTTACTGAGCAAGAAGTCTGCAGTGTCGCTTGGTGTGCGAGATAAACATGTGGTTTCCTGAAAGCCATGTTAATATGCCAGCTCTCCTCTAATGTTTTAGGACTAGCGAAACTCATCATGTTCCCCGCTGAACTTAAAATTACTGTGTTTCTTGGCAGCTATTGCGAATAAGGCAGGGCTAACTCTAGAACGTAGGTGGATACAAAGCTCCTAAAGAATATTCGTGTTGAATCACCAGCCTTCTGTAGCCTTTCCTCCTAAGGATATGTGCGCTGCAAAAAGTTCACGCAGGTCGTCTAGCTGGCGTTAAACTTGCCAGCGGGCACAAGCTAATGAATGTGCTTCAGGTTAGGCTGGTACTTGAACTGCTAGGTTGAACTTGAGCTGTTAGCCAAAACGAATTCCTGATGGCTCTGTTTTTCGCTATTCAGAGTTCGGTTTTTATTAAACGCTCACCTTGGTTGGATAAATGTGTCGAGTACAAATTGCTGCGCAGTAGTTAAATTGAGCTTATTGCTTGAAGGCTTTAAGGAGCTCAGGGTACCTTGGACAAGAGCTGTGTTTCTAATATGTGATTCTAATGTTTGGGGAGGATGTCAAGATGACAGATAAAATGTTAGGTGAATGTAGATTTTATTAGAGCGCGTTGAAAAATCTTGTGGTGCATGAATATCAGTTATCCAAAAATACTATTTTTGCATTTACACATGCGATGCTCACCTTCAAGATAAATAATACTACCTTTTCAGTAAATGTATTTCTAAGGCAGGTATTGTTACAGGCATTTCATGGCAGTAGGTCATCTTATCGGTTTCCTCCAATCTGGGGTTTGCTATTCACTCGGCAGTATTTTAGCCAAACTTGCTTGAAATACGTGTTTCTAATTTTGAAACTTTAATTCCCTATTTCTTTTAACTCTTTCTATTTTTGAAAATGTTTTTCTTGTTTAATGTTATTGCAGTGTATTCCTTGCCACCTTGTTGCCTAGTTTCTAACTTTTGAGTTGTGAATGATTACCCCGTAAAGGTATGTCCTGTCACTGTAGCCTCCAGTGTCACTAGGTGTTGCTAATTCATGCCACACTCAGAAGTTTCTCTCACCCCCATCAAGCTGTGTGTAAATAAAACATATTCCAAGCAGTTTTTCCTGTTAAACTGACTAGCTTTTTCTTTCTGTCTTCCTACACCCAGTCTGTCATAAGACCACTAAATACTTCTTTAAATTCTAGGCTACTGTGACATGCAAGCCAATACTCTCTCCCCCCTTCCACCACCCCGAATGTTTATTTTGAGATTAACCTTTTATTGTCCTATTGCTTTTATACCACTGATAGTTTTAAGAAAAAATATTTGTAAGTAACTAATTATAAATGAAACAGTAGGATAGATGAGATGCATCAGTGGTTCTTTTGTACTGTATTAAAGGTAAGGTTTGGTCAAAGTAAGCTTCTGTGAAGTAACTTTACAGATTGATGTTTTCAAGTGGAAAACAGTGCTGGATGCATCCCTGGGCAATTACATTTCAATTTAAAACTTCTCACAAGGGAAGGAATTGCAATTTTTCAAACATCTGTGTAGGTTTTTTTGTGGTGCATTTTTGGGTTATACTTGCTTTATTGAAAAATCTGATTAAGACCCTTTGTTTTCTTTCTGCTTTTGTGTTTAATTTCCATACACTTTTAACACTTTCAATAACACTTGAATTTCTCTTGATACATATGTTTAAATTAATCCCAAAACAATAATCCCATTTTTTCCTTAATGTACCAGATACTTGGAACAGAAGTAGGTAATTTGTACCCTGACCATATTTCCAACGTACATAATGAGGCCGCAAAGCCATTTGGATTTAATGAAACTTGGGAGAGATCTTTCAGCCTTTGTCTTAGAGACAACACACATGTTTTCTTGACTTGACAAGCTTCAACTGCAGGGCATGTTTAGCAGCTGCTAATAAACATATGGCATAGTGCCACTGTTCAAGTGCAAAAAGGAAATTGTAGGTGTTAAGACAGTAAAGCAGTGGAAATTTCTATAGGTCTGTTGGATATTACACTCATGAGGAAATGAGTGATGATTTCAGTTTATTTTTGGGATACATTTAATTTGGAATGCCAAAATACATCACAAGTGGTTGCAGCTGCTGTAATTCAAGGGTATTGAGCTGTCAGTCAGTGCTGCTTTCTAAGATGAAAATCTTGACTTTTTTTCTGTTCTTGTTTTTAAAATAATGTCTCCATAGTAAAGCTTAAGGAAAATTATAATCGGCTTGAAACTACCTTTGTGGGTTCTTCTTTTTAATGAATGGGCTATTGTGTTGCAAAAAAATCTTAAGAAATAGACACTTACTGGGAAATCACAGCAAAAGATTTTCATTCTGTGATTAATTTAGATCTGTAAGATGCAGATTTATTGGCTGCTGGGGGTTTTACCCCTTAAAGCAGCTTCTTAAAACATTTTCTCTCTGGACATAATTTGAGGCTGAGCTTTGGAAATACTGCCAGAAAAGCTTTCTCTAGTCTAACAGGCATGTTGGTTTAAAGCAGAAGCTCTGCAAAAGGAGGAAGGCCTTTGATGTGTTATTTTTTCCATGTGAACGGTATTTGTTTGCTTTGTGACCAGTGATGAATAGAAGTTCTTCAGATGTAAGAGTTGCATTATAGTGTCCTAAGTTAATTTCTTGAATTACTCTGCGCAGAGCAAAAAAAAAAAGAGGAGGAAGTCAGGCTTTCAGGGTAAGGATCATAATTTACCATATTTTTATGTAGTGTTTTTACCAGAGCTTGAACTACTTGATTGGATGTTAGGCACTTAACTGAACAGTTTAAAATCGTCGAGTTTTCTGTGAGCAGTGATACAGCATGTAAAACAGCAGCAGAGCATCATATGTGCAGTTGATAGAACCGTATTTTGAAATAATTTTCCTCTGCAGCTGCACATGCTTAAGAAGCTCCTGATAGTTCACTTCTGTTAGAGGATCCATTTTTCAGGCTGAGATTAATTTGGGGGCATAGGGAACTGATGTAGAGTAAGGTGTGGTAGTGGGGAAGGGATTACAAAAATGTGGCATAACTACTTTTCATATACATACAGTTGAGATGGAATCTATGGTTAGATTGGGGGTTTTATGTGGTGTTTTTTCTTTCTTCACCACTGCCTCCCTCCCCACCCCCCATTGCTCCCAGGAGACAGTATGCTGATGGCACAGGAGGAGAAAGAAAAGCAAGTTTCTGTAGCAGTTTTTGATCATCTGTTTTTGCTCCTTTTAGCTTTTAGGCAAGTTTAATTAGTGAGTTATATATACGAAATAATAATTTCTCTTTGGGTGTATTCAGATGACTCTTAATTCATTGAAACTGAGCACAGTATTTGTTTCCTTGAGCAGTCTCTGTTCTGTTAGACTGCTTCTTAATCTCACCTACAGCGAGAAGCTTTTCAGACTTACAATGCTGTAGATTCCACAGGTAAAACTGAAGTAGTCCTGATTTTGATTCTAGAATTCCTGTCAGTTTTTATTAAAGGATAAGGTGGTTTGGTGTTAGATCACTTAGGTGATGGGCATGTTTGGTCTGTATTCTGAAAATATATTGACTTCTAAGCAAGTGTTATTAGTGTTTGGTTCTCATCTGAAAAACAGTACCCTTATGATGTGCCGTGAGTGCAGCATAAGTAACAAAAGCTTGAAAATAAAGGGGCTTTTTTGTTTTCTGTAACTATTTTCTGCATTTACTTTTGATTGAATGGTACTGTACTTCTCCTGTACAAAGGGGAGATGTTTAAAACTCTCCAAGGGATATTATTTTTTTCTCACAGTAAATGTTAATGCTACTTGTCACGTTTGGTGTACATAGGCTTGAAGACTGTTCAGATGTTGGGGCTTTCATTTCATTTGAGATGTGGCATTCTCATACCAGCAGTTAAACAGTTCTTTTCCAGTATTACAGTTTTTAAAATGCTTATGCACCCATTTCTGTAAAGCTGTAATACTGATCTCTTCCCCCGTACACACCCGTGTAGCTTGGACAGTTGTTACATAATGTCTCTTATTTTCACTCAGCCTTCTGATCTTCTCATAATGAAGACTTCAGCCTTGTGTTTCTGTAGCACATTTGTGATATGCAGCTCCTTTCCAAACCACTGCAGAATTAAAAAAAATAATAGTAATTGTAGTGCTTAATGTGTTTTCAGAGAATGAAATGGTCAGCTATCATACCTAACATTTACTGTGTGAGGTGCAAGTCACTGATGATTGACTTTAACTTGAGTGACAACACTTTAGGGTATGATAGTTTTTGTCTTGATCTCATCCAAGGTGTGTTGAAACTACACAGTGCTTCTCCATTAGCTGTCACACGTTTGGGACATACTTCCTGTTTCAGAGGTCTGATATGGAAGAGTAATTGGGTATGTTGGAGCATATGCAGAAAAAATTAAGCCAAAGTTGGACAAAGATCTCTTGCTTGTTGTCACATAAGGGTAGAGATTTAGGAGCAACTTGAATGTGACAAACTGGAATGCCTGCAGAAGATGCTGAAACAGTAGTTTCTGTTTTGGTTCTGCTGGGTAGTATTTGCTGCTTATAGATGTAAATACTATTTTAGAGGATGTAGTTACAGCCTCAGTTGTCATCCCAGTGATCCACACTGGGATTTTAACTTGAGGTGTGAGTACTGATTTAATGCACCAATTCCTGTGTGGTAGAAAGTGACCTTTTATATATATATATGTATATATGGCTGGTTTCTGCCGTAGTCCCAAATTAAGCGTAGTACTTTTCTGCAATATATATTTTAGTGCCAGTAGAGATTATGGGCTCATGACAGCATTAACATTACCTGTTAATGCTGATTTTTACCTGTAATGTTGAGGCAGTCAAGCTTTTAATGATACCTCAATCCCCCAAATCTATGAGGAGTTTTAGGAAACAAGAGGAGAAAATAATGGTATCATTTATGAAATCTGATCTCTCTTCCTAAACCATATTGGAGCCAGCCAGTTTTGAACTGTTCTTATTTGCTTGGGAAAGAAGAGAGAGTTTTAGAGATCCAGTATGGAAAAGACTCTCTCATTGTTGCTGCTCTTGATGGCAGTACATATTAATTGATACAAGTATGGTCTCAAATACATCAGCCTGTGTTGTTTTCTGCTTTGTCCTAGCTGCTGCTTTGTTGGAACTCTGAATCATCATTGTCTGAACATCAGTTACAAGTTTTCTAAATGCTGTCATATCTAGTTCAGATCTCCTGTTACTTAGCAGCCTCACTGTCTGAACTAATCTTTAATAACAACTAATTTCTTGGTGTTGGATTGTCTGATACTACTTTTAGCAAAATTTTGAAGCCACGTTTGAGATCATGTCTTGAAAATGTCATAGAGACACAAGTACACATTGTCTGTGTAATAAGTATGTACCAGTTAAAGGTGTTGCTACTGGAAAGTTTCAGTGGAGCTTGATTGAAGAAAGTCTTGGTTAAATAATGTAACGGAAGCTGAAGTTCTGTTTAGTTGCCTGCAACATTCTGTCAATTTGTCAGGCAGTACTGCTATTTAATCCTAAACCTGCCACTAACAGAAAATAAAGACTAAATGATTAATTTGTAGAACTGTGTAAGGAATATGTCTACTATTATAACTACTACAGTAACATGTTTTCTTTAAGACATACATGGCAGGGGGGCTGGAAGTAAATGATCTCTAAGGTGCCTTTCAACCTAAAGCACTCTGTGGTTGGGAGAGCATGAGAAAATGTTGAATCAGTTATCAGAGTTCTACTTGCCCGTTTAAGTGGCGGTTTTTAGGGAAGAATGGGAGGTTGGATATGTGAGAACCATGTATTTAAATCTTTGGAAAGAGACTCCTTTAATGTATGTGGCTTAAGACAAACAAGTACTTCACACTCAAATCTTTCCTTGCTTTTGGCTGAAATTTCATTTCCTTTGCCCTCAAGGCCATTCTGCTAGTGTTGGTTCAAATTTGGAGGTGGAGGGTGCAGAATGAGATCGTGATTGTTAGTTTTCAGAAGTGTTTTTTTAATTACATATTCCTGCCTCTATGACCAAGAATGTTAATTTCATTCATATGATTTTTTTGTGTTCTCAGTTTATTTTCATATCCTTATTATAGTGTTGGACTAAGGAAAGCATTCATTAAACGCTAATTATGGTTGTGGGGTTTTTTTTAATTGCAGGAATCGGAGTTACCATCAGAACTGAATAATGAAGGATACTGTGATTTTAACAGCAGGCCAAATGAGAACTCTTACTGCTATCAGCTCCTGCAAGAGCTCAATGAGCAGAGGAAGAAAGGCATTCTTTGTGATGTTAATATTGTGGTGAGCGGGAGGGTCTTCAGAGCTCACAAGAACATCCTGGTTGCAGGCAGCCGCTTCTTTAAGACTCTCTATTGCTTTACAAACAAAGAAAGCCGTAACCAAACCACTGTTACCTATTTAGATGTTGTTGCTGTTCAAGGTTTTTCTGTCATCTTGGACTTCTTATATTCTGGTAACCTCGTGCTTACGAGCCAAAATGCCATTGAAGTCATGTCAGTGGCCAGCTACCTTCAGATGACGGAGGTTGTCCAGTCCTGCCGCAACTTCATTAAAGATGCCTTAAACATTAGTATAAAATCAGAAGCTCCAGAGACCGTTGTCGTGGATTACAACAGAAGATCTGTTAGTAGGGATGGTTTGTCTCCAAGGGATCAGAAAGTTGCCAGCTTCTGGGCAACACGGAACCTTACCAACTTGGCAAGTAGCATAAAAACTGAGAATGATGGTTACTCTATTGATGAGGGCCAAATGGAAAGCTACCAAATGAATGACTGCAGCTGGGTCCAGGACAGCTCACCTGAAATGGCTGAAAATGAATCTCAAGGTGAGGGAAAAGTTTTCGTATGGAATGACATGGGCGCACAGGGTCAATCAGTTCAAGAGCCTGGAAAAGCAAGAAGGAAAAACCAAACTACAAAGAGATTTATTTATAATATACCACCTAATACTGAAGAGAACTCAGAAGATTGCTCAGTGTTGCAACCATCAGTCCCGTATCCGGAAGAAGATTTGTCATTTATTAAAGAAGAAGCAGGTAAATATTGCTTAATGTCAATCATGTCATGTGAAAACTGAATTAATGAATAAAGTACATGACAATGTAACTTTTATAAAATACGTTGGATAGGATCTTTTAGTAAATTCAGCACACCAATCAGGTTACTAAATCAGTAATCTGATTGTCCACCTTGGGACACAGCAGTGTATCTTTGGCTAGAGAATGGAATGACAGTGCTGTGCTGTGCAGTGTGTAACATGCTGTTCGCATTTGATGCTTGAGTTGGGGATCCTTACCAGCAGGTAGAAACTAGAATTTTTGTTTACATTTAATCTGTAGCTGCTATTAGGCATAAAATCAAGGAGTGATAACTGGTGGTTAAGGACGTTAGCTGGTTGCATAGAGCAAAAAGACCTTTAACTTCCTTCCTTACACTAGCAAAAGACTTTTCTGGTAATCTCCCTTACCTGAGTGTCACCCAGAAAGAGAATTCAACTTTATGCTGCTGTTTATTGTAGGGGTATCTGGGAGGCTACGTAATGGAGTAATTGTGACTAGTATAATAGAAACACTTAAAGCAGATTTGTGAAACAGATTGGAAAGAGATGCCACGATGACATGTAGTGGAGGGAGTATCTTTTTATTGGACTGTTCTTTAAACAAATCCTGAGAGTGACTGAAATAATAGGATTTTTTTCCTTAAGGTTCTGTGGTTAATGTAAATGCTAGAATAAGATTAAACATCTGTTTGCTAAACAAATATGGTCACACAAAGAATTATAAGCAGACTGTTCACAGTGTAATTGGGGTTTGGGGCAATGTAATTAAGTTCAGGGTTTTATTTTTTGAATTACTATTATACTGTATGAATAGTTGAAGTGTATATTAAGTACTGCTGTTTACCTGTATCATGTAGATGAATTAGCAGTTTTAAAAACTTACCACGGTTTAGGAGTCAAATTAAGGGTGGATTTGAGACATAGCTGGAACAGGCTTTTTTAGATGTGTGTATTTTTTGAGCATTTTAAAATGTATGCCCCCTTCAGACATCAAGGGACTGTGGATATCCTCTGTTTGTGAGGTTCAAGGGGTAGAACTGAGGGCAATAAAAAAAAAATTGGCACTCATATTTGTGGGTATAGAGTATTTCCAGATATTTTGGTATTCCAGGGACAAAATGGAGATCGGAAAGCAACCTCAGTTCTGGGAGGGTCTAGGAACCTGTATTTATTTTGGTGGAAGGAGGGATGATGTTAGTTTCTTCCTGTACCCTTAGTTTTGTTGAAAAACAAGGCTGAAAGAAATTCTTTCAGTAGCTGCATGGACGGGCTGTTTTTACTGGGGCCCTGACATGCCTCTGCCTGCAGTGTTGTAGATGCCCATCTGTGTGGCCGGCAGCTGCCAAGGGGCAAGGAGACAATAGGTGAATAAAAGTCCTGCACAGTGCATGTCGTGGCTCTGCACTGTTCTGTACCATACCAGTACATGTGCGTGAGCACCACAATGACATGGAGCAGTATAGAGCACTGCGGTGTGGAGCTGTGGACATGTACATCTGGCACATGAGCAGGAGAAGCCCGTACAAGATACATCCACGAAGTTCGCAAATAGTGTGGCACAACTGAAGCAGCTCTTGAGAAGTAGCTGTGTGGAGCTAATGTTCATTCTGTAAATGCTTCAGGGGGTTTGCTTATCTCTGAACTCTGGGTAGGTGTACTTTAGCTTTGCAGTTCAGCTTGGGAGTGTGCACTTGTAAAGTGAATTTCCTGATCTTTTCTTACTGTCTAAGCTTCCTTGGACTGCATAGAGTTTCTTCTGGCTGAAATGAAAATAGAAGTTGTGTTTCAGAAAGGTGCCTATTGTGTGCCAACTGCTAACAGGCCTTAGGTCCACAGCACCGGGTTAGATCTAACCTTAAGTAAAACACCTTTAGATGTATATAGTGAGGATGTTGAGTCCTCAGCACCCACACAACAAATCTGCCTGTGCTGGACTACACTAATTGCTAGTACATACTCAGTTGCAGTGGTATGAAAAAGGGCAGCAGAGGGTCTGGAGGAAGAGCTGAGAACTTGTATATTAATTGCACAAACATCAAATTACTGACAGTTTAGCATGTGATTTCTGTTTCTGATTTACATGGAGTAGGTATTCAGCCTCACTTACTGTTGGAAATACCATGTGTCTACTAAATGATGACCCCAGCAACAGAAATAAACACTTGTTTGCATTCTGCAGAATGCAAATGTACTGTAGAGCTTTCTTGAAGAAATAATGGAGGATATGGGCAGTGCAGTAACAATTAAACAAGTTTGGTCCTTATTCAGTTTTTTTGGACAGAAGCACCAAGGTTTCCAGTAACTGGTGCTAAAAGCATTAAATTACAAAATACATTCATGCAACATTTTGCTGAAGAGCAATGTATTGGATGCAAGAGGCACACTGAATTCGTGCTGTGGTGTCCATCCAAAACCAATGAAAGTTTTGTGATTTTGGGGGGGGGGGGGGAAGTTTCTTTCATTGAACTGTAAAATAGTGTCAACTAATGATCTACTTGGGATGTTCAGAGCACAACATAAGTGGTCTCAAGTAAGTAATATTTTCTGTCAGTGTTAGAACTATTTTGGAAGCCCAATCTAACAATTTTATAATAAGACCTTTACTTTTATGAAGTTCTTACATGTATGCACATTGTTTGAAACAAGAAGAGATATTGGAAGTAGGGCTTAACTCTTACCCGTAGTCTGGCCTTCAGCATTCAGTTCTTCCTCCTCTACAGCTGGCTAGCTTTTTCTTTGCTCTGCAGGTAAATTCCACTCTTAAACACTCTTCTTTCAATTGCACTCTCTATGCCCAAGAAAAGGTGGAAGAGGGAGGAGTGGAGAGTTGGAAGAATGACAAGAATGAGTTGTAGAGTAACTTGCAGGTTATATGGTAACTTTTTAGTTGTGGATTAAATTTCTTGTGAAGATGAAAATCTACCAAAAAAAAAAAAGGCACTGGGAGTTAAAAATGCATAAGAAAATGTCTTCTGGAATAGATCTAAGACAATGCTATGAGAAGAAAAAGAATAGTAGATTCTTACAATGAAAGCCAAGGAGTGCACTGTCCCTTCAGTGGTGGAAAGGGAAAGAATGAGCTTCTACTGTTATGCTTTGTCATGTGCTGATGGGGATAACCAACACCAGCTGTGGTTATGAGAGGTCCAGTTACATGCAGAGTGAGTTGCTGTGTCCTTGATTATGGTTTTGGGTTGTCTGGGGTTTTGTTTTTTTTTTGTGAGGGGAAAGAAGTACCATAGATATGGTAGATGGGAAGCCTATTTAAAAACATTACTCTCACTACAAAAATTTACCCTAAAAGCCACTGCCGTGAATTCTTTAGTAAATGGACTTTCATGGGGTACTGCTAGGGAAGTATTGGGTAGTTAGAAAGCTTTTATTGTTGACTATCTGCTACCTCTCTTGTCCCAGTAGAGTGAACAGGTTAAACTGCTCCTTGCCGAATGTGAGTTCCTATAGATATCCGTAAGGATATGTCAGCTGCTTCTTCCGGCATTGCCAGTGAGTTTATATTTAACACTTTGTCTGTAAAAAGTAGCACTGTGAGCTTCAAAAAACTCCCATGAGGTTGAGATGGATTTTTAAATTGCGTATACTGTCTTACTTCATTTATCTATTTTTGCTGAAGCTTTCAAGCCTTCTTCAGTTTTAGATATATTAATTAAAATAGCTGTGTTTCTTCACATTGAGTATTACCACCTATTCCACTGTTTTCCCTTCTAGTTGATAATCTGCAAAAAAAAGTCTTCACTGTTTACAGCCATGGTGCATCCTGCAATTAACCATTTACCATGGTGAAAATAACAGTGCAGTCAGCATCTCTTAGTCAGTTTCCAGTTCATAAAAGTTTAGTGATTCTAATTTGTCATGTTCTTAATGGCTGATCATAAGGTTTTTTATGATAACACAGCATAACGCAACTTGATCGGAACTTTACAATAAGGACAAGGTATCTTTGTATTTGGAGAAATAAAGATTCGTGGACTTACCTGGACGTGTATATATTTCTTGTAGGGATAAACCCCACTTGACTGCCTGAGTTACAAAGAAGAAAAACAGTATTAAGAAAATGAAGCTTTTTTCCTCCTGTTCCATGGTATTATGACTCACAGTCAGGTTTTCCTCAGATCTCCAACTGATACCCTGCTTGAAATACTTAAATTGCTTAATGGACCTTTAACTTCATTTGCCCCATTCCCTATGTAATCTGGTATTGAAGCCCTCATAGGTTTTTAGAAGTAATCTAAAGAGAGTAAAATCTGGGGTCAACCTCTTCCCAATTCATTAAATTTACTTCTGCTGGGGATGATCCCACAGATTGTCACATTCTCATGGTATGGTCAACCACTGACCTTGCAATTTTAAGCAGTATTTTGCATATCACTGTTGTGCATATGGTGGTTTTGTGGTTTTTTACAAGTAAAACAAGGTAGATGGGTTGGAGAAGTTTGTGATGTCTGCAGACCTTTTCTTCCTGAAAAACTTTTTTGGTCCTCTGTGCAAGTGAAGCACAGGCGCAATGCATTCGCTTCTAAAAAGTTACCAGTGTGAAGCACTGATTTGACTTTTTGTTACCTCATTTATGAAATAGTGATGATGATGACAGCAAATCCATAAATAAAGAAAACCAGGGGCTGTATATCTTAATTTGGGCACCATAACTTTAGCCACAGAAGTTAGCTGTGCTATTCTTCAGCTAGCTTCCCTCCTGCGTCTCAAAGACTTAGCTCAGTAAGTCAAATCTAATTAATTTTATCACGTTCTGAGCAGTGAAAGTGGTTTTACTCCAGATGCTTCAGATCCTTTTGGATTGTAGCTGATTTTCAGAGTGGTGTGGAGCTTTTTTAAACTGTTGTGAAGACTGGAATGCAGCATCCTTTAAAAAGCTTTTCTGATAGTAATTACCCTAGAAGATGAAGCCTTGTTTTTATCCACAGCCCCCTTATCTCCTACACACTTGTCCTCATATGCCTATCCCATTCCCCTGTGATACTTACAAAGCTTAAAAGATGATGAAGGACTTATGTTAAGATAATATTCTTTATGCCTTCACTGACATGTGGTACAGAAAAACAATGTAACGCTGTTAAGTTTCTTACTTAACCTGTAGGCTTTCTGCATTGGTAGGCCTATTCAGCTCAGTTACACCACTGTAACTCCCTCTGAGAGCACTCAACACTGAGTAGCTTTGTCACAGAGGAGTTTATAGAATGTGAACTGATCAACTGCTGTTCAGGTCTCTGGGCTTAAGAGTCTTAGTGTGTTGTGTGGTTTTGGGGGGTTTTGTGGAGGTTTTTTTTTAAATTTGAGGTAAGGGGTAGGTTATCCTCAGTGTTGGTAGCTGAGTAGAATAGGTTTGAAATGGCATGTAACTTGGCTAAAAAATGATTCCTTCAGGTTCTGTTTCCTTGCCAAGTTGTTTTGCTCACTGCTCAACAATTTATTCTCTGTGTACATTCTGGAATTTTTGTGTACAGAACTTGGAGTCATTTTTTGGGGTGGAGGACAGAGGCAGGCAGCATTTCTTACTTGTGCCAGTTCTTGGCAGGTATCAGTAAATATATCCAACCAGAAATGTTCATAGTGTGGAAATTTATATAAAAGTAAAATACTCTATCATAGCAAGCTTATACTATGTGTTTACCCTAAAGCTCATTGTAGTACTTGCAGTACACCTGTTGGTAGGAGTACAGCTTTAGCAGACAATTTCAATTTAATGACTAGCCTTCATCAGTGCAGCTTTGTTAGTTACAAGCTTCATCCTGTCATACTGAGAACAATGGAGAGGGGTGTTACCAAGATCAGAGTTGCCATTTTACTGTAAAAATGTAGCCACAATTGCAGAACTTCAGTCACTTCTAGTCTTTCCAGGTCTTTGGAGGGTGTTGAGAGAATGTGATCTTTAAAGCTGGGGAAAAAAAAACAGTAACGTTTGCCTTTCATGGCCAGATCGTTTGTATGAAAAGTGTGAACTGTGTAAAAGTTCCAATCTTTTACACATTTGCTTGCTTTTGACTTGAGCTGATCCCCTTTCTCTAGGGTGTAATGTTGGGTGTTACACTCTCCTTACAAAGTAACGCCAGTCTGGCAAGCTTCATTTGTCAGGTGCTCCCAGATCCTATTTTGCAGAGCTCCCAAGGAAGTATCTGGATTGGGGTTTTTGTTGTTTTTCTTGGGCTTTTTTGTTTTGTTTTTAATTCTAAGGGTTGGGCTGTTTGGTTGTTTTTTTTGTTTGTTTTGGCATTTTTACAGATTTGCACCTCTGTCTTGTACCTTACTTTTCTCCTAAGCCCAGTGTAAAGACAAAATCCCTTGATATTCCTGGACAAAGTTAGGCTTTGGCAAAGTAAGTCTGAAATGAATGATACTGAGATAACAGTTCAACCCAAGGGTTTTGGTCAATTATGCTACTGCTTTTAAGACTGCCTGCAATCAGAGAAGCTAACATGAAGTGAAAATCTCCTTAGCATTTCCTTTCAGCTGTTTTAGCATAAAAAGTTTGGACCAAAACAGTCTTTACATGGTAATGATACCTGTGCTTATGTCTTTACATAAGAATAAATACAGATGAAGACCTGTATCAGTTTTTGGTGTATTTCTCACCTACAGTGACATCACTGGTCTTTGATCATGATGATTCTTCTATTTCCTGTCCCTCAAGATGACACTTAATCCTTCCTTTAAGAAAATATGTTTACAAGCTACAGTATGTAGCTGATAAAATGATGGCAATAGCAGTACTCTGATGCTGGTGCAGGACATAGCTAATGGCTTTACTGTGTAGAGAACCCTTGTATCACAGCTAAGATGGGAATAAACTTAACTTTTGGGGGGTTAAATTGGATGCTTTTTTACCCCCTTATTAGGGAGACACTGGCAGCTTTGAGGACAAATCAAACATTTCCTTGGATTTTGTTCTGTAGTTGCTTTTTCAAAGAGTTAGCAAGAAAATAGGAGGAGAACATAATGCCAGGACACTTAATTTGGTTACCAGGGTATCTGAAATGATTGGTCTTTTTTATTGTATTGAAGGTTCATAATCCTAAATGCCAGTCTGTAGGAGTTCCATGTGGCCTTTCAGATGTATATATTCTTGAAAGTCCTACTTATATTAACACTTCAAATACAAGACATGATGAAAAGAGCATGTGAAATGTTTATATTAGAAAGTCCTTGAGTTCTCTTGAATACTTGAGAAAGCTCTTGAGATACATCTTTAAATTGACTTGCTTGCGGTGTTCATGATATCGTCATTGAGCTTACAACATAGTCCAGAAGTTTATGGATGAAGGTATTGTCTTGACAGTGAAGTCAAGAAGGGCCATTTTCCCAAAAACAGCTTGCTGAGTCACCTACAGTTTTAACATCCTTCCTTATCAGTGATCAGGATAGCAGGGCGGAAGACACCCTCAGCAAGTTTGCAGGTGACATCAAATTGGTGGGAATGGTTGATATACCGGGGGGACAGCGTTGGGCTGTCGTTCAGATGGACCTCAACGCTATAGGAATTGACCAACAGGAACCCCCAAGATGTTGTGCAAAGGCAAATATCAAGTCCTGTCTCTGGAAGTAATGACCTTGTGCATCAGTATGTGCTGAGTGGCTGTGTAGTAACTGTGGAGAAGAACCAGGGGGTCCTTGTGGACAGCAAGCTGAATGTGATTCGGTAGTGCATCCTAGGAGCAATGAAGGCCAGCCTCATAGTGGTAGTATTAGCAAGAACATAGCCAGCAGGCTGAAGGAAGTGGTGATAATACCCCTGTACTCGGGACTGGCAAGACCACATTTGAAATCCTGTGCCTGGTTTAGGGCAGCCCAGAAAGATGCCAGTGAGCTGTATGAGCCCAGCAGAGGGGCACTAAGGTGGTTAGGGGGATGAAGAATGTGTTGTCAAGGAGGGGCTGAGGAACTGAATTTATTTAGTATGGAGAAAGCTGAGGGATTTACCTGACATCTTCTACCACCTTAAGGGGGTTACAGAGAAAATGAACCCAGATGCTTTCCAGAGGTGCACAGTGAAAGGTCAAGAGTCAGTTGTCACAAGTTGTAGGTAAGGAAATTCCAGTTGTATATGAAGAAGACTGTTGACCATGAGAGCAGTTGTGCTGGAACAGATTGCTTAGAGGGTTTATGGAATCTCCCATCCTTGCAGATATTTAAAACTTTGCAAGGTCCAAAGCAACATACAGTCCAGCTTTGAAGTTAGTCCTGCTGTGAGTAGGAAGTTGAACTAGGTGACCTTCAGAGGTCCCTTCAGATTTAAGTTTTTGTTTGAATCTGTGATAGTTCCCGAGAATAGTAACTGCCCCACAAATAAATGGTCTGGATGAGGAAAGCTTTTACTATCTTGTGTTTTGCTGACGTAGCCTTTGTGGGAAGAGATCAGCAAAATAGCTTTCTAATGTGAATGGCACCCCTTTCTCAGGGAGGAGTTTTTCAGGGAATATATGATAAGCAAGCTGGAAAAGCAAGTGGTTAATATAGTTGGTATCAATTGATGGTCATCTGGCCGGGTTAGTTGGTGACAGAACTGCCTCCATTTTCAAAGCAAGAAACCATTTTTTTGTGAATGAGAAACAGTAAAAATTAAGAGCAATTGGGAGCAGTACACAGAGTATGAGTAAGATTGCATTGGCAAAATGTCTTCAGTTTGTCTGATCCTTCTGTTGCAAGAGACAGTTGAGAACCCCTTTTCAGAAGCAAGGTTAAAGATGTGCGTAGTACTCTGGGAACAAACGGAGTACAATGTATTTTCTTTCCACCACCTTCCCGGAATGTCAGTCTTGGCAGTGGTGGGTTTGGTTTTTTTTTTTTGGTCTGTCAGGTTACTCAACATAAGCAACAAATCCAGCTCTCTAATAGCAATCCAGATTGTCTCAGTAGATTACCGTTGCGCTCTCTACAATCCTTGAAAGCTATGGCCTAATTGCTTATCCTGTCTACTTCCTGTCATTTTTTTTTAATTGACTTGGACGAGCAGTCAATATGAGAAAACCTGGTGGAAAAATAGCATTCTTTCTTTCTTGCTGTATCTAATGCAAAGCTTTGTATTTTCTCCCTCAGTGCAACTGTATCTAATGCAAAGCTTTGTATTTTCTCCCTCAGTGCACTGTACATCCATATCCCTTTCTATAGTGGCCTGTTTAATGGCTTCTATCATTCATCTTCTCATTAATCTCCTTGATCATCCCCTACTCAGTGATGTCTCCTTTTCTCAAAAAATCAGCATATTTCTGGTTACAGGAAAAAAAGCAGAATTTGTCAAACTGAGGATGTTGCCGCTCAGATATGTTCTGTCTTTCTGGTGATACTCCCTATATTCTTGCCTTCAAAACTGACAATCGGTGTGTCTGACTTCTGGTTATTCTTTTCCCAGAGAATACATACAGTGGAACATAAAATCCTTCCATAAAGTTTGTTAAAGTTTTTGTAAAAGCCTACACAACTACTTCATTGTATTTCAGACTATCTTAATCTCTTCTCAAATTAACATCTTGAGAATTTTAATGCTGATAGTTAATCAGCTTATTTGTATTGCTTTTATTTTGAGTTTGGGTTTGGGTTTTTTGTGGGTTTTTGTTTGGTTGGTTTTTTTTTTAAGATCAGGTTACACACAGGAGCTCCAGAATCTACCCATTCTTCTACCCTGTGTGGAGAAGAGCTTAACTGACACTTGAATTATTAACTTATACCTGTTTTAGGAATCAACTAAATTGTAACAAGGTATCTTCAGATCAGAGGAATGTTGTGGTCAGATGACCTGGTCTGGAAATAGAGAACATTATTGCTTCAGATTTTTTTTTTATTTTTTTTTTTTTTAAGAAAATTTCTCGCTGCTGTCGCTATTTCCCCCTTTGCATTCCACACCCAATCTACCAGTACAACCACGTACGTAATTGCTTTCAGTCTCCTATCAAAATCATCTGGGTTTAAGTTGACTGGAACAGGTTAGATGTCTATACCTGTAATTTTGCAAGCAGGTTTCAGGGGGCAGTAGCCTGGGTGGGAGGAGGGATGGGAGAAGTTGTTACAAGCCGCAGGGTTCTGTAACATCTTGTAGTTGGCTCAGCTACAGTCAGAAGCTTATCTGATGTAGGCTATATGTCCACTCGGGGAAACTAATAGAGGCTAGGTATTGCACTTCCACTTCACGGTCTATATGCGATTCATGTATTTCCTGTATGGATGAGCCGTTAGACATAAAAAATGCCTTTTTTTGTTTTGTTTTGAACATGTTCTATGTGTGCTTAATCTAGAAAGCAGGTTTTCTAGGTCAAAGAATTATTCTAGGAATAAGCATTAGGTTTAGTTATGATCTCCTTAGTCCTGTACTGTGCAGAGACTGAAGTGTCTGTAACAGCCTTTTATCTTTTGTGGTATCTGTGCTGATGTTCTTTCATGTTATAGCAGGTGTTCTCTTCAAATAGGAGGTAGAAAGATTTAGTAGCTGTTACGTACACTATACAACAGCTCTTAAGTGTGTTTGGCTCTATGCTGGGTCTTCTGTTAAGTTCTAGACCTGTGCAGGGGTTTGAGCTCCTGACTTCCCACAAACTTCAATATCAGCTGTGAGCATAAATGTGCCTAAATAAATTTGTGTTCTCTTAGATCCAGAAGAACTGTCAAATTGACAGCATTATAAATGTGCTCAGCTTGGTACAACTCTGGCTTATGGTCAGTCTTTGTATGCTTATTTTGAAGGAAGCTATACAGTATTGTCTGTGCACAGCATATATGTTACATCTGTCAGCAGTAAAGGCTTAGTGTGTTGATCTTATAGATATTCCTCCCATAAGTGGGGGAAAAAGTGACTGAAATATTTTGATCACTGATCTTTCACTAGTCAAGTAGACAGGACAGCTCTATTAGAGGGGAAAAACCTATGAAGAAAAGGTCTAATATTTTAAACTGGTTATAAAAGTTGTTTTATTTTTTCTCTGCTAAATCCTGAAGCTTGCTTTGATTTGGAGGTTTTTAGCCCTGAGGTAATCATTTTTGCTTTTGCCCAGAACTGTACAACACTGCTTCCTCACTAATCCTTTCTTGCATATTACAGGAGGAAGTTTTACTACTCACCTCAAAGGAATGTGTAGTTGGCATGTCTGTAGGGTGTCTGTGTTCTATTCCTTGAGATGCCATTGCTGGAGTCCATAGCTCCAAATTGAGTAAGGAGTTCTTGTCTCTTTTGGACATAACAGCTATTAGTCAGTAATTAAAAAAAAATTAAAGAATATTTTCCTTGCTACTTTGTTTCTTAGAGGCCAGAGATATTCATTCCCTGACCTCTGCCTCCCCTCCCCCTTCTTTCTTTTTGTACCAAAATAGCAAGGTGGATGAGCTAAAATACTGGGATTTCTCTTCCTTCATCCACTCGAGCTCTGCTTTTTAAAAGCCCTGATGGAATACCTAGTTTGGCAGTTGTGATCCAGCTTTGCTTAGCATTTGCCACTCTCTAACAAATAGGATGGAATTATAAGCTTCCTATTTGTTAATTGATTTCCTCTTTAACTGTTGTCTTATGTTGCAGATGAAACCACTGCTGCCAACTGTACACTGTCTGAGCAGTAAATGAAACTACTGTCTGTGTCTAGTGCTGTAAGGATTTGTAGCCTGTATTTTTTTCCAGTAAAACTGCAAGTGCTGAGTGTTTCAGTATGCAGCTTATCACTAGCTGCTTAAAATTCTAGTTTACACTAAGAGAATTTCCTTTCCAGGAAAAAACACTTAGAATGAGCAGAGTAGGGGCAAAGGAAAGAATCTTTAGACTATTAAAATACACAGTCTCAGACTTGAAAGTAAAAATGTGTCTTTTTGCTATGAAGCCATTCGCAAAAGTTTTTATAACAGTGACATTGGGAATCTAGTGTGAGGACCTGAGTACCACCTGGACAAATAAAAGGAAATCTGCCAGTTTCCACTGCAGTTTAACAACTGTGTGCCTGTGAGGAAAGTAATGGGTTTATGAGTTCATGTTTTCTAACAAACTCTAGTCTTGGGTATTGTGGGGAAGGTTGATTTGCATTCTTGCCAGAAGAGTCTTTGCCCCACAGATAAGGTTTTGTCAAATGCCTGGTGCAGCTTTCTGTTGTACTATTTATAGTTCTCTTCTCTGCACTGTGTTAATAGTGATTCCATAATCACTCATGCAATTCTTGTTACAAGAGTATAGAATTAAACAAGCAAAGATCTCTTTCTTTTTAAGGCACTGTTTACTTTTGAGTGATTTTTGTTCTTTTAAAGAGGGGAAAGAAGCTACAAACACCATGCAAACTGCATGAAGAGCTTTTCTAAAGACCAAATGTAAATGTGCAAGCTAGTCTTTTTAAGCTGATATATTCCAAGTAATTAGGGTCTCCTGAATTAATGTGGTTATAGAGTAATGGAGATGATTATTTGAAAAAGGATTTAGTCATAGCTGTAGAATACTTTATATAAATAAAGGTCTTTAAAGCACTTTGTATACCTCTGAGGTATTTTAAAGTAATAAAGAAAATCACACCTCCAGTAGAAAATGTTTACTTTTGTACCAGCTAGATTGCCTGTGGTAGACCAGACAAAGTCACTGCACAAAACAGTTGTAAAGAGAAGCCAGTGGAAAACTTCTTAGCTTTGTCATGATGATAGTGAAGGAATAAATATCCTTACTATAAAGGTTCCTGTAGTATGAAAAAGTCTTCGAAATTTTCTCAGGATAGGGAGAAGAAACGGTGCTGTGGAGAGTAGTTAAGAAGTCTGATTTCACTGAAATTATGGATGCAGTTATTTCTTCACTTCCATATTGAAGATTATGTGAAAAAATATTATAATTACGATTTTAAGGTTTGAAACTTTTTTGTCACAGTTTAAAAAGGATGTATATTTTGCTAAACAGCATGACTGAATTGAGCCTGGGAAGCTAAAGTAAGACTATGTTTGTAATAGGTACTTCAAGTGACTTCAAGTACGGACTGCTGCCGGGTACTTCAAGTGACTTCAAGTACGGACTGCTGCCGGGTACTTCAAGTGACTTCAAGTACGGACTGCTGCCGGGTACTTCAAGTGACTTCAAGTACGGACTGCTGCCAGAATCGTGGCCAAAAGAAGCTTGGGAAAATGGCAAGTATCTCTGGGAGAGGATGTTGTTTTTTTGCCTCTGAGAGGAGTTCTTTATCTTCTGTGTCACTGCTGGTAATATTTGATTAATTTGTTTAGAGTTTTCTAAGATTAAGTGTTTACATAATCTTCTTCCATATCATTTGCCTTTCTGGATAGTGTAGATAGGAGTACTTTCTTGGAGGGAGAAAAAAGAATTAAAATGTATAGAAAAGTAAAAACAGAACATGATTTATATCAGCTCTTGTACTATGCCTGAATATGAAGATACCTGAGGTCTTTAATGATCTGATAGCTTCTCCAAACACGCACACACCTTAGTAAGCTGACTACAGATAAATGGGCTTTGAAGTTAACACTTGGATGATGAAGGTACAGAATTAAATGTAATGTTAAAGGTAGATCTCACAGCATACTTCTTGCTATTAAATTTCTTTATTGCAATGAAGTTTTTATTTTTGAATTTGTTGTTTCTTTTTTGACTGAAGAATTACAACTGCATCAAACAACCCTTTTCAGACCTGTGCTATATCACCTACTTTTTCACAGATTCTGTGCCTTTCTTAATAGTTCAAGCAGGCAATTATCTATATATTATTTTTCTGTCTGAAAACATACCAAAAAAACCACCACATCTGAAATAATTGTTGTTAGGTCCTTAACATAGTCTTCAGTAAAAAGAGGATCTTAAGAACTGGGTAATAGTAATGCCTACTTCTTCTCTGTAACTTTTGAGCTATTAGTGGGATGTAGTTTATGGTTTACTTTAAATATTTTGGTTTATTACAGTAGAAGAAATTGGGTCATCAGAAGGTGCAATTCAGTAGCAGGCAAGGGTTTAGAGGTCTGCCTGTTCTTAAACCATTACATTCCCATATTTCTTACGGTCCTGACATCTGCCTGTCTGTCACGCCTCTGTTGATGTGTATAAGACTGCAATTTAAACTTTTTTTGTACTTGCTTTTCTTCATGTAAGCCATTATGTGACACTGTTGACATGCAGCTTGCATGAGTGCTCCAATTATACCAAGACAAACTTTTGAATATTAGCAAAATTTAACTTCGTGTTATGATGGATTTTGAAACTGAGAGAAGGCATCTTAGATGAAGGCGTTCAGGCCCATGCACGTAACACACAATTGCTTTCTTCCTGCCAGCATGAGCATTAAAAACTCATATGCATATAAGCATGAAGCTTTAGCCAGTGCTTTTTGGATGGTTCTAGATGCTTATGATCATGTTCATAACTTCTCATCTGTTGTAAGTTGAGCCAGTACCATATTCTTGGAATAATCCTTGCATTCCTGTATGGCCACCTTCATAACTGTCACAGCATCCTGTGCTTTTCAGTTTCACACAGTTACAGGTAGTAAACCCATTTTGCACATATCCTTTGAGCAAGCTCTGTTATCCTTGGCCTAAGGATATGTAAATACCTATTCTTCCATCATAAGAAAGAAATGGGATATTGCTACTTCCAGAAGTTTAGTGTTCTCCTTATTTTTTTCTGCTGTTAGACCAAATTAGACTTTGAGTAAGGAATAGCAAAGGTTTGAGCCAGTAACTTCCCTTTTTAGCTATATAAGAATTGTGCTACCTCTTACTGTCCTACTCCTTTTGTCAATATTTGTTCTTCCTTAGTTAGACTTTCTTTTTTTATTTATCTGTAGAGTCAGATATTGGCAGGCAGTTCTGCACATAATTCTCAATAGAAGGTTAGGGGGGAAGACTGTCTAAATGTCGGAGAGCTAGGGGGTTTCTCATCCCGAATAAAGTATTTTCTGGTATAGGTGACATCTAGAAAATGGAATACCACTAGCTTGTAGCTAATTTACTCTAATGCATGAAATAAAACGTCTTTTCAAAGAATTGATCTGTAATTCTGTAGTAAAAATTCCTTGGTTAGAAGTAGGTATTTTTCTAGCAAAATTGTACGTGCAGAACCTACCAGTATTTGGTTTCTGTAGGCAGGCATTGTCCTGATTTGTCTGATGAAAAGTCACGTGGATGCTTTATTGTTTTGGCACCTGTTTATTTTTGTGCACCAAGCAGAACATATTGAAACAGGTTTTTTTGTGTTTCATCATCTTTTCTCCTGATGGCTTATTATTTTGTAGGTGATTCCTCTGCTTTAATCATGAACAAGTTGAAGTGTCCACACTGTAATTATGTAGCCAAATACAGAAGAACACTAAAGAGACACTTGCTCATTCACACAGGCGTGAGATCTTTCAGTTGTGACATCTGTGGGAAGCTGTTTACTCGAAGAGAACATGTAAAGAGACATTCCTTGGTAGGTAACTGCATGTGTGTGTGTATGTATGCACATGTATGAGTGGGGTCTTTATGTTTTTTCAAATGTTTTGGTAGCTGGGAGAAACACTGTTCTCTGATTTGCCATAACGTAAATTGTTTTATCTTAATCTAAAATGGATCAAGATAAACATCTCTTTGTGATAACTGTACCTCTTATATTCTTAATGGAAAATGCAGTATCAATTAAGACAATCACTGGAATTCTGATAGAGATAATATCAAGATGATTTTGAAAATGACGTATGAAGAGATGTAAATATTCTGTAGATAACGAAAGGAAATTCTGTCTTGGTGTTACTGTAATAGAATAGCATGTAGTATTGTCCTGTAATGCTGCACCACCATTTTCTGTGAGGATACCCTGTTAATCAGCAATTGCGTGATATCCTGGGGTAGTTCCAAAATACTTACTTCACAACTAGAGAAAGCTATAGTATAGTATTTACTGTAAGGTTCAGAAAGAATGAAAAATATCTGAGATGCAGAAAGTAAATGTCCTTCTGACTTGTATTGTACCAGTACCATAATCAGCAGTTGAGCTTACCCTGCCCTGTGCATGTTGTGTAACTCAGGATTTGACTTGAGTACTGTTTATCTGAGGATCCAGAGAGAATTTTGTCATGGGTATTTTGCAGGTACTTTGTGTCTAGTCTGTAAGGAAATTAGGACTTCGTTATAATATTTACTGTATAAAGTCCAGGGTGTGTTTTAAGGGAGTAACAAAAGCAAGATCATATTGGTGGTGAAAAGTAATAACATTTCTCCAAGCTGTGATTCAAAAAAAACCAACTCATTTTGCAGATACTCAAAACAGGTTAGTACATGAAATGGGGTAAATCGCACTTCTCCATTTTGGTAGCTTTCCTTAGCCCTTTGCGAACCAGTGGACCACCTTTCTCCCTCATGAGGGTGTTCCCCAAGTCTCTGTAGCCTTCTCGCAGTTGGCCTTTTGTTCCACAGCAAGTAGAAAAAGTGGTTGTGAGTTTCCAAGTTCTAATGGGGATGCAGGAAAGAGCTTTTGGTGTAAGTCTTTCTAACTTTCCTTTCTAGCCTGTGCTATCATGAAATGAAGTTCCTGTTAGCTAGTAACATTATTATAAGTAAATAATAACCTGAGTGATACCAAGATGTAATTCTAGAAGATAGTTATGAGACCACTGTAGTAATTTTAAGTATTCCTTAAGTGGTTGTGAAGGTAGGGCAGCTGTATTAACAGATCCTGTGTAATTTTTAGAACCAGCGTCTTTTTTTTGTTCCACTGGAGTTCTTTCATCTTAGATACACATCTTTCCACCCTGCTACTGCTGCCTTTCTTCCTTCTCCCATACCACCTGGTGAAGGCTTAGATGCTCAAAGGGGTGGAGGTACCCATAATGTTACCAAGCTAGAAGGATATTTTGTGCTGTAGTGTATGGAGGTGACTGCAGGGATGGAGGTGATGAGTGGTACAAGGTAACTGTGGCTGGGCAGAGGAGGTTAGGTCGTTACCACCTTATTGGTGGGTGATACAGTGTAACATGTCCCAGCAGCTACTCCTTCCTTTGTGGCTCACCAGGGAAGGTAGCAACAGTGGGTGGTAGGCAGTCTACCAGGAAGAGTATGATAGGACTACAGGTTCCTGTCCTACAGTATCTAACAAGTTTTTGTAGCTGAAGACTTTTTCCCTCCAGATTAGGAGTTGGTCAGACAGGGTGAAAATAGCTATAGAGTGAGCTCAGCCCAGCCCTGTGCTGTAACTGAAGTGTGCTGTCCCCGATGGAGTCAGAACACTTTTTTTGCCCCCTATCCCCCTGTTCAACAAATGCCTCAAACATTCTGCTCTGTGTGACACGTTATCATAACAAGTCTAGAGGCTGAGGAAAGAACATGTAGTGTCAGATGTACAGATTACACAGTGGGACTAAAGTAACTTTATATATTGATCTTGGGTTTTTTCCTCTTACCTGCATGGTAATTTCTGTTTTGTTTTAAATGGTAACTTTTTCAATGTGACCTCAAATGAGATATTTAAGCACATAATTGTAATCTGTTTTGAGGACACCAGACAGTAGAAAGAAGTCTTCAACTTAATTTTTTTCCAAGGTGCTAACTATTATACCTGGTTGCTGAATTCAGTTACTTGAACAAGTAACGTATTCCTGAATTCAAAATTTAAATCTATGTTTAGTTAAGTTAGTCACCAGCAGCCTTCTGATTTTGCACACAAGCTCACTTACATACAAGACAAAAAATTCACCAAAGGCACCTGGAAAGGTTATGTTGGAGAGAGGTGTCATGGAAGAAGGATCTTGCTTTTTGAATTCTTGCAGATTTTATTAACTCCTGCTTGTTCTTAATGTTTCTAGGACTTAAAATTACAAAGGCAGTTTTCTAAATGAGATACAATCCTGCGTGCAACATAAATGCTTATACTGTTCTCATTGCCTTTCAGAGCCTTGCTCTATACAGTGAGTAGTCATAAAAAGAACACTCACCTGCTTACAGAACAGGCAGCTATTCAGCTACCTGCTGAACAGTAAGCAGGTAGTTTGGTTGTGGGCAATAGCTCATGTAGTCAAAATGGATGTCTATTAGTGCTTCTCTTTCTCTGAACAGTGTTGGGGATTCTTTTGGAAGAGTTCAAAAATTAATTTTTGTATTGGCAATTATTATTAATAGTTTTCTACTACTATACACAAATGCAACCTGATACATACGTTTTCAGCTGTTAATATTTCTCTTCCATATAGGTGCATAAAAAGGATAAAAAGTATAAATGTATGGTGTGTAAGAAGATTTTCATGCTAGCAGCCAGCGTTGGAATAAGACATGGATCACGACGTTACGGAGTTTGTGTAGACTGTGCAGATAAATCTCAACCTGGAGGGCAAGAGGGAGCAGACCAGGTGCAGGACACAGATTTCCCTAGGGATGAAGAATACGAGGAAAATGAAGTGGGAGAAGGTGATGAGGAGCTTGGTGATGATGTAGAAGAACAGAATGACCAGTCTCGATGGGATGAATCTGGGGAAGTTTGTATGCCTTTAGATGACTGACAGAGCATATGACTTCAGGGTGCTGCAAATGGACACTATATGGATTGACTATTTGAATTTTTGGACTGAAGGCTTGCGAAATATGGTACAGGCTGGATGGTAGTTATGTTGCTGTGAAAAATGTAGGGTCAAAGCCTTATAGCAAAAAAGGATTATTAATTTTTTAATGATATTTGCACAGGACTGTACAGCATACAACCATTTGGTTGAATTATACAGAGTCCTCACATCTACAGTCAGTTATGAAAAGAAAAATGTATTTTTTATTATTTATAGGATATAGCTACTTGGGTCCTATTCAGACATAGTAGTAACTGTACTTACGTTACACATTCATGTATCTGTTAACATGAATGAAGAAAATGGCAACTTGGTATGGAAATACAAAGACAGCTTTCCCAAATCCACTTGTACGTTGTCAGTGAACCAGTGAAGCTAATCTGAGCTAGTGGCTCTTGTTTCCACAAGCATGTCTTTACCATACAAACCTTACCTCTCCCGTACTCTGGTAGGTGAAAGCCAATCATTTAAATATGCATCACAGGTAATGCCAACACCGTATAGAAATTTGGTTTTAAAACTTTTGGCTCTATGCTGGCAAGTGTTATAGGTGATAAGCACTGGAGAAGTTAATAATGGCATTAATTTAGTGTCTGTTTCTTCACAGTCTTGAATTTTCAAGAAGGTTGCTCTTGATTCATCAGTTCCAAAATGATCTTGCAGAAGGAATGACCAATAATGAAACAGTAGACTGATCAGAGCATGGGTAACTCTTCTACCACTTAGTCTAAAGAGACAGTCATGCTGAAAGGTATCCGATGTAATAATGTTTCCTCCTTCCAAGGCCCCCTCCTCTCAAACTTTTTTAATTCCCTGGTGTATACCTCAGTCCCACGGAATAAAAATACAAGAAATGGAGAAAGTGTCATATTAAAAGACTTCTTGGTTGATAATTTTACTTGTCCGGTTTTTTGCTAGTTTGTGATGTGAATTGGACACTAGGCTATTGTGCCCATCGTTTGTCATTAAAATGAACACAAATAATTTTTTATTCTTTTGTACTTAATGGGTTGTTGCTAGTCTTTAATATAAACCGATTATATTTAACTTGTTGACTTAATTTGCTGGGATTTTTTTTTTTTAAGAAAAACAAACAGTCCAAAGCAAAATAAATGCTTTTTGAGTTGTCTACTTTTCAGGATGATATACTCCCTACACTCTTTATTTCAAATTTTCTAGGAGGCGTTGAAACTTGAATTTTTGTAGCCACGTGGATTTTTTTCCTGAGCATGTAATACTTGTACCAATGATTTCAGGCCTCTTTCATAGGGAGGGGAGGGCATTACACCTTCATCTTAAACTCCTCTGTGTTGTCTAGCCTAAGGCAAATGAATTCAGGCAATCATTGGAACAATACATCTGATGTACTATTATGTCACGACGAGTAAATATGCAGAGCATTTATCATGATACATAGCTAGGCCAGTGTGACAGTACTGTATAAAAACCAGTTGAGGGTCACCCTATTTTTCAGCTTTGTTTAATTTTAAAATGAGTATATTTTTTCCTATTTTATATCGGGTAACTAAATTATGCTAGTTGTGTGGATAACTTTGAACTATGCTTTGACGGACAGAATCTTAATGGTGCTCCATCTGATCAAAGTTGGTATATATTTAAAAGAGACAAGCTTTACTGTTGTCCTTTACATCAGTAGAACAGTAACATAATGTTAAGACGTTCTTTTTGCTGATTGAAGCTAAGTTTGAACTACAGTTATATGGGAATTAAAATGCTTTTTTTTATCATCCACTTGTTTCATTAGTAGTTTCCACATCATTGTAAACCTGACAGATGATTAGTTTTTGGGGGGAGGGTGGGGAGGGTGGGTGCCTTTTTTTTTTTTTTTTTTTGTTACACTGAAGAATACATCTTATTCTCATTGTTCTAGACTAAAATGAGTAATGTGTAATTCTGGTGGGGTCCAAAGTAGAAATTAGTTGGGCAAAGATGATATGAATGAAAAAATATTTTAAACGTTAAAGTAATGTTCTGCTTTGTGAATATGTAAGTATAGCATAAAGATTTTTCCATCCCATTTATCCCCTTTAAAATCATAGTTTACAATTGGTAGATCTGTCTATATATATAAATATATATATATCTGAAATTCACCTAAATCTGCTTTAATTAGAATACTGCTCACTTAATGCTTAGAAACTGGACCTGGCTCTACATTCTTAATGTATTTTCCTTTTTTGTTTTGTTTTGGGTTTTTTTTTTTTTCCCTCAAGGTATGAACTTATTATCTTGGAACTGAATCTTCTTTTGCTACTTAAATCATTTATGTATATCTGGTAAATTATGACCAAATTTGTTGTTAGACTGCATACAGTAAATTGAAATATACACTTGGTACACTACAGAATTGTTGTGCTTTTGTTCTGGTTATATTTGGAAAAGCAGGCTTTGATAGAAATTAGTGTTACTTATAAATATTCAGTTGTTATTCACTGGCCTTAATATTCTGTTGCATTGTGACAATCGTTGATTCCTTGGTGATACTTAACTGCTTGCTTTTAGAAGTTGCATCAAAATGCCCTTAGGAAGGTTGGAGGGAGAGGGATGACTAATGAAATGTGACACTAGTTCTTTAGCAAATGGTGTGAAATAGCTTAATGGAGATCCACTGTTCTTATATTGGAGAACCAAAAGAATTTGTTTGGGTGCTATCTTTTCTGAGCTGTTTATTCAAAAGTTATTTTAAATATATTACTTTGGGGAGCTCTAAATTGATAAAAGTAAATTTCCAAATAATTACCTTAAAAGGGACAGTTCAAGTTTATTTATTATAAAAAGCAGGAAGAGATTTCTGTTTGCACTGGACGTAGTCTTCCCTCTTAAACCCTGGAGCTATGCTGTAGTAACATGGCAGTGAATTTTGGTTTGGTGTTGAGTTTGGGGGTAGGGGTTTTTTTTCCTCTTTAAAAGAAGAAAGACTAGTGTGCTTTAACTGTCATTCTTATCAAATTAAAAGATACCCAGTCTTTTATTTTGTCTTCTGATGAAATATTTCTCAAACCAAATGTCTGAGATTTGCTTATTTGGGGCAGTGCCACGCAAGAGTAGTTTATGAAAAGAATCAGGTATGTTATAAAATCAGACTAACAGAGTTCTGATGTTGGGATTCCCCCCCTTCTGTGGTTTTTTTTTGTTTGCTTGGTTTTTTACCTTGTCTCTTCAAGCAGTGGCAGTTATCTTTTAGAAATAAGCATACAGAGCACTTTCTGGTAGGGAACTGCAATGCAGAACAAAATAAAATCAGTAAGTAAATTCACTTTCATTAAAGTAGGTGTGATGTAGGGAGGACAGACAACATAAAATGCATTTGTCTTACGCTAATGTTACTACAATGCAATAGCAAGCTCCTTCCAGTTGTAATGTCATTTGCATCTTGCAGGAGAAATGGCATTTTTTTTTTAATTGTGTAGAAAATTTCATAGTTCAGTTTGCAAACAGATCTTCTGGTAAAATCATTTCCTGAAGTGAAACCAGTTTTGAAAGCCAGAAATGATACTTGGTTGTCAGCACAGTGGTGCACCCTAAGAAGTAAGAGTTGAAATTACAGGTCCCCGTAGTATATACACTGTTACTTTTTGACATGCATATACTTCTGCAAATGCAGTTTTCACCTATTACTACATGCCCCTCTTCCCTCTGAAAACAGTGTTACCCGTAGGTGAAGAAAAGTTTGGGGCCGGGACACTGGCATGTAGTAGGCTTCTAGCTGCAGGTCACAGCAGTAATGCTGTTAGCAGAAGATGCTTTCTTTGCCTAGCTTTACGTTGGTAAGGCCTTTAATAGGATTTTCTTTATTGAGGCCAATCTGGTTTGTTTGCTTTAAGTTTTGCTTCATTTGACTTTTCCTGTTCTTGCCACTCGATAACATGAGTCTCCCACCAAATATTTATATAGTCTGCTGACTCCATACAGATGCAGAAATAACTTTGCAAGAACTGTGCCTTATTGGCTGTTACATTGTATGTTGTTGTATTTAAATGGCTTTGGAAACTAACAAGAGAAATTAAAGCAAGATAATTGACACCAGCAGCAGCCCAAAAAACTTGTGCCAAAAGAAGGTGAAAAAGGAGAAAAATGTTGAATGCAATGTGATGAGAAAAAGGCTTTTGGATTTGAGTTGTTACAATTCCTCTAGTTTGCTACTTGAATGTTTCGGACAACCCACTGCATTTCTTTCTAGCACAATTTGGTGACAAGCTTCTGATGAAGAAGCTGTACAAGAAGTCCACTTTTGAGTTTATTTTGTGTCTCCAGAATGTGGTTCATGCTCTGTAGAGGTAGTACCACTGAGTAGTTTTCTGTAGGTATTTTACGATGTAGCCTTCTGTTAATATCCCTTTTCACTATGTAATTAGTTTCCCATTTTTTTTATTTGATAAATGTTTGCTCCTTAGAACTGAGATTTGCCTTTTATATGTTTCAATAGCACATTACTGCGTTTCACTAAACAGTATGGTAAAGGTTAAATATTGACACAATGAACACAAGACATAAGTTGCTTTTCATATAGTATCCTTTAACAAACCTATAATAAAATAAGTCTTTTGTAATAAAGAAAACACAGGTTAATCCAGGCATTGCTAGCTGAACCTTTTGAGATGTTGGAAGATCCCACGTATAATTCACTATGGGTTTTTAAAATACTTTTCTGTGAAAAAAGGTAAAATACACTAGAAGGATCCTATGACCTAAACTGGAGGGGGGGAAAAAAAAAAAAATGGCTGAGTACTTTGTATGTAACATTATTGCAATTTGAAGCAATTGTTTAAAATAAGCTTTATATTAATGTTTTTCTTACCTGAATTGATTTGGATTAGTGACTTGGGAATACAGACACAAGTAATTTCTCACTAACATTGGTATGGAAACATAATTTCCAGACTTCTAATACTATGCGCACCAGTCTTTTTAAGTTACCATGCTGCAAATAAATATAAAAAATGACTGTTTCTTTCTATCTATTTTTAACTGTGCCCTGCCTCCTTCCCCTCCACAAGTATATGCAGAGAGAATTCTTTGGATGGGTAAGTATTAATGTACAGTCATTTGCTGCAAATGACTTAATTTCTGCTTCTGATATAGAATTACATTTATGGAAAGTAGAGTTTATTTTAAGGTTGTATTTTAAGCTTTTCTCATAATAAGGCAGATCACTTTTAAGATAGGTAGCTTCCAAAAACCAGCATCCCAGATAAGGTGTGTTTACCTAAAACTGGATTTTAGGCAAACTTTAGTGCAACTTTGAGATCACTTAAGGGACACTTTAGACATTCTAGTGTGTACCAGAAGGATTGGATCCCCTCAGAAGTGCAGTTGCACTGTGTGTGCCCAAAACATTTACCTTGGTGTTTTGTTCCTCTCTCTAGCCCCACCAGCCTGAGATGTTTGGAAGAAATGCTTTCTCCTGGGTTTCCCAAAAGCTGCTTGGCTGAATAATGTCGGATGTGTGTTTGGACTGATCCTTTGGCTTCTGTTGTCATCTTACTTGAGTGTTATTTTTAGTGGGTAATGCACAAGTGGTTTCATTAAGTTAAAAAATTATCAGCCTTTTCTAAGTCCTCTCAAGGATTGAAAACTTCAGAATTTTGTTTGCCCTGTTAGCAAAAACTTTAGGTTCTCTATCCTGGATAGACAAGTCTGCTTGTATGTATTGACTTGGATACTAGAGGGTTCTGAAGACTAAGGCTTCTGTCTGATTAGCTTTTCTGACTAGCTGGCTCTGCACAGCTCTATCTGATACATAGATAAAGAACATAAAAAAAATTGTCGGGGACAATAGCTCTGTTTTTGGGATAGCCTTGAAGATAACCTGCAGGCCATTGAACAAACTTCTGGATTACTTTTAAAATTATCTGAATAGCATTTCTCAGAATTGTTTCAAGACTTCAATATATTTTCAGCTTGTTAATTAAATGCTATATAGTAATGCGATGTTTTCTTGTTAAATATATGTAAACTCTTACATTATCTCTAAGTATGTTAGGAAAAGAGCTTCAGATTCCACAGGATAGTGTTAACTTTGTAGCTAGAAAGTAGCAGCAGGAGAAGAAACGTTTGTAAAAATTCAGCAAATTCAGTCTAATTAAGAATTAAAATAGGGACAGCAAGCAGTTGTAGAAGATGAGCTGTAAAGTTTGTAGGAGGGTCATGAGAAAAGCTTGTTCTGAATGAAATGGTCTCTCCTAGCTTTCCGAATGGATCTGAAGTCTAGGTGCATTCATCAAGGACAGGAAGAGATGCTTATCTTTGCAGCATGGTTGAGCTGATGTTGTAAATTCCTTAACTCTTGCAATGCTCACCTCCAAAGGATAGGCCTAATATCAGGCTTCTAAGCAGTCATCTTCTTTCTAGCCCTTTAACTTGAAAACATCTACAGATTAACTGTTAAAAGATGCCAAATTTATGCTGAGAAACAGCCTAAGTTATTTTCAGATCAAATGAGTGTGTGATTATACCACCTCAATGCCTTTATTTCCCAAATTCATACAGTGGAGTCATAGTACTAGTTCAGTTCATTCAAAGGTTTTCTTAATACTGAATACGAAAACTGCCAGCTTGATTGGAAAATGGTAACTGTGTCCCACTCCTATTAACTCTTAAAATGCCTCTAGCTTGGAAGGATTGCTTTTATCAGTCAGTATGTGCTGCATTCTCCCAAGATACTGTCTCCCTAGGTTGTTACATCTTCAAACAAGCCCAAAGTTCTTCCTCCTGAGTAAAGATTGCCAAATGTTACCAATGAAGAAGTGTCACAAAATAAATCCTACCTGGGAATGTTTTTCTTACTATATTTTTCATTGCTAATATGTAGGAAGATGCTTCTGAAGTGCTGCTGTAATTGAAAGATACTTTTACTTTAAGTAACTTATTTTCTTAAGGGAAGTTGATTTGCTGAGTGACCTGCATGTGCTTATTCAGTGTTGAGATACCATCTTTTGGTAAGTTTTTCTTTGCATCCACTTGAAAAATGAGACTGCTGAGGTCATAGGATATCATATTAGTATGTCTATGCATTTTTGTCATCTTTCTCAGAAACAGAGGTAATTGGAAAAGAGGGGAGAGTGGAAAGGTTTATCTTTAATCTCTGAGTAATTGGAATTTAGGAAGATGCTTGTTTTTAAGCCTTGCTGAGACTTGATGTGCCAAGATGTTTATAAACTGCACGGGATATATATGATGTTACTCTGGCTAGGTTTTCAAAAATTGCTATTGCCGTATTTAATTATTTTTTCAAAACTTGGAGTTGTAATCAAAATCATGTTTGCTGTCATACCTCTAACATGATTTACAACTCTAGAGGATCTACTCACTTTCTGGAAACAGCAAGATAGGAATATGTGATGTTCACAGAGAAGTTGTGTAACTCTTACTGTTGGAAGGCATTATTCTGCCCTGGATTCCTCTTCAAATGATGGTTTTTACTGTGGAAGATGTGGAAAGGGGGCATGGTGCCCACTGTGCGCTCATGGGGGGGGGGCGGGGGGGCGGGAACTTAATTGGCAAAAAGGCATATGTATTCATACTTAAAGCAGACTTTTCCCTTGGAATTTCTTGCACCTCCCTCTGAAGCATTTCAGTTTTGTAACCTGAGTAGTAGTAGAGACTGCTAGTCTGTCTGAAGTGGTACGGTAGTTTTGGTGCTTATACACCATTCAAGTTAATAAAAATGTCTCATTATAGTGCAGCACAGGTCTTAACTGCAGTTGTTACTATTAGCACTGCTTTGCTGACGGTAGCTATCGAAGTGGTGTGGTCTGATCACAGCATTTGACAAGGCTTTTTAAAAGCCCTTTTGTTGTCCGCTTGTGCCATGGCCTTCTGGCTAGTCCTGGCGAGGTTCATTTGCCCCATATATGTCTTTCCTCAGTTACATTGTTGTCTTTTTCCTTTTTGCTGAGATATTTCATAAAGCTCTCCTGAAGTGGTGAGAGAAATGCTATTAAGGAGCCCAAGTATTGGAGTACCTGTGTAAATCTGTGGTGTTTTATGAGAATTATTGGAAGTTCCTCCTCTTTGATGTAGATTTAGAAAAGAATCTAAAAGTGAATGTGGTTTTAAGTTACCACATCAAATGATTTAACTCTATAGTATATTCATTGTGACGGATGATGACTCATTTCTTTATCATCACAGGCTAAAATCTCGAACAACTGTTTTCTAAGAAACACTTTTACCTGTTTATCTTGTACCAGATACTTTTTTTTTTTTTTCCCCTTCAAGGGTGGAATGCTTCAATCCAGCTCGTAATTATCTTTTTTCTGTTTCTCTTAGCTGGCTCTGAAGTGATTGTTCCTCTAGATCTGTGGACTTCCTTCCTTACTGGAGATGTGAAAACTCTGGAAAGGAGTTACGTAGGAAGAACCCCTGTAGAGTTAGGGAAAACTGGGTTTGCTCAATGAGAGGTGATAGTTGTAAAACACACTTGATATTTCTCAATGTGATCATAATAATTAAGAATTAAATAATGGAGAAAGGAGAAAGAATAATGAAATTATTTAACCTAAGTATGTTCTACTGGGCTAGGTGGTTATTTTTTGTGATGCTGCCTTGCCTTTACTGATGTTGGTGAAGATTGGCTTTCCCCACACCTACTGACTGTAGAACAGTTACAGTAAATATTTAAAGTGAATGCATCGAGTTCAGCTGAACAACTCTTGACTGTAAATTGCCTGCAAATGCGGTGTGTCCTGAAGATTGCTAGCATGCTAAAAAAACTTACTAAATCACTTGTAAGCAAACAAATAATAGCTTTTCATTTTGGATTTTATGGCACTCTTTAAAAACATTTTAGGTGAAGTATCTTAAATCAGGGTTTATTACATAACCAGTATTTGGAACTATGTTGCACTAACTGTAAATTACTGCAAATCACTTGTAATTCTGTAACTTGATACTGGGATTTCAAAGTAGTATGTTTAATAACCACCTGATGGCTGGATGTGACATTCTCTCAGGAAGAATGGCAGGGAACAACTGAAAATATCATAGGAGAGGGAACCCTCAGTTTTGGCACAGCAGGGAAGAGGACCCCTGCTTTTAAGAATTCCTTTCATAGTAAAACTGCGTGGAATTAGATTTATGTACTTTGGAAGACGGAAGGACTGAGTCAGCTCTGTTGGAATTTGAACTTTTGTGCTAGGGCACTTGGATATTTCAAGTCTGAGCTTACACCTCATCCCCTTTAACAGTATATGTTAGTAGGCTGTAGCATTTAGTCTGCAACCTGTTGTTGCCATGTGAAGGTCAGATTTTGTTTTTAAACTGGTTTAAATTCCCAACTTAAGGTTTGTTGTTTTTTTTTTTAAGCTGCTTCCACATGAGCGTTTGAGAATCCCTTGCTTGACACCCTGTGTGTAGTCAGTATTTAATGCAATTGATAGATAAAATATATAGTACCTTTTCACATGCAGCAAGGGTTTTGTGTTTCATCTTGCAGTTGTTACTTCAGATAAGCGAGCTTGAGCTCGGGTTGCCTGCCTTTGTTCCTGTACGGAGACTAGCTCAGAACTTAGCTTTGAAATGCAGCTGCTCTCCACCTTTCTCAGCTGCTGTTCCTGTACCAACTCAAACATCAAACTCCTCATACCGTGTGTTTAGCTTATTTGGTAGGCATGTAATTTGAAGCTTGGTGGTTTTTGACAGGCTACATAATTCTTTCAAAAAAAAAAAAAAAAGGAAGCAGCACAGTGTTTTTCAGGTGCTAAAATAAAGGCTGTTCCTGAGCATTTGACCTCTTTATGTTCAGTATGGCCAAAGCAATATCTTATTGATGCGTTTAATATTAATGTAACATCAACTTTGCCTCGAAGCAATCTCTGGTTCCATGTCAGAATGTGTGCCTTCAGGCACAACTGCAATTATGAATAAAACATGGTACAGAATGCAATTGTATTAAAGTATGCAGCAGATCTTTTGAGGCAAGTGAAGTGGAAGAAATCAAGGTATCGCTAAAGCTCAAGCTACTAGGGCACAAACATTGCCAGCCAGCCTTGTGACATGGAAGGCTCTTCTGAAAGCTTGGTCATGTCCTTTTTTGCTCTCTGCTGAGAAGCAATGTTTGTCCTCGGCAGTGCATGGTTTTCTCCTTGGCATCGTTTCTGAGGGACAAAATGCAAGTCCATCAGGTGTCCTACTTTCTTTCCAGGGAGAGGGTTATTCTTTTGAGCTTGCTGTTATTTAATTTGCACTCTTTAAATACTGTGGGTAAGTGCATGACAGTTGTTGAGGCTTCAGATATTTAGTAAACTGTCATGAGAGATGGCGTATGTGGTATGTTCAGCTTTCCAAGTTTGAACTGATCTCTCTCTTGCCTTTATTTAATAGAGATCACACAGTATGTAGAGGATAGGGATGACAGGCTCAGTATTGACAGATTTTTGTCAAGCCTGTACTACTCTTGGTTCTTACCAGTTTTAGCAGTCAGTGACTGATGCAATCGATTCATTGGTTTCCTGTATCTTCTGCTGTTATCAGCTAAAAAGCAAGGGGTGGGGATTGAATTTCTGATTTAAATCCTTTTTATGATGTTTGCTGGCTAAGCTGCCAGTGCTAATAAGCTACTTTACTCTTAAGCTTTATCAGTTTGCTACTGCTGTTGTTAAACCTAAGTAAAGTACAAATCAGCCTTGTCAGATCATCACAATTTAAAAGAAATAATGAGGGAATCAACATGGGTGCTATAAAAAGGACAACTCCACTGTTACTGAGGTCTAGCTTGTTTAGAATTTACTGTACTTGGACATCCTTTTCAGAATAATAATTTCCTGAAAATACATCTGTGCCCCAATTTTTCACATACTTGTGACCAATTTTTTTGTTTTCCAGCAAACTGTAAAACTACCACCTTTTCTAGTACCCTTCGCTGCCCCCCCTTAGACTGAATGAACTTGCTTTAAAAAAAAACAACCAAAAACTCTTGTCAAGTTGCCTTCTGGCTTTTGCTGTAGTCAAGACGTAAAAAAGACCCATTTCTTTTGCTAGGTGTCAACAATCTTTACATTTTGTTGTGTAGACACTTTTAATCAGTAGAAATTTCTTTTTCTTTGAGCTGTCTTCTAGGGTTTTTTGGTTTCTTTGCGTAATACATAGTCATAATTATAAACTTGAATGATGTATTGTTCTGAAATACTGCATGAATCAGATGCTCATTAAACTTAAACTTTGACATTTGGATCCAATCTTTTCACCTTGCAAAGGGGAAGTGCAATTCATTATTACTCTGTTCAGTTAAAAAAAACCCAAACAAACACCCACCCCAAACCCACCCTAAGGTTGAGTATTTTTGCTAGTATTCTTTAATATCTTGGGCCCTATATGTTAATAACACCCAAACCCAAGGGGATGATGAAGTAAAAGCAATTTAGTTTTCCAGGTGTCTTCTGTCACTGAAGAAAAGGTGACCCTCTGAGACTGGTGCAGGGAGAAACAATGAAGGCTCTCTGTCCAGCTCCTATTAGAACTTCACACTGCACCCAATGCTCATCTTTGCATTGCTGCGTGCTGTTTCTGAGCTGGTAAGAGACCAGAAGACTTGAACTATGCTGTATCACTTACAGAGTCAAGGTGCAGGCATTTCAACCTAAGTCTGTTTGGGTAAAGAAAAGGCATTGCTTTCCAGTACCATTGGTCAAAAACTAAGTGTGCATCCAAGTCAGTGAGTGAGTTTGAATTGGAAGGTTACTTCTGAGGCAGAACTCTCCTCCCCACTTACCCAGCTTTAGTTTATGTTGCAGAGCTCTGAACGCTTCATCGAGTTCCTTTTGGAGGAAACTTGAAGACATACTTCAGGAGTGCTCCTGATAGGCTTCAACCATGAATACTTTGCTGTCCGTGGAACAAATTAGAGTTAGTTCAAAGGAAAACTTCCTTGAGATGTGTGGAGTCTGGACAACTATTTACAGATCTGCTTTTATGGGGTCACAAAAGACATGGCTGAAATGGTCCCAAATCAGTGTTACCCTGGAGCTGTGCTGCTTTTGCTTGCATCAACTCTACTAAAGACCAAAATGAGGACACAGAATTTCTTAACTTCCAAAGTAGTTACTGGAAAGTGATTTGCAAACCCAGATAATTGCTGGCAGTTTTTCCTACTGATGTTTTTAGCAGTGTGATGTTGTACAGCCTGGGAGACAGAGCAGTATTTATCTTCCTGCTGATGAAGCAGTACCTGAAAACTTGCACATGCTCACACACTTTTTGTCTTGCTTCATTATCCTGCTTAATTTTTGTTATGAGGCCAAAACAAACAAAATCTCTTAAAATTTAAGAATCTTTAAATTCCTTTTTAGAACTGTTCTTCTGGAGCAGTATAGTGGCTTTACTGGAAGTAGTGACAGTAACTGGAGGTGGGGGAGGGGAAGTGACAGTCGTGATAGCAGGATTACCTCTGTAAGTTGTGGATATGATTATTGTGACCTTTTCTAACGTGGTGGAGGGGGAAAAACTGACAACCACTGTTCTAGAGCCGTCCAGGTGCATTCCTATTCATGGGGTGTTGTGATGCTTCTGGTCTCACAGAGACTCCCATTATTCCTCTGGAAAACATTAGCAATAAAATTGTTTACTTAAGAATGCTCAGTTTGCTGAGCATCTTGCTGATGGAGGCTCAATGCCTGTCACCACAACGGAAATATTAGCCATTTTCCATTGCTGTATGTTAAATGCTTGTGCTGACTGAACATGAGACCAAATCGTGCTACTGCCTTACACCCTACTGTCATAATTTTGGTAGATCGCAGCTTTGGTTTTGCCTTCTGCAAACAGTGTCCAGGTGAGACACGCACACACAAGGAGCTGTCTGGTGTGACTTGGGTGTCCACTTCGCTTTGTTTATCACAGAGCAGTCTGTGGTGTGTGGATGGTGTACAGAAATAATTGCAAAACACATTTGTAGACATAGAGCTAAAGCTGACTAAGCTTAGTGGGGTTTTTGGCCCCTATGTTTGATTGAACCTGCCTAGAGTCCAATTTTTATTTGTTTATTTTTAAAAATCTCTTGAAAAGCCAAGTAATCATTGGATTTTGTATCTTTTTCCCTTGAAAAAAGTACCATTTCTCAAGCCAAGCCATTTTCCTTCCTATTCTGGGAGTTGCAAGGTTGGGTCCTAGAAAGCATAAAAACTACTTAAGGTACTTTGATAAATTGTCACTTAACATAAAGGAGTGCATTTATGTACTGCAAAACTTGTTCAGAAACCTTCTACTGTCCATCCTTATATCACATTAGGTGCTCACAGCAATGTTGATTGTAATCTTTCTTCAGTGTGATTAAACTTTCCATCACATTTGTAGAAATTACACTTTGACAGGCAATCATTATTGTTTAAAGTGTATTGAATGTGAAAAATAAAGATGAGTGGTAATGTGAGGAACTAAACTATACTTGATTTTTGTTGTACCCAGTTGCTTAAAATACAATAGTGTGCACTCGGAGTGAGGGTTAGCTTGGAAACTAGCCTTTTAATTATTCTAGTGTTCACACAAATCACTAATCAAACTTTGATTGTACAAGGTAGGAAACTTCATCAACCAGGTTTTATAAGCATTTTAAATGTGTGGCAACAAATTGGGCACCTTCCAGAGATCACATTGATGGTACTGTGATAATGCAAAGTGGGTAGCAACCATACCTACCTTGCAGAGGGCGGGATAACTACAGCCATGCTGGTGTCTTTTGCCAGGCCAATGGAGTGAGTTCTGCTGGGAGGAGAAGAGAGGAGGAAAGGGACATCTTTGGGATGCAGGTTTCAAAACAGACAAATCTGATTTTGTTCTTACCTGCACAGTATTATCAGTGGGTGTAATTGAAAGATTCCCCCTACACACGTCTGTCTCTTTTTAATAGCTGTTTGTGAGATGTCATAAAGTGTCAGGGAGCTGATGAGGTGTCTTCCCCCTCCCCTCTGCCCCCAGCTGATGTGGCCCGTCTGTTAGTGGCAAACAGATACTGAATTATTTGTGGAAGTGGCTTTTACCCACCAGGATCACAAGTCTTTGCCCTCCAAAAGGTGCTGGACTAAGACTGAACTTGGATTACACAGGGCAACCAGTGTTTTTGCTTCTTGGCAATGGACTTAATGTGAATCTAGGAGATTAATTTCAACCTGGTATTTGACTGGCACAATTGGTATGGGTCCTGCTTACTGATAAATTTTTAGTTCAGGAAAGAGCACTCTGGAGTTTTTTGAGGAACCCAGAACCTGTATCTGTAGACCCTGCACCCCAGCCTGCTCCAGCAAGGTATGCCTAGTTAAGCCTTGGTGGCTTAGTTCAGTTAAGCAGCTCTGAATGACAGGTGGGGGGGTTTATACCTGCATGGAAAAGCATTTTAGCTATTGTCATCTTTTTGAACCTGTAGAACTTAATCTATGATTCCCACGTAAACCAGCGAGAGGTGGTTGTCAGTGTAGTGATAGTCAGGAGCAACATGTACAGAGACGTCTTGAAAACAACCACCCCTATCTTCAGGTGTTTCGCTTCATAATGAAGTTGTAACACTTAAAACCCAACTGTTTTTTAATATTACCATAAGATTTTTGGAACAACTCAGTCAAAATTGTATTGATTAGGTATTCCTTGGCCACTCATCCCTTTGTTATATGCTACTTTTAGTTTGTCTGGTCATGTACAATCTTACACAAGTTTGCTACTCTCACCAGTTACTCTTGACAGCTGGCAAATCCAGTGCAAACCATCCAAAGCAAACATTTAATTCATCCATCCCAACTTCTTAAAATGCTGCTACTTTGATTTGAAGAAGCTTAATCAAATGTTTCCAGAAGTTTGACTAGTTTATATGCCCTGATTCTTCAAAGCACTTAAGTGTCGGTTTTATTATGTTTTCAAAAATCCAGGGTTTAATTTTTGTCAATATCTGAGGGCCTGATACTGGTCACTGAGTACTCTGAGATACTGACAGGTTCAAAAGAAATTTAGGGCATAGACTTGAATGCTGAAAGTTTAAATACTATGTCAAGTCATGCAGAGATTTGGGGATTGCTTGACAGTCACAGGAATCGGTCAAAGATTGCAGTGAAAACCTTTACTCTCCAAATGCTTTCTAAGTAGGCTGGTTTATACACCTCAGATTGAGCACCCTGTTTCCAACTCCTAAAAATCCATGAAAATTAATTTAGGAATTATGGCAAAGAGATCATATTACTTCATTTTTTGAAAAGATGAATGTTGTGGTTTTTTTCTTTGATAGTCGCTGGTTTTGTGTAGCTCTTTCTCGTGTTCTCTTTATTAAATGTCTTGAATAGAAATATCAACTACCTTCAGCTGTGTAACATTTTCATTAACAGCTTTCCTGTCATTTGCATTTGTGTAAAATAATCAGTCACCCAGATAGCTGTTGCATAGATTTTAATCTGTTCCTTAGATTAGCACAAAGAATTCTCAGATTTAATTTCTCTTAAATTGCTATATTGAGTAACACTTTGGAAAATGAGGGAGGGGAAGAAAAACTTAAGTATTTGCAGTTAAATTAGAATGTGTGAAAGGATGTTAGAGAACCTTCTTTTTAAGTCACTTTTAAGAATTAATTTTAATTGAACAATTAGTTCTTTTTCAGACATAAATACCTTCCTGAAATCCCATTCTTTTCCCTTTGAAGCATCTCCCCAGATCCCATTTGTTTCAATCATTGTCAAGAAGTGAAGTAGGCGCATTACATTTGATTTGCAGGAATCTGCATGGACCCAGTTGTATGTGTCAAAATGAGGTACAGCAAGACCCAGTTCTTTGTCCTTCACCTTTTTTTATAAATGATCTTGGTGAAATTACAAAAAAAAAGAGTTCATTTATCTTTAGCCTACTGATAGCTTCTAAATATTGCTTTTTAAAGCTACCTGTGTTGTTGAACCGTGCTGTCATGGTCCTCTCTTCGGTGTTGTCCCATACTCTCCAGTCCCTGAGCTGCTATTGCTTTCAGGGAAGTATGGCATGTAAGTGTTGCTGCTACGCTCTTACCTATGCAACTGCCTTTGATTACTGTTGGAGCGCATGACAAATGGGAAGGTCCATATGTTCAGTCTGAGCCAGTACAGCAGGGCCTGCTCTTACACTGCCCAGCGTGATTTCGAGTGCCATCTACACTTTTTGTCTTGTGATAGACTGTGTTCAAATAGTTTCACCTCTCTGTACTTAATCTTAATAGACACGTTCATATTCATTAAAAATGATCCTTCAATAAACAAAATGCCTTTGTGAGGGCCCCAGGTGAGTGCTGCCTGCAGAATGATGTTTAAATCCTTGACAGAGTTGGCAGACATTTCCACACGGTTTGATTTTGTGTCCCTAAAACCTTAGTGCAGCTGTCATTCTTCCCAAGTTTTGGCTGAACATTATTTATTTGACTGCTGCCACTAAGATGGAAATGAAGAATGAAAATTCTGTGTGTTTCTCAGAGTTGTTCTGTCAGGAGAGGCATCAAAGCTTCCTTCTGAAAAGAGGCCAAGCTTCTTAGCAAACAATAAAATGAAGTAAAATGGTCAAAGAGAAAGCATGCGGGCCACATTATTAATTAAAGCAAAGAGAACCTAATTCTGTGCTCTAGGAAGACTGAAATAATAAAATTTCATTAGGATTGAGGAATGTAGCTGGTAGTCTTGATTTACGATTATGTATATGAAACAGTCACAGTCTCTACTCTGAATACAGGCCAGATTTCTGTCAGCACTAGATTGCATCTCACCTTGATTGTCTAGGTTCACCTCATTCGTTTCACACATCTGCTTCAGAACAAGATGAACTTAACCCAGGAGGTGCTTATGATTTTTTTAATTATTATAAAAGAAACCCTTCTCGCATGAAGGGAGTTAGGGCTCAATCCAACTGCTCAATTTCAGATGTTTTAGGGTATCTCACTTGGTCTTCAGTTGCTGGTCAGAAAGCGTGTGGGTGACTTGTAGATCCTGCATGGTATTTGCCAGTCCCACATGGATGTTTTGAAGAACGGAAGTCCTGAATTGATTCCATAGGATGGAGATTGGCCAAGAAACCAATGCAGGCATCTACATCTGAGGTACCCTTCCACTGGAGTCAGTGGAGAGCTGCTCGCTACACTGACTGCATTGGAAGCTCAGCTCAGATGTAGACTAAAAAGCCATTTAGGGGACAAGGTATTGAGAGTCTCTTTTAGGGTAAACAGAATTCCTCTATAGACTCCATTGAGCCTATTTAGACAGGTAGAGATCTGAATTTAAGTGTCTTGATCTGGAGCAAAAGCCTGCCTTTTACTTGGTCAGAAAACAATTTTACTTGTTGTGGCTATTCCTTTCTGAAAGTCCATGAGGCAAAGAAGCAGAGGAGCTGAAAGACAGCCCTGGTGGAGACCCAGAGCAACATTGAAGTGTGAAGGATCTCAAGAACAAGTTTTATAAGGGGTGGCTGGGGGAACTGGGGCTGTTTAGCCTGGAGGAGAGTCAGGGAGGACCTTATTGCTTTCTTTACAGCTACCTGGAAGGAGGTTGTGGGCAGGTGGGGGTCAGTCTCTTCTCCCATATAACAAGCAACAGGACAAGAAGAAATGACCTCAACTTATGCCAGGGGAGGTTTAGATTGGATATTGCAAAAAATTTTTTTACTGAAAGGGTGGTCAAGCATTGAAACAGGCTGCCCAGGGAGGGGTGGAATCACCATCCCTGGAGATACTTAAAAAATGTGTAGATGCGGTGCTTAGGGATGTGGTTTAGTGATAGACTTGGCAGTCCTGGGTTAACAGTTGGACTTGATGATCTCGAAGGTCTTTTCCAGCCTAAATGGTCTGACTGGGTGTGTGACCTTGAGAAAGGCCTGGAAAATATTTGTTGCCAGCTAAATGCTGCTGTGTATGATGATGATCCCTCCTGTTCTCTGCTGAGGGAAACAGGGTTTAAGTATATAGGGATGCATGGAAAAGCCAGTTGATAGTTGTCTTCACCAATCCAGAGGACTCCAGGTTTTTGTTAGCTACTTGCACCAAAGAGTAAGACTTATCCTTTATTTTTCATTTCGCAAAACAATGTGGTATAGCAACTTTCACGTGTGTACGAGTAAGCTGTGGCAAAGAGTGCCACAGTAAGTCTGCCAAGGAAATCCTCAGATTGGAATCCAGTTCTTTAGATCAGAATTTCTTTAGAAGTGGCTGCTGCTTATGATTAGATAATTAACACTGTAATGTGTGGAAAATATCAGAAAATCTATTGTGGGAGAAGCTGTATTATTCACCTTTGATAGATTCACAGAGTATAATAATTAAAGGGAGTCAGGAGTTAAGCAAAAGCTCAGCAAAACAACCTGGTGCTGACATACACAGATAATGTCAACTGATGGCTGGCTGGCATTATGAATTGTTTTATAATTAGGTAATTAAAGCAAGTCTGTACAAACTTTAACTTTCAGGAAACTATAAAAATACATGTAGCTGTAAAATTATATTTAGCCATTAATTTCTTGTCAAGTCTGTCATACCTGCTCATAAAATGCTTAATAAAGAAGCTTAAACATACATGGTCTCATGCATTTATTCTAGAAACCACAGTATGTAATGGCACAGTTGTAGAATACCAAATTACAATTGTAAAAATATATATAATTTTTTTGTTCTTCATTCACTTTCAAGTTGAAGTTGCTATTACAGCTTCCATCTTTTTAAGGCAGGAGGGCACCTGAGGCCCACCAGAAGGTAGTCCCACTGACTCGGCTAAGACTGTGCAAAAATGTCAATTTTTTTTTAATGCAGGATCTCTAGACTGAGAACTAAAACTGTTGGTTACTGGAATTCAGATATCTTCCTGAGTTTCATTTCTGTTCCATTGCCAGAAAACACATCCTAGGACTTCACAGGGAAAACAGATGTTAGTCAGTATTGAGCCCTGAACTAGCACGTTGTCATGCTTTTGGGTCTTGTAAGCTCAAAGTAGATCCAAGTAGCTCTTTTACGCAAAACACAGGTATCCCATGACAGACATGGAGGAGCTGATGATGAATGAAAGCACACCAGCAGATTCACACTAAGAGAAAAAAATGGAATACAAGCCTTAAATCTAGGATATTTAGTTTAACTCTGTTGCACTTGGAAGTTAATGAAATTTGGTACCTGTAGCCTGAGGATGGATTTTGGGTCTGTGTGTCTGAATTTCCAATTTTCTGTCCAGCTGATCCAGGGTCTTTTAAAAGAATTGCTAAAAACATTTTGCATTTTTTCAGGGACAGTGATGGAGAGTTCTTTGCATGCTACTTTTAGTTTCAATTGACTGATATGTTTGCAGAAACACGCACTACAAATTATATACAACAGACAACAGGCTATTACAAACATCTTTTGTGTTGGGTAATTCCTCCTAATGTTGAATAAACTCAATGAAGGATTTTATGTAAAACTAAAATGGATTAAAACAAATAGATATATCACAGATGCAGAAATAGCTGAATGGGCTGATATGAGAAGTTCCTTGGTTTTGGGGTTTGGTTTTTTTTTTGAGGGGAACACTTGCTGGCCGGTTCATACTGCAAGAGTAAGTCCCTTTTACAAAAGTGTAGGTCACCCCAACTTCAAACTTTATTAGAAGTGCTTAGCTATCTAATGCATCTTTGATCATAATGCATTAGTCTCCCAACAGTAAAAACTGTAGAATTTTTAAAGAAGTGTTTATTCCTAATCTAACCTGAACTTACCACATATACAGCTGCTAACATAAGAAATTGTGATACAGTAGAATAAAACAAAATGGATAAGATACATAGGCAAATCGAATGCTGCCAGTATCAATTGCTTTGTGTCTTTCTTTATAAGCAATTTGCCTTCACTGGGAAAATACTTCTGACAAATGAGCTTTAAGGTGCTTTGGGGGCTGGCACAATTTTACTTCCTTTGTTTTACTCATGCTTTATTTATGATGTGCCAAGTGCTTGTAAAAGGAAAGCCAGGGCTCGCTCTCTCTGCATTTCACAATGCTTTAATTATTGGAACAACCTTACCAGTGCACTTTTGTCTCTAAATCTTAGCTATAGTACAATAAAACAAAAAACCAACAAACCTGAAATATTGGTATCTGAAACGCTGGAGTTTTCTCTTCCTAACCATCTTGTTATAAAAATATATCAACAGTGACAAAGGCCTGTGGTTGTCACTAAATCTGGACGAAAAGCTCAGTTTTCTTAGTGCATGTTAACCATGTGCATAAAAGTATACAGTTATTGGAGCTTCCTACATAAACTTTTTAAGAAAGGGACGGTCATATTAGTTCCACTGCAAAATCCATCACAGCTTCTGTTTCAATTTTGTAATTTATTATCTAAATTAGACAATACAACAGTGAGTTTACAACACTCTGCCACTTGTGTGCACTCCTATTGTCCACTGATGATCCTGTCCTCATCTCAAAGGACAACATGTATTCTGCTGATGAGCCAAAAATTTGTTTCTAAAAAGGCTTGAAGACTTAAACTTTATTTTGTCTTTTGTCAAAATGAAATGTGAACAGCTTTAGAAAGCGGTGGCACTATAGGCAAGAGAAGTCAGAAATTAGCCTGAATATTTACATCTTGGCATTTTGGTTTTTACGTAGCCAGAACTGGAACTGTTGGCCTACCAGCTTCTGTTTTCCAACTGTAGAGTAGATATGCTATAGCTGTGGGAAGGGAAAAACTTGAGGTTTATAATGTACGTTGACCCTGGTACTAGTAGCATATTCTGCAGAACAAGTACCAGACTCTTACAGCAAGGGATTAAAAAGTGCTTTTGGGGATCCAAGTCCTTACCTGTGTTGCAGTGAAATGACTTTTGTAATCTTTTGACCCTCCCCAACCTATAACCACAATGCAGTTTGACACCACAGACCCAGCCTGGGCATAAGCAAGATGAGGCCAGCAATTGGGAGCCTCCCAGCTCGAATCCTAGCTCTGACACAAACTGCCCAGCCTACGGTAAGGGGCTTTGAGATAGCAGGGGAGTTCTCTTGAGCCACACCACAGTGGTGGTGGACATCATAGCTAAGGTGAGCAGAGCGTGTGTATCCGCTAAACAAGCAGAGAGAACATCAGGCTACAACAGATCCGTGGTGGTGCCGCAGCCGCCGCCTCGTGAGCAGCATCGGCTCACCTTTCTCCATAGGTTAAACTCATGTAAAGAGCCAGGACCGGGAGCAGCTCAGACAAGAATGTATAGTTTATTCTGCTCTGCTTGTTCTGGGGAGAGGTGGACAGTAACCTTTGCAGACACAAGGGTAAAGCAACCTCACCTACTGTACTCTCTTAAGATACTACAGAACCACTTTGCTGGTGCCTTAAGTCTGCTGGAATGTATGCTTAACTTCCAAAGAAAGGAGCACTCAGCAGCATCAGCGTGCATGCCTGTGCTAACTAAAACTGCATAGTGCATGCAGACTTCAGTAACTGTGGTTCATATTATGGGTTTTTTGTTGAGCATGCACGTGTACAAGTCGTTGCTTCCAATATTCACTGCAGCCATTACCCATGCAGCAAAAATGCATTGCAGTGAGACTTGCTGAGTCAAATCACCAGGCGGAGGTTAATACGGTTTATTCACAAATATCATAGGAGTTTTAAGAAGGATAATCAGGGGATGCTAAGTTACATACAGTGATGATTCAGTCTCACTCCATGTTATTGCAGTGGCTTAGAGGCAGGCACAGGTATTGTGACTCAGCTGACAAGATGGTAACTTAAACATGCAGTCACCGTAAACATGTCACCATATGTGTCTGCATAGGCAAACCCTTTTAGCACTAGAAAGAGGTTACAAAAAAGCAGGAGGCAGATCTGCATGGAGCAACTTTTTTGTTGTTGTTCCCTTGTATCATCACAGAGATCTAGATTATCGCTTCTGTTTCTAACGAAATGAAACCCCTATTATTTTTGCATCTAGGCCTTATCGCATTTGCAGCCATTTAAGATACTTAACGTGCTGTAATGCTGTACTTTAGAACACTAATAATTTCTTCTTTCTCATTTTTCACTCATCTGCAAAATCCTCTCACTATTCAGACATGTTAAATATTTTCAGTACTGCAGTGTGCTAAAACTTTTTTTTTTTTTTTTTACCTCTAAACAATTTGACTGACCGATATTTTCCTGGAGGATGTCTAAATCTTCATCAATTCTCTAAACACACTGTCTCAAAATGCTCACAAATATGATATATGATGTTAAAACTGGCAGCAACTCCTCAACAAAATGGCTCTACCTGACCACATGGGTTTAATGTTCTCTAGTTCATGTTCTTTAGGAGAGACATAGACAAATAAGCTGAACATTTACCCTGAAAAAGTAACAGAGGAAAATGTCTTTGGTAACACTTTTATCTGTTTTAATCTGCTCAACCCAGATGTAGTTGAAGCATTTCCTGCATATGGGCCAACAGGTGCTGTAGCTCAGCCCCGTGCAGCATCAGGGCTACTGACACCCTGCAGTTTTTAGCTAATGCTGCAGAACCACACTGGGACCCAACCACACCACCTGCCTGGCTCCTCCTGCAATGAATTTACAGGACTCCCAAGCACCATCACTTCCTTCCCATGAGCCATTTTAGCACGTTTTCTGTCCTGATTGCAAAGTTAAATATGGTATGTTGTTGGTGGCTATTGATTTGTATGAAGAATTTAGTATTGTGGCGGGGATGCTCAAGAGCATTGGCCAAATCCAGTCTAGTTAGAAGTATTTTTGTAGTCAATGCCCAGTATTTTAGTACTGGGTCTTATGTTTTTGCATACAGACACAATTTACTTTCCTCAAGCACGGGAATGACAGTCCTGCTTTAAATGCCAAGAACTATACAGGCTCATATGCTTAATGCCACAGCTCTATAGCCAGCATAAGCATATTAAGTGCAGACTAGTCCATACAGTCTTTTTAAGGTCACTTTATACTCAAGGATGACAAATGATACCTGAAATTCTATGGAATTAGATCAATATGGCAAATTGAAAACAATAACTGATTCAGCAATGACAGTTACATCTCCGAACTTTCTTTTCAAATGGGTTTGTAATTGTTTAATGCTTTGGGTTCTGTGCCTGCAAAGGTTTCATCTGTACTGGGTGCCTTAAAGTATGTCTAGTGGAGCTGTAGTCCGAGAGCTGCATGGCACAGAGCTTTCTGTAATTTTTTTTTCTGCCTCGGTTGTGCTGGTGGCAGATATAATGTAGGCTTCACTCCTTTCACTCTGTTTTGAGCTCCACCTTCTTTTTTAGGCTGTCTGTGTCTGACACCAAATAAAAATTGGGCCAATATATGGGAATATCAGTATCACAAGGTGGAGTTGGGAGATACTACTCAGGACCATGGCAGAGCACTATAAGCATTGAAACTGCTATAAGCACACTAGGTCATATTTTAAAAAGAAAAGGAACGTAGTTGGGATTAGGCTGAGGAAAAATCTCTATCTCCTCCAGCAATTTTCCTGAATGTGATAGACTGCAATATATTTTCCCCATTTGCACCTCAAGAAAAGGGAGGGAATGAGTTCTACTGAGCTGTTTCATCTGAGGGAGTGGAAATTCACTGTGTACACTTGGATGAAAGTTTTTACTCTCAAATTCTTTACAGAGTAAGAGCTTTGTAGCCAGAACTGTAAGAGCAGTAACTGTAACAGTGCCTGAATAAATGAGACCAGCCAAGCTGGAGGTGATTGTACTGCCTTGTCAAACTGGTTGGGGAGGACTGGTGCAGTGTAGCAGAGGGCAGCCACCACAGAACATACATCTCGAGGGGAAAGAGGCTGTGGAGTCACACTTCAGGGATTTAATATAACTGGGAGCTGTAAGTATTTAGAATTAGAAAACTACCTTCATCTTCTGCAAGACTTGTTCTGCCTGAACAATGGGTTTTGGATGGATGCTGGTAGCCTTTTTGGACTGCTCTCATTATAAATTACTGTTCAGGAATTGTTGGCTTGTTAATAGAGCAGTATGGGCTTGTTCTTTCCAAAAATCATGTGGTAATTGGAATCACATACTAGCTGCAATTTTCTTCTGGCTAGACTATAGTATTTGGATACGACAAATAATATGGATGCTACTGTTCTCATCTTGCAACGAACAGACAACTGCATACTGCTCCTAAAGTCTCCACCTTGTTTAAATAATGCATAACGGGGAGGTGTCAGCTTCTGTGGGTTTTGTTGCAGCTCATTTTATAACAGATTTTCCCTTTTTGGGATTTGAGTTGCAGGGATAGAGCAATTGCAATAGAACAGAACTTTTCAAAAGAAAAAATAAACTAAGCCCTACAGCTTGCACAGCACTTGGAAAATGTGAGTCAGGTCCACCCTCAAGCTCAGAAACCAGAAAGCAAATAAAAGAACCTAACAATGTTGCCCAAAATAAATAACCACAGTGTGGTGGCACCTGACTAGGGGGTGTGGGGCAGGGAGAAGTTCTTAAATTTTTAATCCTCAAGCTTGGCACATCTGCCACAAACTAAATAAACAAATTGTTACTGGAGTTAGGAAAGGACAAGCTAATGTAAAACAGGCCGAGACTAAATTAGTAGTCATAGTGATCTGTCACAGGTGAGTGCTGCTCAGAGAAGTGACTTGAAATGCCAAACAAACCTACTGAAATCCTGGCAATGTGTTTATCCAACCGCTTTATTTTAATCTAAGAGTTAGTAACAGCTACTATGAAAAATGTGTCTAGCGAAATATAAACACTCCCAACTGTTGCAAAATTTACTAGTAAATTTCCTTCTGTGGCTTCTCTGCCCTCACAGTGCCTGTGTAGCCATGTGCGGCACTGAGCAGCCACAGTAAGTCAGGCCTCTCTAAACCAGAAGATAGGAAAACTTAAAGCATTGCTGCTTCTTTTTAAATTCCACTGTCTTATGGAATACATTTCTTCTTTTTCTTTGCAACCATTAGAGTTATCAATGACAAAGAAAATAAAAGACAGAATTCCTGCATAATCTTAACTCCAACAATGGAATTTAAGGTTTTATGGGGAAAAAACACCTATGATGCAAGACTAAGGGTAAAGCAATGACAACTAGTAACAAGTAAATGTGCTCATTTTCTAAATGCTTTCATACTCACAGCAACTGTTAGAGCCAACTTTGCCAAAACTTATCAGGAAATGTCATATTATTTCTTTATATTTATTCCTTGGGTTAGCACTGGCTTGTAACATTTCAACCTCAAGATCTTATGTTAGGCTAAAGATGATGATCATACGAACCGTGAGGAAATTGTTAAGCAGATGTTAGAATTACTGGCCCAAATCGACAAATAATTAACACTCATAACTTTGACCAAATGAGTAGACTTAATAGAACACACACACAAATGCACGCTCCGAAAATAACTGAAAGGGGGCTATTTCTGGAGTGCTTGAGGAACGTTGTGACAAAACGTTTGTTCTTACAGTTCAGCCAGTCTTAATCATCATCTCACATTTCTCACTTCAGATTACAACTGTCTAAAAAATGACTTCTGTCTGAAGTGCTGTTAAATTTGGAAAACAATGTGGCGGGTTGACCCTGGCTGCACACCAGGTGCCCACCAAGCCCCTCTATCGCTCCCCTTCTTGCTGGACATGGGAGAGAAAATATAGCGAAAAGCTCATTGGTCAGGATAAGGACAGGGAGATCACGCAGCAATTACCATCACGGGCAAAACTGACTTGGGAAAATGAGTTCAATTTATTGCTAATCAGAGCAGAGTAGGGTAATGAGAAATAAACCCAAATCCTAAAAACACCTTCCCCCACCGCTCCTTTCTTCCTGAGATCAACTTCACTCCTGATTTCTCTACCTCTTCTCCACCAAGCAGCACAGGGGGGCAGGGAATGGGGGCTGTGGTCAGTTCACCACGCGTTGTCTCTGTTGCTCCTTCCTCAGGGGGAGGCTCCTCACACTCTTCCCCTGCTCCAGCCTGGGGTCTCTCCCATGGGAGACAGTCCTCCATGAACTTCTCCAATGTCAGTCCTTCCCACGGGCTGCAGTTCTTCACGAACTGCCCCAGCGCGGGTCCCCCCCACCAGGTACCATCCTTCAGGCACAGCCGGCTCCAGCGTGGGTCCCCTGTGGGGTCACAGCCCGGCCAGCAAACCTGCCCCAGCCTGGGCTCCTCTACCCATGGGGCCACAGGCCCTGCCAGGACCCTGCTCCAGCACAGGCTTCCTATGGGGTCACAGCCTCTTTCAAGCACCCACCTGCTCCAGCATGTGGTCCTCCACAGGCTGCACGTGGAGATCTGCTCCACCATGGACTTCCATGGGCTGCAGGGCACAGCCTGCCTCACCGTGGCCTTCACCATGGGCCGCAGGGGAACCTCTGCTCCAGCCCTGGAGCCCCTCCTGCCTCCTTCTGCACTGACCTGGGTGTCTGCAGAGCTGTCACATATTCTTACTCCTCTCTCTGGCTGTAGTTGTGCAGGTTTTTTCCCCCTTCCTAAACACATTATCCCAGAGGCACTACCACCATCACTGACAGGCTCGGCCTTGGCCAGTGGCGGGCCCACCTTGGAGCTGGCTGTCATTGGCCCTACCAGATATAGAGGAAGCTTCTAGCAGCTTCTCATAGAAGCCACCCCTGTAGCCCCCTGCTACCAGAACCTTGCCATGCAAACCCAGTACAGCCCTTATTTTGTGAGACGTACTGTCTGCTCAGGCTCACATTGATTTGATCAGAACTCGATGAATAGTGCGATTGTAGGTTTCTTTTTTTGGTGTAAAGCTGAAACAATGGTCCAAGAGGCTTTATTGAATGTTCGCGATACAGGCTGTTTGGGTGTAATAACAAAGCAGGTTTATTTGATGGCTGAACAGTCTTAACAAAGCTAAATAGCTTAGACAGCAAATCTTTATTTAGATTTAATTGCAGCAGAACCTAATTAACAGTTGTATATTACAGACTTGAGAGTCTCTGATCTCTTAGAAAAATCACCAATACTGCCAAACTACAAACTCATAAAACCATGACACTGATTTACATTGTGAGATTTTCATACTGAAGTCATGCATGCAGTTTCTTCAGAAGGAAAATAATAGCTGTCATTAAAAACGAACAAAAACACCAAAGCGATTTAAAGGGCCAAATCTGGGAGAAAGTGTGAAAAGTTGGAAGAAAAACAGCAATGAAGAGACTTTCCTAGTTGTAAGCAGCAGACTACTTAAGTATCAGATACTGCAAAGTTTCAGAGATTTTCATGCTATCACAAGAAGGAATCGAGGAAACATATTTATATTTTAACTAAAGAGTTATAATGGCAAAACTGTGCCCCTAGCATGGGTGGGTACAGCCCTGCTCTGCACAGCTGCCAAATGACAGGATGGGCCTGTAGCACAGGTCTCCAAGTAACGTGAGGCTGTAGCTTATTTCTCACGTTTCTCTGCAGCAGTACAGACAGTCTTTGGTTTACTTGATCTGATGTGCAGACAGCAAAATAAAGAAGTTGCCATACTCCACTGAAAAGGAGGGAAGCAAGAGCTAAGGTCACCTACAATAATGATTTTATGCCTCTCCTCCCTTTGAAATCCTTGGCTGCTGCATTACTTCCACCAGGAGAAAGTTCAGGTTTAGAAGTAAAGACAAAAAAATGCACAGGACTTTTTCTTTTGTTTATTATCTTTTCTTTCCTACTGCTCCACTGTAGATGACTAATTTCCCTTCCAGTCCTCAGGGGGGGCTGACAGTACAGCATGGTCCCCAGCTGTTTCGGGAATGGCTTTTCATTTTGGTAAAAGAAACTCGCCCAGATACAGAATGCGCAGCCCACCCAGAGCCTCCATACCGTGTCTTTCTTAGATGCAGCTACTGACCGCATGTAGAATGTGGACATAAGGCCTACAGCTTCCTTTTTGCAGGTAGAACGGTACCAGAACAGGATGAAGACCTGTAACTTCTCCTCTTCTGTCCCATAAATCTTTATGTCTGGAGAGGACATCAGACCATGACTGTTGTACTAGCAGAAGAAATCCCGCACTAGTCCACTTACCTGCATGACTTTGCTCTGATCTGCAAAATGACAGCATCTGCCCAGGTTCCACCACCTGGCTCTTGGGCATGTAGATCCCCTCCAAGGAATGCCACAGCAATAATGCGTGAATATTCACTGCAATTCAGGCAAAAAGTCAATTGTTTCATATTAGAACCCAACAACCTTTTGGTGAGCCGTGAGAGGCAGCTGTTCTCTGATACTGCAGAAATGTGGAAGTCAGAAGTACTAACAGGTTAATGAGACCATGAAAAATACAAACTTATGTTTTTTTCCTTCTGCATGGAGTTCTGATGTGTCTTCTAGAGGTTTTCTCTTAATTTCTTTTCCCCGCCCCCCCCCCCAGAGCAGCTGGGAATATTAGCCCTCCAGAAAAAAAGTTTTGCAGGAAAATCTGATTACATACACTGTATTTCAACCCAGAGCACATTTTACAGCCTACTTCAGAAACAAAGCTACTAGTTATGGTGCTATGATGTTATTACCGATGTTATAATAGGGATTTTGTGTCTGACCTGACGCCTATCTCACCACTCTATCAGACTGGTTGGCTTTTGCAAAGTCTGACTAAGCATTAACTCAAAACATAAATCCTAAGGAATTTTCCCAGTCACTTTGACATTTTCTAGTTTGCTGCCATGCATAAAACCCCCATTCTACAAATCCCTATGCTGTCACTTTAGTGAATGAACGCAAAACACTCTTGGAGCCATAGTAAACACAGACTTTTACATAGAGACACTTAATTTATTCCAGCTGCGTAATTTCTCATCTATTGCTATGTTTTGTATTTTCCTAATCAAGCCACCTGTTGTTTCAGCTAAATGGCTAAAACTATCTGCCTGTTTTAAGTTTAGGATCCAACAAGGACATAATAACAAGATGGTCATTCAATCTGTATTCTCCAAACAGATAACTAAATTCAATATGCAAATGAAAGACAAGTGTGCAGTTGGACAGAGAAGCGGCTGAAGCAGCTTGGAAGACTGCATTCCTGGTGGGAAGAAAGTCCTCTGCCTTTAAAATCTGGGCTGTTCTCACAGCTAGGAACACACCCTTAGGAAACAGCAAACATTCTCCCAAACGGGGAACTGCACACAGTTTCCAAATAAGGAATTATCCATGGAGTCTTAAACAAAGGAAATCATCCTCTTTTCCTACTGTAAGTCAAATGAATCATTTTTCCTCTAGAAGAAACTTTAAGTATATGTTCCTAGATGGACACATTCACTTGAGTTTTGAAGTTCCTATGCTTTCAGTTTTGTTTTTGCAAAAATATATAGAAATGATGCCTCAAGTTCCAGTAGGCAGACTTGTTTCTCTAGCTTCTTTATATTCTCTGCTCCAATTAATTTGGGAGAGCCTGTCTGTCTGCAGAGACAAGGAGAAAAGCATTTTTTTGTTGGTTTTGCTTTTTTTTTTTAATACAAACTATCTTCCTGAAGTCTGTAGAGAATATGTTCATATGACAAATATTTGTTACTGCTCCCAGAACAAAGGGACTAAACCCAGATGTGTGTAACTCATTTAGGAAAGGAAAAAAAAAAAAAGCCTTAACAACTGCCTAATCTGCTTTTGCTCTATAGCCTTTTGCTGAGTACCAGGATTTAGGACTCAAGGTCAAAGATTGCTACGCTCATGTGGATTTAAAAAATTGCCTTTGAGCCCATAGCTGACATGCCCTCGTCTTCCAGTTCCAGCAAAGCCTCCTCTACTTCTGTGTTACTTGTAACACCAGCCTGTGAGCTCCTGGATGGGATTGACAATGTCAGTTATGTGCAAATCTACAGTTCTTGACTGGAATTTGGATTTTTCCCCTATACTAGTGCTTTGTATCAAGTTCTCACTTGCAACTTTATAAGAGCTGTTTTAGCCCACAGGCAGACCTCTCAATTACTGTAGCAATATCTCCCAATAAAATCAGGACCTAATTATTAGTGATTTTTTGTTTCCCTCTGAGAAGCTGGTAAGCAATCAGACTTAGTGGGAGCATGGCCTCTGACCAGCCTACACCCTAAGTATCTTCCCTACATCCTTATGGGCAGCAGTGGCTGCTAGTTGCTCCAGCCAACTTGGTCCTTGGAAGGTGCCAGCAGGCCTCCTAGTGATGCTCCCCAGGAGCTGGCTTCAAGAACAAATGCAGTGTTAGACCCTATAAAGAAAGCAACACAGCTGGAATTTCCATGCATGTCATCTGATGCTCACTTTCCATCTCTAAGCTGAAAGCTAGGTCTCAGTTCAGAACACTTTTCTGCTCCAGTAGAGACTACAGTTCCTCAGATTCTTTTGCTGGTAACAAGAGCACAATCAATAAACACTGTGAAAGGAATGCTGGGGTGAGTGAAATGGGTGGTTTGGCTTTAAGGAAACAATGCCCTCATTCCATAAAGTTCCCTTTTCTACTTAGAGAGAGGGGGAAGGTAGGGAGGCATAAGAGAGGAGATTCACACATCTCCAGTTTAACTTCTCTACGACGCGATGGAGGGAATTGGGTTCTGCATCTGACCTTAAATAGAGTGCTGCAGAAACCTCACCCCAGCTACCGCTGCTCAGTTACACTCTCCCTGTCACTCTCCCTCTCAGCTGTGTTCATCCCTGGGAAGACTCCCTCTTGCCAGGCATGTTCTTGCCTCCTCCTCCCACCCACCCGCCCTATTTTCCCTGGCAGCTGTGTCTTAGCCTTGCTCCAGCCCTTAGGATGTCTCCACCTACCACTTCCTGCTATGAAAACCCTTTAGATTTATACCACATCTGCTAACTTGGATAACAAGACACCAAATGCTGAGCTGTATCACCTCTCAAAGGCACAGACGGGGGGAAGGGATGCAGAAATAACTAAACATACATTGGCAGCTCTTTTTTTTCTGTTTGGATTCTAGGGGATCAGCACACATCAAGGACTGAATCTGGTTCAGCAGCCCTCAAACTCCTTTAATTCATTCCAGCAGCCCCTATAGCACATAAAAGACACCACAGTGAACAGTCTCTGTACAGCAACCACTGTGTGGGAGTATTTACGACTGTCCTATACAGCTCCCAAGATATGGCAATTCTCTTACTATGGTTGTGATCCTTTATGATTCTTCAGCTGCAATAACCTGGGCTTGATGTGATCCTTAGTAATTGTTAGGGCCCTTATGACATTCCGTTGTGCACAACATGAGTACAAATACACGGCTGTAGTCTAGCCAGGTGTTGAAGAGTGCAAAGGCTTTTAAGACAGAAAGAAGTTGGGAGAAGGGGTAGGGAGATGGGAGCTGTATAGCTGCGTGGAGACTAGGAAAGGAGCTGCAAAGGCCCGCAGTCCTTTGGGAGGAGATGTTCCACAGGAAGCGCAGCAAGAAAGAGGAGTATGCTTCAGACTCACGCTTGACATCCTTTTTTTGTGGAAAAAAAGAGTGAATTAGTTCAATGCGTCATTATTCAGGAAGTGGCTTGTTCTGTTTGCTCCATTCCAAGTTATTAAAAATGGAAATACAAAAAAAAGAAATCAGTTTTCCAGAATCTCACTCCATCAGCAAAGAAAAAGAAACAAACATTTTATTTCTAGCAGGTATGTCATTAAATGTTGCAAACCTGTAATGTATGGGCTGTAAATGCTTCAGAGAACTTGAAAGAAAACTATTTCCACTGGATCTTAAATCACAGAAACATTTCTATTACTATGAATTTCTCACACTGTACCAAAATGAGCCTTGATGCTTTTAAATTTAGCTCTTCTTTACTTACCTCATGACATTACAGCAGGAAAGGTTTCATAAATACTGAGTATTATACCCCAAATAATGCCAAAACAATAAATTTCAAGATTCCTAAAGAGAAAAACTGTAGTTTTATGACAGTGGGCAGCAGAGACAGGAGAGAGACAGAGACAAAGAAAGAAGGTCATTTATTTAAAGCAGAACATTATACAGAAGCAAATATATGACTACATTTCTAATAATATAACTCTCAGAACATGTATGCTATGAATCCTTTTGAACCCCTCAAGACTGGTGTGTGGAATGCAGTATGTGCTGGAGGCCCAAAACAAAGAACACACATAAGTATTTCAAGGAATTAATTTAAAATATTATAGGATTCCTGCATGTAGTGTGTAAATTACTCTGATTGCAATTTCAAGGCTTTTTATGCCTGAGATGGAAAAAAGCAAGTTTCCTATATTCCCAGAATATAGGAATATAGCTGTGAAATGAGTGATGTCCATCAAAGGACATGAGAATTTTGAGATTCTGCTCCATTGCATGATAAATTAGGCCTTTCTCTCCTCACGTTTATTGGTTTTCTTATATTAGGAAAACCTCATTGCTGACCAAAAGCAATATGTTTTTTTTCCCCCACAGGAAAGCCATGATTATAACATTTCCTATCCACTTCACTTTTTTCTCTCTTGTTTCCTGGAGACTCCTGGAGTCCCTGCCACACCAGCCTAATTGTCATGATAATAAAACTATGACCTGTTCAGTTTCTGAAAGACAAAACAGGATCCAAATCCAGGAAAGGGTTCATGGCTGTGAATCAGTTAAGGAGACTTCCTCCAGTCCAGAGTTAGTTAAGTAAAATCCTGAGCCTCGAAGATTTAGATGTCTAACTTGTATTTAAAGGTACCTAATTACCTCTAAGAATCTGAGCCTAAGTCCCTTGGGGTTAACTTGTGGCTCTCTCCTTAGCATTTCCTACAGCTCTTTCAGAGAGATCCCTGTTCAGCTTGCTGATGTTAGGCATTTCAGGAGGGAACAGGTCTCTTATTTCAAACCTGTGGATTCTATTAGGTATCAGAGCAGTTAAAAGGAACTCCTGGAACCTTTTAAATTCCCATCATGAATTTAGCTTCTCATTCCCAATGATTTGACTTTGCAAGCACCTGAAACCCACCTACTGTCCCTTCTTACGCTTTCCACCTTCTATATGTTTAAATACAACAACGTCCTCCACAAGCCCTACGTAACGTACTGCCTTCCTCTAAAAAGCAGCAAGCTTTTTCTTTCCTCTCCTTCTTTGCAACATCCTTACTTTGGAATCCATCCAGTAAGCTCCTTAAGCACATGGAGTCACAAGTACTTAGCACAGAAGGGTATTACATAAATAATAATAATAATAATATAATTAATAGCCCATAAATGGAACCTTAAGGGGCTTCTAATCTTCACATGTGCTTGGAAAGCAACTTTCTGAAATTATTTGGGTGAGAGTTCTTAGCAGCCACAAAATAACCAAAATATTAAACAAGTTTGTACAATTACATAGCCAAGCGGGATCAAGCACAAGGCAATACGTGTATATAGTTCAGCTGTGGCAGAGCATTGCCAGCCCTGGATTCCTGAATCTGATTTTTAAACAAAGTTTGCAGGGAACGTGTAGGATGTGTTACTCTTCTTCACTACTCACTTGAAACTGGGTGCCAGGTTGGAGGAGTGAATCATTTTGGAAGCAGTGGATTTCTTTAAGTTTCCTGGAATAAGAAATGACATAATGTATGTGGTTACGCACACACTATCAATACACTATTGATGGCTACATTTAATGATCTTGATTTTTTTTTTAAAGTTGAATGATGTCATATATAATTTCAACAGCCCTGGTGTTTGTAAGAACATGTTCTCCATTTTCATGGAAGATTTCAGTACCAAAATTGTGAGCAAAATGAGCAGAGTTAACAGTTCTGCTGGAGCTTCTGGTCTTATTTGTGACTGAAATGTTGCTTATGTAAAAAAAATAGAGATATCCTTGAATAATAATTTTTGGCTTCAGACCAATTTGACCACGTCATCCCCTGCACTGATCAGCAGTGGGACCTTCAAATACTAATCACTGAGTTTTCCATGAAATACACGTATTTCATCATAGAAACACAGAATGGTAGAACCGTTTGGGTTGGAAGGGACCTTAAAGGTCGTCTAGTTCCAACCCGCTGCCATGGGCAGGGACACCTTCCACCAGACCAGGTGGCTCAAAGCCCCGTCCAGCCTGGCCTTGAGCACTTCCAGGGATGGGGCACCCACAGCTTCTCTGGGCAACCTGGGCCAGGGGCTCACCACCCTCAGAATACAGAATTTCTTCCTAATATCTAATCTAAATCTACCATATTTCATCTTAAAGCCGTTCCCCCTTGTCCTATTGCTACAGGCCCTTGTAAAAGTCCCTCTCCAGCTTTCTTGTAGGCCCCGTTTAGGTACTGCAAGGCCGCTATAAGGTCTCCCTGGAGCCTTCTCTTCTCCAGGCTGAACAACCCCAACTCTCTCAGCCTGTCCTCATAGCGGAGCTGCTCCAGCCCTCTCATCATCTTCATGGCCCTCTCTGGACTCTCTGAAACAGGTGCTTGTTCTTCTTTCTTATGTTGGGGGCCCAGAGCTGAATGCAGCACTCCAGGTGGGATCTCAGAGAGAGGAGCTGAGGGGGAGAATCACCTCCCTTGACCCACTGGTCAAGTAAAAACTCAAATGGTTGAGAGTGGAGTATTGGTCTGTGCTTGGAAAAGAGCTATCCTGGAAATCTGCATTCCCAAAAATGGCTAAGACACAGGTTGTGGGCCCTCTTCTTGACACAGCATGCATTTGTGTGTTGGCTGCTACTTCCCAGTTCTGGTGCCTGACCCCGCAGCAGGTCCTGGGAAGCCACCGGCATGTTTTTCACAGGGGCATGTAAATCTTCTGGGGAAAACCAGCCTCCCCTTGGAAAAGGCCACCCGTCGTTGCTAGCCTACCCAGGGATGGGGAAAACTGCTGGCTTGGAAACTGAGGCACTGAGGTGGCCCCCAGGGCTGCGCCCCTCTCACAGGCTGTCCTCAGGGCTTGCGTGTGGTAACAGAGGATACTTTGGGGTGAAAACCAAAAGATGTGCCCGTATCAGCTCTCTGTTTCTCTCACGTTTTCCCTCCTGGCTCCTCGGAGAGGCCTCCGGGGCCTGACAAGCCCGCCGGCGCTCCGCCCGCCTCCCGCCCAGCCGGCTTAACGGCCGCTGCCGCCATGGAGACGGGATCGCTCTCCGCGGGCCGGGGGGGCCCGCCGCGCCCGATCCCCGCTCCCGCTCCCCGCTTGCCGCTCCCGCTGCCCGCTCCCCGCTTCCCGCCCCCGCTCCCGCTCCCCGCTCCCGCTCCCGCTGCCCGCTCCCCGCTTCCCGCCCCCGCTCCCGCTCCCCGCTTGCCGCTCCCGCTGCCCGCTCCCCGCTCCCCGCTCCCCGCTCCCGCTCCCCGCTCCCCGCTCCCGCTGCCCGCTGCCCGCTGCCCGCTCCCCGCTCCCGCTCCCCGCTTCCCGCCCCCGCTCCCCGCTCCCCGCTCCCGCTCCCCGCTTCCCGCCCCCGCTCCCGCTCCCCGCTCCGTCCCGTCCTGCCCCGCTGAGGGGCTGAGAGAAACCCGAGAGAAGTCAGCCCAAAGCGCTGCGTAACGGGGTCTCCTTCACGCCACGAAGTGCTGTTTCGAGGGCGGAGGGGCGAGGGGTCCAAATGTAGTCAGCGCACCACTTGTTACATGTATTCACGTTTAATAACCGAGGAAAGCGGCAGCATGCCGCGCTGGTGGGGAGTTTTTCCCGGCTGAAAGGGGAGGAATTGTGCAGGAGAGGGGAGGCCGCCGGAGGGGATGCCGGCGGGCGGGGAGGCGTGGCAGGACCCGACAGGGCTGGAGGCGGCGGTGGGACAGAGCGGGCTGGAAGGGGCACCTGTGGCGGTCGGGCGGGATCTGGTGTAGGCAGGTGGAGCTGCAAGTCTCCTCCTGCAGCGGCTGGAAGGACCGGAGTATGTGTTGTGCAGCCAGCAGGGAGGGATCTAGTGTGGATGGGAAGGCACAGAGAAGCTAGAGCCAAGGACGGTTCCCAAGCGAGGCAAAGAGAAGGAAACACGGTGGCTTCAACAGGAGGAATCTAAGGTTTGCCTGAGAAGAGCAAAGGCAGCAAGGCTATTCTTCATCAGCTGCTGTTCCCCTCCCAAACGTGGAGAAGGGCCCGTTTCCCCACAGGGTGCAAACTGACCACACACTGAGCTGGCCCCAGGGCCAGCCACTGCTGGCGTGCTGCTGCGAGGCCCTCCACCTCTGCCTCGCCCGTCTCTCCTCATCCCTTGTGCCGCCCTCTGCTAATCCTGCCCAAACCAGGTCAAGGAAGCAGAATGGTGGAGGGGCTAGTGACTGCTGCAGAGTTGAGAGGAGTGGGATGTCCCCTGCCGATAGACCAGCAGGGCCAGAAATGTGGAGCTGCACCCAAAATTTGCTACTCCTCTGCTGTCAACAAGTAACAGCAAGAAACCATCAAGTCCCTGCACTGCTCATCTGTATCAAAGATGGCAGTTTGCCACTGACAGATGTTAATCCTCCGGCTCAAATGACAGAAGGGCATGTTGTGAAGTTACAGTGTTCATCAAGCCTGCTAATGATCGTGTGGTAACATACGTGAATTCAGATGATGGGATGAGTGTCCTTGCTTTTAATACAACCTGAAAAATTATGCTGCAGGACTTTTTCTTAATTTATCCTCCTTCTGCATATATTTATTACATTGCAGGTTTCAATGGCATGATTGTGTGTCTTTTTTCCACAGGATGCCTCTCTTCCTCAGTGTGTGAGGTAGATGGTTGTAGCTGGGCACTGAAGGGGGATGTTATCTGGCTGGCTCCTGTTTCAGTTTTACAGAAACTGGAACACGTATAGTGAGCGACATGAGTCAGGTCTGAGGGAGACGGAATGGTCTCAGAAGCAAGGCAGTTAAATGCCACTTTGCAGAACTGCAGTCTCTTTTTGCCTGCGTGACAGAGCTGATGCATGATGCTGGGAAGCAACTTAAACTCCAGCATGCTGGCTACTGCAGGTGTGTGCTCCATTGCTGTGTTGTCCAGCCTGCGCTGTCACAGCTACAGCTGAGATCACCAGACTTCTAGTCCCAATAAAGTGAGTGCAATAAAATGCTAAACACTCTGAAAAAGTAAGAGAAACAAATGTTGGAGGTGTCTCAGACTGAGAATCCAAAGTAGCGTTCCTTGTTCATATTCTTTACCAGCCTTAAGGTTTAGTTAGATGAACATTTTCTGTGATACCAAAGCTAGAGCCTCCTCAGGGCAGCTACCATCTCCCCAAATGCACTAATGAAACTGTTTGTGGGCCTGCAGTGCAGATGATTTACAGGCCAATCTCATAAATGATTGCATCAGCGCTACTATGGAGGCAGTGAACTGTGCTGTGAGAGTGGGACAGCTGGAGATGGAGGCCAAGAGTGAGGGAATATCTTCAACTGCTTTTGCTGTGGGAGGAAACTATAACTACCTATAACTACACCCTGAGTCCCTCATCACTTGAGTAGTAGTGATGGTGTGAAACCTTGCCCCTCGTTTCCAAAAGGTGTGTAACAACATCTACATTAATGTTGGTGAGTAACTGTCATCTGAGCCCCTGAGTAACATTGATGAATAATTCTCTGTGCAGAGCAGAGTTGGGGCTGTATTTGGTGTATAAGGACACAGAAGCACAGGGAAAACAGAGGAGAAATCAAATTACTGACCAGGCACTCACCAAGCGGTCATTGATTGTTCTGCTCACCAAACAATGCCAGAATCCCACCGTAGAACACCACCTGTAATTGAAGACTGCATCCTCGCAGAATTGTGCAAGGGGCTAAGCAAAGGTCACAGCTCTTAAGCCAGCACTTGACTAAAATACTAATTTCCTTTAAGATACTCTGTTTATTCAAAAATACCTCTCTTCCCCTTCAGATTTGGTCAGGACAGTTGTTTCTCCATTTCAACCTGCTTGTGACACCTGGGAGGGAGCTGCAGGCTGCTGGCAGTATCCTGGTGCCTGAGGAGCGGCAGTGAGCTGACAGGGCCTCCGTGTCCTGCCTGCTGCTGGGGCAGCCCAGCCCAGCAAAGCCCTTGAGCCGGGCAGGGGCTGCAGCGTTCGTTTCCTCCCCTGAAAGTAGCATGGGAGCTGAGCCCTGCGCGGTGGAGAGACAGCCTGGGTTCCCCAGGGAGAGGCAGGCTCTCGGATGCATTGTTGACTTGCCAGGGGAGACTCCTGCCAGAGGGCAGAGAGAGAACAGGGCAGCTGGGCCCTGCGAGAGGGTAGCTTGCCCCACCAGAGATGAATATGCTTTAGCAGACCCAGGAGAACGCGCTGGGAAAGCCAGAAGTTGGACGGGCACAAATTTCCTTTGTTCTGTTTGTCTTATGGAAAAAAGAGACGAGGAAACAGGTTTAAGGATTCTGGGTGTAGAGAAGGGAATAACCTCTTTATTTACTGAGTAGCACAGCCCATCCAGCAGTGACAGTTTTTTTCAAGACTGTTTTAAGGTTGTCTATAGCTGAGGAAATGGTGACTGGTCAGGGTGGGGAATCTAGAGAGTTTAGTGCATGTTTATTGGGTTACTTTTGGTTTGAAATAAGGGCAGCTTCAGTGACAAGTGTCCAAGTACCCAAGCCGGTATTTTGCGGTTTTACAATCACACTTTAAAAAATGTTTTCTCCTTCCTGTTGCTGTGCAGAAGATCCACCGAATTAGCCCTGAAGATGGCCAGCACACCAGGCAAAATAAAAAAAATGTTGCTAATAACATCTGTTTTGCAGTTTGTGTGACATACAACACCAGGAGACAAATAGGTTTGAAATGCAAGTGTGTTTTCTATTGTTCTTAATTTGCCAGTGACTCTTTAAGAACATAACATTGCCTCCAGAGTTTATTTTACGGTTCCCAGTAAATAACAGTTAGGCTGCCAGACATGGTTACTTCGGGGTTTTTTTAGTTGTTCCTAAAATCATGGTCTAAAAACTCCTAAAATGCAAATTGAGCTGTCGTATGTTTTTGGAAGCACTTGTACTTTGCATCCCCACAGCACTCCATACTCTGCCTTACTACTGCACGTCTGCCTGTAAGTCTGTATTCAAAGAAATTGTTTTCATAACTTTGTTCCCTTTAATAGGAAAATATGAACAGCACTTTTTTTTTTTTTTAATAATTGATACAAAAATAATGAGCTAAACAGGGCACAAGTGGTGACTGATGAGTGACTGTTCACACTGACAGCACAGTTCTTGGGATGGCATCAGTCCATGCAGCCAGTACTACTCAGAGTACAAGCTAGAAACCATTCCCAGTAGGCAGCGTGGAGACTTGTTTTAAGAGAGGGGGAGAATGCTGCCACATGTACACAAGCTGGGCAGTGTCAGTGGCGCTTAGAGCCAGAGGACAGGCACTGACCCTGTTCAGGTTGCTAATACGGATGTAACTGAAATGATTTATAAGGGAGGAAATTCTAATTCTTGAGTGGAAGGCTGAGGAGCAAACAGTGAGGTGAAGCAGCCAGGGCAAGTGGTAGGAGATCCTAACATACAGCACAAATCTTCTTTTTATTCATTTTCAGGGCCATAGATTCACAATGTTGATGTTTCAGGTTTTGATAATCAGGTAACTAGTATGAAGCAGTGTCACAAATCTCAGCTTCATTAAGTACTTCACTGTCTTCACTGGTGAAATTAGTGTATTAGTGTACACCTTTCCTGTGTAATGGTCACGGTCCTCTGCATTAACTGTTAGGAGCGTCTCAAGCTGGTGAAGAATGTATGGTGCACAGAGGAGCTTGCCTGGTTTCTTTAGAGGGTGGATAATGATTTAAGTAACAAAATGCAGATTTCAGCTGCACCAGATATATCTGAGCAGTCTTTTTTCAGAAAAATGTGTGTTTCCTCTAGGATGTGAAATATGAGCTACAAGGTAGAAGGAGAAAGAAGCTGTAAATGTTTATTTTCTTTCTTCTTCTCCTACTAGTAGCCTATAACCTCTGGCAGCGAGTGGTCGCATCAGCTGGGTGTGTTCATGCTTCAGGCATTCCTGCTAAGCTTGCCAGCGTTTGTCTGTGAGAGACCAACATCAGTCTGAAGAAGGAAGATGTCAGGAACCTGTCTCCTTCAGCATGCTGCTTCAGCTACTCAAGCGCCGAACTTAGGGATCCAGCCGCTGTAAAACAACAAAATAAATTCCAGCTTCCCTTCCCCTCCCTCCCCAAACCCCCTGGGTTCTCCCTAAATAATGTCTGTGGTCACCTATTTAGGCTCCTTGCAAAGTTTCCACTTACCACAGTAATTTTGTAGGAATGAGTGTGTTCCTTCAGTGCTAGAGAATATGGCTTTGTGATAATAAGAGCAGAAATAGGGAATGGAAAAAAAGACCAGAGGAAAGCAGAGGCCTCGCCTAGTACTGCCCTTTTACCAAGTAGCCTGAGTAAAGAATCAGGGAAAAAGCCAGGCAGTACTTGCTCCTGAGCTATTGCATCAGTTAAGACTCAAAGCAATTACTTGACAGTTTTTCAGGGTTAACACCACGTTCAGGGTTGGATGATGTTTGTTCAGGCAAGAAGGCTGTCTATGCAGTCAACTCCAAATGCTTTTAATTTGTCTGATTCACAGGTTGCCACACCTGAAAACAGTGAAGTCCAGTTAAACTCGGAAACAGAAGGGCGCCTATGTGCACCTTGAAACGTCCTTCCTTAAAAACAAGACAGCAAATTCAAGTCCTCACTTCTAAAGCAACTTCAGCTTTAAAATCCCTGAAGTTTTGCACCTCTCTGTTCCTGTTAGGCTGTACAAATACCTGGGGAGTTTAAGTCACAGACTTTCACTGGAGAAAGTGTCTTGCTGACTTGAAGCTTCATCAGAGAAGTAGCCTTATACGCCAAAACAGCTGTCTGTAGAAAAGCAAGTGAGCTATGGAGTTGATGAATCAAGTAAAAGGCTTACCTGCTATGTACTTAAGACAGGTCTTCTTTAATGTAGGGAAGACATAGATGTTGAGGAAAAAGTTATACACATGCATATGATAGAGAAGGAGAGCTATTTCCAGCACAAAGCTGAATGTGTGTGGAATCAGGATGTGTTTAATCCAGACTTGGCACAGGTAACATGCTGAATTCATATACTCCTTTGTTTTAAGAGTGACATTTCCAAAGATGCCTCTGGGATCTACATATTCAATTTTCAGTGGTACCAGCATGCTTAAATGCAGTTATTAGAAGCACAGACTTACTGTGAGGGCACAAAGAGAAGAGCTAAGTGACTCTGAGTAATCATTTTCTCACTAGAAGCAATGCCAGTGTGTGCTTCCATGAAGTGACCATAGCAGTGCCACCTTTCAGTGAGGGTGGCATCCTTGAACAACTCCAGCCACTGTGCTTTTTTTCAAAGATTCTAGGTTTTCCTTATGAGTATGGAGGAGGAGAAGTCTCTTTTGAAATGCTTGTTGATCCTACTCCTTATCTCACAGGAGGGGCATCCTGGCTTGACCCAAAGAAATCCGCACTGCTTCTGAAATGAGCTGTCACTGCTTTTGCATCACTCTTAAGTGGAAGGCTTTCTGTGCGTGATGTTGGATGTGTCAAAAGCCTCCAACCTACACAAGTTTACTGCCACATAACTGTTTATTTCCCTTTTAATTTCAGTCTTTCTTCAGAACTGTGGAATTTAAAAAATGTTTACATTTCCCTAAACAATTCTAGCGATCAAATATGAGAACAGTAGAAAACTGTATGTGAACTCAAATTAAATCTTACAGAAAATTCAAATGGATTTTTGTATAGCATATTTTTAAAGCTAATAAGTAGCTAAAAATACACTTCATCTTTGGAATTTCTCATGAAAACCACTTCTAAAAGAAAACATCCCCATTTCTCCTTTTTCTTAGTTCCTGGGGTACTTGCCACAGCTCATATTTTGTGTGGTGAAATTAGTGTATTAGGCGCTGAATTGAAAGAAACAAAATGATAGAACTTGTCCTTCATTTATCTTATTTGTTTGCTTCTTGCCTTTCAGGCCTGAGTTGATACCTCTTGTCCTTTACAGAAATAGCACTCTTCAACATGACGTGTGCAAGCCACCAGCCCCTTGGAACAAGCCATATTTTAGACACTAGTAACCTCTCCCATCCCACTTTTAAAAAGGCGGGTGGGCTGAACATGTCAAACTCTTTCTGTGCGCTCTTATGACATTAAAGGGGAGTGGCAAGAAGAGAAGACGTGAACATGGTAAAGGGTTGAACTACAGTGCACAGCAGTACAGCCGACAGGTACAGCAGATAGCTAAAGGAGTACAGAAAGGCTGAAGAGAGGAAAAAAAAGAAAGAAATTTTAAGACACTTTCAGCAAATCACTTGTGTGTCTGTTTTATGGTGCTGTGTTTTGTGGCAGTGCTTTACAGAGTTTATCAGCCAGACCTTTAAAATGTCTTGGCCTCCACCCCAGTCATTTATGTTGCCATCTAAGCCAAACGTTTCACTGGTTTTCCCACCCTTCCCCATTGGGAAAGTTCCTCTTCTCCCTGCCTTTTTCTCCACACAAGGTGCTCATTAGCTGTCCCCTACTTTCTAGTCCTTTTCCCTTCCATGCCACCAACTGTCTGATCACATCTCTCAGATAACTTCAAGGTACTTTAGAAAATACTATGTTAAAATTCACCCAGTTTTGAAGCCTCTCATGTTACATTTCCCAACTGTACATTGATAGACCAAAGAAACAGAAGTCACCACTGGCTTAAAAGAAGACACCCCTGCTGTGTCTAAGCACAGCTCTATGATGAGCACAGACTGTCTTATCTTTTGTCTGTTCTTTTCCTGTGGCTGCTGTCCCTACAAGCCCATTCTTCAATTTCCTACCTCAGCTTGTGCAAAAAGGATCCAACAATTGAGGTATAATGAAGTGCACTAGAAGGGTTCAGAATTTTATCTTTACAGCAGGCCAACAAGCACCGGCCTTTCAAAATGCAGGATCAACAAAAGGGTGCCTCCTGTTTTACCTCACTAGAGGAAACGCAGAATTGCACAAAGATGTGAATTATACTCATATGGATGGCACAAACAGCAGAACAGAAGTGTTCTCAGAGTAATAACTGTGACTGCCTCAACAAACAAGATAGGTGCCTTGGACATCTAACCCAAGTCCTATTAATCTGGACCATCACTTGCCCTCTGACAGCATACATTACCTTCCATGTAGATTTAATTAATCATATTGAATTGTTTTAACAGGGGCAGATCAAAGAAGTTGCCACCAGACATCTTTGTCAGGTTTTAAAAAGACTTTTTTAAATCAGAAACTAGGTGACATGAAACATCTGGTGGCCTGTCCTTAGAAATAATAATTTGCTCAGTTTACAAGGCAGAAATCTTTGCCTACTATAACCTGCCAGGGAAATATAATAATATCCTCAGAAATGGTTATATATATATTTATACTGGCCTTCACTATGCTAGAACCAAGCTGGTTTAAGCAAGCCACATTTCCTGTCTGGTTCAAGACACAGCTTTTCCGCACCTGGGAGGTTTCTTACGAAGGAAGAGTTTTGATCTGCACTTGTTGCAGTCTGAGCAGTACTGGTTTGAAGCGGCTCTCTGTTGATGAATACATCTTGCCAGCCCTTTGGGCTAGCCGCAACACCCTGTTTTCTCAGTGGAGAGCACCCTTGAACCCCACATGCGTTCCAACTCCCAGGCAACAGGCCCTCAGCCTGCACAGTAGGTTGTGTAAATGGGGACCACACCTGGCTTGCTCACCTGTGAATGCACCGTGAGGCAAGGCCAGCACAAAGACACTGCAGTAGGTTGCCCCTTTACATACTCTGTCAGCATTCAAAGAAAGCATATGTGCAATCCTAGAGCTGCAAGAGGAAAGGATGCTTCCTAGCAGGATGTACTATAGGAAAGAAGACAGCTTCCACCCTACTTCTTGGCTGCACAATCCAGCACCGGGGTAGAGCTTTGTTCCTATTGTACTTCTCAATCTTTTTGGAAACTTTGACTTGAACTGACCTCAGTGAAAGTTGCAGGTGTTTTGCTGAACAAGTAAGAAATCAGAACACTTAAGTTCTGATACTTCAACACTATGGTTTTGTCTCAAGTTCAGGGTAAAGACAGAAAAAGACCACCACCACCAACCCCACCCCACCCCCAATGAAATATTTAGAAATGTTCTCACATGAAAAGTTTTATTCTGACATTTTCTAATTCAGAACCGTTCATTTCAGCTTTATTTCACATGGAGATGTATATTCAGAGGTTGTTTTAGTGCCTTTGCTTTACAAGCCTCAGGATCTATATCCCATTCAACACAGTCATGGTTGTCCTTAAACGGTGTTCCATTCCAGCCAGAGACTAGAGTTAAGGGGAAAACATCTTGACAGGAAGAACTGTCTCACAGAGGAAAAAGGATTAAGTATCTCAGACTGTATCACCCAGCAATGTCTTGTGGGCCTTAGGCACAAACAGGTTGCTACCAAACTGATCTAGTTTGTCTCCCTTGTGTTCCTGCAAGCCATGTTTGAACTGACCAAATACTTTGTTTTTTCCTAGGGGGAAAAAAGTAGCTTCTTCATAGTTGCATTTTTCCATAGAAAGTGTTTTGTTGCAAGTTTTAGAGCAACTGTAAAACAATTTATTTGACAACCGTTCTCTTATTAATGGACCTTAATACAGGCTAAGGACACCCAGACTCAACTCTTCAAAGTTTTGGTCAGAAAAGAAAGTGTTCAAATGCTTACTGAACAGAACTACCATAAACTGGATTATTCTTTACCACAGTTTTCCTAGACAGAATTTTCACTTCCAACTTGATTCTCCCCAGATGTTGAGCTTCCCCTCCAGTAACCAAGTTCTTGCTGTCTGCAGCACAAGCAGATCAGTTCTGTTGTGAAAGAAGGAAATCAGCATGGCCACAAGTTCTGCATCAGCTCAGAATAAAACTGAAGTCTCAGAAGAAGAGCAGAGGTGGAAGGACGCCATTCAGAAGTTCCAAGAAGCCAGTTTAATTTGAAATAGAACAAGCAGCAAGGAAACGTTACTGTGAAATTGAAGCAGAAGTCCTCAATACTGCAGCTTTCACGATATAGAAACTGTATTTTCATCTCCTGTCAGAAGTCATTAAGAATACCAGTTCCTGTTCAAATGACCTCACTGCTGACTGTACCTCAGCTGGATGTACCGCTTTTCTAATTTTACTGTCTTTGTCTATGCCTTAAGACAGCTGCACTGAATTTCCCAGCAACACCTGCAGTTATGACGCCTACAATGAAAATTCAATAATTCTTCCTGTCTGTCTGGATGAAGAGCTATGGTAACCAAGTGTTTCCTCTGAAGTCCCTGTGCATCCTTCTCCCCCCCAGCCTTTGTACCTGTGCTCTGACACAACGTTTGAAGTCAGCAGGTGAACAATACGCACTGCAGAGACTCCTTTCTGAACTGTGGGGTTGCAGTACTCAGCACACTCTCCCCTTCCCCTAGAAGTAACCTGGAGTAACAAGGAGGAGCCACAGCACTACGCTCTGGCCAGCTTCCACTTTGGATAACTACACCCTGCTTGCCTATACCCCCTTTGCAAATTTAACTAGCCAGAGTGCGATTCACTTCCCACCGGAGTTTTCCATGTGGCTTGCTGGGTAGTTAAGATACAGTTCAACAAGAATGTGGTGGATAGCCTTTGCGTATCTGAATTGTTCTGATATCATTCTAGATGAAATATAGGCTGTGGGCATCCGAGAGAAAACAGCACCTGAACAGACTGAGCACAGCCTTGAGTCTTAAGGCTATGAAAAAAGAAAAGCCCTTACATATGCTACTGACACATGACTCCTGATGAAGCATTTGCCACACAGACTCAAGATCACGCCTTAAGATCAGAAGGGAAAACATCAAACCCGAGGCAGACCTCAGTATCTAGTGATTCACTTCTCTCCCCTTATGATGGGGAACACTCAGGGGACTGGAGTCCAGCTCACGCTAGGAGAGCAGGCCACTACGGGATTTCCCTGCACACTGCAATGCTGGGCTCCTGGCAGTGGGAGGCTGCCTGTGAGGTTCTGACACCCCAGGAAATCTGAGCTGCCAGAACAGCCACAAAGCCCTTCTGCTTTGTACTGCTAACACAGAGAACCCCAGAGCCCATACCTCATGGGAACAACATCAGAAGTTACCCCCGGTGTATCTGTCCCCCCTCTATGGATGTCAGACATCACCATATAAGACAAAGAGCACATTTGCACACATATTTCATCAATGCTCTACATATTCTAGCTCCAGCCCCACAACACATCCACAACTTGTTCACGTTGTGATCTAGCAGACTGACTGCATGTCATGCCTCTTACCAGCCTATGAAGATAACTGCTACCACTATTAATTTGGTAGCACTGCACACAAAACATTACTTCTCTCCTGAAGCATAGAAAACCAGACCACCACTACCCAGCAAAAATGAACTAACAAAGCCCATTTTCTTTCTTTCTTCAAGTCAATCATACGAAACTTGAATCACCAAGGCAAACAACATGGTCCCTTCCCAAACTGGAAGCCTTTGAAGTCTCTGAGCTGGGTAGCCAGCCCTGTGAGTCAATTCATGTCAGCTGTGCCCATCCACACTCCCCAGGAGGGCAGTTGCCCTTTGGAGGTCTTAAAGGGCCTCCACAGTCTGTTACATATCCCCTGCATGTAATGCTCTCCAACACTTGTTAGCCATTTGTTGGCTTGCTAATGTTAATGTTCTGTGAACTTTTATCAGATATATTTATTGCCATGGTTGTTAATGTTTTGGGAAGGCACAGGCTGGCTTAAGTTCAAAGGAAGACCACAAGAACGGAAAATAAGCCCTGCAGGTGCTTATTTCAGGAGCCTGACTAATGCATCCTGCTAAAAAGAAGGTTGAGAAAGGCAAGGTGATGAGTGGGTGTTGATACTCACAGCTGCAAAAGGTGTTTTAGTGCAGGGCTTTTCAGTCCTGCATAGCAAGATTCAGTTTCTTGCTCTTGATGTTAGAACCTCCAATGATATATCAAGTGAAGTGTATTTCTGAGAGGGGAATGTAATTTATCACCAGGGCAGAGCACAGGGTGGCATCAATAAACTCACCGTTGTTTGAGATTTTAAAAAGAGTAAAAGAAAGCTGTGCTGCATCATCTGATGCATGCTAATGTGTTGAGGGGAGTAGGGCGTGTGAGGGGTGTGAGGTGGTAAGATCCCGGTATCTCTTTTTTTTAACTCAATAACATATGCAAATTCTTTGTTTCTGCAGTGTAGTCTGTGAAGGTGGCAGTGGAAAGATATTCAAGGTCATGTTGTGATCTAAGAATACTAGAAAATGAGGTGCTGCATCTTGCATTATTAACTAGTGGATTTATCTGAATGCAAAGCAGCATGAGAAACAACCGTGGTCCCGTTCAATTCCAGAGAGAGAATGCTGCAAGTGCAAGAGCTTAAAGCAAAAAATCTAAATATGCTTGGTGATTCTAATCTTTGCAGATCCTTTGTTTAGTGCTTATTAGTACAAAACTCACGTGAAGGAAAACAAGATGAAATCACTTGTTGCTCTTTTAAACCCTCAAATAGCTCTCATCTTCATAAGGAAGTTGATAGTGAAGGCAACGTGGTGTTGGTGATGGGTAGGAGTTTGTAACTGAGTATGGAAGTCAAGGAATGCTGGAGAACGAATCTGAAGGAGGAACTGATACTCTGGAGAATAAAAGGAGAATAAAAGCTTGATTTTGCTGGAAGATGTGTTACTTTGTGGAAGATTGTGTAGGCCAGGGTAAGACTTACAATTTAGGTGCTGTCCTAGCTCCTTTCAGTGGCTCATTTTTTCCTGAGCTATCCGGGTGCTTATTGTAGCTGTGTGACTGGAGTTCAGCCTGTGTGATCAAGGTAAAGGATAAATTTTCTGTCACGTTCTATCATTTCATGATTCTGTGTTCCTCTTAAAATCGAAAGGTTTAGTTAACAGTGTTTGTGCTACAAACCGCTTAAATACTATGCGGGCTTTGGTAGTTTTTGACACTCCTTATAGCATTCCGAAATGTAGTTGTTTACTTCAGACCATTCGAACTGTTCCTTCAGGGTTCCCTTTGAAGAATGAAGATGAGACTTTCTTGCCAACCAGGGTCAGTGTGTTCCATACACACGAAAGGGTGGAGCACAGCTGAAAGAAATATGACCTAAAACCAGTGAGAAGGAGGGGAAGCAGAGAATAGGGCTTCACCTGGTCTTGTCTGGGGTCAGCCCTGTGAGAGAGCAGCTCCCCTCTGCAGAGGGATAGGGCCCGGCTGAGCTGGGCAGCTTTGCTTTGCCTTGCCTTCTGTTTCCCACCAAAGAAGGAGGCACTGGTTTGTCCTTTGGAAAAACAGCATCTTTCCTATTGATGTTCTGACTGACTCTGCTCTGTCCCCTGTCATCGCAGGGCTCTTCTCCTGGCCTTCAGGTCCCAGACTTCTTCAGTAATATCTCAGCCCTGGCATCATGCCCGGTTTGCAGGAACAGGGCAAGCTGTGGTCCCAGGAGAGGCTGGTAGGAGGGAACAGCAGGAGGAGGTATGTGTTTTGTTTTGGTTTTTTTTTAAATAAGTTGAAAAGAGAAAGAATCAAGGGTCTGCCAGTAACAGGTTTCTCTCTTCTCATTGAACTCGGCTTAGCTTTGACATGAAGGGCATAATTAGGTGTCCCTCTCTGTAGCTTGTGTTCTTCTATTGTATATAATTATAACTGTAACATGTGCAAAAATAAAATGAAGATGTTAGAAGGAGCTTTCAGTTTGTAATATTTTTTTGGGGAGATTAATCCACCCTGAAGTAAACAGAAAGGATTTTTTGAAGGACCCACAGGTTTGCCTAGACTTAAACTAGAGACATGATGGGGAAATTAGGTCAAAAACAAAAAGTGTGTTCTTACATATATATGCAGCAGTCACACAATCAGTCATATGGCAAGAAGGCGTATACTGCACTGGATCAAAGGGGAAGAGCCTAGCACGAGATTAAAGCTGGGGATAATTTCAAGCAACCAGAAAGTTTTATAATAGAGGTGATAATAATATACAGCAGAGGAAGGAAACTGCAAGGAACAGAAATGAGGATAAAATGCAAATAAAAGAGATCCTTTGATCCTCCTGGCTTTCTCCCTATATAACAGAATTTTTTTATCACCCACTTACTTCATTTCCCTTCCACTTTCATCTTGCTTTCCTCTGATAGCTTTCTAGTTCCCCAGCTCTGACATTGCATCAGGGTCTGCCTCCCTCCACGTGTCTTGTAGCAGCGCAGTGCAGAATCCATCTTTATTGAGTGCCGATCCTAAATATAAAACATCTTCAGTGAGAGGCTGTACTTCTCATTTTGCTGCTGACTTTGGGAAGCAACAGAGCTGGCAGAGGGAGGAGCTCTGAAAATCACCCCACGTAGCAAGCCACATGCTGTAAGTTCAGCCTGAAATGCCAAAACTCCTGACCACCATTCTGGGAGAAAACATAAACATCTAAAGAAAAGAGAACCCAAGAAAGCAGCAGCCTGGGAGTGGGATTTTGCAGGTATTTTTGGAAGTTTCTGATTGCTACCAAATCCTTGGAAGTAAAAAACAATTTCTTTCCTCCTTCCTTCCCTTATTCTGTATCCTGTTTGGTTTCACAGGTCAAGAGGTCCGTCACCAGAAGGAAGGAACCAGTCCTTTCTGAAGAGGACATCATTTGAGTCTCCTAACGGAAAACTCCACTCTACAGCACTTCAGAAAGCCTGGTCAGTCCTAGCTAAGAGCTCAGGCTAAACTTGGTTACGTGAGTCACCACTTTACTCACTTCATACCTCAGGCATGACGGGAAATAACGGTGGTGATACTAACATACACCAGAACAAGGAACCTGCAAGGAACAGAAAAGAGGGGAAAAATAAAGAGGGGCAAAAATAAAGACCCGATTTCTGCTCTAAGACGGCTAGAAGTTGTGTTGATGGCCTAAAAAGGACTAAAAAGCATGTCTGGCAATGATTTCTGGGGGTGGCTTGCGCTCTGCTCACTGTGAGGGGGTGAGACTTTAAAGTACATGAGCTTGAACTAGAAGGGCTCTCATGTTTGCCTTTGAATAGCAGTTCCGGCTGTGTGGGAAGATGAAGGCATCCTCGGTGTGCTCCTGTTTCCAAGGGTGCAGTGGGAAGATGTGCTTTTTCTGACAATGCTAAAAGAGCAAGGCTGCAGGAATGAATTTGCTCCCTCTTCTGACGTAGGACTCGGGGTACCCTTTTTACTGACTGCTTGTACGGGCACTATTAGCGAGAGCCTTGCTGCTTTGAGGGCAGGGGACGCCCTACACAGTTGGAGAGTGGGTGAGGTGTATCCCAGGAAGTGGGAAGCAGGTCTAGTGGGACAGGTATAGGTGTAACAAAATGAAAGGGTGCCCAGTGCAGCTGGACCTCAGAGTGGGATGCAAATGTGATTAATCCTGTCACCCTTGTCGAAGCCCTCGGGCTTTGACATTTGACCTGGCAGAGGTAGTAGTATCTGCTTCCTCTGACCTTAAATGGGCTCACCATTGAGGGACATTATTAAAAATATTTGGGTTTTCACTTGCTGACTAATTTTCTGATCCTCTGGAGCCCAAGTAGAGTAGCTGGTTTGAGTGATATGGGTAAGTGCTTAGAGTAGTGAATAATGGGGACGTAAAGCATATATGCCTCACTGTGACAGTCGTGTTCCATGCTGGTGGGAAATGAGGCCACAAGGAAGATATCAGAAGCAAGGCAGGAGACTTGGACTTCCACAGATTTATCAGTCAAATGCACGCAACCACAGGTAATGAAGAGAGGGATGCGACGTGCCTTGTACACAACAAGGTAATTCAGTATTGGTGATAAAATGATAGAAACACAGCTCTAATCTGCAAGGATCAATGGCGAAATTTCTCTTACTCTAGTGTTTCCCAGCTAAAGCTTTTCCTGAAGCTTTGTGAAGAATTTACATAAATTCTCAAATTTCTGAACTGTTTTTACTCGACAGATTCACCATGTTTCAGTGCTGCGTAAGATGTAGGATTTTGTGTGCTCAGCAGTTAAAAATGAAGATTTTAAGGGAGGGCGGGGGTGTGCGCCCGCCCTCTGGGGTGTGCTCTTTGTGTGGGGATCCCAGCCCGGGTCTGAAGGGCCAACCCAGCGGCAGTTCTCCAACCTCGCCGTGGTGGTGACTCCCGCCACTCTGTTTGGCGACTGCAGATTTATTGCGTACCACTAGAGGGCAGCACTGCATAAGTTTGCACCGCAGGGGCACGGTCCCGACACTTTTCAGCTGTCGGGATTGTGCGGCTCCCACCGGTTTCGATAAAACTGGTGAGCACTGAGTGGCTTTCAGTAACAGTTGTATGTAATACACTGTCAGTTTGCACGCGTTGTTCATCTCATCTCTCCTAAAAAGGGACTGTTTTCTAGTTATTTTTCCCTTTTTCTGCATGTTCTCATTTTGAAACCTAACTTCATGAAAAGGATATCTGAACCATGTATATGCACACACACGCTCTGTATAAATGTACACACACATATATTACTACACATAGATTACCTATATTATATATATATAAAAATGCTGCTTATAGTATTATGCAGGAAAGCTAAAAAGCCTGCAATGCTAACAGTTAAAAAGTCTGGGGAGGAAGGGTAAGTCTGCTTCTAGCCAAAAAGGAATGTTCACTTATTACTGAAAAATAGCGAAGTTAAAGTTTGGTGGCCCAGTGATCTGCAGAGTCATATTGAGACACTTGGAGTTAGGCCATAGAGTTGGTTAAAACCCGAACTTGGTCGTTTAACCCAATTCTTGGTAGTGGTTCCTTCCATTCTCCTCATCCATAAATTTCGTTTTGTTTTTATGACCTTGCAAAAAATCAATGAAGTCTCGTTTCAGAGAAAGACGCTGTACTATAGTGACCAAAAGGCAAAGCTGAGCCAAAGAGTAGTGAGCAATTTGCTTGTCGTTTGCCTTGCATTGAAACAAAAGTGTTTGAAAACTCTTCTCCTTCCCCAAAAACTGTAAAAGAAAAAAACAAAACGACAAACCCAAACTCCTGCATCCGTTCATTGTGGCATCATCTGGGGATAAAGCAGGGAAATATAATTCAGGAAGGTGCATATTCTTTCTCTCTGTTTCTCCTCTCCAAAGCTAACTTCAGAACATAAATCTTAGCATAATGTTTGGGTTTTATTTTGTAGCTAAGAAGAGAAATGTAGCTCAATTTTCAAACCAATATGGCATTTTTATAACCTAAATATTTTTCTTGGCATCATAAAAAAGAGTGGGTGGGAAAGAGAGAAAAAAAGTTGGCAGTTTAAGGAAATAAACTAGAAAATAATACTTTCAATTAAGGGCACTAAAATGATGTTATTGTTCTCTAGGTTGTATTTTCATTGCCAAAAAGTTGGTTTGGTGCAGCAGATTTCCACTAGGACCTCGCAGAAGAAGTAAGATTATAACATAATGATTCTGTAACACCAAATTTGGAGAACAGGTCTCAAAGGTAGTGGCATAAAGCAAGACGATGACAGCATTTGAAGTACAAAATGCACAGGACATCTCAAAAAAATGTTCTTGCAGCTAAGAGTATTTGCAGCCCAAATTTAAATTTAGTGAATTATTTTAGTGAAAAGAAATGAGGTTAGAGGAAGTTATTGATCCAGACAGAGAAGGAATCATTCTGTCTCAAAGTTTTCTAAAGGAGGTACATGAAGGTGTGAAATATTTCTAAAGCAAAAGCACCTAGGGTAGTCACTTCTTAAAACTCTTCAGAACTGGCTCAGATAGAGGCGAAGCCTGTGCAGGCATGGAGAGCAGGGAGTGGAGGTATTGAATTTAGGGCTAAAATGAAATCTCTTTTCTTTAATGTACAAAAGTAGAAAACATGTTGTTTGTGTAAAGAAAATTGTAACGGTCCATCTGCCTGTCTTCAGAAAAATCAATTAAAGCAGAGATTATTATCTCTTTTAATTAGTGGAATTCAATGTGAAATACCACTAAAATGCTCCCTTGCTAATTACATGGCTTCAAATCCCTTTCTTTTTTATATCTAGAGGAATCAGCTGTAGGATTACCTAATCCAGTGATACAAATCAGACAGGTTTGGGTACCTGCCCGGCAGGAGCGGGGCTACGAAGAGAAGCTACAAGGAGCAGCACTCACTGCTCGCTTCAGCAGCACGGGGAACGGACCGTTTGGGCAGGCCAGACTGTCAGTGACGGTACGTGCTGCTGGGCACCAGGGCAGGGTGTCTTTGTCCGAGCCGTTTTGCCTCTGGCTGAGAGAACAGATGAGTTTAGAGATCTTCTTTACTGGAGATGGATGACCAAGTATGCATGTGTGTGGTGAGGAGCTGTTGCTTGAAGGGAGGAAAATGCGAACAGAAGAAAGGTGATTAAACCGCTCATTAAATTTAATAACCTTGCTATTTATATTGGAGTTGGCTTTGCAGCAGTGTGTAGGAATGCATTAGCCAAAGGAAAATCTAAATATGACCTAACAAAGCCAGAAGAGGAGTTGAGAACTTGCACAGAAATGGTATTAATTTATACTTCCCCACCCCCCCACCCCCCCCAAGAAACTACTCCCTGTGTAGGAATGCCTTCCCAACTCCCAAGTTTAGAGCAGTACTTCATTAACTTTACCATGAGAAAGGCATATCCCATTCAAACGAAGCTTTCCCTATCAGGAGTGAGTGCTCTTTGCTGAGCCGGGGGACGCTGCTCCTCCACTGCCAGGCAAGAGCAGGACAGAAGTGTTGCTAGCTTAATGCATTAAGAAGACCAGGTTTATAGCATGAGCCTCGAACTGGGAAACCATAGTCACTAGCTAAATGCTGCACTTAAAATTCACAGGGCCAAAACTTAAAATCCAAGGGCCACATTCCTGTCACGTGTTTCTTAGCTCATGCTGTGGTGTTTAAATGTCTGCCTACCGACTGAAGGGAAGGAATTCAGTCCTGTTTGTAATGAAGTCAATGCAAAGCCTGTGGCTGACTCGAGCTGGTCCTTGGTTGGTGTGCTGACATTCATGGCTGTAAAAGAACTAAAGTTCCCATAAACAAGTAGCAAAAGTTATACACAAGGGTTTTATTACATTAATAATTTGACATAGTCTGCGGCAGTCAGATACAAGTGCATTTAATTAATGTTTTGTGGACATCATAACAGTCGGAGTATTTCAGCTGAACAGTCAGTATTTGGCTGAATTCAAGCCAGTGCAATTCATGACATAACCATAAACAGGAAGTTACAGGTCTACAATGAGGTTAGACTAGATAGCAACAGCATATTTATTGTCACATCAAAGCATTACAAAGTATGAAAGCCCAATATTTCAACTATCTCTAAAATGGTATTTGTACAAACCTGTCGTAGATACCTAAATGTAAGGATTTGTCGCATCAGTAATGGATCATGATTTTATTTTTGGGAGATATTTCAATATTCAAAACTATTTGGGGCAACAAGAAGAAATGTAAACATCTGATGGTCCTTTGAAAGTCCCTTCTGAGAAAATACATTGTGTGCCACAGGCAAAGTGCATTCTAACTGGTGTGTTTGCTATGGCCAGTTTGACTCAAATTCACATAGCACCAGGTATTTATCCATTTCTGCAGTAAAAAGTTAGAAAATCTTTGTATTAACTCAGAAAAGAGAAAACAAAGTCAAAAGTTTTTTTCTCTTCTTCTTTCTTTAGAGGAACAATAATTAAAAAAAACCCCAAACACAACCCCACCCAACATTTAAACAGTTACCTCTTATGTACAAAGGAACCAAGAGCTAGCAAAGCGCATAGCCAGTGAACAGTCTTTTTTTTTTTTTTTTTTTGCTTCAGGTTCATATACCTGAATATATGAGTTTATTTACAGGTGGAAAGGTATCCACAGAAGTAATAATCAGAATACGTCTATTTGGCTAAAAGTTGTATAAAAAAAGACAAAACACTTTTTTCAAATACTTTCCAAATATATATATATATATATTAAAAGTATTCTGTATTTCCATTAGTGCCAGAGTTGGAAGCTCTTTCTCATTTTAAAAAGTTAACTTTGTGATAGTAAGTGACAGCAAAGGGCTGACAGTTGCAGTCAGAGCTTTGATTTAAAGGACTGCAGATGGATCTGCGCGAAGCCCGTGGACAGTTGCAGATTGCAGAGAAGTGCAATAGTGTCTTTCTGTTGCTGTTGTAGGCCACATCCTGGTAAGGGAGCTCTGCCAGTTCCAGAGAGCCTCCTGTGCCACGCTGAGCATCCCTACAGCCGCCTCTGCGGAACCCTTCTGGGGGCAGGTCTTCCGCTGATGTATATGGTCACAGCTATGGTAGGTATGGCAGCTGATAACCGCTGAAGACCTGCCCTCCAGCGTTTTTTTCAAGTCATTGGGTTCTATGGATCTCACTGTAGGGGCCTGAGTAAGGGCTGTTTTTCTACTGAGAAACACACAAAAAACACTGTGTTTTATTTTTAACAGAACAGTGTTTAAAAAAACCAGCAACCTAAAAACCTCTGAAGTAGCGGATTATTCTTTATGCAGATGAACAACTAGCATGGGCAGGTAGCTTAATAAACAGGAAAACAAAATTTCCACACTAATCCTTGTAAAGAATATCAAATTAAAGGCCATAGCCCATCAAATACAAATACATATTGCAAAAATATTTTTCAATTAAATGTGAACTAGGGGTCCTCAAACTTTTTAACCAGGGGGCCGGCGCGCGGATGCAGTGGCAGGCAGTCATCTGCGGCTGCTTGGTTTCCCCCTCCAACCCCCGGGGGGGGTGTCTGTAAATACCGGGGGCCGGATTGAGGACCCTGGGGGGCCGTATCTGGCCCGCGGGCCGTAGTTTGAGGACCCCTGCTCTAAAGCAAGGATATTTTCAGTATCTTTTTTTTTTTTCTTTATCTTTCTTCCTGTAGGATGAACTGCAAGAAACACACTTCATTCATTGGCCGGACTGGGCTGATATATGTTACAGCAACAACCCAAAATTTAAGTAATAATGTTCATGCAATACCTTCTTCCTTCATTTAATTACAGCAGCCACAAGAACAAGATACCCATTTTTCACCTTTCCCACTCCCTTCCAATAGATGGTATGCTAAAAAAATAAGGTCTGATCCTTCATTTCTTACACATCCCGGCCCTGAGATCTGGTCTTTGATTAGGACGAAGTATAGAGTGTTTTGAGCAATATACCATCTGAAGCAGCAGGTCTCAGCCGTGAGACCACAGCCCCGAAGGAGCCTTCCATGCCTCCTAAGCGGTGTGCTGCTGGAGAAGTGGTAAGAACGAACCTGGGCAGGTAGGGTGGCTGGAGAGGCTCTCCTGAGGGGGAGGATCGTGGCTGCAAGCCCAATTTGCAGTGGCCTCCTCCTCGGCATAGCTTGTTCTAGTGTTGCTGCAAAGTCCTACTGACCCCGTGAGAGAGCAGCCGCTGGTCCCACTCCGCTGCCTGAGCATGCAAGACACTGGTGAGACACGCGAGAGGTGCTGGGGCCGGAGCAGCAGCAGCTCCGGCTGAGTGAGCACAGGGACTGCGTCCCTCTGCTTGGCCACGCTGGGCCCGGGAGTCCAAAGTGGTCCCCCAGGGCATGCCGGGTCCCTGCCTCAGCCACAGGCCCCCAGCCACTCTGCCCTGGGGCACTCCTCCATCCTGCGTTCTGGGGTTTTGGAGCGCAGAAACAAGATGGGAGACAACCATATGCTAAAGGAGATGGGAGCACCTTCAGCTCCTGAAGTTTGGGGGTTGCTAACCTAGGGGAAAAGGTTGGAGTTGATTCAAGATACAGTATGCAGCTGTACAAAAATGCATAGTTTGTTTGTATACATTCAATTTCAAAGATCAAAGGAAAGTTTTTTGCTATGTAGTTTAATCACCATCTGCTTTCAACAAAAATGCGACCTGACAAAGCTACGGGAGACCAGCTGAGCATGCAGCTCCGGAGTTAATGGTAGCTGAATGGCATTTCCCAAACAAAGAATTAACTTCTTTTTCTTCTTGCTTTTTGAGATAAAGTAGTTTTTCACTTGAAGATTATCGTTTCTGTAATAATGTTTAATAGAATTTGGGATTTTGGGAGCTTCCAATTCAACCATGGTCATCTGAGTATTGGTGTACCCTGATCCGAGGTTTATTAACAAGTATAAGCCCTGTAAGACAAAGAAACAAACCAACAGAAATCTAGTTTTAACTATGGTATGTGAGCTAGATTAAAATGCAATTCTTTTAAAATGCTGAAATCCTAGTTCAGTAGTGAGTAGTGCTTTTTTACTTTTTTGGCAATAGCTGAGCTAGTATTTAGAAAATTCTACAAGTTTGCTCACTTTTGCTTTTATTTCAGTTAACACTTTGGAACTAGCTGCTTCCCATGAGGAATGTCTATTGTCCTGAGCATCCCTGAACGTGCAACAGTAATGTACCAGGCAGGATGGGCCTAAAGACAATTAGAAAACCTTGGTTTAAAAGAACTTTTTAAATCTTGTTTTCCATTTGTGCTTTTCCTGAAGAAAAATTGCTTTTTCACTTGTGGTACTTACTAAAAGATGGTGGTTTTCTACTGAATGTAACTTTAAAAAAGACCACTGCTTTTTACTAATCAAGATGTTCCACCAATATTTATCTCACTAACGGACTGACTTTGTTCATGATAGCTGATGTTTCTTTATGTTCTTAATTTTTACTTAGGAAAAAAACCAGTTAATGTCCTCATTAGATGACTTAGATTCTTCCTTGCAATTTTATTCAACTCTATCTATGAAAATTATACAAAAGCATTTTTGAAGCTAGAAAAAATATAATAATCAGATTATCAGGATTCATATGGAGGAGAGTAAATTTATCAAAGCATACTTTGCAATCTAGTCGAAGAATCATTGCCGGTAGCTAGTGAACTGATCTTTCACTGGGAAATGAAAAAGCAGAAAAGATTTTTTTCTGTACAAACAATGAACACTAAAGTGCAAGAGGGTGAGATTTGCTCCTTCTAAAACCCAGTGACCAGAAACAAACTACTCATTACCTGAACCACTTGAATAACTTGAGAAAAAAAATACTCCTCCTTGACTCTTAGAAAAAGTTACTCCGTCCAAAGCTGGTTTAGTGCATTAATAAAACTCAGGAGCTAGTACTTAGCAAATTAGTAATTCCGTAGTCTAGTCTTTCTTTAAACTTTCAGGTACAAGCACATACTACTTAGTATTTAAACTCAATCATTTCTATAGACTTTTAGGCATTGATGTACACATTGCTAATTTTGCAGATGTTTGTAATTTAAGAAAAATATTTGAGATGTTTGGAGTGTCATGACTTGTACTGAGAATGACTCCCTACTATCTGAAGTCCACGGGCAGTACTCATGGTTCAGCAGGCAGAGTTTACTCAGACGCAGATACAAAGATTTGAACACTTTTTTTCCCACATAAAGTAACAGTGAATTCTGAAGAGTAATTTTGGAGAACCCAAGTCTGTCTGTTTTTGACCTAGCGCTAAAACATTTTCAGCGGCAATAGATTGCAGAGGCTTTTTGACAAGTTACAGCGAAGGTCCTCCAAATTCTGGAGCTCTCCCAGCTGCCGGTGCTATAGGGAGACAGCGAGAGTTTAACACAGGACTGCACGCTGGCATTTTGTTCTGTGTTTCTTCAGCTGAAGAAAAAGGAAAGAAAACCCACCCACTTCTACTAAGAAACAGTTTTTTGTTGCGGGCAGGTAAGGTACTTCCACTGCCAGAGACTTAAATCTGCTGTGCCGGCTGAGTGCCGGCTGACTGCCCCCAGAGGGCAGAACCGACCCAGACCGCGGAGGAGCCTCACCTACACGCAGAAGTTTTCTCTTTTGAGCTCTCCTCCAAACCATACAAGAAAACACAGAAACTAGTCGGGCAACGGATGTGTTATTTGTGCTCCCGACGGACCGCCGCCTTGTCACTGCTTTCTCCTCAGCCAAACACACACCAACTTTGCAGAGGCACCCTGTGCGTAGTGCAAAGGTTCTGATCTTGCTTTTCCCACAACTGCAAGACCTGAGCAGTGCTGCGCAGCGCTCAGCGGTACGATGTATGGGTAACATGGATCTATGCTTTCTCTTTGGCACAGGTATCATCGTGCTCACCAGTGTTAAGCATGAAGCTTACATGGCGCTGCCGGTGCACTTGCCATGCTCCAGGGACTCCCAGCAGTCCCTGGAAGGACACAACAGATTTACAGCATGCAGAAATACCCAGATCCTGCCCATCTTTTGTAGGCAAAACTGAAGCATGGTTACAAATGTAAAGATCTATTTTCAGCCCAAGGTGAGACTGTACTTATGCTATTGGAGCAGCAGTTAGCTTTTACTTTTACCTATGGATGCTGAAATGAAAAAGCAGAATGTCTGAAAGTCTCTGAAAAGGAACTGGGGATGCCTGGAAGTGGCTGACAAAGCACTTTTGCAGGGATTTCACATCATGGTGTCACGGGCTTCAGAGCTGTGTGTGGTCTGCACGCACACAGGCCCATCAGCCTGGGAGAGGGGCGCCCAGGAAGGACTCACCCTGGGAAGAAAACAAGAGCACCGCTGTCTCTCTCCTGCCTCTTTACCGCCATGCTTTATTTTCCAGTCACTGCAGACTTCCACTTCTCTAGGTGTGAATTGGAATAAAGAGTTTGGACAAAGTAAAAGTAAAAAAGGTCTTTATTTTTCAATATACTCCACAAGATTTGAAGGGATTCTGTGCTGGTGCAGAGTAGCTGTTCTTTGTTTAGTTGAAACTGGCACCTAAAAATTCTCATGCTGAACTACATACAATACTATTAGGGCTGGAAGTTTAACACCACAACCTCAGGGAAAATGAGTTCTTCATTAGCTCATTTAGGAAGATTGTCATTAGGACACCAATTCCCAAAATTAGAGGGGATGAAGGTAGGAAAAACCAAATGAAAATACCACTGTCCACCTGGAAGTGGGCCTGTAAGCATAAGAGGCTGGAGTGCTACTGTTGGAAGCAGGGAAGTACATACTCACATACGGCTTCTGGCGGTGTCTTACACTTGAATGCTTTCAGCCCCTCCAGAGGCAAGGGGCTTCTCAGACTGCCCACTGTACAGCACTGCACTAGTGTAGTGAAAAACACATCTCTTTGGTAATTAAGTTAAACTGATCTCAACTTTTCAGTGAGCTCTTCTAATTTTAACCAGGCTTACCAAGTAAGACTTATACTTCTTTAAATTAGATAATTTTTTTAAGACCCATATCAATTAAACTAGTGCAGGTTCTGCATATAAGCAAATCCAGTATCTAGAACTTTGTCTTCTGCTTATTCATATCCCATTTTAAACCATGCTATTCATTAATGTATTGAATTTACCAAATAGTAAATCATTTTAGAAGCTATAATATTTCTCAACGTATCATTAAAAACGCTGTATTTTATGGAACTTGCATTTTTACAAAAACATCTTAGTTTCATAGTTAATTTCTAGTCAAAACTAGATTAACAAAACCTTTATTGTTTTGCATATCAAAAATACATGGCCCAACGAGTGAAAAAATAGATAAAGTGCAATGCAGAGCAAATTAAAGCTCAGTAATTTTACACCAAGGGAAAGAGGAAATGCTCTGGCCCTGAAAATAGTAATTCAGAAAAAATGTTTTTTAAAAAACTTACATTTGCTTTATATTCTACAAAACAGTATTTCATAGAAACAAAGGAAGAACAATACAGATAGTTCCCTTCTGTGACTGAAGTGAGACAAAAATATGCATCAATCTAAATACTGCAGCCCTATGCAAGCCAAGCGTATGAGAAACCCCATATTCATGAAAACTGGGCAACTGGGCTTTTTGTTTTCCTACAGCTGCTTAACTTGTGCTAAAGTCATCACCTTCTATGATGGAAATACTTTCTTACATGAAACAATGTATGAGTACCAGATGACAAGAAAACATAATTACTTCCTTCACAGAGTTTAAAAAATGTAGTGCAATTGATGCTGACAGTTATCTTCAGTTACCTTAAGAACCTTTTCCTCAGCATTCCCATTGCTATTACACTGGTGCTATAATAAAAAGTGGCTGAAAAACTGCACTAGCAAAGCAGCTGAGGATCCTTCCTATTTGCTACCATGTCTGCATAAGAAGTATACTCTGGTTTTCTGCGGCCCAGAGATCTCATCTCCCAACCCCCCCAATAAACCTTGCCTGGCCCGAGATTACCCTGACAAAGATCAGATTGGCTCCAGGATGCACCTGGGGTCAAGGAGGAGCAAGGTCCAGTAAGGTTGCTTTTCACGTCCCTTAACTTCTCCAATATCTGCTTAACAAAACGATGACACAGTTAAGATGTAGTCTTAACACGTACAATTATTGATCTAACTCCTCTTTTTTTGTCTATATACTCCATTTCACACCAAGATCAACGCTGTTTAATGGTATTCTGGTAGTGCTAAACACCAGCTGTTTGCGGAGCTCTCAGGCCAGCTGCTGTAGGAGTATGCACAAGTCCAGGCCCTTAACGAGACTCCAGCCAGGACAGGGTGGGCTAAAGGCAGTATTGTCACGCCTGCCACATGAGGAGCGGAGGTAAATCCAGCAAGCCATATACTCATCTAGCCTGCAAGCATTGTATACAGACCTGTGATTCTAGGAGTGGTTCAAGCCAGCATAACCCTGGCTATTTCTCTCTAGAAATGTCTCTGCTGGGGGTAGGGACAGCTCTTTCAACAGTAGCACAAGCTTATGCCAACTTAACCTGCTGTGGAACTACAGCATTAGGTGAAATGTAGAGATACACATGTAAAATAACATTCCCCAAACCCCCTGACTAACAGAGATCATGTCTGGTTCCTTCCAAACACAGGGGTGGCTGGTGCTGTTAGAAATACCACTGGAAAATGATGGAGCAATACCCTCTTTATAAAAGTCTGCTAACAAAACACTTGCTCAGGAAGTGGAAGAGTTGGGAAAGAGTTGGAAAGAGCCTCCTTTATCTGGGGGTCAAACTCACACTGTCCTGGTTTTAGGGCTCTTTGCTGGGTTCCAACAAATCTTGGGGAAGAAGACTTAGTTAAGGTTACAGGACTCCGTGAGAGCCCGGGCGGTGAGCTGCAGCATGGCTCTGCAAGGAAGGAAACCACCACTTCTGATTTCAGCCCTGACAATACCTCAACCTATTCGGTGACTTACTTTAACATGAAAGTTCTCCCAACAATTTTGATCTCTGAATGAAAGAATACTCTTCAAAAGAGCGTTCTGTACTGTGGGTCACAAATTAATGAAGATAACCACCTCCCTCAAGCCGGCCACAAAAACGGGAGCGCTTGCTTCAGCTGACAGCACACAGACTACAGTGGTGACTCCCTTCACACAGGTTGGCCATTCTGGATCCCATTCTGAGAAACATTTCTCCCAGGGCCTGGTATCAGTGGGATGGATTACAGGCTGAATACCATGTGCTTAACAGCTCTTAAACCTGTCATTAAGTGACGCATCCAAAGCACGGCCACTTCGGTATTACTATAAACTGAGCCAACATCTTCCGACAGCCAAACAAATGTGCCTAGGTACACAACCATCCCTCTCACAACGCCTAACTGCAAAATTCTCTCCCAAGCACTCTGGGAGATTCACAATTTCACACTCGCAATTACAGTGGACAGAGTCATACAGAGGAAAACCCAAGTGCCTTCATTCTACAATCTTTACCTGTGTAAGCAGTCCTAGTCAATGCAGTTATTCACAGGAATAACTGCAACTGTGCTGAGAAAATCTGTAATGCTTCCAGGGCTCAGTTGTTACAATGCTCTCTGCACTTTGCTCTTCATTGTGTAACAAGACTTTTTGTCAGGCTTGTCATTTAAAAAAAACCCAAACCCAAAAAACTTCTGTAATTGACTGCTTAAGACTATTCTTAAGGATCCAATTCTGAGCGATTTTGTTTCAGGTCTTACCTGACTGGCTCAAGCCTCTTTCAAGTAATTTCTCTAAATTTTGTACTCTAGCCCTCTGCAAGAAGTCAGTCAAACACGCAACCAACCAACCAGCCTACTGTTCAACAGAGCTGATCACTTCTGTCTTTCAGTTAATTCTGGACTCTCAGCGTAAGACAAAAACTGTTAAGAGATGGGAAAATGATATGTATGTTACAATCTAACAGCAAAACCCAAAAAGTGTAAGATAGCAAGATACATCATACTTGGTAACCTGTACTCTTTTGACCCCACGGGGCAGATGAGAGAAGTATGTGAGTGGAGCTTTTAGTTTGATTGCTCATAACTGAACAACAAACCCTCAACGTAATCTCCTACATAACCTTCTGTGTGCATGTCCTCTCCATGTAAATTGGAGCAGATTACGTGTACGATCACATTCAGACTGTACAGTATGATGAAGAAACCTCTCCACTTCAAAAGTTATTTTCAAAAGAATACAATTTCAAGCCAAGTACTGGTAATTTATGAACGTCTTCACAATCAGAATACAAACAGACAAACCCCAGTAATAAAATGCAAGAGGTAAAGCAAACACTGAACACTGAAGTAGGCATTTTCATAACATCATGCAACATTTCAGACTAAACTACCTCTGTAACCAAGAGCAATATATTTTTTTCTTTCAGTAATCCAGAATTTGTATAGCTTTGTAAAGGTGTTTTAGGTTACTTCTGCCATGTAAAACAACATACCACTACCCTATGTGATTTACAATTCCCCTTCTCTTCCTTATGGTTCTTAGGAAATCCCAAATCCTGTTTCATAATGTATAATAAATGGTGATAAAGTTATACCAACACTATAATTTCGGAGAGGTAATAAGATCCCAGTGCTATAAAAGTCAGTTTTAAAAGAGTGCACATGTCGCAGTGATGTACAAATACACACTTGCTTCCATATTTAGCCCTTCGTAAGTATTGCACCTTGTTATTAAGGCTACTGTCTATTTTCTTTTAACACTAAAAATTACACATAGACAACATCACTTGTGGCTTAAAAGCACGGTATTCCTGAAATTTTTAGGTAAACTTATTTATTTCCCTGCATACTCACAGCTCGCGTGTCTCCAGCTGCCTGGAGGAATCTTGACTATACAGGGAATACAGATGGAACTATACAAATGTATATAATGTGACCTGCTTGTCATGCTTTTTTTTTCTGACGTGCTCAAGTAAGTTCCTTTGAGCTTGATGGCAAATACACACCTTTTACAAACCTAAACAATGCTTTCACATGCTGAACTGTACAGTTAAACGTGTTTTTCTCACTTTCCCTTTGCAATGCAAAAAAATAAAAAGGAGAATTGTCTAAATTCATCTGGTCTTCTAAGTACAAGATAAATTGCATAAACTCAGAGAAAGACAGATTGTCTACAAAGTGCGTATTTCAAAGCTATGAGTATCTGCTCTTGCCAAGGCCCGGTTTCAGAAGAGCATAAAAATGCATGCCTAACTTTAGAAATATGGATAGTCTCATCAACAAACTCCACAAGTGAAGCCAAACACACACTTGAGTGCTCTGATGAATCCGAGCCTACATTTTATTGTTGGAATACCAGTAGTTCTACCTCTGCGCAGCCATACCTGATGATTTATAGGTAACGTGCTCCCCCCTCCCTGAAAGGTTTGTTGGCATCACTGTAGGAATTAATTACTACAGTTAAATACTGATACTGAAAATTCTGACGCCAGGTGTTATTTACGTTTTTAGGCCCTAATACTGAAGATTCTGATTTTTATTCACTTCAGTATTTTCATTCCATTTGCAGAATGGAGTCCCTGGAGCCAGGAAAAAGTTGACAGAAAAAACTACTATGCATCAAAAATATTTTTTTTGCATACAAATACAGAAATTTTTGAGAATCTGCATATATATTGCTTCAAAATACTAGTTAACATGGTTTAATAAAGCCTTGGGTTTACTGAAGCTGATACCTTTGCAGATACGAAAAAAAAATAAAATGTGTGCTGGCATTTTTTCTTCTAACTTCACACAGAATAAGCACTTTGCAAAAAGTATTCAACATCTCCACGATTTCATGCTAACATAATTTTTTTGCTTGCTGAAGTAATTTGGTAAGAAGTAATACAACTACAGACAAAGTATGCTTTGACCAAGCAACTATGTAAACAAGAAGCCTTTATATTTATAGTGAATCCTTTAAAGATTTACACAAATGTACAGATTTCTCTTATAATTAGGTTATGGTTCGAAGTAATTCTCTGTATTTTTACATGATATAACATATTGGGTTTTTTTCCTATTTGGAACTTCATAAGCTGTAGCATTAAGTAAGACCATGTTCACCAACTGGTGCTTCCCTCATATTTTAGTAATTCAAGTAGTGGCATGTTGCCCTTCAACTTTTGCCTAGAATAGAAAAAAAGTAATCAATTTCTTAACCATCTTTCCTTCAAATAAACCTACATCCTGCCTTTACAGCCCTCTTCTGTTCTCGGAGGAAATTTGTACTATCTTTTTTTTTTTTCTATCTTCCCAAGGCAGTTTTTTTACAAACATTTTAGTAACTTTTGTTTATCTGACCATTACACATCATATACTAATTGCTGCAGGGTATAACATACTAAGACAAGGACTCCAAAGTCAAATCTTTATATTTTTAAGACGATTGGCAAATGGTAAACACTAACATTCAAACATTTAAAAATGTCCGAGTCCATCTTTAGCATTGAGTTACATCAAGAATTTGGATTTAATCTTGAAACTCTACCTCATTAGTATAATATTGTGTATATATGCCCAAGTAATAGGAAAGCTGAAACAGCCTTTCTGTTGCTAAATTAATTTCCCTCAAGGGACTATTAGAGATCTCACATTCAGATCCAAGCATGGAAAGAAAAAAAATTATTGGTGTTGTGTTAAAACACAGCAGAACACTGGTTTGTTACTAAATTTATCCTTTACATTTCATCAGCTGACTGTCCAAATGAATTCTTGCTGTGAGTATGAGCAAGCATAGGAGCAACCCATATTTTATTTCACCTGCTGCCAACAGACTGATTTCTATTTTCAGGGTCTTTCTGGATTGCTATTAGAAATGGTTTGTCTGAAGAATAAAAAACATGATTTGTGTTTTTCATATTGAGGAACAAACTAAAAAAGCTGCAAGTGGAAGATACACATCTTTAATCTTGCATTTGGATACAAGTGAGAGCAAGGTCTATGCAAACGCACTGCAGTCTAAGATGGAAAAAACAGTTCAAGTGGGCACTGCCAACTACAGGTGTACACCATTTTTTTTTCTATCTTGGAGCTTGACAGGCTCCACGGAGATGCAGACAAGGGCTGCTTACGTCTAGCAGATACAGAATGCATTTAAACCCTCAGCCTGGTTTATTTGCTAAAGGTGCCATCAAACTCTCCTGAACGTAACACTAGAACAAAAACGATGCGACGATGCTTTGCAACAGCCCACAGTTACCTACCAGAAAAACCCCTAACAAATGCAGATTAAATCCCATACTCTGTACAGGTCTCAGTTCCAGTGCTACCATCTTACAGGAAGATTGAATAAAGTGTAAATGTAAGACCAAGATGAGACTTTACAAACAGGTCCTCAAAATATTTCTAAGAAAAGGTGCAGCACAATTTTCTCCAACAGATGACTGAAGTTTGAACCAACAGAAACAAGCCTCGCCAGCAGCCTCTTATGCCTGTGCACATGGCCAGCAAGCTTCGCATTTCGTGTCCTGCTTCTGAGGTGCTGTTTCAACAATTACAGGAAGGGGAAGAAAGAAATAGCTCTGTATTGCCACACTTACAGCGAATGTCCCGAATTTTTTGGCAGGGCCACTCTAGCTGGTCCCAGACCACAGCAGAAACAGAAAACCATGAAAAACTAGGGTCAGTGACAAGAACATCTGGGATATTGCATGGAGCTGGAATCTGTTCTCACACACAGGTTCTACAAGAACTTCTGGCTAAAGCTTTGCCTCCTGTTGTGCTGCCGACCTAGTCATCTTCTTAAAAAAATGAAGGGGTGAAAGAATGAAGAAAGGAATCTTCAGGCGCAAGGAATCTTTTGATCATTAGACAGCTGACGTTCATAACACACTAATGATTTGGAAAAAATAATTCAACCGATAGGCATTCTGCTCAGCTTAGTCACACAAGCAGTGCTTACAGGTTTAGCTTATGTGACAAGATACCTGCTAGCTGACAAGTGGTATTTGTTAAAAGTAGGTATAAACCTGCAAATTGGAATGGAAGAGTTTTTGCTCACTCTGCATTTTGCGTACCCTGTTAGATTTGTGCAAGGCACTAGAGAATCAGGCACATTGTTTCAGGTGGAAACCATTTTATGACTAAGATAATCTGAGTTTGTAACATCCAATAGCTTCATATAGGAGCAGCTGGAGCACAGTCACATTTTAAAAACTGCCATAAAATTTCCCACTTCTAAAATTATCTCCTTTTCCAGATCTTTTGGGGGATGGGGTAAATGGGGAAGTGGGAAATAGCTTTGTTATAGCACGAAAACTCCTGAAAAAAATAATTGGGATCTATACAGTTGATCTCCACTCTGATACTGATGCTGGCAATTTCTGTTACCAGCATCAATAATACTAAGTGGTTAAACCCAATAGAATAGATCCTTCCATTTTTATATCTTGGGGGGAAGATCTGGCTTTTGATATAAATGAACCCATGTCCAAATCTCTTTAGCACACAGAGACAGTGTGATGTGTTCAGGCTGCTCTTTCTGACTTCTCCAGGTCAGAGACAATGACCTACCTCCCACAGAGAAACCAAAAATATGGGAAATGACATGTACCAATGACGATAAATGACCACAGCATTCAGGCTAGCTCTTCCTTGGGAAAACAAAGAAATCTGGCTCTTTCAGAGAGGCTGGTGCAGAAGCGCGAGATGAATCAGACGTTGGGAGGACACCGATGCAGCCTAAAGCAACACAGAAGCGAGAGACTGAAAAATGGAAGAGGTTATTTCAGATCACGCTCCATACCGCCAGCTCAGGAAAGGCTTTGCTGACATTTCTGTTCCTGCTGGGTGTGTCGGGAGGACAAAGGGGATCTCGGCGGCCACTGAAGTGCTCATGCGGCATGAAGTAATCTGAGTTCAAAGCATGAAGCGACCGGTGAACGCTTCAGGCAGGTCCAGACAGCTGTGCTGTCTTGCTATCGCTGGCCACGGCTGAGACACGTTAACTCGAGGAGTGCCTACTTTTCAATCAAAATGCCACAGCCATGAGATGCAAAACTGATTTAATATAAACTGCTGATTAAAGGTTGTGTAAAAATACTGGTAATTTAGCTTTGCCCTGGCAGGATCAATCAAGTACCTTCTGTCCTCTGTTTTGCTAATACCAACTTTTCATCCTGTTTCGATGATTTGTGGCTTTTGTGCCTATATGTAATCCATATCGAATTTGTACCAGAGGGCAATCCGGTCTGGCAACAAAACCATTCTCCTGTGCAGAAATTCATAAAGAATAATCTTATTACAATAATTCGTAAAGTGCCCTCAGGAAAGGTGCTCACAATGCCATGACATTATAGAAACAATATACAATCGGATACATTATTTTCAAAAAAATCTTCCAAAGCAAAATGGAAAATATAAAAGGAGGGGAACAACAAATATAAAGGCAAATACTGTCAAGTCTAACAACAGTCAAATTAATTATGGAACGCTTTTTAATTAAGTCTTGGAGTGCTCGTAAAAATGAGGGGGCAAACTGGCAGGAGTATCTTGGAAAAGTCCCGAATTTTCTAAGTTCTACCAAAGTAAATACACCATCCACAAGCTCGGTGTTTGAAGATGAAATAACCATGAATTACTGTGAGGTATTTTACTAAGGAAATTGAAAAAATACAACATCCAAAAAACCACCATGACCCACAATTCACTAAAAGGAAACAACATAATACAGTGGCTATGTATATCCACTGACCTTTAGTGTCTTGTTTTTTATATTTATAAAGAAAACAATCTTTCTCCTCCCTATTGATCCCAATTTTTTTTAATATATATATATAACCTATATAATATATAGTTTTATATATATATAAATACTCATACACGCTTATGTATATTTATTTCAGGGTCTTATTAGATTTCAGAGTCAGATTTTTGTTTTGGTTTTTTAAATGACTTAGAGAACACAATTGAGCAAAAAATCAAGTAATTGCGTGCATGCAAGCATATCTTGCCACTTGCACACGTAAATGACACAATTTGTAAACAAATGCAGAAATAGCATCCTCAAATTAAGCATCTGATCGCCCAATTAGCTTGTTCAAAGAAAATCAGATAATAACTTTCGGTAGCTCCTACTATAAATTTTACTTCTCAGTACTACATTACTGAATTCAGAGTGTACATTCTAAACAACTGCATTGTTATTTTGTGCTTTTACACAGGCATAAGTAGCAATGCATACTTAATAAAGCTACCAAGTGAACTTTGGACCACATTTTAGAAAGCTGTTTAGATACTTAAGAGTTCCCTTATTTCAGTGAGAATGAGCCATCTTAGACAATAATAATTGTCTAACAACAATAAAAAAGAAAAAGCTCTGGTCTGATTTCAAATTGTATGAAAAAAAAATAAATCCAGGAATTTCTGGTCCTCCATGCCTCTACTGATAAGCAAAATTTTGCTTCTATGTCTTTGATTTTCTTTAAGGAGTCTGGCTTTCTTTAATAGGCAAGTATTGTTTAACTGTATAGATTCATAGCCTAGTAAATCCTCACTTCATTTTCAAACTGAAGGAAGTTTTAATTAATGGTAATTCAATACAAGTTGAGACAGAACACCATCTTGCCGCATTCTGCTGTATACCTTCTAATGGACAAAGAAACCAAAGCACCCAAATCTATCCAAGTATTGCAAGTAGAGAAACTTGTTAATTCGTACATCAAAAGGAGTTAAGAAATGGACTTTTACCATAAGCATGTTGTTCCTTTGCTGTTGTACTTTTTTGAGATGACATGTGAAAAGGGGGCATTTTCCTTTTCTCTACCAATTTTTTGCGTCAAATAAATCTTAGCAACTTTAATAGGGAGGAAAAAATAAGCTGAGCAAACTATTATCTTAACAACAATCTCTCAAATAAGAGAAAAGGAAGCAAGAGCAGAACTGCTGGGCTGGATCATGTCCCTGAATAGGTATTACATATAATCCTAGTGGCCACATTTACCACTTCTTTATAGGCCTCCTGCAGCAACAGCCGTGCTGGTCCAACTGTTCATCCTCCCTCAGAAATGGGAGAGCGCTAATAGCTACTGGACCCCCATTATATTCTTAAGGGTTTCAATCAAGCATCACTGAATTTCTTCTCTCAGCTTCTTGTGACAATATCTGCTGGTGACTTTCCATTGCTGCTTTTCTTCCTCTAGAGGATCAACATCCAATTTGGTACTTAAATTACTTTGTTCCACTCCACTGGTCTGTGCCTGGTTTAAAAATCTTCCAGAAGCACTGCTTGTCCTTCTTGCAAATTCAGACTTTGCTTTTCTCCTATAAACAAACAAATGAAAATCCCAACTCCTCCCCACATCCCCTTTCCAAAAATATAATATAAACATGATCCTTTGTATCAGGAGAATTATTTAGCAGTCTCCAGTCTTGGTACAGCTTTTGTTGAGAAAACTGTAGTTTATATGACTCTGAAGTGTTTATTAGAAAGCTTTCAAAAAGAGATCTTCATTTCAGGAAAAGAAAAATTGTTCAGTTTAGCAAATACAGACGTTCACAGCACAGAGACTGAAATGGTTAAAAATGATCCTAAGGAGCAAGTAGCTCACAGAGTTAGCAAAAAAATTAACTTTTTCCTTTCTTTTACAGAAAAACACTAATAGCTGCTCTGGTTTCCATAATTAGTACGACAGAATTTTCTTGTATGTTCTTGGTTTTGCTTTTTTTTTTTTTTTTCTCTATTGCTCCACACAGGTTTTGATTAGTGCTTCTCCTTGGCTACAAGTGCTTCACTTTGAAAAACAAAGCTCTTTAAAAAAAAAAAAAACCCAAAAAAACACCCACCCCAAAACCCCCAACACCACATCACTGGAGGGAAAATGGGAAGTGATACAGTGCAGCTACAGCAATCTGGTTCTGCTGTTGTCATTTCCCATCCCCAAATCCTCTGCATAATTTCAATCTTTAGTCGATGAACCTTTGGCAGGCCTTCTTCCATCGGCAGGCAGTACACCACATATCTCTGTTCTCCATCCCATAGACCTTCCGACACTTTTTCCCCTCCCCTCTAGGCTTCCTGTCAGAGAGAAAGGGAAGCTTGTTAACGAGATGCTTTTGTAGCTTTGCTTTACCACCCTAAGATCAGGACAACAATCTCAATGGAGTGCGGCAGGCAGAGAACCCTTGGCCTTTCCAAGGGGTTTTGAGTCAGCTGGGAGCTGACAAAGCAGACAGACATACAGCTGTGACTCCACAGCTCTGAGGGACCCGTCCTCCTCGCCTGGCTTCTACGGCCTCTGCAGCAGCTGCTGCGCCTGCTCCTCTGCTCCAAGGGTGATGCCATCAATACACCAGGCCTGACTTCAGCCAGCACCTAAACTTGATCTAGATAAATGGTATTTCAGCCACATTAAGTGCCAAGCCGTAATGGATAGTCATAGTTATTCTACAATACAGTTCAGGTCATGCCAGGCAGAAGTCCTCTTTGCTGTAGAGCTGCGGTATAAATATTTTGCATAGCTCTGAGCAGCAGACCTTGACTGCCAGTAGGTAGCAGCTATGCAAAAGAGGGGAAAAGCTACCAGCTCCCAAGCTTGCCAGTGCTTCCTGCATGGTTTGCTCTGAGCTCACTGACTGAAAAACAACCAAGTGACTGAACACAAGTCTTAACCCTTGCCCTCATCTGCAGCACGTTCATGTGTGCTCCTTCTCTGTCATCCCCAAAGTCAGCAAGGAAGGCAGTATTTGCTTTTAAAGCTGTAGCAGTTGTCATGTTTTTCATCTTATAACCATGCTCAAAAGTTCAGAAGTTTAGAAAATGATCAAAGTAACCGTTAAAATGGAAATCTTTTTATTCAACACATAGCGAGCCAGCAAACCTGAGGAGCAACGCTACAACGAGTAACCCAATGCTCACTACAGCAGTGCCATCTGCCCTGGCATCTTTGAATCAAGTAACTGTACAGACAGAATTGTTTAATACCTGCGTTACACGCTGCGTGGCACACACCGGAATTGCCTGGTGATTCCTCTCTTGCATATCTATACATCACTCTGATTAGTTAACATTCATTAATGGGCACAATCCCTGAACTGGGAAGATCCTAAGTTTGGTTTGTAGCATATGCAATGGTCTGAGAGTCACGAAGAAAATAAAAAGCATGAAATCTCCCTTTTGTCTCATTTTAGCGTACAGTCACACTTAGGACTGTGAGAAATAAGGAATTGCTTTAATGTAAGAAATTTAGCGTCACAGTCTGATTTTTCAACGTAATTTTTTGAACACTTCCAATGTAGACTCCAGTCCAACATCAGTTAGCTTTAATGGAAGTGAATGTAGCTTGTGTCTCGGAAGAAAAGGTATAAAAAGCTTTGCTTCGATCTAATTTGTTGTAAGATATCGTTTCTTAGAATTCAGTTGAGGCCAAATACCACACTGACTGAAATGGTGCTGAACACACAAAACAGCCCAGCCTTTCAGGGAAAAAAGCAGAGCCACGTAATGCAGTTCAGGATGCTTCAGCTGAAGCAGCGAATCTGGGCAGCATTGCTTTACAGGGCAATTTAGATCTGCATCTGAACTCCAGGCATGCCTGCCATAAGGCCTGCAGTTTTGCTTCAGTCTGCCTTTTTCATTTCACAACAACTCACTTTTCCCCTGAATTCATTACCTTTGATGGTAATGAAACGCAAAACAGGTCCAGAATGCTTATTCTGAAGTGTTCTAGTAAGAAACTGCCTGACAACTGCAATCATGGTTGGTAGCGTGTTCTTTTTGTTCCTTTGGCCACTGACATCTTATTTACTAAATGCCCTCCAGGTTCTGAGGCTGCTGGTCTGTCAGCAGGAGCTAATGGTCCCATACCTCAAGCCAAACGCTACTCTAGGCGGTGATGAAAGAACTGTGTGAGACTGTTTCTGCTCTCCACTCCCTGCAGGACGATTATGAGTTGGTGAGACCTGTCAATACAGACAAAGAAACTGCTTACGAAGAACATACACATATGAATGTAGTATAAACACTTTTCCCAGAAAATGCAATTCATGATGCATGGTGGCAAGGATACCCAGGAAAGGTTATCATACAACATACAAACAGAAGTTGTAGGTCTGTTTAGAAAGATGTCCATTTAGCATTACATTATATTAGCTCCATTTTGTTTCCCTGTACTTCCAGTCATCCTAACAGAACAGACCAGAACACAGATTAGCATCGTAGCAGGTTTTAGGAAATACAGAAAATGCATTCATTCCTATTTAAGAACTCTGAATAGCTCTTATGAAAACTTCCTCCAATGTCAGCAGAGAAAATAACTGGAAAAATAAAACTCCAGCCTATGCTGAGATCAATACCAATAACCACTACGAAATAAAGGGATTTCACGCATTGCTCCTGTCTGTGACTTGGCAGTCTTTGTGGAGAGACAGCCTGGGAGAAGGGCATTTGCTGCAGGGCAGTTACATTGTGGCCCTCAAGGTTTTAATGGGAGTGCAAGGCAGCCCTTCTGATCAATGCTGCTAGTAAGATGTACTGGATTATTTCCTTTATTCTGCACTGTAAACCTTCTCAGCAGGTGTCATCCTTTGTGAATGTTCCCGAGTGAAGGGTGTTGTTTGGTCTTCTGAGACTTTTCGAAATAAGCCTCCTACATGACCCTGGGAGTTGGCAACATTATTCGAGAAATCACATAGCATAAAGCTTGGCTTTAAATAATTCCTAAATTATTTACTGCTAGGGTCTTATTTTGCTCCTGGGTGAAGGCCACAACTACTTTACATCTAAAACACAGGAAAAAAATTTATGAACACTCATTTTTTGTTATGTACAAAACGTAGCAAGCTTCATTTTGGCATCTGATTCACAAACTCACTGCCTCCAGCAGCCAGAAACTGCAGATACTATCATAGTTCCCTGCATTGCTGCAGTCTCATAATATCTGGAAGAATGGCAACTGACCTGACTTCAAGAGAGTTATAGGATGCGCTTTGATTTTTTTATATAGTCTATTTTATAGCTGCTTCACAGTAACAAAAAACTAACCAAGACTTGTAGTGGAATGCAGACACATTCTCAACTTTTACTCTTGGCTGTTAACTACAGAAACTTCTGATTTAACTGCATGTGCAGCTCACACTAAACAAGTTTTGACCGTTACTGATATATCTCCAAAACCTGAAAGAATTTCCTCTCTGCCTGTTTACCCTAAGTCATGTTTTACACGTCCAGAGACGACACTAGCTCCTTCTATCCTATCACTCCAGAATAGAGGGCAGCGTGTTGTCTACTACTTTATTCCTATCTTTCATCAACCACTTACCTTGTTCTACCTAGTAATGATCAAAACACTGAAGACAAAATGCAAAATGGTAACATTTTTCTAGTCTTTGCCGTTTACTACACATTGCACGGTTTTCTAGTCATCAAGAGCAACCACAGATCTCCAATCAATTCTGCTAAGATGCCTAAACATTTTAAAAAACAGAAAATTTTTATATCTACCACTACTAACTGATACTCAAGGTAGTCTTTGGTTATCATTAAACAAAAAAGTACTTTGATGACCTCCTGTGTTATAAGCAATTCTCATTGCTTCCAAACACAGAACAGGCTTGAGCAGTAACTGCAGCGAACAGACTGCGCCTTCCCTCACGTTCTCCAGAGAAGGTCTCTACACCATGGTTTCCACAGACTGGCATACCAAGGCAGCTAAACTGCACCGAGGTTGAACTTCAGTATATTTTAATACACTTTGCAGCAGGTCTTAACAATACCAGTTAGCTGTACTCCTTTGCAGGCAACACCAAGAACATACTAGAGGCGGGCTTGAGAAGGCAATCCTTGCCCCTGGAGGCTTTTCATGTTTGAAGCGCTGTCTAACACAGACAATTAACGTGAAACAATAACGTGTGTTTGAAGCAAGAACCTGTTTCCAGTTACGTCTCCTAGGGGAACCTGTGGTTACAGAGATTTGTGACCTGTAAACATCAGATTATCAAATTTAAAGATACTCTCTCCTGTTCAACCTTTTTGGGTCTTATGAGCAAGCAGGTTAAAAATCAGTATCACACATTAGAGAGCATGCTGGCATTCCAGAAGACGTTACATAAAAGTGGAACTATATGGTCATTATGTTAAGTCCTCCAGTACCAAGAGATACAGACTCCACCATTGCTCATCCCTCATCATTGCTCAAATCATTGCGTCATTTAATTCACTCTGCTCATTCGTCCTCATGCTGTGCCTTATTTTTTCTCCTAGTTCAGTCTCAAGTGGTAAAGCAAACACGAACTTGTCCTTTCTGCTTCACGCGGAGAACTGCACCTACCAATGATGCACAGCTCTGCCAATACTCAACCCTCTCTTGCACTTCCCTAAGTTATTTTAGGAAAATGCTAAGAAAAAGTGTATTTTCCGTCTGCCTTGGGAATCTAACTTGATGTGTGACTCAGAGCAGAAAGTATAAGGACTTTGGAGATTCCCCTAATTCTCCTCTATCACTAAAAACCTTCTAAATAAATGCGTACAGTTAGATGCTGTGAATACCCCTGAGCCTAAAGCAGCCGCATACTGAACCCCGACTGATCCAGCTGTATGTACAGCTTGTTTTGAGGCACTTAAGAACTTGCTGATAAGCACATTCATGTTCACAAAGGCCTTTGGGTACTGCTCTGCTAAAGGCTGCCTGAAAGCAAGGACTTAATGCAAGTCATGATGCCTGTCCAAACACCCCAGTTCCCAGAACAGCAAGTAGGCAGTGCTCGGTCTCATCGAAATTCAATGTCCACAAGACCCAGGGAATTACAGGCTGGTCAGTCTCACCTCTGTGCGTGCCTGGCAAGATCATGGAGTAGATCCTCCTGGAAACTATGCTAACGCACATGGAAAATCAGGAGGTGACTGGCGACAGCCAAACATGGCTTCACTAAGGGCAAACAGTGCCTGACAAATTTGGTGGTCTTCTACAACAGCATTACAGCACTGATGGATGAAGGACAAGCAACCGATGTCATATACCTGGACTTGTGCAAAGCTTCTGACACTGTCCTGCATGACATCCTTGCCTCTAAACTAGTGAGACATGGATTTGACAGATGGACCACTTGGTGGATAAGGATTGGCTGAATGGTTGGACTCAAAGATGTGGTCAATGGTTTGATGTCCAAGTGGAGACCGGTGACAAGTGGTGTTCCTTGGGGGTCAGTACTGGGACCAGTGCTGTTCAACATCTTTGTCAACAACATGGACAGTGGGACAGAGTGCACCCCTAGGAATTTTGCTGACGACACCAAGCTGAGTGGTTCAGTCAATGTGCTGGAGGGAAGGGATGCCATTCAGAGCGACCCTGACAGGCTTGAGAGGTGGAAATGTGCAAACCTCAAGAAGTTCAACAAGGCCAAATGCAAGGTGCTGCTCACAGGTCGGGGCACTCCCAAGCACAAATACAGGCTGGGCAGAGAATGGATTGGGAGCAGCCCTGAGGAGAAACGCTTGGGGGTGTTGGTGGACAAGAAGCTCAACATGAGCTGGCAACATGTGCCTGCAGCCCAGAAAGCCAATTGTATCCTGGGCTGCATCAAAAGAAGTGTGGCCAGCAGGTCAAGGTGGGGTGATTCTCCCCCTCTACTCCACTCTTGTGAAACCCCACCTGGAGTGCTGCATTCAGCTCTGAGGGCCCCAATATAAAAAAAGACATGGACCTGATGGAGCAAGTCCAGAAGAGGGCTGAGGATGATCAGAGGGCTGGAGCCCCTCTCCTATGAGGACAGGCTGAGAGAGTTGGGGTTGTTCAGCCTGGAAGAGAGAAGGCTCCAGGCAGACCTTATAGCGGCCTTTCAGTACAGAAAGGAGGCTTATATGAAAGATCGCGACAGACTTGTTAGTAAGGCCTGTAGTGATTGGACAATGGGTAATGGCTTTAAACTGAAAGGGGGTAGATTTAGATTAGATATTAGGAAGAAATTCTTTACTGTGAGGATGGTGAGCCCCTGGACCAGGTTGCCCAGAGAAGCTGTGGGTGCCCCATCCCTGAAGTGCTCAAGGCCAGGCTGGATGGGGCTTTGAGCAGCCTGGTCTGGTGGAAGGTGTCCCTGCCCATGGTAGGGGGGTTGGAACTAGATGACCTTTAAGGTCCCTTCCAACCCAAACCATTCTATGGTTCTACTTGATGATTCTATCCCACTGGTGAAAGAATAGTCAAATGTGTGCAAACCTAGAAGGCTGGGTTTTTCAGGCAGGTTGGTTTGTTTCATTTTGTTGGTGGTTTTTTTTTTTTTTTTTTTTTTTTTTGCTAAACAGCCTTATAAATGCTTTTAGAGATGTAAAGACAGTTCATATCGTTCCCTGAGCAGTTTATAATTCTGCCATCATAACTGTTTCCCAGGTTTTTGTATTGGGATTATTTTTAAATTGTACTTAAATCACTGGCATCTCCATATAATTCTCAAGAAAGTGATTTTGCATTTCTTAAAACTCTTTTAAGAACTCTCAACTCTACAGCCACCGATCAACGTTGTTGCTCGAACAAGTAAATTCAATGTGTACATGTCTAATCCTGTCCTCTTAAGTGTCTGATTTACAATGTAGCTAATTGCATTTTTAGATTCCCAACGCTCCTAGCACCAATTTCTGCTACTACACAAAAGAAGCCAGTTTGATAATTACTCCATATCAAGCCCATTGTTGGGAAATAAAATTCTCGAGGAACTTTATGGATAGCATGCTCTGTCAAGGCACTCTTGTTGAAATTGCTGCCAGCATGATGTCTTTCACTGTTAGTTTTTTCTTGATGGAATTTAATAAATATTCATTGGCAGAGCGCAGTGTAATTGATTCAGCCACTTTCATTTTTTATCAGCTCTGCAGGATGCCACAGCCTCTGCAGAAAATCTCCAAGATTTGCCAAAGGTTGACAGTAAGAAGCTTTGGAGATTCACTTGGTGAAGAGAAGGGAGGGAGGGAAATAGTATCTCCTATCGCCATGTGTAACATTCACTGTCAGTAGAAAAAAAGCTATATGGTTCTTTGGATTAGCAATGTGCCTTATATAACACACTTTAAAAATTCATATATTCATTAAGTGTAATATTAAATGAGATGTTATGATATCAAAAAGGTTTATGGTTCAGAATACCAATTTATACTGAAAAATGCTTTCCAATAAAAATTAGGATACAATACATTAATATTTATTTCTATTCATTATACAGAAGATTTTCCACTCTCATAAATAGTGATTTACATTTACTTTTAGTATTCGCCATGCTAGGCACCAGAAGCCTAATCCCTTTGAACTCTTCATAAAGGTTTTTAACTCCCCCTACAGTATCCACATCTATATTACATTACGTTTAGGACTACTGGAAGTTGATATTTAAGCAAACACCACATTTTTGCAGTACTGGTCATGAAATTAGGTCTCGTACACTAACATTTTTGAAGAAAGAGTCAGGGCTGACTCAACATCTAACACATACATGTAATATATCTTCATTAAAAAGTTGTAAAACTGCAATATGTATTAATATCAAAATGCAATATGTATTGAACACATTTTCTGTATAAAACAACAATTTTCTGCTAACAATAGGGGCTACATATATGTAACCTCTATATGTAAAAATCAGACTTTGCATTTCACCTTACTGTTTCTTTCAGTTGACTTTTAAGTATGCTTCAGACTTCCTTTAGGTAACAGCCTTACTGCTTGAAACCAATTAGCCTGTTAGCATAATGAACACCTTGCTGATTTTCCATCTAGCTTTCTGAGAAATCTCTTAGTGGCACAAAAAGGAGCATATAGTGCCAGGCTCTGCACCTGTAAGAATGTTCTTTTGTAAGCATATAATTTAAAAACATATGTACTATAGATCCAATTCTCTGACTGTAGACACCGATTCAAAAAACAACTAACTGTACTGAATTAAAGAGACTGGCAAAGTGTTAAAATCAGCCATGCTGACAAACTGAGGCATATATTTATTTTGTTTCTTTTTGGTATCTGTTAAGTCGAATTTAATTCTATTGTGAGACACCGTGAAACAAAACACAAAGTCCTTTTAAACTTATTGTTTTTTTCTTTCTTTCTTTTTTTGTCATTCACTTACTGGAATGCCGGTGAAGGTAACTGGAGGCGACTGCCAAGAGATGCTAAAGCTACTGCCATTGGGAGTGAATTTTGTTGAACCTGGAATGTTCACTGGAGGAGTGGCCTGTGTGAAAAGAAAATGTTATTCCAGTAAGAAGAACCATTCCTCTACCAAAGCATTTCACAGGATCTTTCGCTCCCTGAAACTGCAAACCTACAGAAGACTTTCCAAGGTGGAAACCACCTGCACGGTGACAAGCATTTTACCCTTATAAGAGGGATAATCATAGATAAGCCAGTAAGGAAGGGACATGTATGTCACTGTTCTTAAAACCTTTTTTAAAGAAAGATGGCACCTCTCACAAGAATCCATCCAAAACCTTTAAAAGTTAGATCTTACAAAAACCCACACAAAATCAAACATCATATACCAGTAACTTTCAAAATAATGCCAGCTAGCAAAAAGTCCTACAAATGACCCCCTGTTCCACAGTGATAAACAAGGCTGTATTTAGACTGATGGCAGCTGGTTTAAACAACTGAAGACCAGATAACGAGGCTTCTTGGACAACAGGGTTAATAATCAACAGTAAAGGTGGGCCATTTCTCATTTATCAGATAAATGCTTTAAGAATCGTTCCAATTAAAAATGTCTTTCCTATCAAAAACAAGGAGCTGAAAATCATCACTGGGATTCAAAAAAACAGCTCTTAAAAGACTAAGCTAAAGCAAATATTTGAAGGACACCTGGACCCCTTGAACTCATGTTCTTCCCATCTGGGCTATAATACCCAGTGCTGCCCTGTGGTGCAATACCCAATAATATGAGCTCAGACCATTGAGCGTCTTTCATCTTCTGCCTTCCCTCTAGTTTTCCCACTGGGCTATGAGCCCTCAGGAATTCTTCCCTGCCCCTTTTTGAATTCCATTTAATTTACAGAGTCAGGAAATTCATACCCTGCAGTTACCCTGCCTAGCAGGAGCAGGAGCAGCCACTATGAACACAGGCTCTCTTTGACTCCTGAATTTCAAGCTTTCAACACAAAAAAAGGCTCCTTGGTTTAAACTTACAAAGAACTAGCTATTAGAAATTAGCTTTTACTTCTGCCCTTCAGTTGCCTGCACGTGGTATTTAAGTGGCAGTTGTGTTTGAGGCTGCTGAAGTTGTCTCACCGTTTCAAGGAAGAGAGTGCTTCCCTGAGCCACCAGGCAGAGAGGAGTGATGAAAAACTACAACTTGATAGTCCTATTAAAGATCATCTTCAGAGTAAACAAGCGCTGAAGCAATCCCCTGGAGTCCCTCCAAGGAAAAGAAAGAGAGACCACTGGATGCCTCCGTCTATGACAGCGATGCTCTGCAGGCTGCAGAGCCTGCTGATAGCTCCAAGAGAACCCACACAGACATGTGAAGCAAATGTCCACTGAGATCCATAAAATATAAAAACCTCACTGAAAGGCATCGAGAAAAATTTGGCAACTCCAGATGGTACCAGTAGTGCTTCATTACAACCCTGTTCAAATGGGAAGGAGTGAATGACCACAGCACTTCTGCCAGAAAGAACTGGAGGCAGCTGGGCTGGCAGTGAGGCAGCACTGCCTCTGCTCAGATCCCATCAGGGTATCAGCTCAAAGCCGAGCTCAGCACAGTGTCTTCCTCAGGTATTCGAATAAGATCCGCAGTGGACATCCCAGATGCTGAAAGAGCCCCCCTGTAGTTCCTCTGTAACTAAATTTTAACAGGTACAGGCACTCGTTTCATAACGAAACATAAGAAGTTTAAATTGCTGTCATTTTCAGTTACCCAAAATACTGTGGTGCTCAGCTCTTTTTTTTTTTCTCAGTGTCTAAATATCTGCCTCAAACATGATCAGATTTAGACAATCACCTTGTTCATTTGCTTCCCAGATGTGCATCTTCACTCATCAAGCACAGTTGCCTTTTTCACACTGACGTTTTGGACGATCTCTTCCATAAAGCAACACTGTAACATTACAACAAACTGAAGAGTTTCTATACCCCGATCTCACTTTGCTTAGAGGCCTCCATCTGATTTCCAACCAGAATATATTAGTGGATTATTTATAATTATTTATTTGTGCCAACATTGCCCTTACATCTGAAATAGCATGTGCTTGTCCTATTCCCTTACCATGTTTGTCCTCTCACTTTCTCCCCAGGCAGCAATCCCAATCTCTCCTTGCTCCTGCTTTGCCTGAGCTTTCAGTCCCTGGGCTGGAGAGGCTCTCCATGTCCTCCCTCTTCACTGATCACCTTCTTTCCACCCCTTCTAACTGAAGCCCATTGCCCTTGAACTTAGTTGACCAGAACTCTACTCAGGATCTCAGCTGAAGTTATCTTGGGGTCTTGTCCAACAGCATTGAAAATCCCTGTCTCTTCCAGATATTGATTACCCAAGAAAACTGACCTTTTTTTCCCCTTCACAGCTCTATTGTTGTTGGCTCATAGTCATTCTGTGCTTGATTAATGAATATAGGTTTCCTCCTCACATAATTTTCTAACTACCTCAAGTTTATAGCAGAAAAATCTCGTTAGTTCCTAAGATGCAGCACTTTGCGTGTTCTGTCATTAAACTGCATCCAAAACCTATTATTCTGAAGATCACCCAGCCATGTAAGCATGATATATAAATCTCTGTACTGCTGACGTCTCCTGACTTCATTATCAGGAAAGTTTATGACAGTATTTGTGTAGTACCAAAATGATTAAATGAAACTGAGATCAGGCCCAAACCCAGGTTTTCATTCAACTCCACTAATAACATTCAATAGCCCTTTCAAAGTAACTCTCTGCTGTTCTCCCCGACTCCCCAGCTTCCTCTCCTACACTAAATTTATTCTCTAGCCCAAGAAATACTGACTATATGTTTTAAGATCAAATGCTCTCCTCGAATCCGGAGGGGTTTGTTCTGTACTGCTTCTTTGTTGTTTACAAAGCTACCCTGTCCAAGGAACATGTTAGACTGTTCTAGTGTAATCTTCCTTTCGGGTTCCTCCATTGCAGTTCACCTCATTTGCTGTACTTTCCACAGTTTCTTCGATTATTCTTCTAAATCCTTCCTCATCCACAGGACTGGGTCAGACAAGTGTCAGGACTTGCCTGCTCACTTTCCCTTTATATCTTTCTTACCGCAGGTATTATAATTGCCATGTTCCAGTCATACGGGAAATTGCATCCAACAGATCTGTTTAGGATTCTTGTGACCCAGCTTTGGGTTCCATAGTTTTTCCCTTTTTTTAACAGGTATCCTGGGATGAACATTATTCAGCCTCCCTTATCCAAATTCCTTGAGCTGTGAATTTTGCCTCTTCCCTCCTAATGAAGTAATTTCAACGTTCATGCTCTCATCCGTATGAGAGATTGTCTTCATCGCTACATTCCCATTCAATACTTTGTTTCTGTTTTGATACAGATAATATTCAAAAGTAGAAAAAGTTTTGAAATTCTGGACATGGCTCGCTCCAGCAAGCAAACTGCAGGAAATATGGTGGTATTAAAGATGCCGTCATCATCGTCTCTTCTATTCTCTTTTACACAACAGATTAGTCACAAGAATGTTTAAATACTGTGAGTGAAAGCTGGAATCAATTCCTCCTCTTGCTGGTGAGAGGCGAATCTCCACCTTGCCTCCTGGAGAGTGCTCTTCTTTCTGGGCTACAGGGACCCTAGCACAAGATGCCATGGACCTGCTCTGCAGAAGCTGCCTCCTTTGCAAGGACAATCTGAATGCCTGAACAGGGACCCCACCTCCCGCTTCCAATTAGAAAGCCTTCAACAGTGTGGACTGTCACTCCTTGCTGATGAAATGAAGTACTGAAACCAGAGCAACTTGAAAAGGAGACAGGGCTCAGACACCTGTAGTCTCATGTCATGGAATACATCAATTCAAATCCAATTCAAATAGCCTAAACATCTGAACTAGGATTTCCTTAGGCAAGTCCTTTACTCAAAGGCTTCTTATAAAAAAAGATTGAGTGAGCCTCCAAATTGTAGGGAGGGCGGTCACGACTGTAAATCCTAAATGAAGCGAGACTCTTTTCAGCAGCTTAGACTTGCTGCTGCACTCTCTGAGAGGCAGGGTTTAAGCTAGACTGAGAAGAATGCCTTTCTCCCAGCTAGCTTGATCAGTCCTCAGGTTGGTGTGCTACCTGATGTAGCTCCCACCTGAGATGCCAAGCCTCCACCCATGCTTTCTGTCATGCACAAGAGTCTAAACAAGCCTGTGAATTCTGTGTAGTTTCCTCTGCCCTTCTAGTGGGTCTGCTCCAGATGCACAACAAAAAGGTTTCATCTGCACAAAGCTGTATACGAAAATTATTGCATCTGATAAATTTAAGAGAGTTCAGTTCTCGGCTGCATACACAGGTCATGGACCACACTACTTCAAAGCCTCTATTCTTCTTCTCTCATATGGTATCCAGACCAAAATATGTCAAATTTTAGTGCACTTTTAAAATTAATGCTTTCTGTCCAAACTTAGTTGGAAGTTTTTGGAACAGCACATTTTGGATCTGATTGGATTTTTGCCATTGGCAAAGCATTACCTCTAAGAGGAGGAGGATACCACATATGCCTTTTCATTCTTCCTGCTCTACTTCACATAAGCAAACTGACATTTCACACTGTACAAATAAAGGAAATTAATTGTTCCTGGGATCCCTTGGGTACTTGCCTACAGATATCTGCAGTACAAGCAGAGCTGAACTGAAGACTCTGGGGATTCGACTGGCTGAATGAGAATTTTTACAATGCAGGAGACCACATCTCAGCATGTCACCTTGGGCCCCTGTTATGGTCAGTGGAGAATTAACTGATGTAGGCAGTGGGATACACAGAGCAACTCTTCCCAACCTGAAGTATGCACCTATGTGTGGCTGGATAAACAGCACCCAAAATCCACCAGATATGGTGGGAGCACAAAGAAACAAATGACTAGCTCAAAAATGGACATCTGCATTTAAATAAGATGAACCCCTTGGGCTGCCCTGAAAAATTTTCAACCCAAAAAACTAGACTTGGCTTTTTAAAACCCAAAAAATGTGATCTGACATTTCTTCATGCATTAATGACATTAGAGTAATCAATGGAGATCACTCTCACTAGTGTTACCTGGTAAGCGTGGTCCGTGTGTACGAGGTAGAGGTTGGTAGGAGCTGAGCGGCTCAGAGGTGTCATCAATTTAGTCTCAGTTTTGGCACAGGAAGTTTCAGGACGGATTGTATCTTGGGTGGGAAAGGAAGGAGGAGATGCTAAAGATGGAGAGACTGGGGAAAGACTGCTTAAGCCATCTGCTACCGAGTCCGTGTTGAGCCTGATTTCTGTATAGTAAAAATCCTCCTCTCCATCACTGTAGTCAGACTCTCCTGCGCGTCTGTATCAAAATAAATAATTGAAGACCGATTAAATGAAAGCAAGAACCCCAAGGTAAATTTAAGTTGTAGAAAAATGCACAAATATATTCATACTATTAATAAATTAGTATTCCCAGTTTCAACCCTACCTACTTTATCAGCATTCTGGCTGCAGGGAAAGGGGAGAGGAAAAGAAAGTCATCTAAGTCTGAGAGGAAAAGAAGTAGGATTAGAGGGTTTCTTCTCCTCTCAGTGTTTTGAGAGAGATTTTCTCTGTTCCTGATAGCCTCACCCTTCAGAGCCTAAGCCCAACAGCAACTACTATGACTTTGCAAGACTCTCTGGAGATCCACACCAGAATACTTCCTCATAGTCCCTTTAATTTTTAAGCACTGTGTAACACAGACTTACACAACAGAGATGTATGTCCACATACCTAACAGGTGAAGACCATGAGTCTCCACTGTAACTACATGAGACAGTTAGGTTACTCAGCATATTGCACAGGAGATTTCAGTTGCAAAGTAAAGCTCTGAAACAGGCTTATGTTATACAAAATTCATTCACTTTTGCTTCTAGTCCAAGTAACATACACATGGAATTGCAGCTTCAGCTTCTTTGTCTTAGGTGTTGGGGTTTTTTGGTGTTACGGTGGGTTTTTTTTGGCATTGACTCGGAACCATCACAAGCACCTGATGTGAAACAAGACTAGTGAAACCAGCTACTAAGAAGAAAATTAACTCTATCCTAGCTGAAACCAGGACAAAAGTATTCATGCAAGACCCTGAAATGTGCCATCTTTCACACAGCATCAGCTTGGATGTGATGTGCAGATAGCACATACAAAGTAAATGCCCGAGTTGTGCAGCTGTTAGGGAAGTGCAGTGTGAGCTTCACAAAAGTTCAGGAAAGAAAGTGCCTCACTGCTGGAAGACATTCTCATTCACCTTGACGCACTACTCTGCAATTTCCTCAGAAACCTAAGGACCTGAGACAGAGAAGCCAAGGACAATCCAGTTCCTCCCCCCAGCCAAGTGTGACTCCTCCCTTTCTATACCAAAATCCTTTACACTTCCAAAGAGACTGCTCTCTTACCCAAGGTGAATGTTCCGTATGTGTTTCTGAATCCCTGCAGCTGTGCTCAGTACCTTCCCACAGTTTTTCCACAGGCATTTGAACATCACCTTCATGGAGTTCTGAAAATTATTAATAAAGCAACATTAGCTGTAGGAAGATAGAAAGAAAACCAAACCACCCAAAACAAATACACAACTACAGAACACTGTGAAGGTTCAGAGCCTCTAATTCCGAATTTGTAATGATGTAAAAGTCTCTGTCCACCAGTGTCATCCTACTGAACACAACAGAATCCCAGTGAAAAGCTGCAGGAACAGTTTGTGACAAAATATCTCTCTCCACTCTTTTGCATGGCTTTTTCATTTGCCAGTTCCAGTTCTGTCTCCCCACTAAAGAGGCAGATGACGTATCAACTTCGTACATTTCTTTGGAGTCTTTCAAAGAACAGCTGATGAGGACTTCTCATTTAATGCAAGGCATCTTCTTTAATTAGGATCTTCCTAAAGCTCTTGTGAAATTTCTGCTTGTGAATTTTGCAACACACAAAAAATACTGTGCCAGAAAACCGTAGCTTCTGCTATGACAATATTCACCCACAAGCTGCCAAAACCTGCTTTTATTTCATTCAGACGCTGCTTTGACCCTCACTTGGACAAGAGAATGAGAAGCTATCTGGCTGTGTTCAACATTTTTAAAAGGATGTTTGTATAATCTTATTTTAGTATTCTTGTTATATTTTTTAATGTACCTTCACTGGCCTAAACTGAATTGTCATTAATTTAGACTACAGCCAACAAGGCTATAACCAGCCCAATGTTTAATATTTTGAAGACTCAGGAGAAAAATAAAAGCACACTATATGGCAACAAACAACACCAATGTTGCAGAACTGTATAGATTTTTTAAAAGCTAATTTTACCCCCCAATTAAACCTACTTTATAAATTTTAAGTAAAAAAAAAATAGTATCTAAATAATTTGTACATGTCAAAAATAATTTTCTCTACTATTACAGAACACAATATTACAGAAAACATGAGGAAGAGCTTCAAAATACTGTCTTCTTATCCTATAATTTTAGTTACATGTAAGATTAAATGAATATATTAATACAAAGCTCAACTGAAAAGGGAATAAGCACATCCTTAGAGTCAAGTATAGGCTTCACTGTGTCTTGAACAAAAGTTGACTTGCTGCTTTCTTCAATTTGGATCCTTTGCAACTGCATGCCAGTAGACAGTAAGTTTCAGCACTTGCTACAAAGACGATGATTAGAATGTAATTTCAAAAATCTCTGCTGATGTGCTTTTTAAAATACAAGTTGATTGTAGTAGCATGTTCTCATAGTTACTTGGCATTATAGCAACTCCTGTTTGAAAGTAGGGATGCTAAGGGCTTTCAGAGTTGAGGTACCTGATCGTATCGTTTGTATGAAAACCTTCTGCTTTGGAATAAGTTACACATAAATTCCCTCTATAGTTTTTTGATCTGATAATACAACTACCATTCAAAAAGATACAGAATTCTTCTTTTCCTGAAGTTAAATATAATCTACCTAGCAATTTTGATAGATACATTTCTTACTTTTATAATACTAAACACTACCATCAGCTCAAAACCCCAGAACCAACCATGAACTATAGCAACAAGAAGACCACCATGCTTATCATTTACATCTTAGGAATTCTGGTACGACATCATGAACACCATATGCATCTTCAAGAACACAGAATGATTTAACATCAATCTCCAGTTTGATGGTAAAACCAATCTCCTAGCTCCACTGAGTTTTTGACTTTATTGCCAGTGCTAGTGAGTCTGCAAAACCCCATGTACTTAAACATAACCAAATGAAATCTCACCCAGTAGAAATAAAGAACATAAATCATGCTTCCACTTCTGACTAGTCCAAAAATTGCCTCATCAGGCTTAATGTTTTATTTAAGAAAATAATGGAACATAAATGGCTTGGTGAGGAATAACTATGTTAGTGGAAACTTTTAAGCAAACAACTTTCTTAACAGGAAGTGGTTGCTAACATGACATTTTCCAAACATGAAATGGAAGAAACTTTAATGAGTAAAAGTAACATTACCGATCACTCTATTTTCATGTTTATTCCTTCTGATTTTTGCAGCCCTGAAGAAGAAATAACCTGAACATTTTTATTTCAGCTTCTAAAGGTGTGAAAGGTAAAGTACCACACTGGGGCCAGAATAAAAAAGCCTGCAGGAAATGCAGTTCATTTATAAAAAAAAGTTCGGCGGGTAATAATATTTATCTAAATTAAACATTTGCCCTACAGAGCAAAATCCCTGCAAACCAGAACAGAAAGTGTAACAGATCTGTGGTGGGTACAAAAATAGAAATATTCAATGACAACTTACAAAACAATAAAGATGGCAACTGCAAACCCATCTGTCTCACCACAGCTGAGCAATAAGAGTGATGCTAATAAGCTGAACTTTAAGAAATAAAAGGCAAACCAGCACACTTCTGCATTCCCACTCCTCCTGTCCCACACCTGCTAAAATTCCCCCTGTCTTTAGGTTAACAGTCAACTCTAACTTCTAGTTTAATATAACAAAGGTGTTCTCCAAAATATTTGTTTTCCTTTTTAGCAAGAAGCACAAACATTTTACACCCCTCTCCAACAAGCAGGGGCAGAACAGTGTAGCTCAGCAAATAAGCAACACCTGGAGCAAAAGGATAAATCTGAATAGGTTTAAACAATCATTAAAACTTTTAGCTGGTGATGAAGCAATTAACTGTCTCAGACTGAGCCAGAAACAAAGTCACTAAGGAGAATAAATTCTCCAGTTTTTCTCCTTACAAAAAGCCCTTTTTCATCTTGCTACGTAAAATCTGTCCTCTTGCGTTGGGGAGGGAAGGAAACTTGGACTACTGCCATCTCTTTGTTTTCTTCTTCAAGAGAAGCTTGCTTACTAGCGTAATGGTGCTTTTTTGGTGTTAGTTTCAGATTTTTTTTTTTTTAATGCTATGTTTTATTTAGTCTGCTTTTGCACTCCTACCAAGGATAAATTTGGCCACTGCTAATACTGTATCAAAAGCCATCAGGTCTGATCCCTCTCTCCTTTTTTCATTCCGTATGTTTGCACAGAGAAAGCTTCACAGTATTAAGGTATCTGACATGCTGTCAGACAAACAGCACTTTCAGGGAACAAGAAGTATTAAGGCCACATCCAGTTTCTGTGATGACATGTATAAGCTGCCTGTTGCATCCTGCATACAAAGAATTTGCCAAAGTAAGACAGAAATCCCTGGAATGGCCAGAGGCAACACCTTCTGGAAATCACTCTAGTGTTTTCTGAGCAGGAGGCTCTGTAGAACCTCACCATCTGCCCGCAAATATGTGGTGCTGATGGCAGCATGTGTGTGCAGTAGGTGACTAGGTTGAGTGAGACATAGTGGCTAGGCTAAGCACCTATGTTAACTGGATGCCAAGGAGCGATACACATACAGAGCTGTTTGGGTGACCTGTTCCCTTCTCACAGTAAAATAAGTCTACCAACATCCTATTTGCCCATGGGTATGGAATTTAACATGAGGCTAACCTTCCTCTTCCTAGGAATGGGCTCATCAAAGAGAAGGTTGCTTGTTTCAGCTTCATCAATACCATCATCTGGCTGGGAAGGTGTCCGAAAAGCTTTGAAGCTATCAGCTGACAGAGGTGGAGATGGGGTGGATGGGTTGGACTGGTCACTGGGAGCATTCCAGCTCCAGTATCCACTGCTGCTGGTACTAGAAGGCACAAATCCTCCTTCTTTCCAAGATCCATTCAGGGATTCTGTCAAAAATAACAACAGCCATTATTACAACAGTTTTGTGCTTGGGCTAAGTAGCAATTTTATCTAATGCTTAGATGCCACGTTGGTAATGAACGGTACGTTCAATAAAGGAAACCAAAAGCATTGGATGTAGAGAGAACAACCATATCTATGCCACTGCACACAAACTACATATTCCACACTTGATTTTTCAGTTGTGTTTTTTTCTTTTTTTTTAAACAAGAATTTTTCTAAAAAGAAATGCTCAGTTTGGAAAAATAACTTGTTCTGGAGCATAAACCACAATAAGCAGTCAGATCTTGCATGCATGATTAAGGTAAAGCATTCAAATACATCCTCAACTTTCAACAGGAAGACATGACTGTGGTGAGGCATCAGAGCAAGTGCCAAGCCACCACGTGGCCAAGAGGAGATCCCCTGGGAAGGGGACATACACTCTGAGCCTCAGGACACTCAGATCTACAAAAACCTGATCATCTTCCCATTACTAAAAACATCAAAGAAAACCATTACTATACTCTTAACTGCCTTCTCATAATCTCCCAGCGCACTTACCTCTGCCTCATCTGAATCTCTAAATGAGGTACCATGTACCCTTGGAAAGATACCCCTTTTTCTTCATACAGGTGTATCATTAGGCATCTGGTTTCAGAAGTGGGATGCATAGATGCTGGATCACCTCCATACCTGCTCGTTGGAGGAACCCCCTCCTCACTGCAGCACTTTCCCTGACATTAGGTGGTAAGCAAACACTCGAACTAACAGGTTACTCTACAACGTGGTGAGTGGGAGTAACAGCACTGCTTTCACAGTCTGAGGCACAGCTTGAGCCATGTTTCATGTGCTGAGGTCCTCAGCATTAGACATTGACACACCACTCTTCCCAGTCCCTAAAGGGCTTTTGGCAGGAGAGGAGTACATAGGTCACCAGCTCGGCAAAGGTACGGCCCAAGCGTGTCCAATGGTGCAACCATGGGTGGCTCTGCCTGAAGCTTCAGGTTCTCACAAGAGCCTGGGCACGTGCTCAGGGACGGTTTAGGTGCGGTTTCGCCCTAACTCAGGCATTGGAAGCTTTTCCCAATGACACTATAGGTGCCCAAGTACTGTGCAACACCAGACTTCGGGAGTTGGCAAGCAAGTAACATCTTATCGTTCATGAAAAGTTATTTAAGTGTGAGACTGGAGTCTTTTCAAGTCAGTGCCTGCCTTTAAGAGTTCTGCAGAAGTCACTCCTTCATTCCTTCTCCATTTCTTACAGACAGAATTAACTCATGACATCAGCAAGAAAATAATGTCAACCACTTGCTACCAAAAGCTTAACCCCAAACCAGTCAATTTTTACTATTTTCCTCCTAATGCAGTTGGGTTTAGATGAAACCCTTAACAGTTAACACGAGCTGCTCACAAAACAGAATGCAGTGCTCCATCACGTAAGCACATGCATAAAAATACCCCCTTGCACAGGCAGCAGCCAAGTCCCTGCACTTACTGATCAGGGCCACAGAACATAAATGGAATCAACCCTCCCACCCCCCCTAGTTTTCTCTTTGGAAAACAATATATACATTTCCAGTAGCTAATAAATTAACATATGAGAATGTCATGTTTTGGTTCATGATTACAGCCTTCATGTGGCTGTAATGGAGGTGGGGTTTGTTTCTTTTACATATTTGTGCTTTAGTCTTGTGCCAAAGCCAAGAAGTACATCTGGTATCAACTTGTGACCTTAGCATAGCTTAACATTTCCTTTTCTTCAGAAAAACAAAGGAAACAGCACTCCTTCAACTACTATTTTCCGACACATTTATAGCGGTACTTTGTATTCTCATGGTTTACAGCTTTTCCCCACCTTGCTGAAGGAACAGATGTAAATCAAGAACATTTTTAAAGTAGTATGGAAAAGACTGAATGAGACTGACAACAGGAAAAACAACAAAAACTAGTTCTGGTTAATACTAACAAATCTGTCCATGTAAACAAGTTTAAAATATAAATAAATGTAATTTACTTTTATTTTGGGGCTCTTTTCACATTGCTGGAGTTGCATGAAACTGAACCAGACCAAATATTACTCAGCTGCAGTGAAACAACAGCTAAACTCTGATCCAGTTTATATAGGTGATCATTCCCAGTAATTCCAGCACAGATCACATTTTAATATTAATGCTAATGTTTGGGGGCTGTTTTTTTTTAACTTCTAGGCAAAATTCCATTTGTATCAACAAATGTTCCTTCAACTATACAGCTACTTACTGCCCTTCTTTGGAAAAGAATGTAGAATTAATTATTAGTCCATTTGTGGCTCCTATTACTAAGATCAGAGCCCAGCTTTACAACACCGAATCAGCTTTAAATTATCAAATCTTACTTAAGTCTTCAGTATGTCTTCACTCAGGCAAAACTAAGATATTCAGGGAGAAAGTGCCCAACAACAGCTTCCAAATCTTGTCTGTGATTACCAAAAACACATGAATTACTTTTTCAGGCTAGTCTTCCCAGATTTTGGGAAACAAGCAGGCAAGCTATGTGAAGAAATATCAAAGAACACTCAGACTGCACGAAGAAATATCAAAGGCAGTTAACAGCTACCATTTACCTATTAAAAATTCAAAAGGGCTTGTTCGGAAGATTTTTTCCAATCGACGGCTGCTAGCTAATATGCACTGCTGCTCCTGACAAGTGTCATCTGCTCAAACTGCCTGAGGTGGCAGATATTGCCTTGCCCCACACCAGAGCAGCTCCCTGTGACCAGGGATGCAACGTGGGACAGGTGTGTTCCTTGGCATTGTGGGTTTGCATGGCAAGGTTTTGGTAGTGGGGGGGGCTACAGAGGTGGCTTCTGTGAGAAGAGCCAGAAGCTTCCCCCATGTCCAATGGAGCCAATGTTAGCTGGCTCCAAGACAGACTTGCCGCTGGCCAAGGCCGAATTAATCAGTGACGGTGGTAGCGCCTCTGGGAAAGCTTATTAAGAAGGGATGAGGGAGGCGGGGGGTAGGGTGCTGGGGGGAAATCTACACCAGAGAGAGAGGGAGGAGTGAGACTACGTGAGAGCAACAACTCTGCAGACACCCAGGTCAGTGCAGAAGGAGGCAGGAGGGGCTCCAGGGCCGGAGCAGAGGTTCCCCTGCAGCCCATGGTGAAGGCCACGGTGAGGCAGGCTGTGCTCCTGCAGCCCATGGAAGTCCATGGTGGAGCAGATCTCCACCTGCAGCCCATGGAGGACCCCATGCCAGAGCAGGTGGGTGCCTGAAGGAGGCTGTGACCCCATGGGCATCCCATGCTGGAGCAGGTTTGTTGGCAGGACTTGTGGACCCATGGAGAGAAGAGCCCATGCTGAAACAGGTTTGCTGGCCGGGCTGTGACCCCGCAGGGGACCCACGCTGGAGCCGGCTGTGCCTGAAGGATGGTACCTGGTGGGAGGGACCCACGCTGGGGCAGTTCGTGAAGAACTGCAGCCCGTGGGAAGGACTCACGTTGAAGAAGTTCATGGAGAACTGTCTCCCATGGGAGGGACCCCAGGCTGGAGCAGGGGAAGAGTGTGACGAGGAAGTTGCAGCAGAGATGTGTGATGAACTGACCATAACCCCCATTCCCTGCCCCCCTGCGCTGCTCTGGGGGAGGAGGTAGAGAAATCAGGGATTAAGTTAAGACCGGGAAGAAAGGATGGGTGGGGGGAAGGTGTTTTTCTGATTTGGATGGTAATAAATTAAACTAATTTTCCCAAAGTTGAGTCTTTTTTGCCTGTGACAGAAATTGGCGAGTGCTCTCCCTGTCCTTACCTTGACCCACAAGCCTTCCATTACATTTTCTCTCCCCTGTCCAGTGGAGGACAGGAGTGATAGAGGGGCTTTGGTGGGCACCTGGCATTCAAGCAGGGTCATACCACCACACTTGGCCACTCCAAATCCCTGCCTGGCAAATCAGCACAGATCCATCTTCATCTGTGGTTTCGGCTGTGAGGTGAGCAGCTGGAGAGCAGGTATGTTTTTACCTTTCCCTTTCCCTTCAACACTGGAAAGCACACAAACAGGAGCCATGTGTGTTCATGGCCAGAATTCCAGCTAAATGGATAAAGCTTAGATTTTCTGGAAAAAAATGGAAAACACACACTATTTGTTCAAAAATCTTTAAAGCTGGAACATACGGTACAAATTCCTTTTAAGAACGTCATTCAGTAGATCACCCCTGCTTCCATGAAGAAACGCAAAGACTACTTCCCTACTCATTTGCATCTGTAAGTATTCCTCAAAGTCCTCAAGATTATTTACAGTAGAAGGGCATCTAGTGTCTATTTAACAGTTACAAATGAGTAAGAAAAGCCAGAAGCATACAAATAATGCTGAGATATCCTAACAAGGGTGTTCTAAATTAAATAATTCCTTAAAATCTAATGCTTTTAAGAACTCTTGTTTTTAAGCACTTGTTTAAAAACACTTGTAACTCCAGTCAAGATTAATTACATTAACGCATAGATTAATTATACTTCATTAGCAATTTCATTATTACGGCTAACTTTATATTTATTTTTATTTGTGTGTCTTCTGCTATATCATGAATGGTGTAGCCTTCTAAAGGGATTACAGATTTGATGGTAGACCATCAGAGAGTTACAAAGGGCACAGGAACTGAGGGTCTAATCCTGCATCAGCAGAAACAGACCTGTTGCTGTACAGACCGCTACTGCACTGCCTCTCAGTTGAGGGCTGTGATCTGCAAGTGCTTTGCCTCATCATATTGTTGCGTAAAATCTGATCTGATTTCCATGGGCTGGGGACAAGAACAACTGCTGTCACGTTTACTGTATATGTGCAAAAGCAAATAAGCTGTTGGGAAAATCAGCTTTTCAGTGAGGTCAGGAGACCTTCCGCAGCACTCATCTCCCATTTATGAAATGGGGTATCTCAAGTTTCATAAACTGGAGCTACTCTACAGTTACAGAAAAGGTTTCTTCTCCTTTCTGCCAATGCTTCACCAAAGACCGGCACTAGGTCAGAGCAAAGCTCAGTATGCTGGTCACTGCCAGAAGACAGCCACTCACCCTTTGTCCTCCACCACAGCCACAACTCCTGGAAATAAGCCCCCACGTACACAGCCCTGGCACCCCTCCCCTGCAGCCCCTGCCCAGGCACTCCTCGGAAGGCTTACCGTTGGGTCGGACAGGAGGGCTGCGGACCAAAGGGCTGGTGGATAAACTGGTGAGTACCATAGCTGCTGTTACTTTATCCATGTCAAGTTCTTCTGAAGATTTTCTGAAACAGTGAATGGGAGACAGGAAACACATCAGCAAATATTTAACCTTTTTTTAGTAATTTTTTTTTTTTAATACCAGCCCAAACCCTACATCAGCATGACACAGTAGCAAAAGCAAGCCACCAAATACAGTGCTCAAAGCTTTTGTGTATTCTGGCAACCTGAGCTATCAAGTGGCTACTTTAAGCCAACCAGCTCAGTATAAATAGGAAAAGCAGTGAGAAGAGAATACATCTTTGTATAAAATTGTCAGTATCACTATGACCCTTCATAAGTTTGACTCTGTTCCTCCCTCACCGCCTCCAGAATTTCAGCTATTCATGTTCTAGGTGTGTACATAAGAAGTTTTTTTCTTGGATGAAGACACAGAGGTGCAAACCCAAATATGATTACTAGTAACATTAATGTCATATACTACTCACTGTAGGGTGAGGAAGAACTATGAACTGGAGCTAAGGGATACAATTTTTTCTTTGTTGCTTCTGCTTAATGCTATTAACCTTCCCGTACTTTCTCTGAAAGACTGATACTAAATTTTTCCTTGCCAGATGTTAAACCAACTATTTAAAATAGCACACTGGCAGAAAACCAGGGTAGGGGAAAAAAAATATTATTTTTTTGCAGGTGTGATAGGCACCTGAGCCAGTAAGATGGCACAGTGTGAAGAGAGGGACCCATTGCTGCCTTAGCTTGGTCTTGCTGGAAGCCTGCCATAAGTCAAAGGAGAGGGCATGAGCAACAGGTAACAAGGGAAGGGAGGGCAGCCAGCTTTCCAGGGGAGTGAGAAGAGGATTTGGAGAACAATGGATGTTGGCAGAAACCACGCTTCAGTGACCCATCGCTAAAGGAGTCACATTTTCTTTAGACAATGGAGGATTCACTTTGTCTGTAAAAATGTGGATACTATTACTTTTTCCACCAAAAGTAACCTCTTCCTGACAATGTAGAGTTTCTGAAGAGTGCACGTACCAAAACAGAACTACTAAACCCACTAGGTTTAGCAGACTTTTGCTTTTCATCCTTCAGGGACAGCGGAATCAAAGCAGACAGCTTCTTGTAAACATTTGCTTTCAACCAAAGACTGGTCATCCAAGACCATCTTCTCATTTACTAGAGACCAAGTTAAATTTGTTCTTACAAAGGACACTTCCCCCACCTCGATTCTGCCTTGTGGGGTTTCTATAATTTCCTCTGTGACTTGCCAGGATCTCTATTTAACTCATCAGGTCGAGTCTTTATTTAAAGCCCAATACAAGAAGTGTTCAGCTACCTGATGCTTTCCATCAACTGTTGATTGGTAAGTCACCAAGAAGAACAGGACAAGCTGGCTGCAATCCCCTCTCTAGAATCCCATTTCACCCACCAGGTGAAAGGCTCACGAACTGGCAACTATGCTACAGTCAAAACCTCTTGGTATTTTAGTGAACAAACCTCAGACTTGAGGTTCACAGCTGCTTTATGGGTGATGCAAGGACCCATGCAGGTGCCAATGAACACTCTCCCATGCCACACAACAGCTTAGCTCTCACGACTGTCTTTTGCAACGTATCAGTGCCTGGAACCAGAACGCTGATGACGGTACCTGCTGCATTCTGTTTATATCCATAGAAACCCTCCGTTCCTTCAGCCAAAGCTTTTGCAAAGAACGCAGCAGTCATATGCTCATCATCAAGTACTGGAAATATCTTGGATACCTGCTATAATCAGCCAATACCTGAACCTGCCACCCATCAGGTCCGTCTGCAAAGGAGTATTTCACTCAGAATGCCAAATTCCTCAGGGCTCAGAAGACCTTTCCTACAGGATGACACGGAGATGCTACATTTTCTGGAGATCAGCCCTGCCAGATGATTTTCCAATTACCCAATATCCTAGTACGAAAGACCACTCACTGAGAAGAATTCAGCTGCTCTGTAGTCCACTCCTGAAGACTACACCGACTGTACTCCTTTATCCAGCTGTGGGTGAACCACTAATATTTGCACTTTGGCAACATATGAGGCCAAGATGACCACAGGTTCCTGATATGCTGGAGAAGCTGATCCCCAGTGTCTGCAATCAGCCCTCCCAACAAGGCTCTTCTGTGTGTGTGGCAACAGGACTAATATGCTCCCATCCAGGCCTCTGCAGAATTGCCAAATCACACTACAGCAGTTGTTGCAAGCGTTTGCCAAGTTGGTGCCAAGATGTCAGAGTCTACACCTAGAGATAATGCCAAAGTTCCTCCAAATAGTCTATAATTTTAACTTCTTCCAGCTCTTCTGTCTTGATGGTTGTCCCCCCACCACCAATGACTCAGACTGATGCTCTGAAAAACTAACCTTTGCTCCAAATCATTTTGTCAGTAATGCCCCAAACTGTCAGCATTGGCATCCATGTCTAAGATGAAAGTTTTCACAGGTAGGCAAAGGACAGGAACCATCATAAGAACCCCTGCTGTTTCTAGCCATGCTAAAACCACACTCTTGCAATTACTGGAATGTTTTTTTCTACCTGATCCATTTTAACAGGTTTTCAATGTGGAAAGCCCCCCAAAATACAACTCTAGACATTTTCTCTGCCCATTTTGAATCATAGTAATTTTTACTACTTACTGCTCCTCAGCTGTATCCAGCAAACAAGGAATGCTCTGCTCGTACTTCCCAGCCACAAGAATTTTAGCAGCTACAAGCGCTGGTTTATGTGACTCTGCTCCCAAACACATTTTTACAGTTTGGCTCATAAATGTAAACACACATATTTCATATGTCACTCAGCCAGCACCGCTGCCCCAGCAGCAGCCTTCAAGAGAGAGGCAAAGCATAAAACTGAAGACAGGCACCACTTAAGCCATCTGCATTCAGTCAGCATCAGATGTGAATCGATGCTTTAAGACTGCTCCAGTCTTCTCCAGTTTTCTCTGCTGGAAGGTTGAACCTGCACACAGGCATTCAACAGTATTTGCACTCAGTGGGGAGAAAAACTTGTTTCTTACACATCAATTGCTCACAAACCATTTATACCACCATCGCTAAGGTGATTTTCTGCAGACTTAAGTTATAATCCCTGATGTTGCTTATACTGTTATTAGGTGTAAGGAAATGTGAGCCAGTTGCAAGATCACCTACTACATCATCTAACTTCTTCCTTCCTCTGATGCTTCGCTGCAGTCTCCAAATGCCACCTCCCAACTTCTGGACAGATATATTTGTATCAGCCCCGTCTGCATTTGAGACCAAGCAGTTTTGAATCCTTCATTTCCAAGTCTTTGTAAATCCAGCCAACAGGTGAGCTATAATGAACCAGCTGAGACATAAACAGCAGAAACTAGAGGACCCTGGGGACAGATCTCTTTACCACCACCCCACGTCTCTCGGCTTCATGTCTCCCACTTTCTCAGCAGTGAGGATGCTTTCACTTGATCCCTGCAATACACTTACCCAGCCAGCCTTGTATTTAGAATTGTCCTTTTCTTTAATACCCAAGCTCAAATTAAACTTAGTTACCACCTTTACTCTTTCCCAATCCTTTCCTTGGTTTTGCTGATGAATTTACTGCTTTTTTGATAATCATTTAATGGTTTTAAGAAAATACCACATCTTCCTCAGTCAGAGCTCTCTGTGAGGAAAAGCTGGGTTTAAGCTTCAAAAGATGAGCAAAAGAGGATCCAAGACTAGTCCAAGGCTACGCCAAGTGCCCCAAACCAACACAACCTCCAATCTCCTACTGTCCCATTTCCTCAGCCAGCGGCTGACTCCCTTTAAGACCTGTATTTCCTTATGGGACTGAATCCGTGGTTTAAGCTCTTGGTGAGATTCCTCCCTACTAGCAACTTTCTGGTGAGGCTATGTCTTCCTGACCTCCCTTTGGGAAAGGTACACAAGTCTTCTGGCCACACTCACCTTAATACTCTCTAGTAAGTGTTATTCCCATATGGACACATCTATATCACACCTCTGTTTTTTCTTCTATCAGCCACACCATCATCTATCGTTGGAACTTTTTTTTTTTTAACTTTCTCCCAATAAATCCTAATTTTGTTCTAGTTTTTAAGTCTTTAGTCTATTCTTTATTATTTGCCTGGCCTAGATCAAAAAGCCTGCAGTTCTTCCTCTTGGAAAGAGTGCACCTTAGGTCAGTACTTTATCCAAGCGTATTTTAAGGGCCCTGGAGAATATTCTTAGAGCAGAGAAACTGGTAATGGTAGCAGATGGTTTGATAAAACTGACCTTATTAAAAAACACAACTAAGTTCATTTTAAGCAAATAAAAAATAAAACCAAGACACATTGTTTTTCCCTGCTCACCACTCCAAAGCTTTCAGTTAATTCTCTGACCAGCAGCCTCTAACTCCAATGTTCAAACCAGTGAGGCACCAGTTCACCATACGGAAAGTGCCTTCCTGTGCCCCAGGACTGTCCTGACACAGCCCGAGTGTGGACCAGGCAGTGCTTCCTCACCAGGGCCCCAGTCCCACGGAGAAGGTGGGGGGGGGGGGGGGGGGGGGGGGACGGGACCTGGCTGCAAGGGTGTACAAACTCCAGCACCAGGAGATAAGGCCATGGAGAAGGGAAAGGGAAGGATGTTTCCAATTACTTCAAGTGGACGTTGGCTACAGAAGCTGATGGTCACAGACCCGGCTTTATCCGCCAGAACCACATCCCCCTGCTGTTCCAGCACTGTTGAGCTTGCCTTTCCTTATCCTACTTTCTAAACAATAACCACCTAAAGCCCATATGCCCTAAACATTCAGATTTATTAAAAGGCTTACACATTCTTCTTTGTTTTGGCAGAGGCATGTGTTTACCTATTTCTTACTATCCTCACCAGAGGGACACAGTAAAAAATAAATAAAATAAAAAAGTGTAACTAGAATTGATCAAGAACAGTGACAGTCAAGCACAAAAATGCTAATATGATATGCTAGCTGGCTACTGTCCTCCACCCAAAAACTGACTTATGACAGTGGTTCACAAAACACCCTGACCTTTTGCTAAGGAAGTACCATATAAATATGTATGTATTAACATGCCACAACTAGGACAAAATAACAGTATATTTAGATTGCTCTCTCCCTCCCATACTGCTAAATGCTCATACAGAGACTTCTGAAGCCTCACTCTGACCACCTGATGATAGCCACATCGCACTGATGCCATCATACTGAGCACTGTATCAATACTGATAGATAAACATGTTGTTACAGGCTTTTGTACACCACAAGTATGATTCATATCATATAATGAATCATTGTAATCGGTGTACTAGTAATAGCAGATGTACTTCTAGAAGACGTAAAAACCCTAAATTACATTCTAAAGGTAAAATGAAAAGATTTAGGTTTCTTCAATTAATCATTAATGGCAAAGGCAACATCCTAACAAGGAGCTAGCAAGAAAAGACATGCCTGTGGCTGTGACTCCACATATCTAAAGTAACTACAATCACTCCTGTTTTGAGCAAAGATCTACAACCATCATGCTGCAAAACATTCTTAATCAATAAAATACCTTACATTCACAGTACTACTTGGTTACCATCTAACAACTCAAAATACTAACAGTACAGGTAAATAAACAATTGTGCTTGTTGCTGTTATGTTTGGTTGTTGATTATGAAGATTAAGAATTTACCCATTTGCCCAAAGACAAAAGCAAAAACTACAGAGAATGATCCATATAAACAGCCTAAGGTCTTCAGCACTCTTTGTTAAAAGCTGTAACTTTGCACAATAAAGCAAAAAGAACAGGGAAATCTTTTCAAAGATTATATTAAATCAGTATAGTACTATGACAACACATCTGAAAACATGAGAGCACTACTACTTACACATCTAAAAAGAGAACTAGTGTTTGATATCTGAAGCAGAGATACAATAATATGGTGCATAATTAGAAGCTAGGGATTTCTGCCTTTGCTCATCGTGGCCAAACATAAAATTTATGTTTTCCATACTAACTTTGTGTAATTTGCAGACTAGCTCATATACAGAGTAACTGGCCTTTCTTTGCCTGTCTCTGCTGTCTTTGTTATATACAAGCGAATTTTTTGGATACTGACAGCTACTAGAAATTAATTATGATCAAAATCTTTATTATACTAATACAGGAACTTTTCTTCTAAAAAACACGTATACCAGAACTTCTCAAGGAGAAAAGAAAAATGCATCAAAGCTCACGTCAAAGCTCTCCACCTCCTCCTGGCCAAGCTGACAGATTTTGCAATTCAGTTATCCAAAGGACCTTTGGAAGTCTGGCTGGTGTGTTAGAACCCAAGAAAAGTTGATAAAAGTCATCAGTAATGCAGATACTGACTTTCTATTTGGACTGTAATGCTTTAAAGGCAATAAAAAGCCTTTAGAAATTAGTCATATCAGATGGGAGACATTCACAGAGTGGTTCTCAGCATCCTAAAGTAGAAAACACATTTAACAAGAATTGAAGAGAAAGTGGTGTGTAATGCAGGCATGTTGTCCAAAGTCTTTTAACTCACATCAAACTACACATCACTTTCCACTGCTCCACGAAAAGAGTATTCTGTAAAAACAGGTATTTCTCTAGCTGTTATCACAAAAAGCACCGAAAGCTGACAGAAAATAATCCATTCATTTTTACACCATTTTATAGATTTAAATAACCAAGAAAACACAGTATTTCGTTCCAAAAGCTGGCTGAGATACTCTCCCATAGACAGGGGTCTCACCTGTCTCTTCCTCTGCTGTCCCTGCCTCTTCCTCCGGCTCCTGGACAGCAGATAGCTTCCCAAGCCAGGCGAGTCCCTGGGAGTGCCTGGAGCATCCTTTCCCAGTGCCCCTCTCCCCCCTATTAGAGTACAAGCTAGGATGCTACCCTGACTGCTCTTTAGTCTGCCATCACACCAGACCTCTTCGGGGAGTGCTGGCAGAGCTGCACCAGCAAAAAAAGGATGCCAAAGTACTGTGATTTCCGCTGTCTGGTGTAAACACATCCCATGGACACGTTCTGCTGCTGCCATTCCTCTGAAGCTCAGCGGCAGGATTAGCTGCTTTGCTCTCTAAGACTCCCCAGAAAAGTTTGCTTAAGGCAAAGCCTGCAAAACAGATGGAAAATGACTTTTTCATAGAAGTCTTTTTATCACTGCTTAAGCAACTTGCCTGACTTCCTTAATGGCAAATGAAATTTCAAACCTATCCAAATGTGAAAAGTATTGAACTCTAGGTCTCACTCTCCGATTTACAAAATACAGGATACAGCGTGCTGGGGGTGGAGGGAGAGGATGGGCAGTAAAACACTGCTATCATTATTGGCAGGTGATAAAATCTACAGTTTTTAAATGCTCTGCATAAATGGGAACAAACCAAATTCAACACTGGGAGATAAGCTGCAGTTTACAAGAACAATTTATTCTCTATATTGAAGAAGTTGATACAATGAATCATTTTTACTTTTCAAACAGCTCCAACATATCAAGAGAACTTATCTGGCAAAGAGCCCTCAGGGCAACAACAGAAGCTGAAGTAGGAATATGACATAGAAATCATCTGCTTCAGAACACAGCAATCAAATAAATGGTAATCACTTGATAGATTATGAGTGCAAAGCAAAAATTATATTCAAAAAGTAGCAACAGAACCCTTCAGAGATCAGTTATCACTTATGGTCACGCACAAACCTTTAAGATTTTCTGGGAAGATTTCTGTTCCCTCTCCTCTCCTTTAAAGGCCACTTGCTGATGCAATAAACCAGTCAGTCTCTACAAACCAAGTCTCAATAGCACCCTGAAACAACAGACCAATTATTCCAAATGTTGTCCAAAATACTCAAGTTTCATCCCTTGCCTGCCTTTGTCTTATGCTACTGTTCTAGCTTGTTCACATGCACGTCTCCTTCGCCCTCATAAATGGAATCGCTTTGATGGGGTACTGTTTACCAAAAGTAAGTTTCACACTTCCGACACTTTCCTCAGGGAAGGGGGCTGGATCACTTGCTACAATGCCCAAGAGGTACTGTTCAATGCAATACAAATTATCATGCTGAAAATGGGAAAAGATGGAAAAGCAAAAAAAAAAACCCAAACCCTGAAGGTCCCAGCCCACCAAATGTAACAAGAACTGTGCCAAGAAGCGCTGTGATGTGCTAAGGGGACAGCTTGATGTGACCTGATAACATGGAACTAAGAGAAGACACCTTGTCCCTCCAGGTAGCTGGTGTTCCCACTACAAGGCCTGCTGCTGAAGGGCAGTGCCATTTGCCACCCGCACCTGGCCCCCACAGTCACAGCCACCCAAACACTACTACATCTGATGTCTCTTTCACAACTCTCACTGAGCCTTTCGCAAAACTGTTTTTTACATAAATCTTCCTTAACTTTTCAAAATTATTTTACCAGTGATTAGCTGAAGATATTCTTACAGCAGATGCTATGGGAACTTTGTCTTTCCCAGAATAAAGTACAAAAGACAAGGCCAGAAATGTTTTGCTCTGCCTTCTTTTACCCTTATCTACTGCGAACAGCATTATTCCCATTTTGTATGAATTTAATTCTAACATTCTCAAAATCTGTTTTATAGTATCAATGCCTATATACAGTCCTAACATATCTATGTGGATAATTGGTTTAGCACAATTTATCTCTAAAAAGCTGCTGTAAACCAACTTTAAAACAATACTTAACTGCTTTTTCCCCATCCACACGTTAAAATATACATTTTTTTTCTAATACAATACACATTGATGAAACACTTGAAAAAAAGCCTACAAGTTTTCCTCACCAAATCAAAAAGCCACAAGTAGGCTGTCCTGTTGCTACATATAACTACTAATGGGAACAAGATAGTGAGCACTTTGCTGAAATCAAATCGGTTTCGAAACTGACCCAAGGAGTCAGTTTCTGTTTATTGTTAATATTTACATGTCAGTCTTTCTGAGCTTTCCAATTACTTATTTTTTTCAAGCTAGAAGAAAACAGAATTAGAAAGAAAAAACCACCAATTCTGGACAAAGCTGTCCACAGCTGCCAGCGCTCCTGAAAGAGATCTGGAGACCAAAGGCAGAAACCCCTCTAAGATGACCCTCTGCTTCCTGCCACGGTGAGATACACCCCAGAGAGTGGAATTTCCAAAAATTAAACCATTACGTCTATGGCATACATAAGCCAATAGGTCACAGTACTGTAAATTATCTTCCAGGGTCACCCTTGCTATTGCAGTGATCCAGGAGACACACACTATGGTTTACCTCACAACTGGCTGCGTTTTTGTCCTCAGTCTGTTAGAAACCTGTTTCAGAACTGGGAAGGCGTAGAGCTAGCTCATCTTGTCCTCTCCACTCCTGCCCTCTCATCTTCTCCATATCCTTGGACCAGTTCTGCAGGGCTATATTGACAACAGTACCTGTGATAGCTAGTTCACAGCAATTTTGTCTATGCACCCACATTCCGCAGAGAGCATCCCAGTATACCACTTCAGATGGGTTCTCTTTCCATTGCCCTGATCATCCTACAAGTCTGTGTTCATCTCTTGTTGATGTGAGTATATCCATCATGAACAGAACTGCTCCAAGTGTTACTGACATGGTCTTGCCCACATCGTCTACAAGGACAGTATTATTTCCCTGTCTGCTGAAATGTCTATGATTTGACTCACAGGGATGGCTGAGTCACCTGTAATGAACAATACTATCCCGCTGCTGTTCTCCATTGCTGTTTGCTTGATCACTTGTTTACAGCTAATGAAGCTGGAATTAATTGGTGCTAACAAACTTTTTTTTTCTTTTGAAAGAGTGACTAAAATGTTTCTTTCAAAATAAAGACAAAACCAAACACAACTGACATTTATCTTTACAGTCAACCTGATTACAGACCAGATTTTCATGATTTTCCTTTCTTGGTTTTCAATTTGTCAAGAAAGATCATTATTGAGATAACAGCATTCACAGATACATTTCAGGTAGGGCAGTAGGGTATACAGGGCAAGTATAAGTAATACATAAACTCACACACTCTATATGTGGGGCTTTTCAGGTCATTTGGTCCAGTACTCTGTGGCCAGCATTGACTGTCCTGGTTTCAGTTGAGATATTTTTCTTCTCAGTAGCTGGTGCAGTGCTGTGTCTTGGATTTGGTGTGAGAACAATGCTGATAGCACGCTGACGGGTTTGGTTCTTGCTGAGTAATGTTTATACTCAGTCAAGGACTTTTCAGTTTCCCAGGTCCTGCCAGCAAGAGGGCTGGTGGGGCATGGGACACTGGGAGGGGACACAGCCAGGACAGGTGACTCAAACTAGCCAGAGGGATATTCCATACTACATGGCATCATGCTGAGTATATAAACTAAGGGAAGAAGAAATAAGCAGGGGACATTCGGCATTACGGAGTTTGTCTTCCCAAGTAATCATTACGTGTGATGGAGCCCGGCTTTCCTGGGGCTGGCTGAGCACCTGCCTGCCCATGGAAAGTGGTGAATGAATTCCTTGCTTTGCTTTGCTTGCGTGCACAGCTTTTGCTTTACCTGTTAAACCATCTTTATCCCAACTCATGAGTTTTCTCACTTTTACCCTTCCAATTCTTACCCCCAACCCACTGCAGGGGAGTCAGTGAGCAGCTGTGGGGTGTTTAGTTGCCAGCTGGGGTTAAACCACGACACTGTTGTAAAGGAAGATGCAATAGGGATGTTCCCACGATCAATGTACCATCCCATTCCGACGAATTATGAACTTCCTTACACACTGTCACCAGATTAAAAAAACAGGAATAGAACACTCTAGCTCTTCCAACACACCTTCTATCAGCCAGGGCTCTGTATACTCTTCTGCATTATCCCGCTCCTTTGTACATTGTCCTCATGTCTGGACTCCAGCCATGTACTATGTATTAACTACAATCTAGTTAATATTACTCAGGAGATAAGTATTACCTTTTATCAGGTTTGATTTAGTTACTTCTCTGATTGTTCTGTTGTTTTCACACTACCAGACATGGACAGCAGAAGCTCTAAGCTCATGATCGCTTTATTTGCTATGACATCTCCTCCTATAAATTTCCTTTTTGATGTGAACATGCACAGTGACTTCAGTATTTCTTTACATCAAGCTCTTCCTATGTTTATCAAGCCACAGTTCAGGATATCCCCCATTGCTGAGGAAGAAAAGGTAAGAGGAGTTTCTGAGTATCATCTCAGTCAGCCAGACACCAGGCCACTGTTTGGTGTAATTTATAGCAACCCACAGTTGCTCCAAATTAAACATGAAAAATATCAAACAAAGCCCTCAAGGCTGTTCCAGTGGCAAGAAACTGCCTTCACCAATTCTATGCCATGAGAATTCAGGAGACAAGTCGATGTTCTGACTGACTGGTGAAGTACTGAAGAGCTAAAGAAGGATCGGGTCCTTCTGTTTTAGGAAAAAGCATGCTAGACTACAGACTGAAATAGATACCATCACATTAAAAAATACTTTCTGCAGTAAGTAAAACCATATTGCAAACACTCTATACCATACAATCCCTTTCCACTGTCTAAATTAATTTCAGGTGATGTCTAGTTTACCATTAGGCCTTTCAGATTTTTCAGGCAGGTTGGGCGTTTTTGTGATCTCAACCCTTTCAAAGATGCAAGGTTTCTGTTGTTTGATTAGCACTCGAGATCTGAACTTGACATTATGAACTGTGAAGTACCATCACCAGAAGATCTCCAGGCCTAATCAACACAAAGTACCTCAACAAGGCCACCAGGTCTTGAAACAAATAGGGCACAGATGCATCTCTTCTCTAAGCAATCTCTTATAAAGATTAAGCATATTTAAGCTACACACCAATCTTTCTTCTCACCTTTAAAACAATTGTTCAACCCTTTCAAAGTTCGTTAACAATTTCTTCCACAGGAACTAAATATAACCTCACAATGGCCATCTTCTCATGACTTAAACACTTGCTGCATGCGTATCAACTGAAGATATTTTCAAAATGGTGGATGTAAAACCAGACACTACAAAACAACTAAAATCTGTCAGCTCATTTGAGAAGATGCATGTGCAGTAAGGAAATGCCTCTGAAGCCTCTGGGCAGAGTAGGACCTACTGGGCATGAGCCAAAGGTGGCTGACACCACATAGCCATGCCAAAGCACCACCAGAGCTGCCAGCTGGTCTGTGGAAAGGTCAGGGCTTCCTAAGAGACCCCTGCAAGTATGCTGTATAGCATGTGCACGCAACTGTCCCAGAAATCCCAGGCAGGAATAACTGCCGAAGAATATTTAGGTATCTGTGTAAAGCAGAATGATTTCAACAAGAAAGTTAGAAAGTCTGCACCATCTGGACTATCTATTCTAGACAGCAGACAGTGTTCACTGATGTCAGGCACTAGACTCCATTACTATACATATTTCTTCATTACTCAACACTAACTACTGGACTGAAGATGCTCATCCTTAACAATTCCACTGATGATGACTAAAATAATCTCCTGTGGAAGGCCTCTCTTCAGTCCATAAACAATTAAAATTGTTTCCATATTTCCCAAGTCAGGATGTGTTCTTAGGGTACAATTTTCTAACTGGTAAATATCTGCAATGAGCAATGGTGGCAGATGAGTCATTATCTTGTTTCGTTTCCATTATTATTTACTAAGCATCCTGCATCCCAGATCACAAGAGTTAAAAATCACAAAACAAGACCTAGAGTTGTGCTTTCAAAACATCCATGGGCATGTGTCACAATGTGAAAAGTGATGTTTCCATGGACAAATCTGGCAACGTTGCAGTTGGGAATGATCATACTTGCTGGAACAGCACAAAGTGAAAAGACTGGCCGTGGCAGGGAAAACAGTACCATGCACCACTGCTTTGCACTACACTACATTAAAGACTATCAAGCAAGTTGCCGTAGTTCATTTACACTATGCAGCATAACTGTATCAGTATCAGACCTTCAGATCTACCTTGAACTAAATATGCATTTATTTTGGACCCCACCACTACCATATAATGTAGATTTATTCACTTATACACAGTTCTCACATTGAAAAATGAGCTGCACATGAGTGGTGATTTGTGACAACTATGAATACACAATAGTTTCTCTTTAAAGCCACTGGGGAGTCATTCATGCCCTCACAAAATTTCTTAGCTCTGGTTTCTCACCCTTGATCCCTTTCTTTGAGGGAAGGGAAAGCATTGCTGTTTTTTGGAAGGATCTAAATGAACAAAAAAATAATCAGTTTTCCTATGTTTGTTATGTTTTTAAAATACACGCAACAATCCTGGTGGAACAAATTGGACCTGAAGCTGGAATCTAATGCTGTGTAACTGAGACAACTGCTACAGAGTAATATCAAATCAAAAAACACAGGTTGCACAGTCAAGCAACTGGGTGGATAACACACCATTTGAGAGTGGGGGAAGCTTATATCTCTTAGTCTGCAAGTGGCAATATACAAAACACCTTCCAAAGTGGTAAAGGACTCAGAAAAAGCTTGAGGCAGCAATTACCACCTATGGTTCTATTGGGATGGTGGGAGATTTGGGCAAACTCGATCTGCAAATTATTGCTTTGCCCTTTTTTTCCAAGTAGTTTACCTATGATCTATATAACATCATTTTAGGAAACAGTAACCAAAATATATACTTACATTTTTAACGATATAAAGACAGAACTTCATAAAACGTGGAGATACTATGAAAAAGATTACGAAGTTCTATGAAACTTGTTTGTTTTTTTGGTAAACCACTGTAAGCATACAAAATGGTCAATCCAGGCGGATTAAAACTGAAGGGAGGTACCAGGAATATTTGTAAGTACTCCTGATCTAAATGTTTTTCCAAGATGCTTTTAACATTATGCATTCATTGTGCTGTATAATGTATTTGCTCTGAGTCCAGGGATGGGGGTTTTGTTGGGTTTTGTTTGTTTTTAATTACTTGAAAGCTTTGCATTTTAAAGAATTAAACTACTGACATAATATGCAGTAGCAGAAGAATGCATCTGGCTTAGCACTACTGCCACCTGTAGCGTTCTTGTCCTAAATTCACTCTTTTTTTCATAACAAGAAACTACCTCAACTGTGGCCCGCAGGTATCCAAGCAAAACTGAGAACACACGGCCAGACCTCTGGCTAGTACTGGGTCCAGCCTGTTCTCCAGTTTGTTCTGTTAGATGGAAACACTCTCCCTGGTAATATATATATATTTGTGTTAGTAACTGTTCATGAAGCCCTAACACTGCTGTACAGACTGAGTTACTGAAATTTGTTCTTGTAGATTTTCAAATTACATAGTAGAACATACTTTTTTTTTTTTTTTTCCTTTTTGTCTAGGAAAACACTGCTGTGACAAACATTACAAGCAGTAATTACCATGACATAAGATAGCCAGTCACTTATTGTGGGTCTGGTATTATGCTCACATTATCCAACTGCAGACAACCATAAAGTTACCCTGATACTGAGAGGTACATGAATAGTAACAGTCCCCTAAAGAAATCACAACAAAACATAAACTATGATGAAGTTACCTTCTTCATCTTGAAAAACCATCCTCACCACCTTCCATACTGTCCTATGGAAGCAGTACTCTGTATTAGCATGTTGTAAAAACTTACCAAAGTCTTACTGCAAAGTTATGAAATATTACAGTTGATAGTATTAACCTTATTTCTACTTCTATCTATCAAAGATAAGAGACCTTAATGACAAAATGGCATTATTTTCTATTACAGAATTAAATTCTCTTCCTATTCCTATCTTTTGAAGTACTATCAGTGTATATAATTGTATTTTGAGGAATGGGCTGGATTTTCAGTTCTAGAATCTGTGATGGTAAACTGATCTTCGTAAGCTCAGTCATGGTCATCCATTACATAAAACTAGCAAGCAGTTTTACTGGCATGCTGATCATCTGTCATCCACTTTGATTTAAACATATTAAAGCAACTAGTGTCATAACTGTAAAAAACAAAGAACAAAACCAACAGAAAGACTAAAGTAGATTCTTTTCCACGATTAATCAACAATGTACAACACTTTCCATCCTTTTTCTACTTTCATACTATTAGCACTGGCCTAACAGTCTAGTATCTTCTTCATAGCACAAACCTAGAAGCAACTGAGCATGTGGAATGCTCCATGATAAAGAATGAGAGTAGTCATATAGGAATTGACATTTAAACTTTTCACTAAAATTATTTAAATAATTCTCTTCATACACAACAGCAAATAAATGGCACCTCTTTCTTCAGAATGGAGGCTCAGGGAAGCACTGTTATTAGCCTTAAAATCATACCCACTAGAAACACAGGCTTAAGAGAGCTGAAGACAACTGCAAATGCAACACATCCCGCTATGCATAATGTCAGGCAGATCATCCACAATTTTCGTAAAATCAAACATCTTCTCCTCCTCAACTTATCGCCTTTCATCCTAGTCCTTTCTTGTGACGTTCTGCTCCAGTCTTCCTAGGCGCCTTTTTCTCCTTGGTGCTGGACTTCCCCTAGCATGCCTGCCTTTTCCTACAGCCGTCAGAGAATTTCTGGGAGAAAAAAACCAACCTGCTACCTGTTTTTTAATGAAAACTCAAAGGTTAAGACAGGTAAAGCCATTCACAAATAAATAAATCTTTTCATAAAATAGATGAAAAGGAGTAGCTTCAGTCTGTGAGAAGTTGGCAGTCAGGGTTCAGTGCCTGCTTAACATCCACTGTCATCGAGTCCCCTCTGCAGCACTGGACAACCACAGCCGCCTCCTTGCTCCTCGCTGCTCTCCTGGGAACACCCAATTAGTGTGTTAGCTACTTCAGACAAAAGCGATGCAGCCTTCACAGAGATCGAGCTACTTCTCCGTGAGTCACTGTCTAAAATAAGCATTCACCTGACAGCAGTTTTTAATATGATACAAAAACGACCACTTCCAGAGGCAGATTACATTACTATTGTGTAGACACACTACGTCTTGTGCAACCTGGAGCACTGCAGCTATAACACTATCTTTGCAGAACATTACTGTGTTTTGAAAATTTACCATTTTTATCCATATCCGTAATTTCTGATTCTTTTTTTCCCCCAGAAATTCAAGGCAACTGAATTTATTCTCCCTCCTTTGCACATACGGACGTTAAACAGCAATGCAGCTGCAAGTCCACAGTGAAGCTGACAACACAAACTACGGCCTCTTCCCTACCATCAACTTTTGGGTTTTCAAAATAAATTATTCGTATTATCTTTTTCTTACTTCCCCTCAACGATCTCTTCTTACACACACACACACACCCTTGACTCTCTTCCCCTCCTAAGCAGAACTCAGCAGGTCACTGATTCCGCTAGCTTGCTTAGGGTAATCTTTGCCTTATTTCACCTCCAGCACAAAGTTCTAATGCAAATACCCAAACTGACATTACGGAAAGGATGTAGGTATGGAAGTTTTCCTGGAAGCACTACCCATCCCATCTGTTCCTACCTTTAAAAGCCCCCCTTCTCCCTCCCAATCCCACTGATATGGTCTAGCTGACACAAGTGACTATGGAGACACACCTGACAACTAGCCCAGCGAAGAGCTCCCCTTGGCAGTGGGAACTGCTTTCTGTCCTCTACATGACTGTTTCTTGGCTGTTTGCACAGCAGATCTTAGCAGATGAGCAAATCTAGGCCAGCATCTTTCTTTACAGCGTGCTGTGAGTAAGGAAGCAGAAGTTTATCTTAGCAGAGTGTGCCACCTTCAATTTGTGAAGTTCTTCCTTTCACTAATGCCAAACAAAGCACTTGGCTGAAATACTCAAGTCAGGTTCCCATCCTGGCAGGAGCAAGCTCTGGTTAGCGAGCCATGTGAGCTACAGCAGTAGTGTAACGACAGCTTGCTGATGAAAAGCATAACCCCAGACCACTGCAGCCTACCATCCTGTTGCTGATGATGTCAAACGTTTTGTAAATTACCCAAAACACTATTTTTTTAGGGAGGGAAGATGCTACTCTTACAGCCCTGACCATTGTGGCTTAGCTTCTGTAATAGGTTCAACTCACCCCTTGGTTTCCATTATCAGAAATGTATCGATTGCTGACAGCACACAGAGAACCCTGCCAAAAACATCGGTGTGCTTCAGGCACTACTCCATAAGGAAGAAAGGAAAAGCAGGATCCTGAACTGCTTGACTTGAGGCTTTGAGAACTGTGGGACTAATTACTTGACCAACTAAAACAGATTAAAATACCACTCATGACAAACAGTTCACAGAGGAAAATACTGCTTCTGTACTATGGTAGAGCCTACATTAACTGAAATGGCTGGAACTTTTGCTAACGTTTTGATAATGTACACAATTAAACTGTGGTAAACTGGGAAGAGAGAGAAACAGCATATGCGCATGGTCACAGAAAACTAGAAAAATATCACTTTAGTATTAATTTTTTTTTTTGTGTTCCATTTGTCATCTTCCATCCTCCTGCCCAGGACCTTATAGTTGAATTTTTGATAATGTGATAATATAACATAAAATATGATAGAGAACCATGCACCAGATGCATATTTGTCTTTCATTTTAAAAGACTACCTTAAAAAGAGAATTGATAATTTATAATCCCAGGGGAAAAAAAATCAGTCCCATTTGTGTCTGTACATGATCCACAAACTGAATTTGCTAACAAAAGGTATTCAGCTATGAACAGCAATATGCAGAGCATGATAAATCACTTCGAAACAAGCAATGTCACAGCCTCCAAAAAACATTTCACAGCAAGAATATTATTAAAATAGTAACACACGCTTTAGGACTGATATTTTTGGTTTTGTTTGCAACTAGGGACATCTTTTGAAGAACTGAAAATAAATTCAAGGGCAGATTCAAACTGTGACGGTTTCCATACGCCTGCTCTCCTCCCTGCCCTCCCTGCTCACTGTCATGCTGAAGGGATGCTCTGTCACAAGGGATACATCAACCAGCCGACCAGCAAGGCTGTTACACAATGGGTCCATCTGTGTCTCCTCTGCTGGCTTTGACTGCTCGCCGTAGGAAAGCCAAGCATGTCCGCATCCTCGCTTTGTATTTAAAAGGCTCTCCTTGTTCTTTAAATAACTCTAAGGGTGACGTTTGTGTGACTCCTCACTGCCGTACCTGGCTCATGAAGAGCAGCGCAGAGTCCTGGCAGTACAATACAGATTGCATTGCCTCTGGGACTGCAGTACCAGGAACTGGCAAAATCCTGCCTTCCCAAAGCAGAAATCCAGCAAAAAACAACAGAATGGGAGGTGAAAAAGCAAAGGCTTCATCCTCAACCATTTTATTTTGCCTGACTCTTAATCCAGGCTGACGTTTGATGCAACCATGCATGTTTGTGGTTGAGCTGCACAGCAGAGATCCCAGCCCAGGAGAAGGAGAAAGAGAAAGCTGCTCCCACTGCTCCATCAGCAGCCCAAGCACCCCAGCACTGGCATGTACAAGACTCCCACTGGTCTGAAGTGATCTGGTTTCTGTGCATCTGCCTGGATAATGGAGCTGCTGGTGACCATAAAGGTTTGTCTCCAATTTAACGGTGTTTAGATTAACACACACGTAAGTAACACCTACGCCTCAGCTAAAGAATAACTAGAAAACACAGATTTTCAACTGGATAGTGCTGGGTGCAAACACACAGCCAAATATACTAAAAAAAACAAGGACAGAAATAAGCTTTGGCCAACTTCTGTAATTCACACCTTCCTTCAGCATACCTCACTTCTAAACAACACATTTGAGACAAATTTAAACATTTATCTATTTGTGAGAGAACAGACAATTGCAGCATAAAGCTACATGAGTTAAGGCTGTTTAAACATATTGAAGTACTGTCAACTCCAGCACACAGTTATTTGGTATCTAGACTCAGAGGAGCATATCTAAACTACCTCAATCACTTGACGGTGGAAAACCTGGCAAAAATATCATCTTTCCAAAATATTTCATGAAAATCAAGCAAAATATAACCATGTCATTGCATGTGTGTTCACCGTCATGCTTTTTCTGGAATAACCAGTAATTCAGAATACACAACTTAGGAACTTGGAAGGACCAATCTTTCAGAAAATGTTATAGTGGCAACTTTCCCCCAAAAGTAAAAAAAAAATAATAAATTTGTAATCAAGTTGTTGCAGTCAGATAACATGATCAACACAGGCTCATGCATCCCTCGTGAATCAGAGATGCGCAGAAGTAAAATCAATTTCACATTTTAGCCTAGAGGGCATCTGAATTACACACAGGGAAGCCCAAATGTCTCGCATAGCTTTGCTATGGTATTATTGCCATGGTGAATGGTCAAGATTTTGAATAGTCAAAAAGCAGTAATCAAAAAAGTACATGTAGCCTTCTGGTTTTGATTCATCTTTGCATTTTTTTATTCCTCAAGAATGTTTCTCAGTTGTTTGTTGTTTTTTTTAAACTACCATTATTAAAGAAAATCACAGAAGACTCACTGGAGTCAGAGAAATATGTAATGTTTTAAAAGCTGCCTTAACAAAAAATTTCACAAATAATTTCAGATTATAATCCAGCAAGCAAGGGCTGTGTTCTCAACAAACACAACATGTAATTTTCTATTGTATGGATTATGTTCTTGCAATAGTAATATCCAGTATTTGAGTCACTGTATGTTATAGGGGTTATTACAATGTCAGTTCTGAAAAGGCGTATTTGCTTCAAAAACTGGGAGAAGAGAGACAGCTAAGAAAGAGAGACTTTCAGACTTTCTCTAATGATTTCTGGCATTGATCTGAATAAGGCCTGTTCCCAAAACTAAATCACAGAGAAAATATTCATGGAGTCAATATTTATCTTTGTTAACTCAAGCCTCACTTCAGCTTCCACTTCTATGAACACGATCCTGTAAAAAACAAACATTTAGAGAAGCTTTTTTACATTGAGAATTTTAACTGTACTCTTGAATCAAACTTTCTGGTAGATACCCATTTTCCACTCTTTTCCTCATGGAAGTTGTGATGCTTACTACTTTATCAGATGAAATCATATACCTTTTCAAGCCTTGGAACATGACATTGCAAAGCTGTATGTACAGACTAGAGGATTTCAGCACACTTACACACTCCATTCTCCCATGTTAAGACTGCTAGAAGAATTCATTAGCTGAAATTTTATTTCAGTAGCCCACAGTCCTGTGTAGTAAACAGAAAGCAGACATGATAAAAGGGGTGCCGTTTTTCCACTCTGTATCTGCACTCCAGAAACATTTCATGAAGTTACATGCTGCCTTTTTCTTCTCTTAGTTAAGATAAAATTTGACAAGGGAAGTTTAACAAGTTGAACCAGAGCTTGTTAACATGCAATAGCAATTGATAATGTAACACTAAAAAATTCATTTATAGTGGTGATAAGAATAGAGTTATTGGTGGCAAGAGAAAATAAATACCTGCTCTACGCAAAAATCAGCTGACAGCCCTGGTGAGTTGCTACTTAATTTAATTTCCATTAATTTTCCACTGGAGAAACTGCCAGCAGGGAACACAAAAGACTCAACAACAAGTTTCTGCAAATACTTGGCTCCTTTAGCCTAGTGATCCTTTTCCCTGTGCTGTTTTTAAGTCAAATGTGCTAAAATCGATGTTTTTGTGCATGACTGGCTATTCCAAGCCTTGTGGAAACAAACAAACAGCAGGGTACAACCAGTGCACTGCAAAAAATACTTTGAGAAGTCCTCAGATTAGAAAAATCAAATGGTCAACTACTGAAAGCTATGTATTATTTTTCAAATATTTTATTTTTTATTATACTTGCCATAAATATCAAAGATCTAATCCTGTAAAATTCAGTTTATGCCAAGAATCTTACCAAAACTCTTTTTTTTTCCTCTAGAAGAGAACCTCCATCCACCCAGAAAATGGCTCTTTGGCATTTGTTATAGGATTAAAATGCATCTGTATTATGAATTTAGCTCTATAAAGAGTGATTAATTATTTTTATTTGTTTCTTTTTTTTTGAAAATGAAATGCAGAATTAAGCAACAGCTAAGTGGATAAATTGCCTTACATTTCCAAACCAGGAAAAAAATACTCCCATTATTTAAAACTCAGTTCTGGAAATGGTATACTAGAAATGACCACATGGAAATGTACAAGTCAGGTCACTACTAAATAATAGTTTTCAAAATGAGAGCTCCTGAAATACTAAATAACTAAAAAGGAGCACGAGTTAAAATACATTGGTATGGCACAACAGTTATATACAGTCTATATGCATATATAGTCTATGTATATACACGTATCTGTGTGTCTGTATATTTTTATATATATACACACGTCAGCTCCAAATTAGCTAGACACGGATCCCAGCAGGTAGGATGTTTGGCACTGGGAAGAATGCAGCACAACGGTTCTGCTGCTCACTGTCAGTGTGACAGCTCAGGATTAGGCCCAAGCAACAGACCACCGGGTACCAGCAAAGGAAGTTCAAACCTGCATCCTCCCCATCGCCCAGACAAAGCTCTTACACCTGCAGGAACCTGGAAATCTTGGCTGCACCTCAGGAGATCAAAACCCAACCTAAAAATTTAAAAACTGGATTCTGTTGAGGTTGTTAATGTATGAAATCAAGCAGCGTTTTGCCTCCTTCCACCCCCAGACCCGTCTTCTCCCACCACACCTATAGTCAGCACAATCTTAAAAAATACAGCAAACAAAAAACATCCAGAAGGCTTTGGTAACAAATCTAGGACATCCATGCCTGTATTTAAGTTCTTAAGTGTAGTAAAATATTGCCTCCAGCCAGATTAATTCAGTTTCCTGGGAATAAAAGGGTATAGTTGAGAGCACTGATTATTCTCACTCTCCCGCAAGCCATTTGCAATCGTACTTGATTTGTAGTTTCCATATGCTTCCTTAACTACCATAATTGAGGGATGCTTTTTGGTCGCAGCCCTGAAACCAATTTTGTATCCTTATCAGGGCTAGCAAGAAAGCAGCACTACATCTTTGTCGAAGTCCCCCTGCTCAAACCCCTGCATTTCAACCTCAGAGCCTAGAACTGTGTGCCTGTCAGTGCAACACCCAGTGCTGCTCCATCTGTAGGATCTGCAAAGGCAAGGATGGGTTTCTGTCAAGTAGCACTTCTCTCACACAAGCCTTCTTGCATTTTTAAAAAAATTGTCTTTAAAGCATCAGTAAGTTTTACAAACCACTGCCACAAGCAATAAATGTTTTTAGAACACTCATTTTGAGGATTTTTAAACCAAAAACTTGGGATACACGACACCAAGCTTCAGTTAAAGGATGGTCATACATATGCAAAGCTGGCTAACACAGAGTGGGATTCACCTCCAGTTTAGGACATTTATATGTATACAAGTGGACTATGTGCCCACACTCCCACCATTGTCAACAGAAACCTCGTCACAATAATTAGCAGAGCACTGAGACTAGCCATTACCAGCAGGGTTATGATTGAGCTTGCCTAAAATTAGGTATTCAGCATCTTCAAGATGCCCTAGCATATCCCCCCTGGCCATTAGCTGCTGCTCCCAGAGCAAGGTCTTGGGCACTTCTCGGGGAACATCCAGAGCCTCCACAGACATCCACACACATCTCAAATACCTGATGACATGTAACAGGGCACTGGATGCTTATGTCTAGCCAACTCCACCTCCCACTTGGTGCTTTCTTTGGGGTAGACGCAATGACAGCTGACACAAGATACTTACATTTCACCATCTGAAAGGAAAATCCCATTCTTACTAAGTTTTTCAGAGTAAGAAATCTCCTGTGTTTAATCAACAACTTTTACCAAGGTACTTGCTGTTGACTGACAAGCTTAATCATAACTACATTCCGAAAATTAAGATATACCCCATTACGCTGTAGTATTTAGCTCCTTCCAGGAGACCCCCCAAAAGTACAGTAAATAGTCCAAAGGAAAGGCAAAAGAGCAAAGGAGTTTGCTCAGCATCAGCTACACCAACACTATCAGCTGGTGCTACCAGTTCAGCAGTCAAGCCCAGAGCAGATCCCCTCCATCGTTACTCCTGAAATCAGCAGCATGCCCATCAGCATTTCAAGGCAAGCTTCCAAAAGAGAGCTCACCTCTGAGTAAGTGTATTTTGGCACCGCTCCCATTCACTGTGTGAAATTAAAAAGATTACTGTTTTGAAAGTATGCAAGCTAGCATGGTACACAATTTCTCTGTTGCACATAAAGCTGATTATGAGGAAGCAGGTGCTTATATTGCAAGTCTATTTGCTTTACTCCAGACCTTCCTAATGCTCCTGGAGTGGGAGAAGGACAGAGAGCACTAGCAGGCTTCCAGCTGAAGCATTTCATAGGGGCTGAAGAGCTGTTACCTGTTTCTAAAATATTTTCATGAAAAAAAACCCCTGCCTCTTCATCTGTTCAAGTTACAGAGACTACCAGAATTACACTAAGTCCTTCTACACCTTCAGCAGTAGGAGCAGGGTTTTTTTAATTAAAAACCTACCTGTAGAACTGTAAACAGAGAATATTCTTTTCCTTTCACAGAAGAGGACAGCTAGTGCATAATTATCTTACTCAAAATGGCTGCAGTCATTTTTAGAAAATTATCATTTTCTTATTGGGCCACTTTTTGGTGAACTTACTGACAAAACCAGCTTGGCCTTTGGATTGAGCTACTTCCCTCAGCAACAAGCTCTTTTATTATTATGCCCCAGCAAAATACTCAGCTGTTAGTTCACTTTCGGGGCATTTAACCAGACTCCCCAGAGACCAAACCCAAACCTGAAAGGGGGACAAAGTGATTAGAGTAACCGGGTGTCATAACTCAAACCCAATCTCTACTTCATTTCAGATTTCCCTGTATTTGTATCTCTTGCTGTACTACAGCTACCAAGACAGGTGTATCTAAAGCAAGTGGCTAAAGTACCTCACATCTAAAAGAAGTGGCTTAGTACCTTAATGTGACCAACACTATAAAGCTGTTACAGATAGCAGCGATAATTAGGGCTTTAGAAACAGAGAAATTTGCCCTATCCTCATCCCAGAAGGGAGGTACCAGGTACCTATGAGAAACCAAAATAATGTTAACATTTATCCTGTGTTACGCTTCTTAGAGAGGTCTCAAAGTCTTTTCCAGATGCTAGGCACAACTCTGCTCTCACCATTTGCACCCAACATCTCAACCTAGCTTCCTAATCTTTGGGAAACTCTGGTAAACGCATTTCTGAAGAGTATTTCACTTTAAGTACACAAATCCACTGACACCTGTAGCCCACAGCGATGCAGAAGGCAGAGTACAGCAGCAGCAGTTCCCAGTTACTTTATCTGATTTTCAATGGGCTGCTTTGACCCATTTGCAAAACTGCATGGTTTCTGTGAAAAAAAAACCAACACATATTGGATCTTCAGCTGTTTTAGGTCCAACTTCCTTCACAGTGAAAGTAGAATTCTAAAATTCTTTTTTACATTTGTTTAAGGAAAATCCTAACTATCTTACATTAAATGCAGTCAAATTCCTGAGAACAGTGAAAAGCAAACCTATTTAGTTCTCAGATATTTTCTCATAGATTATTTTAAAAAAAATACAAATAATGAGTCTAAACATGGCCTCTAGAAAAGTAAGAATATGCTCCATTTTTTCTAACAGTCCAAGTTTTATATTTAAATTTCTATTAGAAATGAAAATCCAGTTATATAGAGTGGTCTAATACAGCCTTGTCAATGCTACACTGTAAACAAGAAACATATATACATAAACACATTAGGTCTACATACCCACCTTGCAAAAAAAGAAAACTCAGATTGTTGTTGAAAACTTGTAGTGCAAAAATGTTAGAGCAGGAATAGGTGGAGAAAAAAACCCAAACCCACTTATCCTTTTGGGAAGGGTAGACATGCCATTTTCTAACAACATTGTGAAAGCAAACCAGAATTCACTCTTTTTTGTTTTGCACTGATGCTTGTTTTTATTTAGTAGAAGCTCCCATAGGTCTTTAAATAATTCATAATGCAGCGCCTGTTGTTTAGTTCAAGGAGGGAGCCTGGAGAATGTTAATCAAACCAGAGATGAATTGGCACAGCTGTAAATCTGCAAGACCCCTCCCCGATGAGCTCATCCCCTAGCAGTGCAAATTAGAATGACATCATGCTTGCAATGCCGCAGGCGCGCTCTCACACTCACTCCGTGTCTCCTCCTCCCCACACAGGATTTCTCCTACTTTTTCACATAGCTTTTTTCCAAAAAAGATCATTACATACAGACATACATGTGTAGAAGGAACAGAAGCTGGAGGACCTGCCACTAAAGAATGGCTTTTGTCCTGTTAGATCTGTCACAGCTCCAGCACAGACATAAAAAATACGTTTTTCTATTTGGAAAAGAATGAAACTGCACATTTACCAGTCCCACTCAAAAAATGATTAAAACCAAAAAGTATTAAAGAGACATGCCTTTGGATAAGATTCACAAGTACCTTCCAAAGGACTGTTCAGTGCTTTTACTTGATTTTCATCAAGGATGCAACTTCATGACCTTTAGCTCACAAAACCAGCCTCAAAACCAGGTCTCAAACAGATGTGTTTGTAAAAGAAAATGTTCATACAGCCATGCTGTTGAAACCTCTCATTTCTGTAACCCTGTTTCAGTTAGCCATCAGACACTTAAGGCACAGATACAAAAATATGCAACACAGGTGAGGAGTCAGAACCTATTAATAATGGATAACTTAACAGACAAACTAAACAGTTAATAAAAAGCCCATAGGCAGAAATAATGTATGGGAATTAAATGTTCTGAGAACAATTTAGATACTAACCTGCAGAAATCCCAGGTGCTTTCCTAACTGTCCATGAACAGAAAAGGCAGCTGCATTTGTTTACTCCTATGAATATGTTAGCCCAGGTCCATAACAAGCTTAGTAACTTCAGCAAGTACAGCAAGCATTAATATTAACAAGCTCATTTCGATCTATTTCATACTCTTCAATAATTAAAGTTATTATTTTACTGGAGAAGTTTATGAAATTACTGATTGCAGTAGGAAGCACAGCTCAGTTGTCCAATGCAGTCGGTGTATCACTCAACGAAACAAAATTGGAAACACTTCTCAGTCTCATAGCATCTACTGGTCTGGTAAACAGCCCACACAAAGATCATGTTTCTTTCCTCATATCAAATAAAGGCGTACCATATGAACCCCCATATAAGAATGTAAGGGGAACAAATATCTAAGAATAACAATCTAAGAAAAGCCTTCAACCTCACCATTATGCACTCCTTGTAAAACACACATTCAAAATTGCAGAAAGCATTTTTTTGAAATTTCAGATACCATTTTTCTATCCACCTGTAAAAGCCTTTGTAAAAAACAGCCTAAGTTAACATACCCAAAGCTAAGTCACGTAGTTTTAGAGTGCAGGGCACAATTACTCTTGCCTTGTAGTCCAGATCTAAACCAAGGGACCAGGTTCTGCTCTGTATGAAAGTGGCAGAGGATGGCTGCAGGAGGTTTACAGGCTTGCCAGTTGTAATTCCACATTGCTGGGTTTTCCAAGTTTCACGTTGCCTGTTTAACTATGGTATCTGAAATCCACAGTTTGGAGAAAAAAAAGGCACACAGTAGATTCTCAGTAGCATCTGAACAGCTTTGCAGACAGTAACATACAGCAGAATTAAAATAGTCCTCTGAAGAAAAAGATTGTAGCTTTTTAGATGCACAGGAAAAATAAAAAATGAGAAGAAACCAAACACAGACAAGATACAGAAGCAGTGCACTTGACAGCAATGAAGAGTGTAAGGCAGCAGGTTCAGCAGCAGGACCATGCAGCCTAAGCCAAGATAAAAGGTGTGCCACCACAAAAGGGGTCTTCCAGCCACAGAGGAGGCATGTCTGCTCACCTCAGGGGGGAACGCAACCAGGGTGTTGTGAAAGTGTTAGAAATGTGAGGAGCACTTGGAAAAAACAGCAGGAGAAAGGAATCGGCCAGAGGACACTGGGAGAGGGGTTCCAGAGAGGCAAAGAACTGTTACAGCTTGACAGGACCTGCCTGCTCAGAAGCAGCCAGACTCTTGGGTTAGAAGAGTTTTTTAGGTTAGAGGACTTCGGAACTATGACTTTTCATAGCGTTTTTAGTGTCTTGTACAGTGGTGTCATTCCTGGACCTCTTTCAGATACTAACAGAAAAAACAAAAGAGGTGCATTGCTCACTGAACTGCAGAGTAATTTTTCCATCATCAAGCAGGAAGCCTCATTATTTCAAACAAGTCCCAGATACATTTTCAGATATGAGATTAAGAAAACCAAAATACATATACCCAGAAAAGAAAAAATGCATTAACAAAACCATATTTTAGCCATAGTATTGCACAAGCAAATACTACTACAAAACACCCAAGTCCAAAGCAAAGGACTGCAGGCATTCTATGATCCACTGGGGCTCTCAGATGGAGCAGTTCAAAGTCCCTTTGGTGACTAGCAAGTGAAACAGCAGAGGCTTGTATCACGGGAGAGCACAGTATGGCAGGGTCTGACCCTCTCAGAGGAGGAATTTCTGTGGGACTCTGGGACATGTACAAACACAGGATGCAGTAAAGCAACACCTGCAAAAAATGCTTCAGCTCTTCCTTGAATCCCCTTTCACTCCACGGAATACTGCCCAGCCTTCCTATGTGAACAGTTGTACTTTGATAGGCTTAATATTTCAGAAAGTAAGGATTTCAGCAGAGGGAAACTAGCCCAAACAACCCTTCGGATCCAAATGCAGATTTTGAATCTTGTACTCAAGACTTTGTATTGTCAAGAACTGTTTGGAAATCTCCCATCTTAGCATCAAACTATTTGGCAATTAGCCCCCAGATCCAAATTCTGTGGCTTCATTCTACCACAGTTTGAGGATACATACTTATCCTTCAATATTTATTTTTCTTCAAACGTCAAACAGCTTGAACCTCTCTCTTCTCCTCCCCAAAACGGGATACTTTGCATTAATCTGGACAAAGGCTAAGCAGAAAGTTTAGATCAAACAACAGATTGTTTCATTTCTCTGTGCTATTACTTTGCCCCAGAAGATGCTAACAAAATGCATCAGTAATGTTTCTGCTTAAAAATGTGATTTTAGATTTGTAATTTAGAAAAACTTTTTACCTAAGCTCTTCCCCATCTTCTTCCCATCTGCACACAGCAGCAGAAAAATTTTAACGCAATTTAGTGACTAACGGCACACAATTTTAGTCCTTAGTGCTTTATAAGCCTCTCCAAGCAGAAAATATGTAAATGAAGAGTCACAAGATGGAAAAACTCTATTGACATAGAAGACTTTTATTTCTAGTGCTTTCAAAAGATACACAGAATGATTCTCACTTGGATAGCCAAAGGGATAGGTACACTTTGATTACTTATTATTAATGGGGTTTTTTTAATAATCTAATTCTATAAAAGTTCTTCTGAAACTCTACGGAACATAACATCTTTTCTGGGGATTGTTTCAATGATAGTACTTTTCTCTCTTTCTTTCTCTCTAGGAAGGGTACTTATTTACAACTTTTTAAAGGATGGTTTAAAACACCTCATAGAAGTACCATAATTGCATGCAAGACTTGCTTATGTGGCTTTTTCATAATGGTATGTATTAATTTACATTTCTTTGATCTGCATACCACAAGAACTGAGCCAAGGACTGCTGCCAGTTCCTCACAGGCAGGGATCTAAACTGTAAGATGCAAGATGGGCAGGTGCATCATTACCAGCTGCAAAAGAAGGTGTGCCCAAAACCAGACAGAGGTGGTCACTGTTGTGTAACATCGGGCAGATGTGGCACTTCAGATATTCCTTAAAGACCTGTGGAACAAAGCAGGTTGTGCAAGCCATGGGAAACATGCAGCTCTCAAATACAAAAAACATAAAGTGTATGAGGAATAAGCAGTAAAGAGACTTTTAGATGAAATAACCAGAAAGACTTCAAGATGGTCAGAAGTAAATGGAGTTGGTCAAGACAGAAGGATAACTGGGAAACAGAGGACTAGGTGAGAGCCAGAAGTCAAGTCACAGCAGAGAACAGAGCCTTCACCACTAACACAGGCCCCAGTGGACGAGAAAACACATTCAGAGGTGAAAACGGGACTGAACAGATCCCCAGGGAACAGAACAGGCAGTCTGTAGGACAACGCTCAAGAGAGACAGGGAGGCACCAGCAGATGTGCTGAAATGTCAGTGGGCAAAGTAGAAGGGCTCCTCGGCTAGCACAGGATTTCAGAAACCACCAGAGAAGACAAAATCATGCTTCCTCATCAGCTTCCTCATTTCTCTGCTTGTACAGTTTCTCTTCAATGTGCCAGTGAAGCACTATAAACTATTACTAATGAAAGAGGAGAGAGAAAATCAGCTCAGGTCTTGTGCTGGCCTGATTAAATAGGGAAAATCACCAATTCACCAAAGCAACAGCTCTAGTCAGTATTTTTTAAAAAAAGTTTTAAAAAAGAGTTAAGTTACTGTCTTTTCTAAAAATGCTTATTCTCCAGTTAAAGATAAATAGCACCAGTGTCATCAGGAGAATGCCAGCTCTGCTGTTCTGAGTTCCTCCGGTCCCTAACATCTGCTGTAAAAAGAGAGGTTTACTTTGGTTAAATACTGCATTTCCAGTTTCAGTAAGATAAGGCAATACTGTATTTTGGGGAGCTCCATTAATCCGAACTTCATCTAATATTTGCTGCTAGATAAACAACAGACAAGAACTGCAGGACACCAATGAGCTACTTCAGATCATCAAATCAGTCATCAGAATTGATGTTTGCTTCGGCTGAACCATGCACTTCAATAATCCTTTATTTAGCTCTGCTTCCTTCAAGTAACAGCAGTCACATTTCAAATACAATTTTGTTTTCTTTGGACTCAGAGGTTTCCACTATGTGAACACCAAGAGGCGTTTATCAGACTAAGATTGGAGTCTTTCAAGCACTTCCATGCTATTTGACCCTTGCAATTGCACGCTTAGTTTGGAGACTCTTGCTGAACAAAAAGTGAAGCACTGTGAGAGACTGGCAATGTAAGGTATGGGCACCACTGATGCTGTACAGTCACTTTTACCGCTGTGATTGTGACTGACATGTATTTTCTGTAGTACTACTTTATTTATTTATATTTACTTAAGAAACATGCACACACCGTGTATAGCCCATTTTAAGTCTCCCAGAAGCCATTTTCTAGCAAATTAACTTAAAAACTATTCTTTACAAAGCATTCTCTGAGATGCTGCTTTGGTGGACATTTAAAGCATGACCAAATTTGCAGCTGGATCACAACTGGAGATGCAGCAAACAAACAAACATCTAAATAAGCTGAAAGAAAGACAGGAAAATTAGAACAAGAGTTTGTAAATTATTATACTGTTGAGAAATGGCCCGATGCACAAAAATTTATATTGCCCATGTAGCTTATACAGAGAAAGAAATTCCTCTTCACCTTCTCTCTTACATCTCTAGCTATAAGGGTGCACAGTAAGAGAAAAAACATACATTATGCAATGCCGTGGATCTCAATTATCAAGCCTTCATTTAGCTTCAACTACCCAACTAACTCAGACCTCCAGTACACTCAAGCACCTCACACCATGGCTGGCAGGGCACAGCAACCTGCATGTTGCTGCACGGCAAGTCCTTGCAACCACCTTCCAAAACCGCTTCCAAATCAATTCCTGCTTCTGAATCGCTTACAGTGATTTTTAAAGAAGACGGGGGGGAGGTTCGCACCTCCACACCTTTCAGGCTTTTGCCCAACTGGGCGTAACAGCTGTATGACTAATGGCTAAGCCAAACTGCTCACTGCCAGCACTGCTTCCTCCTCAAGTATTGCCCATCCCCTCAGTGACAACACTTCTAGAACCACAATTTACTTAATAGGCGAACAGCAACAACCACCTGTGAATCACAAACTCACCTCAAATTTCAAAAGGTACCCTTCCTTTTTAAGCTCCTCTAAAAACCCCTCAGACAAATTCACTTCAGCCCAAACTTTTATGAGCTCGGGTTTGACCCAGAGGGACAGGCAGGTTGTTTATCTGGAGAATTTTAACTAAATCTGTTCAACAGTTTGAGCTCTACATCTATAAAAACAAACCATTTTTGCCATATGTTATACTAAAAAATTTTATGTGCATGTAAAATCTGCAAAGACTAAATGTGACTTGCTCTGTCTTAAAGATCCCATTGAGAATAAATGTGCTAGAAAGCAAGTAGCGAAGTCTGAGCTCCCACCTTCCTCCCATGAGCCTGCAAGAGGGATGTTCAAAGGCTGCGGCATCAGGTGTAGAAAGTGGCCAGCCCCTTGTGCTCCTCAGAGGTGACCGGCTGCATGTTCCCCAGCAGGACTGCTGGCACCTCATTTCTGTAATACGTCTCAGTTGCAACATGCAGCGCTAAATCAGACAGCTGTAATAGTCTCTGGCAGCTCTAACCTCTTCTATAAGCACCCTCAGACCCCAAAGATTATCAGTGTCCATAGGTGTTTCCTTTGTTGCTTTTTTATTTAATTGAAAGCAAACAAACTAGCTGCAATCAATTACTGGAGCTGAGAGATTATGTGGCGTCTGCTTCCCTTGAGGTTTCCCTCCGGAGCCAGAGGCCTTGGGAGCCTAAATCCCATTGTCAGTAATCCATGAAGTTGATAAGCATGTAACTGCTGAAAACACAGCACAGGTGCTTTGAAACCCCCATCTCCTAGCAGCAGAGGAGTCACCCAGCTTATTCCTGTGGCCTGAGCCGTAGAGAACAAACATGTGAACATGTGTTTTCTTATCTGAAAAATGTACTCTTCTGCTATTCACTTTTATATTTGGGGTAAGTGAGATATAAGGGTTGGCATCACAGATGCTAATCTCTTCAAAAGGTAAACTACAAAAAAAGAATGAATGATGCATTTATTCTTCTTCTAAACCTCTACTGCTGTGAAAGACGCTCCTCTGTTTGAAGACCAACCTAACTACAAAATCGGCTTTAAAACAGATGAAAAAATAAAAGTATCAGTTCCTCATCCCCAGATCACTACTACAATTTGCTGTTTAACACCTCATCTAGACTGATCAGAGACTGGCAATAACCTAAAACTGCTTTCTGTGCAGCAGAATGGGTAGTCAGAATCTACTACCAAGGCTAACAACTCCATTGAGTCCATCTAGACAATTAACTTACCCCAACATTTTCAGGAAGTGGATAATTCCCAGTTTGATGAATTCATGCATAGATCTAACCAAAAAACATCCCAAACCACTGCAAGTCTGGGTGCTCAGCACCTTTAAAAGCCACACTTTACATGACTTGAATTAATCACTCAAAGATAAAAGGTTTTAAATAAATATATGGCATTTTAAGAATGCATGCTTTTGACCATCCTTTGAATTTAAACAAGAACAGAAAAGCATTTTAACATCTAAGAGAAACCATGGGCTTTCTTCTTTTTTTTAAGGCCATTAGGCATACAAGGCAGGAATGAGATTTTTTTTATGAGGGGTGTAAGCTTTCATACGGAGTAGGTATTTTGCTTCAGGTTTGGATTAGAGGTTTTTCCCTGTTTTTCAACTCTACTTTGAGGTAGGATTTTGAATTACGGACCTCAGATGGGAAATATAAATGGGCCATAAAAGTCAGAAACAGAAACTGGCTGTTGGGAATCAAAAGAAGAAGGAGGGCAGAGCTGGCTGTCAGGAAGTCTCCACTTCTAATCCTGGTACAGCCCCTGTCTTGCTGGGCAGCCACTTCCTCCTGCTGTATCACTTCTGAATCTTCAAAATGGTTTTGCTTACTGTTCTCTGTTATTTTAGAATATGTCAGCATCTGTACACACTGAATCATAAAAATGCTGTACTAAGCATTATTATTTTTACTGTCAGCACAGTTGCTATCCTGCACACACTAAAGTGGATTTAACCAATTTTGAAGGTATCACCATTTGAGTAATTTTTTTTTCCCCAAAAAAATAAACTGTCATCTCCCTGTGCACACATGAAGTTCACTTACAATGGAGAAAGCATTCTCTCTTCTAAATTATACAGCACGCTAATAAGATACGCTGCAGAACTAACAGTACACGCAAACAGGCATGGGAAAGTATATGGGAAAAAATTCATATCAAATGCAGGTACCAAAGCTGCCATTCTCAGAGTGATTAATTTTTGGATGCCAGGTGTTTCAAATGATGATGCACCTGAAAACACTCAGTAGGAAACCGTCCTTCACTTTTAACAGAGGGCCATCTCTTCAACTCTCCCCAGGTCTAACTTTAGCTCAATTCCCACAGAAAACAAAGTATCCTTGGGAGGGGAAGGGAAAACAGAAATTACCTTAGAGATTCATCTAAACCACAGACTTTTTTGAAGTCATGTTGCAAGTCATGTTCACAAGGCTCTACAGAGATATATGTATAAATATTATATAAACATATATATACTTACACATAAAGAAAGCTTCACCAGCACTGTTTTACAATCTGTATCATCTGTCAAAACCTATCTAGTGTGTCACTATTCCAACATTAATGAAGTTTCAAAGCCACACGGTTGGAGGGTTCCCCCCCCCACTTCCTTTAGAGTGTAAAACAATGCATCTGCTTTACACCTCCTGCAAACAAACGACAGTCAAAGCACTACATCCTGAAACCAAGCCTCCTTACCTCGAGCAGCACTCCACTGCCAGGAGCCTACATACATTCTGGGGAGCACAGAGGGAAGGAGATAGGGGCAGAAGAAGCAGCTGGGAAGGAGATAGGGGCAGAAGCAGCAGCTGAAGTATATTAAACATTATAAAAAAGAGAAAACTGATTTTAAATTGCAGAGCTAGCAGTGGCGATAAGACTTGGTTTTACAAGCGAACAACAGATACGCCTTCTCTAAACCAGTTTTAGTGCCATCCTTCAGTGGACGAAAGTGCCATTTCTGGGCTTTCAGCCATGCATGAACTACAGCAGACTGGGCTGGGTCCAATGCTGAGCCCATACAATGCATTAATGTGGAAAATATTATGCTCCCTCTCCCAGAAAACAAATGCTAGATTCGGTTTTCAGAACCTGTTACTTCTATTACCACATGAAAACATCAGCAGTCTCACCCAGTCATGCTGCTCACTAACCTCACAGAGGTACTCAACTTGACCAGCTTGGAGCTCCTCTGTTCCTCACCATTATCCTACCTTCTATATGAAAATTGGAGAAAAGGGGTGGGGCGGGGGGGCAGGGGACAATAATAATACACACAGAAAATGTTGATGCTTAAAGGGCACAATCCACAACTTCCTCATGAGCAACACAGAAGCCACAGGCATCTTCAGCTCCTGCTTGTGATGTGCTCAAGGGTTTCTGCCACTGTGCGTCTCTGCTGACTGGCATCAGTCCCCTTCTCTTTCCATCCCATCCCCAACCTGACCCCCCCCAGTTCCCCAGAGAGTGCCTCAAGCCCTTGACCTCGACAAATGGCTAGACCCCAAATATCTGTACCACCATGAAATGGGACATTCACCCATAGGATGTTAATTTTCAACTTTATTCATACAACCTGTATTAAATAGGAATTGGATAAAAGGTGGCCCTTCCATGCACCAAAGAGACTGTCTTCCATTATGTAAAATGGTGGAGGGGAAAATAAAAATAAAAAAAAAGAAAGGGGGTATATTGTTCTCCATGCCCACGGGGGTATGTGGAAGAAGCAATGGATATAAAAAGCAATGAGGGGGGTTTTAGCTGTAACTGGAAAAAAATTCTAGCAGTAAAAATATTTAAACCCTGGAACTGACTGCCCTTCTGAATGATGACCTGCCAATAGGCACTGACTTTTAAGAACAGATTAGACAAACAGTTATCAAAAGGGATACGTACAACTGACCTTGGGGAGGTGGGGGGTAGTGAGGTAGTAAAGACCTGTATTATCTGTGGAAGACCTTCCACCTATATTATTGCTGCTCCAACGGTATAAATCAAAATAGGCCAACATGTACCATATCTTCTAAACACATCTCTGAGGCAACAGTATTCAAGCTACCAGTACAATAAGTGAGCAATTATTTGGCATAAATGATGATATGGGAAATCTGGCAATACACCAGAAATAAAACATGCAGTCATGCATCTCCTAAAATATAAGACTTTGGGAAAGTATTCAGCATATTTTTTCAACAGAACATGGTAGAGTTTAAGGTTGTTAAAATCTGTTCAAATATTTTTCATTAAAACAACAGCAATTCTCTCTGTCAACAAGACAAGGCTCTGAGTGAGACAGCATATCCAGTTTCTTCCATTAAACTCTAACATAAAATAAGAATTTATTCTCTGTACATACATACACAGATGTTTCAGGGAAATAAATAAATACTTACCAATCACAGTGTAGTTTAGTTTTCTCTAACATCTTTTATAAATCCGACAATTTTTTCTTGGCATGTTGTATAGATAGTATAGGGTACTGCAGATGATGGGCAGGCCATGTTTTCATTGAAATCTGATTAAGGAAGATACATGGTAGCGGACGCAATTTGATTCAGCAGAGCTACACTAGTTGCAAGAGCAGCCCACTGCATGTGCAGCTTGGCACTGCTCACTCCAGTTCTTGATCTCTAGAGGTAGCTGCCCTACTGAGTAATGAACAAAGCTTTCTGACAGCCTAAAAAGGGCTTGGTTTTGTATGCAAGGAGAAACAGGTAACGGGTACCCACTCATGTTTGTGCTGAACTGGCAGAACGGGGTCCCCATACTCCTGTGAACGGACTCCTGTAGTGGTCTAGAGAGAACTATGTGCATTTTGGACTGAAGCACAGTGTAAACAGAAAACAACTCTAATTAGACTTAGCAATCTGTATTGACGAAACTGGTTTAGGAACAGAGGAAATTAGCCTGTTCATAATGGTTGTTCTCTGGGCTTTTTACTGTCTACCTCTCACTTGGCTTGTGGGTTTTTGGTTTGGCGTATTTTGTTTGGTTGCTTCTGTTTGGGGTGTTTTAGGCTCTGTTTGTTTGGGGTTTTGGTTTGTTTTGGGTTTTCATTCATTCATTTATTTATTTTTAAGCTAGACATATATACTTCTTCAAAGGCTAGTGTTTTCTTTAGGTGTACTGTTCACAGAAATCAGTAACAATTTGTCACTGCTCATATAAAGAAAATAATGTGCACGTTGTCTGTGGCCTCACCACAGAAATTACACAGTAAATTTTAATTATCCTGTTGGTGATTAAGTGTTGTATAGAAACATACCCTAGCATGTATACACGTCTGCCCTTGCTTATGAAAGTTTGTTACTTTTGGCTAGATTACAGAAATGAAGATACCACCAAGTAAAGCAGATTTTCCACTCCAGTCTGTTGTTCACTGTTCCCCCCCTCCACCCCAAAATTGGATATAATCATCTTATATAACAAATGTTGATGACTTCACAACAATAGTAGTGAAAACATGACGATTGGATTTACATATTTAGTTAGCCAGACTTGCTTTCTCCCAGCTACTTCCTTCCTTCCACAAGCTTGCACTGCTCTCAGGAGCCTTCCTTCCCAATGTGGTAAGGCAGGCAAAGGTTACCTGGATGTTTTCCAGGCACACAAATACCCTCTCTGCACAATACGAGAACAGGAGCTTTTAACCATGTAATTCCTTAGCTCAGCACAATACAATTTATCCCAAACACTGCTTACAGAATAAATCATAGAAGCACGAGGAGAGAGTAATTTCAGAGTATTTGGAAGTATATATTTTGGAGAGGAAGAAAAATGTATTCCTCGTTGAAATTGAAAGGAAGGTTTTAGAAGTCCAACTGTGAAAAATGTGAAGTACTTGAAAAATGGTGAGGTTTGGAGAGTCATTGGTGTTTTTAAGGGATGGCTGGAGTACAGGCATACCCACAGGGATGGCACAGGGATAAAAAATGGGAGAGAGAGAAAACACAGCAACAGATGGGTAGGTAGGAGGCTGTATAGCACAGTGAGTCAACAGGAGATTTTACAAAGCAGGAGGGCAGTCTAGGCCAGATGCTTTTTAAGTTCCCATGGCATCAAGGGATACATTTAGCTCGGACATGCTTTAATTTAAAACAGTAGGTAAGGAAGGCAGAAATACACAAATCAGCTTAATATTTGCCCCTCATAGGGATGGACAGAGGTCAGCTTGTTTTCAGTTCTGAAGTCTGATTAAAGATTTTATCTTCTGTATTTCCTGTTTCCGATATATTTGATGGCAGGTAAATAAGTCATATGTCTAGGACCACAGAACAGCAAATAACGATAGAGCCAACAGTACCTCAAAAGGCACAGATGACACTGAAGGATTGTGATGAATTGGAACTCCTCTACAAGGGTTGTATTTCACCAGACATACAATAAAAACTACCTGGGAGCCAGGGTCTCCTCAGCTGTACCCGGGCATCTCCCTCCATCTCGGGGGGATTTCACAGGTGGAATGAGGACAGCATCTACCGCTGTAGAGGCTCAGCTGTGATGGTAACGCTGAGGGGCAGCAGCTGCAGAGACCTCAATCCTTGTCCTGCAAAATGAAGCCTCAGCAGTGCTGGGAAGCACTAGTATGTGGGACATCTACTGACTCCTCACAGTTTCTTGTACAGCAACTACATTTTTCCCTGGTTTGTAAATCCAACTCTCCACCACAGATATGCTGCCTCTCCAATTCCTCTGCCATAATAATGACAGGAAAACTCAATTAATACTGTGAACAGTTTGGCTGTCTGCACAACAGGGTGCCAACAAAAAACAAAAACAACCCACAAACAAAAACCCAAGAACACCCGCCCTCCAAAGATAACTAACAACATTTGCTGCATAATGTAATTCAACACTTCTATCTGTAGGACCAATACAAGCCATGTTTATTAATGTTACACATTATGTCTTAAATTAGGATGTGAAAAGCTTGTTTTGCAGTGCTTTAATGTTAATGATTTAGTGTAAGTGTGGTACATACCCAGTTTATTTTGGTAAGAACCACATTACACATTCAATGTAAATTAAATTTTCTCTCCAAGCTTCTTACTCAGGTAAGAACATAATAAAATGATAAAACTGCTGTACTCCCCTGTACATATCTGCTTCAGAGATTAGCAAGAGATAGTAATTTATCTTCCTCTGCAACACTTTGAATTTCTGTCAACATCATCATAAAATACATACCACAAAATATAAATAAGCATAACCACAAGCCTTTTTATGTGACATGTTTTAAAGTGCTTTCAACATCAATTGTATTTTTACTATAGCTGTTATTATTACTCCTGTGATCTGGAAGTACTCTAGGTACTGGAAGTAGAAACACTAGTTTAGAAAGGTTAAATATCAGCAAGATATTTCTCAGGATATTAGAGATAAGTGCACAAGTATGTAATACAAACATATGCCTACCCTCTAATTATATATATGTCTGTATATATGCATAAAAGTAATATTTAATAGCTACTGTGCACTTACTGTGAGAATTACACATCTGTAACCTTGGAGCCAAGGGCCCAGTGAACCCTATAAAAGCAACCACCATTATGTAAAATAAACTAAGTCACACTGAGAAGCAAGAAATAGCACAAGCATACCCTATACCAGGGGTCCTCAAACTACAGCCCATGGGCCGGATACGGCCCCCCAGGGTCCTCAATCCGGCCCCCGGTATTTACAGAACCCCCCCGCTGGGGGTTGGGGGGGGGGGGAAACCAAGCAGCCGCAGATGACTGCCTGCCACTGCATCCGCGCGCCGGCCCCCTGGATAAAAAGTTTGAGGACCCCTGACCTATACTAATAGCCCCACTATCACCAATGAGGAGGGAGGACAGGAGGGGGGAGAGGGGAGAGGGAAGGCCAAATCATTTAATCCAAGAGGACATTAAACAAAACAAAGGTCCATGACTTCAGGATGCAGGAGTTACAAGCTAGAGAAAAGCAGCCAAAACATTCTTTCTAAATCATCAGCACACACTTATCGGGAAATGGCATAAAATCTTTTTTCACAGACACTTTTCATTAGAAGGAAGTATCAAAATAGGCTCAGCACATCCTCTTCATCATCTTTTCCCTCCTCATCCAGGCAGGTGAGGAATCTCCTCACACCAAGCCACTGGACAGTGTTTCCTGCTCCACATGGTATGTGGCACTGTGTGTGTGTGTACAGGAAAGTCCTAAATGCCTTTTTTTTTTAAACCTTACATCATTGCCTGCCTCAGCTTCAAGGGAGGAACCAATCAGACATTCACAGTGAAAACAACAGGGATGATCCAAATTAAGATAAAGGGGAATAGCAGACAGACACAGCAGGGAGCTTAAATTCAGAAGCACAGTATGGGATGAAGAATGTCCTTCATATACAAAATTAAGTAAAAGACCACAAAGTATTTCAACTTCAATGGGGTTTTCCTGGGGAAAGCATTACCTAAACACAGGCTTTACTTCATTCTAAAGCTGACTATAATGATGGTACATCTGCTGCTGGTGGAAATACCACTCTCTGTCCCTCCTTGAAGAAATGGCCAAGACATTAAGTTTTGGGTAACAAACCAAATCAAATGAGAAGCAACAGCATTAAGTTATAAGAATAACTTATTAAAAGCATCAATTGGCTACTGACTCCATTTACCATCTGGAATATTGCTACTACTAAAAATATCCAGGTGTCAACACTGCAGCAGCCCCAATGCAGTATGCCATTGTTGATGCTGGAGAGGACAACTGTTTCCACAGGACAACAGCTCAGGTGGCCAGCCACATATAGGCTTCTGGTATGCTCCTGGAGAGAAGGAAGGACAACTCTCAAATACCTAGAATTTAGTATAATGTATAATTAAAGAAAATAAACACTCTGCTACTGTATTCTGGCAATGTTATTCTATACTTCTTCCCTCAGTTCCCCGAGGTGGCTATTTTGAAGATGTGGTTACCAAACAAACCATTCCACATACACTGTCACTAACACTGAATGTTTTATCCCAAAATGAAAATGAAGTTATGTTTTCTAAACACTGGTTCTATATAAAGTGTAAACATACATTTGCTCGGGAACGTTAAATATTTTTAGAAAAATGTCTCATCTCTTTTCATCTTTTACTCTATGGATGGAAGAGCAAGGTACTTCAGGGTGTACTTTCTCTGCTGGGAGCACTAATAGCAGAAGTTCAGATTTCATGCACAGCTTCCTCCTGGTCCACTGAAGATGCTACTACCTCTGTTCTGTTCCCTGGCTAGCAAGCACAGACAGCCCCAGGTCACTTGTCAGACACAGTATCAGATCACCTGCAGGAATTCGTGTGGCAGAATTTAAAATACACACACAAAATCACAAAACTCCTTACCTAGTGAGGTTGCCTAGCATACCTTAAGAACAAACCCTGTATTTTATTGTTGGCTCAAGAAAACTGTGAACTAGTCATTCGGTACGTATTAAAAATATGTTGAACACAACAGGTTCCAAAAAGCAGCCATTCAGTCGGGTATGGAACTAGGCTTTCCATAGGGAACAAAAGTCGCACTGCAAGTCACGTGCAGTACATTTGGTGCAATACACTGCCATTGAGTGCTGCTTCGGTAACAAAGTCAAAGGATATTTTATTTGGAAAGACTAGCAACTTACAAAAAATTGTAGCTGCTTCATACAGACCTTGATTGTCTAGAACCCTTCTCTTCCACCATCTTCCCAGAACCATCAGGGGGTAAAAAGGGAAGAGTTGAAGCTTATTAAACCATGTGGATTACTAAAACCACAAGATGTGGTTCTGCTTCAAATAAAAATAATCCATTAGAAAAATATGATTTACATACATATCCTAATCTAGATATTGATATTTCAAAGTGATTAACGTGCTCCATCCTTTGTCAACGCTCCTGCTGTTACAATACCTGAAGTAGCAATAGGCAAAACAGGTATCTGATGCACATAAACCACTATATAAAAGAGGTCAGAAAACCTTTCTTATAGAAATAAAAGGCACCTTTAAAATAGCCTTTCATCTATACAAACCGATTATACACTTTACATACCACATAATGAAAACAAGGTGGGGTAAGTTTCATTATAGTGTAGTTATCATAGGGATATGAACAAAACACTGAAAAATCATTGTACACATAGCAAGTATATCACTATAAATGGGGAAAAGTCACACTTTCTACCTCCTTTTTTTTCGGATGTGTAAAATGAATGTTTTCATTGAGATGATGGTAAAGGAGTTAAGACAATTTCTTTCTAAAAATATTTTACAAATAACAATCACTGATACAACTTCTCTCAGAAAGGCAAGCTTCTTGTCTTTGCTGACCTCAACAATGCAACGTTGGATACCACTGTATAAATGAAAATATTTTAATTTTATTGCATGTAAATAAAATTATAGCTATTAACACAGCTATGATGTATATAACCAATGTAACCACATACATGGTAGTCCATTGTTGCACGTTTCACAGATACACAAGTTATAAACGATGTACCCATTCACTTTTTTCTTTTTCTCAGCACAGATGGCATTTCAAGAGGAATTTTGTGCCACAGCTAACACAAACCACAAAGAAATTACTCTTATTGAATATTGCCTGCTGTTGAAGAGTGTTTTGAAATTACACTCCATTTTTTAAGGGAACTGAAGAGCTGAGAACAAGTCATGCATTCACATCAATGGCTAATAGATAAAGCAGCAATGCTGACTGAATACAGCTCTTCAAGAACCAGTGCCTAATGGTCGCTGCAGATTAAGGACACATTTTTCCTCTGTACCACATTAGAGGAATTCATTGAAATTTGCTTGGTAATGAGATCACTGTCCATTGGCAACTTCCATCACAGATAAAAGTATTTAGCCTTTTGTCTTGGCTACCAGTGAAAGAAGATTTTAAAGAGAAGTTGTTATACTTCTATAGACGAAGACAAATCTTTCTCAGCAGTGTTTTGAATAAGGGGCTTTGTAGAGAAATGGAAAACTTAATTTATATGTATGTGTATATATATGTATACATGCACAAGCAAAATTTTCTTTTGAAAATAATAATCACCTAAACTAATTACAGAATCCAACGTCAGGCAGTAGGACAACTTAACATCACCACATTTAATAGCATAATCAGATTTTCATGCTTTTATTTTTCACTGAAATTTCATGTCCTGGGAATAGCATTGCAAGTCCACAGTTAAAAAAACAGACAATAACATTGGCCAAAACTCCAGATGGCTGAAGGCACCAGCTGGTATTAGAAGTTCACTCTCTTAATATTAATACTAATGCACACATCAGAAGACAGGGTTAAAGCTGAAAATTATGGAAACCCAGGAATAATGTACTAAGAGAGGTCTGTGTGATGATCAGTTGCTACAAAAAGCCCCACATTCATGAGAACTAAGCTTTATCTGTATTCTTGCTAGAGCCATCACTCTTAAACCACATTCAGCTCTCACAGGATCAAGCATAGTAAATCAGGCTCAAAGACCACAACCACACGTAGCTGCCATTATGCCAAATTGTGTGAAAATCACTATCAAATGCAAAACATTACGAGTAAAGAACATAAAAAGCACTTTGTTTTATTCATGAGATTAATGTTCTCTCTGCTTTGAACATTACTGGGGAAAAAAAAATACCTCAAGAGTAATGTTAACTCATCCAAAATTCAGACTTTTAACAGGAATATTATGTTGCCAAAACCGTGCTGGATAGGCCAGACAGCCTACCTAAGGCGGATGATAGAAGAATAAATTGTGCTAGTCATATAACTGGTGCCTCTACAAGCTGCCAACTGAGTGAACACAATCAGCTGGGGATGTTACACCTTTTTCAACAAATGATCCTATCCAACGCATGACTGTGACTCTCTGGCAGTGGGGACTGCTGAATGCTAATGCCAGAGTCTGTACCACCCAGATGTGCAATCATCTTATTTATAGCAAGCTCAACCAGCCCTACGGTCAGCCACCCTTTGAATGGGACAGCCCTACTAACCGTGCCCTCTGTTCCCCAGCACTCTTAAGACTTGATCCATCTCGCCACTCGAAAAGTGATTTTCCAACAGTTTGCAAGGTGTCACAAATACTGTCATATGTCTCAGCATCGTGAGAAGCTGGTTCAGCTATCAAGGCAACAAGCACTACGCACACCCAGGCAAGTAATCTGGAAGATGACATTCTGGTTAAATGAGCGCGGTGACTTTTGGAGTTCTGGTTTGGCTCTGCATTAGCTACCTGCAGAGGTTTTATTTGCTATTTATGCTTTTCAAACAAGTTTCTGCTACACTGCTTTTGCATGCTGCTGGCAGATCAAAGGCATCCTAGAGCTTAAAGCATATATAGAGTCCTTCTAGAACACAAAGAAAATGTAGTATTAGAAAACAGCATCAAGAAATATACAGTTTTTTACTTCAAAAAATGCTAACAGACTGATTCTGATTGCTCTCTGGATAAACTTCTTTTTCCTATTAATGGATCCTAGAAGGTACCACACCTTTTTGCAGCAGATGATGACAAGTAGTTTACCATCAATATTAAACATAATCAAGCTCTAATGACTGCTTGGGTGAAATCCAATCAAGCTGCACACATATTTAACTAAAGAGGTCTAGCAAAACAAAGCAACAAATTACTACTTCAGTAACTAGCCTGGATGGATATTTGGAGAAGCTGCTTTTTAACACATGGTATTGCCAACTACCAACATTTTTACAGAAGCCCTGAAATATGGGAATGACTCTGGCAGTAATTCTCATTACATGAAAAACAACTGTTTCCAACTATCATGGATGCACAGAAAATGAACCTTAAGAAATGGGAGTGCTCAACCTATAGTATGGTGAAAAAACCTCACACCTCAATGAAGTGCTTTTGCGGTAGAAGGAAAGCTAAAGAGCTCGAAAGCTCACAGAGCTACAGTCAGTCAGTAAATCTGAAGCTCAGCCTGGTTTCTTGGCCTTTTGTTTTCATCAAATTTGACTGAAAAGCCTCAGCATCCAACAAACGGCTGATGCCCTCTGAAATTGCCCCATCAATCCCCTCTGTCAAAATTGTGGGAGATACAGAAAAGGACCTCCCCTAAGAAGAACTGAGGAGCCTTCTAAAACAGATGGAGAAGAGTAACAGAAGATAACCTCTGAATAAACACCACCTCTGGATAAACAGAAAAGCATAACTTGATCGTCAGGTTCTTCCCTCTGCAAGCAGATTGGGAAGACCTCCTAGTGAGGATAACATCCTTAAGCAGATACTGCTTTTGATCTTGAAGTCAGGCTCCTGGAGAGTTTTGGCAATGAAAATATGCAAATGTTTCCATTGCAATGCATGGTGCATAATCAATCACGCCCAGCAGGCCTTACAGATCAGCAATGTACTCTCTAATCAGAAAGCCGCCCAGAGTTATGTTCCTGGAGAGACCAGGCAAGAAAATAATTTAGTGATGAAAACGCACCACTGCCTATACTGTTTATAATGATGGTCAGAAAACATGGCTGCAATTCATTTTGCCCCAGTTTCTGTAGCTATTCTAGAAGCACCCAAAGAAACAACGGGGGAGAGAATTCCTAGAGACATTTACTTTCTTTCAATCATTTCATATATTCTTCCATTAAATTATAAACTAAGTAGTAAGTAAAGTACAGGTACATGAATAAAAATTAATTTCACAGTATTGAGCAATTTTTTTTTATATAAAAGAAACAGAAGACAGCAAAATCCAATATATTATTGTTATGGCAAAAGTCAGTGCTTCATAGCAGTGAACCAGATGAGCCCAGGAACCAGAAGGCTTTATTGCACAATAGCTATTTTCACACTATATGAAGTGCTTAACCAGCTGAGGTTTAGCTTTGGCTTGCCCTTTAAGAGCACAAACTTGATACAGAAAAAGTTAAGCAGTTTGAAAGCTTTTTTTTCTTTTTTTTTTTTTCAGGGAATATAGGGTACAGGAGGACTGGGGAAAGGAGAATGATGTGGCCAGGGGATAATACAAATTCCACAATATTTTGACATCATTTAGCAAAAGGTTAACAAAAGCAAAACTAATCAAACACTCCCACCCATCAGAGGGGTAGGAGCGATGCCTGCCTAGTTCCTTCTTTAATTCTCTTAACCTTTTGGATTTTTCCAGTTACTCCTTCCTGAGACACCTGAAAGGATACCACTTCTGACACTAATGCATAGAAGTTTTGAAGGGTTTCCAGCTACAGCTGGTCAAAACATTTCTGTCTAGAAGGACTTTTAACACCATCACCATGTCCGGACATTTATTCTCACACTTTACTCAAAAAAAGGAAACTTCACCCCTTGCTCTCCATTCCCCACCCTTCCATCCTCATCCTCTGAGGTGCAGAAGCCATTCTCCACTGTGTCACCTGCACTGGTTCCCTACATCATGACTCACACTCACAACCGCTGTATCAGCAGCCTGGGCTGCTTCTTATCTTCCTCGTTGACTTGCTTTGGGCAGAAGTGTGCATTATGATAAAAATTGATGAAAATACAAATAAGTAAAAAGGCTCCGTTAAATTCCACACTGCTGCCTACTGGGGATATCATCTTTGATTACATTTGACCTATAGAGATGTAACTGCCTGAAACACTGGTAGATCTGTGCTTGCTTCTGTCCACAAGACAAGACAATTAGTCCCTCAGTGACACCACTCTCTGTTTAGAAAATTACCTTTCACTGCCCAGATCCTAGCGATCTGGGCGGTGTTTGATCACTCATGTTTGAACTGGAAGTCAATCTAAAGCGAATTCTCCTCTGTTGTGCAGAGAACATCTTAATTCTCTGAGATAATTGCAGTTTATAGTCCAGTGGTCAGACCCCTTCCTCCAAGACCGCAGTCCTTCATGCACCAAAACAACCAATAGATTTAAACTTTAAAGGGGAAATAAGGAATGCAAATTTCCTTATTATGCTAAATAATTCACCTACTCAAGCTGAGCAGTTTCATTTATGCTTATATGAGTTTCAGAAGTAGGAAAGCTATTTAAATCATATAAATTTTGTTCAAAATGACCAAATAGAGAAATCTGAAAAGGGAAAGACTTGATATTGTTCATCTCCCATTCCATTTTTGCATTCCAAAACATTTTTGTAAAAAATTCAGCAAAAGAAAGTCATGGTCTCTAAGCACGTAACAGAGAGAAAAGTCTGCAGTATTTTTGCAAGATGAAATAGAAAATGTAAACAATTAACTTTAAAATTGGATTTAATGTCAATACTAAAAATATTCTACATGCAATAAAATATTCAGTTCAAATCTGCCACATTTAGCCTCACATTATTACTTTAAAGAGCTGCCCCATGAAGCACCTTGAATATGTCAGGACTTTGATGGTAAAGACAACCTCCTTTGTACACTGAAGACCCCAGTTCAGGTCCTTGCTCCAAATGCAAAAGAACATGAACCCACACCTTCCATGCTCCGGACAAGTGCGTAACTGTCGGGCTCTCAATTAGTATGGATCTGCCCCTTCTCTCCAGATATCATTGAAAAACAAAACTCTAAAGCATCATTGTTTTCCATTAGTTTCTCATTCTCCTGTGCACACACGTAAGACAGCCACCAGCCTGTCCCTGCTCTACAGTTCCACCTACTGTAATTTCAGCGCCACCTGACCACCTATCACCTGAAACACCAGGGACTCAGTCAAGATATTTTCACACTTCTGAAATTTCAGAGTCTATAAGTGATAATGAAAGCCCTGTGGCTGACTGCCTCAGAAGCAACATTTATTATGCCAGTGTTTTCTGAATTGTTAAGTATTTTGGATACTGCCTGACAAAGACCTTCATTCTTATTCACTAAGATCCCTAAAAACGGATAAAATGGGATGGATCTTGTTTCATTTTGTGGTCGAAGTGAAGTATACTTATCCATGTTACCAGCTCTTTGGCAGACACAACAGAGCTCTTATGGAGATACTCATATGCCCTTGTTAATAAGGATTCTGCAGTATGGTAAACTTCTGTCTCAAAATCACTTGCATATTGTCCTGGGTTTAGTGAGATACCGCAAAATTTATCGTTACCCTTTACTTTTGCATCTGGAGTGAGGTGGGTAACCATCTCATTTCCACTAAGGTTTTCAAACTAAATAAATAGCAAGCTTAATTTCCATAGCATTTTTCTATGTCAAAACCATAGCTGGAAGTTTTTTTGCAAGGAGGACGTATGTAGCAATAAGAAACTGAACATATTAAACACCTTATTTCTCCCATGCTTTTGTAAACATCATCTGATTAATTCAAGATGACTTTCCGCAAATGGATACAATAAAACTGCAAAGGCGGATGGATGTTCTCATCAGAGGAGAGGACAGTCAATTCAACAGGTCCTGCCAGGAGGTAAAGGGAGGAGTAACTCACCTCTGGGGAACATGCAACTCCATCAGTGCAGTCCTAGACAGAAGACTGGAAGGGGCTTATAAAGAGGCAGGAGACTGTCAAATGTGTGGACTCTTACCTTTCAGAGAATATGACTTAAAGAGATCAAACCGTGCTGAAGAGGAAGAGAGACTGGGCATTCCCCCCATTACAACAACAAAGATTTATGAGAATCTCCAAGCAAATCTCCAAGCAAAGGTTTTAGTCCATTGTGGCCCAGTAATTCACCTCACATTAAAAATGAAACTTAAGCTTGTCTGCAGAACTGTAGCAAGACTGACCAAGATGTTTATGAGGCTATTGAATTTAAACTCCAGGTTTGTTTTCTACTTCATTCTCAAATTCTGCTAACGCAGCACTAAACCCGCATGTCTGAAAACATGCGACAATCTAATACGATCAATTCTGTGTTCCCAACAAAATACAGAAAAAAAGAACAATTTTAGAAGACACCTTCACACATGAACTTATTTCCTATCTTCTTAAGTATCTTGTGCTCAACAAGTGGTGTCACAATTAGTCTTAAGAAGGTATTGAAGATGTTTATTCATCCTCTTTTCCACCTTTTTGGGGAAAAAATATCCATCTCTCCAAGGAAGGATGATTTTGCAGCTACAGAAAAAGGGAGCTTGACTACTTCTTCAAGTAGATTATCTGCATGAAGCAACACAAAAAGGCACTTGAAACCTGCACCTTAGCTGTCTGCATTGTAAAATGGAAATGTTAACATATGGTTTGAACAGGAGGCTGGACTAGGTGACTTCCTGAGGTCCCTGCTGACCTGAATTTTCTGATGATCCTATTTGCTTTGACACACATAAGAGTGAACGAGAAGGGCACTCAGCTATTACAGGGTTGATTACTGGTGAAAATCTCAAGTAAGTATCCTAACATTTGCAAGATTTTAATGCACAGCTTTTTACTAGGTATATATGGGGGGAAAAAAACCCAACCTGTCAAAATGCTCGCGAACTTTGTGGTTTTCACAAGTGTCATCTATGAGAGACAAAGGAAAACAATCGTCATCCTGTTCTGGATGATATGGCAGAACCTGCTGGTTATGTTGGTTATTATAAAGAAAACAAACCAGTAACAAACAAAACATCCAGTTTTACTACATATTTTTTAAGTGGCACTATAAACTTGGAAGGTGTTTCACGGAATATTATGTGCAAGTGAATTTACCAGGCAGATTAAGAAAATACATTTGCAGATAGACTGATGGCAACAGAAAATCATGAACAACAGAAAGAAAAAACACTTTTCATCTGGCAACACAGAATACCAAATTTGTTGTCAGTTTTTCACCATTGATAGAAGTGAGTCTGTTCAGCATTACTGGGTGTTTTTCTTTTATACTAATGTTAGCATTTCCTAGAGGAATCATTCCCTTTCTCTCTCAAAGCAGCGATGCCCTTTCCCAAAGTCCAAGGTTCTAGACTCTGTATTTTCAAGCCCCTTCTCTTTAAATCACTAATCAGAATGAAATTCTCAGTTTCTCCTTCTCTTACTATCATTTCACTTAAATATCAAGAAGAAAAAAAAAACCACAAATAATCCTTCAATTTCCTGCTGTGACATAATGTCAAGTCTCAGATTAAAGAACAATTATTTTTCTCAAATTAGTTTGAAGTGTAACTGTGCAGATGCGAATGCTTAAGACAAACACTTATGTGCACTCACAACAGATCCTCTAGGAATAACAAATTAAAAAGCAATACCAAATCCTCAAATCTCCATTTTGTATAAATTTGATTTCCCAGCATTGGCCTTCCCTCACCACTTTTTTCTGTTAATTCATTTCATAGAGTACATGACCCAGCTGTGTACCTATACAGGGATGTAACAGAACATAAAATACTACAACCTCACTATGCAGCGTAAGCCACTGCACACTCCCATGAGTATAATGTGGCTGCAGGTATGGCAGTAAAAAATAAAATAAAAATTTAAAAAATTACAAAAAGTTGCTAGCAGATAAGATGATTATGTGTATAATTCAGAAGATTACTTCTTGGGGTAAAGCTGGGTCAACAATCTCTTTGTATTAAGACAGGTCCTCTTCTGAGAGTACCTCAGTTGCAGCACGTTCTAAAAGCATTAACATTGCAAAAGCAGTACAAAGTGGTACCCTGCAGATGGTCTCAGTTTCTGCTACTATTGTTTTCAATTTTCTAGCAGATCTCTCAAATAGTGGAGTTGTGATTAACTTTGGACTGCCAGGAAATGAATACTACTAGTCTTAGTAGTTCATAGTATTGCTTACCAAACTTGCCTCTAATATCCTATTAAAAAAAAAAAAATAATTAAAAAATGGGAAGAAGAAAAAAGAAAAAAAGGCTTAAAACAAAACACAACAAAAAACACCAACTCTCCTTACCTTGCTGGAGGCACATCAATATTTGAAGAAACAACCTTGCGCTTCTGTTCCAGAAGGCAAACCGAACGAGTGTTTTCCTTTTCATACTCATGAGCTCTGCTTGGTTTTTTGGTCTCTGCTGTTTTTAAATCTTCCTCCTTTGTGGTGAACAGGAGAAACTGTTGGTCTGGCAGTTTTTGACTGATGTCACTTTTTACATCCTCCTGTTGAAATGCAGGGAAGGTCATTTCACGCTTGATGCTGGCTGCCTGTAAAATTGAAAGCAATTATTCAATTTTCCTCTAATTCTCCTAAAATGGGGGGAGGGGAGGGGGGGAACCCAATGCCCACAGGCATTTATTTCTAATTAGTTCTTTGAATCAGAGAATACCATTTCTTTGCCCTTCAAAAATTCTGAAACTGCCATTAATTTCTCAACAGTGTTGGAGAAAATAAGCAATTCTTGTCCATTTGATAAAGCAGTTACCTCTTAATGTTAAATCAAAAACGTATTTGAATTGGAATATCGGAAACTGCAGTCTGTACAACATATATTTAATGTACACACACACATCTGCACTGCATAATTATTAAAAGAAATCCTAGCTGTCCTCCTCCTAAAATTCCAGGTGAGAAGTCAGAATTTATCCAAATAAAAGGCAACCAAGAAATTGAAGCGCTTCTGACAACTTACTGGATTCTTTAACAGCTGTATTTGTAAATGATGGTTTCTCCAGGAGCAGAATAATAATAATTCACTATGATCCAACTCGGCTGCCAGAAGGCAAAGGGGAGCAAGCGATACCAGCAGGATCTCTGTAAGGAGCCCATTCAGCAATAAGAAGCACGGACACACACAGAAGCGATGTCAGGCTGTCCCTTTGGCTGCCAGCACTTCCCAGATCTTTAGGTCTGCTGCTTCCCATAAGCAGTGACTCCCTAAGCAAATAAGTATCTTATAAACTACCTCTCAGGAATACAATGTGTTGGTGTTTATACAGCAAATGATTGCAGGGTTGCAGTGAAGAGCAGGGAAAGCCAACGGAACCAAGCCACTCCATCTTCTCAGCAAGAAAAACAAAGCTCAGGACCTAGATTTCCTTCTGAAACGCCACTCTCTCACCGGCCGTGCTTCCTCAGCTTCACAAGGCAGACCTACCTCACAGGCTGTTGAGAGCCTCTCGTTCTGCCATACATCTGGCCAAGCGCCTCCAGCCCCTCAGCCTGATAAGGTTCCTCAGGTCCCTGCCTACCAGGAGCATCTGCTAATGGGTTATTTCAAGTTATCTGTGCTTTTCAGATGAGCAGCTTTAACTGTGAACTTGCCAAAAAGTCCAGAAGATGCACCAGGGAGGCAACCCTTGCACCCAACCCAAGCAGCCAGGTAAAATATAGCCCAGCAAAATGGCTGCCTGTCCCACCTTGAGTAGAGGTACTTCCACACCACCTCGGAGAAATCCAGACACCATCTAGGACTTGGTAACTGGATTTTTAGATGCTTGTAAATTACTCCTGAACTTTACAGTGGAGAAATCTACAATGTGTCACCCTCTGATAGCAACAGCACCAAGAAACTGAAAATCTTATGTAAATTCTTCCCTCACTTCTCCTTTTCATCATCCAAAAAAAATTTACATCAATGTATGTGTGCATATATTTATGCATAAAAATCTATAAAAAATATATTCCTCTCTTCACAGATCTTCCTGTCTATAGCTTTCATACCTCAGCAGATATAAAAAAGGATTCAAGCAATCTTAAGTTCGCGGGAAAGACAATCTTGCCAAGGTAATTTTGCTTTGTCCAGTAAAATATGCAACATTGCTAACACATAAATATTTAGAACAGATTACTTAATTGTCTTATTCTACTGTTCCCATGGAAGGGCTTCTTTTAGCAGTTGTTTCAAGAACAAAACTAGAATTGTTACTTTATGAATGTAAATAGTAGAAAGAATTAGTCATTTTACACTTCTTCACACACAAACAGATGACACATTACCAAAAAAATCTTCCTGGAAGACAAAACAGTCAGCATGTGATCACACAGAATTAAGACAAGACATATAAACAACATAAATTTAATTCTGATTTAATGATATTTTTAAAAAAACCCTCAGATTTACAATAAGCTTTTTATTGAGTGAGGACCTCAACAGATACTGAGTTGCCTTCAATTTTCACGAACATTGACGCAGAAGTGATGCACTAAAGCAAACAAAAATAATTTAAAAAAAGCCTGAAAACAGCCAAGTTCCTATATCCAGCTGCTAGAAATTATATAATGCCAAACACAGGTGTATATGTAAGACTTGAATTCCATCCTCTCCATTGCCATATGGTCTTCCATTGCATGACCACATACCTTTTCCTTCCTCCCCAAGATTTCCACCTCATCCGGTGCAGAGGACAGTGCTGTGCAGGGCGAGAGCAGTTACACCCACTGTGCACAGTAGAGTGCTGGCGTGCACATGTACGAGGCAGGACCCAGCACCCTCCTCCTTGCTCTGCACAGCCCTTAAAGAAAGCACGAAGAGCACAGGAGAGATGCAACCTCCCTCCTTCCCTACTCTCCAATACCAGACTGAACATGGTATTCATCAGGATGGCTTTAATTTTTTGTAACCCAATAAATCCTTGATTTTAACAAAGAAAAAAATCATTGATTTATGGAACTGTAATATTTTATTCCATTTCAGCAAGCATAGTGCGCCATACATGATTAAGTTTCTTTACAGACCTAAACAGTGACAATAAAAAAGGTTGCAGACTCAGACTACAGCTGTACAAATAAACCCTAAAACTTAAAAAGCAGAATACTTTTACTGTGATACCAGATAATCTATTCATAGATATCAAAATTATTCACATCCACTTCAAATATATTCAAATAACAACTTAGTTTTTACATGCTGACATGCCATAATTAATAGCTGACCCCATGCAAGCATATGGAAGTGAGGACTGACAAAAAACATACAAGCAAGTGCTCAAGTTGCAGACCTGCTGCCAAGCAGTTCAGGTCCTTTGGCTAAATGACCAGAAACAGCAGAAGACCAAATCCAACGCTTAGACCAACTCTCTTCCTCCTCTCCTTCAGTTTTCAACAGATGTTTGGAAATACTAACCTCCTAAATGTTCCCTTGAGATCGACTGCAGAAAAAGAACCTTTTCTGCTTTAAAAGCAGGTGGTCATGAGGGAAAGCCAAGAATTTCCCTTGGTGGCCACTCTCTGGTAGCTTTCTCCTGCTCCACAGGCAGTTTTTTCTGCTTTAATTGATCCATGTCTATGGCAGCCATTTCCACTTGATACACCTGCCCTATCTGGAAGGGTACAGGGTCTTTTGCTGGAAATCCAACCACTTACACAGGCAGCCATCGACGTCGGGAGTGCAGAGGGCCACAGTCACTTCACTTAGTAGGTTCCCTGCTTTGTGGCAAACACATTGATTAACCACCAGGACACCCCTGTTTTAAAGCTCTGCTTCACCATCTCTCGCATTTTGGAGGTATCAAGAACAATTTCCAATATATCTTTCCAGATAGGTTAACTTTTTTGTCATATCTTATCAGGAACTTCCCCCCCCCCCCCCCCCCCCCCCCATAGATGCTTTATATTCTTTTAACCACTTTGAGACTTGTGGTGGTCCTCTAAGTCCATAACACATTTCGGCAAAAAATTCATGGAAGGTCTAGTCCAAGCAGACCCAGCCGGCCTTGCAGCCGGCCAGATGTTAACACCATAAACGCAATTTATTTCAGCTTACTTCCAATACTTTGTATTTCCCTCTCCTTAGCTGGTCTCAAACTCCATGATTACATCGCTCCCTAATGGTTTGCCCTTCCTTGTCATCATACCTCTGTTATTTGCCGCTTTACTGCCTCCAGTACTAACTGCTGATAAAAACTTAAACTTTTTTTCCATACACTTATTAATTATCATTCATACAAGCCATTTTGTAATAGGCTAACTTTTTCCATGCAACTCATTGCATATTTTCACCCTTAAGCCATGAGCCACCTTCAGCGTAATTTCAACCAAGTCCTTTGCAGCCTGGCCTCAGGCAACCAACATCACTTGGAAGTTTAGTCACTGAAACAGGAGTTATAATTTTATTAATGCAAATTTTAAAGAATAGCTTTGCTTCTGTCTGCAGTTACCCGCACCTGCCTTTGGCAACTTTCCTCCCATCACCATTGGGCAAGGGAAACTTTTGATGTGCCACTGCTTGGAAGTGACAGATCAGTACTACGTACACCTTCCTCACAAAAGTCAGCTCTTTGCACAGCCCCACAGCTGGGGTCTGGTCTCGCTTTACTCCTTCCACTGCCTTGCAGTAAGCACTGGTCTTCCCATTAACTCTCCTCTGAGTTTTCAGCACCTAATAACAACCATTTCCACAAACTTCTTCAAAGGCATGAGATGGGTCACAGAATGTTCTTCCCTTGCTGATTTTTCAGTATTTTAACTTGCCAAGCGCAGCAGCACAGTGCTGTGGCAGCCCTACTCTGGCGGACCAAGACAGGTGCCACTTAAACCAGAGAGTTTGGTAGTCTTCCTGCAAAAACTAGAATCAGTATCTTGCTTTTGTTTCTAAGCAGAAACTATTAAACAAAAAAAGCAAAGTGTTTTCATTTCTGTTTTGAAGTTGTCAAGACAATGGTATATATTTAGGTTGAGGGGTTTACTTTCAAGCGAAAGCTCTTGTTTGATTCATTATTATTATTATTAAAGTGATGAAGTTTAATACTCCATGCAACAGCTGAATTATTACCACAGTTAATATTTTCAGCAGTATATTAATAATTTTTCATTGCAAAAGCCATCTTAACCTGCCTATAGAAACTTGTATTTGGTGGCATCTTGTCATAACCAAGTTGCTAATTCTGAACTCCACATGGCCCAATCAAGACCATGCATTGCAGTGGAAGTCTTGCCCAAATTAAAGCATGCTCAACATCAGTGCAAATTTTGAGGAATTCAGAGGAATAATTCTTTCTATAGAGGATGTGCAGACTGCAGTTTTTCAACAGCTTAGGCCTTAACTTATCTGCAGTCAATTCTTGTTATGCCCAAAACCACATCCTGTTAAGATGCTCACACTGCAGTCAAAGTTCAGTCTTCTCCAATTTCAGTTGGAATTTCAGCTTGAATTTTGCCCTGAATGGCAGAAAAATTATTGATCAGACAGCTCAAGTATTGAATCACCTAGTCAAAAATCAGCAAACTCTAGAACAGATAGACCTATCACATTTATACGTAAATGCATAGACTTATGTTTGACAGACTATATATGTCATCTCTTGAGTACAACCTGACTGGGCTTTAGCATCTTCTCTTGCTTCTGGTGCTTAAAAACTGAAATTACTTATTTTTAAGCAGTTTGCTAGCATTTAACAGGCATTAAGATGTCTGTTTCCTATACAATGGAAAGTATTAAACTCTCAAGAATATTAACATCATTTACCTGTATGTGACCCTAATGCATAAAAATGTGCCTTCAAATGTAAAAACTGACTCCCACCTATGTTCTTTCATATTCCCTATATTTTTGTGCAGCACCTGTGCATCCAGGTGGGCACACCAGGAACACAGATCTCATTTTTAACAGGCTTTGTGAGGGTCTACACAGACAGATGGCAACAGAAAAAAAATTTGAAAGAATTGCCATGCCACATACCTTGCCTACTTTGCTGACTGTTTTATAAACAACTCAGGGGCTGGTTTACCGATGAGAAGTCGGGCAGTGGACGTGATGGAAGTACACAAGCAAAGAGCAGCTGCCCAGCACAGAGCGTCACTGCGACTGAAGCAGAACTGCTTCCAACCCTGTGACTCAACCCAGCATCTTCAGTGAAGCTATGCTGATTTACAGCAGGTGAGGAAGATCTGGCCATACATGTGATGGCATCTGCCTGCCAAGAAGCAGGTAAGCAAACAGGCGAGGCTTGTGTCATGCTCTTGGGGAGGACGGCAGTGAGCCCAGCAGGCTCCCCTGATCTTCTGCGGGCCACTGGCTAACTCCTATTTCTGCTCACATTGTCTACTGGGATTCTGGAAGGACTTAGATATCTGAGCAAGTCCCCTCCATGCAGTTTGAATCCTAGAGGCCTGGATAAATTAATCTTGCAACTATGGCCTGTTTTGTACTATTATACTTTGTTCATAGATGAAAAGCTCATTCTACAACAGCAGCAATAAAAGTACCTCTAAACCCACTAAAAATATTTTACGAGGGTGGAAGGAAGTATCTGTACAAAAGCTGACTGCATCCAAAACTCCCTATTAAAAAACCCCAAACACTAGCAGGAATACACTTTGGAAAACTAGCTGCTTAAAAACCCCCACTTTATCTTAATAATTCTGATGCCACTGCTATGTTCCCATTTTTGTACAAACTTCCTTTTCTCCCTTAACTTGTAAAGCTATACTTCCTTTACTTCAGCTGCAGGCTACCATAACTGGACTTAACCCCAGTGTCACTTCATTCCAAAACCAAGACCACTCACAAGCCACACTGGCTGCTTTCCAGGTTGGGGGGAGGCAGGAGAGGGGGGAACACGCTAATTAAAATACACATTAAAAAAAACCACCACCACCACCACAGTCACCCAACACACCACTCCAATTCTGGATATATTTGCACTGTCAATAGATAAATAATTTTAACTTAATTGTGAATCCTAGCCTTATGTACAATATTAACACTATATAGCTGTTAAAAAGAACACAGTTCAGATGGAAATCAAAAATCCTCATCCTGATCTACTATGTAATCAGTTGGTCTAATTCTATCAAAAAGCTCTTTTGATTAAACATCAATTAAAACCCACCAACAGCTACAAGACAGTTTAGCACCAGCCAACCTGATGTATAACTCTTGTTTTTTATAAACAGTTTTTTCATTCTGACTTTGTGACCATCTCTTTCTGTTTTCTGAAATAGATGTAAGCATGCCAAGTGTTAGGGACAGCCAATAAAAGTTCCATCTGGTAAGAAGACAAAAGTCACAGGATTTTTTTTTTTAAACAAGGCTTTGGCAACATTTTTTATCCGCTACAGAACAAATAGGCAGCTCAATGAGCAAAGTGAAAGAAGGAATCAATATATTATTATTGTATTAGTATATTAATGGAAAACAATAATGAAATGGATATATTTAACATGATATACATTTTAAAAGTTCAGCCAAAACATGAGCTCAGTAACTGCAAGACTGTTTTCAGGCCAGCCTGAACAGCTAGGCTATGCTCTAGGGACAAGGATAAGCCACTACTTTTCTGAACAAGAAAGAAATTGGGAGTAAATTCACAGCAAAATACAACAAGCAGCAATGAGAAACACCAAACTTATTAGCAAGGTAACACCATGCAAGTAAAAAAATATTTAAATTAAAACCCAGAAGGACAAAGGTTTTGGTTTATTCATACTGCTTTGTACAGTACTTCCAGTTCAAGTTCCTGTAATAGAGATTTTTATGTAAAAAGACTCTAATTTTTGCCATCCCAAAACAGCATCCTCACTGAAAGGGAAGAATGCATTGAATTTCACCAGAAATCTCTATTCATACTGGAAGACAAAGAGAAAAGACAAATTCTCATAATGATGCTTGGAAATAATCTGCCATGAATTTCAATGTATTATTACATTTTCGAGTATACTTTGCATTTAATTACTCACTTTACCAGTGGTTGCTCATTACACATAAACCATGTCAATCTAATCACTCTAAGCATTTGTAAACTGCTGTTCCTCTGTAACAATACGGAAGATAATGCATTTTAAGGTCACTAAGTGTTCTTTACAATATATAGTATGCATTAATGTATAGTAATGTAGTATTATTAATTTTCAACAAGGGTAGGACAAAGTCCTATCTTCGCAATTTGACTGAATATACAAAACCATCCACAGAATATGTTTTCTAAATATTAAAATACAAATCTAAACATTTTTGTTATCTGGATTCACAATATGGTATTAGGCAGCAAGACCTGGAGTCAGCAAGAAGTTTCTACCCTTTCACCATCATATGTACATCAGTTCTTGTCTGGCTAAATACAACTCATCTACAGAAACCACGCACCCCAGCAGCAGCCTAAGGTGTTTCTGAATTATACAGCATCTACCCAGATGAATGACAGAAACTTTCACTTCCACATTCGAAATTCAGTACCCATCCAGGTACCTGTTGTATCTAAAATGAAACAATAACTAACCTCTGACTTCTGAAATTCTGCACTAACTGGCACAAGAAGTATAGATGTCATTAAAATTAGACAGAGAGGTGTTACCAAGATTACAGGCAGAGACAGTGAGGAACACTGGGAATCCATGGCCCTTCCCCTACATGATTTTCAGGTCTAAACAAAAAGGATTCAGAGGTATCTGAGCCTTTTTCTTTCTACCACATGAACAAAGGGATCAAGATGTAGAAGTATGGCAGCTTCCTTTCCCATCCCATTCACAGCCATAGGAAGTTCCTTACAGAAAAGTATGGGACATGACTTCTAAGATAATCAGACACTAATTAGTAACAATTACCAAATATTAATACTAATTGTAGAATGTGTGCATCTTCCAGATTTGCTTGTAATGTTTAAGTCTCCAAGAAGCTGAAAGACAGGGACAAGGAGCAGAATGAAATCCCCATAGTCCAGGAGGAAACAGTCACCTGTCGCCCCACTAGACATAGGTGGAACCAGATGGGATCCACCTGGGGGTACTCAAGGGAGCTGGTGGAACAGCTTGCAAGCCACTCTACATCATTTATCAATGGACTGGCTAACTGGGGAGGTCCCAGAAGACTGGACGTTAGCCAATGTGACACCCATCAGCAAGAAGGGCAGGAAGGAAGATCCAGGGAACTACAGACATGTCAGCCTGACTTCGCTGCTGGGGAAGGTCATGGAGCAGATCATTCTGAGCGGCACATGCAGGACAGCTAGGGGATCAGGCCCAACCAGTATGTGTTTATGAAACACAGGTCCTGCTTGATGAACCTGATCTCCTCCTATCACAGGAGGACCTGCCTAGCAGATGAGGGAAAGGCTCTCGATGTTGCCTGCCTGAGAAACTGGCTACTCATGGCTTGGATGGGTGCACTCCATGCTGGGTTAAAAGCTGGCTGGATGGCTGAGCCCGAAAAGGAGTGGGGAATGGAGTTACACCCAGCTGGTGGCTGGTCACAAGTGGTGTTCCCCAGGGCTCAGTATTGGGGCCGGTTCTGTTTAATGTCGTCATCGACGATCTGGAAGAGGGTATTGAGTGCACCCTCAGTAAGTTTGCAGATGACAACCAAGGTAGGTGGGAGTGTTGATCTGCTTGAGGATAGGAAGGGTCTACAGACGGATCTGGAAAGGCTGGACAGATGGGCCAAGGCCAATTATATGAGGCTCAACAAAGAGAAGTGCCAGGTCCTGCCCTTGGGTCACAACAGCCCCATGCAGCGCTACAGGCTTGGGGCAGAGCTGCTGGGAAGCTGCCTGGGGGAAAATGACCTGGGGGTGCTGGTAAACAGCTGGCTGAACATGGGCCAGCAGTGTGCCCAGGTGGCCAAGAAGGCCAACAGCATCCTGGCTTGTATCTGCAATAGTGTGGCCAGCAGGACTAGGGCAGTGACCATCCCCCTGTACTCTGCATCGGCGAGGCTGCACCGTGAATGCTGTGTTCATGTTTGGGCCCCTCACTACAATACAGACAGACATTGAGGGTCTGGAGCACAAGGCTTATGAGGAGCAGCTGAGGGAACTGGGGGTGTTTAGCCTGGACAAAAGGAGGCTGAGGGGGGACCTTATAGCTGTCTGCAACTACCTGACAGGAGGCTGTAGGCAGATGGGGGTTGGTCTCTTTTCCCAGATAACAAGAAACAGGACAAGAAGAAATGGTCTCAAGCTGTGCCAGGAGAGGTTTAGATTGGATATTAGAAAAAAATTCTTCACTGAAAGGGTGGTCAAGCATTGGAACAGGCTGCCCAGGAACGTGGTGGAATCATTAAGTGTTTAAAAAACATGTAGATGTGGTGTTAGGGACATGGTTTAGTGGTAGACTCAGTAGTCCTGAGTTAGCGACTGGACCTCATGATCTTAAAGGTCTTTTCCAACCCAAATAATTTTATGAAATAACACTGTGCTCTCCATTCTGTATATGCTGGGTATGCAAATGGATGACTTGCAGTCACTATTCTGCAAACCTGGCTAGCTGGCTTCAAGTGGATGGCAGCCCCCAGCCACGGCATCTCTGGAAGGATCTCAGCAGGTCTTTCAGCCCTGTTTTCCTTTTTTTTTTTTAAATAAAACAAGCCCCTGAGAAACACATTGCCTCTAAACATCTTAAAATTAAGAAGCTAGCTTGGAAAGCCTTAAACAGAAGGGAAGTGGAGGATCACAACTGCAAAAAACAGGTTCATGTTTCATTTAGCAGTCCTGTTGCTGTGCTTCAAGCTTTGCTAAACACGCTCTCCATTGAGTGCCTGGGTACTCTACCAAGCTAAAAACAACTTGGCTGGCCAGGAATGGGCAGCCATAATTTACTTCCCAATTACTGGTTTCACAAACAATGAGTTTAAAATGAACTAAACCAATTACCTACCGCATCTTCTCGCAGCAACGTACATGCCTGGCCACGCAAGCAGGAAGCGTGCCTCCCAGGCAGTAGGTTCCCTGCAGTGAAAGCAGCACGAGCAGCGCCCAGTACTGCTGGAGCAAACTGTGGCCATGCACAGGACCAGAGAGGGACTAGAAACATGTGCCCTGGGCTGGCCAAGGAGCACTGAAGGACAGAAGACATGATACACCCAGGTCTTGCTGGCTGCCTCTGGGAAAGTTTAAAAAAAAACTTAAATAAAACCAAGCATGCTCATGTGGAGTAGCAGGGAAGTTCAAACAAACTTTTTTCTTCTTATTTCTGTTACATGTAATTACAAGCCGTAATTAGCGAGCGCCATCAAATCAGGTGTTCTTACTGCATTGGCTGAAGCTCTCAAACCTCCTGTCACGGTATTTTCTATGGTATGCCTATGAACATCTATTTTCTCTAAAATGGTGATTTTTCCTACTTGTAAGAATGTAAAGAGGGTCCTAGAAGCCTGTGGCAAAGTACCTACTGTCTTTGCTGTCCGAAATTTTGATTCTGCTACTGTCTTTGCTGTCCGCAATTTTAATTCTGTCTACGTTCAAAAGCTGTACATGACAGCTTAAGTTTTCAGTAGCTTCATACAGCCTTGTGTATGGACTGTCTTATGGACAGAAATATCCATCTGGCCTTTATTTCCAAATTTCACGTGCAAATAAAATATCTTTCGTTTCAACTATTTCAAGACCACTGCTGAAGATGTATGAGAAGCTCCACTTGTTTCTCTTTTCACTTGCTGGTGGTTTGGGATCAGTAAGGATGGCAGCAGTTCAAAGCAGAAGGGAGAAACACCATCACTTCTTCTATCATCTAATTCAGGATGAAGCAAAAATCAGGCCATATAAGAGGCAGTGGGGAACTCCCCACACTTAGCAGAAGATGGTGGAAAGGCTGCCTCACTGCTCCTCAGTAAGAATCCCTTGTTGTGTTCACCTGCACTTGAAAGCCTTCCTCCTCTGTCTGGATAGACACACATAGCGGAGTATGTCTAGTGAAAAGAAAAACAGATGAGCTTTATTTTCAAGATCTCTTGCAAATAAATAAGGTACAGAGATGTGTGAGATTTCTAAGGGTGAAAACGACTGTCTGACTTTTGAAGCAGCCTGCCAAGATGAGATGCTGCAGATCCCAGATTAGTTAAAAGGGTATGGAAATATAATCCATTTGCCTTAACATCCTGGAAATAAAGAGACTTTCCTCTTCTTTTGTTTGTTTGTTTAAATAATGGGTTTTCAGTGAAATTAAACCAAGGTAGTTCACAGACGCATCCACCTGTCGTAACTTCTGAATGAAATAGGTGCTGTGAATGAAAGCTTCAAGGGCCAGTGCTGATCCCTGAAGCTGAGACCCTGCAGAAGATATTATAAGATCAGAATTAAGCATACATCCTTATCTCCTCTAACTTATCTTGAGCCTTCAGAAGAGATGAACAAGCAAGGAGTGTTGCCCCCACTTAAGAGATTCTCTCAAATCTATGTTCAGCTCCAGAAACAACATTTAGCAGTTTTCCTGTTCAGAGTGGGAGAGGTGCCAAAAAGGGAGTTTATTTTTGGGTCTGACTATGCAGAGAAGTAGTATCACAGAGTTTCATCTCATTATCCCTGGAAGCAATGGAACAACACTGGTAGAAACCCGCAGAAGCCAAACGTGACTGTCTCTTCCTCAGCCACTCCAGAAACCAGCCCTCTATCAAACCGCTTTTGATGGATTTGATTAACAATGCAATGATGTCTCATGGGAGAAAAGCCTTCACAAAGAGCCTGAAGCACAATCAAGCCCAGATAAGTACAGCCCAACCAAACAGCTGCTGTCCTCTAAAGGAGGTAGGCTTGCTCCCTTTCTCACCCTCCTTTTCCTCCCTATGCATGCCCTAATTATATCATCCTATCTTTTCCTCTGCACCATCAAGATGCTTGACAAGCCCTTCCCCAAGTCACCTTAACTTACTGAAGTTACATAGTGTACACTCTCTGCTGCATGTGTTTCCTGCTGTTCCAGTAGTCTGCAAAAGCACACAATGAATTCTGGCGCAAGCCCAAGGTAGCTAGTGCATGGCTGGAAGCTGGAGGAAGGACAGGGAGAGGAGTGCTTTACCCTTTTTGGAACTAGTGAAACACTAAGTCACCTCACCATGGCTCCACAAACTCCATCTGGTTTTACCCAGTGCCTGGGCACAAAGCATATTGTGCTGCAAAGACTGCTGCTCCTGCAGAGGGACATACCAGCATGGCAAGAGAAACATCTGCAAGGTCAACCAAGCAACCACTTCTCTCCTGCTGAGAAAGTAAGGACAATTGTCTAGAACAGTGGTGGCCATGCATGTTGAAGAAAAATATCACTGTAAATGCTTAGCAACCACTAGGTTCACCCTTATTAATTTTTCTGCTTTTTCCATATAGTTCTGTTAAGCTAGATGAGAACCACTTTCCATGGCCTTATGAACCACAGGCTGCAGAGCAACCACCACTAATCTAGACCTAAAAGCAGCACAGCATTCTCTTTAGAAGTATTTTAAAGCAGAAAAATCAGATTTTTTTTTCCCTTTGGCAGTACTTACATTTGTCACAATTACATCAAAGGAAGAGACTTGTTGAGAAATACAAGGTCAAAAGCACTGTTGATCCAAAGAGAGTTCTTTCCACTATTTCAAAGGGATATGCATGTATACATAAAAGATCAGGCTGGCTCAAATGTTTAGCTGGCCAATTTTGCAAAGTCCAGTTTATAGAAGGTGATTGTACAATTTGTTCTCTATGTCAGTACGATGCAGGCATTAGCCACATCATCTGCTGAAGCACAAAAAATGTAAGTAACCATCCAGTCTTATGAATGCCTGTCCTAATTGCACCGCCCATCTAAAGTTCCAGTAACTTTTTATCCACTATGTTAGAAAAATACATGAAAGATGGTAAAACAATGAGCTATATAATGTCACACTTTAATATCTAATCATTGAGGCATTTTACCTTCCCTCTGACTCTGTGTCCAGTGATCATAAAGATCTTCTATAGTATGAAGCAATACTTAAAAATTATTAGGACTGGTCTGGAAAGATTTTAAGACTAATGGATTCACCCTTGTGGTTACATAGTTGGGCTGAAATCCCAAATCTGCTTAAACTAGCAGGACTTTTCCATCAACTTCACCTGAGCATTTTAAGGAAATTTGATTCTTTATGTTTTGCAAAACCACCAATAAAGATATCTGTATTTTTATCCAAAGTTCAAGCAACAGAAGTTGTTCAGTTTCCTGTCTTCATTAGTTTTGCTGTCAGACAACAAATACCACCCACACATGTACTTTTTAATACAATGAGACAAATGTCACCACAATCATTATTTGGGATTGGGAAAGTTTGGCAAGGTGGCAGAGCGGTGAAAGTGATCCCATCACTGATTGTTCAGCAACAGCAGTCACATTAAATTCCTACATGCTCTGTTCAGGAACACGCTACAGTGACAAATGTCAACACAAGTTCATGAAATTGAAGCTGATCACCATATATTCACTTTATATTTCCCTTTCAATTTTCACAAATTAAAAAAAATACTAGTAAGAATTTCTCTCTTAGCCTACTGTCCTGTAGTCTTCGGGCTGGCCTCAAGCAGCAGGAATAGTCAAGCTACTCACTATTTTTAGAAAGCAGTAATCAAATAAATCACGTGAATTATAAAGCCAATGGGCACTCCAATTCTGAGGGGGGAAAAAAAAAAAAGACAAAAGAATCATTGCTCAATTCACAGCAGTATTTACAGAGCAGACACCAGCAAGGACCAGCATGTTCCCTACTGCCCAAGCACCAAAGCTCGCATCTTTGAAACTGGCACAGTCTGGGGCACAGATTTATCATACAGTCTGCTAAGATCTCTCTGGTGCTCTCATATCACTGGAATTTCTAATCTTGCAGCTGGGAAAACACAAGAGTAGGCCTCAAGGGTTCAAAACTGCAGGACCATTAGGCTTCTCCATAACCTTGGCACAGAAGCAAGACTGGAAGAGCACAGGGTCAGGAAAGGCACAGATGGTCCATGCGTCTGTACTTGTCACAGGGCACATTACAAATGTTAATTACCAGACCATGACAAGCCCTTTCTCAATACGTAGTTTCCAGATGAAAAAAAAAAAAAAAAAGAAAGAAAAAAAAAGTCACTTCTGTCTTTAAGAAGGAGGGCCCAGGGAACTACATGCTGGTCAGCCTCAACTTGATTCCTAGGAACACGATGGAACAGCTAATCCTGCAACCTATTTCCAGGCACGTGAAGGACAAGGAAAATCATTGTGAGCAGTCAGCATGGCTCCACCAAGAAGTCACACTTGGCTAGCCTGACGAGCTTCTAGGATGAAATGACTGGCCTGGTAGACTGCGGAAGAGCACTGGATATTCTCTATCAAGACTTCAGGAAGGCTTTTGAGGCCCTCTTTCATAACATTCTCATAGACAAGCTGCTGATGTATATGGGCTGTATGAGTAGGCACTGACATAAGCTGGAAGCTGGCTCAACAGACAGACCCAGAGGGTGCTGATCAGCAGCACAAAGCCTAGTATGAGGCCAGTAAATGGTGATACACTCCAGGGGTCAATACTGGATCCAGTCCTGTTCAAGATCTTCATTACTGATCTGGATGATGGGGCAGAGTGCATGCTTAGCAAGTTTGCAGATGACACAAAACTGGAAGGAGTGGTTGATACACTAGTCATGCTGCCATCCTTGACAAGGGACCTTGACAGCCTAGAAAAATGAGCCAACAGGAACTTCATGAAGTTCACCAAGGGGAAATGTGAAGTCCTGCACCTGGGGAGGAAGAACCCCAGGCACCAGTACATGCTGGGGGCCACCCAGCTATAAAGCAGCTTGGCAGAAAAGGTCCTGGCATCATGGTAGACACCAAGTTGAACATGAGCCAGAAATGTACCCTTAGGGCAAAGAAGGTGAATGGTGGTGTCCTGGGCTGCACAGGACAAAGGATTGCCAGCAGGTGGAAGGAGGTGATACTGTCCCTCTGCTCAGCACTGGTGAGGCCATACCTGCAGTGCTGGGTCCAGTTCTGGGATCCCCAGTACAGAAGAGACAGGGACATACTGCAGACGGTCGAGCAAAGGGCCACCAGAACAATTAAGGGACTAGAACACCTTCCTATAAGGAAAGACTGAGAGCTGGAACTGCTCAGCTTGGAGAAGAGAAGGTTCAGGGGGATCTTACAAATGTCTACAAATAGATGAACGGAGGGTACAAAGAGGATGGAGCAGGCTCTTTTCAGTGGAGCCCAGTGACAGGACCAGAGGCACCCGGGTACACACTGAAACAGAGGTTCCCTCTGAACGTCAGGAGACAGTTTTTTCATTGTAAGGATGACTGAGTACTGGCACAGGTTGCCCAGGGAGGTTGTGAAGCCTCTCTCCTTGGAAACATTCAAAAGCCATCTGAACACAGTCCTAGGCAACTGGCTCAAAGTGGTCCTGCTTGAGCAGGAGAGGTGGACCAGATGACAACCAGAGGTCACTTCCAACCTCAACGATTCTGTGATAAAGACTCATCAGCACCTCTCTATCCACCAGTACATACGGCATAACTGAAGGCAGACAACTGATCATTCTCAATTGAACTCATTCCAGACTGAAAAAAGTCTAGCAAATAAGAATCAAAACTGTTAGTGGCTCCACTGTACCTCTTTATTTTCACATCGTTAACAGTTTTCTAATACAATTCCTTTTATGGGCAAAGTGGTTATAGTTGGTCTGTGTCCCACAAACAACAAAAAAAGTACATTAAAAATCCTCAGCAAAGTACTCCCACTCATTCTTTATTATGGGAGAGCAGAGAAAAATTACCATCTTATAACCTCACCACCCCCAGCTCTGCCTCCAGTAACCCATACTATGTAAGCTTTTTTTTATTTTTAATAAGGAAGAAAACAAAAATATCCCAAGTCTAGTTGTGCAGTTTCCACACCAACTTCACTAGACAGGTTTTCACTCAATGACTGTAAGAAACTGAATGAAGTTTGAAATTTAAAAATCAGACAGGTTTATATACCTCCAAAGAAATGGCTAGGCTGCTGGTGTTTACCTGCTTCTCTTATTTCACTCTTTAGTTGTTCCCCACTGTCCACCAGTATCCATTAATTATCCCTCTTGTTACTCCTCAACTTTGCAGAAGAGGGTAGAGCAGGATCATGCTTGTTCTGAGTTTGCCCACAGCCTAGCCTAACAGGTCCCTGCACCAAGATCAGAACATGAAATCTAATGTTCTAATAAACAGAAGTATTTATAGAAGTATCTTTAACATTATTAGTCTGAAAGGGAACATTTCAATTTACTTTCAGGTTAGCATGCAAGTTCCTAACGTGTCTTAGAGATCTCTCCACCACTAAGCAAATCTGGTATTTGAGGTCTGCATTTTGCAAACTGCCTGTTAAAGTATATTTGCACACACGTATGAAAGCTAAATTAAATAGCACTTCGCTAATCAAAGGGGAAAAAAAAAAAAGTTTGTTTTGCCCAAGATGGGCCTATAGTCCATTCAAACAAACTGGAAGTTTGATTTGAAGGACAACAATGAATGCACACTAGGCTTTAGAAAGAATGCAGAGAAAAGGAGCAGAGAGTGAATTCAACCCAGCCAAACAACACACATTAGTAACAGGCAACTGGCTTCTTCCAGACAAACTCTGAAGATTCTTCTTCATCCTATCTATCACACAGATGTCTCTATCTTTTTTAAAAAAAGACAAAACCCAACCCATAACAAAACAAATTGACAAAAATCATGTTGAAAATCATACTTTTTCCCCGGATTAACCTAGACTCCCACCAACATCTGTCATTCCCACTCTGAAACCTCTGGGACAGACTTGCATGTGCTCCATACTTCTGATCTGTTGCAAATTCCACTTCACAAGGGGGGGGGGGGTGGTGGGGTGTAAAACTGAGCCTAGTGTGCTTGAAGTTGAAGTTTTGCTTACACAGCTTGGGCTTTCATATTCCTCCTGTGTCACAGCACAGCTCTCTATGCCTCGCTCTTCATCTGCTTATTTCCCATGATTTTGGGAGCTGCATATTTGCAGGAGGAAATCCATTTGTGGGAAATTCATCCTTCTGAACTACCAAGAAGTGCTCACAGACAAGCCAGTATCTGGAATGAGTAATTTTACATGGGCTTAGGGTAAGGCAGAGACCGTGGCAACATAATGCTTGAGGAACAGGAGTAGCCCCCACAATCAACTGGATTACAAATATCCTGGGTTCAAACTCTCAGCCTGTAGGCAGAAACTGGGCTGGAAATAAAGTGGCAGCTCAACTGGGCTAAATAGAAGAAAGCACTAACCCCTTTCTATTCACAACAGTAGAGAAAACATTGCAACATGTTGGCAAGTTATCACAAGCCCATGTTCAAAACCAGCTCAAATCCTCAACCATAGTGCTCTAGTAGTTTACAGGCAAATTAGCATAGCTCTGCTACTTGCACTGGGACTTGCTTGTAAGTACCAGAAAAACACAGCATCACAGACCACTGACGACCCTGCTCCAAAACCTTCTCTCCGTATCACTGAAACCAGCTGTTTCCATGGAGTGAATTAACCCCTGCGTGGTACTAACATGGCTGCTTGTGGAATCGGAACCAAGCTCCATACAAAAGATGAAATAAACAGGACTACAAATTAATCCACGCTTCAAGACAAAGTACTGGTAATTACGCTATTTATTCTTTTTTCATCTCATTTCAAATGGCTGGAAATCTAGATGCAGCCAATGCAGCAAGTATGAGCTGGACAAAGTTTCACAAGCAAAATGAGGTCTGTAAAATCAGCACCTTAGTGTTACTCAGATGAAAGAACTAGTTTTGCCAAAATAAGAAATCCTAGCACTTCTCAAAAAGGCTGTCAAAGACTCTCTGGCTACTCTGTCATTACCCACCAGCTACACACAGCATGCTCTTGCCTCTTCCAGCATTATATTAAAATAGACAGAGGAAAAGAGAGCAACAGAAGTGTTCTCCAGCATCCTCCACCTGGACATCTATGCAGCTAGGGGAATACAAAAAAGCAATTTTTTTCTCTTCCCCATGACCAACAGTCTCTCTCACTCTTTTTTCACATCTGTTCTCTTGTCCCAATACTAGAAATTGTCTTTTAAAGTACTCCTTCCTCTCTCTATACCCTCAAACTTAAGTGTGAAGTTCAAAACCAGACTGCCAGTGGCACAACCACACAGGGGACTTCTTTCTGGTGAAGACAACACAGCTATAAGACCTGATGGTGCAGGTACTTTTTTCATCTTGACCAGTGGACCAAATTCTCTTGCACTTTTAAAATATATTAATTACACTGCAGATCCTATGATGCATTCATCCATGTATCACAGGCGCTCCACAGAAGTAACTTTGTGAAGAGCCCGTGAAACCGCTAGTTTTAAAATGCCATTCCACCTAATGGGACAGATATTAAGTGTACATGTACACCATCTGTATCTACACCACACACCAAAACATTGTGTGCTGCTTTCTAGTTGCATTATCTGGATACCATATACTGCAAAAACAGCACCTGTACCACTCTGCTTTCACGTCTGATTAAATTCTGAAGCTCTTCAGGATGTCTCTTATTCTGAAGGGTAATGGACCCTGCAGCAATTGATGCCCTCTCCCACCAGTGAGCACCCCTTCAATTCCCTTTGCTCCCAGACCCTAAGTCGGAAGGCCAGGTCTGAGAGTCAAATGTTGCTGACCCCATGCGCCAGTTCCCTGGCAGGAATCCTGTCTGACAAACCACAAGCCAGGCTGTGCCAGTCCCATTACCCTCCCGCGGTTTTGCAGTTGGACCTCTGCATTCATTTTATGCCCGCTTCTCTCACATTTAATTGGTTGCTTGAAAATTACCTGGAAGAACCCTTAGCTTAAACTTTATGTACTCCTCTGATAACAATCCCTAAAGAAATATATAGAAACCAAAGACAATTCCTTTAAAATGTTAAATTATAACAGTTTTTCTAGCTTTTAGTACTCCAAAGCATAAATAGTGAAGAGCAAGAACAAGTTATGACAATTACAAGGGTTTTTCCAAAGAGGGTAAATACCTGCACCCGGTTACCAAAGATTACTTGAGAGTTTATTACATAGACTATAAGTAGACTGACACACATTACTCCACTCATCTCATCTATGAAGCAGACCTACAATCCAGGGAAGCAAACACACGAAAGCACAATGTTCTTATATGCACATACAGTCTTAACTGCAAGGCAGAAATATCAACAACCTTTACTTACATTAACAGACCTACTACACAAAAGCATGTTGAGGGCTGACAAAGAGAACAGTAGACTCCAATAAAAAGAAAACTGTACACTGCCACATTATAGGCAGATGACACCTATGTAATCCAGTTGATATTTCAGATTACTGTGCTCCACTTGAGAACTTCACACTTTTCCTTTACTATGTACAGGGGAAGTTTCTCTAAGCTTCCTCTATCACTTGTTCGTTGCCATGGGGAGACTGATGGGACCAGAAGCCCATTATGGTGCCCTTCATCCTTAGGCTACCAGTCAAGTGTCAAAAGGTCTTGTAGCAACAAAGCTGTCCCAGGCTGTCAGGCCTCAGTAGCACAGACAGTCTGACCCAGGCAGACAATAACCACATCTCGTTGCCTTTGACAAGACTTACTGAAGAGCTGCACAGACAGGGTCAAATGACCCAACTGCATCACAATTACCCTGTCCCTGCTATAACAAACTTGCTCTGAAGCTATATGGGGATAACCTGTATTTCTGCTGCTGCTTTCTTTTAGGGATTTTTTTTGTTGTTTCGTTGGTTTTGGTGTGTTTCTTGGTTTGCCCCCCCCTCCCCCTTCTGTAGATACAGAGAAGACTCCAATGGTAACTACTAGGCCTATCCCGATCACTTGCTAAGTAAGAATCATTACCTGGATTTAAAAAAAAATGAAATAGTCAAAATAGATACCCTTTAAACTTTCATGCACATTTGTTTTCCCTAACTAGGTTGTTTCCTAACCTATGACTCGAACACTGCCCGGACCTACTCACAGACTTAACCCTACTATCCGGGTTAGCCCAGGAGAACGCTAATTACAGAAAAACCCTCACGATAAAATAATTAAGCCTAGATCTGCGGGATTTCAGCCTGCAAGCATGTTCAGCAGGTTGCTTCAAAACGCACCAGGCTCACAGGGCTGCCCGAGCACACGCAGATGGGATCCGCACCGGGCCTCTGCGCCGCACTGCTGCACTCGGAAACTTTTCACAAATCGCCCCCCCCCCCCCGCCGGGTCTCCTTAGCACGGCCACCTTCCCCCGCCCTCGCCGGAGCCCCCCAGCGCCCTGCCCAGCACCGCGCAGCCCCCACCACCCGTACGCACGACACTGGTCCTGAAACAACCGCTGCGCAGACGGCCAGGCTGCACGCCCCCACCGCCCCCCAGCAGCTCTGCTGCCGCGCACTTTGCCCGCGGAAGACCTAATACTCGAACTACTTCAGGTAGCAGCAACTCCCCACGCACGCCCCCGTCCAGCCGCGCAGCTGCCCGCACCCGCCGCCCCCGGGAACAGCTCGCCGTCCTCCCGGCGGGCCGCCGCCGGCACCCGCTTCCTCTGGGACCGGCCGCCCCGCCACGCAGCACCTCGGCAGCGCCGGGGCCGCCCCGCCGCCCGCCCGCTTCCACTCCCGCCGGCAGCCGCAGGCCGCCCGCCCGGGGCGGGCCGCTGCGGCCGCTCCCACCGCTCCCCCGGCCCGGCCCGGGGCACCGGCCGGCCCGGCCTCGCTGGCCCGGCACCCTCGCCCGGGCCCCTGCGGCGGCACCGAGCCGGGCCGGGCGGCTGCCGCCACCGCCCCGCTCCCGCCCTCGCCCTCCCGGAACGCACCTTCAGGCTCCCCCGGAGGGGGCCCTTGCCGTGGCCGGTCAGCGCCGGGGGGGGGCTCCCCAGGCCGCCCTCCTCCTCCTCCTCTTCCTCTTCCACCTCCACCACCACGTCCTCGTCTTCGTCCTCCTCCTCCAGCGCCGCGGCAGAGCCCTCCCGCCGGGGCGGCCTCCAGGCGCTCTCAGGCTTGGGGGGCCGGACCCCGTCCGCCTGCGCGGCCGCCGGCCCAGCGCTCAGCCGCCGGCTGCCCATGCTGGAGCGCTTGGCCAGGCGCCGCGCCTGCATGGTGCCTCCGCCCGCCCGGCCCGGCCCGGCCCGCCTCCCGCCGCGCTCAGCCCCGGCTGCGGGCAGCGGCCCCGCCGCCGGCGCGCAGCGGCAGCGCCGATCCCAAGGGGCGGCGGCGGCGCTCACCGGGAGACGGCGGTGGGTGTGTGCGCCGGACGCGCCCGCGCCGCGGCCATGGGGCCCCGCGGGCGCGGCGAGGCGGGCCCGGTGCCGGTGCGGCCGCCCCGCCGCTCGCCCACCTGCTCCCGCCGGCCTCCTCCGCCGGCCTGCCCGTCCGACCCGGCCCGACCCGGCTGTCGGGCGCGGCGCGGGGTCCGCTCCCGCTCGCCCTTCTTCGCCGCCGCCGGTCCCCGCACCAAAACCCGGACTGGATTCCCGCCGACCGCGGCTCCGCCAGGCGCTGCGCGGAGCCGCGCTGCCTGCCCCCCCCGCCGAGTTTCCCTGCGGAGCGGCGCCGGCCCCCGCCGCCCACCTGCGGCGTCGCGGGGAGCGGGGCGCCGGGCCGGCCCTGCCGCCCTGCCCCCGCCGGCCGCGGGTCTGCTTAAGCGGCGGGAGGGCCGGGGGTGCCCGGCAGCCTCCGCATGCGGGACAGGCTGCCAGGCGCTTCGCGTGCGGGTGCGGTAAAACGATTTCACCTCTCCGCAAAGCACATAAATGGGAAAAATGGAACTTTTGGGAAAAAGGCTGAGAAGAAACTGGGGGTTTTCGAGGTGAAAAATCGAACCAGAGCTGTCTGCACCCTGTTGAGGAGAAAACTATCTGGGATGGTTACAGAAATAATTTTCAGCTTAAATTGTAGTACTTCTGCACTTTAAGCTTTAAAATAGCTTTCTGAAAACTTTTTAAAATTAAAATAGTTTCCAAACAGTTTTAAGTTATTGCAGTCACCATTTAAATTTATTATAGGATCTACACCATTTATTAAATCCTCCTGAGACTGAGTTATACTTAAGGTTGTCACATGCTTTTCCTAACCTCTTCCTCCGTAAGTTTTAAGTCTGCACGTACATGTTATCTTTGAGCCGTATATCTATTCTTTTCCATTTACAAGTGAATTACAGCAATTCCCTTTTCAGTGTTCGGTGCCTTTCACCCCGCACATCTGTTTTAGAGACATGCCAACAGGCCAAGTGTACACCTAGTATGTCAATACGAGGCTAAGCTTCACCTTTAACTCTAGGTTAACTTGTCCCTGTCAAAAAATAACATTTTTTTATCATTATTAAAAAATAAGTATTTATTAATTTTGGAAATAGCATGCAGCACTTCCTATGCAAGAAATCATAGATAATACAGTACCCATTCTTAAAGAAATAATGGAATTCCTTTTCATATCAAACTGTGGAAGTTGTTCCAATTTTCTCAACCCAGCCCCACAAACACTTGTCTTTTGTCCATGCTTTGAAGGTTTCCAGAGACTGTGCACCTCTGGACAAGATCTGCAACAGCATTGCTGGCAAATTCTGGCATATCAGGTCTTCCAGCAGTGTTTCCCCACCCACCGAAAAGTGACATCTCCAGGTGTTTTACCTGGGCTTTGATCAGCTGCACTGCAATGTCAGGTCGGCCCATCTCGCAGCAGAACAGCAGTCAAAGCCCCTGGTATGTACAGCCACAAGATGTCACGTCTTTTTTCCTGCCACTGCATAAGTATTTAGCTTCCTGATACTTGGTTGGATGGATCAGTCACTGTTTTTTGAAGCTGATGTTGCATAAAACATAGATATGCTTTTTAGTTTTATTCCTACACTGAATGTTCAGAATTAAGGTTTAGATTTGGCAGAAGAGTCATGCTTAGGTTCTGTCTTAAACATGGGATTCCACCATGAATTTAAATGGTATTCTCCATTCCTTCACACTTGTACCTCAAAGGCATAGAAATGGAATCATTCCAATACCTCTTAGTATTAAAATTATTTGAATACAACCTAAACCTAATTGTGATCTTCTGTAGTGGCCTGTGTTCACAGTTATCTAAATTATAATCACACTACTGATGGTTCCATTCTGCTGCATACTAGGATACACGTTGAGAGAGTTCCTTGATTTTTTCAAAGGTCTGTATGTCTTAATTGTAGCAAAACCAGAATCAAAATTAGAAATCATATGCACTGAAGGTGTTATCACTGACTTGGATTAGATGTGCTAGCCTGAACACCGCAAATAAACAGGATGGAGACCAAGGGATCTCTTGTAGAAAATAGTGGTGATACAGGATAGCTGGGCTTGCATGGACATGTCTGTTACTTCCATGACAGCTCACACTTTAGCCTCTATTTGAACTCTATTCAGCCCTTTTATCAGGTTAGTTCCTGCTGTAAGATACAGCTGACTTGAGGCCTCTTGCCCTGAGGTTTTGGTGGGTGAACAGAAAAGCAGAGATTGTTAAATGAGAATCAGGCTTTTAGTTGTCAGTTCAACAACAACTGTTTCAAAAATTACTAGTTGGGTTCTCTTGTTTGGGAGCATGGTGGCAGAAGGCAGAGAAGGAGGACCAGACAGGTTCTTAGGGCCACATATAACATCCCAGGCCTGCCTGCCTGCCTGCATTCAGGAGGTTGCTCCATCCTCCAGGATGCTGCCTCTTCTCCCCCAGGACTCTGGCAGGTCATGGCCCCTCAGCACTCAAAGCAGAGCAGGATGGCAGGTGAGCCTTGGAAAAGTTGGGCAGGATGGCAGAAGAGGGTAACCAAGTTCTGGTGGAAGGAGAGGAGGCAAAATAGTTTTGGAGTCAGGAGGGATAAGGAACGGCAGTCCAGAGTTCTCTGGCTGATGGGCATGGCAATCCTGGGAAGGGGTTTAAAGAAGGATATTGACTTTTGATTAATAATCTGAGCTGCTAATGCTTTTTACTCCTGCTGGGTTATGAAATGCAATGAGAAGCCAGTGTTGACAACTCTACAACAGATTGGTTAAAGATTTCTAGCACTTCTCAGGCGAGCCAGATTGGAGCTGTAGTAAGAATAACTTCTCTCACAATATTTTATACAAACAAAAGATAGAAATGACTGTTTGCTTCATTTCTCCCAGTCTGTCTGATTTGCAGTATGAATGGAGCTGAAGCTGAACCCATATTGCCCTTTCAGTGCTTCCCAGGAAAGTTCAGTTATGGGTAAAGTTTTCTAAGGACAGTCAGGGAGTCCTAGGTACAGTCCTCTTCAGTATCTTTACATTCAGAAATAGTTAAGAGTCAAACACAAGCCATAATCCACTGTCACCCATCAACATTTTTTCCCCTGAGACTCAGTCTTGGCACTCTTGGGGTGAACTGCTGAACAATTCTGGCCCATAGCCACGTCCTGACATTGAGTAAATTCTTGTGATATACAGGGTAATATGGCATCACTTAGCTTAACAGAGATATCTCATGATTGTACTACAGCATAATATGCCTCTAATGAAAGTACTGGCTCTGGCTGTAATAATAGCTGTTTACATGTTAATGATTTCCAAGCTTATTAAAAGTTAATGTGCACATTCGCACTCCCTTTGTGTATATGGCTTTCCAACACAGCAGAAGTGTTTCAGATGCTTCTTTGCCTCAAACTATAGCAATCCATTTGTATTTCAAAAAAAGAAGTGTCTCTCTATAAAGACGTATGAGACAATTTGAATGATAAGTATATATGAGCATATGTATCTTCCTCCAGAAGTTCTAGAAAAAGCTGTGAAGGTGAATTACAGTGGCAGCTTTGCGGTTCATCTTGTGTAATTATTGTCTAACTTCTTTCAACAAATCCACTGGGAGCTATGTGTGCACTAGCCACAGAAAAACATCTGGCTTTCTGTGGCACTGCCTTAACTGGTCTATACTGATTAATTTCTGGTGGAGTTTTCTTATGATACATACTTTTCCCAAACATTTTATACGGTCCATCTCTCATTAAGTATTTTCATTTTTAATGTAGTTATTTACTGACCTGTTTGACATTTTGTTCCATTCAGCTTCTGCTACATTATTCTGTGATCCTGACTGCAGGCAAAGTCTGCCTGACATCACATTGGGGAAATAATTCCTTTTGCTTCAAAAAGCAGGGATTCTTCCATAATGCTCAGGGAGGCACTACTCTGTAACCACCTCGCTTGCTGGTCCCAGAACTTCCATCAGGGACGATCAGTCAGTCAGCGATGCAGCTGCCAGCAGCAACAAGCACTAGCAATGGCTAACAAACAGTAGTATGGGTGTGCTTTAGTTTGCCTCACTGGAGCAGGTGGATACATTGCAGCATGCATTTTGCTGGACCACCCCTAATCCTGCCTTGGCTAGCTCTGCTTTCCTTTTTTTTTTTTTTCTTTTTCATTTTTCTCTCCTTTTCTTCTTTTTTTCTGATGTGCCTGCAAGGAAAGAATAAATTTATTGATTTATTTTCTTTAGTCTCTGAATATTTTCCCTCTTGTCCATGAATGCCAGCTTTTTATCACTAGAGGCAAGATCCCCTCTGCCGCTACGTCCTCCCAGACGGATGCTATGCTTCAGTACCTTGCCTTCCAAAAAAGTCTAGCATCAATAGGAAGCAAAGAAACCCTCAATTTTCTGCACATTTGACCTTCAGAGTTTTTTAAACACAACCTGCTCGAGCGGTTGTTCATTTTTAACTTTTTAGTGTGCAAAAAATATATTTGTTTTAGTATTCAAACCAGCATGTGCATGAACCACGCGTGTGTGTTCCACTTCTCTCATAATCCCAGGCATTTGAGCCCCTGCCAACTTCTTTATTTGGGGACCTGCCTTCTCCACACCCCCTTTGTAAACTTTGCATTTGTTTTGCTTTATAGTGATCATTGAAGTTCTCACTCCAGCTGGGAGGACAGCCAGGCACCTTCAAGAACAAGGGAATGATTGACAATATTAGGCAGAAAATTGTCTACCAGACGCTGCTCAAAAGGAGAGGTGGCAACCTTCCGACCCCCTTCTCAGTAAGCGAAATTGTCGCTTCTGTGACATGCCTCTGCCTCACTCATCAACTGAGTGGGGAGCACAAGGTCACTTCTGCATCTGACTTGTGCAGTGAAATGCCACCCTGCAGACAGGGCTATGCCTTCTGCTTGAAGGAGGTTCCAGCAACAACCATGCATTGGAATGAAGCAGCAAAATTCATCAGTCATTACGCATTACTCTTTTCAGTTACTGCTCTGAAACATTTACTAGTTCTGAATACCCTTACTGGTATGGAAAGGAATTCTGGATAGTTCATCCTTGGACTGTGAGAGAATGAACATCAACCAGAACTGCATGGCTTTTTTAAAACCCCTCCCTAAAGTTTTTGCTGTTGTCAATTATTAATTTCACGCAATTTACATGTTTATGTCTCTTAAAAGGCTTTGTTTCCCAGAAAAAAAGGTCACCTCATTGGACTTTCATGCCAGAACTAATACAAAGATTACAGTTCCCTTTTTTCAAATTAACTAGCTTGAGGAAGACAAAGGGATGAATTTGCAAAAAGTAAGACTAAACTTTTCCTACTTTATTAGCCTAAAGTGACCACAAAGGGGGAAGGGGGGAAGAGAGAAAACACTTTTTCTTAACAAAAGCAGCACAGGCCAAAAAAAACCCAAACCCAACCAGCCTACACTGAGGGCAGAAACAGAAAACATAGGCCTGTGTAATGCATATGTTTGAGCATATAGTAGAAATAATTATATATACACAGTTGAGGTAATTTTTACACAAAAAACCGTTTGGGGGAGTTTGTGATCACTCATGCATAGTAACAACAATGTGTGTGAATAACAACCCCTAAAATGACACTGGAATTAAAGGGAGGATTTGGAAAAGGAAAGATGATAATTGAAATTATTTTAAGTGTATTCATTCACTGTCTTAATTTAGGTGGAAATTCCCATGTAAGTTAGATTATGCTTATATTAAGAAATCTGCCAGACTGGCATGTCACCTTGCTCTTTCTCAGTGAAGTGTCAAAGAACTCAGCTTGATTCTGAGAGTCAAGGCTGAATTTGCAGAAGTAACAATTACAAAGAAAATAACCAGCTGTTCCTTTCAAAATGAACAAATCAGATCACACACTCGGGAAAATTATATTTTATAAATATTACAGGACCATATAAAACACTACTTAGAGTCTCACTTTTTACATGCAAACTCCACTGCAAATTTTGTAGAACTGAGATAAAAACAAAAAAACCTGTCAGCCAGCAATGAAATTATATACTCCAATAAATTAAGCAATGGATACAATTTTATTTTGATCATCTTGCTACCAATTATAAGATAGTATAGGTTTATTTACATAAATTCTTGGTGTTGGAGATTAATACCCTGCTTTGAAATGGGCAGTCACATATTTTTGGCTTGCATACCACACGCTGACATTAACCCTAAAGGCACTCGAAGCAAATACCACCGTAACCAAAATTTAAGGGAAACACCAGATAGCCAGATAACTTGGGACCACGCACACCTCACAGGTTCCTTCATTAACCAGCTGAAAGCCAGGCCGCTAGCTTGAGATGTAGGAGCCATTTTCTGTGTTGTACGAGTTCCTATTTTCTAGTGAGTAGAGGGTTCATTAAAGCTGATTTTTGGTTTGGGGTGTTTTGTTTTTTTTTTTTTTTTTTTTTTTTTTCTTCAGGGAAGCTCCCTGATGGCAGTTTCTATGGAGGTGCTCCTTCCAGTCAAGTCCTTAGGGGTCTTCAGAAAACCTGAAAGTTTTGATTAGTTTTCGCTAATAGAAAAGGGTGAAAGAGACAACTTAAAGACTGTTCATTCCGCTTTTCTGTCCTCCCTCGGGAACGAGCTGCCCTGTTCTCCACAGAAGGAAACGCGGCAGACCCCCTCCCACCTCCCACCCCGCTCTCCTCCATTTAAAAATCCCAAAGACACACAGAGGCACAGGCACACGCACGCCCTGGAGCCGGAGAGGCACAAATAAAGCGGCCTCGCTCGGTAAAACAGACGATCCCGCTCCGGGAACATGCCCTTTGCCGTCACACCGAAGACGAGCTGAGGCAGGCGCCGGCGGAGCTGCCCGTCCGCCCTCGCCACGCAGCCCTCCCGCAGCGCGGCCGGGCGGGCTCCCGCCGCGCTCGCTCCATGCTCCCGCTCGCGATCCTGTTCAGCTTTTGCCGCCGATTTCTCCTCCTGCCGGCAGAGCGCGGCCCGTAAACCTGTGCGGCCCTGTCAGCGGGGTCCGCCATGCCCGCCCTCCGCAGCGCGGCCCAGCTGCCGCCGGCGGGGCGCGGGGCGATCGTTACGCAGCAACGCGGGGAGGGATGGGGGGCCCCGCGGTGAGGGGCAGGCGGGGGAACGGCGGCCGCGCTGCCCGGGGCCGCGGGCTGGGGCGGGGGGGAGGGCGGGCAGCGCCCTGTCGCGGGCGCCGGGACGGCCCTGGCGGCGCCCGTACGCTCGAAAGAGGAGGCGGTAGGGCCCGGGCTCCCGGGGGTGCTGTCCCGCCGGTACGCGCCCCTGCGAGCTCCCGGGCGGCGGCGGGCGCGGCTGGGGGCCCGGGCTCGGCCCGCCTCTGGTAGGCGCGTTTGCCTTGTGGGGGACGGTCTGTGCTATGATCAGTGTTACAGTGGGTTATAAACAAACATTTCAAAGCCCCGATCACTGAAATCGGAGGATTGTGTAAGACTTCAGCTTCCCTAAAAGAAAAAAAACAACCCACACCAAAACCCACACATAAAACCTTTATAATCTTCCTCCAGGGGGGAAGGGGTGGGGGGTGGGAAATAACATTTGGAAATGTGAAACAAGTAGGGCAGCTCAGAAACCGGCAAATACATAAACGGACCCAAACGTGGCTCAATCACACCTCATGACTGTTGAGCTAAAATTGATGAACTGGGAGCCTGTGAGTTGGATTACATCGGGGCAGTTTGTGCTCAAGCAGTTACCTGTCGAACAGGCATAACACGCATGCAAGCATGTCATGTAAAACACAGTGTGGGTTTGGGGCAGAACACACAGTACAAAACACAAAGTCACAACTCATTGCTGTGGCACGTTCTGTTCTCCAAGTCAGCACCCCCCAGGAAACAGCAGAAGCTTTTCAAATACTAAACCTGATTTATTTCTCTGGCTGGTGATTAGGGCTTTGCCTTTGTTTTGAAAGGGAAGATCTAGTAAAACTGAAAAACTGCCTTTTGAAGTGGCAGTATTTCAGCCATCTTCTTGTGATTATGTTTTAAAGTGTAATGTTTTGTCTTGACTTTCTAAATTATTTTAATTAAATTTTTGGTTTCTAAATGGTTGGGTTTCCTTTGGAAACAGTAGAGCTTGTTCTGCTTTGCTGGGCTCCTTCAGTAGAGGTGTGTTGTATTTTAATCTGTGGTTTGTGTAAGCAAAATGAAAACCTTGTGGGTACTGAAAATGTTACTAAATACAAAGGGTTCTTTTCCGGTGTTTATAGAACAAACTTACTTGTGTATAAACTTTTTTTTTGTTTTAAATATGAATGAACTTATACAGCAGGCTTTGTTGTGGGAGGAATGGAGCAGCAGGGGAGAGGGGAGCACAGGCAGAAGCCAACCCCAGTCCTCCTGGAGGCTTTCCCTACTCTTGGCGTTAAAGATATTTCGTGAAAAGGTGCTAACACAATGCACAAGTCTGGTGTAGGTGTCGTGATAATGAGTTTCACTTGAACTACAGTTTAATGGAACATCTACTGCCTTGTCTGAGTTAGTCATTTGGAACATGTTACTCAGATAAACACAGTCTCAAAACGGAAAACAAAGGCAGAGTGAAGCAGCTCAGGGAAACACAACACAGAGGAGGAAAAGGCACAGCAGAGGATGGCTATAGTCACAGAGGAAGGACAGCAAAGGGGGTTGGGGGTGGGGGGGCAGGGGGTAGAATGGCAACCCGAGAGTTGCCCCGGAGCTAGTGAATGATAGCAGAGATACTGATGAAACCAAGCATTTTGTTTCCAATATTTATTTCCCCACAGTTTTCCCTTGAATGCAACTCTTCTTCACAGGCAGTTTACTGGAACAGGGGAGAAGAGAAGTAGGTAATCAAACTGACATTACAGCCTTGTGAAAGAGGCTTGGGATAACTACATGATGCAGGTAAGTGTCCTGAAGATACTTGATACAGCTGTTGTTAAAAATTTGGACCATTTTCTTTCTGTGTGTCTGTTCCTGTGATCACATTGCCTCTTGTGCTGCTCACAAGTTTGTCTGTCTGCAAAACCCAAACTTAGGAGACTTGGGACATAGATTACTGTTTTCCGACATAGTAGGTTATGTAGCATGGAGTTCTTTTTACAGAATAACAGACACCAATTTTAGAGGAGAATTAACCTCTTCTGCCACAGAGCATTATGTGAGCAGCCTGTCACATGAATTATTATTTTGAATATTTTAAGTTTAATAACTAAAGTGTAGCATAGTTTTTTCAAAAAGGAGATTAGTTAACGAACACCATCTATCCCTGCTAGTTATCCACAAGTAGATTACAGAGAATGATACTCCGTTTGAACATGCATTTTGCAAATGTACTCCTCGATTGTACTCTTTTATTTTGCAAATTGCAGACATTGAGATGAAGGGTCTATAATTTCATAGCTTGCCTTTCTCTTGGAACACTGGTGCTGCACTGGCACACATCCACTTTGCTGTGACTTCATTTGAATACAGCGAATTCTTTATTATGATTAACAATGGTTTGCTCTCTGGTCTGCTTGGAATCTCAGTCTGCTCATGGAGATTAGTGGGTTTCGAGCAATGCCAACTCACTAAATATCTCTGCTTCACTGAACTCAAAGACATTTGTGACAATGGATTTAGTAGTCATTTTCATGTGTATTCTTGCCTTCGAATGGATAATACCTTAGTAGTTCTGCTTTCCATTGCTGTTTGATTCTCCATCTCATTCAAAAGGGTTTAAATTCAGAACTTCTCTTTCCTCATGTGTTGCTTCTTTGAAATACATAAACACATTTGTTTGTGGTTTTAATCCTTGAATGCAACTCTCCTTCACCTCTTTGATTTTATTTTGGGTGAATACATTGTAAATGTGTATGTATTATGTCACTGTTCACAGTAGAAATAAAAAACCCCTTCTCTTTCAATGCAAGATTAACAGAAACTGTTCTTCATTTGAGAAGGAAGAGGCCAGTGGTGTCCCAGTTACATGTCCTGATGTGGCCATATGTCTAATTTGGCCACAAGAATTAGAGAATAGGCAATAGTAAAACCTTAGGTAACATCAGATCAGCAGCCCCTTTTATTTTTTCACGCCAGTGTCTCCATTAAGCTCTTCACCAGTTAGCAGGTAAACACATACAGACCTCATTTAGCTGTTAAGTCTGACTGAAGTATTTGTGACAAGTATGCTTTTTAAACTGGGATCATTTCTCTTCAAATCATGTTCAGTATTGTTTTCTTGTAAACATTTCTCTCAGTTCCACTGCAACATAACAAAATAATCATCTTCCTGCCCCAGACACTTACCTCACCTTTGTCTGAGTTATTCAGAAAGAGAGCTATTAGAAATAGATGGATATTTATTTTTTATTATGCAATTACAAAATACATGCAGTGAAATCTAGAAATATTAGACATTCATCATCTTAATTTCTAATTTTCCAATTAAGGTCATGGGCATGAGCCACATTGTATGTTGCCACTTACAGAGGCTTTCTCTTGTACTTGTAATCCCTAGTCTTTTCTAGGGACTCCTGGCCACTCCAACATTTGGGTTTAAAAGCTCTTCTTGCCCCTAGGTTTAAGATATATACCTTTTCTGAAATGAAGATACTTAACAGGTAAAGTGCTCTTGTGTAGTCAGAGCTCAGTGGTTCTAAATAGCTTGCATTTAAAAACAAACCAACTATTAGCAAACTCATCCCTGTTCTATACTACTCACTGCAAAACAGCCACACAGGTATGATTTTCTGATGGGTAATGATGGGATGGGATGGGATGGGATGGTGGTATAGGTACAAAAGGTGTTCCATTTGTGTGTTTATCTTACTTCAGCTGGAGCAGGGCATCATCGTTATCATCACCTAAATGATGAAAATGTGTTCATTTAGAGAAATCTCTCATGGAAACAGGGGCTTATGTTGCTCATTTATTTCAATGAATAGAACTAGGCAGTAACAGAGAAGTAAACCCAGGAGTTAAGCTTTTTTGAAGGTGTATTTACAATCTGGGTTTTATTTTCATTCATGTTAGTAAGAAATAAAATGTGGCTAAACAATATCTTATGTTTATCACATTACTTCTGTCAATGAATATATTGAACACAACTGCGTATAATAATGCATGATCCTGGAGTAACAAGTTTTAAATTTTTTTCCAAGAGAGGTGATCAGCCTCTTTCTTCTTTCTGAAATTTTATTAAGACAAGGAGCATTATTTTATCTTGATGTATGAGACAAAAAATTTGTTTTAGAAAACAGACCCCAAAAGCCTTGCATTGCTGCCAGCTAGACTTCTCTTTTAATTGCTCCAGGAGAACAGCAATTAATCTCCAAAGCTGGGTTTGATTTCAGAAAATGGATGAGCACAGTGAATTCCTTATTAAACTAAATACATTTACTAAACCAACTTTCTCAAAAGAATAAAAGCAATATTGTTCAGAGCTCCTAGTTCACAGAAAATCCAGATCCACCAACACAGGCAGAAAATAGGTGAGAGAAGTAAAAAGTATTAATGCTGAAAAAACCCCAAATAGGCCTTAATGGTACCTTCTCTATAGGGAAGTTGCTCTCAGTTCAGGATTTGGCTGTTGTACTCCCAATCCATGTGCAGTAAAGGATATAATTTATTTATAGTATTTCAGAGGCTTCTATGCAAATCTGTGAAGATCTGCCCTACTCACTATCTACCTGCATTCCAGAGGCCTGTACTGCCTCCTGAGGTACAATTTCCCACTGATGAGTGCAGTGGATCAGCCAGGGCATTTGCTTCTGTATGTAACGCATGCTCTGACATCAGTACCACAAAACCAAAGGTGGTGGCATAAAAATCTTGCAAGAAAGCTATGTCAGTGCTACACTACACTCGCAGCAATAAGCCACAAATAACGTGTTCACAAGTAACAGCCTGTCTGGGAGAATTGCTGTCACTTCTCTCTTGCTCCAAGTGCCAGATCAGCCTGAGCTGTGAGCCACTGATCACTTCCACCTGGTACTCATGATGTTGGGTGGGAAAGATACCATAGCTTTGGGCTGTTAAATCTAGGGCAAGGTTCCACTAAAGACAGTGCCTGAACTGCCACCCAGCTATGTGAGGTTGCCTGTGCATCATTACTTGCTCAGAGATGTAGTAAATCTTGCTCAGAGAGATTGTATCATTATAAAGCGTTAAAAAATTATTGGGTTTTGGTTTTGCACTCAAATAGGCATTTTACTGCAGTGTGACCCTGGTCTTTGCCACTCAAGCAGCCACCTCCAGCTCTTCTTAACAGACCCAGCATTTCTACAAACCTGTTTTGGGCTGTGCTCCACTGGGATCTCACCACCTTTACAGATTTACATAGCTTCTGACACAAGTCACATTGTAGCTAAAACATCTTCTAGCTGTCAGCATTCCCACCCCAGGTAAAAAAAACCACAGACCTCTACTATGCTCCAGCCACCTTGATACTGGTGCGCTGCCCTGGCCTGAAGATTCCAGCAATGGCAAGAAATATAATTATTTTGGTGCATTTGTTCCCTCAAAGCATAATTAAGCCACGAGTCTTGCATGTAGATGTGTACCAACAGGGGCTGGGCCTGTTGAAATTTTTCCATTGATCAAGCTTGAATTCCATTCAGAGTTAAAATCAGGGAAGCAGCTTCCAATCATGTACTGAATATTTGCTTGATAATGAAAGATTTAAAAACCTGTCCATGAGACTTGGTAGCACTAGATGAAGCCAAAAGGATTGTTACTGAATCTGCCCCAAATTCCCACTGTTGAAAAAGAGCAAGGTGATTGAATAAAAGGGACGATTTTCCAGTTTGCCTGTCAGCAATTGTGAGGAACAGAAGGTAATGGGGAAGAAACTAAAGGCTTTATTTGGGGGCCAGAGCTAAAAAAACCCAGTGCATGGTTCATCACAGGGCTAATACTGTATAATGATTGATGATTCTGTAATCGAAGCCCACACAGAGAGAAACAGGCTGTAAATTAAATGATGGAGTATTTCACAAATGGCTTGGAATTGTAATGCAATGATCAAGAACTTACAGAGAAAGACTTTATGCCCTTTTCTTAACAAGCTGCAGCATTTCTAACAGAAATAACTAGGGTTCAGATAATGCATTTATTTGAATGAAGGATTGATTTTGACAATATAAAATAGCCTGTAATCTGTGTGTCACATGCAGATTTCTACTGACACACAACCTCATGGTCTAGTGCACCAGCACTGACAGCAAATTAGTCTCAGTTTTACTGGATTCTTTAACCACACCAAGTGGTACTTGGAGAAATAAAGTTCTTTTACAATGTCACTGCTAGATAAGTAGCTATTACAACTGAAAAATTGGAGAATGATTTGGTGGTAGACTTAAAATCAATGTCTCACTGTATTTAAAAGTCTCTTTTTTTTAGACTTAGTAGAAAAGAAAAAGGGAAAGAGGTGGAGGAGTAATCCATTTCTCTTTCCCTTTTGACATCCTCAGTTTGGCAAGCCAATGGCTTCCTTGAGCAATTCACTGCAATTCCATACTGAAAAGCTTTCTCTCTAGAAGAAAAGCATCCCCCTTAGTTTTCCACAGAAGTGGAAAAGTACATATTGAAAGTAAATTACAGCATGCATTTGGGGAGATGAGTAGAATTATGGTTAGGAAACTGGACTAACATGAGCAAACATGTGCCAGAGAGTCCATGCTGATTTGAGCTAAAGAAAACATCTCTTCTTTTGGTCTGTTAGCTGTATCCAGCACATGGGCAGATCAGCCATGCAGTACACATAATGTCGCTGACACCTCTGGGAAACACAGGGTTTGTTGCAGCCTTCCAGAAAATTTGAGATGTCCGTGAAGTTTTGAATTTTATCTTGCCTGTGTACCACATAGCATATGTACACATTCTGTTTAGGAAATCCCACTGGCAGCAGCCCTAATTCTTTCTAACATTAAGTGTCACAGTGCAGCTGACCTCTTTCTTGAGGCAATCTAAGATGCACTACAACTGTCAGTTCTCAGGGGTTCTGGACATAATTTTTCACCAGCTCATCAGAAAACTGGACAGTGTTATTAACCATCTGTTATGGTTTAACCCTGGCCGGCAACCAAGTACCACACAGCCATTCGCTCACTGCCCCCCTCACCCAGAGGGATGGGGAGGAGAATTGGAAAGGAACGTAAAACTCGAGGGTTCAGATAAGAACAATTTAGTAGGTAAAGCAAAAGCCACTCATGCAAGCAAAGCAAAACAGGGAATTAGTTTACTACTTTGCATCGGCAGGCAGGTGCTCAGCCATCTCCAGGAAAGCCGGGCTCCATCTCACGTAATGATTACTCAGGAAGACAAACACCATAATACCAGATGTCCCCCACTTTCTTCTTCCCCCAGCTTATATACTCAGCATGATGCCATATAGTATGGAATATCCCTTTGGCTAGTTCGGGTCACCTGTCCTGGCTGTGTCCCCTCCCAGTGTCCCATGCCCCTCCAGTCCTCTTGCTGGCAGGGCCTGGGAAACTGAAAAGTCCTTGACTTAGTATAAACATGACCGAGCAACAACTAACACCACCAGTGTGCTGTCAGCATCGTTCTCATGCCAAATCCAAGACACAGCACTGCACCAGCTAGTAAGAAGAGAATGAACCCTATCCCAGCTGAAACCAGGACACCATCTCTTAAGCAATTGGTAAACAGAAAGGGATCTTCCTTTCTGTGCTGGCTTGCGTGATCATACAGTCTACCAAAACACCATTTCTGAGTTACTTGACCATTTTTGGGGCCAGCCTAATTATTTCAGGTTCAGGGGGAGGTAATTCCAGCAACGACTACTTCTGGGCATTCAGAAACTGCTCTCAAAGAAGTCTGAGTGTGCAAGTTGGGGCAGCTCTTGAGGACAGTGGCATCCATCCTAGTGAGATATGTGCAAGCCTTGTTAATACCTTCCTTTGTCATCCTGTTTTAATAATGACTTGTAAAAAATTCCCTAGCTCTTAGACCACGTGACAGTGTTCTTGTCTGTGGTGGCATATCTGAGTCAGATTTTTCTCCAACACTGAGAAGAAGGTGCGCATGTTTAGCATTTGGAAGAGATGAGACACCCATTTGCAAGAGCTGTGTTTCTTGCATAATTTACACCAGAGTGGTTATGACAACACATGAAAATGTGTCTGTGCGGTAGCCATCAGTGAGGATTCTGGTGGCTGTCCCCAAGCTTGCAGGGATGAGCATGTGAGAACTGTAACTGTGAAAAGGGGCACACAGGAGAATGACACAAGCTCCTTTCTGCTGGCCCCTGATTTTGGTCACAAAGCCAGTAGGGAGAATTTACAGTATAACTGTATGCTTCAGTGCTCTAAGGATTATTTTTTAAAAATGTTTTGTGCAGTGCAACATTTTTATCTTAAATCTCCCTTGTGTTATACGCTTGCATGCACATACCAGATTTCCTGTTGAGATATCCACTAGATAAGAAGAATTAGAGCTGTCACTGGTCAGGATAACACATCCATTAAGTAGCAGCCCTTTTCATGTAGACTGGTTGAGGCTGTCATCTAGACCACAATCTTCTAACTTGAAGATACTTAGCAGCTCATGTGTGGCCCTCTCATGGACAATTTTTCCTTGCATGCTTGTTTTTATCTTTTTCAGTATTACTATATTCAGCTTTGTTGGACCATACAGACACTCACCAGATAATAAGTATGCCATAGAGTTAGGGAAATAAATGCCATGAATGTTCATGAAACAATCAAATGCTCTAATGCACCCAACAGGGACTTAATCATTAGGTTTTTATAGCAGGATTTGAGAAGCATGTGGTAAACAAAGGATGGGGCCACATGCTAAACAGCAAGCAAAAAATAAAATACTGACTAGCTTCTCATTAAGTGAGTATTGTCCATTCTGTGCACTGGGTCAAACAAAGGGCTAGTGGTTAAAGACAGCATGTGACTTTAATTAAAGACTTTTATATGATATAGGCACACAAGGAGGCCAAATCACCTCAGGCTTTTCCTGACTTGCCAGTGTCCAGCTTAGAATCACTACAATGCTCTTCTGATACAAGGTTGTATGTGATGCCCTCAGTACATGTGGATACCTCAGCAATGTCCTAGCTGGAGTTTTCTGCTAAGAGTGCTTGTAGTAAACTGTTAGGTTTGCTTTGCCTTGGATTTGTTTGTCTGCTCGCTGGTGGCTGAGTGGCTCACCTGGTTGGAGGATTAGGGTACAAGCCATGGGCATGAGTGGGTGGTGAAGAGATGGGAACGATATATGACCCCCAGCACGGCATGTGCAAATGCATGGGATGTGATGGGCAAACCCAATGAGAAAACAGCAACATTGGCATCAGGTGCAACTCACCCTTCCCTTACAGCCTAGGCAGTAGGTTTTCCCAGCCACAGATTGACCCGCTTTGGTACTGTGGTACACAGATTGTCTGTCTTAATTACAGCACCTTCCAGGAGTCATTTTATGTAATGAAAAATGACTAGCAAGGGATGGTTCTAGCCAAGGAATGGTTCTTGCTGTAATTGACTATCACAATGTGTGTGTGTGTGGGAGCAGGAGCATACAGTAATTTGTATGTGCACATTGTGAATCACTTCATTAAGTGCCCTTGGTCTCATCTTGGTCTTTCTGACGCAAGAAGGCAAAGTTCTTCAGTACAGCTTGCTAAGTTAACAAGCACCAACTTCACTGTACTTTGAAGCCCTGATATCAAGAGCATTCCCCATCACTTCACTCGTTGCTTGTTTCTCCAGAGAATCCATATCACAGTGAGGTGTTGTACTTAGCCCTCTCCCAGAAAAGTTTAATAAAAAAGTCGGCAAACTACTGGATTTGTTCTATGACCATAAGGCACTCCCAGGTGTGCATCAGGTCAGTTCCACTTTTGTGAAAAACATGAAAGCACAGCGGTACAAAGCAATTCTATCCCCTATTAGCTCCCAGATGTGGCCAGCCAGGCATGGCTGCCCACAAAAACAGTTTCCAGCTACTGCAAAGAAAGTAAAAAATCCAGCTAGTGCAAAGAAAGTACTGCAAAAAATCCTCCAGCGCTGAAATCAGTGGTCACAGTCATGTCAGTGGCAACTACAGCTGTGACCGCAGTGAGCTTGGCAGAGCCAGAGTGAAATCTGGGTAATCACCAGAGCCTATCCTAAAGACACTGAAATTAGAGAAATCTTTTCAATTCTAGATTTGCACAAACAAACCAATCTGTTAACACTGAATCCAAGTAGGCACCTACTGTGCTTTTGACTTGTCAAGAGTGTTTCATGCTCTCACGACAGTTTTAGGGCTAGAGACAATTTTGAGGGGGGTTGAGCCAACACTTTTCACACATACTCCGTTTATTTACACTGCAGCTTGTTTTGTACATTGCCTACAAAATTATTTTTCACAGAAGAAAAGCCTGGCAACATGAGGGAAATTGTTGTAAACAACCAGAGTGAGCACTCCAGCCTGTGTACAATAGACATGCTAGAACTCAAAATAGCACCAGAGGACAAAAAAACCCCCCCAAAACACCCACTCTTGACAAACAGTAAGAACATTGTTTGTTTTTAAGAAACACTGAGCATTGTTTTCAGCTTCTAGATTAAGCCCAATTGCCAAATAAGCCTTTGTTGCTGCCTAAACCAAACGCAAGCTGAGAAGCATAGTCAATAATTATTTCACTTAAGAATGTTCCACCAAAAACCTAGGGGCAAGAATGCAAGAACTGAACAGTTCTTTGAAATGAAGAGCCTCATCCTCTCCCTGTCCTTTGTCTTTTTTTCCAGGTGTAGGAACAGCAGCTCTAATGAACAGCAATAGGAACTGAGTTTGAAATGGAGAGCTTTTGGCAGCAGACCTCCCTGCTCTTTTTGAGATCCTTAACGCATGCCAAAGCTTTCCTCTTAACACTTGCCAGGGCTATTGAATGCTGAAGTCACTATTTTGAACTTAAAACCTCCCAGAACTCTGAGACATCTGTACAGAGGATGCTGCCCTGTGTATCTGCCAGAACCCAAGACTGAAACTTTGATCGTAGATTCAACTTTGGAATTTTAGAAGGGAAAATTAAACCTGACCACATTCTGTCTCTTGTCCTTTTCTCTCCCCTCCTGTCTCTTCCACCTCATAAGACACAAACAATAAGAGTTTCTTGTACCGTGCAGTACCAACCTTCTTCCCATTAGGAACAGAAGACTTGGCAATCTCCCTGGATGGCCATGCTGGTCCAAAATTTTCTCTGGGATGCATGCTTTCTTTTGTGCTCAGTGGAGTGAGTGGTACATCCCTTGAACCACAAATATTGCTCACAATAAAATGAGCAGGACCAGAAGCTGTTCACCAGTGACTGTTATTACAAGCGGATATATGTGGTAGAAACAAGTAAGTACACTAAAGCTGTCCAAGACCATGGACTCTGGGGATTGCCTCTCTTCTCATCCTTTTGCTACAGGACCTTTCGTCAGGTACAGAAATGGGTTAGGGAATTATTGACATCTGAATGGCAAGCGTTTTATTTCTGCCCCAACATGGAATTAAACAGCCAAGGTACCTTTCTAGTGCATGAGGAAAGCTACGTGGGTGCCCCAAACCTACATAACAAGGATGACAGCACCCTCAGGAGTGCATTGAGAAGGGAGAACATTTGAAGTCCTGGACCCTGTGGAGACCATTGATGGATTCAGAGCCAGTCACTCCATGGCCATTCAGCTGTCCAGGAAAGGCAAAACGCTTTTTCAGTGTGGTAAGGAAAGGCAAACATACAACAGCAGTTACTGGTTAGGTCTTTGGTGTCAAATCCACAAACTGGATGCAGTAACAGTGGCCCTGTTTCAACAGGAAGGGTGAAGCATTCTCTCATGTCAGGTTAACACAGTGGTTTGAGATCTCTTCTGGAGGCAGGGAGGTGGGTTTAAAGCCTGTTTGCCTGGGAATAGAGCATACAACCTTGCCTAGCATTTAACCAGAAAATGTCCCACCTTCTCTGAATGCGCCTGTGGCAGTTTGTTTTTATGCTGTACTCTCTGATGTTGAGTTGTGTGCTCAGAACATGTCTGCTGGATCAGTGCCCTCAGAATATGATCTGTATAGGCTCTGGATCCCAATGGCACCTACATAATTAAATCAGACACCTATTTACTTGAATTAGATTACTGCTGGGATGGTCTAGTTGTCATGCAAGCACGTGCTTAAAGGACTTGCAGGTCATACAGGGGAGCATGTATTGAATGTACGTATTTCTAGGGTTAACCAAGCAGCTGCTGAACAGTAGTAGGCATTGCACTTCCAGGTTTTGAGTGATTTTTGGTGTCTTAAGTTATGCTTTGGCTTTAGCCCCAAGCGTAACATCACTGAAGTCTACCAAACTGGATCTCTCAGGCAAAGAACAGGAGCTGCCAGGTTAGCAGTCCGACTCAGTGGATGTGTACTTAAAAAAACCCAATAAATTAAGCAGATGTAGACAAAGTCTGTCTGAAGAAAATTCCTGTAGTTCAGTCACCCACCTCAAACTGTCCTCTCTAGCCGTGAAGACTAAGTGTAGCAGTAGCAATAACTCCTTGTGATGTGATAGCATTCTCATTCTTTTTCCTCTATTGAAAATGTGCTTTACAGAGGAACAGGTGAATTAATTTCACCATGAATGAACTATACTTCAAATGAAACTTTTTGACTTGCCTGGCTTTCAGTGCTGCAGCTTTCTTTTTCCTGAAGTATGAAGATTGCGTGTGCATCACTGGAGACAAGACCCTCAATATGCAGTTTCTGTTGTTAGTTCTAACACACTGGAGGGAAACCTGGACTTCACTGAAATCAGGGAGGGATGTCCTGGCCTGACCAGATTTTAATCTCAAACGAGTTCAAGCACTGCTCTAAATTGACTCTAAATGCAGTCTGTATAACACTTTGCATTCCTCAGTGTACTATAATGGAGATGATACATAGTTTTAAAGCACTGGATTTATGCGGGTTTGCGAAGAGTGCAAGGGTGCACAAACAGAGACATTTTTAACTAAAAGGACATGAGCTCCCCATACAGATGAAGTCATCGTTTCTTAGTCTCTGAATGAGTTCATAGTTGACTTCTCCAGAAGAGACTATGTGCTAAGTATTTCTTCAGGCTAATTTTTTTTCATGCTACAAATAGTAGTTGTCATCATCTCACCCAACACACAGGTTTCAAGACACAAACTGTCAGAACAAACTGGAATGGTTTGTGTCTATGAAAGATGACTACCAGGAAATACCTGCTTATCTTAGGTTGGTCCCTGAAAGGGGCTGGCAAACCCATAATATTGTCCTCTGCATTCCTCAGTGACTACCTCAAGCAGCTTGTTCTTGGTACATTACCTGTCTGAGACTCCTTTGAAGGTCCCTAAATCCATTAGTGGTACAGGGCACCCAGACACTTAACTCTTATTTTGTGTTAAGTATCTAGGGCTATAGTATCCTCACAGGTATCCTCCATGCATGTTAAAGTTGTTTTGGTTTTTTTTTTTGAAAGCAAATGGAAAGTTGCTTGACTTGGGTACAAAAAGGAATAATGCGTATTTTGAAAGTTTTTAGATTAATTTAAAATTACTTAATTTGTTAAGAACATGCCTGTACAGCCACCTCAGGTGCAAGAATAGTCATGTTAATTTTAATTTTGTCATACATGTGTCTGAAAGGTGCAGGATAACCCCCAGGCCATCTTCCCTTCATGAACTGGGTTTCTGTTGCTGTGGTACCTCATGGTGGTGTTGCCTCCAGCTGACACATTTCCAGTGGTAGCGTTCTCTGCTTCCACACTCTCTTCTGTGAACCACGCTAAACTGACCACAAACAACTGGAAATCTCACTCAGGATGGGAGGCTCCTCTTTCATTTTTTTGCTGTCTTCAGTTCTCTGACAATTTTCACTAGGCCATTGCTTGGACAATTCAAAGTGGAAAAGTGCATAAGAAAAGCTTTGAAAAGGGAAGTTACACAATATCAAACTTGTGATTCTCTGTCTTCTCCCCTCCCCCTTGACACACATGCACACACATAACTGAACAAATAAAACCACCTAATTACCTCCCTTATGTGTAGTAATTACCTAGTTTGTGGCCAAACCACAGTGCTGGTGCGGACATACCAGTTCCCTCTGCACAGGCTTGCTTGGCTCCAAGGAGGCTCATTATCTGGGGCTTGGTGCTGGACCTGCAGGACCAAGGCTGGAGCTGTGCTGAGGCAGCTCAGAGGACGTTATGCTATGTGCCAGAGACAATTGTATGTTCTGGTAACTTCGGCTGCAAAAGCAAACTGTGTCTGAGCTAGGAGGCTCTCTAGACACCACATGTATTGGAGAGCACTGTAGGTGAGCCTAGGAGGACCTAGTGGAAATTTGGAAGCCATGCAAAAAAATAATCTGTCTAGAGTATCATAAAGATCCTACTACAATGAACAACAGATAATGGACTTTACTCCCACTTATCTCTTTGCACTCATCTACCCAATGAGTATTTTACTTGCAAATTACAAAGGACAGGATCTTTGTCATCTTACCTTTCCACTTAGCAACCTTCATAGTGTCACCCACAGACCTGTCATAGGCATGTGGCAATCAACACCTTTCAGTCATGTACTGCACCTTTAAGTATTACCTAGGCTGCAAATTCTGGAGGGAAAGAAATCTCAGATTTACAAATACCTTCACATATTTCCTACAGTTTCTTGCTATTTTTGTGCTTAAAACTCACTGAGACAGTTTCTGTGGGGAAAAGAATCCACATATGATCAAGCAATTAAAGAGGAAGTTATTGAAAATCGGGTCACAATACTACTTTTCCACAAGAATCCCCTTATTTGGTGAATGAGGTGGATGGATGGGATCTGCTTGAAAGAGTCCAATGGGATAAGGCTCTGGAGGGAAGAGGGGCCCAAGAAAGCTGATTGATATTCAAGCCTCACCTCTGCCAAGGTCAAGAGTGGTCTATCTTAAGGAGCAGGAAGTTGAGCAAAAACACCAGGAGGCCTGGCATGGATGAACGAGGAGCACACAAAAGGTCGAAGCAGGGACAGGTAACCTGTGAGGAATACAGAGACACTGTCCAAGCATGCAGAGACCCAGTTGGGAAAGCCAAAGGCTGACTAGAATTAAATCTGGGAGGGATCTCAAAAGCAACAAGAAGGGCTTCTGTAAGTATATCAGTGGCACAAGGAAGATGAGGGCAAATGTGGGCCTTCTGCTGAAGATAGCAGGGGCCCTGGTGACACAGAACATGGAAAAGGCTGAGGTACTGAATGCTTTCTTCACCTCCGTCTTTACCAGTAAGACCAGCCTGTAGCAACCCAAGGACCTGGAGACAGAGGGGAAGTTTGGAGCAAGGAAGATGCGCCCTTGGTGGAAGAGGCTCAGACTACAGAATGCTTAAGCAAACTAGACATCTGCGAGTCCATGGGTCCCAATAGGGTGCACCCAAAGATGCTGAGGGAGCTGGCTGATACCATTGCAAGGCCACTGTTGAGGTGCATGAAGACAGGGGGAAAGCAAATGTCAGTCCTATCTTCAAAAATAACCTGAAGGAGTACCCAGGGAACTACAGGCTGATCAGCCTCACCTTGATCCCTGGGAAGGTGATGGAACAATTAATCCTGGAAATGTCCCCCAAGCACATGAAGGACAGGAAAGTGATTTGGAGTAGTCTGCAGATGACACAAAACTGGGAGGAGTGGCTGATACACCAGACAGGCAGTCATACTGCCACACGGAGAGACCTCAACAGCCTAGAGAAATGAGCCAACAGGAACCTCATGAAGTTCACCAAGGGGAAATGTGAAGTCTGGCTCCTAGGGAGGCACAATCCCAGGCACCATTGTATCCTGGGGCTGCCCTGCTGGAAAACAGCTTGGCAGAAAAGGCACAGGGATCCCAATGGACACCAAGTTGAGCATGAGCCAGAAATTTGTCCATGAAAGGCAGCAAATGGTAGCCTGGGCTGCATTGGACAAACTATTGCCAGCAGGTGAAAGGAGGTGATCCTTCCCCTCCACTCAGCACTGGTGAGACCACACGTGGAGTGCTGGGTCCAGTTCTGGGATCCCCAGAACAGAAGAGACACGGACATACTGAGAGAGTCCAGTGAAGGGCTGCAAAGGTGATGAAAGCACTGTAGCCTTTGTCTTATGAAGGAAGGCTGAGAGAGCTGGGACTGTTCAGCCTGGAGAAGAGAAGGCTCAGGGGGGATCTCGTCAGTGTCTGTAAGTACTTGAAAGGGAGATGCAAAGAAGACACAACTAGGCTTTTTCACTGTTGCCCAGTGACAGGACCAGAGGCACTGGGCATGTGCTAAAACACAGGAGGTTCCCTCTGAACGTCAGGAAACACTTTTCCACTCTGAGGGTGATGGAGCGCTGCCACATGTTGCCCAGGAAGGTTGTGGAGTCTCCATCCTTGGAAATAATCAAAAGCCACTTGGACATGGTCCTGGGCAGCCAGCTCTGGGTGTCCCTGCTTGAGCAGGGGGGTTGGACAGGATGACCCCCAGAGGTCCCTTCCAATCTCAGCCATTCTGTGAATGCACTGTGGGAAGAATTGAACTTGTATGAGCAACTGGAAATTTAGACTTTCCTCATGTTTTAAGTGCTTGAATTTTTGACTTACAGACCTTTTTCATATCAGTTCCTAGGTATTTTAGAGACAAGCTACCAATAACTCTACTCCAGCCCATGACAGCCTCAGCCCTCTAACCCAGAACAGCACAACGATGGTTCTGCTGCTGGGCTGCAAGACTCACTACATTATTTGGAGCAACAGCTGTTTTCTCCCTTCAGATCCCACCCAGACTTCATTTTGCCCAGATCTTTTTTTCTTAATACTTTGCTGCTGAAAATAAGCTGCAGGTGAGAAAGGAAAAGTTCTCTTAATGCTAGTTTGAGTGCTAGCCTTTGAGTATCTGCTGGACAAGGCTTGGCTCTCTGCCATTTGACTTGAGGCACAAGTGCAACTTTAGAAAGTTCAGGTTCAGGGTATTTTTTTGCAGAGTCCCGTAATTTCCCAGAAAAATCAAAGAAGGAAAACAAGGACTTTCTGGATAATCTGGTTTCTGTTGCTTAGCCAAACCCTTACAGAATTTTATTGAACAAAGGAAAACCCCAGTGCTAGCCTTAGTTTTGTCCTTGCTGGATTTCAAAGATTTACTATGTAAATGTGGAGCATATATCTGGTCCTCAAATCAGGTGATAAAAAGCTTTTATATAATAGAAATTGTTCAGAAGTCTAAATATATAGATTGCTACCAGATCTTCTTTAATTTTTCTTCACCTTGTGGCAAACTGTAACCGTAATAATAATGATCCTTGTTATTATATTATCCTAATAATCCTTGATTACATTAACTGATGATGGGATTTACATTTCCATTTCAGTCACATCTGTAAATATGCAGATCTTGACTACTTTGGTCAATAAGCTCTTTAGCAGGGACTATTTCAGAAGTATCTATTGTAGCTCTAATATGCTTTCTAGCACGACGACACACATGGGATTCCTGTTTTCTGCCTGAACTGGCAGATCTCTGTTCTTGCCTATCAGCCTTCCACAAAGGCTGCATGGAAATTCCAGTTGTGAGTTATATGAAGGGTCAATCTCATTTGTGTAATAACCAGCTGAGAAGAAGTAGAGATAAAGTATCACGTCGGCTACAGTGCTAGGAATAACAGCCATTCATGGAAGATCATGTCACTGCAATTTTGGGCTTTTGAAACAAATCTGTCAGACACATTTTCTACCAACTGATGTCAAGCCACTCTTCAGCTCCAACACTTTCTAGTTCAATATAATGCTGTGCTCCACGAACACAGGGTGAACTGTGAGTCTTTGAGTGAATATGTACCCAGTTAAAGGTAAATTGACAGTCACACTTCACAGGGAATAATTCCATTTTAAACACCAGGTGTCACTGCAGTATACTCCCGATTGCATACCAAACTCCCGAGTGGTTAAAGCTTTACTTTTAACAGTGTCAAAGATCAGCGGAGAACAAAGATGCTTGCACTTTCTATTCCCAAGTGCGTGCATGCAGCTAAATGATTAGCCAGAATCTGGCCAAATTGTTCAGTATTTCAATCAGCCACATTTATAGTTCTGTGTAGTTGGCCCCGAACCTGAAGCTATCCATTGTAATAGAAATGTTTTATGGCTGATAGCAACTGTTTGGAACAAAGAATGAAAAAAAAAAATTAGCATCTGTGGTACAGTTTTCTTGTTGATGATGATGATGATGATGACGATGATGATGATGATGATGATGATGATAATAATAATAATGACTGCATTTTCCAGAAAAACATCCTGTGTTGGGTAGCATTTAGCAGTAAATTCGTAACAAAATTATATCAAATTACATATTTTGCCGCTTCTTGGTCCATGAACAAATGTTCAGTAAAAAAGCAATCTTTTAAACTGTCAGATCCTGAAGGATTTTTCACATGAAATTTTCCTTATATTTCTACATCCCCTATTTGATCTATAGCCTTATACCTTTAAGTATTGAAATATTCTTACCCAGATTGAACAGTAAAAAGCCATCACCTTGACAGAGAACAGATCCTATCTTCCTGTGCCAGTCTCATTTTTTGGGCCTCCCAGCTCAGCATAACTAATCCGTGACTGCACTGTGAATTTTCCAGGAAGCTGTTCATCAGTAACTACTTGGTATTAAATGGGTAAAGCTGCTATTCTCTTCTCTGTAATTAAAGATAATGAGGAGGAAGGTGCAATTCATGGAGAATGCAAGTCCCAGCAGGCGAGGTAAGCATTTGCCTCATGCTCCAGTGTACACAGAAGCCTTGCTCCAGTGGCACGCTTAAAAGATGACATTTCCTTGTATTACATGCAGAATCTGTGAGCATCTTCAGCAAAGAAAAAGGAATTGAATGCCATGGCAATTTCAGAAGATAATCCATAAGGCTGGTAATTGCAGCCCTTTAAAAATGCTGAAAGCTACACATCTTTCAAAGGCTCAAATCCAATATTCTTACCTGCATTAAAGACCATGGTGCCACTATATTCATGTGCGTTCCTGCTTAAAATTGGTGCTGTGGTGTGCATGCTTGAATCTTGACAAGATTGTGGCTTTGGGAGGAGTAAGGTGCTATATAACAGAAGGGAGACTTAATAGTTCTTGTCAGGTAATGAAATCAGCACAAAATGCCCAGAACAAACAAAATTCTATCAAGTAATGCAGACTTCAAGACCTTCAGAAGGAGGTGATTACAAGGACTGAATAAAATATTTGTTAAGAAAATAACAAAAAAGAGGCACAGGTTAAAGAAAACCAAACAAAAGACAAAGCTTATTTATTGTGTTTTATTCTGTCTGGATATCGAATTCATATATAGATTTCAATCCAATGAATTTTGCCAGGATTTTTGAATTAATTAATTTCATTGCAGTGTAACGTTTCCCATTTGACATCACTTACTTGGATTTCCAATGAATTCAAAAGTTATTTGCAAATATATTAGCCAGAGAAAATGGCAGAGCCTTTTTTAAAAGCTTTCAGAGAATACAGTACGGAATCTTAAGATATTTTCCTGCATATAAACAAGTAAATATTGGGATACTACTGTACATAAATAAAACCTGTGTTTTATATTATTGACCTATGTTCTTAGTTTTAGATAACTGCCTCATATGTTTATGTAGCATTTTCCCCCCTGAAATATTTACATAAGACTTGTCTACATTTACAGTAAATAACCATAATTACCTACTGTGCTTTCAGCAGCCAAAAGCTGAATTGGCTAGAAACATCAGATGAGATTCTCAGAACAATGATATGACTAAATTACATCAGCTCGTGTATACTACTACAAAATGTTGAGAGGAATTTCATGGCATTTTTCAATTTACATAATGCAACTTAGTGTTGGATCTGAACTGCTCTAACGGTAGGATAAGCCCTGCAATTATAGTCAAGCTACAATTTATGGAACATACAATCTGCAAAACTACAGTATTTCAGTGTCCGCAGTGATATTAATAAAACTATATTGATTTCAAACAGGTAGCAAGCCAAATAACCCATCACGTAGCAAACAAGCCTCAGCTAGTGCCATCTCAGAAGTCTGCATGCACCGACTCCAGGTTTATATAGTACAGTCATTTCTTCAAACTGCCCTCACTGCCTACAGATCTGAACTACACAGTATATTTAACTGTATCCACACTAAGATAGCCAGAGACAGTTCTAATCCTCTCTTTTCAGAAGCTCATACTGGGTTGAGGACGTTTTGCAATTGTGCATCAGTAAGCAGAGAATCAAATGTTGTCCAGAAAATAGTTTCTTGCTAGAACCTTATGTAAGTGAACATTGACGGAAAACCATTCCAATAATAAATATTTTTTTCCATTATAAAAAAAATGATAAAATAAATGAAAATGTCTGTCATGACAAATATTTATCCACTATGTTCTAAGTATTCAATGTTCCATGTATTTTATGCTGAAGCTCCTATAGCACCCAATTTAAAGTGACTCCTACTGAGGCATGATTTTAATATTAGCTATTAAAGATAATTATCCATATACCAGACTTTTTTTGTTGCTCCTATGAAAGTAACAGCAATTTGCTAACACAAAAGAAGGAAAATATATTTCACTGAAAATACAAACAAAAATACCTAGCACCAAACCAAACTTCTAAACTCTGTCTTAGGGTCAAATCCTGCACCCTTGTCTCATGCAAATAATTCTATTTAAATAAAGTAATCCAGTTAGGGGTTGTTTTTTGGGTTTTGCGTGGTAGGTTTTTTTTGCAAAAAAACATCTGTGCAAGTCCAGATCTGCACATGGTACTTACATTAGTGCATCTACCTCTGTGCATTTTGGGTTTATGATAGAACAAACCCATGTATTCAGAAATTAATTACTCATTTCATTTCTGTTGATATGGAGGCTTGATAAAAGATTGGCAAACTGCATCATGGTGGGGCAGAGAGGACTTCCCTCTGCCTCTTTGGGCAGGACTGAGAAGAATAAACAATTCCATCCATCTCTTGTGAGATTCTCAGCAAACTGTCTTTTAACGGTAACCTCTTCTACTGTAAAATTCTTTCTAAACAGGTAGTCTGTGACATGGGTGAAGTGCTTAGCTATTGTTCCTTTTACCTTTTTTCCCTAGCTGCTGCAGTAGGCTATACTGTCTTGCCCCGACAGTAAATGCTCTTTTTCTGGACTTGCAGGAGGGCTCTTTCTTAGCACACTTTCATCTAGAAAGACTAGTCAGACCGAAGAGAAGCAGCTCATATCCCCCTTTCTTAAGTTAAAGGGGTCAAGACTGGGAAGAAAAGGGTCATTCCTAAGTAGACATCATCACAAAGTAGAGACAGGCCCTGCTGGAAATCGTGCAGGTGGTACATGTGGAAACTTAGGAGCCACCAGAGTGATCCAGATGCTCATTCAAAGACTTGTCTGCTGATATGATGTTCTGAGGAGACTGGTTATGTGACCATTCTCAAATAGCCTCAGAGACAAAGACCAAATTCCAGTATCCTCAGACACGTGAGAAGGAAGGTTCTTGAGGTGTTAGGTGTTTTCTTACTAATACATTTAACCATTGTACTAGTTCACCTCTTTTGTACATACATCTTTCCATATCAGATGAGTGCTTGCAAGCTATAGAACTTCTTGCCTTGAAAGTGAAGACCTTCAAAGAAGTCTGCAAGACAGGATGTCATTTCCCCAAATATCTGACTTGAGTCCAAGCTCCTAAATCTCACAGGCACCTTAAAAATGTTCAATTGAGAAGTGTTATGGGATGTAGTTTCTGTGCCCTCCGAACAGTTTGCATATTTCATCAAGGACAAAAGAGATAGTCATGGTGATGGCTGAACCTGGCAGGGAGGAGCAGTTCCATAAATAACAGGGTAGTCCAAATCCAACCTGTTCTGAAAGTTAAAATGTAAGAGTCTCTTTGTAGACATTAGGAAGTCAAAAAATCAGCACTGTCATTTTGGTTTTTGCTTTCTTAATAAGATTCATAAGGTTTAACCCCCCTCCCCAGTATTACAAGATTAAAATACCAAGAGTTGGTAACATTGTCTTGTAGTGAACAGGAGGCATTCTGAATCTCAAATGAAGCATGTTGAAGTCAAGTGATACATACATACTTTGTAAATCATCTAAACAGACTGTTGCATTATCATAAACGATAAGAAATAACATAGCTGCCTTCTAAACTGAACAAAGAATCTCATTTTGTATTTTCTGTAATAAACATAAGCTAGTTAAAATTAGACAATGAATCTGCAGACAAACCTTGTCAGACTGTGCTCTTATAATAATAAATGAATATCACAAATGAAAGCCAATATTTAGGAATGTGTATGGCAAGACAGTACCACATACAGTAGACAATTTGCTGTGCAGTGATGGTGAGCATCTTTACCTTTACAGAAACATCTTTATTTTTAGGCACTTTGCTATCATATTTGTAGCGAGTGTCCTTCTCACCAGTTTGAAACTGAAAACCTCCAGAAACAAAGCCTCACAACTTCAAAAAACAGAACTGTAAGTTTTATATTATCTATAGACTGAGCACAGGCCAATGGGTATGTAATACAAAGACAATTAATGCATTTACTATGGAAACTGGGCTGCTGGAGTTAGCTATGTCAGCAAGTCAGACCAAGTAGGGTTACTACATTGTTCTGGTGATTTTACTTACAACACCTGAGCTGAATCATTTAGCCTTGGCTTAAATATATCTACATTGTGTAGACACTCTTGCTGACCTTTGGCTCACATGTAAAGTAAGTTTTATCAATTAATCAATAGGAATCTTGTATTACAAGTAAGCTTTCATGTTTCTGTTGTCCACAGGAAAAGAACAGTGTCTAGTGTATGTGATACCCTCAGGCACCGCTGGAAAATTATCACATAGACAATTAATTTGTTTAATACTTTTGTTGTTTAATAACTTTTGTAAGCCTGGGTTCTTTCATACTGAGCCGACCAAAGGGGTTTATCTCTCCTTAAAGAAAGGGAACCCTGTGTTTTTATCTCTGTGATGTTCCATCCATAGCATTTACCTTTAGCATAATCCTAAACATACATTGTTAGCTAGCAAGGGATATAAAAATACTTTTTTTTTATTCCCCACCCCCACTCCGTGATCTGCTCTAGCAACGTCGTCAGCCATGACCATCCCAAAAGAGATCCTACCAATCGACTTCAGCACCAGGGTATGAAATCATATTAACAGCAATTATGCTCCCTGATCCCAGGAAGAAACCTGCCCTTGAAAATCTTCAGCACAGCACCACAGAGGCATCTGTCAGGCTGAGCATCTTTCTGCATTCTACCGTTTTGCAGTAGACCACACACCAAGTTGCTTGTGAGGCATGTAACAGCCTTAATCAGGCATGTTCCAACCTAAATAAATAACACTCATCTAAAATAACTGGTAGTTTGCCTAACAGCAGTCCCTTATTGGAGTGTGGCCCAAATTAAAATGTTTGTTGCAGAAACAGATTTCTTACAGTCATATTGCAAACAAACGCATATGCACAATAGGAGACAGAGAAAAGTCCTTAAGCCCAGCTCTGTGAGGTTTCCAATCCCACACCGCACAGATGAAAGACGTTTCTCTAACAACTTTCAAGCCAAGGCACTTGGCCTGAATGGCTCCTTAAACAGCTGTGGCCCAGCCTAGGCTCGTTGCGCGTGGTGACTCCATTCTGGTTGTGCGTGGGATGAACAAGAGACAGGGCAGCCCTGTCAGCCTTCTGTCGTCAGAGTAACACAGTTACCGCTAAGTTCTTGGAAGGAGACAATACTAGAGAGAGCACTCTGTGTCACAGCTTTACACATCAGCTTTCAGAAAGCACATTGACACCATTTATCCAGCATCTTATAAAAGCACCATTGAAAGGTTGAACAGAGAGCACCGCATATACAGTGGACAGGAGCTGTTCAGGGAGCCACGGAGAAGCGCGCAGCCCAGCAGAATCCCTGCAGGATGGATTCCCTGAAGGCACGGTAGAGGAGGGCTTAAAGGACAAGGCAGCTGATCCTCAGCCAGTTGCTACAGTGGGGATGCTCCAGCTCTGGGTGACTCATGAATATGAATCCCCACACCTACTCATCCCTCACCCCATGAATCCTGCTACATGTAAGCAAGCCTGCAACTGATATTAATAGAAAGACTGAAGCAACTAATTGTTCACAGTTGACATGGACAAAGACCACCATCTCCCTGAACGCTCACTGTTGAAAAAACTTAGGTCCTTCAAAAGAAGACTGATAGATAATTCTTATTGCAAAGCTTAGTCATCATAGCTACATTACTGGGCTTTGTAGAGGATGTTTGTGAGACACTATTGCTATTGTAGTGCTAATTGAGGTCCAATACATTTAATGGGTCTCTATAAAGGTATGTCTAACTTAGACAAGTGTGTGCTGGGGTTGTCCCTTTATACTTTCGAGTTAAACACAGTATGGAAAAAGAGTATGGAAGTACTAGCTACTTAGTAAAAAAGGCACTATAACTGATCTAACCATGGTAATTAGGTACACGCCTGTGCTACAGCTATCTGTAAAGAATCTATTTCTCTCTGTGACTGAGAAAGCAGTTTTGCACTCATCATGGTAGAAAGAGGTGACTGGTTTACATATGGGGTTAGCACTGGGTTAGGTATGTGGTGAGAACAACTCTCACAGGAGACACAGATTCATGGAAGAGATGTCCAACTGCATTTCCTATTTCTACTGGTTCCCAGAAGGAAATCGGAAAAGACCTTTTCACTAGTGCAGTTATACGCACATTAGAGCTTGTCTTGGCCTTACTGTGGCAATTTATAGTTGTGCCAAAAAATGGAGGCAAAGAAATAGACCGTGAAGCTTCCCCAGAAAAGATCACCAGCTAACAACTACTTCATTTTGGATGTTGACATTTCATTTAGGGATATGGAAAAGAAAGAAAGAGGAAAAAAATAGCAATGAAGAGACAAGCAGAAGCAACTCCTTTTTCTTCACACTCGGATTAATCTATTTGGGGATTATTGTTGGAAAAATCTTTCTATCCAATATATTAATGAAAAGGAAGAACAGCCATAAAGGAGCAGATCTTACTTCTGGGAAGCACAAACTAGAACAGAAGCTCGATTCTTTGTCAAGAGATGTAATTATTCACTTAAGAATTGTTCAGGAGGGCAACTCCTTTTTGCAGCGCTCAAGAATCCAATGTGCAGGAGTCTCAATGGCTGAGGGCAGGTACACATCCTGCAAGGAGCAATCCAAAATCTGAGCTCTTTCCCTACCAGGCTGAAGGTCTGGTGGATGACAAAAAAGGTTGTGACCAGCCTGAGAGTCATTTAAATGGGAAGGACTGTGCCAGTGCCGCAGGACTGCATAGTACCAGCTCCCAGTGCAAGGTGGTATGAGGCAGGTTAAAAATAGAAGCAAAAGAAAAAAGAGAGGGGATTTCACTGTGGAAAAGAAAAGTCTGGGGGTCTCAAGGAGCAGCTGTTAGAATGGGGGAAAGGAAGGAAGAAAGGAGCTGACTCTCGTGTCCCTTCCTCCAAACCAACATTCTTGATCCTGCTCTGAAAGACCACGATGAGTGACTAGGCAGCTCTCCTCCTTCCTTTGACTTGCTGATCTTCATTGGGGCACTTCTAGAGTGATGTCTGATTTTCTTCTTATGCACTTTAAAATTTCACAGTCAAGAGTTTAGTATTATTTTTTTTTTGTTATCGTTAACTGGCATTAACTCGTATCTTTAAACTGGTCTTGAAATTGAATCCAGTGAACCTGACAAACCTCATGTTGCTACTGTTTCTCCAAAAGCAGTCATCCATGTAATGAGTAAGACAATCCTTAAGGGATAACTACAGCTTGAGATGTATCTGGGAATTTCAGGAGTTGAGGTATGCCTGCCATTAAGTTGCAGGAGTCAGACTAAGGTCTACATATATAAACCTGTACCCCTGAGCAAGGAACAGACAGCAGAGACATGTTTAAATACTTCAGAAATTCTCCGGACTTAGCACAACAGTACTTCTGAAACATGCTGCATCTTATCTTTGGCCTTGAGCAGTGTGAAGTAGAAGGAGAGAACAGTCAAAGGTGAACTTCACGAATTCACATTCAAGGGAACAGAAACAGAAACTTTTTTTGAGAGAAAAACTCCAGAAAGGAAGACTGACATCAGCTATAAAAAGCACTGCAATGAAATGGAAGCAAAGGGTTTGCTGCAGCTGTGGAAGCATGGCAGCATGGTCAAGAACAAGATGGATGTAGACTGGTCTGAATTGCTTCTCCTCAAAGGAACAGAGTTATATATCAAACGTGCTGCGCTGTTGCATGAAATCACGATCCATGAAGTTTGAATCACCCTGCAGGCAGTTTGACTGCACACTTGCACTGCTCCTCAGAGCCACACTACTTACAGGCAAAGCTCCATAAATCTGTACATTTCTTTCAGTTATGAAGTTATTTCTAATAATTGTGTGTAACCAGATCTGTGTTTTTTCTTTACAGTACCAAGTAACGTTGAGCGCTGGCCAGTGATCTGAGAAGAACTCACTCTGGCATATCAAAACTCAGTACCAACTGAGCTGAAACTAAACCTGTTTTGGCTGCTATGCAATAAGCCAACTTCAGTTTATGTACTGTTTATTTAGGATTAAAAATAAACTACTCTTCAAGCACATGCCAGATATTACATATGTGAATGTATTTGAATGTTACCAAGTTTGGACTATAATTTATACTTGGGTACAAATTACAGGTGTATGCTTATATACATAGGGATATATGCACATGTGTACACATAGCAGTGTACAAATGCCCATCACACAATGCCAGTTCTCTACTGTTGGACTATTGTACTATCATACTATTCATTATACTATTCTTGAAGAAAACATAAGTATCAACCCAGTACCTACTAATTTCATCCAAGCACTGTACTTTTTTTTTTTTTTTTAACAGTAACAGAATAACTTGGTATCTTTGAAAAGCTACTGGCTTTCACATTGCTTGTCAGAGCCCCAAGAAGTTCTTGGTTGTCCTTCTGCTCCTTTTAGCAGAGGAACAAGGAGGACCAGCGGCTATCCCAGACTAAATCCCACTGTCTCTTCTGCCTCTTTTTTGCCCTTTGGCAGTGTACTCTTAAACAGACTCCGTTTTTTTGAGCTTAAAACCAGCAAGACGTGTTCCACATCCCTGCCCAAGAAGAAGAAGAAGAAGAAAAAAAAGGCAATTGTTCGTTTACATACTTCTGAAATAAGAATTTTTTTTGAAGGAAAACCAAATAAAGCCCAAAGAAAGAATGGGATTCCTCCTGTTACATAAAACAATAAGTTAATCTACAAAAACTCTGAAGATGAAAAATATGTTGTGAAAATAAAAAACATCATCCACTCAACACAGTACATAAATTTTCCTATATAATAAACCAGGCAAACATATTAAAATATTTTAAGTATTAAAAAAGGGCAAAAATCTTCAAAAAATGACTTAACACTATTAAGGTTAGACTGAACGTTATGCCAATGCATTCATTTGCACAACTTCTTGCAACATGACAACTGTCTGATGTGTGTATGCGTAGGTATATGTGTGTGCAAGTGATGGGAATGGAGCAAGAATGCTAAGGGTGTCACTTGCAATTTTGAAGTGGTTTTTCACAGATAATCAGACAAAACCCCTACAAATACCAGTACACTTCTCAAATATTGCAAGTCACATTCTACAGCCCTTGACATTAAAAAAAAAAAGAAAAAGCCAACAGAATTAATTCAAGTACATCTGGAGTAGGTCCCTTGTGACGTACTGTTTGCACTTTAGTTGCAGCGAATGTGGACAGAGCTCCCCAAAAGATATAGAAGTGAGTATGCCTTCCCCAGCCCTGTGTAAGTCTGAGTTGAGGTACAATGATCCATGATTTGCTCAACGATGTCGATGCCCAAACTTGAATGAATAATGATGCTTGAAAAACACTTTGACGCAAATGACATAAAAAAGTCTCTTAAAATGAAAAGCTAGCTTTGTGTAAAGGCAGTCTTTTTGGTATGTAATCCTATTGGGACAACAAGCATGGCACTTCTTCCCAAATTCTGGTCTTCTTGGAGCTAACAATAAAGAAGCCTTTACGTTGTCCTGGTTGTCATTCTGACCTGACGCACCCTTTCCTGTGAGCCTCCATCCATCACCCAGAATAACCTAGTGGGTATCACACCCTGGCTGAAATGCATGCTTCTTCTTCACAGCCTTTGTTCTTTACTTAAGCTTGTTCCTCAAAAGGAGAAGCATTCCCCTCTCCATGCTCCATGTGTTCCTCTGAAAATGCCAGCGGAGAAATCTGCATGCTAGAGTAGTTAAAGTCTGGTGAAATCCCTGTGGTGCTGCAAGTCCCCTATGCTCTCATAGTCGTTCTCCCCTGAAAGAGCAGTGTGGTTTGTGTTAGGCACAGACAAGGTCCTGTCTTCTTGGCTCACTGACTGGATAGCTTCATAGTCAGGCTCCAGCTCCCCGTTTGGTCTGTCCGCTGACTGAGGCACAGTGGTAGTATTTACGGTGCTTTCAAAGTCCTTCACACTTGCATAAAGGCCACTGCAAATAGACGGGGACCTCTGAGATGCAATTTCTTGAATACAGGTGTAAGGAGAATCCAGTGCCTTGACGGCCTGTCCCGGCTTACTCACTGATGAGTACATGGCTGAGATCTAGGAAAAGGAGACACCTGCTGAGTATTTCAGCTTGGCATAAAGCTTGTGTGCCAGTTTGTACCCCTTCCACCACAAGGATGTCTGTTACTTAAGAAAGGGCAGGATCTTTTAGTAAAAACATATCCTTTATTAAAAAAAAATATATTTCTTACAAATTATTTCTTTTCTGGCACACATTTATAAATTGATATTCTTTCAAAAAAGAATGCTTTATAAAATGCTTTAAAAAAGAAGTTTATAAATGTAAAAATTCTTTGAACATAAATACCCTGCAGGCAAATTAGACCCAAGACAAAAGGGAATGGTTTTGTGATCAGGAGCTCTTGCAAGTTTTGCTGTGGTCCTGGAGCCAGCTTGGGCTCAATGGTGAGACAGGCATCAAAGGGACGATCAGGTATCACTGTTGTAATGTAGGAGAATGATGCTCTCTGATCCTTGGGTTCTTAAAAATTATTATTTTTAATGGCAGCGGCTACTTTACTGCTTTTGGACACACCTCAGTAGGACAGTACTTATTTATTGTGTTTATAGGCAGAACCAAGGAGCCACCAAGTCGTGTGTAAAGAACATGAAAAATCAGGACATAAATGATCCACACCAGAAAACAGCAAATAGTCAGTGCCCATTTTGATACACAAGGTCTGTTCTGTTGACTAAACTTGCCTACAAAGAGGAGCTGCGCTGCAGTCACTGTATCTCAGAACTTAAGACTAGAGACTGAAACCTCTCAGCAACTATAAACACAAGAGAGGGAGCCAAAGCCTCACTCCTAGCTCTAAAAATCCCCTCTGAGGCGGTGGTATGCTTAAACAAATGCATGAAGGTGGCCCTTAATGAAGAGGTGAAGGAGAAGCCCCCATGCACACATGTCCCTCCACTCAGGGCTCACTGCGGGGCTGGCACCAAGCACAGGGAGTCACTCTTGACTCCCTCTCCCAGTCCAAGTGGATACCACTCCTTGCACAGGGTAGACAGCTGAATTTCCCAGCACTGCTTCTCTGGTACCTACTACCCCGATTGCAATATAACTCTTCTGTTACATATAAAGTCTTTCCCAAGCATGCAAGGCCACTCTGGATTTGTATCAATCCAATTAAAATAGTAGATTGACATGAAAATGTCCATTACCATTAAGCAATACTGACTGGTGCAGGTGAACCAGATCGCTTCTGTTAATTCTGTATTTTTTAATTTTTTTTTTTTAATGAAGAGAGACATCCAGGTGCAGATTGCAATTCTTTGTACTGTTTTCAGCCAACCAAACAGAAAATGGCTTTTCTGCTCATCCATACTTGTACCCTTTCCAGCATTAATTACATTAACCCAGCTCAAGGATCAATTTATTCATTAACGTCTGGGAGAGCTCCTCCCAGAGAAAGCATTAGCTCACTCAGCTCATTGCCAAGTTTGTGTTTACTTTTATGTCCGGAGAACATATTTATAAATTGCACGGGTGTATTGGAGATGATCCCAAGCAATCTTATTTCTGTTTTTCTTTGTTTCAGTCTCCTCAATTTATTTGACTAACAGACATTTTAAAGAACAGTTTATGTTCCAGTGCTTTTACTGTGTTTCTGTTTATTTCCCAGTGCCCCAGACACTTTGCATGGGGAAGGTGGAGCATGTTTCAAAGGGCTGCTGATTATTATTCTTAAGTAGAGCTCAGCATCCAAATCAAGAAGCTGCCCGAATGATCAGCTAATTATGGCCTCCCATTATTTTCTGACACCAATTTTTATTTTTTTAACCTGTTGTCCTGATACAGCCATGTGCTAGAACACCTCTGATTTTAGGAATGTGGCAGTACAAACTATGTGAAGAGAAACTTCAGCTTTCATTTTCCCTTCAGAGAAATTTCACCTTTCTTAGATCCTGCTTAATCATGCAGAGCTTATGCTAATTTCTGCCTGCAAAAAGGTCTCTAGTTAGCTACTGAATTTCATGCAAGAAGCCTACCTCATCTTCTGTAAGAGATGGATCTTCCTCTCGAGACTTGTAAGACATCGAACTAAGCCTCTGTAAAAAACAGAAGAAAGAAAGAAAAAAAAAGGCTCATTACCAGTCAACAGTCCAAAACCTGTAATAAACCCCTACTGTTACAATCATTACATTATATTTTACTGTCATTTGCTCACTAGTTCCATTTTACATAGCTAATATCCCTAATATCAAGAGTACATCTCTGGAGATGGTAGCCCTAAGTAGTGCTTTTTAATGTATCTGCTCTTGTCCTGACCTGAAAAGGGTAAAAATAATGTAACGGTTAAACCAAACTCTGCTCTGCTGTATCCCTGCCTTTCCATTTCTAACAAAGCAAGACAGAGTCTGCAAAGGCCTTTGAACAATTAAAAGTCAGCTGTTGTGACACACTAGTTGGCCTTCCACGTGATTTTCAGATACAGTTTTAGACGACAAAAGACCAAAACTCAGCCGGCACCTTCCCAATGATTGTTACCCTTCGTTCCATGGATCCTGGCAGTGCTGCAAGGGAGGCACCGTGCCCTCCTCCCCCCCCCCCCAAAAGGCAGCAGCTGTGCAGAGGCGCACGGCAGCGCTGCCTTTCCACCGCTCAGACCACAACCGCGGGGAAGACGTACTGCAACCCACCCTGAGATGGGCAGCTCAACCCGCAAAGGTTTGAGTTTTCGGCTCAAATCAGCTGGGTCCAGTTCACATAGCAAAGTTACTAAAGGATGGAGAGCTTGGTTTGGTATCAAATCTAACTTCAAGCATGTAAAGCGTCTCATAGAAATTAGGTCACGAAACATCGGGGATAAAGCATTTTTCTCTTATGAAAAATATCTTAGGGCCTTACATCAATGAAGACCCCCGGTACCTCACAGCAGCCTTGGGATTCCTCCTCCCTGGGGTGAGGCAGCTGTGCTGGACTCCTGCCCCACAGTGATTCAGCGGGAGCTTTTCAGCACTGTTTGTAATGGGCTGTATTTTGGAGTTTCACGCAAATTCTCACCTAAAATGCTTCAGACCTCCTCCAGTGCAGACCAAGGTGAAGAAGCAGAGCTATTTTTAGCATAGTCAATCCAATACTGCTTCCAGGCACGTACTAGACACACAAGACTTCTTTTTTCCACAGAGGCTCACTACAACAGATTCTTTCCTACTTCCATTTTTCTTGGTTTTTTTACTTCTGGTAAATACCGTGCTTCAAACCCCTGGGACACTTCTAATGAAGACCTGGACCCAAAGTGCACTGAAGTCTGCCTGCTGCTGCCCAGGGGGCTTCCCTGTCTCACCATCTGGAGAATGTGCTCTTTGACCTGTGGTTTGTTTACTCACCAAAAACCAGAAATTTAAAAAAAAAAAAAAGAAAAACAGAGAAAAAGAAGTTGTTCAAACATACTTTGGCCTTTTATTGGATCCGCTTCACTACAGCAGCTCAGTTTAGTCTTTTCTTATTTGCAGGATATTTTTTGTGCTGTTACTAATTTCATCCTCATGCATTAAAACAAACATATGCTTGCAAAATCTTCAGTGAAATTATTTTCTTTCATCACTGTGTCTATAAGCACCACATCAGGACCCCTTTTACAGTTTCCCACTCAAGTACTGACAAATACCCCAGGATGCTGGCAATCCTGTTCTTGTTTTCCTGGGACCTAAGCGTTCTTCTACATGTAAAACCTGTGACACATCAGTTTTGAAGGATATTTTCATCTTGGAAACTGAAAAAAATAGTTGCTCCTAAACATCTTCTACCCAGCAATATTTTAACTTAGGCTTGAAACCTCAACAGCAAAACAAAGAGCATGTGTCCTTATTTGCCTTTCACTTTCCTTTTGTTCCTCAGTAGCACTTGATTTTTTTGCCCCTGGGCTCAGCTGCTGCTCCTGACTCAGGCACCAGAACAAGACAACCATTCTCCTCTGGTGCATCTGTAAGAGATGCTTTGCCCATCCTCAGGCTGAGCAAGTCTGAAATCAGATGGCAGCAGCCAGATGTACACATGGAAAGCATGTCTACCAGTGCTCACTCTGGAAAGACCTGGATGAAAAATGAGATCTGTACTTCCTTTTTTTTTTTTAATTAAAAAGGAAGATCTAAAAAAAAAAATCATTCTGCCTCTCCAGTTTTATTAGAAGAGCTATGTCCAAGTTTTTTCAGGTGAAAGAGGCCTGTAAAAAGGTGTCTTTCTTCACCAAAACCTTCAAAGGATTTGGTTGGGTCACAGCCAACAACAAATTTAGATAATTAATTTTAACCCTTTTATTGCACGCCTGGATCTTGAAAGGAGACTTTATCCTTTTCTTGCTATTACATAATGGAACAGTCTCTGGCTCTGTCTACCTATTGCTTTCATCCCAGATGAGCGTGCTTCGGGAGCTGGCATGGGCTGGGGGCCATCCTGGCTGTCTCTTTTACAGGGTGAGACTGAAACAGCTGGGACACGGTCTGTTCTCTCCCTGCTGGCCAGCACAAGTCTCGGTTACACAAGCAGCCTCCCTGCCCATCCCTTCTTTGTGCCCTACCAAAGCCTACTTGTAAAATGTAGTGAGAGAGACTCACATGACTTACGCCCAACCTCTCTCTTCATCCCAGGGTCAGGGCAGAAGGTTGCAAAGTCTGGGATATGGATGTCACATTAAACAAGTAAGTAGGCTCACAAGAGAGGAAGCAGAAGGAGACGCCTATGGAGTCTGTTTGACTGCAAGAGCTGTAGCTCTCAAGGACAGGACAGGTGCACACTCCGATGCATAATGCATGTACCTAGCAGCGAACATGGGAACTCTCTGATGCTGCCGAAGCTTTAACTCTGGATGGCTTTAGCGCTGAATAAATTTTAATTAGACAAACACCTTTTTTCTGGCACTTAGGGGACTGCATGTGTCATCTCTTGATTAATCCTTCAAAACCTGAACCATTTTAATCAATTCCCACTCCTTGCAGCTACTGACACTGTATACATGGTGTGCTGGGGAGCTATGGAACAGCAAATGCTTTTCCTTTGTATCGGTGCCTGGGACATACAATGATTTTCTGCAAGCCTTTTCACACCTGGTAGGAAAAAATGTCACTGTTACAGAAAGCTGTTTCTCTAAAAGTTTAATTAGACGTTACATATGGTCTGAATTTGGGAGGGGGGAAGTGTTGGTGGATTACTGATGACAATCACATCTTAATTTTTTACTTAACAAGCTCATTATTTGTAAGAATGTGCACTGAAGAGTCCAGGTAAAGAATTTTTATATTATGAGTAGTCTTCTTCATTTTATTTACTTGACTCTATTGTGCTTTATAGATTACACAGTCAGTCAGTTATTTAACAAAGTATGTTTCTGCCCTCTGCCCAGATTACTGAAATACTTCAACTAACAGAATAACCAGAAACAAGGAACAGTACCTCGACTCTGCTACGATTTTTCAGGTAAATGTTTACATTGAAATGTCACATCACATCTTAAGGATTTTTTGGAAATTTTCATCAAACCCTAAAATTATTTGATGACTCAGACACCAAAACTATATTAATCTGCTAAAATCACAGTTCTTTCATTCACAATTAATAATAAGTTCTCTAACTAGTTCTGAAAAATGCAAACTCAAGTTTATGAAAACTCTGCAACGACCTGAGAGCATCCTTACAATTAATTCTGGTGAAAAACTAAAAATGGGAAAATAATTTGTTGAAAATGTCATCATTCTTATTTTTCAAGGAGTTCCCCACTAACTTGTTCTGGCCTGGGAGAAAGAATAAGCTGACAAAAACCCATAACTTTTGGCCAAGATTTCAGCAGGTAGAAATTCATTACTCTGTTTACATGTGACATACAGAATCTGACAAATGTAAAAGCCTACACTTGCAATCCCTCTCTCTTCCTGTCCCTCTCTCTTACAGAGAGACATGAGACACGTGCCTTTGAGCAGATGCGTAACACAGCTAAGTCACGGCAGCTCAGCAAAGGAGGCACATCTCAAGTTAGGGCATCCACCAAGAATGCTCCTCTCTTCTTTTTGTAAGTTGAGGTTTCATTAGGAAAAAAAAGGCAGGGGTAGGGTATGATCAAGATATAGATGCTCACAGAGATAGTGGATACCTATTGTAATAGCTCCCACAAGTATAATACCATTAAACAAAGAAGCAGAGGTCTGCTACGCAATTTCTGGATAATATTTGGGAAAAGTCTTACGAAATGCATACTGCAGCAATCCAAAATACAGGCTGCAATAGAGTAAGTACCAGCCTCTCATGCAAAGACTATACTATACATTTTCATATTTCCATAATTTAGAGTCTTGCATCACCCTGAGTGTTGGGGTTTTATGGCATTTTTTTGTTATTAAAAAAAATAATCCTCTACCACCCATATGTTCTCTATCATTATTTGGCTGTTTGATGTGGTCAAATATTTATAGGATTTACCTTCTCTGGTCTACTTGCTCCTTCTGTCACTTCTTCTTCCACTTCTTTTTCTTGCACATTCTCATTTTCATCAAGAAGTTTCATGGGTACTGGAGGGGGAAGCTCATCCTCTACATCTGGTGTGTTCTCAAGAGGGCTCTCTGAATTAGCACTTTGGCGACTTTTTTTATTTCTGTCAACAGACGCATATTCTGCTGATTCAATTCTGCACTCAGGAATCTGATTCTGACCTTCAGAGGTTGTCAGCAAAGCCTTTGATTTGCTGTTACAGCTTCCTTCCATGCCGGCTGCTGCTCCAACATCTTTGATTTCCTTCACAGTTTCATACAAGCAGTCTTCAACTATGTTCTCCTGAGAGGAGCTGTCTTTCAAGACTTCATAAGGCCCTTCCATTCCAAGACCTTGATCATTTTCTGCATTTCTGGCTGAGATTATGGTTTCCATGGTGTTGTTAGGGGGAATACTGGGTAGTTCACGACTCTGGTGACATTTTATAGACTTTCCAAGACTATCCTGTTGATCTAGCAGATCAGATGTCTGTACTTCTTCATAAGGCTGGATACAGGCAGTTGTACTGTCCTCTGAGACTACTAGAGAAAATGATACAGAAGTATTTAAATCAAAGGTGTAACTATATGTTGAGTACTATTTGATACTCTTTGCATCACTTTGGTTTTGTCTCTCATTGGAAGGGATAAATGATACCAATTCCTGGAAATGTCTATTGGTCATCATGCTTTTTGTTTACCAAAAGGTTTCAGCTACAGAGATTTTTGCACTTCACTGTTAAAATATCTTTCTCACAACATCTTAAATACTCCCAAGTATACCCCATGCACCCCCAAGTGAATGTAACAGCATTCACAGTAAGAACAGCGGATGGGTGGGCAGGTGCGGGTATGCATGGATGTTCAGCTGGCTTGTACTCAGTGGCATTGAATGCTTACAGACTGCTCAATAGTCTCAGATGGGGAACACTGGTGGGAGACCTCGAACCAAGTGCCTTTACAAAAAGCCTTGTTAGATCTTCCTCTTTCCATTTTCCTGTCCTTCGGAATCAAAAAGGAATGCGCTCTTGCTTCCTCCCTACCCAGCCCTCACCTTGTTTAACATGCTGGCCAAAATCTTCTCTGAATCACACTTTGCTCAGCCCTGCCGCAGTCAGCCACACCACGTGCTACACCAGAAGCTCCTCACGGGAAGGCTATGCCATGCTTCTCTTAGTCTCGCAGCACATAATGTAGGTTGACAACCTACTAACGAGCCAGCCATATGCACAAAAGAGAAGACTAGACTTCAGAAAGTAGTGTTAGGCAGAACATGTTATTTTAAGTGGATGACGTGTCACTGTCACTAGAGGGTATTAGGGACTGAAATCTATGGGACTTCTCATCTTGCAGTGCACATGTATGACATTTGTCTGCATTCAGGGATGTATACGTGAAACCATACAAGCATGTTTCAGGTAGTAAATGGTATGTAACTTTACGTCACATTATTTCTTTGAAAAGACCCTTCTGAACAGCTTTATTTCTCTTAGTACAGTTTTTATGGTACTCTCTCAGCAAAATCAACCCATTCTTCCATTTCCTTCAGTGTGTTTGACCTGATGACATAAGGAGTAGCTGAAGCAATCAGTACCCTTGATTCAGTGGTTGTCATGGATGTTGCTTTCTCTTGTGCTCAGGGCATGCGGACTCATGCAGTCAGCACCCGCAGGGAGCTGTACCCTGACAGCAAAACTCGGGATGGAACTGGAGGTGTGAGACAGTAATAGCTGTCTGAATGGCAAATGGGAGAAGAAAAGGAAAACATCCTTCTCCATTCACTTGGCTCCTGCATACAGCTAGGGAGGAATAGCAGACAGGCAAGGTGTCCTACTCACTCCCCGGGATGCCTGGAGACTTTCTGAAGGACATCAGGAACCATCCTGAAGAAGCTGGAACACATTTTCCCTTTCTGGCCCTTGCTTCCAGGAATTTCTGTGCTGTGCAGAGCATGAGAGCATCCACCCCTTTCAGCCTGGGGGGAGATAAATCAGAAGCAATGAGAGCTCGTGTTTCTGTGCACCTGTGGTTATAGGTAGTAGCACAGAGGGGGTTGCTGCAGATAAGGGTTGACATAGATAAACACAATGCTGGCAGGTTGGGAAAAGGAAAAAAATCAACATTTGATGGTGCTGCTTCCATAGCCCTACCCCTGCTCAAAAGGCTAGTAGAAACAGCAAAAAAAGCACTATTAACAGAAAGAATACATAAAGCATAAAGAAGAAATGAAAGCACATCGGTTCCTGTTATTCAGAAGGGTTGTTATGCAGGGTGTAAGCTGTGTAATATCAGATGGCCTGAAAACTGTCTGCTGGTTGACAGCGCACCTTTAGTAGCGGCTTTGACGGCTGCATGTGTGTCGACTCGTGGCAAAGAGAAATGCTTCCCTTCTGCAGGGCTTTGCTCTGCGCTTTGAGTTCCTCCGTTAGCTACACACCGAAACACACAACAAGACAATGGATGGGAGCAGTGATCAGCTGCAAAACCAAAGTTTAAAAATTCCTTTGGATGCTTGTCTCTGAGGGGTAAAGACTGAATAGCTTGGCCTCTGGCTACACAAGGAGATGAGGAGGTGAGCTCTAAGTTGGGAGCGCAGCCCCCAGTGTCGATGCCTAGTGTGGAGACATCAGCTGGCTCCCAGCGGCTCTGAGCTGAGAGCAAGTTTATTTTTAGGTGCAGCTGAGCAAAATATTTTCCATTGGTACTTCACTGCAAATCATTTTGAGCATTCAGCAAAGCAAAGACTAAGGAAAACAAAGGACGCTTATTTATGTTGCCTGTTTTCTAAAATACAAAAATACCAGCAACAGCCTCGCACAGTGCAGGACTATGGTCCAAAGCTGGAGTCCCTGAAGGAGGCCCTGAAATACTTCCACAGCCTCCTGGAGTGCTTTTGAAGCTTTGAAGGTGCAACTGCATCTTCTGGTCACATCCCAGTTCTGTAGCTGGACAAGATTAGGGAATGTCGCAGTCTTTGCCTGATGGCCTGGTCAATCTGCAGCTGTAGCTTGGTGGCCCCGAGGAGGACCTTAGCACCTTCCTGGTGTTGGCTGGCGTGGAGGACTGGGAGCCGGGGTACAGGGCTGTGCCAGAGCATGCCCAGCATGGAAGTGGAGATGCAGCCTAAATGCCAGCTTCTCCATAGGATGTGTTGCTAAATTCCCAGCAAGGCAAATGTGCTTGCTGCATTTTTAACTGGATTATAAATTTTATGTGAATCGTGTCCTGTGCGAAGAGGAGTGACTGCCCCTCCAGAGTGCTGCATGCCTGGCCACTGCCCTGGGATACAGCAGCTGATCTGGTGTCAGACCTCCGGAGGCGAGCAGAGTGAAACGCAGTGTATTCAGGCAAATGGTGTGACTGTGTGCTTGGAAAGCCGATGGCTAGAAAACCAAGACTTGAGGGATCACCGATGTGCAGCTAATGTGCGTGGGAGGTGTGAGCCAGGGGACAGCGCTGCCCGTTCAGCCCACCTGCAGGGGCTGTGCCACTCACCCTCGCCATTGCTGAGTGCCCCGTTCTGGTCGCTGCTTGGAGGGGGCTCTGTAGCCAAACTTGTAATCGAGTGGCTGAACACCTCCTTGTCGGAAGGCTGCAACACAAATTAGTGAGATCTAATCCCTGTTGGATTGGAATAAATGTTTGCATAAATAGATACATGACGAATTTCATTGTCATCTTGGGAGGTCTGACTCACAGGTATTATTGGCAGGAGTCAAATCATACTGACTATACTCAAAGATTTAGGTGCCTGTGTTTACAGATGTTAAAACAAATAGATGCAAGCATGCCCGGAGTGATCTCCCTTCCAACCTTTGTAGTGACAGACATGGCTTTAACCCATGAGAAGACAGCAGCTGACAAAGGCTACACTGCACTTGTGCTGCAGTTGTTGTGAAAGAAAGGTGGGAGATGGGGAGTGCAACAGGGGCAGAAAGAGCACTGAGAAAGTGCAGATTATCAGGGTCTGCACAAGTTATCCTCCTCTTCCTGTTCTGCAACTGTTAAAGTTTCCCTTGGTCAACCACCTCCAAATTCCTGGGCTATTTTCCAATCTGCAGTATTTTGCAAGGAGCTTGGTATAAACCAACCACAAGACAGACATCAGTTGCCAGAAATAAATACTTACCACATTCATCAGATTTTCATGATCACCATTTTGATGTTTGGCCTTCTTTTCCCTTAATGAAAAAGACATACGAACTGTTACTACAGATTATGCTAATGTACAAACGCCAGTCATTAATAGACCTTAGACACCGCAGGGAACAGAACTGTGATTTACAATAATATTGAAAACAGAGTAATTGAAAATTATTGCAGGGACTGGTATGACCTCTGTGTAAGGTCACCATTGAGGCAAGGTGGTGATAAACATACCTGAAGAGGTACAACAAGCACACACACACCTTTTTCTCGTTCAGTGTAAGATCACAGTAAAAAGTAACTGATGATAATAAAAATATTATTATCCTCAATTTAATCATGTCTGAAATGCTCAGAGATACATGAGATAAATGTTTTGGTGACAGGCTGCCTGGGGAGTTGTGTCAGGAAAAGGTGTTTACGCTACAAAGAATTAGAAAAGGCCCACAAAATCCAGCCTACTGCCACTCAGGATGCTTCATCTTGGAATTACAGCTCTTAGTCTGAGATACTGTAATAAACTATGAGCTTAAAATAATAGTGTCCTTCCCCTAGATGAAAAGGCAAGCAAAAAGGTGAGAAAATACTGACAACATGCAATCCGTGCTTCTAAAGTCTGCAATGCACCACACCTCCCACATTAGCAACTGTTAAAATCCTACCTAACTGGGAAGTAAGAAAAACAGAGCAAGTAAAGATGCAGTGATGCAGAGCAGAGTTAAAGTTTACAAATACTTAATTTCCTCTCTGGAAATTTTTTTGACTGTGACATTTTGGAAAGAGCAGATTTTGTTCAGTTTTCCATGTTCTCAGCCATTTTTGAACAGTAAGTTAGGAAAAAAAAAATACATAATTGCATTTACTTGCAAATAACCTGCCCTACAGAATGACCTGAAATAAAAGATACTGTGTCTAGCAACACAAGAATTAGAGCATCACCACATAGTTTCTGGCAATGTATCTGTGTAACTGCAAAGACATACTCAGTGCTTTGACTCTGTTTTAAACACATCTTTCTACAGAAGTTTCAAAGACTGGAGTGTTACAAGACAAAACAAGGTACCTAAATGCAATGTTTGTGGGCTTAAGGATTTTTAAAATAGGTTTAATACTTTAAAATAAATACACACACACCCCCACACCCACCCACCCACCCATATTTCTACTATTTTAACATAGGTATCACAGGAAATTGTGATGAATAGGAAGATACTGAAATGTCACCTAACAGCTTACAAAAGCATTTCTCCTGAATCACATGAAATTACAAGTTCCAACTTACACTTTTTGGGGTTTCAACTAACTTTTGGGGTCTGGTCTTGCCCACGACTATTTGTTGCAATGTGGGCATTGGAGAAATCCTGCTGAAAAGCAAAGAATTCCACTGTAGATGCACCTTATGCCAATATAGTGTATTTTATGGCTACACAGCCTTCCTCAATGCTCTTAATGCTGAATGGCTGAAAGAACATGCTCCTATAGACATAAGGGTCCAAAACAAACATTTTGCTGCTGTACTGAGTTATGGATAGATTTTTTTCCGCCTATAAACTTGGCTGATTGAGCTATGCTGGCAAAATGTAGTGATACGGGCCACAGCAGTCCCACTCCTCGCTGCGAAGGGTCCAACTGGGCTGCCCAGGTGCACGGGCACCGCGGGCTGAGCGCAGGCTGCCCAGCTCCCCTGTGCTATCCGCACGGATGAGCCCCTGTGTCAGCAAGGGGCCTTGAAATGTGAATAAATAAAGTCAGCAGAAGTGCCTGTACTGGTGAAATTAAACCCTCTTACAGAAAAGAAAATAAGGATAAGGAATGAATACAAGACATTAATTAGTATCACGGATTGATTCTTACTCATTTTGGCTTGAATGGCTGGGCCAATTCCCCAGTCTTCAAAAACGGCCAAAGCAAAGCTGAAATACATAGAAATTGTTTTCCTTTCCCTTTTACCTATGCTTTTTTTGTCCTGTTTGGCCCACCTAATTTTCTCAGTTTCAGGTTAGCAGTGTGACCTGCTAACAGTCAGCATCCATCTGTGCTCCAGGCTTCAGCTTAGGAGAAAGCACTTAGCAAACACAACAGTGCTTTTCCTTCACAGCAAAAGAAAAAAAAATATTAGATTTTAGAATGGACAGAATTGTTCAAATTCAGGTTTGCTCCAAAAACAGGTTTTGTACTGTACTTTTAAAATTTCTATACCTAAGTTCTTGGTATTTCTTGCTAACTAGTTATGGGTGAAGCTGTTTCAATCCCCGTGCTATTTGACTCAAGAACCGTTACTGCCTGCTGAGCTCCCAAGCCTTACCTGTTGCAGCTGGAGCAGAGGAAGATGAGGAAGGTGAGGAACAAGAGTGTTGTCATGGCTGCCAAACTTCCCCACAGGATGACGTGGACCTGTCCACTGCCTAAGAAACCACCCTCTGGCCCCATGGTACTAGCGGGAGGTGGTGTCACTCGGGGCTGAAGAGGTTACTCCTTGGAGAGGGCTGGCATCTGTGCTGTGTGCACCTTCTGTTTCTGCAGAAAGAAAAACACCATTAAAAGTTAATATAAATTTTGAAGATAATGAATCTGACAGCTACAACTCTGGCAGGAGAGATTTTCACATCCAGATCTTACAAAAAAACAGTTTCATGTACAAGCCAGCCAGCCAAAGAGATTTTCAGCTACATTTCTGACAGTGACACAAAACAAACCTTGTCAAATATTAATGCAAGCTGTTACTCATCTACGGTCTCAACACAGATAAAAGGTAACAGTATCTCTGTACTTGTATTTTGAGGAAGAAGTTCATAAATCCACTTTGAGGGGCAGAGTAGTCTATTTTGCAGTGATATCTGTTAACTCCATTGAAAACTGAGCTTTCAAAACCAACTGCAACTTCGGCAAAGTTAACAAGCCAAACAGAGAGATGCAGCAGGTGCCTGCCTCCTTCCCTCTCAACCTTTCCTGCCTGCACGGGATTCAGTGCTTAAAGTACAGTGACAAATGAGCTTGGTAAGTCGTTGAAAGGAATGCCACAAAAACCTTTCTTGCAGCAGATCAGATCTAGTCTTATTTCTTAATGCTTTTTTTCTTAATAGTAAGCCTGGAGAGTAGTAATACTGAACTTTCTTGTTTTGCTTCTCCCCACCCAAGTCTAAGAAAACAACTAATAAGAAAAGGAGACAGAACAATTTTTAACAACTTGAATAAATGCAACTTTTGCTACAGCACAGCAGCCCCTGGAGACACATCCTGGGCAAATGGTATTTACGATATATAAGTTTTTGGTATACAGTATATTCTAAAATTTTATACATATTTTCAATTTAATACACTGTTAACATGGCAAAAATAAAAAAGAAGTCTTTCATTCTGCACTGCTGAAGACATCAATTTCTCCAAAATTTAGGAATAGGTTATGCAAAGTCTATTACAGGGTTTCAGTCAGACTTCAAGATTGATGAATGCTGAAATAGAATACAATGGCTAAGAAATGAGCAGTTGTCTATTGGGAATGAAAAAGTAGCACAAACATAAGACTGAATAACGTCTAAAACCACTAAGACTTACTTTAATTTCATGCACATATTTTCATATACATATTTTTATATATGAAATATGTATGTACATTTTTCTTTTTTTCAGCAGAAGCACACTTTGTAATAGCAAATTCTATTAGGTACTAGTGTCATATCTGTATCAAAACCCCACCGTATTACCATTTTGTTACTGAAATCTTATGAAAAAAAGGATTAATTTCCAGAAGAAGGCCATTCACATCAAAGGAAATCTGGTGAGTCAGCCGAAGAAACTTAACAAATAAGCTACGTGACTGGGCAGCTTTTACAAGTAGCAGTTCTGTTCCTACATAAAATGGGCTCATTGGTTTCTACCATGCAGGATCAGGCTTCTGGACACCTTCCAAGAAGAACAAATTCTTCCTAATTTATCCATGGTGGATAAAAGCTTTGTTTTTCTTTTAGGTATTAATGGCATTGCAATAACTTGAAATGGGAAGAAACGAACAAAAGATGGAAAAAGTTTCCGATCCTGTAAAGACAAACTTCAAAGTGTAGTTAAATATTTCTCGTTTGGCCAGCTTATAAGAAAGCCAGATAATCTGTAACTTCTCCAAACCCATAAATACACAGGATGGGAAGAGCAGTGTCGTACACCTTGCCAAAGCACATACATGTCTTAGTGGTAGCCTTGAGTACTGACACCAAAGAGCCAGCGCTCCTTGGGGATGACCACTGCTGAGCAATGTGCCTCTGTGGTTATCTTGGTAGAGCTTGAAAAATTAAACATGTAAAAGCAACAGATGGCCACTCTAAAGATGATGTATATTGCAGATGTGAATCTGATACAGCCCTGCCTCATCCCTATTTTAAAGCAAGACTGGGGTTATTTCTGCACCAAGTCACAGCCACATCACTGCCTGTGAAACGGTGAGACCTTAAGAGAAGTGGAATCAGATTTAGTCAGGAGAAAACTTGGTTTAATTCCTGCAAAGACCTGTCTGATGAGGTGCAGGGGCACCATGCACTGGGATGGATCCCTGTAGAAGTGATGGACTGCCCTAATTTAGAAAACACTACAAAGCGCACTGCACTGGCTGCTTAACTAGCTCCAAAGCTTTGTTAAGTGTTTTGAATAGAAAGTATTTTTCTTTCCAACTTTTATTTCTTGTTAATTTTCAAAGGCATTTTCTGCCCTGTTAAAGCTCATAAAAATTATTCCTGAAAGATTTTTTACCTTCTTTTTTCCTATCTTTTTGCCTTTTAAATATTGATTTTCATAGAATAGTCATAGAATCATTCAGGTTGGAAAACACCTTTGAAGTCCAACTGTTAACCCAGGACTGCCAAATCCATCACCAAACCATGTCCCTAAGCACCGCATCCACATGTTTTTTAATTACCTCCAGGGATGGTGATTCCACCAATTCCCTGGGTAGGCTGTTCCAATGCTTGACCAGTGAAGTGAAGAAATTTTTCCAAATATCCAATCTAAACCTCTCCTGGTGTAACTTGAGGCCTTTTCCTCTTGTCCTGTTGCTTGTTATCTGGGAGAAGAGACCAACCCCCACCTGCCTACAGCCTCCTTTCAGGTAGCTGTAGGGAGCGATAAATTCCCCCTGAGTCTCCTCTTCTCCAGACTAAACAACTTCAGGAATTTTCTTCCTTCCTTGGAAAAAAAACCCACCTTTTTTCAGCATTTTTGTTGTCTTCCTTAGTTTTCCCAAGAAATAAAAAGACAGACTGCAAATGAAAATGAAACCTTTTTTTCCTTCCCCCCCCCCCCCCTCCAAATAGTGGGAAAATAAAAATATAAGAAAAAGAATAGGGATTGCAAAATATTTTTCTTTTTTCTTAAAACAGAATCACATGTTTATTTGTTTTAAAGCAGATACAAAGTTGTCTTGAAAGATATAATTTAAATTATTTCTACTACTAAGTTCCTGATTTTATACGTACTCTGAAGAACAATACTACATGCCTCTCAGAAGACTAAGTAATGTACCAAAAGCTAACATGGAAGGAAAAGTTATTCTTCTATTCTACACATATATTCTTAAGGCTGCTGGCCTTTAAATAATGATAATATTTGAGCTAAGGAAAGCTAAGGATGCATGGGGAGCAGCTTCATGGAAAAGCTGCATCTTTGAAGACTTCAGTACAGAGTTAGGAAGTATTGGGACAAGCAGGAGCAGATGGAGTTGAGATTGAACTTACAAAGGAGTGAGATCAGAGGGAGAGAGATGAGGGAGACCTACATGTGAATGTCAGGAGTGAAGTGTAAGATTGAAGCTAGACATGAGATATCCTGCCAGGCAGAAGCCAAATGGCGTAAAGAGAATGACCAAGGACAGAAGATACATTTAATCTACAGCAAAAGAGCAAGAATTCACATACCAAAGCTGTGACTGTAAATTGAGGGACAGAGGTCAGAAAAGGTTGGAAAAGTACAGTGGCACTTGAACCAGGGGAGGCAACTGCTGGAGACACCAGTTACCTGTGCAGGCAGAACAGAGTAATAAATTGGAACAGACTGACGGCAGATGAAGCCCCACATGAAGGAAGCTGAGCAGGCAAGATGTGACCAGTGACTCTTAGCTCCTTGAACAGTGAGAGTTTGGCAAAAGTGCTAGAGGACCTGAAGGTGCTCAGCACACAGGACAATCAGAAATAAATATAATTATAATACAAAAAAAGCATTCCTACATTCACCCTCTGTGAACTCTTCTCATGAAGTGCCATCAGGGGGCTTACTCCTACTGTTTAATCACACAGTCACAGAATGGCCAGGGTTGGAAGGGACCTCTGGAGATCATCTAGTCCCACCCCCTGCTAAAGCAGGTTCCTCTAGAGCAGGCTGCACCTAGAGCATCCAGGTGGGTTTTGAATGTCTCCAGAGAAGGAGACTCCGCAGCCTCCCTGGGCAGCCTGTGCCAGTGCTACATCACCCTCCAAGTAAAGAAGTTCTTCCTCACATCCAGGTGGAGCTTCCTGAGTTGCAGTTTGTGCCTGTTGCCCCTTGTCCTGTCACTGGGTACCACTGAAAAGAGCCCGGCCCTGTCCTCTTGGCACTCACCCTTAAGATATCTGTAGACACTGACGATATCCCCTCCCAGCCTTCTCTTCTCCAGGCTGAACAGGCCCAGCTCTCTCAGCCTTTCCTCAGAAGGGAGATGCTCCAGTCCCCTCATCATCTTCATAACCCTCTACTGGACCCTCTCCAGCAGTTCCCTGTCCCTCCTGAACTGGGGAGCCCAGCACTGGACACAGCACTCCAGATGTGGCCTCACCAGGGCAGAGCAGAGGGGGGAGGATAATGCCTCCCAAACAAGGAGCTGAAATAGTAGTATTCACTCAGGCTGGTGCTATTAACACAGGAGAGCTTCTGAAATACGTGAGGCTGGGTGAGCACCCATCTGCTTCCCTGACCAGCCCTGGACAGAAACCTGGCAGAGAGATGCACTGAAAACAAAACCATCAGGACTCCTTCTGCTTCCACTTGGTGGATGCCTGGACACTAAAACGCCAAATATAATGGATTTTGGAGCAGCTTCAGAGGCTAGCTTTAAAGAGAAACTTATCTGCAATCATAACTATGGAACAACAAGCAGATAATTTCAAAAAGCTCTCAGACAGCTGAAAGCGTTAACTCCTGCTTGTACAATAAAAAGTGATATTGTGCTGCCCTCTGGTGAGTCTCCCCATGCGGGGACAGGGCTTTGCAGCTCTTGCGAGGGTGCTTCAGGGCTGAATGCAAACCCTGCTGCTAACGATGGAGCTTACACGGGGCCTTTCATCTGCTGGGCTTGAAAAAGTCCTGCCTCCACCGCGAAAGACTGCCAGACTTGAATCATTTAACCTTTAGAGAGACATTGCTGAGACAGAATAACAGTCAACTGAAGTTGGGGTTTTTTGGGGGGGTTTTTTTGTTTGTTTTTTTCCCCACGTGATTTATCTTGCAAGATGATTTCTTTCATTGTACCCTTCCCACAGAAATCTCCACACAAGTTGGTGGTGATGCTGAACTCTAAGGAAGAGTAGTAGAGACATGCTTGGAACACCTGGATAAGAAAACTGGTTATTTCATCTAAGGCAAAATGTAAATGACACTGCGTTCACATTTCAAAACCACAATCAGTTCAGAAAACTAATCCTTACACTGTACAGAATATAATATCTCCTTCTTGTGGGAATTTTCTCTTGCTTTTTAGACATCAATATTTGCCATAAGTGGAACGTATATGACAAATAATGCCTGTAGCTATTTCCTCAAAATTGCACTTAAGTGCCCAATTATGTTTGCGGTTTCAGAAAGACGGGTATTTCATCGCATGACCTGCACTTTCACGGTGAATAATGTGTTATTTTTCCTTGCAGCTGTTGCAGGGATAAAGCAGAGCTGAGGCAGTTCAGCCCGAGTTGGTGATGAGTGGAGTGTATAATGTGCAAGTGCAAATTTGTTGTCAAACAGAAGAATAAAAAACTGTATCTGGGGTGAAGCAGTTCTGGGCCCAAGATATAGGCTGCAATTTTAGGGAGCACATGGAGTGAACATTTTAACTCGTGGGGAAGCTGCTACAAAAGCTTGGACTGAGACCTGAACTCCTTTGAAGCCTAGGAACTGACAGATCCAGTGTGCTTCAGGTCTAGGATCTGACCTGGGTTTTCTGAGCAAAGGAGCTTGCGGTGAAGCGCGTATGGGGTGGACTTTGGAGAGGCGGACACCATGGCCTGGGGAGGCCTAGCAGAAGATGGCTGTGTCCCTCTCCCACCACCTTCCCCCTGCCTTCTGGGTTTACAGCCATTTCATTCATGTCCTGCTGCAAACCACACGTGGCCCATGCTTTCCAGAGGGGAAAGAGCAGGGGAAGCTGGCAGCTTCACCTCTCTGCGTTTCTTAATGAATTATAGATGGAGCCAAGGCAAGAGAAGAAATTGTTCTGACAACTGAGCGACTTTGAATGCGAGAAGCCAAATGTGACAGGACAGGAGAGATTCGGGGAGGGCTGCGGGATCGCGACTCCCTGTCCTGGGCTGTCAGGCTGGATTCGGCTAACAGGGGCATGCCAGGAGCTTCACGCACTCGCCTCTGCACCGAGCTTCGGTTACAGGGCTCCTTCCTGAGCTGCTTGGTCTCCTGCTGCTCTCTTCTCCTTCCCACCGCTTCTGCTCCCGGTGCCTTCGGTTACCTGCTGCTAAACCGCAAAAGCGATCAGTGAGTTCCCCCAGTTCGGAAGACCCCCTCCACCCCAACAATGCAGACCTGGGAGGGAGAGGGGACACTGGGGAAGAGGCTCGTAATTTTTAAATTAGATTTTTACTGCTCCGGTAGCAAGTCCCTGGAGAGCTGCATTAAACCAAGAAATGATGAAGTACAAGATAAGTGGAACCACAAACTGAGACAGGGGCTGAGAAGTATGAAACTAATGTCCTCTTGTCTACATCCAGCTGCAAGCACTGTCATTCAAACCCAAAACTAGAACAGAAACCCAGGCTACAACAAACAGGCAGCTGCAGAAACAGTCCTGCAGGTGCAAGTAAAACGCCTGGATGTAGATCCTTTTATCTTCTGTTCCTCCAAATTCTAAAAACAGACTTTCTCTATGAAGCTAGCATCCTACAGGAGACCTAATGAGGTCCTGTTACCTTATTCCCTCTCCAGAAAATTTCCTCTGCAACTTCAGACCCAGCTCAGGCATCAGTGGGTGCAGTGTATCTCCAAGTGCCCCAAGACTGAGAGCATCCCTTGTACGTAAAAATCTCAGGTCACCCTAAAGAAAGCACCCGAATGAAGCTAATCTATTAACACAAATCCTGCACCAACAAGAGTTCACATCAAACTACACGCTTGATTTAGAGAGGAGGGAGGACGTGGCAGATGTACTTTACTCAGTCTAGAGCTGTATCCATGCCAGGACTGTTCTCTGCGTGCATGCGAATACCATGTCGTTGGCAGGGAAATGCCATTTGTGCTCCTGATGTGAGCTTATAGGTGTAGCACTATGGTGAATTGGGTTAAAATGATCTTAAAGCACCCTTACTTCACCCAAACATCCCTTCTTTAAACCTCTTGATTTTAAATTGAAACTGTTTTCTGACCTTTTCTACCAGATGGCCTCACCATGCTTTAACGGCAGAGCAGCTGGAGGGCAGCTCCTGCGTGTCTCCTTTCTGTAGCTTGCCACCGCTGGTGGATTCCTGACAGCATAACCTCATATGGCATTAGACCCAAATTCTGTGACACCATCAGGGCTGCATTTGTCTCTGTGTGGGCAAAATACTTGGGCCACACTTTTCATAGGCTTCTCCTACTGCAGGTTCTGGTTTGAAGCCTGTCTGCAGAAGCTGGTGGGAGTTGTATTCTGAACATTAAGGTTACATCCATAGCAGTAAATTAAACATGTCGGGGATAACTGTGCTGTACTGCAGCCAGTGGTCATGGTACAGCCCAAGCCCATATTGCTAAACCTTCTTATAAACCACAGAATGGTGGTTGTATCCAAACTGTCTGCCAGGAGTGGTCCCTGACCAGAGCTAACTCCCGAGTTGTGATTGGGATTAGTTTGGGAAGGAGCCTTTTGACTGCAGCCAAAATTATGCTTTGGGCTGTTCTAACTTGGCAAAACCAGATTTTTCATATCTCAGACCGAGCATCTGATAACAGTGGGTCCTTTTGTCCTCGATCCCCCTGTGCTAGAGCTCCTTTCTCCTCTCTCAGTACTCCTCCACCACAGGACATGCCCAGCTTTCTACCCACTCCAGCTCCTCTCAGCAGCTCCTTTCTCTCTGCCAGTTGCCAGTTCCGTTTTCTGCCTCAGGCAATCACCTCTGTTTTAGGTGACAAAACTGTATTAAGCTATTAAAATAGCAACAAGCATGCATGAGCACTTAATAAAGTAAGTACAAAGATGTTGAAGTTTTATCAGAGAAAATTCAGATAATTTTCAGGCACTGCTGCATTAAAATAGATGATACTATGGAACAGCCTGAATACATAAATGTTATTCTTGCTTTAAATTGGTGTTAGGTGGAAAAGAACAATTGTAATTAAATGCCTCTGGAGACAACAGGCAACAGGACTGCTGTTTGGACTGAACAGCTTGGCAGAACCTCTCCCAACACCACAATGCCACTAGAATCAAGATTGTGAAGTTTCTCCAAATGCACTGTAAAAAAGTTGTAAGACCAATTCCTGTTACTATTTCTGCATTTGCTTTGCCTTGTTTTGGCTTCTAGCTGTTTATATGTAGATCCAGTACTGAACTACACAAACCCTCACACCAAGGTCACCTTTCTCATGCAGTACCTCCTGCATTTCACTTTTGGGGTTCCTGTACACTAAATCAGCACAAACCCTTTCCTACAACAGATTAAAGCTCTTCTGGTGCCATCGTGTTTTAAGCTGCTTCCGTGGCAGCACTTGTTTAATGAGAACAGTTAAAGACAGACATGCCATATTCTAAGCAGCGAAGAACTGCTGCAGGAGACCAGATGTGCAGATAATTAAGGCCTGGTCCTGGAAGTCTGATGCTGGAAAGAATTACTGACACGGACTGTGCTGCTGTTGCAGGCTGTCAGATGAGCCTTGCAGAGACTGTGCGTGCCATAAGCCTTCAAAACAGTTCATGTTTCTGCTTTGTGAAGCAGCAGAATAATGAGGTTCTGATCTAATTCCCCACTGTATCTACTTTTACAGAAATCATAGCTGGCTTATCAGAGGACGTGTGTGCTCTGTAATGCAAAAACAGATCTAAGACAAAACTGAACAGTCCCAAAACACTGGTCACTTTTAACCCCTTCTAAGTCTTAGCACCTCCTAAAGAGAAACCAAGTCTCTCTGAACCCATCCATCTGTGGCACTGCAGAAAACCTAAAAATGGCTTTTGCAACAGCAGATGCTCATCTACACCACAATCTGCATTCATATCCTATCAGCTCATTCATGCCTTGTCAGACCACATCACCTCCAGGTCAACATATTCAAAGCTGACCTGACTTCTCATTGCACACTTTCCTCTCTGTTCCTACCAGAATTTTAGCAATTCCATATAAGCCTGCATTGCATACTGCCTCTCCTCCTCAGAAAGACATTTGGGAAAGTAGGAAGAATAAGGGAAGCTGTATGAACAATTAAGCATGGGAATTCAAGTACTTGCTTCAAGGTGGCAGAATAGTTTCTATTAAAATGGTGAAGAATTTTAGAAAATAAGAGATGTCACTAGCAAGGTTTTCTAGCAGACTGCAAAACTGGATTTTCAAAGAAAGGCGAGCACAATTGTGTGTGAACATAATATCCCACTGAAACACAGTCTGCATGCTAGGCTTAAAACATATGCATCATCATGTCCCTAACCTGTCACATAGCTAGGACATTTATTCCCCACGTTCACTTTCTGTGTATAAACCCTGTGCTCACAAATCTCTGCCAAAGGTATCTTCCATTATAAATCAGGTCCTGAGCAAACAGGTTTATAAACTAATAACTTAAAGCTCTCTAATTCATCCCACAGTGAGTAAAAATGTTACCCCCCATTTCACCACCAGCAGTACAAAGCCCCCCAGCGCAAGCAGGGAAACGTGGAGCGCTGCGGACACAGCTTGCAAATGCAGAGCATCGGCTGGGCTTGGCCAGCTGCTGAGGAAGAAACCTATAATGAAGTCTCTGTGAAACAGCTCCTTAGGAACACCACCACATATTTTCCCCAGGCTTTAGCAGCCAAATAATGACTGTCTCAAATGTGACAGCAGAAAAGCTTATCTGATGAGTGACCATGCCAAAGACTACAACTTAATTGTAGCATATTGTGCTCTTTCCCACACCCCCACAATATCCCATATTGCTTTCTGGCTGCAGTGAGGTAATTAGACCACAATTACTGCATACTTTAGAGCATATAGAAATGAAAGCTGTCTTTGTGAAGTGTTTTTCAGCTCTGGCACAACTACTCCTGATAGCTTTGCTTTTCCTGGAACTAGATGCTATTACATATTAAACACAGCCTGTTTATAATTGCTGTTTATGTAATTCTACCATACCAAGTGCCCTTTCAGTCTTTGCAAGTGCAACAACATTTTGAGCAACCCTTTTGCAAACTCAGGTAATAATAACAGAATTAAAGAAATCCCCCCTAGCCTGGGAGGTGGGCACACACAGAGATTGTCTCTTATCTGACCTAAAAGACCTCTAAAATCTGCGGCAATCGTACTTGTTCTCAAACTGGTGTATGAATCAGGCCCATGAAACACAACAGATAGATAATACTTTCCCAGAGCCTACTTCCAGTTTCCAAAAGACCCTGAACTTACAAAAGTACAGAAGATTGCAAAATACGCAGCAGCAAAACACAATGTTCTGATTGTCCCCAAAGAAATGCTGCTGAAGAAGTGGGACTTTTTTTTATTTAAAAAAAAAAAAGAATCCAAGACTCCTACTTACAGTGGGATTCAACTTCTACATGTTTACATCTCTAAAAACAGGCTTCTATTCACCCAGATGCTGTCTATGGGATCCCACCTGAGAGATCTCATTACAGGAGAAGGCTAAATGACTTCCACTAATATTTAACTTATAGATTGCTAAAATTTTAGCACTTCCAGTGAGATTAATGCTACCTAAAGTGAGAATTTTTAAAAATGCCTTGTATCCAACTGTTACGACATTAGAGCCTTTTAATGTGCCTTGAGTGAGATCCCGCCCCCCCCCCCCAAATGAAGCACACCTAAATCATTCTAATTTCGAAAAATCTAAGCAGAATAATTTTAAATATAAAAATCCCAGATTACTGAGTGTTGACGCTAGTATAGAATGTATAGACATGAAAGCCTGGAAGACAGGAGTGTTCCAGGGAAGCTAAGTGATGGTCCTTGGAGGCTGAGCACAAATTACATCAGAAGGGCCTGTTATATTTAAGATTAAATAATCTTGAAGCAAAAGGAATTAGTGAGAATTGAGCTGTATAATATCCCACAGCAAGAGAGGCAGCAGTCAGTCATTTAATTTGGTGACAGACCAATTTTAAGAAAACAGTGTTCACCTTATGATGTGTAAAAGTGAGGAGCTATTTCAAGCTCAAATTTGTTGTTACTCTAATTGATTCAATACAGTGATTTTTGCCTTTTTAGCATTTCTGTTTCATCAGGAATGTCAGCTTTTCTTAAATATTTGGTTCATATATGCAGAACCTTCTTCACTGATGGAGATGGTCCCTGTCCTGAAGAGTTCACATTTTACCTAGGTAAGACCAAGGCAGCACATGAGAGAATCCCTGTATAACTAACTTCCCTGTCATGAAAAAAATGTCCGAGACAAAGAAGGATTTGGCAGTTTTTGAAGAGCCCTTTGGCAGAGATGAGAACTGATCCCTTATACCTCGTGTCCCCAGCCAGTGCCACATCTACATGATCTTCCTTTTCTCCTTTGAGTTGGAGACACAGCCATGTGATTCTTGGGAGAAGGAGCTGCCTTAACTTCAGCCATCTAAAAATAACCAAAACTTGCTGCCTGTATGCTCCAAATGGTCAGTAAAGACTATCTTCTGCCTGTGGAGAGAGGAGTACCTTCATGGGTAGAGGAGACCAGGTATGACCTTTACAGCTGGTCATATGTAGACTTCTCTTATAGACCAATGAACTTTCAGACACCTAGAATTAGGAAAAGGAGATACCTATAAATCACAGACAAAACCAGCGGAGGTTAACGTGTGGTGACCTACTGGAAAAGGTCTTCAGATGCGCCCCTTTGAGCTGGCTTCCTTGGCTGATGCATCAGAACAGAAAATGTAGCTGAGCCTTCGCGCAGTGGGCACAGCACTGGCACACCAGGTCTTTTCACGGCCCCACACTGTTGCCCCGTTTCATTCATGCAATTTCTCTCCAAGACTAGCACAATGATGTCATTCTGTTCTTTCAACTGGAAGCAGAGCTGAGGCAAATGAAACCACCACTTGCTTGTGACAGTCCAGCAGACCCTGTGGCTTCACCTCCCCACTGAGCGCAGGCACTGTCCTGCCTGCCAGCTGGAGCAGCGTGGGGTAGCGAGGCAAAATAAACCCAGCTGTGTTTCCTGCCCCCACACCAACGTCCAGGCATGTGGTGCATTTTATCTGCATGCTTTCCCGCTGTGGAAAAGGAAATATAAAAACTCTGGGCTTGATCCCGATGGACTGAGGTAGCAGAAGCTAATCATGGATCCTGTGGGAACGGTCTATGAGCTGGTTTGCCCCCACGCACACCCAAACCCCTCACTCCCTCATCATGGCACACAGCAAATACAATTATAAGATCTAATGAACTGCAACTAATGTAATTCTGAAAGTCTTCACAGCTAATGAAAACCAGGTCTTCCCCTTCTGGATCTAATTGAGATGTTTGGTTCATACGCTGTGGAAAAGAAATCCTCCACAAAGCTATGTATGAATACTGCATTTACATATCCAGCGAATGCACTTGCCTGTCACGGCTTTGGGGTCTTTCTCCTGACTGCTGGATGTTTAGGAAACTATCTGTAAGGGAAACGGACTTGACAAAATACTTTCTCACACTGTTTCAAGGGATATCTCCAGTCTGAATGTCATCTACTAACTACCTCTTTGCAGTGTGAACTTGGTATAAACGGAACATTTCCTCAGCGTGAATAAATCAGGACCCCTAATAAAAACACACCCCTCTTGCACCCGAGCAAGAATCAGTAGACAGAATTTGGTCTATAGCTTGTAAACTTGAATCTGATGAATAACAAATGACTCAAAAAAATTCCTTTTTTCCCTTTCCTCCAGTCTGTTCTTCTTGCTGCCTGTTGGCATCAGTTTTTCTGCAATTTAAGCCTCACTAACGCTGTAAGACTTCCCTTGCCTCTGTGCTTTCCCACGTTACTATCATTAGTGTTATTTTTAGCAGGAAGCACTACAATATGGGTAGCACTGCAGAGAGAAGGATAAATACATCATGCCTCCTGCAAACAGTTTTGCTACTGCTTTTGAGTTATGAACAGCCAGAGCATGATGACAGAGAAGCAACTGCTGGTAGGCAGGACAAGCAAAGCATCACATCATCTCACGCAATCAATAACCAGCCTGGCTTTTCTTCTCCCAGGTTTGGGTTTTGTGCTGACCCACATCATTACTTTTTCCCCACAGAACCTGGTCTTGTTAAGGTTTTGAAGAAAAGTAAGACTGGAGTTTGATGAAAACCCATACTGGATACAGGATAACTGTTCTTCAGGGACAGGAGAGACAGTCAAGACAGACCAGGTAAGAAGAAGAACAGTCTTAAACTGGTGATGGATGATGGGAAGAGCAGACAGCGAGCTCGAAGCCTTTGTATGGCTGGCCAGTACTAAGCACGTCTTTCACACAGCAGCTAAGAAGAGTCCTTCAGCTCTGCAGATGTGCCCACAGCAGGCACATGCACACGCACACGCAGACACACATGCACCAGAGATCCGTGCCCACGTCCATGTGCACACATACCACAAAAGCAGCTCTTGCCATCACTCTTGCGTGGCCAGGAAGCCTCCACCTCTGTCATCTTGCCTCCTTCTGCCACCCACCCCTGCCACCCACGACCTGCCGTCAGTTCTCCACCCACCTCGGGGCTTTGTGCTTCCAGCAGGGCACCGCCACCCTTGCCATCAGCCCAGAGTTTCTCACCCTGAGAAATGTTTTTGTTTTAGCACCTCTTCCCCTGTGAATTATTTTTCTGTACACCAATCAAACGTACTCACACAAACTCCTTATAAAATCACCAGTACTGATATCATCACCTATTGATCACTTTGGTCATGGCCTATTAATATTAGGGTGCCCAAGTGGTGCGAAAAGGTAGGGCATGTCAGAAATACAAAGAGCAGATGACAAGAAATACATGACAACACTCTCTCAGAAAGAGAATGAAATGATAGGAATTAATAGGACTGCTTACCTAAAATGTGATAAATAACATTAAGTAACATACAAGACACAAATATATATGTGATAATGAGAAGTCAGCTCAAGCACACATTCAGCTACAATACACCCCCCACACCCCAGCAATTTCAACAGCTACTTACCTTTTACAATTTACCATTACATCACTGCTATAATGCCCTGTTCAGGTCTGATTTTCCTTCACCAAACGCTCTGGATTTCATCTGTTTTATCTGTACCCTTTGAGAAATTTGATGTGCTGATGCTTGCTGTAATATCCTCCTGAACGTGGCTCATTTTAAAGGATAACCTAACACTATATGGTAAACAAACCTTTTTTTAACCTTTTCAGTCACTTGGGGAGACAGTTCTATTGTAAAGCAATCAGATTCTGCAGAAGGAAACAGACCTCAAAGAAACCATTCACAAATCGAGAGGGTGACCCATTAGTTATTGAAAGCTGAAACACACGTTAATTTGATGGCAACAACAGTAAATTAATTTTTCCTTTTGTTGAAAGATTTTCTCAACTAGGATGAACAGCTGGCTAACTGCCTGAAGAGCAGAGGTCATCCAGATCTGCATTTACTTAGACACAACATCAAACTGATGCACTACTTTCAGAAAAACAACCATGCTATCCTTTTAGAGGGTCTTTTCTGAAATTACAGCTGACTTGTAACACATGACTGTAGACCTTAATTTTGGGGCAGCGGCTAAACTACTTGCTTTGCTATGTATTTCTGTGAGTTATTCAGTGAACAGAATAAATGGAAGACTGAGTTTGTTGGAAGAAAGCAAAACCAACAGAAATACTCATCACTCTTTTCACTTTGGTTTCACAAGTCAAAAAATAGCAGAAGGGAGCTAACAGATTATTATGTGGGAATGAATGAGAACCAGATCCGTGAGGTAAAATTTATTCTTAGAAAATCCCTCATTTTGAAATAGTTGCGCACAGGCATGCACTGACCCAAATAGATCATGGTTCCTATCGTTCCTAGTGCATGCAAACAGATAAGATGCTGACATGCACCAAAAAGGTTTGGGGCAAAAAAGCTAGCAAAATGTGCATGGAAACTGCCAAAAAGAAGAAAAAGTACATCCCCTGGTACACAACTGCTAATAGGCAAAGGCAGCACTGCTGGTGAATGCAGGTGAAGCAAAGGTAAGGAAAAGGCAAAATGATGATGGAAAATTCTAAGGTCAGCCCAAACAGATGAAGAAAACAAGCCAGTTACCACAGAGTACCTACTGCTGTCTCGGAAGAACAGTCATTTGACAGTCATTGACACCCAGCTTATTCCTCTGTGCTGGTGCTGCCCAGCAATCAAGCCTCAGGTTCACTGATTTCCCCCGGTGCAGCTTCTGACTTGGCTTAACTGCCCATGTTGCCAATCTGTGGCTCTGCAGCTGAGGCTGGAGGATTGGGACACCATGGGTCAAATCCACAGTGCTTCTCATCAGCTGAGTTACGGAGCACAGCAGAGCAGCAACATTGGCAGCAGCTACAGTTTTCTCTCCTGTCTTCCTCCTCTCAGCCCTTCCCTAGTTTTTTCATTTCCTGTCAACAAAGTCCCAGGCAGCACTGCAGGCTCAGTGAAACACCACATGTGTGACATGATGGGGTGAAGTCAGCCATCCTTGACGAGATGCATGAGACACCCAAGTGTGCCTATGTGTGAACGACGTGTACGAACCTCCTGCACTCCCAGGGACTACCAGGCAATGGAGCCTCACAAGGGATGCAACTGACCAGCCCACGTGGATGCCATCAGTTGCCTAAACACTGGCAGCTAGGACCACTTGAGTTGTCTGAGGACATCCAAGCTATCTGGGTGTCTATGCAGTTGTCCACTGAGATGGACAACTTGATGCAGGAACTGCAGGCGATTTGTGCCCTCTGGAGTGGCAGCTGGAGGCCAAGGGGCACAGCCTATGCCATTTAAAACAGTATTCAATACCCTTTCTTAAGGTAGATGCAACCCGCGTCTGGATGTGGTTGGCAGACATGGCACAGGACCTACAGAAAACTCTCATGCTTCTCAGATAGCTATTAGAGACTACAAAAAATGTCCCAGATGTTCCAGGGCATCTCAAATGGCACCAGCTGCTTCTGCGTGGGCACCTGAAGGTGACCCCGATCGCCACTGACTACAACACAGCCTGACGGTGCCTTGCAGGTACTTGCTTCAATTTAGGAGTTTTCATTTGCACTTGAATCTCATACCAGTAACATCATGTTTAATTGTTACGCAGATACAAGCATCTTTCTCTACATTAATTTCTTACACAAGGCTGAATGTTCTTAGCGCTAAATCCTTCTCAGAAAGCTGTAAAGATTTATGCAGGGATGAAACATTTTAGTCTAATATCAGAACACTTTTCTCCAAGTAGAACAACGCCAGAGCATCACACTCCTTCCAGCTGGAAGGACAAAAGATGAATGTCCGGATTTTCAGAAACATTCACTACCCCAGACCCCATAATGTTTGATTATCTGATGGTGCCTAGAACTGTGGGTAAAGAAGAAGCAAGTAAACCCACATGAAACTAGTAATTGTATGAATATTTAAGACCCCTCTACTGGAGCATCAATGTGTGGACTCATATCAACATGGTGCTAAACATCCCTATGCGGCTACAGAATGCATGTGTAAGCATAGGATTAGCAAACAACTGTCGAAAGACCCATATTCTGAAGAAAAAAAAAAGTTCTTCTAAAGTGCTCATTTCCCTGTAATTCTTCCTCATTGCAATTTTATGTTACTGCAAACAGATAGGTATGCAGGGAACTGCTGGCCTAATTCTGTTCCCAGTTCCTCTCATATCGTAACTGCAGGCAGAACCTTGTCTCCTCTGTGGAATTATGTGCAACTCTAGTTTCTTTTTATTTACTGCAACATTAACATACACATATACACATTAAAACAATAAACCTGCATTACAGGCAACTATTTGCCCAACAAATTTACATGAAAGTAGAGCAAATAATAAATTAAATAATAAAATAATTTTTAAAAAATCCAGTTAAAGAGACCAGCAACATTTATAAAGCTACAAGAAGAAATCAGAGACATTAAGAAAAATACAAAAGTATTCTTGTTGCCATCAAAATTCCAGGAATTTCAAAATTTGTCAGTCATGGACTTCTTTTGTAGGCTATTCTTGCTTTAACACTGGTGTGCTGCTATGAAAAAAACAGCTAAGTGTCCTGCAGTTAGTGCAAAACGTTAATTACTATTTTTTGAAAGTAAGTTGAAACTTAAATGTCAGCCTTCAGTGTAAATCTGCTGAGACTGAGTCTCTTCCCAGAGTAAATCTATTACACTTCAGTAAACAGATGGGATATAAATAAAGTAGGAGCTCTGCAGAGTTTAAAACAGTAATTGTCACTGTATTAACAGGCTTATGGCAATGTTACTTAGAAGTATTTGTTCTAAAGTCTCAGCAGGCTCGTCCTGATGCCTGTTGTGTAAAACCATCTGCTGAACAGACAGAATCGATCTCTAAGTGTGTCCTGCTCGGTTTGTAAATTTACCTACTGTGACTAAGTACATAACTCATTATTAAAAACAGTCAGACTGGTCTTTCCTGAGGGTAAACTAGTGTTTCTCATCATCTTTATAAAACCTACACAACAAGAGATAAGGAATAGGTAAGTCATTTAAGTAAGAGCCATTATTTGAAAGACTTTCTCCTGTGGCCTGAATCAACATGCAAACGTGGACTCCCAATCATCTTCACAAGGTAATTATAATTCATAATTGGCACTTCTAAAGCGTTTTCACAGAGCTCTGCAAATATTGACTAATTAGCCATACCAGAATCCTGTGGGGTAGGTGAGCAGGTACACTAACTCCCTTTCATATCTCAGCAAATTGCTGGGGAAAAAAAATCCCCAATCCTTGCCTGCCCAAGGGGCTGAGAAGGTGGTGATGGGGGTTCCAGCCCCTTGCCCCCCGCCTAGCCCGTGTTGCTCCCACCACTGATGTGTTACCCACTCCAGAGAGGGGATGTCATGAGCTGTATGTTAGCAGAGCTCTGGAAATAGTGGCCAAACCTCAGTTTGTTATCCAAAGTCCCATTAAACAAAAGGTCTAGATATACAAATGCCAAAATAAAGCCTGAGGATTTGATATAAGTATATGCAGTATTTACATGAGGATGGTAGCCTCTTCTGCTGAGGAGCACGCAAACAATGATGTACTTCACAATTATGGTTTACTCCCAGAAACAAAATATTACACAGGTACTTGTAACTAAATAGTAGAAAAAGAGCTCTTGTATGGAGTTAAGACACTCCTTTACTTAAAATTCAGTTAAATCTTCTCATCCACTGTGTACCCAAAATGAAGGGTGAAGAAAGTGTGGAAGTCCTGTTAGAGCCTCCAAGAGGCTCTACTTTCATCATGTAGTAAAAAAACCACAAGGCAAGCAATATCATTAAACTAGAAGAAGGGTCTAAATATGGAGTGAAGATCCTTGGAGGCCACAGCATCTAGAAAATCAAATAAGCCACTGTACATATTCTCCATTAAATACAGATCTTCAATTAAATTGCCCTTAGGATAGCAATGATTAGTCACTGGTGTCTCAGATTTTCTGCTTTAAACCAGCAAAGACAAATGATGGCTTTATTGCAGAGGTTGTTATTTATCACCACATTGGGGGGGGGGGGGGGGGGGGGGGGCAAACAGGTCTTTTCCAAACAAATTGTATTATCACAAGCTTACAACATACACAATATGCACAGTATGAACCATTTTTATTTGGTGTAATCCTGCTTTGTCTATTGAAGACATTGGTTGTATGCTGTGTCTAATTTCAGCTACAATCTCTTTAGGGCAAAGATTGTGTCCCTGTGGTTTTGTAAAGCCTCACTCAGAGTTATAATGACATATAAATTAAATAAATAAGGAGAAATCATGAACTGTGGGAATTTATTCTACGTTTACCAGGAATTCACAAGTGAGGATTTATGCATTTTTAAAATGGATTTTATTAAGATAGTATCTTCCAAGATTTGTTTCTCTCCTGTTTTTTAGAAATTGGGAGAGACCTTTTAATTTAACTGCAGCAACTATCTAACTAAAAATAATAACAGGAAAAATCCAGTTAACGTGGTGACTAAATCCAGGGTTATTCCACTCCGAAGCTCATTCTTCAGCCTGGTTCATGCTTAACTGCTTCCGAGACAAGCAGTTTTCCATTCCTAGCAAAAAGCATTAACATGATGGTATTTTAACTAGTGCATTAGTTATCTACTCTGAGCAAGGCTAGACAAAACAAATAGTAGGAACAGAGCAGAACTGGTTGCTCTAGCGAGCAAATTTCATAAAAAAAAATCCCAAACCATACAGATTAGTTGGCTTGGGCTGCAATACGATCAAACCACAAAAAAGGGCTCCAGAAGGGCTCCAAACCTCAGAAAGTGTGGTGAATCATGAAACAGCCCAACAAAAATGAATGTTTTATAAATTTAGCTCTCCTGGTCACTCGTCCCTCATGAGTCCCCTACATGTTGGAGCTGGGGCCCGGGGATGGCCGTAGCCAGAAACACACTGTCATTAGTAATATTGCAGAGTTATAAGCCAAAGCAAGTCTGTGACAAATCGCTGTATGCTGTACTTCTTTCGTGCACACATTTTTTTTCCTCTTTAGGAAGAAGAGAGGGGAAAAAAAGCAGCAATTTTTATCTCGGTATAGAAATACATTCCGGAAAACAAGCGATCAGCCTCCTCTGAGGCTTTGATGAGCTGCTTTGAGACCTCAGGAGACTGCTGGGCTCTTGCACCTGGAGCTGGCAGGTTAGTGAAAACAAAGGGCAACTTTGGTCTGCAAGAATAAAGGATGAAAACTAGGGTGAGTGCCTCTTTTCAGGTACAGCAGTATTCATCTATAGTAGGTAAAATGCAGCAATACTGGTAAAATGTCACCTGTGTTATTAGAAATGTTAATTGACCTCGCTAGCCTTCTGTCCTTAGAGATCTGCAACACTGCACGTCTGTAAGGTGAGGGGTCTGGTCCCTATGGCCAGAGCATGTAATTGCAGATGGACATTCCTCATCCTTCAAGATGCCAAGCCCCACTCATTGAACTCATAAGTTTTCTCATTTTTCTTTTTGGTTAACAAAACTAAAACCCGTAAAGGGAACAGTATGTGAGGTCAACTCTGTACAAGAGGATGGAAAATGCACCCATTTGCACATAGTTAATAACATGTCCTAGAATGGCCATTCACCCTCAAAAGACATTAGCATGTAATAGCAGCTGCTCATCCTCTGAGCGCAGACGAGTGGTGGAAAGAGGTGCTGAGAGGCTTTGTCCTAGAATTACATGTCACTGTTTAAACATGATGTGAGGAAATTATATTAATTGCCTGTATCAGTCTGGGACTGAAATGGTCCTATGTTGGTAGGAGTGGAGCAAATATCTTTCTCTGGGCAGGGTGCTGTTTGAGAAGAACATGTACATGTCTGAATGTCTAGAAAGTCTCACCATGGAATAAAATGAAAGAAAATCACTTCAATAAAATAGCTTTGCAAAATATTAGCTAGTAGTGATAGTTTTTGACCAAAAGTCTTGCATACAAAGATCTGATTTCCTGTAAGTATGAGCACTGAAAAAGCAAGAACTGTTATTTTTGATCTGTTACAGTTCAAATGTCACAGGCCATATTAAAGGAATTCACAGTTGGCTCTGGGATTTTGAAAGAAAAAAAATCAAGGACTTACACTGTTGTACAAAGGTCGGTGGTGATCACAGTACTAATGACCATGAGAGAAACATGAGGTGGTGGGGTTTTTTAAGCATCATTATCTAGCGGTCTTGAGTGCTAATCAAAACAAAGACTACGATGCCTGCTTTAATGGGGTTTTTTGTCTCAGTAATGCTCCTAAATGGAATAAACCACATTAGACCCAGACAAGCTAGGAAGAGAGAAAAATGGCAAAACAATCACTGAAAATGTAAAGATTCTTTTAATCTACTATTAACTGAGTTACCATCCGTGGCATTCACAGTTAAATGCAGTTTTGTAATCCATTTGCTGAATTGTACAACTGAAATAGAAATGTTGCTGTCCTGTTTAAAACAAAAGACTAAACAAGGCCCAAATAAACCTCCAGAACGGCTGGCTTGGCAAATACTGTACTAGAACAGGCTGCATATCTATTTTTTTCTTTAAAAATAAGAAAAGCAGCTCCCTTGGAGTTTTTTATTAGAGGGAATCAGACCCCACCGAGGTAGTCCTGCACATAAGCCGGATCACAAGCACACCACAAGAAGGATTCCCTAGCAGACAAAGGACCTCACTCACATACTCCCTCACCAACCACTGCCTTTCCCCATGGCTCCAGTGATACAGGGACAGATGCTAACCAATCTCAGCAGGCTTTGGACTGCTCTCTAAACGTTTATGGGAAGAGGCATTGAATGCCAGGAAGATTAACTCACTGACACTGTCCCTCCTCCTTGTTCCTTTGGCTTTGCTCATCTTTCCTCTGCATATGCTGGCCCAATGCATAGCCATGCTGAATTTCTTCAGCTTGATACCCCAAAAGATCTGATACATTTAAATCCCTCAAAAGAAATTAACTAGGTTTTCTGATACACCTATTTTGCTGTACCTCTCACACTGAGATGGGAGGATCCTCAGCAACTGAGTGGGAATACAGACTATGTTTTGGGCAGATCCTGCAGGAAGAGGTGACAATTTGCAGATAAAATGACAGCCAAGGTATAGAGGTAGTGATACCTTTATGTTCATTTAGAAGCAATAGTGAAACGTTTCCAGAGGTCCAGTCTTGGAAAGATGAATTAGGTCTTTGTTAATGGTGTACACAAAATGTAGGATTATGCACCTTACCTTGAGGAAATTTTCAATAAAGGTCTATACAAACTGAAGCTGTAGCTTAGGGAACAAAAAATTCATTCTGTAATTAATGGGTTCCCCCCAGTATTATAGAGAAAAAAATCCTGTGGTTTATATTGCCTTTGCAAAACGGTTGCTCTTCTGCTCTCAAGGGACTGTGAAAGGTCAGTGGTGTTGAATATATAAGATTTATAAAGTACTCTGGAATGAGAGGTGGTGTGTAAATGTAAAATATTATTGGAGCATACTATCCTTACTTCACAGACACTGAAATGGAACTACCTGTCTGTGCCACAAGAGCAAAACTAAGAAACCAAGTTAGTCTGATGACAGTGGGTTGTCTAAGGTTACTGACCGTCTATAACAGTGCAAGTATAAATTAAACTGGCGGGCAGATTTATCTAACGCTGAAAGTTACCGTTGTCGGTCTGGACTAGGTTATATGTAGATATGAATGTGTAGATTGTTACATAGAAATGACTAAGTAGGCAAAGATCATGGACTACTATGTACCATGATGACAAAGCGGCTTCTGAAGCAGCTGTAGGCACAGGAGCTGCCATGCAGCCCATCCACCTTCTGCAGAAACACTGCCTTACACAAGTCAGTTCTCAAGTGTATGCCAGAGATGCTTGGGATGCCATGGTCCTCACGTGCTTTGCACAGCCACCCTCACACAGCACTTTCAGGCTCAAAATATGCATCCTATTTATCCCTGGCTTTGATGGAGGCTTCCAAGTTCCCCTCGCAGATGTGAACCTTGAGATTTGTTCACTTATAACCAAAGAGGCTTCCTAAAAAACAGTCTCTTACCAAACGGAGTGAGAACAAGCTGGAATGGACTAGCGGTCCCATCCCCTCTCAGGGAAGCATAAGTTATGCTTTCACCCCATTTGGGGGGATCAATCCCAATTTCTCTCTTTCTTCTGACCACAACGATCCATAATTTAACACTGCAACAAATAAGCAGTTTGAAGTAGATTGTAAAATATTTTAACAGCTGGGGCAATGGCATTATTACTCCACTTTACTGTAAATGGAAAAACTCCCATTCCCCCTCCTAAACAAAGACAAAGATTGTAGATCATATTCTGAATTCTTTTAAAAACCTAGGCCAAAAGATCTCACCAGCACAGTCTGTTCCCCTTCACATTATTACTCCCACTCTCACAGATTCTTTTATCTAATTCCCTTTCTCCCTGAAGTCTATACTGTCCTTCCAAAAATTTTTCAACTGGCTTCCCTTTCCTTCTTTTAAATTCCCTCTCTCTCATCAGCCATCTAAAACCCTTCTTCAAATAATGCTATTTTATTTTAGAAAAATGACACTATGAATTCAGCACTACAAAGTAATCTGTTCCTACCTTTCTTCCTGTGCTAAAATATGCCATTTTAGATCTTTTTTTCTGGTGGGGGGGAGGGGAAAAGCACACAATACTGCACTTCAGCAAAAGTATATGAGCTTCCTGCTCCTAAAGAGAAAAAATGAAGTTCTTACTTTTGAATGTGTTCATACTTTCCCATAAAAATTGATATATCTCTCTGGGAGGTAAAGAAATTTGGATTATCTATATTTGAGAGAATAGTTACATGAAGTTACTGAGTAAAATGATTGATTTTCTAGCAACAGAACTTTTATTCAAGCATAATGTCAAAATTATTCTCATCTATGCAAAACACTTCTCATCCACACAGAAAAGGCTCTTAATTTCCGCTACAGTGAAAAAAACGCTATTGTATTTTTCTCTTCACTGATGAATTAAGTATTTGGTTTCTTCTGCTGTCTTCAGATAATTTTTACTCTTAATAGATCTGCTCATTTGGCTACAGCTAAATTGCTGTAGTAACAGCAGACAATGACACTCTTAGGCTATGCTATGCATGATTAATCTGTGCTCCAACAGAATGCGTTTATCATCTGGGGGCTGCCCTTCCCATTTGTCTTTTCCCTGTGTTTCCAGTTCTCCTTTCCTCACAAGGAGAATGACAAAAATCAGTGTGGGCTTTTAACCCAGGGAATGACATTTTTAGCTCTGAGGCCTATGTGTAAATGTAAATTTCCAGCTGTTAGAACAAAGAAGTAGCAAATGTGAGGCAGATATTAATATATTACCCAATGTTGGTAACACAAGAAAAAATAAAAAAATCCTCCAGCTACTCCAATAATGAAACCTTACTTGCTTAGGCATCTACATAGGCCCCTGCCGACAGAAATAAGAACTAACTAGTTTCTCGCAATCCATGGAGTCTAGTTAAATCCTCTGTGCCATTTCTTCATTTTCTGATATTAACAATCCATAAGCTAGAACATAAAGCCAATGAAATAATCTCCAGCTGTTTCTTCTGCTCAGGAATCTGATGAACATCCAAAGACCATTTAGGTTCTCTACTGCTTAGCACCTACTGCATGATAAAGTCAGGTGGTATCTGGAGGATTCTGGATCCTATGCTACAGCACTATTCTTCAGGACTATATTCAGCACCAAAAGTTAAACCTCATGTCTCGTTTCTACCAAGTACCACTTGAATGTAAGTCTTCAAGCACTTACAAAGCCAGTGTAGGCAGAGCTAATGAGCAACCACTCTGAGCTCCCTAAAAACCCTGCTTTCCTTTGAATCCACCAACTAAAAAATCCACAGCATGCCTGTGAATGAAGTGCTTCTTGTTGTATCTAGTATCCTTGTTGCTTCTACCATCTTCTAAACTTTGGAAACTTCTGAATTAACTGTCCTGACAAGGTGAACACAAGTCACAGCCAGATGCATGTAGCAGCATGGATATTCAGAGCATACTTATGATTTAGATTCTCCTCCAGGCTCTCCAGCCTCTCTCTAGTTCTTACCATTTCACATATTTCATCATCTCATCTTTCTCATTTCACATCATCCCTCCCATGGACCCCGGATCTCCATGAATCCTGAAAGTCCTTCTTTCTAACGTTAATACAGCAGCGCCTTCTGATTGTCTTGTGTCAAGCACATTTGTGTTTGTAATCCCTTTCACACTAGGCAATTCATTAAGGGCTCTGTTTTGATTACCAAAATGTGTGAACACAATTTTGTATCTCATCTATACAGGGTCAGTCTTATGTCAACTCATTTTTGTCTGTGACAGTCTTTTCCCATCCCATGGCAAAACAATGTTTACATTTGGTTAGCTAAAATATTTGCATTGCACATTCAAATGATGCGTTTTCCCAGTGACAGAGCTCTCTGTGGTATTTCCTCCTGTACCTACTATGCAGCGGAAATAGATGATTAAGATGAATAATCTGTGTGTCTCTCAACAAGGAGATTAAGGAAACAAGCAGCACACGATAGTAACAGTGCTAGACTTTGTAGTATCTGTGCAGGCAGTGTAATCTTCCTAGCACTGCTTAAAGCCTGCCTTTTAGAGCCCCAAATCAGAAGAGCTACACGTTTTTTAGTCATCGTATTTCAAATAGATTCTTCATTTATTGGCCATTTATTTGTTCATTCAGTGCGTGAGGTAGAGTAAAACACAACACACATAGGTCCTGGGAGAGGAGGTAAGAATGATGCTGTTTCCGGAACATCAGTCTGCCTGCAGATAAAAGCCTCGGGCACACCATGTCTGAGGGGCTGTGGAGGCGATGGGGGCTGCTACCCAGGAGGAGGAGAGAGAAGTGAAGTTGGCGAGGAGAGGGCCACAAGGTGATGGTATTTCTGGGGATCAGAATTTTAAATTCTTAATTTAATACTACAAAGTTGAACAAAACACTGCAAGCAGTGCTGCACAGGGACGTGCTGCACCACGAGCTACACCAGCCACACAGCATGATCCCTTCCCCAAAGGCACTGTCTCAGGCTTGTGGGAGAGAAAAAGTACACATATAAAACTTCACAAGACAGTGAAACTCAACAGCATTTAAGACCTATCATCATCTACACAGTAAACAGTTAATTTTGCTCACATAGTTGTTACTACCAAACAATGCAGGACTACCATACGCAAGTCTTTCTGAGAAGAAATCAGAGGCAGAGTGAAGCAACTTCTCATGCAGGAACCCTGTAGCAATGCAAAGTTAGGAAGAACTTCAAACCCCCAGCTCTCAGGGGGTGTATTCCTTACCTTATACCCCCATCCACACAGGTCTTCATACAGGCTCTCCCAGTGAGGAAGTGAAAGCTTCTGTGCTGAAAAAAAGACGAAGTGAAGTTCAGAAGTTACTGTAAAGGCTCTGCTTGTGCTTACATCCGTCACTAGCTCTGTTGCATCTTTTTGTTTACAGAAACACAGACAACAGATGAAAGTTGACTGTGTAAGCAAAAGCTATTTATTTTAAATTGACCCTTCCCGCTTAGTGTCACATACTCTGGAGGAAATGGGTTATAAAAGTCACTGTATAAATGAGGCACACAGCATCTAGCAAATGAACTTTAAGCAGGGTTATTTTATGTGTGGGAGACATATTTGCTCCACTGTTTTAAAATAACAGCAAATAAAACTTTGTGTTTGCCAGTTAAAACACAGCAGTAAAAGTAATGTAACAGGCTCTACACCAGTATAAGGCAGTGTATGCACAATAATAAATGACCAGTGCTTTTATGCAGTGGAGAGGGACTTTCTAGAAGGGCATGTAGCGACAGGACAAGGGGTTAATGGTTTTAAGCTGAAAGAGGGCAGATTCAGATTAGATACAAGGAAAAAATTCTTCACTATGAGGGTGGTGAGGTACTGGAACAGATTGCTCAGAGAAGCTGTGGATGCCCCATCCCTGGAAGTGTTCACAGCCAGGTTGGATGGGGCTTTGGCACCCTGGTCTAGCGGACCATGTTGCAGGGGAGTTGGAAGTACATGATCTTTAAGGTCCCTTCCAAACCAAACTATTGTATGATTCCATGAATTTTGATTTAATCTCAAACCACATTTATCCACATATATTTTTATTTTCTGATACAAGTGTCTTTAGTAAAGCATCCACTGAAAAACAGTTGCGAATTGCAACCTCTTTATTTATTCTGGTTCCATTTTTTCTCTTGTGCAGACAAGCTCTGATTTGGGATTTCCACACTTACTGGTCCCTGACAAGTGCAAGAAAACCACTGAAAGACACAGAATCTAATCTAGGGTCTCACTTCCTCCTCTCATGGAGGTAATGACCATAAATATATCTCATCTGATAGATAAAATAAATGTTAGGCAGGTTTAAACATGCTTATTACTATTTTAAAATGTTCTTCTTTACTGTAGCTGGTGTTGTTTGGAACACACCTCCATAATGAGAAGGGCACCGTTAAAATGCTGATGTCCACATGGCAGGACGCAGGGTCCAGCATCATCCCTCCATCCCTGCTGACCAGCTGGGGAGCAGGGACCTGGCTCCCCCATGCTGGAGCCCATGGCTTCCCTCTCCCTCAGTAAGGGGGGGGGGGGCACAGGGAAAGCCTGCCTGGAGGGAGGGAACAGGCGCATCACCTGCCTGCCTGGTGCCGGACATGCCAAGCAGCCTGGGGGACTGCGTACGGGTTAGTAGGGTGGACTCTCCTTCACAAAGAGGATGCTGCAAATTCCCAGGCTGAGGGCCAGATAAACTCAGATACTGTGTTTTGAGCAAGTTTGAGTTAGCAGCCTTGCGGTTTTAATTTAACACTTCTAAACGTTACCTCCTTCAACCACCCTCATGGCTACCCAGCTTGCAGCTCCCGGCCTTTGGCTGGCCAGCCAGCAAAGCCCCACCGATTTTGGCAGAGGGATGTGCAGCATGATGGGCAGCGGCTGCCGCTGTCACTAGCAGGATGTTATGTGGAGTTTCTCCTACAAGGCAATGTGTTTATTCTTCGAAACAGTTGCTCCCTAAAGATTAAAACCAAACAACAGCACAAAAGCAGCATGTGTCCTCCGGGGCTGCTACGTGCCATCGGGTAAACAGGAGGTACAAGCTGCATTCTCCTGAATGACACGCAACGAATGGTGCCCCACTTTCAGAAAAGAGTAAAGTCCTTCAGAAAACAAATTATACTCTCCTCTTTTTTACACACATACACACACAACCTCACTTAGAAAAAAAAAATCAACAAAAAAATCCCCCAGTATCTTTCAGATGCCACTTGTGACATTAAAAGCTCCAGTGTTGGGGCTGTGTTGGGGGGTCCCCACCACAGCTGAGCCCATTCAGCCTAAAAGCACATCAAACTGGGCACACAAAATGAACAACAGCCACAGCTCCAAGGCATGCACTTTTAAGAACACGCTCCTTATCATCCCCAAATAGCAGTACACACTCTCAAAAATATAGTTAACAATTACAAGGGACAGACAGCAATAAGAACAGCAAAGAGACCTGAAGAAGCGCTCAGACAAAATATATCTTTACTTTTAAACTAGAAAAATAATAGTAATTTAAAAACTACTAAAAATATCATAAAAGTAGTCATAACACAGGAGAGGTATCCGCATCACAACATCAAATCTGTTTAGCACAGTCTGCGTAATCACAGTTATTACAAACTGGCTGAAAAAATAAATGCGACAACGATTTTTCTTTCTGCTGAGGGATGTGGAACAAATGTTAATTTTTTGCTGCTGTACAGGGTGTTTTATACCCCAGGGAGTAGTACCTGCGGGGGGGAGTGAGGAACTGCCTCTGGTAATAGGAAGAAGTATTTATCTTGCCTAATGGCTATAAGTTAATGTATTTCTATTAGCAAAATCAATTTAATATTGCATATACATAGTAGCTTCTGGCTTAAAAAGTAAGAAAGCTGGAGAAGGAGACTAAATGATCTTTTCTTCCTCTGATAAGAACACACAGAGATTTTCTCATTACTGTAATGCAAACTAAGCCCACATAAAGGGGATCAGGCAAACTTCAATAACCCTCAGCGGCAGCACAATGCCACCATGAAGCTCTATCCCCCTAAGGAGTACGGTGGACTTCGCAACTTTTCCCCCTGTCGTATATCCGCATTGTAATTAATAACCCAATAGCAGCAATCACTCCCGTGCTGCTATAAAGATAAAAACATTACCTTTGATTAACAAGGATTCCTCATCCTGGACCCTGTTTGCATTGTGCAGAAGACACCAGGAGAAGTTATGTGTGATGCTCGGAAACTCCCTCTTGCTGTTAATGCAGCTCTAGGAATTTCCTGACCCCTGTCCTCAGCCCCTTGCCGATTCCGTATTCGCAGCGCAGATCCCCACCTTCTCTGGCTGCCAAGCCGGCCACAGCCTGCGAACAATGCTGCCTCTGTCAACCCGCCGAACCAACAGTGGCACAAAGGCACACTCATGTACAGCCCCGGACGTTTTTTTTTCCTTCTTCTTGGAGTACAGGCTGATGAGAATGGATGGGAGAAAATGCTTATGTATTTGTGATTAGCCAAAGCTTTGTTACATTCAGGAGGGGTAAGATGGTGTTGGCGCACGACAGGCACCCTGGCACCTAGGGGGCAGATGAAATCTGCGCTGGTGAGAGTGCTCCCTGCCTCACTTTGCACATTTTTGTGTTGGATCTGTGGGTGGCTGTGTGAGCAAGCAGCTGAAATAGGGGAGGAGCTACACAAAATGCAATTTATGACTTGAAGCCTTGTCTGCCTTTCCAAGAGCAGGACAGAGAGGCAAAATTGCAGCACGATGACACGGCACCGTGCCTTACACACCCCACCTGCCACCGACTGCCTCTCCAAACTGGCTGGGAAAGCTCCCCTCCCTGCTGAAGTGCAATGTGCACGACAGAGCATGGATGCAGCAGCTGCTCTTGCACCGCTCAGGAACCACACTCCAGAGAGCCTCTGAGCACGCTGGCTGCTCGCTCCCTCCCCACAGCATTATCAGTTTAATTTTCAAGAAGGCACGATGCTTCACGAACTTAACAAGTGACTGTAGGATGAGACGATAACATCCTCAGCAGATGTATACAGCTGTCACTAGGAAGAGGGGAAGACAGCATCTTAAATCCAAGTTTTCTGCAAAGCTCCCCTTGGAAATCAGAGAGACAAAGCAGAAAGACCTTTTAAAATCAGACGTCTGTATTTTTCTTGTTTTGAAAGGACTATTATGTGCATGTTGCACATATTTTGTGTAAGTTCAGCTTTGTTTTCTTTCCTATAAGAAAATGAGAAGCCATCTGGCCCGGCTCCAGAGGAGTCGGAGATGATTCCTTCTGAAACCAATTGGAATTTTACAGTTTAACTCAAATATTCCCAAGCCAACCTCCATGATAGATGCTAGCTGTTTCACATTCTTTCACAGTAATTTTAGTTCGGATCTTAAAGCACTGCAACTGAACAGAGCAGCCAGCAACAACGCATTTTCTTCTAGAAGCAAAAACCAAGGGACACACAACGCCAGGGTGCAGCACAGCTATGGACTCATTCCAGGTCCCTGATGAACCATCGCAGTGTTACAATAATTTCCCATGCAATCAGTATTAATTGGTGACTTGCTGGCAAACACCCAGGGGCCCTATCTCATCCTTTTAGCAGGTCCTACCAGGTCAGGCTTGAGGATCGCCAGTGGGGTCAGGCAGCCATCACTGGTGCCCCAGCTCTCGGGGCTTTTTTGCTGTTAAATTTTTGGAGAACTGGCAAGGGGTATCTTGAGTAACGAGCAATCACAGATATGCCACTTCCAAATTAACACTTATGAGTTTGTAACACGAGACAGCAAAATAAGAGGGAGATTTCTGGAGGGACTTTATAAACTTTTTTTGAAAATAACTCATTTCAAAGCATTTCACTGAGGCCAAACTCCAACATCATCTTCAGGAGAACTGAATGGCAGCGCCAGTGGGTAGTAACAGCCCAGTAAGACTCTTCATCTTGTACGCAAAATTAAGTTGAGAAAGGAGAGCTGTAAATGAGTAACCACCTTGTCTAATTTTATCTTTTAATAACAATTCTTAAGGATTTTTTTTTCAATTTATCTATTAGGAAGATCAAGTTACCTGTCTTAAGGATGTTGCCAAATGGACTTAAGCAGTATCAGGATTGGTTCATATCAGCAGAGCCCTATGACTCCATGGCAATAAACAAAATCAGATGTTCTTCAACAGAATATCTTAAATATTTAAAACATATTTCATAGTTGCTTCCAGGGTGAGCGTCACAGCTGATGAGTCTCAAATGGGATCTTTTTTTGCTCTGTAGAATTATGTAAGTAATCTCAAAAATGCATGTACTTCTATCCTTAAAAAAAAGGGCTGAGGCAGTTATTTAGAATCAAAAGGATGCCCTAACTGATGACTGCATGAGGCCAGTCTACACAATACCTAATGGTAAAATACATTAGGAAACACTTGTTGCTACAGGCAAGCAGAATTACTTCAACTAAACCAGGTCAAGTATAATCAAGAGCAATGTCCTACAGGCCAGCTTTATTCCACCTCCCTTTTCTGCTTTTCCTAAGTTTCTTAGTCAACATGGATCAGTGCTCCTTAGCATTATTCTGCTCATAACATTTTCCTTTTTTACTGTGCAACACTTGGGAACCGCAACATAGCATCAATAGGTTGCCTAATACAAAATGTCTAATGGTATACTTCGGCTTGGAGGTAGTCAAGAACATTAATGATGGTTCCTTCTCTTGGAAATCTTGGGTGGAGAGGAGGAGAGTGCGACAGCCTGCCTGTGCCATCTCACGTCATCTCTAAGAAATTGCACCTCCAGGTTTTACTTAAGGGCTCATGTTGTACTTAGTGTACACAAACTCAAATGTGAAAACAAAAATACATAGTATTTACATTGGTCAGCAGATATATAGAATCATAGAACAGAATCATAGAATCATTTAGGAGAGATTTATCATTTACCTATGTGGTTCATATAACATAATTTATCATTTTTTTCCTTGGAGATCCTTCTTTCTCTGGTTCTTCGTGGTCCTATTTGATTTTGATTTTTTAAAGGCCTTACTTTTTCTTTCTTCCTATCTATGGCATGTAAAGATCCAACCATTATATCTTAGTGTCATGTGAAAAATGAATACTTTCAGACTATTCTCACATTTTAGAAGTACAGCAAATGACCTAATTTTCACTGGTGTAACCACACAGTAACTCCATTAACTTCCAGTGTGTTTGGATTGCCCACCATCCACCTGAGATGTCCCTCACCTCTATCTCACACATCCTTAGCTCAGAAAGAGTGTAAACCCACAAAGATATTGTTCAGGGCAATTTAGGCGGCCAAAGAGTTTTGTCATTCAGTGGAGGGATGGATTAAGGAAGCGCAGAATGAAAGTTTCAGAGATCTTTTCTGTAAAAAAATGCAAGAGGAAGGAGCACAGTGCGCACTCTGGCAGGGACAGCAAGTGCAGTATGTGCTTTTGGAGCTGCAGAAGGATTATTAGACATCTTAGTACACTGCTACTCTGAAAAATCTGGTTTGCTCACAGGCTTTTACCACACATACGTTCACACTCCCACTTTACATCTACAACTAAGAGACAGTGGGATACAACATTCAGTTTTCAGAAAACACATGACCAAGAGTTTCTTTCTCCAATGAAGTATGCCGAGGCTTAGTCACTGCCGCTTTGATACCCGATATCAAATTCAATCTTTGCAAATATAAAGCAAACATCTTTAAGCGACTTATGAACATCTCTGTCTATACAGATAAGAATTACACTTGTAAATTACTTCCCTAAATAGGTGTTACATCAAATCTTCAACTAGTCAAAGACAGTTGTGTTCAGCCTGCATCAGGCGATAATGAAGCCTTAACCCTAGAGATCTTCGTTAAATTTGGATTAGCTGTTGATGAAAACCAATTTGATAACACTGCTTATTCTAGACTTCCCTTGCAATTTTTCCAGTCAAACTCATCACTGCTGTCCCTTCCTGCATTAACTTTCTAAGAGCGTTACTTCCAGTGACAGTTTTACTTGTAGAACTGCACAGCATCAGTATGTGCCCCTCATCAGGTCCTTCTACCCACTGAGACCAGTGCAGGATTGTACCAGGTTCTCTCCATCTATGGAAGATCCAGGGACTAAACACATGATTACACTTTTTCAAGCATCACCTTTTGCTCCGTCTGGGAGCTTGTCAGTCCTGGGAAGTACCTGCATGTTTCCTATGCTTGCCAAAGACACACACATGCCAGACTGCCTCCACTGCTGCAGAGGGCTGTATTTCATTTTGAGCTGTCTTATTGAAGTATTTTACTTGGACACAGATCATTTGGGTCTATTGTCTGTTCTCTGTTAAAAGCTCCTGACTAACTCAGGTGAATACATCATCTATACAAGTTACACATGGCTTATGGCCACGTGGATTTTAATTTGGCATGTTTAGCATGTGTCTAAAGCCCCTTCTTCAAGCAGTCAAGTCAAAGCCTTATGAAGATTTAAAGTGTACCAATATGATCTCAGTTTAATATTCTGTATTACAAGAATGCAAAACATTTTGTTAAAACTTTTTTTTTATAGAAGTTAGTTTGCAGCATTAGTGTAATTATGAACTACTATATGTTCAGTGAAGCATTGCTTTAAGAACACCTGATGTCTTGCAAATTTATTTCTCCTCTTTCCACCTGTCTGATTAGCACCGGTAATGGAATTGAAACTTTCACCTCATCTGCTTTCAGTATTTATCAAGCATTTGAGCATGGCTCTTTGGTTTCCATTTGTAGTAACCAGAATTTCCAACTGTTTTTTTCAGCCAAATACTTGATAGATTTGGGCTTGCTTTGTCCAGACAAGACCAAATGTACTCACTCTGCTACAGTCAAAACTAAATACTTATATATGTTTTTTTAAAGCTACTCATTAGGACATGGATAGCGACAAATGTGCTTCCTTCAACTTCAGCTTACCTTTTATTCTCCCCTGCAGCTTGCTCAAATTTATTAAAAACAAAGAAAGAAATCACATTACTAAGTTTTCATATTCCACTCTTCTTAATTTTCAAATTTCAGTCATCTATAAGGCCCAACTATTCTATGACAAGAGCTTTTTAGACCATTTAACAGGACTAAAGTCTTGAATGACCAGGGATTTTCTTTTTTTGTTTAATCCTCTCCTGCATCCTCCCATTTTTCCTATTTTCCACTCCTTAATTAAATTTCAGGTCAAAGCTCTTTCTGACTCATGACATTCAAATGTTTTCAGATTTGGTTAAAAAATTGTGCAAATCCATTATCCTATATTGTCATAGCTAACCAGAAGAAACTCTCTTGAATTATTTGGATATATGGACAAGATCTGATTATCTAAATCAAATTGCTAAACTAATGCACAAGGGAATATAATTATTTTTTTTTTTAAAAAAAAGTCAAATCTTATTAAAGTGTGCTCAAAATAATTGGCCAGACTATAGGAAACTAGTGGGCAGAGGTTCTGGAAATGGAAGTGACACCATGCTAATTGGCAAAACACCCACCAGAAGATAAAAATCTATTTACAATTTAAGGATTTAATTTTGAGATTATAAATGCAAGAGACAAAGAATGACATCCTCCTGTCATTTGCTGACAAGCTGTGATAAAGCATCTGAGGATACCTGTGTCACTACCTCATAACCAGCCACGACTGCTCTGCATCCTGCCTCCTACAACTGACTTGCATATCCAAGTCCTGATCCTGTCAGACCTGTCCGAATTATCCCAGATTTGCTGCCAGAAGTGGTGGCATCATACTAAGCAAAAACATAACAGATAAAACTGTTTCTGTTCAGGGAATTGCATTTATATGGAATGTAATTATTAAGGTTTAATTTTCTCTGCACAAGCATTTACACAAACTATATAAGTCCTCTTACCAGAGCTACTGCTCTATAGAAACTGTTGAAGTGCATTTGAGTACTGAATCAGTACTAAAGATGTCTGTAGCATTTATGTAATTTAAAATATTATTTAATATACAAAAAATTAAAAGAAACCACTTTTAGAAACTTTTGTTTAACCACAGTAAATTGGGATAACGACCAATATGGGAAGACTCATTTCAGGAAAACCAGGATGGGATGTACACTGTCAGCTAACAGTTCTTGGTCTCTGATTAGTACTATATCCTTCACAGTGAAACCTGGTTTAAAAAGCAGGAAAAACAAGATGGACAACCTTAACCCTCTTCAAAACATTAATATGAAGCTGGATAATTATGTCAAACATTACTTAACATAACCAAGGCTATTCGTGCTGTCCTCCTAAGTACCCACAGGACAGAGCAGAGAGCTGGCTGCCCGTCCATCTGCTTCAGGTGGCCCTAGACTGAAATCCAGCAATACTGCCTGAAGTTTGACCTATGTTACTGGTATAAAAGAAAAAAAAAAGCCAAAACAACAAACCAGCCCAAAGAAGCTGCTGGCACCTCAGATTCATAATGCTCCTGATGCAGATGAACAACAGATCAGTAACAGAAAGTGTTTGCAGCTTTTTTCTGCCATTGCTGTCCTGGGATTTTATGCTTTTTGCTTGGACTCCACACTACCTGTGAGAGATCAGACCTGTTTTTTTATCTAACATTATATTGTCCTTCAGTACTTTGTTCTCCTTTAGCAATACTTGCCATGGATGGATCGGCATGTATCTGAAAGCCTCACTCAAACTTGATTCAGAAGGCTGGAATGAAAGAATGTAGAGAGTAATTCAAATGGAAACTTAAAAAAGCAAAACTCCCAAGTGTCTGATAAAGTCACACTTACACAAGCGTGTTGAGAAACTGGGCCCTGCCCTGACTGTCACGTATACTTTCAACAAACACTTCTGAGAGTGAAGCGGCCAGGTAAGCCAGCAGTGTCCGACCACCAGCGGAGCTCTCTAAAGGCTCTGAAGGTACCTGTTCATAAAGGTTTTGCCCTGATCACACAGCGTGGCCATGACAGAAGCTGGTTGTTCTGTTTGATTATTTTTTTTTTTTTTAAACTAACATCATCATCACGAAAATTAGCTCGAGCATCGAGAATCATCACAGTCAGCAAGCAGAGGCTCAGCCTTCAGTGCACCTCCACTCCACCAGCCTTTGATATATGAAAGCCAGTATCTGCAACAGAGACTTCAGCCTGTAATTATTAAATATGTCTCTACAGGACCACGGCTCAATAAAGCAGGTGATGCCAAACTGAAGCTGCTGAGACAGCACCAAAAAGCCTTCGTCTACCATGATGCCTTCATTCCAGTGGATGAATTTTGCAGCTAACTGCCATTTGCGTGCCATCACCTACCACCTTCCTCTTCTGTGTGGGAGGTGGCAGACAGAGTGGACTGAAAGTGATTTTGATGCAGAGCATCACCACTCTGACTGGCATGCAGACAAGGAGGATTTCCAAGAACATTTGCATGTCTCTGTCTTTACAAAACAACCGTTTAAATCAGTCTGCCAGTGGGAACTGAACGCGATGCTTAAGGAATCCTGCATTAACTTGTAAATGATAAGATTTCAAGCATTGGAACAGGCTGCCCAGGCATGTGGTGGAATCATTGTCCCTGGAGGTGTTTAAAAAATGCATAGGTGTGGTGGTTAGGGACATAGTTTAGTGGTGGACTTGGCAGTCCTGTGTTAACAGTTGGACTTGATGATCTGAAAGGTCTTTTCCAACCTAAATGATTCTATGATTCCAAGGTGGGTTGTTTTTTTACTTCATGTGATCTCTGTCATCTTTACCTAAGTTGCTGAGAAAGCCAGTGGGTTAGCAGAAGCCTATTCACCACCTCGAGACACTGTACTGGATAAAATACACTGGACAAGACAGTAAACAGTACTGCCTATCCCTACCTATTGAACTGAGAGAGATGCTAGCATAAAACCCTAAAACAGAGATCAGAGATGGGATTTGCTTAATCAAGCAAGCTTTGCCAGAAGATGTAATTACATACCGCAGAGGATCACAAGAGCCTACTTTTAGAAAAAAACCCACACAACCAAATCTTGAAATTCTTCTTCAGTATTTGCATTAAATCCACGGGAACTATATGGGCTTCAGCATGTGTTTTCTCCCACACCAAAGCAGACAGATGGACAGACAGGGATGTGAGAAAAACATTTTCTGTTAAGCCTGAGGGGAGATGAACAAGTAAAGAAGGCACCATGTGCTTTCCCCCTGCCCAAAGCATAACCCCCCCTGCTGTACTGACAGCCTGGCCTTCACAGAGCTCCCTTCCCTTGACAGCAGAGAAAGCAGTGGCCAGGCAGCCAGCAGGGCAGTACTCCTGCCAGCACCTCTCCCACAGCCGGGAAGCATTCCTGGGGTGCTCTGTGCCCTGTTGGAGCAGGGAGCAAGGCTGGGGCTCCCCACCTCCATTGTCCTGCCACCCAGCATGGCCCTGGGAAGAGAGGTCACCCTGTTTCACAGCCATCAGTTATTGCAACACAGAAGCTGCCTTTGTATAAATAGTTTTCGTTCTACTAAAATTCATCTACCCTAGCTTGTTTCCTTCCTAACAGTTGCTAATGGATTTCATTACAGTTTTTCTCCTTTTTCATGTGCATTCCTCTCCTCGCAAGGAAGGCGTCGGAGCAGCCGCAGCCAGCTGTGAACTTCCCCACAGGGACCCTGGCTGCTGCCTCTGAGGCACCAGTGACAGTCCCGTGATGATGGAAAGCATCTTAATTTCAGACAAGATCACTTGCTGCTGCTGTGGGAATGCAGGCAGCAAAGTCTGCTCACTTTACAGCCAGGGAGATGAGTCTTGCACCCACTGCAAGAAGGAGAAACAATTCGTTTGGAATCAGCAGGGCAGAGGAAACAAATTAATCATGCAGTATGTTTAGGAAAGCCTCGCCTTCTCTGAAGTGTTTCAGCAATGATGTTCAACAAACGGCAATTGTACCCTCTCCACCTTTGCTTTTATTGTCTGATGAAGGCAAAGTCAAAATATTAGTTCTCTTTTTCCAGCGCTTTTAAAATCAGATTTCTGGGGTAGCTGTTAGCATTCTCTCTGTATTAGACACCAGAAGTCATAGTGAGTCAAAGCCTGAGTCTTTGCTCAGACAAATCCAGGAACATCAGCTTGGAAAACATGCCTTAGGAAACCAGCTTCTGTTCCCTGCCACTGGAAGCATCACAGCCGACAATCCCAATCAGGCCAACTAATACAGGTTTCCTGATATTTTTTACTTTCCCAATTTTATAGAATGTAGAGAAAATAAACTCAAATAAGGGTGGGTTATCTCACATGTGTAACCTCTTCAAAACTAAAACACAGACATTAAGAATGTGAAATACCAGCCATATACAGATCTTGTCTAAGAGATCCGTTAGCACAGATATACCTGGGCTGGCAGGCACACTTTCAAAAATTACAGGTCTTGTACACGCAGAGAAATCTCTTTGCCTCTATGAAGCAGCTTTTTTTTTTTCCTTTTAAGTGCAGTCTTTCCATTCATATCAAATCCTGATAAAACAAAACTTACTTTGCTTGTGTTTTATGAGCTTATGACCAAGACGAGCCTCACGCAAAAAAAGTAAGTTAGGCAGCCATTTAGATATTTGCTCATTTAAATAGGTGGCCATACTTTGCATGAATTTAACATTGTCAATAAGTACAGGAGGTGTCAAATACTCAGGCTATTATGTTGCTTCTTACTGATACAATAATAATTACCAATGGCTCCTCTTTTAAGAAGTAAAACACTCACAGTGCTATTTGGTTTTTTTATAACAATATTTAACATGGGAGAGGTCATAAAAGGATAAGCAGCTGAAGCCTCCGGACAAACTGATGCCTCCAGAGAAAGTAAGTATTTACCACACAGTATAATTACATGTACAAAACCACTGTTCACAGATATAAAGACAAAACCAATTAAGGTCTGCTGTTACCTGTGACCTACCATCTCTGACTTCTGCTCTGCGCTTCCATTCTTCAGCCAGCCCTTTGCTGCAGCCACATCCCTGTTCTTCCCCCGCTGCCTGCTCCTGTCCCTCTCCTCTAACAGTGTCAGCAGTACCACCCACAGCACTGGACATTGCCTACTTGATTTGCCACTGCATCAACACAACATAAATCCCCCAGGCACACCAAAGCAACACTACATTAATGCTTCATATATGCTGCAACAGCATCTCTCAAAATGCCTAGAAAATCTTTTGAGATGACCACGGCTTTGTTCCCACTGCACTCTGGCAAGGAAGTGGTTAAAACAGACAGGGAAAACCACTGCAAATAATCTGAAAGATTGTATTCCCATTTTATTTGCCACTTTTAATCCTATTCTTGCCTATAAAAGTCTTCATGCAATACTGCTCTGTTGAAATAATTAGAAATGCTTTGGCTCCGTGCAAGCAGAAAAGCCCAGAACCTGATCCAGCGTGCAGGAGCACCAGTGCCTCGCCCGCCACGAGCCTGCAGTGCCATGTCAGGCATTGATTTCTCCGGACATCTGCCTGCTTAGGAAGAAGCTTTTATAGGAATTGTTTTAACGACATTCTGTCCCATGCAAGTGTGCAGCCAAAAAAATTTAAACCCCGCTCTTGACATAGTCTTTTTCAATACAGATGAAGTTCATAGGAACCATTTATTTTTCACGTTTGTGTTTCCAGCTTTATCATTTCCATTTGCTCAAGACCCCTTGTCATGTCTCATTCTTATTTTAGCACTAGTCTTAAAAGTCTTACAGACATGATTATTTTGACTTAGCACCATCTTGCTATCCTCAATTCTGCCTTCACATAAAAAAAGACAAAAGCAAAAGCCCTACCCCTCTATATTATTGTATATTCTTACTAATAGTGTCCAAAGGGCACATGAATGTATGAAAACAAAACAGAGCTGCACAGATGAAGGATTCGTATCACTTAGGAATGTAAAAACCTTATCTTCTGTGTTTTCCTGACTCTGCAGTAAAGAAAAGACACTCCCAGGTGGTGAGAACTAGCAAGGAAGTTTGCTTTGTGAACAATTCCCTCAGAAAAGCCTTGCAAGGAACTATTTTATAATGTTAAAGCTCTTGTCTCTTAAAAATGCAATTCTCTACTGGAAGTGGATAATGTGAAGTAAAGTACCAGAAAATGAAGTGGCTTAAGTTTATACACAGTCAGCTGGGCTTTCTCTAAAGAAACATTACACGGACCCTTTACAGCTTGTGAAGCTGTATTTCTAGAAGCCAAAAGAAGCATGGAGTAACTGAAGGCTCATGTCAAAGGACAGAAGCAAACAGGGTCCTGCACAATGGGTCTGCATTGCAACTGCACTAATACTCTCATCGTGTAAAAGGGCAGCAGTGATAAACAGGAATGAAAAGGAAGATTAATCCCTGACGGCTGTTACAGCTGACAGCCATATCATTGGGGCAGCAACTCCAGCCAGGAAGTTCTGTTCCCCATGGCTAGGTTGGTCCCTGCTCTGAGCTGGCACCTTGACTTTGCAGCATCACAAACAAGATACTTCATGAACGCTACAGATGAGGATGCTTCGGAGAGTTGAATGTGGAAAATATGTAAGGTTGAAGCACTCTCCTTGTTGCCTAATGATACTTGATTCTGGCCATTGGATAAGCCCATCACTCCTCCATCACCAGTGTGATGTGTGATTTAGTATCTTTCACTGGAATAAAGTTCAGAAACCTCAAGCTAACCTTGCACCAGTTCCCTTTCTCCAGTGAGGCCCAGCTTCTGTCTGGTACACGTGCAGGAGCTCCAGAAGATCAAAGCTTTTCCCATGGAGTGTGTGTTGGGAATCTTAAAACAGAGCATGCCTAGTTCAAATAATCTCATTCATGGCTTTAGCTTTTGAAAGAAGCAAAAATAAAAGCAAAGAAATGACACTAGGGATGCTTGCAATCACTGCCAAGAAGTGGAATCTACCATATGAGCTGAAAAATTAAAAATATGTGACTGTAAAAGTGCAGGAAAAGCTAGCTGAAATCAGAGCAAAGATGTGTCTTGCAACAAAGCTATGAAGAGTAATACGTAGAAGTGGCAAAAATACTGGTGTACTTAAAAAAATAAAACGAAGAAAAATATTTAAATCATCAAGTTCAAATTAAAACCACTTAGACTTAGCTACAGGTATGAAAAGAAATACATCTGTAAGGAAGAAAATAAAGCAACGCAGACTTGACAAGAAATGTAACTATGCTAAAATGAAGCCTTATGAAATTGTGTGCAAGTTGAAAGACTGCCTTTTTCCTCTCACCCCCCAACAGTACAGCTTCCCATCTGCTTGTGGAACACAAACAAGAGTCCCAAGGCCCTGAGGAGATCTGTACCAGAAACCTCCACACTCGCTCTGGTGTCTCATAACACAGCCGCATCACGTTCAGCTTTCCACACCTTGCTGAGAATGTTTCCATTGAAACATTCCAATAAGCAAACCATGCAGCTCTGCGTGGAGAGCTGCTGAACCCTTAAATGAGTTCACAAGTCTCTATAGACAACAGTGGTCTTCAGAAGCATCACTGCCCAAGGAAAACATCCTTTCATTTTGGCACTAGGCTTATCTAGGGGCTTAGCACAACTGCCCACACTGGCCTGCAGAAATTAATTTCTCTCCTGGGCATGACAATCCAGTGCGGTGCATCGTGGACAGGTGGTGGCATTGCCTGGCACTGCCTCAGGAGCCAGGCTACCTTCCCTGGCAGGTGCTCAGGGCTGACCACCAGGGAGGGCTTGCCAGAGGGGAAATGACAAGAAGTACAGAGAAACTGAGACAAAAGCATTGCAACAGGCTCCCCAGGCACGTAGTGCAATCACCATCCCTGGAATTGTTGAAAAAACGCATAGATGTGGTGCTTAGAGACATGGTTTAGTGGTGGACTTGGCAGTGCTGGGTTACCAGTTGGACTTGATATTCTTAAAGGTCTTTTCCAACATAAATGATTCTATGATTCCATTCTTTGAAAAGTTCTCTGCTTGTTCTCCCCCCATACAAGGACCTGGACCTTCAGCTTTTGAGCCAAATTGTCACTTTTTAATTTTTTATCCTTTCCACCCCAAGTGCCGATACTGTGGCTCTTCCAGGCTGAGGAGACCCCTGCCACATCAATATTCATAGCAGAGGTTCTGAAGAAAGTTCATTTATTTTTCAGAATTATTACAGTTAATTGGAAACATCTGCTACAAATATCTGTATGCCAGAAGCATCCCAATCTACTAGGCAGTCTCTGCAGGAATACTCACTCTGTCTTTTCTGGATAGGTTTTGCCAACGGCATCTTTATTGTCAAAGAAAAGACACCATAAGAGTAATCAGCCAAATGCAGTTTATATTGTCTCTGCTCATTTTCACACAAAGTAGTAACATATGCTGTGCTGTCACAGCTGTGAAAGATATTTTCATCTCCTTGTTTGGCTTCTAGATGCTGTCTTGCAGGGAACCAGGTCAAGGAGTTTTGGGAACACTGCTCACCTCTGATACCTGGTAGAATCCTTAACCTAATACAGTGCTGCAGCAAGAATATTCAAGCACATGCAATTAACATTTTACAATTGTATTGAGATTAATGTCAATATATTACATTAATTTAAGTACATTATTTAACGTAATGTGAGTGTTACATATTTATCTAAGTATTTATGTGACTAAAGCATCGTTATTTGAATGTCCGGTGGAAAAAAGTTCCCATGAGGATAGAATACAGCCTAAGTACAAAGTATTTGCAATAAATATACATATTGAGACCTACTGAAAATCTAAGCTGGAACTTACAAACATAGAATTTCTAAACAGGTTGTCAAAGATAATGAAAAATTCAAGTGCAGACTGGACTTTCTAAGTATTATTAGCCCTCTCTCTGACTCTTATAAATTTTTTTCGATAGGCTGAAATGTGAGGCATGATCATTTTTAGTAGAAAGAGTATGTCAAATCTGTGAATAATGAAAGAAAAGCACAATGTCAATTCTTTTGTTTTAGGGAAAAAGATGAACGAAGACATTCGTATTAAGGAGTGAAGTGTGGTTACATCTCTAATGAAGTCAGATGAAACTAGACAATGCAGAGCTTGCCCACAACATGCTGGAGACTTCTAACTGGCTGTACAAGGCAGCATGATGGAAAAACTTGTTTAAAAACGTAAAGAGTAATAAATCAGAACCTCCAAAGACATCTTTGAAGCAGATGCTTTTCCCTGAGATGCCAGACTAGGAAACTTTATCCAGGGAGGAAAAAAAAAAAAAAAAAAAAAAAAGAAGAAAAAAAGAGCTGAGATTTTCAGCCAGACTTTTTTACAATTAAATTACTATGGGTAAAATTTTCATTTTTCAGCAGATGGTCACTATGAATTCTTATCTCAAACTAGATTAGAAACAGATTTTCATTTTACATGAAGAGCAGAAATCAGTCTTCTGTAATATAATCTTCTTAGATTCTCTCCCACCCCAAGGGTAAGAAGAGCCACAAATTACTTATCTAACAGTGTGGGAATGGACATTTCTTTGTTGACACCATTAAGAAGTTCCAAATCATGCTGAAAGAACTTGCACTCATTGACAGACAGAAAAAAATGAAGTGTGAAAAGCAAAAGACCACGTAATGTCTGGATACATATATTCATTTGGCAGAATCCTGATGCTGATAGTAATAATACAAAAATAATGTCTCTGACTGGAATAGCAAGTATTCCCTTATTCCCTGAAACATAATAGTTTCCACACTACAACTGCAGCAATAATTAGGATGTGAACTTTTGGGCCATTTTTCTTCATTTTGTGCAACGAGTTTATGAGGACCATCGTCACTTCACCTCTCATGTTTGAGCAAGCTAGTCTGTATTTCCTTCTGCTTTCCTCAAGAAGAGGCAATGAAAAGGCTGGAAGTGATCATCACCTGTACTAAATTCAAGAGGTATTAAGTGACCCATGATCCTCAGTTTTCAAGTTAAAGTTGAAAATACCGGTTAAGTAGTACTCTTGAACCCCTGTGTATCCCTGAATACTGCTGTGTAAAAATTAATAAAACTGCCCTACAATTTTAAGGCATCATGAACCAGAAAATTATACAGTGAGGTGTATAGCTCCTGAGCATGTTCATAGGTCTTTATGCCATGAAAAATAAAATCACGCCCTTTCCCTCATTTGGACTGTGAAGGAACGTTCTCTCAGAGAAGTGGTGGGTTTGGTGGACAGTGTCACAGCTTCCTCTGTCCTCTGGAGAAAGGCCTGAGCCAGCTTTTCTGGATTCACTGTAGAAATGCAGAAGCTGTACTCACACGAAGGTGGGAGATGTGTCATTTCTGTTGGTATTAAACAGAACTAGATGAACGAAAGAAAATCACACATTCTTGTTTGTAACATCAAGTCACTCTTGGTTCTCACATTTGTTGGCTTGCCATGCTGCATGTCTGACACAAAAGGCAATCTTACTCTCAAAGCAGAGTAAATCAGCAAGTAAAATTCTTGGAATAACAACAGTTAAATCTGTCCAATACTTTCCTAAAAATGCATATTAAACCTGCTTCAGCCATAAAAACTTGATAAATATGTTTAATATATTTGCAAGAAATAGTCATTCATGTCAAGAGTAAACAATGTAAGCATGGAAACTGGTCGAGAATAATCTTAAGAAAAAAAATGGAGTAGATGCTTCAGGATACAACCCTGCTACTGATAACTATTGTTATGGCTAATCCAAAAAGCAAGCTTTATGTGCCCTAAGTGGAAAAAACTGTCATCTCCACTCCTTCCTTGTGTGGCAGTTAGGAAAGCATGAGCATTAGCATATGAATGAACAAAACAAACGTCTCTCTTTCCTGAGAAATCAAGATTAGGGAGAACAGAAATTGTGACACATGATTTCTCCCAGAATCTACAGAGCCCTATGGACTGCCAAGGACCACAATGCAAGGAGGCAAGACAAGCAGTGACAAGAGTGGAGGAGAAGTGGCACCAGCTCTGACCTGAGCATCAAAAGCATGGGCCTGGCACTGAGCTGCCACCCTCTGGGCCTGCCCATATAGCTGCGGGCAGACCCTGGGACCCAGCAAACCACCCGCTACGTCCTCCTCTCACATTCAGCTCCCTCCTTTGGGTGTCCAAGGTCCTCTCCCAAGGGCAGTATTTAAGCAGCAGAGAAGCCATGCTTTGCTCAGGGCACTGATGGCACAATGACAGTATCTAAGGGTACCTGTACGCCTGCTTCCGGCAGCACGTGCTGCTGGAAAGCGGCACAGCAGAGCTGGTACTTACCTACACTGTGCCTGGTGTTGAAAGTCAGCTTGACCAAAGAGTCCGTTTAAGAGCTCCAGCCTGCCTTTGGGAACTATGTAAACTGGGATGTGGTACTGACCATGCACACAATCAGGACTCGGTGCTCTCTAACCTCCAGTGTCTTAGCTAACTAAATCCCACCCCAATCCCAAACCTTGCTGCAACTTCTAGGCATCTTCCCACCTAATGTCTGTCTGCATGATTTCAACCCACTCCCACAGGGGAACTTCTACAGGTAGTGGAGTCTCCACCCTTGGAGATATTAAAAAGCCTGGGCGACTGGCTCTAGGTGGCTGGCTGAGTGAGGGGTTGGATCAGATGACCTCCAGAGGTCCCTTCCCACCTCAGCCCTCCTATGCTTCTGTGAAACTGCTGAAGTTTCCTTCGCAGCACAAATAGTCTTCCAAGAGGGAAACCTATGTGGTGTAGAAAGGGAGCTTTCCTATTTCTCTGCAAGCAGGCAGTCTTTAGGTTGTGCTCATGAGCAGTGATCATTGATCATCCAAAGAGGAGCAGAAACTCAACACATTCCCACAGCAGCAAAGGACCTAGAACAAGCGGATGTGACTGACAACTGTCCCTCCAGGAGATGCAGCGTTTGCTGTCACTTAAGTGTCCCCCTTTCCTGCTGCGCTGCAGCAGTGTGCACAAGAACACATCTTCTTTCATGCTGCCTGCAGCACAGACACATACGCCACTGGGGAATGCTTCAAACACATAGAAGCCGCTAGCAATTTAATTAAAACATCCGCAGGCAGACAAGCACATGCACATCCCATTCCTCAAAGGAAACACCTTAAATATATACAAGAGCACAGGACTGCAAGAAAAGTCCCAAGTCCCTTCCATCAATTGAAGAAACTCCATCCTAGAGCTGCTCTTTATTTTTACCTTTGCTGCACCAAGAAGGGGCTGTTCATGAACCTCAGAGATAACCAGGGACTGCCTTCTACTGCCTGGCCTCACTTCACCCATGGTCCGTTTACCTTCTGGGCACACACTGTCATTTAACCCAAAATTTAGTTCGTCTCCCCCCTTGTGTTTACTCTCTTCCCTGTATATTTAACCTCCTGAAGACAGCAGGATCTCAGCCTCTGCTTTTACAGCCAAGGTTTTTACAGTGCTTTCTGGTACAACATGCAATCCATCGTCCCCCCCGATTGCCCTGACAGCCCCTCTGTGTGCCTGCCCCAGGTTGAACTCATCGTTCTTTTAAGTGAATTGTGCACACTGTTCCCACTGTGCTTTGTCAACATTTTGAAATATGTCATTAATACTTTCTTTCCCTGCTAGAAATACCTCACCCACTACACTCTTGCCATGCATGTATCTTATTAACAGCAGCAGCATACTGGTAGCTTGATCCTAGACAGAATAGGTCCTAGGACCCTAGATCTACAACAGGCCATAGATCTAAGATCCTGGTCCTATACTACCTCATATAGCTACAGCTGTATTTATTTTTTCCTGGTTTTCAGCTGATGAGTTCCCAGCTCACAGACTAAATTCAGATGCTTATTCTCTGAAAGCATGGCCTTGCACTTTGCACAATTACATTTCATGCCATACCTATTACACCAAATTGGAAGAAAACCTAACCCTTCTCATATGATATGATCCTCTTCTGAAATGTCAGTGACTCGTACCTTTGAGTCATCTGTAAATTCAGAAGCGTACTACTGCTTATTTGTGACAATGATACGAAGATATTAAACGTTTCATCTCCTTTGAAGAACTTAATTGGCAGCCTCCCTTTGACCCAGCACTCGTGCTTCAAGACTGATGTTGCAATCTCCCCTTTATTCAATTTTCTATCTATTTCAAATTTCTTCTATAAATCTCATTCTCTTACCATACTGATAAATCTCCATGTGTGTACCATATTCAAATTCTTTACCAAAACTGAGATGGATTACATCTATTACTTTTCCTCAGCAACAGACCTGAAAAAGATGAAACAGCTACCCTTGGCACAAAATATTTATTTTTATTTTATTTTATCCCATTTTCTGATTGCTTCCCTGACTTTATTACCTTGTTCAAAATTTGCTTTAAAATATTATATGCTTTAGAGGTTGGCCTAACAGGCTGTCATTTACCCAAATCCACTTCCCCTGGCTCTATCTCATAATTTGAAGTATAGATTTTATACTTCTCATTCTTACACCTCATTCTTCAATATGTTCCTTAGAAACTCTGCAATCTCATATAACAATAAATTACTTTCCAGGGAGGAGCAGAAATGTTTTTAAAAGTAAAATTTGATGACATCTCACTGCTAGTCCCTGGAAAAGAAGTGCTGGATATTATGTTTCTCTAACTTGTCCCTGAAACTGCATGGCTGTTCTTAATGTCACACTGTACTGTGTGGGGGGGTTGTGGTTTTTTTTTTTAATAGCTAATATGGGAAACACATGGTTCCTCTTTAAAGAGGCCTCCCAAATCAAACCTAAAATCAAATACCTCCCCATAACTTAATTTAAAAGGTTAAAAAGGTCAAAAGTCTCTTCATCACCAAAGTACTTGTCCAATTCTCAATAAGAAATTTAATTTCTCTCATCTGGAGCAAATGTGTATAATGCAAATGGCATCCAGAAACTCTACTGCACTTTGGAATTAAACCCACTCTTTGCAGCTGCTGCTTTAAACATCATGAGTCTGGAAATGAAATAAAGCTTTGTCTCATTGGCATATCCCTGCATTAAACTCATTTGTTGAAGTTAATGTTAAGTGGTTTTGGCCACCAACTGCGTAACTCCGCTGTACATTCCACTGTACAACAGCCCACAACCTAATGAGCAGCACTGCAAATATTCCAGATATCTGCTAATATTATGCACAAAGATGTAATTAGAAGTGTGTGCGAACACAGATACGTTTGGAAAAAAGAGAACAAACATACAGCTCCAACTGATACCTTTATTAACTTGTTCTCAGTGGTAGTATCATATACAGGGTTAGTGTGAGGTTAATGTATACCCCACACTGTGACCTTTCAGACTGAATTTAATTGCATCCCTACCAAGAACACAGAAAAATGGAAAGGTGCACGCTGATTGATTTTCTTCCTTGCAGACCACAAGAGCTCATTTCAAAAAACCCTGCCATTAAATTTACAGCACAACTGAAAAAGAGTTTTAAATGATATACACCCTAATCTGATTTTTAAAACTGGTATATCAAAGACTCTCCATCATAAGCCGCAAAATCCCCATTTACCTCTTCTGTAAACTCTCTGTAGTGCATACAGCACTATCCTTCAATTGTTAGCATGCTTAAAGTGTGTGTATTACACTGTCAGAGCCCCTCAGTCAAGTGTTAGAGAGCACTTTTAGGCATTTGCCCCTGTAATCTTTGGAGACTTCTGTAACTGCAAGTCAGGGAAAAATCAAAGTAAAAAGAAAAGACAGGTCAGCATGAACCTAAATGCAATGTAATCTAACGACAGATATTTCTACTACACATACACAACATATTTAGGTTCTAAAAGAATGTTTCTGTCCTTACTTTAGTAAAGCTGGGATGAGTATCTTTGTGAGCATACCACTGCAGAGTGAACTATGTGAATTGGGAAATTTTACCAGAATATTTTATACACTGTGATCGCTGTATAAAATATGATATGACTCATTATAGAGGGTTTTATTCTAAGACATGTTTATTTTCTTTGATACCAATATTTTTTGCTAATTTTTGATTATTCATCTAAATAAAATTTTTGTGGTATCTTCAGATATTCAATAGTAACACTATATTCTGTAATAAAAATGCCCACAGGGAACTTTGAAATAGGTGTTTGTTTAAAGCATTTTCCACTTGCAGTGGATGAAAGCAACAGCCAACCACACTGGGGTTTCAGTGTTTTTTCAAGGAGGTGATGGCAGGCACATTTTGTTATTAATGTATTAGGGTTTTAGCTATTGCACTCATCATCGCGGTCAGAATGACTCTTCTGCACTAAAGTACCAAAGAGCACTGTGCACAGCTGAACCATCATTTGGATCAGTTGCATTTAGAGGGATGGAAACTTGGATGAGCCCCAAATTATGGTAGACCTAATGTCTCATTTGCCAGCAAATCATTTGTATCAGAAATGACTTTTGACAACACTAAAATTAAATTTCTACCATGTTTAACATGCCCATTAAAAAGAAATCCTTCAATGCCATTCACTGATGCTCAGATGCGGACAGTCAGAATGCCCATGTGGTTGGCCACAGCCCACCTTCAGCAATAACCCTGATTTAGATAACCTGCAAATGCTGTGGAGTCAAGGATAAACTCTCCCACTCAAAAATTCACCTTTACAGCTACTCCATTTCCACAAGTCTCTGATGCACAAAGGTACTGGGAGTGCCATGGGGAGCCTCAGAGAACAAAACTCTGGGTAGACTAGGACAGTCTGACGCACGTCAGTTTTTGTCGCTTTACCAAGACTTGATTTTAATTTCACAGTAAGGCTGCATCCAAAGCAGTGCTGGAGCCTCCTGAAGCCTTCAGCCACCCCTAACTTCCCTTGGATGTTCCTCAAGGAACAGAGTGCAGTGGCAGCAGCAGGCTGGGGTGGACTTAGGGCTGGATGAGTTTCAAAGAACTTTGAGAAAGGAGTCAGTGCTGTAACAAAGCAACCTCCTGAGAACCCACTGTGAAACTAAATTCATAATTTCTCATTGAATTCATCAGAATGGAAGCTCAGTGTGAATGACTCCATTAAGGCAAAGACAGAATTAGCCTCATCACACATGCGGCAGCATATGTCTCTTTCAACATGCACTTCAAAATAGATACCGAATAGAAAACAGATGATTTTTAACTTCCTATTAAGTCTACTGGTAAAGAAAACGTTCTCAAACCCCTGCATATCTTCATGCAAATTACTCTATTGCAAAGATAAATATCAAAGTTACATGAGATTCTAGATAAGTAGCAAAAAAGGCTTGAAAGAACAAGGAAGAAATAAAAACACCTAAAAAATCTCCGAAGACGAAAAATAAACAGCAGTTTATTTGTGTTCTCAGGAAAGCTCAAAGCCAAACATTAGCATTTTCTTTTGGAGGCATCTTTTTGCATATTGAGAGCCAGCTTAAATAAACGGCTGGCTTTTCTTCTTAGAATATTTGGGAAGTCTGCAATTTTTTTTTCTCCTTCGAGAAAATAAACATGAAAACCAATGCAGGAAGAACTCCACACAGAAGTAGTGCAGAAGAAATTCAAATACCTTGTTATAATTATAAATGAGATCTTGGCCAGGCAGAAATGCATATGAAATGCTGTCAGGTGGAGTGTTTGCCAGCCATCCTTCAGGAGCAACAATCACAGAAATCCACCCTTGTCATCTTCTTGTGGATCTCCTTTCCCCACCCCTCATGAATTTTAAATAGCTTTTATTTTATTCCTATACTTCTCTCATAACCTTGCCCTAGCTTGTTCCCTGTTAGTCCCCAGGGTTCTTCTTTTGTATCCCAAAAATCTCAGTTGAGGATTTGCTGGTATCTAACATGAGAGGTTCAGGGACTCCAGTCAGCTTTAAGCTGCAGTAATTTTTTCTGCTTAGTAAAGCCTGGAGGGAAAGCACTTTTCCTTCCTTGCTAGATAGTAAACATTCCTCTTCCACGGGGCAAACAAATTATCTTCTGTTATTTGTAAAGACACTCAACTAATATTCTTGTTTACATCTATAGACGTCTTTGTGCTATCCCTAGTCTAGCTCAGGGAACTGAGCCGAAGGTGTTGCAGCTAACATCTGGTGGAGTAAAAGCCTGAATGCTGGCGAGCAGCACCCGGAGAAATCCATGCACAGCAAAAGACAGAAACAGTCACTCTCAAGTTCGAGTTCAGGCTAAGACAGCATCAGCAAAACGGATCTCAAGACAGTAAGTATCTTTGGTGAGCAATCTTGTTATACCCAGCAACTCAGCAGAAACATGGTTTTCTGCCTCCAGGGAAGGGTGCAACATGTACTCACTAATGACTGTTCATACAGATCAACACTACCTCTGTATGGCTTCCCACCCTCCTTACACGAGGTATTTCATGATCAAAGTACTGAAATCGACACTGCCAAAGCAACATTATTTGAACAGTCAAGTTAAACACATGCACATTTGAAGGATCAGAACTTTAATGAGTTTTTCTGGTGTTTTTTTGGCATGAATACAACAAACACTTCAACACAAATATAACTCTGCCTATGCAAAGTGAAGAGCTCTGCTCATGTAATTAGTATCTACAAGCACAAATATTTGTTTATAAGAATTGAACAAATCATTAAATATTTATTAGATTATTTCATAAATAGACTAATTAGTTCCGAAATAGCTGCTTTCTTAAACTACGTGACCAGTATGAATCTGTTACCCTTCATTTAACGGTTTTCATTGAAACGAATCCTCTGAATTGACAGAACTTCAATAAAACCAACAGACTGTTGTTCTAATCTTTGCAGGTGGTACCTGAAACTCAACACCTCCAAACAAAAACCAGTCTACTGCTATTCCAGTCAATAAGGCTGTAGGCAAACCTGTTACTTTTAACTTAGTCATCACAACCTCAACTGTTTGATGCTCATCAACACACACCTTAGAGAACGTAAAGCCTGTTAACAAACAGGGTTCTTCCAAAAATGTGAACACATCCACTGCTTGCTCAGGTTAGTTTAAATCACCAAAGATGGCTCCACATTTTTAAATTTGGTTTGAAATTGAAGGTGACTGAAATGTCCCGCAGTAATATGTCACCGCTTAAGAAAGCTGAAGTTAGAAATATCTCCCAGACGTGGGTTAAGATTTCCAGATGAATAGAGAGAGTAGGAGAAAGTGGGAAATACATGTTCCTGTCCAAAAGCTGCTGACTGCGTTATACAGCACTTGTCCAGGATGTGTCAGACAAGATTGCTGAGGCTGGGTTCTTGGTGCTACAGGAAAATGCCTGGCCAAAATACACTTGGCTGCTCTGGGATGAATTTCTCTCTATATTGTTTCATTACTGTTTTCAAAAGGCCCAGTTTAGCTGCTGTATGAAAAAAAGGAAGTTTCTAATCTAGCATTTTGCACCAAAATAAATTCGGGGGTTTGACCAGTCGCAGACACAAGAAACCAGGGTTCCAGCACACCTCTTGAACTAGCAATGCACAACAGAAGCTTAATATGAACTTTTCATAATATTAAATACAAAAGCTTACCTAAATATCTCCTTCAAACTCCTATTAATCTGCCATATAGCTTACCTAAGTATCTCCTTCAAACTCCTATTATTCTGCCATATTTCAGACTACTTTTTTCTTTTTCTGTGCATTTTCTACATCCAGAAGCATTTTAAACTTACTCATGGCATCACTAAGTTACACGAGGAACAAGGCAACTGACATGGCAAAACCAAACCTAACACAAAAGGTATATGCTGCAATGCTGTCAGAAACAGATAATAAGTACAGAAGCATCATGGAAATAATACAGGCAATAAATAGAAGCTATGTGAATATTTTTATTTTCAAGACCACTCCTGAAATTATAAGATCAATTTGGCTTTGTTTTTCTCTCACCCCTTTTCCATCTTGTCAGAAAATAGTGCAAAACCACTGCAATCAATACTCTCTTGCTAGCTTGGATTAATGATTTATGTTAATTGCAGACATCTACATAAAAATACTCCTTAGTACTCCTCTTCCATAGGACCTTTGCCAAGGATGAAGTTCTGAACACACAAATAAAGTAAAAAGAAAGCTTACCTTGTAGCACACTTTCAGCAGATGTCATCAAGAGGTCTGATTGCTTCCAGTGGCTTTGATCTTGCTATTGTGCAGCAGCTCCTGACTGAAACAAGTGACCTCAGGGGGACAAGGAGAGAACAGGGATCACTCCGCTCAGAAAGGGTCTCCACACATCAGACATGCTTTTTCATACTCTATTTACCTTCAGGCTGGACTCTGAAATACCAAAGCTCTGCAGCTCCAGCTAATGGGATGGGAGTTATCAGCTCCTCAAAGGTTCATGCCTGTCAGCTCCAGACAGGACAGCGAGGCACCTGCTCCCACCAAGACCCTGCTGCTTCTGGTGAGGTGATGCTGAACTTCACCTCAGTTCTGTGGACACCCAACAGCGAAATAACAGAAAGACAACTCGTCAGCATATGTCACCTACAGCTTCCAGATGGGGAGAAAACCAGATGAAAAGCCTTAGCCAACATATGGGGGTTTTGTGGCATTTGCCATTTCTTTCAACAGCATGAACTAAGCCCCCGTGAGCATCAAGTAATGAATAAGTCACTTGTCCTGGCTAAGCACTAAGCTTCGATTGTGGGATAGAAGCTAACAAGAAAAATCATTGACAATGCAGCACCTGTTGACATTTTCCAGTATGCACTGACCTTTCCAGTACCATTACATTTGGCTTCACAGCACAATTACATTCTTTCAGGTCTATGTATTGGTAAGATCTTCATTATCTGAATCTTACCAAAATCTTCACACTTCTAGTGAGAGCACAAAAAAAGACATTACTGGAAAAGGCCTGTCTGAAACAATATTCAGTTCAGTGACACCAGACAGACCCCCACTTTGCTGCTGGCATTAATTGTTCACACCACCACACTGTAACCTAGCCAGGCAAGTACCGTGTAGAGGCTGACGACCAGCGTAAGGATGATGCCTGGTGACAGTGACAGGAGTAGGCAGCTAAAAAGCACCAAATGCAATATTAAAGGACAGAGTATAGCAAATGAACCTTGCAATCACAAGCGCACCTGCAAACCAGAAATTATTTCATGACATGTGAGAGGAGGCCAAGTTAATTTATCACTCAGAACACAAAACCCCACATTCTCCCTTGTTTAATTCATCTTAGGAAGTTACAATGATTAGTTTTATTTCTAGCAAACCTACAAATCTGCTTTCCATCACTTCCCTTCCTCCATTTACATTTGCTTAATATGCAAAGGTAATGCATTTTATTGAAGAAATAAGGAAGATCGGCATTAAGTCACGTCTGCTATAGAACTCAGTTGACTCCCCACCAGCTGGAATCTATCATTTGATTAAAAATGCTGTTGTGCCAGCTGCCATGCACCACGTTCCACTACCCTGATTCCTGGTGGAATTAAATCCATACTGAAAATGTAGTCCAGCATGAATCAGCCTCTTCTAAATATTAATGCATACCTGATAAATAAAAGCACTAAAAAAAGAATCCAGCCCTCCTAGACCTGGCCACCCCAATCTCTAATGCAGAAGGTGCTCAGTGGGGAAGAAATCCAAATTTAATGTATTATAAGGTAGTAATTTCATAAAGTAGTGCCCCTATTATACTCTCAGGTTTGCTTTCAAGAGTGATCTCTTTTACTATAAAAACAAACCAAACTCCTCTTCCAACAGAACCAGTCCTGAAATGAAAGACGGTTGCTGAGTTTAAAGAATTAAAAGCTCCTGTATCTCACTCATACAATGAAATATTTACTAGTTCAGGGTAATTATTAGGGAATGTGCACAGAGTAAAAAATAATTTATAGTTAAGTCTGTTACTGCTAGTTTAGTTAGAATGAGAGACTGTGTCAGGCAAAAAGCCCATTTCATTTGAGAGGGATTTCTGCCTGATGTGGACTGCAGGAATATATGCCAAGAGTACATGCTGTGAATAAGCACTGAAAAAGTTGCTCAGCTTCTTGCAGTGCAAGAACATTAAAAGCTTTAAGGCATCATTTGCAAAGGCAGGCTTAAAAGGCCTCTAAATAGAAGCATAGCGATGGTATATTGATAGGACCGATGCTTCCCATTTTTTTTCAGTTACCTCGAAGCAAGTTGCAGGCTACAGCTTCACTAGCTCTGAAGAAAAGTCCATCAGTAGCTCTGAAGAAAATTTATATTCAATGGCATGTTTGCAGCTTGCTTTGTTCAATGGATGGCCGTAAAGTTTAAAAGTTAAAAGGTTTTGATGGCTTCAGACAAGATACAGTCTCTTAATAAAACAGATATAAGAACACTCAGAGGTAAGGCTGAAAGCCCAAGCCCACATCCATTCCTGGTGTTGTCAAGGCAGAGAGTGCTCAATACTTTCTTTAGAAGAACTAGGTATTATGTGGATATTTCACTGATTAAACTGCTAACAATAGTCAACCTAAATTCCCAAGTGGCAATTAAGTTACACCATGTAAAAAATAGCTGGAAGAGAATATAGTAGGTTTTAGTCACAGTGATGAACATAACTGAGGGGTCAAGACACTACTAAGCCAAGCTGCTACAATGTGATAGTTGCTTAAACTGAATTGATGGTCCGAGAGTGGCAGAGAGTAGCCCAGCATGTGCATGACAGAAAGTGCTATCGTAACGGGCAGCTTGGCTGACTGTCCGCAGGGAGGGAAGTCCCTGCACCTGGAGTCCCAAGAGTGCTGAACTGTTCCTCAACCCTGAACACAGAGGTCCAGTTCAGACTTTCTGGAGAAACAAAAATAAACTAACTCTGCTGCATCTTAGAGATCTTCCTTTCAAATATATTTTAATTCAGTTTGGAAAAGCTTGATCTAATACTTCTGATTTTGTGGTTTTAAATCTTTTCAATTTCTGGATCCATTACATGACTTCCTCAATAAGCAAGAAATGTATTATTTCACGTATTTTTAGAGACTGAACTTTGTATATTTTAACTTTTCACACCACGACCTCTTTCACACCAGTAAAAAGTGTTGTAGTGTAGCCCTGCCTATGTTTATTCAAGCACCAATTAGAAATGCATTACACATGCACATACTGACAAACATCCTGCAAATACAGAAGACATGTAAATAATGTTTATGTACTTCTCCTATTCAGTAACTTTTCTGCCAACCTATGCCAGCAACCTCAATCCACCATCGTCAACTCAGTCAACCTGACATGGATGCATTCCTCTTAGTCTATCATGCAAAATGAAGATACTCTCCATGCCAAAGATGCAAAGTACCTGGAAGTCCAAGAGTATCTGCTTTATTGAGAGAGCATAACAGCTCATCTAAAGGCATCACAAAGAGGATTTACACCACTGAAAAGGAAGTTTAGTTTCTCCTTGGTATATGTTACTTATCTCAAAAAGTGTCAGTGATAGTGACATTTAAAATCGTGATGTTCCTATACACCAAAACCCCATATATTGAGATTTAGCATGATTTCAGGAAGGGAATACTGTCAATCCCTGTGTAAGAATTCAACCCCCATATTTGCCAATAGAGATATTAAAAAATAGATTCAATGGCAATTACAATATTCCTATCCCAAATGGTAGCTAAAACTTTATCCCACCCTACACTGGCATGTGTTCTATGTAGGCCCTACATTTCAATAAAAGGAAGCAAATGCTTTTAACAGCACTCGGGAGATTTTTTATGAGATATGAGATCTACAGGAAGACTATTGTCCCTCAAATATTTCTTGACTTGAATGTACTATTCCAATTAACGTAACCCTTTTTGAAATGATAGAAGACAATGAAGTTTAACTCAAATGTTAAGAAAACTACAGCGTAGCAACACCAGTAAGGTATTTTATGTAAAAATGATTATTTTATATTCATTATAATATTTATATTTCAATAGTACTGGTGTAAAAATCTTCCGTACGTGATGCAGGTGCAGAGGAACCCTTTGTGGTCCCAGCACAAACCCACCCGAATCTGCCGAGGCTGATGCTCTCCCAAGAGGAGCAGCCACCTGGGCTCAGCTGAGTGCTGCAGCAGCATGCAGAGCCTGTGACGCTGCCACATGCATGTGCCTGCTGTGGCAAAACACATGCTGCCCTGAAAGCACAGCTCCTAACGCCTGCTGTCCTGCCTCAGCCTGTCCTTGTGGCCCAGGCACGCAGCATGCCCTCATGTGAAAGCTGATGGTCTAGACAGTAGGGGTATATGAACAAAGGTGTAGGGGAAGGCTCCTATATTACTGATTTTCTGAGTACTGCCAGCTCATAGGATTATGTTCCCTTTGTTCCGTAATCCCGAAGGCATAAAGTCATTGTGGCAGGAGACCTGAGGAAGTGTTATGATTAAATTAAGGACATAGGTTCTGGTAAAGAGCTCCTATGGATGCTTGGGAAAACAGTAAGCAAATGTCCCATCCATACTCAAATCTCCCATTTCCCACAGTCCTCATCTGCAGCAGTGCTGAACATACACCTGCAAACAGAAGTGTTGGGAGATCTGATATCAAATACTGAGAACGCCACAAGCCCTTAAGAAAAAAAGTGTCTGTATTCCAGCTCATTCAAAATAAACAGAAATAATGTAAGAACATTTCTTATTAATGTTCATTTTTCACCTTTGAAAGTTTGATGGAATTCAGCTTCAGACTGAGACACACACATTGAGTTACTTCTTTCCAAATTTCTTTAATTTCCAAGTTACTTTACCAAATTTCACCTGCTATACGATAACAACATTCATTTTCCTACATGGTGCTATGAAAAAAACCCATACAAGCTGTGAAACACTGAGCTGTTATTTTCTCTTCCTTGCATTACGGTAGCATCCAGGAGTCCCATACATGGCATGCTGGAGGCTGGCTCAGAGAGAACAAAAAACGTGGTTCTTGCCTCAGACAGTCACATTTAAGCATAAAAACACTCCAATAAGTGGATGGTTGACAAGGAAGTAGGAGGAAACAAAGAAACAGCATCAGTCAACATAAGAAGCAGTGGCTGTAACACATTGTTAACCTAGGGGGTTTTTTTCCCCAGGGATTATAGCAGAGGGGATTAGAAGAAGGGATTTAAAAGGAGAAAATGAGGTTAAGTGTGTTGATGTCTGCCCACAGCTCATCCTTAATTTTGGCAACAGCAGTGAATAAAGCCCACAGATACCGGTTTGAATACATGGCAGGTCAGTGATGAAGCTGATATTGCAGGTGAACTGGGGGATATGTGGAGGGGTGGGCCAGAAGGGCTTTGGATATGAAATGAGGCTGATTCTTACTACCATTATTATAAAAGCAATAGATACCTATTACAGAAATGCTCAAGCAAACAAATTTCTTTGTACAGCAGGTTTGAACAAGGTAAAAGCTACACAAGCCACACGTAGACCATGCTGAGACTGAGGTGTGGCATTGCTTCATGACCACAGGCATCCTGAGGGCTGGCTCCTAAACACCTTTCAGTCCACTGACATCTCTGGAGGGAGAAGCATGCCTTATTCAGCATCCTTCATGGTTGATTTTTCAATCCCAAGACATTAGCTAAATTGGTTTTCATGAGTTACTACCTTCTAATGGCTCCTAAAATATCTGTATGCAATGGTTGGAAACTTCTGTGTTCTACAGCTAATTTGGTCTTTTAAAATTGATTTACATATGATTACATATGATTTGCTATTTAATTCTGTTAGAAAATATTTCAGATAATATTTTTTGTCCTCTCCTTAGCTCAGCCATTTTACAAAGTTAAGACAGCAGAGACATCTGGGGTCCATTTAAGCTCAATAACAAACCCTGGCCTCAAAACACATTTGCCTTTCAGCAGATGACAATATCAACAACAGTGCTGCCTTTTATCCAACTGACCTGTGAGGAGGGCCTAGTATCCCCCAGCCTCTCATTACACCTCTGAAAATATCTGTTTGGTGAGGCAAGGTGTTTCACCAAAGACATGTTGACATCAGATGAACTATTGTTTAGGGGGAAAAAAGGCAACAGACACCTTCTTCCCATACATGACCTTTTTAATGTTGGTTTCCAAATCAACCATGTCTCATCAAAAGTTCCAGCAAAGCATCAGAAGAAAAAAAATTTAGGAACACAACACCATTGCAAAATTAAGGAAACCCTTTTTGCTGTACTGTATTCAGATAAACCTTAACAATGAAATGCTTGTTTAAAATATGGCTTACCTTTCTTTTTTTTTTTTTCTTTTTTTGCTTTGTGCTCTTCACTATGTTGTTTAAAAGCTAGTAAGAATCAACATCCAAAGGGAAGCCAACAGGTAACACACCAGCTTGTTAATATATCACTGTCCTAAGTAACTGTAGGTTGGAAGAGCACACTGAGCCCCAGAACACTGTGTCCCATCCAGCCCTGTTGGTCATTTGTAGCAAGAGATCCCACAGAGCAGCACCTGGCTCAGGGAGAGTGGCACTGCTTTCCAGGCTCCACCAGCTGCAGGGATGACACCTCCACTTGATGGAGGGTGTCTTGACTTGAACAGAGATGCTGCATCCACATGAAGACCCAGCTGCTCAGAAGTAACTCTATGTGTGTGTCAGTCTGAAGCTGAATTCCATCCCACAGCTGGGCACATACACTCCTGTCAGCATCCCCTACAGCATCCTGATAAGGCTCTTATAAGATGCAACTCACCATACAATAAAATAAGCCTTCAAAAGATGCTAAATGGACCATGTCCTAAAAGTAGCTACTTCCCTCCCCTGACTAGAGCGGGACCTCAGGTGACCAGCTCTGGTGAAGGCTTCCTCTGCCTGAGGGTCCCAAAGAGCACTCCAGGCTGGTGAAGCAGAAAATGCGTATATTCATGTTTTAGTGCTTTATCTGGGGGTGGATATTCTGCTGTCAAAAGCAAAGAGTTGTGTTCCTGACAACAGTAATGACAGAACTAAATTAAGAAAACAGATCAGAGAGGCAGAGAGATGCAGTTGAGCTTTGGATGAACAAACCTCATCAATCGACTGGCTATCAGCTATCTAAATAGATTAAAAGAATTATTATTACAGCTGTAGTTTAACAGTTTGGAAAAGTGACATTTAAAGTTGCTACTTAACATTCAGACGTTCTTAACGCTATGCAGTAAATTTGTTATTTAAAACCTACTTGCAAATACATGGTAACTCTTGCAAGTTAACAGCAGCATTCAAAAGCATTGGCAAGAGCAAATCAAAGTGCATCCATTTTTGAGAAATGAAGTATTTTCATGACTTCAAGTTCTCATCAGATAGCAACTGTAAAAAATGGGCCCATTGCAACATGTACAATAGCCCAGAAAAATGTCATTTTTGCTACACTTCCTTCAGATATAGTCAAATGAAATTAGATTTTCAAATCCATGGAAGACAGGCATATGAAAACACTGTAGTGCCTCCCCAATGCCATCTTCATATGTCAGAACACTAAATGCGAAAGTTCATACGTTTGATTTCCTAGAAGATACCTAGATTTCCTAGATTCGATACCAAGAGGTATCGAATGTTTCCCCTCTTTTTAAAACCATACCACTTCCTGGGGAAAAAATAAAATAAAAATATGTGCACGCCTCAGGCACTCTTACTTATTCTGGACGGACGCAGATTATGCTGTCCCAGTTGAGTGATTTAAAATTGCATTTATTGTGATGTTTCAGGATTGAAGAGGTCAAAGCCTTCCCTGGGGGAAATGACTATAAGGTGTTCTGCAGACCTTAAATCTAAGGAATACATGTTAACTTCTTAGTTCCGCGAGGTTAATGCGTGCGTTGATTTCACTGTAAATAACATGACCTTCTTATTAACCAAGAGAAAAGCAGTAACTTTCATGCATATAGAGTTGAAATTACTTCTTTTCTTATATTTCCCCTCCCCCTCAAAATATGCAAAGCAAATTTTGAAATTCCCAACCCCATATATCAATGAACATTGAGGTTCAAAGTCAAGTACTAGAAAGTCAAGAAACACCAGAACAAATTTAGTTCAGCTCCCTTGTGTTTATACATTAAAATGAAATATTTAATTACATGATGTTGTGCTATTTTTTGACTTTTCAGCATTATCAGTATTTTAAATAACAGGAAACAAATTCCATAGTGGCCTGATTTGAAAAGATATTCAGATGTCTACCTCATTTCAAATATAATACTCCAACAAAGTTATTTATCTTGCTGAGAAAACTATAAGGTCAGCTAAAAATTTTCCTAAGATTACCTGTGAGCTTGATTTTTTTTTTTCAGTGGACAAAACACTTTTGGAAATAAAATTATCTCTTCCGCCAGCAAATACTGCTTGATAGTATGCTGTGATCTAATTTTGAATGAACAAAATCAGAACAAATCTCCTTTTGCCTAATTTTTTTCAAACAGGTCTATCACAATGACTAGCTTATCAAAATATTTCAACTCACATTCTAAAAATACCAGCTATTTATTATTTTAATCTGCTGTACAGACATCAGTCTAACAATCAATTAGAGTAAGTGGCTATGAATCATGCAGATTTTAGGAATATCTTGGCTCTCTGAACAATGTTCGGGTTTTAAATCTTTATTGATAAAAATATCTTACTTCCAACAGAAATCTACATACAAATGTGCAAATTAGGGCTAGAGCAGCAAGCCTGCTTTATGGCTGAAAGGTGTCTGGGCTTGGCGAGCTGCCTTCAGTCCTACTTCCACCTTGGCTCGAATAATTGGAATAAAGATGAATGAAAATTTAGGCCTGCAGTTTTAATAGTAACTATTTGTTATTTAAATTTCTTTTTCCACACTGAATGATTGCAAGAATGTGTGCTCAGAATTAAAAGGCTGCTCTTTAGCATCACCACATTGATTTCTTGGGGTCCTTGCAAAGGTTTTCACATTGTTTCTGGACTACAGCTCTACACCCTTCTAACTGCCTGTCAGACATCATTTCTACTTATGAATAAATAATATGATGCCCAGGGGAAACGTTGGGCCAAGACAATAAAATCAATATGTGTCTAGCACGTGTTAGATAGTTGTTCAGCTGAAGTCTGTCTCAAATATGTGGAGTAATTTTAACATCAAAACAAATGATTTCTAAACTGAGCTTAAAGGAGAGCTATTGAGAAAGCACTACCACTATGTCACTGCATATCTTCTTTGAAGAATAACATTATCCTCCTAAAATGTGAATAGATACTCTGATTGCGAAGTATTTGGCAATTACTTGTCTACAAATTTCAAATATTCATGCTACAGATATGGTAGCAACTGATTTTTTATTCTGTTCCTCTTGGAGTAGTTTTGGTGCACATCTGCGTAGTCAAGCTGTTATTACAACACTTATTTTTTATTTTAAAAACAACTTCTTCCAAAATTGCTTTTTTTGTTGTTTTTGGGTTGCTTTGGTTTTTTTAAGAGGGCCTGGGATCAAAAGTAAAACAAAAGCAGGGTAAATTAATCATTCATGCAGCTCTGTAATTGCCTTAGTCATTCCTGCAACGTAAGCCTATTTTTGCAGTCAGCGCAGTTCATGGTTCAGACACCCACCGCTGTAGCCCTGCAGATGCAAACGCGCCGCAAGAATATTTGAATCGCTCCACTTCTATACAATATCTATACACAAGTATTTATCTATAGATAAATAAAACAACCTTAACTCCTCTTGTGAGGTGGTTCTTTAATTCCTTTACATTACATCTGAGAAGGCGTGTTATGTTAAGCACACCACATCGTGAGCAGCATCCTAGCAATCGATTGCTCACTTGTTTTCCCACACCTGACTTAAGGTGGACCTGCACAAGCTTGACTCCGGCACCTCCTTCTTTCCACCTAGGCATCCTCCAGGCACCATGAAAGCTTGGGCTGTGCCACTCAGCAGCACTCAGGCCCTGCTGATGGCGTATCACCTCCCTTCCCAGCTCACCAGGGTCAGGGGGCTGAAATCTCACAGATCCTCACCTCCTCAAAAATGTCACCTGCCACCATGTTCCTCACAAACATCAACCTAATGCTGGAATTCCGTGAGGAGGTGGCTGGGTTATTTTGGGACAGGGGGCAAGCTGCTGGTGCTCACTGCCAGCAGCCCTCAGAACAGCCACAGGCACCCAGGCTCAGCAACATGCCCATGCAAACAGCAAAGGAGGCAGGAAACAAAGAGGTAAGGGCAAGACAGCAAATACAGTCAGACCCACGGATGAACTCTGAGATCACTGACTGCAAGTCACCAACACCCAGCCCAGGGACATTGCTCTCAAAAGGTTTTTTTCAACCCCCTGCTGTTGTGCAGATCCTCCCCTTGGGAGCATGCTGACACGGCAGCTCCTCCTGTTACGTTCAGTGTAATGAAAAGCACAAACTTCACGTATTTATGACCCTTTCAGATTGAGGAGCTGCAGCTGAGTGCCCTTGCCCGGGGGTTCTTACTCCTGCAGGAGAGCTGGCCATCTGGAAGGGCAATCTAAAGAAAGCATAGGGAAAACCTGACATCTTGGGGAAGGAAACCTGCAGACATGCAGAAGCTACCGCTGATGGCAGCAGAGATAAGAGATGTCTTGAGGCTCATGCTAGCCAACACAGCGGAGCCCATTAACATCAACACAGAGAGAAAATGCTTTTACCAACTCTAAGTAAAATGCTAAAAGACAAGGAGAGAGGGCTTCCCAGAAAAAAAAGACATAAAAAAACCCCCACCAAGAAAAAAAAAAAGAACCACAAAGAAACAAAAACCAAAACCCTGAACCCCCCCCCCCCCCCAAAAAAAAAAAAAACCCACACAAGCAAAACAGAGGTGGCTCAGGCTGAGGCTTGTGTGTTTCTTTATTAATGCTGTATATATACAAACCCCAGCCTGGGCGCAGTGGTGGGCTGTTTGCACGTGGATGTTATTAGGGAAAGGGGTAAGATGGGAACGAAAGCAGAGCAGCTATTCCTGAGTAACTTCCAACACAGGTGAGCTATAAATGTTAAGCAGCGAACCATGTGTCCCATGCACCAGCCACTCTGAGAGAAGCACCTCCTCATCCCCTCTTGCTGCCTTTCTGGTGGTGGGCACGGCCAGGCTCCTGACCCTGCTCCCTCAGTCTTGATCAGAGCTCAGATGCCAGCAAGCCCTCTCCTGCTGGCACTGAGCTCACTGCCTCACACATCTTCCTTCAGCCACACGCCTTGTGCCTCCACCATGCCAGTGCCAGGCCAGACAACCAACAGCAGAGACAGAGGGAACAGGGCAAACCTCTGCGAAGCCCAGCAATGGCCACCATGCACATCAAAAGAGGCCTCTGTGTCCTCCATGAGATGTAAGTTTGCCAGGGGGAGCCTGCAAACACAGCTGTCCTCCTACAGAGACCAACCCAAGAGACCCTGCCCTGCTCATCACCCCTCCCGCACCCCTCACCCCATGGCACCTATCACAGGAAACCGCCATTCCTCCACTTCTAACGGAACAACTGCACAGCGCATACTTCTGCCAGCCCTCGGCTGACAGGATCGCTTGACCTTGGACACTTGACCAGTGACCACTTGATTCGCACTTTCTTATGCTTTTGATACTATTTAAATAAAGAGCTATGCTTCCTAAAACTGACACTGGCTGTAACCTCTTGGCCTTGATGTGGCAGAGCCATACTAACTCTGGGGAGGAACCCCTCAGCGAAATACCCAGACCCTTCTGCGCGTGCCGTGCCTGGAGATGTGGTTCCACACTGAGACCCTCAGCAGCCTGACTGGCTGAAACAAGTCCTCAGTTCACCAGCCTCCTTCATCACAGGCCACACCTGCCTTCCCCACCTCCATCTGAAGGTACTTCCTTCAGTCTCACTTTGAACCAGTCAGCTCACCCATGGCGGGGTTGTTTGTGTATTACACAGTCAAAAATCCCAAGCCGCCAGGCTAAAGTTTAATACTATGTCTCCACCAACACAGCCAGTTGAAAGGATCCTGTCCTCACCTTCCAGCCTCAGTCAAGGCCAAACAGCTGTTTCTGGCAGTATTATAAATGGGATCAGAGAACTACATCCAGATTTTTAAAAGACTCTAGAACCCAAATAAAACTTTTTTTTTTCTTTCCCCAGCTCTAAGATTCACAGCTTTTTTGAGCTGGAAGGATAACTTGCTGGACCTGCAGCTGTGCTCAGATGGCACTGTGCTGCTGCCTAATGCTGATGGAGGATTACATGGCATGATAGCCTGTTCATCGTTTCTCATTTCCTGTGCAAGAGTTCAGGTTATCCAGGTCATTTAGGCACACATCAGAGTCACCAATGCATTTTTATTGCAAAAAGATTGCAAAATATTTACAAAATGATGAGCTAGTCAAAAGGGAAGAGAGAAAGCCCCCTCACCTTTCAGAGGTGGTTCATCTCCAGATCTGAGTAGCTTTTACAGAGAATGACAGTTCAGGATTAAAACACTTTATCTTTGAGAGATTTAAAAACAATCATCACAGTCCTCTGGCTTCCACAAGCTAAGACTCCAGAAGCATGAGTAGTATTGAATTCATTTTACACTCATTTTATCTCCAAGGTGTCTGGCCAAGCTCGTGGACTTCTACGTTCATTTTAAAGACAAATATTACCAAGAAGCAATGTTTCTATGAATCATACATCAGTTACATTCATGCATTTCTCATGGGCCCAAGATCTGTCATTGAAGCATCTCTATGCTACGTACAGATAGAAAAGGAGAGTGAGAGAAAGACTCGGAGTATATCCACACAAACTCATACAACCAATCACTGTAGCTAAGGAGGTACCTGGTCAGACAAGCTGTAGCTGAGTATATTACAAGAGATGCACTCTGTTTCTGCAAAGGAAAAGTTAAACCAGTTAGCTTGTCTGAGCAAACCAACATTCCTTTAGGAAAAGCTAGGGACATGCACCAGGTCAGTTATTGCAATGTGGTTACCTTGAAAGTTTTTTGCTTCTGATATTATCACTATCCTGTAAGTAATGACCACCTGCTCGGTATGCAGTAGCAAAGCACCAGTTCCCTGGAAAGTTTCAAGGCTATCACTGTGCTAAGAAAGGGACTTCAGATCTTCCCAGTCAACTCAGCCACAATCTGAGTGCATTACATACAACCAAATCTGGTGTGGTACCATATCATCACTTATTGCTCTTTACAACTACCTGACAGGAGGCTGTAGACAGGTGTGTGTTGGTCTCTTCTCCCAGGTACCAAGTGACAGGACAAGAGGAAACAGCCTCAAGTTGCCCCAGGGGAGGTTTATATTAGATATTAGGAAAAGTTTCTTCACTGAAAGGGTGGTCAAGCATTGGAACAGGCTGACCAGGAACATGGTGGAATCCCCATCCCTGGAAGTGCTTAAAAAACTTGTAGATGCATCACTTAGAGGCATGGTTTAGTAGTAGACTTGGTAGTCCTGAGTTAACAGTGGGACTTTACGTACTTAAAGGTCTTTTCCAACCTAAATGATTCTATGATTCTATGATCACTTAGAAACAGCCACCCAGCAAAGGCCAGGATACTTGGAATAAAAAATAACTGCAGTGTTTGAAAATGAACTATCTGCCAGGTGTTGGGAGATGTTAAGTATTCAAGTGACAACCCAATATAAATTTGGCATTGCTCAAATCTCATCAGACCTTCCGTTAATGAACACAAGCGACACCAAGACCACGCAGTGAAGACTGGATCTCACTGGTCTCCACACAAATGTACCAGATACGCTTTGCAGAATGCATACCCAGACTAACTTCCTGACCACAGTATTGTCTTCTGTACCCTCCGCAGCGGGCTTTTTGTAATTTGAACATGAAATATGAACCTCCACCTGTCTATTTTGTTATTTAATTTCTGTCCATACCCATGGAGACCACACAGACCTTTCAAAACAAGCTTTGAAACAACCAAATGCAATGTATAGATCTGCGGCACCTACAGCAATTGCAACAGCAGAAACAGCTTTTCAGTTGGCAAAGTGAGCAAAGATGATGATTTCTAATGAGGCAGCCATTGCTTTGCTTGACCTAAACAGATCCACTGATGATAATTCCCATCACCTGGGGCAGGAAAGCCTGTGCCAGCACTGCAGAGCATGTGATGCCTCTTGCACAGCTCCAGGAAGACAACCAGCTATGAGACTGGGATGCTGAGGGGTAAAGGAAGGACTTTCTGAATGGTCATATACAAGCCCACATCCAGCTGATTTTACCTTTCAGCTGGCACTGGTACTGCTGCTTTTTAACACATGGAAACAGCAACTGCATTTTCAAAATGTATCACGTCTTTATTTTATACATATGCACACACACTGGCAATTTCACACAGCACATCATGGATCATGAAGTGTAAGCTACAGCTTCTGTAAAAGCTACCTGTAATGTTGCTGCTACCCAGTTTAATTGCTTAGCACCGGCATGTTCATAAATTACAGTGGTCTACAGAAAACTGAACTAAAGCCAAGCTGACCACCACAGGAAATAAAAAGCAGTTGCATATATAATTACCTTCAAGTCTCTGCAGAGCTTGATGTTCAAGTGATACACAATATCGACAAATGTTTCCTCCTAGGCAAAAAAAAAAAAGTTCACAATTCTGAATTCAATTATGCCACACTATAAGAACATAACAGACAATACACATTATCCTCTATTTCTTCAGATTTTAAATCATATCCGGAGAAAAGTACTTTAGAAAAAGGTTTCCTTCCTGTATTTAAGTAACACAAGAAACTAATACAGTTTTAAAAACCCTTTTTATTATTTTTCTCTGTTTACTACCTTCTGACTTTCAGAGATCTGATAAAGAAGTTAGGTTGAGAATTAGGACAATTTTATTCTCTCAGCTATGTAATGTTGCCAATAATATGGCTTTCGTAGACCAAAACAGAATTAAAGGCTCCTATATGTAAACTCAGGGTATTTTATAGCCATGCATTGATTGTATCTTCAGAGAGATTTCTGCAACTGCTTGGGTTTTATGAGCAGAAACTCAGTGTTACTTAGTAATTGTTTTGGTTTGTTATCTAAAGAAAGAGCATCCAGGTCAGTGATGAGAGATTTACCAGGAACAGAGAGAGGTAAAGAGGTTGCAAACCTTCCATTAGCACCAGCCTTCCAACACATACTTTCAGTTATGGGATAATGGAGTGGCCATGTGGCTGCAATCAATCCTGCAATGCCTATATAATAAAAATGTCAAACTTCTCAGACTGATTTTCTTTCCATTGCCTACATGAAAAATTAAACTAACTTGGTTTGTAAATTGACTTAGCTAGAAGAAAGTACTTTCCTCTCCCTGAATGCGTATTTCAGATTTAAAGGGTCTTAGACCGTTAACTTTGTAAGGAACTAGCTTGCTATAGTATTTTAAGACTAGTTTAAACCAAAGTTAGAGCAATAAGTAAATGAGGCTGTACAGTGCTAACCAGTAAGATTAGGAAATGTAATTACTGCCAAAGTAAGCAGAAACAGATATAAAATAAGACTATTTCTGAAGGAATATGCCATTTCTTCTACACCATTAATTTTCAGAAGAGACTCAAGTCTGTAAAGCAGCTTAAGAAATCAGAGATAGTCAGACTATCTGCTTGTTCAGACCACAGAAGGATACACTGATTCAATTACTTCGTCTGATGAAAACCCAAATTAGAATCGGTATAAGTGCATATTACAACCCAAACTTTTTGCACAAAGACAGAAACAATTTCTTTTTTGTAAGCATTAACAGTCGCTTTGCTCATTCAACTCCTCCTTCCCCCCCCGCCCTTTACTGGTGTAGTCGACTAAAAATAAAGCAGTGCAAGCTCCTGGAGAACTGTTGCTTAGCTACATTCTCAATTATCACAATGCTGGCCTTACTCATTCAGTGTCAAGGTCAAAGCAATTGTTTCTTTACTTTAATGATGAAGTATCCTGTTTATAAAAACCTTATCTGTTTCCTACTTTGTAAAATATTGCACATTTCAGTCAATCATTCCTGGCTAGTCCTCCAGAGAGACAAAGTGTGAGAACATACCGGTAGTGTTAATTTTTGCCCTTAATGGAGAGCTTTTTTCCCAACTCCACCCAGAACACCAACTGCCTCACACAGGCAATGAATTACACCAACATTTTTTCCCCTTCTTTGCTGTAGCCAAGCAAGTATGGCAGAAATGCAGTAGTTGTATATTTACTCTTATTCTTCCCCTTGTCCAATGACAAGCACAAGTAGAGCAACAATTTTTAATTAGCATGTACTTCTAGTCAGCGTTGTGGGAAAGCTACAGCAAAGAAGGAATTTCCCCATCAATTTTAAACATGAGAAGTTTTTGGTTCCTCTTTGCCTTTGAGGGCAGGTGTTTGGCTGCAAAGCCTGCAATTCTCCCCAGGCTAGTCTGGGCTGCTGAATATTTCATAGCCCCTGAGAAACGCAGCTGTAATCAACTTGCAAATAATGAAATGGGCAGTGATAATAGAGCAGAGGTAAAGTGCACCATTAGAAAGGATCAGTGCTTTGGCTGCTGCTGCAGTCTTGCTGTAACAATTTATCAGGTTATTTGATAAAATAATGCTATCAACTACAAAATCAAAATGTATGTTATGCCAAAAAAATCAGAAAGTGTCTCAGGTGGCCAACATGAATTGCACAGAGAAAAAAATCAGGAAAAGTGCCAAAGGTATTGCATTCAAGACCAAAACTCCATTAAATGTATTAATCACATGCCGATTACAGACAGCCATGTTAGGGTATTAATAGAAAAATAAGTTTACAAAAGTTACTTAAGGTAGGAAAAGTTTTATAAAAATTAAAATAAAACAAAGAAAATATTTAAGAGGCAGTAAACAAGTTCAATTTAATCAAAGCTTGTAGAGTAACCCAGTTGCTGTCCTAATTTCTTTGTAACAGGATCTTGAGGTTTGACAGTTGGAAGCTCAGTGTTACAGTGTCCCCTCTGTATTGTTTGGTGCTGACAAGTACCAAAAGACAGCAAAAGACAAACACTGAGATTACTATCATGGCATTTCCTGAAGAAAGGACATGAACTATGATTAAGAATTTCACATTGAAAACCAGGATTGAGCAAGAGGTGAAACTAAACAGGCAGTGATCGGCTGGGTAGCAAGTTGTACCTGTGAATTACGCAGGGAAGCTCCACAGAAATAATTCTTGTCACTTCAGAAACCCCACACAAAACCTGACTGCTCCTGATCTGCTCCAGGTTTCTGAGGAACAAAGCACTGACTGTACAAACACAAGTTAATGTCACAGATGAGGCTACAGTGGCTATGCAGTAAAATGGGCAAGTTCATACATGATGACCCATCTGGATGGACAGTGAGACACCCTATATGAGTATTTCCTAATAACAAAGATGACCTCTACGCCTCTTTATGAATGTGGACAGAGCTGTGACTCAGACGCTAGCTCTTCACCCTGATCTGCAATGGTAAGCACAGATAAGTTGCAAGAGGCACAGTCTGCATGCAGGGAAGGGCTACCTCAAACGACTTTCTCCTAACCTCCTGCAGAGCAAGGGTAGTGGTGGCTGAGGCAAATATGCTCTCACAGGCACAGCTTTTGTTACCTCATGGTCTGCTGTATATCATTAGCACAGGTGAATTCCACTGCATAGCCAGTGTAAAATACTAAAATAGAATATTTCAGTTGGAAAGGACCTACAATGATCATCTAGTCCAATGTCTGACCAAAAGTTAAAGCATGTTGTTAAGGTAAATGCCGACAGGCTCAGGGCACCAACCACCTTTCTAGGAAGCCCGTTCCAGTGTTTGACCACCCTCTCTGTAAAGAAATGTTTCCTGATGTCAAGTCTGAACGTCTCCTGATGCAGCTTTGAACCATTCCCACACATCCCATTGCTGGATATCAGGGAGAAGAGATCATCATCCACCTCCACTTCCCTTCCTCAGGAAGCTGTACAGAGCAATGAGGTTGCCCCTCAGCCTCCTTTTCTCCAAACCAGACAAGCCCAAAGTCCTTAGCTGCTCCTCATACGGCATTCCTTCCAGTCCTTTCACCAGCAAGCAGCTGGTGAAAACAGCTGTATTTCAAGCGACTCTACGTGATGTGTGATTGTGGGGAAAAACAGATGAGAAACAAGTACAGGATGAAGAATAAACATAGTGCTCCAGTCACACATGTTAGAAACACAGCAATCCCCAAAAAGTGCTATGTGGTAGGTGGACCCTCCTCCACATGGACCAGAACATGCTTCACTGCAGAAAAGATTAGTCTGTCTTCCCCAGCAGACATTTCCCCAGGCACCTGAGGAAACTCTGCTGAACCACAGCTCCCATGGCTGCAGTCCTTTCTCATCCTCTCTCCAAGCAAGGACTGACACTAATAGCTGCCTTCTGATAGATACAGGGAGAAGGTAACAGGCCAAAGTGGTAGGCAATTCACAGAAAGCTGATGTTGGCTCCATTAGTTAACTCCTCATATCCACAAGAATAAGCTGAATGTCATTCCTAGAAATTAAAGGAAGATCTGGATGCAGGACTGCTGGTAGGTTCACATGCAATACTGCATGTTGCAAAGTCTTGAGAGAAGTGTGAGTTGCTCAGTGGGATACCGCAAACGTGTGCAAGCAGAAAGCCAACTGTAATGGGAAATAAAAAATGCTATGCTCTTTGAGAAAGAACTTCTCCACTCAGGAAAAACCTCAATTAATGTCTATCTAATCATCTTTTACATGTTTCAAAAAATAGTTCATAGAAACTCCAAGAATCCAAGCAGACTGTAAAAGAAATATTAATGAAGTTGATAAACATATCTTCTTCCTTCAGTCCCTTTGTACTTGCTATGTTCTCCGCACAGACACTCTGTATTTTCATTTCTTTCCTCATCAGTAACAGATAAAGAAGGTGGATAGGTTTAATATTGCTAAAGAAAATCTGGTGTACACATGTTCAGTGCAGCAGGGGAAAATGAGCTCTCCAACATCCCAAAAACATCACCTGTCACTAAAAGAAAGTGGTGTCTCAGGGTGATACTGCACTAGAGTAATTCCCATGCTTTGATAATCAAAGGACTCCTCCTAGTGCTGTCTTCCATCTGCTGGAGAAAAGATCACACAGATAGACCTTCCAGCCAGATGGAGCCACCAAAAATTCTCTTTATCTATCAGAAAGCTCAGACATAACTGAGATGCACTCATTCATATTCTCCTGCTCTCGCTCCTGCAAATACCCAAAGATAAATTACTCAGACAAACTCAGATTTAGACTTTAAATGTCACAGGCAAATCTTACGCAGCTCATTTTTCCTTTCATTTTTTTTTTCCTGGCATGGAAGAAATACTCTTATTAACTCACTGGGGATCATGTCTTCCTTCTACTATCTGGGAAAAAGTACAATGTGACAGAGAGACATTGCACAATATAAGGCTGGTGGAACTGCTCTTCAACTTTATCCATTTAAAAGCCCCAAATCTATTTCAACAGTTGTGAATCTTCTGCAGTATTGCCAACCCTCTTCTGGATACCAGCATCCCAGCCTGACCCTTCTATAAAATGGGAAGGCTATGGTGATACAAGCTCCTGTAATTTGTGAGGTGTCTTCTTTTTTTTATTATTTATAATTTTTTTATTTATGTATATAGAACTATTCTTGGAGCAAGGAAGATTAGGAGGTAGACACACACACACTCCCAAACAGTACTGAACTCAAAAGTGGGGCTCTCACTCCTCAGCTAACTCTCACAAATCCGCAAGGTAGGCAGCAGTTCACTGCTCACGCACCTCCTCCTTGGACAACTGATTCTACTGGGAGCCTTGTAAAAATTGCAGCATCATATTAAATCTTCCCAAGACTATGTATTTGTCAGCATCCTGAGAAAACGGACTTTGATAACTGTAATGGCATATCCTGATGATAAGTACCAGAGGTGAGGCTGGCAGCAGTGCTGCTTATTACAGCTGATGGCACTTCCCCATTTCCAGAACAATTTTCAACTTAAAAAAAGGCAGCCTCACGCTAAATGTAATTTTGAGTATCTCCACTAAAATGATATGTACTTCTGAAAACAACGCTGAAAAAAAGTACTTCTCACTTCCCAAGTTAGAAGGTCTTGGCAAAAGGTCTTTTTCTTTGAGAAGGGTGAGTATCACTACTTTTTGAAGCAGGGACTTGACATTACCTAGGAAAAACCTTTATGTCAGAGAGATGCTTTTTACTGCCTTCTGAAATGGGAAAGGCATAAACCTGTGAAAAAGGCGTAGAAGTAAGGCAACAGGAGAAGAGTAAGGAGAAGTGGGAAAAATTGGGACCAAGAGATATGCGGGGAAGGTGATGGTTAGGGATAGGCAAGGAAATCTGGCTGAGAAGTCAGGGAGAAAAGCAGAATGCAGGAGGGCAAGAGTGTAGGAAGGAAGGAGGGTGAGAGAGTAAGTCAATCTAGGCAAAAGCTAAGGAGAAAAAAAATGGGTGAAAAAGGAGAGTGAGATCAGGAACTGTTTGGATGAAAACAAGGTGAGCTGAGACCCATCTCACATGCAGCTGGTACAAGGGGAGAGTGGCACTGGCTTGGCAGAGACAGGAAGACACAGAGCTAAGGAGGCACTAGCAGAGACCTGAGATGATGGATGGGAGACTGGCAACAACAGGGAGTCAAGCGAACAACAAAGTAAGGGAAGTCCTTCTGGGCAAAAAGAGAAAATGTACAGACTGCTAAAATGGCAAGTGTGGTTGCGGAGGGAAATACACCTAGGGGAGCTGTGAGTGAGGGAAAGAGGCAAGAATAAGGCTTAGGAAAAGAGAAGCAACACAGAAGTAGAAAGAAACAGGTCTAGTCAAAAGCAGAGGGTGTACATATGCAGTCACAATAAAATACACACTTCAGGGACAACTGGGCTAGAACATATCTTTTGCTTTATCTCATTTCTCAGCTCTGCTGGCACCAGTAGCATAAAGCAGTAGGTAATAAAAATGGACCGGTATTACAGGACAGTTCTTTCAAAACATGAAACAATAATGCTCTGTGCCTCTTAAGGGCGTCATACCAATTTACCACGTGAGCTGTGGGTTTTGTTCAAACTGTCTTCTTGAGCCACACCAACAGCTTGAGGGTCCGCCATAGGGAGTCCGTACTCCCCATGGAAAACTAGACTTGCCTGCCCTGTAATCTCTCACACCCAGCATCTGTGGGAGGCTGTGAGCAGTCAGCTACAGCTCTGCAGGGTGTTGATGCCTCCCATCCTTGCACTGCCTGTAGCACAGCTAGTGCTCTCCAGATACAGCCACGGGGGTGGAATAAATGACCCTCAGCTTCTGCTGGACAAGAAAGGGACAAGGCTCCCAAACCGTACCAGAGGCAAGCAACATGGGTGGCCAGACCTTTTTCGTGCTTGTGACTGAAAGTGAAAAAAACACCTTTCTAAGTAAACAAAGGTCCAAAACCTGCCAGAAACACTCTGGTCTTTTTGCCACTAGAGCCCTCCCCAGGTTTCCAGAGGCTGCCAGGTGAAGCAGGAGTGTGGGGGACTCCCTTTGAAACCCATATCCAGGTGCTGCTCCTGCAGAAACCACACTGCAAAGGAGGGAGAGAGACAAGAAGAGGGGGGACACACCTGCCCCAGTCCCACCTTGATGGGTCACATGCAGTGTATACCCAGATCTGAGTGCTCCTGGGTCCCACTAGTCTAAGCATGCCCTTAATGACTTCTATGGTAGCTGGCAGGTACACCCCCCACCCCCTATTACTGTATTCTCTTTGTGCATTTTAATTCACTGAACTGGTGTGCAGAGCCCAGGAAAAATGACAGTGAGATTTATTTCTCTGTTGAAAAAGCTGCAGAAGTGATGCTGCTGATGGCTGCTGCTAGAGTTATAGATGCATCAGGGTAAAATACAGTGCTGAAAACCTGTCCCATGACCCAGTACAGAAGAAATTTTTAAAGCAACTCAGCAATACACTCAGATGTCAACAGCAGCCTCTTAGCTACTGGAAAGAAGTATGTGTGGGAGACTTTGCTGCTCCTGCAGTCATTCCAATGAAGTCCAATTTCATATAATCAGCTCGAGCAAGTTCAAGGGAAGACCCAGGGTGGGGGAGAGAAAGGAAAGGCATGAGAATAAGCAGCAGTCATCCAAAACCATAAAGGTCTATTTCCTGGTATTCTAGCTACCCATGAACTGAGGGTTCTGTGCCCAAATCACTCTTAAAGCCTCAGACAATGTTTTTTTCCGTCCTCACCTTAGCTAGAGAAATCCAGCTGCAAGATATGAAGATATCCAGCAAGAGTTTACTATATGCACCTTGAAACAAGTGCAGCAGAACTTGAGCCTCACCTCCTCTAACACTGACCAGTATAAAACACACACTATTAACAGTGGTATCTAATGTATGGATTTTCAAAATAAATAGAATGGAACAAGCTTACAGAAGCTTTCTCCCAGAATTTCCCCATGTCCTGCAGAGTACTCTCCAACAACGTGTGATCTGTTTCACAGTTCTTGAGCCAAAAAAAGAGGTGAAGTTAGTGTCTCCTATCTCCAGAGACCTTTCTGTAGCTATATCCCAGTAAATCCATGCCATTCCTTGCCTTGGGGCTGCATCCCTCACTTCTGAAACCAAGAAACCAATTTCAAAAGCTCTGGTGATTTTAGGAGTGTTTTATATTAACTAGGGATTAGATGATTTCTTGCACATTCAGGAATATTGTTGCTGCAGCTTCTACCACTTTTTGATTTCTTTTTCTTCTTCATCCAAAGGCTTACCTGCTACCTCAGACTCCTCCTTTGCCCACACCATCCCAATGCGATGGCACTAAGTATGGAAGACTGAAAGTCTCCATGCTCCTCTGTAGTAATCTCCCATACTGACTGCGTTTTAGAAGAAAGTAAATACTGGAAAGAAGTCCCTTCATCACAGAGGTATTAGTGGGCTTCAGATCTTTCCTTGAAAAGTGAGATACAGCAAGATGCAACCTCATAAAATGGCTAGTGGCACAACAGCCAAAGTGCTCCCTTCCCCATTAGTTAAGACCCAACTGCAAGGCACTGAGAGTATGTGATCTATTTAAGAATATTACCCAAACACAGTCCTCTCTACCTTTCTCCTAATGGCCCAGCACAGAGCAGCGCTAAATTTCCTGTGGAACAGAGCACAGCAGATGATCATGGCATGCTTCGATCCTAGCAGACTTGCCTTTAATCAGGCAGCACAGTTCAGAGCCAGTTCAAAAAAGGACTGTCTATAAGAAAATACCCCACATCTCAGCCACTGAGAGCTTGCTTCAGGAAATCTGCAGACGAAGCTGAAAAATGTAGCAATTTAAAAGAAGCAAAATTGGACAGTATGAGCATTTACCTTTTACCTGAAAATGATTCATGAGACACCCCCACAAAGTGTCAGACAACAGCAGAGCAGTTCATCTGCTCTTGATAACCCAGCATTCCCAAGCCATCAATAGCCATTCGAGTACTCCTAAAGTAAATTTAGCTTCATCTTCATTATTTTCTATATTGAAAGATCAAGGATGTAATCATGGATGTTTATGCAATGGCAAGAGGGCACAGTATTGTATGTTTTATTACACTACCAAAGCAGAATCTCGTTCAGACACTGCTAGTGTATAATTTCTGTCTCTCTAAAAGCTGGAAGGCAATCATTAGCGCGTTGGATCTGGCAAGTTCATATTATCTATCTGATAATTATAGAAAGATGGAGAAGCCTTCAAAAAAAAAAATACCCTCCAACTTCTGCATTTACAACACACCTGATCAAAACACTATTACCATTACCTAAATTACTAGATCTTTCCCATAAACCATTATTTAGAACACATCAACATTTGTATAAAAAGCATTAAATAATTATTAGAGGCTGTACCAACTCTGTTTTATCTTCCTTTACAACTTCAAAAACATAAAACTATGCAATGACAACCTGAATGCAGGAAAACATTGTATTGATGATGACTACAAGCTAGGCTACATGGCAATTTGTTAGGCATTACTAGCTCAAATGAACACTACAACACAGCTCTAGTTTTTCAAAATATGTATACCATTAGCCAATGCTACTCATACTGCAGCTAAATACACACCAAAAGATAATCTCATCCTCCAGTAGAAAAGGACAGAAAGATGAGAGAAAAGGGAGTGGGTGAGGGCATACATATGCATACAAATACAAAGTAATAGGGATGACTGGCCTGTGTCTCATTATCTGATTTATTCATGCTTCAGGTAAAGGGGAGACAAGGAAGAGCCAGGAAGATCACAGACGCTGGGACAAGATGGCTACTAAAGGAGCTGGAAGAACAGAAAGAGAAATCACACTGAGCAAGGAAAGCAAAGCCTGAGAGATGATGGCTCTCCAAGAATGAAGTTCAGCCAAAACCAGTGATTTGGGTTAAAAAAAACCCAAACCACAACTGCAAGGCTAAGCCTGCTGGGAGCAGCGAGGTGCAGGAAGAGTCCGTGAGGTGCTTTAATTGCTCTGTTCTCAGGCAGAGACTTCACACACCCTGGCATCTCACAGACCCCCAGCAAGCCTCACATCGCAGCCTGAATGACACCAACCAGAACTGCAGGGTTCCTTATCTCTCCAGCTTATGCACCATTTTAATTATGCTGGTTGTCTTGGCCCTGGGCAAGTTGTCCCCACAGGGGCCCTGGCTGCCTGGCTCAGGACCAGCGCAGATAACCAGGGGGTCCCTGGGGAGCCTACTTCAGCCCCTGGCTCCCACCCCGGCCTCTGCACGAGCTGCAGCACTGCCGACCCCCACCTCAACCCTCACCTCTTGGTTTTTTTCAAAGAAGCCTTAGGATAAGGTAAGACTATGAAAGCTGCAGTAAAAACACACCAGTACATGCATCCTGCTCCCTGTTAATTCCCAAAACTATAGCAACAAACAAATAGATTCAATTAGTGAGGTGGATGCTAGCGCAATTCAATGGGATTGGTACACACGTTATAACAAGATGCTGGAGCTGCAGCCCAATCACATTTACATGAAGAAATCATTTTATGCAAATCTCTTATCCATGAGTGAAAGCCGTACAGGAGAGGAGAAACAGCACTGTATGGAGATTCACGATGCATGGCAGATGGGCAATTTAAGGTAAATCATACAATTCAGTTATACAAGACACATAACCTGGGGAGAAAGCGTGTAGTTTCAAAGTCATAAATAATTTATAAATAATACAGCCTTCTTGTGAAATATCCAAAAGGCCAAGCACCCATTTTTCCCATTATTTTTCTCCACTTTCACAAACCAGAGGGATGCTGAAGATTAGTATCTTATCAAGAATGAGTTAGTTTTGGGGGAGGACAGACTTAGATGGTGGAGTCAGGGGCTTGCAGGCAGGATGGCAGGAACTGAAGGTGGCAGGAACCGAAGGCAGCAGGACTGCTGAGCCCACCCACCTGGGAGCAAAGCAGCAGAAGTCAAAAGGAAGGGGCTGGAGGGGGCTGAGGAGAGAAACTGTCCCCCTGGGAGTTCATACCCTGCCAGGACTGTCGCTGCCAGCCTGTTCAAAATCACTATTTGTTTTCTGCCAAAAATTTCAGGTTTTTTTAAGTGAAATCTAGTGCTCAGATTCACAAATCACAGCTGCAGCATCCCCACACATGGCCTGTTTTCTGTCAGCAGTGGTGCCTCTTCAGAGTGCTGGCTATGCACTGTACAACACACAGTGACACCTCTGTATGCAGTTCTCCAGCTTCTTTCAGCAATTCTGTTGTGATACCTCAGCAGTCTGACACCTTCTTATCTTTGTTACTCAATACAATACCTGCCCAAATTCCCCTGCAACAACCAATTAAACTAATTTCTCATTTTTCCAATGTCCTGCCTGGTGACCCTGCATGCCCATCAGTGTTCCTACAGGTACCTACCTACTGATAGATATATACATAGTTCGTCATTTACTTTTATGTTGCAGACTCTTTGCTCTTCAAAGTCCTTTTCAGATCTGCATGCTCAGTTTGCATTCAATTCAACGCAATCTGGCTGGTTTGTTGTTCGGGTTTTTTTTAATCCTTAGGGGCAGATATCCATATGCTCGAGGATATCTTTATAGTCTGAGTAACTCCTAACATTTGTTCTTTCACCAGACCACTGTTTCTGCTTGCTTATATACAGATGTAGATGCCTTATATGACTTTTACAATGTGTTTAAGCAGTCTCCCATGCTCAGCCTGAGGGTACTAATTTTCTTCCTCCTGACTTTCTCCTGTTTTCAACTGGTCTGCTGTTATTCAGGTGTGGGAAAGGTACTTCAGTGTCTAAAAAGCCCTAAAAGTTAAAAGATAGATATGTACACACACAATTCAGACCTTTTCTGAAACTCTTTGAAGTCTTGGTGTGTATTTTCTTTGTATTACAAGTGGTAAGTTTGTCTAAATGCAACAGGAGTGTAATTCTCGAGTTCACTGCTCGTGCCGCATGTGCAGTATAAGGCAAATGATATAAAACAGAAAAAAGCCCCTGATTTATTTTCTTACTAGCCTGACAGATATTAGCATCACTGTCTCATATCAATTAGCTGCAATAAAAAGATGAAAATACTAACTACAATATTTCTTCTCAGTTTTAGGAGTGTTGCACTTTTTACATGAGCAAAACTAAAAATAAACATAGCTTTTGTATAATAAAGAGCAAGAGTAGCACCAAGTGTCACTTTATCCATGCAGTCACCTCTCTGCACCAGGGGTTTGCATGTATAATCACTCTGAAGCCACAAAGGCGTATGAACGTGCAAATTCCAAAGTGATCTACAAAAAAATCTACATTTTTCAGTTATCATGGAAATCTTCTCAACAGCTATTGTTCATATACCCTTTGGCCTGTCAGACTTTGCAACTTTTTGGTGAACAATGAAGTTTGTTTCTGAAGTTTTCTAGATATGTTAAAATTAATTAAAATGCCATACGAACTCAAATCCTCCCAAGCATTTCTTCTTCGCACACCACAGACTTTAGGTACCAAAATCAAAGACCAAAATATATTTTCTATAGGAAGGAATATCTTTCTTGATTAAACTTATTCCTACCTAAGTCTACCTCCATTTCCCAGTTCAGATTTTAAAGGAAGAAATTTTCACTCATTTTGCAGGTCACTGACAACTTAAGTCACTCTATCACACGTGCACCTGTTTCTCTTTCAAAGACTCTGATATTGCAAATAAATTCAAAACTTAAACAGTACCTAAGCTCTTATGCATGCCTTTAATTGGGGAGGACCTGTGTAAAGGCTTGGATTTCACCCTCTCCTAAAATGAGAATGTTCCTTTTCCTCTGGGAAAATCAAACCACTTATGCTAAGACCACTCCTATTTCTTTCACCTCAAAAAACTTTATTCCTGACCTGGAAAGCCTCCTACAGTCTCCAAGGATTGCACTAGAGCAATAGTAGTTACACTGAGAAGGCAGCACAGTATATCTAAGATCAGGCTCTTTGTGAATTTTAAAAATCATGAATAGGAAATAAATTTATATGAAAAATGCTTCAGTCCTTGTTTTGCAGAGAGTCAGGGGATAAAACCAAATTGGACATCAATAGTCAAAGGATAACTCTACTGTTGCTGTCCTGTTGACAAAGATTAAAGCTATGCCTGTAATTAATACAAAATTAGCTTTCAAGCCAAAATGAGAAGGCTAAGGTCACAGATAACAGTTACATTGCTCCCATGTGCACAAAAAGCAGCACGTTTGGTGGGCTTTGTTTCCAGGCGTCTGTTAAGTTGCCAGGAGGAGGAAACACGCGGTGGCACACCATACCATTGTGGTTTACAACAAAAGCCCTCTCTAGGCTTGCGTTGATAAAAGTCTCCTGCCTTGAGTCTTGCATATGATACTGCTTAAGGCCTATCAGTATGACAGCTAAACTCAGCACCTCGTCTGCTATTCCATGGAGGCACATGGGACATGACGCCAGCTACAAATTGCCTGGAAACAGAGCTACTAAGAACCTGGCTTTAAAGTAAGGGAAATACTTAGAAAAAGCAAGACAAGAGGCTTGCACAATAAGTGTTATTTGTCCAACATTTACAGGCTCCAGTCACTGCAAAGAGTGAGATTTTTGCTTATTTTTCACATACACGGTCAGAACAGGGATGAAATAACTGCTCTTTGGCACACATCCTACAGGATCAGAAGATGATGACAGATACTGCATCCCTGCTGTACAATCTAGGGAGCATATAAGAGATTTTTTGTTTTAAAACCTGAAGGTTAAAACAGTGAAAATGAACTGAGAAGCAGACACAAAGTACCAAGAATATGTCGATACCCTTTCTTTGGTCAGAATGGAAAATCTTTTTCAAATTTTTTAAGAACTAGAGAACTGTTATTTTAGAACACACTCTCTTAAAAAAAGACTGCCTGCTAAGAAGGTGGCACAGAGGTGGTCCTACTGCCAGCCAGCACAGCTGCTTAAGAGTGTACTTGGTGGAATTACAGAATGGTTGATGTTGGAAGGCACCTCTGGCAGTCATCTGGTCTCCCCCACTCAAGCAGGGCCACCTAGAGCTGGCTGCCCAGGACCACGTCCTGCTGGCTTTTGAGTATCTCCAAGGATGGAGACTCCACCTCCTCCCTGGGCAACCTGTGCCAGTGCTTGGTCATTCCCACATTGAACAAGTGTTTCCTGATGTTCAGAGGGAACCTCCTTTGTTTCAGTGTGTGCCCAGGTCCTGTCACTGGGCTCCACTGAAAAGAGCCTGCTTCGTCCTCTTTGTACTCTTCAGGCATAATGAAAAGACATTAAATATGTCTATAAAGACATTTATGAGATTCTCCCTGAGCCTTCTCTTCTCCAGGCTCAACTGCCCCAGCTCTCTCAGCCTCTCTTCATAGAAGAGATGCTCCAGTGCCTTATATAATTTCATGTTTCTTTTGGAGGACTCCCTCCAGTATGTCCATGCCTCTGGTGCACTGGGGAACCCATAACTAGACCCAGCACTCCAGGTGTGGCCTCATTAGTGCTGAACAGAGGAGCAGGATCATCTCCTTCCACCTGCTGTCAATGCTTTGCCTAATGCAGCCCAGGACACCATTCACTTTCTTTGCCACAAGGGCACACTGCTGGCTCAAGGCTAACTTGGTGTCCACCAGGACCCCAGGTCCTTTCCTGCCAAGCTGCTTTCGAACTGGCCAGCCCCTAGCACATACTGGTGCCTGGGGTTGCTCCTCCTGAGGGGCAGAACTTCACACTTCCCCTTGCTCCTGGTAGCTATACCACTTACCAGTTCCAGTTTTGGATGTGGGATAATTCCTAGCCGCTCTCTGCAGCGGAGCAGAAGGTGACATCCCCTGGACACAGCGCTGCTCAGCTGGGGCCAGCCACAGGTACAGCTGCCCCCCTGGAAGCCAGACTCCTGTCAGCATGTAAACGACCCGTGTTGGTTACATCCTGCTGCAAGCTCCACTTTACAATCTGCACTGTATCAGCATCCCCTAATTTAAAGCTCCATATGTACCAAAGGGCCAGACCATTCTTTTGGATGGTAACTCTTTCCCGTATCAAACACCCACCACTGCCAGGGCTGAGGGACAAAAATCCACTAGAGAGGGTAACGCAGGAGAGAGAGAAGTTTAAGCTTGCAGTGAGTGCATGCCCTCAGCCACAACACTCCCCTACCGCCTAACTGAAACACCAGTTTCAGAAAGAGAAAGCAGCTCTGCATTTCTCCCTGCCACCGAAAGAAACCTCACTCTTTAGCACGCAACTCACTTAATAGGACTAATTTTTTATTTTTTGTTTGCGAGAGCTTGCTCCTTATCTGCATAAAATAAGGCTGATACAGACACACACCACAGGTACTGGAGTGTTAATAAAACCAGGTGGCAAGGTGTTTAAAAGGTATAAATCTGTCAGCTCTGGACATTCACCTACAGCAATCTTCAGACTTATTTTTTCCTGAATTCAATCTTTCTAAGTGCCAGCTGCTGATGAACTGCAGGGAGCATGATTTTTCTTAAATGATGAACACTAACACTTCAGAGTTACACCTCAGAAAATCAATTGCTACCTATTGACAGATAGCTTAGGCACAGAAATTCTGGAGGGTTGTTTGTTTGTTTGTTTGTTTTAATTCCTCTAGACTCCAGTGAAAGGAAGCCTTTTCTGTTTAAAGCTGTTGCTTTTTTGGAGCATCAGTGTAATTAACTATACATGCTAATACTTAATACAGAAAATGCAACTGCTCTGTGGAGCAGGGCACATATCGTGCTGGGTGGAACACAGAAACTGCAAAGACTTGGAAATTCTCTTTCCCAGGGAACCACAGCACTGCAACGTATGATTCCTGCCTAGTTCAGAAAACCAAGTGAAAACAAATTTTCTTGGTTATTGTGTTTTCTGAATAAAAAGGTACTTACTGCTGATTAAAACTGACAACTCCTGGCAATTTCACCACTGTCCAAGAACTAACATTTCAGTAATTCCCACATCTGGGAGAAGCAAAGAAGTGACAAAAATCAACCAAGGGTTTCCAGGTTCCCAGACTGCCAACCATGGGGTCTAAACCTCCAGAGCTTTGTTGTCCTGGGGTATCTACAACTCGCTTCTTGGTCCACCTTGCTTCTGCACAGAGCCACATCCCATGGTGCTGGATGACTCCAGCACTTCCAGGTTCCATGGTCTACAGCTGGAGATGAAACCCCCAGGTTGCCTGCCTCCAAAAAACCCCTAAGAGAAGATTCCCGCTGCTCCATTATCTGCCACCTTACCTACCCTGTCAAGACCCCTGCAGCTGCTAGAAATGAGGACATGGCCAGGCAGGTCTGTCAAGGCCACCCCTGCAGGAGTTCAGGGGTCCCATCACTGGTTTCACAGACCAGGCTTCTCCTCCCAGGGCAGCTGTGGGTGTTGATGTGCCTTTTGGGAACCAACTGCACCATGCTACTTGTGCACGCTATGCCTGAGCCCTAAATAAATGGGAAACAAATGCTGAGCTGCTGGCTACCTCCCTGCCAAGTAAATAATTCAGCTAATTTCCTCATGATAATGACATCCCATTTTGGTGGGAAATCAATCCTCTGCTTCTGGGCTAGTTAGCTTTCTCCAGTACTTCTCTAGGGCTGTTTTTAAACCAAACCTGTTGAGGAATGATAGACTCATAGAATCGTTTAGGTTGGAAAAGACCTTTAAGATCATCAAGTCCAACCGTTAACCCAGCACTCCCAAGTCCAACACTACACCATGTCCCCAAATGCTGCATCTACATGTCTATTAAATATCTCCAGAGATGGTGAATCAACCACTGCCCTGGGCAGCCTGTTACAATGCTTGACCACCCTTTTGGTGAAGACCTTTTTCCTAATATCCAATCTAAACCTCCCCTGGGAGGATGGTAACAGAATCACCTGGAAGCAAGCATCTATCAATTCATCATAACTGTTTAGGCCCCACACCAGACCCAGACATCACTTCTTTCCCTACCATCCACCTGACTGTTAATGCTAATCAATTCCTGGTGCATGTGCTTTCCAGAAATGAGATGAACTTGATAGGCAAAATTAAAGACGGAGTCACAATTGAGTAAGGGCTTCAGGGTTCACTCACACAAATTAAAACACACAAATGATACTGAAATGTAAATTAAGACTATGAAATTAAATCTTCACTTTAAGAATGGAAAAGAAGATTAATTCTTGCTTTCACCTCAGTCAATATAATTGACTGTAACAACAAATTAAAAGATTTGACAGACTGTCCACCAAGATACCCTGGGAAACTGAACTGTTGTACCTCTATGTAACTAGCATAAAAACATTTCCCAACGCATTGGCAAATTTCATGTACCAAATTGCCAGGGATATTTTTTTCCAAATTCAGCTACACTGGCAACACCAGGTGACTATATGTATGCAACCCATTTGACTATCAAGTATATAGTTAAGAAAACAGATAAATAGGAAAGCAAATTACATTAGAAAAATCAAACCACATTAACAGAGAATATTTGAAGTACAGACTCATTATATATGGTCTATAGGTAACTTTACCTCAGGACCACATGCATAATGTCACATGCTACTACTCCCTTGAGTGATTTATTAATCCACACAGAAAAGCTCTGCGACAAGTCACAGCACAAGAGTCACGAAATGGAGGTCGCTGTGCCAGCTAGCAAATGACACATTAAAAAGGGGGAAAAAAAGACAGAAAATGCTCTTTATACCTTCCACTTCACTATGAAGATGAGGGATTTATTTCACTAATCCATGGCTGGCAGTGTCGGGGCTACTTGGAGCTGCAGAGATGGAGAGAAATATCCAATTTTCAAATCCCCTCCAGCTACATAAAGGTAAGATATAAGAGCATTCCTGCCCCCACTGAGCTGTTATTCCACCACCTGCCTGTATTGGGCCAACACCATTTTCTGAAAAGGCTAAATTAGAGAAAGTCGCAAGCCAAACCCCACTTCCTCCTGTAAACAGGACAGTCAATTCAGATGGCCAGGATAGTGCCAAAACGTACTTTTTTATGACATGTTCATTTGCAGTTTATTTTGCTTGCCCAATTACAACATTATACCTCTATGTGAAGAGTGTGAGGGGGAGGAACTGCACAAAGGACTTTGCCTATCCAAATATAAGACTATTTAAGCATTAGGGTACTATTTACCCTTCTGGGGGAAAAGCAGTGTCCTTTCTTACAAAAATGAGGCAATACTTGACAGTACCTAGAAGTGTGAGACAGAATATACAAATCTATTTTGGCCTTTCAATATTTTCTTCTTCTTTTTCCTTAGGCAAGCAAATCTATAAAGCCTCTCATCTAGTGTGTTAGATTAATAAATGATGAAGCTACAAACAAGAGAGCCCCAACCTTTCATGATGTATTCTCAATTATTTTGCATTTAAAAGTAAAGGGAAAGGAAATTAATTTAATCGCTGTAATTGCCAAACTAAATGACACAATCTTGCCTATCATAACAGATCAAAACAATATATTCACATTTACCAAATAATTGTAAAAAGTGTAAATTTCACTCTGAATAGCTTTTTGTGATGTATTAGCTTCCAGCCCTGGAAAAGTACCTACCAAACATTGGAGCAGAGGTCATGGAGATCATGCTTTTCTCCACAACTAGGCTCTGGATCAGAGCTACTTCTAAGCTAAGCTCTATGACAGTCTTTCAGAAGAAAGTGAAATTTTATTTTGGAATGTGCTTGGTGAACATTCCTCATTAAAGTAAGTCTGGTGGAACCACAGGGTTTTTTATAGTTCGCAGGCTCTGACAGTCTGTTTGTTGGTCTTACGCCCTCTACTAGAACAAAAAGTAGGTATTATTTATTAAAGGAAGAAACTTCTGCAGGCAATGCAGAATGTTAGGACACCACCCTCAACACCACCAGTAGCAAATTCTTCAGCAATAGCTTCAGGAATTTCTTCAGGCATCTCCCTTACACTCCAGTTTCTTAAACCAATCTGCCTGGGTGGCAGCCCGAGTAGCATCAGGTAAGAGAGCATGATGTAAGCACCCGTGCTCCCCTGCACCCCTCACCCCCAAATCTGTGCCATCTTCCACTGCTCCTCCGAACTCCTCCTACCATTGCAAGCCTGACCTCTTCATTAACTCTCTCCCACCATGGCACAAACCCTAGAAGAGGACTGACTTCAGGTCATCTTTCTCTGTGTACCTCTTCCACTTTGAAATCATCTTGCTTGGATGTAACAACTCAGGACCAGCGGCACTCCAGGTAAAGCTTCTCTGCAGCCCTGCACAGCAGCACTAGCCCTTTCATGCATGTCTGGAAATAGCCTGCCTGGGGTAAACTAAGATTTTTCTATCCCATTTTTTGTGGCCACACGCCCGTGGTGGCTCACAGCCACATGGCAACAAGCATATCCATGCCTTTCTCTCCTTCAGTCACTTCCAAATGAGGAGTCTCTAATCCCTTTGGCTTCAGCTGCAAAATTCCCATTGATTGATAATGGATTTTCCACTGATGTAGAATCAGGCACTTTGACTACACCACTACGAATTGACAGAAGAGAGCTCTGTTAATCCTTTATAAGCAAGCTTAATCTTCTTGGTTTATAGAAGCAGGACAGAAGGCCCTGTTTTCTCCAATATCAGCCAGAACGTGATTACTATTTCTCCTTTTATTTGATTGAAACCAGTATTTTTTCAGAAGACACAAACCCAGGCAACACCACAGATGCACACTTCTGCCAGGTGAAAAAGGAAGAGTTTGAGCTATGAATCCTGCCGCTGAAAGCTGGGATCAGTGCTCTGGGACTTACAGTTCCTCCATAGAAAGTGCCATCATCTGGAAACAACAGACTGACAAAGCCTTTATAGCATTCACCTTCCAATTAAACATGAGTAACATCTGAAACCTCACATTAAAATAGCTGTAAGATTTGTTAGGGTTCTCTCTCAATGATGTGATTTGAACATTTCCTGTACATTAGCCATAGTTAGTGCTATTAAACCGCAAGCAAGTATTAGCACCTTTAAAGACTGCTACAGAATTTGGCTAATAACTCTAAAGCAATCAAGTCATCAGAAAGATGAACTGATCTTACATTAAGACACTTTTTCCATTAAGATTAGATTCTGTTAGATCAACTCAAATACACTTTATTAAGTCAGTGGTTTATTAAGTCAGTGGACAGCAGAACGGCTCTTTTTGCAGGAGAGGAAATTCATCACTACACTTCAATGTCTGGTAAACAGGAGCTCAATCATGCAAACTCTTGCTCAAAAGAGAAACCACAGCTCACAAAGACTTGTCCCATTGCAGTCAACAGTCTGAGCAAGGATACTCAGCAGCACTAAAATCCTGAAAGATCAAGACCAAATATTACAATTGTAATTGGCACTGCATATCAAACAGCCCTTTAATTTGATGTCCTGTCCTGCGGTGCGGTAGACACAAACACTTCATTGATTTAGTAATTCATCATAAGCACTGCTTCTATGCTAGGATGAAAAGAAGTCTTAAATACAGCAGCTAAGTGGTTCCTCTAAAACACTGGAATGCCACATATCTCCGTAGGACAATAAAATGTTCAGCTTTTGTCAAGCATTTCATTGCCGCTGTTTAGTTGGATGACCTTTTGAAAGGAGCAGTGGAGGCTGACGTACACCTTCATTAAAGCAGCACCTCCTTCTTTCCCCCGCCTGAGAGAACAATGAGCATGGGAGGGAAGAGGTGAGCAATCCATGGAGTAATGAAGAGATTTTGTTTCAGAGGGTTATCAATTATTTATGAGTAAATCCCCAGATGAACACATCCGAAGCTGAACAGTTTTTAATACGTTTCACTTCTGTACACATGGCACAACACAACCAGACACGAGCTAAATTGGATGTCTGACTATTTGAGGTGTCAAAGAGTGAGTTGAATCCAGACGTTAGTAAATCACTGTTACGTTTTTAAAAGTACAACAGTCTCCTAGATTTAAAGCTCCTTCACAGAATTCCTCCAACACTCACAGAAATCATTCTTTATAATATTTCCCACTCATCAAGATCTCAGCAAAGAAAAATCTCATACTGAAGAATTTCTGTAATTATGCTGACATAGTTGTCTAAATAGTCTAATACTCAAACTCTTATAAGCATATTGCACGGCTTTGAATGGAATTTTATTCCACAATGGAATGAAATGGACCTGAACTTTTCCTATTAATAAAAGGTAAGACCAAGTTATGGTCTTTTTCTTCAAAACAGGGTTTATGCTTTTCAAAACAAAGCTGTTGTCCTTATAGTAAAATTGTTTTATAACTGTGCTTTTTAAAGAGCAGATCTAAAGACTCTTTCTGTGATACGAGAAATACAAACTGTACACATCGGTCTTCTCAATGAAGCAAGGCCAGTGACACCAAACGGTTGTATTTGCTAGGCACGCTTTCCACAATAAGTCATTAATTTATTTACAAATGCTGTCATTGAAAACAGTCATCCTGCAAGTCCTGAAATGAAATCAAACCCACTGCCACACAGTGAACGTCCAGATCTGTAGAACTGTTCTTTGAGCTCCTTTTTCCCACAGCTCCCAACCAACAAGATGCTGCCAAAGTCAACACAGCCACCACTGTCATACTTCAGTGCCTGTGTCTACAGCAGCTGTCACAGTGGCCCTGGGGCCACCTTTAACACCAAATTCTGGTACTCCTTGAACCCAGGAACCAGGCCGGAGCCCTGCCAGGACGTGTCCTGCAGAGCAAGCCCCCCAGGCTGGTTAGTGCCTGGCCAAGCGGTGGCGAACTGCACGCAGGCTGCCCCAGAGGCAGAGCAGACAGCAGCCTCTGCAGGTTCCGCTGCCCCTCGAAGCCTGCCTTCCAAACGGATGAGTGTGGGGAGAAGCTCATCAAATAACATGTTTTAAACCACACGTGGAACAAGCACTTTCTGGCTTTTTTGCAGAACAACCACTGGAGAAGAGCCAAGTATCTCAAGCACTCTCTGCCCCATCCCATTTAGGACAGTGCTCAACCCAGCATCTCCAAGCTCCAAGGAGCATGCTCCACTCCCATCCTAACCCAGCTAGACTAAACTAACTGCGCCAGTACCAACCAAAAAAAAAAAAAAAGCCACTTAAAAATCCATTTTAGATTTGTTTGCATTACTTTAGACAGTTTGTTATGTATTGGGATGAAAGGAGCCCATTAAGTACATCTATATTTACTTCATTACAGTGTGGCTCTTGAAGTTAGATGAAAAGATTTACTCTGGCCAAGTTTGTTTATTCATCAACATCAGCTAAGATATGTTTTCAAAGGCTCATCCTCATGGTATTTACATGAAAGCGCACAGATTTTTTTCAAGGGTTGTATCACATTCTGAGAACTGGAAAAGGACAAAAGAAACTTTTGTGAGAGTTATGAAATCAAGGATCAGTAGAGGAAGAATTCCTATAATTTCCAGTTATTTGGGGGGGGGGGGGGGGGGGGGCGGGAAGGAAACCACTCTTTCCCATCTGGAGTCATTCTTTCTCATCCTGCAGATGCATCAACAGCCACAAACTGTAAGTGGATGATCATCCTCATGCCCCAGCCTAGATAAGGTCAACTGGCACACTGCTCACCGAGGAGCACCAGAAGTGAAGAGTTCATCCCACCTGAAGCACAAGAGTTTAAGCATATGTAGTCTCCCAAGTCTCTAATCTTTTTATCTGCACTTTGACATGAACAATTAGACCTTTTTTCACAGGTGGTATTGAAGAAAAGCTCTTCATTACTGCTAGCAAAGCATTACGTAGAAATACATACAGCCCACCACTGACCAACCCCAGCTGTGTACAAGTCCTAGTTATCTCCGACAGGAACCCAAACAAGACTTGATACTTGCATGCCTTCTAATACCAAAATTTTATCCTCAAATTATCTAAATATTTAAATGACATTTATGGACACTGTCTTTCCTCATGAGTTTACATTTTCCCACGGAAGACTTCCAGAGTGATTAACAATGCTGATCTTTATCCTTCACACTGACTATTCATTCATCCTTTCTAAAAGGAATACTGCTTACATATGACCCAAGAGGGCTGTAACAAGGCAGTATTTATCTGCCCTAATAATCTATCGCTGCTGCTTTGATTAAAACTTGGTTATATCACATGCACAAAGCACAGGAACGCCTCCTGTCACTCATCATCTTCACGTGACAGCTCTGCTTGGTGCACCTCTGCAGAAGCAGCCTTTGGAGGTCCCACCACCTGCAGCTCACCCTCCCCAGCGCAGGAACAGCAGGCCCAGCGCTGTAAAAAAACTGCTTCACCATGGAAGAAAAGCAGAGTGAAACTGCAGAGGGGGTTGCAGCTTGAGGCCTCGAGTGAGTCACCAGACGCCTGCAGGTTGGCATTTACCCTGGTTCACGAGCAGGGCAGCGCTGCTGCTCGGCACACAGGGTTTTCAGGAGGTGAGGGGCCAGGGCGAAGGTGAGCCAGATGCAGCACACACACCTCTGAGAGACCTACAGAGAACCTGCAGGATGGCATGACAATTCAGAGCGTGAGGCATACCAGGATGGAGATGGGGAAACAGCAACCAAGAACATCTCAACTCCCTTCAGGAAACCGGCAGCCAAATCTTCAGGCTTCAGCTTCCTCATCTGTTAACAGGATTTACAGGGCCTCCAAGAGCCTGCACAAATGCACAGTGGTTTCTAGAGAGTTTATTACTGGCAGTGTGACACAAATGAGTGTGCACTGCTTGCCCTTTCCATGTTTTAATCTATGTTAGCGATATCTGATTATACGAACATTTAGAAAGACACCATTTTCCCAAAGAAGCCATCCTGAACTTCCACCCTCACCAGAATGTTAGTTTTTTGGTGTCATTATACACAGTGTAAGACCTGCAACCGATAGCATCTGTGTGACACAGGGCTGGGCAGCAAGCAGCCAGGGCACTCTGCATCCAAGCTACAGGCTGTACCACCAGGGCCTCATCCAGTGCATCTTCCCTGCTGGCTCCATGCAGGGCCTGAGCCAGCCGTTGCCATTCATTCAGCACTCAAACCTGGGAGGGGGTTCTCTCAGCTCCAGTCTGGCAACCCGTGGATAAGGGCAAGTCTCAGCGTTCCATGCCCTTTCACCCTGCCTGAGTTCCCTCCCGGCCGCAGCGCGGCCCCCAGCCCGCAACACCTCTGGGGCTGAGCGACCCTCACGCCCCATGCCTGAAATCTGCTCCATTCCCAACACCTGGAAGCACAAGCATTACTATAGGAGCCTGGGTTATGTTATTTGAATGATTTATTGTTTCAATTAAGTGCTAAATAATGTTTCCAAGCCTTCTTTGTCTATTAATCTTACTCTTAAATTATATTTTGCAGTTGCAGATGATACAGTGTTGCAACTACTTTGAAAAAGACCCTCCCTCCTCCATCCCTCCATCTTCCACAAGGAAGAAAATTGTGTCCCGTTCCAATCATTGAACTCTACAGCACTTTACCATGGACATCGATGAGCTGATAAACAGATTTAAATCCTTTGTGCGTTAAGGAGGTCCGCACTGCCCCAGGAACAAGCGCTTCTTAACTAAATGCCATTAACAGCCAGTAAGAATTTCTTGTGAGATCCACATTCCTTGTGGATTCCTCAGAACTGTGCTTCTTAAAATATGAATCAGCCCTAGATTACTGAGCATTTCTTATTTAGGACTTGAAATCCAGTTGCCAGTTTCAGATCAATATAACTTTAATAGTAGAATAAATTTAAAGCTTATCTAGTAGCAGTCATTTGTATATAATACATGAGCTAAAGCCACATTCACATCGAAGTGCCTGGCAATGAGGCTCATGAGGAGCACTGTGGCTTAAAATGCAATGGAATACCTGTTTCTTTTCCTCATTAAATGATATTTCATAAAAGGAACTGAACAAAAGATAGGTGAGCTTGCTGAGTGGTATATCCCACCACCTTCGCTCACATGAGCAATGTGTTGCCTTCAGATCTGCTTCTCATTTGAAAGTTGCAGATCCCCATTGCTGACCTGAACGATGATTTTATGTTAATAAAATCCTGTGTTGAAATACTGGTTAAACATAAAATTGCTCTTGTACTTCAGGCCTGCAGGACGTTGCACATAATGTACTCACTGCTTTTGTTTTCAACGAGGGCAAAGGACACTTACCCCTTACAGGATATGCTCCACAGGCTGCAGGATTTGGCCCTTGTTAAATAAGCTAACCCCTGAACTAATGACTTTTCCAGGAAGGGGAGGCACTTGCACTACACTGACGCCGTGCACCTCACATACAGGTACATTTATCAGGGCAAAATTTTTAAAGATGTAGAATAACAAACCCTGGAATTTGAAATTTCTAATTCTGTATTGCTGAAGAGAAACAAAGACAACGAAAACGTCCTTCTGTTTACCTACTGGGTACCTTTAGCAATGCTTGCTTCTGCAAATGCTCTTACCAGACACTACTCCGATCATCGTTTAACTGCAACACAGACTTCAAGAGGACTAAGGAAGACTCGCTTCATGTTCACACAGCGCTCTTGTTTTATTCAAGTTGAATAAAGCAAGAACTCCAGATAAAAGTTAATCAAGCACGGCTGCTAGGAAGGGGGAAAATATTGTCTGCCATAATTTGATCTTTGCTCCTTCTCTCACTCTTTTTCTGCATTTATTGCTTAATGGCTCGGTATTATTTCAGAGGCCATTCCTTTTACAAATGTTATCAACTCCAGTATTCAGCACCACGGATGATACATTACTCTCCTTAACCCCAAATCTCTGAGGGACAGATTTGAAAGAAAGGTTAAAGACCTCCATCCTTCAAAGCATTACAGTTCAGACACCTAGAAATCCCGATGTTTGTTTATTTAGATAACCGGATCCATTAGCCTAGGTAACACTTCAAGCTACACAACTTTTTGCTATGACCGCTTGCCTGTTTTTCCTTTGCCCTCTTAGAATCACTAAGGGCAACGAAGGCTCCGAGCAGCAAACGGTGCGTTAGGGCTAAGCTGTGCTTGCGGCTCTGACCGCGCCGGGAGAAGCAGCCCTGCTCTCCCCCAGCGATCCCTGCCTCTTCAAGAGTTTCCGAGACCCAGCGCTGATGCCGCCGTGAAACAAACCGGAGTCTGTCAGCACCTAACAGGATCTGAATGAAAACAGAGTTGCGAGGCTGACCCGCAGCACCGAGCCGGGCGGCGCGCTGAGCCCCGCCGCCGCGCTGCGCCCGGGAAGCCGCCCCGCAAGCGCAGCCCTGCCCGCCCCGCACCGTGCCCCGCACCGTGCCCCGCACCTGCCGCCGCTCCCGGCCCAGGGCCCCCCCGCCCCCGGCAGCCAAATGGCCGCCGCGCCCGCAGCACGGCCCGCGGCCGGGCAGGGCAGCCCTGCGGAGCGCGCCGAGCCCCGCAGCCCTGCGGTGGCCCCGCCACCAGCCGCCCGCAGCCGCGCCGCGACCCGCGCCCTCAGCGACGGCACCCACCAGCCCCCCAAAACACGGACGCGGCAACTTCGCGCACCGTCCCCAACTCACCGGGAGGCGCCGGCCCCGCGGAGAGGCGCGCCCGGGAACGCCGCCTCCCGCGGAGCGCTGCCCGCGGAGCGCAGCCCGCAGGGGCCGGGCAGCGGCGCGGCGAGGGGAGGGGAGGGGAGGGGAGGGAGGAGCAGCAGCAAGTTGCGGCGCGTCTCTCTCCTCGCCTCTCCCCCCTCCCCCTCGCCCTCCCCCTCCTCCCTCTCCGTGCAGCAGCAGGGTCGGGGGAAGGCGGCGGAGGGGGACGCAGCGCGGCCGCGGAGCGCAGCGCGGGCAGGAGCGCGGCAGTGCGCATGTCCCCGCGCCTAGCGCCGAAAGGCGACCGATGCGGCGGCGGCGGCAGCGCCGTGGGCGGGCAGCGCAGGCCCGCCGCCCCCCGCCGCCCCCCGCGCCCCGCAGCGCGCCTTTGCGGAGACTGCGCGGGCGCGGCTGCCGCCGCATCGCCTTGCTGCGCGCAGGCAGGCTGCTCGGGGGCAGGCGGGCGCGCCAGCCGGCGCCGGGGTGCCTACCGGGGCGGGGGTGCCTACCGGGGCGGGGGTGCCTACCGGGGCGGGGGTGCCTCGGCCGCCCCCAGCAGCGGGGAGCGGGGGCGGGCCGCCGGCAGCGCGGGGGCCCGGGGCCGCAGGGCTTGCTGGAGCGGGCGCCCACGGGTGCCGCAGACGGGCGCGCTGCCTCCAGGCTGCGCGGCCGGAGGGTGCACCGGTGGTCGGCCTACACAAGGAGGAAAAAAGGAGGAATCCGGGCGTCCTGTTATTTTTTTTTCCTCTGTAAAGTGAGCATGTCTAATGAAGACGGGTATTACGACAAAAGGGACCTCCGCGTACTTATTGGTGGCTTTTTAATGTTGTACCAAGGTCCTTAAGTGAAATAACCATATTTACATGATACAGGGAAGTGCAAGGACTGTGAGTGAAAAGCACTGTAAGTGCAAAGGCAGGAAACGAAAAACGCCTAACTTAGATCTGTGGGGATTTTTTAGGGAAATTGCACAACTACTATTAAGTTTCCACCCAGATGTAAGGACTGACCTAACACCCGATGAGTTTCTTGCTTCCCGAGAACAAGTTCAAGCCTCATATTGCATTCTGCACTAACACCGATACCGCACATGTGGCTGGCTCAGGGTTTGAGCCTGAATCTGCATTTACCAAGCAAGGCTTTGCCTGTGCAGGAAAGTGTTGCAGGGGGGTGGGAGTGGGTGTTTGTTTTTCAATAATCCAAATACAGTGGTACCATCAGCATTTTCATCTTCACCTCATCTTTGGCAAGATTACAGCTCAGTTTATTATCTCCATGCGTATCCATGCAATGAATCCTCAGAGCTGCTCCTTTCTTCATATTGTCTTTCAGTATTGCCAGCTGTTGGGTTCCGCTGTTGATTTGTTTGCTTTTTTTCTTCTGGGCCTCCTTTAAGCTCTTCATCCAACCACTTCTGTTCTCATTGGGCAACGTAGTCCATGTCTAGCAGAGTATAGCCCATCTAGACACCATGTGCGTCCACATGGCCCCTGCAACAAAATGTGTATTATTCTAGTTTGTAGCCTGCCAGCTCTTGTAATATCCAGCTGATGCATGTGATTTTACCAATCTGGTGTTGCTTTTCTCCTCTGTTCCTAACATGCCACGTTATAGCTGACTTAATGATGTTTTCTTAGACTTCGTTCTCTGGTTTCCCTTGCCCATCCTTCTTGCAGAGAGTTCCCATCAAATCCTTCCATTAGTAACATGCAGGCCTTGTGAAACCCCTAACATCTGCATCCACATCCCACATGGTAACTGCAATGAACCCGACTACCTAAGAGACTTTAACTCTTTCCCCTCCAATTGTGTTGGTTTCTTGTTGTTACGGTCAGTGAAGATTTGCATATGCAGAGTCTTCAATCAGCACCTCAGTCCTCCCTCATTCTAGACCAGTGGTTCCCCAGCTCTGCTTGAGGATCACAGAAGTCATATAAAGCAGTGGTAACCCATCGTAGCCCTTTGGTGTCTCCATAGTGTTTTCAATTTAAAGTATGAAATCACACTGTGATTTGTAAGAAATTTTGGAGGCTAACAGTAGCGTGTAGGTCCAAAAAGACTAGGAACCAGTGTTCTAGCAGCTACTCCCCTTCTGCTGTGTCTCTTGGCACAGTTTGATGTCATCAGCAAAATGCAGTTTTCCTCAAGTCTTCACAAGGGATGCACAAAACATGCCAGCACACCAAAACCCACAGGAAATTTCCATCTCCTTAAACTTACTGTAGACATTCCCAGTCCTCCGGATACTTAGTTTATTTGGATTTAATTAGTGGAAGAACCTTCCAAAAACCATAAGCTAAATCAAAACCATATACTTGCTTTTGAACAAGAGTCATTACTTGTGGTATAAAAAGGGTACTACCGTAACAATTTATATTCTCATCTTAACCTATACCCCTGTTAAAATGTAAACAAAGCCTAAGACAGCTCCAAAGGAGAGGGGCGGCTCTCCTTTGCCTCTTCCTTTCTTCTCTCCCACCTCCTCTCTCCTCTTTGCCCTCCAACTCCAAATACCATTTGGTTTAATTTATCTTCCTCTGTATTTAGGAAAAAAAACCACCAATTGTATGTTTCTCTTTTAAATCTAGGGAAGTGGGGTTTGCTCATTAACTAACCTTTATTTGCAGCCCTATTCAGCACACAGGCAAAGATCAGGAAGGAAAGAGGAGATGCAGAGAGAATAAAGGAGAGGCAGCCTGTGATCTCTCAACAAAAGGAAAAGATCAGCCATGGAGTCAAAATGGAGGGGTAGGTGGGAGTTGTAAAGGCAATGGGTGGCTGGCAGAGATGGAGGGAAAGGAACTGGGTAGGTGAGAGGCAAAGATGAAGTCCTTCAAAAGGGCTAGGAAAAATCAAGCACTCTTAGACATGATTAATTCTGTACCCCACAAGAGTGAGACTATTCCCTCCTGTCATTTCTGTGACAGGCGCTCCCAAAGGCCCCTGTCACTGCTAGAGCTCCGTTATCCGAGGCATTGTGCGGATACATAAATGATGTGGTCCCTGCCACAAGGGCCTTACAGTTTAGCACAAGCCAAAATGCAACAAAGGAATGTAAAAAACAGCATGAGGGACCAGGAGAGGAAGGACAGCTGAAACCTTGCAAGCCTACATTGCAGCCTGTGTTATGCAACTTCACGGTTATAGTCATATGCAAATAATATAAGAGTAATGTACATAGGTAGTAGCAACCCACCCTCCATCTCAGGCACTTTCATTGGTTTTTTTTCCCCTTCAAGAACCAGAAGTCAAGCACCTGATTTAACCTTTTGCCCAAACAGCTGTTGGTAGTAGCTAGGGCAGCAGACTAACACAGAAATAGCTGAAGGAAAAGGCATGCGAGCAGCTGGAGGTCACAGCCCTTGGCTTGTAACATTTCGGGAGAGCAGTGGCAAGGAGCAGCTGGACATGTACAAGCTTTGCTGTGACCCAGGCTGGAATAACCCATGTCTGTCCCTTGTTCAGCCCCTGCACTGCCCCGAGTTGTACTGGCACAACTCTTTGGGAGTGGGCTGGATACAGAAGCTATTTTTTCAGCCGCATCAGTCCCCATCCCAGCTGCTGGTGAAGGCACACACAGACACCCTGGCTGCCCAGCCAGCCGGCGTGGGAGGGAGCGGTGGGGGCAGGCAGAGGGGCAGTGTGGCTTGCACAAGCTGCTGGAGGCGTTGTGTTCCAGGTGCACGGTATTGGCCTCAGCTGTGCTTGTGCAAGGCAGGTGGTTTTACTATACTGCATTTTGAGATGTCTGAAATGGATGTAGGTGTTCAAATTTAGACACGTTATGTTTCCGTTGCGTAGGATGGTATGTGCTAAACCAGCAGGCCTCCTCCACCCATATGAGGAAGCCCTGTTCCCAGCTGTGCAATCCCATCATCTCTCTTTTATCAGCTCTGCTACCTGCGAATGAAAGAAGAAGCCTTTCACTCACCAGTTCTGTTCACTAACCAAGCAGAAAAGTGACCTGGAAAGAAGTGGTTGCCTAGTTTTCTGCTGGGTCAGTGAGTTGAATCAGCTCACAGGCAAATCATATAAGCTCCAGAGCCACCAGAAATGGGGAGGCAGGGTCTTTGGCTGGGAAGAGGTCTGGGTCAGAGGAGACAGAAAAGGCGGAGAAGGAACAAGACTTCCCCCTTATGGCAGGAGAAAGCCATTGGTTATGTTTAGATGCCCACAGATGCAGATTTAAAGGTCAATTTATGCGTGTTAACCCAGGAATGCACAAGCTCTGCAGGAGCAGGCAGCTCTGCAGTTCCATGTAATCTCTAAATTAATTCCTATTTTATATAATATGAGTGTGGTCCTAGTTCCACATCTTTTATTCCTGTAGAAATACTCATTAAAGAAGTTTTAGTAAGTAATTTGGGGGAAATCTGAGTTCTCAGCCTGCAGGGTTCTGTAGTTTGGGGAAACTGAAGTATCTTTTGAAAGTACAGTATATCCCCTATATTATCATTTCTTTATAGTACAAGCAAACCTGTTATAAAGAGAAGACAACTTCAAACTACACAAGTGTAAATTTCCCATGGGTGACTACTGCAGAGAAGTACCGTGGGTTTAAACGAGCTCTTCCAGTGTCCCTCACCCATGCTAGTTTGTGTGATTTAATGTTCTCTATCTGCATTAAGACAGGGGAGAGGCTTATCCTTGCTCAGCTCCCTCTCCCTGCATTCTGGGAGAAAAAAATTGGAATAGACTGATGTGTGTTTCTTTCTTCATACTAGCCCTGCATCACTCCTAGCCTCTCATCCATCTAGTGTGGACTGTATCCTCACTTAACAAAGCGTACTATGACATTGCCCAGAGCTGCCCAGAAAGACAACAGTTACTTCTCTATACATACGTTGTTGGCCTGGTTTTCAAGAGGTCTGAGCAGTCTCACTTCTTTAAGGAGAAAAAGCACCTGAGGGTACCATCACTTCTGGAAATCAAGCCATTAGGGATAGAAAGGGGACTTCAAAGGAGGCACGGGGGCTGGTAGGAAGGCATTGCTTCTATTCAAGGGGGCACATCAGTAAGAAAATGCCACCATCAAGAGGACAAAATAAATAGCCTAACAGAGCTTCCTTACAGGCCAAAAGAATCCTGTGAAAGCCTGGATGTCTACATGCTGCATCTCTGAAATCAATGACAAATTGCATTATGGTTGAGGCATGTAAAATAGTTCGGTCAAAGGAGCAGTTCCTCGTGCGGCCAATTTATCTGAGACCATCATTGTTAGTTCTGCCGGCCTTGCGAGCAAGTAAGCTATCTTCTGACAGGAGCATTGGGCCTAGGCTTTCTCCAAAAGAGAGAAATCTATTAAATGAATTAAATTTTTCTTTGTGATGCCACCATTGAGGAAGCCCACTTCCCTGCTTCTCACCAAGGGGGAAGGAGAGAAGCCCAATGGAGCTGTGTGTCTGCTGAGCAGCGCCTGGACCCACTTTCAGCCTTAGCAAATAGCCATTCTTCCCCACCACGGGGTGGGCTCTGGGGGCCTGGCTGTGGCTTCTGCCTCACCTTGCCAGCCTTGGAGTGCCTTGACTTGGCTGCAATCACACTTCAGCAGCACAGCTACAGGGGAGCAGAGCAAGGTGCATCTGCCCAGTGCTTTTCCACATACAGCTTTCCACCCAGGAATCCTATTGTCACGAGACATTAGGGTTTTTAGGCTCATCAGTTCTGGTGTCACAATCCAGCAATTTATTTTTAGAGGGAGTGAGCAGGTGTCCATGGCAGCATTTTAGCTGACAGTGCTGCAGTATTGCTATTCAGGAGCACTTGGTTGTTCTTTGTATCTTGACTTGTTACTGGAAAAGAAGTTTATTTTTACTGCTTTACGTGTTTTTAGCTTTAGGAATGGCCTGAATGAGACAAAGGAAAACACTGGCACCCTTAAGCTGAATTTCATCCATCAGACTTTCAGTGTGCTGATAGGAAGCTGGAGAAGTGGTACTAATGATTCATCTGCAGCATTGATTGTAGATGATGGTTGGGAAAGGGAATGCAAATAATAAATTAAAACTAATGACCGCAACTGATTCAGAAAATATTTTGGTTCAGAAAATCACATCAAAATCAGGTTTTTTTCCACAAGTATTAGAAATCTGCATATGGATTATTGAGTCAGAAAATTGGTTGCTAGTATTGAAAATAATGACAATCTACATTCACAGTTGCAAACTATTTTTTTTTTTGCATAGCTACCTTAAATAAAATCTTTAACGCTGATGTGATATAATCTTCCATCAATATTTTTAAAATGCCACTCAAGAACATGTAGGATCACAGTGTTCATTTTCTAGGAGAAACAATGTAGTTTGAGTCTCAGTTTTACCCAAACCCTTCTGAATGTAATTACTAGCATGGCAAACTGGTTCTAATCACAGTCACAAGCATCATGCTTGAGTCTACAAATTGCTCTGTCTGAGCTCCCACTCTTTGTATTAAAAATGTGGTAACTACGCAATTTCAGTTTGCTGCAGCAATGTTCAGGACATATTGCTGGCTTTGGGGAATAAAGGACAAATTTCCCATTGCTCCATATGAACAGAGATGCTGCTGCATCGTGTATAAAGAGGCTGAAGTGATCCTTAAAAACACACTGAAAAACCCTGTCAAGAAACCCAAGCCATTACCATAGAGGAGCCCATTATGAATGTCTAGCCTGACCACAGAGCAAGTATTTGGAAGCAAATCAAAACCTGCCTGAGGAACTGAGTAAAAAAGATTTTCCGAATTCACTAATGTTCATTTTAATTAATAGCCCACCTGCCAAGTGTAATGAACCTGAATATATTGTGGCCATTTATGCTTAAAGGTAGCTTCCCCCCCGCTTCCCCCCTAAAAAAAAAAAAAAAAAAAAAAAAAAAAAAAGACAAATTAGTGAAAGGAAAATCAGTACCATTGCCACTCTGTCACACACTGAGGTAGAAGGCTGATTCTAGCGAAGGCCCAAAAATTTCCTTGCCTTTAGGCTAAGAATGATTAATTATTACTCACAGAAAAATACAGAGAGCATGAAGGAGAAGGACTGAAGTCATAGTCCAGAGCAAGAGCTGTGGTGGTTGCAGGAGGTGAATTACATTTCTCCAGGTGAAAATCATCCTGCTCTGAGATCAGAAATTGGTGGATGAAGCACTGCAGCCCATTCCCACCCCGAAACGACAAAGTACAGGGTCTGTCTGCCTGGTTCATGGTCTGAGCCAGAGAGGTCTCAGGTCCTGGGGGGTGGAAGGAGTCCAGGCGAATGCTCAATTGGAATGACAAATGCTTCACCAATGTATGACTCCTTTTCACAGCTGACTGCATTTAGGAAGAGGAAGAAAGATTACAGCCTAAAGTGGTTGACCTTTCCCACCTCCCTTACCAGGAAGGTGGAGGTCAAATCAAAGGTTCAGAGCTACATGGCTCAGTAAACACCATGCCATGCATGGGGTCAGGCTTGCGGCTCTCTGCCTTACAAGAAGTACCATTGCAAGGGCTATAAGTTGGGGGGATCACCACAGGGGCATCAGCTCCTTCAAAAGCAGCAACAGCCCAAGGGAGGTGAGCTGACCCAGTCCTGGTGCACAGCTTGACACCAAGGAGTCCAGCTCCCATACAGGCTTTTACCTTTTACTTCTGTAATAGTTTTTCTTTCAGGCTTCTCTGGATGGCTTAGAGTTGTCAGGCAGTCAGAAGAGAAGCCTGGAAGACCTGAAAAAAATGAATAAATCTATTCTGAACCTCAAGAATTATTTATATGGCTATGTATATCTCTCCTCTCTGTTGGTATCTTACAAATAAGAAAACAAGATTTTAAAAATAACCTTCAAGTTCATTTTTAATACAGGCATCATAATTAATTAAAACCGCAGAAATTAATTTTGAGCAAAATGCGTACTTCAGGTGCCCCAAGACAGGGATGTATTTAAAATGAGAAGCAAACAGCATCCATTACATAGAGAAAAATTACAGACAGAATAAAATTTAAACAAGTCATTATTTGAAATGCAAAAATGTAATATATGTGTTTTAAAATAAGTTAGATGAAAGATTTCCCTACTTTCTTTACCCACCTTTTCAAATCTTGTGGAAGGAAACATGCCCCAGGCAAACTCAGGAACTATCTTTTCTTTGATAAAAAGGCCTTTCTGTTTCAAAGGCTCACTGCTCAGTAATATAGTTAAATCTATTTCAGATTCAGGAAGAGTAAAGCTTTTGATTTAGTACAGGCTAATGTTAAGAAAGACATTTAATCCTCAATTTTCTGAAGTATTTTTAAACTACTGGCAGATACTTCCCTATATCACTATGCAACATTCACTCTCAAAAATGTCTGCTACTTTCTTTTTTTCTTTTTTCTCCCCCCCCCCCTTTTTTTTTTTTAATATGTTATCCTTTTTTGTAACAGGGCAAATATAACAGAAAATACGCCAAATTAATATCTTGGTTGGAAGCATTAACTCACTTCCAAGGGACCTGTTAGAGGGGGGTCGGTTGACCTGTGTGGGCTGGAACAATCCTGGGATGAAAACCCCCTTTTAGACATCTTCAGACACTGTTTTCTTCCAGGTTTTACAAGCAGTAGGCTGCATAGCCTGCTCCTGCCTTTGCAACCTTGCATGCTTCACAGCGAGTTATCCTCTGGGATATCAGGTGGGTGTTTCAACTCTAGTAGAATCTGATCTCCCTGTCTTTAGCTTATATAGTAGGGTAGTAGAAGGAAAATTAATAAAAACTCATAAAACCAGGTGATATGGTTGGCGTCTGCTGTGGTTGGCCCCCTCTGTCTTGTCTGCCTAACACCTCTCCTATGCCAGCAGATGCATTCCCATGCAGCCATAGCCTGGACAGGGCCTAGGAATGATGGTGCAGGGCACAGGGGCAAGAACCCTTCCCTCCACATAACTGGTGGTCCCAACCTCAGCAACGGGGGGACACAGACGGAGGCTTTCCTTCTGGCCACAGCAAGCCACTGCAGTACCAAAATGCTTGGCTCCCTCACTCAGTGTCGTGCTGGTGCCACTACTTTTTGACTTATCATAGCATTTATATCAATTATCACCCAACATTATTTATAAAAATGCACATTACTTTAAATACTGTTCTCAGTTCCTTGAGCTGGTGACCAGGTCTGAAGAGCTGATGAAGAAACAACATGCAATTCCCTGTGTATCCTTCCAGCTACAGTGTAACAGCTAAATTGCTGACTTGTGTCCTTTTTTTCCTTCACCAGATCCTTTTCCTTCTCTTCCCCACTGGCTATACTGTGTAACCATACCGCAGAGATATTAATGTAATTACTGGGCAAGACAAATCAATGTTGGTTTTGAGCTGCCTGGGTGTTTTGTTCATGCCCTCTTTTCTGGGGCAGCCCTTTTGCAGCTGGTGCAGGGAAGCAGAAACGTGCTCTCTAATAACCCCAGCAAATCCTCAGGACTACAGCCACGCAGGCGATCTTTTTACCATTATAGTGGTAGCGATACAGCAGTTACAATGTCTGTCCAAGCTTCTGCTATAAAATTACATATTTCAGGAGTTCCTAACACAGCTACGGAAAACATTGCTCCACTTCTGACTGAGGCTGATACTATAAAATCAGAGGCAAATCCTTAAAGACCTTAAGATAATAATCTGGTTGGGTTTAATTTATGAGAAGCCTTTCTTGTATTTAAGAGTGATTAAGGATTTGCTCTACATAAGCTCACACATCTCTGTCTGCTGGCTTCGAAGTTGGGCATTCCTTTGTCTGTGTTTTAGGGTGAAAAGTCCGTGTTTCCAGGCCTGATGCTGTATACCACCTCATTTGGCAGCATCCGTCTACCATGTGCATAGCTCGAGGAGCACGAATACAAGCAGTGGTGGAAGGTGATGAATACGCCTGTCCTGGGCCTTCACCATCTCCCTCTTGGGTTAGTAAATATTCCAAAACTGCCTTCCCAAGAAACTGCCTTAGCAGGGAGCAAGAGCTATGGAGAAAGCTGGTGTTATTTTAACCTCAAGAATTAGTATATTCGACTGAGATATACTATGCCGAGCAGCACAGAGCTGGCATAATTCTTACGTACACATAAGCCTGGTTTTAGTAAAGCTGCTATTTTGCATGAAGGAAGCAAAAAATAAATGGGGGGTGGGAGTGGGGGTGGGGAGGGGAAACTGCCCAGGGTCTTCCAGTAACTTCCTTACAAAAAAGGAGAAGAGCAGAAGGTGGTGGTCATCAAAGATTAGGACATCTCTGGGGATGCAGAGACTGCGCCTTGAGGCAGATTCCTGTACGGAATTTTAGTAGGGGCCTTCCATGGCTGGTTGCTCTTTGGGTGTGCTCGTTACAAAAACTGTCATCATTTTCCCAACATTAAGATTCCAAATTCTACTTTGTGACTTACTTTTGTATTGCTTGCCATTACAGGAAGATGCTGTATTGCTGTAAAACATCACAATTTTATGGTGCTGAAATACCAGAAGGATTTGGAGTGACTTTCCCCAAGCCACCTGAAAAGTAGGTCAGTGGCTATACATTTTCAAGAGAACTGCAAGGCTACAGCAGAAACTGAGTTAATCCTGATGTGTATGATGAATATGCCCCCTAACCTCACTGCAAGGGACAGTGTGGATGTAAATATATCGTCATTAATCTTTTCTCAGCTGATTATTTCAAAAGGGAAAGGCCTCATGACATTTTCTTTTTCATTAAATACCATGGGGCAAAATCTGTTGAGTTTGTTTGAACAGAGGCATCTAAATCCAGATTTAGCCTGCAAAATCTTGGGGTGAGAGAATAAAATTTTGTGAAAACAGAAGAATATGTAATAAAACCTAGTTTAAATTAATTTATATCTGGAATGCCTCTTCCCAAAGAAAATCTGCAATTAGCTATACTTAGGTGAAGGACAGACTTCTCATAGTCATGGTTCAGCTAATGAAATGTATAGATTTAGGTTTACACAGCTACACAAAGTCACTGTTAAAACCCTGCGGGAAAGCCCTGTTGCATTCTAACTTACTCAGTTTCCCTAGAACAGTTCTTCCATGCTGTATTTCATTTCAGCCCTGGTTTCTTGCTTTTAAATAGCTATTTTTAAAATTAGGAAATCTCTTTGTAGCTGGCAGGCAGAAAGCGTAGGCTGCAGGCAGAGAGCTGGGTAGGGAAAAGGAGGGAAGGAGGGAGAGCAAATCTGAAGTATGTCAGAACAAATGTAAACATTGCATTACATAATGTAATGTGTAAACTCTTTTTAAAACAATGTTAAAGCCCTTTTGGACAGAGCAGACACCAGAGGACAGAACAGGGATAAATGCACTAACTCAGCATATATATATTGCATGGAGGTACTCTCAGGACAGTGTTATAAATCCTTGGACTTATGTGACAAAAAAAAAAAAAAAAAGACAAATTATGTGTCAATAACTAAAAATAAAGATAGAATCATCTAAGTAACTATAGGTTGCCTAAGATGGAGATTGATGTGGGGAGCTCAGGGATTGTGCAAAAAATTTAGGTGGCCCCCTAGGTGATGAGTGAACGCAAGCTCCTGGTGGGACATGTGGCTTCAGAGGACTAACAGGGGGCTCAGAGGAGCAGGAGATGGACAGAAAGAAACACAAAAGTGACAGAACCATTGCTCGAATAACAGCCAGGCTTTGAAGGCTGCAGGTCAGAAAGGCTACAGGAAAATGGCAGCAGCAACCAGTGCCATTGCTGGTGCTGTTGGGGCAATCGGCAGAGCGTGCGATGGTGAGGGCAAAGACATGTGATGGCCCAAAAGGTTTTGCCCTGGTGAGGAGGGGACTGTGCTGGTGAGGAGCAGCTTCTGTGCAGATCAAGAGACTGCTGAGCGGTAGAGGCATGAGCAAGAGGACCAAGGCTGTTCTCCAGGGCTTTTCTTTTTGTGTAAGAGAGAGAAATATCTATAAAAAAATCTAATTAGCTTGTAAGTGAGGAGATTTCTGAAGTGATCTGTCACAGGCTATAAATAACACTATTCAGAAAACAAAGTCCTAACAAAGATTCAGTGGCTGGAAGCTGGAGCTGGGTAAGTTCGAGCTAAAAATAAAATTTAGATCTTGACCAGTGAAACGGCTTATGACAGGATGCAGTTAGCTTCTCTCGCAAGGTAAATCTTTAAATCAGGATTAAATTTCCTTCTTTAAAAACTAATTCAGTCAGCAGAGAGGTGTTCAGCACTGTGTTCGCAGGGTAAAGGATAATATCCTAGGGAGTTATGCTGAAGCCTGCAATGATGCACCGTGGACTTAAAATCTGTGACTCTAGAATAACCACCCTCGAGCAATATGTGATTAGAAGGGTTGAAAATGTGTATTAATTAACACTGAAAAGCTAATCAAAGTGGGTTGGTAAATCAGGCAAGCATAAAGGACAACCATTGAAACAATTTAAACTACAGCACTATGAAAATCTGTAGAAGTGTTTCCAGAGAGTAACATTTCTCCTTTGAAACATCCTTGTGTAGAAGGATTAATTTATTGTAGGCTTTTTGTGGCTAATGCATACTTAAATGTTCCTTACTTGTGCAAAATGTCTACATAGTGTAGGGCTACGTAGGATTACAGAATTGCCTTTAGGTTGTATGCTTTGAGCACAGCCTCACAATGAAAGCAGAGATGGGACTTGGATCCTTCTCCTTCACAGCAAGATTATTTCTCTGAGTGGAGGGTGTCAGCTGCTGTGAGACACAGCTGAATGGCTCCAGCTTTGCCCAACTGAGAAAGTCTATAGAAATTTGCTATAGAAAAGTAAACCTTAGAAGCATGTAGATGCTTGTGAAATTCTCTTGGGATTTCACCCCTAGTGTATTAATGAGTCTGGTTAATTGTCAAGTGCCAACTCTACATTCATCAATTAAATGAGAATCATTACAAACTGTCTCACCCATTGTCACAGAGGCAAAGGTTCCTTTCAACTCTAATAAATTAAATTAAACTGGCTCAAACCCTGCAACCATAGACAGATTGGCTTTGTGTTGAGAGGCATTAGTTTGATTGACACCTGTCTGGTTGACCAGGAATGGTTACCAGAATGAATGGCATCAGACAAAGGGATTTTGTGTGTTGTGGGAGGGATTTTACATGTACAGTCGCACCATCAGCTGATGGATGCAGCACTTGGGAGCAGCATCTGACCAGTTATGTAGCATTACTGGCTTTAGGTTAGAACATAGGAGTCTTCTTATGGAGCTCTGAAGATGTGGCTAAATGTGTGTAAATGTTAATGCTATTGCTTTTTCATCCATCTCTTCTCAAGGTATTGAGCAGGAAACAATATGTGTCTGCACAGAGCAGCAATTCAGTAAGCAAATGTATCTCACATAGGAGATTTTCTCCACATTTCTTGCCAGTCAGCAAATGCACTGGTGGCTGCCAACACCTACAGTTTGCCTTTGTTGCCAGGAAGTAGATCTAGCTGATCTTCATGTTGTCTGTGTGTTTTAAAAATGTCTTTTTTACCGTAACAGCTGCCTGCTCACCAGAGCTTCCTGTTTTTTAACAGTTTCATCAGACCACTGCCTGCAGATAGAAGCCTCTACATGGTGCCACTGGTAATTCACCTTTGCTAAATCTTGTCTGTCTTGAATATATTCTGAGCAACTGCTGCAGACATGCATTTGGTATGAGGAAGTTGTGTTGCCACACCAGCTGCCACATGGTTGTGTTCTGGCAGCAGACAGTTGCATGTGAATCGAGTAGTTGGCTGGGGACAGTTCAGGATTGGTGCCGACAGTTCGGCTTCGAAGCTGGTGCATATCAAGGCAGTTTTACTTAAGCCATTGAGCATACTTCCACCTGAGGTTCTGGCACATGGGCTTACTGAGAAGAATGGGAAAAGCTGGAAAGAAGATGTGTACATTTGTAAAATTCAGTCAACTATTTTAAAGGTATTTATATAATAAATATATATAAATATATAAATAAAATAAAACTATTTGCTAACATGTTGTGTAGTTGAACTACACAGCTGCGGCTACTTCAAAATACATTTGAACAGGCTGCAATTTTGCAAACATTTGAAATCGAGAAGAAATAGCAAGGGAACTGGATGGTTATGGTTATATGCAGATCAGTATCCTATGTTCTGTCTTGCTCTTACGAATTTAGGTACAAAAGAATTCAAAGCGATGATGATCAAAAACTTGATTACTGAAGAGGAATATGCCAATAATTTCACCATGTAAATTAACTGATTGTCAGCTAAATACATTTAGTGCTGAGTTTTCTGGGCTAGTTCTTGTAGGATACCTCATCTTGAGAAATGTTCAGTCACATTTAAATGCATCATTGTCTTCTGGTCTCTGTTACTAGAATCCGTGGTCTAGAAGCAGCAGTGTCACTTCTGCCTTTTAATGCTTTTGGGGTGATTCTTGTAACAGAGACACAGGTGGCTGTAACCACAAACACACACCTCCAGCGAAGCAACAGAAGCGGTCTGCACAGGCAGTTTCGTCATGGGTGGTGGCAGAGCAGATAGGAGTGGCGGCTGATAATCTTGCACTTGGGAACTTGGTGCTTGTGGTTTTTCTCAGTGCTCCAAAGAGAAGGGCTCTTTCTAATCTATTTCCCTTTCTACTTACAGTCGTTTCAGCACAGCAGATTTTAGTGGTTTGCTGCTGACTTCTCCATGTGCTATAAACTGTCATACCAACCAGTAAAAGTGATTTGTATAGCAAAGCGGCTGGTGCTGGAGACCCCATGTCCATGCCATACTAGGAAGCTGTATTTGTACAGGGTTTCTGATATGATTATTTAATGGCACCATCTTTCAGGGGGTGCTTCTGGACCAGGTCTAGTCTGATGCTATAGTTTGAATGCCCATTTGTGGCTGGAGCACATTAGGGGTCATCCATTTTCATTTCATCTAAAAGGAGTTCATCTCATGTCCTCCAAGACCACTCCTGGATGACTACCAAATGCACTGGCTGAGTGCGATCAGAAGATTCATTTCTGAACTGAAATGGTAATGTAGATGTGCAGACACCACCATTATAAAATACTTTCTAGTACAGTTGTGGAGAAGGTTATTTTTTAAGGACTGAAAAAAAAGTTAATCTCCTTCTGAGCCTAACAAATCTACAGTTAGGGAGATGAAGAGGGTACAATATTTCATCTGTTAATGAAAATGGAGGTAAGTCTAACAAGTATAATACCACGATTCACAGCTCCTGGCTGGCACTTCTTCCCACAGGATGGACCTTTCCAGGGACTTACCTCCTCCTTGCTTATAAAAGAAGAGCAGCCAAAAAGCAATTCTTGCTTTTCATAGAACTGGGATAGAATCCAGTGAGCCAGGAGTAACTAAGCTGCTGTCCTAAAATCTTCTCGCAGAGATGGAAGCAGAAGAACACTGTGACCCCAGCCTGGGCCTGGGTCCTTGAGATACTGCCACTTGGATGAGGTGTGCTCAAAGCCCTGAGCCGCCACTGCCCACAACAGAAGCCCCCTCCAGCGCATTGCCACTACCAAACCCACCCACAGACTAAGCTCAGGACGGAAATGATGTAAATCAGACCCAGACTGAATGTCAGTATCAGTGTGATGATGGGGGGTGGGGAAGCTTCTCTACAGCCGTAGAGAAACCTGAAGAAGGTGAAGTGGCTGCAGTCTTTGTGGTGTTTGCACAGATCCCTGTGCAAAACTGCAGTAAACCTAGGAAAATCGTACTGCGGAATGACCATTCATAGTTCAGTGTGATATCCGTGTGTCCAGGTTAATGCTTAACTGTCAGCTTTGACAAATATTTAATTGGTCATTCAAGAGACCCAAAGGAAAGTCACAGGCAGGGAATTCATGCTGATGGCACTGCTGGGCCTGCAGAGGAGATTACTTACACAAGAGGTCAACAAAATCGGTTTATAGTAGCTTTTCCAAAAAACAGAACCAGTGGATGCATCAAAGAGTTTAATACGTTAAGAAGAGTAAACGCTTCTTTGATCAAGGCAAATCATCTCTCCAAAATGTACTAGAGCATGAGAAGGTGTCAACAAGCATGTGGACAATTCACCGTGTCAATATATTCTGCTTAGACTTTCAAAAGCTATTTGAAAGAGCTTTTCAGCAAAAGCTCCTAAAAACAAAGCTATTACAGGATGAAAAAAGGTTGGGTCTTACCTGGATAGATGACTATTTTAAAGATAACAAGCAAAGCGAAGAAATAAGTGATTTGTTTTCACAGAAGGGAGAGGTTACTCTGGGGAGATAAGAGCCCTGAAGATATCTCTGTGAGAGCTTGTGCTGTTCAAGATATTCATAATCGATGTGAGATCAGTGATGAATCTCACACACAATGATAATCTCATTAGGATTATCATTGTGTGATAATCCTAAAGTATTCATGTAGGAAAGGAAGAGGCCAGCTCTGAATGGTTACAGAATGAATAAGCTAGGTAATGAAATGGAAGATGAGGTTCAATGTAGATAAATGTAAAATAATGAACATGGGAAAAACCAACTCTGTATAGGCAGTGATGGGTTCTGGGTGAGTTGAACAACACAGGAATAAGATTTAAAAATAAATAATTCTCTAAAATTGTCAGTTTAATACACAGTAGTGATCAAAACCCAAGTCTAATATTAGGAATTGCTAGGGAAAGGATGAAGAACAAAGCAGAAATTATTATTATTATTATTATTTATTATTATTATTATTATCATTCAGAATATTAATTTGCATTTTGAATGCTGTATGCGGTTCTGGTCTCTCTATCTCAATATGTATAAAGTAGAACTAAAAAAAAGTGTATGGAGGGAGAAAGGGAAGATAAAAAGAAAAAAGAAAGAACTGAGAGGTAACATAATGAAGTCTACAGAGTCATGAGTGACCCAGAGAAAGTGAATAGGGAATGATCATTCTTTGTCTCAGTATAAGAAGAAACAACAAATGCAACTAGCAGGCAGCAAATTAAAAACTAACGCACAGGGTATATGAGAAGCTAAAAATGTACAAGGGTTAAAAAAGCAGCTGGGGTAAATTAATGGAAGAATAATCTATTGTGGGCTATTAAGTGCATGCTACATGTTAAGTACCTACCATTGAGTGCATTTAATAGCCTATTAAATACCACCTCTAGCTAATGAAGTCCCTGAGCCACATCACACTGGAAGCTGGGAGAGACTTTCAGAGAAATATCATTATGTGCCGGTCCTTGTCTCGTGTCCCTCCTTTGGCATTTGCTCTTGGTCCCTGATGAAGAGAAGAAACTGGGTTAGACAGACTTTTTTTCTGGCCCAGCATGGTCACTCTTATGTTCAGGGTGATGTTTGGAAGATGCTACTTTCAAATTTTTCTTTTGAGGCTGAAAGATGACAAAACCAGTGAAGACAGAAGTGGCTTGGTCCCAGCCTACATGTCACCGAGGAAAAGCAGTGTCCTAATGGCTGGTAAGATTTTGAATGGGGAGGACATGTCTACTCAGACAAGGGCATGTATTTTGGCATCTCAATAGTAGGAGTTCTTTCTTTTGGGGGGCACAGCTCACAGAGAACTAGTGACTTTTCACCTTCCCAAACCAAGCCATGGATAGGAACACTGAATTTTATGCTTTTCTTATTATATTAGCAAAGGCATGGCTCTCTCATAGGTGAAATTGTGTAACAACATATTATTTCTCACATATAAAGTTTGTGCCTGCAAGGATGAAAGAGTAACTCCTGACAGTGCCGCTACTTATATGCAAAGACATGATCAAAAATGTTCTTTTAATTTTCAATATCTGGTATGCTTTACACATTGCTATTCAATACTGCATTCCAGCTGTCATTCATAAATTACTTCAGCTGTATTCCTTCCTTTAATGATAGAAGCACACTCCTTAACAAAAGCTGGCTGTCAGAACAGTGTGTTCCATTTTGAATCAATTACTTTTATGTGTACATCTAGACCTGCAATAAAATATATGTGGAATAATTGTCTGCTGGAGTAGAGTTTATACTTAACACCCAAAGTAATTAAAACTACATGAGGACAATTTTGACAGTGTACTTTATCATTGGGACTTATTTTCCCACCACGCCCTCAGAGGGCAATTTGATGGCCATGTAAACAATTAATCACCTATGAATGAACAATGAAAGCTTTCTCAACAGTCCAGAGATCTCATTTCCTTAGCAAGCCCATCAGTACCTAGCAACAGCAGCATTAGTACTAGTGCCACAGACATAATGTGGGAGGTGCTGGTTGGTGCAGAGCAGAGGAATTTGGCTCCCTTTGCTCTCAAAAAAAACCCCCAAGCCTGCTTTGCTCTGGCCATCTGAATTGAGAGCAAGAGTGGTGATTTATACCATGCAACACAAGTTACCAACACCCATGTAATGAAGACATGTTTTTAATCTGTCAGACCATCATTATTTGATGACGTGAATACTAGAAGTAGCTGATACGCAGCATCCACCTTGATACGATGATGCATGTGCACTTGACTTGGATTCACTGAGGGAGCTAGGTGGAATTCCCCTCCTTGTCCTTCTGCCAGCCCCTGTCCCATGTCACATGCTGTGCTCTTAATCCTGCAATGTGGTAGCAACCTCCTCCTTCTCCATGTCCTCATCTGGCCCTGAGTGCTGGGTGTTTTCACAAAAAGATAAAGAAAGCAGTGGCCCTTTTCAGTTGTTACACAAGGTGCCTGCTCTCCAGAAGGACTTCTCTCAAGACCACATGTAGTGAGAAATATAGGAGGAGGAAAAGCTATTCAAACAAATAGAATACTGAATGCAGAGCTGACCTCTGCTTATGGCATCCTGAAGATTTGTGCTTGTAGGATCAACATACTTGTGTCTTGTATCTCCATGGATGTTGGGAAGACACCAAATGCATTAAAGGTTAATGCACATGAGTCAGGACAGCGATGCACTGTGGGCAGAGGTTGTGCTGCATGTCCTGTGCCACACCTGCAGCATTGTGTTGTGGTGGTGAAGTTCAGCATGCAATAAATCTGCCAGAGATGTAAAGCAGTATGTAGGAACCTGATCCTCCACTGAACAAATATGTGTGGGTTTTCCCACTGCAATAAGGGAAGTCTGTCTCTAGTATATTGCAGACAGAGCACAGAGGCTTTGGTCCTGGATTGTCTAAGCTTGATCAAAACTTGTCCTGACTTTGGGGTAGCAAATCCCAATTCCCTCCCTTGAATTTGGCCCATTCCTGCCACTGTCAGACAAGCATTGTAGGGAGTAAAATAAGGACAAGGTCCCTGGAAAGCCTGGGATAAAAAAAGCCATAACAACAAAGAGAGTCCTTGGAGAGAGCTGTGTACAAATTCACCTTTATCCTTGAAAGTAGATACTGGAAACTGTTGAGTATGAATAGGAAGAAGATTGGCAAGCTTTGTTTTGTTTAGAAAAGTGTATTTGAGCAGCAATAAGCAGAAAGCCAGTCTTTATCATGGGAATGTAATTGCCAGGTATAATTATTACCTTTTCAAAAACAGAAATTCATAAAATTGTATTGGTCTTCACACACACACACACCCCCAGTAGATGCCCAAATACCTCATCTAAATAAATGACTGATCCTTTGAATTCCTGGGTGCTCAGCCCCATTGAAAGACCATGGACCTTGACTTTCAAAAGTTCTGACTAATTGTACTACGAGTAGTTTAAAAAACAAAGCCATACACAAATCTGCTGAAGCAGAATTTGTAACAGGGCTTTTTGCTGCTACAGCAGGAGTTAGCAGATGAGTGAGCTTAACCCGGCCTGGCAGTGTTTCTGTGAACAGTGACTGCAATGCAGGCATACTCAGAAGGAACAGGACAAGGAGGAGTGGCTGTGGATGATGAAGAGTAGTTAGGGACTGTCCCACATGCCAAAGATTTGCTGTGATGCTAGGCAATTGCTTAAACCCCAGTATTTTCAGAGGTGTTTCCCAAATGTGTTGCTCATTTTTAAGCACTACAGGCAGCTGGCTTTTCCATCCCTTTCTGAGCTAGACAGCAGCAGAGGGGCTTTGGCTGTGTACAGCCTGTCCCAGCTGGGTGCACCTAATCCAGCCTGGAGAGGGGCCAAGCAGAAGTGATAGCTGAGGGCTCAGGGAGCTCGAGTGGAAAGAGTGCCACGAGTTGAGAAGGCAGGTTTCTGTGTCTGGCTGGGTCTCTGCAGGCTTCACTGCTGTCTTATTAATTGCCTGTGTAAAGGCGTGCCTTGTTTGGAAAGGCTTGAAGGAGGCCTAGGGTGATCTTAGTCTGCCTTAGGATGCTCAACTACTTTAAAGTGCCTGCCTTGTTGTCCTGATTTCAGCTGGGATAGAGTTAATTTTCTTCCTAGTAGCATTCTAGGATGAGAATAATGTTGATAACACACTGATGTTTTAGCTGGTGCTTACACTAAGTCAAAGACCTTTCAGTTTCTCAGGCCCTGCCAGCAAGGAGGCTGGGGGTGCACAAGGAGCTGGGAGAGGACACAGCCAGGACAGCTGTCTCCAGGTGACCAAAGGGATATTCCTTACCACATGACATGTGGGAGTTGGCTGGGGGGTGACAGCCCACTGCTTGGGGGCTGGCTGGGCATCAGTCAGTGGGTGGTGAGCAACTGCACTGTGCATCACTTGTTTTGTATATTCCTTTATCATTATTATTTCCCCTTCCTTTTTTTTTGTCCTATTAAATTGTATCTCAACCCATAAATGTTACCTTTTTTGCCGATTCTTTCCCCCATCCTGCTGGGGCAGTGTAAGCAAATGACTGTCCTGTATCATGTTTAGCTGCCTGCCAAGTTAACCCACAACACTTGTAAACCACCATAAACGAGCAAAATAGAGCAGGGGAGCAAAGCCCTTCCTCTCCGTCCCTGCTGATGTGAGCACTGGGGTCAGAAACGAACTGCCTGAAAGAGAACTGTACCAGACAGGGAAATCTGAGGAGGTTTGTATGTATAAAAAGAAATACGCTGATTTATATTGTTAAAATTCTAATGTGCACAAATAAGAGATCAGGATGCTCTCTAGCTGTGAAGGCTTTTTTTGTCTTTTAGGGCAGAAGCCCCAGCGAGTTGTTTAGAATAATAAAACAGAAAAGCAAAGAAGATCCAGAAATTAATTATTTCTTTATGAGGACTTGTTAATTAATTCTTAATTAAGATGCGGTGTAAAGAGTTTACTCTGTAGCCACATCATTTATTAACCAAAGACTGCTTCCCTAGTTAGAAATAGCAGAGCAAAGCCATTTATGTAGTCGCAGTTTTTTAACCTCTTACGCGTAGCATGCTTTGGCTGGCAGGATCACTATAACTTATCCAAACAATACGAAACCAGTTCATCACCTCTTGGAAGATGGAGCTTCCTTTTCTTTAAAGGCAACCATTCTGAGTAGAAAAAGAAAAGCTCATTGTAATTTATAAATAAAAGCCAGATATTTTATGCATGGATCATTGTATTTAGATGCAAATTCTAATCGTGCTCCATTAGATGCACAGGGTAGTGCTTCTGAAAGGACATTGCTGATTTCTCAATATTCAATTTATATAATATGAATTAAAAAGACAACCCTACAACACTCAACTACTATTGCAGTGTTATTGGCATTTAAACCCACTGCTAGATGTCTTCTTTTGAATTCAGTTTGTTTACTCCACTGGCTCCCTAGAATGGGCAGATCTACAGTATGTGAGTATAGTAGAGTCATACTATTCACTTTGTGTAGATGTCTTTGAATCATAGCAGAAATTAATTTCTTACTTATTTAGAATTGTAAAGCTCAGTCTCTTTGCCAGTTAATTGCTACACTAGCTTATGCTTCACACCATATGGAAACACCCTCTTAAATATGCAAAGAAAAAAAGCTAAAAATAAATCACAGCTGCTGTTAGATGGGGGTCTAAAGGTACAGCCAAGGCAGGGAAAAAAAAAAAAAAGAAACCGTCTTGATTTAAATACAGCTAAACTGCTTTTAAAATTGAGAAGTTCTTTTTCTGTTCTCCAAATCAATATTCATTAGTAGTATCCAGAACAGAGAACTTTGCATATAAAACACTGAGATAACACCAGTAATTACAACATGCAGTTTCATAGCTGTAATATTTTCATGCTCTCAGTTATTTCAGTGTTTGCTGTAATAATTTGCATTTGGCTTATAAGGACTGATTTATATCAACACATGTTTCTTACTGGTATGTTCAATTTAAGTCCAAACCATGATCTTAACTTACAACAACAGAGCTCTGTAGGTGGAAATGAGTTTTATTTTTGCAGCAGTAATTAGCGGTAGCTTGACTTGACCCACACAAGATCAAGTGAATATATGGAGCGCTGATACGTTATCTCTGATTTCCTACAACCAGCAAAGTACAAATCTGAAAAACACTTTACTATGTTGTGCATGTTATCCAGAACAGATCTATGGTGGAAATCTCTCGTTTACAGCATGGTCCCAGCTGTTCTGCATAATGTCTGCCACACCCAAAATGATATTTTTTTCCTGTGCCAGATTTGTGGGTACAGGAGTGTCAGTGAGCAAGAGGAAAGGGAACCCTTTTCACTCTTGCCTTCCATCTGAAACTGCTGAAAAGTCGCAGTATTTTCCTCACCCGAGGAGTCTAAACTCAACACCTGCACAACCTCTATTTCACTTGTGGCCTTTGCCACAACTTCCCATCCTCGTTTGCAAGAATGGAATCCTTCCCAGGGCTGGCAGTGGGGCTGGCCCAGCCCAGCACCTGCCACCCACCACTCCCCTGCTGGAGGGAAGGGGTGAGGATGCAGGGCTGGCTGGCACAGCTGCTGGGGACAGCAGGGCAGGCACGTGTGGCCGTGCACTGACGGCAAAGGCATGCCACTCACAGCTCATGAACTCCCACGCTGGTGATGCTGGGGGGGGCGTCACTGAAAACAAACGACAGAGACTGGCCTGATACCCCTGCCTGGGAGGCTCAACCCTTTGCCTGTTGATAAATGCAAAGGCATTTGACATGAGTATTTCACTGAACTCAAGGGAGTCTTTTAACAGGTATACCTTTGCACATTTGTGTGTATATACATCCCCATATACCTATTTCCCTTATGCTTGTGTGTGTGTGAATCGATTTAGATACCTCATCACAAATATTATAATCTTAAACCAGTAGTTAGCTTATCCTTGTGATTTAAACAATTTCTATTGATTCATTTTTGAGGTATTAAAAAAATTCATAAATTAAATGCTGCTAAAATCCTATGAACAGTCTTGAGTTCTGAACAAATCCTTTCTCTCTCTCTCTCTCTCCCCTTTAGATACAAGCTGTTGTTCAAGTCTGAGAGTAAGATTGAACATAGCCACACCTACTTTCTGTTGGGGTTTAGAGAACAAGGGGGTCTATTCTAAACCTCGTGACTCAGTAGTAGAATTCCCCTTAGTCTTCATATTTTTTTAGATCTAAACCCATTGTCCAAGTCTGAGACTAAGAGTATATCTAGCTGCACCTAAACTCTACTGAAGGTTTAGAAAGCAAGGGGGTCCACTGCAAACCTTGTGACTCAACAAGATAATTCCCTTACCCTATTACATCTTTGATCTCTATCAATCATTTCTAGCTCTCTTCTGATTAATTTTTGATTTTTTTATCTCTGTGCTCAATCCATGTAATAAGTAATAGAGTAAACCTTAACATGGAATTTTGTGAAGTTGCATTTTCACAAATTCATATTAAACCTATTTCACTCATACCTTTGACGATGACTCTTTAAGTGACCTAACCTAAACCACTCATTTTCTGACACCTTAGTATCAGATTTCCCTGTCATAGTGAAGAGTGGAATTATATATATATATATATATATACACACACACACACATATACTTGGGCAGTATTTTGTCCCTTGTGAACAGACACCTATGAATACAGCTGGCTGCCTGCTGAGTTCAGGGCTTCAAAACCTTCATTTTTTCAGCTGTTGCAAGGACTGATTTTCCAAAGTAGTCTCTATCCTATATTCTTCCTTACTTAGCAAGTCCTTAGCAAGTCTCATCTCTTTGTAGTGAGGAGTAGGATTATTCTGGATGGTTGCACCCTGCACTGCAGAAGGTGAGCCCATATCACCTCATGTCACTTCACTCTTCACTCCCAACTCCCTTACTGATTCCTGACATGAAACAGGGCTGCAAGCAAGTGCTGTCCTGGAGACAGGAACTGAGGCAGGCAGTTCAGAAACTGCTGACAAAATTTTTCTGCTTCTGCTATTTTCCTATTCTAAACCCGGAATTTCTGCCTTGAACAAAAGATGCAGGTCACCATTTGTGGGAAAGCTGAATTCTTGATGTTCATTTTGGGCTCCCCTTGTGGGTGTCAGGAGTGCATGTGCAGCTAGAGCAGCCTTCCTCTGCATCCCTGAGTGATCCTTCCCCTGCATCCCTGAGTGGTACAAGCCTTATACCTGAGCTGAGGTGTGCCTGTGCTCAGCCCTCTACCTGGCGTGACTTCCTCGCTTGCCCCAGACCTGCCTCAAAACAGATGTGTCTGGTGACCCCTGGACTGCATCTGAGCTCATCACCATCACTGGCCATGCCCTGCTTTCCTGGCCGGGCACAGGGGGACAGCAGCCCATCAGAGCAGCACTGCCTAGCTGGCTGAGCTGTCACCCCCAGCTCCCTCCTCCTGGGCAGTACCATTCCTTCTCTTTCTCTGCAGGACTGTTGTGGACACTGCCCTTTGGAAAAGCCTGTGTTGCTATCAATTTCAGAGGTTTTCAATAAATGCACCCCTGATTCTGCTGCTAGAGCTCTTTGTATCCTTCCCAGCCAGAACTGGCATCATTTACCAACTGTGACGGTTGCTCATTTCAGATCCCTACTAGTACAGAAAATGAATGATAAAAGTCTTGCTCTGGCAGCATCAAGCAGAGCTAGAAAGCATATGTGCGGCTTGTTCCAGAGACTCCTCCACAACTACAGCAAATCATTTTTCTATCTTTAAGGATTTTCTTCATCCAAGGCACTGTTCAAGCCATGACAAATGAGTCACTCCTTAACAAACAATTTGTATCAATTAATAATACTTCACGTCATACTGACAAGCCTCGGGGCTTCTCTGGTTATGTGATGTTTTTTAATTATGCCTTCAGACCTACATGGTCTTTTCTGATGGGGATAGATGACCACTGGGGTAGGTGTTTTTCCCACTTGCTTTTCTTGTAGTGATTCCACCCAATGCTGGCATCAGCCTGACTGCCAGCAGAGTCTCCTCACAGGTACCCTGTAGGCTCTTCACTGGTCCCTGCAGCCAAGTTAGCCAAACAGCCTGCAAAAGTCCCTACTCCTGACCATTACCAACCCTCATGTCCAAACTGGTGCTACCATAGTGCAGGCCAGGCATGTCGGATTTTGGGGATCATATTCTCGTGTCCCTATTCCTGTGGTGCACATCGCAGTCAATGCAGTTATGCCTGTTACTTCTTAGCACCCCGACATGGTAAACTAATGCACTCCTGCTATGCAGTCTCCTCACTGGTGTCCTTTTCCGCCACTCAATTTAATAATACGGGACAGTAAACTGATTTTTTTTTCTCAATTATGCAAAAATGAATGCAAATGAAGGTTATGAAACTTGGGGAAAGATCCTTAGAGGACAGCAGAAGCTGGGGCAGGCCATGACATGGAGACCATCCAGGAGAGTGCATGGAGAGAGCTGATGCAGGCTGCAGCCTCTCCATGCTCCCCAGGTCATGGGGACAAGGACGTACTAAAGCACAGACCGCTGCTTCTTCATTGTAGGACAAAACGACTGCAGTGGAAATACAGGTTGGCAGGCCCTGTTCCCTGTCCTCAACAGGTGAGCATGTCATGCTGTTCTTCTTTTGAATTTAATAAGCACCGCCTAAAATTCTCTTCCTTTATGTCATTCTTGCTCTGCTTGAATAGCTGCTCCAGAGAGGACTGGTTTAGAGAAGAGGAACGTCTTTTAATTCCCAGCCTATTTATATCTGGCGTGCAAATGTCAGCTTGTGCAGACATTGTCCTTCCTGTGAAGTGTTCCGGCTCCACCTCCATTGTGCAACTGTAGGCAACAAGTGTACTGTCCCTCCTACCCTCTCCTGTTATTAAGATGACCAAGTTAAGAGTCACCAGCCTTCTCTCATAAAAGAGACTGCCCGTTGCCCTGCCCCCTCCTGCCTGTTTCTCTCGCTTTCACAAGCAGCAACTGGTCCAGTAGGCAGAGCTCTTCGTGAGGCCCCATTCCCGAAAACACTTCCTGCAACCTCTTTTGCTTTCTATAGATTGCCTTCCATGGTGTATCATAGTCATTCTCCAGTCGATTGGCAATCTCATGCTTTCCTCTCTGGCTGGCAACAATAAGGTCCTTGTTGTCACATGGGTTTTGTTTTACTCAAATATACAGTAATTCTAATAGGCTATCTAAGCCTCCTCCCTTTTCATGTTACCACCCAGCTTTATGACATTAACACATCTCAACAACATTGCAGTTATTTATTGTGCTGAAATCACTAATGGAATTATTAAAGTTGATGGGTCTAAAGATTGAGGAATTTTCACTGTCAGCATCTCCCTGATTTTCATGCTTTGCAGTGACCCTTGTTCTGTTTACTCAGCAGACCCTAGATGGCAAGGACTGACTGAAGAGCTTGTGCATGCAGAGCAGTATCTTCATGGAGCTGTGCAAAGAAGGCAGCACCAGCCCAGGCAGACTGCAACTGAGATGTGACAGGCCGTGACTTTGTTACAAGCCAGCCTCAAGTCAGTCTGATGCCAACCAGTGAACAATTGATACAGTGGTGGTGGAAGTTGGTGAGATGATTACCAATGTGTTGTGGCTGCAAAATGGTTGATTTCCCTATCATTTTCCTATCAACCCTGCAGTGACAGCCAGCTTGAGGGTAGGACAGTCCAAAAGTGCCACTGATGGTATGTGTAAATGTTCCTTTCCTACACACACAGCAGTTGTGCTACAGAGACTCTGTGGACATGTCAGTGTGAAAGAGTAACACCACTGAGGATGGCCTATTTGACCAGGAGGGCAGATATGACTGCTCCTGTGCTAGCAGATTCAGGCATGCCCAGCACGCCTCCAAGTATCTGTTCTAGTAAACCATTAGACCCATCCCTGGCCCACGCTTGTCCCATCGCAGCCAGTGTGCTTCCTGGGTAATGCCTGGGCACAGTTGGAGCGGTGTAGACGGTTTGTGTGCAGCAACCCTGCTTTGGAGGATGAGACAATTTATTAGCATAGATGTAAGCCATTCAATGCCAGTTGGCCGCAGCACCTGGGAGCGTTCCTAGGCACATCTGATTTATTATTATAGACGCAGCCTTTGTGAATACCACTGTGGGATACCTTGGCAGTGTGCACAGTGCTCTGTGGCCCAGATCTCTTTGAATATGAAAGCATCTTTTTGCTTTTAAAAAATATGAGTATGTGCTGTTATTTCAGGAAAGCTCAATGTACCCTCTACTAGCCTGGTTGATGAGGCTCTTCCCTGCTATGAGAGCACCTGGCAGGAGATGGTTCAGTTGTGGACTGAGCTGCGACTTAATGGACACAGAACTAGTATTAGGCAAACTGAAAGCAAAATGGCACTGTCTGTAACCTGGCTGAGGTGCCAGGAAGCCCAGTGTTCTTCAGAGTAGTGGGGTGGGAGGTAAATGGCACAACATTTACAAGGATCACGCAAAGAGCTTTTGCCGGCGAGGGCTTAGGACATCATCACTTTACAGGTCTGGCACAGGCAACTAAAAAAGCTCATCTGTCATCACTGGGAGCAGTCCAAAAGAGGCAGGCATTGCAAGGGCTTTCTGGGCCTGGAGCTTTGTGTAGCAAGTGGCTGTGCACAGGGTAATAGGGTGAGGAAATGTGTTGCTGTGTTAACTTTGTCACATCTATGCCAACTGGCAACTGCTTTATGTAATTCTGAAATCTATTAAAAGTTTGGATTAGCCTGCCTGTTTCTTGTGTTTCCTTTAAGTACTTATCTACCAATGGACTGTGGAACTAAGGTCTTTATTAAAGCAGATAGAAGGTGTTTAGAAAGAATAAATACAGCTTTGTTAAGAAATAAGTAGACAGTAAACAAAATTTGCAAATGGCAGCAAAATGCCTGCCATGCTACCTGTGGAGAGGATCCCACCTCATGCAGCGTCACCACTCCAGTGACAGGGTTACATGTTATCAGTCTTTCTGCTCTTTTCCCCACTGTTGCAGTGGACAGAAGAGGAAGAAGCCCAAGCCTCTGCCGATACCAATGTCCTGACCAATCCCCTGCCCACAACAGCATTCTGCAGGAGTTTTCTCAGGTCTGGAGTGCAGTAGTACAGAAATGGCGCTGGAGATGGAGAGATCTGCAGAGTCCCCTCTGCTCATGCTTTCGCACCCGCTAGCTACAAGTGTGGCATTCTGATACCACCTTACCTTCCCTGCCCATCAGCAGTCTGTCCCCCATCTCCTCTAGTTCCTTGCTCAAGGAGGTGGCTAAGATCAGACTCAACCTGTATGTCATTGTAGCTGTTTTTACTTCCTCCTCTCCACTGGTGGATGAAGTTCCCTTCCCCAAAGCCCTCAATGGCTGTTGTAGTCTAGAAAAAGTGCGAGTCCTGATATACAACGAGAGAATCACAATATTTTATTTGTCCTAGGAAAGTAATAAAAGAAAATACCTTTTCATATTCTTTTCTATAGCAAGGTCACAGCTAGATACCTCTGAGAGTTCATTAAGCCTTCATTTTAATGTATGTCTACCAGAAGCATTTGCCTCCTAGGTTATTAGCTTCTAGAAACAATAGCAACAGCTTAAGATTTCCTTATTTTTACAGAAATCAAGAAAATAATTTTTGACTCGGCAGAAGGCCTGGACAAACTTCAAATACTTTTTTTACCAGTTATGACCTTCGTATCATAGCCTGTCCATGTTAATTTATTGCAGATGCTAAATTGGAAAAGGCAATATTTTCTCAGCTCTCATGAAAGTGTTTCTTTGCTAAAAAACCTTTTGTCACTTGGTGGTGGAGCAGTAAATCAATGGATGAAGGACTGCAAGTTATAAGAGGGAGTAAGAATTGCAGAGACATCGGGCTTCATCAGCCAAGAATCAAAAGATGTAGGTGAACACAAACAAGATTCTGGAGTGTGATAAAGAAGCCTGTTCACAAAATTCTGTCTTCCTGTTTCAACCCTTATGCTCAGGGAGCACATGGAAGGAACAGGTACCTCTCCAGTGACTTTTCCAATCAACATAGCCAAGAGACTTCATAACAGAGACCACCCAGGACACTGCCTGAATGCTAACATTAGTGTCCTAAACTCAATATATGCTATGTGTAGGTACAGTGCAGATATGCAGTCTCTTCTGTTAAGTCTGCCATTGTAAATACTTAAAAAGCAGTATTCTGTTAAAGCCTAGCAGAAAAAATCTCTAGCTGCAGGCTCAGATATTAGCTCTCCATCTGGGATCACAAATGCTAGTGATGGCAGAGGAACACACCTCTTCTCCCCTTGACTGAGACAAAAGCCATCCCATAGCAAACAGTAGCTACCAAAATAATTTCAATCACTGGTCGTGAGATTACACGGAATTTTTCTCCAGGCAGCATCAGCTTGGCATCAGCTGTGTCTCAAGTGCTGATGATGTTCCTTCCTTCTCTGGTTTGTTCTTAAGTTTTACCCTAATGGCCCTGCAGACACTTGTTTGCATGCTTGCTTCCAGGATCCGCCCCAAGGCTGGGGTCCAATCCTGCTTCCTCTGCTTTCAGAGCTTTCTCTAAGACCGCTACTAGTCTCATCCTCAGTTAAAAATGCATTTGGTAGGCTACAATAGCCATGAAAATGGCTTTTGGGCCCATGCTGCGTGAAGCCCTTGTCAACTTCATATTAGGGAAATTATCACTGATGTCTTTAGCTTGCAGCCAGGGTCCAAACCAGCAATCTGGAACAAAGTTTATGTTTATAGACAGATGGTGTAGTACAGTGTGGGTAAAAGCCAAACAAAACCCCATATTAATACTACAAATAACCCAGCGTGGACAGGGAAGCTTCAGTCAAAACTCTTTCACAAGGTTTTAGGTCTATTTTCCCACGTAGCATCCTTCTGTCTCGCAGTCCTTCTGGGCCTACCACACCAGTGCAGTAAGGTGCAGGGCTCTGAGGAAGGCTTGTGTTGTGGGGAGTGAAAGACATCTGCAGAACTTACATCATGCATGCTTACAAATGGCTGTGGTCCAACAGGGTGTTTCTGCCACAGGAAGAGAGGAACAAGGTGCCTGTTTATACTCCCATGCAAATATAATAAAATCATTGAACACTGAGGAAAAGAGACGTCTTTCTCAATGTGACATGGGGAGCAGAGACAGCAGGGAATCCTATATTTAAGATAGGAACTTATTGTAGGATACATAAGCATCAAGCTGATCATGCCCCGCACAGTATGTTTTGTCTTAACATGGCTGGGAGACCAAGGTCAGCCTTTTAATACTCTAGTAACATCACCAGGTTTTGTGAGCTTTTGTAAAGTAGGGGGAACTTCACTACCAGTATGGATGAAACGGTTCTGATTCTCCTCTGCCTGCCTACATTTAGGTAAGAAGCTGTTCTTTGAGGAAGAAACAGGATTGCACTAGTAGGTGTGAGAGCTTAAGAATCAGACTCGTAGGGCTTGGTGCCGTGGGGAATTGGCTGTGGTAGTACAGTGGAACAATCAGTAATGGGTGTAAGCTGTTACATGAGCACAGACCACACTGGCATTTCAAGCATGAGGATGGATGAACAAGCTTTATACTAGGATTTCTCAATTTGCCTAGGAGAATATCTACATTGCTATTTTGACCAGTACATATCACTGCAATACTGTAAGTATACCAGCATAGCTCTGTGCATGGCTTAGCATTCCAGAGTAAAACTGGCTTTGCTTCTAAGCAATGAGTATGTTTCCCTGATCAATTTACACTTAAGCATGGAAAATCAAGAAACGTTTTTCTGGCTGGTAGTAGCCAACACCTTCTCTGCTTTACACTTAATGGCCTGGGAGGAATGGTTTTACTACCATTGAACCACAAGGGGAAGAGAGGAAAAGTAAAGAACAGCTGGGTTTAATGAGCTGGAACAGATGTAGGTATTAAAGCAATGTGTACACTTGTCACGCAAAGAGTACCTACATGTATATAAATGACGAGCAATTTAAATCAGTACTTCAGTTACAGAATTTACAATGGACATTATACACTGAAAAAGGTTCAAAACTTGGTAGCTTAAATTATTTTGCCACAAACAAGTCCAAAGCAACTTAATTTATGGGAGTGTGAACTATTAGTCTGTATTTCAATATGGGATGGACTTTTCATTCTGGACTATAGTATAGTGGTTTCCTTTTAAAGCTGTCTGATCCTCATCTCTCACATTTTTTGTCAGGCTATATGAGTGCTTTCAAGGCAGATTCCTAGAATGCCAGTTAAGTAGTCATTTATTCTTTTGAAGACTGCTCCAGAGGTGATGCATCAACAGCTTTGAGTCTTTGTGCAGTGCTCCTGTGTAGCTGGAAAGGAACAAGCTCAAACCCATTGAAGAGAAATGTGATAGTTTTATAATTTCAGTGAAAGCATTAGAAATAAATCATATGTTAAGAGGATCTCCATACTTCAACACCAATACAGTCTTAAGTGACAGGATCTGGTACTGGGAATACAGAATTTTCTCTGCGGGATTAAAGATGCCAATTTATATTTATGCAGATAAATTTAACTGCTTAATTTTAGATTGAGATTAACTATTTTTCATGCTGATAGCTTGACAGTTTTCAGTATTTAAGTGAGACAGGGATGAAATCATGATGGAAAAACTTTTAATCAGTGGCTTATTCTCTAAATCAATCCTAATAGCTAGTCCTAGGGCTAGAAATCTAATAAAAACATAATGATTATTAAGGATGGCTTAGAGGAAATTAAATGCCCCAAGAAGGTGTCACTTTTGCAATAACAACAGTATCTGTGTTTAAAATTCAAAACAGCTTTTCCAAATTACCCATGAAAAATCACTATTTCACTTACATGGATTCAGTCCATAAAAGTCTTCCCCTACCTTCAGACAGTCACCTGGAGACATGTGGGCTGCAAGCATAACTAGTAACTGCCCCCAGGTTGATGAAATTACTCATCTCTGGAGAGGATTCAGCCTGTGAGAATTTGGATGGTCCACTTTGTCAAGGGGCTGGTGCTTGGCAGGCATTTGTGAGGTGCCTTATGCCAAGAGCACTTTCCAGCAGACGCTAACAGCTGGGTTATACCCAACTTCAGAAAAGTACAGAAGGAGCCATTATCAAAGGCCCATTGTGTTATCCCAAAGGCTTTTTCTTGCAAGTGAGCTTTTGTTATATCAGGGCATAATTCACTCAGGCCATTGGGGAGGACATGTGTTGAGGGATCTGCCTTGCTACAGCAGAATATTGGTCTGGGTCCTGCATTACAGGAGAAGACCCAGTGACTCAAATGGAATCTGATGTTTGTGAATGTGAAATATATTCCTTAAAGTAACAGAGGTCTTTTCTTAGTGCTGATGTTGAAAATACTTGTGGCACTGGATATTTTTAATTACTCTAGGAGTGGCCATTCAAACACTGTAAGGCTATTTAAGGAAAAACAGAAGAGTGCCTCAGCTCTTTGTGGTCGTCTTTTTATTAATGGGTGGACCTATGCCACACAATGCTCTGTACAACAGATGACTATGTACATTGCTGATCTTACTCCATATGTATATTCTAAATAATCAGTTTATGCTAAAATTGCACAAAAATATGCATTTGATTAGATGCATCAATAAATTATGTTTCATTGTTTTGCTTTGCTAGCAATAGTCTTATTTTACTCGTACTATGCTGTCAAATCATTCCTTGAAGCTGCTCTGGAGTAACCAGGAGCCTAATTAGCAGGCCTGCAATGGCTCAGAAAGCTACATTTTCAAATCCTGATAGACATCCAATACTCAAGAATCCAAATTTAATTCAAAGATTTTTTTCCAGACTGCACCTCTAACACGTGTCAGAGCTGTAACACATGCCAGTTTCCATGCAGTTTAAAAAATGCCAGAAAAACAACAACGTAGGGAGCAACTGGCCTGTGGTCAGATCCTGAATTTTTGGGGCAGTTCTGGTGCTCACATACAACAGCCAAAATGCAGTTCTTGTTAGGTGACATTATTAGCTTGCTTTCATTTAGAAATGTGGTTCTGGTGCTCCTGTTGTCTTCATGTGGGGACTCTGCCTGTAATCCCCCATCTTTTTTTTTTTTTAATACAGTGTCAAGTTGGAAACCCATTGACAGATAATGATTTAAACCCATACAAGTTTCATGGAGATAAGCAGCTGGATGGAAGGTACAAACTGGTTTTAAAGTCTACACAAACAGAGGCATTATGTCTGCCTCGAGACCAGAAAATGCTTGGATAAGTATTTTTATATCTTCTTAAACATGAAGGAATCTTTTTGGAAATTAATGCCATTTGTTCTGCTGCTCAAAGAACTATTTGCTTAGATGTGCATGCTACAAAAAATTCACCAGTCCAACCTATCAGTGACTTAAGACAAATTCTTCATATTGCTTGGAACTTGTGCTGCTGCCTGTAAAATACCAGGTAAGGATCTACCTCCAAAACCAAGACCTTCAAGTGTCAATGTGACTGAATTTTAGTGTTCAGGCCAAGAAGAGTATTGTCACATCTCACAGAAGGGCACAGCTTTTCATCAGCTGTTGCTAAAAACCTCAACCAAAGTCCAAAATCAATTAGATAACTAGAGGGAAAAGATAGGTTCAGATTTTGCTGTAGCCTATACTACAGTAAATCAGGAAGAACTCCTTTCATACACAGTGGGATTAAACTAGATTTACAGCAGTGTTACCAGAAGGACACAGGCCTGGGGTCTTGAGGTGTCCTGACACAGTGATTTAATTAGTTGTGGGCATTATCTTCAGATAGGTTGTGGCTGCACAGAAGAATAACACAATCATCTTTAATTTATTACTGTTCCACTAGTACTAACATCTGCCAATTAGTGCTTTGTTACTGTCCAGATCCCAAGTGGACCCTGCCCAGTACAGCCCCACCATGGTCCTGGCAGGGCCCAAATTCAGCCATGGCCAGGCAGCAACACCAGGCAGCTTCCACATGAGAAGATATTATGCCATCAGTTAAAGCCTGGCTAAAGTACTGCAGCCCTCCTAATCAAGCTTTTAAGTTGTTTTTATCTCTGGTTGTTTATATCTCCCTGCATATTGTCTTTGGCTGTGTCTGGAAGAAAAATATAAGGAAATATATTTTTGCAAAATGCAAATGAACTTCCGGCTTCATGGCTGCTGCTGTTGTGAGGGTTTTGGCTTTTATGACAATGAGGCATTCTTAGATTAGTATAGCCTGTTAGGGAGGGATGGGATCCACATGTGTAGAAGAGGCAAGGGAATCTTTGGCAGCAGGCTGGCCAACTTGGTGAGCTGGGCTTTAAACTGAAGGACTCAGGGGCAGGGTCCAAAGTGGCAAAGCTCACACCATCACATCCAACTGGGGAATAATCCAGGCCATCCAGAGCAGTGAGAAATATTCCTTAGCTGCCTCCTAAGGTAAGAACCAGAAGGCCAACCACTTCAAGTGTATGTATACCAATGCATGCAGCCTGGGGGAAAAAAAAAAGACAAACTGGAGCTTTGTGTCAGTCAAAAAGCTGTGATATCATAGGAATAACTGAAATGTGGTGGGACAACTCACATGACCAAAAGTTTGCAGTGGATGGCTATAGGCTGTTCTGTAAGGACAGGCAGGGAAGAAGAGGAGGAGCCATCAGGGTTTATGTTAAGGAGAACCTTGAATGTACAGAAGACAACTACAGTGACTGTGGAAGCCCTGTCAAATGCCTCTGGGTCAAGATCAGAGGAGCTGCCTCCAAGGGGAATCTTACAGTAGGCTTCTACTACCAACCTCCAAACCAAGATGATAAGACCAATGAAGCAATATTTGGGTCACTTAAGCAAGCTTCAGGTCAACAGAACCTGGTTCTTACAGGTGACTTCAACTACACAGACATTTGTTGGAAGAACAAAACAGCAGCTCATATGTCATCCATCAAGTTCCTGGAATGTATAGAGGACTGCTTCCTCGTACAACTGTTAGATGTGCCAACCAGGAATGAAGCACTGCTAAACTTGGTACACACAAACCAAGAAAACCTGCTTTGCAATACCTCAGTTAGTGATAGCCTTGGCTGCAGTGATCACAATATTGTGGAATTTCAGGTCCTGCTGAGAAGTAGTAACCCTGAGAAGGTTAGTAGTAAGACAAAGGGTTTAGATTTTAGAAGAGCAAACTTCAGCTCACTCAGAGCTCAGTTGGGAGGGATTCTGTGGGAAGATTCCATGGAAGATAAGGAAACTAGTGAGTGCTGGGAGTTTTTCAAGAATGCTCTCCTGGAAGCACAAAACCAGTTCATCCCCTTTAAAGGTAAGGGAAGCAGGCAAAGCAAGAGACCCCCTTGGTTTAACTGTGAGATTCTGAGTCTGCTCAAAACCAAAATAGAAGTGTACCACAGACAGAAGAGTGGACAAATGCCTCGTAAGAACTACAAGGGCATTGCCAGGGTGTGCAGAGATACAGTTAGAAAAGCAAAAGCTCAGCTCAAATTGAGATTGGCCAGAGATGTCAAAAACTACAAAAAAGGGTGCTTCAGATGTGTAAACAACAAGCAGAAACAGAAGGAAAATACTGGCCTGCTGTTAAACAGGAGAGGTGAATTAGTCACCAACAATGCTGACAAGGCAGAGGTTCTCAACACTTTCTTCACCTCTGTCTTTACCAGCACTCCTGGACCCCAGACCTTGGGAACAAAAATTTAGGTTGATGCAAACACAGACCCATGGTCAGTGAAGGAAGAGTTGGTAAGTGAACTGTTACAGGAGCTTGACCCCTAGAGATCAATGGGCCCTGACATTATCCACGCAAGGGTGTTAAGAGAGCTAGCTGATGTTGTTATAAGGCTGCTCTCCAAAACCTTTGAGAAGTCATGGAGACTGGGGGATCTCCTAGAAGACTGGAAGAAGGTGAACATCACTCCTGTCTACAAGAAGGGCTCAAAGGAGGATCCAGGAAATTACAGGCCCATCAGTCTTACTTCAGTCCCTGGGAAAGTTATGGAACGAATCCTCCTGGGGGCTCTCAAAAGTTGAATGAAGCACATGATAAGGAAAAGCCAGCACAGATTCACCAAGGGCAAATTGTGCTTGACAAACCTGATTGCCTTCTACAACAAAGTAACTTGCTTGGTTGATGTGGGTGGAGCAGTGGACATTGTCTACCTGGATTTCTCCGAGGCTTTCAATATGGTTTCCCACTGCCTCCTCCTAGAGAAGGTGATGGGATGAGGTGTACCCTGATGAAGTCTGCTGATGATACCAAATTGAGTGGGGAAGTAGACACTTTGGAAGGGGGAGCCACCCTGCAGGAAGACCTGGATAAGCTGGAAGAGTGGGCTAACAAGAAGCTTATGAAGTTCAACAAGGACAACAGTAAGGTCTTGCACCTGGGAAAACATAACCCAGGACTACAGCACAGACTGGGATCTACCCAGCTGGGGAGCAGCTCTGTGGAAAGGGACCTGGGGGTCCTGGTGGACAACAAGCTCAGTATGAGTGAGCAGTGTGCTGCTGCAGCAAAGAAAGCCAACAGAATGCTGAGTTGTATAAACAAGAGCATCACCAGCAGAGATAAAGAAGTCATTATCCCATTCTACCCAGAGCTTGTCAAGCCACACCTGGAATACTGTGTTCAGTTTTGGTCCCTGCTATGCAAAAAATACGTGGATGGGCTGGAGAGAGTCCAGAGAAGGGCCATAAAGATGATCAAAGGACTGGGAAACCTGCCATATGAAGAAAGGCTGAGAGAACAGGGTTTGTTCATCCTTAAGAAAAGAAGGCGTAGTGGAGACCTTATCACCACATTCCAGTATTTAAAGAGTGGCTACAAAGAAGACGAAGACTCCCTTTCTACAAGAGTCACATGGAAAAGACAAGAGGTAATGTGGAGATTCCAACTGGACACAAGAGAAAAAAATTTCACAATAAGAACAATCAGCCACTGGTATAATCTCCCCAGGGAAGTGGTGGATTCCTCAACATTGGACACTTCTAAGATTCAGCTGGACAGAGTGCTGGGCCATCTTGTCTAAACTGTGATTTTGACAAGAAAGGTTTGACCAGATCATCCTTGAGGTCCCTTCCAACCTGGTATTCTATGATTCTGATTCTATGAAATACAAGGAAGCCACAAATACTGAGGGAACCCTCTTGTGCGCTCCTTCATTCCAGGAATCAAGAGCTTAGGGAGCTGACCTGAAGTGGAGCTGCTGTACTTATTGGTGCCTGATAAACCTATTCTTCATGATTTCTTCTGATACCATTTCTAAGCCATTTATACTTTTAAGCCCTGTTTTCATCCTGTTAAACTTTGGAAAAAAACCCCCATATATATCTATCTGGCTGGCAGAGACATTCAGAGTGTATTTGAAAGCTACTGGGACAAGAATGTATGTAATGGAAAATTTGTGTTCGTACCTAGTCACCCAGCCAGGGAATACCTTAGGACAAATCTGATCAATTAGAACAAAATCTTATCACTCAAATTTCAACAGTTCAGCACTAAAGACCTTGTTACATAAATTTAAGGAAATATGAACATTCTGTGAACAGAAAAGAGCCAACTGCATTCAGCCAAAGTCACTTGGGTTTCTTTAGACATGTTCCATCCAAATACTGATCAATCTCTTAGAAGTTTTTCTTATGGGAGCCGGAAAGATTAAACCCATGTATTTTTGCCTTTGTCTACAGACACACACACAGACACACACATGCACACAGACACTCAGACGCACTCAGACACACATAGAAACACACACAGAGACACACAGAGACACACACACAGAAACACAAAGACACACAGACACACAGACACACACACACAGTAACAGCCACACACAGAGACACACACAGACACACACAGAGACACACACAGACACACGGAGATACACACAGACAAACACACAGACACACACAGACACAGGCATACACACACACACAGACACACAGACACACACGGACACAAACACAGACACGCACACAGACATACACACAGACTCACTCAGGCACACAATCTTTCAGGCATTCTCATAGGCACACACTCACTCAGATAAACACTCAGGCATAAACTCACGCAGGCACACGCACAGGCACTCACTCAGGCACACACTCACTCAGGGATGCACTCATTCAGGGACACACCCACTCAGGTATACACTAAATCAGGCAGATATACACACGCACAGGCACTCACTCAGGCACACACTCAGGCACACTATCACTCAGGCACACACTCAGGCACACTATCACTCAGGCACACTATCACTCAGGCACACAAACACTCAGGCACTAACTCAGGCACTCTGTCACTCAGGCACTCTGTCACTCAGGCACTCACTCAGGCACACATTCAGGCAAGCAGTCACTCACTCAGGCACACACTAACTCAGGCACACTCTCAAGCACACACAGTAACTCAGGCACGCACTGAGGCACACAATCACTCAGGCACAACGCATTCAGGCACACACTAACTGTCCCTGAGTGAGTGCCTGAATGAGTGTGTGCCTGATTGAGTGTGTACCTGAGTGGCTAAGTGAGTGTGTGCCTGAGCGAGTGTGTGCCTGAATGAGTGTGTGCTTGAGTGAGTGCATGGCTGAATGTGTGCCTGAGTACAGTGTGTGCCTGAATGAGTATGAGTCTGAGTGAGTTTATGTCTGAGTGCGTGTGTGTGCCTGAGTGAGTACCTGAGTGAGTGTGTTCTTGAGTGAGTGTGTGCCTGTGTGCCTGAGTGACTGTGAGCCTTAGTAAGTGTGTACCTGAGTGCGTGTGTGCCTAAATGTGTGCCTGAGTGAATGCCTGAGTGTGTGCGTGAGTGAGTGTGTGCCTAGAGTGACTGTGTGCCTGAGTGAGTCTGCATTTGAGTGAGTGTGTGGCTGAGTGTATGTGTGGAAAAACTGAAAAGGAAAGAAAGAAAAAAAGATAGAAAGCAAGAAAAAAAGGATAGAAGGAAAAAATAAAAAGAAAATAAAAAAGAAAGAAAGAAAGTAGAAAGGAAAAAACCCAGAAAATAAGAAAAAAAGAAAGAAAGAAAGGAAGGAAGGAATGAATAAATAAAACAGAAAATAAAAGAGAAAGAAAGGAAGAAAGGAAAAATAAAAAAAGAAAAAAATAAGAAAGAAAGAAGGGAAAAATAATAATAAACAAATAAATAAATGAAAAAAGAAGTAAGAAAGAAAGGAAGGAAAAAAAAAATAAGAAAGAAATAAAGAGAAAGAAAGAAAAAAGAAAGAAAGGAAGGAAAAAATAAAACAGAAAAAAAAAGAGAAAGAAATAAAGGAAAAAAAACAAGAAGAAAGAAAGAAAGGAAAAATACAAAAGAAAAGAAGAAAGAAAGACAAAAGAACGAAGGGAAAAAATAAAAGAAGAAAGAAAGAAAGGGAAAAAGAAAGAAAGAAGAGAAAGTAAGAAAGAAAGACAAAGAAAGAAAGAAAGACAGAAAAAGGAAAAAAAAATAAGAAAGAAAAAAGACAAAAAATCAGATAAGAAAGTAAGAAAGAAAGGAAGGAAAGACAAAAAAGAAAATAAAGAAAGAATGAAAGTAAGAGAGAAAGAAAGAAAAAACATGAAAAAGGAAAAAGAAAAAAGATTGAAAAAAGAAAAAATAAAAAAGCAAATAAAAAAGAAAAGAAGGAAGAAACAAAGAAAGAAAAAAGGAAAAAATATAGAAAGAATAAATAAAAACAAAGCAAGAAAGGAAAAAAGAAAAATAAGAAAATAAGAAAGAATGAAAGAAAGAAAGAAAGGAAAAAAGGAAGGAAGAAAGAGAAAGAAAGAAGGAAAAGAAAAACTAAAAAATAAAATAAGAAAGAAAGAAAGCAAGCAAAAAAAAGAAAGATAGGAAAAAAATTAAATAAGAGAAAGAAAGACAGAGAAAGACAGAGAAAAAGAAAAGAAGGAAAGAAAGGAAAAAAATACAAAATAAGAAAGAATGAACAAGAAAGAAAGAAAAAAAGAAGGAAAGAAAGGAAGGAAAAAACAAACCCCAGAAAATAGAAGGGAAAGAAAGAAAGAAAGAAAGGAAGGAAGGAAGAAAGAAAGAAAGAAAGAAAGAAAGAAAGGAAAAAATAGAAAATTAAAAAAAAGGAAAAGAAAGGAAAATATGAAAAAGAAAATAAGAAAGAAAGAAAGAGAGAAAAAGAAAGAAAGAAAGAATAGAAAACATAAAAAAGAAAGAAAGGAAGAAAGACAGAAAGGAAAAAATAAAAATAAAAGAAAAAAGAAAGAAAGAAAGAAAGAAATGAAAAAAGAAAGAAAGAAAAAAGGAAAGTAAGAAAGGAAGAAAAAAGATAAAATAATGAAAGAATAAAAGAAAAAAGAAAAGAAAAAATAAAACTAAAAATAAAAGAGAAATAAGGAAAGAAAGGAAAAAATAAAAAAGAAAATAGGAAAAATAAAAGAAAGAATGAAACAAAGAATAAAAAATAAAGAAAAGAAAGAAAAAAGAAAGAAAAAAGAAAATAAAGAAAGAAAAAAGAAACAAGGAAAGCATGAAAGAAAGAAAAAACTAAGAAAGAATGAAAATAAAAAATAAAATAAGAAAGAAAGAAAAAAGAAAGAGAATGAAATGAAAAAATAAAAAAGAAAATAGGAAAGAAAGAGATAAAGAAAGAAAAAATAAAAAGGAAAATGAAAGAAACAAAGAAAAAATAAAAAAGAAAATTAAAAAGAACAAACGAAAGAAAAGAAAAAAGGAAAAATTACAAAATAAAAGAAGAAAGAAAAAGAAAGAAAGGAAGGAAAGAAAAATAAAAAAGAAAATAAGAAAGAAGAAATAAAGAAAGATAAAAGAAAGAAGGTAAATATAAGAAAGAAATTAATAAAGAAAGAATGAAACAAAGAAAGAAGAAAGAAATGAAAACATACAAAAAAAGAAAGAGAGAGAGAGAAATAACGTAAGGAAAAAATTAAAAAAAGGAAGAAAGACAGAAAGAAGCAGAAAGAAAGGAAGGAAGGAAGAAAGAAAGGAAGGAAAAATACAGAATAAAATAAGAAAGAAAGTATTAAATAACAAAGAAAAATAAATAAATTAAAGAAAAGAAATAGAAAAGAAGAAAGAAAGAATTAATGAAGAAAGGAAAAATAAAAAAGAAAAAATAAAAGAAGGGAAAAAAGAAAAAATAAAAGAAGGGGAAAAAAAAGAATATAAGAAAGAAAGAAAGGAAGAAAGAAAAGAAAAAATAAGTAAGAAAAAAATAAAGAAAGGAAGAAAGAAGAAAATGAATAACCTTGGAAATAAAGAAAAAAGAATAGGAAAATTAAAAAATAAAGTAAGAAAGGAAAAAAAGAAAGAAAGAAAGAAAAAATATAAGAAAGAAAGGCAAAAACAAAGAAAGAAAGAAAAAAGAAAATAGAAAGAAGAAAAGAAAGGAGAAAATAAAAAAATTAAACAGTTAAAAACATAACATAACGTAACGTAACATAACAAACCATAACATAACATAACCTAGCATCAAGTAACATAACGTAACGTAACATACCATTCATACCATACCATAACATGCCATACCATAACACAGATTACCATAAATTAACATACCGTAAAATACCGTACCGTACCATAACATACTGTACCATTACATAACGTAACGTAACGTAACATAACTTAACAAACCATACCATACAATATTACACCATACCATACCATAATATACCATACCACAACATACCAAAACATACCATACTATACCATACCATAATACAAAATAACGCAACATATCATATCATAACATAATGTACCTTAGCATAAAATCACATACCATGCCATACCATGCCATACCATGCCATACCATGCCATACCATGCCATACCTCAACACACCATACTATACTATAACATACCATAACATACTATACCATATCGTAACATACCATACTATACCATACCACCTTACATAAAATAACATAAAATATCATAACATACCATAAATACCATAGTATACCATACCATACCATACCATACCATACCATATCACAACTTACCATACCATACCATAACACAGATTACCATAGATTACCATAGATTACCATAGATTACCATACCATACCATACCATTACATAACGTAACGTAACGTAACAAACCATACCATACAATATTACACCGTACCATACCCTACCATAAAATAACATATCATAACATATCAGATCATAACATAACGTACCTTAGCATAAAATCACATACCATACCATACCATACCGTAACATACCAAAACATACCATAACATACCATACCGTACCATACCATAACATACTATACCATACCATACCATACCATACTATACTATACTATACCATACCACATTACATAAAATAACATAAAATATCATAAAATACCCTAAATACCATAGTATAACGTACCATAACATGTCATAACAAACCATTCCATAATATAACGTAACATAATGTAATGTAAACATAACGTAATGTAACACAGCACAACTAACCATACCATAAAATACCATACCGTAATGTACCATACCGTAACCTAATGTACCATAACCTAACGTACCGTACCGTAACTTAACCTAATGTACTGTAACCTAACGTACCACACCGTACCATACCGTACCGTACCATACCATACCATACCATACCTTTACCATACCATAACATAACATAACGTGACGTACCATGCCATAAATAAACATAACGTAAATAAACATAACGTAACGTAACATACTATACCATACCATACCGTAGCATAACATACCATACCGTACCGTACCGTACCATGGAATACCATACCATATCATAGAATACCATACCATACCATACCATTCCATACATACTTTACCATACCAAAACATACCATAACATACCATAACGTAATGTACCATAACGTAATGTACCATACCATACAATAGCATACCATACTGTACCATAAAATGTCATACCATAAATACCATATCATACCATACCATGCCAAAACATAACATAACATACCACAACATACCATAACACACCATTCCATACCATACCGTACCGTACCATACAATACCACACCATTCCATACCATACCACACAAAACATACCATACCATATAATAACATACCATAACATACGATACCATAATACCATAACATGCCATAACATAGCATACTATAACATACCATAACATACCATAAAATATACCATAACGTAAAATAACATAACATAACATAACATGACATAACGTACCATGCCATACTATCACGCCACATAACATCACATCAGCTCACATATTATAACATCACATATTATCACATCTCATATTATCACTTAAAACATATTATCACATCACATATTATCACATCTTATCACAAACCATATCAAAACATATTATTACAGCTTATCACATATTATCACGTTATCACAATACATCTTATCACATATTACCACATCACATCTTATTCCATCTTATTATCATATATTATCAAAACACATATTAAATATCACATCTTATCACATCACATATTATCACACCTTATCACATCACATATTATCACATCTTATCACATCTTATCACACATCACATCACATACTATCACATCACATATTATCACATCACATCACATACTATCACATATCACATACTATCACATCTTATCACATACTATCATATATTATCACATATCATCACATATTATCACATATCATCATATATCATATATTATGACATCGCATCTTATCACATATCATCACATCACATATTACCACACAATATCAGAAATTATCACATATTATCACATATTATCACGTATTATCAAATATCAACACTTCACATCAAATATTATCACAAAATATCACATCTTATCACATATCATCACATATTATCACGTATTATCACATATTTTCATATCTTACCGCATCACATTATCACATCACATATTACCACGTATTATCACATCACATTTTATTACATATTATATTATCTCATCACATATTATCAGATATTATCACATCTTATCACATCACATATTATCTCATGACATCACATCTTATCACATCTTATCACATCACATATTATCAGATATTATAACTTATCATATCACATATTATCACATCACATATAATCACATCACATATTATTACATCTTATCACATTGTATCACATCACATCAAATCTTATCACATTTTATCACATATTATCACATCATATATTATCATATATTATCACTTATCGCCTCACATCACATATCACGTATTTTCACAACTTATCACATATTATCATATATTATCACATCACATATCAAATATCAATGCTTCACATCAATTATTATCACATATTATCACACAGTATCACATCAAGTCACATATCACAATAAAACACATATTATCACATCAAATCACATCTTATCACATTTTATTGCATCACATATCACATATCACATATTATGACATCACATCACATATGATCACATATTATGACATCACATCACATCTTATCACATCATATATTATCACATCACATATTATCACATCACATATTACCACATATTATCACATCACATATTATTACATATTATATTATTTCATCACATATTATCAGATATTATCAGATATTATCACATCTTTTCCACATCACATCTTATCACATATTATCAGATATTATCACATGACATCTTATCAAATCTTATCACATATTAACACATCACATCTTATCACATATTATGACATCATATATCACATATATCACTTATTTTCACCTCACCTCACATATCACAGATTATCACAGATTATCACATCACATATTATCAGATATTATAACATATTATCACATCACATAACATCACATCACATATTAATACATCACATAATCATCACATCACATATTAATCATAACATCAATAACATCAAATGACATCACATATTATCACGTCACATCACATCACATATTATAACATCACAAGACATCACATCACGTATTACAACATGACATCACATATTATCACATCATATATTATCACATCACATATTATCACATCACATAGTAGCACATCACATATTATCACATCACACATTAGCACATATCATATTATCACATTACCGCATCACATCTCATATTATCACATATTATCACATATCACATCAAATCACATATTATAACATTACATCACATATTATCACATCACATCACACATTATAACATCACATAACATCACATCAAACCACATATCACATATTATCACATCGCATCACGTACTATCACGTCACATCACATATTATCGATTATTATAACATCACATCACATATTATCAATTATTATAACATCACATCACATATTATCACATATTATCACACCACATCTCATATATCATATATTATCCCATCACATCTCATATTATCATATATTATCTTTACTGAAGAGAATGACAATGTTTGTGACATCAGTCAGAATTTATTCCCAGCTCCAATTAATTACTTTACAATATTTGTTATGTTTACAGAATCCAGCAATGTGAATGCACTTCTTCAGACAACCTTTGGAGGTAATCTGGAAATTCCAAGTCATCTGCACAGGCTGGCAGTTATGACATGGGACTTACGGGAATAGCTTCACCTTCCCGCAAGGTGGGCAGCTGGAGGCCAGGCAGGATGCACCCACCGTCTAAAATAACAGCAAGCACCCATGCACAGACAGTTGAATCTTGTTCAGGAATGGAGCACTACCACTTCTTTTTTTCACTTGGATCCTTTTGAATATCTGCATAAGTTCAGCAAAAAGAGAGATGAACCCATTCTTAAAAACAAAGGGTAGAGAGGAGGATGTCACTGTGGCCATTGAGAATTTTCTCCTGCCATCATTCTTCACCTTCCACCAAAGAAATCCAAAGTCAGCAGTCTCGTCAAGACTGTTTCCAGGCTGCCTGTGGCTGTAAGGAACAGGGAAATCAGGAGGCAGTAGGGAAGTCCTGCGTCCTTTAAATACACAGCAATGGTTGTTACTAGCTTGCCACATTTAAGTCTTCGAGGAGTTTCTGGAGTTCAGATCAACGTTCCCCCAAAGCAAAACATCCAGCACCCAGTAGAAAAAGCAAGAAATACAGCAAAGAAAAAAAATATGGAGTTCCTTTTACTTACATTTGCTTATCTTTGTCACATGTTTAAGACACCGGGAAAAGAAATCAGGGTAGCACAAGTCTTACAAATGGGGTAATAATGTAGAAAAAGCAGAGACATTTGGATGGATGGGACCAATTAGGCAATGTATACCTGCCAGGAAAGGAATATTCTTACAACAGCAATGACTGCAATAAAAGCACATAAAGGACTGATTCTTTCTTCTTCAAATGTAAATAAGACTTGGAGCACGTTGTGGCATGTGGCACACATGGCAGGGAAGTGACAGGCATCTGATATTTGCTTAGCTTCCAACAAGAGAGTAGCATTTTGGCACAGCCTAAGTGGCATAGAAACGCAGGTGTGAGGTATGAATTTCACATTACCTGCTTCTATTGCCAACATTACATGCTCTGTTACTTTGGTTGGAATCTCACGTTTAGAGGGCCAAAAAATGACATTGTGAAACATCCAAGAGAAGAATTACACAAACTCCGGTTGTTCAGCTGTGCACCAGTTTGAGAAAACGCTTTCTGTGAAAATCCATTAAAGCAAATATGATATGACTCGTCTAGCTGCAAATCTAAGTGAGCTCCGCATAGTGCTGGCACAATTAGACACAGTCATCATTTCTTTGGCACTCAGTGTTTTTTAAGGAATTCATACTAAACTGATATTAGTTAGAAGCATGTTCTGGCATGAAAGAGGTTTTATTTAGTTGTATTCAGACATTTCAACAAGAATTTTCACCCAATGTCACCTGGATAAATTTAATGGCAACTAACCATTGACTCAAACTGAACACAGGTTTTGTAGTCGACCCATAAACAAGCACAGAGAGACAGGTTAACATGCCTAAACATCTTTAATATGCAGGGAAAGTTTTTGATTAATCTCTCCTCCCTTATTTGCATATAAAAATCACTCCCTAAGCACAGGAAAGCAGAAGAGGAATGGACCAAAATGCACTTGCTGAACAAAACGGTGACCCTATGATGTCAGCTCCCATGGACTCAAAGAAGCTCACCCAGGGAGTCACTGCCCGATGGGCCACCTCATGCAGGGCTGCGTTTTGTTGCAGAATACCAGTGGATTCAATGGATGCACTCCAGCATAAACCTGGATCCCCGTTACAAGGAAATATTAGCAACAGAGAGCATCAGATCCTTGTGCACAAATTCTGGTGCAATATGGTGCCTATGGCCACCTAGGGCAATTCCAAGGCACCATCAGCCTGATATACTTCCAAGTTTGTTGTGGTTACTTATCTTTTATTATCAAACTGCTGAAAATCATATAGATTATATTGACTTATTATTTTGGGAGGCTTTTTTGGTTCCTATGCTATCATTACTGATTACCTGACTTAAGTAGTTTCTAGATCACAACTCAAGAATTAGCTTGGCAGCTTATCCTTTGTTTCTCTCTTCTGTGCCAGTATTAACTTTTACCATTAATCAGCAGTTTTTAAGCAACTTACATCTTCGTTTTGATTCTGTGATTGATACAGCATGTAAAGACTTCAAAGCATACTTATTTAACTAAGACATCTCTTTACTGAATGTCACCTGGAATGAAATGTCTTTTCCAGCACACTGCATCCAGTTTTTCTCTGGAATGGTTAACAAAAAAATGGATCATGAGCCTTTTCAGACCGGGTTTCAAGCACTGGCTGACCAGCGTTGCTCAGATCTCATGAGGCTCCCAAAGGGGCAGAGCAATCCCTTTAACATCTCAGTACAAGCCAAAGGGATTGATACCACCTTTGTGTTTCATCTAGATGTTATGTATTTTCATGCATACTCTTGTGCTGCGTAAATCCTAGGAAAAACACATATATGAAAACATAGTAAGACTGCTTCACATTTGACTGCTTTTCCTAAATGAAAAGTTTCATAAATAAACAATCCATGGCACGTGTCTTTATATAGCTTCCTGGTTTTTGCTCCAAGAACTTGATCATTCTCAACTAATGTTCAACTTACTCAGCAAGTTTGCTGATGACACCAAACTGGGAGGAGTGGCTGACACACCAGCAGGCTGCGCTGCCATTCAGCAAGACCTGGGCAGGCTGGAGGGCTGGGCAGAGAGGAACCTCATGAAGTTCAACAAAAGCAAGTGTAGGGTCCTGCACCTGGGGAGGAACAGCCCCACGCACCAGCACAGGCTGGGGGCTGATCTCCTCAAAGGCAGCTCTGTGGGGAAGGGACCTGGGAGTGCTGGTGGGCAGCAAGCTGGCCATGAGCCAGCAGTGTGTCCCTGTGACCCAGAAGGCCAATGGGATCCTGGGGGGCACTGGGAGGACTGTGGCCAGCAGGTGAGGGAGGTGATCCTGCCCTTCTGCTCTGCCCTGGTGAGGCCACATCTGGAGCGCTGTGTCCAGTGCTGGGCTCCCCAGTTCCAGAGAGACAGGGAACTGCTGGGGAGGGCCCAGTGGAGGGTTATGAAGATGATGAGGGGACTGGAGCATCTCCCTTCTGAGGAAAGGCTGAGAGAGCTGGGCCTGTTTAGCCTGGAGAAGAGAAGGCTGGGAGGGGATCTTATCAACATCTACTAATACCTTAAAAGTGAGCGCCAGGAGGACAGGGCTGGGCTCCTTTCAGTGGTGCCCAGCGACAGGACAAGGGGCAATGGGCACAAACTGCAGCTCAGGAGGTTCCACCTGAACGTGAGGAAGAACTTCTTTACTCTGAGGGTGCCAGAGCACTGGCACAGGCTGCCCAGAGAGGCTGTGGAGTCTCCTCTGGTGACATTCATATCCCACCTAGATGTGACTCTGTGCAACCTGCTGTAGGTGAACCTGCTTTAGCAGGGGGGTTGGACTACATGATCTCCAGAGGTCCCTTCCAACCCTGACCATTCTGTGATTCTGTGATTCTGTAATGTGGAGCCAGTTATGCATAAATTTAAACCTGATATTGATAGAAAGAGCTTTTTTATGCAAGAATGTGCGGTGTCACTCAAAAATTAGCAGTGTTAGTGACTTTGTTAGTGGCTTCAGGAAATTTCTGGTGAGGGTCGGAATCCTGATCAGCCATTTCTCTTTGTAAAGTGAAATTTTAGCCACACAGAGAATGAAGAATGGTTTAGACTTGTATTTCTTTGTGTACAACTTTTTTCTGGCTCCATCTGCCTTTGTGAGACTCCTTTCAGTTTATTTTCCTCCTTTTATTTGCCCTCCCCGCATTTCTAGGATAAGAAGGCAGCAGTCTAATTTCTTTAGATGGGAAAAATGATAAATGTTTGTAGTTACTAGCTCCAAGGACTTACAACAAATTTGGAAACTGCTGGCTGCTGTTAGATGGTGGATGGTAGTTTGGGGGCTCTTTAGCAACCTGCAGCTTTCAAGCTGTTCAGGTGGAATTTGTTATGCTGGGGCTGCATCCATGAGCAGAGGGAGTCTGTGCTAATATGGTGCCAACTGGTTGATATAAATATCTAGCAGCAGGAGATCCAGGAGAGACTGCTGAAGCCAGAAGTGCTGGCTTGCAAAGGAGCAATGAGATGCCCTGCAAACCTACTGTCATCTCATGTCCACAATGTCTCAACACTTTTAAGTATGTGGACTCTGAAGCATTGTAGGGTTAGGAAGCTGGGTAGCTGTTCCTTCATTTGTATTTTTATTTTATGACCCCCTTTCAACCTCTTGGAGGTGCTCTAAGAGGGAGAAAGAAGATGAATCATAACCTAGTTTCCAGAAACCTTAGCAACATGACACAGTCAGAACCACAGGTGTGATAAGGACAGTGGAAAAAAACCCCAACAGCTATGATATTCCTAAAGATATTTGGTCTTTACTGAGGAATTGTACCATTAAAGAGTAAAAAATTGCATTATTGATGTAAGTACAGTGAAAAATATGGTAGAGAAGCAGTGTCTGAAAGCAATATAAGTAATTTCCTCAGAACCTGATTTTCTAGAAGAATGGTTTTACTCACTGAGCTATTGCAGTGATCTATAAACAGGTGAGAATGCTTTTATAGCAAATGAGGTGTATAACATAAAGCCAAAATCCCCAAATGAGTCCTGTGATGTACTTGAGTACATTCCTCAGGGGCATGCAATATGTTGGTGAGACAACACCCATATTAAAGGTCAGAAACTGTGAACAAAAATCACAAGAGGGAATACAGAAATTTCCGCTCGTGGAGCACTTTAATGAGATGAAACTTCCTGCACATCTTTAGAGTTTATAGATATCAACTGTCCTAAAAGCTCCTGGAGAGGGTGAGGCAGGAGCACCTTATTAAGACAGCAAGAAGCAGAGGATTTAAAATTTAAATGTGTCACTATCAAATACCACAAATCAATAACCAAAATAGATTATATATATATTTGTATAAGACTGGGAGAAGAAATCTGTTCCTCTGAACAGGTTACCTCTGCTTGATTATAGACAGTTTCATGAAAGCCCCACAAAAGGCACAGCAGCAGAGTTAGCTACTACGGGCAGTAGAAGGTAAGGAGGCAGAGACCTTTGTCTCATCACAGTTATTCCACTGGAGCTGTCTACTGTCGTAAACATATTGGGAGAATCTGCAGGCGGTTGCCTCTGCTGTGCGCTGAAGCAGAACAATGTCTTCAAAAGGTTAGTCAGGATGAGTTTGGTACAATGCTGTGGGTGATGCTCTGTTTGTGTTGAGAAAGGAATGTACCCTGAATAATTAGAAAAGGTTCCACTGAATGTACTCTGAATAATTAGAAAAGATAAGGTGGGCACCTGAAGGAGATAAGAAGACCATCAAGTTAGGAAATCATTGAACAAAGAAAAATGAGAGTCTACCCCTCCTAGATCCCACCTATTGTGAATGGAATGATTAGGTGTCAAAATCAAATGAGTATGTATTTAAAGATGTTGTGCAACCTCTCGCTAAAAACTGTATAAAATACCTGACTTTTCACTGAAAACTTTGGAGCTAGTTTGTCCGGTGCAAATCGGCTAGCTCCCCAACGCTGCGCGAAATGAATACCTTTGCTGCTTAAAGACAAAATTGATCTCTGAGCAGTTACTCTTGCCGTTTCGGCATCAGCGCTGCTGCCTTTCTCAAATGGTGTGCTCTTCTGTGCAGTCATGGCAAAAACTTCTTATTAGTGTGGACAATGGAGTGTCTGCAGAGACAAGCCTGGTTTGTGCCTGTAGCATGGTTATGAGTGGTCAGACATCACCTTAGTTCTAATATTGCCAATAAATTCAGCTATCATTGTACAAGGGACACATATACAAGGACAGCTTGTATCATCTAATCCTCATTAATTGTTACTGTACTTGGAGGTAACACAGTACTGATGCATTTTGCAACACAAAACTGCTTTCAGAAAGGCTGTTTTACTGTTTCTTTAGTGATATGGACTTGTTGGGAGGGACAGCAGTAGACAGTAAATGAATGTATTCCCTCATTGCAGGCATGACGGAGATTGACTAAACAGGCTAACTTCACAGTTTCTCTGCCTTCATTTTGAAGTGAATATCGTTTGAATATTTGCTTGAATCTCTGTAGAGCTATTTTAGTATGGCAATACCTGGTCACAAATGCTTGATTTTCACTAAGTTTCTCAATGGGGCTTTGATAAGCAGAGACGAATTTGCTTACTACTAGAAATGATCTTTGGAAAATAAATTATATTTATAAATTAATTTATGAATTAATCTTTTATCTTTATACACTGCTAATACATACAAAAATAGAAAAACAGCATAAAAATAAATGTATTGTAAATATTTCTAGTTTTACAGTGTTGGTTCATCTGTATAATCTTTATTAATCAATACTAAAGAGGAAAATGTGACTGAACTAAATGAAATTTGATCCAGCAACTTCAATATGTGAACAAAAGCATTATATGCATGAAACTAAACATAAGTGTTTGAAATGTCTGACTCACACATTCTCTGTTTAATATGTATATACTTCACACAAGAAAGTGAATAAAGGTAAGAATTAAATTGGTTATCCTAAGGGCCCTGAGATGTTAAACTTACCTAATGTAGTTAACAAGGGATGAAATGTGGATATGCTGTCAGTAATTCAAGACCAAGCAAAAATTGCCATGATTCTTCTGGTTTGAGTGATGTAGAGAAGAATCTCTGATATTTTAAAAACATTAAGAAACCCTGTCTGGAAAATCTGACCATTTGGAACTAGCTTAGTAACCAATGCTCTTCTGTCTCACATTGTCAGGGCTGAACAGTGACCATTTACACTGTGGAGATTAATCTTTACTGATCTGTGGATCCTCACAGTTTTCAAGTGGAGACTGAGACTCCTTCATTCTGACTGGAAGCCTACCAACAATAAGAATTAAATTTTTTAAATAATCCTTCATGAACCCACTACAAATAGTCCGCAGATGACTAAGGGTCCACAGGTTGAAAACCACCGCTTTAAGAAATGATACTTGCTTAATTCCTGTATACTGGTAATATATGCTTAAATGAAATTCACCAGTTTTTCTATTTATGTGGCATTCCATATTCCTAATTCCATCTGTGTAACATAATTTCCCTGGGATACCTATCTAAATTGTCATCTGCTGCCTATTGTTTATGCAATACAGCTTAATGTACAATGCAATACAATGTAGCTTCTGTACGTGTAACAACTCCTGCATTATCTTATTTGTTCTCCTCTATCTTCTGGTGTGCTTACTTCAATTAGTACAGAATAATGTCACTATGACACTATGACTATAATCACATAAAGAGAAATCTGACAAGTACTTCAAAATGGCTCAGATCTTTATTCCCCTAATTGCTCCAGTAAGTCTGTGCATATCATTGACTGTATTACATCTGGAATTCTTGTGCAATACCAACTGAATCATACACTTCCAGTGCTATGCAGGCTGTTAATCAAGCAGACCTCTGTTATTCTAGTATAATGTAAGACAACAGATTCATGATCCAGTTGCTAGGGGTTTTTTTGTGGGGTTTTTTCATAACTGAGCAGAAGACTGCAAACAGAATGAGTTTCATGTGAAGGATGTTGTGGCATATTTAAATTTACAATAGAGAATATTTTTATCATGGCCTCTCAGTAATGCAAACTACCTTTATTTTGGAATTACAATACTAAATTTAGTAGCATGTCACTGATGTTGATACGTTTTCAAGTTTAAAGAAATATGGTCTTCTAGTCGCATAGGTGGTAAGAATTCTTTACAATGACTCTCTTGAGGAGGTATCTTTTACTTATGTTAATAAACAGATAAGATTAAATTAGTTACAGAAAATGGTTAGGTAAAAACCCCCTAATTTCATATATAGTTCCTTTATGTCTGCTGACTAGACATTTTATGTTTCAACTTCTATCTGTATTAAGTAGGTGTTCTATGGCTTACATTCATGCAATGCCTACATAGCTTCGTGAAGTCTATAAAAATAGAAGTTAAAACTGGTGCATAAATAAGCTTGTAGAATATCAAGTGAAAGTTCTTGTCATAGAAATAATTCAAGTGTATAGAGAGACTATCTTGGCTGGTCACAACATTCAGTTGAGCACTATTATTATAGTTTACTGACAATACTAATAACTTAAGACATCAATCTACAGGCATGGCTATTCTTAGTAGAAGACAGTAAAAACAAACTGCTTAGCTTACAATATTCACAACACTGAAGCATGCCCTTAGCAGAGTGGTACAAATGGCAATATGCTGCTGAGCTCCTCAAAATCTGTAACAAGTTATCCAAAGCACAGACAAACCTTCAGGAAGTCTTTGAAAATATAGATCAAATTCCAGTACAAATTCTTTCTCCAAATTCTGCACTTCTGGAAATCTGCTCCCTCTTAAATTATGATAAAGTCTCTGTTACAGTTAGGTCTGTCAAATGGGAACATGCCCATGACCTGTGACTCACTGTGTGCAAGGCCCTTTAAAGTAAAAATATACACATTTAATCTACCTGGACTTTCAAGCACTGATTCCAGACCTTAAGGACGTGGGTGCCAACCTTGGATAGCTGCCATTCATTTCAACTCATCTTTGTGCCTTGTGCTATTATGATAATGAACTTTGCTGGAAGCAACCGCATATTTTAAATCAAGAAAAAAATTCAAATGCCAGCTGCATGTGTTCAATGTGGTATTTATTAGGGAAGAAAAACCGATGAAGTAAAGCTTTTGCTCTATCACATATGAAGGTGTACTTTGAAAAACTTCAGTATTATCCTCAAGAAATTAAGTTACAAAAGTCAGGAACTGGCACAGTATGTTCTCAGCCAGTTAAATGCTGCATATTATTTTGGCAAACATTTCTGCTGGCAGTTGTTAACCTCAGGCAACAGAAATACATGTTTGCAGAGTAGTAAAGAGCAACTAGGGAATTTATTTATTCACCCCCATAAAAGCTTTTCTTAACTGATATGCAGAGTTACTACTTCAGAATTAATTATAAACCAAGCTAATTTTAAGTGGCAGCTTTGCTGGTTGACTTTAGTTTTATTTCTGAAAACCACATTAACAGCATGCAGCTAATAGTGCGTTTATAAATTATAGGCAAAATTAGTAGTGCTATTAGTATAAAACTATGCTTGACTTCTATAATTTTCAGAGAATAAAGGACCTTTACTGTCTCTTCTTTTTGGGAAATAATTTTTAAAATTCAGTAACTGACATCAGGTGAAAGAATATTCAGTTCAAAGGAAGAAACAAAACCAGACAAAAAACACAGACTGGTTTATATTTTTATGACTATAAGCAATGTTCCTCCAGTCTGGTAAGGGATTCATCCCAACATGTCCTTCAATGTGGCACTAGTATTTTATAATGACTTCCTACAAGTCCTTTGTGATCTTGACTGTCTCTGTCCATTGCTCTTATGAAGATATGCTCCATGATACTGTGCTTGTCAGAGTGGTTTTCTGTTCCAAGAAATAATTTGTTTCTCCTGTCAGGCCCAGCACATCGTCTTTCTCAAAGAGAATTTTCTGGATGGCCATCTGGAAGCATCACCTCAGCGCAAAACAGGCAGGCTGCTGGATTTGTGTTGGCTCACTTCTCCTCAGTACTGGCTATTGCCTGAAGGCATCATTACATTTTACTCCTGAACTACACAGCATTATAACTAGATATGCAGGTAGGATATTTTGATTGCTGAATTCTGGGCTCTTTATGTTTGTGACAAGACTCAGAGAAAGACCCAGGAAAAAAATAAATGTGCAGAGGAAGGAAGCAGCTGAGGACAAGCAGAAATAATGATCCAAGACTTCAGAACTGAGTAAGCGCATGGAGGTGTAATACCATACCTGAAATGCAGCACTGAGAGCCCTCCCTCAATGCAGTGTTTTGGAAGAAGAATTGGAAAGACCACCAAAAGAAATGAGCAGAAAAGCAATCAAAAGCCAGAGCCAAGGTGCTAAAAGCAGGCATGCCCAAACTATGGAGAAGTTAGATTTCAAGAGTTCTGAAATTTGGGTCTTTCTATAGTCAGAAAACGTTATAGAAAACGAAAGTAGTAACTAAGAAATGCAGGATAAAGCAGATGAATCCTCCCTGGATCTAGAGAAAGCTGGGAGGATCAATGAGAAAAGAGGAAAACTGACTTACTTTTATTAATATTATAGTATTTTTCTGCCTGTCTTCATAATTAAAGTCTAAAACATGGCTGCATTTTTTCCATGCCATGTATGGTGCTTACATTTAAATCGTCTATGGGCTCATGACTACACTTCAGTGAAACTAATGCCATGAAAGTCTGTAGACTTGGGATGAGTCAGCATTTATAATAAAGATCAGCTTGGTGAAAAGAATGCTAAAATAGTTTATATTATAGTATTATAACTTTTATGCTTCTTCAGTTAATATGCTTTAGGAATGTGTATGATTATCACCAGACAGAAGAATCATGAATCATTCAGTTTCCAAAGGATGCCCACAGAGAACAGTCTCAAATGCAGACATTTGAGAGTTCCCAGATTACCTGCTGGAGCTGGAGAGATCGATTCAAGGTCTTTCATGGCTAAGTTATCAGCTTTCCTCAAATGGCATTCAAATATTGTGCTTCAGAGGTCAGCTGGAGTTACTCTGGTATAAACTGAGGGTAGTCCAACATGCTGGGGTTAACCACCACCTGGGTTTAAAGGCAGATGAAGAAACGTGGGTTTTTTTCAAAATACCTGTGTCACTGTTCATATGTCTAATTTAGTAACTGTAAAAGTTAGCACTCTCACCAGAATTATCATCAGCTAAAACTATTGCATCAGACCTGTCATGAGGTGTGAGTGCTGAGAAAGACTTGGTGGTCAACAAGTAGGGTAGCATCCAAGGACAGGATATTTCTACACATAGGGATGAGTAGGAACCCTTGGTTTCATTTACCAGATACAGTCTGTTCTTTGAAGGGAGGAAAAGAACACAGAGCCTTTCAGTGACCAGACACCTGCTCTTCCACTTACTGCGAATCACTCAGATTTCAAAAAATTAAGTTAGCTTGAAAAAGCAGACATGGAGTGTGGAAAGGAGTAAATACTGTTTTCTCTTCATTTCATGGTGCAACGTAAGCTAAACATTCTTCATGAAATTACTAGCAAAATGTGGTAAGCATAAATATAAAACTGTTTTTGCCATGTATAGTTTTCAGTCAGTAAGTGCCATCATAGCAACAGTGTAGAGAATGGAGCCCTTACAAAAAATCAGCGATCATTCTTTTTTCCCCATTCTTTTGCTAATGTTATTCCTTCAGTGCTGCCATAGAAGCCAATGGAAATTTTGCTACAGGTTTTAAATGGAATACGTCAAGATTTTTGTGTTATAATGAAGAAAGATATGTTGAAATTTTGAAAGTTATTTTTGCCTTCTAAATGTAAAATAGTCTATTTACCTGGTACTGTATCTGATCCTTTAAATAGGAAAAATTCCTGTTTATATCAGCTGTTTATTAGTTACAGTGGAGTCTTGCAAGATATCTCACGGAAATGTGTTTTTTCCCATAAGGGAAGATTATGATACATATACACACATATAAAAGACAATAAAAACGTTAAACATTAAAACTACATTGACACCTCTGTCTTTAGTTTTGCTACTTAATTTCCCTTGGCTACATTTCAGCGAAGAGGATGATTTTTCCCGATGACTGTGATTTATTTTTTTTTAAAAGAGGCTTTCCAATAAGCAAAGGTAAGCTTCTCGAAACAGGTTGCCCATTACGAGGGGTGCTAGATATTTCATGCGGGTCCTGTAGATTGGAAACACGGGTCTGTACTGAATATTCGGTAGAGATTGACGGCGTGCGTTTAAACGCCATCGCTGCTGGGTTTGTTCCACCCCGGCCCCGGACCTCGCTCGGTCCCGGTGCGGCGGCGCACGGCCGGGCCGCGGGGCCGCAGCAGCGGCTGCCCGGGGAGCTGCTGCCACCTAGCGGGGCATGGCCGCCCGCACCGCGCCGGGCCCCCGTCCGGGCGAGGCGTGCAGCTAACCCCGCGCTGCCCGCCAGACCTCCCCCGACACGCAGCCGGGTCCCTTCCAACAGCGCTGCCCCTTACAATCTCCCTTCTGCTCGATATACGGCAAAGAATCGCCTCTTAACGTACCCTTAGCTGTACTGGCTACTCCTCACCGGTCCTCATTAATATCCTTATCTGTTCTATTGTGGAAAATATCAAAAGCTGCCACATAATAGGGGTAGATTTACCATAAAGAAAGCAAGCCCCACCTTGCTTCTGAAGTTTATGGATACTATACACTATAGCTTCCCATCAGTGCTACCCCAGGCCCTCAGCCTCCTGCGCACAAGTCCTACGGGCACAAGGGCCTGCTGCTTGTACTGCAGGGCTCAGCGGAGGTCTTTCGTGTGGGTTTCATGCCAACAGCATGCCTTTTTCCCCCGAACCGTATCTACCCTGCTACAGTCACAGGAGGGGCTGGGACAGGTTAGTTGTTCCCCCGCTCCCCACAGCATGACTCGAGCGCCTCAGGTTACGAAGTGACGGCCGCAGGGCAGCAGCCGCCGCCCCGCCGCCAGCTGAGAGCGGTGCCGCGGGGCCCGGCCGCCGCCCCGCCGCCCCCGGGTGCCGGCCTTGCCCGCCTACACCTCCCAGGCGGCTGCGGGAGCCCCTTTTCCCGCCTCCGCCCGGGGCTGCTGGGAGCTGTAGTAGCGGGCAGAAGGAAGATGGCGTCCAAGATCCGGGTGGTGCTGCGGCCGGTGAAGAGTATCGTGGTCCGCTTCTGCCCCTTCGAGTCCAACGTGGAGAGCACGAGGTGAGGGGGCCGCGGCGGCAGCCGGCTCCGGCCCCGCGGCGGCGGCCTGGGCGTGCGGTGGCCTTCGGGCCCACGGCCGGCGGGGAGGCTACCCCCCGGCTACCCAACCTGTGAAGCACGCAGCGCCCTTCCTGCGCCAGGGCGTGGGGTCAGTACGCTCCACGGCCGTTGTGAGGGCTGAGCCTTTTGCCTTTAATTTTATTTTTCTGGGGGGGTGGGATGGTGTAGAAGCAGGGGCTACGTGTGCCCGTAGTGTGGCCTGTGCCCCAGGCCCTGCCGCAGAGCCCAGGCGTGGCGAAGGGCACAGGCCTGCTTCTCTCCTGGCGGGGAAATGGCAGCATCTGTTGTACCTCTCGGGAGGAGAACCTTCTTTCCCCAAACGTCTGCTTTACTGTGCATTGACTTGCGTGATCTTGGCCCTTGAAAGCCTGTATTTATCAGGGCTTTGTAACTTAGTCTAGGCAGAACCTTAACGCTGCTGAATGAGAAGACGCTGGGTTTGTCATAAGGGCTCTGTTTATGGCGTTACCAATATGCACACAGCATTCATTCGGTGCTGATTTTTGGAGCATCTCTGCGTTTAAGGGTGGACCTTTGCTTACGGGCAAGTGCATTTAGCTTTACCAAACTACCCAGGGAGATGCCCCTCAGCTGCAGAGCATGCAGCTCTGTAAGCACTAGTCCAAATGCTGATAATGGGAAAGAGAGTGAGCAACAGCTGCTGCTCTATCTTGGTAGTTAACTGTTGGAGAAATCTAAGTAATTGTGCCTCTTGAGTGATGTAAGTTCTTCACCAAACAATTGTAAAATGTCATTTTGCAAGAGCTTTACAGACATACCTACTTTTGAAATGAGCTAAATAACTTAACTTAGAATGTCTTTAAGCTGCTGGAATGTCAATTTGCTGTCACGCGTTTCAGAAATCTACAGGAGACCGAATGTTAAATAAATAAATAATGACTCTGAGCCAAACAATAAAGCGTTGGCAAGTAACTGGTGTATAAAGAAAAATTTACATTACTTTGCTGATTTTTTTTCCAAAAAATTATTGTTACAAACCCAGCTAAGAGAAATGCACAAAGTGCATGCTTTGGTATGCTTTTTACATATTAGCATATAAGGGCTATCTATTTGGATTTTTAAGACTCATCTCGTAATAAGTACCTGTCTGAAATTATTTAAATATTTCATAATAAGTAAATAATACAAATATTAAATACAAATCCTGTTTTGTTTATACTTTTGTTGCCTGGCAATATCAAGATATTTAGATTAGTTTTAGAAATATACTTACTATAATTTCTATCTACCACCTACTTTAATGTATTTTTCAAATGTATTTTCAGAAAATTTCTTAGATGCATAAACCACAAAAAAATCCAGGCCACTAATAGAAACTGTGAAGTGACTGCTGATGTGAGACATGATGGATCTGAACCGCTTGTAGATGTTATGTTTGGTAAGGAGCTCATTTTTAATCTTGGAAAAAAAAAAGAAAATATTCCAGGTTTCTGTTGTTATGAAGTTACTGTCTTCTCTATGATTTTTTTTTATTTTTAATTTGGCTACTTTTATTTTTTTGGTTCTGGTCCATAGCTAGGTGTTGTGCAGCTGGGAGGAAAAAAGGGAGTCACAAACATCCTGATGTCTAGATAAATGTGTATTTATGCCTTTGTACTACAGTAGGATCTGGTGGATCTTAGATCAAAGAAATTACTTAACTTCAGAGTTGAGCCTACATTTGTAGGGACGTGTTTGTGTGACCTTGCAGTCCAGTTCCAGGGAAGTGTAGCTCTGTTTTGATGTAAGAATCTGTTCACTTTCTGTAATTTTTTAATGTTATCTGTGGTGGAGGCACCTCAGTCTTGAGAACAGAAAAGTTGAATACCTTTAGTTGCTTATGTAACTTACTGTGCAGTTTGAAGGAACTGCTCATATGGCTAAGACCATACATGTGCAGATGGACTTGCAGAATGAGGTCAACTGATGTACAACAAATTTCTTGGTTCCTTTGAGGCTATAGTGAGCAAGCAGGGAATTGATGGTGGAAATTTCATCAGTTCTGGAAGCCGCCCAGATTCTAGGCTCTGAACAGATGGCTTTAATCTGCTTTTGTCCTTTTCTCTGGCAGCATCTTCTTCCTGCTGTGCTGTAATGGACCAATATGTCATGTAGTCCATTAGAATTTTCATTATTATTGATTCATGCTACCCCCTTTTCTTTAAACTTCCATACATTTTGTGAATCTGTAGAAATATTGAGAGTATTGAATATACTTAATTTTGCTTAGGAAAGTCCAGTTATTTCAGTGTTGACATTGCTTGTTTCTCCTTCCCCTATGTCTCTGTCTTTCCCATCCTTGTTTATAACTGTGATGTATTAAGACTTAAGCAGTAAAGCTTAATGTTTTTCACAGCATAAAACCAAAACAATTTATTCCACTAATGCCAAGAGCTATAGTTCTGAACTCTTTGTTCTCTAAGAGCTGGTTATTTTCCAAGGGAAGACTTTGCAACCCTTGTAGTTGGCAAACATGGGGCTAGAACTTGGATGCCATGCATGGTATTGCATTATATGGGTTTGAGTAAGGCTATTGTATTTGCACATCTTGCAAAAATAAATAACTAACTTGGGTACAATACTTCTACTGCCTCCTCCCTGTTCTAAAATAATTTATTTCAGAATTTTAGACATCCTAGTGCTTTCTGGTTTTTTACATTATAATCACCAGATTGTGTTAACCGATTTATCATTTTGGCTAAAGAAGTAAGTTAAACAGACCGTAGACAACATACTGCTAAAATGCTGAGCCATGTTAGAAATTATGCCTTCCAGTGCCTTCTGTGCCTTCTGTTAGATGACTTTGAGGGCATATTATGAGCCATTTTTATCCAATATGTTCTTACTATAGGTATATATATAGGCAAATGTTTCAAATTTTTCAATAATGCAATACATAACTGAAAAATACATGTGTACTGTGTGCAGTTAACATACTTGTTTGTTGGTGGTGCATAATCAGATTCCTTGGTAAGCGGAGTACTTTCTAATCAGATGAGATGAACAGGGTATTTGGATTTATATATACAAAACAGAACTGCACACTAAAGGGATTGTGACTTTGACTTTGTGACTTCTTAAATTTTTGTCCCTTTCCAGCTGATGGAGACCGATTAATAATGAAGGGAGCCAACCTGACGACAATAGAAATGTTGACAGCATTGGGGTCCAGATGTAATGCAAAAGAGCTTAAGGAACAACAGAAAAGCAAGAAGAAGAGTCCCTGAAGAACAGAAGAACAGCTGTGTTTACCTTTACATGTGTTAAAAACAGCGGGCTGCACAGAAGGCTTTTCTCCTATGCAACAAGATCTGGAAGAGAGATGGCCAAAACAGTGAGCAGTTTAACATGTAGCAGAAAGAACCATTTAAATGTTCCCTGTCTCCCCCTGAAGGAAAACATAGTGGATCAACACCAGATCTTCTAACACTAGTGGGACAGAGTGGCTTAAGATGCCTGAATGCATCTTTTAAAGCAGCTGCCTTTCAGTTGCCTGCATGTTGAGAGTAATATCACATGTATTTGCATATAAATGAATTATGCATATTGGCTATTAAATTAATATTGAACTGAAGACAGATCTCTTTGGACATTATTTTCTACAAAATTTCTGTACAGTAGAATGCAAAATACTATTAGAGTGGTTATTATTTTTGAACATCAAGTGCAAAAATTTGAACAAAACTTTGAAAGCATTCATCATCGACTTAGCTGAGGGACAGTGCACTGCAAATTCAGAGTGCATTTTGTAATACTATGTTTATAATACATCAGTTGCTAAGTCCTTGCCATTTTTTTTCTCTCTTTCAAGAAAGTGTGAAATTTGCTAAATGTAAATTTAGCTCAGCAATTAAAATAACAAGGTAATGGGACTGTGAACACACAGTAGAGCTACTCATGCTGCTTGAAAGTAGCCAAGTTTAGCTCAAAGGGAAAGGTAAGTTAGTTTTTTTGATAATTGGAGAAAAGTGCTATCTTTGAAGTTCAGTTTTGTAATATTTTTGTTGCTTGCTTTTGGGAGATTTAGTGAAATATTTTATAAAGATCAAAGGGAGAAATGTATTTGGTGTTTATGGCCCTGTGTCCAACCCTGTTTACTAACATAAGTGCTTAAGTGTCTCACCTGTATTGCAAAGCGCTGTGGGTTTGGGAGGGTTGATCTCTCCTCAGGCTGTGCAGGTGAAGGTGTCAACTACACATGTACTCCATGTCCATTGGTTTTGTTCTAGTTCAATTCATAATGAAAATAACTGAAATTACAGTTTTGAGAATTGTGAGTGCAGTACATTGAGAGGCATCGGTTCTACCTGTTGTTAATCATATGCCTGACTTATATGAAATTATAGTACATGTGTTTTCAAATTTAATTTGGCAGCAGATTTAGGGTGCAATCTGAAATTGGTTTTACCTTAACTTTTGCCAAGATTTGTAAATGACGCTGTCCTTTCTGAAAGCATCAGTGTTTTAAATAGCACTGTCAAGGTAGTTCTTAGCAACTTCTTCACCAGGATACTGAGGTCGGAGTGGTATCTTTCACTGGAGAAGCAGAACTGTGCTAAAGACATTTGCTAATATGCTATGGTGGCCTCCTCTGCAACAAACGGGAGAGAGTGGGATAAGATGATTGGGGCAGATGAGTCAATGAAATTTAGATGTGGGAGCAATGTAAGTGAATGACTTCGTCTGGGATAAATACCTTCTCTGCAGTCTGTTATTTTTATTTTTATTTTTAATTTTTTATTAGGCCACCAGCTCTTCTAAGTGGTTTCATAGTGCTGAGCTCCCAAACCTGCTACTGATCTCCCTTCTAGTCATGAGAACGTCTGAAACTGAGAGGATTTTAAATCCTGTGAATCTAGAAGAGGATCATAGAAAGTGGACCAAATAGAAATAAGGCTGTTCAAAGGACAGTTTGGGTATTTTTTTATTTTATTTTTTTCCCCTTCCAGTTTAGAAGAACATTGTACAGCATGACTTTACCTGAAGAAACCCGACACGAAAGTCACAATTGTTCCAAGTAGAAGAACACTGCAGAATTTTTTATTCTGTAATTAATCATGTATTCATATGCTCAAAAGCCCTCTTACTGTAATATATCAGTGATTTTTGTGTTGGGTTTTTGTCCTTTACAGTTTGTACAACAATGTCAGTGTGCAAAACGTGTGTTTAAATGTGAAACACTTGCATCTTAAATAATTAGCCATCTTTAAGTACTTAAAAAACATGTTAAACACTATAGAAATTTAGTATTATATTGGCCCAAGATTGGGGTCTATATTTATGAAGAGAAAAGGGAGAAGAATGAAGATCACAGTTCAGGCTTTTTACAGCCAAAACCAATCCTCTCCACTGTTGAAAAAAGATGAGTATTTTTTGTTGTTTCTTTACTCGCATGGATAGGCATCCTGCTGTGTAAAGACATGCTCTTACTGGGTGCTTTCACTTTAACCCAGAGATGCCCAACCTTTTTGCTTAAGTTAAGCCAAAGGCATGTAACATAGACGCTGAGAGATGACTGACAATTCAGTGGGTGAGGTGTTAGCTGACGCTACTTTTGCTGTATGTGCTAGTCACTGCAATTTGCAGTGGTAAAACTCTAGTATGTTTTGTGCATGAAAAAGTAATGACTAGGATTTGAATATGTAAGGTATAAATGAAAACATACAGGACAGAAAAAATAAAGCTAAAAATGTGCATTTTCAAGGCTACAAGATATTGAAGTGATACAAACAAGCAACATGGGCAAGGAGGAACTCATCTGGTGATTATTATGCTAATATGTAGAAAATTGCTCTTCCTGTACCATGTAGATAAAGGTACAGATTTATTTTTGAAGTATGCTGAAGATAATCTTTAATGAATTTCTTCTCTAAGCATTTAGATAACTTTGCTGCAAGCTGTTCGTGCAGTATCGATTTCTGCTGCTGTCTGACTGACTGAAACAAAGCCAAGTGACCTGCTACTCTGACATCTTCCTGACATGCACAGTCTAGGGCTGTGGATGTAGGTGGTATTAAGGTCAGTCATGCAGAACAAAGCGTGGCTGGGTGAGCACTGATTTTGCATGTTATTATTCTTTAACCCACTAATCTTGATTAGTGTACCACACCAAAAATATGAGTGCTTGCCTAAGTATAAAAGGAACTGGAACAGGCCCTAAAAATACTGGGATTAATTAAATGCAAACACCATGTCCATGTAAGGTGTCTGATGACAGGTGATAACATTAAAATGCTTAGATCTCTTAATACCTGGCAATTTAAAAAAATTATTAGAATCATCTTAGACCTGTGTATTGGACAAGTACCTATTTATTTAGAAGTTCTTGTCAATGTGTAGGGAGAATAGTCCTGAAGTAGATGAATGTGCCACTCAGGTAGCACTCACTGGGCAGGGTGCTTCCTTTTTAAGTATCTGCAGCATTGTTTTTAGAAAAAGAAAATGGTATCTTCATTGAAGATTTCAGCAGGGAGCAGCAATGTTAGTGAACATTTCCACAGCAAGTTTTAACTACTAGCTGGCCCAAGTAAGTACAAAAACGCAACATCCCAAGGCCTTTTTTGCAAGGTAGAAAGAAGTAGAAACATGGTATCAGATGTAGTTCATGCATGCTAGTGCAAATTCTGTTTTTTGTTATTTGTGGAAATCTCAATTTGGGCAATTTTGTAGGAGAAAATTGTAGGAGAAACTCTACAATGCAGTATTGCTGTGTGAACCCCACTTGAGTGGAAAATGCTTTACATCTCAAGTATTTTGAAAGTGTTGCAAGCTAATACATTTTTGCAGTCTGTGACCGTGCAGAAGATACCATCTACTAATTTCAGAAAATTGTCAACAACTGTTTGCCCTGTAGGATGTGGAAGAATGCATTAATTTTGGCTGGCTTTTCCTAGTTCTTCCCTTTTACTACATATGAATTTTGAATGACGAAGGAGTTTATATGGTGTAAGGAAGAGCAAAAAAACCCCAAACCCTAAATATCCTTGGATTATGTTTTGACAGTTCTCAAAACTTTTGCTCCCATATGTATCATCTGCATGTCTACTCTGTGCAGGTGTACACGCCCCTTGCAGTTTTAAGAGCTGCTGGCTTACTGCTCACTTCAGCTTGGTGTGACCAGTTTCCCTGGATGATGGACCCTGCTTCTCCCCTGGGTGGTTTGGAATCACCTTCAGACTGACAGGTCACCTGTCAGTGGTGCCTCTCCCAACTGCACTGCCCTCCCCTCCCTTCTCCTCGAGTAATAATTGCCTTTTTCCTTCCTGGTGCTATTTGATCTCATCCAGTCTCACCTTTTCCCTGTGGAAGGCCTGAGCCTTCCAGAGGGAGGACTCTTCTGAGCCTTTTTTATTGTCTGCTAAGAGCAGACTTGTCTGCAGTAGCTTCAAGCAGCCAGGGTGCTTTGGTCCAGGTAAACCACTACTTTTCTTCCCGCTCAGCCTCACTCTGTATGCTGAGGAATGTAGGGATAGAGCAGCATGAATGGTTGGAGGGGGTACTTTGTTTCTGATTGTCTTTAACTTAACAAATCATCTTTACATTGAGCTGGCCTTCTCAAGATTTTAGAAGACTGTGCCCAGGGATAGATGTTAGAGATGTGAGGACAAAGGAGCTGCTGATGTGTTTTGATCGTGTCTTGTTAAGTTTCAAAGTGGTACTTGAAAGCAGCGTTAAGGTAAGCATAGAGACTCTGCTTGACTTGAGGCGGTCTCCTACATGCTGACAGGGTTGCCAGCAGAGGTTAATAGCATATCAGAGGAGGTCTCCGCATTGTGCTTCCCTGGATGAGGTGAGTTTGATTTGCCTACATATAGAAAGAACATTTATTTTAAGACAAAATAGCTGGAAAAGTGGACCAGCAGACCTGTTTCTGGAGGGAATGCTTGGTCAATAGGCGCAAAGCCTGGGAAAAGCGACTTAGTGGACAGGTTTTCACCAACTCTGGCAATCCCTGGAGGAAGTTCAGTGGACAGGCAGGAGGCAAAGCAGCAGGTTCCTTCCATACTCAGGCACTACTTTTCTATTTCTTTTGAGCCCTCCACCCTTTTTCAGTGAGGAGTCAATGGTCAGCCTTACTGTAGAAATAGTATGGTCAGTATGCAAAGCCAGCAAATTTGTCATCTCAAACACAGTTCTTGCACAGATTCACTGAATTGTCTTTTCATTACTGGTGAACCTGAGTGGTTCAAATCACTTGCACAAATAAAAGAAACGGTAATTATTTTCATGGAGTTTATAAAGTCTCTTTTTCTTGGTGGGGCTTTGTAGAACTTGTCTTCAAATTCCACCTCTCAAATGAATCTCAAAGTATTTACTGGAAATAGCAAATCTAAGAATCAGATGGTTAATTCTTCCTTTCCTTCACGTAGCCTAGTCAGTATCAAGTTAAGCTGCACATAAAAGTGCCAGAATCAGTACCAGAAAGTATCTTGTGGCAGAAGCACAGGAAAAAATCAGGGAACTGCAATGTAATTTTTTACCTCCTTATAGATTTTCTCTAGCCTAGATTAGCTAAGTAAGATCGTAAAAAGGAATCAAGGACATAAACCCAAATACCATGAGGCTTTTCAAGTCTGGAAGAGTGAAGTGGAGAATACCTACCAGTCCTGCATGGTTGCCTGAGATGCCAGAGGCAAGAATTTTCTTAGAAGGTCTTTTGAACACAAGTCACGTAGTTGACACACTTGGCAAACGTGTGTTAGCAATGGGAATGGGATAATCATAAAAACTAGCTTTAGCTTCTAAATGGTATTTCTCTAGGTTCCTCTACGGTTTGTGAAAGAGCAGGGCTTTTCTGAAAGGCAAGTCAGAGCCGGAAGCTAGTGCTTGAGTGACATCGCGGAGAGCCTGTCTCTTCCCACTGCGTGCAGGTGTGAGGAGACTTGTGCTTTTTGGCGAAACCTAGCCTTGTTGCCCCAAGATGAAGTCCTTTGGGAGCCCTGATCTGGTAGATGGGCTACAGATATTCCTAATACCATATGACAGGATTTTGCCTAACACGAAGAGCAGCAGTTGCAGTCCCTCTCACTCCAATACTGCTGGGAAAGGCATTGGTATCTACATCACACTGAGAAAACCCTTCATCTGTAGAGGACAAGTGTCATGCTCTGCCGCCAGATTTCTGTAGCTGTGATGCTCTCTGGTGACATCCTGAGAATGAAAAGTAGTGCAATTGTTATAACTATAAATTAATTTTTTTTTCTGAGGTTACCTTCACAGTGGTGAATTAACATACTTGGTAATAAAACTCTACTTATAATATGCAACCAAAAAATCATACTAAAACTTTATATACCCCTTCCAAAATCCAATGGGCAATCTGTAATTTGTGATTCTAAATTCCATAGGCCAGTTACTCAGCGTTGGTAGAAATATTTCTTTTATCATTTATTTATTCCAAGTTATTTTGCCATTCCTTGTCCTTATTGTTCCAGACCACACAGAAAGGACAAAGTTGCGGGGTTTATTTGGTTTTCTTGATAGAGCTTTGAGATAGTTCTTTGTACACCTGAGATTTCTAAAAAGCCACGTCAGGGTATTATCTTTCTGAAATTCTCCATGAGCAGGTATCCCCTGCTAATATGTTTTTGGTTTATGTGGATCAAAGACCTTTTCAGTGTTAAAACTACAGCAATGGACAATTCGTAGTTATCCTGATCTTAATTTTTTTAACATTGTAATGGCTATACAGATTATAAAATTCTGAAGATAAATAAAAATATTTCTATAGTAATGTGTGAGTGTTTGCTATTCAACATAGATATTGCTGCTAAATAAAGAGATTTTTTTTTAAAGCTTCCAAAATTAGACACAAGCTTGTACATCTGCAGTCACTGTGAGCTGGGCTGGAACTGACAGGTCATTTTTGTCTGGAATGAGGAAAATGGAGCCTGGAATACTCTTTCTGGTCACTGCAGTCTCTGGAGCTTTCTCTCCGGTCATTGAGGCAGGATACAACCAGTGAGCTGTCACACCATTGCCACAGTAATCTTTGCCCTCAATGTAAGCATTTCCCTTTAAACTTGCTTTGAACATGCTGCTGACAGCATACAGGACATATGCTGAGGTTGCTGGCATGTTAATTGCATTATAGTAATGCTCTGTGGCATCAGCAGGGATCAGGGCTCTGGTTGGCTCGGCACTGAACGCGAGCACGTGTGAGCCTGCCCGTCCCCAACAGCCAGCCACCCAGAGCAGATGCAGCAGTGGCCGGATCCACAGCAAGCACTCCTTGGGCCTATGCTCCTTAGACTAAGCTGTTCTGGAGAGCAAGGTGGCTTTGTTTTGACTTGAAAACTAAGATGTACCGTGCAAAGCTCATTGACAAAATGCAGGCTATGCCCAACTCTTTAGCTCAGAGGTAAGGAAATGCCCATACGCTAGAAGATCTTGTGCATATTGACATACAGATGGAAACTTGCAGGTTCATGCGTTGCTTCATAATCCCTGGTTTAGTATTGCCCAAGCAAATAGCTTCTGAGCTGGAGTAAAGCTTACCTAGGCCAGCTATGCAACCATAGCATGTGTTTCATCATGTCTGCCCAGTGATGACATGGCTGGGAAGGGAAAACCACACTTGTACAACAAGGAAACAAACACAAAGCTGTGCTACCTATGCAATTTATCTCATCCATGCCTTGGGGCTGAGTAACTATTATTCATGGATTGCTTTATTCTTTTTTCATAGCTAGGGATAGGCTGAAGAGTAAAATTTGGGCTGTGGTGTCCAATTTCCCTGACAATTTTTGAAGACAATTTTTCACAGGAGGTAGGTGATCTTGTCTAGAAGAAGCTTACCACTTGGAGAAGGTACTGTATATAAAAAAATACGTCTGTGTACTAGAAGGAAAGCAAGGTCCTCCCTTTTACACAGTAAAGCAAAGTATAGCACTATCAGATCGGGTTCCTTCCAAGTAAAACATACGGGCAGTATAATGAGTGAAGGTCTAGGGAAAAAGTTACACCTCCTATGCAACCTGATCAGCGATATGTTGCAGACAAGGAGGTGGTGCTCTGCCCTGCCCAAGCAGCAGGTATTGTGAGTCTGAAAGGCAAAATATGGCTTGGCTTGCATGCAGAGGGTAATGCTATGGCTATGTGAGCCTCAAACACTGCTGGCCACATCTTCCCAGCTCTCATGTCAGATGAAGCATCACTGCACAATGCACACTTGCCTGGAGGAGTAGAATGAAGGTCTCTGTGCACTCTTTTGCCTTGGTCCTTTTCTTTGTGCTTGGTAATGAAGGCCCATAATATCCTCCTCTCGCATGAGGTGCAAGGGCTTGACTACCTCAGGAAAACATTCACCCTGGCAGGCCCACGCTGCCAAGGTGGCGGTTGCTCCTAACTGTGGCTACGTGCTTTCCGTGCAGTTAATTGCCACGGAAGAATTTACACTTCTCATTGTAAATTTGATTCTTCTTCTCTTCAACAATGTGTAGTCTAACATGGAAACAAGCAAAACTTCAGAGAACTTCAGATGTCTGTGCTGAAACAGTAATATGTGGCATAGCAATTCAACGGTGCCCATACGGATATATGTATTCACTGCTTCCCCTTGGGCATATCTAGAGAAAAGAGGAGGCTACACACACAAAGCATCTCTGACCGTGACGCCAGTCTCAAACCAGGCAGGAACTGGGATTTACAGAGACAGATCCCTGTGGCCCAAGCGTCTCTGGATATCTGGCCGTTTTATTTTGGCTCCCAAAGTAAGAGCCATTATGACCAATACATACACTGTACCATTATAATTAAAAATAATGTATATTTTGTAGCCCAGTCCACTTGTACCTTACCCAGTAGAATACGTCTCTGGTCTCTCTAGTTACTCTATTTGCTATGTGAGATACCACAAATTTCAGCTCTGTCCAGTTTCAAAGAAGTTTTGAGATGTGGCATTGACAATATCACAGCCAGTAATCTGTATGGCCAGATTAATTTGCAAAACATTAGATTTTTGTAAAAATTGAGAGAGATTTTTCACTGTATCCTAACAGTCTGCATTTCAGAAAAGAGTGATAAGATTCTCTTTTTTTCTTTACATCTTCTATGAACTTACATGTCTAGACCTGAAAAATTTGTAAGGAGAATAAATCAAACCAAGTGACTTGTGGGAGGATTCAAAAAAGTAACACATCCTGCGCAGGTACGTAGCTGGATCTCCATGGACTTCAGATCCAGGAATACTGTCTCACCACTAGATGGAAATAGTGAATTTTACATCTGCTGCATTATCAGCACTTACATGCTGATGTATAGCTATTGTCACGTATAAATGAATGCTATTTACATATCGTAAGCCATCTGCAGGCAGCACTACAGAAATGTGGATCCAAAATTCTTTGCTAGCGTACATGAAGCAAAGCCAAGATTTCTATTTCTAGAAATTGTCCCTGTTTTATGAGACTGAAGACTTCCTCGTTTCTGAAGGATGATTCTGTTCTATCTCTAATCTGATTGCTTTTCTATTATCCTTTCTGTAAGCAAGCAGAAAAGAACTACATGATGGACAGCAGTTTGGTTCCGCTACCATGAGTTAGGTAGTAAACATCAACCTAATCTGAAATTTTCTATGAAGTCTCTTGTGCAAGACCAGAAAAAAAAAAAAAAAAAAAAAAAAAAAAAGTGGAAGGAAGCTGAAAGTCTTGTGTTTCAATGTACATACCTGATGACAAAAAAGGCAACGTGACTTGCTGCTTTATGAGCAGACGCTATAGTGGTGTTTGCATATTAAAAGCAAGCATATAGTCAGAGAAGTGAAAGGTAATTAAAGGCAGCTCAGTAGGGAAGGATAGTTAAACAGAAGGATTTTTAAAAAATCTCAGTTGAAAAATGCACTGATTACTTAGCGTATGACAAATCTGACCTTTTCTAGAAAGTACTGAACCTTCAAACTGATTCAGTTTAGCTCTAAGTTGTATCACTGCAGAGCATAAAGGGAAATGTCCTCCTTGCACCAACAACATTTGGATCCACAGCACCTTCTCATGTTGTGAAATGCTGGAACCAGCTCAGAGACCTTGCTGTCGTCTTTGGTTTTGACACCTCAGTCTCAAACTCCTCCACAAAAGTACTAGCAGACAAACATAGCCATGGCTGCTCCATCAAAAAACTCCAGGCACTAGGCATATCTTTAGATTTTTATTTTTCTGGTCAGGAGAAAGTAGCTATGGAGAAAGAGCTATGGGTCTCATCCAGTCTGATAGAAGGCCAAAAGAAGCAGAGATCGGCATAACCCTGATGGTGGAAACAGATTTTGGGGATACTTTGGAATCAGGATTTTTGTTGTAACTTAGAAATAACAGCTTTCTCACAGGATACGACAGTAAATCCGTCTGCTCACCCGACAGGATGTGACAGAAGATTGACCCAAACCCCAAGGGGTCTGGTAACAGTGTATATTTTATGGGGGTACTTCTGCGCCGGCAGTACAGTAGTGACAGCTGCTGTGTTTTCTTTTAAAAAGCAGGAATTAGGATATCGCAGTTCAATACAGACTAAAACCAAAGTACCAAATCTGCATTTTTCTAGTGCTAAAGCATGAGGTTGCATCCAGGCTTTGATTTTTCCTGTGTACCGCAAGTACCTGCGTTAGCTCTGTATTTTGATGGACCTTGTTTGATAGCTGATCGCTGCGAGTATGTAATGGCTGCTCCTGGGCTGCAGCATGCTGTAGATCGCTGTAGTTCAGTATGATGGGATGTACCGGTGGGGCTTGGGGGGATGCCGGGAAAGCCTACGATCGAACCCAATAAACTTCTTTGGGATGCTGACTCGTTAGTGCTGTCTCTGTGCCATATGATGCCCTGTGCTTTTTTGTTCCTGAATTACCTGTAAAAAGTGTATGTAGTAAATGGTGTAATTTAGGATTAGTGTGCCAGAAGAAAAATTTCCCTGGAGCTCAAATCCTGGAGACTGGGTTGGACCCCACAGGTGCTAGAGCACAGCACACTGGACTCCTTGGCTGAGGTAGGTGTCGGGGTGGTGTTCGTGCCTGAAGAAGCATTAAGGCCATGACATCCCTGGGTGGGATGCTACGGCGGTGTCCCACCATTTCTGGTGCAGCTTGCAGTCCAGAGGAGCTGCAGGCCCGGGGGGCAGACAGGGTGTGTGTGTGCGCAGGTGTGTGTGGGTGTGTGTGTGCGCGGGTGTGCGTGTGCAGGGGGTGTGTGCGCGGATGTGTGTGCACAGGTTTGTGTGTGTGTGCGTGGGTGTGTGTGTGTGCTGGGTGTGTGTGTGAGCGGGTGTGTGCGCGCAGGTATGTGTGTGCGGGGGTGCGTGTGTGTGCATGTGTGCGTGCATGTGTGTGTGTGCTGGGGGGGTGTGCGTGTGTACGGGGGTGTGTGCACACGCCAGTGTGTGTGTGCATGTGTGTGTGTGCAGGTGTGTGCGGGTGTGCGGGTGCGGGTGGGTGGGTGTGCGGGTGTGTGTGTGCGCGCCAGTGTGTGTATGCGGGTGTGTGTGCGTGATCGTGTGCGGGTGGGTGCGTGTGCGGGTGTGTGCACGGGTGTGTGTGTGTGTGCACGGGTAGGTGTGTGTGCACGGGTGTGTGTGTGTGTGTGTGTGCGCGCCAGTGTGTGTATGCGGGTGTGTGTGCGGGTGCGGGTGTGCACGGGTGTGTGCGTGTGCGGGTGTGCGTGTGCGGGTGCGGGCGGAGGGCAGGCAGCGGCCCGGCGTGCCCGCTCTTGCCGCCGCCGCCGCGGGCGGGACTCGCCGGGCGGGGGCTCGGCGGCCGCCCCATTGGCTCTCCCCGGCGGCACATGTGGCCGGCCCCGCTATAAAGGCGGCCGCGGCCGCGCTGCAGCCCATCCTCCTGCCTCCGCGCTTCCCCAGGGACACCTCCAGCCCCAGCGCCGCCGCCATGGCCATCGACGCGTTTTTAGGCAAATGGTGCCTCATCTCCAGCGAGGGCTTCGAGGAGTATATGAAGGAGCTGGGTAAGGAGCCGGCGACTCCCCGCCCCGGGAGGGAGGGATGCCGCCCCGGGGACGTGTCGTCGCCGCCGGCCGGCGAGGCTCTGTCCAAGGTGCGCGGCGGGCGCGGCACCGGGACCGGTGCGCCGTCCCGGGGCCGGGCCCGAGGGCGCGGGCGGCCCGGCCGTGAGCTGCGGCGGGGCGGCGGCCGGGGGGGTGATGCCGGGATGCGGCACCGGGGTCTCCGCGCCCTCCCGGTGCCTGGGGGAGCGTCGGCCGGGAGCAGCCCCTTCCTCCCGGGGTAGCTGCCGCCTCCGTCTCCGCGTCCTAAAGATGTCGGCAAGCCTTTTTGCACCGTAATGGCTGGGAGGCAGGTGCCGGTGCCAGCAGACGCGTTCCCGCCGCCCCGTGCTGCGCCTTCCCTGCTGCCCAGCCGCCCCCTCCCGCCGGCAGCGCCCCGGATTATCCACCGGTGCCAGCAGCCCGGCTGCCATTAGGCCAGCTCGCTCCTCCCTCCCCGGTTAATGCCCCGGGGCGGGCAGCCGGGGCGGTGGGACCCGAGCGATGCCCCGGGCGGGGGGCGGGGGGGCGGCTCCGCGCTGCCCTCGGCGGGGAGCGGGATGGCGGGCAGGGCAGCGCTGCTGCCAGGGCAGGGCCGGGCTCCCACCGCCCGGGGTGGCCACACACAGCCCTGCCGAGCCTGGGCTGCCTTCCCGTGAAGTCACCTTGGGTGTCTCATCATGAGAAAGCCAAACTGGATCAACTGCCTGTGGGTACCCGGCAGCTGACTGCATTGCCAGGGGCAGTTTGCAGTCTTCTGTGGGTAGCGGCCTTAACGGTGGGGGTGGGGTGGGGGGGGTGGTCGTCCCGACTTGTTATCCTCACTTCCAAGTTGCCCTACATTTTGTAACACAAAGTTATCGAAGCAAGAACGGACCTAACACCAGGAGCCTCCTCTGCAAGTTCAGATTCACCACTTCCTGTGAGCATCCTGGCCAACAGGTGATGGACACCTTGCAGTGTCTGCATAGCCTGGGAGCTGTTGTTTTCTGCAATTTATTCACTGTTGCAAGCTAAGATATTTTCTCAAGAGGCAGAAGATGTGGCCTTGAATGTCTTTGGAGGGAGGAGAGGAAGGAATTTAGGTCTTGCGCTCTTCATGTAAAATGCAGAAGGCATCGCTGCATTTACGCTCTGCAGACAGTGGCAGCTAATTGTATTTTGTGGGAAGCCTTTCAATATGTGATAGCTGTGGTGTGAGAAAGCCTGCTGGACTGAGCCCTTTGGGAGACTTTGGAAGAAATTCAAGAATTTTAAGCTCAGCTCAGTTCAGCCATGGATTAGGATGCTGTGGAGCTCATGTCTAACTGCCAGGGCTAGGAATGTGCCAAGTTGCAACTTCAAAGTAGAAATTAACTGCTGCAATGGCAGAGCACCTCCCATGTGTGGGCAGTGACTGAGTGTTGTTTGTTTGTTTTTACATTGCAGTCTTAAACCAGTCACTTTTCCTTTTTACAATTACAATTTAGCCGATTAAATTACTCCAAGTCACACTTTAAGAGCCAGTTCTTTATTGGATTTCACCCTCGCTGACTACTTAGGAAACTCTCTACCTTTGATCCTATTGACGCACCATAAATGAGATTCTGCAGATTCCACTCAGCTTGTATAAAAGAACATTCAAGGATAAAGAAGTTTGGATTTCACTCCTTGCCCTACCAAAAACATACATGGCTCATCTCTGTTTAGCTGGATCCCAAGGTGTAGCTGATCAGATAACTCACTGACTGCTCTGGACTGGATGGCAGCAGAGGGGGGGTGGTGGTGGTGGGGTGTCACTGGCAATAATTTCCAGTTCTGGTCAGAAAAGCCAGACTGAGGAGGAATGGTTTTTGCTCTGCAGGCTCAAGCTTAAGGCTCAAGTCCTGGAATCTCAGTTGAGTCTGGAGAAGCAGTGGCTGGGAAGTATTTTGTTATTTCCACCTCCGAAGGAAACTGTAATCTTTGCTTTGTGGACTCAGCCCTCACCTAAGCATCCTGTACACTCTGGGGGAATGCTGTGCTGTTATGTGACAACATTTTCTAACTACATCAGCGTAGAATCCAGACACTCATGGACTTGGTGGCCTTTTCTGCTCCATTTGATTCTTAACAATTTTTGGTTCAGATCTGCACTTCCCAGTTTGATGGATTCACATTTGTTGCCTGACTACCCTCTTATCTGTTTTTTCATCCATCAGATAAAGACTCAAGCAAACCCCTCCAACAGTGCACACAGGGGCTGAGGCAGGGTCAGTCTTTTTGCTGAAGAATTTTGAGGGCTGCCGTCTCCAGATGATGAATTTTCAGTCATTTGTAAAGCTTATTTTTTCTCATGGTCCTTTTTTTGGGGTGTGTGTGCATGAGCACTATATTGCTTTTCTAATTCTCAAGTCCATACTTTGGGTAGACTTTGTGATTGTATACAGAGTGATGGAAGAGAATTTCTTGAGTAAGTTAAAATTAATATGCAGGTGGATTAATCTGTCAAAAATCATCTGTAGAATTTTTAAAGTGTTCAAACTTGAAGGAAATAATTTTATGTTAGTTTAAACGTTCATGTTTGTTTCCCTGTCTATTGTTTATTTCTGTTTGTAATCCAGTGTAGTTTTGGGACATCTGCAAGTCCTCTAGAGGGCAAAATAGATTTAACTTTAGCTCTTTGAGGAAGCAAAAGAATAATCCTGTGAATAAGCTTTTTTCCTTCCTCATCAGTGTATAATTTAAAACATCCTCTTTCTTTGTGGCTCTTGAGCTTTGATTCTCAAGTGTACTTAAGTGTCTAATTAAATGGGAATTAAGTATTTGAATTCTTGTGTGGCCCTAAGTCTTAGGATTTAACTGACTTTGTGATACTCTGTGCCTCTCACCTTGCAGGTGTGGGTATGGCCATGAGAAAAATGGGAAGCATGGCCAAACCAGATGTTTACATTATTAAGGATGGGGACACAATCACCGTAAAAACAGAAAGCACCTTCAAAACTTCACAGTTCAGCTTCAAGCTTGGTGAGAAATTTGAGGAAAATACATTAGATGGCAGGAAAACTCAGGTCAGTATACTAGATTTTATTGCAAAACGAGAATTCTTTGTTTCACAGATAGAGATGCTATTTAAAAATCAGTTTTGACATCCACACTAACAATGCTTTTTTGGATGAGCAGTTGTCTCTGAGAGTCTCATTGAAATAAATTCCTCTCTTTTTTTTTTTTTTGTGGATTAAGCAACTTCCAAAGAAGGAAAATGCTGAAGCCAATAATGTCTTGTGTATTTTGTTGTTTTCCATTTGTAGCAGAAGCATTGTGTTAGTAAAACTAACAGACCTCTAAATCCCTGTTAAAGCCAAATGCCACTTCATTTGAAGCCTGTGGAAAAAATCCCATTGATGTTTAATCAGAGCCAATGCAGCCTTTGGGTTAACCTTTCCGCTGAGTCTCGTATTTGCGTAACGAGAGAGTGGTTCAGTGTGCAGTGGGATAACTGACACACAGGCATACATGTGAATCACAGTCTCTAATCTCCAGTTTTAGAAGGCAAAGAGCTTCTCCCTGCACCAAATAGGGAGAATATTAATCCAAAAGGAGGTTAAACACAAAGAAGCCCTCAAATAAGATTCTCTCTCATCCCTGTGTGAGTGCTGAGTACCAACCCCCTACCTCCAGCCCCACACTGGCAATTCAACTATTATTGCAAGATCAGATAAATGTTACACAAAAGCCCAAGTACAAAAAGATGAACAGAGAACATCGTCTGCTCCTGTTAGTTGAAATTGTGCATGCTGTCAAAGGTCTGTCTGATGCAGGAATGTGTCAGAGCAGTGAGTGAACAAGCAGTGAGCTGCTGGAAGAAGAGGATCAATAAAACATTTAATATAATTTCCTGATATCAATTACAAAATTACTATTGGGTGAACTGGGGTAGGAACTTTTCCTTTGGAATAAGGTGTTGGAAAGCCTTGGTCTCCATCAAATGTCATGTGTAAAGTATTGATGTCTGGGTTCTTCTTTCAGACCCTTGTAAGCTTAAAAGATGATGGGTCACTGATTCAGGAGCAGGAATGGGATGGCAAGAAGACCATAATAACACGAAAGCTAGTGGATGGACAATTGGTGGTGGTGAGTTCAGTCCTGCTTTCTGACCCCTGAGCTCTGCTGGCCAGTAGCCTGAAAAGTAACTCTAAAAGATCTTTTTCCTTATGGCAAATGAATAAATCCATCTCTTTATCTTCTAGGAATGTGACATGAATGGTGTCAAGTGTGTTAGAGTCTACCAGAAAGCATGAGGACCTCTTCATGTTCAGTAGCAACTTGCTACAAACAACTCAGTTCAGTGGACAGAGCTCCTTTACACTCCGTATTTTCCTTTTCCCTGTTTTCTAGTATTTTAATGGACTGAGTAGCTGAGTGCAATCCTTTTTAAAAGTTGTGATGTAACTATTATGTAACTATTCTGAACTTATGAGGCTATTAAATAAAATTGTCAAATATATGAAGTGGAAATGTTGTTACTACAGTGGAATTTTAAAGTGAGGTTTTATAAAAAATCAGTTTGGCTTTAGGCCCTACTACAAACTGCCTTCAGTTCAAGGTAGTGCAACATATGGCAACAAACAGTTAATAGCAAGCTGAATTTTGACCAGCATCCTCAATTGCTGAGATAGTAAAAGCTGCAACTGAGAAAAGCATGAAGAGTTTGGGCTCTAGAGTTGTTTTCTAACTTGCATGTTACAAAGTAAATAGAACTGGGTGGGTATAAGTAAGACAGAAGCTTTGGTGTTTGAGGGATGTATTTTCAGGGGTTAGTTTGTTTTTTTCACGTCTCAAACTCACAAATTTCTTGTCAGAAAAAATACATGCTGGTGAGCCAATGAATGTGATAAATTTAGGCAAACACATCCATGCTTTACTGAAAGGAAGCCTTATTTTGAGAAGACTGTTTTCCTAGGAAAAGTCATATTTCCTCTCTAGTAACATTCTAAAAATTCTTAATCAAAATCTACTGAAATACTGCCTAAAACTTAAAGCCTCATTTTATTTTATTTTATTTTTAAACCGGCTTGAAACACCTGGCAATGGAGTTTATATGCTTTAAAATACTGTAATAAATAATCAGAAATGTCAGTGTCTTGAGTATTACTTTTACACTGATTGGGAAACAGAGCCTATGTTGCTACTATTCTTCCAAAGAGATGTCAGATTAGGCAAAAGTAAAAGGTTTAGGTGAGTTTCTGCCACACCAGACACACGTCCTAAAAATGAAACTGTTTGGTGACAGGTGATGGGGAGTTTTCTATCAGATTCAGAAGCCTGGGGAATCATGTAATTGCACATTTCCAGTTTGCAGCATCAGCCGTTGCAGAATCCATTGCTGCTTCAACCTTATCAACATTATAGCTGCTCAGTGCACAGATCATATTCCTGAGCTTACACTAAGAGCAGAAAAGTCTTCTGTTATGTTCTGTCATGGTTAACCCCCACCAGCAACTAAGTACCACGTGGCTGCTCACTCACTCCCTGTCCCGCCCTTAGTGGGATGGGGAGGAGAATCGGAAAGAAGGTAAAATGTGTGGGTTGAGATAAGAACAGTTTAATAATTGAAGTAAAATAAAACGTAAGAATAATGGTAATGAAAAGGGAGACAAGAAAAAGAGAGAAATACACCACCCCCACCGCCCAAAGAAAACCCAAAAAATCCCAACAAGTGATGCACAACACAATCGCTCACCACCTGCTGACCAATGCCCAGCCAGTCCCCCAGCAGTTATCAGCCCCTCCTGGCCAGCTCCCCCCAGTTTATATACTGAGCATTATGTTCCATGGGATGGAATATCCCTTGGGCTAGTTCAGGTCAGCTGTCCTGGCTCTACACCTCCTCACTGGCAGAGCACGAGAAACAGAAAAGTCCTTGATTGAGAGTAAGCACTACTTAGCAACAACTAAAACATCAGCGTGTTATCAACATTATTCTCATTCTAAATCCAAAGCACAGCACCGTACCAACTAATAGGAAGAAAAATAACTATCCCAGCCAAACCCAGGACATGTTCATCCTATAAACCATGGAAAATTACTTTTCTCATAATTTTGGACCATTTATCCTTTTCATTGTTTCCTGACTATTTATGAATCATTCTCCTTTACCTACGTAATCTGAAAGAATTTATAGCTGGAGCATTTCTTGCAAAAATTTTATCATGATCTGTATAAAAGTAAATATTTTTCCTGGTGCCCTGGTGTCCCCTTTTTGAGATGGCCAGTCTTCGTATCACCTTCGTTCAGCATTTTTCCTGACTTTAATGTGAACCCTTAAGATCTAGGCTGTATTTTTATGTGGGACATTAGAAACAGATTTTTTTGTTATTAGGGGAAGGAATCTCCAATAGAAACGAAAAGCAAATTGATCTGATAAAGAACCTGATAAGTTTATGATCAGAAATACACTAAATAGCAGGAGAATGGGTGCAGCAATTCATGGCATGATATGAAAATACTGCCTCCCTTCCAAAAGAAACAACATTACTGCTTTAAGGGGAACATTATGCCTTTTTTTTGGTCACTGATCTATCACTTACTGCTGCTTGTTTACTCTTCTGATACTGGGTAGTGTTAATTGTTTATCTTTCATTTGAAAATGTCTTTTATAGGACATCCGTTTTGATTACAATGAGATCACTTCTTGTAAAACAAAAGGCAGAAGAGTATCTTTTTAAAGCAATTTCCTTTGGAAACAAGGCCTATAAAGTCAGTGTTTGTGTGCGTGTGCTCCCTGATTTCAGCCACATGTGAAGTAGAGGCTCCGGGTTGCAAAGATAATTATTCTTCCGCAAATGTCATGAAAATAGGCAGCTTGATGAAGGAGATAGACCATTAAAGCCTTGATGGAAAGACAGCACATGGAAGCGACACTTTGACATTACATGGAAGAAAAACATTATAAGCCCTCTTGGCACACGTAAGAAGTTATCTTAAACACAAAAGTTGGCCAATGGTAAGATGTAGATCAACAGGAAACTGGAATTCTTCAGAGCTAATTCTCCAGAACTACTTGGGCTCGCATATTTATTTGCTTTATTTTGATGTTAACTTCAGCCTGTGTTGCTGGTAACTTCAATGTAAGTGTACCGTGACTCAGGGCTACCATATATACAACATGTTTGTGTTAGATTAGACCACATACTTAAAATGACAATTGTTTCATAGTACTGCAAGCCAAGATTTATAATACTCAAGACCTGAAATTAGAATTAATTTCCAAATTCCTTCTGTTGTTATACAAACTGAAAGTTTTACTCTCCATGAAGTGTGTATACACAATGTTGTCATCAGTTTAAAATAACCAGTTGTCCTGAGACTTGAATAACTCTCTGTAGTTCACTGTATCACATAAGATGGTAAAAAATAAGACTTTTGAGAACAACTGAAAGAGAAAAAAAATTATGCATTAACCACCCAGGACTACTTTATAATGCTACAGAATTATGAAATAAGGAGGCAGGTTTTGTTGTGACATTTTGGTGCATGCTTTTGAAAATGTTTTGGAGAGTTAAAGAAACACGTTCAGCAAACTGAAGCTGCAAGTTAAACTTGCTCAAAGTAAAACATATCCACTCCAACATATGTTCATTTAAAGTCATGAGCAGTGTCCAGTTTATATCTTTATATCTCACTGTCTTCTCAAATTGGTGTAGTTCTCCTGTTTCCATAGAAGTGGGTTTGGGGCTTTTGTTTGGTTGTTTTTTGGAGTTCTTTGGGGTGTTTTTTTGCTGGGGGGTGTGGGGGGCATCTTGGTGGTGAACTCAGGTAAAGAAGAAGAAAATGAAGTTGTTTAGCAATTTAAATCTGATATTTTACCACATTAGGGAAATCTCTTGTCTGAGCTTTCCAGGAACACTATGAAATGGCACTGTGCTTTGGGGAGAGCTTACTGGCTTCATACAATGCTCAGACTATCAAAGATTTTCCTGTTATGGTTTGGTTATATGATTTATTTCAAAATTGTTATCCTACTCTGCCTGCAATCTCTGCAATTAATACAGGTCTTTCCTTTTCCTCTCCCCTCCCTACCTCACACATGCACTTCAGATCAAAGTTTCTAAAAAAACAAAGTAAACGATGGGAAAGCTCTCAGCTTTCTGAGGTTATGATTCCACTGTTAGCTGTCAGCTGTCCGAAAAAAAGGCAGTGACTATTTCCTCAAGCTTGGAGGTCAAGTGTAGGAAGGTAGTTTTGCTCTGCCAATGGCTACTTGAGCAATATTAACTGTGAGACTCAAACATCCAAAATAGTCACTCTATTTTTTTTCTCAGGTTAGAACCTAAAAATCTAGTATTGTTGATTCTATTGAGTATAAACAATAAACAACCTCTTCTATATAATACTTCGAATGTATCCTGTTGTTCATAAAGCACTCCATTAAATGTAACTCTTACTGAAGTCAGATGTTGAAAATAAATGCCCTGTAAATATTTTTCAGGGCCCCAAGGGGTCTTGACCACAGGACATCCCCTGACCCCTGCCCATGAGTCCAGGAGCCCCATTTCAGCTCAGCCTGGGTGCCAGCCCATGTTTGAACTAGCTGTCAGCAGGTCAGTCTCCATCTCAGATACCTGCAGATTTTACACAAAAAATTCCTGCATAAAATTCAGTTCTATGAAGGAACTGCCTTATAAAGGGCTTGTATTGTACTTAAAATTGTTTTACAAAAATAAAAGCAGTAATGCAGGCCAACTCCAATCAAACCTTTTGTTGGTGACTCCCTCCATGCCTAAGTATATATATCACAACAAATGGATTAGAAACCCTTTGCACTATGCTGATTATTTGTGCTTGTAGAGGAAAAAAAATTCCATGCAGTGTGATAGTGTGTGGGAGCAAGTTAATATATATTAATTATTTTTGATGCCTCATTTCAGTCCCATTGTTCAGCCCTGGGAGGACTTAGTACTATTTTCATAGGTTTTGGAGGCAATCCAGCATCTGTGTAAACACACTTTGTCCCATGGTTCTTCTAGCTTTGGCTTTTCAGCCATTGTACATCAAATTAAGATTTTGTTGACACTTCCCAGAATGGTTTTATTTCATACCATTATTTCAGAGGAAAAGGAAACACTATTAGGGACCCTGCTCCCAAGAGCGAATTTGGCTTTCTTTCCAGCAAAAATGTTTCCAAACTCAATTCCCTCTACCAGGTGGTCTTACTTGTATTCTGGAGATATTTACAGGTGAAGTCCATTATAGTTTCAGAAGAAATGTAAAGTTTCAGCAGTAAGTGCAATCTACAATCAGTTTCAGATATCATCCTGCAAAAATCTACTGAATCCAAAATATTATTCTTGAAACGTTAAAATAAATAACATATCTATCATTAATCATGGATTTATGCGTTGAAATTAAACACCAGAAGACAAATATCCCACCCTGAGGACGATGCATACTACTTATCTAATACTGGACATTTGCTTTTACACATATAGCATCTGGTTCCTTCAGAAATTCCTGCTTGAAATCAGTGAGACCACCTTCAGAAAAGGCATTAGCTAAGGATGCAGCTCAGCTCATTGTGCAGTGCAAGTGTCCAATAGAAAATCAAGGGACTGAGTAAATTTTCAGGCTGGGCTGGTGGTGCATTCTGCCACACACCCCAGGGCATTCTCGCTTTGTGGCTTGATGTCTTCTGGGCCATGTGATATAGTCCTGTATGGTGAACAGCAAGTATGAAATCATAGAGTAGCCTGCATCTCTTGCCCTCCACAGCAACCTTGAATTGAGACCAGGGAGTCCATGACAGGGAGTTTCTGTAAACAGTACAAGGTTTTTTTGGGTACATGGAAAGTTGAGCTGAAGGCAACTCATACAGACTCCTTGCTCTAGAAATTATGATTAGGCCTTGTTATGGCTTTGCAATTTAATTCTATAAGTAGCCCAGTGAAGCAGATGAGTAGGAATTACTCCTTTTTTATTGCAGAGTGTAGTTAAGGCAAAATAGCATTAATACTTTTCCTTTCCAAAATGTGTAAAGCAGTAAGTGACAGTAAGTGATTCTGGGATTTGCTCTGAGTGCTTTCTATTGGCTCATGTCCACTCATTCTCCTAAACCACCTTGCTTTGTACAGATTTAATTGCATATAAATAAAGTTCAGAATGTAAGATGTTTCCTTTCACATTTATATTTTTTCTCTTGGTGAGAATCTGAATGAATATGCAAGCAGCACATCTTTAGTGGTGGTATTGTTTGAATAACCATATTCTTCTTGCACATTTCATGGAATATGGTCGTTCTGTTTAACCAGCTTAACTGATAGCTGCTTTTCTGAAACTGTGCCAGAAGAAAGGAAGCCAGCTGTTTAAAACAGAAATCACAGATGCCTCAGCGCCTTAATATCCTCAGTCCTCTTTCCCCTTGTCATTTACACAAGACAATTTGTGCTTACCTGAGCCTACATATTATCCCTCTGGATGTTCATTTTCTTCATGAAGATTTTTTTTTTTCCTATTATGTTTAAGATTATCAGGTCTCTTGGATTCAGATTTTGAGCATCCAGCTGGTGTGATTACCAGAATAGGGATTAAGAAAGATAAGAATAAATATAGCTGCATCTTGTCTGGTCTCTCTCCCACACCCCATCCCCTCTTTTTTTCTTCTCTTTTTCACTCTGTTTTTCAGCACCAAGAGAATGAAGAAAACTAAGTGCACAGCTTTTTCCTCTACCTCCATGCAATGTTATCCATGTCAGTCACCTTGAAATTCTGATTTTAAAGTAGTATATGTCTCAGCAATACTAGCCCCAGATTTAACTTGCTCCACATTCTTATGCTTGTGCTGAAATTGTTTTAAGCACAATTTTCTCCAGTATTTAATCAGTATAGTCCTGACCTAGGAAAGTAGATAGATATGTGCTTTCCCAAAAAGCAATTCTCTGTTTTGTGTGGGTTTTTTTAAGTTTTTTAAACTGATTTTTTAAAATAGTGGCAGTGTTATTATTTTCTGAACATGAATTATGACAAGCAAATTAAGTCAACAATTTATTTGAAAAGATCTGGTTCCATTATTAATCTGTCAGCTAGAGCTCTACAGACCTGGAAAGTGTTTGATCATATCTAGGTGGAACTGGAACTCAGGTTTCAAGCTGGAACCTGAAAATGTGTAGCTCACTTTTTGCTGGGTCTGTCTATTTTAATTTACAGGTTTCTGAGATTTTCCCGCATAATTTATATCTTTTCCCATTAAGTTACTCATGTCTGTCATACATACATTGCTCTGAGAAGTTGCTCAATGATATTCTTCCCTTGTGGTCAATGTTCAAGACACATTCTACAGAAGTTTCTCAACTTATTTTTCCTCATTGGGTCTGTAGAAGAGGGGGACGTAACTATTCAGTTTAAATATACTTTGATATAATATGTCCAAAATAGTAAGTAGGAAGAAAGGTGTCTCCAGAGACTGTTCTCGGTTAAGCAAAACACACATCTGAAACATTACCTATGCTTGGAAAACAAAGTGTACCAAACACTTCTGAATATTTAAAAAATTTTAGATATAGCTCTGCAAACTCAGGTCATCAGACATAGCTCTAATTCATGTAGATGATGACTTATTTGGGACTGGCCGGACATGCCTTCTTGTGAGTAAAAGCACAGTTTGTGTGAGAGGCTGTCCAGACGTCTACTGGAATTTCCCTTTTTCTCAGCTGATAATATTTTTGTCAGTTGTGCCTTCGTTCCACTGTGAACAATTATTTTACTAAAGATAAAATCCAATATTTTGTTCCATTGAGTGAGATTTCTCTGATCCTGTGGTATTCATAGCTTTAAATTTCAGGAGACACTTGGCACTTTTCCATAATTTCTTCTATAGCTTTTACTAAAGAGCTGCTTTTGGGGCTGAAGCATACTGAGCTGGATTCCCGCTATGATCAAGAGCTAAGCATGTTTATTGTAGAAGCACTGATGGTATCTTATGAAGTGACAGCCTTCTGTATCAACGTAAAGCCTTGCCTTACTTCAGTAAGATCGGATTAATCTTTACTAACTGAAAGCTAATATTCAAGATCAAAAATGAATGATTAATTTCAAGACACATTACTGTCTTTTTAAAATAAGGTTATAAGATTTTCCTCGATGTTTGTAATACTTACGATGATAATGGAGTTCATTGGGAAAACAATTTGAACAGCAAGGAAGGTTTGATAGATTCATATATTCACTTATTTATCCTGATCCATTGACAAAGCTAATAGGTACAACAGAAATGAGAGATTGCTGTTGCTGGTGTGGTTTTATTATGCTTTCACTGCATATTCTTTTCACTTTTTATTCTTGAATAAAACCTAAGAGTAATGTGTGGTTTTGAATAGAGAATGAAATATATTGTATTCTCTTGGTGTTATTCTTATTTAATTACATTATCACAGAAAAAAACATTTCCCTTACATGGTTTATTGGTCTTGAATAGTATCAACATCTTTTAGTAGGAAGAATATTCTGTTGTGTCTTACAATAACATTTCACTGTTAACTTCAGTAATGTGATGATGACTTATAACCACGGATATAAGCATTTAGGATCCAATGTAATCTTTTTTAGTTTAATGCTTATTGGAACATCTTTTAAAGAAAACACTGATAAAACACATTGTACAATACTTTCAATTATGACTGTACAGTTGTTTCATATTGTTGAAAAGAAGGCTGCAATTAATTTTTGACTACCCGATAGAATGGCATGTTGTCTTTCAAGCCTTTAAATTAATTTCATGCAATACAATGCCAGCTACTTACTAAGTGGAGCAACTTTCTTTGCATATTAAGTTCTATTAGTAACATCAGAGAGAAAAAGAAAAATTGGATGCTGTTTTATTACTGAGTCCAAATCTAGAAAAGCCAGATTAATGTTTTCCATAGCTCTCACATTACCAGAAAAATTATGAATTATTTTATACAAGATAACTCTCATGACTTCACCTGTTGTTTTTGAAAGATGATCTTGGATGTAATATGATGTAATTTTGGATGTCTTTCGAGAATAATAGGTTACATGAATAAAAGCATGATCTTATTAACACAATTGCTCTTAATGCTCAAGCCAAGAAGAATCCGTGCAGGTTTCCTCATGTGATTTGCATTTAATAGGTGCATTTCACAGACACACTTCTTCTAGGTCAGAGCAGCATAACCTCTATTTTTATGTTTGCAATTCTACCAAATAAAACTGTGCTCCAGGAGTTCGGATGTACCTTAGAAGTTATTGGCTCCTCTAATGACTGGTGTCTGATTTGGTGAGCCAAATAGTACTCCTTCAGATACAGACTCCAAAATACTCAAAGCCCCCTGGAAGTAAAAGAACCCATATACTGTTCAAAGCTTTTACTTCTGCAAAAAAAAACAATTGTAAAGAACTGGTAAGCAACCACGACATAGTTTTCTGTCCTCTTTATCCTTTGGTGAGGCTGGGTCTAGCCTTTCACATAGTAAAAGGCCTTTTCAAAAGGAAAGTTTGAACATATTACTGATTTTGCTCATGTTTTTATTACGAGGTTTAGAAGGCTTTTGCTTATTTCCCTTCTATGACAAGATGAATTTTGTGGAATTCATTCAACTTTCCTTTTTTATGAGTCCTTTAGCAGTTTATATTCCCACTTAAGTAAAAGGGGAATTTCTACAGTGTTCTTTATGGGTATTTTCTGTCCTAGTTCTGTGTACTAGATTTATTCTAGATATTGAAACAGAAGTTAAAAGATTAATGGACTCAAGATGCTGAGCTCCAGCATAACAGTGCAAATAAAGTTTGATTCTACTCAAGATAGATATAAAATTTAACTCTTTTCTGGGATGATCCTGAACTAACCAGTTCCCTAGTTTCTTGTCTGCTTTGCAATAGCTGTTTCTTACTTTCTTTCTCATTCTCCCCTTTCCCTTTCCCTTTCCCTTTCCCTTATCCTTCCCTTTTTTCTTTTTCTTTTTCTTTTTCTTTTTCTTTTTCTTTTTCTTTTTCTTTTTCTTTTTCTTTTTCTTTTTCTTTTTCTTTTTTCTTTTTCTTTTTCTTTTTCTTTTTTTCCTTTTATTTTTTCTTCCTCTTTCTTTATCTCTTCTTTTTCCTTTCTCTTTCCCTTTCCTTTCTTCTTTCTTTTCTCTTTCTTTCTTTCTTTCTTTCTTTTTCTTTCTTTCTTTCTTTCTTTCTTTCTTTCTTTCTTTCTTTCTTTCTTTCTTTCTTTCTTTTTCTTTCTTTCTTTCTTTCTTTCCTTCTTTCTTTCTTTCTTTCTTTCTTTCTTTCTTTCTTTCTTTCTTTCTTTCTTTCTTTCTTTCTTTCCTTCTTTCATTCTTTCTTTCTCTCTTTCTCTCTTTCTCCCTTTCTCCCTTTCTTTCATTTTCAAAATAAATATTTGAGATTGCAAGGGAGAGATGACGGTGTTAATGTAAGCACTCTTCTTCATTACTGTTCCAGTTATATCTCAAAGAAATGTATTGTAGAAAAAAACAATACAAATTAGAGCAGGAAAGATCTTTCACAGGTAATTTAATTCCTTCTTCTATCCCAAAACTTAATCAATGATGTCTGTGTTGTCCTTGAGAAATAACAGTTGAAATATTATTATAACTTTCCATTAGTGGAGATTTCACATCCTTCCTTAGCAATATTTCTGAAATATTGAAGAAAAATGTTAGGTCCCTTCCTTTCTTTGTCCCTGCCCTCTATCTCATAAGTTGATGTAGGTGCCAACACCCTGATTATGGTCTTTTTCTTATTATCATTCTTCCCAAGTAGACAATTGCTTTCTTGGCGACACCATCTCTCAAGAGTTTTTCACTTCGTGTCTTTGCTTCCACCTTTCTTACAGGTTCTGCCTACACATGCAAGACAACTCTGTATGACATCCTGCTATCTGCATTGTTGACAATGAGCAGGGACTGATGAAGTCTTACTAACAAACTGATTGTTTCTCCAGGTTCTATTTACTCTGGGTTTATATAAGGCAAAGTCTAGGCAGTCTTGGGAAATATTGCAGCAGCATGCTGAGGCTGCCCTGGTCACTGGTGGTGCTGTGCCCTGCAAAGTGACTCGACTTCTCTGCTGACCCAACAGGTCATGATTTCTTGGCTTCCCTGAAAGCCTGAGGGTTCACATGGGAAAATGGGAGCATGGTACTTAGTGGAATGAATCAATCCAGTTTCCATTTTTAACTGCAGCTATGCTATTTGGGGATGGGATGAAGAAACAGAGATTATTCTTTAGCAAATCCTGAATAGTTTCACTCTCACCATCTAATGCATTACCTTTTTAATATAAGAAGAATTTACTCCTATCTCTGATGGCATGCAGCTTACACCTTGGTTACTAAGGGAGATCAGTTTTATTCCTTCCATTGTAGTAGCAGCACTCTCACAAAACACACTTAGAACAATCTACAAAGGGACACCCTTACAATGGTCCCTTAGACAAGCAACTACAACTAAGCAGTCCAAGCAAAATGACCACGTGCAAATTTGAGAGCAGCTTTGGAAGTGACACGGGATCTTTTCTTCACATACTTCTTCTAGACACTTAAATCACACAGTTACTGTGATTTGAGCTCTATCTTTTCATTGGAAAAACCTAGTAATAGCATCTGACAGGAGTTATAACAACTGTGGCACACTGTGGGGTGACACTCATCTCACCTAACCTGAAGCACCTTGCTGAGATGCTTTGCTCCTACCAAGTCAGCAAAGAAGAGCAGATGTGACCTGGAAATGCCCGATGGCAGAGTTTGGGGAGTAAACTGCCAAGTCCACTGCAAACATACTTTGTTGTCTTCCAGAGATACAGCGGTGCACTATAACTCTAGAAGCCATGATACAGTAGGAGGTACACAGCATACTCATTGCCCAACAGATCTTACAGGAGTTGTGTGAGTCACACCACGTACTCCAGTTCATGAGTCACACTAAGTATATATAAACCATGCATATGCACGTGGCTGTAACTGCATGCTTACAAGCTGTGTTTCAATAGATCTGTTATCTAGCTGGGCAAAATTGTTTAGTTATGAAGTAAATTGGTTTTGGTTTATGTTACCCCTGCTAAAGATCTTCCTATGGGTATTTTGTGTTAATGGACAACTGCACAGGAATAGGCACTATCGTTAATTAGTTTGTCTTTGAGGGAGTTTTGCATTATGCTGCACTCCATTGTTTCGATTTCTTTTATACCCTGCTAAAAGCCATTCGGATGTTGTTATCTCTACCATCAAAAGTGGTTTTCTCCCAAGAGCCTCCAACATGGGATGTTCTTGAGATTTTGCACACTTAGGTCACTAGCTTGGGTAGCTGATGAAGAGCTATGCCTTTCAACAGCAAACAGGTTGTGTCTTTCTAGGTGCAGGCTCCCAGCCAGCCAGCACAGTTTATGCTGCCTAGTCACTGCATCTGACCATGACTCCCGATTGGCTTGCTGCGCATCAGGTGGGTGCTTGCTGTTGATCTTGTCTTTTTACAAAGTTCATACAAGTCAAGGGATCTTGTTAGGCTATTGAAAAATGCTTCTTCACAGAGCAGTTCTGTCCACTTCTGGCTTGGGAAACATCCACATTTTTCTGTCGAATATATGGAAACCCTTGGGTGATGGAACATTGCTGACGTGTCACATTTGAAGGACAACTTTATAAAGAGCCAACAATGAAATGGTTATAACCATTTCCTTGTTTTTCTTCATGTGGAATTACCTGAATCAATAGTCTTGCTCCATATCAGGTGTGCTTTTATGTTATTGTTTCGATGCTGGGTTGATGCCATCACGCACAGCTCCTGTGTTCACCTCCTGTTTCACAATGAGGATTTGGGCAAATGCCTGGACCACCTTACCAAATGTCTACAATCACCAAGTCCCACCCCACCTCAGAAGTAGTTCATATAGCTGAACTTTTCTATTGCTTATGTGATGGGTTACAAAGAGTGATTGCCTCAGACAGGTATGCCACATCCCTAGGGAAAGAATTTGCTCAGCCATGTGCTTTCTCAGGTTATTATAGTAAGTATCTTCCAGTAGGTGATATAGAATCCCTCCTTCCTCTCCTCGACCCACCCCTTATTTCCTCTTCCTCTAAAATATTTGCATTTTTCTGGCAGAACCACTAGATGTCATAAGTACTCACATCTAAACTAAAATCCTCTAAAATATTGTCCTGGAGATCTTGGTATTTTCCTTATTCTTACCAAGGAGGCCAAGAATTGGGGCATAAACTGAATGTAAATGTGGGAGCTGCTGGATGTAATAAAAAAAGTCAGATGCATCAAGCTGGTGCTTACAGAGCAGGGCCATAGTGTTTCATGGCAAACAGTTTGGCATACAAAGGAGTTATGTCTGTCATCAAAGGGCTTTAATTCAGCTAACCATAGAAAACTAATAAATTAGATGTGATCTGAAAGATCAACAGACTATATGTAACACAAGGAAATATGCTGGTGAAACAAGGTGTGTAAAAGTAGAATGCAAAAAGAGCTCCACCCTAAAAAAAGCTTATGGTTAAGAAACAGAACAATCCTCAGGTTAAACTTAGATGATTTTTGAACAAAAACTGAGTAATCCATGCCACTAAAATGAGGCATGTCTTCCTCTTCTTCCCACTCTTGTTCCCATCTGTCTGTTTATAAACTCATCAATCATTCTTGCCTAGCAGTATGAGTTTTACACTAGCTGGGAGGATATATTCTCAGCTTCCCAATGGAGTACATCACTAGTTGACTCTGTGCACCCTGAGACACGGATCTTTTCTGAAGTTAACATTTTAGTTTTTCAAATGTTACAAAATGTATTTTTAGATTTTTTTTCCTTAACCCTGCAGTAACAAAAAAAAAAATATTTGTGGGTTTTTTTTAATTTATTTATTGTAGGGAGGCACTTCCATTTCCAAGTGTACTTTTCTTCAAAAAAACCCAATCCTCCAGCCCTCCACCACCATGCAGTACATACACTACATGTACACTATCTGTTCTTTTGCTGCTCTTCAAGGCATGGCTCAGTGCACCATCATACTGTGCACTGAACAAGAAGCACAAAAGAATACTTTCTGTCTAAAAGGAGGGAAACAAATCTTCCCATCTGGGGTCTCAATTCAGCTGAATCCCATGGAAGCCACAGGCCTTTGCACCTTCCCAGTGACACCTGCTTACATCAGCTAAGTCTTCAGCTGGAGTAAGGCACAAGAGTGGAAGAAGATTAGCACAGGTGATGGGAACTACAAGGCAAAATTAATATTAGTTTAGTGATAATCCTGCTGCTGGTATAAATGACAAGATCACCCAGTATCTTGTAACAGGAGCCTGAAGGTACTGAAAAGGACCTGACTTCCTTGTTTGCTCCCTCCCCAATTCCTGTAATACCCTTCCCATTCATTTCAAAAATTCTCTGTGAACTGTGTGCCAATGGCTCTGTATCTGGTGTCTGCCACGTCATGGACATCAACTCTTTTAGCATTGTAATTGGTTTGAGGGTATGAAGAGAGAGACAGGCTTGATTAAAGGTTTTAATGTTTCCATGGATCTGCTCTGAGCATACTCGGAAATATATATTTCCTCTTTTTCCATCTTTTAAAATGTTTTCCTCAAAATTAGTACAGTATTATACACAGAAATCTAAAAAATTGCATGCAGTTAGGAGCTTGATCAAATATAGTATTACTGCATGACATTCAAACAGACAGACAGTGTTACAGATCTGAAGTGGCTGATTATACTGTCATTTTAAACTGGCAAGATGAGAACATAATGGCTTTGGGCTATACCAGATGGTGAATTTAGGCACTGGAAAAGTACTGCACCACTCCTGGAACAGAATACATTACCCTGAAAGAAGCAAAGACCATTCACTCCTTTTTTAAAATAGTATTTCAAAGATAAAGATTGACACCACTGTGTAGCAGTGAGTTATTGCTTAATAAAACTGCATAATGCTTATTAGTCATGCTGTACAGTGCAGTATCAGTCAAATCATTCATGCAAGACAGCTAATTTAGTCGTAAATGCACTATTTAGAATGAATGCTGAATGTTACTAACTGTTACTAAGTAGCCACGTGCTGCACATTTATGACATTGTATTTGGTATAGAGCTGCAATAATCAACAGTGCTTAAAGGTAGAATTAAATTCCAGATAATGTTTTGTTAATAACGTACCATGTAAACAAATACAATCAATTACGGCTAGAGGTAATTATGGTGTTGAATCATTTGCTTACAACACTTAAATAAAAAATCAGATTAATTTAGAAAGATTTTGAACTTTACTTGTATTTAAATGAAGGTGTGTCCCAAACCATAATAAGTGCAATTACAAAGATAAGATTAAGGAGGTGCCAGCTTTCTTCTGTTTTTATATATGTTTTCAGTGTAACTTTGTAGCAAGGAAAGATTTTTGTAGGCCAGCTGTCTGTGCCGAACAGGAATTTCCCAGGCAGAAATCTCTGTCTGTCTGTCTGTCTGTCTGTCTATCTATCTATCTATCTATCTATCTATCTATCCATCCATCCATCCATCTCCCTTTATGTGGCCTGGCCTTTTTAGGGATGTTTCCTCTATTTACCAACCAGAAACACTAACTGGAGGGGGGAATGTTACATTTTGTTACCACTGGGGTGTGCCACTTAAAAGCATTATGTTTTCTGCCCAGTAATTCCTTCTCTTGCGGCTTCATGCTGGACCAGTGCCCTTTCCATTCATCTGGCACTTTTCATATGTGAAAATCAAGCTGCTTGGCAAAACACTCAGATCAGTCATCTAAGAGATGAAATGAAGAACGAAGAGGTGCTGTTTCATGGCCAGTGCCATACAAACATAGCAAAGACCAGATGAAAGTGTGTCCCTACCAGCAAGATTCACTGCACCTGAAGTTTGCCATTTGGATAGTCCTCTGCTTTTAGCTAGGTAGTTAGGCTCTTTGTCTCTCTTTGTCTTGTCAACAAGAAATCTCTGACATTTCCAGAGGCAAGTTCATCCTGCCTCTCTTGCACACCTATTTTATAAGAGGATATTCCCCTAAGAACATGTCTTTCTCTGCTGGTGAGGCTACCCTAGACAACAAACCTATCTGAGATACCCAAGTTTTAGAAGATGACATTTAAAAGTGAGTTGAATCCCACAGCTAGTGCACTTCCCAGCCCACTGGAGCATGTTTAGCTTGGAGAAGAGAAGGTTTAGTGAGCACCTAAGTGCAGCCTTACAACACTTACAGGGAGATTACCAAGAAAAAGGAGCCAGGTTCAATCCTAGTTTACATGGTGGGATACTGAGATGCAATAGCCATAAGCTGGAATAGGGGAGTGTCTGACTGGATAGAAAGAAAAAAGTTTTCCCCTGAGGACAGCCATGCAGTGTGAGAGATTGCCCAGAGAGCAATGGGATCTCTGAGCCTGGAGATTTTGGTGGCAAGATGGGGCAAAGCCCTGAGCCATCTGGTCTGAACACAGAGCTGCCCCTACTTTGAGCACAGAATTGGCAGTTACCTCCCAAAGTCTCTTCAGGTCTCAATTGTTGATGATTCTGTGTTGGCTTTCATGCTAAAACATCACACATGGGATATTATACCCATACTTCGGAGGCAGTTTGTGAAGGTAATGTTGAGACGGACATTAATGCAGGGTATAGACAAGGTTTAACACAGAGGATGTATCAGCTGTTAATCAGGCATCAAGGTCAAATTTAAGTTCAACTAGTGCCTCCAGTAACTGTGTTTTCAGAAGTGTGTCTGTTCTTATAAGAACTTGTCACAGCACAGTTGTGGTGGCTCTTGTTTTGGTGTGTGGGGAAAATAGAAGAAGTAAAATCTGTTTTGTAATATGAATGAGAGTGAAATAAAGAAAATGGCACAAAGAAAAGAAAGTGTGCACAGGTATACGGAAGCATAGATGAAGGAGGCTCAGAAAGAATGGCTGATTGATGAATTGATAGATTATTTAAATATACCACATTTTATTAGTTTTAAAATACGATATTTCCTCTGAGGACAGTTGTTAAATTATATTTTTTTTTTAAGACTTAATTTGAAAAAAGTAAATCAGTATCTGCAATTAAGAATGAAAATTAAATTGTATTGTAGGTTGAAAATGGAAAGATGTTTTAGTAAGACAGCCAGTCAGGGAAACGCTAGGCAAATCCTTGAGCCTGCTGGAAATAGATGATGAAAACTGGTATAAAGAGAACCTAAGCTATGGATCACTTAAATTCTGTACAATTTGAGAAATATTTAGTCTGTGCCCTAAATTCTGCAGAGTTCCAGTCTGGAGCACTGTTGGGTTTTGCCTTGGGGAATGATACAGTGTAAAGTTTGTGCGCAGGTTTCCCATTGGCTTTTAGAACAGAATTATGCACTAGGAAAAGAGCCAAGTTAATGTTAGATATTGATTTCTTAATGCATTGCTAGCATATTTCCTATTGCAAGTAAATTGCACAAAAATGAAAAATTACTATAAATGGAACAACAGAGCACACAGGAGCAATATTACATTCCATGCCCAGCGATGTTAATGTTTTTGACTGATTAAGTTGAAAAGTACAGGGGAAGTTACTTTCCTTATTAAACCACACATTTCTGTCAACCCATTTTCTCTGTCTACTGGATAATAGAAATAGGTATGATCATGTTAGAACCTGCCTCTCTTATTTAGAAATCAGTTATATCTCAGCGAGTTTTGTCTGGTTGAAAATTGAAATTATATTTTCATAAATCTTGATGTGAGGCAGTTTAACATGTTTTAGTCTGTAAACATGGAAAACATCTATGCTGGAGCATTCTTATTTACTATAATATTAATCTCAGAATAAATGAGAGGGCTATGGCACATGACTTTGACGGGACTAAATTATTATTACTATCTTAACAGACAAATGAGCAAGGGCTTTTAACTGTTGAGGGTCATCTAATTGCACTCATTTGTTGAGCAATAAATAACAAAGAACTCTATTAGAGTGGTTAGTGAGCAGGACTACAAGACATTGACACTAATCTTCCATATTGCTTTGAGCAAATACAATTACTTATGCATAGAACTTCAAAGCCATGAACTTCTGTGTCTTTTAACATCTGACTGTAGCCTCTGTGCTTTTCTTTCTCATCTGAAAGATATCATTATAATACTTCTCTACGTCACAGGCATTTATTGGAATACTCAACACACTACAATAATGGAGTCATAAAATTAATTGAGGGAAGACCCTTTGAGAAGGCAACAACTCACTAAAACATTTATAGAAACTATGCTAATCACTTCCACTAATTTGGGTTAAAATCATGCAAAAAACCCCACACCACCAGGCCCACCATAAATTTTATTCTTTGCTCCCCCCCCCCCCCCCCTCACTAAAATATTAATGTGGCATGCACAGAAATAGGTATGGTCTGCTTTTTGGTCCTTAGATTCAGATCCTGAAAAATAAGGGAGTTTTATCTTTACAACTTTTCTCTTCAGCTTTTCTGGAAATTTCCATTGCTCAGCACCACCTCACAGGTGCTGCTGACACAACACCCTCAAAGGACGGGGCCCTTTGAGCCCCAAAACTGCTCTGAAAATGCCCAATGTGAAAAGAATCTTGACTTTGCCATTTTTCCCCTCTCCATCTTGATCAGGCTGTTGCCATTTTTAATAGTTCAGAGGGAACAATCCCCCACATGTGAAAATAATCAAAACATAATGGATGTGTTACAGTTCTTCCAGACTTTAAAACGTTTTCATCCAATGGAATAAAGAAGGCTACTTAATCTGTATTTAGTAATTATTTTGCTCTCTTTTGAAAGCTTTGTGGTGTTTGCAAGATACTGAAGTTCCTCTTCCAGGCTTTAATCACTGCCAGCAGCTCCTGTGATACCATGACCCTCTGTTTTCAGGTCAGGGCAGTGACTGAAGCTAATTGCATCCCTCTTGCATGGGATGGGCCATATTGACTTGTTGATGTTCCATTTTCTTATTTTGAAATCAAGACCTCTGCAATCCATGGAATGGATAGGCAAGCTACACAAGTACGATGTGTAACATTATGTGTCATCAGAAGTCCTGGGCATGCTAATGGCATAGCACCAACTTCATTAAATACAGCCTTCTTGGTTCAATTGCAAAACAATTGCAACTCATGCAAAACCAGCATGTTCTAAGCATCTAAGGCTTTTATACTTCATAGCTTCATACAAGCACTCGATACACTTCTGGATGTCATTTAGTCCAACCTCTTGCTTAAAGCAGGAGTACCAGTAGTTCAGCATCAAGTTAGCCATAGCTTTGTTCTAGCTGGGTCTTGAAAAGTCCAAGGTGGTGACTCCTTTTGCATACATCCAGATTTGATTTCTTGTTATTCTGGGCAGCAGATAGAATGCTGTGTAAGAAATGTCTTCATTTGCATTGGCTAGGCACGAGACAAACCCAGAAGCAACAACTTCTCACTCTTCCCTCCAGAGAACATTTTTACCCAGAGAGGAGTGGAGGTTTTGTAGTTAGGAATAATTACGTTGGAAGTGATATGTCAGGAGAGCTTATCAAGAACAGTTTGCCCAATGCTCCTCTAAGCATAATAAAATTCGATAGCCTTTTGTTGTCAGGATCTGTACAAGAGGCACAGCTGTCCCTAGGTAGCATGCACACCCCAGCTATTGCTTTCTGGTAAGTACTGGTAAAGGCTCTTTTTTCCATTGGAGAACAACATACATTTATGATAAACACCATCCCCAAAACTGTATTAAATGCCATTAACTGGGCCCAGAAGGAAACAACTTACTATTATCATCCAGACAGCCCACTAGGAACCACAGTTCCTGGTTTCTGAGAATGTGCACTTTTGGATGAATGGACAAGTAATGCTGGCTTCTAATATGTTATGGTGGAGGGGGCTGAATTACTGAATTGTGTGTTCCTCTGTGAAGGAAGAATGTAATTTACAATGTAGGTGTGTCACGTGTAAAAATTTCAGTAGGTTTCTTCAAAGTCCAGTTTTTGCCTCACTGAATGCTGCTCTTGTTCCTAATAACTTTCATCTTCCTTCACAAATTCCACAAAAGTTGGACAGGACAGATTTCTTCCAGTCTGAAAGTTTCTTCCTTAACACGTTGTCTTCCATATCAAAGGGAAATTTTATCTTAAAGGTGCCATGGAAAAATGATACACTCTCAGCAGTGAATCCTCTGTCTATAGAGAGGAGTTAAACTGTCTGCATTGCCTTCCCAGCCACTGCCGTTTGATAGTGAGCTGTAAAGGCAACTTCTTAAATTCACTCTCCATACCTGAAGTCTTCAGGTTATTGCTGATTTTCTGAATCAGTACCAAATGTAGTAGTAATTTTTTTGTCATCTCATTCCTGGTATAAAGTGGGAGCAGAATTAACAATGTCAGCTTAGGGATGAAAGAAGAGCTGCAATCATATATCAGTAACCTTTCCCCACAACTGGCCTGTGCTTGATTTGTGCCACTAAACTGAGGCTAAAAGACTAGAAGCAATTTCTAGTCCTTTGGCTGAGCTTACCCAGTAAGCGTTCTTTGTTACTTTTTCAACTTTTTAAAATGGCTACACCTGGGAACAGGTATTTCTGGTCTCACTTCTTACTAGAAAAAATTGTCATACTCTGTTTTCCCATGACACTCCTTCCTCTGTGTATTAATAATTTGATCTTGAATTCAAGCATTTTTAGTTGGCCTATGAAAGTTAGAAAATGAGGAATTTGATGGCATGCAAATGAGGTTTACCTTCTTCACAAGAATACTTGTAAGCTTTGAAATGAATCCCTCAGATTTTTTCATTAATATTGCATTTTGCAGCACAGGCAGCTAAAATTTCAATGAGACTGCAATTTCAATTAGATCTCTGTCTCCAAGCCATATAAATAGCGTTAAATTTCCACTTGCTTTTTACAAGCAACTTTATAAAGTATTCCCTGTGATGGCAACCAAAATAAAGCCACCCAGGCTTTTCCAGTTTTGGGTTTTTTTTCAAGTCAGAGTTTATGGTAATACCAGAAAATCTGTTTTTATTTTTTAAAAAAGCAGGTACTGTCTGGAAAGGAACATTTTGTCTCTCTGGAGATGCACTTTTGTTGAACTTGTCCAAACGGGAAGTTGTCCTTGAAAAAGGCTATTTGAGTTTATCTCCTTTCTCTCCTGGCCATACAAATGGCCAAACATTTAATTTTTTCCTTTTACTCAGACCTTGCAACCTCATTCTCCTGCTGTTTGAATTAAATTCAGTTTAAATACCAGCAGCTGAAGTGATCAGTGCCTAGTTATGTGTCTGTAGCCTTGGAATCCAAGGAAGCAAGAGAAGCAGGTTCTTTCCTGCCCATGTGCCGCATTTAGGAGATGCAATGGAGACCCTGTGGGGGTCAAGCTCTTGAGGCACTGCTGTGAAGCAATTTGTCCCATGGGACACATATTAGTGCTGAAGTCCATGCATGACAGAAAATGTGATTTTCTGTGGAAATATGCTGTGGAAACCTGCTAAATGGGTGGCACCATTCCTACCACATCCCTCCTTGCTGCGGTGCCATGCAGGCATCACTTGGCTGGGAAGGGAAAGACACAAAGTCTGCATGAATGCAGAACTGGGAACTATTCCTGGTAGTGACCTGGTACTTGGGGACAGGGCTGTGCGTGGCTGCAGAAGGAGTCACCAGCCCGGCAGATAAAGATGGCTGCGCCCAAAGCAGCGGCTGGCAGGGCCAGACCTTGGCCCTCGAGGAGCCCACGGGAAAGCAGCTGGGCTTGAGCCTGTGCCAGTGCAGAGGGACTGCATGGAGACCATCCAAAACCCCTGCTTAGGCACTTTCGCGCTCCTGTTTTCTCTTGATGGTGGGCAGGCCTGGAAACACTCGCTGCTGGGAAGCCTCCAGGACCTGGAGCAAGAGCTTGCACAAGTAGAAGTGACAGCCACCAGGACATTAGAAACCCCCATCTCGCTTTGTCAGCCCCAGTAAATACTCTTTTTATCTTAGCTATTATCCAGAAAGATTCCAGGCCTCAGTGCCTATCCCTGAAGGAGCTCACTCTGAGTCTGGGCCTGGCCGTGCCAGCAGTGGTGGCTGCGCTCTGTAGGTGGGTGCCCAGGGTGTCCCCAGGCTGTGGCTGGCAGGGGGTGCCCACCCGGAGCGGAGAGGGGCCTGGCACTGCCCAGGTGCCTCGCTCACCATCAGCACTGCTATGGGCGGCATGGGAGGAGGAGAAGCCCTGGGGCCTGCTGGAGGTGGTTGGAGACCCAGTGACACCCATGGCACCAGCTCGAGGCAGCTATGCTGGATCAAGCCCTGTGGGCTCACTCCTTTCCCTGAAGGCATGAGCCCCCCAGACCCCAGGGCAGTTAGGTATCCTCTCTAATGGCAGCGCAGGGGAGGCTGACATCATCCTCTCCCTTCAGCAGGGCAACGCTTCCTTCTCAGAGCCGTGCTCTGAATTATCTATATTGTCATTTGACAAAGCTATATTTTCCTAAAGAAACCTAATCAAAACAAAAAAAACCACCACTTGCAATTACACAATTGATTACCAGAAGTCTTCACTTTTTATTATTATTTGTTCTTCAGCCAAAAAGTTTGAAATATCTTTTCAAGTTGCTGTTGCCTTCCAGTTTAACACCTGAACTACTCAGTCATATCTTTCAATTTAATCTTTTGGTTAACTCTTACGTAAGAAGAAACTCCACCTTGGTAAGGAGCATGTTTCTGTGTAGCTGGCCATCTGCAACCACATGTTAACACCCTGATCATGGAAGTGAGGACGACTGATCAGACACGTCTCAGGACTCCAAGACAGGCTGAAAGTTGTTTTGTGCCTATTAAAATCAATTACAGCTTTAAATGGATTTCATTGTAAACTGAGCTGCGTGCTTTTTTAGGGTATTTTAAAAGCATCTCTTGAATAATACTGGATATCAAGCTAGAAAACAAAACCAGCATCTTCTTGTGTCAGGGGTATGGATGATAGCACAAGCAGTAGCTTCAAAAGTTAAGTATTTACTTTGTGATAATTTTGAGGAATGGCTCAGGGATTTGCAGCAAGCAACAATGGATCATTCAAATGAATATAAAATGCAATAAAAATTTATGGCAAACTGTAAGGAAGATTGCTGGACTGGGGCTTTATACTGATTTGTACTGTTGGAACATTTAGATACTCTTAAAGGAAATTTTGTCTGAGACATTGATTAGATTATTTTGCCTTTTGCTAACTTATTTTTACAATGTTAAATGAAAATATTGAGAAATTTCACAGAAGAATGAATGCTTTTGCTCTTTGTCATGCACAAAAGCATCAACTGTGGTCCTTTAAAAGTTCTCTACTAATGATAAATAGGATGTTTGAAGTATGGAATGAGTCAGTGTCCCATGTGTAGTTTCTGTCTGGCTTCTGCAAAGTAGACTCTTCTAACACAGAAAGCAGAGACTTTCTAGGATTTTTTTCTTCAATTTCTCTAAGGAAACTGATGATAAATGTAATATTCAGGCACAAGTACCTTGTGCTCTTCAACAGGTTATCATTGTATGAAGTATGTTACAGAGAAAAGCATACAAATAAACTTATGAGTCACCAACAGACAGATCCTTTGTTAAAAAGGGGGAGTACTGAGACCAAAGAAGCAGGAAGAATGGACTAAAACCTGGTACATGCTGGAAGCAAAGGCAAAGGATATGAATAGGGAAAGATCAACAGTTATAAAAAGAAGCCATATAACTGAAACAAATTGAATAATTTAGAAATGTGATGGATTAGCACTATGGCAAAGAAACATTCATGATCCTATGTGTATTGTCAAAGTCTAACTGTTGCTTTTAGCTTCTCTGTCAGGATCCAGCTAAATGGGATAGAGTGATAGAGATGGAATGGAAGAACTGATTTCTTTTCCCTTTTTGGCCAAACTGAAATATTTGAAAAACTGTTCTGAGGAAAAGAATTTATTTTCATTGAATCCATCAGGGGTTTGGATGTTGATTTCAATCTTTTGAACAAAAAGAAGCAAAAGGCTGGATTCAGCTCCCACCTGGGACACTCAATTTGGGTGTCTCCCTTAGGTGTCCACTTATGCTTTAGGGTCCTCTTTCAAACCAGTGCCCCTACACAAGTGCCTGGCACCATTTGGGAGGCACTGAGTCATCTCTATATGGCTGATGCATTCAAAATGAATGTCTAAGGCAAATCTCACACTTACACCTAGTGCCACCTCAGTGAAGCTGAAAGTGAAGCATTTTGAACTGTGAATAAACTGTAATTTAAAGGGGGATGTAAATGGCACACTGAAATGACACCTGGAAGGATATTGTCACAGGAGTGATATTAGACCAGGTCATCTATAGACAAGCACCAACAGAGTCACTCAGAAGAAAATGACCCAAAGGGTCTGTCCCACAAAATAGCTAGATACAGCTACGAGGAATCCATTCGGTGCCTTGAATGGAGAATATATGGCAGTGGAAGAGAACAGGTTAGGACCTTAAAGTAAAAAGCAGCATGGTACTTCACTTGTACTACATCTGGCACTACAGCTCTTTGCCAGGAAGGTGTTATGTTAAATTTGCTTTCACTTTCCTACTGAAGCATTGTAGTTTTCCATGCTATAAAGTGTCCTTTAAAAAAACCTCAAGGGCTGCCTGTATTCTCTGACTCAACTTCTGCATAAGCAGAAAAAAACAAGCAGGGGGAGATAGAAGAGGTAAAGTGAAGAAAGCAGGGGGCACAAAAGGAAGAAAGGATGTCACTTCTGAAGACATTTTGATTGCACTGAGATGTCTGTATGTCACTTTTTTTCTACTGGGTCTGTTGTTTTTTATGGAAGAATCACATGGTCTTTTGAGAACATGGCAATTAAAGACTCAAGTCTTGCATTGTGGCCATGTTTGTGATGACAATATTATGTTAAAGGAACTGCTTTCAAAGCCTCTTTACAATTTGATTGGTATAAATGTAGATTTCTAGGTCCATGAGATGGGATTATAACACACTTAAAAACAGGTCAGCAGAGAAGATAGTTGGGGAGGTGATTTTCCGGGGATAAAAGTTTGCTCTATTCAAAACAGGCTGTGGAAAAGCCTCATTTTGGAAGTGTGATTCAGATATGCTTGCAGACATGCTTTCACTTCTTAAAGCAGTGAGATAATGAGTCTTAAAGTGGATTTATCATTGCCCAGTAGCCAGCATTTCACAATCTGAAATAAAGGCTCCCATAGTGCACAGCCTATGTTGCATGCACCTCCCAAGTGAAAGGCAAGTGCTTGAAATGATTTGCAAAGTACAGTGTGATTGCATCAGCCAGGTGAGAGGCTGCTGGAGATGAGCCTCAGCCTTGAGTCAGCAGAGTGCGGCTTGGTACCAGCTGTGCTGGAAGTGGCACAGAGCCTCCCTGCCTCAGCGGGAGCATTGGGAAGCATTTTGGCTGAGAAAGCTCTCCTGACACCTACTCCCTCTACAGTTGTTTCCACGTTTCCACAAAAGATGCAGGTGTCTCCTTTTGGGAGAACGTTCCCTAGGGTGCCCTGAATGATAGGCATGCGGTTTTGTCCAGCATTTACAGGGATCATGCAAAATGAATATGAAAAGACAGGGGGGAAATGGATGTGTGTACATCCTTGTTCCAAACATGTGCATTAAGGCACCTAATGTGACAACTTAATGTTCTGGAAAGACTAAAGACCTTAGAAATTAAAGTGTTGGAGACTGTACAAATGGTACATTCATCAGTGTGGACTGTTGCATGACACAAATTTTGTGTTTTGCAAAGCAGTTTTCTCTGAGTTGCTTAGCACATCTGCTTGGTGGATTATAGGATAAGTAATCAAGGGAGAAGAAGCCATAATTTTTATTTACGAGACCACAAGGGATCAAATCCAACTACTCTTACAGTAGTGTGAACAAAACTGTAATCCTCAGCTCCTTGCCCTTTACTGCCCTGAATGGGAGTATCCATGTTGGCATGGTTTATCCTTTCACAGCACCACATCAGAGAGACAAAGCCTCCATCTAGCAAGTCTGATACAGTTTTTGCTGATGGAAAGAAGACAGCTGCTGTATACTCATTTTGCCAAGGGGAATGTAATCTATGAAAGAAGAATGTGCATCTGGGGATCTCAACATTTCAAAAGGCATAAAACTTGAGAATTCTGAGTGCTACTCTCTCAGAAAAGATGCAATACCTCCTCAGAACACTTTTTTTCGTTCTCGTCTACCCCACAGGACAGGGACAAGCCCTTTTAGTAGGACTTAAATAAATCAATGTTTATGAAAATTCAACCCTTTTAGAAATTTCATTTCTTCAGAAACCAGAGCAACTGTTCAGACTAGTAATGAGCTATTTAACACTTTTTTCTTTTGTTCAGCCTTTTACTAATTTTGCTAGATGTGCTGCAATAGCCCAGGCCTCTGACCATGTGAGACAGCAACATGGGGTGATGACAGTGCTGGATTGTGAATGGAGGAGTCCAGCCACAATGTCACCAACCTACAGAATGCAGTCTTCAATAGCGGCATGAAAGATGCTTTGTGAACCAATAGAAAGGCTGAGAAGGGACCGGAATGGTACAAAAGCTGACTCTAGCTTTATATCCCAGTGCTGCCTACATGGGGAGATGTCATCACATTGAGCATTACAGCCTCAAATGATTCCTTAAAACCACAAAGCCTGCAAGTGTTCATTTTCTGCATATTTCTCCCACATCAGTGGAAAATATATATTGAGGCAAACAAATACCATTTAAACTAGAAATGTTAATAGAAATATCTTTTTTTTTTTTATTATTTAACCACTTGAATGGTTAGGACGTGCTTTTAGCAGTTATATCCACCCTATTTTTATGTACCTAAACTCCTTTGTCTCCTCTCCACATTCAGAAGCCTGCAAATTTTCTGGTATTGGTTTGCATATGTTAGTGGTATAATTTGTACCATTTCTGGGCTAAGTGCTAAAACTGTGTCTTATTACTTCTAACGGATGCCCTGTCTTTTAATTAAAGACAAATGCAATGCAAACCAAAATAATAAAATAGATGACAGATTAAGTTCCTAACACATTATCTTCATACACAAGCACATGGTCATTCACCTCATCTCTTCCTAGCATTTCAATGTCCTGAAGACTTGAATTTATGCAAATATAACTCTTAAAACATGTGAATCTTTCTTGTTTCTGCTGACTTATTGACCACCTCAGAGAAGCCCCCAGGAAAAGAGCCAGGAGAAGGCTGCCATTTTCTGAGCAATCAATTCAGCCTGTTCCTGGATGTCAACCTATGATGGGAGGGACCATGGATCCTGGAGGTGGAAGGCTGGTGGCCAAGGCTGGCTGGTTTTGCCAGACCAGCTCATGTGACACTACAGAGGAGTCCCCTTCTATCACTGTGGGAGCTTCAGGAAAGATAGCAGGAAGAGATGGTCCAGATTAAGCAGCTTGTCAAGACAGATCTAGTTGATTGGTTTGAGGTTTGACATGTCTGCACTAAGCAAATTAGTATTATATCAATTTTAGTCCATATTTAGGAGCTAAATGATCTTAGGAACACTATAGATGAAGATGTTTCATGATACCCTGGCACTTAATTGATGCATATTTTGAGTTTATGGTAAATTATCAGTACCAAAAAAAATAGCCCAATCCTTATCTTGCCTTTGTGAACCTTATCACAATCAATCCCACTAAAACTGACCCCATTTTTTACAACTCTCTGGCTGAAAGAATAAAATCTAGCCGCACTACATAGCTGGAAGTTTGGATACCTTTCTTCATGTTATTTATATCACTCTATGAAAATACCTTACTGTTTTGTGTAGTTCTTTTGGTCTTTAGTGCCGTATTATATTTTCATTGCTGTCACTCATCTATAGGTAGGGAATGGGTACTGAAGTGACATTCCCAGAAAGTTGGTTGCAGTGCTATGAATAGAAGGTAGGTTTTTAGAGTTTTTTACTCACCAGTACCACCACTTCAATTACAGCAGAACTTAGGCACTTGATGTTGAAGTTACAGGAGGAGTGAGTGATACATAATATGTGTTGTGGAAGCTAGATCAGAAATCGGGTGCTTTTTGGCTTGAGAAATTTAGGAATTTAAGGAAGCTTCTATTGCAAGTCCTGGGAAAAAGTACTATTCGGGCAGAACTTGAGAAAGGTACTTATTGCCTCCTGTGACGAAACTGATGGTGCTCAAGAGGATGTGACTGTGTGTCTAATTCTAAGTCCTTTATCTAGACATAATTTTCAACTGTAGGCCTGCAAGGTGGAGAACACTGATGCAAAAATAGACACTGTCATCCCAGGCCACAGAGTATAAAAGACAAAGAAGAATGTCTTGTCTTGGTAACATTTGGTGAACCATTTTGTTTTGCAGCTGGTTGATTGACAGGGCTTTTGACATTACTTAGTATTTTGAAACCTTAACAGTTGTTCCCAGAGATAGTTTAATGGAAAGAACTGGAACATGGCATTGCACAGATGCCATCTTCTTCTATTTGGGATATTTTTAGAGGGGAATAAGTTTCTTCTCCTCTACAATGGGTTCAGAAGTGTCACTTGAATTTGGCTTTTCCTGCAAATCATTTAACAGGACTTGTCCTGTAAACAGAAAGGGAAAGCAGTATTATATTCTTTGCAAAAGCTGCATTGAAAAATAATGAAGGCAGCTAGTTTCTCCACAATTAAACTATTGTCTTAGTTCTGTACCCTGCAGGGGTGTCAAACCCTCCAGTATGCTTGATTGTCTGGAGTATAGCGGATTCTTAGTGAAAAACTCAAAATGTATCAGGCAAGTCCATACCTCCTTAGAGGAGAATACACAAAAAGAAAGTGAAATGGTTCTTCAAGTGTTTTTTAAGAACAAGTTAGCATAATATGAAGATGTAATTCTAGAAAACTATTATTTTGACCACATTACAGGGTTCTGTTAGTCAAACTATGCATTTCTGTGCTGATCCTGTTAACAAGCATGAAGAGACAAAAAGCACTTAGATATTTCCAGTGGGGCAGCTGATGAAAAGCAGCAGCTCTTGAGTTTTTCTGGTCTGTGAAGGGTGGAGGCTAACAGTTGTCCCTGCTGGGTTGCCTGATACCTAAAGCCTCTTCCAAAGCCAGTCCAGTTTATGGATCAAGTGGAAGTAAGACATAAACAAAGGAAAATTTAAAAAATGCAACATAATACTAGTGAGTTAGAGGGGAGACGGAAAGAGGCAGCAGGTGAACTTGGGAGTAATTTCTCCCTAAATGTTCATAAAATCCCATTTTAATCCTGAAAGTTTAGGCTGAGAAATACAGAGAACAGAGTTTTGTTTCAGTGGACTGATGTTTCCAGAGGTTTTGGTAATGGGTTTTACAGGTTTCATTTAATTGCTTTCTGTCTGGGAAAACAGCCATGAATTTGTGGCTGATGGGAAATCCAGATGCAAAGTTGAGCCATTTTTTTGCAGCTGGGTTCCAGTGACCATAGTGACGAGTTAAGGGAAAGTACAAAGCGTTCCTGAGAGGACGTTTGGGGAGGGAGGAGTGTGGATTGTCTCCATTTTGGCAAGAAAGAATGTCACTAGAAATTAAATAAAATTACTTATAATGTAACGTAGAATTTTTTTCTGAAGGAAATTTGCTATGTTCTTTTTTATAAAGAAAGACAAAAAGTTGTGTTTGTCTCAGGAAAGGAAATGAATGTGGGGACATTTACTGTAATGTTATTAGTTGCCTTGCTTGTTTTCAAAGCACTAGAGCACATCCAGATGGAGACATCCTGCAGGAAGGACTAGTCTTACAGCCTCATCTGGTGAACAGAGCAGTGTGGCACTGAAGTAAAAGAGAAAAGGGTGGCAGCCTGCTTCCTCTGTCTGTTAACGGGTCAGACCTGCCCCCTCAATCCTCTTATGTAGTTATATATGCTTTTAATATACATGAACAAAGGAGTCTCAAGTAACAGATTAGATCCCAGAAAAGGAAGATGTTAAAATCTTTATGGCAAAACATTGAGTCTGGCTGTGTGGCTGAAAAGCCTCAGGCAGACTGGGTCAGCGTCCCATCAGTCCTGATGGGACAGCAGGAGGTAACCATCTCTCTGAGCATTTCTATTACTGAATGGAGTATGTGGAGCTGCTACAGGTATGTACTTCTGTAGTGGCACCTGTGTGCGATAATTTGGAGCCATTGGGCAGTCAGTTATAAAGCAACAGTTATGAACCTTACGATCTCTTTGTCAAACTATCATGCAAGTAAATAGCCTCAGTTTGTGGTAGAAACATGTCCTGGTTCATTTGCCTATATTTTGCCTGTCGTGTGTCATATGGAGCATGCAATCAGAGCAGCTACCATTTCCTTTGGGGTCCCTGTTGATTATAGAAATCGATGTCCAAATACTGACCAGGCAAAGCTTTCTCTCCTATAAGGCAGCAAATAAGATACAACTTGTAAGTTAATGTTGCTTCTGTAAAATAATTCCAGCTATGTTATGTTCCTCCTACTTTTGCCTTGCCCCATTAGCTAGCAAATCCTCAGAGAACTGCACCAAAGACAAATTCACCACCTACCTCAGCATGAGTCAAAGGGTGGATGGATGCATCTCCAAAAAGCTGACACCAAGGAGGAGGTCCCTACTAAAACACAATAATAATTATAACAATTATATGTCGGGGATACTTTGCAAAATGCTGTTAACATATGGCACAGTTTTATTGCCGGAAAAGGGATAGAGAGTCAGAAATAGTTGCTATATTTTGTTAACAAAAAAGAGTCTTTGTTCCTGAGTTGAGCATTGTTGTAGACGGTAGGAAATCTAACAATAATAGATTGCTATAGTAATAGGGTTTACTTTAACATTTTGCTACTGCAACAGCAGAGAAAATACCCTATGAATTGAGACCCACTACCAATAAGAGCTGTCATAGGCATTAACCTTTGTAACTGATTTTAGTCATCTGTGACCTGATTATGAAAATGCTAGACTTTTGCAATGCACTTAGAAATAGTAGGCTGGGCATGAGAATGCTGCTATAAGTCGATGATTATATTTTATCCTATCTCGTGACCCTTGGCCTATTTAAACCAAGTATCAGGTGACCTTTTCTGCTTTATTTCATCAGCAATGAACACTGGATATTTTAACAAGCCTTTAATAAGCAGCTTCACACCCCAGCTGCGATTCAGGAGGGTGGATCAAAATGATATTCAAGGTAGAAATTTATTTCATCTAACTGCAGGCACAGAAATGGCCTCAGTGGGAGCCTAGCACAGTGTGCTCCCTCTATGGGCAATGGGCAAGAATCCCTCCGACCCTAAGCATCAGTTCATGACCCAGATCTGTTGTCCCCTAATGATTTCTGGTTTTCTCTGTTTATTAAAGAGATCACAAATGAATAGATTATACCGAGACAACTTCCACTAAGACTAACAAGGTTAGGGCAAATTAATTCTACTGGTTAAAGAATAAAGGTAAACTGAGATCTAACAGTATGCTATCTGTATGGAGTACTGAGCAGTGCTATTTAAATGGCTTGTCAAAATGCCTCACTGATGAGAAGTAGTCTGAAACTGAGCCAAATCAAATAAAGCAGAACCAAGGAGAAGCCAAGAGCCTGAAGCAGACATAGCTCAGTCTTGGACAACCCTTTGACAGGAGGCACATACCCCAAAGAAGGGAACTAAATCATGCTGCTCTTGAGGTTTTCATGACGCTGGAATGAAACGTAAATGAGTGTGACACCTAGTATTTTTTCCACATACATTTTTTGTTATTTTTTTTTATGTAGAGCACCCTTCACCTGTCTGATAAAGGAATGGCCTGGCTTTCACTTTTGCTTTTCTTGAAAGAGATAAGATGCTTCTTGTATTACAGTGGTATTCAGGAACTGAGGTGATCAATTCCCTCTGCATTTCCCTGGCGTGCCCATGCTGTCCCAGTCCCCGTGCCAGGACACCTGCCGAGATTCTTACCACTCTTTTGCTGCACATCAGAAGCATTTCATCCTTGGTGATGTCCTCATGCTGAGGAGCATTGCGTCCCTCCGTGTTTCACACCACCACACCCACTGGGCTTTCACTGAAGTCTTCTCCAGGGGCCTATTAGTGCAGCACAATGCTCCTGCAGCACTGGAATGGCTTATTGGAGAATGGGGGGAAATTGTTAGGATTACATAATGGCTCCAGCTATCTGAATCTTGCAAATCTGGAAAGCAAATGTTGAACTCAGGAAAACCTTCATGTCGCCCATTGTTAAGTGAAAGCCTGGGAGAAAAATGAACAAACACAATGCGTGTTTTTCTAAATATTTTTGATCTGCTCAGAGTAAATGTTCTAAAAATGCTCTCATGGAAGAATAGTGAATATAATAGATGCATTTTTGTTGGGACACATTCATTAGCATGAGGAACTATATGTTTCCTGGTGACTTCCTTTCCTACCAGTACATAGTAAATCTTTCACAGCATGTTTACCTTCTTGCCATCTGATCTGTTCATTGAGGAGACGCGATTTAAATTTCATGTTTGCAGGGCATGTGAGAAGGCTTACATCAATGAATCACTGGGAAGGAAATATCCCAGGTTGCTTGCAGAAGTGTCAGCTGAATGGAATATTTTTGAGGCCTTTGACAACACCTTGCTGAAGGCATTACTGGTTTTGGACACAAACAAGAGAGATGATACTTAGTTCAGAGGGAAATTATATAATACACTGTGGTGGCCAGAATGTATCATTCTTTGTCTTCATAATAAATTAAAATATGGAACTATTAATTTCCTAGGTAACAACAGACATGTTGATTTTTAGGTTCACTCTTGATCTTGCACAATACCTCAAAAGAGATCATTTGTCTTCTATATTTAACATCCAGATTATTTTTTTTTCTTGCACAGAAGTAGTTCGTAGAAGATTTCAGTAGGAATTGAGGACCCTGACATTTTCCTCAGCTAGGGATTTTTTCAGATGTTTTTGCAAGTGCTCTCAGATAGAAGAACGTGGCTGCATGCTTCCTGATGGGCATGGCAGATCAGGCTGCATCTTCTGCAACTTTTCTGCTGACCATTGCTCTCACCTTTCTGTGGTGATGCCTGTGAATCAGTGTTTCAGGCATGTCACACCCAGCTCTCCCATCATTACCAAGATAAAAAATTCCCACAGGCAACCGTCCATCAAGCTCACCTCAGCTACTCATTGGTTCTTCTACTCTCTGCCTCATGTCCCGGTGTGCTCCTTACTCTCCATCCACGAGTTTTCTCCTTCTTTCATGCCCTTTTGGAGAATGTGACCATTGGTTCTACTCTGGGCCTGGAGGATCTGAAGTAAACAGCTAAAATGACCTCCACTGGGCTCCTTTCTGTCCCTCTAGACTACTTTCTACATTGTCCCATTTCTGGGACATTTTTACTTGGTCTGAAATTTTCTTCCTTGCTTGGGGTTCATGGCATCTCACAGAGGAGATGTGCTCTGCCTGGGCCCCATGACTACTCTTTGTCAAGGTTCACTGTAGGACATTTCTGTATCTCTGTTCCTTGCCGATGTCTTTCTGGCTTTTCCTTAGTTACCTTCTTAAAAGACGATCTTTAAGTGTAGACTCCACCCCCTACACCTGCTCCTGGTCTCTTCCCTTTGTTTCTATCCAGGCTATTCTCTTAAAAAACAGATATATGATTCCTACCCCAGACAATCATTTTCTCTAGTGAACCACAATTCAGTATAATCCAACACCCAGCCTGCAGAAATTCTCTTACAGTGGTGTTTTACCTCCCCCCAGGAATCACTCAGTATCCATGAAATGCAACTGTCTTGTATTGCACTGATGAGATGCTGATTTGTTATTAAGCTGAGCTGTTTCTAATTAATAGCTCAAAAAAATTTATTAAAAAAGAGTTTGAAAGACACTATTGCAAGAAGAAATATTTAACGACTGCATCTGCTTTCAGATAAAATTGCTTCATCATACTTCTTTTCTTTTTCATTATTTTTTCCAAGGCCTATCATCCATCAAGTGTAACTCAGATATCTCCAACAATGAATTTCTCTTGTTCCACATTTCAGGATGAGGTTATAGCTCTGAAATGTTTCTGCCAAATAATTTCTTATGATAAACATTTTCTCTTCCAGCTATAAAATTGCATAATCCTGATTGTTGTCATTGAGATAGGAATGTAGAGGTCTAGACCCCTTCTTCTTAGAGAATTTTAGGAACAGACCAGAAAAGGTCTCACAGGAAGGGATAGATTAAGAGTTCGTTACTATTCCTACTTGTCTACAATATCACTATGTAAACTGTGAGCGAAAGTGGTTTCTGAGTCTCAAAGAACTCAGAGCAGGCCATTACCAGAATAACTGGTGACACCACTGTCACGCTGACTAGAGATCACCTGGTGCATAAATATGCATCATCAGGTGTTTGCTCTATTCTTTCCTTTAGACTTCTGAGTGCTATGAAGCCACTCCAAAAAACTCCAGGGGATGTAAGTGTCTGTGGTGGAAGTCCTTGTGCATAAATTGAACCTTATCCGCATTCCAGCGTTCCTGCTTTGATATGTTTTCCTCCTTAACTGCAGGTATGCTGCACCATTGCTGTTAAATTCAAATATACTAATCTCATTGTGCACTGGTGTTACTCAGAACTTCCTTCGGCCTGAGAAGCCTTCCCAGCCACCTTCAGAGTGCTTGCTGTAACTTGGAAGTTACAATAAGTCAAAGGAGCCTGCTGGTAGGGAAATCTCCCTCTTTGTTCCAGTTCCTTTTAAGTCGGGTTGGATTTGTACCTTCTGCAAAGTGTAAAAGCAAGGCTGCTGAAGCCAGAGAAATGGTCTATTCAAATCCAGGCGAGTTCTTCTTCCTGAGGGTAACTGGTCATAGAGAAAGACATGCGAGTGATTCTCAGAGCCTGTGTTTTGTTTATTTGTATATTTCCGCAGTCCCATCTTCCTATAAATATAGAAAAATAGCTTATTAAAATTCAGAAGAATCTTCTCTTTCCCAGTTTCCTCCCTTTCCAGACAGCTTGTAATTTGTCTAAAATTTACAATCAAAACAGGCAGCTTTAGCTACCATAATAAATAGGAAAGGTTTCCTGTCCCTACTGGTCCCTGGCCAAAACTTTCTGTTATTTCATAAGAACAGGTCCACTGAGTGGTGATAACATTTCTATAGCTATTATGCTGTATGGAAATAAGGCAGTAGGGTTTGCAAGGAAAGCTTTAAGTCAGGTAGAAAAATCACATAACATTTCAGAATACCTTCTTCAGCCAAAATCACTGTGTTCCACCTGTACAGATATATATGATTTTTGGTTGTTTATTTCAGCCCTCTTACTGGTGGACAAGGCTGTATGAGCCTGAAATCTGGGAGAAAACAAAAGATCACTTCTGCTGATCATTCAAGCTGTCAGCTTCGACCACTCATCTTCTGGGAAGGACTGTGAGTCTCATTCATGGATCTTGGGTTCACCTGGAAAAGTTGTTTTGAGACAAATACATTTCCAAAGCTGAGCACTGGGATGTATGTGGCACAGTCAAGTCTCCCAAGGCTGTTTTTTGAAGGAATCCATATGCCTGCCACTGACATCCCTTTGCTTATTAGCTGACACTGTTTGCAGTAAAGTTGCATTGATTTTCGCAGTGCTGTAATGTCCTAGTACATTAGGCAAGAATAGGTACAAGTCTATTACCACATACTCAGCAAGTATTACCAGACAAGGAAAAAGAACAACCCTTCAAGCACTGGGAGAAAGGTTGTCCTAGTTCTTTGGAAATCTTCCTTATTTCGTCTTTGACCTAGCAGAGACCTAAAACTGCCCAATGGTTTCTTCAAGGTTTTGCAACCATGAAGCAGAATCTTGCATAATCTGAAGTGCGGAATGAGTAAAGGCAGCTTTTTTAATTTACTTGATAAAAGTTTTTGGAAACAAAATAACAAAATAAATGAGCCAGCACTAGCTATATTAAATCCAGGTAAATAAAGGGTCAGGGCTGTGGGCCTCAGTGGAAAGGTAAGCTTGGAGCACTGGTCTGTGAGACAGATGTGTGGTTATGCTGGGGCAGACCTAGGCACATCTGGAGTTTCAAGCAGAGAAGAAAAAGAACAATGAGGGGCAGAGAAGTATTGTGATATTCCTGCGTCCTCCTCTTTGCAGCGCATGATGCAGGATGGCATGAGGAAAGTGCTGCAGCTCTGATATCAATTGTCTTCTCCTGCATGTGGAGCTGGCATGTGATCTCTCTGTCGTTCTTGCACAAAATTGCAGCTCTCCTTTACTTTTCCCACATAAAGATACCCCTGTCACCAGTCTGCAATGGGCCTAGTCCTGTCAAGTGAACAGACCGTCTGGTACTGATACACAGAAATCTTTTAAACTGAGGGATTTTTTAAAAAGGATTGGGGGGGTGGGGGGATATCCTGTACTCCATTCTTTTTCTCTGCAGCACCTCTGCCCCCTCCTACTTCCACACCCTGAGCTCAAGTTTGTAAACCTTTTGAACTATTTTAAAAAATGTACAGCTTGTCCTCTAAGACATAGGAAATTACATTTGATGGTCTATTGTATAAGAATTTCCATATTTAGAGAAAAATCAACAGATACAATCTCTGATTTCCTTTTCCCTATACTCCTCATATTTGCCTCTTCTTGCATTGCTTGGTTTGGCTGCTGCCATGCTGTAGCTGAAGCAGATGTCAGCAATCAGAAGATGGATTTAAATGTAATGAGAGTATGTTCAAAGAGCCTGCCTGCTCACCCAGCTACCACATATTCACCCTGGGCTGGGTTCTCCGTCCCAGCTCACATCTGGTGGGTGTGATGCTTTGTAGTGCTTTCAAAGGTACTTCAGAGATAAGCTTGTACTCAACCTGTGGAAAAATACATCACATATAAGGAAATTCTGACCCTCTGCTCTACAAGTTCTGAAGCAGTCTCTCTAGGACTCAGAAAAACAGAGGTCAGTGATATTAGATCATTAGACAATGATATTATGTAGCTAAACTCTAAAATGGATTTCAAAACACACAATTTAGTTTTCTTGTGGTTAACTATTTGGTATAATCATAGTATAAGTTTTCTCAGTGAAAGTAAACTCAGCAATGATACTGAGGAAGGAAGGAACTCACTAGCAGGAGCTCAATGACTTTGTAGGAGCAAAACCCATTTGTAGAAGGGCTGGAGAGGAATGCTACTAAGCAGAACAAAATCAGAAATATATGTTTAAAAATGAATGCAGTAAAAAAAAAGCTTTCTGATTTAAAAGGAAAACCTTCAAATCTTTGAAAGCGTGATTCTGGCTAATTTAAAAGCCAAAGAACTAACTAGTAAATAACTTGTAAATTCAATAAATAAGTTAAAAAACCACCGATAAGTAGCTCTGAAATGAAGACAGCAGCTACAATTTATCATTTGCCCTTCAGACAAGACTTCAGCCTTTTGTCAGTTTAGACCAGAGGAATCATTCTTATACTCGGTTTCCAAACTGTGAGATGGACTCCCTTTGAAACAAAAGACACTTTCAAAGATCCAGCTTCTACTCTGACAAGAGCACAGACTTTGACCTTGCCTTTCCCAAAACAAACACACACTCCTGTATCTATTGCACACATAAATGTATTCCTTGGGTGGCATTATACATCTCACATGGCGATGCTGGTCATCTCCTAAGGTACAAAGTCAAGGCTCCTGCACTTTGGTACCCAAAGTGATCCAGGTTCCCAGCTCCAACTGGCAGGAATTCCAATGTGGTAAAAGCTAGCCGTTCATGAAGTGCAGCTTAAGAAATCTGAAGGTTTGAGTCCACAGGAAGCAAATTAAGTCACTCTCAAAGAGAATGACCTAATTTTTTCTTGTGCTTTGTTTTATTGCACTAAATTTTTATTGCAAAATGAGGCAGATCATTATAAATGAAAAAGTTTATGCTTTTTGGTTTTCATCTTCCCACTAGTTTAAATATTTATGGCAGTCTTCACTGTTTAAAAAGCACACATAAAGTTTGCAAAATGGCCAGCCTTTTGTGTTATTTATCAGTTTATAATATGTACGTTCAGCTAACTTAACCATATTTTCCATTGTCAGCCTTCTGGCTCTTTTTTACCGGTCCACAAAGAGTATTTTGCACTGTGAAATACCCGTGTAACTACAATGTTTGTATTCATATGGAGAAAATTATAAGCACATGAAAGTAAAGCACATTCCTTATGATCTTTATGCTGCTTCAAGATTAAGAACACAATAGATTAAAAGAATCCAGGAATAAATTGGTCTCTGAAGAGCATTCACAATATTTGTGTAACTCTGTGCTGCTTTAATATATGAATAACAAATAAAGTCCTGACAGAAATGTTTCAAATATTTTCCAAACACTGTTGTTATATGGCCTCACCCCCCTTTGGCTTTTGTATTTCAGCAGCAGAGATGATCAGAAGAGTTTGTGCTATGCATTTTATTTTAAAATTAAAAACTAAGAAAAATAAATATCAGAGTTCAGTCTGCGTACAGTAAGGCAGCTCAAACTATGTAGTTTTACAAAAGCTAGAAATATATTCCTAGAAAGCCATTGTTTCCAAATAAATTAATTCCCAAGACAAATAGTCCTTTTTTTGCAGTATTTATGCAGCTTAACTTTTTGTAGATGATCTCAAGGCTCTAGTAAATACTCTCAGCTAGATTAAATAAATTCAGTGTAGTTAAGCTGATTGCTGCGATCTGAAAAGTTTGACCATTAACTGCTTCCATCAAGAAATCACAACCACCTTGTCACATGAAGCAAAAGCTGTTACCAAAAGATTAATCACTTTGAAATAAAAGATTGAATTAGATTTTTGGATCTTGTTAAAATACGGTGGCCAAATGGTAGATACTAAAAACCCATCTAGCAGGTGCCAGCTGAAAAGCAATAAAAACAGCACTTACACAGAGTCACAGGTGACAGACTTCAGAAAGAGTTCATAATTTATGATCCTCTTCCTATGATACCAGCTTGAAAACTGTCTTTATTGTTTTGGCATTAAATATTACTTCAGAAATAAATAAATTAAAATCTGCTTCTTTTTTATGGATCACAAAACTTTTTCTTGCTCCGAGTGTATATTTCTATTTTTATTCAGTTTCAATAGTAACCTAAGTTCAAGGTGTATTTGGCAAACACTACCAGCCTTCCAGTTATCAGTAAGAAGCCAAAAGCCCAGAGCTGAATGCAAAACTATGTCCAGCAGGATGTGACTGTAGAGCATGCACTGCCGTTTCTACGGCTTTCTGTTGTTAGATTATTTGGAATGACACAAATAAATTTTCAAGAATATTTTGTTATGTGTGACTGAAACCTGTAGATTAATTTCCATGATATTGGAAAAATGAAATTTATCTGAGGTGATCAAGTGTGCAGAATATATTTGCCCTGAAAGAAAATGCCCAATTTATTCATGTCTACCTGTCCCATGTGAGTATTGTGAGATTATGTGTCCTCCCACCTCACTTTTAAGACCTTTTGAATGATTTTAAGTCCTCCTCACCCACAACCCAGGCAACGCCAGGTGACCTAAGGCCCAAATGCAGTTATATCCTGTGAAAGTTTAGAAATCAATTAGTTCATCTGACCACAAGACTGGGCAGAGTACTCTCCTTGGACACAGTATTGGTGCCTTCAACCTGACCCAAAAGTGTCTTTGATTATTAGACTTCACAGCCTGTTAACATCAGTGGACATCATTGAATCACAGCTCTCTGTGCCTGTTGGTGTCCTTTGAATCAGAGTCTGCCTTTTGAATGCCCATGCAGAAATTCAGTTTTTGGTCAGCATTGCTTTGATGATTTCTGCATCAAGATACATTTTGTGGTGTAGACATCTCTGTGTTACCCAATACAAAGAGAGCTTGCAAAACAGCCATCATGAAGTGTAGACAGTGTTATAATCAGATGTTGTGAGCAATAAAGACCTAATTAGACTCTAGTCCCATGCGCAGTGCCAAACCCAAATAACCTCTTCTGCATACGTTTTTATTGTGCGGCATGCTTAATTGAATCCTTCGAAGCAATCTGGGATTCACATCCAGATGATTATAACACCAATCTCCTTAAGAGTTAAATCCTCAAATGCTGTGGCCAGGAGGAAACTTCAAAGCAGAACTGCTGGCAGCTTTACCTCTTGTGCATGCTCAAGGAGCAGCAGGTCTGCAAAGCCCCAGCGGGACGTGCCTGGGGAGCAACCTCAGCATGTCAGGGAACATGGTACGTGCACCTTGGCAAATGCTTCCCTCTGTCCAGCCATAAACACTCCCACAGAATCCTCAGGCTCCTAGCAAATATTATCCCTGGGACTGCAGTAATGCTGCTGTGGCTGTGAGCAAGCAGAAGAGAGGTGCGTGGCAGTGCTACACTTCTTCCAATATTCAACATACACCTATTGTTTTCTTCTTGCTGACAAAGGAAAAATAGGAGGCAAGGTGTATTCTTTTTACAGAAATCATGTGCATTCAAATCCCACCTTCCTGACAATCTGTGTCTAGGCAATAGATAATATCTATCTTAGTAAATGAAATAGGTCCAGAGCACAGGCCCAAGCCATCATATAGATTGCCCATGCTGTCAAACAGTCACAGTGTTGTCCTAGTCTAGCTGACACTTTTCACATTGCGGTTTCTGGGGGTAGCATGGGCCATGAGCAATCCCTGCTTAGCAGACTGGATGCAGTCTCCTAGTTTGGGAGAATAGAGGTGTTGAAGTCTGTGCGTGCTAGCCTGTCTGTCCTGGTTTCAGCTGGGATAGAGTTAATTTTCTTCCTAGTAGCTGGTACGGTGCTGTGTTTTGGATTTAGTATGAGAATAATGTTGATAACACGCTGATGTTTTAGTTGTTGCTAAGTAGTGCTTACTCTCAATCAAGGACTTCCAAGTTTCCCATGCTCTGCCAGTGAGGAGGTGCACAAGAAGCTGGGAGGGAGCAGAGCCAGGACAGCTGACCTGAACTAGCCAAAGAGATATTCCATACCATAGAGCATCATGCCTAGTATATAAACTGGGGGGAGCTGGCCAGGAGGGGCCAGTCACTGCTGGGGGACTGGCCAGGCATCAGTCAGCAGGTGGTGAGCGATTGTATTATGCATCACTTGCATTTTTAAGTTTGGGGTTTATGCCTCTCTCTCCCTCTCCTCTTCTTTATTATTATAATTGTTGTTGTTGTTACTATTATTTTTACTTTATTCAATTATTAAAATATTCTTATCTCAACCCACAAGTTTTACCTTTTTCTGATTCTCCTGCCCATCCCACCAGGCTGCTGGGGGAAAGTGAGTGAGTGGCTGTGTAGTACTTATTGGCTGGTTGGGGTTAAACCATGACACCACATCAGTTGCCTCACTACCAGAGATCAGCCACTGACCCCTTTTATTTATTAATACAGATGCAACCCTTGAGATGTAATAAAACAGTGCTACAGTGCTTCTGTTCACAAATAACATGCCCATGAGTACAGGTAACTGAGATTCAGCTCAGCTTCATTCATCAGCAGAAGGAACCAAAAGGTAAGAAAAAACTCCTCCAAAAATCTCTGATAGTTTTCAGTGCACAAAGAGTATGTGTCTCACAGAACGGTTGTTCATACTTGTAATTAGTGGACTGATATCTAGAGCAGTTTTTATTGTGAAAAATTGTGTCCAAACCACTAACAGTCATGAGTGCTTAAAAAGCCAACCAAGCAGTTAAACATTTGACTGATAAGATGGCTAAATACATCAAAGATTGCTTTAAATGACTGTAATGTGTATTGGATTGGTTTGATTCATGTGTTAGGAATAAAGACATTGTCATGTTTTCTTAGACCAATGGGCAATCTTTTCTCATATATGATGCCAGAGGAGTCTGAATGCTCTCAAAGGATGCTTCTGGTTTGTGAATTTATCGGACCCAGGTCTATGAACTCTGCTCTACTGGTGCCTTTCTTCCAGTGTTCTTTAGGAAATGCTGAAGGCAGAGCAATGTGTTTGATGGGAAATGAGATTTCTGCAAAATAATTATTTTTTTTGCTCTCAAGCAATTTTTTAGAAAGCAGGAGCATAGGGACCCATACTTAATGCCTAAACAAAACATTTCAAGTGATACAACAAAACATCAGTCCAAGGAACAAATAAATTAGGTAGAATTAGTCACGGATTTTACAAAAGAATTTGAAATGAGGCAGAGGTGCCGAAACAAATGGTTCCGGATAGAAGTGTGCCCACCATTGCTGTGACCTGAATGGTTTCTCTGACCTCAGCAGTGGGAAACATGAGTAGGCTTGATGGCCCTGTCTTCTTCTGGCAGAAGTCAAGTACCTCCCTACTGCTTTGGGCAGGGATTTCCTTTGTTGCTAGATAGCTTCAACCTTGAATAGGTAATCATGTCATTTTGTAATAATTACAGCCAGCTTACACTTCATTGAAGTTAAGGGGCAGGGCCATGCGGTCCTTTTTTATGAGTTTAAAGAAATATAACAAACAAGTTTTATTACATTAGCAGTTCACTGAAAGATGACAGCAAGATACTTTTGAAAATTATTTTCTAAGATACTTATGCCCTTTTAATTAAAAACCAAATGCAAATTTTCCTGATTTTATTTCACATCTCCTTCTTCTGGAGAGGGAGTGGAGGAAGCTTCTTTTAGCCAGCCTGGCTAAGCAGTCTGGCAGCATTTTAGAGAAGGTGCTCATATGGAAGTAGGATGTCAGAAATGAAAATGGGTTTGGTAAGGGAATTTGAAAGACAAGATTCAAAAAACTGCTCCTACCCTCCTTTTTTAAAGATGGTTTTCCCATTGAGGTTCATAGACTATCCTGAGAACTTAACTAAAAAAAATTCTCTCTGATTGAAGAAGACAGGACCACATTCCCAGTAATAAGCTCACAAAGCTCAGCAGAGGCCATTCATTGCACATGGCCGGTATGTTTACATCTATCACAGGCATTTCTGACCTATCATGCTTTCTGCTTTGCAAATATACAAGTTGAAAAAAGTAAATGAGTGACTTGTGCGCAGTTCTTCCCACTACTTTAGCAAACAACAGAAGGTGAGCGCTTTCTTAGGTACAGATTTTCACTTCTCCCTGACTGTATTTATCAAGCTTGTTGCATGAAAACTCAGTTTGCCTGAAACTAGCATTTGCTGTACAACATTGCTGTGTTCAGTGCAGCTGAGAGTCCTGTAGATTCCATTAAATTTGCAATATCAGGAAGTTTACTAAAATATCAGGAACAGATGAATCAGTTCTGTCAGGTGAGCTTTCCCAGACATTAGGGTGGAGGGGACAACAAAATGTTAGAAATGAGCCTAACATGAGAACCCTCATTTTACAGATGGATAAAATGAGGCATAGAAAGACTGACTAATCATTTGATCTTTCAAGCTACTGTCCATCTTTAGCTTGTAAAAATATAACCAAGGTCAGACCTGATAAAGACTTACAAAATCATCTGTAGTCTTGGGGAAGATGAAGCAAAAATGGATTCTGTCTTTCACCTTTTGCAGAATTCAAGAGCTTCAGGAAGCTAATAGGCAAGCAGTGAAAAAGAAGAAAATTATCATGATTTTCACACTGTCACTAAAAATTTGCTATAAGATGGAAATTGAGATCCCAGAGCGGTGGGGAGGCCAGATGTATAAAACAATTCAAAAAGCAGCTGTATTAAATTAGGGAGGGAAGCATCCAGACTCTTCAATTTAAGAACAAGCATGTGAGCTCCAGCTGTGTCTCATCTGAATATATCTGAAGGCTGGGAGGATGTATGAGGGAAAGGACCACTTGACACATGCTATGCTAACTCTTCTGTGCTTTCCCCTTCACCCATAGATAACCATTGCTGGAGATCAGGTCCTGAATGCACCTTCAACCTGATCCAGAACAGCACTTCTCATCTTATCACTAGGTAAGCAACACTTAGACACAGATTTATTTTAATGCATCTTTATCTCAAAAGCGCTGTCAAGCAATTTCTAAACGATTTGAATAATTTCTTCCCACATCCCTAATAAGCGATGCTAGGTGGCATTTGCTGTTCAGCATTTGTGAAAGTGCTGATCTATAATCAGATACTAATCTGTTCCTTTGCTGCCTGGAAAAAAGATAAAAATGCAATAAATTCAAAGCTGTCTCATGAGGACTGCAAAGATCAAGTGCTTTTTGTTTCCCCTTTTCACCCACAATAGCTTGCTTCACAAACTAGCTGCGGTAGGCAGTGGCACAGCAAGTGAATTCCAAATCACTCTGGGCTTTGTTTGACCTAGCAGTCAATATAAGACAGAGACACAACTGCATTATAACTTCCTTCCCACAACACAGCATTGTTTGGAAGCTGCCCAAAGAATATTGCACCACCGTCTACATTCTTAGCCCAGTGGGTATTGATAGCCCAGAAAATTGGTTCCCTCCTTTGTTAGAGAGCTTTCCTTTTTGTACCCAGTCCCTTTAGCTCTGTTGTCTTTCTAGTTCCATTAGAGTCAGTAAAAATAGAGATATCCTTATAAACAGACACTTTTGATGTCAGAGAATAAAAATGTTCTCAATAGGAATTTTGTAAATTTTTTGCTAACTGCTAATGAAATGGCAGCCACTGCTTTAAATGTTATGTTTGCTTATTTAATGTTTTCTTCCTCCTTCCTTCCCCTGCACCCATTTTGTCCTCAAAACCAATATATTTAGTCTTGTTATCTTTCAACAATATGAGTACATGGTCGCTGAAAATATGGCATCTGCCATGAGTTTAGATGATAGTGACAGGTAATATGTTTTATTTAACATTGTATCAGTGAAAACCATTGTTCACAGAAGCACAACCATTATAAACCCTGCCTGTACTCTAAAAAAAAAAAAAAAAAGGCAACAAGGGCACAAAGTCCAGGATACTAATTGCGTTTTCGAGGTTAGGCACATGCTAAAATACTTCACTGTTTCAGAGCTTAAGACTATAAGACATAATATTGAACAAAAATGTGTGTAATTAATCCTGGGTACTACATAGATTAGGTATTATAATCCTAACATAAACCTCTCCTTATCTAAAGGCCAAACAGCCTTTGGGCCTGATCCAAAGCCCCCTGAGGACAGCAGGAGTCTTTGCACTGACTTCAATGGACTTCCAGCCAGGCTGCTTGCTGTTATCCATTTATAGGCAATTTTTGTTGCATTTTGTTGAATTTTTACAATATCTGAACAGCTGTTAATTAACCACATAGGGGTATAATGGACACCATTTACCAAGAGAGTGAAATGCCACCAGCATGGCTTGGGACAGGAAGCCCGTGCTTGGTGCTGGCAGCAGCTTCCCTGGAGCAAGGCACCAGACTTGCTCCGACAGGTCCAAATCCCGGCAAAAGGAGGGAGGAGTGGGGTCTGGCCCTGCCAGGGCAAGCTGTCAAACCGCTCAGGAAATGGCTTCTGGTCCTGGCCCCACTTACCGAGGGTTTCTATGAGGATGTCCAGCTTTAAAGTCCAGCCCAGAAAGCAGTCCTGAGAGAGAGGGTGGTGGGCTTTCTGGTTTCCTTTGCTTCCTTTGCTTTCAGAGCTGTTGCTTACACCCCACCCAGTGCAAAATATAGCCTGGAAAAAGAAAGTGGATTAATTAATATCCCAGTATCCTTGCTTCAGGCTTACTTGTCTTTCCCTGTCCAGGGTGCCATAGCAGTTGGCAGTGCTCTAGGCTTGTGCTGAGCATGGGGGCTTGCAATACCTTGTGAAATGGTCTGGGCTGGCTGCAGTCTCTGGGACCCTGTGTCCATCAGGCTGGGCACAGGGAGCACAGGATGGTGCTGGTCCCAGACACACTCCAGCAGCTGCGGGTGAGGACTAGTGCGAGACCCATGGGAGGACCAGGTAGTGGTGCAAGGTGAGATACCTCTGTGTGAAGTTCTCCCAGGTGGCTCGCAGAGAGATGCAGAGACTTAGAGGGGCTCCCTATGCTCCAAAATGTGAAATTGTTCCACAGTGCCCAGATAAGGTTAGGACAGGAGATGAGAAGTACCTTTTTTAAACTGAAATATCACTTGAACTCAAGTGAAAAACTAATTATGTCAGTTTCTTAACAAAGACATGGCATCTTTCATGATCATGGTAATTCTTGCTTTGCAACTCAAAAGTGACAACACAAGTCTGTACAAGTACATTGCCATCAGTATCAGATTTGGAAAGCAATTTTTACTTCTGACTAGTCTTTATGGAAGACCATAAAATTATATAAAACAGAGATAAATTTCTCTCTATGAAGATTTATTAACCCAGTTTTAAACAGAATGGGCATTTATTAACCAACACCATAGTTATTAAGCATTACTAGATATCTCCTACCTGCAAGCACAGCAGTTTCACTACCACATTTTAGGATGGAGGAACAGATTTACAGGTCTCTTTGGGAAGATGAGTTTTGATGTTGGCATTTATCCAACAAAGCCAAGGCCGCTCTCTGCTAACTCTAGTGATGTTTCATTGCTCCCAGGAAAGCATAGCTTCCTTTGCTGGCATTTTTGGGATCATCTGAGTGCACAGAAGCACAGAGCTTCCTAGGGACTAGAGAAAAGGTGAGACTGTGACTTGGGGATGATTGAATGAAGCATAAAGTGATAATTCAGGGCTTTCTAATTTTAAAAAAGGGTGTCCAGCCCACCAGCCATGACAAAGCAAAACCAATATTTAACTTTTCCCATGTTGTTACTGTTTTTTATTAGCTGGAGTCTTCAACTCTGAAGTGGAAATGTACTGAAAATATACATGCATGCATGAATTTCAGACCTACTCACACATAAACAAAACACATTTTTGAAGAGGTGATACCTGGGAGAAAGAGTGAAAATAATCCTCTTTTGCAAAGTACTGCTTGGCCTAAGGGAAGTGCCTCCATTGGGACACTCTAACCACCTCTCTCCCATTGCCAGTTTGGTGTTGCTGTTTTGGGCATTTTCCCTGCAGTTTTCTGTGACCATGGCACCATGCCCTGACACAGGCAGGCCAAGAAAATGGCTTTTCAAGGTCCATCTGGTAAGACCCGGCTCTAGGGCACCCATCCCAACTTCAGCCACAGAAGTATTCAGAGGAGCTGCACTGAGTATGTAGCTCTGCCCCTGTGGTTGTAGGTTTAATCAGCAGCTCACAGCACGTTCTTACAGCTCGAGGATCTCGCTCTTCTGCCCAGATCACTTTCTTCTTACAATGTGTGAAAAGTGATGTTTGTGTTAGTGTTTGAATTCGCAGAAAAGAAAGCAACTTATCTGCTGCCAGGTACACACTGAGCACAGTTGGAAGACGTTTGTGTCATTGCTATTATAGATATTGATTATGGACTGTGCTGGGAACCCACCCAGAAAAAAGAGAATATGGTCACTGAAAGTCTCTGTGCACTAAGCAGAGGAACTATTTCTACAAGGACATTTCTTAACTTCTGAGGACTTGACCTGGCAGCTAGTACCATTCTTTTTAAAATTTTAAAATACTGTATGGAAAACCTATACATTCCTCTCCTAATAAAGCCTAGATGCTCAAGGCACAGAAAGTAAGTTGCAGACTTTGTACTTCTAGCTTGCAACCTGGTATCCAGCCTAGATGACTTGTTCTCATCAACAGCTCTCTGGAGGTCTGTGCAGAAGCAGAATGAGCTGAGGGTCATTTTCTACTTCCCATACCACTTACTCCATTTCCAGGCTTTGCATTATCTGCTACAGCTTTCCAGGGGTGGCCATATGGATTAGATGTCTCATTAAGCATTACGCATATACATTCTAATAATAGGCCAGGGATGACACACTTGGAGAATGTACATATGGGGAAATTTGTCCCACTCTGCACTGTGTCCACCCTGAGTAAGTCAGGCGGTCGCACGGATGACTAATAGCAGTGGCACACAGTAAGGACGGTGACTGAAAGTGGTTTTTAAGCTGAAAAAGAACCTCAGAATTGTCAATGAGAATTATAGATGCATGAGCAAGTAGCCTTAAAATTTGGACTTTTTGTTTTTTTAATTATTTGTCAGCCTACATGTTTCTTCATGTTCATCTATCACACATTTCTTTTTTAGAAGCGAGTTCAGCACCCTCCTGCCCTTGAAAACCATTAAATGATAAAAGACATGGAAGAAAAAAATAAAGCTATATATTAACATTGGGGTTTAGGTCACTCATGTAATTTCAAACTTTTAACAATATATAAACAAAATTCTACCCCTTCCTCCCCCATCAAACTATCTGTTTCACATTACAGGTTTTCTGTATGCCCCTGTTGTGACTGGCAGGATGGAAAATGGACAGCACACCTCAAGACAGCAAATGTTACATGTTCCAGATACGCTCTGAGTGGAGGCTGAAAAGCAAAAAAGATGTCATTTGATTGTCAGGGTCTTGGAGTGTCCACTTGTCCAATTACAGGTAGTAACTGTGGGATGCTGAGCTACAAACATTCTTGGAATACTAAAAATTCTCCCATTTCTCAGAACCATGCCAGGTTTTCTGCGTGCTAATGAGTCATGTCATTAGTGCTGGAAAGCACTAATTCTTAATGATTATACGTTTCACTAATGACCCACCAAAACAAATACAACAGAAAACTGCTGTAATATAATTTACTGACTTCAAAGATTTTGTAAGTCATGTTCGGTTAACTGTGTCTTTCTCAAAACAGCTTTAAAATAAAAGAGTAAGTATGATCAGCAGGGTCCCTGGCTTAGGATGCATGTGACTTTTTAACATAAACCTTAATCCTGGGCACAAAATCATTCACATGATTATTTAATACATATTTAAAATACCAAGAAAAGTACTTGACTTTGTAAGATCACTGACATACTATTTTCCTTTGGTGTACAAATGAAAAAACAGCATTTTATACATGCAGATGCTTTGCCTAATATTCTGGGACACTTTTCTTCGTTGGATAGGAAATTAATTGTATAATCTGTGATTGATTTTCTGCCAAAATGTTTTTTCTGATTTCACCCAATACCTATGCTTCAATCATACATTAAAGTGGAGAGTGCAAACCAGCTCAGAGCTTTTCTAGAAAACCAGCTATAATATAACAGGTATATGAAGACAGAATATTTAACATGATGGTTTGCATTAGCACATGAATCAAGCTGAGGGGTTTTTTACATGCTTTATGACCTTCTCTTTAGAAACCCAAGTACTTGAAAGGGTAGCAGTGAAGATGAAGGGAGGTGCCAATGGCTTCTACACAGTGAAAGGATAGTGACAATACGCACCCAGGATGTCCTGCAGGGTGGCACCTCACCACTGTCCATGGGGCAGCCAGCCTTCCTAGCTGCAGGGGTCAGCTCCCTGGACACCTGGGGAAAGAGAATTGCACAACACAAAAAATCTGTAAATGCAAGGGTTGCCTCACCATACAGACTAAATTCCAGTGCTGACAGATAAGGTAAATGTATCCACAAAAGACTGTTTTTAGGGTCAAGGTGTCTGTGCCGCTTCTCATCAGGGATGGACCTGAGGAGATTTTTCCCCCAGCCAGGTACTATAAGAAAAAGTGATATAGCCATGTCTAAGGCACAGCTGACCTTGCAAATACTTGTCTTTCCGGTGTTTACTTGTGTTGCCCCGGGAGAGTTTGGGAGCAAGCACTATGTATGCAGTCTGTTCAAAAACATGTGGGCTGACCTCATTTATGGTTTTTTAAATGTTCTTCTACATCCAAAAGCTATTATTTCTATGATTTAACCTAATTCTTTAACTTCCTTTCCCAGACTGCTGTGTTTCAGTGAGAGTTTGCGAATCTAAATCACATATTGCTGGACATTTCAAATATGGTGTCGATGCATAGTGTTTCAAAAGGCACAAGCACACACAGTGAACAGAAATAGAGAAACAGAGAAAAGGCAATTCCCGTAGATTTTCATACTTGGTAGGTATATTTGATCCTTAAGACTTACTTGACTAGAAATAATAGACAAAATATTAATTTTAAAGGTAGATGCTATGTCCTCCTCTTTTTTTTTTTTTTTTTTATAGAGCTTCCAGTTCAGTGAGACTTATGTGGACCTTCAATGCTGTCACATGACCCTCTAGTTAAATATATATAGAAATACATTTTTTCTAGCTTTTGTGTTTGTGGAGTCAGTTGGCTTTCTTTACACTTTTTAAGATTTGATTTAACCATGTTTATTACTTTGTTCCTCTTTTCTTAAAACTGCCTTTCCTGGAGTAGTATTAACATTAGAAAGCCTCAGTTTCACTAAAAAAAACCCAACAGAATAGCCAGTAAATTATTAGCAGAGGAAGCTTGAAAATGAGATCACTAGCAATGCAAGGACCAAAAGACTAAATTAAAGGGGTCTGAAGTACTGTGGTTTTGAACAATGTCACGGTTCCACCTGTGTGCGGCTGGTGACACTGAAATGGCAAGGCCTAGGTAAGCATTTGTGAGAGACAGGATTCCTGTGCAATGGCATGCAACATGTGCTAGTTCTGCACTTTAGGAAATCTCCCTTCCTCTGTGGTGGCATCATGTCTGTAGTTACCCTCTTCTGTCTCTGTACTACATAAAAGGCAGCTAGCTGTGTTAAAACATCCGTGTGGAGAACAATATTCCAGTTTCCTCCAACAACATGTCGTCTCAGAAGTTTTGTTAAATAGTTTATAGAAATTCCAGCAGACACAGCAAAACAATAAGGTGATAAGAAAATCATCAAAAGCAAACTAGGAAATGAAGCTTTCAGGAAAAAAAAACCACCTGGGAATGAATGAAGACTCTCTGTGCACTAGCTTTTTTCTGTGTAAAGAAAAGGAAATTATTCTATAGTTGGATAAGGTGGAGCTATGCAGAGACTTTTGGTCAAGTTACCACTAGTGTTGTCTGCTATTAGTAATAGCAAGTGGCAGCTCCCTGTCCACTAATTGATGTCACACACCTTGTCTTCATTTCTTCTACAAGTGACAGCAAATATTTGTCAGAAACCTCATGGATGATTAACTTCTTTTACAACAGATGAAGTTTAGCCTCACCACCTCCAAAATACATTTTGATGGTCTCTGTCTTTCGCTGATTTTGTATAAAGCACTCCTTTTCCTCCTGTGCTGACATTGTAGCTGGTGAGACCCATCTGGAGTACTGCACCCCATTCTGGATGGTGGTGGAGGTGGTGAGACAGTGGCACAGGTTGCCCAGAGAACCTGTGGGTGCCCCATCCCTGGAAGTGCTCAAGGCCAGGCTGGATGGGGCTTTGAGCAACCTGGTCTGGTGGAAGCGGGTTGGAACTAGATGATTGTTAAAAGTCCCTTAGAACCCAAACCATTCTGTGATTCTATGATTCTAAGTATCACCCTAGTCTTTGCAAGGACCAATCCCATTTTAAGAAAAAAAATGTAATCCCTTGTTGTCCTTTATAACACAGAAACCTAACATGGCTTATTAGCTCTATTATTAGCTGTTCTGCCTTGCATAAGCATCCATACATATTAAAATATGCATTCCTGCAGTGGTCTCTGCTATCAGCAGACTTAGGTGATAGTTGCTTGGAACAGAAAATTGATTTTTTACATGTGTTATTTTAATTTTGTCAAAGCATTTTGACCTTTTCAGTTATTAGTAACGTAAGTTTCTTTCATTCTTCCACTGAACTTCACCTCCAAGCTTGCCATAATCTGGAGCTTGTGGCCTCTCCAATTTAATTCAAAGCTGCTTTCTTCCAGGAAAATTTGGTAATAAGGAACCACCTTATCTGCTCTATTCCTCCTGAATTCACGGAATATTGTTACATAACCGTGTGTGTAAGCTACCCCATTAGAAAACCCACACTCTCAGAGAGTCCTGCACAAACCCAAAGGCAAATTTATGCATGCAGGAAACCATCACAGCTGTTGGATCACATTTTTAACAGCTACGGGAAAGCTATGTGGGAAAATTCACAAAAAATTACAACGTGAAACACTGAGTCCTATCCAAGAGAAATCCCTGAAATCCTTAGCCCAAGGATTTTCTTTAGCACAAGGTGCCCAAACTTGCCATTTTCAGAGTCTGTTGGAGGGAAAACTGAGACAAGGAATAATCTACAGCCAGTAATGCAGTGCACAAGCAAGGAAAAGGGCTTAGTTACCTTACCCGAACAGATAAGAGACTCTGGCATGAATCTCTAATGTGAAGCATATTGGAAAGTGTAAAACCAGTGCTGAACATAAGTGGGATTTTTGTAAGAATTCTTTTCTGTCTTTTCTTGTTCAGTGAAAACACTTTAAAATTATTTTTTCTTCCAAGTGTTTTCAGTTTAAATAGAACTACTTTCTAACAAATGGGGCAATAACATTCATCATTATTTTGCTTTTTCTGTTTGGAGAACATGCAAGGACAAAAATAATGTGAGGTATTTGTCCATTTTCTTATACAGAAACTTTTAATGTTGGGAAAAAAATAAGTAGTTTTATTTAGCTTTTATAAATAGCTTTTATTTCCTGGCTATAAACATTACACAGAGTTACTGTTCCACCATTCATCCATCTTGAGTATGATGTTTAATATGGAAATAAATAATCCACGTGTGGATTTTCATAGGTTGGAGCTTTCTGTTGCCTGAGCACTGGATTTCCTGCTATTGTTTGTTACAAATGACTATGTATGCTCAATGAGCGTGCTGAAGACCAGTGTTGTCTGAGGTGGTTTTTGGTCCAGTACCTACAGATCCAGACTTCAGAGCATGTCCTTCTGTTAGGGTTAATAGTAGAAAAACAGAAAACACTATTTTATTTTCATGGAAACACTTTTCTTCCTTCACTTTGAAATCGGTGTCAACTTTATTATGTGATTAAGAGCTAATTCCTTAAGTAAGTGTCTCGGGAGACAGATTGTCATGCTGACTGAGATCAAAAAGAAGAGCAATGAGCTTTCTGTGTGTTCAAACTGCAAACAAGTCAGTGCAAGATACTGTGACCATGGGTGCTTTATAAAATGAAAGATTTAAAAATTATTTTTCCTCTCCACCTCTTGACACATGGCTCCTTTCACCAGTCTGCCACAGCTACCATTCACTTGTGGTGATGAAATCTTCTTGTTCTAGTTTCTACCTGTATGAATGTGACTAGACTGTCCTTGCTGAGTCTTTGGTTGGGAAATGACACAGTAAAAAGTAGTTTGCCTTGGTTTGAAAGCACAGACTCGGATCGAACCCATCTGAGAAGATGACAGAACAGCAAATGCAGTGCTGATGGTGGGGGAGAGGACATGTCTTTCAAATCTAAAGTCTGCTTTTTTCAAAATGTGCATCACTTTGCAGGTGCTGTGCTTAGGAGCTACTGGTGATGACTTGTTACATTTTTGGGTATTCACCAACTTAGATACTGTAGTTTAGTTATACTGGTCAGGGAGTGGACACAAACCCCAATGGAAATAAGTTTTGATAATATGCATGGAATCCATTTTGCAAAAAGGAGTGTGCAACCTGACCTCTGTGCAAGCATGAATTTTTTCCAGCCCATGGAAAATGCTTGTATTTACTTCAGAACCTCTCTCAGCTACAGCCAGTGAATCCAAAAGGAACAACTCATTTTTACTTCTTTTTGTCTATTAATATTTAGCTGCTAGAGAACACTAAATCGCATTTGTGATACTTCAGCTCCTTGTACCTTAAAGCTCCTTGGAGCAGAAAATATTCTCTGTGTTACTAGAGGATAACACAAAGAATGCTAGTCCTGGCTTCATTGTATTGTTGCAGTTGGATTATAAATATCATTCACTTTTAGCCCGAAGATCTGATAACAGATGGTTCTGCTTTCATATTGCTAGCAAACAAGATAACCCTGTCAAATAAAGCATCCTTTTCAGGAATGTTCTCTTAAATTATCATCCTGTATTTATTTACTAGTGGTGGTGCTAGTCACATCCAGGAGACACAATATGAATAGAGAAAAAGCATAGCATATTTTAATAGAGAAGAACATCTTTCCTATAGAAGTTGTAGGCAAAGTTCCAGAAGAGATGAAGAACTGTCTTACAGTCTATGGACTGATATCAAATAAATAAGAAAAAAAAGAAAAAAAAAAAAAAAAAAGCAGGTTTGTTTCAATTACCATTGTAGGTTGTAACAATTAACAATAAATCCTGTTGAGTCTTTTTACTTTTCCACAGATTCTTAACTGTCCTCACTTTTATGAGACTTTATAGGATTTTTGTAAGACTAAAGACTAGGCATATGTCATACAGAAGTATCAGAAGGAAAGGTTAAAATGTGAGGTGAGGTACTCTTGCTTTGCCTTCAGATTCACCTCTTCCCCATCAATCATTGCAGAGGAGTCAGTCACACTAATTATTGCATTTTAAGCTAATGGATTACTTGGGTTAACTAAGGAAAGCTAATGGCTTGCTTGGGTTAACTAAGGAAAAAAAAAATTATCCTCTCTTCCTACCTGACATTTAGGTGCTAAAGGGGATACCTCTGGTTTTTTGTCTTTTGGCCATGTTCTCTCTTCCCCACAGCTTGAGAGACTTCTCATAAATTTTCAAGATTAAAAAAGTTATAGGCTATGAATGTGTTTGTAAGCAGGAGAAGTACATCAATTCTGTGTGTGTGTGTGTGTTTGTGTGTTATGAAAAATATGTGTGTGGAAAGGCATGTAAGTTACAAAGGATAGTGTCATCGTTTATAAGTTATTTCCTTTGACAAGTACTTCTATTCAAATCCAGATGGTGCTTGGAGAATTTTCTGCTACTGAAAAAAAGAGTTCCCTTCCTCTTGGCTGTAGTACATCCTTGCACCGCACCTGGGAGTGACGCTGGTCACATTCCCACTGCCTGGCTTTGGATCTGAATGTTCCACTGTGTTATCATAATGTGGATGCTCAGCTCAAGTCCCTGAGGTGATGCGCGCTTTTCTCTGGGACATAAGCAGCATGTTGTTGTTGAACTCTAACATCCTTTCTGTTTCACCCTTTCCCCATCTGCTGAAAGTCATCTCTGCAAACTTACCAAGAGATGAGGAAGAAAAAGCAAAAACTGCTCAGGAAAGTACTGAGTAATTTCCTGATTTAATAAATAAAGCTTGAGAATATTGTTGCTATTTTTTGTTACTATTTTGCGAGTAGAAAAACTGAAGTATTTTTAGAAACAAATGAGGAACAAAGATTCAAAGTTGGTTTTGCTTCTAGCATTTTGAGTGTTTGTCAGAGTCTCTTGGGAGCCCAAACTAGGTTATGACAATACAGCAGCATGTTGTTACATTAGTCAAGAAGGACCTTTTAGCTCCTCGAATTCCCACACATTTTCCTAATGCTACAACTGCAAACAAGATGAAGCTACTTTGGAGTTAGGATAGGAAACCAACTGGAAAGCAGCCATCAGTACTGCCCAGCTGCTTAGCCCAAGGAGCAGGGCAGGCTGTCAAATCCACAGAAAGAGCAGGAAGCAAGGCAGCAGCACACACACGGGGGTGAATGTATCAATGCTGCTACACTTAACATGTCCCTGCATGTGATCAGGACAATGCTTTCACTTCCAAGTGGCAGGAAGCAGGCTACCTTCTCTAGTCGTCTTGGCAGGTGATCTTCAATTATGTTAACAGAGCTGATCCTGTTCAGAGAACACAGATCGAATTTTCCAGAGGGGTATCGTGGTGCATCGCTGGCACACAGTCAGAAATGTTGGAGGGTTTTCATTACACCACCAGCACACCACCGCTCTCCAGCTGGGTGCTCCTTGGAGGTCTGCCTCCAAAGAAAGCTTGGCCACAGACCTGTTAGCCAAAGTAGTGGTGAGATCCACTAAACCTTCAGATCAGTGATCTGTTACATCAAGTATCAGACAATAACATATAACCCTTAAGAGTCAGCAAAGAACAGCAGATGCTTCTAAGCTGTTATCTCCTAAAGAAGACATTTAAAATAGGTCAGCTAAACCCTTTCCTAAAAATACTTATAATTCTCCTAAGACTTATATAGGAAGACATTTCAAATGGAGATGTCTATGGTGGGTGGGGCGGAGATGTGTACTCTGTGTTGAGAAGAAGATCAGAGGCCAGGATTTGAGAGGACAGTAGTGCTAAGTTCAACAATTCACTTAAGACAGACCCAGATGAAGTAGTGTACCAGTTAAACCCGAGCCTGACTGAGGAATGGAAACAAAGGGGAAGGCACAGCCGAGTCACAGCAGGCGGAGCAGGGATGCCTGGCTGGGATTGCTGCATTCAGTAGCCCACAGAGGTGAGGCTGCTGCAGCTCCGTGCCCCAGGTGCAGTTGGCAGTGAAGCTGAGTTTGCCTTCACAAAAGGCGTGCGTGCCCGCACACACGCGCTATGCATACACCTATATGCATGGCCAGCCGCTCAGGGCAGCGCAGGCTGAAACACTCGGTGTTCACACAAGCACGGACAGGTCCTGTTCTGTTTCCCTCCCTGCTGATCAGGATGAAGGTTCGTTAGTGGGAAATTAAGTTTAACCAATCATTTAAAAAGCTATGGAAAATGAGGAGTTAGAAGAGGCAGTGAACAGCTAGTATGGACTGACTGACCGGCAAAAACTGGAGGGGGGACAGTGTGCTGTGAATAGCGTGGACTGCCAGGAGGAACAAGCTTGAGCTATAGGCAGAAAGGAGAAAAGATGTGCTTTAACCCCTTGTGTTTTAAGACCAATCATCTAAATGTTGCATAGAGGGTTTTTTTGTTTGGTGGTTTGGGTTTTTTTGGCAAAGTAGATTCAAAGACAGTGTTGCCACCAGAGCAGGAGGCTGCAGGCTTCTGGGGGAACCCTGCTGAATCCCTCCCTCCGCAGCCTTCCTGGGTGAGGCATGGAGGTAGTCAGGCAGCAGAAGCTGCACTTGCAGCCTGATTGTAGGCACATCCCAGCCCTCTGTCCGTAAGAGCTGGAGCACTGCGGGTGTGCTGAGTAGGGTCTCGCCAGGAGGAAGCAAAGGGGCGGTGACTGCTGCCTGCAGCAGTACACGGCACATGGTCAGGGGGTATCAAGGCACTCAGCCCAGCCCCAGCACTGCAGGGTTTTTTCAGAATGCTATTTTTGACTGGGCTAATTGCCATCTTCCATGCTGGGTATTTTTCAGGAATGATTTATTCCCCCAGTGCCTGGGGATAGTCCCCCATCAGTCCACCTAGCTGAGCTTTGCCGCCAGCAGGCACCCAGTAGATACTCAGAAGTGTTTGACAACAGCATAGGTGACTTTGAATTTGTCTGAGCAGCAAGAAATAATCTTGACCATTTTCCTTATCATTTTAACTGCTTTTTAAGATATTCGTTCTGATAGCACAGCTTTACATCAAAAGCGTAAATCGTATTGACACCCCTACGATGATCACCAAGAGTTGTCAGGGGCGGGTTCCAATCTGGTTCAGATGGAAGAGCTGTTGTAGATGCAGAGTTTGAGAATATCTTTAGTCCAGCATGTGTCTTCAACCTATGACCACCAATCCTCAAAGGGTTCACAGGTATCATGTAGGCAATTCCTGCTTTGGGAATCCAGAGCTGGTGCTATTATATGGGTTTCAGGGAAGAGCTCTGGCTTAAGCACAATTAAAATTACACCAAAAGGCACATTTTCCACTGTTTTCACAGGCTCCTGTGAGTAATTTGAAACTTGAGTATCTTGCACCAATGTATTTCAGGTGCAAGCAACTTCAATCTCCTGTTTCATCAGTTAGAAAATACAAACAACAGAAAGACATCAGGAGTGTTGTTCATCCTCTGAGTATTCTACTCTTTTGCTATAGTTATTGTTCAAATTGCCTCTTTATGTAGTGAGCTGTTGACCTATGAGAACATGTACTTGGGAAGCTGAGAGATGCGCTGAGCAGGTACTGTGGAGGTGGAGCTCATCTCAGCTGCATCGATTCCTGGACAGTTTCAGTGGTGGAGAACACTGGTCACAGGAGCTTGGACTTGTGTCACTGGCTGTGACTAAACCCCTGCGTATTAATGAATAATTCTGTGTGTGTACATGTCTCTGTGTGTGTAGATCTATATATATTGTGCATCTTACCTGTCCAAGGAATTTGGTGTGGCACCACAGTCTTCAGTGCCCTTGACCAGTCTCCCTTCCATGAATCCCTTCTCCCTAGTAATTTCACGCTTTCGTTTAGACCATGTTTTTTAGGTCTTATTGCTTTTCTCTGGATTCTGTCCATTGATCCATTTTGCACTGCATTACTCAGAACTAGACACAATAGCATGTGTCCTGGAGGCTGTACTAGTGACAAGCAGAGCATGTGGATGACTGCAGCATGCTGGCTGTCCTGACTGCACATCCCAATGTGAGGTTTGCCTTTTTTTGATAACACCACATGTGGCATTCATTTTCGGTCTGTGATCCACTATGAACACCCAGTGTTTGCACTAGTTCTTGCTTGTTCTCCATCTGGTAGTTGTGCTCCTGATGATACTGCCTAGTGCATTTTTCCCTCTTAAATGTCCCCCTGGCTGTTTCAAACTATTTCCTGAGTTTGTTGAGATTATTTGAAATTGAACCCTGCCCTCTGGTATGCTTGTGTTTCCTCTCATCTCTGTACAGCCTATAAATAACATCATGGTTATTACTGAAGAGATTAAATAGGACTGGACCAGCACAAGTTGACTTGATAGATCCTTCCACTTTGGCAGTGAACCACTGACAGTCCAAGCATGGTCGTTGCCTCGGTTTGTATCCCTTCTCTGTAGCAGCATGTTAATCTACTCTAAATATTTTAGCATGTTTATGAACGTCTTAGTTCTTACTGTTAAAGCCTTACAGAAGTCAACAGTGGTGACTGCTACTGGTCTTCTTCCATCCACAAGACTTGTAACCCTGTGTAGAAGAAAATCAGGTTGGTATGAAATTACTTATATAGATAAGTCCTCTTTCTTTTAAAAAAAAAAAAGGAGGGAAAATAATCTTAAAATTATTCCTCTTCCCTGACAGAAGTTTTCCAAAATCATTAGCTTAGACTATAACAATTGCCTCTTTATTTCACAACACGCTCTCTGCCCAACTGGAGGCAAAGCCAAGATAAACTGTGATGATGCTTCTTGATTACATCAAAATCCCCAGAAAAGAGGAAGCACCCAGGAGAGCCTTAACGTTGGTTCATGTGCTCCTGGCCAGAGGGCTCAGGTCCTACCCGGAAAGTGCAGACATTTATGCACCTAACCTTTCATAACCTTTCTGCTCTATCTCTTGCTAACGTAAATCAAAATATCTGTGTTAACTGAATTTATAGGTAGTTAGGGGCCTTGAATGTTATGTCTTGCAGTGTCAAATTGCTTTGTAGTCTTATTTTTCCACCGCTCATAAAGAGAGGAGGTTTGTGAAGGAATTAATATTCCTTTTAAATGAATTTGCCTATACAATTTTTTAAGAGTTAGTAAGCTATAAAACCGTATAAAACTCAATATATGGTACAAGATACAATTAGATGGCATGATGTGTGCAAAGCTGTGACCCTCTCCTAGGAGATTCTCTGTATAAGGAGACTGAGGGCTCCACCTTCAACTGTCTCAGATTTTTTTTCATTTCACACGTGCAGAGTATCCAACTAAAACATGCGTATGTATTTTAGATTTCAGCTCTGGAAATTCACGCTGGGATCTGAGAGATAAATGAGATTATTGTTGGCATCTGTAAGTATAACACAGTAGCTAGATACATTAAATATTTCTCCTTTCTGATAATTATGTCTACAGATTTCCCAAAGAAACCCTAAACTGTCAAATTTGATAGAGGCTGTGCTTTAGTTGGCATGTCCCACAGCTCCACCGTAGATGTCTCCTCCTATAGGTTTAACTGCAACACTGTGTTTGTAAGCTTGAAGGACAAGATCAATTCTTGCAGTGTTTTTGTTCCCATTGTTGACAGAGGTGTCTCTTCTAAGGAAGGCTTATCCACAAGGGATTGTGTTCACTTGGAGGTAAATAGGAAGCCCTTTTTCACTCCCTTACACTTCTCACAAATCATATGATAGATAATGGTGATCACATTATAGTAAATAATATGAAAAATACTTAAAATACTTTCAATTAATATTCCACTGAAATAATTCTGAATTTTTCCTGAAAATATGACCTGAAAATAAATCCAGCTGTAATCCATTCACCCCACCTTTCCTAATCCCCATATCATCACATTCCTCCTGAATTTAGTTTTAAAAATTCTCATAACGTTTGAGGAAAGTGTATTTAAATATTTGTTTGCTACTCAAAAGGTAGAAAGAGCAGTCTCCTTTGGGAATACTAGATGAACAATGTCTAACACGGCTTTCTCTCTCTGTAGTGTCTTGGGGACTGCATTATTCCCAATGTTGTTGTGCCCTTTAGTCCGAATAACATCATTTTCTTCTGTTTCCCATCTGCAGAACGATGGCCAATCGCCAATCACAACGTTTTGCATTGAAATGGCAAGGATATGCTCTAATTGCCTTCTTAACAAAGACCTTGATTACATCTAAATTCCAGGATTTCTGAAAGTGATTTTTTTCATGGCATCAGCCTATTTGTTTCTGACTGATTACCTCTTCAATGCTAACCTTTCACTCCTTTGTAATCCAGACATCAACAGAACTTCTTTAATCCAAAATTAAAATTAACAAAGGTAAAAAGGTCTTGAAAGGCACAGTTGAGCAATTTCTATACAGCTCAGCAAGTTGTTTCTCTGAAAAAACGTGGTAAGTGGAGAGGACTCCTTATGAAGGAGCTTTAATTATTGCTTTAATAACACAGCGTAATCCCCCTCCCCAAATCTTAGCTGTTTCTAGAAATGCTCAGCTATACGTCTGCTGCCTAGTGAAACTATCCCAACAGGTGACAAGGCTTATGTGTGAAACAGCAGCAAAGGCCATGTGCTGGGGCCCCTGGGTGGGTGTGAATTCACTTTGCAGGAATACAGGTGCCCTCAAAATGAACTTAACTAAAACAGCCAAGGGAAGTTCAGAGTTACTACCTAAGACATCAGCAGGGACAAAGATTCCCTTGCAGGAGAATCAGTAGCTTCACCTCTCCTCCATGCTCCACTCCGTGTGGAAAAGACCAGGGTACACGGTACAGTATCCCAGGTTTAGCTATACTTGACCAGGAGGTGCTTTCTATCACAAATTGCCAAATTCTGCCCAGTCCAAGGCAACAGTTCTTGTACATGATGTCCAGATGCAGCTTTTATTTGATTTCAGTTCTCCCTGTGGGAGCATGGGGGCTGAGGCGGGCTCTTGTCATGCCAGCTCGCTTCTCCTGCCCGAGGAGACACCAGGCAGGGCAGAGGCAGGCAGTGCTGCAGTCTGTAGCCACCAGAGGATGAATAGCCCATGCAGGCATTTCCCACTGCCTCAGGAGGTGTGACAGAGCCTCACAGCACTGGCAAGGAAGAGTGATCGATGGGAGGAGTGTGTGCGTGGCCCTCTAAGATCAGCCAGGTTTTCATTACCTGGGGTGGGCACTAGATCAAGCTGATTGCTTTAAATAATGCTGTTGATATGCCAGCATCAGGCATGAGGCTACAGACATTTCTAGATTCAGTGCATATATGTGCCAGGGAAATGGCAAATGACTTGTCTGTGAATTTGAAAGCACAGTTCAAGACACAGGCATCGTACCTCAGTCTAGATGTTCATTCCATAAGTATCTGGCCCATGTAAAAAGTCTAGGAAAGAAGGAAAACTAATATACAGTAAGCCATAAAAAAGACCCTGAGGCTACACAATTCATATATTCCCCCTAAATTCTCCTGGAGACCCCAGTATCCCAAAGAGTTCCATTTCTGTGCTGATTTGTACCACCTGCATCATTGTTTTTGCCTTCAACACTATCAGTTCTGTTGCACTTTTCCTGTTTTGGAAAGTCTCCAGGTCTCATGACATTTTTAAGTGACCTTTGTATAGAGTGAAAGTGCCAAATACTAGGCTCCTAAATAGAATATCTGCATTTAGTTAGGAACTTAAAAATCTGAAATTGTTGTTATTTTAATCCCAAATCTCTGGAAAAATAAACGCAATTAAAAGTTGTGTAAGGAGAAAAGGAGAGAGATGGGTTATATCACAGAAAAGGAAAAGACAGTAAATAAATAAATGAGGACTAGGTGAGCAGTCCTTTGTTTTTTCTTTTGTTACCGTTTCCAGAGCTGGAAAACCCACAGTTTGTACCTAAGCGAATGTTTATTTCCTTTTCTCAAGGAAGAAAAAAGCTGAAGACTTTCATTGGAGTTGAAAACTCCTTATTGGAGAGGAAAATTTTCCATTTAACCTCAGAGAAGCGTTGACAGGTTACAGCAGGATAAGCAAAGGAAATACAGAGCTTGTTTGCAAGGGTAACTATCCCCTTGCCTGCGGCTCAGGGGTGTGAGAAGAGCCGTGCTTGAAAGGCCCCGGACAGCTTCCACCTTCCCAGAGCCGTGCCGGGGCGGGTGCTGGCAGCCCTGCTGCTGTGTTGCACTGCAACAGGAGGGAATGAAGAAGCTACAGAGCAAAAATCCAGATTCACAAGTCAGTTTCAGGCCATGGCAGATTCTGAGCCGTAAGAAATGTGTTTTCAGCTCTCTGTTAAGAGTCTAGGAGAATAAACTAGAAGCTCACATACAGCAACAGTTCACACTGTATGACTGTTCTTATGGAAACCTGGTGGATGATCTTCACTTAAAATAAGTGATTACAATCTGTTTGCAAACAATGATACTAGGGGTATTATGCTGCCTCCATTCCTTGTTACAGTCACTGAAGACTTTGAGTTACAGAAACGCTTGACACTCAGAGGTGAGTTTTAATGGTAAGGTTAAAGATGAGGAATTTTCCCCTCCATCTATGTTAAAAAGCAAGAGAAATGCTTCCTTAAAACTGCTGCCCATGAATTTCACAGCCTTCTCTCACAGCTTTTATTTTCTAGGATTCATCCTGTTTGCCTTCTGCCAGCTGCCTCCAGTTAATCTGCATATCCATAGATATGTATCCAAAGCTTTACCCAGTCTCTAGCTTTTCCAGCGATGGGTAGAGAAGAAATGTGACCCTTACATTTTGTGTTCAAGTATGATATCCCTCTCTTAGCTGTCTCCTCGGCCACACCAATTTAGATTCTGATGTTCAGGATCTCTCTTAGCCTTGAGAATATGTGTTCTTGACTGTAAAACCAGTAGGAAAAGGTTCACATCAGCACTGCCGATCCTAACAAGCCAAAATAAACACACATGCCTCTCACAGTTGTTTTAACCCCACAGAGAATGGAGGTGTAGCCCTGTGTGATGGCATGGAGGCAATGACAAGGGATGAAATACTCCATCTATTTAGTATGAATGTTGTGTTACTGAACATGGGCTAACAGAAGCAAGAATTAATAAGCTGCTGCCGTGCTCTTTGACTAAATAGATTTCCAGAAGTCAAGGTTTGGTTTGCTTGGGGTTTTTTTTCCCTTAGTTGAAAGCAGAGTAAGTGCAATGGAAGGAATGAACAGCTTAACTACTCTGCTAAGCTTGGTAGCAAACTCTACCCAATGTGTTCAACTTTAAGCATGTGCTTAAATGCTGTGCTAGAAGTAGACTGGATTGCTGAGCACTTTCTAAAATGAAGCCCTTTAGCCTCAATATTTTTTGAGTTCATTCACACCTGCTCCACACTTCATTTCACAGGTCAAGAGCTCTTTTGGCAGAGAAACATGGAATATATTCTGGTAATTTTTTACTCCAGAAGCTGTTCTCTTCCAAATAAATGTCAGGATATAAAAAGTGGTACTGGAATAAGTATATACATTTTGGGATGAGTATGAAACAATGATGTGCTAAAATCATAAGGCTGAAACAATAAATCATACTGAAAGTAAAAAATTCTAGTGGTAAAGGTGATTTTCCCTATATGAACTGTTCAGAAATAAAATATTTTACAGGAAAAGGATATCAAATCTGTAAGATGATGATTTTTACACATATCAAGGAAGCAGTGTTAACCATCTCTCCGAGGCTTCACCATTTTACTCAGAAATAGTCTGAGCACTTATACAGACAGGAAGAAAACTTAAATCATTGATGTGGAGACAAACATTCTATTTTATGTGTTCAGAAGCTTTTATTGGATCACCACAATACTTTGGATTAGTTACACTATGGCTCTGAAATATCAAATTATAGTGTAGTCATTTTCCCAATAAAAGGAAATAAGAAAATAAAGAAGCACAGTGCATGAGGCTTTGGTCACTGAACTAAGCCAAGTTTTAAGAGCCAGTCCCAGTCTGGTGCAGAGAGGGAATTTCTTCACACTCTTTCATAGACTCTAGTGCAGACAACTCCTTTCATGGCACATTCCTAAGGCACAAAGGAAAAGGTTAATATAGACCTTTTTCTGACAGCAGTTCTGTTTGCTGCAGTGACCTCTGAAGTCAGTGAAAATCCAGATGTCATATTTTACATCCTTACATATTTCTATAATTTTTTGAGCAAACAGCAAAGCTGTTTTTATGTTGCAAATGGAGTGGTTTCTATTTTAACATCTTTGAACTTAATTAAGTGGCATATAATAACAAATAGATTGCAAAATTAGGCTCAGCTTCCAGAAATAAATTTACCTTCCTTGGTACTATTGCTGCCTTGACAGAACCATCAGCCTCACATAGTTTATTATACCATGGCCCACAAACACTCTCAGTTTTACAAAGTTGTTTGGTTTTTTTTTTTGTTTTTGTTTTTGTTTTTTTTTTATGTGGAAGCAGAAGTAGCCTGGGTAGTTCAGAGTTCAGGCTTCTGGCTTAAAAAACTTTGCACTTATGAGTCACAAAATATTTCTCTTGACCCTCTCGCCCCCAGAGCTTTCAGCAGCTTCTGGTGACTCACAGCCACAGGATGCCTGCAGCAAAGGTGACAGGACATTGAAAAAGACCTCATCCATGTGCAAAAGGTGAAGCCCTCTCCACAAACCTGAGGCAAGGGGCAGACAGCAAGACACAGATGGAAGAGGGACTCTACCTCTCTGCTTTTCAAAGATGGTTTAATAATCAGTAAAAATTTACACAGAAATGCAGCTATGAGATGTGAAAATAAATCACCCATCCAAATGTATGAGAACTTAAAACAAAATACAGTCAGAACAAGCTAGCAGGTAAAGGCATAATGCTGCTGATTTCATAAAGTTGCTAAGATTAGTTTGGCTCCACACTTTAAAAACTGTAATGAACAAAGTACTTTCTTTCATTCAAAAGTGAATTCTCAATTTTAGTAGTGACCCTTACAACTAGGGTCCCTAAAATATGTTATGACCCTGGCTTGGCCACCCCATGGCTTTCACAGGGCTGCTAGGGAATGGCAGGTTGGATGGCGGGTGAGGGAAAGGCAACATTCCCCTGCCCCCAGGAAAGACGTGGCTCCCTCACCACAGTGGGCATTTCAGAGGAGCCATCAGCACCTGCCAGTCCCCAGTGGAGGTCACCACGAAGGCAGGTATGGGCACAGAGGTGCAAAACTAAAACATCAGTGTGTCATCAATGTTATTCTCATGTTAAATCAGAAACACAGCACTGTACCATCTACTGAGAAGAAAATTAACTTTATCCCAGCTGAAACCAGGACAATCCTTCTGACCTTCATCAGTGTACAAGGATCGTGAACTTACCACTACCATTTTCCCATCAACCAGTCTTCTTTTTATTGTAGTCTCTTTGCCATTCCACTTCTGGACTTGCACCAATGCCCCTTTTTCCAAGGTTACGACACTCTGCAAAGGCCAAGGGAGGAGTTTCAAACTGCAGTCTGAGCTTTGCAGACTAGAGTAGTAATTCATTTTACATTCAGCAAGACGTGCATTCTTGGCTAATGACACGCTTTGTAACATCAGTTCCAGCACCATACTATTTCTTCTTTCAGTGTTTTCTTGGAATAGCTTGGAAGACTCATAGTGTGCTAAGGGGGTAGGAAAACTCCTGCTGGTGCTCTTCTAGATGTCCAGACCACTCAGAGATCATCAGCCCCCTTACCTTGACTTTCCGGTCATCTGCTGTCATTTCATCAAACTGCTGGCCCAGTTTGAAAGAGATCGTTGTATTTTTGAAGGTGCTTTCAGTTCTGATGGTTACTATGTCTCCTTTCATACTGATGATCACATCAGGCTTTGCCAGGCCACCTAGTTTTCTCGTAGCTAAGCCCACCCCTAGAAATCAGAAACAAAAATATCATTACATTCTAGCAAGCAAGAAACTCCATATCCTTTCTTAAGCCTTCAGTGGAAGAACAAGGAACACTTTCTTCTTAAATACCCTAATGCCTGATTCAGATGAGACACTAATGCTTTGAATGTAGAAGTACTGCATCCAGAGGCTGAGGCAGCCCCAGGTGATAGAGTGCACCTTCAGCAAGAAATAAAGATTTATGTAAGTAGACACTTGTGTACATTTAGCTAAGAAGAAACATAGATGGTTACAAAACTGCATGAATTTGTGTAGAGATACAATGGGTAGAAAAATTCAGAGGAATGGTCTATTTCCCATGAAAGTTTGCCAAAATATTTTTTTAAAAGAGTTCTTGACAAATCTGAGAATCTGCCCTTTTGTGAACAGGCTGCATGAAAGAAATTGGATACTGAACTGCCAATATGCTGGTGCTTGTTCCTTAAAACATACTGGCGATTGAGCAATTCCTGTGCTGCTACTAACGTCCCTTAAGGATCCTGACATCTAAGTCTCAGTGAAAAGTAAAAATATGAAATATAAATAACATTGAAGTATAAGAGTGAAGACCTGCAGAGAGCTTCAGGGGAAAATCCCATGTCAAAAGTCTTTTATATTGGCTGGTGCTTTTCAGTCCAGTTCATAGTCTACATACAAGTAGTGAAGTCTGGGGCAAGTTAGGAGGAAGGCCACTGACGATGTATCACTGTTTTATAAAAGCAGAAAGGGGACAGCTGTAGTTATTGCTTTTGTTAATGCTATGCCATGCTGAGATGTAAAGATCCATATAAAAGGGTAAAAAGTTATCTGTAAAGCATAACACTATTTGCAGTAATTACTCTATACTAACCAGTTCTGTTCAGATCTTCCGTAACATATCTGTAGCTGGACTTTCAACCCACATTTACTCTGGTTAATAAATTAACTGCAATTCTTTTGTTATTCAGTTTAACATTTTAAATAAAGGGAAGCAGTGTCTCAGTGAATCACTTATATAGCAAAAGCAATGCTGTAGCCGACTGTGCACTTGCTGTATAGGAATGGAGCCATTAAAATGAAAAACAATGCCTCATTTGTTACATTCCTGGCATTCTTCAGTAACAGATAGGTTCATTCATAGCATTTAGACCTCTGAAACCAAAGTGTCATGAGACATCAGCTCCATTATATATTGTAAATTATCACAAGTCATGAGTTTAATAGTGCAATCAAGAGAAACATAAAAAAACCACTGCAGCTCCACAGATTTTTCCTCCTTACAGAAAACCAAATTATATCAGATCAGTTCAGTTAGTCAGAAGTAAATTTATGATAGTAATGTAGCACCTACCTTTATGTTTTTCCATTTTTGATGCTAAAGGAAAGAAATTAAATTATGCTAGGAAAGTAATTAAAGTGCTTTTGTGGCCAAGAAGGCAGCACCATCCATGAGCAAAGCATAAGATGAAGAAGAAACATTCCCGAAGAAAAGTTACTTAAAAAAAGAAGGAACATTTCTCACCCAATTCTTTCATATAGTCATCAAAATTTTCACTGGAGACAAGTTTCCAGGTTCCCACAAATCGGTTACACATCGTATAGGCTTTGCGAGGCAGTAGTCCTGCAGAGAGAGGCAGTGGCCACAGCAGCTCTTGGTGGGAGTCAGAGAGATCGCGTGCCCAACTCGGACCTCACTGGCCTCCTTTTAAAGATGCCCAGTCCCCGTAGCAGTCAGGGCAGGCCAATAGGAGAGACAGTGCCAGGGCAAGACAATGTGCACCTTGTCCAAGGCAGCCGTGTCAGTACCAAGGCTCCGGGTGACGCCTGCCTTGGCTTCCTCCACTGAATAGATTGGGACAAGGAGGGGTACATGGGGACGGGGATGTGAGGTTACCACTGCATCCCAAAAGCAGCCAGGGGACACCGTGGTGGGGTCTTAGCAGCACAGAGCCACCACGCAGAAGAGCACTACACTCATATGAAACTCAGCTCTGACAGTCCTCTCAATGCCTGAATAATATTTCAGGTTGGAAGAGACGTACAACTACCATCTAGTCCAGGGGTCCTCAAACTTTTTAACCAGGGGGCCGGCGCGCGGATGCAGTGGCAGGCAGTCATCTGCGGCTGCTTGGTTTCCCCCCCCCAACCCCTGGCGAGGGAGCGGCAGGGGGGGGTCTGTAAATACCAGGGGCCGGATTGAGGACCCTGGGGGGCCGTATCCAGCCCATGGGCCGTAGTTTGAGGACACCTGATCTAGTTCAACCGCCTGACCACTTCAGGGCTGATCAAAATTAAAGCCTGTTATTAAGGGCATCATCCAAATGCCCCTGAAACACTGACAGATTTAGGGCATCAATCACCTCTCTAGGAAGCCTGTTCCACTGTTTGACCACTCTCTTGGTAAATAAATGCTTCCCAATGCCCAGTCTAAACCTCTCCTGGTACAGGTTTGAAACATTCCCAAGTGTCCTATCACCAGATACCAGAGACAGACACCCTCATCCCCACTTCCTCTCCTCAGGAAGCTTAGAGAGCTTTACCACTATTGCCATCACCTGTGTGCTAGTCAGGTAAATCAAAGCCATGTGGATTTTGGGGAGGAGCTGTGAAGAAGCTGCTATACATAGTGGTGTTTTGGTGGTTGTTTTTTTTTTTTACGCTTTTGTGATCTACCCTGAAAAAGGTCAGTGTGTTTTACCATTTAAGGGCAGAACTGAATTACACTGTTCTGTTTTCTCTCTTTGCATCGCAGCAATGATCCCAAGCTGTGGGTTCTTTCCTGCCCATACTCCAGGAAGCAGAACAGAGAGAAGCAGAAGCCAAACTTTGCTGCCTTTCTTCTTCCACAACAGGTGTGTGTGGAACACAGCATGTTCAGATCAGTGCATCAGTGATCAGCTCTCTTTTGCTTTTTTGCACTTGGGTATGTTGGCCTATCATAGAGTGAAGGGCAGATTTAATCCAGCACAGTCATATAAGGCATTGCATTTGGATGTGTTCTGCTATTGTCAGGTTTCTTTGAAGTTTTCCTGCTCCCATGAAGAGAGTTCACAACCTTCCTGGATCAATGTCTCCCTTGTACTGGGGAGCCCAGAGCTGGACCCAGCATTCCAGGTATGGCCTTCCTCGTGCTGAGTAGAGGGAAAGTATTATCTCCCTCAGCCTGCACCACTTCTCCTGATTTAGTCCAGGATATCACTCTCATGCTTTGCTGCATGGACACGTTGATAGCTCGTATTCCATGTGGTGTCCACCAGGACCCCCAGGGCCTCTTCTGTAAAGCTGAGTTTGAAAGTTTTAAAAGTTTAAGTTAGAATGTTCAAAACCTTCTTAAAAAACGTACATTTACAACTATTGTCTTGTGCTTGGTAAAAACCAGACACAAAGAATGAATCCATACACCATACAGATATATATATATTGGACAGGCAGGAATTTAAAGCATTGCAATTGAAGAAACCTCAAACTATCTGAAACTATTTAGTGTAAGACCACATCAACTGTAAGTCTGTCCTTCCCCTTCCTAAACTACCTGGAGAAAACTATTACTTGCTATATGAAAGGATTAGATGGCTTCTTTCTTACTTGCATGAACAATAGTTGCCCATCTGGGTTTTTTGCATGATGACACTTCCTGGGTTATGACCACTTGTAGGGACTTTTCAGATCTACATTGTAAGGATGGAGGGACACTGGGATTATAGGTTGTGGGACAAAATTTCTTGTGTTTAGGGTAGAAAGAGTAAGATGGAGCTGATGTTGGGCCAAAGAGGGTAAGGTCTGAGTCTTGTCTTCAAAGCTGTCATATACAAGAAAGGGAACATACTTAGAGGAAAACAATACAGCTTGACCAGCGAAAATATCTTAGTCTTTGGAATATACTGTGGCTGTGGGGAAATAACAAGGTCTTAAGTCACAAATTTTGGTTATATATGTGAAAGGCTTTTATCCCATCAGTCATAACATCAACAAGGGTAAGTTGAGAACTTCCCATTAATGCTCATGTCTAATTACAACTCATGTAGGGAGGGAAAGTCTAGAGTGAATGAAAATGAAAGCAAAGCAAAGAACTTTTTCTCCACCACAGTAGGAAGCACATGCTGTATCTATAATACATAAATAAACGTCAGTCTTTGAAGGTGTTGTCCACACAAAGTTCTTCTAAAGCAGATGTATTATATCATTTTGTATAAAGAAATATACAAAAGAGATAGCTCTTTTATCCAATCTGTGGGAATGAGAAAGCTCTGTCTAAATGAAACTATCCATTATTTCTCAAGGAATAATACAAAAATATTCTACCGTTGCTCCTCAGGCATTCTTTGTTCTTTCATTTAATTGTCTTATCCACATAAAGGCACTTTAACAAGACAAGACTGGTGCCTTTGGGAAATAAAAGATGATTGGGACATTGTAAAATCAGGCCCAAAGAAATTCGAGAAGAGCAGAGTAGTCAGAATAGAACAGCTATGATGCAGTACCAGTAACCTTAAGCACAAAAGTGACAGAGAATTATTTATACAGACAAAACCCCAGTCTTAAGCAGTCTCAAACAATGTTGACATTGCTACCATCTATCTCTTTGTCACTAAGGAAAATCAGCACTTTCATTTAAAGGACTTACAGTCTAGAAAGAAGAAGAGCAGGGAATTATGTATCAGTAGAAATAACATCTGTGAAAACCAATTATTTCTTCAGGTTTAAAGGAAAAAGTGTCAAAGATCGTGAGTACATGTGATAAGAGGAAGCTTTGATTCTCTGTTTTTGCTGATGGCTGGAGTAAAACAGGATTTGAAATGAACACACTTGGAGCTTGTGAAGCAGCACTAGAGATAAATATAAAAGTTGATAAAATAGTGAGCTAAAAATGTAAAGAGACTAAAGAAATACAGACAGTAAATTTATGTCAGTTTCTTTGAAGGAAATAGGATCTAGGCAAATTCAGTGCCAAAAAAAAGTCTAAATTAAGTTCCTGGGAGAGTAATGAAGAAAACAGAGATAAAGGCAGAGAACAGAGGCCAGATGCCTGCCTCGCTGTGAGGACACCAAAGATGTTTTACCACTGATTCTATGGACTCAAGGGATCAACCTCAATCACAAGGCCAGCAGTCTGCCTCTTCCAAATAGCTGCACTGGAGGGTGAAAATAGACTTTTGTCTCCTTACCTGGGGCACCCCATGAGACCAGTCCAAGACTGCTTGGGGCTGAGGGAATGGGTGGCAGCTCGGGGCAGAAGCAGAGCTGGGTGCATGCAGGGTTTGACTTGCCAGGATGCAAGTGTCTGAGTTCCTTCCATTGGAAACAAAGAGTTAAAAGAAAAGCAGAACAATTACAGAAAGGTCAAAGCTCAGAATAAGCCTTGCTTCATCTTCCTCCTGAGCTGCCAAAAATCTGTGGGTGGGAGTCCCCTTTCCCTCTTGTCATCCAAGGAACCTGTAAAGGAGTAGTGAGTGAGTACGCTAATGGGCAAAGATCTCCTCCTCTCAGCATTCAAGGGTACCTGCTGCAATGAGCAGCGGTTTTGTAGGGGTCTGGCAAGATCCTCCTTTTTCAAAGAGCAATGCTAAGGGATGGTTTCGGAATTTTGGAGACTAATTCAGCACTACAGAAGAGAGGGAGACCTGTGCTGCTCTGCAGGCAAGGACAAGAAACTCTTCTGCCTTTACCCCTTTAGAAATGTGTGCTGTAACCTCCCCCCAGGTATCAGAACACACACCTTTGTTTACCAGAGAGGAATTACATCCATTTATTCAAGAATTCACTAGGCTGCTGCATTTTTTAGAGAATAAATTTCATCCATGTTCACGTTCTAAGACAAGATACTAATACTTCATTGTGGTGCTGGCCCTGTTGAAGTTTATGGACACGATGTCACTTTATTGGCATTTCCAAAAGCTGAACTTCTAAGTGGCTTGATTCATTCACAAAGTCTGAATTCATTCACCAGGTACTAAAACAAATGGGGATGCTTTCAGAAGAGACTACCTGCCTCTGAAAAATTAGGCTGTCAATGTTACAATTGTAACTGCAGGCTTTTTTAAGAATGTAAGATTTCTGGCAAATAAAGGCTGCTATATAACTATTGAAATATTGAAAACGTGACCTCTGAAATAGAGTATTTCCAAATCCTTGGACAATGGGAAATATTTAACTATGGGATAAGCTTTAATGTCTATATACATGTTATATAAGTTAATGTTGCTGCTTCTTGTGATCTTCTCTCCCATTTAGTTTTTCTGCCACTAAACTGTAGTTTTATCCTGGCTTTTGTCAATGATTTTAGCTCTTGTTAAGTGATTTAGTATTGTAGATATGGGGTACTCTGAAGCATACTTCCTTCCCTTATGCAACTGCTGTTCTTTTGAGCTGTTAAGGTATTTCACAACCAATGAAGCAGAGGTAAAAAAAGGGAAGCTGTTTGCTCATGGTTTTTTAAACATTTTTTGCAGTATTTACTGATAGTCTTTTGGAACTGCTCTTAAATGACTCCTTAGCTCATCCAGAGTGTAGAAGTCCTCCTTTTTCTTTTCCCCTTATTGTATTAATAGTGCAAAATCTTGGGAACAGTCTGAGTCATGCAGAGGAAAGTTCAAGTGTATGAGGTCTCTGCTGCTGGCAGTAGGGACTCAGCTCCATTGCCTCTGACAGCTGACCTAAGGAATGTCAAGACTATGTGGAATTTGGTTCACAGATCTTAATTGCAAAGCTTGAGATGTGTTCATTTCCCCATTTTGTGGTTACTGCACACATTTTCAGACTCTTCTTGTCCTGGTTTTTGCTAGACTTCTCATATTTTTTTCCTCAGTTTGAGTCCTCAGATGTAGAAATCGTGACTTCTGTGGATGCAAAGTTTTAAAATAGGAGGCCAGGCCTAAGGGCAGCAGAAGGTGGCAGTTTGAAAATAGGAAAGGTTGAAAATCATGGTGTCTAAAGGGCTTTCCACCTAGAGAGGCTCATGTTTCCCAAACTGATCTTACCTAATGAGCTAGTAGGAAACGCACATAGGAAATAAAAGAGGTTGTACCACCAGCAAACTTTTACAGTTTTTTAGTAAGCCTGAGAGTACTTTCTAAGCTATGGTTCTTAATTCAAGGCTTTTTTTCTATTCTAGGACAAAAAAAAAAGTTAAAGAGAAGGACATTAACAAAGTAATCACATCTAAGAGCTACAGCAGATCAAGCTAGACAAGATCAGTTCAGATGATCCCTGGGTTTAAAATTGTCGGCATTTGTGTGAGGAGGAGGTGCAGTTCCTAGCTTGTGTTGGAAACCAACATGTTGCGCATCCACAGTTGTCACCTTCCTCCCTGACCCAGGAACAACGTCCTTTGCTCAAAGCCAGGAACAAACTCCTTTGTGTGGGCAACACACACAGAGTGCTCACAGGAGCATGTTTTTGTGTTCAAGTCTACATCTATCACTACCACACAATAAAGTGCCACACACTGGATCATCTCTGATCCTTTTTCCACAGTGAGATGGGGCACAGTTACCGTGTGGTACTAGCTCTCACACGATGCTTTTCTGCACAGTACCCCTTCCCACATCACACATCCTCCCAACCCCCTTCCCAACAAACTCCAGCACAAATATGGGTTGTAGAAAGTGGAACATTTTATTGAATAGCCATAACAAATTAGACTAACTACATGTAACTGTTTGGGGATAGATCTGTAAAAAGTACTTTTCTCTTTAAAATGGATTTGTGGAGGTTTTATCCTTTGGTTAAGTTATTTTTCTCCAGCTTTAAGCATTAGTCCTGTGTGAAGATGGTTTCTTCATGCTTTTTCGTAAACTCTTTTGCAGGTAACATTATTCATGGTGCATTCCTGGAAAGAAAGGCAAATCTAATCAGCTTTTAACTCTCATTAAAATGTTTGTTATCCGAAGGTAAAGAATTACTTATACATTATGAGCCAGTGTAAGAAAAAAATTTGCTTTTCTCCTCCTCTAAAACCTATTGCCAAAAGAGTGAAATTCCATTTTGGGAGCTTCAGAAACAGTCTGAAATACAAGCATAGGACTGAAAGAACATCAGAGGACTGCTCCAGTGACCCCCAGGAGTTTTCTAATCTCCTCTTAAAGGTCTCTAAAGAAGGATCCTAGAACTTCTATGGAGGGTATTGAACTCTGGAGCTGGGCATTAGTCTTTTTTCCTTTCACCTTTTGCAGCTGTGCCTTGTCTTCACACACATGTGCACAACACTTACTCACAGAATCCTACACAGCTTTCAGACGTGCAGCTGCTGGTGTCAGCCTCTCCTGGTCTATTTTTCTGTTAGATCAAACTTAGTTTTTGGTAACGACTTCATTAAGAAAGATTGAACAAAACAATTTCTATTTGTTTTCTTCTGGTCTTCTCCAGTTTATGGACATATTAATTTTCCCTAGGGAAGGGCAGAACTCTTCAGGAATTTTGTGTATGTGTATCATTTTATAGCACGTAGGATTCTCAGCTGCTTTTTATGAACACAGTTTTAGGCCTCTCCAGATTCATCAGAATGTCTTTCCTAAAATTGGAGAGCAGAGCCAGGAAGCCCCAAGCTGCAGGTGTGCCTTACTGGCACCAAGTCAATCACAACACTCTGACCAGATAACACCAACCAACAGAGCACAGATACAGGTTTGGTTTTTTGGGGTTTTTTTTTTCCTTTTTCTCTATAACATCATCTTATTGACACAGTTGTGGTGATCCACAGCATGGTTCCCACAGATGGCTGTTGAGTCTGTACTGGAGATAAACAAGAGTATTTTGCATCAGCACAGTGCTGATGGACTTAACAGGGACTTTGCTAATGCTTCCACTATACTGTCCAGAACTTAAAGATTCTGAGATATAAAAATTTCCCTCACAGTGATGTTGGTTTTCTCTTCCTAATCATGTCTTGCTATGAATGGAGAATGGGCATCTCTATACCGTGCTGCAAATTTAACAACATTTCAGTTTTAATATATACTCCAGACTCATTCAGAGAGACTTCTCACCAAGTGCACAAAGCTTTCGCTCCCTGTGTTCGAATCCGGTGTAACACATCTGCCAAACATTAATTTTGCACAATGAATTCAGTGGTTAAATAACAAAAATGAGCTCACCACGACCAGGTTCCCATCCACCACTTTTCTTTTTATGATAGTCTCTTTTCCATCCCACTTCTGCACCTGGTTCAGTATGCCGTTGTCTAGGGTTATGACATTCTGCCAAAGAAAAAAAGACAGTGCGACTGCTTCATCAGGGCTGAAGAGAAGACTGTTTCTATGTCCAAGCAACACTGAAGCACAAAGCACCCACAGCACGCTTACCTTTGAAGGCAGCATTTCTACACTGGGTGACAAAAAATCACAACTCCATCCTCCTGCTCCCCCATCCCTTTTGAGACATGTATTTGGAAAGCGCTGGTTTTGGACTCACCTTTGTTTTTCTGTCATCTGCTGTAGTCTCGTCAAACTCTTCACCCAGCTTGAAAGACACCTCTGTATTTTTGAAGGTACTTTCTGTTTTGATGGTTATCACATCACCATTGATGCTGATAGTTACGTTGGGCTTGGCCACACCAGCCATTTTCCTGGTAGCAAACCCCACACCTGTAAATAAGACAGAACACTATGAAATTTTTTTTCTTTACACAATGTTTTCCTGTTATTTATTGGGGGTGGGGTGGGGGAAGAACTTAGTACTGTTTTCCCTATTACTTTCTGAATTTTCTATTAATTCTATGTTGCAGAAGTTCCTTTGTAACATCTCACTAGCTTGGTACGGCTATAGACAAAGTCAGTTGGGATGATGTAAGGAAATTCTCTGCTCTGTCGTTGTCAGAATGGTAAAAGCATTTTGAAGACTGAAACAAGATTTTAATGCCATGTATTTGTACATACACTTGTTCAAAATAACTGCAGTGGTTTATATGTTAACTTGCATGCTAACTGTATCTAAAAGTAAATAAGCAGAAATATATGATACTTTCTAAGCCACAAAACCAACCAACCAAACAAGAAAAAAACAAACAAACAAAAAAGAGGCACTTTTTATATTTATCAGTGGCTAGGCTGAATAAAAGGAAATGATTAAGAAATAGCTGGCAATGGTTATGTCCTGAGTAAAATCTGGGGTAAAGATTAAGAGTGCAAGAGTCTCACTGAAAGCTGTCTGAATGCTGCATAAGTGTCAACGAGTGTTTTACCCCTCATCTCCAAATAACCCCCCAGCTTTTTAGCATGTACTGATCCAATCAGTGCAAGTTACCCCATACTTCCTCCACACTAAAAGAATGCGGAAACCTTTTAAAGCCCAGTTTCAATTCTAAGGAAGAAGTCAACACCTTTAGAGAAGAGTGTTATCCCTCAAATCTTTTGCAAGTATCTACATGAATCCATGCAATTCTCTTTGTTAATATTCACTGGAGGCAGCTACAGAGTTTCATTCACTGTAATAGCCATGACAATTAATTGGTCTCCTAGTCCAGTAGCAATATAAAGAAGTATAGGTGTGCTGCTTTTAGCCACAGAGAAGCTTGCTGCATCCTAGCATTACACAGCTTTGTATGTCCAAGTGTAAAAGCAGATACACACCAAATATTGCAGTGATGTGTTTTACTTCCATTTATAATACTGTTAAATAGGCATGCACAGACTTGGCTTACCTGAAACTATTCTTTCCAGTCAAGGTTTTTCTATGTTATAGGAACTTGACACAACTAACTCAAACAACCAAGTTCTCCAGTTTAAGACCATCTGATCAAAATAGTTGGACTAAAGCCCCCTTGGTAAACAGCACAGCCAGAAAAAGCAAGTAAGGAATACAGTTCAAAAATCAGCATTCCTTCCCTGTCCCAGATACAACTCCAAATAACAATTCTCACCCAGCTCTTTCATATAGTCCTCAAAGTTTTCACTAGAAAGGAGCTTCCAGGTGCCCACAAACTGGTCACACATTTTGTCAGGCTACAGAGAAGTCTTCCACAGGATGAAACAGAAATGCAGGACAGGAGAATAGTGTGAGCTCAGAGAGATCAGAAGTTATCCTTAAAAAGAAGCCTTGGCCACATGATGCTCTAAGATGACCAATGAAGAGGGAGTCCCAGTGCCCAGTGTTTTCCTTCCTCCCCTTACCCCTCCTTTGCCACTAGGTCATAGTGTTATTATTCATATGCCCTTACTAGCTCAAAGATCACTGTCTTGTTTTTATTTAATTATTTTTGTCATTCAAGAACACTCCACCTTAAGGGCAAATAATTAAATCATATTGTCTGTCAGAAGAAAAAGGTAGGCTCAACCCACAGAGGGTTATGTTCTCTCCCATTCTCTTTTGTTTCATTTCAGCCTGCCATATCAAATGGAGACAGCAACATTCCTACACTGTAAGGTCTGAAAAGCTCAATGGGATAATTTGGTTTGCTTTCTGCACCCCTGCGGTCAGAGATTTTCTTCAAAGAGGCACAGAATTACAGGAAGAATTGGTTTGGGGGCAGAAAGAAAGGGTGCTGGTGGCTGTAGAAGGGCAAGGCAATAAAATGGCTTCCTTGATTGATTAGGATCTCTTTATCATTGTACCACCTGAATCAATTGACCAATAGGTCCGTGTTCTGCTTTTGTGTGATGGAGAGGAGATACAGGGCCCTGTGAAAAGCAAAGTAACAAACCAGATGATTCCTCTCCCTTTTGCTCCTGTGCTTTCTGAAGACCTATGTTCCAATGACTAGCATTGTGACTAGTTAGGGCACAAGGCTAGGCTCTGATATTGATCCACCAAAGGTTCCTGGACATTTTATTTGTTTTCTGTTTGCGCTGTTCAGGTAGTAATCTGTTTGAGGCAAAGTGTGTACAGGCCTGATATACTGAGGTCCACCTTGACTGATCCCCTAAGCACCGTCATAGCTCAGATCACACACAAAAAAAAATAGATCAGAAAGCAGTCAAGCAATTTCTTAGGCTTTCTTTTTGGCTGTAATGTGCTACCCCAATGGCAAAAAAGCAGCTAGTAAGGGAAGACTCCAGCTTCTGCAATTCTTTTTAGGTGGATTTCCTGGAAATGCTCTGCTAGTTGTTAGGCATCGACTACGTTGGTCCACATATTTTCGTACTTGTTGATTCTGTAAATTACAACATTGTAGACAAATTATTTATATAAGTTTGTAAAATTATAGGGAAATTCGGAAGGGGAGGGAGGTCAGGAAGAAGCACAGCCTGCCACTCAGGCAGGCTCAGACTAGGCTGCTCAGGACTGGGAGCCAGCACAGCCTTCCGGAGCAACCCACACCCCTGCCCAGCTGTGTCCCCAGGGGAGGGGGTCTCCTTGTCTTCTGTCTGAACCTCTCTTCTTTCAGCTTTTAGCCACAGTATCTCACCCTCCCACCATTCACTGTGCCTAAAGCCTGGCTTCAACTCCTCAGTCACTTCTCCATAGGTGTTGGGGGCTGCTGTAAGCACTCCCAAAGCTGTATCTTAGCCAGAATGAGCCACCCCAGCCTCACAGCCTCTCCTCACAGGGCAAGTACTCCAGCCCCCTGAGCATCCTGGGGGTCCTCTACTGAACTGACCCCAAAACTGCATGCAATATGCTGGATACAGCCTAGTGAGTGCTGAGGAAAGGGGAATAACCACTTGCATCAACCTTCTGGCTGTACTTCTGTTTGTACAGCCCAGCACAGTATGGGCCTTTCTGCTGCCAGGGCTTGGTTCCCTGCCCACCAAGACCCTGAGGGCCTTTCCTGGCAGAGCTTCTCCCTAGCCAGGTTGTCCCCAGCTTGTGTTGCTGTGAGGGCTGAATAGGTTTTTACATGTATGATTTGTTGTCCTTTTGTGGCTTTAAGACTGCAGACTCTGGGAAAATTTGTTCTTTTTTGCTCTTTTTTTTTTCTCTAGAATAGCTGATCTTAGGTTTGATCTATTCTTTTCCAAGTTTTTGCTTATTTACTGACTTTGGGTTAATCCAATAAATAAATAAAAATTATTCTAATTATTGAAGTTGCTGATGCCTTTCCTGATTGGTTTTCTCAGAGTATTGCATGCTTGAGTCCTCTTTAAAAGGAAAGTCTGAGGGGCCCTCAAGTTTGTGTCGTTATCTTGGGGTTTTTTTACTTAGGATTATTGGCCTGAGAAACACTGGGCCATGTGTGAGCAATTTATAGGAACTTGAAAATTCAAATCCATTCATTGCATGGTAAGTACCCAAAAGCATCAGGTGAGAATTGCTGCAGTACCCCAGATAGAAAGGATGTGATCTGGCTGAGCTCAGCTCCTCCGCTTACTTTTCTTGCCTTTTGGGAACTGTTCTCTGTGAGGCTTACTATGATTAGCATTCATTTATTTGGAGGGGAAATAGGGCTTTTATACTTAAAAACTGTAGCCTGAGAGAGGGTTTGGCCCTCGCTGGTGTTATCAGCTGCCTGCAATGCTCGTGCTGCTGGGAGAGAGCTGAAGCACCTGTTTGTAGTAGAGGAGCGCACCCTCCCTAGGCAGTAATTGCTTGCACCTATTTAAAGTGAATCTGAGCTATTTGTAGATGTCTTGCAAACATGATGACTCAAAAATGCAAGAAGAAAGACAGCTTGTGGGTTGACTGCTTGTTTACTTCAAAGCAACAAGCTATCTGGGAACAGGCTCATGGGTCTAACTTAGGAAGTATCCTATGGATGGTCTCTTTTCCCTTGGGAGAGACTTCCAGTGACAGAAGATAAGTTTGTGGCATTGATGTCATCTAATATAGACCCTGTTTGCTCCCTGGGGCAAAGGCTTCAAGTCATACGGCCCTGCTGATAAAGACCAAAGTGCTTAGTGGCTGTGAAGAAATCAGTGGGGTTTCTGAGCCTGGAAGCTTAGGCAAACCTGGGATTCGTTTCACTTGGAGAAGTGTCTTGCCAGCAAAAGCTGGGCAACCTGGCTAAACAACCCTGTGGTCGTCAGCACTGATGGAGTCCAATACCATCAAAACCAAGGGCATCCTCAAATGTGTTGAAATCTCCTTCAAAATAAGAGGGGAATTTTGGAGAAACCACAGCAGGTAAGAGTAAACCAAGGAAGGGAAGCTGGTGAGGGTCCAGCACAGTGAGGAAATTCTGGCAAAATAAATTCATTACAGAGAGAAACCCTGTCTCTTAATCCTGATATAAACTGATGTAGCTGAAGTCTGCGAACAACGATATGCTGTCTGAAATGTGTTTTTGGGGTTTTGCAACCTTTGACGATGGTTCCTGATGCAGGATGAGCAGAGGTGAAATAGCAAAGAAGCAGCTGTGCTGGGGAATTCAGTGGTGATGCTGGGTTAACTCTTGCTTTGTGAATCAAGCCAACAGTGGAAGTCTGCTTGAGATAAACAGCATTTTACAAAAATGAGCACAATAGTAACCTCCTTTTGGTTCTTTCAGGCATGCAGGAGGAATTACACTGCTTCCACTAGAGCAGGGGTCCTCAAACTTTTTAACCAGGGGGCCAGCACGCGGATGCAGTGGCAGGCAGTCATCTGCAGCTGCTTGGTTTCCCCCCCCAACCCCCGGCGGGGGGGTCTGTAAATACCGGGGACCGGATTGAGGACCCTGGGGGGCTGTATCCGGCCCGTGGGCCGTAGTTTGAGGACCCCTGCACTAGAGTATGTGAGAGAGAGGATGCTTATTCCTGTAGTTGAGACCTGTCACTTGGGACAGCTTTTAACTGAGGACTGCGCTAAAGCTTTCCTGGTACTTTAGATACATATGGATTTGTCAAAGTAACAATAAAGCTTACTCTCAAATGTGAAAACATGAATTAACAACCACAGTTATGACTACTAGCAACACTTTGCTCAAATAAAGGCTTCTTTCCCCATTTCCACCTTGTCCCAGAAGGGCGGCTGTGTACAGTCCTGTGACTGCTGTCGCTATTGAGGTGCTGACTGCAGATGAGTCACAGCGTACAGGGCTTACACAGCTGTCCTCATAGTTCTGCTACTCTTTGAATCAAAAACTGGGATGAAAAGGTTAAAAGGCATCCATGCTCAATTCCATACCTGATGCCATAGCAGGCTACTAGCCTGTTGACAATGACTTCTGTTGAAAACTTTCCTAAAAGGAACGTGGCTTCTATTGTGGGTTATTAGTGGCACAGATGGCAATGTCCATAGTAAGAAAAAATACATATTTTTGGAAAAGCTATTAAAAATAGGGATTTTCCTTTAAGTGGGGAAGGAACTGTGGTTTTGCTGCAAGCTTCATGCTCAGGCACAGTAATATCTGTTGGGAAGATGGGCTATAGCAGCTCTCATGCCAAGAAGGAGGGACCATGCCACACTGCTTCATACTGCTGCAACTTACTGAGGAAAAACTTTTCTTAATACTTGCCTGGCTGGATACCAGAGTGGGAATCTGTTCTAAGGCCCCAGGGTAACTTCCAAGTGAGCTAATGCTGGAGAGCAGATAGTTAACAGGTAAAAGGATGCCCATCTCTGCTCACCCGCTTGCTGCTTTCACTTCTGATTAATGTTTGAGACAGGTTAATTGCCTTAGATTTCTGCTTAGCCAGGAAAAGGCATAACTAAAGCTTCAGTACTCACGATGTAAGGCACTGACTTTACAAAATACTGGCTTCATTTCGTTTGAAAGTTCAAGAGGCTAGTTGGTTTTTAGTGGTATTTTTCTCTCTCCTGGGGAAGGAATTGAGCAGGAGACAGATGCGAGCAGGTCCTATGCTCAGCAAAACTGTCTCCAGCAGCAGATTTGTGCTCCCCCACTTGTGGCTTCAGGCCTTGCTCAGGACTGAGGGTATTATTCCAAATGTTGACTTTGCTGATGAAGTCAAATTTTGCTAGCAGCAACAACAAATCTGTTGTTTCATGGAGTGGCTACCAGCACCACTCTACCCAGTTCCATTGCTGGGCTGTGACATTTGGAGACCTCAGGCCAGTGGGCCCCAGCAGTTGATTTTTACTTTTGGTGATTCTGGGTTCTTGTATATTCTCTTGGACTTCAGACTCCACACACTTAAATAGGGTTCCAGTACCTGAAAGCAGGACTGTGAAAACTGAAACATCTAAAAGGTGTTTCTGAAACACTAAGCTAAGTTTGTTGTAATGCTGAGAAAAAAAAATGAAATAACTTCAAGACACAGTAAGATCAAGCCCAAAACAAAAGCTGGTGGTTGACATCATTAACTTGCAATTAAAATACACGTGCTGAACTTGCTTTAAAGATTAAATAAAAATGCAAATATGGCTAGAGGGAATGGCAAGCCTCTGGACCCTTGCCTTCGCTGGGTTCTTATGAGATTAGTGTTGACAGCTGAGCTTCTGGCTTTTCTCAGCAGATGGCATGGCAATAATGTATGCTTGCAAATATTTGTGGCTCATGCCTGGTGACTGCTGCTCCCGAGGAAGACACTGACTTCTCATACACTGCTCTAACATGTATATGCTCCCTCATTCCTGGAGCAAGTCAGTTGGCAGTGTGAATCCCATCAACCAATGCTATGAACTGCAGGGAGTGAGTTAAAAGGAATATCAGAAAAGTAGGAACAAAGGAGTATTTGCAAATCTGTTTTCTTTTCATTGCAGTGAGAAGAATTGCAGGTATGCTAGCTCTTACAGGCATGCAACAGGCTTCCAAAACGTAATGTAGGTACTTGTGTACGAGAATATTCAAAATGTCAGAGCTCTGCCTTAGATAGCTGTATTCAGCAAATGCCATAGTGAGATTAATAATACGTCTAACTTAATAACTTCTGAAGGTTTGTACGAGAAAAGATATTATTTTGCTGGCTATAACATAGGCACTGCAGATGTTTCATATTTCTAACTGCCTACTAGTTTCCCTTGTCTAAAGAACAAATTTAAAATTGTCTATAGATTCTGATGCTCAAATCTGTCCAACTTCTTTCAGGTACTGTACAAGTCTTGCATCTCACTTCAGGGCATTTCCTCTTGAGAGTGTACAATGAAAGTCAGCTTTTTTCTGAGTCCCACTTTGTCTTGTCTTTGCACTTAATTTCCCTACATTTGCCTCAGAGCACATAAATCCTGCCTGTTCTTCCTCTCCACCTGCCCCTCTCCTACAAAAGAAAAGTTGCTTTTCTTTTCTTACTATTTTATCCCTAAACCTCTCTCTAGATTTAGGTATTGCAGCACATTTGCAAAGGAAGAAAGTACTCTGTTTCCCAAAACACTTCTGGGTTTCTTCTAGCAATTTGAAGACTTGAATAATGTTCTGAAAAATCCCTTTGTAGTCCTTCCCTAGATGCTTTTCTGAATAATCCCAGGTCATTCAGCTGAAACCACCCTTTGAAGCATCTATCTGATCAAAGCGACGAGACTGTCGGTTACGTCTGCTTTGGGACTGCCCAGCAGGACTCCACTCTGGTTCTGCCTTGTTACTGCAGCTGGTACGATACTGCCTGCACAGAGCCGGGCTGGCGTCTTACTGCCATGTAGATCTGCATTTACAAACCTTCCACTGGTTTCTTTTGTTTGTTTGTTTCTTGCTAGATATTTTTTAGCAAGCTGAGGAAAAATCTTCAAATAAAGATAACAGACTAGTACATTTTGGTAACATGTAATATCTTGTGCTTTTAAACTATTCCTCTCGGCAGCTGTGCTCTTAACAGTTGCCCCCCTCTTGAGAAGCAAGAACATTCCTAGAATTTCACTTTTTCTGAGAAAGCTAAAGAAAGAACAAAATGTAAGAACAATATTTCAACAAGACTAAAAAAACCCTGTACAAGACATTTAAGTTTTGCTGAACCTGCACTTTGAGTAAATATACGTGTTTTTTTCCAACCTTGTTTCTGCATCTCTTCACTCTGCATGCTGCAGTTTATTGCTAGCAATGCTTTCATCTGGCAGTTTGCTCTGAACCTCTTGAAGATCTCCTCTGGTATTTGCCACAAAGCTATCTGTTATTACAGATGCATTTGGACCACATCCAAAGGCCTATTGCTCTATGTAAAGAAAAGGGGAAAAAAACCCCGAGTATGAAATGCCCTGAGTTCAGAGATGAAACCTTACTGCAACAGCTCTCTCCCTCTGCGTGTGGCAGAGGAGCGGGTGGGTGTGAAAGCTGGCAGCTCTCCCGGCTCTGCAGGCTCTGCAGCTGACTGCTGCCCCCGGGCGCTGCAGGGAAGGAGGAGATGGTCCACAGGGGCCAAGAGCTGCTGCCCAGCCACGCACCTTGCCTGCGCTGGTGGCCTCTCAACAGCTGCCTTCTCTGCAGCTTCACTTACAAACTTGCAAACGTGTAAAGCAACTACTTTGCTGAATTTACTGCCAAAAGAATTATCCAGAGCAATGCTGAAGCTGTTTCATATAATAGTATGGAGGTAGTCTGAGACTCTTAACTTTCAGCTATAAACCTATCACGTTATATAATTTGGTTCCTTGATTGGAACCCTGACAAAAATAGACATTTTCTGAAGTAGAAACAACCTGAGATCTTCCTTGTCTTGCCTAGCAGCTAACTTCTCAGGTGTAACACAGCACTAACCATGTGCTCCCAGTAGCAATGCAAGAACTTGGCTACAGCCACAGTGTTGGAGAAGCAAGCTTTCTTTGGGGCAGACAGGCTTATTTGCTAGTTTCTGCAAGTAATTCTAGTAGGATAATGATCACACTTCAACTAACTGCTGATAGACATGAGGTGTGCAATCTGGGACAGTACCGAAGCTACTGGGTCTCGCAGAGCGTGCTGACACAGCCAGCAAAACTCTGACAACCTCTTTGACCCTGTAGGGTAAGTGGTGAGTGACATCTGGTGAGTGCTTGGAAGTACTTAGCTAAAACTAAATCTAGACTAGTCCAGGACAACATATTGGCTTATTATTGGGTGAGCATGGCTCTCTATAACCAAACAACTCATGGAGCCTGTTGGTGCCACAAACACACTATGTGACTAATATGAACTAATCTAGATGCATAACATTTTCTGCTCTGTGAAGCAGAAAATATTGGAAACTGCTTTCTCAACTGGTAATGCAAATTAACCATGTGTGAACATTTGCTGGTACAGAACCTGAGTACAGTAGCTGTTTCAAAATAATCTTTCTGTCTGGTAGCCAGTAATGTAGCATGTTCTAGGATCAAAGCAGAACAGGCTTAACCCAGTACCCTCGCTGGCACCTGATGAAACTGCTGTTCAGTATTCTTTGGAGGTTGTGTCTATCATGACTCAGAGTTATTGGGATGAGTATAAAGTCTGTAAGGTAAGTCTTGTCCAGAAGGGACCTGTATCTTTCATACACACTTGCACTAGTGTGGAATCTAAATTAAAATTCTTACATTCAGAATCAACCTGAATAAATCAGAAGTGGTGGGCTTTGGAGTGACAGCTACCTACATACTTAGATTTTGGAAGATCCCTCACCTTCTGGTGTACATGACAAAAATCAGGTGCTAAATATATTGATACTTTAGGTCAGCAGAGCATTATTATGAAGACCTATAATTAACACCATCCTGATTAGTTTCTAGTTGTATTCATATTTCTATTATGAAGATAAATGCAAGATTATTAATATTGCATACTAAAAGGACAATTTAATTCTAAAAAAATTATTTAACTTCATATCTTGGAGATAAATGAAGTTCAGGTCTGCAACCACACACACCAGAGCAACTCCAGGAGCTGAGGTTAAAGGTCTGCTTTATGTGTAAGAAGAGATAACAACTTTTAGGTGCTTGAGGCTGCAGCGATGTCAGCCAGCTGAAGTCTAAATATTGAATATTGCTTGAATGACCCAAATAATCTGTTGAAACACCTTTCTGAGTGCTCTGGCATAACAAGAGCCAAGAGCTGATACCAACTACATAATTCAGTCTTCATACTGAAATGGCAGCTTTCCCATTAATTCTGGGAGAATGGCAAGCACAACTAGAATACTTCAGTCTCAGATTTCTCTCTTGTGAAATTCAGAGGCAAGCGGATTTGCCTCCCGCCTCACCTTTCCTTTTATCTTCGAATTTGATTGCATTGGTAAAAGTAACATCTCTGAAGAGGAAAAGCTGTGTTGCACATTGAGAGAAATTACTAATTCTGAAGCTTGAACTAAATCTGTTTGTTAGTTGTATTATTTGGATTATTACTATACAAAGTCACAATGATTTAAATATCTGTGGTTTTAGCTTACTGTCTGGATGGCCAAATTCTCAGTCTGCTTTTAGGCAAGAGGGTGGTCTGTGCTTGGGCAGCCTGGGCTAAATTAACACCTAACACAACTTCTGCAGAAAGCATGTCCCTCACACTTTGAAACTTGCTTAGTTTCTTCTTCGTGACAAGCTACAGTAGTAATAAACCTCTTTGGAAAGAAAATACACAAGGTGATCTCTCTTCTTTTCTTTCCCGTTCTCCACCAAGCAGACAGACAAAACTTTTCTGTTTTTTTAAAAAAGAGCAGTTAGTGAGCTTGAGATGTGTCTGTGATCTTCTGTGACCTGCTTTATGATGTGAACAAGAGGGCCAGGCTGCCAAGAGCCGTTGCTCAGCGAGAAACGTGCCTCTCTTTCTCTTAAATTAGGGCTTCTTAAACACCATCAAGATGAATAGAAAGGCAGCCACTGACTGCAAATAGCTACTTGAGTGAGACGGCTCAAAACTGAGCTAAATCCCCTATCATTCAAGTCTGTGAAAAGGTAAAGGCAAAACAGAAGGGAACCATGGCTCTAATTATTCCTTTCTGTGTATATTAGTAACTTTTCATGCTGTAAAATTGCTTCTACTTCTCAAAGTTGCTTACATTTCCTACTCTCCAAACTCAAGCTCTTATGTTTTGGGACCCTTTGTCTTCACTGCTTCTCCTGAGGACAAGCTTTTCAAATCTCCCTTTCAAGTACAGTGCCACTTCTTTCTCTACACACCTACCAAATGGGGAATCTACTTTGCTGAACACATAAAGGTGGAAAAAGGCAAGGAAAAGTTCATGAACATACTTTTTTTTTTTTTTTTTTCCTATCAAGATGGTGAAGTTAAGCTTTTTACTAATTTGGTATAAAATTTCCTTTAAAATCAAATAGCTTTATTCCTTTTCCTGACTCGTATAGCATTCTTTTTTAAAGGTGAGGGAGAAGCAACTTTCCTTCTCAGGAAAACCTGAAAATCAAGTTAGGTTTCTGTGACCACGAGAATAAAAGGAAGGTCCTAGACTTGTCCAGCATGGAGCAAGTATGTGATGGGATGTAAACATTCACAGCTGTAGGGACTGAGCAATATACCCATCCCTTTTTCCGTTCCCTGAAAGAGCTATTCCTAAAGCACAAGGAAGACATTTCTTACTCCTTACATTTTACAATACAACAATTTTCATGAATTATCTAGGGATTTACTTCAAAGCACTGTTTAGTTTCTGGCATCTGGAGGAGGTGAGCTATTTGCATGTTTCACATTCTTACTGGAAAGTCTGTGTTGTGATACTGCTGTCATAAATCAGCACATATAAAAGACAGTCATTATCACAAATTAAACTCCAAGCTCAATCCCTAAGAGCATCTGGACTCTTTAAGTAATTCATTTTTCAAAACACTGAAATAAATAAATGTGCCTGTAAGTCATCTATTTCTGCATGTCCCAGTGTCAGAGTAGTAGCATGTACCTGTAAACCAGAAGATGTTGTGGCTTGGATCTTCAACTTCAGTTGTGATAATTAAAGGCAGATAACTTCAATTCACCCATAAGGTTGTAATTTGCTGAGCTGCAGTAGGGGTAATTCACCAGCTGTTCTGTGGCCACCGAGAGCAATCTGAACTTGGACTATGTCCTTGTGGCCCCAGACTACGTCAAAAACAGGGTTTTACTCTCTAACTGTTGGGTTAAGGCAAGCTGAATAATTTCATATTTTCTGGCTAATGTGGCTTCACTGATATCCAGGATGAGACTGTCCTGAATAAGTGTGGATGTCTCAAAAATGAGTATCTATATCAAAGCAAGTCACCTTGAATTCCCCTTTATACTTAACAGAGGTACAGACTACAAATGCTCTCATTTTAAGGTCATTGCCTATGCTAGAAGAATAATTTTGAAAATTGTATTTATATCTTGTAAAAATGAGCAAAAGTGCTCCTACATGAAGCCCTGTATCTTCATGCCCAACCTTAGATGAGATACATTCTACACGTTGATAATGGTGCACTTAAGGCTTTTATCCATTTGCATTAACTGAACTTGAGCAGTTGAGAGATTATTAAAATTATGGTTGTCCCTGTCTCTAGTAATTAGTGCTTTTCTCTTGAATTAGAATGTAGATGATTTGTAGACCAACAAGTGTAATTTTCCAACCATACCTTGAAACACTGGTGTAGTGAGTTTGCATGGCAAGGTTCTGGTAGCTGGGGGGTTACAGAGGTGGCTTCTGTCAGAAAAGCCAGAAGCTTCCCCCATGTCCAATGGAGCCAATGTTAGCTGGCTCCAAGATGGACTTGCCGCTGGCCAAGGCCGAGCTAATCATTGATGGTGGTAACGCCTCTGGGAAAGCTTATGAAGGGCGGGGGGGGTGGGGGGTGGAATCTGCACAAGCAAGACAGAAGTGAGACTGTGTGAGAGCCACAGCCCTGCAGACACCCAGGTCGGGGCAGGAGGGGCTCCAGGCACTGGAGCAGAGGTTCCCCTGCAGCCTGTGATGAAGCCCACGGTGAGGCAGGCTGTGCCCCTGCAGCCCATGGAAGTCCATGGTGTAGCAGATCTCCACCCTGCAGCCTGTGGAGGACCCCACGCCGGAGCAGGTGGGTGCCTGAAGGAGGCTGTGACCCCGTGGGCATCCCACGCTGGAGCAGCTCCTGGCAGGGCCTGTGGCCCCATGGGGAGAGGAGCCCGGGCTGGGGCAGGTTTGCTGGCCAGGCTGTGACCCCGCAGGGGACCCACGCTGGAGCCGGCTGTGCCTGAAGGACGGTACCTGGTGGGAGGGACCCATGCTGGGGCAGTTCGTGAAGAACTGCAGCCCATGGGAAAGACCCACATTGGAGAAGTTGGTGGGAGGGACCCCAAGCTGGAGCCGGAGAGTGTGAGGTATCATCCTCCTGAGGAGGAAGAAGTGGCAGAGACAATGTGTGATGAACTGACAGCAACCCCCATTCCCCTTCCCCTTGTGCTCCTTGGTAGGGAGGAGGTAGAGAAAATCAGGAGTGAAGCTGATGCTGGGAATACGTGAGGAGTGAGGGGAAGGTGTTTAATATTTGCTTTTATTTCTTGTTACCCTACTCTGATTTGATTGGCAATAAACTCATTTCTGCAAGTTGTGTCTGTTTTGCTCATGACGTAATTGCTCTGTGATATCCCTGTCCTCAACTCAACCTATGAGCCTTTTGTTATATTTTCTCTCCCCCTCTCCAATTGATGATAAGGAGTGATAGAGGGGCTTGGTGGGCACCTGGCATCCAGCCAAGGTCAACCCAGCAGAATATAGCACATAATTTCCACAATTTTCAGCAAGTGCTGCAGTATTTAAGAAACCTGGTGCCTTATGACTGACTGAGGACAGCATCCTAGTCCTCAGCCACCCAGTCAGCTGTACAGGCTATCGAAGAGGGTGACAACAATCACATCAAACCCCCTGATTTTTCTAGATTTCCAGGCAGTGTTTGTTCCAAGCAGTTCAAGTACTCTCCTACTACAGATCTGGATGTTATTGATACTCTGTCACTTTTTTTAAATTTGTTTCACCCAAGAGGGAAGGATATGCAACAGCCTCAGTAAAGATTATTTCAGTCCTTTTAGTCTTGGCTATAAATCAGAAGCTGTTGTTCATAACACACATGTAATTTTCATCATCCATCATGTTAATTTACCTCAAACTTGCCCTTGAGTGGATCATGTTCCTGCTGTGTGACCTTACTATGCAAAGAAGATGGAACATGTGAAGACATATGCCAAGCCACTTTCTCACTGGAGTGGATACTGAGAATAGGTTCACTGCCACCATGTCCTCCTCTGCTGCTTGTCTCTTGATTATGTACTCGGTCCTGTCCCATTTCTGGACCTGGCTCAATGACCTGCTGTCCACAGCCACAATGCTCTGAGGAAATGCAAAGGTAATCACAAGCCTCCTGTTCACGTTATGGTTATACTTGACATTACAGCAGTATTTCAGTTCGCTCCTTAGGATGGTGTTTCTGTTCTACTGTAACTACAGCAACATACAGGTTTGGGTGTGTATCATTGACTTTCAGCCAATCATTAATTAATTAGTCAACACTAGCAAAGTTAGTCCACTAACCTCCAGCGACAGACAAGGCGCAGTGAGAGAGACAGATCCAGGCCACATATTAACAGCGCATATTTTATGGCAAGGTGCACCTGGAAATGAATTTCTCTTTCATTAGCTATAGAGAGAACACAAAATGACTACTTAAATGACTTAATGACTTATGACTTAAAATGACAAATGACTTAAAATTAAACTTCCTGCCTGAACAGATTTGGGTCTTGCAGAATCAGGGAGTGATTATTCAACACTCAGAAATGCCCATATGGTCTCTTGGGATTTCATGCTGCAGATCATTAGCTTAATAAGTTTTGTGTAAAACTGGTGGGCGGTAGTCAGTACTGGCTTAGTCTAATACCTTTATTAAAGATGGAAACGGATACAAAATCCCTGACAATAAAACCTGTGGATGACACAAAGACTAGCAGAATGATGAATTATGACAGATTAAAGGCTGTTAATGCAGTATGAGGTGGACTTGGTTACAAACAAAATGTGTTACAGTATGAATATAAACTGGGACACTGGAAAATGGTAAATCTGTAAAGCACTTGACCAAACCACAAAGTGTTAACACCAGTCTAACAGTGTGACAAACAAGGCTAACGGAAACCTTGAGGGTGTTAGGAGGAGTAGGATATTTTTATGTTATTAAGGATGCTGGGTGCAGTGTATAGAACGGCTGCATGTCTTTTACCGGATCAAGAGAAGATTCATTGAAGAGCTGCACAGATTTTCTGAGGAATGAAAAAATGTCTTTCAGTGAGGGGCATACACAGCTCAAGTTGCATGTGGAAACAAAGACTGAGAAGGAAGCTGAACACAATATAATTATCTTGCCTACACGACAGATACACAGCCAAAGGACACCGTTATGTTTGATGTAGCTCCTTATTCTAAGGCATAACAACAGCCTGTGTCCGAAAGCTGAAACTGGACAAATGAAAAATAGAATTGAGGTACACTCCCTGAGTGAGATTAATAAAGCCTGACAGAAATTCTCTATATCTTCTTTTCAAGTCAGTACCAGTTATTTTTGTTCATCATCATGTCTCTGGAAGATATTTTTTAGTCAAATTAAAATTATCTATTCCACTCACAGGCACTACTGTGTGAAGTAGAATGATTTAGGAAAAAATCAAGTCTGGCCAGATGAATATCTTAACTTCTGTGAACCTAATGCAAAAACACGCCCTTCATGGTTTCTTAAAATCCCTGGTCCTCTCTGTCCATGGTTATGGAATATCTATTTCCATTTCATTACTTCTTCCAAAAGCAGTGAAGTTTTACAAATATTATTGCTGATAATCTGCATGACTTTTCTTGTTCTTCTGGAAATACGGGCAATCCAGTGGAAACCTTCCGTTCTTACCTCAGTTTTACAGTCATGGGGTGTGGTTTCATTGAACTCCTCACCCAGCATGAAGGAGATAGCGATGCTTTAAAGACACTTTTTTTTTGGATGATCATCACACGCCTTTCTACTCTGATTGTCATGCTGGGTTTGGGCAGCCTGTACAGTTTCCTTGAGGATGCAACCACTCAAGAAAGAAAGAAAGCAAAAAGAAATAAAAAAGAATTGGAATTGTGTAATCTATGCCAGAAACCTGAGCAAACTCTTGGGAAATGAAATGTCTTGGAAAGAGAAAAGTGGCTTTGATGGGAAATGCAAATATTTCACAGCATGTGGCCTTGAAGAGCTCTTAACTTCTGCAGTATTTACTTTACTACTGAGGATAGGATGTGATGCATCGTCTACTAAAGTCAGTGGCTCCTATTTGCTAAGCAGGAAAGATATTTTCTATTGTTGTCAGGTCACTGCAGTCCACTGCTGTCTTTTACAACTACCTTAGAAATGCTTTGTAAGATATTCTATGTTCATGTTGAACTGTCACGTCGACCCTGCAGTTGTGAACAGAATGCACTCCATGAGGTGAGGGTAAAGGCATATATTAAACCATCTTCATAATATGAATTACTGCTAAGGGCAATAGTGCGTTCCCTTTTTCAGCTGTCCTGGTTGGATAAAACATTACTAGTAACTGAGCACTAAGTGGGGAACTGGACACATATAAGGCTACATACTTTTGGCACATGTACTGGCTCTATGAAGAAAAGCTGGTGCATAATAATAATAGAGCTATGGGGTTTCTGCCTACCAGCTCCATTTACTGCCAAAGCTGCTCATGACCAGACAAGCTAAAATACAAGATTCAAACATCCTACCAGCATCAGTACTGAAAACAAGTCAAGAGGAGAGGCAGATTGACTCATTCCTGTAGCAGCACTCTTCCAGAGTCTGGAGATACATCGTGCTGGTCTTAAATCAGTAAACTGGAAGAATGAAGATAATGTAACACTGCAGCTGGATGAATCTTGTTATCCTCTCCCGAGATGCTGCTTAAAATAGAAGGTGAAACTGTAGAACGTTGTTGCTGTATGGTATTCCCCTGCACCTCACAATCAACCCATTCCATTTCATAACAAAATGAGAAAGGATCATAAAAGTTTAGCACAATAGTCAATCTTGTGTCAGAGAAGCCAGAGTTTCACATGGATTTGGTGCTCAGAAAAAAATGGCAGTGGCTGTAGAAGCCAAAAGTACTGAGAAACAGCAAAATACAATGTACTGCTAATTCCTGGGGTGATACCAGCTGAGTTATTGCCAGGTTGCCTGATGTTAAAGGGAACAGGAAGCTTAATACTGAACTTGAATCCCAGCTGCCTGGGTGATCCAAAGCTGAAAACAGCCAAACTTCTCCCGTGTTGATTGAGGATGAACCACAAGCCTGAAGGAAGAATCCAGGAATTCCCAGAGCTGCTAGTAGACTGGGCAAGTTGAAACAACTTCACTTGATCAATCTCATGAAAAATACTTGCAACATCCATGGCTCCATGCCCTTTGTGGAAAGCTTTTAGGAACCTACTCCAGAGACTGGCCTGCCACAGCTGCTTTCTATTTCTTTCCAGCACTGGCTTTTCAAAAGTGAGAGATGGGAAATATAATCTATAATGTATAATTCCTGCTATGGCAAGTGCCATTATGTCCGTTGTTTGATGAGGTCTTTTCCTGAGCATTGCTAACAAGTTCTTTACTCCATCTGGCTGGCTTGCTCAGTGCTGAGTAAGGAGTATTTTTTATGCAAACATCAATGATTTTATAGTTCATAAAAACTGAGACAAAATTATGTCTTCAGACTTCATGCCTTACAAAGACAAGTCTGAAAGAAGGACCATTACAAGAAAATCTTACTAGAAGTCCCCTAAAGAGATTCTGTTACACCTCGAGGAAAGCAACATTTTTTAAGAATGATTAATGGAAAGAAGTTGTGCACTTCAGATGGGGTAGCTCATTGTTCAGGGAACACCTACCAGAATCAGATGGATTTGGAAATTATTATTGAACAGGCATATCTCAAGGTAGAAAATGTGGCCGAGATAAGCTGTAAATCTCTCAATATTAGATTGCTGGAGCATTGCAAAAGAGAGAAAAATCAACAGCTCCCCCAAAAGTAATCTATTTATTTATAGCAACTGAAAAACAAATATCTCTGCTCTTATCTTCTGTCTTCTTCTAAAAGTTGGTCCTTTTGAAAGTGTTCCTGGTATTAAATAGATTTTCACTAAAGCATTGTTTCTTTGCTTTCTAGATGCCAAAATTAATCCTTTTGATTAGGCTCTTGAATTAATTTTTCTCATGGGAAACAAAAATTATCATTAAGATATTAAAACCTAGCTTATCTTTTAACACTATTTCTGTGATAATGATACCAGCTTTAGCAGAACTGCCTCAGTTATAAGACTGACAGATAGGTTATTAGTAAGTGGATGTAATAGCAGAGACTTGACACTCTTTTCCAAGGGAAGCAGATTACACAGGCAGTTTCCTCACAAAATAGGTTACTCCCTGCAGTTTCATTTCCAGTCTATTATTCCTTCTTTCCCTTCAGGGTATTCTATATCTTCATAGATATTACCTTCTTATTCTTGCAAATAAGACAGTAAATTATTGCATCTCTTCTGCCCTATCCTATCCTATCCTATCCTATCCTATCCTATCCTATCCTATCCTATCCTATCCTATCCTATCCTATCCTATCCTATCCTATCCTATCCTATCCCTGTTTGTTATTTTTATTTTTAAAGATATTGTATATACATACTTATAAATATTTGCACATATATTACACACATATATATGCATATATGTGTGTGTGTTCATGCATATAAAAATTCATATAAAAAACATATCTAGTTCTTTCATACATTATTCAAATTTTTCACAGGTGGTTGATCTCAAGTTCCCAAAAGATGATCAATCACCTTTCTGGATGTGGTGAAGTATGGCTTCTGGAGGATAAAAAGGAACAACTGTTTTACTAGCATGATCCAAAGGGCACACATCTGCAATCTGTCCCTACATGTGTAACACACAGAAAAGAGCATTTTCCAGTGTGTGATGAAATGTTCTGCTTAGCGAAGACTGATGGAAAAAAGTGCTTCAGAAGCCAATCCATAAGCACTTCACCCTCAGTCCTCACCCCACAACATTTCACTTTTCCCATTAACAATTCAGGAGGGTAAAACAGCCTAGCTGAGCCTGAATAAAAGCAGCAGCTAGAACCAAACACAAACAAGATATGATCTGCTTCCCACTCCCATTCTGTTCTCAAGGCATCAGGAGTCAAGTCTAGATAGGCGATTTTGCAGTTTTCTAGGGAGGCTGATGATGCTGGTGTGGCTTCCCAGAGGCAACGGATATTCAGTGCTCCAGTCTTTGGCTGAACATCAGCAGTAGGCAGGAAACATCAGAAGGAGGGAGTGAAGGTCACCTTGGGAGGCATAGGGATGCTTAGTAAATCTGAATGTAAGACACAGCAGATGAAAGCTTAAGGCTAGCTTACAGTGATGCTGAAGGAAAAAGCAAAGAAAGTAATGAGAGTTAAGAAGAAGATAAAAAATTGTGGGTTTGAGAAGTCAATTCCATGGTGACAAAAGACCATCTCTGGAGCCTTTGAAAGACAAAGCAGAAGTGAAAGGATTGCAGCTGAAAAGGAGGTGAGGAGATCCAGGGATCTGCTGGAAGTAGAGAACAGATGAGTTCACTTCTGGATGTTGGCAGCAAAGAGAAGTAACGCAAGCATGAAGAGCTCTGCTCAAATAGTCTGAATGGTTGGGGGGAACCTGCCAAAAGTATTTTCAAGTATCCAGAGAAGAAACAGGAGTTGGGAGTTACACAGGCAGGATTCGAGGACTTCTCTGTGTCGTTACTGGAGATGCAGTTGTCAAGGTCTGAAAGCTGTGTATGTATGTTGAAATATTAACCAAACAACTGCCCTTGCCTTTTGTTGGTGCTATGTGTTTTTGATTTGGGTTTTAAGCCTGCTTCTCCATTACAGCTGACGAGGGCTGGAGCTGGGAGACCCTGCTAATGCCACTGCTCGCTGCAGAGTGGGGAGGCCAAATCACAAAGCAGTTTTCAGTGTCTCAGCATAGGTCCCACCTGGCTGTCTGGCCATACCCTGCACTTTGTAGTGCAGTGCTTTTGGGTGTTCCCCTTGTTTGCAATAGCCAGCAAGGTGAGCAATGCAACCTCTGAATAAAACTCTTATAGGGAAACTGAAGAAATAATAAATTTGCTGAGTAGAGGAGTGTGCTGATAACCTACCCTGGACAATCACATAACATAAGGAAATGCAGAAGCCTATTGAAGAAATTCAAGAGTACACTGAGTCTGAAGTTTTAAAATTAATCCTTGACTGGGGAGAGCGTGAGAGTCATGGACTTTGTGTGTAAAAAACACTGAATATTGCCCAGTGGGGGGCAAAGTATGGTGATGTGGTGAAAACTTGTTATTCAAGAAGACACTCTTTAAACAGCAGTTTTATCATCCTTAGGGCATAACAGTCCAAATACTGCTTCCCACACATTCACAAGATATGTGCATTTTGCCCTTGAGAACATACCTGGAAAAATATGTGCACATTCCAGTACCTGATGGGAGTCTGACATACGCGGGCAGGGCTGGCTGATAAAAGTCTCTTATGTGCCAGCAAGACTGGCAGATTTCTGCCACAGCATTTTCTTTCCACAGGAATGAAGTTGTTGTTATTTTTAAATGCAGCAGGTGCCTTGCTAAAAAAAGAATTCAAACTATGTGTCAAAGCCCTGACAGGAATTTATGATTAAAATAGCCTGTAGCTGGGTAGCTTCACCTTTGGTGAGTGCAACTGTTCTCTGGAAGTCTTGTCACTGACAAGAAGAGTGACCAGCTCTGAATTAAAAAGAAAAAAAAAGGTACCTTGTACCTTACCGTTTATCTTCCTTAGCAAAACAGGATTTATCATGCTGTGAGCAACACAGCAAGCAAGCACTTCTTGCCTTCACAGAAGATGTGGAATTTTGTTATAACACAGATGCTGATGCTTTCTGCTATTCAGTTTAATTTTCTCAGTATCAGTTATTCTGTGGTATCATAAACTGGTTTTGCAAAGCTTCCAGAACCATTCAAAGCACTATAATACATTTCACCTCTCTTAGAGCTTTCTTTATAGTAATTTTTTCTAAGAAATGTGACTGTTTTCTGATTCCATCAGTTTTGGTGATATTTCCCATAGTACCTGCACAGAATATCGCTACTCTGCTATCAGTGTCACCAGCTGATGGGTTTACCTGCATCTCTCAACATTCAGTAGCTTCCTTCAAGTCCCGTGGAAGACAGAGCCTTTCATTAAAAATCTGAGTTTCTAGCTTTGATGACTACGGGTGAAAAACAACCACCTGAAAATATGTACTCAAAAAGAAATAACACCTAATTTATTGATTCAATGTACAAGTATTTTAAATTAGTTATAAGTGAGCTCATGGTTTGTTGGTTTTTTTAGTGTTGGGAACTGACTGCACTGAATTTCCTTATATATATTTATTTAGGTATAGTGTGCCTAGTCAGAGGTAGGTTTTGATGGGCTGACTATGTCTTTGCTAGTGTTAGGTGTGTGATGCCACCAGCTAAAGAGGAGACCTAGTGTCCTCTGTCTTGTACCATCAGGACACTTGATTTCTGATGGTGCAAACCCGCAAAGATATCTAAGAGAGTGGCAGGGTTTGTAAGGACAGTAACAGTATTTACAGACCAGATGATATGTAGGAAAAAAATAGACAAGCTTCCAAGCTTCTCAGCACACCAGCTCTTCTGAGGCTGTCTTTGCTTTTCAGTCTTTTATGTACACAAGGTGGCAAGTTCATCAGCCCTGGGGGCTACTGCTCATGAGGCGAAAGCCACATGTCACCTGCCTAGAATCACCCAAACTCTAATGGCAGCTCTGAAGCTTGCAGAGATTTGCTAGTCTGTCCACAAGTTCTGCAGGCTGTAGCAAGCTCCTGGTGAGCTGCGTTACTCCCTTCTGCTTTGGGGGCTTCCTATCAGGAGTTAGAGCTGGTCATGGCAATGGCTTGTTCAGGGAAATTAGGTGTCAGCTCCCAGACCTGGAAGGGTTCCCAGCAGTGTGGTGGTGCTGTCATTCTGAACACTTATGGTGCCCAACGGTGCCAGAAGTTTTGGCCGCATGTATTACTGCCACAGTAGTCATGACCCCAGCCTTCTATCTTCTCCTGGCTTTCCCGGGTTGCACGGGCAGTGCATGGTGTCTCACTCCCATCACCCATTACTGTGTGCCACTGCAGCCTCAGCTGCAGAATGGGTTGAGAACAGGTCCCAGCTTCAGAGGCAGATCCAGTGGGCTGGTAATGGGAACAAGCTGAGCAGACAAGATGCCCTAGCCACAGGACCTGTAATCTTATGGACCCATCATCCGAGAAACGTTAAAGGTAGCAGTGATATAACAATGTTTTTCCGATACCACTATCATGACAGAATCCAATGGGTTTCTCACCCTCATGTATTGTGCACGTATATGCATACACAAATAGCTCGGTGGGTTATTTGAAAAACACTTTCTAGTCTCTTTAAACCTGGCTTTCTGTTCCTGCATAAAAAGTAAAACTACAAGGTCTAAGCTACTGCTCTCTAATTTTGTTCAGTAAAGGGAGGGAGATTTTTGCGTTTCAGAGACAAACCATGGCAGAGAACTCACCCAGAAAAAAACCACAACCCAAACTATTCACCTGCCCCTTGTCTCTTCGCTTCTATCACCATGCTCTAAAATGAGATTCCCTTCAAATAAACTTGATTTGAAAGATATAGGTCAGTTTCCTTCCATTTACATCTGGATCTTTAGAGTATTCTGAATTTCTCTGCATCTAGGAGAGTGAGAAACACACTCTTCAGGCAGAAGCTGTAAGTCTAGTGCAATTTCTTGGCTTCTGACTCTGGATTTGGAGGGGGAGGGAGGGGGAAAAGTCCTCAAAACCAAGAAAGAAAGCACACAGATTTATGAAATACTCTGCACCTTGAGATAAGCACACAGCTGTACTGCATCCATAAAAAAAGGTGGCAGCTCTTTATGAAGCCAAATGATGCTGTCAGACTGATGGCTTAGGAAGGAAAAAAGAGGTTTGCTTTTTCTTGATAAACAAGAAGTATGTTATTGTCAAACTGACACACAGAAACAAGTAGCAAAAGCAAAGGAAAGGCACTAGAAAAAGGGCCCAGCTCACTGTGGATGAATTACAAAACAGCTGAACAGTGAAAGGTGTATAAGAACAGCGTGAACAACAGCCATTACACTGAGTAAGGGCTACCCAGCCCAGGCAGAGCACACACACGTACAAATGAAACTGGGTGTGATTTCCTTTGAAAATTGTTGATGTCGCTTAGTTTTACAAGTAGCTAAAACTGAAGGATCTAAACTCAGGAGACACCTATAAATCTGCATCTCTGCCTTCATCTTACATACTAATACTACCAAGCATCCATCACACGCAGCATCACCCAGTTGCAATTAGCCAGTTTGTAGCCAGGAGCAACAGATTTTAACAGCATTTCCAGGGGAATCTTTTCCTAGAAATAGCTAAGGCCCAAACTTCTTACACAGTAATCTTTATCTTTCCTTTTTGGCTCCAAAATATGGTTCAAACACAGCAGAACATCATCAGGAAGGAAGGCTGAGACAGCAGGCTTCCACAATGCCTTGCAGCTTTTCAGCTAAGTCATTAGTCTTAAAAGAAGGAGGCCTCGGTGTGCCAAATCAGGGGTAGAAAGCAATTTAGCCTGGGTTTCCCATTTCAAGCTATTCCAGTTATGGAGACACTAGATTCCTCGCTAGCTGCTTTATGGCATGAGCAAGAAATGATCAGGCTTTAGGAAAAGAACTGGTCTTTGACTGGATGGATGAATCTTTCCCTGATCTGGGTAAAAATCAGGTAATTCTGAGCTGCATGTGGCTTCCACTCCTTGCCTACTTTGAGTTGCTTCCAACCATGCTTAGTTACTCTTCTCTCCATGCGCTATTTTTTGTGGGTGCTACCTACCTTCCCTCCTTGTTCTTTGGCCCTACCACTCTCAGCTGCTTTGCAAAGGAAGGAGACCTGGGCAGGCAGCTGGAGAGAAGACACAGTGTGCTCTGGGCAGCTGGAGTCAGGGTCCCTGAAGCCTGCCAGGGCATGCCTTGGTCACCCTGACGAGGTGTACATCCATATTTCTGTGTATGTCAGTTCGTACTCTGCAGCTTGGGTCCTGTTTCTCCATTTGCTCACTGAGCACCCTTGAGCCCTCTCAGCCCAACAGCCCTGGAATCCAGCTGTCCCAGAATACTTGTAAAATTCCAGTTTGAACAATTTTTAAAGTCGGCATGACCTTGGTCAAAATTTTTGTTTTGGTTTGGGGGGTTTTTGTTGATTTTTTGGGGTTTTTTTGTTTGGTGTTTTTTTTAGGTTTGTTTTTTTGTTTTTTTTTTACAGAAACATCTTTTTATTCTTTGCATATATTGCATAGCAGTTGGAGTGTTTGGTTGGATTACGAAACACCTGGGCTGGGCTGCTTGCATTTTGTTGCAAAGGTGGCTGAGTGTAGAGGGAGAGTGTCCAAAAAACTGAGATCAGAAATCAGCAGGTCTTGTTCTAACAAGCTTGTTGAATTCATTAGAAGCTTTTTGCTGAGTGTGCAAGCAGCAATAAAGAAGAAAAACTTCAGTGCTCAAGTGGTGTAACTGCTCCTAACGCTTTCCCAGTGGCTCATGTCTGACAGCTCAGGGTGATTTAACCTGCTAGACTGAAACCTACAGAAACGAATGGGACACCTTTGGTTCTCTTCCTGAGTGCCTCACAACAAATTTTCCCACCTTCCGCTGGACAAAAAACAAACCACAGCGTCTGGTTCAGCATACCTCAAAGATCGGGATTTTGTGTATGTGGCCTCAATTCTACAGAGGTTTAACTAACTCCATAAATAATATCTAAGGTCTTGATGGTGCTGCCATTAGAGCTGTTGGACTTATTTGACTGCTGTAGTAGTGATGCATACTAATGATTACAGGACCTCTCCATTTCCTCCTGGTGCCATTGCAGAAAATGAGAAACCTATTATTACATGTTACTGTAAATATTTATACACCTTCTGGCTCTGCATAAAGCCCAAAAGTAATGAAAGTAGATTCTGTTTCCATCTTCTAAGTGTCTTTACACTTATTCTTTAAGCAAAAGTTTTGGCTTTTGCTTCCATGTTTGTCTGCTTTTTATATTCAGACACTGCCCCAGGGACCTTCCAGTCTCCTGAGGCAGAGCAGCAAAGGAGAACAACCTTCTGAAGTTTTTAATTAGTTGGATTTTCTTCCAGTTGCTAACATGTCCTGTCATATCTGCATTTGTTTGTATCTTATCATGGAAGTACAGACAATATGGCTGGAAAGGACCTTGAGAGGTCATTGTCCCTGAAGGGATGATAACTAACACCTCATTTCTGATGGGAATCTACATGACCTGTTCTTGACAACTTGCAAGTAGGTATTTCCCAATCTTTCTGAGATTTTTTTCTAATGAGGATTAATCCTTCTTGCTGCAGTTTTATTCTATTAGTTCTTGTCCTGTCTCCACTGAATTTTTATTCCTTTACCTTTTGCAGCAGCTGCCTGAGCATCTTAGGTAATATTAAGTATGCCCTCAGTTTTCTCATTTCTGTTTAACAACCTCCATTCTTCACAGCCCAAATCTTCCAGGTGCCTGATCTTTCCTATTGTCTTTTCCTGAACTCCCACTGACAAACATCCTAAGATGGCCTTCTCTAACCTGCTGCTTTTTCATTGCTGTCAATGCTTAGCACGCTATTCAGTAATGACCAACAGAAAAAGCTTCAATATGCCTCCATGGCTGGTCCTTTTGCAGAAATCAGTTTAAAATATACTTTTATTTTGAGTTGTATAAAACCAGTTTATAAGGATAGTCACAGTCTTTGACTTCGTTTTCTTAGTCATCCTTCTGGCAGAAATTCAACAACAATTGTGCAGAAGCAGCTCCAAAAGCCTTCTGTGTACAGACCTGCAAGTAGGAGGAAAGGCAAATAATGACACATTTATGTGTAGCAGGAGAATCAGGTTCTTTGTGAGGAAATTCAGCAGGATTTGGAGAGACAGGTTTCCAAATGAGGCATTAATGGTCATAACCAGAGAGATTTGGGGGTTGCATGCAGACATGCAAGGCACTGCTTTGAAGCTGTATGAACAGTGCTGGACGCTCAGTCTAACCTCAGCTGGTTGGTAACGCTCAAACACTACCTGAAATATTTTCTCTGTGATCAGAATATTTCCTTTTGTCACCAGAAAGCAAAGCAGAGGTTTCTGCTGACTCCGTGCCTGTGCTCCTGACACATGTGATGCATTTGGTGATGGTTGAGGCAGATTGAGCCCTTAACTAAATCAATCACCTGGGAAAAATGCTAAGAGCAACCCCAGGATCTGTCTCAAGGTGTCTCTTCCCTGTAGGCATATGCTTATCATCCGCATTCCTCTGCCTATGCTGACAGTTTTTACTGCTGAGAACTCAGCAGATATGCTCATCTTTTCCAGTGTGCCTTACCTGCTGCCAGGACACAAGGCTAACATCCTTGTTCTACAGAGGTTTTAGATGCTGTTTTCACTAAATAAACTTTTATGAAGTGTGAACCTGCAAGTGACACAATAGGTTTGGATCTAGCGCTGTTATCATCATCGAGAGGCTATTATCTACACACGGTGTGAAGCAATCATTGGAGTCAGAGGTGTCTGAATCATAGAAAATTATGGCTGGAAAGGACTTCCACAGATCAGCCATTCTACCTCCCACCCAAACACTGGATAAACTACCTACAACTTTCCTGGCAGATATTTGTCTTATGTCTTGTTAAAAGACATATCTCCCATGATGAAGCTTTTCACAGATTTCCTCTGGCAATTTATTCCAGTGCTTGACTACACTCACTCATTTTCCTAATGTATAATGTACACAGAACTAATGTGTAACTTATCTTTAGACAGGAAAGCAATATGATCAGAGAAAGGCAATACTTCTATCTCTCTCTAGTACAATTGTAATAAGAGAGTAACACACTTGAGTATCTTGAAAGAGCTAACTAGAGAGGCTTGTGTGGATACATACGTGGATCTGAGCATGGCAGCAGCAAACTCAGCACAGGGATATGCAAATTAGGTGGCTGGAAATGCTGAGGTCTGACATTTTTCTGAAGTTTCTCCCTCTCTGGGCTGTAGGTGCCTTAGTGCTGTGAAGTGATGCTTCCCTCCATGCAGGTTTCACAGCTTTAAGCCTTCACCTGGCCCCTCTCCTTTGGTGGCAGAGGCAGAGCTCGCTCCCTTTGTTCAACATAGACTGGCAGGAAGAACAAGCTCTATAAATCACTCAGTTGTGGAGCACTCATGCAAGACGAGGAAAACTGGGTTCAATGTCCTCTTTTGCCTAATGAGTCCAGACTCATACCTTGCATTAAGGTGCCTTGCCTGCAGATCGGTCACTGCTTTTCCCTGTTGCAATGCCCTGCTTGACGTGAAAAAAGTTTCATTGCACTGGAAAGCAAGACTGTGATTTTTAGCTTTGCAATTAGATGCTTGTGTTGAAGCTTGGAACAGTGGGTTTGGGTCTGGCCACAAGGATTTCATCAATATTTTGTGCAATATTTGTTTTATGCAAAATGCATACACAAACTTTGGCTGAAAGAGCAGGCATCACCCTCCACCCTCAATTGCTCTTCTCAGGAATCATGCTCACTTTCTGTGACTCACTGAGTATTTCACTTTTCCACACAATGAAACAAGTTCAGCAGGCGAAGCAGAGCCTACCCTCGGTTACACACCCTTTGGAGGTGAGCAATCGTGGTTTGAATCCTTTCCCAGAAAGAGAAGAATGAACCTGGTAGCCCACTTCTTGGTGGCTGCTTCAGAGCATTCCACATTTCCTCCAGCTGCATTTTGAAGGAAAGCAGCTGCTTCCACTGGACTTCATGTGTCCATTGCTTTTAATTAATTTAGGAACTCAGAGTGGCAGGCAAGGGAGTGTCTGGGGGATTTAGACAAGTGAGGGCAGAGGCAGAGCTGCACACTGCCATCCCGATGGGCCCAAAAATGGAGCTGCTGCTGCAAGAGGGGAAGTCATGCCAGAAACCCCCTTCCCTCCATGGTGAAGTACTAACAAAAAAAGATCTTGAGACAGCTGTATTTAAATTTAAATTGAAATCGCCTTCCCAAGAACATGCAAGAAAACTACAAATCTGAAAACTTCTCATGTCTTGGTGCCATTGGCTAGCTCCCAAATGAAGCTTAGTCCTATTACACCAATAATGTGTTAAGGGGTGTTGACTTCCCTGCATCTTAGAGCAGAGGGCATCAATTAATTAACATAACCTTCTTGCTACGGTTCATCAAAGGATTTTTATCTAATTATAGTAGTTTACTGTAAACTTTTCCCCAGGGAGTTTCAGACTGCGGTTTTGCTAGGTGTGCTGGATAAGTTAAGGATGCACATCTCTAATTCAGCTGTTCAGGAGTATTTCAGTGCCTAATTCCCACAGAGTTTCTTGTCTCTTTTGTTTTAATTTCAGATGTGGTTAAGTTAATTCTGGAAATTAATTAACAACCAGTAGAGACAATCTGAGATTGAAAGTAGCTTGCATGAATGTGGTCAAAAGTAAGAGAATTCACAATTAAAAGGTGAAGAAAAAGGGAGACAAGCAAAACAAAACAGTAGACCTCAAAAAGGTAGATTTGACTAAATTCAGGTAGTGCATCAGTAAAATTTCATGGGAAGCCAATGAGAGGGAAGGCTAACCTACGGAGAAGGACTGTCAGCCGGGAAGTAACAATATGAAGGACGCATGCAGATAAATTCAGAGAGGACACAGAGGCAGCTTGCCTCCGTCACCTCACTACTGTCCTCAAATTCATGAGGTGAAAAAAAATTGAAAGGAGGCCATATTAATATTTACAGGAAAAGAAGAATGAGCATGAGCAATTAGGGACAGGATCCAAAAGAACAAAGGATAAAAGAAGATGCAACTTGTAAAAAGATGGAAAATAACAAGAAATTCAGCTATAAACAGCCTTAGTAAGGGAAGAGCCAGGCAAGAGGAGTGCCTCTGCTTCATTTGCTAAACAGCTTGATGTGGAGAAGGCCAAAACATTCCGCTCTTCCTTTTGCTCAGCTTTCCATAAAAAGTTCAATGACAAGCAAATCTGTAGTAATTAATACCAGCTGAAAAAATGTAAGATTTCAGCCTCGAAAAGGGGAAGGATGGGGTAGGGAGATATCGGAAAGTACAATTCTTAGATGTTTGATGTTTCAGCATGGATGATAAATTGCCCGGTATGATATTTATAGACAAGCTGAAGCAACCTCAGTGGAGAACATACAGGAGGGGAACAAGACGTCAGGAAAAACACCTGCCCTTACAAGAAAAGGTGACAAATTGAGAGGAAATAGGGAATAACAGGCCTTACTGACAGTAGAAAAACTAATTGTAAGTACCTGGATGATGAAAAAAAATCTGGTACTTGCCAACATAGATGTCAAGAGTCAACTACACGAACTGTATTTTCTTCTTCAAAAGGGTAATTGGTCTTATGGTTAGGGAAGAAGTAATGCACCATCTGTCCAGTCTTTAATAGGGGATTCTCACACTTCCTTTCCATGCTCTTACAAGGGCATTAAGGAGGCACACGTAAGATGAAATCAGTAGAAAAGTACAAGAAAAACTGTATTTCCCCATGACTCGTCAAAATGGAAAGACTGGGGTTTCTGTAAGGCTCTTACTCAGGTTCAACTCTGTTTTCTACTCAATATAAGAATAGGTTTTGTTTTACATGGAACAAGAAGTAACTAGCTTAAGTTTTAGTAAGGTTTATTTTAGATGTTGCCCAGAGAAGCTGTGGATGCCCTATTCCTGCAAGTGTTCAAGGCCAGGCTGCATGGGGCTTTGAGCAACCTGGCCTAGTGGGAGGTGTCCCTGCCCATGGCAGGAGGGTTGGAACTAGATGATCTTTAAGGTCTCTTCCAACTCAAACCATTCTATGATTCTAATTTTTTAATCATAAGTGGCACAAGGAGAAGGAAACAACTGTAGAGTGTCCATCACTGGAGGTCTGTAGTAACAGCTTAAACAAGCTTTTGCCATGGATGGACAATCATAGTTGACCCTGACACTTGTCTCCCTCCCTTTTTGCTGTGATTAAAGGCATTCAAAGAAAAAAAAAACTGACTGCAAATGCAATAAAAAAAATCCTGTTCCCTGACTTTAAAAAGAGAAGAACCCTCCCATTGGTTTGTGGAGTCAGGCACTTACACAGCTTTGAGAACCAGAGCCTCTATTACATCAAATGTTAGTGATGTTTGTGGAGATCACTATTTGTCTGTATCTTTTATCTTTGTTTCTAACAGCTGTAATCACAATTAAATTCCAACATTGCTGTTGTGGTTCATGTTAAAGCTTCTTGCTTTGCAGTGGCTGAGACACTCATCAGTCTCTGGAGCTGTTAATTAAAGGATAAACATTCATGTCAGAGAACTGAAAAAAAAAAAAAAGTTTATTATGGGAAACTAAGTGCTAAGCGGAAACACAGGCATTTATCAAGAGAAGCAGTAGCAATACAGAGAAAATAATTCCAGTGAGTGAACATGACAAAAGAGAACTTCAGCAAATGCAATTATGAAAAAGAAATGTCAGTGCTGCCTCTTCAGGCCTAGCATGTTCACTGGTGCCTGCTAGGGTGGAAGGCTCTGCTCCAGCAAAACCCAGAGGTCTTTGCATGTCCTGATGTAAACAGCCATAAAGGTGGCCTGCTTGGAAGGGTGAAAATTACTGAGCAAAAGAAAATGCTCTGCTGAAAAATACTAACAGAGAAAGGACTGCCAGTCTGGAACTGTGAGCTGGAGCACTAGGCCTGGGAACCAGAAGCACCCTTGAGAAGTGCAGCTGGCATCTTTGAAGTACAGCTGGGTACCTAGAAACCAGAGGCATCCTGAGATACTATGAATAAGCCCCAAAACAAGAAACTGTAAGAGCAACTTACTATCTGAAAAAGTGGAAACAGTCTGGGGAAAAGAAATAGTTCTAACAGAACAGAAAACAGTATCATCTGTTGGCTGTGACATGTGGAAAATCAAAAATAACAGCATCTATTGGCTGCTTGAGGCGGTGATGTCCTACACCCTCTTACGCCTCTATCATCTAAGAACAATTTAATTTTTATCCAAAATGAAGTCTCTCTCTCTGAGAACTTCCCGTGCTTCATGTGCTTTTCTTTTCCTAAACAGGCTGAACCCTGCACAAACTTTCTACGGGCACTTGGATGTTCACCAGCCATGCCTGCCTCACTCCAGGCTCGGTGACACAGATCATCTCCAAAGTGATACTCAGTCTATTTATCTCATTGGACTCCCTTTGAGCCCAGTTTTGGGGGTTTTCCCTCCTACCTCTGGGATGGTTGGGTGCCCCTCTGGGATCAGTCCCTCTCCTCTGAGATGATTTGACCCCTTCTGAAATCTGTCTAATTCACTTGGTAATGGCCAGCAATATATACCCGTATAAGTAATCTATCATAAGCATATTTGCTGTTATATTGTTGATAAGTTGTTTCACTAATAATGTTTGTAGTAGTAAGTAATAGTGTATACCTAGTTGGTTATTGCTATACCATTGCTTGCTGCTATTATTAACTGCTGCAATACTAATGATCGATACTCTATTATTTATTGCTGATAGTAATTTGTAATAACTTGCTATAAGTATATATTCACTTTATTAATCATAGGTATACTTGCTATCGGTGATTTTTGTGGTCTTTGTGCTAATCTGTGATAAGTAGAGAAATCTAGAGGATAAAAGCCTCCATGTCCTTGTGTATCATGGAGTCCTACAAGCCATGGTCACAATCTCTACCCACCCAACTAGCCAGGTAGCCCTCTAGGTCACGACATATTCCCAGCCATGTGCTTAGATTCCCTAAGTGTGCTCCATGCTGCCACTGGGAATACAAGCAAGCCTAAAGGTAAGCATGTGACAAAATGTTCTGCTGCATGTACGCAAAGCTGTAAAAATCAGTAGCATCCCACCAACAGACAGGATAAAGTAGGAGGTCCAAGGAAGGGAAAATACACCTACGTGAATCAAATGGCTTGTCATCCACTAAAGATGTTTGAGAATAGACTGCTCTCTGCATTCAGATCTGTAGTGCTGCAGGGTCGGGCTGCTGAGCACACAGCTACTCACCAGGCCAGCTGCAGCTGGAGAAGCAGCTGGTGGCCTGAACACTTGTCCCCCTAGAACAGGGGGAAAAAGGGACTGTTCACCAGTGCCGCCCCCTCCTCTCTGACACAGTGTGGCTTGTCACTGCTAAAAGTGGAGGCTCAGTAACGTCAAGCATTTAGGTGGTGCTGAGCAGACAGTATTTGGCACCAGGTCCCCTAGCCTAGCTATGAAAAAAGCAAATTCGTGGGTACGAGTTAAATTAGTATTTACCAAGTTAAACTTGAAAAAAATTAAACCATCATACATTTATTTATATGTGAAGCTTTCTTTTGATATGTGTGGACATTGGCTAGGTAATAAATATGTATAACACAGATGTATATGGATTTTGGTGGAGTAGCATAATATTTTCTCATGATGCTATCAGGAGTAATTTCTGTGCCTCATGAATACATAACTTATACTTCCAGCATAAAATCAATGGAGTTACACATAGAACTGCCTTGCCCTTCTAGGCTTCCTCCCCAGCTTTCAGTTACCTAGTTAGCTGAGATTGCATCAACTACAATCTGGTTTAATATGACAAAGTACCTGTGTGTGTCTCTCCAGGCCCATCTACGTACCTGCTGTGAATATGTCTGCTTTAAAATGCCAGTGAACTAAGAGCTGAAATGAAACCAGACTAAGCATACTCTGTTGCATGAAACTTCAGTTTACCCAAAAATCTTCCCTCTGGTGGAAAGCTGTTGCAAAATTTCCTCTCTACCATCAGCTTGCCAGCATAAGACAGCCCTCGCTTACATGCCCTTTTCAAAAATAAATGCATCCTATCTTTAACGGTATTTCAGTCTGAGTTCACTAAGTTCATGTTGTCTCTGAAGCAGTTGACAGAAAACATTACAACAGGCAGGGTGGGAGCGGATTTACAGTTACTGTACTGTGTTTGGAAATGTTAGGGACAAATTTTCACAGACTGTAATGGAAGAGTCATACATTTGAGACACTGCCTCCACGTGTCATCTTGCATGTCTTGGAAGATAAGAAGCAAGTGGGGGGGAAAAGCCTTCAAATGAAACAAATCTTTAATAAGTATGCTCAGGTAAAGATGAATACAGCAGAAAATTTGATATGCGGTTGATACAATTACATTTCCTCTCCAAGACAACTTAGGCTGCAAGAAACACTATTATTAATCTGCCCACAGTATTACTTAGTCTTAGAGACTTGCCTCCATAATTCAAATAATATTATTAATGTGTTTGCAGATCTCACTTCTTTTATTTGGTGCCTACATTATCTCAACAGCTGTAGTCTGATTTCAGAGTTTTTTGTTGTAACTGATGCCACCTTTAGAAAACCATTAGTCTCTTTAGAGGTTAAAACCATAACCGAGTCTTTCCTGCTTTCTTGTCTTCTGTTCCATCTTCTGTACAGATGGTGCCTTTTCTTGTGAAGGTTAAGTCAATGTAATGGTTTTAAATATTTGTGGAAAAAATGATGACTTTTTTTCCTAGCTGTTCTGCTAAAACAAAATTATTCTTTTAATAGATGGAAATGTCTCTTTTCCAGAGAGTGCTCTCTAAAAGTTTCATTCTGAATTACATCAGAATCTCAGGGCTCTGCATAAGTACAGTCCCTTCTGGAGCTGAGCTGTGTCTGGACTTGGAAGTAATTGGTTTTAGCGTTCATTTCATTTTCCTACTCATTCAAACTTGTTACCACAGAATACAAGCTAAATAAGAAATATAAGAGAGATTTCATATGGATAGTCTGTTAAATGCACAAGCGTATGCTCAAGCAGTTGAACCATCTCACCGTAACCAGGCAGTACTCCTTCAGGCAATTATATACAAATGTCTTTGCTAGGTCAGACTGTGGCTCTGATCCTGTGCTGCCGAAGCAAATGCCAAATCTCCCATTATGTCAGAATTATACCAGAAATGATTTCATTCTAATTCTCAGTGAACGGGTAACCACAGGAGAATGGAGAAATAGGAGGAAAAAATTCCTCAAACATCTCTGAACAACTGCCAAGGTTATACTGAACCCTCTACAACCAGTCTGAATCCTGCATGCCAGTGACTAGGCAATGTCGGCTTTGGTACTGTTTGTTCTGTATATTACATTTTCTTTTCCCTGTAAGTAGAAGGAAATAAGTCTGTCATGGTTTCCCAGGTTTCAGGAACAATATAATTACTGAACTTTCCCATAGCACCTGTTTGCTAGGAGTGCAGATGACAGCATGACACCCAGGAGGTACCGACGGAGTGTGGCTGGGCTGTGTCCCATTCAAACCCAGGGGCTGGAGCCCCCTTGCTGGTTCTGGACACCCAGCAGTGACGGCTGCAGGTGGAGAAGGTGCTGAAGCATGGTGAACTGTAGGTGCGTAGGCGTCCACATTCATCACCCCACAATCTAGTTCCCACTGGAGGCACCTGATCTCTCTTATTACTGCATTATTTGGTTTGAGAATTCCCCAGGTCCCCAGAGGGTGCAACTCTGCAAATGCCCAGAATGGCCTAATACTGCCAGAGCTGAGTATCTTGGACATCGCAATTTGGCAAATATTTTACATATCAGACTGAGCGTCTTGAGGGACTCCGTCTAGAAGTTTTCCCAGCATACTTGCCTGATGGCACCAGGACCAGACTTTACAGAAAATGCAGTCGTGGCCACCACTTTCTTTTGAAGTTTAAAGAATGGTATGTACTCTCATGATCTTTTTTTTTTTGCACTTCTTGAAGTTGTGTCACTCTGAAGGGGAAGAGAGGAGGGTATCCTAGCCTAAAGAAATCAGCACTTCAGTGAAGACTGCACTTTCCTGACAGAAGGAAGCAGGCTGCCATTTTTCTATCTCTGCTTCCCATTATTTGTACATTTTGTGTGTAATTATTTCATTTAAAACACATAGTAGTTCTTGGACCAGGAACTGCAACCAGACTCTTCTTTCACGTCCAGGTGTGCAGCCTATCCAGAAAACTACACCCCTAATGTCTTTGTTGCTTGCTCTCCAGTCCAATGAACCTCAAACTCTTCTTTGGTAGTCAGAAGACTCTGCAAGATCGGAGGTCTGTTTCCTCAAGCAGAGAAGGAACTAAACGTGGGCTGTGAGCATGCTCTGCCTCCTGCACAAGGTAGATGCCTTTGTCTCTGGCCATGAGAAAAAATGGTTTCTGCTCTGGTGCCGCAATAAGAACAGGAGAACCGCAAGAAAACTTCCCACCCTGTACACTCCTAGCTATCAGGCTCTTCTGGCTCAAGAACTTCTTGAGACAGATTTGATTTATATTTAACAACTCTCAGTGAATTTCATTTCACCAGCAACTTCAGTCTCTGCTACATCTTTTTTTGAGGTCTGGTTTTAAATATCTGCTAGGAAAAGGATTCGAGACACATTGCCATTCTTCAGCTTTGCCTACCGATTAATTTTAAGAACTTCCAGCTGAAGACTGCTCTGTTTTGAGGAGTTTCTAGTTCTCCATGTTTGTTGCATGGAAAATGAGGCAATCAGCTCTCTACCCTGGATTCCCAAGGGAACATTATCAACATTACTTCAGTTGAGATGCATTGAAGATTGCAAAGAAAACTTCAGGAAGAAGAAGAAATAAATACTAGTAAGAGAGCTTGCTGAACTGGATGAATGAACTTGAGCGTATATGGAGTTGGGCTGGCATTTCCTAAAGTATCAAATATTAGGCTAAGTAGTTGGCAGGTATACCAGAAACAGTAAGAAATACTTCTGATGGAATATACTAGTTATTGATTTTCCATTATATTTAAATAAAAGATAGGAGAAATAAACAAAACAAGAGTGTACACTAGTGGAAGACTTATTTTCTCCCTTAATTGGTTCAGTTGACTGAATAGCAGTGTTTTTCAGCATCAGGTACACAAACAACTGTTGATGGGAATCATTATGTCTGGGTTTGCAGTTCCTTTCAGTGGAAACTGCTATTAAGATCTAAGTGCCTACAGGAGCAAAGCTTTTAACGTCCCCCTGCTATGACAGTTTATCATTATGAATTCCATTTCAGCATAGGGAGCTGAGCAAGGTGCACAAATGAAGTGGGAGACAATTTACTTTTACACAGCTAATACGTTGCTAATTATACCTGAATAAATATTGAAACAGGAATTTCTAATAACATGAACCATTACTCACTTTTAAATGTGTTTTTCTGGAGGACTATTCAGAACTGTAATCACAATTTCAAGTATAATGAAGCAGAAATAAAAGGAGTTTTTATTATTTTTAGCTTTCAGTCGTGAGGTGAAAATAATAAGAATTTTTAGCTGTTTGCTTACAAGAGGCCAATGCAAACATCCAGTAAAGTTAAGGTTTCTACCATTAATAATACATAAAGTCATCCTGATGAACACATAGACCTGAATTAACTAACTTTTTTTTTTATTCTAGAAAGAGCTATAGAAAATTAAACATCTCTACAGGGGCTTTCTCTATGGCTATATAGAAAAACTACATAGATGTCAGTCTGCTTGTTCATCATGAGAGCTAGAAAAGAATGACCTCTCTAAAACTAGAAGAATTCCCTGTAAGTACTAATATAAGCTGGTCCCAAACTAGGACCTCTTGTCCCTTTTGCAGCTACCTGTTGTTGTTGGCCTTCTCTGGCCAGCCCCTTCCCTACCTTCCCCAATATCACACACACCCCCATGCATTCCCCAGGCTGACACATATCCTCAGCTGGGACTCTCCTGTGGCTATTTGCCCTCAGCCCAGGTCCCCACTGCCAGAAACAGCATTTGGAGCTTTTCTCTTGTCCAAAGGGGGATTTGCAACTGAGGACAGCTGGAGGAAGAAGTGTGTAGCTGTATTGCAACATCATCAAGAAGTCACAGCAGAAGAGAGTTCTATCACGCTGATCCACACTACAGTAACTTGCTCAGTTTAAGTCACCCTGACCTGTACGTTGCATACACTTCAGGACATATCTTTCCTTTTGCTACTCACTGTTGGGAAGCAGAGTACCTTGGGGTCTGCCCAAAAGCCTGTGCAGATGCGCTTGGCAGTGTGCTCACGCTAGGCGTGTTCTGGATAGTGTGATCTAGCAGGGCACCTCCAGATGTATTACAGGGGGCCAGGAAAGTCTTTTCCTGACAGCACTGCTGAGGCAGTCCTCAACCAGCCCTGCTGACATAAACAGCGAACCTTCAGTCAGTAATGCACTGGCACTCCAGGACACTACCTTCCTGGGCAAGGTCACAAATACAGAGAAACTTTTTAGAGGATGCAGCACACAGATCTGTGAAATAAAGAAATAAGGGGATGAGTTACCTATCCACGCTTGAACAGGTTCTGAAAAATGTAGTTTCAATATGCTGTATGGTATAGGGACAATGTAGACACAGCTGGTAAAGTTCCTTTACAACATCACGACACATTTGGAGGCAAAAGACTGGGCTTGTGTTCTCTTTCGAAAATAAAACAGTTGCATATCAAAGGCTGTAAAGAGCTGGTCATTTGTGCCTGGGTTTGTGGTCCCAAATGGGACAATCTGTGGATGATGATGAAAGGGCTGTTTTATCTGCATACAGATACATGCATACAGATGCATGCTTGCCTAGAAGATTATCTATTTGGTTTAAAAAAAGGCTTCTAAAAGCCATGTCCTTATTTATGACAGCAAAACTCTAGGGGAAATGACTACAGCCTTAAATGCAGTATAATCTGATCATTTACGCAGCTTTTATCTTTATTTTAGAATTCATATTCATGTTCTTGTGATAGATAACCACAATCTTCAATAGACTTCTATTCAACAGTAGGGACTGTTGATGCTGCTGACACAAGCCCTGTTTCAAATTTCTTGTCAAGTCACAGAAACACAGAGACCAAGTCCCCAAAAACTTGTGGTATAATTATTTTGAATAATTCTGATATGGTCTTAGTTGTATCAAACGATAATTACAGAGAGCAGGAGGATGGGAGGGAGGAATGGAAAAGGGAGTCTCCGTTATAAACAAGGAACCCTGGGCCTTCTAGTGTTTTCCTGGCTCCAGCTGCCATCTAGTGCTTTGTGAGGCATGGTGAGGTGCATGGCTTGCTTTGAGTCTGCATGGATCTTCTCTGAGAATGTACTCCACCTGCACACACAGGCAGGATAAATAGTACAGAACCATCTCTGCAAGGGATGGCAAAGGAGGAAGATTTAACACAGCAAGTTGAGGAAGTCCTGCAAAATTAGTTCTCAAGTGTTTGAGGCGGTATCACTTCCTCCAAATTCAGTGTGTTACATGCTTGTTAAGTGTGGTCTCTGCTGAGCTAAAGACAGACGTAACAAAACATAAATCTTGATCTTCCACTGCACAAAAAGGGGGTAGGTTTTTCTGTTGTTACCTACTACTGTGGTGCAGTTTGCTGTTGTATTTTGGGCTTCTTGTCCTTTCACTTAAATGGGTGTACAGAATGCCTGATTCCTAACTAAAGCGACATTGTTGTAGGGAGAAACATCTCAGTGTAAAAACCATCACTGCAACTGTGCAAACCAAGAGTAAAAAAAACAATGCATAAACTCAAGCTAATGTAGCGGTATCCTGGTTTCAGCTGTGACAGTTAATTTTCTTCCTAGCAGCTGGTGCAGCGCTGTGTTTTGGATTTGGTGTGAGAACAATGCTGACAGCACACGGATGGGTTTGGTTGTTGCTGGGTGATGTTTATACCAAGTCAAGGACTTTTCAGTTTCTTAGGCCCTGCCAGCGAGAGGGCTGGAGGGGCATGGGACATTGCAGGGGACACACAGCCGGGACAGCTGACCTGAAATGGCCAAAGGGATATTCCATACCATATGTCATGCTGAGTATATAAGCTGGGGAAAGAAGAACAAAGCTGGGGACATCCAGCATTATGGTGTTTGTTTTCCCAAGTAACCGTTACACATGATGGGGCCCTGCTCTCTAGGACATGGCCAAACACCTGCCTACCAATGCAAAGTAGTGAACAAATTCCTTGTTTTGCTCTGCTTGCACGTGCTTTTTTTTTAACCCGTTAAATCGTCTTTATCTCAACCCACAAGTTTTCTCACTTTTCCAATTCCCTTGCTCATCCCACTGTGCGGGCAACGAGCGAGCAGCTGCGTGGCGGTTGGTTGCTGCCCAGGGTGTAACCATGACAAGCAGTCACCAACATAGGCTACAAACTTCTGGAACAGGATCTACACACACCATTATCATTAGCATCTTACTCGCTTGAATTACGCTAGGAAATTACTTCTGCTCTATTGTGGGAGATCTAATCCATCATCCTCAAACAGACGAGAGTTTGTAGCTCTTTAATACAGTGGCACAATGTTCTCTCAGCTGAGCGCAGTCCCCCGTTTGTTTGTTCTGGATGTTGCACGTGGCTTTGAAGTATATTGTATTTCATTTGCCCTGTTGTTGTAGCAGGCAGACAACAGATAGCGGGCACAGAGGACATTTCAGGAGCTGCGGATCTTTGTGTGAAGATGGTCCAAACCAAAGTGATGTGACAGACTACATTCACTATCACTTTTAGTGCAGGACAAGCAATAATGCAGAGATCAAATGGATTATGTTGTTCGGGAGATCTGGTTGACTCTGCCACTGGCACAGACTCCCGAGGTGTCATGTCACTGACAATGTCCATCTGATGCCTGGAGTTTGTGCAAACAAGGGAAGCTGTGCCACCTGCTGTAGATCCAAAACCAACATGCTGTTGGAAAGTTGCTTGTCGGCACTTCAGTAACAGGATCAGATTTGTGAAGCAATTACTTCACTCACCAGTAACGAATAGATCTAAATTAGCAGCTGGTTTTGAGGGGATGGGAACAAGCTCAGGAAAAGAGATCTCCCTTACTTAAATTGCTTCATACCGAGGTCACAGGTTGATGTTTTATATCTATTCAGAACACTTGGTTCACACCTAGACATTAGACTATGAAGAATTAAAACCACAGCTTTGGGTCACAGATATAAGGAATAGTCCGTATGTCACTGGGTGGGTGGGGGCTGGAGCAGGGGAGGGAGGCTCTGCAGGGCTGCTTAACAGGGCTGCACGAGAGCCCAAAGCCTTTTATGACTTTGCCTTTGGCAATATTTCATGCTGGGAAAAGCTCTGAAAGATTGAATCTATTGGAAAGGAACAGAGTTTTGCAGGTTGTCATTGAAACCAATCACAAATCATCGGAATATCAACAAATAGACAGGGCAAGCGAACACAGGTGACACTCAGGATGGTACACTAAGGCTACCTCCCCTTTTTCATACATAAACGGTGCTAATAATCAGTATTACCTATTTTGTAGTACTGATTGTTTTAGTCTCAGGCTAAAAATCAATACCTCTACTCTGAAGACTTCTGTTAATAGCAATAGGCTTCGTCGCAACTGTAGCAATGATGTTGACCATTCAGCCAAATTCTTGAAGTAAAGGTGAAGGGACTGGTTGAATTTGTCCATGTTGTCCTTTCATTTAATTTCTTGGAATTTTTCACTTGCTCCAGTTGCTGAATCTATCTGCCAGATCTCCTCCTCTTTGCACTTAGAAGTTTTGGGTGTTCTTCACTCGAAGATTCAAACCATAGTAGAATTCACCAGGTTGTTCACTGAAAAGCTACGCAAAGAAGCTTCCTGTATACTGGATTGTTGATGTCTTCATGAGGAGCATTCATGATCTTAATTTGACAGTCTGTCTGTTCAATCTGTGTTAACTGATTTTCCTTTCAGATTGTCTCATTGCCCAGCAAAAGCTACCCTGTAAATATATAATTTTATCTTAAATGATAAAAAAATCAGATTATTATCTCCGTCACTCCATCTTTCAAAGCAACAAAACCAAGTATTTTATTGTTTTGAACATTCAGGGACGACCTCTCACATATAATCTCTCAAAAGTATTTTGATTACACAGCAATCATGTCTTGTTTTACTACAGAAAACACTACAAAAATTAGCGAAAATTGCAACTAGCACAAAACCAAAAATGCCTCTAAACTTAGTGATTACATTTCAGTGTCCTTTCACATAATGAAGTGACTATGTATTAGATGAAGAGTTATCTGAGAAGATAATGCTTAGCAAAGTAGCAAACAGGGATTTCTAATCCCCCTAAAAGGGAGACTGAAATTCAAAGCAGGTAATTGATAAAAGCTACCATTTATACATTGAAAAAAAAAAAAAATAGGCTGGTCTCCAACGCAAATTGAGACTGCCAAGATGGAAAATTGATCTAAATTTTTCCTCAAAGAGCATTATTAGGAAAACTAACATTGAGAAGGCTACACACTTCAACCACCTGTTGGGCCTCCAAAACAAATCACAGGCAAGACAGTTCATAAAGTTTGAGCTCTGAGGTCACACATGACTAATGCACCACGATCTCACTGGAAGATGTTGGAATATTCACTCTAAAAACCTATTGCAGGTATATAAATAATCCCACTTATCTAAAGGCACAACAGTTTATGATCTATGTACCTCAGAGGCCAAGAAGAAAAAGCGTTCAATGCAGAGAAAGTCTGAAGCCCACAATTCCAGCTTGTTGGGACCCAGCACTGTAATGATGAATATTAAGAAAGGAAACACACACCTGAAGCTGCTGCTGCTACAACATATTTATTTTGAATGTGTTCTCCCATCTCAAGTATTTTTTAGACATGTTTCTATTTCGCAAATAAATCAGTTTTTAGAAGTTACACAGAATTTGTTATACAAAAGCCACAGAAATGGTACAGGAGACACTTCTCAAGAAATAATGACGATCCCTCATCATTTACAGCAACAAAGTTACATTGAAATGCTCAAAAAGTTTCTATCCTTGTCAACCGGAATTTAAAAAGCAAAATTAAGTCTGTTTTTTTGACAAGACCTTTAAATAGCAGGCTGATCTCATTAACATTGATCATCTGGCATCATATACAACTTCAAATTAAATATTTCTGCAAAATATGCAAAAATAAACTGATATAAAAGACTGAAATTTATAATAAGAGATCTGTTGAAACATCAAGGCAGAGAACACCATTCTCCAAATTAAAAATAGTGGGACAGCAGTACAAAAGTCAGGTTTTTTCAAAGCATTGCTGTCTTCACTGGATCATGAATGATACAACTTTCTTTAGGAAACTTTAGACACTGAAAAATCAGTCTAAAAACCGACTTAAGTTAAATCTTTTTTTAAAGTGCATTAATTATTTGAACAGTGTACTGATACTTTTAACACTCATACACAAAAATTCAAAGAACCAGTATAGTTTTCAAAGTTCAGAACAACTGACAACAAGAACGAGATTACTACTGTTTCTTAGATTTATAAAGATACGTTTAGATACGTATCTTCTTTTGTGCCTGTACACTCCATAACACAATGGAAACCTGATCCTGGTTGGTCGCTGCTTTTATAATTTACAGAAGATGATGTAAAACATCTGGACTATGTGCTTATTCTTTTATCAGCTGAGTTACTGAAAACTCTCTTGGATTTTAATGATTCCTTAGACTTTGAAACACACTCATTCACGGAGAAACCCACACAAAATTAACAGGAATTGTAACTGCCAAGAATAAGAGGACCTAGTACCAGCTGATCAGAATGGTCAAATGCAAATCATACTTCATTTTAAATTATGGTAAATCAACTAGTGATAGAAGGTGTGCTCAGAACTTATTTCTGGGAGATGCACATATTTTCTGGCACAGTAACTATTTTAATTTTTGCCAACTGTAAGGAACTTACACGGATACTGGCCACATAAAGGGCTAAAGAAGAGATTGTGTTTATCTACTGTAAGAAAGCTACAATGCTGACTACAAAACCAATGACAGATAAGTAATGAAGGCTTTAAATCAGAGCCAAAATTACAAGCAACTAAAAAAAATTTGCAAATGTATCAGTTACCTCTACAAAAATCTGTAACAAATTAAGGAAATGGATAAACTGGTGACATCAAAGAAAACAGATGAGATGGACTGGATCAATAGTAATGCCTTTGTCTTTTGGGGTTCAGGATCGATACGATGATGTGGTGTTAAGACAGTGAATTTTGTTTTGTCAACTAGAGATTTTTATTTATCTATACATCAAACAGTCTCTTGCTATGCCTTCCAGTGTAACACAAAACTTTAAAATATTACCTGTATATATTTGCTTCTTTTTAGAGATATCTCTGTAATTGTGATGTTAAATAAAATACTTAACAGTAAAAGCTTACTTAGAATATTGGTCCAATCTCAAAACACTATTTAGTAGTCACACCAGTACTGAAAGACTATCACCTACTTATCTATCTTTTTATCACATTCGAGGTGCAGAACAACCAACACATGGGAGTATGAGACAACATTATATAATTACATTTAAGGTGAAGTTTTGGTATTCAGTTAGTTGCATCATCCCTTTTCAGAGGAATTATTTGAAGTGCTTTGGCTATTCTCTCTCCTATAGCTCGACTACTTGCTGCAATTATTCTTCGAGACATCAAATCAAATGGTCCACCTAGAAATCAAAGCAAGCAAAGTAACTACCTTTATCTGGAGAAAATTAAAAGTTGGTAAGAAAATGAGCATTCAAAAAATCAAGTGTAAATTATACATTCCTACTTAGGACCAAATTTCACCCCTGGATATAAATGCATTTAACACAACAGGTACCTTGTATGAGCTACATTTGAATTCTGTTCAGTGTATGTTTACTGCCTTTTTTCACTTTTCCAGATGCTCAGCCATAGGAGTAAAGCAAAGCAAACAAAGTTTGCCTTGTAGCTCAAGAACATGCAACTGACTGTCTATTAACTGGGTGGGAACTCTGTTCAGTAGTGGTAACTTTGAAGGAGGGTTGAAAGACCTCTTTGCCTTCTCATTTCAGCTATTTTTTCTTCCCAACTAGTTACTCGTAAGGACAAAAGAGTTCCATGAATGCCTGAGTATTTACCTGATACATCTAGCAGTACTCCGCCTGCTTCAGTAATAATGATTCCAGCCCCTGCCATATCCCAGCAGTGAATCCCCATTTCATAATAGGCATCAGCTCCACCGGTTGCCACAAGGCACATGTTCACAGCTGCTGTACCAACAGCTCTAATCCTAAAGGAGACATAGTTGTTTTTTTAATTGAGAACAGTTTGTACTGTGTACACTGCACAGAGAACACAGAAGCATCATATGCAAAGCGAACTGAGCTAGACAAAATGTAGTGGAATGCTGCAGTGAAACAAATAAAAAATTGGGTATGAAGTTTTGCTTAAGTAGCTTGAAGAACTCTCCAAATACAGCAAATTTCCAGAAATTACATTTACAAATTCCACTAAAGAATTTTGTCTTAAGACTGCAAACACATATTAAACAACTTCTTAAACTAAAACATATTAGGGAAGATACCCACCAATGAAAAAATAACAGATATTCTACTTTGCTTTTCGAATACAAGAATTAGAGTGTACACGGTTCTCAGCAATGAACTTCAGTTCCTCTGATGATACTCAGTTAAGTATCTCTGACTTGAAAAAAACCCTAACAGCCGTAATCAAAAAAATAAATTACACAGCATGAATTCGGTCTGGATAACTTTATAAAAACCCTTGTGTTACAAATTCCACTTTCTTTTGGAAATGTTGATGCACTTAGTGTGACTTGTACAAATAACTGTAGTTATTTCAATTATCAGTAAAATGTACATTAACTTGTAACCAATAGCAGCAAAGTTACTGCAAGAAGCAACTTAAATCAATCCCAATATCAATTTATTGTTTACAAATAAAATACCAAAGTTGAACTGACAACATATCTAAAATGTACTCCCTACTTACAATTCAACATACATTCTTTAGTGACATCAGTTGACTTTTGGAAAGCAGAAAAAAATTCTACACCTTAAGTGTCAAAACGAGAATCCTGAAAACCTCAGCATAAAACTACAACCCGTTTTAGATCAGAAACATGAGTACGGTTGAGTAATAAAACACTGTCTAGTGAAACCACCTTTAGATGTAAAATGGCTTGCAGAAATGTAGGCTTTGGCTTACCTGGAGGACAGGAACCAGGCAATGTAACCACAGAAAGAACAGGTTATGGACAATTTCAACTACTTGGGACAAATTCAGAAAAAATTGTGTGGTGTTGAAAGGGGAAAGGGAGATCTACTTTTGCCTCCTAACATTAAAGAAACCACAACGATTTTCATTACTACAGGGAAAAGAAACGTCATATAGCTTCTGTTTATCCAGTTTTACTCCTTATGTATTTCAGGGGGTGGACACACACAAAATTCTTTCATTTTTGTAACTAGTAAAATACAATACTTTTCAGTTCTACAACACCAAACATGCTTTGCTTCTCAATATTTATTGTTATTGTTAGGGCTCTCTTGTACATGTCCCTGCTTGAAAAAGTTAAACATACTTAGAAGCCACTAGACAAAAACTTTTAAATCGTATTTCACATTTAAAGTGTCCAATATCATGCAACCAACCCTTCCTAAAAATGATCATATTTACAACATTAACACTATCAGTAAATTTAAAAATTAGGAAGCATCTTACCCATGAATGGGAATACTGAGAAGTCTTTCCATGTTAGAAAGAATTATTTTTATAGTCTCTGGATCACGATTGGATCCCAATTCTGTTACCAAAAGGGACTTTGTAATGTCTGGAAAAGAAACAAAAACTCATGTTTCCAACAGTACAACTTATATAACAACAGTAATTAGCAGAGTTTACTTCATTGCTTTCTTACCAGACTGAACAAAAGTAAGGTATTTAAATATGAATATGACATACATTGGGTGTATAAAAATCTGTTATTACATGGAAAATGTCACGAAAAAATATAATACAGCAAACAAAGCAGATCTGCTTTAATTATGTATATACATTAATCGATGTAGTTACTAAATAAAGTTCTATTGCTATCAGAATTATAACAGTCCTCAGATCTTTAAAGGTCTCACCTTAATGGTGGGGTTTTTACTTTACATAATAAATAAGTATAGAAGAGTGATACTGATTTAAACCACTAGTTCACACCTGAAAGAAGCTGCCTTGTTTGGTAGATTTGCTACAGACTCTAAAGAACAATCACAGACAGACTGCAGATATACAGGGAATTAAAAACACACACACACCCCCAACACACAAGAGAATAAAATCCTCAGTTGCAGAGTCCTGATTTTGTAAAGATCACAAGCATGTTATATGCATCAAAGAAAACATAAAAGCTGTTCCTCAAAACTGAACAACCCATGGCCCAAAAAAGCCTCTTTGCAAAACAAAGCCATGAAATGGCTCTATGAGCCAAGAAACAGGACTATATCCAGGTCTAGAACTGTTGATGCCTCATTTGCAAAATAAATGTAATTGCCAGAAATAAGCACACGGTTCAACTTACCTTCTTGGCCCGATACTTGAAGTTTTTGACCATTGCAGAATGCACCTTTTCCTTTCCTGGCAGTATACATCTTGTCTTCTATACAACTATACACAATTCCAAATTCTATCTGCAAGAAAAAGTAAAGGTACCTTGAGGGTTTTTTCCCTTTCTTCCTATTTACTGTGAAAATATAGACCTTAGTTATAACTAGCAACAAGGAATTAATTTGTTTTTGATTGATTAGGTATTAAGTAATAAAAAGTATACCTTTTTGTTTACAACAAAGCCAATTGAAACTGCCACAAATGGAAACCTACAAAACAAAACATTTCACTAATTTATAGTAAGATTCTATGCTTCTTTCATTACCATGCTTACGCTTAATAAAAACAACGTTCAGTTAAATGTAACGTACATTTCAGAAAGAAACCTGGACTATACAGAAAATACCAGTTTTCTGGAATTTGTACAATTTACTATGAAAACAGATCCAACAACACTAATTACTATTTAAAATACAAACTTTTCCACACACTGAAACTAAGCCTGTTACAGCTTAGAGACTGTCACCCCTGTTACAGTTGTTACCAGCTTTGGGACTGTCATCTTATAGCCAAAGCAAGGTTAGTAGCGCAGAGGCTTTCTCAGAAGGAAGAAGCTGGCCAAAATGGTCTCATCAAAGAAGCCAGTCACCTCTCCCCCCAAGCAACAAAGACAGACAGATATTGAAGTGAGAAGGAAGAATGCAGGGGGAAGAGTGAACCAGTGGGAGTACAGAGAACATGGTGAAATGCATCTCAGGCTAAGTTTTTAATGATCAACCAATCAATTTTTTAATTATTTTTTACTCTTCCAAACTTGAAGTTCCCAAACTTTTGCTTTAATTACTATCTGCAAAAAATACAGATTTTTAATTCTGTAAAAAACAGCAAAATGGTTCTTTTCTTTGAGCTTTTTGAACACATTATTTAGCATGATTCACCAGCTGTTTAAAGCCATGGTGCACACAGTGGCAGTTATTTCACAGCTGGAATCAAGTAATCTCAGAAAAACTCATCAGGGTTAAAATCTATCATGTTTCAAAGACAGAAGGAATAGGCAGTCAGCATTACACTGAAAGTATCCTCCTCATCCTCGTGCAAAATATCACTAGACAGTTACTGGTGATATTCTGCTTTATTTCATGGTAGCAGCTCCTAGATCTTAACGAATTTGAAATTTCTTGGAAATCTGGACTTGGTGCTGTTACCACCTCCCTGAAATTACTGCAACTCCTAATTCTGAGTCTTCTTGCTTTGCTGTTAACATTTGTCCACCTATCTTTGGCACCTGCGCCAAAGGCTGCTGACTCCTGCTATACAGTATGAGCCTCTCATGGAACAACTGCTGTTGGTTACAGAGCTATTGTAATACTTACAGAAATACAAAAAAGATTACAAAAAATGCCCAATGGTTCTCAGTAAATGCAATAACAATTTATAACTATTAACAAGTTCATAATATCTCTTTCAAAGCCATTTAAAAGTGAAAAAACCTTACTTTCACGGAACTGAAGAAAAAAGATAATCATTTGAAGTTGCTAACGTAACAAAATGAAAGGTAGACCTGTGTACGAAGTTGGTAGTTCCGTCGATAGGGTCTATAATCCATGTAGGGTTATCTGTCAAAATGCTGCCCTCTCCAGCTGCAACAGATTCTTCTCCGATGAAGCTAGAGTAGCAAATACATTTAAAAGATACAAAGATATTGTTAAAAATGTCTGAATTACACCACTGTCCTTGAAATTAAAATTCTTAAAACAAGATGCAGGTTTTCATACCACCAGTGATTCATACGTAAAAAGCTAAGAAATACACAATCTATTCGGAAAGCACCAACCACATCTGAGCAACCTTGCATCAATATTTATGATGTCAGAAATAAGCACAGTACATGAGGAAAAGAAATTTATACGTTTTAATATTGATTACTGGAATTTAGCATTCAGAACCTTGAAGTTTTCAACATTTTTTCCAGTAACAGCATCAAATTTTGGTCAGAATACTTGTAGCTATTTATACCTTTCCATTCATTTGTGCTATAAAGCACTACTTTTTAGCAAGAAAGCCTTTGTGGTCATATGCACCTGGTTAGACCACTACAGTAACTGTTAAATTTGTAGTCTGATTTCAACTCAAATATGACAGAAAGTCTTAAAACTGTTTAATTTTACAAGGGTTACAAAATGGTGACATGGAAAAGGGATAAAACCCAAACCAGAGCCCCTCCTGAAGAGTACGGTAGAGTGCACACTCAACCATAATAAGAAACCCAAGAGATACACAAGGCACAGTGCTACAGACACCCAAATATCACAATTTTTGCTGCTTGTGAAAATATTTGTTTTGAACTGCAAAATGATTGGGATGAGTCTAAGTGGGTGGAATTCTCTTCTATGTTGTTACATTTATTGCATATTACTCAACCTATGAAAAGCATGCATTAAACACATGCCTTCCCCCACAAACATGTAAAATGAAGAGAACTGCCGAGAGTAAACAATAAGGTCCCTTTAATATTGATTAGGAGTTACTCATCCACCTCAATAGCTATTCAGTCGCTTTCTTTGTGAAGATTTGCTGCTTTGTTGAAACATGATATTTCTTTCTGAGCAATCATTTTCACTTCCATAGTTAATCATGTAATTCATTAGAAAGAGAAATTCAACACCAGTATCAATTATCTAATTGAAAAGATGCTAAAGTACTCTAAAATGTTTATTAATGTGACAGAAACTGTTCTTTCAAGGTCATTCCACAGGTCTGTATACTTACACTAATTTGGTTAGGTTACTGGCATTTTGCATCACCTCAGTTGTTCCAGTTATAAACATATTTATTATGTTTCATATATACAGCTACAATAAGAAAATCTCCAAGAAAATGCAAGAAAAGTGAGCACACCCTCTTTAAGGAAACTGTATTAAACTTGAGCTACTATGTCAAAATAGGAAAGAATGTCTCATGTAAGTAAAACACATACAGTTCACCCTTCAAGAACAACTTTATCGGGGAGGGGGGGCACGAGGGGCAGGAGGAAGAAAAAAAGGGACAGATAATTAAAAAAAAAAAATATCCGTATTTTGTATGACAAACTTTCAGTTACGCAGAATCAGAAGATCCTATCTTCTTTTAAGAGGGTTTGATGTTCTTAAGCTGTATGAGATTTGCCAAAGGTACGCTTGGTACCACAGGACCCATCCAGCACAGACAGCAAATGCATGCTCGTTTCAACAGCCAATATCAGACAAGAAATTTGGGTTCTGGGTATGCTGGAGCCACCTCTGATTCTCCAACACAAGTAAACAAGAAGTTATTTACAGCTGGCTCAGCTGGAAGTGACCTTCAGCGTAACCCCTAGGCAAGGCTAAACTCATGTCAGTAGATCCTGAGGACACCTTCTTTTGTTACTACAGCCCTGGACAAAACTTCAACATGTTGCTACTCTGAAAAACTGAACATATTGAGAGTAAGGGAGAATTCTGTAACTTGAAAGCATGCCAATAGTAATGAAATTTTACAAAGCAAAATCATTAACTTTCCATCTTCTTCTTCCAGCCTCTTCTCCCTTTTTCTATCAAAAATGTATCGAGAAGTCATACCTGTGAGAAGGATACTTTTCTTTTATCGAAGAAATAATGAAGTTTTCTACTTTTTGATCGGTTTCTGTCACTAGATCTACTGGTGAGCTTTTAGTCATAACAGATATTTCTTCTTTGAGTGCTTCACGGATTATCTGCTCACAAACAAAACAAAAAGAAAAAAATAATCTATCTTCACCAACAGTATGAAAAATATTAGTTTTCCTAACAATCTGAGCATAATTTTTACTGTAATTTTCTATACCGCACATACAAAACACAAACAGTGACAAAACCTGGATTTAACTGCAGCAGCTGAAGCTTACCCTCGCATGTATCTTCAGTCCCTACTCAGCACAAACTTTTACATGACCTTAAATCTAAGTACTACAATATCCACTGGTACATGAAACTGAGGTCTATTTTCTTAGGGCAGGTTTTAGATTTATAAATTTAAATACCAGAGTTGAATGAAACACTTATGACTGAGCTTAAGCCAGCTACTTTTAGACAAATGCTGCATTTATGATTCAAACTACCAGAACTGGCCTAAGCAAAAATCCATGCCTCACAGACCACAGAATTGTTTTACTGTAACTTAGAAAGATTTTCTGAGGTAAGACTTTAATGAGGTCATTGAAGGACAATGTTCTGCAGGCTTTGCAGCTGCAGGGGACAGAATTAGTACATGTACCATCTTGCCTGGCTGCAATAGCATTCAAATGTACCAAGCAGAACTACCAAGAACCGAACATTTGGTAACCACTCTTATGCAGAGGCTCTGCCAAGATGTGCAAACTCTTCCTTGTTCTAAGCCATCTTGGATCACAAACGGGCAAAGTACCGCCACTGCAAGGGATGTTTCTTATTTACAGAAGTAAAGCAGTCTTCACAAAGAGAACATGTCCTGGTACCTTGTGCCAACAACAAACCACTATATAACATTGATGTGTTCGCAAGGAAGACTGTCAACAGCTTTCAGGTAGTACAACAGTAAGGCAGACAGGTGCAGCTTAAGGGGGGAAACTGAGATGTTCTTTGTTTTCCACAAATCAGAATATTTTCTTTTTTTAATCAAATTTAAGGAATAAAAGATACCTCTTAAGTCTCTAATCAGACTCTGATCCAAAGAGAAGTGCAAAGTTGTTTTCTTAAATTAACTAAGCTGTAAACATGAAAGACACTCCAATCCTGAACATCACTGAATGATTCTGCCAATTTATGTTTTTGACAAAGCACTCCTCAGAAGAATATCCACCACTAAACTCCTTCAAAAGCTACATACATATTAGACTCAATAAATAGTATCATTTATAAATAGTTTATAGTTACCTCCCCAGCTTTCCTTGCTAAAGCAATTGCATAATCCATACATTCCTGCCAAGGATCTGCCATTTTTTCTTAGATATCCAGCCTACCAAAAAGAGAGATTAACACAAAAATTATTATGGCTTTATCTTCTTTTTTTTTTTTCAATTTTATTTTTTATTTTTACAAATTCTGATTTTCTACTCCCCCTGTTCTGGACTGCACTGTTTTTTCCTTGCTAGAATATGGAATTTTGTCCTATCCCTTACTCTGAAACAAGGTAACTTAAAAAATATTGTAAGCTTGGTCTAAGTTACCAGATTTCTGCCCCCGCCCCCCAATTCTGTGATTATCAAAAAGATGCAACATAAAAACATTAACAAGTACAGAGCCTCAGCCTTGAATGATACATGCATATAAAGGACTCCACATTTAGACACTGACCCCAGTGTACATAAAGGCTCTGAAAAGTAACAGTGTTGTTACACACAGGCACATTCTCAAATACAATGTACAGCTCAGAGCCTTTTTGTTTAAAAACACTAGAATCTTTACTGTAATTTATTGCAGAAACTGGTGGCATACAGCTTAGTCTATTTTTAAGTACAGTTTACATTACTCTGAATATCTTAAATTAGAAGATTAAAATCTTAAACCCAAAATCTATCCTTTCTGTATTTCAATCCTCCATGCTTTGTTCTTGGGGCTTATTCCAAACACAAATATGAAAAAGGTTTTCATTCTACATGAGAAAGTTACAAGATCCCACAGTCATTTCAAAGTGTCTCCTATATTCTTAGGTATTACAAAGCAATGTTACCTTCTATGCATCTCTACTTTCATGAGCAACGTGAGATACAGATCAGCACATCATACATTATTTCTGCTGCACCCCCAACAGGACCACAAATTTATTCCATGACACAACAGCATTTTGAATTTTGGAAGTCCGTTTCATTTTTCTGCCCTAGCCCTTTCAGAAGCCTTCTGGGTATTTCCTACTTAAGTGATTCAGTCTTTAAGCAATGACCTGGGTAACAGTTTCGTAACACTTGCAGACTGACAAAAATTAGAGATAAACGATCATTAAAAAATCAGCACTGAACTAGTATAAAAAACCCCTGTGCAATTAACATGATCCACGAGTACCCAGTCCAATCACCCTGATCTAATGGTCCTTGCCTCCTTCAGCCTTCCTCCTGAACAGGCAGAGATGCCTAGAAAAGCTAGCTACAATGTGAAGAGTATGATGCTTCAGTTACGTTGATAATGTTCTTTACTTGTCATAGCCTTTAAAGCAGAGGTTCTGTTTGTTATATAAACCCAGAAATAATCTGTCAAGAAACAAACTGCGTATAATAGTAGTAGATAAAGTTACTCTGTTACCCGTAAAAGCCCGGCAGTATTAGCGGAACTTCAAGCACACCGACATCCAGCACCACGGCACAGCCTCACGTAGCAAAGGAGAAGAAGAAAAACAAACCAAACATTTACATTTAAAACCTCACCAACACGGTAACTCCAGAACACGTACTCTAGTTAAATACCAGCGCCTACACCGACTGGAAGTGCCTCTCGCCCCCCCTCCCCAGTTTAAGTTCAGTCCCCCGCGGGTGCCCCGCGAGGCGCCGCCCCCCGCGCCGCGGGCCCGCACTCACAGCAGCGGCGTGCGCGCCGGGCCGAGGGGGCCGCGCCGGGCCGAGGGGGCCGCGCCGCGCCGCGCCGCACCGCACCGCACTGCCCGCCCGAGGCGAGCGCACCTCACGCCCCGCCCGGCGGCTGTAGGGCCCCGCCACCGCGGGGCCGCCGGGCCACACAGCCCCCAGGCAGCAGCGCACGCCGCCCTCCCCCCAGCACCCCGAAATGGCGGCTGAAGGAGTACGAGCTGGCTCACCCTTCCCGCCCGCCGCCGGCTCCCCCTCGCCGAGGCGCAGCCGCGCCAGTGCGCAGGCGCCCGGGCTGCAGCCGCCTCCCCGCCTCCTCCGGCCGGGGCGCCTGCGCCTGCGCCGGCCGATAGGTAAGGTAATACTAAAGATGTTGAAATTAGGCTTCAGTGTCGGTATCTTCTTAATAATTGTGATATGAAGAAACGGTGCGAAATAGGGACAATAAACATCGATTGTGATTGTATATGCCTGCTCAAGGAGTGTAGGTGTGGTGATTGGTCACGTAACCATATAGTTTTAAGGAAATAACTTATGAAAGAGTCTGTTCTTCCTCTAACAAAAGGGGCTATTTATAAAAAGGATGAGAAACATTCCAATGTTATCTAGAGGGAGCACTAAATCTCCTTGCTAGAGAAAACTGGATGGCCGACAAGGACATGAATTAGCTGCAAACTTGCAAGACCACCACATTCCAGGCAAAGGACCGATAAGCTAATTAACATACGAAACGAGAGTAGGCACGGTTTAGGTAACGAATATGTATAGGCGTTAATTGAATATTCATTTGGTTTATTGTATAAATATGAGATGGTTCGTCACTTCGGCTGTGCGTGACTTTGGTGGAGCGATCCCCCATGCACCCAGCGCTGCCGAATAAAAGATAATCTCCGCTCACTCGAATACTGGTGACTGATTCTTCAAATCAGTTGGACGTGGCAGGATGAAACTGCTCCCCCATGGAGCACGCGATTGACGTCTGCCTCGGCTTTTAGCAGCCGAGGGCGCCGCTGTTGGGAGCGGAACTGCGTTGTTTAGCGTGTGGGAAAAAAAGCACGAAGGCCCGTGAAAAAGAATGTAACAGGCCCCTCGAAGTAAAAGAGCGTTTAATCAGTTCAGGTTACAGTGCTTAAAAACAGTAAACCGAGCCAGTGTCTGACCGATGCGTGGCTGTCGGTCCCCTCCTCAAGCCCTGTGAGCGCTGCCCTTGCCCCCGCGCTGCCCCACCCCTGCTGCCGGCTCTGCTCGTTGCAGTAACACCAAATCGGTAACCATTTTCCAGAAAACTCTCTGGCTTTCAGAAAAGATTTTTGGAAACAATTTGAAGTTCAAATGATGCATTTTCAAGATCACTGTAATTATACAGATGATGCGAGAAAATACAGCGAAAAACCCCTAAAACTCGGCAGGCAGCAGCTGCATAGGTAACAGGAACCATCAACAGGCAGGCAGGAGCCTCGCTGTCCGCGAGAGAAGCTCTGGAGCTCAGCCTGCTCAGCACTTCAAAGGGACAGTTGGTACTGATGTCGATGAGCCCCACAAGAATGTAAATCAGCCTTCTGACAAGGACGTGCTAATCGCTAAAAAAAAAAAAAAAAAAAACTACTGAAGTGATAAGACTCAAGGACACTAGGATAGGTAGGGGGAGATCTCGACCTCCTACTCAAATGCGCCCCCCTCCCCCAAGAGAGTGAATCCCCCGCTCTGCTCGGGGAGCATGCCCAGTAAATTTAAAATGAACTGTACCTTTAAATTGAAGCGAGAAAGCAACTAACCAATAATTAGCTAGTAGGTGCAGACTTTGGGCAGAATTAACCAACTTCACTGTATAAATAATGTAATTGTGAGTACAACTAAGTGTGCAATTTAGGAGGAGCGATCCCCCTTGCACTCGGCACCGCAATGAACATACCTGCTTTGTAACTTATCCTGAGTTATGGAGTTTAATTCTGCATGTCACAGAGGGGAAAAAAACCCTTACCTTTCCTAGCCTGACTGATACTAGTTTCGCTGTTTTTCTCTGGTCTTTTGACCCTGTTGTCTCTCACCAAGTAAAGGCAAAACTCCGAGGTGCTGTCTTCTGTTCACACATCGCAGCTGATTTAATTTACTGCTGTATGTAAAATGATGATCTACTGTAAACAGGACAAGGGTTGTTCGCTTTATGACTTAAAATGATCATAAAATATCTATATCACCAGAATAAGCAGCCTCACCCTGTTTCCCCAACGCCAGTCCAACCCACAACGAGGCACTTGTTCCAAGGCCAAATGGGGCTAATTCAGTCCTTACCGCACCAGTGAAGGTACAGTTTCCACTCCCAGCAGTGCTGTTGTTTGAGGCAAAGGAACTGTGCCTTTTCATGTTTCCTCCTTCCTGACGTGCGGAATTAGACTCTATAACTCGAAAGTTATAAAGTAGGTATGTTTATTGCGCGCAGATGCACGGGGGATCGCTCCTCCACAAGCGTGCATACCCGAAGTGACGAACCATCTCACATTTATACAATGAACAAATGAATATTCAATTAACGCCTATACATATTTGTTACCTAAACCCCGCTTCGTATGTTAATTAGCTTATCAGTCCGTTTCCTGGAATGTGGTGGTCCTGCAGGTTTGTAGGTGATTCATGTTCTTGTGACCATCCGATCTTCTTCAGGTGATTCATGTTCTTGTGACCATCCGATCTTCTTCAGGTGATTCATGTCCTTGTGACCACCCAATCTTCTTCAGGTGATTGTGACCACCCAATCTTTTCCAGCAAGGAGACTTAGCACTCCCTCCCTCTAGATAGCATTTGAATGTCTCTCATCTTTTCTTATTCTCTTTTAAATAGCCCCTTTGTTAGAGGAAGAAGGGCAGGCGTCTCCCCTTTGTTAGAGGAAGAGGGGCAGGCGTCTCCTCAAAACTGTGGTTGTCACCGCACCCATGACTAGTCACCATACCCACATTCCTTAAGCAGACACATACAATCACAATCCATGTCCATTATCCCCATTTCACATTATTTCTCCATATCACTTCCCATTTTGTGAACAGAAATAGACATATACGCCTGGTTTTTTAAATATTCAGTCATTAAAGAACTGCGGAGATGATAAAGGTTATTTTTATTAATTATTTTGCAAGTCATTCTCTACAAGGCTATACTAAGAGCATACAGCCAATTGAAAAGAGGCACTTTGGCTCTGATTCAGTTTTTGTTGAGGCAAACTGCCAAACATGCCTCAGAATATGGCTTCTTTGACATTATTAATAATATACTTAACATTACAGCAAGTGCTTTACAGGCTTTATACGGGGATTTCAAATTCTGTGTTGATTCTAAAATCAGCAGAAGTAAAACAAACAGAAATGGCTGAAATTCTCTCCTCCTAAGTGTAAGAATTGCTCTGATCCAAACCACAATTTCCATTCCAGCTGAAAGGAAATTTTGTATTTCATTTAAGAGGCTACTAAGAGGAGAACTGGGTGGCAAGGAGGTGTTTTTTTATGTGACACCAGATAAGCACGATGAACAAGTGTGATCTATTGATAAAGTCTTCAAACCAGACTGATGATGCTCCAGGGCACATACTTTTCTAAACAGACACACAAAAGGAAACTGATGAATATGAAAGCATGAGAGATTACTGCCTGTTTTCTTAGTGTGATTTATTATTTCTTGTTTGCTACAGCATCACCCAGCTGATCTAACAGGTCACACATCCAAGCAAAATTGAGCTCTTGAAGTTAATATAACCCTTTCCAAACTGTGTTACATATATCACAAATACATGCCAGGGAATTTTGTAGCAGTATTTGAATTGGGACAAGGCCAGGAGCTGCTACCAAGAGCATTGTCAGAGGTAAAATGTTCACAAAGCCTTAACCTTGTGCATTCTCTGAAATTACTGTACAGATATAACAATCAAAAAGTTTGACATTCACCTATTTTAATAGTTCAGCTGAAAGTACTATTTACTATGAAATCATGAAGTAGTTATTTTGACAAATTATTCTTCTCACTTGAGTAACTTCGCATGCATTTTCTTCTACTAGAAGTGAGTTTAACATTTTGTTTACTAACTGAAGTGGAACAGTTCAGCAACTTCTAAACACAAGCCTGTGAAATTAACAATGGTTTCAAATGTCAGATGGCTCCTCCAAAGTGTTTTTTCTATGTTTGTTTTTTTTCTTTTCAAATCCAGTTGTTTAACTTTCCTTATTTAAATATGCTAAGATAATAAGCTTTAGAAAAACAAAAAATTGTATACACTATAGAGTGTAAACAGCTAAAATGTGAGCCATTCTAGCCTAGGCAAGGTCCTGATGCTCTGGGAAAGTTTCTGCTTTTGTTCCTAGAGTTGATGATTAGGACAGAGTTCTCACCTCTCAATTATTTATCTGTCAGACTAGCTTAATTTGGCTTTGCTTCTCAGTTTCTGAAAACCAAGTGGAATGAGCTTCTGTGTACAATCGCACATTCCTGGAATAAGATGAAAGTGAATGTGAAAACTTTTTGGAGTCTTATCAACTGTGACTTGTGGGTTTTGTGCTGTCATTTACAGGCAGCAAGCCCTTAGCAATTACTGGCGGTTGATGAAAGCAACGTTCCTGGTAAAACCTTTGAGATCCCCCCAAAGATTTTACTTTCTCCATCCAAAGTCTATCTTCTCTCTATCCACAAAAGAATGTTATTTTAATTATTTTGCCTGCAACTGCTAGGGCAGAAAAATAAGGGGCAAAAGCAAGTGAGTAAGTAGAGAATGAGGATTTTCTGCTGAAAAAAACCACCACCCTGCTCTGCAGCATCTTCCATTTGCTTCAGCAACATGGGGAGCAGGTTCAGCTCAGGACTCTTCCCTGACTCACTTGTCCCACAATGATGGTTGGCCTCTCATTGTATATTCCTTACCACAGCTGCCTAAGATACAAAGAAAATGAATTAAAAATTGTAGAGGAAAGGGAGGAAAAGAAATAACAAGGGGAAAGGGAACTGTTCCTCTTGCAGTGGAAAGTGAGATGACAAACAGGTGGGGAGAGGCAGGGGAAAGTGGAGAAATGCCTGTGTACTTCCCGCTGCCAGGAAACAAAGATTTCTATAATATCCAGCCACTAAAGACCCTTTCCTTCATGGAAACCAGAAGCACCTTCCTCTTTGTGACATCCATACCAGATCCAGTAAAATAATTTGTCAATACCCAAGTCATGTTACAACTACAGTAAGGAGTACTGTACAGCAAAATAAGAACAATTAACAGTGACTTGCTTACTGAGATGTTTTTAGTTTTTATGCAAGTCCAGTCAATGGATAATAATCCTACAGATACTGCTGTTATAAAGGTATACTACTTGGTAGTACCACATACCATGGTAACTTACAGCCACTTGAACAAGACCACATTACTGTTCTGTGAACGGAGACTACCTTTGAAAAAGATGCTAGGCAGACTCCTCTTACACCGTGCTTTATGGGTTTTTATTACAGCTGTGCCTAGAATGGCTATGTCATTCATGGCTGGCTGTTTTCAAACTGGTACCAATGAACCAGAATCCAGCATTACAGCCAGTGGACAATGGTTCCCTTAAGGCAATCACGTACTACAGATAAACCCGGAGTTTTTCTGTTGGTGGACATGGTAACAGAATGAGCCAACACACCAAATCCATATTTGTGAATTCTCAGATGGCTGCAGGTGTCCATCTCCACTTGCAGGTCTGAGTACACCTCTCTGCCTCATGTCAGCTCTCCAGACCAAAGCTCCGTTTCCCACAGGAATAAAAATATTCCTTAGCCTTATGTCCCCTACTGTCCCCATAATGTTGCTCCCCACTTCTATGTATGTCCTGTAATGGCAGGACAACGTCCCTATAATGCATCATGTGAACATTTTTGAACAATGTGTAGACATTCAGTCTCCCTGTGGCCCAGTTACATCTCCAGGAATTACTGAGAACATCCACAACGTGCATACAAGCTGGCACATCCTTGTGTATGTGAGAACAGCACATGAAGATAGTTGCCTAAAAGAAAGGGCCCCACATCTGAAAAAAGAAAGGTAGCTCTTCTCTTTTCAAATTTGTTGAAAGGTGAGTCACTCTGATCTGTGAGTCGGGCTGTGGGAGACAGATTTCTCCCCCATCTGAATGCTGCGCCCTAATTGCTATGAGTGACTAGGTCATTTCAGTAGCAATGGATCACACCTTACATGCTGCAGCCAACTGCATCTGAGAATCTTGCTAGTCTGTTTAGTTTCCCATGAAGAGGGGTTTGCCTCAGTAGTTCATTCACACTGCACAGAATCATGGAGCAGTAGAAACTATTACGTGGAGAGAAGAAAATGTGGACCTGGGGCATGGACAGTGCTGGATTCCAAACTCAGCGAACTCTGTTCTTGTAGATGTAGAAAAGATGCTAGAACAGTGTAATGTGTTTCCTTCCTTCAGAGAACTGATACACTGCAAGTTTACATTTTCATTATTTATTAATACATACTTTTCCCATCATTTACACAAAAAAAAAGTTTAAGAAAACATTACTGACATTATATAGCTAAATAACGCAAGAATTTATTCTAGAAAGTGAATATCTGTAACATTAATTGTTATAATAACTAGTTTTCCTTTCTGGACATAGTTCTGTCAGTCAAGCAACAGAGAAATTGATGGGAACTGTGTCTCTACAACTGAGGACAGATTCTGGCACACCAGTAATTGTAAAATAAAACTGGACTTGGTTTGAATACCACACTTGTAAAAAATTTTTTTTTTGTTTGTCATAATTTACTAACTAAAGTACGACTCTGTATCTTCTATAAATAGAACATCATTATCAAGATACTCCAGAATTATATTTCCACCATTGTATAATGGACAGTCTTTATCAGATAGCCATGTTTCCAATGTGTGTTCAAATGGCAAGGCTTCTCCAGAGGCAGTATGGCATAATCTCAGTTTCTGCAAGACAAACAGCACAGAAATTAACATTAAGATATCCCTATCTGAGATGCAAGAAGTGGGGTGGAGAAGGAAAAAAAGGGTAAAAAAACCCCAACCCAAATCAAAACCCAACAACCTGGAAAACATTTGTTATTATTACTGATTTACCTGGGATGTTGATTTGTTGTTGTCATTTTTAAGGCTTGCTAAGGAAGCTGCAAAATCTACTACTTTGCCAATACTCCACTTACTGCAAAAGAACATAGGCTTGCTTTTCTCTTTGTTCCCCTTTGGTAAAAATACTTGAAAGTAAATTCTCTCTGTCTAGAAAAACAAATAAAAAATTATTCACAGAAGAAACACATAATTCCAGTCATACATATCTAATAGTTTCTCAGTTAAAAACTTACACTTCAGCCCCAGAATTACCAACTGAAACTTGTTGTATTCCATCAGGACCAAGGCCTGACTTTACTGCAGAATATAAATGACTGAGATCATCAAGTCCAATCTCCTCCAGCTACAGGCACATATATGAAGCACAGCAAGTTCAGAAAGGAGCAGAGAACATCTCTCACCGGAGTCCTACAACTAGACTATTTATATATAAACAGACATGAAGAGGTGTCTGTCTTGGGTTTACTAGACAATGACAACTGCTCTGGGGAGAAAAAGGTGAGTTTAAATAAGCAGTGGTGGCTTTTGGCAGCAGCATAATGTCTCGTATTGGAATACAAAGGCAGTTAGAACAATTAATCGTACTAGAAATGCCTGCTTCACAAACCAACACTCTGGTCCTGGCCAGCTAATCCTTTATCCTGTTTTTCATCCTTTTATGTACTGAACACTCTTTCAATATGTACTAGACTGAAACATTTGTTAAGAAATGTCAGGAGTAACCTGTGAGCCAGAGATTTGGAACAGGATTGGGACAATCCCTTCTTCAGGTTTATTTCTTCTTGACATTCAAGAGAAGACATGCAGCAAGCAGGACTGGTTTATTCATCAGTTAAGGCTGCCCTTGCTGAGTCTAAACCAGATACTATCCTATCAAACAAGACAGAAGTCTTCTTTTTAAAGGACTTACTTATGCCTTCCCTAGAAAAATATGGAACTACCTTCCCCCAGCTACATTCATAAAACTGAGTCTGAATTTCATCCTGTGCATTTTCCTCAAAACTTGAGAGTGCTCTCCACACACCAGAAAATCTTTAACACCCAGGAATATTACAAAGGGGCAAGGGAAACAGGACCTGAATCTTGCTTAAATGTAAATGACCACAACTTGTAAAACAGCTAACACAATGGCCATGCTATTATGGACACACGCTAACATCACTCAGCTGCCATCAGTGCCCTGGCACCTTCCTACAGTTGCTCCTCCAGTTCCAAGGATGATGAGACAGTCTCCCACAGTTCACTAGAACTTAATTCACAAAACAGCTCATTTTACTTTGCATCCCTAACTATGGGATATGCCTCCAGCAATTTCTGTGCCATATCTAGGAAAATACCAGTGAGTCACGGACACAATAAGTAACGCTGTTTTGCAGCATGGCCCTCCAGTTTTGAGCTGGTCAGTCTCAAGAGGGGTAACCCATATCAAGTCGGGTAACCCATATCAAGTCTGACACCAAAAGAATCTGAACAAAGAGGTCAGAGAAAAGATATTTCTAAGATAGTCTGATTTTCCTGATCATAGAATAAGAAAGCTCAGAAAGTACTGCTGGTGTCACATGGTCCATAACCATGCTCAAAGCAGAGGGAAATGTAAAGCTGGACCTAACTATAAAGGTAGATCATGTTGCTCCAGGTCAGATTCAATCAAGTTTTGAACATCCCAAAGATGTAGATTCCAAAAATTTTCAGAGAAGCTTGTTTGAATGTCTGACCACCCTCATTGTGATTTTTCTTCCTATTATCTAAATGGAATTTCACATGTTGCAGCTTGTGCTCATTGCCCCCTGTCCTTCTGCTCTGCACCTCCAAGAAAAATGTGTTAATCTTCTCTATATAGTGATGAGAGAACTAATGTGCCCAAGAGGCATTCCAGAAACTTCACATTCAAAAAAATCTGTCATCAAACTGGAACAAGCTGGGCAGAAGGAGGCTAGGAGGAGTCTAGGAAGCAATTTAAATAGAGGTGCTGAAGGTTAACAGGCTTAATTTACTAGTGTTAGAATTGTCACTATTCTAGATGATTAAACAATTAATATCCAAATGAGAAAATGAATAGTCAGAGAAATTAGCATACGGTAATTTGTGCTACATCTTTTAGAGTTTACTGGCTTTGGAATTAGGAAGCAACTTTTAAAAAAATTTCTTACATATATTGAGGGTGGATCTTTTAAATTATGTTCCACAATGTTTGAAATTAATCACTTTCCCTCCAGAACGTATTTATTTAAGTGGTACTATCTGTGAAAAATGCTACAAGCAGGTCTTTGTATTATGACTTCTGCCTAAGCAGAATTATCTAATCTTTAAGCTTGACAAAGTATAAAAACAGAAATTAATGAGGACTCAGTAATGGAACAGCTGTAGTTGTTTTAAAAACAGTAATTAAATATACTTTACAAAGATAAGACCTAACAATAAGAGTATCACATAGAATGTTTTCAGTATTATAAAATCAATATGGAAGGCCTAAACTTGGTGTGTTCCAACATAACAATGTAGTGAAAAGTAATTGAAATACAGGTCTTTTAAGAGGATGCATAAATACAGATCCAAAGTGAAACCCTAGAGGAAAGAATCAAGGTGTTTCTAAACCCAGTGTAATCCTGATATGTGGAAAAGACTTGAACATCAGGTCTGACTGGTCATGGTAGTGAAAAACAACAGGGAATCAGTGAAGTACTTCATGAATCAAAGAAATTAAAGGCTGAAAGAAACATAAAGCAACTGTTAAAACCCTTTTCCAACCCAAAGGCAGGAACAACTGACCTCACACCCTTCATACCTCATCCAGAAATGTAGTAAATGGCTACTAAATCTGAGCAGCAGAATAATGGAGCTTCACCAAACACAAAGCTCAGTTTCATATGAGACAGGTTCAATCTAACTGGTACAGATTTGTGCAAGCTTTGTCCTGTCTGTCAGCAGCCTCTTGGTACCCAGCATGAAAAGCATCATTTTGAGATGGGTTTGTCGTGTGTGACCGGTACCCCCCTGCTCCTGGCCCCTTGGTGATAAGGTTAGCATAACTAACACCATTTTATATGGCAAACAGACATTCTCTGTGACCAAGCTGGTCATGTATCAGTTCCCTCCCGCCCTCTCCTGACGGCCCCGAAGGTCCTGCACACCAGACAGACTTCTTCTCCCCCTCCTCCGTATCAGCCTCAAGGTCCCTGGGTGCCAGGCTGACCACTCCCCTCCTTATTAGCCTTGAAGGTCCCAGGCACCTGGCCAACCTGATAGTGATGACTGCATCACAGAACAGGGGAGCATAGCAGCACACAGCACACTGTCCATAAAATCAAGCAATTACAAGCCCTAAGTGGATCTTGGACCAGAACTGCTGCTGGCCTGCAAAACCTGTGATCACCTGGTGGCCAGGGACACCTTCACTGTCATCTGTTTCCTCCAAGGACTGAGTGAGTGACTCATACTCTTTTACATGTTTTAAGTCTAGTTGATGACTGTGATACTGCTACTGCAAGCCGAGTATTGACTGGACCCAAACTACAGAGGCTCCAGGTGATTAGGAACCACAAGCTAAGTTATGCTATAAAATTTTGTGCTATGCTACTTATAAAATTGTGCTACACCAATTCTGATTATAAAAATGGGGTGCTACTCTGATCATAAATTTCTATGCTATGCCTATCATCAAATTCTGTTAATAAAGCTTTAATTATAACTACAACTTAGTGCCATTATCATTCTGCCAGGGATCCCCAAAAGAACTTGTCTGTTCCTGCAGTGCTGGGTGACAACCATGTGGCAGGCACTTCTTCTATAAAATAAAGGGATTTAACCTGACTGCTCCAAATTCCATACAGACACCTTATAACAGACATAAGATTAGTGAGATTGCTTTTGGGAAGCAGGCTGAAATATACATATAAATGATTGTGGGCTCCAAGAATTAAATCCAAAACCAAACTGAGGGAACTAGCTGAAGAAATTCAGAAAACTTCCCATTTCCTTGAATTGTGAATTCAATTATTGAAAACAAGCATCACTGACCTGAGGCAAGGACTTGTCCCCACATGCATGCATTTTCAGTTTCATTAATGCCACTTTTGCTGCTGTTTCACTGTTCTTTGCTCCTTTACATTTTTTGCGTTTTGATTCCTCACTTTTTTTAGAATCTGAGAACAATTATTATTCTTGTTAGCGTGATGATTCAGACCGTCCCCTGTACATATCTTGGAATTAGCTTATTGCTCCTCATTATAAATATCTTCAAGGTTCCCATCCCTTTCATGTCCTTCTGAGGCCACGGTATCAGGTACTCCTAGTCAAGAATATCTGGAATTGTCACAGTTCTAGCAGAACTCGTTTACACTGAAAAGCAGATGAACACTATCACGAGGTAAACATGGGTTGCAAAAGCCAAATAGATACAAATTCTGAAGTTTCTACACCTGTGGCAATCACAGGATTCATATGGCAACAGTTTCAGGTCCTCCTTTCCACACATTACTCCACTGTCCAGTTAGGCAGTGCTGTTTATTCTCTTTGCTGTCCTAGAGCTTGTTTGAAAGCTGCAAAATATTACATTGGTTTTTGCCATCTTGGTTGTGTAAGTATAATCCCAGCAGGCTGGCATGCACACCCAATACAATACAACTGCATTATTTTCTCATGAATTAATATGCACATAATAATGGTTAGGTACAATTCATTACATTATAGTACTTGTAGAATGAGAACAAGACTATAATTCTGAAAGAAACCTGAGCCCTATTTAATCTTTAAAGATCCTCTTTACAGACACATGCTGCTGTTGTCCTGTCTCAGTCTAGATGCATGGCATTACATGCTGACATGTGAGTTTAAGGCTATTTAAACAAGGAATCCCCATCCTTCTTATTTGGTCAATCCTGAACCCTCAGAAGAGGTCACAAGCTCAACCAGCCTTCTGAAGAAAACTGTAGCATATATATCCCACTGTACTTGCCTATAATATTTTTAACTAGCTGCTGGGTGGCAGCCATTCGAGGTTTTGGTGTGTCCAGTCTCTCACATTCATGGTCTGATTGATGCCGGTGTCTGTAAACAACAGCATAACAGTTTTACTACCTTTTCCATTCCCTAATGGGTGAGCATTGTTGTTTAGATAAACTGTTCCACTCACCTTAGACAAAAATGTTTTTCACAGTAGGGACATAAAACTGGCAAAAGCTCCTTTCCATTGCAGTCCTTGTATGAGCATGGGTAAGATCTGTGCTGGTCTGGTTTCATAGAATTGTTTCTTATATTCACCTAGGCATTAGTACAAAATATTTTCTGTAAATAAACAGACATACAAGTCACCACCCCATCTTTTCAAAAGAACTGCATGAACTCTTAAGTTCTATAGGCAAAACTAGTCCAGCTATTCTCTCCTACTTTTGTCCTGGTTAAGTTTAGCTCAATTAGGAAAAAACCCCAACATCCTACTCAAAATCAATTTACTTCTGACAGGCAGAAAAAGAGTAGATTCATTTTTTTAGGCTTGTCACGTTCTCAAATAAATAATTCATACTTATATACTGCATGTATATATCTAATCTGAAAATAGACAGTTAAATTGCACTTAATTTTAAGGTAGTCATATATTATTAGATTACCTCAGAACACCCGTGAGCATCCCGGCTCCTGTGCTGAAGGCTTGATGGCAAAAGAAGAAAATATCACACCATTATCAACATTTCAGGAGAAGAAAACTGCATGTGAAAACATTTACATGTTTGAAGTCATCTGACAAGTTTTATCACGGGAACACTTCAATTAAATAATCTTGTCCAAAATTTGTTCTAACCATTTCATGTCTTGAATGGATCGATCATATTCTTGCCATGTAAAACTTATGCCCCAAAATAACAAACCATTTCAAGAGAATAAGAATATTAGCATGCTTAAGAATTTAGCTCAAAGCAACTGGAGTTTGTCTGTTTTAATGGATTTTGAATCACTTTCCACAACAGTAGAAATCCTTTGAAGATTTCTAACATATTAAAAGTGAAATCTGCCCTCAGCCTATGAGTTTATCTCAGCTGCCCTCTGCTAATCTGAAGTATAAATCAAAGTGCAGGCCCTGATTTGAATCTTGGAAGAAGAATTCATTTTTTTTTTTCTACCAGAAAAAAATCTAACACCCCCTCACTCCCTACCCCAATCAGTACAAGACAGAGTCTAAGCAAGATCCCTTCCATAATAATCTACCTGCATTCTAAAGACAATCCCACTGATTTCAAACCTCCGCAACAACCACTTGGGGAAAAAAAGTGGTAAATTCAATGAACAGTTATTGTCAAGTACATGTATCTGAACTGAGTCACAGAATGTTTTATACAACATTTAGGTCTATACAACTGCCACACTGAGATCTTATAGGAAAACCAACTTAATTTCCTTTTACAACAAGGTCACCCATCTAGTTGACCTAGAAAAGCCAGTAGATGTGGCGGCTTTGGATTTTAGTAAAGCTTTTGATACTCTCACAGTAGCCTTCTGACAAAATGTCTAGCACACAGCAAGACAAGTCTGTAATATGATGGGTGAGCCACTGGCTGGTGGGTCAGGCTCAGAATTACAATAAATGGGGTTACATCACGCTGGCGGCCAGTCACCTGTGAAGTTCCTCAGGGCTCAGTTTTAGGGCCAGTGCTCTTTAATGTTTTTATAAATGATCTGGATGCAGGAATTGAATGTACATAAAGTTTACCAATGACACTAAACTAGGAGGAGCTGTGGAGTCCCTTGAGGGTAGAAAGGCCTTACAGAGCGGTCTGGATAGACTAGAGAGCTGGGAAGTCACTAACCATACGAAATACAACAAAATCAAGTGCAGGATTCTCCACCAGTGATGGCATAATCCTGGTTATACATATAAAGTGAGGGACAAGAGGCTGGAAAACAGCCCTGCAGAAAAGAGATCTGGGGATTTTGGTTGATGGTAAGTTCAATACGAGTCAACAGTGTGCCCTGGCAGCCAAAACGGCCAACTGTGTCCTGGGGTGTATCAAGCACAGCAAAGCTAGCTGGTTGAGGGAGGTGACTGTCCCACACAACACCACACAGGTGTGGTCCCACCTCAGGTACTGAGTGCAGTTTTAGGCACCTCAATGTATGAAGGAGATCAAACTATTAGAATGTCTCCAGAGGAGGGCGACAAAGATGGTGAAAGGCCTCCAGGGCAAGACTTGTGAGGAGCAGCTGAGGTAATCTGGTTTGTTCAGCTTGGAAAATTGAATGCTGAGGGGCGACCTCATCACAGCCTACAACTTCCTCAAAGGGGGCAGAAAAGGGGGAGGTGCTGATCTGTCTGGAAAGCAGCAATAGACCCGAGGAAATGGAATGAAGCTGCGTCAAGGGAAGTTCTGACTGGACATTAGGAAATGGTTTTTCACCAAGAGGGTGTTTGGTTTCTAGAACAGGCTCCCCAGGGATGTGGTCACAGCACCAAGCCCGTCAATGTTCAAAGAGCATCTGGACGATGCTCTTAGTCATATGGTTTAGTTTTAGGTAGTTCTGCAAGGAGCAGGGAGTTGGACTTGGTCATTATGGGTCCCTTTCAACTTGAGATACTCTAGGATTCTATGAACTTACCAAAAGACACCTGAACAGCCATCACATACAAAGGGGAGAAAATCTGAAACAAAAAGGTTTGTTTTCAGATAGGCGACATGCATATTGTTTTGCTAATACTTTCTAGCTTAATTTTACATGATTAGCTTTTGCTTACATACATCATGGGGCAGGTGCCTTTACACAGTAAAAAATCTCTACCCCTCCATCTACACAGTACCTAAAAGTGGCTTTTGTAACACAGTTACACTGTTAACTCCCCTAGTTGGTATTACTGAAAAGCACGTAAGTACGTAAATTGTTTTTACATACATTCCAGAAGTTGGAAGTATGCTTTAAATGACATTTTTTTCAGTATCAGATTGGGAAACCAGAACATTTGGCTAGTCATCAAACTTAAAAGTTATGTTAAAAAATTGAATTTATTGTGAGACCACTCAGAATATTATTTACTGACTGCTGAAGCAGTGGGCAATTTACATTTTCATTATATGGGTTGCCAGCTGGAGGAGACGTTATACCTTCCAGAAGGCCAGCATCTCCTCCATTTACAAGTCCTGATCACGCCACTCCTTCCTCTCTGTCCTTCGTATCATACATACTGTCCTTGCGCAATTTAAATTGCACACACTTATTAAGTCTCTGCATACATCCCCCACCTACTGCATCAATTCTTACAGAAAAAATCACTTCACTGTCGGCTGAACTCAACCACATCACCAACAGCAGCAAACACCCACCTCCAGGCCATTACTCCGTTTCTCCATCCTTCAGGTTTGGTCTTAATGGACCACCATGCAACTGGACTACCAAGGTCAGCTCACAGAGATCTCGGTCACTTCGTCTATGTCAGACCAAGTGGTCCCATCAGAAAGCCTTCAGTACAAGCGATTTTGCTGCCTCTCTCATTTTCATTAACATAGTTTCCTCAGATCAGCGAGAGCAAGCAAGGGCGAAGGAAGGGAAAGCCGGGTAACAACAGCTGGCAAAGCAGGGGATTAACCACCCGGCCACACCACTGAGGCGACAGGCCGTGGCAATGGATAGCGCAGGGCTGCGGCAGCACGGAGGCCGCCCCGCGGGCCCCCCGCCGCCGCTACCGGTCCGGCCCCTCCCGGTTCCGCCGCCGCCCGCCCCGGAGCCCGCCCCCGGCCCCCCATACCCGCCTCCGCCAGCGGCGCCCCGCGGCAGGCCGGGACCTGTCTCCGCCACCGTGCCGGGGGCCAGCCGCGCCCTGCCTTACCAAGCTGGCGGCACTCCGCCACCCCGCAGTGCTGCCCCAGCTCCAGCTCCGCCATTTCCCCGGCCTCGCCAAAAGCGCGGAGGGCGCGGGGGGGCGGGGAAACTGGGGGGGCGGGGAAACCCAGGGCTCGGCGCGCGAGGGCCGTCGGAGCGTGCCGCGGGCGCGGGGCGGGGCCGCTGAGCAGCTGTGCCGATGCTCCCCGCCCCGGGGCGTGGCCGGCGGCGGGGCAGCCGCGGCCTGAGAGCGGCGGGCGGGGGTCACCCGGCGGCACGGGCTGCGTCGCCGGGTTCAGGGGAACCTTGTGCTGACGGGCCCGTGTCGGTGTATGCGGCGTCTCAGGCTTCCAGTCGGCCCCGAGCCGCGGCGCCGGCGGGCTTCTTGCGTTAGGCGGCTGTTACCGAGGGAAACGTGTTTTTTGCGTCTTGTTTTTGCCGTCAGCGGCGCCGGCCGTACGAACGGGGCCCCCTTCGAGACGCGCAGGGAAGGGGAGCGCAGCTTTCCCAGCCACTTCTTGCGCTCTTGACGTTTATCAGTGCCGCCGTGGTTTCCTTAGCGGTGCGGCTGCACTTTCTAAAATCCACTCTTCTTACGACCGCGGCGTTTGTTTTCTCGCTCCGAACCCGCCTGCGGCTGAGCGGCCTGCCGGCAGCGCCGCAGTCCGTGACGAGCGGCCCGGGTCGCGCCACACCGGCTCCGCACGCCGCGCTGCCGGGAGCCGTCCCGTGCCTGTCACCTGCTCACCGCCGCGGGGCGCCCTGCCCCGGCCGTTGCCGCCGCGGCCCTCCCAAAATTGAACCACCTGCTGCGCGATAAAGGAAAGGGCAGGGAGGGAGAGCAACGAGGCGGCCAGCCCTGCCTCGGCCGCCCTCCGCCCCGGCCGGGACCGCTGCGGACAGCCCCGCGGAGCTCGCTTAGAGCTCCCGGCGCTGGCGGAGGGCGGCGGGCAGCGGCACCTCGGCGTCCCCCGGTGCCGCCCCTGGGCGGGCGGCCCAGCCCAGCGCCGCGCCCGCCCCGCCGCCAGGTGCGGTGCCGCCGCCCGCGGGCCCAGGAAGTGCCGTCACGGCGGGTGCCGGGCGGGGAGGCTCCTGCGGGCCGGGCAGGCCAGGCCAGACCCTTCCGTCGGCGGGTGCCGGGCCAGCCGCCATGAGCAAGATTTCCAGATTCTTCAAGGGGGGCGGCTCGGCCGCCTCCAAGGGCCGTCGGGGCCCCTCGCCGCAGGAAGCGTTGGCGCGGCTGCGGGAGACGGAGGAGATGCTCAGCAAGAAGCAGGAGTACCTGGAGACGAGGATCGAGCGGGAGCTGGCGGCAGCCCGGCAGTACGGCACCAAGAACAAGCGAGGTGAGTCTTCACCTCGCCGCGGCCGGCCCGGCCGGCCCGGCCCCCGCGGCCCCTCCGCCCGCCCGCCGCCGGGGAAGCCCGGGTGTGCCCTGCCGGGCCGGCGCCAGCTGCTTGGGCGGCTTGCGAGGCTTTACATTCCAGGGTGCCAGCGCCTCTAGTTAGAAGTGGGGGTCTGGCAGGGGCTGCCGCTGGGTCGGGTGTGTCGGCTCCGCCGGTGCGTGGGGCGCCCGCCGTGCAGCTGTGGGCGCCGAGCAGGCGGCACCGCCCGGTGGTGGCTTGGGGTCTTCGGCATCCATTGGTGTTCCGTTCGTTACGGCGGGCCGGCGATAGGATGCGTTATTATTCCTCGCTGGTTACCGTCTGTGGCTCCCCGAGCGATGCTGCTGTTGGCTCCGCGCCGCAGTCGGTGCGGGTACCGGCGGGCGGCAGTGCGGCGGGGGAAGGGGCGCGGGGCCTGCGGGGAGCAAAGGGCCTGGAGCACGTGAGGATCTCCTGTACGTTCATGGGTGGATTCCCGTTATCCCCACTGTGAGTGTTGGTGAATACACAGCTGGCAACTGAGGAACAAAGTGATTCAGTGATTTACCTCAAATCATGTAAGGAAGCACATGATACCACTAAAAAATGATAGTTCAGAGCATTAGTGACTGCTGGCCTGGACTGCTGTTAGCTGCAAAGCAGAGAGGATGCAGAGGGATAATAAGGTCTGTATCCTGCTTGTACCGATGTTGTCATCGCTGGGAAGGAAACAATGGTAGACAATGTCTTGTGGATATTATAAAGGCCTTTGAGAAGCAAGTTAATTCCTAAAGTCACCTGGAGTCCTGTTTGCCTACTCTAAGATTTATTTTTCTTTGAATATATAAAAACAGAAGATCATTTTAAATTAAAGATTTGTGACATAGTGAGAAAGTAGCTCTTTGATCTGCTCTTTCTGTTGCTCGATAATTTAAAAAACTGCCATGTAACTTAGAACTTGTGAGGAGCTGCGTGTTAAAGGTGTTTTGGTTATAATGTATTTGTAATACTTTTAATAATTATTAGCAAAAGGAACATTAACTTTTAGTTAGAAAGGATTTTAAAACATGGGTTGAGATGGGACAGATTTGAAGGCACAGTCAGGGGGAGTAAAGCCAGTTCAGCAGCACCACTGAGCCTGCTGCTCTGCAGCATGGGAGCCATCAGGGTTGTCCCTGTCCAGTAGTTTCTACTCCCTTGGCTTCATCTGGGATCTCTCTCTTGTCCCTTTGTGCAGGTACTGGCACCTGTGTGCTAGTGCAGTAAGCTAGTTCAGGAAGGTGATCCACCTTAACACTTAATTTGTTGTGGAACGAAGTGACCAGATAGCTCCTGGGCCTGGGTTCATTGTGCAAATGCCCAAGCAGCAGGGCTGATGCCAGAAAACAGGCTGGCTCCAGTGACTGTTTGAATTCTTGTTTAATCCAGATGTGCTGCTGTGGAACTTTATCCCAAGCCTGGACTTTAAGCTGGCATGCTTGCAGGAACAATAAATGCTTCCTTTCCTTGGCAGAGCTCCCTGAAGGGTGTGTTTCAGAAACCTGGATGCAGCTGTAAAATGTTGTGGGATTTTTTTTGGCTGGGTTATTTTTTTACCCAGGGTAGGTTAGGTTCCACTTAATCCAGTTGACTTGGCAGCTGTGTGATTGCTCAGGCACCTGTGAAAGAGAGGGTGGTGCACTGGCAGGAATGAGTATTTGTTGTTAGGAGAAGGTGGCTCTGCCCCTCCTTTAATTTGGCTGGTTGATACTGGTTTCAGGTGTTTTTTGGCCTTGTGCTTCAGGCATGCAACATTTGACATATGAAACTTTTCTCCTGGATTTTTGTTTACACTGCAGTGCTCAGTATGCAATTGTTTGTGGAGTCATGCTGAAAGCATGGATTGTTGAGCTGACCATGGTTAAAAATAACTCCCTTTACCTTGTCGTTTGCTCAGGGACCTACAGTTAAGGACAGTAAACAGACAGGAGTAGGGCAAGAAGTGTAGACTGGGATTTTTTTCATGCCAAAAATAGTTCTAAAGCTAAAATGCGATAGTGTAACTACAGTCAGAGGAGAAACAAGAGAAGCTAACCTTGCTGTGCAAAAGTGCTTAAATTTAGCAGGCTACTAAGTGAACTCAAAACCCCAGTAATTCCCCTTCATTTCATATGTAAATTGCTTTACAGTTTAATTGCTGTTGATTTACATATAACAGCGTACTGGCTGGTATACTGCTCTATTAGTTCAGAGGAAGTCTGTGCTAACCAGCATCTATTGTAGCATTATTTAAACATACATACACACAAATGAGAGAATAAAAGTTTTAATCTACATTGCCTTGTTAAAGTGAATGTTTCAAAGGGACCTTGCAGGTAATTTGCAGTGTTGGTTTTTCTTAATTGCATCTGTGGAGAAGCCTATGGAAGCTAAAGTGGGACTGTCTGAGACTGGAGCAAGATGTAGCTAGGCACTGTAAATGCACCAAATTAGCATGATCTCATCTGATTTTTAGGCACATGAGTCTGAGTCAGTTATACTGACACAAGAGAGAGCAGATTCAAGCACCAGGAATTTTTCATGAGTTCAGATGATTCTTGAATGGATTCATGTGACATCAGTAGGCTTAACTTGATTTAAAAGCTGTAACACATTAGCTATGCAAATAGATGTGAAGCATCACTTAAATATTTTTGGCTTCTCCTTTATGAAGTGATTATCCCGGCAGTTCCTGCACCTAATCTGAAATTGGGTACATATTTTGGGTGATACATTTCCAGCATTCCCCGTTAATATTTTACTGTAGCTAGACCACTTGAGGCTTTTCGAAACAGCAGTGTGTGATGGAATTCCTTCTGCAGAGGTTCTGTCATGATAAGCTAATTTACAGTTAGCACTGCCTTTTAATCTCTCCCCATTCCAGATACCCCAAAAAGTACAGCCAGACATATTAAAAAAAAAATTATGAGTTTGTATCTCAGTTTCAGCCAGTGCACAGGTGCCAATACCCATCTGCAAATTGGCCTTGTATCTTCAATATTTTGAAGGTTATACAGGAAAATTTAAATGACAGAAAGTGATACTGAATATTTGAGAACTCTGTTTAAAAGGAAATGTGTTTTCTGAAGTGTGCCTGTGCATGTGAAAATAACATACTCATGAATGTGTTGTTTCAACCTGGAATCTTTCACAGATCCTATGAAATGGCTAAATGAAACAAAGTTAAAAGAAATCATCCAGAATAGGTTTAAATCTTAACCGTAAAGAGCCCTATAGTACTAATGAGGACAAAACCTACATAGAAAGTTGGAATAACAGGTAGGCTTTTACAAGTATATGCTGCTAAACATGTTGTGTGGTAATTTGGACAGGTCTTGCGTAGCTGTACAGCATTCCTTTTCCTTGAGTTAGTTGTTTAGTTTCAACAGCTTCCAGGTGACAACAGTGTCGTAGTTGTGTGTTAACAGGGACAGGGCTGTCATGCCTGTGACAGGGTACATGACAGGTTGGGACTTGTTGCCGGTGGAGAGATAATGAGGAAGCCCTTAGTGTGTCTTTGTTCTGCAAGTTACAGCTATTGTTCTCTGATCTTCATGATCATGTTTCAAGTGTCTTGCTGTGAACCAGAATGGTTATACCAAGTCAGGTGCATTATTGTTCTTGAATTATCCCTGCAATTATAACTGTATGTGGCTTCCCCCCATGAGGTTTTAAGAATTGTGAATGCCAATAATGAGCTTACTTAGGGTGGTATGATTTTTATGGCCTCAGCATTTCTTTTGCTTGTCCCTAGTGTAAGGGAGATCAGAAGTTGTAATCCATTGGTCCCTTGCAAGACTGAAATGGCAGTTTGTGAACTGTATCCAAGAATAAGAACTGGTATTTTCACTGTGGTGTTATATCTTCTGAAGAAACATTCTTTTCCTTCACCAGTTTCCCCCTGGGAATTCTAAGGATTGCTAGACAATGTTTTTGTATATACTTCAGAAGATGAGATCATCAGTAATTCCTGTACTGATGGGTGTTGGTGGTGGGCTTGACAGGTAAAAGATGGTGTTACCACTGTTCTGTGTCTTTTCATTCTGATCTGTCATGAAACCACGAGGAGGGTGCCACAAGCTCTATGTCACTACTTCTGTTCTTTCCTTCTGAAACCTGGATATTCAGTGTGGGCAAGATTACTATTGTCCAGCTGGCCATTTCTGCTTCCTTAATGAAGTATCAGCATAGTAGTGATATTGGAAAGTGTCCTTCTGTATGTTAACTACAGTAGTTCTTTAATATGCGTACATAAACTTGACATAATCTACTGTTGTTGCAGCCACTTATCTAGAAAATAAAATAAAACCTCAGATTAAAGGCAGCGGTTCCTAATCTATGAGCTGTATTCTGCTTGCTGGACTCAGCAGCACAGGAAATGTGCTAAAGCCCAGCCAACTGCTAACCACTTCGTTATGAAATTCAGGAGTTGAATCGGCTTCTTTGGAGCACAACAGAAACTGTGTATGAGATTGCTTTTTTTGCATGGAAAGCACCTCCACCTCTTCCTGGTTGAATTGATATTCATTACACTTGCTTCCTCAGACTGTACCTCTCCTAAGACTCTTCCTCCCTGGGCTGTCTTCCTTCTTTGAAATCTTTGGAATGGGCCACACCCTTTTCCAGTCCTGTTCCTAGACCTTCACTGAAGTAAGTTTATGTTCCCTGCTCAATTTCTTTTTTTTTTGTAGATATATTCTTTTTCAGTTTGGTTATTATAATGCAGTAGCATTTCTGTGAAACATTTAAATCCTTTTATAAGAGTTGCAAACAAATTTTAAAATGCTTGTAGGCACGGTAGAAAAGCACTCTAAAGTTCATGGTAATCTGTAAAACACAGAAAAATACATTTCAAACAACAAAGAAATTCTCGTATCTTAGCTATAGGAGCTACTGTAACAAAGCACCATGCAGCTAAGGGCATTCATTTAATATAAATGAGAAAAAATCATATAGTGTGGTGTGGGAATTTATTATGCCTTGGTTGGTAAGGAAGGTGTAGGAATTGATTTCCTATGAAGTACTTGGTTCTGTAAGTCACTGGTAAAACTAAGGATAATTAATAAAGATGATATGTTGCACTACAATAATTAGGAAAAGCTGTTTATGAATAGGTGAAGTCACACAGAGTTTAGCTTCTTCCATGGTTTCTTAATTTGGGTGTGGTTTAATTAAATTTTCATACAGGAACCTTCAGGATTTTGAAAACAAGTTCTTTGTGTGTAACTCAGGAAATCCATTTTCTCTCTGAGCAGCCAATAATAACAGCACCATTACAGAGTTCCATTTCTGAAAAACACCAACTGGAAATGCTGCCCTGTGGTAGCTGCTTACTCTAGTCGAAAACTTTCTGCGTCAGCTAGTTAGTGCATCCACAGGGCTTTAGAGTTCTCCCTAGCACAGTTTCAGACCATTAAATTTACCTGGCATCTCTGGCTTCCTAACCTAAGAATCCAGGATCAAATTTTGATTCAACTGAAGTGAAGGGAGGAAGTGGCTGGTGTCCTGACACTACCAATAGTAAGCATAAATAAGTAGGGAAATTCTAAGTAGGTAAAAAGATTATTTGGGATTAAGTCAAACTGATGTATTTTGGAATTGCCAATGAGAACTTTACCATTCTCACATCTGCCATTTGCATGACGTCATCTGGTGTTCATGCATCTTTTTCAGAACATGCATGCTCTTCAGATCGTTCCCCAAAACCTGGAAAAATTTTGAATTTGAATACTGTGGTTCATCTGTTGTGATTGCGGTTTGCGGTCCTGAAACATTTTACTGCAGGTGTTGGAAGGCATTGTGTTCTTGGCCTGTGTGAATGCTTCTTACACCGCCAGTGATGAGCGGTTTCGAGCATGTTGACAAATGCTTGAATCAAAGCAATGAATCTTTTAGTGTGTGTTTAGACACCATAAATCTGTGCCCCCTCCTGGGAGGGATCCTAACTTAAGTTGAAAAGTTGTGTACCCCAATGTCAAGGTTCAGTGTTATTGCCTGTGGGCTATCATTTGAAAAGGACAGTAACTGTAATTGCTGCTGTCGGTTGAGTTTGTGGGGCTCAGTGCTGTTGTTGCTAGCTGGCTCTGAACCTGATTTAAAAATTAAATGTAAAAGACGTAGGAAGGGACACGGGTATTAACAGCAGTAAAAAAGCAATGGGTGACTCGGTCTTCTGTTTTCTTTTGGTATTTTTTTTCTTGCTAGGCACATACGTAGTTTGGAAAGGACAGTGGCGAGGAAATGCTTGTGGCAAGATAGTGTGTGTTCCACACCCAGAAGCCAAGAGAAAGCCCTTTTCTCCTCCTGCTTGTCACATGCATTTATTCTGGTAATGATTTACTCTGAGCAAAGTATGCTGCTCATAACTTATCAAATATAAAAGACTAATCTCAACGCTTTACAAAGATAATGGGGTGTAGCTGGGGTTGGCTGTGACTGTGTGTCTACATGGTTGCCTATGTTTTCAAGTTCTAAGGTTTAAAGGTCATGCTCCAAGTGATTGTAAGAAATAGATACAGCTGAAAGCCGGAGAAGTGTGAGTCCTCCTGTCATCTGACTCACCTGCTTGGTTAGGCCATTTGGGTTTTCCATTGCACTTGACAGTTTCTGCTGCTGAGACAAAGTTGAGAAAGCAGCATTGGTGGAGGTGTGGTTATCATGAGAGATATACACTATCTTTCTTAGTTTTTACATATGTTTTGCAACCTCTTATTTTCTTTCTTTTCCCTGTTTCTTCCTTTCTGGCTTCTCTCTGATGTTTTTCTTTTTCCTCCCATCTTCCCTGCTTTGCCTGTGTGCGTAGGATGGAGTTCAAGATCTTCCGCAGTGGAGGAAGAAGCTGCTCTTCCCTGTGGTGCTAAAAGGAGTTAACCTAAAAGAGGCTTCCCAGCATGTTCATGCAACAGCATGTTGGTGATAAACAGGCTGCTGATCTGGTGGGGTCAAAGCCTGTCTCCCTACTAGTAAGGTAGGAGGGTGAGAATTATAAATGCTGCAGGTTGGCTTGGTGCTGAAATGCCTGTCCTTGCATTTTGCTATGAAAATACACAGTGCACTTTGCCTCTTCCCATTCCAGCTGCCTTACAAGCACTGAAGAGAAAAAAGAGATATGAGAAACAGTTGAGTCAAATTGATGGGACACTTTCAACCATTGAGTTCCAGAGAGAGGCATTGGAAAATTCCCACACCAACACAGAAGTGCTCAAGAACATGGGTTATGCTGCACAAGCTATGAAAAAAGTACATGAAAATATGTAAGTGCTTTCTAATAGCTTTCGAGTTGAGCTTACTAACCACTTTCATTGCTACAGACTATTGTATCAAGGCAGCCAGTTTTCACTTCATTTTTGGTTCAGGCATTTAGTGTCAGGAATGGTTATGTTATATTTGGCAGAAAAAGATCTTTTTCTAACAGCAAGCCTAGATGGAAGTCAACTTAACTAGACATCAGTGTGGTACCTGTGTTTTCTAAAGTCTGCAGTGGAGACTGGCCTCTGCCCTTAAGTTTCTTCAGCTGAGTTTCTTCTGGAAAAAACAAGTGGACTCTTTTCCTCAAAGTCCGTAAGATGGACTGTGTGCTTCAAAGTATTAATTAGACCTAAATAAAAGAGTAGGTAATTTTTTTGTCTGTGTAGTATTTTTATATGTCTTATATTGTTTCATGAGGAATTTTCCTATCTGGATAAACAGAGTTAAGTAGAAAGGTTGTTCTGGGAGAAGTAAACAGGAACTGAAACAATAATGAAGCTAACAATAAAGGGAAGCTTTTAAATGGGGTATAGTCCTGTTAAGTTCCCCTAAGTTTTGGTGAAAGCTTAACATCAGAAAAGATCAATCTGTAAAGATGCTGACCTTGGGAGGGAGATGGGATCTGCCCAGGGGATGTGGCTGTTGGCTGGTAGAGGTATGAGAAGCACAGAGAGGGAGAGACACACAGACTGCTGCTGTTTGACTTGTGTTATAATCCCGAAGTGGAAGAAATTGGACTGGCTAAAACACACAGAAGCTTGCCAGGGAAACATTAAGGTGTAGGTGAGGGAAATTACTCCTGGTGAGTTCTGCTGTTTATAGAGCTACGGGCATAAAAAGAAAATAGGGTCTGCTCAAGTTTTTCTGAGTTTCTTCTGTAAGATTTTAATGATTCATCTTTAAAAAATGTTTCCATGTTATCTTGCCAGGGACTTGAACAAAATTGATGATTTGATGCAAGATATCACTGAACAGCAAGATGTTGCCCAGGAAATTTCAGATGCTATCTCAAATCGAGCTGCCTTTGGTGAAGAGTTTGATGAGGTTAGTACTTCAGCCCTATGAGGTTTTAGCTGTTAAATGACTCCATAGTCATTTTGTTGTGCAGGGGCTTGTTCCGGGGGTTTGTTTCTCAAAAGGTGTGGATGTGAAATTCCTTGGTTCTAGCCTACCCTATCTAGGATGTGTTTAATTTACATATAAAATTACTTAAAAAATTATTAATATATATAATCTAATAAAATCTGTAAAATGAAAAATATTTTTTATTTATATATAAATTTTAAGAAAGGTGATTTTAACTGCACTCCTGTAGTTGTTATTCTCACTTGCACCATGGGAAGAGGAGGTCACTAAAACCTGTAATTTGTACTGTTCCAAGTGGACACTGAAACCTGTAATTTTTTGTGCTCTGAATAGACATCTGTTTGACTAAGTGCATGTTTCTGTGCCTTGAATGGGCTGCAGTTCACTGGAATATTTGGACCAGTTTTTAAGGTCACTTTGGTGCTTGGAGGTGTAGGTCCTTTCCCTGCTTTCTAGATTTTCTACAGAAGTAGATCCGTTAGGTAGAAGTAATTCATATTGGAGGCAATAGGGTTCCTTCCTTGAGCTATTTTTTTCTGAAGCCCCCACAAGCACTTAGGACCTTCTGAAAACTTGTTGCAGTAGCTTTCATCCAGTTTCCCTGGCCTTGATTTTGTATATCCAAGCAGGACACTACTAATCTCTGATAAGACCATGCTGAAGACTTAGGGGTCAAGTATACTAAAAATTCTTGCAATCTGTGGAATGCAGAGCTGGGGATCAGGCTCAGTATCACAACCAGTTTGATTTTGGTTTTTAGTTATGTTTTAAAATGACCAAGCACTAGAGATCATTTGAGGAATGTCCTAAAGAATTAAATAATTCACTCTGTCACCAACTAATTTGTTCCTGTGTGCCCAAATGGACAAAAAGAAAAATGCATATGCTATATGATATTTAACTGGGGGGGGAAGGTTTCATTCAACAGTTAGAATTTATTGATGATAGTAACGATTCTTTGCGTTTTGTTCCCGTTATCTGCTCTCCTGTTTTTCCATTTTGAATATAAATAGACTTTTCAAGAAACTTTTAATCAATATTGGCACAAGGAATGGGATTTAGCCTGTATAAACTGGGCTTCAAACAACTGAAAAGCATACTGCTATCCTGAACAGCTATACAGCGTCACTCGCTTTTCATTGGTGTTTTAACTTTTAGGAGTCTAGACTTAGAAAGCATGTTTTAGTTTGACCTGGAAGTTCCTAAGAGATACTTGTCTAAGTTTGATGGGCATGTTTCCTATGAGAAAATAAGCCACTGTCACATGGGGTGTTGTAGTAACAGCAACTACTTTTGCACAGGACGCTAATACTTACAGCACTTGGTCAGTAACTGGGAAACCTGGTTTGCAGGCCACTTCAGCTTAAAAACACTAGAATCTTGCTGGGTGCTAGAATAATTGCTGGGTTATGAAGTGATTTGTATTGGAGGATGATGTTAAATTTTATTTTATTTTGACCACAAACTTTAATTTCCTCTTCAAATATGTGCTATGGGTGTAAAGAGAGCATGGGAGCATGTAATTTGTCCTGCCTCAGATAAACACAGAAACATAAATGTTCTTTGTCCCTGGGCTGACACGGTGTATGTCATGAAAAATGCAAAAAAGCTCTGTCCTACCTGAGCAGGATGCTCACTGGGAGAGGTGGTCCAATATGTACATTCTGGTGGATGAAGCCTGGAACCCGAGAGTTAACATGATATCTTCCCGCTGTACTCATTTTTACTTAGGTTTGAGAGGAGAAAGGGGATTTGTTACAGCTATTGCAATACTTCACAGCCTAGTTGTAGAGCAGTTTCTGAGTTGTGGGAAATGTAAGTAAAATGTATGCTTGAGGGTGAGAGGAACTTGAAAGTTGAGTCTCCCACTTCGAGAGCAAATGTCCTAGCGATTACATTGTACTGTAGGGGACATGATCACAGTTTCATTTACCCTTTTTTGTGTGTTTTCCCCTCTCCCCGCCCCCCCCCCCCCTTTTTTTTTTTTGAGCCTGTTATGGCTGACACTACCCCTTAATTGTTTACTTACTCAGCAGAGGTTGGTGAGGACTTACTTGGTGTGGGAGAGGGTTAGATGACCATTTAGATGTCTTCACAAATGCCTGTTTCCTTTGATTTTACAGCTTGGACACTAACTTCTTAAGAAGCTGGTATTTACAGCCGTGACATGGGCATTTAAAAGTGCAGACACATTTGCACCTCAAAGGAAGTCCTGTGGTGGCTATATAATTATAATTTTAATTTACATATTTGTGATGAGCATGGTGTAAATGGGTAGGCAAAGCACAATACCAGTAGATTTCATATAGCCACTCTTTCCCTAGCCAGTTTTGCCCATTGTTTCTTTGTAAACCATTTTATCAACGTGGCAATGGTCCATTTCTTTACAAATACATGATATTTAGCTTCCTTTCTTTGGGAAGCTCCAGCCGAAGAATAAGCCCTTGGCTTTTTTAAAATCTATGTAGCCTTTTTATTTTTAGTATTATACAAGTGGATTAGATAATCTGTCCAAATCAGCTTCTGCAGCTAAAAGCCCAAGAGTGTTACGTGCTTCAGGAGTGAATAACACAACCCAGGAGGACAGCTCTGATTCCAGTGGTGCTTTGAGATCAGATATAATCCTGAACTTCTGTGACAGAACTGAAGCATACTGTTTTAATGACAGTCTGCCATAACACTAGTGGAAGCTGTTTGATTCTTAAAATGGGAGAAATTGCACATTAAAATTAGAATTGGTTAAAAGAGTACAGGCTTAGATTTGGAGCAAATCTGAGGATGGCAGAGGGACTTCTTATTATTTTTTTCTTTATCTCCTGTGTTTGCCTTTTTGAGTATTACACTGTTACCTGTTTTCTTTCTAATTTTATTCTTTGTCTTGTTTCTAACTTCCATTGTCCTCAACTTTCAATTAAGATTTACTGTTGTTGCCCACATTTAGTAGGAATTATACTTGTGATATGATAGGTTTTGATATTTGTTTTCAGATGTAAGGTCTTTTTCAGTAGTGGTTTGCTTCATGGTAGTTAAATGTTCCCTTGCCTGAGATCAGTCAGGACATTGAATTTGTAAATAATGTTTTCCTTGAATTTAGGATGAGTTGATGGCAGAATTAGAAGAACTGGAGCAAGAAGAATTGAACAAAGGAATGAGAGATATCAGGTTGCCAAGTGTTCCGTCCACATCGCTGCCTTCTCACCCCGGTAAACTGCCTGCTTGCCATTTTACATTTCTTGTGATTGTTATGCTGTGAGACGAGGGAAGGAAGAGAGAGTTTCAAATATGGATTTAACTCTGTTTTAACTTTTAAAGTATTATAGATTCTTTTGCCTGGTTTTGTATCTGTTTATTAGAAAAAGCAGAGTGTAAATCTGGTTTGCTGTATGAAACATTTAGGACCAAATTCTCTGTAGATTTGGAGAAACAAGCTCAGGGAACTTGACATTGTGCACATACTGATGCATCTCCTACTGAAATATCGTGAGGGATGGGAAGACTTTTTTTTTTTTTTTTTTTTTTGGCAAATAAATCCTTAGTCTTTTTTTAATTAGTCTGACCTACATTCAAAACGTTTGTGTTACAAAGATCCAGCTTTGTAGGGTTGTGGTTTGATATTTGCCACTGATATTTTAATTAGAAATGGAGGAGGGAGCAGGAGGTACGCATTTAAAGAAATAGTCATTCCTTTTCTTTCTACAGAACAGACTTATTCCTAGTATTAAGCAGTAGTCTGATTTCTCTGTAGTTCTGCCCTGTTCATTTTGAATTAACCCAGAGACAGTCAACTTCTAAGTACACCTTTCACCATGTCCTTGTCCTCTCTCAGCTGAAAGACTTGCTGTGTACTGATTGAAGCAAAAGAGCGTAAATATTTTATGGTAAGGACAGCACTCATGTGGCACAGGCTGTTTATGGTACATTCTGCTGCAGAGCAGGCTACCTAGACCAGCTTAGTTCAGAGACTCTTACATGTGTTTTGGCAGATGGCATTTTTAAATCCTGAGAAGCAATTTAAAATGTCCAAACTGGGGTTGTGGCCTCATCTACTGCAGTCAACTGCAGAATAGCTATTAGAAAAAAAATAAACTTAGGAAAATCCAGTGCAAATTGCAGTCTTGGCATTTATGGCTTGCTCATACATCCTCTTCTAGATCCGGCTGTGATGGCTGACAGTTTTATTAAACGCAGACCACCCCCATATGCTTCTCACTATCTTTATTTGCTACTCCATCTTTATGTATGGCTGCTTAAGGCAAAATTAGCTAGTTACAATTATATAGTTTAAGGCCTTGTGAGACCAGCTTATCTTTTCTGAAACTCCATGTTTACTGTTACACAGCAATAGCAAAATAAGAACAGTTCATGCTTCTGATTGGAGGTGCATGTTACCCTTCTGATTTTGGAGATGAGGAAAATGAGACGAGCAAGGCATAGTGACATTTCTCAGTTGTACAGTGAGCCAGTCGTACTTGCAGAGGAGGGGCTGAATCCCTGGTCTCCCATGTAGTCCTTCCACCTGCAGCCCCTGAAGGTGGTAGTTGCAGCTCCTGGCCGTACAGCTGCCACAGCTGGGAGACAGCTGGCTGCTGTAAATGTACACACGAGGGTGGTATTGCAGCTGGAACAGTATTCCACTGATGTTTGAGGAATGGAAACCCAGACTTGCAGAGCCCACAGATGGGGACAGCTTGAGGTTGAACCTGGGCTGTAGGGCATCTGGTTTGTAGGTCAGTGAATGAAGGCTACCTGGGTAGAGGCTTTAGTTCAGTGAATGCAAAAGATATGTGGTAGTAGATTTGGGGGGTGGGTGGGAAAAGAGCAAGTGTGTGTGGGACCGGGTACAGAGCTGAGGGTTGCTATTGCTGTGAACACAGCAGTTAACTGATGTTACCTGAACAAAGTTCAGAAATTTCTTTCTCCCTGTTAATAAATGACACCTGTTATTAAAATGGGGTGAGTCCCATTTGGAGACTGGGCCTGCACACACAGAACCCTTCAGCACTATTTGGAAAGGCAGCAGGATGCACGGCTGGCCGGGGATAGGTCACTTATGCTTGCTAAAGTGGCAGTGAGAGAACTGGCAGCTTTCTTGTGGATGCTTGCTCTCTGTGACAGCTTTTAGAGATTACATGTATTTTCTGTTGGAGTCTCTCAGTAGCAGTTACCTCAGACCTATATTGTTAACTTCAGGGCTGTATGAGGGAATGGTGGGGCAAAATAGTTGCATGTTTCATCAGCTTCGTTACTGCATTACCTGTGTTTAGCTTGCTACTCAGTAAATTAATTTGAGATACTCAAATTGAAAAGCACTATGCAAGTCCACAAATGAAATGGCTCTGATTGTTGTATTAGTTGATGGTTATTGTTAATCTCTCTTTCTCTGCAGCATCAACCAGGAAGAGAGCAGAGGATGAAGATGAAATGAAGAAGTTGGCTGCCTGGGCTTCATAAGAGCATGGTCTTTTTATAACTCTGAACATTACAGTGCAGATGTGAAGAGCTGTAATGCTGTGTTATAACCTTACCGACTTAGTGTGGTTGCATTTCATACAGGCTGGGTTTTTTTTATGGCCAATCTTAGTAAGAGTAGTGTTACGGCCATATTACAAAACTATTTGAAAAACAAACAAAAAAATGCAATAGTTGCCAAAACGTCCAAGCATCAAAGTTTTTTTGGCTTTGGCCAGAGACTTGTTCTGTTATTAGTATTGGTTAGGTATTGTTATTAGGTAATGTTTACTATATGTGGCTGGTTTATAAAACCTGTGAGCCTCGCTTATGCACACAGATGGATTAATTGTTGAAATGAAGAAGTTCAGTAAGTCATCAAAGCCCTATCCTAGAAGGTTATTTGGTTCAGGTTATTTGAATATTAGTAAAACAGCTTTATACATGTCCTGACTTGCAAGTTCCTTCGAGCCCAGGAGCTAACAGATGTTCGTTTGGGCATGGAGATTTACATAGTCTGCCTGGAGCAACTTACGGTGTCCTAGATATTAAAAGGAGACTCTTCTATAGTTTTTGTTTGAAGTGGGATAGGTTTTTTGTTTTAACTTAAGCCCAAATATCCCACACAGTTCTATAGGTCAGCTTGAATAGTATTTTGAAAGATTTCCAACTCGGTTAAAGAACAGTTTTTACAGTCATTGGGGAAAATGAAATGTCCAAGTTCTTATAGATCTCTGCTGAACAAAATTGATTTCTGCTAACCCTGTCAAAAATCCAGAAGAGATTTGACCTTCCAGTGTTCTCCTCCACCACCATGTCTTTCTAGGGTAAGTCATCGTGTGATAGCGCCCATCCTCAAAGGAATTAGTAACACATTTTTAATTAAACAATTCAAAAATGTTTTTAATTTCTGAGTGTTCGGTTCTTTTCTCTTACTCAGTTTCTGAATGGAAATAGTGCCAGCATGCTGTATTTGAAATGTCTTTTTAACCCTGGTTAAAAAGCTGATTCTCGATTACTTGTGAAGTTGATGTGTTACTGTCCAACTGACAACTTTTTAGCTTAAGGAATAAATGCCACTCTGATTGCTAAACTACTACATATATAGAGACGTTACCGTTCAAATACAAAACAAAAATTAAATAGGCTGCTTTGTAGTAACAAATTTTATTAAGACGAGCTCAATGCTAGAAGCCTGCTGTCAATCACAAGGAAATAGCAAAACACTGTGGAGTTTCTAGGGGTGTGGGAAGCAGAGTCACACTGCTCTAGGTTTCTTGTTTTCAAATTAATTTAAATTTACTGATGATTAAACCACTTGGTGAATAGTGGGAGACTTGGTTTCTATAGATCTATAGCAACGGAAGACTGCCCCCTTCTCCTGTGGGCTTCTGCCTGTGGCTTGCCGGGTGTTCAGCTTTGATAGGCCATAATAGCCTTTAGCTTCTTGGCTTCTATGTTAAGCATAAGCTAATGTGTGTTTCTGGATGTGGCATGCTGCTATGTTCACAACCTTTCAAGTTGGGTTCTATAGATGAAACCTAAAATTTACAAACCCTGTGGAGAGATTCAGTTTTTCAGGGCTTTTTAATCGGCTGTAGTGGAATTGCTTTTGGTTTGCATCCATATGAAGGGAGAATCAAGCCTTGCCACTTCAGATAAATTTCCTGCTGGAAAAAATTGTGTTAATTCTGTTCCAAAGTTTGGAGGTACCAGGAAAATTGTCCCTTTCTGTTGAGAGTAGAGAAGACCTGGAACCATTCAACTTTTGTTTTAAAAACAAAAAGAACCCCAAACTAAACCAAAACAAAAAAATCCTTAAATTTTACATTTTGAACTCTCAGTTGGAAACCAAATGCTAACAGAATGTTACTCAGTTGTGATGCTTGCTGAAATTCAGGATGAGATGCCAGCTGGGAGCAGGCATATTTATTACAATGAATACTCTGAGTTATTTAGAATCCATTTGCTAATCCTTTTGGCTGGAATTCTGTTTCAAGGTGTGCAGTCCGTGCAAGTCACTGAATTGGGTAGAGAAAGTATTAGGGTGCACGGATTGCATCGCTGTGCGAGGCTGCCTGTGTGCTTTTGGACACATTGTGGACACAAATGCGAGGCCATGCCAGCATAGTCCTGTGCTTAGCTTGGAAGAGCTGGCTGCTAGCACCTGTGCTTGGTCAAATGAGTAGTTTTCCCATGCTTGGCACTTAAATAGCACTTAGCGTATTTAAAGTGCTGTACAACCTGACCAAAATAAGTCTCTACGCTTCCCATTTGAGACTCAAGGGATTTTCAGTCTGCTTTGGAAAATGTGCACCTGTGCTTGTTGTGCAAGAGCTTCCTGTGTGAACACCCGGCAGGGGAGAAGAAATCCTAGGGAAGGACTTCTCCTTTGCAAGCTGGTGTCTGGCTGCTGACCTCCAGCCATGTTTTGGCCAAGTGTTGATCCTGAGAAGTTACGGGTGTCTTCAGCTTATTGATTTCAGACAGGCACTTTAGGAACAAAATTTGTGGATTTTTGTGAAGGGTGAAGAAAAGAAACTGGTGATTTGGATGAGTTTATTTAAAAACTTGTGTGTAGTGGTTGATGATGCTGGAGGACACTCTCACGTGCCAGTTACAGGCTAGGACATGTGTGGTTGGTGAAGCTATACTTAGAGATACTCTACTCATGTACACAAACCAAAATACACTGTGGACCTCCAGAAGTGGAGTGCTTTGTTGCCGTGTTTGTCTGGGAGACAGTAGGTGACTACTTTTTTTTTCAAAAGCAAAGGGAGTTCTAGGGATTTTAATTCAGTTGAGGAGGTGTCTCTTACCTGTGTAAATTCAGATGACACTGGGACAAATGGCTTTTCCTGCTTTTGAACGTATGTGTCTTCATCCCAAGATATATTTGTTTAGTATGTAAGCAGATGAGAGTGAATAGTGTCAATGTGTTATTGTAAATGTACTCTCTATTAACTGCAGCAGATGGTGTACTATAGCTGCCTTCCTTTCTTGTTTCTTATTTATTTTGAGAATGTTTTCTTCTCTTAACAGGCTTGGGCATTTTTAATCTTGAAAGCTTTAAAAGGGGGGAAATGTATTAATAAAAAGTAAGAATTTCTATATATGCTGTAAATAAAAATATTTCTGTGTCGTATTTGTGTTATATGATGATCGTATTAAATTTATTTTCATATTATGCAAAACTTCAAGTGATCTCCTTACACTGTCATCAGGGTACAGTGCTTTTAGAGCACGTAAGGATATTTTGAAACATTTTTTGATGTATTAATCTTTCAGCATCAGGTTAGAATTCAGTTCTTCTTCAAAGGTGGTTTGGCTAAAAAACCCAACCAAATTAAAAAAAACAACACCAACAACAAACCCAAAACAACCTAGTGTATGATAGGGTGTTTGGGCTGCTTTCCTTCATGCTTAAGTTGTGTTGCAAGATACCTTTTCATCCTAATGTGTCCAGAATACCTACTTCCCCCTGCCCCCCAGAAGATCTGTTAATTGTTTCAGGAATGTGTGTATTTCACTTTTCCAGGCCTTAGTTGAAAGGAAGAATAGTCAGGTCTTTTAAATGTGAAAAATTACTATAGGCAAGGATGAATTGAAACAAGCAATGCATTTTTTCATGCATCTTAGTAGAATCTCCTTAAATAAGTGTGGGTGTATAGTATGTCACATTTTATGTATACACACATGTATATTTACCGACATGTATGAAGTGTTGGAGCAGTGATTTAAGGTTATCATTCATTATGTGGTCTGAAAGGGTTCAATTACTTGGAGAGCTCATCTTTGCCTTTTTGTAAAGCCTAAAGGCTTCAGAACAAAATGTCAGGAACTGTTCGGTACGTACAGATGCCTGTTGTGTAATACAGCTGTAGGGGGTGGAAGAACTGCATGGGCATGTATGGGGAATACTTCTGATGAGAAAATCTCATGTTTTCGTGATGGCCTAAATTATTTTAATGATGCCTTTTTTTCTTTTTTTTTTTTTTTTAAGAGATGTAAGGATGAGGCTTTAGTCTCAAAAATGACTTAACAGCAGGGACTAGATTGAACATTTAAAGAAATGGCAAATAGCATAAATCTAATCTTACATAGCTGTCACTTTCTCATGTGTGTCCCCATTGCAGAGACCATCGCAAGACCCACCATCATAGCACTGTTCAGTCAGATGTATATTGTAGGGAAAATCTGCCCAGTTCCTGTGACTTTGATCATGGTTTAAGTGGTTTATTGTTTTATCAATGCATAATTAACTGGCCGTTGCTGAACTATACACTTGGGATCAGTATCTGCAATGCAACAGATAAAGCTATGCAATATAGTTATGAAATATTAGTGCATGTCTAGACTCTAAACATTGTTGTAACTAGGATGGCTGTGTCTGACAGGGTCGTGCTGGCCCCTCTGCTGCCCTGCGTTCTTCTGCACACTGCACATCCTCACGTTCTCACATTTTGCTTGTATTTCTGTCAGCTGACTTCCACTCACCAGCTAAAAGTCTCCTAGTAATTCTCCATTTGCTTTTTAATACAGTTGATTGTTGTTGTCTTTACCAAGATGAGCTTTGGGCAAATGCCCTCTCACAGTCTGGGCATCCCCCTCACCCAGTCCCCTCACCCCCCCTATGCTCTCTCACCTGCTGGTGTTACCCAGGTTGTGTTTAAGGCATTGGGTGTTACTCGGCTGGTTTTTCTCAGAGAGGAGACAGCTGAATCTCCAAGACCTGCATGACAATGTGTATCTAAGTTTTTAGTTTGTAAGCTAAATTTAATGAAATAGGTAGGAGGCTAACTGCTGGTGGCCTTTTCCCATGTAGGTGATGAGTCTTGATACCTTCCATTGGTGCAACCTCAGCTTTTGAAAACATGCTGTCTTACTGGGCGAGGAGAGTTTTGTGGGTTCAATCAGGGTTTATGCGCCCCCTCCACCCTAAGTTTAGCACCCTTTCCTCAAAAAATAAAACACAGTTTAGGAGGAATACAAGTCTTCAGATACATCTGAATACATTTTTATATTAAATATTATCTTTACTTTTGTGATTGGATTTTATTACCAAAGGGACCTTGGTGCAGCTGCTAAACTAACCGCAGTCAGCTAGGACTGGCTACATATAGGCATATGTAGGGTTACTATATTGCCCTTTACCCATCTATTGTGTACACCCTCCATGTATATAGGGTTGTTGAGGTGCCTGGTGGCTGCTGGTTGTGGGCAGCAGCAGCGATGAGCTCTGGCAGCGGCAGGGCTTGGACTCTGTGGACTCCAGGAGGAGCTCTGGGTTCAGCCTCCAGCAGGAAACTCCAGCGCGCTGGGAAGGCTGCGGTTCTCACGGAGGAGCTGGTTTCAGTCTTACTGCTCATGCTGATGGGAAAAGGGTCTGCTTGGAAGTGCTGCTCAAAAAGCAGGACCGGAGGGGGGAACTCTCCCACTCTCCCCACAACCCCCACTTTTTCAAAGCTAAAATGCCCTTTTAAATACTAACCTATCCTCTTGGCTGCTTTTCTGGCTGCAGTCTCTTCTCTTACTTCCTCTGTCTGTGCACTTGCAAGCATGCAGGACACCAGGTCCTCAGAAGCAGACCTTCATGCAGAATTTTCCAGCCCTCTCTGTACGTGCTCACACCATGACCAAGTAGAGCCAAGGCAAAGATTGAATCATTCAATCTTCATTCAAAGTACCCATTTTTGAAGAGGAGTTCAGCCCAGCATGATGAAGGGACTTACCTCTTTAATACCAGTTCAGCAAATTTTGCTTTGCAGTGACCAGCTGCAAGCTGGGTGTTACTGCAGTTTTGCAGTGAGGGCACTGAACTGTGAAGAGGGACTTCCTGGTCGGGTCTGTGTGTCAGCCCTTGCTGGGGCTCACAGCATGGCTGTGCTACGTTGGCTTTGGTGGGAACACATGGGATGTGCCTATAGGAAGGTATTGCAACTGTTGGTTTGGAGGCTGTTGAGGACATTGAAGTGTAGAATCAATCACTTTGATTTATTGAGGATTTGGATCTTAAAACATAATTTTATCAAGAAGGAGAGGTCTTATTCATCAAAGGAAATTCAGTCTGATTTGACATGTTCAACAGATTGGCCCCACCAGCTACGCATTACGAGCGGATATGGCTTTGGGCCTTTTGTCCACTAAGGAACAAACTCTGCACTCAAGTTAGTTGTTCTAGTGCTGTGTCTATGTGTAACTAGGGTCATTTACTGAGGCCTCCAGAACAATCATTCCAACGCTTGAAGATGCTCTAGAGCATCTCATGTATCCCGCTCCTACAGGTACTGTAAGAGTACCTGAAGTAAGGCACTACAAAATGTTTCTCCTGAAGAAAGATAACAGGCTGGAAAGAGGAAACCATAATAGTAGAATATTGAGAACAAGGAGTAAATCATATAGATAATGCTTTGATTCTTTCACCATGCTTTGCAAACATAATTTTTACACTGCACAAGCAAGAGCTTGAGAGAAGAGAGCCCTGCAGATCTGCAACAAGATGCTGCTAGAGTGTCTTGGCTAAGCTAGAAACAGTGGCAAATACCACATTTGGTTGCAAGAGCAGGTAAAAAAAATGCTGCCTTTGGGTCAGCTGATTTCTGCGAAAACAAAACCAAATACAGTGAAAACTGCATATAAATGCACAAGGAAAATGGATTATGTTACCAGTGACCTTCCTGTGACTGTTGTGCCAAGTTTCAGAAGTTAATAGCTGAATGCAGGTAGCACAGACCACCTCACACTTCTTAGCTTAACACTGTCAGCTCCTGGTGCTATGCAAGCTGTCAGCAAAATGTGTCTGATTTAGTTTCCTGGGATACAGAAAAAATCCACCTGCATAGACCAAGAAATTCTGGAAGTTTTGTAGTATCATTAGCCTGACAACAGGTCTTATCTATTTGTTGTAACAGACACTTGTGGTTGAACAAAAAGGGTTTTAACTCACAAAGATGACAACAGGGGAAAAAAAATGATGGGGGAAAATGATAAGTAGTCGACACATTAATTTATGTAGCCTGAGAATCTGTCTAGAGCACATATTGTGTCTGAATAAACTGAAATCTGAGCCAACAGCTGCTTCAGCAGGGCAGAACAGAGCAGCCTCTTTGTTGAGAGATCTTGTGCTCTGACCCTTGGATGATCATGAGTCTTGTGTAATTCACATCATTTGAGAAGTGAGAGATGTTGGTCTTTCCGTGGTTTTCTAGATTCAGAACTGAAACACGTATCTCACAGAGGATGCCAGTAAACTACAGCATGCTGACAGCAAAAAGATAAATAAAAGTAATTATTTACCCATGTTCGGTTTCTCAGGTTAACTCACAGCAAGGTTGACCTTTATTTTTTTATTGTTTAATACTCCTTCATAACACATTACTTTGCACATTCATTTTGCAAGACTTCCAACGTTTTTAAATTGCCTATTTAAGTAGGGATGATTGAGTCAGATCTGACTGGTGTGAGACCAAAAAGCAGTCATCTCTACAAGAAGCTGGCTTATCTGGGCTCTTCTTGTACATGTAAGCAGAAACACCACCTCTATGGGCACATCAGCATCTTACTGAACAGCACAGCTGACTTTATTGCTTTTCAAAAGATTATATAAATAAGATAGTTTTCTCATCTGCTTTTCCCACATATATTATAAATCATGATCCCCTTGCCCAGCTCAAATCAGAGTAATTACATGATGTTTTTGTTACGTTTACATTATCCTAAAAGCAGCGCTGTAAGATTTCTAAATTAACAATGCACATCAACACACAAAAAATAAACCTCTCGGGGAAAGTCCTTTCTCTAAACGTACAAAGCAGTGCTATAATAAGGTAGAACTCTTGCCTCATGCCTTAGTTTATCCCTGTAGTGGCCATATTGATACTGATGAGGGGGAAAGGAAGATCCCTTCACATCACCTTACAACTATCCACCTTATAAGCCAGTTATCAGAAATGCTGAGAACATCTAGGAAAGAGCCACAGGGAATTTGGAAGGAGAGATCATGTAGGAGGTTTGCTATATGTTGCAACTGCTTCCTAAACTATGTTTATCTATATCTGTTTACTTTTTGAATATGCAAAACAGTAATGAGATCTTGAAAGGTCAATGCGCAACCTGCTCCCAATAGGCACTTGCCTGATGAGCAATGCTTGACAAAGCCACATTAAGTGTCAAACAAACAAATGAACAACATTTCATAGTCATCCTCAACATTTCCATAAAGCAGTTGTGGTTTCCTCTAGATGAAAAGCATTAATCCACAGGCGGTTCAGAGAGCAGAGGCATGTTCCTCTACCACATTAATGCAAATGTCCTGGTGTTTTCAGTTTGAACTGGTAGAAGAAAGGAGTATTATAAAATCTACAAGAAGCTAGTAATTCATGAGCAAGGATATTTAGACCTACTTGAAATCCAGTTGACATATCCCAAGACACAGTTCCTGTATTATACAGACAGCAGCCTCACTGGATCAGCGAATCATCTAATTTTAACCTGCTGACAAGTCTATGGGATCAGCATTAACACTAATACTACACCGACTGACTTACCGTGCAATTAGGGTGAATCATATAATTGCTTTCTTCCTCATTTTCCTTATTCACAAAGCAGAGGGAAATACAATACCTAACTCTTGGATACAAAGTAGGGACAAATTCACTATTTGGAGAGTGCCTTGATGATTCTCAAGTCACAGAAGTGCTGAGTACAAATGCGCAAGCATTTAAGATCTCCATGAAGAGCTTAAAAAGGATAAAAGGAGACAAGTCTCTATGAAGATTGTATTGAAAGTCATGAAGACATACGTCAGCGTACTACTTCTGGAGACTTAAAGGGTCGTGCAGAACCTCACTGCCCTTTAGACAGATGAGACTCAGCCAGTGCTGGGAGCAAGCTGAGCCCAGAATCCCATTTATTAGACCACTGTTTTAATCAGTTGAACCACAGCACCCACTGGCAGGAAGACCTATGCTGATGGTTCCTGTGCTGTGGGGAGCAATCTCTTCTCTGATGATGCATGTTCCTATCTCCTGAAGCCAAAGGGTTCAGCTCTGGCTAGCAGTGACAGCACTTTTGAGAACTGAAATTAATACATGAAGTTTACCACTTCAACTTCCAAGTCCTCTCTCCAGAGCCATGCTGCCTTGCTTGCAGTTTTGGATGTTTACAAGCAATACCAGAACTACAACACTGGCTGAATGCTGCGACATCCCTCATGAGACAGAGAAGGCACGAGTCTCACCAACAGGGACAGGAAGAGTGTGAGGATCTGAGTTACAATACAAATGCATTGCAGACGATTTTTCTGCCTGTTGGTTGGAGGTTAAACATATAGAAAGATAAAAAAAAGCTTTGCCAGTTCAGCTAGAACATCATTTTTCCAGCAGTCAGGTGCTGTCCTGTTGCAGAAAGACTTCATGCTAAAAATTGTCATTATTTGTTAATTAAGAATGGCCTACACACCAGGCTTTCTGATTTACCCAGCTACGCAGAATTACACCCAAGGACACAGTAACTGGCTATTGGCATAGCTCCTTCAGCCTGCCCATTACCTCTACGTGACCATGAAAAGTGCTTGTCTTTCAGAATCACCCTGCCTATGCACATCCTGTGCTCTGGGCAACCGAAATGTAACTCTGACTGACCCTTGTTAAAAGAGGATCCTTCAATACAAGCATCCCTTTGTTTTGATGACGCTGCATAAAACTGCAGTTTAGGGCTTTAAAACGTGCCCACCAGAAGAAAAAAAGATGCTTCATAGGTGACGTATGGGGTTATGCTTAGACACATCTCATGACAGCCTTTTCCTGATTCTGGAACAACCATCAGAATGGTTCTGAATTCATCAACCCACAGAGAAATTTTAAGAAATATTTCCTATTCCAGTGTAACACTCAAGCTATCCAACTGGAAAATAATCTATAAACTAACAGCAGGATATATGGCCAACAGTCACTATTGCTTTAAGTGGGGATGACATAAGTTTGTGACAGATATAGATGACAAGATAAGAATATGCTAATCTTTCGTTGTTTAAATAAAGGACTGCATTTTTCTTAGGTTTCCACTCTTCCAAATCTGTACAGCTGCATGAGGAACAGAAGATAAATCAAACTTTGGAAGAAGATTGAAAACATTTAACAAAATCTCTCACTCCGTTTTCCTCACAATGCACAACCCAAGGAGGAACAAATACAAAAGGTTGCCCTTTGAAAGAAGACTAGGATAAAGGTTAGCACAACAAGGGGTTGTGAAGAACGCCAGTGCTACCTAAGAAGAAACCTTAGAAAGGATCCTGAATGGTTGAGATGATACAGAACCTAAAGCATTCACTACACAAACTAACATTTAGTGGAGAAGCGATTCTGGTTAGCAAAGGATTGAATGAATTTTCACTTTCAAAGGGGAAGAATCCTCAATTGCAAACTATGGAGAAGGCCATCTCCCCTTTCTCCTCTGCCTTTTCCATGCTCTCTCCCATCTTTTCCTTTGGCTATGAGGTTAAGATCCTATCATTAAAAATGCACTAAAGATTATTAAGTAGAACAAAACACTCCACTGTCGGTAAACTGACTGCTCATCCAGAATACAAACTGTTTAAAAGAGCCATCTTTTGGAGACAGCTGCATTATCAGTTCTCCATATTCAACTAAACATGGATGTGAGGATATATTTTCTCTCTCATCTCTTAAAGCAAGTCCTGTATTTTGTAGGAAAAGTACCCATCTAGTTTTGAATGTTGGACCTGTCTAACAATCTGAATGTACTGATCTACAGGACAGAGATTTAACTGAAATACAGAAAGGTGTGATAGAAATAAACACCCCCAGAGCTGGTACTCTTTGAAGAGAGTGTTTCCTACAGGATTCGTCCCTTCCTTGGTGATTCATGACCTCAGACTATTTATTCGTGTTATCTGTCATTTCTTAAAAAAACCTGATTGCAGCAGCAGCAACTTCACAGCACAGTTCTTAAGAATTCCTCCCTCTGTGTGTGGAAAAAACCCCCACAAACAAAACCAGGTAAAACTTCCTAGAAAAAGCTCTATTTGTTATCAGTTCCACTAGAAATGAAAATTTCTAGCAGGATAATTGCTAGTCCTTCATAGCTACATTTCAACAAAGGAATCACAGAAATCACAGAGAGAAAAATCAAACTACTCAGTGGTCTAATGAGATGCACAGAATCAAAACCGTCTGGAACAGACACGCACCACCTAGAACAGGAGCTTTCCACATCCCTTCTCTCTGCAACTAAAACCCTCCAGAGCAACAAAGAGAAGCTAAACACAAAGAGGTGAGTAGAGCAGCCCACCCGAAAACACACTGCGTAGGTTATTCATTCTCTCCTACAACTGTCAGGTGCAGTTTCACAAATCAGTGCATTTGCCGCCTTGCTTGAGCTGGTTCAATAGGACTATTATACTCACAGTAACTAATGCTCGTCACTGTGGGAAAGGTATGAAGTGGGAGTTTTATAGGGACTCATTCTTGACTCTGTACTAGTCAGCATTTTAATTGATTTAGGACTATACAAATCAAAAGCAGAGAAGTGGTGTGGGCAGAGAGCAAGTGCTTTGGAGGATAATCCTGCAGGATTATTAAATTTAAGATGTAGTATAAGAAAAAGCAAAACCCCAGTAAGATTAAGCTGGGTACAAATTATCACAATCTAAAAGTACTGGAAAAAAACCACCCATTGTAAATCAGTGGCTAAACTATTAAGACAATTACCTTTGGAATGATTTAACTACAACAGAAAAGAACGAAGTGCTACTGGTTGCAATTCTAGCAATTAGTTCACTCTGCTCCAATTCCAGTTTGAATATTCCTCTGCTCATTGTGAAAAGCACAGAACCCCACTGTCAAATTCTCATGAATGAAATAGTTGAAAGTTGGCTTCTTCTGTACTGAAACTGCAGCAGCAAGTGAAAGCAGAAGGAAATGAGTGAAAAATAATGCCAGAATGAAAGCACGCGTACCAGAAAAAAAATAAATATCAGTATGGGACAGACTTGGTAGCCATCCTGATCAGAATGTTCAAGGCCACCATGGGTTGCACACCTCCAGTTTTGCATGTTCCTTAAGGGTGGTAACCATTCATTAACCAATAGCATAGGCTAAGTGATACCACATGGATGCTGGACAAATTCACATTTTTCTGTCCAGTTTAATTAAAAATCAAGGCCCCCCTAAACAAAAATGTCTAATGTGACGCTAAACATTTTGGGCCAGCAAAATATCTTACAAACCTTAAAGACAAAGCACAACAAAATTTCCATTTCTTTGCCCTCTCATGACTAAATTGGAAGCTATATTAATGCTTTCTTTAGTTAATAGATTTGCAGATTTACATGAAGTACTTTAGAAACTCCTAGCATGCATGACCCAAGCACCTTTTCAAGATTTTTAAAACACTTACAGTTGTAAACCCAACACCGTTTTAATACACACAGTTCAATCTTCCTTTCAAATAGGTGACATCTGACAGAATTTCGTTAGTTTTCTGTAAGGCATCAAAACTTTGAGTTCACTCAACTACTATGACTATTTATGTAGAATATATAAAAAAGATTAGTACCTTTTTTACTTTAATCTTCAACAGAAGTACAGTAAGTTTTCTGGTGTCTTGCTACAGCATTCTCATTCATTTTCATGCAGACAATTTCTGGGACAAACCAAACTCAGAACAAAAGTTGAGCGCAGGAAATCACTGAGTTAAGAAATGTCTCTTTCTATTAGTATTTTTATCCTTCTACTAGGTAAGACATTGAATGTGGGTGGGTTTTTTTCCTACAATGGAAAAAAGACGACAGGTGTTTTGTCCATAGTTTTATTTCACCAGGAAGGTTTATACAGTTCTGCATAAAGGTCATTGTATGCACAGCCTGAAGTACAAAGCTCCCTTTGAAAACTCCAGCACAAAGACACTGCATATTGACAACATTAAACAATGTTGTGGGTGGTATAGGGTGGGGGAAAAAAAAATTAAAACAAAACAACATTCTTCCTATTAGAAAAGCAGAATAAAACAAGGCACTTTCAGTAAATAAGTGAAGAACAGAAACAAGCTGTATCAAAAGATTCCACAGAACTGACCCAGAGCACTGTAACAAAATTCTGCAGTAATGAACAAGTGAATACAAAAAGGCACTGCATAATCCTCTCCCTGCAACTCTCCCCTTTCTCAACCAATTAGCCAACTGAACTTGGCACAATGGAATCTTAATTATAAAGTGCATCTCCTGTCTTAATACATTTTGAAAAATAGGCTATATAACATATGGAGCAACATCCCCACGTGTACAATATATTGAAACAAAAATACATTGCAACTAGATTCAATCTAGTTATGAACTGTGCAGAAAAAAATATGGCTTCTTTACAAGTCTTTCAATAACCTCCATATAATCTGGAACATTTTTAAACAAACATGAATGCATTAGCAAGATGGTAAGAGGTAGTGTTCCAAGTAAAAGGCAAACTCACCAATTTTATTGTTACATGGGTATATAGCAAAGGTATCCCAGTTTTTCAAAGCAGCATTACTGAACAAGATGTATTACAGCGTGCTATCTTGGGATGAAAATACACAGTGTTTTGGGGGTCTCATTATTAGTTCCTTCAGCAAAAGTGACCTTTTTTTTTTTTAAAAAAAAATGTCCATCTACAATTCCATTTTCATAAATACTCTTCTCTTGGTACTCTAAGTTTTCCTATTGCATTGCATTAAAATTTCCAGAGAAATATTCTTCAACTTCAGAATTTAAAACCAAGTCATTCTACACTCTTATTAAATGTAAGATGAATCCGTTTTTACTTCAACAAGCATTAATTTATGGCTATAAGAATATGAAAACACAAATAAACAGATGAACACATCCAATGTGTCACATCAGTGGCAACATATGACATGCTAGATGCGTTTGGCGATTTCATGTGAAGCTTTCATCGGTCTGCTACGAAAGTCAGCCAAATTGTGTTTGTACACTACCTAAACTTCAGCTGATTTTAGCCCTTATTAGACTTTAATATATTAAATATACAAAGGCTAGATAAAAACTGAAATCAAAGCAGCACTGGGTATATTTATTACGTTAATAATTTGTAAGGATTTATGTAAACATTCAATATGTGCATTCTTGCTCTTTGCTGTAAATTCTTCACAGCTACTCTATGCCCCTACCCACAGAGTATGTCCCACACCTGAACCTTTCCCAGGTAACAACAGCTGCTATTGATCTATTATTCTTCATCAGCAGTATACGCTACTTCAGCGACTTCGATTTCTGGCACAGAATTTTCAGCCAAAGAGCCACTCCAGCATGTCTCATGATTCTCTTTATCTGAGCTGCAACAAGAGATCAATAAACTTTGTCAAATGAAAACTAATATGATCCTCCATAGTAATTTTATGACGGCGATCCACAAAACATTTATAAAGCTTGTTTAACTTATTGCTTATTCCGGATCTAAAAAGTATCTATCCTGAGGGCCTTTATGCAGCAGAGGTGTGATAAAATGCTGAATTCCTCAGCTGTGCAGAATCTATGCAAGACCGAATATTGAAAAACAAACTTTAACAAAAACTAAAAAGATAAGTAAAAGAATAGTATTTACCAGCTGTCCTCACCCAGGGTACCCTGGTCTGCTTCAACTGCAGAAGACTCCACCTCGCCACTGCACTCACTTTCTTCTCCTGACATTTGACGAGTCATTTTTCCTAAAGACAAATCCCTACAACAGATAAGAACAGAGTACCACCAATCCATACAGCAAATGTTTATCATTGAAGAGCTGTCTAATTTTAAACTTTGCAGTTTCTGGGAACCTATCAATCTCACTCCTACATGCCCCATTTCTTTTATTACTACAGAGATGCAGGGCTTGCACTGGATAGCTATTTAAACAGTTTATTTACTCCAGCTGCTTATTCCCCAACTAAATTAAATCCTCTCCTTGTACCACAATTTGGTAGCTTTACAAAGTTCAAGTCCCAGAGGAGCAATTATGACTTTAGGTAAGAAATTACAAGCAGATGATCCAAGCCATGCACATCTTGCCTAAATGGCAGAAGGATTACAACCAAACATACTCAGAAAGACGACAGGCAGGATGATAAAAAGATTTCTTCAACAGTTTCCCAAGTTTGTCATTGTAAATTTAGAGTCAGCTATTAAGTTTCAGAGCAATACATTTTCCCATTAATGATACAGAGACAGGTAGTAATTTCTTCTTAACAGCAACGCAAATTGGCAGTCTAACTAGCTTGGCTATAAATGAGAATATTGTCATGTAAAATTACCAAAAAAACTTGTTTCCAAAGTATTGCTCTGTGTGGAAAACATACATCAATTTAGTTTAATTTAAATCAATCAAGCTGCCACCTGAAGTTCACAAACTGGATATGGTATTCAAATAAGCATTTTCAATAAGCCACAAGAAGTCCATTTAAATCCTTTTCCAAATATAGTTCACTTAAACCTTATGTCCAAAGATGTGATTTGTCAGTCTGCCTGGATATACTAGACTCAACAATCCAAGCAGTATTAGAATAACTTCTGAAGAGACCATGGGAATTCACTCCTTTGCTAAGAAAACCCCACAATGACTGACTCAGCAGGTTTAGCAGGACACCGAACAGCCCAACATCAACTGCTCCGGGCCTGCTACAAAGTTTAGCAGACAGGCACCATAAAGTTTATTGTGAAACTTCACCATTTTTCCCTTTGATTTAAATGGACAATGTCCAGTGCTATTTAAATGCTATCTGCGGCAGCATTCCAGGCAATTCAGTACAAAATTAAAGACATTAATACAGACATATAATTGCTTGATCACTGTGCTCATCAAAACTTTGAGTACAGAGTTGTATAACTCAGAGCTATTTTTCCACTGCTCTCATCTCTAGCAGGGCATTTAATATAGCCAACATTTCAAAAGCAGAATAGAAATTTTGCTTTATCCTCAGAAGACTTAAAGGATTAGGAAACATAATCCCAGTTACTTCAGAGGGAAAAGATGGGACAAGAAGTTTCTCAGTCATCAGTACTAAACAACAGCTTTTTAGCTAGCACATAAGAAAGAGCCTACTGAAAATATTGCTCTGTGTGTAATTACGTAGGGAAGATTGTTTTCTAAGAACACATTTAAAGCTGGTGCTTGCAACTATATAGAGAAAATGTTTTCCTGAAAAGAAACTCCTAAACCTCACAAAATTTCTACATACCTAATTCTTCTTTCAACAGCATCTATATGAAGTTGCTTTTCACTTAACAATTTCTTCAGCGATTCAACTTCCCTTTGTTTTTCAAGCAGTTCTTTTTGTAGGCGGTAATTTGTTTCCTCCAGAGTTTCACAGAAAGCCTAAAAGGCAGATTTAAGAACAGCTTCCATTTAACTTCAGTGAACTGCCTTTATTGATTTTTCTTTTAGAAACATCATCCTGTAACAGAATTATAGCTGCTTTCCTTTGTATTGATTACTATAAAGAGCTATGTAAACTTTTCTTTTTAAAGTTCTGTCCTTAATGAAACAATGCCACTTTGCTCTGAACAATGAATTTATTACGTTAAATTGCCATGCAAATACTTTATCACATCACTGATATCACAACAAGACAGACTTTCGAAAGAGGTTTATTGCCTTTGATGAGCGGTCCCTAACTTTGAACCTTTTTGCCTATATGGAACATTAGCTGAACTCCCTGCTTCCTTTTTCCCCTCATATAAACTTTGTTGTCACATGATTCGGAAGTCAATTTCAAAGTCTCCAATTACTCCCAAGATGCTAGGAGTATTTGGATAAAGTCTGTATTCTTCCCTTACCCAGGATAAAGAAAAAGTTTTAGAATTCTGTACCCAACAGCTGTTAAAAATACAACAATCATGAGAGGAGACAAATACAAAAACATTTTGAAAAAGTTTAATGAAACACTAAGAACACTTAACTACTCACCCATGGTATGTTGTGTTACTCTGCTGAGCATGACATGTATATATAATACACCCTGATGAATCTGACAGCAAATAATCTCAAAACGTAAAAGTGAAGAGCCAATGTATAATGCAACATCCACCAAATGCAGGAAGTGATAGAAGCTTTGGCACAGAGCCTGCTTTTCTATTACTGGAAAAGAGCAAGTCTACCAACAGTAATGTGCAATTCCGATTTAATAATTCACATATTCTCACTAAATAAGAAACCCACACATAGGGACCCTTGCTTAAAGTCTCTCTTGCACTGAGTTTTAATTTCTTTTACCGATTCAGATAGCAAATTTATCTTAGCTGACAGCCAACGAAGACCAATCATAAGTTAAGCCACATTTATTCACATCTACCAGAGCTGAGAACACATGGCATGGAATTCATCCTCTTTGGTGATTCTGGTTAAGCAGTCATCCTGTTTCATCCAAGTCAGTTAAGTGAATTCTAGTGTATTTTGTAAAACTGTTCAGGGTTGCTGGTGCCCTAACTGAAAATTGCCCATCATTTTCTTAAGAACATAATTAGGTTATATTACTCCTATCTTTAGATTTATGCACATGCACATTTTCCTCTTCAGAGATTAACTAAAATTATTCCACAGGTGGTGCAAACTGTTTCATTGTTCTACATGAAAAATGAACAAAGCCTTTTGGAAAAAGTCATTTCTTAATGCAATCTGTGTATCAGCTGCCCAAGGAAAGGAAGTCACTGTTCACAGCCAAGAAAACATAAACATTTCTGAACGATGCAGTAACAGCAGAAAGGTGAACTGGAGTTGAGAAAGACCTATCAGGGAATTGTGTGTAATGAGGTATCTTGCTCCTTGAAGAGCTGGACACCTGGAGTGTGGTACAATTCTAATACTCAGGCGGGACCAATTTTTCCTCTAACTTCTGGAAAGGCAACAAAACTAGGCCAGCTGGAAGACAGCTTTGATTCCTTCTTCAGTGGATCATGAAACACATATGTCTGGGAAAGGACCTGTGGAAATAATTACCAAGGATGTGACAAAAATAAAACCCAACCAGATTGCTTTAGTGAATATTTTGCCTACATTTCTGTGATTAGTTTTCTATATGGCTGAATTGATTTCTAATGAGGGAGGTACCTGTACCCCTCCCCAAAAAGATAAATATGTTTCGGCAAGTCTTTCTTGAACTGGAATAATAGATGTAGAACAACAGAAGATATCCATATTTTCCATTATTAGGAAAATGGTAACAAGATTATTTTTTTTTGCAATGCTTTGTATGACAACAGTAAAGCAAAACAGAAGTGATTTTTGAGATCCCTTCAAAAATGATCTCCAGGAATAAGTGTGAACCATAGTGCTTGTCCTACAGTTAGGCATTGTTTTGGAAAAAAAAAGAGTGTGAGGGATGGATATACATGCTGTCTGATACGCAGGAGTTCAGGATCCTAACAGGCAGGAGCAGGGCAAAAACCAGGACCACCATCACTGATTTCAGGTGAGCAGACTTCAACCTCTTCAGAAACCTGATTAGAAGAAAGAATCCATAGGAAACCACCTTGGAGACAAGAGCAGTCCAGGAGAGCTAGCTGATAATCAAGGATCATCACCTTCAAGCTCAGTAACAGGTCAGCTCAACAAGTAGGAAGTCAAACAAAGGTTGCAGGAGGCCTGTATGGATAGGCAAGGGACTCCTAACCCAACTCAGACATAAAAAGCAAGTGTACTAGTGGTGGGAGCAAGGAGAGGTGACCAAGTATAGCTCTGCTGTCTGATCTTACAGGAACAGTGCTAAGAAAGTGAAGGCCAATGGAACTGAGTCTGCCAAGGCATGTGAAAGGAAACAAGAAAAGATTCTACAAAGATTCTACGTATCAATAAAAGGAAAACTAGGGAAACCATGGACCTGCTGCCAAATCGACAGCATGTGACAAATCACACTGAAAACATTAAGGTACTCGATCCCATCTTTGCCTTGTCTTGACTGGTAAGCCCAGCCTTCAGGAATACCAGACCTCTGCAACCAGAGGGAAAGACAAGAAAGGGCAAGATAAATTTACCCTCAGTGGAAAACAACCAGGTCAGGGAATATTTAAACAAATTGGACATACGTAAGTCCATGAGGCCTGACACATCGCACCTCTGAGTGCTGAGGGAGCTGGCTGATCTCCAGTTCGCTGTCCACCAGCACCCCAGGTTTCACAATTCAAACATCATAATTGAAGTTTGTAATCAATTATTATTGAGCATCTTTCATGTGGTAAGAGGAGGAGAGAGCTGGGACTCCTCAGTCTGGAGAAGAGAAGGCTCAGGGGGGATCTCATCAATGGGTATAAACACCTGATGGGAAGGAAAGAAGAGGGAGCCAGACTCTTCTTAGTGATGCTCATTGACAGGACAAAAGACAACAGGGTACAAATTAAAAAACAGGAAATTCAATCTGAACACACAAGGTAACTTTTTTTTTTCCGTGATAGTGATCAAAGACTGGAGCGTGTTGCACAGAGAGGTTGTGAAGTCTCCTCTGTAGAATATTCAGCACCTGACTGGACATGGTCCTGGGCAACATGCAGTAGCTGACTTTGCTCGAGCAGGAGAGTTGGACTAGATTATCTCAAGAGGTCCCTTCCAACTTCAACCACTCTGTAATAAGGTGGAGTATCCCTTGGAGACCAGAATCTTACGACAGCTTTCTCAAACAACTTTACAAAAATGGTTAATAGATCAAACTACAACAGCACAGCTATTTTAATAGTTTGCCTGAATTCCTATGGCGGAAGAATAACCCTGAGACTCCACTGCAGTACACATGATCAAAACCTCAATGAAGGCAGCACTTAAACTTCTTTATTAATTATCTGACCAAATAATTCCTGTAGTTCTTGGTAATTTTCATCAACTTAAATAGCTATAATGAAAAGTGATTGTATAGAAATCAAATATGAGTTTATGACACAAGAAACATATCAAATCCTTCAGATGTACATAGTAATATAGCAAGAGCCAAGGTACTCTCACTTACACACAAAACTGGTAACTGAATTTATTTGAAGGAACATCACTTAACGTTCGTGATTTCTACAGTATTAACAATATATGTGCAATTCCAAAATACAGTTATTCTAAAGCAAGAAAACTAAGACCACCTGTTCTAGTCACACTTGATACACCTCTGCATGCCAGTGAAACCTATTTCTAATAAAACAGGCTGCAGCATCCAGTATTGTTTGCTCAATGTACTCAAATGCATGTTGAAAGGCTCTTTTACACCACTACTCACAACAGTTATCTGCAAGAACACTATTCTGGTGGTCAGAATTATCCCTGTTGTTACATTTCATAGCAAGAAACATTTTACTGCAAGACTTGAAGTCTAAGGTCACAATGTGTTGAATGTAAATCTACAAAAAGTTCTCCTTATATTCAACAGTTGACTTAAAGACAAGTTTCATCCACTGGTCATAAAAGGCAAAAAGGAAGAGATTATACCTTGGGATGAAGTACACTGGTCAGATTATCAGTGTGTGCCAATAATCAGACTGTATCAGTTTTAGAAATACATCCATTTGCAAGTTTTTGTGAAAGAACAGAAATAAAAGTCTTTCATTCCACACTGTTCAGCAGATTTTATAATATTCTAACTACTGCCTTCTGCTTTTGTCATATTATGTAGCACTTACCCTGCTCTCTTCTAGACTGTCAAAAGGACCCGGAGGATCATCCAGACAAAGAAATTCTCTCACTGCAAGGCTTTAGCAAATAAAAGAGAGCTAATTACTTGAAGTACAAAAAAGTAACAATGCAAATATGATTGTACATGCACAGTATTTCTTTAACGGACACAAACATCTACCCTCCAATTTACTCTCAAGTATTCAAAATAACATTTACAATATTGTCTCAGTTGTATGGCTTAACCAGAGACAGTATTTAACATATGATTTCAGAAGCTGTGCAAGTACAGAGAGTTAAGCCAATTCAGAACATGATTTTTTTCAAATCTTCATAGAATTCGTCACTACATGACAACTGACAAGCAAGTTTATCACTTTGGTATTGAAGAAGTTTGAAAAATTCTCTTAGTGAAAAATAAATATTAAAAGATGGATGAAAAAGTATGTTGCTAAAATCCATATGCAGGTCCCTTCAGGAAATAATAGTGGAGCTAAGCATGGGTACTGAAACATGCTTATGTGTCTCCATGTTGCTAAGATCATAATTCATTGATATATACACAATTTCTAACTTTTATACATACAGTAGATATTTTTATATATGGAGGAATAAGTTAGAATAAGAAGTGACAAGGTTAACAGGGCATGGATATACTACATCGCTATCTCTAAACACATTTAAAAATTGTGTAAAACTGTCATCTCCCTTGTGCATTGTTTTGCACAGTCCAGAAGAAAGAAGTACGTGTAATCCTGTGCTTTACTATAGAGGATTTTGAGCATCTTGCTCATTCTATCTTCCAAGTTTAGATTACTTTTCACAGAACTCTTCAACATCTCCAAACATGTCACTTCAGCCACCTTTCTAATACTTTCCTGCTCTGTTGTAGTCATTCTTCTGTAAATAACCTCCAGTCAGAATACTGTATTCGCAACCAATTAGCAAGTAGTAACTTACTAGCCATTCTGTGCTTGCACTTCGTACTATAAATCTTTAAATCATCTCCTACTGCAATCAATGCACAAAACCAGAAGATGTAAATCCAGACTAATTCCTTCCCTCTTCTAAGTCCCATGGGAAGGTAAGAGTAAAAGGAAGGAATTTTCTGCCTTCTGCTCATTTTCTGTGTTTGAGGCAGATGCAAAGTACAAACACAAGAAAGGAAACTTTTACCCAACTACAAACCTAATCAAACAGTTTCAGGTTTGGCAAGCAAAACCAGAAGAGAAATTTCTTGTGCAAACACTAACCATTGATTATACCATCACTTTTAGTTTTAGAAAAGCTCTGGACAATATTTATCTAAAATATATTAAACCTTTACTTTGTTGCCCTCTCCACCGTCTCACATTAGTCAATCTGTGCAAGCCATAGCCTAAACCTGTACTACTAAAACCAATTCCTCCATGTACTTTTAGAAAAAATAAAAAAATTCTGCTACAGAAACCAAGATCACCGCTCCAATTGGCACAAAAAATGATAGATGGTAACAAGTCATTAGTTCAATGATTAGAAAACATAACCTCAAACCAAGGGACATGGTATTCAGGCATATAAAATACATTTCAAGGAGAGCAGCAGGGTTGGTTTTTTCCTTTCCAAATAGTTTAATGTCCGAAACGACCTTTTTCCAACATGATGCTCAAGTCCATTCCTTAATGGCTGAATTGTTCTTTTCATAAAGATGCTGAAGGAACTCACGTATGCCTAATGCAGAAGAATTCATTATGTGGAAAAAATTTTGCTTACCATTTTCTTCAATATCTTCACCCTAATTCACACAGCTCAGTTCAAACATTTTAAAAGTATTTAACTTCTAAGTTTTGCGAGTAATTTTATTGTGTTATGAAAGAGTAACATTGAAATGTCATAACATGCAGTAATGCTTGTGAGAAAAAAACAAAATATCCAGAAAAATAACTCTGCAAAAATATCAAATCTACATATATCATCAACTTACATCAGATCAAACACATTTTCTTTGGTTTCCTACAGCTGCTGACAGAAAACTGTCTTTTTCTACAGTTTTCAAAACTTCTGAAATTGGAAGTTGTAGATTCACTATTTTCCATAAAGAGATCAAGAAACTTAAAAGCCACAGGTCACCGAAAACATTGTTTCATTATTTAAAATACACACCTGATGGCACAAACATTCAATTGCAGCCTAGCTGTACTGTCTGCTCTGACCCTGCTCTCCCCTCCTGGGGTTGCACCTCTTCCTTTCATTTACAAACAGGAGAAAATTCTGCTTTAAAAGTTTCACAGAATTCTTGTACATCACATGACAGATTGCTGTACGTGGCTTCTTTCTTTACTCCTGTGCTACCTGGCATCCTCCTTAAGGGAGGCAGCGATGCCAGCTCACACCAGCACTACAAAGGGCAGCAAGGGCCAGTGTGGCACAGGGGATCCCTGACAAGACTCAACAGCTGACCGAGTTCCTCCCTTTCAAGCTTCTTACACAGGGTGGAGGCAGAGGAGAGCTGTGTCATCTAGATAAAGCCAAATTACACTTCTGTTTAGCAGGTAAAACTTCTTTCTCCCGCTCTGTGAATTGTATGAAATTTTCTTGAACACATTAAACTCTGTGGGTGGATTTCAATCTGATCTTTCACTGAATCTTTAATAGAAGGCAAAATATAAGAAATCCATAGAACACAAACTCTAAATTTAGTCACCTGCATACCATCCTACATTTTATCTTCAAACTACTTTGTGAATCCAGTTTTATTAAAAAGTAGGTGTACCAAATGAGGTCTCCTATCCCTGAAGGGCAAATTTCCTACTGTCAGTATGTCTCAATGATAATATAGTGCATAAAGAGAAATAAAAGAGACTTCAAAGGCTCATCTGGTTTTGGTGCTACCCAAGCAATTTGACTTAATTGCAAAACTGTAGAAGTAAATTGTGCACTTTTAAGGAGGAAGCAGAGTCAGATGCTCACCACCGCTCATATAAGGTGCAAATATTATTTTTCATTAATGGTAACTTATTCTTTGATAAGTAGGTAAAAAAAATACTAATAAAGAAATCAGACAGATCAAGTTTCCCTAGTTCTAATCTCTTCCCAAGGTATCCAGACCTTCCATAGATCCAAACAGTAGAACATAAGCTGTAACAATAGGTTATAAAGTCTATTAAAAATCTTAATCTTCATGTAGAGTCTTACACAGCCAAGGTCAGTTTTCCTCAAAACCACGTTTCAATTAACTATCTGTTCATTAACCAAAATACAAACTGATTCCACAAACATTTAAATGCCTTTTTCCATTTCGTAAGTGATACAGTCTAAAAGTTATGTTTTGGAACTTTTTGCCTTAAATTATGACAAACACCATTTTGTCCAATATGGACCACCATCAAGATACAAACAAGCTAGCTGAGACACCAAACTAGCTGCAACAACATGAAGCATAAAGCCTTTGTGTGCTGTTATTCCATCTGAATATGAGAAAGAACTTCTTTACTTGGAGGGTGACAGCACTGGCACAGGCTGCCCAGAGAGGCTGTGGAGTCTCCTCTGGAGACATTCAAAACCCGCCAGGATGCTCTAGGTGCAACCTGCTCAGGTGAACCTGCTTTAGCAGCCAGGGGGTTGGACTGGGTGATTTCCAGAGGTCCCTTCCAACCAGACCATTCTGTGATTTTATTCTATTCAAGCAGACCAGTCACTTATGTTATGCTGCTGCAGACAGACATTGAGAGGATAATTCCTTTTTTTTGGCACACCTATTATTATGTAATTTAACAAACAGGAAGTTCTTAAACTTATCAGCCACATAGCTCACGCATATAATCATGTTTAATTGCCACTGACAGAAACTCCCAGGTTGATCCCAATTTCTTTTTCTATTTAAGCTTTCTGTCTCTGATATCTCACAGCAAAGCTTCGCAACTCAGTGTGACATACTGAGAGATGACTATGAATCATCCAAGACATTAACATTCCTTACCTTCCCTATACCCTTGATGATTTCATATGCCTTGTTTAGCCAGCCCTTTCCTAAGACAGCATTCTTGCAGGGATGTTTGTCTGTAGTTCCATCTGTTCTTGCTTTTTTCCCTGTACCTCTAGCAGACCCTCTTTTGAAACTAAATGCTATGTTTTAGCACTGGACTATGTGGAAATGCAATTCAGATTCCCACAGCAAAAACTTCCCCCCTCCCCCCAGTTCCTCTTCAGCAGTTTTTATGCAACTTTTTGACTATTGCTGAATACTGAACTGATTCAGAAAACTGTATCAATACCAATAGTTATTTTCCAGGTTGTAAAACACAATTGAGTTTATGATTCTGTATGTACATACTTGCTGTCAATTTGCACTTCATGACATGAAAATGAGTGTCACTTGGTGCCTCAGGATCCCTCTACAATACTTCATAATTTCATTGTTCATTCCCTTCTCCAGATAATTTCCAGATATTCTGAACAACAGTGCCTGTAAACTGTGATCCAGCATGCCATGTATAATACCCCGAGATTTTCATCAATCCTTTTCCCCTTGCCTTTCAACCATTTTATACAAGCTCCTTCATAACTACTCGTTAGATACATTTCCCTCTGCAAAAGACATTATTGCTTTTCCAAGTATTATTTTTATTTACCTGTTTATCACTTTGGTTCTTTTTTATTACAAGCAGTACCAAAAGTCAGACTGACTTACTGGTCTCTAGCTTTCAGATGCAACAGTCAAATGCCTTATAAAAGCGTGCCAAATGTAGTAATAGCCATTCTACTAAAAAGCAGCTACGAGCATTATATAGTCTCACACCACAGCTCAGCAATTTCACATTTTACTTCCTCTAAAATTCGTAAGGGAATGCTGTTTTCTCTAGAGATTTCCTTACTCTTTGTTTTTAATGAAGTTTTAGATGAAGACAGTTCCTCAGAATCATTCCTCAAAGAATCTCTGATACAGCAACCTCAACTTTTTTTATTTCTGGTGTTGCAAATGCTCTGCCACTGCAACTTTCTTACTCAAATTCTCTTTTGGGCTATATTAAAACGATTTTAGATTTCATTTGCCAAAATTGTGTTGTGCTTATCTTCCAGTTTTGGAAGAACCTTAAACTTTGTATGAAAAAAGAAAATGTTCAACTAGACTTCTGCACTTGTTTTTTTTAGACTCTTAAACTGTTTTGATTTGTGGTTAACATTTACTTATGTAAAGCAGTCTGTAAAGGTACTTCTATTACTATCACGTTGTATAAATTAAAAACGTTCAGTTTAATACACATTTTAAGAACTAGTCGTATAATAGTGTAGGTACTTTGCATTATGAAAGCCTAACATTTAATCTCAATATAAATTAACAATGTAGCAATTCCACATTCAGCACACAGAAGTAATGTTTTAGGAGTAAACATGGGATTAGGCTAACATTTTAAATATTACAGCTTTCAGTTAGTAGTTAACCATATACAATTAAAAATACTGCACACACACACACCCCCCCCCCATGTTTTTTTTTGCTTAGGTTCGGACAGGATTAATTTAATAAGATATTAAATAATTCACATAATGACCAAACGCACAAAACTGATGTTACTAAATTCCTTACTGAATTGCTCAAAGATATACTGTCTGAGTCTAGGCACCTATATGAGGAATTTAGACAAAAAAAAAAAATCCAAATCCACAACCAAAGTTGAATCACATACCAGTTAGCAATATCTTTGTGAGCTACTAGGTTCTGGAGGAATGCCTGTAGTCCCAACTGTCGATCTTCCAAGAAGTCAGGATTGTAATTATCCTTGAACCAGCGCTTTGGGGGAAGAGCCAACCGAAAGCCTGGAAACATATCTTTTAGCTGAAATAGAAATCAAAGCCAAAGAAAACCAAGGGGAAAATGTCTTTATGAAATACTGAATTTGACACAGGCACTGACTGTACTCAGAATTACAGGATCTTTCTGTCTATTGTTAACTTCAAGCACAAGGTAAGTCTCAAACATAAATACAATCACACTATAGCATAAATTGTGGGCACATTTCTGTCATTTGCTGTGATACCTCACACAATCAAATAACCTCTCAAATTTACCACATAAAACAGGAAATGTAGAATCTTACTTTGTTATTTAACATCTCAGAGTCTGCTATTTAATGCCTTTCAATCAGTAAATCCAAGAAAATTTTATGTAAGTAAAATGTATCAGATAAGTAAGCATTTCAGTGGAGTTTCTTCTAAAGCACTCAGGGATAGCAAGTACTAAATAAACTTAAAAAAAAATATGCAAAAGCCCATTACAGACCTACAACTCTGCAACTCATCTTTTTTGGGGGGGGCTAGCAGAATGAATTACAACACATGCATGAGATACTTCTAGTAAAGAGTAGCTCCCTTGTACACCCAGAATATTAAAATTTCAACATACATTTGAATGCGGCCCAAACCCTAGTACCAACATGCAAAATTGCTTTTTTAAGTCACTTAAATAGTAATAGGGTATACTCAACATCAGAAATACCTACAGTTTTTCTTTGAATTCATAAATTAAATATGCAAGTGGATGGAAGCATAAAATTCTATAATGATGGATCTGTCCAAGGATGCCAATTAATTTATCTAATATGCATGAATATAAAAAAAATTAACACTTTCATAAACCCCAATTTTTAGATGTGTTTTATTGGAAGGGATGCTTGACACAAAGAAATCTTGGAAGAGGATTTACAACCAACAGGAAATTTACAAAATCTAATGTTCCTCCAACTGCCACAAGAATCATTTATTCTTTTCCTGAAGACAGGATTAAGTCAACTTCTGTCAGGGATATACTGCACACACCTAATAGTTGTATGAATTTTCCAGTGACAGGGATTCCAGAATCTGCCTTGAAAACAATTTAGCACTCAGTGTTTACCTAGCTACAAGGTAATTCTTCAGAGGGTATCTTGATTTAAGCCTTCTGACAATAACTTTACTTATTTAACTACTCCTTCTGGACTCATGAAAAATGATAACAGATTGCTCTTTCAACAGATTAAGTTTTTAAGAAGTTAAAACCACAAACTATTTCAGCTAGAATCTCTCTAAACAGTTTAAAGGGAGAACCATGTTAGTGGATCATCCTTTCTCATCTAAGTGCCATTTCACAGGACAAGAAAGGTGCTTTTTTCACATCACAAGTATTGTATATTCCAAAAGCCCATGATAACTATTAGTTTCTTATTTATAGAATGCTTTATTATTAAAGCCTTGCTCTATTTCTGCATTTAATTATTTAAGCATATGTTTTCCTCCTCCTAAATTTCATCTTGATATTAGACTCTTCTTGGTAATTTTTAAGTTTATCTTTGGTCATGCAAAGTTCCTTCATCTTCTTACCAAGCTATTATTAATACCATATATGTTAGCATCCTCTATGCTTCACAACCCCTCTTAAGTTAATAAAATACTGAATAAAACTGAACCCAGAGAAGATAAAAAAATGCGTTCCTGTGTTAGATGTAGAGAGGACTGCAGACAACCATTGCTGGGAAAGCTCTTCAACCACACAGATTTCTGCTTAATGGTAATTTCACTTGTCTGGTAATGCAGACCATGTAATTTATTTCTAAGGAAAGAGTATGCCTACCCACAGATTACTCCTTTTGTGGATGAAGACAGTATGAGAAAGCTAGCTGCTGTCAGCAGAGTAATTTTCAACAGCACAGTCCTAGGGCACTCTTTCCTGAACACTCCTCAGACACAGCAGGAAAACTGTGGGTCAGAGAAGTTATGCTGGCTGTGATTGCCTGCTTAGATCCAGCATCTTTTTTAGATGTCTCTCCCCTACATCATCAAATGATACACTATGCATATCACATGAGGCACATGCTCAGGGAGAAATGGGTAACTTCTTGGTTCTTAAGACTGGCCTTTAAGATAATGAAATCATTATTTGCATAATATCAATACCAGCACAGTAATAAACTTTACAAAGTTCTTTTCCCACCATTTATGGGACCAAAGAGCATTCTTCACATACTTCTCCAATCCACTAGGCTTTCTTACAGAAAACCATGCATCTAGCCAAATGTCTTTACTTTAGCCTTTGCTCTTAACCCCTCAAGCTCTGTCATGTTCTAACATCCAATAAAATAAAATTTCTTGTTAACATTACAGCAAGACAGTATTTCAGTCTTTGCTGTAACATTCGCTATGTGCTTCTTACAGTTTGCTCTCAAGTAACTGAGTTATTTTACTGCCTCCTTCCCTTACTTCCATCTCTAATGAATTATATAAAACTTAACCTATCGCTTTTAGCATCCTGTGACAGTTCATCGTGCATCTCAGCACTTCTGCGTTAAGTCTTTCAAAGACTGTACTGCTCTCCTTGTGCTTATCTCTTTTTTTTTAAAAAAATTACTTTTGACTTAGATCATTATGTGGCTTCTTGTGTACCTATACTGGCATTATCTCATTCTTCCTTTACTTTGGATTACTTTGCCATCATCATCTATTTGTCTTCTTTCAGTAGGTGTGGAGTTTTCATAACCTTTTCATTGCCTGCAAAGTAGATGGCTTCGACAAAAAACATATTGTTCACACTTGAAATCTGTTCAAGTCTTAACCTGCTGCTGCACTTATTAGTTTCATTCGTTAAAGCTAAGTTAATGGTTTTGAGCTCTTTTACTCCCACTCATTTCTGTTTTATTAGCTGTTCCTTACTGAAGTATTTCAGAAACCAGCTGAAGAACAAAACACTTTCTAAGATACTCTGGTCATCTGTTTTGTGGCTTGTTTTTCTGTTTTTTGTCGGGGTTTTTTTTTTGAGAGATCAGGGCAAATAAAGAGTGCTATTAAAAAGTTCACTAGCTGCTTCTGTTAGTTAACTGAGCTGCATTAATTCATCTAGTCCTGATTTTGTCTAAGCATGTCCCTATAGGGACACTGTTCTTATTTTCACATTTTCTTCATTTTTAGCCACTGCCAAAATCCAACTCTCAGTTTGGACTTGTGAATAAGTATGTACCTGACATATACAAAACATACTGCTCTTTTGCCTTTACCTGGTCTTCCTGAAAAGCCATTCCCCTCTCTGTTAATACCTCGAACTTATACATGTAGTGATCAATTATTCAATTCAGTTGGCATTTAATGCCAAGTTTCAAGTACTGTTTCAGGGAATGAGTAATTGCCACCAACTTCAAGAAGGACGGTGGGGGAAAGGATTTATAAGATAGTATAATTCTCTTGTTCATAGTGGAATTCTAGGAGATACAGAAAATCCTGACAGTACACATGCATACAACTTCACGTCTGCATTTGCCATTAGAGAACAAGGAATTGCCAGTGTTGCACTGCATCTTTTTAACCACTGATGGCACATTTAACCATTTAATCTTCAGTTTGCAAGACATTATGCTTTTTATGATACAGAAATGCCAGTTCCAGGAACTGAAACATACCATAATTCTAAAACTTCTAGAGAATTATAGAACAGCAACATATTAAAGGTTTAGATGTATACTGAAAGATGAAAAAGCTTCAGTAAGCAACACAAGGCAATAATAAAGTTCTTCCTTTGAAACAGAAATCCTAATACCCATGAATAGTGTGAGAAGCCAAACATTTTTGTCTAAGATTTGACTGCAAAGATTAAGGACTTCACTTGTAAAATCTAAACATCTATTCTAAAATGAATACCTGTGGCATTTTAATTTTTCAGACTACTGATAACCACACTGAAAGTCAATGTATGTAAACCAGTTCTTGACCTGTATCTGACATAGCTGACCAAAATACAAACTGTTACATGACTTGACTTCTGAAATTGGAGTTGAAACTCCCAGAACACAAACATTTCAAAAGAAGTCAGGCTTTCACCAATATCAAGGCATTCCTTAATTTAGGATAAACTGAATTAAAGGCAGAAATTTCTTCAGAAAGAAATCTCTAAAGTAATTCACATTCAACAATATGTATCAGTTTAGACTGCATTGATCTTTTAAAGATAGCCTAAAAGACATCCAAATAGGTCAAGCCAAGAACCCACAGAAATGTGTAAGTTCGTGTCCATAATCAAAACTAAATCAGAATTATGTTTTTATTGACTAGGCACGTTGATCCAAGGAGAAGAAAAGATATACAAAAAGCCCCTTACTATAGGTAAAAAAGGGAGTGTTAAAATGTTACAAGCCTGAACATGAATGAACATAATAGCAGAAAACGCGTTAAACTTGCAATGAAAGATTATTCTTAGGACTTGACAGTAGGACAAAGAAAAGTGTACTTCTGCTTTTCTAGTTCAATGATTCTATAGATATAATGCTGAATGCGATAGCCAAACACTATTTACCAATTAAAAAAAAACCCACAACTTGTACAAATGTTTTTTTTTCTTTCAAGTGTTCTAAAAATACGAAGTTGCTGACTCAGAACTCCTATTTACCTATCATATCTGTCTTCAGCTTTAAAGAGCTGAAATATTTCACAATTACCTTTGAAAACACTGAAAACTACTGACTGACCAGCATACAAAGAACTACTTATGTTCATGAAACTTCAGTTTTATCATGAAAAAAGCAGAGATTATTGCACTGAAAAGGACTGAAAAATTATTGGATCATTCCTGCAAGAGAATACAGGCCCCTATTTCTACTTCCATGCAGGGGATACAACTGTTTAATAGTTGTATTACCTTTATCACATAGTTTAGGAATAAAGTATGAAGCACACCAACAATTTCAGATGAAGAAATACCATCTTTACATTAGTTATTTCATGCATCTTAGGAAAAATGAGGAATTGTATGTTTTTCAATCATTAATACAGTATGCGTTCTATATGCAGTAAAAAATGGCAAGAAAAAAGGGTGACCAAAATGTGAGACAAAGAAAATGAAACATGAAAGAAGAGAGGCAAGTTAGCTGAGAATTTAACGATGTTTAATTCTCACCTTGTCGTTAAGCCTGGAGAAGTCAGTGTACCGTCTGAAAACCACCCAACTTTCCTCTGGACTTCTTTTTACCAGTATTTTGTACACCTGTGTGGAAAAACAGGAAAAAAGGTACAGAACTTCACATTGTATTGGCTGAAGGCTGAAGTTATCCTTTATTTCTTAATGCTACAAAACCTGTGGATAAAATGAGACTCTTTAATTGGATTTAAAAAACCCCAACACCACGAACTTAATTTCAGTACAAACAGTATAAATTAATTTCAGAATTTAAGGAAGGAGTTTCTATAATTCTTAAGTATATTTAACTATTTTAGGTCTCTAAGAAAGGGCTTGTGCAACTGCATCCAGATTTCTTCCACAGAGAAACAAGCCTCAGCTATCAATGGGGTAAATCAAGTATGTTTTAGTGATCTACTTTAACCTTTGCTGAATTATAGTTTTACTCATTAATCCTTGAAGCTAATCTTACTTTTAAGATGACTGTAATAATCAGGTACTGAGTGCTATATTGTTTTAAAATGTCTCATCTGACTTGCTTCAAAAGGGAAAGTGAGCCAGGATAAAAATAACATCCTCCCCTGATTTCATTTGTCTCGAACATTAGGTTTTGTCTTTCCAGGCAAAATATGACCACTTCCCTAGATAACTGCACCAGAACGGTTATACTAGCACTGTAGAACTGAAGTAACAGACCCTTTGAATCAGGTTTAGCAAGACAACAGCACAGCAGTACCATCTTCCTATTTAAAAGCAAATGCATTAATAACAGAAAAAAAAAATCAATCACCTTTTACAGAGGACTGATACTCAAAATGCCTGAACACAATGAATCTAACAACACACAACTTCATCTAGAAAATACCAAGCAGTGTCTAGGAAAGAAGAGTTCTTATCTCACAACCTTACTTTCACATAAGGAAAGAGAGGCTCTGTGATTGTACTGTGTTAGCTTTCCTAGGCTAGGTGCTTGCCAGTTAAAAAAAAAAAAAAAAAAAAGAATACAAGAAAGAAAAAGGTATTTTTGGAATCATAAACAATCCCTTATACTCATTTAACCAAATTCTATTTAAAACATTTTCTAATCTGTTACACAGTAAACTCTTCCATTATTTCATGTTTTCACAGCAAGTTGTCTTAGCTGATGAATCTTTTTCTTGTTGTAGTCCCAGTAGGCATTAACCCCAGTGCTAGCCAGCTTCTGTACACATGAAACCATTTTTAGCATTTCTGTATTCTATAATATATTGTTGCAGACGGTTACACAAACTACAGATAACTACAGTGCAAATTAAAAGCAATTTTAAAAAAGTACTTCTCCTATTTACATTTTAAACACAAAATTTCCACCTTCAAGCAGCATTCACCTGTGAAAGTCATGGACTGTGACAGAGGCTGTATTTCAGCCATTAACAAAAAGCTATCAGCTTTTAAAATTCAAGCTGGAAGACATGCCTGTGAAGCCAGCATTATAATGCAATTCTTCTGTCTTACATTTTCTGTATAAATGTTTGTCCCAATGTTTTAGCTTTCTTGTCATACCAAAAGTAGAAACAGTTTATTTTACGAAAATTTCATAAAGCAGAACTACTATATAAAATTGTGAACACTCTTTGCGACTACACAGTAAAACACAGAAAAAAACAGCTTTGGAATATGTTTGTGGACTTGCTAATCACTATTTTATTCTTTTATTCTACTAAAATTTATGCAGAGGCATTGCTTACAAATGAACACATGAAAAAAATCCAGTTAGTATGACCTTCACTTTGAATGGTTCCCAAGTAAATATTACACAACTTTAAAAAAAATCTTCACAAATTACAGTCAACTTAATTGTAATAAGGACCACAATCACCTTGTGATTACTGGCCCAAAACACCATGGTCAACCCGAAACAAACATGTTTGGTTTTCTTGCCAAAGTTAAAAAAAAACCCCAAAAAACCACAAACTTTTTTCAAGATTTGTAATTAATAAACCAAGAAAAACTAGAGTATTACAAAACCAACAGTCAGTTACTTCACACAAGGTCTTGGGGAAAAAAACCCTACAAATTAATTCAGGATTGACTAGAATGACATTAATGTCTTGAATTGCCTTACTCCACAAATACAAAATATTCAATGAAAATACGCCAATATTTAGTAACAACCTCTGGCTGATTCAGCATCTCATTGTCATTTCTAGTTAGCTTAAAAAAATAATTAAAAAAAGAAGTACTAATTGAACATTCCAGGACTGCTAACTCATCTGAGACCAATTGCTTACAAAGACATTTTTTAGCCTAAGTTTTTTCTCCCATAAGCTTCAGCAGCCATGCACTCAAACACGCACTAATATTTAGCTCTTGAAGTTAGTAAATCACCCAGCTTAAGTAACTCAGATTCATATTTTTGGGAACTAAGAGATGCTTACTGTAGAAAAATTCCAGCTGTTAAGTCTCACCTTTTACAGGTGATTTCAATTTAATTTCTGATTTTGCACTGCAGAAGCAACCAAAATTTCTAAGACTAATTACTCATTGGTTTTAATGCACAATAGCAAGCTTATTTTCAACATGCAACTGAAAAAAACCAGTAATTATGCGCTTTCAGAAACAACAGCAACAGAAGTGAATTCCAAAAGAGAAAAAATGCATGCAAACATTTTAACCATGAAGAACGTGTCATTTGTATTGTAACCTGGCCTTCTACATAAAATGAGTCAAAGTTGTCACTGTTACTATAGTTGAAGAACATCTTACACGCACACTGGAATATGCCTTGGCACATTTTCAGACTAACCCTTGTCAATATAACAATACTAATTGCTTCTTTAGTTTTGAAGATATTATTTAAAAGGAATCTTTTTAAGCTACACATAAAAAAAAATCTGGCTCTTGTCTTCAATATCTTGCATGAAGATATTAGAAACTGAATATATCAATATCATGCATGAAGATATTAGAAACTGAAAAACTTATGACAAGCCAAGCCATCATTCTCAAATAATTAAACCCCAGCATTATTTAATTCTTTACAAAAAGAACTTGATTTTATTAGTATTTCAACTGTCATAAGGGCATTAGATTCCACGCGTTTCCAATCTAGAAGAATATAGGAGAAAAAAAATTGCTTTTAATTTCAATTCTACTGCAATAAATATTCTCTCAGCAACATCCTACGGTTGAACTCCTCCAGCACCCAACTCTCCTGCAAATACAAAGAAGCGCAAATAACAAATGATTTTGCACTACAACCTCCAGTCTGAGTGCTTCCTTTTTTTTTTTAATCATAACATTATCTGCTATTACTCTTCTTTACTTATTTCTGATTAATGTTGCTCTCAAAGTAACATAATAATAAAGAACAACTTTCATCAGTCCCACAAGCATTGCTGAATTATCTCAAATAAATATTTCAACCACATCCACAAAAACAAACGCACAAATGCGTTAATATATTTATGGCATGCAAAAAACCCTGAATTGCCAGCTACAGTACATTTTAAGAAAAATCATTACAAATCAGTTAAGCTGGTGTTCTGTCATGAGATACTGTGTATGTGACATCTCATACTGATGTTTTCAGAACAGATTTCCCCTTCTTGGAAACTAAGCGTAGCAATGCAAGAAGCTGAAACCTACATGTTTACATTTTAATGCAAGTGTTTTATGTTCCTAATCACTGTAAAAGGCAAATATCAGGGTGTCTTATCATTCACTTCAAATAAAAGACTACATTTTACTTAGTATGTTTAACTATCCAGAACTTCTGTAAGTTCGATTTCACAAGGAACTGTAACTTCACAAGGACTTCCTGACTTTTCTAGCAGAAACTGCTATCTGAAGTAGAATGAACTTCTATTCCATGTACACAATTACAGGAAAGACTGCTTCTAAGTCTCTGTTTTCCCACCTGTATAATGGGAATGATACTCTCCTCTCATGACACCAGTACTTTGAAGCCAAATTGGTATTTGTAAAGTACTCCAACATTCCTGCACTGCAGGACTAAATACTGAAAGAGAATGCAAAGTACTTTCAAGTGTTATCTTGTCATTACAGGATGAACCATACTATCCCCATAACTTACAGTGAATTTTGCCCTTTCCTCCATCACCTCATAACCTAGTATAGTAGGCGTGGACGGTCGATCTTCCCAGCTCCTGGAATCTGTATTCTGCTCCATTTCTTCTACAGGCTGAGTACAGTATTCTATCGATGTATCCATACGCGTAAATTTAGTCCTAACAAGTGGACTACTACACACAGATGACGTAGAACCAATCTGATCAGGCACGCTCATCTTTTTAAAACTACCAACTGTAGAGTCCTCCAGCTGTCCTTTTGAGGAGCTGGAACTTGTTGAGATGCTCCCAAAAGAAGAACTTCTTTGGTTTCTGTTTGTAAAGCTGGATGATGAACTTCCAATAGGAATAGGAACAGGAACGTATGGTGTTGCCATCCTTCATGAAAAAAAGAAATAAAACAGTTTCTGGTCCAGGAGTTCAAGGTTTATTCACTGTGTAAGCCATGTTTTCTCTTCTTTTCAAGAACAGTACCTGCAGCGAAGGACAGAAAATATTGTAATTTTTAAGTGAATACAACACTGGGATACTACTTTGAAAGCATCTGTATCAGCACTGAGATGGTACATAGCAGTACTGATGGTTAAGTATTTTCATACAGAATTTGGCTTCATATGAAATGCTACTTTTAAACTGTATTTCTGCACTTTGATGGACAGCTTTACAGAAGCTCTGTCTTTCACAACTATTAAAATTAAAATGACAAAGTTAAAGCAAGATTACAAAAGAGAAAAATCTTTTTATCCTTTCTGATTTAAGTGCTATTTTGTTTTATTGAAGTCAGCAATTTCTAGGCATATAAGAAGCTGGTGTAGTTTTAGTGACTGTTTAGCATGAACAATACAAAAGCTTTTCTCAGAATTGCTACTGTTAGATCTGGAACAGACTACATGAGCCAAACATGCATGCAACAATATACATGACACGATTTAAAAGACAGCATAGTAAACAATGAAGGTGAAAAACCTATTTGCATATATTACATATTCACTGAAGTACAATGGATCTGTTTTCAAAGCAAGATATTTTTTCCAAACAACTCTGTTGCATATAATGCTGCAGACATTTGTAGGTGTTAACTGGGCACATTTTCTCCAGCATGAATTGGAACAACTAAGTTTTACAAGCATGCACATCAAAAGCAGTACTGTAACAGCCACTAGCTTTCCATTCCATCAGATAAAATGTAAAGAACAAGTTCAGGAAAAAAAGATAAAGAAAAGATTTGATATTTTTTCTTCAAAAACCATTTCAGGCCAAAATGAATCCTTTGTGTGCATATGTGTACATTTCTAAAAAAAAAAGCAAAAGAAAATTAAGACAGCAGTATCAAATTGCCAAAAATATACCATCTCCTCATTTTAAGAAAGTACCCAAAGAAGAGAGCTCTTACAAGATCCAAATAAGATGCCACCTCTTTGGATTAATAGGATTTGCGTCACCACCCATTTCACTCAAGAGTATAGCAACCAACCACAAGGTTGGAGGTAACTGTGAAATGGTAAACCATCAACCTGGTTAACATCATATACAGAATCAAGAACCCAAATCTGTTCTGAATTGCCAGGGTGAAGTGATGCTTTCATTCTCTTGATCTAAATAAATCCTAGAGAACATGAATAAGGAAATGAATATGAAATGAACCAGCATCAACAAGACTGACTGAAAATGCTCTTGAAGGAATTCCTTGAAGGAAAACCCAAACTTCCTCATCCTTGCAGCTACACAGGGAAATCCCACACTCTGTATGTCAGAAAGCTCAGGGAACTTGACCAACAAGAACAATTCTAAACTGGCAGTGACTCCTCAGAAGCACTTCTGCTTCACTGTGGGATGAGACTGGACACTTGGCAACATCCAAGGGAGCAGAAATGTCAGCATTATAAACCCCTACTGATTGACTTTGCTGGTCAGGTACAGGATTTGGAGTATCCAGCAGCTTCTGTTGAAGCATAGTCCTGTCCTTGGTTGCGTGACTTTACCCCGTGTCTGACCCGCTTCAGCCTTACATAGTTCAAAAGAAGCAAGTCATACCTGTCTTCGAGACGAGATATTCTTCTGGAGCTAGACCAGGATCTAATTCCCTTTTTCCACCTTTATCTCAGTAAGCAAATCTATTTTCTGCCTCAAACAATAAACTTGACAATATTTTTTTTTATTAGAGCTAGAAATACCAACACACAAAGTATTCTCTGGCAGATTTTCTCTGGCAATACTTTTGTCTGTATAAAACGCCGAACAAGGTTAACTCCTTTTTCACTTGCCACTTCAGTGACTCTTCCATGTTACCAGCATAAAGAATTGAGAGTATGCCCTTAAAGAATGCCTCACCCAGCTATGTTCCTGGGAGGCGTGCGATTAAATCTCTATAAACAGAACCCAGTTGAGTCCAGGTTCGCAACAAATCAAAGGATCTGTAAATAAATAAAAAAAAAATACTTATCTTCTGCTGCGTGACTATGAATCTGAACCAGGAAATAAAAATAAGCCCACATCTCTGGGAATCTGGTGAAGTTCACTCAGGAGTGAAGAAAAAAAAGAAGTCTGTGCTTTTCAGCACTTTTTGGGAAAAAAAACCCCAAACCCCAATCATAAAGCATGACAACATTTACAGCCATTACAACACTTGTGAACAGTGTCTTTTCTGGAATTACTTTTTTCTTTAAAATGATGCCAGTCGCGATAACTTACTGTCTTGAACTTACAAACTTACTCCTACTTTTAAATGCACATACATTACTGAAAGGCTATACCTATATTGGCAAACAACACAGCTCAACACAAGAGACCTGCAAAGCACTTGGTATTAAGAATCCAACATTTACATTGTACATGCTTCAGCGGCTTTTATGTCAGACTAGCTGTAATTTGGTACCATTGACTAAATGCTTATTAGCAGCTGGGCTGCATTAGGTCTGCTCTCAGGGTACATCTTCTGTTTCAGTTTCTTTTGTACTCTACAAGACCACCCCACACTGTGGGCCAATGCCTCTTAGATGGTGATGATCACAGTATTTGCTTCTAAAGAACATTCTTGACTAAATCTGACACAATGAACATACCCACAGATAAATAAAAGGGGCTGATACTACCAGTGTCACATCCAGACTCCAGTAACTCTGAAAGGTAACAGAAGAGTATTCTCTGAGTAACAGAAATGTCAGGTCAAGGAAGCAAAGGGCACACTGTGTTACTTGTTTGGTTTCTACCCTCCTCCCCCCCACCAAGAACACAGGAAAAGAAACATACAAAGATACTACATTAGAACATACTAGACTCATGAATATATATATATATGCACATATATTTGTATGTAAATCCATCTTAAACCATGAAAGTATCACGATTTCCAAATATCTAAAATGTTTACATGCTATGAATCACAAGAGGGTTTAAGACTGTATTAATTTGCAGTCTGTGAAGGCTAAACTTTAGAGAAAGAATGCAATGCTCAAACGAAGGTCACAACCTTAGGACTCAAGCCTTTTCTATGAACACAGAAGTTTACTGCCAATTCATGCAATAAAAGGAACAGAAAATAATTTAACAGAAAAACAACTTTTAGACATGCCATATAACTCCTTGCTTGCATCAGTGAAGCCAGGAGGGAAGATTTAGCCACACAGTGTGCCACTACACAAGCTTCACCCTGGACTGGTGTCACATGTCACTGCACTAAACCAGTAGATTCATTGCACCACACAAACTTTCAGAACAAACGGATTGCTCACAACACCTAGAAGATAATCCAGTGACCGCACTCTCTTACCTAGATATTTACTTACTTCACTTCTTGTGCAAAATTTGTTTCCTGTTCAGAATCTGTATTTGGTTTAGTTTGATTCCCAACTGTAAGTTAAGAACGAAATAAAAAGGCACATTTGCTGGAGGTACTGAACTGCTAGATCTGAAACAGGATAGGACAGAGTCCCAGGAATCCTACCTACTAAACAGCATGACACCAACTTATCTTACTGGGCGTTTACAACAGCCACCTCCCTCTTTGTGGGTGAAGCAAATAGGTCATAACAAAACCAGTTTAAAAGGGTTTGCCTCCAGCTTGCAGCTATCGCAATTCCAAACCCTTTTAAGCTAATGGTTTGTATGTTCATTGAGAAACATATAAGCCACGCGATTCAAGGATAACCGATTACAAACCAAACAACACTTACTTAACAGTTCTAATTGGATTCAGTAGACTTTTAGCTATGCAATACTATCTGTGCTCTGGTTACATATACCGTGTCTCTGGACAACACCGCCTGACCTCTGTTGTTTAGGATCCAAGTGCTACCAATGGAACGTCACCTGAAGAACTAGTAGAATACTTAGAGGCACTTTGCTGAGTTAGGTTTTACAGAAGGTTTTAAAAATAGTAATTTTGTGTTGACTTCCATCTAGCTCCTTAACAACGTATTTCACCTGTTTCTGAACTCAAACCGGGGCCTATTTATCACACCTCGCACACACACGCAAGCACGCGGAGGGGGACACGCTCCCTGCCCCAGGGAGCCCGTTACCGAATTACAAACAACCGAAGGTAACTCCCCCCCGCCCCCGGAGTTCCACACTAGGATGTGTCTGCGCTGCCCACCAATGCCTGCGAGTTAACGGCTCTGAAAGGGATGAAACGCCGCAGACCCCGTAGCCCCCCTCGGGCCAGCTATCGGCACGGCCCCGCCGCGGGGGGGACCCGCTGCCCGCGGCCGCCCGGCCCCACCAGGCCCCGCCACGGAGGGTCCGCAGCTCCGCCCGCGGGCGGCCGCGCTCGCCCCGCTTTACGTAACTTGAGAAGCAGCCGCCAAGCCAGCGGTTACCGGCGGGGCCGGGCCGGCGCAGCTGCACGGCCTGGCGAGCCCTGCCCCGTTGCAAGGCTCCGGTAACCGGCGGGACCCACAGCGGCGCCGGCTGAGAAGCCACCCTCGAGCTGGAGGTGCGGCGCCGCGTCTACCCCGGCCCCGCCCCGGGGAAGGGAGGTCCGGCCCCACCGCCCGCCCGAGCGGCCCCGACCCCACGCCCCGCGGCGCCCCCACCGGCAGGGACCGACACAGGTGCGCGGGAGCCGCGCCCGCGGCCGGCGCGGCCAGCAGGCGGCGGGGGCCGGCGGGGGCCAGCGGCGACCAGCGCGGGGCGAGCGGTGGCGAGCCGAGACCCCGCTCCCCGCGCCGCCCCAACTCCCCGCCGCCTGCCTCCCTCGCTCCCCTCCCCGGCGGCGACGCCCCCTGCCCCGCTCGCCCCTTCCCGCCTGCCGGGTGGCGGTGAGGGGAGGGCGAGCGCCCCCACTCACCTGTTCGCCGCCGCGCTCGCCTCCCTCTGCCGCCCCGCCGCTGGGGCCGCCCCTCCCCCTCAGCCGGCCCCGCCCCTCCGCGCGCCGAAAGGGAGGCGCAGGGCGCCCGGGGCCGGGGGCGGGGAGTGGGCCGGTACCTGCAGCGCGGGGCGGGCGCGGGCCGGATCGGCCCACAAGTACCGGCATGCCCCGCCTGCCGGTAAGGTTTTCATCTCCCGGCAAGCAGCGCGAAGCCGCCTGTGGCGGGGGCTGGCCGCGGTGCATTTCGGGTGCTGCGGTTCTCTGGCGCCGTGGTGCCCGCTGGTACCTGTAGTTTCGCGGGGCGGGGGTGGCTTAGGGGAGCGGGGCAGCGCCCTGCTGGCTCACGGGCCTCCGCGGCGCGGGCCCCGGGGCCTCTGGCCCCCGGATAGCCGCGCAGGGGGAGCGGGGAGGGGGCTTCAGGCACCCCGGCAAGGTCAGCCTGCCCCTCGGCCGGGCGGGCCCTCGGCGGCCCCGCCGCGGAGAAGGAGGGAGGAGCGGGGAGGGCAGGGGCCCGAGGGCGCGCCGGGGAGGGCCGCGGCGGCTTTGCCACCTCCCGCCTCACGGCGCGGAAGTCACGGGAGCTCTGTCGGAGTACCGGGTGTTAACGTGATTTCGCATAGCACCACTGTAAGGTCGTGCTGCAGCGCGAGGTGTTTTCACGTGGTGGTGTAGCAGTGGAGTGTCCTGTGAAATCTCATGGATGAAAGTGATTAGCGAAGTTGCTGGAGAGGGAAGAGGGGGTGGAATTCAGTCTTCTTAAATAGCGGTGGGAATAAAACAGTGCCTTGTTGTCTCATAGTCGCTTAGGTATGTAAAGAGGAATATGATATTCTGGAGAAAATGAACACAGCACAATTAGCATTAAAAGGTACATTTTCTTTATATATTTTGTGTTCTTTGTATGTCACATAAAAATGTGATGCCTAGAATTTCAGAGAAAGTACTTCTGTTGAGTTTTCATCTGGAGGCTATCATATGCTTGGTTTTCTGGGACTGCCGTTTTCCCCCCTTGGGATCTTTTATCTGGAAGGTACTTGAGCACTTTGGGATTTTAGGGTCTTGGCAGTCTGCTAGAACAGTAGCTGTGACAGCTGCCTAACATCTGCCTTGTGTTCATGGGTCTGGAAGCGGTTAGATGCTTCCAGAATATATTGCACCTCTTGTCCAAGTGCTATGCAACTGTGTGTTTATTATAAACTTGATACTTTCTACAGGGTATGGGTGCACAGGTTGTGTAGCAACACTATGCTAGTAAGGTGATCAGATGTGTGATTTGCAAATAGTAGTAAAGGCATGGTGCCTTACCCAATGTCAATATATCCTGCTCTGGAGGCTTCTGTTACCGCTGGAGTGTTATTCTTCTGAAATTATATTCTTAGGGTCCTGAGGAATTTGTTCTTTGTTTTTTCCTGTCTCCTATTGCTTAAGCAGTACATTGGACTGCTTGAAATTAATTCTGAACTTGGTGGGTTTTATGAATGTCTTTCAAGCAATTGCCTCAAATTTGGCAGGGTAGCTAGCATTCATCAAGAGTAGAATTAATAGATTTTAAAAGCATTTGTGAATGACTAGTTCAGAAGACATGCCATGGGGAACTTTTCTGGATCTAATTCTCTTTTTAACTTCCCAATTCTGTTTTAGATATGTAGTACTCAGAAGAGATAATGCACTGGGTTTTTGAAATGTGCTATAATAATGCATATATTAAATCTAGAGAAATTAAATCAATGGCATTTTGAAAATTGCCCTGCCAAACCTGATATGCTGAGCACATAACTATTATGAACTTTAAGCTGTTTCTCACTCAAGATGAAAGCGTCCTTTAATACATAGCAGCAGAGGAGAAAAAACAGTTAGAAACAAGAAAATTCTGATTCCCAGTTATTCAGAACACTTTTTTCTATATTAGTTGATGATGTCTAAGCATTACAATTACTTAGTTACTTTACAATAAATAAAAAAAATAAACCAGAATATGTTATTTTTAAAGTTTGCTGCTTACACCGATCTAGTTTTAAAAAATACATGAGGTTTTTTCACCTCTAGAAACATTTGATAGTTATAAATGCATGGCTTTTTGGTTTGCTAGTCAGCTGGCCTAACAGCTTGTGATATGACATTTATTGTACAGGTTAACCTAAATTTTTTAACAGGCCCCTCAGTTATAATGAGGTCGGTGTTTGCTATGACACTGTCGATCAAGAAAGAGTCCCGTCCCAACTCCTTTGAAGAGAACAGGACGTCTTTTGTCACGGTGAGCAGGTATAGGAACAAGGCTTGAGGCTGCATTTCTTTAGTAATTTGGAAATTCCAAGGAAGTCAGTGGGATCTTTGGCTGCTGAGGAATGTGGCTCAGTGCCTTCACGTCACAGGCTCTATCCACCTACAAAGTCATCAGGAATGACTGTTGCCTCGCTGGGGTGAGGGAAACTATGCAGGGTTAAGGTGAATTAGAACTGCGTCTGCGCCCTTTCCGGTTTTCGCTCTATAGTAGCTCTTCCCTGCGTACTGCGGCTGCAGCAATCCGTAAAGCTTTGAGAGTGCCTGGCTTCAGCCGCTTGTGTGAGCAGAGCTGTGGCTTGCATGGCAGGCTGGGTGAGCCACCCTGTGGCAATGCCGTGCATTTCACCTTCGTTGAGTCGAAAGGACAGCAAAACTAGGTACTACGCGTGTAAGAGTGGAAAGTACTTGCAGCGGTTTTTTTTCTGCGGGTATGGTACCAGATGCCACCCATGTTCTGCCTCCCACCGCTAGTTATTTGGTTTTCTGGAGGATTGGTACATATATTACAGGCCTAATCAAGATCTGTCAGGCCATCTACACATACATACAGTAATCCTTTGTGCCAAAGATGTGATTTTTGCTAATGCTAGCTGGTTAGCTAGCTTAATTTAACCTTGTTTAGGGGCTAGGGCTTCCAGAATCAGAAAAGCTTATTAAGGTAAAAGAAATTTGTGCAACTTCTGTGAGCTTCCCAGCACACTCTCTGGTGGGAAGAAAAATGAAGGAACTGCTGATCATGTAACACTATTGGTTCAGCAGTGTCACCTGCTGTTGTAAAAAATATCCAATACAAATAATCCTATAGGTGAGAACTCTGGGATAATCTGTTATTGACCTACAAGTAGCTTCTGCTGTGCTAGCTGAGGCATGATGTGGTATGTATTCAAAGCCCCATCTGCCCTCATGATCAGGTGAAACACTGAGGATAGATTTTTCAATCAGGTTATGGGATTTAGGTGCTCAGATCTCATTACTTTTCAATTGGATGCAAGCACTCAAACTGGAAGAATTCAGGGATTCAATCCCATTATATTCCAATGGGAATTAGGCCTTTGTGTCTCAGGATAGTGTGAAATCTGTGACTTGGAGGATATTGGTTTTGAGGCAAAACAGCCAATTTTCTTTCTCAGCTGTAGAGCCTTCAGCATTAGAAACAATGCAGTTTCTCCTAAAGGCAATTCTTTCTGTAATTCCTTCCAGGAGCAAAACCTACATATCTTTAAAGAAGTATAGCTGGATATTTTGAAAGTAGACATAAGCATTGAAACTGGGAATTTCATAAAATGGGGGCATCCAGATCCTGATTTGTGATCCTGTAATACTTCAAGTGGTTGATATGTCATTCTAATGCGTCTCCATAGTGTATCTAGCATTTGTATGTTGCATCTTAATACTTCCTATGTCTCTGTGATGCTACTTTAGCACGTGTTCAGAAGCACCTTGGGTTTTAAAGGGCTGAGAAAGTTGACCTTTTTGAGAGCTCCTGTCTTTTGGAGATTGTAATACACAGTTTCAGATATCCAGGTGTCAAAAAGGACTGAGGGAAAGGTAAGAGATGGGATTTAAATTGTTGCTGGTCTTTGCTGGTTTGGTCTCTAGATGTTTGTGGTTTCTAGGACTTTGTTCTAGCTCGGGTTTTGAATTTCAGACTCATCCCTTATCCAAAACACTCTGGTGTAGGATTGCCCCTTTGTCTCATAACTGATTATTCTCAGCCAGGTGACATCTATTATTAACTTCTGATGCTTGCCATAAACTTCACTGTTAATACAGTTTTACGCCTAAATTAGTTTCAAGGTGGTGTCCTGATAATAGACTTTTTGTGGATTAAAAATGGACTTAGTAGACTTTTTGTGGAATACCAGATTCACAGATATAGTTCAGCTGCTGTGTGTAATTATTCTGGAAATTCACTGATCTACAAATGGGATTTAACAGCTTTCTATTCAATTATGCCTGTTGTGCTTCTGTCTTAAACGTGAGTCCTCAAGTAAGGCAGCAGAGGCAGGAGCATCTAAGGAGTTAAGAAATCCCTGCCTGCCAGAAGCTAGGTCTACTTTGAGTTATAAGGAATTTCTTTCTCTCAGGGATTGCTTCTGGGCAGAGAAGCTTGCCAGTGTTATGGCCAGAATTTTCAGATGAATGAACTATAAGTGTGGAATTCAAAATAATATATGGGTTACAACATTTGCTTCTGTCGTGTGGCAGGTATTGAGAACCCTAGTAAATTGTGTCCTTACTTCTTTCTTCCTTTTTTGTCCTCACCATCAGCATTTTCAGTCCCTGTCCTAGCTGTGTCTATCTTGCTTTGGCTTTAAAATACACAAGTAATTGTGATCGCCAACTGCTAATAATGATGTGTCATTAATAAATAAGAATATATGGAAGTATTCTGATAATTGATTGTATTGATGCTTGGGCAAAATTGACCTAGAAATTGACAACTAAAGACTTGTTGACATTTGGCTACCTTTCTGGAAGAACAACAAAATATGCAGTTTTGACAATAGGTAGACTGTGATATTCCCCGGGGGGCCTGCTTTCCCTGCCTTCTTTGCCTTGGTTACTGGTAAAATCAACTTGCAGGGACTCTGTCCCCTGTGATCAATAGGAAAGTTTGGAGCAAGGCAGAAATACCTTGGTGAAAGAGGATTACGTTGGTGAACATTAAAACAAACTGGTCATACGGAAGTCCAGTGACCCGGTGGGATGCACCCGTGACTGTTGAGGAAGCGGGCCAATGTCCCTGCAAGGCCACTCACTCTTGATCATCTTTGAATGTTTGTGGGGTTTGGTGAAGGTTCCTGGGGACTGACAGGAAGAAAATGTCACATCCTGGTTCAACAAGGATGAGAAGGTGGATCTGGGGAACTACAGGCCAGCAGTTAATCCCTGAAAGGTGATAGAGCAAGTAGTTTGGGGAACCGTTTCTGAAAATGAAGGACAAGAAGGTGATCAGGGGTAGTCAGTATTGTTTTAGGAAGGGGAAATCATGTCTGACCAACCTGATAGCTTTCTGGGATGAGATGACTAGCTTGGTGGGTGAAGGAAGAACAGTGGAAATTTTTTATCTTGACTTAATTAAGGTTTTTGACACGGTCTTACATAACATCCTCATAGATAAAGTGATGAAGTATAGGCTAGATAAGTGGAAAATAAGGTAGGCTGAAAACTGGCTGAACAGCTGGGCCCAGAGGGTTATGATTAGCAGTGCAAAGTCAAGTTGGAGGCCAGTCACTAGTGGCGTGTCCCAGGGTTGACACTGAGTCCCATGCTGTTTAACATCTTCATGAATAATGTTGATGATGACACAGAGTACAACCTCATCAGGGTTTTGGACAATAAAAAACTGTGAGGAGTGGTTGATACACGAGGTAATTGTGCTGCTATTCAGAGGGACCTCAAAAGGCTGGAGAAATGGGCTGTTAGGAGTCTCATGAAGTTCAACAAAGGGAAATGCAAAGTCTTGCCCCTGGGGAGGCACAGCCCCAAGGGATAACCAGTACAGACTGGGAACAAACTAGCTGGAAAGCAGCTTTGCAGAAGAGGCCCTGGGGGGGTTCCCAGTGAATACCAAGCTGAGCAGGAACCAGCAATGTGCCCCCACAGGAAAGGAGGCTAATGGTATCCTGGGCTGCCTTAGCCGGAGTGTTGCCAGCAGGTTGAGGGGAGTGGTCCTTTTCTTCTGCTTAGCACTGGCAAATGACATCTGGAGGGCTGTGTCCAGTTCTGGGGTCCCCAGTATAAGAGAGATATGGATATACTGGAGCAAGTACAGCAAATGGCCATGATGATGACTGTGAGCTTGAAGCATCTGACAGTGAGGAGAAGCTGAGAGAGCTGGGACTCTTCAGCCTGGACGAGACAGAGTTCAGGGGTGTCTTATCCATGTGCAGAAATACCTGATGGGAAGGTGAAAGAAGTTGGAGCCAGGCTTTTCTCAGTGGTGCCCAGTGACAGGAAAGAGTCAGAGGACACAAATGGAATTACAGAAAATTCCATCTGTACATAAGAAAGCACATTTCACCCTGAGGGTGATAAAACCCTGGAATAGGTTGCCCAGAGAGGTTGTTGCTTGATGAAATTTAACACCTGACTGGACGGAGCCCTGAGCAACCTGCTCTAGCTAACCCTCCTTTAAGCAGGGGCTGAGCTAGGTGATCCTGAGGGGTCCCTTGCAACCTCAACCTTTTGTGTTTCTGTTAGCTCTGAGGCCTGCTATTCTGCTGTTGCTGCAGAACAAAAAGATACTAGACACTGTTTCCATTTCTGTTTTCTTAAAAGCACCTACTCTTTGAAGAGTATGGGAACAAATTTTTTTCTCTGCATTTGCTGTTGTGTGATGAAATAAAATTCAACTTGTTGCAACTTGACAGGTAATCTTTGAATGTACTCCCTAATAAGTTCTTTCTGAGTAAGTTATTCTTTTGTCTTCTTTTTTCTTCCCTGTAATCGATGTGAAAAGAAAAGAACATCGTAAGGAAAAGCCAGGGAGCAGAGAATAAAGAATTATTGTTAATTGAATAGTAGACTACATGGTTTCTTTTCAATCTAAATAAAATTATTATGGCAGAGATTTCAGGCACTTTGATTGAGGAGTCATATTCATGTGCAATAATGACTTCATTACATGCATTTGAAGCTTCAAGTTTATAAATTGTTAGTTTGCTCTTAGCTAGAAGAAGTAATTTAAAATGTTCTTTGCTTTACATCATTGAAACATTCACTTACTTTCCTTACAGGGAAGAGGCAGTTGTTTCCCGGCAATAACCTTTCGGACACTATACCGGAGTTACACACCCTACATTGTAATTTGACATGGCAAGGCTTTTGGTTCTTTGATAACAGCCTTTGTAGAAGATTCTGGGTTTTGCTCCTAATGCTCTACAGCTTACCGTTTTGTATGGCACAATGCATTTTAATATTGATTTCTGGAAAGTCTCCAAAGTATTTCTTCATCTGTGGGGTAAAGAAGAAACCTGGTCTTGTTAAAACGTGAATGACCTTGGACAAATAACTTCAATTTCACTTTACTGTTGGTTCCCAGGTTTTACTGTAGGCTCATCAAGCAAGCTAACTTATAAGTTACAGTGAATATAATCTTCTCCTAAATATGGAAGACATCACTATTACTTGCACAACCCTGTATTCTGAATTTTAAAGTGGTACTTGTCTTTCCTGCACAGCACAGCTCTATTACAATGCACTCCTGCACACAATCACTAATACAGCCCTATAAAGGGCAGCATTCATTAACTGTATCCTGTGCAGAAAGGATGTGAGTTTCATTGTTTCTAACAATAATGCAGAAACCTTTCTATTTATTTCCAAAGTTCAAATAGCAGCGGTGGTGTGAAACAGCTTTGTCTTGGAGAAACCTGTGTTGCATTGATATGGAAATGAGCACATTCTGTGCTTCAGTAGGTGCCAGAGTGGCAGCGTTCACTGCTGCCACACATAAGTGAGCTTCAGCGTTGTGCTCAGTTTGTGTTCAGCTAGCCAAAATTCTAGCAGTGTGCCTTTTCTTTCGGAAGTAGTCTTTGAAATACTGCCATACTTGACATCCTTGTGTGTAAAGCTGGGTAGAATCATACTCATATTACACAACAATGTATTTTGTTTATGGTAAAAAACAGCAGATAATTTGGACTTTTGTCTTTGAAGGAGAGAAAATCTCTGTCCTTCAGAAGGACTCCGTCTATTACTTTGTGTTTATTTAGCCTTTTAGTCTTTCTATTTCAGCTTTACCTCGTGAATTGCAATTCAAGAGTATGTTGCACACTGACATGTTAATTTAGCATTAACATTTGTAGGCTATTCTAAGGCCAGAGGCTACTGTTTAGTGATTACTGTTATTGCTTATCTTGCAGAGCCCAGAATTGTGCTAAACATTTGCAGATGCATAGAAAAAAATATATTTTCTGGGTGGATTTGTAACTTTATATTGAACAGGAAGAAGCAAGTGATGATAGCAAGTGTTTCAGGCAGAAGTTGATAAGAGAGAACGAGGGTTATCACGTGAAGATCAATCACTTATTTGAGGCCTTGACATAGAGTTATTTTTTTATTCTCAAACAGTATTTATCATGATGGATGATTACATGGAACAAAGATTCGTAGGAGAGAGGGGCTCTAGTGGGAGTGCCTCAGCTATCTCAGCTGTGGCAAATTTCACCGAGGGAGCATGGTAGGAAACCACCAAATCACAGAAACTGGGAGGCAAGTCCATGGCACAGCTGTGTTCTGTACTACTTTTCTCGCTGTCATCCAGACACAGTCCCAGTGGCTGGAATACCCATCCTTTCCTTCTGAACTGCCCACATATCTAATTTCTCAGTGAATGTAAGAGTATAAGAGGGAAGCAGAGTGTGGGATGGTCCCAGCATGCCAGTAGGACACAGCCACATCTCACACCCTCACGCAAGACTGGGGAAGAGCTCCCGTGTACCACAGCTCAGAGGTGGTAATAGGTACCTGAAATGTCATTTTGCCTAGAAACCTGGACACAACAGATCACTAGCATAGTGCAGCATTCCCAAAAACCCAATAATTTTAAATGAAGGGGAAAATTAGGCAGTTGTATGCATGAATGTCTTTTATGTGCTGAGGAGGAAGGCAATCTTTAGGATACCTCTTGAAAGCCTTGCTGTGGCTGGATGTGGCTGTGGCTGGATGTAATGGAAACAGCAGGCATTGTAAGTGTTGGGTGAGATGGCAGAAAACATAAGGGCAATTATAAGATAAGCAATGTTAAATGGAAGTTTGCTGTCAGAACTGTCACAGATATATCTAAAGAGATACTGACTTTGTTTCATCACATACTATATTAAAATGGCCAGGTTTTAATAAGAAATGGATATTGCCTTTCATCGCTACAGGCATGGATACCCACATCCCCACAAATGCATACTACCTGGATAATTTAAAAACAAACTTAATTTTGATGGTATTACTTTCAGTCGAACAAGTGTTCCTAAATGGTCTCAAGTGTTAGTCTGACTCTGACTGTGCAATAGTAAGGACACAAAGTTTTAGCATGAAGACCTTGGCTTACTAAGTCCACAGTTGTGGCTGAAAATTGTTTTAATCTTTGAATGAAGATACAGAAAAGAGAAGAAAAGTAGTTAGAGAATTTGAAGTGTAATTTATTAAGTGAGGTTTTTAAATGTATATTTGAAAACAATACCTGTAACTATAAAAATACATAATACAATAAAAAGTAAAAAGTTTTCATTTCACCAGCATCTCCTAATTGCTTTTGTTTGTATAGAAGAAGATTTTAGAAGGAAGCTCCTCCTCCTGTTAAACTACATTAGTACTGACTATAAAGACTTTATCAAATGTCTTTTTTGGAAAAAGGAAAACATATTTTAGGTGGATTGAAGCTATTGCTTTTCCTAAGTTTATGCTTTAATATGGCTTTGCTAGGAACAAACCAAGACAAATAGACACAAAAGGGGAGAGAACAACAAAAGCTGACATTGCACTTTTAATTATTGATGCCGATTTTTAACTTGCAGCTTCATGAGTTGGCATAGTGTGCCTGTCATTCCATCTTGGCATCCAACCCAAGACCTAGAAAACCTGCATTAGCCACCTTTCAAGTCATGGACCGACAATTATATAAGAAAAAAGTTCTGTCTTGGTAGGCTAAATCAGATCTCTTTCACTCCAAAAAGGAAAAGAGGAGTATGAAAGAGCAAAAAAACAACAGAGAAAGAAAAAGACAAATAAAAAACCCCCGTTATGTGTAGGTCCTAAATCTTATGTTCTGGATGAACTTACAGATTAATCTAAAGAGCAGTGAACAGTCATGTGACAAAGGGAGCTAGACTTCTTTTACTCTGTGCAATGTAGAATACAGGATTGTACACCACAAAGCTCAGTGTATGAATTCACCTTCCCTGATATTAAATGGGGTTTCTTTGGTGTGAAATGTTTTGTGTGCTGTAATTTGAATGGTAGCAATCTGACTTTTGTGCAAGAGTGATGGTTGAGAGGAAGCATAAATAATAACCTTACAATTTCTTTCTGACATGTAGATCATGCTGCACATTAGATGAAGATATTTCTGTCCTTTGATATCCTGTGTTCTTGCAACAAATTATTATACATCAAAGAGATGAGCTCTGAGTCAAAATGATAGTAAAAGTGATGAGCTAGAAAATAATGTAAAGAGCTTGTACCTATGAAATTACTGCAAATGTCTGAAGAAGTGGGGTAAAGGAAATTGTTCACAAAGTTGTTCAAATGACTTAAGCTGCTGTCTGAAAAATAAATAATCTGGGATATGACTATTAAAAATGGAATGTGGTTGAAAGCTGAAGTTTTTGAAGCACTGTATCCAATAGTGCATTGCAAGGCATCTTTCCTTAACCTCCTTCCCCGACTAAAGTTTTAGGAAGACTCTAGTGGGGGCAAGTAGAGGGCAAAAGGATTGCCAGTGTCGTAAAGAAACTTTCTTATTGAAGCCATTAGTCCTTTTCCAGCCATGTCCATTGTGGGTTCAAGTCACTATTGCCAGAAGATTATTCAGTGGTCTGTGTGAAATTAATTGATTGTTTCATTCTCATTCCTGTTATTTACCTCATAGAAAAGGGTTGCCAGAATTGATACCACCCGACAGATACCAGAGACTAAGCAGTGGTTGAGGATTCATTGCAGAGAGAAAATAGTAGCTAACATGATAGATGATCCTTTTAGGAAAGGATTGAGTGATGTGGGCTGGTAGGGAAACGTCCTTTTTGCTAACTAGAGTCTTGTGCAATCTGATCTTGTCTCATTTCAGTGGAGTGTCTTGCTACACCCTCCTGGGGACAAAGCTTTTTACTTATGTTTAGCCATCTAAATTTATGTTTGAGATGGTTGTCTAGGATCCCTTGTAGCCCATGTGAACACAAAAACATTTTCAGAGGACTTCAGTTTCTCTGAAATAACCTTTTTGAGTTTTTTGTTTTGATCACTTTGCACAGGTTGTCCATGTACAGAAATGTTGAACTCCAGGTCATTCCCTCCTGCAGAAATGGATGGGTCTTAGTTTTATTCATATGGCCAGAGAGGAAATGAATGTAAAAACTCTTAAGTAAAATGACATGTGAGTTAACTTTTCCTTGATGGCTACAAGATTAGGAGCAGAGATGAACAAAAGGCAAAATGCTATGTATTTTGGGATACTCTTCCTATTAAAGAAACAAAGGAGGGGAATGTAACATTTTAATGGGTGTTCACGCTGAAAATGTTGGTGATGAAACTTACTCTGAAGGCAGAAAGTGTTTCCCATTACTCAGAGCACAGACTTTCACCAGTTCCTGCAGTGTAAACTTGTCTTTGACAGCTCTTCTTTCTGGGGCCTCAGAGTAGTTACTTGGCTCTCTATTTCACTTTCTAAGTCAATAAAATGAGGATAACAGTACTTTCCATCTCCTTTGAAAAGTGTTACTTAAGTATTCAGTGCTGGATTTTAGGTGAACAGTGGTAGGTGTGTGCTGTGTGTGCTCAAAGTCCCAGACTAGCATCAAGATCTCTTGAAGCGGATGGCACAGACTTAACTTAGGTACCTAACTATCACTTTCCTATTAGCGAACTATTATAAGCTGTACATAAATTTTTCAGCTGCAGCTTTCAGGCCCTCCCTTGTGCTTCCTTTTTGGTTGTGGCCTTAATTTTATTATTTTTCTTTCCCAGGGGGAAAATAGAGAGGAAGGGTTACTCTAAGCTGTGCTCTTGGTGATATATTTGGATGTTATGGAAAACTAGAAGACAAATTTTTGCCATGTCTTATTAAAGATCCATGTGCCTGTATCGTGTTTGCTCTACAGCCAGTTCTGCTAATGAGGAAAGGGGTAACTAACCATAACATGATTGATTTCTGGGTGAAGGTCCTTTGCCTCTAACCCTAGCAGGTGTGTGTATTTTCTGTTTTGCAGAGAACACACGTTTCCTGTATTGCAGAAGACAGTACATAGCCTGTCCACTCCAGGACTTCTGAAAGAAAATATGTTGGTTAAGGCCAATAGATCAGTACTCTTTCTTTAGAACATCATCCCCCACCCGCCCTTTATTTATTAGAAGTATTTAGACAAGCAGCAAGTGAGTTTCTTTGATTATACTTACTATACGGCTTCTGTTGCCTTGAATTGTGAATTGTGATTGCTTAGGTAAATAGACTTAAACGCTCTCCGTTCTCACTTTGGCTTCCAGAAATACCTCTTTTTGTTTTTCAGTGAGGTACTGTTTTGTAATTTGCATCAGTCTCATTGCTGAGATGTCTGTAGAGATTCACACAACCTCTTCAGGACAAATACAGTGTGCATACCATTTCTCTCTGCTTTCCAACAGTGAAAGAATAATGCTCTGATAAAGCTGTGCTAAATTAGAAGACTAGTGTGTTGTGTTTTTTTTTTTTTTTTTTTTCTGTGCTGACTCCCTGTTGTTATGTATGATTTTAGTCAGTATGGTTAAAGAAAAGGATGAAGCATCTAAGCTTTCTGGGATGGTCTAAAAAAATCTGTCATCTCCCCTCAGGTTTTCGACAAATATACTTGAGCTTTCCTTTAAGTGTCATGTCTGAATTTGAGAATCCTCATAAAGGAAAGAAAAATTCAAGCAATCTCTGAATGTAACTTTTAAGAGTTGGAAATAGGACTAATGAAATCTCTGTGTGGGTCCTAAAAGGTAATTTAGCGGTAGGTACCGAATAGAGCATACTGTGTGATTTGCTGATGAGTCCTGGGAGATTTACTTAAACGCAGGATCGGCCACACCAAGAGCAGAGCAATAATTCAAGCACTTCTCCAGGCTGACAAAATTGCTGTCTGCCTGTAGCTGAGTTAGTGCTGAAGGGTGCAACAAGCTAGCTCATATATTTTCAATAGGAATTTTTTAATAAAAGGCAATAAATTTAAAGCACCCAGCTGTTCTATAAAGGCAGCATAAAAAAGAAAAAAAGGGCTATGTAATAAATTACACATAATTTATTTCAAAAAAGGGTTTTTAATGAAAGCTTAGCACTAATTAGATCTAATCACACTGGGAAAATTTGGCTAGTTTTCAAGACATTTAGATCCTGTTCATAGCTATTCTACTTTAACACTTTATAGATTTCTATCTCATCTGCAGTATGGCCGCCATTCTTCGAAATCACTTTTTCCCTAAAGACAAGAAACTGCATCTCCGATTATGAACTATAAGTTTATATAGGCAAGAATTTGAATCTTAACTAACGAGTCCCACCTACAGAGCAAGCTTTTTCTTTTTGCTATAAAAAACATGTAGTCTTGTTGGCTGTTAGTGATGTACATTGCTTCCTTCACCTCTTGCTCCATATTCGCTTAGCTTAATGTTACTTTTTCTGTTCAACAGAAAAGGTTTTGAGATTTTGGAGGTGGTTTTTTTTGCTGCTAGTCTCATTCCAAATTTATCTCTATTTAACTGCATATGCTGTCTGCTTGCTTTGGGATTTCATTTAAAACTCTTCTGTACTTGGCTGTATTCTCTATCGCCATTGGTCATACAATCATCGTATTCTTCCAATTAAGTCTCATCTGAAAAATTGTCCATTTCTCTTTTTGCCTACTTTCTTTTCTGTTTCTTTTCTAACCCTTAAAAATTAAAGCAAAATTAACCTGATCTTTAGATAGGTTAACATCCCAAAAAGGGAGGAGGCATTGTTAAACAAACAGGTCTGTGTTGGTTCTGATGATAGTCTTCTGTTTCTACTTAACTTACTTCAATATGTTAGGGTACGTTAAATTATTTCTATTGGAGAATATAAAAAATGATTTAGTGCAGAGTAAGGACACTGATACATATAGTTTTGCTTTTAATAAGATTAAATATCCTCTACTTCTTTCCTCCATGCAAACAGAGGATGCTTTCAAGGACAGTGACAGTATAAACTTAGCTCCAATCAAGTATGTGGAAATTGACTGGCTTCCTTTTAATTATCTTTAAAGATTTCTGTTCTGCTCATGTTGTCTGCAAACTGAAAAGACTTCTACCTTCAGAAACCCTCTGCAATTAATTTGAAAAAAAAAAAAAAGTAAAAATCAGTGCTTCTTAGTCCTGATAAAATAACACCTTGTCAAATATTTGATGGTGGAGGGATGGTGAGTTTATTACTCAGATGACTGACCAAGTCACAGTCTCAAGATGTCAGAGTAGAGGCAAAAATACTGCTTTTGTTAATGCTTTCTCTCACCTCAAGGTGCTGAGAAATCAGGTGAGGTGGAGTCAGTCTTTTTAGAAGAGGAGCTTGCCCAAAGACTCTTCTACATTTCTACCTTCTACTTGTGGTATGTTTAACCTATGTTTAACCTTTTGCCTTGATCTAAGTAAAAACTGTATATCGTTGGTAGCAAATGAATTAATTTTCTTCAGAGCTAGTCTTCTCAGGTGATGCTTCATTTTTTTAGTGATGCTTTTCTCTTCCTAAGTTTTGAGCCGTGCTTCTTTGGCCTCCAGTCATGTCTCAACATTTATGATAGACCAATATGGCTTTAAAGATTGTAGTAGCATTAGGAAAGCTCATCTGGTCGCAGGGACTCCCACTGGTGGGCTAAGGGCTGTAGTTGCTGCTGTTGTAGGGCATTTTACTTTCCCTCTTCTATGCAAGGATCTGTGGCTGGCCATTTGAATCTCTGATAAAGGAGCAGAGCACTGACTGTTGTATTGCTTTTACTGCTGAAGACATTTGGTCACACACACGCCTGTCCAGTCATTCATTGCACAGGAACACCACCTGTGTCTCCATCATTCACACTGTGCACCTTGCTAATGGCTTTGCAGTATGCGTACACAGAAGTGGGTGTGGGCTGGGCCTGGTTTTGGTCTATCATTTCTATTTTCACCCATTTCAAGGTCCTTTTGTGCTGCCAGGGCAGTGGAAACGGGCAATAGTGGTGTGCACCTGAGAATTAAGCTCTGTTTAAACAGGAAGGGCTCAGTTCTGTCACCCTGACACGATTTCACATAATACCTTGCTGTACCAGTACTACTATATTCAGTGGATCTGCTCATGTGACAAAAATGCTGTTTAGGTGAGAAAGGGCAGCAAAATCAGGCTACTTGCACTTAAGTGCAATGGGAAACGGGATATTAATTGACTCTGTTGCAGAAGAAGAGCTGTTGTAAAAGAAGAATTTGACACTGGGAAGGAAAGAACCGGTCAGCAGGATAACACACCTTGAAGAACACAAGTGATGATTATATGTCATTATTTGTCAGTATTCATCTTCTGTAATCTAGAGCTGCGTTGGCAAAGTTAGCTGCAGATCTCATGAGTTACTCTAATGGGATGTTGGCTTAAGTAATACGAACTGAGTGTGGTCTGCTTTTATTGGTAGCATGCAAACAGAAGGCAATTTGGTCAAAATTCCTTCTATTATATTATCAAGGATGTTGCTTTGAATTGTATTTGTTTTGAAGCACTTGACATCCACAGAGCTCATATTGTCTCTAAGAACTCAAGAATAAAGGTTTGAGAGGAACCTCTGCATAGTAGACTCTGTACTGATGAACTACATTTTCCCAGTATGCATAATTCTAAATACTGAATGATGACAATTACTAAGGGCATTTGAAGAGGGAGACGTTGTGAACTGTTGTCATATTATATTAGTTATGGATAATAGCTGCTGACTTTGGACCAGTGATGTGAAAATCAGACCACATCAGAAGCTCAGTTTGGAAGCTGTGAGAGTCATGCAAGGTGGCAGATGAGTACTGATGTAGGAACTATCTTAGAGGCAGGTAACTGCTGCTTCATGCATAAGTAGTCAGGGTCCCAATATTTTTTCTATGCAAATCAATGTCAAAATTCAGGTTAACCTGATTAGGATTGTCTCCTTGAAGAGAAGGATTATCTGTTGCTGTATCACAGAGAAGAGTTATAATTACATTTTGGATGGAGAAAAGTTATGAATTCCATCATTTACATAATATGTTGAATCTAGCGGCCCTAGGAAACTTCTCAATATCAGTTATTGTCTGTATAGAAAAATTCTTTTTCAGAGAAACAAATGAGAAAGGTGCTTTTCCATGAATTTAGGAAGGCATTTTGAATTGATACGCATTTGTGCTGATCCTGCAATGTGCATTTCTCATAAAGTGTTCCTAACTCACATTTGGTGAGAGTGCACTGAACAATCCAGCAAACTGCTCGCTCGTCTTTGGTAGTTTGCCTAAAACAGTGTGAATCTTCATAGCTAATGATGCTTAAGGTTTTTTGTTGCATATCATCCCTCATCTGCATGGGGTCACCTTTGCCATTTTTGAAGAAAGACTCCTGTAAAAGAAGGGTGTTCAGGAGACATTGGCAGAGACCTGCAGTATGTCTCAGGGAGGAAGGAAGAATCCCTCTAATCTGTTCTATAAGTAATAAAATGTGGCCAGGCAAATCATTCTTCTCTGGAAAAGTTCAAATAAACCATAAGGGAGATATTATGAACTCATCCAGCATGTAAAAAACCTCATGTTCTCATTCATTCACGAGGCGACAATAAAGAATTTATTTTGTGTGTTGAATATTTATCATTTTTGGATGTCAGAAGTATTGCTTTCTGTCATCACTTAAAAAGATTTTCTGGTGAAACCCTCACATCTTCCAAGGAAGATGTATATTATACTGGGAGAAGAGTTCTTTTGCTATCATAATATAAGCTGTATTTTAGAATGGAATTAACTGTATTCACAAAGGATTGTTTTTAACATCTGGGTGTCTAGATAGGACTGTTGCCATTGTAAACAGAATTTTTATTCTGTTTTAAATGGGAAAATTTTATAAATATGGAATTACTTTGGACTGTGTAGTGGCTTACTGAATGTAATAAAGTATATCAGTCTCAAGATTTTCATAAACTGTGCCTAGTTAAGAAGTGTATGTTGCAGTGAAATTGGTTTAGTAGGAAGTTTTGCTCAAACATAGGAACACTCAATGCTTTTGACAAATACATGATTTCAGAGTTAGTTCCCCTGATTTGTCTCCATTATCTCATTCCCCCTCTCTGAACAGTGAGGCTCCTATTTCTAGAGTATATCTAGTGTCATCACCAACATTAGTCCTTAGCTGATAACTCCAAACATTAATGCAAATTTTTGAAATGACATTGAAAATGACAGAAGTGCTTTTCTGTATGTGCTCTTTCAAAGTAATTTTTTTGCTCCTTTGCTCCAATGCTGCTTTTTGCTTTTGCACAACCTGAATTTCTTGAAGTGATCTGACAGAAAAATACATGTGTTGATGTTTACATTATTGCTCACATTTTTTTAGGATTAAAAAGTGTGCTGTGGTGTGTTACTGAGTATTTACAGCGATGTGCTTCCTTGGTTATTAGGGTGAGAAGGAAATTTTAAAATTATTTTTAAGAATATGAAAGAAGCAGAAAAATGCACAAATTTTGAATATATGAATTCCTATTGTTATATCTTGGGTGTAGCCCCATTCTCTAAGTAGTAAGGCTCATGCTGATTGTAGGTACAGAAGAGCTGTGTAATTTTAGTGCTTAAAGTATGGTTAGGTTTTGTGTTTTTTGACAGTTTTGAACCCTATTTCTTTATAGATACTGCTTTACATTTCAAGGAGAGCATAAGTGTACCTAAAGTTCAGAAATAAAAATAGAGGATAATATGGTCTGAATCCATTATGTGATGGTAGGTGTTGCTTATGACAAGAGCAATTGTATTATTACCTGACCTGGACTACTTGTTGTATAAATTCTGTAGTAATTTCAATAAAATTTCCCTCTCTAAGTGTTCTTCTAAAAGGGATTTTAGAGACAAAGTAGTGGAGGGGAATGTTTGCTTTTCAGAGCAAGCACGATCTGGCTTCACTCCTAGAAGTGCTGCTGGTACCTCTATCTTCCTCTTTTGATAACTCCGGGGAGGAGAGGTTAAATTGCTGTAAATCTCAGTATATACTACAATTATATATTTAATTATGCCTCTTCCCTGACAGACAAGTAAGAACTTTAACATTCTCAGATCTGCAATCTAAAACTATTATTTGTTGCAGATTTTTTTTCCCTAAGTAAATGCAATGGAAGTACAATGAAGCTTCCTTTCTGGAAGCAGGATGGTGATTTTTTCTGCCATTCGAGGAACTTCAAAACAATGGGAAAGTCTTGAATTTGGTGCATTTGCATGTATTAGGAAAAAGTCTACTTTTAAATAGGACAGCACTGTATCATTTTAAAGCACTGAAGAGTAAGTAATATAAAACCAACCAAGAGGATAATCTCTGACATTTACAAACATTTATAATGGCATTAGTTCCGAGTAAGTTAGCTGAGGCAATTTGAACCTGTAGACCTGAACAAATAAATAAGCATGGCTTGCCATCAGCTATTTCAGAAATGTACCAGTATTGCTGTGGAGCTTTGTGCATCCAAATAAGCAGGGAGATCTACCAGATTTCTCTGGGGCTTCCTTTGGTCAAGACATTGTCTGCTTTACTAGGAAATATTTCATAAACAGGTAAAAATGCTATGTTGCAGAAATTTCTTGGGTTTCCGGAATTTCTGCTGTAGTGTTTACAGCTGGTCTGAAAATAATGGGTTTACAAAAGATTCAGTGATATGGCTTAAAGGTGAAATTAGTTTTCATGAAATGTCCCTGATTGGCAGGTCTCGCAATAGTTTCCCTTGCTTACCCGTGAAATGAATCCATTCTTCACGCGGCTGCATGCAGCAGTTTGGCTGTGCTGCCAGTGCGGGCTGAGCTTGTACTTGGTCCCAGACTGACTCGTCCAAAATCTCTGGACACAAGCCAATGCCGAAGCAGCTTTCTGCAAGCCCTGAGGAGTTCAGGAGAATATTAACTGAGTCTGTGCAAATTTTTAGTGTGAGCAGAGTGTGTGCTTAGTATCAGGAAGGAGAGTTAAGAATAGATGTGCCAGCTCTTGTTTAGCCTCTGCCCCCTGCCCTAAGTGCCACAATGACTTGCAGTCATGCAATATGGCCATATGTGGGTCAGAAAGACTGATACGGTGGTCAGCATGCCCTTATGGGAGATAAGTCACTGAGGCACAAGTGACCTAGGCAGTATAGGGGTGCAGAGCATGGCTCTGGGAACACACTGTGCCTGCTTTTGGGTTCATCAGGCACCTAGCAGGGCAGGTATGGCTTCAGGGCACTGCTGCGCTGCCTCACCACCTCCATGTATTGCTATACAAGGGACAGAAACACTGATGCTTGTGTCTGGACCGAACAAAAATAATTCAGTTCCTCACTTACTCAATTGTAACCTGTCTTCAGGGGAAATCTTATTTATTAAAGATACCATACATGTTATTCCTCAGGGGAAAATGTGAGGAAGAGGAAGAAAAGGTGTCTGAGCCAGCAGTCTGAGGGCCAAAGGAGTTTGGAGACTATGAAGCAGACGTCACAGCAATTCCTGCTCAGAGACTGAAGCAAGAGTGTGCGGAGTGGGGCTCACCAGTAGCAGAGACCCTTGATAGAACAATATTCATCAGGGTCCCAAGTCCCTGCATCGGCAGTGCTCAGGTAAATCTCTAGCCCTCCAGTCTCAGCTCCACAAGTTTAAATATTTGCCCTGAGAACCATTTAAGACAATTAACCTGATGTGGTGTTCAAAACTAAAAGTTTGATTTAAAAGTAGGGAATTTACAGAAGCACAAGTACAAGTTAATTTTGGCTTGTGAAACCTTTATGTCTGGTACTAATGTTTAAGATGGAAGCAAGCCAGCTTGACTTCCAATTCTCCAGAGTGAATTTGTAGGCCTGAGATTTAGAAGAGAAAGACCTTTTACAGGTATATTGAGGTATTTAACCTGCAAATCCATAAGAGAAGACAAAAATGCAATTCTCACAATGCTCTGATTGCATTTTTTAGAGGAAAACCACATGTAAAAAGTGGGAACAGTGCTAAATGATGATAGTAGGATGCATGCTTTAATGCTGATTTCCTGCTACCATCTGTTCTGTAGTAAAAAGGCAGTCTCTTAGTTTCTGGGTCAGAAACAAGGCTCTGGTAGTAACTTTGTACTTCTTGGAGGATGTAATGCGCTTTAAACCAATTCACTCCTGTGGTGCTGTGCAGTGGGAGGTCATCTGAAAAGTTTAAGATAACCCAGGACAATTTAAATCACACAGTTTTAGCAAGGCTCTGTTAGTTTTAAGCACTAGCACAATTTGGCCAAGGACTATGTGTAGATTGGCTCTTCAAAGTTGAGTGCACATCTAAGTAAAACCTGGAGGCTTGCTGCAAATGGTTTCATGTTTATTCTTTTTCAAGACTTCCTTTATAAAAGTTTCTAACTGTGTGACACTTCTAGTTTATACCAAACTTTTGTAACGGTGACATTTAGAGTACAGGATGATTGTCCTGTCTGTAACTAGCCTCATGGAATATAAATCTGTTGTCCCATTCTCTACACTATTGTTCTAATGAATGTCTTTTTTTGTGAAAGATGTTACACAAGTAATTTTCTGAGTTAACAACATACTATATTTTCAAAATGGTTAAAATTGAGCTTTTAGAAGTACCTGAAATAGTTATTGACCACTGGTAGAAATTGAGAGGGGAAATTACTGCATTGCCATGATGTGTGATCTAATGCTTTTGTAGGTATAGAGTTTTGCGGGAACTGAAAGGCTTGCTTTTTGTTCTAAAATTACTCTTCTGCCCTATTTTTTTTTTGTCTTGTTTCCATTCCTTTTCCAAATGAAGTTTGTAGATTGTTCATGGGAAAAAAAATAAAATACCTCAACTGGTAAACATTTTCATCTGCTAGAATACCATTTTAGCAGGTTTAGTTAGGGTTGTTTAGAAGAAACCCAAGAGACCAATATTTACAAGTATCACCATTTTGGAAATCAACATTGAGTATCCCAAATAAGTCTGGAAACATCTTGAAATTGGCAAAAGAAAACCCACCAGTATTCACTGAGGAAGTGGATGTCTTCTTATCTCCACTGACACCATAGGCAATGTAGCACCTCCAGTGTGTGCTGGAGTTTCGTTACACTGGGACCCTTCAACTGGGTGTGTAGGAAAACTATAGGACACACAGCGTGGTCCTAATCATGAGTCTGGTGTTGTCATTGCCACCCACCTTCTACACAAGAGTCAAGGACCTCCCTGAGGAAAACCTGACATTACAGCCCCTGCTCCTGGGTGGTGGCATGTGCGTGTGTGGCTGGATTGCCAGATAAGCACAGATGTGATTCCCAGTGAATGAATTTCACTGACCCCTGTTCCCTTCGTCTGTGGGATGAGTGGGCATCTCAGAAATCCCGTTGCCTGGCACTAGGGCTCAGCCTTCCTGGGGCAGTGCCCTATGGGCTGCCCACCGCCCTGACTGATGCAGGGCAACGGGCCTGTCTTCTCTCCCCTGCCAGTGGTAGTAAAGCACTTGTAACTTTTTCAGGGACTGGAGTGGAGTCCTCATGCTTGTCCGCCTTGTCTTGTCTTGCCCTGCCATGGATCTTTATCTTCAAGTTCAGTGGTGGGTTCCCAGTGCATTTAGCAGCCTACAATGTTGATAGATGCACTTAGTCACTTAATCATAGGTTATGCTGGAAAGTAACTGCTTGGATTGATGTCTTGGACTTTCAGTGAGTTTACTGGAGCTTTCTGAATATTTTTCTGTCCTCTTTCTTCTCCTGTTAACCCAGGAATGCTAAAAATTTAAATCCTCTCTTTATTCAGAGAAACATAGGCAGTGGCCCAGCAAGGCTGTATGTGTCACAAACACTTGTAATTTTACCTTGCCTATAACAGAAACTGAGGACAGAACCCAAATGGAGACATTAGTTAATCCTTGGAAGTAAGATGAAGTTCACAAATTGTTTATTTGACAATTTAATTTATTTGTCTAGCTGCTGCCATCTATATAGTCCACCTATAGCTTCTTGATAAAGAGATAATTTATTGTTCAGAAACATGGCTTAATTTTTTTCTGTGCTGGTGCACACAGCTAATGCATGTCATTAATGCGATCCAGAGGGAGCAGTTTGGAAGATGAGAGGATAATTTACTCACCATGTGCATTCAGTCCTCTGCCTCCTTGCTGAGATTCCCCTGCTGGTTTGGATTCTGTTTTCTGACATAAACCTGCCTGAACCTGTAATAACGAGAAACATAGTGAGCCTCCTAGTTTAATTCAAGGATAGGATGGTACAAATTCTGTTTGCAATCTTCAGAATTCAGAAAGCTCAATTCTGTTTGAATCTCCAGACCCATGCCTAATTCTGGCATTGCTACCTCCGTATGAGTTGAGAGCTATGTTAGGAAAGACTATGAGATTATTATAATCACTAAAATATGAATAAATTATTCATATTGGTTACACTGAAAATAGGTCTGGTTTAACTCCATATGAGAAAAAAATTTGGTTTTAGGGGGGAGCAGATTTCCAGATGTGCTGTGCTGCAGGGGTGTTGCACAGTACTGTAGATACCAATGTGCCTTGGCCTGAGCAAGAGCCTGCTCCTTTGTGGCTCTGTAACCTCCCTCTGAAGCTTTGAGCTGTTAGGTGGAGCCTCTGTGCCAGCATTTTTCTGTTATTGTTTTCATGCTGTTATTCTTGTAGCATTTGCATGGACTTGCGTCTGCAAATCCTGAAAGCATTTTTATGGCAAGCTTTCATGCTTTTATGGTGGGTTCCACTGGTTTGAGAATCACCCCTCTTTCTTTCCCTCCTGTTTTGTAGATTTTAATTTGTATTAGAGAAACCAAGTACTCCAAACAACAAAGTAAATAATAGTCATCCAAATGCTCAACAAACATTATCCAATAATATATGTGGACAAAATCTCAACAATCAGTCAATGCACAGTGTTTGCACCTGATTAGTGTACTCTGGTCAGTGCTAACAGTGTTAGTGGTAGCAAATGTTTGCAGAACACCCGAGTGTGTTTGAAGAGAGCACGTTGAAGAAAGCGGGATGTGCACAGAGGCACAGGCTTACAGCCCCAGCTGGGCCCAGCACGTTTCCCCTGACAAAATGGGATGCCGAAGGTATTGAATTACTTTTGCAGCCCATAGGTGACGCTGGCCTTCCTCCAGTTTGCTTATTAAATGTCTGTTAAGCTGTTTCTCCTCCTTCCTGGTACAGAGGGTGCCTGACACCACGTAATCCCCCATAGAGGGAGGCAAGCAACCCAAGCAGTAAGCAGCCTCGAGGGTGTGAGCCCAAGGGCTGGCCCTTGTGCAGGTGCTGCAGGGCTGAGGTCCACAGCATGGGGTGGGCTGGGCACTACATCACACCAGCAGTCACTGCCTCTGCCTGTCACCCCCAGCAGAGCTTCCAGCACCTGTCTGCAGATCTCTAGGGCCAGGACACTCTGTAAAGTGACTTATTTTTACATTTGCTACTCCTTTTGCTTACAAAGGTGGATTTAGCTTGGTCCTTATTTTGTTTGATTGTATTGTGTAGATAATAATTGTATGTTCTGTGGAAAAATATACTAGCTGACTTATTCACAAAGAGATACAATATCAACTATAGCGTTATTTTTTTCTATTCATAAGTAATTGATAGAAACCAGCAGGTGTTACATTTTGTCTGGGAGCAGATAACGTTCAAGGAAGAAGAAAAGGAAACCTCTCCTTTTCCCAGGAGTAAAGGACTAATAAATGATTCCACGATAGATAAGGACAGAACTCACACAGGTAACAAAGCTTTGGAAAAAAGTACATAATAGTGGTAGTAATAATAGTATTAATAAAAGATGAAAATATGTTTATACTGCTGAAAACTTGTTTGGATGCAGCGCTCCAAATCTTTCCGTATTATTGAATCTAGAAGAAAAGCTTTTTATTGCACTTAAATTTTAAAAAAACAAATCACAAAACTACGCCACTGTGCAGATGTAGTGAATTTGAGGCTTTGACTGACAATAGATAACCTAAAACATTTTTCTTTTTACTTGCTTTTCTACATTTGTGTGTGGCAGAAAATTGAAACTCCAGTATAAGAAGAATTTGTAACTCCAGTTGTCTTTGCAACTGTCAAATAGGGAGAATAACTATGTCAAACACTTCTAAACCCAAGAAAATTCTCCTGGGAGTAAGATGATGTAAGAGAAGAGAGGTATAATGGTTACTCACCCATTCCTGTCTCTGTCTCTCTTGTTCATCTCTTTTTTTTTGCTATTGGCTTGTTGTTCGTCACAAGGAACATTCCTTCAGCATGTTTCTCCCATTGCTTTTGAGCTGATCTTAGTATCTAATAAGTATATCATATACCAAATGAGTTGTCAAGATTCAGTCAAGATTCCTGGTCTGTTACACAGTATCTCTCAGTGCACTCTCAGGGTGCTTAGTGTGGGAAATAAAATCAGAGTTTCCATCCTGTTTCTTTGGTCACACTGAACTTTGCTTATCCTGGTGCTGCTCAATCCATTCCTGTAACCAGCTGGGTGGTTTGGCTGAGGTCTGACCTTTGGGTGCTGTACTCCAGGTGTGGCTCTGCTGTGCCAGCCATGGAACCTGCTGCCCTGTGGCCAGGACCTGCCGTGCTGAGGGCCAGGGGGACGGTAAGAGAAATCTACGTGGAGAAGTTCACCAGTGAGATCCACACCTTGGCCCTGGCCAAGACAAAATTTTCCAGTGGTCTGGGTGTTGGCTGTGGTCTGTTTTCTGCCAAGAACAAGGCAAAAACATTCACTGGTTATTATGGGCTAGGTCATGGGCTCTGTACACAGACTTAGACTTATTGGAAAGTCTTGTCTTGTTCACTCCATCCAATTCATCAATATAAAAAAAAGTTAAGAAAAGATTAAAAGTTGGTTTTAATGAAATACAGGAGAATTAACTCACAAAATGTGTCCACATTCTTATATTTCATGCAGTCCCTTGCTGATTACATCTTTTATTGATATCCATCTGAGCTGGTGATGAATCTCTTCTATGTATTCTTCACTTATCCAGTGTAATTGAGCCTTACCTATCTGGGGTATATTTAGATAACTGGCTGACTGTGGTGCTGTGCAATTGATTTTAAATTGATGCTGAATAGTGGAATAGTTGCTTATGGTACAAAATATTAAATAGAAGCAGCTCTGAGGTCTGTCCAAGAGCAGTTTAGAGGTCAGGGTTAAATCAGACCTTGTGAAAACGAGCACAGATCTGTGCAAGTTGATGGAATCACTTATGCCGGGGCTGAGTGCGGGTGGTGAGCTATGAGCTGGGTTTGCAAAGCTTTCTGGTTATGCAAAATATAATTTGAACCTAGATTTTCTTGTTGGTCTTGGTCTAGTGTAGGGAAAACCAGGTATTTTGAAATGTGCTAGAAAATAATGAGAGCAAAACCAGAAACCTGCTATCTTGGTACAGAAACTATTCAGGTATTTAGGGCACTAAAAGTTCATCATGGTAAAGGTCTGAATCTCTGCTTTCTCTGGCTTGGAACAAGGACTTAAACATAATTGTCCCTCATTTCAGAGGCCAACACAATATAATTTGCCATGTTGCTCTCCTGTTAGGTCATTCTTCACCCATCCTCTGAAATGGCAAACAGATCTAAGACATGTTTCCAGCACAAAAGTTACAAATGCCTCATTGTGGTAATGTTTGCATGAATTGAACATTTGTCAGAAATTGAGTTAAGTTTAACATTTTTTCACCTAGCTCCTTAGTACATCCTTTTAACTGAGAATATGGCCTAGGCCTGATCTTCATCCAGCTCTCTGATCTGTGTCTTCAAACTGAATTTTGTGTTAGGCATCTAATGACTCTTCGGAGGAGAAAAAGAGATATAACTTGTGATTTTAAAAGTTGGAAGTTTTAGTATAGATGTCATCATAGATGTTTAGACTTGATGATAATGGTAGGTAGGAGCTCATTGCAGCTTCACCAGTTACATAAAAAAACTTTCCATTGTATTTACCCAGAGAGGAAAATGGTGCCTCTCTGCTAACATCTGTATGTCAAAGACAAGAATGGGCTTATTTTGGGCTTAGCTTGTTAGCAAAAAAACTCAGGATCTACACTCTTTTGTAGGCTGATGGTTTGTAAATGGGTTTAGAGCTGGATCAGAGATTTTGTATTGTGTTGCCATTCATTAAGTAGACTGAAGTAAAAGAAGGGGCTGAAGGTCTGGCTTCCTTGGCAGGCAGCAAGGAAGAAATCCTGAGCTTGCATCTCTGCCCTTCAGCTTTAAAATGTTGAATGCATCGAATGAAACAGAACATTATTCCTGCGCATTTTAATTCTCCTTAAAGCTTTTGCAGACTGACTTCCCACAACAAAGTGTGAAGGTTTCATTGCTTCTCTGTACATGTCCTGGAAGATGCCTATTACTCCCAGCTGCCTTTGAACTAATTGACCTGCAACTCAGATAATGGGACTCTCAATTTTGCCAGTTGTGTAATTTGAACTTGTTGAGTAGGTGAGAAGAGAAATGAAAATAACTGAGGAAAGTTACATGTTTTGTTGACAAAATCTGACATAAGGGAAGTGTCCTTTTACTCATTCTAGCTGAAGGGGAAGGTCTGTTTTACAGATACAAATTTACAGATGCGAAATTACAAATCTACAAATTTACAATTTTACAGAGTGCTGAAACAATTCTTACACATTTTTCATGAAGTGAAAGAATAAAGTGAAGTTCTTGAGCAACTTGTTTTAAAATAAAAACTTACTAAGAGGTTGCAAGGAATAAAAAATAGTAAAAACATGCCTGTGAACTAAATTGTATACTTAGAAGGTTTTGTCAGTTATTTCCTTTGATGTGGTTCTGTTTACTTGAGGTACTACATAGGTACAAATGTTTCAAATTCTTGACACAACAGTAGTACAGATGTTTAATATCATGCTTCAGAAACTTTTAAGTAGCAATAATTTTAGTAATACTTTGCAGATCCTAATAATTCTTACAGTCTTGCTCTGTTGAATGATTTCATAGTAGCTTTTTCCATGGGATCAGTGGGCTGAACATTATAAAATGAGGATGCCATAGTAAAACATTACATAGCTTTCACATTTTTTTTCCAGTGATGGATGTATGCTTTCTTGGTTTTGGAGTATTGTATAACGTTCACCTGACTGTTGTCTACTTCTATCCAATTACATACTAAAAATACCTGTGTAATTTTTGATGACTCTTCTAATAGAAAAAATGTTTTGGCATTAAAGTATTAAACTGATTAACAGCATCTAGTGTTAGGGCCCGGCTCTTTCACAGGCTTCTTGACTGTCCCTTGGCAAGTTGCTTCACCTCTTTGAACCTCCTTCCCTGTCTGTTCAAGGATGGAGGAGGGTTGATGGCTCATCCTTTCTCCCATCCTGTTCTTCTAGAAGAAACTTACTCTGGAGAGTGTTGTAGTTCAGGTACATGTTTCCAGGTTTCCTTAAAAAAGAATAGATATATGCCATTAAATCCTTTCCTGAACCAGTATCATGGACAGAAAGTTGTTCAAGGTAAGAAGCACCCTTGAGAGTGTGCCTGTGTTTGTACATTATGTAGGGACACCACCAGGGAGGAGAGCTCTGAAGGCTTGAGTGAGAAATGGTTGTAAAGGGTGTTTTGTGCAAGGCCACTTTGGATAACCACCATACAGTGAGAACATTTTGTTTTGGCTTAGGCTCTCTTCAGAGAAAGGACTTAATGTCTACACAAATGCTTTCACACACTGGTGTCGCTCTTCAGGCTGTTCCCTTGCACACAGCACCTGCATCAGTTCTGCTCCACAGTGTGTCTGGTGGGTGGGCTAAGATTACTATTTATTACACTAAAGGATTAATTTATGATCTATTTCTTTGATTTCAGCATGATTGTACCAGGGCTGCATGTGAAACTGCTCTGCAATCCTATTAAAACGGCAATGACTTTGTCTCACTGTCCTGCAAAGGAGTCAGCAACTACTGTCAGACAGTCTGAGAAACTGTGACAGTGAGGTCGTGGCTGTTTCCATCTTGCTAAGCTAACGGTAGACTGAACAGTGCAGTGAAGAGTCAAGTCTGGGCTGGTTTCTTTGCCAGTCAGTGCTGACCATGAATGCTGTGAGAAATGCCATCATTTAACTAAAACTCTCACTGCGGTAGAAAAAGCAGGGCTGGAAAGGGATTTTTGCTGTGTTTAGCCCTGAAATGCGAAATAAGTATATTTTGATTCTGTATTTGGTTATGAGTATGATTACTTCCTTATTGCAAACCGTGGTATAAATAACAACCCTAGATGCATTCCTGGCAAGCATTATTGCCGTTAATGGCAATCAGTGTGAGAGGTGGCTGCTTGGTCTTCTGCAGAATTGGGCTGTTTGTGATTGGAGTTGGTGGAAGGGAGGCTAAACTGTAATTTTACTGATTTAATCCCATGCTTGGAGATTAATTTAAAACTTTATTTTTTTTCCCCTGGGGGGAAGATTATCTGTTTGATTTAACATTCAGTGGCATTTACACTAGGTCTGAATGGCTCACATGATTTGATTTTTAAGTCTGAAACTCATTTTGCATTTTGAATCCTGTTTCTCCCTCCAGTACTGAGAAGGGAGCTGGCGATTGTTTTAGCAGTCTCATCACCTATGAACGGTTGCATTATGTTTAGTTTGAATCAAGTTGTGTATAAACAAAATGCCTGCCCTTAGGCATGTCTCCTGAATGTTGAGGATACATTCATGTAATCTTATAAGAAATACATCAATAAACTGAACAAATTGATAAACATATGTTTTCCCTTAATACATGATTGGTAGGAGCCATATGAGGATAGTGCAGATTAGAATTATCCAAATAGCAAAATAATTAAAAAGAAAAATCTACTAATATATTGGTTATACAGGGAAGAGACTGTAACAAACTGTTACTAGTACTTGTATTCTAAAAAATCTGAGTTATAGTTGGTGCAGCTGAGTGTTTGCTTCAGGGACTGGATATGTTGAATCTGATTTGGATCAACTCTGTGTGTGCAGCTAGGCATCCTTCTGGCAGAGAGTGCACAAGCCTACTTTATCTATCTTATTGAGAATCACCTCCACACCCACACCCACACCCCCAAACTGCTTAGAAAGCCACTGAGGCTTCCCTTTATTTCTTTTTAGTTGCACCATTTTTCACCTTGGTGAAAACACATTGGTGTTTCTTTTCCAGTGTATGATTGATTGTCCCGTGTTACTAAAAATTAAAGGATGATGTAACTAACTGTAATTGCACTTCTGTTTGTAGATCAAGCTGTTCTCTCCTTATGTCCCATGAGACCAAGATGTGGCATCAACTGTGAAGCCAGTTTCCATCAGACATTGAAAACAAGGCAGAGATATTAATGTGTGCATATCCATACATTAAAAAAAAACTGCTCCTGTCAGAGCTGGAATTAATTTCTTCATGTTTTTTTCCCCAGTCTCATGTACCATCTATAAAGTGTTTTATTCTAGGTGAATAAGTATGTGAAAGGGTATGTTTTCCCTTTAGACAACTTGATTCAGATTTGAGTACAGATGAAAGCATGCCTGACATTTATTTCCAAGACTGTACTGGGAGACAGGGCAACTTAATTCAGTGGCTGACTTTTGCATTCATGCTGAGAGGCATCAACATGCTAATGTACCACAGAATCCTTTCATACAGGTCCTAAATAAACTGGATTGGGATTTCATTGACATAGTGTATCAGGCTTCAGCAGGGTAAATTTTATAAAGGACTTTTACATATTCTGAAATGGGTGTCGGTGAGTGGACTAATATATTTATTGTGATGGTGAAAACGGAAGATTTTAGCACGTGTTGTGCTCAGAACCCCATAGAACAATACTGTTTCTTTTCCATATCATACCAAATCATCTTTAGAATACATAATTCAATGTTAGTTTTATTGCACAGATATAACTTCAGTGAACCATCAGAAACACATATCTGGCTCTAGCAAATTTTGTTATTGTGCCTGGTGGACAAAGGATCAAATCTTTCTGATATGGGTTCTCTTCTGCTGTGGGGAAAGGGAAGAAAGGAAGATTGCTCAGCTACCATTATTGGTGGTGGCACAGTATGAAGGTTAAAGCTAAGACAAGAATTTTACCGGTTTGCAATAGCTTCCATGTCAGCTGGAGACTGCCAGAAAGCATTGTGCTCCTGTCGGTTCTCATCACTGTTTCTGGAGCTTTTTGGAAAGGTGATGCTGAGGGTCTGTTTCTGTTGAGAGGTCCCTGTGCCTGGGGAATAACTGGAAGGGGAATATAGAGCTCATTTCTGGTCTTTCTGCACACCATGAACAGCACTTAGGAAGTAGAGCATTTGGCCTTATGTGCTGTAGTTTATTAAACTGCTCCTTGCCCTCAGATACTGCCAGTATCTCTCTCTCTCTCTCAAAGGTAAGTTCCACGTCACTCTGAGGTCTGCCTGTGAAAAAGTGTTGTGGTTTAACCCCAGCCGGCAATTAAGCATCGCTCAGCTGCTCACTCACTCCCCCCTGGTGGGATGGGGGAGAGAATCAGAAAAGTAAATGTGAGAAAACTTGTGGGTTGAGATAAAGACAGTTTAATACATAAAGCAAAAGCTGCATGCGCAAGCAAAGCAAAGCAAGGGATTCGTTCACCACTTTCTATCGGCAGGCAGGTGTTCAGCCACCCCTAGGAAAGCCAGGCTTCATCGCGTGTAACAGCTACTTGGGAAGACAAACACCATCTCTCTGAATTTCCCCCCTTCCTCCTTCTTCCCCCAGCTTTATATGCTGAGTATGACGTCATATGGTATGGAATATCCTTTTGGTCATTTAGGGTCAGCTGTCCTGGCTGTGTCCTCTCCCAACTCTGGGGCACCCCCAACCTCCTTGCTGGTGGGGTGGATTGAGAAGCAGAAAAGGCCTTGACTCTGTGTAAGTACTGCTCAGCACTAATGAAAACATCCCTGTATTATCAACACTGTTTTCAGCAGGAATCCACAAAAAAGTAGCCTCATGCTAGCTACTATGAAGAAAATTAACGCTATCCCAGCCAAAACCAGCACAAAAAGTCATTGCACCATTGACTTTCAATGTAAAGTGTGAGTCAGAAGTCTCCCAAGTGACTCTGCCTTTGCTCCTAAGGATTTTATGGTAATAACCTTACTTGGAGATGGCAGATGTGCAGAAAGACCAAGTCTCTTTCCTAATCAATGTGCAGGCTAAATCCAACAAAACACAGAGATGGAGATGTGCAGGAAAGATGTACAGTATATATACCATACAGACAGGTTGATGATAGTCATGTGCTGATATTAGTTCCTACTCTTCATTGGTGTTGCTTGAATAAATATGAATTCCTTCAAACTTCACAGTCTTCAGACCTCAAGAAACCAATGGCAGCTAATTTAAATTCTTTTTTCAGTGAGTGTGTGCAGTACGGAAATGCATCCCTCCATTCCTTCTTTGTAGTTGGAAATCCTTTGCCTGATGTCCCACTGAGGCTTTTGGCTGCTTGCAGCCTGTGCCGCAGGCAGCTGCTGTTCCTCCAAAGCATTGCTGTGGCAGAGGTGTGAGCTCGGTGTTCGTGTTTCGTGTCAAGACTGAAGGCTGTGGTGTAGGTATGAGGCTGGAGGGAAAGGACTTTGTGGTAGCAGCTCCTCACTCTGGTCTTGATCCTGCAGGAAGGTCAAGGCCATTGCTCTCCGGTGGATGTATGAACAGGCTGTGGACCCAGGAAAAGTAGGTAAAATGCAGCAAAGAAAATACATTATTTTCAGCTCCTTCCTTACCTGCTGCTTTAATCTCAAGGACCTGGGATAAATAAAGGTGCTGAGGTAGTTGCAGACAAATGGTATTTTTACAGAGTTAAAGTGTAATCCTCCAGGTAGGAGCAGGCAGGCTCTCAGGCTTTGCTGAAGGCTTCAGCCTGCTCACCACTGAGCGCTATATTCACTGACTGTCAGAAGAGCCCCTAGTTAATTTCAGTATTTGTACCACTTTTTGGAAGAAATCAAGCAGTGCAGAATGGGACAGTCACATTCTGGTGACTGTGTCCATGCCCCAGCTGTCCCAGAGTTTGGACCTGTCCCCAGAGCAGCTCTGGCATTGCTGGAGGTCACAAAGGGACTGCCCTATCGAAACCCCTTCATTGAAACATAGATCAAAAAGTACAAGTGTTTGCATAATACCTGGTTGTAACATGTGATTGAAAATTTTAGCATTCAAAATTTTTGAAGGGATGGAAAAGGACTCTTGTGTTCCACCAGTTCACCTTGGAGTCACATAGGTTCCTCAATATGGACATAATTTTTGTTTGTTGTGGTTTGGTAGACTCTCTCTTGTAGTTCAGGGCTTGTCCTTGTACAGTTCTCCTCCTTTATCTCCCATGAGCCTCAACTATGCTCCAGAAAATAAGTTTTCCTGCAGGGAAAACGTGTTTCCAATCCTTTAGTTGCGGAGGCAACTTTTAAAGTACAAACTAGTAAAGTCTGTGTGAGTTTCCAGGCATTCTGACTATCTAAAATGAAGATATAACCAAGCTGGCTTTGAACCATGTAGTTTGCATATAACAAGGACAATGTGCTGAATTAAAGTAGCAAATAAGCTGTGATGAAAAGCTGGTATGTGGGGCTGGGTCAAGGCAGCTACCTCGCTTCTGGACTAGCTTGATCCAAGGAGCCTCCAGGATCTCTGCAGCACTGCAGCATGCTAAGCAGGCACATCCCCAGCAATGAAAGGTTGTATAGATGTAAGCTGCCATTACTGATCTTACTGAGGTGCTGTCTGAGACTGTATCCTGGCTCCTTTTTAGGCTATGACCTTGGAGTGCACAAGGCTGCTTCCTCCGCTGCATCCCATTGCTCTTGATTTCCGCAGAATGGGAAGCTAAGCAAGCTCCAGCAGGATCCCAGCTGGGTAATTAAAATCCTGTGGCACGCTCTGTTTTTTCTTGGTAATTAGGTACAGCCTTAGGCAGTAAGGGTGGGATTCATCTCATTTAACTGAAAGTGTTGGAAAGTTCTGAACTGGTTGTGTAGGTTGCCCCTAAAGGAGAGAGGCAGGTACTTCCAGTGGATGCTTTAATTTATCCTGGAATGGATGAGATGAATTACACTGGAGGTGTCTTTCTCCACTGATTGCATAGAAGAAACCTCAATGATTACATTGGACTTGATGCCAGTCTTTTACACAACTAAAGTTTGGTGAGGTGCATCTTTCAGTATTTGAAGCTGCATCTAAGCCATGTGCTCTAATATTTATTGTTCGGGGTATCGTAACAGAAGATGCATGTTCCTAGTCAAAGGATCTGAGCTACCTAGTATAAATAACAGCTTGTTTAAAGTGATGAGAAGGTAGTATGTGGGAATAAACCATATGAGACCATTTAAGAAAAAGTCAAAATCTCACAAAGCCTAAAAATTCAGCCAAATCAGTATATGAATCTAGCTGGAGCAATTGCATGAGTAGCTACAACTAGCGCCTTTGTAGATCAAGTTTGCAGGACAAAATTTATGGGTAGTATTCTAGGGAGTATGCTGCTTTATTTTCCTTGGTTTGACTCCTAATCTAGCCATATATGTAACAAATGCCTTTCTATGTATTTTCCAACAGATAGCAGCAGTTCACGTAGAGGTTTTTTTTTTCAGTGAAATTACATGTGAATCGAAGAGGACCTTGAAATATCTCCTTTTCACTCAGAAAGTTCAGTGTAATTCTAATGCATGCAATACATGCTGATTTTATCACCATAGCTAATTTATGAGAAGTATTGTTAAAGGGTTGAGTTTATCTCAAGACTGAGCCAATTAAAAACAGTTTTATTCACAACACAAAGGAAGAAAAGGAAAAGAAAACAGGGCTTTTCTTGGTAGTTTAAAGTTATGTTAAATCCATTAGTTCAAAGAGAGCATTATAAAGTACATTTTCACCAGAAGCCTAATTAGAGTAAACTCAACAGCTAGGAGCATCAAGGACTGGAAATGCCCCCACAGACCATGTCTGGGCTATTGAACCAAATTCTTCAGAGTTCCCGAGTTTGGTGCACACCCTGGCCATGACAGGCTACTGAACTGGAGTGGATACATGGTCATGTGTCTGCCAGGTATCTCCTGAAGTGATTGTGTGGACCAGGTGGGAGCCACATGTGCTGTCACAAGAGTTGGTTCTGTTTGGCTTCAGCTACCAAACAGACCCTTTTTGAATGTTTTTTTGAGTAGATTGAGAGCTGATTTGGGGGAAATGCAGAGAAAAATGACATTGTTACTGGAGGACAAGCAGATCCCTAGAGAGCAGGAAAAACAGATTATGAAACAGGAAAGCAAGTATCATCATTCTTATGTCATGCTGTACATTTATTCCACCTAAACTTCTAATGATACTTAACACATTCTGACATGAATAATTTCTGTAGTGTTGCCCTTTACATAGGTCATTTTATCTGCTGTAAGTCTTTCAGTATGCTCAGAATTAAAATCACTACTCACTTATAGTTGACTGAGATTCCTGCACAGCATTTTTCCTCTGTAAGATCAGCTGCAGCTCAGTTTGGTAGAGGCAGCATGCTTTGTACAGGCACCTTGCTTCCAATAACCAAAGGCAGTTGCATAAAAGTTGTTTTTCTTTCATATCTGTAGCACAATTATGGGGATCTTCATCCACGTTTGCATTCTCAAAGCATGCAAGGTATGCAGTAGAATAGGGAAAGATGAAAAGATTGAAAATAAAGGTTGATTCCTTAGAATTTTTTTTTAAATATATTTCGTTATTGTTGCAGTCCCTGTTATGTGTTTATTGCACTAGTGAGTTGAAAGCTGAGATGATGTATTCATGGCCTGACTGTTAATGTTCTTTTTTCTTCTGACTGTACATGAGTTGTGAAGAGAAAGATACCGTGTGTGATCGAGTCCTTTACATGGCAAGCAGTTCCACTGACATAAAGGATGACAAAATCTGGCTGTGTGGAAATGATTGAGTTATTTTTGAATTGTACTAAAATCACAATTGATGAGGTTCAATAGAGGAGTCTGACAAATGACTGATATCTGCGTTTCTTCTGCCTGGCCTTAAACTGTCTGAAGGCCAAAGCAGACAGCAGCTTAATTTGCAGCATGCTCAGGACTGAGTCTGGACTGGGATTTGCTCTGTGAAGATCGGACCTGCCTCTATGGCCCATCTTTGTTCCAGCTACCAAGCAAATGGATGAATTATTTGGGCTTGCTTTTTCTGCTGTTTTTGAAAATGCTGAATACATCACTCTTTAGCTTCTTGACATTAATCAAACTATACTAAAATGTTAGGAAAGTGTGAACTACCTGTTTCTTGTACAGTGATCTAACACTGCATTCAGTTGCTACATTGTGGTGCCAATGGCAGCAAAACGTTCCACGTACTTCTCCAAGTGTAGGGCAATGTGAATAATGATGCTGCAGTCTGATTCTGGAGCTTCTTGTATTTACATTGAATACTGTGTTTTTTAAATCAGTATACAAACATACCAGCACGTATTAGTTTTCTGACCAAACACAAATTACTTTTTCCTAATCTATTATCAAAGCAATTTCATGTGGATAATGTCATTTCAATATTTATGGATACCTTCTGGATTTGTAATATTTATACACTTTGGACAGATGTATAGAATTTGTTAGAGGTCTGCGCTTTTTTTTTTTTTTTTTTGGTTGGGGCTCAAAGAGAACATTAATTGCTAAGCTGTTACAACTTCAGGTAGGCTTTTAGGTGATTTCTTTTTCAGATATTCTGAGGTCAGGTTAAACAGCTTAGCTCTGGTTTCATCAGTGCTCGAACCTTGGTTGGCCAGCTTCCATTGAGCTCTGGAAAGCCTGCCCTGTCCACTGCCTCTGCAAGTATCCCAGCTTGCTTTGGAGTGGTGTGTAGAGCTCTGGTTTTAAGCAGAGCCAAATAAAAGCCAACTAGAACTTTAAAAATTGGCCAAAAATGTGAAGGACAATTCAAAAAATTTTGAATTGGTGGGTGTCTTTTGTGCCTATGTTTATATAAGCTTAAATGCATGTAATTAATACAATTTTTTATTCAAAAATAGAACAAGAGATAGTCAATTGCACATCCAATAGCTGCAAATCCTAAATGGGTCAAATTTGGTGACATAACTAGTTCTTATTCCATTATTTTGGATAAAAGACTGAACCTGCCTCATTGTCGCTGTTTCTGCAAACACTTAAGCAATTAACTCCACATATAAACAGCAAATAAAATAAATGAAAAACCTTTTATGTAGTAGCTTGGAGGATTCTTCTGTATAGTTCTGTAGCACCCAAGCTATGTAAATTGGTTTATTCTCAATGCCACAGATACATTAATAAGCAGATCTCTGTGTGACACAGTGAAGTGCACAGTTTCGTGATGGCAGCACTGCATTTTAGTTAACTGATTATTATTTATTTTAAGTAGATTTCGTGATAGGAACACAGTAATACGTAGGTAGCATCAACCAGCTACATCCAAAGACACAGACTGGGAAAAATCCAGCCTACCAGTTGCATTCTACTACTGTTGAGTAAATTGACTAAAAGAGGAAAGTTGATAAGTGTGAAGTGAAGCTAGAGAAAAAGTGAAATTAAATTTTACTTAAAAATAATAAATTTTATGTTTAGAATACTGTCTTACTATCAATTAAAGATCAAATCCATATGGAACATGGGGATTTCAGGATTTAGAACATTGTAAGTTCTCACGTAGTGGCTTGTTTCCACATTTTCATTGATGCTGCCCCTGAAGATTGCTAATGCTTCTCTTCTATGAAAGGAAGGATCTTAAACCACAAGCATTCACTGAGTATGTGTATTTGCATGTGGGATCGACTAGTGACTTGTAGAATTTGTGTACACCCCTCTCAGAATGGAATATAAATCTCTTTTATTAGCAGAGGCAGCTTCCATATATTTAAATGTCTGAAATCCCTCACAGATAAACTTTTGATGATTATTTTGGTGAGCAGCAGCTGCTGCATTTAGTGAGATGGCCCAGTGATATGGGTAATTCGGTGCTTATTCACCAATAGGGGAAAAATAAAAGTCCCTAACATAATGGGTAATGAATGTGTCTGACTTCAGTGACTACAAGGGTTGGATGGTGACTCGTCTTCCTGTGAGGCTGAACATAGCTTTTTTCCCCAATACTTTTTGACATTTTTCATACTGAAGAATACATAAATCTCTCTCTCTCTCTTTTTTTTTTTTTTTTTTTTTTTAATGCAGCTTGGCTTTAACAGCTTCAAGCAAGTTATGCTGAACAAATCAGTCTTACTTTATGTCTGATGTTAAAGAGCTTGTTATTCTTTCAGATTATGAGGAAAGCTGTTAATTGTTATGATTCCAAGTGCACAGTTTTGCCTATATTCATTTATGTAGTTATTTTCCGTTGTTTTAAGGAAGTGATTGGTTGTAAAAGACATGCAAAATACTAGGCTCTCAATATTACCTTGGAAACTACAGAGTTTCACCTTCTTATTTCAGAGCTGGGAAAGGGAGCACATCTCTCCTGGCAACTTCTGAATTCTTCCAATGAAAATGGTACTAATTTCTTACTTCTGTTGGTGACTTTTGCTTGTTTTGCTTTTCATGTTCAGAAGAGACTGTTATGATGAGATGATCTATCCCTCAGCAAAGTACAAGCTGTGGACTTAACACTGGACAATTTTGTATGAAAAACATAACTTTGAATGATGACAAATTTTTTAGGATGTCATGTAGGAAACACTGTCTTGGTTCATGTTCTCATGCTCTCCCAAACTTATCCTCTCACTGTCTTGAGGAGATTCCGATTCCTTTTTCAATCTCTTTCTCTGTACTTCCAGCACTCTCCAATGTAGTTTACAGTGGTATATGGCTGGGCTTGACTCTGCTGTTGGGCAATACGACTGCCAGATTGAACACCATGCTACTTGGCTCTGGAGAGGAGTATGATGTGGACTGTGTCACATATTGAGTGACAGCATTTATAAAATGTTTTATTGTATAATAATGTAAAACTTATCAGTCTCACTGTTTGGTCCAGATAGGTGCATAATTGGTGTTATTAATCTTATTTATCTGGGATAGTATTTTTAGTCTAATGAATCATAACCCCTGAGGAGGTTCCACAAGACAGCATGGGGTTTTAAAAGCAAAGGAAAGCAAGTCTTGTTTTTCCCTCCCACAACACTCCTACTTTTCAGTGCGAAACACTGTCAACCTGCCACAAATAAACATATATAATACATTTATTCATCTGCTTCTCTTGATTATCTCGAAAGACATGTCAGTCTAAAGCTTCTGAGTTGGAATCTGACCTGCTGATAAGCTGATGTGCAAGTTGTCTGAGATAAGAAGAGAACAGATACTGTCTTGTCAGTAAAAAGCTGGATCTCGGAACTCATTGGAGCCATCCATGCTGCAGTACCGAAGTGGGGATGCTAACCTTTACTAACAATTTTAATTCCTTAAATGCCACTCTCAGATGCAACTTACAGGTGAGAGACCACTTGACTTTGAAAGTGTTCCTAGAGGACACAGGTCTTACCAAAATGCAGCCTAATAGCTCTGATTTGGGACTTTAAAAAAGGGCTGTCAACTTCATGAGAAATTGCTTGTAGACAGAGATCTTTTTCTAAAGCAAATTGGTATTTATTGATCATTCCTTTTACAGGAGGAAAAAAGACTTTGTATAGAGACTTCACAAAAGGACCTTTAACACAGGACCAGGTGAAATAGCTGTATTCCTCTCTGGAATATAAATTGACTTAATCTCCCTTTACCTAAAACCAGTTTTTCTCCATACGGTTTCATCTTCAGTGTAAAGGCTTAATAAAATTTGTGGCTGAGATTTACTCTGCTTCCAGTTTCCACTTCAGAAATAAATTATGTTATTGTCATTATGTAATGAACTGATCAGTTAATGAGCTCTTTAACAGTTACTAAAAATATAGATTAAGACTTATAGAGCTTACTAAAGGACATTAAAAGACCAGATATTAAGAAAAGATTATTTTCTTATTATCAAAGTTTCAAAACGCAGTCTGATGTTTGATGGCAGATCTGGCTGTTTAGAATACGACAAAAATTGTTTATTCCAGTGTTTGGGTTTTTTAATTAAGGAAAAACTTAATATAATAAGGGTAATATGAATTAACACTGGCCCTGAAACTGAACATCAGGATTTTGTTAATTTGAGATTGAGCCAAATAGGAGCAGAGTATGCAGTCCTTGCTTTGTGACCTCCTTCACTTGGAGAGGTCTTGAAGCATTCAGAGTCATAGATGAACAAAAGCTTCTCAAAGTTTCTTACAACCTAGTATATATACTACCACCTTTGAAAAAATGGAATTTTAGATCCAGAAGGCTGGAGGTATGTCGAGACTTGATTTTACATTAGGAAGACCTTGGCTGACAACCTTCTAGCCATTTCAAAGTCCTAGCTGTGATTGTATGAGGCAGCAGTTTGCTTTAATGCTGCTGAATCAGCTGCACTCTATGGAGATTACAGACCTTTTATCACCTGCAGAAAGTTAACCTAGCAGCGCTCAAGACCATGGGAGTCTTGCTTTTGTCACCCTAGAAAACAGATCTGGGAAAGTCCCATTTGGTACTTGGCAACACAGCTATCCATTTTGGCTACACACTTGAAAATGTAGACCAAAGCATTTGTTGTACTAGCATTAGCTCTGATAAGAAATTGGACATATTGCTGGTGGTTTCCTAATTTTGCATAGTCTATTCTGCCAATTTATATTATAGCCAAATGATTGGTTGTGGGACTGGAATTTAAGGTGCAGTGCTTTTTTTCTCTCTGTCATTCGGCTACCCAGGGCATGATAGGTTTCTTTCTGATTCCTTCTTGGCACCCACACTTAGATTATTCTTCTTCCCTTCATGTTGATATATGCTTTTTGTTTCTTCTTGACCTTCAGGAAAACTCTTTAAAGATGATTGAGCTAAAGGCAAACCGAGCATGGGGATGTGTCCTGAATGAGCAGGAGGTGCTACCCAAGGGAGGGAGGAGGGCTGAGGGAAAAGGCAGCCTAGCAGGAAAAATCAGTATGTTTCTTAATTTTCCTTTCACAAATTGTTTTTTAAATTGTCTAGAAGAAGACCAGGTACTTTGGACAGGGAGTGCTACCCTATTAATTTCCATTTTTTGGAATTTCAGGGAGTGCTACCCTATTAATTTCCATTTTTTGGAATTTCTCTTGAAATGACATACATGGGCTGTTTTCTTCCATTGTGTTTTTGCAACTTTTTCTCATTGAAATTTTAAAGAGAATTTATTTAAGTAAAGAACAGAACATAATGAATTCATATAGTATCATTATTTTTAGCCACATTTGATCATTTAGCCAGGCACGCCTGCAGCAAAATAGCATTGGTGCTGGCAGAAAACAGGTAGTTAAGCAGGTAGGCTGTAAATATCTACAGTTATTGCTTGAAAGCTATCAATTATTTGTGTTCCCAAGTTTAACTGTCACACTGAATATTCACCCTGCAAACTGAGAAACAGCAGCCAATCTAAGCAAGTCATTTGCTTTTCAGTATTAATTTCACTTCTTGTGCCAGGCTTTGTAAATGTTTCCTCATATATCATTGTCACGGTGCCATACATTTGAAATGTCAAATTATGCAGCTTCTGGTGTCAGAAGAATAATATTAGCAGCAGGGAGGGACAAAAAAATACCATGCAGAGAATAAATATTTGTTTTCAGTAGCTTCCTTACCTGGTATTGCAGTTCTACAGACAGTTATTTAAGGGTTGTTTGGGTGTACAGAAGATACATCCTTTGAGTATTTTAGCCATCCCTTGAGGAACCTTTTTGCTATCCTGAAAACAAATGGTTTGTGCATTTCAGCTGCTGTATTTCTTTCTTTCCCTAGGCTCTTGCATCCAAAGTGAACATGCCAGAAAGGGCAGATAAATGTCATTCTTTTTAGTAGTGATTTTCCAATTATTGTTAGTTCACAAGCCTTTTAGGAGAAACTATAGCACTAAAGCAGAGGCAAACTTTCAGATGACTATGTATTGTGTGTGGGAGACAAGGGCTTTATTCTGCTCTCCTACACCCCATTTACCATCAGATTTATGCCACACTAGCACAGCAACTGAAGATTAAACAGGGATTAACCTTTCTGGTTATCCACAATTTCTCACACTATTTGTAGAATTAATATAATTTACCACTGGGTTATTATTTTCCTAGTGGAGTAATACTGCTGTAGAGGTTAGAGAAGTCAGGGCTGTGTAATAACCTATTTATAATAATAAGTGAAAGGTGATCACATTATTACCCTGAAGAGGCTTCACAGAAGGAGGTCTGTGTTATGTTGTGTTTTGTCATTCAGACTGTGTCTTTCTACCCAAAGCAACAGATGCTGTGCTCCCTGTCCCTGGAGCCAAGCATGCTGACTTGCCTCCACCATCCCTGACCCTTTTTCATGCCTCTTCCCACTCCAACAGAGCTATTTACATCAGCATGTCCTCTTATGGTTTGAACATTTCAGACTGGTGGATAAGTCGAGAGGGCTGAAGTCCAAATTTATTGTCCTTGGGCTAGGTTCATTTGCTCATGCATGAACATCTAGTGCTGTCTGAGCTGTCCAAGGGGATCTCTCCAGCAGCCTCCAGAAGGGAATGGGTCTCAGAGACATCTTGTGAAATATATACCAGCTCTGCAGGGATATGTCAGATACTCTAGAGTGTGTCCCAAGTGGCAGCAAGGTATTTAAATATGCATTACCACACCGGGCTCTAAATAATCAGTTTGCAAATTGGAAATGCATCTTTCATTTTCTGAATATTCAGTTCTGTAAGGGAGCATTGAAGGCTGTCATGATGTCTAAATGCCCCATGCCATTGCTCAGGTCCAGGAAAGAAACACACAGAAAAATTCTGGTATTTCAACCAACTGCCTCTGTAGGGGCAGGGATGAGCTGGAACTGGAACCTCCATCGTTTTCGTGCTTCTATAACCTAAGCAGACCCGTAAGCCTCTCCAGGACTTGGATCATCTTGGTGTAATATTAACATTAACCATAATGTAATAAGTTAAGGTAAGATGAACTGATGCCTGCAAATGCCTATCTTCTTTGTTTCTACAGGCAATTTAAATGAGTTGCTTAAACCATACATCTGACTTGTAGATCACTTGAGTCAGTAAAAATGAATTCCTACTTTCAAAGCAAAAAGGGCTAATTTGAGTCAGAGCCTTGGCCCAGGCAGAGGCATCAGAACCCAAAATTTGCATGGAAAGTAAAATGTCCAAAGTACATATTTTTTCATAAAGACTTCATACATAAATCACTTGCTAATCTTTTGCAACAGTTACCTGTTTCTTAAATCACCACCTTTAGTGTTCTTTTCCTATTTCTGGACTTCAGTTGTGACAACTCTTATACAATATAGTAGTTCATATTCAGATAATTCCTAGTACCTTTCCAATAGCCTGAAGCGCACTGTCTGAGCTTTCCAAATAGCACAAAATGCTGGATTTTGTGATTTAAATGTGGCACATCTGTTTTCTATGTGAAACTTAAGGTGTCCAATGCAGAAGATATCTGTGAGCAGCTGTACACAATTCAGAATGAATTTCTGGTACCTTCACTGTTTTTTTAATATATTATTTTATTTATTATATAATTTTATAGAAAAAATATTATTTACCCACAAGATGAAAAACCTTTTCACCAAGTTTTTAATCTTGTGGGTAAATAATATTTTTTCTATAAAATTGTCAATTTCAAGCTATGTGATTGTATTAAATTTTAGCTAGTGGTCTGGATCTCCTTAAGAATTTATAGAAGTACATTACTGCATTACACAGATTTGAAATATACAGATGTAAAAATACTACATGTACTTAACAGTACTTATGTCTTGGTTTCATGTATGTTTGCCTATTGAAAAAACTCATTGAGTATTTCTTGCTGTTGATCCTTATTATTTGTCTTGATTCCAGTGTAGCTAGTCTCTCAGTGTTAAAAATCATGAGTCAAACTGGAAGGTGTGGAAATAGCTTTGGCTTCATGAAATGTGAAAAAGAAATAATACACATGTGTTCTCCTATATTTCATTTTACGGTTGCATTGTGGTCAGGGTTTTTTAATCCACCCATGACTAAAGAGATACTGATAAGAAATAAGCAAGATAAATCTGTGATATCATTGAATCTCTTGAGTTGAAACTAGAAGAACAAGTCCAAATGGCAAGAGTCCAAATAATGCTTCATCTGTTCTTAAAAACCACTGAACACAAGGTTTTCTTAACATCCCCAGCTGCTTCAGGACTTAACTGTCCTTATAAACAGATAGATTTTTCCTACACCTTGCATAAATCTTTTTTTACCAGTGCTGCCAACTTGTTTTATACAGAGGGTGCACAGAAAATAATTAATCACTGCCATGTTTATGACAGTATTTCACATCTCTCATTATGCCTCTAAGCCAGTCCCATTGCTCTATAATCTCTCCTCACATATTGTGTTTATCAGTCTTGCTGATTTCTGCTGAACTTAATTTCCTAAATTGCCACCTCTGTCTGATGAACTACATCCACACCTATACATCCCAGATTTGCATTTGCCTTGTTTGCATCAGCATTGCACAAGTGGCTCCAGTGCAGTTTATAGCTTCCTGGTCCTCTTTTGCTAGTTTCTTTTTTTTTTTTTTTTCTTTTGGTGTCAGTTGGTGGTGATGACGGTGATGGATGTGAGGTGCCTCTGGTCTTTTGTCAAGAACAGGACCCGACTGTGCGAGGTGCTGTAAGAGCAGAGCACACCAGACAGCTCTGCCTCCAGGCAGACCTTGCAGCCTTCCCGAACCCCAGCTGCACTGTGCTCCAGGGAGGGTGAGACAGTTCCTCGCTGTGCACTGCTCACGACTTACTCAGCTCAGCCGAGACTCTGTCTCATGTCTACGACTTGAAGCTTAACATCCTCATTGTTCGAATGGATTGTATGAAACCTCTTTCTCTTTGCAGTAGTTAACAATAGCTGAAAGGAGCTATTTTCTGGAGACTCAGTGCAGATACTTTCTCCTTGTAACAGGGAAACTGCTGCTGTTTTTATCCAGCATGTCCTCAGTAGGTTGCGCTTTCACCCCATGTGCAGCGTGAAACCGTTGGAGCAGCTTTCTGCACCAATCTTTTTTTGCCCTTGACATTTACAGAGCCTCAATTAGGGAAAAAATCTCACGTAGTCATTATATACAGACTGTGGCTATAGCAGGATAGCCATATGGATCAGTGAAAGCTTTGCCTTCGTGATCAGTACTGCTGGGATTCCACATGGTATATCATAAAGTACGTTTTTGTAGTCACTGATGCTCCTTCCCCTGTCTTAGGCAACCGCTCGAGGTATCTGGTGTCTCCAGGTGGCATGGAGCTGGCTGGTAGAGTTAGTTAGGTCACCCTGAGGAAACTGGACTTTCTGAAAGCCAGTTAATACAGCATTTCCTTTAAATTGCGTACATCCTGTATCCATCTTTAAATACAAATATCTCGTCTTCCTCTCTCCCCTTTCACAGTCAATGGTTTATTTCCCTAGCTTTGCCCAGGACTTCCCAACTGCAGGAACATCACAGGCAGTGCGGTCGTGATGACCATCACCGGTTGCCCCTGTGGCTTTTTAGGCTTAGAGGCAGCAGTGCTGACTTCCCAGCAACGTGTTCATGGTCACAGAAACATATGTGCAATTGGCTTCTTGATTTCAACGGCTTCATTAAAACAAATGGTCGTTAAAAGCTGCGAGGAAAGCAGCTTTTTGAGCCTTTTTTTGAGAAGCAGCAGCAGGGCCGCTGGCTGCGCCTGGCTGTCCTGCAGGTGGCAATGCACAGCAAGGAGACAGCACGGCAGAGGGATGTGAAGAAAGCGCAAAGTTAAAATTAGCATGCTTCTTCACAAATGTGTGTCAAAATGCCTTCTTGTGCTTCTGACTGGGGTGCCCAGCTGCTTTTGCTAGCGCCAGGCATAAATCTGAGTCCTTGTGGAAACAAGTGCTGGAAGCAGTGTTGGGATGGATTGCTGCATGTTTGCAGTTCGCTGTCTGGGCTTGGGTGGGAATGGGCATTTATGATCTTATTCCCTCCCTTTTTCCATTTGTCATCTTTTCTCCCTTTGTTTGTGCTGCGTACAGAGCTCATTGCTATAAGGGGAAGGCTGTAAAATACCTGCAAGCCGATTTATAGCTTCTGTTTCTGTAGGTGGGCCAGAGGGTTTCTTTCCTTGTGGTATCCTTCCAGCTGGTTCTGGTGGGTACTTTTCTGCCAAATCATTCCAGCTGTTTCACTACAAACTCAAACACTGACCATGTTTTCCAGTCTTGTTACCACAATATTTCATATCTGGATGTTCCCTTAACCATTGTCTTGGGGCTTATGCTTATGTTCTCAGTACAGTAAGAATATTCTGCAATGCACTTTATTTGTAAAATATGAGTATCTTCAGCTTTAAACACTGCCAATATTTTCTCACATAATTTTTTTTTCTTTCTAACTGAGCTATTTTTGCAGCTGATAGTGACATTTACAAAAGAGAAACTAGGGAAGCTGTAGCAGACCACTCACTGAAATCTAGCAATCTTTATCATGGACTTCATTACTCTTCACATAATTTATTCTGCTCATGTTTGATTTGATTAGAAATACTTCCAGTGAAGCAGGTTGCAGTATTTGAAGTGCTTGATCTTCTTCAAGCTTTCTTCAGTGCTTAAGAATATACAGGAAACCCTTGGATTTTTTTAGCCTGTATTGTTTTCTGCTGGTTTTTGGCTGTGGATCTTAGAAACATTAGTAAGGCAAGAGATGGCAGTGAGTATGCACTGTGGTAATGGATATGCATGGCTCTTGTCGTGTGAAGTCTCTAAGATGATGCCTTGTGCAATACCATTTGTGTACACAAATGAAAAGGCTACATGTGCAAAGTTACTTCCAAAGAGAAGCACATGCAAATAAGTCAGGTTTGCTACTATAAATGCTGTGTTTTGCATGTCTGCATGGAAAGCTGTGAGTGTGACAAATTTTGCAGATATAAGCAGAAGGTTCAAATGTTTTCTGATGTAGTTGGCAACATTTCTGATTTATTTTTCTCCAGATGTATGTACACCCATTATTCCTATTATAGTCTTTAAAGTACCTAAAACAGGCTGCAATGTGAACTGTAGTGATTTATTTTAGACAGAGTATTATGTGAAATTATACTTAGGATGATGAACACAAGAATTTGAGGCAACCTTCAAAAGGCATGGGTTTTGTATCATTTTATGTCTTTCCCTTCGTTTCTTTGTACAAAGCCTTGTTTGTTGGCTTGCACATTTTGCAGAATGTCACATATTTTAGCCACTGTGAACTTCATTTGCTACCTTGGAGTTTGATTTGTGCTTTTTTTCAAGATCATATGAGGTGATTAATTAATTGATTGAACTATGTAGCTCTCTTTCATATTTGTTTTTAGAGTAGCGAAAATAAGTTCAAATTAATGATCAGTAGTCTATAAAGAATTTAACCAAATTACTCTTCATCTTGCAGTGTATTTTTATCACCTGTATCAAAATGTTTTTATGTGTCCTCAGATGTGGGTTCTTCTGCTGTCTTACCAAAATTTATTAATCTGTCAAATATGATGGACTTTCATAGCAGCATTGAGGAAGGGCATTTGGCAAGGCTCACTCAATTTCAGATCCCTGATTTTACAAAAGCAAAGTTCCACCTGAGAACTGCAGCATTGGTGATTTATTATTTTATAGCACTGATTCTGTGACCCATTTCTGCTGTTGTGATCTGTCTAGGATTCCCAGGCATTGCAGGGCATGTTGTCTTGCAGTTTTACCATTGGAAAAAGAGGAACATACAGATGAGCAACTCGCTTCAACCCTGAGTTGCATGGGTCTTTGCCCTGGGGCAAGGCATTGAAGGAGGAGGTTACTGCACTGCAAGAAGCTGAGTATTTTTCATCCTTGAGAAGCACCCAAGCATCCAATAATGATGTGCAAAGACAGAAAAGAATCGGTAAACTCTGGAGAACACTTTGGTTCAGTGCTGTGGCCAAAGGCAGAAATAACATAATGTGGCACCAGACTGATGGTGCCTAGCTGTAGCAGTACTCTCAGAAATGGTGGTGATGCTAACCAGGATGCTTTTGTCTGGTAGCATCCATTAGAGTGCAATAGCCCAAGATACCAATTTTAGCATCCTTTTCCCCCATTAATTTCCTATTCATTATTTATTATTACTACTACTACTACTATTATTATTATTAATAATGTTAATGTTAATATTAATTTGATGGTGATGGTTCCAGGTTTCCTTTGAACTTTTTGTCTACTTTTTTCACTCCCTTTGCTGAATTAAGCTATATTTGGAATGCTTCTAATGGAGTATTTCTACCATCTGCTCTCTGCAGCAATTATTCAAATTATTTGCAACCCTCTGTGCCAGCAGGGGTGAGGCTATTGCGGTCCTTTAAAGCTACAGATTTCCTAACTGACATATTTTTACCCTGGGATATTATACAACTGGTACAGATCTGTAATTCTCCAGGATCAGGTGGGGGTGGGGCGTTATGCCTACATTTCCAATAATTTCAGTGTCTGACTCTAAGGAAACTATTATCTCTTTGTTTTTGCAGGACAAATCAAAAGAAAGATGGTACTATTTTTTATGTCCCAGTTTGCTGTTTTTTAAAGTTTTCCTTCCTTTGCAATCTCAGCCTGTGCTAGAATCCTCCAGATCCTGAATACCCTAATTTGTTCACAGCACTGAACACAGCACAACACGTGCCTGCACTGGCTGTTCTCTCTGTCATTCAGAATACAGGTCCCTCTCTATTTTGCCGTGATTAAGGTACTGCAGTAGTCTGTCCTATATTTGTCCTGCCTCTTCTGGTATTCTCCTGCTATAATAAGAGGAATGATTTTCCTACTTCATGTCCTGTATCACTTCTTCCTAGTGAATCAGGGTTGGTTTTGAAATGCAAATGCAAACTCAAGATATCAGTAGATCTGCATAGACACTTCATCGCCTTAATTTTTGGGAGGACTTAAAATCAAGGTAGGAAAAGTAATGTGCATGTTACTGTGAAAATAAGAATTTTTAACTGCATTATAAAGTGTTGGAATGTTACAAAGAGCAACTAAACACCCTCTGTGCTGATGGGCGTACATGTAGCTGAGAGTTATAAGCAGTTCTGTTCCACTTCTGACCTTCTCAATTGAGATTTTCAGAACAGTATCAAAGTAACTTCACAGCCAGCAGAAATCTTTTTAGCTTTCAGCAATTATTTATTCATTTTATAGACACACATACTTTAATTATAACATGAGAGGTGTGCAGCATCCACCCCACCCCATGTTTTCAAAGCCACGTGGGAACCACTGACTGTGCTTGTGTTATAGGCAGTGATTTCTCCTGGCATTGAAAACTGATAATCTCTTGGTTTGGGCACTAAAATAATACAATTGAATACAAGCACTAGGCCCCACAGATGGAGATAATGATGAAAGATTTGAAAACATATGGCTCTGAATCTTTGTTTAGAAACACATGAAGATTTTTGAGAATTTCCAAATAAGTTAGTTACTGCTATAGTTACAGAAATATAAAGCACAGTCAGCAAGGAAAGGTCTTTAGCATTGTGCTTTCCTGAGTACCACAGGTGATTTCTAGGGAAGTTCCCATTTTGAAGCTATTAATAGGTTCTGCCCATACTGTCCTTTGTCCTCATCCAGCTGCTTTTTCTCCAAAGGTTGCTGTCAGATTTTCACAAAGCTGCCAGTGTTCTTTCCCCTTTACTCTACACCATGTACTATGAGAGGGGCTGTGGGTCTCTATCATTTATCTTCCTTTTCTTATGGCTGTTACTTGTTACAATTTTAAAGCAATAGTCTTTTATTACTAGAAACCTGGCTTTGTCTATCTTAAAGAATTTTGACCTCTTTGCGTATTGTGCAATGCTACACATACATGTACAAAACATCTATCATAACTGCCAGGAGTGCACAAGTGATACCACTGCTGCTTTGATAGTCATTACAACTGCAGGCAAGATTTTTGTTACTCGCTGGGCTGATAACCTCCTATTTTGCACATTGCCTTGCTTCTGAGGAACTCAATTGCTTTTTGGACATTTTGACTTCTGTAGAGTTAAAATCTTATTAGGCAGCATCTTCAAAGAGTTACAAGCCCAAGAGAGGGGGAGAGTGGCATCCTGTGGTGGTCTTAATCCCCAGAACAGAAAGCCAGGCTGAAGCTCTGTGGAAGTAGCAAGAGCTTTTGCTTTCTACTACAAGGTTAGCTTTAGCAAATGTGTTACATGGATAAGTTAAAAAAGCTGGTGATTCACATTTGTGTGGTTGTATCTTCTGAGATACTGATTGCAAATCTCTTTCTTCTGGGAAGACCACCTGCTAGCTAGTGAAGGAGTATGAGCCTATAGGCTGAGGCTGTGGTGAAGGCTTCCAATTAATGCCCATCGTGAAATGACTAATGAATTTAGGAGATGGGATTGTAGTTCTGAAAGTAATAAAAAGTGATTCAAACCAAAGAAAGATGCAGGAAAGAGATAAGCTAAAGCTCAGCATAATTGGGACAGCTTCTATGACTTCGGGAAGTTTTTATGTTAGGTGATCTAATAGTAAATTTTATGAATCTCTGAATAAAATATCTCCCTAAAGAAGTTTGTTGCTGAATGGAATTGTCTGTACCCATGTAATAAAGTGTAAATCTTTCCACCTGAGAATATTAGTAAAAATCTTTGTATTTAGAGTCCCTGCCAAAACGTTTAAAACAAGGTCACTGCCCGCTGGAGTTTTCCTGAGCGGAACACTAAACTCAGTATTGTGTGAACCTGAAGTTTGTCTCAGGGTTCAGCTTCAACTAGAGCTGGGCAGCAAACAATTTTGTTATATCACATCAAGGTGAGTCAGAGTCTTTTAAAAGTGGTTCAGGGGAAAGAAGAAAGAAATTCCACTGTTTTATTAAATGGCTTATGATCAGAAGAGTTATGTGAGAGACCAAAGATGAAGTTTCCGTCATGATTTGAAATAGTAGCTAACTGGGCTTCAGACAGCCCAAATGAGTGTTTGGTTATTTGTAGTTCAGATGTCCATTGTCTCGTTAGCTCATATTTTTAGCAGAAATTTAGTGCTGAAGCAGAGAAGCCTTCTTAATTTCTTTTCCCCTGCAACTTCTGTATCCTTTTGGAAATCTTTGCTTTGATCTAACAGTAAAAATGCATCTCCACTTTTTTTTCTCATGGTGTACATTTACAGTGTATTTTTTCCCTTTTCATTTGTCTCATTTTTTACACCTCCTCTCTTGTACTTCCCAGGTTTCTCCTTTCATGGTCTGAAAACGCTGCTGAGTAAAGGTGAGCCAATAGTTAGTCCGATCCCAGACGGTCTTTTGTTTAGATAATTACTCGGAACTGAAGCAGCTCATAAATGCCGTGACTTCCCTGACTAGTATTGACTGATTGAAAGATTAGGTGAGGCAGACATTTGTAGCCAACCTGGTAAGAAGAAAGGAAAGTATAGACTGATTTAAATAAGATATTTTTTTTCTTTCTCCCTCCCCCCACTGTATTGAGGATGCATCCTGAATGTTATCTAAAGTTATGTATTTAGGTTGGAGCCAAGCTGATGTGGCTGCAGCAGAGGCGAGCATCCCTCTAGCCGCTCCTGAATGGTGCTGGAGCCATGCTGCTATTGCTCCTGCAGCTGGTATCACACCCCGCAGGAGGGCTAACTTCTTAAAGAAGAAATTCTACCAAGGTTCTCGGAGAACATAATGCAATTCTCCTTACAATAAAGCCAGTGATTTAGATTTATACCCCATTTATTTGCCTTGGTTTCTCACTTGCTAAAGACATTTGCCAGTATATGCCAGATGACACAACCCATTTAACACAGATGAAATTGGCTTTGAAACCTTTATCCCCATCTTATCAGTATGGCCACAGCAGATTCTTAGTAATAGTAATATTTTACAAAACAAAAAATGTAACCTCAGTTCTATATGGAAACAAATAGACTCATTGTAATCCCTGCTAAAATATATTTAAGGATTCATATAGGAATTTTACCAGCCTATATCTAAGAGACATAATCATAAAAAAATACATAAAAACATATCCATAAACATGAAAAAATAATCCAGGTTTCACCAATGAATCAGAGTAAATATATTTACAATATTGCAAGCAGTGCTTTTTAAAAAGAAAATCTTGTTAATGAAGCACTGAATGACAGAGAAACCATGCTATGTGTTGGCCTCTTTTTCAAAAGATCAGAATCTATAAAATGACTGGCTTCTTTACATAGTCTGGAATTGCTACTGTTAGAGCATTTAATGTAAAGTGCAATATCATAGTCTTTCCTGAGTCATAGTCAGTATGACAGCTGTACAGCTCCAGGATCAAACACAGTGTAGGTGTCTATCCCTAGTGTAGACCAGTAGCAGAGCTCTTTTCCTCTGTGGGGCTCACACTATACATCAGCTATACTAATTTTTGCTTGGGAGGTGGAGCCAAAGCTCCCTTCTTTTCTTGCCTTTGGACCTTATGTGTGTGAGCAAGAGAGCAAAGGAGAATGATGCTTAGAGGTGGCTGCTTCCATGGAGACCTTGGGGTGAGTAGCCTGCAAAATTCACCATCATTCACAATTCACGGTGTGGGAGGTGCCGGTTGTGCCCTTTCTATCATGGCTATTCACTGGCTAAAAGCAACCCTTTGTCTTGTCAGTCCAGAGACATCTAGGCTGAAGAAGTGGCAAAGAGAAGAAAATGCAGTGTCTTTTCAGCACAAAGCTTTTGATGTCTAACTGTGTTGTATGGGGTTAACTGGACATAAATATCAGTCCTGAGATTTTTAAAACTGAAGCATTATAAACTAATCTCTGGTCCCCAGACTAGTCTCTATACAACTACCTGACAGGAGGCTGTAGGCAGGTGGGGGTTGGTCTTTTCTCCCAGGTAACAAGTGATAGGACGAGAGGAAACGGTCTCAATTTGTGCCAGGGGAGGTTTATATTGGATATTAGGAAAAACTTATTCACTGAAAGGGTGGTCAAGCACTGGAACAGGCTGCCCAGGGAGGTACCTGGTGGAATCATCATCCCTGGAAGTGTTTATAAAACGTGCAGATGTGGTGCTTAGTGACATGGTTTAGTGCTGGACTTGCTAGTCCTGCGTTAACAGTTGGATTTGATCTTCAAGGCCTTTTCCAACCTAAATGATTCTATGATTCTGTGAGTATCTGTGAGGCATATTGCCTTTAAATCAGTAAGCTGTTTGGTAACAACCTTGATGTACGAAGAAGCGGGCAAATATTCAGAATTAAATATTGAAGAGATAGAAAGATAAAGAACACAGAAGACATAAAAGTTCTTTACATACTCAGATGATTGTATTATCTTTTTCAAGAGTTACCCAGCATGATTTATAATTTCTATTAAAAATATCAAGACTATCTAAGCAACATCCCTAAATCTTTATTTTATGTCATTCTAAGAAAAACAGTACATGTTTACCCACGCACTTCACCTTCTAGTCTTTGCTCAAAACACAGCTTTAGCTACAATAACAAGGAAGAAATCAACCTTCCTTGAATTTTAATTTCCTGTGGAATTTGCCTCTTTCTCTTAAGAAAAATGTTTTGGCTTGCAGGTTTGATATTCCTGTCACTTTTTGCTTTTTAACTATGTAAAAAAAATGCATACAATACTACTCTTCATTGCCTTCTACAACTTTGTCCTCTAAGCCCTGTGCAAAGCATATCTAGATAAGAGCAATTTACAGTAAGATTTTTTCTTAAGTCAAAGGTGGGGTAAAAAGCAACTCTGTTGAAATTTATGTCTGTGAAACATATCTAAAATGACACTTTCAAAATTGGTTCACTAAGAACCCATTTCTAGCTGTGCTGCGCTTTGATAATATACAAACTAAAATAAAAATAAATTGTTACTGGGTATATTTTGAAAATACTTTCACCAGATATTCTCTGGAAACAATAGAGCAAATTCTAAGGCTAATCCAACAATCCCAGTTTGTTAGAATCATACAACAGTTTGGGTTGGAAAGAACCTTACAGATCATCTAGTCTCAACCCCCCTGCCATGGGCAGGGACACCTTCCACTAGACCAGGTTGCTCAAAGCCCCATCCAGCCTGGCCTTGAGCACTTCCAGGGATGGGGCACCCACAGCTTCTCTGGGCAACCTGTGCCAGGGGCTCACCACCCTCACAGTGAAGAATTTCTTCCTTATACCTAATCTAAATCTACCGTCTTTCAGTTTAAAGCCGTTCCCCCTTGTCCTACTGCCACAGGTCCTTGTAAAAGTCCCTCTCCAGCTTTCTTGTGGGCCCCCTTTAGGTACTGCAAGGCCGCTATAAGGTCTCCCTGGAGCCTTCTCTTCTCCAGGCTGAAACCCCCCACCCCAGCTCCCTCAGCCTGCCTTCACAGGGGAGATGCTCTGGCACTCTGATCATCTTTGTAAAATATTATCATGCTTTGTGAATAAATCTAACCTCAAGCAGGGCAAAACATGAAATATCTTTGCTTCCAAAGAGTGGAGAAGTTACCATGCAAGAATGAATGATATGAAGCTTTTGTGATTTGGTCCAAGATATTTTTTATTTAAAAAAACTTGCAGTTGTCTGGATATGTGAAGGTTTCCCAGTCTCTGCTTTGCCAGCTGAATGTTGCAGACCTTTCCATAGTAGTTCCCACTCTTCCTTTAAACCAGTGTTTTTTCCTCAACCCAAATAAAGTGTTAAAGGCTACATGGAATAACTGAGTTTGAAGAAAAAGTTGAAATAAATTTTGGGCCACAAATAATTGATTTGGTTCTGTAAGGAGGGGTCAGACGGGTCCCTGTTTTGTGAAAGTGTTATCTATCAGTCCTGTTTGTATGTGTAGAGGTCTGGAGAGAAATGTGCAGGTAGTCCCATGTCTGCTGGAAAGTTATTAAATTTATTATGTGGTGAATCTACCTTGATTCTGGAAAAGGAAAATATCTACCAGGCTCAAATTGCCAATAGAATAAAAAAAGCAGAGATGGGGGAGTAGGTAGGATTTTTTACTCACGTGATGTCTCCTTTGCAGGAATGAAACAGGATTCATGTTCTTATAGTGCTATTTAAAGCTGAAAGCCTGTTTTTCCAATTAGACGTGTGTATCTGCATTTGCAGTGTGCCACTGGCAAGGTAAATGGGATCAGCGGTAAGCGTTACTGAAAGCTGCAGCTGGCTGACAGTTGCAATTTTACAAAACTCCCTTTTTTCCCCCCTCAGAGTCTATGCAGATATGAGTTTCAGCAATACTCGCCTCCAGCCTCTTTCAGCTTTCTTTTTAATTAAAAAGCTTAATTGGGAGTAATAAAAATTCCAATTAAGCTTTTTAAATAAAACCCAAAAGCTCAAAGTGGCTGCAGTTGCAGATAACTGCTACTGCAACCCATGACTAGCAATTCTATTTGAACAAAGCTTTTGGTTCACTATAATAAATATTGTGGTTTATGATTGTTCCTCCACATCTTTCAAAAGTACTGTATCTTTAAGTCTCAGAGCTATCATTTTCTTGTGAAATATGGGCATCCTTGTGATTTTTGCTAAGTGCAGCACAGGGACTCAAGTCTCCATAGGTTGCTATGCATATATGCCCCTCAGCGTCATGCCACATGTTGTACCTCTGAGGAGAAATAACAGCAGTAACAAGTTCTGATCAGCCAATTTCCCTGTGAATTCATGCAATTTTATAGGTAAGTGAAAATGGAGAGCACCAGACTCCAAAGGTTTTTTCCAGCCAAACACCTTTACTTCAGCCATTGTGTGTAATTATTTAGGCCAGCTTGGTGGCTTAATTTTATGTAACAATTTATGGTCTTTATATGTGTGGCTTTTCTTCCTCAGAAAGGCCAGTGAGAAAATGCATGAATTAGATCTTGTACATCATGATATCTGACTTCAGGGGTCATCCACAGTATAAAAGATATGGAAATACCTGATACTATTAATGTTCCTTAGAGGAATCACTGAAACTTTTACTGTTCCTTTTTGGTGCAGAACTTCATAGAAAATAGTGCTTGTTTCCAGTGGCATGTCAGCTGCATGCATGGGGCATTACCATAGTTAAAGCAGAGTAATTTTAAAATTTGCTGTGTTAGTAATGAATTTCTTTTGCGCAGTTCAGCCTAGCATTTACCTCTGTATGGTGGGAGGTACCTATAGATCTAGAGAAGTCATTAAATCACAATAAACCAGGAAGAGAATAAAGAAGCAGCTGGTGAGGTTGAAGCTGTTAAAAAGGGAGAAACTTTACGGAGTGCTAACTGATGCTTACTGCTGCTGCACGGCAGCTCTGAAAGAAGTAAAGCCTGGACCATCACTGAACAGCACTGCTGGCCCAGCTATGCTTCATTCCCAGCTTCCAAGGGCATGTGCAGAGAGGAAGCAATAGGACCTCAGGCGGGAGGAAAAGAAGTCTTGCTATTACCTGCATTCATTGCAAATCACAGGTTTTTCAGTTTCTTCCAGCATAACCTACAAACAGGGATGTGGTCTGGTAGAAGTAGTGGCGCTCGGTTCAGGAGGCTGAAGTAAAAAGCAAAAGGAGAGGGAATGTGGCTATCTGACTATTTCCAGGGAATGTCTATGATGGCTCATGAAACGTTTAAAGGATCTCTGGAGTGGAGAAATCGTCCTGTGTATTCAGGGGAGGTACGCCAAGCAGTTTAACAGGAGTTTTAATTTCTGTTTAACTATATTCTTCTGTGAAAATATAAGGTTGAGTTGACCTTTCTCAGCAATGTGATCCCAGACAAATGCCATGGCTTAGTGCTTGACTGTCCATTTTTTCCGCCTTCTAATTCAGTTCAAAGTTGGGATGTTTCATGATGTTGACTATGCCTGAAATTCCCAGAACTGCTTCCCCTACAGCTTCATAGGAGTTTTTGTTTTTTTTCTCCCGCTCCCCTGCCCTGTTTCTTGACTGATTCTAAGCTCTTGTTTTGAAAGCCTACTTTTGTTGGCTCCAGATACCACTGCCATTAGCTTCACAGGCTTTTCTCATCAGCTTGATGGACCCAGGTGGCCTTGTCTATCACTGATATTGTTGCTTTCATTTTCTCAGCCATCTGTTTCTGACAAGAATGAATTACAGCCCTGGTTTCCAAGAAGTACATTTACAGTTGTAGCTCAAATGATTACAGCAAGAATACCCCAGGATGGCTTGAAAAGCAAAATATTCATATAGAAAACATAAATGCATGTAAACACTCATAGGAGTTTCAAGAAAATAAAGACGTTAATCTTCCACTCAGCTAATAATTTATTAACAGTGTTGAGCTAAGTTAAATAATGAGCTTGTTAGAGAATGGCTATGTTACAACACAAAATATATTTCCCTCCCCCAAATTAAAACCTTAGTATAAAGAATGAAACCAAGTTTAATCATGTCCCAAAACTTTGAAAATCTTTTACTTCTTGCACCAATATTTTGAAAACAAGAAATGTGTTGACCAAGAACTTAAAACCCATTGGCTGTCATTAGAAGGGATCACTCTTCTACCCTAGCCTGTTCCACTGGAAAGCTTTCCTCCAACCCAGTGGTCTAGTAGAGTAATAATGTGGTAGTGTAAACTCAGTAATGTGCTTCTGACAGATTGCATTTCTGTCCAGCAAACGTACATTTGCCATAGGTCAAGGGAATTGAGACTCTTTATAGGTTGGGCTGGCTTGGCTGGTCCTCACTTCCTGTCAGTCATGCCTTTTCTGCTGGATCTGGGCTCGGACTAACAGCTGTATTCCAGGAGAATTGGCAGCTTGAATTACAGGAAGGTAGGAAAGATTATGTTTCAAATATAGAGCTTTCTTGGTTTTTTTCCTGAGCTTTCTTTGGGAGCATTTTCTGGAATAAATCACAATATCTAATAACTCAGTGAGGCTTTTTAAGTGGAGTTTTAAGAGTGTACTGAGGTCTTACTGAATCACGTTATCTACCATTTCAAATCCTCTTGAATTTAGTTGCAAAGAATAATAGCTATATGTTCAGCCTGAAGAGTGTGAAGATTTTACTGACTTTGGATTAACAGAAAGATTTCTCACTATCAGTGTTTAAGCTTCACCTCTCTGTCAGTCATTCCTGACAAGGCCAGAATAAGGTACTAATGGCAGTGACTTTAGAGAGGGTGGTTTTTCATTAGTTTAAGCAGAATGTCAATTAAAAAGGAATTGAGATAAAGAACCAGCAACTAGATTAAGTTTACACTTCTTCACGGATGATAAGAAAAATCCATTTACAGGTTCTATTTCAGGCTGAATATACTTCCCAAGGTAAAGGCTTCTTATACTATAGCTTTAAAAGCCTACTGACAATTTCTGAAAAGATCTAATAACTATTGCGTCAGAAATGTGGAAGAATTTTTTAACCACTGGAAATAATTATTTCTTACCTAAAATGAATGTACTAAATTAATTTAAATTTAATTTCACACATTTTATTACAGAATGTTATCGTCTACCATCATTTCTTCTCTTCCTGTCTGACTATTATTTGCATTCTCTAAGAACTGACAAAGCCCATTTAAAATAGGAAGAGAAATCTATCTTTCTCTGATCTCTGGATGGGGGAAGACAGCCTGGGACTGATTTCCAGCTAACAAGTGTGGGACACTATGGCAGACTGTGTGTGCTATTTTTTACTTTTTCTGCGATCTGCTTGTAAGGTTTTGAGCAACTTAGTGGGAGTTGTGAGCTTAGAATTCAGCAGGCTGCACAGGACTGGGGCAGCATTGGGCTTTGATCAGGCTTCAGGCAAAAAAGGCTCCTACAGGCATTCCCCCTTCTTTACATCCTTGTTATTCCTTTTTATTCCTTTGGACAACACTGATCTTCAGGGTTCAGATGAAAATTATTGTTTCAGGCAGACTCACATAGATATTTATTACCCTGGACTCACATAGTCTTTTTTTCTTCTTTTTTTTTCTTTTTTCTTTTTTTTTTTTTTTTTTTTCCTTCATGCAGGCTAAGGAGTGTTTTCTCATATGAAAACTGAGACTGTGACTTAATGTTACTGTGCTCAGAGCTGGGCTAGTCATAGGTTTCTGCTTTGCCCAGAACTGCAGACTAATCCAGAAGAGACAACTCTTCTGAGGGATGCTTCTCAGTAAGAGGTACAGCATGGGCCATGGCATATGACAAAGGGCAGGAAGGGAAGCTCAGACAGTTTAGAACTGTTGAGCAGTGATCTGCAGATCTTGTAAATGCCACCAGCAAATCTTTGCCTTAATCCACTTCTGCCCCCTTTAAAAAGGCAGTTTTCCTGCCTTTTAATTGTAATCTGAACAGTGTACAGCTTCAGAGCAGACGGTACATAAAAGCTTGCACATACTCCTGAAGTTGGGTAGATCTTTCCTTCTGAGTGTTATCTGAGGGATTTATTCCTCCTTACTGTTCCTGTGGCTAAATCCTGAGCAGATGAGTCACATGTGGGGATTTTTTTGTGTGGGTTTTTTTTTGTTTGTTTTTGGATTTTTTGGTTTGTTTTTGTTTTTTGTGTAGAAAATCTGCTTTCAAGTTTCATCCCTCTAGCTGGAAGAACCAAAACTTCCTGTCAGTAACAAAATAGCAGGTAGTTTCTTTTACAGGTAACTAAGTTTTCTCTTATAGTTACTAAGGAACACGCAGCAAGACACCCACCCAACCTGGAGGGGAAGAGAACTACCATTTAGAGACATCCAAAACCAGGAGAGATGCTGACAAACTCTGATTCTCCTATGCTATTTATACTAGCTGACAGAATGCGTCACATTATGCTATTTTAATAGATTTCTCACCTTCCTGAAATGAATTACAGACTTACAGAGCAGTGATGGTAAACTGGGATTCATAGCTACATTACTAGCTTTGCAACATCCTTTACATCAGCGTAGCTATTTGTATTCAGTACCCATGAATCAGCTGTAATATACTGAGATAAATAATCTGTCCAGAGGGACATCAACATTGTAGCTGAAGAACAGCCCAGACTAATCCTGTGAAATTGGCTTTGATACAGTTTGTGAAGTTAGGTCTTATTGTATCTCTCCGAATCAGGGAGGTGACTATTATTGGTTGATTCCTCCTGATAAAGAAATTGTTGAGCAGCTTTTTCAGAAGTACTTAAATGCCTTGGTATTTGTGATTTAAAGCTGATGTTTTTCAACAACAGTGTGTGACCACACTTTAGCTACATATACACCATCACATTAAAACCTGAGCTAAAGAAAAAAGAACCTACTTGGCCATGATGGAGGGTATTCTTTTGAACATGATGTTCAAGATCTCTCTGCGGTTTTGGAGGTTTCAACTGAATCAATTTTCTGTCACCAGGTTATACAATATGTCCTGTTTTCCATTGCAAAAGATGTGATGTTAAAAAACTATGGGAACATGTGAGGGCTTATGGCAGTACAAGCTGCATCTCCAAGGCAACAGCCTGAAATGGTCACAGGTTACAGAAAATAGCCCCAGAAGGGGCTCTGAGAGGTCATCTGCATAGTCTGCGTGCTGAGGCTTGATTAGTGCTGTCTGAATTATTTTAAGAATTTTTTATTTAAACTTCTTTTGCAAAGTTCCCACAGCAGTGGGGAAAGATGTGAATTAACCCCTTTCACCTACCAGTGAAAGCCAGAAGTGGTAAATGACAGAAATCTTTGGCTCATTGGTGCTGGCCAGACATCCGATGTCTTTAGCTTTTCTCTACTGTTGGATGGACCTTCAAATTTGTATAGAAGGGAGACACATTTAAGGTGCATAAGAAATCCTTACCTTTCATTTACAAAATTTCTGCTTTGCAATGGCAGAGCAGTTGTGTTTCAATAGCACAAAGATCTGGAAGTGCTCTAAAAACCTCACATGGCAACCTCAAGTACACAAGGTTAATGTCCCTGTAGGGAACAGATGTTCTGATGGTAACTAGTTTAGTTGTTAAGGTAGTGTGTGCTAGTGGATAACTCTTCTGACTGTCTCTTCATAGCTCAGGAGTCTGTTGCTGACTCTGCTAGTGATATTCAGCCCCTTTCTCCCTCAGTGCCTCTTGTTCCACTGTCCTTCCATTTTCTATACACTGCAAATTTATTCCCTGTAGGACATTTGGACAGCAAAAGAAAGTGATGCAAAGGGTCCTGAGTGACCCAGGTGACCCACCTGACTTAAAGACTGGAAGCTGCAGAGTCCAACAGATCAGCTGTGTAAGCGTGGAATCCACCACAGAGCCAGAGGCAATAGGTGTCTCCCTTCAGTAGGACTAACTTAACTTGAACTGGGTCCTTGTGTTTCCTGCAAGACTGCTATGCAGATGTCCTGGCTTAGGATGGTACCAGCTCAGGGGTCTGAAAGACCCTTTGGTTTGGCAGATGGGGCTGATGCTTTCTGAGCATTATGGCTGGGAAGGGAGAATCCTCTTTGCTCCAGCTGGTAAATCACATTTAACCTGGTGCCACACACCACTGTTCCCTGTAGAACCATTCCTACTATTTCATGCTGAGGCCTCATACCTCGTCTGGATAATATGTGCTGCCAGTTTATTAAGAAATAAGAAGTTCACATTGTTAATACAACTTTTTTCAACCAAACTGCTAAAGTTTGCCTACCAATGAAGAAAGAGGTACCAAAATAAAAAAAATAAAAAAAAAAAAAAAAAGAAGCTTATAGCCTGTCAAATACAATTTCTACAAAACAGCTTTTCTATTTAAGGGTTTTTTAACGTTTATGTTTATTGCTGTAGTAGTACAAATGATGATGATGTGATTTAATGGGCTGTTAGCACAATAACGCTCTGTGCTTAAAAGTGACACAAATTTTTATCCTCTGTTTCGATGTCATCAATGACTCTGAATGCAATGGGATGTGTTCTTCTATTATCTAGCTATTTGCCTACTGTCTGATGATGAATTTAGGGTGTTATGGATTTGAAATATGTTTTTCTGAGTTTAACAGCTTTAAATGTTGTCTTCTTTTTGCCAGCACCTGGTAGGTATATCAATACAATCGGTTGATACAGGCATCTCCTACAATTGAAAATTATATTTGGCAGTTTGTGTCACACAGATACATGTGTTCAGTACTTCTTAAATGCAGATTTACTCTGTAGAAATAGTAGTTAAGAGTGTTTATTATGAATCCTAAAGAAAAGTGTTAATTTATTTTAAAATAAAATGAATGCTTATGTACTGGTTTGTTTCTTTTATTCTTCTCTAGAAGTTAGAAGATTACCTCAGTGGTCACTTTCAAACTCTATGTTTAATAGATTCATGCATTTTAAACTAAAGGAAGTACTACATGCCACTTCCAGTATTTCTTTAATGGGCTATATTATGCTGATAAACTGTGTACGCCTTTCACAAATGGGCCGTTACAAGGGTCAAAATATGAAAAATAAAGCTCCATACATTGGCACTAAAGGGTGAGGGATAAGTTTAAGATGTGAGAATGCCTGACTGAATACAGATGTGGTGTTATATTGGTGAAATCAACACAGACTTTGTTTGCAGTAATTTAAAACAAAGCAATGCAGCTTTGTTTAAAACAGGAGGTTTCTTTCCAGGAGAAAACAGATCTAACACACAGGGAGGAGTCTTGTCTCCTTCTGTAGTATTATGTACAGCTAGTTTTCTTCTACCTATATTGTGTTTCAGAGTCAGATGCATATATGAATCCATTTATTGCCCTATATATGTTGTATGTCTTCTCCTCAGGGGTTGGGGGAGGCATAATGGAGATGCTTCTGCACATCCTGAGGGCTGCAGCTGCCTTGGGACATCAGGTGCTTGTGCTGGGCATAGGGCAGAGGGCTGCAGAAACCCACTTCTCCAGTCCCAAAGGAGGGCCAGCCTGACCAGGGAGCCTGGCTGAGATGGCCAAACCAGGAGCAGCAGTCTGTCACAGTTCAGGTATTACTCAGGAGAATGGGATCAAGCCAAGTTGTGAAAGTAATTTTGAAGTAAGATCAGCAGACATAGGTCTCTGTCCAGCAGACACTGCATGACCCCCTTTCTGCAGGTTTGGGCACAGGAATGGTGAATTAATTTGCTTTGGGTTGGTTTGATGAAGTATCAGTTGCTTTAATTCACCTGAGACAGTACTTTCCGTCGCCAGGATGTGGCATTAGTGGTGTATGCTATTCTGCCAGGGAACAGGCTGAAGCTATGTAAATATTTGTTACAAAACATTAACTACAGATCCAGGAGCACTGAAGGAGCCTTTTTAGATTCAGAAGCGAAAGTGGTATTATTTATAGTGTTAATGGACAGCTAGCTAAAATCACTGTCATGGGAATTTCATGATCAAATTCCCATTAAACTCAGCAGAAGTCAAGCTGAGGTGTCCTGGAGCCAGCTTGTGGAAAACCCCCCTGAGAGACAGCCTGTGCACCCAGCTGGTCATGAATGACTGATTCACTTGACTTAGATGAAAAGCCTAATTTTCAAGTTATGTAGCAGGAGTCAATTATTTAAATAATATTCTAATTTACTTAATAGTAATGCAAGGGTTTCTAATTTCAGCCACCTTTTATAGATTTTAAAGACACAGAGAGACTGACAAGATGTTCACAGTGTTTTTGTGCCTGCCTGGTTCACAACGAGTGTTGCTAGTGGGCAGAGTGATGGGATGAGGAAACACAATTGCTCACAACAGCCAAGCAGGTATGCTTAATTTTTAAACCTGCCAGCTTTGACATAATTCCTTCGATTTTTCTAAAATCCTCTTGTACATCTTAATTATCCTGTGTAGTCTCTTAGGATGGATTTGATAAGGACAAATTTGAACTATTAATTTTCAACTTCAGGGTGTTAAAATAACTGATGAGGCGTGTACTAAGAGAAAGAAGATTGGCATCTTCTGTGTCAGAATACAATGCTCTGTGTCTGATGAGCATTCGGTTTGTACACTGTACCCTCTAGCGCCTTTCAAACTAGTGGGAAACTGACCTTTGCAGGAATACAGGGCAGATGAAAATGCCTGGGATAACTGACCTCCCTATCAGCAGACTGCTATCAGCTTTTGCAAGGTATGTTTCAGATATGGTATCTATCTATAAAATTATGTAATTTCAAATATTAGAGATAAACACACAATATGGTGCATGAGAGAAACATGTAGCTGGTTAGCCTAAGGGATGTGAGGATAGTTTGTAGACTGAAAAATATGTTTGTCTTTCAAATACAATACTTCTGAAGTGCAACACAAGCAAAGGTTATATGGTTAGAAGATCTACTTTCTTCCAAGTGCTTGTAACAAAAAGATAAAAGCAACAACAAGCCCCCAAAGAAATCATACCTGTTATGATCACCTCCTTAATTCTGGCAATCAGATAAGCCTCGAGTTGGGACAAGATCTGTGCATTTAAACTCAAAGTGCTCTAAGTCATATCAGTTAATTGTTGATAATTTACATCAAGTTAAGACCTAACTGATAAAAGAAGTTTCATTATAACAATACTTTAAAGTATTAAAAAGTGTCCAGTATTGTTGCTAAAATGCTGTCTTCGTTGTTCTGGTCAAACACACTCTGAAGCTTCCAGTTACCTGCTCTGCTGACCTAGTGGGGAACATGACCTGATTATCTTAAACAACCACCATGTAGATGGCACAAATGCAACCTGCCTCAGTGATAAAACCAATAATATCACAGAAATTAGACTTTTCCATTCTATAACAATAAGGTTGGGAGACTGCTTTATTTAAATCTGGAGCTCGGTCTGTTTTATCATGAATTATAAATTAGACATTTATGAATTCTAATGTCATTTCAGAGGTAAGAAGAAAGGATACTGGAAGGAAGCAATAAATTCCCGGGAATTAGTGGAGAAACCAGCAGAAAATAAAGATGAAAAAGAACTGATGGTGGAGAGGGAAAGTACTGCATGTAGTTGTTAAGCAGAGGTAAGTGAGATTGGCCATGACAGCATGATGGCAGAAATGAGTGACTTATCAGTTAGTAGCAAGAGAAATTCGTGATATTACCAGAATCAGGAAATTTAAAAAGTGTGAATTTAAATGAGAGGCTGTGGGATGTCTGGTATGCTCTAAGTTACAAGATCCGTTATGTAGTATAGCCAACGTTTTGTCAAGCATTCTCTCCACGGAAGTGGTTGGGCAGCTGAGGGTAACAACTGGCAAGAATTTGTGTGTCAGCAAATTAATATTAAGAGATGAACAGCATCTTCATCAGACTAATTTTGTTGCCTGGACCTACCTCTTCATCCGTTTTGTGGAACTACAAAGTATCCTCCCTAGACAGAGATAATTTATAAAACAATGCTTTGGGTCCCTTCTTATTTTATGTAAATTAAAATAAAATTAAACAAAAATTTTATAGTTGGAAAATGGATCTGAGTCAGGACTAGAGGAATGTGTGTTTGCAAGAGTCTAGTTACAGATATATAGTTTTGGCTAGAAATTTGGAAGTACTGCTTGTAGTTGTGGAGCAAAGATGCGCTGATCTAGCAGTTATGTAGCTTTCTTTGGAATATTCTTGGAGTTAAGATGTTTACTCAGATTTATAACTTTTCTGTGATAAAAATAATAAAATGAGCATCCTTTATGTGTTTTTTTTTCCAACCCAGTGTATCAATGTAATGCAGAGGTACTGGTGAGTCCAGTTTGGCTCTATTTCATAAGCTGCAACTCAAGCAGGTTCATCAATACTTGCCATGAAAAATATTAAATGTATTTGTTCAAAGTTCCATCAGTAAGGTCACATTTTGGGTTTTTTTTTAATCAGTTATTTGTATCAGGGAATAAACTTATTACTTAAGGGCTTTATTTTGATTTTTTTGTGAACCTGTCTGTTGCTATTTCTAAAAGGCAACAGCAGAAGAAACAGCTTGTTTGACCTAAACAAAACAAAGGAGGTTTATATGTAGGCTTTCTCTTCTTTAAACTATGTGTATTTCCTTCAGGATCCTGGAATCAGCATTGCTCACTCATGCAAACTGGAGCCAAAACCCCCAAATACCTGAGCAACAGGGACTGACAAATAGCCATGGAATGCGCTATTTGTACCATCAGGAATGTAAAGGCAGATAACAGATATTTGTGTAGTCCAGTGTTGGAAACTTTGCTCAGTCAAGATGGGAATGCATTCGTATACCCTTTACAATTTAGAAATGTAGCAAACCACTAAAACATACATAAATTAAATGGATTCTTCATATTCCTAGGCTCCCTGCACGATGTTAGATTGTTTAGCTTTCATGGTTTATTTTGCTACTTTCAATGGTGCTATTAATCATACTTTCTCATTTTCCCTCACTGCTAGGATTTGACAAGGATTTTCTTTCACGTTGAAAAACTGCATACTCTTGAGGGGTTTCTTTGCAGCACTCCTGTACACTTAGCATAGCCTCTGAGTGAAGACAGCGTGTTTTCTGCACTGCGCTTCTTCCTGAAAAGATGGTTTCAAAACCGTGGGTTTGATCTCTCTCTTGGTAGTGAAAGTTCATAAACAAATATGTCTTTCAAATTGTTTTTCTACTGGAAGCCTTTATGATTCCATCAAAGAGGAAACTGAGCTAACTCAATAAGCAATGGACCATAAGGCAGTAAACTGATACATTGTTAATTTTTATTGCTAAAGTTTCTTTCTCCTACTCTGGTTCAAAATGCTATTCATATTTTATTATGCTGATTTTTTTATGATTGCAATGGCAAATCCTTCTGATATTCCACTCAGTGTTTTTTATTGAGATGTGTTGGCTGTAGCAAGCAACAAGGCAGGGAGCGTGGCAGTATAGCCTTCCAAACGAACAAAGAAAGAGATCAAACACTTTACAAATGGACGTGCAAGTTGTTGGCCAGGACTAACAGAGCACCTGCCTGGCTGCTCTAGGAACCTGCTCTAGAAAAGCCTTGGAGGAAGAGCATTAAATGCCCAAAGAAGAAGGAAGCAAGGGATATGAAAGTAGTAAGAAAAATTGTTTGTGGTAGGTAGGTGTTCAGGAGCCATCTAGGCAAATATATAAGCCCTGGAAATCTCTTGTGTCCCTTAGAATTTTTATATATTGTCACAGCAGATGGAGAAGGACTCCTGGGGGAGCTGGACCTTAGAGATTGGAGATCTGTAGGCATAAGTTCTCATTAGGTTGCAGAGATGGCTGCTCTTGTTCAAGTTATAGGAGTAATTTCTCTCTGCTTCTTCAGGTGCTTCTGCACTGTGTATGATAGCACACACTGTAAGTGCCATGTTTGTTTTCTCTCCCAGCCTTAATTTCTCATGTCTGTTGATTACCTAGCAGAATGAGACCCCAGTCTTAACTACGCTCTGCTATGATCCATCTGGCCAATATAAAATCCTTTTTAAAGGTTATCAAGGTACTGATTTTGCAGACTCGATTCACAATGTGTTTTTTTAAATAGCTCTGAATACAAAACCACAATCTGCTCCACCAGATTGGGTTTTTGGTCCTTCAGGTCCATTATTCTGCTTTCAGCAGTTGCTTTGTCTAATGCTGCAACAGGAGGGAGAGGACAGACATAGCATAGCTTGCCAACAGTATGAAGGTTTCCATTCCTGTGTCATCAGCTCCTGCCCATTGCCCACATTTGTCCCATCAGAAGTAAATTTTAGATTTTTTTTCTGAAAATGATCACTTCCTTTCAAAGTCCAATATAAGACACTGTAATCCCTGCAGAAACAAATTTCACAGTCTGTCAGCAAACTGCCTGAAGAAAAGTTTTCTTTTCCTTCAAAACTACTTATTACAGTGTTCTACTTCTTAAGGTTAATGTGTATTTGAGATTAACGCAGATATTCTGGAAATTTAACCCTCCATTGAAGGTACTAATGCAAATCAGAGATAACTCAATTTATCCCTAAGGTTAGCTCAGATCAGTTTAGTCCCTTGTACTCGTCTCTGCTTTGCAGACTTTCATGTAAATTGGGTAATATTCTCCAATGAAATGAGTGTACAAATTAAAAAGAGGCACATCTGTGCTGCATTTACTTGTGACTGTGGAAGATTATTTTCAAACATGCTTCATCCAGGTAGTCAACATTACAGTTTTTTTAAGAATAGCAGTCCATAAACTTCCTACATGGTCCAGATCAGTGACACTTCTGAACAGGGAAAACCAGGGATTTAATGTCCAAGTGCTACACTGGGCATTGTAGTCTCACAGCAAGACCATCAAAAGCCTGGGTCAGTCATTGCCTAATCCTCAGAGCATCCGGGGGCTCTGGCTGCATTTCTGCCAGCACTGTTCCCCAGCAGCCTAAATCTTAAGTATTGAGAATTTCATGTTTCTACCTTGGCAGCTCTGTATTAGGGTTCGCTAACAATGTGTCTGCTTTTCTGTCTTGTTGGTGTGACCTGAGAAACTGTTTGTGTCATGTCTTTTAAGCATAAAGAAGGAGGAAATGGTGTTTCCTTCCTCCCCCCCTTAGCCTAACACTGAGAAACTGCACAAGATGGATTACCCAGATAAAATGCTATTTGCTCAGTGGATATTTGGATCCTCCAGCCTCTGGGTCCTTTGATGTGATCTGATCTGTCACATCTCTGGATGAAAATATTCATAAATTGTGGGCATCAGCCTTTTTTTCCTGATCTTGTAGGCTTCCGTGTTGAACAGGGTGCTTAGGTGCCCTGCATGGGTCTGTAAATGTGTCAGAGCATCTCGGCTGTGAATATTACAAAGCTGAGTTTGTGGCACTCAGGTTCCCATGTGTATCTTGTCTTAGGAAGGAAATGTTTAATGTGGTCACACGAATTCACACTGAGTGGTTCTCTGACTTTTAAAAGGACTGCTTAGGTCATAAGACAGCAGTGGAGTAGCACTGGGTCTCAGGGCAGCATTCACCTTCCTTAGTGGTAAAACTGAGACTGGAAGATTATTCAGCTTAAGCTCTGTTTTCTGTGTGACTCAGATTTCTATTTGGTCCCTGCTTCGCTGTGAGCAGCAAATGTGTGATCAGTAACAGAATGGACATAACACCTGTTCCAAGATGTTGGTAGGAAAACAGCACTCCTGTTATTCACTGAATCTCAGCATACTATTTTACCAAATTCCTAATGGAAAGATTCCAAGGCTGGCTTGAGTTTTGTCAGAGCAAGCACTGGGATTCTTATGTTGTTCCAGTATCTTCCTCACTGCATAGATTTACAAACACTGGTATAAATTGATGATAGGCTCAAAAATTGTGAAAGCTGCCTGGTTCAAACAAGAAAACTGCAAAATGTTTCTGCAGCATTTATAGTTTCATTTTTATTTGCTTGGCATACAGATGCAGTGAAATTTACTGTTGGTCAATTGAATTCTTTAGCATGTTGCTTGAAGTTTAAAATGTATTTATGATTTATGACACTTCACTGAACTTATGTAGTCTTAAGAACCCATCTTCAGAAAATATTTACAATTGCATTTAGCCAGCTTAATAGATACTTGTTTGCTGCTAGAATAGCTGTATTTAAAAAGGCATACATGTGCTGGGTGCTCTTCCAGTCAGCTTATCATTAGGAGTCTGCAAAGAACAGATATTAATGTCAGTTCAAATGTTCTTGGCAGTGAGAATCTAGGTATTTTTATTCTATGATAATCATAAACCTGTGAAAATATAAAAAATTAGAGTGAACTAGCAAATCAAGAACTATTGAAATAATACCAGAAAAGCTGGAATTCAGGTGAGACAGTGTTCATACTTACCAGATGTTTCTATTCACTACTGATGCTCGCAGAAGGGGGTCGTCTTGTAAAAGATGGAGGCTGTCAGCTTAATTTGTGTAGCTTTGAGGAATAAAGGCTAACCCATGCCAATTTTGTTCTGATGACCTTAAAAAGAGATGGCTCAGTATTCCATTACCATTTCCCTGAACTACCTAAATGCACTTAAAATGTTTCTAACATAATTTTAAATGATAAATATGAATAAAGTCAATGCAATAACAAAAATAAATAAAATCAGGAGCTGTTCTGCATCTGACAGGGTGAGGTGAGTAACTCCTCGTCTTCAGAACTTACCTAACTAGGCTTACTCTCTGGCTTTTGTGTAGCAGGAGAGTGTGTAATTCAAAAGCTTTACTTTCAAGACTTACTGAAATTCGATTTCAGAAGTAGTGAAAGCATCATAAACCCACATCAATAAATCTACACATACATGCTAAACACAGCCATCTATCAATTTACATGGAATTCAGCCTTTCTCCTCTCCCACAGAGAGGTAAATCTGTGTATTAAATTTTGTCTATGTCCATTTTCAAATACAAAGAATAATTATTTATCAAGGGATAAGTCTCTAAAATATTATATTTCAGTATTTTAAAGCTCTCCCCAAGACTGAATCAGTTTTTTCTCTGATCCTTTTGCTATGGTGCAGTTTTGCTGTCTCTTCTTGTGTTTCTTTGCTGCCTGCATGTCTGGGGAAGAAGAGGGAGGCTGCCAACGTGACCCATACTCTCTGCCTCTGGTGTTACACTTCAGTGAGTGAGGAGTTGTCCTGTGATATCCTTGGGAGGCATTCAGTAAATGAGGGAGCCACTTAGGATGTGATGAAATAACACTTCAGCAGCTGAGGCTTTGAAATACTAGCTTAAGTTTGGATATTCCAAACTATATACCTTGCTATCAAAAAAGATAAGAGCATACCTCCTTAGAAGAGCAAGCTGCAGTTTGTTTTTGGTCAGTTGTGTGCTGTTCAACTAACAAACAAAACATTAGATTTTCTCAAATCTTCAAAAAGTTCAGACTTACAAGATTAATTTGCCTTTGAACGTAAAGCTGCTTAATTTCAGGGTACTTTCAACACTCAGGTAACAGAATTTTGAGCACATACAAACAAGACGAGTGTGGTAATGATAGCTGGTGTAAAATGAGTTATTTTATGTTTCTAGATTTATAAACATTAATGGCTTAATATATATTCTATCTCCAGCCAGTTAAATTAATCCTCTCAGCAGAAGCAATATAAATTTGGACTATATTTTCCAGATGATTTTGCTTACTTCTGGTTCCCTTTAGTACAACATATGCTGTAGCTCTAAGAAAATGAATGCTTATAAGTGTAGATGTTTATATGAGTCAGCAAAGCTGGCATGAAGTTGTTGACACCTTGTATGCCCAAAGGAGCTGGCATTCACTGCTTAATGAAAAAATAAATCTGATCTTCAGGCCGATTATAGTGCTATAGATTAATGTGCCAATGAGTCTACTTGAAAACATTATCTTGTGCTTGCATAGCAATTTATGTAACTCGAATTGCAAGAAAGAACAAATATGAACATAACCCATTAACAGCACAAGTCAAGAATAACCTAACTGAATTCAAAATACTGCAGTTTCAGCTAGTATTAGCTGATCTGCTTTAATCTTCACTAGGTCTCTTAGGCAGCAGTTTGCTCTTGCTGAACTTGGTCTTCATTTGAGTAAGATGCTAGTTGCAGTTTCCACAATGAATCTGTAAAGGAAGCTTTTGTTGTTCCCATTGTTTTTATTCTTCGTCTTGAAAATTTTCTGTTATATAGCGAGCACAGTCTGTGACTTCACACCATGCCTATGTATTGCACCTCTTTCTGCATTATTTTGCTTTTCTTTCACCCAAGAAACAGCAGATCCCAAAGTAGAAATTAAGACATAGTAATGAACAAAGGGGAAAAAATCTCATTGCAGAGTATTGTTAGATGTGTTTCTTCCACAGTTGTCAGTGGGAATTCAGCATTTTACTCTAGGTGCAGATATTGAGAAATGAAAGTTTCAAATTAAAGGTATTTATCAAATGAAGCCATTATTTTTGCAATGAACATAATTAAGGAAGAGCTCAGGAAATTGCTGTGTTCTGGCTAACTGGCTCAGCCTTGTAAAGAAAAAAAAAAGAATCTTCTAAATGTTTCTAAGGTAAAAGCAGCAGTACTCAGCAGGTACCATGTGAGGAATGAGAAACTTACCATAGATTCAGGGGTAGGGAAACAGATGATATCTAAACACCACCACAGACTGCCATTGTGTTGAGGTGCTCAATTTTTCATACCATGTTAGCAACAAAGGCTTGTTCTTTTTTGATTCAGTAGAATTTTTCAGGGTAAAAATCTAACTTAGGAAGGTCATGTTTAGTAAAACAAGAAAGAAATCCCATCAAGTTAAAAAAGGCACGTGATTTGCTTTTAGCAGAAGATACAGTTCATCTAGAAAAGTCTAGATAAAGTGTTTTGATATGTCAAGAAAACTATATTTTTTTACTTCCCAAGTAGATTATTCCCTTTTATCTTGTCTCAGTATTCAGTCCTCTAATGGTTTACTGAAACTCTCACAGAGCCTCTTACTGAGTTGCTTCTTGGGGAGCGACTAGCTCAGACTTCATGTTGGGTGAGATGCTGTGAGAAGGCAGTGAAGACCAGTGCTGTACTCACACATAGAATATGTCCTTCTGGGTAGCTTAGATGACAGAGAATTTTGGAGATTTTCCTTGAGACATCATAGAAAAAATAGTGGAATTGTGAACTGTCTCATAATTAAAAGGTTGCAGTTGGCCAAATGATATAAAGAAGCTCAGTTTGGCTTGAATGAAAACTACTGTATTCAACTTTTCAAATGGAAAAAAAATACCTGATTTTTATTGAAAAAATGATCCTCAAGAGGCAGGCCATGAGGATTTTTTGTTTGCTTTTTATTTTTGTTTCAGAGGTGCTATTCTACTGTCATCTACTCAAAGTACAGCATTTATTAGAAGTGCAAGAGAGTTCTTAAGCAAAAGCATAATCTTAGCTGGACTTGGTATTTTGCTCTGGCCACGATAGTCTATGGACAAAAGCCAGAGCCAGAATGTACATCAAGGTAATTTAGGTTATTACTAGCTCATATAACCAGTAGAGATTTAAAAAGCTTTGGGCACACGAATGCTTCTTCAGATCTTAAAAGGAAAGCAGAGAGAGAATGTGTAAGTCAAGTTTAGGGCATAAAAGAAGGTGTTGGCAACAATGAAGTTGGTGATGGACTGCTTCCAAAGACAGAAGCAGTTAAAACTCAAACCATGTCAAGGTGTGGATGGTAGGCTGGCTGCCTGTCGTGCAGCTGCTGTGCATGGGTAGCAGGAAGAAGACTTTTGTGCTTGCTTTTTCTGCAAAAGCCAGTGAAATTTTAGATTCTCTGCCTCTTTCTGTACTGCTAAATAAAAGGTAGATGGGTAGTTATTTCAAGCACTGGTCTGCTGACCATTCAGACTGTTTATGCCCCTTGCATGCACTCCTAAATGTTTTGTTCTGTGCTGGCTGACACTTTCTGAGATGTTTTTTGGGTACAGCTCAGAGGGCAGGAGATACCATGCCTGACAGCAGGGTCAGGTTTGGCTCCACCATGTACACCTCCAGCATGCTCCCGGCAGGCTTTGCCTTCCCAGACTGCTCGCATGTCTTTGCAGCAGACTGCCAGGCATGCCACCTACCTTCATGCTGCAAAGCACTTCCTTGATGGGCTCTTAACACAGCCTTTATTTCAGACACTTTGGAATGAGGAAGCTCCCCTACCACCATACTAGGTGCATCTTAGGGCCATAATGGTGTTAAATAGGGCTGTGGCCCTGTTTCATTTAGTAGTACGCTGTGTGGCTTTAATGTCAACCCAGATGTGTGCACAGAAGACTGGCAAGAGTAACAAGCATGCTGTAGATTCATGCCCTTTGTGCTGCATGATGGCAGTTCTTTATGTAGGAAAACTATTTATATAGCAGCATTCAAAGCTGTGGCTATAAGTGACTCCTAAACTTTTGCAACATACTCTTCTTTGGAAACAAATACATTTGCTTGAGTGAATAACTTTTAGTCTGTGAGCTGTTTAGGAATTGTTTACCTAGCTATTCTTTTTCAGTGTTTTGTGAAGTAATGTTTTAGTTGCCTTCTCATTGCTTGAATGACAGGAAAATCTGAAACAATTACTTCTGCAATCAAGTTTTGCAAAATAGTCTTCTAGGAAATAATGATTTTATTTTTTTTGTTGTTATCATCTGCAAATATGATTACAGGTAACCTTATCTTGCAGGTTTGAACTGTGAAAATATAAGTCAGCTCTTTACTATTTAACAAGCTTAATAAGAGCGCTATTTAAGTCAGGTAACCTTCACATCACACATTGGCTATGCAGTGAAATACAAGCTTGTAAATCTGAAAGATCACAATAAACATCTCACTCATCAATAAAAATGAATTTACTTATCTTTAGTTTAAACCTGGTCTAAAATGCAAATGGCATATCTCCTTCAAGGGCCAGAGAAACTAGCTTTTTCTAGACAGGTGCAGACATTTGAAAGACATACAATACATGGTTAGTCTGTCAAAGTTACCCGGATTTTTAAGCAGTTTGGCATTATCATAACTGAATTAAGCTATGTTTGGTTTTATCGTGTCATTTTCTTTGACATTCTGCTTAGTGTGTGTGTGCTGCCTGTCAATCAGAGAGTCAGCATGTCATGGGGGAACTTCAGAGCAGAAATGGTGCTACTTGGCGAATTCAGATGAGCTAAAGGAAAAGGAACAAGGAACGCTTGACAGCTGCAAGGAGAATTTTTGAGGTGAATCTCAATCTCATTAAGTGTGTGGTTAAAATCATGAATAGAGATGGGATGGCAGAGGAAAAGTATCTGACATACTTCCAAGACTCCTTGTACTGGAAATGTAGTGGTTTGTTTTGGGGTTTTTTTGTTTGTGCTTTTTTTTTTTGCATATACAGTTTTTTAGTGGTGAGAAGCTTAGTGAAATGAGTGAGCAGCTAGTCATAACAATTTCTATTTACAGTGAAGAAGATAGTTCCTGAATTATTTAAAGGATGCATGTATATCTATGTAATTTACATTGAACATGGGGAAAAACAAAACAGGATGAGTTCAGCTAAACTTCCTTTTGTGGACAACTTATGACAAATTTGTCCTATGCTGTGACTTGTCTGTGGACCTGCAACAGCCTAGCAGTTCCAGAGCTTTCTTGCTACTGCACTTTGCATAACTTCTTATTCAAAACATGTGCCTGGCTGCCTGCCTGCCTGTTTGAAGCTGTCCCTGCCTTGTTGGATGCTGCTGTCACTGTATCTAAGTGAATAAGTCAGGTGGTACAGGATATATTCCTGAGGCCTGGAACCTGACCAGCTACACTGGTGACTTGTCCTGGTAGCCCTTGGGGTGGTTTTGCCCTTGCCAGACATCTCTCAGCCCATGCTGGAGTTAGCAAAAAGGAGGGACTGCTCCTAACAGGCAACCTGGATAAGCCCATCTTCTTTGGGAGGGAAAGGAGTTTAGCAGTATGGACATGGGCTGGTCATGACATTTGGTTTCGGTGTCACAGAGTGTACTGCCATGTTTAATGTACTTTTCTGTAGATATCAAATTTTTTTGTACCTACAGGTAAGCTGCAGCTCTGACTCCTTCAGTTTCCCCTCTACAGCTTTGGGGGTCAAAGTGTGACTCTTGTTTACGTTCGGAGGAACAGAGAAGAGAAATACAAGATATAGGCCCTATTTGATGATTATCTAGAGTGCAAATGATGGTAGTGTCTGCTGCACAGTTACTCTCTAGATGTGATGTATTAGGAGCAGTTAAAATGGACTGAAGGTTGGCGTGGACTTTTGCCTTGGTCCTTCCTCTAATTTCTCAGTCATCACAGCAATACAGACATTGCTCTGTCCTGCTGTAAATGGTTACTGTGAGTTACTTCTCCAGAGCCTGGAGAAGGCCCAAGCTGGAAATGGGAATGTGATTGTAAAAAGCTTCACAGAAGTATTTTCAAGGTCAATGCTAGAGGCGAGTAGAAATCCTGATGTGTTTTATTTGGTCATAGAAAAATTATAATTTATCTCCAAGACAGTAGTAAAGCTTGGTGGTAAATACTTTGATGGAACCCTCTTTGTGGAAAAACAGAGCTCTGGCAAATTAACAAGCTCTGTGGAACATGCTAAAATACTTACTAGTTTTTTTGGTTTTGGAGAATTTGAAGAAACTGAAATATTCATGCGGTGCTGTAACATTCACTATTCACTATTTTTTGAATTAATGTTTTGATATTTTTTTTTTAAACTTTGACGACATTTATTGCAGATCTTTCTATGTTATATTAATATGTACGTAAATAGAGTATTTTTAAAAAGACAGTTTGAAATCTCTAAAATCCCCCAAATCACAGAACTTCAGTCTTCAGCATGGCATTATTAAATTCCAGACAAATAAAGCCTGCAAGAAAGATCTGTCTCCTGAATGCTGCAGGTTCTTTCATTTCGCTCATCGTACAGAGACTAGGAAAGTGAAACTTTGGTGGTGAAAAACACTGTTCTTATTTCTTTCCTCTTAGGACCCAAGGCACGCTGCAAAGATCAGTCCCATTGCAGTGACTTCCAGATGCAGACAGGCAGGTCTGAACTCCCAGCTTGGAGCAGGCTCAGCTCTTTTCTTGTAAAGACAAGTTGGGTGATATACCTGGGAGCTTTCAGAAAAAAAAAAAAAAAAAAAGAGTTTTTATTGCTAGTGAAAGGTAACTGGCTACAGAAAGAGTTACTTCAGAAAAGTGAAAGCAGAACTGAGCTCAAGAAGTATTAATTTTAATCAGGCTAGTGTTGCTTTAACAACGCATACTGAGTCTTTGCTAGTTTTGTGATATTAAATTTGGAAAGTTAGATACAAAAGGTATGTTTTCTAATTAACCTTTACTTTATTAAAATTTCATTCCAAATTGTAAGCAGTTCTTCAGAGTACAGGCTGTTAAGCACTGGCTGGCCATTTTATTTCTTGTTATACTTGCTACTTATCTGAACCTTAACCAGGATTTCTTTATTTGAAATTCTTACCCTGGGAACAGATATTGCTCTACATAGATTGCCACTGATTTATATCATATTGTATATTTAACACCCACAGAATATAATCTGATTGAATGTGATTTTTGCATGACATAAGGTAGGATTTTTCTTTGTATCTAAACAGAAGTTGCAGCAGGGATTAATATGACTCACAAAGAGATAAGGTTTCAGAAAAGAAAGCTTTTGAAGAACGCAGCCACAAACCTGAAACACTGGCACTACTTTTCCACCTGGGAGGAATCTGGCCCAAAACTCGGTATTGACCTCTGAGTTATTGGGTATGGTGTGCATGGTGTTTTCTTGAACGTCTATGTTATGTTGAAGTTGATAAAACTGAAGAGAGAATAGGATTCTATTGTAATGTAGTTTAAAAGTTTTATGATTTGCAGAGATTTTGCCAATAAGTTGGATCATTTTTTTAAGCTATTGGCAGAGTAATAATGAGAAGGGAAGTGTTGTTTAAACAAAATGAAAGAGGTAGGTGTCACCAACATGATTATGAACTCTGAATTACTGCTGTTTTCCCAGCTGCAGTAAATCTGACTAGAATTGTGTGTGCTATGATCACAAACAAAGAGAGAAGAATTCAGACCAAGGTACTGAAAAGCTGCTAATGAAGGACAGAAGCCTATTGAATATAGTCCTGGAGGTGGTGCAAAATGTGAAATGCAAGGTACTGCTTCAGACCAATCTCATAAGATCAGTGGGGCTGGTCTTTCCAAAATGATGGTATAATTTTGTTGATTGAAAGCTTCTTTTGTTTCAGACCAAAATCTTTTGCATACACATTTGGAGGCTTACTACCTTCTTATTTAGACCCAAATCTAAACTATAATATTATTCAGACTACTGCGCTGGAACAAGTAGACATTCACAAATATTTGACTTGGTAGAAAGTAGTGACTGAAAGGGAATTAATGGGTTTTGCACATGGACAAGTAACCATCTTCATCCCAAGACAGATATTTTTGCAATCTTCATCCTTCATTTCCTGAAATCATCTTCCTGGATTGAGGATAAAATTAACTTGTTTAAATTTACTCATACTGTGAGCAGTATAACTCCTATTAATGCTGATGAGAAATGTACTGAACTTACTGGGGATGAAGTTACTTAATTCTCCAAAGCAGCTTGTTTTTTTTTTTTTTTCATGGCTGTGATCATTCCCTTCCTCTACCATAATTATATTCTACGCTATATAGATCTCAGCATTTTATCTTGGAGTTACCCTCTAGTATAATTTCTTTCCAGAAGGATTTCTGTGATCACATCAGAAAATTTCCATTGATTTGGAACAAAAGAAAAAAAAATTAATGAAAATTTTTAACAATTCTATATTCTGTCTTCCCTGTTAGCATTATTTATCTGTGTTAAAAGCTTGAAAAATATGATTTCACATTCATAACTGACTCTGTTATGCTCTTAGTTGAACATCATACCTATGTTTTTGGATTTGCGTACAGCATTTCTCAGACAGGAGTTTAACAATAAAATGTTTTTAACAGAACAGTACTAAAAACACAGGCAATTGCGAAAGATAAACCACACATTTATATTCACTTGAGCCGAAGGTACTTAGAGTCAACCTACTACTGAGTTTCTTGTAATGCAATAAAAATTTTAGTATTACACAATGCCTAGTTTTCTTCTCACTGTTTTTACGTCTAAGAACCTTTACAATTTTAATGTGTTTAAACTTACCCAAAAGCCCAAAACATTTCTTTATTTTATGCTTCTTGTGACACACAGGTAATCTTTAGGTATATTTTCAGGACCTGGGAGTTTATGGAAAATAATCCTGTACACCAGCCCTTGTGAGAGATGCATAGCTCCATTTGCAGAGGGCTGGCCATGGTCCTTGGCACTGAGCCACCTCCCAGCATTGGCTCGTACTGTGAACTGCATGGCACGAAAAGAAAGGCAAAATATATTCCTTGCATTTCTTAAGTTAGTTTTCCTTTAGGTTACAGCTTGAAGAGCAGCCTCACATTTAGGTGGAATGTCTGAACTTGAGTTTGCTTCCTTGAGTAACGGCACTGCAGGCTCAGTGCCTGCGCAGAGCTGCCCATTCCTCCGAAAGCCCTTTGGGCTTAGAAAATGTCTTCACCGCATCAATCCAAAGTATCCCAGAAACCTGGCAGCATCCATTAGCTCCAAAAGCCCTGTTTGTGAGTCTTTCTTCTCTAAAACTGTAAAGGGGGAGAGAAGAAAGCATGTTTTTGGCACAGAAGCTTTTCACAGGAGCTGGCTGGGAGGTTCTCGGCTGTCCCGATAGCTGCACTGGCAGCAGAGTGGTGCAGACTCCTCTAGTACCCCAACTGCTCTCTCGATGGAAAGCATTGCAGAAAAAAAATATTTCATGGCAGGGAGGGCGAGCGTTTAGCCAGCTTGCTTTTCTTCCTCGCTGTTCAGCCTGCGATGCTGGTAACCTCCATGACTACTACCACACTTAAAGTATCTGGCATTTGTACCTGGAAATGCACCACAGGGTATCTTGTGGTATGAAAGAAATCAGACTTCTGCTAAAGAACCCCAGAAAACAGAAAAAACTTTCTATATGTTTAGCTTTTTCAGCTGGAGAAACGTAAGGATACCAATTCCACAGGTTAAAAATCCAGTGGGCAAATAAACTGAGGCTCAAGATGCAATTTTAAGACTCAGTGATTTTTAAGCCAAGCCATGAATTTTTTAGAACTGACTTGTCACCTGTGAAAGATCACTGTTGGCAGGCAGTCAAATAACTGGACCATTACAACAGTATGCAAAATAAAGGCTTACTCAAGCCTGTTCTGGTTGCTGAGGGTGTTTTCTTGATGACTCCCTCAGCCTGACCCTGCATCCTGGATGCTGCTGAAGGGTCCAGCAGGACATGGAAAGTCTATAGATAGCCTTGGTTCCTAATAAGCTTTTGTAAAATAAAACTTGGTAAAGTTTGAGTGACAAAGCAGTGACTCAGGCCTGTACGTAGGTTCTTAGGACCGATCGCAGTGCTCCAGACCAGCTGTGTAACGTGAGTGCCTACAGCAGACCTCAGCAGGTGTGGCACCAGGCTGGTGGTGGCCTGCCTGCCACATCCCAAATGAAAAGGCAGCTCGCCTGTCAGCAGAACATGTGTGCTGCCAATATGCAAGATATTTTACAGGTGGGGTGGACCTAGCTGTTTCAGAGAGGGTTGCTCCTCTGAAGATGGGGCTGGGTTACTGGACTATCCACAGGAATTGTTGCTACTTTCACTAACTAGTCACCAGGGCAAGAAGAAAAGCTGTGTTGAGATCTCTGCCTCATAAGTCCTCTTCGCTTTTTTGTTTCTGTTCTTCATAAATCCAGCAAGGATTTTTTTAGTTTTGCTTTTCTTTAAATGCTGATACATCTTAATCATATGGAGCCCTGATCCTGCCTCATGTCACTGGAAGCTGCAATAATGTAAATGTAGGTGTTTTTAACAGTATTTCTATTCGCTCGAAGCTAAAACATATCTACAAACCCACATAATATATTGTTTTAAATCAGATTTATGCTACAGGGCTCCGATGTTTTCTAAAGCTTCTAGAAAGCAGATAATTCTATATTTTCTTATATTTAGTAGTCTAATGGGATTTCTTGAGTGTTTGAAGTTCTTGAAGTTCTTGAAGTGTTTGGGTCTGGGATGATTTCTTCAGTAAACACAGACTTTACTTTGGGATTGAAATTAATTTTTTGGAAACTATAATATTAGGACTATGGTATTGACACTGTCAATTAAGATGAGTGGCATCTTTTGCACAGAAATGTAATGAAAAGAATTGCTATGATGTATTTCAAAATTACAGTATGATCACTTCTTTTCATTCTCTATAACCATTACATGGCATATTTTTCCAGAGGTGCTACCTAATTGCGTTGTAATTAAATGTGATTCACAAATGGAACTGAAGACAAAACTGGTAATCAGTGAGTCTTTTCCATTCACAGAATCTCTAAAAAGGTGTGTCTTGTAATTAGTTTACAGATGTTTACTTTAGAACAAGTAAATAAAAATTATAATATTTTTTCTTCTCATCATCTGGCAGAATATTTTAGCATATATTTGAGGGGCATAACAATGGTTTTTGTGGGTGGGACAACAGGCCACTGCCAGAAAACATCAGCATAGCCGTAATAGTAATAATTGTTATTTAGAGGATTAAAAAATACAGCCTTTTACTGAAGATAATGAATAGGACCAGATTTTAAGTCCAGAGACAATATCAAAAGCTTGTTTCTGTTTGTACACACTAAGTATAACTGAAACATCAACTGTTTATTGTTTGTGTTGATTGAGTTTACTTTCCCGTGTAAATGTGAGTAAATACTGCTGGGAAACCAAACACTGCTGTACATAGTATGTTGATTAAAAGGGCACCTTCTCGGGAATATTTACAGGCTTCTGTTGTCTTTCTGCTAGAAGGATTTGACCGTGCTTCTGATTTCACTGGCTATAGTCACTCGACTTTTGGGTAACTGAGCAAAATGGGTTGATTTGTCCCCTGAGGTGTTCCATGCCAAAAATCTGAAGAGGCTCAACCTCTGTGTGCTGTGTACACCAGGCTCTGGTTTTGGCCCATTACTCTGCTCATGTGGTACAAAAGAGAGAGAGGCTGTCTGTCACTGCTGTTTTGGGGATGTCCCTAGCACATGAGAGTGCTCATACACACACACACACACACACACACACACACGAACCCAGAGCTGGTGGACTATGGATCTGCCCGCTCCTCCTGCTGGGACCAGTAAAAGGCACACGCTGGCAGATACGATCACATATCATGGTTATAACATGAAGCCTTCTGGCATGCCCTGCTGGCAGAATAATCCGTGGGATTAGGGCACCCATGAAAATAGCTGCTATGTTTCTCTCCCTTTCACCCTGGACCAAAGCCAGACTGAACATCAGTGGGTGGTAGCTAGAGCCTGGCCACTCCTGTCCTCGTGCCTGACAGCAACTAAGTGCAGCAGAGCCTTTTCGGAGAAAAGGAAAACAACTTAGATTTCTTTTTTGTCTTGACTACTGGAAGTATATTTAGCCTAGTCATGCTTAAAGAAGGTAATGATGAGCCATCCTATTTATTTATTGCTTTCTTCTAGAAAATAAATGTTTTCCTTCTGAGTACAGACCCAAGCCCATCCAATTTCTACCCCTCACTCTGCTTCCCTATATTTATCCAACCACACAACCTATTTGAGGCTACAGCCATTTATAGGACTCTTCTTATCTTCCCACACTTTGCAAAGACTGTCTGGAGAAACAAAACAGCTTAAGTAAACTTTGTTTAGGGTGTCTTTTTTTCTTATTCATTTGTTTAAAGGACATTTGGCTGAAATCTAACTTTTGCTTTTTTACAGCTGTTTCTACTCTTTTACTAGCAACAAATCTTTCGTTTTGTGACAAGCTATTTCCAGGACAACCCGTTACGATATGACAGAAAACTACAACTTAAGAGACGAAGAAGGAGAAGAAGCAGATGATATCTTGTAACCCCAGAAATAAATCCTGTTGTCATGAAAAGTATGCCTATTAATAGCTATAAAGATGAAGGAAAACAGGTACGATTTACAATTTTAAAAGGATAGTTGCTAAGCTGAAGATTTTCCTAAGGACTCTGAGCTGCTTTTTGATAGTGATAAGCCACTATCAGTTCTGAAAAATGCCTGGCAATAGGCACTGAAGAAAGAGATACAGCATAGGCAGACAGGGAACACTCTTGAAACTTAATCACATGCAAATTGGAGATTAATAGATTACAACTGACTTCAGTGCACGTGAGGAATATGGTATAAAGCCTTCATGTATCTTCAATTTTAATTCCACAGGAATCTCTTGGTATGAATCATTCTTAAAAAAGGAGAGCTCAAAATTGGGAAGATAGAGCAGAGGAGCTTCGGCTTCTCTGCTAATGAAATCAATAAAACCATTTACAAAGTTGGGGGGTTTGTTACATGCACATTTCCCACTTAGAGGGAGTTAAAAAGTATTCTCAAAGACGAATTGCCCAGCAGGGTCTAGAAGAGATTGCAGGATCTTTGGGGGCCATGACTAAAGTAGGATGTACTGTGCATCCAGCTGCCCGGGCCATGATGGGCTGGAACACTGGTTTGTCCAGGACTGGATGGTCATGTCCCTGCCAAGCACCACATCTCCTTTAATGATAGGTTGTGCATGCCAATCCAGATGTCTGTTTAGGGGCAGAAGTCAAACATGTTGTATTTGCAAGGCATCAGCTTCCTTTATTTTACGATTAACTTACATGGAAGACAGCTGACAGTTGCCAGTTAGAAGTATGGGCTGCAGGTGCGCACAGCACCACATGAACCCTCCTTGATGATATTATCTCTACCATAGATTCATAGTAGTACAGACCTTAAGCCAGAAAGGACCACGATGATAAATTATCTGTTGTACAGTTTAAAAAAGAATCCTTCACTTCTTTGTGCCCCTCTGCACATCTGTGACATGGTCGTAATCAGAGGGTAAGTTCAACTTGGTATTTTTCAAGGTAATATTTTTTATATCCCCAAATATGGTGAGACAAATTTCTTTCACTTTAATTGCTGTGCATGCTAAATAATTAGTGGGAGGTAGGTAGGTACTTACTCATGATACTAAGAGATTAGTCCTTGGTGCCTAAACCAAGTTCAACCTACTTTGAAAATTTGAATACAATGACTTTGATGAGGGTAGGATTGTTATAGAGACAAGCAAACAGTGCAGACAACATTGATCTGGATACATACTTTTTGTGCAACCTTGTCCATACTGTTTAACATCCTTTTCTTTCCCCCTCCCATTATATCAAATGTTAAAATGAGTGCAAATATTTTTTTTCTTGTATCAGGATGAAAACCATATTTGTGGAGTAGTAGAGCATATGGGCTAGATCCTTAGCTCAGGAAAATAACGGATGTGCCACTGCTGTTTTATGCTAGCTGAACATCTATTTCCTGAGATAGAAGGTATCTATCCATAAAACACTTTATTCATCACTGGTAAATGTATTCAAGGATTTTTCTGCTGCAGTTTTGTCTTCTTCTTCAACCATGATATATAACTAATACTCTAAGTCTGTTTTTCAGTTTTTAAAAATAATTTTCTGCTAGTTCCAGAAATTCAGAATTTATGAATTAAAAACCAGACATATTGTCATAAATAATAAAACCGATTTAGGCTAACTGATCAAAGGGAAAGATTCTTATTTTTACAGTAGCATTTCACACATGATTATCAGTAAATTGTTTTTATATGATTAGAACTATGTCAGTTGTGTGTTCACAAATAAAAGAATTGTAATTATTCTGTCTTTTATACAAAAATGAATGCAATAAAGAGATTATGTACATATTCTTTCATAGCAAGGATAACTAATGAAGTACCAACTGCAGGAGTCTGTCAGCTGGATACAGGATGCAGCATGCATTTTTGTAAACAGTTCATTGGTATGTCAACTGCTAGTCTGACACGGAGAGAACTGAACAGTATTTTCCTCAGAAAACATTATTCCCTTGAATGAAATCCTGGCAAAATCTTATGTGGGAGCTGTATTGGTAGGGAAGAGAGACAACACCTCAAACAGACTACTCACAGGCATTATTTACAGCCAGAAGCTAGTCTAGGAGAAAATTTCTATTGAAAGCTAAAATGATACTGCGGTTATTACAATAGCCATTTCCTTCAGTGTATTAAAAGATAGCTTAAAAGACATCTTTTAAAATACTCTTTCCTTGACAAAGAAATGAGCATGTAGTGTTGCACAGACCTGCATTTTCCTCCATTATTGTAAACAGAAGTGGTAAATATACACAATTATCTTCATATTGCAAGCACAGGTTTAGCATATATGAAGAGCTAAAGAGTTGAAAAATGATATAGCATTTACATCTGTTCGGTAATGACAGGAACGTTAAGAAGGAGACCAATAGGACTCAGTCCTCAGTTGATATAACCTGACAGAGCTTCATTGAAATAAATGGAGCTATTACAATTCATGCCAGTAGAGGAGGTGGTCGGTAAGTGCATCACTTGGAGACTTGAGCTTTTCTAAGATTGCAGTAATTGTAAGTGCTGTGGATATTTTTTTCCCCCAGAACTACATATATATTTATATCTTCTGCAACCCACTTGACATCTTATAATATAAAAAAAAAACCAGGAAAAAAATCTTAAAGCTTTCTAATCTGTCAGTCCTTGAGTCCTTTTTCAGGCAAAGCTCTCAGCACTCAGACTTCAGTGAGCTTTCAGCCTCATTACAAACACACTCCTGTGGAAATGAGCCATTGCTGCACACGTAAGTGTGCACTGCAGCTGGTCACTCCTTCTAGTGGGCTGGACTGGATTTCACTTTCATGATGCAGAAGTGAAATAGTGCACTGAAGTCTGCTAAATACCCTATCGCACGCTACACCTGGTAGGTATGCTTGTAGCAACCTACTGTACGTTAACAGCATAGATTCTCCAAGGAGGCATCTAACTGTATGTAATTCTTAAGTATTCTTGTGTGTCACTTAGAAGTATCTGGATTTCTTTTGATCTTGCCTTTTCTCTTTTCGGAAAAGATGACCACAAAAATGTACCTGGGGCCAAAAAGTTTCACACAGAGTTTTATCGGTGACAACTACCAGTGGCAGGGCATAATGGTCCTGTATGCCAGCATCTCTTGTCTCAGTCAACCATATGCCAATGAATGTTGACCAGTGTAAGGCTGTGTGAGGACAGATTTAAAATAAAAAGCCTATGTGTGTTCCTTACATACTATACATGCTTCTAAAATTCATAGAGCTTCAAAGAATCAAAGTTGTTGAAATCCTGAGTAACGGATTTTGAACACATCCTCATGTATAATGCATACTTCTGATTAGGCTTTTGTGCCTCTGGATGTCACTGTTGTTTTGCAATAATATAAACAATGTTACATGACAAAGCAACAAATGAAAATCTTATAATCGTCACCATCTTATGTTTGGTAAAAAGTACAAAGCTGAATACACTGGCAATCTAAGAGATACCATTGTTTCAGTGTAAGGGATGAACAGCTGAATAGGTAAAATGCTTACATCAGTTTAGGTGAAAAGGAAAAAGCCCTATACATTTTTTGCTAGATGAAAATCAGCTTCTCTACTCTCCCCAAATGCATTCCTTTGGAAGGACTTAATATGGAATATGAGCCTTCGTTGCCCTGATGTGGCCCTGTCAGACTGTGTAAAGGGTTTATTTGGTAAGGTGGTTTATTTGAATAAGATGCAGTGGTGAAATGTGCGAGGAGGAGGTGGGTAAGTGTCAGGGACCATGTGATGCCACTGCTGCTCACGGCTGCTCAGGAGTGGAGTGGAGCTTACTTTTTGCAAGTAAATCTGTTACGCATTTGTTACAAAACTGGAATCAAAAAGAAGGGAAAAAATCATATCTTTCTTCTTTTGCAGTCTCTTGCTCATGAGAAAGTTCTGAAAATATATATAAAATAATGGAGATTTAGTGATTAGGGAGGGTATTTTCAGAGTAATAAATTGCCGCAGTCACCCCACTTATTTACAATAAAATGGGATGTCTGTATGCACTGTGTGCAGAAAGTCTTTCTTGGAAGAAGGAAGTTTTGTCAGAAACTTGTAGGGCTAGTGGGGTATGACAGAGAAATAAATAAGACAGTGTACAATTTTCTAAATGTCTCTGGTATTTAATTTTTACTGACAATTCAATAGATTAGAGAGGCTTTGCTTGAAAGTATCAAATTCTAAACAAAGATGGAAATAGAGGACTTTCATCAAAAAAACAGAACATATTTTATGTTTTAGAATCCTTGAATTTCATTTGATCTCAATCTAAACAGGAAATTTTGCCTGAAGAAGCTCTAGGACTTTGTGATCAGGAAACACACTGGCATCCTGTATTTTGAAGTCAGTAGCCATTGACTTCAGTGTGGATAGGTTTTCTTCTTTACAAGTGAATCTTATGGGATCCCACTCTCAGCCAGTGTCCCTCTGACTTCCATGAGCAATGAATTAAGGTAGCCAAGCTACTTTAGAAGTAGAGTAATGTGTCCAGGTATGTCTGAAGTATTCTCTGCTATTATTCCTCAGCTAGACCACAGCAAACGTATTAAATCATTCATATACTGTAAAGGAGATGCTGCTTTTAGACTGTATCTTCCTTCTCCCAGTAGCAGGGAGCTAATGTCATATTATGCTGTGTGGGTGGGTTTTCATTCTTTTCTGTATTTTAAGCCTGCAGACTAATATCTCACACATTTCTTTTATGGTTTCAAACTGCTCCCATTATGAGCCTGATTAATAAGGCTTTATGAACTAATTAATACGCCTTTATCTATGTGAGCTTTTATCTTTATGTGCCCGAGTGCTACAGTAATTCTATAATATTACAGGAAGCTATTTATTTTCAAATGAGCGGTGTCATCACGACCTTTTACCATGTGGGTAAGTCAGGGTTCTGGCCTGCTCAATACATAGCGGGTAGCTCAGACTGTTCAGTGCCAGCTGTAAATTACAGGCTGATCAGAGGGTGTGATGACCTCTGTTCCTTCATGAGTATGCAGCAGTTCATTGTCCCAAACACAAGTGACAATGGAGTTCTCAAACACCGGGAAGAAGAATGAAACAGTCAGTTGCTAAAGTAGTGATGGCAGCAGGAGCACTGATGAACGTGCTCACCGGCGAGGGAGTGTCTGGGTGCCTGGATGCCCTGATGGTGCCTGTGGCTGGACCTCCTGGACACCCAGGGACATCTCCGGGTCTTCCAGTTACTCTACCCAAGATCCTCTGCAGGGTGTGTTTTGGGAGGTGACAGCGCCAGGCTGGTGGGGGTCTCCATTTCTGATCTGTGGTTCCCCCAAGCCTAGTATCTGCACTCACTGACTGGGCAGCAAATACTGAGAACTCCAAGCGCAAAGGAAGAACGTGCAGATATTTACATTACCGTAGTGTATGAGGCCTCAGTAGAATGTGGGTTAGGCGAAGACACAGCGGGAATTATTTAGAAGTATTTAGTTCCTGATATTGAAACCATCCAGCTTCTCAGGTCTGTATTTCCTTTGAAATGACTGGACCTTGTCAATAGCAAGATGCCACTGCAAATAATTACACTTAAAGGAAATGAGTTGTTTTGATGACAAATTCATCTCTAATAAAGAAACTTAAAGTAAATGCAGTGATTTTGGAAGGTTACTGGAAAAGCTGGGAAAATGGAACTGCAGTCTCCTAAGTTTCAGTCCAAAGTCTTATTTTCTGAAAAAAATGTTTTCCATTTAAACATTTTTCCTCCTCTCTCAGTTCAACAGTTCAGCCTTGCATGGCTGTTTTTTTTTTCATGACTTTTTGCTTCATCCACACACATTTGAAAGACTCTGCTGCTTTCCAGGCTGCAGTTCAGGTAGTGGTTCTCTAGAAAATCTTTAGCTTGTATTGGCAACTAAGGTAATTTAAAACACCACAATAATATTAATTGGAGAGAATAAATATTACAATTATACTGCTCATATATGAAAAAAACATTTTTTTCCCTCTACTGTAATTTCAAAGTTATGGATAACTTTAAAAAGATCATTATATTTGTTTCATGAGCTGTTTTGATTTTGATTCTTCAAAAGTGCATAGGGTCTGATTTCTTTTAGAGTTAGAACTGATCAGACTTCCATTAATGTTAAAATATCAAGTTCTGGACAATTACACAAAGGGATTAAAAACTGTAGTGTGGGAAAACATTCACAAAAGGATGGAAATGAATTTATGTGGTATTTCTGTGACTATCATACATGCTTTCAAAGGATTTCTATTGTAATTCAAGATTAGTTGAGCATAAGTTAATGGACTCTTAAAGTATTACCCAAAGCTTATTATGATAGACTATAGGAGCCTCTTTTTAAAATGTTTTTTAATAATATCAACTACAAGGTCTCTGAAGACATGGTATTTCTAGGCTTAGTGTTTCTTCATCAAATATTAAAATAGGTCAAACAGTTTTGCTTCAGTTCCTTTTCTGCTCATTCCACCGCTGTAGCATGCATACCAAATGGAGTGTATTATGTAGATTTACCAACTGTTGAGTTCCCTGCTTTGTTTCATTATGTTGTTTATTTTGTAATCTAGACCGAGAGTGGAAGAACTACAATTATATGCTGAGGAAACTTGATATTTGCTAATTCCATAAAGTTAAGGTCATCTTCTGCAAGAATGAGTGAATAAATTACTTGATCAGAATTCAGTTTTGCAGATGCAGGTAAACTGTGATGAAAAGACTGACATGAGAACAGATGACTCAACAAGGTTCATAGTTGCATGATTAAACTACTAATATCTTGTAGTATAAATTACAGTATAACTCTGTGGATCAAATTATGTGTTTTCCAGGGAATATTTGCACTTTTCAATTAGCATTTGGCTCAATTAATGGCCTCAGAATTCTGTTTTTAAGGCCTCATAGTGAAAGACAACCCCCACAATGCAAATCCTCCTGCATTACTTTCCAGCTGAAGAATTTCCCACACCCCTTGTTTTTTTTCTGAGCAGGAACAGCTATGTGTAGCATGTCTGAAGCTTGATCCCATAAATCTGTCATTAAGTTTGTACAAAATTTCACAAACACTCGGCAGGGATCAGACAGAACAGGGCCATATAAACACAGTGAACTATCAATTACAAACTTAGCTTCAGTGAAGTATAAAGGAATGTAACCCTTCAGACCTCTTTTATTTAAAAACTGAAAGTACCAAGTAATGCAAAGAAATGACATGTTTAAGGTGGATGTTTAGAATAGAATTAAAATCTTTTGTTGTTTCAGAAATGGAGATGCATAAATTTTTTACGTAATAGCTGGCATGGAAAACAGATTCTTCAAGCATAAGTTGCAGGGAAGACATGAAAGTGCATCACTTTATAAGCTTATAGTTCATCGATAACATTGTTAAATGAATTTTCATACCTTTTGTTATACAATAGCAAAACGCTACTGTCACTGATTTCATCAAAAGCAAAATCTGGCAGCAGAACTGTTGCCGGGAAATACATAAGGCTAAAGAAGCATTTGGCAAGTTTGGGTTTGATCTTAAGCAATCTAATATTCAGCAACTCAGCAACTTAGGAGGCTGATTTTTTTGGCTTGAAAACTGTTGCAGGGCTTGTATGGAGCAACGTCCTTGATCCAGGAGCAGGATCCACGAAGAGTATGTCAAGTATAGTTTGGAGTCTGCAGACTAAAATTATCCATGAGTCTTTGATTTGATTTTGATGCCAGAGACAATCTTTGCTCTGATATCCATGCCAAAGACTGTCAAGTCCTTGCCAAATGAAAGTAAAATCATGTGTTTCAATGTGCCCCTTTCGACAGTGCTGGTGCATCATTATCTTGGTTTACCTTTTCTTCTGTGTATATGATTCTGTTTCTAGCAATTTGAAATACTTATCATTATGACTTCAAAGATGCCTTACTGTTAATGATATATTTCAAGATGAGTTGCTAGCTGTTCTGATTGAATTTCTCAGGGTATCACTTTGAACAAACTTAGATTTATTGATTTTAGTAGCTTGCCGAGGAATAAACTTCCTGATTATCCTCTTGTCATTCAAATCAGTCTCAGATTTATTTCCTCTCAAAGCACTGCCAAATAGGGGACAAAATAAAACTCATTGTGTTAATGGTGACTGCGAGCAGCAAAATAAAACAGTCATTCCTTAGGAAAGGGCTTGATCCAACATCCCTGCAAGTTACTGCAATGCGTCTTTTGACTTGCAGAATTTTGGATCATGGTGTAAGCATGCAGACTCAAGCAACTAGCAATGTCTACAACTCCATCTTTTTACTACCTGCCTTGTTACTTCTTGGTTGCAAATTGTGGCCATGATTACATTTCAAGAGCTTTTGTGAAAGTGTTATAGTTTCTCATAGTTGTGAAGTATTTTTCAAATTTCGGGTAGCTCTAAAATAATTAATGATTGTAAGATAGAAAAGTGAATAACCTGAATACTAATAACTGTAACTTTATTTTTTAATCAAATTTTTAATATTAGGAATTTGCAAAACTACTTATGCAAATGAAATTGCCCCATCTCACTGGCTGTAATAATCCTGCTCAATTATGGTACTGCTAAGACATACACATTTATCAAGTTTAAATAAATGTGTGTAATTCTTCAAAGGCTTTGTGTAATTGCTTCTGGATTTGCCATCAGCTGTACTTGTCTTTGTGATTGTATCTGTACTTGGTACGTTTTCATGTTGTAATTGTATGGTAATTGTTTGTGATTGTATCTATGAGGGTTTTATGCAGTAATTTTGAATGGCAATTGTCTGATTGTACCTTTCCTGGAAATTTTAGTGCTACTTTTTCCCAGGATGTACTTGCTAACAAGCAATTTACATAGACCAATATATACTAGACTGAACATTATAAAAATAAAATGGGAGGGCATTTCCACAAAGATAACACTTTATGAATTATAAAAGTGAGTAGTTTAGGTTTTTTATTTAGTGGTCAGCATAATCTGCACATAAGTGCTTCAACATGAGGTTTACACCATGATTAAACTCAGAGAAGGGATGCTGTGAATATGATAGCACTTTATATCACACTTTTTCTCCATTAATTAGTTCTGCATTACCATGTCATGTTTGACTGTGTTAATAGCCTCATAACGCATACACAAGGCTGAGGCTGAGGCCTCTTGCCAAGACTCTGTATGGGCGGGTAGACTAGCAGAGGGAAGACTTACAAAACTTTTCAGAGTATTACCTTTTCCTTTCACTTATCTGGCAGGTTCTATGTATGCATATTATGCAGCCTCACTGCTTAATAAAAAAGTGGAGTATCTACGTAGCGAAGTACTGATTAACAGAGCACTCAGGACTCCACATCAGACTGATCAGGCTGGCCCAAGTCACGTCTTATCATCCTGAGCTTCTTCTGGTACCAGCAGTTTCCCTATATATGTGAAGATAGATGTCAATTTTCCTTGTACAAAGAAAAATGTTGTTGCAAATTCTGCTTCTATTAGCAAATATAGTACAGCCTAAGCGTAGCCTTTACACATTTCTGGTGAGGATTTGGTACATCCTTCAGAAAATGGGGTGATCAGTTTGCAAGTAAAGAACTGAAAATGTGTGGTCCACAGAGATTGTCTCTAAACTATCAGGCTCATCCTAGAAAGCTGTCCTGCAGCTCCTCTTTAGGAGGGATTGGGAATGTCTTTTATGTTTGGATATATTGCTTAGGGAAAATGTATTGCATGGATTTTTGTTTCAATGCACTGATGTTGACTTTTTGGTTTCAGACTACCTAGCTGCAGTGATTCCCAAGGATCTGGGGAAGGATCTGACCATTTTATAAAGGAGGCAGAGACATATGCGCCATGAGGGGACTGAAAGAAGGTTGGGGCTGTGTCACAAGAGCTCTGGAGACCTGTGACTTGCTCTGGGAGAGTGAGGTGGATGGGAAGAAGTGATTGGAGAGGTTAGTGGGTCCCCTTACCATCATCTCTCCAACTCTTTCTAATCCCTGGGCAGCCTCAGCAGCAGTGGGCTGTGCAGGACAGAAGTGTCAATCCTAGTGCTGCCACAGACCTAACGACTCCTGTATCCTCCAACACTGTCAAGGCAAGATGCCCGTCTTCCCTGTCAGTCTTCCGGTCCAGATAGTTGCTTATATTGCCTAGACATAGTATCTACACAGGCTACAGTAAATGGAAAGTTTTAATTCTGGGGCTGATGAAAAAAGAGACTGTAAACAGTACTGAGAAAATGCTTTTTTATTTTTTATTTTTTGGAAGTCAAACTAGAAATTTATCCCCATAAACAAATGGTGTTTGTTGAACCAAAAAGAATGTTTTGGAAACACGAAAAAAACTTTAAAAATCCTACAACAGTCCTGCAATTATTTTAGATTAAACTCAGGTATTTCGCTTGAAATGACTTTATCACATTCAGTTGTTTTGTTTGCAGATTTTAAACCCCTTTACATGACATTTTTCTTTAGCTGAAGTAAATTATGTAATAATTTATTCTAGTTCCAAACAAAGAATTGAAAACTGTCAACACCATAAAATACTGCAAGGCATATTTCTGAAGCAAACTGTTTTCTTTCAGAGATGATGGAATGGTAATGCTTTGATGCTTTTGATCTCTGTCCCACTTTTTATATTCACAAACATTTGCTGTACTTGCTTAACAGTTAAAATACTTGTGGTCTTCCTGAAACTCTATTTTGTGGGGCACTGACTGTGAATTGCAAAAGGAAAATTGCCTGGATCTATCTTTTCATTCACAGGATATCTGTATTTACTGTATTCAATCAACATCATAATTTTTCTTGTAAGGTATTAAGACCATGTAGAGCACAGTGATAACAATCATAAATCATGGAGAGGGTATCCAAATGAAGATACTTAATTTAATCATCCAGTACTGACCAAAGCAAATGTCACTAGCTGATAGGAGTAAAGGTGCATTTTATTTCCTTAGTCATTAGCATGTGTAAGAGAAATGAAAAAGAAATGCTTTCTCATTTTGAAATTGCTGGAGCATTTTCTTGAAATTTTGGATACCTTTTCATTGTTATGCCTTTGTAAAATAAATCATGGGTAAGCTTTCCTTTAGCTTTTGTAAGTTCACAGATGCTAACCTCACAAAATATTACTGCAATAACCCAGATTGGGCCTCCGCATAACAACCTATTCTCTGCACTATGACTTCAGCATGTCTTTGAGAAAGATTCTCAATCTTTATTTAATGACTTTGAGTGACAAGGAAGCTACCACAGCTCTTGGTAAATTATTTCAGTTAGCTGAGGTTATTTACTTTCAGCTAAAAATGAGCACCTCATTTCTTTGAATTTGCCCATCCTCAGTCTCCCCTTGGTCATGTTATTCCTTCATCTGTTAGGTGAAAGATCCCTGTGTAGTATTATTTTTTCCTCTTTTTCCTGTGTAGACCTTGAACTACTACATTAAATGCTATTTATTTAAAAATACAAATTCTACAATAACCAGAATCTGTTGCTTGCTACCTGGATGTCTTGAAAAGATAGCCGGTCAAAATGGTAGATTCATACTTTGTTTTTCATATCATTTTACTGCTAATTCTTAATGAAAAATTCTTGCCTCCCTGCATTTTCCCATAAATATAGCATTTGCAATATAATCTATAACCAGAGTAATACAAATTACAATTGAGTTCTTTCCTTTCGCTTGTCTAAATAAACATTGTTATAAGCATCCCGCAAAGTAAGGGGAACTTTTCCTGTTAGGTGTTCCTTCAAATTAGCAATGTATTTTTCAAATGTAGACACTTTAAAAAAGTTTGTATTTCAGCTGTGAGTTAAAAGGTGTAACAGCTGTTTTTTGGATCAGCTAGAAATGTTGCTTCTTAATCCTCTTCTGGGATGACTAAATGTATGCTCAGGTCTGCAACCTGGGATGCTTTCCTGTGTCCCACTGACCCTAAAAGGAGTCTGTGCAGGTTTTAAGGTTGACATCACTGAACATCAGGTGACTCGTACCCTTTCAGAAAAAGCTGATTCCTAGCCTTCTTTGACAAAGCTCTTCTTTCTACAACCCATTTATATTATTAGACCTTCCCTATACTCAGCTTTAGCTCCAAATATTCAGTCAGAAGACTCAAGTGGTAAAAAAGTGAAACTCCATGTTGGATTGTGACAAAAGGTTTGTTATTTCTTTGGTGGAACAGTTTTTTGTAGTGATCCAGCAATAGGTTTTGTACTCCAAAGTTATTACCAGCTAGAACAGTTAGTGAGTGTGCATTTACTCATGTAAGGATAGAAGCACTCAAAAATGTTGTATATCAATATATTGATCAATGTGTAAGCTCCTCTTTGTAAAACCTAGCAAGCAAGTGTACAACTACTAGGCACTCCATGAAATCAAAATGAATTTTCAAAATTTTTTTTGTTTACTTGTCTTTGTTTACATGCATTTTCTGCTATACTATTAGCATTTCACTGTAGAGGACTATATGAAAAGTTTATTTGTAAAAAGTTTGCAATGATTGGTAAAAACATGAGGTATGAAATGGTAAAAAAAGAAAAGGGGGGGAATTGTAGAGGAATGAAGCTGGGTTAATTAATATTGATAACATACAGCTGTGGGTTGGCTGATGTAGATAAGGTGCAGGTGTGGCTGGTTCTGTTAAGTGTAAAGACCTTGTTGCAGTCAACTAGTTTGGAGAGTGCTGTGACATTTCACCAGTAGATGATAGATTTTTTACACCTATTTTTTTGGATAAGAGTATTTTTAATGGAAGGAAACCAGAAACCCTTCTATTTACAGAGAACACTTCTTTAAAAATCTATTTTTCTTTTTGTACTTGAACATGGCCTTCCACTTCTATTACATCTTATGAACACAGTGATATAGAAAGGCTTAAGTGCTGTATCTGTGTGTCACCTGAAGTCTTAACACAAGTACTTAATGTTGGAGACAATTAGTTTGATTTGACTGTACTCAATTAAGTAGGCATTACCCGATTAAAAAATTCATGTTCATGAAATAAGATTCAGATAATCACTAGTGCCTTGTTTGTAGCCATTATGTGATATATCAATACTATGTGATAAAGAGCTTTAATGATTTATAACTTTTCACTTCAATTTCTTCTGCCGAAGAAAAACAGCTTGAGAAAGACTGGTAACTCTATTATAACTCAGTAGCTTTGGGGGTTTTCACATTCTTTCTGCTCGTTCCTCTGTGCAATTTCTCACAGGCACTCTAACTAATGATACAATCTTTTACAAGGTAATCAGGTTGAATTGACTTTTTTTTTTTTTCCCCAAGAGAGAAACACAGCTTAAAAGCAGAGCCAGGGCCAGCCACAGTGGATGGGCAGGCATTTTCCTGGGAACCATCCAGCACCAGGAACTTCGGTGTGGGGTGGATGCCAGCCACCCCTTTGCTCCTGTTAACTGTTCCCAGGAGAGCCTTGCTATAAGCCGGTTCCATCTAGGTAAGTTTGGTAGCAAGCATTCTGGATGATTTGTGTTAGAGCATCTCAAGGCTCTTTATACAGCCCTGGAGCCACTAGGAATTTTGAGGCTGTGTGTGAGCATGGTCTGGATGCACAGAATGACAAATTCTAGGCTCATTCCATAAATTCTGGTGTATGAAATATAATTTCACCTGAGCGCTCACATATGGGAGAAAAAAGCTAGTTCATAGTCAGGAGCACTAATTTTAGAATTAGATTTTTTGTTTGCATATTTAGGAACTTGTTTTCCTCATTTTTATGACCGCTAGATTTTGAAAAACTCTCTGAAACCAATGCTCCAAAATAAGTTTCAGGCTTATGGATTATTATTTTTTTAATAAATAATTTTTATTTATTGGTTTATTAACTTTGAGAAATTATGGACTCCTTTTCTGTTTCATCATTGAATGTCAGTGGTAGGGAATTCTCAAAATATTTTTTTTTATAGATTACAATATTTAGATGTTTGATTTTTAACGTTTTTCTGACATGTCTTGATTTCAGGTATGTGAAGTTAAGTAAACCTGCTACGCTCAGCATTTTCTTAATTGGTTGATGCCACTTCATTTGCATAATGTGATGAAAGATTCTCCTTCCCCTTAGAGACTATTCATTCAGTTCTGACATTGCTTGTATTTTTTTAAATAATGACTGGCTATTCATTTTTCACATCTAGTGTTTTTTCTGTGCCTCTGCTTTTTTCCTCAGTGCTGTCTAATGGTAGATGACAAAGGTGGATGGAGGCAAATATCAAAAGATGTCACCAGCCCCAGCCCAAGTTAGATCTACTCATTCAGTGGCCAGAATTCAGCAATAAACCAGCAAAAAAGGGATTTCACTGCAGGCCATTTGTGTTAGCAAATGCGGTACGAGTGAACCATGAATGATGAGCAGGCAAGACCAGATGTGCTGTTTAAATGGATTAGGTGGGCCAGTTAACTATTATCAGGAGTCATTGCAATTCATTTAACTGAACCCGCTCTTTTGGCAGTGATCCCAATAAGCAGACATTTAATTGTCCAGAATGCCTGTGGTAGATAAACGATTTCAGACTAAATATAATCTACTTCTAATCTGTTCTGTGGTTCCCTTAAGCATAAACCATCCTTACTCTTTTTTCAAAGGTATGAATAACTTGAAAGCACTGGTTTTACTGCTTTTCTCCTATCTGTGGAGATAGGTGCTGTGGGGTTGCCTGAGAAAGAGCGTGAAGAGTAAAGCAGCGCATAAGGAAAGGTGTGCCACCTTTCCAGGGAAAACTTCAGCACCTAGTCGCAGTAATAAATCAGGCTCTTCAACAGTAAGTCTTGCCTGAATAGAAATGTCTCAGAAGACTCAACCAAAGATGTCAGGATTTGTAGTTCTCCACTATTTAGAATTTCCTCAAACCACTGGGTCTTCTGAAGCTTAGCATCACGATGAATTGGAAACAATACAGACTTCCTACATTTCTCAGATGCCTAGAGTCCAGTGAAAAGAAAGGAATTAAACATTCATGGCTAAGAGACTCTGGAGAGGTTTAAACCTGTGCTTTCTGAATTGTTAATATAATTAACACTGAAGAAGTTAAAACCCCGCAATAGCTCCAAACATCTCAAAGGTGGAACTGTTTCTGGAGTCTTCTGCAGACTTCACGAGATCATTAACCAGTGTTGGTGTGGAGGCTGTATCACTTCGCTGAGGCTTGTAGCCATGCGGTTGGACTATGGGAGCTGTAAGGGGTCAAATGGGGTTCAGAAGAGTAAGCACAAGGAGGGAGACATCAGCGGAATATGGAGGTTCATGTGCTGTTGTGTTGCCTTCTAGGAAAAGAGGATTTAGAGTTTTGGTGCCTATTTCCAGGATCACATCTGTGTTTTGCATCCATCTAGCATTATCAGCAGACCAGAAAGCCTTCTACAGCAGCAGTCTGCATCTGTCCTCTCTGAGCAAGGTGGACTAATCACTTGCTTCCCCTACATGCTAATTGCTGGTGTTACCTAGCCTGTTGTCCAGCAAAATATGCTTTGTTACAGGCTTGAACCTTGTGTGGCCAAGAAAGGAAAAAAATCAGTGTCTCACTTCATGTAAGACATCTCTAATCACTTGCTATGCAAAAGATGTGAGGCTTTAAAAAAAATATTAAGAATAGTAGTTTTACTTCCTTTCAGATCACTAAACCCACAAAATTTTTTTGCTTGAATGAGCATATAAGGGGGTTGCTGTTTTCCATGTGTACTACTTTTGAAGCTTTTATCCCTTCTTTACCTAATAGAGAGTCCTGAAGATGAAATGGAACACCACGTATAGCATTCCGGTCACAAAAATAGCTCATATCCACTGGTTTGAAGGCCTGGGACTCCACAGAAATTTCTACCATGTGAAGTAAATTTCACTCTTTTTCAGGTTATCAGCAAAAGGACTTCTGAAACTTTGCTGTGTACAGATGCCCAAGCCTCCTGTGGTGTCCTGCACTCATAGATCTGTGTGCTTCTTGGAAAGTAGGCAACTTCCAACCTGACAGAAACAGCTTCTCCTTTACACTTCACAGCTGACTGTGCTAAGAAGCCCATGTTCAAAGGGAAAATAAGCATCTGCCTGAAGAGTGTGTATGTGGCTGGTAACAGAAAAAAAGGGAAGAAGAATGTAGGTTAAGAGCTAAGCCAAGTTGAGACTCAATGTGGGCGCTTGGTTTTTGACTGCTGACAGACTGTGCAGATAGAACTTTGTCAAGTAATAAACCTTTCCAAGGAGGCTGTGTCCTAAATATCAGAGTGTTTGCTTGCAATTGTTTGGACACGTTTACTGAGAATAACAAAGAACTTGCTTACTTTAAGTGGCAACAGTAAATTATGTATTATAGATTCATAGAATCATGTATGTTCACTGACACTTGATTACTTTATACTAATTGGTTTAGTAAGTACCAATTATATCCCTAAGTGGTTTTCTGAATGTTAATGTGTCAGCTACATTCCTCATTTTTGTATGTATTTTGTAGTTAGAAAATGAAGCAGTAAGACTTCTCTTTCATACCTGTTAGTCATCATTACATTCTCTAGTAAAATGGTGTTTCAGATGTAAAGATATTTGCAAACATTTAGGCTGAAGTTCTCAACGTTCATGTTAACTGTTCACCCATTATAGGTAGAAGCATATGGAGAAAAACCATAAGATGAAGTTATGAATAGAAAGTGTTTTATACATTGTGTGTGTGTATATATATATATAAAAAATATATAAATAAATAAATAACACCCCCCCAACATTGGCTGACTAATTAATAGAAGTATAAAGGCTTCATAATGACCTTAGCTATTGATACAGCCTAATTCAATTCAGGAGCCATTTAGTTATGCATCGTGTTACTGGTTCCTCAGAATAGAAGTGGTCCCACTGGTATTACTATAGATGTTTGGTTGCCTTTGTATGCTGAAGATTTTTCTGCTGAGGAACAATATTTTGCTGAAACTAAGTCTTGCAGGAATATATCAAATCCAATGAAAATACAGATTGTTTCAACAAGAAATGTAAAACCAGTTTTGAACTGACATTTGGAAATGAAATGACGATCGTAACTTAGTTTTGCATGGAGATTTGCTTCATTTTATATAAAAATGAAGCAAAACAAAACCAATATGTTGTAGCAAAACATTGATATGAAATGGCAATGATCAAGTCTAGACTTCTCATGCCTGTTTTCTGCTTAACTTCAAGTACTAAAATATTCAGCCTCCCCCTTGACTGTTTTGGGAAACACTATGAATGTTTAACATCCACAAACAGCTGAAAAGGAACAGCAATTTGCTGGTGCAAGTAAGTATTGAATACAGATATTTCTGGAAATGTTATGTATGTATTCTACATATGATGGTGCAGATGAGGCTAGCCATAAGTGAACTTGTTTGCACTCCCACAGGAGTCTAGCTGCAGTAGAACTGAACACGGTGTGAATTATTTTATCCTGCTTTCAAACTGCTTGGCTGCTTTTGGCACTCATGCTCATGTATTTATGGCTGGCCTGAGGATGTACACGCTGCATGACAGTATGCAGCACAGCCATATATCCTTATTCAACGTTTAAGCACGGGAGTAGTTGTTACTCTGAGATGTCAGCTGATTATCTCATAGAGAAGCTGTCATGGGGATTGTATGCTGTGGAATTTACATTACTATCTTAAAATACTATGTAATTTCTTTAAGTTAAAGGACACTGCTAGGTTAAATCAACATCACATTTCAAATTGTATGTCTGTCTTCTATTCTTAATGTGTTTTGAATTGACAACTCTGAATTTATTTTCCATTTGAGTTATTCTCTGGCTATCACGGTTTGCTTTTATGCTAAACTCTGGTCCTTCGCCTGTAAATATGTGATTTCTCTTTGCTCCTAAGTGACTGTGTTTTAAATTTCTGAATAAACAGTCAACATAAAAACATATGCTAAGTGTTTGACTGGAAGAATATAATTTCACTTCAAAATCCTCATTTCAGGAAGTCCCACTGCATGTTTGTTTTATTCAAAGAAAATCTGACATTCCAACTCAGTGTAACCGTAGAGTCTCCACTCCATTGTTACTATTAATTTTTGGTATGGTTGGAGCACCTGAGCTACCCATCAGAACTGAGACCCCCATCATACTAGCTGCAAGGACTTTGATAGACTTATTTCTGGCCTGTAAAGAATGCCTGAAAAGAAAAAGTAACCTTCCTTATGTACATGCACACTTCAAGAACATGATATGATACTAAAAGCAAATTTATATTTTGTGGTTCTATCACCTGAGCTGGGGATCTTGCAGAGTATGTATGTATAAACCACAGTGCCATTCAAAGGTATCTGTGAGAGTTTAATGTGCTGTAATATCTCCTTGTATCGTGTAACTTCATTCTAGAGGTGATACAGTTGCATTAGCGTTGTGCTATGGCCAGGTTGATTAGCTGTTCTAGTGCAAAGCTCTTCGAGTCGGCTTGGCTATGTCTATACAGAGCTGCATTGCAGAGTAGACCTAATTTAGGTTGTTGTTGTATTTAGTAAAAAATGTAAGAAAATATTAATTGGGAAAATTTCCATGCTCTATTTGCGACAGAATAGTCTTTAAATTGCTTTATGCCCCTTCTGTGTTAAATAACTCTGACATTTGGAGCTCTACCTGAGCTGAAGTCCAATGACAATTAAGTACAAATACCCTCTCCCTTTCCCTTTTAAAGACACTGTATTTGTGTTTCTTGGGTCTGTGATAACTTAAAACTCATTGCTTGTCACAATGCTTCTTACACTACTTAGAAGTCCTCTCCTGATTTTTCTTTGGCTTTGGTTTGAAGTTGCTAAAGCATGCATCAGTAGAGGAATAATCTCTTTTTCCATTGTTTCCAAAAGGATGTGTAACTGAAAATTGCTGGAACTGAAGGGGAGAAAAATCAATATCCCTAAAGGGAGAAAAAAAAAAAAAAAAAAAAAAAAAGAGTGCAACAAAGTCTAAAATTAAAATGTACTGAAGCAGATTTGATATAATACATAGCAAACTTGAGCTAAATGGACTGTTGCCAAAACTGGGTATTACTTTCTTTAAGGAGAATCTGTTTTGAATTCTATGATCAAGCTGGCAAAAACATAACTCATCATAATGTTAAAAGTAATAACAAGCTTGGTGCAACATAGCGGTGCAGCACCTGGTGATGCCTACTAACATATTCTTATCAGATAAATGGTCTGTTTTGTAAACTGGGCATTAAATATGTACTTGCAAAACCTAAGGTTTGTGATGAGTCCTGCTATTCATTGTCTTTATGACCTTGGGTGTGTCGCTCCTTGGCTGCTTTTCCTACCTGTTTTTATGTCTTGGTTATGTAGGTAGTAAACTCATTAGAACAGTGCCTAGCTTTTATTTTCCAGCAAGCTAAGTAAGATCCTTGGTTTGTCCTCTGTCTCTGTCAGTCCAAATTTCAAAATCCCAGTCTCATTTGCCCCTCTACAAACCTGTTTGTGCCTGCCCAACTCTTCGGCGTCCTGCCTGCTTCGCCTCTCCGCTCTTCCCTGCTTCAAGAGCTGCAGGGATCTTGGAGCCGGCGATATCAGGACCATGTTTCTGTCTCCTGGGAATCTATCGTGTTGCACTAGTCTGGCTTGTGTCATCATCAATATACATTGGTGTTTCAAGCACATATTTTGATGACTCCCTTGAATACATATTTGTTTCCAGAGATGAATAAGTCAGAGCCTTTCTCAGTCACATAAATCAACAAGAAATCAATGAGAGTCTGTAAAGAGAACACCCAGGTCTGCCCAGGCTGCTTCTAGTTTTCCCAGAGTAAATACTATATGCCTAAACTGTAAAGTTGAACTGATTTATGACAGCTCTGAAACAAAGACAACTAATTTCCAAGGAAGTTTGTAATTAAGCGATGCTTAATGAAGTGTGGAGCTTTCAAATATTTTTAGATTCAGGGAGGTTCTGTCACATCATACTGTTACAGGAAGGCTAACCAGTTCTGCTACATTCTGTAGGATTTTTTTCATGAAGGGAAGAGTGAATTTCCCTTTCTGACCAAACACCATCTGAAAAAAGATGGTTTGTAAGAAATTCTTGGTTTCCTAAATGAAAAAAAATCAATCTAATAATAAACTTATATCAAAAGTCTTTATTACCTAAGCTTTTGGTTTTGAATTAATGTCAATAAAATATTCCTTAAACAGCCAACAGATATTAGCTCTACCTTTGAAAAAAGGGGTTTTTTTAGAAAGAAACTGGGGATTTAATACCTTTTTTAATGAGGCCTGTCATATCCCTACCATATGCCATACTTTCCCCAACATTCTATTTAAGCAGAATATAAACTAGGTTCATTTGTTTGGGGAAAAAGGTCATTTTGTGCTGGGATTAATGGTAGATTAATGGTAAGAGTCAGAGAAGAGAACAAGAAATGATTTACATGAGACTTCTTCATAAGTGCTGGTACTGGAGACCTTATTCTAAGGGATTTATATTAATGGTATATCATATGCAGTAAGGAATAAAACATACAATGTGGGTAAAATCGGTGAAATAAATTAGGAGGATTAGGACAAGCTTGTAATTATATTTTTTCTGACAATAGCTAATTTTGCAAAGTACTTGAGGAAAACAAAATTGGATAATAAGAATTTAGGCTAGCTACATTAAATGCTTGCTAATTAACCTTTTCAGTTTCAGTAACTTTTAAAGGATTACTTTATAGTTGACTGACATATGTATACGTATGCCTAAGTGTACAGATGCATGCATGAGTAAAACCTGAAAATATAGCCATGAGAAAATGATAGGCCAGTTTGCTTAGATGATGTAAACTAAATTCCTTTGAAAAAGGACCAAAAATCTGGATTTTAGCTTTTAAAAAAGCATATCCTAAAATTATTTGGTTAAATGGGTTTATTTTCCCCCAAAAAATGTAGCTGAGTATTTCTCAGTGAAGCTGAGACACAAGAAAAGCTTTAGCTACTAATGTTGCCACTGCAAAGAGAACTTGAATTCTAGATGTGGTTTTAAAACTAAGATCCAGAAGATGATTAAAGACCAAAATCCCTGACTGAGTTTCTGATTAACATTTCAAACATGGAGTGAAATATTCAGTCTCTGCATAATTACAAAATACAGGCATCAGAGAAGAAAAATGCCTCTGAGTGATCTTTTCTGTATCTTTGTGAAAGCAAGATTATATTTTTAAGCTGGATGTTACTAGAGGTTTTGCAAATCTAATATTGAGGGTTCCCATTGATAGGGTGCAAACTGTTTCTCTTGGAAAAAAATTCCATGGCCTAAAAGTTCTTTCTGGAAAATTTTGCTGATTCATTGACATCTCTCTCTTTCTCTCAGGTGCCTTCTACTTGCACTTATGTTTACCTTCACTTTCATATTCAGATTTTAAGGTAAGAGTGGAAAAAGAAAACTGCTAAAAAACATACAAAGTCTGAAAAGGTTTTAAAAGCACAATCTTGCATATAAATAAAGATAAATTGACTCATATTTTTTGAACATCTGAGTCACAGATAGAGGCACCATTTTACATTGGAAGTGTAATAGTTTCATATCTTTAGTGAAATATCATTTATTTGAGGAAGCAAAGTTCCTAGTTTGGTATAGGGTCAAAATTCTATATTCACATCAAATCAGTGATCAAATTTAAATTATCACATATCTAGGCTTTTGTGAGTATTGTGTCTAATTGTTTAATTTTCATCGACTCTGCATACCCTTAATATTCTGCTAATCAATTTACTGATGCTACTTGAATTTATACATGTCAAGGAACTACTTCTAACACAGCTAATACATTGTATTTTTTTTAAAAATGCACTTTTACTCTTTTGTTTCTGTAAAAAAAAAAAAGTGGATTCTAGGTTGAGTAATTACATTTGGCCTATCTTTATTTCTCTTGGATTTTACTAAGTACATTATTCTCTCCTGATTGCCTTAATTTAATATATGAGGTCACACAATGTAAAAAGAACCCAAACATACACCCACAGAAGCAGCATATTTTCAAATACATATATACAATATATTGCATTTTATTTTTGGGTTTTATAGCATTGCACTCATTATCAGGTTGGCTTGTATATTTAGGTATAATAATCAATATATGTGCTACCTGTGCATGCTTTTCTATTTTTATTCTGGACTATTGTACTGGTTTTATTATTTGGTGTTTTCCACTTGTCCCCTCTGTTCTCATTAAGTGTGCTTTGCTTGGAAATTTGGTACAAAGCACACTATGAAAACTTCATAGCATGCTATGTTTGCAGTTTGATGTCAAAGAGCATTAAACCTGCTCTTTGCATCACAGAGCATTACAAATCGTATTATGGCACTCCTGATATGCAGACTCCCAGCTATGTCCTCAGACACATATTATTGCTGTTTATTCTTGAACTGCCAAGTTCAAGATTTCCTTCTCTGAAGGTACATTAGCTGTTTTCACCACATTCTTTTGCCAGAGAGGTTTCATAAAGCCTGACACTTAGCTATATTTTGGGTTTCATTCTCTCTATGAGGTCATGTAAATTTGTTGAGGGAGACCAGGGAAGTGGCATCCTTTGAGCACACCTTGAACATGCAAATTACTCTCCAGTATTTCTGCTTCTTTTCCATAGTGCCAGCATTCTCTGAGAATATGATGTAAAACCCAGCCCCAAATACAAATGAGTAGGTGCATTTAATGTATACTTATCCAAAATTTCATTTGGATTTTTTAGTGTTTAGGAAAGCTGACATACAATAAACACAAACTTTTTAATGCTTGTCAGAAAGCATCGACTGATTATATTCCGTAGGACAATGAGCATAAAATTAGACATGGGACTGCTGACCACACTATGAAATTGACTGCCATGTAGATGAGTTTCACGTGCAATATACTCGTTGTTGATACCAATCTAGTATTCCTTCTGCCAAAAGTGAGCTTGAAAGTTGTATGCTTTCTGTAGACATAATCACAGAAGCTCCTGTTTCCCTCTGCTCTACCTGAAAGTCATACAGATGTTAACTGACAGAAGGGAATTCTGCAACATTAAACATGTGAGGCTCCTTCAAGAGAAAATAGACAAATACCAGTAAATTCTCTTTCAGCTCCAAGCACGAGCGCAGTCACGTGGAGGCAGCACCTGCTCTCCATATCAGTGACTGAAATGCCACTTCCATTTTCTAATAATTAATGTCATTTCTGTAGGCTCCAGTATAAATTCATCATAAGAACAGCTCCATCCTAAGCAGGTGTTTGTCATCCATATTAACGGGGGAATTTTCAGTGATATGAGATTTTCTAAAGCTTAAATGAGAGATGTCAAAACACTCAATCCAAGGGAAACAAATGCATATCATCACAGTATATGTTGCTAAGCTAATCACTCTAGGGAAAACTCATATCAGCTCAAGAAGCTTATCTGCTTCTTGGTTCTATGGGAAAGAATAACAACATTTTGGAAGCAAGGGCAATTATGTCTAAAATATGGAAGGTATTTTTGAATTATATCCTTTATTTTCCTAATAGCAATGATAGCAGCGTTCCCTTATTCTGCTTATTGAGGAGTAAATGGATACAACCACCCAAACGATACTCAAACTCTTATCTTTCTTTGTTCCTCTCAGAACAATCTGTTGTGGGAATGAATTATAAGACCTGATGAGCTGACTGAGCTAATAGACATTTTCCTAACAGATTTTTTTGTTTCTTGAAGCACTTAGATTTCATCCAGGAAAAGAATGTATGTTGCAAAATATTTCCTTTTTCGGTTTCAGCACCAAGGAATAAGTAGGCTGCTTCTGCTGTGACAAAGTCTACTTTCTAACAACAATGAAAAGCCATTTTCACAAGTAAGGTCATTATCAGTATTAGCTAGAACCCAGATGTATTAAATTTTAGCTTTGCTGTGAGTACTTATTATGACAGAATTCTGGAGACTGGACGGAAGCGTTTGTCTGAAAATAGGGGTAGAAATAGTCCATTCTTGCATGTGGCAATGTATTTGGAAGAAAAGGGACATCTGGCCTATCAAAAGTCACTCTTGCTTTAGCAGCTTGATATGATTAAAAGCTTTATCTGCTTGGCAAGGCCGCAAGGTTGTGTGAGAAAGACACCTGGAACGAAGAAAACAGGATCTTTGGCAGTTAAGCAGGCAGAAAAACAGGAGCTGAGCTGAGAACTGATGACCGCAAGAATGAGAACAATTTTAATGATGGAACTAACCATTTGTATACTTTTAACCAATTAGTATCTGTATAGCAGCGTGTGAACAGTGTATGTAACCAATAGAATTAAGGTATGATGTGTGTATGAATATTAACATTATATATAAGCTTGCAGAAACTTAAGTAAAGGGGCTTTAACTAGGATCATATTGATATGTTGTTGAGTCCATGATTTTGCTCCTGCACTTGTAGACTAAAGTGCTGTATCTTTCAGTGTGTTTTACATTGCTGTTTGTTTTGATTGGGTATGACAATGTGCAAAATAGTAAGGGGATCAAAACTACTACCTGCCTTTCTAATATATAAATGCATATAAACATTTTGACATGAGAAGCTGAGATTTTAAAATGCTAAGCACTACAGAAAAATGGATTAGCCTTTAGTAAGGGGAGCTTCAAATTGCAAGTGCCAGGGGGTTAATGGAAAGCAGTGTGTCATATTTCCTGATTTACCCTTTCACTATCTTGTCCAAAACACCTGGGTAATATGTTACTCATAAATTATAATTCAATAAGCATACTTTGAGTTTCAACCTTTATTCTTTTCAAAAGTTTCAAATAAACTGTACGGAAATGCTGGCTATGTGGAAAAGTGCTCTGCTTTGGTTAGTGTTATAGAAATACCCTGTGGGCAGAATGAACATAAGGTAGAATAGATCAGCCTTTTTGATAACTTCAGAGTACTCAAAGATCTTGAGATACTCTGACATTTTCACAGTGGGCTCATGGGAACAAATGCATTCTTTTAAATGAATTCTTTATATCTGTTATAGTTTGCTGGGAACACAGAAACATTTTGTGTGTGACTGTAAGTTTGAAAAATATAGTAAGGTTTATTATTTGCATCAACACTGAAAGTTTACAAAAACATATGTAAGATAATTCCTAGGTGATGGTATGTCTAAGAGATTTCGCCCTCTCTTCCTGACACTGACTGCGATCTTCAGCACTGGCAGCAGACGAGCCATAGAAGATGACCAACGTGCAGTGGATTTACCTTACCCCTTGTCAACTCTACAGCTAGCTGTGAATGTTATGCTGCCGTGGCTCAACTACTTTGGTTATCTCATCCAGCTCCTCACAAAGCAGCTGGCGTAGGTGGCGTGAATGCACCTCTAACCAAGCTGCTACAAAATCTCTGTCACTTCTGAATATCTATACGATAGTGGGTGTTTAATGTACTTTAGTGTGGTCTAGTTACAAAACTTAGCCTGAATTTGTGGTGTATGTCTTCCTCTTAATGGGCCAGCTCCCCCTCTTGCAAATGGTGCAGAGCTGTCATTTGTAGCCTTGTAAAACTGGGATATGATAAGCTGGAATCAGAGTATTAAAATGTCTAAATCTTAAGGCACGTTTACTAGCTTTTCCTACCCCTTAGGCAATGGCACACCCATGTTAGAGACAAGGATTATTGCATGTTGGCCGTGGTAGATTGCCCTTAACACAGCAGGGCTTTGTCAGGGACAGGGCTGTGTCCCCTTCTTTCTATATCTGATCCTGGCATAGACTAGTGTGCCAAATGCTAAGGATTCCTGAGGGCCCCATGGTTGGTAAGGGATAATCAGATTCTGCTTTGTGTCAGCGGGTGATCCTGCTCTCCCCATCCTCTTCCCCACAAGAGCTTCTGCTTCTCTCCCCTCACCCCACTTCCCCCACCCTTTGCCAGTGCCCCAGTCTGCCACTCAACAGACAGTATGTTCTTTCCAGATACTACACCAAAGAAGGACTAAGGAAATGGAGCAAGGGAGTGTTTTGATCCATATAAGTCATCACGATGAAATCCCAGGAACACACTTGCCAGACAGATGGTGGTGTTATCACCAAGTGGAATGTCTTGTAAGTCACTAAACAATTACTATGAGTGAAATCACTTGCCATTTCCATCTTGACCTACGATGTTACTCAGATCCTTTAATATAAGATTTTAAGCTATTTGGTATTGATATATAGTACATAAAATTCATATATATTATTTCTTCCTGCTCTTTCACTTTCTTGTCTTTTGATAGATTTTTACAAGTCAATCAATGTCACTGTTTTACTTTCTGATTTCCTTTCTAAAATGAATGTCAGGATATTTTTCTTCCATGTTGGACTTTCTGCCCTTTCTCAATTTCCTCTGCAGCTCTACCAAAAAAAAGAAAAGAAAAATATCAAACTATTTTCTTCATGATGAATTTACTATATCTTCTCTACCTCTTCAAAGAGCTTTGCAGTATTGAATGTACCTCTCAAAAGATATGCCAAGCAAAGAGGCTTTTAAGAAGTGAGTTTAACAGTAGACACAAAGAATGCTGACAGCTTTAATCCCAGTGAAATTAATGGGATTTTGTTCATTAATTTTCTATAAGGGCGCTATTTTGCCCTGGAAAACAGAAAGTTCTGATCCAATATCCATCAATGGAAGAAGCTGTACTGATTGTGTTCAAAATGAAATAGCGGTTCAAGGTTTCAGCTGCTTCTCACAAAAATGTCTAAATCCAAAGGTTTGTTTTACCATGGATGAATGTTTTTGTTTCAAAACATTCTTTATTTTTATTTTTCATTTTCATACAAAGGCAATATTGATTATTTTTTTCCCATTTTTTTCATTATTAATTTATCATGTAATGTATCAGGCAACGTTATGTTATTAATGCATCCCAACAGCATATATGTCACAATATTAGTTCTTGAACAGCCCTATTTTATGTTCTGATTACTCTCCTGCTGTAATACTTCCTCTTGTACATCCGGAGAGCTCTGTAGCTCACTTACGCATGAAGGTTGCTGAGCAAATAGTAGCACATGGGTTGAAAGGAAAGCCCTCAGAATCAGTGCCTCTAAACCTCTCTCTGTAATGTTTAGTAATTTAAAAGTTGCAGAGTATGATAGCTTTAGTTAGTTTATTAATTTTAAATGTGTCTTATCATGACTGGACATTAATTTCTTCTTAGTATTCTGCAGCAACCCTTCCCTTTGTGTGTATATTGTGTACAAATTTTGTGGCTGTATGCTGTAAGTTTCCACCATTAGGTATAGAATAAGAATACCCTCATCAAAAAGCTTCCCCATATAAATTTTTCTGATTGATTTTATAGAGATATCTGTTATGGCTATATGGAAAGTGAGAACACAACACCCTATTGACAATGAAGGCTCAGTACATTTGGTGAAGGCATGTAACTGCACCAGGAGCTCAGGCTCTGTGATGCTGCAGATACCAGTATGTGCTCTAGATACCTAAAGACATTAAACACAACTAGACTGGATTTTGCATTTTTTTCTGCTTTTGGTAGTGACCTACTTTCTCTGTTATTTAGCCTATAAGAGCTTATAGCTCATATTCTGTCTTATTTTACTCTTTCTGTAAACTTTACCTTTAGTCTTTATATTATATTATATTTTATATATTATTATTACATTAATGATACTGAAAACTTTATCAGGCACTGTGTAATATCTTTTTGTAGTGTTTCATATTTATTAATACAGAGCAGTTGTTTTTCTCAGGCATCTTAGGATTTTTGTAGAGCAATCAGCTCTAGTAGTCCTGTTTTGTATTCTTTTTAACTTTAACTGCTTCTATTTTTTCCTTTTCTTTCATCTTTTTCTGCCTCTGGAACATTTCATTACATAAAATTTGAAATGCGTACCATGTTTACTGTGCAGTAAACATTAGCTTCTTATACCTTACTATATTTTCTTTGATGCTACATAGGAAATACTTGTTTATTTTTTCAAAGCACTTTTAAAGATTTTTCTGCTTCATGGGATTTTTAAGAACATTTTAAATAAAAACAACAGATCTCACATTTCACTCCTCCCCACCCCCCCACCCCCCCACCCCCCAATTCTAGCCAGCCTCAGGATATTATTTAAAGAACAGTGAATAGATTGAGGCTGTGATTGAGAAGTCTTCATCCTTACCCTGTGGAGACACACAAAACTCCATCAGAGCACTCTGATCTTTTTTCTGAAGTATTGGAGAAAATTCTTTGTAATACAATTTCTGACCCTACAGAGACATGCATAATTCAGTGCACAGAGGAAAGAGCTGGTCACCACAGCTTTTTTTAGACATTCTCAGTAACCAAATATATACCAAGGTAACGTTTTGAACTTCAGCCTTAAAAACAAAACCATGTATTGTATATTGTCATTACAGGTTTTTTGGTGGTTCTTTTTTTTGGTTGTTTTGTTTCCTTTCTTTTTGACAAACATTCATATGAATAGGAGTAGGTCACTGGCTCGATGTAAACCCACCAGTTTCTTAAGCCTCCCTGTACCTGAGGAGAAGCACCACAGCTACCATCCCCACAGATGGGACAGGGCTCTGCTCTGTCCTCATCATCTTCCTTATGTACTTTATAGTGTTCAGGGAGAAAATTGATGCTGAAGGAAGCCATGACTTCAAGGCTGGAGGCCAACATTTCATATAGACATTTCTCAAAGCCTAGGACTAGTATGTTCTATGTCTTTTCAGTGTCTTGGATAGCTGAGGAAAGACACTTCCTCAGCACCACAGACGTCTGAGGCCAGATTCCATGTTCAGCAGCAGTGAACCCTAAGGGCGATGTGTCTGACAGAGATCAGCTGGCTTAGGGTAACATCAATAGTGTTTTTAAGCAAAAGCTGATATTTTCCTGACATCACAGGAGACCTGCATCAGTGTTTAAAGCAAAGCACAGCAGATATCGTGGATAAAGTAAAAGACAAATAGAAGAAGAGTTATGGAATGGTTTTCATTGTGCTCATCCTAAAGAAAATGGTATTTTCTGTAAAACACAGAAAATTTGGTTGTAGTTATCTGCCATGATGATCCAAATGGTCTGTGCTGACCACAGTATTCAGACTTGCATCAAGTCATTCTGTTCTTCATGTCCATATTCCAACACAATGAAAATTTACAGTCTAGGCAGAAATTCAGAAAATGAGATGTACATTATATCCCCATGGAGATTAAGCTTATTTTCTCACCGAGGTGATCAGCTTTGGTGCAGGTGTGTTCCACAGCGGAGTGGGGGATCATGGTGTACAGGGTGGGTTCCTGAGCTGGGAACCCCCCTGTGGAGTGCAGAGACCTCCCAGCCTCTTGCATGAGAGCGGCTGACGAGAAGTGTGCGGGGCCACGAGGAGCGGTGGCCACCCCTGCCCCAGCCCCTGCGACCAGGAGCGCTATGACCAGGGGTGGCATGCCATGGCATGGTTGGATAGATGTCCCTCAGGAATGTGTTGGGCATGCATCTGGGGGAAGAAGTATGAAATAGCATTTTTCTCCCCCAGTTGACAGATAGGTATGAGGTGGAGCTCAGGTTGAAAAACTGTGTGACTTTGTGCCAGGCCAGATTTTAGCAGATTCAGCTCTGGCTGGCTGGGCTTACCTAAGTGATCCTGCAGTAATGCTTGTGGAGGGAGAGGGAGCACAGAGACCACGGTGAACCTAAGGGACAGGTAGAGACTGCCAGTGGGGTACAACAGCTGGGAGAGGCAAGAAAGCAGCAGCAATGAGTTCTGGCTACAGAAAGCGAGGGGGTGTTGGACTAGGTTGCATCCTTAGGTCACATCTAATATGATGATGCCTGAACAGTTTCCTTTAAAAAAACGAAAACTTTGGGCAGTTCAATTGGAACTGTACCAGTAAAACATTAATATTTTGTTTCCTTTCATTTGAAATTTTCAAGAAATGCAGCGTTATAGAACACTGCTATTTATGACATGTTTCTTTTAAATAAATATTTCAAAAGTGAAAAACAGGCTGTTAAGCCTGAAAGATTACATATGAACTTTATTAGGTTTTCTAGTTTTTTCATTCAATATTCTTAGAAAAATAATTTCTACCAAGAAGTAGGCTTGCATAAATAAGGGGTTTTTTTGGCAAAAAATTGGGTTAGCTTAATTTTTAAATCTATGCTGTTGATCACTACAGGTAGGTCCACAAGTACTAATAGCAAGGGCAAGACACATTAAATAGGTTGTTGGAGTGGTTACCCAAAGTAATTTTGCTTTAGTCTGGCCCAAAGCCAAACAGAAATTTATCAAATAGATTAAATGGTAAAGCTAACAGTAGCAATTCAGACCTCAGTCCTAAATGGGAAATAAAGGTTCCACAGAAAATTGGAAAATTCATCTGTAAATGGTGACTGCTTAAATATGCAGTATGTCTACAGGTACCCTCTAATATAGCCATAATTAAGACAGGTGGAGGAAAAGGTATATTCACTCTTTCAGCAATAATCGGATTAATATTATGTTGAAATTTTCCGTAAGTTGTATTGGTCAATGTCAACGAATAAGCAGCAACAGACCTCTTTAAAATGAAGATGATCTGCCAAAAGGTTTTGAGATCAGATAAGCTCCTCAAATTTTGATTCTCCCCCCCCCCCCCCCCATTTTGACTCACTTCTCATTTCTTGCTGCTCCTTTTCTCAAGCATACCAGATACTTATTTTTCTTCTGTTCCTCTGTTCCTGCTCTGATCTTCATCATTCTTAGTTGAAGCTATTTCATGAAACTAATTGTTAGCTTTACAGCCACTTCTTTGGCCATTAAAAGTTGCCACCAGAAAGTCCTGCTCCTTGTGGCTGTGGGTGTCTTTTGGGAATGATGCACTTTATGAGTTAATTCCAGGAGTGTCCCTGGGGATACCTCTTCCTCCCCTCCAGATTTGCTCAGACCTGGCTTTGGAAGTCCATACTTTGCAAACAGAGGACTCCAGTCCTTGTTGGCCTTTTAGCATCTCCCCACCATCTCTCCCCCTGTATCTTCCCATTCCCAGAACTGTGTGCTACTCTGTTGGCAGTGCTGAAAATCCTGTCAGATTCCACTCTTCTGCAATCCAGAGAATTAAGCTTAATGTTCTCTGCAGATTCAGGTTCCAAATCTTATCCTGCCAGCTATCATTCTTCATCTTTTTTTGATTTATTTTGCTGTCTGTTCCTTTTCTCATTGTGTCTTTATGATTCTGTCTTTCTTTATTGGAGCTACCTGTTTCTGGCATCTGATTTCCTTTTTTGGATCCTGTTAATATTCTGGTTTTCCCAGTGACTCTGGGACAGTAAGATTCTTCACATTGCATCTGATCTTAACAAAGCAGGGAGAAAACAGAAGTGATAAAGGCAAATCTGACAGATTGAAGAGATTTTAGTACCAGGATATTAGGAAATACAAAGAACCAGTGAAAAATATTGAGACTGTATATTAAAAATATGACTGAGTGTATGATGATTGCCAGAAATTCCTTTTGGAGCCAAATCAGCTACTACTGGAATTGATTTTGCTTCAGTGGAAACTGGAATTGACCACTTTTAACCCTACCACAGAAAATTCTTTGGAGATTTGGTGGAGAACAGCACCTATTGCAATTCTTTCAGCAGTGCTGATAATGGATTTAGACCCACCTCCGTTAGCAATTAAGCCATTTTCAGGTCAAGCTGAGGAGGATAAACACATCTCACAGCTGAGGCAACAATGAAAACTTTTCAGGTTCTTCCATACTATTCTGGGACAATCCTCAGCCAAAACCTCAAAATGATTATCAACCAAGTTTTAAATATTTCCGTTTGTGTTAAGACTGTTCCTATTGTGATATTAGTGTACTCTTTTCTGTAACCAAATAATAATAAAAAAAAGAAGTATAATATTCTCTGTGAATGATCCCAACAGCTGTTTGTTACAGAAAGGTTTATGTTTAGTTTAGTGTTTACTTTTCAGCTGTATTTTAAATGGACGTTCCCATTCCTACATAACATGCATTTTAATGTAGGCTATTGAAAACCATACTTTAAAACTTCCTTGAAATTAAATGAAGTATTTAATACAATACCAGAAATAATGTGTCATGTTTTGCTACTTCCTTGTTGTATGTTTTTCTGGCTGGTTTTGGTTATTTGTTTTTTCGTTGTTTTTTTTTTTTTTTTTTTTTTGTAGCCCTCTGCAGTTTCCAGCAGTCATAACAGAGGAATTTGTCTAAACCAATGTCACTGTTATTACAGTTGTTGCCAATGCTTGCATTTGTAAAAGCTTTATCTTGTGTCTCATTTACGTGTGTGTAATGACTTATCATGAAATGTCAGTGATATATGAATATACACCTGTATTATCTGCTGACAAATGATCTGCATTTAAGATATTTCTTCTTTATCATAAAGGGGTTGATTTCAAAAACTGTGAAAAGCCCATAAACATTCTCACAGAAGTATCTCTGAGAGGCTGCTTTGGTTTTATGTTCTGCCTCATGTGAGGCAGAAGCTTAAGGTTCCTCTGCTCTCTTCTGTTTGCATTGTGATCTGTCACTGATATTACGTTGTGAATTAGGATATCTGCTATATAACACCGGTCAGAATGCAGTATGTTAATAAAAGAAGTAAAACACAAGTTTGTGGTTCAGGGAGCAGTTTCTCTGAATCACGGACTTGCTGTTAATTCACAAAGGCAGTGAATTCTGAAAGTAAATTTTGTGCCAAAGTATATGGAGAAAATGTAGGTAATCTGGACATGTTACAAATGTAGACAAATTGCTGCATGGATAGTACATAAATAAAATAAGAAGATCACTAATTATTTAAATGATGGAAGAGACTTTGATCCATACAAAAAAGAAAAATTGAAAGAATCAACCCTTCAGCTGCTGTGAAATATCTCATCATTACTGGTGGTGTTTGAAAGGGTTTCCTTTGTGTAATGTTCAGAGAGGTTTCAGTTGCGTTCTTCAAACTTCATTTTGCGATTACATATGTGCTGCTGGATCGATACTGGAATTATCAGCATTTGGGGAGTGAATATTATAAATGATGTGTAAAGTAAGAAATGGTACACCACAGGCAAGTGGGGCCAGTCACCATGAGTATGCTATGAACTTCATGGCAGTCCTGGTCTTCCTCTTTTCCAGGATGAAATGTGAGGTTTTATTCAGTCATACTGCCATGTCAATTAGGGAGCAGTGAGTGAGGCACTTGGGCTTCTCAACTCAGTTGATGTTTGAACAACATAGCTCCGCAGTGTTTTGCCACAGTTTAGAATAGAAGGTGCAACAATTGCTCTGCCAGTTGAAAAATATATTCTTGGTTATCTGACAATTAATCTGGCCTAGATAATATCATAACAGTAATTTAGGTGGGGGTCAGTGCAGATGAAGATGAAAGAGGTTTAGAAAGGTTTAAGTCCTTAGTTTTTTCTCCTGGGAGAAAATGGCTTGTCACATAGAGGGTGTTTTCATGCCTTTGAGTAATAAATTGTGTACTTAGGGTGCTTTTGGGCAAGTATTAACAGACAGGTGAGGAGTTGCTGGGGATATGTGTATATGAACTTAATTTGAATAGGGAACTAAATACATGCAGAGATGGACTGACAATGGCTTTTGGATCCAATGACAGATTTTGATTCCCTAAATATACTGTTGCTATTGCAGAAATACAGAGGAATTGGCAAGGTTAATTTGTTCAGAGATCGAACAAAAAGTTTCTGCTTAAAATATGAGTCTTTGGATCAGCTGTCTGGATGGTCAGACTGCAAAGTCATAAATTTTAATTACTCTTGCTCCTATGGAGTTTGTAGAAGACCAAATCCTAATTTTTTTATGCACAAAAATGTCTAGTCTAATGACTTCTGTACAAGTCAGTGTGCAGAGAATGCACAATCAGACCTGAAACGGTTATACACAGTTGGATCTTGCTACTGTTTTCTGTGCTATGAACTGATGATTAAATTTAACTTGGCAAAATCATGCAGCTGAATTAGCTCTGCATTTTTCTGGACCTCTGCATTGCATTGTGTTCTCTCTATTTCTGTCACCTTGAATACTACAATAAAGTTTTGTCAAGATTTCTTGAGGACCAAGTCATGGTCATAATAAGTATGGTCATGCTGGGAAAAAGATGGGAAAAGAAGAGTAACTATTTGGGTAACTAAAATTCTGTACTAAAATTTCATCTTTTAACCATTGTTGACATGAATATTTTAGGTTTTCCCTGCACCTTCAAACTATTTAGAAAGGAAGTCTTTCCTGCGTTTGGGTTCATGAGTTCTTGTTTACGTGACTACTCTCATATTTATGCTATCATTGTTCCTCCTTGCATCGCTTTTTCTGGGCACTTTTGGTCATATATGGAAAAATTCTGCATTGTTTATAAGAACAAAGCAGATACTGCAGATAACACAGACAATGGAGAGCTGGAGTTAGCCAGCTGTTAGGCTAAGCATAGCCACCCTGCATTAGGGGTGTGATGAGTTATTGCTAGGCAGGTCATCAGCCAGCTGTGGAGGGGTCCATGCCTACTGCTCCTTGAAATAGCTTTGTTGAGTTGCCATCTACAGTTGCCTCATTTTTTCTTTAGGAATTTTTGCGTTTTCACACTGCTTTTTAACCTCTTGAGCCCTTGGGCTTGTCACAATGCTATGAGGGCCAGTGGCTTCCACCACCCAGCCAAGAGCAGGGCAGCAGGGGGGCACCCAGGGCAGTCCCAGCCCCATGCATCAGGCACCTCCACAGCTCTCCCTCGCAACTCAACAGTCTCCTGAGAGATCAGAGTGAAGGCTGCACAGCAGGGTCATGTGGAAATGGGCCTTTGACCACAGAGAGGTGAACACCTAGGAAAGGGGGAGATTGCCATGCAAACACCTGGGCCATTGACAGGTGACGTCTCTGATCATCCTCCTTGCCACCTGCCCTTGAAACTTGCTTGTGAGAATACCCGTTACTGAAACTGGGGCCAGTTTAGGGAGCAAGAGCTAGAAAAAATGAAGTATAATGAGCAGACATACCCCATGGTAATATTTAGCCATCCTGGTGTGTCTGTCATCTAGGCTGAAGGTGATGGCGAACCCCTTCCTACCTTCCTTCCACTGGAGGCAGGGGTCTGCGGGGAGCAGATTGCTACATGCGGGTCCTGTCGTGACCTGGAGGGAGGATACACCTGGAGCTGGATACTGGGGGGCATACCTGACACCCAAGTTCTGCAGGCCCCTGGCCACCTGAGTTAGAACACACTCGTTACTCCAATGTAGAAGCTTGCAAGTAACCACAGGTGGGTTGTTTTTTTCGTTTGTACATCTAATATTGTAAAAGTGGCTTTGCATATTAATGTACAGCAGCTGCTGTTTTCAATCTCTCTTCCCCTCTGTGTTTATATGACAACATCTTTAGAATTTCTTAGTTATCTTTTACCATTTTTTTCCCTTTCTTTGTCAGGTGCATTCATATTTTAGGCAAAACTAAGTAGTGTTGCCTATCACTAAGGTTGCTAAGCATTCTCCTTAATACATGCCTTTTTTCAGTTACTTATAACTCAGCCAGACTCTAGCTGTTCCTGATGAATTTTTCCATGCCAATTTGTGCCTCCAGCTGAATCTTTGCATCATAATGTTTCAAGCTTTTCTGAGAATGATGCTAGGGGGAAATAGGTTGTTTTGTCCATATGATTCAGAAGCTTTACTTTGAAATACTCAAGTATCTTTCATGTGGAGGAAAAGGAGGAGATGAGAAAGAATCAGAAAGACTGTAAAATACAAGATATGTGTCTTTTGCTTCCTATAAAAATCTGCTGGACCAAGGGCTGAGGACAGAGACTCAGATTTTGGAAGGTGGAGTCCTAGAAAGGTATATTGAGCTGTCAGGAAAATGGCCAAGGAGTGTGTGTGTGTGAAGCTGGACCAAGGGAAGAGAAGTGGCAAAATGTGACAGATCAGAGAGAGACCTAGGACAATTAGATCTGGGATTGCCCAGGTGAATATTTGGAGACAGGCAGCTAGGAGAATCAGGGTGTTTAGGCAAGAATCCTGAGATAGGAACAGGCTGAGGAGTCCTGGGAGACTCATTGTGGGGCTGGGATCATGGCAGCTGGGATTCAGCACAAGCACAGTCTCGTGGTGTTTCCCAGCTTGATCATTCACTATTTTTCCATAGCATCCTGGTGTCATTCATTCTGCAGAAGGCATCTTTTTATGAAATTCTGCAGTTCTTTCCAGTAAAGGAGGGTCTTGTTTGCAGGATGCTGATCTCCCTACTTTATTTATGTATTTATTTTGCAGAAGCTGGAAATAGTCACACATGCCATAGAAATTTTGCAGAATCTTGCAATCCACATTTTCTGCAGTATGCACAAGTTAATGTAACAAACAGTGAAAACAAACTATGCCTCCTAATGTCATCCATAGCCTGAGGTAACATTAGAAGTGGTGTTCAAAATGAAGGTGCAGCTAGAAATCAATCTAAAGCAATTGTAAGATTCTAATTAGAATTAATTATGAACTACAAGAACAAAAGGAGGAAATTTTTTTCCTTTCATAATCCTCTCAAGCTTCTTTTGCCTTCTCAGAGTTGTTTTCCTCTTTCCTATTTTATTCTTTTGCCTTCTGTTTAAATACAGAGACCGATTTAACTGGCTAAGATTTCATCTTTTGTAACAGTACTGTGACCTGTGACCAGGAGGGCAGCTAACAGCACTGACTTAAAGAACCTGACTCTGGCATCTGCCAGGTCTTGAAGGGGCTGATAAGGCTGTCTGATGTGTTTGCCTTCCTCTAGCAGTGAGTTTGCAAGCAGGAGTCTGCAGCTCCAAATGAAAACATTTTTTCTCTTTTTTTTTCCCTCTTCAGCATGTGTTTTTCTTGTCCTTCCTTCTAGAAATAACAGAAATTATTTGCGCCCCCCCCCCAAAGAATAGTATTTCTGTAAATTGATCAAGCAGGAAATTTTCCTGCTAAAAGCTCTTTACAGTAAAAATAAGGGAATAAAATGTACTATTATAAAGAAAACCCTTGGTAAACAAGTACTCTTAAACCTCCATATTCATTAGTCGAGCATTATTTAACAATCTAATGCTGTACTGTCATATGGTCATTTTACACCTTTGACCTTTTAGGTCCATTTAGTCCATGAAAATTAGAAAACAGGAAGAGAAGGAATAGCACCTAGTTAAATCAAGTAAAAGGTGCTCTGAAAGTTTGGATTCCTGTTCCCAGCTTTGTTAGTTGACACTTTGAATTAATCGAGAGATTAAAAGCCCCCTTTTTGTTTACCACATTGTCTTTGGTTTCTGGATGTTTGACTCCATATGCCAAGGGCTGATCTGCACAAGTGCTGAGTGTCTCTGGTGCAATTGAAAGTAACGTGAACTGCAGTCTGAACATTTGAACGTCCTAGATAATATTAAATTGCTTTGAAAAATCATGACCTAGTTCGCAGTTTGGATTCGTTCTTCTGTTCTATGTTTTCTCATTTCTAGGAATGAAGCTCATATTATTTCTTATATCTCAGATTTATTCATATTGATAATGACTGATAACAATGACTGTGATTATTCAGACCTAAAAGTAATTTTGTGTGGCAGGCAAGGTGCATCAGTGGGCTCTGTCTTCTTCTCAGAGGATGTATCCATATTTCAGTAGCAGCCACCAGCATCACCTTTCTTGATCATCCTGGCAGTTAAGAGACACACTAAATTGGCCTAGAGCAGGTCTTATTTTCTGAATTTGCAAATCCCCAAATGTTTTCCAGCAGAAGCACAAATATGTGGACCGAATTGAAGCCTTCTGACATGAGGAACTTTCTCTTCTTTGCTTACACTTCATGGACTCATTAAAAATTGTTCACAGGCTGGTAGAGGTCTCCGGGCCACAAGTTAAAAACAACTTTATAGACACTAAACCTTCTGACTCAGCTCTCTGCAGGCGTGAGGTTTTCACTGCTGTTATCTGCATTGTACAGGTTCTGGAGATAAAAAGGAGATTCCGATGTACAGCTCTTCTTTCTGGACATTAAATCTGCTTAAATATCTCCATCTCTAAAACCACATTTTTAGTAAGATGGATGCCTTTATGTTCATTTAGTGCATCTGGCTGTCCCATTAGAAAGAGAAGCATGTAAAATGAGTGGTGGGAATTCTAGGCAGGATACAAAGTCAATGTGCATAAATATAGCTTGATATATATATAGTGGAACAGCATTCATTCAAATATGGTCCCCAATGACCATCCTGCTGACTACATATTAAAAGATGGACTGCTAGAAAGAGATATTAATACTGTATTAGCTGAAATGGCAGTCCCATTTGGCCATCAACTGCAAACTCACCTGGAAACCACAAATGTGCTTTAAATAATGCTGGAAGGGAAATAAAGAGGAATGAAAAAAAGTGTTGGTGCTACTAATTTGAGAAAGGATTAAAAGGCTAGTTAAACAGCTCTATTTTCAGTCTCATTTTAAATTATTCATTGTGCTGGACATGCAGAAAGAATGACAAAGCACAGGGGATATGGTTTAATTAGCCTAAAACTTTATTGACTTCATTCGTCTGGGAGCTATCTGGCAGTAACTTGTGCAGTATAGGTTATCATGCCCTCTTCTCTCTTTACAACCTGTCTAAAGGGGGTTTTCTTCAGCCTCATCCCCATTCCCATCCACTGGCACTGGCTCATTGCAATTGCTGGCAAGTTTAGTATCCTCTTTGTCCACACACATTCTGTCAGTCATCTCCCTCACCACACTGTTTGCTGCAACCTTCAAAATTCAGTTACAGGCTCTTTATCCTGCTCTTGGGAAAGGTGTAGTACTTACTCTAAAATGTGACAGTCTCCTCAGTGTTTTGCTAACCTCTCACAAAATCTCAGCTTCACAAGGTACACAAAAAGCAGTGCATGGGACTGTCCCCCGGTGCCAGATTGTAGAAATGGCACAGACTCCACTGCCTCATCTGGGATTGTTCACCAGAATTTCTTACCTATATCCAGTACCTTAGTCACACTTCCACACATACCCTTACAATAACCACCAGGTCTCTGAAGAGGGTGCAGGTAACAGCGTTATTCGCTCTGCTCAGTTCTCATTCCTAATGGTGTGGAAAAGCAGACAGGTTCATTTATGCCATGTGCACACTTGTTTCTCTGGTGTTCACGGTGCAGCTTTGCCTCAGTCCTAAACCAAAACTGCATAAGCAGTACTGTAAGACTACAGAACTAGAATTAACCATAAGGAATATGATGCCCATTTTCAGCCTTTCATTTTATGCTTCAGCTGGCATAAAACCTTTAATAGAAACATCTTCTTGTATTCTGTACATTCCTGGCTTAGTATTCAATCTTTCAAGGTCAAAAGACCACTCTGTTCTCGTACATTAAGTCTCCAAACCTTCACATGTCCAATCCGTGCCAAGACGGTTGCCTTCTCTCTGCTGTAAACAGTCCACAAATGTCACCTGGACTGTAGTTGTGTGCAGTGAAAACGTATTGTTATTCTGGCATGTATAAACTAACCAGGGACAACATGTTCTTTAAAGAATACTAGGAAAATTCTTTTGACTTCACTAATTAACTGGCAATTTAAAATAGCTCTGTTTTCCATTTTAACTGTGCTCATACTCATTTCTGACTGAGCCTTTGCTTCACTTGAGGTTTTCTTCCTGAACAAGTAATTTGAAGGATCTTCTTAGCCTAACAACCTTTTACAATCTTCCCTCTGAAGTTCTAACACAGAATTGTGAAGATTTTCTCTAGCATACAACAAAGCTCCACTGGACAGTCAGTGCTGGTCTGAAAGAGGGGTGAGAAAATTCATATTCACTGGGCAGATGGAAATCGCTCAAAGTGTAGGCAACCTAAAAACATCAGGCAGTTCAGAAATATTTTGAGTTTTATTCTTCTTAGATAATAGGTCCCAGATTTCCCTCTAACTCATTGAACTCAAAATCACAGACAAACCTGTTAAATATGAGGGAATATAAACATTCAACTTGCCTTTCTGACTGCTCTCAGGAAGTAACCATAAATTGTTTGCATTTCCTCATTCCTGTTCACATGTTGCCAGATATTTGCGATGTATGTGTTATTCTGAGCATGGAATAGAACACTTGAAGTTCTTGATACTTTATTTGAACTCCATGATTTTTGCTTGACTATGATGTATTTACCACAAGTATTAAGAATGTTGTTCTTACTTGGTGAGCTAACAAGGAAAAAAAATAAGTAAACTGAAAAAAATGGTGCCTTACATCATATTCTATGAATTGATAGTTGTTCACTAGGTAGAATAGATCAGAACAGAACAGAATAGAATACATTTCCGTTGGAAGGAACCTACAATGATCATCTAGTCCAACTGCTTGTCCAATTCAGGGCTGACCAAAATTAAAGCATGTGATTAGGGGGGTTTTCCAAATACCTCTTAAACGCTGACAGGCTTGGGGCATTGACCACCTCTCTAGGAAGCCTGTTCCAGTGTTTGACCACCCTCTTGGCGAACAAATGCTTCCTGATGTCAAGTCTAAACCTCCCCTGGTGCAGCTTTGAACCATTCCCCCATGTCCTATCACTGGATACCCAGGAGAAGAGATCAGCACCTCCCTCTCCACTTACCATCTTCAGTAAACTGTAGAGAGCAACGTCAACCCTCAGCCTCCTTTTCTCCAAGCTAGACAAGCTCAAAGTCCTTAGCCACTTATTACAGAACATCTCTTCCAGCCCGTTTAGCAGCTTTGTTGCCATTCGAGGACCTTCACATTCTTCTGAAATGGCATGGCCCAGAACTGCACACAGTACTCGAGGTGAGGCTGCACCAATGCTGAACTATCTTAATTGCTAGGATAATGGCAGGTAACATCTTAATATTGGAGATTCCTTTGAACATCTTGATTCTAACCACATCAGAAAGACACATGTATCAAGTACAATATTGCTGCTCAGTAGACTCTCTCAAAGGAGTCTCAAATGTCAAAAACCAAAAGAAAGCATTGTCTCTATATAATGCCTTGTACAAGTTAGCTTCTAATAAATGAGTACTTTAATGAGATGTTCAGAGAATTTGGGTGATTTTCTTTCTATGGAATAGATAGAATCAAGCATCAATGATGCATAGCTGAATGTTGCACTTTTTCTGACATTTCTGGGAACAAGGGGTTGCCTGAATCTGTCCTTAAAAGTGTACAATTCCATGAAATCTAAATTAGCGACTATCTTATTCTGAAATACTCAACACATCTGAGATGAGGACAATGCAGTGCTGTTGAATACAAAGTGGGACCGATGTTTTACGACTAGTGAGCCTTAAGCATTTGCCTTTAGGCATTTCAGTAAAGCAAAAATGTGTTTATGTAGCCTTTTTAAATACGAGGTTTGACTTACAGCTCACATGGACAGCAATCTATCAAATCTGGTTTCAAAATGTATTTGGTCTGAGTTTCAAAAAAGGCTGTGTAATGCTGAAAATCCTAAAACATCACTTGGCTGCATAATACAGATGAGGAAATCTGACATCCATGGCAGTCACTTTGTTTAGAGTGGCAGTGCCTGCTGAAAGTCCTGTTTATGAAATCCTCAGTGTACAGCAACAAGAAAACCACCAGGTATTAGGTATAATTATTTTGAGATAGAAAAACTGACAAACGGACACACCCAAGAAGATATCTTACTTCAAATATTTGAAAGAAAGAGTAAAATAAAAAGGAAGATTTGGCACTTAGTATTCATGAGTAGACTTGTGCAAATAATAGATCTTTTGGTTCAGTGGCCTTTCAGAAATGTATATACATAAAATTTCTTGGGGTCTACTGAACATACTCAATCCTTATTTTATTTTTAAAATGCACTTCTGTATTTGTTTGTCAAAACTGAAATGTCTGGGTTTTTTCCACTTTAACCCCTCTATTTTGTCTGAAACTATTAGTATAATAATATCAACAACAGTTTTAGTACTTCAAAATTATACTTTCAGCTTTTTTTTTCTTTCGTTCTGAGTATAGGCTAAACAACTCTGTTTATGAATATTGTGTGCATAGGCAAAGAGTGAATATTTTAAAGAGTGCTTTTATAAGGAAATAAGAAAAAGAATACCAAAACCTACAGATTTTGAAATGGTAAACCATATACATTCAAACCATATTAATGCTAAAGCTCAATCCAGATTTAATACATTCTCCAGCATGTATTGAAGTCTGTAAGCTAGGACAGAATCAACAGCAACTTTCCAATAAATATATGGTGCTTGGCCTTGGAAAGACGCAGGCATAGACTAACTAGGAATTACAGGGAAGTAAAATACTTTGTAGCAGTTTTTGGCATATGGACTGCAGGGAAACAGGTATCCACAAAAAAAGTAGATTTTGTAAGTGATTGTTGCAAAATTATATTTTTCGTATGGAATACCCAAAATCATTAGTAATGATAACGGATGTTATTTATATTGGCTAGTACAAATGTATAGATTTGTAGCATCAGCAGGATTTTAACATATCTCTACCTTACTTCAATAAAAAGTCAACACTACCTGTTACATCTATGAAGACATTATTAAGCAAAAGCCTACTCGGGTAATAATTCCTTGGACAGAAATGCTGGGTGATGGAAAAGACAGACTAGTATAGCTACTCATGTACAGCATACAGAGTGTGTTGCCTGTAACAAGTACATGTTTGAAATTATTTACTGAAAAATTTGTCAGTGGTGGAAGCCATTATAGCAAAAATATAGAGTACTTGAAGCTACGATAATTTAGTCTAAAATTGTATAAAATATCTGAGAGCTGGAGAGAAAGGATATGTTTGTGTAAAGTGAACAAAACTCTCTGAAAAGCTGTTTTGTGCAAAGTATGTTCATCCATACTGGTGGCACACAAATGGATAGTGTTGATATAAAAAATACACAGGATCAAAAAAATTAAGTTTGGAAGGGACATTTGGTGGATGTGTCCTTTAGTCCAACTACCTTCTCAAAGCAGGGCCAATTTCAACAGTGAATGGCATCACTCAGGTCCTTGTCTAGCTAAGTCTTAGATGGACCACATAACCTCTTGGCATCTTATTCCAGATAGGACATGAATCTCCCGAGGATGAGAAAAGGAAGCTAGTCAGAATGAAATAAGACAAAGGAGAACAGCAAAATTCCCTTCTTACTTTGAGCACCAAGTAAGCTACCAGAAATGATTCAGTTTCTTTCTTGAGAGGCAAAGTATATCAGTGAATGCTCCGGGCTGGCACGTAGGCAAACGTACTGACAGTTCAGAGGGTGGTGCTTCAGAGCACTGGGATATTTTAGGGTTAATAACACTGCCTGAAGAGTCCTAAGATGACCTCCCTCGAGGTATTTCATGGAACAGGAGACACTTCCCCCAACATTTGTTAATGGTATTGCAACTCATGAGAAGTGCACCAGAGGCATGGGATTTATTAATCTGGATTTCTCTGTCACCACGGTGACAAGACATTTGCACAAAATAGATCATCACTGTAGTTGTAGCTGTTAATTAGACATTCAGATCTCTTTTTGGACAATTTAATAGTATCCTTGATAGGGGGTTTTGTATAAATAACATTTGAAAAACTGTATTTAGTGGTTATTTTATTTCATATATCTAAACAAGATTTAGCGCTTTGGTAGATACACAGATAGGCTAGAGGTCTTACTCTTTCCTAATTTGCTAAAATAATTGTCCTTTTTGGCTTTACTGGTAATAATCCCCTAGCCTGACTTTGTGGCTTTTTTATGTCTCCTACCCTTCACACTCATGGTAAGAAGAATTAAAAAATTTGGAAGAGGAGCAGTAATATACAAAGCTCTTGATGGCTAAAAGTCTAAAATTCCAACGGGATATTTGCATGGCACCTAAACTTATCTACAACTGTGAGGAAAAGTTAGAATCCTAAAATCCCTTTAAAAATGGTGGGTGGAGGTAGATACATTATGGAAAGTGACTCAGAGCTCATAAGTGAGCTATTAGAGGTTATTTTTTACTCAGTGTTAAAGTGTCTTTCAAAAGGGGTAGCAGGGACATTTTTTCTGAGATGAATGATACATTATCAGTTCCTCCATTAGTATACACTGTCAGTTCCTTTGTTAGTATTAATTTGTTCTTATGCTTGTAACTGTATTAATATTTACTTAGTTCTTTTATCTTCCAAATTCTCTTTACTGCAGTCCGCGCTCAGCATCGTCATCAGCAACATCAGTGTAGCCCTGAAAGTGTGCTCCTGACTTTAAACATTATTCATTATTATTGTGTGTGATTCTCTTTGTTTTTTATTTATTGGCAGACTGAATCCGGTGCATATCCCCTTTCTGATTAGTACAGAATAAATGGGAAGGATCAGTGACAGCATTTGACTTTGCCTATTGAAACAGTGACACAGGGTAGGACATGGGAATGGATAAACAGCTGTTTGAAATTAGACGCTGTGCGTGTGAAAATGGGGATGTGTCAGCTAGGGAATAGAGCGGGGTCAGGTCTCAGACCTCTGCTACCTTTAATGGGACCAGCTTGCTTGTGAGAGGAAACTAGAAGAATATTAAGTAGAGCATGGAACAAATAAAAGCTTTTGGAGAACTGCTTTGAACAGTGAGTGTTCTCTGGCAAATGGGAGTATGCCTCAGTTGCATAATGCTGCTATGTCCAGCAGGATCAAAGCAACACAAGTACAGCAAGGAGTGACACTGTAGCAGGGACAGAAGATAAATGAAGCATTGATTTCAGAACTATCAGAATGCCACAAAAGGGACATACAATATTTCCACGGGGCCAGATCCTCACTTGCTGTAATATGGTGTTGCTCCATTGAAGCCAAGCTGATTTATGCCAGCTGTAGTCCTGGCCAGGTGTATTTATAACAGGGAGGCATAAATAAAAGTCATGCTCAGAGTGCTTGGTAGGAGTTGGTTTCCCAAAACAGAATGATGAATGCACAGGCATTACAGTTTATCTGTTATTTCAACTTATGCAGTGCTCATCTTCAGATTGTTTCTGACCTGTTCTTAGCTTTTCTGAATAATTCTTTCCCTTGATTCCTGGAGCCTGGTGTTCTCCAGCTAGAAGAATCAATTTTCCTGCAGAGGTATAAAGACAATTGCTGATCTATCCACTGCAAGCTCTCCTGCATCATGCCATTCTTTTCCTTTAGCACCAAGAAAATGTTCATTGCAATGGGCTCTTAATTTTGGGATTCCTTCATACATGCTAGAATGTGCCACCAAAAGGAGAATGACCAGTGCTGAAACATCACCTATGTGTCTTGCATGGATCAATGACTGCCACCATTACAGGATGGATCACTCTTGCTTGCATGCTCAGAAAGAGGTGAATCTTGGAAATAAATAACTTCACTTAGTAGTTTCAAGAAGGCCCTGCTGTGAGTGCAAGCAGTGTGCTAACAGAACATGCATGGCTGCACCACTATGACAGGGCACCACTCCTCAGAAAGCTGCATGCTTGTACCTGCAAAAAGGTCCACGCTCTGTGTGTGTGAATTGTCTGGATGAAGTAAGGAGCACCTAATAATTCATGATGATCATGAGTCAAATAAAAGCTATTTGGCAAATCAATCTCTATACACCATCCTCAAACTTCTTATTGTTCTAGTGCTGTTCTCTACATTTTGAAGATGAGCAAGGGTGCAGCTGATGTTTGTGTTGGTCTGCAATTTGGATAACTTTCATATGCACTTCCCAAAGGTCTGTGTGCAGTGTTTCTTGTTTACAGTATATAGCTTAGCTAAGACAGCCTAGACTGCCTGACAGTCTACTTTGGTCACTGTTGGCAGTGAGTGACCTAAACAGGAACAGAGACAACATTTTTTTTTTTTTTTTTTCCAGTGGAGACCAGATTCCAAGCTCTTTTAGTCCTTTAGTGTAGTCTAAACTTGTCGAAGTATAAGGGAGTATAAATATCTAGAGGAATACATCTCTTTGAAATATTTCTATTACATTTTCCCCAAGAGAATTTTTGGCAATCGCTTTGAGGTTTCTTTTTTTTCCAGGTTTGTAAGTGACCTTGACACATAATGTACGCTTGCATGTAATTTCATTCTAACTACACTTGATTTTCTCTTCATTTACATCATTGTAAGTGAGATGAAAATTAAAAATCAGGTTACCGAGGATTAAACTGCAGTTGTGGCACTGTTCAAAATACTTAGGCATGCTGCATTGAATACCTTTTTTAAAAACTGAATTATTTTCCCATAGTCACATATGTGTAATAATAGGTAACTGGTGAATGAAATTTAAAAACATTCCCAGTAGATAAGGTTGCTTTAGAATGAGTTACTGAAAGTCCAGGATTTTTGATTTGTTCTAACAATTTGTATTTAACTACATATCAACTTGAATAGCACATGCTTCTTGAATATTATGTTAATATATTTTAGTCAATCTATTAATTGAATACTATGCACAACAGTCTTCAAACCACAGATCAAAATGAACAGAACTTTGCTAATTTTTTTCCAATTTGTCATGAGTCTTTTTGTTTCTGTATTTGAAAAAACACCTGTCCTGTTAGTCAACTTTAATGTATAATATGTAGTACCAATAGAGGAATCAATTAACCCAAACATTAAAGATTTTATTACTGTAAAAACAGAAACATAAATCTGAAAGCCTGTATTGATTGGTTAGCAAATGTTTCCCCATAAAAACTGAAAGTCTTTTGATTTGTTTATAATCAATGTATGTGTGTACTAGATATAAGGCCCACTAGGGCATACTAAGAAGAAAAGAGAAAAAAGCTCCGTCTGTTATTTTAAGGGACAAAAAGTCTTTCAACTCCATACCTGTATTCAGAACAATAATTTATGGTGAACAAGGAGTTACTTGCTGTGAAGAGGGGATTGCAAACAAGCTCTTGGACAAAATCTAATCTTCCCTTCCCCCCTTCCCCTTCCCCTTCTCCTTCCCCTTCCCCCTTTTTTTTTCCTTTCCTCCCTGTTTTGCACATCCAATGGAAATTAGGCCAGCTAGATTTCCTAATTTTGTCTGCTTAACCAGATAACTGTTGTGGGAACTTCCTTTGTTTATTAAGAATGCAAAAAACTTACACCTTCATAGATTATTTTCATCTTGTTTAAAGTAAATCCTTAAAAAACTTCTGTGGTGAAAGAAGACTGAACAAGTAAAATACAGTGTTTTCCAGTATTTCTCTAACTCGTTGAACTATGGAAGAGGACTCCACGCTCTTCTGGGCATGGTGCATGCTATCCGGGGGGAAATGGGAGAGGAAAAGTGGATAAAGCACAGAATGGGATGATGCAAGTGAAATCTCACCTTTAAGGAAAGGGCACGAAATACAACCTTGTCATAGCTGTTTGCTCCAAATGATTATGATTCATTTAATGAAGGAGAAATCTGTCCTTCAGGATGAACTGGTTTAATGGTAGAGGTTGTGAAGTTCCACAGAACAGAACTGACCATGAGGAAGCAATAAATTGGCTCAGCTGCTTCCTACCAAAATCTGTATCTGGCGCTTGGCCATAGTCCACCACTGACCAAAGGGAAAAACTGTCAAAGTTAATCCTGAATTTTGTTTAAAAGTCAGAAACAATAGGTGCCACTTAAACAACAGAAATATTAAAAATGGTGAAACCTTTTTCACGTAACTAAAAAATGAAAATCTTGGCTATCAAAGTCATTTAAAAACCCAGAGGGTTCGGAAGGGCCACATGCAACAGATCACAAATGAAGAATAATCACTGAATGCATAAAGTAAACCAGTTTCTTCCTCCAATGAAGGAAAAGTTACTTTTCCCTAACTATCATTTCATAAAGACATGGACAGGTAACTGGGATCACAAAAAGAATTTTGTGAAGGGTTTTTTGTGTGGTTTTTTTTTGTTGTTGTTTGTTTGATTGTTTGTTTGTTTTTTAAATTATTTTTTCTTTAGAAAAATAAGTCACTTTTTAAGAAACACATCTCAGAACCATGAAAGCCAGAAAATTTCAGTTTACTACTTTTAATCATGTTGATAACTTTCTCAACTGAAAATTATTCCAGGTAATATTTTTGTTATTGATTTCCTATACAATGAGGATTAAGCTTTGTGGAATGGAGGTACTCATAATATGACCTGAAGGAAGCACTTACAGTGACAAAAAATTAAGCAGCTTGATATTTTATTATTATTTATAGTTTATATGAAATCAAAGGTGTCCATAAAGCTTTGCCAACATGTGGAAGGATCTGTAGGAGCCAACAAACTAATTTAAATGGATAAAACAGTATAAATGATCAAGTATACAGGCAGAGATGAAAAGAGAAGATGCTTTAATACTAGCTGATGATGTGACATGAATCCTCAAATCCAAAAGCCTTCACATCCTATCCATATCCAATCTATCATCTCCTAGGCAGTACTGGGAGGTCAGCCCCTACCTTTCACTGGCCTAGGGGTATCAGCTAGATACTGTCATTGACAGTACATTTTCAGACAAGCATTTTTCTGCTCCCTCTTATTTTACTTGTCATTTGAAAGAGCTCCTTAGAAATATAGTAAAGAAGTTCTCTTTTAAATGTGTCTTTAAATGTTACCTGGCAGTGATGCCCTGGAAAACTGTAAAAAAATGCATCTGCTTCTGGGCTGAGACTTGTGCTTACAATGATGACAGCAGATGTCTTGCTTTTTTTGGTATTGATAGGCTTTTTTTCTTTAAAACTTACAGAAGATCATAAGCTTCTGAAGACAAGCATTGTAATTTTGTTATGTGTTTGTCTAGCATTGTTTGTTCCATGTCTAGAACTTGGAGCAAAGAAAATTAAAAAAAATAAATAGACCTTATAGTTACCAGTGAGTTTTAAGGATGGAGTAAAAGAAGAAAAAAAGAGGAGAGAAAAAAAAAGACAGAAAAAATACTTAACAGTGGTCCTGTGACATAGTTTAAAACCCTCTAACTCTGTATAGTTTTCTTCCACAATTTCCCCTTCTCACACTTTCATTGCAGGCAATCTCCTCTTCATATTCCTTCCCTGTCTGGTCACTCTCTTCCTGTTTAGGATGAACACATGCATCTACTGTAGGTGTTGACTTGAAAAGTAAGATGTGATATGGTTAGTAGAACCTGGAAAATCTGGGACGACTTTTGCCACAGCAAGAAACGAGACAGGGATGTTTTGTGTCCACTGCGTTATACTAGCAAAACTCCATTTTCTTTCCGCATCTGTGCCTTAGGTACATGTAAAAGAGGCAGATATCAGCCTCTGCATGTAATTCTCTAACAACACTCAGGGTAAGAAAAGAGAGAGAGAGGAGCAGAGCCATGCAGCCCCAAGGAGTAGTGGTCTGGAGTTCACATGTGAAAAACATGACACAGGTAGACTGAAAAGAAAATGAGATCCTCTCGCGACTGGACCTGGGCTGGCTTCTGGAGAAGCAGAGGCTGGAAAGAGGAAACATGATGAACAAGCTGGAGAAGGAGTAAGATGATTGTGTATGAGAAAAGAACTCACCAGAAGGAGAGGTGGCTTTTAAGATATGTTAGATGAAAGACACAACACAGCTAATTTTTTGGGCTATTTGGTGTCAAGTTATCCAGAAGCAGAGAGAGAGGATGTGGAGATAGTAAGGCAAGATAGCCATGGTAAGAGAAAAAGGGAAGACTAGGTTGTGATCCAAAAGACTGTGTGTTTACCCCACTTAAGTTGCACTGAGAAAGGTATATTTTGGCCCCACAGAGCTGCTAAGTTCTGAGTTACTCCTCAGACGTTTGTATTACCTATGCCTCTTTAAAATACCAGTCCTAAGAAGCAATCCACATATAATTCCAGTGTGTAGGTTCCCTTCCAAGGCAGCTCTGAATCCAACAAATTCCTCTGATTGTGTTCCTGGGTCCTTGTCAGTGATGTGGGGATCATGGGGCAATGGGAATTGCAGGGGGAGAGGGAGCTTGCAGTGGCTCAGCTCAGATACTGAGGTATTCAGTAAATGAAAAATTTGAAGTAAACTTCTATGTGTCTTTATCTGCAGATAACGCATACTGCTGAGTAATAAAGGTGTTTTTCTCTGTACTAACAGAAAATCTATGAGTATCCTTATGAAAAAAACTTACTCTTGGGTTACTGAGAGTCTGACTAGCTATTATGTCATTGTAAAATGGCTTGAGAACTCAAGGTAGATATCAGAGAGTCACCAGAACAGAAACTGTGGCTACAGAAGGACTGAAAGAAGACAAATGGTAATATGTTAATTCTGGATTATGGTCCTAACGTACACACTACATGCAACAAATCCTGCCTCGGTGAGAGGGACGGCAGGACTGGCTGCACTGGTTCTGCCTCTCAGAAATGTGTCTTCCTTAGTGACAATTACATTAAAAGCTCATCTATTCTGCTCTGTGATCTCACTGTGCTGTTGTAGCCTTTGGGAAAGTTTGTGGTACAGTGTGAATCCTGGCCAATACTTGTTGGGGTTAGGTTAGGCTCAGCTAGGATGGTGGCAATTCCAGATCTTTCTATCAGCTCAGTTGTGTCACTAGTCTGCTGCTGACCCTGTCAAGGGGTCCAGAAGCATGAGAAGATAGAAACTGCTTCCATTCTTTTGTAATTTGCTATAGGAAAACAGATCTTTTCATGTGTCTGTTTAATATTCGAAAGCATATGTATTTCTCTATAAGCACTGCTTGGAATAATATGGAAATTTTTTCATTTAACTTGTATATTTCTGTCTAATAATTTCTTGTTGATCTGCCAGTCCTCTGGGGTTTCTATTGCTCTGGAGTCTATAGCCTTCTGTCATCCTATATACACACAACTTCAGTGCCTCATAAGAAAACATCTCATTGAGGTTTAAGAATCTGGCAGTCATTTACATATATCTTTGCATCTTTACACTCCACTGCTCTTTCTTTGTCATATTGATTTTGTATTTGCAGTCACCTGCTGGCCTTGAGTAGGATGAATGATTATGTGTTGTTTACACTGCAATAATACCTCATGGCAATGACAATTCAGAGAGGTGGACCCTGTATGTATGTCCAGCTGGACGGATAAACTCTAAAAGAACAGGTAAATAGGATGGACTATCCTACACAAATAAATGGCAGGATAAAATCCCATTGGTTTTATTATAATAAAGGCAAAGTCAATGCTGACATAAGTGAAGTGGTAAGAGGCTAAGAAGATAATGATTTTAATGAACTTTAGAAAGGAAAATAAGCTAGATCTTAACATTGCCTCATTAAAGTACAAGGGATCGTCTGTGTCACAGAGTCTTGTCTCTGGCCATGTCTCCCCACCGCCCCCATCAAGACAACCTTGGCACAGTAATACCTTTGGCTGTGTGAGATGCCAATCTTTTAGTAAGTAAACATGTAACCAGTGGAGACGCCTAATTTTTTTTTTTCTTTTTCTCTGCAGGAAGCAAAATAGCCCCATGAAAGTCCTGAATTGTACTTTGGGGCTTTCTAGGTCGTATGATTACTGTGTGCCATGACTTTGAATGTTACTCCAAAAGCAAGTGTGAAGTTCACAGCTGCCTGTGTCAGTGGGGCTTTGGGGTACCAGAAACACATTACACTATCTTCTCTGTGACTCCTCTGCTTTGCCTTTCACTTCAAGTTTGTCTGCAAAGAGAAGAGGTCTCGCTGCTTTAGGTCTGAGTTATCTGAGAAGACAATTTTTCTGCAGCCGTTGAGATAGCCTGCCAAGGGAGCAACCTTTGGACTGAGCTGTCTCAAGGCCAGCTTCACCTATGCAGCCGGCTTCCTCCACTGATCGGGGGATTCCACATCACACCAGTGTGCCTGAAAGCGAAGGGCTGTACACAGTATCTGGTATCTGACTGTGCAAATAGTGTTGTTGTGTGGCTGTGATGTGCTCGCCAATATTAGAGATGCATGTGTATGTATATATGTATATATTGTAATGTCATGCCCCACTTCAGCTGATATTCAGGGCACAGCCAAGGGATGCGCTTACAGTCTCAGCTGAGCAGAAGGATGAAAAAGCTGTCAGTCCTGTTCACAACACTTTTATTGCTGCCCTCTGCAGCTCCCAGTGAACAGGAATAGTCACTAATGGAGAGAATCAGTCCACACAATCCCCCCCCCCCAGCTGTACACAGGCTTCAGGCAGCAGAAAGAAGCTGTGCCTTGCAGAAAATGGCCCTGCGTGTGTGAGGGTCTCTGCCCTTGGCAGTTCATGGCAGCCTGCATTTGGATGTTGCCTTGAGGAGTCCTTCCCAATGACCAGAACTGTGAGAAGGAAATTTCCACATAGTGGATCGACCAGCTTCTTGCAGGCCAGTTTATGTAGGGAAAGATTGGCCCTAAAATGTGCTCTGACACGGCACTGAGCAAGGGCAACCTGTCATGCTTGGTTTTTAAAATGTTTTTTGCTTTCTTTGTGTGTCACTAATCTTTATCAAGCTGCCCTCCTGCTTGCGGGTGAATCATCTGAGATGTGATTATGAGACAGGGACCTCACTGAATGTTATGCTGCATTTTACCATCAGTTTTGTTAGATTTCAAACTTAAAGACTGCCAGCTGGGGAATCTAATTTTGCCATTTACTTCAGATGTGTCCTTCATAGTTAGTTTAGTTGATAAGGCATCCAAGCTTGTCCTGGAGAACATACCTAACAGGAAAACAACAGCGTAGAGGCTGCTAGTGGTAGCAAACTCACTGCTGTTTCCTTGTTAGCTGCTAGTAACATAATATTGACATGTCTAGATTTTGAAGGATGGGCATTAATAAGTGAACTTCTGACTCTGTAAACACAATTACATATGTATTTGACACTTATTTTCTAGTTCAGTTGGGCAAATTTTCTCTCTTAAATTGTCAAAAATTCTTATTCAATAAATAGTAATTTCTGCAACTAACTTTCAGGAATTTACCCAAACACCACATCTTACTGTGGAAAGTCAGTTGTCATGTTCAGATCACTTTTCTGCAACTGTCATTCCAAGGACATGTTCAGTTCCCCAGCTAGTTCGAATGAAATGAAAAAATCTAGTTACTGAAAAATAATGGATGTAGAAAAACATGTACATGGTTTCTCTATGTTCTGAAACCTAAAATGCCTAGAGCTTCCCTGATTTCAAGCTCATGAGTCATCTAAGCTCAAGCTGTAGAAATCCCAGTGGGCATGTTGTTAAATAATGCATGAGTGATGTAATTTTGCTGTGTATCTCATTAGTAAAATGCTGCAGGAAAGAATTAGGGAAAAGAACCTAAACCAGTCCTGGTCCTATCTCTCTACTTCTTTTTTTTCCTTCCTTTTCTTCTTTCTCTTTTAGAATTGTCACATTCAAAGAATTAATTTATAAGTAACAGGATAACAAATCTGTGTTAAGTTACAGCATGACAATCTCTTTCTCAAGTGATGAGAAAAATTCTGAGAATACTTTCTCCTTCAAGTCCTAGATGTGAATATGTCTTGCACTTTCTCTTTTCCTGGACCGAGTGTGTATGTTTGAATATTTGTATCCCGTTAATGTAAAATTATATTAGTATAGAGACACTGGGAGAGAACTCTCTTGCAAGAAACTGTATCATGTGCCTTCCACAAAAAAACAAGCAAACAAGCAAACCACAAACCAAACAACAAAAAAACCCCTCTTGGTCTCAAAGTTATTAAAGCCTTGTTATTAGCTCTAGCACTGTATAATATTTGAGTAAGCAATCAGGTTATGCAAATAATAATCTTCTTTTATCTATAGGTATGCATCTGTAATTAAGAATGTCAGTCACCTTATCTTGTAAACAGTCTGTTCTTAGTACACAAATACGGGATCTGGTGCAGATGTGTCTGTGTACGCCAGAGTGCCAATATATCATTTTTGCTGCATCTAAAGCCTGCAATTTCATGCTTAGCACTTGGCATTGTAACCATGGTTATCTCCAGTTAGATGCAGAATACAGAGACTTCAGCAGATGGGGTTTTTTGCACAGACCTATGGCAATCAAAACACAGAAAAAGACCAGAATCTTAAACATATATGTGTAGAATGTGATAGGTGTAACAGTATTATTTACTACATGATACATGAGGTTTAGACTTTATTGGAGGTGCTTTTCCTGAAATTTCTTTACAAACCAAGAGGACCACTAAGTCATGAGTAAGAGAAATGGACCCCTTTTTCCATGAATGTTTTCCCTATGCAAAGAGTAGAAGCCAGAAGGATAGTATTTCTCTGTGTGTAAGGTTAAAATGACACATTACCTTTCAGCATGCATACTTTTAAAGGATTGGCTACTTTATTTTTAACTTTGTTTAAATAACCTAGCATGTTATTTCTAAAGTTTTGGAAAGTAGCAGAGGTTCACAGCTTTGATATTAGCCTAGAATTTTCTACATTTTTATGGGGCTCCATATGGCAGTGTACGTTAAGCAGAAAGAATTTACAGCAGAACAAATGAAATGGATGACCAGTGCATCTTTACTGGTTGAAATAAATTACACAGTTTCTGAGGAGTATGCATGTTTGTGACTTTTTCTTTCTGAACACTGAGTGGTAATAGGCATGGTCTTAAAGTTTTGACTTCTCAAGAGCATAGAATTTTCTGTAAACTCAATGCTTTCTATGAAAAAGTGTGATGCTATCAATCCTTATACTAGAATAATTTTCTCTTTAATTTGCAGAAAGTCTGTACAGGCTTGTTTGGGCTGGGTACTTCCGTTAGGAGTCCCTGGGTACTATGCTGTAGACAGTACGCATTCGCTGTGCTGCAGCTGGAAAACCTTGGTTGTCAGGAACAGAACAGAGACAAACTCAGCTGAACTCTCCAAGCATCCCGGGCAGCTGTGCTGAAGAAGATTCTTTGTTCAGAGCATCCTTCCAAAGTAAAATTGGATTATGCTCTTCAATGACAGTATCTACTGTAAGGAAGAAAGCTGGTTTGAGCAACCATCAAACAAAAACCAAATCAAACAAAACCATTTACTTTGTATCTGTTATTTTTATTCATTTGCTGGGGCCCTGACCTGGTAAATGGAGGTTACTCAGAAAACTGTACTTGGTAACTGCTGCTGTTACTCACCATACCCTACACTGAATGAGTGCCCTACAGGACAGTGTACTCTGACTCCCTGAGACCCAGAGTATGCTGTTAGAAACGTGTCCCCAGAGCCAAGAGTGAATTCCAGAAACATTTGGGAGCCCTGGCATCAGTCTGTCGCTGAACGTGTGCAGAGAGATGAAGAGTGTGTGCTGCCTCCAAACAGATTAAGGCACTTGTCAGCATTCAGAAAGGCTGGCAATGCAGCATGCCTGTGATCTCCACAGGTCTGAGGAGGCAGCATACAGCATGGGGAAGAACAGAGTAAGAGCTGTGGCACTGGAGGAGATGGAAAAGCATTCGACTAGCTGGAGCTGATCCACTTGCAATCACTCATGAAAAAAATCAATAAGTACTTCACCTGAGGCCAAAGACAAAGAGTAGTTGTAGTGTCTGGAAGGGAAATGTGGCACTCAGTTAAAAGCCCTGCTTAAAGAAACCAAGCAGAGTAATTTTGCTGCTTCAGGATTTTTCTTCGGGCTGAATAGTGAGCGACAGACTGAATTTAATGCAGTGCCAGGAACAAGTGGAAACGCCAACTATGGAAGGCAGAGAGACAGGTTCTGCCACGTCTTGGTTAAGTGCAAAACCCTATAGGGAAATGGGGAGTTCTTTTCAGGTTTGACTATTTTCCTTTTAATTGTGGTACATTCAGCACATCCAGCCCCACCGTGTATTTCTGGACAGGAGTCTGTTATTTGTACTATGGTATGAAAGCTAAAGGCTGCCCTCACACTGAACCCTTTGTGCTAAACAGTGCAGTAATAAACTAGCAAATACTGGTCTCTTCTTCAAAAAGCTGACAGACTTAAAATATAACAGTAGATCTCACAAAATAAGGAGAGGACAACAAGGAAAAGGGGAATGAGAGGGTTTCCACATGGAGAGCAAAGGAAATCTTCAGGATTCCACAAGGATGACATTTTTATCATTCACTTATTAAGCCATGTGGATTTCTTCCATAAATGTGCTTACCCTTAAAGAGTGCAAATTGTCATCTCTGTTTCGTCTCATTTGAATATTTAAGTTGTGCAGGATTTTCATTATTAAAGTCAGTAGGTTTTAAAGTAAGCAAAAAAGTTACACATTGTATCTTGAGTCCAATGGTCAATATGTCCTGGAGCCAAACCCTCAAGTTTTGGGTTTGATTAAGGTAATGTTAGTAAAATTTTATAGTGAACCTGGTCTGGACTATGCTTTTGTGTTCAGATACTGAACTCAGTTACAACTACCTCTTTCATGCAGCCTGTCTGCAATGGCAAAGGGTGTTGGCACTTTCAGATGAATTTTGCTTTGAATTTTTGGGTTTATCTGGACATAAATTTCAAAGCATAACTCAGAGTGTGTAAGATGAAATAAATCAAAACCCAAAAGACAGCATGAAACCCTGCAACATGAAATAACTGAGTTTTGCACAGATCTACTTACTATCTAAAAATAGTTTAGTTTCATCTCTATTCAGAATCTTCTGTGATAGCAGGAGGAGAGATAAAAAACAGAGAGATACCTGAGAAGCTAAGTCAGCAGCCTGAAAGGAAGGCAAGGAAAAAGAGACACTGTAACTGCGATGTGAACTTTGTCCCTCCCTGAAATGGCATTTAAGTGCAGTGGCGGTGGTAGCTTCTGTAAATGGATTATCATGCCCACTCCTAAAGCTGGTATACATGGCCTCTGTGAGTAATTGAGTCGGTATGTGCTATTCAGTAGCAGACTAGACTTTTCTTCCTTTAAAAAAAGAGAACAAAAACTTTATGGAAATATGGTAGAACAAAAGAAAGAGTGAAGGAGAAATGCTTACTAATTTTAATAATAATACTTCTCTTCCATAGGCAGTTCAGTACTGAAACTGTTGCTGTTTGAAATAGCTTAATGTCCCCATGAATCTGAGGCAACCACCATCAAATTATTTATCTTTCTCTCCGCTGGGCAATCCTTCAGCTGTTGTTATTTACATAGCAGCCTAAATTAAATTTGCTGCTTTGAGAGCAAGTGAGAAGGCGGGTCACCTGCCTGAAGAGGCTGCAGCCTGAATCTGCTGTGCACCCAGGGGAGAAGACAGGGTGACAAGACAGGAAAAAAAAGATATCTGTGATAGCCAAGTCCTGATGCCCAAATGCAAGAAATGCTTCCCTTTCTTCAAACTGATTTCTTTCATTCTTTTTATTAGTTCTTTGAATACATTCAAGTTGTGAAAGCAGTACCCCATTTTTTTTCACTTTTTTAAAAAATTTTGCCCCAGATTTGGCCAATGCTTAGACACTTCTTGAACTTTAATCCAGTTCACTATTGTCATGCTTAAAGTTGAGCCCCGTGCAAATATTTGCAGGGTCAGCACCTTTTTTCAGACATTCATCTTTTAATTCTTCTATTACAGCCAATTGAACTGATTTTTCAATAATTGTTTACAAGTTTTCAAAATTTTCTGGTTTCCACTTATGACTAATTCCTACTTCTGTTTTGACTGACTAGTAATCTATCCCAGCCTCTAGTTTACAAACAATCTCTTTGTTTATCATCATTTTGCTATGAATATAGGCTACCTGCTAAAAATTTTAATGCGTATTATCAAGTTTGTTCTTCTGGACAGACTTCCTGGTGGGGGGGGGTTGGTTTTGTTTTTTTAAATTGTGAATAAAATGTCCCAAATAATACTCCAAGTGAGGTATAAACCAGATTTTTATTTTATTTAATTTTGCCATCTGTTTTTTTTTTAGAATCTCTCCCACTTCTGTAACACCAGGGAATATTTAGTGTTCTGCTACACTTTCAAGTAATTGATGTCTTTATTAAGCAGTCTGCAGTGGCAAGAAAATTTCTGCCAGTCAACAAGCAGACTATATTTTTAGCTCTTGCACACAAAAGTCTGTACAATACAACTGGACCTTACATACATAATTACTGGTAACCTCAGAATGAGCAATTCAACATTCATTATCAGTCTGTACATTCAAATGTGAAACATCTCAGGACTTAGGTCTTTACTTGCAATGCAACTAATAATATGCCCAATATTTTTGAGGATTCTAAAAAGCCATTACACTGTGGAAAAACATCCATTGAATACCATATGCAACTGTCTAATCCACTGGGAAATATGCAAAACAGATTTTCATCCTTAGCTACATAGGCATCTCAAATTCAAAGTCAGGCAGTCTAATGCTTACCTTATGTTACAAGCCACAAGAAGTTAAAGCCATGCGATGGACAAAGTCTTCAGACAATTTTTTATTTTAATATTTATTTTAAATATTAACTAAAGACATTTCCTGTGGGAAGCAGGAATTATAACTTGGAATTTATGGTTTTATGACCAGCTAGAAAAATTTGTTAATGTAGCCAGGCTGCTAATTGTTCAGCAAATACCTTAGACCTTGATCCTTATTGCTATGGTAATTCTTTTACTATAACATTAAATCAAATAATTTTTTCCTCACATGATTATATTTCTGTTAGATCACTATGGGTTCCAAATACTGTTCAGATAACGGCATTTTGGTTTATATCTAAAGAATTCCTGACTGGCATTAAATATAAAAGGCAGCACCAATAAAACATTAAGGGTACCTCATGAAACACTGTTCACTGATATGGGGTGGGGAGGTTAGCAACCCAGAAAGCACCAGCTCAGGCCAGGGACGGGGCTGTGTTGAGCCAAGAAGTTTGTGGTTCAGTGCCACAGCACTGGAGCCTGCAGACCTTGGGACAATGTGGGGTGCCACACTGCTGCACTGAGCAATACATCACTGCAGTTCAGTACTGCTAAATGTAATACTCCCATGCTAATAGCACCCAGCAGGTCTGGGTCCCAGAAATTATTATTTTATTTTATTTTTTTCTGAAAATAAAAATAGTGGTGAATTATTTTTTTTGGTGCTCTTTAAAGTGGAAGTTATTTGGAAAATGAAAATTTGTTGCAAAATATAAATTTGTTTTCCCACCAGTTCTGCTTTACATAGATTAGATTCTCCTGAGTTGTCATCTCTTCTCAGTTATCTTCTTAGAACCATGCATCTTGGAAGGAGCTGGGTTGCTATACCAGTATTGTTGCATTGTTACTTTCACGTAAAAGTAACATTTCATGAAATCTTCACATGGCAAAGTCTGTACTTCTACCTGTAAACTTAATCAAGTTGAGGACAAGTGAGTGGTCAGTCTTGCACAATTACATAAAATTGTTTTAGTACTTTCTTATTTCTATAAGAAAACAACGAAGTCCTGACTTGGCCAGTCAGCAACGGAGTGGGAAAGCTGAGCTTGTAGTCAGAGCTGAGCAGATTCATCTTGTTTCCCTAACTTAGAACAGTTCAAATATTTTATTTTTGATTTTTTGCTTCATTTCTGGAAGCAGCAAAAAAGCAAACAGATTCTGGTAGAAGCAAGAGCTGAGTAATGCTGTTGCCATTGTACAGAAAATCCAAAAGCTTGAAATCCCTTTGCAGGTGGGGACTGTGCATATATAATCTTTTATGAAATGGATTATTATGAAAAATGAAAAATTTAATTATTACCTTATGCTGAAAAACATTTGAAAATTTGAAACAATGGGATATACAGACAAAGCCTTCAGACAATTTAAATTACCATTAGCTTGCATTAACTTTTCACCAGAAGATTAACCCCTGGACCTGTAAATAGAGCCTAATGAAGACAAGCAAACGTTAGGAGAAAAAAGTATTTTTGTCTTATTTTGTAGGTGGGCAATTAAAACAATGGGAAGTGACCATCACATCCTCCAGACCGAATACATAAATCATAAATCCCATTTCAGGGCTTTAGGATTGAGATTCTCCCTGGTGTCCAGTCTGGCTGTGATTAATATCAGATGTCAAGGAGTTGGTCTTGATGATCCCCATAGGTACCTTCCAGCTCAGGATATTCTGATTCTGTGTCCAACAATGTTTGAACCATGTAACAGACAGGGAAATATTACTAATGTTGACCACTAACCTAAAAAACTAATCTGATGGCTTACTCGGGGTTGTGCAAAACAAATGTAGCAAGCCCAGAAACTGATCTCCAATGCCTTGAGCCTCAGCGTGGCTAGCATAAAACCATTTTTCCCCTTTCTGAAACTCTTGTTCTGAATTGAAAAGTTGATTGTTCTTTTTTCTTTGTCTCTACCAAATTACTGCTAATTATTAGTCAAGGGCATCTATGCACTTCAGGTATATTTTCTTTTCAAAATAAGTGCATGTATGAAAAGGAACACAGGGCAGCAGTGCCAGCAGCACCTTGGACAAAACAAATAGTGCAAACTAAGATGCTGAGCAACTCATTTGCCTACTTCTGACAGCAGCAAGGGAAAACCTGGAAATACCTGTTAATAAATGAACCTCTTTGGTAGCTTAGGGGGAAAAAAAAAACCCCTCAAAGGTTAATATGTAATTGTATGTTTGTTTGGGTTTTTTTCTATAGTGGACATTGAAAGTGAATGTTATATGCAAATCTTATTTAAGTCCTCAGAGCCCTTTCTAAATGGTATAATCAATGCCATTAGGGACCATGTTATCTATCACTAATTCTGATGTTAAGCTCTTATATATTAGAATGACGTCTTATTAAATTATTTTCTAAATGAAATATATTTGTGACTGAACCTGTGTTAGTTAATAGCAACACCTTTTCAGTCTGCAGTAGTTAATAAGCTCCGTTACTGACATACAATTCATTGCAGAAAGATTGCACTGCATAATTACAGTCTTATGGGGGGTGTAGATATGAAAGGATAAAGGTCCTATCAGTGTATCTATTTCCCTATAGGGAAGGAGGTTATACTGTTCTCCAGTGTACATACACACAGAGAGATGTATTACAGCTGTGCTCACACTAAGGAAGGTAGTAGCATAAATATTTCAGTAGAAAATCACATTCCTAACAGAAATAGTACTGGTATAACCATTGCATGTGTGACAGATTCTACTGACAACAGCTTTTTCCTCATTCTTATGATAACAACACTAATAATAGTGAAGTCTTTTGGAACTAATGTGGCATACAAGTGTAATTCTGAAGGACAATCACCTCACTGGCCGAAGATAATCTGCAACAAGGTGATCAGGGCAAATGGCTGCATTAACAGCAATGCAAGTAAATGCTGCAGACAGAAATGGATATATCTTCCCTGCTCCTGATTGTTATGTCACCAAGACATATACTAACTTGTAGTATCAATGGGCTATTTCAAAGGTTATCAAAACTTCATCATGAATGTAAGAGTTCTGCTGGATCCATAATCTTTTTTAGAAGGCATATTTGTGAAGGCTTTCATGGTTTTAGTCATGCTTTATTTCTTCATCTGAAACTCCAGAGAAATGGCCCACAGTATATTTACCCTATTTTAGCATTGAGGAAAAGAATTAGGGAGAGAGAGACCTTCCAACATGCTTTTACTATTCTAGGTATTTTTATTCATTACCTATACTTTTTCTTTTGAAGGAAAAATCCAGTCTTTGCAATCCTTCTTCAGAGAAGTTGCTTGTATGTTTTTGTGCCCTTTACCATTACCATCATTCTGAGCCCACTTTTATTCCACAATATTCCTTCCATCTTTTTGGACAGTACAAAGCAAGGTATTTGAGATCCTACTGCAACCCTGAAACCCTACTGGTACTGTCACTTTGCCTGCAATGTTTTCTGTTCTACTCCATTTGTCTGAGAACTCAGCTTTTTGAAATGTGATTTCCTATTAAATGGACATCTCCAGTGGGCTAGCAATTGAGCCCATCACTCCCTAAGCTGCTTCTGTTGATATAAAGCAGTAAGTGCAAAAGTAATTCAGCTTTCCTCTCCAACTGTTGGCTATGTCTCTGGAAATCACTATTCTGAGAAGACTCCTTGAACTTGAGAGAATAGCAGATAGACTGGTGATAGCAATTACATATCATCTTCTAAGATATGGTATCCATAGACTGTACTTACATTTATAGCAATGAAGAGAGTACAAGTGGTCTAAGACTCATTTCAGCTAATTACACCTGATGTAGTTAAAATGTTCCACCTTGGTGAAAGAAAATCCCACTGACACACACTGATCTGACAAAGGTGTTTGTGATTGTCATGAGATTGAATGACTGTAACTTCTCTGTCTTTTCAAGGATCCTCTGAATTTACACGGAGAGATAGGAAATGCCTCATATATTCTATTGCTCAACTCTTCTGTATGTTGTTCTATAAATTACATCCTCAGAAAGTAAATACCTGCAGAAATCTAACTCCAAATTCCCCCTATCTTTGAATGACAGTTATTGGATGATAAAGTTTAGAAATGCCATGGGAAACTTCTAATTAATAACTGTAGGAGGGTCAGAAATTTTCCTACAAGTTTCCTTTGTGGTGTGTTTTGCTAAAAAGCATGACATACGTTAATATAGGTTAAATGCAATCTGGACTAATTCAGAACTAAACAGAATGAATCCTTGTCCCTGGAGTAAGGGAGAGAGATGGCAATGTTTATTAAGCCAAACCTGAGTTTGGTGACAACATTAGTGAACTGCGATCTATACACATTAGGAGGTTTTGTTGACTATAGAAAAAGCCCAAGCAATGATTACATTAGTTGCTTACCTTTTAGGTAGATATTTTTAACAGAGATGGAAACCCATGGAAACCAGTCTAAAAGTTTCTAAGTATATCACTGGAATTTAGGTCACTCCTTGAAAGACAAATAGTTAACAAAAAAAGGAAAGGATGCTCGTTCACCAAATTGAAATGTCTGAAGTCATGGAGTCATTCTCCAGATGAGATGCAATGTTCCTGAAAAAATCATCTGTTCCATACTTGTTGTGCCAGAGCTAGAACTGAAAGTTGACTGAAACTGAAAACACATTAATATATGTCAGGGAACACAGTAGTTCACTGTTACTGAGGGAAGTCATACTTACTGCATATAAGGGATGTGGACACATCCTAAAGGACCTCTTCTCATTCCGGTGGTATTACCTACCTGCAAGGTGTCCTTGTTGAACATTGCCATTTTTTCAACTATCATACAGTAAAAAGGGGTAAGATGAGACAATATGACCTTTGCCCAGTTGTAGCTCAGACAGACCAGCTCACACATTGCAGCTGATGGGTTGCAAAGCATCTTACCTGGCCTCACCTGAGAACATAGATGACTCCAGTTAGCATTTTGTTCTGCAGTGTATGTATCGTATTGAAAGGCAGAGTGGCATGGTTCACAAAGGAAAAAAATTAAAATAAATGAGAATTAAGTTGAAAGAGAAAGCATTTCAGGGTTGGAGTTTAGAAATAGATTTCAGTGGGGTTAGGAAATATTGAAGATCTGGGGACATGAGCATTAATGGTGGTGGTGACAGCTAAAGTAATGATTGTTCCCCTTCCAATGGCAGCTGTTGGGTGCAAATACTTTTTCTGTGGGGGTCTGATTGCTGGGAACGGGAAGAGAGAGGGAGTTCCTGAAGAAGCTGGGAATGAGATCGGGAGTCCTAAATCTAGTTCTGTAAAGCAGCAACCTGACTTCCCTAGGGTCTAAAGGTAGTTGGAAAATGGCATTGTAGCAAAACCATGGCGGGGGGAGCAGCAGATTAAGAACAGCCCTTCAAGCAGAAGCAATTAAGGAAGGACTTGTGAGAAGGTTTTTTCAAATAATTTATGATCTGAATGACCTCAGGTTAGCAAAATCTTATTAAACTGCAAATCTGTCACTGGTATTTATCCCCATGTATCCAGGACATTTCTTTCTTACTTTTTTCATTGCTCTCTCCTGTGTGGTTACAACTGCAGACACAGTTAAGGGAAATCGGAGAATATTAATTCTGTTATGTGTTTAGACCTGTAAAAACATTTCCTTGTGGCCATTAGCTTTTCAGTTTGTCTCCATTTGTATATTTTTCCTTCCTCCCTTTATGATCATTTCTCCCAGAAGGGTTGCCTGGTTGTGTGTTTTTCCAGAATTTTAGTGCTTTACTGTGATCTTATAAATCTGATTGCTCTTTTTCCCCAATGTTTCTGCTCTGGCAATAACATATTTATTCCTGATGTGAAGTGTGCATCAATGTTTCCTTTTTTTTTTTTTTTTTTTTCTCTAGCGTTTCTCCTCCTTTGGTAAATGGGTTGTAAAAAACCTATCATTTTCATTTCAGATGCCAGGAGTGAGTTGACAAAAAAGACTTTCTGCATACCCTGCTGCTCTGCCCAGAAGGTAAAGAGCAATAATCTTTTTGTACACCACACGAAGCAGGTGAAAGTCTTTTGCAACCAGAAGGATATGAAAACTTTGTGAAAACGGTGCTGCTTAATACTTTCCCATGGCAAAGGTTAGCTCCTACATGTGCGTGCTGGTTGAATAATATTTTCCTATTAAAGTGATATGCTTCAGAATGATTTTGTAGATGATGAGACTGTAGGAAATGTACAGTTTGCTACTGAATTTATTAGTGGCACATGCCACAGTCCTAGCTGGGTGCTGCATATCACAAAATACAGAGAGGTATGCATAGTCTGTTCGAAGGCTAAGATGCAGGCATTTAAAAGAGCAGTAAAGGGTGTATTATTATGCAGAGTTTCAGGTGTTTTAAGTCTATTTAGAGAAATATGATACAGATATATTGCTGGCAATGCACAAAGAGGCGATAGGCAAGCTATGTGCTAGACAATGTGGATTTTACAATATGGAAATAAAAATTGATTCCATGAATGTTTAGTAGTAATATATGCAGTGTAGAAGGAAGGCTTGCTAAATAGAATTTAAAAAATGCAGAATTTATTGCAACTATTTTGGACTTTGGTAGGCAACATGAGCTTGTCATTACTATACCTTCCTGCTATCTATCTGATAGGAAAATGGAATTTTTATTTTAGCTCAGGATCAGTTACTTATATTTCCTTACTGACAAATAAAACTGAAATGGAATAACAAACCTTTTACCTATGGGCACCTCATTCTTAATAATTCTTGCTGGTTTTTGTCAGCATCAGAAAATATGTTGTCAAAAATGTCACAAAAAATATATTTACATGGAAGGTATTTAATTTCCCCCTGCCATACTGCTGACTTCACATGTGTTCTTTATCAATCAGAAAAGGAATCTAGATTCTTTATAAAGCAGAAGGAAACTCACCAGTTTTCTGATGTTAAAAATATGGGTTTTTTTAAAAGGATTTTTCATCATGAGGCCTATATTCAAAATTACACATATAGATAAATTAATTACATAAATTCTTGACCACTATAACTTTTTGCCAAATTTTTCCCCCCTAAATTATTGCCAAAGCTGTGTTGTTTCATATATATATATGAATATATATATGAATATATATATGAATATATATATATATGAATATATATATGAATATATATATATATATAAAGTTTATATACTAATTAGGCACTTAGGTTTTATTTTCTCACTGACTTGGTCAATTTTAATGAAGTAAACCCCAGATTAGGAGGGCAATACCTACCTGAAATACCTACCACGTAATACCTCCCTGAAACAAATACATATGTAAGCTGAATGAAGGTGAGAGCCGCTTTTAAATCACAAAAAAGTAATGAGATTGAGAGCTGCACATGTAATGGAGACACAAGCAGGAGAGCAAGAACAAATAAGCTAGGAAATCAAAAGAACATGGGCATCAAAAGGCCACAAGATTTCGCAGTGACTCAGAAGTTGAAAGCCTTATAACCTGTAAGGAGAGGAATGTGAGAACAAGGCTCCCCTCCCTCCTTTATGCTGCTACATAAACTAGGATCACATAATTTAAACCCCCCCAAAACACTTAAACAAAAGCCAATTGAACAAAACTACCTTGTGCAAAGAAATCTTACCTACTTAGCAACAAAGGGAATAAAAGCAAAGGAAATGAACTGAGCATGAGAGTCACAGCCTCAGACCCGCTTCTTGAGATTATGCGTGGTTCCTGGAACAGGATCCATCATGGATTTGGCTTTACAGTGCCAGCCCAGCTCTGAAATTATTTCTGACACTTTGAAATAGCTATCACAGCATACCATAAGCAAAGCTTTATTGCTGTCAGAATCCACACTGGAAAAATAGATGGTTTATAGCTTCTGCTGCTCCATAAAGAGAAGCATCTGAGTAGGGACATAATTAAACATTCAGCATCTCTAGTGCTATGTGTGACGTGCAGGTAAATCAGCATGGATAACGGTGAAGAGGGCATGCAGTACAAGAACATACACACACAAAAAAAACAAAACAGGAAAGCACATCCTTTTGCTGGCACTGAATAATAATCATCAAAATGAACTCTACAAGGACAGGTTACTGACGCAAAAGGAAAGCAACTGTAAAGCATATACACACCCTAGATAAACCAACAGAATGCAGATTAGAGAGTGCTCCAGCTTTCCTATTCCCAAAGTTCCTAGGTATTAGAATTTCATAAAATAGTTCTTCTGCTCTTTCCACATGATTACATTTTGGCTATCTCGATGCAGCAAGATAATTGTATGCAGATCCAGAGGATTTTACATTGTTATCTCCTTGTAAATCTTTAATATACATAACCCTTTGTTTTCCTTTAAAAACAAAAAAATGTAATAAAACTGAAGTGGCTCTTCAGATTTGAATTGTGTTATTACCTGCTTTGGCAAGAAAAATTAAAAGTTTTGCTGGAAAAATTGAGAGAGTACCAAAATGAAAGTCCTCATGTTTTTTTAAAACTTCTAGAGAGCTGAAAAACTCAACTAAAATTTTATTATACCATTTGTATAAACAATTCCTATGACAGTATCTAAGCCTTGGAACTGGTCTTTTCCGGGATAAGATTTAAGGTTACAGAAAGGGTTGATTATTTAATATATTTTCTTCATAAATCTGTCTGATCTGTTGACTAGGTTTATGCTTTACCCAAGGGAGGAGCAGGTAGCTAGGACACGAACCCCACATTTCAGGCAGTCAGTCCAAGGACTATGGTAGTCCCGATGAAAGTAAAGCTGAGCTTCAGGTATTCCACTCATATGTATCCACATACATAGCCCTTTCCACATATCTAGCTCTTTCTTATTTTTCCTCCATCAAAAAGGAAGAATAACAAGAAACCCATCATGAGTTGCCACATCCTGTAAGATGAGATACCACATCCTATTCACTCTTTCAAGCTGACAGGTGAGACACTAACTCCTTTGGCATCACACATTTAAGAATCTGAAGGTGCTTATTCAATTAACACAGAAAGGTAGGTGCCTCCTCCACTCACCTGCAGGTATGATCCAGAAAGTACCTACTTTAGAAACTGAGCAAAATCTCATAGAAGTTGAGATGCCGAGCTGAGTCCATGGATATATTCCATCTTGTGGAGAGAAATCAAGCCATAAAGATGTTCACAGTCACTTGCAGGATCTATTGTTTTAAGTGAAATCAAGCCTCAAGGTGATGTTTCCTTCCAGTTTGATATTAGGTTCAAAATCAAGAGAAAGAAATTCAAACACCTTAGAAGTTCTCCTTGCTAAGTTCCTGTACAAGTGGCTGCTTATCAGAAATGAGCCTTGTCAGCTGGTGTTCTGGGTCCATTCAGCTTTTCAATAATTTTGATCTGCTCCTTCTTCCAAGGCAAAAAAAATTGCAATAATTTTTCAAATGTTATTCTTTTTAAGAATGAATTTTGATGTTGCACTGTTTCCCCAGCTTTTGTAATTTTAAGCAAACATCCTATGTTTTTGAGCAAAATTTACTGGGAAAGTTGCTCTGCTTTCTATTTGGCTACATTTCTCATGCCTTGTCTTGTGCTTTGCTACTGTTCAAGATCGTATTTCCCTGCACATAGAATCATATATAGTTCAGTAGTTTCTTGATGACAAAGTGTTTGGAAGACTTTAAGATGTTTAAAAAGTGAAATGTTAACATTGTGGGAAAAGAGTTTTCTGATTTATCAACCTGAAGATGAGGATTGCTGCTCGAATCATAAAACTCTACAAAACCAGGGAAAATAAAGTCCCGAACCCTTACAGATAGTCAAACACACACACGCAGAGCAAGCATGGATTTCAAATTCACAATTCCTGTTGGTTTTTTTGTAAATTATTTTGACTAATAAGATAGTTCTCTCATCAGAGGTTGAAGCTTACTGCAATGTCTAATCCATGTTTTCCCAAAGAATCCACTACTGTAAGTGTATCCATAGAGTAAACACTTTTAAACCTGCTACCTGTTTTGAAACTCACAAGATTTTTTGAATTACATGCACACGATAATTATCTTTCAGTCCTCAGGAAAAGTTTGTTTTCACCCTCAAAAGGTCTTCTGATGGCATATCTGTACTGTAGCTATGATGTAACCTTTAGTTGTTTGGGGATTTCATATGACCACTCATCGTTATTGTTGCTGGGCACATTTTCTATAACATCGTGGATGATGGTCTGTGGTTAAAAAGAATTGTTTTGGCAGTTTTAATTGATGGGGCTGAAAATATTTTATGGTCTAAATTATTACCCTGATATTAATTTTTCTGAAGCAGTATGGTCCTACACAGCAGGAATCTCATATATGATGAAAATACATCGTACTAGAAAACGTATCAAGCTGCTCATGGTTAACCCTAGAAGCACCAATTTTTTTCTATTATGATGCATTTTCCCATTATAGGGAAGTGATATATTATATTATTTAAAGTCCATATTAAGGACAAGAACATGGACTGCCAGAATAAGCATCAACTAAGGTAATCCCTTAGTCTATGCTCAGGTGCTTTACCAAGTGAAGCCAACTCCATCACAAGAGGCACAGAACTGCCTCCTGAGTCATTTTAGCTTCCAGACCTTCATTTTGCCTCACAGCTGTAAACAAGATACTGCAGGTCTCGGATGATGTAAAGGCCACTAACTGGAAGTGTGCAATGAATAACAATGTTTACAATTGTAGCCAGAGAAGAGATCAATTTTGGAATATCCCTATTGTTTTTGAGCTAGGATTCAGCTAGTTAGAATGGCACAAATTATCAATAATTATTTATACTGTGTGATCATGACTATTCAAATTAAATGGTTTATGGTCTGTGCGTAACCTAGCAAGAAAATAATCTTCATGTTATTGCAGGCAGTATGTACACATCTTACAATATGGCATTGTCATACTGCATGGTAATCAGAGGGAGATATTTTTTCTTTCCTGTGTAGTCTTGAAAATGAGGAAAAAAGGACCTTAAATTTAATAATTTTCCAGCTGGTTTCACTCAAAAGCTCCTGTTGAATCTGCTGATAGCTTGAAAAGAACTTAATAAAAAGTTGGAAAAGGAGAGATTGAGTAGGATAAGTAATGAGAACCAAGGTGAAGAGAAACCCTGAAAGATAAATCTAGTGAAGTATCCTGAGCTTCGACAGAATCCCTTGAATTAGATGGCTCTCAAACCACTTCAGCTGAACGTGGACCCTGGAGTGCAATTTGCAGTGATACCAAATTGATAGAAATTGTTTTTCTATAAAGCACCTTGGAGTGTTAGCTTTGATTAATCAGAGGCAATTATCACAGCTAACAAAGCATAGCTACAAACACAGAGAAACTTCAGTCACGGCAAAGTTCACAGCCTTTTTGCACCTAGCCATATGAAGTTCCACAGGAACCTGGTCCACATGCAGGTCAATTTGTTGTATACTATTGCAAGTATATTTTCTAAGCACCACAGTTATCATGTCTTTGCTTCAAAATGAGATGAACTCAGTCACAAACACCTCTGCACTTGGCAATTTTGAAACCACTTGACTAGTTTCCTGTAAACATCCAAGCAACAGGATGTATAGGTTTCACAGTGCATCTGGACCAATGCTAGGGTCCTAAACCAGCTTATAGATTTGGTGTAAATCAGTGCTAAACTGAATTACAAATGAAATCTTCTTTTAGATAGAGCAGTTGCTGGTATTCTGGGCCCAGGCTTCTAATGAACTTTTTCATCTTTTTGCTCATTTTGCTGCTTTAAAATATTTCAAGCTAAATATAACCTAGTATGGAGAAGTAGGTTGGATTCTGTCCCCATCTGGGGAGAAGGTAACCTCTTCAACTGCCTCAGCTAACTCCATCAGGGAACTGTGGATCAAGGTCCTGCTCGCCACCCCATGCTAAACTTAGAGATGCTTGCAAATAAACTGAATTCATTGATGTTTTCTATAAATACAGCCAGTTACAGGTTGTGGCAAGTCAGAGCTGAAAAGGGGGCTGATTCAGCCAGCTCTGCAATGGGAGCTGTGATATCTGGCACAGGGATCAGTGGTCAGATGGAGGCAGCAAATTCTTATAGCTCCTTGGTCTGACTGTAAACCAGACTCTACATTAGCTGTTTCAGGGCCAGAAGGGTGACCTGAATTCTTACTGCCTGTGTTCAAGAGAACAATTACATCACTTGAAATGCAGGCTGTCAAAGTTCCCCTGAGGTCTGCTTTCGACCGCTTTCTGCATGTTCAAAACCAGTCACTGAAATGCAGGACGTAAGATAATCACTGTTTTTTTGAAGTATTATTCTCTACATTTCATTTTTCTCAGGTAATGTCATAGACGTTTATTTTCATGGGTAGTAGGGGTGGAGATTTTTTATAGAATTTTACCATAAATCACAACTAGAACCTCCAAAACACACAAAAGAGTAATTGTTTCCTTATGAAAGGTATCAGAACAGCTCTCCTTGAAGATCTATATCTTTCTTTTCCTAAGTGCTGTTGGAAATAATCCAAATATACTGGAAGCTATGCTTTCTATTTTGCAGTGAGGAAATGGAGGCATGGGGACAGTAAGAATATAGGTCAGAAAATACTTTCAGAGCTGCAGAACAAATTCCTGGTTTACATGGCTGTCACAGTGCAATCCAGAATCCTAGGCAAGGAGCCTATGTATGTGCCCTGTGCCCATCGTGGGGTGGCCTGAGTTCCTCGGAATGGTGGCACAAGTACAGCAGCTACCAAGAGGAAATTCTTATCCTGAGAGGGAACATCAAACTCCGACTCTGAGCACCAAGGAGTTGCCATCCCCTCCAGTGAAGAAGCCCCGCTCATTGCTGAGCACCTGCTTAAGAACAACCACTGTCTTGTGGTGATGCCACCAATTGCCTTTTGCATAGCAGAAATAGGGAAAGGGAGGAGGGGGCATAGATTCACCCCCTGTCAGCCTGAGGATGTCCTTTGCCTCCTCTGAGGGCTTTCCCACACAAGACACAGAGAAAAGCGGCAAGGGAGCACCTACCCCTCCCTCCCCTCTGCTGTAGCTGTGCTACTGGCAAGTCAGGGATGGCTGAAAGATCATGAAGACAACACTAAAGAGCACAGGAAGAGACCATGACTGCATCCTACACAGAGGGTGGCAGGGGTGAGAACCCAGCCGTTCCTAGTGCTGTCCTCTTTGGCAAAGGCAGCCTTCACCATCATCACTTTCTTCTCTTTCTCCTTACCCTCTCATTGCTGTGAGGCGAGGGAGTGTCGTAAGACTGATTTCTGCCTCAGAGAGCTTGCAACACAACTTCAGTGTCACATTTCATAATCCTGTACCTCCTCCTTTTTACTAGGTTTTTGGGTTGGTTTTTTCCCACACCATGCTTCACCTCTAAAATGACAAGCTAGGCTTAGATTAAGAACTGTAGCCTCCTCACCTGTGGTGCTGTCCTTCCTTCCACCCAGCAGCAAGCCATCAGAGCCATTCTGCACTGTCCTCTTCAGAAAAGGTTTCAAGAGAAGAAGGAAAGCCTTATGTCTTCCAGCTCTTCTGGGGCAAACTGTGAGGCAGGGCTTTTAAGGAAAAATGAGTAGGATGATTTTTGTTTTGATTTATTTTTCTGTGTGGTGTTAATGCTCTGAGGTTAATCTCTCTTGTATTATGATTTGTACATAAGTCTAGCAGTGATGGCCAAGAAAATGTTGGCTGTCACAGTAAACTGTTCAAAATGAAATAGCATGAAGCAAGTGCTGAGGAGAAAGACTCAAAGAAGGTTTCGTTTTTTATTGAAAGGTATTGCCATCTCTGTAGAAAATTGATTCCTTCAACAGTCAAATCTAAAAAAAATGCATTAGGAATACAGAAAAAATATCCTTCTTTAAAAGCAAAAGCAGTAAAATGCAGTTATTTTGTCAGATTTGCAAGTTTCATTTTTCTTAAAAATGCAGTTGTAAATGAGTGTATATTTAAATTTACAGCGAAAGCAAAACCAAGAATAGTTTGGGATCAAAAAAAATTGGGTTTTCTAGCTCAGCCTGTCCCATTATTTATGGCTTAGCAATGTGCATTATATAAATATAGCAATGAGCCTTTTAAAACCCAATTAAAGACCTGACCTACAGATTAAGTAGGGCCATCTTAATATTGCACACGAAAGGAATGTCCTGTGTTGCAGGCTAAGATAGCAAGAAACAGGAAGAACTGCTGTGGGTTTAATTTTCCAATGCTTATTCCAAAAATAAATAGATTTGTGGGAACAAATAAAGAAAAATGAAATTCAGAACTGATGACCTGTAAAGTTTTTGCTTTAAGTGCAATTGTTCCTTATCTGCAGTTCTCTAAGGAGCAGATAAAAATATTATGCAAAATGTTAATGACACATGACAGACTTTAAAAAAAAAATTACTATCTTCCTTCTTTATACCAAAATTATAGCTATAAGAAAGCTTTAGTATTTTTTTCTAGATAGGGAGACAAAGCATTTTCTATTTTGTTAACTATTCCCTTTTATCCCGTTTATTTTCTGTAAGAGAAAGAGTGAAGTACATTTATAATATGATAAGCAAATACAGACAATATCAAAGGATATGTGCTCAGTATTATAAGAATATTTTTACAGGTAGCTTTTTCCACTTCAGAAAAAACTACTTGCTGCTATTGCATTGCTCCATTTGTGATGTAGGATGAGAATTGATTGGGATGGGATGCTGCTTGCAGCTCAGGCAGTTGGGTTATATGCCCTCATTTAATTTGATTGTATAAACTTTCAGATCTGAAACTGTAGGCTGTTGGCATAAACAGTTGATCAAATTAAAATGCCTTCTTGGACAATAAGGAAACAAAGAAAATAGCTTTATCTGCTTATTATTTTTAAAACATCCTTGCACTAAAGGAAAAAAACCCCAAACAAACAACAGAAAAAAGATAGGAAAGATATGAAATGTGGAGGCACTTTTGAGAAGGGAATTTTCTTATCATAAAAATGTTGTCAGCTAATAGATGAATAGGTCAGTCGAACCAGCTCTAAAAATCCATGTGACACTGGTTACAGAGTGAAAGTGGATAAACAATCTACAGAATGTAATTTACTCTTTGAACATTAGTTTTACATTGAGGCAATATCCATGATCGGACTACAAATACTTTGGTTAGAATGACTGCACTTGGGGATAGATCTTTTATGAGCTGATCACAAATAATCCTGCTGCAGGTATATGTGTCTCCTAGTTTTGAAATAAGATCTTCAATGTTTGGTTCACACCACAGCTTTTGAATATCCTCACTAAGCTTATGCCAGAAAAAAAAAGACTGGAAGCCAAAAGGATCTTAATTCTCTGGGTTAAATCTGTTTAGGAGTTGTACTGCACACAAAGGATTAAAGATTTCTGCCAAATTTACATCCCTTTTCCTTTTCTGAGACCCCTTTAACTTTGTCCTATGCAATACCATTAGCAAAACTGTGACCCTAGAAAGATGTGGGTTTGATTTGCTTGTAGGGTTTTAGAGAAGCATCTTTAGCAGTCATTGTACTCGCACCACATGCAATTCACGCAACCCAAGTTAAAGTGCAGAACCTCATTCTAACTTTTTTGCAGGAAATTCTGGGAAAATGAACCCAAGAAAAATCCTGCAGTTGTGATTTCTTACATTTCTGTGTAATGATATCCCTGTATATAATGAGTATCAGTGCTGCAATTTCGAATTACAAGAGGATAACCTAACTCCAGTAAAATTCAGTTTTCACTCTTTTTTTACATTTCCTAAATTGTTGTACTGTCTCTTTACAAATAAGGAGACGTCTTCAAGTGGGTGATTCCATTTTGTGCTTGTCTTTTCTGATCACCACAGTTGTAGTTTTGGCCAGGTTTCACACCAAAATGCTTCCATGCCTTCAAGGAAGCAGGTCTCTCATTCAGCACAGAGAATCTCACTCTTGTGTTTGTCCAGGTCGGCTGGGACTCCAACCATCAGCTGTCTGCGGATGACAGGGGCCAAATCCTGTATTGCATGCTGAGTTCTTCTGCTACTTCTTTCACTGCAGTGGTACAGTGAGACTGTAATTATTATATTTGCCCTACTTATTGGAGTCCTTGCTGTGAGGTTTTTCTGTACTCTGCCAGGTTCAGAAAAGGAAAATAAAGATAAAAAGAAATACTGTGAGAGGTATTTACAATGCCTAATTTTATATATCTATCTTTGTGTTCCGCATCTCCCTCTGAAGGCACTTTTTTTCTTTCTGTTGCTTCCATATGACTTTAAGACTTTAGCTACAGAATCTCTGAAATGCACTTATGTTAGAAAATTAAAGGAGTTTAATGTCGATAATGTGAATTTTCCCTTAGGCTTATGATGGGGACAGGCTTATGACGGGTGTCCCCAGAATTTGTCTTTACCATTGAACTAAGATCTCCTTTACAATTGGTGCTCATGTATGATTCAGTTTTTTGATTATATAAGTCTTATATTTTTCCATTTTAATTCTGTCATAGCCAAATAAATTCCAGTTGCTGGTAAATTATTTGAGCAATTTGAGTTCATATTAGAAACAAAGGGAAAAGCATTTGGAAATGATTTGGGCTTTAAGCCATCTATGTAATTTAATATGGATTACACTTACTGTTGCAAACAAATAGACTTCTGTAGGAGTGATTGTACTTATGGATTCAGTCTAGTATGCAGGGTTAAATTTACTGTAAATTTCCTGAATTTTTCCTTGTAATTCAAAATGGCACAGACATAATTAAGACTGGTTCCAAAATCTGGATGTTAAACTACAGTAGTTAGTGGAAGTTTTGGGTTTAGTTATTCTTTCAATTATAGATTTATTTCACTGCGTACCCCATAAACAGGATTTTACAATAGAGAAATTTCAACAGCTTCAGCTTTAGAGTTCAGCGTTTCCATCTGTTAAATGAACTCAACTAAAATTCTTCCTCTGCACTTTGCTCTGTGTCCCTCCTTCTGCAGGTTTCTGTGCTATGTTTTAAAGGCTTGGAAGGTTAAAGAAAAATTTACAGAATGAGTTTCCAATAACAAGAGATTGGAAAGTGGCTGAGGCAAGTTTGAACGATGGTAATAAAATAACCCACTGATTATCCACTGTCAGGCACTGACAGCTAATGCATGTTCGATACGTGGTGAGTGCTGCCAGTTTCATCAGACTGTCTCCATAATGTCATTGCTCATAACACTATATACTGTCATTTTAGTCTGAGACATGAACAATAGCTTTGTCACATGAAAAGCAAATATTCCCTGTGCTTTGTGTCTTCAGAATGACAGGATACACTGGTCAAAATAAGGATGGTCTGAGTGAAAGCTGAAATAAATTGTCCAGCATTTTATTATGCTAAACCTTAATATAAATAATGATTTGCCAGTCTATGTGTGGTCACTCTCTTGTTCTTGCTGCTAATAATCATGCTTGTGGCACTAAACAATCTATATAGCCAGTAATACATCAGCACAGCAAATATGAATCAGTGAACCTGCTGAAAATTCTGTCTGAAATGCCCTTCCTCCAAAAAGTCAGTGGACCATAACACATCAAAATAAAGGTCAGCACAACCCCAGTTTAAACACTGCTAGTCATCTTTGATTGGTTTTGACTCTGAGTCCCATTTATCAGTGTTAGCCACTGAAATGATCTCTGTATTTCCAAAGTGTTTCTAATTTGTTCCACTGCAGTCATTAAAAAGAAAGACAATAATTTTCCCTCTTCAATTTGTTCACCATCTTTAGCTTTCTCCAAATACAGTGTCCAGATTTACTCTTCAGGATTCCAGAAGTGGACAGGACTACATTAGCATTACTACAACAACAACAACTACTACTACTACTACTACTACTACTACTACTACTATTTACTATTACTACTATTCCTGAATTTTTTAGTTACTCTTAGATACACAGTAACAGACGTAAGGAAAAGAACAGAGAATCCTAAAGAACACTTCTCCCAAATATTAGGTTTTTCTCAACCAGAACCATCAGGGAAGGCTAAAGTCAGGAGGTTTATAAAGTTTTTTACCATCTTGCTGGTGGGCAGCTAAGAAAAATGGGACTGAACATCTACAGTATATGCTTTTAGCTTAAGGGCCAGTAAAACTGATGAAAAGGGTGAGAGTAGGAAATGCCATGAGCTGAAGAGAAAGAAAAAGACAATAAAGATAAATAGATTTGGTAGAAAGCCAGCCCCCTTTTGTTAGTTCACAGGAAACTGAAGCTGCCTTTAGCTGAAGATCTTTCCTGAGTGAATCAAAAGGCACAAAGGTGTTCGCTGTTGTCCAATTTTTTTTGATTAAACACTCATAGTGCAGCTAAGGGCAAGATTCTCCTCTGGTTTAATCAATGGGAACATCACTATTATCTACAATAGGAGTGCTTATGGCCTGGTTTGTCTAAATGAATGCAGTGTATATTCCTCTATGCAACATGAATATTCACAGGCCTCAAGCCCATTTGCAACTCTGTTTTCTATCCATTTGATGATTCAATTGCCAGCATGTTGTCATCTAGTGACACTTAATATACTGTGTGCTATCTGAGGCATCCAAACAGGGCTAGTACATATGTCACAGGACTTAGTGGGACCTGTGCCTCCTGGACTGGCAACAGCTGGCCAGGTTGATTGCCCTAGGGCATATGAAATGACACTAGATGACTCTGCTTAGGTAAATGTTTTGCTGACCATAGCCTTCTGGTCTTCTTCCTCTGTAAAGGTGGCTTGCTGCTTGATTTAAGTCACAAAAATTAATGAGGAGTTTATTTTGTTCACAAAGAAATGTGCAATTCAGAGTACTGCTTTAAGCACTTGGTGGTGGTGGATCCATCTTTTTTTAACACCATTATTAGCTCTTTCAAAGTGAACAGATTCTAAAGTTCATCAATCTGTCTCTTGTACTGTTAATTGACAAGGTGTTTGAACCACCTTACAGTGCAAAACCAGAAGGGAAGCACTTACTCTCTTGACATTCGTTCTCTAACCCAGATTACTTTTCCTTTCCTTTGGAGGGCCCACACAGGGCTCATGCAGTTACCAATGCATTTTGGCAGTAGTGTGAGAGCTCTTTGATGTCTGTCAAGGGTCTGCATGGAGGACACATCCTTTGCTGGTGTAACTTGACATATGCCCAGTTGTTGGGGCTCTTGCTGTATTGAATGATTATACTGAACTCTGAAGCAAGTGGAAAAATACTGAAGAAATAAGACGAGGTTACGGCCAGAACAGTGGGATGAAGAAAAAGGAGCAAATTGCAGATGTTTGCTCAAAACCAAGGCCAACGGGACGTGATAAGAGGAGCTGGGAAACCGCAGAAAGGAGCCTACATGCCAGATCAAGCAGAAACAGAAATCTTCCCAGTAAACAATTGTTAACCAATCATATTATTATACGCTTGTAAAATAGCCAACCACATTATTGCACGCTTATAGAATGCCTTATAAAAGTCTACCTGGTTTGTACAATAAACGGATCAGATCTTGAACTCTGTGAGTATTTGAATCTGACTCCCGCTCGCCCGAAATGCCCGCAGCATCTGGTGACCCCGACGTGATCCGATGAGGGTCGACAGGATCGGTTAAAAGTCAGGAAGATTCATTAAGGATCGTGTTACAAGCTGCGGAGCCGGTGAGGATCCTGCTGCCAGCGGAGAGAGAGCTGGGCGCCCGAAGAAAGGCGGAACGTGCACGGCTGACCGGTGAGTCAGGAAATTTAAGCAGGATGGGAATCACTGCATCAGTGGTGGAAAAAGCAATCGTAGACAATTTGATGAAACTGGCAGAAAAAAATGAAACGCCAGTCTCACGGCAGGCAGTAGTTGATCTGCTATGTTGGAGTTGCCGCCGTGGTTACCTTGCTTCTACGCAAGATGTATATAATAATGAAACATGGAAGAAAGTAGGAGAGGACTTATGGGAATCTGTGCAAGTTGGGACTAAGGGGGTAAAGACTTTGGCTCGCACGTATCGAGCTGTACGGGGTATGGTCGCGCAATTACCACCCTGGTGTCCTGAAAAGGAACAAGCGGCGAGCGGCGGCGTGCGGTCCGGCAGGCCCCGTCCCGGCCGCGGTTTCTCTCCAAGGCGGCACCCCCCCTCCACCCCCCCCCCCCGCTCCGATCGGCGCCATGGCAGTGCAAGCGGCCAAGCGAGCTAACATCTGGCTGCCCCCAGAGGTCAATCGGATCCTTTATATTCGGAACCTGCCGTATGAAATCACAGCGGAGGAAATGTATGATTTATTTGGGAAATACGGACCTATTCGACAAATCAGAGTTGGAAACTCTCCTGAAACAAGAGGAACAGCTTAAGCTTCTCAAGGAAAAATACGGACTTGATTACAAACCCCTCCCCCCCCCCCAAAAAAAAAAAAAAAAAAAAAAAAAAAAAAAAAAAAAAGAAAGGAAAAAAAAAAGGAAAAAAAAAAAAAAAAGAAAAAAGAAAAAAAAAGAAAGAAAAAAAGAGAAAAAAAAAAAGAAAAAAGAAAAAAAAAGAAAGAAAAAAGAAAAAAAGAAAGGAAAAAAAAAAAAAAGAAAAAAGAAAAAAAAAAGAAAGAAAAAAAAGAGAAAAAAAAAGAAAGAAAAAAGAAAAAAAAGAAAGAAAAAAGAAAAAAAAAGAATGAAAAAAAAAGAAAAAAAAAAGAAAAAAAAAAGGAAAAAAAAAAAAAAAAGAAAAAAAAAAAGGAAAAAAAGTGCTTCAGATGTCACCTACAAGAAATGCGTTTCTGCTTTGAACTAGCTTTTGAGCCTTTGGGAGTAAACTATACGGCTATAAATCAATCATATTGGGGTTGGTTAGATAAGAAGTATAATGACACGAATTTTGGCTTTAGTGATAACTGTACCTGGTGGAAAATATGTATTTTTTGCAACAGTTGATTTACCGTTTAAATGTATCAATTTATTTACCTCAACAAGAATTGAGGGTGGTTGAGGGATTTATTGAAACAAGGTCTGTCTATATTGTTGTTTGTTATTCTTTTGTTACTTTTAGTGCCTTGCCTTTTACAATGTTTTCAGAGCTGTGTGGAACGCAGTATTAATGCTGTATTTAAAAAGAAAGGGGGAGGTGTTGGGGCTCTTGCTGTATTGAATGATTATACTGAACTCTGAAGCAAGTGGAAAAATACTGAAGAAATAAGACGAGGTTACGGCCAGAACAGTGGGATGAAGAAAAAGGAGCAAATTGCAGATGTTTGCTCAAAACCAAGGCCAACGGGACGTGATAAGAGGAGCTGGGAAACCGCAGAAAGGAGCCTACATGCCAGATCAAGCAGAAACAGAAATCTTCCCAGTAAACAATTGTTAACCAATCATATTATTATACGCTTGTAAAATAGCCAACCACATTATTGCACGCTTATAGAATGCCTTATAAAAGTCTACCTGGTTTGTACAATAAACGGATCAGATCTTGAACTCTGTGAGTATTTGAATCTGACTCCCGCTCGCCCGAAATGCCCGCAGCACCCAGTGAAATCACATAGTACATTAGCTCATCGCCTTCACCCTTGAGTTAAAAGAAATAGAAAAGGAAAGAATCTTTGGGTTTAGTGGGTAGCTGAAGCAGATAATAACCTTAGAAAGGAACCATAAACCTCTGGTTTTGTGCTCCTTGGAATTCTGTGTTTGCTTTAGCAGCTCAGTTAAATAAGAGAGCAGGCTGGTAAGCATCACTCGTATAGTTTGGTAAGGTCAACAGCAAGACTGAATATCTCTTGCAGTGTGCAATTAAAAACCAAAATCGTTGATTACCACAGACTTAGTGTGAATCTTTCTTCCCACCTGAATTATAATGTGGTTTGATAGTTAAAGACAGATTTGTTAAGTCTGAAATTCATGGTTGAATAAAACCCGAATATAAAGATGAAACATGTTTTCAAGCATGTATAAAGACAAACCTCTGAATCCCTACTCTGTGGTCTCAGATGCCTAATAAAGGTCGGGAGCTGGAAAGAATACAGAGGAGTAGAGTGATTGACTTATAGGGAGTTGTTCAAGGAGCTGAATGTTGATAGCTTGGACAGATAACAGCAGGATAAGGTAAGAGCCTCCAAATGCCTCAACAGTATAACCATGAAAAAATGCAAGGGATTATTAAGGCTGGCAAAAAGGATATCAAATTCGCCATACCAGGCAGTAATTAATAGCACTATAAGAAAACAAAAAAGTAAGGTATCCCTCTTTATAGCTGAGGATAGCTTAAACAGTTACATGCAATTACAGAGTTATTCAAGGTCTCTCAGTATGTCTTTAGACAATCCAGGTAGAACAGAACTTAGGTTCTTTTTTTTTTTCTTAAAAAAAAAAAAAAAAAGAGAATCAGGCCTGAAGCAGTGAAAAGAAAGCAGTCAAGAGAATTCCAGAAGAGTATTTTCCAAACGTGAGTTCTATTATTCTGAGCAATAATCGTTACAAGGAAACAGTGAGGGACCTAGAACTGGAGTCCAAACTCTGGAGGAAATATTGCAGAAAGCAATCTCATGCTGATATTGGCATTGACTGCATGATTTAACGTTTGGATCTTTTTCTCCCCCAATCTCAAATATCTATTATTTTAAATTAAACAAGAACTATCTCACAGGATTCATGCAATTTACCTTGTAAAAAGAGAAACTTTGAGCAAGACTATAAATATACCTCTGAGGTTTTATGACATCAAGCTGCCTTGATTTACTGCAGTGTCTCTGCAACCCTATGCAGTGCTGCTTGTAATTTAAGGCTACTCATTGTGATACATAACAAACATTTTACTTTTCCATCTTCAGTGTGTGAAATGGTTAATTAATATGAATCCAGGATGAATCCTGGGGATTTTTTGTTAGGTATATGCTTGTTATTTCTGTTAAGCTTGGCTTAACTCCTGTAGGGTCCAGTCTCAAGGCTATTTAGAGAATTTTCCCAAAGATGTCTGTACTGCTTTGTCTGCATGAGTACTAAAGCTTAATGTTGCTTTTCCTGTTTCTGTTTAAATGTTGTTGCCTGGACTAGCCAGAAAATTTGACAATTTTGAAAGAAACAAACATTTTGCAGCTTCCTTTGCTTATGAAACTGTGACAGTTGTATTGTGGTTTGTATAATTTACTGTAACATAAACACACACTTTACACTGCATAACATTTGGCCACAGATGATTTCCTTCTTGAAATGAAAATATGACCAATTAGCATAGCGTATTATTGATCACACTATTAGTTATTTCAATCTATTAGGGCATTTTAAAAAGAAAATTTTAGCTAATGCTGCTCTCCAAAATATCTCTGATGATCTCAGTATGGTGATCTCAGTAGAGTGATGCACTTTTTGATTTACAGGATTCCGTAATTGTCATCTGATTTTCATCTGTACAAATGCATTTATTTCAGGGGAGCTGTTCTGGAATAGCTGACAAAAAAAGATGTGACTAATATTTCTCATAAAAAGGAATAAATGGCCAATGGTGCATGAAAGTGCCAAGTGGACATCTGAATACTCTCTGCCTCATTGTTTAACATTCATACGAAGATTGTAGGTGTCATTCTGATACAAGCCGACATTAGTTTTTGCTTTGTTAATAGTGCAGCTCATTTCAGTATCTCAGTTTCAGGCATGAAACTAATCTTTACTTATCTGGAAAAAACATTTCATGATATACTTTTAGGTCTTCCATTTGCATGCTATATTTTTAACTTCGAACTGAGAAGTTTATGGCTTATTTCAAGATCAGGTATGGTATAGCTATAAGACTGAGACATCCTTTCAGACTGCAAATTTTAGTTTAATGAGGACTAAGATTCTTATATCAACATCTGTGACTAGTATTTTACATAATCTTTTATTCCCTGGGAAACTCCATCCCACCCAGCTGTAGATATGCTTATTCATAGAATCATAGAACGGTTTAGGTGGGAAAGGACCTTTAAAGATCATCTAGTCTAACACCTCTGCTGTGGGCAGGAAACCCACGCTGGAGAATTCCATTCCTGCAGGACTGCACCCTGTGGAAAGGGCCCATGCTGGATCAGTTCATGAGGAAAGACTCAGATTGAAGAAGTTAGAGGAGGAGTCTCCCATGGGTGTGATGCCATGCTGGAGCAGAGGAAGAGCATGAGGAGGAAGGAGCGGTAGAGACAATGTGTGGTGAACTGAGGACAACCTCCATTCCCAGCCTCCTTGTGCTGCTCAGGGGGAAGAGGTAGGGAAGTCAGGAGTGAAGCTGAGCCTTGAAAGAAAGGGTAGGGGAAGGGAAGTGTTTTAAGATTTGTTCTAATTTCTCATTATCCTACTAGGATTTGATTGGCAATTAATTAAATTAATTTTCCGAAGTTGAGTCTGTTTTGCCCGTGATGGTAATTGCTGAGTGATCCCCCTGTCCTAATCTTGTCCTACGAGCCTTTTGTCATTTTTCTCCCCATGTTCAGGTGAGGAGGGGGAGTGATAGACAGGCTTGGTGGGCACTTGGCAGCCAGCCAAGGTCAATCCACCACAGCCACCTTTAAGATTGTGGTAAGGTCCTCCCTGAGCCTTCTCTTCAACTTGTTCAGCCTTTCTGATTAGAGGATGTTCCAGCCCTCTGATCATTTTTATGGCCCTTCCCTGGACCTACTTTAACAGCCCCATCCCTTCCCTGTGCTGGGGGCCACAGGGCTGAATGCAGCACTCCAGGTGGGGTCTCAGAAGGGTGGAGTAGAGGGGGAGAATCACCTCCCTTGACTTGCTGGCCTCGCTTCTTTGTATGCAGCCCAGGATACAATTGGTTTTCTGGGCTGCAAGCCCACATTGCTGGTTTATATCCAATATTTCATCCCCCAGTATCTGCAAGTCATTCTCTGCACTGCAGGACCTCTGCAAACCCATTCACCCCGCAGCCTGTAGTGATATTGGGGATTGCTCAACCCAGGGGCGGGACCTTGCACTTGGTCTTTTTAACCTTTATGGGGTTTGCATGGGTCTGCTCCTCAAGCCTGTCAAGGTCCCTCTAGATGGCATCCTTTCTCTCAAGCATTAGCTGCTGCACCACTCAGCTTGGTGTCATCCACAAACGGGCTGAGGGTGCACTCAATCCCACTATGTCATCGATGAAGATATTAAACAGCATTGGTCCCAGTACGGACCCTTGAGGGACACATCTTATTACTGGTTTCCACTTGGACACTGAGAGGTTGACTGTAACTCTTTGGATGTGGTCATCCAGCCAATTCCTTATCCATCTAACAGTCTACCCAGCAAACCCATATCTCTCCAAAGTAGAGGTAAGAATGTTGTGCAGGACCATATCAAAAGCCTTACAGAAATCCACATAGATGGTATCAGTTGTTCTTCCCTTGCCCACTGATGTAGTCACTCTGTCACAGAAGGCCCCTAGATTAGTCAGGTACAATTTTCCCTTGGTGAAACCATGTCTCTAATCACCTCCCTGTCTTTCATGTTTTGATATGTCTTCCAGGAGAATCTGTTCCATGATTTCTTATTCTCTCTTCTTGATTGGCCTGCAATAAATGTGCATGCTGAAGTACGGCATCTTTGATCCTTGGATGGCATCAAATAGAGATATGTTTTTTAAGCTTGTGAATTTATACATATTTTTTAAAAAGGCAAACTGGGTTGATGGTGAGAGAGCATGTTTAAATGAATTAGTAACTTCCAGATGGAGATACCAACGTACACTACAGTTTCAAATATCAAAGCAAGGATGTCTAGGAGCACTGTGGGCATTGCTAAACACTACTATCAGGCACAAGGCAAGGCCAGATAACTGTAATAACTGGCCACTATTTAAATGTGACCAGCCCTTTTTATCCCCTTACTCCTCTATTTCCTACACTTGTTCCTCCCTGAATTACCTAAATCTCTCCCTTTCCCTGCCTTAGGTTCCTCCCTAAAACATCCCATAAGGAGTCCTGCCTTATAATGCTCTCGCCTGCATCCAGGCAGCAACCCCCATTAGTCTGAAATGGGATCTTGAGAGCTGCTCCCAGTGACTCATGCTGATGGGTTTTACCCCAGACACTGGGGCTGAGGATGTTCTGGGACAGCCCTGAAAGGAGCCCAGACAAGGTGTTCATTCCTTGGAGGTCCTTATTGTGGGTTCCTGTAGAAGAGTGAAACTGGGTTAATTAGCATTGATAATATACAACTGTGGGCTGGCTTCAGGGGCGGTGGGTTGGCTGATGTGGATAAGGTGCAGGTGTGGCTGGTTAAGTTAAGAGGCTGAGAGCCAATGAAGAGAGAGCAGCTGAGGAAGAAGCAAGAGGAGGGAGAACACATGCTCTGGATGAGGTGAGGAAAAGGCAGTAGAGGGATTGTGTGAAGCGTATGTTGGTATGAGATGGTAAAAGACCTTGTTGTAGCTGGCTAGTTTGGAGAGTGCTGTGACAGGTTCCCACTTGCTATTTTTCCTCTGTGTTCCTCTGGGCTTGTCTGTAATGAGTTGATGGCTGCTGTGATGGTGATCTTGGGAGTAGCTGGGGCAGGGTATTGTTTGGAGTCTTCCTACCTTCCCCATTATCTTTTTGTGCTCTTTTGTGGGTGTGCAGATGAGATTCTATCACATAACAATCTCATGTCATGCCATGAGGTACAAAGGTGGCTTTGTTTAGTTGCTTTGATGGCTAAAAGGAGGAAGAATGAACCTAAGGACTGGGTGTCTTGACAAACAGAAACCTAAGGTCTAATTCTGCAGTTCTCTGTGACCTTGGATAATTGAATCAGTCTTTAATTATCAGTGTCTCAGTTTCTATAAGGAATATAAGAAGACATACTGGAATCTCAGGGTGATTCTGAAGATAAGCACACAAAAATCTGGATGATATTCAAATGTCAGAACAATTGAATCAAGATAAGTTCCAATGGTCAAATATCAATCACTGAATACTTGGATGATGGTGATTGATGTTATGATAGCTTGCAGAATTTTGTAATTTTTGTGCTTGTTAGTTTTTTTTGCAGTATTTTTAGCTAATGAGTAGTTTTTGCTATGTCTCAGAAAACTATTCACAGCAATAGTAGAGAAACACTCAGTATTTACAAAAATGCTTTTTCTCATAGCATGCTTGCAGTTATAAATGTTTTCTCATTCTTACAAAGTACAAAGTTCTGGAAGCTAAAAGCACACAACACAAAGAGCAAAGGTACGTGCAAGATACTATTAATTGAGGTGTATAACCTCGCTGTTCCCTTGTCCATTTATTTCCCTAAATAACAGGCTTACCTTACAGGGAAATGAAAAAAGGTACAATGGCTAACCCAAACAACACATCTTCTTCTGTAGCTAAATTACTCAACATCAATCATTTAACATCCTACTGTGGAATTCATTCTAGGTGTAATTGTGCTTTGTCACTTGCTTTCAGTTAAGAAGGATTCTATTGTTCAGTTAATGTACCTGAGAAAAACATTGTGACCACTCTAAATAAAAGAAACCCCCTCCATCGTTCAAATTTGTTTTGAAACAACATAGTCTCTGGACATAAAATGACCATACATAATGATTTTACCTTTGTAGATGCCTTACTCAGTACATATCCTAATGCTTTTAAAATGTAGTTTACCTAGGAATTGTACAGAAGTATTTAACGTCACATGACCTTTTTCAAGTGATCCTTTTTCACTTGCTCATTTTTTTGCTCAGAGAAGGGGCTGAATGCTATTAGTTTCAGACATGCTTTGTCCTCATGCAAAACATTCAAACACTTATAATTTATCATTACTGCAAACATTTTTTTAAATTTTGGTTTACTTGTGAATGTTGATATCAAATTTATTACAATGTTAAGCAATAAAAATATTCTCTTTTCTACCATCAAAAACAATCTCTAGTCAAAGTTCCTGTATCACTTTTTGAGCAGTGGACCTCTAAAGATGCTTTGCTAAAAAAAAGAGGGAAGAGGCAGGAAAAAAGAGAAAAATATTTTTTCTTTGTAGCTTCAAACTTTTAATTCTTTGTGTTTACACTGCTGGCAAGTAGGACAGTGTTATAAACACTGAAGGATACATTTGGATTCCATGTGTGCATTTATTCTTTAAAGATGAAACTGAGGTAACCAGTTCAATTCTTATGAGCTTCCAAACAGCATATTGTGAGATAAACTAAATTTGAATGGTAAGCCAGTTGAGAGACCACTTCAAGGAGACCCCCATTATATATGTTATATATGTTCAGAATTGTAAAGTTTCCATCCCATCCTTGCAAATACATATGATAAATGTTAATTACAATGGGAATTCTAAAATTCTACTGTTAGATAGTGGGATAGATACCAGTGATACCTGTTATCTCCAAAGTGACTATCAGCTGTAGTTAGCTTTAATCACAAACAGGAGAGGTTTTTACCTGTTCCTGGTACAAAAGTACCAGCTAGTTGTGGAAATGGGACAAAGATCCTATTTCCCGTGTGCCCTCATCCTTGTGTTGAACACACTTGTCTTAAAACACCAGTTCATCAGCTGAAGTGGCATCAGATCCCCAAATAAGGAATCTCTTAACTGGAAACAGCCTTTCCAGAGGGCATCTTTAGGTACTACTTTTGGACGCTCATTTACATCTTTTTCTGTGGGGTAGAAGAGGGAATGGAGGGAGTCAGAAATGGGTGAATCTATAATTCTGTAGCTTGGTATCAGCTCACATTAATTACAAGGCTGCTTTTATAGGCTGTTCTATTGAGACATTTTATCACTTTGAAGCCAAATGAAACCTTCCACACATTTTTTTGAACCAGCTAAGATAAAAGCAATATATTCTAACTCTGTCACTATCCAGCTCAGAACTCTTCCATCTCAGCTAAACTTTGAATGTTATCAATGAAAAGCTTATTCTTCTTTGGGTTACATCTTTTTAATTGATTTTACTGTATTTCACATCTATGTATTTTTCAGTTCTTTTTCAAGTTTCCTCATTTTCTATTCCTATTATCCCTTCATTCATCAGGTCTCTTTGTATTCCTACATATAGTTCAGAATTCTAAAGACACTTTTCTCCAGGTGTTTGCACTTCCATTAGCATATAGTCAAATGGTATTGAGAGATCTTGTTATTACTATTTCATACTGCTCATGGCCATGAGACTAAATTCTTCTCTCATGGAACTTCAAACAATCCATCAACAGTTCTGTCTTTTCATATTTAGATCAAATGTGGGGGATTTTTTACAAACAAGAAGTAATATCTCAAAGCATTAATTACAAATATTGTTTTTTGAAAGTGGTACTTGGACTTTAATATAGTATCTAACCTCAAATGGCACAACAGACCATGTGAAATGTTGACATTTTTGGATACAATTCTGTTGAGCTAAATTAAGCTGAACCTTTTTATACAGGAGCTCTGTCTAATATGAAGCTGGAAAGTGAACATGAAAATGTATCTGATAAAGCACTGGTGTCCTGTTAACAAAGCTTGATGGCAATGGTTCATTTAATGTTCTAGATACACACCACAAACATTGCCAAAAGCAATTCTAATTAGATATGTGAAGAATTCATGTTCTCACTTACTGAAATGTAATAAATGAGAGTAGATCTATGTCAATTTGCTGTATTAGCTTTTAAGCTGGCTTCAGAATGCTGCATTCTGAAGTTAAAAAATCCAACAACTGTGGATAGAATAATAAACACCTCATTTTCTGTACCAAGTCATTACTGAGATCTTTATTAACATTGCTATATATTTGAGCTGAGCTCTCTTCTTTGTATTGTCTGCATATTATGTCTGAAAAATAATTTTTTCAAAAAGATACGTATATATAAGCTATGATGACACCATACAGCCATTTGACCATATCTGATTACCCCATGCAATTAATTAAAACTTAATGTTGGCTCACATTCATCATTTATCAGAAGTTCATTTGAATAACAAAGGGGATACAATACAAAACTGCATCATGAAACAGAATGGGCATTCAATCTGGAAAATACAAGTGTTTGTTAGGGCTGTATTAGGGCACGACTGCATGATATTTAAAAGGCAGATGAATTTGAATGAATAATAAAGTATTTTTGGAAGGTGATGTTACAAATCAAGGTAATTATTCTTCTAAATAAACAATATCACACGTCCAACAGACCTTAGTATATAACTGAAGCTTCAGCCAATTTGAATTTGCTCCTGGAGATAACATTTTCTAATGAACTATCACTTTCCAAATAGTTTTTAAGAAGCAGGCACGCAACAAACAGTGGCAGACTTCCAGCAGGGGGGGTAGGGGGGAAAGAGAGAGTTGACTTAAAAAATGAATGGGCTCACAATGCTACTTGAAGCATATCTTAGGCAGATTCAGCTCCTGAGGCAGTCAAAAAATGAAGCATTCTGGCCAAAAAATGAATCCATTCTGTAGAAATGGCTTGGGACTAACTGTAAATTGCAAAGATGTTCACAAAAAGAGAAAAACAAAACTTCTGCCTTTGATGGAGGAATTGGTTTGTGATGGACTTGTATGTCATTTTCTCCTCTGCTTGCCTGAAAAATGATGCTTTTCTGGTTGTATATGCTGGGAACTTAATGCAAACAGGAAGCGACAACTTCAGTTGCAAACACTGCAGTTTTTGAGCTTTGTGACTGTAGCCCAAGAGAAATACTAGAATTTCTATTTCCATTGTCAGTTAGTATACTAACAAATACAGTTCAGGAGTATTACAATAGCTATAATGAAAACGGGTAAAAGTATCTTGACAAAACCTGCCAATTTTGGTGACTGTCTGTCTATGTATATATACATGTGTGTATTCATGTACATATGCATCTATCTTATGTCGTTACATCACATGTATTTCGTCAAAAGTTATCCCTAGCTGTTTTCATGTCCACACTAAACCAGAAGATTAGCTATTTACCTTCCCTTGTGAAGGTTTTGGAAGCAGAAAACAATCTGTTCCTGCAGGCAGTTGTCTCCGCAGTGGTCCAGGGTTGAAGCTGCCTTTTTATATTTGGCTGGTACAACTCTTTAACCAAGCCAGAATCTTTTTGCCTCTAAATTCATCTCAGCTGCCTCTGTTCTGTCTAGTACATGGAGAAAAGAGTACCCCTTTTTTAACCTCAGCTGGAATCACTAAACTCCTTTTGACTTATTTCGTGTACAAAGATGCCTCTTGTCCATAAGGCCCTGTTAACCTGCACTCGTACATTTTTGCAGAGATTTACTGCTACTTTTTTTTAAAGATTCTTAAATAACTTCACTGGTTTTATTAAAATATTTATTCTTGCCTTGAACTGCCTTGCACCGTGGGTCTCCTGCTTCCCCAGTGTCTTTGTTTTATCTCAGTAGGATGCTTTGTCTCAGAACTATGTTTTTGTGAACATGACTTCGCAACATTCCTTATTAAGTTTCTGAAAAACAATAGTAAAGTATTTTAAACTGTATGCATTTAAAGTTAGAGATTTATATTCACCTTATTAGACTTAATGGCATTCATTCCATTTTGCTCAAACAACACAACAGTGAAATTGTGAAAGGAGGCTTTTGTAACACTGCTCTGCCTTCTGTTAGAGATCAAAAAGTAGTTGTCATATGAGACTATTGCAATTATTTATTAGCTTTGTCTTAACTTTTCTTCCATGGTAACAGAAGTAAATGAATTTATATTTACTTGAATATATTAATCTGCTTTAGTTAATTGAAATAATAATGGTAATTTGCACCAAATAACACTGCAAACATTAGCTGCCAATTTGATTTTGGTTAATAAAGGTGTACGTTATGTATGAGCTCTGGGAGAAACAGTGTTTGAGAATTTTGGTTTTTTAATCCACTTGTTCCGTGAACGCACACAATCCCCTTAGATATCAATAATTCTAAATTAAATGTTTTCCTTATTGGTACCCTGCTTTGGTACAGAGACTTTGTCTCTGCTACCCCCAAATGAAATGTCAAAATATAGATAAGTCTCTGTAGTTCAATCTAGTGCCAAATAATCAAAGTTTAAAAATTATATTCTAAAAATGTGATTTTATGCAAATCTTTGCAAGGACTTTTAACTAAGTACTGAAAAGGCTTTCATATGCTGCCACAGACATTATAATTACCTATGTTTTCTGTATAAAATGTCAGTAGATGATAATTTTTGTTACTCAGAAAGACTCTCATTTGTAAATTAAAATAATGTTGTTGATCTGGAATGATCTATCTAATCTCTTTTTTTCTTGAAATTATAAATTACATATGAAGAATTAACTGAAATAGTATATTGAAGGAGAGTAATTTTATAGAGGAAATTAAGATCACATATTATTTTGGAGAGTTATACTATTTTTCCAATGCATTCTAGTCTTGTTAAATGTTGAAAGATATTAATTATGAGCAGAAGACAATGAACACATTAGATAAACCTAGTGAAGTTTCTCTAGTCTGCCATGAATAAAAAAGGCTGGGAAAAAATCTCATTAGGCACATTTTATGTTTCTAGAAAATTCTTGTGTTAAATATTTTTTGAAATAAAAGATCACTAGCAAGCAATAATTGTGAAATAAGTTGTACAGATTTTTAAATAGTTAAACCTGAAGAAGTTCTGTCTTTGGTATGCTTTATAAAGCCTCGTTATTTAATAAAAATGTATTAATTCTTAATTTGGGTGTGGGGTAGCAATTCTACCATCGTCTTTTGAGAGAGCACTTTTTTAAAAGCAAAACTCAGGGACCAGGCTTTCGCCAACATGCTCAGGTTTTCCACATGGTCTGCCTTGTGGAATATGTCCACAGATTTGCTGTTTGGAAATCCTATCCACATGGGGAAAAAGGGGAAGTAGGAAGCAGTTGAAAGACTTGCACATGATTTCTGGATGTCCCAAGAGTGACTGGAGCAGTTGCAGAAATATCCAGATTTTTCACCATTGAGGATGTGTTAGTCCTATTGTGTAGAGAGAACCTCAGAATGGCGTAGATAGTTTGATGCATTTAGGATGTGTCTAACTTTCTGAGCCTGAGGACATTGGAGGTATTGGTCTAAGGTTTCAAGAGGTCTTCAAAAGGTCTTATCTTTTTTTCTTAAAGAAAAAATTTCTTAGAACGATATTTTTGTGAATATGCTTTTTTTTCAACATCTTAAAACTTTATACATAAGGATGTCCTCTTGTGATATTTGCTGACTACTTGTTTGCCACTTAGATTGAGGGGTAAAAAAGGATAATAAAATAGTGTCATGAAACAAAACCAACTCCCTTAGAAATATTCTGTAAAGTACTTCTTGTGCCCAGAGTAGTATTGAGTGGTAGCAGGAAATCTCAATCCAAAATTTTCATGTGCTCTTCAAAACTTCTAATTATTAAATTAAAAATAAAAATTATTCTAATAAAGACTATTTTTGAATAACTTTTGAGGCAATTCTTAACATATAAACTAAGTTTTTAGTAAACCCCCATGTACAATAGTGTTTAACTTAATGACCCAAAAGCATTTACATTTGCTGAACCTACCTCATACAGCTGTGAGGTAGGAAGGCATGGCTTAACTAGTTCTAGTATAGAAACTACAGCATCAAGCAGCTGAGTAAAATAACATTTATCTACAGATCTGTCATAACATTGGAAACGAAACACAATACTATGTCTATACTGGTAAACAGGGACAGATGGGAGCCTGAGTACTAGGTTGACATTTTTTGTTTGTTCCCACTTTAGTGGGATTGCTTAAATAACTTTTTGGAGCCCTTGGTAGTTAAACCATTCAAATGTTACACTATTATTTTTAGTTATTATTTTATTATTGCTATTAGTAGTAGTAGTCTTTGACCTAAATTGTGCTTTCAGTGAAATGGTATCTACCTAGACCAGGGGTCCTCAAACTACGGCCCGTGGGCCAGATACGGCCCCCCAGGGTCCTCAGTCTGGCCCCCAGTATTTACAGACACACACACACACACCCCACCGGGGGTTGGGGGGGGGAAAACCAAGCAGCCGCAGACGACTGCCTGCCACTGCATCCGCGAGCCAGCCCCCTGGTTAAAAAGCTTGAGGACCCCTGACCTAGACCAATGATTTTTCAGTGTCTATCTGTAGCCAATTAAGCTATAAATAGGTTTCATATACATTTCAAATCTTGATACCTGTAAGACGCAACACTCTTCCATCCTTCACAGAAAGTGGATGTGGGGCTTTTAAAGAATCAAAATTTCAAAAAGTTGCATTCAGAAGGTGAAGATTAGCAAATGGCTGCATATTCATCATGGTTGCTGAATTTTAATCCTGAGAGCTGATGTGTTATTTCAAGTGCTGAGTTAACTAAAAATATGATTATATAACACACATTTATTTTAGTGATTGTGCTAAGAGGTAGCGTGGCTAGTTAAAATTCTACTACACCTCACAAAGAAACGCCTTTAGTATTCCTTAGTCCTCCCACTTCCTGCAATAAAGGCATTAGGAAGCTGTAAATTAGTCACACAGTCACTTGATACTGTTAAAGTATATTATTAATTTCAGAAAACTACTTTAAAAGATGAAAAATCACAATCTCTTGTTTATCCTGCTTTTGTATAAATATAAAGGAAGCTGGTAGATAATTTAGTGATATCCAGCACTTAATTCAGAAAGAAGGCTCCATGCTCATGCCAAACAGCTACCCTTGTGCAAACAGATAGGTAAGAGTCATATATCTTGAGCACTTTCTTTAAGAAAATGTGGTTTTCTTTTCGGTAACAAATCTGTTGTTACCTTTCTGAAAGTATTCTAAAAATGCAATAGTTTACAGTAATTTACTTTGTCTGAAGTTCCATTTCTGCACCATTCTGACAAACTTTAAATTTGGCAGCGTTACCAGTATGGACTTAGCACAGTAGAAAAATACCTTTTGTGATCATTATGTTCTGAACTACAGGTAGTACAACATTCTTTTTCTGGCCCTTAGAGAATATCCTGACAACTGGTTACAGAGTCAACCTTTTCTATTTCCTTCCAGGCACATGATTACTATTGGTTTGGCTGCATTTTTGGGCAGTATGTGGTTAGCATTCCTGTTCAGGTTCCTCTATAGCCTCAGTGTTCTGTGCCTTATTTAAATGATAATTAACAAACCCTATTGTGCAGAAGATGGATTGTGGTGATTCTATGATTTTGGAATGAAAATTCACATGCCATCTCCTTGTGCTGTAAAGGAGCCCACAGTGTGCTGAGAACACACCTAACAAATGCCACTTGGCCTTTAGGCAGAGCCTTCTCTTTTTTCTGCATATGAATGGCTACAGATTTTATGTAGGGCTTAGTTATAAATATCTTCAGAATATCACCTGTAGGGATCTTTCAGATCTAGTGAGATTTGGGGCCTCTACTGTTTGGTGGCAGCAGCCAGGGGATGCAGGATATGGGTAACTGAGTAAGCTGCTTCTTATGCCTGGACATCAAAATTACACAGAAATCTCTCTTTAGGCCTCAAAACAGATTTTGTGCATCTTGCCCTAAGTAACATTACCAAGGCTGTGAAGAATGTGTGGTGAGAAAAAGCTCATCCCAGCTGAGCTAATTCCTTCCTCTCAAGCCAGGCCCTTTCTTCATGTTTCCAGTGTTAGCGTAGCAGTAATCCCCTGAGGGATGATGCCTGCATTGATGCAAATATCTTTTAGGGTTTTTCCCCCTGTTCTTTCATATTAGTCCAAAAGACTGAGAATAACTGAACCAGTCTAACCCATCTATGTTGAGATGGAAGGACTAGTGTTGCTGACTACTGGATGCATGCCATTAGCAAGAATTCCATCCTCTAATATCTCAGTATCAAAAATATATATAGCTTCAGCAAACAATGCACTTGGTCTTGGTAGGTTTCTGTTAATAATCTCTAAATGTCTTCTCTTTCCATCATTTTTTCTCTTTTCCCTTTTATTCCCCCGCTTCTTGTCCTCCCCCCAACACATACATGCATATTCCCAAGAACATCCCAGCATTTTGATTGAGACAGCTTTAAATTTATCTGGACCTGAACAGTGTCAACAATTTCAAATAAGACAGAGGGGAAAGTGTGCTTCAAGAAACAGACTCCTGAATTGCATAAGGTATTAAACAGATGGGAAAATGGGCAGAAAACTGAAGCATGAAATTTAACGTTATTAAGAGGAAGGGAATATTCTGGTTTTATTGTCAGTTCCTCATACTACTTAGCAGAGAGGAAAAGGTCTAAAAATAAACTGCTGTAGTAGGGCTACAGAAAATACGTAAGAAAGAATGACTTGCATCAGGCTTGTTTTAGAAAAATAAATAAATAAGGCCATTAAAGAAGATGGGTGCAGTCATCAGAAAACCTCTGACATTAACTTTTATGAAGCAGTTAAAATTCTCACTGCAGCTCCAGATTTGCATGTGAACTATGACCAATCATTCACTCTGAAAACAATATGAGATAAATCTACAATTTAGCTTGTGTTCTGTATGGCTCAATACAAATGAATCAAACAATATGCAATAAATTTCATGGACTGTTAAGTTTTAGTTCTGGTGATGTAAATCACAGGTGGGATGATATTACAGGGAGATATGCTATTGTGTTGATGAAACGGTAAAGCAGAAAGCCAGATCATGTTCTGAAGCCTGGCTACTCAGTATAGTGACAAATATGGTAGAGAGGTAAAGAGTTGCGGAAAAACCAAAAGCTTATTTCCTCAAAGAAACTCCCACAAACAGCAGCTGTGAAACCATGTGTTTAACCCTCCTGTAGAGAGACTGCAGCATGTAATCAGTGAGCTCCACTCAGTGACCAAAACTGCTAAGAGAAAGTTTCTGGAGTAACACAGTTCAGGAGTATACTATTATGATTTCTTTCAAGCTTAACTAGTTCTGTCATATGAAAACAAAAGTGTTGTTTGTTTTGTTTTTTTTCTCTGGTCTTGGGGTGGTTACGTATTTTGATTTCATGGCAATATTGGTTGTTTTGCTCATGATTGGAAGATCCGGCATGTCATGAAGCAAGATAGGCTTATATTTCTGCTATATGCAACTAAGCTCTTATGATTGTCCTGTTAGCTAGTATTTACATGAGATTCTGAAATAATGCACATTTCACAGTAAATTTGGAGTTTCCAATCATCTGCTTATTCAGTGGATGTAATTTGTGTGGATTTCACTATAACTTTTCTTCTTAATGGTCTCTTCTGTACATATCTGCATATAGTATCCACCCTAATTTCTTCTTTTGTGTTTCCTCAGTTTTCTTGCCACTTTAGATTTGTCTTATAGGAAGCATATGTTTTAGAAGTCTTTCCTTGAAACCTATTTCTTTTTAGATTCTGAATATAAAATAAACACTCTCACAGACACCATTTACAGTCCTGGCACAGACTAACTTCCAACTATCTACCTCAGATTAAGTATGTAAGGGATCTGATAATTTGGGGGAGTTTGTTTTCTGTACTAAGGTCACCAGACCTGTACAATCCAGCAACTGAGCTAGAAAACTGAGGAAAACATTCCCTCAAGAATTTTAAAAATGTCTTTGATTAGTGATAATGCATACTTCAGTCCTTCTTTCATTTTGTTCCAGTCTGGGATCAGACTAGTAAAATTTTACATTTCACATGAATAATTTTGACTTATAATGAAGAATATTCTGTTCATTATATATTCTATAATGAAGAATAGTCAGGTTCTAGGTGTGGGGTATACCTCATTTACAATCTACTTACACTGCACTATAAAATCTGTTGTAGTGTACTGAAATATTACTGTTCAATAAGATCAAGGTTTTGAGAAAAACAGGGCAAACAATTCTTTTAAATCTAATTAGTGGCATGAGACCTCTGTCAACCAAGCATGAAAGACTGTTGGTAGGCTTCAAATGCAAGAAGTTCGCAATCACCCAGGCCTTTTAAAGGGGTGGTGGCTCATAGAAAATGAAGGATGTTGTGAAACATCTTGACCCAAAGGCTATATTTTGGTCTTTTCCTGCTTATCTCTGAGGAAGGGAACTTAACTTCAGCTGGAGGACTAATGTCCCCATAAGCACAATAAAAACAAAGCACAGCAGTAGCAAAAAGTGACTCAAAATGATAACTAAATTTCAAAAGGATGCTGAACTCAGTTCTGATTACACTGTCTCAGTAGTTGTTAAGAAGTTAGTTCAAACTTTTCAGAAAGAATGAATAAAATATTTTTTAGAGAAGAAAACACAAGAAAAAATCATAAGAATAATGAGAGGGAAAAGGGCATAAAAATAAAATAAAAATAGAGATGAAGCATGTACTTAAAAATTTATACCCAAAGCCCTATAAAATCTGTTTCTTTTGTCACCCAGGAATAAATCCACTGACCACTATCTTTGTAGAAAAACAAATCGGCAGCTGTGCCTCTCTGCTTATCATTAGAGAACTCTCTCTGATGTTCTCAGAAGCGACTCATTTAGCCTGCCTTAAGCAAATGTCTCATTAATAATCTTACTTTGTTTTTGTTGGCTGGTTCATTAAGTTCATGCATGCATAAAGTTGCTGTTGCTGCAGATAATGTGCAAAGCCTTTATAAACCAAGGCTTTTCAAACTGTTAAAACATTTATTAATTCAGGAAAATGCTACACATTTCTAGAATCTTCCTTCAACCGAGGCTTTTGTTTAGTCTTTTGTTCTTCACTTCCACAACATGCTTACTGACTCTTCAAATTTTCTATTTGAAATCAACTCTTTACTGTGAAGACATCTTTTCTAGCAAATGCTTTTCTCTGCTCTTTCCCCACCTTCTTTTATTTGCACCTTGAGCCCTTGGGGATGGGGGCTAGGATACCAGGGTGATGGGCATGGCTGTGCAAGTCCCTGCTTTCTTTGAACTGCATTCATAAAATAGAACAGTTGTAAGTATGTATCCAAAATTTTAAAATGCTTTATAATATCTGCATTGGAAAACTGAATCAAAATGTTTTGTTTGCTTCACAAATGTTCCACGTGACACAAAATAAAACAGTTCTGAAGACATTAGTGAGAAAAGCAAAAAAGGGAGAGTGAGAAAACTACTCTTCTGAGACAGTGCTTTAGCTTCCTAAGCTGTAGGGAGATCCTGGGAAAGTGCTTTCAGTTCCTTGTACAGATTCTGGCACATTTTGGTATTTGCTAGTGCATCAGCTAGAATCCATAAACAAGGCAAATGGCCTAACAGCCAGGCTGGAATAGTTTAAGCAGTCTGACTTAATGACTATGTAAGTATTTTTATACAAAGAGGAAACACATAAGCAAAGACTGTGAAAGCTCTGCCTCTGAATGTCTAGATAGCCTGTGATTAAAACATTCATGCAAGAAGCAATGTATATGAGATCAAATTCAGGTCCTGTATCAAGCAGAGGCTTTGAACTTTCTTTCCCCCATGTGAATTTCTGTTAAACAAGCTATAGCATTTCCAGGACTGGACCATGTGTTATCCTTTTCATTTGCACCATTCCAGTTTCTACAAAGTTGAAGTGTGGGCTTGAATATGCTGACAGGGAGGGTGGAATTTGGCTTGTCTGTGTAACCAGCTCACTGCTGAGGAACTCAATACAAGCTGCTGACATCACCTTTTTCTATGATTCTTCTTTAAATTTAGCTTTCCAAATAGTTGTCTAGGTAAAATTATCGAAGAAATTCAACCTGAATTCAAGCAGTAGTTTTCTCATATGGAAAACCAATTTTGTGTTCAAAAACAAAACCCAAAAAACCCTCAGATGTAGTGCCAAGAGGTGTTCAGAAAAAGGTAAGGGACATGCTGTTACTAGGCAGGATAGAAAAGATTTGAGGAAAAGAGACTCTGAAGGAGACCAAGCAAACAAAAAACCCCCTTCATGTTAAAGGTATAGCTATGCTCATGGCATTCACGAGTTTAACCTGATTGCCTATGTGGGCATTTGAACATAAGGCAGTTATTATCAACTTAGACTCTTAGATAGGTATCCTCTGCTCTATTAATGTTAGCTGAGCAAGGCAGTTTATTTATTTCACCCAGATTAAATTGTTACTTCATTGTGTTTCTGGCAGATTATGGCCGGGTTCTTCCTCAGCCACGTTAGGCAAAGACTAGCAACAACCTATGCCCTCTCACACTGCCCCCAGAAAGAACATCAGCACTGTGATAGCCCATTTTAGTCAATATTTGGATTATTCTATTATTAAATTCACAATGTTATTCAATTATTATATTCAAAATTTCACTATTTGTAATGTGAGTCCAAAGAGACATGACCACATAGAACTCCCTATATTGGACTGGAATCACTAAATATACTATGCGGATAGCTTTAACAGAGATTACTTTCAAAATTCACATTACTTTTCTGTCTTGGCAATTCATCCTTTTGTCCCTTCCAAATGGAAATTTTACATAACAGTTTCAAAAGTGGCTGAATTACATGAAGATCTTAGTCTCAGTGCTACTGATTTGAAATGCAGTTTCGGCTCCTAAATCACTTAAACGATTTTAATAAAAAAGCTGCCTTTTTCTTTGTATGGATTTGTGAGTTGCATTTTATTAGCAAAAAAATAAAATTAATGAGGCTTGTAGTTTAAAATAAAAAAAATAAACCCCTGCAATAACACCTGAGAATTTGTATGGCAGGGCTGGATCTCATTATTTCAGGCATTCTTGGTATTTTTGCTTTTCAGTCCTCAAGTTCATTTAATGCAGTTGGCGTATGACACAAAAAAGTTGTGATTTTCTAATTTACCAGTTCACCAGTGCAGACTTTGTAGACTCACTGTCTTTAAAGTAATGGAGTGGAATTCAATATATATTGTATTTTCTTTTAAAGGGAATATAAATAGCATGAAAATTGTACTTTGCTTGTTTCTGATGCTCGAATTTCAAAATCTTGCACACTAGGATAGATGGCATCAGTCCACAAAAGTAACATAGCTCCTTATCTACTATTTCAGAAGAAACAGTCTGGCAAGACTCCTGCTGGATTTAAAACTAGGTAAAGTGTTTTTTGAAAAGGGTATGAATGAACATGAGACAATTGGTAGGTGTCTATGGAGAAGCACCTTGCAATAATGCTCTCTGAATGATTTGGTCCAGCACATTTATTGATTTTGTGTATGTTACATGACATAACATACACATAAACCTATGGGTGCAGGGCCTCCCACCCAACATGAGTTCAGTGCACAGTGCATTCATAAGTGAGGCCGTAAGGGTCGGTCTAAAGAGAACAATATTGTCTCAACATTGCCAACAGAGACCTGGAGATGGAATGTGGTCCTCATGGACACCAAGTCACAAAGACCCTGGGAAAGACAACTGCACAGTACAAGGAGTACTATGCCATTCCCTGCCACCTGGGATTGAAAGGAACAACTACAATAAGGCTGCATAACAGCTGTCCAGAAGATGGATGACAACCGTGGTCATAACAACGAACCAGAAAACATAAACTTCAGGTCAACTTTCTTCATTATAACATCATTACAATACAAAACCACACCTCCTGGTCTGAAGCTACCTGCCTCTAAGGCAAACCACGCCTTGGGCACTCTTCTTTGGACATGCTTGATAACCTGGCTCAAGAAGGTGGAGACTGGCAACAATCCATGGACCAGAGGAGGAGCAAGGTGTGTTGCTTGGCATAAAAGATGCCTTCTTAACAGCTGAACTTTGGAGATATTCCCCACCAAGGATCACGACAATTGGAAGGACCGGCGGGATGCTGCCTGGACCCGGGACTATTGGGACACCTTGGACCCTTGGTGGTAGCTATAATCCTCTTTCCTTTTCTTTTTACTTTAACTTTCCTTTACTTTGTCTTTCTACCTGTAGCAAACCGCTTTATGGGCAAACAATAAAATTGTGCTGTTTAATTGAAGCATAACCCCTTGGCATGGTCACCTTGATTTTTGCGCTTCGAGATCATAGTTAATGAACCATCACGAGTCCACTGAGGGGACCGCGACAGAGGCACCAGGTGAATGCTGCTGGTGCTGCCATTTACATGCACTCTAGGTTACTAGCAAGAGCTTGCAATCAGGTAGTACTCTTGCCACAAAGGTTAGCAAGTTCTTCTGGTGTCTGTTATTGGTTTTATTCTAAAAGTATTAGCTAAAGAAAATGGCAAATCAAGGGAGAGGAGAAACAAAGCAGAAGGGCAGAGAATTTCGAACAGTGTAGAGTGCAGGCAAAAAACCAGGAGGAATTTGGAAGCATGAAGAAGCCCAGAACCACCAGACGGTATTTGGGTGTGCAGGGCTATCAAACCTGAAGAAAACTGACATATTTAGTTCTGCTGAGTTTGCTTCTGTATGGGATTTATTTTGGGAGTAAGACAGCAAAATATAGATGTCTACATGCATGTGCATGGGTGTCTAAGTTCTCATATTTAATGGAGATCTAGTTAACAGAATCAGTAGAGCCTGGCGAACTGTTAAATATGGCAACACTGGATAGAGAGATAACCCGGCATTTCTGTCCTGGTGGCTGGGCCAGGTGGGATACAGCAGGGCTACCCCAGGTGGCTCTGCACAGCTGTGTGGACAGCTCAGCTGTATCCTTACTGGAATTTCTTTCTTGTGAGAGTTACATGGATACGTTTGGGATTTTTTTTAATGGTTGGACTTGATGATGTTAAAGGTCTTTTCCAACCTAAATGATTCTATAGTAACAGAGGTACATCCCATCTCCATTTTGTCTCAGGGGAGCAGAGTCATGCTTGGTCAACCTCTGTTTTGTAATGTTTTTTTCCCTTCCAGTGTTTCTGAAAACCAGATGTTCTTTAGTTTCTGAGATAAGGTTGCGCTTCTGAGAAATGTAAAGTTTTCTATGGAAATATTTTTCTCTTGCGCAAATGACTTTGTCTCTTTATTATTTCAAAGGATTCTAATACTGGGAAATTGTTTCTTGTCCTGCACCTTTACTCTAGGAAAACAATGGAACTCTATAAAAGAATCTTCTGTTTTCAGGATGGAATGAAGGGTGCTTACCAAATTGAAACATTTACTTTAAAGAAAAAAGCAATCAAAAGAAAATCATGAATTGGGAGAATTTCCCCTTTTCCAACAATTTGGATGACCATTTTTTGCAGCTGACTCACAAAGTGACAATGGATGTTGCTAGTGGTGATGTTTTTCAAGGGACTATCATCTTCTGGAAACCTTTTGGGTTTCTGAAATAGTAAGGTATAAGTACCTGGAGTAATTTTGTGATCAGAATACTGTGAAGGAAAGCACATCAGTGTGCTACGTTATGAAGTTCTTCAGCAAGAAAGCTGTTAAATGTACATTTGAGGTTCTTAATCATCTGCAGTGTGGAAGTCCCCCAAGACTTTGGCAAAAATCACAATTAATTGTGAAGTTTTACTTCAGTTGTAGTCTTGGTAAATGTTTAATTAAAAGATAGATGTAAGAGCCAGATTGATGTCATGAGAATAAATATTTTCAGGGTGATGGCAGGGTAGGAATAAGAGTATTTCCAAAAAGAGCAACACTATATGAAATAAACTGAAGTTCATCATTAATAATGGAGAAGAGTGAGATCTAATACATTGCGACATGATTTACTTAACAGAATCTCCATTGCTCAAGTGATTTCAAATCGGATTTACCAGGAGAAGAAATATTATATTACATCACAAAGTTAGCAAGTATGGACAATATTGCATGATTTTTATATCTCCATTGCTATTTCTAATGAGTAAGCAAAGAAACAATGCCATTATTTTCAAAGCACCTTAAGAAAAAATGGAAGAAGTCCACATTTGTCTTTTCTTGCTCCCATGAGAGTCACAGTGGCATCATCAGAAAAGATATAAGTAAGCTGTGGTTAATTTATCTGTTTAGAAACGTTCTGTGACTGAGAAAATATTCCATCCATTCAAGTGCCTGCTAATTGCAGTAGCAGTGACTTCTTTCAGCAGAGCAGGATGATATAGTACTGCATATTGAAATCTTCAGTATGACCTCAGCTCCTACTCTCCTCAGCATCAAAAATGTTTGCTTTAAATTGTCCACGTGCAAGCTTTTTCTGCTCAATAACAACAGTTTCAATGATGGCTGCAGTAGCAGAGGATTAATAATGGTATTGTGTTACTCTGCAGTTCACTGGTTTGGCCTTCCATCCCCTGGTTTATCTACCCTAGGAACAAATTATTATCCTGTAATAATATGAAAAGGTACTATTATTGCTTAATATAAGTACACTTAAAATCATTATTAGTAGTGTGTTTGGTAGGGTTAAATCATGAGGTCTTTGATGCCAACTTCAAAAATTACATCTCTGATTTAAGTAGAAAAAATGAGATGGCTGCTTCTCTCTAATTAAAGCCAAAGACATATCTATAGTGCTTGGCAATCTTCTGTCACTTAACACTGTATTACAGAAACATTTATTATGTTCATTATATTGTAATCACAATTATATTCACTGAGAGTCCAATCTTCAAAAATCTAAGCTGCCTGAAGAAAAGAATCATGTTTGAAACCGAAAGGAAGCCTATGCACCAAACTGAAGGTGAAGTTCATGAACCTGTTAGATATTTAATCAACAGAGTCCATTAGTCCTTTTCTCTGTGTGATATTATCAGCCGCCATAAGCATCCTCACTGACCACACTCAAGGGCTCAGTTTGCAAGGACGTAACTGCAGGTGCTTTCCAAAAAGTGAAGTGATCCCCTTTGGCTGATCCCTGAAATTTTGAGCTGTCAGTGTAGCGGAAAGACTGTATTTCCATTTCTTATCCTTTTTCAGGCAGGCAGTGGCAAGCAATAACTGATGACTGGCAAAGCGAAAGGGATCTCTGGCTGGTTTTACTCTTGTAGGGAGTAAAAGCAGCATGGCATGGACAAGGCACCAGCTGAGCTGAAAGTTTAAGAGAAAGAGTTACCTTGGATCATTCTGAAATTATCTCCTATGTCTCTTATTTTTTGTGTGAGACAAGTGTCATTGCTGCTTCCTTCTTTCCGGACTCATCTGTATTCAAGTTCTTTCCATTTTGGCTCTAAACATTAGCACAATCATGCTTTGCTTGCACGAATACTCACTGGAAAACTGATTTAAAACTTAAAAGCCTGAATAATTATTATAAGATATTTTTTTAATGGGGCATTTGATTGCACAATGTAGAGTTCACACTGTGTTAGTTAGTTTCTTAACTCAGTGGAGAGAAACAATTTAATGCAATCTAACTATGTGCAAATTGTGAATATTCACGAGCTTTGGTTTATTAGTTCTTCAAGAAACCTGTGAAAGTTTCAAAGTCCTTATTCACCAACACATACAGAAAAAAAGATAATTACTATGAATTATTCAGTTCTTGTTTGCAGTAGGAAGGAAACGCTTATAAAAGGTGAAGTGACTACTTCTGTTTGTAGATCAAATACAGACAGCAGCAGTGAATACAAACTGCTGAATGAGTGCGCAATATAATTATACTTAGAGAAAATAATTCAGAAAAGAATTATTCTACTGTTTGAACAAAACAGTGGGTCAATTCATCTGTGTAAGATCATTATATCTTGTGAATAATATACTTTTCAAAACATTCAGAGCACAGCACAGAAGACATTTGTAGTCTCACAAATGTATCACTAGTTGTTATTGTTGTAATTTACCAGACAGATCCTGCTGTTTCACTAAGATCTCTGCCTATGCCACTGAAATCAAAGGAAGCTTTGATTTTAATGGGAACAGGATCAAGGTTTAGCCACTCAACATGTCCTTGAGCCAAAACAAAACTTCCAAGGAGGTTAATGTCGAGAGTGCTGTTTTGATTGCATAATGATGCCAACAGACAAGATAGGAAAAATCATTGGGCTGCACTGAAATTGAAAGTGTACGTGTCTATTTTAAACTGCTAATACTTCATCTAACCTACTGTGCTGAGCAGTCACAAAATGAAACTACGCGGTGGCTGAATTGCTGTCCATAAAGCAAAAGGAAGTGATAGAATGTTATTCCATTTCTATAATATAGTTATTTCTATGTTATTGCAGCAATAGTGAAAAATTTACAGTACCCCAACACTGAGATGCTGCATTTTGGGAATCATTTACAGATATATTATTCTAAAACAGCATTTTCTGTGAAACAGTGAGATGCAATTTTTACAAAATGAAATTATTCAGCAAGGTGATCAAAAATTTACTCCCTGGGTAGATTTATCCACCAGTACAGTGGCAAACACTGACTAAAGGCACAGCCTTTCAAAAGATTAAAGTACTGAGAGTTAACCTTTAAATTAAATTCCTGTATAATCATATTTACTGCATTCTCAGTAGCTCTTTGTGGCTTGAGATGGTGCAGCATTCTTTAGGATCTGGTTTTAGCAGGTGAATTCTCCTGAACAGGTACGATCCTACAAGCAGAAATGCTACAGGAGCATATCCAGTTAAATTCCAGGAAAAATGCTACTGTTCTGCCAAGAAGTTTTGAAAATATGGGGATCTCCTAAACAGTTTGAAGGTGTTCACAAAATATATATTTTTAACTGTATTTTCTTAATTCTATTCTTGAGAAAGCCTAATTCCAGTTCAAAATAAGTTTGTGTTAAACATTTACAGTAATATACACCAATTATAGGACTGATCTTGGAGTATGTTGGGTTTTTGTCCTGCCACCTTATGCTGTAACTAGAGAAAGAGGAGAGACTGTAGTCACAGAATAGTCAATGTGATTCTCTGCTCTGCCACATTGCTCAGAACTCAAGAAAAAATCTGAATCTAGTTTCAGATTCAGGACTGAATTTTGCAATTTACTTTATCACTATTGTGAGTCAAACACTCCTATTCATTATGGTGAGTCAATCTATATATTTACCAGTCAGCTGGAAGTTATACTAAGTAAATGGATTAATTTACAGCACAGTTGCAAGAGTATATGTTTCATAATTTTTCATTTTACTTGTGAAATTTGTCTTCATATGCTGTATTGCAGCCTCACAGGAGTTATTTTCCAATATTCTGTTAACTATTACTATTTATATATTTTAATTTTATTCCACAGTTTCAAAGTTGCTTCCATAATCTTGCTGAAATGCTTCATCCATTAATAGCAAATTTTTCATACTGAGAAAGATAATAAGAATAGATAGGAAGATATAAAATAGTCTTTTCAAGACTTAATGATGCAAATCAGCCAATGCATCTGTGCATATTAATTCAAAGCATTCCTACAGTTACGAAAACAAAAACCTGTTCTTCTAAAACAATAGCAAATGCAATTAATCGAATGTTTTAAGGGAAATTGTACTCTTAGCTATTTTTTTAAACAATTCATAAAACAATGCTAAGGTATTCAGTGGGTGTAAACATCTGGTGTTTATGCTTTTTCTGCAGTAGCACAGCTGACTAATTGTTTTCCAGGTGTCATGGAAAAAAAAATTGGTTAATCACCCAGTCAATTTAGCCTAATGTTCTGCAACTGAGAGCTGCTGCTTCAAGTGTTGTGTGTGTATGAATATGTACAAGCCTGGACACATGCACGTAACCATATTCTGGACCTCATTTTGCTCCTTACAAGATGGAGAGGTCCAGACTTTGACAATGGAGTTGCACTGATACAGATCCAGGACAAAGACTTTGTGGCACAGAGATGAACTTGAGAACAGACAGGATGAAGGAGCAGACTAAAGCATATATTTAAGTTCTTTACTGACACAGATCAGAGAGACAAAAAAGATCGAACCAGGTTGAATCTCTTGTAATTTTTAATTACCTAAAACATGCTAAACTGAAGACCTGGAATGTTAATAAGGTTTTGGAGAACTGGATAACCTGGTCTAATACTCATGATCACAGGCAAGACCATTGCTGCAACCTTCTCTTTTAATTAATGGGCTCCTCACTGCTGTAGGGGTGAGGGGGTGGGGAGGGGAAGTTGTGTATCAAAAGCCATGATTAGCATTTCTCAATGTGTTTTTCTCGATATTTGATTTTTGCGTGGTTACTCATTTGAATCTCCCATAGACACCTACCATTCTGCTCTTTAATTTAGCAGAGTGGGTAGTGGGTGGATTCATGGAGGGCTAAGGAACTGAATTTTCTCTGGCTGACCTCTAAAGGACAGTTATTTTTCTGAAGCGGTGCCTTCTTTTCCTCATCTGATGTTGTGACCCAGAATTCATGACCCTGCATATCATTGATGCACATATGTTACACATGCTTATTTTCAGAAGAATTTTTGGACCTTTTTTTGAGTCCTCCCCACCCCTCCCCCAAATACAATACTGCAGAGTAACATTTAAAACACTGTATAGAAAAAGGAGTTACAGGTCAATACAGGATGTGGAAAAATACAGTATGAAAGAAGTGGTAACTAGCCAGAGAACAGAAGGGGGTGAAGCAGCACGGTATGGAACAGAAAGGTAGTTGTGGTTTGAGTTGGCTGGCACTGAGCTTCGTAGAATCGTTTATGTTGGAAAAGACCTTTAATATCACCAGAGTCCGATTGTTAACCCAGCACTGCCAAGTCCACCACTAAACCATGTCCCTAAGTGCCACAAATCACCCTTCTGCCTCATCTGCTCCCCATCACTTCTGCCTCTCTTGTCCCCTTGCAGCCCCATGCTGGAGCCCCTTTTGCTCAGATGTTGTGCATGTGTTTATTTAATTCATTAAACATGATGTTCATTTAATGGCTCTTGCTCTTCCCCTGGAAATACCTGACTGCAGAGCACATTTACAATGTAATCACATGTGAATACAGCAACTTCAGACGTACAAACTGGGCTAAATTTATCTATTCAGGTTGACAAGGGCAATGACACTGCAGAATTTCTTCTGTTCAATCCCTTTAAATTAATATCTGGAATCCATGGCTTCATATTTTTCAATCTAAAGTTAACTTGATTCAGGTTAGCTTAGTTTAGTGTGACAAGCGCAACAGTGATTTTCGCCGGTTACAGAGTATATAGCACACGTATACATGTATATGTCTATATATAGACACACATAGATGTGTATATATCTGAATTTATGCATGTGTATTTATATAAATATATAGTATATACATATATATGTATCTGTGTGTGTGTAAAATCTCATGGAATATACCAAAAACATGCAAGAGCCAAAATACTAAAAGCCATCTCTAGAATAGTTTAGAGAATTATATACAAATTTAGTTCTCTGGACTTCAGCCGTCTGCCAATTTCCTTTTCTTTTTTTCTTTTATGTATTCACCATGTGTTATTACAGTATTTTTTTCTCTTTATATCATGAAACACATCTCACCGTAGTTGTGTTGTTTTCACATTATGTGTGTTTGCTTTATTTTTTTCTTTGATTACTTTTTTTTTTCCTGTCTTCTGAATAATTATGTGGAAAATATTTATTGGCAGGTATTTGTTTGCAGAGGAAATACACAATCATCTGGATTCCTTACAAATGGAATTATAGGATCATTTAGGTTGGAAAAGACCTTTAAGAACATCAAGTCCAATAGTTAACCCAGGACTACTACCAAGTTAGCTTCTAAACTATGTCCCTAAATGCCACTTCTACACATCTTTTAAACACCCCCAGGGATGGTGACTCAATCACCTTCCTGGGCAGCCTGTTCCAATGCTTGATAACCCCTTCAATGAAGAATTTTTTCCTAATATCCAATCTGAACCTGCCCTGGCCCAACTTGAGGCCATTCCCTCTTGTCCTGGGGTTTGTTACTCTGGGAGAAGAGGCCAACACCCACCTCGTTACAACCACTGCAATAATCATGGTCTGGATTCTTCACAGAAAATTAGTGGATCACATTGTAGTGACAGGTGAGGGAGGAGGCAGGTAACCACAGGAGAAGGAGGAGAGGTAATGTACCGTCTAGGGACAGCCTGTTTCAGCTTGAATGGAGCAAGAACTGGGAGCAACTCATTACTGAGAGTGCCCCATGGGTGATGTTTCTGTGGGCCCTCGTGAAGGTAATCTCCATAACCATATCTTGATATTACGTTAACTGCATTGCTTCAAATGCAGGTTTTTTAGGCACAGTTGGTATGCTGAATACTAAAAATACTTATTCAGGGGATCTTCAGGCCCAACCTGATTTTTAGGATCACAGTGACTAAATCATAGTTAAATTGTATGAAGTTAAGGAAACTACTACACTTGCTCGACTTGACATATAGACAGAAGCCGGCAGAAAACTTTGTAATACAGTGTATTTCTACACAGCCTGTGGGAGAAGCAGAAACACCATGTTAATCCTGAGCCTGAACCTGTGGTCATGGCCAGGCTCTTCCCACATCTGCAGTTAGCACTAGCAGTGATCGCTCTATTAATGCTCTGCAGAGCAAATAAAGATGGAGGAGGAAGGTGCAACAGTAGCTGTGCTGATTAAACAAGGTGCCAATTACAGGCAGCCTCAGCATAATCCTTAGCAGATGTTGGGTTTTAGTGCTGTTCTGCTCTCACCACTATACTACATGGGCAACATTTGCACTTTGTAAGGGCCAGCTAGAGGGAAGAGTAGGCTTGATCCCCAAGGCATCTTCCTTCATCTGCATTGCCCAATGCAGAGACCAACCACAGACTGCTTCCAAAACTGATGTATCATGTGAAGGCTGGACTGTTCTGGAAAGCATTCCATAGATGATTTATAGATCTGATTTGGTCTTGGGACCTACAATGCTTACAATGTAAAGCGAGAAGGTTTTGGTGTCCTGGGCAGAGGCAAGCAACCACAGACCTTAAACTACATGGTCCTCTTCTGGTAAGAATCTAATTTAAATGTCATTGCTACATCTCTTCAGTAAAAAAAATGCACATGTGACATCTACCTGCTCAGGACAGCAGCAATTCTGAATACAGACCCCTGTTTAAACACAAGGCAGAAATCAAGCTTGCAAAGCCTTTACATGAAAATATAAAGTCTATTGGCAAACCTGGATCTAATGATTCTTTCTTATAGTCTGACATTAATAGTGTTAGCATGTTGAAATTCAAGACATATTATGATATTGCCCTTCTCCTTTTTATCCCTCAAAAATGCTTTAATGGCCTTTAAAAACCAGCATAATCAAGCTGTGATTCTATTGTCAACAGTCGAGAATAAATCTTTCTCTCTGGCATTTAGTTATTAGGTAACATAGTCACGTTTCTTTCAACTGTGCTGTGAACACAGAATAAATGGCTTGTGATGTTTAGCACTCTTGGTTAAAATCCCATTTTTATGGTTCAAGAAAAGTGCTGTGACCCATGCACTGCACCTACTGATTTATTTGCACAGCAGCTTGGGTACCAAAACAGTTTTAAAATACTTCTGAAAACATAACATGTGTTATGACTGAAAACCAAACAACAATAAAATAACACTGTTGATTTTCTGGCAAGTGCAAAAATTCAGAGAAATTCCTTAGAAAAAACTGAATGCAAACAAAACAATGTATGTCATCTTAAAGGCACCTTGCTTGAAAGAATTTGTAAACAGTACAAAAGACCTATCACATAGTAATGTCAAGGAACAAGTTCAGACATCCAGAGATCTGAAAATGTTGAAGATAATTAATTATTTAAATGATTTTTTCTCCTAAAAAATCTGAAAATCTTCCCTAGTGAGCACACACTATGGAAAGGGCTAGGAACAGATTTATACTCTTGACGATGTCACTACAAAGAGTTCAACCCACATCAGGTCGACTGTAATACTGGCAGGTGGTCCTACGACATGAACTGATTCCCAGTTACAGCCTGGTTTTGGATGTCATGCAACTTTTTTTAATTTTTTTTTTTTTTTCAAATTACAGCGCATACCAAGTTAATGCAGTCTCACCTGCAGAGCTGCCACTCTGGAAATTTCTTATGTGTCATTCAAAGGAGGGCTACTACTCATTCAGACTTTCCTGGAGTCCTAAAATTTCCTGCTGTATAGACTTTGCTTAGGTAAGTTTGAGCATTTTTTCAGGAATAAAGGTTAAAGCAGAGCAGATATGGGCCTTCCCTACCAGTTCCAGCACCAATACTGTTCTGCTATATAACCAAATTAATAGCCTTTCCTCTGCTCCATGCTACTCTGCATCACCCTTTTATGCAGTGGGGAATACATTGCTAAAGAAATGCATTTCAGAACAGAAAGCTAGTTTGGAAAGTGAAAACTGTCTACTGTAGATATGTGGAAAAGCTAATTTAGAGCTGTCTTAGGTATCTTTAACAAGACGGAGTTTTACAGAAGCTGTAGCAAATCTTACCTAGATTATTTAACCCAGGTTTCTAGAGTCCGAATCCAAGTGTATGAGCTGTAAGAATTTCTCTCTAACACCATGCTTTCCAGCAAAGACTAAATAACTACTTTCTACTGCTAGGGTCGTGATTCCTTTCTCTACTCCATACTTCCCCTGATGAACTAGAGGGTTCACCTCCCTCAGCAGCGATTCACTCTTAAAGGGGGGAGGGTGAGATGTTACTTCGCTTAAACCTGTGGCTAGCCCCTGGCTGCACTATGAGAATGATGAGGAGTTGCTCTGTCTGTGCTCCTGTACCGAAGAGGCTTCAAAGGAGACAGGGCTTTGACCTTGCCCATATGTTGGCCAGCAGACCTGGCTGGCTGAGCTGGCGTTTCTCCAGGAGCAGAGGGATTTTGCACTGCCCAAATTCAAGGTCATGTCCACTAAGTTAAAACTATTAATTCAGTGGTATAGCCATGCAAGAAAAGCTCGCTCACAATGGGTCTTCCGAAACTTTCCTTTAAAACAACACAGAGTTGCAGAATCTGACACATTTAATAATACTGTGTTGTTTTGGGAAGGAATTTTGATAGCCAAAATACTGCTGAAACAAAGTGAGAAACCTAAACAGCAATGTTGCAAAGCTTTAACTTACAGGTAAAAATCGCCTGTTCAACATTTTTTTCCCCCGGCTTTGTTGAAATATTATCAATAATCTATTACTAGAAATTATACAGGGTATTCTATAGAATTCTAGAGCCACTGAATCATGTAGTTTGGAAGAGATTTGCAGAGGTCATCTAGTTCAACCTCCTGCTCAGAGAAGTTCTAGTTAAGGCAAATTTCTCAGCACCCTCTGCAGTGAAATTTCATGTCTCCAAGAATGGAGATTTCACAGCTTTCTGAGCAAGTAATCTAGTGTTTTACTATGTTCATAGTCAATGTTGTTTTCCCTTATCAAGTCAGAGTTTCCCATATTCCAGGTTGTGTCCATTGCCTCATTTTCTTCTACAGTCTTCTGACGTCTGTCTACTCTATACCTTCCCCTCAGGGAACTGTTAACGACAATAATATATTCCTTGAATCTCCCATTTTTCAGACTGAGGAGATCCTGTTCTTTCAGTTTGTCCTTGTATGCCACAAGCTTCAGCCCCCTAACCATCTTCACACGTTTGCTAGACTTTCTCTGATCTCTCCATGCCCCTCCTGTATCTCAGAGCCCAAGAATGGACACAGTACTTGATGAGCTGTCATGAGTGGTAAGTAGAGAGGAATAGTCAGTTTCCTTGGCCTGATGGCTACACTCTTGCTAATACACAATTGGGCTTCTTTGCTGCAGAAGCACATGGCCAACTCACATGGAAAATATGAAATGAACATAAACTTGAAGTTTGAAGCTGAAGGAAATCTTCCTCTATCATGTGCAATGACTGATGTTTATTTTTTTGCTTTACATCACAATTGTCATTATAGTCTGAAAACAAAGAGGAGAATATATTTCTCAGTCTCACTTTCTTAATATAAAATAATTATGTAAAAACAGATGTAGGTCTTTTTAGGCTATGTATTGTTGTCAATACTGAAGCTCTGAATGAAAGTGACATTTGTTAGAGTGACAGTGTTTTTCTGGTGATTCAGGACAGGATTCATCTTGTCTCACTTTGTCCATCAAAGCATGAAATGTGCAACCTAAAATAATTGTGCGGGCTAAGAATAACCATCTCTGTTGATCCTGCAAGGTACCTAGAGAACTTACAGTACATACCTTACATTTTCTGTCTAATGCTACCTGAAGTGTATCATATCTGCAGCTGTCTGGATGAGTTTGCCATCTGATACTGATCACTTATCAATATCTTTGAGTAAATTAAGACATTTTGTAGTGTTTTCTGTCTTCATTTACTTGTCCCCAGTGAAAATAGAGTTTTATTTGTCTACACAACAGTAATAATGAAATCTGGAGATTTCTTTCTAAGTGTTTTTTGCTAACCAGTTTTGGCTTCCTTTCTGGTCAGCAACCTTGGTGAGGCAATTGGCATATTTACAGAACCTGTGATTTAAAGTGAATCACATCCAAAGGGACAAGGATATGTATATCTGATTCCCTTCTACTTCTTCCTTACTCTTCAAGGAATCTGATGAACCATTCCCTAGTTCTTTATCGTGAAATAGTTTGCACATCCAAGTGGAGAATGGATTCATCACCAGATGATCTTCAGGTCCCTTAGTGTAATACCTGAACAGTCTTTTCTGTCATAAAAAAGGTTGAGTTGGACTTATGAGATGGTGAACTTATGACTGAGATTTCCATCCTGCTGAGAAGTTTTGATCAACTTTCTCTCCCTTTCAGGAGCACATTAGTTCCCAAACTACTGAAAGCCTGTTCTTCTAGGCATAGTGGAGTCTTACCTTGAGTCAGCACCAGCCTTTTTCAGCTCATTCGTCTTCTGTTCCTTTCCTAGTGACTTCATCTAAGCTTAGCATATCTGGCAGATACCTCAGGAGGAAGTCTACATGAGTGAGACCATCAGGCTTTTCTAACCATGGCCTGAGGTAGGGCTGAGACACTTCCTTATATCACTCATGCTTGTTTCCCTTCAGAGCATAGAAAGGTCATCTGTACATTAAGTTCTTAATGAATTAAAAATAAGTTAAGAAAAATCCCCACAGCACAACATTGCCTTATGTTTCTTTCTCATTGTAGCTGAGAATGAAAAAAATCTTAGCTTTTCATTGGATTTGTTTAGCTTATGGGAATAAAATCGTTTTTTGAGACTCACTGGTGGAATAATTGTAGATAAGCCTATAAAAGTAGACTTTTCTCCACTCAGGCGCTAAACAATATTTTGATTATCACATATTTCCTTTGCTACCACAACTCAATGGAAGGAAGATCATTTTATAAGAAGAAAACTGCAGTGACACTCAGTTAACCTCAGATGTCATGAGATTATCTTTTTTATTAATTTGAATTTGTCAGGACAACATTGACTGCACATGCTGTCTGTACAGCACTCACATGATGACTTGGTGACTTGACAACAGGATATTACTGAAGGTTTCCAAAGATACTCAGATGATTTTCAGATACCTACTTCTTTCCATACAAACAAAAATCTTACCATCTGGCCTCACATTCTTTCTTTTCTCTTTCTTTTTTTTTTTTTTCCCTTTAAAAAAGTCAGAAAACAAACCCTAAGAAAGAGTGATATTACAGCCTTTAGTTGTCCAGATGCCTCTTCAGTCAGGTAACTAACATTTTGGATGCTGAATATCACCATGTATATAATCCTTTGTGAACTTTGTCAGAAGTCCCTCTGGTGAAGATCTTCAAACTACCAAAGCAGTATTCTTTTGGTTTTAACAGGAATTCAGCTCCTTTCATCTCTGGTGATTTGAATCTCAGTCCTGCATCTGTTAAATGTGGTGAAGGAGTTGTTCTGTCACACAGAAGGATTTATAAAGGCAGTGACACTATAATTTTGAGATGGTTTTAGATTCTTGTGGCAATGGGAGCTATATACATAAACCAGGTAATTAATGAGATATACTGAAAAAAGCAACATCTCATACCAGGAAGACTTCAGTACATCCTTAAACATTAAAATAAAAATGGATGCTTGTCATGGAGCTTGCACGCATTATACTACACAGTAGAAATAGAACTAGTGCTTTCTTACAGTAGGAAAAAGTAGATGTGCCATATTATAGAAAATGAAGTATACATTGAAGAAGTCACATGGAAATCTTACACAATCATACATGTGAAATAGACTGTGGCTTTAGGGCCTTGGAGTAGTAAAACTCATCTCCTGTTTCCAAGAACACACATATCCATTGCATTTTCTACAGAAACAGGTAGTTCCATTAAATCACATTATAATTTAAAGATATATGATTCGGTTTAATATATTTTATGAAAAAAAGAACTCTAATTGAGGGATTAGTAATGGGAATTTGGGTTTACACCACCTTTGCCTTTCCTTCCTCCTATCTTGCCTGAGTTGGTGAGAACTGTCTATTCTTCCTTGGTCTCTGAAAATGGCTCACAAGGTATCATGTACGTTTTTACTTGGTGTTTCCCTTTTCTTCATTTTGTTTCATCCTAATGAAAAAACAGTCTCTGCCTCTTCCCTCCCTCCGACACTTTTCACTAGTATTTAGGGATTTTTCCTACTTCAGGTTTCTTGGATATCACCCAAGTACGATACGAAAGTCAGTAGGCCAGTAAGGTACAGTCCAGATGAATCTCTTCATTATTGTTAAGTGCTGCTTCCAAGTTGCTTTAAGGATATGTCTTCTAATCCCAAATGGAATGCATTGGCTACACATCTCCCTCAGTTCCTTCTGACAATGAAATCAAGGCAAGAAACAAATTTGACCCAGTCCCATCTGTAGCAAAGGGGTCAGGTATAGCATATCTCTGGTTTTGTTTCCAGTTTTAGAAGCAAATTTTTTTACACCTTTTCTCAAAGACCAGATTACTTTCATATAATAGCTTACATATTGTCTTCCAGACAAGTACCTGAAATGCAAGTTGTACTTTCAGCACACTGGCCTTGTAACAACAATTAACTTGCCTAAATTTAATTCCATACCAAAATACTTTGGAATAATGCACCTCAGAAAAAATTCTTTCTCATTTGTCTTGTAAAAACTGCTAGGCAGAGTCCAATCTGTCTTTGAATTTATCAGCAGCCAGGGAGTATCCATTACCTTTTGATATCTAAGCAGTTGCCAGGTGTGTGTTATTTTGCTGTCTGCTCTGCAGGGGTACTTATCATGTTGCAAACCAGGCATTTATCTGTGAGGCATGTAGCATTTTACTATGTGTGTCTTTCTGCAGTCTAACAGCAAAACAAGTCTCACAGACTTTGTGTACCAAGCCAGTGCTATAGGATAGTGTATACATTTATCTTACAGGTCATCAATTTGTGACAGAAATCAAGCAGATATTAGAATTCCAAATATTGAATCTGTAGCAATTGCTTTCAAAAATATATATGGCAGAAAGCTTATAAACCAAAGTAGGCATTACTCAAGGACAGGGATGTTTACACTGACACAGTTTGCAACTGAAACTCAGAAAACTAGAAGTACTTTGCTTATATCGGCATGTGAAATCATTCATAAAATTATAATCTGGATATGGGAGAAAACAGCCTTAGTGCAATGTGGTAACTGCTGTCTTCTTATGTTTTAAATTGGACATTTTGCTTTCTCTTTTCCTTTGCATTTAAACTTCTACATCAGCTTTGATTTTCTTGAAAAGTCATTAAACTCTTTGGTGGAAGTTCACCCTTGCATTTCTGCAGAGAACAGGTCATCTCATCAAGAGGCAACCAAGGTTTATGCATAAAGGCTTAGCTCACTAGATCTCATCAGAGGAACAACTGGAGAATCCAAACTGAAAGAGAGGAAATGCATGCTGATTAAAAGGTCACAATTTTATCATCAATAGGAATTTTTCAGTCTGGTCGCTGATTTAGACTTCATTGTACTAATCATCATGTGAACTTCCATTCCATGTGTCTAATAACAGCAGCAAATATTCTCATTCACTCAGACTGGTTGTTGATATGTCATACTTTTTTAACAGAAAGGTAGTTAAGGAAAAAGGAGCCTCTTGTTTTGTTTTTCACTTTGCATTAATTTCCATTCTCTTTCCAAAACAACAATGAAATTAGCATCTGTTCTTTAAATGAGAATTGACATGTGCTGAGTTTTTTCTTCTTGTTGCTTAGCAGCAGCAATGCAAGTATAAGGGTTTGTTTGCTTCTAAGGGCACTTTTAGTGATCTTTGATCTCTTCGGGGCATTTTCCACATTAACAAGATAATGTTGAATCTAATGTTCTTGAAAAAAAAAACCAACCCTGAAGCTCAGTCTCTGTTTCTTAGTTTAACTGTAAAGTGGTTAAAGGAAAGGACAGAAAATACCTGTAAGGTAATGCCTGTCTTGCAAGAGAAATGCGTACCCATTGGTGGCAATGGATTTTCAATGTATTAATTAAATATCACCTTCTTCTGTGCCTTGTTTTATACAAGTGAGGCCAGTTCTATAAACTGAAATCATCAGAGCATCTGAGAGGATTAGGAATTAAATATGTAACTCTTTTTTCTGAATATCTATTATTAATCGGTTGAAGTTATAAGTGATTAAGAGTTCTATCTGTGACTAATATTGAAATCCCTAGAACAGTGGAGAATTCAGACCTGGTATCTGGTCTTTGCATGTCTGCTCTAAGGGTGTGCCTACAAAGATGACATTAAATCAATATCCTTTCTCTATGATTTTCTGGACTGTGAGCCATATTGATATCCAGAGTCTAGCTACCGCATATCACAGAAGATTTGCTACACTCCCTTTATCTTCACAGATCAGCTGCCTCACCAGATTTGGTAGAGGAAGAAACTTCAGATTTGCTTGAGCAGTTGAACAGCACCAAAAGTTACCTTCACTAGGGAAAGTTCTGTAAACTTACGAACTGAATTGAAGATTATTGTGCTCAGATCAAATGACATTCACATTCTTCCAAACTTAAAAAAAACCCACTTATTTTAAAGATTTAAAAAAAAAAAAAGAAAAAAAAAAAAGAGTAGTGGTTATATCATAGGTTGAGGTGCTTTTCCAGTAATTCCAATTGTGCAGTAATTACAATTGTGACCCTTTAGGAGGCTAAGTTTGGCTACTTTTGGAAGATAGGAAGTAGTTACCAGAATGGTCTGCTCAGTTCTGCAATTTTAAAAATGCTTAATTTTCTCAGCCCTTCTAAACTAGTGTTTTTCCAAAGATTTAAGCATGAGTTTAAATTCTGACTGAGCTAGTTTACAAATTTTTATGGACAAAAGACTTCTCATTGCTAATCCTATGTATCCAAAATTCTGCATAACAAATATTCTGACAAAATAGATTCATTTTGGTTGTGTAAGTATTTTGTCATTGGGAAAAAAATTCAGACACTTGTAAATGAAAACAGGTAGTACACTGGAGAGCAATGATATGCTGTGGTTACTACTTTGTCTGGAAAAAAATCAATACAAATGGCATGAATCTGTAAGAAGTAGAATAAGTCTAGATGATGTTTATTTACCTGTCAGTCCTGTATATTCTTGTGGATTCTCTGGTATGCTAAGGATTTTATGGACTAGCTCAGGTCCACACCGATGGATGATTTGTGGCAGAGGGAGCAAACAAATGTACTGTATTTACCATTAGTGCCATCATAAATATTTTAGAAGGCTGAATATTTCACAGGGTTTTTTTTAAGCAATTTTCTTAACTTTGTTTAAACCTTATTTTAACCCATGCAAAACTACTTTCTTACCTACTTCTGGTAAACAAATATTGTTTCTGTGAGCAAAACTTTTGTTAATTTGATCTTCTCTACCTAGAAGCTAAACCTGTTATCAAAACCTGGCTTTTGCAAAGAAGGGCTGCAAGTAAAAGTTGAGTACACACCAAGACTAAAAGCACTGGCTCATGTCAGATTTTTCTGCCCATTAATTCACATTTTTCTTGATCATTAGACCAATTTGTTATGTATTGTCTTTGTGTTTCTGTTTCTAAGTTGAATTAGAACCAGAGTTGCTGTGAGCCATTTTCCAGAGCTGTGAAATTTCCCAACTGGTAACTTTCTTAGCTGAGCTTGCTTGGAATAATGTATAAGTATCCAATTCTAATTGACTTACTGCACAAAGCTCCCTTCTTTTCCATATCAAAAGATGACATGCTGATCACTGCAGTATTTGGTTAGATCAAAGAAAAGGCCTTGCATAGTCACATTCAGTCAGAATGTATAATGAAGGCTTCCTTCAGCTCCAGTTCAAATATAAACTGAATGCTTCCCAGGGTCAAGGTTCCTGCTTTGCAAAAGTCAGTCCTGGATGTGAGTTAAGGAAGCTGAGAAACTCAGGAGACTGGCCAATTAGTCCGGCAGGAATAATCACTGACATCAGTCATATAAAGTCTCTTTCATGAGTCATACTTTTAGGCCTCAATCTTCCAAGTGCTATGCTGAGTCTTGCTATCACATCATTATTTTTTTGAAAAGAGGAAATCATGGAAAAATGTAAGGTAAAAGGTGCTTGTATCAGAAAGAACAATTTGGAGCCAAAATGAAATGCAATATTCCTATTTAGTTGCCTTTCTTATAAACCACTGATTGACTAAAAAGAACTTGTGAATAAATTGTATATCTGGATACTCAAAAAAATTTTTATATAGGCCAATCTCTTTGTTAGATGGACATATGAAGACTTCAGGTTGGATAATTTTGTTAAAGCACTACATTACTGAATTACAGTCTGTGCCATATTTTGTTTCTCACCAGCCTGGTGGAACTCCACCTTCAGAGACAGAATCTCTCTCTCCACACATGTCCATCAAAATAAACTCAGTGTGCAGAATTCATGTATATTTTTTGCACTTGCCCACAAATGTAACTGTTTCCTAGAGGGTTGGGTGGTTTTTTGTTTTACTTTTCTCTAATTCATGGCATGGGAGCTTCTCAGCTGTTCTCCAGGGGTCAATACTGTGTCTAGTCTTGTTCAACTTACTCATCAATGACCTGGATGAAGGGACGGAGAGCACCCTCAGCAAGTTTGCTGATGACACCAAACTGGGAGTGGCTGACACACCAGCAGGCTGCGCTGCCATTCAGCAAGACCTGGGCAGGCTGGAGGGTTGGGCAGAGAGGAACCTCATGAAGTTCAACAAAGGCAAGTGTAGGGTCCTGCACCTGGGGAGGAACAGCCCCACGCACCAGCACAGGCTGGGGGCTGATCTTCTCAAAGGCAGCTCTGTGGGGAAGGGACCTGGGAGTGCTGGTGGGCAGCAAGCTGGCCATGAGCCAACAGTGTGTCCCTGTGACCCAGGGATACTGGGGGGCACTGGGAGAACTGTGGCCAGCAGGTTGAGGGAGGTGATCCTGCCCTTCTGCTCTGCCCTGGTGAGGCCACATCTGGAGCGCTGTGTCCAGTGCTGGGCTCCCCAGTTCAAGAGAGACAGGGAACTGCTGGAGAGGGTCTAGTGCAGGGCTACAAAGATGATGAGGGGGCTGGAGCATCTCCCTTCTGAAAAAAGGCTGAGGGAGCTGGGCCTGGTTAGCCTGGAGAAGAGAAGGCTGGGAGGGGATCTTATTAATGCATACAAATACCTTAAAGGCCAATGTCAAAATGATGGGGCCAGGCTTTTGTCAGTGGTGTCCAGCGACAGGACAAGGGGCAATGGGCACAAACTGAAACACAGGAAATTCCACCTGGATGTGAAGAAGAACTTCTTTACTTGGAGGGTGACAGAGCACTGGCACAGGCTGCCCAAGGAGGCTGTGGAGTCTCTTTCTCTGGAGACATTCAAAACCCGCCTGGATGTGACACTCTGCAACCTGTTCTAGGTGAACCTGCTTTAGCAGGGGGTGGGACAAGATGATCTCCAGAGGTCCCTTCCAACCCTGGCCATTCTGTGATTCAACAGCCACATTCAAAATATATTCTTCTTTAAATGGCATGTTATAAAGACAGAAGAATTCTTATTCCACTGTGATCAAAACGTAGCTATTTGCAAAGTAATTTCCAAACACAAAAATGTTATTGGAAAGCACAAAGAAACATTTTTTAAAATGAGGCTGGAACATATCCTTAGGTATGGAATGTATACTTTAGGTGTGGAAATGTATGGCTTCTAAGACAAGCTCTTGTGTTTTGAGATTTGTTAACATACCATAGCAGCATATTCACACTGGCAAGAGTAACAGAAGTTTAATTCAGAAAAACTGAGTAACAACTCATTTTTATTTGGTGGCCACACACGAAATCTCTATCGGTTCAACAGCCACAGTTACTGGTCTTGTAAATTGCTGGCTTACAGACAGATCCAAGAAGAGTATTTTAACAGAATACTTAATACTGTCTTACTGTCTATAACTGGGAAATTAGAGTTATGATTTCAGTTTCAGGCTCTATGTCTGCTGCATTTTTTCAAATAGGATATTTTATCTCTATAGGTTTCATAAAATGGGTTATAGCTCGTAATCAGCTTTTTACGGACAACAGTTGCTGAATCATTCAATATCTTCAGTTACACAGTATCTCCTTATCTTCTTTGACAACTCTTCATTGTGATAAAATGTATGGGAATAAATATATACAGTGAATGCCTAGCCTAATTTGTCACCCTTAAATGAATCCTATTCACTATCAGTTTCTTTGTAATTAAAGTGGGCACATTGTTATTGGATATAGTGGCTTAGTTGGTGATTTTTATTGATTACCAACATGTATTAGAAAGACAAAAATGACCAATCTAATTGTTTGTGCATTATTGTTTCCTGTGCACTCATTATGCCGGTTCATGCTGAAATAAAGGATACATTTCTCAAAGAAAAATTACTGCTTTTTATTAGCTAAGCCTAACGCTTCTGAATGCCAGCAGAAAAACATGTGGTTGCAGGTCTTAATGTATACACAGAGAAAGACTCAAGGGCAAGAGTGGAGCTGAAAATACTGTGAAATACCAGGAGGACATATTCCTTAGTTAAAGGATGAGTAACAGAACCAAAGAATCATTTAAGTTGGAAAAGACTCCTGAAATCATCTGGTCCGACTGCTGGCTCAAAGCAGGGTCAACTTCAGTGTTTGTTCAGGTTGCTCAGGTTGCTGCCTGTTGAATGTCTCCAAGAAAGGAGGTTCTGCAGTCTCTCTGGGCAGCTTCCTATAGTATTTGACTGACCTCATGGTGAGTTTTATTTCTTAATATTTAGTAGGAATTTCCTTTATGATCGTTGTCTTCTCAAATGGAGTATGACTTTCTGTTCTCCATAACTAACCAATATGTAGTTGAAGACAGCAGGAAGATTATTAAGCTTCTTTTCTTGTAGCTAAACAAACCAAACTTACTTAGTCTCTCCTGATACAAGCTGGTGGCCCTCTATGGGGCAGTCTCCTGTTTGTCTGCTTCACATTGGAATGGCTACAAATTGGACATAGTGCTCCAAATGCAGACTCATAAATGCAGACAGAAGGGACTATGTTGCTTCACCTACCAGCCATGCTGTTGTTAATGCTTGCTCTTTTTTTTTTTTTTTTTACTATACATACACTTATTTTGCAAGTAATAGAGTAAAAAGTTATTTTCCCTCTTTAGACATGATAGTGTTGAACCCAGGTGCTCTGTTTGTGCTGGTTTCATCTGGGGTAGAGTCAAATTTATTCATAATAGCTAGTATGGGGCTATATTTTGGATTTATACTGAAAACAGTATTGGTAATACGGGAATGTTTTCCTTATTGCTGAGCAGTGCTTACACAGAGTCAAAGCCCTTTCTGCTCCTCACCCCACCCCACCAGTGAGTAGTCTGGGGGTGTGCAAGTATTTGGGAGGGGGCACAGCTGGGACAACTGACCCTAAATGACCAAAGGGGTATCCCATACCATATGATGTCATGCTCGGCAATAAAAGCTGGGGGTAAAAGAAAGAAGAGGGGAACATTCAGAGTGATGTCATTTGTCTTTCCAAGTAACTGTTACATGTGATGGAGCCCTGCTTTCTTGGGGATGGCTGAACACCTGCCTGCCGGTGGGAAGTAGTGAATGAATTCTTTGTTTTGCTTTGCTTGTGTCTGTGGCTTTTGCTTTACCTATTAAACTGTCTTTATTTCACCCATGAGTTTTCTCACTTTTACTCTTCTGATTCTTCCCCCATCCATTGTGAGGAGAGTGAGTGAACAACTGTGTGGTACTTACTTGCTGGCTGGGTTAAGCAATACACGTCCATAGTAATTCAGCTTTAATCTCTGTTTCCAAACTAAAATTAGTCTGGATCACAGGATTCCCAAATTATTTTCTTGTAGGTATTCCTGTACATCCCTAGATACCAACAGTATGCTAGCCAGTGGATGACTCATTTATTACAACAAAATTCATTTTGTGAAGTTTAGAAGTAATTCTCAAAATTACCTCTTCTGTTTCTGCAAAGGGATTACATTTTGAATCCAGGTGTGCTGTAAGACATGCTGTGAACTTCAGAATGTTCAATCAAAGCTCAAAATTTTCAGGTCCGATCTCATTTGAGCAGAAATCCAAGTGATCTGAATGATCACTATCCTTTCAAAGAAACTTTAGTATTCCTTGCATGTGCCCTCTAATATGGTCTTTAGGACACACAGTTTATGTGAAAGCAGATATTTGCTACCTTGAAGAGGCTAAGACTTATGCCCAGGTGCTGTGCATGTGCTAGAAGCAATGAGCTGTGAATCCACCAAAGCTCAGCTGAAAAGGAAGAAGTAATGCAAACAATTAAGAAAATTAACATAATTCCTCCACTGCCTGCTTAACTATGGAAGAACATAAAATTTCTGAGAATTTATGGAATAGGAGAAAGAAGGATAATGTCACCCCAAGGGGGGTGGGCTGGGGGTGGGGTAGAAAGTGGTGCCTGAAGCACTCCTCTGTGATGTGGATAAGGAAAGGGTAAGAGAAAGAAGGTTGAATTCTCTCCTTTGCTAATTTGAAGAAAGGATTCGCAAGGTGCATGAATGTCCTAGTGAGCAAGTTTGACATTGGCTTGTTTCTCTTTTTCTCATGATGGACCTACCTAAATTTTGTAAAAACAATTAAAAATTCATTTTGCCAGAGGAAAGACAGAAGCACAATGATTACATAGTGTACTGGTTCTGGCTGGGGTAGTTCATAGCTGCCACATAAATTCAAAACTTGGAATTCTCAGACTTGTGACTGTGCTGTGATGACACTATTTTTTCTTTGAAATGTTTCACTGCAAACCTGAGAGACATTGTTGATAAAAATTTCTTGAAGGTAATTTATGTTCACCAACTATTTTATTTCTGACAAGTCACTATTCTCTAACTGAATTTTTATTTTTTAGAAAAAACACCCTAATTAATTTTGACTACAAAATTTACTTCTGAAAAGGACCTACCTTTGATGCCTGTGTTGCAGTTGTTCCAGGGCAGTAAAGTTAGACATTGCTTGGACTTAGCACAGAGGAAAAATCTGAGCAAGAGGCGTAGTGAATGGTTATGTCAGTAGTTTATAGCTCAGAAAAACCTGTAAGTTGCAGGAATGAAGACATTCATGCTCCTGAACTCTGTAGTTTAAAAGAGCAGGAATGTTGCAATGGCAACACACTTGAGCATGTTTTTTCCTGAGAATTTCTTGGTTTGAAGATACAAATTTCTGAGGGAACCAAGCATGCTACAGATTTTGCTGTATCAGGAGTATTAGGCTTTCTTATTGCTTCATATGACCACAGCTGAAGCAAGAGTTGACTCACTTCTGCTCTTAGGCTTGCATGTACCTTCTAGCATACGAACTGCAGGACTACTATATAATAATAATTTTAATATAACATATGCATTATGTATTTAATTTTCTATGTGAATATATATATATAGTATTTTCTTTGGGTTAAATGTCACATATTTAATGCATATTTTAAGTTTTTATAATTGTGTTACATAGAAGTAATTTAAAATATTGAAATAGATCCATGTGGTTTTCAGTGCTTTTACCTGCAAATTGTTTTCATTCTTTGTCTGCAATGACATGACAATTAACTTTTTTCAAGTTTTGTAATGTCTAGGAAGTGCTAATTATTTAATCTCTTCCCCTTCAAGTTCCTTTGAAATAATTTTATACAACTTTTTAGTTGACACTGATGCAAAAGAATTTAGTTTGTGTTACTCATATGATTATTAAAGCCATGATTTTTTACTGATAATAGTAAAGACTGGTTTATTCAGTCCAGATTTTGCAAAAGGGTAAGAAACTTCTTACAAAATATAGGATCAGTTCTGCTCCAGCTTCCTTTTATTAGTTTCATTTTGCTTTCTATTTTTTTCTCTTATATACTGGGGAACTAAGCTGGGTTTTTTTAATATTGAAATTCAGACACTAAATACAGAGCCACATCTTTTTTTTTCCTAGTTTACTATGGCATGAATGTGCTATATGTTACAGTACATCTATGGCCTAACTCTCCTGTTTTCTCTGTTATTCAGTTGCCCAGCCAAGCAAAACCAAGGAGAACAAAATAGTGTATTTTGAATCAGTATTTTACAGATTCATAAGAATATGAGTTGAAAGGGACTTCTGGAGGTTACATATTCCTGCTTCCTACTTTTAAGTGGGACTGTTGCTCACCCTAGATCAGTTTAGCAGTGGTTTTGTTTAGCAAATCTCAAACTCCAAACAATTTTCCTAATATCCATTTTGAAGCTCCCAAGCTTGAATTTGTAACTGCTGCCCTTAAGATACCTCCTGATATTATGAAGACACTAAAAATGGACACAATATTCCAGGTCCAGTCTCACCAATGCCAAGCAGAGTAGGCTAAGAATTCCCTTCAGTCTTCTATCCACAATTTGTTCATACTATAACCCAGTATCTTACAGTAAGAGAGCACTGCTGACTCAAACTCAGTGTCAGCTGTGATCTCCACATCCATCTCCACAAGAGTTTCTGCTAAGTCTTAAGTTCCTCAGGGTCTCCTGAACTGAAGCTCTATCAACTGACATGTCAGCCACTCCCTCTAATTCAGTACCATGCACAAATTTTCTGAGAGCACACTCCATCTCATTTCTAGATCATCAGTGGAGGTACAGAAAAAAGATGCATGTACAGCATGGCCTCTGCTCACAGCAGTGCCGTTACTATGGATCTCTTTCAACTAACTGTAATCATTAGCGTTTTCACTTCCAGTTCATAAAGTAACAACCAGGTCAGCTCCAGAGTAATTAACGTGCTCACTTCTGCTTCCCAAAACACCAGCTTTTTTGGTGTGTTTTTCAGCTAACTTTGTCTGATGTCTAAAGTTTATCAACATCCTCTCAGCTCCCTGCACAATCAGTAGTCCTCAGTGGGAATGAAGAGTTTCCACTATAGGGTTTCCACTATCAAAATATCTCAGGGTACTGTCACACTGAATCAACGATCAAGAGGTTTTCTGAACTGAACAGCGGTGTGAGAAGCATAAAGTTTCCCAGACCAATGCTGATGTTAGTATTGTTCGTAAAATGATAGAATCATGGAATAGTTTGGGTTGGAAGGGACCTTTAAAGGTCATCTAGTCCAATTGCCCCCTGCAATGAGCAGGGACATCTTCAACTAGATCAGGTTGCTCAGAGCCACATCCAACCTGACCTTGAATGTTTCCAGTGATGGGGCATCCACCACCTCTCTGGGCAACCTGTTCCAGTGTTTCACCACCCTCATCATAAAAAATTTCTTCCTTATACCTAGTCTGAATCTACCCTCTTTTACTTTAAAACCATTGCCCCTTGCCCTATCATAACAGGCCCAACTGAAAAGTCTGTCCTCATCTTTCTTGTAGGCCCCCTTTAAGTACTGGAAAGCCACTATAAGGTCTCTCCCAAACTTTCTCTTCTCCAGGCTGAACAATCCCAACTCTCACCCTGTTTTCACAGGGGAGGTGTTCCATCCCTCTAATCATTTTTGTGGCCCTCCTTGACCTGCTCCAACAGGTCCAGGTCTTTCCTGTACGGAGAATCCCAAGACACAGCACTCCAGGTGGGGTTTCACTAGAGCGTAGTAGGGGGGCAGAATCAACTCGCTCAACCTGCTGGCCAGGCTTCTTTCAGTGCAGCCCAGGACATGGCTGGCTTTCTGGGCTGCAAGCCCAGGAAACAAGCCCTTGTTGTAGGCTCCCACTGCTGATTTACAAAAATTAGGAAAATACTCTAGATCTAGACCAGATGTTTTGCTGCATCAACTTACTGCATGTATCAAGCAGAAGAAATCTGTGAAAAAGAAGTAACTTTATACCTTGAATCTAGGATAGGTGTAGGTGCAGCAAATTCTAAGTAAAAGGAAGAGTTTCATGGCATTAAATTCATGGGGATTTAAGACTGTTTCCTTTTTCCTAGCTTACATGCACATCTACCTTTATCCATTGTATAGCTGCTTTATGAAGACCTGCATATTCTGATACCATGAACAGTACTTAGAAGTTTGCTTCTGCAATTTGTGGCATTGCTACACACAAATCCTTTCCTGGATCTGAATTCCAGAAAAGTGCCACCAAAAGCAGTGAAAACACTTGGCTAGAAAGCCTTGCAACTGGATCAAAAGAAAAAAATCCTACTGTTTATTACTTTACCTTTAGTAATTTTCTAAAATATGTATTTATCAGGTAAAATAATATCTGTTCTTGAGCTGAACATTTTGCCCCAGGCATGTGGTAAGAAACCAGTTCTCCTGGTGTTTTCTTTGAGGCCAGAATGTTTTTTTAAAAACAAGGTAGGAGTGAATACCAGCAATGTACTTTGGTACAACAGCATATGCTGATCGGTGGAGCTCAGGATGTAATTACATATGTTCTTTTATCCCCTATTATGTCCTTCTAGCTTCTTTTGTATTTCAGTTGAAACTCAGAATCAAACACATAAATCAAATTGCTTGTATTCCCTGTTGACATTTTATTCCCATTATTCCAAATCAACTGTGTCACCTAATTATTACATTTCTCTGCATTATCCTTAAATGATTGCACTCAAATACTGTTTTTCTTAACAGGTGTTTCATGCAATCTTTATTTTTTTCCTAACCCCTTAGCCTGATTTGAAACATGAATAAAATTTTGCAGCAAATTCAATCTAAAATTGAGGGTGATAAACTATTCAGGAATCCCCTGATTCATAATCTATTTATGTCATCAATTAGGCAAGCTATGCCTGGTCTAGGAATGAAAACCACTGATGCCTGATGTATTGAATAGAGGCTGTGAATATTTGACCCACTGTGGCATCACACAGCAACTGAGGTTGGATGGCACCTCTGACGATCGTCTAGTCTAACAGCTTTTCAGAGCAGGGTCAACTGGAACAGGCTGACCAGGACTGTGTCCAGCTGGGGTCTGAATATGTCCAAGGATGGAGTATCTACTATCTGGCTGGCTAACTTCTTAAAGTGTTTGACAACCATCACAGTAATAAAAACTTGTTATAATTTTAAAATGGGATTTTCCATAATTTAGTTTGTGCTTGTTGTCTCTTGCCCTGTGACTGGGTATCACTAAGAAGAGTCTGACTCTGTCTTCTTGACTCCTTTGCATCTGTTTTTCATACACATTGATAAGATCCCCCCTGTGTCTTCTCCATTTTTTATGCTGTGAAAATCAAGGGTGTGTGCTACTGGATGGATGGAGGCACAAGATAAATTAAGCCCTATACAGTAAATACAATATTTAATTTACATGTATTTTGCCCACAATACACATTCACTTACATAAACATAGCCTTGGAAGTCCTTATAGCTAAAGCAGAAGAATTTCTTTTTTAAAACAGAGATCCTCAGACTTGTTTAGATGGATCCCCCCGGCTTTGGCTTTTACTCTGTGTCATCCTACACCATTTACCTTCAGTCTCTTGCACTAGCTTTACCATCATGTGCCTTCTCCCATTTCCTGGACCTCCACAGGCATGCAGCACTGCTGGTTTCAGGAAATGATACAAGACCTGAGGTCTGGAGTGGCCCTGTCTCTCTGCTCTGTTCAGCTTCCTAGTACTGCACTACTAAGACACGACATCTCTGTCGTCTTTCTACACCCTCCATTTAACAAATGGCAGCATTGCAGGCCTAGTACAGGAGCTGAGAAGTCCCTGTGTGTTCTAGTCAATACCATCCAATAAAAGACACTTCAGCTTGTTATGCAGTGCTATTATAATGATAATAATAACATGGTTCAAAAGTTTTGATACCTGAAAAGATAAGACTGTGTCAGTGAACGGCTGCTCCCAAGCTAATCGCCTCCTCTTTTCAGTAGCAGTTAATTAGCTCTGACAGAGCACTGCGTTTAGGAGACTTCAACAATTCTAGTTTTGGAGCTAGCTGAGGAATCTGTACATGATGCAGACATACACTATATACATATATTCTCTGTATATCTTGCTAGCATTCCCTTAAAAAATAATAAAATTTTCCACTTGCAGAGCAGACTGATGCCACATATCTAATGTGGAAGAACGGTAGAAGTGGTCCTGAGGTAGGGATGGTGACAAGGGCATACCCTGTACAGGTTGTTTTGGGTCCCTAGACAGGTTCTACTGTTAGCATCTCCAGAGCATTTTTGTTTTCCTTCCTCCAGGCCTGCTGCTTACAACCAGTGTGGCAAGTCTGCTGGTGTTACACACACCCCCCTATACAACACACTAGATAAATCTTAAGAAATTAAGAGGACATTTGTACATATTATCGTGAACAATTCTGAGATGGTTTCGATGCTTATAGAAACAACATGTAACATTAGTGGAGATAAATGGAAGAAATACCATCAGCTTCAAGGGCTTTTTCTTTCTAGAAATCTTTTAAGCCTCAGAATCCAGTATGTTTTGAAGTAGGTTTTGGGGTTTTTTTCATTACAGTATGATTGAAAACAAAACAAAAAAAATCCCAGGGCATCAATACACTAGTTCAAATTTATCGAGAAGTAAGAGCCCCTGTCCCACGGTATTATTGTCTCTGATGATAATATGGCATCTCTCTCTACCCTTAATGTGAAATGTTGATACTTCAGCTTTCCATCATGGTCAATTCAAGTGGAACCCAATACAGGTACACAAATTTGTGTAAATTGTTCTTTGTTTTGCTTTCTAGGATAATTAAATAAAAGCCTAATAGATGAGCACAATTACTCAAAATTAATCACTTTCAGGCTGGTTAAATCATGACAGATTAATTGCTTGTCTCTATTGCTACATTAGGATGTTTATTCAGCAGAAATACCTAAGTAGCTCTCCTGTTCTGGTAAATCATTGCTCTTTTTATAAGAAAATTGTAAATATTTGTTTTACAATCAATTATACTTTTAATTAATCTTTAAAAATAAGATGGTTTATATTACATTTTTTATGGATTACATTTGGCTGCTGTTATCCCAAGGAATTTATTAAACAGTTTAATTGTTCTGATCTGACTTGGCTACTTTCTGAAAATTCAGGGAATGAATGCCACTCTGGGCAAAAGGGTCTGGCATTAATACTGGATGCACTTTACAACAGAGGACAGGACTCGGTAGAAGCAGCTCAGGAATTTGAATACGTTATGATGTTATTTGATATAAGAAAGAAATTTTTTATGATGAGGGTGGTGAAACACTGGAACAGGTTGCCCAGAGAGGTGGTGGATGCCCCATCGCTGGAAACATTCAAGGTCAGGTTGGATGTGGCATTGAGCAACCTGATCTAGTTGAAGATGTCCCTGCTCATTGCAGGGGGCTTGGACTAGATGACCTTTAAAGGTCCCTTCCAACTCAAACTATTCCATGATTCCATCATTCTATTTCAAGTCTTTGGTGACTAGGTTTTACATTAATTATTGGAACAGTCAAGAAATCAGTTTCTGTGTATTGTTAACATGTGAAAGATCTGTTACTTATTTGCTTTAAACCATGCAAAATTTGCTCTATAGGAACACCTTGCCCAACAAGGTTTGAAGTCACTTTAATTTTAGCCATCCAAATGCTATGCTTATAAATGATTCTGCTTATCTCCTCCTATAATCACTGGAAAGGAGAGAGGTATTGCCAAAGAAAGATTGATTCCACCCAGAAATCCATACTAAGATCACATTAATAAATTATTCTTCATGGACAAAGTTAAGTGAAATGAACCCAAACATGTGCTGCTAGCATCCAAGACTGCAAAAAAGAAAGACTGCTGTCTGCTGAGCAGATCTTGTAAGGCTGGATAAGCAACCTGATATTCTGTCTAACTGGAATTATGTGGTAGTTTATCCAGTCTTTTGGATATTTAACTTGGAAAGAGAGGCGCTGTCCTCTGGAGGCAGACCTTCCTGTTGGCTCTAAACAGATCCTGGACTTCTTAGTTTTTATTTCTTGCTTTAATATAGATTACGTTAAATAAATGTCATTCATAAGGTCTAGAAATTCTGCTGGCTATTCAGGTGTTACTGTTGAGTTTGGGTTCAGGGCAATTCCTTATTGATAGAAAACACTTAAGAGCTAGAATTATCTGCCTGAACCTGTGTTTTTCAAGACATGGCTTTACAGTTGATGATTTACATAATGTCAGGAATTCCCACACCTCTAATACATGGAATACTAACAGCTCTTGGAAAAGCTAATTCAAATGGATGCCAGTGAACCCTCTGTGTTTTACTGCTATTGTGGCAAGAACGTACAATTCAGGGTTGAAAATGGATTTGTAACCTTGACAATCTTAGATTTTATTTTGGGATTCAAATAAAAATCATGAGAAATAAGCTTAGCTCCTGTGTTAGGGGATGAGTAGGAAAAGTGTAATCCCAAGGAGTAAGAAAAGGATATATTAGATGAGCATTAAAAATTATCAGTTGAAGGTATCAGGATGCTGACCTAGAACAGATTGAGATTAATGACAGGTGGCTCTGCTATTGTATTGATCAGTGCCTGTAGCTATTTAGTAGATGATAAAACACACAACATTGATCAAGGTTACTGGAAAAACGTTTTAGATGTCAAAGCTGCAGTACTTTTCTTAAAGCTCAAAAAAGCTTTTAATTAGGTGTATACAATGGAATACATGTATAAACACATACATAGACATGCTTAAAATACTTAAAAACTACTGGCAAAGGCATTGGTTTAGTAGCACAAAGCGATTCAGATTTATTACAGGTCTTTTACCACTATTTCAGCAAGCTGTCATGTAACTAGTAGATTATACAGTGACTTTTACCATAAAATTATCAAAATATTATATACATGGAAGATCACACTCTTGGTGTATAGAGACTTGGGGAAAGAAAGGATATTGAAATGTCTGTTTGTTACCTGAGAGATACGTTTCACCGCTACAGTCTTCCTGGGGGAAAAACATAGATCTGAACTCATTAGGGACACAGCAGAAATTGTTGAAATGTTGAAGAGATTTAAAAGAAAAGGAGTAAAATAGGAAGGGGCATACGAAAACAAATGTCTTTACCGTGTAAAGAGCTAACTATAGTAACATTTTATACACTTTGGTAAAGTATTGTCAGGGTTGTAAGATATTGCAAGCTCCAGGAATCACAGCAATGACCTCAGAAATGAGTGTCAGCTTTGTAGAATCTACTAGGAAGAAACAATAGTGCTGATGCAAGCATACAAATGTGTTGTGAATTTCCTAGGGACTGGTTTCATCTGGTTTTCAGAGTTCCAGAAATGTCTATTCCATTCCTTCCTAGAGCAAATTGACTTTTGATGTGGTCCTGGTCAGCACAATAATCTACCGTTCACTGAGTTCGTTCACAGACTGTATCAAAGCATGCAAGTAAATGAAAAGCTCAGGAGGGGTGTATTCCACATGCAGAAGCTGTTTTCTTATGTTAAATGTGGAACTGTAACCTCCTTAATTGGGTCATTTTTGTTCAGGCATCTTTTACTATTCACAGAAATTCTGCAAGCAGGATAGACAACTTATTCAAAGCAATTATTTATTGTCTCATAGACACAGCTGATAGCAGAATTGTGCAACTAGGCTTAGCTTTAATTTGCCCATGGCCCTGATGAGACACCAGATGAGTCTCTGCTGGCCAGGCAGTCATCAGTCAGCTGCAGAAGTGCTGCCGTTTGTTCCTTGCAAAGGGCTCATCCTCAGTCTTGCTAAATGCCCATCTTACTGTGTTTTTTTCTTAGGACTCCATTCCTCAAAAAAACTTGTCTGTCATTTTTCTGTTTTGTTTTTATTTTCTTCCTTGAATCTTTGAATTGGGATATTATTATCTCAACAATTTTACTTCTGTCTGTGTTCTTCCTTTTGTTACCTTGTTTGGCTTTAACTTTTGTACTTTGTTGCACCTCAGCAACAAATTTTTTCTTACAGAAAGCCAATCAGCTTTGCTACACAAAATTGGGCTTTTGGTCACAGACCCCTTGGCCATGGGTTACAGGTTTTATAAATTTATGCTCCCCTACCTGGTAACTTGATCAAGGTCATGTGCAGAGCTCCATTGAAGTTAAGGGCACATATATATCCCTGAAATTATCTCAGTGCTTTCCCAGCTTTCTGTTCCTAACTCTACTGTCTTACATGCAGCCTGGCAAAAATCCAGACAAGCATCTAGAATACTATTTTCTGAACAGTATAATCTAAATCATAGTTGGCTGAATAAAAATGCAATAAAACATGTTGTGTTTTGTATGTTTTGGCGTGGGTTGGTTTTTTTTTTTTCTCCTATGCAGGACATAGAAATGATAGATGTCAAAATGAAAATGTAAGCATCTGCTTTTGTTATATAACTTTATTTCTTCTGTGTTGAACCATTGAATAAATCTTTCTCCAAAACCATCAGGAATCTTTTAGGTTAGTCAATTCAGTCCACTGAAATGAAGTAAAATGTTTTTATTTCTGTTGTGGAATGGTTACTGGACTGTTTGACCAGTTCCTAAAATTAAAATGCCAGTAAGAGGGAAGAAATAATGAAAAAGTAAAACCTGATACTTTTTGGTCATAAAAGAGAGTGGTAAGGACCAAGGTAGAAAAGAAGAGGCAATGTATGTGTTTATATTGTAATGTCTACATCTGAACTGTCAACCTAAAGTCCCTATATATTCTGTGTGAAGAACTGTTTTGTACAGGAAAAAATTACTCATGCCCTATAGCAGGCATCTAAACTAAGTTGGATGAATTACAGCCTAAACTGGCAGATGTAATTGCTAAGTCACTCTCCATGATATCTGAAAAGTCATGGCATTCAGGCAATGTCCCTGGTGGCTAGGAAAAGGGAAATCACACAATTTCTAAAAAGGGTGAAAATGGGAACTGCTGACCAGCCAGGCTCACTTCTGTGCCCGGTAAGGTTATGGAACAGATGCTCTTGAAAGCTATTTGTCCTCTTGGTTTAAGCCCAGCTGGCAACCAGGCACCACGCAGCTGCTTGCTAACTGCCCCCACAGTGGGATGGGGGAGAGAGGGTTCGGAGACTATAAGTGAGAAAACTCATGGGTTGAGATAAAGGCAGTTTAATAGGTAAAGCAAAGGCCATGTACACAAGTAAAGGAAAGGGGTTAATTCGCCACTTCCCATGGGCAGGCAGGTGTTCAACCATCCCCAGGAAAGCAGGGCTCCAACATATGTAATGGTTACTTGTGAAGACAAACACCATAATGCCAATTCCCACCCCCCCACCCCCCTTCCTTGTTTCCCCAGTTTATATCCTCAGCATGACATCCCATGGTATGGAATATCCCTTTGGCTAGTTGGGTCACCTGTCCTGGCTGTGTCCCCTCCCAGTGTCCTGTGCCCCTCCAGCCCTCTCACTGGCAGGGCCCAAGAGACTGAAAAGTCCTTGACTGAGTATAAACATCACCCAGCAACAACCAAACCCATCCGTGTGCTGTCAGCATTGTTCTCACATCAAATCCAAAACACAGCACTGCACCAGCTGCTAAGAAGAAAATTAATTCTATCCCAGCTGAAACCAGAACATTATTTCAAGACATATGGAAGACAGGGTGGTGATCAGAGACAGTCAACATGGTTTCACCAAGGGCAAGTCATGCTTGATTAATCTAGTGGCCTCCTGCAATGGAATGACTGTGTTGATGGATAAAAGAGGGGCAGCTGATGCCATCTACATGCACTTCTGTAAGGCTTTTGATATGGTCCTGCACAACATTCTTACCTCTAGTTTGGAGAGATATGGGTTTGCTGGGTAGACTGTTAGATGGATAAGGAATTGGCTGGATGACCACATCCAAAGAGTTACAGTCAACCTCTCAGTGTCCAAGTGGAAACCAGTAATAAGATGTGTCCCTCAAGGGTCCGTACTGGGACCAATGCTGTTTAATATCTTCATCGATGACATAGTGGGATTGAGTGCACCCTCAGCACGTTTGTGGATGACACCAAGCTGAGTGGTGCAGCAGCTAATGCTTGAGAGAAAGGATGCCATCTAGAGGGACCTTGACAGGCTTGAGGAGCAGACCCATGCAAACCCCATAAAGGTTAAAAAGACCAAGTGCAAGGTCCCGCCCCTGGGTTGAGCAATCCCCAATATCACTACAGGCTGCGGGGTGAATGGGTTTGCAGAGGTCCTGCAGTGCAGAGAATGACTTGCAGATACTGGGGGATGAAATATTGGATATAAACCAGCAATGTGGGCTTGCAGCCCAGAAAACCAATTGTATCCTGGGCTGCATACAAAGAAGCGAGGCCAGCAAGTCAAGGGAGGTGATTCTCCCCCTCTACTCCACCCTTCTGAGACCCCACCTGGAGTGCTGCATTCAGCCCTGTGGCCCCCAGCACAGGGAAGGGATGGGCTGTCCAGGGAAGGGCCATGAAAATGATCAGAGGGCTGGAATGCCTCTTCTATGAAGAAAGACTGAAAGAGTTGGGTTTGGTCAGTCAGGAGAATAGCAGGATCTGGGGACACCTTACTGCAGTCTTTTAGCACTTTAAGTGGGCTTAAGTACTTTAGATGAAGAGTGGCTTTTTACCAAGGCCTGTGGTGATAGCACAAGAGGCAACGGTTTAAAACTGAAGGAGACTAGGTTTAGTTTGGGTATAAGGAATACATTCTTTAATGAACGAGACATTGGAACAGATTGCCCACAGAAATTTTGCATCCAGAACTTCCCTGTCATTGGAAGTGCTCAAGGCCAGGCTGGATGGGGCTTTGAGCAACCTGGTCTAGTGGGAGGTGTCCCTGCCCATGGCACGGGGTTGGAACTAGATGGTCTTTAAGGTCCCTTCCAACCCAAACCATTCTGTAATTCTAAAGATGTCGATTTCTCTTTGCTGAATGTGATTGAACTAACTACTTTACATGGAGATGTACAATATAGATGTAAAAGGTAGGTGAATTGAATCCTGTCCATGGTATTTTAATGATTAAATGAATAGGTTTGATGTTGAAAAAAGAAAGATTAACAAGGGAATCAAAGAAAGAATTAACTATGGGATTCCATTCAATACTTGAAAGCGCCGTTTGGGGAACTGGAGATTTGGCATACATAATTGCTTTATTATTTCAACTTTTTTCAAAGGGAACTTATGGGAAAAGTGTTGGGGTTTTTAAATAAAAAATGTTGCTGAAGTAATATAGCAAGACTACAATGATTTTACTATAAAAAGGGAAATATGGAAGACTGAGCAGTACTTTGTTAGCATTTAAAAATGTGACTTACATAAGTATGAAACAGATTTTGAGTGTGTTTTTTTTCCCTGCAGGATAAAATAGTATATAATACTTTAAAATGGAATAATATAAATAATGTGTTCTCCCACTTGAAGAATGTAGAAAGTATTTTCACTAAATGAAGAAACTTTTGCTACAAAAATTTTATCAGTGAAAACAAAACTTGTTGGAAATTCTAGAAATGTACTCAGTATTTGAAGCCTGCAGTTGCAGAAATGTATATTACTCCCATTTGTCAGATTGAAGAAGGTATATTTGAGAGACTATATGATTTGTAGATTAGTTGTATTGTCAAATCCTCTGTTTGTTACTCTGAGACATGTCTTCATCTGAAAAATTATTTTTTTAAATAATGATCATAAAAGAATACAGGAAAAAGCAATGTCCAAAGATTTATTTTAAATAGTTAATATCCTAACAATGGAAGGTAAAGTGTCTGAACTAATGGTGCTTATTTATGCCAGTGTGTATTTAAAATATATTAAAATGCAAGTAGCATATTGAACCAGAGATATTCTTCAAGGCAATTCACAGATATCAAAAGTTTGCACCTGTCCTGTCATGTTTGTTCTATTAGATTCTGTGCATGTATGTGAATACAAGGTCCGAATTTTTAGCTTTTAATAAAAAGAGCTCTTGGCAGTATGAGAGCCATTCGTCAGAACCTCACCTTCAGTACCTTCAACTATTTTAAGATCTCACTTGTCTGAAGGACTGTGTCATGACTCTGTCATTCCTCTGCATTTCATTTTGTCGTTTGAGAGACCTTTCAGAGCTCACCCAGTTGAGCATGCCAGGTATTTCCACTGACGCCGCTGATGGCCAGCTCCTATACAAATCCTCCTTTGGTGACTGCTCTTTTTATTTAGTTTGCAACTGTTATGCTGAGTCTGCTGAGCAGCTGTATAGTTTGCTCAGGTAAAGGGAGAACCTGCTATATGGGTGGATTCCTCAAAAAACTCCCAAGATGGCACAGATCTCTTCCTGCCGCGCTTTTCTCCTTCAGTTCCAGACTCACATACATACACATATGACTGTTGTTAGGGGACAGAATGAAATGCAGAGGCCATGCTAACATAGGGAATCCTGAAGCCAGGAATCAGTTTAGAGCTGCCACACTTTCCATACCAGGGTAACCGTGTGAAGAGGTTCTCTCCCTTCCTGTTCTGTAGACTAGTCCCTTCCTCCCACCACCCAAACTGAGAAACAGTGATTAAAGTGCCAGTTAAATCCATTTTATATTATTTATCAATTAAGGACAAGTAAATGAAAATTGGATAATATTCTTGGAATCTCAGTGTGTTATAAATCCACCAGCAATCCTGGGGATTAGAAAAGTGTATATGGCATGCTACCCAAGTAGATCCATGATATGGTTCTGTTATCCCATTGAATACATAAGCTACAGATATTCTGTTTCACCAGTCCTTTACTGTTTAATTACTATAGTTACCAAAACTGGCAATGAAATACTGAGAAATAAGATACTGAAATACTGATTTTTTTCATGAATTCTTTCACTTTAAGTCTCGTTCTACACATTCTTGAAGTTCTTTAAAGTACGAGCATTTTCAGATCTTGGGTGTATAATGTAGGTACCAATCTTGTCTGTTCAGTTTGTATTTCAATACAATTACTCTAAGCGTCATTTCAGACAGTGACTATTTATTGAATTTTTTCATTTTACTGTCATTTTTGTTCAGAAAACAGAACAAAAACATACAAATACAGTATTTCCATATGGAACAAGAAAAAGAGAACATTTAAATGTGTAAGTTATTAGAAACCTTGATTGCTGAGCTAGAATTAAAAAAAAATAAATCTTAGCCTATTAGAAATATGGCATCAATATAGTGTTAACCAAGGAAGAAGCAAACATGGTTCCTAAGCATATCAGGACCTTTCAGATGTTTGTGATTAAAAAATACTCAGGTATCTCTGAAGCTTATTGTTCATTTTGTTGTACATTTGTCAAAGTATTCCATATTGTTTAAAGTAGCATAAGAGCTTTTATACAGATAAAGGTCAAGTTGATGAAAATGTATTGTTCCTGGCTTTGTCTAGCCTTAGATTTCCTGGGCTGAGAACTGAAGCAGAAAAATCAAATACCGTAAAACTCATCGCTGACAAAACTATTTCTTGTGTTTGTCTTGTGCGGCCCTTAATGTATCTGGAAATGTAGTAACTATCCTGTTCTATCTGGACTTGACTCCATAATGAAGAAGGGTAGGTGAAGAGTGAAATCATTTTCTCTCCTCCTCTTATTAGCCATGCCTCGTCTTTACTGTCTGTCTTGGGTAATATATTGTGCATAGGCATTACAGCATTATTCATGCTGTCAAGTCAGCCTGGAGCTCAAACTCACCCTTTAAGCTCAAACTTTCTGACTGTCCACATTGCCCACTTGGTAGCTCATGCTCTGTCTCTGTCATGGGATGATCTGGGGTTCACTGATTGGGGCCCATGCCTGAGCCTTCACAGTAGGCAGCTAGAGTATGGACATCGGCAGATGGATCCATGGGGGTCTTGCTGGAACAGGCACAGCAGCAGAAGGCAGTGGAGACAAGTGGGACTGTGGGCTGGGAGTGGGAACTGCACATAAAAATGGCAAGAGGTGCTCCTCCTCCACAGCCCCAGAAGAGCAGGGGATCCAATACATCCCAAAAAAGAAAGCTTTCAAAACTAGACAGTGTTGACTAATTAGAGACAATATCTTTTTCCAAAAGTTGTGATCCTTGCCTCCTCACACTGCTTTTCCAGTTAGATCCGGGGTAGCAATTTCACATCAGATTTAATATTTACCTTTTGAACAAGTACGCTAAAACATTTGTTATATGAAAAGGAGAATTTAGATAGAAGATTTTTTAGTAATCTCCCAGAGAAAAGTTCCCAGGTATGGAAACCATCTTGAACTACACTGAACTATCTATAATTTTTTAAAAGTAAAATAAAGGATGATTTCTGGTTATGAATTCTCTTGCTGTTATGAATGCAGATAGGGTAATTTATTCTCCAATAATTGTTTACTTTTTATAGCACATCCATCAAACGTATTTACTTAATTGTGATATTAGCGGTGATATACAAAAGAAAAGTGAAAGAAACATGTCTGAGTTTCAGGATTTGAACAGGTCTAGATATAGTTTCTAATAAATTTTTTATATTTTTACAGAAATTTTGTATAATAAATCTATAGCAATATCTGTGAATGTTCACTGTTAAACAGTGGGGTACTTATGTATATATCTGCTTTGAAGATTTGTCAGAAAGAAATACTGGGGCTGCCAGTGTGTGATCATGTGATCATGCCAAGACCCTTACAGCAGTGGTCCTTTTCCTCAGGAACTGCATCAATGATCCCATTTTTTGTTTTGTCATAGAATCATTTAGGTTAGAAAAGACCCTTAAAATCATCAAGTCTGACCACAAACCTATCACTGATAAGTCCACCACTTAACCATGTCCCTAAGTGCCACATCTACTTGTCTTTTAAATACCTCCAGGAATGGTGACTCAGATATATTTTAGAAATATCCTGACCATTATCCACAAGTTGCTTCATTGCTTTCTTAACCTCCAGATGACGACACAGATTACTCAGTTGTTTCAGCACTTTGTTGAATTGAGGCCATAGGAATGAGAAGACTGGAAACTGGATCTATGACAAAAATGTTATATAGGGTGGCACAACAACTTCATTTTTTCAAATTACTGCTGTCTGTTCAATTTATTAGAAAAGAACCAGTAAGTTTGTGGTGTGTTTAGTACATTCGCGTGCATCTAAATACCTCACTTATGTTCTCAAATCCTTGTTTGCTTTCCTTGAAAGTACTTGCATGGGAGAAGTATACTAAAATTAAACAAATATGTGGCTTCAGCGTGATTCAGAAAAAAGGAAATTTTCTTCATTTCAGTGCTGGTTGTTTACAAAATATGCACGAGGCACAAAATCTTGAGCTGCAGATGTACACACACTGAGGATCTAACATCTGTTGGTTAAAATAAAACAACAGTACAAAGAATGATCAAAAAAAAAAAAAGAAAACTTTCCCTTCAAAACATTTTAATTTAAATCTCAGAGGAATATTCAAAACAATATACTTTTTTAGTTGTTTTTTTTGTAGGTTCTTTCCAGGTCATACCCTGAAAATGAAGCTTTAGTAGCATCCTGTGACAAAACATGGTGTTCACTGTGTGTTGAAACATTACCTTATTGTCTCATCACCATGACGTCAATTGCTTTAGTCACTTTGTGGCTTCAATGGCTTTGGTGAGACAAGCAGAGCTGTTCTATCGGTGATACAAGTTGTCATGCTTTACTTTCTAATTTGTTTGTAGAAATAAACAAAGATATCGCTTGTAGAAAAAAAAACAAAGGCATTTTTGATCAGAGCATGCAGATGCAGGTCTCCAGGTTTGCCAAGGTCTATGGCACTCTTTGTTTACCAATATCATTCCATGATCACCCAGTACTGAAAGTCAAATTACACAAGGGCGCTTCTCACTGCAATGTCCTGGCTATTCTGCATTGGGAAGCTGGCAGGTAAGAAGAAATGAAGGCTCTGATGCTGTATAAACATCTAGGACGTGCTGCATTGTAAAATTTTATTGATAATTAACGTAATGATAGAGCTTAATGAGATTTAGTACAAAAATTGTATGGCTGTTTTTCAGACAGTTGAGTTTCTAAACGTATTCTAGCATTCTGAGATTGTAAATGTACTTTGCATATTTTAATTACGTAATTTGTTTAAACAGTTGTCAGGGTGCCTAGAGCTTTTCGTAAGGATATTTCCTACTTTGGACCAAATTCAATTTCCTTTCTGTTACTCAAGAAATTCTAATAAGATTAAGATGAGGTTAACCAAAACTTGAGCATTTAAGATGTTATTTCTCTGGCAAGAAGAAACACATATGTTTTTACAAAAGGAATCAGGACAGAAACATCAGCTCTTGTCAACTTTCACTGTGTCATACAACTTTTTCTTTGGCTCCTCTTGTCCACTGCAGTATGTTTTTCACCCAATGGGTCTGATTCTGAACATATTCAAAACAGATGCCACTAAAGCCATAGACCAGAATCATTCTGGCTTTGGTGGGATAGTGTGTATCTAAAAGAACGATAATGTTTCTAAAAAACTAGAACTAAAATGTTTCCACAGTAAATTATTGAGATGTCAGTGCTTGTGTCATGGCATTTTTTCACTTTGTGTACTTTGGGTAAAGTAAGTTGGCTATGAGGATATCTTGGATGCAAGCAGACTTCTGTATATTGGCAAAGTCCATGAAATATTTACAAGTGTCTAATGCTGCTGTGGAAATCTGAGCGTGATATAGTTGGCTCTTTTTGCACCATGATTTAAAAATAGAAACCAATCAACTATATATGATTACTTGAATCTATTTTTGTATGTGAAAGACTATCAGAAGCCAGGCAATTCAATTGTAACAGCTGATTTTTTTGTTCCAGAAATCTCAGGTGACCCTATGGACTGAGAGTTGCAGTAACCTGAGTTTAAAAAAAAAAAACCCTGTAGTATATATATGCCCACCAAACACTGAAGCATGGGAGTACCTATCATCAGTTAAAGCCCCCCATGGAGGACTGGGAAGTCCCAAAGGCATTTTATTTCTCTTTTACAGTAACTTTACCCCTATATCAGAATGTCTTACATTAGAACTAGAAGGCCAAAAGGCTTCTACCTTTATTTAGTTTTAAAAGAATAAAAACAACTCAAGAAGGTCTAGGACCTCTACTATTAAGTTTAATAATATTTAGCTGGAACTCTATTCTCTCCAAACTCTTGCCATCACATCTTAAATAAACAGAATCATAAATCCTGATGGAATTACAGTATATGAGATTGACTTCCATTTTGTCAAGTTTTTATTATCTTTAATTTGCTGAAACAGTTGCACAAAGCTACAAGGGGCTATTTAGTGAAGTAACAATATATCAGGTATCTACAGTTTCCTCTGTAGACTACTAAATGGATCAAAACACTTCCGTTCATGAAGGGAATTAGCACCTGAAAGACTCAATATTACAAACAAAATGTGTCATAGAGGGATCAAGGGCAGCATCATGCCCTCATTTTATGTAACGGCAGTTCATTCTCAGACCTGACAAGAAGTGAAAGAGCTCCCAGAGACAACTATCAATCAGAAATTATTTCCAGGTTTAAGGAGTTATTTTGCTTAGTGTTACGGCATCTGGCACTGCTGGTAGAAATGACAGTTCTTGGCAAGCGATTCAGCAGCTTTCTTTGTAACACATGTATTAGCAATCTTCTGCAGAATGCTGTCCTGAGATGTGCTAGGTTTCTGATCCAGCTTGTGAAACTCGCTTCTTCACAAAAGGCCAGACAAAGCATTCACAAAGCTGGATGTTCACAAGGGACCATAACACACCTGGGGCCTACTTGGGTAATGTGTCTTCTGTAGCCCATGAGTCTTTGCCTTTATTACTGTTCTGAGATTAATTTTTGGCTGTGTTATTGGAAATACAGCACATAAGAACTCAAAGAAGATTCATCCTTTGATATTTCACGACTGTCATCCCCTTTTACACTTATATAGCAAAATCCTCTTTGTCCTAGGTGCATTTCCACTTTGAGGTAGATGAGGATTCAGCTCTTTAAGTCAACTACTAGCAGATTTTAACTAAAATTTAAAAAAATAAAGTCTTTTAAAAAGTTGTATTCCATCTAAATTTGAAATAACTTTTATTTTGGTTTTATCCATTCAATGCCCTAAATATTTTAACTGAAACTTTTTTAACCAAACATACTGTATAAACTATACTGCCTTGTTCAATAAATATTTATTTTAAAAACACGTATTTTTGAAATTTTCATGTCAATGAAGTAATTGGGTTTTTTTTTACTATTTTTTATATACTTCCTTTTTTTCTATTTAGATATATACATATAAAGCTATTACTAGAAGTATTTTATATACTAAATTATAAATTATATCTATGGAATATGTATAAAACTGTGTATATAAAATAAAAATTCTATTAAAATATTTATTAAAACTGAGGAAAGAGAAGAGCAATTAGAAATACCATAAATTTTGCAGTACTGTAAAGGACTAATGATTTACCTGTTTCCAATTGTCTTGAAGCTTACTGATGTAGGTTGTTCTGTTGAAGTTAAGGAAAATATTAATGAAAAAAAAATCCTCTAGTGATGACATTTGTTGAAAGCTTGTCTTTTTCTCTAATCATCTTTCCTTCTGTAGGTTAAGATCCCGACCATCTGGACTCACCAGTTTCCACCCTTTTGGCTAAGTGTCAATAGTTTCTGATCCTTCACTTCTGATAAATTTTGCTCAGGAGTGTTAATATTTCATGATAATAACTTGACTAAGTTGTTTAATCATTCTCCTGTTACATCTTCCTTTTTACCTGCAGTTAAAAGATATGACTTAACTGAATTAATTTCCTGGCCAAATCCTTGTCTTAAATTATTTCCTAAAAAATATAAGTGCAGCTGTAGAACTTGTTCTAGAAAGAACAAAGCATGCCTTTTAGCTCTGATATTATGTTGGATTTTTCTTAGTAAATACAGGCTTTGATATTTATTTCTGTTGGATTCTACAAAACAAGAAATATTTTTTAAAAAATTAAAATATGTTATTCTAAAAGAAAGTTTGGCATGCAATGTCTTAAAGAAATTTGAATTTCTAATATTTTTGATTTCTTGTCTATTCTATTTTTACTCAACAATTTTTCAGTAGTAGTGCATTTGTAATGGTAGCAGGCTGTCATAAACAATTTTGTCACAATCATATATTATAACATCATACTGAAACAGGAGATTTTCTTCCATCAGAACTGAAAGGATTCCCTGGACAATAAATGTAAATGCGTTATCCCTTACTGCATTATAGGTTTCAATTAATAAATAGTTCAAGCACATCTTTCCAGAGTAAATCATACACTGCTTGCTTTGCAATGAGACAGTTGGAAGCCTGGTATCTTGAATATGAGAATAAGATGAGTATTAATTTGAAGAACCATTGTTTTCAGTATTCTAATGTTAGCATGGCTTCTTTTACTGAAATATCAATAATATATTGCACATGCTGTATTTTTTTTTCTCATAGCTTGGTTATGTAAGTAATAAGAGCAGTTCAAAAAGCTTAAAGTAGAAATTCCCTTGTAAGATATTCTGGAGAAAGACATGATAGCAAAAATGTCAAAGGTCAGAAGTTAAAAGGACCTGGTATTTGTCATTTGACTTAAAAATAACGAAGTTACAAAAAAACCCAAAACGTTCATAGTTAGCTATTGTGGCACATGGTTTTTGACACTGTAGAGTTGACAACAACGCATAAATAACCACAAGATTACTCAAGACCAGAACAAAGCTTCAAGGAGAGCGTATAAAAGGTCCTTTCAGTGTCTTGCTCTGACACCAATCCAGCAGTTCAAAGAAGCAATCTCTGCTTACTTGATACATTTGCTGCAGATTGTTGCAGTCCTTAGAAGACTGGCATATAGGGCAGACATAGAGTCTTCATGTCATGTTTTGGTTGACCTCCTATGTCATGTTGTTCCCTATCCATTTCATGTATGACTTTGAAAAGGAATCTAGATAAATTAGTGTTTTCAGAAAATGCTAAATTTCAATCAGTTACCAACTGTTACCATGGATTACATTCTTCTAGTTTTATTTAATAGCACACACCTAGTTGGCACAAGGGCAGGCCATAGACAAGAGACACTAAGAAACAAGGGTTTAGTGTTGAATGACATGCAGAAAACAGCATTTAGTAAAAAATCTGTAAGCAAAGAACTTTTCCCAAATGCAAACTCAAGCTCCTGACAAATAAGCATCAAAATACTTGTACACCCAAGAAAAGGAGGACTGACAGACCACTTCAGCATTGGTTTTGTGACAGTTTAAAACCTTGTAAAGAACTTCCTTTCTGCATGCAGCTGAATGCTTAGCCCAGCCTATATCTACAGTAATGCAATGGCAAGGCTGCAGAGCAAAAAGGGACAAAAAGTGAGGAAAAGTGAAAGCAGGGTTTGCAGTATGACTTTGCTGAGCATGCTGTGGTAATTCAACGATACAGAAGGCTTGCAGATATGGGTATTTTTCATATGCTAGATAATGTCACTAGAATGGCAGGGAGACATTTTTAGCTCTCAGAGGCATTTTTAACTTTCCTGTTTCCCTCAGGCATCTTCTAACTCCTGTTTCTGCCTCCTACTTGCCAGACCTGTGCAACTGTTCTCCCTGAACTGTAACAGCAGCTATCAACTTGGATTGGGTATAATTGCTTCAGTTTGATGCCACTTTCTTACCCTGCCTTTGCTATAGGTACACAAGGTAAGATATGGACTCACAACTGGACACAATCTCTTCTTGCCCTGAGCTAGTGCAGTCCCCAAGGCATTATACTTCTTGTATTTGATGTAGACTCCATTAAGTATCCATTGATATTTGCAAAATTCCTCAGTTTCTCAGAAGACAGAGCATTTTCAGCCTTTATCAATAAGCATGGGCTAAAGCTGCAGCAGGAAGAAACCATCTAGATTCTAGAGAACAAACTCACTGCCTGTGGAATTATCAGGGCAAGGCTTTTAGGGAGAGGTCACACTTCACTTAATTTTAACAAAGTCTATTCTTTCTGTTCCCATTTTTTCCCTTATTTTTACTCCCAGACCACATAGAATACAGGGTCTATTTTTCAAGTCACCTAGGAATCACAAGCTGCAATCAGGTCCTTGACATCAGTTTAATAATTAGTGTCTTTATAAGAGGAAATAAATTCCTTTGCTTTCTTGGTGGCATGTGTATGTTTCTGAAATGGCAGAGTGTAATTGGAATTTGTCCCTACTTTGTTCAGCCTACAGCCCATTCTACAACCCTTTGTCATTTGATTAGCTTGATTGTGGTGATTAAGGGCTTTGTGATTTATCTCTCCAGTTTTCTTCACCAAGTGAACATTGAAGTGGAGGAGAAAAGAATAGAGAACTTCAAAGCAATTCCCACAACCCAAACTGAAACTTCTACCTACACTGCAGGGCAGAAAATGAAGGAACATGAGACTTAAAGGAACATGGCATTTCTGATTTTTTTCAGGCTTTCTTTCAGTGCTCCCCAAAAATATGGGTATTTTCAAAGTACAGATGGAGGAAGCTAGATTATTCTGGCTTTGCTCATTCAATATCCAGTTCTTTATGATGAAAGAGATTATTGAAGAAAGCTGGGATGTGTCAATGCACAGTAAAATTGCATTGAACTCAAGGACGAATGTGCACAAACCATCCATCTCCTTTTTGCCTTGTAGCATTTATATATATGTCAGCACTGAGAAAAATTTAGATATTAATACAGTACTTTTTAATGTCACTTAGCAATAGCATTTCAGCATCTACTTTCTTGCTGCAGACCACTACAAGTTATTATGTATCCTCAGTTGGAAAGACAACAATGACTAGATGACCTTCTGATCTTATTATAGCATATTGTTGTTATGCTGTCTTGTGATCAAACATAAAGATTCAAATTTAAATGTGAAGAAACCTTGGACTTTCCTAGGAAGAAATAACAACAGAAGTAATACCTATGCGCCTGTCCTCACATTTTTGACTTTTGGGCAGAGTGAGAATATCAGAAAGAAAGCACACCTCCATTTTGATTTATTTAATTACAAAAATCACTTTCCATTTTGTTGGCTGCTGACTTTGTAGTACTGTATAAGCATATTCAAAATATTTTGCTTAGGGGACAATAGTGTACCAGGCCTAATATGATCATGTGCTGAAATATTTCTCTTTTTATTAAATATGATTATGATCAAGCCACAAGGTTGTCGGAGCCTGCTATACTAAAACGGGCAACAAGATGCAAGATGATTTTAAGCTCTGAGAAAAACATCAAAGGTGGAATACATAAATGTAAACATAGCAATTAGGAAATGGCATCTAAGAAATTTCTAGGCCCTTCAGCTGCACCTTTTGCCTCTGTTAGGACAGTAGCAGTAATTTTACAATGCCTTGTAGAACCCCCAATCCTGTGTCAATCAACGGACATTAAAGAATTAGAGATTCATTCCTTATACGTGTTCCTAATAGAATTAAAGAGACCTGCAACTCTATTTACTCCTTCAAGACCAGATGGAGTAGCTAAGTAGTTCGAGAAAGAATTTCTTAAACATTTGCATGAATAATTAATTATTTGATCCCTGACAAAACTGAAAAAAACCCACTGTTCTTGTATCACCTGAACACTTTTTTCCTCCTTGGGAAAACACTAAAACATATCTGGGGGGGTTGATCTACCTGACCCAGCATTTTTTGTATTTAAATGTTTCTTAAAGGATTTGTTATTATCATAAAATAAATAAACTTTAGATGAGATGTTTTAGACTAAAAAAATGAAATATCTTGACCTTCAAAGCCACAATTTAAACTGTCACTAAATTCAGCATGCTCTGGACATGCATTCAACTCAGCTTTAAATGAAGTTTATAAAATCCTGAATTTGCTTTTTTCCTAATCCTTGTTCATTATCCTTTATGCAACACTCTGGGCATTGTAAAACTTTCAGTAGATATATTTAGATGTGAATGATCTAAGTACTGACCAGAACCTGGATAGCAAGCAGAGAATCTGAAGTGAGCACCTTGGATTGAGAAAAAAGCAGTACAGAAAGGTTCCTCATTATGCAATGCTCTCTTCAGGTAAAGAGAGCAAGGTGAAGTCCAGTAAGGCATTTTGGCACATAATTATTGTTTAGACTTAAACTTCCTTGAAAACATTTAAGCTTAATTTTAATTTTCGTTCCTTTTCTGAAGGCCTTCCTCACCAATGCTTGTTCAGCAATCACACTAGCACCTCTCATAGAAACCTTTTGGTAGACCTGCCAGCTTTCCCTTGGTCAATCATTTTTTTAACATCCTCAGTAGACCTATTTTTCAGTAGAACAGCTAATAAGTAAATTCCCTCACTAACTCTTTCGTCTTTCTTGTTTTATTAGGCAAATTTCTCAACTGCTGCAGTCTAATAGCCTTCTAACTTTAGTTGTCCTGGTATTGTCATAACTGCCTATGCATTTCTCACTTGATCTACTTTCCTTAGGGAGTTCCTGCGGACACTGAAATTATAGAGCTGATGCCAGTCTCCATCTATCAGGCTCAGGCCAATACATAGATAGTTTGGATTTGTCCTATCACAACTTAGCCATTTTATTTTAAATTAAAAAGCCACATACAGGAAAGAGTATAATGTCACAAAAATGCTTTAAGAGCAGGACAAAATAAATCTAAAATAAGGGTAAAGAAGGCTGAATTAAAAAAAAAAAGCTACAATATTAAAGATAGTGATATATTAAGTGGGGAATACAGTATTTAGCAGTCTAATAGAAGCATATAGAGCAACTACATTTAATTTGGATATTTTACCTGTGTTGTTTTCTGAATTTATCAGGAAATATAACAGTGCAGGTCAGCTGTTTGTTAGCAGATCTCTTTCTTTTCTCTTTCTATTTGAATTGTTAGATCATTTTTTTCACATTTTTTAAAACTCCTTTGTAATTTTGTTATTGTTATTGAAAATATTAGTAAAGTGCATTTAACACCCATGAGAATCTCTTCCTGGTAGGCACTGTCACATATGACATTGTCCGTTATATTTTGTAAAGTTGACACAAAGCTCCCTAGTGTCTGTTTAGGTGATGTAATTGAATTAATTACTTATAGCAAGCTGCTCATGAGAGGGTTATAAAGTAACAAATGTCAAACCTTTGCCAGAAGACAATAAGACATTATTGGTAAAGAGAAAGTCTGCATTATGCCCAGTGGCAAATCTGGGAATAGTCTTCATATTTCATGTCAAATTTGTCTTTTGGTCTCACAAAATTGAGTATATACTGTGGTGGTTGAACTGAGATAAAATTTCAAAGATTACTAATGAGAATACCAATTGTAAAGACATATGAGTGAATAGGTAATTTCCAAAGATTAATATCTTTCTCTTTTGATTGATTATTCTCTTTCCCCCCTCAGTTCTTGTTATCCATAAGGTGGATAGGAATTGGAATATACACCAGGATAATTCCATCAAGTGTCTTAAGATGGCATTGGGTACCCAAAGCGTCATCATCCAAGAGTCAACATAAAAACTACTTTGGATTCCATTATTACCAAAGAAATTGGACCTTACTATCTAATGAGCTTGGCTAAAAGAAGGAACAAAAGGGGGGAGATCACTCTATCACACAGACTATATTTAATTAGATGTATGAAGTGTGCTTTGGTCTTACATTTTCTTCAAAGATGTTCAGACACAGAGAGAAAAAGAGAAAGAGCCTTTTTTTTGTAACATATTCTAACCTGAAATGACTCTTCAGCTTATATTTCATAGAATCATAAAATCATAAAATCATAAAATCATAAAATCATAAAATCATAAAATGGTTTGGGTTGGAAGGAACCTTTAAAGATCATCTAATCCAACCTCCCTGCCATGGGCAGAGACCTCTGTCACTAGATGTGTTTGGTCAAAGCCTCTTCCAACTTGACCTTGAACACTTCCAGGGATGGGGCATCCACAACTTCTCTGGGCAACCTGTTCCAGTGCCTCACCGCCATCATAACAAAGACAGTCTTCTAAATATCCAATCGAAACCTACCTTCTTTGATTAAAAACCATTGTCCCTTGCCCTGTCACTGCAGGCCTTGGTAAAATGTCTTTGTCTTTCTTTAGAACAGAACAGAACAGAACAGTTCAGTTAGGAAGTACCTACAATGATCATCTAGCCCAATTGCCTGGCCAATTCAGGGCTGACCAAAAGTTAAAGCATGTTATCAAGGGGATCATCAAAATGCCTGTTAAACTGACAGGCTGGGGCATCCATCTTCTCTCTAGGAAGATGTCGTGTTGAGTCTAATGAGTGCCCAGGGGTTGGAGGGCAGACAGCTCTCTTGTTGAGTCACGCAGTTCAGAAAACATCCTCTTGCCTTCTAAACTCCTTCTCAGAGAGGAGTCTAGATTGGCTAGATCCAATCCTAGTCTCAGACTTTGTCAACAGTGTAAAGGATTATATATACAGCCACTCATCAGAGTTAATGTTCGCCTGTCAAGGCCCAGTTTAAGGACTTTCACTAAGAGTCAATATTTGCCTGTCAGAGTCCAGTTTAAGGACTTTCACTGGAACAGTTTCAGAAAGCCGAAAAAATAGATGATTTATTAAGGCGACAGATACAACAAATTCAGAATTGCCATTGATAAATACACTTACTGCAAAATTGAGCTCAAGTCAAGAATACAGCACTTTTATTAGTAATATTGTTCTGGGTAACATCTGACATAGTCGAGGGTGCAAATCTTACCAAAGAGGCATTCCTGCTTTGGGAGGAGAGACATCTAGGTTCATCGACTGATCCTGTAGTTAAAGTTCACATCCTTGAAGAAAAATAAAAGATTCTAAAAAGCCAGATTTTATACTCATGACAAGGTGAAACTAAATAAATTACTGTGTGCCAATTGGCCCTTAACAAGGTGTCGGTTCTGGAAGGTCAGTTGGGCCTGGTGGTTAGCCATAGAACAGGGAGGATTCAGTACAGACAGGTTTATGGCTTCACGGAAGCAACATCAGGCTGTAAAGCCCCTACTTCACCTCAGGCATCACTCAATTGACTTGCTTGTTAGACCTCATCGCCATCTGTTTTCTGAGATAGGCATGCTGCTCAAGTCAAACTCCTGAATCCACTTTGAGCTGAATACAGTCATTCATTGTTAGGTCAGGATGGTTTGGGGAGGACCACACTGCCACAGAAGCCTGTTCCTGTGTTTGGCTACCCTCTCAGTAAAGAAATGCTTCCTAATGTCCAGTCTAAACCTCCCCTGGAGCAGCTTTGAACCATTCCCACATGTCCTATCACTGGATACCCAGGAGAAGAGATCAGCACCTCCCTCTCCACTTACCCTCCTCAGGAAGCTGTAGAGAGCAATGAGGTCACCCCACAGTCTCCTTTTCTCCAAACCAGACAAACCCAGAGCCCTTAGCTGCTCCTCATAGGACGTTCCTTCCAGCTCTTTCCCCAGCTTTGTTGTCCTCCTCTGGATGCATTCAAGGACCTTCACATCCTTATTAAATCGTGTGACCCAGAACTCAAGGTCAGGCCACACTAGTGCTGAACACAGCTGTATAATCACCTCTTTTGACCAGATTTTTATAACATGTCTGATGCACCCCAGGGTGCAGTTTTCCCTCTTGGCTGCCAGGGCACACTGCTGGCTCATATTGAGCCTCCTGCCACAGTAGTTAGATAGGACTTTCCTTTTTTATATAAGCCCCCTTCAAGTGTTGAATGGCAGCTATAAGGTCTCCCCAGAGCCTTCTCTTCTCCAGGCTGAACAACCCCAACCCTCTCAGCTTTCTTCATATGAGAGGTGTTCCAACTTTCTGATCATTTTTGTGGCCCTCCCCTGGACCTGCTTTGACAGATCCATCTCTTTGTTGTGCTGGAGATCCCAGAGCTGGAGGCAGTACTCATGAGAGCAGGGTAGAGGGGGAAAATCACCTCCCTTGACCTGCTGGCCATGCTCCTTTCTATGCAGCCCATATGATTGCTTTTCTGATCTACAAGCACACATTGCTGTTTCTTGTCCAATTTTTCATCCCCCAGGATCCCCAAGTCCTTCTTTACAGGACTTCTCTCAATCCGGTCTTCTCCCATTCTGTACTGATACTGGGGATTTCTCTGTAATTTGGCATCATGAAATCTCAACCTGATTTACTAAAACCCAACCATAGACCATGAGAAATATTTCTTCAAGTTGCTCTCCATGTAATTGTTTTAAATCAGTATAATTTGTTCTTCAGTAGAGCTAGTTGAACATTACTATTAAAAAGATTGCTTAATTAATTCTAATTTAGTACTCCTCTTTTAGAACCAGACTGTAAACCCATTAGGTGCGTATCAGATCTTTTACTTTTTTTGAGTAATCCCATCAGAAAGAGTTACATGTTTGAATAACTGCTAGCCACTAGGAACAAAAACTTTGTACCTCAGAATTCCCGAGTTATATATATTATCTTAATTTTTTAAATAATGCAGGAGTTAAGACCAAATAATGTTAATTATAAATAGGATTTTCTGAACTTTTAAGTGAAAAAGTGAATAGAATATATAAGAAAAAATAAGGCTTGGATCTGATCTTTTTGTATACACATCATAAGATATCTGCAGTTTCAAATATACTTCAATAATCAGGGGAAAGGAACAAATCAAAACAAATCAAAATGTAACTGTATAGTGTTCAAAGAAAGAACCTAAGAACAGAAAATATCGTGAATAAATGTAAAAGGATCTCAATTTCAAAAGAAACCATGAAATATACAGAGGGGGAAAAGTAACAGGTATTTCTGAACATGTAATATTGAAAAAGTTGTGGTTATTTTTTTATCCATAAATTTTGCCTTAAATATTTAAGATCTTTTTGTTTTCAAGATCTGTTCATTATTTTCTTTCATGTTTACTAGTTTACCAGTTACTGTAGGATCATCACAAACTATTTTAATGCTGCAAAAGACAAGGAAAATCTCTCCCTCAGAATGGTTAAGTATCTCAGCTTAACCCCTATCACACAAATGTACAAAGCCAGGCTTACGAAGTTATCAGACAGTACAGGGATAATAGCCAATTTCAGTTTCCATTAAAATAATGCGTTATGTAAATTGTCAGAGAACTGTATTCAAGTGGTTGAAATGTGTAGCCAGCTGCTTTCACAGATATTTTAATTATTTTATCAAGGAAACTTCATGGTCTTTGGTATATGTCCACAGAGCAAAGACTTGGTTAAATTATTTTGCTAGATGATTTGCATTAGGTCTCTGGATTTTAAGCTTTTTATGAATATAGCAAATTTTATGGAAAAATTCCCTCAGGAAGCCCCTGATGGCACTTAATTTGGCCTTCTTCAATGTCAAATATGCTATGAATAAGCTTCTTCATAGTGGAAGATGAGAAATTCTTAATATGTTGTGAAATATTTGATATGTGCACAATCTGATGAATTTTGCTATTTTTAAAGGGCAAATTCTACTCTCAGCATTCTTTTTTGTTTTCGGTTCCTCTGTGACTGTAGAGACCGTTTCTGAGCAAAGACAGTAGCTCTTACTTTACTACCCAGCGTTCACTATGTAAACACAGCAGATAAAACGAACAGATTGTTTGCAGCATAAATATTAAAACCATTTCTTAGAAGTTGCACAGGCTGGTCTTTATTTCTTATCATAAATTCTTCTATACCAAACAAATGTGTGTGTGCAATAATATTTTTTTAAAAGCCCCACAAGTGTTATTAAAAACATGTCATGTTATTGATGTTTCCTAGACACTATTAAAATACTGAAAGCTAAACCTATCAGACTTCCTTCCCATTAGATGTATTTCCTAAATCAGTCACCACTGTAATATGTGTGTCACCCTCTTTCTCTCCTACCTCTACATCTCTCTCACTTCACACACACCCCCACACACCCACCCCTAAAATAAATTCAAAGAGAGAATTCCCTTTTCTCCTTATTTTGTCTGTTCTATAGATTCTTGAGATTCTGTTTTGATGTCTTAAAAGACTATCATAAAGGAAACTGTTTCGAGTAACTGAGCTAACATAACATCTTTCATTTAAAACTGTCTAAATGGATTTGTGGCTGGTCATGATGCCATGACATCTATTTGATTTTCCATATCGTAGCTTAGACCTATGCAATGCACATGCTAGAACACATGACTAAACGCTAAAGGAACTGAGTGCAGAGGGGCAGAGAGGAAAGCAAAATACCCTGAAACAATCTCCTTTTCATCTCTTCTTTGGAAATTTGATTCCTGAAGGTGACTGGTCCTCCTCAGCTTCAAATTTCTCAGGAAGCATGTATCAAACTCCTGCACCAATATCACGTATATTGTTTTTCTTTCTTATGCAGCTCTCCAGAACAGCAGAATGCTCTCCCTGAGAGCAGAATGACTGATTCTCCTTTTCTGAAGTAATATGACCATGCCTTTGGCAGTACAACCCTTTGACAACTTCTGTCAAAGTCATCTTTTCCTCCCACTAAAGTAAAATATCTCCTCTGGTAGTGTGAACTCATGTTCCAGCACTTTCACATAACCTCTGAGTAATATGTTCCTCATTTTTTCAAATTAATAGTCTGAGGAAGCTATAAAGGTCTTGGTTTCACTGTGGTTCCCTCAAATCACCAGTCACTTTTGAAAACATAGACTGGAGTATCCAGAATATCACATCAGAAAGTGCAATGATAGCTAACACTTACCTCACTGCAAAGAGTCCACTGCAAAGCAAATGTTTTCTGCTATGTGATAATGAGCACACAGAAAAGCTGGACAATCCACTGTGACAGCCATGCATTGCTAGGAATCCTCTAGCAAGATATGCTAGTTTAATTCTTGTATTTTACCACATACAACACTAAGGAGTTCCCCTTTGCTTGTAGTAGCTGAGCAGCTGTCGGTTCCCAGAAAGATTTTAACAGTCCTGTACCTCAGTTTTCTATTGAGTTTAACTACAGTGATTATGTCCATATTCAGGTACCATACTTATACTCTATAGTACAGACCAATGCACGTAGAAAACAGCAGGGCCACTCACAAAATAAAGTTGTCGATCACCTTGCTTAGGCCTAGTGGCCCCTTCTATCCTGCTTCAGAGTCAAATTGCAGGAACAAATTCCTGCAGCAGTGTGATTATTGCTGATGAGGAAGAACTGTAGTGTTCAAAGTTCTAAGTACTAGATAGATAAATACATTGAAAGACAGATAAATAAATAGATATAGGTGCAGGAAATTAAAAATTATTCCATCCTGGTCCTTGGAATTCCCTCTCCTGTTCAGATCAAAAATGTCTTCATTTGTACTGTGAATGCTGAGAGATAATAGTCAAATGGGCAAAGATGCATATAAATATATACATATGTGTATTTATAGGCCTATAATTACATTATCAGGCAAGGATTTCAACAAAAAGTGATTCTGCAAAATGTCAGGAACTTTAAAATTTAAACTATAAAGCGGCATGTTCTTGACTTATTCCCATCAGTGTTCTGACGAACCTGAGAATAAACACATGTTTATCAACTTTGACAGTAATTATCCAGGAAAAGAAAGTGAGAACCTTTACATGTCAAGTTGCTTCAACTTAAAATATACAGTTTCTGAGGTGCTGTCAAGTACAGTTAACTAATAAGAGCTCTGCTGGAATGCAGTGACAGTGTGCTGACAATCTCCAAGTCTGTGCAAGATCAAGGCGACTTAGAACCTTGTACCAATTATCTGTCAGATAGATAACAGTCTCCTACAACTGTCACGTTTGCAGAAAGAGAAGTGAGAATGAGGAGAGACACCTTAATGAGACATATGGTACTATGGTCTCTGGTCCTCTGAACTAGGCATGTGTCATAGGTACTGCCGAGGAGAATAACTTCTACCTTCATCCTTCATGGGATGCTGTACATTTACCTGGCTGCATAGGTTGTTTCAAGGTATGTTAGCTCAGACCAGTTTTAGAGCTGACAGAAAACAGAGTGATGTTACCCGGTGCAGAAGAATCTATCACAAAACTGAGCACGAGTGCAGACTGGCATGACATGAATCATTCTTTACGCAACAAATAAATAACAAGAGCAAAAAATGAACCTAGCATGTTTCCTAGCAGTCATCTGGCAGCATGATAGGAAAACATCGGAAATATTTACAGTTATAGTTTTTGGCAGTGAAATCATAGTAGGTATTGCTAGCAATACTCAATTTAGCAGGTCAGCCAGTTGCAGTTACTAATCTGGAAATATTGACATAATTGATGAAAGAAAAAAGTCTTGTTGAAAAACTTGAATAATTCAGTATTTTATAATACTCTGAAGCTTTTAGTCTTGGTATGAATTTTTAAATTTTTTTTTTACAGAAATGTTTTAAATTCTTTAGGGTTGAAATATTAAACTTACAAGAGTTAAAAAGTCATTTTAATGTAAAAAACCCTATTTTGAAGATAAATAGTTTGACTGATGCTACAACTAATAATTTGTATTCCTAAAGCCCTCCTGGATTAAACACACATAAATCCCCAAAGTTATTTACGTATAGAAATAGATAGACTAAGTTTTTGAATAGCTTACCTAACACAATGAAACCGAAATAGAGGAGGTGAAACAGTTCGGGATATTACTCGTGTCTCTCAAAATCAAACTAACCAGAATATGAAATGCTTTCTAATTCCAAGCAGAAGTTCAAGGAAGCAAAATGTCTCCTTCTCTTTATCTATGAGTTACCCTCCCCTTCTCCCCCTAATTTCTTAATTGCAGTCAGCTGTTGACATTTGAAAAGAGTGTAAGAAAATCCCAGTTTGGAAAAACTCTCATTAAACATATCACCCAAATCAAATCAAAACACAGCTCTTTAAGGAATGTACAGTCCAATAATATTTCTGGTATTCTTTTCCTCATAATTTATTTGCTTTGTTTTCTGGGACAGGCTCATACTTTGGGGAGAAATTATTTATTGATTGAAATATATGAATAGGCATTAGACATTCTGGGGGAAAATACATTTTCACTTTCTGAGTCCACTAACAAAAAGTTATACTGTAATGTGGTAAGTTGTATATTATAACTTCTGTTGTAGTTTGCTAATAGCAATACAAGTATGAATTTAATGTTTCATTGTCTTGAAGATCTCAGAGCAGTTTTCCTGTTTTATTATTCTATTTTTTTGTAGAAGGTTTAGGATATTTCATTTAACAATTCTCTACTCAAGCAACAATCTGAACTATAAATTACCCCCACACAAAAAATTTTGCATTATTCTATTCCTAGAATTATCTTCAATTATTCTAAAATTTCTTCTAAAATGCTGAAAATACCATGGACAATTCTCTTTCACTGACCAGGTATAATAACTTGGAAGGATGAAGAACTGTGAACGCATTCAACACGACAGAGAAAATTCTCTTAACGGTGCTTTGCAGGATTCATGAAACCAATGCCTGTTGAAATGTCAGTACAAAATTCTCTGTTCTTTCATTCTTGGAATGTTTCCTTAAGTATATGTCTCTTTTGTAAGCCTGGATATGGATCAATCATTTTTCCACTGAGGAAGAAGACAGGAAGCTGAAGATAGTGCAATGTTGTATTCCAGGCGCTAGCTAAAAAAAAAGCACAGGTTATTTCTTTTGGCAATAGCACAGAAGAGATAAACCATGTAACACCCATCTGTGAACTTCTCTCTCACATCAGGGAGTACAAAAGGTCAAGCTTCTGAAGGCAGAACACTAAAGTTCTCTCTTAATTCTGGGAGAATTTAATGCAGACACTAGTGAGGCTGGGATGTGAGTCTAAAGAGTATAAAAGCTTCTGAGCTGTTTGGCTTTTACGTTTTTTATAATAGATAAAAAATAATGGGGCAGAGATATTACATAGGCAAAAATCAGCTGTAGTCTATTCACTAAATTTACCTAATAAATCAGGTTATATCTAGATGTCAGATTCTCAACTCTGATATTTTTTCTTTCCAGTGCAAGGTTGTTAATGTTGTGTGGCATTCCTTATTGGTCACAATTAAGCTTAGAACCAGACCAAAGATCTCAGACTGGTTCTGATCACTGTAATAACTTTCTCCAGAAGAAAAATAAAAAAAGCACACACACCCCCACACCCTCACACACCCCAGTAGATCCCCAAACCAAAGAACAAAAACACCTCAACAGTAAGGAACAAATTAAAAATTAGTATTATTCTGACTCACAGAACTTCAAGGCTGGAAAGACACGTTCTTGCTTTTAGGAATAGCATTCATGGGCTAATGTGACAGCACATTCCCCAGGTAGCTGATGATACCTGTGCTGAGGTCCATGAGATTGCATCTAGAGCATCGCTGCAATGACAAAGCCTATTCACAAAAAATGGCTGAGAGATGGTGCTTTCTGCATCATGTCTGATTGATGGTAAACCAAGTTTCTGCATGACACCTCATTCAGCTGGGGTACTGAATGTGAAACCTTCCTCCTCAGAAATGTAGAATGTGTTGACTTAGAAGATACGTCTTTAAATCTTCCCCTGCTCTTTTACTTCCCATGCTCTTTTGCTTTCTTTCAGATTGTCTATTTTTAAATTCTTCTCATAGTGTAGCCCATGTTCACACTTCATATTGTTGATTTGCTTTACTAACGAAGTGGGAGACCTGAGCTCTGGATCTGACTCACGTCAACTATAGAGCACTCAAGGATTCCTTAAAATTATTTCACATGAGTACATATGTACACTTCCTTGCCTTCTCTGGTACATGGGTCACTCCCTCCAGAGGTGTCTCCATTTTGCCATTTTTCCATTTCATGTCATAAAACTGGAGTCAGGCTCAAGAAAATTAATAAGTACACTCAGGAGTGAAAATCAGAGATGTAAAATTTTTGACCTGGGCTATAATTTTTAACAAGGAATTAAGTTCATGATCCTGAGATCACCAAAAGTAATATTTGACAGTAATAGGTGTATATATGAACAGGGCTTAAGCCCTAACTTAGAGATGCTGTTCCAGAAGGTTGAAAATAAAATCCAGTGCATTAGAAGAGATGAGTCAAAGAGCAGGATTCAGGTAAGTGCTAAGCTGATCCACATCAGTGAGTGGCTGATGACCCCTGAGAAATGCTGAGGAGAGGAGATGGCCATATATACCCTGGCTGAACGGATGTTTGGTGGCTAACCTTCTCACAAAAGACTGGAGGAAGAAGTGGTTGTGATGATCTTACATTTTGTATGATGCTGACACTTATCATTTCACCTTGTGTAATGGGTTATAGAGTAATTATCTGGGAATCTCTGCTCTGAGTAGTCTATTCCACACCAGAAATGTAAACTGAAGTCTTCTATATCCCAGGTTGTACTGGGATATAAAAAAGCTGCTGTCACTGACTTTTCTCCTTGTCTATGTCTGTGTGAAAGTAGGTGTGCTCAGAGTATACTTGCTAGTTCAGTCAATTAGAGTTAGGCAGAAGAGATGCCTACTTCGTGAATGACAAGCAGGATTGATATAAGTGTTGGGTACTGAATTTGTCAGACTTAAGAAGAGACATCACATATCAATATTGAGAGGAGGGGTTTAGTGAAAATGTAGGTTATAGTGAAATCAGGAGCTTATGGTATTAACCATTAGATTAATAAGAATAGAATAATTTCTAGTGTCTACAATTTGGAAGTACAAGCCTATAATGCAGTTGGAGACATTAATATTTAACTAAAATTTATATTAATCCTTAGCCTATAACAAAAATAATGGAGTCTTTGAAAACATCCTGAGTCTCAATACAGTCATTTACACAGAAGAAAGACATTCCAGCCATAGAAAGTTTGCAGACAAAAGCTGTTAATGAAGATTTAGTTCTAGTAACATTGTTGTAGCTGTTATTGCTACTTGTTAAATGTGTTTTTTAAAATACTTTATCCTTTGCACAGACTTGAACCTTCTGTGGAGTGATGTAGTAACAAGACAAGCAAACCTGCAGCTCCATTGTTGGGTAAAAAAATGGGAAAACATCTTCTGTGCATTGAGAGAAACAGTCAGCAAGAAATTATACAGATTAATTTTTTAAAAAAGATAAAATCAGATGGGGTAAAAATCAATTGTGCAAAAATGATTCCGCAGCCACCTACATGCAAATAAAAAATTTGTGACAATGTATTTAAAGGACATTCATGTATCTGACATCTTAATTTTAAGTAATGCAATTAAGAAATTAAATCTAAATAATTTTGATTTATGCCTTTTTCTAGTAATTTTACCTCAAGTAAATAGAAGTAAAACTATAAATGTGCCGGGTGATATTGTTGATAGATAAGAAAACCAAAATGGGCTCCTGTTCACACCAAAAGTTTATTTAGCTCAGTATTGTGACTCTCTGACAATGGTCCACAGTGGAGGTCTAGGAAAAAAAATACAAGCACAAGCGTGCAGTAATAGTTCCCCAGACTATTCCTCTAGTCTCAAACAAATTGTAGTTCAGGGACTTTCTGACTCGATGGGGATGTTTTCATACTTAATAGCCTGCCACAGATCTTTTTCCATGATTTAAGCCAGGTACTTCTTGAGCCTCTGTGGATTTTTAGCAGTCTTTGGCAAGGAGCTCCACAGCTTAGATACCTGAAGAACAGCTTCCTTCTCTTTCTTTTGAACCAGCACCTTGAGAAGTTTTTAGCACTCCTCACTTCTTGTACTTAAGACTGTGAACAATCATCAGGTATTTGCCTTCTTCATATCACTTTGAATTATATTAATAGAGTCCAGCAGATGCAAATACAATCTTTACTTCAAACGACTAGAACCACTTGGCTGCTGACCTATAGAATGATGGCACTTGGCATCGTACAATTCAAGACAATGCAGAAATGTAGAGAGAAAGTATGCACAACAGAAATAAATCAGTTGGAAAACCTGGTTGGTCTATCTGGCCTAAATGAAGTAGCAGTCTTAAAATATTTTTTAAAATAACTGGTAAGCTGATTTTGCAATGAAAAGTCACCAGCCATAGTCCTGCTGAAAGCAAAGAATGTTTGCTGTTGCTTTCAGTGGCTCATTTCACCATGAAGTTTCAAATTTATTTCTAGGGATCAGAATATGCTGTATCTATGGTGACATGCCAAACCAGCACTTACAAGTACTGTTGCTGGCACAACGTGTAGAAATAAATTTTCATACCAGTATTTTGATGGATTTGTATTAATGGCTGTAAATGTTCATTGTGGTCACAGATTCTTAATTAATGCTACTATATCTTTTGCAAACTTCTTGTGAAATTCATGACCAGACTCATCATGACATGCTGAGTATATCTCTAGGATATTTTTACAGGCTTCAAAAATAAACTTGTATTAAACATTTTAAAGTTGCCTTATTCCTCATAAATAGAAGGAACTAGGATTCTGTTGAATCTTTGAAGTTTATTGGAAAGAGTTGTGGTCTTAAGACCTAACCAAATAATTTTACAAGGGAATAGAATGTATTAATGTTAACATTACTGTCGTAAACATTTCTGACATTGACCACATTATGCCTAACAGATCAATAATTTTCAGCTACTTAATTATCTGGGTGACTGCATTTGCCAATTCAAACATAAATAAATGCTTTACCTGATCAAATACTTTATAAAGGTTGAGAGAATTGCTTCAAAAGAATAAAGTGTTGTAGTCCTAAGGAGTTGCAATGTTTCCTACACACTGACTACTTGACATTTTTTATGTAAACTAAATTCATTTTTTGAGCATTTCTATTTCAGAAGTGACATTAAGGAGCAGTTAGCTGTACCATAAGAGAATCACTCAGAACTGTGTTATGTCCAGGCTTACTTCCAAATTACCTTGAAGAGAATTTAAACACACAGCAAAGATGTAGAAGCTAGATAAGCATAAAAGTCAAGGCTGCCTCTGCAGGTGAAAATTCTATTATAACATGCTAAGAAATTGGAATATGATAAATTAAATCAACAAAATAGAGGGGGAAAATGCAGCACCAAGTTTGTTTTTTCAGTAATGTAAAGAAATTTTGGCAAAGCTTTTGCTACACTTTGTTCCCAGCTAATTAAAGCAAATCCTGTATCTCCAGAAATGAAGGAAACTTGCTTTAGGGATATTTAAAATCTTATTAGAGGTCTAGATCTTAATTTTATAACTGATCCTATGAGAAAATAATCCCAAACTCAAGGACTTCCTAACTTTTTTAGTGTTTAAACAGGGAAGACTACTGAGACTCCCATCACTGTACTATAATAACATATGTTATAAAAAGCAAGATTCTTTTGGCATTCAGAAGTAACTAGTTTCAACCCTAGCCTTTTAGTCTTATTACAGGAATCCATTTTACATTCAAATCTTACAGTAAAGCCAACCAAAACAGTACATTGCTTTTTTATAGCGGCACAGAATGCAATGGGGCAATTTATAAACTCCTTTCAGAAAATGAAAATTAATAAAATCTCACCGGGAGATGTTATTTTTATGCAAAAATTACAAAGACTAGAGAAACTCCCTTGATGCTGCCATATTTGCAAAATTTAATGATACTCTGTACTTCCAGCATTCCTTTCTTCTGGATGTGTGCTGAACTTACTAGAAATATGAGGCACAAAGTACACATAGAAAAGAGCAAAATTTCAAGATTTCTGAATCTTTTGTCTATATCTTGCAGAAGGACTACAAGACCACTGATGATACCTAATCATCGCACCATAGCTCATGTTCCACGAGAAATGCTTACATTTTGAGGCACTGTCTGAAAAATGTTAAGCTATGATATGTAGGAATTCTTTTTTTTTTTTTTTCTTTTTTTTTCATATGCTATTTCTGAGATTGTGGTCAGACTGCTCTGTCTGCTTTTGGAGTCTCTTTTAAGAAAACACACATTACAAAGGGTTCAGAGAGAAGTTTCTAGAATGATCTGTAGTCTGGACTGGGAAACATGTTAGGAAACATCTAAGTACATTCATCTAATTGATTTATCAGAAAGATAGTTAGAAATTGAACTGTAACAAGATCCAATGACTGGAAGTTAAACCATTGTACACTGATGGCACAAAGCATTGAAGGAGTGCTTCAGAGAGACTGAAGACTTTTTGCTAAAGGCAATGCCTCTTCTGACTACAAAAAGACAAGGTAAAAGGCCTTTTGTATTATATTTAGAGCAAAGGTGAAAAGCCTAAGCTGAAAATACTTGTTTGATTTACATCATATAAAGGACCAAACTTCAGACTAGTATGGAGAAAAAGTATCTTTTTCTATAACAGTCTTTCAGGACAGGAAACATGGTACAAGGTGTTGGACTGTTGCATCCTGAAGCCAATTCTGATTCTGTCACCATTGTGCTGGCCTGTTTCTACCAAAGTCATTCTTCATTGTGGCAATTGGAAAGCAGTCAGGTTCAGATCTCCAAATCCAAAGTGGTAGAGGTGGAAGCTGCAAGGCACCCAGTGCAACAATGGTCATATAGAAATGACAATATATAATGTCATATAGCAACTAACATCACACGATTCAATTCACTGGCTATTTTCACCAAAAATCAAATCCCCTTGAGGCACACATTGAACTTTCCCATACTCCTGCATTACCTGCCAAGTGCACCCAGGTCCTTGAGCAAAAACAATCCCACAAATGGGTTTGCCTTTACCTCATACAAAAAAATCAGGTTTTTTTGAGGGTAACATTCAAATGCAAATTAATGGTTTGCTAGTGTCATCATTAGTATTTACAGCAGTCTGAATTACTGTGCCTATTAAAATGTAGCAGTAGCTACTGTGTCAGGTAAATGAAAATAAGAACTTTTGGACACTGTGAACTGAGAGAAGGTTGGATGTTCAAACATTTATTTGCTACTGGGGGAGTAATGCTCTATTTTTTATATATATATATTTATTTTTTTTTGTTATTTTTCACATAGTAAGCCTTAAGCTTGCAGCACCACCAAACATAATAGGTGAAAACAGAGTTATGACTGACATGGAAGGCTGCAGCTGAGGTCATTATGGCTCAGACAGCTGAAAGGACAGTCATGTTTCTCAATGTAGAACAATCCACCTTTTTGTTATAGTAGGGGAAAGAGACAGAACAAGTTGGCACATTGCTCAGTGGAAGTGTTCCTGACACAACTGCTTTATTTCTTTACAAATAATGTCTTGGAGTCACTGCATAATTTTATGTTTATGCCTTTTTCTGAATTCTGGATACTGAATAGTTTCTTTTCTATAATTGATTTGTGTATTGGTGTTAAACGGCTTCAGCTAAAATGTATTTGTTGCAAGTGAAATGCAAACAGAAAGCAGGCATTTGGGTAGACTGTGCTATTAGGTGCCACCCAGATTTATGTGTAAATAGTCTGGAAGGAGACCCATGGCTCTTATGGCCTTATGCCCTTCTCAAAGTGTATATTAGCTGTCTGAGAAGCTTAGAATATCATACCCACAGTATGAATGTTGTGCATCCAGTGCAACCTATTTAAAGTACTTTGTGAGTCAAGGTGAACCAAACTTATTAAAATAGGTGTTGAAAATGTTCTAATGTCTTACAAAAAATCTAGCCTTTGAACACTCAAATGTGTGAAAATTCATACAAAGGTACACCAAATTCATGTATGTGCATGTATGAAAAACCAGTATCTTGTTCTTGGGCAAACTGAGATCGGTATGTACATATTGCAAAACTCAGTTATGTGGCTCAGATGTTTTTTTGTTTCTTTTTTTAAACTCCCCAGAAGTGAGTGTATGTTCCTTGACAGAAAGTCAGCAAGCTGTCAGATAGAGTTCACTGTATGAGAGCAATATGGTTTCATTTAGGGGGAACATTTCTGAGAATGTTAAGGAGCTGTCAAAAGGAATCCACTTTATTACTGCTTAACATTAGATTCAGAACTAAAACCACATAAAATAATTCCAGGAAATAAAAAAAAAAACCAAACCCGACAGTACTCCTGTCTTTCATTTTGAACAGCAATGTGGGAACAAAATATATGGCTCCTGTTTTGCTGTGGGTGTTTAGTTTCTTACAGGAATTTGTAAATTTGTGGGTAGAGTGATTATAGTGCTTGAGATTTAGCATATTCATAAAGGGAACTGCAGATGTGATAATATCAGTTATTGGTTATAAATAAATGCATGATCATATGCATTAATACTGTCTGATATTTTAAGTACATGGAATAAGCTCATGTGAATGAAATAAATAAATCCTGAAATAAATATAGCAGCTTAGTCACAATGCCTTACTTAATGATACATGAAAAATGAATGAACAAATAAATAAATATTTGCATTTTCTTGTTATGGGAGCATATGACATAATTAAAAAGATCTATGCAGAATATAAACTAGCTAAAAGGATGAAGCTGACTCCATTTAAATTTTGTGAAGTCAGTTAAGTCAGTATCAGACCTAGGGGAAGTCTATTCAATAATGTTGATAATATTTATTAATATTATTGTATTAACATGTACAAGTCCCAGATAGGATGACATTTAATGAAAGCTGAACTGTTATTTATTTTAATAGTCTAAAATAGCCTAAATAGTCTCAAATTGTTTATTTTAAGCCTTCAGCTCTCAACCTGACTTCAAATTTATATATGGACTTACATAGTTCTGGGATCTACCACTATCAAAAAGTGATGTTTGCCACCACATCTGGTGCAAAACGTTTCTGAATAAAATCTACAGGGAACGAGGTGAGAAAAAGATAAAATGGGAGGGAAAAACCACTTCTCAGATTACTTTGAAATCACATGTCATGGATTGGGGAAGGCACTAATGCCATCAATGAGTTCTTTTATATGTGATAACACTATTTTTTTTTTCAAAATTAGATGCTTTTCAGGTCATCCTGAAGTGTATGCGCATTGGTTTTGTTGTATTTTACTCTGGAGAAAGAAAAAAGAAAAAATATTTCAAAGAGAAAGAAATCCAAAATAGAAAATCTCATTTCATTTAAGTCAGCTTCTCCTTGAACAAAGAAAACCACAACCCTTTTAGGAAAAAAAAAAAAAAAAAAAAAAAAGCGGCTGTTTTTGTCTTGTCTGTAATATTTTTGCAACAAAGTATATATTTCTAAATATTCTTATAAAATGTATCTAAGTTTTCTCATGCTTCAGATGAAAAATATCCCAGGCTAGAAAGAAAAGAATTTAATCAAATATGTCTGCTTTTTCAGAAGTCAGAGATTTCAGAGTTGATACAATATCAGTGGAACAAGGTAGCTCTTAGCTTTTGAAGATCTTATTTGTAAACCTGACAATACCTATGGGGAAAGGCAGGAAAAAAATTCCCAGCTTTTGGAAACTAGTGGAAAAGCAGCATCTCATCCTAGAATATATTACATTTGTTCAGACTTCAGTGTGCTAAAATTCACTGCACAACCAGTACAACAATAATTTGGTTTGACAAAAGTAAGTGCACAGTTCTCTTTATTCTATGACTTCTTCAATTAAGCCACATTTTTTATGACTGCCAAACTTACGGCACACGTTGAAAAAAAAAGAAGTTTATAAGGAAAAGATATCAGCAGTTAATCTAAGGCTTAATTTTATGTCTGATTTTCATTTATTCATAATTTTCTGTTTTTATAGGTAATGTTCACCCAAGGTTTTTTTTATCCTCCTTTGCATTTATAGAAGTTTAAGTTAAATGGTTTCTGTCATTTCTAATAATCAGTTTAAGCATAATCAATATTTATTTTCAAGGATTCCTCTTAGAAATTTTTTTATGATATATTTATGGAGACAGAGGGACTGCTCTTTGAAATTAAACAGCAAATACTAATGCAACTCTATATTTTTGAAATTCACAGAGAACTTGGAGAGCAAGTGATGCTTTTAAGCCACAGAACAGAACTATATAAAATGAAAATAAAATGGAACTGAACTGGAATTTTATCCAAGTTCTTTCTATTTATCTTGGTATGATAGTAGCCTAGTTTTATGTACATGCCTGTAAAAGTTAACACTAAATTGAAACCTCAGGGTCTGTCCATGCAGCTGACATTTAGATCTCATTATCCCTGGATCAAAGTGCTTTTCAGCACCGAGTTTACTTTTTTAATTATTTATTTTATTTTTTTAAATCATATGGTTGATATTAAAGGCCAAATGTTATACTGTGTTGTTTTGGCTGCAAAGAAGTTAGGTAATTGATGGCAACATATGATCCATGGCTTCTTAACAGAACAGAGAGTTCAATGAAAGCCAGAACTCTGAACTACCTACAGGATTCAGTATTTTTTAATCTTCTATTTAATGTATTTGCATAGAATAATAATAAAAATATGGATGTGCAGGTAATAAAAATATGCAAAATCCACTGAAGTATTGCATCAAGGAAGGCATTTTCATTTATTAAGATTTAATTATGTAGGTGTATATATTAAAAAAGCCCAGAAAGCAGTACCTGTGTGTAAAAGGAAGCAAATGGCTGATCTTAAGAGACAGCAAGCTTTTATTTCCTCCTTCGCAAAGACGAACATATTAAGAAAACCAGCAGAAACAGTTCCGTACGTTGGTCATGTGTGACTTGGAGAGGCCCACACGGGCCACACTTTCACTGCCTTCTGTAGGTCCGAGGACAGGCTCGCAGTTTCTCCTCCCAGAGCCCGGCGGGACGCCTGGGGCCGGGGGCTGCGGGGTTCAGCACCACGGACAGCCCCGCGCCGGGCAGCGCCCCGCTCCTCCCCTGCTGAGCGGGGACCGCGCTGCCGCCACGCCCGCCGCCCGCCGCGGCGCACCCCCGGGTCAGCACGTCCGCCTCCCTGCTCCAGCAGGCGGAGGGGCTTCGAAGGACATTGTTTTCGTGCTTGCTGAAGAAATGCTTCTACTTTTTCTCTAGGCGACAGGCAAAAGCAGAAAATAACTTCTCAGTAATTAATTTCGTTTGAGTAATAATGGCTTCAGTCTTGGACAGTTTCTGGTGTATAATGATCAGGTGGGTTAAGACCTTAAGGCGTCTCCTGAATCTTTGCATTCAGCCTTGACTACTTGTTTAGAAATGAAAAATGTAGCTAGACACAAACCTTTCAGCCAGTGGAACACTGGCCTCAGGCTGAAACTTAATGATGAAGCTGATAATTTATTTTAATCCACTCATACACTAGTCTTATTAACAGGAAGACAGATTTTCTGCATTGCTTATTACTCAGGAAGTTGATCACTGGCAGATGTTTTTCTAAAATGGTACTTTATTAAATGTCTTAAAGTGTACTGGTAAATGTGTGGTTTAACACTGCGTTTTACTATTGTCATAGCTATCAAAATATATTGCGCTACAGAAAGGTGATCTAGAATTAAACAATATGAACACAATTACATATATATTAGAAATAGCTCCTTGAATTTAAATAGGAGTCATAAATGGTTGAGATAATTAGAAAAGATGGAAATAAACTGAAGAGTGCATGGGAAAAGGTGTAAAAGGCCAGTCACATTTTAATTTTATAGAGCAAGAGAATCCTATGAACCTCTATTTAGTACTGTTACATTCTACACACCTTGCCCACATGGATATCCCAGACGTCTTCTCCTTATCTGAATAATATATTGATCCAGAGTGATTCACACTATTTTATATGACCAGCCATACATCCTGGGGATAGGGGCAGAAATGAGCTTTAGTGTCAAAGCTACCTAAAGACAGTAACATGTTTTAACACCAAAAACTTACCTGTCCCAGCTGAAGTCTACCTTGCTGTGCTTAGCAAGGTGTTTTTCCATGCCAAAATGGCAACTCATGCACAGCTAGCCCTAATGATAAAACAGTGCTAATGTCTGACAGTTCACTGAACATAACTCTATATTTGAGCTTGATTAATTATAAATGAACTTGAATAGCCAAATGCAAAGAATCTCTTCTGACACAGTGCCATGAAAAAGCATAAGGATTTAGAAAAACAAATTAACATGAATAACTCAACTGTTTTAAATTCAGGCTTAAAAAATGGTAAAATGATTGAGTAGATACAGGTCAAGAATGTTTAATTATGCACTGTGCCTCAGCAAACTGTTTATTTAATGAGTAAACAATGTATCAAGCTTTGTGTAAAAATGATATTAAGTAAAAAGTGTTCCTGTCCAAAGTTGCAAGGCCTTTGGACTTTTAGCTGTGAGAAAGTTGTACTGTCAATGATGATTTTGTCAGCAGTACTAGGCTACAGTGCTGCCTTTGATACTACCTCAGTCACAGTACTGGTAGTGACTTAAGTTATTAATCTGAGAGACTGGTATCCCTGAATAATGGGAGATGCAGACACTGGAGAAAAAGTCAAAAGCTTAACAGAAGTTTTCTCCCATCACAATCTAGTGGTTTTAAGTGACTATCTTTAAGGTTTTATTTGATTAAGATTGCTCAAATTTTAGGGGTTGGAAATTCAATGATTTATAAAATGTGTAGAAGACATATGTTGCTGGTTTTTGTATCCACTTCTTGATGAATTATTATCAACTAAATGATCTTAGCCAAGCAATACTCTGATACTGGACTGCAATACACATTTTGGCTCTCTGACCTCAATGGGAGTCCTCAGATGCTTTCAATTATAAAGACAATCAAATACATTTTTGGCTCAAAGTCCACATAATTTCACTTGTATTTAATATTAATATTAAATATGAATTTAAAGAAAGATATTACAAATATATCTAATTGCTAACATGGTGCATTAGAAGAAAATGCATGTCTACAAAACTCTTGCAAGTTCACCTCATTTATAACCCATTTTCAGACTCTGAAAGATTGCTTACTTGTATCTGGATAAGGAGAGATGCATTTAACAGTGTTTTGGGATTTCTTCAAATGCCATTACTAGTTTTATGACATTGTGGTGCACTTACATATTAATACCAGAACATACTACTCAGAAAAATCATAAAAACATAGAAAAAATAGTAAAGCAGCCCTTCATATTTACTAGCCTATCCAGAAAACAAAAGGCTGAACTTCCTATGTGGAGATATATATCCCTTATATACATGTATTTTATAGAAAATACCAACATGTTTTAGAAGTCTTTAAAAGCTATTGTGAGTACAATTAAAGATAAAAGATACAGGGAATTCTATATTTGAAAAACATCTAAATAAGTGAATTACAAGAAGATTTTTTTATAATTCATGAGCCATCTAGGCTACAATTGTCATGACTTGTAAATGTAATGAAGTAAAAGAAATAAAAATCTTTGTTGCTTTCTACTAGTGACATTAATTATTTAAAGTTTAAGTGCTTTGGAATGTAACTAATTTCTAAATATACTATATATATATATTAAATTGCATTACTATGAATTTGCAATGACAAAAGAAAACTAATAATATTATTTTATTGATTTGCTAAAATGACAGTAAAAAGCTGGGTTTGTTCTATTGTGTAAATGTCTTTATGTAACATTGCTGCAGAACCTTCTTTTTTAAACCATCATGCCCAGCCTGGGGAAAATTATCTCTGTGTACATGTGTAGCTCTGTAAGCAAGCACCAATACCAGAACCTTTTATAACACACAAGAAAATAAAGAAGCAGCTGAGGAACTTGGGAATATTAATTCCTCTGGCAACAGGTGCAACTAAATTACTCTGGAACAATCCCTTTGCAGTTTTCTTCATGGAAAGACCTTTAGACTAACATTAAGAAAAACCAAAATGAAACAGTATAGAGAATTAAGAGCCAAGGCTTCTCCCAGACCCAAATGGATCAGAGCAGGACAGTTACTGCATCTGAATGTGTGACTTTTATGTGGTAATCATAAGCAAATAATTAGAAATTTAATCAAGACTTTAATTTTTCCAGTGTTGTACCTTGGTTATATAAGCTGTGTTGTAAGGTATGTACTGAAACTCGATAGTATTTAATTTCCACTTTTATAGTCTAAGTATGTCTGTAATATTCTATTCAAATTATTTTTAAAAAAATCAGCCAGAAAGCGAAAAGCCTTTGAAAGATTTTTTCTTTCTGGAGTAGTCAATATTTGTCAGTATATCTTCATACACGTAGTTTCAATATGAACCCCTTGGGGTTTTTTTCAAACACTAAAAGCAACAGCTGATATTATGAGTAGTAAGACAATATTAACCAGAGTAGAAAGCTTTTTCCAAGCTGTTCTAACAATGGTACAGTTTTCTTCAACTCACAAGGCACAAGGAAACATTTATTTCTTGAATGAATGTAAATAAATTTCTTAAGACAGGGCAGAGGGTTTCATGACATGTTCATTTCAGAATATACTAGCTGACTTTTTTTTTATTAAAAAATTATTTATTATTCAAGTTAAATTGTTTTTTTGGCACTACAAAAGGAACAAGTTTTATTTTGAATGAGCTAGAAGCATAACTAAGAAATGCAATAAAATGTACTGTAAATACAAGTTATGCTCTCTATAATGCATGAGGAAACCTGTTTATAACTGGACCAGGACACATTCTTCAGCTTACAAACCTACTTATATCCCACTGTGCCTGAAGGATATTTAATGGTAAATGAAGAAATGGATTTTCATTATTGGCAGTGAAATTCACCCTGCTGACATAGAAGAACAGCACACAAATGCAAATCAGATAGAACAGACTTCACTGCAACAGGAAATATTTTTATTTGAACTTTCATTGCTCTGATACTGGGGTTACATGTTAAAAATTTGCCTTTTGCATTCCATTCAGAAGAAACCAAGAACTTTCAGCACTTGTTGATGGCAGTCAGAACTTCACTGTGGAACTCATCAATATTGCATGGAGTACGTTTATGAAACATATGTACATCTGAAGGAGCAACAAAAGGGAAAAATAATAAATGTATTCTGTGAAAGCCACATCTCTTATCTATGGCTCTTCACATTCTTGTCTTTAAACACTTAAAGGAGAAAAGAGGATGGTGTTTCAACTTAGTTCATTGTGTACATAGGTTCTGAATGTGGAAATAAAGCATGAGAAAGTACACTGTGTTTCAGTGAGTTCTAGGACAACCACCACCTTTTTTAGGCTCTCTGGCTTGATTAATACATTACAAAATGTAAAAGCTAATTTTTTCCTCAAATCATTCATGTAACACTGATGTAACAGCATGTATCACTGAATAGGTCATTATGCAAGTAGTGTAGAATTAGTGTATGCGTGAGTAGTATTTATATCACTGGGACATTACAGGCATGATTCTGATGCTAAGACACAGATGTCTAGCACTTTTTGAGCTACCCTGAAGTTTCTGTTGTTCCAAAAAAGATTTGCACCTCATCTGCCACCTCCATGTGAGAGACAGGACATCCTAGAGCACTTATATGGTATGTCAATGCACAGACAGCTGAATTGCATCCTAAAATAACCAGCACTTACCCAGCTAATCCAATTTGGTCATGTGAGTTCCATTATAGTCTAAAAGAAAGAGGGGGGAAACCTACAGAGAATAGTTTCTTAAGTAGAAAATATGAGTTGTCCTTTGGAAACACTTCTTTTTCACCACAAGCATAAAGGAAGATGACTCCTTTGGTCTATCCTCCAGGTGTCTAGGGAGATTACTGCAAGAGATCTTTTGGAATGCCCTGTTAGGAAGTACATAATTTGATTTCAGTTCCCAGTCACATGAAAAAGCCTCGCTGTTTCTTAAAAAAAAAAAAAAAAAAAAAAAAGAAGTAACCCCTTTCTTTATATCAGTGAATTTTAATGGAAAACTCTGCTTTGTATTATGGGGGAAGTAATGAGATAAACAACTCCCTCACCCCAAGGCTCACTCCAAGATTTCTCTCCTGAAGCACTAGATATTTTATTAATTCACAATAATAATAATAACAACAACAACAACCAAGTTTGTGCAGTTACAAAACTTTGTAATTCTGCTTTGTAGAAACATATACATTCCTTCAGCATCTTTCTGTGCTTGCCAGGCTGACCTTTACACTTCCTTATTTTGTAAAGAATACCAAGAATATATTTGATATTTTGTTTCAAATTTCTGAAATATTTTGCTGCTTACATCAAATCTGTTTTATCCAATTGCATCTTTAATTTGATACAATATTTATTATTTAACACGATACCATGGGATGAAAGAAAGCCCTAGACTTTCAATATTTTAAGGAAATGTGTAACTTTTATAGTGTGTACAGTTTGGAGTTAGTGTATAAAATTTACTTTATTTGCAAGATCTATTGCAAAATCTATTCATAAGAAAGCAACTGCTTTTGCATGGCTGATAAAATAATTTATTTTGACACACCACAGTATTAAATAATAACTAAAAGAGCAATTAAAACAAGTGAAAACAGTTGATATAAGAAATGTTTATTCATGTCTTGAGCCTGGAAAGTGATAAAACTATAGATATAGAATGCATAATCTTACCTCAGGTTTAAAAATAGATTAAGTCATAAGGACATGGCCTCTTAGATGAATGCTGTATACAGTGAAGTGTACTGTGATATAATCTGGAATGAAATGACCTTCACTTTTCTGTCAGACATTTGGTTAATATTTTAACAGTTTGGTCTCAATCTTTCTTAGCTGTAGCGACATTGTTTAATAGTGTTCTGCCCTTCTTAATCCCCTTAGAGTTGTCAGTGAACATCCCAAGTATTTATGGGGAAGCAGGTCTTCAGGCAATGTTTAAATTTCCTGAATGATAGAATAAGGAACAACATCTGGATAGATATGATATTCAAAGTAATAACTGGAGGGAGGAAAAAAAAATTAGACGGCATTGTTACTGTCCTTCCAAACTTTGGCAAAATAATTTTTTTTAGTATACACATGTATCAGTGGTGGCAGCTTGTAGTTTAGGATTATTGCTTGGACTCACCTGGAAATTGTAAGCATTGGGTCCCATGGAAAAATGTGCTGATAAGGAAAAGAAAAATAGTGGTTTGCTTCACCTGACAGGCGAAAGTGGTAGAGGAAGGGAAAGGGCAAAAAAGGCATGAAATAACGGTGTTGGGACAGACTGCTAGTTCATAAGCATAACTGGATGAATCATAACCTCATGCAGGCTTGGGAGTGATGGCAAGGGGTTAGATTCCAATGGAGGGTGGATGTTAGTATGCTAAAAAGTTGAAAGATACAAAAATTGAAATTTCATATGCAATTATATATTAACTCACAGACTGCAGTTCATTCAAGTAGTGTGAGAAATAGTGACATAACATGAAACTAAACCAATGTAACTTGAGAAAGATTGTTTTAGTTAGTGTCATATATAAACAGATACAAGGGTGTAAAGAGCATGCCAAAGAGAGGGAAATTACCCATTTGAGGATTCCAATGGCAAAACGGTTAACTACCATGTGCAGAGTTTATGATGCCTCAAGGAGCTTTTCACATATTTATATTCATTTTTTACTTGGTTGCATATCTATTATTCTCATTACATTAAGACTCATGGAATTACTAATGCCCAGGTACAGTTGTTTTGTATAAAAAGGTTTAATTTTTTATGTCCATGGAATGATAAATTGATTATGAATTTTTAAACAGGTGGTTCTTCAAAAAATGTAATTACAGAGTTGCCATGGGAAAAGACAATACATTTTTACTCAGATATACTCTGCTTTTGTGTTAGTTGCAAAACATTCTGTTTGTTTCCAAGTTTTCACAAAATAATTGCAAAACTGAATGATGCCATCTAAGAAGCATTTTGAAACACTCTGGTGGAAACATTAGGGGAGGAGTAGGGTTAGGAGTGAGTTACTGGTAGATATTTAAAAAAACCCAACAACCAACCCCCCCCCCCAAAAAAAAAAAACCAACAACCCAAACCCCCAAAAACCCACAGTGCTGAAAAGTTATTTCAAATCTTTTTTCCCCATATTTACATCACTGTATAGCTTTGTATATTAATTAATGTACTGGCAGTCCCCATGGCATGCACTAGCTGGCATAAGGCAAATATCAGATGATTTTGTTCAACTTCAGCAAGGATTAGTGGGTTTCACCATGTGTGCACTACTTCTCTTTGTATGATTATTTAGATTAGGATATGCCTCTCCTGGAGGAAGAAGAATTCAGCTGGGCCATCAAGATAGGCAGATGGGACATTTACTTTCCACTTAACATTATTACCTTATTTTTTTCTGGAAGTTCAGGCAGATGTTACTGAACTGATTGCATATATATAACATTAACAATTGTGTCATCATAATAGGTCAGTTTTCATAAGAAAAGTGTTTCTGAGATTCTGCTATTATTTTTGAAACAGGAGTGGTTATCACATGATTATAATACATGTGCTTTAACTCAGTACTGTTATACTCCTGCACAAGAATGATCTCATTCTTTGTTTGCAAGATAGTTAGTTCATTCTTCAAAAGAATGTGTATAATTAGGAAGGCAAATAACCAAAGTAAAAAAAAACCTATAAACTCAGAAGAAGAAAAGGTGTAATAAAATGGATTTGCTAAACAATCAGAAAACAGAGAAGGTAATCAGAGAGAAGATGGACATTTCAAAGCAGATCAGTCTATTCTTTGTCCTATCATCAGAAGTTAACCTTGATTCTGTTCTCTTTTCTGTCTTTCTGAATTCCTGTTAATTACATTGATATAATTATTGAAGGAATAACAAAGACACTGAAAAGAAGAGCAAAAGGTCTTCCAGAAGAATGGGTTTCACTGTGGAGAACTCAGAAAGATCACCAGTTCTTAACCAAAAGAAAAAAATTAAAAATTGCTTTCATTATTCAAAACTTCTGGTTTTGTTTCTTACAGAATCTTCTAAATCCCACTCCTTCTAACAAATGGAGCATGAAGCATCTTTTTAAACAACTGAATGAAGTACAATGGCAAGGTACCCAGTGTATCAGCACAGAGCAATCTAGCAGAAACAGTATGAGAAGTGGAATTTGAAAACTCAACATTGCTTTTATGGCTAGACTATTGAATGGTGGTGGTTCTCTCTTCTCACAAAATGTGGGAAAACTTTGAACTACCCCAGCCAGAAATGGCATTTTAACTTATGTTTCTAGAGGGTTTAAGAAGGTGAACAGAAGCAGTTTTTCTTGAAACTGCATTGTCTATGGCATTAGGAATAGAGCTGGATGCTAGGTGAAATGAGCGTGTGTCTAGACATAGGTTTGAAACAGCTTCCATGTCTTGTGACACAAAATGTAGGATGTACCGGGGAGTGCTAAAGGTAGAGAGAAAAGAAGGAGCTGCAGATCTTGTCACCTTCCTACAGATCTATCCATGAGTACAAACATCCCATGTTTGCAAATCTGACTAGAGGTTTTAAGATGTAAGCGGGATCTGAAGTTCTAATTTCTGAATTGCTTAAAGTGACAGTTAGGTACTACAGTATGACAGATGATGCTATGGTTAAACACCAGACAAACCCAAACTCCTCTAAAACAGAGAAGTGGAGAGTAGAAGTGGAATAGACTCATAAAACCTGGCCAGTCTGCCTCAACAATGAGAATACAACATTGGTTTATTGTTTTTAAACTGTAAGATAGTGTGAATGATGCTACTAAAATCAGTTAAAGAATAAACTGCAGAGTTCTGTGGGTGAATCATGTAAATTTGTAAATGGAAATCTATAGTTTGACAAAGACATTTTTATAGTTTCACTGTTGACCTCCTATCCTGGAAGCACTGTTGAGCATAGGCAACTCCTAGACATATTGTGATTTTAGCAGAGGCAGCTGTACCTTCTTTAAAATTACCCTTTTCTGAATAACAAGCATATTGTTACTGCCCTTCTGCACAAAGGTTGCTTCTCAGTGTGGCATAAAAGTTACACACATTCTTACCTGATGTGCATTTTCTAAAGCTCAGGACATCCCTGGATTTTGATCCTAGTGCTTCAGGCTGCTGAGACCTCATCTTTGCAAGAGTTGACACTGAAGTTCCTCTGGAAGCTGATTTTGACGTGGTGCTGCAGCAAGGGTGAAATGCAATGTTTTAGATGGACTAGTGTCAAATAGAAAGCCCTCTGCTGCAGCAGGTGAAACACTCCAAACAGCAAGCGTTCAGTCTTCTGAAGTGTCCTTTGAAAGGTTACTCTTCCATAGTGCTAGAAGGGTTGCTCCAGGCCTGACCATGCAGGCATTAAAGCTCATAAATGATCTAGATGTAAGGAAAATCTGATTTTAAGCCTTGCCTCAAGACTGCACATTGCAGCCACGTAGAACCAACCAGTCAGACCTGGAATTACAGCCACATGACTAGGGTTCTGATGCTATAATTATATTCTGGATACCAGAAAACAAAGATCATTTCCCCATGGTAAATTCTGAGCTGTAACACTTGATACTGGGGACAGAATACTTCAGCTGAGGGTAATACAGATGAGATTGGGTTGTATTTAGTGAAATTCATGTTTTAGAAAATGGTATTTACAAGGTCTGATTTGAAAGCTAAAGCTGATTTTGTTAGAGTGAATGTTCCTTAACATTTTATATGATGTAAAGTAGCACTTCTAGTATGGAGTGTCAGGGAATAGCGGTCTAATCATCTTTGAGGTAATCTGGCTTCTATTCTTGGATCTGTTACAGATTATTGTTCACAAAATGGTGGAGGACAAAGCACAATTATTTCACTGTGCCTCAGTGTTGCGGTTTAACCTCAGCTGGCAACTAAGGACCATGCAGATACTTGCTTACTCCCCACCCCCCACCCCAGTGGGAGAATCAGGAAAAAGACAAAACTCATGTGTTTAGACAAAGAACAATTTGATAATTGAATTAAATTATTAACAATAAAATTGATGATTATGATGATGATTGTGATGAAGAAGAAGAAGAAGAAGAAAAGGAGAGAGGAATAAAACCCAAAGGGAAGAGAAAAAAGCAAGTGATGCACAATACAGTTGCTCACCACTTAGTGACTAATGTTCAGACAAACCTTGAGCAGCAATCCCTAGGCCCTGGCCAACTCCCCCCTGTTTATATACTGAACAAGATGTCCCATGGTATGGAATACGACTTTGGCTAGTTTGGGTCACCTGTCCTGACTCTGCTCCCTCCCAATGTCCCATGCCCCTCCAGCCCTCTCGCTTGAGTCCTTGACTGAGTATAAACATCACCCAGCAGCAACCAAACCCATCCATGTGCTGTCAGTGCTGTTCTCACACCAAATCCAAAACACAGCGCTGCACCAGCTGCTAAGAAGAAAACTAACCCTATCTGAGCTGAAACCAGGACACTCAGTTACTCCATTTATACAGTGAAGGCAATGCTGCTGCTCTAGATTTTCTGATTGATGATGTTATACCAGACTGAAGTTTAAAAAAAATAAATCTTGATATACCAGTTTACACCAGATGAGAATCTGACCTTGACTGACTGACAATGCTCAAATGATCAATAGAAGGATTAAAAGTCAAGGTAATTTTCAAATTAATTCTCATTCTTTCTTAGATAAATTTCTGTAAAACATAATAGAAAAAATGGGTATGATTTACCATCCCAGCTAGGATTAATATGATGATATTAATTTTCCTTTTTTTATATCAATAGTTTGAAAAGGACTATCATTTTGAGTAATTTTCCAGTGTAAATGAAAGAAAAGGGTCGTGGTTCATAGATACATATTAATTTGGCTAACAGAAAGCAATTTACTTTTCCTTAATTAAACTTAACCACAGCAGTCTTTGTTTTAAATTGATAAAGGGATTACGAAATTATCTTTTCAGGTTTGTACAGCAGGTAGTGTTTGAATAAAAATGGCTTTTGCCTGAACTCAAGTTACATTAAAAAATTAAAAAGAGAAATGCTTTTCAAAGAATTAGTCATCTTTATGTTTCTTCATTAAATGGTGGAGCTCTCTTTCTGTCCTAAATTATAAGGTTTATGTGATTACTGGAAAACTAAGTTGGAATATGTAGGCAGAAGCTGTCACTCAAATTATGAAGTCCATTAATTAAATACATAGATACTTTTTGTGACTGTTAAAAAAAATCTTCATTCTAAGAGCCAGATACTCTGACTTAGCAGTGAGACTAAATCTTACTACTTTCAGTGGAAGAAATGTTAATAAGAGCAGAAATGTCAATTTGGAGATACCCTTCTCTGTCCATTGAGTACTGAAAAATACGAGTAAGCTATAATAAGCTGAAATCTTTTCCTGACCCTGCATCTGGGATGTGTCCTTGAGTACAGTGTAATGGCATTCAGAGAGTCTGAAAATAAACCCCTGTTATATATCTCAAACAAAATACTGAACATATCACTTATACTCAACATACATTAAGTTGAAAGCTGAAGCTTATTGTAGTTGACTTTTGCTATGATTTGTCTTTTTGGAACATCAAATCTGCATTCAAGTTACTTGATAATGAGCAGGAGTGCTTAGCCTGAAAGCATCAGGCAAAAGAGCAAGGAATGGCTTGAAATTTAGATGGATGAATAACTACCTAAAAATAGAACTAAGAGGATGCTGAGAGCTAAAAAGTACAAAAAAGGGTAAAAAAGAAGAAAAGAAAAAACCCAGGTTTGATCAGAAAGAGGAACACATTTAGAAGAAAGGAAAATGAGAACAGGATTAGACTGAGACCTGAGAAAAGCTGTGCTCAACCACATAAGCTATTTAAAACAAGTACTAAGCATGTGTTTTAGCTATAAAATGATACAAGGAGAGAACACAGGCAAGGATTGTAGTAGCATAGGGATGTGGCGATGCGGAAGATCACGTGTTGTGATGGAAACATAGGAACTAAGTAGAAAACCACCCACGAAGGGGCTGGCTCTGTTACTAGTATGTAAGTGCCTGTGTCTTTCAATAAACTGCCATTTTGCCTTCCTCTCCATGAAAGTCTGAGTGCTGATGGTCCCTCAGGTACTGCGCTGAGGTTTGGACACGTCATGAGCTACAACAAAGGATGAGTGAGGCCTCAGTTTAATAAGGATGAAATTGAATTTAACTGCAATGTGCAGAGAGCTCCCAGAAAGAAAAATTTTGCTTTAAGTTTTCAACAAGGACTGTTACGCTGAGCATAGTGGGTAAGCCAGGATGACTTGAGGTGATGGCTGCATAAGGATACTAACAGCAGAACGCGGGGAACCAGCAAAAATAAAATTCAGAATAACCAGATAATTTCTACCTTAGTCTTCTGAAAGAAGTGTTAAAGAAATTTCATTTCCAGTAGCCAGATTCTTAAAATTGAAATCTAGAATAATACATAGCAAGAATAAGAAAAAAAGAATTCTCAGACTAGGGAAAAGAAAGCAAGAGTGATTGATTTTATTCCTTACTGATTAATCTGATCTTAAGTGGAAAGAAAAAAAAGAACAAAGAAGAAACAAATTATGTGAGCAGAAAGAAAATTAAATAGTCATTGTGTGATTTCCTTAATAGCATAACCTTTTCTTGGCAAAACAACAGCAGTAGCTTTAATTTCTCTCTTCTTCCTTAAAAGATTCAATAAATTGTTACTAATGAAATTTGTACTTACATTGTCAAAGGAAAGAAATTAATAAAAGTTATGTAAAGTAATATGGAACTGAATAAAGGATAAAACTAGAATGAATTGTGCTGCAATAATGTCAAGGTGCTGCGGGGGCCGCTGGCTCTCTGGGGCCCAGGGTGTCAGGCGCCCCCCCCCCCCCCCCCCCCCTCCCCGCGGGGCTGAAATGGATCCCTGGGCTGTGGGCAGGGTGGGGGAGCCCTGGAGGGGCTGGGCAAGAACAGTCAGGTCTGGCATGCTTTGAGAAATTGAAATTACCTGTCTGGAGGGCGATTATTAGATTTTTTTCCAAGGCAGAGGTTCAGTATGAAATGTAAAGATCTTAATTGACTTTGCCTTTCAAAATGACTACGATTGCAGTTTATAAACATATCATGGATATAAACAGAAAAGATACCTGACCTGGTTTTGGCATAGACTTTTAATACTCAGGAATATTTGTAGGTGGAAAACAAAGATTTTAAATTGGTAGATTCTGGAGCAGCCTCCAAATACTGCTCCAGTATAAGGAACAAAAGGAGAAATCCAGCCGACGTCAAGATGCACTAAATGAACTTCCAGAGTAGGTTTGTGATAGAGGAGGTTAGAAACTGTGTTTGCAACCTGTAAAAGGTGGAACAAAGTCTGTTTTTTGTGCTCTGAGTATATTAAAAACCTAAATTTAGAAAATTATAATAAAGGGACATTAAACAAAGAGTTGTAAGTGTCATAGCTTTTGTAACTAACTCTGGGAAAGAAGCAGGCAGCTTCAGGAGTGTAATTTGCAACCCTGACCTTTAAATGTCTTAAGTTCCTTTTGGACTAAATGGAACATAGGTTTCTGGTGCTGGAGTGATGATACCATGGTAAAGTTTGAGATACCTATGACAGGAAGTTGGAAATATCAGAAAGAATGATGTGTTTGCAGTTCTGTGGCCCAAGAGAATTCAGGGATGTGCTTGGGATGTGTCTGTCTCTTTCTCATGAGTAGCATGGCAGAAAACTTCTCTGGGAAGTAGGAGACCTTCTAAGCCCTTTTCAACCTGAGAGTTTGAATAGGCAGCTTTTCTGTGTCATCAGATGTTTTGACACCTGTCCTTCACTGCTGTGTTCTCCAGTTAAACTTGATTTGATAAGAATGAGTGAGTTTGCATGTTCTTAGGAAATTAAGCTCTTTTGCTGTCATGTCTGATGTGTCTTTTTTATCTCAAGGTCTATAAGTGAAAGTTAGATTTCTCTATAACTTGGATAGAAAATGTATCAGCAATGCCATTGGTCATACACAATAACATTGTGCAAACTATCCGAGAGGGTTCCTTTAGAATTAGGCTCCTGACTACATCTCAAATGAGATGTACTACCTGAAACCTTTGCTGTCTGTCTGCCTGTTGGGGCACTTGAGACTTCAGTACAACTTTGCTGGTTTACCTAGAATCCATGCTCAGCTCATTGATTTAATCTTTAACCCTTTACTTAAAGATTCTAAAGGGAGTGAAGAAAAAACTGGGTTTTTTATTAATTGAGAATCCATCTGTAAAACAAAGACATACTTGCACTATTTCATGTTGGTGTTTATTTATACAAACTATGGGATTAGCTCATCAATGATGGTATGACTTGGAGTTTTAATTTAATATTGTAGTTTAATGGGTGTGGCAGCTTCTGATTTTCTAGCTAATATCTTGAAGTGACCCCTAGATCAAAAAGTAAAAGTTGATTCTGCTGGAGATAATGGGTCTGTGCTCTGCAACTACAGTCGTGGAAAAACTTGCACCATTTTTGGCTGTGCAGGAAAGGACCTAGTGCACACCCTTCCTGTAAGCTGCGATAGCTTGCCTTGCTTTCCTCTGTCCATTACACTCAGTTCCAACTCTGCTTTTGTATCATACTAGGAATAAAAATATAAATAATTTTCTATATGATATTGCAGCAGCATATATAGACTGTCTTTCATTTAATAATCAAACAAAAAAAAGAGAACCTTGATTTTGGTTAAATGAAAGAGGTTGAGTTTTTTTTTCTCCATGAGACAATCTTTGCAGCCTTTCCTGTAAGTTATATGTTTATGTGCATTAAGGCTGTCATCACTGAGTAAAAAAAAAATTAAAAAATAACATTTATTGTCCAGGTCTTTTGTATGTGCTATTCTTACTCATATATGCTTCATTATTTTATAGGCCATTTTTACTGTCAGCTAGGAAAATTATATATATATGCTACTCACTTATACAACCTTCTTTAGGAAATGTATGTATCTTAGAAGGCTAAAGCAAAGTTCTGAAATAGCTGAGAGATTCATTACAGTAACCTACTCTAATGAACTAGTTGTGATATGTAAGATTAGAAATTTTAGTTACATCTTTATAACTTTTCTCTATTTCTACAGGTCAGCCTTACACTCTATCCCTTTATGGTATCTACAACAGTCAGAAAACCATGTTACTACACTATACTATGAGTAAACTGGATTTACACCAAAAAGGACTTTTGATTCTCCTGCTACTTTCTTTATTTTAAAAATGCTTCCTCTTTTTGGTAGCAGGCTAAGTGACTTAATGAGGCTTCAAAAGAAAGGTGATCTCCGATACAGAAAAATTGTCTACTAATAGTGTCACAAGATTTTATGTTATTTAAAAAGTACAACTAAATTAATCTACATATTTTTTCATGTTATTAAGAGAGACACATGGAAAAATTTAGAGGTGAAAGCCCAGTGGAATTAATGCCAAAAACTTTGAATCACACTACTAGCTTACAAGAGCTCAAAAGCAGGTAGGAAAAAAAAAAAGGGAGAAAAAGGAGGTCTTTTTACATTTCCACTATCATTAAAAACCACTCCAGTTTAAAAAGTACCTGCAAGCTTGTTGTATATGTAGTTGCCATAAGTATGCCTTAAAGTTAGACAAGTAGTTAAATACAGTCTCCCCAAACCTGATAACACATTTCATTGAATAAGTATTTTGATTTGTCCTTGAGTTTTACTGGTGGAGAAAAGTGTCCTGAGGTTTGTGTGGGCCAGTGAGATTGAAAGGATTAACAAAGTTTGTGGAGTATTTTAGCATTTATGAGTAGTCCGTCCTTGCATGCAAAATCTGCAATTTTACAGTTTTAAACTGTTTTAAATCCTCAGATAGTGTAAACTGTCATACTTACACTGATGTTGATTTACCAGGTTACCTTAACTCACAGTGTTTTAGTGTCTGCTGAGGTATGTATTACTGATGCAGTTGCTGGTGTTAACATTTATTGACAATGGTTATGATATGCTGTGCACTCATGTTCTGAAATTATAAAAGCCAAACAAGTCATTGGATAAAATGGAAACTTGAGATATTTTAATTTGAGAAGTTTACCTTTGCTGTAATTAAGACAAGGTTTTAAAGGCTTACTAGAATGAAAGCAATAGTGAGTATGGTACAATTTTTTTGGGAAAAATCATGTTATATGACCAAAGACAAAGGGGTTTTGGCTCAACATTCAAAATACTTACTGTATCACATACTTTCTGTACAGCTTGTTTTTTCCTATAATAAAAATTGTTCATCTTTATCTACCACTCAAATCAGAAATTAAGGATAGGAGGTTAAAATTCCTGAGGTGATTTTAAGTGTCTTTGTACTACTTATTCTCGTTTCCTTGGAAACTCAAATAGCCAGTTTGATGGTGTTGTATGTGTTCCTTCTGAGCAGTGCTGTTCTAATTCAGGATCATTGACACAAAGAAATATGCCCAACAAGAATTGCCAAAGGAAATTTTTCCCCAGCTGTGCTCCGAGAACAAAAGGTAATGTTTCTTTAAACTTCTTCTTACAGTTAATTACAACATAGAAATAAAAAGTCTGTCTAACCAAAATACTGTCTCAGACAATACTGATAAGAGAAGTGATTTACAGGAGCACACGTGTCTGGTCTCTCTATGCGGTTCCTTCTATTCTAGCTCCTCTAACATCCACAACTGTTGTATTATGGATGACAGGGGGCACATCACTGCCCAGCCTTTTAGTTTTTCCTTTCGGATTATTTCTCGTTAATTTTTCTATTTTAGTTTTGAAACTACTGAGACTCCCTGGACTGTCAGATTTTGCTGTGTATTGTGGCAATACAGTGGAGAAATGTAATACCTTCTGTGCAGCCTCCCCCACCCCAAACCTGAAGCCTATTTTATTTTCTTGGCTTTAAATGGATCTCTTGCTAGTTTCCTTGATTATCGCTCATTTTAGTATTGTTAAAGGATGTTGGGAGCAGTAGTCACCTCCAACACCAGCACTGAACCCCCGCACTTTGCTCATACCAGTCCCTCCCAGTAACTGTGTGTTGGGACACACACCGCTCCCCCTGGGTGGCTGAGGCCAGGACCCCTACCTGCTCCAATAACTGGCACTGGTGTAAGTCAGACCTGCTTACACCCCCAGTCTTACTTGCAGCAGACATACACATGGGATAGAGTGAGATTATTCAGAGAAATATTTCACAAGGATTTAATAAGAAGGCAGGACAGACTGCGCACAGGTCTCAGTCAGGCAAGCACACTGACCAGACGTATTTTACATATGACAGTCCCCTTTTATACTCTGTTTTTTCTCTTCCCCACTTTTTTTCTCTCATTTTCCTTCTGCTGCATGTTCCCTCATCAGTTTGCATAGTTCCACTGACCCCTCTCCAGCAACACTCAGGATCACATCCTTAACAACTGCAAAGCCCTGGTTTGCCTGCAGTTTCTTAATCAACCACCAAAAACAGCATAAGCGATGAGGTTTGTTACTTGTCTTTCTCTCCATTAATTTTGTCTGTCACGTTTGTGTCTGTGTCTTTTGTCCCTTTTCGTTAGTATCCCAACTGACAAGGTCCATGCTCAGATAATCTCACTGAAATAGACATTCCCACTTAACACATATCCTTACCAATTAGTGTGACTGACCAGGTTTGGTTCTAACCACTGCCTCCCTTACCGTTTGTCAGTCAGGTTTGTGTCTTTGTATGTTCTTGTTCATGCCTTTCTTCTTTTCTTCTTATCCCCTTTTGCATTGAAGAGGCCATTGACCAGATACCCTTGAAAGAGCAGACACTTTCTCCTTCCACACACCCTTAACAGTATGACAAGATTTGATGAACTATTTGTCACTCCACTTACTCTTTATCTTCCTGTTTTTGTAAAGCTTGATCACATGCCCTCTCTGCATCCTTCTCTCAAATTACCCAACAGGTTTTTGGTCACTGACTGGAAAGCAGCTGTCCTACTCCTTTGCTCCCTCTCTCCCTGACAAACAAACAAACACAGACAGACACAGACAGGCAGACAGACACACACACAGACAGACACACACACAGAGACAGAGACACAGACAGAGAGACACACACCCACACCCACACCCCCACACACCCACGCCCACACATCCCCACACACACACCCCCACACCCCCCACACCCACACCCACACCCTTTTCTCTGTATCTTTTCTCTAATTCTGATAACTTTGGGGCAGACAATCTAAACCTATGTCACCTTTGTCTGTCACTTTCCATCAGGAATGGGGGAAGAAGGAAGGAGAAGTAAGCATGCTATAGTTACTAAACCGGTATGTTTGTCCATAGGGCTTGGCAAAAGTTTCATGTCTTCTGTTCTACAGAACCATGAAGTACAAATTAGTCTAAGGCAATGCTTATAAGCCAACCTAGATTTCTGCAGCCTTCTACTTCTTGCTGTCCTAGGGCTGATGGTGCTGCTTCTTCAGTCCTCCTTTGCACTGCTGTTTCCTTGCTCTACCCACAGATCTCTAAAACCTCTCCATTGCCTCCTTTTACCTGTGCTTCTTGCACCCTTCCTCTCCTTGACTGCTCACTCTTCTAGATGGTTCAAGCTAAGAGTCCCAGCCAAGTTTACTGGGTGAATCCCAAACCTCTCTGTGCCTCTCCACACATTTAACACTGACACCTAGATTTTTCTCTGGGCAGGAGGTATTCAGTGAAAGCAGAAAAAACACACAATATGTTAACTGTAGATTGAAAAAGCCTTAATTTGCTGTAGTATACTTGAAAAATCTAGTATGAAACACAACATGCCCAATACCTCCTTTCAGTAATCTAACCTCAGAAAACCATTACTAACAAAATATTTCACCAAAAAAATACATTTATAGCTACTGAAGAATTAAGATTTAGCAGGGACAACAAACACAAAGGAGTTAATTTGATACAGATTCTGGTAAGAATAAGAATGGAAAAGCAATTCTATTTTCTACTACTGTAAGCAGATGATTTATGGGGCAGATTTTTGTAAGACTGAATACATACAGAATAGAAAGGCTGCAGTAGAACAAGCAGACTTTTAAACTGAAATATCTGTCAGTTGTGCCTCTCTAAAGAAACAGACAAACAAGCCAAAATATGACATGTCTCGGTTCACAAGAGTAGCTCAAACAAACAGGATGCTTTGTCACTCCCATAAACAATTCTGTTTGCCTGATACTTGATTTTATGAAAAGTTATATGCTATGAGTGGCTAGGATTTGGTCACAGAAGCTGGACAAAAAAATATAGCAAAGAAAAATAGCTACATGCTACCTGGGAATGAGATGAAAACCTTAATATATATGAAAAAGCCCAGAAAGTACAGACATTTAGAATAGTAGTTGGAGTAAAAAGAATGGTGCGCTGATGAAATTGTCTGCAAAGAAGAGAATGACATATTCATTAGCGGCAGGAATTCAAACAGTCCTGAAATTGTGACTGAAGCAGGTTATAGAGAAATACATGGTTTTGGAACTGATCCATGTACATCAGATTCCTTGCTGCTCTCAGTATTTTGGAAAAGATTTAAGAGTGCATACTTCAAGATGTAAACATTTTCTGAAATCAAATGGTGTTTACGACTGTAAAGCTAACAGTACCAGTAACCAGTACAATTCAAACTGCAGCCTTTTTGGGTATTAAGATGTCTTTACCAGACATGTCATTGAAAAGTTGCCTCCGTGTCTTTCAGAAAAATTGGCAGAACATTGATAAGACATACACAAAATGTAAATTTGAAAAACTCCTTTCCAAAGATTGGAAACATCAGTAAGATTGTACTTACGTAGATTATATTGAATATGATATTTCTCAAAATGTGATCTCAAACTACAAGATAAAATGGAAGATCTGAGAAAGATGGTTCATTAAGTTGTTATGAAGAAAGCAGGCAGTACTCGAATGGATTAGCAAGAATGGAAGGGATCTTGACATTCCACCAAGATAAAAACATTGTAAATGCCACTGTGCATGTAACACAAGTTCTTTATTAAAGACATCTCTGAATAACTAATAGACAGAAAAATCCGTAAACGTAGAATGGACTGTGTCACTATAGGAACCCAAGATTTGTATGGCATTTTCTTCTGCATGGTATAAATTGCCAGCAACTTATTTATGGTTATTGATAAATAAAATGCTGCATTCTTTTTGTGGCAAAAAGAAGACAAAATACTATATGTATATGAAAATGTATACAAATATACAAAAGGAAAAAAAAATCAGAATACAATCCTTATCCAGGGATTAACCAAGGGATAACACCAAAAAGGAAAGGGTAGATTTAACACCAATATAACACTTTTAGCTGTAAGATATATTAAGCAAAGGAATAGACTAACTAGGGTATCGGTGATGGTTTATCATTTGATATTTTTCAGGACTTTTTCATTGAGCAAAATATGAAATAACCCTACACCAGCCAGGAGTCATACCAATCTTCCTGACTATCTAATTATAGCACTTACTGACACCAAAGACATGATGATGCTCTCCAAATCTTATGAATTCAACAGCTACACAGAAACATGGCTTTGAGACATATTTGGGCAACTTTTAAAGAAAGATACAGTCTTCTGATGAAAATGTAGCATGTCATAAGTACACTAGAATGCCTATAATTGGTAGTACCTGAAAAATTTCTAATGTGTATTAAGAATTTGGTTTTGAATCTATTCCATGGAGTCAAACATGGAGTCTCAAATTACATTCTTAATTCTTAAGGTTAAGAAAATAAAGGGATATTTTTACAAATAAATGATTTTACATCTAAAATTCATAAGCAATTGGTTTTGAAGTATTTATGCAGCGATCAACAACGTTTCCTATTGAATTCTTGCAGTACAAGTTTCTTTTTCATCAAGATGAATAATGACTGTTTAAGTTTTAAATTATATAACTATAATTCTCTTTTAAATAGATAAAAAATATAAATTAAGAAGAATATAAAGAACAGCTGCTTTTATTAGTATTTTCAAAATGCGTTGGCTACAGGTCACAAAATGTCAATGAGCCATTGGTTCGAACTGATTTTTCTTTCTTCTGTCAGAGGTTATAACCTGGAAAACCTTTCATGGATGAATAAAAGATTGATCTTAAAGGTAATTTTACCTGCATATTGACTTTAAAGTTATTAATCTACTGTTATATTTAAAAATATATATATTTAATATAGTTAAGCAGCTTTGGATTTGCTAGCTTCCAATTAAGTGAAAAAAGAAAAAAACTAAGGGCAGTGTAATATTTTGTGACACAGTTTATTGACTTTAAAATTATGAATATCTATTTTGAAATATAAAAATACTTATAAATTCAGCATTTGAGAATCATTTTGGAAGCAATAACAGTGTTAGGGTTGTTACCAGGTCTTCTATTAGAGATTACCAAGTAAAAGTAAGCTACGTTTTGTAACTTTGCTGTAAAGATTTTCAACAGTATTAGACACATTATAAAATAATATTTTTCTTCTCATAAAAAAAAAAAAAGTTAGCTTTGAAATGTACTGCATTGGTCTGAAATAAAATAAAATAATATAAATGGCTACTGACTTTCAAGGCATGTTACAAGGTTCACAAAATAGAAGATAAATTGTAATATGATATATCAATTGATGGAGTTAACGGCTGCTATGTGAACTGTACACTTAATAACTTGTAAAGATGGCAAGTCTGCTAACTGTAAACCCCAAGAAATCAAAACTGTAACAGAAAAAACAGTGCCATATCTTACATGGTTTAGACAATGTAATAAATGCAAACACTTTATTGTGATTGAAAGATGAGAGAGTATGATTCAAAAAGTGCAGTACTTTAGAGAGCAATTGATTTATTCCAAATATCTTTTATAAAATAGTTATATGCCAGTTGGTAGGAAATAAAATGAACAATATAAACATATCTCGTGGTTATAAATTTGGAGAAATTACTGTAAATTTTGATATAAGGCATATGATACAGAAATTTTAAAGGCTCATAACTTGGTCAGGTTTACTTGAGCTGATGAATACAGAAATAATTAAACCCATGATTCAAAGTATGCAGGAGTTGCAGTTTCTTAAAAGAAAAAAACTGCTAAGTGAAAATATAAAACAAATGCAGCCCCCTAAAACCCTAGAATATATGTATGCATAAAGAAATGAGGGAATCTGTTTCCTTAATTGCATTCTTCTAAACATCTGACTATGGCTACCTCCACCCAGTAGTACCAGCCTGGAACATAATGACGTTTTAACCAGAACAGGTTTCTGCTGTGTAGTTAATATTTCATTGCATTTTACCTTAGCTTGTCACTTAAGAGTCTGTGCTATCACCTCCATTACCTGTAATATACATATGTATTTTTAAAAATTACTCCATTTGATACATTTTTAATGGCTCAACAGAAAACAGAATTAATACAAATAGAAATACGCAAAAATCAATATTTGAGAGGCATATCAATAAATGGTCAAATGAGAAAGGGATGCAATAAGAAAATTTTCACAGCCTCTGAAATAGATCGCTTTATCCACAATTTTGCGGTCACATAATTAAAAGGAAGTTATTGCAATCAAGATGATGAATTTATTTTTCTGATCACTAATTATGTGTAGTTGAACAAGAGCAAGAATTGATGCAGTATAACTCAGATGAAATTCTATCTGATTGTAAGTTATTTGTTTTGTTGGATAAATTTCAACATCAAAGTAAAAAAATATTTCTTTTCCCGTGGAGGACTTTTATATGGTAAACATAATGTTACCCTAAACTGTAGGAGGTGCACAGCCATAGGATGAAAAGCAGGAGACACAAATTAGTACACCAGAAATTCTGGTTGGATATAAAGATATTTTTTATAAGTGTATCCACCACTCCTCTGGGCAACTTATTCTAGCGTCTCACTGCACTCATCATAAATAATTTCTTCCTTATGTCTAATCTAAACCTACTCTTTTCCAGTTTAAAACCATTGCCCCCTGTCCTATCACTACAGGCTCTGGTAAAAAGTCTTTCATAAGTCCTCCTTAAGAATTGAAAGCCCACAGTAAGTTCTGCCCAGACCCTGCTATTATCTGGGCTGATCAAACCCAGCTCTCTCAGCCTCTCTTCACAGAAGAGGCGTTCCATCCCTCTGGTCATTTGCATGGCCCTCTTCTGGACCCAGTCTAACAGGTCCATGTCTCATATGCTGGGGACCCCAGAACTGGATGCAGCACTCCAGGTGGGTTTTCACAAGAACAGAGTAGAGGGAGAGCATCACCTCCTTTGATCTGCTAGTCACGCTTCTTTATATATAGCCCAGGATAACATTGGCTTCCCGGGCTGCAGGTTCACATTGCTGCTTCATGTCTAATTTTTCATCCTCCAATATGCCCAAGTCCTTCTCTGCAAGACTGCTTCCAATCCGTTCATCTCCCAGCCTGTATGGATATTGGGGATTGCCTTGACCCAGGTGCAGGACCTTAAACTTGACCTTGTTGAACCTCATGAGGTTCACATGGCCTACTCCTCAAGCTGATGAAGATCCCTCTGGATGGCATACTGTCCTGGTTTCAGCTGGGATAGAGTTTTCTCACTTTTGCTCCTTTGATCCTCTCCCACTGTGTGGGGTTTGGTTTTTCGCCAGGTTTAAACCATGACACATTCCTGCCTCAAGCATTATCAGCTGCACCACTCAGCCTGATGGTGTCCACAAACTTGCTGAGGGTGTGCTGGTTCCCGCTGTATATGTCCTTAATAAAGAATGGTATCGAACCCAATAGTGACCCCTGAGGGACACAATATAACCATTTATTTCTGTCAACCAACCAACTGGTTTTCCATGATATCATTACATTGGAAAATTATAACCAATAAATAGTAAATGAACAAATAAAGCAATTTTCCTTTTTCTTCTCCTTCCAGGTTATTTCCAGAAAGAATTATCTGATTTAGTTGACTTTACAGTCAATGGCAAGATTCTGACTAAGTAAATATGGGACAATGCTCTTAGATCACATAAACTTGTAAAAAGCAATTACATCCATATTTCCTTCAGTTTTTAAGTGTCTTCATGTGGTCTAAATTTTGTACATATTCCCAGCTCCAAGGAAACTGCAGCTATATAAAGATTGTAATGGCAATCACAAAGAGATCTGTTTTTACAAACTAAATGTTTCAAACTGTGACACCCATCAAATGTCTTTTGTTCTTCAGTTTCCAGCTGAAGCTGTAAGTGTGTGTGAACTAAGCTGTGTATTGAATGTATAAAAGCTGTCTTCAGCTTGAGTAGGGGCTGCCAGTCTTTGAGAACAAATGACAAAACATCCTTTCTGCCTCTCGAACTTTTCCAATAGCTGTTGTATTTCTGTTATCTGTTACCCCAGGAAAATGATGTCTCTTGTCTCCAGGCTTGGGGAGCGTTCACCGCTATTTAACACTAGCTAATATAATGGACACAGGCATTCTTTAAGCAGAACAGAAATGTGTTTAATTCTGTGGATGCCAGTACATCAAGACATCAGCAGAAGGCTAGAGTGCAGCTCCTAGTTTTCCTGTAAAACTATAAAGGTATTTTACCTACATTTGGATCACACATAACAATAATTTCATATTTTCAGAGAATCTTCAGAGTAAAGTTAGTGATAGTACTTAGATTTAAGGTCTGATTTCCCCTCCCCTCCAGATATATTCTTGTTTTACATTTTGGTAGAGAATGCACAAATATTTCACAAACTTCTCTTTTAAAACACTAGAAGCAAGGGATCATACTGAACAGTGGATCACAATGAGTGGTGGACTCAAGACAAATCATGCAAGTTCTAAATGCTCTTTCACTGCAGTCAAAACTACCACAGCCTTCAGCAGAGGTAGGAATGATTCTTGTTATCCACACCTGCAATGACATTAAGCAAAATGTTGAAACACTTGCTGGAAAGTTGAGAGAAAGAAATTTAAAAAGAAAGATTACTAACCCATGTCTACTTTTACAGAACTCACTAGTCACAAAGAGAGTAAATTCCTCTCTAGGTAAATAACATCAGTGGGGAACAATAGGACAAAGTAAATGGAGAAAAGAAGCACTACATAATGTTGTCCTGTTACTTCTAAAGGGGCAGACTGTTGCCACATTTATTTAGGAAGAAACACTGCTATGTGAGATGTTTTACTGGGTGTATACAAGGGTGCTGAGGTTTTCCTTCCTTTTCATTAGCAAACAGGAAAAAGGCAAGGTTATTTTTTCTTGAATAGTGTTGATTTCCAGCAATGCATCACCACCGTCTAGAACTGTACCAGCAGCACGCAGTGGATACTGTAAAAAGAAATGACAAGTGGGTGACCCTCTGTTAAGGGGCACAGAGGTGCCCGTGTGCCAGCCTGACAGGGAGTCACATGAGGTATGCTGTCTTCCAGGATCTATGGTCCAAGGTGTCGCTGTGAGGGTGCCACACCTTGTCAAGAGCGTAGACTTTTTCACATGGGCGTGAATGACACTGCAAGACAGAACCTGGGCAGAATCAAGGAAGGCTACAATGTTCTGGGAGTGCAAGTGAAAAATATTGGTGCCCAAGTAATCTTTTCTTCCATTTTATTAGTTAGAGGAAAGGGTGCAGGCAGAAGTAGATGCATAATGCAAATCAATTTATGGCTTAGTGGCTGGTGCCATCTTGAGGGTTTTGGCCTCTATGTCAATGGGACACTCTTTGATGACTATAGCCTGTTAGGGAGGGAAACGGCAAGTCAATCTTTGGCAACAGGCTGCCCAACTCAGTGAGCTGGCCTTTAAACTGAATGACTCAGTGGCAGGGTCCAAAGTGGCAAAGCTCACACCATCACATCCAACTGGGGAATAATCCAGGCCATCCAGAGGAGTGACAAATGTTCCTTAGTTGCCTCCCAAGATGAGAACCAGAAGGCAAACAACCTCAAGGGTGTGTGAGGCTATGGTGGATCCTCTTGGCACTCCTCCTGGGAAACCTTCATGCTCAATTACCTTTGAAATGCCTTTACACCAACACTTGCAGCATGGGGAATAAACAGGAAGAATCAGAGATCTGTGTGTGTTCACAAGGCCATGACCTTATTGCAATTACAGAGACATGGTGGGATAGCTCACATGACTGGCATGCTGTCATGGATGGCTATGTACATTATAGGAAAGACAGGCCAGCAGGGTGAGGTGGTGGAGTTGCTCTTGTTTGACAGAGCAACTGGAATGTGTTGAGCTCTACCTAGGGGGTAGATGAAAAATGAGAGCTTATGGGTATTAAGGGGCAGGCTGACATGGGTGGTATTAGTGGGTGTTTGCTACAGGCCACTTGATATGGAAAAGGAAGTCAATGAGGCCTTCTACAGACAACTAGAGATAATCTCATGATCACAGACCCTGGTTCTCATGGGGGACTTCAACCATCCTGATATCTGCTGGAAAGACCACACAGCCAAGCACACACCGTCCAGGAGATTACTGCAGAGCACTGATGATAACTTTTTGATTCAGGTGGTGGAGGAGCCAAGAAGGCAAGGTGTGCTGTGGGACCTTTTACTAACAAACAAAGGAGGGCTGGTTGGCGATGTGAAGGTAGGGGGCAGCCTGGGCTGCAGTGACCATGAGAGATGATGGAGTTCAGGATTCTGTGTGGAGGAAGCAGGGCAATAAGTAGGATTGCTACCCTGGACTTCAGAAGAGCTAACTTTGGCCTCTTCAAGGACCTTCTTGGAGGAATCCCATGAGTCAGGGCTTTATAAGGTAAGGGGGTTCCAAGAGAGCTGGCTAATAATCAAACACCACTTTCTCCAAGCTCAAGAGTAAGAAATCAAGCAAAGAGGGCAGGAGACCTGCACGCATAAGCAAGGAGCTTCTGGCAAAACTCAAACAAAGGAAGTTTACAGGATGTGGAAGACATGCCACTTGGGAGGAATATAGGAATATTGTCAGAATATCCAGGGATGTGATAAGGAAAGCTAAGGTACATCTGGAATTAAATCTGGTGAGGGATGTCAAGGAAAGGACTTCTTCAAGTACATCAGCAGAAAAAAGGAAGACTCAGAAAATGTGGGCCCGCTGCTGAATGAGGTGGGTGCTGTGTTGACAAAGGATACAATGAAGACAGAGTTACTGAATGACTTCTTTGCTTTGGTCTTTACTGCTAAGACCAGCCCTCAGGAATCCCAGACCCTGGAGGCAAGAGAAAAAGTCTGGAGAAATAAAGACTTTCCCTTGGCTGAGGGGGATCAGATTAGAGATCATTTAGGTAAACCTGACACCCACAAATCCATGGACCTCAATGAGATGTACCCCAGAATACTGAGGGAGCTGACAGATGTTATTTCTAAGCCAGTCTCCATCACTTTGGAAAGACCATGGATTACAGAAATGCCTGACTGGAGGAAAGCCAACTTCAACGTCCAGTCTTCAAAAAGGGCAAGAAGAAGGACCCAAGAATCTACAGGCTGATGAGCCTCACCTCTGTGTCTGGAAAGATGATGGAATAGCTCATCCTGGAAGTCGTCTCAAAGCATATGGAGGAAAAGGTTATAAGAAGCAGTCAACATAGATTGGTCAAGAGGAAATCATGCCTGACCAACCTGATAGCCTTCTATGACAGAATGACAGCCGGGTAAATGGAGAGTGGAAGTTGTCTACCTTGACCTCAGCAAGACTTTTGACAATGTCGCCCATAACATCCTCATAGGTAAGCTCAGGAAGTGTGGGTTAGATGAGTGGACAGTAATTAAAAGGTGGATTGAGAACTGGCTGAATGGCAGAGCTCAGAGGGTTGTGATCAACACCACAGAGCCCAGCTGGAGGCCTGTAGCCAGCGGTGTTCTCTGGGGGTCAGTGCTGGGCCCAGTCCTGTTCAATTTATTCACCAATGACCTGGAAGAAGGGACAAAGTGTACCCTCAGCAAGCTTGCTGATGATACAAAACTGGGAGGAAAAAATCCCTGTGCACCAGTAAAGGCTAGGGGTTCACCAGCTGGAAGGACAGCTCTGCAGAGAAGGACCTGGGAATTCTGGTAGGCAGCAAGTTGCCCACAAGCCAGCAGTGTGTCCTTGAGGCCAAGAATGCCAATGAGATCCTGGGGGGCATTAGGAGGAATATGGCGAGCAGGTTGAGGGAGGTGATCCTCTCCCTCTGCTTTGCCCTGGTGAGGCTGCGTCTGGAGTGCTGTGTCCAGTGCTGGGCTCCCCAGTTCAAGAGAGACAGGGAACGACTGGAGAGGGTCCAGTGAAGGGCTACAAAGATGATAAGGGGACTGGAGTATCTCCCTTCTGAAAAAAGGCTGAGGGAGCTGGGCCTGGTTAGCCTGGAGAAGAGAAGGCTGGGAGGGGATCTTGTTAATGCAAATACCTTAAAGGCCAATGTCAAAATGATGGGGCCAGGTTTTTGTCAGTGGTGTCCAGCGACAGGACAAGGGGCAATGGGCACAAACTGCAACACAAGAAGCTCCACCTGAATATGAGGAAGAACTTCTTTACCTTGAGGGTGACAGAGCACTGGAACAGGCTGCCCAGAGAGGCTGTGGGGTCTCCTTCCCTGGATGTGACTGTGCAGCCTGCTCTGGTGAACCTGCTTTACCAGGGGGTTGGACTACGTGACCTCCACAGGTACCTTCCAACCTTGACCATTCTGTTGTGACAGATCAGATGTCAATGAAGTTATCACTTGGCAGATAGATGTCATAATTTAATTTTAGTTGTGAGATCTGTAATTAAAACCCACTACTGTTTAAATTTACATTATCAAATATATTTACAGATAGAAATGGGCCAGTGTAAAAAATAGCCTTAAAACATTGCAAGAATAATTTCGGGCTATTATCATGTGAAGAATTATGTTAAGCAGAAAGTACTTCCTGGGGGGACTCAAAAGGGACAAGCAGCACATGGCTTCAAATTTTTTTGTACAGTAGAGAGACTGAGAAAATTACAAAAAGTACACTAGTTTTTAATATAAGTTATAGGATGGAACAGCTGGTACTGTGGGAAAAAACAGCCACCTCCCTTGATACAATCATTCCATATCAGAACACAGCAAGTGTATTTATTGTCTTCTTAGAATCCTGTATGTATGGCATGGAGAAATATTCCCTACAGGAAAAAAAAGGTTTATTTGATATAAGGTTACTAAAGGGATATATTCCGATGAAAATAATATATTCCAATGAAGAGAGTACTTTTTAAAAAATGTAAGAAAACAGATCCTGCCTGGTCCTTAGGCAGGATAATTTAATAAATTATCTTAAATTAAATGAGATAGTGACACAACTGCTAGGAAATGACAGAAGGATCATACCAGGTAATGCATACAAGAAGAATTAATAAGTTCTCAGGAGATCCTATTAGTCTCATAACTTTTATTTCAGCAAAAAGGGATTCTAGGATATTCCTGGAATAAGAGCTGAATGTGGATATTAATGATGGAGATATCCTTGAACCTAACAGAAGACTGGAAGGGAAAGGCACACTGTACCTTAGCATTGCAGTGATAGTACCAGAGTGTTTGGTTTTACCCCAGCTGACAACCAAGCACTATGCAGCTGCTCGCTCACTCCCCCCCACCCAGAGGGATGGGGAGGAGAATTGGAAAGGAATGTAAAAGTCAAGGGTTGAGATAAGAACAGTTTAATTGGTAAAGCAAAAGCCGCGCATGCAAGCAAAGCAAAGCAAGAAATTAATTCACCTCTTCCTATGGGCAGGCAGGTGCTCAGCCATCCCTAGGGAAGCCGGGCTCCATCAAGCGTAATGGTTACTCGGGAAGACAAACGCCATAATGCTGAATGTCCCCCACTTCCTTCTCCTTCCCCCTGTTTATATACTCAGCATGATGTCCCATGATATGGGATATCCCCTTGGCTAGTTTGGGTCACCTGTCCTGGCTGTGTCTCCTCCCAATGTCCCGTGCCCCTCCAGCCCTCTCGCTGGCAGGGCCCAAGAAACTGGAAAGTCCTTGACTGGGTATAAACATCACCCAGCAACAACCAAACCCATCCGTGTGCTGTCATCGCTGTCCTCAGCCCAATCCAAAACACAGTGCTGCACCAGCTACTGAGAAGAAAATTAACTCTGTTCCAGCTGAAACCAGGACACAGAGGAAGAAATCAATCACACAAAACACTTGATATAGAAATTAAAGTTGACAATAGTCAGTCCTCAGTGACCAAGAAATGAGATGACGTGTACTTCTCTTGTGAAGGAATTCAAGCCCCCTGTGAAAAGAAATCATGTTATATGCTAATGACATATTAGAGATGCACAGTTGTATCACAAAGCTAGAAAATATGAGTCTGAGAGTTTCAGTAGCTATCATAAATCCACCACAGGCAGAGTTGTGGTTTTACAACATATTTTCCTGTAAAGTTTTATCTAGTTTCTAGTATCTAATCCTGTATATTAAACTTCTTTATTAAATGAGGTTAATCTTTCAGCAGACATGAGTAGTATGGTGGCTTTAAGATACTAAAAGTGACAATTCTCTGAAAAGATGCAAAAGTTTGATTTTTTGTAATCCAAAAAACCTGTGTACTGCTACTATAGTATTTAAGGCAAAGGATTTGAGTTCAGGGATTTCAGGCTGCCTTCAAATTTGATGACCTCATAGTCTCCCACATTTTTGTGATGTCTGGTTGGGGGAATATAGGCTCTTTCCATTTATGAGCTGACCTAGAACCACGACAGTATAATTTTGTACATGTTTTATCACTGTTATGTGGTTTAAGAAAGCCAACATTTCTTAACCTACAACTAACCTTTGACCATTTCATAGCGTGACATAAGCAACAGTGAATTTAATTTAACAAAATCTGAGTTTCAAAAGACATTTGATAAAGACCAACAAACTGGCAATGAGGCATCCTGTTACTTTTTAAATTACTTGCTCACACACTAAACTGCCTTTCTGTGTAGAGAAAAAGTAATACAAATCCAAACATTTTGACTGTAACTTGCCTGTTTCAGAGTCACAGCTTTAGGGAAGGAAAAGTTGTGATTAAAAAAACCCTCTGGCACCTGTTAAAATATAGAATGATATTCTACATATCTCAATTATATATGCTGATAGCATAATTCAGGCCAACAAAGTGGTAAAAAAGCATTAGAAACCCTTCTTCCTTCCCCAAACAGATGTTATCAACCTTGTTTTTTTCTAAATGCACACAAATGCATATACATACACATCATTTCAAACAATCAATAAAAATAAGTAATTCAAGAATCCAGATATTTAAGTACCTGTCATCTTAAATCAAAGCAGAACTGACAAGGAAAATGAAATGTTACAATTCAAACTCCAAATCTGAAGTATACAACTGTAGATTTGAAAATTAAATAAACCTATTAAGTCAACCGTGATTCAGCTTGAGCCCTTTTTCTGGAAGTTCTCGAATCAACCTCATCATAAACTAACCTTCAACTATTCTACATATTTCAACAAGAAAGCTTAAAACACCTGGTGTACAAAGCCTTTTAAAGCAAAAGGGAAGAAAAAATGTAACGTCTCTTTTTAATGGAACAGCTGACTGATATTTCCACTCAGTTCTTCCTCAGACGGTTACAATACTACCATTCTAGATGTGGGCCTTCTGATACATGGATGAGCTACACAAGGAGAAGGGATAATAATTTGAATTACTTTGATTCCTTTCCTCACCTCAAAACCTAAGACCAAAGCAAATACAGAGCTGTTATTATTTTTTTGAGATATTTAATGGAAATAACTGTATTATGTATAATAAAGTGTTATAAAAACTCATGTAAGATAACCTTAAGAGGTAAGATAATAAAATGAAAAGCAATCTAAGAAATGCTGTCATTGCCAAAAATGTACATTTGATTTAGCTTTAGTCATATAGATCAGCATAGTTATGCTAACAGAAAATAACTGGAAAACATCAGGAGATGATTCAGAAAGTGCATTTCACAGAGTCGGTTTAGTTATAAAACTATTCATATGTTTTGAAAGTATCATGGTACTGGCAGTGGAAAAATGTATTAAATATATAGAAATCAAAAATATTTATACTCTTTATAATGCCTGTTATTTTCTAAGTTTTTCCTGTTTGTAATAATGAAAGAATGTGTTTGTGTTCCTGTGACATTCAGACTTATCTTATTTCATAGTTTCTCAAAACCTTCTTATTCTCTATATTTATTTTAGTTTGTTAAGATTTTCCTCATTAAAAGTTTTCTTACAGGTTGGTGTTCTTCAAAGCACACTTCTCTTTTTAACTCTGAATATGTATTCTTCTTTTTCTTCTGTCAAGACCTGGGAATTAAAGTTTTGGAGTCTGCCATTCAGAAGACTTCTCAATGCTTCCCCAGATACAACAGAAGAGAACTTCTGTGGGCCAGCTTAGCTTTTCTCTTGCTCTGCTCTCTGGCCAGTAGGTTTTCTAGAGAAGGAAATTACATAATCTTAGGTAATATAAATAAACACATGCATCTCAGAGAGCTCTGGCCTACTAGATGGCAGAATAATTTATTTGCTAGGGGAACATTTGATCCACCCACATAAATACAACAGCTAATGATGTTCTGCCCTATCTGTTGAGTCAACGTCCAATCTGCTACAGCAGTCTTGTCTTCCCCCATCCCCTGCCTTCATATATACATGTTCTGCTTTGTATTGAAATGCCAGCTTCTGTCACTAGCCACCATATTTTCTGTGGGAGACAACTGCTGTCGCAACGATAAATCATAATTCTTGGAAATTCTTGGAAAAACCTGGTGCACATGTGCTCTATTTTGAAAGGTAGCTCAAGTAAGGCAGGGTGTTAGGGTCGGTAAGAAAGAAGTATGTCCCTAAAAGGAAGGCATTATCATTGCGTTTCCTGCTTACAGTGTTTCACAGGGCATGGTTATTCAGCGCTAGGTATGTGTTAAGTATGTTAACTATGTGTTGTGGATCTGAAGATATTTTGAAGAAGAGTCATATTTTGGTACATAATTAAAATTTCTTTATGTAGAGCTACAAGCTACAGAAACTTCCTTTAAACAGAACCAGGGTTTTCAAAGGGGTTTCTGTTTGATTGTTTTTTGGTTTTGTTTTTTTTTTTTTCTAATACCATTGAAAGGTAACAACATATTTGCAGTCTGTTGTAAACTCCAAATCTGTTTTCAACTCCAGCAACAGACAGCATCACTTGCTGGCTATAGTGAATATTGTAAGGCAGAAAGAGCTTGCTTTCTGCTTAGAGTCACAGGAGGCCATCTTCCAGACTGTGCTGCAGGCCAGCCACCCATTCATTTTTAAATGCTTTCTGCAAAACCACAAAGAGTCAGAGGATATTCGTACTTGGCAGAGTGTCTATTTTTTCCCTTCTCTTGCATTTGGTCTGTTCGTATTTTCAAGCAGCACTTGACACAAAATTTTTGTGTCTGTCCTACGTTTACAAATTTTCCCCAAAGATTCTTACTTGTACCCTATAAAATAATAAGAAATTTTGCAAGTGGGTTGATTTTGTGCTGCATTATTATTTTGAACAAGATCAAATATTCTTACCCTGTCCCCATCCCTTTACCTTCTTTCCATATATTGTCGTAGTTTTATTCACTTTGTAAAGGAAACCCCAGTTTTTAAAAGAATATATATATGTTCTACAATAGACAAAGGATTTAATATATGTTTATATTGTACACAGAAATATAAATCTGGATAGAATGTTTTGGTTTAGTAAAAACTGTTATTGTTTCCTTATATTTAAAATGCAAGAAAAGATTTTTCCTTGTTACTTGTATTTTTTGTTTTGAGCAGGATCATCATGCCATAAATATTCCACAAAGGAATTGCAATGAAAATACTATTTTGCTTTCTTTGCTCCTTAATACTGTTTAAAGTGATTTTTTATGCCTTACTGCTTTTATTGGCACTGACTGTCATGTTATACTTCGTCTTTCATCTAAGTAGTTTGACCTTGCAGACAATTTTTCTGGCTTTCAGTCTTACAGAGATGATCAAAACTGTGTATGTTTATCTCTGCCTTCTTAACAGGCCATGCACTCTGGTTGCATTAAAGCTCTGGCTACTTGCTGAATTTTGGTAGCTGAGCAGTTTACCATATGGCAACTGGCTGCAGTGGTTGCCCATGTGTACTTGGTGAGTTTGAGCAAATGTAAAAGGAACAGTACTTACGCTAAGTTTTCGAACTGTCAGAAGTCTGGATACAACAGTGTACACAACAGCAGTTATCACAGCTTATTTAAAGTACAGCAACTTCTTAAACTGTGATAATTTAATTCTAAATTTGAGCTGTTCTAAATCCAGGAGGCTTATTGTCTACTCTTGGACTCTGATTCTTGAGCAGAAAAACCAAAACAAAATACATAACTCCAAGACTGCAAGCAGCATGGCTAGCTTTCTTTTTTGTTCTCTATATATTGTAAATCAGAACAACTTAGATGCTTCTGCCTTCAAATAGGTAAATTTAATGGAGTGAATAATTTACTTTGGGACATTTGATTAAAAATACCTTCTTAGTCTGGAAAGGATCTTTTGGGCTAACCCAGTCTTCCTGTAGTACTCATTTGACCTAAATAAAGCAGAATAGATCTCTAGTTTTTAAATATTTTTTTAACGAAAAAGATTCAGTACTAGTACATTTTTATAAGAAAAATCAATATTCATTATCAGAAGTAGATTAAGACCTTCTACACTTTTGTCCATTTATTTGTGTAGATAAGAGCAACAAAGAACAGTAAATAATAAGAAATCAAAGTTACATGTGTATATGGGAAAAACCACCAGGTGATAATTTATGGCAAAACCCCAAATTTTATCTCAGAGACTGTCAACCTACCATAAATATACTTACTAGGCCTAAAGGTGACCAAATATTTATCTGTCCTTCTAACTGGTAAATTGGTGTTACCCCGGTGACTGCTTTCAGTTTTATTTTGATTGCCTGGCAAAGTTTAAAAAGTGTAGTAAAAACTATAAACACATTACAGCGACTTGTATTTTCTATAGCGTCTGTTTTTATCAGCAGACGTTTTCATGCCTTGGGGTATTTCTATTCAATAGTGAATGTAGATGCATATCCATGCTGACTTTCTTTCATGCCAAAATGAATTCAGTCTGAAAATGAGAGTGAGACTCATCTTAATAATTAATCATCTGGCTAAAATAAATTTGGGTTGTGTTTTTCTGACACAAAAGTAATTCCTCAGAAGTAACACTTATTTACATTTCTAGAATATTTAGTGTTGCTAGTGCAGTTTTATTCAGTATGCTTAGATCTTATAGCAGAAGAATGATGTAGCTTCTGAATTTCATAATAAAAGGAAGCAATGCTATAAGAGCATGAAAGAATATAGAATTCAAATGGTACCCTAAAAGGAGAATTTTCATAAAACAAAACCTGGTTACTTATTAAAGTTAGAATTAAAGAGTCATAGCTGGTATGCTATGTCTGGATAGGGATATAAAAAAAATAAACTTAACAGTATTATTTAGGACAAAAATGTGGTGTGTTATACATTCTCACTTGGCAGCTTTCACATTTGTGGAGTGGGTCTTGGTTTCAAAGTTTACTTGGTGCAGGAACAGAAAGGCAGTGTAAAGACTCAATTAATTTGCCTAAATAAAGACACCTAATACCATTTCTTATGTCCTAGAGCATCCTGCCTGGCCTGTAGCCACTATCCTGTTCTAAGGAGCCAAAGGTCTTTGGTAGGTTCTAGACTGCATTTGCTGGCCCCGTGCAGCCTCATATACCACAGTGTCTCAAGTAGCACTGGGTGTCTATGCCTAGGCAACAGAAGTAAGCCTGTATTATAGAAGGCACACTGAGGATTGCAGCTAATGTGAAAAGTTGTTAATTCTTGCATAAAAATTATGTAATTGAGCAGATATATTTTTCTTGATTTATGTGAATTTGACTTAAACTACTTTTCATTTGTAACTTCATGTGGATAGAAAGGGACATGATAAAAGTTGTTAGCAAAACAGCTCAGTTAAATCCAATTTGCTGATATGTTTGTTAAAAAAAAAATATATTTTAAACACAGACAGATGTAAGGAGTCCTTTAGCAGAAATTGTGTGATTTAAAAGATGTTTTGTATTTTGGAAAGTTATGTTTTAGAACTTTCATGATCTTATAGTTTGTAGTTTGAAACCCATTGCTACTACAATGATCCTAATTTATAGGTTTTCTTTATGTGTCTGAGGAAAACACAATATTGTAGAAGATCAATTAGCAAGACAACTGCTAAGAAAAATTGTCAAAGAAATGTGCTTATATTTTCAACTATTTAATTCAGAAAGATATTGGTAATAAGAAAAACTGATGTAGATAGGATCTCTTTTTTGTCTTTAGAGAAAGGGATACATAAGAGGATTTGATGTTTGAAAGGAATAAGAATCAGAGTATATGCAAGCTTCTGGGCTTTGGCAAGGGGATTTACACCCTTTCATCTGCAAATCAACACTTCACATTCAATTAATTGGTGAAATATGCCCTTTATTAAATATATAACCAGCTATTAATTATTAATTTTTAATTATATAATTCTGATGCCATTATAATACAATTATAATAGTAATGCATAATTTACCATTTGTGTTATAGAATTATAGCACGGATGTATGCTAAGAGTGATAGTAAAGAATGAGTATGGCCAGTTCTCTGACACCAGACATATTCCATTAATGTAGGACATCTAAGGTCAGCATGAGGTTTAAAAGTCACTGTAAAGTAGGAATCTGGTCTTTGGGTAATCAACTAATGCTAATTATCAACTAATGCTAAGTAAAATGTATATACTAACTAAATATGAATTTTTTAACGACTCCTCTCTCCAACTGTTCAGCTACACTACCTGGAGCGTTGCCTTATATTTCCATGGTGGTAATGGTACCTCATCTTCAACATGATACATCTACAATAAATGACACTTGCTAACAGAGTGGCATAACCTGGAGGTGGGCCTTCACATATTTCTAACTGTCTTCTCATTGACTTCAGTAGTTTGCTGTTTTCCTTTTGCTCTGTCTCCATCCTTTAAACGCTGTGGCCACTAAAACATACTCAGAAAAAAAAAGCTGTTAAAATTTGGTAGGTTTTCTTGCAGCTTTTCACTTCAAAATGTGTTATTGACTAGTGTGTTCATAATAAGATTATAATATGGGGAAAACACCCTCATAAAATCTGTATTTATGTATACACAATCCAATTTCAATAGAGGGTAAGGATTAGCTGTGAAATCCTGTGGGTGCCTGGTAGCAGCTTTTGTTATTACTTTGGGACTTGTGAGATCATCTGACCTCTGTTGTGTCCTAGGTGGAGAGAATAACCTCATCTTGAATCACACAGAAGAATTTTCTGTCCTCACTAGGAAGATTAGATGGGAATAAAAAACCCTAATTTTGCTGAAGGCCATCCTTATTAAAAAAAAATTTAGTATCAAGGGAGCATTCCATAACAGACTGGCTTTGATCTTTGCTTGCTTTTTTCTATCTCTTTTCCCATTTACAATGATAGACTAAACCCAGTGCACTGTCAGCTAACTTGCTCGCTGTGACACTAATCAATTAATTTCCTTAGCCTTCCTGCCCACCTTCCAGTTGGTTAATTTGTAAGCATACTGTACATCAAAAAGTACTGACTGCAGCTTGTTCAGTAGTCCATTCACTACTTCAGATCACCTGTAAAAAATAAGCCTCCTGCAAAACATCAAATACTCCATACATAATACCTTTATTAAAAGCTATTATTTGAATATGTAAATGTGTTTGATTCCAGCTAGCAGAAGCATTACAGAGTATTAAGCTATAGTGACACAGTGTGCTGGACAATAAACAGTTGCATAATATCCCTTTCATAAATATTTGATCAGAAAATTGGGACCAAAATTTTTCACAGTTCTGTATTATTATCTCTCTTTGGGGTCTGTGTATACGTATATATATGTATAGAGGTATACACATACGCAGACGTAATCAGTTTGTAAACCCTGCACCAAGTCTAAAGGTTTGACTTGAAGCTGCATTGACAAGAAATAGAAACTGATTTCTAACATAATCTGGGTCAGGAAGAACCAAGTATTCCTGTATGCATGGCAGGGGTTTATATAATGCCATTTGCTGTTTCGTACCTGCTTTCCAGCTCTGCAAAATGATTTGAAATGCATTCTTCCATAGAATTAGAGGAGAATCTACAAGCGTTCTTTGTACTGAAGTACAAAAAATACATTATTTTTGGCTATGCTTGTAGTGAAATGTAAAAGTCTTCCCCCCCACCCTACCAAAGAAAGTTTTCCTTTGTGGTCAAGGTGAAGCTGGCCTATCCTATCACATACTTATTTATATTCAGAATTGTAAAGGTCAGAGGTAGAATTTTGACCACCCAATACCTCTTTCTAAGAGCACAACAGCAAATAAATAAGACATAGAAGTGTGAGGTTAAATTTTGATCTGGATTTTCATTGAGGGGGGCTACCTGGGTCACCCAGATATAAAGGGTTACCTGAGCATGTTGTCAGGGGAGTCAAACTTGCTTTTTGCTCTGTTGGTGGCAATGGAAATTGGTGTGCCTTAGTCCTCTACCTAATAAACAATGCAGACATGTTAAAATATTCAGTAGAATTTTTGGAAATCTAACTTTACATCAAAAAGATTGACAAGTATTTTGACAAAGAATTCTTTAATTTGTTTTGAAAATATCTTTTGCCACAGCATCTAGCATGTTTACAGTTGGACTTGAGGATCTTAAAGGTGTTTTCCAACCTAGATGTTTCTATGATTCTATGTTCCTCAATTCCAATAGTTATCCTTCAAGAAAAATAAAGTGTACTTATTTCTACTTTGAATTTTTAGTATATATTATATCTCCTCTTGATAACTTACTCCACATTTTTATAACATTTTTAGCCATTGGCAGACATTCTTTTCTGAAGTCTTCTGATCCCAAGGAAAGGTCAGAGCCAATAATTGTGAAAAAAACTCCTGCTTGGAGCTTCTACTATCATTTTGTTGGGAAGCATAAATAAGAAAACCATAATTATATGACATAATTAAATTAATATAATTATATTAATTTAATCCTTATCATAATAAGGACACCTTCCGGTGTCAGAAATGTCACAAATGTATTGATCTGCTTAAGCTACCAAAATAATGTGCAGAGCTAACCAAGCTTAACATTTTCCATTCATGTTCCTAGTGAATACTATCACCTCAGCAGAGCTACCATTTTTTTTGTAATGCCATGGTCCTTGAAATGAAAAGGTGCATATACTGTAATTAAAAATTTGCAGAAGAGGAATTACAATGAAGGCCAAAATTCTAGAAACAACTTGGACTTACTTTTTTGAGAAACTGCCTTCTGACAGCTCTCTTTCAGTTATATATAACATTCTGTCATTCCGTTATGTTCAATGTTAGTTCATCCAGGCCAATATGTGTTAAATCAATGTTAACCTGAAGTGTCAGCTCACTTCATTTTTAGGTTCTCAGGCTACTTCAATCAGTTACAGCAGCATGGTTCCAGGAGACTTTAGTGATGCTTTAAAGCACTGACTTTTTCAGGTTTGCATTTAAATGTACCTCCTTTCTCCTTTTTGGCTTGACTGCTTAAAATACTGTTTGTAATGTAGATGTGCTCCACTGCGTATATTACTTCTGAAAAAGACAGCTAGTGTTTAGATTTCATCAGCTGTCACCTTAACCTGTCTGTTTTAGATTAAATTTATATTATGGAAAGAGTGCTCCGGGACTTCATCATTGTTAAAATACAGTCTCATGCCCCTGATGAACAGAAGCAGGCTGGCATAAAGTGTGGACTATGACTCAGTCACCTGGTATTATCAAAGCAACTCAAATTGGTTTGTATTAAAGCATATATATCAGCTAGTGTTCAAAGGGAGTTTCTCCTGAATTTTTTACTCATAAATGCATAAGCAACAGGCAGTCACACAAGCATTGACCTTGGCCAGACTTGTAGTGTTCATAAATTAAGAGATCTACTCCTCTGTCGTAAATTACAAATTGAATACACTTCTCTTTTCACAGTTGCTACTGCTACAACTTTTTATTTTCTTTGTGATGGCACCTACCAGCACTAGAAAACACAGAGCTGTATTCCATCTTATGTGATAGTTCAAGGGCACCCGCATTAAAAATGACAGAGAACTGTGAAAAGCAGGCCCACATAAAGGATCTTGGGAAAAGAGGATCTTAGTAATGTAGGAGACCATAGTCCAGTCACCTGCTGTCAGCAGAAAGTCTCTGAGACAACTCATTTAATACTATCTTTAGTCTTAAGACTAAAACCAGCTTTGTTTCTTGGCCCCGCTGCTGTAGCCGTTAGCATGAGTTAGATGTAGTTAGCAAAGTTGTTGGCGTGAACTGATTAACATTAACTGACTTTTTGCTGTAACAGAAGTAGACAAAATATGATCCAAACCTATTGCAAACAACGTAGTGGTTCTGGTGTGCTCAAGGAAATACATAGTTAAACTACACACTCAGCCTGTTGGACATCAACATGTCCAGCAGTGACCTGAACAGGAAGATTGAGAGCATTTACAACAACAGCAAATCAGAAAATGACGGTGCAATTTGACAGCACTAATCCTCGACGAGTTATTCTGTACCCGAACCTATAACTGAGGACACTTAGAATTACTGGAGGTAACCACAACATAAAGAAGGCCTTGGTGAGGAACCCCGTGACGCTCCCCAGAATCCTGGACCGTATCTCTAACCTCCAGGAAACACAAAGGACCCCAGAGGACCCCACAGCACTAACACCACTGCACTGACTCACCTGGGCTTCCTCCTGGCTGCATTGTCTCTTCCACAGTCTGGGAAAGTCGTGCAATTAGTAAAACTGCACAATCTGTGGTGAAAGTGGTTTGGTATCCAAACCCATTTAGTCACACCATCAACTGTCTCTAAATTACCTGCTTCAGCCTGAAGACAGTTCTCTCTTTTTGTTGGAAGGAAAGCATTTTCTATGAGCAGCCTAACCACGTTCACAGCCAGCAGACACCTCTTTGTTCTTGTGTTAGCATTGTCCTCTAACTGAAATGCTTCTTCTCCCTGGGAAGAGATAATCTTATTCTCTCTGAATCTTGATGAGAAACCCATTTTCGCTGCTAGCATTTACTTTGCAGGGCCCAATTATTTTTCTCTCCTCGTATGACAGGCACTTCATCTTGCTCCTATGAAGATTCCTGGTAATGCTTGCCTGATGGTCTTCCAGTTTGAATTAGTCTCTCTGGACTAAAGCAACAAAACCATAGTCCTGTATTCCAATATCCTGTATAATGGTATTAATCTTCTTTCTGTTTGAAATACTTGCCCTGATAGAAGCTTGGGTTTCTTCGTGATTACATAACATAGGCAGATCTTACGTTCAGTGTTGAGCTCCACATTTATAACATGCATACTTGCTGACCTTTAGAGAGACATAGCTTCTATTTTGCACTATAAAATGTCATCTCATTCCCAGCTTTTAATAACACCTAGTGCTTGCTGATAGTCTGACCCTTATGTGTTTAGACAGTACTTTCAAAGTCTGAGCCATTAACAAATTCTGTTAGCTGGCAGTTTTTATGTCAGGGTCACTAATGAAAAGGATCTTAAAGACAAATGCCAAGATATGAAAATCATCTCACTCCAATTATCTTTCCTTTAGGAACATGTTTCACAATCTTGGCCTTAGCTTCAAATATGAAAGTAACAGAAAAGTAGGCATCATGGCAAATGATGAAAACTGGAACTACAATGTTTTGATATAGTTCTGCATATACTTTCATCTAAATGGCTGAATACTACCTTATCTGATTATTTCTTAATAAAACCCTAGAATAAACAGTGCTGGAATTCCTGAACACAACACTTCAGAAAAGGTTTTCTTGTCTGTATATTGAAGTTCAGTCAAATCTATGGAAGAAAAGAACTCACGGATGTTTTATACAAATTTATGGTCATATAAAATAAATCTTTTAGAAGAGATAAACAAATCTTCACATCAGTCAGACTCAAAATTCAGTATTTTTTCCTATTTTATGTGAGCAGTTTTACATCCCTCTTGTAACTAACTGGGTATTTTTTCTTTATTTTGCTTTTATTTTAAACTAAATCAGTTTCAGTATGTGAAGCCATTTTAGATAAGCAGAAATGAAATTCTGCTTTGATTTTATAGGTTTTTTTAATAGTAGCAAGCTCTAGGGAAAAAAGATTAAAAAAAAAGAATAACCATCTAAAATTGAAAGCTGTTATTAAAATGGATCATTGTATTGTGAAAACAAAATTGTTTTGTGAGTGCAGCAATTTTTTTTCTGCTCAAAATGGCAATAGTAATTCTCCATTTGTTTTAAGTGTCACTACAAGTCCATGGAGACAATGTCATGTTGAACTGACAGAAAAATTATTTCAATGCAACTATGGGATGAGACATTACCATGTCAAAACAATAGTAAAAGGATGTCAGTAGAAAAAAAACCTATGGAAATCCAATAACATGTCAACCTGATGCTTTTTTATGTAGGGATTTGGAGATTATGTTACATTGCCAAGATAATAGCATGCTATCAATGATAATTATACTATATTTAAAAGCAGAAAATTAAATCAACATCATATTAAGAAACATCATGTAAAAGCTCAATAAGATTAAAATTGTATTCATCATCCCTTAAACAGCCTGCTGTCTACTGGCCAGATCCATGGTTGATTTCAGCTGGCACAGCTCCACTAACTTACCCGAGCTGAAGATCAGTTCCTATGTCATCATCCTGTATTAGATGTCCTCTGAACACTAGGAGGTGGGGAAGGGTTCATTTGTATGGACTAAGTAGATAATTAAGCACTAGTATTTCATTAGATGTAGACTAAGCAAAGTGTTTGGATCCTGCTGAGTTTAAGCTAGCATTTGTATTTCAGGTCAAACACAGTTTCTATAGTAATATGTCTCACAAGTTGTCTTGGCAAGATACTGGCTTTGTCCAAATGGAACCTGGAAACAAGCCTACTCCATTGAATCTAACTCAGGAGGAAGTTATTGTAAGAGTATTAAAAATTAGTCCCATAAATAAAGTGTCAATCTGGGCTGCTTTTGGCCCATTTCCTCTTCCTGCACATTTAAAATTCTATGTCAGATTTCTAGAAAAAAGAAGGAAGAAAAAAAGAGGAAAAATATAAGGCTTTCTCATTTTTTTGCAAAGCCTTATTCATGCTCTGCAGGGAGGCCTCTGCACCATGAGCTCTCCCTATGTCAGCACATAGTCTGCTTACTTTTGAAGTCAAAGAATATGTGCTATGACATGGTTTCTGCTACACTGGTCAAATAGTTCCTTTAACAGACCTTACAAATTCAGTTTGCTTGAATGCAGACTGGTAGGAGAGCTAATTTATTTCTCATCCCTGATCGTGTTTCTGCTTCCTCTCCTCACTTTATTTTTCATTGTTCTCTACAGAAGTTGACCGTTTACATCAGGTTGTGTTGGAATATGATGCCATGGCTACCATTTTAACCTTACTCCCCTTAACATCTGGATAATTATAGAAATACTGTGTCCCTGTAATTCAAACCAAATACTGCCTTCATTAACTTTTATAAGCTTTTTAAGGAACAGGAGAAAACTGCTGCAATGTGAAATTACATCTAAAAGAATGAAATCCAAACTATTACTACATCTTCCTATTAAAAACCTCACACTTTAAGGTCTTCAAATCCACTGAACTAATTTTTTTGAGCTTCATTTCAGATTCTTCAGGTATTAATTTTTGTGCATTCAGAAAGAGCATAGGGCAATGCGTTGTTGAGCATATGGAACGTCTTTGAAAAACAGTGTTCTACTAGTTGAGTTATTTCTTATTTAAGAGAATGAACTGAAAACAAAAGCAAGACAATATATCTATCTTGTGCCTATTTGCTAAAAGTAAAATATGATTGTAATTTACACCTCTTCTTTAGAAGTAATATTTTATTATAACATTTAAAAGCTGAAAATGAAACCTTTTCTGAGATTTCTTTTAAATGGATCAATAATTTTAAAGGCTAAAATTCAATTGTTTGCATAGCAACAAAACACAAAATATTAGCAAATTTTCAAAATCAATATGACTATTGGAAAACAGCTGAAAGAGCTACGGGATGTACAGTTGAGGAAATGACATACAACCAATTACTTCTGACAGGTTAAACTGTACAACATAAAGAAAATAGTTACTGAAGATCATCAAAGGCTGCTTGTGAGAAATATCTGTTTAATATTTTTCTCTCTATTTTTTAGAATTATTATTTTTACTTATTAATTAAAAAAAAATAAATCAAAGAAGAGAAAAGAAATGTACTATCACTGAAGTCTAATAATTTTAACAGCAGGTGTTGAAAGGTTATCTATAATTTGTACGTAATCAAATGTTCTAGGCTGTAACTGCTGTTTTGAAGCAAAAGACCAACATTTTCCTTGGCAATGTAGCTTCTGTTAGCACAAAAGAAGCGGTGGAAATTTTAGAAAAACAATTAGTATGAAACAATTGCTCTTAATTTTTAAGCACAGTCCAACTGCAACATTACTTGAAATCTATTTCTTCTAACTTGCTGTGAAGACCAAGGAGGAACCTGAAGAAGGCTTTCTGATGTCTTTTGTGTCAGATATTTGTCTCAGGAGGGGGAAAGGAATGAGACATGCATGGCAGGTTAGGAATTTTCGCCACAGGAATATGATCCCAGCTTAGTCTTGTGAGTTGCTAGAGCTGGGCAAGGATGTCTGAAAGTGGTAAGATACTGTTTATGGGAATGGATCATGGTTTCTTCTAGTTGTTGGCACCATTCCCCTCAGATTTGAGTTTCTTCATATTTATTACATTAGTGCATTGATTTCACATTCAAAAATTAACCTTGCTAGCTAATATCTGTTTTAAAGTTTTCAGCATATGCTTGAAATAATTAAGGTTAATTACTGCATGAACTTTCAGTGAACCACTAGGAGCCAGTTCATTCCAAAAAGAACATTTTCCATCAAAGGACAGAGTCATTAAAATACATTAATCTACTAATCCTTATACCTTTATACTTTTCCCTTTTTCTTCTGCCAGAAAAACAACAAAAAGAGAATTCTCCCAGAATAACCATTGATTTTGATTTTGTAGTGAAGAATTCAAGAGAATACATGTTAAAACTTGAGGGCTGGAATTTCCCTAAGGGTAATGGTTAAATAATGGCTGCATTTGTGAAAACTAACAAAAACCAATGTTTTGTTCTTTTAAATATGAGTTGCTGTGCTAATTAGTGGGAAAAGTGTGTGCTTATACTTCATTTACCACAGTTTAAACACTGTGCTTTTCAGGAATGCCCAAAACTTAACTTCATAGTGCAAACAACAGGAAAGAACTGAGAAGCATTGAAATCATGGTAAATAGTATAGCTGGAAGTCAAAATCAGTCTTTGCTGAATTACTGGGGGCGGGGGGGGAGGTTGGTAATGCTACCAAGCTCATACCAATAAATACAGAAATCAAGTGGCTTCAGGCTGAAGCAAACTGGTGTGTCTTGCCTACAGCTATTGAAGGGTGGTGTTCCGTTCTCAACCACCAGTTCTCCCGATGTTCATGGATGGTCAAGCCTGAACCTCTATGAAGCTGGCAGCTTTTTGCTGGGCCATGCCCTTAGAAGCATGGTGGGAAGAGGGTAGCCATGAAGCGTGCTCAGAGGAGAGCACAGTGCATGTCCTCTCGCAGCGATGGAGGAGTGCTTGGAGTCCTCTCTGTGTGTTGGTATCTAAGGAGTGGCTATTGGCAGGAGTGCAATACCAGACAGAGTGCATTACCAGTTCTGCACACAGGACAGAAAACTAAATGTTAAAACTATACCCTCTTCATCCTTCCAGCTACCTAAGTACATGTTAGAATTCTTTCCAAACTGCATAGAAGGATTTTGTATTTCTTATTTCCTTATAATGGCTGTCTATAGATTATATTGCAAATTAATGTGTGCAAGTTTTTAATAACCATAAGTCTAAAGCTCAGGAAAAAAACAACAAATTGCTAGATTAATTTGTAAGTTTTCTGTTTTTTAGCAGGCTCTTTCTGAAATTTTATGACAAACTCTGCATTTAGATGCCCAGTGCAGCCACAATGAAATCAGCTGGGAGTAAATGACAGCAGTGTTTATCCATAGCTCTTTTCAGACTTCTAGCTTTTCGTCAACTTGTCATCATCAACAACCTTTCTCCAAACCTGCGACTGGCAATTTGCACTCCACTGTTCTGGTGCCTAGGTGCAACCTTTATAAGCCTAGGGGTTTTGGGAAGACAGGGACATGGTTTAGTGGTGGACTTGGTAGTGCTAGGTTAATGGTTGGACTCAATGATATTAAAGGTCTGTTCCAACTTAAACAATTCTATGATTCTGTCTGCACAGAAGATTACTGAACAATTGCTAAATATACCTCCTTGGTTTGACTATACCGATTTCTGGAAATTATTGACAGCTCAATCTAGAGTTTAAACTGATCATTAAATCCAGGCATTGTTATCAAATTCATCTTTTTAATGACATTTACTATGCAAATAACAATTTGTGAATGTACCATATCTTAAAACTAAATAAGTTTTTTCATGAAACCAAAGGAAAAAGAAGAAAGATTTCAATGGTGTTGGGTTCACAGAATAATTATAACCAGATAATAGGGCACATACTCTAAGTTAGAAGTTTACAAGGATACAACTTTGTATAAAATAAACAAAAACATTGAAAAATAATTTTAGTTCATAAAAAATAAGTATTTAAAAGATTTTTTGTGCTGTAACAATTTAGTTCCTGTAATTCAGTTGTCAAATAAATTATGACACCTCAAAGCAAAAGTTATTTGAATCACCAGTTTCAGGTAATTTGGGTATAATATCATAAAACAGGTCAATGACATATTTTGGAAAAAAAACCCCTGAAGTTAATTGCAGTTATGTAGTGAATCAAAATTAAGGATCTTTAAGATCTACTTAAGCTTAGTAAGTAATTAAGCCACCAAATTCTACGGGCCCTGGCAACAAAATCTGGTCCATACAGCATACCATAGGAGCAAGACACCATTGCCAAAAGTAACTTGTTTTTTGAGGAACGTTTAGAGGTATCAAGGTCTAGTCTGAATTCATTAAGAAAACCTAGAGAAGAGAATCTTCTGCAGCCTGATAAAATGATAGAGAAATGTGCAGGCCAAGTCCACAAATCCACAAAAGGGCTGGGTTTCCAGTAAGATAGAGAAAACAGGCTGAGGATTTTTTAAAATTCTTTTTCTCAACTAGAACACTATTTCAGTTTGATACATCAAATAAATATCAAGCACATGTGTAGTGGTTTTTCTTCCCAAACACAGAACTGAACCAAAGCAATGGCAGTGTTTGATGTTGAACGTGCAATGTGCTACAGAAATCCACAAGAATTCAGTATAATTTCTATGAAGGTGAAAAGCACCTCTGATTTGGAACACAGACTGAATGTGTGCTTATTTTACAGCTGATATATAGAAACACAAGAAAGTGACTTGTCTAGCTCTGCAGAAGCTGTTACCATCCTGAAATCCTTTGGTTCACCTATAACATGTAGTCATACTGAGGGCTAGCAGGTTTGGGAAAGATGCCTGAAACACCACTATTTCTCAGGTGAGAAATCTGGCAACTAAGATCACTAAACTTTTAAGAACTTTTTAGGGTGGGCTGGCACTGTTCGTCCACATCCTGGTTTGTAGCTTCATTCTTTGATACCAAAAGTCAGAAGAAGATGAAGAGTCACTGCAAGGTGTGTTAGGAATGGCATGTCTAGGATCATTGTCTGGGGTTCTAGTGTGAACTCATCCAAATTAATGTACCTTTTGGCCGTCCAAGATCAATATAGGACCTCACCCAACCACCTCCCAGTTCTACAGACAATGCATCACTGAACAGAGTGCTCTGGGTGACCTTTCCTCATCTGGGACACTCTTCCGGCCTTTTATTGACAACTTACACCATGGATAGGAGATAACACCTCTCCTTGACATCTTCCACTGAGAGAGGAAAAAGAAAGAATCAAAACATAGCAAAACTTGTACAGAATTTCTGCTTGGATGTCTCAATAAATATTTGACTTAGGTCATAAAACATAATCCACAAAAGAGACTGGAGGCTGTGTGTAAAAGGAGGTCCTTGGCTGAGGGTGCGGGTAGGTGTCCCAGGTGAAGCCCATCAGGGTGTGTAACACAGTTAGTGCCCCCAGGGCCCTGACTGTCTGTGATTCTTTTATATGTATTTCTAAAGACCTTCAGATTGTATTCCTACACAGATGACTTACATCTTTGTATGGGTTATATGGAACATGTGCAGGGAAGAGCAAATGAACCAAGTGAATCTGAGTAAGCTTTGGAACTGCCAAATACTGGGGCTGCATTTATTACTGGTGGAGGCAATAAGTTCTTTCCATCTTCTTTGCAAGGGAAAGAAAAATTGTGCAAGTCTAGGCTTATCGACACAAAAAATTGCTTTATTTCAATGAAAACCATATGTTAGATTAGGATATGGTCAAAAGATCATAAGAAATCAGTGTAAAATAGTCTGAAAAGCTATAGTCATTACTTCAGGATTAATCACACTGCTGCTTAGGCTATTAAATTAAAACTACTTGGTTGATTGCTTGCTATTCTCTCAGTTGTACCCACAGGAATGACTCACACACATTGAAGCAAACAGTTGTGACAATCAAAAAAATTACTTCCTCAAACAGTATGTTCTGGCTGTCTGAAACAAGTACGATAGAAGTGAATTTAAACCCCCACTTCAGCCACTATAGCTGAAATATAAGCATAGGCCCACCTGCACCCATGGTTTGAGAGAGGATTTAATAACCACATTGGTTAAGAATCGAATGAACATTTGCCCTGTGCTTACCCAGGGTTGCTGCGGATTGTGTTGGCTTTACATGCATCCCTAGTCAAACTCAACATCTTCTCCCTGTTTTTCTCTGCTGTGTCCTTTCTGCCTGCCTACCACATGCACATCTAATTGATCCCAAGATATTACATATATCAGGAGTATAACATAGTATCTTTCCACATTAAATTAAAAAAAAAAGGAAAAAGCAACCAAAAACCTAGAGTTTCATACTGATACTTTTATTTTCTTTTCTATAACAATTCAGATAAGGTGTGAACTATCAGTTCACTTTCAAGGTCACTTTTGCCAAAGTTTCAAAGGTTTCTTTTACTGAACATCTTTACGCTTGAGATGTTCTCATGATGTACTATTTTGCTTTCATTTATTTCTGATAACTACTGTCAAGTATTGGTAAAAGCCTTGTAAATCTTTTGTTCCCAATTTGGTTAAGATATTTTAATTCTCATTATTTAATCATTAACAAAAAATAGAAAAGCATTTCTTTGCAGCCTTTTTTAGATTTGTATAAACATTTGTATTTAATTAAAAGAATAAATTGAAACAATTTAATATGGACAATATCTAAAAATGTTCAGGTAAAACACTTTGATATTTTAATTAATATTTTCTTTCATTTGTGTTTATTTTTATTCCCTATATTTCTTTTGATAAATTTCTTTTTCATTATTCAAAGCATGTATGTTCCCATCCAAATACACATTCTTCCAAACTGAATTCCAAATGAAATATGATAGAATTGATTCTATTTTCTTGTTTTGGCTGGGTTTTTTCTCCTGTTGAACTTATTCTATGCTACTAAAGAGTCAAAAGAGAACCTACGGGTATAATTTATTTTACTTTCAATAGTGCACATTGAACCTGGAGGCATTTTGGTGTCATATAAATCGTACACAGTACAATAGAATGGCAGTAGGTCACTATCCTCTTAAAAGAAACTCCAAAGAAAATGAGGTGATCGTAGCATCAGGTGGGCAATCAGTAAATCTTACAGTGATGTTATCAATATTAAAGCTAAATCGTTACAGTGAGGGCTTGTCTGCCCTAGAGGAGACAAAGAGGTTATAACCACTGGGTGAACTACTTTGAAATGCTGGTAAATTACTTTATGATCACATACAAACCTGCTTGTTCTGTTTGGCTTGTTTTGCTAGAACTGTGTGTATCAGCTTGCTCAGAAAAGCTATTGTCTATGACTTGGTTTCTTCTTCAGAAGACAGACTGGTAAAAATTGCTGGAACTGTTGTCTTTGAAATTTTCCCCACTGAAAACAAAGAAAGGATAATTTATCCTTTTTTTTTTTTTTTTTTTTTTTTTTTTAAGTGGCCTATTTTAATTAATTATTTAAAAAAATCCTAGGGTGTCATGATTTTTTTAAAATTGTCAAAAATTATACTTTTATTCAAAATCAATATCTTGATTCAAATCCAAAGTACTTCTTGGAGTTTTAAAGTTGCAGGGATATTGATTTGGATATTTTTCATGCTGTGTAACTTGCTGTACTGAGGCTTTGGAATCATCAAGGAAGTTTACTCACTGGAAGGACTGGACAGCAAGACAGATAAGGAAGAATGGACAGAAATTTTCAGAAAATCATCTCCTATTGCCAAGTAAGGCAAATAAAATCATGACTTACACTGGAATGTTACCTCTCCCAAAAGTAAAGACAAAAACAAGTAGATGATTTAATTGCTCTGAGAACTGTGGAGCAATTAGATGAACCATCACAATCAATATACTCCCTTGTTGCTGTAGAATAAAAAAATCTAAACATTCAACTATGTGTGGAATACTGAGTCAATGAGTATGTGAGAATGACTGATGGTATCCACAAAGAAAAAAATCATTAGGGATATGGCTGATCATCTCAATTATTTTTCTGTATTTTCATTCCTTTTTTAATAGGTTTCTGGCAGGGATTCTCAAAAAACCAGACTCTATGACTGCTTTTACTCAGTTTCCTTTTCAGGGTGCACGTCGACAGATAGCCTTATGGATAATATTAGTACCTGAGGTGTTTGATATGCAAAAAGCACTGCTTTTGGTGGTTTGTGGTGTAGTAAAGTCTACACAGCTAATGTTTGAGGTTAAACCAGAAAAAAACAGAAGACCACAGTGAGAAACTCAAAAGATCTTTAAAATAAATAGCATAGCTGTATGGCTGTAATAAAATAGAAATGTTGAAGATATTTATGGAGATTACATGGCTTGGAAAAGGCTTAGCAAGGCCAAAATACTGCAGCTGATAAGGATGATCAGATGATCAGCAAACACCAGGCCTAAATCTTAGTCAATGTTGGTGTAATTTGCTCTTTCTTAATGATTCATGAACAAAACAGTTTTTATTAGAAAAGGTCATCTTGTGTATTTCTTATGTCTTACAAAAAACATCTGGAATTCGCTGTTGTTACCCAGTAACAGAACTCACATGTTAAAAGTCATACAGTTAAAAAACAAAGTAGGAAATAATGCTATTAATAATATGACTCAGAAACATGTTGAAAAATACAATTCGTTTTTTGTTAAAAAACAATGAATTGTATACCTTGAAAAAGCAAGGGAAAGATGCAAATATGTCATTGTTCGCAGTCATCACAATATTGTTAAAATTCATGGCTAACATGTCTAGTCAATAACAGTATAATTTTTATATTTTACATAATTTAATGTATGAGTTCTTTTTATTATTGTTTTAATGATGACATGATTTAATATATATGGTCTCTTCTTTGTAATACATTTGCTTGTCTATTTCCTTTTTAATATCATTTGATCACACTATGTAGAAGATATTATAGCCATTATGTCAAAGCATTAATGTCATGGGCAGAATAAAGCCAAGTTTTATTAAAATGTTATTAATACACATTTATTTTAATGTCTTTACAGAAAGAACTCTGGAATATTAATAGCTCTGCCTTATCTTTACATTACATGCTATGTATTGTAGAGTATTTCAGATGTGAATCAAAGAAGTCATTCATCTTGATTTTAAAAATATCTTGTGACAAAAAAATATATAGTTTAAATTTCCAAATTTGTTCTACATTAACTCATAGCAACCGTTCAAGGAAATTGAAATGATGCTTCAAATTACATTAGTGACAACAAAATGGAATTGAAAGAGTGAATTTTCCATTCCTTGCATGGAAGGCATCTAATTCTTTGTGCAGATAGGTTGATCCCAGCAACATTCATCACGCTTGATGTTGATAAATATATCTCTTGTATGGAAAGTTTATGTATAATTGACAAAATGGGCAAAGTTTTTATTATAACTAGCACTAGGTGAGTAACTGATAAAGAAGAATTTATTTAGTAGAATTAAAATATTCCTGAGCTTCTCCCTGCCCCCCAGCTGTGGACAATCTCTTCAGTGAACAGTATTTAGTATACTGGTTGTTTGGATGAGATGGACTGACAAACAAGATTCATCCATTGCTGTGGTAGCAGGATCTAAACTTTGGGCTGGCAGCTGGGATTTCTATCACTCTCCTCCCACATGAAGGGAGAAGGAAGGAGTTCTGGTCCAGCCTGAAGCAGGTAGGAGAAGGAAAAAGAGCCAGTTTTGGAGCTGCACTGGGCAGCATATCTTTAAGGAGAGGACAAGCAGTGGCAAGGAATTAATTTTGTAGGTGGCACAAGAAGTGTTTGCTCTGTCACACTGTCTTGTCCGTACTTTGCTTCAAGAAAAGTTAATTTACAAATACCACAGAAAAGTATTTAAAGTCTCTTAATTAGAAAGCTATGTGATGTTTTTCGTTTTCTTCAGTGACCAACACAACTGAGAGGGATTTTAAAGACAAAGATTTGTATGTGAACGGTTCAACTGATATTATTGTCTGCTAATACTGCTTTTTGAAGTTCGCTTGTTAATATTCAGGTTTCACAATTCGTATGTGCATTTTGCAAATATATGGTTGTGCAATGAAAAAAATAAAGGAAACACAACTGAAGATAAGGTATTTTAAAATTTATATGAACATTCGTGATACACATTTTTTCTCCTATTTAGCATTTTAAGCATACATCACATCTTATTTGAATATCATGCATGTACATAAATGCATTAATCATGGATTATTTGAGAAGTGACTATTAAACACATCTATTTATTTTTAGAAAAGTGTAAAATAAAAAAAATAAGATGTCATTACTTATTTGCACACAAAACAACCCCCAAGGCTGGTCTCATAACATCTTCTGTTAAATTATATTATTTACTACTAGAAATTTGTAATTAATGTGTCATGTTACCTATATATTCTGAATACATCAACTTTTAAAAACATTTTCACTGAAATAATTAGGTGGAAATATCTAACCAGATAGAAATTATTTGAGATTAAAAAAATACAAAAGATTTGTCATCTATGTCCTGAAATTTGAACCTGGGGATATATATATATTAGTCAATAAATTGCTATAATTTTTTTGGAAAATCAGGTATCTCCATAAAACCATTTTATTTGACTAGAGTGTATTACTGTTTATATTTACATTTAAAATTCTCAACATATAAATTTTTTAACAAACCAGTTCAAGTAATTTCATTGACAATTTATTATTACCTGGTGAAGGACAGAAAATTCCATTTTTGCTGTGATATAAAATGAAATATTTGAATATTTCATATAAGTAATATATTGGAAATTAAAATAATGAGTTTAAGAACAATTGGTTGTTTTATCTTCCTTTTACTTCCATGTGTTATGAAGCTTGTAAAAAGGTTCAGTGATATTAATTAATGATGATCTCAGACAATACTTTAGACTGTATTTTTTCCAAAATAGAAGATAATGAATTATGAATAGTCAATTACTATTATGTGTGTGAGTGACAGTGTAAGAGCAAAAATCAACAGTTTCCTTTTACTGCAGGGAAACAGTATAGGAGTACAGGACCCAGGTAGGTTCTTGGTGTAGTTGTCTTTGGCTAGACACAAACAGCTGCCAATTCCTAGAGGTGGGAAGCTGGTTGTGCTCCTGTTTTATCCTTCCTTTATATAACTTTTGAACTGATGACTGAGATGGAACAGTCATTTCCCAGATAGATGCTAACCTGAAGGTTTGGATTTCCCATTTCTATGTTTCCATGCACATCCTATTTCTTCTCCGTGGTATTTACTTTTTAATTAATTTTAAACAAACAAAGTACACTAGGTTATTAAAGGCTCCATAACACACATGCTTTATATTCTGGACAATATATTTTGTGGATAAATCCTCCCCAAAAGAAACCCGTGTGGTTCTAATAGTAACCTATGCACATTTATTGACCTTCAAAGCAATATAGCCTCAGTCTTTTCATGGGCATTTCTTAGAAATCAGGATCAGAAAAAAGGAATCACAGAAGTTGTCTAAACAATTATGTCCAAAACTGTCCTGTACCAATATAGCCTAAGACAGTACACCAAAGGGACATGCCCACTTTTCAAGCAGTAGACCATATTGTTCTTTTATATTGAAGACCATATTGTTCTTCATCTGCTCCTTGCAGCTTTCTGCTGATATCTCTATCCCAAGACAAGGAAATAGAGAGATATTCCTCAATTATTTGAAAGCACAGTCAAGCAGACTAGTTGAAGTTGCTGTTTATGATCTGAGTAGCCCAGTTCACTGAGTCCCCAAAACAAGTGAAACAAAGTGCTCCCAGGATCTCACTGGGAAAACTGGCTTCGACCTGGTAGGTAACAAAAACCAGCTGTGAGTTTCAGTTTCCTGAAACGTCAAGCTTATATAAAACCCACATAACTAGCACACAGTTAATAAGAAAAATAAGCTCAAGAAGTCAGGGAGAAGTCTGACAATGCAGGTTGTATAACACTGCAGCTGTGTTTAACCACAGTTCAGGATCTCACGGCACCTTGCATTGTTGACAGGGATTTTTCCAGCTGGTATGTTGTGATGAAGCTCAGTAACCAGGAAGGATTTAAGAAAGAGAACATTTCAGGTGCCAATTCTAATTTACATTTTTTGAGTATATTTGATGCACATTGGTATGACAGTGGAGCTCTATGTTCTTTATATACAGGATTTATGTGGGGAAAGAATCTTTATCTAGGTAGAAGATAACACTAAATTAATTTGAATATCTTTTTTGTAGATTTTCCTTTGGATATTTACCATTTTCAGATTATTCCCTCTTCTGATATCATTTAGTACAAAAATACCCTTTCTTCTTAGTTATTTCTCCTATGTTATCTGCAAGAGTTTATTTACCATAGTTTATTGCACAAAAGACAGGCTCTCCCTTAGCATCTACCCTGTCTTTCCACTGATCACTGTATTTTATTAATGACTCTGCAGGCATTTGACTATGCCTTCTATTCAGACCTGATCTGTTGTTTGCTCAGTCTGTTCATGTACAGAGAAAGTGAACTATTCAAACCTGATTTATTTTGAAGTACAAGATATTTAGTATTATATTCAAATTTATGTTTTCTCCTGAAGACTATAGTCATTGTAAATGTTAAATGTTGCTTTTCCTGCAACATGTGGAAAGATTGAAACCTTCACTTCCACTTTTCTGCACCAACTGCCATTAAATGTATTTCAAATTGCTGAGTATTTTACAATTCTTTGCAATGTTATTACCAAACTGTCTGAGGTGTTATTTTTTTCCCTTTTAGGTTTCCTTCAACTCACAAACTGAGAGTTAGATTTAAGGAATCTGCAGTTAGGTACCATGAGCAGAGCGCAGATCTTGTCTGGTATTTATTCTTCATGATTTTCTGCCTCTTTTTTCAGTTCTTATGTTAAGATGGTTTATGATTCTATACAATACTGCCTAGAAGCGCCAGTCAGCAGTAGGGCAAGACATATATACACATACACTAAAATTAGATGAGTTTATAATCCAGATTAACTAGCTCTTGATTTCAATTGTCATGTAAAATTAGCCACGTCAATGATTTTGTGTATTTATGTGTTTGGGTGGGGTTTTTTTTGGTTGCTGTTTTATTTGCAGAATTTTATATTTTTTTTTTATTTACTGCTACTTTGAAGGCCTAAACCTGGAGTTTGCTGAGTGTACCCTAATCAGAGAAAAGGAAAAATTAAACAGCATAAACAGGTTCTTACATCACATACTATCTTTATGGCTCTTTTCAGGTTAGTTAGAGTAGAAAGATTAATCAACATAATGCTATTGCAAAGGTAAATATATTTTCTGAGGTTGTAAAATCTGATTTTGGAAAGAGATTTCTGAAGTAGGACCATTCTGTCTGCTGATTCAGCTCAGCTGAATCACAGAATCATAGAACTATTTAGGTTGGAAAAGACCTTTAAGATCATCCAGTCCAACTGTTAGCCCAGGACTGCCAAGTTCATCAATAAACCATGGCCCTGAGTGCTGCATTTATACATTTTTTAAATACCTCTGAGGTGGTGACTCAACCACTTTCCTAGGCAGCCTGTTCCAATGCTTAATAACTCTTTCAGTGAAGAAATTTTTCCTAATATCCAATCTAAACCTCCCCTGGTGCAAGTTGAGAATGAGAACTCCTGTGTTAAAGAGAAGCAGCCCCAAAACTGAGAAGTGGTTTATAGCAACAATAATACCCAAGCCTTCTCCATGAGAGAAAGAATGTTCATCTGCATCACTCTGGTCAACCCAAGGACCTTTATGTGGGCAAAAGCCAGGAATATAATTGAAAATTACCTCTCTTGTGGCTAAGAGTGAGAACTGCTATGGGAATCTGGGAGGATTTTATTATTGCAAGTTGCCACACACAGATAAGGTAATCAAAACAGTGTAAGTAAACTCCTAAAAGACAATAATGTAGAGAATGGTTTCCCATCTGGAGAAGACTAAAAAAAGAAGTCTTAGGGACTATATTTTAGCTGGTGGAAAAGTTTAGGGTGCTGGAGAAGTCCAAGAGGAGAGCTGGACATCTCCAAGCAAAACTTCTACTTAAAGGCAAAATTTCCCTCTGTCTTGTTATTTTCATCTGGTTTGTTTTTCAATAAAGTGATGGAGCAGGGAGAACTCTTTTGGTTATGTACACCATTTACATCATGTTCCCTAAGACAGCCTATAGAGTCAAGAACTCCCTTACTTAACTTCTAGTACAAATTAGTACTTGATGTCAGCAAGGAAGAGTATTTTCATTCATTCAGCTCCATAGCATATGACTGTGTTATTTTACAGAAGAATTTAGTCTCAGTCTCTCTTTCCTGGAGAATAAACTTGATTGCCTGTGAATATTTTCATGCTAAAGATATCAGCTAGTTTTTAATTTCTTGAATAACTGCTCTAACTACAAAAAAAAAGTGATGCTATTTGTATATTTTTAAAGTAGACATCAGATGAAGTTCCCTGTGCCAACTCAGGGGTGTGTGTGTTAATGCTACAAGGACTGTTTGCATTAGTACTGCTTTCTAGGGGTTGACATTCCTCCCCACATGCTACCAGAACCCTGGTGGAGTTCAGATGTGAAATAGACCACAAGTTCTTAGCTTGATGTTTCAGTTCATGCCTTGGCAGAGATTTGTTATCTCAGCAAAGCATTACTTTATATTGTGTAAATTTGAACTAAACTTTCTCTGTCATGATTGCTTAGCTTTACCCCTCTTCTGTTTCTTCAAGATATGTAAGTATAATTTTAGCTTTGCTACCGCTTTTCATCCTCTGCTCCAACCACTGTGACTTTTCTTCAAGTATCCTCTCTTACACATTTTACTCCTGGCTAAATAAACTCTACCAATGCCATAACCACAACAGAAGTAATCTGAAAACATATTGAATGAATGCACTTAATGTACATGTTGCTTATGCCTATAATGCTTTGTCTTTTCTATTTTCTGTGTAACTCTACTGCCTGGTGATTGTATGTCACACATTGAGCCTGGCTGACTCTTGTCTCTCTTACTATTACTAGAAAAAATATTCATATTTTTTTCGGTAACTATATTTCTGTTACACTAATTTCTATGCACTCTTATACATTCTGTTTTACATTTTTAACCTATAGCTTATTCAGGTTCCCATTATGGTTTGTTCTGTCCACACTAACAACTAAGACTGTCTGATCAGTAGGGAGGTGAGAAAAAGACAACATCATAAAAAAAGGATAGTCATAAAATTGAATGAGAAAGTGTCTGATTTATGTGAATCTTGCAAACTGGCATAACTTTCAACTGTTCTAACAGTTGGATAAGAAGCAGTTACCAGCATTTAGGTTTTTTATGATTGTCCTAAATTATTGTGGATATAAATATTTGTCTTTTACTGAGGAACACAGCAACTATAACAGGCCTTGCTTTCTAAAATTTATTTCTTCTGTAGCAATTTTTTTTTCTGGAAGTTACACTGTGGTAGAGCTTACTCCTGTCTATATTTTCTCTAAGGTTCCCTGAGATTCAATGTCTGCATTTGTTTCTGCTTGACAGGGTAGGATGAAATCACTCCAATATATTATTGGTTTTCTCCTGAGTGAGCTCCAGTGAATACTTGGCTCAAGCAATGCAATGACAGTAAGGCCTCAGTTAATTCTCCCTTTATGCCTTGTTGGCGGTCACCATAAGCTACTGTAAGTTCAATTTAATGAAAACCCATTGCTGCATCAAGTTCCATTCCTTTCCAAACAGGACTGAAACCCCTTTGGTTCAATGGAACAGAATAAGAAATGCTAACAATAAGAATATAATGCTGTCTGGGGGAAGAAAGGATCCATATGCGCTGTACCTTTTTTTGCCCAGGGTGTCGTAGTCATTCTTTTGAAATTGCTTTCCTTTGGCATAACCTTCACTCACACTCTTGAAAAATTTAAATTGTTCATTTCCTGAGCTGCAGGGAATGGTTCACTAGAGATTTGAGCATGATCAGACAGGCCCCTTAGAATTTTTCAGGATTACTATTGTTTGCCTGGGAGACTTACAATAAGGGAACCTTTATGTCTAAGACTGAAAAGTGGAGGGCAAACCACAGCTACACCAACATAAAGATCCACTATATTAAAGTTTCCTGACTTGTCAGACTCCCAGTTGGCCTAATTGAAGTGGGTCCTGGCTACTGTGGATTGACCTGTAGTAGCTCTTAACATCTTTCTGTGAAAACAAAGACCAAGGACTGACTTTGACATGGCTTTTTCCATCTGATTGGGGCCCAAAGAATGGGTACATTGGTTAAGCACCTTAAATAACAGTATCATAGAAAATTAGTTAAAATGACTTTTATTGTATGGCTGGAATTAGCAAGGCAAAAGGATGCCACATTTCATCAACAAAGTGCTGATGCTGCTAAAGGTTATGCTGATTCTTGCTGATATGTTAACTGCCTACTCTATCCCTGTATAAAGAAATAAATCATAGTTATACACATTTTAGAATATGTGGAAATTAATCTGTATAAATCTAAGTCTAAACATTGGCTTTCTTATGGTCCATTGTTCTGCCTTTGTCTCTTTAGATTCCAGTGGAATGCAATGCAGAAATTATTTGCCAACATTAATCTGTGTAAATAACTAAGGCTGGAGAGATAAAGATTGAGATGGAATATGATTTCTAGGAATAATTTTTTTCCCCTCTCGTTCTGACAAGATCCAGAGCTGTAAAATGGAAGGAAGTTATATCGTTTCATTCACATTTTTCACCTTTTCTCTATATATTTTCTTCACTTGACTCTTATCTTTAGGTAGATACGCAGTTTTAAGTATCTTAATAGCAGTTCCCTAGTCAAGGTGAGACCTGACAGTGGTCTCCTTGGCTGATCTGCAACACTTTTTCAACAGAAAATTGAAACCGTTAGCATACCTTGAAAGTTTGCCTAAGTTCCACACAGTCATCCAGAACTAATATAGCAATTCTATGGTTATTCCGGCTCTGTCTTTGTCCGTTAGAAGTGAGCAAACAAATGTAATCGCAACCCCAAAGTTATGATTTGGCAATTAAATACAAATGCCTTACAGTACATTTCCATAAAATCCAATGTGAAATTTCAAAGGAATAGTATTAGTAATATTCTGTGGGGGGAAAAAAAAAAACCCAAACCAAACTAAAACAGACAAGGTAAAAGATTTTGAAATATACTCCTATCCTGGTGTTCAAGAAAATTTAGCTGGATTAATGCTGTGGATGTTAAAAATGCAGACTGCTGTACTTTAAAGGATAACGGCTCATTCCAAATAGTCACCATCCATTATTGAAATTCATATTTATGGACTTCATTGCTGCAATCTATGGCTCTGGTATACCCTTTAGTAAGCAGATTTTAGACAAAATAGACAGTTACAGTATATTTATAACCTTTGTAGGTCACTAAACATTGATACAATGTGCTGTTATGGCTCTCAGATGTTTCTGCTTTTGGATGACTGGTCTCTTAAGAGATTATTTCAATGTCCAACATTCACAGTGAAATCACCCACTAAGTAACCCTGTGAAAATACTGCTGCAACCTACTGTGTGCACAAACCTGGTAATCTTTTTGAAGCAGTCTGTTTGCATTTATAATCTTTAATCTATTCATTTAGGACTGAAGCACTCAAATTCTTAACAGAAAAATGAATGAAATAAACATTGAAACCAAGATCCACTAAAAAGGAAGTGTTTGCAGTGCCTTTTTATCCTGCTAGAATTTCAAATGAAGAAGAAAATATAGTAAAATATAGAAAAATATGCCAGCTGTGTGGAAAGTGCATCTGCATTAGCAATTTAATTTGGATCAGCAAAGAGCTTTGGAAATGAACCTCCTAATTCTTTCCACTTACCCCACTTCACTTGCATCGTAACATGCTCGAGGCATGGATTCCTTTTGGATGAAATTTCACCAAAGGAGCTGCATCATGGTGGTTTCTAGCTGCTACTGGAAGTCTGTCCTTGAGAACAGTCCAGAGCTATTCCAGCATAACCGCTACACATGAGGGACAATAAAATGTGTAGTGTGGATGTCAGGTCCTCAGCATCAAGTCCTCTGCTCTCCTAGCCTGCTTACATCACAGTAGTTGCTAATATGGAAGTATCTTGACATTTTCAATGCTAACGTTTAACAGAAAAGCGCTGTGTACTATCAATCTTTGCTTTGACAAGTCATAAAAGACTGGATCAGTTTGAAACCTGTAATACCAGATTACTGATATTTGAACCTTATAATAATAATAAAAAGCTAAATATTAATAATTGTGCATGCATATAGGGGTTGCTCAAACTTTTCTAATTCTCTTTGACCACAGATAGCTTGAGGTCAGAGATAACAAGAATATTGAAGCTTCTATTACTTGTAAATTCCAGCTATAAAAAGAAAATACACAATTCAAACTTTTCCTGCAGTATTCCTGTATACATGCTTTCAGTAAAGATACTGTGGTCTGCATATTGCCTTATCCACTTTTGTTAGAAACAGCAATTTACATTGAGTTTGATGTAAAGCATTCTTTGGCAAATAGGTTTCAGAAAGTTTGTATGCAGTAGAGTTTACTAAACTCAAATAGATTTTCATTTGTATTTCATGTTTGGACAAATTTGTGAAGAAAGGAAGAGAAGGAAAAAAAGAATGGACATGGACATTACTTCTTCTATAACTCATTACAGATTGTTTTCAAATATGCCCATAATAGAATATAATGAAGAGGTATAGGAATATGATTTTTGGTTTTACCTTTTTTTTCCTTGAAGCACAGAATAGGAAAAGAAAAGTAAAAAACCTTTTTTTTGTGAAATATCATAGGATTTGATTGTGAAGTACATATGGGAAATTACTTCTTTTCATGACTTATTAAAAGAAAAAGCAAACATGGCTTCTCTGTTGAGTATTTCCTTAATTTTTTCTTCTTCAGCCTTGAAGCATATTTTGTCATTAAAACTAATCTGTGTTCTCAAAAGTGAAACCTGTGTTTCTGCAATAATTGCTGTATGGAATCAGAGAAAAATAAATGTTCAACTATGTATATCAGAATAATCAGAGGCTTGCACAGTGTTTCTTTTACATCTTTGTTCGTATAACTCAATGATGTAGTTACTATCCACAATAATTTAATATTACTATATAAAGAAAAACCAAGTCAGCCAAAAACATTGATGTCAGCAGCTGTTATAACACTGAGTTATAACATCATTAGTGTGACAAGAGTCTGCCCATAGATTAGCATAATATAGGATCATACTGAACCAGTCTCACATATTAATCAAAACATATCCCCTGCCAGGATAAAATGATTCAACAGGTTGCAGACAATGAACTATATCTAAAGTGATATGAAATGAAAGAAGTAAAATTATGTAAATAGGTGTATGTATGTGTATGTGACAGAGAAAACAATGTAGGGAACAAATATCTGGCTGCTTTGTGACTGGTTTCTTCACATTCTGTGTAGATACAGTTGCTGTTCCGTGGTTATTTCAGACAGTCAGGTAGCAGAATTCACTTTTAAATTAAAAGCCTTTGACAACACAAAATAAAGCAGGCAGGTTGAGGTTTCCTGGGTAAATTTTTAGCTGGCACAGAAACTAGAAAGCTATCTTAATGTCCTGCTTCTTCAGAAGATGAGGCACTTTGCAATGTCAAAGCCAGAGATGAAGAAAGCAGCCCAAATGTACCATAACATTCATGCTACTCTCAGCTATGCCTGGAACAAAAGAGTGCTTGCTTTTTCACAGGTGCTTTTGACTGTCCTGAGTTCACTAATTTCTGTGTTAGCATTTTGAGACCACAGAAGGGACGTGCTTTTGCAAAATGCTGTGTTTAGGTACACTTGTTTTAAATTTAATGTGAAAGTGCATTGCTTCTATTGAAAGAGTGAAGTTTTTAGGTGCAAGGTGAATCAGGTGTTCAGCTGTTTAATGGCGAACCTATTAAACAGAGAATTCATACTCAATAAAAATAATTTTATCTTGCCTCTGCTCTGCCACTCTTTTATTCTACTACCTTTTTACATTCCCTGATTATTTTTTGCTGCGATTCTATGCTAAAAATATAAGTGGTGTTGAAAGAGTCCTTAGTCCTCGATATTGCAGTCACACAAATGTATATATGAGTGCCATAACATGGGAAATGTGCAATTGGATAGTTCATTAAGAAACCTTTAAAGCGTCACTCAGACCTTCTACTATCTGCCAAGCAAACCTGAGAAGTTCCTTTGCGCTGCAGAGGTGCTGGTCAAAAGAGACATCCAGGTAAATCTTTGAAGAATGTGACTCAAGGAGTTTTGAGGTAAAGAAATACATCAAGGGCCAAGTCCAAAAAATGAGGGAAAAAAGATAACATTGTTTCAAGAACTGAGGAAGAGAATTCTTGTCCTTTGAATTACTAAGATTTCTAAAAGAACCAGGAGGGACAAACAATCCAGCAGCTGCTTTTTAAAGCAGGGTAACAGTGCTTCCCCTACCTTTGCTTGGAAAGAGAGTTATCAGTGTCAAAGCTGCTCATGGAACTGTATCTGCTGTTGTGTAAGCATGAGCTCTGTAAATAATCATATCAAACAAAGAAAATACCTGACTCAGGCTTCTGCATCAAACTGCAAAATGGTCTAAGGCCACTGAAGTGTAGTATACCTTGAGAAAAGAAAAAATTTTCTTGTACTACCCAGATACTGGAATCTAACAGATTTATAATGGAATAGATTTCAGAATTTAACACTATTGGACCAGTTTAGACTGGTCAATAAAGAAATCATATTTAATATGCAAAATAAAGAAAACGGGGCTAATGAGAGTATTGACTTTCTGTACAGTTTTTATTAAATGTCAGTCTTGTTGCAGAAGCAGCTTGATATTAAATGGGCAAAAAATGAAAATAATACATTCAGCACACCTCGTCAGAACACAAAAATGTTTTGATCCAGTTTCCTCAGGAAATTCAAAAATACATCATTGCCATCCAAAATATAAATTGTTGTTACATGTAATTATATGCACATAAAAATGTGGTTTAATATCTTCTGTATTCTCCCTGGACAACAGTCTAAACAGACAACAGGTAGGAAAAAACAGGGTAGAGAGAGTGCACTAAAACAGAAAATTATGCAAAATTCTTACTGTATCTAGTATTTTTGTGGTTCATTATATTAATTTTTACTATTTATCTGTACACACAATGACCTCCCCATCCTAAAGATAAAAGTAATCTGGATCCCAGTTTAAAAGAAATTTTGGAACATTTTTGGTCGGTTTATTTAGCCCTGTTTTGTATAAGACACATCAAAACTGCATGATCTGGGACCTGATCAAACATCATCTCCCTAAACCTGCATCTTTGTGTGTGTGTATGGCTGAAAGCTCCAGCCAAATATCCAGACACTGACTACCTCTGACATAGTCATAGATGTATCAAGACATCAGAAAATAGCTCTAAATTCACAATCTAAACGTACTCTGAGTCCCACAATGGGCACCACTAGTAGAATCAGTAAGTATTTAGGTTTCCTCAGATTAAGATAGAAACAGTGTTGAATCCCACTGTAGTTCTTAATATAGGTCTAAACTGGAGTTACTTGCTTTTTAATGAAATTGTAAGTGAAGAATGTTGAAAGCTAAGGAATCTACAGACTTCTACAGTGTATTTCTATCACTACAGATAGCTTAAGATTGATAATTAATCTTGGATAGTAGGAAATAGGGCTGGAAGATGTCTTTAAAAAACACTGAGTTGATCTCTGGCTCAAGAGACTGTAAACTAGACAGCTGATTGCTGATCAACTGTCAAATATAACCAAACATTTCCTGACACATGAGAGATCTGTTCTTAAAAATGTTCAGTGATGAAGATTCTGCTACTTCCTTATGTGATATATTCCAGTATTTGAATATCATTTAACTGTTCTTTCCAATATCAAAGCTAAATATCCCCTGCTGCAATTTATCTAATTACTCTTTGAGCTACCCCCAAAAACCACAGGGAAGCCATTTACTACTTTCCTCTTTGCAGAAACTTTTTACATATTTGAAGGTTGTTAACAAATGTCCTTTCAGTCTTCTCTAGAGTATAGGAACCCAACTGTGTCAGTATATTTAATAGGTCATATTTTCTGGACCCGCCAATGAGCCATATTTTCTGAAATAATATCTTGAGGACACGGTAAGCCTATTTTTTTAATTGGAAACTCAGAAAACAGTGGGATTAGTTCAGTCATCCACTCAAATGTAATTACCTGATATTAGATGTACATTTTCTACTGTTTGCAGATATAAGCAAAAGTAATCCCCAGCAGACTCCATCAAATATTTTCTCCTTTTCACATGAAGCTACCAGTTACACCACAATGATAATGATTCCATAACATATTCTCATCTGATGTTTGTTATGTTCTGTTCTTGTTGCAAGAGTAGAAAAATTAGTGGAAGGTTACAGATACTTTGAGAAGTTATACTACAACACCAACAGAAACAAAAAAAAGGGAAACACTTGACACAAAAGGAAGTTTATTTCACTTTATTAACACTTGACACATCTGTCTTGGCAGTGGAAGTAAGTACATGAGTCAAAGATGTCATTGAAAACTGTAGAACAATCATCTTTGACTCATCATTTTCTCTGGTTTTATGTTTTGGGGGTTTGGTTTCGTTGGTTATTTTGAGGGGGTTTGGGGTCTTTTTTTTTTTTTTTTTTTTTTTTTTTTTTTTTTTTTTTTTTTTTTTTTTTTTTTTTTTTTTAATGGAAACAGGATTTGGTAATGACTTATTTTGCAACACATACCTGCAAATATTACTGTTTTACCCAGCTCAGGCACTGAACCATACAACTTGAATTTTGCTAGTTCTGTTCTAAATTAAACCAAGAATTATTCTGACATACAGCACCCCTCCCCAAGCTGGAGAGGGTTCATCTTGGGTGGTGTGTATATTTTGAAGGCTGGCAGAAGGTGAAGCCTTGGTCCAAGGCTGATGGGCCTGTCATCATGCTTGTTAATGCTCTCATCCTAGCCCAGGAGCTGAACCTGTGATATTGTGCATAACTACTGCTGATCCAACTACTCGCTGATAGGTGAGACAACAGAAACAAGGTCAGTGCTATCTTTAGTTTTGTATCTGCCCCAGCCAGCAGAGAGTTAGTAGAGGGATTTGCATGGAGTCTCCCACTGGTTCCACTGCCCAAGGTCATGCACAAGCCTAGTATATTTCCAGTCTGGTGATTTTTTCCTCCCTTTTCTCCTTTTCTCTCCTTCCCTTTATCTCAGAGAGCACCATATCTGTGATATGCTCCTTGAAAGCCTGGTTCTGACCCTTTCACCCCAGGCATGGAAAGGCAGAAAAGCAGTAGCAATGTGGTACACTCATTAGTTCCAGCTCCTATAAAGGGTTGACAGTTGGAACCATGCAGGCTCTTGTAGCTTTCCAAGACATGAGGCAAAACAGCTGAGTTCATTCCATTTTCCTATTTATTTCCTTTCCATCCCTGAGGGGCAGGGAATTACAAGGACTCCTTACCTCTCTTCCTTCTTTCTTGCCTTTTGTCTTTTTTCCCAGTGCCTCCTCTCTCTGAGCAGAGGGAAGGTGTATAGCTATGTTTGAGTGTCCAGGTTATAGTAGAAAAGAAACAAAGCCCTTTCAAAAGAACACAACCAATAAAGAACAACAAAACTAAATCCTTTACAAAGCTCATTATCAATTCCCCCAAAGCTTATTATTGTAACTTCACCAGCTTGAAAAAGCAAAGGATAATTATTTTGCTTGACTAAACTGTGTTATTTCTACACTGACTTCTGTGATCCTGCTGCAGGCTGACAGGCAACATAAAACAAATGAAGTTTGTGTAATAAGTCAATCATCATTGAAATTGGTGCTATGCATATGAAGTATGTCTTATTTGCACCCTTATTCCATTTCATGTCCTATAAATTAAAAAAATGTTAGATAATTTTCTAGCCTCTGTTCAAATATGGATGAAGTACTTTATAAACGTAACAGTGTTTGCAACCGAGTTGGGGGTCAAAGAGGCATTAACTTAGGAAATAATCTGTATATTCAGAAACTCCATTTTTTCACAAACACCAAGTATCCTTGAAGAACTAAGTATTTGAGGGTAGAGGTATAGTTGTACTGGATTATTTGGTAAAGGTTAGGATTTCTCTCAGACTGCTTGAAACCAAACTGACTTTAGTAATGGTGTGTTCCCTGTATAGCCCCTTTTGGGGCTTTAAGCATAGAATATCTTTCATTTAGCTAATTCTTACCATATATTCCATCTTCCCTTTTTTTTTTTTTTGGTGTGTGTACTTGCAATATACTTAATTTTTTGCATAAACATATTACACCTAGAAGAAAACAACTTACTATAATATATTCTGCTTAATGGCCTTGCCATGAGGAGGTCATATGATTTTTAATATTTTCATTAGGGGTTTGCTATAACTATCTGTTTCATAATTATTTTAAAATCTTGATACAACTTCCTCGACAGAACCTCTGTTATCTTTCAAAGAATTTCTGTTGCTTTGTGAAAAAAATGAAACAACTTTGTGTCTTGTAAGTTTTTCTTGATCACCTGTGGGTTAGAGAAATCTGATCACAGAAGCTTCATCTTTGTTCTTATAAGTACTTTGTTTCTATCTGAAATACAGAAAAAAGTGTGTTGTCAGTAGCTTCGGAAAGCAGTAATGACTGAAAAGCCTTGCAACAGAAGGAGTTTTCCAAAGTTCCAGTACAGTTTTCCAAGTTAATGTTGATGAGGCTGGATAATACCAGACAACTGATACTTGGTTCTTAGTTCAGGCAGTGGCAGACACTAGTCATTGCAATTATCGAAAGCTGATTTTCTGTTTAACAGATAGATTTCTTATTATTTAATATTCTAAGCAAATTTAGCTTGAAAATAAATATTTTTTTTGTTCACGTCATGGACTTGATCCATATAATAATTGAGTTCGTTATAGCATATACAAAAATGTAGCAGAATGAAGAGAAGGCCAACAACTAGGCTGCTAATTCTGCAGGAAAACAACAATTTTCATGCTTTTCTTGCATCATCCTTTCATATCATCCTTTCCCCCTGCCTGATGAGACTCAAGACAAATTGTAAAAGCCAATATTCATTCCAGAACTGTCACCTGTACTTCCTTACTCATGACTAGCACAAAAGGAATTTAGTGCAAATAGGTACTGGAAATGAATGAAAATAATGCCTTATCTTATTACGTATTTTATCACTTATTATGCCTGTATATAGCCCCAAGGGTTTGCAAAGATGCTTTCCATACAAAAAAGGTAGCAAAATACCATAGTTGCTCTATTTATGCAAAAGACAGAGGAAAGAGGGGGGCTTTCAAGAGAGAGAAGGAGAAGCATCCTGACAGCAAAATGGAAAGGGACAATGCAGATATGTGAGCATCACTCAAGAGAAGTTGACTCTGTGCTCTGAGTCAGTCAGACTTCTGACAAACCTTTTAGATAGGCCAAAACCTTTAGTCAGCCCAAGATCACCAAAAGCTGAGTAATACATTGTCAAAAACAGAAAGAAACTTCAAGCTGATGTGGCCATAACGATAATCTAAATGTTTTCCAAACTAAAGGTTGTAAAAAATTTTAATAAAAGACCTGGATTCAGGAACTCCTACATTTCAACATATTTACAGATAAGTTGCATTCTCTAACAATAGAACAAAATCATGCATACTACTGCTCAAAGAAAGAGAAGGCTTTTAAGACATCACTTTTCATGTTAGATAAAGGAGATTAAAAAACCATAATGGGATTACATTATAATCCACAGGTAAGAGCAGGATTCATGTCAAAGGACTCTAGCTATAGTTTTATTAAGCTTCCCTCTTACTTTCAGAGATTAAATGGCAGGACAATATCTGACACCTGATACAGCAACAGAAGGGATTTCCGTGGTTTTCATTTTATATATTTGACAGTAACACTAATGGAAAAGCTGAGAGCTGAGAAGTTTTGAGAGGTTTACTCTCTGAAGTTCGTGAGTTTGTTTAGAATATGCTTTCAGAAGAAAGTGCATGGTAAAAGCATATTTTTAAACTACCTAATTTAAGTAGATTCAGGACTCAAGTAATTTGGGAAACTTAATGGCCTTGATGTAAAAAAGGATTAGCTATGGTTGATATGAAAAGCAACATTATAGGTATACCTGAGATAAAGGACTTCTACCAAGTAAAGCTGAATATTTTTTTCTTGCAAGCCTGAGAGAATAAAGGAGGCTTCAGCATTTTCCTGTGCCATTAAACAATTGGAACAACATGTATGAACTGAGTGTCTGTACATATGAAAATGAAATAATCAAAACATTAAATTCCATCAGGATGGGATCAGTTTGGTGCAGAGCTAGAATATACATGATGGTTAATAAAATGCATTTGAATCGGTAATGAATCATGGTATGACCTTTAGCATGCAATCATCATCTCACATAAAAGACATGAAAAAAATATTACCTCCTAATCTGAGAGGTCCTGCTTCACCTAATTTTTCATTCTCTTTTTCTTTTTCTTTTACACTTTCAAAGTCTAAGATGTGGTTCTGCTCTTGATACAAAGAAATTAATGCTGCTGATTTTGTTACTCTTAGCACGTGTGTGTCACTTCCAAAAGAACATGTAGTGTTAATAGTTGCCACTTCTTGCTTGTCTTGTATTGCTAAAATAGATGGTACAGAGAAGTAATTGTAATTGAAATTGTATTTTCACTGGTTTTATACTAAATCTTCCTACTGGAAGGTGGGAGTGGTACCCATCTAAAACTCTAAATGAGGTTCCAGGTATATCTAGAGTAGCCCTGTCCCAAAGGTCTATGTTGTCAACACAATGTTATTTGAAAATTCAATTTATTTCTTTAATTAGACACTATAATGACGTAGGAGTGAGACTACACAAGTTTTTATTACCCTTGTATCTGAATTCTCAGTGAATGTCCATGCAAAACAAAGTAATGTGACTTTCTTTTGTACTAATAGAGGGGGAAGGAACCTGGACAGTTGCAATGAGGCTGCACACAAGAAAAAAAGTTTTTGTGCTTTAGTGCACACTGAAGAAAGAATCATAAGGTAATAATATTGGGGATCATGTGTTAGATGACTAAAACGAGTAGGCAGAAAAATACACAGAAAGAACTACTTTTTATTCCATCTTAATGATAGTTCAAAGAAAAATTAAGCATATGAATGCTGTTGTAAACTGCATAGTAATAATAAAATTTGTATTTAAATACAAATATCAACTTTTACCCTTTGCTTGTGGAAATAAACTACAATAGAATTTTCTGTTCCTCAAGACAGACAGTCACTTTGTGCTTCATAGATTGAAAGTGTTTAGTACTTGCGAATGGAAGAGATTTAAAGTTTGACAGACAGTGACTAAGTTAATTTTTATTTTTTAAGAGGGAGGAATATGTAGATTTCTTACATCTTTAAGGCCAGTAGAAACCACCATAACCATAAGCACTATGGAATTTGAAACTAGTCATTATAATAGCAAACCCATAACTTTTTTCCTAAGCTACATATTTAAAGAAGCTATCTAAGTTTGATATACAGGCTCCAAGTGATATAAAATTAACCTTATTCCCATATGAATCATTCCAGTTACTAAACTCTGATAAAATATGTACACCTTATGTCCATTCTTACTTTAAATTGATATATTTTCTAAGTTTTGCTCTGCTAAAATAGTCCAGTTTCAATGTAAAATCTCTTCTCTAATGTAAAGTTAACCTTAGTTATATTTTGTTCCTCTTTCCCCATCACCAACACATATTCTTAGCATATCCTTTGTCCTGCTACATGAATACTTCATAGCAGCTCATCAAATTTGGTGTTCGAAAGGAAAATTCCAAAATACAAATATCTAATGCAAAGCGAGCAAGGATACAATGCTCAGTGCTGACAGCACAGAATACAGGAAGCCAACCAAATGAATGAACATCAATTAAAGGATTATCCTTTTCTTTTCTTTTCTTTTTTTTTTTTTTTTTATGAGGAAGAACTTTCAAATAAATTCTGGTCCTGAAATGCTTCATTCAACTGTAAGGAGAATATCTATGCAGGCAACCAAGAGCCAGGAATCAGGAGTCTGGTGATGCAGCTTAATGCAACACCACGGAACAAATTCCTTTATTTGTTAAAACATTTGTTCAGTTCTTTTGGGCCAGGTCTGTGGCATATTCAAATTTAAAGGCACCTAAAGATTATGCAGATATGATAAAGACAAACAGGGTACTGAAGAAGCTATGCAACATCAACAGAAATGACTATACAATATGTGATTTTGGATAAACAGCCCATGGCTTGCATTCCTAAATACGGAAAAAAGTTTTATATAAGACATGTAAAAAACTACAGTATTGACAGTCTTACTTGATTTATATTCAACTGACTTTGGGGAAATACCTTGGGTTTTTGGCATGTTAAAATAAACAAATTGATTTATTGCCCTGTTCATGCTTCACATTAAGCGTTTGAGTAGTCTCATTGACATCAGGGGATTAAAGCTAAGCATGTGCAACAGATCTGCATGACTCAATCTTTTACTGTGAGATTATAATTCATAATTACTTTCAACAGCTATAACTCTAAGTTTCTGTTTTGTATGAAGTTAGCATTCCAAAGGCTGGAGCTTGATTTATACTACCCATGATTGACACACAGATGTTTTAGTGCTTCATACAGCTCTTGATACCTGCTTCATGAAGTGTTTGACTACTCAGTAAATGAAATTAAAATGCTTACTCATACAAAATGCATAATTAACTCGAATAGGAAAAAAAAAAGTTACTGTTTGAATGCTAAAGTTTTCTTAGGCATCATGTGTCTATTATATCTTCTGTCCAAGTATTTAAAAATAAAAGAAAAATCTTCTGTCTGTAATTAGCCTCTGAAGTCTTCTCATATCTTCCTCCTTCACATACAAACCACAATTTTCCTACATGCTTCTACTGCAGAGGAAGAGAGCTATTTGACAGCCTTCCTGATTTTTGTGCAAGATAAAACAGGTGGTGTAGAAGTTGTCATACTTCTCTGTCACAGTTCTGTTCTCAAAGGATTGCCACAAGGGGAAAGAAAGTAATTTCCTTTCCAGCTTCATTCAACTATTGCTAATGACACTGAGGCTGCATGGAAGACAGGGCCTGCTGATATTTCTTTACTAAGAAATGAAGAAGACGGTAACTTCTGCAAGGTACACAATACAGTGTTAACTCTAACATGTATCAGTGAAAAGTTGCTTTGGACCTGTAACCTGGCACAAAATGTCATTATCTGTTATTGCTGCTTTACTAAGTCACTCAGTTATCCTTCAGAATTTGCTTAAATGAAGAACACCGTATGAAACCTTATTTACCTACCCTAAAGCTACTGTGTACCTTCCATGTTACCTCAAATAAAATGTGGTAAGCCAATCATTAGTTTGTTTTGTGTGTGCTCCTTCACATGTCCATCTCATCAAGTTTCACCCAGTGATCTGTGAGGCAAGCAATTCCGCCTGTCAGCTTTCCTTACACATCCAGGAAAAATGAGCACAACAGAAACCGACTTCAAGCAATATTCACTTTTGATTTGTTACTCTTCATCCCAGACTTGGGCTATGCCCCATTACTTCTTATACACTGTTTCAGTGCTTGACTCTTTCAGGAAAAAAAGAGAAGAAGAAATTTTCTACTAAAGCACTGCAGATGGGAACACATTAAATTTATTTTAATTCTTTACTCAAAGAACTATTAATTTCCAAAGTGTTTGGGAAAGATTATAACTACCAATAATGATTAAAAGCATTTTACTATAAAAAAAAATAAAATCTAGAAATGAAATGTGAAGTTTATAGGTATTCGAACTTCAGAAATCTCAGTAATTTGCAAGGATTTTTAACATCAGTGTCTTAAAAAGCTTCAGACTGAAGCATTGATCCAAACATCTGGGAAAATAACAGTGAATTATCACTAGCTCATGCTCACGAGGCTGTAATAAGATGTACTGTACAGATTTGATAGACCATGAAGTGAATATTATAAATGGAGTATCTTACTGGGATATTTTAGCCTTCCTCAGACCATTCCTGCCTGCAGGTGTAATTTTTAACAGTTGTTTAGTCCCTTTAATAGGAAAAAGAATTTTGTGGGCACCCCATCTGGGCTGGGTTCAAGGTGGCAGCCTTAACGTGTGCACTCAGGGGTAGGTGGCAGCAGTACCATTGCTAACTAGGGGCTAAACCCAACCACTTTTATGGTAAATTTAAAATAGTCTAGAGGAATCATTTTCCTGGTTGCATACATGTAATTAGAAGGCAGGCTCTGTAGCTTCCAACTACTTATGGTAGAATTTCTCCCAGTATTCTAGTGTATTGCATATGTCTTCTCAGTTTTATATGCTATATCTTATTAATGACGTGATATTCATGTCAGCTTACTTGTTCTTTTCACTAGTTGTGAAAGAAGAATCTTCACTGTCTCAGATTTTTCCACTCTGATTCAGTAACACTACACATATATTTCCAAGGCAACAGAGTTCAAGTTCATTTGCATCATATGTCATTTTCAGTCTTTCTCCTTTTATTCATGAGTTTTCACTTTATCTCATTTGGCCATCCCACTGGAGCTGACCCACAAAGCCACTTCACTCTGACAGCAAGCAGCGGAAGACTAGATGTTTTACGCACTACTCTCTGCACTATTTGTGTTTTCACCACATTCAGAGCACCTTATTCAGTTCTATAGTCATAGCTGTCTGCTGCATATTTTGTGGGAGTAAGAAGCAGGACGAATACCTTCTCTGCTCCAAGGACTGGAGAAATTAAGGGCTGGCTGTTGGAAGATGAATGTGAAAACAAAGATAAAAGCAAGTGCTTTTCTAGGTGGGAAAGCTAGAAAAAAATGACACTAATGGGTAGAGAAGGAAGGATAAAAATTCCTGAAACACCAGAATTACCTTGGTAAACAAAGTGAAGGAAGTACAAGGAGGGATACTTATACCAGTGAAGAAAAAAAGGTGAGATTGCACAATTGAAGCAATGTGGTGTGGTGGGGATAGATTCTGAAACAAAATTTTGGATAGATATGAAGAATAACAGAGATAATGGCAGACTTCATCAAGAATTAAGAAATTTAAGAACTTTTGTCATAGCAAAAATCTGATTTGTTCAAGGTTGAACCTCTTGTTATTCAGCAATTTTTAAGTCAACTGAAAATATCTCTCAACTTTTTTGTCTTGCAAATTCTGTCTCTGATACAGGAGGACTGATGGAGAACAAAAACTTTACCTTTACCAGATATAAATCCAGACACATCCACAAAAATGTGCGCATTAAATACTGTTGTGATGGCTCTTGATTCACAAAAGATCAGCAGCAAAGCAATCTATAATCTGTGTTTTAAACTAAAAGACAGCAACCATGTATGTGAAAGGACACAGGAGTTCAAAAGCTAACAGGGAATCTCATTAAAATGACCCATACTGCAAACATTTTGAGTTGAAGGAAAAAAATACCAAAAATAGAGATGTCTAAGACTCCTACTTTTCATAAAAGTTCTCACTATGATGTGGATTTACTAGAAAACGCAGATCAGTTAGCTCTTCATCTAATACCTAACATGTTGAGGAATATTAAAACAGTTTTGGTCCATTGTTACGTAAAAGGAAGTTTCCTTTATCAAAATATCCCCACATATATTTCTTCTTTAAATATAGTTCCAAAGAATCTGCTGAATTTTCAGTTAAGGTTTCTCTTAAAAATAAAATCATGTTACTTCAATTACACAGCAATGCCACGAGACTTAAGATGGTACAACTGAGCCAGTTCAGTATGAATTTCATAATCCTTTTAGAGTCCTAATGTTTCATTACTTCAAGCCTACAAGAAGGGGACAGAGCTTTTAGAACAGTGCTTTTTGCAGTCTGCGGCCCATATACTCTGAGTTGGTCCATGGACCTAACACCTTCACAGATCTAGAGTATCAATGTTTGGCAGCTAAGGAAAGTAAAGTCATTGTAGCTGAGTATTCAGAGGGCCAGTTCTTTGCCACGATAACAGCAGAAGACAGTCAAAACGTAAAAAGCTTGAAGGCTGTTCCTTAAGAGTATTTGATACACATTGGAAACCAGTGAGGAGGTAGCAGACAGGAACATGAAGACTGCTTCCTAAAACACTAAAGCCAAAATCAGTTAAACCCTACACAGCTGCTTATTAGTTCTGATTTCTTCTTATATATGTGTGAGGTTCCAGCTGTTGTTTGGAAAAAGCAACAAAGCATCAGCGTGCAGAAGGGAAACTTCCACTGAAGCCAATAGAGGAGCCAGACCAGGCGCAGGACGGGTGGTTTGCTCTGTCCTGCATCCTTGATGCTGCTGTGCCTGTGTGATAGCAACGCCTGGCTTGCACCCTCTGTCTCAAAATGAACAAAACCCCAAAGATAAAAACTATCTATCGGCTAAGGGGGAGCACACAACCACTGTTGTAACACCTTCGTGTGGTGTCTAAACTGATAAAAAAGGCTTGCTTATCAAGGTTATCCATACAAAAAGCTTACGTGACTGCAAGGGTGTAACATCTTGACTCAGAAAGTACTCAGTGGAGCTCCCCCTTAGCCAGCCTGAGATTCCCTAACACTGTCACACTGCACTTTCCCTCCGAGCAGGTTGTGTGTCTTTTTACTCTCTTTTGCTTGTAGCTTACTATAAAGTTTTAATCAACTCTGTAGTCTATTTTTTTACCTTTCTGTGTGTTGCTTGTTATAATACTATCAAGGGCGATCAGCATATGATCACTGCCTCCATTATGTCAATAGAGATAGTGGTTTGTTTGTGGGTGTTGATTTATGGTGTTTTTTATAGTAATCATATTAATCACATGGTGAGCCCTAGTGTTGGTTTACATCACCCAGGCACATAACTAACTGGTGAAGCAATTTCCCTGCTCTGAGTAGCAGGCAAGAAGTGTGTCGGGTCATGATAATTTGTAACTTTGGGTTTACCAGATCTGAAACGAAGGTGCCAAGCCACAAAAGGAGATCCAAGCTGTTTTCTTTTATGGTCAGCTGAGACAAAACAGCCATTTACTATTCCAACATTTGTATAAAGAGTACAAAATTTTGAGTGGAAAATACCTATTTCAGGAATGGGGTAAAGGGGCAAAAAACACTTACCCATGACAAATGTTCAGACTCCCTTTCAGAAGTTTGGGTGTCTAACTCAAGGGTATACAGTAGATACCCTCATCTTCCTCAGGACCCAGAGCTTGGAGTCCTGAAGAGAGAGCTTTAAAGAGCTTCCTGTCTAAGTCACACAGATTATATTGCCTTTTTTTGGGGGTGGGGGGTGGGGCAGAAAAGCTGCATTGGCCACTGTATTTGCACTACAGGAAGAGAAAACCTGGGTTCCAGGCTGCTGCAGCCTGAGGGAAATTAAACCCAGGCTTTATTGTTCCTATTCCCCAGGCATCAGGGTTATCTTGCTGAAGCTGGCCTGTATGTAGCAGATGATGCAATATTTATGGGGCCAGAGGTAGGATGAATGGAAAACAACCTAATTAGCAGGCTAGTAACCAGAATGCCCAGCTGAGAGTGTGCTGGTCTGCTTTCCACTCATGTCTCCTTGGTATACATCTTTTTGTTCCAGGTATTGAATAATGCAAAATACATAATAGGGAACAGTCCAAGTGCAGGGACTAACATTTTGATTCAGGCACTGCCAAGCTAAGGACTACCTGAAAGAGATCTTCTGCTTCAGAGAGTTTCCCTTTCATCACACAACACTTGTGGACCAGGTGTGGAAAGGTTGATAAGTAACCTGTTCCCAGCTGTAGTTTGTTTTTACAGAAATACCATGTGATTGTACAGAACCACAGGAAAACTTTATAATTTTAAGTGAATTGTGTTTTTTAGGGATTAGTATTATCTCTGAGGCACCTCTTTACTTTACTGAACAACCTTTTCCATATTCAGATCATTTATTTTTTTTTTTGCTACTTAAAAGCAATTTATTTCCATAGAAAGCTATCCTTAATTGGATATTTTGGGTAACTGGAAGAATTATGTCTTTAAACAATGACTTTAATATTATTAAACAGGTAAGCATTTAAATTTATCATATTTTGATACACATCTACCAACAGATCTGTCTGGAATCACTCAACTAAGACAGCTAAGTTTTACTATTCCCACATTTTACATAAACAAACCAAGACAAAATGAATCTCACTTGTTTGCCTGAGATGATAGAGGGAAGTGAGTGGGCAGAGTTGGGAATATTCTTTTAATTCCTAGCTCAATATTGTTTTCAGAAGACATGGTAGTGGTCTATGCATTAGAATATCTGCTGGAAACTTGCCTACAGGTCAATGGTGGATCACAGCATTAAAAGTAGGACTTTCTCTGAAGTCTGAACTAGTAATTGCAAGAGTACTTGTGTATCTAGGCTACAGAGTTAGGAGAGAAGCTAGATCATAGAGCTTTACTTAAGATTTTCTCTTTACACTAGACAAGATATTTACCTTGTCTGATTTTCCATATTTTTGCTTCTGATGATGAATAATTTCTCCCTTCAAGAAGTATGCAGAGTCTTTGGTTAATCAATTTTCATAGAGTGCTCTAAATAGCTTCAGTGGAAGATGTATTCTGATTTGCAAGGATTTATTCAAATGTTTCTTTACACTGGGGGGAAAAAAAGGGGGCTTGAAAGCTAGTGACTTAAATTGCTTTCTGGTAACTCTTTTGGCTCTGATAGGTCTTGACTAAATTCAGCAGCTGAAAATGGGTCCCAGAGGTAAGGTATAACTTCTGACATCAGCTCAGACACTTTCTTCATTATTCACTGAGAGTAGTTAGTGTTGATTGCTATAAATATTCTTAACTGATGCAATTATGTGAGCAGGGAAATCTATATCCAGTGCTTCCCGACATATTTACAGATGACATCAAGTAGCAGAAAAGCTTTCTAATGATCAATAAAGCTCATTTAGACTCACCGATTAAATTTATTCACTTGCCCATCAAAGAGGTTTGAACGAAATATCTTAACTCAAGTTTCTAAGACCATTCAAAATACTTCTGCCTGCTCAAGAACTTATTGGAAGTCCTATTTCTGAAATAGATACATTGCTGGATTCATTGCCAGTGAATAAATCAAAGTGTTGAAAAGGATGTAGATCAGAGTAATGGACATGTCACTTAATATGAACTTGAAAAAGCTGAAAATTTTTTCAGAGGAGATTGTTCATGGGTAAATATAGATCCACTGTATAGATAAAAAAAATCTATGCTTATTTAGCAGCTTTTAAATTCTTTATTTATAGACCTAACCTTAATAATTTTGCATAGAGCTGAACATACTGATGACAATCTCATTCTTACATCTAATCATATTGAAATTTCTTCATATTGTCCAGTTTCTCAGCATCAAGTAAATCAATGTATTTCCAACATGTCACCACATTTTTTTTCAGAAGTTACTGTGATGAATCAACAATTGGAAAGGATCATGCAGTAGGTGGCCAACAACTGGCATAACTTACAGAGGCCTGGGAGGTTACCACAGGTTTTCTCATTCTGTTCATGTTGCCCTGTATAATCCACCCGAACTGCAGTACTGTTGAAAGATCGACCCTGCTATTTTGCTACACACTTTCCTTCAGTTCTGCAGCTTACATGGAAATAAAATGGGATTTGTAAAGGCACCCTCAAAGATATCCTTTTAGCTGTTTCTGCAACATCCATGCTGGAGAAAGCTTTTTATTGGAGGATATGAGACTTTCAGAAGTTTTGGGATTGGGGTTATAGATATAACCTTTGCACAAAGTCCTATTGTTGGGTTAAAGTATCCACAAGACATTGTGTATTTTTAAATACTGCTCACAGGTGGTTAGTGCTGTACATTCTCGCAAGTGAGACAACATATTCTGTCCTTTTTGAATATACAGTGGCAAAAAGTAATGGAATAGTGATAGGACACTTTTCCCCCTGAAGGGATGTTGCTAGTGTAACTTAAAAGAATAAGAGAAGCATTCTTCTTTAACCACAAAAAGAAAATTACCAAATGGAACCTTTTTACTACATTTTGTCATAGAAATAAAAGACATTATATTACTTTAATTGGGAATCTGTGAAGGGCAAATCCAAGGTATCATTCTTGTTGCTAATCTGATGATGCATGTGGTGGCCAGTATCAGCTGGTTTTTCAAAGAGCTCTTTATCACAGCTGGCCATGTTTCATCAGGCCCACACACCAAACATAACTAAAATATCACGTAATTCATGCAGACTAATTTTGTAGCTTTATTGTACTCCCATATTTTCTGTTCTGCTCCTCCAATGAAGGAGAATTAGACTGAACCCACTCTGGAAGTACCATTTTACTTACCTAGACATCAATGAGACACTTTCTCTTTACATTAGTACTCATTTACTATTTCTTTAGAATCAGGAATATTGCTTATTTTGCAAACACAGAGCCATGTAAATGAAGCCTCAGTTGTTTCTGTTGTGCTGCAGTGACAGTAAACTGCAGGTTCGTCAACCTACATCACAGTAATCTCTTTTATATTTAGAAGAGTTGTTTTTTTCCTGCAGCTGCATGTTATATAAGGAACTAATAAATGCACTAAATTAAGTAATCTCAAACAAAAAGAGCCAAAATGAAGCAAAAGAGACTGAGCAAACTTTGTAGACGTGCATAGCAAAAGAAAATTTAATGAGGGGAAAGAAAAGAAGGTGCTCACTTCATTCTCTACAAAGGGTTTTTTTACAGCAGTAAGTCACTCCTAACAGTAGGGAAGAACTCATGACCAAGCTGAAATCAGACAGAGAGAAAGGAAAGACCAAGACTTAAGAAAAGAGCTAAAGTTCTTGGAGATTGTAGCCCAAATTTCCTGCCTGACCTTTCACAAACAAGTAATTTACCATGCTTTATATAACTTTTGGTTGCTGAAGTTGCCTAAGATGAAAAGGAGAAAAACAGTTTAAGACTTCCTATGCAGCTATAGTTAAATATCAAGCTTACATGCATAGTATCCTGATTTTGTTTTCTCGTTGGGTAGATTTTTGCCTTATAGATTCAATAAGTAAAGCTACTAAGAGACCATGTAGCACCATTAGTTAGTATCAAGCAGTTACACTTTCCAGCAAAGTGGCTGCATTTCAGCAATAAGAAAACTGTTTTACGGTCTATATATGAGCATCCCAGGGAACATTTCAAGGCAGCACACTGGAAATCAATTATATAAGAAGAATTGACTCATGTTGCTTGAGGCCAAGCACAAATGAAGACAAGCTTTTAATTGCTCAAATGCTTTAGAATTCTTTTACCCATGACTTTTCAAACCTATTATAACTAAAGAAATAAGAAGATGAAATACAGCTTGGTAAGTGATTTAGGGGCACATGAGTAAGTTCTGAACTGTTGGTGATAATATTAATTTGTGTCAGAAGATGAGATATTTTGTTTCTTGTCATATAGACTACCCATTAATATTCAATCTTTGTTGTGATATAATCTATAGATTTTGGAATTCTTTAGAATACTGAATACGTATCACCATCAGATGCAGGAAAGCCAAAGCATAAAAAAGTAATGGAATGATCCAATGCCTTTTCAAGTCAGTGAAACTCTCTCTAGTGACTCAGCTGGGCAGCGAATAAGACAAAAAAAAATATTTACTCAAGGTCGTCCAACTATATTAATAGCAGATAAAGATACTAGAGTTTTTAAATTACAAATTTCATGTTTTATCTGTGGGATAATGCTGTCTGTTGCCTACTGAGGAAAAATTGAATTAGAAACAAGATTTAGTGTGGAAAATATATATAAAAAAAGAAAAGGTCTCTGTTTATTTGTGCAACATTCTTTTGGCACTGGAACATATTCTGACTTTAGTAATTATTCTGGCAGCTCAAGCATTAGAGTCTCTGCTGCACATTCAAATCACCATTGGCTAAGGTGGCAAAGAATTATTTACTCTTCAGATTCACCACTATCCAGTCTGAACTATACTTCTGCCATTGTTTTTCCTACAAATCATCATTTTGTCATCAACAAGCAGTACTTTTTTTTCAGCTGTCAGAGGTCTCCACAGAGATTCTTAAAGAGGTTCTTATTCTGTGATAATTCCTTCAAGTGAAACAAATGAAAGTTGCAGAGAAAAGGGTTACACATAGCAGAGGTATGCAGAGTATAGTCTACAGAAACGTACAGTTTTATTTTGAGAACACTTTAAATGAGGAAACCTATTTAATTTTCTTTTTTTTTTTATTCAACTTGAATATAAACATGCAAAAAATTTTAGAACAGCTTAGGTTATCAAACTTGGGTTTCTGTGTTTTGTTTTGTTTTATTTTTTTAATGTACAGGCGTATGTGTTCCTTTGCTAAAAAAAAAAAAAAAAAAAAAAAGAGAGAAAAAAGAAAGCATGTAGAGCATACGAAATAGATCAAACCTTCAAGACATCTTTAGAAAAAATGTAATGTAAGTTAAATTCTGAAAACTAAATGTTACATTACCTATTTTTATAGGTGACCTGTCATTTCCAATTTTCAATTCACTTGTCACAGCTCAGCAAAACACCATAAGATTTAAATCCCTTTAGCAGACACTGCACAGTCTCCTAACTTGGACAAGTATTGGCTCCTGACAAGCAAGGCAGGTCCACAGAATTATTGTGAAAATCAATTTCTTGACTTGAATCAATATCCTTAAAAGAAGAACCAATACCTTTGGCAGAACAAACTTATTCTTTCACTCTCTGTGTTTTAGAAACCCTTGCAGGTCAGTGTGCTCCACCAACTGTGAGTAGGTGCACAACATTAACTGACTACACAACTGAGACTGAATAATCAAAATGTTTTTCTTTAGGATTTTCTATTCTCTGGACATGGTTTGAAGTATTTGTACTTATAAAGGCCAAGACTTTCACCTTCCATGGCATGGGAGCATGTCACTTTCTGAGTGTGTTGGATTAGCTGAATATTATGTGCCACAGTTGGTCTGTATGCCACATGGGAGTATATTCATAATGTAATGACACGATGTTTCAGATTGCACTGTGCAGCAGACAGAGGGATGGAGGAAGAGGAGGATGAGGAACATTTTATAAGAACAAAGAATCAGTGGATCAGAGTAGCTCAGAAGACAGCACTCTTGCCTAAATCATGGGGCAAAAAGCTTTTAAACTGTAAATAGCAATGGGACAATGTTGTCCCAGTTAGTCAACATATTTCAGTGCAAAAGAATTTGGACATAGAGAAGTCATATGTGTAAGTCATGGAAGTAAATCAGAAGTCAACAGGTATCTGTGAGTCATAGAAAAATTTCTCAGAAGTGTCTTTGTTACATGCACTAACCTACGCTATTCAGCATTCAACATTACCTTTAAAACATTTCAGGGTATCCATATTGTGGCAATATAGTGCAAAATGTGGAACCTTTCACATTATCTATTCATTTATATTGTTGTATATCTATTTTATGTTTTCTGCAGTATTTACCATTGAGGACTACCTGAAATACTTCAGTGACTATTCTGACCTTGTTTTTGACATTGATTCAGATGCTGATTGACTACCTACAATTATGGAGGAAGTACAGTAAGAGAAGTGATTCAGCTCCTCAGGTGGGATTGAGTTTTGTCCTCTCAAATGAATTCTAAATTAATCTCTTGTCACACACCAAGAAATAATTTCAAACAACAGGCCTTTCAGATATAGCTATTGAATTGCTGTCAAAACCTATTAAACCATCTACTCAAAGATCTCACTACAGAAAATTTAGGGAATTTATTTCCTGAGCAAAAGAAGGGTTGAAAATTCCACTGAGGAAGTGTCCACTTTGGTTATAGACTTTCTGTCAGGGCAAATTAGTTCAATATGCAATTAAAATGTATGGTTAAAATTTAGCATGTTTTTCTGCTCTTCTTGGACTTGAAAACCAGTATGTTATTTTAGTATGGGAGATTAATGCAAGTTTATGTTATTATTTTCTCTTTAATATTTACACAGAAGAGAAAATATTTCTTAAAAATGAGCTAGTACTGTATAGGTAACACCAGAGTTTTAGAAATAATAGGTCCTAGTTTTAAAACAGTATTAATTCTATTGAGTTAAAAGAATATGGAGCAGATTTATTGCTAGAAATTTTCTGTGGCAGTTTAGCATCTTCCCTGTCTCCCAGATTTTTTATGTCTTTAATAATTAAATAAGGTACTGATCTTTTTTATAAGAAAGAAAATTTTAAAGCTTTTATATTTTCAACAATGTGACTGCTGTATTTTAAGAACTCCATAAGAATAAGAATGTATACATAGCAATGAATAAAATTATGGGGGAAAATAGAAATTAAACTGCTAATATGTTTCATTGTTGTGTAAGAAATTGGAATTCTCAGCAGAGAACTGCAAACCATCTTATTAGAGGAGGTAAAGGCACTCGAGTACATCTTGATTTTGTTGAATGCTTGCTTCATAGATCTCTCAACATAGGTATGCACACAAATATTGATGTGTACATATACATACATCTATGAAATAGAAAACTAAGACAGAAGTAACTGGTTTACTAAAATAACAGAATTATTTGAACCTCTAACAACCTCTCCAAATTGGGCAAAGCTAGTTCATTATACAGTTAACCCCTGTATGATTTTTCTGGAAGTATTTCTAATCAGTTAAACAGTATTAATCAAAAAATAGTGAGTTACCAGAGATGTGATTTTTGTCCTTACTGGCTGTCAGCTGGTTATCTGGTTTCCCATGACTAATATAGATTATAATTAATCTTTTCTTTTTGCCCATACTGACTCACAGTTTTCTAATTTTGTGAAAATAATGTTGCTCATGATTATTTCCCCATATTCTTTGTAAGCTTTCATTTTTTTATCTATCTATCTATTTATTTATTTATTTATTTATTTCTGTTAACCGTGTCATGATTTTCTGTTCAGCAGATAGAGGCCAAAGGTATCTAATAACTAATACTAACAGGTTGAGCTGGTATGTAGCGTATTTGGCTAAAGAAAGGAAATGTTGATCAACTTTCAACTTTGTCACCACATGTCAGTACTCCATCTACTTTGTCTCCTGTGAAGTAGATTTTGTAGTTTTAATACGGGAGTTTTTAGTCTTACTTCCCCAGTAGTTTAAAAAAAAAAAAAAATATTCTTGTAGAAGTGCATAGCTCAGGTCAGCAAAACCTAATGGACTCAGGAGACTACATTGCACTGAAAGTCAATGGGATTTAGACTACATCTATATTTCAGACTGCAGGGACAGGGAAAAGGAAAAGGTACTATAATGTATATTTGTGATTTTATTATAACGTATTAGTCAAGGTTAATAGGTAACAATTAATCTTAATTCCATCTTTCTCCCCTGCTGGACTTCTAGACTTGGAATTTAAGTGCGTCAGCCTCATTTCGTTCAGCTGCTGAAGTCCAGCTTTGATTTGTATGGTTAAGAGTAATCAGTCCCTGTAGAGACACACTGAAATCAACAAATGCAAGGAGACCTATACTTATAATAGTTACTAGATCTGGGATATCAGGTTGCTGATATTTTACTAATAAAGGTGCTTTTGTAATAATTGCCTGCATGGAACATGGATTGATCCATGTTTTCTCTTATCCATAATTTTCTGTGTACTGTATCTGACTCTAGAGAAGTAAGATAGAATTTAAAAAGAGAAACAGAGACAGTGCGAATTAAACTTCATCAGAAGAAGAACTGATGCTGTTAGCCCTTATTAATGAATTTGCTTCTTTTCTCCTACCATAATCATGGTTTCAAACTAATGAGAAGAAAAAAGAAAAAAAAAACCAAAAAACAACCCTGACATATTTATCTTTCTCTTTAGAGCAGTTGTTTTCAATGATCAAACCAAACTGATGCTGGAAGACTTGACGGCTTTATTTAACTAATAATATCAGACAGAAACTCTTTGACACCCCATACTGAGCAGTTACTTTTAGATATGGAGTAATGCTGAATGAAAGGAAAACAAAAAGGCAATATCAAAGCAAAACACAGTTCAGTGTTCAGTAAGAAGAAGAAAAGAATTTGTGTTACACTAAAGAGAAGAAACTCAAGTAGGCAAGAAACAGGCATTCATCAACCCTGGAAGTGTTAGTGGTAGAAGACCTTGTATGTGTCAATAATTTTAGGACAGGTACTAACTAGTCAACCATGGAGTCAGTATCAAACCTAAAAGAAAAGTCAGTGTATATTTTCCCTCTGTATGTCTCTCACAGGTGTCTATATGCAAGAATTTTCCCATACAAAATGGAATTATCTCATCTTAGAGGGTTGTATGTTAAACAAAAATAAAAAATATTACTGTGAGAAATGCAGAAAGTACAAAATTTTGAGATTGGAGGCTGTATAGTAGCTCATCTGCAACCTGACATTACCTAGAGTGATCAACTAATCAAAATATGGAAGACTTCAGATAAAAACAGAGTTCTGCTTGCACCTCTGCCTTCTGCAACTGCAGAAAATGTCTGTAACTGAATAAATGCACATATAAATATCGATAGTGAAATATATACTCACTAGTTTATAAAAATTTACCAGCTCTGCTTCTCTATCTTTAAGATTGAAGAGCCTGTAAATTCCATAAACTGCATAAGGAATTTACATGTCAGGAGATTAAATACTTTAGAAGCTGGAAGAAATTGTAAACTCCATAAACTGAAGCAACATAAAGTGAGAGGGCAAGAGTGATAGAAGGAAGGAGGGAAGGAGGAGGGGAAGGAGGGAAGGATGTCTGGGAGGACAAAGGGAAGGTGGCAGGGGAGAAAGGAGGGAAGGAAACGACACTGAGCTTTTGTTTTGCAGAGATGAAATTACACATAAAGAGCCCAGGTCTGTGCCTCTTCTCCCTCATTGTTTTCCTTGCTCTTACTGGTAATGTTGAAGGAAGATGAACTCTGTCTCCCATGGTTTTCCTCACTGTGAAATATTTTGTCTGAACATGAGCAGTGTCTTTATCCTTTTAAATAAGCTTCACCTGCATGTCGTGCTGACACTTATTACTCTTCCTGAAAAGCAGCCTGGACTAGAACATGCAGCAACATCAGGGCGGTAGAGTTGAAATAATAAAAGGAAGACATATTTTATTAATAATTAAAAAATAATAAATGCAGCCCACTTCTGAATAGTTTAAGTCTTTGATGAGAATAGAGACATATTCAGCATGTGTAGAATTACAAATGTTTCAAGGACAGAACTTAAAATGTGTTGGCTTATGTTGCACTGATATACGAATAGAGTTTAAACCAACCAAAAGCTTGTCCTAGTGATAGCTTTCCTTGCTGCAAAAGAAAAGACCCCCAATATCAGATAGGAAATGTTAAAAGATGAAGACACCTATAGCAGGACTTAGATGGAACTGACACAGTGGTTGCTGACGCTGTTGCCTAAACCTCACTTGAAGCCTCATTTAACTTTGAAACCCTCAATCTGGTTTGTGAGTTCTGATTCTGCAATACTTTCAGTTTGCCACAACTGATTGATTTATCATTCTCTACTCACAATCTGTGATAAAAAAGTTATTTTTTTCTCACTTCTTCTGGATTTGATAGCCTGGACATTGGATGCACAGGACTGTAAAAATCTGGTAGATAACAGGAGCATCATGTATCCTAATGTCACCAGGGTACCAGGGGAAAGAATCCATCTGGATTTCTGGAATAACAGGAGGATCCCAACAGTTGGCTGTGTTGGAGACTGAGGTGAGCTTAACAGGGAACAAGTGGCAGAAGCATCCTGTTGTAACTGGTGCTGAGGATCCCTTGTATCCTTGACGTCGACTACCTCAGATTAGGGTACAAGGATCCAAAAGAGTACTGGTAGACCTTGAATGAAGCCAATGCGGATGCAGAAAAGATTAAATAGCTGTCTACCTTGTCCAGCCTTTTGGAGAATACTATTGTTGTGGGGCTGATGCATGCTGAAGAACACCATGTGCTCATTGCTAAAATGACAGTGCACTGGTTGCAACATTCCACTTACCAAGGCTGCCTGATTCTAATCCGTGAGCTGATTTGTCAGCTGGAGAGGCAAAGAGTGATCAACAAGACTTGATCGCTCTTCAGTAGTCTCATCTGGTGAGTGCAAAATCTGGTGGAAGGTAAAGACTAACAGTGAACCATCATGAATGAAGCCATGCAGCCATTGAGTGCTGCCATATTGAACATGCTAGAATTCCACTATGAAACTGAGTCAAAGGCAGCTAAGTGGTATGCCCCAACTGCTATTGCCAGTGCATTTTTCTCACTTCCTTTGGCAGCAGTGTGGCTTTTACATGGAGAGGTGTCCAACACACCTAGAACTGGCTGCCCCATGGCTAGAAGCACAGTTCTACCATTTGTCATGGACTGATCCAGACTGTACTGGAACAGGGTGAAGGCCCAGATCAGCTGCAATACATTGATGGCATTGTGTGGAGCAATGCAGTGAAGGAAGTGTCTGAGAAAAGGAAAACAATAATCCAAATTCTTATGAAAGCTTTTTTGCCATGAAGCTTATTTGGTCATAAAACAAATCAGGGTCAAAGGACCTGCACAAAGAATCCAGGTTTTGGGCATGAAATGGCAAGATGGGTGCTATCACATGTCACTGGATGCGATTAATAAGAAAACAACCATGATCCCATCAGCTAACAAAAAGGAAACACAAGCTTTCCTAAGTTTTGTGGGTTTCTGGAGAATGCATACTGTACATTACAATCAGCTTGTGAGACCTCTCTGTCTAGTGACCCAAAAGCCGAACTGATTTGAGTAGGATCCTAAGCAGAAACAAACCTTCAACACGTCAAGCAAGAGACAGTTATGCTGTATCCCATACAGGACCAGCCATGAGAAACATGCCCTACATCACAGCTGGGGAGCAGGGCCTTGTAGAGGGTGAAGACAGTGGGTTGTTTGACATTGATAATGTGCAGCTGTGGCCTTGCTTTGACAATGTGCAGCTGTGATCATGCAGCAAAGAAGTAAATAACTTTGGGGGAGTACGAGAAGAAACCAGGAGGAAACAAAGGAGGACTGTGATTGAACCTCTGGAAGATAAGGAAACAGCATGAACAGCAAAGAGTAGCCTATAGTGAACAGCGGCTGGGCGCGTGGACAGCAGAGTTTGATCAATAATAAAGCTTTTAGTAGCGTGTGTACACAGTATAAACTTATAAAAGCTGTAACTAACTAACAATAAAGGTCTTTGCTTCACAATCCTTGCAAAGTCCATGCCTCATACACCACAGGACCTTACATGGATCCTCTGACAGAAAACACCCAGAGAAACCCAAGATCAACCTGTAGGATTTTGGAGCTGGGTATATAAAGGATCCAAGGCTGACTACATCCCAAATGCAAAGGAGATACTAGCAGCATGTGAGAGAGTTATAGTTGTTTCAGGAGTAGTTGCTATGGAAGCACATATCCTCTTGACATTGTGATTACCTTTGCTATGCTGGACATTCAAAGGAAGGGTCCCTTCTACAAATCATGCAACCAACACTATAGTGTAAGCACGTAGCACTAATCACACTGCAGGCTCAAGTGGGGAACTCCAACTACCCAGGAATTCTGGAAGAGATTGTGGACTGACCAGAAGGTGGAGATTTTGGAACATCACCTGAGAAGTTGACTCAAGCCATAGAAGCCACTCCATATTGTGAATTACCAGGAAATTAAAAGCAATATACTTTGTTTACTGATGCATACTGTTGTATTCTGCAAAACCATCAGAAGTGTATAACTGCTGTGTAGAGTCAAACATGAGGAGCCACAGAACCTTCTGAAGGAAAAGCTGAACTGAATCAGTCTGCAGAAATGAAAATATTCAGCTGGCCCTGGAGACTGCTGAACAAGAAAAGCAATCAGTGTTCTGTCTCTGAACTAATTCATGGATGGTGGCAAATGCCCTGTGGGGGTGGCTACAGCAATGGAAATGGACCAACTAAGTGTGCATAGTAAACACATCTGTGCTGCTGCATTGTGTCAAGACATTGCTGTCTAGGTAGAGAACCTTGCTGTAAAGGTACATCATATAGATGCTCACATGCCCAAGAGTTGTACTACCAGCGAACATTGGAACAACAAGAAAGTAGACCAGACTGCTAGGATTGAAGTGGTTCAGTTGGACGTGGACTGGAAATGTGAGGGGGAGCTATTCATAGTTCAGTGGGCCCATGTAACCTGGGGACATCTAGGAAGAGATGGAAAGTAGAGAAGGGCTCATAACTGAATAACAGACTTGACCATTGAAGCCATCAGACAGATTACCCATGAAACATGCACCTTAATCAAGTGATTCAAATGCATAAAGTCTCCCTGGGATGGAAGATTGTGACTAGCATGTCAATATGGGGAAGCGCGGCAGACTGGTTGTGTTGGACCACTGCTGCAAACATGCTGATGCAAGTATCATGTGCTTACGATGGTGGAGGCCACTGCTGGATGGCTAGAAACATACCCTGTAACCCATGCCACTGCCTAAAAAAGAGCATTCTACATCTTGAAAAGCAAGTCCTGTAGTGAAATGGCACACCAGAAAGAAATGAGTCAACAGTGGGACTGATTTCTGAAACAGCCTTATAGACAGCTGGCTAGTCCCACGGCATTGATTAAGTGTATCACATCCCCTAACATCCACTAGCAATACAACGGACTGTTAAAGACTATGCTGAGAATGATGGGCTATGGGACATGGAAGCGCTGGGATGCAAATTTAGCAGAAGCCACTTGGCTGGTTAACATCAGAGGGTCTGCTAAATGACCTAACCCTGCCCAAACAAAGGCAATATACTGTGAAAAGAGAGAAAATCCCTGCAGGGTGCAAACTGACTGGAAAAGGCAGCATGGGTTGTTCCTCCCTTGAGAAACAGCAAAGCCAATTGTGGGACTGTTTTTGCTCAATGACCTGGGTGCACTTAGTGGGCAATGTGGGAGGGTAGGGAAATCCAGTGTGTATTTCCAGACTTAAATCTTATGGGAAAATCTAACCTGTGGTTGTAGATGTGTGTTAGAGGAAGTACTACAGCAGAAACCATCTGAAACAGTGGAGGACAAAGGTCACAAGGAACTGGGAAAGTGCAGTAATGATCCAACTCAAGCTGGCTTTGGTGCCTAATAACCCAATAAAACACATTGCCTCCCTGTCCTAAGCAACCAACTGTAACAGCCCAAGTCATAGACTAAATGAACTGAACAGACCGTTATGGACATTTGAGTAGATGTTTCAATGGACTTTTTTGGATGAACATTTGTCAGCCATTGGATGTGGATGGACTGTTTACCAAAAGAATATCTGTGTGTATCTTAAAGAATGGGAAGTGGGGTAGTGGCTGATGAGGATGTACTGGATAGTGTAAGACTGGAACATGATGCAAAAGATATGGCAGGGCAGGGTGGAGATAGTACTGGGTCTGACTAGGGTGGAGTTAACTTTCTTCTCTGGCCAGCAGTTCCTATTTAAAATGATATAAAGACCTCACAGGGAGTCGGAGAACACTGCAAAACAGAAACAAGTTCTGTAATCATGTGAGGATTCCTCAGTCAGGGTCAAAGAATCAAAGGAAAAAAACAAATTAACAAAACATAAATGAGCTGTAGAAGGTATTACAAGGACATGAATTAAAGATTCATTTTAAGACATGGAAACATTTTGTTCAGGACTAACCTTTGCAATACAAGTGCAATATGTTTTAAGCAATCATTGTTCGCTGTGATGGAAGTTGCTTGAAAACAGAGCCTCAGTATTACTGTAGACTGCAATGCATAATCTTCTGTCAATGCATTCACAAGTGTTAATGTTGGAACATTCCCCTGAAAGAACAGGGGAAAAATAAAAATCTATTTTGTCAGGTGGCAGTCAAATGACTGAAGTTCCTTGTAGTCTTAGCATCTATTTGCTTCTTATTTCTACATTTTAAGTTGTGAAAGAACTCTTCAACCTGCCCCTTTGGGGGGAAAAATACCCCAAAACACCTCTGTGAAGTTATTTCTCTTGGAATGGAAGAATTACAGGATAATGTAGCAAAATGCTGATCTCAGGCATTATGATCTTCAAGAGTGGTGTGACAAAAAATAGTGAAAACAGAAACACACATTGTTACTTCTTATAGATATTGCTTGTAAAGGCGTTTTCAAAATATTTATTTAACTTTGAAAAATACTGCAGGAAAATCTTGGTTAGATTTTCTGATTTACTAATTGAGATTTGTTTCTGTGTTGGACTTAAATCTAAAGTTAATTGACAGTCCAGAATCTGCTGCACCACACTCTTTGAATTAATACAACAGAATCAGTTTTAGCTAATTTTAACTATAAAGTCTTCTCTGCTAAAATTGAGTCTTGAATTACATTCCATAAGCATTATGGACAAGTTTACTTGAAACTTTTACCTTCTTCCAGAATCCTTTCCCGTATGAATAAAAATCCAAGAATAAATATTTGTTCAATCAGTATCTGTTTATAAGTGGGTCCAACAACTTTTTTCCTATCCCCGTGCCTAAGAGAATTGTTCTTTTCAGCCTAGTAATTTTGTACTCTGGTTAGGAACTGGTTCAGGGATGTTTTGGTTCTGTGTTTTTTGGGTTGGTTTTTTTTTTTTTTTGGTTTTGCTGCTCAGTAAGACAAAATAAATAGTTCACACACAAAAAAAAAAAAAAAGAAGAAGAAGAAGAAGAAGAAATTATTTTGCAGCTTCTAACTATATGTATCAAATCATGTGAGTGCGTCACTAAAACTTTAGGGAAGATTGCCTGAGTGTAGAGGTTAACACGTAGCCATGGGCAATACCAAGCTGCAGCTGTCTAAAACTGTTCTGCAGTTTAAATGAATACTATGATAAAAAGTAAATGAACATTTAAAAATTATTTTTTAAAGAAACTGCTGAAATTAGAAGCAATTAAGGAAAGAAAAAAAATGCTTGGAATAGTAAGAACAGCAAAGAAATGCACTGTAAACAAAAATACCAACTAGAAAAGTGTTCTTTTGATACTTGACATGTGCTGTTGCAGCCATCCACAGCTGAACTCTTTGTGTCCTGAAGACAAAGTTCTGGGCCTGTGACCAACACATTTTTGCCAGAGAAAGGTAAGAGAGAAAGGAATGGGAAGCTTTGGGATGGAAAGAACTCTCCCTGTATCTGACAGAAGAGTCAGCTGGCTCTCCCAGGCCCTGGCACAGATAAGGCGAGCATGGAAAGCCATGGTTCTTTTGGCTCCCACCCTTGGCAAGCTGCTGCGCTAAGGAACAGATGACTTTGCCTGAAGCTGGCCCTGCTTCTTGAATGTTTGCATCTTTTGTATGTACTCTACTGCATAATGTTCAAGGCAAGGGAATCGGATCAACTTGCAGTGACATATCAATAGAATTTGCAAAAAAAATCTTTAGTATTGACCTAAATCCTATTTCATTGAGATCAGTGTAAGCTTTACAGATACTTTCAGTTGAAGAAGAGCCAAGCCATTGCTGAGCACTTTTGAGAATCCCACTTTAATGGTATGGGTACTAATTAATAAGGTAAAACACACTTCTTACAATCTGAGGACTTTGGCTAAACTATGAACTGAGGTTCATGGGGAGCTTTTGGGGAAGCTTTGTTGAAATGAGCTCATGAATCAAGTGACATTCATTCAGTCTGTTACTGTACTGATGAATCATATACAAATTTCTATGTGTGGTGCTTTTAAGTGGAAAACAAACCAAATGTATAGTGAAAGCTAACTTTTACTGCATTGTCATAGTTCATTTTTTAAAAATTCTAATTACCAGGAGTGTACTTATATGAGGAAAAACTGGGAAGCTTGTTTGCAGGATCCCTCATAAATTAATTTATTCACAGTTTTAAGTATTAATTAAAAAATGACAACCAAAAAGTATACTTGAACTAAAGCAGAATTAAAACTTAGTTCATGAAGTAAGGAGAATCCAAGAGCGAAGGGCAGATAAGAAAGTTACATGTTGTACTCCCTTTATATTTTAATTAGCTGGTCTCGATTTTAGTTTCAGAAATATGAAAAATAGCATGTCATTTGTTGAGATTTACACATTCCATATACAGTCAAGATGTACAACTATCCCCTGAGATCATCATTTGAACTAGAACGAGGAGTTACATAACTAAGATCAGCTGAGATTTGGAGAAAGTATTACAGTACAAATCCAGGCAGACAGGACTGATAGAGCCTAGGAAGAATAGCACAACCCTGGCTAATTACAACTATGCATCTCCAGTACTGCTTGAAACAGTCTGGATAAGCTGTGTTACTTGTCTAGCTCAAAGTGTGCATCTTGACACTTGGCACATATTACATGGACTAACTTCAAATTTTAGTAGGTGCTGTGCTTTTCTTCCAGCTGTGTTTCAGAGATACTTCTATGCCTATTGTAGGTTTCTCTGACACCCTTATTTTTTCTCTCCTTTAAATAGCAGTACCACTTCAGATATAAGCATAAAGAATATTCTGCATCCCAGTGTTTCTGAATTTTGTGGCCCATCACAGACAATTGGCCCATCCTACATCCTCTTTGGTCAACATTTTCATATTTGACTGCTGCTACAGACTATTCCCCATTCTTATTTCGGGACTTCTGAAAATTTCCTCCTTCCAGCTATTTCATTTTTCTTCCTAGGATTTGGCTTTTTACTTTTCATTATTCTTCCAATTTCATTGTTAAAACCAGGTATGTGTGTATCTGTTAAGTCAATACCTGTGCTTTTCTCAAGTAAAAAAGCAAAAATCAGAAAAATTAAAACTTATAGCTTCCCTTGCTTTGAAAGATGGAGTCAGAGATTCACGGAGGCTGGGGCAAACATATTTTTATCCCAGACAATTACTCTGCACATTGATGTCTATTTCTACTGCAATTCTAATTTTTTATTCAAAACAAATAACAATCTTCTACAAACTTGTTCTCTCTGTCTGTACTACTTGGTTGTCCTCACAATAATCATTTCATTCTTTTCCAGTTGATACTTCAGAGACAGACCATTACTCTAAAGTATCATCCCAAATGTACCTGCTACAAGCCATTCCCTCCTGTAAATTATTCTTCCGTCATTGCTAAGGTCCAGAACTCCATTCTTTCTTTGCAATATACTCAGTGGCTAAAATAACCCTATAAACAAAAACATTAAGCACAAATGTGTTAACCACATAAAAGGGTGCATTTCTGCATCAGATTAAAGTTTTAGTTTTTTCTTAAAATATAATGAAAAAGAAAAAAAGGAGTTTACTGATGGGCCATAAGTAAAACAGCCCTGTTCTGGGAATACATTAAGGATGTGCTCACATTCCACTTAATTGTTCCACAGCGTAGTGTTGTCATGTAACAACAGACTACAGTTTATTGAAAATAGATGATAACCAGGACAAAGCTGCAGAGTGGTGTGTAGCAGCCAAGAGTGTGTCTGCTTTATTTTCTGTTCTCCATGTGCAGCCCAGCAGAAAGCACTGGGGAGTAGAAGTGGAGTTGCCCCTCCTGCTTTTACCCTCCATCACACCTGTGCTTGTACCTAAATTCAGGATCATCACCACAATCAGGTCGGTTCATCTCTTCTGTGCTCTCAAGCCTCTGTCCCTGGACTTTAAACAAGGACAACTGCAGCCTATAAAACATGACCGTGCCATTCCTGCCTGGTCCCACAGGATGACCTCAGATTCCTATCCTTTCCTAATTTTCTCAGGGCATTTCTGTCCCATCGTTACTGTATGTTACACAGGATACACTGCCTTCCCTTGCCTGCTCTTCCCCAAGCTGTTTCCATTTTCTGGTTGTGAGTGAAATAGGATTCATGGCTGCTGGTGTTGCTTCAGACTCCTTTGGGTGATTTAGAACTCATTCCTGGTCATGGTCAACCTAGGAAATCCCGTCTTTACAACTGACTGAGAAAAGGCCATTGAAAAGGGATATTCAGCTGTAAATTTCAAAAGCAAAGAAGAACACTTGACTATCATTAGAGTTAGTGTGCAGTGAGATATTTAGAAAACTCAATGTTTGCCTGCATCCTTAGATGCTCATACCACTAAATGTCCTGTACTGTGCAATAGACAAAATTACACTACTCAAACTTCAGTTTCATTTGAATCTCCATAACACAGAAAGCGAGCAGTCAGAATGGATTTAGGAGAGAGGACATAAAGTTATAATGTTTCAGAATTGCTGGGCACAGAGTGTAACAAGTGACTCCTCATTTTCAGTATGTCATAAATGCACATTTCTGCGATGCAACAAAAGAAAAGTAACTCTCACGGTCTTCTCATAGACTAGAAGCAGTTTTATATTTTAATGCAATCAGGTACTACATTATTTTCAGTATCTATTAATGAATTTAAAAAATCACAAAGCATTTTTATCTACGGTGTACATTTTTATTAGTGAGCACTTTTGGAAGGAAAAAGCATATGTCAATTGCTAATAGATGTCAGATGTTTAAACCATACTGCATTACACAACAGTGTTAAACTGATTGACAGAATACAGCCTCAAATACAGTAGGTGGGCCATAATGGTATTATATAGTACTCACTGGTAGGAATTGACATACAATGCAGAGAAGCCCCAATTTTACCTGAGGTCTTCATTCATTTATAAGTTTGAACAGAAGTGTCCATCTAAGGGTGGAAAACTTTCATACTTGGTTTCTGTTGAAGATCTGGAAGTGAGAAAGCAGGCAGTTCAAGTACTTATCAAAGGACAGTTTGCATTCCATACCACTTACTAAGTGACAGCACCAAACTTTATTTGTTGTAACTCCTAAAATTAGCATAAGAAATAATTTCTATATTAGGCAAGTCTAAAATTGGTATTTAGCAGTGAGACTAATGCATCAAATTCAGTGAGAAGTTACCATATGCTGAGGCAGTGGCTTGTATAATAGGGTAATCCCACTATTTGTCCCAGTAGGGGCTACAGTCAAGAGAAATGATGGGGCTCACCTTCACCATTCACATGACATCTGCATCGGAAGCTAAGTCCTGGATAGTTCACCCTCCAGGGATAGACTTTTGCAAGCCCTAAAGGAAGGGGATGTCTCAGAAGATGGAAGAAGGGGTGGAGGAGAGCATTTGGCACTAATGCTATTCAGGCTGCCTTATCAGGAAGATCTGTAGAACAGCTGAACTTATCTGGAAGTCCAGTACAGCCCCAGCATCACACCTTCTGCAAAGAGCCTTAGCTACAGTACCTGACTTCATCTGAATTATGACTCTCATTTTTACAGGAGCTGGTCATCAGCTAGCTATTGGGGAAAAAAACCCAAACCCATGTTAAAAGACACTTTCAGGGATACAAAAGCTATATCTGAATAAAAAAAAACCTAAAAGGCATGCCACTGGAAAAGATGATATTGCTAGAACAAAAGATCATAGTGGTAACCAATGGACACAATTACAAGGAGTTATTAGTTCCTCTCCATCAGCTGAGAGTTGTGATGAAACCCTAGAACTGATGTAGTGCTGTCATCTTATTGATTCCAGAGGAGCTCATACCAGTACCTCTTCTCAGGGCATATTGACTTGAGCACAGGATTGTCCTAATGGGGCTGTATGGCTTGCTGGCAAGAATTTCTTTAAAGGTGGCCAGACTGGAAAACAGGCAGAACAGGCATATATCTGCAGGTATTTGACCATACAAAGCCACACCTGCCTTCCCTCCTTCTGAACCCTCATGTCTCCCTGAGCTTCACTATACTCATTTTTATAATTTAAGCCCATCTAAGTGTAATTAACCAAATTAATGAGTAATAACAAACAATGAGCAATTTTTCTTTTACTGAGCAGCATTACAGTACTCTACATACTAAACAGAAGGGGCAGGCAGTGAAGTATGATGCTAGACTAAAAAGAAACGGAGTTCACTGCAGTAATATGTCATTGGTAGTAATTGTGCCATAAAATGAAAGTGTTTATTTTCAGTCTGATTCTTTATTAAAATAAATCCTGTTGAGGGAATTTACCTACAAAAGTTATTTTTCTATGTATGCAGCAAATCTTTCTAATTATCCAGTTACTCCTGGGAAAACTAGCTACCAGTGAAATGCAATGATATGTTTGTAAAAACAGAGATTTATATTCTTTTCCTAACAGATAAGTCATTACTGACATTTTAATTATGTAATTTCTCCTCAGACTTCTACTTTCAATGTTGTTTCTATATTTCACAAGGAAATTGTTATGATACTTCTGAAAACAACTTGATAATATAGGTACTCAGTGATTACACAAAACAGGTCTGCATATTCTGAGCAGAGTGCTAATACATGAACCTCTGCATAAAATAGATATGGAAATAATATGAAAATTGCACGTCTGGATAATACTGACAAAATACAAATTTTGACTGTGGATAAATTGTTCCCCACAGGGGAGATCAGGAATAGGTTTTTAGTTTGGAAACTGAGTGAAGGTATCAGGTGCTATGCAGGTGGCTTTGCTAAAAGCCTTAAAATAGACAAAGAGGTCTTCAAGCTCTGAGTGCCAGATTTTTTACCCTGAAAAGGGTAAACTCTCTTTCCCAACTGGAAAACATACAAGGAGGCTCTGTGAGAACAATATTCTCTAGGGACAATAACAGAACACTTCTGAATCTGTGTAGTAATTAACACTGTCTGCTTCTGCAATGTGAAGTTTCTTTGCTTATACATTACTAACTGTCTGGATCTGCAAATTCCACTGAACCTGGGACCTCCAAAGTATCTTTAATACGGTCTTGCAAACCACTGAAATGATTAATTTCCATTTCCATGAAGTAATGGCAAGAAGTAATGGCAAGAACAAATCAGATTATTTGTAATACTTTTTTTTAGAAAAAACATATGGGAAATTCCCTGAACCTTTGAAATCTACATTATAGGCAGAAAAAAAGAGAAAAGAACAAGTTGGAAAAGACAGCTTTAATGTCCCTTTACTCACCTATTCATAAAAAACAAAGTGCTACTCTGAAGCATGAAATCTCTGTTGTCAGAGCATTGTTTCCTTTTGTTTCCTGCATAGATGAATTCCCTTAATCTATCTAGTAAACAACTTTTTATTCCAGAAAACAGCATGTTTGTTACCACCTTCTTTACATTCTGTAGCATCCCTCTGATTTCCTGTTGTCTTGGACTCATTCAATTACTGCAGAATAGTTTATATATGGTTTTAAAAACATATATAAACTTCAGAAGTTTTAAGGTACTTATATATATACCTCAAAATTTTGACTTACTAAATTACTCAGACATATGCAGGAAAGAGAGCCGCTGTTCAGTCTCTCCCAAAGTACGCTCTTTGCTTGTAAGCTTCACATCCTTTACCAACATCTTTTAAACAAAAACAGTTTAAGGGATGAGCAGCCAGAGCAATCAGAAACCAGGAGGAGACACATGCCAAGGCAATGCATGTCATGCAGCATGTGGGGTGATGAGGACAAACTTCTACAACAGGTGCTGGCAAAGGCCCCACACGTCTAAAGCTGACTCAGTCTCAAAACATTCATTGCCTATATTAGACACTATTCAGGCCAGAGCTTTGTATAACACTTTTCCCAGCTTTGCATACTGTTATGAATTAATACGTCCTGATCTTTTGCTGAGCTACTTGTGTATACTCAGCTGGAGTTTGATTCATGCTTCTGTGCATTTCCTATTAATCATAACAGAATTAAAAACTGAAATGAATGTATATATCATTCAAATGTTTTCATATTGCATTGACTTGTAAAAAGTGATGTTTATAGCTATGCCTTCAGTTTACTTAACACCTAAAATCGTGCTGTAAAGATGTGAGCCAACATCTTAGCAAAGTCAGAGGCTTCACATGTGAGATTGTTTTCCTTTCGATCTTCCTTTTCATTTCTCCAAAGTTCAGTCTGGAGAAAAAGAACCTGATTAAATCAGGCCAAGTAGGAATCAAAGGGGAGGTTTTCTGAATAACCTTGCCAGCTGGTGAAAATTAACAGCTTAAATACTATCAAAAGTCATTCTCTGGGTCAAAGAAAAGATTTAAAGATCTGGGCATTGCACGGTCAAGATTTGTCTTTCACCATACTGGAAGTGGCCCAGTGCATGTGGAAGGTAAGGGCAAGAAGGAAGGTTGGTTAAACAGATCTTCACTTCTAAAATCATAATGCAGAATTCACAGTCCACCTTCTTTTACTATTTAAGACAGTTGCTTAGCAAATCAGTGATGTCTCACTCAAACATCATCAAATCTGCATCCAATTTGAAAATAGAAGCAGTAGCTAGCAGGGTACATAATTTTCAGCATTTCCAAAGACCACAAAAAAAAATCTCTCACATTTTTACAACAAACTGTTACTGTTTGTGTGTCTATAGTGAACTATGAACTTTGACATTGTTAAGAAGCACATAAATACCCATTCACATTCTGCACTAAATTACATTGCTTTAAGTGTGGGCTGCAGTGAGGAAGATCCTCTTGTTTAACATCGGTATAACTGACAGCAGGCTATGAGTTTCGGAATTAGGAAATGATACTTCTTGTTATTTATTTTTTCTGGAAGACTGATTCAGTTTCAGATTGCAACACTTTAGCTCATTCAATGTTCGCTTTACTGAAATTTACTTCAATGAACATATAGAATAAGAAAACAATGTTTCTTAGACTAAAACTTACTGGTTTGTTTAATCCAAAATAAGAACATTTTTTCATTATAAATTTAACATTTTACAGGACCTACTGAAGGAAAATCATCCCCATTTCTTTCTTCATGATCTCCAAGTTTGGAAATGCAGTAAGCAGATAATCTCATTGTACAGTTCATAATACTGTGATTTAAGGATTTAATTCCCAGTATGTTGCAATAATTTTATGTCCGGAGAATATTGCCATTAAATGGCCAGATGTAGTTCTGAATGTATGTCGCTCTCTTTCTGTAGTTGTTTCTATGAGCTTTGATTGTTAGCATTCTAATTCCTGCTGTGTGTAGCTGACAGCTTCATACCAAACTTTGGGGTGCAGGGATAACATCATCATCTTTTGAAATGGGAGTCACCCCACTAAAGGCCTCTCCTCAGTGGCAAGCATTCTTTGTGTGCGGGAAAACCTTCTTGGTTTCTGCAGCTTCATCTATCTTCTTGTCATTGGCGAATGGAGGGTGAAGAGTCTGAAGCATCCTCAGTACCCAGACGGCTGAGGCCCCTGGCATCTACGTGTGGGCATCCTTTGGTGCAGATGCATGGGCCTTTTGTGATAAGGTGATGTCTGAAGGCTGATTTTAAACAAAGTAATCAGAAAATTTCTTGTTTATGAATAATCTAAGGACTCAAGGACTCAATATATAAGTGGTTTGATAGTTTATCTAAGCTGATGTGGTCTAAATCAGCTTGTAGGGACTGGCCTTGCAGGGAGACAACAAGGGAAAGCAGCTTGACAGAAAAGGCCCTGGGGCTGCTGGTGGACACCAAATTGAACACGAGCCAGCCATGTGCCCTTGTGGCAAAGAAAGCTAATGGTATCCTGGCTGCATTAGACAAAGTATTGACAGCAGGTGGAAGGAGGTGACCCTTTCCCTCTACTGAGCACTGGTGAGGTCATACCTGGAGTGCTGGGTCCAGTTCTGGGCACCGGGGCACAAGACAGACATGAACATACTGGAGAGTCCAGCGAAGGGCCATAAAGATAATGAAGGAAATGGAGCATCTCTGCTATGAGGAAAGGCTGAGAGCTGGGACTGCTTAGCCTGGAGAAGAGGTGGCTCAGGGAGGATCTCATCAATATGTATATACACCCGAAAGGAGGGTGAAAAGAAGGGTGACAGACCCATGGGCAATGGTACCAACTGAAATGCAGGAGGTTCCTCCTGTGCATCAGGAAGCATTCTGTTACTGTGAGGGTGACTAAGCATTGGTACAGGTTGCTCAGAGATGTTGTGGAGTCTCCATTCTTGGAGACATCCAAAAGCTGTCCAAACAAGTTCCTGGGCAATTTGGTTTAAGTGGTCCTGCTTGAGCAGGGGGATGGGAGCAGATGACCTCCAGAGGTCCCTTTGAACCTCAACCATCTTGTGATTCTGTGACTTTGTACAGCAAACAGTCATGTCAGAGAAAGAGACCTCTGGGCAGGTCCCTGAGCCCCCATTCCCTTAAACTTACCTGGCCATCCTGTGGCCATGTCTGACCATGGTTCCCCTCACCAGGACTGATCCTGACCTTTGCCCACAGGCTGACATCCCAGCCCTGTCTCAGCCTGTCCCTGCCCCTGGGCAGGTGCCTGAAGCTGAGGGCTGGGGCTGCCCCCAGTGCCCCGTGCTGCCCTGCTGCTGGCTGGGGCGGGGGGGGGGGCCAGCCCTGGCTGCCAGGCCCTACAGATTGCAGCAATATTTCCACTTCTCATGTTTTTATGTTTTGGTTTTTTCTTTACTCTATAGCTGAATTGAACATAATAATTTTCCAAGGCATATTTACTCATGTTTTCTTCAGATTGAGTCTCATTTTAGTGTTGCTCACAATCCTAAACATTGAAAAAAACTCTCATTCTTTAGCATATGAAGTCGAATGAACATGGGTTAAAATGTTAGCTACAACTGGACATAACACAGGTTACATAAAGCCAAAGTAATTTTTCAAGTAAGATTTCATGAAGCTGTGAATATACCAACAGTGTATTTATATAACATCTATTTCATTCCTTTAATCCCATATTACTCAACTTTGGTTTTGTCTTTGTCTTAGGTTCTGGAGTGTTTATAGGATACACTGAAATGGCTGTGCTACTCTTGTGGAAAAAGTGACATTAATACGTAAAGAGACATAGCAGACAGCAAATAAGTAAATTATGAGGTACATTGCAATATTGTTTGGATGAGAAAGAATGTTAGATGCAATCTCCCAAGTGGAGAAACTTTCTAAACACATCATTTGTTGTAGAAACAAAAGTAGATTTCAGTCTCTCAATGTTCTTTATTAATCATAAAGAATAACAGAGAAAGGATCTGACTGCACCTCTCTGGTGCCTTTTGCATGTACCACTTGCTTTTGGACAATTGGCAGCTGTAACTGTCTCTCACACTCTGCATACATGTTGACATATTTTTCATGGGAAGACTGGGAATTAAGGATTCTCCCCTCCTTTACTTTTGCTATGTCACATTTACGTTTGAAATATTTTTCATATTTTCTTAGCAGATTAAACTCTTATTAAAGGCTGACTTTTCCTGAAAAGTGGTTTTACTATGTGATCAGATTTCTACATTAATACAAATGCAACCTGGAATCCAAAGATACTTTTTTTGTTTGTTGGTGGTTTGTTGTTTTGTTGTTTTTTTCCCCCCCTCGTCTTGTGTTCATCACTGCAGAATTTTCTAAAGTGGAGGGAGAAACTTGAGTCTCACCCTTTCAAATTTGTGACTTCCCTTCTTCTTACAGAAGAAAGCAATTTTATTTAAAAGGTATGCTACATTGGAGAAGTACAGAACTAAAGATTGACACAGAAAATAATTTATCCTGTAGTTCTAAATGTGTCTGTGAAACTGCCAAAAAGCAATATTTTATGTTCATACCAACTGCATTAAGACATCTCATAGGAGCACTGAGGAAAGAAAATTTACTGTATGTGAAATGAACTTCCATGTAAAATTGTTGAAAGCCATGTGAAGTGATTCTAAAGGTTTTAATTTTATTTTTTAAGAGAAAACGTATCTTCTTGTATCTGGCCTTGAATACCCTCCCTTGTCTTTGGTCTCTTAACAGGGTGAATTCACTGAAAGAAGCAATAGTGAATGTTCACATGGCTACTATAGCAGGAAAAAAGTTATGACTCCCCAAATTTTACTTGTTTTATCAGGTATTTTAATGAGATTTTGTTTTTTTAACCAGTCATACATTATTCATTATTGCTGATCTACTATTCATTATTATCTTATTAAAATTTTCAGTCATCATATTAGGGAGCAGAAACAATAAATAAAAAATGCATGTTGGAATCAGAATTTATGTCTGACTGATTAATGAATAATGAAGGAAGGAGGCATTCTAAAAATCACCAATGCCTGTTAAAGAACATTCAAAAATTATTGCCTTTCTTCTCTGAAAACCTCCCTTTCATCAAACCAAAATTAGGGTTTAGCTAATTTGATAATCAGAAGGGAAGGATACCTGTAATAGATACTTTCAACGTTGTAGAATATAAATGATGTAATACTATATTGCATTATTCATAAAACCACATAAAAATTTCTGAATTTATTCTTGAAATTATATGACTTATTTTCAGTGTGGCCTGTCCCTGCTGGACCTTCACGTCAGCCTGTCTCAGACCCCTGCAGAGGCAATATTGCTCAGTCATATAGCCTGTTATTTGTGTACAGCATCCCTCAGATTTGTTTATTAATCACACTGATGAATACAAAAGGAAATGCAATTAGCTCAATACCTCATGCAGTACATACCAATGCATTCTGCAACAACATAATAAAATAAAATCACTGGGAAAATGTTCCTAACCTATTCCTAGACTTTAAACTGTTTACCGACTAGTCAATTAAGTACCATATCACTACACTAAGAAAATAGAAATACTAAGATATTTATAGCTGAAAGCTCTTTCCGTGAAAACTTTAACCATTTTTTCTGTTTTTGAAAGGTAAGGCAAGACCAGCACTTGAAATCAGATGTGTAACAGACAACTATTGAAACAGAACAAGGTTTTAAAAAGATTAGTCAGGATGAGTTTGGTACAATGCTCTGGGTGATGCTCTGTTTGTGTTGAGAAAGGAATGTACTCTGAATAATTAGAAAAGGTTCCACTGACGATGTTAAAGGAGTGTACCGCTGACAATGTTAAAGTAAAGGAATATGCTCTGAATAACTAGAAAAGATAAGGTGGGCACCTGAAGGAGATAAGGAGACCATTAAGTCAGGAAATCGTTGAACAAAGAAAATTGAAAGGTCTACTCCACCTAGATCCCACCTATTATGAACAGAATGACTGGGTGTCAAAATCAAATTAATATGTATGTAAAGATGTTGTAACCTCTCATGGAAACTGTATCAATTGCCTAACTTTTCACTGAAAACTTCGGAGCTAGTTTGTCCGGTGGGAATGTGGTAGCTCCCCAACGTTGCACGAAATAAATTCATTTGCTGCTTAAAGACAAAATTGGTCTCTGAGCAGTTACTCTGTGTCGTTTTGGCATCACTATCAACTAAAGATAAAACTTTGTCTCACATAAGCTACTTCATGAACTGAATATCTGCAACATTGGTCAAGAAACCGATTTCCTGACTCAGTTTGTTTTGAATGTTTTAGAATATCACTTTGCAATATTTATATCTATGAAGTGGCTGAAAAGTTTTGAAAGTTGTCACCTACTTATGACAATTTTATACTTTTACTAGGGATTAAATATAAAGGCAAAAAATGCAAAACATTTTTTGTATCTTTACAATATTCCCATGCTGATTTCACATCTTTGATGGTTTTGGTTTGGGGGTTTTTGTTGGGTTTTTTTTTCTTTTTTTTCTGCATTGCCATAGTAGAAACATATATGTGGAAGGTGTTGAGTGAAATTTGGGAAATCTGCCATTATCACAGACTTCCCAGAATCCTTTCCCTTTCCGAGGGCTATTATGTTCTCTGAGCAACCACTCATTGCTAACGATTTTGAATATGTGATGCTAAAAGCATGGCAGTGGAGGAACAGGAGAGGAGGAAGACACTGTCTTATGTCAGTTAGGCAGCTAATTTAGGTATGATTCAGAGTGTTGAAAACATACAGTTTAGAGATAATATGGCACTGTGCCATGTGTACATTCCATTGTGGTACACAGCAATCACATTTCCTCTGTCATCTCATGTTTTCTCTACTTTCCGTGATCCAGTGCTGTGTACTATGCTGTGGTTCAGCGTAGTGCAAGATTAAGTAAACTTCATGTAGGTTAAGCCTCTATGTCTGCTCAATTTCAGTTTGAGATCATAAATATGTAACTATACAGTAACTATAACTAAAGTTTGCTGATAATAATTATGATGTTCAACACAAGATAATAGCAAGGAAAAAAGGAGATTAATATCCTTAAGTATTTTCTAAATATTTTCAACATTGCTTGCAGGAAGTCTTTAAAAAAAAATTAAAACAAGTTTTTGTTAATTCAGAATGTAATTTTCAGCAAAAGATGTTGTCTTTTCCTCTTGACTATTCAGGTTATGAACAATACAATAATTTTTAGCTACCACAGAATGATTTTTTAAAAATCTTAGGTAGTTAGATACTGATTTAAAGAATCAGTCACCAGTATTCGAGTGAGCAGAGGTTATCTTTATTCGGCAGCACTGGGTGCATGGGGGATCGCTCCACCAAAGTCATGCACACCAAGGGAACCTTTCAGCCCCCTCTTTATACAAGTCACTTATGTCTATTCATTAACTTTCTGGGAACACATTAACATATCTCCTGCCTGGACAACTAGCACACTCCCATTTAAGGATTTAGTATATCTTCATGTTAACAATATTAACATATCTCCTGCCTGGACAATTGGCATATTCCCATTCAAGGATTTAGTATATCTTCAAGTTAACAATATTAACATATCTTGTGCCTGGACAATTAGCACACTCCTTATGTCACCCATTTAAGGATTTAGTACATCCTCAAGTTAACAATAAGGGTCTCCTCAGATAAACATGAGCACACCATTCTTTAAATAAATCACATATGGCCCATTATTCAATACTCATGAGTTATTTTTACAGATAATTGAAATATGCAATATTCTGACGTTAGTTTATCACCAAGAAACAAGATCAGGAAAAATGCAACATGATTAACCATCTAGGTTTACTTAGAAAATTTTTCTAAGCCAGAAGAGGAAATGTTAACAAAGAATTTTCTTTCCTATCTTCTTTTTTCTAGAGAGAGGAATCATCTGCCTCAGGAGGAAAGAGCAGAATACGTCACAGTACATCGTTTTGGTACTTCTCCTTTCCTCTTACAATGATTGTCTCCAGAGAAGACTCCACAACCTCTCTGGGCAGCCTGTTCCAGTGCTCTGTCACCCTCAAGGTAAAGATGTTTTTCCTCACATTCAGGTGGAACTTCCTGAGTTGTGCCTGTTGCCCCTTGTCCTGTCACTGGGCACCACTGAAAAGAGCCCGGCCCTGTCCTCTTGGCACTTGCCCTTTAGATATCTGTAGATATTGATGATATCCCCTCCCAGCCTTCTCTTCTCCAGGCTACACAGGCCCAGCTCTCTCAGCCTTGCCTCACAAAAGAGATGCTCCAGTCCCCTCATTGTTTTTGTAGCCCTGTGCTGGGCCCTCTCCAGTAGTTCCCTGTCTCTCTTGAACTGGGAGCCCAGACCTGGAAACAGTGCTCCAGATGCAGCTTCACTACTTAGGTTAGAGGGGGAGGATCACCTCCCTCAACCTGCTGGCCACATTCCTCCACAGCTCTTTACAGGGTCCCAGGCTTACGGAGGATCAATATGTCCCATGTCAGTCAGTGTCAAACCCTTTCTGTGTATGTAACCAGAATGCACGAAGCCAGGAGCACAAGGTCATATGCAACCTGTGCAGAAATCTGCAACAGAGTCTGGCTCTTTCAGGCGCAAAGCATCAACCTCTCACACATTGGCTTCTCCCTTGAGCTCAAGTCAGGACTGTGATGTTTTTGGAACCATTGTATTCTACACCTTTGATATGGAGAAATAGTGTGAAATGGGGACAATGGACATCGATTGTGATTGTATGTGTCTGCTTGAGGAATGTGGGTATGGTGACTGGTCATGGGTGCGGTGTCTGGTCGCATAGGCACACAGCCTTGAGGGGACGCCTACAGTTTTGAGGAGACGCCTGCCCTTCTTCCTCTAACAAAGGGGCTATTTTAAAAAAGAATGAGAAAAGGATGAGAGATATTCCAATGCTATCTAGAGGGAGGGAGTGCTACGTCTCCTTGCTGAAGAAGATCGGATGGTCACAAGAACATGAATCACCTACAGACCTGCAAGACCACCACATTCCAGGCAAAGGACTGATAAGCTAATTAACATATGAAGCGAGAGTAAGCGGGTTTAGGTAACGAATATGTATAGGTGTTAATTGAATATTCATTTGTTTTATTGTATAAATGTGAGATGGTTCGTCACTTCGGGTATGCACGCTTGTGGAGGAGCGATCCCCTGTGCATCTGCACGCAATAAACATACCTACTTTATAACTTTCAAGTTATAGAGTCTAATTCCACACGTCACCTTAACCTTTCTCTCTGTCAGTCAGTAAGAAAGAATGTAAGCCATAGACTTAGGGAACCTGCATACTTGCACAGCACAGGCATGACTCAAAATCATGGACATTTCAAAGTCATGTAGGGCATGAATTTGCAAGTGGCCTGGCACCTTTTGCAGTTTTATTCATACAAGTCTATCAATTCCAGACATAAGCATTGATCTACTTGTTCCACTTATTTTGGAAAAACTGAAGTGAAAATCCAAGATCAGCAACAGAATCAAATATACCTACTTAAAATACAGGTCAGTGGTATTTCCTCAGGAAAAGTGATGTGTATTTGTACATGACAGTGAGTGTCAGCAAATTCCCCTTGATGATACTATTACTTTGTTTAGTCTTTCAAAATATATATGGGAGAATTTGGCAACACTTTCAGTGGAGGGAAAAAAAAGATGTGGAAAATCTGGCAGAGATTTTGAAAACAACAGTTATTGCTCTCTGAGTAGTGGCAGGATGAGGAAGCTCTGCAGGTGTCAATGTTCTTTCCATTGCAGACAACAGTCATCTCAATATTGCTATGACAGCATCTCTTAACATTGCTAGTGTAGTAATATTACAGAGTAACTGTTGGTAAAAATAGTTATGCAGTGTTAGATTCTTACACCTGGCCCATACATAGGTGTCTAATTAGTTGAGACACAAAAGAAGATACGCTCTTGGGGTTGTGGGATCTAGGTTCCCTGTTCAAGCATGTTTGCTGCTAAATCCAGATACAAGAGAAGGAAAGATCCTGAAAGGGTGAAAGCAGAGTTTTATGCTGCAGCCCTTTCTGCAGAGTCACTCAGAGAGAGAAAAGGGAGATCTCAAGACTTCCATGCATTATAGAAGCATCTTTAGATTGTAACCTCATAGAAAAATGTAATTGGAAGATGCTCCTGACCAAAATGCTGGCTGGTGTCTGAACACAGGGGGAGATAGCTTTCTCTGTCCCACTATGTCCTCTGTGACCCAACTGGCCACAGTGAACTGTGTAGGATGAAACCTGCTGGTGAGGTCTCAGTGACAGCCAGACTGTCAGCGCTAGCAGGGACCCATTGTCATTTTTCCCTCTTCAGCAGCCTGTTGTCTTTTGCTAGAATCAACCCTGGAAATATATATGTAAGTGGTGTCAAACCTGGTCTATAATACCAGAAGAATATAATATTTTTAATTTAGAAAGCAAACATCTGGGGTGCTTCAATGTCACATTAGCCTAAGAACTTATTTTACTACAATAGGAAGTTAAATTTTTGGTGTAGGACGCAGCTGCTTATCCTGTGCTATATTAAACCATTTTCTCTTGTGCTCACATGTTTAATTAAAGCATCTGCTGTGTTTAAGACTGAGTTAAGTCTTAAATACTATCTTACTTTGGTAACACAATATCCTTTTTGGAACAATAAATGCATGTCTGAAGTGAATCTGTTTACTGCTATTTTGATACAGGTATTTATCTAGCTGAATTTGAAATTTAGGCTATAATTCATATTCCTAAAGGTCTCTCCTTAGGGCAAACAAGACTGTCATAGTGTAAACAGATGTAGGTAGTACCTGAAGGAAAGTATTTGAGAGACAGAAATAACTTTTTCATTATGGCTGACTTCTTTCTTCTATAGAACATGTCTTTACCACAAAGGCTGTAGATGAGAACACATCAGTTTTAATACTTCTCAAAAGTGAAAGATAGCCATATCATAATATATGGGTATTGACTTTATTAAATAGATTAAATAAAGGGTAATCCAGGCAACTATGGTCAGCCTACCCTCGGTCTCTGGGAAAATTGTGGAGCAAATTCTCTTACAAGCTTTTTCTACACATTTGAGGGATATGGCAATACAGAACAGCCAAGATGGGTTTACTGAGGGCAAATCAAGTGTGACTCACCTAATGGGGTGGATGGTTCTGTGGGCAAGGGAGGACCAGTAGTTTGCATGGTGCTGCAAACCATGGCTTAAGCAGTCTTCTTTAGTGTCCTTATCACCAAATTAGTGAGACAATGGCTGGATAAGTGGGTGATAAAGGTGGCTTGGTAAATATGCTTCATGCTGGGCTTGATCATTGCGGTTATCACTGGTGCAAAGTCCAGCCAGCAGCCAGCAAATAGTAGCATCCCTCAGCAATCAGTACTGAGACCAATATTGTTTAATGTTTTCATTAAAGACATATGTGATGGGATGGTGAGCATTCGCATTCTCAGCAAGTTTGCAGATGATAGATTGGGGGGGGGGAGGGCAGTCAGTATGCTGGAGGATGGGGCTGCTACTCAGAGAGACCAGGACTCACTGAAGAAACAGACTGACGTGAAATTCATTGAGTTCAACAAAAACAAAAGGAAATTTTTGCAAGTCTTGCATCCTGGGCTGCGTAAATAAGGATGGAACCAGCATGTCTAGAAGAGTGATCTTTCACCCCTATTTAATACGTGTAAGACCTCACCTGGAGTGTTGTGTCAAGTCTGGGCAACCCCAGCACTAGAAAGAGAGTCCAGAGGAGGCCTGCTAAAATTGTTAGCGGGGCTGGATCACAGGACATGTGAGGAGAGGTTGGGAGAGCTGGTATATCTGATCAGGGGATACAGAGAAGATGAAGTTAGACCATGAGAGTGGTTAAATACTGCAACAGGTTGCCCAAAGACACTGCAGAAACTCCATCCTTGAAGGTGTTTGAGACTTGACTGGACCTAAGAGATTACTCTGAGCAGTAATTCATAAGGCAGTAAAATGCATTTGCACTGCTTTTAGCATTCATACATAGTCATGTAAAGATAGCGACCACTCTATTTGAACTTGTACAAATTGTGCTGCAGTTTGCATGCTTGCAAAGAAAAGTGACAGATCTTTTAAGTGGAAGACCCTCATTTAGAAGGGGGGCAGAACAGATGCTAAGCATATGTGCCTCCTCTGTAAATGCAGTCTGACATGCTGATTTCCTGAGACACGTGTATGTAAATATGCTTACTAAGTTTATGCAAAATGGCTGTGACACTCATGCTTTCCTTTTTAAAAATACAGCTATTAATAACTGCTTATGAAAAATGTAGTTAGGATAGAATAATAAATATGTTATCAAAGCTGCTGGGAAACCCTTGTGCAAGGAAAAGGTACAGATAACAAATGCTGTCAGTGTTGGCAGATGGAGCTTTATTATACGCAGCAATAGGTTTATCTTGCCTGTTTCATCATGTGGCATTTCAATAATTTGCTACCAGGAGAAAGCTTTACTATGCATCTCTTCTCCCAGACATGTTCATAGTACCCAGAGCAGTAAGTATTCAGTCTACTGACTCTCTCTTGTTTCAGCTGATATTTTGGAACACAGGTTTTTATACATCCCCACACGCGAGGGAGGAGGACAACAAAAGACAGTATTTCCATATCTATCTTTTTTGCCTTGCTTGATCACAGCACATTACAGAATCATTAATACAAATACAAAAAAAGTACTTTCAACCTGAGAGGTTTGCCATTGATACAACTCAGCTCATAGTTTGGAGTTGCACAGCCAAAGACACTTCCAACAATTGTGATGCAAATATTCCAGATATGCAGGAAAAAGGAAGAAATGATAACACAGAATAATAAAGCACTGATACTGAAGAGATCTTTGTTTGTATTAATTCAGTTATCACTTCTTCTGATAGTGTAATGAAATTCTAGTAACTATAGTATGAATCCTGAATGTGTATCTGAAAAAGAAAAGTCCTTATTCATTTTTTAATATAATTCACCCAGGTATGAGCAAAATGTGAAATAAAAGAGACCTAGAATAAACTGCATGATACAAAATAACAGAGGTAGAGTACAATGATATTGGATCATAATTTTTCTCCGCACAAAATTCTCATTATAGTGAATCTCATCATTCACTAAGTGCTGCCTTTTAAAGGGACTCATTCATCCTTCTGAAGCTGAACTGCTTTTTAGTTGTGCAGAACAAAATGACTCATATGCTAATTATGTTCTTAGGTGTTTACTTGTTATATAGTTGCAAACACAATGTAAAAACCACTTGAAATGGGCAGAAATTATATAGACAGTCCATAAAATTGCTTTCAAATGTTAATGCCACATGCCAATGAATTTAATAACAAAAAGTGATACATCTGGATGTGAGATGAGTCTAATATCGAATAACCCTTTTACATCAGATCTCAGCCAATATTTTCCCTATTATAAACAAGTAGAAATCAACAGAAAATCCATAAAAGGTAAGATGGATAAATCTTATGTAGATCAAGGTGCAGAACAGTACAGGATATCAATGAATGGGAAGGTAGTGAAGAACTGAGCCTTGGCTTGTTCTTTGGCTGCACTACCAATACTGGACTTCCAATTTACTTTACACACATTTTAGCACTTAACATTAATATTTCTCTAAAATCGAATTGTTCATGTTTTATGTTTACTTATCTCTAAGATCCTCAGCATTATAAGAATAATTGATTTTTTCTTTCCAAACAATAAAGACTTGATCTGGCCTCTTCCCACTGAGGAATGGAAGGAAAAGGGAAGGGGTAGAAAGAGGGGTGGAAAAAAAACTCAGAGAGCGTTCTGGAGAGTCAGATTTATGAGTGTTGCTGGTGGCAGGGGAATGAAAGCCACAGAGGCAACAATACCTGCTGCCACTGGGAGCAATAGCCCCTACACCTGTGCCTTGCTGGAACAACAGCATTATGCTTATTTTTTTCAGATACATAGCACACAAAAAAAGAGTCTGTTCTGACACTTGTGGAAGTCTGTGTATGTAACAGCTTGCAATGATGATGTTTATAACAAAACTAGTATACAGAACATGTCTCTTTCATGGGATAATCAGCTAAAGAGAGTCATAAAAATATTTTAAAAGTTTCTCAGTGGAGAAATTTCAATTTAACATCTCCTACATCAGTAGGGAGCACAGAGCTAGGAAACAGTGCATATGAATGGGTTTTTTTCTGTTCTGTGTTGCATTATGTCCTGAGTTACTGGACACGGCATCCTGGGGCAGCCTCAGGAAGGAAAAGGTATATCTTGGTTTTGAGAAACTCAGTTCCTGTGTGAAGGATTCCTCTTTAGGGTTCTCATTTAACTCACAGGATATTTTTTATCTTAATTTCATCAACAATAGAAACCCTTAAAACTGGCATATTAAATTAATCCCTTTATTGATACATCACACTGCACAAGTGTAGTTTATACAAGGCAATTCATAATTAGCCCATTTTTTGCCTGTGACTTGTTCTTTCAAGACTCTTTTTGTGCTTTAATGCTCTTAAGATGTGTATTCATTTGTGAAGTACTTGTAGGAATAATAATTAATAGTTTATATGCTATATAAGACCCAAGACAACCCCCTGCATAAGTTAATAGACTTATCTTTGCTATCCCCAGGTAAGCATAAAGGCAAGATATTCATTAAGTTATTATCACATTTTGAATATTTCAGATGAGTCCAACCTTTAAAGTATATAAATCCACATTTCACCAGCAAAATGTACAGTCAGCTCTAAAATTGTTCAAAATGTTATTATAAAGGAATTAACAACAAACTTGTTTTCTATATTTTTTAAAAACTTTTCAATTTGTCATCACTGAAATGTTTCACAAAGTTGATTTTGAGAGAATTAATAAGGACCCCAGGCATCCTGAAAGGTCTATTTTCCAGGTACCGTAAACATGATGTACCTTACATAAGACTATTAAGTTTCATCTTAAAACATTTCCATAGCCCCCAGTCATCTTAACTGTGCCTCTTTGTGTATATTCTGCTTTCGTTTAATCTTTCTCGAGCACATGTAACTGATATTAAACACCCAGTTTCAAATGAGGTCTAACCTCTTTCATGTACAATGGCACAAATACTTTCCTATCTCTGCAGGAAAAGCTTCTTTTGATACATTGCTTGTCTTTTTTAGTTATAAAACATATTGCTGCTCACAGTGGTCTGTTGCCCGGCAAGGTGACTCTCCATTCCAAACTGATCAGGCCCAGTTTTTAGAGAAATATTTTGGGTTTGATTCCTGAAAGCATGAACTTGTACTTTGTAAAACTGAATTTCATGGCACATGCATTGCTTGAAGTCAAAACCTAAATATCATTCATCACTTTCTGTGTAATATTCAGACCCATCTTTCCTTTGAATGTTTCATAATTTTGTGCTAGTAAATTTTACTAATACACTCCTAACACTTTAGATAAAGAATTGATGAAAATTTTGACTAAGATATCAAGTTTCCAACCCCAATCTTTAGGATATCCACTAAAATAGCACCCCTACATACTAATGTCTCAATTTTTAAAGCTCTTCATTGCCAAAATACCCTTCATACAACCTTGTAGTTTTACCTGGCTCCATCTTCTCCAGCTTAATATATAAATGTATTTCACTGGTATATCAAACACTTGACTGGAGTTCACAGAGTTGAGATTTATGAATTTCCTCTGTTTAGAAAATTGGCAGTGAAAAAAGCTGTGAAGTTGGTTTAGCACATTTTATATTTGCTAAATGGGTATTGCATTCAATTCTAATCTACTCCATTCCATTCCATTCCATTCCATTCCATTCCATTCCATTCCATTCCATTCCATTCCATTCCATTCCATTCCATTCCATTCCATTCCATGTATTTTATCTTTAAGGACAATTGCAGACATTCCCTCATTACTGATATGCAGGAATAATTGATACTTACTCTATCCCCTTCTTCTATGTAGACATTAATTTGCTATTCTTCAGTCTGATTGCACCCTCCTTCTCCAAAATAATATTAAAAATACTCATTACCATATCCATAATTTCAAAATCCTTTTTTTAGAATACTAACATGAACATTATCTGTTTTCCTCAGTCCTCAGGGGATCGTGCTTTTCCCTTAGTTGTGATTATTTCTGTTGCCATATCCTTCTTGCTGTTGTCAGTCTTGCTGTGTCACAGTGTATGTCAGAGATGAAGAATTTGCTTAACTGGGGGGCAGAGCTTAGACTATCAATATTATCCTTTCCTCATAGCAACTGCTTTCTTCCTCCTTTGTTCTGTTTTATATACCTTTAACTGAAAAATCTCCAACAATGTTTTTAAATTCCTGCTATTTGTTTAGCTCAACTTTTTAAACTTTTTAAGGTTTAATTTTCTTTGTAATCAGCAAAGATGTTCACAGTCTGAAATCAGCTGCTATCACCACTTTCCTATTTCTTAAACGGGAATAAGGAAGGTCTACACTGATTTTTCTTTTCATGTCACTTTTAAAAAACTATATACATAAGAGGGAAAAGAAAATCAATCAATTAAACATGTTTTAGTCCACAGTGCAGTGGTCTGTGAACATATTTGGCATCTAGGCAAATTTGGCATTTCAGACAAATGCATTTATAATCATTATTATAAAGAATACCAACCATTTACTTGGGTACAGCAATTTTCACTGGTGCCTCTGACATTAAAAAAATCAAATAGCTTAAGAGATTGGTTTTGGCTACTCAAAATTTGTTGATTGTTTGCAGAATTTTTCTCTATGTTTCCTTTATAGGAAATGTCCATAGATGTTTCCTTATATGTTTTCATTCTGCAAGAGTGAGCTGGCCCTCATTCCTTCTTTACACCACATACACAGAGCTAAGATTTGTTTTGGAGCTTCTTTTGCAGATGAAGAAAATGGTTCCATTCAGGGCTGCTTGTGGCTCTGTGTTTTGGGCTGCAGTTTATAAAGCAGTGATCAGGAAATCAGCATCACACAGTCAAGCCATCTGGATAAATAAAATACCAATTGTACTTTGCAAACAATTTATAACCATACAAATAGGGAAGTAATGAAAGATAGCGAGATCAAATCTTTTCTGATTGGCACACAACTGTTTAGCTTCCTTCTTTCAGCCCTGTAGTAACACTGCTGAGTAACTGATGAAATTACTGGCCTACTATGTGTACCTAAAAGAAATTATATATAAAACCCCCAGAAAAATGCAACGTCATTTAGTGTGTCTGAGAAGTGTCTCTGTTTATCTAAGTCTGTTGTATCATGTTTGCTGTAAAGCTTTGCTTGCTTTTAAACTTACTATAGATACTTATTTGTAATGTGTTCACATCTGTTAGCTCCAGTTTCTAATTTCACATTTAATTTTTCTCAATATAAGTGTTAATTTTACGATTAAAATTATCTTCATTTACATCATGTTTCTAATGTGGAGCTATGTATCTGAAAAAAACTACCAGTAACAAGTGAGAAAACTGAGAGCCAGCAAGCCACTCAAAACATAGACATCATCTTCCATTAAAGGAAGGTCTAATTAAAGCTGATGGCTCATCACAGGTGATCACTTTTCTTTTTCTTTCATTTTTAAAAGGATAAGAAAACTCATGTCTGGCATACGTCCAACACAGACATCGTTCATTTGCAACAGTCCTTAAAAGTATAAGTCAGGGCTTAGTTTAAAATGAAGAACAAAGAATATGAAAAAAAAAAAAAAAAAGTACAAATGCTGAACTGGTTTCATGAAAAACTGCTCGATATGCAAAATAATGACGTATGAGGTACAGTGTATTAACTGCAATTAAACATTAACAATCTCTTAATCTGCTTTATTGTAAAGTAAAAGGTCATGAAGGGGAAGAGGAAGTCTAAGGTATGTTTTAGTGTCTGTTGGGCTCAGTTCATAAGCTATCTTGCTCAGCTCACCCTCTGCTGCTCACCACTGCTTTCCACATTGACATTATTATGCACCGTGGATCTGCATGCTGAAAAGTAGTCTGGGCTTATTCCTTGTCACCCATCAATAACAGGTATTTGGAGGATAGTGGACAGTTCCGAGGAAGTTAATTTCTTGCTTACTTATCCTGTAAGCATATGTAGCAAACCTCCTAGCCAGCAGCACCACAATCCATTCCAAAGCAATTGTGTTCAGGTAATGAGTAGTTAGGAAGATAATGCCAATTTTGTAACTCTGTTTTGAAGTATCCTGAGGCAATTAAGAAAGTTTAGCAGTATAGCTCTTATTCACCCCCATCACCACCAGTCACAAGAAGTTTAGAATTACTTAGTTCTAAATAGTACATATTTTACAATCCTTTTCTGAATATTAATGTGATTCTAAGTTAGGAAAACTGCAGAATAAATTGTGGAACATCCATACCTGCCCAAACTAATCCACTTGGAATTATTTGGGATTTTTCATTTGCATGTTTTAGATTCTTTTCTCTAAATGATGAGTTAATATTAGGAATAAAAATAATATGATTACTATTCCTAATTAAGTCCTGAGTCTTATGTCCAGTTTTGACTAAGATAAAATGCTTCTAAGGAAAGTACAAGAGCCGTCAATGTCAGTGAGCCTGGGATGAAGGAGAGCTCTAACTCTAAAGACCTGAAATACGAGATTTTTTTTATATATTAACTCTAAAAGTTCTGGGTTACTTTTTTTCCCCAACTAAGATCAAATCATTCTAGGCTTCCCTTATTTTCTGTGAAGCTCAAAGTGAGTCTAATTTTATAATACATGAGTGTATAATTCCTTCAGTGTAATCTTTTTCACTCCTTTGCACATTTATTTTTTGCTCTTTGTCACTTGTCTCCTAGATAAGAGGACTGAGAAAAATGGCACGACGAATGTGTGAGGATTTCCATATCACATTCCTGACAGCAGTCTGCTGTCTTCCTACTATGCCATCACACTGAGGAGGCGGCAGAAGTCTGATGATTGTCTTCTGTAAATACAAGCTGGATCATATTTTCTAGGGCAATACGAAAACTTTGGCAAGAATCTTCACATAAAGGAGCCTACTTTATACATGTGTCTTAACTGGATAACCTAAATCCTACAGAGACCAGGGTGGAAACAACAAAATGAATGGGAAATTTTCTTTAGCTACTGTATAAGAACTTTTGTTTGCTTGAAGCAGGATGGAGAAGTATGAGCTCTGGGGTACAGATTTGCCCTAGTGGAAGATGTCAGATCATGGAACAGGCATGAATAGCATGATATACTTTGAAGAAATACAGAAATTTACTTAAAAGACAGAAAACAAATTACTACATCTGTAAATTCTTTGGTTGACCAACCAAATTATTGCGAGCTATTCCGAGTTTATTGTTTATCCATCCCCCAGCTGACTCCCTGCTGGGCTCTTTCTGGAGATCCATGTGTCATCAACAGCTCTGTTCATCAGGAGTGAGCACAGTGAGTGCCAAATGCACTACACCTGCTGTGAGAGAACCCTGATGAGCATCAGCCTTCCCCTGATGCTGAAAGAAAACAACTGTCCCTCCTGCCAGAGAATTGAGGTGGTACTAACTTACCCTACTTACTAACTGTCTTCCACAGGACTATAGCATAAAGGTAGGTAATGTAGAAGCTGTAAGAAAAGTGGGCAAAATGGTAATATTTTTAAACTGTGGGGAGTATTTTTTTTAATGTTTGTTTTTCTCTTAGCAGAAGCTGAGAAAATATGGAGAGGCTGCAACACAGATCTATTCAGACTTAGTTCAGGTCCATTTAAACATAAAAGTTGCATTGAACTGGAAAACTAGGAATGTTCATTTTTAAATTTGAAAATTAAAAAATTTTGCTATGGTGACTTAACTGATTAGATCACAAGGTATAGTAACATAAACTTCGTTATTGAAATTGCTTTTTATTAAAATAATTTAGTCATTAGCTTTAAAAATATAAGTTTAAAGAGAGGATTAAATAGTCTCATCAAACTTTTCAACTACATACGAAAAATTGGGGTTTAAGGGAATATAATTTGTACATGCTCCCTGGAACATGTTTTTTCCACAAATCAAGGGACCATTTAATCAAAAAAGTTTTCCACCAAGCCCAGTTGTATGAAAAAGGGGACAAAAGATCTTTGTTAGGTTTCACTATACCAGGTTATATTTTATGGGTTATTATATTACCTTTTACTTATTTCTGGTGCTAGCTAAAGACAATCAGTATACTTAATGTTTTATTGCTTGAAGTTTCCTATAGCCCAATATATTTCCAAGTTCACTTTTCCCCAAGATACTCTGTATTAAAGGTCCTGGGACCACACACATACAGACATACAGATGCCTATGTATTTATGCAGACAACTGGCATGCCTCAGGGTATTGGAACCAGTGTTATTTTAACACCTTTGTCAGCAACATGGACACCAGGACTGAGTGCACCCTCAGCAAGTTTACCAATGACACCAAGCTGTTTGGTGTGGTTGACATGCTAGAGGGAAGGGATGCCATCCAGAGGGACTTTGACTGACAGGCTTGAGAGGTGGGCCCACGTGAACCTCATGAATTTCAACAGGGCCAAGTGCAAGGTGCTGCTGGTGGGTCAGGGCAACCACAAGCACAAATATAGGCTGGGTGGGGAATGGATTTGGTGTAGGCCTGAGGAGGAGGACATGGGGGTGTTGGTGGATGAGAAGCTCAGCATGGCCTGGCAATGTGTGCTTCCAACCCAGAAAGCCAATGGTATCCTGGGCTGCATCAAAAGAAGCATGACCAGCAGGTCGAGGGAGGTGATTCTCCACTCTGCTCTGCTCTGTTCTGCCGAGACCCCACCTGGAGTACTGCATCCAGCTCTGGGGTCCCCAACAGAAGAAGGACATGGACCTGTTGGAGCAAGTCCAAAGAAGGGCCACAGATGAGGGGTTAGAGCACCTCTCCTATGAAGACAGGCTGAGAGAGTTAGGGTTGTTCAGCCTGGAAGAGAGAAGGTTGGGGGGAGATCTTATAGAGGCCTTCCAGTACCTAAAGGGGGCCTACAAGAAAGCTGGAGAGGGACTTTTTACAAAGGGCCTGTAGTGATAAAACAAGGAGGAATGGCTTTAAATGGGAAAAGGGTAAATTTAGAGTGGATATTAGGAAGAAATTCTTTACTGTGAGGATGGCAAGACACTGGAACAGGTTGCCCAGAGAAGCTGTGGATGCCCCATCCCTGGAAGTGCTCAAGGCCAGGCTGGATGGGGCTTTGAGCAACCTGGTCTAGTGGAAGGTGTCCCTGTCCATTGCAGGGGATTGGAACTAGATGACCTTTAAGGTCCCTTAGAACCCAGACCATTCTATGGTTCATTGATACAGATTTATAGCAGTTCCTGTTTATTTCTTTACTCATTAAGTTTCTTTTAAGTTCTTAAAGGCAATGTATTTTAAAAGTATTGGTGAAAGAATAAATCAGTGAATGACGTTCCTGTGAAGTGAGTAAGTAATATCTTTATTTTAGATATACTAAAAGGATAGATAAATGTTTTATAAACTTTCTAGTTTCACACAAATATGATTGTAAAAATTCAGAAGCCAGGTCACTGACTTAAAGAATCACTTCTCCAATATTCGAGTGAGCAGAGGTTATCTTTATTCGGCAGCACTGGGTGCATGGGGGATCACTCCACCAAAGCCATGCACACCAAGGGAACCTTTCAGCCTCCTCTTTGTACAAGTCACTCATGTCTATTCATTAACTTTCTGGGAACACATTAACATATCTCCTGCCTGGACAACTAGCACACTCCCATTCAAGGATTTAGTATATCTTCAAGGTAGCAATATTAACATATCTTGTGCCTGGACAATTAGCACACTCCCTATGTCACCCATTTAAAGGATTTAGTACATCCTCAAGTTAACAATAAGGGTCTCCTCAGATAAACATGAGCACACCATTCTTTAAATAAATCACATATGGCCCATTATTCATTCCCCCCTTTTCTAATAACTATTGTAATTTCTTTTACATCACCGTGAACCATCTCTATGATGTTGTCTAATGGGAATCACTTTCAATTGAAAATTCACTTATTTTCATATACTACGCAGGCTTGTCCATATCTAAAACATCTACCCATATTCTTTAGTTGCACTTACCTGTGACGTATCTACATAAAGACTGTTTAAGACAAATTCTGCAATCATGTTTGAAACTTCTAATGTTCATAACAGTCATGCTTCTTAACTTACAGATATCCTACACAGTGTGGGAAAATATAGTTGTAGTGTCCACAGAAGAATAAATGATTGCTTTGCCCAGTATAGACCTTCTACTCAGAAAAAGATCTAAACTAAGCTGTAGTCAATACTCTCTATATCTTTTGAGGTCTTCCTGAGAGTTTCTGCTGCTTAAAAATATCTTCCAAACTTGTCTCACTCTGCCACTCAAGCTCTCAAAAGCAAGTTTCTGCAACAGAGATAATATAATTTAGAACTGATTTTCTATCCTCTGAATTGAATTGATAGTTTTTTCTTTTCTCTTTAATCCTTTAAAAGAATACATTTTGAGGGGCTAATCCAATGCATAATCTCAAAAAGCAACTGGAACGAGCAGCTAAACATTGTCTCTTTGGTTAACCTCAAGCTAAATTCACACCACAGTAGAAAATGGCATTTCATACACTATCTGTTGGTTAATGCAACTCTATTTTGTCTCTTCAATATAGTTATAAAATCAAGTATTTGAAACTTTAAAAATTGAAATATTTGAAATATCCTCTTAATAGCAAGGAGCTGTTGTCACTACTAAATCTCAAACTATATTTTCAAGTGCAACAGGAAAACAAACTGTCAGAGTAGCACCTGAGGCAGTAAAGGACAATATATCAGACACCTTCTTATCATGTCCTCCAGCAGCTCCTGGAATAGCAGACTCAGCCTGTATAATAGGTGGGAAGAAAACAAAACAAAAAAACAGGGACACAGGAGTTTGTCTTGACCTCTTTTCATTAGCAAATGACTTTTCTATTCCATCATCTGTCCTCTTCTAATACCCTGCAGAGAGAAGTCTTTTTCTGGATCCTTTGCCTTACATGGTGGAAAAAAAAGAAAATCAAGTGAAAAATTACTGACAAGGGATATTACTTCAATATAGTTTGTACTGAAAACAAAAACAGTTAGAGAGATACAAGACGGAAGAAAGAATACCTATTAGTACTATCCCTAGTTAGTGTAGACAGGGATTAAGTGTACCATATGACCACTTCATAAATTGCCTCATTAATCCATGTCTATCTGTGTAGGCCATAACACACTTGCTTTGCTATCAGAAAATGAATATGAGGTTTTCCTCATTTGGAAAGAAGAGATTGAAGGCTTATGAAATAGCTGCTTAGATTGTGTGGTTTGTATGAAGACACCTTGGCTATATTACTGTGAATAAAACAGTGCTAGGCAATGAGACTAAGCATTGGGCAACTGGTTATCCGCACTGCTTTATAGCCTTCTAAATAAACCAGGAACAACCAGTGGCTCCTGGGACCGAGAGAGACTATGTCCAGACTGCCCTGCATTTGGCCTTCTGGGCTACAAATGATGCTCCTGGAACTGTGGTTTATAAAGGCTATTTTCTGTGTGGTGTTTTCATCCCAGGATTTGTAGGTGGAGGAATCAAGGGTGATTGACATTTATTCATATTGTGCACTGGGAATGGTTCAAGTTACCTGACATTATTGTCTGGTATCTGGGCACTTTCTTAAGAATGTTTTTTGGCAAAAGTCACAGAAGGAAACATGCCAGCAGTCATGTAGTAGGACTGAGGCAGGTAAGCAATTGAATCAATGTCCTGGTTGTGTTCAGTGTAGTGGTATAAATAGTCTACTGGTCCAAGTCAGTGCGCTGAAGGTTAAAGAAACATACTATACTTTAAATGTGAAGGACAGCATATGCTGGTTTATTGTATGAGATTTTTCCAGAACAAAATGTGGGACTGACGTGCAAGTTTCCATTGTACATTTTTTCCCTGCCGCCTCCCGACTGGGCAACCTCTTGTCTCTGTTGGAGTCAGAGCAGCAATCACTCTTCTACAAGAAGTTTCCAGCCTTTTCTCCCTGAATATAGTCTTCTCATCTTGAATTAATTCACTAATAATCTAAAAATGCATATGATCATGACAATTAAGAACTAGATTTGTGGAGACCTGTGTCAGAATTGGACCATTTCAGTTGGAGTTTTCTATGTCACATGTTCTCCCAGTGGTGATCCAATCAATTTCTGGAAAAGAATTTAGCAATATTTTCCCTGTTTGAAAATTTTCTGGTGGTAATAAGTTGCAGAAGCAGCACTATCCTACTAACCCTAGGTTTTAAAATTCACTGGCCTTCTTCAGAATGAGATTAAACTAGCCATATAACCTATTTAAATATCATTAAAGATACTTAGTATTTGAGGGGTAAAAGTTCTCTGGTGGGTTATTGTTTAATAGTTACATAAAAAGCCTCCAAGCTATGATATGATATGCCTTCAAGTCAATGTTAAAATAAAGTGCATATGTTACATAACTACATATATGCATACAGTAATTTAAGATAATGTGCACCTTGTAATTATGCTTAATCTGTTATTGAAACTATGGGCAAGCTAGAGTTAGTGTTAATCCAAAAAAAACCCAAACATTTTTAAGATAAGTAAATGGATGCAAGAATATGCAAACAACATGAACTTGTACACAGTGATAAAATGGATTATACATTGCAAAGGCAAATTGACTATGCATTTCAAAATATCTTTTTCCTAATGTGGATCTGCAAATGCAGAAATGTCTTAATAATGATAATAGGGTTATCTTTGGTATGTTTTTCAGATCTTTACTCAAACTGTTTGATGCCTAACTATGTATTTGCGTAGTTGAATGTGTTTGGATTTCTTCTAAATTCAACTTTATTTCTGAATTTCTGGGTTTGTTATATTATGTCCAGGGTTATATGCAGCATTGTCTTACTATAAATGTAGTTTCCACAATAATTCCATCCTAACAGAAATTTATCTCGTAATTTTAAAATATTTATTATTCAATTTCAAACTCTGTAAAATTTATATTTTCAAAGATTTGCAATATGAAAAATAATTACAAATCAAAGAACTGTCACCATAAGCAAATCTTTAAGTGGATATCTTTAACCATCTTATAATAACAGGATATGACTTCATATATGGCATATATATGGCATTGCAAGGAGCTGCTGGACAACACAGAGACTGAAATGGTTAGCAGATTGAAACAGGAAATTTTATGTAAAAGTATACTATGTGCTCAAGATAATACTTTCTTTTTGTCTTTTTTATTAGAAATAAACAACATTTCTGTTTGCAAATTTCTAACACAGAAAGTAGCTCATCAGTGCCATTACAATTTAAGATTTAGCTATATTAAGAAAGTATAAGAAATAATAGAAAAACAGTCCCAAAGCCTGAAACTGTCCCAACAAAAAGAAGTGAGAATGACATTGAAACTGTGATCTATAGGGCTTTGAAAAATTAATAAAAGTAAAGTGAAATTGTAAACCATTTAAACCATTTTCTTGGTTAGGATTTACAGTTTGGTTTTAAGAAATAGTGGCCAAAAGAAATCTTTGATAACCTGTAGGCAAAAACAGTATTTGAGAATGAGCTGGCTAACAAGCTCTCTGTTTTTAGAGCAGTAGACAAAACACACTTAGACAATCCAATGAGGGGTTTACTGAGCACATTGTATGTCCAGTGAGCAAACAGCTTTTTAGGACATTTTATAGAAGTGAGAGATCCAACAACCTTACAAAAAATATGCATAGGGTTTTGCAATTAATGGTGTGAAAAAGAACCTAGGAATTGGTATTAGAACTGTTAGAAATTTAAAAACGAAAACCTGAATCTTTCACAGATTATTTTAATGGCCTTTTGTCTCTATCAAATACTGCTGTGTCAAAATTGCAAGGCAAGAAAAAATCATCTGGCATTGGCAGGACATATTGATATATATATAAATATACACTGATAATGAGTGCAATTTACCACTAAAAGTAATGAACTTTTTTACCAAAATATTCACAAACACTTATTACTAATAAGCAATAATCTAATATTTTAAAATTATTTAAATTCCCAACTTTATTTCTTTTAAATATAATTGTATTCAATGCTAACTATTTAGTGAACCTTTTTTTTAAAATCTGACACTCATTATAACACAATTTGAACTCTGCCAGTAATAGAAATTCAGCTACCACAGGGTGAAGTTTGGTTGTGTCCAGAAAGTCCATGAAGGAAGGTGCATAGCAGGAGTTCTTGGGTAAACCTAGGCATAGCAGTCATAGTTACACAACATTTTCAAGATGATGCTGTAGCCTTCCAGACCCACACTGCCTTCAGCAAAGATTTACCTCTGGAGCATGGAAGTAGCTCATGGTTGTGACAATAAACATTTTTAGACTGTGCCTACTAACCAGAAGGTGTGGCAGAAAAAGAAACCAGTGATAATTACAGCGAAAAAGATGAAGGAATGTCTGTGGAAGAACATCAGTAGCTCCTGGTACATAGACTGAAGTAAAATAAATGGCAAATAAAAGATGCTTGGTGATCCATCTCATACCATTCTGTTTACTTAATAAACCTAAAAATAAAGAATAAAAGACCATGGTGGTTTTAAAATGAGATATAGTCACCTAGAAAGTAACTTCTAAGTGTGCCACACAGTAGAAGAGTTAGAAACTCTGCTTAATTAAAACTAGATGATAACACCAGGACATTGAACATTAAGCTATATCTTTCTTTCTTTGTTTTAATAATGTATTTTACTGTTTCTCTTAGGCTCTTCAGCCAAATACATGTCTGGCTTAAGTCTGAATTCATTAAAGTAAATGGAGTTGCTATTCATGCAAATTTGTCCCTGATCTTCTAGTTTGGCCATTTCCTCAATGAGAATCTCTGAACTGAAGATGAAGACTTAATCTAGTCCACTTTGTTCTAAGGTTATAAAGGTTAGGGAAACTGCCTTTAAATGTCAGAGAAAAATCTTCTCTCCTTTCCACACACACTCCTCCTGCCCCACCCCATCCCACCCCTGCTTCTTAAACTTGAAAACCTGAACCCTGAGCCTGAGCTGCCTGTGTTTGATAACAAAAGCAAATATGAAAATTCACAACTGAAGACAAATTATGCTTTTTAGCTTGGACCACGTCACTTTTAAATCTAGTTTGTATGCAAACTTCAGCTGATTTCTTTAGTACTGTATGTATCTTGTCTAGTTTAGAGCTCTTTTGGCAGTGCATGGACTGAGAATCTGCCAGTGTGTATTTTTACATATTGCAGTTCAAACAGGTCAGGATTAAGTAAAAAGCTAGACTGTACCCTGAATTCTGTTTTTTTCCTGCTTAAGCCTGAGTAAAGGAATGTAGGTGTTTAAGAATTCTATTAGGTCAAAAACGTGTTTATAGTTTGGGGGTTTGGGTTTTTTTTTTTGCCCTATTTGCATCAAACTAAATAAACAAACATGAAGAAAATTAGTGTCAGATTTGGTAATGTGAAGTGATAGGCACTTTTTGAGAAGTTCACTTGTTTGTTCGCTTTTGAACTATAAATGCTAATGTCTTTAGGCTCTTCTGTGGTCAACAGAGAGAAAAAAGTGGCTTTTCTCAGAGCACCTGAATTAAGGTTTCCCAGAATCACTCTCCCTCTCAGAAAACCCACAAACCCCACAATGCTTCCAGTGACTGTAAAAGATATCTGGCAAAATAGCTATACAGGCATTGTAAAAATGCCTCCTAAGTTGTTTTGGGTTTTTTGTGGATTTTTTAAATTTAAATCACTAGGAGTGAAAGGCATACAATAACTTTCTGGATAAATGGACTATATAGGGGATTGGGACCTTTTACCTCCTTCAGAAAAGGCGGTTGTGACTAGAGGAAAACTTATGGTATTGGCTGGTAGTAACCGAGCATCTTACAAGGCAAAGCTTGAAAAGCATTTTTCTTAAAAGAGGAACTTTGTATTACCCGAGTTCCTTCTGACAGTGAGTAGCCAGGAAGGAGAGCTGTGAAAACTAAGAAAGATTTGACTGATAACATAAAAACAGGTTGCAGATTTTTTTCTCAAATTGTAGGTCTCAGTAACTAGACATAATTATATTTGATACTGTGTTAAAAGTCTACTGAGAAAGAGTTTTTTGTGAAAATTTAACTTTGAAGGAGAGATACAGAAACCTGCTTAAAGTTTTGGCAAGCTGCAGCATGGAAGTCCAAGTAGTGAAAGGAGTTCTTCTCTAAATGATAGACTGTCTGAATTATTTACTTTTTAAAAACAGCTCTCATCTGAAAAAAAAAAAAAATATGTACTGGTATATGTCAACATTTTTGTAACTAGAGAAGTCTGTAAGTTTGCAAGGCTATTTCCATAATCTCTTATGACAATGGCATTGACATTCACTTTGGGTTTACGTTTGTACAAAAAATTTGCCCACATTGTATAGAAAGCTACCTGTTCATGCAGTGTTTAAAGCTTTTCTTTGGTTCTATAATACATGTTTGGATGGCTCTAAAATCAAATATTGGTATTCCTGGGAAATTAAATTCTGATTCTTGTCCAGTTCTTTCAGCTTGTAAATTATAACAATTTTCTGTAACTTCTCTTAAAACTAGAGATTTGGCTTAATTAATGGTTATCTTTTACTTTATTTGAATTGCCACAGTCAGCTAACAGCAATGATTCCTTTGGAGAGGAAAGTTGAACAAAAAGCATGTTATGACAAACTGGAAGAGAGGCAAAACCATTTGTGGGTTTTCTGTTGTGTTTTCTAAATAAAAGACTGCTTCTGAATCCTGTAATGCTGAGTACAAAGCAGTTTTATGGTAAAAGGAAAAAAAGGAACCTGATCACAAAGAGGATGCACAATGATTAAGGCCAGGTTTTTGTATCTTTACTCATTTAGGCATTTTCCACTTCTCTATCTGTTGATAGAAAAAGTCAACAAAAAAGTCCAGAAGCTACTGGACTTCTTTGGGACAAGAAAATGAATACATTGCTTGGCTGCATTCCTTTATAAAACACGGAGAGGGTTTTAAGCCATGGCAACAATTCAACTACCAACAAAATACTCCCAAGTAGTGCCAGTACTTCCTTTATCCCTTCTCATAAATTGATGCCCCAAGAACATGGGTTTCTGGTTTCTTTCTAATATGAGATCTATAATTTTTTCTTTCTCCTTTTCCATCAAAATGCATATTCTGATTGAGAAAAAACAAAGTTCATGGTGGAAGTTGATAGAATTTGTACCAATTTTCACATGTATAACTGAGTACAGAATATTTAAAACTAGGGAATCACAGCTTTATGAGAAAATGTACATATATATTTAATTTCCATTTAGAAAACACATCCAGACAAACTGAAATACTTAAATTGTTGTTGGTATGTTTTGCTTCAATGTGAATAGAAGGTTTCCAAGATGATTGTATATTTGAGTACACATTAGTGTTTGGTGGGGTTTGGATTGAAAAAAAAATATTCTTTGCAATTTTCAGATATTGTTTATACTGTTATATGACTGGTTTCCATAAAATATATCTCATGCTCACAGTTGGAAAATAATCAGATCAATAATGATAATGATGAAATAATGTAACAAAATATTTCCCTGAACACAAAGATATGAACGTGGAAAACACCTGCTGTAAAATTAGTTTTCCAACAAAAATCCACAACAGGAAATGTTATATATGATCATCATCTATATAGTTACTTGTGTAACTGTGAATATTAAAAATCTAGAATTAAGATGGTGGTGTAGGATGCATCAGGGTCAAATTGCATTATACAACCTTTATAGAACAGTGGTCTGTGCTCCTCCCTCAACTGTACTTTTTTCTCTTGCATTTTATATTTGGAAATCAAATAATATTACTTCTTTGTTTCTGACAAGGTATTTTAAAATACAAGACGTTTTGCATAATGAGTAGCTATAATTGATTTCTTAGTTGAATATTAGAGACAGGACTATGCTTGCCTTCTATGAAGCTACTTCCCAGAAAACCTTGGCAGGTGAAGGAAAGGAATAGATATTATTAGATTGTTTGATAGCACACCTATCACTCTTTCTGACCAAAAGTAATTTTCATTTGCAATGAGCAATTTCAGTTACATGGTACAGTTACAGCTGAGTTCCTTTGCTAGTCCAGTGTGCAGCAGCAAAGCTTTTTAAAGATAAATGCTGTAGTGACGGAGGCAGATTAGTAAGACAAGACATTTTTCCTCTGTGGGCTTTGTGATACATAAAAGTCTTGTCAGTTTGACATTGGCTACCTTTACTTTATGTTTTATCCCTATTTTTCTCTTCTGTACCTATGCTATCATTATTATCCTAGCTGAATGGTTCTTAACTGTAAAGTAAGGTTAGAAGTGAGAGCTATATGTTGTCGCACTGCTCTGCTTTTTACCAGATGACAGGAAAAAATCAGCAGGGGAAGGAGCATTTTTATTGTGTTTTGGTTATTACAATACAGTTAAGACATATTAGCCATCTTCTCTATGATCTTACTTCCAGTCACTGATTGCTTAATATGTATTTCTAAATGTCATACAGTCATGCATTACCTTGTTATAAATCCTCTTAAAATTCAAGAAAAAACCCCATATTTGTAGCATCAAATGCTTCGTTATCAGTAGCTGGAGGAGCCTTTAACAATTTCAAACTCTCTGTATCCAAAGGAAACTATTTAACCTGTCAGTGTGATCAGGCAAAAAGCCCATCCCTATCACTAAGGTTCTAAGATTAGCTCACAGAATTCGAGCTGTTGGCTAGGTACACTTGTTATTTAGCATAGAGTCATGGAATCACAGAATGGTTTGGGTTGGAAGGGACCTTAAAGATCATCTAGTTCCAATCCCCTGCAATGGACAGGGACACCTTCCACTAGACCAGGTTGCTCAAAGCCCCATCCAGCCTGGCCTTGAGCACTTCCAGGGATGGGGCATCCACAGCTTCTCTGGGCAACCTGTTCCAGTGTCTTGCCATCCTCACAGTAAAGAATTTCTTCCTAATATCCACTCTAAATTTACCCTCTTTCCATTTAAAGCCATTCCTCCTTGTCTTATCACTACAGGCCTTATAAAAAGTCCCTCTTCAGCTTTCTTGTAGGCCCCCTTTAGGTACTGGAAGGCCTCTATAACATCTTCTTGCAGCCTTCCCTCTTCCAGGTTGAACAACCCCAACTCTCTCAGCCTGTCTTCATAGGAGAGGTGCTCCAGCCTTCTGATATCTGTGACCCTTCTCTGGACTTGCTCCAACAGGTCCATGTCCTTCTTCTGTTGGGGACCCCAGAGCTGGATGCAGTACTCCAGGTGGGTTCTCGGCAGAACAGAGCAGAGCAGAGTGGAGAATCACCTCCCTCGACCTGCTGGTCATGCTTCTTTTGATGCAGCCCAGGATACCATTGGCTTTCTGGGTTGGAAGCACACATTGCCAGGCCATGCTGAGCTTTTTGTCATACAACAAGGTCCTTTCACTGGCAGCTTTTTCAATGCAAAGATTGGAAGACACATTTCATTTTGTATACATGTACATATTTACATTATGTTATTCTTGTTATTCATAATTAAATCTTATCTATGTAAGCAGTAAGAGATAAAAGCATTTACTTCTCTTGTTAAGCATGCACTGAAAAAGCTACTCATTACGTATAATATCACCTTGCACACAACTTAAGGAACATAACCTCTGTGTGACAGCCCTTGTTTGTCTTACAGATCTGCATTTACAAATAATGAAAGACTAGCCCAAGGCTGGGCAGAACTACAGGTAGTCAAAATTATTTTTCAGCATTTATTGTCATTATTGCAATTTATCTTTCTGCAGGGCTCCATAGTGGAAGGTTTGTCTAACTCACCATAGCAGAAATTGTATTAAACTGTTCTGTTATGCACTAAAACTTCTGTTTTACCTTTCATTACTTCAAATGAGTAGATCCCAAAGTCTCATAATTTTTTATTCAATTCCAAAGCTACTGGAAATAATTTACTTTACCATTCAAAGCACTGAAAAAAATCGACATATACTAGCTTGATTTTTGTACCCTTGACCTTAAATCCTATGTGTTTGGGGTGCATGGCACCAAGACATTTCTGATTCATATTGCTAAACCTGAATCTTTTTTTTTTTTTTTCTCTAGTGAAGAGTCTATATAAGGAATCAGAACCTGTGATAAAATCAGTCCTAGGTCATGGTGTGGGCTTCTCTATGGGCACAAGTCATCCTTCAGCCTGAACTGAGTTTGCTCACTTCTTAAGTCTAATGTCACCACTGTGTCCTGGAATTATTCACTCCTGAGGCCTTCTTGACCCTCTCTTGTCTCATTTTTAAGTATAAAGGCAGTTATGAAGACTGAATGGAGGCTAGTGTCCCTCCTTCCATAACTGCTTTGAATAGCTATTACATAATATCCCTTCTGTGATGATGTTCGATTTCATAGTGAAATCTACTATTTAGAAATATTCAGGGGTAATCATTAAAAATCAGATCTCTACAGGCATGACTTTGTAGTGGCTTTTGAGGTTTCAGCATTCCTTTAATTTTCCACTGGAATGAATAAAGCAGATTCCAGGGCAAACCTCTTGTCCTGAGGATCTTCTGTGCTTGTTACTACTGGTCAAAGGTATATACCAAGAAGAACGTCCTTATGAAAATGAATAAAATGAATAAATTCCACCAAAAATGTCTACCCCTGAGGAAAATAAATTTTGTTAAGAAAATTCTGAATAGCCTTATTGAGAATAGTCCACTTAATGTAGAAACGTACTTCCCTCAATCTTCTGCTTTCTTTTTCCCAGTGAAACTATTGTTCTAACGTGATGGCACACAAAACATTATTTATTAATGCATTCAACAGTTATTTCTGCATCTCAGAGAGCTGCTATCTCTTCAGAATTACTATTTTTCTCCTTCCTTATGGATTCCCCTGGCTGAAACATGCACACAGACACACAGAGACACACACACACAGTTTTGTATATTTATAAATTGAGTCTAAAACTTACAGAGCTTTCAAAACAAAAGCAGAATTCTAATGGAAACAATTATTTGCAGTCTTCTTGCCTGTACTGATAATGGATCAATACCAAATTCAATACATGGTTTCATTTCTTTTGCAGACAAATTACACTTGTCACTTTTAGTAAGTGAAGAAAGTGAAAACTCATGACTTGAGAAATGCAATTAAAAATAACTTCTTAAGTTAAATCTTATACTGAATTGATATTTGTGCCAATAAGGGCAGATTTAAATTAAAAAGTGAAGGGTTGACAACGTGTCTTTAAATTGACTAATTCTCTTTTAGTATCAGATCAATGAAATGTGTGTTAAGGATGCATGCATGCCTCCTGTGCAAAAGAAGCCCTACATCAACCGTTCATGGATGTGATGTAGTTTGTTGCACAACAAGCCAAAGGCACTGCATCTTAGAAAAAGAAATGAATCTCATAAAACATTGCATAATTGCAAAATTGTGCTATAATGTACCCTGCAGGTGAAAGGTGTCACAAACAAATTCACTATGTTCACCATCGCACTGATTGTTTTTGCTTCTTATTCTAAACACTATGTCACATTTCTAATTGCATTTTCAGCAATTTATTTCCTTTGTGTCTCCTACCAAATTCATTCAATGTCATTGTTATTATGCCACAGTAAACACTGTGAACTTACATTATTGCATTTATTCACACTTATACTACCTAGAAATTGCTGAAGTAGTACATTTGAAAACATAAATGTCTTTTTTCAACAGTTTGGGCTTTTTGTTGTCATTACAAATTGTGAGAAGAAAACAGCGTTCCTTATTTAGTTAACTCATGAAGAATAAAATGTCTACAAATTATTCATTGCATATTCTTTTATAGAAAGCTGTATCTAATAAGACAGATGGTGTTTGCCCTGATTCAGAAGGTCTAATAAATATTATTTATATCTTATTAGCATGACACAAGCAGGTAGACTGAATCTGTCATAGAGAAAATAGAGGTGCCTGATATTTTATACTCATGTGAAAATATCTTTTCCCCAGTGAAGTTCCTGTGTATTTGAGTAAGAACTAAATTCTTTAACGTGAATAACGCTTGACTAATGACAAGATGAGGGAGACTGATATTGTAGAAAGATTTGTTCAACAGTAATTTTCAATTTTATTCAAGAAGAGTATTTAAAAACTGTGTATCATGGAAAAAAAAAAACCCAAACAAAACAAGTGTTGTATAAGCAAATAATGTTAACAGTGGTCATTATAGGTATTCTCCTGAAAAGGGAAATAAAAATTATCTGATTAGTATTGTCATGTTTTCTGTTTTGATTGAAGTAGACATAGCACATATTAATTAGCCAACTGGGAAATCTCAAAACTTAAGCTTAGAAAAGAAACTCTTTTGCAGTAGTTTGAAATGTTTTATGATGAAGTATCACCTTCCAAAGTATCTTCTCAATGCAAAAGCCATCGGTTACCCATATTTAGAATGGTTTGCTAAGCTGCTTACTTCTGAGCTGAAGACCTGGCCAGACCAGAAAAGAGCTAAAACACCAGCAAGATTTGAGCAGACCAATTTTAAAACAAGGGTGTGTTTGGGGGGAAATATTTCAGTTTTTACAGATTTCCATGGAAGACTCTTCTGCTGGAAGTTGTCCAGTAAGCTGCACTCCAAGCTTCCTTTTGGATGGGAAATGCTATTGTGTCTCCATTACTGTCACTCAGGGATCAGTCCCTGGGTCCACACTACTGATAATTTTTCTCAGGCAGCTGATAGTGCCATAAAAACCATTACTTTCACATAGTGTCAGTGAGCTGAAAGATGGAAAATTATACATTTTTCTTTTCCTTAAATGATGATGTCTTTGTAGAGTTAAACAACATCATATCCATAAAGATGTATTTCTAGCGCTTCAGTCCTCTGTTGCAGCTTATGCTGTTACTGCATTGCTGTCCCATGAGAAGGATTAGGACATCTGGGATAAGCATGCTTTATTTTGGGAATGAATGACTCTGGAAAACCCTCTGAGGGCTGGGCTATGAAGAATAGTCATGTATGCTAACCAGCAACATAGCAACAAGAGTGAGGTTGCCTGTGAAGGCTGAACTTGCATGAATGCACAGGATGCTAGAAGAGGCACAGGGAGCCCATGCCCGTCTGCACAGCCCTGTCTCTTCCTTCGCACTGCCTGGATGGTGCTTATCTGCTCCGTAAGGTCATGCACTAAATGGGCAAAAAAGTAATCTGGCTCCCTCAGAATGTTTTTGCTAGTTTAGTGACTTGAAAAGCTCACCAAAGAATCAGCCAAGCAGCAGAACTCAGGAAAGAGAGGAGAAGGAACCATGCCTTCTCTCAGACACCAGCTATTAGATTGATTCAGACATGTTGAAAAATAAAATCAGCTCAAGTCAACACAAGTTGATATTGTTTTCAAAGAAATGTTTCTGCCATCGTTTCTGCCACTAGCTGGCTGCCTATACTTATCCATTCTTCTGCCTAAAGGAAGGATCTGCAGAACCACAAGGTAGATTTCCTGGGAAACATACACTTTAAGCCAATTATGGACTTTAGAACAAACTATTTGATTTTACCAGGATTATTTTGCTAACAAAATTCATAACATAGCTGCACAAACTTTTGTGCCACCAGAAAGGAGACGATGTTAGGAGAACCTTCTAGGAAGAACTTCTCTGGCAACAGGTCTAATTTATTCTGTGCTAGTCTAAACTCTAGGTTAAGCATAAAGCTAAGAGGGTTAATGCAGTCATAGACCATTTAACAAGGCATTCTTAAATAGGAGGAGGGCTATATGCATAATATTGCAATATTTTGTCCAACTCAGTTTTAGAAAGAAGTTGCAGTAACAGTGGGGGCAAAGAAGTTTTGAGAATCCTTGAAGAACAAGGAAGCATGATGAATTTTCTGTGACCAATTGAGCTCAATCTCCTTATTTTAATAAAAAGAAGAGATAACTTTATTGTAGTCTGTATACATCATGCATAAATGCAGATTTGACTCTTCTTAAATTTTGGGTGTTTGACTTTTAATCTTAATATTCTCTTGAAGCACAGACTTCCATGTGTGCATACAAAGTATTCTTAAATTTTATTATATTTTTTTTTCATCTTACTCACTCGGTTCCACATCTGTATGTAGAACATTTCCTTATTAATGTAGCTAAAAATTTATATCTCTGATTGGATTTACATGCAAAATCATTGCAATTTATCAACAAAAAGAATCTTCAATTCTTTTAATCTCTTCAGGAACAAACATAAGTCTAACTCATTAAATGGAATTGTGATATGAGAATTAAGTAAAATTCCAGTAACATATTATTCTTACATTAAAATAAAGATGTTACAGAGGGAAAGCACATACCACAAATAATAATTTAAAATAATGATAATATTTTAAATATTTTAGGAATCTTTCAAGTGTTTTCACTTTGAGGAGGAGGGAGCATCAAAGATACTTCTTTGATAGCTTCCGTCACTTCAGTGTCCTAACTGATGTACAAACCTGTTTTTTGTAACATCCCAAACTGTATCTCCACATATTTAACAGTAGAAGGGAATATTTCTGCCTAATCAACTCCAAGTAATTGCCATAGTAGAATATAAATGACAATATGAAGAAGTTTTCTTCATCCTTGCATTGTCATTAAATATTCCTCACATATGTTGTATGGCTTACAGTTTAGTAACGCCCACATCTTTCAGATTTTATATTATATCAAACAAAATACAAAATGTTAAAACAAGATGGATTTCTAAACTGTAAAAAAAAAATTGAGACTATTAAATTACATCTGGATTTGCAAAGTAAAGCCTAATTTTTCTCTTCAACACTTTTCAATGTCTGCTGTTGAAAAAAAGATTAAGTACAAGTTAATGAAAATGAACATTTCATTAGTAACAAACAGAACATGAGATTTTATTCTCAGCATCATATTTAGAAATATAATTCTAAGTATTCCTAAAATCCTAAAATAATGACATTTGCAATAACCTAAGTTTACCTATATGTATGTTATGATTTCATTTATTTTGCAGGTTTATTTTCTACAGAGTATTAAGAGGAGAATTACACTATATTGTCCTTTTAAAAAGAAGTATTGCTGGGAATGAGAAAGAATATTTCAATAACTGAAAGTACTGAATTGAAAAGCTTTCTTTAAGGGCAGGTGGAAGAAATAAAACTGAAATGAGATCATAAATTGGTGTAATAGTCAAAGTGGGAAAAAAGCAAAAAAAGTCATGCACCAAAATATAGGAGACAAGTGACACCAGGTTTTTTTGTTTATGTCTTTCATTGCTTTTAGAAGCTAGAACAAGAACCCTGAAATATTTTTTTTTTTGTGTGTGGCCTTAAAATGCAGTTCAATTTAACGAACACATCTTCATAAAACACATTTCCTAATCAAGGTAACTAAACCAAAATTAGAGGTTATATTGTTTCCTTGAGGGTCTTAACTGATAAAGGCTGTGAAAACTATGATTCATCATCATCCTAAGGGCTAATATGGATGGTAAAAGAGCTGTGTTCTGCATCCCCACCTGATAATACCATCTGAGAGAGGGAGGCAAGATGGAAGAAATATGAAGCTCCTTGAAAGCTGGGCATTTTCTTGTTTCTTTGTAATGTTTCCCAAAGACCAACACATAGGCCATGTGCTAGTCATATCTTTCTTATACCCTTGGAGAAAAGCCTTCAAGACAAATCTACTGGATTATAGCGTAAAAGTTGAAAAGAATAGATGTGTTAAGCAGTACTACTTTTGAAGAAAAACGCATGTAAGGACTTACAACATTCAGAATAGGATTGGATCAAGCAGTTTAAAGCTTCTTTCCTGCCCATGAAAATCAAATGTGGTAGTTCTGCTGTGTCATGGGCACCGCAGTGGTATGGATAATATCTATTCCTTTCTAAACCAGCAGACACAGCATAGTCCAGACCCTGGTTATTACCTGTGATATCTTTCCTTTTCTTAATGGTGGCATGGGGCAAGGGAGAGAAACAGAACAGCAGTCACATGAATCATCAGCAAGCCTGATGTAAAACAAACAAACCAACCAACCAACCAACCAACCAACCAACCAAACAAACAAACAAACAAACAAACCAGCAGCACAACAGACACTGTTCCTTTAGAATTTTGTGTCTTTGGGTTATGCTATTTCCTCATCCTTAAAAATCCTTTACTCTGCTTTACACTTCTCCAAGATGCACTGTACCAAGAAATAATGTGTTTGCCTGTACACCTAATAACAAAAACTTGGTTTACCTCTACCAAAAACCTCTCAGGATCTTTTGTTCATAGACATTGTTAAAACACTCTTAGAGTACAGGGCAGAACTTGCTTTTCCCCAAAGTGCAATTGTGGACAGAACATTCTTTTAAAACATCTACAGAAGCAGTGATAGCAACTCCATCTTACGTAATAGCCTAGGCTAGAGCGCTCACTCAGGAACTGATTTATATGGTTTTAATTCCCTTTACTTCCTGAGGAAATTCAAACTTATACCATCCAGCAGCCCACAAAATGTTCCTATCATGGGGTTACCTTGAGGTTAAAGCACTCACCTTAAGGACTCAAGAGATAGAAAGCAGGATTCATGAGTTGCAGTTCCCATTAGAAGGACTATTCCTGTTTTAAACTGTCAGCAGTCATGGGTGAAACGTGTATACTAAAACTAAATTAAACATTCAGTGGTTCACAGAAAGGTGATTAAATATTCATTAGGCAGAAGACAGATGGAGAGAACTTCCGCAAGTCTATGACTGTCACCTGGTGTGAGGCTATATTTGTAAGGAGAAAACCCAAACTTTTTGCTCCCAGGCTGTGTCCTAGTACTTAATCTCTTTTTTGGGTGTTGATTCTTTGTAACAATAGTACTATATAATGAACAAAACCAGCAGGGTGAGTACTTATCTAGTGCTTAGATAAGTACAGGCTAAATTCTGAAATAACATCCCTGTCAGACAGCAACAAGTATGGGCTGCTTTGCAAAGAGGAATGTGAACCAGGAGCTAAGGGATGAGTTGGGCAGGCCAGGTACAGTGCATCTGCAGCAAAGTCCAGAAAGGGACCAAGGTGAAGCACAGCAACCTGAAGGCACTCTGTGCTGTGCCTTGCCTTGTATTCGTGTATTCAGCTGATCATAACCTTACCTTGTGGGCTTGGCTTTCTGGCTTGACTTCAAGCATGATTCACCTCTACAGACTCATCTGGCTATCCCTGGTCTGCATCTGACCCTGGTCACCACCACCACTGGTCCTGCCCTGTTTTCCTTGTTGGAAGTGGTGGATGGTGTCGTGCTAGCCCTACACTCCTCTTGTGACTCCCAACTCACTGCTCTTTTCAGTGGAGCAGCCCTCTCCTGCTGCTCCCCAGCAGTAAGCTCAGGGCTCAGACAGCCTGATGAAATCTTTGCCTGTAATGCTGAATAAACTTCAAGGAAAAGATAATAACACTACAATAATTCCAATAGTGGATTTTGCTCGTACAATCACATATTTTAAATATTGGACCAATTATTTCATATATGCAGAAAATCTTCCCTGGATTCTTCTCATGGGTGCAGTGGAACCAGTTCAGCTCTCAGGGGAACACTAGAAAAACAGAACACCATGTGACTGATAGCTGAGCTGTTGGATGCTTGTGTCCTTGGTGTGTCTGGAAACAAAACTTTTTTCAGAGGCTTAATCATGTTGGCTTATCTTCTATATCAAGAGAGCTGGAAATCAAAATTACATTTTGACCAATAGAGTGACTTAAGCCATGTATAGACATGAAGAGATATCTTTAAAAGTTAATTCAATTTTTTAATGTATGTGACTTCAATTCATAAAGTGCATAAGACCTGTCTTTCCCTTCCCCCCCTTCCCCCAATTGGAAAAATGTAAACCCAACCCTACTATAAATTAAAGTGGAAAGAACAATTATATAGGTAATTAAAATAATGTCCCTCATTTATCAACACAGCATTTTTGTCCGCAGTTGCTACTGTGCCAGGCGTACATTCATGTAGTCATCAGTGAGTGTGAAAACACAGGCTCAGAACTACCCTAAGATCAGTCACAAAAGGAAAGGGAGGACAGTAATGGAGAAAGGGACCAAGCTTATTTCAGACTCTTTTGGCAAACTGTCCCTTGCCCTGCCTGGCACCCAGGGTTTTTTCATGTATCTAAAAGTAGGATACAAGTTATAACTAAACATGGACACATTTATGAATGTAATTGGAGACTTCCAAGTGCTAAGATATAGGGATCTAAGCTGAGTATGAACATAAAATGAGGACAGGGCCTGAAGATATCTTTGCCATAAATTAAGGGATGACTAAACCCACCAGATTAGATGATCAATATAGAAAAGGCAAGAGTTACTGTAAGTAGTCTAATAAGAAGGCTAGAACTGAATACTTGAAAAATTCCCCTCCATAGATGGACATATTTTTAATAATCATTTAAATTCAAGATTTTGATAATCTTATTTTTTTCGTAAGTATGGTAGTAATAGATTAGTAACTAAAAATAGGAAATATTACAACTAGAAGCAACTGAGTGAAAAACAAGTTTTGTAATCATCAAAGAACTAAAGCTGTAGTATGAAGTATTGTGAATTGCGTATTAGCTCTACAATAAAGTGATGTTCTGTGATGCTCCTTCTTCCTGATTAAAGGTCAAGCTTTCTGTAGCTTTAGTGAACATGACAGTTCAGAATGATTATTAAGTTCTACTGATATCACTTCTAAAAGCATTCCCATAGAAATACACTTCAGCAGCTGCATGAGAACTGAGACAGTGCCCCTGTGAGATGTGAATGATTATGTGTAACGATAATGATTACAGAGGTCAAAGTTCCCTTAACTTCAGTAGAGCCCATTGAAAAATCCTGAGGGGAAAATACAGTGAGATCTTGTCATATAAAAATTTTATTCATTCAGATTAATCCACACAGACATTCACACACGTGCACAAGTGCTGCTCCTACTTAAATCAATAAGATCTGGGTGAATAAAAGAGGGTAGATAAAAGGGTAGAATTTGAATTTAGTCTTATCTCAGCTGGAGTCTTTATAAGCTTTATGAAGACCACCTATAGGATAAAAACAGCAATTAAAAAACAGAAGGAATTATAGGCACTGTGCTTTGGTATTCTGAAACCTCACAAACTTACATAGATTTTATATCCTGTATGATCATGCTCCTGTACCTGTACTACAGGAGCCATGGCTGAGATCTTGGTGTGAGACAGTCAATAACTAGTTTCTAGTAATTTGGATATCAGAATCAGCCATTTTTTCTTTATTATTATCTGCCAAACATGTTCACTTTATTTTATCTTCTTGCTTTATTCTATAACACCTATAAGTTATGAAAAAAATCTCACAGATAAACACCAAGACAAAGTACTTTCATATGAAAGATTCAAAAAACCTTCCCTGCTTAGATAAGTACAGGCTAAATGCATCTTCAAAATAATGATAAAAATACAAGTGATTCAATAAAGTGGGGAATTTGAAAAGGAAAAAAAAAATGTTTGGTAAAGAAATCACTAAACAGAATATAATTTATTTCTGGAGAGCAGAAATCAGAATTAAGAAAAAAGATAATAAACCTCATTTCCTCAATACTTAAGGCTTTCAAAATTATATGCTTTATTGCTATGACAATGTTAAAATGGCAATATTTCATACTACTTAATTATTCCTTATGCTTGCAGCATGTTGACCTGTATTGAGCAAAAGCACACTACCTCAGGTAGTATTTAGGTACAGACGGGGGAAATGACCAGATATAATAATGAACTCTGATAATTCCATTAGCATGAAATTCTGATGCATGTCTGACCAGACAAGCCTTTATTCATGTGAGTTGTACTCAGACCTATGGGGTGAGGTGGTGGTGGCCTCTCCCTAGCTGTTTTGCACTGTCAGAAGTAGATTCGTTGGTGCAGTATGTGTGCTCATAATCTTCCTAAGGAGTAATAAAAGCTCTTCCTTTAGTAAACTGATTTCTGGAAGAGGACTTCTGAGTGGAGAAAATTCATACTAACCAGGGCTACATTGCTAAGCCTCTACACCAACAGGCCACAAGTCAAAGATTTTTATCTTTGTTTTTCAGGTAATGAATGCAGTGCATCTAAAGTTGAGTTTCTTTTTACAGTGAAAACTAGAAAGAAAATCATATACAACCTCTTGTACACCTCACAATGCTCCTGTAGTGTTTTTGTCTTAATTCATTTTAATGCTCTATTCCATGATAACATTATTTATTTCATTGCCATGAGTTGAAACAAATCTAAATGACTGTGCTTCACAATTAGGTTAATTTGATGCATTAAATATTAATGGTTCTGATTTAGTTAATATCAGAGTCAAGAATGAGAGCTTCAGCAGCATCAGGTACTCATCCAACATTGCCTTCTCTCGAGTTCTCCACCTTACAGCTGCAGGTTTCTTTTCGTCTTTAGGGTTGATTACTGATGTTATTACCATGAAGATAATGCCTGCTCCAGTGATATTCTCATCTATACCATAAATACAGTTTTCTACACATGAAGACAGCATTTTTCACAAATTGATAACCAACTTAAACCAGTCTTCTACAGTTAATATTCTGATGAGTTGCAAATCAAGGCAGGAGTGGACATTTCAGTCACATTTGTAAATTTTTAAACTCTTCAAATTCAGATGCTTGACCAAGGTACAGAGCAGCCACAGTGTAGTCCTAACATTACCCACTGTACGTAGATTTCCTTCCCAGCATGGCTGGCACAACCCCAGAGGAAGAAACGTCCAGGTAACTGCCAGTGCTTGTCACAGCTTTTCTATATACCTTCATTGTTGTTTACTAATGGCTTTCTAGCACGGGCTGCTGTGTGGCTGAATAACATGCCCTACTGATGGCAATGCAACTAGGCCCCATTACTTGATCTTTTACTTATTTGCATGGAAATCTCCTACTGAAATTAATATTTCACCATAAATACTTAACTAAACAAAGGCAGTTTCTACCTCATACAACTTTTACCTCATACAACTACCAGTGTGGAGATTGCCTATTGCTGAAAGGTGGTCCTATTGTTAATCTATGTATCAAACCCAAAGGTGGCAGGTTAGAGTCAGCTTGGTTTTGTAAAGTGCTCTGAGAGCCAGTGGCAAAGGTACTAATTAAATGGAACAGTCTTTATTAACTCATTAATTTCTTTAAGGTCATGGCAGCTGTCTGTGATGTGGAGAGAAAATACCATGTAGAAATAAATATTTGCTTTCCTATGTTTCTGCTTGTAACTCTTTCCTCATGGTTATTGCAGAGTAGTTATAGAAGTATTACTTCAAAATTTTACTGTCTTAAACATGCCCCTTATCTTTTCAGTTGCTCCACCACAAATTATTTTTTTTTCTTTCTGTAACATGAGAAAAAAGAAGTTTATTTTTCAGGTTTTTTTCCTTGGCATCATACTAAGAAAGCCATGATGAAGAGATATTTTGGAACCATCCCTCATTCTTGGAACTATCACTCTGGGACACAGTGGAACAGGAAGGTTCTCTTTCCTGCTTCATCAAGGCCCAGAGCTGGTAATTCACCTTGTCTGTGAATGATATTATATGCCCAGGACATTCTGGAGTGAACACACTAAGCAGGTCTAACATAGCAAGCACTCTCATTCTTTCTGGTTTCGATATGAATTTTCATATATGTAAAAAAAAATAACATTGGTCAGTGGCAAAAGTTATAACTATCAGTTCTAGCACAGCGACAGCTATGCACAACTGTAACTTCTTAGTTTACATCAGGCTAGAAATGTGGAGTGACAATTCTGACAGTTATAAAAGTCTTTGGTAGTGCCATGTGCCTGTTAGAGTCCACACAGTAAAGTCAAACTGAACTGGTACTGGTACAGTTAATAGCTCCATGGCTGGCCTCATGGTAAATCTTATTGCTGAAAGCCCATTATAAACAGTGTAAGAGGAGGTGTCACAGTGAAGATAGAACACTTACCTTCTTTGTATTCATAAATACGATGAAAATACCTTGCAAAACATTTCTTCATGTTGGTAATTTTTTTTTTTTTAATTATTATAGCACAGAGGGAAAGACTTTTCTTCAGATAATGAAAGACATTTAAACAGGTTCAAAGACCAGCTCAGTTGTAAGTATATAATAAAAAAAAAAAGGTGGATTTTTAAAAATAGACATAGATTTAAGAGATATTGCAATTCATAAAAAAAACCCCAAAACTAGAAAAAATATTTTTCGGTTGTAGAAAAAAATTACATACTTTAATGAAAGAAAACCAGCTAGTGATGGCTGCAGATAATCTATTTCACCTGAAGTGAAGACACAAAACTTTTTCTATCAAATAAATACAAGTACAAAATGCAAGTAGAGTCAATATTTAGATCAGGGGTCCTCAAACTTTTTAACCAGGGGGCCGGCACGCGGATGCAGTGGTAGGCAGTCATCTGCGGCTGCTTGGTTTCCCCCCCCGCCCGCCCCAGCCCCCGGCGGCGGGGCGGGGGGAGCAGGGGGGTCTGTAAATACTGGGGGCCGGATTGAGGACCCTGGGGGGCCGTATCCAGCCCATGGGCCATAGTTTGAGGACCCCTGATTTAGATGCTTACGTTTCTTGAGAGTGACTTAGATGCCTGCTAAAGTAAATAGACGTTTATTTCTCAGACCTGCCATTTTGCAGAAATTACACCTCTTCATGACTGAGCAGTTCATTTAGTAGGTAAAATAGTAAAACATGAAAGTACTCCTCTTGAATCTATCCTTTGACAAAATGTTAGGCATCCATAATGTAGGCTGCAGTGAAATGCAAATTATTTAAGATTACCTTATACTTTGGTTGTTATGGAAACTACATAAAAATATACTATCCTTCTATAAAACATAAAATACTAATGCTCTGCTAGTAACTTCTACAGAGTTGTGATTATTATTAAAAAAAAGCATTCAGGATCTTAAGTAACTCAAGAACTCACTTGTGTCTGAGATTTTCTTAAATATTGACAGTTTCCTCATTAATAACAATGTCACAAAATTAGAGTTATTTATTCAGCGTATTCAAAGAAATTACAAGTATATTTACTATTTCCTATCAGCCAAGTTGTGTACTATTTCTTTTTCTGTGGTCTAAAACTTACATCTTATACCTGTATACTTCTTATATAATTCATAAGGAGCCTGAAGCCATTCATAACTAAAATTCACCATAGTCAGTGTGTTGAGCTGTGGAAAGTCTAAGTCAATCTATAAGAAAGCAAAGACAGAGTATGACTAAAACTACTTCTCTGTCATGGATGGAACTCAAACGCTTCTAAATTACCTCTTTGTGTAGAAGAGGTTAGACCAGCTAGCCACTTCGCTCAGTATGTTGTGATGCTGTTATTCATCATTTTTGAGTAACATAGTAAACAAAAATTTGTCAACTAAATGAAGAATGCTAGACTTCTGACTGCCCTTCTAATAAATGTGCCCTTTACAGTGAGATGTAGGGTAGACTGAACCTTCCTTTAAACTTTGTCACCGTGAAACTGAGAACTCCCCATTCCTGACATTCAAAGGGTATGAGCAGGAACAGGGATCAGTCCCCAGCTTTCCTGAGCAAGGAGTCCCACAATCTAGTTTCTGTTCTCAGGACTGCTTGCACATTAAAGAGAGAACATGTTTGATAAAGTAAATACATGTGAGTTTATTAATATGTAAGGGCATAATCTTTGTATGTATAGCAGCCCAAACCACACAGTGGGACAGTTAGGAACAGGTTTGAGAAAGTTACAAAAGAAGTTGTCCTTTTCAGCAACATTGATCTGAGCTCACTCAGTAACATGCTCAATTGCTTTTCTTTGTTGATGAAAACTTAGGTGGCTGCATATCTTTAAACACGTAAGGCATTTGGGCTTTATGACAGATACCCCTAGGTACATTTGTTGCTGAAATGTTGCTTTTATTTTGGAATGAGAGACTAAAGCTAAAAGAGCAAATAATGGATTATATATATTTAAAAGTATTTGGGTGTCTACTCTGTTTCTAGTATCATGGATTAGCAAAGGCTAAGACATGCAGATATTTCCTAATTCTGTATTTCCAGAATTTGTTTTGAATTTACTAAAATGATGGTCAGCAGATTGCAGCTTGCCATGTACACGTTTGGCAGTGAGTTCTTTTTCCATTTCTTGCCTTCATTTCAGGTAAAACATCCACTATCAGTTTAGAGTATGAGACAGGTGTGACACTGACATACAATATCAACCATGAAAAAACGACAAATCATCACTTTCACTATGGCAATCCTTGTTACCGTGAAACTTAGGCTTGGAGTCTACAAAATATCTGTTTAAATTGGCATATGTGATGTAGTAGTATCAGAAAAGTGACCAGTCTGTCTAGAATAAAACTCTTTTCTAATGGACCTTTTAAAGCTGGGAGCTGATTGATTCGTCCTGTAACCCCACTTCTCATATAAACATGGATGGTTTGCCAGAGGTCAAATATGTGCTCTTCTTCTCTTATCAAAAGTCATGCTGAGCTACTGGCAAATGTAATAGCTTGACTTTCTAAGTCAGGGGTCCTCAAACTACGGCCCGCAGGCCGGATACAGTCCCCCAGGGTCCTCAATCCGGCCCCCGGTATTTACAGACCGCCCCCCTCCCGGGGGTTGGGGGGGAGGGGAAACCAAGCAGCCGCAGATGACTGCCTGCCACTGCATCCGCGCGCCGGCCCCCGGTTAAAAAGTTTGAGGACCCCTATTCTAAGTTATGGTGTAATATAGATGACCCAGAGTAAAATCAGAACATTACAATGTATTTTAATATGTGCTGTTTTATAATTAATCTACCTTTGGAAGTTCATTCGTGACAAATAAATGGAGTAGACCCAAATGAATAAAATGAAAATTCCTCAACATCATCTAGGTGGGAAAAGACGTGAATAACTGTAATTTAGCAAGATTACTAAGGAATCTCTATGAGACTACATGAAGAAAAGAATCAAGACCAAATGATTTATCATCATATTGTCTTTTATAACTAGCCTCATAGTTCCAGAAACAGTGGAATTGGAGTCGACCACATTATTAAATATTGCAATCCTATAGATTCTTAAAAAGAAATACATATTTTTAATCAATAACATTGTATAGGCTACCTGAATAGTCTTCACAAGAAATCATCAATGAGCAGAAGAGGCATATCTCTTAAGGGAACGTGGTTGTAGCCAGATAGAAATAACTATAGACAGCCCAATAGGGGAAAAAAAGGCTCAAGAATGAGTGAGTGAGAAGAATTTTTGCATAAGATCCTGAATGAACAATACAGTGCATCCTCAGAGCATCATGAACATCAGGTCTTAACTCCCACTTAAAGAAGATAATTATCATTTTAATCATCACGTATGAGAGCTATGCGACTACCACACAGCTGGTTTGTCACATAGGTATGAAATGCTGCAGATATGGGTACAGTAAGTAACTTGATGAAACAAGTTCAGCCTCTTCCTTTGCTTTGGATGAGGGGAGAGTTTAACTAGGGCCAAGGGAAGGTGCTAAAGTATGCTGGAGTAGCAGTGTCTATGCAATAGCAAAGAAAATTACCCTGACTTCGAGCAGTTTCAGTGTTCATTTCGGTTCAATTTAAATGCAGTTCGGTAATCGTATACTAAAATGAGCATGCTGGGCTAATGCCCTTTATGAATATTTGTAATCTCGCCATATAAGTATGTTAAAGAAAAGCAAAAATGGTATTCCAGAACTTCATAAAGCACTGATCAGACTTCAGCAGCACCAGCGTAGTTTCACTTGCATCAACATGAAAATAGAAAAAAAGATCAGAAAATAAAGCCAACTTATTTTACCTGCTTCAGGTTGATCACAATTGTGTCCAGGCAGGTGTCTGCACAGACCTTTGCACCCAGCGGGATGCCAGTCAAAAGTAATATCAAGAAGGACAGCAGCAATTCTGCTTTGAGGTTTGGAAAGGTTATGTGCTTATGTGGACAGGATTTAAAACCAGAAAGTTTGATATTGCTGTTGGACTATTCATGAAAATAAAATGGCACGTTTATTATATGACTAATGTTAGAATGTTAGCATGTTAGCAGCGAACACCGTGTAACAGAAAACTTTCATTTTCTCTTTCCATTTGCAAGGAAAAACAGAGCTACTAACAGTGAGAAATTAATGTTCTGATTGAGGTTCTAAATACTTTTCTTAGTTTTTCTGGCAAATTCTGCTCAATAATTGTAGATTATAGGGAAGGTTAAATTCTCTTGGAGATATTTTGTAAGAAGCAGTGATTTTTATATTCCTAATTTAAAATTATTAACTCATATAATTGATTTTCTTTTTATAAATTACATTTTTACTTTCTTATACTCTACCACCTCTATTGTGTCTATACACACATACAGAAACACAGGCCAAGAGGAACAGAACAGGAAGTTAGACAATTTTCTATGGAACTGAAATAGATTTTGTGTTAAAGTTACGGCATTTTAAAGAAAAAATAAGTTTTTCTCAAAACCATATGTCTGTTGGTTTGTTGTTTGTTTTTATAGTATATATTGACTTTTAACCACATTATTACATTTTTCATACCGTGTTGGAACCTTTGTCTGCAAGGTGGCTTAAAGACATTATGATTATTATACCTTGTTATTGACTAGCTGAATATACATTTGGAAATATATTTCTTATAGTATAACCCTATATGAATGAAGAAGAGATTTGCCAGCAGGCAAAAACATGTTCAGTATCAAGTCAATTGAATAACCTTGATTTTTTTTTAAGCATTGAACTCATAAAGCAAAAATGTGTAAGCATTTATTCTGACTGAAGGATCAGTAATTTTAGTGGAATTACCCTAGAGATGAGTAAGACCCAGGAATTTTAAATGTCTTGAGTCTTCAGTGAAGAAGTGAAGGAGGACAAAATTCTCAGCCACCCTTCAAAATCCTTCTCAGGCACCACCTCTGTGCAGGAAAAAAAAAAGAAAATAACACATTTCTCCATGGCATATCATCAGAGCTTAGGTGTAGCAACCACGGTGAAGACAATTCCGGCCTGGCAGAACTAAGATGGTTCTAGAAGACACGCAGAGGAACAGGTTATCAAAAATGCATCAAAAATGCATCATGCAACATCGTTCTGCTTAGTCCTGAGCTGGGAGCTAAGTGTGCTTACAAAATGAAAGGCGTTAAGCCTCTAAAAACTGTCATTCAAAACTCAGCACAGGAGAAAAGCAGTTGACCTAGACAGGACTAAGAGGCCAAGGAAGGCAGATGGATTGATTTTCCCATTGTAGTCCCATCAGTTGCTTTTTTTTCTGTCCAGAAAGACACCCTCTTCTGTGTTAGATACTGAGCTATAAACACACCCCCAGAATTAAGTATAGCTGCCTGCTCCTGAGATAGGGAACAGGCTGGGGAACAGCACACTTTGGATATATTATCACATAGATGTCACATAGTACAAGGCCTTCATGTCAATTTGCTGTTTCCCAGCTCTCTGGATTCTTAGTCTGCCTTTTTAATAGCCCAATTAATGCTTCATTTTTTAAGTAGTCAATTGGGACCAATTGCCAAAAACTACTTCTGAGCGTCAGTAACTGAAGCATTTAGGACTTTAATCCAAAATGTGGGAAACTGAGGTTCAGGTCCCTGTAAGGGCTATGTAAATTTGGAGTACAGTGGATGTGGATTTTATCGTCCATTGAGGTGGTGCTCAAATAATGTCTCAGAGATCAGGAAAGGAGGTATCTGTTTTGTGACTATGAGTTCAAGTGCCTAAACTTCAGCTTGATCTGAATTATAAACTGTAAAATAACCTGTGTAAGAAAATAATTTAGCTGATGTCATATTTGCCATAAGAGCTTAATATTTCACTTGAGTCCTGAAAAGCTTACAAAGGCTGTAGACAAGGATGTCCGTAGATCTTAAGAAGGAGTTGTAGATGTTAAGTAGTAGGTGACTAAACATGAAGATGACTGAAGGTCTTCAACTATGATGACAGTATAGTTGATTTGACTGATACAAGGACATGTTTTAATCCTCACTCCATGTAATGTACATACTGTATCATATATAGCTGTTACAGCCCATAGTCCTGGAGCTGTACAGGTATAATCTGCCTGTAGTTGTTCTAGACAAGAGGCAGCTAAAATGCCTGTATCTGTTGTATTGCAGCCAGAATATGACCACAAGATCATCATAACACATATTTCCTACATTGTAATATGATAAACATATGACATTAGGGCTGAATTCAGATTTCTTTGCATGCATTCCTATTGAACACTGTTACTGTAACATTGGTTGAGCATAAAGTATTGATATCATCAGTAATGGATAAAAAATAATGGTCGCATTAACAATTAAAGGCATTAAGAGGAATAATGGAAAGATAAGCTTTAAGTGGGTGGGATTTTTTGTTTGCTTCTTTGCTTTTCTTTCCAGCATTTTAGCAAGTCAATGAAAATCTTATTCATTACATGTACTCAGTGTTTTGGAATTCTAACACGTTACCTATTTGTATAAAATCTATCAACTACAGGTGTAAATAATTTTTTTGGTAGACAATTTTTGGTAGCATTTATGCGTTCAGCAAGTTGTTAGTACAACAACAAAAAAACTAAAAAAAGCTGTCTAGCCTTTCTGAAAACAATCCAAGAAAATCTTAATAGCCTTTGCAGCATGAAACAATATTAACAAATATCAGCACTGGGAATTAAAGTAAGTCCTAACTGATTTTAAGTTTCCTCATGAAGAATGCAACTTTGCATAGAAAAGTTAAACATATTTCCGAGTAATATGTTAGTGCCGATACTATCCTTTAGATTTTATAAATCAAAATCTAACATCTTCAAGCACAATAGAAATTAATTCATAATAATTAATTCATAAGTTATAATTGTATGCAGAAGCCCTTAGATATTTTATATACTATAGATACATAAATCCCAGGTGTCTTTTCTGAGCACTCTTGCATTCTCTTGTGCTTCTGTAATTTCTTTTTACTTCACTGGGGACTAAGAACGTGCAAAGGATGCAAGAGAAGAGCTTTGAGTTTTTAAGCATACTACAGTACGTATGTACATGACTTTCATCAAATCTGACTAAAGCGTTATAATTCAAACTAATGAAATTTTGTATGCATCCCTGAGCAAATTTTAAAGGTATGAAACCTAGAGGGACATAGTTCCTAATAGAAGTACTGACAGAGCCTTATGAACGAGTATAATTATTTCAAATATATTAAGCAAATACCTTTAATCAACAGTTGAATGGTAGCATGCTGTGCTAATTATTTCTGGTTGATGATTAGAAGACTGATTGCAATTTCCTCATTAACTTTCTTTTTTCCCCACTTCGATAAATTTTTTCACATTTCCATATTTTCTTACTTTGACAGTTGTTCTTCCTGTAATAATATTTTTGAGTCATGAAACCTATTAAGTCTCATATGCCTACCACCTATATTGAGAAGTCATAACACTTTTTTTCCAAACAGTACATACTCCCACATTTCCAAAATGGAGTTTAATGTCTCATAATGGTATATGACTCTGCCTTTGTTACAGTTGCAGTAGTGCTCCACAAGCAAATAAATTGAACCAACACCCTGCCCACTCTTTTAAAAGAATGTTACAAATCAGGTCAAATAAATTCAATGACCTTTTGCTCTAGAAGAATATACAGTGTATTTAACACAAAGGTTTTCAGGTTTGTATTTTTTTTCCCCAGTAAGTAGGTTTTGGCTCTTATGACCATTTTTATCGATTTTTTACAAAAGGGTGAAAGAAAATGAAATTTTAAAAAAATCACTAGATATTTTTTTTTCTTTTAATTAAAATGTATTTCTTTGTCCTTTAAAGACAGAAGGGATTGATCAAGGGAGAAATCAATTGCCCCATATCTCATAATTATAATTTAAAATATCATCATTAAAATTTAATGTTTTCACTATAACATTAAGTGTGATCTCAGTTATGAGGCAGTTAAGGAACTGCATAAATTATTTCTGTGAATACATTTGGATCATAGTTATTAATACATTATTTTGCATTTTAAAAGTTTATGAAAAAAAGTTGTAATCTGAGCAGAAGGATTTAGGATTTCTTGTAGCAGGTTACTAATGTGATTGTGGTTACTTAGGCCACAGTTTCTATCCAAGAAGTTGTATTTACTACCTGAATAGGTTAGAAGTTGATTTTATCTAATCAAACTTAAGCAGCAAAATTTTTAAAAGTTGGACAAAGTTAAGAAGTCTTTGGGAAAACAGTGAGATCAACATCCTGTGATGCTATCCTAGAAGACCTCCCTTGCCAATGCGGTTTCTGTCTGAACAAGACACAGACCAGAAGGTTTGGGTGGAGGAGGTTGGTGATGCCTCAAAAATTCCTTTGTCTCCTATGAAGGGAAAGGCACATTGCAGGGTTTACACAGGAACTGGATACCCAGCCGGGAGGTGAAACATCTCACAGTTACTTAATCAGTATCCAGTCATGCTTCAGTCATGCATAATAGCGTGATAGCAAGCCAGTCGGAGAAAGGCTATCAGTCAGTTATTAAAGGTGGGTTTATTTTCTTTTTTCTCTAAACCTAACCTTACCATCTTTGTAACTATACTCTATATGTGGGTTGCATACATAAGTTCTGTTTTATTGCTACTTTACCTTGAGCTGATGCAAGGAGTGGACCCAAGGGTAAGTAGAATATGTTAAAGCATTCCATTCCAATATATTACCTAACAACCTGGTACAATTTTCCAAAGAACTCTAAATAATATTAAGGCAGAAGAAATGTGTTCTGGTCCCTAGCATTAGCCAAAGAATACCTTTTATCAAGGGAGATAGTGGGAACACCACTAAAATCGCCTGGGTGCCCTTGCTTTTGTTATAACAAATGAAAAAGCCAGTAAGACTATGAAATGCCTTATAAGACCTTTTAAAGTATATTATGATGAAGTAAATCTCAGAAGGCAATGTCTAAACTATCTTATACAAATCAGTGGACAGCTTACAAAGCTGTTGAAGTGATTCTTCTGTCACTTCATCATTTCCGTACTACCAAAGACTGAACAACCACCAAATCTTAAATCTTATTCACACAAGACAACAAAGTAATATAAACATTATTCCATAGTGGACTGCTGACTTTTCACTTTTTATACTGCTTTTTGCATACAAGGCAACCATGTGTTTGTATAGATAGATATTTGTCTTATATGACAGTTACATGGCAGATTGTTATCCATCAGTTAACAACGACAAACTCGTGAGACTCTTAAATAAGCTTATTCCAAATAAGAGTGAAGAAGCCTTCATCTCCTCCAGTCATGTAGTGTGTGCTATACATGCTCGATACTTCCCAGGGCAGAAAGCCTTGACAGGAAGTTTCAATCCTTCTGTGTTACGCTATAGTGATAAGACTCCATGCACAGTGCCAGAAAGTTAGTGTCACAGCTGTGTGAAGGGAAGTTCTTTAAAATTACTTTGGTATTACTTAAGTATGTATTTAGTTGCTTGTATTATGATACTTGGGCATCACATCCATGGAGCAGGCTGGGGTAGGTCAACTATGAGCTGGCTTACCCTCAGTAGGAGAACAGGGCAGCACTGGCCCAAGATAACCAGGGGAAGAGTGGAATCTACATCCCCAAAACTTCTTATAAGTCTGCTAGAGAAAGTCATGGCTAAACTGAGGTTGTGTTAGAGACAGTCTCACTTTGAGAGGGAGGTTGGACTATAGAAACTTCAAAGATGTTTTCCCAGCAATGTTTCTCTAATGTGATGGTTCTATGATGAGGTCTCAGGTGATGAATGTCACACAAACATAATATGGGGAGGAACACCCCCCCCCCCCCCCCCCAAATTAATATCCCAGAAAATGGCTAGATAAAAGAAAGAGGAAAGATGAGATTTCCATAAACATGAAAACTAATAGACTAATCTCATAAGTAATCTTCCAACAATATTTGAAGCTAAGTTCAGATATCTTGGGTCTGATTTTAGCAAAGAAGAAAGTTGTGTGACTTACAGGGAATTACCCATTATCCTCCTGACAGTCCGCAATGTTTGTGCTTCTTTTGACTAACTTTAGAATAACTACCTCAAGAACTAGAATAACTTCAGACAAATATTTATATAATGAAAAGAAAACAGTCCTGTGTTTGGCTTCCTTAGAATGAGGAGTACACATTATGTATTTAATTTATTTAGGAAATAGTTTGCTTTAAGCCAAAATACAGATTGTGCTTAGCCTTACAAATTTTGAGTTCTACCAAGGGTTTTTATATATGGTTAGCTCTAGGCATTTTTCCCAAAGTTGGAGTAATGTTTTTGCTTTCTAATAATAAAAATACTTTTGATTTGAGATTTTTGCAACCAAGCTTGTAACAACAACCATTTCAAGATACAGAATAGGACAGAAACATTCAGACTAAAGCATGGAACTTGTAAACAATCATATGGAAAACAGATTTCCTTTATATAATTTTACTAACATAATTATGATTGGCATTTAAAAAAAAAATCTTTACCTTCCCTGAATGTTTTTTGCTATGTGAAATCACATAAATCTTTAAGTCCTGATGCCTTTACACCTAGTTTTCATGCTTAAACTTCTGTGTATCCTGCCTATGGTTGCTTTGTTGTTGTTGTTATTAACTTCTTACATTGCTGGAGCATGCAGCCTTCTTAGTCAGGCTCACAGTTGTGTTATACCAAATGCACTTGGAAAATATATACCAGTAGACTGTCTTCTGAACTTAAGCCAAATCCCATTAACCTCACCTGGATTCTTCCTTCTAATTTACTTAATTTCAGATTTGGCTTTAAAAAACAATTTGTTGGAGCAGCCCCTGTATTAGAGGGCTTGTTTGTTTGCTTTTAAAGATGAAGAAGAAAGTAAACAGTGATAATCCCCAGATCAGACAGGAGTTGAGAAATTTGGCGTGTGGGAAATGCATGTTCTAATCTCTCAGATTCATCCCTGGGGTTGTCATTTTGAAAATGAGTTGTAGGCTATTTTTAGCTAATCCTTTTTTATATTTTGTCATGGACCATGGGTGTTTTTGCAATGTTTCTTTCTTGCATTAGAATAATATATCTCAAAAGTCAATATTTTTTAAAAATTAATTTGTTCATTTTCTGATTGTGTCTGTATAAGGACATTGAGGAAAGGTGTAAAACCAAATAAATTCTTTTGAAAAAATGTCAGCCAAAAATTTGAAAAATGCACTCTAAGAAACAGGTTGGAACTTTTATTTTTATGGTTTTGGAGACTGAGGATTTATTAATAAGAGACAATGTCAACATGAGAGAGACATGAAGAGGAGAGTTTAACAGTAGCCAAGGTGCGTGATAGCTAGATACCACATAAAAATTTTAACATCTGGCCAAAATAAAGAGGATACAATAATATGCATGTAGTCTTGTTCGCTGGGCCAAAACTATGTGATCCAAAAAAGAAGAAAGGGAATCTCATGTCATGAATAATGCTCCAACAATTTGTTACAGTCCCCTTTTCTGTCTTCTCATAAGAAGTACATATATCCTGCAATTATGTCTTTAGCTGTTCAGCCACCTTAAATTCATACAAGATATGCTACTTTAGGAGGCACAGCTTCAGGCTTACATAATTGTCAAGTACCTTCACTTGCTTATGTGTTAAATTACTCTCCTTAAGTCAGTACTTCAAAAATTTTTTAAAGAGACGAGCCTTTTCTAGAATATCCCAAAAGATATTTCTCAAGGGTTACTATACGCTACCAAATGACCTACAGAAATGGAAAACAGGAAGATCCATCAGTAATTTGTGAGAGTATGGCAAACAGGTTTAAAAAAAACCACAGAAACAAGTTTCATAAAAAATGCTGAAATAGTGCATTTTTGAACACACCATAAAATACATTTCTGTTTTTCTGATACAAGTATTTTCTACTTTATCATGAAAATCATGTTTCATTCAACCAGTCTCCTGAGTTTAAAAATCTGTAAAGCGACTTTTTTCAATATTGGAACAGCCATTAATGGAGAAAGCATTCCTTACTCATATTGCAATTCAGACTCTTCACCCCACCTCCCCAGGCCAATTTCTACTCCTTAAAGACTGTCTAAAACATTGTCATGGTTTAACCATAACCGGTCATTAAGTACCACGAAGCTGCTCACTCACTCCCTCCTCATCCTGAGGGGTGGGGAGGAGAGTTGGAAAGGAATGTAAAACTCAAGGGTTGAGATAAGAACAATTCAAGAATTGAAATAGAATAAAAATGAAAGAACAATAATAAAAATGATGACAATAGCAGTTATAATGAAAAGGGGAAGGGAAAGCATAAAATCCAAATCCAGAAAGAAAGGAACACAAGATGCACAATGCAACTGCTTACCACCCAATGCCCAGCCAGTCCCTCAGCAACCACCCATCCACCCTGACCAACCCCCCGGGTATATATACCAGGCATGACTCCCTCTTTGCCTAATTCAGTTCAGGTCAGCTGACCTCGCTGTGTCCCCTCCCAGTTCCTTGTGCCCCTCCAGCCTTTTCATTAGCAAGGCCTGAGGAACTGAAGTCTGACATCAAAGCCAAATCACAGCACCATTACTGGTTCCTAAGAAGATAATTAATTCCATCCCAGCTGAAACCAGGACACACCCTCAACTGTCCTCACACTTAGCTTAATAAACCAACTATGCAATTACATTTATGACATAAAAGGAACAGTACTTTGTCTTTTGGATAGTTTATAGAACTTTCTAAAGTGCCTGAAGTTGTCGTTAGTCTAGGAGTGATTTTTTTCTTACAGTGTATGTACATAAAAACTAAGTGACAAATGTCTACAGAAGTAAATTTGGCTGTTAAGCATATGCCTAGAAACAATTCCAGAAAATCTTCTAATATTTGAGTTGCAGGACTTCCTCAACAGTTGAAATGTCTGTAGCTGTTTAACACAGGAAAGCTGAAATACCAGAATTAATGTATGTTATATACTGGTTTGGTTGGAAAGATACCAATGTTAACAGAATATTCTGCTAGCTCTGTACTTTGGTAGGAATATAACAAATAACATAATAACATGGAAATATGAAGATCTCTTAGTACAATGCAATGAGCTATGATAGGCATGGCTCTCAACATGACTCTGAAAGCTGTTGTTACTGGAAGGCAAGCATGAAAAGACAACAGGTACTCCACTGCCATTCTTTTAGTTCAAAAGGTACGATCTATCACAACACAGCAGGGTCACAGTACTAAAAATAAGCTGATATTTGACCTATTTGTGATGCTATCATCAGAGCTCATTATTAATTAGCTATCACTTATCTTCACACTAAAATATTTGGAGTCTAGGCCTGCCCTTCTCTGTTTCACACTATAGGTCTGAGTTTGACGTAGAATAACTCCCAACTCAGAGTCATTCTAGTATAGCTTTGTAGGGACAGTGCTGCCATATTTATTTTGTTCCAGTCTATATTTTTTTCCTATTTGAAGAGTCCCACCCACTGTTACCAGTTACCTACATTTAGCCAGGAGGTCAAGACCTTCTCCAATAGATGAGAAAAAACTATCAACTACCCTCTGACCTGTTTCTTTAACCCCCTTTAAGCCAGACTTCTGCTTTCACATTCCCGAGCCATAATGACCATAAATTGGACTATCACACATCTTATGCTTTGAAAGCTAAATGGCATTTGAAGTGTGATGTTTCAGATCTACCCTCAGTGGTGTTTTGCCAGGTATTTATTCATGGTTCAAGCTGTGATTGGAAAAGGAAGGGACTAGTCACCAGCACAAGTGACACGAGCAGCAAAGAGCCTAAAGAAAAAAATTATGTCAACATGCATTAATGGTTATAGAAAAAAGCAGTCCTACATACCCTTATTCTGTCTTGCTTCTGGCCTAGGTTATCTTTAGACTGTATGGACTATAGCCTGAGCTAAATGTGAGAATACCTGTTTTTTTTCAGGTCAATATGTAATAGAACAAAGGATCTTCTTGATTTATTTTTTCCCCTGTTTGTCTCTGTGGCTGTTGTTTTGAATTTGAGCATGGTAACACATACAACAGTAAAGAGACAGATATTCTAGATGTCAACATTCAGAGAAACACCCTTACAGTCAGAGAAGATTTGCTCATGTTTTTTAGGATCAGTTGTTCTGAACATCACCCTCTGTTTTACTGCTGCTGGCTTGCCAACTTTACTGACTATGTGCTACAGGAAGTGGGCACTGGCTTCTCCAAACTCAGATTTTCTTACAGTTAGTCCATAGAATTTTTTGTGACTGATAATGGTATTTCTTATTAGAATTGTCATGTCCATTAATTTTGTCAAGTTGTTGTGTCTTTTTCTCCCAGCTAGACTCATCCTATTCTGAAACATTAGAAGCATGGGGAATTCCAAATGGCTATTGTTTGTACCCTTTATCTCTTGAAAAGAAAATAGAAACAATGGGAAAATACTTTTCTAGAACAACAGTTTCATTAGGTTTGCATTGGTCAATCATTTTTCCTGCATCCAAAATGTTTGTAAGGATAAAAAGGGAACACATTTTATTTAAGGAGCCAATAAACTGTTGCTAGAGTTATTAATGTTGTAACAGTCCGATAAAAATACAACAGCTATTACTTGACAGGTTACAGTAATACCAACACTTACAGTCCAAATGATCCAATTATTACAGATAGCCTTGTTAATAACAGTAAAAATTGCTATACATTAATTTCTGAGTATCTACACTTTTTCTCTGGTGTAACAAACTTTTAATGTGTCTTTGGGTCCTACAGTCAACAGAACCTTCTTGTAGAAGGATGGGAGGATTTTAGGGTTACAATAGATCTGTGGCATATTGAGGTCTTCAGCAGGGTATGATGCTCATGGAGGGCCTTTCTTCCTTCTCAGTCTGGGATTCATGAGGACAGTCTACTCCCTTGTTTTATCTTGACTGGTTCTCGCTTCCAGATTATATCTGGTTTACTATTCTTCTAAATATTCTTAAAACTAGTTTCATCTGATTCACAAAGATGCACTTTTGAAGTGACCAGCATGTTTGTGGTTTCTGCCAAAGCCTGATTTCTTCTACACTATATTTTATTTCTAGATAATAGAACACTCTAAACAGAATAACTACTTGTTATTACTGTTAATTAACAGTAGGTGTTAAAAAACTGCACTGACTTAAACAAAAGTGAGAACAAATCTAGCAATAATATCCGAGCACTAGGCAGTTGCTATTACAGCTAAAATCAGGTCAAGCCAATACAAGTCTATACAAGTCTTGAGACTTTATTATGTCAACAAAATCTCTGTGGACTTTTGCTAATAATGGCAAAATCCTATTTTCAGTATGGCTGAGTGTTCTTGAACACATTGTACTAAGGCATTCTTGCTTGAGACTCACAATGGTGCATAGTTTTCCTTCCTGTGTTGCATGTCATGAATAGCATACATCACGTTGATGCCCAGGGCTGAGTCCACTGTACCTGCCCAGAGACCTTTTTCTCACACTTATCCCTGTAAAACTCTGTCCAATCATCTGATAAATCCATTACAGTTTCAGTTGGTAGGCTGCTGATTTGTCGATGGGTCAGGTAGTATGATGGTGGGTCAGGTAATATCCTAGTGTTATTTCCTACTGGATTAGCAAGACCAGATGTTGCAAAGTTTCAGCCTGATTTCCAGTGCTCTTTCCTTGTACAGACACTCCAATGGCTTTAAGCACCGAGCAGAGAAACTTTTCATTCTGCAAGCAGAGTTAACATATATCGTTTTCTCAAGAAACTGGCCAATACAAGCAGTGTTGTTATGCCATATATTACTATGATGAATTTTTCAGTAGACTCACATTTTTCTTGGAATCAGGTGGATGTTTACATCTCTCATTCAAGTCTTCTGGGGAAGAGATAATGTCTGTTAAGTTAATTCCTGGAAGAATAGCACATTCTTGCTTCTGGAGTCAAAAGAATAATGGATAGAAAGATGTCAATAACATGCAACCCTGTAAGATCCAGGTCAGACAGAGCTGAACTGCTTGCAGTAAGTGCACAGGACCAGTCCTTCAGGTCATCCCATCAGGTATAGGTTTAAGTAACTGTTTCTGGACTTCTTTTTTGTAGATAGCAGCATCTGAACTTCTGGCTTTAGTTTCTACATGGCCTCTGTGTATTGTCCAGAACACTGTGAACATATTCTCATGATTTCCACTACGACACAACACTAACACTTGGTGTGTTTTGTTTAAATAAAAAAACACCCATAATGCTCTGGAAATTGCAGATTGATCACCTTTTCAGTCAGGCACCTGATTAAAGTGAGAAGTTAAGCTGCTTTTTTTTTTTTTTGGTTTTTTTTTTTATTATTTTCTCCATAAGCAGCCATGATCTAGAAACCTGTAAGTAGTTATTTGAGTACAATGCACTGATCTATGAAACAGAATCCTGGAAGTTCTGGAAAACAAAGGAAAATGTAAACTATTGGTATTTATATTGAATAATTACATCTTGACTGGAATGAATTTCCACAAACTGGAACGTAACAGAGAATTTCCAGCAAGTCACCTCTTTAACAACTGCTTTTCCCAGCATAGACTGGAATGGGAAACAGTGCAGTAATAGAAAAAGAAGTCTTGAGTCTGTGAGGGTTAACAGATAAGTGGTATCAGAATGAGTTAGGAAAATTTCTCGTATCTGCAACATAAAATAAAATAAATTTCCTCTTCAGATTGTTCCAAGCATCTAAAAATTAGAGACTTCTTCTGCCTTTTTCAATATTTGTGATTCCCAGTTTTAAGCTGAGCTTTAAAGTAGACAAATAACTTGCTCAGTTCAGGCTACATGCTTAATAATGTCGCTATCTGACCTATAAACAAAATGCCATCTGCTTAAGTTCTTATAACACACTCAGTAGCTCTTCATTGTCGTAGTAGGCACTCACACCTAAACAAAAATTTCAGACTTTTGCCAAGCAGATGTTTCGCTCCTTTAGCTTGGTACAGCTCTATACCCTGCACTATGCCTCAGCCATGTATTTTGTTCTGGTCTTACTTGTCACTGAAGGAGTGCATGAGACACCACCCCTTTGTGAGACCAGTCTTAGAATTTTAGCCAGCTTTTCTCTGGATAACCTAAGTGAACATTGGTGTGTGTGCAGGTGCACAAGTGTATGTGTCTGTGTGTTTTCATCTGGTGTTTCACTTCTGAGTTAGAAATGTATAACAGTGTATATGAACTCTATCTACATAGTGAAGTATCTATATAGGTTGTGTTTATATCAATATTTATATTTGTCTATGCTATAAATTGGGCAGTGTGTCTGAACATTGTGTAAATATGTCAGATGTCGAAAATTCCATAAAGTCACTGATGAGGGACTGAATGTTTGCTTTCTTCTTCTCCTAGAACACTTTTGAGAACCCCACTTGTAGAAAAGACGCAGTAGGATGCCAAATGCAGGAACCTCGAATGGCAATGCATATAGAGAGCTAAAAGTACACTATCAGATGACAGAAAAAGGAAAAATTAAAATAGTTTTCTGATTTGATATATTTCCTGATGGGATTGTGTACAGTATAGATTGATATTGATAAACATAACACAATGAAATTGTGATGAAAGTAAATTTTAATGTTTCAAAGTTTGGGGTTCTTTGTTTGTTTTTTGTAGTTACTAGCTGTTTTGTTGTTTACCAAAAAAACCCACCCCAACCAAAACAAACCAACCCAAATACAAACAAAACCTGAAACAAAAAAAACAACAACCACAGCTCACCAACAATTCAAATACAAACTAAGAACCAGTTAGTTACTTTGATTGACATTACTTTCAAGTGACATTACTATTGATGAGCAGCTACCACCTTCTTTTTACCTATGCTGTATGGACTATGTTTAAAAAATACAGTAGAAAAGTAAAATATAGAAAGGCTACCACAGTTGCCTTTGAGGATCTAATACAGCATTTGAGGACCTAAAGCTGTAGATTAAAATCTTTCTGAAAATACATAGTAGTAGTTTTTTTTAAAAGAACTCTATCTTAATTATTGCCAGTGTAAGTAAATCTTGTGTCCAAGTTGCAGTTCTTTACATGGCTGCCTACCAGTTCTATATACAGCAGATAAAACAGGTGCTATTCTGTATAAATACTGAAGTAAATATATATATATATAAGTATTGAATTATTATATGTAAGTTATATAAATATCTAGAAATTGTATAACTATAATATTTATATTAAAATTTTATATAAAATTTTAGAAGTATTACAAAGGAAAATACAAATGTAATAAAAATTAATGTAAGTACCACAGAGAATAATAAAAATTAGTTTGTTAAAATTAGCCATTAATTTAGCAGAAATAATAGGGCAACAGGTGAATCTTAGGAATGAAAGGAAGAAGGAAGGAAAGGAAGAAAGAAGGGAAGGAAAATAGATCCCTTGTATTTACTATAAAATACATAAAGAATCAGATATGATGATGAAAACATCATGAAACCCCAGAAAAAAAGATAGATGCCATAGCAATTTAGTCAACCTTGTTTTTAATGATTTATCTCTGGCCAAACTTGGTAGAGGAATTAATTGTCTCAAGCTGGGCTTTTGCTTAAGATTTATTCTTATCCAAGATGAAGAATATGAAAATTCACCTTAAAGATCATAGTTCCTGGGCAAGAAATTAATGAATTTAAGGCAACAAGAAATTTAATGGACTGATTGCCTGACTGAGTACCAAATTTTGTGCAATGCACCTGAAAAAGATTTTGCTTTAGTTAAGAAGAATGATGAATTATTTTTTTCTTTGTCAAAGTCTAGCTATTTGTTCTGGTCTGGAACAAAGACATTCCCAATTTAACAGCTTCCCTCTACAGTGCTATACAGGCCTTGCAAAGTTGCTACACGTTCTGCTGACAGTATGATTCATGTATGTGTAACAGTGGCAATTAAAAGTGTGGTTTCCACTGGCACACCAGGCAATAATATCTGAATTCATGGGTGATATTCCCAGAGTCAAAGAAATTCTCCTTTTAAAGGTGATTTAAATTGTTTTCATTATCTGTCAAACACTGGCAAACCCCAAGCCAATTCAAAAACCAATTCAATTAGTTTCCTTCCACTTACAGTCTTCCAAAAATCATAATGTAGTTAAAAGCCCTATTCATCAGACAGATCAGTTGTAGTCGAGCTACTAAATATCTATGGGCCATAAAGCTATCTTTCTGAGCAGAGCTACTGCGTAATAAGTGTGTGAGTTATTTTAAACAAAAATGCTAGAGAATGGTTGTTTCAAATGATAGATGAGCAGATAATCTTAGGTTTCAGGAATCTCTAAGTAATAATTTTCCTCAGGAAGGTCATTCTTAATAACAAAGTAAAAGACTGTATTTTTTTCCTCTTTCTTTTTTTTCAGATTTGATGGGGGGTTTGGTTTTTGAGCAACACCGTGATATGAACAATCATGTACATATATAAATGAAAAAATGCATATAGAAATATTTTATAAGTAATATGGGAACATGAGAAATAAAAGCATGTGCTCAGAACATCTGTGCCTAGCCAACTGTCTCACATACAGTTAGGTATATGGACATGTTTGACAAGGATGTATTATGAATGGGAAATTAATTAGTAAAAGGGTTATTTTTCCTCCAAAACTTCATCTTTGCAGTGCTGTTGAAGCTGAATTCAACTAGGGAAACAATCTAAAAAGTGTAAATATAATAAAGCATGATGAGCCATGTAATGTGTCACTCATTTTTATTGCCCAAGCGAGATCATGCACGAAGTAATTATGGCCTTACCTGATCTGTTGCTCATCATTTATATTATTTGCTCTAATTTATCCTACTATGCATACATCTTGCAGTCTTCTATTGCATCTTTTTTCCTGCTTCTTGCCCTTCATCTCCTGCTTTTCAAAGGCTAATGGGAATTAACTGCAAACTATTGTTTGATAAAGTGGTGTGGCTTGGTATTGTTAACAATCCTTACTTACTTTATTTTGGACATTAAAAGCTGTGACCAGGCAAGAAATCAGGGATTAAATCCCTTTAAAATTACTGTGAATAACTAGAGAAAAAAAAATCCAATTCAACATTGAGCCCCATTCAAAGACAATCACTACAACTTTCTTGAAATCTTAGTTATACAAATTTGTGGACGTTTTGAAAAAAAAACACCAAACAACAAAACACCAAACAAAACCCCAAAAAAGGCTTTGCATTGATAGCAAAAACAAGCATTCAAAAAGAGTTTTACTTAAACATTTTCTGAGAACCTTTTTTCTTAAGCATAAGACCAAACTTTGAGGACACTTAAATTTGTCAGGCTAGAAAAGTTTATACTTGTTAAGACATCACACTTCGAGAATTTTTATGTACAAATGATGAAATGCTTAAAAGCAAAATGGAACTACATTGATAAGAAAAACCTTCATGTATAGATTTGCGTAAATCACCTATTGGCCTGAATTATTAGAAGGCCTTCTAACCTAGGATAGGTTATGTGGTGCTGTAAACACTGAATTCTGGGTGAGAAACATTAAAAAAAAATAAAAATTGCTGCTCAGAGGAATAACAGAACCTAATCAGGTATCAAGACGACTAAGCTGTAGTGTTATTCAGTGATCACTACAGCAAGTTACTTTTAATACCTAAGCAATTTTATTGAATTCAGTGACACAATTTATATTAGCAGAATTAAGATTGATTGTAAATACTCACAAGATAAAGCTCATGTTTACACAAGATGTAGCAGACTATATTAAAAAAAACCTAGCAGGAGAAATTGCTATAAACTCAATATGAATTGTCAATAATTTCAGTCCAAAACAATGGCTAACATGGATCAGAGAATGGTGGACAATAGTTTGAAATTAAATGCTCTGCTCTAATGCAAAACATAAAACATTCACAAATAAATTATACCTAACATTGTATATAGAGTAGGTAGAGTTTGAAAAGTGTACTTTTTTTTTTCAGGCTTACAAAGGCTGAAAGACAAAGTGGAAACCAGTAAAAGCTTCTAAATGTTTTTTGACTTATACCTCACTATTTTCAAATCTAGAATAATGAATAAATTTAATTAAGTGAGATATTAGTAAGATCAATGGTCAAGCAAGATATTTATAATTTCAATTAATGATGTGATTTAAGTTTGCCATAAGCTTCAAACTGACAAAATATTGTACTTCCATTTTGAAAGCTTATTATAAATTTTCATTAACATTATACATATTAATAAAAAAGAACATGATTCTGTATAAGGAAGTGGCTTTACATAGACAAAAATATCCTTAGAATAGTTTTATTTGCACTGTGTTGGCCTATTGCAATGGCAAGCTGTTACACAAGAAATGACGATACCTCTTACCAGGGATCACAATAAGAATACTCACATTTGACATGGTTTTCAGATCTGGTATACCAAGCTGTAGTTCTGATTGAGAAGAATAAGCCATTTTTGTGAAATACCTCTTAATCTCAGTTAATCATTCACATTGGCTGGCTGTAAAATGTTTCATAATTTACAGACTGTGTAAAGCAAAAGGCACTTGTGTCATTTCTCTAGGCGTATAATGGATGAGAACTGAAATGATTCAGGTGAATGGACACTAGAGGGATGCTATCCTGCTGTAATATATTACAGTTACCCTGCAAGTAATAGAACAGGAACAATGTGCCTTTGTCCAAAGCTGGAATTTAAGCTTTAGTAAAATTCATTAAGTATATCAGGTGCTTCCTATAAAAGCAGACATGAGGTAGTTATCTTCTATTGACCAACATAAATCAGACTGGCAGTGCAGCTTTGTGCTTTTTGAATTATGTTTTGGTTCACAGCATCCCACCACACCTTGATTCTTAAAAGACACTATCTACTTAATCTGTTATTAAAAACTATAAAACCTACCACCAATAAAAACTTCAAAGCTTTCTGCACCATCATACTCATAATCTTGACAGACAAAGTAAAAACATTTTCAGAATATAGTTGGATTGTCTCTATGTTGCTTTATTTTTGGTACTTCCTAAGGTGAGATTGGCAAAAATAATGGAAGAGAAATTGCTTTTTTCCTTTATTCACAGTTCTGAATATTAATTTTAATTTTTTTTATTATTGCAGAGTTCAGTGAATTGTTCCATGTTAAAATGAGGTAAGTCAGTGAAAGAAAATAACTAGACACAGATGTGAATACCCTCACTCACACTGAATATTGCATTCTTTGAACAGCCTCTGCACTGTCACTGTGATTACTGGATTAAGATCCTACTACAACAGATTGAAACAGTGAAATTCTGCCCTGCAGACATTACGTGCAAAACTGTTATTCTGAATATCTAAATTATAAGAGAAGCCAGACAGAACAATGTCTTTTTATTTAAAAGTACTTCATGTTTTTAATGTGCTTATGACTTTCAGATTCCTTTCCTATTCATCTGCCCACCTGAGGACCCTCTGTTTTCCCCGTCAGCTATGCTAGTTTTAACTATTAGTTTTCCTGCCCTGCTGGTACCTTTTTTTTTGCTTTTTATGTTGTTCCATACATGCACATTTGTATCCAAAGGAACTCATCCTCAAAAGCTAGCATCTCACAACCTGAGCTTCCAGATCCATTTAGTGTTTATTGTGCTGGCAATAATAAACCTAGCTGTGAGTTTCATAATACATTAAAAATACTGCTTTATGCTACATGGATTGTCATTTCCTGAGTTACCTGCGTTGTACCATCTCTTAACTAAATCTTCCAGGTGCTCCTGTAGTACAGGTAACAGGCTGTCCTAGAGCTACTTAATAACAATATGAGCACAAATCCCAGCCAGGAAACTTTAGAAAAGTAGGCTGTGCCCTAAAGATTTATAATAAGCCCATACTATTTCCTCCCTTTGTAAATGAGCTAAGCAGTTCACATAGAAAGTCATCACTCTGTCAGTTCAGGGCAAATTAAAGTGGAATGCAATCATGGGAGGTAAGAAATCCAAATGGCAGAAGGAACTAGGAGGAGTCAGAAAACTGAGAACAGTTTAATTGCATCAGAATTGATTAGAAGGACTTGGGGAAATAATATAAGACTGAATAAAGAATATCAACATTGTGATGAGCTATATCTATACTGTGTACATAGTCAAGAGATACATTAGTAAAAATTATTTTAATATTTTTTGTCTTTTTTTAATAAACAGGAAATATTACAGTTATTTTACACCATCTTTGTTAAGTACTAGCTGTAGAGCTTGATTTGTATTTGAACTCAGTAGTGAAGAAAGGACACTGACTAGAGAAAATCTAAACCACGATGAAAAACCTCAGAAGTTTATAGAATGTGCCCAACAGGGAACGAGAGGGGATGAAAACAGTGCATTTTGGAGGTAAGCCAAAAAATAAGTGATATAGTATAATAACAATAAAGCCATTCAGGGTGAGTAAGACAAAATGGGCAAGAATTGTTTGAAGTAGCATAGAGGGAAAAGAAAATAAAAGTAGAGATGGTAAGGTGATTCTAAAGACAGCAGGGGATGACCTGACTCAGAAAAGAAAACCAAAATAAAAAAAAAAAAAAAAAAAAAAGAAAAGAAAAAGAAGGGCATGGAAGCTACAATTTCGTTCAAGCAAAATTGCTGAAACATTCTGACTAGCTGAATTCAATGGGAACATAGCATTGCATATGAGGAAAGACTGTGCATAAACAAGGTTCAGATAAACTGACCAAAACATAGCATTGGAAAGACTAGAATCTACAAACTATTGGATGCAAATATCATGTTTGCTATCATCCTCCAGAGATTTCCCTCTGTGCCTAGGATGAAAAAGAAGATAAAAGGACTGTGGCTTAATTAGGGCATGAATTTATTAGCTCAGCTCTTGTGGGAACTCTCTGGCAATAAATTGTTCAATGCACATCAAGATACCTTCCTTAATTGTTTTCACATGCTAGAAGTATATCATCAGCCATCCTTTCTCTCATTCCTGATTCTTATTCTTATTTCTCATATGCAGCTATCCGCCCCTTTAACAGAAGTGTTAAAAGGCACAGGAAGGAGAATCCACTCTTGTTACTCCAGACAGAATAATTAAACTTGCTTCTCAGCTCTGGGGTACCCCTTGATATCTGTCCATTTCCAACTCTGATTAATCATGCATTAGAGCATTTGTAGAACTGACAAATGCTTTGGAATCTTGCTTCAAATAAGCCTTCAGATAAGATCTAGTGCCTGGTACCTCCTTCTATTTCAAATTAACTTTTCAGATACCTTAATAACTTCCTTCTAAATTCAATCATCCTCATCCCTGAACAACCAATGTATTGAACATGATATTTTTGGTGGATGTCCATTAATCCTCCTGCTCCTAATAACTGACACGTTATCTGGCCTTGTCAACCCTGGAGATAACTCACCATATCCTTTCTGAATAATGTAGCCTCTGGGAGCAACTGGCACTAAGAAAAATGTCCCTGACCTGTCCTAAATTTCAATTTTTTTTTAGTTTATACTGATCCTTTTAAAAATCTCTGTAGCCTGTTATGCAATCGCAGTGTCAGGAGTCTGCCTTAGCAAATGAAGCAGGGTCATCAACATCTTTCTCTTCCAGAATCTGAGGACAGCTGGAGAGATGGGGGAAGTGGCCACCTGCCATATGTAGGGCAGAGCATTGTACCTCCACATCCAGCCACCAGCCAGCATGACTTGGCTTCCTTTCGTTGTAATTGTCCATCACCCCTTTAGCTCAGTACCTGCAGACTGAGAGTGAATATACAGGGCTGTTGTCTTTGGATTGCATGAACACTGCTGTGCGTGCCTGCTAGGACACCATATTCTATTTGCAGGGCTGTGAAAAAAGCAGTGGAGAAGGAGTATTTAAGCTCCTTATATGAAAGAATTAGCCTTTGTGTCAGAAGTTACTGTGTATTAGGGTACCATTCACAAAGCTATGAAGGCAGAGATACCAATTTGGATATCCTGCTGTGTTACTGGTATAATCAAATCTTAAAGGAACAAAACCTCCTGTTTCAGTAGGTTAACTATAATAACAAACAGTGCTTGATATGCAGGTGAATCTTTTTTTTTTTTTTTAAGAGGTGGTGCCCCCTTAAATTAATGAAAAAACTATGCCTGTATATGTTCTTCATTATTTCTCTAAAGTCTTCAAATGGCAGCTGATCTGAAATAATTAACTGCGTTCACAGAACAAATCTTCAAAGTTTCAAATCAATCATGAACAGGAAAATTATGACTTTTGTTTACTTTGAGGATTAAAAGGAACAGCATTTAGACAAACTTTTAAAAGGACATTTGGAGTCTTTCTTTTGAGCTTTCTATGTACCTGTACTATAGATAGAATTGTTTCTATTCAAGCATATTAGAGAAGGAAAGCCTAGGTGACCAATATTTCATTTTTAGGTGATTTAACTGATTTTACTATTAAATGTGGAATATGACAAGGCAACACAATTGGGTTTTTTGTGGGTTTTTTAATAAATTGGACCTCATAAATTTTTCCTTAATTTCTAATGAGTTACCAGTTTATTAGTTTTAAAGTAAATTTTAATTTTCTCTTAAGAACTTTCCTCCTTCTTTTTTGTAGAGCACAAGGTCTAGTTGCTATCAGCTCGGTGTTCATATTAAAAATGAGTTGTCTGCTCTTCACCTCTAGGAAATCTCAAAGAAAAGGCAGATGTTGTAGAGAACATCATTTTACTGGTTTAGAAATTAGTAACTAATCAAAATAGCTCAAACCAATGTTGTACAGTCAGTGCTTCAATTTAATCACCCCCTCTTTGTTGAGTTGTAGAGATCTCTAGATCCATCTTCTGCTGATATACTGAGACCAACACTCTACAGAAATTCCATTTTCAGTAGTAACTATGTTTTTCACTACTTATTAGAGTTTCCCTTGATATGTTTTTACCCGATTAAGTTGACTAGATATTAGCTCTCAGGACCCCAACTCAATATAGCAGAACAGATTCCCACAATTTTCAATTCTTTCCATGTTTTTAAAGCATCAATAGTTAAATTAACTTCCAATGCCTTAGTGTTCCTATCCATAAGAAATTGTGTAATTCTGCCTAGCAGAGGATAGTGCTTCTTCCGTAATGTCTGCAGCTACTGTCACCAGCACTAATCTCTATGACCTTTAAAAGCTTTGTTTTTCTCTTGGCTAACTTTTGTTTTCCTTTATTTTCCTCTTCTGTCTGGTCTGTGCAGCAGTATTGTCTTGCTTAGATGCCTTTGAGCAGGGGTCCTCAAACTACGGCCCAGATACGGCCCCCCAGGGTCCTCAATCCAGCCCCCGGTATTTACAGAACCCCCCACCGGGGGTTGCAGGGGAAAACCAAGCAGCCGCAGATGACTGCCTGCCACTGCATCCGCGCGCCGGCCCCCTGGATAAAAAGTTTGAGGACCCCTGCCTTTGCGTGAATAACTTACCTTGTACCTGAAGGGAGACGTTACTGTTCTTCAGTGTTGGCTTTTTTGCTGACAGTGATCTATTCCAAAGCATTCTTCAAGGATATTTTCTTTTGTTTCTTTGTTTTCTTTTCTTTTCCTGTCTTTTAGATATATTTTTAGTTTTCGGGGGGTTTTTTTTGGTTTTTCTTTTTAATTATTCTGCTTTCCTTTGGCCCATGCTGAACTACTAATCTCATTTATTCCCAAACACTGTCATTTCTTCTCTGCTTAAAATGTCCATTTTAAGTCCAACCTGACTTATTCCAACCTGACTGAGACCATTTATTTTTTCAAGAACTTTTCAATACAATTTAAATAAGTTAAAAAATAGTTTTTCAGGTTGTGTCAATCTCTACCCATCATAGGTGTATTCTACAGACAGTGAAGTGGCTCAGATCTCCTGTGGCCTCCAAACTTCTATAAACCTGACCTGTGTGCTTGCCTTGAGTACTTGAATAGTATTTACCTTAAGGCAGAAATATGGCCCTGTGCCTAGTGTGTGACTTTGCATCTATAACCAGTGAAAGAGTGGGAAAAGTGTTCCTTAAAGAAAAGTCTATTGAGCCGAGTGTTTTTTTCCTGTGTGTGCTCAGGCAACAGCACAAAGGGGCCCTTTCCTTCAGGATAGATTGGGGCCAAAGAATCAATTTAGAGACCTCTCATGAGAACCACCAAGAATTTTGAAGAGTTATAAGGTAGGACTGTTATGAGGACTGTTATGAGTGGCAAACACTTCAACCAACATCCAGAGTGCATCAACTTTAAGTAGCTTTTAGAAAGTCAGTGAAGTTTAGGATATAGAAGAGCTCCTTTGAACCTATGCTCTTATAATAACATGAGGCATTTCTTTGGCGTGTTGTAGCCATAAAGTTTAAGGTGTTACTACAGAGTCACAGAAGTCTCAGTTATCCTCACTTTGTTGGTGAAGTTACTGGAATATTTCCAGAAAATGTGGCTTTTCAGGGTTTAGCATTAAAGATTCTTTTGGGGAAAAAAGGAGGAAGAATTATTGTTTTGGAAAAGATGTTAGCACTGTGTAGGAAGCACTTTTTGACTCACAGCTTATGTGTGTCCTTGTGATGTTACTTCATCACAGAAATGTTAATACTGTTGATTTAAAATTACATGGTATGGACACAGCAGTGTTTCACAGCACTAATGAGTCCAGTATAATGTTATCTGAAACTAGATGGTAGCAACACATCTCTTCCACAGCCATTCTATGCTCTGACACATTTTGTGAGCTGCATGGCATGTGGCAGACTGCTTAGTGGAGATAGAATCCTCCTTACAGATCTGAGTGCTTTACCATCTGAGGGAAAATTTGGTGCATAAATGTCCCTATAAAACACTCGTCTATCAAGGTGACTTATTGTCTCTAAATGATTTTTCTACAGTGGTCAAATTAATACACATTGTTAAAATTGGAAAACTTCAAAAGTATTTTTTTTGCTCAACTGATTTTTTTTCTGTTTCTTCAAAGCTTCATAACTGTATCAAAAAATCAATAGCTTAGGACAGGCAATGAATTGTTGCTGGTTCAGAAAACCATTCTGGGTGTGAACTGTGAACTGTTGCTGGTAGACTGCAGTTATTGGCAGAGCTGACAGTAGTTCTTGGTTTATAAAGTAGTTGTTAGAACCATTCGGCCATAGAACATCATTTTATGGAAATTTTAAGTAAACCTGAAAATTATGCATGTTGGTAGTGCTTCCACTGCATGGCGATTTCATGAAAGTGAAAGCTGCCTCATTCAAATATGTTCTCAATAACATACTCAAGGGGTACTGAATGCTTTCTGGTGCAAAAACTGATGTGAAAAGAAAATGTCTTACGCCATAAACAGGGCTTTTAGGGAGGAGGGTGCATGGGAATCCTGCCCATATCACAGATTCTGCAGTTAAAATCCTTTTCTCTGTTTGTCCTAAATGAAAAAGGAAAGGCCTTCTCAGAAATACAGTTGGAAAGTTAGGGGGAGATTGATCAGGCTAAGACTGATCAGCTGAAGGTGAGCCTTTAGAGATTAGTTATCACTAGGCAAAAGAGAACATTTAAACTACCTTAAAATAAATAGTCATATCTACTTTTAGGAGTAAATTAATCTGTAGATTTGTTGACACAGCACACCATTCCTTCCTGGCACAATGTGTACAAGGGGAAATTAGACAATAAATAATATTTTACTTTGATCTGATTTGCACAAAGCATAATATTGTACATTGCCTTCCTTCATTTATCATACTGGGATTTCATCCCAAACGTCCAGCATTTATTTAATTCCTTGTACACACTGTTTAAACAGACTGAATTAGTAGAGAATGCAGAGACTAGTTGATGAGTTAAAATAAATTGTACATATTCATGCCAGAAAAGAAATTAAAAATTTCCAGTTGATTTACAGCTAGAAAAACATGCATGTCATCGAGTAATAAGTCTAAGTGGATTGAATAAATGTCAGGATGGGTTTAAGGAAATTGAAAAACAAACTATCATCAGAGGCAACTGAGTGTGGGCGGTATAGTGCATCTGATATGGAATGGAAGACTAAAGAATAAAATTAAGAAGAATAAACATGGTGTTGAGAGAAATATGTATAGTAAATATGAGAAAGTACATCAGAGCTCACATACATATTATATCTCCCACCTACATAAAATTCAAAAGATCACTAAGAAAGGACCAATGCCTTAAATATATTGAAAAAATAAATAAGTGCCCACATGGGTAGACCTTGCCCTGAAAAATATTCATCACTTTCATTCATTTGAAATTCACAATGGAATGTGAAGGAAGAGATCCGGGAAGTAGTGCTGGAAGATGTGCCTTTAGTGAAGTAGAAAGAATATGAAGGAAAAATTGCTGCACAAGTTGATCAATAACTTACAATCAAAATTAGTCAAAATTATGTCAGGTTGGGTTTTTCCACTGCTGATGGGTATGAAACACTGCTTTAAATAGAATCCTATCTCTAAAACCCATGGCTCATACCTACAGCCCATCCTGACAAAGGCAGAATTGCAATAAAAGTTTTATGTATCCTTTGGACAATTCCTGATTAGGGAAACGTGGCAATTACCTTGTGTTTTAGAAATACATTGAGTTATAGGAATAAGATTTCTTTCTTAGGGTTTTACAATAAAAAAGCAAAAATGCAAAAAATTCAGTCTAGTCAAACACATCCAGGACTCCTTAGTTTAAGGAGTGTACTTACTCCATCTTTACTCTCCTTCTCATTATACCCTGCATGCTGACCTCATTACAAAAACAATCTGCCTTATGGGAGAAGATTGGGAACAGTGATATATTTTATCAGTTATAGTAGTTGCAGTCCTGTTTTTAGTCTGGATGATTCTGAATTGTTCATTATCAAACGTCTCAGCACCTAGAAATTCAGAGGTTTGGAACTGCTGTTGTTGAATAGGTTTAATCTCACAGAATTATCTGCAGACACTTGACTTCTGTCAGCATGGCCTGGATAAATATTCTGGAAGATGATACAATGAGTTGAAACATTTTGTGAGAGCTGTGATTGTGTTGTGAAGTGACCTAAGCAAAACCAAGAAATGATGGGAATGACTGCCTCTACCTGAAAGTGATACTTACAGTTAAAGTGAAGATAAGAATGCGTACTTGAAAAAATCCAAGGTGTCTCACTTCAGCTGTATGGGGTAGCTTGGGTCAAGTATTACATGGGTGTCTGCTTGCTATAGGAATGGTCAGCAGTTAGAATATATAAAAATAGATCTGTGAGGTTAAGGGAGGGAGATGTGTTTCTAGTACAGTGAAAAAAGTGATGGGTTGTAAAACTTTCGTTTGTATCTCTTCGTATGAAGTAGGCCAAACATTATGTACATACTGGCAGCTGGGCTCCACATGCACAATTTATAGACAAAATGAATGTGTGTGAGAGGCAGATTGTACACCTGCCTTAATACAAAAAGGTGGAAAATATTTTGTTTTGAGACTTAATAATATACTCCTGAGTCATCAGAATTTGTTTTGGTGAATATGGCACTAGGAGAGGACAGAAAAGATCATCATCATCAGTATTTCTTTGAAAATAATTTGTTCATTTTTTGGAGGTATTTCATCACTACTGGACTTATTATTATTATTTTCATTTTATTTTTAATGGAATAGTTTCTAAAAGTCTGTTAATTTCATCAGATCTTTGTTGGCAGTTGCAAGGCAGGTGCGATATAAGTGTAAGGTGCTGTGATTTCTGCACGTTTCTGTTCCCATACTTTCCAGAAGATGTTGTTACAGTGAATGTTATTACTGTTAATTTTTCAAAATTACTAGAATTTCTAGTAACATGGCTAGTGAGAGAAATCATGAGTATCACCTGTGTCCTAGTCTTGAGTGACTTACAATATGGAAGTCTATGCAAACAGGAACACGTGAGGTAAGACCAGCTGTTAATTTCCATCATGATCCATACCTTTTAAACATTTCTGGCTCAACAATTAAGCTTAGATTTTTTTTAACATATAGCTGCCAAAGACCATTTTCCTTTGCTCTGTGTCATTTGCTGCCCTTTATACAAAGTACAGACACCATTTTAATGAATGACCACACTTTTTTTCTTGACTACTGTCTGTTTCTCCAGCACATAAAGTAATGGCACATTAATATACCTTATAGACAGCTATCACTGAATTACCTCTGATGTCCCCATCTCACCGATGTTAGGCCTATTAACAAACTATATTCTCTCTTAGTGCATGGAATCTTACTTACTGAATCACAGAAAAGTTGTGGAAGGATGCAAGAGTTGGGAGTGTCAAGATTTTGGATTATGTGATGAAGAACTGCCAAAGCACAAAAATCACAAGGCAGGTCAGTGTACATGTGTATAGGTCTTGTGATGCTGGATCACTGGGGTGAAACCAGAAAAAGCGCGGATTCTGCTGGGTCTTTTTTAGATTGAAGACACTGTGAAAGGCATAGCTCTGACTACACTGCACTACCCTTTGAGGAGACCGTCAAGTTCAAGGAAAGCTATTTTGCATGGTCAGGGCTATCATTGTTTGAATTTCCTTAGAGCTTGGACATCAAATTTGCCCACAAGGCACACTAAATGAAAAAGTGTGCTTTGCAAGTATGAGCAAAGTCAGACTTTCAAGAAAAAAGGTCTCGGAAAAATATCTGTAAAGCTTTTGCTTTATTGTAATAGGGCATCAGCAAAAGATTGAAAGAAATTAAAGACAACCATGAAAATAATAGACATTTATCATGCTATGGATCATTGTCCCAAAGTGAATGATAGAGACTTAGCCACTTGGGAAATTCTAAGTCAGAGTGAACAAAACACTTGAAAATCTATTAGTTGAAGCTTAGCTGAAGCAACTGACAGATGAATGAATGAAAAGAGTCTAAAATAATGAGTCTTTTCACTCATTTACTTCAAATAATTTTGTTGGAGGAAGGAGAAGAGAGATGTGCTGGGATGGGAAAGTACGAGGAAGTGATGAGGGAAGAGGAAGGTTTAAATTAAAGCAATTTAAATCCAAATATACCGAATAAGTGTAGATAACTAGGAAGCAGAATGGTTTCTATAATCTATGAAATGAGAAAGGAAGGTAACATAAGAAAAAAGATGGAAGAAATAGGAGTAGAAAATGAAATACTATGCATAACAGGACTTAAAATTAGCACAGTGAATGTATGGCAGAATGGAAGAAAGAAATAAAGACAGATGTATAGAACAATATGAGAAAATAGCAATTAAAAAAAAACATGAAAGAAGGAGTTAGCAAAAAGTTATCAGCTGTTGAAAACAAGCCACTTGGACAAATACAGAAATAAAATTGAAGTTTTGTATTTTATTGCCACCAAATACAGCAATGAAATTATTTTGCTCAAATAAGGCACAGCGACATAAATTGGGAAGTGATGTATAACACTCTCTGATCTTTACATGCTGAGATAGTATCAGAAGACAATTTCTTACATCTTTACAATAACTAGTAAACTAAATTTGGTTTTCACTACCACCGATTTAAAAGTTTATTTTTAGTGTTTATATTTAGTGTTATACCTCTTAACTGGGGTTAGGAGACCTTAATTAGATTCTTTTGCTAATAAATAGGGCTCTGAAAATTAGCCCCTATTTCAGCCAATCTTACTTTCCATAGTTTATTATTACCAGAACTATTTTTCAGTCAGTCTTTATAGTTGATCATTATATAATCAAATCTTTACTTCCAGCTACCTTAAAGTTACACGACTGATAGCTACCTTTAGCAACCGAGTTTTTTACTGTGTTCATCTCCCATGCATTGTGAAAGGAAATAAGGGACACATGCATTTTCCAACACCTGTAGGATAGGACTGTTCTGAGGAAACCATATACTAAGGTTCTAGCTCATTAACATAATTAGCTGTATGCAAGGAGAAACAGCAAATGAATGTTATCATTTCTAGATATATCAGTACTTAATCAGTACTTACACCTTGGAGTAACAAAGCAAATAAACATAAATGCCTTACTGACCTAAATTATCAGCTTATCACAGATGTAAAAATCAAAGTAAACCTGTCTATCACCAAACTTCAAGATGAACAATTCAGCACATACAATAACAAGATAGTGATGACATAAGTATCTAGTTGAGGGACCTACAGGTACACTTTCCCAGGTATCAGCCAGAGGTACTGTACAAGTAGGGTCGAGTGTGAGACTCATTTGGGGTGCCTGTGAGAACTCTGGCCAAGCATAAAACAAAAGAAACTGGTTTAGGTCTACCAGTTCTGGTTTCCAGGGTGCAGCAGAGACCTGCTTCTTTTGGGGCCAGCTTAGTTTTTTTTACTGTCAGGGGACAGATTAATAACAGGTCTTTCTTTCTCACAGTTTAGCCATGTAAGCTACTGGCCAAACACATTGTGAACTGTTGCTCGGGTCACTACTATTTTGCCACCTTGCACACTGCAAGTAGTTTGCTTTTCCAGTCATGTTGCTTCACTGATAAATATTGTGAGATGTACTCTCCATTGCAGTAGTCTGGAAAGAGGCCCAAGTTATTAAGATCCTGAAGGACCTTACTCTGCTCAAACCAAACGCTAAGTTGAGATCTCAATCAGGAACTACAGCAAACATTCAGGATCTGGAACTTATAGGTATGAACCTGCTTCTCTGTTTTCTCCTGCCTGTTTTACATTGGGCAAGCGCTGGCTTGGTCCTACACCTCTCCATAGATCAGCAGCCTGAGCAGAATTCTTCCAGAGTAAGAGTGTTGTCAGGCTCATGTTTTGGGAGTTACAAAAGTCTATCTATCCTCAACAGTCCTCATCTGTAGTTTTTCATGAAGAGTTTAAAGCAGCTGTGCAACAATTGGCTACAGCCTATTAAACCTAGATTTCTTAATACCTGTTGGATTTGTATGCATGCTTCTTTATCATGCTTCCCTGCAGGCTGGTGTTGCACCATTCTTATAAAATCAAATAGCTGAATAAATGGAGCTTGTGTATACAAGTGCAACATTCAGTGAGTTTGGTCTAATTAGTTTTGTGTTACAGTTTTGACTGGACCTTGCAAGAGATATATTTCATTGAAATGCAAGGATTTCAAGAGAGCTGCACTTCTGTTCTGAGCCAGATCCAGTGCATCCATACTATCTCTGACAGATGTTTATCAAGTATATTGCTTGACTCCAAACACAAACAGATCATAACATACCTAAGTGTCCAGTACCTCTGCCTCATAAATAACTGAAAGCTGAAAATGGCAAAGCAAACTATCTACTGGTCCTGTGGAAAGGATCTGGTTTTTAGCCCACCCTAAATATTTTTTCTCTATTACTTTATCCTAGGAGACTTTACAAGGAAAATAGAAAAGAAAGAGGAAAAGGAAGAGAAAAAGAAAAAATGTCATAGTATTATATGAATGTGATGAAAGTGGAATGGTCCTAGGGAACAATCAACAGTAATTTACACTTGGCATATTAAGTAAACAGACAACTCTTCCAAATTATAGTATTTGTGAATGTCAGAAAAGGCTATGAGGACTGTTAAAAAAGCATTTTAGATTTATTCAGTAATGACATGAGGTTTATTATAAGCCAGCTAGGAAGAATATAAATTATCTTATCTCAATACTCTAAATTTTTGGAATACTTAAATTCTGTCATCTTGAAACTACTGCAATAATTGTATACCATTGAATATGTTCTTTTGTTAAAAATAGAATATCGTCATATGAACAGAATAAGAAATGTTTGACATTTAAATAGTCCATTAAATTCAGTCCAACTTCCTTCACTTCTGTGGCATTTTAAATGTTTAGAAATGAGCAGGCATGTTTCCCTGCATGTTACATGGATACAGCATTTGACTCTTTGCTAAGACCAAGTTATTTGAAAGTTAGAGGACTATCTTCTTTCTTTTTGTTTGACCCACATTTACAAAGTAGTAGGGCTAGGTAAAAAATTTGAGACATCTATGGTTGATAATTTTTATGGCCTAAATGAATTCCATTAATTTGATTCAGAGAAAGGCAGTCTCTTGTGCTTATAGTTCTAAGATTTCACCTTTATTTTTTCATTTTACTATAGGAATGAAGAAAAGCTGTAGCTTTTAAGTAACTAGGATCACACCTCTTGAAAGCTTTGTCTATCAATGAATTCTTGAGCTGTACTTACCGAAGAATTTTGAGTGAGAATTGAAGCTCATTGAGGCATCTTTGTCATTTACATATAGAAATCTGGCTTTTTCAGAAAAAAATACAGAAAAAATAAATTATACATCAACTGTGTTGGGTTTTCTCATGCATTTTGCACATAGGCACAGAATCACAGGGTGGTCAGGGCTGGAAGGGACCTCTGGAGATCATCTAGTCCAACCTCCTGCTGAAGCAGGTTGTACAGGGTCATGTCCAGGCAGGTTTTGGATATCTCCAGAGAAGAAGACTCCACAGCCTCTCTGGGCAGCCTGTGCCAGTGATCTGTCACCCTCAAAGTAAAGAAGTTCTTCCTCACATTCAGGTGGATCTTCCTGGGTTGCAGTTTGTGCCTGTTACCCCTTGTCCTGTTGCTGGGCACTACTGGAAAAAGCCTGGCCCTGTTCCCTTGACACTCACCCTCAAGATATTTGTAGACATTAATAAGATCCCATCAGTCTCCTCTTCTCCAGGCTAAAATTCAGTCATGATTTGTACTGGCGATAATACAATTGACAGAATAATAAAGATGCCACAATTTGGTCAGTATCTCCAGGTTTGTCTTGGCAATACACATCTTAAGCAACAGCTCAGGGAATGGTCTTAAAAGGTTTGACAGAAGAGAGCCTCCTGTCTGGCTGTGTTTGGCAACGGGATCCAGAAAAGGGCCCTCTCGCACTTCAGCCTTCTGCTTTAAATCAACCGTGACTGACGGTAGCGTTTTCTCTCTGGAATGTCTCAGTGGTCTGGGTTCTACTGGTTATGGTCAGGAGCAGGCTGTCACCTTCCCAGTGCACAGCCTGTGTGGAGGGAGGCCCATAGGTCATGTTCCACTGTGGATTCTGCATGAGAAGACTTGCCTGGTCTGGAACAACTCTCCATGTTCCTATAGGCCAGCCTGGCCTGGTTTGTTTGGGTTTTCTAGCAGCAGTACTTTCTCTCAAAGATCACTCAAATTCTTCCTTGCTTTGAATAATGTGGTTGTTACAAGTCTGTGGAACATAGAAGAACAGAGATGGACCTGGATTCTTGGTGCCAAGGAAGAAGACAGTTTTAGAGTAAAGAATTTTCCTTTTTAAATTGTTTCTCTCATTTCCAAGGTGTTGTCTTCCTTGCCCTCCTCCTATGCCACTAGCTAACCTGGTGATGTCTCCAAGCTAGAGGTGGTAGTGGCACTTGAGTTGTGCAGGTCTGTAGCTCAGCTGAGACCTTGGCTGGGTACATGCTGCTATCCATCATGTTTGGCCTCCTCAATAAGTAGGTTCTCAGTGGTCAGCCTGGCAGTAAGGCAGAGGAGCAGGTGGCACATAAGAAAAATGAGCATTTTAACCATCAGGTTCTAATGCCTACTTTCAACTCTTTCTGTTGAAACTCAGCTAATAAACTCAAATAAGTTGACAAAATCCTCAGCTCTCCATCAGTCCTAAGTACTTGCAACAGCAGAATGTAAAGACCCTAGGTAACTCTGCTAACATATAGATCTTGACAGCTTCATAAAGAGAAGTTTTTGTAAAGATATGGTGGGTATTAAATACTGTCTATAGTCTAATCTAGGTGTATATGTACATTCAGGGTCTGCTTCCTACAGCCTACCAAATAAGGCTTGGGAAAAATAGCTACTTTTTGGACCAAAGAAAATTGAAATCACATTCATAGATTTAAGTGCCTAAACCCCAGGCCTGCGGGTTATGCAAAATGGATGTGAACTCATTTCTTTAACCAAAAATGTGTTCCCCCATTCACAGAATTTTCACAGGAAATAATGCTTTACAGTACTTAAAAGAACAGTTTGATTGGTTTTAATTATTGTTTTAGACATTTTACAGTCTTAAAATATCTTTTAAATGAAAAAAGTATATGGTTGCAGATTATTTATTCGGTTTGCCTCCTTCAGAAGCATAGCAATTCAAGTCTTAAAGAAAAACATAGAATGTGATAGGAAGTCTGTAAGAAGGAAGATGAAATGGTTGATAAAACCTCAGCAAATATAATTAGCTAAATCCAGGTTCGAACTTAAAAAAAAATATTCACTCAAGTGTTAGATTGAATTAACCTAATTTTGATATTAGTATTTTTAGAAGCTCATTTTGTTCAAGTAAGAAATAATCCTTCTACTTCATCCTCTCCCAATTCTCTACTTCTTAAATTCCTACAGACTCATTTACTGCAATAATTTCAGGGCTGCTAACCTCTTGTGTGGAAGTCACAGATTATATCCATCCCACATGGTAGGTCCCTTCATACCTGAGCTTTTAGGAAAAGCAGAGCACATGCTGTATCTGCACTAGGAGGCCCATGCTGCTGAGACCTCTTCTACTGATCACTAACCCTGGGGTTCCTGAGCACTGACTTATGTTCAAGCCTTGCTGCCAAAGGGCCAGAAGGCATCTACACTGGATATTATGATGCAGTGGATAGCACAGACCCATTAATGTCAGGTTGCTCGATCTGTCTTTCTGACTGTCTGGATGTTCCTTTGCCTGACCTGCCTGCCCCCTGCCCATCCTCCTGGTCACAAAAGCAGGTGACCCTGACAGTGGGATCAGAATGACAGATCTGGTTTATTGTCCTCTTCCAATTGTTGTTATCAAGCACAGGGCTATCCAGCAGATATTCAACCTGATCTAGCTGAAGATCACAGAATCATAGAACGGTTTAGGTTGGAAGGGACCTTAAAGATCATCTAGTTCCAACCCCCCTGCCATGGGCAGGGACACCTTCCACTCAACCAGGTTGCTCCAGGCCCCATCCAGCCTGGCCTTGAGCACTTCAGGGATGGGGCATCCACAGCTTCTCTGGGCAACCTGGGCCAGGGGCTCACCATCCTCACAGTAAAGAATTTCTTCCTAATATCTAATCTAAATCTACCCTCTTTCAATTTAAAGCTATTCCCCATTCTCCTATCACTACATGCCCTTTTAAAAAGTCTCTCTCTAGCTTTCTTGTAGGTCTCCTTTAGGTACTGGAAGGCCACTGTAAGGTCTCCCCACAACCTTCTCTCTTCCAGGCTGAACAACCCTGACTTTCTCAGCCTGTCCTCATAGGAGAGGTGTTCTAGCCCTCTAATCATTTTCATGATCCTGCTCGTTTGTCCTGATTTCAGCTGGGCTAGAGTTAATTTTCTTCTTAGTAGCTGGTGCAGTGCTGTGTTTTGGATTTGATGTGAGAACAATGCTGACAGCACACGGATGGGTTTGGTTGTTGCTAAGTAATATTTATACTAAGTCAAGGACTTTTCAGTTTCTCATGGCCTGCCAGAGAGAGGGCTGGAGGGGCACAGGAAATTGTGAAAGGACACAGCTAGGACAGCTGACCTGAACTGGCCAAAGGTCCATATGATATCATGCTGAGTATATAAGTCAGGAGAAAAAGAGGGAAGGGGGGAACATTCAGTTTTATGGTGTTTGTCTTCCTAAGTAAGTGTTATGCATGATGGAGCCCGACTTTCCTGGAGATGGCTGAACGCCTGCCTGCCCACGGGAAGTGGTGAATGAATCCCTTGTTTTGCTTTGCTTCTGTGTGCAGCTTCTGCTTTACCTGTTAAACTGTCTTTATCTCAACCCACGAGTTTTCTCACTTTCATTCTTCCGACCCTCCCTCCCATTACACTGTGGGGAGAGGCAGCAAGGAGCTGCGTGGTGCCTGGTTGCCAGTCGGGGTTAAACCAGGACATTGTTGCAGGGGGAGTTGGACTTGATGACCTTTAAAGGTCTCTTCCAGCCCAAACTATTCTATGATTCTATATTCATAGACAATCCTGACAACTTTTGCATACCATATTATCCCTTTTCCCGTTTTTCAGCCCTCCTTTTGAAGGCATTTGTGGCTCCCTGTCTCTTCCCCAGTCTCACGCCAAATGATTTACCCAACACAACTGCTGTTTCTGTATAGGTCCCAGTATTGCAATAACCATGCCCAAATCTGGAGCTTCTGATACCTTTATCAAGGTATTCTCAGCCTCATATGCTGATAACTGATAAGGTTACCTAGGTACAGGTAGCCTCAAAAGATCCCAGGTACTCCTTTCCAAATATCTGTGACGTTCAGCCATTTCTTGCATACCTCCCTGTTAACCACATGTAAAATCCAGCCTTCCTTCATGGTGCTATCTACAACTTTTGGCTGCTTCTCACACTGTTATCTATCATATTCAGCAGCTTCTTAAGCACACCCAATAACTTTTAATAGTCTGTTCTTAGGTAAATCTCAGGACAGGACCTTGTCAGTGGTGTAATTATTTACCTGTAACCTTAACCTGGTGCTTAGCCACTTTTAGAGTATCTTGAGGTCTCAGATATATTATATTTCACAGTAGAATACACCTTTCCTTAGGAAATCATGAGGATTGTCATTTGAATAAGTGGGAATTATTTGTATAAATCTATACACATTGTGAAGAGAACAAACCTCTCCATTAAAAAATTTCCTGATATTCAATTTCACTGACAAAAGGCAAAAAGGAGTATTAAAACCATGCTGCATGTGACATAAATTGCTCACAAGCAACTGCGGGATTATCCATTCTTATCTGAACCTCACATTACTTTGTTGAAAATTTAGTTCTGACATTTGCTGAGTATCCTGTGTGCTTAACCAAGTGTGGATTCAACAACAACAAAAAAGGAATGAAATCAAAATGCACATTTTTGTCTACAAAATCGGGTCATACATTGCAGCATTTGGTTGTTTTACTTGATCACAAAAAGCTGTGCTTGTGTAACATTAAGGCTTTTGCAAAGTTTGACTAAATGAATGTCACAGAATATACAAGAGTCAAGAGGCTTTGAGGTTTTTTTCTTCCAAGTCTGTACATTTTTCTTGTCTAAATAGGATTTAGTAACCATTACTTCACCAACATGTTTGACTATGCTCATAATCAGCATTTTCACAGCTTTTACTAAGTTTTACACAGTATTGAACTGTGTAAGTAGCCAGAGTTCAAAGAACTGTTTATGCCTTGAAATATATTGCTTTTTGTGTGGAAATTCTTGGGATGTGTGAGATGGAATGATCAGATTATCCATTTCCTCGTAGTTGCATGACAGGTGATGTAATAGGAAGAAAAATGTTGACCTTTCATTAGTATCCAGAAAGGATATCACTATTATGCTCAAAAATCTTTCTTAAGATGGTAACTTAAGATGGGGGGATGGTAACTACAGAATACGTACAAGACAAATAAAGAACAAACTAAAGGTAAATGGAGAAGATAAAGGGCAGTTGTGGTAAACAAAGAGCAACAGAATTAGGAATGGCAAAATCAATACTCTATTTTAAGCGGTGAACTGGGACCAGTCTTTAGGTACGATTCAGTGACTAACAACACTCTCTTGCGTGCACAAAGAGGCAAGTTTAGGGTGGAATAGATTACTTATCTTAGGGAAGAAAGTATCTACAACTATACTCTGCCCTTGAAATGCCCTTTAAGTGTATGTGTATCTAAGGTCTAGATAGCTCAGGAGTTATTTTCTCTTGAATATGATCTTGGAATTAAAAATACATATAAATATATAACCATGAGAATATTGAAAACTTGTCTCTGTTGTGCATACTTCATGAAATTAACTGAAATGGAATCTTTTCACTGTGGGAGGCTGCTTGTTTAGGAGGTTTTAATATTCTTCACATTTAATGAAATGAGGAATGCCAGCTGCTCAACTTGGTCCAAATTAAAAGATTAATTTCTTAAGAACATAAATGTATCAATATGTGAAGGCAGTGGCAAGTAAAATTCATAGGGAAAAGAAGGTTTTTCTCAACCTTTTTTCCTGTTATGGTTTAGGAGAGGATATAGAGTAGGAAACTATTTGGAAATGTAGCACAGCTCAGCATACTGTCTGTGCGTTGGCACCTTTGCATGCCCATGTGTATAAGCTTTTGCAAAATTTCACTGGGAACTTACTCTACATTTACTCTTTTTTTTTTTTCAACATATTGAAATTTTACTAACCACCATAGTTTCAAAGGACCATTACATCATCCCATGCCTGCAATTTACTGCAGTAGACCTTCACTTCCACTTTGGAATTCCTCAGATTCATATAGATAAGTTGATGGCTGTTGTACACTGACACTTATTTCAGCAAAAGCTTCTGGCTAGGCTGAAGAGGAATAGAAAGTTTTAAGATTTCCCCTGGTATCTCTTCGATGCAGCTGAGATTTGGTAAGCTCATCATACCACATTATGACGGTGTCTTCTGTAAACCTCCAGCACTTACTAACCATAAACTTCATCAGTTTTGTAGCTGGTCTCTGCACGAGTACAGATTACACTTTTGCTTCAGAGCTATATGTGATTCCAGATACTACTTTCTTCTACTCAGTCAGCAGAAAAAATCTCTAATTATGTTGTGGGCACAGTCAATAGAGTCAGCAAAACAAAACTCATTATGTATTACAAAAAACCCAGCAGTGGACAGCTCATGCAAATTCTTCATGGAATTACAGAAAATATTAGAAAAAAAGTTCTGACTTGCTGTCACCTTGATAAGTTCTTGAACTATTTTTGTTTTCTTTCCATGGTGAATTGACATTGCAATTTCATCCGTTATATTATTTTGGCAAAGTTTCTTTGTTATAGACATTGCACAGAAACGCTACTAAAACACTGGAAATTCATTAACTCATAGTCCATAAAGTTGTTAGCTTTAGAAATATATGTTGGCTATGGTTGGTTTGTGCTGTAGTAAAATACAGTTCATGTTTTCCTACTAAGTCTTTTTTTTCTCCCTGTTGCACAGAGTGAAGAGGACAAGGGAGCAAGAGAACATATGCATAATCCTGTTCAACCATAGCCTGCTGTGTTCTACTTTTGCTTCTGACTCAAATGATCTCTGTAAACTTTGTGCAAGTAATTTGAAAAACCTCATGATACCAACTAAAGTCTTGAACTATAAATCTTCCCCATTTTCATGGACTCTTGAACAATTTGTGGGTTTTGGAGATTTTTCTGCTTTTTTCTGTTTCAGTGAATGACCATTTATACTTAATGTGTGGTTTTCTTCTGCCTGTATTTGCAATTTATTTATTTTTCGATTCTGTCTCCGTGCATAGATGTAAAAGCAGGATGATATAACCACCTTCCTTCAGTCTTCTCTACCACACACATTTCTTAAAAAAAAAAAAAAAAGAAACGGGGGGGGGGGGGGGGGGGGGGGCGGCAGATTTTGAATTCCTTACAGTATGCAAAGGGAGATAGCTTGCTGATTGCCCTGCACTTGCTCTTATCATATGTGTTGCTCTGTTTTGTAGTCTCACATTCCAGCAGAAGTGACAGCAGTCAGAGAACAGGAGAGAACAGGAAAGAAAAATTAACAGAAATATAGTTAGGTAGATTTGATTTATGTTAAAGGTTTATGTTAAATTGGATATTTGGTCAAATGCATACTGTACACATAAAAAGAAACCCCTAACATAATCACTGCTCAGAACTATATTAGATCTAACAAGTCAGATACATTTTGAAAATTAATACCACCACCACACAAAAACAATCAACATCAATGCTGGCTTCCCTGAAAAAAAAAGCAACAAAACTAAAACTTGTCAAAAACCCCCTTAATTTTTAGAGTAAATTTTAATGTTAATGTATTTTAGATTTGGGGGGTTTTGTTTGTCTTTGGTTGGTTGGCTTTGATTTTTCAGGTTTTTTTCTGTAACAAGTGGTATTCTTTTTTTTGTCTTTAACATGACTAAGCACTAGACTGAGTTGTAACTATGCTAGTTCTCTTTTCTGAACATAAATTTAATTTTTTTTTTCTCATTAAAGTTTATAAACCTATTTGCAGATTATTATGATCCTTTAAATTCCAGACTAGAATTTTTGTCCCTTAATCTCTAATTATTTTTTTTCTGAACCAATTCCTGGACAGCGTATAACCATTTTTGTTCACTCAGTCCCTGAAGAACATTAATACTGTGTGAAACTATGATTATTTCATAGAGATGTACTTGACCATGTATGTCTGGTGAAATCCTTTGAGTTCCCTACTGAAACAGAATCAAGCTAAAATATCTGATATCTGAAGACTGGAAAGTCTGATATAATTTAACAAATTCCAGCTATGTTGTTTCTGATCCACATAAATGATAGAAGTAGGATCAAGTTCTATTTGTATTCCCTTTTGTATTCTGTCAAATGCACTCACAATTTTTTTTCCTTTCATTTGAAAAAGGTGAAGCAAATCTGTAATCTTAAAAACTACTTTTACATAGTTTCCTAACACTGAAATTTATCTTAGATTTATAATATATCATTGACTGAAGTGAACAATATTGCTCTAGACGATCAGCAGACAGTGTTATGATGTTACCATTGGTAGAAACCTCAGAAAACTGTCAAACTTACAAAGCAATCAACATTAACTTTGAATAACAAGCTTTGTCCAAAATACAAATATGTATCAACTGTAAAGTATTTTTGAAACTGCTGTGAATAAAGACCTCACTCAACTGACATTTCAGCCTTAACACAATCACATGATAAAGATGAAAGAGGCACTGTAGCTGTATACTAAAAATAGGTTTTTGTATGGGTAAGTGGGCATCAGCACTGCAAATTCCTGCTGCACAATTTCTATGTGCAATGGTATTTGCAATCAGACACAGATCCAAGTCAATGCTGTCTCTGATCTGTTTTCACATGCTTTAATTCCACTTGCAATTGACAGCATGTTTGTTTCTCACAGAAAAAAAAAAAAAAAAGCTAGATTCTGTTTTAATATTATTAATTAGAAAGTTATACTGTAGCATACTGTTGAGAAATTTATCTTCTTTTGTTGACCTGAGGACATGTAATGTTGCAGTCAAATCACAGGACCAGTCTTCATTCTATACAAGGTTCTCTTTTTTATACTGATCAAACAGTATAGTCTTTGGAGGGAAAGGAAAAAGGGAAGAACGGAGAAAATGACAGCGAGGAGATAAACAGGTATCTATTTCAATTGGGTATGTTTGTGTGAAGTTTTGACATGACTGACTGATCTTGCACACAGAGATCATCTAGCTGCCTCAATTTTTGACTATGAAAGTCCCCAAACCATGTGATATTTATTCATATAGAGGTACTTCGACGAAATGCAAAGTATATTACCATCACCCAAAATTAGGCATAGCTGAAGTGCTTGCTTAGATAGTGATTGTGTTGATTGAATTTGTACTATTTCCACCCCCCACCCCCCCCCACCCCCAAAGCCTTTGGTTTAATATCCATAGAGGATGTATGGTGTTCACTTCTTTGACAACTGTTCAGTTTCAGTTTTCTCTGTTTTGTTCAATATATGGGCATGTGCCCTGGTTATTGAACACCATTCAAATTTTCCTCATAGACACAGAAGTAGAGTTGACTCCAGGCTGCCCAGGAAAGTCTAATTGCCATACTTCCTAACTGTGAACGCTCTACATCAGAAGTTTTAAAATGTTCAAGAGATGCTTTGACAGTATGTGATTAGAGTACCTAGTCAACTACTACAAATATTTCTAATAGAAAAAAAATCATGACTAGAAAGCAGAGCAGCAGATCCCATTTCATTGCTTCCTGATGATTTCTATTAACAAGAAGAAAGTTTATAAAAAGTAAGCCTAATCAGAAAAGCATGTCAAGAAAAAAGTGACAGACATTTTCTAGAATCTTCAAAACATCTTTATTTTAATTATAACAAGTGAATGAGCTCAAGTCAGTATGTATTTAAATCTAAATATTTCCTGGAGCATCCATTTATAAATATGGGTAAATATGAAATTCTTAACTAGTAAAAATATATTTATAGTTAATTCCTTATGAAGAATCTTCTCAGTCTGCAATTTTCTTAACGCTGAAGCAGGTAACTTTTATAAAGAATAACATACTTAAGACATTCAAAAAAGATCATTAAGCATGCACTGCAATAAGATATTAACATTCTGCCAGAGACCAGATACTAAGTGCTGTTTGGTTGGAACAGTAGCTTATTACTTTGTTTGCATCCCTCTTCATTCACATAAACTATTTTTCTGTCAGAAACTGTATTTCCTTTAAATAAACAAATGGTCTTGTAAAAATGAAAATGTTTTCAGGAAAGCTTTCAGTTTAAGTAAAAACTTCCAGGAATGAGTGAAATAGGAGAGACAATTAAACCTGGAAATTACAATACTTACCTGAAACAATCTTTGGCAGTCATAACAAGTGTTTCTCCTCCAGTCTTTTTACCATTACTGTTTTATTGTGTGACTCTTTTTGGTTTTGTTGGGTTTTTTTTATTAAAAGCTTTGAGACATTTGAGGCTTGGCTTTTTGTGTTATTTTGTTTTGCTTTTCCCAGAACAACAAAACTGCAAAAGCTCACTTCTTTTGTGTATGACAGTTAGGGTTTTTTATTATTTATATTGTTGTTATTGTTACTTATTATTGATTGTCTTATAAATAATTATATATTATACATAATAATATATAGAAAATAATATTTTACTATTATTATTTTAAGATGTATGTTGGTGGGCTCACATCCAGGTTTTATTCTCACATAGTTTCTTCATGTCAGTTTGTGCATAGGAAGTTTTGTTAATTTGTTTAGTAAATGTTGAAATCCTGTGTACCTAAGCCATATGGTATCAGCTCCCAGAAGGAGTAATTGGCAGAAGCTTTTAAGCAGAAAAATCTCAGAAATGAGATCACCAATACTGCTCTGGATGTGGGTATGAGTGTGCAAATGCATAGAAATGCACAACATTTCATAGCACAATATATTCATATATAGTTTACACTAAGCAAGTGGACTTTTAATCTATAAATAAATGCTTTTATTTTCAAACTGTTCAAATAAATGTGCTCTCACAGGTACAAATCACAGATTTCCAATAAGAGATTAATTCTAACTGTTCGAAATGACTAGAACACTCTGAGATGAAAATGACATGTATCAGTAATGAGTTGTCCATAGCAATGGGTACTTTTATAAAGTAAATGGGAAGCTCTTTTGCAATGATCCATGAACCAGAGATGCATTATCTGATTTGAAGAAGTGCACTGGGCTGCTCCTAACTACAGTAAAACTCAAAGAAGCTTCCCCCCGTCACCCGCATTTTCTGTGAAATTTGAATTTATCTTGAACTAAGGGAACAAGAAGTATTCAGAAATCTGCTTTCATTAGTAGCTGCGGTACTTCCCCCAGTCTTTTTTGGCTTCATCACAGGTTTTTGCAATGTAAAAGAGTATTGCTAGAAATCCACGTGGTTGTCTGACTCACATGATGACTGAATTTACCACCTATGGAGAAGGAAATAACACATAGCAAATACTCTGCAGCCAGGCACAGAGGGGTCTGGGCTGCTCCTCTAGGTGCAGATGTTAGCAGCCATACCTTATCCAAATGAGACAAGAAGGTCAAGATCCCCTATCCCCTTTCAGGTTCAGAGCGTAGAAGGTAAAGCTGCTTTTCAGTGTAAACTCAGAGATGGAAAAGCAATCTGTTCTCAGGGACAAGAAGTTTTATTCTTTCACAGAAGAGTGCATTGTTTGGTAAACTGTGGAAATTAATTCAGTTTACTTTTGAGTTCATATCCTCTACTGCTTACTTCCCACCAAATTAACTCCAGCTGATCTTGCACCTTCTTTGGTGGTCCCATGAAACAGGGAAGAGCACTTCCTACATCTGCCCTGGCTGGCTGGCCATCTTATTCAGACTCTGTTATTAATGATTTATATTCCTCAGTCCACTGATCTGAGTCACTCTCACTACCTGCTAGCCTTCACATAACTTGTAGGAACTTAATTAGCTCTTCCACATTTATCCATTATTTAAATGTGGTTCAGTGTGTCTTAAGGATTGAGAAGTGGCCAGTGGGGTCTGACAGCCTAAACTGTCTCTGTACACCACTTCAGCTGAGTGTGTGCTTACAATAGTGTAGCTCATGAAAATGTGATAAATTGTGGCCAGCCGTTGCACGTATATTACAAAGTCTATTTATCTGATTTTTCCTTTTTATATTAGCATTACTGCATTGTGTATTCATTTTATATAACTGAAAATAGAATTTGATATACTGCATTAACCTGGTTTAAATTTCTTTGTTCAGACATACATGATATGTAACATACAGGCTTCCTCCAACAGGGAAGGGAAGAAACTATTCTCTGTAAATCTCTCCCACCTAACATCAAACCTCATTTCCAAGCAAAGACACCTTTTGCTGAATAAAAAGATGGCTGATTCTGAACTATTTTTTTTGCCATGGTTGATAGCTGTTTTCTGACCTCTTTTGTGACATAACAACACTAGGAAATTTAACTCTTCTATTATTTTGAGACTTTTGCCTATCATCAGGATTTATTTTTAATTGAGCTCCATGGGCTAGAATATGAGTTTAGGATTTCACACTCTTTGTTCTGTGATAAGACTTCCAGTAATATAGCTTCAATAGGTTTAAATAGTGATGGTAGAACAAATGCAGACACCTTTCTGTCAGAAATGTATGTATCTGTTTCTTATTTCTTTAGTTGCTTATGCAGGGACTCTCCATAAAGAAATCCTACTTCCTTTAGTGCTATATTTTCAGTTTTCTTTTACTTTTTCTTACATGCAACAGTCCTTACTCATGTCAGTTACTGTGACTGTGACCTTTTTCTGTTCTTTTTTTTCATTCTGCCACTCTCAAGCCTCATTTCTCAAGGATTTTGTTCTTTTCTTCTTTTCTACTTTATCTGCTAAAATTATCAGCAATTGAGTAGTTTATGGTTTCATAGATGCGTCTTCTGTGGCCTGTAAACTTGACCCTTCAATGAGATTAGTAGGGTGCAGAATGGGGATTAAATTCCTCTTAGTCAGGTTTCCTACAGTATTCCACAGTTGTAATAACATCCCTTTATACTCAGTTCATATCTGAAAAGCTTGCTTTTATGGCTTTAGAAATATCATAAATAAATAAAAAAAAAAACTTCACAGAACCTGAGAGGGAAATAGGACATAATATGTGAAGTGAGATGGGTGCTTTTACATTTAGAACCTTTTACATAGATTTTTGATACATTTTTTCATTAACTCAAAATATGAACTTTCAATCAGACACTACCTGAAAAATTCTTCTCTGACTGATTGCTTGTGGACACCTTATTAATTAAAAAATTGCATTTGGTCTTCAGTATTCTTCACCAAACAGCAACAGAATCACAATTTGATATTTAATTTGCAAAAACATGTGGGAGTTACTTCATCTAAAAAAATTCAAAAATAAATGTAGTTGTCCTAAATAGGTACTTTACACATATTCTAAATTCTAATTAAATGCAGGAAATTTTTATATATCAATTAAATTGAAAGCTAGTGCATACCAACATGAGTATTCTATAGTTTTCAGGAGTCATTCAGCTGTTATTTTTTCTAATACATGGATAGCTATTATTTAATTAATTTCATAATCAATTACCTATTAATGCTGCTCACAATAAGAATTAGAACTTTATAACAAAAATTCTCCATCTGCAGTATGGAAGAATCATCAGCTGAAATTCAACTTCATGAATCATTTTTCATCTACTTTTTCCCTTGATCAAAAAGTTAATTACATGAAGTTGAAAGAAGCTATGACTGCAGCCTTTTCCCCGTTTGTGTCCACAGAAAACTACTTAGCTAGCATGAAGGAAATCGTGGAATTATTTCTTTTTCTGGAAGGTAACTGCCAAGCAAGAGTATGACAGCTGCACTACTATAGCTTTTCACAGTTGTCAATTAAGAGGAAACACATCATCAAAACTTGAATGCTTCATTTTATAATGATCTTCCAGATCGTATTATTTTAAAAAGGCAAGTGCCTCTTGACAAAGCTAAAAAAAGGAAGGGGAGGGGGAAGAGGCTTCCAGTGCTGGCAGCTGACACTGTGCAAAAAACTTTTTTCCAAGAGAAATTGAAAATGGTGAGGTTTTTGTTTTCAGTTTTCCAGTTCTTGATGTTAATACAAACAATAATGAACACAGTAACAGCAGAGATTTGAAACAACTCTATGATGCTGCTTTCTGGATAAATAATAGAATTATTGTTTATTTGTTTTTCCATAAAACATGTCTGGCACAAGTTTCATAGACTTTAGCAGAAGGAAAACAAAGGCACTGACTGCTTTTTCGATTCAGGACAGTTAGTTTCTGGGTTGACTCTTTCAAATAAAACAAGGAAAAGGAAAAAAAAGATCAGGATTGATAGCAAGATACAGCTAGTAGTATGAAAAATGTTGTGGTCCAGCAGAGCATTTCTTATTCTGGACAGATAATCACTAAATTTTTTATCTGGTTGGATCATCACAGGGAGCAAGGCACTGGAGCAACCAGAGCAGAACTATCTGTGCAGCGGGACTTGCTGTGTTTCCTGACAGACTCAAAGCCTTGAAAAACTCAAGCCAAGAGCTGCTTTTCTCCCTTTTAGGTGCATATCTGAAAATGTCACATTCATCAGGGAATTATAACTAAAGCAGGAGATGTAAATTAGGCAATGTTAACATTTCTGAGTGAAGTCAGTTGCACATCTATTGCACCCAATGAAGCTGTGCTTCTGAGCATCTGTCTGTAGAAGATGCTACAGAGATGGTTGTTGCAAGGCAGTGAGAGGGGAATGAGGAAAAAGGGATATAATCTGAGGACTCTGTGCTATCTTACTTAGAACCAGACCACCCTTAAGTGTATTGTTCACTATGACACTGTACTAATTTTTCATATAATATTGATATACTGTACATAGCTGTAGAGACAATTGACAAAATTACTGTAACAGCAGCCCTTCAAAGGAGAAATCCAAAGGGAAAAAATGTATTAGAAGATCTAAAATCCCAGTGCCAAATCCAAACGCATTGTACACATTTTATGTTACTGAAAATTAATCTGACAATATGACAATATTTCTTTTGTTCCACTTATTTTCCCCATTTTATGCCTAAGTGTTATCTATCTGTGATACCTTATAAGTTTTTGAGATTTTAAAAAGTGATTGTGCAACGTTTAGCACTAGGACCTGAACTTTCCAAGGTCTAAAATATAGGGGGGGGGGGGGGGGGGGGGGGGGAAGGATGGCGATTAATAATATGACACATTCTCCTAAATTATTTCAACACAATTTCAGAGATGATTCTTCTCTTATCTCAGTTTCATGTCTTAGCAAACAAATGTGGGGTTTTTTTCCTTTTGTTACTGGTATTATGTACATTAAGATATCACTCTATCCTCATGCTTTGGAATGAAAAACAAACCAGAGGGATGCTCTTCCCAAGTAATACGACTATTTCTAAAAGCACAGAAAACAGCACTGTTTAAAATTTAACAACTAAATTATGTTTTAGACCTCTGTGGTTCCACTAATACAGAGAGATAATACATGCCTGAGAACCTGTGATTAGCCCATTTTAAAGCTTTCTTACTGCAAATCCAGGTTCTAGGGAATGAAAAATATCCAATAGAGAGGTTTTTCCCTGAGAACAAACTGATTAAGAAGTTCTGGCGTAAACAAAGTAATGATTTCTATCAGTACAGAAACACATTGCAATCCACAACGGACAGTTGAAAATTATACCACCAAACAAGTGGCACAGAGTAAAAGTGAATGGAATTCCTTCTCAATAAGCATCATATATTTAAGCATGTCTTGAGACTGACATGATAATGAATGGTCTGTATTAACTGTAGTCTTTTTTTCTTCCCTATTTTTTTTGAATGAAGTTTCTATATATATATTTATTTGCAAAATATCTAAATAGTGCAAATTAATCAGAAAGTTTCAGAAATAGAAACATTGACCTAAAAAGAAATCACCAAATATGTCAGTTAATGGGGGCAAATGTAACAAATATTTATTAAGTACTAATATGCTTATTTTTTAGTTTCTTTGTTTGGATGGATCACTACCCATAGCATAGCAGTGGTATTAATAGCCATTAGGCTCTAGTACATTGTCAGATTAAGATTAAATGAGTTTTCACAATTTTTCCATTGCAATAAAGTTTTCTTTAGTTTTATTAGTGTAGAGGCCTAGGGGGTTTGTCCATTGTTTCAATTAAATTGATCAAAAGACACCAAAGATTTCTTGCTTAAAATTCATGTTTCATGCTCTTCTCATCTTTGTTGAACTTGAATATGCTTCCCGTGGTTTATATAATACAGTGGATGGGTAGTTTTTATTAGACCACCTTACTTTAAACATTTTTCTTAGTAAAAGTAAAAACATTTTTCCTTTCCTGTAATGCATCTGTAAAGGCAGAAAGGACTAGATCTTTTGTTTGGAGACTATGGGATCTTTCTACTTTAAAAGGAACACTTGTGTGAGGTGATTTATTAGATATACTCTTAATCCTTGAGCACTACTGCTGGAATCCAGTTCGAAGGTCAGCAACGGTCATATCTGCTTTACGTCAGGAGATTTTATTAACCTTGGACTCCTGCTATTGACTCTTCTGCCCTAATATTTGATGTGATTACATCCAAAGGCAGTCCCATCTTTTTCTCATTTCTCTGTTTTGGGTCACTCATCATCTTACAAAAATATTTTGGCAAAGTCTTTTTGTATTTAAACAACTGCTTGAACAATTTTCCCAGGCTTTATGTTTGTTTTTTCTTTTTGCTGGAATTTTTCATTGTTATAGACAGTAGTATATGCAGCCCAATACTAAATGGGAAAAAGGTACGTAAATGTCTAGGAATATCAAGTCTAAAATATTTAACTCCAGGAATTCTGTTACATGAATGGAGCTATTAATTTGCAGCACACATATTCAAAGAAGCATTTTCATTGTAGGCTATGTAAACCAGCCTAGGTCATAGATGTTCTAGCAAAGAGTACTTTCTTTTCTTTTATATGCATATACAACCTCCTCAGATTTTGCAGGCTGATTTCATGGAACAATGTTTGTTTTTACATTCCAATTATATTAAAACTTTAGTTTGAAAACATACCTGAAAATATGGGTGTCAAGCACGATTTTTAGAGAAAGCTGAAGAGTGTGCATATCATAAATAAATCAACAGTGAACATAATTTTAAAAAAGCAGTACAATATTTTTTGTGACCCTGTGCAATTGATGTCTCTCATCTTTTCAAATGTTTTTCTTTCAGGTCCTGGGAAACTGTCTCAGGAATTTGTGCAGTAATGAATGAGATTTAACCTCTTCCATCTGTTTCTGGCTCCAAGTTAGGTCTTTCAATCAGGATCAATCACTTTTTCTAATAATTCATAAAGTACCTACAATACTTCTATTACTTTAAAAAAATAGTCATACTTAATATCGTATCTGGTTTTTTTCAGGTGGAAATCCAATTTTTTTTTTTTCAACAAAATATATTCAAAGGGGAAAAATGATAAATAATTATTTGAAGGATGACTTTTTACAAGAGAAAAACATTTTGACAACAGCAATTTTTACTTCCATTCTGACCTGCAATATTGCTTTGCATTTCAGTGTGAGACCCGACTGTAACTCATTCTTGTCAACATGCATTAATAACTTGGTCTGACCATTTGTATCTCTGAATTTTTAAGTATATACATGCAAATCTTGCAATGGTGTGTCTTTTCATCTTTGGCAGTTTGCTTTGCAAATTTATGCTATTGATCAGGTTTGTGGCATTTATCCTAGATACGAATTATAATCTGCCACCAGTTTCTGATAGACAGTTCTCAGTGGTTAACACAAAAGTGCAGATCTTAGAGACACATACAGAATTAACTAATTTTATACAAACATACACAAGCACATGCAAAATTATTTGCATTACTATCCTGAGTACTCTACATTTCCTCAATTCACTATAATATTTCTCTGTGGAAATTAATCCACACCTTAAGCACTTAAATTTAAATTCCAACCATTTCTCTACTTTAAGTAACACAGTGAACTTTTTGAGTTTATTTTTCCTGTATGAAGTAAGAGAAAAATAGAGCTGGATGGATCTTTCAAGGTCATATAGTCCAGCCTCATATCCCAGCAGAGGATCATAGCATTTTATGTGTGTTCTTAATCTCCCTTGCTAAAGTTTACACCCATTACTGTTTGCAGTATCTATTATGGACAAAAAAGAAGACATTATCTCATTTCCTTTACCTTTGAAGCAGTTTTTTATCTATTTGAAGACTATTATAGAATAATCCCTCATCCTTCTCACCTCTGAATAACTTCTGTTCTTTTAACTTATTCTCACCAATGACATTGTGAGGTCTAGACATTTTGATTTTTTTCATATAAACTTCAATGAAGATCAGAACCTCAAACTGAACACAAGCCTGCATGTGAGATCTTGTCTAGATAGAGCAGCATGTCTTTAGAGTATCCTGCTATTTAGAGTCACGTTACATAGTCCTTGATCCTTTCCTTTATCCTGCTATTTAGAGTCACGTTACATAGTCCTTGATCCTTTCCTTCAGAAATATTGCTTAGCCTTTTGTTTCCTTAAACCTTGTTCATAAAGCTGAGTATCTTTGCCTAAGCGTAGACAGTTGCATTTCTTGTTAAATAGCAATCCATTTTGTGTAAGTAATGTTACTTGTTTTCTAGTATGTTTTTACAATCATTTGGGGTAATTGTTCTTGTAGCATGGAAGAAATTATAGTTAATTGAAGTTCTATAATGTTCAGGCTTCTAATTTCTTGCTTTTTAAAAAACAGACCCTTGTCCTGCCACCTGCCTCTGTGGCTTCTCATATACAATTGTTAATGTTGCTGATATTATTTTAGCCAGAATCTTTAGCACTCAAAGGTGAATTTCATCAGTGCTGGATTATCTGACAAATACCTGAAGTTTCTCAGTACTTTAAAATATCTTACTTCATTGCAGTCTGAGATTTTATCTCTTTTTCTATAACAGAAATACCCATGCAGTTAGACAAGTCTACTTTTTTACTAAAGATAAAAGCAAACAATGTATTACAAACTTTTATCTTTATGGTATCATTTTTAGTAGCTTGTAATTCTGCTGATCAGAAGAATGTGTGAGGACAGTTATAGAATTAGATGTTTCTCTTTTATCTGTTTTGCTTGCTATTTTTTCCCAGATGGCTCATCTAACACTTTGCTATGCTCATTAAGTCTGCCTTTTCTGAAATCCATAATTTTCAGTCTGTCACGCTCCTTCCTTCTATTTCTGATGGTTAGCCTTCTTCAATGGATGTGGCCATTCTCGGTGGCCCTCATCACCCAGCTGTCCTTCAGGGTCTGCATTCTCATCCAGTTACTCCCTAGTGTTTAGAAGCAAATGTAGACAAGGTTCTCTTCAGGTTCCTTGCTCTACCTGTATTTCACGATCTTGCTTTCTGATATGTTCCTTTTCTGGCAAGAGTGGATTTAACTCACTTAGAGTTTGGTGTTTATCATACAGGTAGCTACACAGAGATATCTGTGAAACTCTGTTCAGTCATATAGTTTGTAAGGTAAATATCTAATCATAGCGTCAGTATATATTTGTACATGAGAATGAAAAACTTTCCTTGAACTTTACTGGTCCTCTTTACTTATCTCCGAAGATTTTAAAAAGTACCTACTGTTACTTGTTAACATTTAGAAATCTTCCTTGTTAACTAACACCTATGGAGTAAAATGATGTCTCTCCTTTTCCCCCTTTGCCTATTCTTTCTGAATAGCATAAAACTTTTACATTTATGGTAGATCATATTGCAACTGAAAAAAGATATCTAAATATTTTGTTTATGTGTATCGATATCAATTAGGGAACTAGAGGTTGTCATGTGAGAGACTAAAAGACTGGTAAATCAAGCCACTTTCAAACTTCAAGAAGACACTTTACTGGACTGACATTAAAACATTAAAATTACACATTGTCAATGCTGAGTTCTTACTAATTATCAGCTGTTGTCACTAAATATTTAAACAATTAATCCTCAACAATCTAGATTAGCTATGAGTATACAATACTACCCAGCTGCTACCCTGTGATTAATGCTGATGGCTACAGTCCTTGATCTGTTCAGTCTAATGTCAAGGATGAGGTCATGAAGTTTGAGAGCTCTTCCACAAGGAAAGAGCTTGCTCTTCTTTCCTCTCTCACTGTTGATGTTTCTTACATTTCTGATACTTGTCCCCAAAACAAAAATAGTGATCACATTTGCTCCCATCATTGTTCATCCTGTATTTGGGACCAGGACTTGGTTTGGTTTTTCCAGAAATCTTTCCTCCTTGTTCTGCAGAATTATCTTTACCTTTTTTACAGTGTATCATTTCATCATAAAAGACAAGAGACAAGCAAATGTGGTCCTAAAATAAACTCTTCCCTGTCTGTTTTGAATTCTTGGGTTTATCTTGCAGATTTTACAGTTTGCACTTTTTCCTTTTGCCCACTTGTTCAAGGGTCCCAAAAGTTTCATTTGCTTTCCATAGAATGACTCTTAGAATCATTTAGGTTGAAAAAGACCTTTGAGATCAAGTCCAACTGTTAACCCAGGACTACCAAGTCCATCACTAAACTATGTCACTAAGCAACACATCTGCACGTTTTTTAAACACCTCCAGGGATGGTGATTCCACCACCTCCCTGGGCAGCCTGTTCCAATGCTTGACCACTCTTTCAGTGAAGAAATTTTTCCTAATATCTTCCTAAACCTCCCCTGGTGTAACTTAAGGCCATTTTCTCCTGTCATGTCACTAGTCATCTGGGAGAAAAGACCTACCCCCACCTGCCTACAACCTGCTTCCAGGTAGCTGTAAAGAGCAATAAGGTCCTCCTTGAGTCTCCTTTTCTCCAAACGAAACAACCCCAGTTCCCTCAACTGCTCCTCATCAGACTTGTGCTCCAGACCCTCCACCAGCTTCATTGTTCTTCTCTGGACATGCTCCAGCACCTCTACGTCCCTCTGATAGTGAGAGGCCCAAAACTGAGCACAGGATTTGAGGTGCGGCCTCACCAGTGCCAAGTACAGGGGGATGGTCACTGCCCTGGTCCTGCTGGCCACACAGTTTCTGATACAGGCCAGGATGCTGTGGCCCCCCTTGCCCCCCCGGGCACACTGCTGGCTCATGCCCAGCCGGCCGTCAGCCAGCACCCCCAGGTCCTTTTCCCCCAGGCAGCTTCCCAGCCGCTGTGCCCCAGCCTGCAGCGCTGCCTGGGGCTGCTGTGACCCAAGGGCAGGGCCCGGCACTGAGCCTGGTTGAACCTCCTACAACTGGGCTCGGCCCATCGGTCCAGCCTGCCCAGATCCCTCTGCAAGAGCCTCACGCAGATCCTGCCCTCAAACAGAACACTCCTGCGCAATTTAATGTTGCCTGCAGACTTACTGAGGGTTTGCTCAGTCCCCTCACCCAGATGACAATGTAACCATTTCTTGGTTACATATTATTTGTATATTTATGTTTCACACTATGGAAAAAAAAAAAAAAAAGCTGTGCTGATTGCTGGTTTTAACTATTAGCAGTGCTACAATGGTACAAAATCGTGGCACACTGTCTGCAGTTACAGTACCTGGGTATGCAAACATCTGGGTTCAAGGCAAGCAACAAGTCACTACGTATGTCACCCTAATGGCTGTAACTGCTTTGGCTTGTCTCAATACATGAATAACCACAGTCATTCTCTGATACAGCAGCTGTACTATGATTTCTATTGTAACTTCCTTTGGGGTTGTACCTATATCTAAACATGCATATTCTGGAAGGGGGGGGGGGGGCGGGGAAATTATAAAATCTTAATGTATACACCAATAAAATGAATCCACTAAATCTTACAGAATTGCCTCTGACCGTGAGCAAAAATATATGCTAATACCACATTTGTTTTTAAAGATACCTTCTATACAAGCATGAAGTTTAAGGGTGGAGAAGCTTCGAATGGACTCTTAGGATACTCCTTGGCATACAAACTGGGACACTTATGTCATGCTTATTGCAAAGCCATTGGATCATTTAAGTCCATTGCATAAAAGCAGAAGTCCTCAGGGTGTCTCTGTATTGTATTTCCAGCTGACAGAAAACCTGACCTGCGATGATGTGTTGATCTGGAAGCATAACAGCAAACAGAAGAACTCCCCAAGGAGCCAAGAATGCACTTTTGTTTGATAGAGAAGAAAAAGCTTGGACTGACATGTAAGCATTGCACTTTCTTATTAGAGAATGTGATAAGACTGTCCATGACAGGATACAGAAATCCCTAGAACTTTTTCCTGTACTTGCCTCTCACATTAGGTTTTAGAAAATTTGTGAGGGAGAAAAATATTAAACAAATAGAAAACTTTCTGTGATAGAGATAGATTTGAAATGTAATAACAGACTGTCCATGGACATTGCTAATGTTCTCATTACTTCCCATAGTTAGGATGCTTACGCCTATTACAAATACATGGTATGTGAATGTCCTTCAGCTGTCCATTATAAAGTATTTGGACTTACTGCAAATTATCTCTTTCTCTAGAGTATAAAGGATGGTAGTTGCATGCTGAAATTCTCTGACAGTTTTCTGCATGTTGTTGGGCAGAGTCAAATGGAGCAATATATTGTAACATGGTTTGCTGCAGCATTGACCTTTATAACCCTTAGTAATCCCCAGAAATGCTCCTCATTCCAACTAGATGCACTCAGTCAATATTCACTGAACTAACATTTATTTCTGGTGTATTATTTCTGGTGTCATAGTTGACATTAAAATAACCATGCTGATTGAAGGCATGTGCTGTGTTATGTCTATTGCATTTATGATCTTGTTTAGCATAAACCCCAGAAGTTCATTTAAAAAAAAAAAAAAAGATAATTTACTCCCCGTATAAGATTCAAGCCAACACTAACACTTGAAATGTTTCTTTAGTGATAAGAAAATTGTAGCAATTTGGATACTTGAATACAGTTACAATTTAGTTTTAAAATAATTAAGAACATTTGTTTTGAAAGTCTGTACACCTTTGCAGAAATGTATGTTTCTACTTGTTTTTTCTTCCATGTTGATAATTTGGTTTGAGAATATTCTGAATAAATAATAAGTATGCTGTGAATGTATATAAGTATGCAAGGTGGTAAGGTAATAGGAAAACTAATCATAAATACATTGCAAAATTCTTATCCAGAGATAATTGCATGGGCAGTAGATGACTCACTCTTAACTATTGTATTAGTGACTTCTGTGAGGAAAATGAATACAAACCTCATTAATGCTATGAAATCATGTTACAATAAGTGAAAATCCCTATTGAGATGATAACACTACAGTAAATTTATGCTGCTTCCTGCATAAGTGTGCTGCATATGTAGTTAATATTACTACAGCAGTAGCAGTTCTTTCTTTGATGGTCTGTTTTTCAGAAGCTTAATGACTCAGGTGCCTGACACAAAGAACAGGCAACACCACCTCCGATCTTCAGGGACAACAAAAGATAAAAGATTTTGAATCCTTCCTCTACTGTTACCTATTTGAATATACATACCCTGCAGCTGAGATTTTGAGAGATTTATTATTTGGTAAATCAGAGCTTGCCCAAAGTTTAACTTCAAGCTGGGTGAAAACGTATTGCTTAATACTTGAGCATGAAGGAAGGGTGAAAGTTGGCTCCAGTTTTAAGTGAATAAAATGTCAAGAACTACTTTCCATCCATTCAACCTGGGTTGCTTGCTTTCCTTTTCATCTGTGTTGACACCACTCTGTGTTCGGCACTGCTGTTTAACAGCCATGCATTTGAAAGAAATATCTGGAGAGCACTCTGCCTTATTTCAAGAATGCTGCTACTGAAAGAAAATGAAGTGGATTCTGTAACTACTCCCGTCAAGTTGCTTTGAAAATTAAATTGAAACAAAGCAATGAATATCATATGGAATCTCATCTGCTGAAGTTATAAACCCTTATGGAACATATGATAAATTGGCTCGAAACCTGGGTGGTACTGGATTCCTAAGGAGAACTTGTCCTGCTAACATTCTGGGGTTTTCACATTTAGATTATTATTTTCTGATCTGAACAATGCTTTAATTGGAAGTCCCCAAAGAGTGGTTTTAAAAAGAGTGGCTAATATCAGCAAGTGCCTCCAGAATATCAGACCTACTGTGCATGCATATTTGCAGCAATCTGTGAATACTCAGAAAATCTGATGTTTCCTACACACTGTACGTTCTCCATGGAGGTGCAGGCTGACTGTACATTCCATTTTTGATAAATGCAATACCATTTGGATGCAACAGATTGAATATGAATTCAATGTAAAAACACTTCATGTTTGTACACTGTTTTTCAAATATTTACCTCATGCAAGGTGTTCAGGAAAACAATAACATAGCCACGTAGCGAGGTCCTAGATTACTACCAGAACCCATATAAATCAGAATTTGGTTATGTGGTAAAAGTATTCCAAGTAACAATGTTAGAATCTGAAACCTGCATGTGGCAGAACAATGTGCAGCAACCTAATACAACCAATGGACCTGAAATTGCAACATACCACAAAAATATATCTGAAATTCCAAAATGCCCTGTATTTTACATAGGAGATTATTTCACGATACTGTAGGCAATGGCTTGAATGGCTTGACAATATGTGAACAGGTAAATAAGGAGCAACACATTAAAACCCAAGCATTAAAAAGCAAGACTGAACATACAGTAGCCTTCCCTTGTTGTCCAAATCTCTGGCAGGGGGCTTTCATTGATTAATTAGTCAGGATGGGAGCCATATTCTTCTCATTTTCTCATTAGTCAATCTCAGTCCAGCTTTGAACTTCCTCAGGGTTCGTTGCTACTAATGATTCACTCCATTTAGCACAATGGCTTGTTTTCTGTAAATCTTGTCTAGTGAATTAATTTTGCACCAATATGGAAAGCAGTGAAATGGTAATATAATATTACCATTTAATATTCAATAATATTCAACAATAATAATATGTTGAATATAATATTCAACAGCACAGCTTGTTGAATAAACTTCAATAGAGACATATGTCAGTAAAAGGAACAGTTACTTTGAAAAAAATTGTTAAGATCTAGTAGATTTAATCAGATTTTCATTTAAGATGATTACTTGTTTAGTAATAAAAGCAGAAAAACTGCAACATGCTAGAAAACTATGATTTAGTATTCTCAGGACAAAATGTTTGCTCTGTTTTAAAATTAGTTTGATGTCAAGATGTTTTTCTGTATAAATTACATGAATCATGATAAAAATATGGAATTAAAAAAATAATTTCTTCAAAATAACATTGAAACCTGAAATATTTCTTAGAATGGGACCTGGTGAGAATTTTGAGCCTTCTTTCTTCTCAAGTAAAGCTTTGTTTTCAGATTTTAAACTCTTCACAAATTTGAGCTTTTGCTTTCACAAAAAGTCTAGCAATCAGTTTGTGGCAATGGAAGAAGCTGCAAAGTAGTTTAAAAGTCCAGTCTCTATTTCTGATGAAGAAATATATCAGAATGACATAGACTGGAGGATAATTCTTCCAAATGTAGCACACTACTTTTCTATATGGCTAGTTTATGACAGTGAGAGTGCAAGAAAACAGAAGTTAGTCCGGACTGCATGGGGAAACATGTGACTGTACTGTCTTGTCAGTAACGCCTTTGCTAGTGTCAAAGTGATCATGCCTGAATAAAAAGAGAAACTGGGGCCAAAGCACCTCCAGTAGCGACAACTATTCAGCTTCTTGAAATTATGAATTCCAAGTACCCTGCTGAGGTCTGTATACCTTACGTTCCCTAAATATACCCTTGCCATCTTCCTGTACCAGCCAGGAGAAAACCAAATTCCCCAGCTGGATGTCAATGAAGGAACAAAACCTCTTGCAGGTTAAGGAGACAGCCACAGAGCAGCTTGAAGATTTTTACTTCTTTTAAAAAGACAACTTTCCATATCTCAAAAGAACATTGACATTCTTTACATGTCATTCAGGGTCACTTTTTATGTATTGGTTCATCAAACCTGTTGATACTAGAAATGATTGCTTCCTGACATTTTAGTTTGAAACTACTGCTGTCCTTTTGGGCGCATGCTTATTACTGCTCCAAAGTCTCTAATTTCTATAACATAAGTAAACTTCATGTACATACACAAGAAAACTATTTGAATTCCTAGAAAGGTAATTCCCTTCTTTGCTGCATTATACAGTACTTTCACCTTAGTCTTGTAGAACATACTATTTGTAAAAATGTTTATTTTTTCATTTTTTTCCTCCGATAGTAACATAATATTTAGTGGGGCCAGTTCTTAACACAATATTAACTATATATATATATATATATATATTTCATTTATCAATTCTCTAATGGCAGAATAAGTTACAAAAAGCAACATGGTTTGAGTTTGATATTAATGATCCATTTATTGCAGTTCTGGAGAACTGTAAAGATAGATAAATGCAATTAAAATATTTCTTTAGATTTATATATGGCGTATTCAGGGAACACTGTGGATAATTGACATGTACTGTAAAACCCACTTGCTAAAAGAGAAGGTGATTAATACAAGAAAGGGGATAAAAATCCAAGAAAAAAACCCACATTCATCTCAAGACTGTCCCTGAATTGCTTTTGGCACCAACACACCTGAGGTGGAGCTATGGTAAACAGTTGTTTTGTCCTTAGAGGAAGGAGGAAATGAATAAACAAGTATGAGAACACCAAAAGAACAAAGATAGAGCTCTGTCCTGACTGACAACGAAGGTAGAGAATTAGTTGGAGAACAGATGGGAAAAGAAGCCTTCACTATGATTAGGGGACCGATGCAAAGCTCTTTGAATTCACTGAGGATAAAAACAATAATGATATTTACTAAGCATTGGATCCAACTCTTAGTGAATATCTGTATAACTGCATCACAGCGGCACGTAACATTTCCAAGTTCAAATCCCAAATGAACAATTTGTACTATTGTAAGTAAAAACTGGGGTAGACTGTTTAGTCTCTCAGCATTTCCAGCCCTAAAAAGCAACCTGCTTGAATTAAAGTTCAAAATAATACCATTTATTTTCTTAAGGTCTAACTCCAGAGAAGTAGATCTAATGTTTCTAAATTCTTCAATATTTTACTTCATAGTAGGACTAAGTCTCTAATATTGACACTGTCTCCAAATCAAGCTGTTCCTGGAGCGTAAGGGAGTAGAAGCAAGGAGAAGGAGGCATAGAAAATTGTATTCACTGCATCTTTGAGTGTATATGTAAAAGTAATGGTAATGTCAACTCCTTTACTCTGACCCAGTCAAATCGTAATTTGAGAGGTTTTTTTCAATAGTGGTTATAAATACATATATTTGAATAATATCTCTCAGATGCTGATCACGGGAAAGATATGTTTGTTATCAAAACAGTATGAATTCAAATATTGCACTTAGTTTCTTAGTATAGAAAGCTGCCTGTCAAAGTAAAACAAAGGATTTAATTCTGGATTTCCATCTCTATGATAATCTGCAAAGTATCACTATATCTTTTGGGGAAATTTAAATACCATGAACAATCAACAGTTTTTGTAGACTTCAAAACATTTGTGGAATATCTTGAACATGACAATTCTAATTTTAAGTAAAATACATTAAAATTATTAAGAAAAACCCCAGAAAATCAGATTAAAAAATACTATTTCCTCCTATCAGCAACATTAGTTATTGTGACAAGGAACCTAAATTCCATTTGCACTTCATAAGTGAAAAAAACCCTGGAAAACAGTAAAATGGAGGAAAATTGATGGTTTAATTATTATTATTTAGTGCTTCTGTGTTAGCTGTGGACATGCATAGAGAGACTCCCATGTCAGGTATGTACAGAAGTGAAATTATATGTAGGTTTCAGAAACATTACTGTGCTTGAGGGGAATTAAAGAAATCAGACTTTGTTTCTATTCACAGTATGACAGTGATTTTATTTCCAAACATGATGTAACATAGTATCTTTTGTTGCAGAAGCTGAACATTATAATGGAGTTGAAGTTTAGCTGATCATTTGTATTCTTTATCTCTCTTCCGCTCCCCCCCCCCCCTCTTTTTTTCCAAGAGATAAAGCAAGACACTGGTTCACTGATGAATGAAACAGCTTCCCTCTATATTATATCAGGGTCATGATTTTTCATCTCTTAACTTTTGTGTTGAAGAAATACAGAAAAAGATATAGGGAACGATGGTAGCATTCCCAGATAATTTACTTAATTGTTGTTTATATGGAATATTCAACTTAAATTTATTTTATTGAGTATCCTTTGCCATAAAATTTCAACTACTTTTAAAGGGGTATTAGCTAATTATAAGGGTAATTACTTTTCTAAGGAGAAGATCCCTGCACAGAGGAAAGCTTTTGGCAAAGAACTGGAGGATATATTTTTTCGTAATACTTAGGGTAAGCAATAAATTAGATGTAAATATTAAACTTAAATTCAGGCATTTAGACATGGATGATGAGTAAAGGTAGAAAAGACAATATATGCATGTCTGTTTTCCAAAATCATTACAAAAACAGACATACAAATGGTCCTTCAGTCTTCCAGGTCAGATATATCTTCTGTTTTACTAGGTACAAAAGGTGGTCCTTAACAGTCCAGGATGGTGGATTATGGAAATAAAAATTTCTGAGAAAAGAAAATGTGTAAACTACTCACATATGTGATTCAGACAGAGTTAGATGCAAAGCATAGTAAAGGCATTCCTTTTCATTGGGAATCAGCCATTAGACAATGCTATGACACACTGTGTTTAAGGGATTATGTGATAATAATGAAAAAAGAACGGTGGCATATTTGACCTATAACAGGATGTGAAAAATCTTTTCTGTCCCAAGAAAGTTTTTTGAGAAAACCTGACATGATGAACTCAATGCCTTCCAAATATTTTGAGAATTGATGGCACTTCTCTCATTTGTGGTAAAACAGTCATAATGGTTTTAGGATGAATAGGTTCAGGTCTCTGCTCTCCTTTATTTCACCTTGGCACTTATTTTAGTATTGGTGAGTATCCCAGACCACAAATTTGGTTTCTTTCCTAATACAAGCCATTTAACAACATAATTAGTACACTCACTTGTGTTGTGGAATACCTAACTTCAACTCCCTTATGAATATCAAGTAGACCAGACATTTGGCCAAGGATCTTCTTCCACACACCCGCAAAGCAATGCAGACACAGAAACACTGGTCAAACTTCAGAGTATCCACTGGTGTCTGTGCAAAAATTCAGTAAGAGAAGATCCTTTTTGACTGTCTTTATCACCAGATGAACACAGGAGAATATAAGGATATCAAAAATTCAGGTTTACTGCAAACCTACTTTCGCTCAACTTGGAAACAGGCATTGTTCAAAGCCCTCTTGCCTCAGCAAAACCACATGCAAAGGCACAGTAGGGATACTGAGGAATCACAGATTTACCATTCAAATATTCACCAAATACACTGTGAGAACCTGTTGTCTATAAAGTCCTCTTATACCCTTGACTGAGAAATACAGTATCATTGTTCACTGAATCACACCATCTCTCATCTGAGCAGTAGTTCACTGATGTTATGCAGTCATAGAAATGACAATGAAATTACTTCTTTTAAAAACCTTTACAGTGTAATGTATCTAATTTTTTACTCTTTAACTAGTTTCAATATGCAAGATTAAAATTCAAGATTTCACATTGTCCGTTTTATCACAGTATGCATCAGCTAACCATGAAGACTTTGAACAGCAGCTATTCTAAATTATTCAAAGCTTATGAATCTTATGTGGGTTTATAGCAACTTCTTTTCTGCCTAACTAAAACCCCCTCAAAAACTAAAGTTACTGAGGAACCTTTAGTTTTTATTTTTAAAGCAAATATATAACAGTTCTATTCTAATTTCATGAAAAAAAAACCCACCCAAAATTTTAACATTGCTCAAGAATAATCCTGCACAGTCCTTCTGATTCTTTAGAGCTATAGGACATGTGTGTTACAAGTCTCTCTTCTTTCTACACAAAAAAGGTATAGACTCTTCAGAGTACGACGGAAAGCTTTGGAGAAGCGTGAAATATACAATTAAGAAAAAATGCCATCTATTCAATTTTAAAACCTGTTTGGACATTTATTTTAGCCGTATGTAGAATTTTGTGCTTCTTTCTCAGAGTTGATGATCTTTGCAACAGCTGTGGGTGTTCCTTAGGCATACACCAGTAAGAACTTATTTACCATATGCCAACCTAGTAAGACAATGTAATGTGTAAATACATGGCAAGACATCTGCACTAAACTGCCAATTAAATACATACTTTAACATGCAAAGCAAATTGTTATTATTGCTATAATTTTATTATGTTCTTCAAGGAAACTTTGCATAAGATGTCTTTCACTCAAACATCTGTTTAGAAAAGTGGTCAATTATATGTAATTATCCTGACAAGAATAACTTGTTTAAGAGAGATGTTACATTACTGCACTTTGTAAAATGTTGATTCAAGGGTTTCATTTTAGTTATTAAAATTAGTTATTATTTAAAATGTCAGCATAAGAATATCTCATATCTTTCATTATGAGATTCCACCACAGAGAGAGAAGACTCTCTAATTTGATATCTGCATTGTGCACTAAATATTCTTTGACATGATGAATGCAATATCATCATGTGCTCCTATATCCACAGCACGGTCTATTTTCTGGATGAAACTCCCAGACTGAAAGGGTTTCTAGGCTCCAGTCCTTTGTTGATGAATTGCTGTTCTGATATAGTCCCAAATCCTTACACAGTGCCTTGTTTGCAGGCCTGCACAGTGCTTCATTGTCAAGCACATCAGCTTACTGACTACAGTAGAAAGCTTAGGCTTGTTCTGGTGAGCCAATAGCACCAGACCAAAAAGTCAGTTCTGTGGCTGGGAAGGACAACAGACATATCAGTCAGATTATACACAGTAGGAACCATTTCAATAGAAGTCAAAGTCACATTGACCAAGCTCAGTTTCATCATGGAGGTTAATTCTTTTGGCCATCATGGAAGTTAATTCCTTCAGCCAATGACTAGAATAAGTAATTAATTAGGATAGGATTTTTAAGAACTAGTTACATTGAATATATATGCCAGTCAAGGAAAGATTTGTTTTAAAGAATGAAACTATCCTGATTTCTAAACAACCCCATTGCAGATATTTCTGGTTCTCTAAACCAGTGGTCTCTAAACTTTTTTGATCACACATCACACTAGTAAAAAAAAAAAAATTCTGACCATGTACCCCATATATGCGTATATTTATTCATAAGTTATAAACATGTGCCACATAAGTTTTAATATTTTCCTCTCACACTTCAACAGAGTGCCTTGTGCACTCAATAGGGTACATGCACATACACGTCCTTTTGGCCACCACTGCTCTAATTTCTTGAGTGATATATATTTGTATATATATACACACACTCACATATTTATATATATTTCTACACATATAGATATATATGAATGTGGCTACAACACAAGATCTCTTTTTTACAGAAAGATCATTACGTGCTCTAATAGCTATCTTTTTGTCATAAGTATTGGCTATATAGACTCATAAAATATTGATCAACCAACCAACCAACAGGACTACAGCCTGCAGACAAACATGAGGGACCTCACTGGAATGGGAACAAGGAAACAGTATAACTGCAACAAGTCCATACAACTTTTCACCTGCCTAAGGAAAAAGAAATGGCATTGCTTCAGCTAGAGAAAATAATTCCTTAGCCAAACTATTTGCAAGTCAGCATGCACTATTTTCACAGTAAGTGTGAACAGGCTTTGCAGTATTAACATTAAAATTTAACCACAGCTGAAAATAAATAATCCTGACATATTCAGGTGGTGTGGGATAAAATAATCAGCTCATTAGCACTCATCCCCCAATATATGTAGAGGAAAAGTTTTCTTCGCTACAACTGGAAAAAAAAAGACCTGATACTGGGTAAAGATAACATTCAGCTATAAAGTATAATTCTTACTTCACATTGTTCTCAGTGCCTGGTACCACAAAGCTGTTCAAGTTGGCAAATAAGCAGCAAAACCATACAGAGAACAGGCTAATAAAAGTTAAGAAAAAAGAACACAAAAACAAACAAAACAATAAAGCACAGGACCAAGTTCCTTCATAGACACGTTTGTTTCCCCTAAAGGCCAAGAAAGGTATCCGCTTACCAATTTCATCCAGAACGATGACTCCCTCACCTCCTTTGCTAGGGCCCTCATAGATGTGATGGACATCCTTCAGTTCTTGCAGGCAGCCACCCGGTAGGTGCTGATGGTCCCCCCGCCCTGTGACTCTAACATTAATCCCACCTGATGCTGATTGTGCTCTGTGTCAAGATTTGGGGGAGAGGAAGAAAAAGGGAATAAAAGGAGAGGGACCAGCGACTTTTTACTCTTTTACAATATGCTAGCTTTTCTGTATTAAATAAAGGGATCAGCCTAAAAACGCAGATTGGCAAAAGAAAGGTAAAAGATGTTTGACTCTCTGTCCTGTAGTAAAGTAGCTAAAATACACTTCAGGGTGAAAAAAAAAAAGTTAATCCATATCTGTGCTTCACCTGAGATCCTGCACCCTCTTTTATATAGTTAGTTTCTTTTGTTGGACTGTTTCAGGACAAGGGCATCCACTGAAAATGTAATTCATGTGTTGCATTTGTAAATGGCTCTTTAAAATATATAGAGATAAAATGATATCACCAACATTTGCATAAGGGAAAGCAAAAGCAACCTCTCTCTTTTGCTTTTGCTTAAAAACACCCTTTATTTTCCAGTTGGGTATAAAAGGCCTTGGTATAATGACAAGATTTTAATTCCCTTCCATGCTGTGTTATATTCTCAGATTTGCTCTTTTGAATAAAAAAAAAGAAAAAGCATATAATTGGTTTTTTCACACTTGGCTTTAGGGATTATTTTATGATGGAGTAATACATGCTAGAGATGGTATTATAAATGATGAAGAAGAAGGTAGGAAAATAACTGAAAGAAAACACCGACAGAGAACAATCCTGTCACCCAATAACCTATTCATATTAACTTCAATAAAAGTATCAAACTTTTTCTATTTTTCTGTCAAATGAGAAAAATTATTTAAAAATTTGTCCAAGAAGAAACTAATGAGCATATAGAAGTAACTTCAATAAATTACTGGACCTAATGAGCACATGGGAATGTGTTATTTCAGGTATCTAACTTCAAGCTAGTTCGAGTTCCAGAAAATAACCTTTTCCCCTCCAAATATATTAGTGTTCTACACCGGTAGAAATATGCTTTATTCTTGGAATGATATTCCTGAAAAAGTTTCTAATTTCTTTTATTGAGAGATCAGGTCTACAGGAAAAAAAGTACCTTTACACCTCTTAATGTTTTTAATTTACCTCTAATTTTGTTATTGATATCTTGGTACATCTTGGCAATTTGTAGACACATAATGCCATTTATAACTTTTCTGAGCTCGGTGTGCTGGCAGGTATATTGAGGAATATTTGGATGTAATTAATGCAAGTAACATAGTCTTTCAGCAATGCATAAAGTTGTAGAGATTTTCTATTTATTTTTCCTGTGACTGTGATTTTGGTTTTTGTTAAAATATCTTCAGGGTCTTTCCAGGTTTTAGCAGTTCAGAAGAGTTCTACATATGAAATGATTCAGCAAAGAGACCTAAAAGATATTTTTTAAACAAAAAGTAATTTTCCAGAAATTAAATACTCCTGCATATAGTGGAAAAAGATGGGGGAAAAAACCCAACACACATCCTTTCTGTGTGTATTCCTTATGCACACACAAATAAATGAATAGGCATCTTAATAGGGTTTCTGTTGAAATTATCTACTTCCCTGATTAAAACTCTTAAGTGTATTGGAACTAGCTTTTTTACAGGCACTATATCATTCTAAGCTGGATTTCTGCATATGGTAGTATATATTATCAGCATCATGACATAATTCCTAAAGGTGCCATTTTTCAGATATTGCAATATAGTAAAGTACATTTATTTCTGATATGTTAGTAAGTTGACTGTTGTGTAATAGTATTAAAGACAAGAGGAGGAAGAAGAGATCCCCTTTTAATTATCTGATATTTTATATCTGATTCTTGCTCTTACAAACTATCTATTTAATCTTCATATTACTCTGTAGCAAATTCTGGAAAAGTTATATATTTGTTGGGTTCTGTTTCAGAAATGTACTGCAACAAAACCAAAACACAACACCAAACCCAAATCAGAACTACACAACCCTGCCGTATGCGTTGTATTGCACTTACTAAAATAGACTTAACACTAACTGAAGAGTTGTGTACAACAACATATTATGCTGTTTTTTCACAGTTAAAATACAAATCTGCAGTTTTGCAAGCACAAAATTCAAAGAAATACTCTGTACCTAAACGTCTTGTATATAACTTTAACAGTATGTGTCTGTCTTTTCACATTAATATTAATGAGATTTTTCTCAGCAATATGAATTGCCTTGCTCTGGGTGCAAATGCACTTGTCTCATTCTGACACACTATAGGAAAATTTAATTTGATTGTTCCCAAGTCTGGTATTCAAGAAGGTGAGCAGCAGAGAATCAGCAGCAGGCTGATGGTTTTGTCCTGTCTGCTGTGTGCCACTACTTCGGTTCTCCAGAGGTGAAGGGAGAGAGGAGGAAAGGAGCACTCACAAAGATCAGGCACATTTCTTCAGAGTGGGAGACCATTCTAACGAAGATCAGGCATGTTTCTTCAGAGTGGGAGACTGTTCTAAAACTTAAGAATCAATGACTAGTAAGAGCCAAATATGCGGCTGATGTAGCACAAATCCAGACTGACAGTTTTCTGAGAAAAACCCAAAGTTTTTTTGGTGAGGTGAGCAGTGATGAAGCTGCCCTCCCTCAGGGTATGGAGGCAAGAAACTGGTGCTGCACACTGGACAAAGAAAGTTGTTGAAGGAACTCACATGAAGGAATTCCATATGGGAAATTATGGAGGTAAGGAAAGGACCCGCATTAACATCGGGTCTGAGGTCAGGTTACAGATTTACTTTTAAACCTTTAGTTTACTTCTGGCTGGATTATCAGTCCTGTGTTGTCCTTTCAACATGTTTTCCTGTTGTCATTTACCTTTCTTCCTAATAAAACAATTTAAATGATGGGAAGCCTAATACCGTTTGCTTTCTACAGGTGAGACCTGGCAGAAAAGGGATATCACTCTGAAGCTCTAGAAACCTCCAGGTCTTTGTACGACAATATTGCAGTATTTCCCTGTAAAATACCATTAGAATTATGGGCTACTGTTACCACAATTAATTCTGTCACACTGAGATTTGTAAACAAGTTTCCTTTAAGCACTGATTTATTATCTAAGCAGAGAGACACAACTGTTGTTTGAGATCTAACTTGTCTCACCAGTCACATTTGGAATTGGAAACTCTTCCTGCAGCAAGGCACAACTGTTATTTAAGATCTAACTTGCCTCACTGGTCACATTTGGAAACTGTTTCTGTCTGCACTGACTCTATTGCCTTCCTGGTAAATAATGGTCTGGCTCCCTTGAAATTGCTTCAGCTTCTTTGCATTCTCTATGGAGTTCTCTGGAATTAAACAAACCAGCCCCCACCCCCTGCTTTTAATTAAAATACTGAACTAAGAACTAACTCTCTTCTAATTCAGCTGTTGCCTTTGCTCATGTAGCTTACTTGAAAAAGCTAATGAAAACTTTATATAGCAGAAGCGGGACAAGGCATATGGTGAAGATTAACTGAGAAAAGTGACATTCTAACTCTCTATTTCACCCTAAGCAGGAAAAAAGTGAAAATCATGATGTCCACAGATGCAGAGAATCACCCAGCAGCCTACAAAACAGGGTGTGCTAGAGCGTGGAAGTGCAAATCGATAATATTGTCATTGCACTTTATCTGCTGTAATAGAGGAAGTTTTATGTGTATCTTATTAACTGTAAACAAAAAAAAAAATATTGTAGGGGTATTGGGCATTGGGTTAGTGCTAATAATCCATCTGAATTTCCAGAACATGCTCTCTGTTGTTACTGGCTTGTGGTTTAGACAGGAACATTTACTGTGAGCTACAAATTAGCATAAATGCTGCATTGTTCACTTTTACCAGTTTTTCTCTTTTTTTTTCCTTCTTTCTGTTCAAACACATTAATTATGGATGTGTTATCAATCAATGTATGCAATCTTATCTATGAATATCTTAGGTTTAGGAAAATGCTATGTTAGTAAAATCATTACATATTATTCCAATTATTTGTGTGATTATAGTCAATTGAAGTGAATGTGGCACGGTTTCACCCCACTCAAAAACTATTATAAGGGAAAGCTTAGCTAGTTGAAATCCTTGGGATTTTGGAGGGTTTTTCTAAGAAAACATTTCTGGACAAGAGTTTTTCTATCTCTTGGAAAATAGAATCTACTGGGTCAGAAGATATCTTCAAGCTATTTCTCTAAAATATATTCCATTAAAATACAGCAACATTTAGTTCTCCTTTCACTTGAATTTTTTTTTCATGAGAATGTGAGAGCTACTGATTTACTGAATCAGACCAAAAATCCAATGTTACAATGACAATAGTGACAGGAAGCAGGTGTCCAGGGTGCTGTAAAACAAGCAGGGTATATTTTATATAGAAAGATCAGTGTTCCCCCTATTGCACTATTTTGGCAATCCCAGGTTAGTGCTTCTGATTAACTGATATCAGTGGACCTATTCTTCCCCTCCCCCCCCCAGCTTTGACTCATTCTGGCTTTGTAGTGCTTTATAAAAATGAGACTCATAATTCATTATACTTTTTTGGACCAAGTACTTTTTGTTTTCTTATATTTCTGTTCATAGTCTATTGGTGTTAGTTTTTATTGGAGAATTTTATTACGCTTCTGTCATATATGACCTGTAGACACCATCATCCCAGGGGAATCCAGGGAGTTGACGGCTCTTTGTTGACTTCTCTCTCCAAAAGAACCTGCCACAAAATTCTGTTATTCCTGCCTTTCTTTGCACCTTTTCTTATTATATAAATTAAAAAATAATCATAAAACTTTTAATAAAAAAGTCTGACAAATGAGTATTTTGCAAATATTTTTGGAAAATTTATCTTAATGAGTATCAATGGAATATTTTATGAAAAACACAGAAGGTCCATTGTTAACAGTATGAATAGAACAGTTCAAAATTGCCCTGTAAATTGCATGGCTTTTTGTGGGGTGGGGGGTAACTTTCAGTCAGCATATAACAAGCAGGAATACATGGTCTGTATCATGATAAACATTTGAAAGTTTGTATAGTGACACTGAATTAAATTTAAAATAAAATTCCGTGAAGTTAGAATGAACCTTTATAAAAGATGGTGTTAGCTAATTATTTTTTTAATACATGTCCTACATTTTAAAAAATCCTGAAATCAGGAATTTCTCTTGTCAGTGTTAAAGCTAGTTCTCCGGAATACACTGCAATAACAGAGGATTCTCCTTACAAGCAGGATGTGGAAGAGCATCTACGTATCTAAGTGAACAAGATTTTAGCTGGACAACTATATTTTTTTTTCAAGATGACACCTCACTAAACACATCTAGGCAACAAAATACCTTCGAACTGTCAAGATAGTGTCCTGGAATTTAGCTGTTTACCTCCAAACTAATTTCCACATGATGTGAGTTAAATTGAAGGAAAGTTGCTGTTGAATTTGTGATTTGTTCTGATACTAGGCAATGAAATATCAGTGGAGAGTCTCATATCCAACACTTAAAAAGGAGATTGATTTCAGGGTGCTACACAATTTCAGATACCTACTATAGCTGTGCAGTATGGAAGTGAGATCTGTCCTAACAGACAGTTTTTTGCTATATTCTGTTTGGCCATAATACTGTTATCAGTGCCGACAGACAGACATATATATTTGAAATACAAATAACATTTATTTTACTGATGCTAAAAGCAAAAACATAAACTAGATTTCAAGTAAATCAATAGTTGAGAAACTGGATATGATATATCTATAAGTCTATAAATGCTTAATATCTGAAGAAAAATTTGTCACTGAGTCGTTTCAAATTTGTTATGCACTGACACCCCCTGTGTAGAGCAAAAGTCATCTTCTCATTTCTTGATTTTATTATATGGGTATATTAAAATAGATGTGGGGTTTTTCCCCTAATCAAGTTTTAAAATCAACTAAAACAAGCAGTGCTCTTACTGCAAAGGCTGTAGATGATGTAGGCCACACGGATGATCTAGGAGATGCAGAAGGTGACATAATTTGTACCTGATACTTACATTTTATTCATAGGGTTATAGTAAGTAATGGTAAACATTAAGAGAAAACAAAGTAAGTGCAGATATATTAATTGCATCAGTCATCACAATGTCTAGCAATGTGTGCAATATTTCCAAGTGTAACTATCAGCCTAACAGACTGGCCTCTTCTCTTTCTGCAGCCACAGAAAGGACGCTGAGCCTCCCTAGTGTTTTGCTTCGTTGTCCAGTGGAATGCAGGAAAGTACATGCAATTGAAGAGAAACCAGATGTGGGGTTCTGCTCTGCTCCACGTGCACCTGGTAAGCAAAAAGGGAAAGATTTAACTAAATGGCAACACTGTGCTAGTGTATGTCTTGGTTGACTGAATACAAGGCTCCTGAATCTCCACTTCTTTTTCAGGAAATAGGTAATTATCTGTGTAGTTATGTACTGTTTATCTTTGGAGAGAAAAGCTGAAGTCAAAGGTAATTGCTTGGAAGAAAGCCAAAATTTGCAAGTCAGGTGACAACTTTAAATGGCAAATACTTTAGTAACAGGCATTGCTGTTTTTTGCCCTAAATATCAAATACTTAATCTCCTGAATGCTGAAGATTTGTGAGATAATTCCAGAAGTTTTAAGCTATATGGAATAGCTTTTTCATTACTTGATTTACATTAGGGAAGGTCACTTAGGTCATTTTCTCAAGGCAATAACCACTTCATCTTTTATGCTATTACAATACAAGAACTTATTTTTCTTTTCCATAAGTATTACAGAACCACAGAATGGTCAGTGTTGGAAGGGACCTATGGAGATCATCTAGTTCAACCCCACTGCTAAAGCAGGTTCATCTAGAACAGTTTTCACAGGATCATGTCCAGGTGGGTTTTGAGTGTCTCCAGAGAAGGAGACTCCACAGCCTCTCTGGACAGCCTGTTCCAGTGATCTGTCACCCTCAATGTAGAGAAATTCTGCATATTCAGGTGGAACTTCCTGAGATGAAGTTTGTGCCCATTGCCCCTTGTCCTGTCGCTGGACACCACTGGAAAGAGCCTGGCCCCGTCCTTTTGGCACTTGCCTTTAAGGTATTTGTATGCATTGATAAGATCCCCTCTCAGCCTTCTCTTCTCCAGGCTAACCAGGCCCAGTTCCCTCAGCCTTTCCTCAGAAGGGAGATGCTCCTGTCCCCTCATCATCTTTGTAGCCCTTCGCTGGACCCTCTCCAGCAGTTCCCTGTCTCTCTTGAACTGGGGAGCCCAGAACTGGACACAGCACTCCAGATGCAGCCTCACCAGGGCAGAGCAGAGGTGGAGGATCACCTCCCTCAACCTGCTGGCCACGCTCATCCTAATGCACCCAGGATCCCATTGGCCTTCTTGGCCACCGGGGCACACTGCTGGCTCATGGGCAGCTTGCTATCCACCAGCACTCCCAGGTCCTTCTCTGCAGAGCTGTCCTCCAGCAGGTCAGCCCCAGCCTGTGCTGGTGCGTGGGGTTGTTCCTCCCCAGGTGCAGGACCCTACACTTGTCTTTGTTGAACTTCATGAGGTTCCCCTCTGCCCAGCCCTCCATCCTGCCCAGGTCTCGCTGAATGGCAGCGCAGCCTGCTGGTGTGTCAGCCACTCCTCCCAGTTTGGTATTGTCATGGTTTAACCCCGGCTGGCAACCAAGCACCACACAGACGCTTGCTCACTCCCTGTCACCCAGAGGGGTGGGGAGGAGAATTGGAAAGCAGTGTAAAACTCAAGGGTTGAGATAAGAACAATTTAATAGGTAAAGCAAAAGCCGCGCATGCAAGCAAAGGAAAGGAATTCATTCACCACTTCCCATGGGCAGGCAGGTGTTTGAACATCCCCAGGAAAGCTGGGCTCCATCACACGTAATGATTACTTGGGAAGACAAATGCCATAATGCCAAATGTCCCCCCCTCTTCCTTCTTCTTCCCCCAGTTATAAACTCAGCATGACGCCATATGGTATGGAATACCTCTTTGGCTAGCTTGGGTCACCTGTCCTGGCTGTGTCCCCTCCCAATTCCCAGTGCCCCTCCAGCCCTCTTGCTGGCAGGGCCCAAGGAACTGAAAAGTCCTTGATTCAGTATAAACATCACCCAGTAACAACTAAAAACATCAGTGTGCTATCAACATTGTTCTCACATCATAGCCAAAATACAGCACTGTACTAACTACTAAGAAGAAAATTAACTCTGTCCCAGCTGAAACCAGGACAGGTATCATTAGAAAACTACTGAGGGTGCACTCTGGCCCTTCATCTGGGTTGTTGATGGGTAAGTTGAACTAGGCTGGACCCAGTATTGACCTTTGGGGAACTGGTGAGCTACAGGCCTCCAACACCTCTGATCACAACCCCCTGAGCTCTGCCGTTCAGCCAGTTTTCAGTCCACCTCACTGTCCACTCATCTAACCCACACTTCCTAAGCTTACCTATGAGGTTGTTATGGGAGACAGTGTCAAAAATCTTGCTGAGGTCAAGGTAGACAACATCCACTCTCCATTTACCCAGCCGTCATTCTATCATAGAAGGCTATCAGGTTGATCAGGCATAATTTCCTATTGGAGAATCTATGCTGACTGCTCCTGATAACCTTCTTTTCCTCCACGTGCTTCGAGATGACCTCCAGGATGAGCTGTTCCATTACCTTTCCAGGGATGGAGGTGAGGCTGACTGGCCTGTAGTTTCCTTTTTGTCCTTTTTTAAGACAGAAGTGACATTGACTTTCCTCCAGTTCTCAGGCACATCTCCTTTCTCTGCCATGACCTTTCAAAGATGATTGAGAGTGGCTTGGCAATAACATCTGTGAGCTCCCTCAACACTCAGGAGTGCACCTCATTGGGGCCTGTGGATTTGTAAGTGTCAAATTTGCCTAAGTGACCTCTAAACTTATCATATTACCCTGTCTCTATACTCGTCTTGATTCATTCACTCTGTATTATTTTTTTCCCTTAAGGAAACTTGTTTCCACACTGAGTATGGGGAATTTTTTGGTACATCTATCCCTTGTACAACCATTCTTCTTTGTTTACCCTGTTCATTAGGCCCCCTCTGTATTACCAGCAACAACTGAGAAATAGCGCTACCTTCAGTGCAAGTCAGAACTGCAAATTTTGGTATGACTGAGAGTCCGGTTTTGCTAACTGAAGCTAATGATGAGCAATACCTACTACTGATGTCTGTAAAGGAAAAATTGCTGAGGCTGCTAAGAACTTCAAGGTGACAAAGGAGAAGCAAAGAAACAATGCAGAACTGAGATTACCGAGTTGATACCAGTTGGTAACAATTTAAAATAAAGATGTAAATCACCAAGGAGTTAGGACAAAAAGTCTGATGTGACAGGATGTAAAAATTTGAAAGAAAAGGAGGAAGATGCCAGCTTAGCAAGACCAATGAACAACACATTTCAAGGAGAAAGAGTCTGACATTTGTCCACCTGACCAGTTGGTTGACCGCAATGGGAAAAATGAGCATGTTCATGCTTAGTGCTGATGCTACGCTAGTACTGGCCCATCACAATGTGTACTGGCAATGGAGAGGATAATTATTGTGTACTCTTCAGTTGTTTGTATGGTCCTACTTTCAAGACTTTATACCATAAAATATGCTTAAATAAGAGTTTCCAAAGGACTTGAGGATTACAGGGATGTTACAGGCTGTACCTAAAATAACTTCTTTATCATCCTCCTCTGTTTTTCCTGGCTAGGCAAAGCATTAAAGATGAAGCAGGAAAGACCTACAACTTAACATGATTTTTTTTCCCTTTTCTTATTTTTTCTGGTTTAAATTCTTCACTACTTGGAGTTTTTCAAAAGTCTTTGACAGTTTCTTTTGAATAAGGTGTGGGACATTGTGCTACAATTCAAATATCTGGTGTAGTGCTTGCTAAGACTCTCTACCTGAGATAGTGGATCTCAGACTTCACTGCTATTTAAGCTGACTGTACTGCAAAAATACTTCCATGATTTCAGAATGAACAGTCTTGGCATGATGTTTTTGGTTGCCTAGTACTATGAAAGGATGCTAAAACTCGTAATACCAAGCATCTGGCACAGATCCTTTTATAGTATATCAGAAATATTTAAGATCTTCTATTAAATATCATGTCTCACATGAGCCACAGTGTCCCATCTGACACAGTCCTTAAATTGTTAGTATTATTAAAACATGGGTGAGAAAGAGAAAGGGGAGGAAGAGAAAATGTATTTAAATTGGTTTTGTGCTTTTCAGCTTTATGAGAAAGTAACATTTCTATCTAAAGTGAAAATTAAGTGAATACAGAAATTATTGTAGTTGAACTTAGCATGGTCAAGCAAGTGATGCTGGAAGGGTTTAAAGTAGTATATTTGCTGTAGTGACACTCAGAGTACTGAAAGAAGCTTGTGAAACCACAAGGATGTCTTAACAGGATAACTTAACAGGAGATCAGGTAATCACCTAGGCAATAAGTGTTGTGGCTGTTGATTTTGTCAATGACATTTGTGCCAGTGGCAGGCATATTTCTTTCAAAGTAGTGAGAACTTCACTGATAGCATGCAGTGTATTCAGGCTAAAGTAGATTTCAAGTAATTTTTCCCTGTGAATACTGTGGTTTGTATCTTTTATTTTTAAAAAAAGTTGTAGCTTATTAGATGCATTAATTTAATTGTTAGCTATATGTGAACTGAAGAACCATTCATTTAAAAACACAATTTAGCCTTTATAAATTGTAAGAGGCTAAATAGACAGGTTTAAAATGTATTCCTAGTTACATCAAGGTCAAATATATCACCAAAAAGTCAGTATCTTATTATAAGATATTTCTGTTCCAGTCCTCATTTTAAATAATCAAGGCTGATATAATTTTAGTGGAACTATGGACACTAAGAAGATTCTGGTTTAGTTTATTAGACTGGAGTTGTAATTGTGAAGTAGGTTTTGGGGTTTGTTTATTTTGGCATTTGTTTTATTTTTTGTGCCACTCCCCTCCCCATCTTATTGCTCTTTTCCCACCTTTGTTCCATGTTTACTGGTTTTGTTTTGGTGGTGGTCTTTCTTGGGACTTTGAGCAATCTTTCCTGTATCTTCTTTTTCTGTAGTCACTTATTAGAATTTAAAAGGACTTTTCCAGTGAATAAGGATTACTTTTAAGAATAATGCTGGGTTTATTATGAAACAGATCATGATTTAAGAGAATTTCAGAATTATTTGATTAAATTTTTAATTTATTTCATTGTTCCTCTGATCTCATTTCTCAAAATCCTTTATTCTTTAAAATACTTATTCTATTCTGTCCATCAAACTGTTTCATTTTTATTTTCTTCCATCACTACTCTCCTTTTATTCCTCAACATATTCGTTCTTTAGTGATCTTCTTTATACCTGAGAATGGCAAATAAAAACATTGCATGTGAGTATTAAAGCAAGCTTTATATTCTGACACATTTGTGTTTAATATTCATCTGCTCAAGTGATATAAACATGGGTTGTAAGCCCATTTTTTATCGGTGGAAACATAAATTCTCTTAACTGAGAAGATCAATGAAAAACTTTAATTAGGAAAAGTGTAAAGAGAGATTTTCTGACTGATGTCCTGGAGAAGATATGGTCCAGTGTGAAGTGAAAAAAAGGTCTAATAAACACCAAGATGTTTGCTATGGTGTCTTCATCAAGCAGACAGGAAAACCAAATAGAACCATTGGGGTTTTATTTATGAAATAAGACAGAACAGCCCTTTATTACCCCCACTGGTTTGAGGTGCTTTATTACCACAGCCCAACTCAAAGTCATTGTTATAGAAACTACTGGTGTCACTGGACCAGATAAATGAAGAAATTATACTGGCAAAGGGTACCAATACTGGTGAAAGATTTGTTATACAACCACCCCTGCCTTTCTTTTGCTTTCCACCAGGGCTAGTCACAATCTAAAAAAAAATCTGTGTGAGTATGGAATTCATCAATTTGCAGTTGTCTTTCAAAGCCAGAAGTAATGTATTGACAACCTTTCACAGCATATTGTGATATAGAAAAATTACTTGGTGATTTTTCATGAAAACTGGAAATGTGCTTTGAGCACTTGATAATTATTTTATGGTTATTTCAGGCTTCATTCCAATAGAAACATGTGATGATAGATGAGAACATAATAATTTGAGTAAGCTACCAGATGCAGAAAGTAAGATCTGAGTCAAATTTCCTTTCCTGGCCATTTAGGTAATTTGGAAAATGAGGAATGGGCTGCAGTCCTTTATCTGGGAGCTATCAATTCCTCTGAGATTTAATTCTTCTGTAATATCTTTGTTTCTTCTGACCTGACCTCACCAGGAAAATAAAAATAAAACAAAAAAGCCACCTTCCAAGCAACCTGATGTTAACCATAAACTGCAGCACAATGTCAGGTAGCGTAACATGAAAGAAGATTCCATAGTTCAGTCTTTCAGAAAGCGTTTGTGCTCAGAACTGATACCTTTGAAGCCAGGATTAGGAACTGTGCTATTTGAGGAGACTAATTGGCAAGAACACTCTATCTTATATTCAAGGTTAGAGTTAATCCCCAGGAAAGGACATATTCAGTAACAGAAAAAAAGAGGTTGGTCATAAAATGGACTATTGAATTACTTTCCTAACACTTGGTAAATTCACACTGCTTATACAACATGCACCCTTAAGCACTTAAGAGCCACGAAGATGATATCATGGTCCTTGCTTGCCAAATCTAACATAAATCAGGAAAAGCCCTGCAGGCTTTTCACAAAACCTCAGGAGAGAAGGAAGATGTAATAGAATTTTCCAGTCTTTACACCAGAGGCAGCAAGGAATTAATCTCATTGGCCTGAGGTACTGAGTGAACTTCATGGATGTTTGATGCATGGGAGAACTTCAGAACATGTGAAATGCAGGAAAGGTTCTTGTACGTTTAGTTGACACTGAATTTATACTGTTTTGGTCTCTCAATAGGGGCTGACATCAAGCCAATGCTTAGTAATTAAAATTGACTCAACATTAATAAGAAGAGCAGAACTCTGGGAGCTTAGTCATTTGGAACACCAAGAATGTTCTCTCCACCAGCTGTAGGCCCACATACTACATAATTACTATCTTCCTGCCAATACAAGATTGTTTCATAGAGTACATTTTCTAGCGCTGTGCGTAACCTGTTCTAAAAGCATGAGCAATGGTTCTTCTACGGCCTACAATAGTAGTTTTCTGTGTCAGCAATATAAATGTGCTTATATTGCCTTCTATCACCTTAAACAAATTTCTGCCCTTGAGTCTTACAAAGAAAACTTTCAAAGGCACAAAAGGTTGCCAGGAATGCAAGTCACTGAAGGTTACCACTGCATTCGACAAAACTTACCCCCTTGGTTACCCTCCTGGTACTCCTCTTCCTTTTGTTCTATCTTAATTCCTTTTTTAAAAATTTTCTTTTTTTAGCTCCCCTCCTCCGCCCCCGAATTTTCTCTCAGCTCTTGTCTCCCTTTGGTGATAATTAGTATCAAATACAGTCTGGCTAGTGACATGCAAAGTGATCACCAATTAAATGTCAAGATGTAATGTTTTGAAAACATCTTAATCAGCTCAGTTTTAAATATGAGATTTTAATATACATTGCAAGTTTTTGTAGGGCTTTTTTTCTCCTTCATCTATGAAGAAAGGAATTAGTAATACTTCAGAAGTGGGTTTTATATTCTTTAGAATTCACTGAGGAAGTCTGCCATTTTTGAAAACTAGCAAAACCCCCACCAATAATAAAGAAAAAATATTTTTTATTTTATTTTTATTCTTTTTACTGATGACTTACTAGCACATCACTTTTACAGAAGGTTCAGTAAAATACAAGAGGCAGATTTATTCTGGATATGAGGTAAAAGTGCCCTTTTGGCTGAATGTAGATCTACTCTTCAAGAAAATGAGGGATGACTTTTAGGTGATTTTTTACAGATGACAGGAATTATTAAAATAATTCTCATTTTTTAATGTAACTTTTTATTAAACCTCCTTTTAATCTAGAAAAATGTAGAAGTAGAAACTAGTTTCTATTTGCTATGGAATTTGAAGTACTTGGTATTTCTTCTGACAAAACATTAGAAATACAGGCTCATAAGAGCCTGAAATGTTCTCTTTTTTTATTATAACTTAGTGAAGAAAGGAAGGAGGAACCTTCAATTTGTTTTGTTTGGTTTTAGAAAAAAAGAGAAACAGAAGAAAATATTTTTCTAATTAGAGCTCACAAATTTATCATATGAGGAAACAAAACATGATATTCCATTCTGGACAAGACAACCAAAATGAGGGTGATTATACAATCCATTATAGAAGCTTATGTTGTCATTATGCTCCAGGGCGATTTATCCCATTTGGTAGAACATAGACCTCACCACTCAGGATGCACTTGATTCACTTGCTTACACTTGGTATTCAACGTCATTTGAGTTGCAACACCTGTCCTGCTTACTGCATGATACAGTTCTTTCAAGGCTAGTTCGAGAAGCGGCTCTTTAATCTGTACTGGAATAAGTATCATGGATGACAGAAACATTTAAATTAAATTTACCAGCTTGAAATGCAAACCTATTTGTCAGTGACCAGACTGTATTTTAGGGAATTTAATGCTATTTGCAGTATAGAATAATACATAATACCTGGTCTGCTCTTTCTGCAATTGGTAGGAAACCAGAACATAGGACAAGAGACAATTTATTTCCTAAGAACAAAAAGAAAAGGACCTAAACAATTTCTCCAAATTTGTGGAAAATTTTTATTTTTGTCAGTGGGAAATAGTTTATGATTGAATGAAAGTACTGCTTAGATGGAATTAAACCTCAAAAGTAAGATGGCTTCACAGGTGTCAGTACTTGAACAACTATTCAATGTTATTTACTGTTCCTTTATAATCTAACCTATATGCAAAATTAAAAACCTTAAAAGCAACCTGATACGAAATTTCTTCCTAAAAGTTACAAGGGAAAAAATGTGTGTATGTTTTGTTTTGTTTGTTTGTTGCTGGTTTTGTGGCGATTTTTCTTAACATGGTATCAAGCAGAAGTCAATCTTTCAAATAAGTCCCCAGGTTTTGAAATAAATTTTTGGTTCTTAGTGTACGCAAATTTTTGATGGGAAATAAAGACTAAAAATGTATATGGTAATAATAATAACCAGGATGCACATTCCTTTCCGACTATTGGAAGGATGGAAAATGTAGCAAGAATAAACTCTCTTGTAAGTTGAAGTGTTAACGTTATCTGCTTAGGCATGACTTATGTGGAAATGTGGATTTTCTGCTTTTAACTCTTAAATAAAGTATTATGGTAAGGTTTTGCATTTGGAATGATACTATCATCAATTTATTTTGAACCAGAACAGATGGACTGGAATGGTGTTAATCTGAACCTGTCTTTTAAATTGCAACACTGATTGGTATTTCAGCACTAGACTGATTAGTACAAAGAGAATATCAGAGAGAAATAGACAGAGAACTCTTAAAAGAACAGTGAAGAAACTAAAATTCTCTCAATATTATATAAGATATGATTTTTATTACATCCATTATTATCTTTAATTAATATAAGACGGGAAAATATATCAGAGGATAACTTTTTTCCTAGTGTTTCAATCATATACTAAAATGAGTAATTAGTTGTACAGAGCAAGCTTTGACAGACAGTTTGCTTCATATCCTAGAATGATAATATCATCAATATGTCAATAAAATGAAATTATTGTGATGATCATTAACCAAGGTACAAAAATAGTTTTGTACCTCTGACTATGATCACATTCCAGCTACAGACTCCGCATTTTTGACAGGAATATAGGACATATGGTGAATATACTTTATACATAACTCATTTTTTAAACTTCTCAATCACATAACAACACAGAATTTCTCCAGTTCCTGAGGTATTTTCTAGTATTTTAGCTATCTTATTTGGATTAGGCTATAACGTATGCTCAGTAGAAAGAGTAATAAAATGAGTACATGTAATGAAAGCTCAAATCTCAGCTTGTCTTTAACTGTGGAAAGCAAGATGTGTTAATTTCCCCGCAGCCCTCAGTTGTACTGACTTCTATTATGACCTGCACATTTGGACATCAACTGGTTTGGCAGCAAGGGCATGTACACCTTGCCTAAGCACAGGCATCAGGTGTCATCTGAGATTGTGCTCAGGCATTGAATAGGTAGGTCTGTAATGCCCGAAGTCTCTCAGAGATCCTGTGTTACTTATCCAGGATCACGTGAAAGCAGCATAAGTGATGGTAGATGTGTTCAGGCATCTGAAATGAGACACTGACTAACAGGGAGGCTGATATCACTTCCATGAAAGACAATGACTCTATATTAATGTAAAGAGAAGTTGAAACTTCTACAAAGACAAAATCACTAATTTTTTTTCCCACCAAGAAAGTGTTGGCTTTCCATAAAGCAGGAAAGACGAGAGAGGCTGGAATAAAGGCATCAGCTACCTATGTGCTTCTATAACTAATTGGAATGTCTCTGCTATCTAATAAAATGCATCCAAGTTAAATCCAGTTATCCTATGATTTTTTTCTGGTAGATTTTATTAAAATAGGATATGTAGAAGGAAACACAAAATATATTAGAAAAATGCTGAAGTGCAGCAAGCTGTCTGACAAGAGACTCAAACTAACCAGACCCTCTAAAAGCTTGCTTGAAAAGAGCTTGCAAACTCCCTGCCATTTGTCCATAAGGCTCAGAAAGAAAAGCAGCCTTGAAAGCTGCCAACTTCTTGTATTTATGATCAGAGAAAGCTTTTTCATTGGAGGGTAAGTCTGTGTGAAGGACAAGTTATATCATGTCAGTTTGGATTTTTTCCTGGATTTTTTCTTTGATAAGAATATCTGATTTAATTAACATCCTTAAATAAGAATATGGAAAGGAGGTTATGAATTTTACTCCTGTTTTTAAGATCACATTTTGAGTGGTCATCCCCATAAATAAATTCTCGTCTTATTATTTGACTAAATCACTTTTCCCTTCCTCAAAATGAGCTGCTTTCTACAGGTCTGATGAGGATAAGCAATTAGATTGTAATAGCTCTAATGAAACTATTAGCTGCAATATCAGAACACACCTTCTGTAACTAGCAGGGAGGAAATGGAAGAAATCAATTATAATTGCTACCTTCCTAAATACTCTTTACTTGTCCCCAGACATCCAGTGTTTAGGATGCAAATCTGTAGGAAGATGAAGTTTCTCAGTTTAGTACTTACAGAACTACATGTTTTGTAGCATACATTTTAAACTTAGTATGCATTTAGTGTTTTATTTACATGTGCATCCTATGTAACATGTTGTGAATGCAAAAATAAAAAAAAAGAAAATAAAGGGGGGGGGGATTCCATATATTTACTGACTAAATGGAATGGATTAATGGAATGTAATAGTTTATAATTAAGTTCTAAACATCACATCAGGAGGTCCTGGCTTCATTTGGCACTACATCCCACATCCCTCCTGATTTGGAATGAAATGGGAGACCAGCAGCTGTATGTCTGACTTGCCAGAGGGTCACTGTACTACTCTGGCAGAAAAGTCTTCTCCATCCCTTAGCATGTGGTGAGTGAACCCTTCAGTCTATTTTAGAACTATACTATACTGTACATAAAAACAATGGGCAAGAAAGTAAACTTCCCTTTGGACTGCTGTATCACTGGGACCACCACAAGGATCATAGCTGTATTGACCCGTGAGTGTTTAAAGCTTTCCCAGTCATCCCAGAACTTGCAGGATGATGGACTGTTTGTCTGCTACTGGTTCTACTGTCTCACTTGAGGGGTTCTCCTCTGAAAGAAGGCAGGAGCCAGGACTGTCCTCTGCTCAAGCTGACTCTGAGGGGCTCTGAAACTGATTCTCCAGTTCACTCACCTGGGCTCAAAACAGTTGCACGGCTTCTGCATGGTCCCTTTTGACTTCTCTCTGAGCACTTTCTGCCTCTTCTGTCATGGCTTTCAGTGTGCGCTCTGCATCTTCCAGTTGTGTTTGAAGACAGGTGATGGCTTGGACAGCAGACTTTCACCTGTCTGCAAATCTTATCAGTTGCCCTTCAGGTCAGTATTTTCAGCTTAAACCTTTTCTGCCCAGTGCATCTGCTCACAGAGGCAAGAGTTTTCTCCAGCCAGTCTGGTGTTTTCATCCTTCATCTCCACAAGCTGCACCTTTAAGTCCTCACACCTTTGGCTGAGGGTGCTCACACAACAGGAGCCTTTGCTGCATGCAGCCAGCTGGGAATGAAGTTCCTTAGCCACCTTCTGTGAGATATCATTCTGCTGGGCCTGGGCCAGCAAAGCTCTGGCAGGCTCTCTCCTTTCTCCATTCCTCTGCTGAGGAAATGACTCCATGCACAGTTCCTCAGTGGAGGTTTGGATGGGCAGTGGCACTGGAGTATTGATCAGGTGCTCGTGATGCTAGTAGCCAAAACAGTGGTGTGTTGTCAATGCTCTTTCAGCTATCCATACAAAGCACAGCACTGTGAGGGCTGATATGGGGAAAGTTAACGCCATCCCAGCCAGACCCAATACAGCTGTACATGATCTGTCCTAGCCCCCCTGTACACAAAGGAGAGGTGCAATGTGTTCCAGAACATAAAGGTGCAATGTAAAGATGTCTTCTAAGACATACACACTAGGACTTGACTGACAGTGACCTTGCCTATACAAGTGGGTTTTATGCCAGAAGAAACCAGACCAACCATCTGAAAGCTGCAAGGTTGCAACAAAATTGTGCAAATTCAGCTAATAAAGAGTTTTCAAGTGCACCTGCACAGGGGTTTGTATGTACAAATGTTCAAAAGCGAAAGCTAACAGATGATCTACTGACCTGTCAGGCTCACCTCTGTGCCTGGGAAGATCATGAAACAGATCCTCCTAGAAGCTCCACTAAAGCACATGGAGGACAGCAAGGTGATTTGAGACAGCTAGCATGGCTTCACCAAGGGCAAATCTTGCCTGACCAACCCAGTGGTCTTCAATGATGGAGTAAGTACAGCAGTGGACAAAGGAAGAGCCATGGATGTCATCTATCTGGACCTCTGTATGGCCTTTGATACAGTCCCTCCCAACACCCTTCTCTCCAAATTGCAGAGAAATGAGTTTGATGGATGAATTGTTCAGGGGATGAGGAACTGGCTGGGTGGTTGCATCCAGGGGGTAGTGGTAAACGATTCAATATCCAGATGGAGATCAGTGGTGAATGGTGACCCTCAGGGGTCTGCACTGGCATCAGTACTGTTTAATATCTTCATCAAAGACACAGACACTGGTATTTGAGTGCACCCTCAGCAAACCTGCAGGTGACACCGAGATGAGTGGTGCAGCTGACATGCCTGAGGGATGGGATGCCACCCAGAGGGACCTGTACAAGTTTGAGAAGTGGGCCCAGGTGAACATCATGAGGTTCAACAAGGCAAAGTATAAATTCCTGCACATGGCTTAGGGCAACCCCTGGTATCAGTACAGGCTGGAGGGGTGAAGGGATTGAGAACAGCCCTGCAGAGAAGGACCTGGGGGTATTGGTGGGTGAAAAGCTGGATACAAGCTGGCAATGTGTGCTCATAGCCCAGAAAGCCAACTGCACCCTGGGCTGCATCAAAAGAAGCATGGCCAGTAAGTCGAGGGAAGTGAATCTGTCCATCCACTCTGCTGACACCCCACCTGGAGGGCTGCATCCGGCTCTGGAGTCCTCAGGACAGGAAAGACCAGGGCCTGGTGGAGTGAGTCCAGAGGAACACCACAAAAATGATCAGAGGGCTGGAGCACCTCTCTTATGAAGAAAGGTTGAGAGAGCTGGGGTTGTTCAGCATGGAGAAGAGAAGGCTCTGGAAAGACCTTTATTGTGGCCTTTCGATAATTAAATGGGTCTTATAAGAAAGATGGGGACAGACATTTTAGTAGTACCTGTTGCAATAAGACAAAGGGTAATCTGTTTAAACTAGAAGAGATTGTGACTAGATATAAGGAAGACATATTTTAAGATGAGGATGGTGAAACACTGGAACAGGTTTCCCAAGGAGGTGGTAGATGCCCCATCCCTGGAAACATTCAAGACCAGGTTGGACGTGGCTCTGAGTAACTTTATCTACTTGAAGATGTCCCTGCTCTTTGAAAGGGGGGGTTGGACTAGAAGCCGGGCTTTTTCTACAGAAATCCCTGGGATGTGAAGGAAAGAATAAATCTTTTTGTTTGTTTTCCCTCTCTTCCACGTGCAAGCTTTGCTTTTTCTTTATTTAACTGCCTTTATCTTGACTCACCAGTTTGTCTTCATCTTTGCTTCCCCCCTGTCCTGCTGAGGAGGGGAGTTGTTGTGTGGCTGAGTGGGCAGCTGGCATCTTTGCCCCTTTTCTTCAAAGGTCCATCATCCTCACTGAAGTATTTCTCACTGAACACTGGGGTTTTTTGGCTCCCTACAACCCTACGTTTCTATTTCTGTAGGCCCTAGCTATCAGATAGTTTTGTCTGGATTTGTGGTTGTACATCAAGTTTCTTAAGACGGAAGGGACATCAGAAGACAACCTACACAATCACTAGTGAAGAACAATGATACCCACCACTTTTCTGACAGACTTGTTCCTTAGTCTGACTCAGTCTACCTATATTAATTCTAGCTTAGTGCAAATTAGCCATGCACCATTTCCATCTGCAAGGGAAGGAGATAATTCTAGGTTTATACGTCTTAGCAGGACCTACAAATATATGTGTCCACAGAATTCATTTGCAAATGGCTTATCACTAATACAATCTTCCTGAATTTCCATAAATTTAACTCCATGGAATTATGCACAAGAATAATGTGTACTCATGTACTCATTTACTCATGATTTTTTTTTGGAGAACTGAAGATGTGGGAAGGCAAAATAGATACAAAATGAAGAATAGAAATATGATAGTGCATATAACTGCTTTTACTCCTAATTCACTGACTTAATGTTGGTTTCATAAAAGCAATGATGAACTCATTTACTCTTATTGTGAATGTCATGAGTATTTCTGGAGGATTCTCTTTCTGCATTAATTAAGTCTGATTATTATTTTAAAGTGTTCATTGTTATTTCTTGCTGTTACAGCTATTTCTTGCTGTTGTGTCATTTCTGACAGTATACATTAAGAATATTTCTTTGCCTAATTTGAATTTCTTCATCATAATTATGTATACTCATTTCTAACTTATTCTTCTAGACAGAAAAATAAACTAACTTTTTATTAAATGAAGGTATTAATTTTTCTGTTACATTATAGTAATTGAAAATTATCATATATGGTTTTTTTTTCCTATAAACCATCAATAAACTATAATGCGCAAGGTGTCCTTTTTACAATCAACACCAGAACAAGCTCAATAACTTGTCACAGATAAAATCCCTGCCATGGTAGAAGTCATGTTTGGAGCAGGGGATTAACATTCAGATGAACTATCACAGATCCTGATCTTTAAATACAGAATAGTCTGTCTTCTCACAGTTGCAGAAGGAGATGAAAAGTAAGCCTGAGGTTTTGAACTTCCTGGGAGGGAACGTCAAGTCACGTCCTTTTAACTGAATGCTTTCCTATGGACAGGACTCGATGGACTCCACCAGGCTTAATAGCAAGTGGTATTAAGTATTTATGACCTAATGTACAAAAAATACTCTTTTTGTTCTAGATTTTAACAAAAAGACTTAAGGATGAATAATTTTTTATTACATTTTTAGTATAGTAGTGCATCTTGAATCAACAGATATTTACATAGGAATTAGATGGGGTGTATAGCCTCTTAATATCTCAGCTATCAGAAAATATTAATATTTTATATTCAAACTCATATTCTGAACAGGATTTGTTTACATTTAACATGTGGTTAAAGAAATCTTAAAAAAAAAGTGAGTACTGCTTTGCAGTAGATTTTATTTGCGTTGATTTTGTTTCTAAATTTTGTTTACTTTCTAGATGTGCTTTTTTATTAATCAGCTATGTTTTAGGATTTACACTTGACAGAGGACAAGTCCAGCTCTTCCAGCCCTGATATTCCTAGATTTAAGATTTTGAAATCAACATTCAAAACACTACTGCATGAGCTTCTTGCTTATGGTCTACTTTTAATCTTGGTGAGGTAGTATGTTGTTGTTGGGTTTTTTTGGTTTGGTTTGGTTTTGTTTTGTTTGCTTTTTAATATAAAGTTATCTGTAACTGGTATTCCTCCAGGGAATAAGAATTTGTTTGGACCTATTTGTAGAAGAGTAAATAAGGCCATATCCCAACTGATCTCACAGATATTCTCAGCAAACAAATCATAATGTATAGCAGGCAAACTCTATTGTTACCTTCCTATAAATTAGTGTGAGATTTCTCTGAGATTAAATGTCTTTCATTTGCCAGCAGGGAAAAGAATTTGGGTGTGTTTCTGCACATTACATGGCCTATAATTTAAGAATTCTAAGCATTTACTTATATTCTATGATTCAGAACTTACAACATCTGTCTTCTATGGACAGAAGACACAATGTGACCATATACTCTAAACCGTTAGCAAGTGCCTGAAGTCACACTTAAATGGAGAAACTGCAATTTTATTATATTGACAGTTTTCTGAATACATTGACAAATTCAATGGATTAAAAAAATTGAAAAAAATCCCAAACAACAAACCTTTAGCACAGTAATAAAGCTAAAATATTAAAACTGCAAAAAAAAAAAAAAGCCCAACCAATTAGCCTAATAAGAAAATAAATAAGTGCTAGTGTTTAGTTTGAAACTGGCAGCTTCAATCTACCTGTAGTCCAGATGTAGATATAAGATTCTAGTATATTTACACCTGCTGGGATATACACTTGTTTTGGTGAAATAGCTTTGAAACTTCCTGTCCATGCAAATTATTATGTCCAACAGTGATATTATGAGTTGAAATAAGTGGTTTGGAAGAAGAAATATTACATGGCACATGATGCATGAGATCTTCAAATGCAATTGATGTGCTTTTAAATATACTAATGCAATCATTCACTTAAATAATATAGCTTCATCTTGGTGTACTAGCATCCATGTTCTGTCTCACTCTTAAGGGTCTATTGAATAACACAGATTTCTGAGTGAAACAACACTCTTTTATCGACCAAGTTCATTCTTTAAATTTTTCTTTAGATAAGATGTTATAACAGATCTTGGCAATTTGAAAGCTTGTCTTACCTTTGCAATATTTACAGGAATTTAATTTAGGTAAAAGCTCACCTCTTAACCTCATCTGAATTTTTATATAAGTAGATATGGAACCAAGTATTCTTTTTTTTTCCTTGTGTCAAAAACTTTATAGTCTGACATGTATCTGATTATAATAATGAACATAATAATGTTTGTCCAATGTTTTAACAAACTACCACTATAATAGTTGCCATAGAAACAGGATTAAGAAAGAGGAATAATGCAGAAATGTAGCATTTTCTCTAATAGGAAATGGTAGTACTAAATACAGGACATTACATTAAAAAAAGACAGAACCCTTTCCCTGTTTTGTGCCAGATAGCAATAACCAAGATAATGGGCTATTTTGTAGTATCGTTTATATATCAATCTTCATCTTTATATTTGTATCATCTTCATCTATTTGTAATTTGAATACATTTCCTTTAGTACAAACTTACTTTGTGTTTTGCAAATCCAGAAACATATAGTTGTATTTAAATAAGATCTTTACTGATGGATCAGTCAACTAAGAGGCATAATATTCTTTGAAATCAAAGTACCTTATCTGTCACAGTTGGAGGTAAGATTATTGTGCAAAGAAAAGAGATTTTTGACCTATCAAAAGAATAAAATTAATTTTATTTCCTTTCTTTTTTTAAAGGGAATAGATACTTCTCCCTGAGAATGTGAAAACATTTGGATTATATCTTTGCATAATTTCTTTCCATACCTATTTTACATTTAAATATTTGAGGGACTCTGATGTTTTCTAGGGAAAATAAACAAACAAAAATTACTTTTGTAATGTGGATAAAATAAAGCACTGGTCAAAAATTGTTGGTAAATACCTTGTAGGATTTATTTTTTTTGCTTTTAATGAGAGAATATTGTGTTTTAAGTACACAAAGTACATTAGGGACCACTCACTCCACCCAGCATATTGAAACGGAGATCTAATGCTGCAAATTTGTAAGCAAATATCTAATTTTCTTCTTATGATTAATTTACTAAACTAGGTAAGTCTAGTCATTAACTTAATTAGATATATATGCAAACTTTTCGGAACACCATAAAAACTTTCTCATTTAAACATGAAATTATATTGGTGTTAACAATTTGAAATTATTTAGACTTTTGAACTATTAGAAAATGCACTGTGGTATTTTATTGTATCTTCAACCAACTCAGAGGTGCCTCTCCTCTGTGACTACCCCACCTTCCCAGGTGTCCTTGCATAATAGGTGTGAGGCTCCCCAAGTGTGAATAATGGGCCATATACGATTTATTTAAAGAACGATGTGCTCATGTTTATCTGAGGAGACCCTTATTGTTAACTTGAGGATGTACTAAATCCTTGAATGGGTGACATAGGGAATGTGCTAATTGTCCAGGCGCAAGATATGTTAATGATTTCTCGGAAAGTTAATGAATAGACATGAGTGACTTGTATAAAGAGGGGGCTGAAAGGTTCCCTTAATGTGCATGACTTTGGTGGAGTGATCCTCTGCTCACTTGTATATTGGTAAAGTGATTCTTTAAATCAAGTGGAACCGGACAGTAACAAGATGATGGTTCATCTAGCATGGAGGTGTCACTGAGGTTCAGTCAGGCTATGCCCTGCATCAAAACTGCTTCTATAAAGAAAAACAAACAGGTCATTGTCACAGGAGACTCCCTTCTGGAGGGAGCAGAAGGCCCAATATGCAAACCAGACCCAATTTTTAGGGAAGTCTGTTGCCTTCCTGGGGCCTGGGTTAAATATGTGAAAAGAAAGCTGCCTACCCCGGCACGACTCTCAGTTTATTATACATTATTGATTTTTGAGGCAGGCAGCAGTCAAGTTGCAACATGAAGTCCAAGGGCAATCAAGAGATACTTCAGGACCTTGGAACGACTGGTTATAGTATCAGGAGCACAAGTAGTGTTCTCCTCTATTGATGCTAAAAGTGGCACAGAGTAACTGCTCAGAGATCAATTTTGCCTTTAAGCAGCAAAGGTATTCATTTCGCGCAGCGTTGGGGAGCTAGCCGATTTGCACCGGACAAACTAGCTCCAAAGTTTTCAATGAAAAGTCAGGTATTTTATGCAGTTTTTAGCGAGAGGTTGCACAACATCTTTACATACATACTCATTTGATTTTGACCTAATAATTCTATTCATAATAGGTGGGACCTAGGTGGAGTAGACCTTTCAGCTTTCTTTGTTCAAGGATTTCCTGACTCATGGTCTCCTTATCTCCTTCCGGTGCCCACCTTATCTTTTCTAATTATTCAGAGTACATTCCTTTACTCTAACATCATCAGGGGAACCTTTTCTTATTCAGAGTACTTTTCAGAGCACATTCCTTTAACATCATCAGTGGAACCTTTTCTAACTATTCATAGTACATTCCTTTCTTAACACAAACAGAGCATCACTCAGAGCATTGTACCAAGCTCATCCTGACTAATCTTTTTAAGACCTTGCTCTGTTTCACTGTCCTTCCAGTTGCAAGAAAAGGTGACAGAAGAAACAGAAAGAGCCAGCAGGTTGATACCTGGCTCTAGTCCGCTGTCACTGGCAGAATTTTGGGTTTTTTTGATCATGTCTTCGTTTACACACCAGGCCTCCTGGCAATAAATGAGGTACACCTGTCCCATAGGGGGAAAGGATCTTTGCACAGGAGGTAGCAGGGTTCATTGAAAGAGCTTTAAACTAGATTTGGAAGGAGAAAGGGGTAAAATGAGACTCAACAGAGATAAGCCCAGAGGCAGCACACCAATGTTTGAGAGACAGTGTGTTAGCGAGATCCTTCAGTCTGCTGTCTCCCTGTAGGAGTGTTGCAATAGATGGCTGTAAACTCTTCAGAAGGGATAGGCAAGGAAGGAGAGTGGTGGGGTAACCCTGTATATTCGGGAGTGTTTTGATTGTCTGGATTTTAATGTTGAGTAGTGATAGGGTTGAGTGTTTATGGATGAGAATCAGGGGGAAGGCCAACAAGGCAGATATCATGGTGGGATTCTTTTATAGACCACCCAGCCAGGATGAAGAGGCAGATGAAATATTCTATAAGCAGCTGGGAGAAGCCTCACAATCACTAGCCCTTCTACTTGTGGGGGACTTCAACTTACCAGATGTCTACTGGAAATACAACACAGTGTATAGGACCCAGTGTAAGAGGTTCCTGGAGTGTGTGGCAGATAACTTCCTGACACAGCTGGTGAGTGAGCTGACTAGGGAATGCACCCCACTGGACCAGTTGTTTGTGAACAGAGAAGGACTTGTGGGTTCTGCGATGACTGGAGGTCATCTTGGGCATAGAAATCACAAAATGATAGTTTTCAGTGCTCAGAGAAGTAAGGAGAGGGATCATCAGAGCTGCTACCTTGGACTTCTGAAGGGCAGGCTTTGGCCTATTTCGGAACCTGGTTGACAGAGTCCCTTGAGAAGCAGTTCTGAAGGGCAAAGGAGTTGAAGAAGGATGGACATTCTTCAAGAAGGAAATCTTAAAGGTGCAGTCCATCCCCATGTGCCAAAAGGAAAGCAGGAAGGGAAGAAAACTGGCCAGGTTGAACATGGATCTTTGATTGAGCTCAGCAAAAAAAAGAGAGTTCATGACTTTTGGAAGAAGGGGCAGGCAACTCAGGAGAATTACAAGGACGTTGTGAGGTTATGTAGGGAGAAAACTAGAAGGTCCAAAGCCCAGCAAGAACTTAATCTGGCTACTGCTGTTAAAGACAATAAAAAATGTTTCTATAAATACTTTAGCAACAAAAGGAAGGCTAAGGAGAATCTCCATCCTTTATTGAATGCAAGGGGACACATAGTGACAAAGGATGAGGAAGAGGCTGAGGTACTTAATGCCTTCTTTGCCTCAGTATTTAATAGTAAGACCAGTTGTTCTCAGGGTACCCAGCTCCCTGAGCTGGAAGACAGGGATGGGGAGCAGAATGAAACCCCATAATCCAAAGGGAAATGGTTAGTGACCTGCTGCACCACTTACTTGGACACACACAAGTCTGTGTGGTTAGATGGGATCTAGCTGGGGGTGCTGAGGGAGCTGTGGAAGAGTTCATCAAGCCACTTTCAATTATTTATCAGCAATTCTGGCTCACCAGGGAGGTTCCAGTTGACTGGAGGTTAGTTAATGTGACATCCAATATGGGAATGGCTGGAAAGAGGACCCAGGGAACTACAGACCTGTCAGTCTGACCTCAGTGCTGGCGAAGGTTATGGAGCAGATCATCTTGACAGCCATCACGTAGCATGTACAGGACAACTGAGGGATCATGCCCAGCCATCATGCATTTATGAAAGGCAGGGCCTGTCTGACTCACCTGATCTCCTTCTATGACAAGCTGACCCACTTAGTGGGTAAAGGAAAGGCTGTGGATGTTGTCTACCTGGGCGTTAGTAAAGCCTTTGACACTGTCGTGCACAGCATTCTCCTGGAGAAACTGACTACTCATGGCTTGGATGGGTGTGCTCTTCACTGGGTAAAAAACTGGCTGGATGGCCAAGCCCAAAGAGTGGTGGTGAATGGAGTTACATCCAGTTGGCAGCTGGTCATAAGTGGTGTTCCCCAGGGCTCAGTACTAGGGCCAGTTCTGTTTAATATCCTTATCGGTGATCTGGGCAAGGGGATTGAGTGCACCCTTGGTAAGTTTGCAGATGACACCAAGTTGCACAGGAGTGTTGATCTGCTTGAGGGCAGGAAGGATCTACAGATGGATCTGTATAGGCTGGATCAATGGGCCAAGGCCAATTGTATGAGGTTCAACAAAGTGCCGGGTCCTGCATTTGGATTACAACAACCTCATGCAATGCTACAGGCTTGTGGAAGAGTGGCTGGGAAGGTGTCCAGCAGAAAAGGACCCAGGAGTGTTGGTCAACAGTAGCTGAACATGAGCCAGCAGTGTGCCTAGGTGGCCAAGAAGGCCAGCAGCATCCTGGCTTGTATCAGAAATAGTGTGGCCAGAAGGACAATGGAAGTGATTGTCTCCCTGTACATGGCACTGGTGAGGCTGCACCTTGAATACTGTGTTCATTTTTGGGTCCCTCACTACAAGAGAGACATTGAGGTACTGAATGTGTCCAGAGAAGGGCAGCAAAGCTGGTGAAGGGTCTGGAGCACAAGTCTTATGAGGAGCAACTAAGGTTGTTTAGCCTGGAGAAAAGGAGACTCAGGGGGGACCTTATTGCTCTCTGCAACCACCTGGAAAGAGGTTGTAGTGAGGTGGGTGTTGGTCTCTTCTCCCAAGCAACAAGCTATAGGACAAAAGGAAATGGCCTTAAGTTGCTCCAGGGGAGGTTTACATTGGATATTAGGGAAAAATTCTTTACTGGAAGGGTTATCAAGCACTGGAACAGGCTGCCCAGGGGAGTGGTTGTGTCACCATCCCTGGAAGTATTTAAAAGATGTGTAGACATTAGGGTCATAGTTTAGTGGTGGACTTGAAAGTGTTAGGTTAATGGTTGGACTCAGTGATCTTAAAGGTCTTTTCCAACCTAACCAATTCTGTGATTCTGTGATTCTATGAGTTTTAACAGGTGGTATAATCAGAAAACATGTTCTTTAAACATTTGAGTCTTACTGATCTCACATCTGATAGCCGATACAAGAGCAGTCTTATAATAAATAGAAGACAACAGCATGAGGAATCCAAACTACATTTTTCACAAGGCAGCAAGGCAAATGATGGTTACAGAACAAAGTTGAATCAGCTTTTTGTTCTGATTTGCTTTTCTTGTTCCTCAAGTAAATTTTTTTTGGTTTGAGTTAAATGCATACTTGTGGTGAAATGTTCCTGTGAAAAAGTGCAGTTGTGGGAAATCTACTTTTCCCTTTAAAAACAGTTTTAAAAGGAAGCCTTCAGATAACCCTACTGTTTTATTGTTTACTTTTTTATTATCTTTCAGTATTTTAATCTATAATGTGAATTTATGTCTTCACAGCTGTGGATTTTTCTTTCCAACATACTGAGAGCTTTATGTAAGAAATTGAGAGTTTTATGTTAGGGAGGGATTCTAGAAAAGTTATCAAAAGACGAAGCAGGTGTTTTGTATTGCAGAATGCTTGGCTATAGCACATGTAAAGTTAAGATGTGAATAAAAGTAAATTAAAAGCATCCCGTTTTTAAGTTAGTTTTACACGTTCATTCTGAAGATTGTTTTCTGTATTACAGTAGAAACAGGGAAAACTTTATCATCCATTCCAAACTGAGATTTGTTTGGAACTTTACTTGAACACCTACAAAATACAGAGGAAAATCTTGTTTATGGAGTGCATAATGTTTTGGTGTCAGCTGAATATGTGGTGGTTACACATTTCACTCCATCAGATATTTTTAACAAATATGATTGTTCTTCAGAAAAAATGTCTAGAAGCCTTTTTAATTGTAACACATGATGATGGCAGATGCCATCAAGCTTTTAATGACCATGAGATGTACCTTACAGACAGTATTAATGTAGCTAAATGTATTCAGCTGTCTTAATCTTACAATCAGTCTTGGTCATTTTCATTTTGGGAATATCTGTGGTACCAATTGGTTTCATATTTGTTGTAACTGCTGGTTTGCTATGTTGTTACTAACTTTTTTAAATAAGTACTAAGCATTCTTTGAGAGTGCAGTTAATATTTTAGACTCTCACAATACACTTTAACTAAAAGAACAGAGTTCAAAGTTACTTCAGTTGAAAATTTGTCAGTCCTTGCCTTCACAAAACACAGCTGGCAGTTGTCCCATTTCTGTTATTCTGTTGGCCTCATGAAAGATAAAGAAAATATTTTGTTTGATGGTTTCTGTATTTAAAAAGGCAAACATTTTCTCTTACAGCTCCTGTATTTTTTAAATTGCATTTAATTTTCAAATTATTTACATATTCAGCAATTACTGGGGTTTCTTTTCCCCTGTATCCTTTGCTTTTTTACAACATGGTTTTTGTTTCACAGTACACTTGAAGGTTAATTCTTGTCTTTTTTCACACAACCACTTCTGTTCATTGTTTGCTCTTCAGGGCTGTTTAGATTAATGGGCTGGACAAAAGAAGAGAGGTTTATTTAGTATTACAATACACAAATTTCCTGAGTACATCGGTGCCTTAATCTTCAGAGGAACTGGAGCAGCTGTGTCAGTCTGTGTAGAACTAGTAATTATCTAAACCCTGATCCTGATGTTTTTAGGACTATCACAACTCTTCACACACACACACATGCACACACACATACATACAGATTCTAGATTCCTACATGTAACTGTAAATTCCAGCAACTTCAGTGCTGTGCAAGAGGTTTTTGCAGGAACAAAAGGACTCTCCCATTTTAATGACTATTTAATTCTAGTTTCCATGGAAATATTTTGAAGGGAAAAACTCTCTAAATAACTGCCACTGGCTACTTAAAGGTAATGGAAAATGTCATGCGTGAAATTATAAAATGGACAGAAACAGTTACAAAACTGACAAAATGACTAGAGTGACTTATTTGAAATAACATGGCAATGATATTTTAGGGAGGCAAAAAGTAAGAAAAAGATGAACATTTTCCCTATGAACATTTTGCAGCACAAAACTTGTTAGGCAAAAGCAAGGTGGTCATTTGTGTTACATAACTTTTAACAACCAAATTTCACCATTGAAAGAAATCTGAAGGTTTTATTTGAAAACATCTGTTTGCAAGCATTTAAAATTAAATGTACATCTGTGGGTTTTTTTAAGAGATGTTTTATATTTAGTGATAGTTTTTTTTAAGGAGGGAATCTAAGTACACAAGACTTAGCATCAAAACTTTTTTGGGAAACGGGCTATATTCCTAGAATGTGAACTTAAAGGTCTTTTCCACCTAAACGATTCTATGACTCTGTGATGTACAGAAAATTTTATCTGCCTGATTCTTAGGACCTTTTTGGAGCACAGTGCTGCATATTCCAGAAGTCCCTGTTCCCTCTGCTACTCCTTGATGGTTAAAGACCATGATGAAAAGACAAGAGTTGTCGCACTACTGGACTTCGCTTATCTGAATTTCAGTGGTAGTACAGACAAAGGATTAAACATTTATGATATGGCTGTTAAAAATCAGATTAGTCCAAAAGAAGGAAAAGAAATGCAAAACAGTCACAACCAGTTTAGCTGCATCTGCTTGCTTCAAAGCACCTATGCAACAGCAAGGAAATTTTGTTCCTGCAAGCCAGATCCAGCCAGCTGAGGCCAAACTCCACTGTTAAGAACAGCATAGAAGAACATGTCAAAGAGATGCAAGGTGAGGTTTGCTCTGCTGTGTGCATAGTGAGCAGGACTTTAGAGGTGTCAAGAGCTCTCAGAACCATCTCTGAAAAAAACTGCTGGACTATCTGTCTGGTAACTTTGATTAATACAGGTTTTGTATGGTTTGTCTGACTAATGTTACCGTTAAATTAATGAACAACTTCTAGTTTGTCTTTTAATAATCTTGGAACTTTTTTAATATGTATGCCAAATATCTTATTCTTCAGTAATTATTTGGAAAAGAATAAACATTTGGTGTACCACCATTAACCAGAAGCTGTCAGATCATGTGACAGAGCCTTTGACAGTTCTATCACAGGATCTCCATGATCACAGTTTTTCAGAGCAGCCTATCTTTATCATTTCAGATGAGTTTCAGTATTTCAATTCTGACAGTCTTAGCAGGATTTTATTGTTCTTTCACTCTGACATTTTGCTGTTGAACTAAAGTTATTGTGGAGTATTTTAAACTCTAAATATGTTTTGCTCTGTTTAATAGGATTGGTTTTAATTCTGGTAACTGTCCATAGAGTTTTGAGATCCTTACATATAAAAAGCCCAATCACATCGCATAGTGTTAACATAACTGATAGTTGCAGTGATTTGTAGAGATGGGAACACCAAAATTAACCTCTTGAAAATGTCTAACATTGACATCTTGATGAAACAATAGTTCACAGGACAATAACATGGTGTTTAGACTAAGACTTTATTTTTAAAACCATCAGGCTATACAACAGTGCTTAGCAAATTGATTTCACAGTGAAGTGATGCTACTGAGAAAACTTATTTTTAGTTGTTTATCATTTTAACAAGTAGTAGGTCTTTAGTCAGATGTTAAGGGAAGCTGGATCCTGTGGACCTTCAGGTGAGCCAGCAATGAGGCTGAGCTCCGAAGGCACAGGTGCCTGTGTGCACACATACATGCATACAGAGATGGCCAGACATGCTGATGAGCGCAACAGGGTGCAATGGCTTTACCTGTGCCCCGATAAACACCAACACAACACTCTTATACATGTGAGCATGAGAGGCCTAATCTCATCTTTGTTCTCACCTGATTGGGATGGAGGTTCACATTCATGGACCCTATTCATCCACGGGCACACCCATATTTGAACATCTTTTGATATTAACACGGGGTCCTAATACACGTCATCAGATTATAGGTTCAGTCTTTGCATCAGTCCTACAATGAAAGCATGTGGGTCTCCTCCTACTCACTGGCAAGTCCAGCTTCAGTTGTGAATCATGCACCTACCCAAACACAGAGGGCATAAAGTGAAGTGACACAGTGAGAGCTTGGGAAGGAGTGGTTGTTTATTGTAGATAAAGGTATTTTAATGAACTGTTCTTGAACTGATATAAGACCCTATATAGAGCTGGATTGCATACAGGGAGGTTTGAGTTTGTTAACATGATTTCTTTGTAGATACTTGTTTAAGCACGTTTTACAGATGTATAACCTGTTATGTGGTGTGATAAATTCTCAGATTTGGTGGGATCAGGAGAAACCCATGGACTCAAAACAGACACTTCATGATCCAGAAAACTATACAGATAGCTAATAAGAACAATTGCTGTTTTTACAGATGGTATGTACCTATCTATGGAGCTCAGGTATTTGTGGGGCACTACCTACATTGTGACTGGTCAGTGCAACAGATGCACCTGTGTAGAATCAATTACAGGTAAGTACTGTAATGTTCCATTGGGGACTGGGTGGTCCTGGACATATGGCAGTGTAGCAACAAAAAGGTTTACCACCAAGAGGGTCAGGCACTTGTACATTGAGACTGATTTTTCCTAATATGACTTATAGCTGAGAAACGGGATAATAATCTGTGGTTAAGAACATACCTGCAGAGATATAGGTGGGGTAAAAAAACCCTTATAAAAAGTTCCACTGGATTTCATCATTTTGCTAGGTGGTTTATTCCTTGGTTAGGTGTTGCTAAATTGGAAAAGGCAGCAATAATTATATCTGCAGTAATAGAAGAGATAGCCAGTGACACTGCAGATTCCATAAAGGCTTTGCAGAAGTTTCTGAAATAGCTCATATATCTATGCAAAATAGAATGACATTAGATATGATGTTGGCATCTCAAGGTGGAGTTTGTATCGCTAATACTAGTTGTTGCATGTATGTAGATCAAAGTGGGAGAATTTTTACTGACTTGCAAGAGTTTTGGAAACATACTAAAACCTTTCATGAGATCCAGAAAGATGATACCTTTTACAGATTTCAAGAAGTTTGGAATTGGCTAATGTCCTGGTTTCCTGATTTTAATTTATGGATTAAGAAGTTAGTTGTAATTATTGTACACATGATTGTTATATTTGTATGTTTGTACATTATATTACACTGCATGGTGAAGTGTTGTATTGCTGCAATTAAGAGAAGTTCAGAGAGAGTGAGACTTATCTGATATATTAATATATACAAATAAATCTCAAAGTGGGGAATTGTTGACTAAACTCCTGAATTACTGAACTCTGATTTAGTGTTTAAATCTGTGTCAAAGAAGTATATGCACAAAGCTTATGTCAAGCTGACCTACCCTCTCAATTTATCAAAACTGATGAATAAAAGGACTTCCAATCAAGGGAGTCAACCTTGAGAAACAAAGAACAGATAATGATAAGAACACCGTTATCTAAATTATGCAGAAAGAAGCCTCCAAGTGAGAAAGTTCTGGCTGCAAGCAAGAGGAGGCAAGCTGATAAGGTGTTGCAATCCCCAGAAGATAAGTTGAAAGTAGCACAAAGTTAATTGTGGTAATGGGAGATCTTGACCTCCAACTCAAACAGCCACGGCCCTGAAAGAGGGCAAAACCCCGCTTGGGGAGCATGTGTACCTGGTAAAAATCTTCAGTAGTGCTGTCTGAGGATGAGCACTAATTTGCATTAGAATCAAGAACTTGTAACCAATCTTGTGTGTAAATGAAAATGAATTGGAATGTACTATGAATATAAAGGGACTTTGATGTATGTAATGTGTACCCTCGAGGAACTTGGTGTGAATGTTAGGAGGAAAGATCTTTATGCACCCAGTGCTGCAATAAACCAATGTCAGCTTTCTAAACTGTCATTTGGTTTGGAGAGTAACAGTAACACACCGACACCCTATACATTAACTTATCTAAAATTGTTCAACCGATGAGTAGAACTGCATTCAATTATAAACCTCCTTGAATACTTACCATACATTTAAACCACATACAACATTTATGGAAAGAAAACCTACTCTGTGAGTAAGGTAATATTTGGTTTACCTAAGATTCACCTACATTAATATCACATACTTAAAATATTAAAAAAAGTTGAAGTTGCAAATAAATTCAGAATTAAATCATAAACCATAACTTTCCAGAACACTGAGGGACAGATACTGTAGTTGTATAAATGTATACATGCATAGTTTTATTTGTACCAGCTGAGAATCTGGCTCTAGATATCCAAGAATTTCAGACAGAACGGATGTTTGTAACAGGCATCCATTGGATGGGCTAGCAAAGATGTTACTGAAGAATGTGTGATGTGCTTTTTATAGACAAAGTCCTTTAACTAAGGAAACTGAAAACCACTTTTATAGTTAAAGCAAAACATTTTTCCTGCAAACATGTTGAAACAAAAGAAGCAAACATCTTGTCTGTTTTGGTCTTTGTATAACTTGTTTTATTTCTTCTGGAGAATTTTGTTTTGAAAGCTTCAAACAAATCGATCTGTACTGGAAAGCCATTGATACTCATCAACCAGATTATTGATTTGATCAGTGACATTTAAAGCTTTTCAGCTTTTCCTTTTGAAGTTCATCAGAACAAGGATTACCCTAAAGAAAAACCTCCTGAAGACAATTGTGAGGCTATGGATTACAGCCTCTGTTTAAGAGCTATAGCCAACCCTACCCCCCCCCCCCCCAAAAAACAAAAACAAAAACAAAAACAAAAAAACAAAACAACCCCAAAACATTTAGGATCAGCTCACTTAACACAGGAAGTCACAAACTGAAAGCACTCAGAGCCACTTAAAATTACATTGAATCTTAATGGCTGCGCATGACCATGAAACGAAAGTGTGAGCCGAAGTCTGATGCCTATCCTAGCATCACATCGGTCTCTTGCTCTTTCATGTTTGATTACTATGTTTTTGTTTTAATATGCAGCTACTCCACTTCTTAAAGTCCTTTAAGTCTTGTGTCTGCCAGGGGCAGTTAGGCTTTTGTTTACAACGAAAACTTTTTTTTTTCTTTCTCTCCTTCATACACCTCACCCCCACCCTCTTCTTTAGTATATATATTTTCCACTTTCTGCTATTTTTTAGTGATCTTGTTAAAATAGATGAAATTAAATTACTCTTCCTAAACTGGAAAACTGCCCGAGTAAGTAGGAACATGGAGAAAGAGTAATAAATGTTTCAAATGGATTGACTCCAGTGGTGTTTATAACATGAATAGGGATAAGAAAAAAAGCAAAAAAATATTTATCCATTGTGCATGTATATTTACTAAAAATCTTATCCAATCAATGAACAGTAAAAAATATAGGATCAGGGGTTCTTTTGATGTTTGTTTTTTTGGGGTTATTGTTTCCCCCCCCCCAGTTAAAAATAACCATCACAACATTGATTTTTTGCAAGACGTGCTAGATGCGAAGTTTTGTTAGAGAATTTAGAGATAATTTGTGATGATCATTTTATAAAAATATTTGCAGGTATTTTTTTCCATTTTGAACACAAAACCAAACTTACCACAGCTGTAACTGAATTGTTCACTTCTGGTTATTTTATGGTAGACTCCATTGCAAATGAGAAATGAGATTTATGCAGGAATAAACAGGAGGAGCTTGCATTGCTATTGCAGACTTGACTTCAGGCTTCACTCCAGCAGTCAGAGGTTCTGTATTGAATAAAACTGGGGGTGAGGGACTACCACTTTTGTCTGTAAAGGAAGACATTGGATATGGTCATTAAAGCAGCATGTGCTGCTAATGTTGTAACTGAAAATAACTAAATCTATTCCATACTAATAGCATTGCTATAATTCAATATTAATAATAAATAGCTAAGAAGGTATTTTATATGCATATATTTGTGCATGTGTTTGTGTGTGCATGTATATGTTTCTAAGCATGTATCAACAACATTACAGTAAAAATATGTGTAAAAGCAAATAGTCACAAAGATGAACCTTAACATTAAAACATAGCAGAGGCATAGAAAATACAGAAATAGACTGATAACAGCATCACCAGGTCCACTCACGCAAATGGCCAATTACTGATACAAAATTGTGTGACAGCCTAAAAAGTGGCTCTCATCTGATAGTATAGGAGAGCTTGCTTTAATGTGTATATATACCAGAACCAGCTAGTTGTGCTGGCATCTGATTCAAAATCATATGAGCTGAACTAATCAGAACAGTTAGAACTAATGGAGACATCAGAGCTAATATCAGAGTCGATCAGATGCATACAGAACTATCCTGTATTGTACTACTACATATATACATATTGTTTTATTATCACAGAAAGGGAACTGTTTTAAGGTTTTGCTAATTGTTTTTGACTGGTCTAGTTCCATCCTTCAATGTATGGTTGTTAAATCCGAGTGCAGAACTATCTAGTTGAACCCTGAATCTGATGCTGCTTGGGGAAAGCGGGATGAAGAACACCAGAGGAAAAAAACAAATTTCTGATACAGCAGGTGTTGCTTTTTTGTTGCTCTGCTTTTTTGTTCTCTAGATCTAGTTCTGTGTCTAGCAAAGCTCCCCTTAACCACCCTGACCGTGGCAGCATAAACAGTGAGACCATATTCTCCTTGTGTCTTCCAGGTGATCAGGCACTGCTCTGCTTACCTCTGTGGCAGAAGCTGGTCCAGCTACACCTCTCCTCACTGAAGAGGATAAAGGAAAGGACATTTTTGGAAGTGTGATAAGTGGGATTGGTTTTCCTAAAAGGAGTACAGGGAGTACCTTTGGAAATGAATTTGCATACAAAACAGATTGAACAATAGGGAAAGGTCTGTTTGATACAGAGGCAGTACTTTCACATCCTCTCCTTACCCTATCCTCTGGTCCACAGTGCATTCACCCCTAAAAAATCTAAGTTTTCACACCCACCCACTTTTGCACAGGCTCTGTGGCATATCTGTGACTCCAACAACAATTAGTTCTCCTATCACCTCTAAATTAATATCTGCCTTTAGTGACACAGTGAACTGGCTCCAACTAGACCCACAGTACTGCCACACAACTATATAACCTCCTGCAGTTAGCCCTAGAATGCAAATATCTAAATATGAGAGGGTGAGCACCGCACCCCCCACTCCCCATCCCACCCCAATATCACCTAGATATATAGTTCTGTGCTTAGGTGGTAAGAGCCTTGCAGGGCAGAGATTTTCCTCATTTTCCTCACGCGTCTATTGCCAAATGAACAAGTCCTGTTTTCACCCACTTATCCCAACAGGCAATGCCAGAAATTACTGCTTTCATCTTAGGACAAAGTCTCATAGATGTATAATAATGGTGACAGTATTACTACTACTATTATCAGCACTTTCTCTTTCCTGCGTATTTTTAAATAAGCAAGCCATTTGGAGTTTAAGGAAGAGAAAAATTTATTACTGACATTAAAAAAAAGATTCAGGGCTTGGACCTCTGCAATATTGTATGTCTGACCTCTGGAGAATATTGGGATTTCTGAGCAGAATTAGCATGTCCCTGCTGTGAGTCTTACCTGAAGTGGCTCAGCCCTATGAATGCATCTGCAATTCAGGTGCCTGATTTGGAGTTCTAGATTTTAACCTGCAATCAGAATGCTGAAATTTTAAACACTGCTAAAACCAAGCAAACTTAAACCCCTTTGCAGATTGATTTTGATCTGGATGATGATTGGACTTTTAATGGTATTTCAGTGTCTGTCTCCCCAAGTGTATTACAAGCTAATTCAACAAATATATCTGTCAAGTTGAATAGTCATCATGTTTGAAATACAAAATTGATTGTGTGCCTTTGTGTGTTTATTTCAGAAAAAGGAAGAATGGAATATATTCTAAGTTGTAGTTGCTTCTGAAACCTTTTAACACAATTTCAGAACAAAGGTACATTTTGCTCTGGATGTTTTCTTTACATTCAATAAACATAAGTAAGGAAATCTTCATTAAAAAAGACTATTCTTGAAAAGGACCTTGACACCTTGACATCACTTCTAATAGAATAATCTATAACCATCTATAGCAGGAATAATCCCATTTTCTGTAATTGTCAGATGACAACCAAGTTCATCACAACCATAGATATTAGAGAATGTGGTTTTTTGTGTTATGTCTTGATATCAATACTCAAAATTGTTACTTTTGAAATAGTCAGTGCCAATAAGGGCATTAAGGTGCATGTTTTTGCAAACAGTGGTGTTTAATGATAGCTTTGCTGAGCACCACACATCAAAATTAAGCAATTGTTGTTCACATGAATTTCAGGAATTTTGAGGCTATATTAGCAGGTGCTATAACCTTCTTTAGTTAAAAAAAATGCTTTGTTGATAGAGTCTTTAATGATTATTATTTAGATAATAGTGGAAGCAGATTGTACAGACCTCTTTAGAGAGGACAGAGCTACAGAAAAGGTGTTAGAAAGTGAACAAAATTGCTGTTTTCCTCTTTTAATGTTAATAACATTCTTTGCAGGGATTCAAACATTTGTAACTTCAGCAGCTGTCTTGCTGAAATACCCAGGTTGAACATAATATTACTTCTCTTCTGCTTTCTTCCAAAGTGAGCATCATTATGGGAAAAACAAGAAGTCTAAGGTTTTCTGAAAGCATCACTGAGTTTGTTCACTTTGCCCATTGTTTATGTCAGGACAGGCAGGTCACATCTACCTTGTTATAAATTTGATTCACAATTACAACTGAATAATACTTCAAAGAAGGACATTAAAAGGCCAGATGCTACAGTTTTGTATGCTACAGGAATGTTAGGTAGAGCCAGCTGTATCAAATAAATGCAGGGTGTTTTTATAATGCTATCTATCTTCCATATGCTTGGTCCTTATGCACACAGCTGAACAATATACAACTTGACCATGTGTGACAGCTTATTTATGTATGTAACAGTTCTGTCCACTTTCAAGAAAAAAAGGGGGAGTTTAAATAGGAAACTTCACAGCTTGAATCCTTCGTTCCATTCTGCTCATGTTCCAACAAGTCTCTGGTTCTAAACTAAGAATCCTAGCAAATACTGTCAATACTAAAATTTTATTCTCTTATTTCTCTATTAAAAAAGCAATGGGACAGGTCTTGGTAGATTCTTGGTGTTTCCCATAATGGCGGAACAACAAATGTTCTTAAAATTTAAGAGGTGGAGGTTTTCAGTGATTTACAATACCAATAGTAATGACATTCGCATATATTTTTCAGTGAGAAAAGGCATCTTGTCCTGGTTCAGATGGGTTGGAGTTCATTATCTTCTTAGGAGCTAGTGGGGTGCTGTGTTCTGGCTTTGGTGTGACACTTTCCAGTTCCTCAGGCCTTGTTAGCAAAAAGGCTGGAGAGGCACAAGGAATTGGGAGGGGACACAGCCAGGTCTGCTGACCTGAACTAGCCAGAGGTATTGCATACCATGGGATGGCATGCCTGATATATACGTGGCGGGGGTTGGCTAGGGTGGGCAGATGGTTGCTGGGGGACTGGCTGGGCATGGGTCAGTGGGCAGTGAGCAGCTGCATTGTGCACCACTACATTCCTTTCTTCCTTTCCCTCTGAATTTTATTATTTCCCTCCCTTCTTTCATTATAACTGCTATTGTCATCATGGTTATTATTGTTCTTTCATTTTTATTCTATTTCAATGATTAAATTGTTCTTATCTCAACCCTCAAGTTTTACATTCTTTTCAACTCTCCTCCCCATCCCCCAGGGTGAGGGGGGAGTGAGCGAGCGGCTGCATGGTGATTAATGACCAGCTGTGGTTAAACCACGATACATCTTCCTCTTAAATATTTGTTAAAAGAAAACTCCAGGTAAAGAGAGTAGCAGTAAAGTGTTACAGCTACAGTGTGAACAGAATATTGTCTTTGGTGCATTGTCGCTATACCTATGAATACGTGTCCCTTCTTCCTTCTGTTTTCTCAGTCCAACCATGTTTAACAAAGTTCTCAGGGGAAAAATCTGATGCAAAATACCACAAAGTAAAACCCAGGTGAAAATACTATTAATGAAATGAAAGTCATAATCAGTGTGTAAGTGGATTTCTGAGTTCATGGAACAAGAATTACCATAATATACAACAAAGGACCTACAGTAAGCCAGGCCAATTTAAAAGCATTATTATAATTTAAAAATTATTTGTCATTAATTTTAATTAACTTGTCACCAATCATTTTATACTGTAACAGTCAAATCAACACAGAAAATGGCAACAGATATTCAACTCATTTGGGAATTAATTCATTCCAACATCATATTGTTTGATTGGTGTGACACTAGTTACTGTAAAATATTGGTGGCTGGATGTATCCTACATATGAAAATGAAAATGTTGAAAAATTCCAAAGCCTTAAAATTCCTACCATACCTGTGAATAAGCTACATTTGAAATTCAGGATAGCTTTTTCAAATTCAAATCTGATTTGAATTGCTAATTGTATTTCATTGGATTCCATTTTAATTTAATTGTTAGTGCAAACAAAAAATGATTACTTAAGAAATGCATGTTCCAGAGATTAGCTGGTTATTCATAACCAGTTAGACAATACACTGTTATTTAATTTGGCATATGCTTCCGTCAATGTCTTCTTTGTCTAAGTCAATATTATCTATAAGACAGTAGCAATTAGATGAGAAAGTGTTAGTGTTGTGCATTTGATGTGATCTGCCTTATTCTCAATAAAAAAAAGTATATTGGAGATTATCCATTTGTGTGTCCTGGAGAAGAACAAGCTCTTCTTTCAGCTTCATTTTTGTAGTCATTATATAAAAGCTGCAGTTCCTGGATTTCTTATCTAAACTGAGAAATAGTTAAGCAGCTGATTAATAAACTGTGAGGTATGCAAGATTTTAAAGAACAACTCTACATTTTAGGTAATTGAAACTTTTTGGAGTAACAATATTTCACATAAAAATATAGCCATTTCAGAGCACAACAATGAAGCATTGGGGGAAGTGGCTTCACAGAATAAAAATATTGGTCATTTGCAGTAATTACTGCCTTAAGGTTTTGGCTCAAGCTTGATGAAAGTAATCAAACAAAGAAAGATGTCTATTATTTTACCAATCCTAATCACTACTACCAGAAAAGAGGCCCAGTTCTGAACCCCGTACTCTGTTCCCATTTTTCAAGTGTGTGTGAAAATTTCCTGATTGGGAAATCAGCATTTGGCTGGTGTTCTTTAATGACTGCACAGGAGCATAGTTTATCACAAAAAAGTCTGTAATGACTAAAGTCATTACATTAACATTTTGCTAATAACTTTAGATATATCACTTCTATTTAATAATTCAAACAAAATGTGCCAAATAGTGATATTGTAGAGTCTGCAGTTTCAACTTTATCTGCAAGACTCTGGTTTAGGCAACCAGTAGCTTCCAGGAAACTCTATGAATATTAATTAAGTTTTCAGCTTGTGTGGAGACTTTCAATATGTTTTATGTTTTGGGGAGGTATCAGACTAGTGCATTTATCCTCAATTAGCAGAAATGTCAGTTGGTGGATAAAATGACTATAATCTGATGCTAATCAAAATTGAATAATCCCTTTTTATTATAAAGGATTGTCACTAGGGAACTGAAATTCACCAATAAGTTTGCTCAGCAAGAAAGTACTTTTGATTAGAGAGAGTGATTTCCTTATTATGCAAAATAAACTTGAGGGTCAGCAGATTAACATGCTATTCGAATGCCCTGCTATTCTACAGAAGCTTCAAAATCTGACTGGTAATTTAAAGGTACAAAAAATTACATGAAATACACATACAAAGCAAAACACTTCTTATTTTAAGAACCTTTTGTGTGTGTGTGTGCCTGTTTTAGCAAGTATTAGTGTAATCCTTCAGAAGTTTTTGAATTTGATTTTTAAGTAGTTGACTTCACTTGATGTCTATACTGTGTGATCATATTTTTGTCAAAAAACTGTTCACACTGAGGTCAGCTGCAAAATATGCATCAACTTAACTGAGGAATGTTGCAAATGAAAATATGCCCTTCCAGTAATGTTGTTTACAAATGGTATTGGAATGTGGAACATTTAACTTTGAAATCTAAATTTTGAAAATTTTCTGGTATTTTTATGGTAAAATTCCATGAGATTTTGATCTTGGTTCAGACATATTAATGTAACAGAGTAGCAACACTGGAGATAATGAAGTTTGAGCCAATAAACTCTTCCTGATCAATAACAATTAGTAACAAAATCTTCAGAACTTCAAGGGCTTTCAATAAACTGTCATGTTGTTTTTACTATACAAACAATAAAATCTGAGATGAAAATATATTGCTTTTATTAAATATGGTATCACGATTTAATATATGGCCAAAGTAACCTGAAGGAGAGAGATTTAAAAAGGTATGTTCCAGTATGTAGCTTGATGCTTAATTTTTCTATTTGGAATTGAACCTACATCTACAATAGACAAGGACATCCTTCCAGTGGAGGCATTAACAGGTAAAGAATTAAAGTATCCTTAATCAAGGACAGATATAGGCTTATCAGAAAATACAAGATAAAACTTGGTATTAGCATTTCCTTACAGAAATAGTATATATAGTTCTGTATATTCCTAAATTTTGTTGGTCTTCATTACATGATCCTGTTTTGGTTGTTTATAATTTTGCCAACGTAAAGTCATCTAATACTGATTCCTCTGAGAAAGAATAGAAAAGTGGTTTGATTCTTGTATAAATCTAAGGCTTAGGAACTTCTGAAGAGTAGAACATTAATTTGCTTTGTGCATATTATCTGTGGCTGTCTGTCAGATCTACCTGATATATAATTTGTAGTCTAATAGTACTCGTAATTAGAAACAGTGCATTGTTGAAATACTACTCATCTTAAAGAATCTAATTTTTTTCATTGGTCTGCTTAGTTACTAGCACTGTGATGATAGGATCACAGGATGACACAGGTGGGAAAGTGTAGTGGAATGAAGCTGGGTTAATTAGCACTGATAATATACAGCTGTGGGCTGGCTTCAGGGGCGGTGGTTTGGCCGATGTAGATAAGGTGCAGGTGTGGCTGGTTAAGTTAAGAGGCTGAGAGCCAGTGAAGAGAGACCAGCCAAGGAAGAAGTGGAAAGAGGAAGAAGCAAGTGGAGAGGTGAGGAGAGGGCAGCAGAGGGACTGTATGAAGAGTTATTGGTATGAGATGGTAAAAGACCATGTTGCAGCTTGATAGTTTGGAGAGTGCTGAGACAGGAAAGGAGGTGAAGAGGTGTCCACTTCAGCTTCAGACCAGGCTGCTTAGAACTGTGCCCTGTCAGGGCTTGGAAATCTCCAAGGATGGAGCTGGCCCAGTCTTGCTGGGAGCATGTGCCTCTGTGCAACCCTGTCTCCCCAGAGTTAAGGATCTCCTTATCTCTGTTCTGAACCTCTCTTCTTTCGGTGTCATCCTCCTCGATGCAGTGCTGTGAAGGGCCTGGCTTCAGCTCCTTGGTCACTTCCCCACAGGTGCTGGGGAACGCTGTGTCTCCCTCCTCTCTCCCTGCGCCAGCCCTCTGAGCATGCCAGGCGCCCTCTGCTGCACTCATTCCAGTTTGCCAGTGCCTTTCCTGTCTTGGCCCCAAACTAGATGCAGTATCTTAGATATGCCCTAATGAGTGCAGAGTGGTTGGAGACAATCGCTTTGCTCAACTGTGTTCATACAGCCCAGGACATTGTTGGCCTTCACTGCTGCCAGGGCGTGCTGCTGCTTCACATTCAGCTTGCTGCCTACCAGCATGCTCATGGCCTTTTCCATACAGCTCCTTCCCAGAGAGCATAAAATTAAAAAAATTAGAAAGTACTGGGTCTGTGATAAGTCAGTTTAGGTCCAGTTGGGCAATCATTCGTATGTTTAGTCAAGTTTATGCACCAGTTAGCCCTATTTCATCCGTGGGCAAGTGATACCTAATGTTTCGATCTAGTGTAAGAGTTTAATAACAGTATACACTGAGCACCTCTCCGTTCTTGTGTCAAATATCTTTTTTCCATAATATGCAAATTGGAAAATTACCTAAAGTGGGAATTTTTGCACAATAAAACTTCTATGAATACACTTCATCCCTATTCATTAATTCTAATGACATTTAGAAAAATCCAAGCCTAACATAAAGAGAAGATAATAACAATTAATATTAAAATAATTTAATATTAGGAAAATTTAAATATTAACTGCAATTCATACAGTGGAATTTGTGAACTTAGAAAGAACATTTTAATAGAAATTTGCATGGATGTATAAATTCTAATACAATCTTCTTTTAAAGAAAAACATAAAAACATAAAAACATAGGGTTTTTTAAGATTACTTACAAATTAGTTGCATGGAGATGTCTGCTAGTATTTTTATGGAAACAGCCTCTCCGAAGACAGTTCTTAAATGAATTAAAGGAGGTTCTTTTATTTTTTTTTTTTATCCTGAAGGACAAAATAGAAGGAGTTTGGGGAAAAAAACATTAAAGTAGACCATATCTTTCAGAAGGCTTTGAAAGGATGAATGGTTATAGCAGCTGAAGAGCACATAGGAGGGAAGTAAACAAACCCTGAAAACTTGCCATCAGGAGGGAGTAACAAGTGAACTGAGTTGTGCAACATAATGGGAAAAGGTTTAGCATTTAAAAATGTGTTTTTGTAAGCTTTTAGAGCTGTTACCAGTTTTGAATAGTATGAATTAATACTTTTATTTTCCTTTTTATTAATTTATTCCTCTGTATACTCTTTGCCCCTTTCTATAGTCCTCTACAGTAGTCAGACTAGACACACAGAAATACAGATGACATCTCTCTAATAGTACTCCTCCTTACATGATTCATTTCTTGCTAAAACTATTCTGTCCAACATACCAGAATGGCTGATCATGATGATTAACTCAAATATGTTCCAAAAATATCCTTTGATGCAAAAAGTATTAAAGCATCAATCAGTCAGCTCCTAATTGTGATTTATTAGCCTTCCAGCAGCTTCAGTGATTTTGAATTCTTATTTTCTTTTCCTGTCATGAAACAACTGCTACAGATCTGTTCTGTTAAAGAAAATATGTCTAATTTGCTTCTTTATCCAGCAAGCACATATGTTTAATGGCTTCTACTAAAATCTTAAAAATATGATTCTTTAACTTGGAAGGAAAACAAATGTAAATTTCCAATGTTCTGTGTCACACTGGATTTCTGTATTATTTAAAGTATGTTTTTAAATGTGTTTCTACATGCAAAGAATGTTTGAAGATCTCATTGTTTTACTTAGGTAGGAATGTTGTATAAATTTATAGCAGATTCCATTTTGATTTTTCTGTTTGAAATTAATTTGAAGTGACAGTTATACTGAAGAAAAACCTATCTGCTGGTTTAAGCTATTTTAAAGTTGAGTCATGTAGGAGTTCCACAGCATACTGTTTCAAAACACTCTTTGGCTGACCTAACCCTAAGGAATGATCTGAGACCCAACAGGAGTAGAGATTAATTTACTGCGATGAATCCAGTGTCTCTGCAGAACTATTCAAATGTGTTAAATGCACTCAGAATGCTTCTATCTTTTAGTGCCACTGATCCATGTTATAAACCTGAATGAAATATTTTTCTCCATAGTGCTTTAAAAACATTTTTTTTTTCTGAAACTGAAAATAGAAATAGTAAACACATAGAGGGAGCAATTCACTTACCTAAGCACAGGTGGGGAGTGTTATGTGAGATATTTTAGTGTTTCTGAGCTGACCATAGATGATGAACAGCTAAGGCATAAGTCTCTAAGAGATCTGCACACTTTTGCAGCAGCAGCCAGAACCTGGACCATATGCCTCCTGGAGTCTCAAATGACACTGGGCACCTATGCTTGCTCAAGTGAACCGAGCCCTCAGCCTTTACGTACAGTTTTTATTTTGTGGCGGTAAGAATGTGTGGCATTAGATCAGCAGATGTATTTGGTTCCCGCATCTTTTAACAAACAGGAGAACAAAAGCTAATGTTCTGAGTGTTCAGATACCACTGTAGAAGTGTTTGTCTGTTATACATGATCTAAGGGTATATCCTTTATTGTATTTTTTCTTTTTCTTTTCATTTTCAGGCTCCCAATTTTGAAGTTTTTAGCTTGGCTTAAGGCATAGATTTTAGCCTCAAGTTAGATTTGAAACTGTTTGGAATTGTATAAATTGCTAAATGACACCATGTTGATGGAACTTGTCTCGTATATTATGTAAAAGAAGCTTAAAAGGAAACCTCTTATCTAGCTATAGTACAGTACTAATCTCTCAAAGATCAAAGGTCTGATCTAATTCACAGAGAAGACAGTTTAAAGGTGCACATATAGTTGAAAAGGACTTGAGTAAACTCCTGCAATTATAAGAATAAAATTAATAACACCTTACAATAATAAATACATTTTCCCTTTGTTCTAATTGTATTTTAATTGTGACAAACTTTTTTATAATGCTAATGAAAGGAATGACAAAATATGGAAAGTTGCCTTTCAACTGCTAGAAGTTTGCTTGGTTAACTGAGAAAGAATTTTTTTTAATTAGTTTTTCTGAAATATTCCCTTTTTTAATAAATGAAATGTAAATGTATATGCATATATACAGAAAAATATTTTACAAAACCACAAAAAATGTATATATAAATAAGTCATTAAAGAATTTCTCTTTTGCCTACAGTACTACAGGCTAATATCTATAAACATAGCTCATTAGTCAGATGGAGTATATGTGCCAACGATATTCTGGAAGAAAGTGACAGAGGGAGATAGACACCCTCTGGTGAAATATTCTTGTCAGTAAGTGCAGCTAAATTCTGTTGTAATTCACAATCAACAAGACAGTTAGAGAAGAACTATTGAACATACAATTTTCTAAAAGAAATTTAAAAATATTGTGTAAGATATTGTAGGTTTCCAGCCCAGAAATCCCAGTTCCTCACTTGAAAAGTCCTAATTGTATCTATAGTTTATGTAATTGTTTATATGTTATTTATATCTATTTTCTATACAATCTTTACGAGAACCAAACAAAACATAATGGAAACTTTTCACTGACAGGACATTTATGATGTCCTCAACCTAGTTCACCCCACCTCACCAGAGGCATTTAACTGAGGTACCTAGGACAAGAAAGTAAATGCTCTAATATCCTTTAAAATATGGCTTGTAGTACGTTTTAAATATTTTACTAAAATAAACGTTTAGGTTTTGAATATTTTAAAATTACTCCTTATGTCCATTGAATAATTTATATTGATAATAGCTCAGAGTATTCAAAACAAAGGCTGGAAGATACCATTCATAGTATTCCTCTTCTTGGCATTAGCTTATGTAGTTTCAATGAAGTTGAAAGTTGATGAGAGATTTATACCCTTTGGATCTACTCAGTTGAATTATATTTGAAATTATTTTGAATCAGTTTGATGCTGATAAAGGAAAAGACATGACATAAGTAAGACTGAAATGAACTAGATTAATTTTTGATGATTGATAGGAAAACTGTGATATCTTGCTGGAGCATTGCACTCCTTCAAACCACACACTTTCATTTTAACTGTACCTAAAGATACCTTGCACATTGTAACATTGTAGAAATCATGTTTTCTCAGAGAAGTTGTTTTTAACCTCCTTTTAACCATGGTTGTATTTATCTTTTCACAGTTCACACAAGAACTGTCTCCACCTGAGGAGAAAGGTGATATATATAATCAACAAAGAGAAAGGTTTTCAAATGTGATTAAATCTTGGTTACTATATGCTGTGTTATGTTCTTCTTCTTTCTTAGCATAATGAAAAATTCACTGTGCGTGGGGTAAGTAGATAGGTTCAGAGCATCTTAACTCTCCACCTGATACAGGAAAGAAGTCCTGAAAGGAAATTTAGATATTTCAGTTCCATACATATTTTTGAAAAAAGAATAACATAATAAAGATCAAAAAAGCTATTGGTATAGACTAACCCTTTCTTCAAGCACAACATACAGACGAGGGTTTCCTGATTTCACTATCATTTCCTTGACCATGTTTGTCTACAAAGGCAGATTTTGTAAGTGTGGCGAAGGAACACAATTTCCACTCTTGCATGTGTAGGTGTTGAGGCTTTCATAGAACCAGTTTTGCATAACTATGCATGTAATGGTTATAGAGCTGTCTCTTTACTAGGTGGAGTGACACAGTGCTGGGGTGGGTAGGGGAAGGCAACCTTTCAGGCATACAAAAGCTTATTCAGATTAGACAAGGTTCTGGATTGTGGTGAATATATGAAAAACACTTGTAAGGCCAAGTGAGGTTTCTCACCAATATTTAATAGGGTTTTTCATGCTTTCTTCAGTCATGCTGTAAGGGTAAAGAGCTCAGGCAATCTGCAACCCTAGGCCATGAAGTTGTTTGCAATAACTATGGAGGAAGAGACGATGAAGGTGGCAAAATAAATGAAGCATGTAAGTCAAAGAATAAAGGTATGAAGAACACAATTTCAAAATAAAGTCAGTTTCTCATAAATGAGGGAGAAATATGTAGATTCTTTTGGCTTAGTATTTAGTAAAACTTTGTAGCAGAAATAAGAAACTCCCATAAACACCAACTCACGTATAAAAACTATTTAGAAACATGTGTTTTTATTTTCAGTGTTTTAGTCCTTCAGGACTATGTTTGGTAAGCTAGTAGGAGCTCATGGTTACAACCCAAAAGGTTCTTTCTCTCTAAGCTTTTATTTCTTGACAGAATATAGAGACATCTTGCTAAATATAGCTTTCCCATATAATAATGACAGTTGCAAGCTAAACCACCACAAATAGCTAAAAAGCTCCCCAGAATCCTTGTAACCTCTAAATTTAAAGGAGTGATGTGCCAAGCTGGTCAGTTCCACAAAATGGTGGTGTTACTGTCATTTATGAACATAATTTTGATCATAATTTTGTAACATTTTACATTAAAAAATGTTAATGAGAGAACTGCATGTGTTTAATTTTATGATTTTGACATATAAAACCATAAATATATTTCTTTAATGTTTAACAGTATTGAAGGGAAAATGTAAATCTGTAACAAACTAACATATGGTCAATATTTGCAATGATATGTTCAAACTACACATATATACTTTCCATATGTTTTTAGAAATTACAAGTCCTGAAGTGTCCATGTTAATTTGTAGTTATGCAAAGAATCAGAAGTATTTTTCAGCTTGCTTTACTGTTCTGGTAAACACTGCTATGTATAAATGAATGTAGAAAAGGTAGTTTAATAAGTCACAGTAACTATGTTATTGACAAAAGCTGAATAAATAAACTATCATTACAGTTACCCATAACCATTTGCAGAATTTATTAAATGTATATTGCTTGTCATTTTTTTCATTTTTTTTTTCTAATAATTGAATAAAAGCCTTTTTTGTGTATATACAGGCTTATAGTGATTTTCAGTAGCAACAGCTAAGGCTAGAATATGAAATTTTGATTGACTTATGTTAAGAGTTTACAACAGGTAGTTTGCTCTACTAGTCACTAAGATTTGGTCTTTTCCCTTCCCCTTCCTCGGTTCAGCTACACAGCTTGATAAATTTTAAAAATAGACATGATTTTCAGAAAGGGCCATTGACTGCTGATTAAAAAGTTGCCTCCTGAGTCTCAGCAGAGTACCTAAGAGCAGAGTGCAGCTGACAACTCTCAAAAGCAAAATGTGTTCTTAAGAGGTCATTCTATGAAATCTTCAGGTTAGCTTTCTCTCTGTACACTAGTATTCTTCCAACTAAAAGTGCCACACAAATTAAGTAGGCCGTTAAACTTTTAATAGTTAGTCCTTTAGATCATACAGAATACATACTTAGAATTAAAGAAACAGCTTTGCATTGTTACCTTGTTTTTGAAGACTACAGTTTTGGGTTCCTGAATAAAAGTTCTTTTTCTTATCAAATAACTTCTTTTCTTGTCACAGCTGAAAAAAATAGAGAAATATAGAAAGACTATTCAACAACTATTTCATGCTGCTTTTTCCCACAGCATTTCTTCAAAGTTTAGAATTTTATTTTGTCCTCTTGATAAATTCAGTTCATAGAAAAGCATTAAGAAAACAACCTGGAAATAATTATACACATGGTCTTTTTTTTCTTTATCTCCAAGGACTCCAGTACATGTTTGTAATTTCTTTCTTTCCCCAAACAGTACTGGATTGTCTCTTAACGGAGAGATCTACAGGATAGATTTTGTAGAGGAAAATGTCTACTGACTGCAAAAATGCAGGACTAAAAGCGTGTGTGTAACACAATACCAGGCATCTTTTGAAAGGTATTGATTTTCAGAGAGTACTGTTTGATAGAGACTGATATATACTTTAGTTTTGATTTCAATATGTCAGATTTTTAGGAATTCTATATCTTTTAACATAAAAAGGGGTAGGGATTGGAAATGGTTCCTGTAAGGAATTCCTATAAGGATATTCTTCTTGTTTAAAAAATGACATGTAAAAGTAGATTGACTTTTCAGACTGGCTTTTTGTAGAGTTTTTCTAGTCTTCTACTGTTATGTTACTGTCCTCTGCACTGTGAATGGTAGTGCATACAATGTATCCGTCTCATCTGGTTATTTCCTTTTTTTTTAAAGCCAATAATGAAACCTATATGCTTACCAATATGGTAGTTGAGTGTTCAGTTTAGTTTTGTCATACCAGCTTTTGTTTCTGCTGAGTTACAGCAGGTCAGCACTGTTGCATTCATATATGTTGTTTCTCAACACATTGGAAAACTGTCCAAGATCACAGAGCAAGGATAATATCAGTCTTGAAAGTACATGGAATTTCTTGCAGAATAAAGTACAAATATGCAATTTCTGACAGTAGGTGTTCATAATAACATTTTTATGAATCACTGAAATCAACATAATTAAAGACTTAAAAATGGATACACTTCTGTGGGGAAAAAAAAAACCACCAAAACCCAACAACAATAATTTTCCAAGTGACATTTATTTCCAATAAACAAAGAGAAATGTATAAAGTGTAAAACCTACCTTCTTTTAATACCTTTACTTTATAGATGTAAATAATTTTTAAATTAATCAAAATATTTAAAAAATGCAGAAGTTTTGCATCAAATTTCAAAATATGGGTCCAATTCTAGGTTTCTGCCCTTTTTTCCCATCTATTCCATCTACTGAGTGCAGTATCTAGAGATATGAGAGGGTCTGTACCTGTTAGCTATTCATCTATTATACTGCAGTTTGCCTTTCATTATGTTTATACATTCTGTTCATTAACTGGAGCTTGAGGAGCTAGTTCCACTCCCAAAAGAGACAATTTCATGTACATTTTATAATATGTGTAATTTATAATAAAGGATAGCGCCTATTATAACTAGTTGCTTGATGGGTGTGAGAGGAAGGTTTATTAAATTGACCATTTTTTAATTCAAAGATAACCTACTTAAAAATGTCTTATTGAAAAAGATTTCACTTTCTTGTATACATACAAACTTTCATTTTTTCATAACTGCAAGCTTGCAAAACTGGAGGTTTGTGTCCTTTCAAGATGCTGGTAGCACAAGTACTTTTATGTATGGCCAAAAATATCCATGTAGTCTTGATTATCAGTAGGGTTATGAAAACAAATGATAAGATGAGGAATGACAAATATTTTCCTTGTTCTTAAAAATAAACTCTTTGATGAAAAGGAAGACTTGGGACTGTTCATTTGAATCTTTCCTGAAAAAGAAATCAGGATGTAGCTATTAATTTATGCTATGTTCCGTTTCTGTGCACTTTTTGCTCTATTCCACCAAAAGAGTGAATAAATTGCCTGATCAGTCAGCAACCTTAATCTACTGAAATTGGATAGGATTTGAAGGTGAACACCACAGATCAGATTATTCTAGGTGACAACCACAAATCTATAATCTGCGTGCTGGGTGAAAAAGAAACATACAACCAAGGAATTTAATATAATGATGATTTTATTTTCTTCATATTGTCTGATCAGAACTTACAAATACTATTGGAATTCAACAGAAAAAAACCTGACATTGAGCCATCACAACATTTAAACAAATACAACAACAATCATCAAAATTTTATCTTGAGGAAGAAAAGAGAGTGTTAACTATGTTGAAACGTTTTATTTTAACAAGAAAAGCTAAGTAAAAAAGTAGAAGGTAGATTAAAATGCAATATTTAGAATAATTGAAATATTTGCATTTATTTTAACATGTAAGATAATTTTAGCAGAGAATATATCAATTTTTTGTTCATTATAAGTGTGAGAATAGTCACTAAATGGAATTTGTGCCATCTGAAATAATGGATACTATAGCCAGTAGTACCATAATCAAGCTTTGAGAGAAGAAATAGTGTAGTATGTATTAATAGCTAAGTACAGAAATAAAAATAAGATCAGTTACTGAAAAATCATTCCTGTCAGATTTACCATATGTTTTAAGGGGACTGCTAGTAACACCTATGATCAGTAAGCTAAAAAAGGGAGGATGAAGCTCAGAACCAAGGTAGCAGATGGTCCATGATCAGTAAAAAGTGATTCATTACAGAAATGTGTCTGGAATTATTTAATTGCCATTACTTTCTCAAAGTCCTAATAGAAATTCAACAAAATTTTCAGCATATGTGAATCAATGATTTGTCCAGTCATTGTAATTACAAATTACAAACTTGTACAGAAATTGTAAATTTGAAAATGTACTGGTGAAAATTGGCAAACTTTATGAAATTAGTTTATTATCCCAGGTAATGCAGTAGAATGTTGATACAATTATTGGGCTGTAAAGAAGTTCTACTCAATATACAGGTTGTCATGATAAATTAAAGAGCAAAAAGAAATTGCTGGGCAACTGTATGTCACCAGTCATCTTTGATTTATATATTATCATTGCCAATAACAAATCTAATATGAAATGTAAAAAAACCCAAAAAAACAAACAGACATTTGTAACAGAATGTTTGTTAACTTCTAGTGATGTCTAGTCAGCATTGACTCAATGGTTAAGACTCATTTGAAAATGCCAGCATTCTGTCATTCTTCAGAGCAAGACTGCAGAATGTAACCATGTATTCCATGCTCTGAAGCTGGACTTCATGACATTTTAATGTGTAAAAAATCTTAGTTATGGGAGCACAGAAAATCCTAAATTGTTCCTTTTTAAAATGTTTTTGCAACTGACAGGGGTAATCTGATCAACGGTCTGTCACCATAAAAAAATGAAATTAGTAAGTCATTACATAATGTCATGAAAACAAAGCAAGGACAACACGGTTCATAAACTTGCCTCATCTCAGTTTAACACATAATCACCCCTTTTAAGCATCGGACTGAAATGTGGTAGGAGAGATGTAGCCATACTCTCATGCAACAGTTTCAAAAAAAGGCGTGATCTTCTGCAGCAGATACATAGAGTATTAGATGAGCACATCAGATAAAGTGGCCTTTCCTATTTTGAACTGATGCAGTTTTTTCTTTCATATGCATGCACACAAAGGTCTAAATATACCTCCTATTTCTGGTGAGTCAAATAGTCTTGAGGAAGCAGTTTTGAGAAGTGTTGTCATACATATTAGGCAACAGGTTGGTGGAATTCAAATTATCTGAACACCACTTTATTTACACATTGGTTGTGAATCCCCACCCCCACCCCCTTTTTTTAACATAAGGATGGAATGCTTCAGGAGTCATAGAATTTTTTAAATATTATTAAATAAGGGTGATAATAATTTAAATAAGGACGAATAAAAGAAGTTAGAAAGAATTGTTAATGGTTAGGATTGATGGGACACTATGGCTGATATAATCTCAAAATATTTAAAAAGCAGAGCAGAAAAGAGGGCTTTGCCTGCTTATGTAAATATCTAAGACATATTAAATGTAAGACTCAGGCAGCACTGAGAAATAAATCAACTTATATAAGTTCTTTTTGGAAAAAAATAGTGGTCTGTTCTTCATGGCCTTCATAAAAACACAGAAGCAGGAAAGCACTCCACAAAATAGGAGAAAAGAACATAAAGTTTCACAAAGCTATTAACCCTTTTACCTTCCTTTATTCATCTTGAATTCAACCTCCAGTTGTCAAGATATTTTCCTTTAGGGTTTATCTACAGAGAGATGCTTAGAGAAATTAATTGCAATCAATTAACAAGTCTGATTTATGGAGTACTAGTTACACACTGTCATCTTCCTGTGTAGACATTCAAAATCAGAACTGAATTAAAGGGGTTCTAATTCACCTGGAAATTAAGTAAAAAAGAATACTTTCTTGGGGAAAAAAGAGAGTCACAATAAATGTTTAATGTAATCTTATTAATCCATTTAAAATATGTAATTTTGTTTAATTTGTATGAGTTTTCTTGATTGTCTTTATAGGCTCAGACAATAAGGGCTAATCTGCATGGATCATTTATTAGAATATTTCACAAACTTCAATGCATTTATGTTCATTTAAAAATGGAATTATATCAGGGCCTTCCTAATTAAAAGCAACGCTTCAAAACATTCATTTCAATGATTAGGAGTAGTAATAAGCAGTGCCAGAATCTTTCCACACAAAGAAATAGTTAAATGATATGATCTGAGGGAAAGAAACACTGATAAAATTTGCAAAAGAGCAATACCTTTACTGATGAAGTAGAAAACATCTCAGAGATCATAGTTTCTTTTCTTCTCCCCGCCCCCCCCCCCCCCCCCCCCCCCCCCCTTCCTGATTCTGTAACTCTGTCTTTTAGCAGATAAATTGCACTTGTACATTTTTATGTGGAGGAAAAAAATCACCAACTTTCAAAAAATTTGTGTGTTTCAAGCCAGCAAAATAATACAGAGCATTTTCAGGAAGTGTCTTCTGAGAGCTTAAATTGATGTTAGGCATGTATATTATTTAAGCTGACTTTTGGGTTTGTATAAGTAATCGCTGTTCATTATCTTCATCAGTATGAAATTGTTTACCTGTTGACAAGGATGAAGCCAGATTATTTATTTCCAGTACTGTTTCTAATAGTATGATGTAAAAATCATATTTAATTTTTCAATATTCATTTTTACGCATCAAGCCAAACTGTGTAGCTCGTATTGCTCTTTGATGAAATAGAACAGCAATTTAGTCATGAAGTTTTATTGCTAATTAGTTAATGTGGTGTATTTTTATTATTCTTTTAGGTTCTTGCTGTGGTTTAACCCCAGCTGGCAACTAAATACCATGCAGCCACTTGCTCATTTCCCACCCCTGCCTGTGATGGGATAGGGAAGAGAATCAGGAAACAAGGTAAAACCTACAGGCTGATATAAGAACAGTTTAATAATTGAAATAAAGTAAGATGTATTTATAATTCATACTTTTTAATAAATAATTATAAATAGATAATGATAAAATAGTGTTAATTAAAAGGGAGATAATGGAGAGAGAGAGAGAGAGGAATAACACTCAAAAAACCCCAAGTGATGCACAATACAACTGCTCACCACCAACCGACAAATGCCCAGCCAGTCCCCCAGCAACAATCTGCCCCATCTGGCCAATTCTCCCCATTTCACATACTGAGCATGACATTTTATTATATGGAATATCCCTTTCACTAGTTGGGGTCAGTTGTCCTGGCTACACTCCCTTCAAGCTTCTTGTGCACCTGCTCACTGGCAGAGCATAAGAAATGGAAAATAAGCACTATTCAGCAACAACTGAAACGTCAGTGTGTCATCAACATTATTATCGTACTAAAACCAAGACACAGCACCGTACCAGCTACTAGGAAGAAAATTAAGTCTATCCCAGCTGAAACCAGTACAATTCTAAAAGAAGTCAACATGTTGTCCAGATACAATCCCATGCTGGTTTTTTATGCTGTTTTCAAAATAGCTGTAATAAACAGATTTCCTCTTTAGTTTGTTTTTCCATTAGGATCTATTTCTGTACAAATTATGATAGACAATTCTAGTAAAAATTGAGAGGTTCTGTCCCTCAAAAACTTTGGTTATTGTCATAGATTGAAAATTGCACCTCTTCATTTCTCCATGAGGAAGGAAAGATGTTTGAAAATGTCATACTGTAAGGATTAAAACACCAAGTAAGAAAATATCATCCTATATATTGTCCAAATGACCTGTGAATGATCAGAAATTACAACTTCTCCCTTCGGATGTAAACCCATGCTGCAGTTCAGAAGCTACTTATATTTAGTAAAATAATATTACCTGGTGTTTTCCCCAAGCATTAGAAAATCCAGTAAATTCTTGATTGCCACAAATAATACTGCTTTTGTTCATACTCAGAACTTGTTAAGTCTCCTTGTTTTAAAGAACTTACTAGCTCTTGTACAAACCACAATGATGGAACTTTACCATAGACAATGTGAAAAAAACTGGGAAGATCCTTGCGTAACACTAACATAGTGAGAAAAAGAAATAATGAAGTGGGCTAGTCTTTCTACGGTTCTTAAACAACAACAATAAAAGTGGGGTTTTTTTTGACATGGTGTGTGAGAAATACAGTGGTTAGACTGGGTCCTTAAAACATTTAACTTTCATTACAAAACAAAGGTAATTGTGAAAGAAATTGGAGACTCTAAGTGGAGATTAAAAGCACACAAGTGAATTCTGAAAATTGTTATGATTCCTTTTAGGACAAAAAATGCTGTTTGAGGAACTCAAAATCAGCACAAACAATACAAGTGGAATTCAAATTGTATGTATCTGGTTGGTATAATAGTCAGTAATTATTTTTTTCTTCCTGTCTTTCTTACAGCAGTAATCTGGTGAGAAAAATATTTGTTATGTGTGTGTGTATTTTTGAGGAGTTATTTTAAAGTAGTTGGATAAAAACTTTAAATATATACCATATTTAAATCACTAAAACTGCATAACCAATATAATTATGTCAGTTATACCTAGACTGTATTCTCTATTGTCATCTGAAGACACAATGAATGGAAACACATCCTGTTGGCTTGATGCTTCATTTTGTGAAAACATGGATGTTATGAGTTAATAGTGAAAATCTGAATGAATGCTTCAAATTTCAGACCTCATTTTTGTTTACAGTATTCAATAATCTGGTTTTGCTAGCATATCACACCTAACACCAGCCTTTAGTCTTGAATTATATCAGACCTTTGAAAGATCCTCTCTGATTATTAAAAATAGGTAATGTCACACCTATTTTCAAGGAAGGCAAGAATGAAGATCTGGGCATATCAGCCTCACTTGTCTCAGTATCTGGGAAGGTTATGGAAATAATTTCAACATGAAGGACAAGGAGATATCTGTGACCAGTGAGTATGAATTTATCAAAGGCAGATTATGCCTGCCCAGCATGATTGCCTCTTTCATGAGATGAGCTGGTAGGCAGATTGTTGCTTTTCTTGTCCTTCAGAGGGCCAATGACACAGCCTCCCCCCTTTATACCCAAACTGGGGAGATGTGATCTAGGTAAGTAGATACATCATTCTAACTACTACTCCCTTTTAGATGTGTAGGAAAATTATGTTTTCTGGGGTTTTCTATTTGGGTTTTGGGTTTTTTGTTGCTGTTCTCGTTGTGGAATTTTTGTTAATGAGGAGTTCAATGTATCCCTTCATTACAAAAGAGATTTTGGAGAAATTGGACTGGAAAACCTCATCTGTAAAAGCTTTGCTGTGATGCTGTAGAAAAGTACTGTGCTTACCAAAGCTGATAAAGTCCAGTCACACAACTAGAAAAATGGTGAAATTAATCTATGAATTGTAGATTGGCAACATATTGTACTCTCAAATACCTGAATTGCGTTAAAATTGAAAACCAGTATTTTGGGCAAATACCTAGACTTTCTGACCCTGATATCCATAAATTCAGGCTGGGCTGGAAGGAATGTGGTCATTTAAATTCTAACTCTTCATTAGGCTAGATGTCCTGGACAAATACCCATTTTCAGCATCTGGTTTTCTGAAACAATTCAGGTGGACATAAGAGGAAGTTGTCTGTGTGTAGTACAGTCTCCGGTATGCAGAGATGTCATTACTTGTGACTCTTATCTCATAAAAGGAACATGGGTTATTACCCTCAGGTTATTGAGATGAAGGGTGGGAATGGGGAGGAGGAGCAACTGAAGAAAAACTAAAGCAGACAAGAAACAAATAGCACCCTGTAAAAGATGGTTTATTCCAACTTCCTGAAGGTTGTTTTGAATGCTAGAGGAAACAAAATATTTAGGTCTGCGCCAGCACTTCTTCTTCCAAATTGAGCTGACTGGGATATACTAGAGCACAAAGCATTAGGTAGAACACGAGGTAGCCTAGGGGTTAGTTAGATGGTGAAACACAAGAAGGGAGTTTATGATTTGAACATGTTTTTGAAGGTCCATGGTTATGAGGCTATGTCTATTTCATGGTAATAGAACATACTGAAGATCAAGATTTTAATCCTAGACACCTGAGTCACACTTCTGATATGCTAGAGTGTTTTTCTGTTTTCTGTGAACAATAAAGAAGTTTCTGGGGAAGGGCGGTAGTCATGAGGGATGAATATCCATTTTGTACACCACTTTTGAACAGCAGTTCTTGTTGAGCTCTGTGATTCACAGAAATAAATTCATCCCTAGAGAAGGTTTGCCAACAGTCATTGCTCTCTAAGTCCCCAGAATTTCTTAATGAATACATTGGAATTTAGGGTGCCTATGTTTCATTGAGCTAATGCTGTTGAAGTGGTTCTGCAGTACTTTATGGGTTTTTTGTTTATTTGTGGATTTTTTTAAAGTAGAGTTGAATATTTGCAGACAGAAAAATGAAGTATTCTCCAGAAGTATTCTCCAGAATAATAGCCATTTTATTCCCACTGTTTTGTCTGCTTCTAAAAAGGCTTGACATAAAAGTTCTGTTATTTTATCTAGTCCAATTTCCACTTCATGATTGTTCCCTGAGTTATATCTACTAGCTATTTGTCTATTTCTTTTTTTTTTTATATATATATACATATTTTTAAATTTTCAATATCATTAAGCATGGCACTATTTGAAACTCCACAACTTCAAGTAAATGTATCTTAACAGCAATTTTAATCACTTTAACAAATAAGGAAAAGGGCAAGAATAAATTGTCCTTTAAATGCTGTTTTGCTACAAGCAATGGGTGGAACATAGGACTATTGCTGGAGGTTACTGATATGTCCAGGATCTGTGGCTTCACTTTCTAGTGTTGCCTACCATATGAAGAAGTTTTTCTTTTTTTAAAAGATAAATACTTTCCATACACCTAATAATTTACCAAGACAAAAAGCAAGACCAAGTAGTTTTAATAGCCTCACACTTTGAAAAATGCTTTTTTTCTGTCTGTTGTAGGCATTTTAGGAAGGTTCAGCCTTTGCAACCAATGAATTTATATGAATGGGGCTAGGTGTGTGTTTAAAGGGAGTTTTTTTCTACCTGCTTGTGGACTACATTGTGAATTTTTTCTGGCTGCCCTATAACTAACAATTTATAGAGGTACACATTATTTTCCACTTTTCCTTGTGCAGATGCTTATCTGTTTACTTCACTGATTCAAATAATCATGGACTACATTAACCACAGTTATAAAACAGAGCAAAATTAATGAAAATATACTACCTACTTTCAGTGCTCAACTAGTATATTAAATTATAGTGAAATATTTTACCCGTTGCATATTCATAATACGAATACTCATAAATCTCCAAAATCCCACCAGATACTGTACATAACACTCCATTTAATAAAAAAAAATCTGAATAAATAAGATATCTCATTTAACATACTATAGCAAAATTAATGAAAGGAGTATCTGGACTATCAAATAAATAATTGCTGAATACGAGAAAGAAGGAAATAAAGTTGGAAGGACTTGATTCTGATTTCATGAAACATGATGGAGAATTTTTGCAAGTAAAAGTATATCTTGTTGCTGCTGAAGACTCTTCTGCGCTTGCAATATGACAGACTAGTAAAGGGGAAGAAAAAATCCAAACCTAGCCCAGAAACGATTCAAGTATCCTATCAAATAAACTTTTACAATGACAAATAGCTCTAGGTTATCATGAAGCAAAACAATTTACTACTCTTAGATATTGGTAAGATTTTACATTTTTCTAATTTTTCCAGGAAAGTTGTTTCTGCTTTCTTTCCATTTCAAAAACATAAGTTTAAACTTTAAAAGCTTGATTTCTGAAAGCATAGTTAACATCAGTGCCCTGGTTTCAGCTGGGCCAGAGTTAATTTTCTTCTTAGCAGCTGGTGCAGCGCTGTGTTTTGGATTTGGTGTGAGAACAATGCTGACAGCACACAGATGGGTTTGGTTGCTGCTGGGTGAAGTTTATACTCAGTCAAGGACTTTTCAGTTTCTTGGGCCCTGCCAGCGAGGAGAGGCATAGGACATTGGGATGGGACACAGCCAGGACAGCTGACCTGAACTGGCCAAAGGGATATTCCATACTACATGGCATCATGTCGAGTATTATAAGCTGGGGGAAGAAGAAGGAAGGTGGGGACTTTTGGCATTATGGAGTTTGTCTTTCGTAGTAACCATTAGGTGTGACGGAGCCCTGCTTTCCTGGAGATGGCTGAGCACCTGCCTGCCAGTGGGAAGTGGCAAATTAATTCCTTGTTTTACTTTACCTGCGTGTATGGCTTTTAGCCTTACTCATTAAATTGCTCTTATCTCAGCCCTCAAGTTTTTTATTCCTTTATGATTCTCCACCCCGTCCTTCTGGGTGAGAGGGGAGTGAGCAAGCGAATGTGTAGTTCTTAGTTACCAGCTAGGGTTAAACCATGACACTCAGTTAAATAATAATTAAAAGAGAATGGCCTGTCTATGCATGGTTTATGCAAATTTTACTATCTTGCCTCATGTAGTTTTTATTTTACTCATACATATGAAACCCCTAGAACTAAAGGATTTTGCAAAATCAAACATACCCATAAGATCAGCAAATCTGAGGGGTCCCATTGCCTATGGTGTCTGTAGGGTCAAACAATTTTTTAAATGTTTGCAGAGAATTCTGGTAGGAAGTGTATCCTGGGTGGCATTAGTAAGAGGACAACCTGCAGGTCAGGGGAAGGGATTATTCCACTGTATTTCACATTGATGTTGCTGAGGCTGAAGTACTGTGTGCAGTTCTGGGCTCCTCAACAGGAGAAAGACAAGGGTAGCCTGGAGAGTTGAGTAGTAGAGGCTGGAGACCCATCTTTGCTTAGCCAGTAGACTAGAAGGTTGAAGGAGAATATCCCTGCTGTCTGAAACCCCATGTTCTGGTTGCAGGAAAGATGGACCCAGAGTGTTCTCAGACAGGCAGGGTGAAGAGGTAATGGTCACAAGCTACAACAAAGGAAATTCCTGAGACTGAAGGAGAGTTTTCTTCGGAAAAGTGGTTATATTTAGGGTCAGAGGACCTGGGACATTGTGGGAAATTCCATCCTGGATAAATACAGAAAATTTGACTGGAAAGGTCCTGGGCAACATGCTCAAACATTACCTGACTTTAAGCAGAAGGGTGGATGAGGCGACCACCAGAGCTGCTTTCCAGCCTAAAACATTTAATAGGTCTATGAAATCAAGAAGGACGTGTAGATTTTACATAAGCTGACCTATATATTAATATCTGAAAACAACAGTAAAAACATATACTGCATAATTACTCCATGGTTTTGTTTGTAGAACTCAGGGCATATTATTCACAAAGATGAAACTGCAGGTTTAAACTCTGAATCCTTGTCTTCTGAGTACTAGGGTGGAGAAAATCTGTTCTGCTTATACCACCACAAATGTTGCAAATTTTAGTAAAATAGATTTATGTGTTTTCAGTTGAATTTTAATAATTCAGTGAAAAACTATGTTATTTCAACAACACAAATCCTGGATCATTACTAGAAGTTTCCTCCATGGCAGACGAGATAATTAATAATTTATCTTTCTTAAAGCAATTCTTATTCCTCTGTTCTGATTACTGCTTTTCAAAACCAAGCTTCATATTTTAGAGATGATTGTGCAAATGTCCCTAAAGTCTTTTTTCCTTGACATAGTTTCAAATAAACGGAAAAGCATTGCAAAATAATACATAGAATCCTGCTTTGAAAGAAAAATGAAGGGGAAAAAATATGACAAAAATCCATTGGAAAAATCACACTTTCATAGAAAAGAAAAATGCAGTCTTTAATTTTGCAGAAATATATATACAGTCATGAAATTTCTAAATTAAAGTTACATAAAAAGTTTGATTTTGACTAACCAGAACACCCTGATAGTTTTGAAATAATTTGGTTTTCTCTGTTTCTCCCTGTACATCACTGACAACATCTGTATACTGGCTTTTTATTTGTTTAAACTTTGGTCAAGTGCATTGATGTTTCGTTCTATCTCTGCCAAAATAAAATGATTGAAATACAGATATATTAATGGGTACCATAGAAAACTTTGGAATAGATTATCTTGTGTTGTTATCTAACTACAGTACAGAAGGGTTTTGGTTCACTCTTTTTGCTTCCTTGTTTTTAATGCATAACTGTATGTATTTTTTCTTCCCCCCAAAATGCATGTGTTAAATATAGGAAAAGTACCTTATCTTGCAAATTCTGTGAGCTTCTCTCACAGTTTCAAGTAAGGATTAAGACTACATGTAGTTTTTAAACAAATATGGTTTGCTTTCTTGATATTTTATGAATTTTTATTTATGAGAGATCATGCTTACTTATGGTGTTACAAAAGTAATTAGCCATATAGAATGAGTCACCATGCATCATTTGAATTCCAAATGGTCTTGATTTACAAGCCTGGTCCATAACTTCCCTTCTAATAATCAATAAGACATTACTTTTTTACAGGTAGATGTCATAAAAGGGGATCTCAAAACACTTCACATCAGACACAGACAACTGTTCCAATGTTTTACCAGGTCCTTTAGGTTTAGTATATACACACAGTGTGAAATAATCGTAAAATGAAAGCAGGAAAGAAGAACGGATATGCAGTACAACTGTCTTAAAAGTTGAAATGGCATTTTGGCTTCTTTCAAACAATGACAAGGTGTACAGTAGAAGTTGATGGCAACTGCTGGGGGTGTGAGTGAATGACTGGGTAGGGGCTTAGGTGCTGGCTGGGGTGAACTCACCACTTTTTATGATTATAATAATATAATACAATTAAATTTGAAAAGAAAGAGTAGAATAGTTTATTCCACTCTCAGCAAATGGAAAGTTCTGCTGGCTAAAGCCAATCAGGCCACATGAAGTCATTTGAAAACCAAATATCGCTGCTGTATGCTGAAAAAAAAAGTATTGTGGAAAGGGCTATTTTGCAGAGATTCTGTAATTTGGATATGAACCTTTCTACTGCTTGAAAACATAGATTTTGTCATGTCCTCTACCTTCAAAACAAGTCTTGCTTTAATAGAATCAGACAGTTGTGAATTATTTAGATGATGATTTGAATCCCTTTACTTTATAACTTTCTTGAACATGTTTAGCATTCAAAAATTTTCTCCTTTGGCTGTCAGCATCTGGGTCTTGATCCTAGATGACCTACTTGTGTACTTATTATCACTACTGAAAGTAGTCTAAGGAGTAATCTTGTTTAAGTATTGAGCATTGTACAAATACAGTATTGTGTACATGTCTTATGACCTGATTCTAAGAATGTGGAAAGAGAGAAGGGTTCCCAAAGGAGGACAACATAAATAACCAAGTTTGGGAAATAACCCTTGTCTTCAGAGGCTTGCATGGCTGAGTCCTGGGAGGGAACTCTGGATCATGAACTTTTAGTCCTCTAACAGAAAATCAAAGCTGTAGAGAAGAAATAAAAAATACAGAAATAAACCATTTAAAAAATGGATCAACCCCATTTTAACAACAGTTTTGTTTTGTCTCAGTCTTCCTTCACAGGGTTGTTTTGGGAATTTACAAGTCTTCTAGTGGCTAGAAAGCTTCTTCTGGTTTCCATCTTCAAAGTGCATTAGGCTGATTAAATCCAGGTTTTTTCTTGCCCTAATTGTACCATTAGGTTCAAGAGTCATCTCGGTCCCTCAAGTATGCACTTACACAAAAAAAGTTTTTTGATATAGCTTGCTTTTTGGTCTTGGCAGCTTTATAGTACCTATGGCTGGAAATTTAAGTTTGAAAAATTTATTGTCAAAATAAGATTCAGTATCTTACAGAGATGATTCAGTTTCAAAACCACTCATTAAAAGAGGTGGTGGATACTGGTCTTTGGCAGAATAAAATTTCTTCCAAAAAGATACACTTAGAAGCTGTTGTAGGGAAAATATTTGGCTTCTTTGAGTAGGTGAAATGAGGCTGTCACTGGTCTATTTTGGTCTTAAGAGGTCTCGATGTATGTACAGGCTCTGGCTGAGATGGAATTTATATTCTTTGGGGCTACTCACATGGTGTTGTGGATTTGTGACTAAAACAGCATTCAAAACACACGAGTGTTTTGGCTATTGCTAAGCAGTGCTTGCACATCATTGAGATTTTTCTTCTTTCTCTTTTTTTTCTTTTTTTTTTTTTTTTCTTTTATAAGCTTTTTCCAACTCTGCACTTTCCTGTAGGTAGGCAAGGAGTGTGCAAGAATTTGGGAGAGGACAGAAGCAGCTGGTATTAACTGACCAAAGGAATATTCCATACCATATGACATTATGCTCAGTAATAAAAGCTTAGGGAAAGGGGGAGGAAGAGGAGATGTTTGGGGACATGACATCTGTCTTTCCCAGTAACTGTTACATGTGCTGATGGTCTTCTGTTATGACCTCTCCCAGCTGATAGAAAATAGTGAATAAATTCATTTTTTTCCTTTGCTCATGTGCACAGATGTGTTTCACCTGTTAAACTGTCTTTATTTTGACTCATGAGTTTTGTCACTTTTACTGTTTCAATCCTCTTTCCCATCCTGCTGGGCAGGGACTTAGGTTATGACCAGGGCCAGCTCACCATGGTAGCTTTTTACAATCTACGCTTGGAGGTCTGAGCAGTTTATAAGACTGCAATATTAGTATTTGTAGCACAGCAATAAAACATATTTATACTAAAAACTCTCCTCACCTCTCCAGAGAAAATGAAAAGTCTCCATACATTGAATAAGTTACTATAATATACAATCTTTTAGATTTTTTTGACTAGCTTAACCAAACTCTTATATTAAGATAATGAAGATGTACTTTATGTATCACTGAGTGGGTAATACCAATGGGAAGAGGAAAATAAATAACAGGATGGATGGAAAGGCAATTGGTTCAAAAGAGTAGATCAGCAACAATATCAGGAAGCTTTCTGGAGAGATTCATAGAACTTCATTAGAATCTGATATGGGAAGACTTTGAATTGTTTGATTCCTTTTCTCCTTATTTGAGTTATTTTCTGGAATTATATAGAAGGATGGAGAAACTAAACAGAGACTATATTGTTTTGCTCTTTTATTATTTATTGAAGACAAGTTAAAAATTAAAAGTTCTTAACATATTTTTGAAGGTCATTTAAAGACCATTCTTTGAAGGGCACTTCAAATTGTGTATGAACTACTATGGCCTTTCCAGTAATAGTCTAGGAGTGAGAGGTAAAATCCTAATACTCCACTCCAAACTGGAATGTTAAACAGTGTTGGCTCCAGGAAGCAAAATGCAGCCTTTTTGTAGGAAAGAAAGTTTGGCATCAGATAAGCAACATTTTTAGACATTCACAGTGATCTTGGAAAAAAAAGTAGATCCTTTATTATATTGTGAAAATATCTAGAGAAAATGACCTGTTTTGTGTCAATAATAAATATCTCCTGTGCTGCCTTAATATATTATTTAAATTATGAGCCTTTACTAGAAAAAATAAATATCTTTATACATAATATTCCACATGTAAGTTATTCACCAGCTTCTGCCATATTTATGATGCTGACAATGGGTTGTTTTATTATGTTCCCTTTGCAAAATGTAGTAAAGTTATATCCACAAGTGACTATGATTGAGGAAGAAAGCATGAAAATCTTACAGGGAATAAAGCATAGTCTTGAAGCAATAGCAATAACAGGAACATACAGAAATTAAAGTATATGCTGTACAATGGCAGGCATACTATTCATTTTGATGTCTTTAGGTCCAGATCTTCTCATCCAACTCTATTTAAAAGAATTTGTTACTGTTGCAAGTTCCTGAAACATAGGTAATTTGCAGCATGTTACCTTGCTGACATGAGAAATCACCCGTGAAAATATACAAACAGTACGTGTGGCAAGGGGACAGGGAAAGGAGAAAAAAAGGAAAGAAGGCAGGTTTTAAAAAGTAAAGTAACTAGTAAGTATTAAATGTGTAGAAAAATGAAAAGAGTGACTGAACGACAAGGATGAAAAAGGAGCTGTGTTTCATACACCAGAGGGTTGTACTGCCATCCACAGGGAAGTCGACAGTCTGGAGATATGAGCCAACAGGAACCTCATGAGGTTCAGCAAGAAGTGCAAAATCCTGCACTTGGAGAGGAACAACCTCATGCACCAATGCATGGTTGGAAACCAGTTTTGCAGAAAAGGACCTGGGGATCTTGACGGACACCAAGTTGGACATGAATCAGCAATGAGCCCCTGCAGCAAAGAAGGCAAGCGACTTCTTTTGCATTGCTAGCAGGTTGAGGGTGGTGATACTTCCCCTTCACTCAGCACTGATGAGGCTGCACGTGGAATGCTAGGTCCAGTTCTGGGCTCCTCAATACAAGAGAGACATGGACATACTGGAGAGAGTCTGGCAAAGAGCCACAAGGATGATGAAGGGACTGGAGCAACTCTCCTATAAGGAAAGACTGAGAGAGCTGGGACTGTTTATCCTGGATAAGTGGCTCAGAGGGGACCTTTTTAGTGTTTATAAACACCCAAAGGAGGGTGCAAAGAGGACTGAGCAAGGCTGTTTTCAGTGGTGCCCAGTGACAGGACAAGAAGTGGGCACAAACTGAAATTTGGGAGGTTCCTTCTGAACATTAGGAAACACTTTTTCACTGTGAGGGTGATCAAGCACTGGCACAGGTTTCCCAGGGTGGCTGTAGAGTCTCCATCCCTGGAGATATTTAGGACCTGTCTGGACATGGTCCTAGGCAACCGGCTCTAGGTGTCCCTGTTTGAGTAGGGGAGTTGGACAAGTTGACCTGCAGAAGTCCCTTTGAATCTCAACCATTTTGTGATTCTGTGACTGTGTTTCTGTGAAAAATCACTAAGTACATGAAAATGTAAGTAAAGAAAAGGAACAGCAAAACCCAGAAAGCTCATTAATATAACAATGCAGAAGTAATGATGTAAAGTCTGAGGACAAAGTGACAGCAGTGGTTACAGATTTAGTTCTGCCTCTGTGCCAGCACGCCCAACATATATGTTTCAATAGTACTCTGATGTAGGTTCACTGGCATGTTATATACCACAGTTTGAAAATGCCAAATTTTAAAACTTGAATCTGAACAAATACCAATGTGATTTGTATTTCAAGTTATATATGGATGATTTTGAGAGTCACACATTTTTCCTATATGATCACAGTGCCTGTAGAGATGATCAATTCAAGCCTTCCTTAAATTCCTCTGACTCTCCTTTCCTCTATCTGTGATTTGTTTTCACCTTTAGCATTCTGTACAACTTCACAAGAACTTGCATGTTGTAACATATTTTTTCCTCTCATATCCTTTTGCCTTCATTTCTTTCACATGTTCTCAGTACAGGTGGCCCTCCTTTCCCTTTTCCACTTTTTTCTTTGCTTTTTGTGCCTAAGCACAGTATTTGTCAGGCAACACTTTCACTGTTCAGTTGTTTCTGAAAAATCACTTTGGTTGCAATATACAGAAGAATACTAATATTAGATTTAAAACTGTCCACTGCATTTCTTCCCTGCATTTCTCAGTGTGTCCTCCTGACATCCTTGTTTGTCTCTAAGATTTTAGGTTGTTTTGGATAAAGATTGCCATTGCTCATTCTGTGCAGTTGGTAATGCTTTACAATTAAGGAGTAATTTCAGATTCTGAGGTCTGGTTTCCATTTTCATGCAAGACACGCCATCTAGACAAGAGAATATATGTATTAGTATGAGGACAGGAATTAGTGTTCTCATCTGTGATTGGGTAATGGCACTGTAGAGTGATTTGTAAACCTGATTATACCTAGTGATTGATAATGGTTAATTTATTTAAAAGACCGCAGTGCCAAGACTAAAAGAAGAATCAGCCAACAAAAACATCACTTCATCATGTAGATAGCTCACATCCACTTTTTTTTTTTCACTTTCAGCTACATTAAAATATTTTAAAAATAAAGTCCTTGAACAAAGAACATCATGGTGCTGATTCAAGGCTCTATTTAACTGAAAATTATTCATACCCAATAGAAATGACATTTTAGTTTTAGACTGCCAAAGTGAACTTTATTAGTATGTCATTAATCATTGTCTTGGAGGTGATACCTGGGGAAAATGATTTAGTGGAGATTAGAGCACTCAGATGTAGCACTGAAAATATCACATTTATTTCCAGCATCAATCAGTCAATGAAATACATATTAACAAAAAATGACATTTATGTACATTTAAATCTGCTCATAACAAAATGCACTGCTTTCTATTTAGGAATATTTTCTCTTTTTTTCAGCTTTTATATTGAGTTTATAGTTTATATAAAATCTACTGTTCTCACTGTATTTAATTTAAATCTGTATAATAAAACACATTTGAAAAAAGATAGAAATTGGAAAGTTTTGCCAAAGAGAATAGCAAATTTTTTTTGCTGGAAAAATAAGCATTTAAAAAGAAATATTCACCTCTCCGTATAGTCTACAGGTATTGCCTCATAGCCAATTTTTAGCTCCAGAAATCTGAAATTCTGTTTGCTTTCTTAAACTTTGCTGATGTTGTACTAATAATTAAAAAACCCTAATCAATCAACGAACCAACCAACCAACCAACCATTTTTATTTTGACATATCATTTAGAAAATCTCCCATGAAAGAGCTGGCATCAAAGTAAGGGCATATTCATTCTTATCTTTCAAAGAGCAATAACTCTTGTATAGCTTATCTAACTCATGTGACTTGGACTAAACAGTAAAATTGCTTTCTTTCCCTCATTTACTCTCTATTAACACTTGCCTGCATCTCACCTTTACCAGACTCAGAGTGCCATAATCTTAAGACTTTCAACTTAACTTTCCCTTAATTTTCCCTTGGAAATCATTGTTAAAAGTATTGAAAGCTGAAAACCACCCTTTTCTAAAGGAGGTATTATACTTGGTTTTACTAGTGGACAAGAAAATCAGCTTTTCCTACTCTTTAGGTTTAAGGATGAAAGACTGTCCTGATGCAAAAAAAGGAAATATGTTACTAAGAAATAAAATATTCAGTCACCGCAAATTAAAATGAAGCATACTTGGTATGCACATCTATTTTACAAATAAAACTAGAAGTATTTAATACTAAATTTTGCTTTATTTTAAAGATTATTATTATTTTAATACTAATAAACTGGTGGTTTTCTCATTCTTAGTAGAAAACTTCAAAAAATACCACAGTATGTTGCACTCTGTTCTGAAAATTGATTACCTCCTGCATTCTCCCCTCTTGCACTAAGGTAGTGGGTAGAAATTTAATTTCTTGGCAATGTCAGAGAAGCATGTCTATAAATAACTGTATATACTAAATGTTAGAGGTGCATACTATTCCATAGTTATGACACAAACCTGATTTAAAGGCTGTGTGTATTACATACGTATGCTATACAATTAAGCATATTAAAAGGACACACTAATAACTAGATAAATTGAAATATAGTACTGTTTCAGAGAGAAACTGAACATTCATTTTCAAAATGAGATGCTACTACGTAATGTGTGAAATAAATATGATTCTGCCCTGTTAGCATGCAGAGGCAGTTCAAGAAAGTGAGAATGAATTGACATCTATGACATCGATTTAGAAGGTACAGCTGGAAAATAATAGTACCCATCTAGTTTCTCTAGTCAATAAAAAATAAGCTACCTGGATCTGAGGTATATTTGCCTTGCTAAACTTAACAGTAAGAATTGTCACCACACATCAACAATCCACAAGAGGGAGGAGTTTGAATAGCTATAGCTACAAATTCAAAATTTATTTGAGAAACAAGTATTTTTCCTTCCTAAAGATAGATCCTTATTACCCACAATCCTGCTTTTCTTCATGCTGGCAGCAGTGGCACTGTAAGAAATACACATCTGTGCCTCAGTGAGGGCTCTGGGAGTATGAGATGTCTAGCTGAAAGACAACAAAACTACTGGAAACTACAAAGGAAAATGAGTTATCTCAGAAGTAAGTCATAGGGAGTAGAAGATGCAGCCTGAAGTCTGATCTGATCTAAAGCAAATACTTCCTAAATGTAACTTTCATTTCAGGCTTTAAAAACATGTGTTTTCTGTGCAGAGGCACCTCGTCACTGAGAACTCAGCGATGTTTCAGGATCAGATGAGGGCAGGGTGCTCTTTGGAGAGCAGCAGCAGAGCTCAGTTTAGTTGTTTGTCTTTTCAATCAGACGTAGGCTTCCCTTATTGCTGAGCAATTTAGCCCGTGACCAATCTCGAAAAGGCAGAACTACTCACAGAAGTAATTCCCTTTCCTTTAGACGGTATTGGAGTCTTTCCATCAAAGCCCATCCTGAGTAACTGATCTTCAGTGTTCTGTGTCTCACTCTCCTCTTTGGCTATATGAGAACTATAGTTTGTAAAGCAGAATGCTCTTACATAAAGGTGCTTTATGAACACGTGGCAGAGCTCAGAATGATACAAACAGAAGAAAGCACAGCAAGCATAGTATTTCTCCAAAGATATGTGAAGAGTGGTAACAGCAAGCCTGTTTGGGTCTACTGCTTGAATCTTTACAGTGATACAGAATGATTATTAAAAATCTCACCACAAACAAAATGAAGCAAACAAAGCCACAAACCACTGTATTTTAGCCAACCTGAGAATGTACTCATACTGAAAAAAATACATCCTACTAGAACCCACAGTCAACCCCGTAACCAAGTGAAAAGAATCAAGGATATCTCAAAGTACTACAAGTATTAATATTTAACAGAACCTATTTTGCTTGAGATAAAGGTCAGGAATTCACTTATGGTACCATTACTGCAAATGTGAAATCTAGCATGGATGGCGAGACTCAAACTGTAGCTGGCTGTTACAGGTTGCTACAGCAACCTGTAAAGGTTGGAAATGAGGTTCAATGAAGTCAAAAGTCAGGAAGCTGAAGTTAGAACAGACTTCTTTGTTCATTTTATATTATTGTACCAGACTGCTATATTCCTGATATTTTAAACACAGTCAAAATAAATGCATTTCATTTGTCTGTGTGTGATTTTGCTACAGGAATATGAGGTGTTTAATACATCAGAATGTATTTTGATATACTGATAGATGAGGTAACTCATTTTCTAAGTATTTATTAATACATTTGTGAAGGAGTAATAAACAGGTTGCTTGGACTGTAACTATGAAATCAGCTTTTGAGAGATTATTGAAGTTGAATCCTGGTATGCCAAAAGAGAATATTTTGCCTTTGGGTTCTGTGAAGTTTTTACGTACAAAAATTAAAGTAGTTCCCTTGTTCATCTGTGAATGAAAATGTGCTTCAGTATGGAGAGAAGTGACTTCTATAGGTGTTCTTGGCTGGCAGGAGGTCTTTTCTAGTCTTATAAAAAGCATGTATTTTGAAAACATTTCTTACAATTTTGCACATTTTCTAACATTCTTTGGGAGGCAAACTTATTTATTAAACATGACTCAATAGTTTGTCATACTGTAACTGTTTCCTTTTTCCAGCCTTTGCTGTTTTCTTTCCTCGAAGAACAATTTTTACATATGTTCTTTTACTCATTAGTCCCTTAGGATGAGATACTAATGATTCATATCTCTCTTTACTGTTTATCCATTGGTCTAAGTGATGATTGATGTTTCGTATAATAAGCTCTGATTAAACCTTTTGCTGTTTTCTGAAATTTTGTCTGACATTGGCTCCTCTATCTCAGGCAATTATAAAGGAAATACAAAAGCCTTATAAGGCTTTAGAATAAATGACTAAAAGTATGGAATTCATATTAAGAATTAATAGTAATATTAGATTGTGCCATTACGAAAAGAGGTGTATGAAAGGGCTCAAACATATAAAAACATTAGAAAAGTCATATGATAAACTTTCCAGGCATTGATTTTTTAAATATATTTATTTATATTTTGATTTATACACCACATATATATGTGATTTCTACTTCTAAAGTTATTACTTGCTTCTGCTTTTAGTGTCTTCTCTAGCATACATAGCTAGTGTCACCAGTACACTACTGAAAGTACTCAGTCCCCTCAATCGAAATCTCATTTTCAAAACCTATTTTACAAATCCAAGCAGGAGAGATCAACAGACATATCCTCACCATCTGTTGGGTTTCTAAACACAGTTTTCCCCTAAATTTACTCTAATTTCCTGTATAAGAACTTGTCAGGGTCCTTTTCATGACTAAACAAAGTTCTCTTTCCACTTTCCTTGAAAATGAGAAAAGACAGTAGTCTCTTACTGACTTACACATTTTTCTCTCTGCCCTTCTTGAAATCATATTGATACCTTTTGCGCTACTCTTTTCTCACAGAAAAGCCCTGAATCTTGTTTACTGGGAACCTCCTCTCTCAGTGACCTTCATCTTTTCATGTTTCAGAGGTGCAAACATTTATTTTGCAAAGCAACAATTCAGCAAGATGTTGATTTATTATTGGCTTCCTACTTACTCCTTAGTTTGTATAATGTAATAGCCGTAGCCAACTTTGACTACTCTCTTTATGGTTAGTAGCATACAGTATGTATTAGAAGTGATCTCTGCATTTATATGACCGGAAACATACACATCAGAAAATGACAGAATGCTAGTTCTGGTACAACCATAGTGTGATGATCTTTATGATATATTATGCAATATCCAAAGACCTTTCAAACCAAGATTCTATGTTTATACAAATGTAATCATCAGATGTATTGCATGTAATAAGACAGTAAACAGATCAAAGAAGAGTGAAAGAGGGACACACCAAGCTCAAGAGAGATTTAGGGATGGCTGAACCAGCTTCTTGGGGATTATTCAATGCCTATGACAGTAGTGGTTTAATATGTATTTGTTCACCAATATGGGAAGGTAATCACAGGTTCAACTCACTCTGTAGTGTATTAAAGTTTTTTTCTCTATTTTTTTTTTAATTTTGTCTCTCTTCACATGATATTCCTGTAATCAAAATTACATGTATTGTAGTTACTGCTTTACCTTTAAATTCTTCATATGGTCCTTGCTCAAGTGGCCTCCATTTAAGAAAACCTCTGAACTGTATAGTCAAACTCCTTGGCATAAAAACCTGTATTAAGAGCGAGCCTTTACAGTGGAAGTTGTGGACAATTTTCACAGTGCAGATTCTGTGTCCTTCATATTTCAGTTCTCAATAACTGTAAACTGAAGCTTAAGTCTGTAGGTTTAGATAGTAGAATCACACAGACTTTAAAAGAGTGGAAACAGATACAGAATTTGATCCACAGATTATCCTCTTTATTTTATACACTAAGGAGTACCAGTCATAGTTTGGAAATGAAATATCAGTGTCTAAAAGTAGCTTTTTGACCAGTGAGGGTCATTTAACTTCAGTGGCTTTAACTTTCTCTTACTCACCATTTAATTAGTCACCTCCTGCTAGCTTCTTAGAGGGGACAAAAAAAAAAAAAAAAAAAAAAAATAAAATCATTGCAAGCCAGAGACAAACTGAAGGTTTTACAGGAACTAATTTCTTTACTAGATCTTACACATTTAATTTCATTTTTCAAACATGTTAACCTCCAGTTTTTTAAACTAGGGCATTTTTTCTCTAGAGCAAGCAAACTAATAAAGTATATTGAGCAATAGCATACAAGAACACCTGTGCAGTAATGAGATAACAGAAGATTTCCCAAATGAATATAGAAAAGGAACATATTGCCTAACTAACCTCTTTACCTTTTTGAAAGAGATAAGAAAGGATGACAATGGCAGCTGAGATGAGAACATTTACTGGGATTTTCATAATCCTTTGGCACATTATAGGAACATGCTTTGTTTTACTTTGGCAGTCAGAGTAAAAGAGGTCGGGAGATAAAAAATGGATTTAAAAAATATCATATAAAGAAATTTTTGGTATCAATGGGAAGTTGCACTGCTCACAACCTACAATCAAAGCAGGGAGTGGTACAAAGATGGAAAGAATATACCAAATACATGATAGAAAGTCACTGTTCAAACCCTCTAGTTGTTTATAAATTTCTTAGCAGAACAGGCAGTTAAAAACTTGTTGAATTTTCTCATGATTCAGAACTTTCAACAAGTAGTTAATGAAGACTATATGCATCAAAAGGAGTTCAGGTAGATAAGACTTTACTGCAAAATTGGCTTCACACATGGTAAATGAAATTAATATTGAAGAATTTAAGGTATCACACATACAATTTCAAGAATATAATAAGTAGGAATTGAGTAGGACTGCTCTAAAAGCAGAAGGCTTTGAAAAATTCCTCTAAATTGTAATGAATGACAAAGACTAAGCTTAAATAGTGTGAAGAATACTGGGCTGAAGCTGATGTAGAACATGCTTGCATACAACAGTAGGGAAAACCTTGCCATTTTTCTAACACAATGAAAATGCTTATTAGTGAAGATAGGTAAATACCAGTTGCAGTGCTGCAGCATAAAATTTATGCAAAAAAACCCCACAGAATCAGTTCAGAACAATTACACAATATTGCTCTGCATTTCAGGAGTCTAGGATTAAATTTGTCCTTGAAGATGGTAAGGGCTTTTGAAGATGTCAACACTCATGCTTTGTTTAAAACCAGCAATATGAAACTGAAACAGGCAGGTCACTAAGTAGTTGTGTTTTCTTCATTTCAGTTGGAGGCCATGTAAAACGGGAAGATTCCAAATGATGGTGTCACATTGTTGTACTTTGCTACTTGTGTTCCCACCTGCAAGAAAAAACCCTATGGGGCCACCAAAGATTCCTTAATTGTTATAGAAATTTGGATTTTATCAAGGGCCAATGCTTGTTTGCTTTGTGAATATTTCTAAAGACGGATCTGCTCTTAAATTTTGAGTTTGAGACAAGAAATGAACCCATGGTAGTAACTTGTACATCAAATGTGACAGATTCATCATAGATGTACTTATTCAGTGGTTTTGCCATTTTCTTTGGTTGTCTTCTAGAGAACTGAATTGCAGAACTTAAATCATAGGGAATTGTTTATCTTCCCTATTTGCTGAACATGCAAAATGCATTCCCACAGCATGCTAACTAATGAGTTAAAGGATTTATAATTAAATTAAACCTTTATACATTACATGCCTCTACATTGTTACCATATTTATTACACTGATTTTTCCATATGTCAGTGAGAGCTTTGTTATGTGTGCTTACAAAATACATCTTTAAGTTACTTTAGAAATAACATTAAATATGATTATTTGCATATTCCAAAAGTCTGTGCACTAAATAATTCCTAAAATTAATTAAGTATAATAAATTTAAGATTTTTACAAGAAAGAGTAACATTCCCATAGGGAAACCTTATTGAGTTTAAATTATAATGTGTTTAGTTTGTGGAATGTAAAGCATCCGTACCAAGAGCAGTGGACCATTCACATTTAACGTCTCTGAAATTTCATCACATTGGAAATGGAACGGGGAAATGTTACAACACTGTCTGAGACCTTCTTAATTTAGAGAAATGCAAAGACAGTTCATTACTATATTACTGGAGCTGCACTATACTGACAGTAAATAAAATAATCTCAAAACAGGAAAACCCCCAAAATTTCTTGCTAGTTTCCCTTGTCTGCATGTAAAAAGGTTATTTATGATTGAAATCTGGAATTGTTTTGAGCTCACATACAGAACAGAAACATGTAAATTCTTTGTGAAGGAAAGTCTGAAGCTCTGGACCTTGCACTATAAGCAGCTGCTGCAGTTTGGGACTCTATAGGCAGCATTTTACTAGAAAGAAACCTTAAGAGGGTACAGACTATCCAGTGGTACTTTAAAGCCAAAAGAATGAAGGTGTAGCAGCATTAGTTTTGTTTTTCTGTTTAAAAAATTACATTATATTAACCAGGCTATTTAAGTACATTTTCAGTCTCAGTAGGTTCACATGAAACCTGTGCCATCAGTTAAATCTAAAAATGGTGGCAATGATAGACAGTCCTCCTGGCTCCTTCAGTGCTCTCAACAAAAATACTGTATCATCACCAGAGCATCTGTGATTCTAATCAAAGATTTCACAAGAGAAAGTAATGAATATTACACTCTCTATGCCTGAGGAAAATTGCAGATACCCTATTCTTGGACACTTGCTGGCTGGGCTGAGCCAATACTTCGCAATTGTTAATGAACTTACTTGGAAGTACCATGGACAAAAGTAAACTAGGATGATTACTTTCAAAATTACTTTCAGTGAGGGAAACCATTTTCCACATGCCTGTGATCTTTTTGGTACAGTGCAAGTAAAACCATTATGTCAAATAGCCTTTCTGTGTGTGTGTGTGTATGCATGCATATATATATATATATATATATATATATATATACACACATATATATGCATGCATATAAATGTGAATGTGTATATCTGTACATTCATTTCTGCATATATATTTACATACCTATATATTACATTTCTATAATGTTGTTATCTGTAACTACTCCTCACCTTGCCTGATCCTCTTTAAAGATTTTGGAAAAAAGGTCCCTGACAGGCAGCTGGATTGCTACAGACTCATAACTGAAAGATTGAAAAGCAAACCTGCAGTATAGGTCAGCAGCAATCAGAAAAGAAACAGCTCTGAGAGGCCTTGATCTTTCTAATAAACAGAGAAACACTAGCTCCCAGGCAGTCATAAAAGAATTCTACATGCTCTAATACATGCTAAAGCTGAATACCAAAAGGCTATGCTATACCGTGTTTTTTTTCTTGTGATCAAATGCATTCAGCAATGTGAGGTGGGCAGAATATGAACCTCAGGGAGATGCATGGGATCAATAGAATAATCACAGAAATAAGGATGTAATAGTTAGAGTGGGGTGCGCCTTTTGTAAAACCCATCTATCTTACTACAGAAAATTATAAGAATTTGTGTTTTATTTATTTTTCCCCGTTGTGAAATTACGGGGGGGGGGCGGGGGGGGACGGGGGGACGGGACAACCCTAACAAAGTTAAAATTTTCCTGGGTTGAAAATTCCCTATTTGAAGTTTTCAATGAAAAATGCATCACTTGCAAAACCAATAGGAGAGTTATTTGAAAAATAATCCCTCCCTGATTCAAAATGGGCTAAGTCTTTTAATTGAACTGAAATGTTTCCTGGCTGAAAATAGTAGATCTCTACATAAGCCCATCAGCACAAAATACTTTTACAAAGAAATTTAATCTTTTTTTGTTAACAAATATTCAAGAGACCTTAATAAAAAATGCAATCTTAAAATCATCAAACATTCTTCAGTTATCTGTTGATTTCCTGTCTTGTAAACAAAGATGACTGAATAACAGATTTTTCATTGGGAAAATTGAAAATGTAAAAGTTGATAACTTTGTACCAAACAAAATATCTAATTTGAACTTAAATTAATATATTGCAATACATTAAAAAATATTTATTTTTATACAGTTATAAATATGTGTTGGACAAGTTAAAATGGTTTTGCAGAAGTAACATAACTTAAGAATGTTATATAAAGTATAGTCTAAAAAATTCCTTTCATATTTGTAATATTGATTAATCCTTTTTTCTGGACATTTCAATATTTTTAAAAATCATGGTTTGGGTCAATCCCAACAATCTTTACAAAGAAAGTAATTATTTGCTGTCATTTCTATCCCAAATGGAGTATTCAGAATATATATTTCTATCCTCTGTACAAGAATAATTATTAAGTGGTATGACAATTTTTTTATTCCCAGTAAATATCTGTGATCAGTAATATCCTGTCTTGAATGTATAGGACAGTTTCAATTTTAGTACAGCCGAAAGGAATTACACATTATTTCTGTTAACTACAAGGATTCTAAAGGGTTATTATACCAGCTGAACTTGATGTCATATTCTCCATCTGCTATGGCAGATGCTCCATTCCAATGTGAATATTAAAGTCATCCTGAAAACAATTTTTGTAATTGTAAGAAACATTCAGAACATGAAAGGAAGATGCTGCAGTTTTTTGGTGATGTGTATGTTATCATTATGTATGTCACAATGAATGTAAAAGTAAAATATTATGGATCATATTTAAGAACACAGTGTAAGTTAACTCTTGACAACTATACTCCTAGCATTTTTTTAGTACACATTTTTCCATTCAGTCCAAAATCTAGTATCTTAAACTAAATTAATTTTGTAATTACTGTTTTTATTTGTAACCCTGACGTAAGTCTGTTGTGCCACCTCAAAGGTATTTATGTTAAAATAATAAGTCAAAAACCTACCCTTAAATTATTTCAGTAATAGGGTTAGAGTGGACAGGAAACACTGCCCTTACTGAACTGCATATAGAAGTCTAACCTCACAGAATATAAACAATATTCAACTAAACATACCTACTTGAATGAATAATAAGAGTCTAAGGGTTATTTTGGTTGTACTTTTATAACATCCAATAAAGACCTATGCATCATTCATGCACATGCATGTGTTCTAGAACACTGCAAAACCTAGGTAACATTAGCTAAAAATTACCTAAAATTATCATAGAAGCATAGAATTGCCCACGCTGGAAAAGACCTCAAAAGATCTGGTCCAAATTTTGTGGAGAAAGGGAGCCTAGGTGAGATTATCTAGCAACCTGTCCAGTCATGTATTGAAAACCCTCAGTGACAGGGACTCTACCACATCCCTGGGGAGACTGATCCAGTGAATGATTGTTTTTGCTGTAAAAAAAATTATTTCTTATGTCAATATGAAACCTCTCCAAATACAACTTGTACGTGTTGCTCCTTGTGTTCTCCATATAACTCCTTGTGAAGAGACAGCCTCCATCCTCTTTGCGGCTGCCCTTTAAGTACTGGAAAACTGTGAACCTTTCCTCATAGGGCAGGTTCTCCAGCCCTTTGGTCATCTTCATGGTCCTTCTTTGGACTCTGTTCAGTCTGTCCACATCTTTCTTCAGTTGTGGAAACCAGAACTGGACACAGTATCCAGGTGCTGCCTGACCAGTGTTCATCAGAATGGGATGTTCACATCTCTCTCTGCTAGTAATCCCCCTGCAGATGCCACTTGGGATGTGACTTGCCTTTGTTGCTGCAGCAGCGCACTGCTGACTCATGTTCAGCTTGTTGTTCACCAGGCCCCCAGGTCCCTTTCAGAAAGGCTGCTCCGCAGCCACACAGATCCTAGCTGTGCTGGACTCTTTGGTTATTCTGTCCCAGGTGCAGTATCGGTCAGCAGCAGTCAGACTTAACACTTGTCTTTGTTAAACTTCATACATACTGTTCTTGCTTGCTCACTCTTCCACCAGTCTAGGTGTCTCTCTAAGATGGCTTTCTCTTCTGACATGTTCACGTCACCGGGTGGTGAGTTTGGTGTCATTAAAAAACTTGTTGAGGGTGCTTTCAATCCCATTATCCAGGTCATTTATGAAGATCTTGAACAATGTGGGACCCAGTATCATTCCCTGGGGGACTCAAGTTTTGATGGGCTGCCAGCCTGAGTAAGAACCCTTGACCTCAGCGCTTTGCATGTGCCATTAGCCAGTTCCCTACCCATCTCACAGATGCCCATGCGATCTGCACCTTGTCAGTTTGACCAGGAGAAGGCTATCAGAGACAGTGTTGAATGCTTTGCTGGTCTGGATAAACATCATCCACTGCTCTCCCCATGTTGGCAGAAGATGTTATTTTTTTATAGAATGTGATCAGGTTAGTCTGGCATGATTGTACCTAAAAAATGTGCACTGGGATTGCAGGTATTGAGGTTGCATGGGCTGCAACCCCGTGGCACTGGCAGGGGCCTGCATGGCGGCCACTGTGAGGAGAGTCTGGGGCTGCCCCATGCCAGGCACGGCCGGTTCCAGCTGGCTCCAGCCAGCGCCAGCGGGGTCCCGCAGGGCACAGCCCAGCCCCTCAGCCCAGCGGGTGGTGCATCTGTGATAATGTGATTTAGAAAAGCTAAAACACTGGGCAGGCAGAGTGAAGTGAGAAAAAAGAAATGCAAGAAACAGCCCTACAGACACCAAGGTGAGAGAAGGAGGAGGGGAAAGAGCTGCTCCAGGTACTGGAGCAGAGATTTCCCTGTAGCTCGTGGAGGATGACATGGGAGCAGATGATATTCCTGAAGGAACTTCTGCCTATGGAGAGCCCACACCAGAGCAAAGGAAAAAATGTGAGGAGGAAGGGGCAGCAGAGAAACCGCCACATACTGACACATATCTTCCACCCTCTATCCCCCCTGCACTAACAGAGGGGTTAGGGAGTGGAGCTAAGACTGGGAAAAGGCAAAGGAAAGACACTGTTTTATTGTCTTTTTGTTTCCCACTACCTAAATTAGTCTTTTTTTGTTTTATTTTAATTGGCAAGAAATTAAGTACATTTTCTCCAGGTCAGGTCTGGTTTGCTTATGGCAGTGCTGTAACTGGTAAGGGATCTGCCTGTCTTCCTGTCAGCCCATGAGCTTTCTTGCTCTTGTTCTTGTTTTCTTTCCTGTCCTGCTAAGGGGGAAAGTAAGCAAGCAGTCTGGTGGGATTTTGGATGTTAGCTACAACTAGCCCACCAGAGAGGGGAAGAAAATTTAATGTTAGTCTATTATCCTCTTTTGAGGTTAATAAACATGAAAAAAGTAGTACTGTAATGAAATAGGTAACTGTGGTAACAAAATAATGACATAGCTTTCTGATGGTAGAAAGTGCATACATAAAGATTGTTCAGTCTAGCAAGGGCTTAAGGTGCGTAAGCAGAAGGGCTAGTTATGTCTTAGGATGTGTAATGGCTCAATTACACAATTTATCAGAAGCCCAGGTCTGGCACGTAGTTTACAACCTTGGGCAGAAACTGTTGGCAGGGGTGGGTGTGCTACAAAGCTTAGCTGGGGATTAGGAGTCCTATTAGAAAAGGCTTTAAGTGCTGAATATGCTTACTCTTTTTCAAGGATGGAAAAGATCTGGATTACAGTCTATAAATGTTTAAAGGGTTCATACATTGAGACCCTGAGAAAAGCCTGTTCTGATTCCAGGGAATTATTAAAGCAAGAATCATTGCTCTGAATCTAGTAAACAATCCTTCAGAATCAACAGTATACTGGATTGATACATCTGGATTTCAAGAAAATCTAGAGTAAATTGCAAGAAAATCTAGTTATCAATTATTGTAATGAGTTCGTAAAGAACTGTAAACATTATCACTGAAGCTTTAAAAATTTTTGTTAGCTGATGAACATTAGGGTAAAACCTATGAATAGATTATTTTCTTATGTTTTCCCCAGTGCTCTGATCTTGCATCTGCCTCCGAAACTTTTAATGGCAGCAGACAAAATACTGATTAAGATTGATTATGGTCTAATCAGGGCAGCAGACTCAGTTATGACAAGTCCTTTAAGAAATCCAAAGTGGTGAAAGAAACTCTTTTCACAATGCTGACAAGAATCTGCAACTCATTGTAAGATCAGAGGAGGTTAATGAATATCTTTATGAACATATATTGTTGACTTCAAAACAGGTTTTTGCACTGCTAGCATTATCAATGACTACCTCTTTTGCTTCTATATTTTCAGTAACAAAGTTACACTTCTGATTTACATTTGTGCAGGTCAAAAAAATAAAATTTTTGAGGTAATAGCGACTACTGCACATTTTGTTTTTTTCTCTGGAAAATTTGTCCATACCTTTGTGAAAAATACTCAGATTTGTTTAGAATTTTCTAAGGCTACCTGTTAGCCCACCTAATCTGCTGAAGCCCTAGGCATGTCCACAGCAAATTTTCAGACCGATCTGGGTGCTGGAATTAATAGGAGTATATGACAGTTGCTGTAGACATGCAGAACCAGTCCAGCAATCCTGGGAGACACATTTTACTCTATATCTGATGATCAGTAGATTAATGCATGTGTTCTTGCCACATGCCACAGACTAAGAGCATAACTGCAGAGAAATGGGTATCAAAACTGGACACTTGGAAAGTACATACTCCAGAGACGACTTTTACTCTTGAAAGTTCTTCAAAAAGTTTAAGTTAATTGAAAATATAAGTGAAAACAGGTATCACAAAAAAGAAAGAAACCCAAACCAAACTCCTTTTTTCTCACTTTTTTTCCCTTGAAGTAATTTAGTAATAAAGTGTAACAAAAAATACATATTAAATTTCTTATTTTGTTTGCAAAGTTTTATTTATCAGTGCATTGATACCATATATCATTTCAGCACCTTATAGAAATCAAATTTACCAAGGATAAATCATGCATTTTCACCACTTTTCCTGCCTTTGCATTGTGTACATGGATTGATACTACATCAGGAAAAGACCCATATAGCTTTACATTTAATTTTGCAGAGTGCAATTCTTGCTGAGACAATGATTCATAGATATACCCTGCAGACACTGTGGAAAGCTTCACATTAAGGTGGATGTTCACAGCTTTTCAACGGGTACCTCAAACTGGAATGCCTGAAGATTATCCATTGATAATATGTTGATACAAATGACAGTGTTAATTTTCATATTTATTGTATGGCAGAAGCAATAATTGCAGATTTACTAAATGCTGTCTGTGAATGAAATCTAATTAGTAAGAGAGGTTTACATGTTGTCCTTTTTCACAATTTTCATTTGCAGGACCTCAATAGCTGAAGTTTTAGTTAAAATCCTTTACTGAGAATCGAATTTTAGCATGTCTTTTGTCTTTTGCCTTACAGGAGTCACTGGTGCACCTGTTGTATGCACTCATTACAGAGGTGAAACACTCTTGCCCAGGAACTTGTGCAGAGTATGACATTCCACACAGTAAAAGGACTCATATTTGTTAGAAAATGTTACTTGCTCAAATAAAATAAAGAAATGAAAATACAGACAGGAAATACTTCATAGAATTATGAATGCCTATGAAGCCATCAGTTCCTTATGACACTAAAGACTTTGGAACTAGGGTATACATTTATTGAATGTCAATATATATACAGCATCCAACTATCACATTCTTTTTAGAAAACATACTGTTGGTGGATATCATATACTAAATGTCTGAAAAAAAGAGAGAAAAAAAAATACTTAAATACCAGTGCTTAGGGAAAGAACTTGGTTGATCTCCCTGGAGCAAATCCTTCTCTTTTCACAGAAGAACTAGTAATTCATGATTAGTGATTGTGAGACCTTGTTTGTTACTCCACCACCTTTCAGAGGAAATGCCTGTTAACAGATAAGGTTAGTTTGTTTTGGTTTTTAAACCATTCCCCTTAAATTCTTGTTCTAACAATATGGATGAAAACAGTGAAAATAATTGTCCATGTGGGGTTCAATGTGGATTAGACTGAATGTGGCACGTTACTGATGAATTTCTGTCATAAAAGAGAGGATTTCATTTTGGATTAAAAAATACAAGTGATGAAATGGTATTTTATTGCTAAATTTCTGATCTTTGCCACCTGTACGCCATGTTCCCAGTGCTTGTAAACACATAAAGATTTACAAAGCATAGTGGAGTTCTCTGTGGGGAATTTCTGCTTGTTGGGTTGTGTAGTGAAACACTTGCACTTTGTGTTTGAAACCTGTGAGCACAAGCTTCTGGTTTGGCACATATACTTACGTTTGGCTGATGACTAAGTAGTAAGGTGAAAATATTCTGATATCAATGTTTTTGTTATTCATTGATTTGAACATGAAAATGGTAATCTCACATGACGATAGCACTAACGCAATAATTTCCATAGCAGGCCCCAGAGTGATGCAGGGAAGTTTGCAGAAATTCCATGCAGTTTACCTATGTTTGGTTTATGGCACAAACTCAAACCAGTATGAAAATAATTCAGAACGATCAAGTTGTATATAAAGCTAAACTACATCATTTGGTTATTTCAGCCTTGAATCTCTCTGCATTCTTTATGATGCTCAATTCTTATGTCATATTTGAAATCTTAATGTGAGATTTAGACAAGGGCCTAAGTGCTGCCTAGAGTACAGACATCTTCTGGTATCATATCTGTGATGAACACTAACATCTAAGAGAAAAAAAAGACTGCAGACCTGTAGCTCAGTGAGTATGGTCTAACCTTTACAGCAACAGCTTGCAGGCTTTGTGCTAAGCTAACAACATAGACCTTGGGGCTTGTCAGGCTTTACCTAGACTTGGACTACATGGAATTTTCTTTAAGCTTGTTTAGCTGTAACAGCTGTCTAACAGGGTGACTGTTCTCTCATTCGCTTTAGCTTTTTCTTAGCTTTGTTCAATTGTGTGGTGTAACATTTATTGTTATATGTACTTTTTGTAAATAACAAGCAATAACAGGCAGCTATGCTGTCTAGAACACACTATTTATGAACCTAGAATAAAAATGCAGTGTAGAGGAGTACAGGGGATTGTAGCAAAGGCCTTGAAAGCATGGGCACAAAATGTTACTAGACTCCTTAAAGCTATAAACAATTTACCAGTGGTTAAATATCCATTATTAAATAAATACATCTATAGGAGTTACATAAAACAATTCGAGAAGTAACAACAAACAGGTAGCTATTGTATGCAAAATATCATACATACCAAATGTGGATTTGGCTCATAGACTTAGAGAGCAATGAAGAAAGTAAAGTGTAGGGTATGGTAGAAAAACGTAGGAAAATACTCCCAAGTACATCTCAGAGTGAAAAAGAAGAAATCTTCACCATCAATACCATACTCCTTCCAGAAAGGACTTAGGATGATCATGACTCAATACAGCCTTCCCCCAGACTGAGGCCATCAATCCTGGGACACAGTAGAACAGTGGAAAGGCCCAGGAACCAGGTATAATAATTTTAACTGTGATATTATTGGGAATTTTTATTTAGTAGTAATATTTTCTTCCTTTTTATGTAATAATTAAATCTGGCCTGAAAAGAATTCTTTGATTAGACTCTCCCAGTTAGACTAGCAATACATTCTTGTATTTCTATATAAGGTGTGTTCCTTTAGCCTACATAAACTGCCCAAGTTTAAGAGCAAGAAATGATGAGAATTTAGGCAAATCAAGATGTAGTCTGGATGCAAAAAGAACAAAGACAGTTAGAGCCAAAGAGATTCAGACTAGAAATCTGAGATGATCCTACATACCTGGAAACCTTTCAAAGAGGAATAGGACATTTCCTCATACCCTAAATTTCCTAACAGCTTCTCTTTCTTTGCTTCTTCCACTGTGTATAAGGCATGAATTCTGCCTGGCATTATTTGTTAGGCGATTAACATTATATACAAAGAAATGCTCAAAACCCAAACACAAACAGCAAACCCTACTGTAAGGTCATAAAGGTCAAAGTACTCTCACATTTCATACTTGGTTCTTTTGTATTATATTTATAATTAAATTTAACATCATGACAAATTCAAGAATTTCTGAAGTGTCCAGAAGGTTTATTGAATGTATTAATTGCTATTGCCTTCTATGCATTTCTAATCTACTTTCAGACAACTAAAAAAATTGGGAAATATATTACAGCATATAAACTGTTTTCTCTTTAATTGCCCCATGATGTTATAATTTAAAGGCAACATGTAATGTTGCCTGAACAGCACAGCTCATAGTCTGTTGAAGTTGCATGTGGAGGACAAAGAACTACTTACACTCTGGAAAAGAAACCAAAACCTAAATTAGTAAGGAATGCTGTAGCCAAAGTGTTCATCCTGATAATAGCAACACAGACAACTGATTCTCTCTTCCCAAAACTGAGTTGCACTCAGCTGCTCAAAACGAATTAATTTTATTGTTCCTAAATCAAGCCAACATCCAAAAAGTCAATTATATGTTTATTGAGAACTCTCCAGTGAAACCCATTTAAAGGCACAGACTACCATAAAAATGTTAGATAATGGATCTGAGCACACTGAGCAACACAAATAAATGTTGCAAATCCTGGTGATACCGAACGGTTGGTTTTACCACATTGCAGTTCAAGCAGTTGGAAGGGATAACCCTGTTTGGATTTAGTGAGGCACTATTCAGGCAATCCACTGCACTAGCCCCAAGATAAATATCCTCTTACCAAGGGCAGACAAACTGAAAACTAGTGCAGTTCACATTGTTAATCACCATGTTTCATTTTAGTCTAATAAGGGCTTTGAAGTTCTGTACCTGTGTGTGAACACAATTATTCACCCAATTCCCCTAGGGTAAATGCAGTATAAACTAGGGCATTTTAATACATTATAAAAGAATTTTGCCAAAATAAACCCAAGTAAAGAAGCATCATGATTACTGATGATGCTTCTTCTATTTACATGTAATAAATAAATAAATTATTTGCAATGTCAGAGAACAGGGGCTTACAAAGTAAGCCACTCCAGAAAATAATGTTTTCTGTTTATAATAACAAACTTTAGGGATTTGCACTAATGATTTCTTTTTCCATTTTTCATTTGTTAAACCTCAACAGTCATGAAAATGAAGACTTGATCTCCCTTGGGCAAGCGACTAATTAATACAAACAGATTGGTCCTCAGCAATAAATCCTTCTTTCAAGATCTAGTCACCTTTCTGGTAGGAATGCCTTGCCACTTGTTTCCTCCTCCATGGTTTTTCAAGTGTTGTGGCAATACTGCAAGGAATTTGTGGCATCTTAGGAAATGTCAATGTAAATTTTGAGATTTTTTTGTTATGCCATGGAATTGTTGGATAACTGAATTGTATGTTAGCCACTTGCCAACAGACCTGAGGAGGTGTCATTACTAATGAATACCACTGCCAAGGTTTGGCTGCCATGCTTTCCTCAAGGACTAGGGCTAGGCATAACAACTATTTATAATTGATGAATTTTGAAATGAAATGGAACTGCAGTGCACAATTCTACTACCTGAATGTGCTATTCAGGCTGTAACTTTTCTGTAAAGGCTAACAAGTAATAGAACTGTCCTGCAAAGTGGGTCATCTAGTCACTTCCATGTACGTTTTAGAAGCAGACTGTATGTTTCTCAATTGGAATGAGAGGTCTAGATGTTTCTAACATTCCTCATCTGATGTGTTACAAATTTCATATGAGGAGGCTACTCTCAAAGAAAGTTACCTTAGGGTATAATAATTCTTAAGACTAAAGAAATAACACTAAAAAAAAATCATATTTTATGACAACTTTTAAATACCATCTGATATGCAGTCTGTGGTTCTGCTTCACAATGCCCCTACAAATAAAAGTTTTATAGTGAACTTACCTCTCCATGGGGCAAACAGTCTTCCCTAGGGGACAACTGAAAAGCAGTCTCTGAAAGGTGTGTCTTTTTTGAAAGAGTTAAGCAGATGCCAGTGTAACTTTTAATAAAGACTTAGCAATTACAGGTTTTGATTTTCTGAATATTTTTCCCAATATGATGCAGACTCAGGTTATTTTTTTCCACAGAGTTACCAGGTTTTCTAAATCCAGTACACACTTAGAGTAGCTGAACCTTAATCCTAGTCTCTAAAGAGCAAGGACTTCTGATTATTTTTCTATTTCTCTGGCAATCTGCTTTTGTGCTCCCCATACTCTCAATCACTGAACACAACGGTCCCTTTTGATGTCTTAGATGTTTCCAAAAAAAGAAAAAGAAGGAAATTCAGGGTATCAAACTATGCAGCACAATATTTTGAAGCTTAATACAGAAACCAAAATCTACTAAGAGGTCATTCAAGCTATAACAGTCTTTCCCTAAGTTACAAATATTTCTCTTGCCTTTCTTTTAACTTCAATATTTCTATTTTAGACTGTGTTGTTTGCCTGTGTTGTTATAGTTCAAACACAGATTTCCTGGATACTCAAATGATTTACAAAAGTAGAAGTTGTATGATTTGATAAGGAGACAGAGAATCTCAAAAGCTAAAGAACCGTGTCAAATCAGTTCTCTCTTGTAAAAAGCAATAATAATATTGTGTATTGATACATAAATTGACGATGTTTATTCTGAAGATACCCAAAAAGTAAGTGTAAAAGAGTTTTAAATTAAACAAAGACTTTTAAAATTAATTCAAGGGATCTATTCCATAGTGGTTAAAATCAGCAGAGACATTTCTTGTACTTCCACCCTTTAGCTTGGATGTTGATATGATGAAGTGAGGGGTAATTAGGAAAAATAAGATGGTATTGTCATATTCTTGGCTTTTGATGTCTTCCATCTTCTGTACAGGTGCTGCTTTGTGCTTCCATTAACCTCACAGTCCATAAAACCAGCAATGTGATAGCTGTTTTTTCATGTATTTTGGAGGTTCAGTTCTCATTACGTCTGCCAAGTTACCCATTCTACATCTAATTCCATTGTTTTCAGTCAATATTTAGGGTGCAAAAGGAAAATAATATACTTCCCTGAATGTATGGATATACATCTGTATGCAGAGTGCCTGCAAAGTCCTCCAGGATTTATCTTCCCATGCATGCACAGTGAGTACCTAGGACTAGCAACTGGTGTGAACTTTCTTCCCAGAAAAGTGACTTTGTTGACTTGTTCTGAACCCATCAAAGGTTACAGCAAATAAAGTCTTAGTCATTCCTTTGTTGCACTGAACACTTCGGTAATGCAGTTGTACGTAATGTATTCGTTCAGTACATATGTGTGTGTTCGCAGCATGGTTTTGGACTGCTTCAGTCCAAAATTTCAAGCTGATAAAACTCCTAGCAGTTGTATGACGCTTAGGCAAGTAAACTGACTTTTGCTTTTGAGGTGAAAGTTCTCTCTGTACTTGTCTGGCCTCCAATTAAACTATTAAATATAAAATACATGATCAGTTAAATAAAATTAACATGCCTGGGAAAAAAAAAAGCTTTTCAAGGAAGAGCCATGGAATATTATTATACCTCAATATTGCTAGTCCTTAATTTCCTTTTTAACTTGCAAGTGCAGTGTTTCATCTCTCATTTTCCAGGACTATATCTTCAATAGTTCAGTATGGATTTTATGAGGTAGAAGGGGTGTTGCACCTTTCTGCTGAATTGAGTAATAGTATAGTACCTCAGAAGTGTGTGATTGTAATGAAGCTGTAATACAGAAAAAGCAAGAAACAGTTTGGTGACTTTGAAAACTGTTGACTTGAACACTCAGACCTTAACAGGCAGGCAGATTTTAGTTTCTACGTTCATATCTATATACAATTATTATTGTTGTTATTATTATTGCTACTACTATTTTTCTTTTTAATAGAATGCTTCTTTAATGGGAACACAAGATTCAGGGAGCAGAACTGCAATCCTTCCTGACTCTGCCACATTCATGTATATATTTCTAAATTTCTCAAGTGTCTACCCTCCCTTTGGCAGAGGGAACTGCAACACCAAACCCAGAGCTTTGGATATCCCTCTGGGGAATCATCCTCTGGACTCTTACCCTCTGGACCCAATTCTTATCCCCATTTCTATCTTTTTTTTTTTTTTTTCCTTGTCAGATGTGGAGTACTGCAGTGAGAAAAACAATGTTCACAAATGCATGGGAGATGTCTGTGTGTGTAACTTCATATCCAGGCCTTTAAAAATATTAACCCATTATTCAATTTCTAACATCAGCTCCTCATTTCAGTAAGTTTGGCACTTAAATACCATGGTTACATTGGTTTTCTGCTGCAGGTGTTATAATCAGCTCTGGCTTTATGAGACAGGAGAGCACTTTTTGACTCCTGTTTCTAAACATAAAGTTGTCACAGCAGCATGGTTTTCTTCTGACTTTTGAACTCTGAGGTCAGATGCAGGGAGCCAAAGAGAATCAGTGATGCTGCAGCAAGCTGAGTAACATGCTTTTCCCTTCTGCAGTTCTCAGTGACATGATACAAGAAGACAAGACATCAGGGCTGTAATCACCTCTGGTTTTGACAGCCTGACAAATGCTTGAAATTACTATAAGCAGGACACATCTTCAATTGGCATGTGAGAGTCTCTCCATTAAAGTTTACATAATAGTGCTCATTTATACAAGCTGATAATAAAGCCAAAACATGCATTTCAGTTTTTCTTTCCTGTCAAGTCCAAGACTTTACAAAGAAACTGAAAAAAACCTGGCCTCTTTCTATAAGGCAGGAAAGCAAAGGCAGTTCTGTTTTGTTTTATATTCTAGTTTTCACTTGAGTGGATATGAGTTTTTAAACTTAATTTTACATATGTGTATTTCTAGCCTGTGCACTTACACACATAGGTGATAGACTTTCCCAATACAAACCCCATTGGATACAAACTGAAAGTCATTACTAGTAAGATGTTGTGGGTTTTTTTTAAGAAATAAATAAAGCCAGGATTTTTTCATGTTATATGACCTGCATCTCCTGGGAAGTGAGGCTTATTCAAACTTGTTTTAAAATGGCTAAGTCTAATGCTGCAAAGAGAAAATGGAAGCCATGCTTAAATCATGAGAAAAAGTATTTTGTAAAGAAGTGTTTTAAAAAGGATTTAATACAGATTCATAAACAGATCACTAATTGTGTGCATTTAGGTGCCTAGAATAATAAAGGTGGTCTCTAATTTTTATGCAATACAGTATTAGAGTGCCATGTTCAGCTCTAGGGCCCCCAGCATAAGAAAGACACGGACCTGCTTGAGTGGGTTCAGAGGAGACCACAAGGATGATCAGGGACTAGAGTACCTCCTCCATGAGGACAGGCTGAAAGAACCGGGGTTGTTCAGCCTGGAGAAGAGAAGGCTCTGGGGAGACCTTATTGCAGCCTTCCAGAACTTTAACAGGGCCTACAGGAAAGATGGGGAGGGACTCTTTATTTACCAGGGTGTATAGTGAGAGGATGAGGAGTAATTATTTTAAACAGTAAGAAGGCAGATTTATGTTAGATATTAGGAAAACATTCTTTAGTATGAGAATGGTGAGGCACTGGAACAGGTTGCCCAGAGAAGCTGTGGATGCCCCATCCCTGGCAGTGTTCAAGGACAGGTTGGATGGCGCTTTGGGAAAGCTGATAGAGTGGAAGATGTCCCTGCCCATTGCAAGATGGTTGGACTAGATGATTGTTAAGGTTCCTTCCAACACAAACCATTCTATGACTACCACAGTAACCCATGATTGTCATATATGAGGTAATCCATCAGCCTGGATATTGACAAATTTTGCATGAGTGATTCATATATAACTCCCTCACTTTGCTCAGTTTTCTGGTATAAAGTAGTCTTGTGTCTGATTCATTATCTTTACACTGTTGTGCTTTGAAGACTGCCTCCATTTTTGGAGAGGCAGTCCCCAGTGACAATCCCCAAAAGTCAATTCACATTTAAAGAGGGAGGCTTTTGGCTGTTTTCTGCTTTGAGTTCTTCATTCCTTCTGTTTGACTGTAGGGTTCTTCACACCTGACAGCCTTTCCACAGTTCAGTGCTTGCAATCACAAATGAAAAAACAGGTCCAAAGGTAACTACAGGGTTTTTTCTTCCCTATTTCATACAGAATTGGCATTCTGGATCCTAGTCATCTTTGAGATTAGTTCTTCACCTGTATCTGCTCCAATTCAGGTCTTAGTTTACCTCCTGTTGCTTATCCAGCCTTTTATTCTCAGTTTTGTGCTGTGTCCCCTGATTTTCAAGGGACTAGTTTTCATCTGTAGTTTCCGTAGGTGTGTGTGTCCATTTTTCCCCCCCTCTGTTTTATTTTTCTCTCCTCATTTCAAGCTTTACCTGGTTTGATTCAAAGACCCCAGCTGGACTGGAGCTTGCTTCTGCTGCTGAATGAGACTGTTATCGTTTACCCACATCCCTCAGTCTTGATGGTGAATTGATTCTTTCCTTTGTAAACTGCATCCATTATATGATTTTTTGGTTCTTTTCATGGCTGACTGGATAGAACTGACCAATTAGTTGTGAAATATTTAACCCCTGAAGGTCTAAATCTATTTCTACTCAGATTTGCAAATGATGCAGTGTGATAGGATTGGATCTATAGAAGCAAGTAGCTGATGTGAGTATTGCTGGGGAATGTTTATCGTACCCTTTGAGGAGAACTGAACACACATTTGTGCTTAAATATATATATATATATATAAAAATAAATTGATAAATAAATTGGAAAGAGTCCTACCACCACAAATGGCTCTACGAAGAGTCTGCAAAGATGTGTCATGAGCGAATTTTTTATATATAGTTGCACCAGCACCAATCCTGTGAAAATTGGCAGGGAGCACCCCAGCCTGGCCTTGGGTAACAGTATTGCAGTGGCTGTCCTTTGACAGAGTTAGAGTTGAGTGTTCTGCCCTCATTCATTCCCTGGTTCCCCCACCCGTGTCAGATCCCCTTCAGTGGCTGGCAGTGTTTCCCTGCCACCACCCTGATTCCTGTGGTGCCAGTCACACCTGGCCCAGGGATGTGGAAACAAAGGTGTAGTGTAGTTACATTTCAATGACCTTGAAAGGAATCAGGGAGCAATCAGATGCATGTTAGTTTTCTTAGTGCCCTCATTTATTGATACTCCACAGTCATGGCAAAGGAAGACCTAGTTATTGTGTTAATTAAAACCACACAATTCACAGCTGGTTAAAGTAAAATAGAAATTCAAGACAATAAGAATTCTCAAAAAGGTAATCGATGTTTATAAATTACATAAAGTGAAAGCAAAACTACACAGACTATGGCTACTAATACTGTCGGAAAGATACCTCCCTCTCTCATTTTCTCTCTCTCTTCTTTCCCAAATTCCCTGAGCCTTTTTCCTCTTCCCAAAGACTTTTTGTTCTTCCAGAGAAGGCTTTGGTCAGTGTTTTAGTCTGTGAGTGCACCCAGAATCTCAGGATGCATCTATTAGGAATAATTCCTACTTCTGTCTAAGAATTTACCTGTCAGAAGCTGCCTAGACCTATGTATAAAAAAGATTTGATTTTCAGTTCTAAACACTCAATTATGTTAAATTTCAAACAGTTGAAAGTTAAAAGCATTTACAATTTCAGATCACCTTTTAAGGAAAGAAAGAATGGTGCATTGTGTCTGTCTTCCTAATGCCTGAGAACATTTTATAACATACAGTACTAGATGACAGTCATTACCCCATCTCTTGGACCCTCTCTGACAAATTTGCTTGTGAACTGTGTTTTTCTTTTCTCACATTTCCATCTATGCAGAGCCATATGATGAAAACAAATCCATTCAGTTTTCTAAGTCCCAACACAAAGACTTAAGATTTGACAAATTGTATTGTAATTATGATTGCTAGTACTTATAATAATTGTACTAAAGTTTCAGTTTCCAAGCTTTTGAAATAATTATATAGCTAATTATATGGATTTAAGCTTAAGGTTTTTTTGTCTGATTTATGGTTGCCTAGATAATGACACATTGTAAAATATTGTCTAAACTTCTGGGAAGGTTTGTCAGGTTAAAGGGGTGGAGAAGGATGGGTATATTCAGATCTTTCTTTTTTTGTTTTTAAAAAACTTTATTGTAAGGTGGAATTTTTCAATGCTGTTTAAGAGCATTTTTAAAGCACTTAGAAGAGGACAGAAAGACAAAGTTAATCATTATATGTGTAGTTCTGTGAGTGGAGCAATACGGCCATATCATGCTTGCTCTCTTCTTAAGCTAGTCAGCTTTGTGGAGATGTAAAGCTCATTCTTTTTTGATGCCATACTGCTCTAACAGGTACGCATTTTGGAATTTCCACTTCAACATGCTGCTCAATGCATCACTATATATTGTATCATGTTGTCATTTTAGTCATTTTAGCCCTCTTTGCAATATGCTTTAATAAGGTAATAAAACAGCTGAGAGCACATTCTTTTCAAAGAAGGTATCTCCAAGACTGTAGGCACTTCTGAAAAACCTTAAAATTTCTCACTCTAATGATACTAGTCCTCGTTAATTAATGAGCATATATTCCCAGTGTGACTAAGACGTTTGCATCTGGTATTTATGCATTGAAGAATTCTGCCAAACACTGCTCAACTGTCACCTAACCCGTAATTTGTACCATTGGCCATAAGCAATTTTTCCAGGTGACTGACACTTGCTTTTGCTCAGAGTTCTAAGATGTAACTGAGTCATTCAGCTTTCTCTGTCTGTGGGGTTCTTAGAAGGCTAACTCCCTGTGAGTTGCATGAGAAGTCTAAACTGAGGAGTTCCACAGGGCAGCAGGGTACCAAGGTCCCTTGGTAGTTTTAGCTGTCAGAATTTCTGAAGCAGATAAAAATGTTTTTCTTTGTTGTTGTCTGTAGAGGAATGAAGGCAGTGGTCTATTAGCATTGATAATATGCAGCTGTGGCCTTGCCTCAAAGGCAGTGGATTGATTGACATGGATGATGTGCAGCTGTAGCTGGTTTCTGCTAAGTTGTTAAATAGCCCTAAGGATGATGGGAGAAGTGACTGGATGGAGGAGGAGCAGTGTGGTCTGGCCTTAGGAGGAAGGAGAAGCACCAGGGACAATAGAATCTGACTGATGGTAAAGCCTTATTGCAGCCTGATAGCTTGCTTGTGCTGTGATAGTTGTTTTTTCCCTATTTCCTACAACTAAAGGGGCTGTCAAGATACATTGTCTATACTGTTGCTTGTGACATATCATCACAGAACTGAGATAATAATATTATTATTTATGTAAACATATGATTATATTTATAAATGCAAATAAAGGTACTGAAGATAGTGATAAATGATTAATTTTGTCACATTAATGTGGCAAGGACTTGTTCATTTATGTGGTATTGACTATATTAGTCAATATTTTTCTCTTTTGCTCGGTGATGCATATGTTCCACTTGTCTTGGTCTCTTTTTGGTGCTTGCACTTTCATTTCTATTAATTTGTTATGATATATAATTGCAAACTAATCTTAATTATAAGGAAAGGATCATATAATTTAAATGGATTGATGACATGATGGTTTTAAAACAATCTTTTCTATCACCACACACAGATGATCCTTCCATTGCAGAGGTTACAAAACAAACATTTTTGAAAAATTATTCCTTCTACAGCCAGGGTAGACTTCTCACTTTCTGGCATTCTGTGGATTAGACATGTTCTGAGACAGATTGGTTTGTGGGGGGAAAAAAAAAAAGTCCTTGCCAGAATTTCATGCTGGCCACCTGCTCCCATGCTCTGTGTTTTGTTTGCTTCTTCCCTTATTTATAATACAGTTTGTAGGGTACTCCACATTCCTTGCATTTTCTAGAACATGTCTTCATATTAATTTGTCCTTGCATTATTTCATCTTAGACTATATTTTAAAATTCAATAAAAAAAGGAATATGTGCAAGCATCTTGCAGATAATTTTTTAAAAATTTACTCTTCTTTGATTGTATAGCTTGGCAGAAAAAAAGCCAAGCTTTTGTACAGCAATCTGGTACATTACATTTCACGGAGGAAAGCAGTAATCTAAAATAAGTTTCTATCACTTAAAATTAACATTTATTGAAAGAACAAAGCTGTCGTTCCTCAGTTTCTTCATGCTACAACATTTTAACAAATCTTTAATCTCAACGGATGTGACCTTCTAATTTGGTTATACTTTTAGCACTTTAGAAGATGAAATCTTTTAAACCAAAATTGTGAACCTGTGATTGTGGTTTACTAAAATTTATCAACTTCTGAAGTTTAATGAAGTCTATTGATTTCTCCTTATTTTAAATTTTTATAAAATGAAAGTTTAAGGTCTGAAATTAAAATTTGGTGTTATGAAAACATTACTTCTTGATGAATATCGAAAATAAGTCATGATCCCTAAAGCTCCGTGTTCAGAACATTGATGTGATGAAATAAAAACACAGAAGATTTTGTTCTTTAATGTAATTCACTGTCACATGTTTAACCATCAGAAATGATACTAAACTATCCAAATGTGTTCCTGTTAAGCACCTTTTTTGCTAGTGTAGTCCTAATTACATAATTAGAAACTTCCCTTGATTCACAAGAGTCTAGGCAAGTGAGAAACAAGATACTGTATTTAATGTTTCCTAATGTATTTCCAAGAACTGATAAACATAGTAAGTCTAAGTTTTTCTGAACCTGAGATCTTCCTGTATATATTCCAAAATGTGTAAGTCAGAGCTGGTAAGATGTTATACTCAGAAGAGAAATCTCTGACTGGCACAGTATTTTAGTTTTTAATATAGAAAGAACCAATTTTGATGTCATCATTTGTCTGCCTGTATACCTAATACTCTGCTTATGACTGGGAACAGTTGTTGCTGAAAAGTCTAAGAGGAGCCACAATGCATTTCTTCACATTCTTGGAGTTCCATGTGTTTACACTTACTAACTTTTAAAGATTACGTGTTAGCATGACTTGTGGTTTGTGGGATTTTCAATCCAGATTTCTGAGGACTGTTTACTAATTCATTGACTGGGGAGTCCTGTTTCTTAGATACTGAAACAATTCTGAAAAATATTTCCAGTTTGTTAAAACAACTTTTTTTTTTCCACATGTTGGTGTCCATACAACTAGTACACATAATGGTGTGGCTTACTTCTAGATATGTGAATACTTTTTTGGAAGCAATTAGACAATACCTGTATTTCACTTATAAGTAATGCCACCAGTCCACTGAGTAAAAACCCGAATGCTACTTACTCATGTACTTTCTCACTAACAGAGAAATTTGTTTAAAGTACTTTTTAACTTTCTTGAAAGTGTTAGTATGAAGCTTTACTGCAGGAAACATGAAGACAATAAAAGCGTAGAGGCTGGTATTGTTTACCAATCCCCTGCAGTAGTGTTTATAGTCATGAACATGAAAATCGGATTCTTTAGAGGGATTATTTCAACTTTAATGTCCAAAATGTAAAGCCTGAGTCAATCCTCATTTATCTGTTGAGCCTAATACTAATCTTGGATTTGAAGAAATGTTAAAAAGCAAGTTCTGTGCATTATCAAATCAAAAAAATGTGCTGATTTTCTTTTAAAAGAAAAAAGAGGGTGTCCTGTGTTAATCATCAGAAAGTTAAAATCACAAGGAATGGAAATTTTCATACACTATACACTACACAGTATGAGTACTTATTTCAGTCTTTTCTTATGTGAATGAGATGTCATTGAATCTTTCTGTAGCTTGTGTTAAAAGGCCAGAAAAACTGAGTATGTTCCATCAGATCATAGAAGCTATTGGTCATGTCCTCCCTAAGAAAAACAAAGTAACCAAACAAAAAAAAGGCAATTTTTAGATTATCTGCTGTATAACAAGACAGATTAAAAGTGAGTCTTCAGTTTAGCACTTACCTCAGTCTGTGAACTGATATGAAAACTATCAGTTTGGTTTTTTTATATATATCAGTAGGAATTTACTGTAAGTTAGTGAACTTGAGTAAGAAACAAACAAAAAAACCCCAAACACCAAATGTTTTTTGACACAATGAAAGTGAGTCTCCTTTACTGCTTTCAGTAATATTTATTTTTTTGGATAATTATAACATTTAGAACAATTAATGTATCTTAGAACTCCGTTTCTATGTGAACTACCATTAGCTAAAAATATCTCCCTTAAACTTGCAAGAGAAGTAAAAGATCAGTCTAGATGGACTGGTGGGGCAGTACAAAGAAACAATAAGACAATAATATGATGCAGATATAGCATTAACATTCCTATAATTACATAACCCATTAAGCAGTAGAACAATATAAATAAACTGTTTTAAGAGCAACCTGCAAAAGAACAGTGAATTAATTCCTCAGAATGGAAGAAGCATTCTGGGTAAAAAAATAGGCACCTTAAAAATAAAAACCCCAAATAGATAAAGGCATGTTAGAGCAAACAGAGATAAGAACCAGCTGGTGAGAGAAAAGAGTTTGAGCTCTGTTAAGAGCCTTAAATATAAAGAAAGTAAAGTAGTTATCCTGCAAGGTCAGCAAATACTCTTTTGAAATATTTTCTCAGACCACTGCCAAGGGAAATGAGATGCTTTACTCCCAGATGAAACTGCAGTTGCCAGCAGGTTGTATTTTCCAACTAAATTGCTGGGCTTCCATGATGGAACCCTGGCTCTTTGCGAAGCGACAGAGTACGAGATAATATTTTACTCATTTTCTTTAATCTTGTAATACATATTCATGGACAATAAAAAGAGAAACATAAAAATACAAAAGAAATTCCCAAATTAACAACAACAAAAAGAGTACTATTTTTCAAAGAGTTAATATGAAATAAAAAGTTAAATAAATCAGAATTCTCATGTCTTTAATAAAATCTTCTCTTCACCAGCAATGCAATATACAAAACTGATAAAGGTGAGGTACTGAAGACACTTAAAAACTGGTTTAACTATTTTAGGCTGCTGATTATCTGCAAGTCACACTGATTTCCTTGAGAAACTCAATGATTGTTTTTTTTTAAATTTTGTCCCACATGGCTAAGAATCTAAATATAGGCCTGACTTTGGGCTGAATTTCAAAATATTTGTCTAAGTCCTTTTTTATTTTTTCTCCATTAAACAGACTTCAGATGAATGGGCAGATACTTTAAGTGACATTTTGAAGAGGCAGTCATTGATTCACATTAACTCAAAATAGCTATCCAGGTCTAGTTTCCTCATAGGTATTTCAAGAATAGTGTCCCATCTACCTCAAAAACTGAATCTAAATTGACGCACAAACTGCTGAGCTTGGAGCTATCTTCTTTTGAATATGATTTGTCAGGGTCTGTCCCAGAACTCTGGAGAAATTTTAAATGTAGATTCAGAGTTCAGTTACACTTCTGACACATATATTTGTGTATGTGTCAACTTGACCTCAAGATGACATTGAATTTACACAGGTGAAAAGAATATTATGTATCTGAAGGCAACTACCACTGATAACAAATATATTGAAAAAGATAACAAATATGCTACACAACCATGAAGGAAGCAAGCATAAATAGAGAAGAGCTGAACCTGCTGCATAGCTGGGGGGAAGTGATGAAAGAGAATTTATTTCTCAAAACAGAGTAGGCATAGTGTCACTAGAGTATCTCTGGTGACCTGAGGTTTAGAGGGCAAAGACAGGTTTGGGGGCTAATTTAGCTTTTAAAATAACTTTTTTTGAATTCAGATATTTCAGAGGGTATCTATTCCTATTTTCAGTGGAAAAAAATTTAGGATTTTCTCTTAATAAGTAAGCCTCTGGGCAGAGTGTCACTGCAAACATGCACCTCAAATAGCTATTTTAGTAGTGAGTGGATGTTTAAATGTATAACTAGAAGAACCAGTTAGGAACATTGATGAAAAACATAGTTTTACTGTTACTCTTCAAGCTGATTAGATATTAAGTAGGTGTCTTCATTATGGATATTGGCACCTTCTGTAACTATGAAGGATTTGAATTCTGGGAGATCTGAGCACTAGTTCCAGATGTCAGAGAAAAGTTAGTACTTAGTGTAAGCTTAAAAAAAAGGGAATTATGGATGCGTTGTTATGTTTCTCCAACAAAGTAGGTTGGCAATTTTTTTTCTCTGGTGAATGTGTTGGAGGCACAGCATCCTTTTTCAGACAGTTTTCTGTATAACAAAGTAGGTTTTGTTGCTATCACTAAACTAGATGAAAAGAAATTGCAAGCCTGTTCACCAGTCTGAAAAGTAACGGTTACTAAGAGAAAGAGAATCACTTTGAAACCTACAGAATCTGTTCTAAGTCTACTAAAAGGACTTAATTTGGAAGGTAACTGCTTTATTTTCACCAGTGGAGGATGGCACAAATTTTAAACTCCTAATTCTAGGAAATTATGTTTCTGTCCTTGTGCTCTTACTATGTCACCTATGCCTTTTAATGTGATAGACAAAGTTGTGCCAGCTTGGAGAACCAAGAAAAGGCTCTTGGGGCAAGGGGGTGTAGCAAGTAGCATGGTAGTGGTTATTACTTGAAAGAAAGATTAGATATTGAAGAGTAGGAAGAAGTGAGTAAGCGTTTTATAGTGAGAGAAAAAGTAGAAACACTGGAGGCACTGAAGAGCAGTACAAAATGTTTCTTAATTTTTGCTCTAGAAATGATACCATTTTCATGGCAACAAACCTGCTGAGAGAAAAGGTCAACAGTATTTTCAGGAAAGCTTTGAGACTAATTTAACTAGAAGCATTTTTCAGGCCATTTATTCTCATTCATATTTTTAAAAACATTTAATAAATAACTATAATTACATCCAAAATATGGATGAATAACTTGCTCATCAGCTTTTTTTTCTTCAGATGTGTGATAATTGTAAAAAAAAAATCTATCTACATGTTGCTCGTTTCTATCTTATTTTAATTCAACATATCTGAGTTTTTACATTATACTAGATGAACCAACAATGACAAAATCTCACTTATATGATGTGGTCTCTTTCACAATTCATAAACAATTTATATTTAATTATTCTCACTTTTAACATTGATTTCATTCTAATATTTTGCTAACAGTATGAATTAAAACACTGCATTTTTCTGCTGTTTTATTTATCATCTCTCATCCAGCAAATATATGTCTGCTCATAACATCCTTTGGGCAATATGTTGAAGAGTATGGATTTTACTCCTTTGTAATCCATAAGAAATGTCCTTCTAAGTCAGACTGCTTGCCCGCCTAGCCAAATATCGTCTCTCTCAGACTAACAAATAAAATTATATTTAGGGTAGGAAAAGAGATGTTATTATATGTCTGCTTTTTTGCAGAAAAAAAGCCTTTTAAATGGGAACAATTTTCACTTGCGCTTTCTTATATATTGTATACATGTCATGAAATGGTCCTAGTGTTAATGAAAATCAGGATGTACTGCCCAGTGCCGTAAATATAATTTCTCATTTCTTTGAAGTGACTTCTGGCCCAAGTCTCTTGCATGTAGCAGCTGTTATCAGCTCTGCTGAATTAGGCCTACTGTGGTTTTTTTTTTTTTTTGGTCATTCTCATCACAGCTATCCAAAGAATAAAATTTGCTCTTCAGCTACTATATGACTGAAAGGAGACAAATTACTCTGTGTTTCTTTCAGTGGGTCATTTAAAATGTTTTTAATTTAAATAAACAGGAATTTTGCAAGTACTTTAAATTGAAATAAGGTCACATCTATGCAGGATCTTTTTTAAAACTGAAGGTCATTTAGATGGTTTATAGCAGATAAACAGTCACAGATAAACTCTTTCCTTAAACACTGTTGTGTTGTCCCCAAGAAACATCAAGAAAAAGAATTCACAATAAAACATTAAGGTAAAAACCGAGAACTAACAGAAGTTAATTCAGACTAATAGTTAGCCCAAGATAGGGATAGATGTAATTTTGACTGAGGGAGAAGGGACCAAGCAGCAGAAAAGCTTACTATATCTGTTGAAAGAAGTTAGGATGACATGATTTTCCAATGGCTTTCTTGTCATCTTTCACACAGAAGTGGGAAACTATAGTATTTAAATAGGGTAGGAAGACTTCCCTTCCTTCTGTACTTCTTGTAACATTTTTCTTTTTCTAACCGTATGAAATCTATTTAGGGATTTCTTTTTCTTTCAGCTGAATTAATTATTTATTCATCATCAGCTATTGTTCATAAATTGTTGAAAGCAGCAGGGAGGCACTAAAGCAGAAGCTGTGATTACTTTCTAAAATTGCAGATGTCTACTCCATTCAGCAGTCATTACCATGTAAGGTCACTTAGCGATGAGGTGTAAACAAGTGTGGGCTGAGAAAATAAAGGTTAAAGAGCATAATTTACCTCTAAAGCATCTCTCAAAAGCCCAATCCTTCAAGGTCCTGAGCACCTCACAAGAAACTAACAACTTCTATGGAAATGAGCCTGACTTAAGGAGGCTCAGTACTTCTGGGGGGGGATACACTTGGGTTTCTAAGAACAGTGCCTTATTTCAGAGTCAAAGTCTTAATTCTGCGTGATCCACAGGATGGTTTTATTTTTTACTACTCCAATTCACAACATTTAAAAAATGGTTTTAGTGTGCAGGACAATGTAATTACATCGAGGAAACATTTCTCATTCCAGTAGAAATGGTCATTCTACCTTAGTAATTAATATTGTTGCAGAGCACTTAAATTTTCAAGAACGTTTGATATCTGTCACATTGAGACCTTAATCTGAACACTGTCCTATTTTCTAAAATGCTAAGCCCCGCACCAACACCCAGCCTGTCAGCAGTGACTAGTGGCACACATCATGAGGTGGATCAAAACAGAATTAATTTCAATAACTGGCCTCTTTCAGATTCTCAAGATACTTTTTGAAAAGCAAAGCCTGGAGCGATTATTAATTCCTTTGAGAATCTTAGTCTTTATTCATAAAAGAAATATAAAAAATAAGATCCAAAAAAGAACTTTCTAGGCTCATCATTCAGTTTGTCCCACTATAAATCTGGAATTATTTGGTAATATTTCTTCTACAACTATTTCATTCACTGTATGTCATAACACTACAGACTGAAAGGCAGTAGAAGCAATTTGCCAGCCACAATTTTCACTTTGGAAAGACAAGACATGCCTGCCTGCCTGGGACTTTATTTTTTTCAGCTGTGTGATAGGAGTAACTATTACCTACTGCTATTGCAGGATCTGCTTAAATACTGAATGTAAGAATAGTGTCTCTGGGGAAGTGTCTTAGAAGTGTTCTTATTTGCTTAGTCTTGTATGGCCAAATAAATACTATTGCCAAAAGCAAGTACCAGTCTTTCAGTAAGTACAGTTGAGTACTTTAAAGAAGTAGTTTTCATTTTTTTTCTTGGACGTTCTGTTTAGTAAGTGTGTGAGCATTAAATAAACAAAACAAATCAACTGAGTAGGCTTTCTTTTGCTCTGTGGTAAAGTATACAGATACTGGGAATTAGCTGTCTCACATCAAGAGCTGAAAACACCTCTTTAAGTTAATTTATGTTATAACAGAATATACTTATTAATATAAACAGAATTTAATACCTTAAATAGTTAATTCATAGAATGCTTTTAGAAATTAGACAAACTTGAATATAGCTCTGTTAATGAAGAAAAAAAAGCCTGTACACTGATTTGGTTGTTATTTCATTATTTGTGTATGTTTACATAGAGGAGAGAAGAAAACAGTAGAGTATGCACAACAGGAAGAGATGTTCAAAGAAATTGACGTTTTTGGCTAACAGAAATTTGACCTCTTTCAAAAAGAGTCTTAGTTTTATAATATATTAAAAAGCATTTTCTCAAAAGCTTCATTCAGAACGCAGTTTTTTAAATCATTGAATCATTGCATATGTAAAATTCTTTTTTCCTTCAAGGCAGGAGGCATTTTCTCTGACCTCAAGTTTTGCATACAGCTTTTTACTTAATGACTTCTATTCTTTGTGAAATATATTTAGGGTTTATACAGGAAAGAAGATGCTGAAGATAGTACAAAAAAAAAGTATTAATTGTTAGCAAACAAACTGTCACAAAAGATTAATTTTCTTTGTCTACTAGCCTGAGTTGAAACACCTTCCCAGAGAATTCTAGTACTCAACTTGAACAAAGCTTTCGATATAAATGACTAGAAGCAACATCACCTAGTGATTTTCAGCATATATTTAGCTTGACATATATTTTTCTTGACTTCTCCCATCTTATCAGAACGTTTGGTGAAAAAGTATTTTTCTATAACTTATTTCTTTAAAAATAAATGTCCGACTGACAGATCAAAAAGATAATTTGCAACTTCTAGCATACGGGTAATTAACAATGACCTTAATGGTTAGGTTTTCAATACACGTCAGGATAATATAATAGGGAAATTTTAAGTAATTCAGTAATTACATGGCATGTGTTAGCCACTGAAATTTGAGTACAAGGCATTTTTTTTTAAATACTATCTTTTTAAACACAGATGATCTAGTTCTTCATATACAAAACATATTTCTCCTTTTTGTAGTGAAAGACAGTGAATGTAGAAACTCAACCATCAGCTCCCAGGAATGGTGCTTAGAATCATCGAATGGTATGGGCTTGAAGGCACCTTTACAGGTCATCCCGTCCAAACTCCCCCACAACGAGCAGAGACGTATTCAACTAGACCAGGTTGCTCAGATACCTGATAGCTAGGGCTATTTTCCCCAGTTCTCCAGTATATTACTCCAGTATAGCTTCAGTTCTCCAAAAAAAAATCATGAATAAATGAGTACATGAGTACACATTATTCTTGTGCATAATTCCATGGAGTTAAATTTATGGAAATTCAGGAAGATTGTATTAGTGATAAGCCATTTGCAAATGAATTCTGTGGACACATATATTTGTAGGTCTTGCTAAGACGTATAAACCTAGAATTATCTCCTTCCCTTGCAGATGGAAATGGTGCATGGCTAATTTGCACTAAGCTAGAATTAATATAGGTAGACTGAGTCAGACTAAGGAACAAGTCTGTCAGAAAAGTGGTGGGTATCATTGTTCTTCACTAGTGATTGTGTAGGTTGTCTTCTGATGTCCCTTCCGTCTTAAGAAACTTGATGTACAACCACAAATCCAGACAAAACTATCTGATAGCTAGGGCCTACAGAAATAGAAACGTAGGGTTGTAGGGAGCCAAAAAACCCCAGTGTTCAGTGAGAAATACTTCAGTGAGGATGATGGACCTTTGAAGAAAAGGGGCAAAGATGCCAGCTGCCCACTCAGCCACACAACAACTCCCCTCCTCAGCAGGACAGGGGGGAAGCAAAGATGAAGACAAACTGGTGAGTCAAGATAAAGGCAGTTAAATAAAGAAAAAGCAAAGCTTGCACGTGGAAGAGAGGGAAAACAAACAAAAAGATTTATTCTTGCCTTCACATCCCAGGGATTTCTGTAGAAAAAGCCCGGCTTCTAGTCCAACCCCCCCTTTCAAAGAGCAGGGACATCTTCAAGTAGATAAAGTTACTCAGAGCCACGTCCAACCTGGTCTTGAATGTTTCCAGGGATGGGGCATCTACCACCTCCTTGGGAAACCTGTTCCAGTGTTTCACCATCCTCATCTTAAAATATGTCTTCCTTATATCTAGTCACAATCTCCTCTAGTTTAAACAGATTACCCTTTGTCTTATTGCAACAGGTACTACTAAAATGTCTGTCCCCATCTTTCTTATAAGACCCATTTAATTATCGAAAGGCCACAATAAAGGTCTTTCCAGAGCCTTCTCTTCTCCATGCTGAACAACCCCAGCTCTCTCAACCTTTCCTCATAAGAGAGGTGCTCCAGCCCTCTGATCATTTTTGTGGTGTTCCTCTGGACTCACTCCACCAGGCCCTGGTCTTTCCTGTCCTGAGGACTCCAGAGCCGGATGCAGCCCTCCAGGTGGGGTGTCAGCAGAGTGGATGGACAGATTCACTTCCCTCGACTTACTGGCCATGCTTCTTTTGATGCAGCCCAGAGCACAGTTAGCTCGTATCCAGCTTTTCACCCACCAATACCTCCAGGTCTTTCTCTGCAGGGTCGCTCTCAACCCCTTCACCCCCCAGTCTGTATTGATACCAGGGGTTGCCTTGAGCCAGGTGCCTCAGCTGTTCACAAACCTAATCTCTTACAGTGGGAGGTCCATCCACTTGAGAGGTGCACGAAGTGAGATTGCCAGTGAAGAATGAAGCAAAAAGTTGTTTTCTTAGCCTTCTCCTTATCTGTTGTTACCAGTTTGCCAGTGGTGTTCATCAGCTGAGTACACTTTCCTCTTCTGGCCGACATACCTATAAAACCCTTCTTATCATTCTTTGTGACCCTTGACAAGTTCAGCTCCAGCTGCAAATGGGCCTTCCTGTACCTACAAAAGTGGGCAGTGTCCCTATACTCTTCCCAGGATACCTGTCCCTGCTTCCACGGCCTGTGCATTTCCTTCTTGCCTTAGCCTGACCAGAAATTCTTGACTTATCTTTGCCAGTCTCTTGCCATCCTCTCCTGATTTCTTACACCTGGGGAACTAGAGTTTTTGTACTTTATGGAAAACATCTATAAAGATCTGCCAGCCCTGTTCTGCTCCTTTGTCCCTGAGGAGAGTTTCCCAGGGGGTCCTATTGGCTAACTCCTTGAACAGCTTTAAGTTTGCTTTCCTCAAATTCAGGGTGCTGAGTTTACTCTTTGCCTGGCCCATTATCCCTCAGGACTGTGAACTCTATCAGTGTGTGATCACAGCAGCTTCATTCTTTGTACTTTTCCTTAGTGCACAGGAAGGAGGGAAAAGGCAAGTTAGGAGATAAATAAACCAACTTTTCTTCTCACACTTCCATGAAGGCTGTCTCTGTACCATGAGGCTTTCCTTTTAGAGAGACCATAGGGACATCACATCCAGGCCCATGGCTTTCAACATAACTTTTGGATTGTCATCACTCTCCTCATTGCAAAGGAGAAAACAACTGAAGAGAGCTGGGGACTGTAGATTTGTAAGAAAGATTTTCTAATAGGAGAGGCAATCAAGCAAAAATTAGGTTCTCATGATATATTTTATGATTCATATTTCAATTGCTAATTCATTTACATAAAAGTCTGTATCCTTAATCTGATTATATAATGATTGTGAAAGCCAAATTTCTTGACTAACATTTTGTATCACACACTATGCATGGAGAAAAAAAGTACAATTCTGATGATGCTGAATATTCAGAAAATACAGAAAATCATACTGTCAGCTCAAATAAGCAGGAAACCCTTCTGCTTTAGGCAAAAACAACACAGAGGACATAGTGATGCTGTAAAGGCTATAGAAATAATATATTAGTGACACTAATGAAGTAAAAACAGCAATGGCTTAGTCACAGTCATTTTAATCTAAAACTTGTCTGTACTTTTTTCAGTCTAAATAGAATTTGTTTAGTAATTTCATTTAAAAACACTAAAATTCACAATCAAGGAATGTTTCTATCATATCAAAGTTCAAATACCAATTGATTTTTAAAAGATATTTAAAGAAGAAATATATTAAACTGTTTAAATTACATTTTATTTATAAACAGCATCTTTTTTATGTCCTTGAATCTATTATTTTTGTAGTCAAGAAGGGAGATTAGCCTCTTATTACCCTCATAACTCGTGCATGATCAGTTCATTCACCAGCTCTGTTATTTATTATTGTACTTATAGGTCAAGAAGGGATTCATTACTTCTAAACTTACAGGCACTGAACAATCAAGAAAGATATAAGGCCTTTAATGAATATATTTTAACAAAAACTTCTGAGTTCCAAAATTTAATCATTCCATGTGTACTAGGACAGACTAATCTATAATGTTTAAAGATTACAACATCCCAAATTACATATTCATTGCTTTCAATACTGGGCTTTTAGCTTTTAATGTATTAGTTTTCCAGCATAGATCTGCTCACTAAGCAAATGAAAAATCTTTTTTTACATCAGACTTTGGTCTCTATTGGAATCAAGGAATTATTATTTCATGGCACAAACACAAATAAACATCTGTTTCTTTTGTCCTTGTACAAGTAATTAACACAAAATCAGGAAGTACATTTCTCACAGGAGGAATTCTTGCAACCTTCTTACAAATGAGATTTGCATTCTGACATTGCAGAGGATTGGTTTATTTAAATTCCAGATAGAAAAACCTTGTACCAAAAAGACATTAAAATATCCTCAGAAAAAAATGCACAAGTAATAAACTCCCTTAGATTATATATTGCCATGTCTTATCATAAATTATCAAAATATCGTTGCACATTGAAAGAAACTCTTCCAAATGCTGCCACCCAAGTTTTTGCACATTCCCTGAAATATTTTTATAATTGCCACTGAGATCAATCTTTCTCTCTTGTTCCCATCCCAGTTCTTCCCTGGATGAGGGATTACATCAGAGGTACTCAGCACCTCTTGTGAAATGCCTGGCTTTGTCAGGCATACTAGAGCCCTTGCTTAATGTGGTGCAATGCTTACTGTAGGATGAGAAAGAAAGATACTGACTGCTATATTAGACTACAGCTGTGGGTGTTTGTGGTTAATTTTTATTCACTTTTTTAATTACATCTCACATACCTTGTTTATCATAGCTAGATGAATCTTGGAAATATGTAACCTATCCAGCACCCAGTGAAGTACATGGAATAAAAAGAAATTACCTTCAAGAAATTTTGGACTGGAAAATAGAGAATAGTATTATGTATTTAGGCAGGTGTTCCTAATATCAATTTGAAACCACAGATGAAGACATGACACAGGCAGTGAATTTAGATGGCACAATGTGTGTATGGAAGGCAGGCAGGAAGCAGGGATGCAAAAAACTATTTATCAATTACGAAAATGATAAATAAGGTACCTGATAACAGCTTGTCTTCCTGAGGAAAGGCAATCTGTCTGGTAACCTTAGCAAACACTAGAGTTGAGATATGCCATAGAACGTGTTGTGCAGTGTGAGATCACTGATTTACCAGCCTCAGTCCCAAACACAAGAGCAAGGCTGGAGGAGCAGGATGGCTAAAGAGCCCACTGCTGGCACCGGTGAGGAAGCAGGGATCTCCTTTGATCCCACCCTCTCCTCCTGTTCATCTTTTCTCTCTCCTTTTCCTAATGCACAGACATGTACTCAGCAGAAGCTGCACCTTTATCTTCTGTGAAATCACAGAGTAAGCTCTTATTCATACAATGCCTGAAGGTATTGAAAGAGATTAATGGGATTTCAATGGAGTTGCTAACAGGTATAACTGAATTGAAAATTCATATTTTGAAAAACTTTGCTCTTACTAATAAGTCCATTATGTCACCTCTTTCTGGTAACCTCAAAAACCTTTTGAATTTGTCTAGCAACACATGATGAGAGAAGTCAGAAGGGAGTGGATTGAATTGCATGAGCTAAGGAGGATTTCAACATTATGAATGGAGAAAGATTCAGACCTTGAAGAATCAGCAAAGTTCATGCCTGCATGACTTGAAAAGGCTTAGTGGAAAAAGTGGCATTTCTTTATCAACGTACAGTCAAACCAAAGCTACCCCAGGCTGCGCTAACCCTGCAGACAGCCATACAGGAGCAGCTGTGCCCAGTCACTTTCAGGAGCAGACTGGTAGGTGTTGACAGCAGGGTGCTGAACTATGAGCTTCTCTGGGTATGAGTCAGTGCTGGCTAGGGGAGCTTTGGCTACTCTGTGCAGAAAAGATTTAACTACTAATTGTCTCTTGCTAAACCTGTTCACAGGCTGATCAAACCCTGCCTTGAGTGGGGCGGAAGAAAGGTGGATATGTATCTCAAACTTGTAGGTCTACAGAGGGAATGGTGTGTGCTGTGTTGACCTTGGCTGGACACCAGATGCCCACCAAAGCTGCTCTATCACTCCCCTCCTCAGCTGGAGAGGGAAAAGAAAAAAAACACAACAAAAGGCTCATGTGCTGAGATAAGAATGGGGAGATCCCTCAGCAATTACTGTCACAGGCAAAAGAGACTTGACTCAGGGAATTTAATTTATTGCCAATCAAAAGTCAGAGCAGGGTAATGAGAATGTAAACAAATCTTAAAAACACCTTCCACCCACCCCTCTTTTTACCAGGCTTAACTTTACTCCCAATATCTCTACCTCTTCCCCACGAGCAATATATGGGGGATGGGGGTTGCAGTCAGTTCATCACACGTTGCTTCTGCTACTCCTTCCTCCTCACTGTCTTCCCCATGGGGTCCCACCCATGGGATACAGTCCGACACAAACTTTTCCAGTGTGGGTCCATTCCACATGCTGCAGCTCTTCATGAGCTGCTCCAGCATGAATCAGCCCATGGGGTGCAGTCCTTCAGGCACAGACTGCACTGGCATGGGTCCCCCCATGGTGTCACAAACCCTGCCAGCAAACCTGCTCCATCCTGGGCTTCTTTCTCCATGGGTTCAGAGGTCCTGCCAGGAGCCTGCTCCATCATGGGCTTCCCACGGGGTCACAACCTCCTTTGGGTATCCACCTGCTTTGGCATGGGGTCCTCTATGAGTTGCAGGTAGATATCTGCTCCACCGTGAACCTCCACAGGCTGCAGGTGGACAGCCTGCCACCCTGATGGCACTACCACCGTCACTGATGGGCTTGGCGAGACGCAGGTCCATCTTGGAACTAGCTGGCATTGGCTTTATTGGACATAAGTGAAGCTTCTAGTATCTTCTCACAGAAGACACCCCTGTAGCCCCCCTGCTACAAAAACCTTGCCATGCATACCCAATACATGGGGTCAAACACATACTCACATTATGAATGCTGAACAGGATGACAGTGGCTACCAGAGTGATACGAAATGGAAAAATTTTATGGAGGGAAACTTTATACTTGCAGTCTCAGCCTTGCTGGTCTTCAGGAGTGACCAGTTATCTAATCCAATAGCTAGCCAATAGCAAATTAGTGCATGCCAGTGAGGATTATTTTATTCTTTAAATAAATACATGTAATAGAAAATCAAAAAGCCCAGTTAAACTATGATTAAATGTTAAATTATTGTGGTCAAGATATTATGTGATACTATCAAAAAGGTTATGCACTCTTAGAAAACAATAAGGATAAATTATTACTGTATAAGCAGTCTATCAAATTCACATCATCATCTTTCGTGAGAATAATCAAACTTATGAAAAATTGATGAGAAACTTATGACTGTGTACATTCAATAAATGTAAATTCTTCTGACATTTATCTTTGTAAATATTTTCTTTTAATTAGAGTTTTCATAATTGGGATTTCCAATAGAGGTGGGGAAAAAGTTTATATTCATGTAGTACCTCCTTTCCAGCTCAAAAATGTTCAGATTAGCAGTGATAATTTGGAATACTCACCCAAATACAACCTATGAATTCTATTTCTGTCAAAGCATGTAAAAATTGCCTAGTGGAATACCTGTAGTTGTGAATAGAAAATCTAGTCTTCGTGAATGGACATTATAGCATGTGTTATAAGCAGGAACAGGAGGCAGTTTTTAATCAGATGCTCTGATCAAATATTATTCACCTGATACTTCAAACTGCTGTGCAAGAATATCAAGCATGGACATCTCCAAATACCATTTTTGTTTTGCTTGACCAGTTCACAAAATTTTGTGTGGGAGAGAAGACATGAGCACATTTCATAGCAGGAGCTGTAGAATAAAACATTTTCAATCAGAAGGGCTGTGGCACTGGTGAAGGTTAGAAAAAAGGAGCTGACCTAGAAGCATTCTGTTATCCAAAGCAGAAGGTAAGAACTGCTGAAACCACCTCAACAGTCGTCCCAGCCCAAACCACTACTTGAATAATTATCCCAATTCTGGTTATTCCATGCATATTATTTTTCTCTGAACAGTTAAGTTCTAAACTCAGAATGAAAATTCAAAAATCCTATATATTTTGAGTTTCTATAAAAAATGAAGCAAGAGTAGTAGCGATGTGAATTGCATCCATTAATCTTAATGGAATGTCATCTACAGTGCCTATTCTCTATCATTATGTAAGTGAAGTTAATAAGAAGAAGCTTCAGCTTTAGATTAAAGGTCAATGAACAATGTTAGAAAAGTGGTCTTACATATGATACAAAATTGCAAAACCAAGAATACTTGTAACTATCCTTTAAAACATTGGAGACAGATCACAGTTAAAGCTTTTTCTTCTTAAAAGAACTTGCTTGGCAAAGGTTTATGAAGAAAATTTGGACTTTAAAAAGTCCACCAATATTCAAGCAGTGAGTTTACGAGAGTAGAAAACAGGTATTAAATATAGAAGCACACAGAAGAAGGACCACTTACCCCAGTGTCTAGCAAGGCTGTAAACTGTGCTTTAATAGAAGTATGTTATTTTAATAAACCTATATTTCAAAGCCAAAGATTGATAAGGTTAGCTACATATTCAAATACTAACAAACCCTTCTCATTCCTGAGCTGTACCTTGAAAAGAATTTCAGAGCCAGTGTGCTCCTTTCTTCCCCAGCAGATCACCATGCCACTGGCATTCCCTCTGGCGACCCAGTGTTTACAGCCCTTCAGACAGGTACCGGGGCACAGCGGGTACAGGACCAGCACCTGTCAGCTGATCCATGGCTTAGCTACCTATCTGTCAGTATGGCCACGTGCCTTGGCAACAAGGACAACATTTATCGATCTATGTGAAAATGTTAGCTAATACAAAAATTAGATCTAATTGAATTAATTTCCATTTTAGTCCTTTAATATGAAGAAACACGTAATTTACTGATCTTAGATCAGTGAATTTACTGGATTTAGATCTAAGGTCATACATTCAAGTTTGAAGTTGTAGTAGCATTTTTTTCTGTCTGACTGTTTATGAGGCATTAAACAACATATTCCAATATATAAAGGATTTTGCTTTAACAGGAAAAACTTGGATGTTTATGTTTAAAGACTAAATAAGAAATCATATTAAAATAAAACACAAAAGCATAAGCACAAGAAAAAAAAATGGGGAAAATGCATGTTAGGTGAGAAAAAGGGTTTTTTTAACCTACCAGATATTATCAAGTACGAAGAATGTCATGTCCCTGAGTGCAGTAGCAGACCATAATGGCCCTTGAACAGCCTCATGTGGACCTGCACCCACATCCCTGCCCACAGGTCTGTGGGCTTCATTTCAGTTCAGTCTCCTTCCCCTGGGGTTCTCGTGAGCCATGCTGCCTAGCTCGTCCACTGGCATTCCTGCCTTGTTGACTGGACTTCCTAGGTTGACCTCAGGTCTTTTTTGTCACCTTACTTTTGTATGATAATCATGGGGTTGTTGACAGGACTTGTCCCTATCCCCAGCTCTACCCTGCTCACCTTGCTCAGGCCCACTGTACCTTGCAGGAGGGGACGCTGCCCGTTCCTGACTCAGCTCCTTACTGGAGCAAGGAAGATGCTGCTCCTCGACAGTAAACTGCTGCATCCATCCCGGGAAGGTGCAAGAGTTAGTGAGCTTTGGTTTCAACCATTATTAATGTTCCTTAAAAAGTTATTGGTCTGAAGTAATAATTCTTATTTATGGCTACTCTGTGCAGTGCTATTGTAATGTCTTTGAAGTGTTGTTCCTTGTTCTTGCATTTCCTTTTTAAAAAGTAGCAAATTTGGTATTAACGCATTAAGATATTAATATGAAAATAAACATTAGTACGAATTACAGAGAGGTGTTAGGAAAGAGGGCTGTGAGAAAAAAGATGAAGAGGAGGGATAGATTAGTTAGTAGGTTATAAATGCCTATAAAAATTGAATAGGTAGGAACAAAGGCGATGGGGAGGAATTATTTAAATAATTAAATGTGATAAAAGCAAAAGCAATAACCTGAAACTCAAACAGGAAATATTAATTTACATATTAATATAAGAAGCTGCAATAGTGAGGTCAATTAGAAAAAAGGAATAATTTCCTGGAGAATACAGTTCTACTGATATTGCCTAAGGTGTCAATGAGACTAACATAACCCATCTCTCCATTAACGAAGGCAATCTTTTACAGAAGAGTGAAATGGAGACAGAGCTGATTTGCAAACTACTCTTTGGTGAGAGTATATCCATGGATATTTTTTCTGGAAAAAGAAAGTATAGTTTCGTTTTTGTTTGGGTTTCCTTTGTGGATTTATTTTAAAGTCAGATTTCTGATTAATTTTTATTCCATGACACACTTTACAGCTATATGCTGTAATTTTATTTTGTGATTGATGGTTTATCTTGAATGTTTATTTTATAAATCTCATTATATTAATTCCAGATTATTTTATAAAAATGCTGCTAATTCTCCTTCCTTCTTCTGTTTTTTACTTAAGAAAAATTGAACTGTTTTGACTCCAAGTCAATACACAGATTACATACTAATTTGACAAAAACTTGTGTGCTTGATGAAAGATATAGATGCTTAGAAATGTATTTGATATTCAAAGACTTATTATAGTATCAGTGGTGAGGGGAGAATTGTGATGCTTAGCTGCTGGTCCTCAAAGAGGCAGAGAGGCAAATTTTTAAAGTTTGTTCTTCAAGCAGTCATTCAGCACAGTCCAAGACTTCATTACAGAACATACTCTTTTCCTATGTACTGTATATTTCATACTTGTTTAATATTCTAAATACATAGAGGATTTTGAGTACATTAGTGTCCTTCATTTCCAGTATTGTTTGCATAGCATTATTATTCATGACTTCTTGGGACTGTCACAGACTGATTCTTGGATAACATAGATGTAAATGATTTCACAATATATTCAAGTGTATATAAACATTCTGAAGACCTCTTTAAGAATCCAGTTATGAGATGGTCCAAAGGGTGAAAAATATTTCTACTACTACTATAAAAGGTTGTTATACTATTATGCATGGAATAGTTAGGAATTTTTGTGTTATTCTTGTTGGAAGGAAAAGTAGGTGTTTGTGTATGGAGGGCACTCTACTTGTTTTTCCTTTCTTTTGTTCCTTTTTTCTCTACCACTTCACACCAAAGCACAGCAAACTCTGAAAATGAAAATAAGGGAAATTCCAACTTATTTTTATTTTTCCCCACTCTAATAAAGCCTTTTGCTTTTTCTGAGGTGTTCATTCAGTCTTCAGACTTCATTCGGTCTAAGTAGACCTTTTCTACCAATTCTTCCTTCTCTTTTAAAATGGAAGTCTTTGCATTAGCAAAGCCACCAAAGGTGAGGAGGGAAATAAAACCACAATAAAACAAGTGCTTTGACTATTTACTATTAGCTATTCCCAGTCCATTTTTTAATTTGAAAACTTAACTTTAAAGTTTTTGTTGAATGCGTGTAATTATTTTTAGTATTCATTACTAAACACTATTTGCCTTTTGTCCAAGTGATTTCTGACAAAACTCTAATAAAGCTGATAAAAATCATTGCTTTCTTCTCATCCCACTGAAGCCAATAGGGGTCTGCACTGATTTTGGTGGGGACAGAGTCATACTTTTTTCCACATTTTAAAATTTATGTGTCTTTCTCAGCCAAGTTGCTTAATGTAGATGATGTCCAGCATACCTCTGTCCAGAATTTTTTTATTTTGATCTTGAATGGACTATGGCTTCCTTGTTTTTCTCTGTGTTCTTTTTGATACCAAGTAATCAAGTAAGATGTCTTTTTCTCTGCATGTATGTATTTATGTATCGTCTAATGTGCTTGTATTTGTTAATGGCCTTAGTATAATTTATTAAAATTAGAACTAATAATAAGCTTTATGAAGCTTAATAGTTCATATTTTCTTTTTTCCTAACATACTGTGAATCAATTTAACAGTTCAATTAATAACATTTTACATAATCTTTTGTGACTATACTGTTTCATATTAAAATGTTTTTAATGTGCAAGCCTGTGACAACTTTTATGAAGGTTAACTTGGAAATAAAATTAAAGTTGTTGAGAGTTAAATTGAATGGTTTATTAACCATCCATCTAATTCTGAATTATGTTGCTTTACTTGGTCACTGAATGTATGCTTTCCTGAAACATTACCTAAATTAAGGTGTTTAATTCTTCCAAAAAATCATTATAGTAGTCCTTCTCTGAAAGAGAAGCAGTAAACAATAATGAAACATGTTAAGCAGTGCTTTCAATTAGAAACGTAAAATGCCTTGAGAAGTTGTTTTCAAACATATGGTGTGATACAACCCCTTATATGGTCCCCAATGAGTAGGCTATAAGCAATCAATGAGACACTAATGACTCATAATATTTCTATGTTAGTACTTGGTCTGTAAAGAGAGACTATCAGAAAGGCCTAAATGATCAAAGTTTCATTACATTACTAGTATGTCATCACCAGAATTATTGTTGCCGAGTGTGTAAAGCTTCAAGAAATGACATAAAACCTGTTTGTTCAGAATTCATACATTATGGTGCATGGAAAAGTGCTGCTAAAATACCCCAAGAATGGTTTCTAAACACTTAATCCATACAGGCTGTACGAAGGCCTTATTTAAAAAAATCTAGTGGATTTTACCAGTTGCATCTGATTAAATGTCCCTAACACCATGGAAAATTCAAATACAACTGACACTGTTTAACTACAGTTTCTTAACAAAAGCTAAAGTTACCTAGTATGCATGTATCCAGTTTTATAGCTAAGCTGATTCATGGTAAGATGTTAATAAGCTCATGACATTCAACATGGAATCTGAGCCTTAAGAGGAAAAATAGGTGGAAAAAATAAAGCACAATGATTTTAGGCAAAAGACAGCCAACAAGCAACACATATTACTGACACTAAGAAATTACATATATTTATAAATATAAATATATTTATATATATAAAAGACACTAAAATATGCAACCTGGTCTTATTCAGGGCTTGCATGTCAGACCACACTATTATGTTATTTTTCTAAAATATATTCCTTGACAAGAAATGTCTCAGACAGCATCTGTCAGAATGTTAATAAAATAATTATGTCACATGACTTTTGTGTGTATGTGCAAAGGTATTGAAAATGTAATCTAATACAAGAACTGTAGGATAATTAAAATACCTACTGCACATTGGAAGTCATTGCTGATCCTGAAAAGGATAACTTACAGGATGTTTACAAGTGGTGTCCTGAAGAATCAGTTCTGGAAATGTTTTGAAAAATATTTTCAATGATGATCAAAATATGAAAGTACAGTGAAGGGTATTGATGACACAAATCTGAATCATCTATACATAGCAAGATGAGAAAAGATACCTTGGAAAGTGGAATAATAGGGATGAGGTGGATTGTAAGGGTGTAAAATTCAAGGCCATGTATTTGAGGTAAATAATAAGAATTGAGAATGGAGCTGTGATCTAATCCTTTATAAGCAAGAGAAGGGGAGAAATACAATGAATTAATGAAATACAATGAAAAATATAATGAATCACAAAAGAGGTACAGTCATGAATGAGGAAAATACAACCACAGAGTGCAAGAGACAAATAATTGCAAGTAGAAATGGTGAAACATGTTGCTTTGGAAGGGAGATGTTTTGCTTCTGTTTCTACAGAAGCCAGAATAATGAAAGTTTTCTCTTGTCTGAAACTTCTGTCATTGCTGTAATGCAAGTCAGAAAAGGACTTAATCAAAGTCACAAAATAAGTCTAGAGAGGTAGTACAAAATATATAACATAGAAATGTCTTGACTTGGAATACAAGAACACAGTACTCATAAATTTGACTACACATCCTAGGAAGATGGAAAATCTCATTTGCTGTAAATTTAGTTTTGTAAGGTGCTGAACAATCAACTCCATCTATTACAAGAGTGATGTGTATCCCAAAACAGGTCTACATAGGTCTGTTAGTGCAGCTCTGAGTTTATGTGGTCATTTTTGTGTTCTTTGACATATTTTTTTAGCTTACATTCATAACCATATGAAACCCATAAGATTAACTCAAAAACATTGTTAAAAGGTAAGAAGTCATCTACCTTTAAAAATTATTTCTTCCTAACCTCATTATTCTTGAGTGTTATGAAATCAGCTTTTGTGTCATAAATGTAGAATTCATGAAGAGAAAAGAACTATTAAAGAGCAAATCACCCAGATTCTGAAATACTATAAATTATCATCTGAGACAGATGTGTTTGAATATCTCATTTCAATTTGTTTAAACTGCACTGCCAGTAAATGAATGATTAAATCCATGAGCAAATAAAATAATGAGTGATTTTTTCTCAGTAAGATCAAAACCAGTAGGTATGAAATGAAGACTATTACTCCTTTTAATACAAATTTTATACCCTGATAGTATGTATGTATAAAATTCCAATTACAATGAAACCTATATTTTAATGTAGTGTAGTAGATGTCAAAAATCTGTCAAAATTAGATCATAAAATTCTTGAAAGTCATATGTTATTTTTGGTAGAGTTCAGATGTTCTGTGAGCCAGAAAGAGGAGAGAATCAGTAGTTTGCTGTCACTAATAAGTAGAGTCACTTCCTGAATACAAAGAAGGAAAAGTTTTGTTCTGTTTGATATAACAGCAAACAACTTTTGGAAGTCTGCCAATTTCCAAATTGATTATAATTGCTATAATTGGCTATTTTAAACTCTAGAAAGCAGGGTCTCATTTAAGCTTATGTTTGTGTGACTGCATGAAGTCAGAGCCAGATTTCAGTTTTGCCAGGTTACTTAGGAAAAATAAATATTGAAATGTGATTGTGTATCACCAGCAGTTTTGGGGTTCACATAGATCAATATGGATCAAATCCTGACATTGTTACTCTGGAAAAGTATTCAGTACAGTTGTGAAGTAAGAGAATTCTGTGGTGGCTTGTTGTAGAAACAGCATCCATGGGAAGAAGATATTGCAGGCACTGGAAGGCAGTGGGAGCAATGAACACACAGGAGAGAGGTAGGAGTAGATTTTCCTATGTAAAGGAAGTCTTAGACTTTAGTCAGCTCAGAACGTGAAGAAGTAAAGACAGCTTATTATTCAAACTAAAGACATGTTATACATAGGTCAGGGAGAAGTAGCAGAATCTTCTGATGATCCATGACAGAGGCCTTCTGTTGTAGTCAGTCATATAACCTGCAAGATTAGAAGTGGTCTTCTGTTGATGGTCGGGAAAAATAAAAAGGAAAAAAGGTTAATGAGCCTCCATTAAACTGAAATAGTTGATGTGTTCTTATGTTCCCTTATTAACTAATATCCTGGTTTCAGCTGGGATAGAGTTAGTTTTATTTTTAGTAGCTGGTGCAGCGCTGTGTTTTGGATTTGGTGTGAGAACAATGCTGACAGCACATGGATGGGTTTGGTTGTTGCTGGGTGACGTTTATATTCAGTCAAGGACTTTTTGGTTTCTTGGGCCCTGCCAGCGAGAGGGCTGGAGGGGCATGGGACATTGGGAGGGGACACAGCCAGGACAGGTGACGCAAATTAGCCAAAGAGGTATTTCATGCTGAGTATATAAGCTGGGGGAAGAAGAAGGAGCGGGGGGACATCTGGCATTATGGCGTTTGTCTTCCCAAGTGACCATTACGCATGCTGGAGCCTGGCTTTCCTGGGGATGGTCAAACACCTGCCTGCCCATGGGAAGCAGTGAGTGAATTCCTTGTTTGCTTTGTTTGCATGCACAGCTTTTGCTTTATCTATTAAATTGTTCTTATATCAACCCTTGAGTTTTACTTTCCAATTCTCCTCCCCATCCCTCTGGGTGAGAGAGAGTGAGCAAGCGGCTGTGTCGTGCTTGGTTGCTGGCTGGGGTTAAACCACGACAGCTAAAAATGAGTAAAGAAAGGATAGAAGGCCTCAGCACATTTATATTACATATTTACCCACAATGCATCACAAAAAAGAATTGTATTTTTGTGTTCTGCTTATGCTTACCTCTGACTAGTCCTTAAACTGTAGACCCACTTGAAAAATCTAAAATCCCAGAAAAATGTTTCAATGCAATGTCTGGTTATGAAGTTAGGTCATTAAATTCTGATCCTTAGATATGAGAATACTGGCCTTAACACCAATATGTGAGTTCATTGTTCTGTGAATGAGCATAACTGTACTGATCTTGGCTGCTTGATGTGTATAAGAATAATATTAATTCAAAATGTAATATCAAGTTATTTATTAAAATTCAGTACTTTCTCCCTTCCCATGATTACCCTATTCTCATGTCTGCATTCAACTGTAAGAATAAATATGTCACTGAACAAGTTGAAAGTACATTTCTAGTAGCATTATTCTGTTAAAGAATCAGACAATGATAACATTAACTAGGCAAAAATCAGATGCCATATGTCAGAGGAAGATTTGAAGAAGTGTTGCTCTTTCTACCGACCTGATCCACTGAAATTCTTCTGAGAATGTAAGATTTGATGTGATTTTCCTGGAAAAAAACCCGATAGGTAATTCCGCTTTCAAAAGTCTGATATGATAGTAAAGATTGCAAAGGTAAATACAGTGCAAGATTCTTATGCAGCGTATTTCAAAGAAAAAAATATTGATTTTATACAGATAACTATAGACAACTTTATATAATGGCAAGTTTTCATTCATTCTGTTTCTTTTTATAAACTACCCTTCTGTCAGCAGGAGATTCAAATTAAACTTTTTCTTGTGGCTTAAATGTCTCAGACTAAAAATGTAAGTTTTTTTAAGCTGTGTGTACACAAATATGAAACAATTAAGAAGAAGCGAAATTATTCCAGAGCTCTGCTGTAGCTATGGCAACCACCTTCCTCTGTACTTCATTTAGATAAATAAATCTGACAGCTAATAAGAATGAGTTTTAACATTTTTTTTCATGATGGAATTTCTTGAATGTTATTTTATTGGGAAAAAATAATATTATATGTATTAAAGAATATTGGTTGTAAAAGAAGAGACTCGAACTCTTATGGGTTACTCTAGGTTTGCAGTTTTAATCGGTCCAGCAGCATTGGGTCACCTCTGCAGAGAGTGACAAGGTTACAGGATTTTTAGCTCTACATTTATAGTCTTTACAAAGCATTACCTAATCTATTGGTTTCAAACAAGTCTTTTATTAGTCATTATCTTGACAGTCGGTTTCACAAGTTGTTCTATATCTTGACCACTTCGCCATTTTACTTTTTCTTTCAAGGATGATCACTTCAGGTTCTGCACGTCTCAGTTCTGAGTAATCACAATAGACAATCTCCATCGTCTCAGCCGCCTAGAGGTTAGGGTCTTCTGTTCTTAGAAACTTCTTTGAACTGTCAGGTACAGTCTTACTAATATTAAACTTTCATTGTCTAGCATCTATTTACTGACCGCACTTGCAGTCCTGGTCTGGGGCTATACAGGGGACAAAAGCTGAGGTACACAGCCTACAGTAGCACTCATCTGGCATTTTCCTCCAACATTGGTACTAAGTCTCCATTAATAGAAAAGTTTTCTACCACAAATAGTATGTTCAATAAATTTATGTTCAATTTTAGTTGCTACATATGAAGTTTAAAATGCATTGTTTCTTTGTTCTTCATTTTACTCAGTCAGAGAAAATGGATTTGGCCTAAAGTCAGTTCTAGTGAAACTGTGGATTTCAAAGTATTTCACTATGAACTTTCCTTTGGTATCTCAAGCTCCCCTGACTTCTGATTTAACTTGTACATACATATTTTACATGCAGCAAAAACTTAGAGAGGCCAAAACCCATAGTATAAATAGCCAAATTTACAAATATGCTGTGAAATTAGGGCTCTGTTAGTACTGTTCAGTGTTAGTTTGTGCCAATTTATGTCAGTGTTGCCATCATCCCACTTATACTTGTCCTCAGCCCTTTTACTTGTGGTGATACTGATTCCTCCCTGATGCCACAGTGAGACTCGCCCCTGCAGGGTGTCAGTCCAGTAGAAAATTCAGCTAACAAAAAAGGATAGTGTGTGTCTGTTTAATCTCCAGACTGAGATTGCATCAGGTGAATGACAATGCTGGGCTAAGGGAGATAAAAGTACTGCAAACTTAATTTGGATTTGTTTGTATTGCAGCAGGTTAAAAATATCTGAAAACCTGGAGCACTTTGCCCCAGATCTTAAAAGCCATTTAAGAATTTAACTGCCAGTTAAATGACTGTGCGTAAAGGGCTTCAGAGGACAGGTTTAGACAAGGCCTAATTTTAGGTGCCTGACTTTGGTCAGTAGTGATGGTTCCCCATAATATTGTCAGAATAAGAACATAATTTAATCCTCTGAATCATTGGAAAATCTCTCTCAAATCAAAAACATTTTCAGTTCAAAAATTTATTCACTATATGTCTGAATAACTTTGAAATTCAAGACTTCAAACCACAGTGAAAACAGAAGGTAACTTATTTAATTTTTTTCCCCTAGATTTTTAAAATAGTGGTTTTCATTGTCTCAGTATCTATAACACAGGTAAAACAGTAATGCATACATAAATGTGAAGTATGCAAAACCCAGGGTTACAACAGAAATTCCCCACGATCATTTTGCTCTTCACTCTCTAGCTGTATTCAGTCCATGTTTTGCTCATTACCTGTCCCAGTTACTATCCTTACCTCAAATTCCTCATGCCCCACATTGGGCACCAAAAAGGTCTGTGGTGGTTTGACCCTGGCTGAGTGCCAGGTGCCCACCAAAGCTGCTCTGTCACTCCCCTCCTCACCTGGACAGGGGAGAGAAAATGTAATAAAAGGCTCATGGGTTGAGGTAAGGACAGGGAGATCACTCACCAATTACCGTCACAAGCAAAACAGACTTGACTTGGGGAAAATTTAGTTTAATTTATTACCATTCAAATCAGAAAAACACCTTTCCCCCCACCCCTCCCTTCTTTCCAGGCTTAACTTAATTCCTAATTTCTCTACCTCCTTCCCCAGAGTGGCACAAGGTAACTTGGAATGGGGGTTGCAGTCAGCTCATCACATGCTTCTGCCATTTTTTTGTCATCACACTCTTCCCCTGCTCCAGTGTGGGGTCCCTCCCACAGGAGCTAGTTCTCCATGAACAACTCCAACATGAGTCCTTCCCACAGGCTGCAATTCTTCATGACTGCTCCAGTGCAGGTCTGCCACAGGGTCACTGGTCCTTTCAAGACCTTGCTCCAGCATGGGCTTCCCACGGGTCACAGCCTCTTTCAGGCACCCACCTGCTTCATCATGGGGTCCTCCATGGGCTGCAGGTGAATATCTGCTCCACCGTTGACCTCCATGGGCTGCAGGGGCACAGCCTACCTCACCATGGGCTTCACCATGGGCTACAGGGGAACCTTTGCTCCAGCCCTGGAGCACCTCCTGCACTGACCTGGATGTCTCCAGAGCTGTTGCTCTCACATAGTCTCACTTCTCTCTTCTGCTGGCACAGATTTTACTTCCCCCTCACCCCCCCCACCCCCCACTTAATATGCTATCACAGAGGTGCTACCACCATTGTTGACAGGCTTGGCCTTGGCCAGCAGTGAGTCTCTCTTGGAGCCAGCTGGCATTGGCTCTATTGGATATGCAGGAATCTTCTGGCTTCTTCCTAAAGAAGCCACTTATGTAGACCTCTCTGCTACCAAAACCTTTACATGCACACCCACTACATGTAACTATTTACTTTCCATCACACTAGGCATGTTGCCATTTCTATATGGAATCTAGATTTTGAGACTTTTCTGGCTGAAGCTGGAAACAAAGCAATCCTTGTTGAAATAATTTGTTCTCAATTCATTGATGCTTCACTTTTGATTGACAACAAGTTTATAACTAATTAAATTTATTTGCTTTTAGAAGAAATACCAGATTTCAAGGAACAGACATTTAAAATATTCACTCTTCATTCCAGAGTTTGTTTTCTTAGGTAAAAGGAAATATATGTGTATAGTTGCACTTACAGTCTTCAACATTCAGCCAGGGTAAATACAGTAAAGATTTCACATTCTTGATACAAGACACTTAAGATCACTAGAGCATCATTAATACAGTAACACATTTTTTCTTTAAATTAATTAGTCTTATATTTGGAAATTATTTGTTCCAATCTCTTAATTGCTGAAAACATGCTATGGTATTTGTGTGAATACTACTAAATACTGAAAAGAAATCCCAAGTTTCCATGGCAATTGTTCAGTGCCACAAAAGACTAAACATGTCAGCAAAGACTTTTAGGCAAATTGAATTTACTATTCAGTCATTAGCAGTTTTCCTTATATATTACACGGAATTCGGAGAGAAACATTTTTTTTTCATAATGCAGCTCTCCTTCCAAGAAATATTGAATTATTTCAGTCTGGTATTTCAGTCCACAGCAATTCAGAATTCACTTAATCTGCATTTTCTCCTTCAATGCAGAGTTATTATTTTGAAGATGGTGAATTTCTTATTTTAAGTTTTTTCTCAGATATTTAGTGTTTTTCCTCTATAGCTATAAGCATATAAAAAAGCCAGAATGTACCTGTATAAATATGTTGTAAAAGTGTATAAATATGAATTGAAAATAGACATGAACATTAAATTAAAAGCATGTTTTAATAGCTTGCTAATTCTGCCACATTGGGCTTGAATGTATTTGTTTTAATATATACATTTGGAAGTAATCTAATACCTGCTTGAATGAGAGGATTTTTGTTTCCAGTTACACAAGAGCTGAAATGGCTGGCATATTTGAGTGGAGTTCTCAGCTGCAGAAATGCTATGAAGAGAATTTTGTGGAAGCACTTTTAACTTTTGTTTTGAATCGTTGTTCTCCAACATGGCATGTTGCAGAAAATATTTTCATTGATAATCTTCTAAGGTTTTTCAGGAGGGTGTGTTTAGAAACAGATGTGTTATAAAATTTTCTTCACACAGTTATTTTCAATGAATATGATAAGTATCCACAGCAGTGGATTGGTGCTGGTTCTCTTTTATTGTGAAGTGCAATATCAATAAAAAAATAGTATGCTTTTATTGTCATTTATAAACATATTTAAACATGAGCTTTGCATTACTGGTATTACATTGCTGTTATGGACAATAACATTCCTTTAACTTCCAGATAGAACAAATAATAAATATTTTCCTATAAAATGTCCTGCAACTAATCTAACTATATTTGTAAATAAATTGTGAATTTTATGTACATGCTGGTGAGGTGAGCTGGCTACTGTTATCTCTAATCCGCCTTTTGCCAGATCTGCCTGATCAGCAGAACCAAAATAGTCTTAACCAACATATTAAATCTTTAATTAATATCTGTGCTATGTACTTACCAGATATTTGGCATAGAGATATATTTAATTTATCATTCTTTCACAGTTAATTAAAATCACAATTCAGTATATGCAACAGGATATTTCCTGTCAGCTGAGTTAAATTTAATACAAGGGGAATAGTCAATTGCATAATCTGAGATGGGATCTAGCTGCAAATTCTGAACACATTCCAAAGAAGACAGTCATGAATGTGCATTTACAATAACCTGTCTTTGTCACTGAATTGTCCACGTTTCTTGTGACCAAAATAAGTACGTGTCAAATACACAGGTGAAAGTGCAATCTGATATCATGCTAGTTTGAAAGAAATTATACTATGTTGTGAATAGTAAATCCCAGTTATTAATTTTTTATTTTTTAAATAAGTGGGTACATGCTATAGTGAGTTTTCAAGAAAAGTTTTCTGAGAAAATGATGCTCTCTATTGCCCAAATCTGTCTCAGTAATATTTTTCAAAATTTCTAGGAGAATTTTGGTGAAGTACATCACATAAATATTACTAATACGGAATTTAATTGCATACCAAAGTCCCTAAACCACTTTACCAGCCAAAATTTGAGAGCAATGTACTAAAATACTTCATGGTGCTGACATTATTATTTCTGGACCAGAAAATGGGAATATGTTATGCAGAAGGCTTTACCGTACCTCATATATGTATTGTTGTATCAGAATCCTGTACACACTATAACTAGAGAGAAGCAAGAATGAATGTGAAATGTATAATTACAATTTGAGCCTTATGGATTTGGAATTATGAAGTATGCAAAAGCCATATGGAGCTAAGACTGTATATTTACTCTTGCTGTCTTGAAAATGTTCACTGTCAAGAAAAAATTGCCAGTTCAACATCAAGGACACATCTGGTGAGGCATAGGTGTAGTGAGAACTGGTGCCATTGGACACCTGGGAGATTTTTCACAAAGAACATCTTGTCAGGAGGCAACAGAGATAAATGAAAAGGAAAGAAAAGTCCACTTTGTTCTACTCTTTGTTGAATACTGAGTTGAAGGCATGCATGAAATCAAAACATGGCATATAGACAGTAAAAGAGAGGGCTGTCAAGAAAGATGGGCAGTCCTGAGGTCTAACTGCAAAATTATAAGAAAGGTGAGACCAATACCTCAGCTTCTGTTTGGTCTTTGTGAAGTCCATCCTTGGATCTGCATGTGGTAGAGCACTGGTTGAATTTCTGCTGAAGTATTAGGAGAAAGTAAGATGACATTACATGACAGGTCTCAAGGAACACTGAATTTTGTTGGTTCATATCTTCAGCTGTTCTAAGACTTTATAACTTTGCAAGGGCCATAGAAAGATAATGTCTTCAAAGCAGATTGTGAATATTTGAAGTTCTGAACAGTTCTCAGAAGCGTGCTGGTATTGACCTATAGGCAGAAATTTTTATGAATATTCTTCTAAGATTTCTAACACCTAGTTTAGCAATATTATTAACTGCTTCCTGGGAAAGTACAAAAGAGAAAAGGGCAGTCTCTGAAAACTGAGGCAAAACATGAATGCATGCAAGAAGTAGAAATTAGTTTACAAATAGTGGTTAAAAAAACAGTACAGGGAGGAATAAAAATACATAGGGTTGTGCAAAACTTGACAAAATTTACTTCTTTTCTAAGGAGCAGCTGTTTCTTAGAAAATGTGATGTATGAATTCCAAGAAAAGGATGAGATTTCAAACCTTACAGAAGTCTCACTAGGCTATGGGTCATTCCATGAACTCAGTAAGACTACTGTTAGGAGAAAGGCCAGCCCCTAAAGGACTGTCTGTACAAGACCATGTTAGCCCAGCAAAGCCTATGCAGGTCAGTGGCTACTCAAAGAACCAAGTATTTCTGTAAGGTCTTAGTTTGTGAAATGCCTGGAAGTTTAAAACCTGGCAACATCCGTGTTTGCAGGTAATTTAATTATTGAGCTTTTCTTATCTCTATGATTCATTTATGTTGTTCAGTTTGTAGCACGTTTGAAAATGAATAGAGGTCCAACATATTTTCCTCAATAAAAATAGCTCTAGAGATATATGTGAGCTATTGCTGAACACATATTTACTTTCACAGTCAGTGCTTGCCAGTGTATAGCTTAGAGTGTAAAGTGCTTAAAGATATCTTCAATATGAAAGGTGCTGTGTAAATCCAAATTCCAATCTGTGTTTCTGCTCAAATGAACATAAATATTGTCTGTCTATGTTAATTCATATACTACAAAATATTATTAATCCTGTTTACATTTATTTTAAATGAGTTCTGGCATCAGTATAAAAAAAAAAAAAGTCCTTGAAATTGTTTCATAAAACTGCCATACAGTGTCAAAAATAAAGTAATAGCTATCAGGTTCAGACCTCGACTGGATGGCTCATCTTTTCAACATACGTAAATATATCGTGGCCAAATGGGGAAGCAAATTGAGGAAGTGGGAGAGTAGCACCTGTTCTCTGAAACTGTTCTTGTGATAGTTTTACAGACTAGCAAACACAGGGTTTGAGTTTTCAGAGTGTAAGGTGATTATAGCTTTCACATACTTTCTTAAATTCATTTGACATTGAAAACAAGTCTCAAGTGTACAAAAGTTTTTAGAACCTATTGGTTTAAACATAGTTTATTTATGATTACAAGAAATTTGGTAGACCCTGAGGATAATTCTAGGGAGTAATATGCCTGGGCAAGATGTATTACAGCATGGTTCAAACCTACATTAGTTCTGTATTTCATTCTGACAATTTAGGGAGTGGCAGTAAACTGTTGTACTCAACATATTACCAAACCTGATTTGACTTTAGAACTGCTTTTTCTAAATGGTTTTTCTTTTGGGTGTGTGGGGATGTCACAGACTAATTGTTTATAATTTTCATAAAAACAGATGGGTCAGCTGGGGTTTTTTTTTTTTGCCTTTTGCTAACATGTTTTAATGCTGCTCGGGGTTGAAGCTGATGATTTTTGCAACATTATATTAATGCACCAATTGCAAATATAACAGCTCTTTTAATCTCACAGATCCTCACCATTAGACAGCTTAAGCAAGACCTAATGAAATAAGTGTGGATCTCTTGTGCTTATTAGATGTGTATATGCTTTTCAGAGATCCCTGAAATCTTTCAGAAGGACAACACGAAATTTAAATGTTGAAGAGAAAATAAAATGCAACACCCACAAACTCAAGACTAGAAAGGAAAATGCAGAAATATCTTGGCACAATCACATCTGAAATTTGTGCCACTAGAAATGTTGGAGACACGTAATTATCGTTTTAATGAATTATATTCGGGTTTCATACCAGCCCTGCATAATCATCCACACTGTTAATATGTACATTCACAGTCTAGTTCAACTCTGATGAAAACCAATTGACTTTAGGTTAGGGGAGGTGTGGGAGCTAAGGAGACAGACTGACTGAGAATGTCTTCCACTTCTTTTATGAACAGAATGGGCCCAGACAGTTATTGTCTTAACCTGCCTTACCCATCCATAGCACTCACACTTTTTAGGCCAGAAAGTTTCACATATACTTCTCTGCCTTCATGCCCTATACTGTGAACAGTGTCACACTAAAAAAGCTGAGCTCAGCAAGGCTCACTCTTTCCTAACATTAAAACTGGTGCTGACAGAGCAACTGCTTAGGGCACCAAGGTAAGCATCGTTGATGTTAAAATCTGAGTAAGAGCATAGCTACATCAACAGGTTCACTTCTTACAAAATATAAAAGCATGATGTTTATTACGTAAATACCAGAGCAGAGATGCACTGCATTTCAAATTCAAGGCCATCTCTTTGGAAACCAATGCCCATTCTCTGAAGACTTTTATAAAATCTAGGACTTTAAATCTTGCATCAAATCCTATCAATGAAATAAGTAGTTGACTGAGATTTTCCAATTTCCACCTCATGAGAACATTTGAGGACACAGTTGAGCATGAAAGAGGGAAAAACTCTAGAAATTATTTGGTTTGGTTTTGCATTTTGTTTGGTTTTGCTGGTTTTGGTTTTGGCATTATTTTTAAAAGAGAAGTTAATATACGCGAATATTTGTATGGTTTAGAAGTACCACAGTGAGATTTCCTAGGTCATAATTAAACAGTCTTAAGGCATAGGAAAGTTTGGGAATTGAAACTAGTGTCAGAGGAAGCTAGTCTTCCCAAAACTACTGCAAGACAATAATACTTCTGCAGTCCTAAATATGAAGAGATACACATAAAACTCCTACGAGAAGAAGATTCAATCCTGTTGACAGATGCATGCACCAAGTAGAAATTTTTAAAAAACATGAATAATTATTGGAAGTTTATAGGTGAATTCTACTGATAAATTGATGATAGTGTATCTACTGTATCTACTTCAGTCTGGTCATGATTGTTGCATCTTGGCTGTCTTTCTATGCATCTAAGTTAACAACTAAACATAACTAATTTGGGAAGATATGGGGAAAGAATGAATTATTAAAAAATGACAGTGGCATTTTGAGACATACTGCTTTTGTAGAATGAGGATAACACAATACATATATTCATTCCTTGTTGCTGTCATAAATTATCACAAATTTAGTGAATAAACTATGAGGATATATAATATCCTTATATATATATATATATACAAAATATAAAAATTAAAATCAGGAAATACTGCCAGAATGTAGCATGGTCACATAGTGATGTATGGCACAATAATGTTAAGTCTATCACCTGTGTACTATATCTGGAACATTAGCCTCTTGATGCTGGTTTTTACACAGTAACTCAGTATGTGTTGACTCATTTATTCCTATCCTCTCTAGTTTTTCTATATATTGCGGTCTTAACAATTGAAATACTCATACCACTTACCTAAAATTAACTTCATATCTATTCACATACATTTGTAGCTCTTTCCTATTGGAACTTGGCTGAAATAATTAGCTTTAACAATATGTTATGATGTTATATTATTATCAATTACTGTTTGAAAAGGTAGCCATTTCACCTAGACAGCACGTTAGTGCTTTATTCATGGAATACTGTAACTGAAAAGCCCCAATGACAGATAAAAAGTGCAGATTTTATTTCATTTTATTAATTTAAAAGGCAATGAAGCTACAAAGAGAAGAGATCTACTGCCATATTACTAATTGTGGCTATAATAGGTTGAACTGTTAATTTTATCTTCCTCTAATCAGAGATTTGCTCAAGATTTTTCTCATTTATCTTGCACCAGGACAAAGGTAGTGATAATTCAATACTGAGAATGAAAGCCTTGAAATAATTTAGTATTTGGAGGGATATTTCAATAGACCGCCCCAACAAAACTACTTGTCTTTTGATGCATAATAGACATGCAGTAATTATAGTTTGAAAAATTGCCGCTGATGGATGCTGGCATATCCTCACACCCTTTGATGAAGATTTTTAGACACAAAGATCTTGTCCCCAGTTAGCAGTGTGCTGATGTGAATGTATTTACATACATTTAGGCACATTAAGAATTAGGAACAGTTTGGCGGGAAACCTTACATCAATCATGTTCAGATCCTTCCCTGATTTACACCCATCACCCTGAAATATAGAGGATTCACTGAGTGTAGTAAAGGTGCCACTTCATCCTCTGTTAACAGATGAATAAAATGATCAAGCCTGTAAGTATTATCAAGAATGATTAATTTATAAGGACCAAATGTTGCATCACTCTTACGATAGTTTTGTGGGTAATTGCATAAGAACCAGCCTCAAGATTGGCCTGTAATACTATTTGAATCTATTTAGATTTCTCTGCGGTCTTACTTCAACCTATTTGATAAAATTAAGATTTAGAATTTAAGGAAATCAGGAATAACTCTTAATGGTAAACAGCACTGACTGGCTTTTTACACAAGTAAATATTACTTCTGACATTTCTAGTAAAAAGCCATAGGCTTTGTACTGATCTGACCTTGCAGGGTCCTGCCTAGGATTGCCTGGGTCCAAGCTGGTTTTTTTTTGTTTAAAAGTTGTCTATTAGTCAAATGACTATTACCTAACCTGCATTAGCTTAAAGTCTGTGCATCCTTTTCATGGTGTGAGTTGACCCTGGCTGGACACCAGGTGCTCACCAAAGGCACTCCTCAGGTGATCAGGGGAGAGGAAATATAATGAAAGACTCGTGAGTCAAGACAAGGATAGGATCATTTACCAGTTACCGTCACAGGTAAAACAGACTCAGCTTGGGCAAATTAGCTTAATCTGTTGCCAATCAAACCAGAGTAGGGTAATGAGAAAATAAAGCCAAATCTTAAAATGCCTTCCCCACACTCCTCCCTTCTTCCCATGATCAACTCCACTCCCTGTTTTATCTACCTTGTTGCCCTGAGTGGCACAGGGGACAGGGAACGGGGCTGGGGTCAGTCCCTCACATGCTGTCCCTGCTGCTCCTGCCCCCTCAGGGGGAGGCTCCTCACACTGCCCTGCTCCAGCCTGGGGTCTCTCCCATGGGAGACAGTCCTCCATGAACTTCTCCAATGTCAGTCCTTCCCACGGGCTGCAGTTCTTCACAAGTTGCCCCAGCGTGGGTCCCCCACACCAGGTGCCGTCTTTCAGGCACAGCCGGCTCCAGCGTGGGTCTCCCACGGGGTCACAAGTCCTGCCAGCAAACTTGCTCTAGCACAGGCTTCCCACAGGACTGTTTGGGCATCCACCTGCTCTGGTGCGGGGTCCTCCCATGGGCTGCAGGTGGGTATCGGCTCCACTGCAGTCCTCCACAGGCTGCAGGGTCACAGCCTGCCTCACCGTGGGCTTCATCACGGGCTGCAGGGGAACCTCTGCTCAGTGCCTGGAGCACCCCCTGCCCCTTCTGCACTGACCTGGGTGTCTGCAGGGCTGTGGCTCTCACATATTCTTACTTTTCTCTCTGGATACTGGTGCCATTGTGCAGGATCTTTTTCCCCTTCTTAAATATATTATCATACAGCCGCTACCACTATTGCTGATTAGCTTGGCCTTGGCTGGCGGTGGGTCTGTCTTGGGGCTGGCTGGCATTGGCTCTATCGGACACTGGGTAGAAGTTTCTCACAGAAGCCACCCCTGTAGTGCCTTCCCCCCCCATCCCCTGTCTTCCAAAATTTTGCCATTGCCATGCAAACCCAATACGTAACAATGAGACCTTCAGGACAACTGAGGCTGAGGAAGGCTGCTGTGCAGCTTCCAAACTTTGGCTGGGAGTCAGTGAGAAGGATGCAGACTGTGCTAGAAGAATGCATAAAAGTAGCCCCAACCCGACCTGAAGAATGAGGAAGGAGAAATCCCTACCAGAAACATGATCTTCTTCCAGTGAAGGCCTCTTTGTGCTGGTGACACCTGGGAACTGGCCCCCTCCCTCCCATTCTGCTGAAGAAAGATTGAAACTACTAGCCATAAGACTCTAGAAAAGTGTACCCAAAGCACAGAAACTCAGAGGTCTTTGTGTAACAATTTAAACTATTTTATTAATGAGGCTTCTGGATCTTACTTAAATTATTTAGACTGTTATACTGCCAAGAAACTAACTGGAATAAGATTTTTTTGGCTCCATCTGTATGGTGTATTCCAGTTTGCTCACTGCAAGATTTTGAGTGCAACAGCTCCTACCAACCTTAAATGGTTATTTTTCCAAAGGCTGAAAATCCTAAAGACTTTCAGTTCATAGGTTGACTATGGAATAGATGTTTGAGAAACACAAAAGGAGATTTCCGTGCACACTTGTAGCTTTGAGTTCTCGAAGTAGTGCAGTGTGCAGCAAGAGATGTGGGTTAGGTAGCCTGATGGGAATTTAGAAATAATTCTTTATTTTAGAATGATGTTTCCATGCCACTGAAAACATCTCCCAGCTGGTAATGGCTTACACAAGCCTGGAAGAAACCGCTTCATTCTTTGAATCTTATCCCCATAGGCAGTAATGTTATATAAGTGTAGAAGGATGCTCAGGAATAACTGCACAAAACACTTCCATAAACAGATTGAAGACCTTCAATATAACAACCTAAAAAGCTTCAGTGTAAGCAGAAGACAGCAGGAGAATCCAAAGCAGTTGAGCATATTCCTTTTAGCCTGTTAGTTACCAGGGTAAAATGGGTGTCCAATGTAATTGTGTTTGTTGGGTTGACTGGATCTTCAGATCTTATTTCCGTCATAAGGAGTAGGTCCCTCCAAAAAGAGGTTATTTTGTCATTCTTAAAAACCTCAGTCTTCTTTATAGTGAAATCAGAATAAAAAGACATACTTCAAAGAACCAGAGATGTTTTCCTCCTTAATATATATGACAACATAACCCCCTGATTTACTTTAAGCCACTGTTTGTCTGGGTTTTGCATGTGAACAGCACCAGAAGAACAATCACCTTCTGTAAAAATGCTGCGGGAGGCAAGTCCTCGTCAGTGCTTGTCATGTTTATGTCTATTAAACTACCAATTAAGTGGGAAAAAGAATGATTTTTTCAGATGGTTGCCTGTGTGCCTCCTCTCTTTGATAAAGCTTTTAAAAAATACTTAAAAAACCCCACATTTATATTCTGCTAAAAATGTTGATGTGCCATGGATTCTTCCTGTCAGCTAGATTGATGTCTTTCTGTGCTTTTTCCTCCCATCTGTTTCACTCTTTTGCTGAATTACAGTAAAGACTTCTCACAAAAAAAACAATCCCACTTTTAGGTCACAAAGATGAGGTCAATGTAAATAGAAAGAGACCTGTTGCATCATAAACACATTTTGCTGTCAAGTACTCTTATGCAGCACAGGGAGATATTGGTCCATGACTAAGATTTCTAGCCTACTATTGAAATGAATGTCTTATTCATTATTTTAATAATTTCAGTCAAGGGTGTTAACACTCTAGGAAAAAATAACCTGTTCCTTCTGTGCCATTATAATTATAATCAAATGTAATATGCATGACAGGCATTATAGTGAATGTGGTGTTTGGTATGTTATTTAGCCATATAACCTTTTCCAGTGAAGCCCTTGCTAGAAATTATATTCTTTGAAATACTGCAGTGGCTTATGAAATATCTTCCAATAAGATTTTACTCTTTCTGCGCTGAAATATCAAGTGATTAAAAAGAAAAGAAAAGGAAAGGAAAGGAAAGGAAAGAAAAGAAAGGAAAAGAAAGGAAAAGAAAAGAAAAAAAAAAGAAAAGAAAAAAGAAAAGAAAAGAAAAGAAAAGAAAAGAAAAGAAAAGAAAAGAAAAGAAAAGAAAAGAAAAGAAAAGAAAAGAAAAGAAAAGAAAAGAAAAGAAAAGAAAAGAAAAGAAAAGAAAAGAAAAGAAAAGAAAACCACCAAAACATAAACCAAAACAGAAAAACTCACAACACCTGAAACATCGGGAACATTTCCAAAGCTATTCAGTGTGTGTCCAGGTTTCATTATAAAAGTCTTTCAAAAACTGAGTTACATAAATATTCACTCTTTTATTCGTACTTCCATTTTCTAGACCTAATCTAAAAAAAATATTTTACCTCTCAAAATACTATACAGAACTTAGTGACAGGAGTGATATAATTTCTCTGTTTTCCTTAATTTCTTGATTGGTTGGTTACTTATTTATTTCATCTTTAGTTCCCTTGCTCTCACTGATGCAACATGGCATGACAGTCACTATTTATAAATGAGAACAGAACTGCCATTTACTTTTATAAAAGAGCAGGATAGTGGCTACATCCTAATACTTTAAATATTATTTAATAGTGAGTCATTAGTATGGAATGAATTTAGATTTCTGCCTTCATTGCAAATAGGAGCTTAAGTTAAGGCTGGGAAATGTCTTCCAGTGCATATTACTAAACTAACCCCCTTTCCTCCATGTTTTCTATCTATTAATAAACACTGCATGGTCATTTATCCTTGTTATGTTCAAAATCTTGTTCATTAGCAAAGGGGGAAACAGCTTATATATAAAGCCAAGAGTGTATTGTTAATATAATTGAAATCTTGGCATTCTAAGTCAAAATTTATTATTTTTTAGATCTAATCATTAAAAAACCAACAACACACAAAGCTTCCATACACCACCAGCCCCCTCCCTAAATAATACTAATAATACAATTAATTTAAATTAAAACACATAAACTTCTTGGTTTCTATCCTTTTTCTTGATGTGACTCTCAGTCTTCCACAGCTCCTTTTAAGGTGGGTAGCTTCAAGCTGCTGGGATGGTCATTACAGCAAGTCATAAGACTCTGAAATTCTTCACTAGGAATCTATGAAATTCATGTCAATGGTTTCTTCTTCCTTACTGTAGAATCCAGAGGTTTTAACACTTTTGCTTTCTTCATTGGTCTGCAACCTCTATATTACATACAAATTTACTATATATGGTGCTTTTTGCTTATGTTACATACTACATCATTGCTTTCCTTGTTACCCCTAAAACTAGTTCTGTCTTGCTCCTGGTTTGCATTTCTTTTAACTGACCATTGGTGAGATGTTTATGGCCATGGGGTTTCCAGTGCCAAGATTCTGCCCCATCTCTTATCATCCCATGCCTGTATTCCTTTATGTTGTGTCCTCTGCTATCACTTTTCAAGACCCCTGCTGGTTTACCATATCGTACCAGCACTGCATTGCATTGCCCTTTACTACGTTCTTGTGTTAGACCCATAGATCTCTCTTTCTGTCTAGAAAAACTGCTCATTACTGGTACCTATATAAAACTATACTGGTACTACACAAAGATGAACACAAGAAAAACAAAATAACCTTTGTCATGCAGTTAGTTATAAACCTTAGTGTTGTGAGATAATGACCAAAACAAAGCTGAAGGCAGGTGATGAAAAGTTCTGATGGAGAAAGCTTGACAAGGCAAGTCCTGAGACCTTGCAAACTCAGTATGAAGCTTATGGCCTGTGACTAGCACTGGTACTACTGGTCCACATGGTTACAGCCTTCTCCAAACGTCTGGCTCCTTCTTGAATTGCTTCCATCTGGTGTTTTCTCTAACCTTCCTGGGTATGCTATACAGCAGGGGTCCTCAAACTACAGCCCGCGGGCCGGATACGGCCCCCCAGGGTCCTCAATCCGGCCCCCCAGGGTCCTCAATCCGGCCCCCGGTATTTACAGACACCCACCCACCCCCCCCCGCTGGGGGGTGGGGGGGGCAAACCAAGCAGCCACAGATGACTGCTGCCACTTCATCTGTGTGCCAGCCCCCTGTTTAAAAAGTTTGAGGACACCTGCTATAGAGACTCACTTCTAAACATGGAGAGTGAAACTGAGCTCTGAAGTGAAAAAACCTAAAATACAAGTTAACTCATCCCATCTGAGATCCCCTCTGGCTCCTAAGCTGCCTTTCCAGATGTAAAAAACTCTTTCAAGTCTTTTGTCATTCCTTGAAAGCTCCATCCAGATGTCCTGGACAACCAGTTCATCTGAAGTAGTATTATGCACTTATGTCTAAGCAAATGAATGAAACCATGGGTGTTACATGTTACATGTATCTGGTGTTGGTGCATCACTGGAACCTTCCCTCACACCGAAGGACACTGAAGGTCAGCTGCAGAGACTTACAGGTTCACTGCCTGCTCTAAGGGAGCCTAAACATCTACCTTATGTGTATTTGCTTACCTTATCTGTAGTCTGGTATTTGAGGTGAGCTGCCTCATAATGGAAAGCAGAAAACAGAATTGACCTTCTTTCTTACCACAATGTGCTGTTACATGCAAACTCATTCCACTTACTCCATTCATCCACCCTAATATGGTACTTCTAATTCAGATATTCTGAGCACCTGAGCACTGCTTTTCACTGTGTTAGGAAGAACCATTCTTGTGAGAGATGTGGATGTTGCATGAAAGCTCTTTTTTTTTGGCAGTTCCACGTGTCAGTAACGGCTCTGTCATTCCCACGTAAGCACATCTATGACCTTGTGGCTGCAGTTAGTTTATAGTCTAATAAAGATGCTTATATTTATAGTTTCTTTTAGTGCTATGCCAGCTCTTGTTTACTACTTTCTCTCTCTTTGATCTGTAAGACTCATGCAACATCCTGACAGCAGGGACAGAAAGTAGCAATACAAAAGGACTGATGTACACTTTGATTAAAATTCCAGTAAGTTTATTAGGCAAGAGATACCACCAACTTACTGTTAATAATAAGCACTTATATGCCTACTCAGTGCTAACACTTAAATAACTCAGTACCTGAGTTGGATCTGTTCTTTATATATGATCACATGTATATTTGGTTGCATTTTTAATCGTTGCTTCTTTGTATGTGATTCTTTTTTAACATGATTACTTTGGAACAGCAATTTGTTTTAAACATTCACAGAAAAAAATATCAATCTACATAGTTCTTGTTGATTTAATCTGTTAGTGCTATGTGATCAGAGTCTCAGATCACATGAAGATCTAGGATACACAGATCCTTTGAATCTCCATAGTGATATTCATTGATTTCAAAAGATTTCAGATGTTTCTCTCTGTATATATTGACTGACTGATTTATATTTCAGAGAAAATTGGTGTCCTAATACTACTGGTCTTTTAATTTTTCAGTAGCTCAGCTGTTCAACCTCAGGAATTCTTATTTCTTCATTAATTCAGGACCTTGTTTCTGCCGTCTTTCCTGCTAACAAGGAACTTTGGCTGACCAGAATCCTTGTTTAGTTTGTGCATGTGGAACTACTTTGCAGTAATCAAGCATGCCACGATTAATTTCACAAGGAAACTTCACCTTATTGCTATTTCTCAGTTTGTCCACCAAGTGATCTGTACACAGAATAAAGTCAGGAAATACAGGATCTAACTAAATGTGTGACTGGCCAGCTTCTAGCTTTCAAACACAGTCATTAAATACATTTCTCTGGACAAAATGTTTGGTGTCATTTTTGTGTTGCTTTTGATTTGCCCTCCTCTTCAATCCACCACAATCAAACCTGGAAGGAAAGCTTGGTTAAAAATGTCAAAAGCAAACATAACACCCAAATGAGAAATTTATGAATATGATACAGAAAGAACAGCCTTAATCAACCCTGGGAAGCAACACTGCATCTAAGCATAGAAATCTCAAAATCATTATAGACTGTAATAAAGTAGAGATTAACATCTACATTTTAATTTGTTCCTTATGGGTTAAGAACTATGTTTTAAATGGTTTACATTAGAATTAATTATTCAACATTTATCATCACTATAAAGGAAATCACACATTTAAATAATTCTGCAGACCACCTTTATTTAATTATTCTGAAGGAAAGCTGTTTTATTGTACAACTCATTTAAAAGGTGATGAATCATATATAATTTGCTTCCTTATATGGATTGTAGATTACAGGTGAATTTATCTAAAAATGTAATTTGCAGTTTTGAATATGTAATTTCACTCACAGAAGAGTGTGATTAAATACACTTAACTTTGGTCAAAAGCTCAGCTTCTCTCCCTGTCTTTGGTAGGACAAATTTTTATTTGCATACCAGACAATATTAACATGTTATATTCTCCTGCTCTTGTAAAAGGATGTTCATGAAGATCTGACATCTAAAATTAAACCTGTGACATTATGAAACTACAAAAATTGCCTCTAACTCTCTTCCTTATATTCCATGTGGAGGTTTGTAGTTCATTGTAGCTACTAAATATTTGTTCATTAAAGATTAGCTGATGAGGGACTTATTATCTCTAATAAAATATCACAGAACTGAGCTGTATTTTGCTGAGTTGTTTTAAAAAACAGCAACAGCAGTGAAGGAAAATATTGTAATTTTATTTTAGTGCAATTTTGCTAGGATGCATTCTGATCACTACCTTCATGTACTACTGGCTACTCCTAAAGTGAAGCCAGCCCTCAGCTGAAGCCAATGTAGAGCTTTAACCATGGAAAGGACCTGGCAAGAGATTTGGCATTCACAAGAAAGGACAACATAGTTTTGAAAGCTACATGTCCATGCCTGTTATTCGTTATCTTTTGCAGCTTATACTCTGTAAGTTTTCTAGAAGTGCTAAGATCACCATCTTTAAAGTAGATGTAGTGTCATCTCTTGCAAATAATCACTTTTGTGTTTCTTCCTGTTGCATCCTTTTGCTTTATCTTCATTTGTTTTCTCTCCTTTATCTATGCCTTTATGTTTTCTTCATATCCAGATTGTTTCCTTCCTTCTAAGCTCAAATAACTTCTAACTATCCACCCATTTTAGTCAAATGATGGGAAACTGTGGTCACCCAGTTGAGGATGGGTAATCTCTGTGTATGGAGTTTTGCCCTTTACAGTCAGAGTTTAGTTTCTCATAGGAAGATCACTGTGCAGAAATAAAACAATAAGCTACTTTGGACAACAGCAATAATACAGGAATGCAGAGAGGTTGTAATCCATGTTTTCATCAGTTCAGCTTCTGTAAATCACCATGCTTTTCAACTGCATAGTTTGCTAGAACTCAGATATGGAGAGGTTTTCTGTTTGGCAAAAGATTGCAAGATTTCAAAACCTCCATTCCGTGGGGTGGAGCTGAGATCTTTCAAAGTTCTTTTGCATTTTATCACAAAAAGAAGCACTAAAACTATGAAACTGAATCAAGGAAAACTATTTCCTCTTAAAATGTTTGAGTTGTTTTTGGGGATAATATTATGGTTTTTTATTTTTTTCCTTTGTTTCTTTTTTGCCCAGACAAACATATTTACATATGTTGTTTTAGACTGACCAACAATTTTTTTTTTTGTTTGAGTTTCCTTTGTTTTCAGGAAAAATGCATTTAATTAAAACAAATCCTGGACAAAGTTTCTTTTTTTAAAAATTACTTTTTTTCTGTACCCAACTTAAAATCATCATTAGCAGAGAGTTCAAATTAAATTCTGTGTAACTTGGCTGGAAGGAATATTATTATCAAAAGGATTAAATAAGTCAGATATTTTAAACAGAAGTTTCAGACAGTTTTAATATAATGCAAAAGATTTTGAACACCTCTTCAGAACACTGGTGGTAGGATTGTCATGATGATGCAACAGCTATCTTCTACTACGTATATTAGGAAATGAGAATATTTCTAAAAGTAAACTGTTGAACCATATGTTAAGAGAAATTATAATTTCCTGGTTGTCTTCAAGCTACTGAGACTGATGAATTTTATAAGAATTTTATCAGCCTTCAAAGGCTGTGGCTTTTACATGTTGTCCTGTTGGACATAAAGTACTGACATATCTATGGACCTGACAGCTAACACATAGAGACGTTCTGCCTGGGTTTCTCACTAATCACAATTACATCTTCCAACAATTTGTCCTAAGGAAAAATCTTTTTATGCAATCTCATCTTATTTTTTTAACGGAAATAATTTGGAAATTGATGTATCTATCTAACTGTCGCATTTTTTTTCTGAATGTGTGAGATAAGTAATTTCATTAACTGAGCCTTCTTAGCTAAAGGATACAAATGGCCTCAGGATAATATTTCTTCAGCTAATTTAAACTTCTGAAATACTGGAAATTTAGTGGCATGGAAAAATCTGACCTGGCATCTTAGGTAGAAATCTTTAAGAATTTAACAATAGATAGGCTTAGATTTTCCAATTAAATGGTAATTGAATCTTAAAAAAAATCAGAATATTGCTTACAATATTTCTAACTAGAGATATATACTTGAACATTATTAAGAAAAAATAAAATATCTATAGTTTTACTTCTATTAGCAGAACAATTAATACAGATAAGAAAGCAACTGTAAATTAAGATATCAAGAAAAACATCACACTATGGATACAGAATATGGTTGCCAGACCCTACTGGAGGTTGCAGAAATGATGATGGCAGGAAATAAAAAAGTGACTTTCCACATATTCAATGTATTTTATATATGCATACAATATGCACTGACTTAATAAAGCACAATATGTGAGCACATCTTCTTTCATAATCATACCTTCACATATAATAAAATCATAAAGCATTTGATTAAAAAAAAATCGAGTAATGGAGTTCAAACAGTGCTGTAACAGCATGTAGACTGGACCTAATTTACTTTTGGTTATTTCCTTTAGCAAGTAATATTTCCGATTTTTTTTTTTCCATATACCTCACTACTACTAGACAATCTAATCAAGTATGCTTCAGAGTGTGATATTAAAAGGAAAAAAACCCAAAGATTACTGGGTTGATACAGTAAAGTAGGAGGTGATATATCAGTTTTCCCATAAAGCTTAGTTATCAATGTAATGTCCTTTCTGCACATGCCAAGTGAACATGTATACTTGGAAAAGAAAGACAACAGGCTCTACTTAATTTCTACCACTGCTTAAGACCACAGAATCCTCTTCCAGCATTTTGTAGGAATAGATAGGAAATTTTCATTAACCAAAAGACTTTACCAGGGTCTTCAGTAAATATTTCCTTTGCGGCTTTATTAAACCAATACCTGTTGAAAAGTCCTTATGTACTACATAATGTGAACAGAAGACAGCAGGGGATGTGAAAACCATCATAAATAGGTAGATCAGCAGCCAGTCAACACTCAGCGGTAATAACTTGCACATAAACCTATAATGTATAACACTGAGACATCCCACTAGCAGGCCAGCTGTGGGTTAAGAGGATCACATTTAATGTCCCATGTGTAATCAGTTTTGTCACCAATGACATTTGAGTGTGGTCTATAATATTCACGAGTTTCAAGTGAATTACCAGAATAAAAAGTATATTGTAGTTCAATTTCTGCACTACTACAGCTTTGGTGTTCTTACATTTGTGTTTGTCTACAGTAACATTTCAACAGGGAAAGATGTTTATGGGCAATATTTATTATCAGCTATACCATGCTGTTCCACAGGGTGCAACAAAAATCTACTTTGTCATGACATATGCCTCCATTTGTTGCAATTAATTACATTTTTAATTAAATTAATTACATTGTTGCATTTAATTACAGAAGTACAGTGATTTACTCTGGCTGAAGATTTGTCCTGATTTTTTGAAAAGAGCAGGTGATCATTCTAAAAAAGCCTAGGAGATACTCGATTTACAAAGTAGATTCATAGGCAAGCAAAATAAAAGCACAACTATAACACAAGATAACACAAACTGATGAAAGATAAATTATTTTTGTGGTATATATGATACTATGAAAAGATTAGTATACACAATCAGATGAGATGCATCTTCATGTTATAAAAGGGTATGATGGGTATATCCCATCTGCAGAACATAACGTTTTACTACACGCATCTTTTCTTCTTCATTTAAAGATTTTTTTAAAAATTGAAATTATGAATGTGCATGCATATTTTTTTCCTTGGCAGCCTTTTAATTTCCCTTTTGCATGTCATGGTATGCTTAATCAAGGCTATTATTTAAATTGCTCTGAATGAACAAAGAAACAAACAAAATCATTGGCATACCATCGATTTTCTTTGAAATCAATTTTTTTTGTGTGAGTTGAATACTTTCATTTGCATTTTTTTTTATATTTTATTGTTCTATAACAAATAATCAACACAGTAATGGACTAAAATTACTCCATAGTAAACAAGCTAAGCTGGCACAAAGGATTTAAATTTTAAATAATAATCAAGATAGGGTTCAAGGTATTCTGTAAGCCTGTCCACTGCTTAGTTATATATTATTATAATCATCAAACATTGTTATAGTCTTATTTCATAGTGGAGCCTGAAACAACAAAGTGAAAATACCTATTATAATCTGCTCTCTCAAAAAAATCTGTCATTACATAGGTATATATTAGTATGTGTATGTGTATGTATGTCTAGTTTATATCTTTATATGTGTATATTTTGTGTATATATATATATATATATATGCACACACACACACTCACTGAAGTGTGTGTGTATACTTGTATATAGAAGCCCTCCCTCAGGTGTGTGTCAGACACTGGTGGCCCTAATATGTGCTCCCACTGTTGTCTGTCCTGGTGAAGGAAGGCTGTGATGAAGTTGCAGCACCAACCTGCACCATACACTATACCTTTGGGATGCAAACAAACTATAAGTCTGGGGTAAGCTCTCCCTGATTTTTGTTAATATTCTTGTTTATAGGCATTTCTTCTATATTTAAACAATGAAAACTCCTCCCCTGCTTCCTTCCTCTCCCTGAAATCACACCAAACTTGTATGCATTATGTGTCCTATATTGCCTCAACAACTTCTTACATCTTTTTCCTGCCTGGAATATAAAAGAGATTTTAGAAGTTTTAGTATGCAGAGATTGTACTTTTAATGCACTGTTTTACATTCTTCCTTTGAAACGCCCATGGATTTTAAATAACACACTATTACCTTGCTGTCATTCCCTTCATTTCAAATTAATAAGAGTTTTTGTACATGCATCAAAATTGTTTGATGTTGTCTGATAGAGATGCTTTTAAAGACTTTCATGTCAATACAGCTGTAGAACTCGTATGATAATCATATTTTCAACTGTGACAATCTTCAATATCACATAGAACTGGTACTGTGAAAAAAGATGTTCTAGCTTTTGTATATCTTAAAGCAGTTTAGAGAACTGTTCCAATGAAGAATTAAATTCTCCAGATCTGATAGACTAATTCAGTACTTCAAAGCATTGTATTTAGTATATAAGACTCATTTAACACACACTGGTCTCTCCCTAACAATGATTAATGATAGGGCATATAAAATTGGATCACACAGTTTTCTTGTTCTTTAATTTCATCTTTATTAATAGAAAATGCTGCTTAACTGCTTAAAGGTTTACACCTACTCTCCATTTTTATACTTATAAATCTGTAAAATAAAAGCTTAATTGTTGTATGTTGTTAACCTTCTTGCTTTAAAATAAGGAATGGAAATTCTGATATTTGCAGATTAACCTTAGTACCTACATACATTCTCATTAAATACTAATTATTATAGTTCAGTCTTTATTAAAACTAAGTATATTTGTTACAATAACTGTAATTTAATTTTAGGACCACTCAAACTCTTGCTAAAGGTAGCCTAAGAAAGTTCACGATAAAAGGGAAGTAATGTACAGAAGAGGCAGAAGAATTTTAAGGTAGGTATTAGAGCCTTTCGTGTATTTGGCACAGAATGAGATCAGGAAGATAGGTAGCAAAGATTGATCATTAGGCAACAAAATTTAGCTGTGATCCTAAGTCATACCAGGTTAGTCTTCGCTGTCCATATGACAAGCAGTAGCTGGGAAATAAGAAAAAAACAGGGGGGAGAGGAAAAGGATAGAGATGTAGCTTTGCGATGCAGTGGATACAACAAAACCCCTGACATTTATCATACTGAGATGTTTACATTTGAAAAGGTATCTCAGATAGTCCATATTTTTAGAGAAGAATGCAAATAATATCATAATACTAGCTGTAGAGAATGTTAAATATTATTCCTGAAATGGACTTCCCTTATGGAAAAAATTCTGAGGCTTAACCATTTTAGTGCATGGTTTTGAGAATGTAATTTTTCCCAATTTGAAAAGGAACAACATTAATTTAAAACTCATATTCTCAGCATTGTTGTGAAGATGTGTGATTAGGAATATCTTATTTCCCCATCTTTCTTTATTCACAATTATGTTAGTTACATATTGAATCAGAGTTAACGGACATGCATAAACCAATGACACAAATACTAAAGGTATATACACAAAGCTGTTGCTTGTATATGTACAAGGTACCTATGATATTTCTGGGCCAAAATATGCAAATGCATTATCTGCATATTTCTGAGTTTAATCTGTTTTGCTTTAGCAATAATGAACAAGCCATTCCCATTTTTGATACCCTTCTTGGCATCAGAAATGAACATAATTCTTCAATGAACCTGATGTTATATACAGAAGTTTTAGCACATCTTTATGTATATTTCCAAGGATCACATTAGTTTTTATCAGCAAGCCCTCTTCACTAGAACACAGTCAATTTACAGTAATACATAGTTCAAGTGGATCCTATACACATTTTCTTAATTTAGGTGTTAGGATTCTATAGATACTCTTTTTTACATTCAAGGTTACATAATGAATGATTAAAAAGTCTTATTTAATATGTTACTAGAAGAGAGAATTTTTGTTAAGGAAGGCAATCGTCCTGTTCCATCTTAGAATACAGTGTGGTTGTGAGCATGACTTGAAGTCATTCTGTCTAATAGTCATTCCAAAAGTAGTATTTTTAGGAATTAGTTATGATCCAGAATGTCATAGCTATGACTTCTGCTATGGTCTTATAAGTTTGTCAGATATGCATTAACTATCAGAAGTATATCTATGTACTTCTAAGCAAACCAGAAAATGTATAGTCAATGGCTAATACTGCCTAGGATATGTGATATTACATTCATTCTGATGGTGAAGGGTTCTCTTCAGAATTTAGTTACTTTAAAAGATTTCAGGGAAAAGAAAGTATGAGCAATGCTTTAAACTAAAAAAACAAACCAAAAAAACCCAAAAACTTAAACCAAATATAACCCTGGACAAGAGAGGGAGAAAAGGGTGTTATGAGAAGCATTACTATATTGAGATTTTAATAATTAAATAAAATGTGCTTTTAAAAAAGTTTGCTTTTTTTGTGGTTATTTTCCCCCCGTTTGAACCATATGAATTGGGAGCACATTCTAAGGGTTTGTTTTTGTGAAATTTGTAAGTTTTTTTCATTTTGGTCATCATACAAAGAAAGTATCTGTCTTCAACTAAGGTTCTTGTCTTTCAGTGAATTTATGCCTCAATCAAGTAATTTAAAATCTTTTTTTTTTTGTGTGTGTGTGTGTGAAGTAGTTAAAAACCTTACTAATAAGAATAACTTAATATAACAACATTGGAAATATTATATGAATGAAAAAAGAAAAGATCTCAAAGACTGGTGAATCATGCTTATTTTTGGATTTGTAAAAGCAGTTCAAACTCAAATGGTGCTCCCACAGCTGGAACTTATTTTCATTTCATTGGCAACTGCAAATTAAAAAAAAACCAAAAAACCAAGAAACAAAACCCAACCCCCCTCTGTGTTTTCTCTGTGAATCAGGGCTTTCAATCCCTCCTTTTCCACAAGAATTATTTTCAAATAATTTTAAAGAACCAGAATATTATAAGAGCTTTAAGTTTCTAAATAAATGCAAGTAATTCTTTGTATATATAACTGTCCTCATAGTGCAGATGGACTTTCAGATGCCTGTGGACATGTCTCAGAAATGTACATTGTGTGGTAAGCTAAGTGATCTTTCTGTATGTTTCTGCATATTTATGATTTCTAATTTTTTGTTGTTTTATAATTGACAGTGTATTATTTAAAACAGCTGCTAAAAGAGGTCTATAGCCAAATCATATTCAAATATAAGCCTTTTTATACCATAAATGTCTTCTAATAATTTTGTTATAGTATGCAATATTATATATTATTTTGAGAAGCAAGAAGCAAGCATATTTCTGTACAGTGAATAATAATATGGATATAAAAATTATTCTGGTTCTGTTGAGAACAAAAACTATGTCATTACCCAAAGAAAATATATAAACATTTGCCTCATTAATATTACGGTGTGTTCTGCGGTATTTTAAATTCTAGTAAAAGATCTAATATTTCCCATTAGATTTCCCACTGAACAACTGCAACTATTTCTCCTAGCTTATGAACTTCAAATTGAGTCCATTGGCAAGAGCCTCATTATTTTTTTCATCAATCTACTGATGGGAATAGTGCTTTAGTATAATCAATGTGACTACATTTAACTCCTTCTAAGCAGAGAGTTTTTATAAATAAAGGTCCATTCAGCTGTGGAGCTTTCCTCACTTGTGAAAGGCTGCTTCTTTCACAGCACAGGGGAGATTCAGTCTACATGGACTTCTATTTTTTCATCTGTTTTGGCTTTTTACCTCTTTATATCATATAGACAATTATGTTCAAATATTATACAATGATAGCAAGGAAAAGACATGTTAAATCTGTTGGGAGTTGCCCTGAATAATTTTCATGGAAGAAATAAAGGAGCTTTATTACATTTTGAATTTGTGAAATTACTTCATTTCTTGTAAAGGCTTTCTCAAGGCTTATTAATTTCAAAATGAAAAATGATATAACATGTTTCCTGGCCCAAATGCTACCTTAGGTAATTATATTTTCTCAACCTAAAATTCCAACCCGTAATTTTTATTTCAATTATTTACAATATATTTTTCATTTTCCCTCATGACTTTTGTGCGCCATAAACAGATTTCTGCCTCATAACCCCATAACTAGTTGCATTTTGACACCCTGATGCATGAAGGACTGGAATTCAAATCTGGTGACATAAAAGCCAAAATTATTTACAGGATCTTCAATGGGAATATAATGCACATTAACCTATGTGCTATCTGCCTGGTACTAATTCTATATGACAGCAGATGCCCTTCACAGAAATGAGCGTCCAGTAGCAGTCCCTCTATCCTGTGCACAGCACAGTGCAAGTGAGCACTCAAGCACGTGTACAGCTCCTGTGAAGATGTCTGAGCCATCCCTGCCACTGCTTTCTGAGTGTGGACGAATACCCAGCTTCAGGTACAACCTCACAAGTTCACAAGTGCATTACTAGAAAATCCCGTACAGCAGTTACTTAACCACTCTCTCTCTGTGAACAGCTTTAGGAGGAATTCATTTTACCTGAGGTGAGATGCTGACAATGTAGATCTCTCCACACCTAACCACCATCACTTCCCTTTATGGGGGGGGGGGGGGGGGGGGGGGAAACCCCCAACATTTGTAGAACACAGCTCAGCTGATCTATTTGAGGTTCTTTTAGTATATGGTGAATCAGACACTGGAAATGGCTACTTTTCCCTCACGATCACTAATTCAGATGTCTGCACTTGGAAAAAAATTCATTTCCAGTGCCCTGCATTCCACCTTAAATCCAGGTTAGGTATTGTTGAGTTTTACTCACTAAGATAAAAATGACTATTCTCTGTGGAATATATATGCAAGCCTGGATCTTGGTTGCTATAGTAATACTAATTCTTTCAGATTTACAATCAGGTCTAAAAATATATAAACTAGGGAAAGAAAAAAAAAAGAAAAAAATGACCAAAATTTTATATACATTTAAAATGCTTTGCATGTAAAAACATAAATCATTCAGTTGCTGTCTTTGCCCTGTGAATTTTTTCATATAGCTTTTCTCATTTTTCCATTTTTGAAATTTCTGAAATAATGCCATTATGGATTCTAAAGCCATGAGTAAATGCTTGAAGGAATCTCTTTTAGCAGACTTTATGGGCTAATATAAACAGATGTTCTTATGGCCATTAAAAAAAAAATACTATAATTTTAAATACTATTTTCAGTTTTCCATGTATCAGCTTGACTTTTCAGGTGAAAAAAAATGCTCTAGCTGTTAATTGCTGTTAAGAAAATATACAGCATACAATGAAACACATACTACCTCTGATCATACAAGTCAGGATATACAACTTTTAAAATTACTAACTGGTATTTGTTTCCTGAACATTTTCCTCTTCCAGATAAGAAATGAATGGTGCTTGTATTTTGCTGCCAGCTAGGCAATGCTGGCGCTTAATTTTTAGTGTGGTATAAATGCTTTGGTTTTATGGTGCAACTTCCACAATCATTGTACATGTTATCAATTGTGTATATGTGTGCAGATAGCCAAAAGTAATTTTTTGAGTTCTTAAAGTAGTAACACATCTGACACATAAATACTCTTTAGATCAAGAAGTTATAATTATCCCCAGTCATCTATCAGTGACTTCTGTCATCTAGGTCCCAGGGCTATGAAAAAACCAAGAACTTACTAGAATAGATGAACAGGAAGGTTGCATATGAGAAATGTGAATTACTCATAAGGTCTCAGCTGAAGTTTTGTGCCTAGTTCTTACTATCCTATGTCAAAAAAGGCACGGACCTACTGAAGGGAGTCAGGAAGAGAAAAAGTGGAACAACCAGAGTTTAGAAAACATAATTTATGAGGAATGATTGTGAAAACAGAAGTTGTTTAGCCTTGAAATGACAAGGAGAGAAAGAAATGAAATACAAGCGTTCATTATTGCATAAAATGCAATACTGTTTTTCAAGGAATTAGATAAATACACATAAACTACAGACAGATGCAAAGTCATCAGTATAGGCATTACAAAACATTTCCAATAAAAAGATCATAACCTTTTGCACAAGGGAAGTTAAGAAGGGATTAAAATTTTCTTGGGAATGTGACAACACTGGATCATTCAACCTGCTTTGTTCAAATTGTTGTGTTGGCTATTCAACACAGAGAAGACCATGACTTTCTGTGATTTTACCTTTGTAAATTCCTCTCATGGTGTAAAACGTTAAAATTAATGTAGAACTACTTATACAGCCCTGTCTGGTTATTCATTATAGCTCAAGCTATGGGAAATACAATAGGCTTAATTTAATATATAGTATTTGTTAATTTGAGATTGTATGTTTCCATTTTCCATTGGGAAATAATGGTGTCTAGTCATAAATGTTTTCAGGTTTTTTTCTTTGTTGTTTTGTTTTGTGAGAGTTACTTTCTGTGGTATCATTTTTCCTTTGAGTCATGTTCTTCTTTACTATATCCATTTGTTGAAACGATTTCTACTATCAGTTCTTTGTGTTGCCTAAGAACGAATTGTGAACTCAGACTGCTCTTTCTCAGTCCTGCCTAATACTGCACGTGTACTTATATCTGCTGCACTTAACGGCACAGCAGATATGAATCTGCAATCTAAAGGCTCTAGCTCTTAAGTCATATTAGGAAAACTCACATTCTTCTCCATGGATCAATCCTTTATCTAAACCTTCTTGTTGAGCATAATGATCATCGTATATTATGGTCCCAAATCAAGGTCACCTTTGAATAACGCATGTTGAAACAGTTATAATTTTTCAGGAATGTTTTCATGTCTGAAAAAAATGATAAACCGTTTGGGTTTTTTTTGTTTGTTTGGTTGGTTGGTTGGTTTTCTTTTTTTTTTTTTTTTTCTGGAGAGGGAAATAAAAAGATGGAGAAATAAGGGAAATAAAAGTTTCAGTCATAACTAAAACTTTTCCAGTACAGGGTTATGAATTCTTGAAGGAGCTTTAAAGCTAATCTCTCTTTGGCTCAACTAGAAACACTAGGGACGAATCTCAGATTTCCTGCTACAATGTGCACAATGTAAATTGTCAGTGCCAGCAGATGGGTGATTTAGAAAGAATGAAAGCATATTATTACCTTACTGTTCTAGTTTTCCTAATCTGAAGCCAGCAGGGAGCAGTTAGCGTAAGCTCCATGTATATATAAGCTAATGAGAGTTGATATGCATTCCTGATCTGCCATTTTTTTTTGTACTGACACAACTGGCCACGGTCATTTTATGCTACTTCTACTAAACCATCAGAAGAATTCTGTTAAGGAAGAGTAGAAGTTAAAGAATATTTGGTTCTTAAATGTGTCCATCTTGCTTGTTGACCTCAGTGTAGACTTCATCTACAAAGATGCTGTATGAGCTAGTCACCACAATCAAAGTCTATCATGTCAAAGTAAAGGTATCTTGCTTTGCTTCTTCATTTGATCAGACAGAAATTTAAAAACATATTATAAAAGGGAAAAGACATATTATTAATCAAACTTTTTGTATTGTCATATTTTGGCTTATTCGGATATAGTTAATTTCCTATTTCTAAATAAAATGTAACCAACCCTTTATCAGAGAACAAATTCCTTCTGATGAAAACATTTAGAAATACACCTGGGAAAGCTTCCTTCTTCCTTTTCAATCAATCTTTTGCATATATTGAATGATAGCAAGGTGTGCAATGAGTTTCCATAAAGGGAGACTTTTTTTCAGTGAGAGAGGCATTTAGAAATCTTAACTTCATAAAATGTGTAAACTGAGGTCTTCATACTATCTTCTGGCCTACAGGTTCCTGTTTACAAAATGATCAGTTGGACAATGACCTCAACTTCTTCATGCTACCAAAGAACCATAGGTAGATATTAACAAGACCAGTGATCTGAATTTCAGACTTGAACTTAAATTTTAGTTATGTTTCTGAATGTTTTAGATTTTTACATTACTGTCCACTAAGATACTATATGTAACAGAGAATAGCAATGACTGAATAATACATTATGAACAATTATTTTAATTCTGCACAACTTCATTCATACCTCTAAAGTCTTCTGTGATTGTTAGTAAAGAAATCAGTGCTGAAAGGAAATCTTTTAATTGAGCTATATCCTGAGATCTTAAACTCCCTGGACAGAAACATTGGACAGAGCCAGTCTTCAGCATGGCCTTGAATTACATCAGAAATAGCTGGGTTGTGATTTATATTTCCCTTCTCTCATATTTTTCAAGGCATTGATGTTTTACTAATGAGAAATATACTTCACAGTATTTCCTTTCCTCTGCTCTATGAAGTTTAAAGTCAACTAATCATGACAGAAGTTCATTCAAATTTTTGTATGACACATCTGAACTAAAAATGGGACATTTTAAAGTTCATCCATCATTTGGGAAATAAGCAGCTTTTTGATAAAAGCCTTGAGTGAACAGTTCTACACTTCAACTGCAAAATCTATGTCAAATATATGGGTCATGGATTTTATAACAGGAAGATGAAAATCTCATTAACATCACATTTTAAAGCTGTCCAGTCAGAAATACATAACAAGGAGAAAAAGAAAAGCAGAATGTTAAAGCATATTTACCCTCATGAATGTTTATGTTTACTCAGGTATATTTCATCCAAAAGAAATAGTTGTTACTTTAAGAGAACAACCACAACTACTCACCAGCCTTTGGTTTTCTTGTAATACATAAAATAACAGTGTTTCTTAACATGTCCCTTATTACCAGAATGCTCTCTCCATTAGGTACATAAGTATTGATGACTACACTGCAATAAACAAATACAATTCTGATATCACATTCCATCAACATTTGATAACTTAGTGGCAGTAGTGTTTTAAACATTATAGTCACAATACATTGACATACTACCTGACAGAAAAGGGATAGTCAACTGATTCTATGTTCAATGCTTTTTCCTTTACAAATAACTTAATCTTTCTCACCTATTATTTAATCCCAATTATAAACACTATAGATGTACAGTATGTAGAATACAACTGATTTCTACCATATTTCTAAGGCTACTTGAGAATAATTTTTTTTTTAAAAGGAAAAAAGCAGAAAGTTCTGTGAAAGACCTTGTGCCATGGAGGGAGAGCAAGGAAGAAACTTTCTGTTAATAGAAGACAATTCCAGTTTGAATTGTGCAATAAGAAAGTCTGGTTTATTTTCTTTTAATGTATTGTACCAGCAAGGCACCGCTTGCCCAGCAGACTAACTGAACTGACTCTCAGGGGGAGGCTGGACATTACATAAGAGCTGTAGCTGCTCTAATAAGGTATCTACATAGAGAAAATAGGCAATCAAATTTCTGCAAAGTATGAGATTTTCCATTAAATTGTCTCTTCCTTTTATATAACACAGCTGCAACAGTTCTCACTAGCTTTTGCTATCCATGCCTCAGCAAACACAACTTTCACTAGCATATTTTCCAAATGAATCTTTTGAGATTCAGAAGGTTTCCTCTAAAGACGTCTAGACCATGACCCCCAAGAGTTTATCCTGAAAAAAAATAATTGATCCTATAAACAAAATTGATCCAATCATCTACAGCCATAAGTTAAGAAACAGAGAATGTTGTAAATGAAGAACGTATTCTGATAAATTAAAGATGGCTGCAGATATAATTAATGTCTGTGTCATTTGCTTCTAGATGAACCTCTGGTAATTTAGTCGATGTATTGCTTTCAAAAGGCCTTTGATGCTGTGGTCTGTTTGGCTTTGTCTGCTGAACTATATCGTTTTACTTTTAATAAGGCAGGTGTTCTGTGGTTTTCATCTGAGTAACAAGTCATTATTTGTAGAGGCTCCTTAGCATTTTCCAAGTTTTTAGTGGTTTCTGGAACCCTGTGTTCAATCTCCTTTTTGTAGTAAAGTTTGTCAGGTTTCTGTCAGTTTTCAAATAATTTGGTTTTGATGACAACAAAAATAACAAAAGTAAGAGTGCATCACATATCACAGTATATCAGTGGCATTAAATGTGTATAGATAAATACTTCAATCAAATGATGTTGTGCAGTCACCAGAAATTTGACTTTAAGTCAAAATGACACCTTTTGAATAGCTGTTCCTAAAACTTTTATTGAACAGATCTATGAGATTGAATTGCTGACAGATAATTTTATGACAGTGATTAGTATTAGATAAAAAGTGAAATATTTGTAATGATGGCTAGTAGGGATGATTGTCAGATTGTTGATCCATAGAAGAAATCTCAGCATGAAGCAGAACACAAACCAGGATTCCTGACTGATAAATCCCATTGTTTTGCAAACATCATACCATTCCTGCCAAAATTCCTAAATAATATCAAGAAGTTTGTTAAAAATGCTTGAGCTACTGGATTTTTGAAAACAAAATAACCTGCTGCTTAATATTCCAGTAAGATTAGTAACATTCTGGAATTGCAAAAAAGTAAGAATTGGCTCACTAATATATATATCATTCCTAGTTGCTTTATTATTCCTTCAGAAATGATACAGTATGACTCACACATCTAGAAAAGTGTTTATTTCCATCTCACTAACTCTGATGAGCAGATTGGGTATAATACTGAACTATCTCAATTCATTAGCAGCATTGTTTCTTTTTCCAGCCTGTACAGGCTACATAAGGGCTTGAGGAATAATAATAGTCTTGTCCTAAGGCCTGTGATGAAGTCTGATTCTGATACTCAGCAATTTGAATTGTTCCTGTGTGACAACTTCATTGTCATGATAGTGAACTGTGCCTGAGGCACTTCATCCAGATCATGCGAAATAATTGAACAGTAGGCACTAATAAGACTTACACATTGAGGATGTTGTAAATTTCCTGAATTTCTTTGCCTATATTTTATTATGCCTAGATTATAATGAAGTCTATAATTATAACAAGTTTCTTTCCATTAATGTTTCTGCTCATTGTCTTCTTCACAATGAAGCAATTGCTGAATTTTATAAGTTTTATGTGGGAGTCAAGAACTGCAATCATACAAGCACTGCTGCTTAAAATTAGTTCTGTATTTCACCTTCCCTCTAAGTTTCTGCTGTTTCTTTCACAATGTTTTGTTTCTGCTTATTGAAGTACAATACGATGAGCTTCCTCTGTAGCTCACATCTGTGAAAGGTGAGCCAGCTCACAGTTATTTCCAGACCTCTAAGCTGTTTCTGAACTCTCTGATATTCCTTTGTAAATCCTTCCTTTTGTGAGGCAAGCTCACGTGTATTTAAAACTAACAGCAACATACTTCATAACAGCATCCTTTTAGTGCTAAGTTTCAGTACTATTTCTACTTAGATTTTGCTCCAAAGGATACAGGTTTTTTACTGATTTATAACATATAGTGCATAGATCCAACCAGTTCTTCTGAATGTATGTTGAAATCTGACCATAAAATCAGATGAGACCCTTGTGTTTTGTGCTGTAAAGAACACCTTGTTTTATAACTTGGTTGACACAGAAGAAAAATTGTGGTCTTGTTTTAAAGACTAGATGGTACTTTGTAGAGACAAATCCAGATGATTTTCGCATATAAAGGTTACCATAATTTTAGAATAATACTTATGTAATTTGGAGATAAGAATTTTTAATTAGTGTCTGAAGAAATTTAAAAATTAGTTGATAATATAAATATGATCCAATCGTTCTATCTTAAACTCAGTACCAGGTATCCTTTCCTCCCATTATTGATGTTTCTTACTTAATATCAGAAAGACATTTCTAATGTGTGCTATTTATAGTTTTTAAATGTGAACACTATATTCGTTTATGGTGTCATATCATTCTATACTGCCAAAAAGCCAATATGTTAAGTGTACTCAAGTGCAGGCTAATAGCTAAGTGCAGATCATGAGCAAACTAAGTGCACATAAATGGTTCAAGCTCAACCCATTCAGTTTCATATCAGGTTAACTGAATGATCTGGACTGTTGTAAAAGTTGAGGACATGATGACATCTCTACACTGCATGAAATAAAAAGCAACTTTTTCAATTTTTTTTTTCTCTTGACAAAATGAATAAACTATTAAAATAATGCCAGTGTGGTATTTATTAGATTTTAGATAAAAATTGCAGATAAAATCCCAGGCACGTAGTGAGGGAAAACTGAGAAGAAAATTAGATTGTAGGAGTAACTCCTCACTCTTCTTCATACCCATGTACCAGCAGAGTTTGAAATCCTAGTATTTACTAGGCTAGCCTCACACTGTAACTACAAAAGGCAATAACATGGCTAAGCCTCAGCTGCTGGATATGGTTGTAGACAGGTATGGCAGAGTCTTCAGGCCAATGCTCTTCCTTTTCTGATTTTCTTTAACATTGAGAGTCAGAACTGGGGGAAAAAAAAAAAAAAAGTAACTAACAGAAAACTTTTCTCTAAGTAGACTTTTAAGTCTACCATATAGTTTCCAGTACTTGGCAACTTTCAGAGAGAAGGTCGCTTATTTCATCTGGTTAAAAAATAAAATAAAATAAAAACCCCAGTATTTCTGTGTAGCAGAAAAGACGCAGCCCTAATATCTGGGTTTGTTTTGGTTAGTTTTGTTTTGTTTTGTTTTTTGATCCATGCTTTGTCGCATTTGCCTTGCGAAACTTGTGTGGCCAGGTATATAGTCATACATCTTAGAAAACCAAAGATGCCATCCACAGAAACTGGTATTCTAACCCTTGACTATATTAAAAAAACATCACATCTTGTCAAAGAGTATGAAGCATTAATCTGAGTTCATAATGAAATAAGATTATTCACTGCAGTTATCATGTCATTGCTGGCTTGCTTTCTCTAGTACTGAAAGGAGGAAAAAAGAAAGCATTTGGATGCCAGATCATCATTACTTCTCTACACAACTCAACATTTAAACACATTTAAAATAAGTCCATCTGGAAAGAGGTGAATGGAAGTAAAGGTAGCCTTTTGCACCTAGTTTTGATTCTGATGTGCCCATGACTTGTCACAGGACAGGAATTTAATCATGCAAATACCAAAACAAATATTTTTATTTTTTTAAAATGAAAGAAAATACTTATCTAAAATCAGGCTGAAGTTTATTATGCACTTACAAATGTTTAACTCCTTTGTCATATAATTTTCTCTACTGTTCTAATTCAGCTTTTAAAAAGTTTAGGTTTTGTTTTGGTGCATGTTTATAGATTTTCTGTTTTTCTGACAGGATAAATATACAAAAATATACATATGTGTTTGTACACATACACAGAAATATATATATTTATATCTATTTATCTATCTAACTATCTAATCTATCTATCTATCTATCTATCTATCTATCTCATATATATGCGTATGTGTGTGTATATAGTGCATACGTGTGGTGGGTTAACTTTAGTAAGCAGCTAAACACCACAGAGGGACAGGCCAGAAAATCAGAAGGACAAAAGTGAGAAAATTCATGGGCTGAGATAAAGGCAGTTTAATAAGTAAGGCAAAAACCACGCACACAAGCAAAGCAAAATCAGGAATTCATTTACTACTTCCCACCAGCAGGCAGGTGTTCAGCCATCTCCAGGAAAGCAGGGCTCCATCACGACTAACGGTTACTTTAAAGACTCTGAACCTGCTCCTTTCCCTCTTCTTCCCCTAGCTTTTGTTGCTGAGCACAATGTCACACGGTGTGTGACATCCTTTTGTTCAGCTGGAGACAGCTTTCCTGGCTGTGTCCCCTCCCAAATTCTTGTGCATCCTCCGCCTGCTGGCTGGTGGGTTGAGAAGCACTGTGCAGCACTAGTGAAAACATCCCATTGTTCTCAACACTGCTTTCAGCGCAAATATAAAACAGCCCCATACAAACCACTATGAAGAAAATTAACTTTATCCTAGCCAAAACCAGTAAAATATATGTACAGATTTTTCCTATATAAAAATCTATATGCATGTGTATACACACAAATACGTTCACAGTGACCTAAATGGAAATGTACAAGTTCCAATACAGAACCTATTCATTAAAAGATGCTTTACGTGAAAAATATTCATACATACATTTAGAACAGGATTCATCTAGAATGAGGGCAACCACATCTGCCCCTGTTCTGATATATCTGAGCAGACACGTTGTGCTGTTACTGTATTTAGAGGAGAACTAATCAAAAGGGTTACCAGAGTTCTGGGAGTGAAGCATCTCAGCCCCACAAAAGTATTTACTTTGGTTCAGATAAATAAAACCTTTTTTGTCCCATTTACTCTATCAATTATACCTCCACCATCTACAATGGTCACTTGGATAACTCACACCTGCATTGTAGGCAACCAAAGTCAGGAGAAATTAGTCCTCACAATGTGCTGAATTATGCGGTCTTTCAGCCTCTGAGTAGGACAGAGAACATAAGGACTCTAGATTCCACCCCTGCACACATACACATTGATATAATAAATGTTAGTCCCCATCAATAACCACCAGAAAATGCACTTAATGTTCTCTGTGATTATTTCTTTTATTTATTTTAATGTCATGACAGTCTTTTAATTAATAAAAATAAATACAATGCAGGGACCCACACCAAAGCCAGTGAAATATGTAACTGAGGATAAAATATTTAGGAGTGTTTATTTGTTATTATCTAAACAATTCATATGTTGATCTTGTTTTCCACAAATGGTAATAAATCACAAGCTCAAATTAATTATATCATGTGAGAAAAAGTTTGGGTCATAGAGAAAATGTCTTATATGAAAGAATTAACTTTTATAATTTATAATTTGATCACAATTAGAGATATGCTAAATATTCAAAGCACTAAAATTTTTGATTCATTCAAACAGTATTTGCAAAAAAATAATTAATTTAATAGATTTACCTGTACAAAATTTCTATGTTCAGAATGGAGTCTGATCAAATATTAAAAAGAGAAATGTGGCGTAGTGCAGTCCTTAGGATATTGCTCCAGAGCTGAGAAACTTAATTCCCTTTTACACTCTTTAACTATTAGTTTATTGTGAGTTTGTTTTCTTCTCTTCTTCTCTCCCTCCCTCCTTCCCTCCCTCCCTCCCTCTCTTCAGCCCTGCCTATGAAAACAGAATGGAAAATTAATTCATCTTCTCTCTCAGCAATATAAGCCACAGAATTATGGTGATGATGAAAAGTCCTTAAAGTATAGAGTTGTTACCATTTAATGTCAGATGTTGGGTGGATTCTAACCTTTCCATGACTTACAGGAACTGCGACCCACAGGTCCCCTGAAATCCTCACTACAGAGCTTTACTGTAGCCTTACTAATTATTTCCCTCTAGTATATACTTAGGACACACTGGTCTCCTTTTCCTGGCTGAAAATCCTGCTGTCAGCTATATCCAGTTTCACAAATGTCCCTCAATAAATTTTGCATCGTGCTTTCAAGCTAGAAGGGAGCCTTTAATCTTCCCAAGCCTCCAGGTTTCTTGTTTTTTCAGTGGAGGTGAAAAAGAGGAGGAGAATTTGCTCCTCCAACCTTTCAGGATCAGGCCTTACTCAACTTGTCTTCAGGACACCATCCCTTGTGAATGTTAAGCAAGATGTAGTGACAGTTTTCATTTTTTAAATACAAATTGCCCTTTAAAGAATGCATATGTGACAGATGGTGATGCACATTTTTTTGCTGGATCACAATCTTTACAAAACCAGCTGGTAGTGTAGAAAGAAAGGATTAGGTCTAAAATACATGAAGCCCTGTGTATTTGAGCTCATTGATATGTGTGTTGTTCTGACTGTCAGAAAAATAAATAGTTAATATTCCTAATGAAATTAAATATAGGCTGTACATCATTTAGGACCATGTGAGCCCTTTTGTAGTCTCAGTGTCTCGTTGGTGTTACATGTATAGACAGAGGTAGAATACTGATTTACTGGAAAAAGTTCACCAAGGGGCTACAAAGATGATCAAGAGACTGGAGCATCATCCGTATGAGGAGAGGCTGAGGGTGTTCATCATGGAAAAAAGAAAGCTCAGGGGTGATCTTATCAGTGTGTATAAACATCTGATGGAAGGGACTGAAGAACAGACAGACTTTTCAAGTGGTGCCCACTAACAGAACAAGATGCAGTGAACACAAATTAAAACACAGAACATTTGTTTTGAACACAGGGAACAATTTTTAAATGTGAGGGTGGTCAAACACTGGGACAAGTTGTCCAGCCAAGTTTTGAAATCTCCATTTGTGAAGATATCAAACATCTGGCAGGGCACGGTCTGAAGTAACCTGCAGCAGCTGATCCTCCTTTGAGCAGGGTAATTGGACTAGATAACTCTTGGACTAGTTGAACTGTGGTCCCTTCCAAGCTCAACCATTCTGTGACTCTGTGTTTCTGTGCTTGCCATATTCACATTATTGAGGGATAGAATAAGTAAGGCATGGAAACATGCTTTGAATATGGAAGATCAAACACTAAATGAAATAATTTGAATATTTCATAAATTCAACAGAAAAAAATGCAATCATGCAATAAAAATCCTGATATTTATTTACAAAATGGTTAAATGTTGACATTTCCTGCCTTTTGAATGCTTAGCTTTTCAAACTAGATGTCCTTTCAGCATTGCAAAGCTATGATACCTTTGATTTGTTTGATATCTTTTTTCAATCCAATGAATAAAAAGTTTTGTAGACTATTATTCCTCCTCAAGTAAATGAAACTTTTGCAAATAAATATTAATGATTTTTTTTCTAGGTGTTGTTTGTTTCATTTCATTATCATAATGAAGAATAATAGTGTAGGGCTGGGGTTTTTTTAAGGTGACCTTACAATATCATTTACAAAACTATCACAGCAAAATAATTGTCTCTGTCAAACAGAGTGCTGATTTCTTAAAATAAGGTGAGAAAATATTGGAATCAGCTTGTATGCTTTAAGTATTTCACACATAAAAATTTAGTTAAGTGTGAAATAAAACATATCTTTTCTCCTAAGACTGGGAAATCACATAAAATTATTAAGGCAGGCTTTTTTTAGTCTTTATATCTTCTCTTTGCAAGACCTTTTCTCTCCCTGGTACTCTCACATCACACTAAGTCTTTACTTCTTCCACGGTGCTGTTTCAAAACAGGGCCATACCTTCAGCAACGCAGTGAAGTCATTCAGTCAGTCCTGCTACTTTTACTTCCGAGTTTGATAGGAAACAGAAAAAGAGAAATATACATGGTTTTCATGGTAATGGCAGCCTCAAATATCTTATGGGCTATCCCAATTCTTTAGGTATTCTTTCAAGATACTTTTATGCAGTTAGACATCTTCATCTGAAAGACATTTGTTTGATTAGAGATCTTCTACTGGGTACCCAAAGTATCAATCCATATACTGACATATCATAATTCAATCAAATTAACCAACATATGTTTGTCTCACCAAGGTCTGTTTAGAGCCTCCCTTTGTACACACACACACACACACACGACCACCACCACCACCACCACTACCACCACCACCACCACCACCACCACTACCACCACCACCACCACCACCACCACCACCACCACCACCACCACCACCACCCTCCTTCAATCTTGCTGAAACAGCAGGTCTGTGAGATGGAGTTGTGTTTCACACTTGGGCCAGCAGTTTAGTATTAACTCTTGGCAACTCTTAGTTCTCAGTTAGCCCTTTGCTCATAGTTGGTAAAAATAAACATAAAAACAAAAGAAAGCCAGATTGTGAATACTAATGTGATATAATGGAGTTCATTTGTGGTTTAGCTTAGCTTCACAAAAGTTAGTAAGGTCCACAGTGTCCAAACAGCCTGAGGCTGACATGCAGGTACCGCTCTGTTGTGCCCTCAGGGACCGCACTTCTGTACAGTATAATCAGATGAATTCAGAACTCCAGTAAGATCAAAGGGAATCTTTCATGACCGTTACTTTCAGTGGCTTGAAGACGAAAGCCCATGTTCATACAGTCAATGGCTCAATGTTTTCTGTGAAGTTTTTCATACAGATCCATGCCAGTGAAATAAACCTACACCAGCAACTTTAGACATGATTTTTGGCATTCTGATCCATGTAACCAAGAATTCCAAAGAGTAAGTGGAAAGAATTTAATACTCAGACATCACATTGGTTTGACTTTTTTTTATCTTTCAAGGGCAAGAAAAAAACCAACTTTCTATAGTTCTAGTGAAAGCTAGATATTGCAAAGTGCTCTGCCACAACTCATAAGGCTCAAAGTCTCTAAAGCAATAATGCAGTCTAGCTTGAGAAAATTGTATGTATTGTAAGGGTTTACTGATCAATTTACTCTTTATACTATTTCCCAATTGGCATCTAGAACCTAATATTTCTTACGGTGTTTAAGGTTAATTTCACTTCAGCAAGAATAGTTTTAAGTACCAGAGGGTGCTGTTAATAGGAAGCATACTGTTAGAGATAGATGGCTTAGTGTGTTTCTGCAAGACAGAATGGACTGAAAATAAAAACAAATCTGTGCAGGACAAATGCCATGCAACTTCAAGGAAGATGTTTTGAATACCAAGTATTCTGATCTATGCTGCTGTCCTGTGAAATCACCTCTGTGAACACTCTTACTGCTTCAGAAGTATTTTTTTCATAAATTACATATTGTCAGACTTGCATAATATTTTGTTTTGTAAAAATCTTTGATAGATCTTGCAGCTGTGATAAAAAACCATCAAGAAAGGTGGCGAAAATATCGAGCTACAATTTGCACTATTTAATGGACAGTATACTACTCACATACTAATACAGATATGAATACTACAATGGTAAATAAATAAATGTTTTATACTGCTTTTTCCAGTTTTGAAATCTTTTCACCCCATTTTTTTAATGTATGTTGGGAGGCTTCTAATTCAGTCTAACTAGAATGAAACATTGATTCTGGACTGGCGTCAAAGAAGTTTTTGTCTAATGTGGTGAAGTCTAGAAAATTATACATATGAACTCTATCCTTATAAAGCATTTTTAAAACTCCTGTTTTGTTATAAAAACTATTATAAATGTATGTGCTTATAATATCAAAAAACTTCATATATAAATTATTGAGATATATAGAATTTTTTAAGTTATTGTAATAGTCAAATTTCTTTGTCATTATTATATTAATTTATTTATCGTAACAAAGAAGGTATCTTATTTACCAAGAGATGTCCAGCTGTTGTGAAATGAGTGGGTTAGGTCAGGTCACTTAAAGAATCACCACCAAGGCACTGACTGAAATAGGTTTGATACGAACTTGTGGAAATGCAACTATACAAGATTCGATGGCAAGGTTCACTCTTTTACTTATTACGTGGAGTAAATGCACAGAGATAAATCAAATTCATATCAAGTCATAATAGAGTTGGATATAGTTTATAGACATCAAAGGCATAACAGGGTGAAGGAGATCCTCCTGTTGAGTCACGAGGTTTAGAGTGGACCACCATTGCTTTCTAAACTCTCACAGAGTTTTGGTGCATCTAGATCCGATCTTAGTCCCGCACCTGGACAACAGATCAGATCTCGAGAAATACAAAGAGTGAGGGGATTATACCATTGAGTTGTGAAGCCCACAATAGACCACCTTGCTTTCTAAACTCTGACAGAGTGTAGGTGTGGCTAGGTCCAATCTTGCTCTCAAACTGGGACATCAGCTTCTATCTAAAGGGGAGGTGGAGGTGGGGTGGGAGGTTGGGTGGGGAGAGGATTTATTCACAATTCAAGGTTATCCGTAGGATTTTAGCAGCAAAGTAAAACAATAGATTTTTTTCAAATTACCAGAATAACCTATCTGATTCAAGATTGTGATACTTATTATGACAAAGGTATACCTGTTAAAAGTGCCCCTCAAGTTCAGTGCAATATTCACATATAATGCCTTTTGCATTCCTCAGCAGGTGAAGGGTTGGGCCTTGAGCAATGGGGGTATCAACCCAGGCCCCATCATCGGCTTTCAGTGACCATCCCCCTGGTATTGCAAACTTGGTAGTTTGTGACCTCTTGGCAGCATCCCGCTCAGAGGGAGATGCAACCGTTACAGACCACCGTGGTCCAGGAGAGCTCAAAAGGGGCTCACTTTAGGACCACTGTGAGATGTTTTGCTTTAGGCATCTGTAAATTTCCATCCTGGCCACAACATAAGTCAGTAATTTTTCAAAAATCCCAAGAACAATGCTATCATTCAGGTCGGGTCACCATTCAGCTACAGTCTGGGTGAGAGCGTTGCAGGGTTATCAGGGAATAACTGATTGTCTCCATTCCTGTTGCCTGCTTTGACTAGTCAGTGGCAGTTCCAGTACGGACAGTGCCACTCTCTGCCTTAGACAAGTAAGAGTTGCTGGTATGATCAACGGGTGCTTAACTGCTCAACTCATTACTCAAAGTGCTGAGGTCTAATGGGCAACTCCTGGGGCCATAGAGCAGCCCGAATAAGAGAACCACAGAGCAGCAATGGTGATACCATACTTAATGGGCTGCAATGAAATAAAGATGAATTCAGAGACACACAGGAAAAAAGAGGGTAGAATGAAATTATTAGGGTGTCTAGGTTCTAGCTGAATTGTGCATAAGAGCAGAAATGAGTCTCTTAATCAAATCTTCTCTGTATATATATTTTCTTCCTTGCTATTAGGACAATTCATTCTGATTAGATGTAAAAAATCATTAGCTGCAGTATTTAAAATTATACTTTATACTGAGGATCAAGTAGGCAAAGGGTAACTTTTAGCATTGGTTTGCACTGCACGTTAGATCAAGTTTTCTACAGTCACACTGCTATTTGAACATGAAATAAATCAGCTGAAGTTTTGAAGTGTTGGGGTATCCTGGTCTCTTCAGTGGGTTTGATTATCACTGACTGTCTCCAGATCTAAGCACCAAGGTGTGACTACTGAGACCATCCTCAAGATGAAGCTCGCATATCATTGCCTGATACATATTCATGATATGCACAAGTTTAAGATCTTACTATAAACCCAAAGATTACTGCCACAGGGTTTCATTGGCAGCAATATGTGAGAAAAGGAAGGAAGACATTGCTACAAGTCCAGTAAATTCACCCCAGTTTATTGAAAAGTCTGTGTTGGCAGTAATGGATTTCTTATTCCCAATTACTGCTAGATGAGCATGTTTCACAGGAATAATTCCTGACAAGTTAAATGCAGTAAACAGAAAAAACCTAATTTTTTTTCTTCACCTTTATCATTCAAAAAAGTCACAGCATTTATTTCCTTTGTAAATGCCACAGAGACATTGGTGCTCAGTTAGAAACTTCCATGGTGATTTTTCATCTCTGCACTGGTTTATAAACATTGGCAAATGGAAAGTATTGCCAATCATTTTAAAGTGTATTGGCACAAATATGGTGCTAGGATAATATATATATATATCTTCTTTCCATTTCTTATGACAGCAACTTAGGAAAACTTTTAACTATTGCTTCACTTGCCAAAAGATTGGGGAAGACTTCATTAAGTGCTGGAATTCAGCTCCTCTAGGTATAGAAGGTGTCATCAGCTCAGCAATATTTGTGCTAATTCAGCAAAACATGCAGTGCTAAAAGCATTAATTTACTTTTAAAAGTGTGCTTGGAAACAATTCTGTTTCAGAAATAGGAGCAAAGTCAGCTGAAAAGCTACTGTCAAATTCAATTTTAAAAGGAAATAAAAAATCAGTTTCTTGTAAATTATTTATGGAGGAAAAGCTAATACTCTCATCATCCTACTTTTTTCTTGATAAAACTAATATAGTGCATTCATTAGTACTAATGCCTTTCAGGTGAAAACCGTTAACAGTTAACCAGTTTTTTAACTTGAACCCTTGGTCTCAATCACCTGTCTCAGAAGATTTGACTGAAATATTGTAAATTTACTGCTTGTAATGTAAATTCCCACTAAAACAACTAAAACAAAGAGAAGAAAAAAGGTGAGGAAGTTGTTGTTTTGTTTTGTTTTGTTTTTTATAAAAAAAAGATTAATCCTTATAACTCCTTTTCCTAACAAAGTCTCGTCTAGTGAAAAGAAATCAATGATGTCTCTGTCAAGCCAATCTTTTACCAAGCTAGAGTGCTTCTCTTCTATACAATGCTTACTGTCAACGGCTTTGCTGTAAATCATTCATTCCTCATATCACAGAATTTGTGAGTAATTTGGAAAACTCTGCACATAAAGAATAGTACATGGGCACCATTCCACTGCACAGGGCTTGTTTCAGGTTCACTGAAATGAAAGATAAGCACAGATGTGGCAGGGAAGCTTTCAAGAATAAAGACATCAGCATTGACAGCAAAACATTTCCAAAACATCATCAATGAGTAAATTTGCCTGCCCAGTCCAGTCATGCCCGTGAATTTCCAAACTGCAGTTGTGTACAGAATGACTATTTCCTGTGATTACAGGTATGATTGCAAAATGTTTTGGCAAACATGAAAGACAATTGAGCCTGAGACTCTTTAACCATTTCCCAACTCATTAATAAACAACTGCTTCAACAGATGAAGAAAACTATGCTTTTGAGATAACATAAGAGACAGTTTTAATGCCCTTGCTACTCAAGAACTATGTGAATATATAGATTGTGAATATATATATATATATGTGAATATTTTAAAATGATGGATGCTTAACATTAACTTTACTTTGGAATGAAGCAAGAGGAAATCTGCTTGTTTTCCAATTCATCAAATTTGTACAATTCTATCAACAGTGACTCTTTGTACTCTGTTGGTCACTTTGGAGGAAACAGGGGGTCCCTGTCCAGCATCTTTTTGCTCATGAAGTGCTCAGTGATGGAGTTCCGATTCCTGTGTAGACTACTTACAGCAGTGTTTCCTTACTTGTAGAAATTGAATTCATAGTCTACTAAAATACTGGTGTGTGTCCTCCTTCCATAAACCAATTGCCAAGTTGATGAGATTTTAGAGGCCACACAGGGTATACTTTTCAGATCTTCAAGGAACACACTTATTTTTTTAAGAAAAAAAGAACAACGGTAAAACATGAAATCTCAGTTGTGCCTGCACATCCTCAAGAATTCACTGGAAACAGAAAATGCTTTGCATGTTTCCAGATCTGGAGCCTTCCCTGCAACTATCATTTGCCTCTCAAAGCCAACACAGAGCGACACTGGAAGAGAGTCTATGATATTTTTCATGGGCAGTCAAGTCCTTCATTCTCTGGAAGTTTCCTTTTTATGAAATGAGTTATGCCTAACATCAGATATACTGAAATCATACAATCTAGATCTCCATCTGTGCCATCATATGTAGAAAGCCATCTGCCAATTTGGTGTACGATCTGTACCCTGTAAACAAAAAGAGTTCTTTATAAAAGTAGCAATCTTCTAATGCTGGGATAGTTTCCATTTACGAGTAATTTCAGTTTTCCATCGTAAAAAAAGGGATCAGCTCACTTTCTCCAGTGCATGGATTGCTCTATGCAAAAGAAAACTTACTTTCAGAAGAGGAAACAAGCAGTTAGGAAGTGAACTTGTGAACAGTACAGATAGACCCAACCCTGTCTTACCATCCTTTGAAATAAACCAGTAAGCCTACATGAGTACAATCTGGAAGAAAATCTGGATGCCTTTATACGCAATCTAATGAAAACTCACTGGGAACTGGAAACAATTCTAGAGAAGGCACAGAAAACAAGATAAAAAAAACCAACAAAGCATTGTAGTAATGTCTTCAAAACGTTTTGCATACTGGAAACCCAAAACTGTCTTTGTTTTCAAATGAAGAAATTAAGTTATTTATCAAAGGCCACAGAGCGGGTCAGGGTTGGAACCATGATAAGAGCTGGAGAGTGAATAACCTTCCATTTTCTCTCATGCAAGCAACACAGTTTTCTTTTGAACAGTGTCACAGATTGTAAAGAACATGATGAATACAGAACATCACCATCTATAGTTCAGATTTTTTTTCCAACTGGCAACAGAAGCTAGGTCTGTTTTAAAGATTCCTGCAACTTTTCTTTGCTTCAGCACTTCCTCTGCAAAACATCTTTGGGGGAAAAAAAAAACCCAACAAAAAACTCCACTACTTAACATTATTCCAGCAGAGCAAGCATTTAAAAATTGATAACAGTGTTTCCTACTAGGCTATTATTTTTACCTTCTTGGTAATTGAAACTCTGACAGAGCCAATCTTAATTTCAGGGATGTGGGAGTATTAAAGTGCCTTGCTATATGCAACCCATATGAAAATCACAAGTTTTATGCATTCGTGGGAAGGTAGATAGGAAGAAAAAATATGAGAAAACCCTTTTAAATAAAGTTTTCTGAAGAATGCTATCCCTTAATATAGAGATAAAGATTTTTCCCAAGGAAAATGAGAAAACTGTATTCCGTTTTTAAGTCCTTGTTTATGAATTTAATTTGCCTACAAGCGCTGTATACATGGGTTTTGCATCTTTGTGGGAAATAATAATAATAAAAAAAGTGGATATGCCACAGATTTTGCTTTTCCCTCAAGATACTGGATAAGGTGACACAATGGCCATGTTCTATAGCAAGAAAAATGTTGGGAGTTGTTACAGGAAATTTATAAACCATGTTCACCCTTCAATGTTTGTTGAAGTTGGGTAGTGGTGGCCATTTAAACACTGAGTTTATTTTGTCCAACTGTCTGCATGACTATTGCACAGCCAGGTGATTCAGTCCTGCAGTCAACAGGGGACGAATACATGGACCTTAGCATACAGATAGATTTTATAAAGGCTTAACTTGCCTTTCATTATTACTTAATAGATAAATCACTATTTCATTTTAATGGTTGAAAGTCACACAATTTACATATAGTTTTATATAGAACTTTATAATAGCAGCCATGATAAATGATGCAATATCAAGTGTAAGAACAAAACCTGATATGTTCTAAATATCCCAAGTGGTTGTAAATCAATTTTGTTCTGGGTAGCACTGAGTAATTTATTTATTTGATTCCTGACACTGAAAAAAATATGTATGCAAACTTCTTTAAAATAAATTCTGTAATGTGACCTTGCTTTTTGTCGTGGTTATCATGTGAATATTTTAACTTAATTTGATATAAGAAATAAGGAGAGGGAAGCAAGGGACTGATGAGATGAAAACTACTCTTGAAATAAAGCAATTCTTGATTGTAGAGATTCTGAAAATGAAATAGTTGATAAACTTGATGGATACACTGGCTTATGCAGTATAAAGAAGCAAGACTTGACTAGTATCCTATTGGTGATACTAAGTCTTAACTAAGAGCAATGAGCATTTGTAGACTATATAATTTTAAATTCTTTGTTTCCACTGTAAGAATAAATAAAACCACTTTGTCTTAAAGAGAATTGTCTCAGCATGAGATATGACTAGTACTCTAGTGCCAAGGCTACCATTGGATTCTTTCTTTGCCCCATAGAGGAAATCTACATGACCACAGAAAGCAAGGAAAGGCACTGGTCTTGTTTTTAATGAATCCGAAGGAAAGAAAACTGGAAGATGGCTTTGTCTTCAACTGTACTACTCTTCTCACTGACTTCCTGATGTAACAAATGACATAGTAGGATCTCTGCTGGAAGGGAATAATGGGGGGTCCCTCACCTGTACTCTTTCTAAAATGACCTAGGAATTTGCTAATAGTGAAACACATAAACTGTAAATGAAGGCAGGGCAAATCCTAAGCCATCTATTCAGTTCATCTGTAAGCCTACAGAAGTGAGTGAGGTGAATTTCAATTACCTGGCTGCAGACCGCAGCAGCTGGGACTGTGATCCCTTGCATCTCCTCCTGGGAAACACAATCCTGCTGTGCTTTGGTAAATGCACACAGAGGCTGGTGAGTGGGCGGCTTGACAGCACACATCACCTCTTGACACCAGGGGAGCCATCCGAATCTATCAGAGGGATATATTTCTCAAAATGTACACGAGTGCTTTGTAGCTGACCCTTCTTGTTCACCATAGTAAAAGCTGTGTAAGAGTGTACAATATCGTTAAAAGTAAGCAAAGCATTCAGTCAACTTCAACTTTTGGGTTTTTTCCTTTCAGGTTTTGTCCTAATTAATTTACAAGATTATGGGCCAGACTCAAAGTTCATGTAAAAGAGCTTTACATTTCATTGGAACACCAGTTTATACCTACCAAAATTAAGTTCCAGGATGCACCTCAGATACATCTATAGTTTAAAATTATTTAAAATCAAATGAACTGTTTAGCTATGGTCATAAGCAGGAAAAAACTGGAGAATATATTAATACATACATGAATGAAGGATAGGGAGACAAAAGTTAAATCAATTGGGATGAAGCTGAAATTTTAGAAAAGACTAAGTTATCTAGAGCTGAGTTATCTAAATATACTATAAAGACTTCTTGTATCAGCAAGTCTTGAACTGCTGAAATATTGTTTATTAAATCATAGATGAATATTAGGTTTAAGTTCATGTTTAGGAGAAGGAAATTTGTGATTGGTTCAGTATAGCTACAAACAGGGAGAAATATTTTTTTTTTTCCAGACATGGTCTCTCTTTCTCTCTCAAAACCAACAAACCAAACAAACAAAATAACAAACCCAAAAAAACAAAATGAAAAATTTCCCCATTTTGTTGTAGCTGATTGCTAGTTACCTCCACAGCTTTGTTTTTATGATACTAGGGAAAACGCACTTTAGAATATTGAAATGAAGCTCAATTTAATACTGATGAGCTCTCTAGGTATGAATGAAAAAGTAAACCCCAAGAAGCTGTGAAATCTTATCACAGAAATATTCTTTCCCTCTTAAATATATATTTGTCCTCCAAAACTAAAAAGAACAATAGTTTTGCATGTACTTATTTTTACTTATTTTTTGATATATCGATATTTTTTGATATATCAATATAATTTCATGAATTTTATTTAAAAAAAATCTTATTGTTCTTACAAAGCTGTTTTTGTCCTGTTTTCCTACTAGCAGCAGTTTGAAAAATCTAGGCAGAAATGGGAAAGTGTGTTTATCAACGTTATTGAGCTTGTTTATGAGTGCTTAACATCCTCTGATTATTTATTTTTATGGATAATACTGGACATATTTTCAGTTACTTTTTTGCTACTTTTCAAGAAAACCATCATCTTCATGGGTGTCAGGAGCTGACTATAATGGTAATATCATCAGCATGTTGTCTGAGGAAGAAATTGCAATCAGCAGTTAATATTACTTGTATTTAGCTAACTTGCAAACACTTCCCTCTGGATTGAGCTTCCATTCAGGTGGATAAAGCTTTAACAACCACCTGTGTGCTCTTCATACATCAAAGCATGCATACCAAGAGACCAGTGAATCAATCAGAAACTGGTGTGAAAGAAAGAAAGAAAACGGAAAGATGGAGGTGTTAATTGGAGATGTAAACATACGTACAAGAAGTGTTGATGCATATGTATCGTTGATCCCTTCTCCATGGTTACAAGGAATAAAGCTATTTTCTTACATCCTTTTGCCCTAATCTGCAAACAGCCTTGTGCCTTGTGAGCAGCACGAAACATCTCTGACAGCAAGACTGCTACTGATGCAAGATACAGCAGAGCCTGAAACATGTATTTTGAGTTCTCTGTGGAGGAATGGCTCCTCTGCAGGAAGTCAGGCACAGAGTCCCTTCATTCCCTGACCATTAGCATTTCCTAGAGCAGTGTACCTGTCTGTCAAATCTCAGACAATGAGAGCCAGGCTCACACAACTACCTCTGCCTCAGACACCACTGCAGACAGGCCCCTAATACATTTTCAGTGCTGTTCTCCAGCTCTGCTCTCTCTCACCATCACTCCCTATCTCAGGCATATACGTGGTTGGCTGGGTATGCAACTGAGCAGTAATTTCTGTTTCCTTAGAACAAGGAGATCACCTAATGGAAAAAACGTGACTTGTAAGACTTCAGTCTTGGCTCCATACTTAAGCTGCAGCCTAATTTTGCCATATAATTTTTCCATTCTCTCCTCACATGGCCCTTCAGTCATAAGACAAAAGGATCTTCATACATTCTTCAACTAAAAATGGAAAAATGTCATGCAGAAGAGGGAATGCTCTGCACAGTTCCCATTGTCTAACATCACTTTGATCTCAACCCAACCTTTTCTGGTTTTGCTTCAGCTAAGGAAGAATTCCTTTAATGTATTTCCATTTCATTTTATATTAGCAGCTAGGAAAATGATAGCTGAGTTTATAAACTTCCTATATTTGCCCAACACTAGTGCCCTGTAACATATTGAAAAGGAAAAGGATCAGTGTGCTTGAGTCAGTTCTTACTCAAAACCATGAAAACCACACATTTTCCTCTGGAAATTTAATATTGAAAATAAACCATTGCAGACTTATGTGACAGAAAATTGTGCAAAATATCTATGCCATTCTCTGGTCAATGTTGGAAGACCTTTGGGGATTTGAATACCCTGTGTTTATGCAAATTAATCATTAAAGAACAAAACAATACACCATTGCATATGAAAATGGTATCAAATATTACTTCTCAGGAGGTACTGTATCAGACTGGAACTTCGTTTCTTTAAAGTGACGCTGGCTCTGTCTTTAATTTGTCAGATATGACCCTTAGATAATGGAAAAAAATGCAATAAATTTTGCCTTACTATTGTAGACTGTAAGATATTTCTTGATGACTGTAAAAGAGGTTTCCCCTTCTCTGGCTGTCAGCAGTATGCAGCAGGGCTGTTCACAGAACTGAAGCACTGAGATTTAAAAATTGTAAGGACCCAACACATTCTCAGTAATAATCTAAAATCATTCAAAGACCAATGACAGGAAAAAAAAGAAAACAGGTTTTAAAAAAAGTCTGTTAAAATGCATTTAGCCTTTGTGATTTATACTTTTGGTTTTTAAACTATGAACACACCTGCTGTCTGGCCTTTTGAATTCCTTTCTGTAAGTTGTACATTTCTCATTGTTTCTTTGAGTTAAGCATTTCTTTGAAATGCCTAAATGCCCCACTAGGTTTTCCTATACTTTGTGTTGAATGGGTAGCAAAAAAAAAAGGTTGTTGTCTGCTAATACAGTTTATTAGCGATAACAATAGAGGCTGTCCATTGTAACTTTGTGTGTCGATCATGCCTTCTTTTTCTTACTTGTTCTGACAAGAACTAGAGAGTTAATACTAAATGTTATAATCTGTGGACATAAAACCTACCACACATGGAGATAAATAGAGCATTTGTGCTTTCTTTCAGAGCCATTATTATAAAAAAAAAAAAACTTCCTAAAAATGTAAGCCAAATGGATCTGAGGAACACAAGACATCTAGTTGTTTTTTTTTTTTTTTTTAAAAACCAAACAAAAAAACCCCACAAAACCAAAAAAACCCTACAGCTTTCTGAAGAATTAGAGAGCTGGTTGAAAAAGTTGTGCTGTTTTGAATAAAACAGATAATTTATAAACTATGTTGGATGCCATATAGAGATTGGTGAAGATTTTTAACTTACATTTTGTGGTATGTCTTTGCAACTGCTGAATGATCAGATCCTCAGAAAGTCCTGCATATAAGTTCTCCATGTCAGTACAGCCATATATGCCATTTGCATAAAAATCTGTCTGAAAGTGGCTAAATACTGGAACAAGTTGCTCAGAGTGGTTGCACAATCTTCAAATTTCAGCTGGAGTAGAGTTAAACTTGAGCAACCTGATCTGACTTTGGAGAAGCAGCTCCTTTCTTTCAGAGGTTCTTGCCAACCTAAATTGTTTTGTGATTCTAAGTCAGTAATAGAATTATTATGGTTGCTAAAAGTGGTTAGGTAGAACAGTTATTGCTAAGAGGAGAAACAGCTGATGTAATAAGGAGCTCTTGGAAGCTGCTATATATATTTACCTGGAACGTAAATGTTCTTCCTCTGAATGTAGTGGGAACACACAACACAAAATTATTTCCTTACTACATTTCATGGTTTGTTTGGGGTTTTTTTTGGTTTTTTTTCTGGGAAGCATTTATCCAAAGAGGTTTTATTTTTTTATTATTATTATTTTCTTCTGGGGATGCAATATCATCATTTCCTTGGCAATTTTTGATTTACTGCAGCTTTTTATCTGTGCCTCTGTAATTCTTTCTGCTACTTTTTTTACATACGCATTCTGTTGTACAATAGCCAGCCCTTGAATTTATGAGTCACTCTCCCTGAAACACTTCCACTGCCAACATTAAATTGTTTAGTGAGTCCTCCATGTTTTTGGTAATTGCTCCTATTTCTTTTAATCAATAAAGAAAATGAACTGGTGGGGTTTTGTTTGTTTGTTTGTTTCCTAAATGCAGAACATTCTTCCACATCCTATTTAAGGGTTGTGTGGTGCAAGAACTGAAAAAACCCAACATCTCAGGAACAAGAGACTAAGGCAGAAGCAGCAACAAAACAGCATCAGAAGAGCAGATTTACAGAAGTCTTATGCAGGCCACAAAGTGTACCCTTTAACCGTCCGGTTTCAGAACTCTTCCTTTGAGAGCACTTCCCTTGTCAAAGCCGATTAATCTAGATAATTTAATTATAATTTCCAAATATTTGGCTGCTAATTTATACTTCCAGCTATAAGTAAATTTCAAACCCTGTTTCTGCAAGGATAGCTTGCCCTATAGATTGATTTACAAGAGATTTCTCTATTAGGACAAAAGGTATTAAAGTACCCCTGGATATGCCATTTGTGTGACCAATACTCAAATACCATGCACAGTTTCCAGGTCCATTTTTTTCCTGGAGAACAATAATGTACTGAATACTGTAAAAAGAAGAAGTTACCAGAATATTCTAAAATACTCATTTATGTGGAAAGTTTGAAGGAGCTCCATCCATTCAGTTGAACAAGATAAATATTACCAGATATTTGCTTCTAGTCTATGCTGATGCGGAAAACGGTAGCTTGATTTAAAAAAACCCAACAACAGCAACACCCCCCCCTTTTTTTCCTCATTTTACTTTTGATAAAAACAAAACTTAGTTGTTCTACGCATTTAGACTAGAAGATAAACATGTTTACCTACTACTGCCATGACTTAAAAAGTTTTAATTGATTTCTTTAGCCATGCCAATTTCTACATATAATTGGTTGGGTTTTTTAGAAAATACAGAGCTGAAAGAGTAGTTCCAAAAGAAGCCATATCAAGACAAATTTATATTAGATGAAGTAATATAGTTAGTGGCAAACACTGATATGTGATGGTTACACACTTCCAATCAGAGAAATTTTTCAGTGTCTAGCTTGATTAATCAGAAAGGTGATTATGTGTACTTCTGAATAATATGCCATTCCTGAGTTGTCATATAAAGAATAACTGATCACTTCTGACAGGTTCTAACCCTCATGAAGGAAGGGAAGAAGAAAGGAAATAGAAGAAATATATTTTTAAATTCTAATACAGTTCATTAATATTTTTACATTAAAACAATTATTTCCAGAACCAAATTATGAATTTAAGACACAATTCAGGAAATAGTGTTATAGAATGGAGAATTCTTTTTTGAATTCTACATTGTAATTCAATGTTTTAAGACTACAAACATTCACATGGGTGTCTGAAAGTAAACCTATAAAGAAAGCCTTTCCTGAGTTTGAGTGAGTTCATAATTATACATTAATTGTTCACCTAGCTCAAATTTTTACTATTATGAAATCCAAAAATATGTGTTATTCATTAAGCAGCTTCATTCTTTATAGATAGGAATTAACCCCTGCTTGCTTCACGCAGACTAGGTAAAATTGAATTTGCCTTGAAAACAGCAACACAACGAATGGGAGAAATATACCAGATGTGTCAATTTCAGTGGGTTTAAAGTGCTGTGATTATCCACTCCAGTGTGTAATAAGGAAACATTTTGTTCATATATTAGAATTTACAGAGAATTTTTTTAGAAATATTTAGAAAAATTTTTAGAATATTTAGATAAATATTTAGAAAAAACAGTCTTCTTTAAAAACATATTAGTATACAAAATTTGCCAGAACTTACAGAATATCTAAGAACTCTTAAATTCCCTCAGTAAGTCTGGAGACTACACCAGGCTAGAAGAGTGGCTGATAAACCAGAGGGTTGTGTTGCCATCCAGAGGAACCTTGAAAGGCTGGAGTAACTGACCAACAGAAATGTCATTAAGTTCTCCAAGGAGAAAAGTTGAGTCCTGCACCTGGGGAAGAAGAACCCTATGCACCAATATATATTGGTGCCTATCCAGCTGGAAAACAGCTTGGCAGAAAAGAACCTGGGGGTCCTGGTGGACACCAAGTTGAACATGAGCCAGCAAAAGCATCAAATACTATCCTGGGCTGCATTAGATTGCCAACAAGTGAAGGGAGGTGATACTTCTCCTTTATTCACCACTGGTGAGGCCACACTTGGAGTGCTGTGTCCAGTTCTGGGCTCCTCGGTACAAGAGAGACACAGACACACTGGAGAAAGTCCAGCAAAGGGACACAAGGATGGTTAAGGGACTGGAACAACTCTCCAGTGAGGATGAGAGAGCTGCTGTAGAGGAATGAAGGCAGTGGGTTGATTAGCATTGATAACATGCAGCTGTGGCCTTGCCGCAGAGGCAGTGGGTTGGTTGACATGGATGATGTGCAGCTGTAGCACCTTCCTGCTAAGTGGTTAAACAGCACTGAGGATGGTGGGTATAGTGTGGTCTGGTTCAGATGGAGGAGGAGCAGTGTGGTCTGACCTCTGGAGGAAGGAGATACAGCACAGACACTAGAATCTGACTGATGGTAAAGCCTTGTTGTAGTCTACTAGTTTGATTGTGCTGCAACAGCATGGGAGAAGAGAAGACTCAGGGGATATCTCATCGGTGTGTATAAGTATTGAAGGGAGGGCACAAGGAAGGTGGAGCCAGGCTCTTTTCTTGTGCCCACTGTCTGATGGCAGTACAGGAGGCAGTGGGCACAAAATGAAACAGCAGATGTTCCCTCTGTATATCAGGAAACACTTTTTAACTACTGTGAGGGTGACTGAGCACTGGTGCAGGTTGCTGCAGGAGGTTGTAGACTCTCTCTTCTTGGAGATATTAAAAAACCATGTAGATACAGTCCTGGGCAACCATCTCTCGGTAGCAAAGTTTGACTAGGGAGTGTTCAGAGGACTTCCAGAGAGACCTTCCAACTTCAATCATTCTGTGAATCTATGGAATCTTTCTTTTTTTTATAATTCAGGTTATTTCATGTATTTTTCTGTTTTCATAGAATTTTCAGCAAATCTAACCAGTTTAGTGACATAGGAAAATGTTTGGCAGCCTTACAAAGTAAGGCAGGAGGAAAAAGTTTAATGTGTTTGTAAAGCCACTCATGAACACAAATTTCAGCCTGCTTTTTTTAAACTTTGTCACCAAGCTCAAGTGCTTGTAAATTAAGTCCTTACAACATGAATTAAGAATTCAAAAGAAACAGATAAAAGCATGGACCTCTGAATGTTTGCAATTTATAAAGAAAATATTTAGATTCAGGTTCAGAATTTTAACTGGTACAAATTATTTGGGGTATATTAGTTTACAGTAAATCCTGTCTTTCCATTCTTTACTCAGAGAGACCTTTCTACTAGAATAAAGCCATCTACAGAAACATTTACTTCCAGTTAACATCTTACAAAACTTATCTGTCATGCACCCATGACACACCCATAATTGACAGAAAGTGGCAATTAGCTTCAGCCTTTTCAACCTTCACTTTAAACTGTTGTGCCACTAAAAACTATCCTCTTCAGACAAGCCCTGTAACTGCTGTTTCCTTTTTGCCTTTAACAAGTAGTTTGTCATTATGGCCTCTATCATTAGGATGCTTGCACACATGTCTTAAAGAGCTTAACAGATAACTTGGCATGGAAAAATTCTGTAAAAGTGCAAAGGATTGATTTCACTGGTTATCTCCTACCTCTCCTCTGACATAACGGATTACCTTGGTTAAAGCTTTCAGTTACCCATCCCAATGATCTGCCGTGCTTCATATCTCTGTTTCCAGGCTGGTAGCTACAATATGTGTAAAATATATTTGATCTACTTGGAATAACTGTTCATATGCCTGAGGCAAATACATGTCCTGAACGGCAGTTGAAGTCTTCCTGTAAGGTACTGCTTGTAATTCCCATCTTTTTTCTGGTAATCAGGTACTTTAAAACAATATGGCAACTAACTGAATCTCCCAGAATTACCCAGTTGTACCATTCTTTTTTCTAACTCAGCTCAGGTGTAATAACAGACAAAGGAAACAAGATAATAATCCTGTACCATCCCCTCCATTACTTTGGTACAGATGAACTACTACGAATTGATGCTGCAGTCAATGGACCTACATCCATTGGAATGGAAGTATGGAAGCTAGTGACTCAAACTGTGTTATCTTTCCATTAGACAAATCTCATGTCCTCCTTGAAGTTTTTTCTTTAAAAGTATTTTATCAGCTCTGAGACAAGGAATATGTAACCACCTTCCAACAAGCTTAATGCATATTCTGAAGCAGCCAGCTGCTTTAGAAGTAAGTAGATTGGTGACCTGTGTCTTGTAATATTAACCCCCCAAAACATTATTTTTCATAGTTGTCATTGGTACCAGTGACAGCCTTTTCCATTCATTAGTTCTGCTTGGCATTGAAAGCACTTCAAAGAAGATGGTCAGAACTGACTTCATTCTTGTAGCCCTTGAGATGGCATTCATTCATCTCACGTTCTCTTCTCTGACCTACACTGCAGAAAGAAATAATCATAATTATGGACTCTCAGAAGAATTTCACCTATTTGTGTAATATAAATTATGTACATTTATATTGTATGTATATATATAAACATATATATGTATACATATATATATGTACTTCTACATGCAGGACCTACATGCTGTTTTACTTACTGTAAGTGTGACAGATCAGTTGTCTGAGATTCCTTACAATGGGATCGTCAATAATCAGGATAGCTGATTTTCATTCTTTATGCTCAGGAACTGAATTTTGCCCTGTTTTAAACTTTCATTTGTCTGCATTTGGCTTATTCTCAAAGGAAAAACTATAGGATTTTTAATTCAAAAAAGTTCATATAGATGAAAGTTGAGAGTGTTTCGTTTGTTACTTTGTAAAAAATAATATTATTAGGTATTTTGAGGTTCTCCTACTACATAGAAGACTTTAGATATAAGTCCTCAGTAAAGTTCTGGAAAGTTTCTTAGGTATATTGAAAGTAAAAGTCATCAAGACCCAAACTGTCAGAGGTTTTAAAGTGTCAAACCTTTGCTCGCTTCAGTGACCAAATGAGACAGAAAATGCCTTAGCAACCAATGCAGTAAGGTCTTCTGTAAATTTTGCTCCTAGCTTCTTCAGGTACTGAGATAAAGTACCTTATATGCTCATAGACAGATCTGCTCAGACCTAAAGAGGAAGTGAGAAGACTGGGAGAAATCTTTCATTTCGCTGCAGAATTCTTTTCACAAAGATTGCATCATTTAAAGGAAATATGCTAGTGCAGGCCTCATCCTTTATGAATACTTCCAAAAATTTTATACATTTACTTGTTTTCAAGGATTGCAGTAAAAATCATTGCTTTTGTTACTATATCTTACTAACTGTACTATGGTCATTTAATGAAGTATGCACATACATTTTGTGTTACATAAATTGTGTTTTATAGAGCTTCTCTGGGGGAACATAATCAGGCAAATACAATTTAGGTGGCATTTGTGTTTATTAAGAATAATGAAAAGGGAGCAAGCTATCTCAGCAGTCAATTACCCTTCTTCAGCATTTATACTGTAATTCTTATAATAATTGAGCCTCAAAGCATATAAACAGAAGGAAGACTACATTGTGAATGCTCAATTTTTTTTTACTTGCAGAAACATTTATATGTTGTCACAAGTACAGATGTGAAAAAAGTTTCCATTATATATACAGACACATACACACATAGATATACATGTATGTATATCACAGATATATGTGTCTACGCATGTATATAAATACATTCATGCAATAGGTAACACTTTGGTTCACGGTAGCATAATACCACATTCTGAAAAATACCAAAACAGAGATAACTTTACTCTGGGTGGATGCGTGCATTGATAACTAGAAATAAAACTCTGCAACCCCAGCAAGTAGGCTGGGGGTGCACAAGGAGCTAGGAGGGGACACAACCAGAAGAGCTGACCCCAACTGACCAAAGGAATATTCCATACCACATGACATCAAGCTCCATATAAAGCTGGGGGAAGAAGGGGGGAATATTTGGAGTTATGATGTTTGTCTTCCCAAGTAACCATTAGGTCTGATGGAGCCTTGCTTTCCTGGAGATAGCTGAACACCTGCCTGCTGATGGGAAATGGTGAATGAATTCCTAGTTTTTTGCTTTGCTTCCGTGTGCAGCTTTTGCTTTACCTGTTAATCTGTCTTTATCTCAATTTATAAGTTCTCGGTTTTACCCTTCCAATTCTCTTCCTGATCCCACTGAGTGAGAGCAAGCGACTGCCCTGTATTCATCTATTTCAGCAATAATTTAGGATTTTTTTGGGGGGTGATGGGTTATATCTCATTTAGATGAAACTAAGATTCACCTTAAAGATCATTTAGTTCCAACCCCCCTGCCATGGGCAGGGACACCTTCCGCTAGACCAGGTTGCTCAAAGCCCCATCCAGTCTGGCCTGGAACACTTCCAGGAATGGGGCATGCACAGCTTCTCTGGGCAACCTGTGCCAGTGCCTCACCACCCTCACATTAAAGAATTTCTTCCTAATAACTAATCTAAATCTACCCCCTTTCAGTTTAAAGCCATTCCCCCCTGTCCTGTTGCTACATGTCCTTGTAAAGAGTCCCTTTCTAGCTTTCTTATAAGCCCCCTTTAAGTACTGGAAGGCTGCTATAAGGTCTCCCCACAACCTTCTCTCTTCCAGGCTGAACAACCCCAACTCTCTCAGCCTGTCGTCATAGGAGAGGTGCTCCAGTTCATTGATCATCTTTGTGGCCCTCCTCGACTCGCTCCAACAGGTCCATGTCCTTCTTATGTCGGGAACCTCATGTTATGTCGGGGAGCTAGGCGCAGACCTCCAGGTGAGGTCTCACAAGAGTGGAGTAGAGGGGGAGAATCACCTCCCTCAACCCGCTGGCCACATTACTTTTGATGCAGCCCAGGATACAGTTGGCTTTCTGCGCTGCAAGCACACATTGCTGGGTCAGGTTGAGCTTCTTGTCCACCAATATCCCCAAGTCCTCCTCCTCAGGGCTACTCTCCATCTATTCTCTGCCCAGCCTGTATTTGTGCTTGGAATTGCCCTGACCCATGTGCAGGTCCTTGTACTTGGCCTTGTTGAACTTTATGAGGCTCACACAGGCCCACCTCTCAACCCTCTCAGGGTCCCTCTGGATGACATCCCTTCCCTCCAGCATGTTGACCACACCACACAGATTGGTGTGGTCAGAAAACTTGCTGGGAGTTCACTCAATCTCACTGTCCATGTCACCAACAAAGATGTAAAACAGTGCCAGTCCCAATACCAACCCCTGAGGAACTCCATTCACCACTGGCCTTCACTTGGACATTGAGCCATTGACCGCAACTCTGTGACTGTGACATTCTAGCCAATTCCTTATCCACTGAGTGGTCAATCTGTCAGATCTGTGTCTCTTCAGTTTAGAGACAATACTTTTGTGCAGGACAGTGTTAAATGCTTTGTACAAGTCCAGGATGACAAAATCAGTTGCTCTTCCCACATCCACCAACACTGTAACCCTGTAGTAGAAGGCCACCAAATTTGTAATGAATGTTGTTAGTTTTTCATGGAGACCATGTGTGATGTTTTAATAGTGCATATGACAGTCTTGGCATTTAAAGTGTGGTTTGTTTGTGGTTTTTTCTGTTTTTTTCTTTCTTTCTTTTCTTTTTTTTTTTTTCTAAATTACTTTTCCACTATATTGTGACATTTTGGGGATGTTAGCCATTACAAAGGTGAAGAATAACTTAGTGAAGTTTTAGTGCAGTTCTAGAAATTGTTATTGGGATGAGAAATATAAGCCAAGTTCTCCACAGCAGTAGATTTGTATTTTTTTATCTCTCTCTCACATTAGTGATCTTCCTTAGAGTAAGTTTCACTTACATGAAAATGGAAATGAGATCTTCTGTTTAAAATGTAGTGGTAGCCACTGGTGGCAGTTTGTTTCTACATTTAATTTTTGTATCACTGAACACTTTTCTATAAATAAATGTTTATTAAAGAGCTGCATTTTCCCTTGTGTTTTCAAAATTACTCATTAAATATCCGATGCTAAGCCTAAAAGTTATTGTTATTTATACTTAATTTTTCTTCACTATATTTCCCATATGCGTAATTTGTACAATACTGTGAATGTGTCCAATTTTGCATTGCATATATAAGAACCCTAAAGAACCTTTCCCACTATTAACAGATATATTTCACATGCATGGATAGTACTGCTTTAGAACTATTTCAGCTACTGGAGGAATGACTGAATTGTAGAAGAATGAAGCTGGGTTAATTATCATTGATAATATACAGCTGTGGGTTAGCTTGGGGTGGCAGGTTGGCCAATGTAGATAAGGTGCAGCTTTGGCTGGTTAAGTGGTTGAGAGCCAATGAAGAGAGAGCAGCCAAGGAAGAGAGAGGAGGAAGAAGCAGAGAGTGTGCATGCCCTTGCCGAGAAGAGACTAGGAGAAGGCAGCAGAGGGACTGGCGTGAAGAGTATGCTGGTATGTGATGGTAAAAGACCCTGTTGCATCCAGCTAGTTTGGAGAGTGCTGTGACAATGGATTACTTTTGGAATTAACAAAACCTGTATTATTTCTTTTGAAAAGGAAGGTTGGACAAAATTTTTTTTCACAATCAATTACACAGTGGAAGAACACACATGGTAAAGCAAAACAATCAGAGCTACATGATAGTAATAGCAGGGTTTCAGATAATATCAATTTAATTATGCAAATGTACTCACAACTGTTTGTTTCTGCAAAGTAGTTTGGTTTCAGGCATGTCTTATGGTAGCTACAAAATTATTTCCTGAACTGTATATTTGCTGAATTCTACAGAAACACATCTAATTGTGAAGAAAATAAACGAATAAATATTAAGCTAAAGATCAGATATTATCATAAATTAAAGACCTAAGTTATGAACATCTCTGCTATACATAAAATTGGTAGTTAAAATCACATTTTCTTTGAAATTTCAGGAATTCTGTGTAACTAATTTTTAATGGAAATTCAAATAAGATTTTGATGGACTCAGATATTTAAAGGGTATTTTCAGTTCAAGAAAATGAATAGAATCATTGAATGAAACTTTTTTTTTCAATATTGTATATCTATTTTGGTGACCTTATTTTCTCAGATCAAGTTTTGATACACAGTAAATGCTTTTAACACATTTAAACTTTCTTTTATAAGCCCTATTTGATCAGGAAGAATCATTGGAAATGTCCTTTGGTTGCCTATGAGCTGCTGCATGATTTTGTTGTCAGAAGAATTCTTGCCTGGTTTACAATACAAACATGTTTAGGGAAGACTATATCACAATAGGGAGAATGCTGTAATGCAAGTGTGTTAGTTACATTTCTTTTCTAGCAGTCTTATTTGCACATAACTCAAAGTTATTAATGCAAGTAAAATTGATGGGTTGAAGACTTTCTCATTCTGTAGAAAGTATATTGCCTCATTCAGCCATATATAAACTTTCCCTTCTACTTGCTGTTTAGTTAATCCTTCCAACTTCACCAGATAATAATTATTTCTTATTGGATTTGTTATGTGTAAATGGATGCATTGGTTTGGGAGATGATGATGAAACATAGAACAGCAGAAGTCCCTTGTGTTTCTGGAGGAGAACCATTTATTTATATTAATATCAATTTCTGTTGAATTTCTCAGGGAAATTATTGAGGTCAATAAATTAAATTTTACCTTCCTTCTCCCCTTGGCATCATTGTTCATATTACTGCCCCTTTCTTTGAAGCATCTCTGTATACACGTTTAAAGACAGTTTCCATTTTCTTCCATCTAGTTCTTCACTAATGAAGTGGTGTATACATCCATTCTTTCTGGTCCCCTCATCAGCTTGAAGGATCTCCTGAAGTCCTAGACAAGCAGGTGTATCTTAAAAGATAGCTGAAGTTTCCTTAGCCTGAACTGTCATTGAATAAATGGAAGAAAGGTGAGTATTCAAATGCACTAAAGTGAAGATAAACCTTTTTGGTGGCAGCTTCTTTCTTAAGTTCTCTCAGTGTATCTAGATAAAAGCATTCAAATTATTTTTATTTATTTCAATATTTATTTCCTCAGAATACTCATTTTAAAAAATAATATTTTTATTTATCATGTTTCTTAAGCCATATCTGTACTAAGGAGATTCTAATGTCTAAATTGTTTTGGCAGAATCACCAGTGGAGATGCAATACATCGAGGTAACATGGTTACACCACTTCTTCCAAAGCCAGAACCAAAACCAAAGTGGCTTACAAAGTAGAATTTTTCTAACATAGTATTCCCACATTTTAGGTGACATTGAGATTCTACAAAAGCTGTCTTAAAAAGGATTTTTTATGTGATAGATGATGTATTTTCATCATAGTAGGGTACATTGTACACAAAATAAAGATAATAAGTGGGAATAATTCTTTATTAATTATGGATTTATTTAAAAAAACCCCAAAGAAATAAGAAAACCCACAAAGAAATCAAATCTGATACTGAAGAAAATATTTATTTTGGAACATTCTTTCTAAGGTAAAATTTTCTCCCTAGTGTTTAGCTCTATCCCCATATGTTCTGGAAATCTCAAAGCCTGTTTCTTATATTTCCATAGCATATGATTCCCTGTCTTGCCTTTCCCTCTTCTCCTTACCTTTCCCCTTCCATTTCTCCCTCCCATTCCTGGAAAAAGGTGCTCCAGCTGAACTGTCTTGCTGATCTGTTTTTCCATCCAGGATATGGTTTCCTTTCTCTTTCTTTTACTGTCAGTCTCTCCCTCTTCTAAATTCAGGTTTCTGGGCATCAAAGTTCTTGTCGATCTGCCAAGTCATTGGCATGAAACTGTCATATGGTGGGCTTTTTTATTGTATTTGCCTTAATTTCCTCTTAAAATGGAGCTGACAGTACGTGTACAGAACCACTTAATTTTTTTTTTTTTTTTCTCCTGATCCTTCCAGGAGTCCCACCCAGCTAAAATCGTTCCTCTATGATCTCATCCTAAATGTCTCACTTTCTTGAGTAAGAATACTTATTTATTTTTTATTAACTGCTTTGTTATGAATATGATTTATATCTTTCTGTTTATATTAGTTTTCTCTGTTGCCATAGCTAGGCCTAGTCATGACAATGCTAACAAAAATACTCCTTTACTTGCTTCTCATGATCTCTTTGTACTAAGCAGCTTGTTTCTCTCTAGGATATCTAATTACACATTCAGCTTCACTCTTTTTCTAATGAGATTAATAGAAGTTGCAATTTAATTTCATAGTAGTAGTCTCTTATTACGTTGAACTTCAGAAAATCATGTCTTTCTCATATGTTTTAATATATGTGTTCCCATAAACTTAAGCATGCAAAATATACTCATCCCTTTTGAAAACCTTAACTATATTTTTGCAAGGCTAATGAAGATTTGGGCTCATACTGAATTCTCAAAGCTATTAAAACCTAGAATGTTTCATCACATCTGGGACTAGTTAAGATAATTATTTTTTCTTATACCTTTCCCAAAACCATAACTTGATGGGTTTGCCTGAACATCAATTTGAGTTCAAACAAAACATCAGAAGGAAAAGAAAACTCATACATTTCAAAAGTGTATCAGTTGTTTTAGAAGAATCCTTGTGTTTCAAAATGCTGAAGTCTCAGAGGTTGATTCTTTTCTGTCTCTGGGAAGGTAGACAGAAGGAAGGAACTTGTTTTACGAAACAGACATTGTCCATCGGCTCCACTCAACTATTTTTTGGGGGAAAAAAACAACCAACCACCCAAATAAAAAACCCCACCCCTCAGCCCCAAGACAAGATAATTCAATGTTGTTTTACTAATATTGTAAGGTTGTCTTCTGGCAGGGATTTTTAACTACTTTCTAGTAGAATGTGCATTTTTTCCATTGAATTTCTATAATGGTCATTCCAAAATGGCAAACATGAATATGTGGTAAACTACTTGGTTTTTTTCACTTGGATTTCTGTATCAATATGCTTATTAAAAATGTTTAAATTTGTTATCAGTTCTGTCATACCCACACTTACTAGGCAGTGGTGAACATTAAACCGGATTCAGGCAAAAATGACCTACATAGACATCACCGCTAAACTGAGGAATATGGAAAGAGAATATGGCTATTCGGGGAGCCTAAATCAGTGCAATCAGACTTCTTAAATGTAGGTCATATATCCCAATATTGCTATAATAATACAAATTGGTCAATTTTAAGCTATTTGGTAAATAGGCCTCTCTGTATAATAAAGCTAATATTATCCCCAAGGGGGACCAACATAACTTATTCTCAGCATGTGTTGCAAGTGAAACGTATCTAAAATTAGGAAAAAATGCAATTATTCAATGTCAATAATTGAATAACTAGCTCTGCTTTTTCTTTATTCCATTTTGTAGGATTATTTGAATCTCTTGTATGAGGCTGGACTTGCCAAATTATAGAAAAGTTGATGGAAACCTGGGCTAGTGAAAAAATGGAGACTATTTGACTGTAAATCAAAAAGGTAGTAGGAAATTGCTGTACAAGCAATTATGAATTAAAGAAGAAAGAGGAGAGGATTTGGAAAAAAAGAATTAATAGGATTACTGGACGTACCCTCGTTGTCTGCCATCATAAGAAAATTTGAATGGACTGGGCATTGTTAGTCCACAGAACATATTAATAGAGTAGGGAAAAAAGTTCAGGTTATGGCAGTGAGATTCTCATAATGTAGGCTGATACCAATCCTGCCAGAATTTTCTTATAGGAGCAGAGTACAGCAATTAAGCTTGCTGTCCTTCAGTTGCCTGTGCATAAATTGGGAAGTAAAGCACTGCCTGCCTACTAATTTTGTCTTTTTAGCTAGATTGTAGATTCTTAACAGAAGCAACTATTGTTTAGTAAAGGCTTTGATGAGGGTGAAGTTAGTAGGCATTATAGAAGTAATCATACTACTAATAAAATTGAACAATTTAATACTGCTTAAACAATAGATTAACAATGTCATGTCTTCTATGGGCAAAGACTTTCAAAATTTTTTGGAAAAAAAAAAAAAAGGGTAAACAATCTTTTATCTGATAGCAAATTTCATGTTATCTTTTTGGTGATGAAGTAATAGCAAAGCTAATGCAAACTGGGTCATTTTCAGTCTGCGGTGCCAGGGCTTCCAGAGCTCCAGAACCAAGGCATCTGGGAGCTAGGAACCTTGGGGAACACACCTGTCAGTTTCCAGGGCTCCAAGTTTGCTATCAACTGACAAACTAAGAAGGAAACAAAATAGTGCAACAGAAATAGTTTGAGGTTTGGAAAGAGATTTCACACATCATGTGAAATAGCTCGGTTTCAATCAGTTGATTCTGCTGATAGTGAAAACAAAAGTAATAAAGGGAAAAAACAAAAAAAAACAAGACTGTATTTCTGACCATCTCTAAAAACAAACCATTTGGAGAATCTTATGTCTGCTGGGCTTAACCTGTCAGTTTTCTAAGAAAAAGGATATGAAAAACTGAAAGACTGAACAAACCACTGGATTTATTTGTCTGCATTCAGAAAACTATTCATAAAGTCTGATAAAATCAGCTATTTATACAGTGCTGCTAATAAAGAAAAATTATTATTTTAAGCCTTATCACCTTACTATTGTTTTCTAGCTTCAGCAAACTAATCAGCCTGGCCCAAGCTATGCAAAGGTGTAGAAGGATTAAGGATGTGAACTGGGCACTGTGGAGGGGCTGTAAAGATGCAAATTAGAAAGCAGTTTTCCATGTAAGTAAAATGTGATGTGTATATTTATTGAAGGATGACTTTTGTAATTAGTTGTTTTGAAATTGCATTGAAGGGCAACCATTTTACTGCTACTTTCACAGTAGCAATGAAACAGATTGGGGTGGGCAGGGGTGGAAATTAAAACCTGGTTTTCTATCAAACGTAAGAGAACCTTGGCTTTAACTCTCCAAAGTGTTAGACCACTCAGTCTCCTAGGGGAGATTATGATCTTCTGCAGCCTATACCCAAAGTACCTGAATGTACTCCATTTTAGATTGGTAACTCCAAGCACCTGGCAAGGCTTTTGTACTTAAAGCTAAGTTACACTTAAGTTAAATATGTTTAAAATTTCAGACCTATGCTAGCAAGCTTATGGAAGCAAGAGTTACCTGCAAGTGACTGGATATGTAATAAATAAGAGTGATCCTAAGCTAAGTAGATGAGCATGAATAGAATAAATGGAGATGAAGATTCCATTCCTTTAGCGTGTAGTCCAGAGCCTATAAAATGAAAATTGAGAGCCACCATTGTGAGGGCCAGATGGTGTTTTTGGCGCTCTTTCACACCAGATGTGTCTCTTCAGATAAACAAAGGCTGAGGTCTTAATTCATACTTGTGTTCAAAAGTAAAAGACCTTCTTCACTGTCAGATTCCAGACAGTTTCTCTGATGTTTAAAAATAGTTTGGAATTAAATGCATGATAAAATTTATTGCCTAACTAAGAAATAAAATGCATGTTGTATACCTATTCTTCATTGACACAATGCACAGCCTTGTGAAAGATAAACAGAGATGGCATCTTAAAAGATTTTTGGCTTTGTCTGTTCTCTGGCTTGAACCCCCCTTAAAAGAGCTAACATGGTAAAATAAGGCGTTCACAATATTTGGTCTAAATGAAAGTATTTGTTGGGATTTTTTTTTTGCTCCTAACTGATGAACATGAGATGGTAAACCAAATTTCTTTTGGTTTTGTTGTTGTTATTATTAGCAATAATGCTTTGTGTTTAAAATTAAAGGTTGTTAAAGTTATTTTGGAGATAAAAGATCCTTAGAGCCTAAGGATAAAAGTCACTTAGACATACTACTAGTTACATCAGGATATCATTAACTCTGCTCTAGTCCAGAAACCTACAATGTCATTTGCACAATACACGTTCATACAGGTAAATAAAATAAGCCATGACCCATGATTTAGTCTTAAGTGTAAACAGTATTGCCTGAGATCATAAGGCTAAACTCTGCCTTTGTCCAACAAAGTAGACATTCTTTTATTGTTCATTGACACTAGTCTGGTTCATGCTGTCCTATTGCTTTTCAACTTGTAAAATTGCAAAATCAGACCAAGAGAACAACTTTTCAGAGATTCACTACATGCAAAGTACAGGAGGTCAAGGCCCAGTAAAAAGCAGGACAAATTTAATCTGGGTTAGTATAATCCAAAATCACGGACCAGTATCAGTCTTGTCAAAGAAACAGAAAAATCTGAATTTAATTCACCACAACTTTACAAAGAAGTCTTCAGATGCTATTTATTCAAATATATGAGGAAGTATTGTCTATTTCAGGCTTCAGTAATGTTCTAATGTGCAAATATTAGTGATTTAGACATTCAGTGCCTTTAAAATTTTGAAATAAGGCATATCATCTGGAAATGTGTTCAGAGGTGGAAACTGAAGGACCAACAGTTGTGAAACTTTTCATTCAAAATGAAATGTTACTGTTTGAGTTTTATACAGATGTAGCAATGACTAATGAACAGTATGCACTGTTAGTATTGATACATCAGAACATGACACTGGCAGACTCTAAAGGCTGAAATATTTAATTCCTGATTTGATGGGGTTTTTTAGGCTTAATCTATTTTAAAACGTTATTTATATCTTTGTTTTATTTTGTTTTATTTTATTTTACTTTATTTTTGGTAAAGTCTGATACTACAAAGTACTGTGGAAGGGATTTGGCAAGGATTTCTCAACACTTCATGAGGCTGATAAAGCTTGATCCATTGCTTATTGTGATCAGTGTCCTCTCAGTGACCACAATAAATCAGAGATTTGAGATTTGAAAACCTACAGGTATATGACTGGTAGTAGTAACTACAGCCATAGTACATTTTGTTCACCAGAAAGCATTGTGTAAATATCCTTCCTGTACAACAAGTAACTGGTCTTTTTGATGATTTAAATTTCATTTTTCTTTATGCCAAAGAGAAAAAATCATGTGTTAAAGAATGAATTACAAAAAAATTTAGTATAACTATTACAATTTAACAATTGTTTTTTTCAGAGTAAGATTACCTGTAGGAATCCTACAGGTAAAGTGTAATGCCAGTGCATTGACAGAACATCAATTATTATAATTAATAACTGCTTCACTACATCTTGATTTCATAGACCCCTAAAACTTGCCCCCTCTATTCTGCTTTAACTAATGGATTAATTTACTTCATGTTATAATTTAGTGGTTGTATAAAAATAGAATCATAGCATGATAGAATATCTGGAGTTGGAAGGGACTGACAAGAATGATTGAGCCTAGCTCCTGACTCAACAGAAGGCAACCTAAATGTTAAACCATATATCTAAGAGTTTTGTCCGAACACTTCTTGAACACTGACAGGCCTGGGGCCATGATCGCTTCCCTTGGGAATTCATTCCAGTGCTTGACCACTCCTCTCAGTTCAGAACTTTTAAATCCTTAGTGTTGTTCATGCTAGATTTCTAAACAAAGACTGAATTTCAAATGTACAGCAGCTTCAAACTCAGGTATACCGAGATACACTTAAGTGTTTTTTTTGATTCCCCAGTTCAGAGTATATAAAACAAACTGTAAAAATCTGGTATATACAATATAAGAGTTTTAAAGTGAGAAATACTACTTTACAGGAAATTCTAGAAATTAACAGAGAATATCCTTCCTTCCTGTTGTCTTCATGTCTACAACTTTCAAAGTCAATAATAGTGTTATTTTTCAAATGAAGTTATTTTTCCTAATTGAAGGAAAGATTTTCAAAACAATAAAAATAATTTAGACACTAAATCTTATGTTAGCACAACTAAATTTTTGTATACCTGGTCCAAGTCATGTTACAAATGAGTAGCCTGTAAAATACAAACACTAAAGTACATTGATCCCTCCGTAGAACATTATGCTGAAATATCACAAAACTGTATAACAGAAATCTCTGCCTTAGCTCTTACTGAATGACCAATATTTCAGTGCCTAAATTTAGTTGCCTGTTATATATATCTTTTCATAAAATAATGTTTCCTGATGATTGAGATTATCATGATTTGTGTGTTAGTAAATTAGTATTTTTGCTACATGTTCTCATTATTTTTAGTTGAATATATTAAACTAAAGTTTGGTAAATGTTCTTATATGGAGATCTCCCGTCATTTGAGACTGCATACTCTTCAAACCATTCTTCAGACTTGAAACTTTATGGATAAAAAGAACACACTGTCAAACTATAACATCAAAATGTCACCAATGATTATTACAGTCTAATTCAGCAATATTTTACTGGACTAGGCTTAAAATACTTTGAGAAAATTCTCAGAAATGTAAACAATCTGGGATGTACAAGAAGAAAAGGGTAATGCCTGAGAAATACATAGAGACATCAAAGAAGAAAACAAGCAATTCTGAGCAAAATTATTTCTTTAGTACCCTTTTTGCTCATATTCTTAAAAATTCCACTTCTGGTTTAAACATCTTCTTAAATATGTGTCATAACATCTAAGTAATCACACACACATGGTATACTTAGGATGGAGTTTTTTAAGCTCTCATTTTGCAATTATTTTCACAATACAAACTATGACTGAACTGGGTGACCTTTCTTTTTGTTAATATGTGTGTCGAAAATCTTTGTTACTAGCCTATACTTGTGTTAAGGTATCCTAGGTTTATACAGCTACAGATACTTCTCATTGGTTCCAGGGTTTTGGTGCATATTGACATGTTCCTGGACTATGTCTATTGGAGTCTAAATGAAGATGAGCAGAAAGGAGGATAATACAGCTGTGGTCTTATTAGAAATCCAGATTCATCTTAAAATCCAGCATAATTAGGTTTATTTGAAAATTGTGTGTCTTATATATGAGTCCCTTTGTTGATTCGGGCTGAAGGGCCTTAACTAACTTGCAAGTCTGATTAGCTACAAATGTGAGAATACTTCACAAATCAAACATTAAATCCTTTTTATAATTGCTGTGATATTTTGGGCCAGCCATATAATTTATTATTAGGGAGTGCACGGAAAGTAATTTCCACTTCATCTTTGTGAAAACTGAATTTCTGAAGTAGTACTGTTAAGATTAAAAAAAAATACTCAAATGACTACTGTTACCTATGTTCCTCATAGCTATTTAGTTTGTTGAAGGTTTGTGTTAACCGAGAAACAATTTGCCATGCATTTCTGTCTGTTCTGCTTTTACATGACGAGCCGTACTGCCAAAATTCTAATTAGCTCCAACCTATCATCCACTTTGGAAATTAATTGTATTCCATGTGGCACCATGTAGGGTTAAGATGATTACAGTAGGAATTAAGAGTAATACTCAGTCCCTTCAAGAAAGTGCTTACTTAAGAAAGTAAAAAAGAACATGTACTTAACATTCATTGATGAGATAGGGTGCTTTTCCTAAAGGTTTTCCACTACCAGTGGAAATGCCAAAAGTATAAGTCTGAATTCCAGTGGCATTCCAATCACAGCAGACTTGCCCTTGTGTCAGCTGGTCACATCAAAATGGGTAAGAAATCTAGCCTACAATTCATTGTCCCTGGAAACAGAAAAAAGGAAGGCACCTGCAGTCTCCTGACATGCAAGTGAACAGTTTTTTCATTACTCTCAGAACTTCTGTAATCTGAACATTGCCACCCTACAGAAACGCTAACAGCTTCGGGAACTCACTTAAGACACTACTTGTCAACATCACAAGGTGGCACTGTAAATAATATTTGGAAATATAACTGTGTTTTAATTTGATGTTGCTGAGCTAGGCTTTCTTTTCCTGTGATGCTCAGATCTTCATCATCCCCCATAAATCACTTTTGCAGTCAAGCATGATTTTCAAGGAGACATTGACTGAGTGAATAACGCCTTCCAACACTAACATCAAAACCAACTATCCCTCACATAGTTCAACAGATATAGGACATCAAAAGTCAGAAATTGGGTTGAAAAATTTGGGGTCAAGCTCAACAACACAGTACAAGGAAGCTGTCACATCCCAGAAATCATAAAGAATTGGTATGTGCCTCAAAAAAACCCCAACTGTCTAAACTGCATTATTGAAGAAAAACACTATCTCACTCCCCAAACACCAGAAAATAGCTGCTTATCGCAAAGCCTTTGCTGCTTCTTTATTCATCAGACCTTTTGGGTACTACTTTTTACACAAATGGGACGCATCTGTTGGGCGTAACTGATTCTGCCTTGCATGTGAAGTTGAGGCAACAGAATGTGTAGGAACAGAGAAGGCTGGTTATCTTTTCCCTTAGAGCTGTAGCTTCCCTGAAAGACAAAAAATTTAGAGTGTCTTTCTCAGTTACGGAAGAAATAGTTGGAAAAATCTGATGATAAAGAAAGATCTCAGAATACAAGAAAGATGGTGAAATAAGTGTCCCAGAACTTTCATTTCAGTGCCTGAGGTAAATGACACAGTTGCTGCATAGGTACCATTTAACAAAGGTAATCTTGTATCCCTACTAATGTAATCATTCTTTCAGCTTCTAAAGAGGCTTCTGAGCCATAACTTTCATGCCGTTTCTCTGTGGCATTTGCTGTTCTTTTCACAGCTGACATAGCATATGTGCAAGAGAACGTCCCATTATTGTCATGTGAGTGAGTGTTATTGCTACAAGAATCTATGCAGAGCACAATGGCCAGAAAATGCAATGTACCTGCAAACTGACCTTGTACTACCACATAATAGGAATTTAACACATTGTTCCTTTCATCAGAATAGGATTTCATCAGAACTTTTGCTGCTTATCAGCTTGTTTAACATTAGTTTTATGTGTCACTGAAGTTAGAAGAACCGTAGCATTGTGTGGTAAATTAACTTACATGAAATTAAGGAGAGTATCAGCTAGAGTATCAGGAAGACAAAGTTGCTGACTAATACATTATTATGAATCAGAAGCATTCAGTCTTGTTGGTGACAGTTTTTCAGATGAAATTTTATCATCTCTTAATGTGAGTGTGCGCATTCACATACACATGCATCTGCATGGAAGAGTAGTAAATTTTTCATGAAATTAAGTATTAAAGCTTTTGTATTTTTTCTTTTATTTGAGGAAAACCATAAAGTTATTTGTTGTAAAGAATCTTGCAAGAAAAGTTCTCACTGACCTGATAAATATTTTTCAGTTGTTTGGGGGTTTTGTTTTGGTTTGGTTTTTTTTTTATTATTAATATTATTATTTCTTAGCTGGACTTAATATTTCATGGATATACACCAAAAAGAACTCCAGAACAATGTCAACTGTAATATGAGAGCACATGGTTAGGCCCATTTATTTCTTTCAAATTATGGTTTAGATGCTGCTTCAGCAAGTTTCTCCTGACTTTGTCAAGACACTTTCAGCAAGTGAATGAAAGAGCTCAGGATAGCTTATGGCACCATCCATCACCTTTACTAGCCAAGTATCACTGACAAAAGAATGACACAGAAACTGATTTAATATCCAGGCAAACAAAGTGAGGTATACAACCAACCTACACAGCAAAGAATCCAGGATGTATAAAATATCCTGTTTTCCACTGCAGCTCCACAGACTACAGACTTAGAGCTAGCATTGCTTGAAGCTGTATTCCTTATGTCTTGCCTAAAAAGTGATTGTTATGATGATACAGTCTATGGAGAACAGACAAATATTAAAATGATAAAAAGTGGGTTTCTTCATTAATAGCAAAAAAGTGAGGCTATCCACTATAGCCCCATATATTTTGGTTAATAGCTGGAGAATTAGGTTGACTGCTCCATACTGTAAATCTCTGGGGACCAGGATAAGAGCTCTACAGTGACAAGCAGTTCCTAAGATGTTTCTGGATAGGCTGCAGAGCCAGGGTTCTGGTTTGGTGTAGGATTAAAGTTTGGGACAGATATGCTAATTTGTTACTAGTTCCTGCCAGATACACAGACCTAGGATGCATATTATATATACAGAAGTGTAGAGCTTTCAGCTGTTTACTGTACTGATGTCTGGGTCTCAGCTGTGATTGCAGTTTGGGTTGTGATAAGACTTAAGAAGGGTTATGATGCTTAGGATTAGATTTTGGAACCAAGAAGTAAAATACACACTTTCTTGGTTTGGCAGGATCAATTAATAACAGCAGCTGAATGTTGGTTGAATGGTTCCTAATTAGCTGGGGGCAGAAAGGGATGTCATCATTATGGTAGGGAGCAGGGTTATGACTGGGGAGACAGTGCTGAAATGCATAATTTACTGTTAGATTCTCCTTGATCCATGCTGTGAAAATAAGAATAGTGCAGTAGACTCATGATTCAGTATCCAGAGTCTGTAAATGATCCTTCTTAATGAGTCCATTAAATAAAACTCTGTTTCTGAGTGTATCCCACATAGTCACAGGTAAGACTATATTGGTTAATTGGGAAAAAATACCTAAGGAAAGTCTTATGAATTCAGCAAATGTAAATAGATAAACAGCAGGAAAAAATACATAGTCAATCTAAAAATAAAATTAAAAAAATATATATTTTTTTTGTCCCTTGATAACACTTGAGAATGCAAGCATCAGAATATATTCTATAGAAGAGCTTTTATGTCCATTTTCACAATCACTTATTTATCTATAAACAAAATTGCATACTAGATTTTGGCATTTGATTTTAAATGAACATATTGATTCAAAGCAGTTTAAGTAAAGTGTCCATGCACATGCAACATTTATCAGTGCTCAAACACAAAATCCTTCAAAAATAATGATGGACCAATAAACATAGTTATAATTTAATTTTTTACTTCTGTTGACTTAGAAAAATCAACAAGTAATTTTCATTATTATATTAACTACCATAAAAAGTTGGATATGATAATAAAGGCTATAGTTTTGTTTAAAAAGACATATGTCATTGTATAGACTAGGATCTAAAACAACTGTGTGGAATAATTTTATATCTAGTTGCAAAACAGTATTATTTTAGTCCCTGTCTCCATATTATTCTATATTGTTAAGAAATTTTACTTTATGTCTTTAATACCTTTTCAGAAAGAGTTGTAGAAAGAGCTGTCAAGAAACTGAAGCTTGAAGCAGTCTTATACCCAAAAAAGCCAATTTGTCAGATTAGAGCAAAAGATTATTATATTGTCCCACAACACTGGTCAAGGTTTCAAAAGTTTTCCTATTCTATCTTGTAATGTTATCAAAATCTTTAATAAATCATAGAAAAAATAATGGGTCTAAAGACTCTAGCAACTGAGGTACTACTGAGCATTAAGAAAAACAGGCTTCAAGACCTATTTTCTTTTATACCGCACAGGAATAACCACTGAAGTTTTGCCCATTTTCCACCAAGGATACCTCAGTTACAGCTAAACATTTTGAGGAGAGGAGGGAAGAGGGAGGGATATTCCCAACATAATCCATTTCAAATGTTGGTTTTTTTTGTTCCAGAATAAGCATATTTTGGGACAAATTTCTGATGACTAGTAGAAGACAGACACAGTGATGATTAGCTTACTGTAACCATTGAACAGACAACAGTGTTTTGTGCAGTTAGAATTGTCTGAAAATAAAGCCTAGTTGTAAAGTGTTGGCAAAAATGAATAGATTAAAGTTGGTTTTAGGCAGGTCGCATCCTCTGAGGCCATCTTGAGTTGATCCAGCAGTTGGAGATAGGGAGTAATTATGGTCATGGTTAGGGATGAAGTTTAAACGGTAAGAACTGAAGTAAATACTGCTGTTGGATTCTGGAAGACCAAGAAAACAAGTTGATTATTTCCATTTTTATAATTAGATTTTAAGCAAGGAAAAATGTCTGGAATACTTATTGCTAAAGATAACATGAACATTGATGCTTTGACATTGACATTCACAGTTGATTGTTGTATGAATATTTATATTCTAGCTTATAATTCTGATCTTCTGTTCTTACCAAACCCTATTGTTCTTGCATGATGGGGGGTGGGGGGGTGGGGGGCGTGGGGGTGACGTGTGAGCACACACGGAATTTAAGAGTTTGAACCTTTGGATTATCCTAATCCTAATTTTAAATTGGGCATCAGCAGCCCAGTTGCCCCCCAAACTAACTGGGGTCTTAAGTGTAAAAGAAATCACTGCAGCAATTAGTATAACTCTACAGGCTGTTTCAGACCCTAACTGTAAGTAACCCCTATGCTAACCCTAAATATAGCTAAGAAACAGATTTCCTCCAAAGACCTTAGGAAAGACCTAATGAGAAATCACTCAACTGTTCATCTCCCAACATTTTTCTAAACTCTATAGAATATGGCAGGATGCTATAGGAAATTGTTTGTAACAGTGAATGAAGCTGGACTCTTACCTTCTCCTTAATTTTAACCTTCACCCTGCTTTTCTACCAAAAAAAAGCCCAGGGAAGAGTCATTCATCCTCTTATAATAGTGCCTACTCTAGTATTGCAGATGGGATAGGCTGCAGCAATAGAAGAAGCAGTTTTAACCCATGTCAAACCCCAAATTTACCCAGAGTTCAGTAATTCTTAGTAATTACCTCAGAACAGCTTTTAACCAGTTACTATATCTGCCCCTGATAGCTCCCCTTCTACTCGTGGCAGCCTTCTAAGATCAAGGAGAAAGCCTCCCAATGTCTTCAACCCCCAAATTATCGTTTGTATGAAGAACACTCCATTCTTCTCCACCAGACCCACAAATATTAATCAGATTCACCCCTGTGGGATCCAGGCACTTCAGTTTCACAGCAGCACTCCACAAGGCTAACTTATCTCAGAAAGATGGACTGGCAGGATGTGCTGAAAAAGCTGTTTGGAGTCTCTGGAAAGGACTATAATTCTTCTCCTGAGAAAACTGAGTCAATCAGATGGAGAAAACCAGCATGTGACAGTTTCTGGGACATTCTGGGACAAACTGGATTGAATTTTGTGGGGGCAGTAGACACAGACTCAATGAAAAATCCTAGACATGGACAGAGGTATCAGCTTAAAGTTGGAAGAATGAAATTAAAAGGACAAAAGTAGAGATCATGGAGGGCCTTATCCAAAAGCCAAGGTATGTGATACGAATGGACCCTCCTGGGCAAAGGCTAGGTTGAATATATTTCAGGACTTTGCTAGAGATTTTGGTGCAAAAAAAGGACAGGTTATATGACTGGGTTTGGTGGAAAAGGACTGAAAGCGCAGGACCTGGGTTCTGAGGCTTTAAAGGAAGTACTCACTGGTGAGTCAAGATAAGAAACCAGACTGGAAAAGGAAAAAGAGGTTTTATTTTAACAAATAAAATTAACAATTGAAAGATACCATCCTTATATCAAGTCTGCAGTGCTGCGGAAGAGAACAAATGGTGGTCAGTGAAGCTCTTGTGTGGCAGAAGAGACAGAAAAAAAGCTCTTTTGCCTTTGTACAAGAGTAAGTTACTATCTGTTAACTCCAGTCACATCACATACTTATAGTTACTGTATGGTATCAAGAATGAACAGCAAGTGCTAAGAAGAGAGAGGAACCAGGGGCACATCTTCAAAAGACTCCATAATTTAGATAACCAAAGTCTTCTGATTTTAGTCATCTGGACCCTTTTTTCCCAGAAAACAGTTATTTCTTCAGTTATATTCTTTAAGTTCTTTTAAAAGATATAATGATAATCAAACTTTTCCATTATTGTTTTATAATAATTTTCATCATCTTAACCTTGTAAAAGGCATTTACTGTATTTTTTTCTCACATTAAGAAAAAACAACAAAGCCCCCTCAAACAAACAAACCAAATCAGTTGGCAAAAAAAGAATCGGTTTATAGACAAAAATTTGTGAAGAGGTGTTGAACTATGAACTCAAATCACTAGACTATTATTTAATTGGGACTGGAATCTTTCTTGAACACAAACCCATAAACTTATTCATTCAGCCAATGCAATCAGGAAAGAAGGGAGGTGGAAGGGAGCAGTCTGACACTGAAAAATCAGCATTTTAGTTATTAGGACATGATTCTGTGATACCAAATGACCACACTGCTCTCAGATATAGATGACATGGAGCAGGAGCTTAAACTTAAATCTCCCATATTTGAAGTGGATATGGGAATATTGAACATCAAACTGTTGGGTGCAGCTTCTTCTGACTATTTTGAGAGATCTTACACTCTAATAAAGACTAATGCTGAATTCCAAGACTTTGATATCTTTTACAAAACAGACTTCCTGTTTCTAGCCAGCCTTTGTGTTATGGAATTTCAGAAAGCAAATGAGTACACTCTTGGCAAACCCGTATTTAAGCACTTGAAAAATTGATTTATGAGAATTTCAGCTAACCTGATCCCAACTTTGAGGAAAGTAAACAGTGTCTGTGTTCATCTGCATTCGTAAACAGGCTGTAGTATCAGGAGGCAGCACAGCCCCAGCAGTCAAACTGATGCTTTGAATTCAAACTTATAGACTGATGCACATTAAAATCACACCCTAATGATAAGTGCATTTAAAAACCAAGTACATTAATATAACATAGACTGCTTTGTCCAAATATGTAAATGTTACTTTTGGAAGAAGGAAAAACAATAATATTTTTAGGTGCTAAAGGAAAAGAATTTATGGGCCTAGAAAATGAGAATGTACTATTCACCCTAGACCTGGTTGCTTACCCAGTTAATTCAATTGAGGGAACATATGCTAATTGCCAATTGTACTACAGTAATACTTTGAAATGCGTCTGTGAAATACACAATTACTCAAAATATCCTTCTTTATTTAACTCAAGAGAATCTAGCAAGGAAGCTTAACTTTGAAAGTGACTTTTCAATTAAGTACATATAGAAAAATCCATAATTTTTGCATTTTTGTTATATATGCACACAGACACACACATATGCTTTTCATGGTATACAGAGGATCTTTGGTGAGGCTACAGTTTAGGTGTAGTTACAAGGTTGGTTTGATAATTTGTGCTAGCCTGTGGAGCTGAATAAGTCATTGGGAACTTAATATAGATGCTACCCACTCGGCTATCAAGCTTAGCCTTTTGCTGTCTTAGGCAGCCATACCATGGAGCTACATCTAAATATATTAAAATCTATAATAATTTAGATTATAGGTAAGATTATAGATGGTTAGATAATTAATTACATTAGCTAAATAGATAAGGATCATTTAGAAATTAGAATATATAGATTATTAGCCTTGATAATGAAATCCCACTTCAGAATCTTTCTCTTCTGATGGTCAAACCTCTCCTAATATCCATCTTAACCTTCACTATGGACAGTTAAATTAAAGTGCACATACTTACATTTAACTAAAAGTTTGACCTTGGCAGATAACAACACACATTCCTCAGGAAGTACTTGGCTTCTGGGCTGGTTAGCACCATTCCCATGGAGGTGAGGAGTTGACTGTGAGTTAGTAAACCTGACAAGGAACAGGGTAAATTAGTTCCATATTTCTCTGCTCATATATGTCTGTATGCATTATTCACTGTCCTGAAGCCATTTAAGCCTATTATCAAAGCACTGAATATTTTTCATAAAGCCACTGGTATATCTTTTTCATGGACAACCATATTTTCTGTCTAAATAATATTTGCTCTATTAAAAAAAAAAAAAAAAACAACGAACAAACAACCCAAAAGAGAGCAAATGAAAGAAATGTAGTAAAATACATGCAAAAATAGAAGCAAAAATATTTAAAAGATATCATTGAATCAGTTCAAGCAATTTGTGCCTGCTGGAGTCTGCAAGATGAAATTAAAAAAATGTATCTATGTAGTTGTAACAAAACAAAGCAATTTAACAAGTTTTCTATTTATTTTGTTGATGATGCAAACTCACCAGCAGAAACAGAAAACTGGGTAAAAACCAAGAAAATCACTACATATGTTACTTTATTTCTTGCAGCTTTGAATTTGCATTGCATTGATGAACCAGTTAATGGAATCTGTAATATTGGTCTAGATTCAAAATAGTCTCTATTTGGTTGTTAATGATTAAATTATGAATAATTCATAAAACATGAAAATTAATCAACTAACTGATATTAAATGCCCTGTTGAGGGAAAACAAATTCTTCACATGACTGAGTTCTGTTAAGTCCCTGATTTTTTATGTATAACCTGGTCTTAGAATTCTGTGTATGTTACAAGATAAACAAAGTCCTGTTTAAGAAGAAATGTTCCCTTGACTAGCCAGAGTATAAATGCATGTTGAATTATGTATGAATATTAAATATGGTTAGGGGGAAAAGAACACTTTTTTGCCATTTTGATCTAGCTTTGAATGATAATATATACTAAATGGTATCAATTGATAACTTCTAGAAAGAAAACATCAAAAATGAAAATAATGTTATGCATGTATTTCCTATGAAGCTAATTTTCAGTGTCAGTTAAATACTTTTTTCAGTGGTTATGGCCTAAAATCAAAGATTTTTCTGTCTGCTTTTAATGCTGCACTTTTTTCTTCAATTAAAAAAAATAACTATCTGACTGCGGTGGGACTAGCATTTATTGCAGCAGGGACATTGGATCAGCAGTCACTGGGATTATTTCTTAGATTTGCTCTACAGACTAATGTTCTAATCATGCCACCCTACTCTTGTACTGTCTCTTTTGGACATAAATTCACAGAAGCACTAAATTTGTATCATAGACCTGACATGCACTTAAAAGTAAATTTATATATAAGTTAAGAAGAAAAAGGATAGATTTTAAAGTTTCATTGTCAGTTTTGACTGTAGCCATGCTTCATTGTTTGTAGTCTTCTCAGATAGCATTAACAGATACATAATATAGCCAGGTCACTAAAGTGTCACCTCCCAGACCACCTACTGATTTGAATGGAAGGAAATAGTGTGGATCATAAAGTGCTGCTATAAAGTATGAGCCATAGAGATATGATAACACAGGCCATATTCCATGATCTGCTCTGATTTAAGTTGTTTAAATCAGTGCAGATGAAATCTCAACACTTCCACATTTCAAAAGACTGTTCAGCCACAATATCAGAACTGAAATTTCATTTTCATGGTCATCTTCAGTTGGGTTTATTTACATATATTTTCTGAGATACAACTTTCATACTGACTTACCTAACTGTTTTTTGGAGAAAGAAATAAAGTAAATATTCAGATGTGTAGATTTTCTTACAGTTCCTCAATATATTCAAACAGATTTACATATCAGCATAGCTATTGATTAAGGTAGATGCATAGTTATTATTTTGGTCTAAGAATAAACGAGGCTGAAACCAGACAAATGAATACAGAAAGTGTCACTAATGAAATGCATAGAATCTAACTTTTACAGTAGTTGTGTAATTTTATTTTTTAAGAATTTACCTAAAGATTAAAATAAATCTATTTAACTAGGAATTTATTTTCAATATTCTAAACAATTTCCCAGTGGAAAAAGAAAACATTTTAAAAGGTTTTAAAACAGCAAGCAGATATTTCTTGATTTAAATTGCTTCAATTTAAAACTTTAAGCTACTTTACTTTTTTTTCGTGTTAATGCCAATTATAATAAAGTGCTTCTCCCAATATTCATCATAATTACAGATCATTCTATTTCAATACATTCTATTTTTAAAGACCACTCTGGTATCCATCATATTAACTTTTTCTATACTTTAACTTTTAAACTACAATTAAGTTTATCTTACACAGCTTTTGTCGCAGTCTCCTTCAACATTCTGTTAATTTTGCTATCATGTTACACAGATAAAAGAATTTTGCTCTATTTTCATCTTTCATTGTAAAAATATTTCAATTTCTATTCAGGCCTCAAAGAATGTTATAAATTTGTTATTTATTCTGATACCTTAATTAAGACCCAAACTTGATTTATTATCCAAAAGTATATTATCCAAATTTTACCTTAGCTTTGAGAGCAAAAATTCAGCCTAGGTTGATTCTCATGTGAAAACCAGATAAAGGAAATGTATTTCTGATAAGGCATCATTCAGCAGTGAGCATAGTAGGGTTTGGGATTATGTTTTCCTTTTCTTGTAATTCTGTTCTATCTCTTTTTTTTTAATTTTATTTTATTTATTTTGTATTCAGACAAACTACGCACTGAAATCAAGCACTTATGACCATCAAAGATTTCAGTGGCACACAACTACTAAGGTTTTCTGAAGTTTCCTTGTTCGGAGCTGTAGTGAGGCTTTTAACTGCACAAGGCATCTCCTATTTCTTTTGGATTCCTTGTAGCTATCACCAGAGAGATTCCTTCTCATCCACTGGCACAAATATAAAGACAGCAGCAACAGCAGTGAGACCAGTCTGGCTATGCTGGCAACCTTTGCTCTTGCACTGGGCTGTCCATGCGCAACCAGCACTGGGCTTCCTCCAGGATGATGGCTTGCCTTGACAAATGTGGAGTGAGAGTACAGGAGGATGGAGGGAAGAGAAGTCTTATGGTTTAAAAGGAAATTAAAGAGGTTGTCTTGCCTAGATGGAATGGATACGATTATTGTCATCACACACAGGGCAGGCATGACAGACAGTGATGAGCTATTGCAACTAAAAGTCAGTAACAGCTATAGACTATAAAATGAGTTCACGGGTTAAAAAAACCCAACAAAACAAAAAAAAACAAAACAGTTGTCACTGTATCACTCCTAAATCTTACTCTTTTACTGCCAGATTTTACTACCAATAAAACTTTGAGTGCAACATCCCAAGGAGATTACCAAGGAAAAGAAGTCCTGAATATTTCCTTTAGGTTGGACATAACTTTCTAAGTGGAATTTGTATATTATGGTGATTGAGTTAGGAATGAACGGAAATAACAGTAGATGTCTTCTCTGTTTCTATATTGCCAAATAATCTGATTTGAACTACCCAAATGAGATGGGATAAAGAGAGGTTATTCTGTCATTTCACAGAGGCCTTTAAAAGGGAGGTGGTGTGATTTGATAGCAGTCACTAAGGCTGGCACCAGGAAGACCTGAGTGCCTTGATGAAGTTTACAGTGATCACAGAGCTGCAGAACCGGAAAGACTCAAAGCAGCCATGGAAAACTGATTATTCCTTTGTTTTTGCACACTTGAGGTCTGGTATTTTGTTTGTCCTTCATTCTTGAGGCTAAACAACACTTTAAACTTCCCTAGATAATTTTTCACTATGATCCTCTTTACTCATTCAGTTGGTCTACATCTCATTTGAAGTGTAACTGCCAAAGGAAAACAGATTTTTTTTCTTTTGGAGTCTTAGCAGTGTTATGGAAGGGGGACTTCATGGTTTTTTTATGTCGGTGTAATTATAATCCTGCACAAGAATGGTTTACTTTTCCCTCCTTCATCTGTTTTTTAATACATTTACTTGGACAGTAAACTTTTTGAAAAAGGGACTTTTGCACATTTGTAGAATGCCTAACACAAACTTGTCCTATATCCCATTTTAGGCTCTAAGCCAACTGTAATACGTGTACAGAGTTTGTGAATGACTGTAATTTCTATTACTGCTAATGGACAGCATGCTTCAAAGTTATTTAGAAATTAAAAACTTTATCATCTAACACTCTCCCTTCAAATTCACTTGAAATTGCTGAGTTATCAGATCTCCAGTAAGACCTACCATCATTTCAAAAACAGGCACAGAATACAGACAGAAATTATTCCAGCACACTGGATGAAGACTTCTGCATACTTGATGACATGCTCATTGAGCTAATCTAGGTTTCACAAATTACTATGACTTTGTTTATCAGGTTTCATTCTCTCATCTTAGACACCCTATTGTCCATGAAATAAATGCATATGTAGGGCAAACCCCCCTAAATGGGAACAAATATATAGTATCAGTTTCCCCTGTATTTTGAGTTTACTGTGTCATCTGAAATAAATGGGGGAGGAGGAAGGACATCGGTAACTAAAAATTGCAAAAGGGCCGTGTTTGCCATTTTCTGTGAGCAAGAGATATGTGCTTTCTGTTTTCAAATGAAAGAATATTTTACTTAGCAAAAGCCTCTAGGTATTAATAATGGAGGAAAAATAAGCACTTTATCTAGAGGAAAATGGCTTCAAAGTTGTCACTACTTCTTTAATTCATATGGTTGTAAGTTCTTCATACTAATGTGAGCAAAGGAATTATTGCAACCCTTATCTTCTGATTTCCTATTTTTATAGGTTTGTGTCACAACATTACTGTTATTTAAAAGCAGAAGGTTGCATTTAATTGCTTAGTAATTACCCAGTTGCAGAGCATTTGTAGAGATTAATGACAGACTGACAAAGGTTGATTGTCCTTGATATAGTTAAGAGTATACTGCACAGAATAAAAGTTTAATATGGAGTTACAGGAGATCTATTCAATTTGCTCTATTCTCAAACATGGTCACTACATTGATATGCATAAGTGTTTGTTTGTGTATACATATGTGTACATATATATTATATGCATAAAACTTTTTTTTCACTAGTCTGTGTTGTGACCAGTAGCACTGCAGTTGTCCCAACAGTGAAGACAGAGTGCAGATTTTTTCATTATCTGTGCCCTGTACCAGTAACAACTCTTTATTCTCACTAGGAAGAGTTCTACAGTAACAACAGTTAAAATACCAGCTTGTACTCATTAGTCCTGCCTCTTGCTATAGTTAGTGAAGTAGCATCAGCATTGTGCAAGAAAGGAATATTTTTCAGCAAAAATACATTAGTGAATGTGACTGGAAGTGATTATAAAGCAAAGTTCATCATAGATAATGACACTCTCACCTGGTAAAAGCAGCAGAATAGAATAGAGTTCCACATCTCTGCAGTATTCACTCTCATCTGAGCACCCCAATTAGCACTGAGCCTGCCCTCAAGTCACAGATTTCTCTTTTTCACTGGATCACATAAAGCAAGATCATAGTTCAGGACCTTAAGTCTCTAATAAACTATTTCTTGATGATTTCAAACAGTGACATCCTGTCTATTCCACGTCTCTACTGGGCATTGAAAAAAATCTTTCAATGGTAAAATTTCTGCCTTGTGGGCCCAGAGAAAGATGTAGAGTTGCAAAACTAAGGTTTGACAAGAACAGAAACGGATATAGTGACAAGGTTTCTTAATTTTAAAAGATAATAAAGTTCTGAATACTGATCATAACATCATAGTGATGTTTTCTATGATAGACTCATAATGTTTACATTTGTGTGCATATACATATATACACACAACATATACATGTTATGTATTGTATTGAGATATATATACACACATTTGGTATATATTATATGCTATTTATTATACTACAGTAGTGATATTATTATCAGATAAATAAAATCACAAAACCCAATCAATTTATAGTGTAAACTTTTGGTTTAGGCTCAGATCTATTTCAGCCACAAAATCTCCCTAACGAAGAGTTATTTTTAGTTTTTTCAGACTGCCCACTCTGAATTACTTCACTTTCAGAACTGTATTTAACCCACCTAAATATAATAGAGGCTAATGATTTAATGAGAACTTTTGGGCAGAAAATAACAGCATCAACTACCTATTTTGGCAGCCTGGATGAGGTATTGTACAGTTTTCAAAGCAAGGCTGTACAGGCAGCCTTTAGTTTCCTGCTCCCTTTATCTCTGTGCTTAAACTTTCTGGATTAAAATGTTTTATTCTAACGTGTTTCATTTGCAACCAGGTTTTAGACCTCCTAGTGCAAAGTTTATTACTGAAGTATTGGGGTCTAACCTTCTTCCACTGTTAGAATGAATATGCTAACAGGGAACATAATTATGATAAGTGTTTGAAGGAAAAAAAATATCTCAGTTCAGACCTGGCACAGATCGACTCTGACAAAGGTGTATTCCTGTTAACTTCTAGGGAGACATTCCAGGTTAACAGATATGGAAGTAAGGCAGCAGCTAATAAATATCTCCTACCAGCTCCAAAGGCAACCTTGCTGTCTTTGATTAAAATTGTGTTAACAAAGGAGTCTAACTGGGCTGCTCCTTTGCCATGCTCCTTTCAAACCTGTGTTGGGTCAATGTAAGGATAACAGCAGCTGATTATTCTTTCATGCACCACAGTTTATGCCTCCAGTACTCAGTACTTAGGTATGTGAACATACCTAAACATTTTGACTAAGAGGTTTAAAGATTGTTTGGGATATTATGGGCTGTTTGTATCAGCCAAAAAAAAAACCAAATGAAAGGGGACTCTAATGCTCTAGATGAAATCTTGTTTGCTTACAAAAGACTGAAGCCATCCACCTGGCTGGTGACCTCAGGAGGCTGCTGCGGTGGTGGCTCTGTCTGGTGTGAGGGGTCTCTGACCTGAATCTTTAACTGGGAAGAGCAGGGGCCTGGCAGCTAAGGGGTGTCCCTCATTGCTTCCCCCTGCCCCCCCACCCCCCAGCCTTCTCTCACAAGCTGCTCCTCCAGCCTGGCCCCAGTCCCATGGTTGCAGGGCCTCACCCCACAGCATTGCAGGGTGGTGTGTGTCCTTCTGTCTGGGAGGTTTCTTTGGATTGGGGTTGCTCCCCTGAAGGGCTGCCCTCCTCCCCCTCAGTATCAGCTGCCTTCGTGCCCTCTCTGAGCTGGAGTGACCCCCAGCTTGGAGAGAAGCATGTTTAACAAGATGCAAGTCCTGTCCACAAAGCTATGCAATGTGACAGCATTCAGGATTTAGCCCAATGCCTCTGCTAACAGTGCTCAGACTCATCACCAGGCTGCATTTAATTGATTTCCTGATTACCTGCTCCAGGAAGGACTGTGAAGAGAGGAGCCACATTTATCCTGATTTTAAAAGGACTTCTACTTCCAACAGCTCCAACTGGAACACAGGAATCTTCCAATGTTATGTTTCATTCATACAGAAAAAAAGGATGCTAGCTTCTCTGTTTTTTTTCAGTGACTAAAGCTCTCAGCTTTCTCAGATAAAAGACAAACCTTAAACAAAAGCAGTGGCATGCATGTGATATTGCCCCAGCCATGCAGATGACATGTTGAACATGAGCAATGGATGCTCATATAGTAACCACTCTGGAAGTGGGGACCCCAGCACTACTGTAGTAGCAGTCCATGTAGAAGTAACAGCATGTTCTCCCAAAGAATGCACAGGTGAAACACATGTTCTCTGTCTTCAGCAGTTGTTAAATAAAGCTCCAAAGTGCCATCTCATACCTCAGTGCAGGCAAAATGGATTGTCCCGCTTCTGGATTTACACTACATGCTTTATACTGACAGAAACTATAGTAAACTAATCTTTCACATTTAAACATACCATTTTACAGAAAATGGGGTACATAACCGCACAAAATTTATGGATTCTTTGCTGAATCAGGTCTTAGGATTTTAGTCTTTAAATGTTCTGTTAGTGTTTCAGCTTAAAACAAAATTTCCACCATCTTTTCCACTCCCGTACAGGAGATGGATACTGGTAAAGGTATCTCAATATGCTTCCAGCAGCTGACAAAATGGGTACGAACAGATGTTAACACAATAGGCTAGACTGACAGTCTAAAATGAATACCTTCAGGAATCACTGACCTTCTGGAATTAGCAGTCATCTTCTATTATATCCCATATATCATGGCTTTGCTATACTTGATGTTCATCTAAGCTTATTTTATCACACCTCCTTCTGGTATATTCTGAAGTGCAGCTGCCATATTTTTTATTTTTATTTTTTTCAGTGAGTTCCCTAATCTACTGCAGAATTCTCAGTGCTTCAGTATGTCATGTATTGTTGATTTTTGTCTGCTATTTTGCATGCAATTCATCTTACTGTAGCTCCATTCATGATCTATGAGGCAAATGATTTCACCTGTCAGCTTGCAGTGCCTCACAGATCCACTGAAAATGAACACGTGGGAAGCTGAGCTCAAGCAGCACTCTGTGATTTGCTTGTTTCTGGGATGGGTCTAAGCTATGCATCATTCTTCTCCATTTATATTGAATGCTGCTGTTTCATCATCTGGCCCAATAAAACAAAACGCTTGTATGAAGTGTTAGTTTGCTGCTGTGTGGCATGCAGGGCTGAAAAGAAGCAAGAGAAAAACAGATTTCTTTCCTATATATAAAGCTTACAGCAGTGATGCTGTGCTAAATATAGCTGAAACACAGAGCTCTAGATGTGACAGTCTTAATATGATCACCCTGTTGTTAGGGGCTACATCTGAGAGGTGTCTGTGTTTAGTTAGAAAGCATATGGGTTGCTATTTCAGATGTTACCAATGACACGACTGTGTATTTATATATATAGAACTAGGTGAAGATGTTTGTTTCTAGCCTAAATAATATTTTGAAATTATTTTCTGGGCAAGCCTGGAACTGTTCTCTGAGGAAAGAGAGATTCTTCTTTCAGAATAGCCAAAAGCACGGTTTATGGGGCATTACTTTGGGATGTTAAAGATGTGCATTCAAATCTCTTCCCTGCCCACCCACCAAGCTTTTCTGTGGTGGGTAGACATTCACAGCACAATTCCCTTAATCTTCACTTGGAGGTATTCTATCTCATAAAAGTAATGGAGTTTTCACTGAAGCAAGGGTACAAACTTTGTTTTCTCAAATCCCCTCAGAGTGTTTTACATCTCCCTCCAGCTTCTGGATTGCTGATCTTCCTTGTCTCTCTTGCCTGGTGAATGTTTTAGTCATGGCACACAGGTGAACACAGTATTCTTTTGGGCTGTTTACTACACGGCAGGCACTCTGGTTCAAACACTTACTGGGAAAAAAACCTGTCTCCACTGGCTATCCTGACCACCAGGGATTGATTTTTTGTTGATTTCCCCCTGCCCCCACTCCCTTCCAGTTTTGAAAAGTAAGTTTATTGAAAAGCTAAGAAAAATGGCAAATAATTTTTTTTCTACAGCAAGAGTGGCTTTTGTGACTAGGAAGATGTCTCGGTTTCAGCTGGGATAGAGTCAATTTTCTTCCTAGCAGCTGGTACAGTGCTGTGTTTTGGATTTAGGATGAGAATAATGTTGATAACACGCTGATGTTTTTAGCTGGTGCTTACACTAAGTCAAGGACCTTTCAGTTTCTCAGGCCCTGCCAGTGAGGAGGCTGGGGGTGCACAAGAAATTGGGAGGGGACCAGCCAGGACAACTGACAAAACCTGGTTAAAGGGATATTCCATACCATAGAACATCATGCTTAGTATATAAACTGTGGGGGTTGTTCAGGGCCTGCTGGTTGCTGCTGGGGGACTGGCTGGGCATCGGTCAGCAGGTGGTAAGCAGTTGTGTTGTGCATCACTTGTTCTGGTTTTGTTTTTTTTTCTTTTGGATTTTATTCCTCTCACCCTCTCTCTCCTTTTCAATAATACTAATAACAACAACAAAACAAAAAAAAAAATATTCCAAATACTAAATTGTCTTTATCTCAACCCATCAGTTTTACCCATTTCCCGATTCTCCTCCCTAGGCTGCTGCAGTGGGTAGGGAGAGAGCGAGTGGCTGCATGGTACGTAGCTGCGGGCTGGGGTTAAACCACACCAGTAAAGCAATAAAAACTGCATTAGAGAAATGCTGATTAGTCACAGTTGTAATTTAAATACAGTCAGGGAAACTTTTGTGGGTTTATATTATTTAAGCAATGTATATGTGCAGTGTATATCATTCCAGTGTTACATAGATTTGACTGAGACATTAAGCCATAATTCTGATACCATCTAGTGCCTGGTCTCTAAAGAGATGATCAGTCCCTGATAAGAAAGTTCCCATCAGATAGGACCTGCTATATAGACGTGTCTGTGCTTACTGCATTTCACTGCTTGCTTCAGGGAGCCAAATCTTGTCCTCAAAATACAAAGAGATATCAATGCTTTGAGTGGTATAAAAATACAAATACCTTTCTCATAACTGTGCTGTGAGTGATGTTTATTACACCTGCTTTCTGCCAAGGAAAATCCAGAAGTCATCATTTTCTTGAGGGCTTTTACAATATTACTTCAATATTGCATATTGATGTAATATGTAAGCATAAATGGTATAATAATCAAATGAAATTATTTTCTTAGTACAGGATTCTAAGGCATGATAATACATTTAGTAATGATGAAATAAGAATATTCTTCACAAATATTTTTTCCCTTAATTTGTTTTTTTATGTGATCATGCTGTCTATCAGTCACCCACAATGAGTTTTCACCAGTCTTAAACAACTACTAAAAAAATATAATTTCAAATATAAGTCCTTCCTTGTACCCTTGCTCCATTCCCCTAAATATGATGCTGAATAGAAAGATTCAATTACTTGTTCTTGGAAATAAAAATTGTGAGAACTCTCTGATTATCCGTTTATTCTGGTAGCAGCAAGTTAGCCAGTCACCCAGGCAGATCCATACAGGAAAGAAAATTAACATGGAGCAATGAAGTATTCTGTCTCTTGGTAAGGATGTCACATTCAGTATGGTGGGGAAAATTAGAGGGAATTTAGAGGCAAGGAACCACAAATCTCTAAGACACCATGGTTCACTACTGTAACTACTTATAGAACAATTGCATTTGAGCAAGATCTTTTGCTGAAGCCAAAACACTTTTCAGAAACATTCTACAGGCATTTATTTTGACAAAATTTCCAGTGTAAAGGTTTTGATCGAGAATGAACACCCAAGAGAGAAAGGCTTGCATCAAAAAGTTGACCTTTTCAACATGAAGCAGATATTTTGACACACTTTCATTTTGCAGTAGCATTTAAAAGGCTTTGTTTTCATGCCAAAGCAGAATAAAACAAATCTGGAACTTGAAAACTGCCAGGAAACCAAATTATTATTTTCTAGCAAGCTCTACTTAATTGCCTTTAACTGCACTGACTTACTTAACTCATTGCTGGCTTCATCAGGCAATAAATTACTATTATCTAAAATGCACTGTCATTAATCCCTTATTATCATACCACCTTTTCACTACATGGTCTTAACTTGCTGGCATGTTTTGTGTTTCTTTCCATGCAAATACAGTGTTTTACTCTCCATTATATCAGTAAAAGTGAAAGCAACATTTCCCAGATTTAGAAATCTGTCCTTCCAAGGTCATTAACAGCATGTCTTAGTTACTTTATCAAGTTGCAGGAAGAAACTTATTTGCCTCACTGCACATAGTGACAAATGCCACAACAGGAATTGTCAGAGAAATAAAATGGTCCTAGCTTGACTAAAATAATATTAAATGATACTTAAGTATAATAGCCCACAATGTGAATATTAATATAATATTTTTGCATAAATTTTGTAATTTTATTATGAATATCAAACGTTTATTGGAATCTATTGAATCACCAATCTATTACACCCCATAATTAATCTTTATTTGTTATTTTAAGAAAGCAACATCTGTTACTTAGATTGATGTAACACTGAGAATACGTAAGCAGCCATATATTTTAGCACATTGAGTGACAATTCAAGTGTGCAAGAGGACAGATTGCTCAAATCAAATAAATGATCGCTGAAATCCAAAAATATTTGTAGGAAAAAAAGCTTTTGATTATTCTTTTGTAGTTCTACAGTAGTAGCTGAAGCCCATTTACTGAAGTGGATAGTACTGTCTTTAAAAAATATATCAGGGTAGTCCCAGCTGAATGTAGCATTTAGTCATTGTTGATTTCTATGTGGGGTTTGTCAAAATGCTTAGGAGTTCTCTGTTGAAAAACTCAGAGTTTAGAAATCTAACTTGGAGTACGCAGGTGCACAATTAGTACCAATAAAATGAAAAAGACATTTCAAATGGTTTCCATAGGATATGCAAAAGCACATTTAAATAAACAGAAATCTCATACAATCATGTTTTCATACATGTGCTTCTCATAAAGATTTTTTTTCCTTTTGTCATGATTTCATACACCTTATTATCAAGTTTCTATGTAGTTACTAGAAAAAATATGAAGCATGAATCTTGATTTGGACATGCAATATGGGGATGCATGATTCAATTAAGTGAAACCTTAAATAATGTGTTTAAAGTATTTTATTATTATCCTTAACAGACTAATTTATTAATTTTTCATCTTATGAGAGTATCAAGAGTCTCTAGTCACTATTGTGGACCCAGTTTTGTAGATGCTGCTGAAAAAATAAAAAAGAATGGCTATGAAATATGGAGTGGTACTTCTGGAAAACAGTCTAGAAAGCAGGCACAGGCTGTGTAATAAACACTTTCGTTGCTAATGTCTCCACATGTTTGGTATTTAATCTGACTAAAAGGAATCACTCATGAACTATATAAACTTGGGTATAATTGAAATGATTCTATATCTTTCTGTATATAAAATGTAGGCCACCAAACTGTTGTCAAGATGCATCAGATATCATGGGTGCAGGGACACTTCAACCACACATACCTCAGGTATGAAAATCCAGGCAGCACAAAGACCAAGAGCAGGTGTCATGAATCTCCTAAAATCCAACAGCAGCAGCCACCTCTCCAGGCCCTCAGCTCTGTGGGTGAAGTGCTGTGAAAGCCGTACACTTACACTGCTTCTAGAGTCCATCTAGTAAATTTGGGGCTGTCTGGTGCAATGCAGACCAGTTCAAAGCCTTTTGTTTTCAAAGGTGAAGTTCTCTTTGCTGCCGCAAGTGCCTGTTTGGAGTGAACTATGGGGTCAGGCAGGAGCTGCCTAAACTTTCTTTGGCTGCACAAGTTAAATACTTCTCAGCCTTTCTTGCCTGCAAGACCATTGGCATTCCCAGAATGCTCCAACTCACAAATTAAATACACAGCAGTTTGGAAGGGAAGACTTCTGCTTATCCTGCTTCAGTAGCTCAGCAGTAGGACTGAGCAACATGAGTGTGGGAGACATTTTGCTTTTCTGAGGAAAAACTCTATGTCTCTCTTTACAGCGTACAACATTTAATCAACACGTGCCAGGGAATGCCAAAGTAGGCATTACTTGCTGCCTTCTGCTGAAGTTGTTACCTATTATGTGCCGTAACTAAATGTTTACTGTGTATGAAGTAGAAGGGCACTTTCACTGTATTCCCCTGCATGCCACATTTAGTGCTTATTGTATTAATAAATGTGAGGGACAGTGCTAGATATCAGCACTGAACGCTTAATTACACCTTGCAAAATATTCCATAGAGTAGGGCTGACTTGTCTTAGAAATAGTTAGAAATAGGAGAGCAGCCGAACGGTCTGGTTACAAACATTTGGTAGTTCTGAATTCCACAATATTAATATTCTTACTCAAAATAAAATCAATGTGCATTTCCCACTATAAACATGTCCAGATTTTAAGGCTTCCAAAGCATGTAGAAGTCAGCAGTAATCTTCAATGTCACTTCCAAAATAAATACTACCACAGACATTGAAGCAATAATTCACACAGGAAAGAAACTGAAGACAGTCTGATACTTCCTACTTAATATGTTTCAAAAGCATACAAGGAAAGAAATTTAAAAAGGCACTAACCTTCAGAAATAAAAGATCCACTTCAAAAAATTTGGTGACCCAAACAGCTGCACTGAATGCACTTTAAAGTTAGAAAATGTTTTAAATAGTAGTTATAAAGTTATTCCCTACCACACTTGTTTTCTGAGACAACAGCTGGACATGTCAGAAAACACTGAACACTTTGGAATTGTTGGCTGTCAAGCAAAGCAATCTGAATCACAGTTTTATTGTTATTTTTATATTCTGTATTAGAAATCTACAAAAGATCAGGTATTTTTAATAGCAGTATTTACATGCTAATATGCCTGAGATAAAAGTCTCTGTGCATCTCTGTTGCATTTTATTTTTTAGGCAAGCTACTTAAGGAAAAATTACAGTTGTCAGTCTTAACCATTTAATCAATTGCAGCACCTAGATACTCATAAAAGGGATCATACTATAACAAACAAGGTTTTCTGATCTTTAGGTTTATCACTTTTAGACAGCCTGATTAGTGAATGTATACTTGATGTAAAACTGAGGTCTTTGAACAATTAATAGAAAAGATTCAATAGAGTAAGGATTTTTAAATTTCATTTTAAATAAGTAAGCAGATCGATTTCAGCATTTTTTTACAAGTTGTTTATAAGTGTATTTTCAGGATAAGAAACCTTTTCATTTGTCTATAAATGGTTTGGCAGAAAATAGGCTCACTGAGAAGCAAAAGCTGATAAGCAATTTATAATGTTTGTGGAGAAGGTTTGTAAAAATTCTTATCTTGCAATTTTTTTTTCTTTTAATGAATGTGGAAAGAGAGGCAGTGACACAAACAATACAGTTATATAATACAGACCCAATTTTCTTTTTCAGAGTCTAAAATTTCTGTGGCATTTGAGTGAACCTGTAGCCTACATTGCAGCTGTAAATGGTAAGCACCTGATTTCAATATTTAAATCATCTGACTCATCATTAGCAAATAAACAGCATTGTTATTGTTAAAATAAAAGAGGACAACTAATATCTCTCTAATACATCTTTTTGAAGTGGTCCTTGTTCTTGAAAGATTCAGAAAATGTAAAAATAATTTTGATGAATAGCAAAGGGACATGGGTATGCAGCCAGATGTGTGTTGCAGAATATGTCCCTCCCCTTCTTTTCTTCTGCTCACTTTCCAATTTCTCCTAAATGCCTAAATCTACTCATATATAAAGTGAGAGGGACAGGGAAAGGGATAGGGTTAGACTGAATGTTAGGCACGATTCTGTAAGGATAGCTGCAATGCAGAACATCTATTTTGTAAGAACATCTGGTTAAAAGGCCAAGACAAGAAACAGGAAAAGCAAAACCCGAAAGCAAAGATACAAAAATCCTAAGGGAGCAGTAGATACCAAAGTCCACACCAAAGACAAGAGCTGGGCTGTTAAAGGCACCAGGCAAGTGTGACCTTAGGTAGAATCAACCACAAATTTGTAATAGGTGAGAAGGGAAATGAGACTATTCTGGAACTGATGTGAAAGAGCAAACTTACTGTAGGAAATTTAGGGGGCAATCATTACGAGTGTGTAAAACTTCTTATGGGATGCATGAGGGGATTATGGGAATGTGCAGAACTTATTATAGGCTGGTTAGAAGGATAAAAATTCAGAAAAGTGAGAAAAAAATGGAGAAGAGGCCAATTACAGAAGGTACTCTCATATAAACAAGTTGCAGGTCAGTATAATTGCCAGAGTCCTGCCCATGATCACTGCACAGTCTCTCCTCGCTTCTTGATAAATTCTCGTTTCCACCCATAGAGAGAACTGTGTGAGCGCTCATCCTATTGTATGTGTGTGTGTGCAGTGCTAGCAACCTCAAGTCAGAGTAGCTAGGAAGTATTCTGGCTGGTTGGTCTTGGAGGTGGATAGTGGAGGGAGCAGGTCTGGGCCAGCCTGGAGAAGGTCAGGACATTTGTGTCATTTATATGAGTATTGTTTTTATGTACCTGGTGCATTTAAAGGCACTGTTCTGCCTGTGTCATCTGCTGGTGGTCAATCGTGTCTACTCATGTGTGTGTGCTGGGGAAATAAGCTCAGCCCTAGTACTGGCTGAATCTTGAACAGGGAGCCACAGCAGCTTCAGATCTCCCTGGGGTCCTGAGGTTCACTGGGTTTAGTTTCTTTTAATAGGCATGATTTATGCTGTCCTTGGAATTATTCAAATTTTTCTTATTTTGAGTTTCCTTTTTAAAATTTTTTTTTAGAAATATTACACCTCTATATGCTAATACTCAGGATTTTTTATTTTCAGCAGAGCAATGTATTTCTAAATACTGCAACGTTGTACTTACTATGATGCAAAAGTGGGGTTTTGACTTCTCTCTCTTTTTTCTGTGCTTTTTTTCCCCAGATTTGTAAATATGGTCTGTGTTTCTCTCATTGCATCTTGTTGTCATTTTCTTGTTATTTTGGGACTGTGGTATTTCTTTTAAGCATAATATAGTTTGTTCCCTTTCCCATTGCATCATTACTAATCTAATAACTAAATAGAGCCTTCTTAAGTGTAGGTGTTGGGAGAGCTGCTGTATTTTTTCTTGCATAAATGTGATTTTGTACAAATAGAATAGCAGAAATCCTTTTCAGAACATAATGGATTGGGTGTTCTTCAAAAGGCATGTCATGTCAAAGGTTTCATATAAACTTATATATTTATATGTTCAATATTTTGCACATGTGAATAAAACCAGAAAATTATGTTTGTGGTGACCTATTTTCCTGTTCCCATTTTCCACAGGGTGTTGGCCCCGTTCTCATTTTACTATTCATTATTAGAGAACAGAGGGGTTCTTTTCTGCTGCTAATCACTCACTGATGGAAAGGAGGTGATGGTGTGTGCAGTGTAGGAGATATCTGCCCAGGAGTCATCTCATTAGAAATCGTGCTTCTTATTTTTCTTTTATGTTCTGTGACTTACCTATTTTTGTACTACTTAATGCTGCATAGATACTAGTAATTTGCCCTTTAACTCTGCCTGTTATTTGAAGTCTTCGCAACTTGTTTTCACACTTGGACATGGATTACTGTATGTCTGTCAAAACTGATGATATTTATGAAAACCTCGTCTCTGAAAGCTGTGTTGTTGGGTGAGCTGTTCAAATGATTTCATGTCATAAACCTGTGAGAATTTATCTGTGTATGCGAGGCTACTTTGTTTCCATTTGACTCTGGCCTTGCAGAGTGAGAGACCCAAGGCAAAAAAATAGCTGGAATTCAGAAACGTTGAGCAACTCAGCTAGAACATTCCTTTTTTTAAAGTGCTTTTGACTGAATGTAGGTTATTTTAACAAGGAGCTAGTCTGAATTTATGAACATATATGCAGAGATAGAAAGTTAACAGTTCACGATGACATAGTGCATTAGGATTTAGTTCCTCAGTCTGGATGTGTGTGTTTACAGAGATGGATACAATTTGACCCAGCTTCCTCTACCCGCATTTTAAGCTGACCACACAGAGTCAGCTGCAAAGTAGGCTTGTGTGTCCATGCAAATACGTTCTGCTAAGGGACATATGCTGAAATACAATACATATTGGCGTGGTCATAACAATTACCCAGCTCTGGGTAAATGCAGAGGAGTCCAGATCTAACTGCACTGACACAGGTAGATGTGTCCTTTGGCAATATGTCATTTAAAGTGTTTGATAATACTGTCCTTTAAGCTTCAGGTGCTTCTCTATAAAAATGGTGTACATTGCATCTTTTATTCATTTGTCTTTTAGCCCTTTTCTCTTTGCCTTGTCTAGCGTTACAATTTCTTTGTGAACAAGTAGTATGAAGCCCAGTGAAGTCCCAGTTTCACAGGAAACCTCTAGGAACTGCTGAAATGTGAGCAAACTGATTTTTCTGAGTTGATTTTCCTGTTTTAATTGAAGCTGGTAAGGTAGTGCCATGAATACAAATTCTTAACTTAATGAGATCTTAAAAATTAGTAAAGCCAAGCAGCATTCAAAATGTCCACTGCAGAACATTTTGATATTTCAGTTGTTACTTTCTTTGTGGACATCTTGCAACTGCTCGGAAGATAACAAAAAAAATTTGGGTTTATATTTTTTTCAAAATTCAGTATATACACAGTCCCAAATAAACCCGGTAATTTCTGAATTATTGATATGATCTGAGGTGTTTGTTTGTGTGAGTTCATTTTTGCTGCATATGTCCATTGTCATTATTGCATCACTGTGATTTCTGTCTTGTACAGTGTAGGAGGTCCATGATACAACTGAAGTCAGCCTACACTAAAACACTTTTGGTGTGTCAATGTGAAGCATTTTTATGCCGTTCTAGGGAACTAGAAACAATTGTTGGATTTTTCATATTAAAAAATATGCTTATTATTGCCATGTTGTACTTCTATTGAGTATTTGAACACTGCAGAAACAGTCTTTTCTGTTAGGCAATTCCTGGAATGACCTGTTAGTAGAAGTTACAGTAATACAGATACGAGATATATTTTGGCTTATAAAAATATTATTTATTCATTTTAGAATGAAATGCTTTAAGAACAAAGCATCAAGATGTGTACGTAAGGGGAGTTATATTCTACCATGACATAGATGAGTGCTGCATATCATTAACATCCTGAAGTCAGTTAGATATTTTAATCATTTTGCTTCAATTCTAAATTACAATCCTTACCTACAAAAGCCACTCTGAATACAATTGCTTTTTGATGTAGAGATTTGTAACCTAGACAAGCAGATCCCATTTTCAAAAGCATACAAGTGCTTTAGGAGCTTTAGGCTTTTAACTGTCATCAGGATTAGACTCCTAAATCATATGGATGTGTTTATGTAAAGCAGTTTTTGCTATTCAAGACAAGCATCCTGGCATATACTTTTGGTTTATTTATTTTTACATTTTGTTTGAATTTATTTAAATAAGCAATCCACTGGGTGGGGAAATGGAGCTGAGATCCTAGAAAAATTAGCGATTTCTTAGCAGTCTCAAAACACTAGTATGTGATAAGTCCACTGAGAATGGTCAGGCATATTTTGCTACAGCATAATAATCCAACCTCAAAAGGTCTTCCCTGGAAGCAGAGGTTGGACTGGCATAATCTAATGTGTTGTTTTATATAGAAGTCTGATTTATGTCTGGAATTGTACTAACCTATACATTTTGCTAATGGCTAGTGGGAGTTCCTCCAATAAATTAACCTTTTGATCTCTCCTCTCTGCAGTAAATCTCTTTATAAGTAGGATTAGTAAAAGCTAATTTAATAATATCACAGGAGTTTACATTTAATATTGTCAGTATGGATGAGCAAGCCTGTTTAAAAACACAGAATTCCTTGACTACACCACAACATATTTGAGTAACTACTTGTAATAGAAATGTACTTTGTACCAGCACTACTGGATCAATTCAATTCCTTCTGGGTCATCTAATCTATAAACCTTTGCTGACATATTTAAAGCTGAATTGAATGATAGAAGAATATCGCAGCCAGCTATCCTGTAGCATTTAACCCTGTGGGAGACAACACAGTGTGTCCACCATAGTGCAGAGGGATGTTCAGTAGGCTTTTGTAAGAGTAAGAGAAGGGCATCACTGAACTCTGCTGTGAAAGTGTTATGAAAAATGTGTCAACTTCTGTGTGAAAGGCTGAAGATAAGATATGGGACAAATGAGTTCTCCAGGTAATGCATAGCTTTGTAGCAAGAGAAGTACAATCAAAATTAAAATAGGCATGCAAACCTATTTTTATTTAGGTCTGTTTAATTTCCCCAAAAGTACTGCAAAGTGACTATAAAAAACAACCAACCTGCAAAAAAAAAATCATGTTTTAGTGAAAAAAAACCAGTAATGCAGAACACATCTTTCTTGCATTTAAGCAGAGAAGTCAAGATTACTCGGTGTCTTTTCCTTTAATGGAATAGCATAAACAGTGGATCAAACTGGGTGCCTAACACAGAACTTATCCAAGCAGCTCTATTCTAACCCTTTTGTCTATAGCAAATGATTATTTTAACAGAACAAGGGAGGTAAAATGGAGCGGGATAGGACAGAACAAAAAAAAAAATAAAAAAAAAAATATAAATAAATCATATACTCATTTCACTTCCAGTACGTAGCTGGCCTAAGAGAATTATTTTGCAGGTGTTACTCAGTTCATTCTGGTAGATCCCAAGATTCATGGCTATCACCACCTCCTGTGCTCTTGCATAGGTCTTCCTGATATTTTTTCATAACCACAGTTGCCAAATACACACAGTAGCACCTGGGAATAAATGCTGGTCACTTCTCATGGATAAAATGAGAAGAGGATCCAGCAAACCCATGAATACTAGAAGATTTTCAACTTTTATCTTTCCTTCTATTGGTCCTTGAATTCCGTTATGAATATTCTGATTTAAAAGGAGATTTTCTTTCACTGATTTTACATTGGAAAGAGACATTAAACAACACTGAAGTATTAAAAATAGAGTACATCTCTAGTGCAACCCTGAAACACGGTTTTAAAATAAACTCGATATGTTAGTCTTTAGCTCCAGATCTGACTAACAAGTGGGCACTGATCCCCTGTGTGTTTTGAACTTTGTTTACTTAGGGTAATACCTCAGGAGTTATGAGAGTTCCTCACCAGAAATGAAAGCAAAGATAAGAACTTTAAGAGTTTAAAAGGATAAATTTGTTCTTTACTGTACATGCACAACATAATCTTTCTAATGACCCCTTCCTTGATATTTATGAAATTTCTTTCAATTATTACAAAGAATGTCCTTCAGCGTAAGATCAAATTTTGATTTGTTTTGAACTGATTTTAAACTTATATATTAAACTGAAATAAAGATAAGTAATGACCAAAATGGAACAGTAAAAGGTAATTATAGACTTATTTTATTGCATGCTGTCATTTCTGTATTTATGCACGAGAGACCAGACCAGAAAAAATAGATACATCAAATATCCTCATGTATTATTTAATGTAGAATAATATTTTATTTTACCATATTCTGAGAAGATTGATTAGGTTTATCTTAATGTACTAGCTGTAAATTCTTCTGTCCGTTAATCCTTTATACTAGCATACTGAAGCCTTGCAAATAAGAAATTTAAATACTTAAATTTGAACACTTTTGCCATGTAACTGAATCATAAACTGATGTTTTCTTTACTTAAAAATATTTATATGCCATTACTAGCTTACTGCTAGCAAGTCTTCCCGCAGAAATTTAGCAAGCAGTATCTTAATTAAAACAGAATCTTTCACATTAAAATAAACTGTATGTGAAAGGTTAATTAAATCACAACTACTTAAAGTTATGTACCCCGCTTCCTAAATCTGCCCTGACTGTATAAAATAATTAAAACTACAAAGTTAAGACTTTGTCCCAGCTGCTCATATCTATATATTTTAACATTTAAGCATGTCTAAAGTAAAATATGTGCATGATTTAATGGTGACCTTGATGTTATGATGAAGTTAGGTTAATGCTAACCTTTCTGAAAACAAATGGAGTCCTGCATATGATTAAATGCTTTTCTGGAAACTGGAGGGATCATGGGCGTAATCTTCCACTTCAGTCTCATTCAAATAATTTTCATAACATGAAAGGACTTTTTTCCTAACTAATAAGAAAAAGAATAGGGCTGGCAGACATCGTAGTATAGTATGGTATGAAAATATTTTGGTTAGTTATGTTTTCACTTCATAACATCAATTAACAAGAAAAATACAATTTTACCTTCATTAAACCCCCAAAGTCTTACTCCTGTAAAAGCTAACTAGATATACAATGAACTTAAGAGTGAAGAGTATTTTTTTTTTAAATCCTGTCAGAAATTTGCCAGAAAAGCTAAAGAGTTTTACACTGCTAAATAAAACTTGGCAGGACTTCTTTGTTTGTTTTCTCAGTGAATATATGACTCCATGAAAGGAGGAATTCTGGAGCAGCCCAAATTCTTCATGAATTCATGTAAATTTATGAAACAAGTTTGGCTGAAAAATAAATTGGAGATAAAAAATTAACGGACATGGTTAAATATGATTACTCACTGTTCCAGAGTTTACTAGCACCAAATATCTGAGGGGAAAAAAAACCAACCAGCCTACCAACTTGCCAACCAACCAAAAACCCCTCACTAAACAAACAAACAAAAAACCCGACCAGTACCCTGAAAGGAAGTTTGGAAATTTCGGAAATTAAGTTCAGATTCCCAAAGACAGGAAATGAAGCTGATTGTCCTACATCCTGGCCTTCAGCCCCTGTCCCCTGTGACCAGGTCTGAAACTCATCACCATGCATCACCAGGAAGCATCTCTCCAGATCACCTTTGGCACTAAGCAGGATTTGGAGCCAGGGGGTGGGACACATGATGGGTTGCAGGAGAGGAAAACTTTGAGATTCCACAGGATTTATTATGGAGTGTTTAAGGGAGGAACAAAAGGTGGGAAAAGGGAGGGAATTAGGTGATTTGGGGAGGAGCAAGTATTGGAAATAAAAGGGTAAATGCATAAAAAGAGCCAGCCATTTGTAAGTAGCTGGCTGGTCAGTACACTGCTTTGCCTATGCTCTGTGCCTGTCCTCTCATTAAATTCCCCTCTAACTCTTTCCTGGGTGAGGGTTCTCTGTGCAGCGGGCCTGTGTATACATGGGAGTTGGAGTGCAGTGACGGGAGCCGGGCCATGGGTCAGGGGGCTTGTATGTCCATGGTACAGGAACTGGAGCAAGTTCAGGTGTGACCACCAGCAAAGGTGGAGGCAGTGAATAGGTCGAGTAGCCTTGTGAGCCAGGGGGATGGATGAGTCCATCAGGGTCCAAAAGTGCCCGTAAATTGCTAAGGGTGAGAGCACAGGTGGTATAAACATTATTTACTTTAAAAAAGAAAAAGAGAGGGGGAAAATATAAATACCCATAGTGAAAAAGAAGAAAGAATTTGAAAAATGGAGGATGTTAGTTAAATCCTTACAAATAATTCACAAAACATGGCCTTGGGAGAAGGAGCAGACATCACAAGTTAGCCAAGCTGGGGCACAACAAAACAAGCTCAAGGAGAACCAAACCATTAATGAGACTAAACAAAATTACTGGAACTATTTTTGAACTATTCTAATTAGCATACTAAAAGATCCACTATAGAGCAAAGAGAACCCCCTACTAACAAAGCCCCCTCCCTGCAGAACATGAGCGGTGAAAAAAAAGAATGCCGTACCTTTAAATGGAGACAAGGCTTTTTAAGAACCAGTGAAAATTGTGACTAAATGTGATTGTAAACAATTCTTCAAAGTGTATAGAGATTTTTACTGTGTGTTTTACTTTGTGTATTACCACCTAGCACCCTTCTTTGCACAGACACGCTATAAACAAATGTCTCAGCTGTGTGTGTGGATTGGCTCTTGCACACCAGGTGAAGAGCTCAGATCTGGGATAACAAAGGGACATTGACTATGGGGACTGGGGAACTTTGGACCAGATCTGTGTTTGTGTGTGTGTCTGTGTGTGCCAGCAACAGGTCTGGGAGATCCACGTGACAGACCGAGTGACAAGTCCAGCTGCTGATCCACCTCATACAAAGGTATATATATTCCTACTAATGAATCTCCATCCCGCTCCACCAGAAAGGAGAGCTGAATGAGGGCATTGCTGCTGCCTGTGTTTGTGTGAGTTTGAGCTCAGTGTCTGCCTGTGATCTGTGTGGCCAGCCAGGTATACGTGTATACGTGTGCCCTGTGTGCGTGTGTCTACTGTGAAAATGTGAATACATTTTCAGCCTCACTTCTGTTTGGATCTGAGAAAATGGAGCTGCAGCAGCCTTGCCTCTCTTGGGGTGATGGATCCCACATGATATATTTTCCTCAACAGATATCTTCATTGTTTATATATACATATATTCCAAACCAAAAAGTTTTATTTTGTTCAACATGACATTTGGGTGAGGAGCAGGTAGAAGAAGTTTTATTTTGGAGAAAGAAAAAAGGTCCATCAAACATATTTTGGGCTCTTCTGTCTAGGCAAATCAATGAGTGTTGTGATTCCACTTCTCATTTCTAGGACTCTTAAAACCATAGATCTGTGTTCTAAGGCAAGTTCTGGAAATCCCACCTGTTGTTTGTAGTGTTCAATTATTATTTCTCCATGAAGAGACAAATCAATTTATAGAATATAATTTATCAGCTGTGCACAAAACATCTTAGGTTAGCAAATGAGGAAATTAGCTCAGCGGAGCACTGAAAGCAAACATTGTAGGTATAGCACTACAGGTAGACCAATCTATTCACTACATAATTGCTTATTGTGATGGCTTTGGTGCCAGACAGCTGCAAGTTCACAGCCTGCTCTAGTCAAAATTATATTAGGGGAAGGGAGGGAAAGGGCATTTCTTTAGCAGTTCAAATGGTTTTCAATGGCTTTCAGATATTGTTCTCAAATTAACACAGACTATCATGACATTATTTCTCCATCACCAAATTTAAAGGTCTTCAACAAATGCTTGTCATCAAGAAATTGCATTTTGTTGGGATCATGTGGTTGTTTTTTTTTAAGATATTGTCTTCACAAAATGTTGGACCTAGTTTATCTAGTAAATCCCATAATACTCTACTGTGAATTCTTATTCAGGAGTCTAGCGCTGGATGAATGTGCTTTTCCATTATAAGCCAATGTTTTGAAGCACACCAAATTTTACAGAGAAATTATTTATAGAGAAAAGAATTAAGAGAAAATTTGTTTTCCAAGGAAACACAGTAAAAGATTTTTTTCTATTTTTTTCCCTCTTTTTCTTTTTGTATCTAGGATATGATGAAATTCTGTTTTGTCGTATTTGATCTGTATCAGCATGAAATGCACCATGTTCCCTGCAGCTTTTGGATTTCCAGGGTAAAGCACTACTGCTTTTACGAAGCAAAGCTTAACCCCACTTCTGCCTAGTTGAGATATTGATGTGCATATTTAACTATCTAGGTGGGTTTCAAAGTTCATGTGTCCTTTTATTGGAATTGTTTCAAGTTCTGAGGAGATTTGAATGCCTCCAAACGTTCTGAAGTGTTTCCTTTTTAGCTTTTTATTTCACTTCGGGGCTGCCATGTAGGAAGGAGATGGCAGTGTGTGACTAAATGTGGGTGCAATAGGTCGTCTATGTTAACTTCTGATAGCGATATTTCCACACTCAGCCTGATAATTAAAGGCTACAAGGAGATGGAAGTCGATATGAAGTTTTTTCAGGCTTCAAATTAATAACTGAGGTTAGTTTCTTATCTCTCTAAAGTCTTTAGTAAAGATGCAAAGAAAACACAGAGGCAGCATCTTTAACCTTCACGAAATGATGAATGTAAAGCCTAAAATTAATATGAAACCTATGAACACAAAAATGGAAAAGTTAGCAAAGTGCAATGAAAACACCACCAAAATTGGAAAAGGGTTGAAATTTAGGAGGATGAAGCATTTTGGATTTCCAAACTGAAAGCTTATGAGATACATTCACTGTCAAAACAAAATCAGGAGGGTGTAGACTTTGCATTTTGGACCAGTCAGAGATTGCATTTTAACAGTTATATCTCACAACCTGACCTCCTTTTCTAGTAAAAACTAGTTCACTTTGCTGCTGTCAATATGGACAATTGCTCTGTGTCTGATGTTGCTGCATATACTGCTCTTCCTCTGTGCTTATTTATTCTGCAGTGAAATACATTTCTCCTTGGTGAAGGGACTATGTTATTCGCAGTCCTTCATGGCCACAATCCCTGATGCAACTGCTTTGCAAAATAGCAGCAAAGATGATTTTGCATAGTACTTAGAGTATAATAAGGTAAGCCACTAGAGGACAGAGGATTGTATATTCCTTCAGCTCTGAGATGATTATCGTTATGAAGACAACTGCTTTCAAAACTCTTAAAAATGAGAGTTTGTAAAAAGAACATATATCATGTCTTATCCTTCTTACTCTGTCTACAGTATGTACTATATAAGCAAATAGCACATCTGGCAGCTGACAATTTTTTTCTTTTTTTAATTATATGTATTTTCATGAAGAGGAAATGTCTGATTGCAGCATATACTTCTAATGACGTGAATTTTAAACCAAGTGTTTAATACTTTGTCATCAGAAAAGCTTGCATGACTGATTTGGGATGGGTAACACCCCCAAAATACAAGGCCTATTTAAATTTGATCTTACATCTTTAAATCTCTTGGCTATGCACAGATGGATTTGCAAATCTTGGAGAAATTGCCTGTTTTATATGAATTTATTTTTAACACTTTCATCTGCATTTAGAGTCTAGTAAAAAAAAGGCAGATTTTTTTTCCCCCAAGTTTCTTGGTCAACAAAAATAAAATATTGAAGTTTGCTAGCTAATGCATTTTACATTTTAGGCCAGATATTCAAACCTCATTGTCTCATTTATTTAGCAGTACTTGAATTAGAGATACATACCAGATAATCTTGATGTCATGAAACCTAATTGATTATATAATACAAAACTTAATAAACAGGAGTGCATATATTCACTTATACTGCAATTCTGAAAAAAAAAAGTTCTTATTAAAACATTGCCTAGCTAATGCATCTAGACAGTTTCTGGTACAGAAGATGATTTAGAAATACCTCATCTCTCCACACCGAATTGTGCAACATAGGTATATTCTGACATGATGGAAAATTTTAAATACGTGGAATGAGGGAAGCTGAGTGAGGACCTAACTATGTCAGATCATGTACAGAAATGCTTATTTTGTAGATTACTTTCTACTCAACAAAGATAGCAAGGGGCCAGGAAGTAGTTCCTCTTTTTCTGTTGAGGGATAAGTCACTTCCAATTAAGTCACCATCACTTTTAAGACCTTCTTGATGTTATTTCTTCTACTGAAGTCTATATAAGAGCATTTTATTAATAATAATGAAAGTATCACTTTAAAAATAGAGGCAACCTGTTCCGAAATGTAAAGATCTAAAGTGAAAGGTCCTTAGTCTGTGTTAGTCACTTCAAGAAATCTCTGAACTCTGACTAGGAGATGAACCCTGGTATCCTTGGGTAAATTCCTTGCTGATGTCAATGTTGCTGATGTCAACTATTGCCAGCTTTTCAGTAGCAGTGAATATTTTACTACAAAATAATTGACCTTTGCTTGAAAAATCAAGACCATCATATTTCTCGCCAGATTTTTAACACAACAAGGACTGAGCAGTATAATTACTATTTACAATGTTGATGCAATGATAGTATTAACTTTCAAGGTGTGGTTATATGCCATAAAAATTAATTATTTCTAAAAATGCAATTTTCTTTTCAATTACTAGTAGACATCCTAGTACTGACTGATGTTCCAATATTATGACAAATGCCAATGTCAATGAAAGGTCTTATTTCCCAATCCACTTCAGAATCAGGGACATCAAAGATGTTTTATGAATATCCTTTAGAATAAAACAGAATAGAATAGAGAGTAGAATAGAATAGAATAGAATAGATTTCAGTTGGAAGGGACGTACAGTGATCATCTAGTCCAACTGCCTGACTAATTCAGGACTGATCAAAAGTTAAAGCATGTTGTTAATTGCATTGTCCAAATACCTCTTAAATGCTGACAGGCTTGGAGCATCGTCCATCTGTCTAGGAAGCCTGTTCCCGTGTTTGGCTGCCCTCTCAGTAAAGAAATGCTTTTTAATGTCCAGTCTAAACCTCCCCTGGCGCAGCTTTGAACCATTCCCACACGTCCTATCACTGCACATCAGGGAGAAGAGATCAGCTTCTCTCCACTTCCTCTTCTCAGGAAGCTGTAGAGAGCAATGAGGTCGACCCTCAGTCTTCTCTTCTCCAAACTAGACAATCTCAAAGTCCTTAAGTGCTCCTCATAGGACATCCTTTCCAGCCCTTTCCCCAGCTTTGTTGCCCTTCTCTGAACACAATCAAGGACCTTCACACCCTTCTTAAACTGTGGGTCCCAGAACTCCACACTGTACTCCAGGTGAGGCTACACCACTGCTGAATATAGAAGGGTGATCACCTCCTTTGACTGGCTGGTTATGCCACATTTGATGCACCTGAGGATGCAGTTTTCCCTCTTGGCTTCCAGGGCACACTGCTGCCTCATACTGAGCTTCCTGTCAGCCAGCACCCCTACATCCCTTTCTGCAGGGCTGCTCTTCTCCCAGTTTATACTTGTGCCTGGCATCACTCTGTGCTAGGTACAGAGTCTGGCATTTCAATTTGTTTAATTTCATCACATTAATCATAGCCCAGTGCTCCAATCTATCCATATTTGTCTGCATTGCCTCTTATCCCTCAACAGTCAGCAGTACCTCCCAGTCTGGTATCATCAGCAAACTTGCTAATTGTGCATTCAACTCCTGCATCCAAATTGTTGATAAACGTATTGAACAGGACTGGCCCTAAAACTGAACCCTGAGGAACACTGCAGGTAACCAGTCAACAGCCAGATGTAGCCCCTATTCAATATCACCCTTTGAGCCCTGCCCTTCAGCCAGTTCTTCGCCCAGTGCACCATGCACCCACTCATCCCATATTTGGACTTTTCCAGAAGGATGCTGTGAGGGACAATATCAAACACATTACTAAAATCCAGAAAAACTACATTCAACATTTTCCCATCATCCACAAATTGGGTGACCTTATAATAGAATGATATCAAATTGGTTAAATAGGACTTTGCATTATTTTTAAAATTCTTTTCAATAGTTCTCAGTATAATCTTCTCCATAATTTTTCCAGGAACTGAGGTTAGACTAACCAGTCTGTAGTGCCCTAGGTCTTCCCCCATCTCCTTTTTGTAGATTGGAATAACGTCGGCTAGCTTCCAGTCAGAAGGGACCTCCCCAGACTCCCAAGACCTTTGGTAGATGATGAAAAAGGGTCTTGCCATAACATCCACACTAGCTCCTTCAGATTCAGGATGAATTCCATCACTCCCCATGGACTTGTGAACATTCTGCTGACACAGCTGGTCACCTGCAATTTCAGTGTCCACAAATGGAAAGCAGCTGTTCCCACACTCACAGTCATCCGACTCAGGGGACTGGGCAGCCCCCAAGGTCTATCAATATTATTAAAAACTGAGGCAAAAAAAACCACTGAATGCCTTCACTTTTTCTTCATCCCTATTAGTCAGATGACCAGCTTTAACAAGTATTGGTGCAAGGTTTTCTTTAGACTTCCTCTTGCTTTTACCATACTTTAAAAGTCCTTCTTGTTATCTGAAGCAGCAGTGCCCAGTTTCAATGGTCATTGAGCTTTGGCCTTTTGTGTCTTCTCCCTGCGTATACAAACCATGGTTCTGTAATCTTCCTGTCAAATCTGACCTCATTTCCAGAGATCACACAATTTATTTTTCCTCTTGAGCTCCACCAGGAATTCCCTGTTCAGCCAAGCTGGTCTTCTGCCCTGCTTGCTTGACTTACGACACAGTGGAATTGCCTGCTCCTGAGCTTTTAAAAAGTGGTTCTTAAAGACTGACCAGCACTTGTGGATTTCTAAGCCCTCAAAAGCAGATTCCCAGGGTACTCTACTCTGCTAAATAGCTCCCTAAATAAGGTTTGCTCTCCTGAAGTCCAGGGTAGCAACTCTGCTGTCTTTTTTCCTCATTACACTGAAAATTTTACACTCAACCATTTCATGATCACTGTGGCCAAGACAGCCAGCTATCATCATACTGCACCGTGAATCCTTCTCTATTCACAAATAGTAAGTCCAGGAGGGCATCTTTCCTGGCTGTCTCACTGAGTAACTGTGACAAGAAGTTACGTCCTACAAACTCCAAGACCTGCTTATCTCAGCAGTATGATATTTCCATATGTCTGGGAAGTTGAAATCTCCCATAAGACAAGGACTACTGATCCTGAAATTTCTCCATATTACCTATAGAATAACTCATCAGCACTTACATCCTGGCTGAGTGATTGGTAGCAGACACTCACTACAGCATTTCCCCTTCATCCTCACCCAGAGGATCTCAACCACATCAATGCTAATTGTAAGGGCTGTACAATCAAACCTCTCCTTTACATACAGTGTGATAGTTCCACCTTGCCTGCCCCGCCTATTCCTCTTAAACAGCCTGTAGCCCTCCATCCCAGCACTCCAATGAGAGTCATTTCACCAAGTCTCACTAATATCAACGATATAGCTCTGGAAACTGACCAATGCTTCCAGTTCATCCTCTTTGTTGCATTATGTACAAGCATTTCAGCTATGCTCCTGAGCTCTCTGTGTTCCCAGGAGCAGTGTAAATGTTCCCACTAGGAGTGCCACCCACTAGGCAATGCCATGCCAACCCTTGGCTTACCAACTGCAATCCATTTGGTAGCCTCTCTCCTTACCGATTCTGGTTTAAAGAGCTCTCTATCAGCCCTGTCACCTTACATCCAATTATATGTTTTGCCCATGAGGACAGGTGGATCCTGTCAGGTCACAACATACCAGGTCTCTTGAAGGCTCTTCCACAGTTTAAAACCCAAAAGTTTTGGCACAGACCCGGTCCTGGAGCCAGGTACTGATATCCTTAGCTTACCTGTTTCTTCTGAAGTCTTCCCCCATTACAGGTAGGATTGAAGATAACACTACTTGTGCTCCAAAATTTTTTAACATTCTTCCCAGGGCACTGAAGTCTTTTGATTGACCTCAGACTTATTGTTACAATGTCATTTGTACACACACAAAAGAGCCTGCATTCTGAAGAAAAGTACCACTTCTCTGTATCACAAGTTATTTCATAGATCTCCATTGTACTTCCCAGGCTAAAAAAATTATTTAGCCTTGCATGCATGTAATTATTCACCCTGATGGTTAGGGAATTCAACAGTCAGTTTTCTGTCCCTTTCTTAATATTTAATTCATCACATAATTTAGTAAATTAAGCCAGGAAAAACAAGAGCTTTACTTCTTATTCAGAATGCTTGAACAACAGGGTATGAAATGCCCTGTGCCACATTTCTGCCTGTGTCCTCATGGTGGGATTATTTGTGTATTTAAGGAAGTTTTATAACAATTTTTATCAAAAGTTTATTCTGGACTTTCTTAATCAACATTTTATGAAAAATAATATTTATATGAAAAATACAGTTTAAAGAGAAATAAAATAAAAAATAAGAAATGTTTTGCTAAAACTTGCTACTGAGTGAACACTAATAACTTTGATGAATGGTTAAGAAAAAACATTGTCTCTCATTTCATTTCATTCCCACTATTTTTTTTTGTGGATTTTTTTAACTTTTAGGCTGCCTAATTTGCTGCTTTCAAACAACTCAAGAATGTAAAGAGCAGAAAATTAATTTAAGGTCAACCTGTGCTCATGCTAGTTCTCTAGCTTGTACCCAGAGCATATGGCTAGTAGTTTGATCGCTGTACACTAATCCAAAATCTTGTAGGAGTTAATGAAATCTGATAGCTGCATATTATTTTAATGTTTTAGTAGGTGTGACATGCAATTCATATAATTGATATTTGTATCAAATAAATCCTGTCACGGGTAGTCCGAATGATTTACCTTTGACAAATGTCTCACTAACATGTTCTTGTCTTCTGTATGGAGAAAATTTTGTTCTTTGAAGCAGTATGTTTTGACTAGCGATACAGGACTGTGTTACTCTGGCTGTACTCTTTAACTGCAGAATAACAATATTGCCATTCCACTGTTCTTCCCCGGTCTGAAGTATGCATTAATCTGATTGCAAACTGGTGTTGGATTCTCTTTTTATGGAAAGATAAATCTAGTTGCCTAATGGATAAATCAAAAGCCTTAAGTATTTGTGATGATTTTTTTTGAAGGCTGCTTGAGATTTCATGGAGGTACTTTTTTTAGAATCATCTATTACAACTTAAGCACTTGGTGGAAACTGACACATTTTGATCAAATATAAATACATACATAGATAAAACACTCTTTGTCTTGGAACAGTATTATGTCAGCAGTCTTAATCATGCTGTGGGTCTTAATCTGTTTGTCAAAGAAATATTACCCTTAATAGTAATAGTAATTCTGATTTATTAGGACCAATATCATACCAGAAGAGATCTACATCTTCAATACTGCCAATATATTTTTCAATGATTCCAAAGTAGTAAATATTTCCTACAGCTTCCCATTTGTTTGTTAAGACACCTAAACTTTGATGTCTGGATAACATGTCAACCTGTATGCTACATATCTGAACTCTCACTGCGGTCCCTAGAGATCACTGCTGAGACTCAATATTGTCACTAAATACGGAGTCTGCAGGCAGCAGAAGCTGGGGGCTCACTTAGCTCAATCGAAATCAGAACCTAAAGCTCACTCTGAAATAAAGCTTGGTCCTGTAACCTAAACATAAACATCTAGTGCAATGTGACATGTCCTGGAGTCATCTAGGAGTCTGAGGCATCTGTGGCATACCTGCCAGCTCCATGTCTTGGATATCCATTGGCATATTGAGATAATTAAATTGTGCTTCAGCTGGCTGGCTAGCCAAAGCAGTCTCTAGACTCTATTAACTGCATTGATCAGGACCTCAATTCAGTTGTCTAAACAGTAGTTGTAGTGAGAAATTAAATATCAAGCACACATGTATGCATGTATACACTACATGCACAATTTTAATTTGTGTCTATATTTTTAAACAAATTCCACATTCATTTGGGGAGGAGTAGCTAGCTGATTCTTCCCTGCATTTTGTTATCTGATTTTAAGCATATCAGTCTGACTGCTGGCACAGTGTTTGGCGAGTGCAAAGCTGGAGAAATAGAGTTTGCAGTGAGTGCCATCATATGGGTCCTACTGGATATAAGAAGCTCAGATTTAGTTGCTGAAATGGACATTCAGGCTGAGAACTGAGTAAGATGGAAATATTATGAATTACTATGGGCCTTGTCTTCCCTCAGAGGAACAGAAGTTGAAATAGCTGAAGCCTGAAGATCATTTATTGGACTGTGTTGTCAGAAGAAGGGTTTGTGGTGTAACAGACATTTAAGAACAAACAACAATATTCTATCTGCCTAAGAAATAGAAGAAAGATGAGTCAGGAAGGGTCATCAGAGAAAAAGCAATTAGAGCTTTTGGACTTAGCTGCACATAGGCTCATTTCTCCAGTGAGTGATGTGATGGAACATGCTATTGCCTTTAGCACAAATTGTTTGCTCTTAATGTTAGTACAACAGTTGGTTCATATCTGTGTACTTACCAGTGCATGTCTCTAAGTATACATCTACAATAAGTCTCATTTCAGGTCTGGGGTTTTGTTTGTTTGTTTTATGATACATGAACAGTCCTTCAGCACACCCAGCTCTTAGGTACACCTTTGCTAGGCACAATAACCAGCTTACCTGCAAGCATGAGTCAGATCTTGAAAAGAGGCTATAATTTTGAAGGCAGAACTAAGGTATTTTATCTAAGACCTTCTAAATGTAGGCCCATACGATTGCATCTTTTCCTGTTTATTTGCTTTATCTCTTGGGATTTGCTTGCATTAAGCAAAGACAATGTACTTTTAATGACAAGGTTTGTTTTAAAATTGAACTGTAGTTTTCATTTGGAATGATCTAAATAGGAACTAAAATAAAGCAAACAGTTTTGGACATAACCATATGATAAATGTCAAATAATAGCAGCTTATGTCAACAAGTTGCCCAATGCTGGGTAAAAGACATTCTTTTAAACTTCATTGCAGGCAATTTAAGTAACACATATCAGTTAAAAATTGTATGTAGCATTTCTATCTTGCAATGGTGGTTTTGACTAACTTCTAACCAAAGCTTGGTAGAAATGCTGTGTAAACATGAGAGTTTTTAAATCTGCTTTAACAAAGGATGTCGTGTAGCCCACAGGGACAGTGTTGTTGGTTTTGTTTGTTCTTTTTAACATGTCTGGGAACTCTTGAAGAAAAGTGGGATGCTGAGGAAGGGCCAAGAACTTGCTCAGACCTGTCTCATTTTCTCAGTGATGGTGAAACCCAAAGAACCAAATGGAAACAAACTGAAATTTCATGGACCAATGAATGTTTGTTTCTCTAAACTCTATGGGAAAGGAACAAAGTATGTTTATATTGCTAAAGACAAAAAGGCAAAGAATAACTTGTGCTTTTGGCTGTTGCTGTTTCTGAACTGTTAGCTGTGGTTTAGACCACTTAAATTTGCACTCACAGTGATGAAAGATGAGCATTACTTGGGAGATTTTCAGCATGAATCACTCCCAAAGAGCAGACAGCACAAGGCTGAGCCAGGTTTGTCTCCCTTCCAGCTCACACAGCAGAGTTTACACATCCAAATGCTCCACCTGTTTTTCTGCCATTCAACAGAGCACACACAGGCACTATAATTTCACACTATAAAAACTGCAATACAGAGTTTGCATTGCTTCAAATAATTTGAACAGGGGAAGTAATCTCTTCTAAAGAAGACCACAGAGCAATTTCTATGTTGTGGATGCAACCCGTCTACTAAAATGGTAACCAGACTTAATCACTTGGAGTAGGGTCAAGGTCACCCCATTCCCCTCTCCTGTTTAGCACATACATTTTTAGTACTAAATTTATATTTATGCTTTATGCGCTTGCTTATATAATTTTAATCAAGCTTTTAGTCACAATAGCTCTTTTTTCAGTACCCATTTTTAATTAAGTGTTCAGAGAAGTTAGAAAAAAGGGAATCCCTTGACACTGAGTTATTTTTTGTGTATATGGGGAAAACTGTATTTCCAAATGCATAAACAAGACAACTTTCTTCTTGAAGTTTATCATACAGAGCAGGGATGTTTTTACTGCGGTGAACAATTTGGAGTCACTAAATTTGCATATGTTGATAACTTTTTCTTACCTTGATATAATTTTCAATGTTGAGAAGATATTTACTATCATCCCACCTGCTGGAGTCAAATTTTCATGTTGGAAATTCAAGGGTTTGTTAAATAATTTATTTATGGGAGGAATATGTGGCAACCCTTATGCAAAACTGCAGGTGCTATAAAATGAAAAAAAAAAAATTGTATCCATTTACTTACGTTTACTATCCATTTTATTAGAAATGAAGTGTTTAAGCTAACACAAAGGAGGTATAAAATAGTCCTGATCGCAAATAATTTAAAGCTAGAGTGGCCATTCATGTATCAATGAATATTTGCTGGTATTCTCACTCAGAGAACAGGATTTATCTCACCATCTGGCTATCCAAAATTTTGTTTAATTTAAGTTAGTAGCTTAGAATCTCTTTATATAGAGAGAAAATAGGCAATTGCAGAGGATGAGTCATCTCATCCCAGGACAGCAACTATACAGATAGATAGATAGATAGATGTATACATTTCAGAAGTGCCCAGAGGTTCTCTCCATTAACTTGACATGGAAAATAAACCAATTTAGACTCTTTGTCTAATTTTTAGGACAGCTGAACTTAGCTGAGGTTAACCATGACCTTTAAAATATAAATGCTTTATTTCTTAGTCTTAGTTTGTTTTTATTTTTTTTCTCCTTAAACAAATGAAACTCCCTTATACCAAGGCAAATTGATGACTTTACTACTATTCACTTCAGTCCTGGCAAAATCTGTAATAATTTAACAGTGAAATAACTCTCCTTTTTTGTACTGAAAAATCAAAATGTGAAAAAAATATATCCATATCAACCCATGTATTGCAGTCCAGACATGGAAATCACCAAGAGAATTCACTATTTAAAGAATAAAAACTCTAGAATGACAGCCAAATTAATGATAAGTTGCTTATTGAAAATAGATAGTCAGCTATGTTCAGAGGGGACATATGTCTGAGCTGAAAAGAAGTTCTTGGAAATGAGACTGATTTTAGAATATAGGTTTGTAAAGATGGTAGTATTGGGCCTGGGTCCGGCTAAGACTGTCCAGCTGCTTGGTAGAACAGTAATGGTTCCAAAGAACCAGCATCAAGGTCTGCTGCAGCCGCTGCTAGAGTCTGCAGTGGCTGGTTCCTTCTACCCACAGCAGCAGGCCCTGCCGGCCACCCTTCACCGCAGCATGCCCATGGCCACGGGCACCGGGCCACCAACAGAAAGGAAACCAACAGAGGGGAAATAACCTTCATGTTTGAATGAAAAGGTCTGTGTACATGGCAGTAATTTTAATTATTTTTCTACTGAGTTATGAGTCTATTGTTTTAGCTTCCAACAGAGTTCTTAAAATCAAAATAATTCATCTTGTTTAAAGGAATTCTTATTTGCCACTGAAGTTACTCTGCTGCATCTTTTATGACTACAGTGCAGTCTGTCCTCCAGAGTATGCAAGAGTAAAAGAAAGTGTTGGTTTGGGGGTTTTGTTTTGTTTAGTTTATTTTTTACTGGAGTTATAAAAGATTCTGGTTTTACCACAAAGCATGTAAAAAGGAAAATAAAAACTCAAACACTACTTGTTAAAACTGTACTAAAACAGTAGATTTAACAATCCACATTTTTTGTGTCACTGCCTTATTTTCATTATCCATACCATGTTAATCAGAACAAATCAGTTCTTACTGATGAAAAAAACCTACATGTGACAACTTACTGCCTACTCCAGCTTTTGCTTAAAATGAGTTGCAGTGGGTGGGGAATGACACACAGCTTGTTTTGGGTTTTTTTCCTTTTTTTCTTCGTAAAGCATTCTTGTCCTTAGCATTACTCTATGGAAGCATTTGTCATATGTGGGTCATATTTTACAAAGAAGGACAAAATGCTATTAATATTTAATTGGAATACATTCATTTTCAGAGTAGAAGATAATTTCAGGTAGCCCTAGATTATTTATGCCATTTATACCATTAATTTACATAGATCAGGGTAGTTTATTTGTAGTAACTGCTTATTCTGTGCATTAAAAGCTGTGCAGCCTACTGCACCAGTATACTATAGCACCCTGTGCCACTGCCAAAACCCACAAATATAAATTTAGTTAGTTTATCAGATGGAATTAATCTCTTCACCTTTGTTTAAGATTTTGCATTTATGCTAAGTTAAGAGCCTAACCCTCAGATTATGTGCAAAAAAAAAAAAAAAAAAAAAAAAGAATTTGTTTTATTCCTGTAATGGCTATACCATTTGATTTTGACCATAACAATTTACTTTAGAAACTATCCCTGAATTATAACTATTATCAGAATTCCTACAAAAGAAATGTGACTGTCCACTAACAGTTTTTATCCAACCTTTCAATGCAATTAATAAAGTTAACTTAACACTCTGAACACCACTCAAAATTGAGGAAATGGCAGCATTTGGAGGGCTTTGAGATAAGCGAGCTAAAACAAATCTTTTGTTAATGTTCATTGCCTTACATTCAGACCAATTTTTCTTGAACTTATACTATGAAATGCCAGAGGAGAAGGGAAAGGATAGGAAAGAATACAGCTTTGGTAACTGCAGACTCTGATTTATTAATATGAAGTCTTAGGGAATAGATGGAGATTTGTTTTCTTTTTTTTTCTATTACTTAAATGTTACAAAGCACTAAGTGAAATAACATCATACTTTGTACATTTTAAGACCCATCTAGATATGAGGTTTTATTGTGTATCAAGTATTTAATGGATATTTTTAAAGTGTTATAATCAAATTGTCTTTAGTCCAGGGAATTTATATTAGAAAATTTTCACATTTTGACACCATCTTTGACAATTTCTGTAAATTTAATCACAATTTTACTAAATTCACTAGTGTAATATAATGGCGGTATAGTAATTTTTTAAAAAATGGACATTGTTTCACATTAAAGTAAGGTTAAAAAATTATATAAGCCTCTTCTTTAAGAGTAATATGAATATAATTATATTCAGGAACACCCTTTCAAGGATTGTTATAAATTTAACTAATTTTTCGGAAAGTGAAATGCTTAAAACCATTATTCCAAATTATTATTGCCCAAGGTGATGAGAAAAAGTCAGTATTGGTACACTTCTCATCACCAGTACATGTCCTCCTTAATATGAAACAAGCTGCTATTGAAGATTTTCATGTAAAACAACAGGAGAATAAGTGCAGAGGAGCATATGAGTGAGGACAGGAAAAAGGAGAGGAAAGGTATGCAAAAGTGAAGAGAGAAAGTAAAGCTTAGCCCAGGTCTACGTAGCTGATATAGGAAGGAATCAGACAGGTAAACTAATCATACTGAAATACTTGCATACCAAGGTGACTGCCTGACCATCAGCTATATATATCTGTTGATATCATTCTATTTCATTTTTTGTGGTCTTTTGCTGTGATTTCAAAAATTGGCACTTTCAAAAACCACAATTTGACAAAAAAATTCCAGTCAGTTCTAATGGAGATCACCTGACACACTGCACCAAAAAAAAAAAAAAAAAAAAAAAAAAAAAAGAGCATTGACAACTTTTTTCCCCCAGATTAATTTGATTCCTTTATATGCAAAGTGAAGAAAAGATGACAAAGCCAGAGCTGCTGCACAGACAGGGTGCTATTACTGCAATAAAGAAAGGGAAAGCAGTTAGAGAAAGAGAAAATTACTGTCTCCCATTTCCCTGAAATGTGCTATGACTGCAGTACCTGTGAGATTTTATTTCAGAAGTTGCAATACTTGCTCATTAATTCATTACCGATTGCACCTATAGAATTCAACATTTCAAAGAGCAAAAAGGAGCTTTTTCATAGTTCATTTCCTCAATAATCTTGTTAACAATGTTTTTGCCACCAATTAACTCTTTTCAAATATCATTATTCTCACCCAGACTGTGACCTTGAGGTTGGGAGAATTCGGTATGCTATAGGAGGGAGCAGCACAGCTCAAGCCAAGCAGAAGAAAAAGTCATCAAGTTTTAGTGCCTCCTTTACAACTCACTGCAGTATTTACAGCACCCTGTTAAGGCAGTTTTGTTTGGAACATGACCAAACCCTAAGTTTTTATTTAAAAGATACAGTTTAATTTTGATCATGTTCCAAGCTAAATTACATTAGGAGAGTATTGTAAATAATGCAGTGCATTTTAATGGAGGCACAAAAACATGACAGCTTCTGCTTCTGCCCCTCTTTCCATTACATCATTGGCCCTTCTGTAGTATCCACAAGCTGGAGCGGAACACCATTCTTCGGGGTGCCAGCTGCAGGATCTCTTCAACTTAAAGTTCAAAAGAACATTCTGGCAAGTGAACAAGTGTTAATATGTCATAAAAATGTTAAAACCAACAATGACAGGAGAGTAGAGAAGAGCAGTGTGACAATGGGATGCTGTTAGTCTTCATTAGGCTGAATCCTCAGTAGGTTTCAAAGGCTGAACTACAAGAGATGAATTAATTTAGCCCTCTGCTTTGAATTTGCCATTGTATATTTTTATCAAATCAGTCTTTTAGCACAGTGTATATATATTTTAAGTTTTGAACTTGAGGAGGTACAAACGCACAAGTTTGTTAAACTGAATTGCATTTCTGCGTCAATAATTCTTAACTGTCTTCAAAATACCAACCTCATTGAGGCGAAGTGCATCTATTTGCGTGAAATATAGGGCTATACACTGTAACTATGTGATATCTATATTTCTTATGTGTGAAGAAACAAATCAAATTACAAAATTAATCTTAGATAATTATTAATAAATTCTGTAATACATATTTTCTTACTTTGGTCTCTATATGCCATATCTTATATAAATTAATAAAACCATAAATTGCAAATATTTGTTTTGGTTTAATTTTGATGACATTGTTTTCTAGTCCCTCCAACTAGAAATATTTGCAATGCAGCTGGGATACTTCCACAGCTAGAATGATTCATGCAAGCTAGTCTTAAGCTAGATAGCTTGGACATTGCCACTGAGGAAAAAAATGTCCAGTCCACACAGATCCAAGGATCAAAGTGGTTTGTTGATTTATTATCAACATATAATTAATCAACACTGAACTATAAATTTAGGAACAATATCAGCAATGCAACAGATATATTACATTACCAGACAGTTGCAAAAAGTTATACACATAAACAAATACTTATCACCACATTGCATTATTCAAAGGGTGGCTACAAAGATGGAGACACCCGTTTTGCAAGCAGTCACATGGGAAATATGAGGGGTAATTTGTACAAGTTACCCCTAAACCTATCTGAACATGCTAGAAAGAAGAGAAAACACAGACTGTTCCTACATCTAGTCAAAACCCTGACTAGAGACAAAACTGAATTGCTTTTCCATTCCTACTGAAAAAACCTTTTAAATATGTCATATGAATATAAGCCTGGTCTGCTCAGATTATGTGGTAACTTTTATGTCCCTCTCCATCCATAAATAGAAAGTAGGACAAATTCAGCCTCGCTATAGGTCAGCATGTCTTATTTCACATTGAACTTCAACAGTCTGATTTTGTACTCAGCCAGTATGTTATTGGTAGACTATATGCTACAATCAGCATAAGAATGCTAGAAAAATATCTGCACAAGTTAAAAAATGTACTTGAGTGATCATATACAATTAGTAAAATACCCATTGTATATAAAACAAAGTTCTCTTAAGCTTTAATACCAGCAACACCAGTATTGTCCCACTGCAGGAGTAGGTAACAGTAACTAGAACATGTCTTTGGCCAAAACCAACAAGCTCACATGGATGAAAAGTGTTGCATAGACCTACCTGGCACATTGGCTCTGTTTTTTGCCTGGAATTCACCTTTGTTTCATGGCCCACTTTAAAAGTAGATGAAAGATGGATTTTATTTATAGCTTATATTAAATGCTGGTAAAATACATGCCTTAGCTATTGTAGAGATTGTAGAGCCATTAGAACTGATAAGGTCATCTCATCATTGTTAAAAGTAGAGGCAAAACTAGGCCTCAAGTAGCAAGCCCGTTGTAATGAATCTTAGCTATTATCATATCTTCACACATAAAAGTGTTGTACAAGTGTAATTTCTTAGATGCATGTCATAATCATTTATTTTCTCATAGAGTGACAAGGATATAGGGCTTCATTTGCACAGATAAGCCAGATAAAATAAAAAGTACACTGTTCCACGGTGTGATCATTTAAAAAACAGATGTAAATAGTTTTCTTTTTAAAAGTCTTAATTTCCCTGTCACAGGTGAGCTCAGATTCTACTTATATTCATTACAGTTTACAATTGTAGCATAAATAGATAATATAAAAATAACTCTTACTCAAGTAAAATTTCCTATTGTTCTTAATAAGTTTCACTCAGGAACTGTTGTGTCAGACAGAGGAAGATACTTGCCTCGATGTACCTGGGTTTAATTTCGAGATTTGTTTTAGGCAACCAGTAGGTTTCTGAATATTTAAAATGTTTGGGAGTGATTGGAAGCCTGCTCAAGTCATTACAATCTAAGCATTGACCTAAAATAATTCAAGTCAAGTTATCAGTTCTTCAGCTGCTTGTCAGTAAAAAAAAGAGAAAACTATTTTTTTCTTTCACAGTGGTGATGTGAGTAGGCTTGTCAAATGCACAAATAAAGTGCCTTCACGTTAAAAGTGATTCAGAGCATTACATAGAGATGTACACATACCACATAACCTGCACAGCCAACGGAGAGGAACAATTATGACACCTTGATCAGACTGTCATAAAAGACATTGCTCAATTTACTGCTATTGTTTCTTGTATGTAGCAAACTAGGATCTGAAGCTTGGACAGTGGAACCACTATTGCTACCTTTACTGTTAGAATTATGGCATTTGTAATACCTATGATGGACACTGACTGGAAGCAGTCTTAATGTGATCTCTGCTGCAGTCATTTATAGTATTAAAGAAACATAAAGCATCCTGGGTGCAACTTAAACATGTCCATAAAATTTCAGCTTTTGCAAAAAGAAATAAGTATGTTTTTTAGATAAAAGCTGCAGACAAATGAAAAACATTCCACTAGACATAAATAGATTAAAATATTTTTTTAAAACATTATTTATATCTATAAACTGTATATCTAGATAGGTATTCATTTATATATATATATATTTAATGGTAAACAAGGGAAAGAGATTTAAAAAAGCATAGTGATGTATTGAGGGTATGAGCAGATTATCAAACACTTGTTTTGAGAGAAGGGAAATATACTCTTCCAACTAGCTCACTATCAGTCCGCATGCTGCCCATCTCCATAGCTTCACTACCAGACTGATGAGAAAAATCTCAAGATAGCAAGGTCCCAAGCAGTGTGGGGAAATGATCAGTCAGTTTACCATGTTGTAAATAACTTTTATGGAAGCCAATCTTTTACTTGGTGAAAGACCATCTACCAAGTGTCTGTAAAATTGAGAGGTTTAAAACCGAGTAAAATTTTCTCTGGAAATTCTTTTCATTTGTTATTTCATCTTCAAAATTGTTTCAGCCTTCCAAACATGAAAACAGAATCGAGGACATGTTTTTCTCTTTTTTTCAGGGCTAGAAATTAGTAGTGTCCCTTGTATGGTGCTGTGCTTTCTGGTCTGGATAAGATTCCCAGGTCTCGCTCCTGATTCAACTGCTGCCTTTATTGAATGAGATTTCTCTGGCTCCTAAGAAGTGTGATGACAAGATATTCTCAAAAGAGCTCTAAAACGTTACTTGGGAACAATTATTTCTCTCAATTGTAACTGATTTAATGGTCTAAGATGCTGCTTTTGGCCTCATCCCAAACCCAGTTCTGTAATACTTTTACAGCACTAATGAAACCCCTAGAAATGGATTCTAAACTCTAAAAAGACGTAAGAGAACTCTAAAAGAAGGCAGGGAGTGGTGGTGGTGTGGTGGTGTAGAAAACATTTGAATTAATTTTATAAACAGGAAATCTTTTTCTTTTCTGTGATCTGATAAAGTTGTTAATAGACAGGAAGTAATCAGACCCAAGTCTTGCCTATATTTAGACCAGACCTTGGTCCTATCACAATCAGCAGTAAATGTTTAACTTTAGTGTGCTTATACTACAGATAGACTGACAATGCAATGCTGGTCCGACCAGCTAAGCAACCAGATTTCACAGTTCCTGAGGAACTGATAAGGAAATAGTCATTCTTCGCCTAACCTAAGTTACTCTGCAGAAATATTATGCATCATTATGTAAGCAACATGTTTTACTAGACAGTATTTCAGGTTTTGGATTAATCATTTGTTATGGTACAACTTTATTATTCCTTGTAAAGCATTTGGGGATTTTTTCAGAAACAGGCATTGGTGAGCTGCTACACCTGATGATCTGAAAGCAGATCTCAAATGAAAATCTATTTTTAACTAAACAGTATCTATCTTTAGAGCAGGCTAAGCAAAATACTGATTTTACAGAAGAAATAAACCTGTTTTACAAACTATGAGAAGCTAAGTGAATTAAATCAAGCCACATAGCTAATAAGAAGTAGAATTAAGACCAGTGAAATTTTAATTCCCTCTTTGGTGTGCTATGTCCCCATTCTTGGTTGATTTACAAAGGATATGAGCTTAGCCCTAGGTCTTAGCTTGCTACAGCAAGCCATTCGTATTCAGTCTTTTAGCTCTAGAAGTTTTCTCATTCACTTTCTGCTGTTGGCCAAAATGTCAGTTGCCATATAGTGGAAAAATTACAGATAACACGGTTCTTTTAAAAGTCAAATACTGGTGAACAACTTTCAGCTGTTTTAAAAAACTTGTGACGGAGTGTATATATAGGAATATTCAGGGAATTAGAGACCACTGTGATGGGTGTTTAAAAAACTTTGGAACAACACTTTTTGAGGTTGACATCCATTAACAGCACACTTTGCCAGTGGGTAGCTCTTGCTCGTTATCAGTCATTATCACTGGATACTCACACAATTATTCCTTAATAACCTTATCCTATATTACCTGTGAGTGTAGGATAATAGTATATTGCTATACATAACAATACCATGGAGTTGATGCCACATAGCGCTGATGCCTGTCAGGAAGGAAGCTAAAATCCACTTGAGTGTCTCCTTTATTTCTCATCTTTCCTCTCTCATCACTGATGGATTTACACTCCTCATCTCCCTTCTCAGATGGAAAATGACCTCATATACTCCTCACATATTTCATATTGTTTCAGGAACAGGAACTTGTTGTTTCTGCAAGTCACTGTCTTGCTTGTTCTGTGGATTACTTTGGTTTCTTTGGGCACCTTTCCTGCTTGCTTTACATCCTTTTACACACTCTTTTTTCTACTTGCCCATGTTTTCCTGTACTATAGTTGTGTGACTGTCCCACAGGTGGCTGATTGCCCCTTTGTGATTACATATATTACATTACATTAAATATATTTTTATATTTCAAAAGAGGAGGAAGGCCATCAAGTGACACAAAACAAACTGGCTTTCCCACACTGACAAGCAGTAACTATTAGTTTCAAAAATAATCTCTGAATTCTTAGAACCAATGAGGAGCAAAAAAGAGAAGGCAGATTATTGTCTGGGGCACCAGGAGTGACCTCTGCAGGTAGTGATGAGGAAGAACCTAGTCCTTCTAGGCTCACACAAATCCAGTGTAAGAAAAAACTGGAAAGCTTTGCTAAGAGAGTCTGGACAGCTCAACAGCAAAAGGAGAGAAGCACCTCATAATATCAGTCTGGTGAGGGCCCGGAATCTTCTACCAGACTCTCTCCTACAATCTTTCTTAATGTCTTTGTGATGCCTTCGTGACAGAAAGACATAAGGGATTGCCTCATATATAATAAGGCATACTAGATATTGTTTATAACCACAATACTTGTTTTTGTTTTATACCTCAACAGGCATTTTTGTTATATGTTTATAAGTAAACACTTAATAAAGAAAATATAGGGAAGAGATTGATTTACTGTAATGCCACTTATAGGCTCATAGTAGGTCTGTATGTGATCATATGAAGGCCCATTCCCAGTGCCTGAATAACTGCTATTTCAGAACAGTACCAGCTCCACAGAGCTGACATTGTCCCTCAATAGCAGGAGTCAGTAGGGAGACAGACAAAGATGAGCTTGCTGGAGAGAAGACATTTTACCTGTAGCAAATGTTCCTAAGAAGACAAATGCATAATCAGAAAGACCAGAATGCAATTGAAAAGTTTCCACTGTATGACAAAGTATATGAATATGGGATGTATCAATATCTCAGGGAATATCCACTTGGCAGTGATGTCTGAGAAGGGTTAAGCTGCAGTTAAATAGAAAAGATATTTCAAAAACAAAGCTGTGTGCTGTTGTTTTGCATTGCCTGTGTGGCACTGGCAAAAACTGGGATTATGTCAGGATTACACAGCAGGAAAAGCAAAGGAACACTGGTGGTTCTGTTTTCTCATAATTAATTGAAAAAGACACAATGATCTTCTGGGCACAGTAGTAAGGATACTTTTCTGTCAGGCTGCCCCTCACCCTGTCCCACGGCTGCCTGAGGTTTTGCCCATCTCCACTCTGCACAGAAAAGGCTGCTGGTTCCAGCAGTTGATGCACAGTCTTGGCTGCCGAGTGGGGACAATCAGAAAATCAATCATAGCTAGTTAATATCTTTTGGACATTTCTGAGCTTGGATACTATTTTAACAGAAGAGGAAGCTTGTTTACTGTCTTCAGGCTCTTCTAGTTCTGGGAAACAAGTGTTGTTCCATAGCCTTTAAAAATCACAACCATATATTTATGATATAAAAAAGAGTGTTTACCAATGTTAATCAAAAGTTTTGGGTTCCACCTTAGCTTGCAGATTTTATGATGGATGATGACCACTTTCTCTTTTAAAGCCATACCTCCTTTCACTAAATCAGTTAGCTCTGCTTGTTGTTGGACAGTTGCAGCTGTACAGGCAACACAATGTTTTTGCATTTGAAGTGGGACATTCATCTTTTACATAGACTCCCATCACTTATTCTGCCAAAATCTGTAGCAGATTTTCCAAGAGCATCATATTATAAAATATTGAGCTATAGGAGCATCTTTTTAAATTTCCAGATGATGAGCGAAAGAGAAAGTAGTTGGGGAAGAAAAGTATTGGATTGAAATAGATATTAAGAAAGTTTCAGCTTGTAGTATTTTGATTGATTAGGAGACTATCAATTTATGATCCTTTTTTTCCTGAATAAATTTGATGTCTTTCCCTGGGAAAAGGATTTATTTTATTTTATTTTATTTTATTTTATTTTATTTTATTTTATTTTATTTTATTTTATTTTATTTTATTTTATTTTATTTTTATTTTATTTTATTTTATTTTATTTTATTTTTGTCAATTAAGAAATATAACTCTATATTTCTTTAAAGGAAAGAATTTTTTCTTTACTTGAATTTTGAAATACATTTCCAACAACTGACTGGCAAAAAATACAGTCTCAGTAGAGGACTATTAATTTCATCTTAGATTTAGGTCTTTACTTCATCTCTGGCAGAGTCTGTCCAACCATCATTTCCCTTTTGACACAAGCTGCAATACTGTTAATTTAAAGGACCATAATCAAGACAGAGGTATATATTTCAGCAAGTCCTTAGTTACGTTACTCACAACAAACCAGTAAAACAAAGATTTTTAAGCACATAATTTAGTTTTCATTATTTAAACTATTGATTCACTTTTAGTATTTCATCCATCTTGGACAAGGAAACTCTGCTGAACAATTTTGCATTGCTTCATGATAATCTTCCTCTTGCCCAGTGTTTATGCTGATTTGTCCTGTCATGTTGGACAAGAACTGAGAGAACGACACATTGCTTTATTTATTTTTAAATAAAGCATTTAGTGATTTTCAAGATGATGGACAAAAATTTATTATAAAGGTTATGACATATTTCTCTAAGGGCACAATATTTTAAAGGAAAGCTCTTGACACTTTTAAGAGTGCTCTTCCAGAACTTAAGAAATCAAAATATCACTCTTATCCTAAAGGTGTCCTGTGTTAATTACACTATTCTGTTATAAATGCTCTTCTTGTTGGCTTAGCTGTCACATATTTCAGAATCAGCTTAACATTCTTGTTAGTACACTCTGACACCAGTATATCATTTTGCAGTAAACATCTCCATGGTACTAACAATCTCCTAGCAAAAGGAACATTGTATTTTTATATATGCATATGCATATGTTTGCATGTATGTGCAAATGTTGGGAATTAATTGGTCCTGAAAGAAAGCATGTCCTTCCAAATGCAAATTTTTTTTACAGCAGCAGAAGTCTGAATATGGTATGAAAGGAGATAAAATAAAAAAAAGTAGTAAACTACTACAGTCTATTTCCTTTATTACCGCTGTCAGTTTCCATGAGAATGAAAATGAGGTAACTGTATTAATTCCTGTAATAACTTTTAAAAAATGTATGATGTAGTTCTTTAGGACTGTGCAATGAAAATAAAGTTAAAGCTGTGGGATTTCAGAAACTGACTGGGTAATCTGATGCAAAATACTAGCATGAACATATCCCCTGATAATTTATTATGAAGCTAAAGAGAACATGTATGTAAATCAAAATTATCAGATTGGCTTGTTATTTTGATCAATTTAGAATATATTATGAGGCCTGCATGTAGTCATCCTTTTGTGTGCTCTCTGATTTACCATATAACTAGATGTTATGTAACATAGTAAGTCTCTCCCAAGCCTGCACATCCTCATAGCAGGTTTAATGAAGGAGTCTGCAATAAAGTGAAACGCAAGACATCCAGTTACATTAAATTGATCTTTGTATTTGCAAGTGATTTATCTTCAAAATTTAGGCATTTTATCTTTATGAAGCTTTTGGATGATATACTAGTAATATTTTTTTCTTTACTTCACCCAATAAAAAATGGGCTTCTCCTTCCCCCCATCTCCATTTCATAATTCTACCTATTGTCTAACTTTCAAAATCAGGCAAATTAAGAAAATCTATACAAGTCCTACAGCAATTTCTAATTATATTTTTCTTTTTGATAAATTAAATCGAGTGTATCTGAGGTTACATATTACATTATTAATGATGTAATCTTTAATAAATTACCTATTGTAATAAATTACAGCAATAAATTACATTATTACTGTAATCTCTGAAATGTTTTGCTTTGCCCCAAACTTACTGAGACAAGAGTACTTTCATTATGTTATGGGCAGGGGTATATTCACTAAATTTAGTTTAGTGTTATTTGCGAGTCACCAATCATTATCAAAACAAAGTCTTCCATTTTGACAAAAAGTTTGAATGCAACTTACCATAAACAAATGCATGTTTCATTACCTGTTGTCCTGAATGTGAATAACTTGGTGGGGGCAATAGAATTCTTTATTTTACAGATTATAATTCACTCAATATTAATGGAAAAATTAGTATTTGAGCTTAATATGCCCATTTATGGGAAAGATTTACACCATCCCATATTGCACAGCTTTAATATATTTGAAAAAAAATCTCTTATTTGTGTGATGGAATATTGATATTTTCTTTGATAAACATTGCGTACAATTACAGGTTATACATCTATATTAGAATAGAGATGTTTCTCCTCCCTCTCTCCTTCCCTCAACATATACTTATATACATAAACAGGATATTGCACTAGTAGAAAATCTGACAGATTCTACAAATGAATTCAAGGAAGATAATGTTACTTTTAAGGAAAATGGGATACTTAGGATTGTTAGTTTGATTTTAATGTAGGCCAAAGGTCCCACTCCAGCAGATTCTATACCATGTGCATAACTTCTGTATCTGTTTCAACATATTTTTTTCAATAATAGAAAATTAACTTAATTGCTAGGTATACTCTTCCATTAATTTATTCTTGCTATCTCAGTTTACTGGCTTCAGCTTTAAATAAGATATCCTTGCATGTGGATTGTCAGAAAAGAATTACTATAAAGGAATTGCTGTCAATGACCAAGTTACTGTTTCTCTCTCCTTGACAACTAAACTGCCACAACTGTGCACTGTACCTTTCGGATTGAACTACTGGTGTTAATAACTGAGCAAAAGAAGCATCAACACTGAAGGGTTTGCTTTCACTTTTGCATCTGCCGTGGGACTTTTCCTGTAGCAAGTCCATCTCTGCCATCTACCAGAGCTAAAAATCTTTCTTGTTTCTACACATGCTGAGTGCAAATGGAGCAGTAGGTAGTAATAATATCACTTCTAAACCACAGCTGATAGTTAAGAATAACTATAGACAGTTTATACCCTTGGAGTTTTGTAGAGGTGGAGGACACTCTTGCTTCTTCATTTTGTAGTGATTCTGCTTAAACTGGTACAAGCTGATCCCCACCTTTCACTCTTGCTTCTACCCTAGTATGTATGTCAGCACGCTAAATTTGCCAGCATAACTTTTTCTATGGTCATGTCATGAGCCATATCTAAGCACAGATCTGGCAAAAAAAAAAAAAATCCTCCTGGGCACCCAGTACTGCGCTGTGGGTCCTGCAAAAATGTCAGAAGGCTTCAGAAATGGTCATTACAATGTTCATCATAAATCCTCCTTGCTGTGCTTTCTACTGGTTTACATTCTGAAAGTCTTCACTTCCTGAGTCTGTCACTGCAGTGTCACTCCATGTAAACACTTCCATTCTGCCAATGCTGGCTAAATTTAGCAAGGGTGGGAAGCACCCTGTTTGAATACGAGGCGCCGCTGCAGCCTGTGAAGCATGTGGGGCGTCACGCTGTTTCCTGCACAACATTGTCTAGCCAATGCCGACAGTAGCGGCAGCAATGGCTGGATTTCCCACGCAGCTTGGTGTGACCGAGCCTGCTGATCCATCACAGCCTGTCAGTGCTCTCACAGCATGCCTAATGAGGGGGTCTGTGATAATGTGGAAGATAAGCTATTCCCTTCCCATCAATTGATCCTTGCACTTCTAAGTGATTTGTCTTTCATGCTTCTTGCAGCATCTTACAAAGCTTCAGGCTAAAAAGCCAACAAATTTTTCTTCCTTAACTGAAAGGATGCCTGAAGTCAAATAGAAAGACAAATATAACAACAGATGATGTGTACCCAGAAGTCGTACATTGGACACTAAGCAAAGGAAACAAAGCTTAATGTATTTCTGCTGGGGTTTCATTTTTTTTAATTTATTTTTCAATAATAAAGGATTTTAGGAGAAATCTTTATGAAATGTAAATAAAATAATAATTTTGCAGATGTCAAAATCATAAGCAAAGGACATATCAATATTTAAAAGAGATCCAGCAGAAAGTTAGAAACTAGAACTCACCCAGAAGATGCAATTTGTACACAGGCTTTCTGTAAGATTTGCAAATTTCACTTTACATATCTGTGCTTCTAACTTTCACTACAGGTTCCAAGTAAAACTTAAAAAATAGTTGGGCTTGCTCTTGCTTCTCAGAACACACCCATTCCCAGGCATTAGCAACCTTCAACTTAACTGCAATGTGATTATTCATATAACAGTTTCCTTCTTCCTTTAAAGCTGTGGGAATACAAAAATTTGTTTGTTTTTTTTTAGGAAGAACGTTGGTTTCAATAATAAACTGAACTGGGAAAACCTAAAAAGTAAGGAGTGGGAAATATGAGTAGCTAGTCTTAGTTGCCTATTTTGCTCAGAACTTACTAACAACTCCCTCTAGCCCTTAAACTGCCTCAGGAATACAGTCAAGGAGTACTGAAAACAGCTCCACAGGCTTTTACTGTGTATTCTGAAACTGATGCCACTTAGTCCTAGGAAGAAGATGTCACCACTACTTTCACAAAGTCGCCTCCACCATCTTGGCTGTTGCCAGTCCTGGGCAACAGAAATGGTTTCTCTGCCATGTTTTTTTCTGTCAGCGTAGATTCTACAAAACCACTTATACAAGATGCCAGCCTGTTCCACTGGTATCAGATCCTGCTTCTCAAAGTCAATTTTGTCTTCTTAAATGCTGCTGCATTCAATTCTGGAGTGGCATATCTAGGCAGAGGTCAGATCTCTCATTAGGAAACCCAGAACAGAGCAAAGAATCTTGATACAAACTTTATTATTCCGAACAAAAATCTTTCTTGCTTTAAGTACCGTGCAATTCTCATTGGGAGTTCAATAGCTATTAGTTCTATATGATCTGTTTTAATAAGCTATAAAAGGGCAAGATTTTAATTGCTAAATAGCAATAAACATTGATTTTTTTTTGCCTTGCTGCTCTCCCCAGGATGAGACACAATGGCTCTTTAGCCTGGACTGTCAGGTTTTAATTTCTAGTTGTTTCAGCTGTTATCTCTTTCTCTATTGTCACTATTTTTTTCATCACACAACTCTTGTTACAGCCTCAAATTATAAACTGGAAACGTTCCAACATCAAAATTCATATGGAGAGAAAAAGCTGCAATGGGAACAGGAAGAATGGGAGACAGAAACTGAAATAAAAGACTACTGAAAGATAAACATAAAAAGTCAAAATTCAACCTTAGTTTTAATCATGACTTTTCAACAAAAAATAAATGTTGAGTTTTGGTTATATATTCACACCAACTTTCAGAAATATACTGTACACATAATGTATCATTTCATTACATTCCTTTCTAGAACAGACATACAAATTCTTTACAATGCAATAAAATACTAAAGCATTGTATAGATATATTCTGTTACAAAATTATAATTTAGCTATATTAGATCTTTAACAGCTAGTCTTTACCTGTTTTTTGGGGGAGCAAAGAATTCATAACCCTGGGATGCACATTTCTCTGCTTTTTTTGACAGGCAGCCATTATTACACTATTTGAACAATATTGCATAAAATTGTAGTTTCAAGTGCATATTCCAGCAATTAGAGGTTTTGCTGTAAAATACGATGCACAACCTGGAATTCTACAAATAATTAATTTCAAACCAATAATTGATTTGGTATAAAAGAAGATATGAGTTGGCAGGAGAAATAATGACTAGCCAACTGAGCTAAGAAATGTATAGTGATATCAACAGTGCAGAAAGTCCGTTTGTCCAGCAACTACAGAGGAATTCTCAGGACAGAAACAGCATGGCAGTGTGATTTAAATGGTTCCTGTCATCTCTGGGTTTTAAATACAAGGGTCTATAGTCTTTAAACTGTGTCCAGTAAATGTATATTAAAAAAAAAAAAAAAAAAAAAAAAAAAAGAACCCAAACCAAAAACACCAATATATAATGAGAAAAAATAAGCTAACAAGTACAACTCTTTTTTTTTTTTTTTTTTTTTTTTTTTTTTTTGTGGTAAGAATAACAGTGTCTTGAACTTGCTTATCCCTGAATTTCATTAAATGCTAACTTTTCTGGCTGACATCAAGATACTGTGGACTTGTAATCGAACTTTACTGTTAAGTGCTTTTTTAATTACACCAAAAAATTTTGCTTTTCTTTAATATTTTAAAATAAAATTATTTTCAAGTACATGTCCCATGGAAATAAAATATTTCTTCTTGTAGCAGCATCATTTCTTGCTTTTTAATAAAACCAAAATTATGTAATGGTTTTACTACTGTCACATGTTCTATTGCAACTTGACAGAATATTTTAAAGCTACAGATGTGTCATGAAGAATAGCAACATCAGAGAACCAGCTTTACTATAAAGGCATATTAAAAAGAGAAAATTATTTTTTATCTTTATGTTTTAAATTCACATATATATATTTAAGATTTAAATCAAACGTATTTTTCTAGTCTGTTTTTGTTCTACTTTCAGAAACCAAACCATGATTTATTTCAAATCTGGAAATGAAGCATGTTTCAAATTCTCAACATTTCCAGCAAAATGCAAATATTGACTTTCAACCCACTTCACTAGTTTCTCCTGCACTCTGTTTAAGGAGTCTTCTCTAGTCTTACTGCCTGATCTTGGACAGAACATTGCATGTCTCTGATTCCTCTTTTATAAAGTGAGTAAAATATTTACTTACCGTTCTTAACTCCCAAAGGGCTTTCTATGGGTTAATTAGTTAATGTTTGTATAGCACTTTGAAAATCTAAAGTGTTATATTAGTGCCAAGCTTTATTATTATGAAACCTATTAAAAACACAATGTATGATCAATTAGCTCAGATCAAAGGACATGTAGCTGCAAAGGATCTAATTAAAAGTTGATAAATAGAATTATTGAAAGCAGACGAACTTTTGTACTACCTCACACGTGAAGTGGGCAAGGGGCTATTATTAGTCACCACCATGCCCTATATTCCTCATGTCACAGACCCAACAGCTAGAGGTTTAAAAAAAGCCATTATTTTCCATATTTGTTTAAGAGCTCATTAAGCAGACTGAAAAGCCCTTTTCTGCAATATCTAAAGGTCTTACTTAAAATGCTATGTGAATGTAGTTAAAAAAATAGGAGGAAATGCCTCTGAAATACATTAGTATCAGTTATGATTGATATTTTAACTAATCAGAAGGTCATGCCATTTTCTCTAACTAAAATGTAAAGGTGGTGACTTGGAAATATAGTGACAACTTTTTAGAGACAGCAGAAGCTTATTTGACAATGTAACATTTAGGATAATATTGTCAGAAAAAATTCATTGTCTAAATCAGGTCTTTCTTTTGCTTTAGAGTTAGTAGCATGGTGTATTTTTCTGTGGCTTTGAAGCTGAGAAAAGTCATCAGTATGTTTCAGCGTCTTTTATCACACTGACTTTTTGATACAAAAGGAAGGGAGGAATCTATCCATAAACATATACCTATACCACTCATATTTAGAACTGATGTATATATATATGTGTGTGTGTATATATATATATAAATATATATATAATATGCAGTTTCTTCGTCTACCAGGATACCTATTAGTGTGAATCCTAATGAAATATACTTATTATAAACAAGTTTACAATTACAGCTATAGTAATAAAATCAAAATATGTTACTGATGTTTACATTTTCCTTTTTCAGTCACCATATTCATTCTTCTACCTGTACCTTTCTTTATTCTCTTTGATTAGGAATCTACCTACCTTTTTTTCTTTTCTTTGTCACTTCTTTATTAATATACCTTGCAGCTCTGGACCTCTAAGTACTGCATGTCATATAATATTGTATCTTAAAATTAATTTCTGTGAAGAAAACTTCTTTCACATTTTTTAGTCTACTTCCTCACCTCCTTATTGACATTATAATGTTAAAATGATTCAGAGGCTTCAGTTCAGCAAATATGCTATTTACAATATTCAAAGTATATTTGTATGTCTATACCCATGTGTATGCCTACACCTATTTGTATACTTAAATGGCTTTAGCTGCAGTCATCTTTAATCCTGGAAAAAAGCCAACACACTCAGAAATTTTAATCTCTTTTTAAATTCAAAATAATTTCTTTTTAAATTCAAAATCCTAGAAATGTTAGTCAGAAGGAAATTACGAGATTATTTAATTCAATCTCCTGCTTGCAATGAGACTATTGATACTATCAGATCAGTAATAATTTTATCTAGGCAACAGAGAATGCTACAAGTATCTGTGATTTTGTATTAAATACATTACAGGGCTATATAATCTTTCCAAAATACACCACCACAAGCTGAAAAAATAGAGGATTTAAAAAGTGATAACCTACATGAAAATACTGATGAGATGTTAAAGCCACTTTTTACAGCAATGACACCCCAGACCAATTGAAAATGGTTATTAAGGACATATTTCTCATATTCCCCATTCATTTCTGCCCAAATTATATGCTCTGGGACTTTTTACCTAGAAAAATCCTTCAAACATACCGGATAGCTGTCACAAACCAAGACTGGAGCGAGGTTCTGCTTGTATTCTAGGGTATATATACTGTATATATTTGTTTGTATAACACTCAAAATGGAGTCAAGAGCCACACAACAGGTTTGCAAATGCAAAGCAGGAAGCAAGAGATAAAGAAAGAAAGCGAGGAAAGGAAGAAGGAAAGAATGAAAAAGTTCACAGCAATAGCTACCACCCCAGAGCTGCGGTGTCCTGACAGTCTGGTTTGTTTCCAAGTCTGGTGGGGGAACGTTTTGTCTGATGTTGGTTGGTTCCATTCTTTTATAGAGTTGACACGAGCCATTCTGCTGAACCACACCTTCCCACCTTCCACCCAGCGGTGGTGTGCATGACCAATACTGTCAGGTAGTCCTCAGAGATCTCCAGGCCTCTCGATCCCCCCGACCCCGGGTCTGGACACATGCACAAGGGTTTGGTTAAATTTCTCAGGATTAGCTCCCCCCACTGCTCCAAGGTGTTAGTCCATGGGTTTCCTGCCTTAACAATGTCAAGATAAACCTCTGCTGTGGCAGTGGTGCTGGCTTCATGCCTTAGCAATGCTGAGATAAACGTTTGCTGTGGTGATGGGGCTGGCTTCATGCCATAGCAATGTTGAGACAAACATCTGCTGTGGCGATGGTGGTTCTCACTGACGCAGTCTCTTACAATAGCAAAAATGGACATTTCTTTTTGAACAAGATTATTGAGTCACTTCCATTATAGCACTGAGTTGGATTGCTCATGCGTTTCATTTTTTAAAAAAGTATCTTTATTTTCAGGATTAATCCTTTTGTGGCCAGGAAGAACAGGTTGAATTCTTGTACATACCAAGCATTTTGAAGTTTGTACCATCCCAGCATCTGTTTTCCCAGCACCCTTCTGTTTCTTACACCCTTGAAACTGAATATTTGTTAAGCTACTGTGCACTGCACTTTCTTTACCTTTTCAGAAGCACTTTGAACTGTGTTTTACATGGTATTTGACACAAAATATAAGCAGTGGCTTACTATCCTTTTCCTTGATTTATACTGCATTCTTCTTCCAATAAAAGTTAATGTCCTGTTTGCCCTCTTCATTTCAGCAACGTATTAGGTTGAAAGCTTTATGTTTTGGATTGGTTGGTGTTTTTTTTTTAATAATAACTCCCTAATCTTTTTCCTGCTAAGTACACTGAAGTGCCTCACAGTTTAACAGATATATTTTTATTGCATTTTTAGTTTAAGTCCTATTGCACTTATATCTTACTTGAAAAATATTTATCATTTGTAAGTTAATGCATTAGAGCTTTCCAAAGCTTTTCGTGCACTTTTTTTTTTTTTCCATTTTTTTTAGTATTTTTTTTTAGTATTATCACCCCAAAACACTGCCATAATTTTGTAATAAAAATTCAATAACCCCCTTGGGTGAGATTTTCAATACTATTCTCATGTAGGATTTTGTCAGTTTGTTGGGTTTGGTTTGGTTTGGTTTGGTTTTGGTTTGGTTTGGTTTGGTTTGGTTTGGTTTGGTTTGGTTTGGTTTGGTTTGGTTTGGTTTTAATAGACTTGCCTAAGCATCTTAAATCACAGAGCTTCTGGAAGGCCTGGGAGATTACTGAGGAATTTCTGTGGGTTTCAAATTTTTCTTCTTTGTATGTATCTGGTTTTGTATTAAAATCATCTGATTATAGCAGAATTTGAGATTAATTAATTAAGACATTCTGCCAGTGATATTATTTGAATGCTTTTAGTGCTAGATCGTCAGAGATCTAAAATATTGATTGTTGAAGATTGGTCTTTGGGTTGTTTGGAGGTGTACAGCACATCACTCTTAAACACGAAGGAAGGTAGCAATATTAACCCTGGTAGCCCAGGCCCTCCTGACCATCTTACCTGTATGTGAATGTATTTTTCACACTAAATGTTATTCTTTAGAATTCTCTAGAATGAGAGAAGTCAACTTTTTCTCAGACTAGATGAAAGCTTTGAGCAGTAGATATATTACACAGAATGTTGAGATAACATACTCTGATCAGTAGAAGTATGAAAACACACATAGTCACTGTGATGTTCATGAATTGTTACAATACTGACATTTAACGGCTTCACTGGAGGTAATCTATTATTTTAAAAATGTAGTAAATTTTTAATAAGGATATCCACAATTATGTAATATCTGTGGTATGTCATGATCTATATTTCTTATGTCATTTATCAGAATGTGAGTAAGCATATTTAATCTAAATTATTAGGATCCTGCAATGAAGAAAGCACTATCCAAAATCCAGAGGGTGTTTGTTCACAGAAGTATTTAAACCACAGAGTTTACCAACTGAAATAACCCTGGTTATTTATTCATGCTCTGCAATGAATCTATTTAAAAGTCTGTTGAAAAATAATTATTGTAAGGATTTTTTTCTGCTTCTCTACTCCAGTATTTACCAGTAATATTCAGGGCGTACTTGTTTTCTTCTCGTAAATCTGCCAAACAAATATTGTTTACTTGGCATGCCTGATCATCTCAGAAACTTCTGTAAGAAGTATTGTCTTGCTCTTTGGTAGCAGGTTTTTTTCTTCTAAAGGAACAATATTAATAACCATAACACTGCAGAAGCTAGTACCTTGTTCACTTTGTCAATAAAGACAAAGTTTTCTTCAGGCCAAATATGTGGGTTTGCATGTGCTGAGTTTCTCTGTGAACACTGGGTACTAAAAACCTAAAAAACTCACAGAAATTTCAAGAAAAACTGCTAAACCTCTCCTGGCTTCCAACAACAACTAAATATCAGCCCAGATGACTTGATTCATCATCAGCCAACTGAAAATCCCACAAACCTTAGTCAGACATTAAAATATTTTTTTTCAAGGTTTCTAAGAGGGTTTTCTTTTTATTTCTGCCTTTTTTCCCTTGCAACAGCATTTAGAAATTTTGCAAGACCTTTAATTTCCATCTGTTTTTCATGTGAAATTTGTATGCAGCCAACTACTGACTGAAGAAACTGTACAAAATCTAAGCCAGTAGATATTTCCTTGAAGCATTGGCTATTAACAGTTCAGTTAAAATTTGTGAGGATTTTCACTACACATTTGTTTGGGCTTGGATCCTTGCATATCCCAGTCTTAATCACTATTTTTACACAAATGAACAAAATGAACCATGTTTGAGTTAGAAAATAGTGTAAAATCTGCACAGAGGCCTGGGTAAGTCATCAGATACAGCATACAAAATGACCAAGGGAGTTAATTCAATGAATGTATTCACTGACATTCAATTTAAATTGTAACGAAAAGAAACGAGGACATTAAAAGCTATTCAGACAGCCAGATTGTGAATGTGTTCAGTACCTGTAGTTGTGATCAATGTTCCCCAAAATCTCCATACTTAATTAAATGCAAGGTAAGGGAACACATTCTTAAATATTTGCTGTTTAGAGTAGTGCTAAATCACATACAGTTACACTTTTAAAAGTTAACAATGCTGAGCTACTGACCAACTTTCAAAATCTTGACCTTAGTTTTAAATATTATACAGGATAACTGAAGTCTCTTGAGTATTCAGTTGTATAATTTGTGTGAAGGTCTCTAACAAAATCTCATCTAAATGCTCACAATAATATATTCAGAAAGTGATTGTTTTCAGTAACACTATGGATCACCCCTGCAGATTGAAAGCATTTGACTTTCTTTTTCTTAAAAACATTTTTAACAGCTGCCAAAAAACCCCCCAAAACAACAACAACAAAAACCAAGAAAAAAACCCATAAATTCCATAAATTCAGACAGATGTACCCTGTAACTTAGATGCAAGAATGAAAAATTCGTAATAGCAGATGGAGTATTCTTTAACTAGAAAGGAAAATAATAATTCTTTGATATTTGCTTTAATCACGACATCTCATTTCTTTACACCATTTTGCTACAGTTGTGTTCTTTATTTATTCCTTAAAAGCAGATGGCAAAAATTATGGAAAAATATCTTAGGCTTTTGTTTGAATTATCTATTTCTTCCTTATCTAAATTTCAGCTTCCTTCTAAATTTCAGCTTATGGACCACATTTTTGAAAAATAGAGCACCGAGCCAGTATGTCCAAAATGTGATAGTTCATCTGCAATATGTATAAAAACACAGATGTACCAAAATACAATGTACGTAGCTATACAAGCATTGGAGGAAATGTTAAGACCTTCTGCACAATTCAAGGACTCTGAAAATCCCTGCTCAGCTACTGCAGAACTGTAGTGACACCTTAGTATCAGGGGGAAGGTCTTCAGCTTTTCTGGAGTCCTCCCTCTGTCTCACTCTTCCTGGTGACAAGAATGTGGCCATTCAGTTTGAGAGCTTCAACACATATTCCCAGCTTCCTCTAATTCATACCAATAGGGATTTACAAAGGCATTTACAGCTTCCATTGTCTTTCAAATGTTGCTAGAAGAAAGTGGAAGGTGATAGGCCAGGCTGTAATTAAAGCACTTATGCCAGGGCAAGAAAACCCAGGTTTTTGTTTGTACATTAGAGACATCAAACTCCCTGCAACAACACTGCCACAAGTGAGCCATATTAGGTGCTGTAGGCTGGTTTCATTGAAAAGGGGGGAGGAGAAAGAGAAACCACCTGCATCTTCAATGTCTTTTGTCAAAGCTGTGTTCCTGTGAAGAAGAGAGTCCATGGAGCATGACTGAAGCCTTGTTGATTCAATGGGGCACAGACCAACAAGCTTTCACACCCAAGTCAATTATATTTTTCTCAGTGACTAATCAATATTAAATGAATGCAACAAATTAATGTTCTTCCCCTGAATAACTCCTTGACTGAAAATTTTTCTACCTGCTTTGCTTTTACGAGTGCTTATGGTTTTAACCCCTGCAGTCGGTAAAGCTCAGCCCCTACTAATATCTACTACACTCTGTCCCATACATGACATAAACTCAAAGATGCTGAGCTTGCCAGGTTCACCTTTCCCATAGGTGGGAGTAGCAGACTACCTACCACTGCCCTAGGATTCTCAGCCAGCCATATCACAAAGCATGAATGTGCTTCTGTCTCTTTTGTAAGCCAAGAAATGAGAATGAAGAGCTAAAAGGAAAAGGTAAAGTATACTGGAGGCAAAAATGCTTTGCCTTTTTGCATAAATTCATATGGATAACTGACTGAATAAAAACTACATAAAAACAGAGGGGTTTTTTTTGGTCAACACATCTAACATATAATGTCACAATGCATTTTTATCAGAAATGAAAAAAAAAAATAAAAGAGATGGAAACATTGCCAACAACATTTTTAAATGTCTGAATATGAATTTCTAGTTCAGTCAGAAATCTCTATTTAGTTTTATTTTAAATGGTAGCATTTATGGAGGAAATATTTTTCTAAGCAATGCTTAGTTTCTGCATGTACACAGCTAGTAAGAAGTCTATTCAAACTGTGCAGGAATAGCCATTCTACAGCGTATGTCTGGAGCCCAATTAAAATGCAGAATCAGGGCTTTAGGAAAGCTGCTGTCGTCACTCTGCTGTCTCTGTTCCAGCTTAATGGAATCTTCTGACAGTCTCTGAACAACAGATGAAAATGACTTGAATTATTCTTCTATCATTTTAGCAACTATTTAAAACTTTAAAACTATCTATTCCTCTTAATACATTTTGATATTCTAACAGAAAGCTAGTCTGTATTTTGTACCACTCAAAGTGCAAATTATCCCTTTTGGAGCTATTAGCTAGAGATACAAAAGAGAAAACCCTAGGCCCTTTTTTTCCTTTCTTGCAATTTACATCAAAAATTATATATTATATAGTAGATTTCCAAGTTCACGATAAATTTAGATAACAGTAGGTCTACATTTAAAATTCTTTTGCATATTAGTATTTCCCCAGGTATCAAATAAGAAAATGGTTTGTGTTGTGCTAGTCCTGCAGAAAATCTATAGAGAGTTTGATAAAAAAGTACAGTTGCCTAAAATGTTATATACTATTTAGTCTAGCTATAAAGAAAGAGAAGGAGCTCTGTTTTATTCACATTTACTGCACACTTTAGATCTAAACCTAATAGGAACTTTTTCATATTCTAAAGCACTTTATATTTATGAACTCTAATTTGGTTCTTCCCTTCTATACTCTATTCTACTGAAAAAGGTTTCTCTCAAAATTGGAATTCTTAGCACTGAATGATGTGTAACATTTATTTCAAATTAAGAAGCACACCTTCACTTTACTGAATTTACTTTACCTTTCAGCAAGGTTTATTTTTATTTCAAAAAGCCCAAGTCAATTTGTTGTTTCCTGTGTTGTAGCCCTCTTCATAAGTGTATCACTGATGTGTTTCATAATATACCTCTGTTAGGGTTTCTGTTCTGCAAAAATGTGTTCGCTACAAAGATATTTAATGTCTTTAAACAATCACTGCATAGTTCTACTCCAAGTATGTTAGCAAGATGCTCTACATCTGTGGAAACCTATAGCTGTGGCCCTGTGAATGTACTTTTGCAACATCATTGGGCAGCCCTGTTGCTTTGATTATTCAATGAGAGAAGATGTTAAAGAAAGTACAGCATTCTAACAGAAAGACTATCCTCCACTTTTAGACATCTAAATTTAGGTATTTGCTGGTGCTGAAGATGTCTACATTTCTAATATCAATGAAGGGTGATTCAATGTAATTTGTAAAATATACCTATTAGCTAGTCAGCTGGACAAGCACAACTGACGGCCACACTAGGAAGAGATTCTCTTTTTCCCAGCTATGACAGCAGATGGCTCACATCAACCATTGGAATTTACTTCATGAGACTGGACCATTTTCAATACATTCGTCTCCTTAGGACTTTAGAGGCATTGCTTTCCTTTATTTTGTTTGTTTGTTTGTTGTTTTGTTTAGTTTGTTCGTATGTTTGGTCATTTAATTTATGGTCTTACTTTCCTAATTGCAAATCCTTGGCTAAAGGAAGCGTGGTTTAACCCTGGTAAGCAGCTAAGCACCACACAGCTGCTTGCTCACTTCCCCACAACAGGAAAGGAAAGAGAATAAAAAGGGTAAAAGTGCAAAAATGTGTGGGTTGATATGAAGACAGTTTAATAACTAAAGCAAAAGATGTATGTGCAAAAAAAGCAAAATAAGGAATTAATTCACTACTTCCCATTGGCAGGCAGATGTTTAGCCATCTCCAGGAAAGCAAGGCTCCATCATAGGTAGCAGTTACTTGGGAAGACAAATGCTATCATGCCAAATGTCCCTCCTTCCCTGCAGCTTTTTATCGCTAAGCATGTTTTCATCTGCTATGGAATGTCCCTTTGGTCAGTCGGGGTCATCTGTCCCAGCTGTGTCCCCTCCTAACTGGTGCACCCCCAGCCTGCTCACTGACAGGGCAGTTCGAGAAGCAGAAAAGGCCTTGGCTCTGTATAAGCACTGCTCAGCAGTAACTAAATATCAGTGTGTTATCAACACTAGTTTCATCCCATATCCAAAACATAACACCCTGTGAGCTACTATGAAGAAAATTAACTCTCCCAGCCAAACCCAGTACTGTTTATTCTGTCCCAGTTGCAGGACTTAGCATTTGTCTTTGTTAAACTTCATACTGTTCTTGCCAGCCCGCTCCTCCACCTGTCCACGTCTCTTGTTAAGATGGCTCTCCCTTCTGACATGTTCACCTCACCGCCTAGTTTACTGTCATCAGCAGACTTGGTGAGGTGGCTTTCAATCCCATCACCCAGGTCATTTCTGAAGGTGTTGAATAGTGTGGGGCCTACTATCATCCCTTGGGGACTACACTTGTGACAGGCTGCCAGTCTGACTAAAAGACATTGATCACCACCCTCTGAGTTTGGCCTGTTAGTCAGTTTTCCACCCATCTTGCAGACCATATTTCCAGTCTGTATCTCGTCCAGGAGAAGGATGTGGGAAACAGTGTCAAGTGCTTTGCTGAAGTCAAGGTAAACAACATCCACTGCTTTCCCCATGTTGACAGAAGATTTCATTTTGTTGTAGAAAGTCATCAGGTTAGTCTGGCATGATTTACCCTTGGTAAATCTGTGCTAGTTTTTTCCCAATCATCTGCTTCTTTTGGTTTGTAGTGGTTTCTAGGAGATCTTACTTCATTACTTTCCCTGGGACTGAAGTAAGATTAATGAGCTTGTAGTTTCTTGGGTCCTCTTCTGGGCCTTCTTATAGCTGAGTATGACATTTACCCCTTTCAGTCATCAGGGACATCCCCTGATCTCCATAAATTTTCAAAGATTATGGACAGTGGCTTTGCAACAATGTTAGCCACTTCTTTTAACACCCTGGGGTGAATTCCATGTGGGCCCAGATTTATGTGGGTTGAGTCCTTTGTAAGATTCCTCAGATCAGCCCGTTCTCCACTACTGCTGGGCTGACACATGCTGTCATAGCTACTTGATCCTTTGATGCGGGGTCCAGCTGGGCCAGTAAAGGCAAAGTACTGAGACCCTCTGCCTTGTCAGCATTATTAGTCACTTGTTTCCCTGCACCGTTTAGTAACAGGCCTGTGCTTTCCCTGTGCTTCTGCTTACTATTCATGTACCGGAAAAACCCTTTCCTTTCTTTGTCATCTCATCATAGCTGGTAATGACATAAAGTTTTATCATCCAGAGTGACCAATTCACACACACCTTAAAGCCTTTGTGTCATTTCAGAGATTTTGAAGCTCCAGGGTAGTAGCTTTGTCTAAAGCCTGGACTCTTTCTGTAATTTGGTGTTCTTTGCTGTAAATGAAATCCAGATGTATCTGTAGTTCTCTTCTAGGCACATCAGCCCTTTGTATTGGCATTAATTAATTGAATATCACTGTACCACTCTGCAGCATTCTGTCAGTTAATTTAATATGAAAGCTTACATAATTAACTGTAAGTTAAGAATTTTTACATCCTTTATTAATTAAAGTTTTAAAATTGAGTGTGTGTACATATATACACACACTGGTTTTTTTAACTCAGGAGAAAACAAATTAAGTCTTATATATAATGAGCGAACATGCCAACAGCAAATCAATTTCCATATACTTTGTATGAGGCAATACTATAAAATCTACAAGCAGGATCAATAATTGGCAATAAAATATCAAGCTGTAATTCTCTAACCTCCATGGCCAGACTACATGTACTTATGTAAAATAGAACTTAATTTTTAATTTAATGTCTCTTACAAGCTAATTTACTACATAAGAAAAAAAGGTCAGGAGTATGGCTGTTAGTACAATCTAAAACACTCCCAGGAAAACTAGAAAGCTTTTTGAGTGGGATGCAGGTAAACATTTAGTGTAATTTCAGGAATCCAAGGATACCTCACCTGGTTTACATCACCACTACAGAATTGCACAGACCTAATGAAAAATCTGTCGATCTGTTAGACCCATGAAAAAGGACTGATCAAAATAAGGCAATGAAAATGATAATAGATGCCTTTGTTGAGACAGCCACATACCATATCCCACTTTTGAATATCTGAAAAAGTTCTCCAGTGGAGCACAGATTCACAAGTAAAAAACAGTTAGGAATGTATAAATGCAGAATGAGATAACTGATCTTCATTCTGAATTTCTGTAAGGTGGAAAATCTATTATGATTTGCTATCTCACTTTCTTTTTCTACATATTTCATTAACTACCTTTCTTTACAATCTGGAGGGACTCCCAAAGAGATTAGTGACAGACCAAATCACTGATCTTACATTTGAATGCTAGTGTTTTGGGAAGAAAAACATACAGGAGAAAGTTCAGAGTGTAATGTAAATGTTTGCAGTTGTAGAGATAACAGAGTTTGAAGGGAAATGCTTAGGTTCTGCATGAACTTTCTCAGTAGGCATGGTTCATTCCTTGAAGTTCTTGAAAAAAACACATTGCTTTTAAATGTAATTAACTATATTGTTCACAGCATTCACTACACTTCTTTCTAGTATTTATAGTTCTTTTAAATAGGTCAACATATCAGAGTTTGTTGCTTTTCCTTAGTAACCTAATCAAATTTCATCTTCAAATGGAGGTTTTTAAAATTCTGGCTAAATCATGGTGAACTGATTTTGGCTGGAGTATTACTAAGCTATAGAGGAAGTATTATAAGTATTTTAAAATTATTATTATTTCTAGTTATACTGGATAAGATTCACCCCTTTATTAGACAAGGATCATGCTGACAATTTGACATAAAAGATATAATGAACATTATTGTCACAGAGATAAGCTTCATTCACATCGTATCAAGAAACGTTCATTTTTATGTAAGATTACCCCCAGCTATTTTGCTTGTTCAGGTATCTAAATCCACAAAGCAAGTGGAAAGCATTCCACAACATGGGGCTATGGAAAAAGAAAGTGAGTCAATAACCAGATAGAATTCCTACTGATGTCAATAGGTGTAAGCAGAAGAATACATATTTCTAACCACAGTCTAATAGACCAAGGTTAGTACATATTAATAAAAATGGAAATATTCCTTTCACAAATCATCTGTTAGTTTATCAAGTTTTTGATATGACTCTACATTTGATCAATTCCTTTCACCAAATAATTCCAACAAGAAAACCTTTCTCATTCTTGAAAATTGCTGTTGATCATGATACTGTTGATATGAAATAGCAGTTTTCTCTGGCTTCCCAGAATAGACAGTAACAAATTAAGCACATAATAGAATATAACTATTAGAAAAATAAATGTAAAGAGCATATTGTAGATTCTCAAAGGAGGGAAAGTTTGCATAAAACAGTACTGTCTATATAATCTCCAACTATAGGGCTAATATATACCAGATTTCCACAGGTATATCTTCTTTTCCACCTGTAAATTTTGTTAAAATATTAAAAAAAAAATAAAAATTAACCTGTTAGAGGGTACCAGATGCCTGTGTCAGAGCTGTGAAACTAATTCTGACTAAGCTCTCATACTTCTGGAAATTTTCAGAGTACACAGTGCTGAACAGCAGAGTACAAGTGGAACAATTTTGACACTTCCTGAAAACTGTGGGTTTTTTTCACAAGTGTTGATTTATGCATACACAGTAAATATAACATCTTTAGGAAATATCAGACTTATGGCACATTCATCACAGTTACTCATATTACTTTTATCATTATATAATTAATCATTAAAGATCCTTATCTGCTTATACACAGGAAAAAAGTTTTGTCATGAAAATGACTACTCTCTGTAGCTCTCAGATACAGGCAAATATGTGCTCTGGCTTTTCTGTTCTCAGTTAGGGGTAGTTTTTTGCAAAGCTTTCGAATTTCTGACCACTCTGTAATACACTTTGAAGCCAAAAGAAAGACGCAGCACTAACAGAGACACAGCAGTTGCACAGCAAGGGCACAGAGCACCTCTGTTAATGACTACATGGGGATGCTTGAAGGTAGGGCAGTGATGGTCTCAGTACAACAGAAGGCATGTTCTCTGTCATTGACCGATGCAAATGTCTGTGGCACAGAGGACATCTCTGGTGGGGAGGACACACCTGTCCAGGTCTGAGGTTGGAGAAATTATTGTTGCCTCTCCTGTGGCCACGGTAGCAGGGGCCTTCTTTGTGCCTTGGTCACAGCCCTGAGTCACCAAGTGAAGGAACTGCAGGAGGAGGTGAAGGAACTGCAGAAGGAGGTGAGCAACAGTGTGGGTTCCTGATGACACGAAAAAAGAAAATATCACACTCATCATTAATAAGGGCAAGAAGAAGGATTAAGGTACCTGCAGTCAGCCAAATTTTAGTCTCTGGAATGGTTAAAGAGTGAATCCCCTTAGTAGCTATTGCTACTTATGTAAAGGATAAGAAGATTGTAGGAATGACCAACATGGGTTTAGCAAGAACAAATCATGTCTTGACGAGCGAGGGGAAGCACGCGGCCGACTCAATATGAGTGATAAAGCAAGCTTCGATTTATTACGGCGCTATTATGTCTTATATACAGTTCCAGTTAATTATGCCTACTAGTCATCTGCTGATTGGCTAAGCTCTAAAGGGTTACATTTTCATACGTCCTCCTACTTGCGGTTTCTGCGGATAGCTAGCTACATATTTTTTTTTCCTCTCTTGTCTATGCGAATTCCTCAAAGTTATTTACAACATTAGGCACAAGGTCAGTGTTTTTCTCAGCTTCCTTATCAGCATGCCTCAGCGTAGCTGCAAGGCCTGCTTCAGCTAACTTACGCTAACTTTGTTTCACAAAGATCTTTAAGGGAGTCATGGCCATGATCACACAGCCATTCTGCAACAATGTCTGACTAATCTGATTGCTTTAGTTGATGAGGTAACTGGCTTTGTGGACAAGAGATGGGCAGTGGATTTTCTACATGCTAGCTTTAGTAAGGCCTTTGATACAATCTTCTGTAGGCTCCTTATCACCAAATTGGTGAGTTACTGACTGGATGATAAAGGTGGGTTGGAACACTGGCTTGATTGCTGGGCTTAAATTGCTGTGATTAGTGGTGCAAAGTCCAGCTGGCAACCAGTAGCTAGTAACATCCCTCAGGGATCTACACTGGAGCCAATACTGTTAAATGTTTTCATAACTACTTGCAGTAGAGGGCACTTTCAGCAAGTTTGCAGATGACACCAAACTTGAGGTTACAGGACAGTCAATATGCAGGGCAAGACAGCTGTTCAGAAGAACTGGAACAGGCTGGACGAACAGCTTGACAGGAACTTCATGGAGTTCAACAACCCAGATGCAAACCAACTTTGCAGAATAGGACCTGGGGGTCCTGGCAGACACCAAGTTGCACATGAGCCAGCAATGAGCCCTTGCAGAAAAGGTGGCTAATGGTGTCCTGGGCTGCATTAGACAAAGTATTGCCAGCAGGTTGAGAGAGGTGATCCCTCTACTCAGCACTGGTAAGGCCACACCTGGAGTGCTGTGTCCAGTTATGGGCTGCTCAGTACAAGAGAAACAGAGACAAACTGGAGGGAGTCCAGTGAAGGGCTACAAGGATGATGAAGTGATTGAAGTATCTATCATATAAGAAAGGCTGAGAAAGCTGGGACTGTTCAGCCTGGAGAAGTGAAGTCTCAGGGGGCACTTCATCATAATATATAAATATCTGAAGGACAGTGCAAAGAAGATAGAACCAGACTCTCTTCAGTGGTGCCCAGTGACAGCACAAGAGGCAATGGGCACACACTGTAGCACAGGAGGTTCCCTCTGAACATCAGGAAACACTATTTCACTGTGAGGGTGTTCAAATACTGGAACAAGTTGTCCAGGGAGGTTCTGGATACTCTTTTCTTGGAGATATTAAAAAGCCATCTAGACACAGTCTGAACCAACTCTGGAGGTCCTTTCCAACCTCAACTCTTCTGTGATTCTGTTAAAAGGCAAATGTGGAGTCTTGCACCCATAATGGTGCACCCCATGCACCAGTACAGGCTGAGGGCTGACAATCTAGGAAGCAGCTCTGTAGAAAATAACCTGAGGTCCTGCTGGACAACAAGCTGAATGTGAGCCAGCCATGTGCCCTTCCAGCAAAGAAGGCCAACAGTACACTTAACTGTGCATTAATAAAAGTGGAGCCAGCAGGTTAAGAGAAGTGATCCTTCCCTTCTGCTTGGCACCTGTGAGAGCCCATATGGACTATCATGTCCATTTTTGGGGTCATTTCAAGAAAGACGTTGGCATGCCACAGTGAGACACAAAGAGGGCAACTAAGCTGGTCATGGCTGGACCACATGACTTATGAGGAGAAGCTGGGGGAATGGGTTTGTTCAGCCATAAGAGAAGGATCAGGAGAGACCTTATTGCTGTTGACAACTGATTGGAAGATAGAAGAGGGAGCCAGACTCTTCTTGAATGTACATGGTGATAGAACAAGAGGCAATGAATATGTGTTGGAACAAGAGGAACTTTCCATCCTTGGTGGTGTGTGAAACTCCACTGTCCACGGCCCTGGGCAATGTAATCTACTTAGACCTCCTTGGAGCAGTGGGTTGGTTGGAACTAGATGACCTTCAGCAGTCCCTTTGAACTGGAGTTATTCTATGAATCTCTGGTAATATTTATTTTCCATTATATCAAGATATTTTTCTGAAGTAATTCTAGAGGAAAAACTGGAGAAGAATAGGAAAGGTAAGCAGGACAGGAAAAGTCACTCAAGTCCTCATCTATTTTCCACTGTCAATGGCAGGACAGAAGTTTTTGCTTATGGTCTGAAGATGGTAAGTGAACAGGTTTACAAAGTCTGATACAGCTTATATGGAAAATGCTATGGAAACTGTAAGACAACAGTGAAACAGACTATGTACAGAATTATCCTACAGCAAGTAAAATAATAAAATTTCCTTTATGAATTCCTTTATGAATGAAAAGCATCCTTATTTTTGTATAGTTTTAGGATGTATAGTCTTAGATTTAAAAGTAAAAAATATATGTTGTTTTTGCTAAGAGAAATAAAGAAAATGACCCAGGGAAGTTCAAGTCTTTTCTACCTTGACCCATTCACCTGAAATGCTACCAATGGCTAGAAAACTCCTAATAACACCACTCAGAACATTTTAAAAAAAGAAGATATCATGATATATTAAAAGGAAAAGAAATAATAACTGGGGGTTTTATATCCTTTTACATCCATGTTGCACCTATTTAACGTTAATGACTAGTAGCATTGCAGTTATGACTGGCAGAAGAATCCTTATAAGTACGTAACCATTCCAGCTCCTTAACTCAAAGATTGAAAAGACTTTTTCAGAACTGCTATCATATTTGACAAATACGGGAAAAACAGGACTGGACATTCCTGACTTATTTTTTATTCTTCTTCTTTTTTTTTTTTTTCCCCCTTTAAAATGAGATTCAATATATATACTTCTTTATAGTATGTAATTTTTTTTCAGATTCCTTATACAAGAGGAAAAAAGAGTAACTTTTGGTTTTGTTTTTTTTTCTTGGTCACCTTTAAGAAAGCAATTGCTCCTATTCGATATCTTAGTATTTTCTAAGGAAAATAGGCAAGAAGGACCTAAACTCTTTGATAAGCAGAAATTATCTATGACTACAGACATTCACAGACAGTTGGCAGACAGACAGATTTTGTTATTCTAGGTATGAATACCAGTACTGACAAGTAAAACCGGATGTTGAGTTCTCCTGCCCTGTACATTGAGTAATAAATAGGATACTAGGTATGTTGCCTTACAGATTATCATATTGGACTAAATATAAAACTGATAAAGCAAATGGAATATTGCTTTAATAATTATAATTGCTGAGGATGTGGCTAGGGCTTTATTCAAGCAGACTAAAAGGAATGGTATCCTAAGAATATAATTTAGAAGAATAGAAACTAAAAAAGTGTGCTAGACAAAAAACATATACAGTCCAGAATACCTCGGGAAAAAATGCTGACTTGATCTATTGAATTGTCTGAAGGATGGACCCAGTGAAATTAAGAATACAGCCCTAACTCCAATTTTAACTCTTAAATATGAAAACAATGCAACAGGGACACTGGATACGGACAAATAACTAGCCCAGCCATTCACAATAAACAAAATTGATATTATTTCACTTTATTTGCAGAAGACATATCAAACCACTGCGGTTACAGAAAGATATCACATCTGTACCTCTGAAAGATATGTTTCTAGATGAGGAATAAGAAATGTTTGAGAGGCCTGTGCTAAAAAATGTTGCATTTGTTATTCTTGACTTATATAACTCTACATCAGTAAATTCCATAAGATACAAATCTGTCAAAAAAAAAGTCATTACTTATTTTGTTAATGTTATGAAAATGTCACTGTTCAAAAAGTCTGGAGCATCTGAGAAGTGCCAAAGAGTACTAATACTACTCCCAGTGTATCTACATAGATAAAGAGCTGCTTTAAGTCAATGCCTTATACAGAGACTTGGCGGATGTTCCATGAAGCTGAAGGAAAGCATAGCTTGTACAGCATGATTAATGGAGACACAGTGGATATCTGAGAATCCCTAGTGATGATGGAGATACCTCACTGGAGAAAGACAAAATAATGCTTTGTTAGTGTAGGTTAAAAGCCCTTTACACCAAGGTTAGAGAAATTACTATAGATACAAGAGTAGGTTTGGTTTTCAATTCACATCTCCAGGAATAGCTGGAGAAACTTCTACATTACAGTAATTCAATATTCATTTTTAAAAGCATTGCAATGTGGTTTATATTAGAGAAATTTCTGAACTGCAGAATATTATTGGCAGTTCATAACAAACAGGTAAAAAGATAAGTGTAAAGGTGCTTTCAGTAAGTGTCACATGTATTGAATTCATAAATCAAGTATCATTTGTTAGGCTGAGGGTCAGGCATGCAATGGAGACACATGTATGCATGAGCAACATTTAATTGAAAAATCAATGTATATGTTTTAATCATTGTGTATAAGGAAATATAAAACAAAACAAGGATAGTTCCTAGGTCAATCATTATTTACCAAATAGAATAGCTATGCTTGAAATACCATTAGCATGAAGTTAGCAATGTGAAAAGGATACAGAATACCTCAAAACACATGCTACCTGGGTGAACCTCTAACTCTGATGAAGCCAATGACAAAACTCCTGCTACCTTTCAGGAAGCTGAGATTTCATCTCTAACATTTATTTGCAGTCCTATCTTCCTGGCAGTTGTCAAAATAAACCTGTATGGTACCAGTTCCTGTTCCCATTCCAGACAGCATAGCCAAAGGAGAAAGAAGCTTATGTTGTTGCAATATGATTTTTGCAAGCCATGGCATAAAATGCACTGTGACTTTCAGATTGCAGACTGAGACTGACCACTGATAGATTGGGAAAAAAAACAACTTTATTTTTATGAGATCTTAATAGATCTGACATAATGACCACCAAAAACCAACATACAGTGAGAATAACATAAGTATAGGCAAGCAATACTTTACTGGGTATAGTCTACGCAAAACTCTATCCTAGAAGACAGAATTCTGAAGGAAATAATTCTGTTGAAAAAGTTGAAACAAAACTGTGAACAGCTCTGAGTATATTCTCACATGCCCACACATATTAAATATTTACAGCTGTTATAAATTGTTTAGACTATGACTTTGATAGTGTAAACACTTTCCTTGCAGTTTGCTATCAGACTTGCATTTTAGTAATGATGTTTATAGAACATTTTATTAAAGATATTAAAACTTCTAAACAGCCAAGTGTGGGGAATGCATCTGCAAAAAAACCCATAACACTAAACAGAGAATTACAAGCATATACTGGAAATCCATTAATAAAGGGAATTGGGTATCTGTTTAAATTAAACATTTATCTTTCACTGTTGGTGGCAAAGGTTTATGTCCGACACTAATAAGAAGAGCTAAACTATTGGCCTCATCAGTTGCTTGAGTAAGCTGTCTTAAAATAAATTTCATTACCTCACTGGCTAGCAAAACATTCTTTACAGGAACATAATCTATAGTCCTCGCGCTATTGATGAAATTATTGATACTAATGGAAACTTCGGTCTAAGAAATACAGTACTCAGTGCTAACACCCTATGAGAATTAACACATAAACCCATGGAGATGGTTTTATCATTACACCTGCAAAATGGACTTCTTAGCAGAAACTGAAAAAAGGCGATGAGTAAGCAGAGTTTAAACATGAAATTCCAATCCTGCAAGATGGAGTACAAAATCTTACAGTAGAATTTCTTTGCAGGATTGTGATTGTACAATGAAAATATACTGGTTTGTTATATGTTCTGACATATACTAGAAAAGCTAGATTTCCCAATGCGGTAGAAAATACCTAAAATAAGGCACTGCCACAATATTATGTATTGCAATATGTAAAGCTTTTTGCCTCTTTAGTTCATAAACTGTCAGTAAAGGTTTACAAAAAGTTCTGACTGGTTATCAGTCTATGGCCTATTTCCTGCATAATTGTTTAATGCTATGATAGTTCCCTGCATCGCTCTGTAAGGAACTTGATGCTCTTGAATAATTTTCATGCATGCCAAGTGTCTCAGTCATGCCTTTCTGTCACAGTTTCCTAGGAACAGAAATAGAACACCAAGGGCCTGATTTTCTGAAATGCTAGCCGTATACCTATGTAACTGCATTCCAAGGCAGCTGCAGATGACTAACAGTTCAGAGAAATCAGATTCTACTTCATTTCAGCCTTCTTAGCTAAAACTTAAGTACTACTTAGGTGCTTTTTCCACTCAGTGAATTAACATTAACCCAAAGGTTAGTCATTATTATTGGCTATCACAAATATTTACTCATCTCTGCTATAATATCTTGATTAACAGCCTATACATATTCTCCACTATAACAAACAGATATTTTCCTTCTTGTCCCACTCAATAAATCTGTCTACTCCCCAGCAAATTTGTCTTGGCAGCAGTCCAATCATGGGAGTCACTAACAAGATGGTCAACCAAATCACTCTTTGATACAATAATCACATCTCAACTTGGCAGTCAATCACCTATCATCCTCCTCAAATGAACAAATGAAACTGCAGAAGAAAATACTCTTGGGCACCAGCTTGCACTGAAATGGTGGCAACAGCTGGTCCAGCAGATGCTTCTCATGTGATTCAACACCTGTGCATTTGCATTTCTGCAGTAGGCCATGTTAATAGATATTTCTTTCCTTTTATTTACAAAAAGTATGTACATACAAAAATCCTTTGTTCTGAAATAGTCTTGTAAATCTTAGTACTGCATGGAAACATTTAGTCATGACTAACAGACACACCCATTTGGAAATCTGATGATTTAAAAATGCACATTTCAGGAGCTGGACTCAATGATCCTTGTGGGTCCCTTCAAATTCATGATATTCTATTGTTACCGAAATCTCGGAATGAAGAACTTGTCAACACCAATGTGATGTAGATAAGCAGACACTTCTTTATTAACAGCCGGGTGCGTGAGTGGTTCCTCTCACGATCAACGCACACCAAGTTTCAAAATCATACACCATATATAGAACTTATTCATGCATATTCATTAAGTATTCATGCATAATCATAGTATTTCCCGAAAATCATACTCTCCTCCCATATCCGATTCTGCACAGTAAAGGTTAGAAAGGTCCAGAAACGGGTCTGGGGTACAATTTGGGTAGGTGGTATATGAGTCAGTGGTCGCAATCTCCCCCTGCTGGAATTACCTTTTACTAAAGTTCACGGTTTCTTGGCAGGTAACTGTAAACTGTTCCAGTCGACTCTCCCCAGTTCCCATTAATCCTATATTCTGACATTTCAATACACTTTCTACATACAGGAGACTAGTCAAATACAAAGAAATCTGTAAAATCCCAAATTTGTTACCTAAGTTTTAAACAATGATTCTAGCCCATTCTTCTGGCCTTGGTACAGGGCCGTACAAAGGATTTCATAGCAGCTTTTGCTGTGCAAATACAAGTTTCATTAAAATATATTTCTTATTCCAAATGATTTTATAAAATCAAATAAAGTCAATTAATTCTAACTTATTAGCAGATCTGTAACACTATGATTCTATGACTTTACATTCCATGAGTCAGATCTGTCAGAAAAAAAGGAAATAAAGATAAATCACGGTCTTTCATTCATCAGAACTGCCTCCCACAAGAGGATGCCAGGAGACGAGAAGAATGTTGTATAACCTCACTTGTCCATATTGGAACTACTTCTTTTCCTACTACCATCTCCATTCCAGATGACTACTCCTGCTCATCTCTCTCATGGACCGTTTAAATCTTACACGTTTCACCACTGTTATGGAAAGCACTTACTGGAGTATTTCTTAAGGTTGAGATCAGACTAGACAAAGTGAAGATCACAGGATGGCACCTGGAATTCTTAATTTCCTAGAACTAAGCTTTTCCTTTGTCCTATTTTCCCTTGTTTTTTCTTTCTGTAAAAATCTCACATCTCATGAAAATGCAGGCAGCACAGACCTTGGTGGAGGCATTTATAACTTAACCTGTGTGTTAGCAAAGTACAAACTAAAAGGAGGTTTTTTTCTATGCATATAAATGATGTCTGAACTCTGTTGCACTCTGAAGTGATAAATCAGCATCACAGTAAGCAGTGACCTGGTAGCCAAAAGGATTTAAGGCTTACCTGGCATTTTCAGTGGGTTTTTTTTTTTGTTTATAGCAAAACAGTAGTATTGCTGAGTGAAAACAGAAATTTGAAATTATGGTTTGAAATGTCATTTCCTATTGCTTTCTATCTAATTCCTGGGATAAAAATAAAATTGTTTAGATTAATAAATAATTCAAAGATCTATATAAAACACTACTTTTAAAATATGTCTTTTTGCTAGGTCTTTTGAAAATAATGTTAAGAGTTATTGTTAATAACTACATTACTTTTCAGAAATAGTTTAATTTATAAAGAACCCATTTTGCAGGTAGAAGACTGTTACCTATTTCCAATACTACTCAGGTAATAATACTCTTATAAAAAACCCCAAAACTATCTCAGAATGGTGATATTTTTGAGAAAGAGTAAAAAGTATATTGAAAATGAAAAGGAAACAAAATGGAATTTTTCAGAACAGAAATATCTTGACATAGAGTGAAATTACATGTCTTCCTGAAGTTCTTAATGTTAACTTCCACCTTACTAAAAGAATGTAGTACATCACACATGAAAAATGTGACTATGGTGTCTGGAAAACTGTAGATCACTTTTAAAAATGATGAGGCCCTAAACCCCGTTAAGATTGTCCATTATTCATTTAAGGGCTTCTGCTTTGAAAATACATGAACTCAATCTGGGACAGAAGCTCTGCCTCAAACATTCCTTCCTATCTGTCCACAGACAAAGACACAGCGATTGTTAGCTACTGTCTAGACATTTGATGACCTCTCTGCTCTAGAAAGAAGTGACTTGTCAGTTATCACATTTCTTGCTGATATAGTTAAAATAGGTAACAAAACTGAAACAGCCATGAAAAGATGTGTCAAAGGAGATATGGACAGCTCAGTGATGCAACTAAAGTATATTCTAGCACTCAGGAAAAGCAAGAACAGCAGAGTTAAGGAAGGAAAAAAATTACAAAGCACTTAGTGTCATAAAGTGCTTCTCATACATTTATATAGGAGATTATAATTTCAGAGTCAGCTTTTGCCAATGTTTTTCACATTCTGTTGTCAAATGTAATTTCTAATATTTAAAAATCGCAGTGGCTGGTAGAGGCCCACTATGAATGGCAGCTGTATATGCTGTTTCACATTGACTAAGTCAACTACATAGTTAATTAACTAAGGAAATTGTAATAATAATTTCCAGTGTGATACTAATGGGAAAACCTGCAACAAGAAATGCCTATCCTTTCACATTTGTCCATCAGATATGCCTGAAATGTACAGTAAGTTTATAAAAAGAAAACCTCATTCCCTATTTAAACTTTTTTTTCTTATAAAAATGTAACGTTTATGGTAAAATCCTGATCAACATCAGACAGAACCCTGTTCTTAACTCCACCACAAAAGCCCAGTCACATTATTAAATCATCTAAAGATATATATTACTAAGTACCTATCTGAATCTTTAAACAAATACTTTTGTTAAGCCTGATTCTAAGACTCAGATCATCAAGGAACTTAAACATCTAAATCAATGAAATTCCTAAGTTACTTAAATACTTTGAAAATGTTTTCTGTAAACTCTCATTAACTGTTAGTGATACTGGAAAGTCAATTTGGATAACTTTAAAAGATACTAAATGTGAAGGTTTACTGAAAATTAGTCACACAATTGCCAGCAAAGCTGGACAGGCAGAATCACTAGGGAATCCTAGAAAACTAGGCCTTTTTGTCTTTCAAGAATTGAACCTTTACTATTAAAAGCAGATTGTCAGTGTAAATACTAAAGCCAAATTTCTCTGGTATTATGTCTTGAACACTAAATGAAAATGTGAATCAGGGACAATATATTAAATTCTCTGCTTTACTATGCCTACTTATAAGATGTAGTCAAACACTAATTTGAAATCACTTATGATGGGTATAGTAGTTGTGCTTAATTTTCAGTCAACAAGGAGTAAATTATCTCTGCATTTATATGATTTAAAAAAAAAAAAGAATATTAATGGTTCTTCAGAATAGGGTAAAACTCACTCCAACTCAGAAAGCCGGAAAAATGCCTATGAACTTTTTAGACCTCAAATTAATTGCAAATGCTGTCAGAGTTGCTTTGTGGAGACCAGCTATAGCAGTAAAACAGAGCCAACAGAGTTGTTGATAGAGGAGAGGGACTTCAGTGTGTAGCTATTACCACTTTGGGAATACAGCATACCCCTGGCTATCTTATGTCAGGGCTATTTTGAAGAATTCTATTGACATAGCTATATTGGTCACAGATGGATCATTCAATGATCTCTATATAGCATAGTTTCAGCTGGGAGAAGCTACTGTCGTACAGTAAGATATGTGGTCAGACTGATGATGTCTTTCATTTTGACTGTGAGTGTTTCACTGCTTTAATATAAAGTGCAGCTATCTTATCTAATTGTATCATCTCATGACCTCTAAAAAATTTCTTTAAGAAAAAGAATCCTATATAACTTCTTCATTCTTATTTGTTCCTGTTATGGTTAAATTAAAAATTCTTCAGAGTAAAATGCTGACAAGGAAGATTACTGATCCATTTCCTCTACATTATTTTAGGTACATTATGTGATTGTAAAACAATTTTTAAAATGGAAATAGAAATGTCATAATTAGCGTTTGGAAAAATAGAATTTATGATTGCAGCATAGGTTGACATTAGTTGGAGAAGATGACTTGGGATTCACTGGTTCAGCACAGATTTTACACTCAGAAAATCCATATTCTCTTTATCTGAATTTCAGCCATGTGACTTGTGCTGAAGAAGTTGCATCAGAACCATAACCATTCAGCAGCATTGGATCTCACTGTTCTGTATGTCTTTAGTGTAGATTTCCACCTTTTAAATAAGAGTACTACGGTGTATCTACACAGCCAGCACATTTTGCAACAGTTACATGGTACAGAATTTCTGTCTCCCACTAAACAAGACTAATTAACCTTCCAAAAATCTCTGTAATATTCCCTTCCTGAATGCAGCTATCAAGTGTCATAATTGCATCTACAAAGGTTAATAAAGCAAAAACACTCCCCAAACAGGAAAACTATCAAATAACATTCACCATTTAGGAAGAGGTTAGGAAAGAGTAATGACAATTATTAGAGATTTACAAAACATGGTCTGTGTGGACAGATTTTCACAAAATCCTAAAAAAACCAGAAAGAGTAGAGACAGAAGTGAAAGATGAAAAAAAATATTGCAGTCTACAAATACATCACAAAAAGTAATAGTTTGTTTTTCATGTCCATGTTAGAATAAGTAATGGGTATTATTATTAATAATAAGACAGGTAAAAAAGTAAATAAGACAGGTTGCAATCACAAAGAATCATGTATGAAATGCAGATTATGAAATATAACTTCCTAATAATGAAAATAAATTAGACTGAATGGATTTCCTATGAATCTCTATCATATTGATCCTTAAAAATTCGAACTAGCCACAAAAGACATCATTCTGTCATTCTAAGAAACTGAGTCTTGAAATTCTTAAAAGCAAACTTATATTAATGTTTTGAAAACAGACCAATTGAAAATATAGGCTGATGCATGCTCCCCAGTCTAGTGGAAGCAACTATTGGCTTTCACATGCAGAGATCAAATGTGCTCAGGCGTGAGTTTCCACTTTTTGTTCAATTAGATTTGATCTTCAGATAGCTTCAGACATGCTGCAGTCACCAAAATTAGGGTGGCTTTAAGTGACCTACCTCATGTAAAAAAATCCTTTGACAAGTGTAAGCTCGTCTGTTCAACTTCTGTGTATTTTCATTACAGGAGCCATGTTTTCATTAACCACTTCTATTCACAATGCTAAATATCTTGTTCCACTATTCAGGCTGTTGGGATACCATCGGGATCTGGTAGATTCAAAACTGAAGCCAGAATGGTGAATATCTGTCTCCTGGAGAAGCTGCTAACCCTTACATGGCTTACAGGAAAAGGCAGTAAGCAAAATTCACAAAGGTACTTCACAACTGAAATGCTCTGTACCATAATACCTAAATCTTGGGAACCTTGTTAATTCAGAGGCCTGTGTTAGGCACCTAAATTCTTTCTAGATGAGTGGGTGAGGCCGAGCAGCCTCAGAATGGGATCCACAAGCAACTGGCTGAACAGGGGGTACCTGTTCATTAACTGGAAATGCTGTTCTGCCTATCGGCTCATTCACAAAAAACTTAGGTATTTCCAGCATAAAACTGCATTCCATAGTACAACAATGCCCTCATTTTACAACAGAGCAATACTCCAGATAGTTTTTTTTAGCTTAGAGAAAACCTCATACAGCTGTCCTGCCTGACCCATCCATAGGCTTTTATTATTTCCCTATTAGCTGTTCAGAACACAGGTAAACATTCATTTAGTGAAAAGTTTATTGCACTTGATATTAATTAAATTAGGGATGGACGCTGATTTAATTTCTATTGTAGCTGCAGACAAAAAATCTAAAGAAAGAAAAGCTTTTATTAGCTTCCTGCTCATTGCTCCCTGTCATTAACATTTCCTGCTTCGTACCTCTGAGTCACAGGCAGAGTCTGCCCTAGATTTTGCACAGGAAGTGGAGTGTTCTATCAAGAAAGCCCTGGGCATTCAAAAAGGGTAGCATTCAGGGCACAGATCTGAGCCAGAAGATTAACAACAAAAAAACTTCCCTAACCTGATGTCTACAGTGTCAGTCTGTTAGGACTTTCGAAATTTACTTTAGTCTGTAAACTTCCACTGTAACACGCCAATTCCTCTCTTCTATTGAGAAAAGAAGATATCTTTCCCCTCTACCTTCAATTCTTCATGAAGCTATCCATGTCCCCAACATGAATCTTTTGGCATAATTTTCAGAGAATGATTTTAAAGCAAAGGGATACTTTTTAGAAAGAAAAAAATACTTTCTTTCATGAAGACTTGCAGGTTCCAGAAACTTAAGATCCAGTAAGTAAATTTAGCCCTTTAAAACATAACATTTTTTGCTCAGGAGAAATCTGAACAACTTTGGTCTCTGTTTCCAAAAATTCTGAGCTTTCTTCAGTTCAGGTTCCAAACCTGAACAATTTTTCCCTTTAACAGCTGCTCCAAGCTACTGTGCCATTAGGAACTGAAACAGCAACCTGTCTCATGTAGGTAGCTACACAGTTTTTCTACTAAGACAGCAAGGAGGGAAAGTGTATATGCTTGGAAAACAACAGGGACCAAAAATCAGGAGATAAAAAATAGAGCACAGAATCTGAAACAAGGATAATAGGCAAAGATAGTAAGATAGTAAAAGTGTGAAAAGTGGATTTGAAGAGAAAGAAATAAAAATAAAAGGGAAAACTGCAAGTCAAAAGTCAGTGGTCAATACTAAAACCGACTCTTGGACTTTACAAGGAAAGAATGAAATGAGGTGCCAGTGTCAGTGTGAAATTTGTCTAAAGGACACAAAATTAAAATGGGCAGTTCTAGCATATAAGGAATCAGTCACTAATATATCTATATGCACACATGAGGATCAATGGAAATATATATTAGATTTATAGTTGAAATCAAGATTAAAGCTTTTACAGGGTGTGACAAAGGAATCATTTAATGACATTTTATGGCCTATATTATTCAAGAAGTTAAATTACATTATTATAATGGTCTTCTCTTGTCCAAAGACCTGAAATGGATATAATATTTAGAGATTTCTTCAATAGAAAACTGTTGGTAAGCCATGCCTTTCTTTCTGGGATATGAGGTTGCTGGTATGTGCATGTTGTACCTCTGATTCTGGAAGCTAAAACATGATATCAAAATATGTTGATTTTTCTGTGTTTTCCTCAAAACCCTTTCCTTAATCATCTTCACCAGGGAACTATTGGAATACTAATCCAGATAGACCTTCTGCTAGACCTGGTTTTAATTTTTTATGTTATATTTTGCGATCTCATTTGCTATGAGAGTGTTACAAAACTTCACCATACAAGTTGGAGAGCACAGGTCACCCATTAATTCCAATGTCTATCATTCCTCTGCTCATTTGCCTTCCATTTTCTAATTGTCGAGGAGTTGTACAGGGCAAAAGTTGAGTCTGATATCAATACCATCCTTACAGGGGTGATGATTTACCTAAGGAAAAAACCCAAACTGTCAAATAAGAAAGCTGGAAAGATACAACAGAGTAGGTTTTCTATGTTGGACACACTGTTGACTGGGACATAATAGAATTTGTACAGCTTTGATCATGCAGTATGTTGGCTTTCAGGATGGTTTTCAGAATAAAATGGTAGAGATCACCTTATTCCAGATAAGTATGAATAAATTGTGTCATGCTGGTCATCAAAAATGCATAAGCAATATTATAAACAACTAATTGCAACAAATTTTTAAATGAGATCCAATTGCTTTGAAAAACAGGGAAAAATTGTGTCTAAAATCTAAGGAGGACATTGAAAAACAGAAGAGCCATTGGTAATGCATTAGAAAGCAAAAGAAAATGAGGCATGTTTTTCTTGTAAAATGAACATGATTGTGATTAATTAATCTGATTTTTATAGCCTTAAAGGCCTGTTTTAGTCATCAAGCCTTGCATACCTGAAAAGAGCATTAGGAACAATGAGCCAGAGAAGATATGATTAAGGCCTTCCCAAATATTGCAAGGGTTTCCTTGGTTTGTGAAGTTTTATCAGGCATAAGGGTTTTTTCTTCATAAAATAGAGGGAAATAGGTATTTGAGTTTATAATGCAGATGAAGAAGTCTCTAAACCAAATATCCATGCAAAATGCATGTACAACATGTCTGGAAAGAATAATTCCTGTGTATTAGATTCCTGTCGTTTAAGATCCTAATCTCTGGAAAGGAATCTAGCTTCCATCCCTATCAAGTGCTCTCCTGAGATGCAAAAGCCATAGTTTTAAGATTTCTAAGCCAAGCAGAACATAGGAATCTCACTTCCTGGACAAAGCATTTCAATACTGAAACCTTTAATAACTTCTTTTTATCCTTGAGGAGCAGCATTTTGGAAGGAACTTAGGTCTGTCAGTGTGAGTTAGGTATATTGCTAATGTGCCACCTGAACCAGCAAAGGAAATACCAGGTCTTGAGATATCTGCAAACCTTCTCACAGGACTATGACCAATGTAGAGTACTGACAAGTCTGAACTTACTGTGCTTCTGATCCAGCCATACGCTCCTCATACACTAACAACTTCAGATTACCTTGACTGTTCATTACTCTTCATGTAGTTATTGCTTTTGTATTTCCAGTATAGCAATAACAAATGCATATTTATTACAACAAAATGACAATGTCTTGCCTAAGCAGCAGTGTGATTTATTTCTGTTGTTCATGACTTGAATCACCAGACTGATAGGTAATTAAAATGTGCAGCTTGCTGTAAAGCAGAGTACTGTCATTCTAGATGAAAAACTATCAGTTGTTACCATTACCAGAGAATGAAATTTGTATTAAATACATAGGTTAATCAAGAATTAAAACAAAACAAAACAAAACAAAACAAATAAAAACCCCCAAAGTAACTGCCTTTAGAATTACAAAATGGCATAGGGAATTGGTTTTTAAATCAATGAATCTACTGCTTAAACAAGCAAAAAAATTTAAAAATTAGCCATCCAGAATATAGGTTAAAAGTGCAAGTTATCTCACTTAAGGGATACCAATAAATTTACATTAAAATATGAAACATAGATGGCAAGCAAATTAACTTGCTGGGTACAGCTATACAGTAGTGCTGTGATATTGAAATGCAACTGTAAGGTTTCATATTAACATATACATTCATCTCTACATGTAAAATTATAATTTGACTGATCCATGTACAAATCTGCAGTTTATTTTGTGGAAATTTAGCAGCATTCAATGCTTATCAGCCAACTGAAATTTGTTGGTTAACCCACAGCTTCTTACTTTATCCTAGGGTTTTCCTTTCTGTTTTAGAACTTATCGTCTTTGTTATTCCTTCATTGCTTATGAAGTTATTTTCTTCTGAAAGTGGTTAGAAAGCCAATCATATAACTGTAATCTACATGAGTGTGTCTAGCTAGTGAAGCATCACATTTTCTAGATGATAATTAAACTATTTTTAAAAAGTAGTGTTAAAGAAAAAGCCTCTGGCTGAATGCTTGAGCACCACACAACCAATCACTACTTCATTATGCTGCTTTTAAGTCTAGAGAACTGGAATTATGATTGAATGACACACTTCACTTCCAGAAGCAAATTAGAAAAAGATGAGCCTTGGAATTCACCTTCCTAATCACTGTTCATTTTTTCAAGGAAAAACCCCACAAAGTTAGATCTTTACGTAAAGGATTCTGAAGTAAAGGTAATTGACTAAAGCTGGAACCACTAGAGTATGATGAAAGTGAGAGAAAAGGCAAAGCAAGGAGCAAAATCCCAAAACAGGTAGCAAAAATCGGGTGTTTTACTAGAGTATGGAACACTTTATGTAAATTAAAAGAGCAAGCGAGACAAACATGAGAGCTATACATGTGTCTATGACCATTGAGACAAGTAAGAATTTGATCTGGGATTGAAAACTTCCCAAGAAAAGTAGGGATCTGCAGTGACATTGTGTCCCCACACAATTTTATTGACAAGGATGTTTATGCTAATCATTAAATTAATTGTACTTATAGCAACACTGTGCCTAACTTCTCACAAGTCTAAAATCTAAAATCAGATCAATGATACCTAAACAAGCTATTCTTTCTTACATCAGCTAATGCTACCTGTAGTTTGTGATATAGGTCAGTGATTTTATTTAATAAGCTCCATAAGCTCCACAATTCTTCAAGTAATTAACCTTTAAAAACCTATGATTGTCATGAGGTTTTGTAGACTGCATTTTAACTCAAGTAAATAGTTGTGGCTAAACTGTACCTTTTAAATGAGCTAACATTGGGAAAACTGGTAGATTCTTAAATATGTCATTGTCCTTGGGTCCTGTGGAAATCTTCTGTGTTCACCTTAGTTAGTTCTTTTTTCCCCAGGATTATTACAGAAACATAAAGATGGCAGGTGAATGTAGAGATTAATCCATTAGACTGCACATGCTTCCATTTCAAAGTTTGTTAATTTTCTTTCTCCTTTGTCAGTTTTAATTTGTCACTAAACCCAAAATGAAATAATTGCACCAGTGTCTAAGTTCTGTTGCATAGTCAAGGTTTTAGTGCAGGTATAAAATTGGCTTTTGGATTCAACTGCCAGTGGTTAAATGATTACACAGTAACAGATGTTGAGACAAGGCTCCCGACATGTCAAATTAAATCAAAATCAAAATTAGATCAATCACAATTTAGTGTTTACGCACACAGGTAAAATACCTTGTAACATATCTGTAAAGCTACTGTTTGCAGTATATCACAATTAAATGTAATCATTACCTTTGGAAACAAAAACAAGAAATTATAAACTGTGAAATTATTTAGACTTAGACTTTGAAATACCTTTTCCTTCTAGTAAGTCCCTACCTCTTTTAAAAAAGGACTTTACAAAGCACCTGTCTGTCACATTAATATTCTATGCAATGATTAGGCACCAACCCTATCAAAGTCATTCTAACCTTTCAGAACTCTCTTTGGCTAGTTTCCCACATTAGTCATAAAAACAGTACAAAGTCTACTTCCATTCAGCCTTTTACAGCTATTAAAACAAATTAGAACATTTAATTCACACTTTGACATCCTTACAGAAGAGAGTGCAGGCAGAGGCATTCTCAAGGCTTTTGTAGACATCAGATTGAATTCCAAGGCTAATCCATCTGCATAATGAAAAGAACATCTTCCTTTCTGAAAATAGCTATGAAAACAATAGGATCACATATTCATATGAGTTTCTGAAAATAAATGGAAGGACTGTGATACCAAATTCTATTGCTGTAAGTCTTACTGCTGAGGATAGACAGATTTTGAAATGCATTTAAACATGAAGACAAGTAGATAAACCCTAATAAGACCTTCTATTGAGATTCCTAACTTTGACAGTAGGAATTAAATTTTTGCTTGTTTTAAACACTTTCATAATTTTCCCCAGGGATCTTATCTATGGAATAATCACATTGGCATTACCATTTTCACCCTTATGAATATGAGTTGCTCATAAAATTAAGAGCTGTTGAATTAAGACTTTATTTCTAACATGTAAGTTATTTTAAGATTAATTAGTTAAAGATCCATTAAGATTGTGATAAAATTGCCAATGTCTTCAATTGAATCAAAGCTAAGTCTACAATGTAAATGTAATGTTTGCTCTAAAAGATGCAACAGAAATGTTCATCATCAAAAATATTTGCCTTACTTATGAGCTGTCCAAATTAAGTTAAATGTAGTTCTCCTGCTAGCTTAGGCTCTCTGGGCACCCTTCAATTCATGCATTTGTGTATGCTGTGTGACAATGCTGTTTAGTGAGATAACACTGCCACATAGTATCACATTTCATCATCTAATACACTGTATCGTGGCTAAACAGTTCTTTGTAGCTATTTGCTAGTTGGCACTTTACCACGGAGTTCACCAGGAGACAATACAAACAAGTAAGGAACAATAGGCATGTAACTTCATTCTCCAATTTTCTTACTGCTTTGGTGATAATAGATCATTCTGTTGCTGAATACAAGAAAAAGAATTAATAATTCTTGTCTATGAGATAGCACTGTATACAAAGTAGGTCAATATCAGACCCATTAAAAAAAGTAGGGAGACCAAGTCACAAAGACTTGAAGTGGCTGGTTCCAAATTGTTCAGGCAGCTCATATCAAAAAAAAAAAAAAAAAAAAAAAAAAAAAAAAAGTGGGGAACTCATACTATTGTAAAGTGTCAGGTCAGCAGCTTCAAAAGCCAAGCCTTTGTCATTCTGAAGGCAAAACAATGTTGCCAGTTCTCTGAGAAGTTGAAATACATGGTGGTTCCAGCATTTTGATACAGAGATTAAGACATGCTCCTTTCAAGTCATCTGAACTCTGGTCCCTTCCCATCACACACATAGCCAAGACCTCTAGGTGTATGCAAGGCACATGAGAAGTTAAGCTAAGGGTCAGATGAAATTCATTTGGCATTTCTCAATCATTATTTCCATTAGAAACTCCAGATACAACAGCAGTAAAACTTTCAAGGGAAAATACATTCATCTCACTGAAGTTTCTTTCAGGAAGATTTCCACTTGCACATAATACATAGTATAATGCTATTCTTTAACAATAATGGTTTGGTTTGAGCATTTTTTCCACTGTAGTGTTGTTTTCTGCCAATGTCTGGTAGGAGTAGGGGTTTTTTTCACCTGCTTTACTACATTCTTTGTAGATGAATCAGTATGTTACATTTCCCTGCTGTGGGTAGTAATAATAAATAGGTTAAATTATTGTAATAAAGATCAGAATGACAACAGATCATTAAAAAGGCTCACAACAGTAATCATCTGGTTGTGTATGTTATTGTTAAGACCCAACAGATGTGTCTTTGTAATCAATGTATATTAGATTAATCACATTGTATAGTTTTGTGGTTTGACAGAAGTTTTTCTCCATCATGTATGTGCTCTGCCTCCACTGCATTCTGGAGGCTATACAATGTCTTGAACTTGTCTAACTACACCTCTGATTCACAAGGCAAAATGAGATATTTACATGCACAGCAATTAAAAATGCTCAGTTAAGGGTTATTATTCTGAAATAATATCTCTCTATATATGTATACCATATGTATTTTGCTAGTGACACAGTAAAACAAGATTTGTCTCTACAAGACTATCCTTTATGAAAAATCCTACTTCAGAAGTGAATAGAAACAGTATCAAAGCACTTTCTATCCCAAAATAGACACAGCTGTCTCTGAAAAAAACATTAATTTCACAGGGATAAGGAAAAGAAACCATAGGTGTTTATATCACAGTTCCACATATTCTAATCTTCCATTTCCAGGAATCCAACCTAAAAGTTCCAGGACTTCCCTAATTCCTATTTTTCGTTTTGCGTAAGTATTTTCTACTTCAGGGTTACCACAATATGCTGAATTCATTTTTCTTCCTCTTGACCTCCACCTGTCTTTGAAACTTCCTCTAAGCAGCTGAGACTAGATGTGGCTTGTGTGTGGCAAGTCCTGCCTACATGAACCAGCTGAGAAGTCTCCTCTGTTGTAGTGAGCTCCTCAGCAGCTAAATTAAGTAATTCAAAGCTGCTTTGTCCAACCATAGCAGTGCAAGATTGTTAAAAGAATCTGCTGAGGGGAGATTATGTTTTGATCATCCCGATGAGCTCAATGCATTCATTACAGGGTTTACTGACATTCTTTGCATTATAGAGATTTACAAACCCCACACCACTTCTATTTTATGTAGTTTACAATTCATAATTTAAATTTGGTAAAGAAATCCAGTTTATTTCTAATGTAAAATAAATATTTCAAATTCAGAAGTGATAAGAAAGAAAATAAATTAAATCCACATGTACGTATCCAAGGATAAAAAATCTAATTTGACATCCAGTTAATTGAAATATCTGAAATAGTAGAAATTTCAGTGCTGTAGGTGAGTCAGACTTTGAGGCAGGGTATCTGGTCTATAAGAATCAGTGCTCCTGAGACAAGACAACTTCAGAAATACAGTTTCCAGAGACATTTAAAAGCTGCTTCACAAATAGCCATTGTGGAAATGGCTCTGGTGGCATTGTAAGAGGGTTCCTTGCAGCTGCTAATGATATATATGTAGTTGTATAGATATTCATTGGAATCAAGGACCTCCACAAACCTCCATTTAAGAAAGAATGAATAGTTTAATATGATGAACACAGTATTGTAATGCTTTTTCTAGCCAGACTATATTAATAATGAAGGGCTTAGCTTTCTTCCACTATGCCTTTTAAAGAGGTTCTATGGTTCCTTCTGCTCTGGACAGAAACTCAGATTTTCTGAGGTTAATCAGTGAGAGGCAGGTGCTGATGTAGCCTTATACTATGTGGTTCAGATCTCCTTCTCTGCCCCCTTGAAGGCCTGTCTTTCATGACTATTAAAGGTCAGGATGGAATTCTATGTAGTTTGGTTAAATTATTTTTACACTTTATTAACAGCAGTAGTATATTCCTCCTTTACTTACAATTATGCCTGAGACTATCACTAGCAAAAAAAAAAGAAAAAACAAACAAACAAACAAAAAAACCCCACCCCCCCAAAAAAGGCAGTAACAAACAAAACTTATTGTATGCTAACTAAGCACAAAGAATCCTGCCTAATAGTATGAATGTAAACTCAATTATACTGTACAATAGCATAGTAATGCTGCGGATCTCCAACTAGGCTCCTGCTAAAAAGGAATATAACCTTATGAGGCTGCAAAGTCAGCACTCTGCTCCAAAGCAGCACACTGAGTGCCTGACATCTGTAGACTGAGAGCATGGATGTCAGTTCTCTCCCACTTCATAGAACCTTCATTTATATTCTCTAGGAGGCACTGGGTTCACATGTATATGAAGGTCATTATGATATTCTTCTAATTCAACAGCCTTCCACAATAATCAACTACAAAAATTTTAATTAAGTTCCTGATCCACTCATTTTACTCTAATTTGTTTTTATGGTATATTTGGCATATTAAAGGTTATTATTCATTAAGGAATTTTCTTTTGATCTTCTGTGGCAAGTTGGTGAATATTCCACCAAAGGAATTGATCCTACGATGATCGCACTTCAATTTCTTTTGTGGTATCAGTCCTTGTAGTAATTATCTTTTAATCACATACATAACTGAAGAGTATATATAATAGATAATGAAGTATATATATCCACATGTAATTATATATAATAGGCTATTATAGATATAACTGAGATATATAAACTCATGTCTGGAAAAAATCCACAGGCAAACTCAAGAATACCTTACTGTTACCAGTCTCTGGCTTCTGATTTTCTGAGTAAATAGACCCTCTCTAGAATGGTCTTTTAAAATAAGTCTGCAAGAATGATGAGAAATAGAACAGGTTAATGACAGGTGGTTCATTTTTACTGTATTTTGCTTTGGTTATTATACAAATAAACGCTCTTGGTGTTCAGCCAAGTTTGGGCTCTGCAGCAGGGTTTATAAAATTGATAAAGCTGGCTTCAACCAGGGTTTCTGTCTCTTCTTTCTTTCTTACAGAGGTGGGGAGTGGTTTTTCAGCTATAACTGCATCTTCTGGGATCTTCAGCCCTTGGTTCAGCTCATCAGGGTGTTGGGGACTGCTGGCGTGTTCAGTTGAGCCTCCTGTCAGAGCCTGAGAGGATCCATACTGCAAATACTTTCAGTCAACGAACCGTAATTTTACAAATACCTGTTTCATTCTAAATATAATCTATTGCTTCTACTTAGAAAAGATAAAACAAAATTAAAGCATATTAAAACATTCTGTGACTGCCTGACTTCAGAAGTAAAATGACCTTTCTTCACTAGCTCAAGGAGGATTAAGATAAAGTGACCCAAGACCACTCTACATCTGAATAAAAGCGTCCATACAAAGCTTTAATGCTCTGTAGCAAGTGTGTGATAGTTAATTTCTTTTAAGTTCTCCTCAATGTCCTGTGCCTTTTTAATGTTAATGGCCTTGTTCCCCCATTACAAACCTCTTAAAAAAACTCTCATGATTTACCAAGGTACTTAAATATGTGGTTAATTTAAAGCACATAAGTGAGTCCATTAATTACAATGACACTTCACTTGCCCTTTAAGTTAAACATATGCTTTCTGAATTGTAGCCTGAAAGTGAGTCTGTTCACAAACGATGTTTTTGGGACATCATAGTTCCCGATCCTGCAGGGTGCTGATCACTCTGAACTCCTAACCCTCACAAGAGCAATAGCAGGTTGTCAAAATTTCTTAAAAATTCACAGCACCTAGCAGGAAAAAATCTACCCTCTACCAGTCAGCAAAATCAAGGCCTGATTTACATGTGTCTGCCTGCCTTCACAGTTTGAGGCAATTTTGTGCTTACAAATCATTGACCTGAATGTGAGCACAAATATTAGCCATTATCTAATCACCCAAAGAATATTTACACCTGTTATGAATTATGCATGCAGAAATTCAAGTGCAATTATTTGTATATGCAAAGTTGAATACACAAAAAGACCATTTCTTAGAACCTAGGACAAGATGTTAAACTCACTATATTTTATACAAGTACCAGAATATTGAATATTTTATGTCTGGGTAAGAGCATATGCTTGAAGTGGTAAAATATGGATTAATACAAGATCCCTCACATAGGAACAGGATAATGTTTCTTGCCTGAACATTTTGAATGTATTTGGTAAATTTACTCAAATAATACAATAGATTTTCATTAAAGTATTTGTATTTGTATATGCGAACTACTGTTATTAAAAATAAGATCTTTAAAATGTCAGTTCTATATAAGCATCAGAAAAAGAATCAGAAATCTGTAAGAAAGTAAAATGGTGGAAAAAAGCAGAAAAAAATATTGAATTAAGCTAACAAAATTCTCCAAAAGAAAGAACATTTACTAGGATGAACTGTGGTCTTCTATGTTGCTTCCATCGGTCTGCCTGTTACTGCAAACAGACAGCTATAACAGTATGAAACTAGGAAATATTTTTTTCCCCATCATTTCTTTGCTAAGGAGGTAAGTCAGAATAATGTTTATTACCAGATAAGACAAGGGAAAAGAATTATCTATGACCTCGTGTCAGTTGACAAGAAGAGATCAAGAGGGAAAAAAAAATGAACAAGTAGAAGAGGTGGAGAGACTTGCCAGAAATCCTACACAGCTCCTCCAAAAGAGTTATGCTAAGGACAAAAAAAACCCCACATTTGCAAACAGGGATTCCACATTTCTTGGCTGTGTAGTTGAATCTCTGATGTCCTGTCTTTGCATCCTGTTCAACTCCCTGCTGCAAATTTACAGCAAGAGCCTGCTAGTGTAAATGATTTGATGTAATTTTAGTAGTGAGAATGAATCTGGCCGTTCAGTAACTGTTGATGACTAAGCGAAGAACAGTCTCAAGATAACAACTCACTTCTTTATATTCAGTCTGAAAATAGGAGTTTGACTTCAGACATGTGAGAGGCACAGCTAAGCAAACGTGACCCAGATTCACACTTTTCTGTGCTATGAATTTTGTTTTCCTTGATGCACAGTGAGCAATCTAAGCTGTTCTAAAAGACCTTAGTGATTAAAAAAATATAGTTGAAAACATTCCAATAACAATTTTTTTCATTCTTTGCAAACAAATGACCATCACAAAAAGTACTCATTATTTTTAATTTTGAACCAGCATAGACTTTAAAACTAAAATATGAAAAATAATTTATTTTCTGCATATCCTCCCAAATAGTTGTCCATTTAGTGTAAGGATATCTCAGTACTTCAAGTCTAAATGGGGGAGGAAGAATTCAGTCTGTGCTATTTTAAGTTGAGACATCTTTAGGCAAGGCAAAACACCCTAGTAATCACCACAGATGAAACAAGTGCTTCAAAGAAGTACATTTGCAATTTTCAGACTCTTTTTCATTTAAGAAAATGTCCTGAAAGTCCTTGAATTTTGAGTCTTGCATCAGCTAGCTGCCTGCAGCATTCCCCTGGGCCTGCTTTACAGATGCTCTCAGGTTGGGATCTATAGTAACACTGCTTCATATCACAAGCACAAACAGCTTTCCTTGCATATTTATCTCATTGCTATCTTGGAAACTGTATGCACAGCACAATAACTTTTCAAATATTGATGGAATATTCAGTTGTTTTGTTATCTCCCTTGCAACACTCTCTCAATAAGCAATACAAACATTTTCAGGCTTTGCTTAATGTCATATATACCTGTTTCTTACTTTCCATTGCACATATTCAAAGCTAAAATAACAGTTGGATTAAAAATAACTGGCCAAGAAATAAGTTCTCAAATCCTCTAAAAGACAGAGGCCAAATTTTCAAAGGAAAGTGACTCCCTTTTGCTGAAAATATTATTATAACCAGATGATGCAGATTTACCAGGACAGATTCGATTGGAAATTCACCTCCTGAATCACATGGCTGGTACATCCCATGTTTCTACATAGTTCAACATGATTACATGACTTTGCATACTTTTCCTCCACTTCCATTTGTTTTAGAGATATGTCCATTCTTGACTATGGTTATAGGTGTGTAGCATAGGATCCAGTACCTGGTAAAGATACCTTTGTTTCCATGTCAGCCAAGAGTTCAATTAAGATGTCCAAACACAGGTATCTACTGCCACTTCAGATAGTACAATAGCCTGCTTTCCCTGCTGGTATCTAGTTGCTGATCTTGAAGAGCATAGGCATGGATGTGAGTCCCAAAAATACTATGTCTATGAGGAAATGAACATCCCAGGATAGCTTAGATGGCACATGCTGCCAGCATTTGGACCTGAATCAAGCTCTTGGTGCCTAATGTCCTTTTATAATCAATGAATAGCTGGTCAATATAGTAAAAAGAGTACAGAAAACTATTCACTTCACCCTACAGTAGATATGCATTTGTTGTTCAGCTGATTATCCCTATACATTCTATTGACCATAGGAAATATAGTGCAAGTTTTGACAAATGGCTCACATGAAGGTACTGACAATAAGGTACAGAATCTAAGCGTTTTGTTTCATAAGATAACCCCACCATCTCAATTTCCATAAGCAGGGACACATACCCTTGCTGTGAACTGAAGTTCTATGTCCACATATATAAAGTATGCAGGTATCTAAAATGGGATTCATGCCCATTGAAGAGGACAATTTACAAACCGATGCATACTTTGATACTAAGATTTTACCAATGCATTTAATTTTAGCAACACTTCTAGGTCTGTTTTTCTGCTTACTCCAAACTGCCACAGCCTTGGACACATTTCAGGGCTAAGCTTGATTTATTAAATATTAAAATATACAAAATCTTGAGACACTAGTCTCCCTGCTACAAGAGGCTCATTCTCATTATTGGGCAGCAGGTTATGAAACCTATGCTTTCACAAAACACACTGTATCAATCCAGCTAGAGTACTGCTTTTCAAAGAGCTATAAATTAGCACCTTCTTAAAATGTTGAGGCTATTTCCTTGATTATTATCTTGAATGGAACGAATGTTTCTCTGCAAGTAGCTATTCTTATGGAAGTAGGCTAGGTGACTGGGTAACTAAAGTTTCAGTTACCAGAGGCAGGGTGAGTGTGGTGGGTCGCCCCGGCCGGCAGCCAAGCTCCCACACAGCTGCTCACTCACTCCCCCTCAGCCTCTGGGACTGGGGAAGAACAAGAGTGGGAACACTGATGGGTCAAAATAAAAGCAGGGAAATCACGCAGCAGTTACTGTCACAAGCTAAGCAGACTCAACTCTGCTTGAGTGTGGGGAATCTAACTTAATTTAAAACATTTAATTACAGATTTGAGTATTGGGAGACAAAGAAGACAAACATTCAAATACTTAGAGAAAACAATTTTCCTCCCCCTTTACCCAGCTCACCATCACTGCAGGCCTCTCTTCCCACCGTGTTACTGCCACAGGTCACACTCAAGTCCCTTCGGTTAGGCAACACCTGAGGCAGGGGGCTGGGGTCAGGGCACAGCAGTGTCTCCTGTCATTCCCTGTTCCTTAACCTGCCACTGCTCCTTCCTTCACGCTCATGTTTCTTTCTGGTGTCTGGTGTGAGTCCTCCATGGTCTGCAGCCCCTCTGCAGGCATCGCCAGCTTCACTGTGGAGCACCTCATACACTTCCATGTCATTGATCCTTTTTCTGTCAGTGTTTTACTGTCCTTAAATATGTTTTCCCAGGGGCACCTCCCACCAAGCTGAGGGGCTGGGCTGTGCCCTGCGGGACCCCGCTGGCGCTGGCTGGAGCCGGCTGGAACCGGCCGTGCCCGGCATGGGGCAGCCCCGGCCCCTCCTCACGGCGGCCGCCATGCAGCCCCCTGCCAGCGCTGTGACATTATACAGCAAGATGTATCCCCTGTAAAACAACTTATCATCCATTTGCAGAGGTGAATCTCCAATAAGTCGCCCTTTGGAGGGTAAAAGGGTCAGCAGTGCTTAGTCACCCAGGATCTTTGATCCTCTGAGGCAGCAAGTGGTACAAGGCTGCTCGTCTGCCTCTCAAGGAGTAGTCAGTCCAGACTGTGGACAAATGATGGCAGTGAAAGCTTTCTGGCAAATCTCAGGACTAAACATAGTGTGAGCTACTAACACAATAGCCACAGATATTTCTTGCATTTTTTTTCCTGCTGTTCAACCCCACTGCTGGCCTTGTTTATATGCCTGGCTTTAATTTTAAAAGAATTAACATTGTTTAACAGGACTCCCCTGAAGTGACTGCAGAGCTTTTCCTGAGAAGCTCAGAGTGAGACTTCCCACTGTGACACCTTGTTTACTTGGTGGTTACGTTTTAAAGGATTTCAACAAACTAGTCAGGCATGGTCTTAATCCTTTCTGAACCACACTGACAACCCATAATCAGACTGTTTTGCTTATGTATGCCTTCTACCTTGATCTCGTTAAACTACCTACTTTGTAATTTTTTTATGTCTATCTCTGTATGCTAGCCAGTTTAACACCAGTAAAATATTAATCTGGAACTGTTGTGCTGAAATGTATCATCTTGCAGGTATGGTCCACACTCAAATATTTCCCTTAGTGTTGTTTTACCTTGGGTCCTGGGATTTTGATCTTTCTCTACAGGTAGGCATATACACTGGAGCTACATTGACCAGAAGCAGGTACTGGAAAATTATAAGCAATTCCAACAGATCTTAACAGATATGAATTTTAGGTAAATACAGAAAGGAAAGTTACAACGTATAACCTTTCCGAATGCTTGCTACATTCATTAGAGGGGTGGAGGGGTGACAGGGAGCGTCCCCCCACACGACTCCCACTACCGTCTCCTGGTTTATATAGCAGAACAACATTGCGGATGTTTTCTTCTGTTTGTCTGACAGCTTGGCAAAAATATGAAAGGCATTTGGCTATCATCAGTCATCTATGAAATTTCTGCTCTTAGAAGTTACATAGAGTGGATAGATGGATCCATCTACCAGCTTTCCCTGCAATTTCCCTGACATCTACCTGATGAACCAAAGAAATTTTGTGTGCTAAATATATACAGGAATGGTTGGAATACCTTGAGCAGGTTTAAAATTCATAAATATACCAACACTGTTTTAAATTTTGTGAGGCAAAACCCCAGAGTGAACTCGAACAGGTAGAAGGCTGGCAGACATAAGGGTACTGGAAATACGATTGCAAATATAATGTCAAAAGTCTAAAGACAACATTTAAAATTCAAGTTTTAAAAAAATATTTTAAAGAATAACACATCAGCAATTAGGAGTTAAGGGTTCTCTTTCTTTCTTTCTTTCTTTCTTTTGTGGGAATAAACATTAGTTTATTGAGAAATATATTAAATTGAGGAAAAAAATTTACCACTAGAGGAAAATAAAGCATAATGTTTCAAGATATGAAATGGTATAAGTGCAGAATTACCCAGCAGTAACTCTTTATTCATTTGATTCTTTGCATTGTAAGATTTATTAGATTGCTCACTTACCATGTACATGTAACTACAGTTTAAATTTATAAGGCTACTTTGCTTAACCATGCATATACTAAGAGGTATAGGTATATTCTGTTCTCATGCACATATGTAATTGTGATTACTCAGTTTATCACACAAGAAGTGAATCAGCAGTGTCACTAGGTTTGTTTTAGACTGTCACATTCTTACATTGTTGCTTTCAGAGTCCAATGGTTTCTGAGCTAAGAGGGCAAGAACTTAGACATTCTGAGCAGTGAAGCAAAAATTGGTTTTTGTCATTAAAACCAAACCATCCTGAAAAATAATGATTTGCTTTTAATGGATTTTTTTTTTCTTTATACAGATGCTCACATGCATCAAGCTACCTTTAATCTGGGTAGTTTTTGATTTTGCAGAAGCACAGTAAATACATACAGATGTTAACAAAGCATAGAGCATCAATGTGTTTACTGATTCTCTGCTAGGGCTTGTACAAAGGGAAGTAATTATCAATTTCTCTTTGATAATAACTAAACTTGTTATACTTTTCATTTCTCTGTAGTGGCATCATAACGGCTCCATTTATTCTACAATATCAAAACTGTGACTTGTATTATGTAGTCTTCTTTTACGTTTAGGATTTCAGTACAGCTGTAAATATTTTCTGACTTTGTGCAGTCATATGCTTTTCTGTTCAAAAACTGGTATTTCAGTTCTTCCTCAGAACTGTTAAAATATTTATAAAATGACAGAAAAGCATCCATTTAAAAAACCTGAACCTAGCTGCTCACTTGCTTTCAGAATGTAAAGGTCATCTATAACTACTGATATTTGTAGTTCAAGAACCATAAGTCATAGCAGGATAGAAGAAAGTAGACACTGTATTTTGATAACAAGATTTGCTACTTTTCTGTTGCTGCAGACACAGAATTTATTTGTGCAAATATGACAATAGCATAGAAAATTAGAGATGCATACTGCTCTGTCCCATTGCCACTTCCGAACCTCATGGTATGTTTCAATGGTTAATAGCTTGATGTGTTACCAACACTTGGTGGGCCCAGCCTTGACAAAGAGTTCAGAATAATAGCAACCAGCAAGACATAAATGGACATGTAAGAATGTGCATGAGTGGGATGTCTAACTTGTTTGAGTGGGCATTTGCCCAGAATTGATCTTGGTAAAGGGGAGACAACCATCAGTCTAACTAAGCAGTAACTGGGGAATTGAAAGACCTCTAGAGGAAAATCTCATCTAAACAGATCACAAGTGAAACACAAGGATTCATAGGAGACAGGAGAAGAGGGGGCCAGAGCAGTACTGGTGCTGGTGTCACCCTTCCAGATGTGGCCCCATGACACTAGGGGTTGTGTCTGGGCCCGTCAGCACAGTACCCCCATGGGCCACTGCCTCTGCCCCCAGCCACTGCCTCCAGCTCACCAACTGCCATCACGGGAGCATTCAGATACTTGCACTCTGGGGGCCACTTCTGGGAGAATGGGGAGAGGCTGGTGGATTCACATTTCCCAGAACAGGAGGTGCGGGGAGGGTGTCCTACATGCCCAGGTGAGGGGAGTGTGCACCACCTCTTGCCTCTGAAGGGGTGCATGTGCATGTGTGACTGTGTTGGGGATAAAAGCAGGGATTAAGATTTATTTGGATTATAAAAGGTATTTAGAAAATGCTTTTCCTGTAGGCTATTGTCTGTTCTCATGCTTCTTAAGCTTCTACATCTGTCCTTCCTCTCTAGGTTATCATTATTTGAAAAATACTTAACCCTTTCATGTTAAAGAACCAAGTAGCATCATTCTTTATATCTACTATTTTATATAATCTTAAATGCAATTCTTATCTTGATCTTTATATATCACAAGTTCTGTCAATCCATGTATACTGGTTCCACTATATTCTATATGCTAATTTTTTTAGAATTCATTATTTTATAATTTTTGGTGCATTGACTATTCTGGATGAAAAATTGCCCTTGATATAGTATTAAATTGAAGTTACACAAGAAGTTACTGCCTCAGAGATGGCTAATATGCCATCCTTATTTTGAATGGCAAACTGCCCAATAGTAGTGGATTGATATATAATTTCACTATTAACCATATTGGAGTAACTTATGTCTATTAATTTTTCAGTGATGACATTAAAATATATCAAGCAGTCCTGAAACTACAGTCAGCTTTCCAGACCAGGGGCTCAGATCTTTAAGTCTTTGGTGTCTGAATCCAGATAACTATCCAAGGAGGACTAAGGTCGTCTGATACAAGCACGTAATGGAAATGACAGAGTTTCCTTCCTTAGAATAGACTACATCTGGGGCGTTTTTTGAGCCTTGTGATTATTCTGACAAAAATTCCAGGCAAGTGACAGAAAGGTCAGTATCAGGTGCTTCAAAAGCAGAAAAAAATTATATTACTACTTGACACTTCTGGTATAGTAATTGGAATGTATTCTACTGGAACCTGATTGATTTTCTTTCTTAATTTTGACTCTTAACACAAGGGACATTTATTACCATTATATTCTATCCTATCTACTCTAGCTGTGCATATTAATGCTCCTCATTTTTATTAATCCTATTAATCTCAGGATTAGAGAATATCTCATAGCAATTACCTACATATGCTAATTATGTATTCTGTAAAGTAGCTCTCCAGGTTTAAAATTGCTGCATAACTAAATTGATTTGCCTATCTTTTTTTTTTTTAATATAACTCTATCTTTTAATTTACTTTTGTAAAGTGTTCTTTATTTGTAGATGTATATTTTTCAACTTCTTATTGATTTTATCTCTGAATGTTTCTAATCCTTAGGCTATCTCCCTCCACTAAAGTTCTTCTATATGACTAATCCTTAAACACTTGATTCATATTCCACAGTAAGAAACAGGACTCATGGGAAGTTTTATATTCTACTGTTTCTTAACAGAAGAGTGACCATACCAAAGAATTCCAAAGTATACTTTCTAACCAGATGATCAGAATACATATTCCTAATATATTCTTATAAGCTTTCTTCCATAGTTGTTTTAATACCACAGAATCATAGAAAGGTTGAGGTTGGATGGCAACTCTGGAGATCATCTGCCCACCCCACTGCTCAAAGCATGGTCTGCTGGAGTAGCCTGCTTAGGGCCATGTCCAGCTAGCTTTCAAGTATCCCAATGAATGGAGGCTGCACAGCTTCTCTGGGCAGTCAGTGCCAGTGTTGAAACACCGTCATAAAAAAAAGAAAATTCATATATTTAGATGGAATTTCTTGTATTTCCGTTTGTCCCCATTGCCTCTTCCCTGTCACTGGGCACCACTGAAATGAGTTGTGCTCCATCCTTTTTGCATCCCTCTTTCAAATATTTATATACCTTTATAAGGTCGCCCCGACTCTTCTCCAGGTTGAGCATTCCCAGATCCCTCAACCTCTCCTCATAGGATAGATGGACCAAGCCACCATTAATCATCTTCGTGGCACTTTGCTGGACTCTCTCCAGTATGTTCATGCTTTTAGGCATTCCAGAACTGAACATAGTGCTCCAGACGTGTCTCACCAGGTCTGAGCAGAGGGGATCCTTCCTTGCTGGCAGTGTTCTGATTAATGAAGCCCAGGATGCTGATGACCTCCTTTTCTGCAAGGGCACATCACTGGCTCATGTTCAACTTGGTGTCCACAAGGACCCTCAAAGCCTTTTCTGCAAAGCTGCTTTCCATATGGGTGGCTTCCACCGTATACTGGTGTGTGGTGTTACTCTTCCACAGGTACTGAACTTAGCTGTCACGTTTTAACCCTGGGCTGGCAACTAAACACCACATAGCCACTCACTCACTCACTCCCCCATGATGGGATGGGGGAGAGAATAGTGAGAGTGAAAGTCAGAAAACTTGTGGGTTGAGATAAAGACAGTTTAATAGGTGAAGCAAAAGCTGCACATGCAAGCCAAGCAAAACAAGGAATTCATTCACCACTTCCCATCAGCAGGCAGGTATTCAGCCATCTCCCGGAAAGCAGGGCTCCATCATATGTAATGGTTACTTCGGAAGACAAACACCATAACTCAAATCACCCCCCCCTTCCTTCTTCTTTCCTCAGTTTTATGTACTAAACATGGTGTTCTAAAGTATAGAATATCCTTTTGTCTAGTTCGGGTCAGCTGTCCTGGCTTTGCTCCCTCCCAGCTTCTTGTGCATCTGCTTACTGACAGAAGGGAAACTCGAAGTCTTTGATTTAGACTAAGCATTGCTTAGGAACAACTAAAACATCAGTGTGTTATCAAAGTTATTCTCATACTAATTTCAAAACACAGCACTGTACCAGCTACTAAGAAAATTAACTCTAGCCCAGCCAGAAACAGGACATGCGTTTCCCCTTCTTGAACTTCATGAGGGTCCTGTCAGCCCACTTTCCCAGCTTGTCAAGGTCCCAAGCTGATGACCCATTATGTAGATGCTTCCAAAACCTAGTTTGCTTTCTTGCCTGCTGCTACACATCAACCAACACTTGACAGATCTGTCCTTGGGTCTGTCCACGGTAACCAGATAGCACAAGACAGAATGTCTTCTCAGATATGTTACCCCGATGATTTCATCTCTTCTCGGTATTGGCTGGTGTCTTGTGCAAACATACTCTGAAGACCAGTCATTTTCAGCTGGAATCTTCTCTTATTTCATTTTTAATTACTGATTTATATAAATCAGAACAGCTCCAGTATGGAATTTGTGAGAGAGAGCTAAACCATGTTGTATAAAGGTTTAAAGCATGTTCAGGTCCTTGCTTCCCAAAACCCAGATGGACATGATTTTCTTCATTGCTTTTAGGACATGAGGTTTCTCTCTTGACTTGAAATACAGACACCTTAATCTGTGAATGGAGCGGTGTTCTAGACAGTCTTCCAAATAGTTGACCACAGTTATAAATTTTCAATGAAAGGCTGGAATCCAACTCTTAGGTAGCCTGTGGTCTTCTTCATAACCTGTCATAACTTATGACAAAATTCTTGCCGCCTTGTCTATCATAACAGCTGCTTCTAATGTTCATCCTACCCATATTGCTTGATTTTAGCCTCCAAAAATTTTTTAAAAATTACTCTTAAGGCCATTGTTTTTAACAATATACCGGAAATCTGCTATTGAGCATATTAAACATTGGTACTACTTTATGTATTAAATGTACTCGAAGTAATCTCTGACCTTTGTAGTTTCTCAGAGAATAATGTAGTAAGATTATTATTTGCTATCTGAAGGAATAAAAAGCTTTCTTTTATCATTTCATAGTTTACTGTATCATTAGTGGTGGGATCTTGAAAGTGCTCAGTGTTGGCTTAGATCTGTTCGCTGTTAATTCAGAGGGAGTCTTATTACTGGCTTCATGGTAAGTAAAATAAAGCCTGCATGCAGCCTGCTTTTGAAAATCCCACCTAGTAGTAAATACTATTTATAATTGTTCTTGTTTGTTTGTCTGTTTGTTTGTTTCTTAAGCCTCTTTATTTTTTGATCACTAATGTCCTTTCATATTCTTTTGTACTGTGGGTTTAAGAGTCTTTCCACTTTTATTGATCCATTTGTTCCTTTCATTTGAACTTCAGATGAACATTTAATTTATCCACTATTTAGATTACTATTGTTTCATCCAGTCTGGCTTATTTTGAAAGGCATTCACAAGTAAGAGAAACTGAAATGCAGACATTTGCCGAATTGTTTTAAGGAACATAGAAGCTTAAAAAAATTAATTACAAGCCTATTTAATTTTCCAAAAAGACTCTTCTTAGAAGTATTTTATGAATGGGTCATATATTTTTTTACACATGCATATATTTATAAACAAGTCTGTAGAGTGTTTAAATCAGAGTCCTTTCAGAGGAATTAAGAAACCAAGCTGTTCTGAATATACCTATAAGAGCCTAAGACTGAATTTTGTACTTCCAACACCATTAATGTTGTGAACAATTTCTATTTGCAAAGCACATTTAAATTAGAAGAGTCTAAGTTACTGAATTCTTATTATTTTCAAGAGCTACAGGCATAACTTTAGTTTAAACAAATAGGTAGCTATGGGAATTAATGTGTCATTTTGACCAAATGCCTAACAATCAGAGTGAGTGTCTTCACTGAGTATTCCTAACTTTCTCCAATATCCTTTTCAGTCCTCTCTTGGCTTCTGTATCTAACATTAACAAAGGATTTCCACCAAGTTTTCTTTCCTCTATCCATTTGAATTTCTGAGGTTATTTTACATTATAAAATAATCATTGGCATTGCTCTACTGCCTGTGACAATTTTTTGTATTATTTTTAGGTAAAAGCTCACTAGTAATAATGAATAAATGAAATTAAAAGTGTTCATAGCTAGAGAAGGAGAATGGAGAAATCCTTTTCTTATGTTCAACTTGTCTCTGGAGAACCAGAAAAGAGATTTTTAGTGTTTCTCAGTATGACCTACTAGATAAGCAAGGCTCAAACTGAATTTATACTAGTGTGTTTCAAGTTGAAAGGAAGTCCTTGTCAGATCTTGGTAGTAGGTAAGGAAGATGGGAGATAGCATAGTTAATAGTCATGGGGAAAATTCAAACAGCCTTGGTACAAAATAAGGAAATAAAAATGTTTGAACCCCGCATTGATCAAACTATCGCACATAACTTTTGTGACTTTATCATAGGTATTTCTATTCAAGGTGGTTTTATTTTAACATGTTCAGATTTTCCACTCAGAAATAATCCTTAGTTTTACTTATTGGTCTATTTTTTTATTGCTGCAAGTACACAGAACAGATCTACAAAATTCTTTTGTTATATATCTAAAAATACTTTGTTATATGTCTAAGTATAAGAGTGAAGTATGCTGATTATGCCTCTAAGTCATTCTACTGAGGCTCCCATAAAGGTCACAGAAACTGGTGCATGGGAAGCCAGACTCCTCAGCAGAAAGGTCATGCTGCCACTGCAAAAGGAAGAATGGCAGGACCAACAGAGAGGCCACTCCTATTAAAGGAAGTTGGAACCATCATACAGTAGCAGGCTGTCTAATTTTCAGATCGTAACAACTCATCCAAAATACAGTACGTTTTTCTTTCTTCCCAGCTATTGTAAGGAGCATACCACCATACAGAAAGACTAGTTCCGGTCACTGGGCAGAATAAAAAGAGCCTTTTATAGCAAAGAAATGGCATACATAATTGTCAAAAGGGACAGTTAGACATTTAAAGTGCACTTGTTTCTCAACTGACTAGCACACTGCTGTGATATTCTTACCTGAGGGAAAAGCTGCTCCCTTTCACTGTTACCTGTCACAGGTCAGGGGAAAGCTGATCAGGCAGCCTATGGCAATCTGAGTTCAGAGTCACTTTGTTCTCTTCATTAACAGCTATGGGCATTTTGCATTTACCAATTTCTACTTTATTTGCAGAACACATGCATAAAATATAATCCTTGAATGAGACATGTCACAGTTTAAGTTGTTGGAGTGGGCAAAAAGTCATATTTGCATGAGCTAGTGGCTCCAAAGACATTATCTTAAAAAATCTTAAGAGAACACCTTGTGAGATTTTAGATCATGTTTCCAGTCCAGCTCCCTGAACAGCTCACCTCATACTTGTATTGCCAGAAGTCCAGGAGAAGTGGGGGAGAGCAAGGCGAGTCCATCGCATATGAATTTAGGTCACTGTAACTGTCCTGCAATATGTTGCCTGTGCTTCAGTTATCTGGAAGAACAGACTGATGGAGAAACAAACCAGACCTTGCTGTGTTGCAGATTTTGGTTTTACCAAAAGCCTTTCAAAACTTACAGGTCAATATTAACAGAGAGGGGCTGAGATACTGGTCTGTGTTTAATACCAAATCAGTCCTTTCATCCACCAGCCAACCTTCCAACTGCCCTAGCAGTGGCAGGAAAGGCTCTCACGTGCTCCTGCATTTTCACCCACTTGCTCACTTTTGTATACAGTGTAAAGCAGTTAAATATTAATTACAAAATGCTTCCACTTCTGGGTGCAACATAAATACAGAGGTCGCGTTTGGGGCCTCTTAGATTTAGATGTTAAATTATTTTTCTAGCAGCGTGATCTTCATGCTCACTCAAGTCAGAGAGAGTTGAAGAGTTATGTGTAATTATTCTGTTACGCAATTCTGAATGAAATTGGTTGTGCTCAGAAAATCCCAGTTTTGCTTTGTATTGAATGAGGTGAGCAAACGTCTTATTCTTCATACTTGGCTTTTTGGGAACTTTAAATACAGACACATGAATTAAATTGTGTAAGGCAATTGTGAGATGTTAGCACTAGCAGAATTGAGCCCTGTTTCTTTGTTAACGGTTTATTTCTTTTCTCAATTTAACTGTACATTTTGAAGAATTCTTGATTATGGATTCTCAAACAGAAGTGTTTTGTACCTTTTGTTTCTCTGTTATGTATAGCTGGAAAGTTTTAGGACAGTATGGATCATCCAGATTCCTTAGACAGGCAGCCACAAAAACAAAAAACCAAGAATTTGTTTTTCTTAACGGCTTGAATTAGCATGCTTATACCTACCTGTTCTCCATACAACATGAAGCTATGAAAACATCAGTTTATCCGTATGTGTTTCTCACTTTGACTTCACTCTCTTAGGCAATTGAAATCCAATGTGTTTGGTTAATGGCTTCTTCAGCAAAACCTTCTTATACCTGCTGTGTTAATCTCCCAGTTAAAATTCAAAATGAAATACACTTTATTTGTTTGAGTGTGTGTGCTCTGGTTTCATGGTAATAAAACTAATCCTTTTATGACAGCATTCTTTAATATCTATCCTGTTTTTATCAACCCCTCTTAAATAATTTTTCAGTCTCACTTAATTTAAGGATAGAGTGTAGTCCAGAAGGACCCATAGCTGGTGAGAACAGAGGATAGGGAATGTGTTAGGACTGATAACAAAGCCTGTCTGTTGATTGTTAGGTTACTCTCGGTTTATGATATATTGACCATTTTCTGAACATATTGGCTGCTTTAATGGCAGATTCTGAGCTAAGATTTTTGTTTTCAGACACCAGGATTACAGCTTTCAGATGCACTGATGAGTTTAAAACCTTATTATTCTTATCTTCCCTTTGGCAGTCTTAGGAAAGAAAACATTGCTACGCCTTGCTGATATAAATGTTGGGCAAATATCTATAAGTTGAGAAGCAGCAACTATTTCCAGGCTCAGGATGAATGCCATAGAGCCTACACTGGTACATGTGTAGGATGTTTGCTCTCACTGTTCATTGCGTATCTTCACCAATATTAACCATTCCTTGCTGTATGATGAGAGTACAACAGCAGTTGAATTCTGGTTGTTTCTGATAATATAGCAGATCTGAGCATTGTCTCCTTTTCAAATGCTTGCTCATACAATTGTACTCATGACAGGCAGATATAACTTCACTCCGGCATCTTTTTCAGCTGTATTTTTAGTAAAGGTAACTATTTGAACTCCTGCGTCTGTCTACTGAGAAAGCTGAAAAAAATTTCTCTTTTAAAATATAAAAATAGTTGTCCTGATTCAATGAGAGGTTTCATCCAACTCAGTGTTATAGGGGCCAGTGACCAACATTCAAGCAGATGATCCGTAACGTAAAGGCAGTAGCAGACGTTTCTATGAAAGTAAGTAAAATTTTATTCCATTTGTGCTATTTATCTTTTATGTCAAAGCTACCTTTTTAAAACCTGAAATAAATGTGAGAAATGATGAAATAATTAATCAACAATTATTTTTTCAATTTTTACTTTTTATGTCCAATGAGTTAAATTATTTTCCTTTTGTTTTATTAAAATGCATTTGCAGGAAGCTTTATTTCAAATAATATTTCAGACACTTGGCCAAGAAACAAAAGCTATATATCCTAATCGATAAAAGTACAACGTATGGGGTATAGATTCAGTAGACTCTGGTTTACGTATGGTGTGATTACAGCAGCACAGCTCCTCCATTTAAGTCATCAGAACATTGAGAAAGTCACAACTTGAGTACATCAACATCTGTGGTGTTTCAAGTTACTTTAACTGCTGAATGAAGAACAAATATAAAGATTAAACCTAATTTACTGTAAATGAGTTGTCTTTATTAAAAAAAACCCACCAAACGACCAAAACCAAAATTAAACCCCAGAAATACCACCCCCAAAGATAAAAACCCCCTAAATAATAATAATAATAAAACAACCAACAAATAAATCCATGAGGCTCAAATTCTCAAAAGCAACTTAATTTTTCCTGCTGTAAAACCTTTTATGAAACATTGATTCCTCTCTGTTGAGTACTTTTCTTCTTAAAAAAATATGTTATCACTTATTTTCTTGTCTTGTCATGTTTTGGTGTTGGCCACAGTAAAGAGAAAAATCATGTCATGTAACTCTCCTGTGAAAATTTACATGAAAACAACATTTATTGACCTCAAGACTTTCACCACACTAAGGCATGTTTTACCAAGTTAAAAACTCTCCAAACCTAGGTTTGACTACTGCATGTACAGCAGGCAGGTACACCACTCAGATATTGGCACCATTATGGTTTTGTCATAAAATACTGGATTTTTTGAGACTGTTTTCTCTGTTAACGTGCTGTGTCTCTGTATTTCTAATACTGTCTATCTTTTGTGCTAGTGAAAGATGGCTTCCTCACATCACCTGGGCATGACTCTAGGTCAAAACTCCCCGTTGCCTTGGGATTATCTTCAGCCTTAACTGCTTCCATACTGCCTACTTCAGGGCTCTTAGTTTACCTAGGGGTCTTTTTTGTATCATATCTGGGTATATTCTGCAGGATAATTTAAAGAAAGGAAACTTGAATAAAGATGAGGGGAAAATACAACATGATGAAGGTGTGAAAATGAGTGTAGTAAAAAAAAGGTAAATTACAGAAGCACAGGGACTAACTACAGTAAAATGATGCAAGAACCTGTTACTATCAAGGGCACATGTTCAGGTCTCTCTCTCAATAGTGCAACAGTACTTTGCTGATTACAGTAAAGGTGTTTCCCTTAGTTTTGGAGATGGTAGGATTCTAGAAGCAGGCAATCCAGAAAAATGAAGTAGGATAAACCTAAAGTAAGCAGTTGTCCCCCATGTAGTCTCGGTTGCTCTATTTCTGTCTCCACCAAAATGCCTTCTTGCTGGATATGTACATCACACAGATAAGATACCCAATGAAATTAGGATGATTACATGTAGAAAATACAAAACATTAAACTGATGTATAAACAAATTTAATCACAGTGAACATGAAATGATCACATAAAATACATTTGTATAAATGTCACCCTGATTATATTGAGCTAATCTTTATGTAGTGTAATAAATAATTAAAAAAATTGATACAATATAAGATAAGAATATGATTCTGCTATGTTCCTTCCCTAAATGCCGCCTTCTTTACTTGTGTCAACACCAGGACACATCTTACCCTTTGATGAGTGAGTTCAGCTTACTGAGCCAGTAGGAAGAAACCCACTACTTTTGTTGCTGGATTAGTTTTCTCCTTGCTTGCGATAAACTTCACAGAGAAGTCAAATAAACTGTTTAGGTTACATATAGGAAAGATTTAGGACCACGTAATTTGAGATAAAGGGATAAGGGCAGGAAGAGACTGATTACTTCAGTAGTCTCAGCTTAAACCAGTGTGGAACCCAGAGTGTGCAAGCCTGGGAAATCAAAGTGGATAGGGGTGGTTACACTGAGTGCTCAGAACAGTACTTACATCCCAGACAGTTGCATTTATGTTAATACATCGAAGGTAATTTCATGAGTGAGTGGATATTCTCTGTCTTCTGAGCACAGGATCTGACCTGTAATAGATGCAAAGTAGCATACCTGTGCTGCCTTCAATAAATGCTTATTACTTTAGGTCATCTGCAGCCCTTCTCTGTGTGAAGGAGTCTGGTTTGGGAGACTGAAATATAGAGTGAACCAAACAATGAAAAAGGGTAGGCTAGGGCTGTTCCAAATAAAAATGATAATTAATTAAACGATTAAGAGAAAGAGTTTACCAAAAAACAGTATGTTTGCTTTCTGGCTAAAGCACATGTGATGCTGGATTATAATATGAAAAGCAACTGTTAACAGCTTCAGTGTCCTCTATTTAGTGCACTTTTAATTAGAAGAATCCTTTGGTCTCTTAAGACTAAATTAAGATTTAGTTTAAAACTTTGCAGGCTTGGGACACTGAAACTTTTTTTTGTTGTTTTCTTTGGACATCTGGAAATCAAATTTACTGATGCCTGACCTAAACTTTGGCCTGAAAATTTATAATATAATATGGCTGTTTGATGAGTTTTTCCTGTTTCTATCATTGGTAATGGTGAAAAATTAACCACTAAACTCTGAATTAGTTTTTCTATTTCTTCCAGAATGCACAGGAGTTTGATGTGTTCAGCTGCCTCTTTTCCGCAGACGGTTTATCAAGCAGCCTTTCAGTGCTTGCCCAATTTACAATTGACAGCCAATACAGGTAAGGTCTGAAAAATGAGCAGGATGCTTTCATGTTCACTGGTCATGACTGAAACCATTGGCATCTGAGTGACTGTGTCCTTCTCTACTCTGGAATTTTCAAACTATTAAATAATATGTTCAATTCTTTGCATTTCAGGCCATTAGCAATTAGATTATAAAAAGTCTCAATGAGTCAGTTTTCAAGGAAAAGCAGGATTAGTGAGGACAGTAACAACCTCAGCACACTTGGTCTTCTGAACCAGTGTTCTCCTGGGTCTGTAACACCTGCAGCTTCTTCAAGATGTATAGCTTTGCTTCCAGAAAAAATATGTTCAGAGCTGTGTGTTGCAAGGGCTAAACGACAGGGGGAAAGAAAGCAGCAAACAGAGAGGAAGTATGTGTGAGCCAGCTATTGGCAACTACCCTGCAAGATGTTTGAGATATTTGGGGAATGTGCAGGACCACAAGAAACCTGGGAAAGCCATCTGACTACTCACGGGTGGCAGGAAAATTTTGTAAGGCTTGATTCTAAAAACTGATACCATGATTTTAGAATTCCTATTCTCATGTGGGGTTTTTTTTTTTGGTTTTTTTTTGGGGGGGGTTTTTTGTTTGTTTGTTTTAATCAGGAACATGTATTTCACATAACAGATTGCATTTCAAAATAACTCTCAAAGGAATACAGAACTGATGAGAATTCATTAGTCAGCAGACTGACAAGCAGCAAGTTGTCTTTAAAATCACTAACATAAGGGCAGGTGACTGAAACTCATAGGAACTGATCTATATGAATGATTTAAAATGAGATTAGATTAAATGTTAATCATCTGCTGCCCTATTGAAACACTGCATAGTTGCTGTTTTTATTTACCAATAAATAAGTTCAGTGAATTGTAAATTAACATCTCACATTTTCCTGGAGAGGGGTAGATTTATTATCATGTATCAACAGAGATGCCTGTTCCTTTCCTTATTGTTTAGATTTTGAAATAAAGGATCCCTTATGAAAAGGTTACTGTACATAAAAGAATAAACCAAAAAGGAATGCTTCTCTAATAAGAGATGTAGACACTAGTGAGATCAATAGACTCATCCTTTTGGTTTTTTTTTTATGTCGCCTTGCTGAATAGCACAGTGGGATGGTTTTGTTTAAAGATTTTAATAACTCTTGAACCACAGCTCTATCTTCTAAGTTACTCTTCTGTGCTGTAATAGCATTAGTCAAAGCATACCTATAGCCAGAAAACTTCTAGTAAAAACTTTACAGGGATGTGCAAACATGAAAGCAAAAGCAGTGTGTATGCATAAATATTAATGTATACATATGTGTGTGTATATATATATGTATATATAAGAAAATCTACATGAAGACATTCTGAAAGATGTCAATCAAATATTCTTATACCACTTTTCAAAAAACTATGCCTTAGAAATTTGGCACATAGATTTGACTTCAATTCCACATTCATTCTTTGTATCTACCACACAGACCTTTTTTCATAGTTTGACTATAATGGCAAAGTTGAAGTTTTAATTGCTGATGACCTCTTGGCAGTTGATGCTCTATGGAAAAATGTTTCAGGACTGTGTAGTCACATTAATTGGATGTCACAACTAAAGAACACTTCAAAAACTTCAGCATCTGAATAGTTAAGAGGTGGCATTCAACAAACCTGGCATAGTTTTCAAATTTCTCACTCTGAAAGGAGTGAGGAGCGGGGCAATTTACATCTTTCAGTCCTACTTGTTCTGTAATTTTACTGCTCATTGTATTTCTTTTACAGTTTCTGACATTTCTTCTGTCCAAGAGAACTTTAAACTCAACTTTAAAAATTAGCTATTGGGGCAATATCCTACTGCAAGAGGTGGATCCTAAAATAATTTTCAGAGCAGTGGGATCCAGATTGTTCTCTATGAATTATTCACTGTTCAACAGCATGTGGTCAGATACTCTGTTTACTTTTTGGTCTCAGTCTCTCCAGCTATTATTAATCACTTTTTCTGCTTCTTACATAATATTATGTCATTTCTTCATCATTTCTAAAAATAAAAAAAAGTAAAAATAGCTATTTAAAATTTCAGTGTTTTGTGGTTTTTATTTACTTCTTACCTAATGCATTTTCCTAGATTTTCTGTCTTTTCACTATGCTGTTTTTCTTCTGAATATATATAGACAATCTTTTCTTACTTCCTTCGGCTTTTGACTATTCTGACTAATCATTTTTTATTAAATCTCTCAACAAACAGCCAGTGCCACACTTGGTCTGTGGTTGATAGGGGCCAAACCTTGTCCCTGTATCTGCCTGCAGAGATGCTCATGACTGTCAAGGAAGAGCATGACAGATTGACTGAAAGATTGAGGTTGGAAGGGACATCTGGAGCCTGTCTGGTTCAACTGTCTGGTTCAAACCCCCTGATCAAGCAGTTCTATACAGAGCCAGTTGCACAGGACCGTGTGTGTCTAAACAGCTTTTTTTGTATCTCCAAGGACGGAGACTCCACAATCTTTCTGGGGAATCTGTGCCAGTGCTTGATCAGCCTCACAGACAAAAAGTGTCCCCTGATGTTCAGATGGAATCTCTTGTGTTTCAGTTTGTGCCCATTGCCTCTTGTCCTGTCACCAGCAACCACCAAAAAGTGTCTGGCTCCATCTTCTTTGCACCTTCCATTCAAGTATATCTGTATACATTGATGAGATCTTCCCTGAGCCTTCTCCAAGCTGAACAGTCCCAGATCTCTCTGCTTCTTATCATATGAGAGATGTGTCAGCCCCTTAACCACCCTTGTGCTCTTCCGGACTCTCTTCAGGATGCCCATGTCTCTCTTGTACTGTGGAGACCCAGAAATGGACACAGTACCCAAGTCATGGTCTCACCAAGGGCTGAGTAGAGGGGCAGGATCACCTTCACTGATTTGATGGCAACACTGTTCCTAATGCAGCCCAGCAAGTTGATGTCCTTCTTTGGCAAAAGGGTGCACTGCTGGTTCATGTTCAAGTTGGTGTCCACCAGGACCCTCAGAGTCTTTTCTGCAAAGCTGCTTTCCAGCTGGGTTGCCCCCAGCATATATTGGTGCATGGCGTTCCTGCTCAGTTGCAGGACTTTGCACTTCCCTTTGTTGAACTGTATGAAGTTCCTGTCAGCCCAGTTCTTCAGCCTTTCAAGGTTCCTCTGGATGACAGCAGAATCCTCTGGTGTATCAACCACTCCTCCCAGTTTAGTGTCATCAGCAAACTTGCTAAGGCTACGCTCCACCCCAGCTTCCATATAATTAATGAAGGTGTTGAACAGGCTTGGACCCAGTATTGGCCCCTGAGTTATACTACTAGTTACTGGTCTGCAGCAAGACTTCATACCACTGATCACCAACCTCTGGTCCTAGCCTTTCAGTCAATTTTCAACCCATTTCACTGTCTGCTCATCCAGCCCATACCGACAGCTTTTCTATGAGGATCTTACTCCATACAGTGTTAAAAGCCTTACTGAAGTCAAGGTAGATAATATCCACTGTTTTCTCATCTACCAGGCCAGTCATCATCACAGAAGTTTATCAGACTGGTCAAGCATGACTTACTCTTTGTGAATCCATTCTGACTACTCCCAATCACCCTCTTGTCCCTCATGTACCTGGCAATGGTTTCCAGTATTAGCTGTTATGTCACCTTTGCAGGGATCGAGGTGAGGCTGACCAGCCTGTAGTTCCCTGTGTACTTCCCTGCTCCCTTCTTGCCCTTTTTGAGGATAGGAGTGACATTTTCTCTACTTCAGTTTTCAGATACCCCTCCCAATCACCATGTTCATTCAAAGATTATCAATAGCCTCACAATGAAATCAGTCAGCTCCCTCAGTGCTTGTGGGTATATCCCATGGGGGCCCATGGACTCATGTATGGTAACTTTTCTTAAATATTCTTTGACTTCATTCTCTTGCAACAGTATGTCTTCCTTGCTCCAGATTTTCTCCGTGGTCTCTGCATCCTTGGATTTCTGAAAACTGGCTTTACTAGTGAAGACAGATGTGAAAAAGGCCTTCAGTATCTCAGCCTTTTCAATGTTTTCTGTCAGCAGGGCCCCTGCACCGGTCAGTAGCAGGGCCACATTTTCCCTAGTCTTCCTTTTGCCACTGATGTACTTACACAAGCTGTTCATGTTGCCTTTAACATCCCTCACCAGATCTGATTCCAGCTGGGCTTTGGCTTTCCTAACCACATCTGTGCATGCTCCAGCAAAGGTCCTCTTCTCCTTGGTTCCTCTGTCTCTTGGGTAAAGAAGCTGTAATTTATCCTCTCCAGGAACCTCCTGGATTGCTTACATCTTTCTGTGTTGTTCCTCTGGCAGATATTGGGGTGGCTAAAGTCCCCTATGAGGACCAGGGCCTGCAAACGTGAGGCAACTTCTAATATTCTGCAGAAAGCCTCACCTAATTCCTTGTCAGGTGGCTTAACACAGACACTCGCTACACCATCGCCCACATCGGTCTGCTTTTTGATCCTTACCTATAAGCACTTAGCTGGCTCATTATCTACCCCTAGGCTGAGATCCATGCTCTCCAGCAGTTTTGCCATGTAAAGGGCAACTTCACTTCCTCACCTTTCTAGACTATCCTTCCTAAAGAGCCTGTATGGCATGCTGTCATTGCAGCACTGCAAGCTGGGATGCAAGCCATCCCACCACCTCTCTGTGATCTCCACAAGATCGTAGCCCTGGACCTGCACACTGATCTCCAATTCCTCATGTTTATTCCCCACACACTTGTACATTATTGTACACGCACTTCAGAGAGGCAGCCCAGGATGCTTGTCTCCCAAAAATTGTCTGGGTGTTTTTTTCATAACTGTGCATAATAGGCACTTTCTTGCTTACATGCAAATGCTTGAGGTGACTCTGCTTAAGCCCTGTTTTGTTGATTTTGTGTTCCTTTTTGTTCACATCACTCCAGGCCCTTTCCTCATCAACCCTGTCCACCACTTCCTCATGGGGGTGCTGGTAACTCTCTCCCTATCCTGTCATTCCTGTCCCAGTGAAGGGTTCATGTGACATCAGCAGATACTAGGAAAGCTTTGGTAATAACTCTCTGGGAAGGTGTTTAGAGGGAAGATGAGTCAGACTACACATACTGGAACCTGTAACATATATGTATCTTAGAAGATTAGATATATATACCCTCATAACCAGGCTTCTTAGAAACTTTGAAATTCCCCTTCATCTCAATAACCTTTGTCTGGATGGTCATGCTGGATACTTCACTGGTATTTTTCCAGATTTTGATCTTGCATTCATTTGCAATTAATGTAAGTTTTGTTATGAAATGCAGTAAAAGTAAGATTGATCCCCAAATGTCCCACTTATTCTTGCTTCTATGCAAGCATTTGCATAGAAATTGGTAACAATAGACAACACATCCGGACACTTAACTAATAAATTCCTCATTTTGTTATACATACTACTTCTATGTCTACAAGAAAACCACTTTAGCCTACCTTATTATGTGCATATATTCACACTTCAACTTCAGTTGTCATGCTTACCCACTTTTTTTTTTCATTATGTGTTTATTTTCAATTTACTACAAAACCAAGACTGTATTAGAAAGTAATTGCCAGTCAGCCAGTTCTTTGTAAATCATAGGGTGGTAGGTCGTTGTCAGAGTTTTCCAAATTCAATAGTCTTAATCTGCTACATTTCACTTTGCATTTTAAACATGTGAAACATAAAACAGAGAAATCAATTTATTGAGGAGAAAAACCAAAATATTTTTGTAATGATGTTCCATTCACAATTACTTTCCTTGTTTACTTGTAAGCAAAAACTTATAGGAAAAATATTTTTATAGAGGATCTCAGCTCAGTCTTCTCTGTATGTTTGTGAATGAACCTCTCTAATACAGGCCAGACATGATAGCAGCTTTTACATTACTCTTCAACAGACTGCAAGGAACACACATAAGCAACACATTTATATTCCAGCCATAAACCAGCTGTGATGGATAGAATTTTAATCTCTTTTTTGCCAATGGAAGCTGCTTTTGCAAATAGAAACTTTTCAATGTGACAAAATAGACTTGCCTTGGTTTTCTTAAGGAATGTAGGATTTGTTTAGGATTTGACTGTGCATGGAAATGAAATGGAATAGAATGTTCTTGGAAATTAAGTTAAACCTCTCTGTACAACCCATTCCCCACAGGTGCCCCCCGTCCCTGTCTTACACCCACCCCCCACCCCCCCAAACAGGAGAAAATAATTAAGATACAGTACTCTTACATTACTATTTCTAACTAAAAAGCACTCATGTGGTTGGAAGTGATAGAGTTAACCTAACTAACTTACAAACTGCATCATCATGCCTTCCACTGCCTCACATTAATGTTTCATATCATCTCCATGCAGACTAGCCCCAAGCTGGCCAGTTTTCTATTTATATGGAAAACCAAACAGCAAATATGCAGTAAAGCCTGTTATGTTTAATTCAGTGCTGTGGTAAATTTGTCGAAAAAACAAGAAATCAGTAGTAGAATGATATTTAGATGTACTTTAGGACATCACTTGCAGAACTTTTGGCAAACTGAAGTTAATGTGATATAATGTCAGCACACCAGAGGGACAAAATGCCATTTAGTAAGTCAAGAAAGAAGTAGGTTTTTCTGAACACCAATGGAGCTTTTTGCAATTTAATAATCTTTACGGGCCATTGAAATTCAGTACTTTAAATGCACTAGTTTTCAAATATTTCTTCTGGGCAGCTCTAATCAGAAAAAACATTTTCATACAATTTTCCATTATATCTACTTTATGTAAATTTAATATAAATGGAAGATATTTAAAATATCTGTTTCAGAATCAAACTGAAAGCTACATGACTTTTCTTTTGTTCTCAGAAATCAATAGAACAATATTTGAAGACATAAAAATAATAAATTTAGTATTTTATTATAAATGTAAATTTAACAAAAATAACATCAAAGTTCTAAAATACTTGTTATTTATTCTGGAAAAAATACATAATAGTGTTAAAAAGTATAAATAGATAATTTTAAGAAACATGCATTCTTACAGAACTTCATAGATTTATAGAAAGTGTAATAACTATAAATTACAAAGTTCAAACATAAGTTATTGGCATATAGAAATGGAAATGAAATAATTAGTGCAATGAATTATAATGATACAATTATCCATCATTCCATGTTAAAAATTGTAGATATTTTTTCACATATCAGTACTGTGAGGAAAAGAACAGATGATTAGACACAGGAAATTCTAATCAGTATTTTTATGTTTTCACACTGTTTTTCTACTAATCATAGAATTCTAGAATCTTAGAAACCTTAAAGATCATCTAGTTCCAACCCCCCAACATGGGCAGGGACACCTTCCACTAAGACCTGGTTGCTCAAAGCCCCATCCAGCCTGGCCTTGTGCACTTCCAGGGATGGGGAGTCCACAGCTTCTCTGGGAAACCGGTTCCATTGCCTCACTACTCTCACAGTGAAGAATTTCTTTCCTATATCGAATCTAAATCTACCCTCTTTCCATTTAAAGCCATTACTCTTGTTGTCCTGTCACTGCATGCCTTTGTAAAAAGTCCCACTCCATCTTTCTTGTAGGCCTCCTTTAGTTACCGGAAAACTGCAACAAGGTCTCCCCAGAACCTTCTCATCTCAGGGCTGAACATCCCCAGTTGCTTCAACCTGTCTTCATAGGAAAGATGTTCCAGTCCTCTGATCGTCTTCATGGCCTTCCTCTGGACTCAGTCCAACAGCTCCATGCCCTTATGTGGGGTGCTCCTGAGCAGGACACAGTACTCCAGGTAGGGTGTCACAGGAGTGGAGTAGAGGGGGAGAATCACTTCCCTCGACCTGCTGGCCGCACTTCTTTTGATGCAGCCCAGGATACAGTTTGTTTTATGGGCTGCAAGCATACATTGCTTGGTCATTTTGAGCTTCTTGTCCACCAATACCTCCTCCTCAGGGCTGCCGAATCTATTCTTTGCTCAGCCTGTGTTTGTGCTTGGTATCGCCTGACCCACGTGCACTACCTTGCACTTAGGACACATATATTTCTCAGTACTCCATATTCTTGTATGCCTTTAACTAAAGCTCTGCTCTGGAAGGACAGCTAAAACTCTACTTGTAAAAGACAAAACTTCCGTAAGTCAGGATTTCATTTTTAGATGTTTCTCAAATGGAGGAACAGGGAACCGAGCTACCTTGGATAGCAAGCCTTTTTCTAAGTAGTCTGTGTATCTCTTTCTGAGTAACCCTATCTTCATTTTATCCATGTTCCAATCCAGACCACCTATTTACAGCATTCTCAAAGAAAGAAATAAGTTTCTGTGTAACTGTTCTATGTATGTCAATGTCCTATAGAAGGAAGAGTATCACACCTGGGGTTTATATGTTTCACAAAATTTTGTATATCTTGATAATATATTTTTCATTTCCTTTTACAGTCCAGAGTTGTCAGTGAAGTTGCATGTGAAATCCTGGACCTTCATTTGGTCTTTTTCACTGTTGGTTTCTCTTCTCCACAATTTATTATTTTCTGGTTGTCTATAGGCAGAACACCACTGAAGTCATCTTATGCCTATAGCCAGATGGGCACCAAAAGTGGACTGCAAATTCAGAAGCCTCTGTTTCTTGGACATGTGCAAATTTTAGTGATTAAAAGCCTGGCTGCTCAAATAAGAAAATCCTTTTCTTTTTACCACATTTTAAAATTAATACAGTATATAACTAGCTTTGAAGAAAGGTAAGGAAAAATATTAACATCCATTTTCCTTTTCTGCTTTGTAAAATATTTTAAAAATAAATGCCAAATGGCAACAATTTTTTTAGCTTTGTGGACATTCTTTTTTCAATCTTAGTTAATTAGAGATACCACAGTTTGCTCTGCAGGGTGGTAATTTTGTGATCGAATCAATTTTTTTAAAATTAAATTTATCTTTATCTTTAAATTTTCTTTTTTACAATTTTTTCTTTAGTTATTGGCATCTCAGTAACCTTATTTACTTTCCTTCTAATACTATAGGGAATTATTATTTCCAATTCAAGTTTCTAATTCCAAAAACCTAAATATAAATAAGATGTTCTTCCACTGTGTCATCACTTGACCAAATTAGACATATTTAGTTTTAGTATTTCCTCACTGGAAATAAGGAAAGCCCTTAGTCACATTTTTTTTCCTCTAAAATTCTACCAGTGTCTTCACATCTTTCTCATACTGAAATGCCGAGAACAGAATGCAGCATTTTCCAAGCCAAGCAAAAGAACTGCCTTTCTCATCCTTAAAACATGAGATGAATGCCTCTCTTTATAAAATAGTAGATGAATCCTAAACCTAAATCCTGAACAGAGGATATGCATTTGGGACACAGCACATAGCTCTAATAAGCAGTACCTTTGAAATGAATGTGATTTCATAAGAAGCAGCTATTATGAAGTATTCTTCATAGCGCCTGAAGTACTTTGAGCACTTGATTGAGACTTTATTAATGACTGAACACACAAGAAAAGATGGAAATTCTTAGTCCTCTGTGTTAGGTCCCTGCATAAAGGTGTCCTATTACTGTGTTTGGTTTAGTTTTGTAGAAGAGGTGTCTTAACATGCATCCCTACCACTGATGACTGTGTCTAAGCATTTTCCAATAATGTATTATTTACCTGACTAATATTTTGGGTTTAGTTATCTACTCTTTCTTTTCTTTTTCTGCCTCATATACATAGTATAAGCATTGCTTACACAGTCTCTAAGCATATTTTGAGCAAGGTTAAATAAATGTTTGCTTCAGACCTCAGTGAACATATTTAATTATTTTTTTCCCTGGGGAAAAAACAAAAAAAAAACCCCTTTGGTGAGTTTTCAGGTTTTGTTTTTTGTCTTTTTTTTTTTTTTTTCCTGACCAGCATGCTCTGAATATCTTGCTTTTGAAATAGCAGTTAGTAAGATGCAGGCAAAGAAACTAGGAGTTATCTGCATTCATATTTTGACTGCATGTTCAATTGTAAGTATGTAGCTGGAAGATCTCTTTCTAGCTAAAAGAAAATAGATGGCTCTTGCAGTCTCAGCTCAATCTATTATGTGTCCCTGGAGCAGTTCATCTGTGCACTGTTTTTACATGTTTACATAGTTTGTAGCAAAACTATGGTTCAAATGTAAATCGCACAGAGAATTCTGCAGACTGAATCATCCAGACATCTTGCTGTTAATAGGGAGTACACTGTACGCAGCAAGAGCAGGCATGAAGCAAAAGAAGCACGCATCCATTGTGTGCTGGCTTGTAGAATGAAAACATTAAAAAGTGAAGTCGTATTTTATGAAAGAATCATGGAAAACTATATTTTGATCAGTATCAACTATCTATGCTTTTTCCTTCTTTGCCCTTGAGAAATTGCATGTGGTATCATTTATGTTATACAAAATGTTTTCTGGAAGCTCTGTTGTCCTGATATACTCCACTGAGCATACTTGTGGCATCTCCATTAGCTTTCTTCTTTCCTATTTTATTATCATAACACTGTGCAAATGCAGAACATAGACAGTCTCTCCATCAAAAAGCCAATAGTCTAAGATCATTCAAGTAGAGGATTGCTGGGAAAGGAAGCCACTGCGAACTCAATCGCAAATGCAAACACAGCTACCAAAGGCCAAAGAGACAATATAGCGTGAAGGAACACGGTATTAGCCAAAAAAGGTGTGGGAAGGGGCAGGTTAGGTGCTGGTGGAGAAAGCATGAAAGCTTAGGCCTTGAAACATTATTAGTGAATAAAGACGTCTATCACCATTGGACACCTGTATGGAAATGACTTTTTGATATTGATTAAGACATTCTAAGTAGTGAATGATCTTTAAAGTTAAAGTTAAATAGCCTATGTTTTGTCCCATAGTGACAGAAGTGTCATCTGAAGCAAAAGAATTAGAAAAATACAGCAATGTGATGAGAAAGAAAAAGGTTTTATGGAGAAATTACTAAATATGGAAATTAATTACCTCTGTGGAAGGAAAAAATATATCATCTTTCACACTGTGCATAGCTTTTTTTAAATCTTTTTCTAAAAATATCCCTCAATAATACCCATATATTAAGATTAGTCAGAATTATACAAATAGTTTCCTTAGTCACCATTTTGTACAGGTTTTAGTAAAAAGAGGTTCTGGTTTCTAATTGCTACCATAAGTAACACAACAAAAAACTACAATTACATTACATGTTTTATGATTTGTGCCTATATTGCAACAATTATGTGCCATGCTGAGCTCCTGGAGTAGTTCATCTATGCATTGTTTTTACAGAAAGTTTGCAGCAAAGCTATGGTTCAAGCCTGAGCCACACAGAATGTTGTCTCCTGATAGCACAGCTCCATAATCTGGCTAGAATTCCACATAACACCTCTCTCTCTGCACCTTTATTTACTGATCAAAAGGTCCTCCAATTCTGCAGGGTAATCATTTATCTAGATGACCTCTATTAACTTCCTTCAGAAAATTCTGGATGAAGAGGATAAAAGCAGTTATCAGATTTATAAAAGCAGAAAGCTCTTTTGTTTGTGAAGGACTGTAAATATAAGAAATGGCTTTTCATGAAAAAATATCACAGAAGTAAAGGTGAAGTTACTAAGGAAGAGATACAGACTTAAGTATAAAAGAACTAATTTCAGTAGAAGTTACCCTTGACAGAAATGTATAAACCTTTTCCTTTAAAGTTCAAAATTTACATTTAGTTGCTAGTGACCAAATAACAGATTCACTGGCATGTTTTTTGCCTTTTCTGTCTTGTAATGAAAAACAAACTCAAAATATCATAAGATCCTATTTCACATTAACCGTCTCATTTCATTTCCAAAGCACTAACCACCCCACCTACTCTAATCTCGATAAAGGGAAGTTATTTCTTTACTTAAGGCTTATTATGTTTGTGCTTTGTTACCTCTTTCTGTGTTCCAGCTGGAACTTGTCAGTCATTATAAACAGCCTGTTAAGTCTCACGCCTGCAGCAACTCTTAGCCAGCATTTCTAAATAAAAAGAGGAGAGTGAGCTATCACTGCATTATAAAGGGAACTTAACTCCTAAAATATGAAAGCACAGTATGTACCAGTGTGCTCTCTATAAGCTGATTCTCTGTCCCTTGGAGAAGTCTGAGCAAAATGTTTCGTCATAAAGTGTATCTGAGGTGCATGTGCTTTCAATATATATTTTTGTTCACTTTTTCATCATGGATACGCAATACCTCACATATTGCAATTGTGTGATTATTTGTTTCAGCATCTGTGCTTGGTGTTAGCTAATTATCACTGTATATCTCCTAGAAGCAAGTTTGATAACCTTCAAATTTTATCCAGCCTAGTGCAAGTCTATCCTCCTTTAAACTGAATATTTGCTTCAGTAAACCACAGCAAGCTATTATCTGTTATAAAGCAAAATTATGTTATAAAACAATGATATGAAAGCAAATTACTCTTGGCCACTCACAGCATGATCAGTTTCTGTGCCAATTTTGTTTGCTCATTTTTCATGGGATTTCAAGAAAATATTTCCTTAGGCTCAGACGACAAAATACAATTGTAGCATATGAGAAAATAATAGGCATGGTGTTTTGGTGTCAAATTGTACTATAACACACAACTTTCATCAGGGCTGGCCTGAGACTTCTTAGCCAGATGGACTAATTCTACCTTCCATTGGATAAGGAGTAAAAGTCTGACTGCTGATACATGAAAATGCAAAGGGAGTAAAATAAGAACAGAAAGACCAGAGAAAGGATTGTAGAGATCTATGAGGGATGGGCTAGCTGTTGGACATGCATGGAAGAGCAAAGGATGTCAACTACCATTTCCCAGAGGACCTACCTCTCCCCTTCTGCATCAACATTAGCCATTGCACTATATATTGTGCATTTTTATTTCCATAACAAAGAAAATATAAAAAAAACAGAATTATTTTTCATCCTTGGCATGCCACCCTAGGCAGCTAGCTCCTTTTCCATAAATCTAAGTAAAAACCAGTGCGCTTTCTAACTGAATTGAAGAAAACCATTTTATCTGAAGTAACAGGTGATTTTAAATCATCATCCCCCATAGACATGGGGTCTAGGATCATAGACTTCTCACGTACAAGGACACACCTGAGTCTCTTCAGGAGCAGGATCACCTTCCTATTAAATGTACAGTTCATTTCTTCCCAAGAAAACAAAAAGTACTGGGATCAGCATGAGATAATGTAGCTTAGGGCACACTCACTTTTGCCAACTAAGAGATTTGTACTGTGGAGTTTGGCTCATTCTTATCTCTAATTTACAGCTCCTTCCCTCACTTGTCTCTTAATTGCCTCTGAGATGCCATAGTGACAATTGACTTAGTATCTCCAGCATGTAAGAGCTCTCCAAAATGCTATTTCCCCTCCAAAACTGGTACCTCTCCTCCTTAATGAAAGGAATCATTAAATCCATTTTCTGCAGCGTTATGGAGTTGAATCTTAGATTTTAAGGCATCATCTGTAAAGTTTTCTTTAAAAAAAGGCAATTAATTCAATCAGCCTACTTGAACACACAGAAATTAGGTCAAAATATAAACATTATGACTGCTTAAAGCTGCCTAAGAAAAAAATAATATACAGAGCCATATAAAACAAAATGGATGAAACCATGAGTCACACAGAAATTATATTCTGACTTGTAGTTTGGCTTCTAGCCTGGTTGTATAGTCCAGTTATTTCAGTAGCCAGCCAGAGGTCTCATGTCTCTTTCATCAGGACATATTTTGTAATGTTCACATGAATGTGTGTGTGTGTGTGTGCACGCGCACGCGTGCACATGTGTCACATGAATTTTACAAATACAATATGAAGTTGATGGGTTTGGTTATCAGGAGTTCACTAGGCCCAATACAATATGAAGCTGATGGGTTTGGTTATCAGGAGTTCACTAGGCCCTTCACCTATGCTTCAACTGCTTCAACAGCTGCACCATAGAAAAACCTTGCACATGCAGGAGCCACACTGCTGGTTTCCCCAGACCCACATTATGTCAGTGTAAGGACTGCACAAGAATCAAGAGGCTGGATTTGGCAAGGGGAGGTGGTAAGACTTTATGGCAAGACATCTATACCCATGGACAAATACTATGGTCTTTAGGGCACTCAGAATGGAGCAAGCTGGTCTTCACCTGCTTGTCCACCCTCTCTGACTGAATTCTTTCTGTGAGACTCTCAAAGCAGCAGTGAAGAATATCTAGGATATTTTTTAGATTCTCTCAGGAAGGGAAGACAGGAAGGCTTAGGGGAGATATTATTAATCTTGCTTGTGGGTGTCTATGTGGGCTGTTTAGCTAGTTTACTGTACAATGTTCAGATAATTTTATACAATGAAAGCCAATGTGTGAATTCATCCAAAGGATGGAATGGCGTATAACAAACCTTGGTTTAGATAAATGAACAATTTCAACTCTCCATGTTGCTTTCATTTTCTATATTATCTCTAGTATCTATCTAGATAGAAATGACCAGAAAAATCAAACTCACCATTGCTGTGAAGTACATTTTAGTCCCATTTAGAGACACCCTAGACACAAACAAATAATAGAGCTTTTAACAATGTTCATGAAAATCTCATTCGGATTTTACTGGAAAATGAAAGACAAGCTAGTCTGCAACAGTTATTTTCATTTGCATGTTTTTGAAAAAAAAAGCCATAAAATCTAAGCAGCTTTTTTTTCTTTTTTTCTTTTTTTTTTTTACCCCCATGAATCTTCCACTTGCCTAAGTACTATCCATTATTTTGGTGAATTTTAGGAGAAATGCATAGGGAAACCAAAGGTGAAAAACTCATGCTATAAAAATCTGGGATCTTCTATATGCTGTTACAGATTGTTTGCAATACAATGAAGCATTATTAACAACAGCGTGCATCAATGTTTTCAAAAGGAAATTGGATGCACTTGCTTATTTTATCCAATCATGTCTGCAGTGGATCCTGAGAGAAAAAGTAGGTGTGCCCAAAACGGGGAGTTTTGTACCATATAATGCCACAACAAGCGCAAAAACATGGCATGAAAATATTCATCTTTTGGGCGTTTATTCCACAATAATAATATTCATAACTTTCCTAAGAAATTACTTATCTAAGCCTCTTTCTTCTCACTGTGTTAAACTGTTCACAGCTGTTGCAAAAAGGTGGAAAGATCAATAATGGCTAAAAAATTGTTTTTGCTGGTTTGTGTTTAACTGTCCGGTGCTGACACCATTCAAAGACCTAGTAAAACTGAGCTGACCTTTGCCTGGATGAAGACAGCTGTTGCATTTCTTGCCATGTGCTACTCCAGAGTTACCCATGACTCACTTCAACCTTTGATACATGCAACAACTGCAAATATATATCATACTGGCTGGCATACTGGGAAAGGTTTTATAAGTTAGGTAGACCAATATATAAAGTTATTTTCTACCTCATCAGAAGAGGCTGAGAACGCAGATCAGCTGATGAGGTGGTTCCAAGGCACAGTTTCATTTAATGTCTTTTTTGGTTGGTTGTTCGTTTGAAAGCAGTTGATGATGAACTTCCAGTGTGGTACTGTGACAGGACAGGTAGAATGAGGCACAGTAGGGTTGTAGAATTAGGGGATCAAATTTTGTCTCGTTTCGGCACTAGTAATGTTAATGAGAGAATAACATCCAGTCCTGATATTTACATTTAATAAGAAATACTGAAATCCTGGGGTCTGTGAAAAAAGTACACAAGACGTTTCAGGGCTGGAGATGATATCTTACTATACCATAATAAGCTTAAGAGAACCCAACCTACTTTATCCAAAACAATGACACATAAATTGGCTAACCTGAGTAAGGACAATTGCAGAAGAAAAACAGTGGGTTCTAATGGGCTTTTTGGTCTAGCAAAGAAAATAAAGTTTAAAAAGCAAACTAGTGTCTAAGGGCAAAGGTAAAAAAATTCCAGCTAGAAATAAGCCAGAATTTTATAACCTTATATTCTATTTTAATATTAAGAGAGAACAGTGAGAATAATTAAAGCTTGAAAAAATAGTACTGGAAAGCAAAGGATCTTCTGCACCATTCTGTTCAGATCAGGAACCAGACTGTGGCAGGAGTTTTTATCCAACAAAAGTTATTAGACTCTGCAGGCACAATTGGGTGAAACTGGACGGAAAATCTTTTGGTTCCTTTTGACATCTGATTGTTTAAGGATAGATATTCTTTAGGGCCTTATTTTAAAATAGATATCGTTGAAGATGTGCCTATGAAGTTATATTTACTAGGTAAATATATTTTCCCTCAGCTCACCAAACTTATCGTTTTTTCTGTATTGGTGACACACAATGTAAGTCTATCTTTCACATCCTAGGAGAAAAGAAGCTCTGATTTGTGCTGCCCCCAAGGCATAATAATATGCCACATGGATAAGCATCAGCACTACATTCTGAAGTGACATTAACTCACAGGGATAGTGGTTGTTGTTTTTATATTTGAGAAAAGAATGAACAAAAAAGATGAAACTAAACAGCTCCATAATTTGGTCATTTAATACAAACTATATTTTATAGAGAGCTTTCTCTTCTATTTATAATGAGGAGGGAAAAAAAATCAGCAATATAAGTTTTCCAAAACTGGTGAGATGCAGTTCCAGGTCTGGAAGTGAATTCTGCAACTGGAGACAATCTGTAGTGCTTATTGTCAAAATGATTTATGAGATGAGTTGAAAAACTCACTGTTCTTTGCTGAGCAGGGTTCCTCGGGTTTCTTCCAAGAAAGATGTTGCCACATAGTAACCCACACGGATCAGCTTCCTGGTCTCAAATGCACATCGATGCAATGATGACCTACATACTGAAATTCTAGCAATTTACTATTTAAAATACTACCAGGGCATTTAATGGTATATCCATCAAAAGTTAACTTACATTATTAACTAATAATGTTGAATGCTTCATAAAATGTTTTGCAGCACCAAAGTGATGATATTCTTTGCTTACCTATTCAGTCATTAAACTTCTTCACCATTTGAAGTGCATGACAAGAACTAAAAATATCTGGTTACAGCAGATAAGTGAGTTAATGTATTTCTTCCTGAGATGATAGACTATTGTCATAAGAAAAAAAAACACAAAACACCCAAACTGTACAGTGATTTCATTCCATGATTATTTGCTTTAACCAAATTGTTTTAGTCATGAGATCAATACTTTTAAAGTGTATAGCTGCTCAGAAATGGATCCTATGTTTGAAAGCTAATCAATCAATTAATTGAAGATTTAATGAATGTTTCCTGTGCACTTATTAAATGATGGATATACTATAAGCAATAGAAAAATTGCCATGAGCTGTTGTTAAAATTTGCCTCCAGTAATTTTCTATTGAAGATTTTGTCATTTAAATCATTATATGTATACAGTAAAAATGGACATTTCTAGGGCTTTTAACATTTAATATAGAATCTGTGTCATGATGTTGTCTATTAGCAACTGAACAATGTTATTAAGTCATTAAGAAAATAACATTTTTAGAAGGATGATATTTCTTCGTAACTGAGCAATCCTATTAAAGTCATTTAGAAAAGGAAGACCAATTAAAGGAATATATTTATGTAAAAATTGTATGTTCATTTTTATTTTCACTGTTTCAGCTTTTTTTTTTTTTCCTGTTGGAAATAATGTCATATACAAGAATTTTACCAATGTTCCCAGAGGTGAAGCTTTATATGATGCTGACTTCATTCACTCATGCTGTTAGTCAAAGAGCCCTGGAAAAAAAATATTACTACGCACCAGACTCCATATCCAGCTGTTATGGCATCCTGTCTGAACAGAATTCAGTGCCAACTGCTTACTAGGACTGTGGAATCAACACTGGAGAAAAAACTATAAGAAGTCTTTTTTTTTTTTTCTGTTTTTTTTTTAACTTGGGGATACAGAACAGAGCAAAGGTGAAGCTACAGTTGGATAATACTACCAAATCATCTTGATTAAAAAAAGAAGCACTGTTCTTGATTGTATATGACTCAATATGAAACTCTGCATTTCATAAAAAGAGTACACAAGTTTGAAAAGACAGTATCAGATAAAAATGGAGCATCAAAAAAAAATCAGGAATATTCCTTTTTTTTCAGCTTTCAGTATACTGCGAAATGGATGACACCTACTTTGTTTTCTAAAGGATATAAAACCAGCCTATAAATATTATTGTATCTTGAAAATAACCAGCAATCAATTTACATGTTCTTAATCCAGGGAACACAAGTGGCAGCACTGAGGATGATGGTCTTGCTGAAGTCAATTACATGATCACTTAACCTTATGCTATGCAAATATTAATCCATAGTTTATTTACAGCTGCAGTGGTTTCTTCCTCTACCTAGAGCTCAGCTGGTAACTGGCAGTGTAACTAGAATTTCACCATACTTAACATTTTTCTAATAAAAATTCTAAAACTAATTTACGATGGTTATTTATTCATCAACTATTTAAGCAAGTCTTGGATATTCAAAGCAAAGAAATTCAGGACTTCAGTCATGAATGAGCTTCTACATTTCCACTATATTATTAACTACCAGGAATTGTATGATGCTTATTTTCCTTCACTATATAACTTCAGCTTTAAGGAACAGCTTCTCTTCCTGTTTTAACTGGACTCTGTTTGGGGTAATTCTGTGTTTACACAGCAAATACAGAAACGTCTCTCAGTATCGAACCTAAGTGTACTCAGAATGGATGTCCTTCAGTCTGAGCTCCAGATTTCTAGTTGGCTGGGTTCCTAGCCAGCTGGGCAATGCTAGACTCCATGGCAGCAACCACAGAACAGGCACAGACTATGATGAAAATTGGATTTCCATGAATAGAATTTGTTTAATTTCATTATTTTCCAAAAGTGTTGTGAATGTAGTTGAAATACAGATACTCATTACTGATTTTTTTTTCTGACCAGCTTGTTCACTTTTAATTAGCCTGTAGAGTCAAATGAAAAAGTCATTCCACCATTACTTGCATGCACTTCTTAATAAAATATGAATGTTATGTGCTCCTTCATTATCTTCTCTAAATCATAAAACGATGCAGAAAGGTATAAAGCAGTACAAAGTTATTCAATGGACTAATTAAAATATTTCAGATTCAAAAAGATATTAACTTTTATTAATCTCCCTCTGGTAGATTTTTCTTGAAAGCTGAAAAATTAGAACTGGTAAATAAATAGTCCAATGATTCTTTACTGCCATCCTATATTATAAACTGGGTTATTTTACCAGTTATTATTCAGTTCAAAGTACAAGGTCACATACCAGTAACACTATACTGTATGTTGAGTTATTATTCACCTGTGGTGTCCCTTTTATGCCAAGTTATCATGAAAGTTTCAAAACTTAATCTGAAATTTATTTTTTTAGTAAAAGGTTAGTTTTTATTTGTTGAAATGGTACCACAGACAACCTGGGGGGGGTGGGGGGTGGGAGCAAACAAACTTGTGAAAAGTATGTTTAAAACCTTTTTATAATATTAAAAATACTTGAAACATGGGAAAGTACTTCTGCAACAATAAAATGTATTCACTAATCATTTCATTAAATGAAAAAGGAAAAGTTATCTTACAAATGGTCCTGTGTCCAAAAAGGCTTTATATTTCCCACGGTGAGTGTGTTAGCTGTTAAGGTCACAGTTTTTTCTCTTACTGCACTACAAGGCACTCTTCCCAAGCTTTTCTTTAAGTGGCCTAAGACACTTTCTTGTTCAGAAAATGAAATTAAACACAGGCTTTCCTACTCTGGCTAAATAACTTTGTCAGCAGGCTTCGTATGTTGAAAGTAAATGAACCAATCAGACAATACAGACTTTCTTTTGTGTCCATTTCTGAGGGTCTGTGACTGCCAGACATGCTGAAGGACAGTTAAGCATCCTCACCCGACTGTCTCTTGTGAGAACTTGGACACCTATGCTAAATGTCAGTGTTTAGTGATGTTTCCACATATGTTCAGAAGTTTAATGTCTAGGATATGACCAGGTGTCAAATGAATTTCAACTTAATATTTCCCAGGTACCACCAACATTTCTTCTTTCTTAACATATAAAGAATTTAGCTTAATGTTGCTTTGGCATGGGCTTTCCTTTATCTTTAATTATAATAAGCTGAAGGTTCATATAAAAGCACTTATTTTACTTTCCAGATATAGCCATAGCTTGCTGTGGCATTAATGGGAGCTATATATGAAAGTATTAAAAAAGGAAAAGGCCCTGAATAATTTATAAAGGTGAGCTACAAATAAGTGACTAAAGTACCAGAGTAATAAAATAACCACATGGGGACTAAATTGCTCAAGAGCTGGTAATGAAATATACAGCCCTTCACCTATGATGTCTATCCATCTATCTTACCTGGTTAATATGTTTCTGTAATCCCTCTGCAATGTACTATCCAAATTCATTATCAGGTATTTCTGTAAAAGGCTATTAAAAAAAAATCCCTTTGCTTGCTATAAAAAAATCGGTTGCCTATTCAGAAAGCTTAAATTGTCAGAATACTTGTTAACAGACTTGTTTCATGTCTTCGGTTAACTTTAGAAATGAAAGCCTAAGATTCTCCTATAAACAGAAAATGTCTATAATCCACCAGGGTATAATGAAGCAAATGATTATTTCTGAAACACCTACCCTGCTTGTCAAGCCCCTAAGCACTTCAACAAAGCACTCTGAGTCATTCTTATAAAGAGGTGGTGTGACAGAAGAAATGAGCCACAGGTTGGAGATCCTCAGGCAAACGCAGCCCAGTGCATATGGTACATCATTACCAGTCTGATTTTAATGAAGTTTTAGAGCCTTAAATTTCACATCACAGTTGGTGCTCATACGCATTTTACTGTTATTGCCTTTCATTTGCCAAGTAAAGATAATTGATGATCTTTACTTAGAGAATTTGTAGATTTTGGAGCTGTCTATTTTTAACAGTGATTTCTACATTTTTTTTCTTTGTGTATGTGTGCATGCTTTCCTTTATGCCAATTTTTACTGGGTCTAATGATTTCTTTAGTGTTTTTAAAATAGACTCAGCAAAAGATAGACTTCTTTATCTTTATGTAACTGAGCAAAATTTCATTAACATCTCCACTGACACAAATGAAATTATGTGTAAGGAAAGGTTACACTAACCTTGAGTAAGAATGGAAGAATATGGTCCTTACTAAGTATGCCTTCTACAAACTCATACAGAATCTAATATGTTATGCTATCAATTAGTTAAAAGATTGCATTAAAAGTAATGGAGGGGTTCTTGGTTTCTATTTAATGCTTTTTTATAAAGAAAATAATTGAAAATATAGACAAATAGTGAAATGAGCAAGAGAGAGAAAAAAGTTGAGCAGAAATAAACAGAAAAAGACCTAAAATTTGAAAGAAATGGAAAAGCAGTTAAAGAAAAAGAATAAGAGTAAAGTGTCAACCATTTACAATCAGTATTTTCTAGAGAAAGAAATATTAAAATCATTATTCATGTACTAGAAACTATCACATCTTTCAGTTGCTTTGTTTTTCTGAGTGATCTTCCATGCTTCCTTCAGAAGCCTCCTGGGTCCTTGGTGCTTCCCATGTTCAAGACCACAGTCATTGCTAGTCTACAGTGCTTTGCCAATATAATTTTTTATATGGTTGCCATCACACTTGCAATAACAGTATTTGTGGGAATATAGCTACCAGCTAAAAATTCCAAATTAATATGATCATTTTGTCTGCTTTGAACCTACTATGTCCTAGATCAGCCAATTCCAGGTTCTTTGCTCCATGAAACCAATATATAGGTTATGAGAAATACACATTTAAAAATCCTCTTTAAATAATAAAAGCCTGAGCACAGGCAGTAGCCCTCACTGCAGTTTTGGGGTGTATGCTGGATATTCTGAAATGCATTTCAAATCCGTCCTTTTGCATACTAATAATAGATTAAAAAAATAATTTTATTTTGAAGGGCACTATCAATATTCAGATGACTGTATTTTAACATCAGATATACAGGGCTTGATTCCAAATGGCAAAGTTTGGGGGGGATATGAAGAAGACATCGGCAAAGATAGCTGAGATTTAGTCACCCTTTTAGCCCTTAAGAGAGTGTCAGTAGTAACAGACCTTCTCTTGGTTGTTCCTGGTTCCCCAGCTCACCTTGGCTGGTTCCTCCAATTTCAAACAATAGCATGTTATACTGTGAGCTTCGCAGACTTTTAAAGCCATTTTCGGCCTCATCTATCTCCTACTCTCTTCAACAAGTACTTGTCTGGTTTTCTCACATAGCTCTGAAGCTCTTCTTCAATGCCATCCTGATGTTATGAAATAAAACTGTAGAGATTTCCTGTACTTTCAGGCTACTGACTCTCAGTAAATATTTCCAGAAGGGTCTTCTAAAGCCTTCTAGCCTGAAAAACTATGGCCTGACAGTTCAATTTCCACCAGTTCAAAGCTGAAACACACATGCAATATATGCACTGAAACTTTGTAATAAAGTATAGAGTTCCTGTACAGAAGAAGCATTTTTGACTTATATGGCCATAAAAATCACATGAATTTTATTTTTTATATATAATTTATTTATTTGAACTGAAAATGCAGAAGATGTTTGGAAATACAGTACTTTAAGCACGCAGTCCAAAACACAGTCAGATCTGTTCATTTTACCTCGACTGTGCCGCTCAGTACAGGCTTAGGATAACATGAAAGAAAACTCTCTTTTTTTCCCTTTTCTTCTCATCTCTTTGGAAAACTACACTGAAAGATTAAGTTTCTTTAGGCTGAATTCTGCACTGAAAGCAAGGTTTAATCAAGCATTGCATTGCTTAATGTTGCCCTAGGAAGGGTAACTATATTGATTCAAATTTGGAGCTATCAAAACGGTCATCTGAAGCATTAAAAATATCTGGCCCTTTCTAAAGTGGAAAAATCATAGTTACAGGAGGTTTTATTGTTTCTCTTGATGGTCACACAGGAAAGAGGCTAACTAAACTGATGAAGTCGATTGCCTAGACCTCCCCAATGCTCATATTTTTATCATTAAGCCTGAGATGGTTTATGCTGTGGCACAGAAATATGGTGGAGAGATTGGACAAAAATATCATGAAACAGTTGGGACAGATCTATATTTGCCTCAAACCACACTGAATGAAAAGGAATCAGTTTACATTAGGATAATGAACTACCCTTGCTAGAGAAAGATGCGATAAAGTCCTTCACAGAAAGATTCTTGTGGAGGCTGTCTGCAAGAGATGCGTAAGACTCTAGAAGCTGCTGTTAAATGATGTACTGAGGAAAAAGTCTGCACTTTGGAGAGGTTAAGGGCTATGGCTGCTGATATGGACATCTTCAGGAGACCATAAATTAGAGGGATTAGAGGGGCAGAGACACTGAGAGTAATATATTACAATGGTTACAGACATCATCTAGTTTCCTACCAGACATCATAATGTTAATACAACTACACCCTAAAAAAAAGCAGTACTATTTCCTTAGACTAGAGGGAAAAGACAGCTACCTTTCACACATGGAAGCAGCTTTTAATGCTTTAGCTTGTAAAAATGCTATATATCTTGCTGATTAATAACAGATGGATGTGTATTTAACAAAGGAAGTCAGGAAGGGAACAAAAATGGGTAGCGCAGCATGAAGAGGAAAAAGAAAAGGGATAGTCTAATTGCTTTCTTCAACTATCTCATGGGTAGAGAAGGCAGGGCTCAGTTTCTCCAGATGTGCAAAGTAAAAGGACAGGAATCAGTGGACAGCAGTTGCAGCCAGGGATATTCCAATTAAAAGGAACAACTTTTTTATGAAGAGGATGGCTAAAGAGTGTAACAGGTCACTCAGAGAGGCTGTGTGCACTCCATCTTGGCATGCACTTGGGTCACAACAATCCCATGCAATGCTACAGGCTTGGGGAAGAGCAGCTGGGAAGCTGCCTGGTGGAAAACGACCTGGGGGTGCTGGATGACAGGTGGCTGAACATGGGCCAGCAGTGTGCCCAGGTGGTCAAGAAGGCCAACAGCATCCTAGCTTGTATCAGAAATAGTGTGGTCAGCAGGACCAGGGCAGTGATTTTTCCCCCTGTACTCAGCACTAGTGAGGCCGCCCCTCGAATGCCTTGTTCAGGTTTGGGCCTCTCGCTGCAAGAGGGACATTGAGGGGCTGGAGCGTGTCCAGAGACGGGCAGTGAAGCTGGTGGAGGGTCTGGAGCACAAGGCTTATGAGGAGCAGCTGAGGGAACTGGGGTTGTTTAGCCTAGGGAAAAGGAGTCTTAGGAGGGACCTTGTAGCTCTCTACAGCTACCTGAAAGGAGGCTGTAGCGAGGTGGGTGTTGGTCTCTTCTGTCAAGCAACAAGTGATAGGACAAGAGGAAATAGTCTCAAGTTCTGCCAGGGGAGGTTTAGGTTGATATTATGAAAAATTTCTTCACGGAAAGTGTTATCAAGCATTGTAACAGTCTATCCAGGAAAGTGGTTGAGTCACCATCCCTGGAGGTATTTAAAGATGTGTAGATGTGGCACTTAGGGCCATGGCTTAGTGGTGGACTTGGCAGTGTTAGGTTAATGGTTGGACTTGGTGAACTTGAAGGTCTTTTTCAACCTACACAATTCTATGATTCTGTGTTCAGAGAGCATCCAGACTTTGCCTCGATCCACCTAACAAAACTCTTATGTCAGCCACATCAGTAACTCTCCTGCTTTCAGCAGGATGTTAGGCCAGCTGATTCCCAGAAGAGACTCTATCTATAGATGTCTCTTATACAAAAATTGAGACTTCCCTGTTAAAAATTAAAACATTTTGTCTAAGACTGTAAGTCCATCAGTTAGCTGAAGGCACTGTGCAGGCAGGCAGGCATCAAATTCCAAATTCAGCTTTGGGAGACTGATTTTCTCTACAGAAGGCACCAGGCTGACAGTAGTGGCAGCGCAGGGGTGTAAGCACATGATAGCAGTACAAAAACACTAGACTTGTGCTCTGGGTGAAATTTTGAATCCTGATCCCCAGGGAGAAGGCTAGTGCACTGACCAACTTCCCAATTATCCCTGAGTCTCTGGCTGTGACTTACTATGAGGATGACTCATGGACCTGCAGAGAAAATATTTACTGAACAGCCTGCCAGCAGAGGATGAGGTGGGCAGAAAGGAGAGAACTGTATTAAACAGAGATCAGCATAAATTAATTCCATTTGCTTAGTGATCCTGTACCTCTCTGCTCTGTGAGAGTATTTTCTCTTTAGAGATACTATTAACTGCAGGAAACCCAAAAGAAAAATTGTCAGTCTTTAAAAGTATCTTTAGATAGCATAAACACAGAAGGACAATACTTAAATTAGTTAAAAACGAGGGCAAAGTAAATCCAGGGCAGATAGTTACCCAAGGTTGTAGCCTGTGGCTAACAGCTAATGGATGGCTAGCCAGAGGCTATCTGCAAGCCTGAAGGGGAAAATAAGCTGACAGTTTCTATCTGATGTGTTTGCCATTGAGTATTTGCTTCACAGACTGACTCTTTAAGCTACAGCCTTTTGGTGCAGTATCAGCATATGAGACTTGAGTTTCACAACTACAGCAAGCAGTTTATATCCTACCATTCCAGGTAAGTTCCTCCAAGTCCTGGAATGAGGCTGGCAGAAAACCATGGGGGAGCTAGGACTTTGTTGGTGTATGGTTGCAATTTTCTTTTATTCTTCAAATAATCAAATTATACCAATCAATCTAATTACAAAAGAAAACTCTAGGGCAATTGTTTCAGGTTTCACCTTCGGCAGTGGTTTCTACAAAATGAAGACATTTTTCAGTGTGGAAGCTCACAGGTAAAGTAGTGTCATTGACAGAATTACTGAGCATGTGGAAAAATCACTCCTTACCTCCTACTCTGGGGCAGTAGGATAGCCCTGTGTTGCTAGCAAGGGTGCAGAGTTTCACAACATTTACACAGGGGGAGTGGTGTCTTGCATAAATTTTAGCTTAGATAGTCTTGAAAGGGTTTGTATGTGCATGTCAAAAAGTGCAGCACTGAAAGGAAATATTTGCTTGCATCCTGGAAGCAGTATTAACCACATTAATTTGCTTCTGTTTCCAGGTTAATTTACCCTTGTCTCTCAGCAGAGATAATTACCTGGGCCATGACACTAACATTGCTATAGTGCTTTCAATTTCTGAGCTAAATGTTGCCATGCTGTTTCAGGAATCTTCCTACAGTTTGCACCTGGGACCTTATGCCTACTGTTTATTCCACAGGTTCAGTCCTATGTACGGCTTAGTTTTTTAACTTGTGTTAGCCTGTCTTCACTGTGGAAAACTGCCATATATTATGTTGGGGGTTCAGTTTTTCTTGGGCTCTTTCTGCATGGATAATGAAACTTGAAGGTAATCCAAACGGAAAGTCAGCATTTGTCCTTAGACCCAGACTGTAGGGTGTTACTGGAATGTAAGACCTCTGCAAAACTCTGTATTTTGTATTTTTTACGGTACTAAACTCTCCATAGCAGTGATTCAGAAATATGAGACTAATACATCAGGAGCTGACACTAAACCGTACCTTACTCAATACAATCACAGCAGTTACTAAAATATGCATAAAGGATCCTTTACAAAATACTTGTTCAGTTGGAGAGTTTGAGATTTATTTCAGGTCCAAAACCTGTCTGATGCCAGAGTTAAGGTTAAAAACCCAAAAATCCCTGATCAGCACTCTCATGTGTTGTCAAGCCAATGAATCATACCTCTCTTTCCATGATTAGGTGTGCAAATTTGAAATTAACTTTCCCAGCTCCCTAGGGGAATTTGAAATACTAGTAAATTGGTGTGGTGAAGGGGGAAACACCTGACACTGACACACATGAGCAGTTATCTACTGGTATAAATGCTGAAACTGTACAATAACGAGTCTCTAGTCCTATGATTTCCAGACAAATATCACAACCACAGTTCTGAGCTTACAGCAGTGCTTACCAAAAATATTTCTGCCTTTACAGTGAGATTTTTCTATGCACATAAACATGATACATTAGACAATGGTCCTTGGCATTGAATAATGACAGATAGCTCCTTAATGGTGGTGTTTCACTATCTCCCACTTGCAGTACAGGGTACTGTCTCCTGATCAATTGCACTTTGGTCTGTGGTTTCTGTCAGGCTTTTCTCATGACCCCTGTGCAGACTATCAACATATACATTTTTTTTATGTCCCTGTGAAAAGTGTGTTGGACCCCAAATGCAGACCTTAGGAAGGTCACCCAGAGCTGAGACGAGCAAAACACCAGTGGAAAAATTCGCCTGTGTATATGCACAGTTCAATATTAAGAGTCTGCAGTATTGGACTCTGGAATTCATTTTTAGAAAGCTCCCTCAAACTGAGGGAAAATATGATTTTGTTACAATTATCAATTCCCGTTGTGTTTAACCCATTTTTCTTGCTGCAAAGTTTACAACAGCAGGAAAGCCATACAACCAACTATCTATGAGATTCTATATCATATTCTTACTGAAAATGGTATAGAAAATGAGTCAGGAAGCCTATCTTTGAAAGCATTATTTCTCAAAAAATCACAAAAATACTGTCAAACATATTTCAGTAAGCAGTAAATGAACCCTGCTTGCTCCATAAATCATTAATGTTTAATCACCAGCCAATGCCTCAGTAAGCTCACTGGCATGGAAACTCTAAGATACTCAAAGGATAGTTCTAGCAAATCTGGCATGCATGGTTGGCTTGTGTGCTTAATTACTGTTTATGCATTGGCAGTATCCAAGCAGTTGTATGTAATAAATAGAACACTGTCACACTGTCCAGATGGTTTTAGATTCAAGGCCTAGGGAGTATGTTTGAAGATTACAGGCCTGATTTACTAACAATTCACACCAGCTCAATTGCTGAAAATCGTGGTAATAGCATACGTTTCAGCAATTTTATCAATGCAGAAATAAATATACTATTAATGACTATCTAAAAACACATTTTATCTTTTATTTAGCCATTCTTCAGAGGAGATAAAACAATTTTATTTTGGTATGAGGCTTGTAGCAACTTTATTTCTGCAGTGTCTAGTAGGTTTAAGAGAAATGTGTTCTTTCACACAGAACAAATGAGTGCCAAGCAGAGATAATCCAAGCTATCTTTGAAAATGATAGTTTAGGTATTAGAATCAGTATACCCACTTTAGTGTGGTGATCTGCCTTAATTAATTTACACTGTCAAGAATTAGGGGCAAAATTACATGCCATCAAATTAGGAATGAAATAATTAATTGTTTTAGTCTTTATCTTACATACAAATATAAAGCCAAATTATGCTGTCATTTTCAAGCACTCAAACCAAATTTTGGTAAACAATTTTATGAAGAACTATTGTCTTTTTCATCCCCAAGCTGGACTTGACCCAAATTGATGAAATTGCTTTAAGTAGATTTCCTTTGGGGAAGAAGAGAGAGGAGAGAAAGAGGGAGGGAAGTTGGGAGGAAAGAAAATGGAATTAGAGAGGAGATGCAATTCTATTTAATAAATTAATTTTTAGAGGTCTTTCCATGGACCAAGAGAATAAGCAACTTTAAACTATATTTTAATATCTTTGAGAATATATGACGTTAAATCCCATTTTTCACAAGAATACCCTATCTGAAAAATTACAGGACAGTCAGGATGGAAGTGAGAATAGAAATGGACTTTATTCCCTTCACATAAACAGGAAATGAAGTGTGATTTTCTTTGTAGGGCATAAAGAAAGAAAAAAAGGAATATGCCAGCAGCAGGTAATTGAACACAGTAAGAGAGATGAAGCCCAAAAGACTGATAAAAAGGGTAGCAGTCATCATTTTCCCCTACTTATGTGGATAAAAAACATTACTGCCAATCTGATAAATGATCTCAGTAACTGGATTATAATTTGGAGTTTGGCTTTGATTGAAAAGAAAGCACTCTAAAAACCAAATCGTTGATCATATTTGGTAACCATCAGTAATATTTCATTGTGTTTTGATCTCTCTGTGATGAAGATGCTGTTCTTTAGCTTCTTTTTTACCATAAACCAACTACTTGAAGTGTTTCAGGATTATATCCAAAATAGGATTTATGGTCATGAAAGCTTGGAATGTATGATCATAAACATGTGGCCTTAACTGAGTAATTCATCTGTTCATACTGTAATAATAACTACACCTCAGTTATTCACCTGCTTAGCCATTCCTTTCTAGCCAGATACTCCCAGGGTGCGTTTCATTTTATGTTAAAAGAAGTATCTGAAATAAATAGGTGAGTAACTGCATCTCCACTGGCCACTAAAGGACTCTAGCAAAGTAGTTCAGCTGTTGATATTCACAAGGTAAACAAATATTTTTAAGTGAGAGTTATAGGCCTATCATCTACACCAAAAATATATCCCAAAGAAATAATTGTCCCACTAACCTAGGAGTCACCTTTTAGTTTTATTTAAATTAATGCTGTGCCACTCCTGCACTGCTCCTGCCTACAGGGAATTGTAGTACAAAATGAAGTAGTGCCTACATTTTTTTTAAGATCTTGATGCAGTAACTATATTCAAAGGTCTCCTAACACATACCATTAGACCTTTCAAAAATACATTTATAATTTTTTTTTTTCAATTAGTCATGGAAAAGCAAAAAAATTAAGACATTACCTGTATTCAGTGCTTCATCTTGGTTGTCTGTTGTTAACTAGTTCAATGTAGGAGCTTCCTATTGGCCATAGAAGCTCATATCTCTTTTTCTAGACTGTATAGGACGTATCTACTTAAGTGTCTAGCTGGGGGTTGAACTCTACAGCACAGTGAGACTATACTAATTAAATGGTAGTGACTGATTCCTAGGTGTTTCAGTCATTTAGTCATTCTGCATTGTTCTAAATTATTAGTTTATATAGTTTTAGGTCAGAGCAAGAGGCTAGAAATAAGTCTAACTGGAATCCTTCAAACATTATTATTTATTAAAACCTTTTTTAAAAGGTTTTTTTGAGGTACTGTCAATAATGGAGGGATTCGTCATGGGTATTATCAAGACTATATTTTAGATAGATGTGGAAATGAACTCTATAAAGACTCAAAATGCAGAAGACATCTTTCACTTTTTCCATTCATTAAAATGGAAAATAAGAATCAAATTTAAGAGCAGCTTCTCTGTAATGGCAGTACTTGAGTTTCCAAAATCTGAAGAGCTCAGGATATACCTGGCTGCTAATACATTAAACATTCGTTTTATATTTTTTAAAAAATTACTAATGCTTCTAGCTTCTAATTCACATTTAAAAATCCATCAGCCTCTCCTTATATCTGAGCAAGTATTTTATAGCAGAGTGCTGTAGTGAAGTCTCAGGTTACTGAAACTGTTTAAGCAAATTTTGCATCAGGACAATAGAGCCTGTTGGTGTCCTTACTATACATGCCATATTCCTCACTTGTACACTGAGATGTACTGCCGTTAAGGACTAAGTCATATCTGTTGCAAATAAACAAAGATATGTTATCCGTCCTCTTATTTTTATACCCCAGTTGTCAGAATTTTAGCAACGATGACTGCTCTTACCTGCTTCAGAAAGACTAGACATTCTCCATGTTTATCACAATGCCTATTCCTTATTTCAATTGAAATGAGTAAAATAATCTATCTAAAATTGTAATTGTCTCTACAGATTTTACAGTCACATTTTTTTGATACAGATAGAATTCAATTGACCACACATTAGACATTAATCTCTTGCATTGACTGTTCAGCCAATGAACGCCTTAATCTGCTAATGTGTTTTCTCTTAATAGTTCTTGAACATGTTGCCTTTAAAGACTTTTTTCTTTATGTTGTTTCGACTTAAATTTCAAGAAATTTTTGCCTATTCTTACTGAGATTTCCACTGTTTAGTGATTCAATTAAGAGACGGAAGTTTACTGAGTCTTTCTCTTTTATGGAGAGTATCATTACATAGATTAACTATTTGAACCTTTGTTTATTCAGAATTAATGATCTGACCAGAAGAGTTATTTCTTGCAATCTGGTAAGAAAAATCTGAAGGGGACAAGTTTCATGTCAAAGAAGTGATCATCTTCTGGGATTTGAAGCCAAATATAACACAGGTTGGCATAGCATATGTTGGCATGATTGCTCTTCTAGACAATGTAGTATTTGCTTTCTCTCAGATCGTGTTCATCTTAATTTTACAAGAAAGGAGACAGCTTTGCTTTCATTTAAAAAATAGTTGAGCAACAACCACAAAGTTGGAAAGATTCATGCAGATTTACAGTGTAAAAAGGAGAACAAAATTTGCTTGTTGAAGTATTTTAATAACAATAGACTCAATTCTCTAACAGGTTTATCAAGTCAGTAATTTTCCATGAATGCTGAAGTACTTCCAAAGACATATTTCTGTGCTTCTTTTCTTTAGATAGCTTTATACTTGTATTTGGTTAACTATTGCATCTTGACAATCAATCAAGATAACCATGTCTCAACATTTTGCCAATTGCTTTCTCCAGGAAAATATACCCTAATTTGATAAATTCACTTCTATTTGGGGTGAAAAAAATTATCTGCTGGCACATGTTAAAATCCTGAAGCTAAGATTTTTGAAGATTCTTGCTCAGATGTGACTATTCCACCATATTTTGGTCTCAGACTCACAAGTTTTCCTCTACAAATCCTGCACAAATTCGTTCTGGGCCAGCCACCAGGTTGAAGAACTTTCCGATTCTTTCACTTCACCTTCATAGTAAAAAAAAATTTGCTCTGAGTGTTGAGAGAGCAGCTGACAGATCTGGTAGAAGACAGATAGGAAAGAACTTGGGAGGCAGGAGGGAAGCAGGCCAGACCAGAAAATGAGGAAGAAAGTAAACAGGGTTGTGAGGTACAGAGTTTAAATGAAGAATCAGATTGAAAGGTGGGAACTTGATGATTCCCTGGCAAAAGGAATTCAGAAGTAGCACAAATATGGGTAAATGTTCAATGATGTGGTTACATAGAATCATCATGAGCTTGAAAAAAGGGACCAAATTAAGAGACTAGGAAACTTGAGTTCCAAACAAGTCATGCAAGGTGAGGTCTACATGCATGATGGCACCGAACTGAAACACAATCAAGTTAGCATCAGCTCATGTGTTACAGTTCTGAAAGCAGAATAACAAAGGTGCTAAGACCACACTGACCTTGAATTATACTTTTTTCTTTCTGTATTGGAGACAGCTTGGTCTCCATTGCCCCTGGCAATTCTTTACTATGCTTTGTTTGGTGCGGGGGAGGATGACTAAAGACATTTGCTACAAAATAGTATTTTTTAAGAAACCCCAAGTTTACTGAAAAATGTTTCTTAAATGTATGACATGAAAGGACTATACCAGTGAGAAAGGTAGCAGAGGGAAAAGATCCAACTCTTAAAAATTAATTGTCTGCAGCAGTTGAATGAGCTTTCACTTTAGCTGAAAAGGGATTTCCTCCATCAGCTGGATTTTTGAAGTGCAGCCATGTATACAGATCCTTAAACTATGGTACCATTCATTTTCTCAGGCCCAAGCCACCAAATAACAGTACTTAAAGATGCCACTGAAGTGTATTTTCTTAAAGGATATGTCTAAAGGTTGTCATTTCTTTACATTGTTATCTTACATTTTGATAAGGCATATTACAAGTCCAAGGTATTCTGGTTTCCTTGTGACAGTGTGCTTTTATCGCCAAGAGAGGCTGATGAGATAGCTGTATAAAGGTCATCAAGAGGACGTAACGGGCAAACATATTTCTGGCTCTTCTTCTGAATTTATAGAACAGTTTTATTTAGTTGAAAAATAAAGATTTACAATAGTATTACCACAAAAACTGTATAATCTTTTTGTGGTTAATGGTGGTATGGTAATATGTTCAAGAACACAAGTAGATCATACAGCATTCTCCATCTAGCAGTTTGTTACGTAATGACCTACAAATATTAACATTTGTAAGATATAAAAGGACATTCTTGCACCACAAACTAAAGTTGTGCATTTATCTCCTTCCACTCTTTTCTTCAAATGAAGTTATACAGTGATAGCATCCAAATGGCTATCTATTGCAATGCCTATAAATGCTGCAATAACAAAGTTAATAGGATAATTCTGAGTTGTCATTCTGAAATACTGATTAAAGCAATTGTTAAATTGAAGTGGTTGTGCCTGTTTATAGGGCATAAATTTGAAGACAATTCTACAAAAACACATTAAGAACTGTATTTCAGTGGCATTATAGCTTTCCAAGGAATTGAAAACTGATAACTAGTAGCTGATAGATAAATTTACCATTACTCAGACTCATAGATACAAATTGAAGTTAAATAAAAATATAAAATCTCATCTCCTATAAGCCATTGAAATTTTAACACATGTATTGCTTCTGAAAAACTGAAACCTATTCATAAACATTGTGCAGAAACATACTTTTAGAATACTTTGGTAAAAGAGTTGGGCATGATAAGTAATTAAGTAGTGAGGCAGGAAAATGAAGTGATTTGTCAAACAATCAAAACTGTTATGAATGGAAAAGAGGTATTAGGGCTTGAATTCCTGACTCCTAGAAGAAGATGTGGTATGCCAGACATTCTGACTTTCAATACTTTCAAAATTAAGACCTAGACTGAATATAGCAACTGCATCAGTTGCTGTGTAAGTTAAAATTTCTTTTGTCTGTTAGCTAGAAAGAGATTCAGGGACACCAAGCTGCACGTCCTGAAGTTCACGGTAACAACGGTGTCATCTTTTTTTGTTCTAGCACGTTATCTCCTCCTCAAATCACTCTATAAGATAAATAGGAATGCACTGATGGACAGATCATAATTCACAGTTTTCTTCTTTAGGTGTTGAATACTGATGCTACTAGACTGCTTCTCCTCTCCTACCATCGTAGCCTGCAAACGCAGAGAATATTCTCATATCACAGGCTGTGGCTGTCACAATTAAACTAGCATGGAGGCAAAAGCTTTAGGACTCATTTTCCCCTGAAAAATAATCATCAAGCTGTGATTGCCTGAGTAACAATTTGGTTACTGTTATGTTATTTGGGCTGTTTGGCAGACTATGCACTGCCTTTACTTAGAACTCACAGTATATGTTATTTACCCTTGAGTTAAATCACTGCTATTCACAGGGCCTGCATCACTTACAGCTTTAAAATCTGATTATGGCAACATATTTTAATTTTAAACTCTATAGGAATATAATGAGAAAATGGTGCAGAAGGAGCATAAGTATGGCTGCCTACATTGGCAACAGACAAACATACTCTGCTTTGTGGATAAGCTTCAAGAGCAAAGGAGTCTTCCAGGATTACAGTAAGTCCTGTGCCCATGAAGCTGTCCTTTGCTGATGTGGGAAGGTTACAAATAGGAAAAAGGCTCAGATCTGATCAGTCAGTATAAAAGACATGTTCCCAAAACTATTTATGCCCACAAACACCACTTTTAAATATGATCTGAAAATATTGCAAGCAGTGATTTTGTATTTTTCCACAGATCATCAATAAATTATAAGAATAATTCAGGCCAATACTAGACCTATGTATCATGCTTCCCCCCAATAAAATAATCTCCCCATTTCTAAACATTTTTTAACCTATGTGGTATTTTTTTATCAATTTTATTTTGGTAGCATTTATTTTCTTTTTAATTGTGCTTCTATTTTCAATGAAAATACTATAGAATCTTCCATCAAATGCACTTATCAACCAAACTCATAATTTAACTTTAAAAATATATTGAGATTGTTATTCACCTATTGGCCAAAAGTCTACACTGTTTAGAGTCAGTTCAGTTGTGTTCCTTTAATTCTGCACTTATGGCTCACTGTTTCCCTTCTTGCATTGTTTAGGTTTTTTTTTGTAACCATCCTAATGAATTACATCATTCAGATCTGTATTTTTGTTCAGGTAGTGGTACAGGTATTTTTCAGTCATTCCATCAGGCCTCAGACAATGTACTAGCTTGCTACTTGCTGATAATAAATAGTACTCATGGTTTCAGAGAGCTCATCATACTCACTGACAGGTATTTCAGTAGTTTTTACTTCTGGTAATCCATGACTTTTACATTATAAATATTTAACAGTTGCTCCTCAATTAACTCCTTGGCAACTACTCTATCTGCTCTTCTTTCCAAATACCAAGTGGGAATTTATTTTGACTGCTTAGACTGCTCTGAGTTATTGTAAACTATCAGCTTTACCTATGCTAATAGAGATAAAATTGTTAGGATTTCATATGTCTGTGCTGTTTTCATGTCCTTAGTAAAGGAAATAGATCCTGACCATAGACTAGTTTTCATGAACACTTTTAACTTACTTATGCTCCCAGATATTTTCCCATTTATTATTTTTGTTAGGTTTTTAATGACCGCTTTCTCTTTTAACAGAGAGAGCTTTAAAATAAAAGAGCCATCTCCTGTGAAAGCAGAATTGTGTGTTTTATGAGGGATGGGTGGCATCTAATAAAATGTGTTCACTTTCTCCATTACCATTACCACTCTTCCCACCCAATTTTGTAGCTGATGGGTTTCAGCATCAGGAAACTGACCCTTTTAGAGTAGCAAGACATTTATTATAGGCTGCAACTATGCTACATTTTTCACTCAGCAAAATAAACTAGCATGCAAGCAAAACATCATTTGTAGTGCAGCAATCAGTGAGACCTAGGTTTTGAATCTGTATTATTATACTTTGTTCTTCTATTTTGTTAGAAAATTCAAATATAGTTTCAATAAACAATAGAGGCTTAGCATTTGAGCTACCTGGGACAAAATATGAAATATATAACTCTGTATGTAAAACGGGTAGAAATTTAAAGAGCTGCTCATCTTGTTCTGTCTTCCAAACTGATGATCTGTAACACATCCTTCATCCATGTTGTCTCTAAAGTATCAACTAAAAAACTGATCCATGATCACAGGTCCTGTTCATCTGAAAGGGTCAATCATTCTAAAATGCGTTATGACTAGAACTGTCTCATATATGATTTTTTTCTCCAGATATTAATTTTGGGTCAAAAGTGCTTTTTTGCTACATTGTTAATAAATAATTTTGATAAAGTTTCATAGGCATATTTTGTAGAAGAAAACTTTTGAACCCTGGACATGAATTTATGGATTGGGTTGTGTGACAGACTTGAACATAACTTTTAGAAAAGAAGGCTTACATATATTTTCCACATATAAAAACTCATACATTTTGAAAAGTTTGCAAAAAAATCTCTATATTCCTGCATGTAACAAAAGCAAGTTTTGAAACTGCAAATAGTGCAACAAGATGGAATTGTCATCCTGGCAGAGGTATTTTAAAGATTTCATCACAATTATATTTTGGACTGTCCTTTTTCAGACAGTTATATTTTTAATTTTTGATTGTGGTTTAAAATTTGTTGTGCTGTTGTACAGAAGTTTTAAAAGTAGTCTTGTAACGGTTCTGATTCTGCCACCCCAACATTATCCAACTGCAAGTTATTTGTGTAGAGAAAGTTTGCTACCTTGGCTACTGCTCCGGTTGAGCAAGAGGGCTGAAGACTTTAATCTGAGGGTAGTTCATTTCTTCCCAAAGTGACTACCTAACTAGGTCAGACTGGTTGCCAAAATAATGAGTTGAATGCCAGTCAATGCAATTACAAAGCAATCAACATTGTGTATTCTTTTATTTAATGAAAAATTAGAAATAAAAATTAGCAAAAACTTATCTGTCGCATGGTTTCATCTGTAGAAATTAAATTGTAAATCTGTTTTATAGATTACATAATTTGTGTACATCTCCAGACATACTATCTTTTCAGACAAACAACTTCATATTTTCCTAGGAAATGTAATGAGAGATAAAGTAAATATTGTGATGCACATAGAGTTAATATCACTGAGACTTTACCCTCTTTCATTGAAATGTTTTTGATGAATATGCTTTTATTTCCAAAGAATAAAAAGGATTAGACAGAGGATGATTATAAAAAACTGGGACAATATCATTTAAGAGTTGGATTTATAGGAGTGGTTTAGACCATTTAGTCTTGTACAAAACGAGTAAAGAAAACACGAATAAGAACTAGTCCCAGATGAACTGAACTGAGAACACCATGGGAAATAGGTCCCTACAGATCAATAAGCAAAGTGAAAAATCAAAAATTATTAACTCATTCACAGATTACATGAAACTCCAGATAATACAGCCAGTCTTTTACTATTGTTCTCTATTTAGGCAAGTAGAAGCAGCATGCAAATTATTTTCATATTGTTGGTTTCACTTGTTAAAGTAATCTCTTATTTGCCTGGGCATCTGCAGGTGACTTTGAACTGCTGTAACAAACTTCACAAACTGATATAGTGCACTTATGGGAAGAATGATATTGCTTTCTAGTAAGTTCCAGATCGTAGAATAGTTTTTGAGATTTCATTGCTCTTTGCTACTGTAAAATCTACCACCCCAGTCAGAGACCAAACAGCACTGCAGTCAGTATTAGACAAGCACAAAAGAAAACAGCACTTACTCTAAAAAGGCAACAGACAAATAAGGAAATAAAAAGTAACCACAAGACAGTCTGAGGCAGAAAAACAATCAGAGATTTCAGCATAACAGTACCAAATAGATCAGATCTGTTGCTGCTGCATCATACATTTCATGCCAAAAATAAAAAGGCTTTGCATTGACTCCTAACTGGAGGGCTGCAAAAGCACTGTCCACCAACAGACTCTTAATTCTGAACCAGCTACCTAATTAGATCTCTCTAACTGGGAGTCTTGAATACCAAGACAACAAAGGGTTCTACTGCTTTAAAAAGTGCCAGATTAGGAAGTGTGGTAATGTTGTATACTACTACTTTATCTATATAGAAAGTAATATCAGAATTCCCTTGCATATAAATAGGGTATTTTAGTGTTCATGTCCTTGCATGTACTCATGACAGTTTGGTTATAGCTAAGACATAGTGTGCATAATCTCTGAAGCTGAAATGTAACATATTAAAAATATGTTTTTAAATAGGCATATCATTATAGATATAAAATCAAATCTATACAAATAAGCAAGAATGAAAACCTCTCATTTAGAAAAAAATAAAATGAAATATTATAATATTCTATACCAGCTGCTTTTTCTAACCAACTTTCAGAGCCCTCAGGTGTTTTATACAGAATTTTCTCCACTTGTAAAAGACAGAAGATATATGCAGTGGTTTTGTGATGATCCAATACAGAATGTTCAAGTACCAAATGTGTAGAGTTAATAAGCCATTTCTGTCCACCCTTGAACTGCAGCCTACTCTATCAACATTGGTTTGTCATTAAAACTGTTGTGGTTTAACCACAGCCAGATACTAAGCACCACGCAGCCGCTTGCTCACTTCCCCCTCACCCAGAGCGATGGGGAGGAGAAGCAGAAAAGAATGTAAAACTTGAGGTTTGAGGTAAGAACAATTTAATAATTAAAATAAAATATGAAGAAAAAAAACCCAAAACAATAATAATACTAACAACAATTACCATGAAAAGGACAGAGAATGGAAGAGGAATGAATTCCAAAGGGAAGGGAGAAAAGAAGGCAAGTGATGCACAATACAATTGCTCATCACCCACTGACTGATGCCCAGCCAGTCCCCAAGCAGCAATCAGTCCACCCCAGCCAGCACTTCCCGCACACACACCCCCCCCCCCCCCAAGTTTATGTACCAAGACAATCATCCCATGGTATGGAATATCCCTTTGGACAGTTTGGGTCACCTGTCCTGGCTGTGTCCCCTCCCAATGTCCAGTGCCCCTCCAGCCCTCTTGCTGGCAGTGCCCAAGGAATGGAAAAGTCCTTGACTGAGTATAAATATTACATAGAAAGAACTAAAACCATCCGTATGCTGTCAGCATTGTTCTCACACCAAATCCAAAACACAGTGCTGCACCAGCTGCTAAGAAGAAAATTAACTCTGTCCCAGCTGAAACCTGGACAACTGTTAAATCTGAAAGCAGAATCATAACATTTAAGAGTACCCAGCAATATCTTTAAGAACAATAAAGAATCTGAAATAGGTGTGACAAAAACTCATCTGAGACAAAAGAAAGCAAAATGAATAATTTGCTGCCTCATCCAGGTACATGAAATACGTTATGGGTCTTTTCTGAAAAATCAGAATGAATCACTGCTTAATATAACATTTCCATTTCTCCATTAAGATAGAAAATGTTAATATGTTGAAAGATATCTGAGTCTTGGAAGTGATTAGAAAGTATGAGCTGAAGAAACAATACGCATTTCGAAATGGATAGGGACTGTGAAAGCCTTTGGGTAAAGAACACTTTCTAGAATATGATAAAGTGTTAGTAAAGGGCATCATTCAAAAACTACAGATTATACTGAAACATCTGTTAGCTAAAAAAGTATAGTATTGTGTCATAAATTCAAAATAAAAATTCTCAGCTAGTATTTGTGTAAATATTTTTTCTGCATATAGGAATTTGCAAGTTTCATGCAGGCACATACAAGTTTCAAAATGAAGACCTAAAATGAGTTGATTCAGTCACTCTGAGTAAGCTACAGGTGAACCAGAATATTAATAAAACAATTAAAAAATCCCTGAGATTATCTCCAGTCTTTACCCTCTTCTCCTTAAAAAAACAAAACAAAACAAACAAAAAAAAAAAACCACCAACCAAAATTTAGCTGTGAGATTTCACCCTTCTTGTCAGTGTGACTGGCTGAAATTATCTCCTGGTCTGCCGTTTCTTACATACCACAGCATCCCATAGGTACTGCAATAGCAAAGACAGACTTTAAATACACAACTCAGAAATGCTCAACAGACCCATGAATGGCTTTGAGCAGTATGATTGTGAAGCAGCAGCAGCACAGAGCAGCAGGCAAAACACATTCCTTCAGACAAGCTTCCCAGAATAGCAACAACAAACCAAAAGACATTCAGTCCCACTAGAGCAGAGGTGAAAAAAAAAATTGAGAAAGATGATCTGCCTATGCATTTTGAACAACATACTGAAATGTTTAAGACTGTGCCACGTAGCAGATAGCATATAACAGTCTAACTGGACACACTTGCATTAGCACTGGAGGGGGGGGGCAGCCTCAAGGTTCCCATCTCAGTCCAACTTTTTACAATGTTTGGGAAATTATATCTCGAATTCTCATTTGGAGCTCACTCTAGTTATAAGTTATGTAAGAAATGCAATATTCCAGCTTTATCCCTAATTCAAAGAACATGACAAAATGGGGGTGGGGGGTGGGGTGGGTGGGGAAAGAGCTGTTTTATTTATCTGTTTTGTTTTGCCTTCTTTATTTCTGACTGTGTGGCAGCTGTGTAACCATTATGCCAGCCTGGAAAATTAAATAGTAATATGAAAGAAAATAACATGTTCCAGAACTCCAAAGATTTTTGAGATATTAGGTAGGTGTGAAATTGTCATGCTTCTCTTCTGAAAGCTGAACACATCCCTCTTTACCACGATACAGAAGTTCTCAAGCCATTTGTGTGTTCAGGAAGCCTTTCCCCAGAAAGTCATTTATCTCCTCCTATAGCATTTGACAGAGTGATTTCTCCGAATATGAACTGATAATATTGTTCCCCAGAATTACAGTTTTTAAGAAATATCTCTTGACTGACATTCAATTTTAATAACTTCCCAACTTCTAGGCAGAAGGAGTTATGGGCTTCATTCCCTTTAGCAAATACTTCACTTGTGTTCAGTGGAGCCTCATGCAAGCATTGCAGGACTTCTTTTTGATTTTTCAAGGTCTGAAAATTTAAAATAAAAAAATCCCTCTCATAAATGACGTGCCAAGTCTCAATTAAAAAAAAAGCCAAAAATATGAAGCATTTGCTTCATATGAATGAATGAAGTTTTTTTCAGTGTTTTTCCACCTGTGAGGTACTGCCTTTCTTGCCCATCTGAAGATCCGTGCTGCAAGTCTTGCATCATAGACCATGTAACTCATTTCTACTTTTCAGTCTGAAACCGTCAGTGAATATAAAATGCACTCAGTATAGTTACATCTTTTGCATTTGTGATGTTTTTATAGATGTCAGACAACAGTATTTTTCTTTGTAATCTGACACTGAAATTAAGTGTCCATAAATTTACATTATATTAATTTGTCATTGTAGTTAGAAATTGGTATTCTAGCTATTTGCAGTGAGATCATTCTAAAAATTTCACAAACCAACCATATACTTTTATTGATTTATCACCCTTTGATGGTGTTCACTTCCACACTCCAAAAATCTACTGTGCAATGTTATCAATTGATTTGTAATGATTACTCAGAGCTGCCATGGCCTTGCAAATATTAAGCAATGCAATAAATGAACTTAAGTCTTGAAGAAAAGTAGAAAACCCTTTCTGCTGACACATAGAAAAATATCTTAATGGTTCCAACTACAGTGATCATTTTTAATAGTAAGGAAAGAAGCATACACTAAATCATACAAGGAGAAAATCAAAGGAAGAGTAGTGTGTGAGCAACCATGATTCTCCAAGAAAATTAATAGATATTTATAAGAACATTTTACTTTGTGTAAAAAAAGCTTCCCTTGCTGGATAAAAGTAAATAACTGAACATGTTCAAAGAATTTTTCAATTAAGCTATAAGATAAAAAGCAGTTTAACAGTTCAAAGATTCCTAATGAGTAATACATACTTCTAGAACAACAACATCTCCAAAGTAACTAAAAGCTATTATCAACAGATATGGCAAATCTATTGCTGACAAAGTGCGGCTACTGTATTAAAATCATGCTAGTGTAGGAGTTTCATCTACATAAAATTGAATAGGATTTCAGGATTTAGTTCATGCAGTGTTATTTCTTCAATAACTCATTTCAATCTCTGCAAACACTACTGCACTGAAACTAACAAATAATTTGGAAGAAAAACCTGAGAAAACGTGACAATACATTTCAAGTTTTTAGTGCATAGTCCTTCATAACTGGGCTGCCATCTTACCCCTTACAAAGTTTCCTATGTGGGGGTCCTTAAAGCCCTGAATGCTTAAAAGGTCAACTCACATTCTAAAAAAGGATCTAATATTCCTAAATGTCCTGCAATCAAAGCCTTCTGACAAATTTTAGTGAAAAGTCCAGTTAAGCCTTGAGAATCTCCTAACCTGAAATGTTGTATACTAGGGAGATAAAGAAGCCCACTGAGACAGGCCCATCTTATTCCTCAGTCACATACTCATGCCATAAAGTCTGTTCCAAGTTCCAGTTCAGTCAGAGGCAGTAATAGTAATAAATTCATTTCCTATGCAAATTATCATTAAAAAATATCAATATTTACATCCCTTGCAAAATAATTTAGTTAGAACTCAGGGAATAACAGATGTTTTTGTTTAATTGCTGAACAAAAAATCAAGAGAAGAGGATGTGAGTGACTCTTAACAGCAAAACAAAGGAAAACCAATTAAATTTTGTGTCAAACTTAAATCTACAATTTCACTGGAAGTGCAGGCAGGCTATGCCTTTTTTATTTTAGATTGCAATCAGTTGCTGAGTTATATTGTTGGGTTTTTTCCTAATATACTGTTTTAATTTTTATAATATAAGATTTTTTTTTTGGCTGAGACTTAACTGAATTCTACTGAGGTTTGTGAGTAGTTTAAGTCCTCTGGATCTGCATCTTTCTGGTGAATTTAGAATCTTTTTTAAACATATCTGCCTGCTTTAATATTAATAGTCCTATCTTATAGCTAGAGAAACCTGAGATACCCAGAGAAATAGCTTGCCCTGAATGAGTCAGCATTTCCCAGAAGAACTGGGAAAACAGGAAAATCTCCTGAGGTTTGTTAGGAGCCCTAGCAGTGCCCTGCCTGCACATTGCGTTTCTGCTGCAGCAGATCAGAGCAATGTGGCTTACCAATACTAAGGAGCTCAATAAATTAAATCCATCCAGCTATTCTGAGGTAATCTCCCTGACAGAAATCTTGAAAATATCCTCAAGTTATAATATTAGGTTAGCTTTGGCTCCTGACTTTTGATTCACATATTAATAACCCTCAGGTTTCATATTTAGAAGACAGAAAAATTGACTTCCACATAATCTAGAAGATAGTTTTGGAGGAAATAAAGCTGGTTTTGCTTCCAGTCCTCTGCAAAAGCCTTATTTCCTTGATTTTGTTTAATTTGATTGGTTTGTTTGCTTTTGATTTGTACATAATATTCAAAAGCTCTTATCTCAAGCTCTAGGCATCCTTGCCATATAGTTAACAAGCAATCATGTATTAATTATAAAACCAACAATTTAACTCCCACAACAAAAGATAACCAAATGAGAAAATTAATCTAACTTTTCCCATCCTATAAAGATAATTCCTCCTCCCATGCTTCCCAAAGATTGAGTGAAGAGAAAGTTAATGTCCAACAGATTTTTCTTCAACTTAAGGAGTAGATTCAGAACACATCAGGGGACTTCACATGGACTACCAAACTTCATTAAATTAAGACAGATCCGCACAAAGATTTCTTATGATCACATTATCTGTTTTGAAACACAGGCAGGGTCCTATATTAAAAATTACTCTGTGCTGGTCCAGAAATGAGCAGTCAAAAGTGCTATGGACCAAATTAAACAAGCATGTTCTCACTGACATCTTCGAGGCCTTATAACAAGATGAAACAGATAAGAGGAATAAAACATTAGAAGGATAGACATATGCCTGGCAAAGGAGGCAAGAAAAGGTCTAGAGATTTCACCAGTGAAGCAGTCCAGTGTATACACTCAGCTTTTTATGAAACAAGGAGGAAGTAAGACTACATTGATAGCTAATAATGCCAGAGTAAATTCAGCTGCTCCTGGATTTCTTAGAATATTATCGGGTAGTCTCTAACAAAAATAACAACTACAAAACTTCTCCAAGAGTTTTATAAGATCCAAGTGGAAGTACTCTGTAAAATTCCACGGTGCTTATGGGCACCCTGGCCAACTGCAGTTTCAGTTGAAGTGTAAGTTTTTGAGACAATTCTTGCCAAAAATCCTTGGCATCATCTGGTCTCCTAGGACTGTATTACAAGGGGGACTGGATGGCACTGTAAGGTTACCAAGTAAATTCAAAACAAACACTAGAATGTGGTTCTTTGAGCAAAAGGTAGCTGACCTATGAAACGTTTAATGAAAGGGTGTTAGAATTTTACATAAGCTCAAGGCAAGGACTGATTTGTTCATGGAGATCTGTTGACAGCTACTAAATGGACAGAAAGTATATTGGACTCTGCAAGTTCTTGAGATGTAAGTGCTTGGAGGTTAGAAAAGTGCTATAAGAGAATGTGTCATATATTCTTGTCCAGGTCTTATGTTCTTATACTCTTACCTTTACATTTGTTTTTGACGACTTTCAGAAATGATTTAGAGCTAGATAGGCCTTTGCTCTGTTGCAGCATGGCCATTCAAAAAAATTTTTTATACTTAAAGTCCAGTGTAAGAATTAAGGGAAAGAGAATACCTGCAGAACAACAAACTGTAACTGAAGAGAAGAAAAAGAATCCTGTCAAACCTGCTGAAATAATCACAGCAAAGAGTGTGTGTGAATTTGTGTTCTCCACCTGAAAATATTGGAATAAACATTTAGTGCTCTGCTGTTCTAGATTTGCTTTTCATGAAAGTTAATTCAGAATTCTAAACTTGATTTGTTACTATCTTCTTAATTTCTGCTACAAAACAATACAGATTGGTATACAAATGTTGTGCCTTGTTTAATTTTATCATAAGAAGATTATTTTAAAATGTTTCAATAGCATCGTGCAACTCATCCACAAAAAGGTAGCAAAGGCTTTTATGGAAAGTCACAGAAAGAAATGTATTTTGGCCCACGCTTTGTCTGAAGTATTTTTATCATACTAATGAAACTAGTAATTCATTATCTAAGGACCGAAGAAATAAAAAATATGAATATACATTAAAGAAATCTCCTAAATGTGCAGACTTCAGCCAGAACAAACCTTACTTGTCTTTTAGCATTCTAGCAGAACCTGAATTTAAGAATAATAACCTGCTTTTCACAGGTTTGATTGCAAACAGTGAACTGAACTGAAATTTCCCCCTCTCCTTTGCTCCAGAAAGGAATTTTTAACATGATGATGTTTAATTCTGATGTCTTCTGAAGACCCTGAGCACATACTGTGAAATGTCCAAAAGCACTGATTCAAGAATTTCTTACTTTTTTATTTGTTATGAAATATTCTCTGTATACAAGGAAATATGTTTCCAGTGGGGATGCCTGGATATGCCCATCACAGCATATTCAGCAAGATGAAATGAGTTATAGCAGAAAAGAATTCTGCTATTGGAGACTGACTGACTTTAGGCAAGACACTTCTGGGAACAATGTTCTCCAAACTAAGAATTTTGAGATTAGTTTTAATGTAATGCCTCAAGTGCATTTTTGCAAAATAGGAGCTCTTTGTAAGATTCCACAACCTCCCTATGCTCTCCTCATCCCCTGCAATAAATAAAACACAAATACTATGGCAGGAACTGCAATACAGGACGCTTTTCCAGTCATGTGGTCATGACCTTAATTCCCTTCCCAGAGTTCAAACTGGAAATCACAAAAGTAAATAAATACAGAAGGGAAGTGAGGAGGGAATGTATGTGGTCAGATTACTCAAGCTTTATACACAGAGGAGATTTTTACTAAATATAATGAAACCCATCTGAACTTTAGAAACATACAACTGTTAATATTTGCATTTCTAAACCAAGATAATTAACAAGTATACAAAACAAGCTGACATACCTGTGAAGAGCAATTGATGGGGGGGATTTCTTCTAAGATTCTTTGCTTCATTAGGCATGTTGAAATTAATTTTTAGCTTTTTTCTCTCATATTTCCTGATTACATAACATCTGTTTAACATGGACTTTTTATGTCCAACTAATTTCAATATTTATTTTGCATTTGTAATTGCTATTTGTTAAAAACACATGCTTGCACTTAAGGCTCAACTTTGCTCTCCAATTTTCCTGCAGTTACTCCCACTAACTTGATTTGTAGTCAAGTTAACAGCTATTGTAACGTTTGCTTGAGAAAGCCCCGTGCCAGGGAGGTCAAGATAGATTTCATTCCTTATTGTCACTTAAATTCACAATACACTTCTCCTTTCCCTATATTCTGCATTTTATTCATGGTTCTGAATAAATAAAATATGACAATATCATGCTGACTTGTAGCTGCGCTGAACAAGTTGCTGTTTGGAAGTCACTGAGTACACACTTCCACAATGAACAAGTTGAAATACTGTAGCCAGTATCTGAGATGACTTTGTTTTGGGAATCAATGCCATAAATGTTCCCACACAGTTTGTTTTCAAGGCCAAATGAAGAACTAGAGGGATTCATAAGCATTTTTATTGTTAGCAGTTCTGAACGTTACTGTTTGAAACTTTCATGAAGCTGATACCCAAAAGTACAATATCATCAGATATCATGATATTATATCAATATTTCTCTGAATAGTGAGGGCTCAGCGAAGCTTTGGGAGCTGTGAGTGAGCATGCAGATCTTTTTATCTTCCTGCAGTGCTAGTCTTGGTGTTGGCAGGATTTTCATCCACTAGCTAAAATTGCAGCACAAGACACAGTTAGGTCTTTTCTATTCTCCCCACCACCCACCGGACCTCCTCCTCCTCTTCCATTCATCCCATAGAAAGAAATTAGACCATCAGTGTTTTGATTATGTCTCACTCTACATGGTGGGTAGACACAGGGTTGAGGAGATTTTGTTGACTGGGGGCACTGAATAATGAGTTGCTGAATGGGAAAGCTATGAGAGGATTTGTGCCACAGAGCTGAATGAAATGGAAACAGAGGAAGCAGAAGACGCAGGAGACCCCCAACAACCTAGCAGGACAGTATCTATAGCAGGACTAAAGCCACCTGATGACTTTATCTAATGCTCTATGGCTTCAAACACCCCCAGGACCACAGGTGAAATTCAGAAATAAAAAGAAATTAGATAAATAATTCAGTGCTAAAATAATGTTATTCCTTGAGAGACAGCCTCTTGAGTTTGGGTGTAGGAATTATTGAATGATGTTACTTAAACTCTTTGATTTGCCTGGGCCTTTCACAGTTTTAATCCAATTGCTATTTTCATGGCTTCACATACCACAGCGGTAGGCACTTTATAAATGCAAAGTATTGGTGATGAAGTAAAAAGAGACTCTCAAAGTAGAACAGAAGTGATAGGACTACTTTAGAAAAAGTGTGTTTGATCACTCTGCTCTTCTCAATAATTCAAAAGAGTTTCACCTTCTCCCTTCAAAATGAATGTTCATCACAAATCATTTTGCCTGGTTGCATTACTGCTGTGTGCTCTGTTATGGTCAGGATTCTGCATGGAATAAAATAGAAGAGTGAAGGATTGAGTCTTGATGTGATACATGTCATGTAACAATAAGAAAACTTCATTTCTGCTGTATCTGTTTAACGCCTACTTTTCTAAATCTTATTTTCTGTCTCACTTTTAACCATTGGAATCTACTTAGATTTAGAAGGCAAAGGGGCAATATGTGATGATCTGGCAGGAATTAGGCAGTCAAGACTTTTTTAGAAAACCTGGGACACTGACATTCCTCTAGATAGGGATATGGCAGGGACTGGCCAAATGAACAGGGACTGGCCAGCTGGAAAGTAAGAAGTACAGACTTTTTCCCAACAGAATGTAGGGGTGTACAAGAGAAAAGTTGGTCAAGTGCTATTCAGTAAGTTATTTGTAGCCAAAAGGACTTCCATGGTAACTTCAATCTTTTTTTATTATAGGTTCCTCCTTTCTAGATGTACTGTTGACTTCATGGAAGCACTGTCAAATTCATGATATGGTAAGAGCACTGTGTTACTTTGGTTCTCTTCTTTAAAGCATCTACTATGATCATCATCATCTCATCTATAGATTTCTTTTGAAAATAAAAGCCTCATTCCTCTCAAACACGTTCTTTGCAGTCTCTTATAAGCTACAACATCTGAAGATTGTTTTTCTAAATCATGTGATGTTAAGAAAAGTTCTGTGCAGAAATTATATGTAATAAACGATGACTTTCAGTTCACAGATATTGAAGGACATTTTGTTCCAGGAAAATTTTAAGAGGGCTGTATTAAAACTTATCTTGCCTTCACGAATGCAAGCACTTGTGTTTTAACTTCCCGCTGAAAAAAACCCCCAGCTTCTGAAGACTTCTCCTCAACTTTTTTTTCTAATGTTCCAGCAATGTGTCCTGTTTTAATCTACTCACTTTCACTTCTCTACTGTTTGAGTATTGATGAACTAGAAAATCTATCACAGTAGTTACAAAGAACCTAAACCTAACTCCAACAGCTTAAGTTAAAAACCTTAACTGTTTTTGATTACCAACTGTGTGATTTTGTGGTCATTAACACAGCATTAATGTTACCATTAACTTACATTAACAAACAAGAGGTACTATGACAAGAAAATAATGGAGTGTTCCAATGAATCTTGTTCATGCAAGTTAATCTACTCCACAGTGATTCAGACCTTGAGTAGAAAAAAGAAAAGAATTATAGTGAGACTCTTTAAAATTAGAATACTTCAAATAATACTTTCTACATAAAACAATGTACATTTAACATTATGGTATTTGCACAGTTGCATCTTTCCATAAACAAAAAAAATGTTTTGGACAGGAATATAGAACTTTGGTTTACTGAATGCTGTTTCCACTAAAATGAGATTAATTGAATGAACTTTAAAGTAGTCAGTGGTAACTAAACCATTTCATTTATTCAAGAATTTAACTATGCATATGGGAAGCCTAATATTTAAAAATTCCTATTTTTAATGATCTTAGTGCAGCTATAATGAGACACATCAGCCCACAGCCAAGAAAAGTTCCACACAATGGAAATCTCATGATTCACCTCCTTCTCTCCTAATATTTTCCCCTCTTGAATCCAGTAATATCAAAATTAATGCCAAGATCTAAGAATTAGTAGTGTGTTAGTAACTAATAATCTGTGAAAGTGAACTCAGTATAGAAGACAGTACATACTTTACATAGGTTTAATAGATAAGTATAACACTAGAAAACAAGAGACTTGTCTGAATGACCCACATCCTGCTTTCATTTATACCAGACCAAATACATTTACAGTTATGGTGGAAAGCTGCTTCTATTTATTATTTATCTATTTATCAAAATTCAGTATAGTGAAATATCTGAAATCATGTTTTTCAGAAACAGTAATAAAACCAAAGACTAAGTTTGCACATGTGCTATTTCATGAATCAGCAGCTATCTCATACAGACAGCTAAAATAAAGGGAATCAAAAAGTGGGTACAAGCAAGTGACTGTACAGAACACTAGAAATCGTTTTTCCTTGAATTTAAGACCTGATCAGTAGTTGCAAAGTTTTGTAAAATAAATGTACTGAAAAATAGTTCAGATTATTTATTCATATAGTCGAGTGTTCTTATGAAATTATGTTTTCCAAAATACTCAATTGCAGCTGTTTGAGTACATATGCCCATCATCACTGATTCAGGACATCACAACAAAATTCAGTCAACAAAATTCCAGCAATTTGAAACCACCCCACAAGAAACAGAGGTTTATTGACATTTTCAAACATCTAGCTTTATTTTCACACTACAAGCTGACTAAAGAAAAGCATCTGTAAAAATTTGATAAACACATTTAGAGAAGTCATTATCCAATTTTGACATTCCATCTAGTATGCCAATCAAGGAGCACAAGCTGTTGTTTCTTTTCCAAAAAGCAAAATAAATGTGTGTATTAAAGCTCTTAATACAATTTAAAAAAGAAAGGAATTCAAACAAACACATCTTTCATTAAAACTTTTAAAAACTCAAATGTACATAAATAAGCCTGAACTCATTTGTTTTCCTGAACAGTGCTCAGTTTCTCAGAGACTGTTCATTACAGTTGGGCACCTCAAGCATTGATCTATACATATCTGAGCTGTCTTTGATCATTCCTTCTTGTCACAAGCATATTCTGCATGCAGAGGCTAGGCCGTTGCCTCATGAATAACATAATTCGAAAGTTTTATATACAGTGCTAATGTGTTTAACTGATTTATCAGTTCTTATCATCAGGAAAATACACACATTCAGTCAGTAACTATACTGTATATATATGTTATTGTGCATTTGTAGAAAAGACAAACTGACATTATTAAAAGCTGTACTCAGCTGAAATCCAAGCTTTTTTGAACACTGAGCTTTCAAATAATTACATAGCTTGACTTTTATGAAGCCTAAATCATGACTCTAGAACTCCAAGTTTTTAAGCACTAATCTCAAAGATTAAATTCCAAGTTTTGACAGCACCTTTGGATGAGTGAGGAGTTTGATGTGACACCTTCCTCTCTGCCCTTCTGTAGAAGCTGTCATTATGTTGGCTCAGCTGAACGAGTTCACATAAAGGAGAACTGTAACGTTAGCACATGAATTATAGGTCTTGCATGTAGATATTGAAGACTCCTATTTGCAAACACAAAAGCTATTAGTCCTAAGGTCCTTTGATTATGCCCAAGGAAGTAAACAGTTTCCTGGGCTGTACTTCCACTGCTTTCTGTTAGTGCATATTACCACAGATGATTCCAGTCCACTTAGCAGGAAAAAGCCGAATAGGAGAGCATTTCCATCATAACAAATCTGTGCTAATCGAAGTAAAAAGCAGTGATAATGCTATTTCTCTTGACCACATTTGTTGCAACTAATGTTGCACAGGAGAGACTGTGGCTCATATGAGTGAGGAAAATTGGTATGTGGAAACAGAGAGAAGCACCTGAACATCAGCTCCATGCTGTATTCTTCATCCTGTTCTAATGATCTAATAATATTCTAGTCCACCTAACATTTAGTACAAAGCATTGGCAGGTTATAGAAATGTCTTACCTACTTTTCTGTGCAATGAAGATTTGCATAGGACTAATTACAGCAAACAATAATAAATAATTGCACACTAACAAAAAGAAGCTATTGAATTTGTTCACACATACAAGATGTGCTGTAAAGACATGCACTGTAAATTTCTCTCTCTATGAAGATGTATTCATCTATGCATAAATAGCTAAAATTACTTGTGAAGCCAACAGATGCATGAGCCAGAACCCAATCCTCACTGAAAAGACAGTTAAAGAGTGGTCCTTTCTCCATGCACGCTTATTTTGCATTCAGCCAACGGATTCAGAGGGGATTCTATCAGACTGAAGAAAGCTTTTTACTCTCATTTATGCAGCCTCAAATTCTGGGAATTACAGATACTCCTGAGACATACTTTATGATTGTTCCTTGTCTTTGGAAAAAGACAATAGAGAGCTTTAGTCTTTGAACAGATTACAAAAGCAAATCTAAATATTGTAAAGGATTCAGCTGCCATGGCAAGGAGTTTCTGATTCATAAATCAAATAAAATGAAATTTCTTTTACTTTTCCATTTGCCAATTCAATAACTTACAGCTACACAACACAGGCATTACTGAGGCAACTTGTGTTCCTGACTGCTATCCTATTGCCAACTGTCCTGTCTCCTGACCAAGTCTATTAAGCACAATGCATGTTCTGAGACCATATAAAAACTCAGCAGACACAGATTAATACCTCACAACCTATGACTTTCTACTTTACCTTTCCAAAAAATGCCAATGGGCAATCTCTGGGAAATTATCGGGAGGAACATTACCACTGTGAGGTACATGCTATTTTTATTATCAGGTCAATATCCTCCACAGCACTGCTTATCTTCCTAAAACTTTCACACAGTTTCTGTGATTACCAACTTTTTTTTTTATGTTACTGCAATTTTGGATTAAAAAATGCCTTTCCATACTCACTTTACTAGACCTGCCTATGGCCTGACCTAAAATCGTTCACTTCTACTTCAGGCAATTTCTAACCTAAGCACTAATAATTTTGCTCCTTTTACTTTCTCAAGTGCTTCTTCCATATTTGCATTCACGACTTCCTCTTAGCTTTAATTCTCTATCCTTTTTCTTCCAGTTCTTACAGATTTCACCTATATCTCCTGCAGCTTCTCCCTAACCTCTATTACTTGGGTTTTTTTCCTCTCTCAAAAATGTTCAAAAAGATGTTGAAAGAAAATACACCTTACTTACCTTCTAAACCATTTTGCAGGTTGTTTGCTGGCTTATTATCCAAATTCAAACCTCTTACTGCAGTCCTCCACCTTCACCAAATTTTCTTTGGATTTCTTGAGTCTATATTTTCTTTTATGTTTTGGGAATCTTTTTTCCCTGAAAACAATGTGAATTTAAATATGTGGATCTGGCTACAGAATTAGGTTTCCATCTACAATATGGTCACTTGTCACCCCTAAATCTTTCCAGCTGATCCCATCACTTCAGACTTCCCAGCATAACACCATCTATAGCTAGTATTTACTCATCCTTATCCACTTAAACACTTTAACAGTGGATCTTTTTAAAAAAATATGGATCATTTTGACAAAACCAGATCAACCACACATGTAGTTATGTCATTCTATCTGAGGAACCTCTAGCAGGAGTGAGGTGGGGAAGCAGAGGTAAATAGCCATGAGGGTAGGCTGAGTACCCTGTCCAGGCTGAAGTCAGTGGCATGCCTGCTGGTAGCCTAATTCTTTAATTCCCAGTCTTATCCTCAAAGAAACAAAACTAAATAAAAAAAGGATGGATGAACAAAATCTATCGTGATAAAACCCTTACTTATTTATTTATTCTTCCATTTTATCATTATTTCCTCCTGAAACTTCAAACTCTTTTTAAAGCACGGATCTTATCTTACATATTGATGAAGCTACAAGAGTATTTTCAGCTCTAAAAGGCTAATGGCCATCCACATTGTAAAAATTCCTCCCACAGCTTGAAGTGGTGGTGGGGCCAGAAAGGATCTCCACTGAGTTGTAAATGTTTCCTGCAAATTTTTAATAATATAAGTACTGTTTACTCACAAAAGCATTCACTTCAAATCAATACTGCTACTTGTATGAACATCACTAAATGAATGCTTGCAATACAGAGACTCCTGTTATTTTTAAGAACCTTGGTTTCCTACAGATTTGAATTATTTAAACAGTATGTTTTCCCTCTCTTTGTATATTATGTGTATGTACAATATTTCAACTCATAAAAAGTGACATGCAAAAACGTATGTGCTGCTTATATTCCAAGTTAAGTTGTTTTTCATATTCATGTACAGCTTTTTTATAATTGGAAGATTCTAATATCAGATAACAATCACAGAATGTGCTTCTTACATGCAGACAAAACATGTAGACAGGGGGTGTAAATGTTTTGTTGTGACAAATGGACATCATATTTACAGAGCACAGATTTATTTGTTGTTACAAATTATATGAATGCTTAAATTCCAATTATGATTCTAGAAACCATCAATAATTAGTATTTTTAGCAGATTACTTACATTATCAACAGTATTACATTTGGCAATCTACAGATTGGTTAATTTTTTTCCCAATTCCTTCCTTTTTTTTTTTTAATTTTGATTTCTTCCTTTTCTCCTACCTCTATTTTTGTTATTTTTATTCGTAAAAATGGTCACCAGAATCCACTGGTTTCTCTTGGGTTTACATTATTCTTTCTGAGCCGCAGTGCAACTCCCTATCAGCATCACTACAAACCAAGAATATATACTTCCTTTTTGAACAGATAAGTAAGATAGTCTGTAGATGAGAGAGGAATATATGAATAGAAATGCATTTTATTCCAACTTACAGTCATGTTGTGGAATACAGAGGGAAAAAATATTAGGCAAGTGCGAGAAAGTAAAAAAAACCCAACATATTACTAGGCTACTTTCTTACTTCTATCTTCCCTTTGTATAGCTAGTATCACCTAATTACCATTTTCTTGATACTGACTTAATGCCTCGCAGTGGGATTGCTATGTTATTGGTATTACCAATTGCACTGCAGGTGACTTGCTTGATACCGTAGATGTTTGCTAAGAACTAGCATTCCTGTAAAAATCTATAATTCTACCTTGAGAAGTCTGTAATTGTTCCTCTTAAAAACACCTAAACCCAGGGCTATCAATAATTCTTTCCTCTGAAGTCGCCTTGATGCTTGTAGTTGTATTTGCCATGTGTATCTTCAGAAATGCAGAAAAAGTTCTCCTAGTGACACTTGCCAAAGTCTTCCAATAGACATTCCTTTGTACTTGAGCAGGTCTGCCACTGAGAAAAATGTTGCATGTTAAGAGTTTCAAAAGCCACAGGAAGAAGGATTTTTCTTTAAATGAAGTTCCAGATAAAAACAATACCTTGTCTAGAATTCTCCCTTTGTACTCATGTTCTATTTTGTATTCCAATGGAATTGAAAATTACCTAAAATTTTCTATTACAGCTGCAAGGCACTTCCCAATTTAATTAGGAAAATATGGGCTTCAAAAATTTACTAGCAATGAATATCATACACCACTAGCAATAGGTCTGTTTGTTGCAATAGGTCTGCGTGCAGGCATTCCTGACTTGGTGTTTTGGTTTGGGTTTTTGTTTTCTTTTCCCCCAAGGACTTCCATCTGACTAAATTACTGTAAGAACTGCCCAGTGCTGTTTGGTCTGTATAAGCAGTAGGGGAGATATAGCTTGTTACACCTCACGTTCCCCCTTTTCTCTTCAGCTGCTGGTCACTGCTAGTACTGGACTAAAATTGTCCTCCCTGATTGCAGACATTCTGCTCCACTAAAGATGCCCCAGAACCAGGTCTCCAAACTGCCTTTGGGAGTTGTCTGGAAGTGTTTGCATAGTGTGAGCCAAAATTTAGGCAAATAATATAACAATATGGCTGTTTGAGCTATAAATATTCCCTAGCATTGTTTCATTTTCCTGCAGACTTGGCTCTTGAGCCTTTGTTGCAACAGAACTGTCCCTACAGTGTAGCAGCAATGGGTGCACTGGGTGTCACACACCAGCAATTGTAGGGTGCAGATAGCATTCACTTGAATACTTGGTTCTCTTATGATTACTTTGGTTTGATTAGGCATTTTAATGAACACATTTCTGGAGTTTATTTTAAGCCTATCCAGGTCAAAATGTTCTCATTTTGTGTGTGAAACTGGGGAAATGGTTTAACGTGTAGGAAGAAAGAAAAAATCTGCTGGGTTGGTGGGGAAAAGTGAAGCTTTAATATAAATGCAAGCCACTCCAGTCCAGTTTTTTAACAGGTATGATATATCTTCTACAAGAAAATCTGTTCTTTGGCATGGCAACACTGTATATGTCAAAGTAAGCATACTCAGACACAATTAGATGGCAACTACTAGGTGCTTGTGTCTTCGGCTGTTGTTACAATAGCAAAATTACCCATTACAGGGTGAGCACAAACTTGTCCTTCTTTCACAATGAGGTGTATTTTAACAGAAAAGTGCAACGTTTTTTGATATCTGAATTGGTAATGCTTTGAGCAGCATGGGCTTGATTGTCAGAAGGGTTGGGTACCCACAACAACAATTTTGTGTTCACTTGAACTTTCTTGAAGACCAGACTTAAAGTTCTTAAATAAATGGTGATTTCAAGGACAATGTATGATTTTTTTCTCTCTCTCTCTCTCTTTTTTTTTTTTTTTATCTTTTATTTTTAAATGGAATGCTCATTGGAAATCTGCAGATTTCTTTCTTTTGAGGGAGAAGGTATTTGGGCAATAGTTGGTGAGCAGAATACAGATTGAATTGAGCACCAGTCGTCTTTGCAGCAACTACCTATCTAAAGGAGCTCGCAAATTTGAAGAATGTTAATCCTCTCCAAGATTCATTTGTGCTGAAATTGCTGCTTTCATAGAAAATAATGGGATTTGTTTGGATGACCTTGTATATCATGTCTCCATTTGCTTGGAACATCGTCCATTCACATCAAACACAAGATCTGCCAGTTATTGGCATCTACCAGAAAAGAAAACAAATTTAATAGTTTGGAAAAGTAGACTTGAAAGAGATTTGGGTTTTGAATTTTAACTGATTCTAGGTATATAACTTCTGTTAAGACCAATTGTATGTTTCACAAAGACTATGTATTTCAGGCTGGATTGTGCCTTTGGGCATTATCCTGTAATGGAAGTAATTTGTGATGTAAGCCAGAAGGAGGATCATTCCCAAGCACAGTTTTCCAGGCTTACCCTGTGTTGGCTGGAGGGGAGGGAGTGTGCCACATGAGTCATTTACAAGCTGCAAGGTGCTCAAAGAGCTGCAGCAGTGCAGAGATTTAGCTATATGAGAAAGCCAAACACAGCCCCCCCCAAAATCTTAGTGCAGCTGTGCTGAGAAAGGTGGGGAAAGGGAAATCTGTCTTGTACAGGTTTGCTAGATGGTCTCACAGGCTAATGATTTACCTCAAGGGAACAACGGGATGCTGTCCTAGAACATAATAGCTGATAAGTAGGAGATGGGGAAAAGAAATTCTGATTGTGAAAAAGTACTTGTGGTACTCAGGATAAAAATAAAAGAAGATAATAGCATGCCAATACATGTTTTCAAAATTACTGACCTCATCTTACCTGATGTAATTACAGGGTAAGTCTTCACCTGTCTAGAAATTCTCTGCATTTATGCAGGGTGGATTAGGTTAGAGTCAGACATGCTCTATTACAAATTGTCTTTCCATTTTTTTAAAAAAAGTTAAATATTATGTAATTTTATTTTGAAGGAGTCCTTTACCTGTATTTTGCCTACTTAGCACTCTTATGTAATGTTTCCAGCCTTGCTAGGACAACACATGAATAAAACAGCATACACAAAAATCCTCTAGCCTCCAGCCATACTGCTATGGACTACGATCATGTTAGATCTCATTAGATAGCCAAGATCAGCTTTTGTTTGTAACCAGAATGCAGGGTCAAAAAAAGAAAAAGGCAGAACAGGTTATGTGATGCAGGTGTACCTATGTATGGATATAAGTGCATTTCCTGCATGCAAAAAGATGTTTATGAACAGTGGAATGCTAATAAAAATTTCTTTTTTTCATGAAATGTCCAGAGTAGAATTGCCTATGCGACCTTATTTCACCTCTTAGTGCACAATCATTATGATAAAGACCAGCTGTACAGTCACATATTTATTTCTCCATCTATCCTTGCCTTATGCAATACTCATGAATGGTACTCAGGATGCAAAGCAATGCCCTATAGTAAAGGAGGACACTGTGTAGCTCAAGTCTCATTCACATCCCTGAAAACTGAAGCAGCTGAAGGCAAGAAGAACAAGGACTGTCATAAGTTTAGGGAGAAGAATGCTTGGCTGGTAAACTCAGTTCTGACTGACACAGAGGCATGTTATGGTTGCTCAATCACTCAAAATAGACTTAGAAAGATTAATATATGTTTGTTCATATTATGGGTGTTCAACTTGAGCATGCAGGATCTGATTTGGAGAAGAAAAACCTCTTGATTCCCACTGGTTCTACCAAAGCCAAGTTTCTCAATTTATATGTAATTTTAATTTCTCCAAATGCATTTCTTTGCATTTCTCAAATTGCCAGAAACTTTTTAATGTTCTTTTTTTCCTCTCTCTTTTTAATCTTCCAGCCCACATAGTCTTTTCTTCTTGAGTTACTACTTGTCCTTGCAAAGGCATACTTTCCAGTGTCATGTCTGATTAACCCTGTAAATGTGGTCTCTCAGCTTTCAGTGTTACATTCAACCATAAGTGCCAGTCATCAGCCATCATTTAATTCTGGCTGATATACCACAATTAAAAAAAAAACCAAACACAAAAACACACACACACACAAAAAAGCCCTGAAAGTATATTCTGAATTCTCTTTCTATGGAAAGATTATCATATAGAAAATTAATGCATAAGAACAGATGGTGCAGACCAATGAATTTGATCATAAGCTGCCTTATCTCACACTGTTCACAGACTTATTTATTACAAAACTCACAAACCACAACATGCTCATCATAAATTGTACTTGTTAATTAACCCTTTCAAGAAGAGAAAAAGGCAACAATTTTGAAACCGGGAAGATGTTTGGGGTACACAAGATTCTCACTGATTTTTAATGCAGATGTCACTTTTGGTTTCTATGAATAAAATAGCATACGAAAACAGTAATTTTGAGGACATAAAGCTTGTTGTATGCTGTTTGCTCTGATCATGATTGTTTCAAAAAACATGGTACACAATGGTTGAAAGATCAAACTTTCCAGAGTACAAAGCATTCAATAGTTAAAAACTCTTCCCTCTCGCAAAATGTCTAACCTGACCAAACAGTTAAAAAGGGTACCACAAAAATGTTGAAGATTTCCTATTTTTTATTCCATTCCCCTACATAGTGGGTACAACATTCAGGTACTTTATTTGCCCTCTTTTAAAAAGAGCTGCCTTGCTTTTATTTCTTCTGTCATTTATTACCAGATTTTTACTTGCATTGTGCTCTGCCACTTGAAAATTTCAACTGAAAAGGTGGTAATAGAAGTAAGTTAGCTTCACTATATAGATAAATACAGTCTTAAGAGCACCGTAAGACAAGTAGAAGGAAAAAACCTGCAGAATTTTGTGAACATTAATGATTCTGTAGAAAGAAAGCAAGAACAACAATGATAACATGCAGTCAAAAATAGATGAAGGAAAAGTCTTTCAAAAATACTTTTCAGTCTAAAGTAATATCCCATATTTATCAACATGGAATGGAGTTGATTTTAAAAATGTGGGGTAGTTTAGTTTGATATTCTCTAAGGTATAGCAAATTAATCAAAACAAAACCAAGACATATATGGATTTAAATGATGATACCTAACTCTGTCTTAATTTAAAAGTTTGAAAAATGCAGAATTGTCTCTTCCTTTAACAACCTTGGCCAACTTCAAGTAATTCTTTCATTTAGCATTTATTGCCAGTCAACTAATTCTCCCTTTCCTGCTGTCATGGTAAATACATACAACATGTACGAAGAAATAAAAAAACCAAAACCAACCAGAACCCTACAAGCCTATAGTTATACTGATGGTCTCGAAGGGATTACATATAAAATAGCCATGAAAGCAGGGTTATTTTACAATTACTGCTATTATTACAGTTGTTATTTTTGCATCTGGTATTGTTTTAGCTGTCTTCTGCCAGTGCAATAGGAGACACTAGTAACTCTTTGGAACTTGAGCTGAGGCTTGCAGGCTGCTGAGTCATGCTGACAGATCTGTGCAAATCCAGTATGTTAGTGCTGGACTCCAACTAATTGCTTACTGCCTGCAAAGACAAAGTTCTTTATTTTAGGAAAGTGTAAGTGCAGTGAAAGTGATGTAAACAAAACTGTGTGCTTCTCCCATACTAACATCAGTAGAAAGGGAAGAAATTGCCTAAGCAAGGTGTGTTATACAGCAGCAGCCCTGTGCTGAGAGCATAGATGTTTAAATGCAATCAAGAAAAACAGATTATAGGCAACGAGTTAATCTTAGCGTAACTTATTTCTGCTCCTGTAGCGGGGTGGGAGGAGGGAAGGGAGTGGTACTTCAGAGATGCAGGAAAGGGATGTGAAATATTGGGATTGTATGACATGACTAACAAGAATAGTGAGCCCAGCACAAGCTACAGAGCACTCGCTGTGAAGTACAATGTTTTGGGAACCTTAGGAAGCATCTCTGTGCTGGTAGTCAAGGCAGAGGTACAAAAGTGCTGGTCCATACACTTTCTGCCCAGAATTCTCGGTTACTTTTAAGGATAACTCTTAGCCACGTTGCAATGGAGCTCAGCTGCTGTCCTGCAGAAGGAAAAATGGAAAGCCTAAAAAAACGCCAGCAGACATTTTGTTTGCATGCATTAGGTTGCACATGAACAGTTATGCCGTGGAAGTGATCTAAGTAATGCTCCTGTTCCTTCTTTTTCAACTGCATTCTTTTGCTGCATATTTTGTTGAGCACTGTGCATAACCAAGCTATAATGCATGCAATGTGCTGAACTTTCCCTCATTTTGGTTCAGCATCAAGTGTACAACTGCTCTTGGAGGAAACTTCCAGCAGGAGTAGCCAGAAAGTAGACCCTGATGAACAAAGGCTTTCTGGGATTCTGTGAAAACAGCATTCTCCCAAGGTCTTGCTTGCTTGTAACCTATTCCAAACATACATCCTTGCCAAACTTCTTGCAACTCTTACTCCCTAATGCTTACTTCACCTTAATGGATTGTAAGCAGAAAAGTAACAAAACCACAGGTTAGTGATTCCTTAGGTAAAGCAAAGTCCTTAGGAACCGGTTCATCTTCACAATACTGACAATGACTATAGTGGGAAGTGATTTTGTCACATTTCTGAGCCTGAATCCCCTTCAGCTCTGTCCCTAGACCTGATCTGAACAGCTCACTGCACTGCTCCTGGGACTTCAAGCCACCCCCAAGCCCTGCACCTTTAAGTATTTAGATCCAAATTTACTCAATGTATCATAAGGATTTTTTAACTCACTTTCTATATAACAAGTCAATATCTACACATTGAAAGGGAAAACATATTTACATGTTTACCTACCTAGTAGTTCTTGGAATCTACTGAGTAAATAATAGATAAAATATATTGTCCAAAATGTATGTATGCAGTTCCGTATGTATGTGTCAATATGATCCAAATTCACAAGTCAGATCTATTATACAACTTTGGATCATTAAAACACCATCCTTTAACTTTTTGTTGTTATTTCAGTAAGACATATGTGCTCAGAATTACATAAACAATAATGAAAACTGAAAAGCAACAACAAAATAGGACTGTCATTTACATCTCGATTCTGCACACATATTTTGATATTAAATACCATTTAGAAAACACCTCAGCCACTGAACTGTGCTTCTGTGTGCAGTACCTAATGCTATTCAAAACCAGTGTACCCCCCAAGGAAATACATCTCCCACACCTGGAACCTCTAAGACGTGATAGTTTGTGATGCCGTCACGACAATATGATTGAGTTCACTGTCATATGTATGTAAAACATTGTACAATTCAGTTGGTTAGTTTTCACACCAAACATTTCAATTTCTTGTAGATTTCTGTATCTTTAAGGACTTCCTTTTTTGTGTGTGTTTGTTTGTTTTAACCCTGCTCAGATGTACAGCTCTACTCCTGAGAGCCAAACTTAGCAGCATGAAATGCCAGAAAAACCTCAGTGCCAAAATAAAAAGCAAGCAAGAAAGTATAACTGGTTTGGGGTTTTTTTTTTTATATATATATATATATATATATACATATATATATATATAAAACACCAAAACCAACTTTGGCCACTGTTCTTTTTATACTTCATAAAAGTTGAGAGAAAAGAAGAAAGGGAGCATTTCTTTTCATTTTCTGGAAACACTGGGGAAGAGATACAGGACAGGAAAGAAAGAAGGAAATGGTCAGGGCAAGGGAAAAAGCTTTGTGTGAGGATGTGAAGAAGGCAAGCTGGTGCCCTCACCAGTCTTTTATATAGCAGGGCATCCTCTTACTGGCCAGAGTAATTTTTATAGAGTAATAACTCGACTGTATGTCCTGCCTCCTGACCTGGATGAAAAGAGAGGGGTTGTAAAAAAAAAAAAAGACTGAGGAAGAAGAAGGAGGGAGGGAGCAGAGGAGTATTGCCTAGATTGCTCCCTCCATCACAGTACCTGGTTTACAGATGCACACTTGTATTCCTCCGTTAATTTATCTCACACAGATGTCTCTGGCTGCTCTTCCCTCTACTGCTGAAGCAGTAATTAAGTATGTTTTGGGGGAGACTGTTAGCCGTGAACATTTTGGGGGCCAGCGGAGTGAGGACACGCGTGTTGCTGGCAGGGCCTGGTGCAGCTGCGTGCAGGGCTGGTTGGGCTGGGGCTAGGGCTGGGGCTGGAGCTGGAGCGAAGCTGCTCTCGGCCCAGCCGCTGCGCTCTGCCGCTGCCGCGTTAGTTAATAAGGAGGCAAGCGAGGAGAGCTGGAAAGGGAGAAGCCAGCGTCTTGGGGAAACTCAGCAACAGTAGCACGCAGCCGGCTCCCCTATATTTCTTGTCCGTCACAGGCAAAGGCACAGAGCTGCTCCAGGGCCGCTCCCCTGCGCGCTGGGGCCCAACGCCGAGCGCTTCCATGGCGGTGATGGGAGGCTGCGTCGCCTGCGGTGCCGTGCGAGGGTGCCCACGCGTGCCCCCCCGCCGCCGAGCCCCCCGCCCAGTGCCCCGCTGCTCGGGCTGGGGCACGCCCGCCCAGCGAGGGACCCCTCCGAACGCGCTCGCTTCCTTCCCACCTGGGGCAGTAACTTTGTTACGGGAAGCCGCCGGAGGCCCGGATGGAGGGACAGCCAGCGGGGCAGAGGCCACGAAACAAAAACAACCCGTAGGTGGGACCGCCGGTACCTGCCCTGCGCCCCGCGGCGGCATGTGCGAGCCGTGAGCCGCAGGCCAGGAGGCGCCGAGGCGCCGCTCGGCACGGCCGGGGGGCACCGCAACCGCAGCCCCAGTGCGGGGCGCGGAGACACCCCGAGCGCGAGTGGCAGCGAGGGAACCCCCGTGCGCGCCCCCCCCCCCCGCAGCTGCAACGGTCGGAGCGCTGCCGAATTGTTATAAATTGAGACCACAATCACCGCACAAACCCTGAGCTGGGGCGGCAGCAGGGGTACCCCTCGGTGCCTGCCCGCCAGCGGTGCGGGAGGGGCGCCCCACGCAGGGAACCGGGCCGGGCTGACAGCCCGGCGCAGGCGGCGAGCTGGGCGGTGGGGCTCCCCCCTTACGTGTGGGTGCACAGCTCCCCCCCCCTCCCCCGCCGAGGAGTAACGCCAGCGCACACACCGCGGAGCCTGGCGCCGGACCGGGGCCGCCGCCGGGGCACGGCACACACACCCCCCCGAGCAAACCCCGTCCCCGCTCCGCGCTCCGCCCGGCGCTGGGGGCGAGCGGCGCCGCACCGGCGGGGCCGGCGGGGCAGAGGGCGGCGGCGCCGCCGCGGCCGGAGGGCAACAGGCTGGCGGGCGGCGCCGGGCGGCAACTTCGCGCAGCGCCGGCAAGTTGCGCTGCCGCGCAAGACGCGCCCGCCTCCGCACCTCGCCCGCGCAGCCGGCTGCGTGCCCGCGCCTCGGTGTGAGTATGTGTGTGCCCGCCTGAGTGCGTGCGTGCGAGCGCGTGTGCGAGCGGCACCTGCCGAGGCCGGGCGGCCGCCGCGGCGCGGTGCGGGTGCGGAGCGCAGGGCGGCGGCGGCGGGAGCCGGGCGGCTGCGGCGGGCTCGGGGCGCGCTGGGTCCGGGCTGGGTCCGCGCCCGCGCCCGGCGCCGCCGCTGCGCCCTCCCGGCTGCGAGTCCGCCCGGCTCCGGATCACGTGGCGGTTGCCGGAGGCAGAGACTAGAGAGGAGAGAAAAAAAAAAGCGCCTCATTCCTTCTTCCACCGCCATACTGTATTTTATAGTAACTCTCATTTTTATTCCTCCCTTTTACTCCCGCTCGGTGAGTACCTTTCCGCTGACATTCTTGTCCTCCTTTTTTTGTCCTGTTTTTTTCCTTCCTTTTGGTTTTTTTTTTTGTTTTTTTTTTTCTTCTTTTTTTTTCTTCCTCTTTGATTATTGTTTAAATGGATTTGATCTCTTGCTGATGACAAGTTTTTTTTCCTAGCATGCGATGGTTACTAAACTGTGAGCAAAAGGTGCTGCTGGGGCCGGGAGTCACTGGGAATGAAAAATGATAATATTAATAATACGGACTTGCCAGTCCAGCAACAACTGATATACATTTAGTAGCTATATATCTATATATGCAACTGGTTTTGTTGTGGCACGGAAAAGCAATGTGAAATATGATGCTTATTTTTCAAAGATAAGAGAAAAGGCATGTTTCTAACTCTTTTTGCAGAGGATTTTCTCTGGTGGTGCTTTATTTTTTATTTTTGGGTGTTTTTTAAGGGTTTTTTTTTCATAAAGAGATGGGAATTGTAAATTCATTTTACAGCAGTGTTTACACAGAGTTTGTAATCTTGCAATTCTGGTGGAAGCCACAGAGCAAGATGTTAATTTTATTATTTTTGTTATTGTTTCTTTTTTTTTTTTTTTTTGACACTCAGTGCAATCATCAGGGTTTGGTTTTTTTCTTTTTCTTCTTTTTCAGTTTTTGATGCCTGTTTATAATGTGAAACTTTTCTTGCAGCGTGTTATGGTTATCATTTTTAAATACTTTTTTTCCTCCCTAAAGATAACAAAGCAAAACAGAAAGCTAAAGAGATGATCCTTACTTTTGCAAATTTTGCACCTTGACTTTTTTATGCTTTTGCCAGCAGTATTTTATGATGGTTATTATTATCATGATGATGATGATAGATATATACATATATACAAATAAATACATTTTCAAATGATGGCAGTGGAAGGTTTTCCTGGAGAATGAAGTGCGGTTTGGTTTCCTTGTCAACGGAAGATGAAGTGAACAACTGAACATCTCCCCAGTGCAGGTACTTCATCTCCTTGTAGGCGTTTCCACGCTGTGTAAATTACATTGTGAGAGATTTTTTTTTTTTTTGGTAAGAAATTTCTTTCCACCCCTAACTAAAGGTTTCTGTGTAATACACATGAGGACTGAACTAAATATCTCTGCCTTGTGATTGCTTGGATGTGTGCAAAATGTTGCACTAATTGAGCCTAGGTCGGTTTAAGCTGAAGAGAGGTTTTTTATGTGCTGTGCTGTATAGGGGAAAGGCAGCTGGGGAAAAAAAAAAAATTAATCAGAACCCCCGCGCTTCCCCCTGCCTTCCCATTTAAAAAGAAAAAAAAGAAAAAAAAACCTCAAACCGAAACTGGATGAAACCTTGAGATCCTCCTTATGAGTACAAATACTTGTAAGACTTTAGACAAAAGCAGGACTCCTGGCCCTGTATTGTGGTGACTGGTGTGTTTGTGTGTGTCTGTTTAAAAATTATCCATTAGAAAATATCTATGAGAGAAACAGCAAAGGAGGCTCCCTCGGAGAGCTGGCTCACTGCCACGCCAGGCATATTTCGTAGCCCTAAGGGCAGCAAAACCCTTATATCCAACTTCTGCTCCTCATATTAAAAAGGCGTAAACAAGGCAGCAGGTTGCCTCTTATGAATTTAATTCATTGGGATGGAGATTAATCAGAAGCAGATATTTGCCTGGAGGTGTTTCGTTTTGTGTTGATGGTTATTAATGCCACTGGCTGACAGGGAATGGGAAACACTTACTTTCCGTGACGGTCACTGAGAGTTCAGGATTGGAGAGGAAACTGTTACTTCTCATGGAGAGCACTTAAATGCTTAACAGAGGCTGCCCCTGGTATGGAGACAGGATATTGGTTCTCTAAAATACAATTTGGAAAGATTTTTTCAGATGACAGTTTTTGGGTGGGTTTTTTTCGTGTTGCGCACCGCCCTCCCCCCCCCCCCCCCCCCCCCCCCGATAAGACATACAGTGCAATGTTATGCTCAAGTTGAAGTGCTTAATGCTGGGATCTGCAGTGTTCTCTGTTGCTTACTTTGTTGTGATGGGATTGCTTAATGTATTTTATATAAACAGCTTTTAGGGATCTATGACTAAGGGTATGCTGTGTATTCAGATGTGAAAACTAAAGTTACAGGGGATATATTTATTTTCTTACTGGCATATAAGCAAATACAATTCATAAGTCTACAAATGCATTTAGAAGTTTGAGGCTTCTAACACTTATATTTACATTCTTGTAACTTATCATCTTCCTTTAAAGTAGAAATGTGTTTAAGTCTTCAGCTTTCTCTTGTGCAATTAGTCATGTTGAAAAATACCTAAATTCATTTGTCTTTGTAGAAACATATCTATTATATATTTACAGTGGCCTTTTCCAGCTTAAATGTAATAAAAATATTTAGCACATATGTCAAAGCAGAAGCCGTGCATAAATGATGGAATACATTTGGAAGTATATCAGGGTCAATAATCCATGTGTCTAAAAAAATGGTCTAGATATTTGCATGATAGATTATGATGACTTCTCTGAAATAGTTAAGATCTGTTGGGTCAATATTCCACGTTTTAAGAAGGCTCAGCCTGCTTATTTTTTCATGATTTGGTTTGAAAGCAAGCCATTAAAATACCAGAGTGAATGAAACTTTATCCTCCACCACCATTTTTCTTTCCATCCCTCCTTATTTTTAATTTAAAGTTTTTCTTTACATTATGTGGAACTGCCAGTAAGCAAAATATTTTTGATATTGCTAAAGTACTGAAAGAAAGTTACTAGGCTAGCAGTTTCCAGAATGGTATTCCTTTCGTCCTTTCTTTAATATTGCAGGTGTGTTGTATGAGTAATTTTGTACAGATAGTTGCTGACTAAAGATCTAATTCCTGCTCATTTAGTTCTGTCTTGGAGTCTGAGAAAGAAAGTTTTAGGAATGCACTATTTTCAGCACCCAGATTTCATCTACAAAGCGCCTGTTGTCTGAGTAGCATGGTAATTAATATACACACATTTCATTTGCAGCAGTCTGAAGTTATATGATTTCATATGTATCAAACAGCATAGGGACTTTAAAATAGGAATAAAGGAGCTAATTTTGAAAGAGGATACCTCTGCCTCCTGCAGAATGTGGGCACAGTAGGATTTGGGTTGGTGGAATCCAGCTTAGTGTTTCCATAGTTATGCTATGACTAACACTGTTGAAAGCATGTTTGGAAAGCCATAGTTAGTGTAAAAGACAATTGTCCTTTTGTACCTTTGCGATAAATACAAATTTTGCCTAAGAATTGCAGCATTGTTTCTACAAGTGATGATATAATTCTATTTCTTGTATTTAGTATGAGATGCTATACTTATTAGCAAATAAAAACGAACAGGTGAACAGAAGTTACTAACTGAGTAGTGCCTAGAACGCTGTTGCATAAAGACACTGTAGTGGCCTGAACAGAAGCGTATCTGCTCACATGTTTCTACACAGGAGATAGGACTATGGAGGCCTGTGGAATGATCAGCTCCATTTTGCTTTGGTGCTAGGCTGGTCGTCTTGTTTTGTTCAGATTCGGAAAGCTCCAGTTTACATTTAGCTGGGACGTCACTCCCATTGCACCTCTTCAAAGGCTGGGGCACAGCCTCACTCTTTGGCTGTTGGAAACCTCATCCCTGTCCTATATTTATTCTCAGAGAGTTTACGTTCCTTTATTTTTGTGCCAGTGCAGTTCCTAATCAGTAAGATTCCTTCACCATGTCTCTGCTCCTCTTCAGAGTATATTTCTAGACAGCAATCACAGCCCCCTTTCACTTACGTTTGCTGGGGAGAGGTTCCCTATGGTGCAGCCAGTGCTGGGAAGGGATGTTGGGACTGGCTGTGACCAAAGTCATACTGCAGCAGAAGCAGGGCAGCTGCATTCGAATCTTCTTCCACCCACTGTTCTGCTTTCAGCTGCGAACATGGCGGTCCTGCTTCTGGCTCTTACATCAGCCTGAATGTTTCCACCTGGAGCTGCACTGGTGGACATGCCTTCTTCTGGTGAAACAGGCTTTGTGCCCTGCAGACCTTCCCTTCACTCCCCCTAAGTGATCTGAATTTCTCTGACTAGAACGTAACAGCAAAGGACTCCCAGGAATTTCTCCTGCTACAACTGATTTTTAAACTCCCAAGAATCTTCTACTTATTGTTTTAGTATTTGTATTCATACCGGCCGGGGGAACCTGAATGAGCTTGAGCCAATGCTGTATCAGGGGCTGTCTTCTATCAGGAATAAACATGAAAGTTGGCTGAAATGCTTTATAAAATATCTTTTCTGTATTAGTTTCTTCCCAGGTTGCTTATATCTTAGCTTTCTAGTCTTCTAAAGCGTTATTCTAAAAGCAGTTTATTTCTCTTTTACAGTGTAATTTTTCCTACTGTCTTCATTCCCTGCATTGTGGGTTTAAAGAGATAAAAACATTAAAAAGCTTAATAGTGTTTAAAGTGTAGGATTGTAAAGACTGATAGGTCTGCTCTTCGATTAACGTTTTTAATTTCCCTTGGTCTTCTTAGAGGATGCGGTGCTCTGTCAAATTCTGGAGCTGAATCCTTTATGTTTTAACTACTTACAGAATTTCTGATCAGAAGGCTAAAGGTGACTATTTCCTGATGAAAAATTATGTAATTTGTGACACCATCTACATAGTTATCCAGTTTGCAGCATCCTTAAACTTGGATGCAGACTGACAGAAGAAAACAAAATGCTACTTTTAAATGAAGTGAAGATTACAGTGTAACGTTTTCACCTTTGTTAAGGTACCAATATTAATTTATGATCTTTGAACAGTTACCAGAGTAACATGGCTTGAAGATTATTGTTTTGCACATCACACATTAGAATAATTTGTACCATTTTTTTTTTATCTTTGCTCTTTCCTATTTCAAAATGACGCTGTAATCTCTATAATGTGCTTAATCCTTCAAAAGCATTTATACCATGATTTTGGAAGTATTTTATGAGAAAGTTTATTTTTGGCACAAGTAAATGTGATTTTCTATCTCAATGCATCATCTGCCACCAATTAAAACAAACAATCAAGTAGACCTTCAAATTACTAAGTAAATCTGAGGTTACTTACTATGAATACAATTAATTTGTTTTTATCATTGTGATATTCTGGGATAAAAAGATAGGTAGACGAATAGATGGAGTCATATAGATAGATATTTTTACAGATGTTTTTAGTGTGATAGAGAATTAACAGAAATCATACATTAATTAACTTTCTTTTTGGGTTTAACCAACAGAATTGTTTAAGAATGAACAGTTTAACTTTCTCTGTGTAGTAAATTTATATACACCAATATTATCTACTGCCACTTGACAAAAGCTACAGATGAATTGCCTCTGTGGTACTCCTCCATGTGCCTCCCCAGCATCCAGCCCAGGCTCCCTGGGTGTCAGCTAGCCTGCCAGGATGTCAGGGCTCAACCATTCTGCAACTGCATTTCAGTTTCAGGAAGAATTTCTTGCTCTGGTGTAGCTCCTTCATGGTTATGTAGTAAACAATAATTTCTACTTTGACTTGGCTGGTAGAGGTTTGAAGAAGCAGAGGTGGATTTCATATGAGTGATGACCAACAGTGGGTGTGAACATGGTGGAGTATGAATGATGCTCATCAGGCTCTTTATTTTTCCTTTGCACATGCATGAGTCTGTCTCCTAAAATACCCAAATCTCTGGTTAAATTTGGTTTACATCAGTGGCCCTTCCCAGGTGGCCTTCTGATAGCAGCGATTATTGCCTTTACTGACATGCAGTCTCTGAGCAACCAAGTCAGTGTGGAGCTCTGAAAACAGCTGAGACTTTGCACAGGCAATTCTGTGGTCCTCTGAGAACTGCTTACAATCCCTTGGACAGCCGTAGCTTATAAAACGCAGTACAGACCATTATTATTACTTAAAGAACAAAAAAAACCCACAAAACCAAAAACATAAAGGATCTAATGATAATTATTGGACCTTGGTAGTTATTACATGACTTGGTGAAAGTCAGGTCCCAGTCTTCCAACTGTGCCCCATACCAACAGCCGCCTTTATTTCAGCCTGCTCAGTCATATTGGTTGCTTTTGTCAAGATTCTCCCTTGAGTCAGGCATGTGCTTTGTGTTGTGCAGGGTCAACAAAAAGGGGCTATCTTGCACAAATCAAATATTAATGGGATTCTTCACCTGACTGAAGCAAGGCTGGATTTTTTCTTTGGAAAAAATATTGCACCAGCACAGTTCATTCAGTAAAAAGTTGGCCCCATTTTTGCTGAGATTTTTGCGTAGAAGCTAAACAACATCTATGTCAAATAGGTACAAGACACATCTTATTAAATAGTGGTAACTTTATGATTCAGGACAAGCACTGTGCATGTATACCTTGCACGCAGTATCTTTAGGCTGACCTAAGAACTGGAGTTTGAGCAGCAAAGAATTATATTTGCACCATATTGACAATGCTGGTCCTTCTTTCTGTTTGGTTGTGTTGTAATGGAGTTCAGAAATACTAAAATGTTTGCACTATCCGAGGCATCCTCTTTATTAGAACAAGATGAATGAATAAAATGCATGAATGTAACAAAGACAGTTTTGTGCATTTTTGCACACCAAGCTTGCAGTCAAGGGTTGCTAACAGCTCTTCTTCTTGTTAGAGGGAGTTATAGTAACTCACTGGCTTTTACACTGTGCTTTTAGTAATTGTAGCGTCATGCTTCTGAGCTTGATCCATAATGCAGAGTTACTTTTTATAAAAGAAAGGGAATTCTACCTAGTTACAAGATATTGCCATAAGATTCTTTACCCAATAAACATTTTAAAACGTGCTGTGCGAACAGTCATGCAGTGTCTGAAACAGACACCCTGAAGGCATAATTTAAACAACATTTCCTGTTTGGGTACCTGTAAAAGGATTAATTATACTGTGTTCTAAGTAACAAAAATATCAGTGCTACTATCGCATTTCTTGTCTTGTATTTGCTACTGATTTCAAAGGGTAAAACCCAACACTTGAGATTTTGCACAGTAGGTCAGTTTTCTAATGTAGTCTCTACTGTATAAATTCACATCCACTCTTTATTTCAAATTGCAGAAGGGGGAGGATAAAATTATGTTTTCTTCCTGCATATACAACTTTCAGTTAAATGGGAGTTCTGTAAATGGGACAACTGCAAGATTGGCTCTGAAGGGGTTAGCGTGCTTCTGTTAGATGGCTGTGCACTTGTAAGTTGTAGACAATTAATGTAAATTATGCACAATGACAAAATAAACTACCTTTGAATGTTGACATTATGTTGCTTTTACTTTAGGGGGATAGTTCATCATGAGATTCATGCTGTTTTTATTGTTTATTATTTTATGAGAAAAGTATACTGTGTTACCATTCATCAGCATGTACCCTGCTCTGTTGAGTGATGTTGAAACAGAAAGGTGCAGAATTGAACCCTGGTCCTATTAAAATCAGTAATACATATGCTGGACAAAATTTTATGTCAAAACATTTTTTTTCCTGTAGATTTTTGATAAAGTGATTCACACAAAAGGCTCAATTCATCTCACTTAACCTTGCTGTTTAAAAAATAGGTTTTCACAGCTAAGCTAGTCATCATTTTAGCCATCTAAAAGTTAGTCATTGAAGTCTAACGCAGTCGCTCAAGGCTTCGTAGTCAATGGAGATATATAGACACTTCCAGAGAATTACAGATTACATCGCAAGAGAGGCATCTATGGATAGCTGAGATGAACAACCTTCCTAAAACGCTTCTCTCTTCACTGATGAGACACAACCTAGATGGGGCGTTCAAACTAGATTCCTAACTTTTTAATGGAGGGAGTTAGAGGAGATGAGTCTCATGGCCACTACCCACCCACCCCACCCCCCAGTCTGTTGAAATAGTATTTTCTTAAGTAAATATTTGGTTGAAAACATTATTTGACCTAGAATCTTCATGGCTATAAGTTTTTTACTTTAACTTTTTTTCAACTTCTGCAGTAATTTTTTGACAGAAATGCAAGTTTCCTTCTAAACACTTTGAATCAGTTCTCGACTATAAGAAAATTCCCAAAGATTTCTGTTGGGGCAAGATTACACACCTTTTTCCATTGTTTCACCCAGTTTTCTGACTGTTCATGATGTGGTCCCTACAACCTGATCCTTCAATGAGTTCTCCACACAGAGTCAAATTCTAAAATGCAGGGACTTGAACTGTTTGGTACAGTCATGGACCTCATTTGAGAAACCTCTGAAAATAATCAAAAGTTAAGGATTATGTGAGTGGCAACAGAATCAGCTACTTGCACTTTGCGTATGTAAATTAATGTAGATATATAGTCACAGTGTTAAAAAATCATTAGTAGCTGAAGAAACAGCAGAACACCTGAAGTTGAAAGTTCTAGGTGCCTCTGAAAAAGGCTTTTTGAAACACAAAAAGGCAAAATAATAGTTTGTGAACTGAGGTCGTCCAGGCAACATTGGTTAAGTATTTAACTATTGATGGCATGCCGCTAATATCCTTGCATACATGCTTGTTATAAAAGATACCAGTAAAACCTGTATTTTTGACTATCCAGATAGATTTTATCTTTCCTTGTCTCAGGTAATTTTCTAGAGAAGATTGGAACTTTAGAAGACTGAATGTTAACTTCGGTATAAATCAGCTCTTAGACGAAGTTTATTTCAGTGACTTGTCTTAGATCTGTCCCATGTTGTTGTGAGTAGCAGGATGCAAAAGCACTGGACAATTTGTGCCAGTGCCTGGTATGCTATGATATCCTCTTTTCCACAAATTATGAATTCTGTTGTGTCTTTCAATATGTTTGGTATTTCTGTAAGATTTTGTACAGGTACCAAAATATTTGAACATAGTGTACATGTTTCCACCATAGGTTTTGTCTTATTCTCAGAGCAGCATTATCTGAGTGCCTGTGCAAATGTTTTTAAGCTGCTCACATAGGCCATGATTTTCCACTGAGAGCATAGTATGAAACTGAACAAAAGCTGAATCCAAATTAGAAATGAACCATTTGGTATAATGGGAATAAGCACAAAACTCAGCGTAGTAAGAGTTAATTGCCCAAATACCATAGTGTTACCACCATGGAAAAGTAAGATGCAACCAACTGTGGGGTCTAACAGCCACATTATAATCATTTGTACAGATTTGGAAAACTTACAGACTTGTCAGAATTGAGAAGAGTCGTAAAAAGTTGGAGTTCTCAGCACTTTGAAATATCTGTTTCAAAGCAGCACGGTAATATGCTCTGGAGACTATAAACTGTTAGCTGCAGCTACTGCGTCATGTTACACACTTCACCATCTCTTGGTCTTCATCCTTGTTCCTGGCAGTGTATCTGTATTTCTGCCTCAGGTTTTTGTACTGTCCCTCACAAATACCTTGTCGGAGCAATATTCACGTAAAACAGATTTACAAGGATAAAAGACTTCATGAAGTTTTTGCTTCTTTCCCCTGTTTCATTTATGCACCATAACATTCCCTTCTTCACTCGTGTCTTGGCTCAGAGTTAGGAACACAGTGTTGTCAAAGAGATATAAAGGCCTCATAAACATAGGTCGTCAGGACATACCTGAGCACAACTGAATTTCCTCAGGAGAGTAGGGCATATAAGCCAAACTGTGTTGTCGCTGCGTCTAACTTTGCCAGCTGCTGTGGGTGAGCAGGTGGTCCAGGGAACCTGAACGGGGAATACGTGTTCAGGGACATGCGAGAGAAGACATTAGAAGAAAAATAATTACAGTTTAGTTTAAGGAAATAAGCTATTTCAAGAAGGCTACATTTTATTTATTTATTTATTTAATGTACAAATTAACATCCTATATAGTGTGACATTTAATTTCAGGAATTTTAAAATGGGTTCAGAAATTCTTGATTCTTGATCACAAATATTAATGAATGTTCTAAATATTGATCATGATCAGACTAAGACTGGCTTCTTTTCACTTTCAGATCTTTTAAGATCAAAATCAGCACTGCCATAGAGACGCATGTCATGCTGGTCTGCAGTGACAAAGAAAGAAAAGTGTATTTTAAAATGTTGGGGGTGTTCTTTTGAATTTCTGGATCCTTTTTATCTTTTATTTGTAATTTGTTTTATTTCAGACTTGCTGGACCTTCCCTCCTGCTCTGGACCTCTCCCCTGGCGTCGGCACAGCTCAGAAGGATGAAAGAAAAGGAAACAATAGGAAAGGGATGGAAGAGGGGAGAGGAGTAGAAAGGGAAGGAGGAGGGACAGCATAGAAATGGAGAAAAGCAAATCCCCAGCGGTTCAGTTAAGGCTCTGGACGATGAGGGTGTTTGCAGTCCCTGCTCCTCCTCACCTCCCCCTCAGGCTCAGGCCCCTCTCCCTCTCCACCACCTTAGCTTTCATCAGCACTACAGATATTTCACTACTCATTTCCATTTTTTATTAAAGAACAAAACCAGAACAGTTAAAGTCTTGCAAACAACAAAATATAGCCCTCTTCTCATAAATAATAACATGGCACTGTTCATGTAACTGGTTCTTGAAGTAGGGTTATTTTCCTCCTAGTAAAGTATATTTATTGCTTTAACTATGAAAGTATGGAATGGTTTCATACTTCATGAGTGAGATGAAAAAAAAGGTTAGTTCGCTCATTCTTTTTATACTCAAGGTGAGCCCTTTAAATCAGCATGCACACGACTCTCTGTTTCAGTTTTATTCATCTAAAACAAAAGCAGATTTTATACTGGTCTTTATTTACTTATTTTTCATCTTCCCTTCTTCCAAAGCTTTACTTCCAGGGGTCCTTTACTCCTCATAATCTTAGTAAGAGTATAAATTAAAAACTATTCCTAATTCTTTAGTTAGTTTGAAATTTGCAGTGTATTATTCAGCTTGTAGGCCAAATACTCCTACCAGAGTGAAAAATGCAGCCTGTTTTTTGTTGTGCAGTCTGACTGTCAGACAAGAAATAGGGACCCTGCCAGCCCAGCATTTGGCTTGGTCTTGGTGTCTGGCCTTCTTTTCCCAGCTGGAATAGTGGCCACTGTGGAGGTGGAGGAGTGCTTGGATTAGAGGGACTCTTTGGCCAAACCTCCTTTCAATCCTTATTACGTACTTGCTTCTCCACAGCCTTTCCCAGCAGGAACCCCTTCCACCTGGCAAGGTTGTTTTGGGAGTGTTAATAGGAAGGGTAGATCCAGTAACTGGTCTTTCTAAGAAGGTATTTCCTAAATCTAGAGCTTAAATTGGTCCTGTGGCTCCCCTATACCAATATATAATTTTCTGCTGATACAGAAAAGCCAAAGGAGGGTAGCCACTAATCCAATGCAAAACAAGGCCCCATTGCAAATTTGTAGACTTAATTCTTTAAATGGCAAATACTAAGATTTCCCAATTGCTTATTACATACTGTAATCAATTATGGTAATTAAGTGAGAAAAGGTGTTAGATTTCAACAGATTCCAGATGGAACAGGTATTCATTACAGATGCTGGTGGAACAGGTCCAGAGCAGAACAATCAGGTCCAAAAGACTGAAATAAAATTTATATCCTAAAAAGACTTTTTACAAAAATACTGTAGAAAAAATTGTTAGGTATTATACATATCTAAATACAGTAGGTCAAATGCAAACATGTTATTAAATAAAAATACAGTACATAAAACTGCAAGAAAACAATGACTTCTTTCAGGGATTTTATGTTTAAGGATATGTTAAATTTTATTAACGTTTAGGAGAACTCAATTTTACATTTTCTTAAAAGATGCACTGTAAACTGATGCAACTGACTGTTGCCTCATTACTTGACTAGAAACTTCAAATTTCAGCTGGTTTTTAGGTCCACCCGATGTATTGTTCTTACACTTTATTTAGATTTTGATTATATGTGCCCAGCTTAATTGAGTCACGTGCTTGAATAGTAGGTTTCTGATCTCAGCAGGGTACTCGGAGCCCCCTGAACTTTGTACTTTGAGTCTCTGGGCAGTCCCTATAAAAAGCGGGCATCTTGAAGGAGCCCTATGGACAACTCAGTGGGGTACTCAGGTTCCATGGAGAACCATGCTGAGAGCTGTGGCTGTCCCACAGGATGAACAGGAGCTCCTGCGTGCACTAGGGCACGCTTGGCAGAGAGCATGTCCATCCCCTTACTGGAACCAGGGAACTGCGTTTGGCATATCCCTTCCCTGGAGTCTGTTGAAGGGCCAGTTTTCATGGAAGAGTTCCCTGGGCCTTATGGTCTGAGGTGGAGCTTATTTTTTTCTAAGGCAGGTAGCACTGGTGCAGGCAATTTGCATATCTCTTCGAGATTCAGACTATGTTTTCCAGCCTTATATGTTATTTAAGGTCAGCTAAGGGAAGCCTATCTTAACTTTGGGTGACTTTAGCTGACAATACAACAAAAGTTATGCACTTTGAAACTCACTCTCAGCTGCTGTTGAAATGCAATGCAGTGCATCTCATGCTTCAGAATTTGGAGTCATTTGGCAAGGGGAGACATGTGACTTTCTTGCTCTTGTAAGTAGATATTTTGAAGCCACTGGTGTTGGAGAGGTCAGTAAGACTGTCCACACAACTAAGATGAAGAAGGAGCTGTTGAAATGGATCTGAAGTAAATATTTTTCAAATCAGGGTGGAGTGATGATCACTTCCTTGGACTGACTCAGATCCATTGCCTTTTCTCAGTCCTACCATTCTATTGCCTTTGCCACAAATATTTTAACTTTGTAGTTTGCTTTGCAACTTTTATCTTCTCTTTCAGAGTGTGACAAAATAATTTCATATAGCAATTCCTATTTCACTTCAAAATGTAACTACAATATAATCCATAATCATCAATTTGTTTTATAACCAGCTGTTCGCTATTATGTTTTACAGCCTTGCAGTGGATCAGTAAAATGTCTTTATAGAAGTGGAGTAATAGAGTTGGCACCTTTGAAGCTAGGAGCTTCCTAATGAAAACTTTGAAAGCTTTGGTCCTTTTCTGAAAGGGTAGTGCTCTTTACAAATGTTTATTATCTGCCTCTTTCAAATTAAATACATTGTGACCTCTGGAATGTGATATAAAATATGTCTCATGCTATTGGGTGCTACATGTAACACGTAAGTTTTGAAATAAATTACGTTAGTCTTCTGGTATTAGACTTCATCTGTGAAATTCAAAGCAAGATTTCCAAATTATGATACTTGCCTTTTAACTTCTGCTCACACAGAGCAACAAGAGTACGTACTTTCGAAAGTCAAGAGAATTTTTACCATCTCTGGTAAATAGAGTTAGAGACCTGACCTCAGCATCTTTATGGAAGGTTTACTGTGTGTATAGTGTAGATTACTGTATATGATGGCAATCTCTATTTGGCCTAGAAAACAGAATTGTGGAAACAAGGCTGAATGAAGGCTGCCATGATCATTAGTAAGATAATTCATATATGAAAGATATTTTAAGTAAATATGTCAAGGGCAAGGCATACCAGGTACACTTTGAACATAAAATGCATACCTTTCTATGTGTAACTTGTGGGAAGACAGAGCCCACAGGGAAACTGGGAGCCAGGTACTGCTCACTTGCAGTTTTGCAGCACTTTAGACGTGAGTCCATTTGGATTGCGCCACAACAGTTTTATCTGAGGGCATAATTTCTTGGTTTGATTTTTATATTAAAGGATAAGAAATTGTGCATGATATTTTGTTATAAAAGTCTGTCTTTCCCAGTCTCATGTATTTTGAATAGTACAGAGCATACCATGATATGTAGAAGGTGTACCTACATAACTATATCTGGGGATACTCCCTTGTAATTAAGGCTATTAACAATGTTGCTGTTGATTTCATTGGGAGCAAGATCAGGCTTCTGTTTTCAGTACAGTAGGCTCTGTTTCTGATATAAATGTGGAACAGGGTATTAACTCAAAAGAACAAATGGTTTGGTACCTGTTGAATCAGAGGTTCTGAGGATGGCATAATAAAAATCTGATTTAATATAAAAAATACAATGTTGTTTTTCCTAGTCAATGAGTTGGTGTATACTTTTTTTGGTATATTAAAAGAGAAAAAGAGCTGATATATTGGGTCAAACTCAAGATCCAGCTAGTGCATTATTCTGTTTCTGCTGGTAGTAAATAATAGGAAAAAAATTGTATTCTGAAAAATGGCTACTTTCTACTAGTAGGATACATAGAATATCAGAATAATAATGAAAGAATAAACTATACTGCCTATAGTTTATCAATATTAATAAATTGATATAGAAATTGATACCTTGTACAATTAAATACATATCAGGACAGGTCACACTATCTTAGCAAATGAAGTAAATATAATGCCTGTTAATGATCATATCAATTAACAGCAACTTCATATTCTGTAGAAAAACAAAGTCTTAATATATCCTGTAGATAAATATTTATTTGCAGTCTATCTGCAAGATGATGAACTAGGAATACTTTATTAGATCAGTATGGCAGCTCAGATCAAACTCCTAAAGTAATTTCAGATGATAGGAGTTTTTAATTTCCTAAATTCTGGCATTTCCTAACTTTGTATTCCTTGACTTTGCTGACCTACTTAACTTTTTTCAATATAGTGGTTTTTGAATGTGTATGTGTACAATCTATATTTACTATATTGAGGGAGATTACACGTCTAGACACATATATTTGAAGTTTCATTATGAAATATGTGTCAAAGCATAAAAATACAGTTATTTATGAAAATCGTTTCGGAGCATTGCCTTGTAGCTTCTTATTGAAGCTATAAATTTGGAAGTTTCCTGTATTTTCTATTTGCACCATTGTATGAGGAAGTAAACCAGTAAGATTGTAAAGTAGAAGCATGCTTTAATGGACAGAGCAGACCACTCAAGCTTGGTCATATCTGTATCCCAGCAGAAACTCTGGGAGGAAGTCCTCTGTTTTTTGTGAGCTTCAGCTTCCCATATATGTTTACCTATTTACATTTAGAACAGTAACATATCTTTAAGGACTTACTTTATTAGTCAAATGCATCTAAGAATTTTAAAGCCTTTACTCTTTACAAATGCTTATCATTTGAGTAATGATAACATAAGAAAACTTGATTGATTTGTGTTGCCAAAGTGCCTAAGAACCCAGGCATGAAACAAGACTAGCAGCTTATGGAAAAAATGAAGGGTGAGCTCCAACCTCAAAACCACATGATTTATATGCAGCTTGCAACGCACCATGAGTGCTCAGGATTCTGCACTGGAGTATGTATTCAATAACAGCAATTATTTTTTCTGAAAATAACGGACATAGTGTAAATATTTAAATTCTTTTCATTGTGAAAACATCTAAAGTATTTGCATGCATTGCCTCTATGAACTATGAACTCATTCAGTCACAATGTCTCACCAGCAGTATGTTGAAAACAATCAGTGAAAATATCTTTATCAATTGAAAAATATTCTTTCTTACTGTTAGCAATTTTTCTCTCGTTATATATTTTGCATATAAGCTTGCTGTTATACTTGACATATAGTATCATTGTTCTTGTATCCTTTTTATAAGTCCCCAGATAGTTCTTTCCCTTGGAGACTTTTTTTGTTACTATCTTTCTCAACACCTTTTCACAAAGCTCAACCTAAAAAAAAAAAAAAAAAAAAAAAAAAAGGATGGAGGCAAAACTGGGTCTTTATTAATAGAATAATAACAGCATATTTCAGAGCAGGTGGAACAGAGAGAGAGAGATCAAAGCCAAGTTAACAAATAGGGAAATTATCACAGTGAAATCTCCAGAAAAATCTTACAGCCATTTTGTAGGCAAAATTTTAAAAAGACATACACTTAATTTTTATTTTTAAATGAGCTGACTTTCATGGAAATAGTTATGTTCCAACAGTTAAAGAACATCTATGACAAGCTGCTGAAGTTCTCTCATATACCATGGTGTGTGTGTGTGTATATATATATATGACATCCTATATCTTACATGATCTTATCTTGTGTGATATATGGTGTAAGATAAGATATAAATTTCTGTTTATTTACAGCACAGACTGTCAATTTGTTTTTTTCAGGAACAGTGTATTAGACAAAAACTGAATCATTATAAAGGAGGATAGTTGTTTTCAGAAGGAAGACTAAAAGAAATAATTTTCTTTCAGTGAAACCAAATGTTAGTTGATATGAATTCATGGAAAGATACTGCATGAGCGAATAGTCTGGCTTAAATACATAGTTTCATTTGCATTTTTGGTCTCTATCTAGCTGATGCAAAGCATATAAGGTCTGTGGTGGAGCAGGGAGTGATGTGGCCTTTGGCTTTGTTTAGGATTCCCTTTGGTTGTGCAGGTAAGGACTTCTCTCCTGCCAGCCACCAAAGATGTACATCTTTTAAGGTTTCATATTGTAAGTTTATGCTTCATATGATCACATAATTCAGTATGGTCAAATCCTACAACTCACCAGTTTGTCTAGAAATAATATCTAGATATTTTGTGGGCAAAAATTACTGTGCAGTTGAATCGCAAGTGTTGTGTCTTGGGGGCAAATTCCCTTCATAATACCTTATTCTGCAATACTATATTGAAAATTGCTGCAGTACCAGATAAGATAAAACGTGAATTCTTGTAAGTCAGTATTGATGATTTCTGTAGTCAGATTCTCAATCCAACTACTAAAGTCAGACTTAACTAACTAGTCTTTTTTTGAGATTCTAGATTCAACTGGCTGCTATACAAGGACATAAACAATTGCCACTCTTTGGCTTCCAAAATTTTATGTCGGGCATAGCCAAAATATTACAACATTTAGGGTGCAGTTTAGAATGAAATCTTGTTTCAAAATAAATTAAGCCAGCATTCTGTAATTATTTTTCCATAAAGACTTGGAGGAATGCTGCCTTCATCTGACTTTTGATTAATGTAAAACACTTGTCCTTTGCCAAATCCCAACACAAGGAATTTTCCCCATCTTACTATAAAAACTGTTTATAAGTTAGAGTATTTTGGATTGTGGTGATATTGTGTATATAGTACATAAAAAAGGGTTATAATCCAAACCTGCAAAAACATGTTAAAAAATGCTTAAGTATTTGGAGTTACATAGTTCTTTCTAGTTTTAGACAATATTCTTAATCAAATCAATTAATTTTATGAAATCATGTTTATTCATGAAAATGAACAATGGGAAGTTTTCTTGTACACAGCAGAAGGCAGGCAATGAGAAAGAACTTTGTCATTTAGTTTCTAGGCTCCTTTTAGGTGATGTTTTTCCCCAAAATGTTTTTCTCGGCCTTCTTTTCTGAGGACAGACACATCTGCAGTGCAGGCACATGTGCAGGCCCTCTTCCCACTGCAGTTTCAGTGTCTTTAAGATCTTGTAGTGTTTACATGACTTTCAGAAGACTCTGGGTATGGTTTAACCTAGTGCTAGGTTAGTGTGGCCTCAAACCCACAGCTCAAACTTCTCTTTCCAGTTCAGTCCTCTGTAAAATTTCCCATCTAAACAAGTGATCTCTAAACCCCTTGCAGAGAATCAGTGTTTTGGGCAGTGGGTGCAGTTTTTCCAGTGGGAAGTTCCAACATAAAGATAATTTCCTTGTCCATATAACCAGAATGAAGGGCGTTTGCTGGAAAACAAGGCTGGTCCAGAAACACGTGTTTCTTTTACTAAACGTATATTAATCTAGTGGGGACTTCCCTACTAGTCTCTTTCCTATGAACATTAGGGCTGAAGGTGATACTGATGGCAGTTTGAAAATAGACATTGGTATTTATCCATTTTCTTTCGTATTTGTTTAAAAGCACAGAAATAAAAAATCATTGGAGCATAGATATGGGATATTTTATTTTCTTTACAGAAAGCTGAAAATATTAAAGTAATTCCTCATCAATACATCCTCATCAACCAGTGCCCCATATTCCTGGTTGGAGCATTCATTACCTGACTCTTGTGACTGAAAACCATAGAATCATAGAATATCTGGAGTTGGAAGGCACTCAAGGATCATCGAGTCCAACTCCTGACCCCACTTAGGGCAACCTAAAAGTTAAACTATATAAAAAGCATTGTCCAAACACTTCTTGAACACTGACAGGCTTGGGGCCACGACCACTTTCCAGAGGAGCTTGTTCCAGTGCTTGACCACCCTCTCAGTGAAGAACTTTTTCCTAATCAGTCATAGGAACATAGAATACCAGGTTGGAAGGGAACTCAAGGATCATCTGGTCCAACCTTTCTTGGCAAAAGCATGGTCTTGACAAGATGGCCCAGCACCCTGTCCAGTGGAATCTTAAAAGTGTTCAATGTTGGAGAGATTATTCCGATGGCTGATCTCATTGTGAAAAATTTTCCTCTTGTGTCCAACTGGAATCTCCCCAGGAGTAACTTGTACCTATTATCTCTCATCTTTTCTATGTGACTCATTGTAAAAAGGGATTCTCTATCTCCTTTGGAGCCACCCTTTAAATACTGGAACATAGTGATAAGGTGTCCCCTAAGCCTACTTTTCTGAAGGCCGAACAAACCCATATCTCTCAGCCTTTTCTCATATGGCAGGTTTCCCATTTCTTTCATAGAATCACAGAATCACGAAATGGTTTGGGTTGGAAGGGACCTTAAAGGTCATCTAGTTCCACCCCCCTGCCTTGGGCAGGGACACCTTCCACCAGACCAGGTTGCTCAAAGCCCCATCCAGCCTGGCCTGGAACACTTCCAGGGATGGGACATCCATAACTCCTCTGGACAATCTGTTCCAGTGTCTCGCCATTCTCACAGTAAATAATTTCTTCCTAATAGCTAATCTAAATCTGCCCCCTTTCAGTTTAAAACCATTCCCCCTCGTCCTACCCCTACATGCCCTTGTAAAAAGTCCTTCTCCAGCTTTCTTGTAGGCCTCCTTTAGGTACTGGAAGGACACTATAAGGTCTCCCCAGAGCCTTCTCTTCTCCAGGCTGAACAACCCCAACTCTCTCAGTCTGTTGATGCACATTTTTCTGTTTGTGTACATTGTCCATTTATTATGGTTGATTTCTTCTACAAGCATCCACTACAGTTAACCTTTGAACTAAACAAAATAGTCCAGTTAATTTCACTGATGGGCTTCAACTTTTCACCACCAAGGAAAGCATAGTCACATTTACAGGACACATTGAGGAGCCTTCCCTCCTGCAGATACAGAGAATAGTGTAAGAATAAAACCATGTAGAAACTGCAAAGGTATTGGACAGTGAAAGGAGCATAGTGTCTAATGGAAGGATGCGTATGCACAACAGAAATAATTAGTACCTGGACCTTCACCATGATTCCCCTCCACTCACCTCCTTTCCTCTCTTTAGATTTCAGTTTCACGTGGAAGTCTTCTTCTAACAATTGCATATCCCTCTACAGAGCTGAAATCTTTTCAACAATCCTGCAAAATCAAGTACAAATGATCCCATAAGCAAACAGTAACAGGCAAGAAGGTTACCAAAGCTGATAGTATTTGGAAGTTAAGCTGAAATTTTAAAAATACTTTGACCTGGACATTTTTAGACACAGTGACCAATATTTGCAGGTGTTATAAATTGGTAGGATATCTTCATTAAATCAATGGAGAATTGATTGCCTGGTTCTATGCTCACAACTTGTTCATACCAAATGCAATGGAATTTACTTCCTTTTAGTGATAAATTGTGGAAAACAGGATGATTACTTCTATACTGGGAAGACCATTTCAGTCTTATTACAGGATGACTAATGGAGCTTTAAAAATGTTGAGGTAATGCATGTGTGTGTGCCATAGGTGGAGGACAGGGGAAAATACGATGCACATGAAGCCTGAGCACAGAAACAATGAACTTGGAAACTATCTTTTCAGTGAAAGCTATATAGCTGTAGAGCTTCTCCTTTGCGTTTTGAGAGGATTTAGAAGAATGTGTTATTCATAGTGAAAGAATAGTTAGAAAGTCAGTTGTTTCTGAGAAGAGGAGACTCAGGGGGAACTTACTGCTCTCTGTAACTGCCTGAAAGGAGGTTGTGGGCAGGTGGGGGTAGGTCTCTTCCAGGTAACAAGTGACAGGACAAGAGGAAATGGCCTCAAGTTATGCCAGGAGAGGTTAAAATTGGATATTAGGAAAAATTTATTCTCTGAAAGGGTGGTCAAGCATTGGAACAGGCTGCCCAGGAAGGTGATGGAACCACCATCCCTGGAGGTATTTAAAAAACATGCAGATGTGGTGCTTAGTGGCATGGTTTAGTGACGGATTTGGCAGTCCTGCATTAATGTGATGATCTCAAAGATCTTTTCCAACCTTAATGATTCTGTGATTCTGATGGAGGGTGGTGGGCAAAAGTATACATATTTTTTTTAGCCATTTTATGTTACACACTACTGCAGAAAAATGTCTTGTGCCTTCAATAGTGTATTGATTATAGTCAATCAAACATAGATTAAGGTATGCCCTACTTAGCAAAAACTGCATTGACAAAGAGAGTGTATTAATGAATCATAGAATTTTGCCATGAATTAGGGCCGCTGAGGTCTTAAATGTGAAAGGTAAATGTGCTGTCATTTGATAACCCAATTTTTAGATTGATTTTTATAGATACAATGGAGCATGTTATGGTAAATCTTGAGAAGGGATAAATCACAGAAAGGTTCAAGTCATACAGTCATCAGATGCTCAGCTGTCAAAACATCGTTTTTCTGATTGTTTTGCTTTGGACCCAGAAATGCTGTTTGGTTTGGGAAGCATGCTTTGGAGCCAATATAGCTGAAAGGGGTTAAAGGGTCATGCTATGCAAGACACAATTTTAATTTGAGGCAGAGGGGGAAAGAAGTCCACTTTTTTTCTCTTTTGATAATGATAAAAATATCCATACGTTGAAAAAGTCATTATTTTCTCCTCTGTGTTTTAGAACCAATATTATTTTTTTCCATTGGTATGTTTAATGAGCCGTAGTTAATATATGCTACTTAGCTTAATCTCTCTGAAACTCAGCTTTTCAGTATGAAAGAAAGGGGGCAGGAGGAGAATTAATACATACAAGGGATAAAACCTGGAAATACATTCATGGCACCTGAGCCTCAGCTGTCACCTCATGGGTGGGACAGTGAGTAGATTTGTATTTGCTGTTGACCTTGCAGTGGAAGCATATTGCATAGCCTTTCTGAGCCTTTTTGTTCTTGTTATTCAAATATCAACACCTTAAACTGAAAGAATCTGCCTCTGTGAGTTGATTCAGAAATAAATTGTGTGCCAAATACTGTTGCTTATTGAAAGAAAAAAAAAATTCAAGCTGCTGAATAATAATGTAAGTGTGGGATTAATGAAACCTATGGGTGACAGAAAAGTGGTATCAACATTCTCTATTGTTCTCTCATTTTTTCATGAAATGGTGCACAAGCAGTCCTTGTCGTATGGCTCTAATGACTGCTGCTTAGTTGCCTCACCAATGAAGAAGCACCTTGCAGAGGAACTTGAGATTTGCATTTGGTACTTTTATCTGTGAGAGTTTCTTTAAACAGTGCCTTTAAAGCCAATTTGCTGTAGTTTTCAATCTAAAATGCCATTCATGTTTCCTAAATACCATTAGTTTTCACTGGGGACAGAGACCGGCTTGTAACTCATTCTACATCTCTTTACTCTGCTGTTGTTGTAATGGGTTTGAACTGTGCCTTTTGTGCCTTGTTTTCTCTCGTCATTGAAATGGGAATAAAATCCTCCATCATCAAAATTATTGTGGATGATTTATGTATTGAGTTATCCATCACTGTAAGATTCAAAAGCAAATATCTTAGCAGCTGTGTTTTTAGCCATTGTCACAAATTTGTCTATAGATATGTCGAAAAGGTAACCCCCGATATTAGTAAACCTACAGTCTATTCTGGATGTTGTGCTCAGCCAAAGGTCACTCAGACCAGTAGAAAATGAAAATATATGGCTGGAAGACATGAAATAACTGTCTTTACCACTCATTGTTTCCTTTTTGGCAAAGCCGTTGTAGCTAGCATCTCTACTTCAGCACTGGTGGACATGTTCTGAAAGAGAGAGAAGTATTTTCATTTGGAATAACACATTAACCAGTTGAGACCTGGGAAAGCTGAGTGGTTTAAATGAATAGGCAGTGGTCTCTGTGAGGGTCATAGTCTCTTACATACAGGTAATAGCTTTTTGTTGTTGTGTTAGAATGTGACACAAGAGAGGCTTTGAAATGAATCAGGTATGTTCTGCTCACGCTGAACCTTTGTCTGAAATTGCCTCTGATCAGCCAAAAAGGAAAGGCTGCCATCCCTCTGAAATGATGGATGGATTTGTCTGGTTAGGAAAAAACACAGTGACAGGCAACCAAAATTTTCCTACATACATATTTAACCAAAAATACTAAACAATATGCTTCATTTTGTCACTGGAAATATTTTGTTATGAGATGATGATTCATCATTGATCTTTGCTCTCTCCCGATGCAACAGCTCTCTTGGGAGGAAAATATAATCTATAACAGTCTTATTTGTTTGACAAGCTAAAAAAAATCAAGAAACAGACTTCAGCTTTTGTTTCAGTGATTTAATGTACATTTTCCAACTTTTTATTCGAAGAAGCTGTTTGTAAATCTGGTCTAGAAAAATGCTGTTTTTATAAGCTTCAGAAGTATGTTCCATTTGGAGTGAATGAATTATTCCTTGCCAACAGACAGCTGTAAATACACAAAACACTCAAGCTTTTTGAGGCTTGGCTCAAGTGCCAGCACAAAATCAATGATAAAAATCAATGCCTTATATGTGCAGTACTTTACTTAATCATTTAAAAAAATTATTTCAGTGAGACATAGAAGGCCAGATCCAGAGCAGATTGTCAGAAATAGTTTAGCTTCTATAGAGTTCTATTGATTTACTCCTGTGCCAGATCTGGCCCACTGCGGAAACTAAATTTAATATAATGTATTTTTTAATGTATTTATTTATTAGTACTGAACATCATTGCATTTTCCACAACCACAAAACTGATTTATGTTCATGGCAAATTCTTTACATACATAGAATGTGTAGTTGTGTCTGACATACAACAAAATTACACTTGACTTTTATAAACTCAGGATTGAGTTTTCCATTTAATTTTGTGTAAATTATAAAACAAGTTCATTTCTAAAGTTACACCACTGCTTACAGCTGCTAATTTGCATGAATGATTAGGACACTTTTTGTGAATTAGGGATTATAAATAAAAATTGTAGCAAATATGATCTTTCAGAAATCTACTTTCTACGTTGATTTGGTACAGATTGTTCAGATTTATTATGCCTGAAATATTCTGTAAGTATATCTTAGGAAAGTACAGAACAACTAGTAGACATCACTACAGCTCTCTGCTATTGAAACATTGGCAGTAAATAGGGGAGACTGTTTAGAAATTGTTTCTTAAACCTAATTTAGTAGTCTTGTGCTTATCTGTGCGTTCTGTTGCACTACTGGGGTTATTAGGTTGTGCAAATGCTGTGGATTGCGGTGCTGGATGTGGAATTAATCATGGAGTAACTTCCCTGGTTTAGGTGAAGAGTCAGACTTTCAGAAATTATAACTGTGATGCTATTGACTTTACTTGCAGCTGATAGTGCTCATTATCTCTAAAAAATCAGAGAATAACTCAAGTGGAAATTAAAATATGCTACATTATAAAAATGGTCATGTTAATATTATTGTGAATGCGCTTTCTCAGTTCCTGACATCATGCATTTGAAATTCTTTACTGAATACTTTGTCAAGGTAATTGCCCTCATTTAATATCCATCAGCCCAATCCTCATGAAAAATATCCATTAAACTCAGTAATAATTTTCAGCCAAGTAAAAAAATGCGCACTGCATCTTGTATGCTTTTTTTCCTTTTTAGAACCTCCATTTCTAAGGTTAGTAACCTGACTATTGTCATCTCTTCAATTGTTATACTGTTTTCTCTGCTAATAACTAATACTTCCTTTAATTTGCTTTCTCTCTGTGACACCTCATTTATTATAAATTGCTATAGCCTGTATTTAACACATAGACCTGTTATTGTACAGAATATATTAATTAAGTTATACAGAAGTTTATACCATTGGATGAGAAAGATGAAGCAAGGTGATCTATCCTGCATAAAAAGGAGTTGTGAATCATAGCCAGCTGCTGTTTGTGCACAAGTAGTTAATGTGGGTTTCCATACTTAAAATACAAAGTTTTGTCATACTTTTGAGACAGATTTTTGTTAGTAATATAAGGAAAATTGAGTCAATTCTTCAATTTGCAAATCTGATTGATTACATACTGAGACTGATCCCCAGATCAGACATCAAATGTCAAGGCATAGACTGGATGACTTTTTGACATCTCTAATTCATTTTCGTGATTCTGTATTTAAACTGAACTAATGAGTAATAAAATACATTTTTGTGTTTGTGAAAGGTTATAGGTAGCCCCTGTTAAAATTCAACTGTATATGATGATGTTTATATTTTATGTGTTATATATTTGTCCTGTTTATTTTTCTCATCTCCTTTTAGAATTGCACTCTTTTGTAAAAGATGGGAAATATAGAATGTTATCAATGTTTGTTGTTTCACTTCATAACAGCAACAATAACAACCAATATTAGACTCAGGAACCTAAGACAACATTAATTGAATTTTGCCATCAAGAAGATGAGTATTTCTCAGCAAGGAAAAATTAGTTTGTGATTAAAAGAGCTGAAACCCTGTTGTCCTGAAGTGTAGCGTTCATGGCAATGTGTAATTCAGCTATGTCTTTGAACACCATTGCAGTGTTATGAAATAAACAAATATATATATCACGAGCAGGCATTTTATTAATAATTAGATATAAAGTTTGGAGTGTATAGCTTTCTCTTCCATTTGAAATAACATAATGTGGTTCATTAATGATATGCTTGGATACATTAAAAGGGAAGCAGTTTATTTATGGTTACCTCATGAAGATTGTACAACGACTGGAAAAAACTCTGTTAAAAATGGAGATTATACAGGGACCACTTTGAAAACTGAGGAATACACAATCATGAGAAAACATTTTGCCTCGTACCTCGTATTCATTCACAACAACCATGTGTGATAATTTGTGTAGAAGGGTGTATGGTTATCTTTGCACTCCTTAAAGTGGTTCTCTGTGCCACAGGGCTGCTCAAAAATTCCTTTTGCTGCCAGTAGCCCAGGAGTTATTACCACATTCAGAGACTGCTGGGAAGACTGAGTCCTGTCCTATTTCCCCTGGCCATTCTTTGTACTAGTTGCGAGGAAGGGAAATTATGTGGCCCCCACTCCAGCAGCTCGGCATCACTGCGGGATCTCTCCGCGCTGTGCTCGTTGCCTCTGCATCATGCTTTCTGCCATTAGCACACTGTGAAGCAACTGCAGTGCTCTGAAGCCTGTCTGTTGAATGTAGGTGAACCTTTATTCACAGTTGTAAAATAAGCTTTGTAGAGCCAGGTGTTAAACCTGAGAGAGAGAGAATGAGGTCCTCATTCTGGGGTAGTTAAAGGCAAGGTTTCCATTAACAAGTGAGAGCCCATGATTTCGACTTGCCTGCATTGCAATGATCACCCTGCCTGAAGCTGCTCCTCTTCCAGACAGACTTGTTCTGGGACCAGTCTACGTAGTGACAGATCCATTGGCCAAATTAATTTTGCTTATGGAAACCCAAAATAAACAAGATCTTGCAATTCTGCAAGAAGTTTTGGGCATGGCGTTGTGTCTCAAGATGAATTGCTACGGATCTCTTAAAACGTGGCTTTGTAAAGTGGGAACACTTTTCTCATTAGCTGTACTGAGCTAATTGTCATTCTCTTTAATGCTCTAAAAACTTACATTGTCTTGCTCAGATCTGTGTTTTCTGAAGCACAGCATTCTTATCATGGTCTTCTAATAACTGGTGCAATAATACAGCATTGCATTTCAGTAGCTGAGGATGACATGAGTTTCATGTCTTACTCGAGGGAAACTGCCTTTAGAGATTTGAGTAGTGAATGAAATAACCTGTATTTGATGAAACTGCTCTTCGAGAGGGGACAGGGCAGGCTGCACAGTGGTTTTGTGGCCATAAAGTCAGCTCTATGAAAGCAAGGTAAGGTGACAGATTGAATGGCACCACTAAACCCATTATTACTACTGCTTTTCTGGGTCAGAATACAAGTAAAGGCAACAACTGCTTTCACAGAATATGAGATTAAAGTATATAGATTCTGCTAATTCCTTCTTTTACAGAGACAAGAGGAGATGGGTTTCCTTTTCCTCAGTAGGTGAGAAGGCCATGTTTACTAAGGTTGGGTGCAAGAGAGTGATCTCCCAGGAATCATGCAGGGGTCAAGTAAATTTGCTGAATATGCACAAATTAGAGCTGTTGTGTCTGCAAGTGAACAGATGGAAATTGTGAACGAAGACCATAGCCTTCAAATGTCATTGGGGAAAAAATATCAGGTAGAAACAGAAAGCCCATTGAGGAGAAGCAACAACATGATAGCCCTAGGCATCATGTTTGTTTAAAATTGGAGGACGATCAGACAACCATTTCAGGTGGATTTTGTACGTATGTATGTGACTGATGAAAACTAATTTTCTCAGTAAAACACTTTTTATGACTGAGAAAGAATTGCCAGTATCTTTTTTTATAAGTGATTAAACTGTGGTCTGGGAAGGAAATCCATGCTAGTAGTACAACATTCATAGAACCATAGGATCATTTAGACCAAAATAGACCATATTCCTACATTAAAATTAAAATTATAAAGTAACGTAACTGACACCATAATTCATTTCAGTCTTTTGAATTTGCTGATGCAATTTCTTCATGTGGGACTGAGCACAAGTTTTCAATTAAGTTCACAAGGTATTAGGTACCTCGGTTTTTTTATATACTCGCTTTGAAACATTTTAAACCATGTTTTCCTCTAAAAGTTTTCATTGCAATCAAATCAACATATATATCCAGAAATGTAGATTCCCCAAGTTAATGAATATTTTTAGATATTAAAATTGGTATGAAAACTGGTGTATATGTCAAGTACAGTGCCACACTGGAAATAATTAGAAAACATGGGGCTTAGTAAAAAGAGTCATAAAGAGGGTAAGGAATTTGCAAACGAGCAGACACTAGCAGTGTCAAATTGGAATGTGTTGTGCTGCAGAGAGTTTACAACTGGAACTTTTATGGAAATGATCCTGAGATAATTTTTTTAATTTAATAATTTCACTGTTAATATTGGTAAATATTGGGAGTGTGCTGGTGAAATTCACTTATATCAGGCCAAATGGCATCAGTAAAACAGAGAAGGAGCGGGATATCATGTAGGAGGTGGTGAATAACCTTTAGGATTGGGATAATAGAAATGCAGTTAAATATTAAGTCAGGGTCACTTGTTAACAGCAGTTTTCAGCTAAAAGATCCCTTCCAGTCCTGTGTATTTTTTCTCTTACTAATTTTGGATAGTCTATACTTGGTACTGCCTCTGGCTTATCTTTAACTATTTTGTAAATCACACCCCTTAGGCACACCTTTTTATTTTTTTTTCTTAACATAACTGGGAAATGGTGAAATTATTTTTTCAATAAAATTAATTTCTAAGCAAAGTTACCTTAAACATTAAAAAGTTAACACTTTGAATTTTAAACCCCCAAAAGCAAAAATATGTAATAAAAGCTGAAAAATATTTCAACTTTTATAACACCAGCAGCCAATGTAAAAGGAGTTGAATCCTCTAAAACAGATGCCGTCTTGTGATGGAAGATAGATTGGCCTATGAGCCTGAATAAACTTTGTCTCTAATTAGTATGCAAATCTCACCTGCTCCAGGGTTCTTGCTCTTTCAAAAACTATGATCTATTTAGCGTTTCCCTGTTTGGTGAATAATCTCACCTAGGAGGTTTCTTTTTCATTCTAATTTGTTTCATACCTGTAATTTTCAAAGCATGCTGTACTGTTTTAGGTCAATATTTTCTTCAAAGCACCAAGCTGAGAAATGTTAGCATTTCAGAAATTAAAAAACCTCTGAAAATAAATGCAGACATTTAATAATATAAATATTTTTACTTAAACCTATGGGATAAAAAAATTATATTGCAAATTTTGTTTATTATATATGTAAAATATATAGAAAAGGTACAAAGAGGGCTATAGATGTAGAACATAAATTTAATTCATCTTGTGTTTGACTTTTTTAGCAGAATATTTAATAACAGAGTGTTAAATAAAATATAAAAATGCCTTTAAAGTCCAATCTTATACCATTGAAAACAGCAATGTTTTCAACAGAAGCAGGATCACATCTGAGTTAATACTATTGACCCAAACCTCATCAGCACATTTTGAAGTATAGAAGTTTTCTAAGTTTTTGTGTAAATTCTGAAAAAAAGCTAGTTTACTCAAACCTGGTTCTTCCTTCCTCTCTCTTTTTGCCGATACGATTCCCTGTATGTCAGCATGGAACACAAATTATCTAAACAGCTGGACCTGATCCAGGATGTGGGTCACTTGAGACATACATTCACATCATCCAAGTTCAGACAGCTCCTTTTGGGACTCTGATTCCCTTTTGAAAGAAGCAGCCCCTTTTCCACTGTCCAGATAGGAAAGTTAGTTTTCTAAGCTTAAATGGTCAAAAACTTCATAACCTGACTCCCCTCTACTATGTAAGTAACCCTCTGGGGATGAATGCGTGTGTACATACACATTCACATACACACACGTGTGATCATGACCTGTGATGGCAATTCCTGCATGTTTGGAAGCCTCTCCAAATGCAGTGGATGACAAGACTGTACATTACACCTTAGACTGTATATATTTATATACAGCAATTGTGTGTATTTGCTATCATGAGGCAACAAGCTTATTTGGAGTGTTATAGGAGTACTGTGGGACTGTATTTGATGGGGTAATCTCTCTTCCATGAATTGCATGAAGTCATTTAGCTATGCTTTTTCTATATGCATAATTCCTCCTTGGTGGCCTTGAAATAATCAAAAAGGAATTCATGACACCTGTATTTTGTTTTCCAGTTGTGTGCAGGATGCATCCTTTGACAAGTCACTTAGATGCAGATCCTGAAAGGTTTTCAAGGCTCCAATTAATTCCAAAGGCATTTTTAAAGGTTTGGGCTTTAATCTTTCTAGCCTTTGATTTCCTTAGCTGTAAGATGAAAATGTTACTGTGAACATATCTCTGCAGCCCCGTGGAGACTCTTGGATGAAAGGTCCTATGAATGTGTAAACCATTTTTTTATTATTTTCTTATTGGCCACTAAAGGGAATTTTGCATGGAATATAAGCATTTGGAACTACAGGGGTTTGCAATGTTTATCAGAATCAAGAAATTTGCCCTACATATTTATGTAACTGTTATGAAATAGAAGCACCAAACATAAATAATGCATGAAAATATGTAAATTAATTTTTCCTTACTATTTTTTTATTATTTTATCTGACTGGATGGGCAGCCCTGTTGAAGCTGTGTTGAGAAACTGTCTTAGTCTCCCAGGAATGATGTTTCTCGGTAAATGGTAACTATAGAAAATTGTTTTAACATTAGGCATTCACCTGATTCTAGTCCAGCACTCAGAGGTGGAACCAGCAATCTTGTTTGCTAAGGACAATTCACAGAGGTATAGTACTGGTGCCAAACCAGAAAATTTGCTGCATCAGAGAAGAGTAATAGGTCAAAGAGAAGCTATAAGCCCAAATAGTCATGAAAGAAAAGGCTCTCCATCACCATTTCCATAATGATCACTGTGATTTTGATTTGGGCTATAGGAATGTACAGAGTTCTGTGGAAGCTTTGTGTTTAACAACACCTAAATGTGAACAAACCTGTCTGTGCGGTTCAGTGCAGCCAGGTAGACGGCCAGTCCTGTGCAGCTGTAATACACGGGCTGGGAAGAACGGGAGCGGGGCAGTGTGCCTGCAGTCCTGGCCGGGGACTCCTGCTGCTGACCTGTCACACAAGTCCCTGCTATGGAAAAGATTTATTTTTTTCCATCTCACTATCTTGCTTGCAACAGGTTAGCCCTGTGCAGCCTGTTTGCATGGCCATTTTCCTGTTGTGCTCACCAGAAAACCAAGTCATATTTAAACTGGAAAGAGCCTGTAGGTATCTAGTTCATCAAGCCTTATTTTAAATATCAGCTCTCTGCCTTCATTTCAAAGCCTTTCTTAGGCATGTTCAATAGGTCTTCAGAGATAACCAGGCTTTCTCAAGTCTGAATGTCAGTTAAGCTTAGATAAAGATTCTTGTTCAACAAATGCCAAAACTGGGATGAATCCTGCCTGTCTCAGAAACAGTGCACAGCATGGGGGTGAGCATTGGGACTGCAAAAAGTCATGCTGTAAGCAAGCTGTATTATATTCACATAATGAATAGAAAACTTCTCAGCTGTGCTCTGTCACAGGCTAACAATACATTAAAGGTTGTTCATATATATAAAAGATATAGGGAAGTACTTGTGTCAGAGATTACTATCTTCTGATTAAATAGATGTGTTTACATCGGTGGAAGGAACTTTCTGGAGTTTGGATTCAAATTATGAGGATTAAATATAGAGGATAACAAATACTATACATGTTCCTAGAAGTATACTAGTACGTAACACCTGATACTTCAGATGACCTGCTTAAAAATGCTTTACAGACTGTGAAGTTGTCACTGGGAATGAAACTCAGACCTTTCATATGAGGTAGCATCAGTCTTACGTTGGTTAGTGGATACATGGAAATTTATGTGAGAATCATGGATTAAATATGATCTTTAGAAGGAGAAAGACCTCATTCAGTAAAGTAGGAAAGAGGCCGCAGCTCTGCTGAAACAGGTGGAAACTCTTGGTGCCTCAGCAGATTCAACTCCGAGTGTTCAAAATAAGCTTCTGGATTGACAAGATAGTATTTTGAAATATTCATTTTAATGCAGGATTTAAAAATAATGGTTTCTGGAAAAATCTAAATCTTTAAGTTAAAACAAGAGAGCTGAGATTTGTTAGAAAAGAAAATTGAGGGTTTTTTTCAGAGTTCAGATGAATTCAGAAATGACTATTAAAGAAACCACCCTAAACCTCAACATTTTTGTGCCATTTTTACAATTTGGTGCTCTTCTGTGTTCCTGTTTGCAAAATTATTTGCATTACAGTAGGCTTTTATACAAAAAAAAGGCTTATAAAAACAGGTTAGGGCAGTGTGAGTTTAAGGAAATGTAAAGGAAGACCAACAAGAACATTTCTACTGAAGGTCTAGGAATAATTTGCTGTATAATGCAGTAAAATTCCACACGTGTAATTAAGGGCTAAAAAAAGAAGCTGAAGTAAATTTACTCATGAATTTAATGCTGAGAAATCAATATTCAAGAGAATGCAATGAATGACCTTTTCAGCTCATTATTACAAATATATCTTTGGACCTAACTTTATTGGTTCTAATTGTAACTTAGCTGATCAGTGTAACTATATTACCTTCAAAACATTCCTGGCTAACAGAAGTGAGGTTATATTCAGCTTCTTTCATTCCAGACGTGGTGTGTGCTATTGCTCTCCAAATGGTTAAGCTCAGAAAGGATGATAAAGTGGCCACACATCCTGGAAGATTTCTGCTTCTTTCACTTTCTCACACAGATGGATGGAGAGAGCAAGCTGCTCTTGAGGCAGGTTTCTCAGGCAGAGATGAAACCAGAGCAGATGCTAGCAAACCAGGCAGTGATGCATAAACTTCACCTTTTTTTTCTCCTTTCTGTTAAATACACTTGTTGTCCTGAAACAAGTCTTTGTCCTCAGATAACAATTAAAACATCTTATTTAGAAAGCTGAGCCATCCTCAGCTTTAAAGATCCACAGTGGGTAGGGTGGGTTTAACCCACACTCATTAACTTTAAACTTCATTAAGTTTCTATAGCCAGAAAAATAAAGTGAAAACTGCTTTTAAAATGAAAATTTCAGAATTTGCCAGTGGTTTATGTGGAGGAATATAATGAAAAGAATTAAATAAAATTCTTATAGGGAGTCCTTATCAGACATATTCAGGAAGAAATCAAAGCTAAGGATAATATTTCATGCAAAGGGAATGAGACAAGGTAGTATGTTTTCATACCTAAAACCAGCCTTCAATCCACTTAATAAAAACCAGAATAAAGTGGTTGCTGTCAAATAAGGTTTTTACAACTCCTTTGAAAATGGCATTGAAATGTTTTCACTTGGCCAAACTTTCAAAGCATAACATCCTATCTACTGTAGCACACACCTGTACCCCAGCTGCTCCTACCAAAGCCAAAAGGAGGTCTGAATATCACAGAAATCTCATTTCTGTCAGTTAAAGAAATTCGGTGAAGATGCAGAAGCAATTTCATCCAAAGGATACCACAGTTGCTGCTCTAAAGAAAACACTCTCCAAACGCCTTGCAAGCCTTATCATTTTCCCGTTTGGGTTGGGGAAATGCTGTCTTGAATTTAAAAACTTAAGCTTTAACAAACAAACTCTTTTAAAAAATGTACTTATATTTTCATCAATATTATCCTGTTCTAATATTTTTAAAGTGTTTTCCTTGGGTACTCCTTGTTTTAGATAAACAATCAAGAGAGCCAGCACACATTTTTAGCTTCATCCCTGTTTCTTTCTCATTCTAGCCAAGTTCATCTGTATGCCACAGAATCATTGGAACAAAGAAGCATCACTTTCAAATATTCACAAGGGAAGGACATGATGTTTTCCTTGTGTGGGCTTCTTTTTGGTTTTGTTTTTGGGTTTTTCTTGATGTTCCATTTTGCTGTACAGCTATAATCTCTCCTGCTTTGTAGGGTGTGCGTAATAAATGGGGTTTGAAATTCCTTAAACACTTTAGCTTCGCTTCAGCTATTAATCTCGGCAGCCATTTATTGGTTTGTATGCTACAAAGCAATGGAGATTATCCTTTAATTAATTCCATTGAGGGGTTCAGCTGCCACCATCAACCACAATATGGTTTCATAAATTAATCTTGTAGGAGAAATATAATGCAATTTATTATAACATTTTTATTTAAATGCAAATAATAATAGTAGAAATCCTGTGTAACAGAAGGGTATAGATGTATATATGTGTGTATTTCCCAAACGCAGTATAAAAGAACAATTGCATATTCCATTTTCATATTTTCATTTTATTTAGCTGTTTCAAGTATATTTCAGAATCCATCAGAAAATAAAAAGATAGTTTTCTTGACTCCTGCATAGATAGCTGTCTTAAAAATTTTGAAATTACATCTTACATCTAGACATATGAAAAATGTCATTGATCTTTACAGTTCTGTTTGAGATCTGACTTTCTTACTATTTTTTTGTGTGCTATTGTAGGTTAATCAGTTATAATAATGCTTAGTTGTATACGTGAACATTTTTATGTTCTGAGTACTTGAGTGAGAACATCAAATACTGCCTAAAGTATTGCCAAAATGTTTTGATCTCTGGAAGCTGAAAGTGCCTGGCATGGGCATGTTTTCTGTAACAGGGGACTGATTACGTTTAAAAATATGTTAAGTAGGGTGTTTTCTCTAGCATCACACTAAGCTGATCTTAGCTGTTACTTTGAAAGAGATAACAGCTATGGCCTGGTTCAAAACTAATTTGTGTGCTAGTAGTGTCCTTGTAGTCATAATGAGTTTGACTGGCAGGACAATGCTGTGCAGATTTATTTTCTTTTATGCCATTAAGTGTTAAGATTTCAGTCGTACCTAACGGAGGTAGCAGAAACAAGCAGGGAGGGTAAGATGGTTCTTCTGTGGTCACCCAGACTAAAGATGGAAGCTGGACAGATGTCAGGAATTCCAGGTCAGTTCAAGCTGGCAAAATCAGGTGTTGTTATCAGTGGTGATCCTTTCCCGAGTGCTGCTTTTAGTAGGATTTCTTGCACCCTTATCCGTGCTAAGAAATTAACCAGAATGCATGTTGTCAGTAAAAATCTTCATAGAGCATTATTATTTAAGTTAATTAAGTAGAATCAAGATAATCTGCAGAAATAGCTTTATTAACCCCCTGAGCATTGTAAGATATTGCAAAGCCTCTGCAGGTTTGATGTAAATCCTAATATTTCACTGATCTGGGCAAAGAAAGGCAGAGCTTAAAGTAGAAAAGTTTTCTATGACTATTATAACTTTTTTGGGTTATGCAAATCAGAAGTGCTGAGGTTTTTTTCATATTAATAGATAGACATTTCTGTGATTAATTAGTAATTTGAGGGATGATTCCAATGTATAAGTTGTTTTCTGGCAGCGTAGGTCCAGTGTATTGATCAAGATTTGCAAGGACAGAAGCAGAGCTCTGTGTTTGCTGAAATATTATTGAATGTGCTGCTCTGAGAATTTGCAGTGTATAACAATAGAAATTACAACTGCTCAGTGTCACATAGAAGCTGATGGAAAACACTGTATGGCTTAGAAGCTTAAATCATCACAGAGGGTGGGTGTGAAAGCAGACTCACACCAGCTATCCAGGCTCTGAGGTGTCAGTGATATGCAGGCGTATTTGTGTTGTGAATAATGTTGTGCAGTGGCAGCAAAATCATATTCTCAGTGAAAGCAGCCCTGGGAAAGCATGTGTGTACTGAAGCAGCTAAAACAGAGGCAAAACGCTGCCTGGACATGCTGTTTAAATGCAATCCACCTAGCAAGAGCTACTGCTCAGGTATGCTCAGGAGCTGATACTACAGTCCATGGGCTGCAGTCACCACCCAGGCTGAATGTGTTCCCTTAGGGGGAAACCCAGGGCATGAGGTTGTTCCCAAGAGCAGATCCACTCCTTCCTCTGGTGGCTGGCATAATTCATGCCAGAAAACCAGCGCATACAGTGGAAACGTACCCACCAGAGACTGTTTAGTACTTGCAGATTAAATGCCCATTTTAATTTCTTAATAGACGAAATCCAGTTTGTAATCTGTGTGTTTACAAATGGGTCTTATTTGTGCATTGCTTTTTTGATTTCTTTGGTTTTCCTGTGTTATTGGTTCCTCTTAGATCTCCCCATTCATGTGAAGCAGCAAGGCTCTGCAATATATATTATAGAAAAATAGTAACAACTACTTTAGAAATGGTTGGTTACTCTCAAAGCACTGACTTCATGATCATATTTCCATAATTTATATTTTCCTATTTGCTATAGCAGTTATCATTTTTTTACTCAGGTTGCTTATATCTTTTAAGTTAACATAATACGGTGGTATGTTGAACTGAAAAACACTGGATCTACTGATAAATCTGACTTTCATCAGATTTGTATTAAGCCTTCAATGCTAATATGCAGGTCAGAAGTGTTGCAAGATTATCTTCATGACTGACAATAGCTGTGAATTCAAAATACTGTATTTATATATGTAGTTTACTAACTGCACTGACTGTTAATATTAATTCATCTGATGATTGGATGAGAAGCAAAACCAGTTCATTGAATAAGAGAAATTGAAAACATGGTTCAAAACATCCTCAGTCTAATTGTCCAGTAAGAGACACGATACACCCAATTTATTAATGCTGGGTTTGATACTGCATTTAATTATTTAATAGAAAAACTTTGACAGTTTAATTATAGTGCATAGTTAGACTTTAGTGAACCTGGGGTTTATGGATTCTAGCCAATAAAAATGATTTAATATTTACTTGTCTTATTTTTAGCTGTAGAAATTAGTACATCTGAACAAAAGGTTATCCTTTTAAAAACAAAAGTTAATGCCTCACAGGTTCATATCTTTACCCATGATGGACATTTTAGTAGCTTGTTATCATGCTCATGTTATAGTATTAAATGACTAATGAAATAAAAAAGCTGGTTGCTACATGCAAATCCCCATACATCAATAAAGATCTATTTAAATCTTTAAAATAAGGTATAAATCATGGATAGGGCCATGAAATAGCTCTCTGATACACATTATGTTTTAATGTAGGAGCTTGAAAGGAAAAGAAACTTTTTTGAGAACTGCTCAGTGACAAATTATGACAACTGGGAACATCATTACTGTCTGTATATCCTTTTAGGTAGGCTCTTCTCATGAGTGGTGGTAAGGTGCATGCTCTGTTTTTGCTGTGGGTCTCTGCCTGCCTTGTACTTTTTACATTGTCTTGGACCAGCTCTCTAATAGCTGGTGCCACAGGACTAGCAGAACATGTTACTCACGTAACTGTTCTCCCATGGTTAAGCACAGGAGCACTGACAAGGACTCAGGAGTATCACTCACCACATGATGCAACATTGGGAATCTGGGTTGAGACACCAAAACAAACCCACCACACAACTGAAAAAGAGAATTAGTGTCCTCCCACAGAAGACAATAGTGTTACATTGTGCCTTTCTGAATATGAAGTTAATAAAAGCAGAAACCTTGAAAATCAGAGATGTGGAGTTAGGGTGCACACCAATGTACAATGCCTTAACCTTCCTCCCTGAGATGGGTACTAGGCAACCAGAACAGGCAGCTTTTACCCATTTTTCTAAAAGCAAATGGGCTACATGTGCCACAAGCGCACGTGGCATGAGACACTATGAGCAAACTTAAGGTTGATCATCAGCTCTATCAGTGTTTTTCAAAAGCTTTGGTTTGCCTGATGTTTTAAGTATGTACAATTTTCCACTAATCAATGTAACATCACATTCATGAGCAATCATTTATGAAATTATATTTATCAGTTAAGATTGCAGTTGAGGCAAGGCAGAGGTGTGTGATTCTTAAATGCTTTTTCCCTTTCTTAAATTGTTTTCCAATGCAGTGTTTGAACAAGCAGTCTATAACAGACCAGAAAGAAAAATCACAAAAATATATAAAAGTGTTAAGACATGGTGTTTACTAGCAGGCTAGGATTTGTGGATCTCCTTATGCTTTTTTTGTGACATCCTTTGACTGTGCTGTCACTATTTCCCCTTCATCTCTCATTCTCGTCCAGTTATACCATTATGCCTTAAGAACGCAGCAGCAAGTAAAAGGTCTGTTCCTTGTTCTCTCATTCCTTTTGCCGCATCTTGCATCACAAGCAACAGATCCAGCTTGGTAACTCACTTCCCTTTTTAAGTTTTGCATTGCTCTCCGCCCCCAAAAAAGCAAAATCCTCAGTAAAAGTGCATGCTGTGGAGTAACTATAGAAGTTAAAAACAAATAAGAAATATTTTAGTATTATCAGAGTTATGGCTTGAACTTTATGCCTGTAGAAAATATAGATGAATGCATCATAAGATGATAATTTGGAAAAGGTGGATATCAGACTAAGATGACTACAAGCTGAGAACTTCAGCTGCATGGAGTACTTTTTGAAGCACACCAAATTACAGGACAATCTGAGTAAATATGGACTTCAGAGTATAGAATTGCCTAGCTTTGAGCCCAGAAGAGAACTCTGAAGTCTTTTTCATACTGTACTATTCAAGAATTGAAATAAACTTTGAATTGGGTAAATTCTTCTGGTAAGTTGTTCCCTTTCTTCCAAAGGCAATAAGTGGTAAGTTTTAAAACCAGCCCAGTTACTATATCCACCTGTAGAGTTTATGATGCAGGAAGTAGAGCTTTTTCTGGGTGAGGCATATGCAGCCCTGCAGTCAAAAGGTGTGGGGATGAGACAGCATCCTGACCAGCCCTGGAAGCATGATATGCTTAACATCCAGGATATCTCACCATTGTAGTCCAGTGGGAATGGTCTCTGTGTTGGACCAGGTGATGAAGTCCTGGTAGGGGGTAACATTCAGGTGAGATGTTTATTCACTGTATTTTTTGTGGTCTAAAAGCCAATATACAAAACTGAATCAATGAAAGGGCTGATTAATTATGCCTGACAGGAACACCACAAGGAAGGCCTGGATATAACATGGTTGTACACAGGACCGATTGCCACCATCGCATCTGGGGACGAATGAGGATATGGGGACTAATGAGACCTCCACTAATACCTCCTCCTGCCACTTCCATTGTACTGCTCAGCTTCCCTGGGATTAGAATGTTAATTAGAGAGCCCAGGAGGTGATTGTGCTCAAGGATTTTGAAGCATTTTATCACACATTTACTACATCAGATATGGAATCTCTCAGCATCATGGAGGATCAAGGGATAGGAGAGCATGATGGACAGATGAAGTAACTGAAAAGCAAGGTGTTATATATTGGACAATAAACAAAAAATGAAAGCATCCAGATTTCATAGAGAATACGGCTAACTACAGAAAGTTCTTTATTTTCACAAAGGTGTTTGTTTTCAAACAGGGTAATAATTGAAGTTCTGTTGAAATCAGTGTAATTATGTTAATTTACACAAGCACAAAATCTCACCTAAAAAGGAAAACAGGAAAAGAAAGGCATTTTCTCCCCCCTCCTCCAGTATCTAATCTACCTTGAAATGTGAAAGGGTCCTCATGCAAAATGAAAGCAGATTTAGAAATAGTGAGAATATATGAAAAAAATAGACTGTTCCAGGGATTTGTAATAATGATTTCTCCTGATAAAATAGAAGAAAATTTCTACCTGCAAACAGCAGATTCTGTAGCTCTCTAGAGGTTTAATCTTTCACAGATAGCAAGAAATCTGAGCTGAGTAAAAAAACAGAGCTCTGCAAAATGTAAGATGGAATGATGTTGTTCTGTTTTGTGAACTGCACCATTTATCTTTATTTCTTTGTAGGTGATGCTTTCTGTGAATACTTCTGAACTGGGCCGTGATAAGAGTAAAAGCAGATGCAGGAAGTCTGTATGATATAAATAATGATTCTGCTTGACAAAGTACTTTTGACATTTTAAGGGGGATACTGTTGAGCAACTTGCTGTGGTTTGTTGCTCTCCCATGAAAGAGCTAATTTAGCCTAGTTAAAAGGCTGCTTTCTCATTGGCTCTGAAAAAAATTAGTACTTCGTATGCAGTCCATATCCACAGCTTCCTTGGGAGCTGGCTTTATTAACCAAATGCTGGTCCAGTCCTTTTCTGGCATGGCAAAATCCTGGTGGAATTTTTGTCTAGCACCTATGTCTCCTACTCCGAATCCACTTGAGCAGATTTAATAAGCCAGAGCTATAAAAATCTGCATGTCAAAGACTGGCAATAATAGCGATGATTACATCTTTTCTTGTGTTTGAGTTTATCTGCTGTGTTTTAGGAGGTTGCCAAAGGAAAAAAAACAACAAACAAATCATAACCATGCCAGCTGATATAAGAGAGGAAGTGAATGAAGTTTAGGCACCAACTTTTGCAGCTAGGCTGCTAAAGGGAAACTTGTCGATAGGGGCATTAGAGAGTGAGCTGACAATGTGAGCTGCACTCCAGCATCCTTGGGAAGACTCCCAAGGCCATCACTGAGATTACCTTTGCAAACCTCATACCTGTGAATTCACTTCTGGTCTTCCAAAGGATCCCATGTGCCATCCTCAGGACTCAGCAACATGGGATGCTATTGGTATAGTATTGGAGTGCCCATCACGTTGCCACCACTTGTGTTTCAACCGTGTACAATGCATACTCAACCATACTTGAGACCACACATTAAGAGTTATCTAGGGCATGGAGAACTAATTAACCCTCTCTCCATCAACCACCTGTATTCTCAAAGAGGATGAATCAAGAAGAGGGCCTGGCATCTGTACTATATGCAAGAATAGGGGAAATACAGTATATAGAGTTTAGCAGAGCACAACGCAGGTCTGCAAGTTGGGATTTTAGCTGATAGGAATTATAATTATCAATAACAGTCAATCCCTCATATATTGTGTTTGGGGTTTTGTCCTTCTCTGTTCTTTAAATAAACATTTTAACAATTAATGTATGTTTTTGTTTTGGTTTGAGTGGCATATTTCCCTTCATTTTCTTCAGAAAACAGAAACTCTGTCCTCTGCCAATATATCTGTAAGACTCAGTCTACTTGCTGTCCTTCATTCTTATACTCTGATTATCAGGTTTCATTGATGCTTTGTTAATAGACTGCATTTGTGCTCTCTGAGCATCCAGTCTTGCTATCTGATAAGGTCATAGACCTTATATTATAAAAAGACCACTAGCTGAGATGAATTTTGGGAGATTTTGCCTCACTGACCTTGCAGTTAAGGCCTAAAGCCTATCCATTAAAATGGATTTTTAACCTCTACTGTTAATGCAGCTTAGTGCCATATCTTTAGTATTTTGTGGGTGAGAAAATAAAGTGGGGTATGATATTTACATGTATCGTAGCCATTTCAGGTATACTGAACAAAAAGGCTATCTTTCTGAGTGTTGTGAATAAAAAGGGTATCGCTGTGGTTGTTGTGAAAAAGGCTGTACAAACTGATGAGAAGAAATTTATTTGCATTTTGTTTCTTTGCTTTTTTGTAAATCTAACTTCCCTAGATTGGGTTGGTTGCATCTTTGGCTGCATCTTTGGCTGATATTGTCATTTATGATACTAATTTACAAAAATCAGGTCTGAAGCCATCTTTCTGTAATAAATATATATATTTGAATAGAACTTTGTTTAGTTTTCTTCAATCAGGAAATTTTCCTTAAAATTAAAGTTGGCAATAAGCTTATTGGGCTTTTATTTTCCTTTGAGAATTTTGAATTAATGTGTTATTTAAACCGTGATGTACACTAAAAATATTGACATTTCCAATTTATTCACAAAAAAGTGCATGGGTTACAAGTGTCTCTCGACACATCTGCTGTTTGAGAGGCAGTGCACAGAGGATAGATTTTGCCTGGTCTGTCATCAGCTCTTGAATGTTGGATGGGTCTCCCAGAGGAGTTAGTTATCATTTAATGCCTGTGATACAGATGCATGCCGTTTAGCACCTAACAGGGCTAACAACTTATATAGGTTTCAGTTAGTAAGATTGCAATTAAATGATTCTTGGTTTTAATCAAGTGGCTGATCATGTATCATGGAATTTATTTTAGATTTTGTAGTGAGGAAATAACTTCTTTTTTCCACTTAATTTATTTGATAAACATGGTAGGAAAATTGCAATATGTTAATAAGACTGTATTTGGCAATGTAAGTGGAGATGGGGAAATACACTATAAATCACAAGTTTCAGTGGACTGCAAGGGAGACTATGACATTCCAACTAAATATGCACAAGGAAAGTGGTAGGTAAGGCAAAATATCTGTAACTGAGCTCATTTGCCTTTGCTCTTGAGAATTTTCAGTACAGTCTTTGTTTCAACTAAATGGGGCTTTATTATTTTAATTAGCTTAATGTCTTTGGCAGGGAACTGCTTTTGGAACAATACAGGAATAGGATGGGGATAAAATATAAGGAAATAGCACCTCAGCATCACTGAATTAGCCCATCAGTAGAAATAATTGCTGATGTTAGGTGTGCCTGACAGAAGGCTCACAGCCGCACTGCTATGCTAGTTATCACCCTAGATCTATATTCACTACATCTCTAAGACCACAAATAATTACTTTCGAAAAAGAAAAGGCTGGATTTTTTTAAATCACTTATAAGCAAAGGAAATATCAAGCAGGATAATTGCAAGAAAGATTTAAAATGAGCATAAAAAGACTGTGCAAGATGCTATCGTTTTACCGGTAATGCTTTACTTAAAAGTGGAGTATAATTTTATTCTATGTGAGATACTTAGATTAAAGAATTTTTTTCTCTAATGTATTAGACATATTACCTGTATTTATTAGCCTCATCTAGATACAGATTCTCTGCTGTGGGTCTTCCCCACATGGAGAAGTGGAATGGCTCATGGAGAGCCACTCTACACCTCAAATAAACAGTCTTTCCTATAGTACGGTAGTCAAGGGTTTATCATGTGATGGAGCACGCTGTCTAACACAGTCCCCTCTGTGTATCTACTGTAGCAATGCCTCTTGATTGGCTTATGCACAGACATACAAAGAAAACACTAATTGCTCCTGGAGAGGTGTGCAGAGGCCACAGCAAGGCAGCGAGGCAGATGCTTTGTTTCATTGAGGACTAGTGGCTGGTGCTGGGCTGCAGTTGCTCGCAACCCAGAGCTTTCTGCTTCGATGCAGATGGGAGCAAATGACTGATGCGGTCTTCCATAAGGCTTGCATTGGTCTTCTTGATGGGAAGGAGTAAGAAAAATAGTAGATATATTGCACTGTTAGGAAACAATTTTTAAGCGCAGACCACTCTGCAGTCTCCTGGTATTTCTTCACCCTCAAGTTACTGTATAATTCAATTCCAGGCATCATGGCTTTTTGGTCAGTGGAAGGAAATAAACTAAAAACAGGTTTTGGAAAATGATTGCTCTCACTTATCCTCCTTTTCACTTTCCACCATTTAATTTGATTTGTAATCTTTATTTAAGGAACAATAAAGATGAGAGTCTTTATATATTGAAAAACTCATAAATTTGAGGTGAAAATCATTTCAGAAAGAAAGAAGCTGTACAACAGAGCTATTAAACTTATTGTGGGTAGGATTCAGTCTATAAGACCTTCACATTCACATGAACAACACTGCTAAGAGAGTAAAGAAAAAAACACTTTATACAGTGTCGTGTTCTGCACCTAATAAAAAACTACAAGTGCTGGGGAGTTTATAGCAAGGTTGTGCAATTAACCTTTTTGCTTCTAGTCTTCCTTAATACTGCTTATTTTTCTGTGAAACACTAATAGTTTGTGGCAACAGTGTGTGTGAGGGTTAGTCATACTGTATTTGAAATCAGAAAAAATACTTTGATAAAATGTAGGTGGTGTTTTCAATACAAGGTCATCTTCACGCTGTCCCAGCCAAATGTAACTTTTTTCAGTATAATCTTGTCTAAGACCTTAAAATGTTACTGTACACAAGCAAGAGCCATTTTTCAAGCAACAGTTAGAAGTAGAAAACAATCTTGAATATTGGTTTTGGTATTTTACCCTTCTAATAATTTTTAAATCCTTAAACATCATCAACTGTTCCTGATGGAAGCTTTCCTACATAAGTATCCCAGCACTGTCCAAAAGATCATCTTTTTCTGTGCTGTTCATTTACATTTGTGGGGGTCTGATTCTAGCTTTACTTCTGTTTATCTCCACGATTTCCTTGATTCCATTGCTCCTTCTTCATGGAGATAAACAAGATTTACCAGGGTAAATGATCTCAGAATCAGACTCATAAAGTTAAAGCCTGTATTTTAATGTTTGTACAAATGAAGGTACCGTTCTTTTCCATGTCATTTTCATCCTCCTTACACTGTGGACTTCCTCAGTACTTTCTAAAACTTAAAATATTAAATGTGACTTAATTTCTCATTATACCAACTCCTCCTTCCCTTTTTCTCTTCCTTGACATATTCAGCTTGGGCCAAACCGTAAGAGGTTTATTATACTCATGAAAATGCAGCAGCATTACCTCATTACCCTAGAATTTATGTGCAAGAATTAAAAGAAACATTTGGAGGGCTATTTAAAATAGATATAAATATATCTGCCATGATTAAAGATAAGTAATTTAATTTAACAGAAACTGTTAAATAAACAGCATGTTGTAATAGGTGGCAGAGTTCTGATGCCAATTAAGTGAGGCTGCCAGAAGCTTTCAATCATAAGCCTCTGTTTTCAGTTGCTGATAGCTCTGCCAAATGTAAACCACTGTGTCTCTAATACTCTGTGCTGAATATATGCCTCAGATATTTTGTTCAAGTTTCATTTAAATAAGCTCTTTCTTAAGAACACTTAATATGAAATCTGCCCCTCTGGCACTGTCTCCTCCTGCCGTGTCAGAAGGGTGAAGGGGAGAAAGGAAACGGCTGGACAGGACAGGAGCAAGAGGGACTGCGGTAATGAAAGGTGAAGGGGAAGGATTTAGAGGCAAAGTAAACGCTCCTGGGAAAGATTCAAGAGATTGAATATCAGCAGGGGAAAACAGTGGCAGTTATGCCAAGGGGAAGAACATGGGCTTGCTTGGAGTAAGAGTGAAAAGTAAAGGTGTGGGGCAGGAGTCGGCTGAGGAAACAAGTTTGGGAGCTACAGTGGGCAAGTGAATACACAGGAGGCCAGGGTAAGGGAAAGTCGCAGAGGGAACTGGGTGCAAAATTGTGCAAAAACCTCAGAATACAATTTTTTTTTTTAAGATCTAGAAATTAATTCCATCATTCATGATTATCTGCTTTCCCTTATTTAGAACATAGCAGAGAAATTTAAGTATGCCTTCATTCCCTGAAGGGTAGGACCACCTGGAGGCTAACAGTGTCACCAATGTTGTCAGTAGTTCAAGTACTTGAAGAAACTTCAGCATTACTATGCTTGCTGAGTACCTGAAGGGAACAGCCTCTTTCAGCAGCTTTATGTCTTTCATTGTTTTGAAAACTCTTACCATTACACTGCCTCTGAACTGTGCCAAAGGAATACTAAGGCTGCAACCGAAGAACCCAGAGATTATGAAACACCTGAATTACAGTTACTCAGGCAACCTGAATTATCACCCCAGGCATGTATTCATTTTGATCCGGTCTTCCTTTCCTCACCCCCACCCCCCACCCCCCCCGCATGCTTTTTTCCATTCTATGTCTCCATCCACCTCTGGATCTTTACAGAGCAAAAGCCCTTCTTCTCTGCCCTTGTCGCATCCTTCCTCAGGACTGGCACTGCATGTCTGCGTCATGCTTCATGGGGTGGGGATCAAGGACTTCCAACTGGTTTTCATAGCAAGCCTTTCTCTTGCTCACATCTGAAGATCTGTGTGTGAAAACACAATACCTTGTTGCTTAATGAGTTTTGATAAATGTCATTGATCAAATACCATATTATGCCTTGTTTTCTGCCACAGAATTAAAAAACAAATTGTTACTTTACTCGAGTTACAGGTAAATTTAGTGATAAATGATTCTGTATGTCTTTTAGTATGTTACTAAGATATTACAAAGAGCAAGAATTCTAGGCAACTATATATATATAAATGTAGCACTACACACATTATGAGCATTTCACTGACTTCATCAAGGACATTAATATTACCAAGACACCAACAACACATTATACTAATATGTTTTGAACTCTGTTCTACTCTGGATGCTTTTTTTTTTTTTTTTGGTTGGTTGGTTGGTTGGGTTTTCTTGGTTTTTTTTGTTTTGTTTTGTTCAGTCCTGTTGTTAGAAAGCCATGTCATCCAAAATAATGGGAGATTATTGTTATTGGTTATTTAGCTGCACATGCTGGTCCATATCTGTTGGTAGGAGCAGAATGAAGAACTGTGTAAAGGAAAGCATGAGGTGTGTGATGACAGAGGAAATATTCCCCCAGATAGCTATGTTTTGCATAGAAATTCTTTGTGAAGAGCCTGCAGAGGTTTTGCATATTAAAGTACTTTTAGCTGAAGCAATCCCAAGCCTTTTTTCTAGAAGGCATCAACTCACAGGCACTGGAATATCTCTCTGAGTGCTCCATTGTACTTAGGTGGAAAAGATATTTTTCAAAAAAATTCTTCTCCCAGTAACTTAAACCATAATAGTCTTAGCAGAGATTGTATCTGTACCCAGCTGTGGCAAGTATTTGAAAACCTTTTGCTATATGATGTTAAAACTATCATCCTAGAATGCAACCCATTATAAAAGTCAGTGTCCTTGCCAAAAATTAATCAACATTTTTAGCAAAATCAGCCTACCTATTACAGTCATCCATATTAACAAAATGAAGGTTATATTAATTCATAGTTAAGTAACCCTTCTAATCGCTTGTTAAATATAAGAATTGTTGTGGCTGTGACAGTAAAAGAATACAAAAGTGATAACACTTCTTCCTACAAGTATCTTTAAATAGTTGCATTCTGTCTTGACATCAACTCATGACATTCCTAGTTTTAATATGCATACAGAAATTGCATGTTTTTCCTACCTCATTAGCACAACTGTATAAAATCCTGAAAATGAAAGCAATACTGCCATTGTTTTTTTAAGAGTTAATCTCGGATGAAGGAAAAATATGTATAAATCTAATACATCTCCACCTAGGCTCTCTCTGTTGCGTATGCTAAAATAACATGAGCTTCTATTAAATACCTTAAAATCAGAGCCAGATCAGAACTAATTCCCGTTTATCACATTAGTAACTAACTTATTTTAACCTTTTATGGAAGGGCAGAATTTTTGAATAGTAGTAGCTCCCAATTTCTTTCTACTGCAATGTTTAACTCAGTTCATTTTGCATTTTTATAAAGAGAAATGCATATTGTGCAAATAATAAGGTTATGGAGTGCCTTCAGAAATACCTGGAAAGAGACAGCAGAGTTCATGGAATCCTTGAATAGCTCAGAAAGACTATAAATTTATTAATACCTGTGTTATTGCAAGTACAGGTGAGCTGCAGATATGCTAAAGAAAAAAAAACTTCCCCCCTAAGCGTTGATCACACAGGACAAGTGCCAAATGTTGACTCGGCTCAAAAAGCACCGCAGCTCTCTGCACAACTAAGTCTGTAGTCACCACCCTCCAAACAAGAGGTGCTTTTGAATTCTTGCACCCACTGATCAGTGAGACAGTTTCATTTCTCCATGAGAGGATGAAGTTCAGGTCGTGCCTGCCCAAAGACAGCAGGGCCCAAGGCATGCCAATGAATTTAATCTAGTTTGGCCCATCACAAGGCACATCACAAGGCAATAATACCAGAATGAGACAGATCCCTGAAGGTGTAGAACTAGAAAAAAACGCTGAAGCTTATCCTGAGGTTATTAATGGACGAGGTTGATCTAAATGCTGTTTATACTGCAAAAGTTCACAGGTCTCTGACCCGAAAACCTTCTTTTTGCTTGTGAGCTGTGACAGCTCTATTCTTCATGTTCACAAAAAAGAAACCATCTCATACACTGCAACAGAGAGAAAACCCTGGTTTGCAGAGGTGAACTACACTTAACAAGATGCTAGATAAAGAATTTGCAAGGCTGTTGTGGAGGTGCAGAGTGATTTTTGGAGGTGGTAAAGAAATCACAAAATGAACAGGAAAAATTAATCAAATGTTAAATAAGCCACCCCCCCCCACCCCCCCACCCCCTTTATTTCTCTGGAAGAAGAGAACTGTCAATCCTAAAAGCTTCATGAGTCATAGAACTTAATAAGTATTCTATAAAATATATTTGCATGGAAGGAGCATGCCATCTTTCATGAAGTGATCTGGAATTCATGAAGACATTTCATGATGATGTCAGATAGTTTTCCTGTGGTTCTCAGATAGACACACAGGTAGAGTTCCTGAAAGCTTCTCTGGGTCAGCAGCAAATTGTCTGTGCTGCCTTAGGACTCCTTTTCTGTGGTCTACTCAGGGCTAAGAAGGAAAATCACAGAAGGGGAGAAAAAGTGATCTGGGAAATGGAAAGGAATAATCAGGAGGAAAAGAAGGATAATTAACTAACAATTATTTGTCATCACTTGGACAACTGTATCTCAAAACTATATTTCTTGAAGTAATTGGATAATTTGTATCCAATAATTTATATCCAATTAGTAAGAATTGTGCATTAAATGAGAAAATTAGTTTGGATGAGTGGAACCTGATTGTTTTGAAATAAATATTCAAGGGATACAGTTATTGCTCTAAGGAAAATCAGTTAGAGTGGGATTTTCTAAAGATTTAGCAAGGAAGGTGGTCATAAAGCTATATTATTTCTCTGATTTCCTTTAATGTTTCTTTAAAAATAACATGACAATTACTGCATACAAAGAATGCTTTGTGTTTCTTGGAAGTCACTGTTCATTTTCCAATGGAACCAGTACAGGAAACACAAATTGGAATTAGATGTGAAAGAAAAAGAAGACAGTCAAGGCAGTAATAAGATTATCCTCTCCTTTACAGAGCTGAGAATGAGTTAACTGTCTATTCTAGCAAGCCATGAAGAAACGTGATTTTTTTGTGCATTGAATTCTTTGGTCACATGTAACCACTAGCAGAGATGTTAGGGGGCATAGTCATAAAGGATAACTTGGTTTGTTCCTAGCAAATCTCAATACTTTAACTGTAGTTGGCATTTTTGCTTAAGATTTGAATAATACATTTTAATAATATTTTACTGATTTATTGGTTTAAATTGGCAGGAAATATGGTAAAGGAGGTGAAAAATAAGAATTATTTCTGGACGATAACTCTGACATTACAAAATATGTCAATTTGATTATTCAGGGCAACTGTGACTTTGAAATCTAATGAATTCTGCTCCATCTGATGCAATCTATATAATCTTAAACCGATAACTGTAGAATGTAAACTTCCTTCCATTGGTGGTCCTAGGGAAAAGTTTATATAATCATCCAGACACTCAGTACTTGTATACTCAAACTGAATTTTCAGAAGCCTACTATGGATTTCTATGATTTAGCAGTGGTACCTCAGAGCTTTGCCAAATTCAGGAACATAGAGCAGTGGTTTGGCAAAGTGAACCGGAAATGAATGATAACAAGTACCCCAAGATTAGTTTTTGACCTCTTGCATGGCTCCAGTTTAAAACTATATAAAAGGCATCTGCATCTTTGTGGAAGCCATTTGAATATTTCTTGTTTACAATGAGCTCTAACATAATTTCTTTCTGGTGTTAATGCAAAATTTCATCTCATGTCTGAACTGTAGAACTAACTGGGAAACATCAAAGCTACTTGAAATGTCTCTCTTTGTAGAAGAGATTTCTCCCAATGGGATTTTCATAAGCAATCAAAGTCAATTAAATGCTTGGGATAAAAATAACAAAAAATCTTGAAAAACAGCATAAAGGTGTTTGGAACCCACCTTCCACAGCTAGCAGATAAAGCCAATCAGTGGCAATTGCTTCCTCTGAGCCTCTGGGAGGGAGAAAATTAGCATCACTAAGCTGAACACCTTACCTAGATTTTTCACATTTTGAGCTTCCTGTCAGCAGCATGCATTTTTAATTTAAAAGACTTAATAAATGCTGAACATTTTTTGAAAAGACCCCAGGATGACCCTCACTCTGTGCTAGAAGAGGCTGCAGCTGCCTGCTACAGGAGTGGTTTCAAATGTCCAGACCTTCAGAGAGATTAGGTGGCCTCTCTTCTATTCTCATGTTTTCAGCATATAAATATGCATGGAGATAGAAGAAAATTAACTGTGTCATTAAAACAATTAATGGAAACTGCATGCCAAAGAAAAAAAGTAACCCCGTTGTGGAAAAATAGGTCACTTTGGCCAGCAGATTCAGTTTTCATTTCTGACCCAATTAAAAAATGCTTTGTTGAGAATAACTGTTACTTGCAGATTAGCAGTCCAACATCGTATGTCTTTCAATTAGTTAATTATGAAGGATATTTCTATTCTAGGTCCTACAACATAAGGATAAATCTCAGCCTCAGTGATGTATTAATGAGCAATACCAGAACACGTATTGATTCATTACTTTCATTTAATGGCTTGGAAATGTTTGATACTCTTTAAAGTATTAGGAATGTTCCACTATCCCTCCATACTCAAATTTCTAATATGTTTTAAGGAAAGGAGCTTGAAACTTGGGATAATTATTTTTCTTGAAACTTGAGATAAATATTTTTATAAGCTTTAATAAGAAGCTGAGCATCTTTACAAGGTTAAATATGACTGACTGGATTATACAATGGAAAATTTTATTAAATTTTATTTTTATTTAACAAGAGATTACTTATATTGTGTGGGCTAAGTCAAGTAAAACATATGATTAAAACCTTCAGGTATACACTAGCTATTGTACGGGTATTTCTGCATTTCTTGCATGTCTAGAGCGAATGCCTTCTAACTGAATAAGTGAAAAATGCTGACATGAGAAATAATTTTTTTTTGGTATTTACAGTGGCTTTATTGTTCACTTCCAATGTCTGTATTTTTAGTGAGGATGCTTCATTATTACCACATTAATAATATTTCGCCCATATACCCTTACATACTCGTTATGTGCTCATAAAATTATTCTATCATAATTTATATATTATTGGCATAAAGTACCATTACTTAATAGAATTTACTATAGATGAATAGCAGTACTTAGAGCAATGAACAATGACATAATTTAATTAATGTTTCTAATAAAGAGGAAGGAAAAGTTTTAATGTGGGAGGTTTTATCCTTTTCTATATTTCACTATTGAACTAATGGGGAAAAAAAACCAACTTGTAAAAATGGATTGTTGGAACAAAGTTTCAAGTTTTTATCTTCTAGAAGATCAGTAAACAAACAGTAAAGAAAACACCATAAATTAAAATACCTATACAATGGAGTTTCTTGGACAAATCTAATTGGAGAGAAAAAAAAAATCCTAACAATGTTACAACTTCTTCTGTTGGCTGCTTAAAAAAATTTGTCTTCTAATATGTTATCTTTTGTTTGTTGTTAACTGTTTTCACTTTTCATTGGGGTTTTTGTGTGTATAAATTTGCAAGTTCAGTTTTTCCCTTGCTGGAACTTTTTACAAACTTTTGTGGTTTCATGAGTTCCGTGGGACCTGAGGAGTAGTATGGATTTTATTCCTACTTTATCCAATTAAATAATGAATCAGGCTGATCTTTTAATCTTCCATGTATGAAACCTAGAAGAAAGAGTAGAAGGTAAGAAAATAAGAGCCAGCTACAGGTGTCTACCCCTGTCAGCCAGTTTTCCCTTAAGAGTGGGTTTCTCAGCAGGAATCTAGCCCTTAAATAGTGCTTGATATTGCTACATTACTTTTCCCAGAAGTATTCTGAAAATCACATACCACAGGCAAGAATGATTTCACCAGCCATAGAAGTGTACCTAATTCTGAAGCAGCTTTTCTAAATGAACAGTTTGTGTTTAACTGTGAACAATAACAACAATAACAAATTGTAATAGGAAAGAAAAGGTACTATGTCCAGTAAAACCGCAGCAAGAGTCACTGTAGGGCAAGTACTAACACTAGGATTGCAATTTGCACAGGAGAACACGGTTTAATAACTGTGAAATCTTTGGAAGCAGTTAAGCAGTACTTATTTCAGTAGCAATGATGGTCTTGCTGAAAGTTACTCAACGTGTTGCTCCTAGCTCTAGTAAATGTCTTTCCCTGAAGCCAAGGTTTTAAAAGGTGATTGTTTTTGTCTTTTTGTTTCTTGTAATCAGCATCATGTGTATGTATTAAAAAATATATAGGATTTAAAATTAATCTGTTTAAAATAAAATTTGATCTTGGTAGTTACATTTATGGCTATACCCCATTTAATTTACTTACTTTTTAAAAATTAAAATCAGCTATTATTAATTTAAATACATACAAAAATAGAATAAAATCAATGTATTCAGTATATCTATTTTCATACCTGACAGCAGAAAAACCCCTCAGAATTCTTACTCATAACTATGTCTTTCTTCAGTGAAACCTTTCTATTTGTTTAATGGTTTAGTTTTATTTAATAAGATCAAAGGAAATACTTTTCATTTAGACTAACTTGTTTGCAGCTGAAGGACAAAGAGGGAGAAAAATACAAAAATGTTTTTTATGTACATATATACTTTTGAAAACAAACAAAACCAAACAACAAAGTGGTGGGAGAGGATGGAGCAAACAGGCCAAGAAAGTTGCTCGGAAAATCGCTTAGTCAAAACTTTTTCAGAGGTGTGAGCTCAGACCAGGCTGCTCAGGGCTGTGCCATGTTGGGGCTTGGAAACCTTGGAGGATGGAGCCAGCCCAGCCCTCCTGGGAACCTGTGACCCCAACCGGCCCCAGCCCCCTGGGGGAAAGCATTACGATCAGTTCTCCTGTCTTTGCTGTGAGGAGGCAGCATCTGGAAGAGGGGAGCAATAACGCTTTAAATTACAAGAACAAAAGGTATTTAAGGTCACAGGCAGGAGCCCTAAGCTCCTTCTCAGTTTGGCTTCTCACGCATCGTAGGAGCAGGACCCGATAAAACAAATTTTGTCTCATTCTTCAGGTTCAGTGTAGAACTAGAAAAAAAATCTTGACTTAAACATTATACTGTTGGCTAGAGTAGTGGCAAACAGCTGTTTTCAAGGACATTATCTCCCATTTTTCTCTAATAGAAAGAATATAATTAATATGTAAAAGAATTATGTGATTGCACATTAAGACTAAACCTGCAAGACTTAATAAGTTAGATTAAAAAGCTAATGGAATTGAAATTTATGACCTAGTAGCCATTTAAGCAATGACTTACAGAACACTGTCTTTTGTGTCTGCAATGTATAGGCTAAAATTCCATGGAATACTTGTGCTGGAATGATTTACAAAAGTATATAAATTGTTCAAATTTATCAAGTAAAAGGAAAAGTTACCATGTTTGTTATTAATTAAAAAGACAAGATTAGTTATGAAATCTTACTTTATTCTGTGATTAAACAAACTTGAGGGTTTGCCCTTTTAACATTACTTTAGCCGTATTATTTAAATTCCTGTGTAATTATAAACCACATTTTGTCAATAACAGAAAGATCCAGGTCATTAGGTTTTAATTAAGAGCACAGACTGATTAGCAATGGTTGAATATCATCAAAGTGACTTCTTTAATTTACTTAAACGTGTATCAAACACTCTAATTATTATTTTTATGTAAAGGAACCTAGTACAGTTAAGCAATACAACTTCACCATTATGGCATCTTTACAGTATTATTTGAAAAATATGGGTGATCACCAATTAACAAGTAGTTGTTATAGAAATAGTGACGATGCATACTGACCACATAAAACAGCAATTAAGAGAATTTACTTCAACAGATTCTAATAAATAATAAAGTTATGTAATAAAGGATCAAAATAAGCTAAAATTAAGTGAAAGACTTGTATAAAAAATAGTTCCTGTCAACTTTGTATAGAGTTACACTAAATTATATTATATTTGCCAGGCTCTGAATGTGTGAGACAGTTTTGTTGCAAACCTACAAAAACATTTTGATATTCTGGAATAGTTTTATGCACAAAATTGTCTTCATTATACTGAACTTTGAAGATGTAATTTTACTGATCAGTAGAATTTTTGTCTTAATTTTCAAGAGCACTTTAATAACTTTTTAGAAGTTTGACACATGAACATATGTGTTCAGAATTCAACTTAAAAATTACACAGACACAACCTATACTCTTATATTATTGTAGCTTTCTTATATTATTGTAGCTTTTCAGTATGTGTAGATGTAAGACTTCTACAGGGGAGATCAAAACATTATTTAAGAGGAAATCTTGTTATTTCTATCAGGTGTATCTGAATTTATTGTATATTATGGATCTCAATCTACCACATTTTAATTGTGAAGATTCTTTGTATTACCAATCTGTTACCTAATTACATTATAATTCCTATTCTTTTGATTTTTAGTGGTAATGGCTGTTGTATAAAATCTTTGCTTTTGGTTAGAACATTTGTGGAAGCTGTTTACTGCCTAGTATATTAATAGAGAGGTAATATTATAATTTTACAGCTAGCTAAAAACAACAATAAAAGTCACCTTTATTTTGTGACTTTCTTCTCTGTTGTGCTCTTGTGATGATAATAAAGTAGTCTGTTAAATTTATGGGAAATCTGTTTATAGGGAAACAAGGCTTTATAGAATAGTTGACTTAGTTTGGTGAGAAATAACCATTTTGAGCTTAATGTAGGACAAATTCAGTATTTCAGTAAACCCACTTCTTCAATAGCTCAGTTCTGGAGTTTAATGTAGAAAAGGGAAAACAACTGTCATAGTAATGAATATGTTTTTGTTGAAAACATTTATTAAAATTCAGACCCAGAGTAAGAGTGTACCTGTCCTTTTATAATTATGTTCCCTGCATCACAGCATACTATAACCACCAAAATAATCTGTGCTCTCATTTAAGGTTATGATTGGAAAATACTGGATTCAGTGATTAGAAATTCACAACTCGAAGCTATTTGAGACTTCTTGGAAATTGAAATGCACTCTGTAGGAAAAAAAAATAAATAATCTTTGCTGGAAATAAGTTCCTTGCCATTTAACTGATGCTGTAATGTACAAAGAAATAATACCTGAAAAAACCTTTATAAGGTTTAGGATTACTTAGGGTTCTGTTCTTATATTTTATTACCAGCAGTCATGCGTCACTTTTTATTATTGGTTGTTTATGGTTCCAGTTCCTTCAGCCTCCAGGCCCTGCACCATAACTTTCAGAAATATTCTGCTAAAAGACTTAGCATAAGATATGAGATATTGTTATCCCAGAATTAGCCATAGCTCTGGCTTACTCTTAGAGGAAATGTCATTGTTATAAAATAAAGGGAAGAACATGAAATGGATCCTGGTGATCAGTGTTTTCTAAATCCCTAAGCCTGGGTCTAAGTATGAATTTTGTGAAAGCTCCAGCTTGGCTCAGTGCCCCTTTGAGGCTTGGCTGTGTACAGGCACCCTCCAGTGCACTGTTGTGTGCAGAAGAAACCTACACGTGTGGGCAACACATGGCTGAGCCATGGCACAGTCGGTCAGGGCTGTGAGTGGGACACCTGCAATTCAGCCAAGTGCTGAAGGTCCGTGGCTTACCCTGTTGACACGGCCTAAGTGACTGAGGTGAGACCCATTGTGCAAAACCATCATGCACTGAGTAAATGTTCCCTAGGCAGTGTTTGGGGAGAGTTAAACACAGGGCTGGATACAGCCAAAGAGGTAATTCAGAGCAGCACAGCCTCTTCCCTAGTATAGGACACTGGATGTCAATGCTGGAGAGCTGCAGGTCTCAAAGCTCCTCATGGTTAGATGCCTCAAAGAAGGACACAGGAAAACCAGCCCAGAGAAATGCTCCCTGCTCTGTGGTACTTCCCACTGGGGCAGACACACAGATTTGCCTTGCATCTCATTCCTCTCCTCGGCCTCATCCAGAATTGTAGATAGGCAGTCTGATTCCAGCAATTGAAGCTTAGAAAACATACTTATTCAATAACTTTTGACACAAAATACTGAACTAGAATACAGGATAGAATGGAATGAAATGGAATAGAATAGCATAGCATAGTGTAGTGTAGTATAGCATAGCATAGCATAGCATAGCATAGCTCAGGTTGGAAGGTACCTTGGAAAATCATCTGGTCCAAACTTTCATGAGAAAGGGGGCCTAGATATTGCCCAGTACTGGCAGGAAATTCATATTGTCTCATCTTGTCTAAGGGCACCAGCCATATGTACATGGGAATAATAATAATAATAATGATAATAATGATAATGATGATGATGATGATAATAATAATAATGATGCCTATATTATTGTTCTTGGGGGTTTTGTTGTTGAGGGATTTCATTCCTCCTTCTCCTAAAACACAGGATTTACTTTTGACAGTTTCTGGGAACAAGGGGAAGCGTGCTTGTTGGCTGCATGTGTGTGGAGTATGTGAGAGCTGCAGGCATTTATGGTGGTTTTCATGTTCTTGTGTAACTAAGGAACAGCAATCAAGGCTTGATAACTGCTTTGAATATAGATACCTATATTCTCTCATACTCATATTGTGAGCCCTCTTCTGGATCTGGCTGTCACATCCTCCTTCAGATGCAATTTAGATTAAAAATTATCAAGGACTTTGTTTTTGAAAGTACTTAGACAAAGTGAGACCAATAGCAGAATGCTAAAAATATCTGATTATATTAAATTTCTAATTCCCACTTGTGTTCAATATATGTGAGCTGGCCCTTATGTGCTATCATGTATCTGATTTCATCTGTGGGCACTTACATAACTGTAGTTGAACTACATCTCCCTTGATTTTCTTTAATATTTTACCTGAATTTCAGAAATCGTGCTGATGTGGCGGTCAAGAAACTTTGAAGAGCCAGGCTGCACGTAAGGAGAGTTGCTTTCAAAGCATACAACAGCTGGTGGTTCAGTTTAATTTTGGATTGTGAAGGTCTAGTTTTCTTTTTAATTATGATAGGCATTTGATGTCAATATTATCTTCTGGTAGCGTTCCTCAAGTGAATAATATGTCAGGCTGGTATTCTTTGACATGAAAGGATGTGTGCTGTAATAGCTCTCTACCTAAGCATGGGAAAGTCAACCCTGCAGATACTACTCTGCTCAAGAAAAAAAAAAAAAAAAAAGAAAAAAAAAAGAAAAATGTCTGCTGCTGATCTTTCAAGCAACATGATAATATGTTCCAGATACAGAAGGCAAGATTAACACTTAAAAAGAGATTCAGCAGTATCTTAATAGAAATACAATCTCCAGACTTTAATATTTAATGCATAACAACACTCACCACTGGTAATACAGCAGCAATAATGAAGTGCAATAACAAATATATGATTTTTTTTTCCCATGCTGATAAACCTTTACAAGACAGGTTGCAATCTCTCTCCTTCTTATTTGCTTTTGCTTTTGCAACATGACACGTAATATGTATAAATTCTATTTAGAGAGATAATTTGCCACAAAATTTTTTGCAGTGCGAATGGTTACTTATTCACAGAAAGTCAAGCAGTAAAGCAGAAAATGTCTGTTTGAATGAGTTTTTTGGGGGGTTTTTTTGGGTATATAATGACATTTTCTCTGCAGTACAGGAGGAAGTAAATGATGTTAGAAGCAGTAAAACTCATTTCTTCTTATTATTGTAATACTGACCTTGGCATTTTGTAAAACAGCCCCCCATTTAAAAATAAAAAATGAACAAAATAAATGAACTGTTCAGATTAGGAAACAAATGCTTAAGAGATACTTAGGGACCAGTAAAGAGGACTGTAATTTTCTGTGTTTTTCTGTCCTCTAAATGGAGTTTTGAGGTATAACATCATACACAGCCATTGGGAATTTGAGATCCACTGAATGCTCTACCTTGTCTCAGGCAGTAGAAATAAATGTTGGAGATTTTACAGTAAAGATCCAAGCCCTCCTATTAAACACCCGAACCATTACAAGCCATACCAATATGTAAGAAAACAAGAAAAAAAAATTAAAATAAATAACACCACTTTAAAAATACCCTAAATACCTGACATAGCAAAAAATCCCCAACCTGAAACACATTCTTCTTACAAGAAAGTGCAGTGTGTTTTCCTGCTACTTATACCCTGTTAACTGTATAAAGGACTGGATGTAGTCTCACATGGTGGGTTGTGTTTATGTCATGGACTTATCTCAAATGACTCAGAGGACTTATGTCAACCAGAAAAACAAAAACCAGAACTAGTGTGAGCCTGGTGAAGAGTATAATGTCTCCCCCTGTCCCCAGGTATAATTGCAGAGTAAAAAAAAAAAAAACATAAGGGAAACAAATATGCGAGTCTGATGGACATCAGAAGGCTGGTAGATTTTGATTGGCTTCTTTTGGTTTTGTTTTTTGTTTAATGGAGACTCCCATATTTTCAGGGTGAGAACAAGAACCTTATTTCACCATTGGCCTGTCTGAGAAAATGGGTAGCAACTATATTTCACATGTTTTATGTCAGCCTTTGGCACTTCACCACCCTATAAAAGTAGAGAAATCTTTCAGGGAAGACGGTCTGAAGGAAAACTGCATATGCAGAGTAAATGAACAAGTAGAAATTCAGTCAAACTAAAGGTGAGTTTCACCTTGCAGATGAAGACACTCAAGTCCAGATGTCTGCATATAGTATTGAATTTATTTGCCTAAACATGGGTGTCTTGCTGCCAGCAAGTGTGGAGCTGTGAGGGAGCTGCATCTTTCTGGAACAGGGCTAGGGGTACAGGAGGGATGCTCCAGATTGCCCTCTATGGCCACTGTATGCCTATGTTCAAGCAACCAAATTTTTTAACTATGTGTCTATGTAAAATCTACTTGTCTAAACCATTATTATACCTAATGTGATGCAATCGTTGACAAAATGTAGGTCTGTTGTAAAGTGATGTGAATACATTTGTAAGCTCTGCCGTCTGTGTATAATGGGTACTCAGATACCTAGTACATAAACAAGCACCTACATGTAGGCACCTAATTTAAGTGTCTTAATTTGTGAGCTGAATCCTACCCTTTGTCTATGGAGATTTTTATGAAGTATTGTTTGTATCCAAATGTGACATTCAAGATTTCAATGATGCAGGTAATAAAGAACAACATATTCCTGAATTAACAAATCTCTGTATATAAAAGAGATATCCATCAACTTAGTACAGGCCCAGTGACTTGTTTCTGTTAATTGAATGTGAAATTCAGATATTGTATGTGGGCTTCATTTAGATTAAAAAATCAAAGACAAAATAATTACATCAAGTTCAACAACATTTTTTATTTAAGTGTGAGTTCAAATCCAATGCTAAATGACCTCTAATTTTTATGTGAGGAGCATAAGGGTGCAAAGGTTCTTATTTACAGTGATAGACTTTCTGAATGAACCGTTTAATCAACAGCTTCTTGCAAGTGAAAAAAGTTGGGAGAATGTAATGATGCTTATAAAAAATGTCAGGAAATTTCTGGGGTTTAGGAAATGCACTAGAGACGCCAGTGAAATGGTTGGAAAGTTTCCTTTCACAGGAAATACAGGGAAATTAAGTGAACGTTTCAGAGCTACTAAGTTCAGACTCATTTTCCATTCCAGATATCTTGCAAACAGGTACAGTTCTGGAGCATCTCATGTAGCAGATCAATGCTTCAACACTCAGGTTGCAAAGTAAATGACTGATTCTTACTTAGACTTTAGCTATACCCCAGATTTCTGCTCTAGTCAGTATGGAGGATAAAGCATGATCCATCAGGGATACAACTGTGCAAGAAAAAAACAAACCACTACCTAAATTTCACCAAAACTTTTTTTTTATTATTATTTTAAATAAAAAGGCAAAGTGCAATGATACAAAATTTGCCACTGTACCATAATTTTGCATTAATAAAACAGCTTTGTTGTGGATGTACGTTTCCCCTCTCCTTTTGGAAGATGTTTTACTTTGTAAAACTATTCCAGTATTCACTGGATGAAAGGGAGAAGGGCTGACATTTGTCACAAAGCTGAGGGTAGCAACCTTGAATATTGCAAATCAAAATTGATATTTGTGGCTACCTTAGAATTCCAGGGTAAAAACGCCCGAGTTGAGTAACGTGGCAGTGCCTGTGCTGAGGTGCTCCCTTTCGCTAGCTCATCCTATTTCTCCTTTTGCTTTGGTGCTAGAAAACTAGAACGGAATGTTGTATACCATTGAAACTAGAGTGGGCTTTCAAAGTGATAAAGTGGCAAAAATGGTCTGGACTCTTCCTGTTTCCCCCTGGTCTGGCAAACACCTCTAAATCATACCCAAAGGGCACCATTCCCAGCAGCTGAGCTGGAGCTGCTTTGTTCCCCGACTGAATCATTGCTCATTAGCCTTATCTTTAGTAACAATTTCCCTTCCTCCTGCTGTGCAGGCCCAGTGAATCTTAGGTAACATGGCCTCAGGCTCGGTACAGTACTTATGCACACATCCTGTGGTAGATATATTAAGATATAAGAAGATGAATCTCAAGGGCAGCACATAAAAGCCTAGGCAAGTCTCTTTTACAGATTCCCTTTTAATGTTATCATTTCAAAGGATCATTTTTCATATCCAGTCATAAACTTCAAAAAGACTATTTCATTAAAAATATAAGAATTAGGTCAAATATGGGATTTTGGTGCCCAGTTATGCAATATACAATAGTCGTATTGTCTCATGTTGGTTATAAAGACCATAAATTTACAGGACAACATGGACATGGAAAAGCAGGGTGAGAGAGTTTCACATGTGGATGTACTAGTGCTATCAGCTTTTACAGCTGCTTTTGCTTTGAACATTACTGTGCCTCTTGATACTGATATAAAAATGACCAAGGCTTCCCTCTTGGTAATTCATCCTGATTAGGTTTTTTTGTTTGTTTGTTTGGAATAATTTTTCTGATTTAATATAATTGGCTGGTTTTATTGCTATCATTAGCAACCAATCCCACTCTTTCCTTCTCTTGTTCATTTAAAAAAAAAAAAAAAAAGGAAAAAAAAAAAGCCGAAACCGCAGCAAAAGACTTTAAAAACTACACAATTTTAAAAAGTTTAAATTTAGAAATATAAAATAGAACGTTCAAGAACATTTTTTTAAAAAAAAAATCAATTATCACTTTCTGATAACTTCCCTGACTGGAACACTGATACCATGTTGGCCAATGCTTGTAGATTTACCCAGTAGCTTTTCTTTCCAAACTGTTGCAGTGGCTGCTCAGGTGGAGGCAGTTCCTGTCTAAAATTATGAGATTTTTTCTGAGACACAGATATCCAAATTAAAAAAAATTCAAAAACTTTTAAAAATAAAATAATTCAGATGGCTGAAAAAAGACTGATACCAAATCTGCAACAGTTTATTCTTTTCATGTGTTGAATTTTAACTTTGTCTGGAAAAGAACAAAAATACCAGAAACCTGTGTTGCAAAACATGATTGGCAGTCACATGTTGAAGATGGAAAAGTAATTCTACATATGTGAGTTCTTCCACTTGTGGGAAATGTGTGAACTTGTGATAAACAATATATTCAACCCACTTCGTAATAAAGACTGGTCTAATACAAAAATTAATGAGAAAGGTCGAATTTTAATCATTGCCTTTTTATTCAACACAGTGTTGGTCCCAAATATAATTACATGGATAAAGAAAGTCTGCCTTTTTGAACAAAAAATAGAGTATTTATTTATTTTTTTTCACTGACCCTGTTCAGCACTTGTTGGAAGTTTCATTCCTGAAACAACTGAAATCCTTTCCTCTTCTGCAAACAGAAAGAGCAGTATTTTACCATGGAACATTACCACGAGGTTATTTGAAGCACTAAGATTTTTTGTATTTCTGTCATTAAATGAAAATGTTTCTGAAACTAGAATACCACCTTGAAAAGATGAACAGACTAACTTGTTAGTCTTCAAGAGCTGGTCAAAGTGAAAAAGAAAGGTGCATCAGAGCAAGAGAAATCCCCAGGGAAAATTTTAGCCGACTGAATTTTGACACATAAAATCTCCTCAGGATAGTAGCACTGTATTCATTGCACGCAGCCCACTGGCTTACAGGAATAGCAGGGTACAGAAACTGGCCAAAGGGTTAATTCTGCTCCTCATCTTGCCATTACTTTTAGTAGGACAGCAAGGCAAAATGCATTAACTGTTATTCTAAAGTAGCAATGAGTAAAGAAAATTATAGGGTACTTCCTTATGTGCTTAGATATGCAACTGAAAAATCAGTGCTAACCAGGCTATCCATGTAATATGAAACATGTCTAGAGAAGTCAGAGGCCATAGCAGTCCTCTGCCTCAGTTTCCCCATTTTTAGAGTGAGGACATGATACTTAGTCCTCCTTCAAACTGTTGCAAAGATGACATCACTAGTAATCACAGACTAAGGACAGCTGAAGTACTATGAAAATACAAAGTTTTTGTTCTTGTTATTGTGTTGTATAATACATTGTTCTCTCATCCTCCCTACTATTACTTATCAATTGCAATTTGAACAATAAATGGTTTATGGCCTTAATCCGTGCTATTATAACTTTAGAAGCCATAATGGCATGCTCTACTTGCTTCACAAATATACATGCATAGCTAGATTTAAACTCTTTCTAATTAAAATGAGAGGGGCAATAGTTTCCCTTCAGCTTTCTGTTGTGTGTCAGCACAGACCTTTCCTGGGGCTTACTCCTGGAGTCAAAATGTTCTAAACACTAGTCTTGGGAGCAGCACTAGCTCCCAAATAAGTGCATCTTCCCTGTTAAACCCTTAGATCTTCATTTATGCTCAAGATGAAGCAGAATCTCCTCTCTACTGGGACTAACAATTCCTTTTTATTTAAAGATAAATAAAACTCAAACACAATAAATATCACAGGCAAAACAACGCAATACAGGTTTATTTGTATGTTTATAGCCTCATATAAATTTATAGTTCTACACAATTTTTAATTACTTCTGTTATTAAACCTCCTTATAGAAGCAATAAGAGTTTTTGAAGAAAAAAACAATGTTAAGAATTTCATCACAAAAATAACTTTCAGCAACCACCTCACATTTCTCAGCTTGCCTTGAGTTTACTTCAAGGGACTCTCTATCAAGAACAAAATTAGGAGATTTTTTTCTTCACCTTTAAGACACAAATTGTTTTCTTGGTATGCAAGGTGGTAACATTGCTATTTAAATTGTGTGTCTGTTGAAGGGTAGATAACTAATCTGCAGCTAATAACTGATCAGCATCTTCAGGATATTTCTTATGAAGTGGTATTCCTCCTTTATTTGACCTAAAGGAATTCTCTCAATGAATACTCTTACTCAGGAAGCTTTTAACTGAGGAAAAAAACCCAAAACATTAAAGCAGGCTGTAGTTAAATGTACATTTGGAAGCTAAGAGTTCTTGCACATGTTGGTTAGGAGAATCTGTAACACAGATCTCTACAGATTTTTCCCCAAAAGTGCTGAAACAATAGGAAGCCTGTCATTATCATGTAGCAATTTGGGCTCTGCTCCAAATGAGAAAATTCCTTTCAATGTGTGCATGCTGCAATCATATTAGGTTGATTATGTGTTATGGAATTTAGGAGCTTGCTTAAAGTTGCTTGTTCAAAGTTATGGTGTCACATGAAAAATATTAGTGAGAGAAGAAGGGGGCTAGGATTTGCAAGGCAAAATGAACAGAACAGTGGTAAGACAGTGCAGGAAAGGAAACTGCTGTGCCAGGGAGCAGCCCACAGGGAGTTCTCCAGAATCAGCTTTAAATAATGTTCCAGTCCACAACCCTTGTACGAAAGCTGTGATCTGATGGAGACTGCTAATAGCATAAGCTATCCTTTATAATTTTAACTCAAAGGAATACATAATAAATGAAATAAATTACATCGAAGACTGGAGTAACATAAATGGCCTGAAGCCTAATAGGCTAAAAAGGCAAGGCCAAGAATGTGGGGTTACTTAATGCAACCTCTAATTACAAATTAGGTGCATATCAGTAATAGAACACTGAAAATTGAGGGGCCCCAGGGTCATCCCCAAAATACTATCAGGCACAAATATTTTGCAGCCATGGGGAAGACAAGTACGTAACTAGAATTCGTCAAAAATGTTTTCAACAGAGCAAGGGTATAACTACACCTACTGACCAGCCACAGGCAAGGCCTCATCTTAAATACAGTACCTTTGCTTATGAAATGTGGTTTCAAATAAGAATAATTGCAGAGAAAGGCTGCAAAAATGATGATAGAGAGGCAGAACCTATGATACCAGATGAGTGTGAAAGAGATCATTTCCTTTAGCCTAATAAACCAGAGGCTGAGAAGGGAGAGACTTGCTGTGTGTAGGTAGGAGAGTACATGGAAACTCTAAGGAAAAAAAAAAAAAAAAAAAAAAAAAGAGGAATATAATTTAGTCTGGGCAGTAGAACAAATGCATCCAGAATGGCTCAAAATAAGTTCTGATGGGAAGCTGGATACTGGATCATTAAAGCATTGGGGTTCTGGAAACACTGGAAGTAATGGAAGAAATAAACCCTAACTACTGTCATGATGCTGGAGCTGGCATCTGCAAAGGATGGCACTCGTGTTCACTGGTGACCAGCAGGACACTGGGTGTGTGTCACAGCACTCTTCAAACTACCAGCTGCAACAAGGTCTTTTACCATCTCATACCAGCACACTCTTCATACAGTCCCTCTGCTGCCTTCTCCTCATCTCACCTCATCCACGGCCCACTCTCTTCTCTTGCTTCTTCCTCTCTCTCTTCATTGCCTCTCAACCTCTTAACAGAACCAGCCACACCTGCACCTTATCCACATCAGCCAACCCACCGCCCCTGAAGCCAGCCCACAGCTGTATATTATCAATGCTAATTAACCCAGCTTCATTCCTCTACAGGTGTGCTTTGGGGAAGCTGGGCTCAGTCATTTCTACCTAAATGTGGGAACAATTAGGCAGGGAATTCATCTGCAGATGACAAAATCAGTATATTGTGTATCACTTGGGATAGTTATTTGTATGTTTTCATAGGCATTGAGAAGAAATTTCTGTGAAGAGCAAGCAAGTTAAGGCTGAAATTTCGTATTTGCTTTCCTCATAGTATCAAACAGATTATTTTCATAATATTTTGCAAGCTAGTGATACTGTGCTGCTCCAGTGTGTTCAGATGTCCTCAAAAGTTAAACATCTGCTACCATAGTGGCAGCATACTGATTTCCCAAATCCCAGAGATTCAAGACAGCAGATGGAGACTATGTCTCAGCAGATGAGATCACTTTACCTATCATGGCCCTTTTTACCTAACAAAAGTCATAACTGCACTGAAAGAACACTGAATTTTAAAAACAGTGTTTTCAAGATGACCTAAACTGGCCAATACTGAACTTAGCTTACATGCAAACAGCTACTTCTATAAATAAAAATTTTGAAGTGATACTTAAATCCATTACTTCAGTGGTTATTTCATCCTTTCCTTTACAACACAACCAAAAGCATAAATTTTCAGAAATAAATATTTGCCCGTATTAAGAAAAAAAAAAAAAAAACAACCAACAAACAAAAAAACCCTGAAAGGTTATAAATAAAAATAGAAAAAAAAATAGTAAAAGATCACTCTAATTTTTAATTGAGACTGTCAGTATCAAACAGGCTTCTTCCAGCAAGATGCGTAACAAAAGAGAATGCACGAGACTGAAAGATGGTCACAGGCCTATTAGCCAAATATGGCAAGTTGATCCTGGCATGGCCAGGCTCACATATCCGGAAATTTAACCAGTCTCAGCACAGGGAAAATAGTCCATCAAGACTTCAGTGACTATCATTATGGTAAAATAAGTCTTCAGTGTCATTCGTTTTTACACCTTTTTTTAGCCAGTAAATTTACTTCTCAATGACAGTTTATTTCCTGAGATGTAAAAGTCAGTGTCAAAAACTGCCATTTGAAATTTCTGAGAGTTCCCTATAACTGCTTTTTAAGTTTTCTTGACCAGCACAGAAAAAAAATGGAACAGCTATTAAACTGCTGTTCCCCTAATAAACATTAATTATAAGACAGCAGGTGATTAATCACTGATAATGAGCTATAGATGACTTTTAATGGTCAGCTAATAGTGTCATGAGCCTTTAATACTGAAAATAATTAAAATTAATAACAGATTGTATGGTGAATATGCATGACAAAAATGTGCTTACAGTTCAAAAAGCAGTCACCCAAATATAGGAGGAATATCCTTTCCCTGTGACCATGACACTTTAGCTCAGTGCTTAAGGTGCTTGCAAGGGGGGAAAACCTGAATTACTGTCCCAGTTTTACGGGCCGTTTGAGACGGGGCTTGGATTTGGATTACAGCTTCTGTTGTTTTTTCCTCTGAAGGTGAGAGTCCTAACCAGCATACTGCAGTTATTATCCCTTGTTCTTCTTGGCACAAGAAATTTTTAATTACAGCATAGAGAGTGAATCCTTAATGGGAAAGAAACCTTTTCCATCACCTTTCCATTTCTGAAACAACCTATAGATCATTACTAAGGCACTCCTTGAAAAAAAAAAACCACACCAAGCTATGACTTGAAATCTCTCCCTGTCTGCAAAGAAAATGTAATCTTGGCCTATCCTTCCTAGATGGCACCAAGTGTGACTCTGCTTTGTGAGGTTCTGTCTTTTGTGGAGGAAGATCAGTTCTTCAACAGAAAGAGTTACAGGCCTGAAAGGGCTTTCAAAGCCATCAACATTTTGCACCTTAATATTATTCAGAATGAAAGGGCTTGTCTGCACATTCCAACCAGTTGGGTCACTTCAACACCCTAGCATTTAGCTGGCTGGAAACCAAACTGCCCACATACTCTGTGCTAGCCTGAAGATTTGCCAATTCTGGTAAATTCTCTCTGGCCTGACAGGCGCGCAGCACAGCACAGCATGGTTTGCATCTCTAGGACTGGATTGTCTCCTGAAACAGTTCTAAGCTTTGTTCTCAAACGGGTCTCATCTGTGCTGACTGGATCCTTCAATACATTATCTCCCAAACCATGGTCGGCATTGTTAGGAAAGTGCTGGTTTGCCAAGGCCAAGGCCATGTCAGGGAGTGCACTAATAATTAAATAGCTCATTTTACCAATTGTAGGATGGTGCTTGAGCCCATGTCCTGCCATTCTTAATTTTGCTATTATAGATAAAGTCTTTGGTATCTCACTTATGTCATTAGAGATTCAGGAACCAGGACCTACATATTAGGTCTTACCATGCTGGCATTAAAACTTTTTTTTTTCAAGAACCCTGTTCACCATTAGTAGATGAATTAATAGTTAAGTATTCTAATGTTAAGGCCATACAGAAAAGCAATTTGCTGAAGCTAAGAAAATTCAAGACCATTTGCAGAATAGTTTTGCGATTTTTTTTATTTTAACATAGTATGTAAAAGCCACCAATAATGTCAAAAGCAAAAGAACCAGATCATCAAGGTGGGAACAGATGTGAACTCAATCTCTAAATGGTCGTCATTTTGCAATAATTTTCCTACTTTGCGCTGTCGCCTTCTATTTTTTCAGCCCCTGTCAACATGCCATGTTGTCATGCTATGTGTTAAATCAGGGGTCCTCAAACTTTTTAACCAGGGGGCCGGCGCGCGGATGCAGTGGCAGGCAGTCATCTGCGGCTGCTTGGTTTCCCCCCCCAACCCCCGGCGGGGGGTTCTGTAAATACCAGGGGCCAGACTGAGGACCCTGGGGGGCTGTATCTGGCCCACGGGCCGTAGTTTGAGGACCCCTGTGTTAAATCCTGATCAGTCAAATCTTTACACAGGTGAGCAGCTTTACAAATGCCAGCAGCCAAAATTAAGCAGAGCTGCCCATGTGAGTAGCTGCATGCATTTTCAAGCTTTTCTGAGAGTTCACATGAGATTGTGAGGTCTTTGCAGGTGATACAGTAATAGCAAATTTTGGGGTTTTATTCTAATACTAGGGTTATTCCATTCACATCACTGGTGGAGCTACTTCTAGTTTTCAGTTATGCAAACAGAAAGGGCATGGTGTTCAGAGTTTTTCTGGGTGCTGATAATAGATAAACAGATAACGTAATAGGTTTTTAATAAAAAACCTCAGTCATCTAGTCTAATTAAGAAATCACATTGAACACCACAGAATTAATATTATTGATTTTTACTACTTCTTCATTTGCTTTTTGGATTAGCAAAAGATTTTAGTAATCCTAAATGAGCAGCTTGAAAAGGTCATAGAAACTAGGCAAGGAAGTGAAGGAGGAAAAGAAAGTCTGGGAGCAGAGGTGCAGGGAAGAAGGAGCAGAAATGAGTAAGAAAAATGTGAAGAAAATCAGGAAACAGAAGAGGAGACTAGGATAAGAAAGGGAAGAAGAGAAACAGGAAAGAGAAGTAGATAAGATCTATAATAATCACCTTTCAAGTTGTCTTGGATTGGACATCTGTGCTTTGGTTGGTTGGTTGTTTTCTTTTTTTTAATCAATGGGTTCTTTATAACATACTAGAATAAAACAAAAAATAAAAGGCATATGTGAAATATGAAAAAAAAGTTTTAATATCACCATTCAACTGACAGTGTTAACAGTTATAGCTGACATCCTTAAAGTCAAATAATGAAATAATAATGTTGCATTTCAATATGGCTTGATAATAAGCTTATGGTTATACCCCAACAGTAACAAAAGGAGGATTTTTTGAAAATCACAATTGTACATAAATGATAGAAAATAATTCATTATATTGCCTTGGCAAAAGCACTGTTTTCAAGGCTGAATATTTAGCAATATGACTATTGATGTTATTATCATTATTACTATTATTATTATTTTCATTATCATTATTATCATCATTATTAACCTTTACAATTAAAGGTGATTCCTTACAAGGACATCTGGGTCATTTGAAACTTTCAGAAAGATTGTAGAGTTTTGGATGAGAGGTCATATGAGCGTGCTGCCAGATTTCAGATAAGGCATAAAATCAACCTTCTGACTGCTTGTAGTCATTAAAAAGCAGAAGATACTTTTTGGAAGAGTTGCACTGTAGAGCACCCACTGTGCTGGCCAAATTCCAAAGTGGAAAATTACATTCTGCCTACTGACAATTGCCCTTCTATTTCAAAAAGCAAGTCCTGTTTTTTACCTATTGTCCTAGATATTAGACATGTGGCTAACCTGGAGCATGGTGCTAAATCTATCACATGCTTATCTACCTTGCCGAATTGTCACCCTCAAAAATTTATTAACTTTATCAAGGAAATGTCCAATTTTTCATCAGTGAAATGGCAATTTAACTGCTTGTATAAAATGCAAGAAAGTATTACACATAATATCCAGATCAGAATTTCAGAAGCTAATAATTCAGGACAGTGACATACTAGGTTTCTTGTATTAATGATACATCTGTCTCTACACATATCTTGTATGTTGTGAAAAACATTGAACATATACATAAGATGTCTTCCTTTAAACAGTTGAGTACTTGCACAGTTTTAGGCACCTACAAAACCCCATCAGCTCTGAGCTGCAGATAAATACAAGTTGCATTTTTTATTTATAAAGTGGAAGGATGAGAATTTTAAAAGCTCAAATTACGGAATTGGTCTTCTGCCAACACTGAAGCCAAAGAATATTTAGAGTAATGTTGAATCCTTCCACAAATACCTCAATTGCAAAGGCAAGTTATTAGAACTTCCTTAACTCTTATTAAAGACAGTCATGTTGAAAAAGAACCAGACTTTTGAAGTAATAAGGTGAATGTCAGTGGAAAGTATAATGCATATGTACATGCCGATATTGTAATACATAGCTCCAGCAATCCCAGAGCTCAAGAAGCAGCAGCTACAATAGTTAGTGAAAGCACCCTGGGATCCTGCAGGAGGAATGGCAAAGCACAGTAAGATCATTACCATTTTTCTAGTAATAGGGCCCCAATTAGGACAGGATTGTTTTTTCCTTGTTTTGCCCTGTAATTACATGTAACATCCTTGATAAGATAAAGTGCTGTGATAAATCCTGCATTTTTGCTTAGCTTCAAATAACAGCTGTGTGTGTTTTCAGATAAGCAGATATTTTAAAATCTCAGCATCTGAATCATGTGTCAAGACTTCTTCAAAGACTGAAATCAGTCAGATTCTGTTTCATTTCTGTTTCATTTTCAGGCATATAGTTATTGCAATGAAAAAAAACATAGGGCTTCCATAGCAACACATTAAATAGATCAAGTCCAAGCCTTAAGAACTACTGACATAAGTTTAATGCCAATTAATCATCGACTGTTCTTAATAAAAAAGGGGCTTTTTTATTCTTCATACACACATATATGCAAGTACATCTGGTATATCTTATTGATGATTAGGTGAAATTTACTCTATACACCAGTAAAGCTAAAGACAACTTCCCACCCCTGTCTTACGTACTGTACAAAATCTATTAGTAGATGGACATTTAATAGCTGTACAAGTGTATCTTAATGAACCTTAAGATGGTATAGCTTTCCTTGTAATTGCTGACAACTATGTTGCTTCACGTTTAAGATCATGCATGCTTATCAGAGATGCCACTGACTTGTACTTGTTCTGTTTATTGATTGCTTAATTAGTTTCCAAGATAGCTAATCAGGGACAGATGCAAGTGTTTAAGCACATCTTGCTGTGTCTTACTCTGAGCACAAAATTGTGAAGCAGCTGTGTGATCTGGAGAAATAAATTAACCCAATTGAACTGAACTGGTTTGAATCATGGTATAGGGTACAATGTTGGTGGAGCAATACTGCCTGTAATGTGAAATTAATTTTGGGGAAGCTGGTATGCTGACTCATCCTCCAAAAAGAACTGAAAAGAAGGCTTTCTTGGCTTTCAAAATGATAGTGCAAAGAAGACCTTTTTTCCTCTTCCTTCTACACGATTGTTTGCTAAATGCAGCCTCTAACAGTCAGAATAAAAAGGTTTTTGTTAACAGTAGCAACCTCTAGGGACTTCTCTGTCACAGAAATAAAATCAAGTAAATGTCAACATTCTTAGTAGGGAACATTATACATCACTGGTGAAGCTGGGTAAATAATGGACTGTGGAGGGTGGTATCTGTCTCAGAAATTTAAAAACTTAGTTTAAGCTAATACACTGTTTTGAAGAAAGCAAAATTCTTTGAAACTGGCTCTTTTACAGTGGTGTTGAGTGTTTCTCTTGGACAAAATTACAGAAAATATTGAGAAGAAAAGAGTTGCAAACTAAAAAATCCAAATCTTTTTGAAATAAAAGCTCAATATTACATTTATAGATTTTCTGAGAGACTATATTCCTTAATGAATAGTTCAGCATAACTGACACAAATTCACATTATTTGGGCTTATTGAATCTGCTTTATAAAACGAAGTGTTTGGTGTAAAAGGCAGCACACAGCTCTACTCACAATACTAATAATACCATGTATAAGAATAGTCTGGCTGTCTAAGCATTGACCTAAGGGTAGGGATTCCATGTTTATAATTAAGTATTACTAATTATTTCCTATGCTGTAAAATCTACAAAAAAAACCACCAAACACCTCTTCTCTAGTTTTGTCCTCCTAGTAGAAATGAACTGTAGACCCCATTCAGAAAATAATTTTTTCTCAGTTTTTCATGAGGTATTTGATGTTATATGAAAGAACAACCACTGCTGCATAGCTGTTTACATGGAATTCATGCCTTCAAGTGACCTCTGATAGTTTTACCAGGGTTCAATGTAATTTTTAAAATCACTTTTTGAAAAACGATCAGGAAAACACCGCACATCAGCAGATGTCTGCCAAAGTTTAACACATGTTTTCTAGCCCTTTTCCCAAAATAGGCTGGAGTCCAGTACTGAAAAGTACGTCTTTATTATCTGAGAAACTCGTCTGCCATGCTAGCCACGGCTGTTTAATACAAGACCAGAGCAATGGTGTTCAAGGCTCCTATTGTATCTGTAGGCAGACTGTAGGCAGAAGAGATGCAAAGATTTGTTTAGCAATTAAGCTTTCATTTAAACTAAAAGTTGCTGAATGAAGACAGCACTTTAATAGAAGTCAGTGGAGAAGAAATGGGGGGGGAGGAAAAAAAATCTTTACTAGAAATTATTTGTCACAAGTGAGACTTTGAGATAAGGAACATTTTAACTCATCAGAAAAGCCATGCATCATTTTTATTCTCAACAAATATATCATCCTGTGATTAACTTACATAGATACATGAACATTTAATTTTTTTTCTTATGCAACATGTACGCAAGGTCATCCATACACTATTTAGTAATAGTGCATTGCTACTAAAATATTGATGCCTGTATCAATCACCATTAAAAACCCAACAAACTTGGAAGGAAGCATGCCTGAACCTAGTGCTTAAAAGAGGCTCTACATGCTAATTATCAGTCACCATTGTTTTGCCTACAGTTCTGAAATCAGTCATAATATCAAGATAATTCATAATTTTGAAACTCCTTAAGTTGCATAGTGATGATTTTTTTCTTGAGTCCTATCTTTTCCTGAAGTATTTTTGCTACTGAAACCACTAAGGTTCAGATTTCATTCTGACCTTCTGTCTGCAAGATAAAAATTCGCCATTTTGCTGAGTATTCCTATTACAAGACATAGCCAGGATGAATAACTCTGATGTGCAGACAATTTTATAATTTTAAAATATAGGGGTTATTTTATTATTTGAATACAAATTTAAAATTTCCGATGAAAATTTTATTAGACTAAATTCAACAGTGCTTAAAATAAAAATGCTAGGCCATTTCCATTTACCTACAAGAAGTCAACTGTAGCTAAGATGCTTCCAGTGAATATTTGTACTGGTGTTATTTCTTCATCTGTTTCTACTTTAATATGAGCAGGAATAATAATTCCATAAATACAGTGAAATTACATTCAAATAAACATAAATGAATGTGGGACATGGAACACTGGGAAATATTATCACATGGAACAGGAAATATTATCACTACCCTGTTATTTTAGCTGTTACTTTTTTACATCAAAAGAATCATGATTCTGATTCATAGAACTAGAGAAAGAACAATCTCACAATCTTATCTTTGGAAAAATTGAAAGTTAAGCACCTCCAGAAGAAACTCAAATATATATTGATTTTTCAAAAAGCGCACGGTAATCTGCCAAGAAATTTTGTTGGCAGAACACAAAAATGTGATGGCATTACAGTCTGCCAAAGAAAAAAAAAAATGCGGCTTCTTAAAAATAACTAGTAATAAGATCAGAAAATTGGAGGAGTGCAGGATTTACTTGATACTAGTTGTGTAACTTGCATAGCAAGGTCTTGTAGTAGCTTGTGGACATATAATACAAATTCAGTGTCAGTGCAATATCACTATAGGTAGGTATGTATGTATGTATGTATGCATGTGTGTATACACACACACACATACCCGAACTACAGACCAAAGGACTACAAATGACTTGTGGCCGTCATTTGTTCTCCTGAGTACACAGTGTATCTGAATCATCATTTACTGTCAACACCAACAGATTTCACAACAGTAAGAGATTAACAACTCTCTAGATGTATCTATATATGGATATATCTATCTGGATAGCAGACTATCCAGAAACCATTGAATCTAAAAGATGAATTTAATAAATCTACTTGTAGCAAATACCAGGTCCCAACTCTTAATAAAACAAACCTAGAGACAAGAGGAGTTTAGAGAAATTGAAAATAACAACTGGGATGTGGATGAACATTTGATCATGTTATTGCTATGGTTCTAGAAAAGCATCTAGCCAAAACATCGATTTTCAAAAATAACCTGCTATACAGGACATTTCTTGATGCAATGAGATCATGCACTAAGTGATGTTCTGAAATGTTCCTGAAAAATTGATTGTTTGTCTAAATGCTACTCCAAGATGCTCAGTGTTTTCTAAAGGAACATGTCATAGGTTCCTTTAACTTCATTGAAGCTCTTGAAAACTACCAGTTTAAAATGGGCAAGTAAATGGGTTACTTAATAAAGCTCCAACATTTAGTTATAGCCAGCCTCAAATCATCTTAAACTCATAATCTAACTCTTTTTCCAGCCTTAAAACAATTGCATTCCTAGAGCACAGATAGACATTTGAGAAGCCAATGTCTTTCTGCTCTCCCTAGTGCCACTCAGGAATTACATGGAGGTGACAATAGCAGGAGTATTTAAGCAAACAGTAGGAACAGCCAAGAACAAACAGTTCCTGGAGTCTCTAGCTGCACAGGCAATAGCAGGATAACATTGCCTTCCTCCATTTGCCAAAAGCATTTCAAATATGATGTTCCGTATCCTTGGAAATGTCAGGATTAGTTGATTGCCAACACTGCAAGCCCACACTTTACAAAAAGTCTTCTAGTCTTGCATAATTTAATTTCAAATCTACCCTAGGATTCCTGTCCTGATAGTGGATGCATGCATAAATTAGATAGTTCTGCAAGGGTGAATTCATGTACGTCTCGTTTTAATTGCAACAGTGGATTTATTGGTGAACAGCTTTTCTCAGTATGATAGTTACTATTAACTCCATAGCCTCTGGAAAATCATACTATTTTTATTTAAGGTAAAAATAACCCACTAAAAGCAGATTCAAAATTTATGAGACTTGATAAATTAAAATTCTGCAGTCTATGCCTGGGCAACAATAATACCCTTCTAACTCCTCCAACTACTGGATTTTAAGTATTCAAATAAATTTCTTTGCTCAATGGGATTTTTAGAAAGCCACAAGACAAACATCTGTTTGCAATTTGGGCCTGTTTTGCAGATTTAATACTGAGGAAGAGCAAAATGAAAAAAAAAAAAAAAAAAGCAAACCAAAACCATCAGAGAATTATAACAGTGATGTCATAATGTGTTTTCTTTAATATCCCAAACATTGTTTTTCACTTTTCTACAGTGGTGCAGACAACCAGAAATCTACTTTGGTTCTAATGAAGCAGAAATTGTTCTCCTGCCAAATCCACCTTTTCTGACAGAATGTAAAATCCTGGGTTTTTTACTGTAGTATAACTACCTTTTTCTTTTATGCACATGAATTGCACATGCATTTACCTAGTGTCCTGGTTTCTTCCTAGTAGCTGCTGCAGTGCTGTGTTTTGGATTTGGTGTGATAATAATGTTGATAATACACTGATGGTTTTAGCTGTTGCTAAGCTGTGTTTATACTAAGTCAAGGACTTTTCAGTATCTCAGACCCTGCCAGTGAGAGGGCTGAAAGGGCACAAGTAGTTGAGAGGGGACACAGCCAGGACAGCTGACCCCAACTAGCCAAAGGGATATTCCATACCATAGAACATCGTGTTGAGTATATAAACTGGGGATAGTTGGCCAGGGTCTGCCAAGCACTGCTCGGGCGTCAGCAGGTGGTGAGCAATTATATTGTGCATCACTTTTTTTTTTTTTCCTTTTGAATTTTATTCCGCTCTCCTTCTCTTTCCTTTTCATTGCATTTGTTATTCTTCTTGTTATTATTATTTCATTTTAATTTATTTCAATTATTAAATTGTTCTTATCTCAACCCATGAGTTTTATCTTTTTTCTGATTCTCCTCCCCATCCTGCTGGGGGGCAGAGGGGAGTGATTTAGTGGCTGCGTGATACTTAGTTGCCAATTGGGGTTAAACCACGACACCTAGTTAAGAAAGAAATTTCATTTTAAAAAACGCCAAACTTTCTTAAGAGCTGTCTTTTGGTGTACTTTTAGTTATCACGGTGGGTATATCTGGAAGACCTTGGTTTCAAATATGAATTCCATGCAAGTATCAAACTGTCCAGTTCATCATGTCTGGAAATACAAATGTTTCCAGCATCATGAATATAACTGTTTAAGTTTCAGTAATAACGTAGTTTGTATGTTCAGAAACAGAAAGTTAACAACCTGTTCATATAGTCAAACAGCTCTTAATGATCTATACTTAATACAATTTCTTACATTGCCAGGTGAGAGAAGAACACTGAAGTGTAAAAATAAAACAAAAAATCTCATTGCCCTCTCCAATCTGCTCAACAAAAATATGGGGACAGCAGAATTATCACTCGGTGTCCAGGTGGTCCTGAGGCTGTTCCAGTCCAGCTTCAGGACTGCTCAGCAGCTGCTGCTCAGAGGACTCAACACATCGTTAATTCTGCTTGAACAGCATTAACCATGGCCCAGTTACCATGCAGCGAGTTAAATATGATGCTGCAGAGAAAACCTGATTTTTGGCTCTTAAAGCTCTGTCCTCCATTATGCTGAGAAAGCTCAGCTGAATACCCATGGAGATGCTTCTAAGGTCTATTAAGAGGGAACAGCATGGAGCTTGCAGTTGCATCAGATACTGTATCAGATCAGTGCTATACAACAAATTACCACAGTCTTAAATGGTGAAGAAAAAACAGCATGAATATAGGAGGCTGATATAATTAATGTTTCCACTTTAATAGTTATCATTTGGAGAGTTTTAGTTTCACAGTATGTAAGTAGCTTAAAGAAATATTTCTGTTGGGTATTGTATTCTTAGTGTTGACTTAGACAACCATTTGCTGAATCAAGTTCCAGCATTGATAATGATACTCAAAACTATAAACACACCCAACTGATTCATACATTTGGTATTTTTACTTGTCAGATTGATTTTTTAGAAGTGTGTTGGTTTCTGTGGAGTCCAACATCCAAGCTTCTTGTCAATATATCTTAATTATTTTTTTTTTAAAGCAACAACATAGGAACAATTGATTTAAAGTTCCAAAAAGTTCCTTTCTTAGTCTCTGATTATGGAAACAACCACTTGCCATGCTTCAGGCAGCTCTGCCTGGGCTCCTTTCAAAGGAATTTTTGCATTCATGCTACCTGTGTGATAGGCTGCTTGCTGCATGCTCCATTCATGCCCGACTTTTCTCAGTGGCTCCCATGGACAGGACAAGAGAAATGGACACTAATTAAGAAAAGTGATATTCCATCTGAACACAAGAAAAAAACTTTTCTACTGTGAAGGTGGTCAAACACTAGTACAAGATGCCCAGAGAGACTATGGAGTCCTTGTCCTTGGAGATACTCAAAAGCCATCTGGACAGGTCCCTGAGCAACACTTGACCTTGAGCAGCGGGGGTGTACTGGATGATCTTAAGAGGTCCCTTGCAAGTGCAACTATTTTATGATTTTAGAGTATCATTAATATCTTTAACTTCATGCTATGAAAAACCAGCTGTGATCTGTGTAGCTTCTGGTTTCTGAAAAAGTTAAATGAGTGCTTGCTTGGGACTGCTGCATCACAACAACCATGCAGCAGCTATTCCATCTTATTTCCATTCAAGTCACATCTGAAATCTTGCTTGCTTGTGAAGTCACGTCTCTCTGTGGACTTTACAAGCAACTGAGATACATAGCAGTATTTGTGTTGAAAGTCCATTGATATGAGCGCACGGTGAAGGCAAACAATACTAATCTGAGGTTTGCAGTTTATAAAAGGCACCCACAGTGCATGTCTGTGCCAGGGAGAAGCAAGACGCCAGTTGATCCGTGAGGGATGATGAGCCAGGAGTGGAGAGCAGGCATGGCATGTGTAGGGCAGTGCCCTACCTGGTGATGCATGGGGGCAGGGTGTTAAGAGAGACAAGGTCCATCAACAGACAAGATGAGGTAACAAGTCAAGGTGAGCCCAAGAATCCCTTCAAGAAGGGCAGGAGACATGGCTGGAGAGAGGGCAACCTACAGCATAGATGCAAAGTCTACCCAGGAAACCCACAAACCAGGACATCAGGAGCCAGGTCTGGGCTCCAGGACACCTACAGCTTAACTCGAGGCAGGTCTGCATGTCCAGGTATGAGCCTGAACAAAACCCCTGTGCCCACAGGCAGAGGGAGCAGATGTCAGCAGTATATGCTACTTTCATGTACTGTTCATATCTATCAATGATCTGAAACCAGTTTATTTTGGTAACCATGTCTGCTGCTTATTGTCAGAAGTAATTATCTATCATTAACACAATGTATTTATCCTTTCCTTTAGTTTTATTTCCTCCTTTAAAGATACACATTACCTAGTAATTTTCACTTTTCCTCTAGCTAGCTGGCAGTTCTATTGCTTGTATGCAATTTTTTTAAAAAATCCATATATTTCAGGATATTTCTATTATGTCAATTATTATTATTATTTATCATTATTTATTATTATTATTCTCATTATCATAATTATTATTATTGAGCACAGAAGAGGGAAGGTATGCATGAACTCCTCAATGTTTGCTTGTCTATTTAAAGCATCTTTTCTGAGCTTCTTAGCATCCCAGCCAAAAGAAAAGCCCTGGCAATAAGAGGTAGGATATGCATGAAACCAAATAAAAATCAGATAATTAAGCACACCATCATTTTATATGAAGCCAGCAAGATCCTACTAGGAAGGTGAGTCAAAATCATGTTCAGTAAAATTAAGTCCTTCCACTAACTTTAGTAAACATAGGTCATGTCCTAGTGTAACATAATCTAAACAAATACAGAAAAGTCTGTTGGCAAAGAGACATTTTGATATACAGGGTCCAATTAATCCTTAGATGAGAATTAAAAATTAACTTGTGGGTTGCAGCCTTTTCAGTCTGATTTTTTTATTAAATATAAATAATCTTGATTTTTTTTCCACTGAACCGTCTTTTCAAGGGCTCTTCTTGTAGTTGTCATGCCGTTTTAATACACAATGAACATTCATTACAGCAACATTAATCTGGCAGACATTACACTTCAAATAATTGCTGCCTGCCTTAATTCCTGGTTTGTCCTTTTGTAAGCATTAATTACATATGTCAACAACAATCAGTTTAGAGTAAGATAATTGCAGATATGAAAAAAGGTTACTTTTAGCAAATATGTACTTGAAAGATAATGTCTTCATAGTATTAGGATTTTATTTACTTCAAGTGCTTTAAGAATTTGTTGGAGGCCCCTTAGCTTAGCTATATAAACAAAATGGACAGTCCACTATAATTTTTTGTGTTTAAATTTATCACACTAGCTAAGAGATTTGGGATTTTTTTTTTCATCGAATATTAGACATACAGATGTTCGTTGATGATTTGGAACAAACTTATAGGCACGTATAGATAATTATTTCACTTCAATAGGCTAAAAGAACTATTTGATAATATGCCTTTATGAAGATACACCTAACTATTTTTGTCAGACTGCCTGAGTTGCAATAATTTTGGTAAAAATTCCTAGTGCAAATGCCATTTTTATGTATTTCACTATCGAGATGCTCAGCATTCTGTTAGCTGTGGATTCTGTGGGCTTTTTTTAGGGTCTACAAGCATGCCCTGGATCACAAATTTAGCATGACTTATTTAGGTCCTTCTTGTTTTCATTTGATTTACTTATAAAGTGAAATCAAACACATCTTCATCATCCATGACAGACTCACATAAATATTGTTAAAAACATGAAATGAAAGTGAACCAACAACCTCTCTAGTTATTGTGATACAGCATTTCATTATTTTTACAGACAGAAAGCCTTTCCTAATATCTTACACTTTTGCAAATTAGAAACCTTCTTGTGCTATTCCTAGCGGGCATAGAGGAGAACTGATCAGTATTTCGGTGTAATAGTGAAGTTTTACATGCTGGAAGACTGTTCCGTGTCACAGCATCTCTTGCACAGTGGACATTTCCAGTAACTTTAATTTTCTTCATTGGTCATGTTTTATAAAATTCTGATAATTTCATATACTTGTGGTTATTATTAACCTCCTAGTTCCCTCCAGTTTGTCTTTAGGCATACCAGGACCCATCTCCTGGTTCAAGTTTCACCAACACCTAGAAGAATGACATAGCACCTCTCTGTTCCTTATAATACTTTTCTCTTTAAACCTGTCAGAGTGACATTGATTTCTCTTGAAAGAATACCACATTGCTATTGTTTGACCAATATGCAGGTTGTGGGTCAGTATAACTTCTAGGTCATGTTATGCTGCACTGCTGCATACCTACATTTCTCCAAATATTTCATCACCTGCTCCATAGAGCTGAACTTTTGTTCTTGTTCAGCTCAGCCACTTGCACCATATAGCAGGTCTCAGGAAGGTAGGGCATCAATAGTTATAGACCTAACACACTGTCCTTGAAATAAAGGAAAACAGCTAACTGTTACCTGTCCGTTTAAAAAAAAAAATACCTGCAAGACAAACTTTGCGTCAGACTATCAAAACCATCTCAAAATCATAGTTCTAATCGTCTAACAAATTATGAATTTTAAAAGCATATGTGATTATACTTATGAGAATGCATAAAATATTCTTTTCTTGTATACACTGAATTCAGACTAAAACTCCAGGAAAGACCATAAGGAAAGCTTGCTTTTGAACCATGGCATTTTCAGTGTCACAAATAGTGAGATGATGAGATACCTCTTTCAGCAGCTGGGTGAATACATTACACATCACTGGTACAAGTTTTATTTTTTATTATCTAGAATTTCCAGACATATTTTTTTTCCCCTAGACTGTTTTACTCAAATATTAACTACATAGAGAGGAACATAAGTTACATGTTTGCCTGTGTCTGAACCTACCCTATCAGTAGGGGCAGCTGGAAAAAGCTGTTGGAATAATTTCTTGTATGATAAAATATTGAAATGTCTCAAGCTGACAAAAAACTGAAGAACAGAATATTGATTAAGCTGAAATGGATAAAAGCATTCTTGTATTACTGCTTAAAGCATACAAATATATAGAAGCTTATTGTTAAGACCTTATCAGATTTAAAGTTATGACATGATTTTTTAAAAAGATAATTACTTTCTATCTACTTATGTAATCTACCAATGCAGTGCATTAATAAAACATCTAGTCCTTTCAGAAAAGGTTGATAATTAGTTGTCGGCATTAACTACTAATGACAGCTATAGAGGATATATTCTTAACTTATATTTTATTCAGGTACTAATGGTAAAAGTTAGAAGCATAATTAGTATACCAGGACAAGATGATTCATGCTGTTATTGATTTTGATTCAGCCAGCTTTATGCTTCCATGCCAAAACAGTCATACTGATTATTTGTGCTACTGGTATGCAACCCTTACATCAGATTTCTGTCTAGACAGTAACAACTTTTATAAAATATTTAGTAAGAGTCTCCATGACCCTGGAATTTTCTTGATGCTTACTTCTTATTTTCATTTTAACAACTCCCAGCCACTGAAAATGCAGTGTGCTTTTCTGATATGGAGACCCTGAATAATCTTCTAGAAGCTATATTTTTCTGAATGTTATTTAAAATATGCAGAGTATATTATAGAACTGAAGAATTTTAGTATATTGTGTTCATTTATCATACAGAGGGTACAGGATACTGGAGGCTGCTAAGTACATATCACATCAGCAGAACTTTAGCTGAACAAAATCACTTCAGCCAGACATCTTGAATATAAATAATATATTTTTTGTAGTATAATATGTTTAATCCATCAGTCAGCTCTGAGGAATTAAGGGCTAGATGGTCTTTCATGTGGGAAATACCCGTGCAGAGGACACCAAAACTTGCCAAATTCTAGGCAGGTTTTGCTTTCTGAAAAAAATCGCCAGAGTTGTAGTTGAATATAGTTGGTACTCACCACAGCCATCTTTCTGGAAATAGGACCTCAGGAGAGCAATCATACACTCACCTCCAGGCTTCTGGGACCACGTAATTCAAGTGTGACACAGAGGGGCTCAGGCTAGAAGACTACAGAGAAAATGAGAAAGAGAGAAAGGTACATTCTGAAATCAGAGGGAGCTGACTTGGCATCTAAAACAGGGGCATGTCAAGACTGTGGACATTTTTCCACAAATCTTCATTCTTTGGTATCATAGCTGCAACTGCCTATGTGCTGATATTTGGAAATGTTGCAACACAGAAGGGTTGTTATGTGGGGGTGTAGTTTGCAGAGCATAGGCTGTTGGACCCATATTTGTACTGAGTTCATATCTTTCGATTTCAGAGGAAGAAAACCTGGATACAATGCAGGGAAGGAAACCTAAGATACTAACAGGAGTGCGTGGTGTGCTCACACTGCACCTAGAAAACATAAGCAATAAGGACTTATGTGGCTTATGAACTATACCTGCCCTGACTGCTAGACATAGATGTTGGTCAAGGGTTTGGTAAATGGAGCAAGGTTCCGCCACAGTTAGGAAATAAATTATGGTGTATCTAGAATATGGGAGATTTTCTTCAATTACTTTAGGGGGAAAAAAGGACAAGAATTGCCATTACCAGGAACAGAGAAAGGAGTGTTTAAGAGTTTCTTTATTCATTCAAGGTAAACTGTCCAGGTAAGACTTGTTGCAAGAATGAAAGTAGCAATAAGGTAATGCCACATGTAGATATAGAGTAAAGAAAAAAAGTCTTCCAATCCCTTATCATCTGGGTATACATGAGATATTGTTAACACAGTGTTTGTAAGCATTGGTCATAATGAAAAAGGCTACCTAAATCAATACCTGCCAGAGCACTCAGTATTTATGAGCACCCATGTGAATATGACTTGCCTTACATAGGCTTTTGGGAAGGTCTGTCCGAATTAGTAACCTCACATGCATGCAAACACATGCGTTAGAGGGAACAAGCATATTTGTTATGCACTGTTCATCATTTGTCATTCTCCTTTTAAAAAAAAATTTAATCACCCACGGAAGGCATAGACAGTGCTATGTGCCTAAGGAGGCCAATCGCACAAGTTAATGACCAGCAAAGCTGAACTGAATGCTGAATTCAAAGACATCATCAATTGAAATATTTTCCATTATTTACGACACAACACATAACTGGGGCATATTTTGTAATGATTTATTATCAAAAGATAAGAGTATTGTTGTCAGGGCGGGGTGGGTGGGATTTTTTCTTGGCTTTTCTTTTTGTGAATAATTAAATGAGCTTTACAATTTAGACTGCAATCTTTCTAAGCGAAAAAGTTTTCCTCACACTGCAAACATATAGGCACTGTTAATACTAAATAAACAATAATGGTAATCAGAGTACAAAGAGGGACAAAGTAAATTGTAAAGGTGCAGAGTAACATCTGTTTACAGCATTGTCACCAGCAGCAGAAAGGTAAGTCCTGATGGTGAAATATGCTGAACCACAGGACAGGGTCTGAAGTCACAAGTCATGTTGCTGGAATATTTGTAGATACACCACCAGCTTTACCCTGCAATCAGGCCTAAAATAAAGAGAAAGTGCTAAACATTTGAATTCTAGTTTATAGCCAACTGGACACATTTTAAAAATAAGTGATTTCAGTTGCTTTTATTTCAAATGTCTATCAAATTAGCTTGCAACAAACCAGAGGCCTACTGGGCCGATATGTGGTTTAGTTGCTACAACCTTCATTCGAGTGTTTAAAAAATAGCCTGAGCAAAGGACTGAACTCCCAGTTCCACCAGAACTGGTTTAAAATAACATAATGGTGGGGAGTCCCCATTTATGCATGTTTTGGTTTATGAAGTCAAAATAAACTATATCCTTTATGCTAGGAATCAATAACAAAATGGGCCATACTGAGAATAGCTAGAGGATCCTCTATAAATTTAATCCATAAATGTGCTTCAACCTTCACTGGGAAACCTGGAATAAATAAATATCTCTACTGGGAACTCATGAAAGCTAATGGTTTCTCCTCTTGTGAACTCCCAGTCTGGAACAAAAATTTTCTTGATGGAAAAGGAAAACAAAATTTGAGAAATAATAGCTAAAGATACTGACAAATAAAGCAGATTTATTAACAGCCTTGTAGTTTCTTGGACAGTAGTTTTTTCCTTAGTATTCCCATCTGTCAGATAAGGCAAAATAATAAAAGACCTTTCATGTGAACTGGATGAAAAAATGAGGTTTTGATTTAGAATTATTTTAATCTAGTCTCAGTTCAAATGAAACCAAATCCCTGCCCCCAGCCCGCTTTCTTTTTTTTTTTTTTTTTTTTTTTTAAGTTATTTATTTCTGTTATATTTTACTTTCTAAGGCAGGTTGCTTAAAAATGTTGAATCATACATTTCCAAAATCAGATGAGTTTACTTTAGCCTTTAGGGATCCAGTGACATACCAGCTATACCACTGTGGTATAGATGAGTTGAGATGCATAGCTGCAGTGGGTCTGAGGACCCTTGGCAGATGGGGTCAGATGCGCTGCGCCAGAGCCACAAGATTACAGACATCTCTTCAGGCTGAAGGAATGTAGGTCCCTCAGTCTCTCATATGGCCCCAAAACACTTCTGTAGCTCTCCACTGGGTTCTTTCCAGTTTGTTCCAGGTTGTTCTGGGCAACCCCAAGTTGGACATGGTACTCCAGATGCAGCTTCACAAGCACAGAATAAAGAGGAATATCACCTCCATTTACCTCCCCCTGACATCAGTGTAAAGCAGGACCTTAGCTGAGCTGCTATAGCTTTGTCGCTGCCTTCTGCAACTTGGCCTCTGGTGTGCAACTTAAGTTATTCCCAGACCACTAGAGGTCTTTAAAATGTAACAAAAGTACTCCTTACCCACATATCAAATAATTATTTTTTTTTAAACTACTAGGTTTCGCCTTCAGAATGCTTCAGGCTCTCTCTTCCTCTGTGATGTGTTAAAGGCTAAGAAGACAACATCACTAAAGATCTAAATAAGCACTCCCCATGATGCCCCACATAATCAAATATTTTCCTTTTTCCCAGGAAAGCTAGCAAATAATATATATTGAGATACTATACTATTTATTTATTTTGCCCATAGTCGCAGTATCCAAAATGAACAAACCAAAACTAATGCAATTTTGGCCCTCCTTCTGAAAAAGATAAACACTTAAAGATAAAATAGTTCCTACAGCTTTTAAAGTGAAGAAACTTTCTGAAGATTATCCATCTGTGTAGCTATTATACCTGGATGCATAACATCTATGTTATTCTTTTTCCCTATATGATACCTGTCTAGAATAAGAGTGAGGGGGTTTTGATAACTCTTCAGTACATTGGATGAAAAAGAAGTATGACAGCAGAAAACATCTGATAAATTAAATTTGACGTGTTTTTTATCTATATAAAATGGATGCTGAACAGCTGGTAATTGCAAATATTTTAGCAGTCATTTTTGATGTGGAATATTGCTTCTGTGCTCAACATTAATGAGATGTGAGTTGTACTTCATCAAATTGACAGTTCTTAGGTTTCTTTGATGAGCACGTGATACATTTCTCAGAAGAGTGGATAATGGGTACATTTACCTGTGAAGAGAAAAAAAAAAATCTTAGCTTCATTACCTGCTAGTGCCTACTTTGACTATGCATTATGAAGCTGTACAAACAAATATATGTGTACATATAAATGGAATAGGGAGAAAAACTATAGGTAAAAATAAATAGAAAAATCTATTCAAAATAATGCAAAACATGAGCACTCTCTCTAAAGGAACAGGAAATAAAATACACGTCTTAAAAAGAATGAGTAAACCTAGAATCTATTCAAGAATTTAGGAACATTTACCTTTATTGAATGACTAGGATTTCCTCTTCTGTAGAAGCTCTTGCTACCATATTTATTTTATTGAGCCTGTTTTGTTATATTGAAAAAAGAATCCATGATGATACATGAAAGTAGCTGTTGGCTCATTAGAAATTTCAGGGAGAAGTCAGAGGGATTATTCAAATAATTAATTTTTTTCATCCACGTAAGCAGGATTAGTGGCTTTGATGGGACTATGAAAGGAATATAAAGAAACTATGACTGTTCACACTCAAGTCTAGGGAGATGATTACAAAACCATCCACAGTTGCCTTAATCAGATGGATATATGATTTTGACTAGATCTGCATAAGGTCAGTGGGTGAGCTGTCTGTCACGTCTCAGCATTACAGTTCCTGGGGGTTTTAGTGGTTTTTTTAATTGTTTAATTATTATTTTAAATTTAATTTTATTTTTTTTAATAATTCTATCATCCAGAAAATCCCTTCAGTATTACTGTTCTTCATTACAGGGATGTTCGTACAGGAAAAAAAAGGAAACCGTGTGTTACAGAATATGAAGAAAGAAAATATATTTGTATCTGATGGATTTATACTATTAGCTGATATGAGTTCCTGGAATAGTCTTTCCAACTGCATCTTCTAATTTTTTTATTTAGTGCTACAGATCAGCAAGCACAGTCCTGTCATTCTGTAGTATATATTCTTTTTTATCAATAACAATTGAAATAAAAATAAAATATAAATTATCATGGAACAAAAAAAAATCTCTGTATGAAAAATAATAAGAAATAAAAATATTTTGCATTTGTACAGATTTAAAAATATTTTTGTGTTGGTTTTGGGGTTTTTTTGGGTTTTTTAAATCCATAAATCCTACAAAATAAAATGGGACTGGGAGGTCTTCCTTGTTATTTCAGGCAATGACATTATTTACAGTAACAGCACCATAAGAATCTCCAAGATAATAGACATGAAAAAATCCTGGAGCCTGAAAGAGTAATGGGACAGAACCGAAAATGGTGAAAGCAGAATAGTACCTTAGTAGCCATCAGGTCTGTGCATAAAATCACAACATAAGAATGTGATATCTAAGTGAATGTAAGCTCTCAGAATCTCATTTCTGATTGAGGACCTAACAGCAATAAACAGAAAGCATACATATATGCTTTAAATTTGTGGCTACCAGTCTAGGTTACTACAAGTCCAAAATCTTTATACCTTACAAGACATTCTCTCTCATCTGAAATCTAAAAAATCCCAACTGTCACTTTAATTGTCTTGGTCTTGGTTTACTTCAGGTGAAATTTCTCTCCACCTTCTACATCTTCACAAAGGTGTTAATGACAAGAAATGCACTAGAGAACTTACCTCATCTTTGATAAGGATAACAATGATTTATTAACACCACAATGCTGAATTTAATTCTTAAGACTGAGAACTTCCTTGCAAGGAACAGAGACACCACCTAAAGGTTTATTACATATTTAAATATGTCCTGATTAATGGGCACAGTTTCACCCCATGACAATCTGAGTTAAATCTACCTATGAAGGCAGGTTTTAGTAAACCCATACAGGAGTTGATGAGTGCAGGTAATTATTTTCCAAACCTAACAACTCTGCAAGCATCATGCTTGTGATGAACCCAGGTTCATTTTTTGAACAAATGGTAAAGATACGAAGGTTTTACAGTTTTCTGCTATAAATACAGAACAGAAAGTAAAAATTACAAAGGCAATTTTAATTACTGTATCAATAGCTCTATGTTAAAAAGGTTTAAGGAGCATAAATATTTGATTCTGCTTCTCAAATGAATGCAGCTAAATAAGTAGAAGCAATAATTATTCTGAGTACTGATTTGAAGGACCTCAGCAGGTTACAGGACACAGTTGCAGACTGAAATGTAAAATATATGAGTTTTAATGAATCCTAAGAATGTGCTGTAGCATTGCCTTGATTGTAATAAAATTTCTACCCCTATTTTTTAAAACTAAATCACAAATCAGGCTTCAAAAATAATTAATTTTTTTAATGAGTAAATATTGAATGTTTTGATTGGTCTCGATATGAGTTTGTAGCGTATATTTTGCTTACAGCTCAGCCACAGCCTTTAGTTTAATCATAAACTTTAGACATATAATCTATTCAAACTGAAAACAAAATATTCCAGTAATTTGCAGATCTTTGTGGTGCAGATTTTAAGAAAAACACCATATATTGTGAGACACTTTATAAAATTAAGTCCTATGGCAGCGCTGCACTATTTGGGAACATTTTCACTTCAGGTGGCTGGCAGACCGGCAGATGAGGCACAGTTTGTGGTACCTCTTTGGCTTCATCACATTAACTTTGGAACTGTGCTGTAGGAAAACACTTTGTAGTTGTACAAATAAAAAAAATAAATAAATAAATAACAATTTCAGTTCTACTTGCATGTAGTGTTTTATGAAACAAAGATCAAAACTAGGGGAGTGGAGTATACTGTGAATTATAATGATGAGAACACCTAGGCAATTGATTAAAAGTGTCTGAAAGGTCTCTCTTAAGGTTTTTAATATTCTTATGACATCAAAAGGATCTTAAATAAATGTTAGATATGTATAAATAATTTATTTTGGTTACTTACACTAAAAAACTTCCATGATTAATAATCTATCAGTACATGTGTTTCAGAATTGTTCTCTTTTTGTAGATAATTTCATTAGGAAGATAGAGAAGAGTCTCAGTTTCAAATAATGTATTTTGCAATTGTATAACAGTACAATTTCTTTGTCCAGTCATATTGTCCTTGCTATTTAAAATCCATTGTGTGAATTTTGAAATTTCAGCTCTGAAAATTTCAAAATTTCTGCTGTTGTGCTGGATAAATCTTAGAAATTTGAAGCATTTAGCTGTAAATGTTAGGCTATGTTCAGAATGACTGTGTGATGCCAACCCTACATAGTTGTTTGCTTCTGATATTTTGGCTGAAGTTAATAAAACTATAATACTCAACATTTTGCCCTACTGGAAAATTATATGCTGAACATATGTATTACTTAATGTCCTTCTGAAAAATGTTACAAACATTTTATCCTCTGTCTTGCTAGATTTCTTACATTTTTTAACAGAAGTGTCTCAACAATTACAGCAATAGAGACAGAAAAAGAATTTCTCAGTCCCATAACCTATAATTTTGTGAATCCAGTTAGGAAGGCAGATATACAGTATCAAAATTCCTAAGGATATAAATGAAAGATGATTTCAAGAATTTTTAAAAGTAATTTGATATGCTTACATTGTACACCCACAAACTTTTTCTTCTGGGTAATGACGGCATTCTACATAGCACCAAAACTTAGCAAATCAGCTCTTAGCTAGCCAGTAATTATGTATGACTAAACAGATAAAAAACCCATATACATTATTCTGAATATGTTAACACCCCACTTTCAGTAGGGTCATAGTTCGAACCAACCAGGTACTGGTGTTTAGGTCACTTCTTATGGCCTAATTGTCATTTCATGAATATACTCTCTTAAAATATTATGGCAATGGTTTTCTTTGTGTTCTAGTTTATTTGTCAGTTGAAAATAGACAGTCTCAAATAGAATTTAATCCAGTGCTTTTTTTTTTCCTCTGTGTGCTCTACTTTCCACACCTTTTTGTCATAACCCATTATTTAAAAACAGGAGTTCACTGTGTCATTTTGCCTGAGTCTATTAACTTCACTGCAATCCTGACTGTTTTATCTGCAAAAACATGGATCCTCCTCAGGCTTTCCAACCAGATGGACTACTGCTAGTCCATTGAACTGCCAGCCAAGAGAGCTGCTTTCTGTCAGGCATAAATAGGGGTTAGAAAATTATTTTTTAGATACAGAAACTAAACAAAGTCTTTTTAACAGTTCTGCTTGTTCTACTCATTGCCTTAAAATCTAGGAATTTTTAAAATAAAATAAAATAATATTTTTTAAATTAAAAAAAAATCGTTAATTTTTTGGTAGGTTCGTAAATAGAATACTATAAGAATGAACTTTGTATTTCAAGTAGTCTGTTTAAAATCTAGATATTTCTCTGACTGCCTCCAAACTCTTTTTCTCTAATAAAATCTGAAAAATATTAAATAATATTTTCTTTGCTGTTGTGGTCTTTTCCATGGTAGCTGCATCTGCATCATATTCTGCTCATCACCGTCTTTTATGCCTCCCAATTACTCATTTGTGAGGCTAGCGGGCCTAATTTTGAATATCAGATAATGATTATTGTTCCAAAATGATTGGGGTTTTTAAAGTTTCTCCAGAAATAAATATGAAATGTTTCAGACAAAATTTTCTGTTATGAAAAATAAAGCTTTACTTTAACTTTCAAAAGATGGAAATTACATCCTTAGAGCTTTTAGACTTTTGCCTTTTAACTCAAAAAACAATGTTGATGTAGTGCAGTGCAGGTATTTTTTCTCTTTTCCACAGTAGAAGTTTAAGAAGGTATCACCCTATTCTTAAGTAACATAAATAATAGAAGTCAAATTATTGAGTAAATATGGAGGAGTGAACTTTTTTCTTAGCACATAACATCTTTCATCTTTCAAAACAGTCACAGTAGAATATACATATTTCAAGGCTTAGTATTTTGACACTCAAATAAACAACATTGCTATTTCTCTAAGAAGTACCCCATTCTTTTTGTGCCAAGACAGCTGACCAGGAACAAGAATCAATATCTAGAAGGGGCATTTTATAGTACATTCTGTTCGAGGCATGGTCTCAAGAGTAAAATGTGCTTGCTAATACACTGTTATTGGTTGGGCATATGTTCTGATTCTGTTTATGTAGAAATAAACTTCCTGGATGTGCATTGACGTTTGACAATTGCATTTCTGCTTACATGTACCATACGCATTTCCGTCAAGGTATGTATTCAGAGCATTTAGACTCTTCTCATTCTGAAGCTGCAAAAAAGTTCCAATCTTTAATTTTATTCCCAGTATTGTTTTTTCCTACTTCTCTATGCATAATAATTTTATACTGATGAGAAAGGCTGATGAAAGAATCCAAAAATAATGAAAGTCAATATAAAATTACTATCAGATTTGATATGCTTTACATTAAGTTGCAGAAGACCAACTGTAGCAAATTACGTGGAAACAGGCTGAACTATACTGAATATTAGGTGAATTACAAGATCACTTGCCATGAGCCTCTGTCATCATGAGTCATAACAGATTCATATAAGTTGCCAGGACAACACTAATGTAACTTACTAGGTAGGCAGGAGTGATGCCACAGAATGCCAAATAAATGACAACATACTGAAAACAGGCATGAAATCACTGTTTTGTAGAGTGGAGACAAATCCCTGTAGTAGTAGAGGCTGTCGCAAAGGCTGTGGGTAGTATATTAAAGATTTGAGAGGTAAGTTTATGGTGAAGACAATGCCAAAGGTCTGTACAAAAATATAAATAAGAAGTCTGAGTTAAGACAAGAAATAAAAATTATTACAGATTTAGTTGTCCTTAAAAAAACAGTGTTTGGACTAAGGAGGTAAAACGAAGCCTTTACTCTGCTTGATCAGATCAACCCCACTCAAGAACTGAAGTAAAGGGTTCACTGAACTTCTTAAATGGATTTATCTGTGTATTTTACTGTTGTGAAAATTATCACAAGCAGCTAATGTCAAAATCAGAGCTAAAATACCAAAAAGATATCTGAGTCGAGTCTTGGCTCAATGGGTCAGTTCCTGGTATGGGTGAAGCTAGAATTCTTTACTGATTTCTGTAGCATCATAGAAAGACGATAGGCAAATAATTCACTTACCAGGACACTTTCATGCAAGTTTATGGTTTCCCACAGCTAAAAAAAAAATATTTTGAAAAAAACAACAACAAACGAACACAAAACGACCCCAAAATATATTCAGAGAGAAAGAGCCTAAAGAAAGTGCATGGAGTCATTGTTATTGGCAAACTGTCTGAGGCAACAGTAGATGGTGCCTATAAAAAACCAACCAACCAACCAGACAAACAAACAAACAACTTTATGTCTGGTGTTCCACTCACAGAGTTTGTAAGTCTAGGAAAAGAAGTAGAGAATATAAGAACAAGAAATGGTGGATACTTTAGAAGAACCTGTACTTCTTTTTGTTGGCTAAGAAAAGTGAAGTGTTATGACTGAGCTGAAGCAGGATTATATGTAAAAAAGTTAGGACCTGAGGAGATCTGTAAAGAGAACTCTCATGCAAAAACAAATGAGCTGAAGAAGATGCTGACCATGGGAAGAACCTAAGCACATAGAAAGTGAATAGATGAAAACTAAGCAAGTCAACAGAGAAATTACCATGGACAAGAACAGAAGACTTTGAAGTATTTATGTTAAGGCTGTCAGAGTGCTAGTTGCTTTTGGCACTGTTTTTAAATTTAGTATAAGAGCTTTTCCATATTAAATAGTAAATATTTAAGTAATGGAATCACTGCATCTTGTGCAGATCCAAAATGTTAAAATAACATGACTGACAGAGGCAGATGGAGTCAAAATTAACAAGTGGAAAACTTCACCTCTGGTAATAGTAGAAAAAAACTCCAACCATAAAATGGTAAAAAAACATAAAATCACAAAGACTGTAGAACTTACCTGCAATAGGTTAGAAAGCAGTGAAGAAAATACAGCAGACTACTGCTAAAACTGTTCTGGATGTTTCATTTTCAGGTCTCCAAGTGGATACACATTAATGATCTCTCAATAATAGTAAGCACTGTATATCTCAGTTCCTTTTAACACTGCAGTGGTTCGTTATTTGAAATTAGAATCACTGTACTTTCCAAACACACCCTGGCAGTCTTAGGTTGTAGGAAATGAGATTGCTGAAATAAGGATTGCAATCTGAACATTTATTCAGACAGTTTAAGACAAGAACAAAATTTCCAACCTAAAAGTTTAAAAGACTGATAAATACCTACTAGGAGGAAATAGAGAAAGAATCCTTACCAAAAGCAATTCTTAATCCTACATTGCTTTCCCTGGCAATACATATTCCAGATTATACATTGTAGCTATTGAACTAACCCAGTTCTTTCAGAATACAGCTTCCTTGGTTACAGATCAATCAAGAGACTCTTTTCCTTACTTCACAAAGTTCCTGAAGAGAGCTTCAGCTGTACTGTCACCTGAAGAAATACACTTCTTCTGCATTCTTACTATTGACAATTATGGAAGCAAAATGAGAACAGAGAGACTCAAAAAATCGCTGCCACGTCTGGTTTAGAGTGCCAGTTCTGCACAGGTTGAAACCTGAGCATGGCTAAAACTACCCATGTGTGACAAATCTGTCTAGTGGGGGCCTAAGTGACTTTTCCTTTGTCTCCAAAGCAGAGATTCTTTTCAAATTAATCAGATAAATGTGCTACACTCTGAATTAGCTCGATATACTACCAAGCCAATTCCACGTCCAACATTTTCTCGGTGAGAAAGCACCCAGTGATGCCCCAAGGAACAATAACGTGCTCAGAGTGCAGCTGAGGCACACAGGTTGTATACAACAGATGGTAACAAGCATGTGTTTCAGGCGGAGCTGCATGACATTTACTCTAGAAGTGTTACTTTTTCTCAGTATCTTTTCTGGGTGTTCTCACTGCACTGTCAGTCCTCATTCAAAAGCAAGGGAGTGTTTGTTCAGACAAGGAGGCCTGGGAAGGAATCTTTTTCGGCAGTAGCCATTTGTTCATCTTCCAGTCTGGCATTAACACACCGCAAAGTACTCTTCCTGAATCATGGTTTGGAAAATATGACTTCTTATTTCTCACTAATGGGACATCAGTTGAAAACAAGAAAGCTGTTTAAAAAGTTGCAGGGAAAGTAGTCTAGCAAGTTCTGTGCATGGAATTGCTTTGTTACTTGCCCATTAGAAACACTTCTAAATGAGCTGTCTTAGCTCAAGCCTCTATGGAAAGGCTTCCCATGGCACAGAATAAGAAAACCATTACTTTCTGCAATCATCACTGCATTTGTGAGACTTATCAGGTGACAAAGGCAAAGGACATTCAACATCCCAGCCAACTCTGTGCTGCTTGTGAGCACCAGATACCTCTGCAGTGCCAGGTACAAATGAGCTATTTAGCAATCTTGTCATACCTGCACTTACAGCACTCAGTTTACAGCAGATATGCTAGTGTGAACATAGCCTCTCCTGCTTTATGTTGACGCACAGTCTGCTTTCTATACATATTCAGGGATTTTAGATTTGATTTTTTGCAGATTTCAAGGGTGGAAACTGTGATGAGTGTCAGGAAAACTTAAGAACAATTGTAGTGAGCAGAGTGTGGGCACATCGGTGCTTGACCTTCTGGGAAGTCATCTGTAGAGTATTTTCTTCTTTGCATTCATGTTTCTTGCCAACATTTCACAAAAACATTGCTGTCTGAAGCAGCTCCCTAGTGTGGAGATATATCAAGCTCCATTAAAAAGGAAGCCAGCTGTACTGTTTATAGGTGTATTAGATTTTTTGGATTATGAATAAAGTTTTGTGCAGTAGATGGGAGAACTTGGTCTTTCATAACGTGGATATTCCTGAGAGCTGCCATTGTCAGGGACTTTAAAGTAAGGGGTTTGCAATTTGTAGAGCTTTTTTCTTCAAGCTTCAGATCTTTCATTCACGTTATTTCACACTCCTTAGGTTTCACTAGTAAGGGAAAAAATACTCGTCCTCTGGAGAATTGGAAACAGCAGAGAAGAAACTTAAAATCCAGTGGCAAAACAAAACGAAACAACAATAAAAAAGAAAACCCTTTCTGACATTTAGATACCTTGCAAGCAAGGGGATGGTCACTGCACACTGATCAACAAGCTGTGAGCACAGACATAAGCTTATTCCTCTAACCTTGTGCCATTCAAGAATTCAGAGCACAATGCAGACTCTTCTCCCCATGCTCTCCCTAACCTTTGATCTGTGCCACAACCAGGAGTGGCCTGAGTGGGACAGAAGTACCTGGGGCACAGGAGGTGGCACACATCCAGCCCCATCTCTGCAGGCTTTGCAGGCTGCTGCTCTTTTGCTTTACCAGGCAAGGAAGAAACAGTACCTCACCAAGGTCTCTGCAATTTTTTCCTCAGAAGAGTTTCAGCTTTCAGACAAAACCTTCAATCGAAACAGTCTATAGGTACCCAGAAGTTTTATATATCTTCAAGGACTAGCTTCTTTCTCCAGTGAAAACTTTCCTTCCTTACTAAGCTTATTCAGGATTAAACAAAACACTGTCCCCAATGACTCTGATAAGCAATCAATCAGAACTGGCAAAGTCTACAAATACCTCATTACAGTCTAGTACGGACTTTTTTTTTCTTTTCATTTTTCTTCCTTTGAGAAGCAGGTAATTGTCACTAGGGCTCGGGCTGAGAAAAAGGTTTCTTTTATCCTTCCTGTGAGTGTAGAAAAATGGTAGGAAAGTTAGGTTTTCAGTACTATAAAGCTGATATTGTGAATTAACTTTTTGCAGAACCAAGGTGGGAGCAATTGATGCTACAGTTAAAGTGCTGGGGACCATGTCCACTGGAGAATTTTTTTCTGTATGAGCCCTCTAAGCTGAGGACAGTCCCTGATTCCCATTAGTTGGCTTTTTGTGTTCCTGTCTCACCCAGAGGTTTGTTGGATTTTTTTTAATGACTAATGGAACTGTAGCAAGAATGTTCTGTGCTTAGATAGTTCTTATGCTAACTCAATTTAGTCAGTATTTTCTATTTTTTCTAGTTCTAAACAAAAATTAGAGCCTCTGAAGTCCTGATGACTATATTAGTATGTCAAATAGGAAAATACCCTCTTTGTCTTTTCCCACATACTTTTTTTTAATCTCAGGTTGTTTAACCTTGCTTAAATCATGACAGCAATTGAGGTTAATTTAAATGAACTGCATACTCCTATAAATTAGTAAATAAGACAGTCAATTAACCAAATTAAATCTTATTGGAAATTGGCTGCTGCCATCTGGAAATTTTTTATTAGACTTTATATTTGGCATGACCTTTAGAGTGGAGCTAGCAGGATTTTTTATTTCTCTAAAAAATGCTTGACTAGAAGAATGCAGTATTTGTAAAGCATTTTTAATATTTATGCGCTTGCTGGATAACTATAGTGGGATATAATATATTCCTGTCAGTAAAGAAGCAGTTGAATAGGTATGGAGTTTCTTACTGTAAAATCTGAATTATGTGTCTATGTGCGAGAATCTCGTACTCTGTGCTTGTTTTTTTCTCTATTATACAGTCTTCTAACACACTATGGAATCTATCATAGCAGGATTGGCCTTTATCTGTCAGCCTCTAAGCTTCTTAACTTCTTTTTAAATTGCCGTGTTTGTTTTACCTTTAAAACTTCCTGGGATATCAGAGGCATGCTTGGTATTGAGTAGTGATGTTTTAAGGTATTATTTCAGTGGTATCTCTATGGACAGCTTGAAAGTGTGCTATGTGGACACTGTGTTGCATATATGGGCATGCTTTTCCTCACCTTGGGAAAACAGGATGGTGATAAGATTCTGAGGGGTAGCCTGTTTGGTGCTAGCTTTGGACTCACTGCACCAGGCTTTGTTGCATGGTATAATTTTGGGGCAGATAAAGTGCTCGTGTTACTTCATGAAGCTGGCCTTTACCATTATCTGGTAGGAGCTATTGTAGCTTGCTGACCTCATTCAGCATGTTCAACCTGCAGCTTGTACAGGTTTGTAGACACCAATTTTTTTTGAGGTTAAGCCTTCTCTTTCTGGTAGCCCTCTTTCCTCAGAAACTTTAGTAGCAAGTGATAGACTGCACACGTAGGTTGCCCAGAAATGTTGTGGAGTCTCCGTTCTTGGAGACAGCCAAAAGCCATCTGGACATGGTCCTGGGAAACAGAATCTAGTTGACCCTGAGTGAGCAGAAGGCAGGGGGACAACATGATTGTAAGAGGTCTCTTCCAACCTCAGACATTATGTGATTCCGTGACTGAATAACCCATGCTCATGGCAGCTGCATCTCCTTATTAGTTGTCTCCAAGTGCCTTCTCTATCGTAAAGTAGGATCAAAGTCTTCAACATGATCAGGTAAGAGACTCTTGCAAAAAAGTGAGTATAAAAAATAGTTGCCAGACTCCTGAGTTATTGACCTAAGCCCTGGCCTTTTGCCTGGCTCTGAGAAACCCCTGGGATAAAATGATTTGCCTCAAGTCATTAACTGCTTTTGCCTTTGTCAAGAAATGTACTACATGATGCATGACTAATACACAGTAAAGCTGTCAGTGAACTACACCCATATGCATGAACAGATGGGCTGTGGTGCCCAGATGCCACAGAACTGGTCATGAGGCTGGGAACTTCCCTTAACTGGAGGAAGAGTTCTGTTTTTTCAAGCTGAAGGGAGCACCAGAGCTGTACAAACACAGGTGGTTGGGGTTTTTTTACTTTTTTTTTTTTTTTTTTTTCTCCCAGAGATCAATGGGAACCAGTTTGGGAAAAGAAGGGATCTGGAAAAAAAGGCGCTATTGTGACATGGGTAACAAAAGCTTTGTATCCATACATAACATTCATATATAGATGCTATCAAAGCACTGAATGGTTTCACCACGCTTAAGGATCTAGCCGTACATGGTTAATGAATGTGTCTTGTTTTTACTCTATTTTCAGTGTTGTCCTATGCGTGTGTGTTGTTCTAAAATGGACTTTAGACTTTGTGCCGTGCCCACTTCCTTAAAATAAATACCTCAGATAAGCATTGCTTAGGGTAAGTTCTCCATATTTTCATATTTAGAGAACTTGCTTGAACAAATCATGGACAGTTCAATATGTGTTTTGAATGCATCAAATTCCTGAGCAACTGAATAACTGGGTTGAGCAAAATCTTGATATTGACTGAGATCCAGAGTGTAGGAGCCTCTAAGCTGTCTTCCCTAACTGGGTTTTGACAATTTGGCAGCTGCTGACAACAGATAGAATTCATGCCACAGATCCTGGAAATGTATCTGCTACCAGAGTTATGTCCTGGGGGATTTATATGGGATGCTGACAGAACTGAAGAGCTCCGCTGTAGAAAAATTTAAACCCTCCTGAGGGGCAGCAAGTGGCTGAATGAGCAGGGAAAGAATATCTGCTGCAAGGCTTTCATGAGATCTTTTCCACAAGGAAACAAGGGGATGCTAGAATGGCTCTGATCCTTAGGTGTATCTGTTATTCCTCGATTCCACAGGTTTTCAGTATACTGCAAGAGAAACTGGGGTATGGAGGCACTTACAGTGCTGAGGTGACCTAACTGTATTCCTTCTTAGAGAGGAAAGGCTCAGACTTCTGCTAAGACTTCAGAGGTCAGATTTGTCTTAGTCCTTTTTTATTGAGGAGCTGAGTAGAGAACCATGAAGAAACTGAATAATGTGAAAAACAAGCTGGATATCGCAGTAGAAAGGTTTGTTTGCGGTGAGGCAGGGATCCATTTCATTGCACACATTAAGTGATACAAAAACATAAATATCGAGTGCCTGCCATATTCATTCAGGTAGACCCTTGGGACTCCTGTTTTGGGGGGCTGACTAATGGTTAGCTGGCCCTCCACAATCAGAAGGCAGAGTGAGGTGCTAAGACGCTAAGGTTAATAGGTACCGTGATGTTTCCACACTTCTGATATTACTTTGTAAACCAGTTTTCCAATGCACTTTCCACAATACAATTTTGTGTTTATTTTAAAAGGTAGGGTGGTGTTTTATTTCTAGCTGTTTTCACACCAGTACTTTTGTTTCATTAGCTTTCTTCAGCATGCCTTCTAAGTAATATTTTTTATTTCTGATAAGTAGCTGAGAAGAGGTTTTTGAATTCTGCTAAACCACTGAAAATGACTATTGGAAATGTCAATAATTTATACCACTGTCTTGCAAGTGTCTCCTGTATAAACATTAAAACTAGGCATTAATCTTACAGTGTTGCAAACTCTATACTGGACAAAAATGTTAGCTGATCTCCTTTAGAAAGACATGCTTAAATACGTAAATCACCCAATATTAAGGGTAGGGTGAAAGTACACTTGCTGTGTTTATAATAAAATACCATGCATGTCTGAAATGTGCATCAAAAGCTTATAAATTCTTGACGTCATTACCTCTGCCCAGAGTTTCTAATTTCTCTTGGTCTCAAACTCTAGCATTTATTTGCTTCTAGTTGCAACAGTATTTCTGCTTGCTTCAGAATTTTGCCTAATTACTGGATTTGATAGATCTGTGGAACTGAATATATTTATACTTCCACTTCCATGCCTGAGAGCATGGGAAATCAGTAAGTAGATAAACTCCCTCTTCAGCTCCACTGGTGCTTTGCAGACCCTATGATGCTGTATCAGAGCTCCAGAATATTAAACTACCTGACGGTCATTAAGTCCTAAAAACTGGATAGACTAATAGGGTGTATTAAATATTTGACTTACACTGAAGCCACGTGAGCTGTCTTTGTCCTTGTCTTTCTTACTAAATTTAACTAATATTAAATTTTAATGTATGTCTCTAAAATTTATATGCATAATAAAGGATTTCACATCAAATTTGAGGTTTGAGGATGAATGAAACTTTAGTATGTACAGAGTATAGGTAGTTTGTTTACTCCTAAACTCTCCCTTGCAATTGGAATTGGGTTTCCCAGGTATCTATTTGCTGTTCAGCAACCTTAAAGTATAGTCAGGCTATTCTCCAAGGAAAAATTGTATAAAGCTATTCAGATTTTTAACCTATTGTACTATAAAATGCCAAGATTATGAATATTTCTTTGAAAGCATTCAGTGGTACATTAGTGTAATGGGTAAAGTTTTGTTGGTTTCCTCTTTTCTGTAGATATCCATCATAATGTTGCAGTTCCTGTGTTGAAAATAGTTCAATGTGAAAACAAAAATAAAATAATTGACCGGTGTTTGGTTTTCATTTATTTTCTTGTCAGCACTGAGGAAACTAAGGTCAATATATTGAAACAGGATAGGAGGAACTTTAATGGAAGATGGGCTCTGTGGCTTTCCAAAGGAAACCCTGCTACTGCTTTCTATTAGGAGGCAGCTCTTGACCCTTCTTTTTCTATAAAGCTGTGACTCCTTCCCTTTGGCCAACAAAGAGATTATAAACCATTTTACATTCTAATTTAGTTATCACCAAAGGATATCACTAGGTCACTCCTGAGGTTTTTGTATGGTGTCCTGTTTCAGGTGGGATAGACTTAATTTTCTTCTTAGCAGCTGGTGCAGCGCTGTGTTTTGGATTTGGTGTGAGAACAATGCTGACAGCACACGGATGGGTTTGGTTGTTGCTGGGTGATGTTTATACCAAGTGTATAAACCAAGAGAAACCAAGACTTTTTGGTTTCTCAGGCCCTGCCAGTGAAAGGGCTGGAGGGTCATGGGACATTGGGAGGAGGGACAGCCAGGACAGCTGACCCAAACTGGCCAAAGGGATATTCCATACCATAGGGTGTCATGCTGAGTGTATAAACTGGGGGAAGAAGGCGGAGGGGGAGACGTTCAGTGTTATGATGTTTGTCTTCCCAAGTAACCCTTACATATGATGGAGCCTGGTTTTCCTGGGGATGGCTGAGCACTTGCCTGCTGATGGGAAGTGTTGGATGAATTCCTTGTTTTGCTTTGCTTGCATGTGCAGCTTTTGCTTTACCTATTAAATTGTCTTTATCTCAACCCACAAGTTTTCTCACTTTTACTCTTCCGATTCTCTCCCCCATCCCACTGTAGGGGGAGTGAGCAAGTGGCTGAGTGGTGCCTGGTTGCTGGCTGGGGTTAAACCACAACATATGCGTTTTTTAGTATTATGCTACAGCAAACAGGGAGAAAGCCTTCCAAGAGAGGGACAGAAACTGCCGTCTTCTGTGGTGTGGTGGGGAAAATTCTTAGAAAACTCAAATTGTCTTCCCATTAGGCAGTTAAGTAATTACTCAGTGGCTCCTTTTACTCCCTGCAATTAAACTTTGTTTGCTTTGACTTCTGAAAAATCAGGGGAGGAGAAAAAAAAATCTATCAATGTTGAGCATATCTTTCTGGGAAGAGATCTGAAAATAAGAACTCGAAGTCTTCTATGAAAATGATTGGGAAGGCAAACCAATTTTACTAGTAATTATGTTCACAGATCTATAATCTATAGAAGGCCAAGTGATACTGCGAAAAAAATGGCAATTAGTTTTCTCTTGTATTCATGTGGACCTTTATTCTAGTAAATGTGGTTAAGTTACTTAGCTTCCCTGTATTTCATAGTGTTTCAGAACAGCTTGTTCACCATACAGAATTTTTCCTTATTAGAAAAGATTTCTTTCTTATTTAGCTATTAGCTAAATTAAATAGAAGGCAAGTTACTGAATGTAGATAGAAAAAAAATTAAAACCATTTTAGATACTAAAAAGGACAAATATAATTTTTTAAAGCTTCATAATTAACATTTAATAGTCTTCTAACCTTTCTTTCAGGAATATAAACTGCAAATGTCTAGTTTGAAGTAACTGAGGGTTAAAATCCTCTGAGTGGCACTTTAAGTATAGCTTGAAATAATTAGTTGTTTAGAGTGTGCTTTATCTTTTAACTTTCTCAAAAACTTTGTATTTTGTGCCTGTATTATCTCAGTATAGCTTTTTTGTTTGTGAAGGTTTGTCTGATTGAAGTTGTATGGAGTGGAACACACATGTTTTGATAAGTAAACCTTGTGCCATATTTATATCTCAGTGTGGTGCATGGCAAGTTTTGCTTTCTCCATGTATTGCAATTTGTCATAGACTTCATGAAACATCAAGGGAGACTATTGCAGCTGACAAAAATGGGTGCTGCACCACTGATTTAAATGGATTTCTGCCTGCCTACATCCATCATAGAATTGGTTGTCTTCCAAAATATTTTTTCTGTCGGAAATGACAATTTCAGCCTGTTCCACTGGTAATATTTTCTAGAATTAATGGTGGTATTATGCAGTGAAATGTAACTGGTCATATTCTGCCAATTGGTTTTCTTATTAGAAAAAGTTATTTTTGCTTATATTGCTTCTATTTTATGGCAAATGCAGGGTTTTTTTAAATTAATTCCAGTGCAGAAAAAAAAATAAAACCTTTCTGTGTTGATGGTCTTACCCAACCTTCATTACTGTGTTGATATGCATAGAGACAACACTTTGCTAGCCAGTCATTCCGACAATATTGCTTTCGCTTTGCTGCATCAGATGTTAAACTGTCTCTGCTTTCAAGGCCCTCCACAGTATCACTCCTCCCTGCTTATTTCCCACTCAGTGTCAAATGCCTCGCTCCTGCTCCCAGAACGCTCCTGGTGTCAGTGTCTTCCCCACTTCCCACTATGTGTTTCAGCAAACCCTCATTTCTCTTGCACCATTGTCCCTCATGCTTGAGAAGAGATTTTTGTAAATGCCTGTTGGGCTGCTTCATTATCCCCTTCAAATCCCTCCCTAACTCCCCTTTGCTCCGATGCCTGCAGGGATCATGCCAACAGTTAGCCTGGTGATGTGTTATGACTACTGCCAATATGGTCCCACAGTTTCTGTGCATTCCCTGTCTGCGTCCATCTGTTCTCTCTCCTCTTGCACTCAGGATATGCGTATGTGCCTGTCACTGTTGCTGGGGGAATGACAGGAGAGCTGAAGTAATTTCACATTAGCTAGCGAGGACAGAAGCAGCCGGGAACTCAGCATGAGTGGACCTTGCCTGGTCCCAGTGTGCAGCACAGCTCTAGATCCCTAGGGATCTGCTGTCCTTCCTAAGTGTGTGCACAGGGATCCTGCCTTATGGTCAGGGTCCCATACTGAACTTTGACCCTCTGCAGGTAACTCTCACCTAGCTTTAAAAATCTAACTTGTATGAGACAATTGTTTAAAATTTAGTAAGTGGTAGAGAAAACAGAAGGGAATACACGTTTTTTTTTTAAAAAATCACCAAATTGCTAATGAATTTCATATAAATCAGATAGAAGCACACAAAGTTAAAAGGATATGGAACTCCAATATATATCAAATAGAAATCAGAAGTTACTGAGTGCAAGCTAGCAATATTGACTAAAGACTGCAGATAAAAAATTCCGTGTATTGGTGCTACCAAGTAATATCTCAGTAAATGAGAAAAGATAATTTCATAAAATCAGCAACACTTTGACATAACCAAATTGATGTTTTCAAAAACTGTGCACAAATAAAAATCAAACAAATAATAAAGAGATGACACAAAGGCCAAGTTCTACATCACCAAAGATATTTTAATACCTACTGTACTGGGCAGCATGTCTTGGCTGTGATCTGGGCATGGCCAAGCCTGCTTTGGGAGCCTCTGCTTGCAGCCATGCTCATTGCCCAGTACTGTCACGCTACAAAGTAATCCTGTGCATTCTTGGAAGTTAAATGTTCAGTTATCTTTACCTGCGCTTAGGAGCCCTAAGCAGCTATTTAATATCAGTACAATGTGGATTTATTTTGAAGATTTGAGGAATAGATATCTTAAAGCCACAGAGCTTATTATGACTCTCCCTAATTGCATAAACAGTTTATTTTTGGATAAAGACTTTTCAGAAAATTTCAGTTTAGGAGGGCTGGATTCTAGGCTTTCTGTGGATTTAGCTCGATCACATTTTGTTCAAAAGGGTTAGGAAGTATTTTGAAATGTTTATTTTACTGATTTTCTAGAAAAAGTTTTTCATTTGAAAAATTTGTTTGACCTTCAGAATCATATCACCCAATATTGGCCAATTTGTTTTTATAGAATCTTTTGGTATATAGAGTTTCTAGTTTTGTAGACAGATAGCTTTGGAGTTTTCAGGAAAAAGTAAATTACTGTCCATGCCTAGCTTTAACAAACCTAACAAACAAACCAAACCAAACCAAACAACTTCTCTGAAACACCCCCCCTCCCAGTTTTAATGCTTCAGTATAATTACATATCCTTGGTCTTCTCTGGGGAGGATAAGAATACTTTTTTCTTCCTGAGTAATTCTGAAGTTCTGTGATGGTTGTATGACTATTTCAATTAAGGATGATAGAAGATGTAATCGAGTACTGCTTGAAGAGAGCTAGGTAAGGCAATAGATAAATTATTCTCTAGAAAGATTGTGAAATATCTAGACAACCAAAGTGTTACATAAATTCAATATGAACCCCTTTTTGCAAGTTTTATAAGAGGTATCTATTTTAAGATCATTAGTCTGAAATCTGGATGTAGCTGATACTGGTATTACTACCAATTAGTAACTTGTGACATACGGTGGTAACATCATTAGAGACAATAATAGGTAAAGCTCTTAAATGATACTTGCAGTTCTGCAGTGGTAACATCTGACTCAAGTGGACCAAGACGTTGCTCCTTACAGAGTTGAGCATTCTGCCTAGGAGAATAAAAAACAGCAAAGTGTAGGGATATGGGCCTTTTGTCTTAGTCTGATGGCAATATTGTCATTGCTGAGGTATTGGCTTCCACACTTCCTTATTTAAATAAAGTTTTAGAAAAGTGGCTATAGTTAGTACTGCAAAACTTCAAGCTGTTCAAATAACAGAAAGGTTTGAATGCCTTCTCCAGTATTCTTCAGTGTGAAGTGGGTGTTTGTCCTATTTGTTGCAGGGCTTTTGGGGAAAAGGAAGGTATTAAGTGGAAGATTAAGACGCTAGTAACAAGAGGGAGAGCTGAATATGTCTGACAACAGACCTAAGTACTTTCCAAGAATGATTATTAAATATAAACTATTGTTGGAGTTAAACATGTAACTCAATGAAGTTAGAGGTCTGAAATGGGGAAGTCTTTCTAAACTTGAGGTGGTGAAAGGGGTAGTAGGCATAGCAACTTGTAAAAGAACACTTAGATGATCCCTGCTTTCTCATCCTTCAGTTCTTCTCTCAGAACGACTGTAACCAAGAAGTTATTTTTCAAGGGACAATGCAACTCAGTGCTTAGCTGACTTCACTATCACATTGGGAATACTTACTTATACATGTCAACTTATCTCCTCTGCAGTTTAATTAGTAAATGTAGACTTCCACAGTTCATAATAGTACCCTTTCACACCTATTTTACTACTTTGTCTCACCCTTATTTTTTAATTAAATGTTTTCCCTCAGCAAGTACATAAATAACCTGCATATAACATTCCACCTGGACTTTGTTTCCGGTCAGTATCTGGAAACACTAACATCTCCAGTTATCATGTCTTATTACATGTTGATTTAGAAATGAATTTTAGGGATATTGGACACATGTAAAAGTAGAAACAGAAAACTAAGAGTATTGTTTGTAATATTTGTTACTGCTTCTGGTTTGCTTTTCAACAAAAGGGATTTTTTGACAAAAGTAGCTATACCTAACCTTGAGAAGAAGGACTAATTCTTATTTGGAGTGGTTCATAATTAGTCATCATAAAATACAAACATTAAATAGACTTACATTCCCCCTCAGATTTTTCTTTTTTTTTTTCTTACAAGCAAACAGTATAATTACCTCCTACAAGAAGCACTTAATTTTAAGGACCTGATCCAAGACTAACGTGAGTCTTTCCACTGAATTCTGTCAAGTTTCAGATGGTCTTGCACATTTAATTCATATGACAGGTTATTATACTTTTTGATATCTTAGTCATGCTGAGGATCTAAGTACATACTCCTGATATGCTTTTCAGTACAATATTTATAGGCATAATATAGACTGTATTATTCTAATATTGAAAAATATAATCTACACTGCCTGAATAAAAAAGCAGGCTGCACAACATTTCTGAACCTCTAGATTCAGTTATACTATATATTATGCTATATGTTATATCTTCTATAAGCTATATATTATGCTAGGTTATAGTGTGTTTTTTTTCTGGGGAAATACGTGCCTAGAAGAACACGATTTGAAAAAAAAACTTAAGAAACTTTTCAATATGATCATGGCAGGAAAGAATATCCACTTTCTCCATTAATTATTTGAAATGGCCATTGTTGCTTCCTAAACAGCATTCTTGTGAGTGGAGCAGTTTCAGTCACTTAAAACAAGGGGACATGGCCAATTTCTGGAAGCGGTGCATCTCAAAAGTAGTGTGGAGAACTGTCCTGCTGCTACAGTCAGAGGTGGCTCTGATCATTTGTAATTCTGGGCAGCCAGAAAGCACTATGGCTTCTTAGAATTGACAGCAGTCCACCAAAGTTCCACAACTTTGAGCAGGTCTTCAGCTGATGCAGGATTTGTCATGGTGACATTGGCTATAGATCTGCCCCTAGCATTGCTGACCTGCCAAAGCCACCATAACTAATTTCTGTTCTCTGTTGACATGAATATTTTTAACTCCTCTGGCTCCTGCTTCGGTTAGACCAATTATGGTACCTTAAATGTTGCTTTACTGCTATAAATAACTTTTTTGTTTTACACATAAAGAATCCTTTATAGATGATATTAAGAGACAATGAAGTATCCTTACCAAAATTCATATAATTTTTACTGTATACTTTGGACCTCATACCCAGGAACCTTTTAACATCGGGGTACCCACCAGTATACCTTCCACTGCTTCTGGCCCGTGTTCATGTTTTCCACTGTGTCACCTTTTGTTGTACAAGATAACTACATACTTAGAACATATTCAGGTGAGTGAATAGTAAAGCAATTCTAGTAATGAAAAAAATTTCATTTAGGGAAAGAATGTGGTCATCTTGCCTCTGGTCTTGCTGTGGTCTTTCCTAAGAGCTTAGGAAGGTTTTCAAAACTGTAGATAAAAATCAGTAACAGTTTGATAATAATTTGCAGTACTTTTATTCAGAATATTAAGATTTTTCAAGTAAAACTTGATTCTAAACAAGATTTTTTTGAGTGAAGAGTAGATCAAAAGAGTGATGGAAAAAGACTTGATACACTGGAAGGGAAAATGACTGTGCAATACATGTAACACTTGTTGGTCTGACTGCCTGTGCAATAGCTTTGCCGTGATTATAATTGAAGGATAGGTGCTTCCATGCTTAAAGGTTGAGGTGTGGACAGTCCTTGTCTGGAGCTGCAGAGCCAAGGAGGGAGCATACGAAGTTTACTGGCCATAAGTTTTTTTTCTCCAAAAGGCACAATAGTAAACCAGTGACTGACAGAGGGGAGGAATTTTTCCTTCTCCTTTCTTCTACCTTACTCCAGGTTCCACATCACAAACATGAGTCTATATTTGTACCCCAAAAAACAAACGGCCTGGACACTCAGCAAAGATCATCCAAATCTCGTAATGATTTGGTTGGTCTAATCTTGCTATACCATGGTAGCTTGAAGAAAGAGTCTGTGCCTTGGGGCACTATACACATCCTTGAATTGTAATCTTTACTTCCCTAAATACGTGACCACCTACTTTATAGAGATTACCAAAGTTTAAGTCCTTGGGACCGAAGCAGTTACTGTAAGTCTAATTTAAAAGGTTTGAAAGCGATCTGGAACAACAAATTACAATTTCTGATATAAAAGAATGACATTTCAAGGAGACATAGAATTCCCAATTATTGTGGTTCAGGGGTTTTGGTGTTTTTTGGTTTTTTTTTGCAGGGGGTGGGGGTAGTAAACTTAATTTGGAGAACATGTGGTTAGCAACAACTAATTGAATGCACACAGAGCTGGCTCATAGGAGTAGTCTATATGGAGTTGACAAAACATTTTTCACTAGTAAAATTTACATGTATGGAGAATGTCTTTAAAATGTGGGGAAAATATATTTTGAAATTATTCATCAAAAATAGACATTTATTTTTAAGGATTTCTTTTTTCCCAAAATAAAAGGAATATTTCAGGGTTTTGTGACTAACTAGACAATGTGGTAAAAACTGTTCATGTGATGTCAGTGAAAAAAACCTAGTTCCTACAGATTGTCTTTCTTAAAGGACTGTTACCAGCAGTTTTTTGCAAAGGTCTGATCATTACCGGTTCAAAAATCTTAATTATAACAAAGTCTGAAACTTTTTATTGTGATTTTTAGAGACTTGATGTAGATTGACAGTTTACCAAGTTGAACTGACAGTTTCTGTAACACTTTTAGCAGCACTGTGAATAAGATGTAGTTTTCGTTTCCATTAGTTATTTCCACAGAAATGTCTGTGTCATTCATTAAGGAGGAATTCAGTTCTGTGCGATGTCATTGATGAAAATGAAATTTGTTTTAATAAAGCTCTGTCTTAAGTATTAACAGGTAAGGGCTGTTATGTTTCTATCATGTTAGGTTGTTGTCCAAAGGAAATCTCTGCTCCTTTTTCCAGTTCTTATGAATTCCTTTTTCCTTCCTAAATAATACGTTATTCAATAAATTACAATAAAATTCTAATAGTAGAACTACCAACAGAAGGAGAGATACACTTCTGTCCTAACAATTTATCCATAATTTACTGAAGGTTTTGTACCTAGCCTTTCTTCACTCTGATTCATAAATTATTTAAGAACACAAAATCTGGCATCAACACATTAAGGTAAAGCTTGTGATAAATTAAGAAGTATGATGACTTGAGCGTTATGTCATGTCCTATTTTATCTCAAAATACTTTTATTTCTCCAAATTCAAGGAAGTGTAGATAGCCCAGTTTTCAACGTCACACACATTTGGCTTATCATAATTTTAGATATCTTCAGATGGCTTTTATGTGATTACAACAGATCTTGCAAGGTTTTAACGTTAAGCTTTGAGACCAACATGTAAGAGATGCACTACTCAGTTACAAAGCAGTGTGACCTTACTGCAGTGTATGTGAAATAAGCTTTTCTGATGGGTCCTTTGCCTTGTTCCTTCTGCTTCAGGGATGACATCGTAGCACTGTTTCTCAGATCTCCCACTGTATTCCTGATAGCTCTGTGTGAATGGTGGTGGATGACCAAGTGTTGCCCTGCTCTCTGAACTGGCTGAATAGGAGGCACTGGCAAACCTGAAGCAGGTTCATAAGCTCAGGCAGAGAGCTGTACCCTGCCGCATCTGTAGAGCAGAGCTGCCTTTGGAATTCAGCTGCTTTGCTTCTGGCCAGCACCAAAAATGGGACACAGAACCTCTGTGTGTCTAAGGATTAACTTTTTATGTGCCTTCAACATCTTCAGGACGATGTTTTATAGGATGAATTTAAATTCCCAATGTTAAGCACTAATTTAAATAAGAATGTAATAAATCTTATCTTAATTCATTGATTTTTTAATTTTTATAGTCTTGGTTACTTTTCTTATGCAGCTATAAAATAATCCCTGTTTTAAAACAGAACTGAATACACTGCTGCTTTCAAATGACCAGGAAAACATAATGTGTTGTACTTGGAATAAACGCTTTCACCTGAAGAAATTATTCTTATGCCACCTAAACTGAAACTAAAAATATATAAGCTGAAGCTTTCATGTGCCACCACATGCACACACATGTGTGTACACACATGCATATATTTACACTATATATATATATAATGTCAGTTGTAAAATATCATCACTCACTCCACTGTAAATACAAAGTTGCGTTTCAGTCAGCTTCAGTCCTTTTGGAGAACATTAGTATTTTCCTAGAACACTGTCCTTATTTCTGTATCAGTGATATAGGTGCACATAAAATATACTATGTTTAAAATTCCCAGTGTTCCAATTAGTTAAAAAAAAATATTTTAGACTGCGTAACTAAAAGCACTTGACCTGTACTATTTTAGGTGGAATTTCTAAAGACATTTTTAATATTATGTAGTTACTTCAACAGTGTTAAATCTATTTTAAAAAGATTTACGTAAAGCAGACTTGGTTGTTAATACATATTTTAGTCAATTCCACCTAGCCATGTTCTTGCAGAACGTTAACATGCAACATTCTTTGTTGATGTGTTCTGCTGTGGTGTGCATTCCTCAGAGAAAATTTGGATTAATGAAACTAGGTCAGATATTCAAAGAAAGTGGAATAGCAAAGAAAGAGATGCTGGGTTACACTTTGGTGAGTAGTAATGTGTAAGACGTACTTAAAGCAAATTATTTACCTCCAGATTAATTTAAATCAGAGATATGTTGAAAAAATGCACTGGAATTATAAAGTTTAGTAAAGAACTTCACTGTACAGATTTTTTTTTAAAATACTTACATAGAATAAATAGTAGTCTGTTCAGTGAGTGTTTTCCTTTCTGAAGAAAAAGACAATAGTACCAAAATAACACAAACGTTTTGAAGGTTCTTGAGCCCCTTGAAATAAAATACTAGTTTCTAAATTTTCCTATATATAACTATGGGTATGTGTGTGAAAATACAATACATTGTGCATCATTTTCTCAAAACTTAAACAGCAGTAATTCCAGCCAGTTAAATAGATAGAAATGACAAGATTTTTTTTTGCTGTGTCTTTCCATGTCATCAGACTATAAAGATTTTAAGGTAAAAGATCCTAACTTTGATTCATCCTAATGGCTTTCTGTTCTCCTTTAAAAATTCATATATATTATAAAAACCTTGAGTGGATGCAATTTTCATCAGGTGGATCAGTCGGTGTGTGTCCCCCCCCCCCCATCTTAACAAAATTAGGGTCAGGATTTATGATAAATGTTTTATTTATATAATAAAACTGTTGGTTTTTTAATCTTAGGGTGCTGAGTTATGATTTCTTAATATTTTTCCTACTTCTGGTTATTAGTTAGATTTGATCTTGCATGTATGTCAATTTAACTGATATAAAATATACAAAATCTAGGTATCAATGTTACTGTTCCAATTTCATTCATATTTAGTGACTGGATTCCACTACCCTGTTTATGCATAAAATTCCTTGTTGATTGCCATTTAGATGTTATGTTGTTCAGATCTAGCCAGGTGGTTCATATAAAAAATGATGCTACTACTGTGCAAACAGCATAAATTATCTTCACTTACTTGTAAATACCCATCTTTGTTTATCAGCAGGTATACACCTTCTTGAATTTAAATCTATCTTATATTATCCAGCATGCAATGTTGGTTTACTCTGGTAATAATAATGACCTTAATGGGAAAAAAAAATAAAATCCACAGAAACATATGATATTATAGTTACCTCCACTTACTAAACTCTATAGTTCCTTAAAGGAGAAGGCTTTCGTAGACTATAACTGTTAAAATAACTCTAGCAGGATACCACCAGTCTGAAAAATTCATGCCAAGAAAATACTGAGTTTGGGTTTTGCTCTAAGTTGATACATAATAAAGTGAATTTATTTTTTTTTCCTTTTGTATGTTCAACCTGAATAAGATTGCTGAGAAGCAAGTAGGAGCTATGTGACCAAAAAGGAGTGAGGTCAGCATCCTGTGGCTTGGATACCAATATAATCCTATAGTTTGTACACTAAGGAATTGTGAGAAAGAAGGTGTAGCTTATCACTTTGTGCTTCAGGTATCAACCCACAAATGGTGGAGAGGGTTTTATTCTAGTGCTTTTAGCCTTTCTTGCTGTGATATCTCTCAATACACTGCAGAATTATCCATGCTAGTCTGTTTATCTCCCCTGCACTTTATCCTGTCACTCCCTTCATTCTCACATTCCCAGCCAGAAGGTGGAAAGCTTTGTTTGGGCAAATCTGGGTGAGGAATAATGTTCTGGCAGCAGCCTGAAATCGAAAAGTTACACACACATGTGTATGTGTGTATAAATCTATGTGAGTATGCACATATATGTGTATATATTTTAATAGTTGTCCTGGAGCTGTTGACTCATGGATAGACAGAAGGCAGAAGGATAGCTGTGGAAGGCAAAAAGCAGAACCTAGAATAGCTGTGAATTAGCGGTTTAAGGAATGGGCCAGGAACTAGAGTAACTAGGGTTGCAACTGAGCCATAAACTCCTTAATTTTTTTGGTTTTAGACATATATTGACTAATTGCTGTCTGGAACTAAAACCTTCCTTGAAAGTGGCTATTAAGATCCATTTAAGAACACGATTGTAGAAGTTTCCATATTATCTGTAAATGGATGGCTTTTAAAAAATATAACAGTAATTTCCATGAATAGTGTCATGATTTTGGGAAGGCTGTTCCAACTGAATTTCAGAGAACCTAAAATTTATATACGCTTTCTGCTTAACCCAGATGCAAAAAAACAGTGGAAGCACATAGAATGGGCCACATAGAAGAGAACTTTGTAATCAACAGTCTTTGTTGCTGGACCTGTTTGTGAGACCTGGCAAAGGGATACAGGAGATTTGTATGTTATATGAGAGAGAAATTCACATAGATCCATACTTCGCATTTTAAATCAAGGATCTTCTACAGCTGCTGGGTTTTCCATTTGAATATGAATAGTTTCTTATAAATCTCCTAAGGCTTCTAAAAGATTTTTTGTATGCAACATCAGATGTGATGCATGTTTCAGTGCCGTGCGTCTCTCCATATATGAAGAAATATTGGATAAAGTCCTGATACTGTTGAAGTTGTTGGGAAATATTCCACCGGTTTCAGCGGGTAAAGGTTTTCATTTCTGTATTCTATCTTGAAGAAAAAGAAGCCAGTGAACCAAATTGTTTGACATTTTTATCTTTGGAACTCCAAGCAGTACATTGACATGCCTTGTCTGACAAGTTTCTTACTCTCTTTAAAGTAAGTCTTTAGAGTTTGAGTTGTGCCCTTTTAGGAGTATGGGATCAGCCTTCAAGAACATAAAATTCATGGCTGCAGCACTGGTAAAACAAATAGAGGCTGTGATTGTGGTCCTAAGAAGGACACCTTTTAACTGCAGTGTCCACATCTGTCAGCCTCTGTGCTCAAGTAACAAATATTCCATTATTTCCCATGCTATCCTGCAAATAGCCTGAATCCCAACTTAATTTGACAGCCATTGGCTGACTTATCTTCCCCTCTGTTAATGTTGGTCTTACAGCTTTCAGCAACTGTTCTCTCATGGTCCTTCTCCTGAAAGTGAAATCTTACACTGCAACTGTTGTTTGTGTCCCCAGCTTTCCTTTACAGAAAAGCAGATAGGATCAGACTGCAAACAATGGATTGTCACTTACTGTCTCTGAGCTTCCTTATAAATATACTGAAGGGTATCGCAGAGAGTGGGGAGTGTGCGATCCTCTTACCTTGCCAGTGTTCTTGCTGGAGGCATAGTAAGGTCTGCAAAATATTTAGGCCACCAGTATGAGGACAGCTACTTTGAAAAAGCCAATCAAAAAGAAAACCTTTGCAAGGAGAAATAGGAAGGAAAAATAAAAATATACAGAAAAGTACTCCTCAGCTAACTCTGAGGCTAGGAAAGCTGATGGGATCTAATAGCCATGCAAATGTTCCCTCTTCCCAATGGAATGTCATGGATTAGGTGTCCATCAATGCAAATATTTTCTAGGCAAAAAACATCTGGCTGGCATTATAAAATTCTTACTACATGGATGGTCATATTTGATAAGGTGTAGTTGCAAACTCACTGTGTTTGAAAACAGAAAACAAGCACTGAAGCTGTTTGGCATAGACAGCCTTACAAAACATGCACATCTCTTGTAGACAAGAGGGAAGGAAATGTGTATTTCAGCTAGCAGGTTTTTAGTTAAACTATTAGACTTTAGGGTTTATTTGTTTAATATGTATTACAATGATTATTAATATTTAATATTTGAACTAGTTCAACTTTAGAATCAAGAGAGAAGTCCCTGTTACCAACTTAAAGCCTTACATAGAGGTTACTGGGTTGACTGTATTGGCAGTTCTATATGCAATCTGTTTAACTCATAATTTAAAATATGATCTAAAACCCTGGAAAGAGAAAGAAGTGATCAGACACAAGATGGCAAATGTAAAAATGGGTGTATAAGTCCTCTTCACACAACCATTATACTGTATCCGTGATCGTAATCTTTATATTTTGATTGGCAAACACAGCGTATTCTGCAGGAAAGGGAGTGGTAAGCTTTTTATGCCTGGTCTGTCGAGCATTTCATCCCAGCTCCCTCCCTCCCACTGAACACTACTTTCTCCAAAACTGATGGATACTGATCACCATGTAGGAAACTTCTAACTTTCTCTGTTCACTAAGTTGATTGAACAGACTATCAAAACCCAAGCTGCATCCTTTAAAAAATCAGGGATGCTTGAAACTTAAAAGGTGAAAAAGCATTACAAGGGATGAAATAAAATCTCTACAAGTTTTATAACTATTGGACTGACAAACAGATGGGCTTTTTGGTGTTCTGGCCCAAAATATAACTAAGCAGTAGGATCAATGAAATCTAACGCTTTACAAATACTTGGACTCTTCATTCTTTTCATGCTTGAGAGGTTAGGTACTCATTTTTCAACAATATCAAGTAATGCATAAAATTGCAATGATCTAATTTTTCCTTACCCAAGTTAGCTATAAAGTTGTTATAGAAAACATGTATTAGGTAAACATAAGAACATTAGTGATGTTCACAGCCTCTTCAGAAAACATGAATTTCCATGATTATAAGGGGTTTTATTTCATAATTTATCATATCAAAAGTTTTCAGTTTGCCAAACCCCATACATCATGCATACAGATGAACAGAGAGAATACATTAATGAAGCAGATCACCCTGAAACAGATAGAATTGGCAACACCTGTAAGCTCAGATTTTCAGTGATACTGAATTTAAGAGATATTGCATGAATCATACATAATTTATTTGGGTCCTTAGTGAATAATAAAATATAAGAAGGTAAAATATATATACAGCTTTACATTAGAAGAATTACAAGTTCACATTAACGAATCTCAAAATTAGTGGTCTCCCAGTGAATAGCAGTTCTCCCAATATACATGACTGGCAAAATAGTTGTCATGTATCTTCTAGAATGACAGGTGATGAGACAAAACTTTTTTTTTATATAGATGGGTTTAAATCTTCTAAACCAAGAAATATTCTGGGACTGTAATATTTAAGCAGTCTGTTTTACTGTGGATCAGTAGAAGATCAAACTATTTTTAGGAAGCCTAGAAATAAAGTTTAGTAAAATCGTTACTACACTTGAATGCAGAGGTAGAATATCATTGTCACTACTGGAATTGGTTTCACAATGGCGTCCCTGAGATCAAGAGAGTGGGAGTTCAGACCTTGCTCCCTTTTTAATCCTCACAGGTTTGTGGGAAATCAGAGCAAATAAATGAGCACTTCTTGCTTTGAATTATTCACCTATATGTATGGATAGAAGATTTCTGCCCTGAAGGGTTTTACAACACGAGTCATTCATGTGAAGTGTTGGGGGGAGGAGGAGGAATGTTTCAGAAGGGGAAAGTGTTTTGTGTTGAAGCACTTTCATAAATGGATTATACTGTTATCTGCTTGAAAGTGGCCTTTGTTTCTAAGGTAATTTCATTTAGTATTCTAATCCTTTCAGGTGTTGATCTTTGCTTTGCCTTATTGAATCTGCACTAGGATTTTTGCATGCTTTCTTGATTTTTCTAGCCATTAAAACTGTCTGTGTCAGCGAACTGGCATGAAACTAGTGCTATCCTGCCGTGCTGTTCCTTGTGTATTCCTGTGAAGCTCAGCAGATGCCTTCTGTAGTGTGCTTAAAGTGTGGCTGCAGTTGCAAAAGTGTCGCCATGTGGAAGAGCAGTTTGGGAACCGGTTTCCATAAACAAGGGATGTAAAGGTGATAAAGCTGGCTCTTTTGCTTCTTCACACTGATTCCAGGCAAAACAGACTTATAAGCTGGGTGTCCATAAAAGGGTAACTGTTATTTATGCTACTGATGTGAAATGCAATAATTGGGGAGGAACATGGATTTTGTGTATATTGCATCGACTATTGAAGAACTCACTCTGTTCTTTCATGTTGGTGACTTAATTGAAATTTTGTAAAGTTATTTCTAACCCATTTTTTTTTTATTTGTTTAATAACATGGACTGAAGATGCAGAAGCCAAATCTTAAAATACATTTCAATGGTCACTTAGAACATTAACAAAGGAGGTGAGTTGTGACCACCAGGAAATCTTTAATGCTGTATCTACAGTAAAAGAAGTATGATAAAAAACCTGGTAAATATTGAAAGCTAACAGTCAGCAAAATTAAACTTTCATGGGCAAAGGCTCCTTCTTTGCTAATAAATGGCTAAAGGAAAGTTTTGAAACTTTCTTCAGCATGAATTATTTCAAAAGAAAAAGTACAAGAGTGCATGAGTGGTGGCAGGAAAGCTTTTATTTGTTTTTTTTGTGTTTGTTTGGTTTTGGTTTTTTTTCATTATGCTGTAGTTTTCCAGAAGAAAAAGAGCTATGAAGGGAGGGTGAATGGCACTGTTTTTCTGCTTCTGTTCACCTAGGCTTGTCCCTGTTGTTCTCTGAAGAGATTTTACATTGTTTGGCAGAGTTTTGAACACAATAGTCTTTTTAGGTAACCTGCTGCCCTTGGCCCTTAAAGCATAGCTCCTTGGTGAGTTATACCTGCCTCTCTGCCCAGAGCAAGATGTGGCATCAGTCTCCCTTTGCAAGAGTTCAGCCCAGTATGTGAGAGACTTCCCATATCACAGACTGTGCAGGAAGGTGTGAAAAGCAGCAGTAAACAGAGCATTTTCTAAATTGGCTTATAAAGGGTACATTAGTGAGCATGTCCTACAGGAATGCAAGGTAGATTCACAGATGCATCCCTTTGTCACACTACCTACCATAGGAGATAGAAATTGCTAGCACAAGCTGGATAACTTGAGTGGCTGCATTTTCATTTTAAAGGAGAAAAGTGGTGTGTGTTGCGGAAGCAGAGGTGAGGGTGTCAAATTAGAAGTCATAATTACCAGAAGTTAGTCAGGATTTCTTTTTCCTCCCATTTCTCCCAAGCAAAGTCCAAGGGTGACATCATTCATTCCCTGCCCTCTTCACAATGTTCTGACCATCTTTTGCATTGTGTTTGGTTGCTTCTAGGAAGGCCTTTATCTCAGGAGTTAATCATAGAGTGTGGGAAGGGAAATGGTGATGATATGACTCCTTCAGGGTAGTAGAATAAGCAAAACAGAGATGCAGTCCTTCCTCAGCTGTCTGACATTATTTCCACCCCATAGAATTACATTTAGCTCTCCATTTGGTAGACCTCAAAACATAGGCCATATTCTTAATGTGAAACATTTTGCTGTCAACACTGATGATCATGTCTTCTTGGTCTGCACGAACGTGGATGAAACCTTTGCTGTAATAAATGAAGGTGTTTGGGGCCTTACTCTTTGGGTGGTTTCCTTACATTGGTATATATATCGTGGGACTTGCAGATTTTGACAGCCATGGGGACAGATGCATTTTTTGTTCATTCCCATCTCGTAGTTATTCCTCAGTCAAGATGAATTTGACTACCTTTCCTACAATGGAGTCCTAGAGAAAGAGTACTCCTCTCTGTCATTTGCCTTAGTACTGCCAGCTAACTTCTACCATCTCAGCAGAAGGGGCAGAGATATGTTTTAATTTTGTGTATGTAATATTAATTCTACCCAAATGTCTCAAAATTAGGAGGTAAAACTTCCTAATATTCACTAAAAATAAGTGTTTTAATCCATAGATCTCTCTAATAAGATGTGTTATAAAATATCACCTTGATGCTAGAAAAAAATGTGTTGCCAAATGATTGTTATTTGTGACTGGTACTGATCAATTTTTCACAGTCTTTCTGTGTTTGAAACGCTTGTCTCTGAACAGCATTATTTACAATGGAAGTTATGTGATCTTTTTCTCAAATATATCTGTAGTCCCTGTTAACAGACATATAGGAAGACTCCTTATCCCTTCAGCAGTCTGAGAAGTACACATAAGAGTGGGGAAAAAAGACCTCAAAAAATGAGGTGACTTGCCTTATGAAAACATTTGATCTGGAAACTTAATTTAGATGTCCCAAGCCTGAGATGTCTTACACAGAAACCTGTCCTCTTCCTCCAGATTAAAGGAGACTTCTGTGTGTACTTCAGCTTCAAATTGAAACATTAACCAGTGAATAGCCTTCATACATTAGTACTCTAAATATATTCAAAAGTGTTAACTACTTTGCTATACTATACTTGAAGCAAATTCAGGCAGTATGCACTTCAAAACTGAAAAATTATTCTCCAATATGCCTTTGTAGTAAGTAGTACTATATATATATACATTTTTATTAGTGTTGTCTATGACAGTACCTGTTTCTAAGAGATTGTCATCACAGGCATGCTACTCTGCAAAACTAAGAGTTATGCTCTTATTATTGACACAGAAACATGCTTTTATTCAGCAGACCAATTTATGAAGGAATTCTATTTTTCACTATGTAAAAAGGGGGGGGGGGAGAAGAAGAAGAAAAAAATACTTGCAGCATAGACCATCTGAGGTATGTGGTCCTACACAAGAAAACTTGAATGTCTTATTCCCATTGGTTTAAAGTAATCAGGTTGTCCATGTACTGATGTTGTTAATGAGTAACACAGAAGAATGTATTCATTGTTTAGCAGCAGCGCAGAACATCTTTAACTGAAGATGCCAATTTCCCTAAATTTCTGCAAGTTAGTGCTATTGCTCAATTTTTAAACTACAGCCTCTCTCTACTCTTCACATTTTTATGGATAAGTGGTTAAAATTAACTAAATTCAGAACAAGTCAGCAGCTGGCTTAGAAGGCAGATGTTATTTGATGACAACGCTAGCTCATCACCGATATCCCAGACAAATCAACCATGCATTTTAGTAGTATCTATTTTATAAAGAGGTTTTACTGAAACAGGAAGATACAAAACTTTGATTCCCACAGTGAAATAACCAGCTATGATACATAATAAATAATTTTTTGCTTGGTCTTTAAGAGCTGAAAAATTCTTGTTAGGTAAATGCCATCATAACACTAGCCCTGCATTTCTGTGCATTTTCTTGACTTGCATATTTTATTCTAATTGAATTGCAGTTTATTATAGCTATTTTAGGGATCAATACTCCTTCATGGGGGCAAGATGAATAAGAATCAATCTGAACACTTCAGATCCTTTGTCAGGAATTGCTTCAAATTGCAGCCCTTTCTTTGCAGTAATCTGTGCCATTCTGTTAGCACCATCAGTCACTGACAACAAGACACCTGAACTGTGTTTCTTTTCCTGTTCATTGGGATCTTTCATTGTTACAGAGACAGATATTCTTTCTTATAAGGTTAGAAAAGATCCACAGTGGCTTTTATACCATTATATTTTAAACTCTAGACTTCATTAAACCACTCTTCAGCTCCTTCACTTCCAGCCTTCTTGCTCCTTATGAATTATTCAGGGTAGATTTCACTTGAGGTAAATAGTTTGATTTGAAGGTTTTTGTATCTGGATTTAGATGCAACGGGAAGTGTTAAACGCTCAGAATTTTAAGTGAGGAGAATTGCAGAGGCTCAGCTATTAAGATGGAAGACATTTGCAGTTAGTGCTCTGGGGCTGCCATTGAGATCTCAGCACGGTGCTATTTGTCATTCTGAAGTAGGTAGGCATTATGATGCCTGGAGTATAAATCAGCCTTTACATGGTGTCGAGTCCTGAAGCACTTTGAACACTCTAATCCACTTCTGAGTTAACAGAACATTTTTGGTTTTACAAGCTTTAAAGTTTCCCTTTTTATTTAACCCTGTCATCCTGTTATTAATCATCATTATTTTCTAGAATTTTATATACCTCCCCAAAATACAGTTCTTAATGTTTTGCTTCAAAGTTTTGGTGAAGTCACTGAGATGAGCTTTAGCCTCAATCATCCAGTAGAGATGCAGTTTCAGCAAAATTAATTATATTAATTCTCCTCACGTAAAGAAGAATACTGGCTTTTCCTACTAGCAGTCTGGGCAGGCCAGCATTATTTGGCTGCTGTACCAGAGGGTGCTCTCTGTGCTTTGTCTTCACCCAGTTCTGTGTAGCATCGTGTTGGTGTTACCTCCTGGACAAAGCTGAAATGAAGGAGTAGCAGTTTTCATGTGCCTGTTTTTACCATATGTCTGCAGCCCAGTAGTCAATATTAGCTCAGCACACCAAAGCAAACCTTTTAAATGCTTGTTATCTTCTTTCATCTGGGCAGCTAGCCCACATACAAAGGGTCCGTTCAGAAACTATACATACTGTAGGATGTCAGTTCACTGAATGTCAGTTTCTGTTCTTGCAGTGGCTGATTAAGTGTTTTAACCATCAGAAAGCATTTTGTGTATTGCGTATTGCTATATATATATATATATAATTATATACACTTTAGTCAGATGGCACAATTGTGCAGTCAGTTGAATGTACAATGTTTTTACAGGTGGAGTTGTTAGCATTAATGAAGTCTGTTAAAATCACTTTATTTTCCTGCCAGGCAGCACAGCCTGCATCACTGGCTGCATGCCTTCAATTGCTAATATGCAGTGACGGAGTCAGTGCTGTGACACAGTTAGTTACTCCCCCTGAACTGACAGCCACAGCTGAATATGTTAGTACCAACCTGCTTCTGTGCTGTGCACTAAAGCCCACGCTGGCCAGTGGTGTTTGGAACTCCCTGCCACCACCAGTCAGCTTGGGTGGAGGGAGAAGAGCTAGATTCTCTCACTTCAAGGTATTGCCACTCACTTCTGAGCAATGCGGGTTACACTTTCAATTCTTTTGCCTGTGGAATGGAGACAGGAGGTCACTGAGGACAGTGTTGTCGGATTTATTTATTTATTTGCTTATTTATTTAATGCTGCTTCTTAGCTTTCATACAGTGGATCAGAAATGTTCCAGATATAATTAATCTAAATTATAGTAGCCTAAAGTTAAGTCATTGCTATCTCTGCTGAAAAGCTTCTTTTTTTACACAGCCACTTAAAGTTGTTGTTTTCATTGAAGTGCTCATGCTCAGTAAAGAAATTTAATAGTTCAGTGGCAGAGTGATTGCTTTTGTTAGTGGTAGTACATTGAAGTTATATGATCTCTCATAAATCTGGACTTTGATAAGGTCCTGGAGTGACAGGATTAATGACATTCCACTGTAAATTATTCAAATCCCTGCTTGTGCACTGACTAGCTCTTTGGAGAAACAGGCAAGTGATACTGAGTCTTTTACTGCTTTAGAGAATACCTATTATTTAATTCTGACCGAAGACAGAAATTTGCCCATCTGTATTGTGGATCAGGTGAATCTGCCTAACAGTAGGCAGGCTTTATTTTTTTATTTTTCTGCACATGGTTTTACTTCCAGAAGTATTCCACTTTATACAAAGGCTGCTTTTCCTATTCCTTCATCCTTTTCATTTCAGTTTTTGGGCCCCATATAGCATGCCAAGAGCAAAGTACATAGACTAGCCTGGTGACATTAACTTCATCTGGTCCATCAGGCTTTCCTGGCTGCTTATGTTTCCCTTGTGCCACGTCAGCCTCATCAAATCCTATTTTTCCTCTTGGCTTCTTTCTATCAGCCTGCGTTCTTTTGAGCATTGTCTCTTCAGCCATATCTCATCCCATGCAGTGCTTTCAGTTCCCATTACCAGCATTACCTCCCCTGTGAGGATTATAAACCCTGCCCCTGGTGCAGCAAAACTATGTGGATTTCATGGCCGGGACAACCTTGATCTATGGAAAATTAAAATGAGCATGTTCTTCTCACATTTTAAGATCTCTTCCAGAAATTCATGGGCTTGAATGTCAGAGGGACTATTAGTATTTTTGTTACAGCCCTATATAACGGCTCATCCCTCTACCCAGCTGAGTAAGCTGTGATTAAAAGGTATCCTAAAACAATTTACAGGAAACAATACATCTAGCAATGGAGAGTTTTCCTCATTCTTTAATCTTCATTGATTAAATGTTTATCGGGTGTTCAGCTGGGAGTCTAACTGCTACTCATTTCTTTCATAGCTGTTTCTGGGACATAAGAAAAATAGTCTTTTCTATTTTCAAGTAACACTCTTCTGTGTACTACTGTTACCATATTCATGTCACTTGAAAATTTTTGTCATGCCAAAAGCAAATCCTTATGCATGACATGTTAACTCTCATGTCTTACAGATTTTCCATTTTTTATGTAATTGTAAAAATTGAATGCAGCACAGACCGTTGTCTCAATGCTGTACAGAGAGTCATCCTGCCTGAAAATATCTGTTCTCTGTATTGAGGAATTGCTAGCCGTTGTTGCAGTAGCTTTCTGCTGAGGTTTAATGTTTAACAGAGGAAAGCTCAAGTAAAGCCAATTGGAAATATTGTCAGAAGGCAAACCTCCTGCGGTGGAGTGCAGGGCCAAGCAAAGGCAGCTGACAGACTCATCTCACCTATCATCATTGGGCACCTCTGCACCATACTTCAGTAAACATTATGGACTGATCCCATGCTAAGTTGTATTTTGGTGTACAGCACATGTGCTGCCCAGGCTGCTTCTCAGCAGTTTGCAAAGCACTACTTTCTGCAGTCCATAGTAGAGTGACACTAATCAAGAGGTTCACAAACCTTATCTCCCCCCTTCCCATAGCTATTAGATTGTTACCAATTAAAAGAACTCAATTTTATTCTTGATGGTCCACTCTTACCGGATCAAAAATTTTCATTTTGCATTATAAAACAATCTTTACAATTAACCATTTATGTATCTAGAAGTTGCTCGTAGATGCTACACCAGTGCCTTTGTGTACTGCAGCCCACAAGAATATTGCTGTTTGCTGAGCTCATACTTCTCAAATTACATTAGCCTATTTTAACAGCACAAAAACAGATTTCAGAGACTTTGCTTAAAAAATTTTACAGCAGTTTGCCTTTGAAACTGCTACACAATTTAATGGCTTTTCTTTCTGATTTACTGGCAAGAAAAAAGTCGACTGCCCTTTCTGGGGAAAACTTAAAGGCTGAACAGAAAATTATTTTGCTGACACATCAAATGCTTTTTGCAACGGAACTGATTTCTTTCAGTAATAAAAGTTGATTGGTATAATGAAAGAATGTTTTGTGTAAGCATCACATGACTACAGGCCCCCAGCCTTCACTGAGACACTCAGGCCACACTCATTTGAATCAACAGGCTTATCCACACGGTACATACTGCAGAATAGAAAGCTCAGAACAGAAAATGTCAGTTTCCAATTATTTATCTTTTAATTTTTTAATATATCCAAATTAGGTAGCATACTGTTCCCTTCAATCCTTTCTGAACTGTATGTAGTCTGGAGAAAAGGAGGTGGAGGGGGGACCTTATTGCTCTCTACAACTACTTGAAAAGAGGTTGTGTGTGTGGGGGTAGGTCCCTTCTCCCAGATAACTAGTAACAAGACAGGAGAAAATGGCCTCAAGTTACATCAGGGGAGGTTTGGGAGGATATTATGAAAAAAATCTTCACTGAAAGGGTGGTCAATCATTGGGACAGGCTGCCCAGGGAGATGGTGGAATCACTATTCCTGAAGGTGTTTAACAAACCCATCGATGTGGTGTTTAGGGACATGGTTTAGTGGTGAACTTGATAGTCTGGGATTAATGGTTGGACTTTATGATCTCAGAGGTCTTTTCCAAGCTAAATGATTCTATGATTCTATGTGTATATATTTATGTATCGAGATGAATATATTCACATATAAACACACATATATGTATGTACATACGTATTTGTATGCTTTCAATTTCTTTTCAGCAGACTAGTTTCTGCTTGACTGGGGACCTGTGGCTGCTATCTCATTGCTGACTTAGGGTTGTCCGGAAGATATCCTTGTCCAAACAAATCTCCTTTCTCCTCTCCTTTCCCCAAATGGGTGATGAAGAACTATAGGGAAGAAGGTCTGAGGGCTGCTAGCATGTTAGCAGCTAGTAGTTTTTAAGAAAGCTTTCTGACAAGCAAAAATAGAGGCACTGTTACACTTCTCAGTGTATGGCAGGAGAGGAGGGAGCCATTACAAAAACTATTGCTGTTTTGTCACTGAAACTCAAGAAATCACTGATGTTTTATATTGCCAGCTCTGTCCCAGCTAATATGAGCTTAAGCTAAAGGCAGATGCCTTGATAACTGCCTGTTCACTAATGGTTTCTACTCATGCAGTTTAAGATTGCTATTCATTTGTTTATTTAGACACTCCTCTTTTTTATACAGTTGTCTGTCTTCTGTTACTGAAGCATTTAAATCTAAGAACTTGTACTCCCATATGCCATAATTGAGTTTAAATGTTAATTTTTTCAATTTCCTGAAATGTATGGTTAACAGGAGTTTCATATCTTGGGCAATAATGATATTTTTTTGCACTGGAACACATTACTCTCTTTGCTTAGCTGCTAACACCCTTTTCATTTTCTCTATCAATCTGATTAAATTCCTTTGAAATGCCCATGTCTCTGTAGCAAGTTCCCATTGCCTGATGCTGTGACCACAGAGGCACCTGATACTTCTCTTACTCATTACTCTCTCAGTTGTTTTTATCTTAGATCATTAGATCCCCCCCCCCTTTTTTCATAGATTATTATTAAAAATCATTTCTACTCAGTTTATCAGCTTAGAAACAGAAATGGAAGGATCTCTGGGCTAACCAAGTTCAGTCTCTTGCTGCTGTTGCAAGAACCAGCTCATACAATACTCAGCTAGCCAACGAAGATGCTAAAAACAGTATCTCTTTTGCTCAAGGAGCTTTGATTTATTCAGGATTCCAGTCATGCAAAATGGCTACACTTCCCTTGTCCATGTACACTGTCTTTTGCGGTCACTCCTGATTGCACCTAGTTTCTGGCTCCACAGAAGAAGGGAAAAATGTCTACATGAGCTTAAGAAGGTTTCTTGATGCTGGACTCAGTCCCATGAATTTATGACAAAAGACATAGGTTTTACACAGAACAACCTGCCTTTAAAACACTTACTCCCTCTGCCTGTTGTGATGGGCCAGATGTGCCGCTGTCGCTATTTCACGTGTTCTAGGGACAGAGTGATTCCAACAGTCTCTGTAGGTGCACAGTGGATTTGTTTGGTTTTCATGCTGGTCACACACAGTAGAAGGCTCCTTTAAACAGGGCTGGCAGAAGTCCACGCTGTCCCTCACTGTGGGAGCAATTAACTCTATTATATAGATAACCAAGCTCATAGAAATGAGGTATGGGTACCATTACATGCCCCTGCAACATTTGTTTAATTGCTAAAGTACTTGTTTATGCACTGCTTTGCTGGAAGAAAATGTATTAAACTATAAAACAATGATCTGTCAGGTGTAAAGCCTGCAACCTTGGGGGGATCATTACCGGCCTCAGATCAGAAGAATTTAAGAAACTTTGTCATATATCAAATGTCTGAGACCTAAGCTTCATCTTGCAGTTAGCTATAAGGCAATTTTATGGACTGTCAGTGTGAAGAGAGTATTTACATATTTTTATCAGCCAGTAATTGGGGTTTTTATCATTTGTGTTTTCTATCTTTTTGAATTACACTATATCATGTTGTTCATAAGCAACTGCAGCATTGTCATGTTAACAGGCATAGCTATGTTACCTCAAAGCATCTGATTTACTTCCTTGTAGTTGTTTGGTAGAAAAATTAAATTAATGAATTGTGTTCAAGCCAGTGGCAGCTTTGATGCTTTTTAGATGGCAGAGATATCAACAGAAAATTTTATGGTAGGTGTGAGTATGCAAATATATATAATGCAATCAAGGTTTAACAGATCAATATCATAAGAAAAGAAATAGCATATGTTATTCATTATCAAGCTAAAACTAACTGCAGAAGAATAATCAAGTCTTGTAGGCAGAGATGAAAATTGATCAGTACCTTATAGCTTTCTCCTATATGTTTCCTTCTGAGCTAGCCTTGTTTGCCACATACCTGTTTTTGCACGCTTGGATGTAGCCAGTCAAATATGAAACTGGTTGCATGTTGTGACAATTGCATTTCACAGTTATTTCCGGAGACAAGTAGGAGAAAGTTGTGAGGTCCTTTCAAGGCAATGACTGTTCTTCATTCCACAAAACAAATTTTAGCAGGGTTTATGAAATTTGGGGGGTGGGGGCATGGGGGGTTGAAGCCACTGTACCCTAGATAAGAGCCATCTCTGTTTGAAGCCTTATTAAATTAAAATATATTAATTTTTGCCAACGTATACCAAAATTTTGTGTGTGAAAAATGTAATGGCCTGTGTATGTATTCATAGTGAGATGCACTGGTCTGCCTTACATTTATTGGGTTAGCCATGCAATTTTAATTGGTGCAAGGCAAACTCAACAAATTTACTGCTTTATGATTTCTGAGAAACTTTTGTGGAGGATAAGCTGCTGTACTCAAGAGATCTGGCCCCCAATATGTGGCAACTGCATCTGCTTTAGCCTAAGTCGTTGTTTAAGGCTGAAAGTTCTTTATTAGTAGTCTGTTATGTCTACCAGGCATTACCTTTGTTACTGTATATTTAGATGCCAAAAATGAAAAAAAAGTGGGAAAAGTAGCATACTTTCTGTCCCTATGGGCTTATTAGAGTAAGTAAGACTCCATGAGTTCAAGCTTCTGGAAAATGAAACATGATCTTAAGTCTAAAAAAATTTTCTAAATTATGATTTTATATTCAAGGCTATTTTATTATGTGATTTTTTAAATACTGATTGTTCTTGGGAAAGTCGATGCAGAAGTTACTTCTGCTGGGCATCTACACCTTCCAATAGCTACCAAAGGTATTAAGTTTCTCCAGTCCTCTGAAGGTATTAGACCTGAAATTTGTCGCTTCTTCAGGGTTCTATATAAAATACCATTTTCAAGCTAACTAAAGACAGCTATTGATGCTACCTATCTTTGGAATGGAAGAAGGTGGTATGGTCCCTTATAGAGGAGGGAAAAAGATGAGAGTATCTGTTTTAAATTATGGTGTGTTCCCCTTTAGAATCTGTTGTTTTATATCTCATCTGAAGACTCTTGGCTTGTTGTTGAAACTCCAGCACACTTCTGAAACATCCAAATAATTTTCCATGTTTGTCTGTCACTCAAGTATTGATTCTGGCTGCCTCTGACACTTTGAAATCTAATGAGCTCACAGCCCAAGGTCTTGCAGCTGCTGGCTATTTCTTCCAATATCTCATAATTTTCCAGCTTGTTTTTAAAACTACCTATATCTATTTCTCATTTTAGGTTAGATGACCTTGGACCATTCAAACTGTAAAGCTGTTGTTAAAATGAATAGTCCTTTGACTTGCACATTGACTTTCTCAGAACTTTCAGCATTGATGATACACCACCTTGCTCATTGTGACTAACTTTCTTTGACTGTATATTTCAATTGCACAGATATGAGCTTTAAAAAGTCATCACAGACTTTCTTCAATCAATTAAAAAAAAATCTACATACACAACCCTGGTTAAGAATTTTTTTACCATTTTCTCCTTCATTCACTCACAGTACTTTTTTTCAGAGAAGGTAAAATTGTCCAGAATTAGCAATAGTCAGTATTGATATAAACTGTCATTTCTGGGCTGATAAATGATCCCTATTTGAAATGAAACATACCTTTCCAGTTAGGTGTCTTGGAACAACTCATTCAAACACCTTTGTGAGGTAGAATGATAACTGAGGAATACTATCACATGTACCTGGGGCTTTTCTGGTTCTATAAGCCTCTTGCTATGCTTTTATAACCACACATGTTGAGTTGTTTCTGTTAGCAGAAATATCTGCTACCTGGGAGCTGCTGGATTTCATGGCTTCTGAGAGCTCTCTGACACAGAGCTTTGAGATGCTCTCTCTGCTATAACAGCTTCTGGCTGAAGTGCTGCAGCTATGGGGCAAACCTCTGGACCTGCAGATATGGTTTTGGAGCAGAACAAGTGCTTCTCAGTGAGGCCATACTTGATCTGTATATCAGGGACTTCCTTACACAGAAACAGACCTTTCTGGATCTGTGTGAATGAACTTTTCCTGTGTCACAATATGAGCTTCCAGGAACAGGCTGCTTTGTACACAAAACTACTTCCTCCAGACTGCTCATCGTTGCAGTGGAGAAAGTAAATTTTTTGGCTCACCTAGAGAAGCTGGGATGTCATTTTTAGGTGGAATAGGCAGAGAAAATGAGCAAATACACCTGAATAATAGATGTTTTAGTGGAATTTTGAGTTCTTCTAGGAAAGCTCTTCTAGGAAAACTCATACACTATCCCTCCATAGCTTGTTCTGTGGTAGTTGGTTATGACATGAGTGCTGGTCCCTAAATTCTGCATGCTTTGGTGGCCACAAAAGATAGATGAAATGAGATATCATATTTAGACATTTGTACGAGACATTGTTAGTTAATGACTTTTTAACCAATGAGATATTAGTGGCCATTGTTTTGGATGACCTCTCCCAGGCTGACCTGCCATGATCAATCAAGCCATAACCTGAACAAATAACAATTAGGAAAACAGAACTTAATTACTCACTTATTAGTCACAGATTTTTAGGTGGGGTGAGCTGTTAGGAGGCCAAACACAATAAAGAATTGCTCTTACCGTTGTTTGGATGTCAGTAGCACAAATGTCACAGTGTAAGTGCGTGCAAGACTGTGCAGGACAGTGTGTGACTGGAGTGTTTTTCTCAGGGAGGGGATCCTCAGCATCATTGCCTTTCAGAATCGGTTTCCACAGTGACAAAGCAGTCTTTCAGAACAGGCGTAGGGAAGTTAGCCCAGGGCATGGCCCTTTTTCTATACCGCCAAAAACCAATGCAATACTTGCTTAAATATCCTTGTGAAGGGCATCATCTATGCTTTGATATGTTTACCTTTCAAACTGAGTCAGGAAGTAAATCATAACTGATATTGTGTTTGTGTTATGTATTGATTGGTAACCTCTATTGATTTCTGTATCTGTCCTTGTGGCAATTCGTGTTTGCACATTTTTAGATCATGAGATTCTGTTCAACTAGAAATGATTGTTTTTTCTGATGTTTTGGTTTTTTTCCTGGAGACTTTAGTAGCTTAACAACCAAGATATCTTCTATTATGTCAATGGGTATTTCAAGAACAACAGATATTTTAGGAAGCTCATATCTCTATAATCAGTTTTCAAAGTATTTGCTTAGAAGTATAATGCAGTGCAAAACCAATAACCATCATTATCAGCATAACACACAACATATTGAGGAAGAAAGTCCATCCATATAGGCTGATGAACTAGCAGCTATTACTGCAATTCTGCTGTAGTAGTCTTATACATGTTGTGTAGTTTACAAAGAGGTTAATGCAGTAATTTGTTCCTCCAAATGAATAGAAACCAGTGGAAGTTTGACTTAGGGATTTACTTTCCCAGTGTGCTAAGAAAGCTATTCTAAATACCTGTGGTCACTGCTGCATTTTCACCTCTTGAAACTAGTTCAAAAAATTCCCACCTCTTCCATGAAAAATGCTGCGAAACTCACAAATGTCCTTATTGACCTCACTTAGGTCTTTGACCTGACCTTGCTGAATTCATGTTCGTTAATGAAAGAAAATAAAAAAAACTTGAAAATGTTAAGGTCTGTTTAACTAGACCAGCCTAATAAGGTTGTGTGTAGATTATGGAAGATTGAAACCCACGACCAGTAAGATGTTAAAATTGCTGGCAGGCCAGTATTTGCCTGTGGCAAATTTTCACATAAAAACCTTACACATTTTTTATTGTTATAACCTATACTAACAGAAAGTGGAAAGATATAGTTTCTCATAGCTTAAAGGAAAGCTTGTGCATGGTCACAGACCCTTCATGGAAAAGAAAATTAGCAAACTATTCATATATAGCATAAGAAAAATCAATTATCCCATGCCAAGTAAATTATTAATTTCCTGATAATTTACTGCTTTTTATTTAAAAACTAACATCTTCTTGCTCATCAAACATAATTGACAAAACCTGTTACTGAAAAATCATTCTACGGGATTGTTTGCTTCTTCAGTGGTTCAAGTCCTCTTGCACAAAGGAAAAAACCCCACAACAAAACCAAAAAAAAACCCCTCAAAAGTCAGATGTCTGACTGTGCTGAGAGAGAAGAGCATAAATTTCAGCATAAATCTGTCCTGCATGCCTCCTGTGTAATGTCTGGACCATAGATGTAAGGAATAAATTACTTTTTCCAGACTCTTTGCACTTCTATCTACTGCTTTCAAATCAAACAAGAAAGTACGGTGGAACAAAAGTCTGATCCTAAAATACTTTCATAAAGTTCTATAGTATTATCCTGGCCACAAGATTAATTGCATAAATATATGTCTTGTATATTTGTTCAGACTCTAGGACTACAGAAAACATGACTGCTCTCAGCTTTCCCATACAGTACAAAGAAAAAAAACAGTATAACAAAATGGTATTAACAAATGACTTTTCAGAGTGAATGTAACTAAGCCCTCAGGCATTTTTGTCTATTTTCTCTTTCTAAGATCAGCCAGTTCTAGAACAGAAGGAGAGGAATTAATATCAAAACCAGTTCTTATGGTTTTATCTTCATTTTATTGATCCTAAATAAGCTCAGTATATTTGGAGGATGAATTCTATTAAGCAGAAAAAGTTAAGGGATTTAGAAAGGCAGTCGTGGAAAAATCTCACCTCTTGACTAATAATTCATAGTCAGCATGGAGGTTACTGAAACTGTCATGAGACACATGAATACTCACTCCTTGGCCAGAAGGAGGAACAAGAGAAGACCTTGAGCTTAAATTGCCATGAAGTCATGGTATTAAGAGGAAGTATTTCACTTTATCTAAGAGGAGGAAAAGTTGTTAATGTGTTTTGGTGGTTTTCTCACTTCACAGGAGAGAAGGGAGAGAAAAGATAGAAAAACAAGATAAAGGAGAAAGAAAACTCAGAAGGAAGAAACAAATCCTTTGTTTTCAGTGTTTAATAGTCTGACACTGGAGACTTGGACAAGATGACTTCCAGAGGTCCCTTCTACCCTCAACCATTCTGTGACTTTCTGTTTAAAAGTGAGGGGCAGAAAATTACATTTAGAATTTTAATTTTATATAACAATTTCTTTTAAACTGATTTTTTTCCTTCACAATATATTGGTCCAATCAATATGTGTTCCAGGTTAAAGATGTGGTACATATTTTGGTATATGAAAACATTTCCAAATAGAATATTTTCTGGAATTACTCAATTCAATGTAATTATGACTATTTAAATCTGTTTCATAAGTATCTGCTATTAGCTAGTCTTGGCTACTGGAATAGGCAAGCCAGTGGTCTAAATCAATACAGCAATTTTATTAGGACCCTGCAATATAGAAGCAAGGTGAGAGCTGATGTCCTTCAGACTAGGTTACTTTTTGCGTGTATTTAACTTCTTCCTTATCGCTTGACTATGATAAATTATAGCGCAGAGATGCTTATTTAAAGGTTTTAAAGATGACAATGAAATAAACCAAGTACATTTTAGTATGACATGAAGGGGATAGAGCTCATAAAGGTATATTCTGCCTAAATTCCCACCGGTTGTCATGTATAAAAATGAGCAAGAAGATATAGGATGAACTAAGTTAATCTTGTGGGGACAAAAAAAGACTCATTTCAAAGTCCACATACATAGACTTTATTTTTCCTTTGAGTCAGAGAACAATGCAAGATGGCTATTGATGGGAGCTTATGCACATGTGTTTATATTGTTTAATAAACAATATTATATAGAGAGGAAGCTAGCAGCTGTCCTTTTTTCCCTTCTATCCATAAATCTGCCACATCACTGAATCTGACAAAGTGAAACTCTCTAGCTTTCAGTTTGTGCATAACACTGTTGCCAAACTTCATAAAGATATTTTATGGCCTGTTGAAGTGCTAAGACACTAGACTTCATGAAAAATGAAGTCTCTAAATGGATTGGAGCTATATCACTTGAGGAGTCTAAAAAATATCGCTGAAAGTCACAGTTATTAGTGACAGCACTGTGGAGAAATCTCACCCTGCTTATGACATAGCTCTGTTATAAAATATCCAAGCACATGGTGCCACAAATGGTGAGCAATTTTCACCCAAATCGGGAGTAAGAAAACTACTTAACACCAAAGTAGCATTAAGAAGCTACTTTGCTTTAAAGCCATCCTTTATTACAGGGCTGGATGCACGGAGGATCATTCCACCTAATGTGCATTAATGCTTATTGCTACATAATGGTACACTGGTGTTAAGGAGTTTTCTTATTCCTGATTTTGGTGACATTACTAGGGCTTAAAACCTACTTCCTTCCTCTGTATTAGGCTTTCCTTCTTGTAACACTTGATTTGTTGGTGAGAATTTTTTCCCCATTTTTTTCCCTTTTAATTACTATTTTAACAGGATGTTTATACTGAAATGGAAGATAATTATTCTGTTTTCTATTAACTCATTCCTTAAGTTGATTTCAGCTGTTCCAAATTGGATTAAAAACCTGAAAGAAATATCAGCTGTCATGCTTCTAGGCATTTGGTGACTTTGCAGGATTAGAAATACACTTATCTAATAAGTGTTTTTTTCTGTCTGATACAGCAGTTCAAAACTTGCCTGGAGCAGCTAACATTAGCCAATGTTGAAAAAAGGATAACCACACTTCATATACCACTGATATAATCAACATTCCAAATCCCTTCTTCTATGACTCTGTTTCTTCTGCCTATGTCATCGCACAGCGCAGCTGTACAGGTTTTCATTTGCACTTCTGCTGTAAGAATATTTGAGAAAATCACCTGCTTTAAACTTGTCTTTTGATTTCTTAAATTTGCCAACAGATACTAAGCACAAGCCAGGCTTCTCTTAACATAGCTCTGAAATACAGAAGAAAATAAAGAAACATTAACACTGACAGTAAATGGGTAATTAATAATTTGTTGTAATGATGAGGCATATTATAGCAGTCAGTATAATGCTCATTATCCAGTGCAGAGAGTGATTTGTATTCATTAATATATTCACAAGTTCATATTCCAACATCTCTATGAGCTGGGAAAGTTAATGTACAAATGAAACAATAAAACATATATTTAGAAGAAATCCTGTTAGGCGTTAAGTGAGAAATGAAAACTACTTAAGGGAAGGTAGTAGCATATTTTTTTAAATTCATTTTAACTGAATATAAGCTTTTGAGTTACATGTGCTACATCAAAGGGACTTTTTATTGATGTTTATTGTCTACAGTAATAGTAATAACTATTGATTATTAAATAATTATGATGAAATTTAAAAACTAGTTATCATAGAGGGAGAGGTGGAGTAGCCTTTAAAAGAAATAAAAGACAAAGACAAAGTACTGGAACCAGCAGAGTGTCTCAGTTTGCATCAGCTACTAACATGGACTCAGAACTACAGAAAGACTGGGCCACTATGGCAAGGACATTTTTTCTTTTTCTGCCTCCAGCCTTTCTTTTCTCCTTCCCTTCCACAATCCCCCCTTATGCTGGAGAGCAAAGGAAAGGCTTCAATGACCTTGACACATTTCCATGTCTCTTCTTTGGAGATGAGAACAGACCTTATAAAGTTCACATGTGCATATTAAGCCTATAACCATCTGCTACAATTATGAACAGTGAGGTGGTTAAGTTTAGCATTTGGAGAGGAGGTCTGAAGGTCAGCTGTGCTTCAGCTGTAGTGAAGTGTATTAGATTGGCTTGAATAAGTGAAAAATAACAGCAATAAATGAGCAACTAATTTTTAAAGTGGGTTAGCTTGTGGGGTATTTAAGAACAGGAATAGCATCAGAGGATGGATGGTACACTCATCTCTCAGATATAACAGGAATTAGAACATTCTTAATGTCCTTAGGATGCTGAGCTAGCTTCTTGACAGTTTTGGTGGGTTTCTTTTTAAATTCAGATGCTGTAAAAAGAGTAGACTCTTACCTTGGCATGCATTTTTTGTGCTGTGAGCAGAACTCTTATTTAGCCATTGTTTTTGGAACCCACCACTTCCTTTCCTGTGTAAGGAGATGTAATACATTAAGTATCAACAACTCATGGTGAGAACAACTCTCGAGAATACAAGTGCCTGTTGTGTAAATTCTGGATGTTCATCACTCATATTTTAGTGTTCTGTGAAGGCATGTGTCTAGGTAGCTCTGTGGGCTTCAAACATTTATCTACTTGCTCATTGCCTAGATGCTAACAAGTTTTATGAAGTTTCAACTCTGAGAGGTGCCACCACATCTTTTTCTAGAAGCCATAATTACGATAATAAAGTACGTTCTTTCTGAGAGTGTTTCAGTTACTTAGATTAAAAGGACGCTTAAGAATTAGAAAGTAGTGTCCTCACGGAAATTCCATATTTGGCCAGGGTTTGCTGTGTTCAGTGTAACTTTTAGTGCACCCACTCATTTTTGGGAAATTAGGGGAAAGGAAGTCTAGCTCCATCACAACCTGATAAACACTTATTTTAAAGTGTTCTGTGCTCTTGGGAGCAGGTGATCAAAGCCTGGGCATGCAGCCCAAGGACTCTGGGGGGTGGTAAAAAGTATTATAAGTCCAAACAAGTGAAAGAATTATTTGGTATAGTGTTTATACTTGTTCTGTTGCATGCCCGGTACAAGAAAGAAACAGGTATGCATGAGCAAAGGGCAATGTATAGCAGGTCATTACCCTGAACACTTTTAGAGTACCTAAAGTACATTAGGGAAACTAATACTGCTGCAATAGCTTCTCAGACTTCAATAGTATTTGCTGGCGTGGTGTGAAGGAGTACAGAAAGGTGGAGGACTTGAAGGAACAGCCTCACCTATAATTTGTAGGCAATGTTTATCTTATGAAATGGAGTATTTAGAAATAAGTAATAACTTTACTGAAGTGTTATTCAAATGCTGCATTCACCTGACAATATTTCAACTGTAAATGCCTTTGATTTCTTCTGGGAGGTGGGGGAAGGTGTGAAGAAGAGATGGTTGTTTGAAACATTACCCCAGCCCTCCTGATGCCTATTGAACTTGCACTCAGCTCCTGATCTCTTCATAAATTAGGAAAATCACAGATTGGTAATCACTTCAAGATATTGTTTTATATGAGTTTGCCACTTGGTTGTTCAACGAGTGTGATTCTGCAAATGTTGTTTCTTGTTTTGCTTTTGTTTACTTACATACAGAACTGTGTAAATATGACTCAGTCTGTTTTGTTTTATCTGGGATATAGAGAACTTAGGTACTTTTAAATCAATCAGTTGCCAAGACTGCCCTTCTAGAAAATTTGTTCAATTCAACTGAAGCAATTGAATTACTAAATTGTTTCATGTGCCTTCAAATCCAAAAATCCAAAAATACCTAATATTTCTGATTATGTAAAAAGCACACTTGAAATAAACTTTTAATAAAAAAAAGAGAAAATGCATCCAGAAATCCTATTTGATGCTTCTTTGTTCAGTACTGAAACATACTTACAGTCTTGTTTTATATCTTCATGAATGATTCTGAATATTTATAAGAAGTTTCCCTTCAAAAAAACCCAAACAAAAAACCAAACCAGAACTCCCCTGGAATTTTTAAGTACTTGACACTCTGCACATTTTCAGGAGTCCTTTTCAAACCATGATTTAAAGAGAACACATGTATTCATCTGGGCTATTTTATGTTTAGAAATTCTTTTATAAGTTTTAGATGTATCAGTTCTGATGTGAAAAGTAAATGAGATAATCAGAATTTAAGTTCTAAGGAAATAACTTGGAAAATATTGCTTAGTTTATTAATATTGGGGAGTTTAGTACTTCTTTAATGGGTTCCAACTCTGTCATAATCCAGAGCGAAAACGTCTTAATAATTAGTTTCAGCTGTTAAGATTTCAGTGCTTGTTTCTTTATTGAATATTCATTTACATCTCAGCTGAGGTCTTTGCATTGATCTCAAGGCAACAAAGCTTTCAGACCATTACTTCATAGTTTTATTTCTTTCAGTATGAAGATTTAGGGCCTACTGGCAAAATAATGCTCCATGAATCCTCATTAGGATGCTTTACGCAGCTGGTCCCTCCCACAGTCGTGCTACTTTTGTGTATTAATCTACTGTGAACATTTAAACTGAACAAATACTGTATTATCTCTGGAGGAGACTGTGACCTACTCCAGTCCTGGAACTGAACTGTAGCTGTGTTTGACAGCCAGCTCTGCCCTGTTCTGTCTCAGCACCAAGACAATCACCTAATTAATGCTTAAAAAGAAAAAAGAAAAAAGAAAAAAAAGCAATCCATCTGTGTAATGACGAGAAATGGTTAAGAAATAAATGTTAATGTATATGAGTAACAAATAATACTTTAATATTCCATGTTTAATACTAAGTTGTGTTCACTTATCTGGAGCTGAGAAGAGGAGGAAAAGGGAGGGTCAGTATATCTACTAACAAGCATTAGGTTATATACTTGACAATCCCATAGAAATTGTAACAATTTTTCTCACAGGTACGCTGCTGGCTTATGTGAGTAGCTGACAGTATATGTCATGTACAGCTACACAAATTTTCTAGAAGAGCAAGCCACTGTATTGATTACAAATCAGCTATTATTGCACTCTAAATTGTTCTTCAGTTTTGTAAACCCATGGGTGCATGTGGACTAGAAGACCACTAATTTTTACAGTTCTGAGGGTTAGGTATTTCTTCTGCTTGGTAAGGGGGCTGTCTTCTTATAAAAGGGAGCAAAAAAAAGAGTCAGCTGAAATAATATAATGAACTATTTATACATACATAAGAAACAATTCTTCACCAAAAGGGTGGTCAAGCATTGGAACAGGCTGCCCAGGGAAGTGGTTGAGTCACCATCTCTGGAGGTATTTAAAAGACATGTAGATGTGGCACTTAGTGACTTGGTTCAGTGGGGGGCTTGGCAGTGTTAACGGTTGGACTCGATGATCTTAAAAGTCTTTTCCAATCTAAAGGATTCTATGATTCTCAGCCTATTATTCAATAGTAAATATAACTTCCTGAGTTGTTTCTGAAAGATTGCAGCTGTTTCAGCTCCTTAAGGAACCTGTGAGTAATGATCATTGTTAGAACAGTTAAAATGGTAACAGACTTAAAACTTACCCTGTGACGTTTACACTTTCCTTCTTACTTTGTGATTCTGTAAGTATTAAATGAGTGACATTTTACCCTTCTCAAAAAGCCCATTTTGCATTTCTCAGCGTTGCACTTAGTCTGAGCGTATACACATATGCCTTTAGTTGTGACTTCAGTGATGTCTGAAATGCACGATTTCAGGATTGTCCTCTTTGTAAACCATCCAAATTCTTCTAACCTTGTCTTCGTTTCTGCTCTGGGATACTAACCTACATGCTTTTCTACCGCATGATTTTAGGATAATAATAATAATAATGATTAAGGTAATGGACAGTGCAATTCACAAGGTCTTCAAAACTGTGCTTTGTAGTTGGCATATGGTGTTTCTTAACTAATTTGTATTCTAATTAGTCAATTAAGTGCTTGAAAATGTAGGTATACTTTTTATTCAGCTATAAGCTTGGACTTCAAATTGTGGAAGTTCTTCATGCGGCATCCAATGCCATTCTACCAGTGCTGTCTTGGAGGAAACCCTCTAACTTACATGGCACATGAAATGTGCACCAGAAATAAAACCTGGTGGGGTTTTCCTGTTCAAAGTAACGGATACGCCCTCCCAGTAGTCATAAATAGCAACAGATTGTAATGTGAGTACTGTCTAGTGCAACAAGGCTTTTTGCTTGTTTTAGCATATGACTGGAAATGTTAGGTGGGGAGAGGTGAATCTTCTGCAAATTTTGTGTACAGTTATGAATAAAACAGAAAAAGAACAGGGAGTAAAAAGCTCTGTAGGTCATCCCAGACAGGAGTAAGACCTCAGCTGCTCACCACTGTTGTGAATGATCTGTGCGCTCTGTTTAATATGGGACTAGAAAAAAGAGTTACTGTGAGGCAAAACTGCAGTGTTGTTTGACTCCAAAATATTAGGTATTCTCAAATTGTGAAACTTTAAACTGCTACTTTTTTCAGAGTTTCAGCTTTCAGACCTTTCCTTTCAGCAATTTTCAGTTAAAAAAACAGTGATTGTCAAAGGCTTATGAAAGGAGAAAGATTTCAGTAATTTAAATGTCATAATTGTCCAATAAATCCTATGTATCTAATACTCTGTGCTTTGAGTATTTTTGAGTAACAAACTTCTGACAATTGTGGTTAGTGTATTAATTTTAATAAATATTACTCATCCTTTTATTTTTCAACCTATTTCAATTAAACTACAGCGATTTGGAAAGGAAAAGGATAATAAAAGTGGTCAACTTGTGTTGGAGGATAATTCTATTGGTTTTCAGCTTTACTCATGTTATCTATCCTTTAAAACTTCCATTATATATTATCATAGAGCTAGTTTTAAACAAACAAATAAATATATATATATAAAACCCCACAAAACCACAAATTGAAGCTACAATGTAGTTCTGTAGAACGCTGCAGTATTATATTAATACACAAACGTTTGTGTGTTTGTATATGTGAGGATGGAATCTGGAGGAATTTTCTTCAGAAAGAGTCCTGTAAGCATGCCTATCTTTCGTGCATATCAGTTCCCAATTCTGTAACTAGAGTTCATAGACATACAAAGTTTTCACCATTTCCTCAGTTCTTATAAACCAAAATCACACCAATATACCAGTTGGCTTTTTCATACATTTTATTTTACTCCACAACTACCAAATGTGGTGATCTGGGCCTTGTAATGCAGCATCTTTTTCAGCTTGTTGAATCTGATACTTGAACTTTCTGCAAAATTAAACTGAATTTCTAGTAATAGCTACTTTTTAACTGTTCTTTTTTAAATCTACTATAAAAGCTGTTGTTATGAACATTGAAGGGTCCACTGGAGATTGGGATTCTGAAGTTATAGTCAAGGACAAGTAGACAATCCATAATTTTCAAAATTTCTGGTAGGTCAAGTGGTACACAAATGCTTTTTTCCTTTGGGGAAGACATTTCAACATTTTTCCCCTTATCAAAAATCAGCTTGCAATATAGCTTTCCAAGAGAGAAGTCATGTGGTGTTTTTAAGGTAATCTAACTCTATTAATAAAAGCATAATTATCCACTGTTCAACTTTGAGTTAGATCTTTCTTCCTTTCATACTTTTTTTTCAGCAGTCAATGCTGCAGACAGCAATTATAACACTTGTCTCTAGAAGCTTTAACACTATGACGCTCGCCCATACTAGACACGTTATACTAGAGATGAGAGTGGTACCTCTGCCAGCAAGCCTTACTGTCATGGAGACTCCTTCTTTGATTTATGCTGAACTGGATTCTCTGAAAAAAGCTTGCTTGTGCAAGCCTTGATCCTCTCTGGAATGCTCTTAATGTAAAAAGAAGGCAGAAATATGGGAAGAAACTGTACAGTGGTAATGCTGATGTTGCAAATTTCTGATAAGTTTGTGCTGAACCTAAACAGAAGCCACAGATCCTGTAAAAGGTATGTGGCCACTGAAATACAGTTACAGCAGTATGCTGAACTGCTAAGTTGGTGTACATGGCAGTAGCTCAGAGCTATTCAATGTTCTTTCTGTGAATATTGTGCTGGTTTTGTCTAACCTTTTGAAATAAGATTTTATCAAAACTCCCTAGCACAGGAAGCTTGATAGCTCTGATCCTGTTCATATATGAAAACTTAATAAACTAGTAAAGTTAACTGAGCACAGTTCTCCCTTTAGGGGCATCTGCTCTTTTACCTGCTAAGACTTTTACAGCAATTCCAGCTTCTCTTTTATAAAATACACTCAAACAAAACAAAACAAAACAAAACAAAACAAAACAAAACAAAACAAAACAAAAACAAAAACAAAAACAAACCCCAAGCAACAAACAAACATTACTTCTGTTTAGATTTCATGGTGTTATTTTGTTTATAATGTTTTTACTGCCAAATAGGAATCTGAGGTTTTAATGAATAAATATAGAATAATTATTTATATTTAGAAGCCTTATTAACTTTGATTTTGCGTCTTTGCTCTGTATTCAGTACAAATATATATGAAGTGAATATTTACTTTCTAAACCCTGAAAAAAGAATACTGTGAAATCAGACTTTAATCAGACTTTAAGATATTATAATACTTCTGGTTTTTTTTATTGTGATCGTCCATTTTAAAATGGAGCAGATACACAAAGTTTTCTTCGAAGTATTTTGAAGTTGCAAATGCTGCTGAAAGAAAATATTTCAAAGTAGTATACTGAGCTTTCCTGCAGTGCCTGTTACTTCTGTGTGTTGTCATTAGAAAATGGATATATTACAGCTTTTGAAGGATAGTTGTTCAATCAAATGCATATGCAGTCAAATGGTGAACTTGAGAAAGTAATATCAATCTTTGAAGTAATACTGCCATCATGGTGTTTGGAATAATGGCAATAACTGAATTCAGAGTTGGCTTTAGGTGTGCTCTAAAGTGAGTGTAGTGTCTATCATAAAATGACAATAACTGGAGTCTTCATGCAAACTTTTCTGTTTCTTTCTGTGAATTAAAATATAAATAGCAGATAAATCGGGGTATTTTGTTTAAGCAGCACTTGGAATCAAATGAAATTAGGTTTTATATGGAATATGTGTGAATCTTCATTTTTAAACAATAGATTTCAATCTATTGCAATTTAAAAACCAGCCTAGAAAAGGGTACAGTGACAGTAATGGAAGGAAGGCAAAGTTAGAAACTTCAGAGGTTTTGCATAACAAGTATTGTATTCTGATGCTGACCATATGACAGCTTGGTGGCATGGTGGTAATTTCTATACCTCCTATGAGAATAACCTCTTTAAATTATTCCCCAAAAAAATCATCATGGAAAAAAGAATGATATTTTAAACTGTTTATACTTTTACAAAGTAAACATAGCATGAAGAGCAGTGGTTAATTACAAATTCAAAAGCTAGTATGCTTCATAGCTGAAAATTTTATCCATAAACTTCCTTCACTAATTCAAAGAGAATAAGCAGTGCAGAAGGGTAAAAATAAGTGTTATTTTCCTCCAATATAAGAAAGGAAATTTATCAGCTTTATTTAGAGAACCGGAGAAAAGTTTTTGTTTAATCCTACATTACATGCAATATATATTTTAAAACATTTTAACAGGCTGGATTCTAATCTACTAGATCCAGCTGCTGCTCTGTCAGCTTTGGTGCTGTGCCCCCTTGGCATCACATTTAGGTGTGACACTCTTGAAGGTTATGAGACTGTCCTTTATTTTACTTCTTAAGGGTAAATTCTGCCTTCAAAACATGCACTGGACTCCAGCTGATGTAGTGTATCTGAGGGCATAATTTCTGCCTTAAGTATTTGTCATTGGAACTACATATTTAAAACCTGGGAGGAATTCTGCTTTCAGTTGCTATCATGTAGTTTAGTCCAGGAGGAGACTTTAGGAATATAGATGCTTTTCAAAAGTGTGCTTCTAAAAGTGCCTTTTGGTGCTCTTTTCATTATTTTGCTGTGCTGGGAGATAAACTAGATGTGACATGTACCAGTTTTATACAAAGAATAAAATCTGACGACAATTAAAAAAGATTTCTATAGAAACTTTGGGACTCTGAAAATGGCTTTTAAAACCTGCCATCAAAGTAATCAAGCTAACTTTTCCAAACTAACATTTTTTTATGCCCATTATATTAGTCTCGAAAAGTTAATTTGTGGTCCTTTTATCTGACTTCTGTTCTATGTTCTATAAGAACCTTTTTTTGTAACTGTGTATATTGTATGATGTCAAGACTCAACATAGGATAACTCAAGGTCTCTATTTCAAAACTTTCCCATCCCCTTAAGGAAGAATATGATTTTCTTCCTTTTCCTTTCCTGCTCCCAGAAAGCTACACCTGAAAATGCATCAATTGTGCCTCCCCCTCCAACCCCCACCTCCACTCAAACATTTAAAACCAATGGGAACTTCACTTAGTAGGAACTACAATTCCAGTTGCTCCCGTATGTTACAGCATGTTGCTCTTAGAGCAGTGGAATCACAGGTTTCATGTACCCAAAGCTCTTGGTGTCAAAACACCCCAAAAGATCAGGTTTGCTCTCAATGAAAGGCTGAGTAACTTATCACCTGAGGTTTACCTCTTAATGTAAAAAATGGTTAAATGCATGAAAAGAGATAAGAAAATGGTTACCAACAGATTTATATGGTCAGTGATTGGAATAATAGTTAAAGACTGATTAGATAATAACCTTGGAAATCTAGACAGATGCTTTTATCACAGTGATATTTTGCTGTAATTGTGGTGGCATAAGCATGTGGCTAAAAGAACCTGTGGTTTCAACATGAAATTTAGCCCAATTCCATGTCAGGTTAGAACCAACAGCTGCTGGCAGTGTGGAGACAGAAAGCAAGAAACATTTATCTTGTTCAGCCTTAATGAACCTCAAAGTTCAATCTGATATTTGTATAAAGGTTATGGCTGTGCTTTAAATGATAGTGTATAAAATGAAGTTCACACTTAGGAACAATATTTAAGAAGAAACATTTACTTCCATTTATGCCCTCTCCGGCTGCTTTATACAAAGATGCATCTAGAGTGCAATAAACCATAGTAATTTGATGCTTTCCAGGATTAAGAGAGACCACAGGCAACAGAAAAATTAAAGGAGAGTATCTTGCCAATAGGCCCAGACTGGATGCAGAGGTGTCGGTCAAACCTCACACAGCTCTGGTGAAACCACAGGAGTAGAACCAGGACTGGAGCTCTTACATTTCCATATTCTAGAGTATTTCTATATTAACTTGCTTCTGCTAGGATGGGTGAAGCATAAAAACCTTCTTGACCTTCGTGGATTTGTGTTTGTGTGTACACATTTTGTAAATAAGTGTGCATATAAAGCTTTTTAATATTTTTTTTCAGGATACTATTTGTCCAAATTTAAATTGCAAGTCAGTGTTTCTTCTCCATGCAGCTAAGACCGACCTTTTTAAATAAACAATTTCAAGTGGGGAAAACAAGCTATTGATTAGAAATATGTACTGACATAGCTGTCAAGTGTGAGATCCACTATCACTTGATTGAAATGAAAATAATTTTAATAGAACATGTGTAGCATAAATGAAGATACAGACTGATTATATCTTCATACTCGCAGAATGTGAAAAAATGTAGATTTTACATAGTAGAAAGAGATCAATTGCCAGAGATATGGAAAAGTTGATAATGAAGAAGCATCCGCCACCAAGAAAGAGGAAATCTTAATGCAGCTAGTGAGTGTTAGCACTCTACCTCCATTTGCTCAAGGCCAGCCTTGCAGGATGTGCTCCTGGGAATGGTCCTGTTCGCACCAGTTTCAGTGAAACAGCCAGTGGCTGCAGGACTCAGATCTTAGGAAGGAGTTCTTTGATCAAGGGGTTTGAAAGGTTTTTAGCAGATCAAAGTGGAAAAGCTTTAACCCATCTGTGTGATGTGCATTTTGAATGAAAATGCCCTAATTCTCCTTTTGGTAAGAAAAAGAGAAGGCAGGATGAAGTAAGGAGATGGAGAAAAAAAGAAAACAGGGTTCTTCATATTTCTTGAAAGAATATTAGCTTTCATTGCGACCACCTGACATCATGGAAGAGTGCCATAAATCATTCCATGGAAGGATTACATAAAGATGAAATTGCAGTGAGAATAAAAGCTTGACTTTCATGGCTGCACAAATTCAAAAAAATTATCCAGTGAGGAGAATTGATACAAGTATAACCACAAATTTAATCTGCGATCCCATTGAAACTTGTTTCTGGACATCTGTCTTAACCTGATCTTTTATTAATTCTACCTTGTTAATGCGGATTATTTTTAAAAAAGAGCAAAATTTGGTTGCTTGGGAAATGCAATAAGCAAAAATATAGAGGTGAGGTTGAATTTGTAATGTTCCCTGAGAATGTGCATGGCAATATGGAAGTCATAATTATTCCAAATAAAAATGATATAGTAGTTTGCAATCCTAAACTTGGTTTATTATTTGCAGCATCTCATTAAAGAGATATTTCAGTGACCTGCTAAAAATCATATTTTTTTTAAATGAGGTTGAAGGAAAATAATGTGATTTTGAAGTCCCTTCTCTCTATGACTAACAACCACATTCTTAAAACTATGTGCTTTCTGAAGTGTAATGTATTTGTTTCATAAAGACAGATAATAATATGCTTTTTTTCAAACTTTTCTGGGGCACTAGCGTCTTAGATACTATCTAAATGTAAAGACCAATGCAATTCTACAGTCCAAAGCCATGAAACTGGTAGTTACAGTGCCAGAAAGCCACTGTCTTAACTCATGAAGGCCTTAATTCAAACAGAAAGCATCTTCAGGAGTACTTGAAAAGAAAGAAAATACAATGACCTCTTTTCAGCCTACCATAACAATAGGCACATTTAGATGTTTGTGGGTGAGCAGTTACATGAGGGTGGGATTTTTTTCAAATAGAAGTAACAGATTCTGGAAACTGGTGAAACAGACTCAGATTTGGCTCAAGTACACGCTTCACCAGTCTATTCAGAAAGGAGCTACTACTGAAACATGGATACTGACTAAAAAGTAAATGCAACTCATAAAATCTCTGTTCTACTTTTATAAATGGAGCAGCCCTGATGTTGCAGCATTTGCTCAGCCAAAAATGCTAATTTGGCACTAAATTATGTTAATCTGTATTTGGGAATCTGGGCCAAACTATTATGTGTCAAATCCTGGCTTTAGTAGAAGCACAAAGGTAAGCAAACAAATGATGTGATGAAGAGCCCTCCCACAGGCAGGCTGATCAATAACCCTGCACTGCAATTCTCCATTTTCTTCCACCACAGCAGCAAACATTAGAGTCACTGCAAGTTTCAAAAGAAAAAATGTGGTGTGGGGGGCAGGGAGTTCTACACATGTTGACATATAAGTTGTACTATATTTAGTGAGGAGATAGCTTCTTTGACAAAGAGCCAGAGCCCTTGACAGTTGGTGGAGGGCAGAGGAAAATTTTGCCTAAAGCTGCAAATGTTGAAAGAAAATTTGAACATTGATACCCAATCACTTATTAGTGAATATTATCATTATATCTAATATTAACTTAATATAATAAATTGATAATATTTTAAACTCTAGAATTTTCATATCAAAGTAGTACTCCAGCATTCTACTTCCACCAGTTTTCATAGGTGATCAGCTTCTTTACTGATGCATAATACTAGATGGTCCTTGAACTGTGCTGCCAAAAGGCAAGGATATTGGTAGAATCCTGGTTTTGTAAAGAGATGTTCTACTGAAACCTGTGACATATTCTTGAGTATGTGCACTTACAAAAGCTTAGAGCAACAGAAGAGGCCATCAGTAATGTGAAGTTTATGACAGTAAGACACTGTCTGTCTGAAAATAAACTTCTGTATTTAAAGACCCCAAACAAAATGTATTAACTTAGAAATGTGGGTTCCCTGTGCTACCTTTTTTCCAAATAAAAGTAACACTTCCTTGGTTTTTGTAGTTTTTATTCCTTGTTGTGAAGTGTGGATGTTGAACTCACTGGAAAAAAAATGGGTTTTCTCCAAACTACCTTTGATCAACAGTATATGAGGGTTTGCACCTTCTTATCTGAAAGGTCAACATTAACAGCCTAAATCCCCTCTAAGGTCTCCAGATACAGTTTTATGCAAGTCCTCCATTTTACGCTGTCTATAATATCCAAGTGCTATGGAAAATATGAACTATCTATAAGATGCAGCATATGTTCACAGACAGGAATTCAATAAAAATAATAAAAGAGTCATGTAATTTGATTAAGTTGCAGTTTACATCTATGCTAAAGCCAAGGAGTAAACTGTGAAGATGATACCTGCTTAAAAGGACCTAGGAGATCAGGCAAAACTTTGAATAGGAGAAATCAGAAGTGTGTAGTCCACTGAAGAATTAAACTACTGGGAGTAATAATATGGGCTGATGCACTCAATATAGCAGTAATGCCCTCTGAGAAGGGTAGGAAATAATTCAGTTCCTCCACGCTGCACAGAAGCTAAATACAGTATGACAAGAAATAGTAGCAGTACTCATTATGTCTGATTGCTAATTACCCCTTTGAATGATTCAGTTATGCCTGCTAGTAGATAATTAGTTTAGTAATTTATGGCTGCAGCACAAACTAGTATTTTAATTTTCACTGCAAAGCTATCACAACACCTACAGTTCAGATCATATCTCCCTTTTTACTAAATTTCAAATGGCTTTTTTTGATAGCTAATGTAAGGGAAAAAACCAAGCAATTCTTTCAATTTCCTAGAATAAATTTAATGTTAAATTATGTAATTTTTATGCAATTTTATTCAAATGTAAATTATATAAGTAGAAAACAACTTTAGCTGAGCTTTTAACATGGTTTCTTTATAGATTTGGGAATTGATCCTGGAAACACTTGCACAGGAATATTTGCTGTTCTAAAGTTATTCATTGTCCCTGCTCAGACTGGAATAAAACTAATCCTGTGTATGATTTTTGCCAGGATTAGACCCTTGGGATGAAGGAAGTTTACTTTTTGCATTGTTTTTATAATCACACAGATGCTTTTGCACTCCCGGATTATATTGCTTGCAGGGGTTGATTCCTCTACATAAGGAAGGCGCATACTTCAGTCGGTGACATTTAGAGTGCTGCTTGCAGTGTATTGGTTGGTGGGATTGAAAAGGTTCAGCAGTTTTCAGCAATAGCTTTATATTTCTTATAAAATCAACTGATTCTTAGTTCACTCAAGCATGAAAGCTAATTCTAAAAGGTATTCAGAGGTATATGTTTGGTAATTCGTTAGCTGTGTTGTTTTTTCTAGTAAAGCTACCACATGGTAATTTGGACTGCCAATGGACGATGAGTATCTGAGTAACACTAAGGATCAAGGTCATATTTTAATTTGTAAAATGTTTTAAACCCCAATCTCACTTTGCTGGTTTTAACCACAATACTTTTCTTTTGTCATTGTGTGACTGTATGTGATTCACATGACTGTTTCCTCCGTTCTTACCAACAGACCTACCTGTGTCTGATTCACACCATCACTCACTATCAGTAGGTTTATTTTGTTCATATTTTAAAAAGAGTAATAAAATCTTTTATATAGACAGGATATAGTTTGATACTTTTATTAAAAAAAAAAAAAAAAGCTTTCTATTTTTTTTTCCCCCCGTGTATTTGGGCAGACCTGCTCCAGTAGTGCCTAGAGACTAGTTAAAATGCTATCCTGTGTGGAGCAGTTCACAAAGTAACAGGCAGTTTACCCAAGACACTTCCAATCTAAATAGACTAGATAAGTATAAGATTTGTTTTCAGGTGTAGAAGGGGCAGTGAGTGAGTCACAGGGAAGCTGTGTGACTTGTCAAACTGGATGTAAAACAACAGCAGCAAAGGTTGTGTGGGTAACATGGCACATGGAGGAAATGGAGGGAGGGAGCAAACAGCCAACCCAAAGAGCAAAGAGTCTATTCAAACCCACATATGGCTTTGCATGGCTGAAACCTCTGCTTTTTTGGAGATCTCAGCAATTTTTATTTGCTGTTGCTCCCTCTCCTGTTGCAGCCACCTTAGCTGTAAGCAAACTGCTGCTGCTTCACTTCAGCACACACATTTTTCCCTGCTTTCCCTCCTGTATATCTCTCTTTTTTTCTAGTGACCATTTTTCTTTCTCTACCATGAGAACCAGATTTAACCAAGCAAGTTTGCTCTTAAATTTCCTATTAATCTCCATGCTGGCTAAGAAATGGGTGCATAGAGAAATGAAACATGATTCTGTAGGATACGCCTCTTCTCTTTTCAAAGGGCACGACAATTTGTATGCTTCTCCTGGCCTCAGAGGAAATCAGCAAAGCTTTTCTTGTCCCCAGTGATGTTATATTTCAATGGCATTTTGTCATCCTTCAGAAGCAGATTTCAAGGACAGCTCTCTTTTTTTAGAGGAACAGCTTTCTGCACGGAGCAGTGTTGGTTAACCTTCAGAGGTGATTCAGGAAAGACATCCTTGAACTTGACCTGTAAAGTCGTGCTTCTGAGAGAAGGCACTGCTTTGTGTTTTCTTCCCATAGTGCCCAAGGAGCCAAACACAGGGCCATGGCAGCATCTCGAGCACAGCCATAAAACAGTCAGGAGTGCTTAGTCAACAGCATGTGCCCTGCTGTGATGTGCCCTGCATCAACCAGCATCTCATTGCTGGGTGCAATCTGCAAGCAGCACGGGGCAGGGATGGTTTGAATATAGCTTCCTCATTCTGGGAAGGGTAGGGAAGAGAAGGACAGAAGGAGTTCAGACAGATGAGTGAGAGCTGTGCAGTGCTTCTTGCCTTCAAGGTCAGAAGGCAAACCTTGGCAGCCTGTAATTTTAACAACTCTAACCAGCAATTCCTCAAGCATCAAATAAAGCTTGTTCTGTGCAGGATTTGTCGATGAATTCTTCATTTTTTGTGCACAGAGTGTATTCTTTGTTTTGTTGGGATACTTGTTCCCTTTAAGTTTTGGCTTCTCATCTCTGCTTTACCATAGCCTATGTTTCCCATGAAGCTATGCTATTTTGTCTTGTTTTTTTCTTATTGCTACCTGTTGAATCATGAGCAAATATTGTGGTTATAAACAAATTAGTCTTATCTCAAGTTCTTCTTTATTGTCTGGCCTTTTAGCTGTTGTGTGAAGCCCTTTCTTCGACTTTACCACATAAAGCGAAAGTTCACTCGCTGTATCACATTTTAGCCTCATGAGGTTCAGTGCTTTGTGGGAGGTGAGGAGGCTGGAAGGAGAAAGTAGCGAAACAAGAGGAAACTGATGCTGAGAAATGGAGTGGTTCACATTTGTTGATTTCATATAAGAGACCAAATAATTTGAATGGAGACCTTGAGGTAACCTATGCAAATGACAAACATGATAGGAAAGTTGCATTGTTGAGCTTTCACATTCGTATTTATCAGTCTTAAGAGGTGTATTAGCAGGCTATGATTTTGTCAGCACAAGACCGTTTTTACTGAAAAATGTGTGCATTTTTTGGCTGTTTCCTATTGAGTTTAGCATTTCAGAGTTCACATTCTAAAGAAAGAAGAGGTCCATACTAAACATTGGATTATGACAAGCCTCTTTGCAGAAGTAATTATGTGATTTTCTTGTTCAGGGACAGCAACTGAGACGCTTGGAATATCAAAGGAAGCATAAAAGTGTGTTCAAAATCATTGCATTACCATTCCCAGCACATTAACACTGTTACAGACAAATCAGTTGAGACTAGCAAACAAATATTTAGATTATCAAAAAGAGGTTTTTTCCTTATGGGCAGCAGTGCAGATTGTTTGCAGGTACTGTATTACTGAAAAAAATATTTGGTGTTACGAGTTTATCAAGCTCACTTTATTCATGTTATTCTGTTTTCACTGCAATTCGATAACATAATGTCCGTGGTTTGTACTTGCAACAAGCTTTCTGTCCTCTTCCTGATGTTTACCAGCACTGGATCAATGTTCTAAAGGGCAACTCTGACAGCATTATTTCTGCGAACATCAAGCTTATGTTTATTATAGAATGAAACTACACCCTTTATAGCCAAGAATCAAACTTTTGAAATATGTATTCTCTGACCTATTTAAGAAGTGGTTCCCTACTGACTGAACATAGTGACTCTTCTCCATTACCAGTTATGCAAAGAAGAGGCTGTTCTCTGTAAGACAAGCTGTCTCAGCATCAGCTTGACCTTTCCAACTTTGTTTGGAGTGGTAGTTTAAGTTCTTTCTACCTGGCAGAGAATTCCACTTCTAGGGTTGTAACAGCCTATCTGTCTGCTCTTTCTGTTATTGTCTGCTGCTAGTCATGAATATTACATGAGAATAAATGTATACACAAGTAGTCCAACTGGAATTTTCCTTGTTGGTGCTGCACTGCCAGATGAAAGCACTCAAACAGCTTGCAAAGCTACATCCACTACATATTTTCTATGACAGGGAGGGAGAAGGTAAAACAACTAGGGACAGTTCTCCGTCATGAGGATGCTATGGGCAAAAGCACTTTGGGAAACACAATACGGATTGGTTTAGATCAGACATAAGGAAAGAATTTTTTATGATAAATGTGATGAGACCTTGGAACAGGTTGCCCAGAGAAGTTATGGGTGCCCCATCATCGGTAATGTTCAGGGTCAGGTCAGACAGAGCTTTGAACAACCTGATAGAGTGGAAGATGACCCTGCCCATTGTAGGGAGATTTGGACTAGATAATCTTTAAAGGTCCCTTCCAACCCAAAGCATTTTATGATTCTATGGTTCTGTATGGGTGCTTCTCCCCAGTATCTGTAGTAGTGCCTTAGAAACCTTTGACAGGCAGCGAAATCTAGAGCAGTCATAAAATTAAAGTCAATCTGGTGCACTGCAAACCTAAGGTGGTAAAATGTCAAAACATTTAATGATCCTTCCATATTCTTGACTCACATTTAAGGATATTGTTGGTTCATTCCTGCAAAAACATAATAGAAATGTTTTATTCCATGAAAGAAAATCACAGAAACTAGTGACCTGTGATTTCTAGGACTATTGTCTTCATTTTGGGTCACATCTATACACTTAGTAACCCTCTTTATAATCATGAGAAAGTGTTTTGTTTGCTGGTATCTCAGCTAAAAAACAATGTTCTTGGTGTTTCAGATTTGGAGAATTATCATTACAATGACTCTTGAACTCATAATTCCAGGCTGGATACTATCTACACTGGAATGATGGCTATATAACTTGATGGTTAACCTTGTCTTCAGAGGTGTTTTAATGTAATTAAAGGAGTGTTTTTCTTTAAACTGAACTGTAAGCTTCTAGTGTGGGATGATTGGGTCTACTGGCCCATCAGCTTAATTTAGCATACTGCACCTTGATCTACTGAAGACGAGGGACTTAGATACACAGGTTCTGGCTGTCCTGGACATACTTTAAAGGCAAAACTTTGTAGACAACCACCATAATTCAAGTCATAAAGTGATTTAGGGGCTGGTAACTCATCATATCAACACATAGAAAGTCAGAGAAATGAATAATTTTTTGCGTATCAGCTTCAATTCTGTCATTATGAGGTATAAATTGTAACAATTAGGTTAGAAGTCATTGTAACTGGACTAGTAGTAAGTTTTTGATTTGTCCATACTTGTGTGGATGCAAGAATTAATTATTACCCTGCAAGATGCTTTTGTAGCCTAACAAGCTACATGACTACGGTTTAGTATGCTCCCTTTGAGACTTGGTTATAATTTGGAGGCATGATTGACTATGTCTATACAGTTATACTTGCCTTGCATACACCTCTGATCATGGGCTTGCTTTATGGTGCCCGTTTTGTATGAACTCTGGATCATAGCTAGGTTAATGTAGAAAAAAACACCTACCCCTTCATTTAAGTATAAGCACTCTTCCCTGTGTGCTCTCAGTGCCTTCTGGCAGGGTACTATGGGAGTACTGCAGCACAGACGAACTGGTTGTTTTGTAGTTTGTCTGTTATTCTAGAGTAGGCACAAGTAAGAAAGTTTTCTCAAGGCTGTGTTGCTGGGCTAATATAGACATAGCCTTTCAAGACAAAGAAAGAAACTTTTTAGAATGTGGGATGGGATTTTTTTCTACCCCAGTTTTATGCTGAAACTCATATATCATTTGCAAATCCTGTTTTCTGAGTCATGTGGCTCTGGGCCAGATCCAAAGCGTGGTCCTAAACTGGTGACTGCTTCTAAAGAAAAATGTAAATTAGAGGGAGGGGGGAAAGTAGCGTGATACAGACGGGCTTCAAAGTTCTGTTGTTTTGTCTTTTGCTATGCTTACAATAGGAGGTTACATAACAATAGATAGCAAAGTGGGTGGTTCTGAGTAACCTGTGCTGAATTCCAAATTGTTTTATTTTTTGGCAGTGGCCCAATCAGGTAAACATTGCCAGGGATTGTGTAAAGTATACTAATAAATCAGCCAGCATACAGAATACCTAAACTGAAAATGTTTTCAGTTATTGTCTCGGTAAAAACCTTTGTATTGACATTCTATTGTCTTTTAGCTGTGGGAACAAAAGCCCTAATATGGCCATTAAAATGTTTGCCATGCACCTTTAGTGCTAAGAAATGTTTTTCCTAATGAGAAATTCCATTGAATTTCAATTTCCTCCTGTTGAGTTTAGATGCAAACATTGTAGTGAAAGGTAAACACAGACAATAAGGTGTTAAAGTGATCCTGGCTGGTCATGTGGCTGCTGGAACAAGAGGGAAAACAAGGCTGTAATCTGAGGGGAGACTGTGACCCTCTGTCCTGACTGGAGCTCAGAAAGCCTCTGGGGACCATTGCCATGTGTTTTGCAGTGGATTTGCTCCTGCTTTGTGGGTGATAAACAAGTCCCAGGAAGAGGGGGCTCTCAAAGGATTACAGCATGGAGCCTTGTGCTGCTTCTGGCTGAATTTTGGGGGATTTGGGATCAGTTTACACAGCACCAGGTCTGCTGGCAATAGATGGCGTTCACCTGTCTCAAAGGGGGAATAGGATTCTAGGTCAGGAGTTAGCAGGGCTCACTGAGAGAGCTTTAAACTAGCTTCAAACAGGAAAGGGGATAAAACCAGGCTCACTGGAGATGAGCCTGGAGGCAGCATGCCAGTGTTGGACGTGAGATAGATAGCACAACTGAAGTGCATCTACACCAATGCCCAGAGCATGGGCAACAAACAGGAGGAGCTGGAAGCCATGATGCAGCAGGAAAACAAAGACATAGCTGCCATCAAGGAAACATGGTGGGATGACTCCAGTGGCTGGAGTGCTGCAATGGATTGGTATAAACTCTTCAGAAGGGGCAGGCAGGGAAGAGAGGTGGTGGGGTAGCTCTGTATGTTAGGGAGTTTTGATTGTCTAGATCTTAATGATGGTAACAGCAAGGTTGAATGTTTATGGGTAAAGGATGGGGGGAAGGCCGAAAAGGCAGATATCCTGGTGGGAGTCTGTTATAGACCACCCAGCCAGGATGAAGAGGCAGACGAAATACTCTACAACCAGCTGGAAGAAGTCTTATGATCACTAGCCCTTGTTCTGATGGGGAATTTCAACTTACCAGATGGATGCTAGACATACAACACAGTGGAGAGGAAACAGCCTGGGAGGTTCCTGGAGTGTGTGGAAGAAAACTTCCTGACGCAGCTGGTATGTGAGCCAACCAGGAGTGATGCCCCACTGAACCTGCTGTTTACAGAGAAAGACTGGTGGGTGATGCGGTGGTCAGAGGCCGTCTTGGGCATTTCCATTCTTGGACAAGTAATAATCTTCAGGAGAACCATTACCTGACTTCCAGAGCACAGAATTTGGCCTGTTTAGGAGACTGGTTGAGAGTCCCTTGGAAGGAAACCCTGAAGGGCCAAGGAGTCCAGGAAGGCTGAGCATTTTTCAAGATGGAAGTCTTAAGTAACAGGAGCAGGCTGTCCCCAAGTGCCGAAAGATGAGCCAGTGGGGAAGAAGACTGGCCTGGCTAGAGAGTTTTGGCTGGAACTCAGGAAGAAAAGGAGAGTTTGCCACCTTTGTAAGAAAGGGCAGGCAATCAGGACTATGAGGATGTCACAAGGTTATGAAGGGAGAAAATTAGAAAGGTGAAAGCCCAGCTAAAACTCAGACTGGCCATTTCTATAAAAGATAACAAAAAGAGGGCCAAGGATAATCTTGATTCTTTATCGGATGCAGTGCGGAATATTGCCACAAAAGATGAGGAAAACACTGCAAAACTTAATGACTACTTTGCCTTAGTCATTAGTAGCAAGACCAGTTATCTCAGGGTCCTCAGCCACTTGAGCTGGAAGAAAGGGAAGAAGAGCAGAATGAAGTTCCTATAGTCCAGGAGGAAACAGCTGGTGACATGCAGCTCCACTTAGACATATATAAGTCCATGGGGCCAGATGGGATCCACCCAAGGGTACTGAGGCAGCTGGCAAAATAGCTTGACAAACCCCTCTCTGTCATTTACCAACAGTCCTGGCAAACTGGACAGGTCCCAGAAGACTGGATGTTGGCCAATGTGATGCCCGTCTACAAGAAGGGCGGGAAGGAGGATCTGGGAAACTACAGGCCTGTCAGCCTGACCTCAGTGCTGGGGAATGTTATGGAGCAGATCATCCCGAGCGTGACAACGTGGCACATGCGGGACAACTGGAGGATCGGGTGCAGCCAGCATGGGGTTGTGAAAGGCAGGTCCTACTTGATGAGCTTGATCTCCTTCTATGACAGGATGACCTGCCTAGTGAATAAGGGAAAGGCTGCAGATGTTGCCTACCTGAACCTTAGTAAAGACACTGAAAGTGTCTTGCACAGCATTCTCCTGGAGAAAGTGGCTACTCATGGCTTGGATGGGTGTGCTCCACGCTGGGTTAAAAGCTGGCTGGATGGCTGAGCCCAGAGGGTGGTGGTGAATGGAGTTACACATGGCTGGTCACAAGTGGTGTTCCCCAGGACTCAGTATTGGAGCTGGTTCTGTTTAATGTCTTTATGGACAACCTGGATGAGGGGATCGAGCGCACCCTCATTAAGTTAGCAGACAACACCAAGTTGAGCAGGAGGACTGATCTGCTGGAGGGTAGGAAGGCTCTGCAGAGGGACCTGGGCAGGCTGAACTGATGGGCCAAGCCCAGTTGTACGAGGTTCAACAAAGAGAAGTGCCGGTTGCTGCCCTTGGGGCACAACAACCTCATGAAGCTGCCTGGGGGAAAAGGACCTTGGGCTGCTGGTTGACAGTTGGATGAACATGAGCTGGCAGTGTGCCTAGGTGGCCAAAGGGGCCAACAGCATTCTGGCTTCTGTCAGAAATAGTGTGGCAGCAGAACAAGGGAAGTGATTGTCCCTCTATACTCAGGCACTGGTGAGGCTGCACCTTGAAAACTGTAGAGGAGTTATAGAGGACTGTATGAAAAATTTATTTGTAAAAAGGTTGTAATGATTGTTAAAAACATAAGGTGTGAAATGTTAAAAAAAAAGGGGCGGGGGGAAGTGTAAAGGAATGAAGCTAGGTTAATTAGCATTGATAATATACAGCTGTGGGCTGGCTTCAGGGGCGGTGGGTTGGCTGATGTGGATAAGGTGCAGGTGTGGCTGGTTAAGTTAAGTGGTTGAGAGGCAATGAAGAGAGAGCAGTCGAAGAAGAGAAAGTACATGCTCTGGATGAGGCAAGACTAGGAGAAGGCAGCAGAGGATCTGATATGAAGAGCATGTTGGTATGAGATGGTAAAAGACCTTGTTGCATCTTGATAGTTTGGAGAGTGCTGTGGCAGAATACTGTGTTCAGTTTTGGGCCTCTCACCTCAAGAGGGATGTAGAAGGGCTGTAGTGTGTCCAGAGGAGGGCAATGAAGCTGGTGAAGGATCTGGAGAACAAGTCTTATGAGGAGCAACTGAGGCAACCTGGGTTGCTTAGCTTGGAGGAAAGGAGGCTGAAGGGGGACCTTATCGCTATCTACAACCACCTGAAAGAAGGACATTGTAGCGAGGTGTGTGTCTGTCTCTTGTTCCAGATAACAAGCATCAGGACAAGAGAAAACAAGTTATGCCAGGGGAGGTTTAGATGGGATATTAAGAAAGATTTCTTCACTAAAAGCATGGTCAAGCATTGGAACAGGCTGCTTAGGGAGGTGATGGAATCACCATCCCTGGAAGTGTGTTAAAAAATGTATAGATATGGTGCTTAGGGATGTGGTTTAGTGGTGGACTTGGAAATTCTGAGTTAATGGTTGGACTTGATATCTTAAAGATCTTTTCCAAGCTAAATGATTCTGTGATTCCATGATTGCCTTTGCTGTTGTGAGTGCTGTACTGGCATGCAGAGCTGGCACCAGAACTGCCTTTGTGGTCATACTCAGTACATGGAGAGCTTATCCCAGTAGTTAATCGGGGAGTAGGGAAAATGAAATATGCTGAAGATCAAGGCCTGAGGAGGTATCAGGTGAGAGATAAAGATAAAATATAGGTATAAGAAAATATGGCAGTGTTCTGTGTAATCCTGCAGAATAGGGATGCTTCAGCCTCAAAGGCCTATCTAAGATGCCCACATACATCTCTTCAAAATTGAATGAATGTATGCGTCCTCTTGTTCAGCTAAATCACTCTCTTCATGATCTTAAGACTTTGCATTTACAGTACCCTTGTTTCATATAACACGGAAAATAGTTGGAAAGAGCTGATAACAGGGAAAGCTACTAAGATCAGTCCTACCAAGGCATTTTTGGATTCACCAGTGGGTAATGGAGCCATCCAGCCTTTCATGCTGCCTCAGCTCTTCTAGGGAATCAGACAGGTCTGGTTTAGTGAGTGTTTCAGGATCATGTAAAAGGCAATGAAAAGAAACATGAAATTAATTGATGCTGTTGTTACATCCATAACAGAGTACGCTTTCCGCATATCATGTAATCTCTGAGTCGTTACAGAGATGGGTTTAGCATTGATTCAAAGATTTTATTTTCTAAACTGAAGTCTTAAGGGCATTTGTTTTTCAATGACAATTACTCTAAGAATGTAAAATGGAATGATAATTCCTTTATATGATGAATATTTCAAACTTCCTTTTGTTCAACCTGCATTATTCTTCATTATATTTTTACTTGTAGCACTATCTCTACAATACTCGTTTAATTTAGATCAGTGAATACAAGTTACTTATGATTTCAAATAAAGTCTCTTAGTTAGTCAGTCTGTCAGCAGACCAGCTTTTTGGAAAAATGAAAGGTATAGGGGAAAAAGAACCTACATTTATCTTTATTACATCTTTATTGCACACAGTTTATAGCTAGTGATATTTGTGTGTGTGTCTGTGAGAAAGAGAGAGAGAGAAACTACTGTGCAGTGACATTTTGTTAAAAGCCTTTTTAAAAAAATGAAGGAATAGTTTGGAATTTAACTAAACTGGAATTATTTAAAATTACTAAGAATAAGAGTGAACTCAGCTGGAAGCGTATTTTGATCTGACATTTGATTTTGGGGATTAGAACTACTTGCTCCTTTTTGTCTCCATCATGGAAGGGAGAAAAAGGAGACAGCTGGCAAAAAAATGGGAAGTAATGTAAAATCTAAAGAAGGAAAAAGGGCAGTCGAGTCACTGTTCATTTTATTTCATGGTAAAGGTTCTGTAAGCAAGCACTAGTATAAAAGAACTTCAATTAGAAGTTAAAATTCACCTAGCCTTCAGAAAGGGTGCCAGTCACATGGAACAAACCTGGACAAAAGCTAAAGATTTTACACTGAATTTAAAATTCTTCTCCTCTGAGGCTCAAGTGGAAGGTGCGCTCCCAACTTAGTCCTTCTATCGAGGACTGGGAACATCCAGGGGTACAGGTTTTATGTCATGTGCTGTGGATATGTTTGTGCTTGGTGTTATCCTACACCCTGGACGCTCATCTCTAACTGTGCCAATGGCTGGAACTGTAAACGTGGTGATTCATGGAAGCAGAGGTCTGTAACACCCCAGTTTTAAGTTTCTCTTTAAGCAATAATCACAGTGCCCATTTTGTCATTTTGAGGCAGGATTTAATGACCCAGGGTGGAACCACTTAAGCTGTATTTTATGCAGCAAATGTTTCTCTCTGTGTGAGTTTCTAATCCAGACAGAGGAAAGCTACCTGCTGAACTATGGATACTGGTGATGCCCTTCACCTAAGCTCATTGTACTAAGACAACAGGGCAAAGCCGGGCATTTTCCACTGCCAACTTTAAGCCTAGTGGATTTCCATTCTAAAATATATTAGAAGGTTGTTGTTAGAGACTTTCTGTTTAATCATCAGCAAACTAATTTAGTGTCTGAAGACTTCTGTGAATGGAGATTTTTTTTTCATCTGATCTGATTGATGGTCAGTGTCTCTGCCATCCAATTTCCATTAGCATGAGGTTCTGATATAGGACTGAGGATTGCTCTGAGACCATGATTGGATTGTAATTGGTAATATTTCTCTGTAGCCTTCAGGCAAGGAGTTTGAATGGCTCCTTCTTTCCAGTAGTGCCCAATTAGCTATGCAAAGTGCAAGGGTGGTATCTGTGCCTGAGAAATTTTTTACATACTTTGTTCTTTTATTCACATATTAAAAGAACATGCTATCCTCTTCAAATGTGGCATAGAGAAAATGGATTCACTTATCAAGTGTCTCTCTACAAGAACATAGAACTTCACCTGTCTAGGTGCATATAATCTTTTGCATCTTTCATTTTTGAAACTGCTCTTTCAGAAGCTTAATTTCTGCAAATATATTCCCAAAGCAAAGAGATGAAGACAGCTTTCTTATAAAAAAAAAAAAAAAATCCACACACTTGTATTCATCTCAAAATATTGATATAAAATTATCTTAAAAATTTAGGTACAACATTATTTGTAGCAAAGCTGTACTTTGGAAATTGATTACTGCATGTTAACTGCCATTTTCTAAGCTAATAATGGCAGGACATTTACAATGTAAACACAAACAATCCAGTCTGGAATTTAAATGATGGCTTTTAAGATGAACACTGTATAATACTAGATACATGAAATAAAACATAACTCTAATATAAGTGATCAAGTAATAGCTGGTATTTGGGAGGTGTTCACCTACATCACCTTCCCCCATAAGAGAACTTTAAGTTATAGATCTTCCAGCTCTGTGGTTTTCTCTCAATTTATTGCAGAATTTCAGGTGGAACTTGCCCTACTTATTGCTTTTGGTTACAATTCTTTGGACAATAAATCAAAAGTGTTTCAGACCTTGTCAGAATCAAAGACATTTTCAGTTAATACTTCTAACATTGCAAGCTTTTCTGATTTTCTAATATACCTTCTGATTGATTGTTGTACGCATATATATACACACAAAAAAAAACCCCATGCACACATATGTGCATATGACTTACTGCATTAGAGAGAGGTTCACTAGAATTTAACCTTCTATTTAAAACAAGCTGACAGAAAAATAAAAACACAACTACTTTCATCCTATGTGCAGGAAAACCAACCTTGAACATGTGACCTTTTGACCCAATACAGAAAATAAATAAAAAACCTATGTTCTAAAATAGTCCTGGAGCTTTTAAGTCAATTTAATATTTCTGTGGTTTGACTTCTGACCTTTTTAAACTATTTTGTGGTAACCTTGGTATTTTAACTGTATCATAGATAGAGAATTCTGGAGAAAATGGTTAAAAGTCTGGATTAGTCTCTTTGAAGGTTACTGTTACTTCCAGCTTAAAACAAAGGTTTCTTTGAAGTTAACTTTAGAATATATATCAAATCAGTAGAAATATATGTAGTTATGTTAGTAGTGAAATAGAATCTTTTCCTCCGCCATCATATTTAAGTAAGCTTGTTCTGGAGAGTTTGAAGGTTGCTTCCTGGTTAATACTACATACCAGTAACAGCCCTATTACTCTAGTACTTTGTCCATCATTGAGGTTAGGTAACATGTCATCCTCCTGCCTGTACAGGTCCATTGCATGAAATGTCAGTCTGGGGCTTGGGCTGCATCTTGTTCCATTCAAGTTTATGAACAGCTGAGTCTTCCTGAGTGGAGTACTTTTATATATATCCCAATTCTTCTTAGCAGAAACTGTTTAAGTGGGATCATCTTTACCAAAATGGAAAGTTAAATATGCCAAATATTAACTGCAACTCACAATTGCAATTTCCTCACTCTTGTCTTTTCCCTGGAGACTCAGGTATGATGGTAATGAGCAATCCTGAAAATAAAATGTACTGGTTGTATTCTTTTTTTTACAGGACTTTTCTTCTTTTATTCTAATTAGCCTTTCTCTAAGGCATCTAACTTGTCAAAAGGTATGAACACAGAGAATCAATAATGATATTTCAAATAGGTCCTACCATACATTATGGGAACTCCAGAGATACAGATATGTAACCATTTTTCTCCCTTTCCTACACTGGCAAAATACTTTATTCTGCTGACTTCACGTGTAAACGTTTTTCTGAATGAAATAAAGAAAAACTTAGGTCTTGTGCACTCAGCCCTGCAACCTTAATTGGAAAATGAGCATCTATTCTAAACAGATTCTGAATAGAATAGTTCTAAATAGATTATGACAAACTCTGAAAGTGAAGCTTTTAATGCCACTTGCTATAGGGTTTGTTTTCAAATTAATTTCAGTCTATTAATAGAAGTTATACATCTCTACTTAGAGCTGCTAATGTCTTTTCTGGTTTTGAGACAAACCCAAATAACTTAAAATACAAGTTCAAATACTCCACATTTGTAAATTACATGTATCAAACATATAGATCCATCCTACAATTTAGACTGCATAATTTTAGAAATAATTGTATTCTTGTCTGCTGGGTGGTCTTTTATGGAATTTGACAACAATGAAATCAGTTGATCCCTGTAAACCTAACATTGATCTGAGAAGATAGGTATATACAGTGGTATCATCTTCTCAGATAAAAATACAATGTGAAACTTGGGACAGACCAGCTTTTATAGAGAAGAGAAATTAACAGTTAAAATATCTGGCAAACATAGGTTGCAGAAACTTTGTTGATTATAGTATTTTAGTGTGTATGTATATATATAATGAAATATATATATGAGATATACAAGTAATGTGTATATATATAACTGAACTTTGGTTATAGTTTTGCAGTTGCAGTAATTCAGGAAAGCTTCATTATTTTGGACACCACCTTTGGAAAGGTCTAATATTTTAGCATCACAGCTCTAAAGACTTTGCAATACCAGGGCTACACAATGAAATGCAAACCGAACCTGTCTCATTTTTATGGAAATAGGACTGCATGCCTGTGTCTACCCAGCTGGTCTGGTGACACAAGTGAAGCTCCACGATGTAGCTGTACTCATGGGGAAGTAAGGTGTTAAAAAGGCAGAATGCTTTTCCTTCTCTGCCGCATGTTCATGGTTCTCTCCTGGCAGCTTTCCTGTGATTCCTCCAAGCAATTCAAGTAAATAAACTGGCAGTTTTCTAGCTCACCCCATGAGATCGCTGTTATACTTAGGCTCAAAAAGAGGTATTTTGCTTCTGAGTTTGCCTGTCCTCAGGGAAAATATGACTTACCTCATACAGGTTTTGATCTGCATCCAGGCATTTTTTGTGTATGCATCAACATGTGGCTCCTTTGGAAGCCATTTCTATGTCCAGTCTAGCGGCAAGGGTAATACAGCTCTGACAGGGCTGCTTAGGGTACCGAGCAATGTCTGATGGCTCACTAGTGCTCCCCAGTTCTCCTGACACATATGCAGACCCCAATGGGAGCCTGATCTGTAGTTCAGAATCAGAACTTCTGTGGCCATGCAATAAATGTGAGTGTGACTAGGGGAAACAGTCACCAAGTAATGAGTTTTCATCCCCCATTTTGAAACAGTAGTTAAACTCCCTGTTTTCTTCATGTGTTTGTACTGTTACATTTTGAAATGTGATGGTGGTTCTGGAGTATTTAGAAAGAATAATATATAGTAAAATCTTCTGAAGATGAGCAATGCAATCAGAAACCTCAGGGCCTCTACAGGGATCAGAGCTGCTAAGATACCATCATGCCAGCTACCAGAGAGAAAGGCATAGGGAATGAAAAAGAAATATTTTTCATATGGTAAGAAAAATGTCTTAGTCAAACCAATGGATAAAGTGAGATAAAGATAACCTTCCAGTTCCTGTGCATTCATTTTATAAATGAATGAGACATCAATTGAACAAAGGTTTGGATTTAAAAAAATAAGGCAGCTGACAGATATGTATAGATCTTGTTTGCTTTGCATTTCAAAATCAACTTTCAGAACAGTTGTCACATGTAAATTTAAGTTAATACTATGTGCCCCCAAGCCAAGAGTGCTGCAAAATATGTCTTACCACTGGAGATAAGTATCAGTAAAATTGGGTAGGTAGTTATTCCAAGATAAGGGACACAGGTGACGACCTGATGTATTTATTTCAGATGACTGCAGAATGTTTTTCATTATGATGTGTGTGTGTGTATATGTGGTGGTGCTGGGAAACCCTGCTGGTTTAGGGTCAGTATTTTTGCAACTTAAAAAAAAAAAGGGGGGGGTGTAAAGAAAAAGCTGTTCAGATGTTTAGCTCCCTTTCCTGAAGTTAATAAATACTCTAAATAATATTGTGTAATTTTGGTTGAGGAGTATGAAGGAGAGGAGTGTTGAGCTAGCATGAGAGATTAAAGGGAGGGAGGGGAGGGAAGAAATGAAAAAAAAGAAATGGAAAAGTATTTCTTTCCTCACAGACTGTTAGAGAAGCAGGGAGTGATGGAGTGGGTGTTCAAGAAAAGCATCAAATTGGCAGAATAGAAGCTAATCAGGCAGGAAGGAGAAGATTATGGATGATTAAGGATCTAGGCAAAAGCTGCTTACGTTGCTGGAGAAGGGGGTTAGAGAGCAGATGTGGCCTATAAATGGCCACTTCTTTAACCCTCTTATTTGACACAAAAACAGCAAGATTGTAGGCGCAATGGGTAGGAGAGCAAGTCATGATGGTGTGAGCATGAAACGGCTGTGGGAGGGAAGGGAAGCGAGTGTTGCTGGAAGGAGCAGAGGTGGGAGATGCTCCAGACCTGTGTGGAGCAGAGGGCTGCCCTGAGCAGCGCTCTGCAAAAAGCAGCAGCTCTGGCCAAGCTGTCTGTCTTGCCTGTGGCAAAGCCATGCAAAGGCCGCCTGGTGACAGTTTCTTTCTCTCAGAGGGAGGAAATGAAGAGGAGGTTGCAAATCTGGAAGGAAATTCCTCCATATCCCACCTACTCTGCCAGGAGTGGGTGTAGCAAATGAGACTCATCGAGACTCATGTCTTGCACTCATACTTTTCTGCCTTCCTGCATCTTTTCTTTCTCAGGACAGCAGCAGCAAAATCTGTCCTTGAGGCAGCAAAATTCAATATTGCCTTGATCTGGGACTGGCAGAATGAAAGGGGGGGGGGGGTGGGGAACGGGACAGGGACACCAGTTTTGGTGCAAGATATAGAGTGGGAAAGGGCTGAAAAGGGAGCTGTAAGACTGGAGACAATTTCCAAATGAGCAATAGCCTTACTCTGGGATTGAGAAGAAATGTATGCTACAGGGGGAATATTTTCACTCTCCTAGGCTTAATATTCCACTCTTTTCCTTAAACCCTCCAAATGCAAGTTTGACTGCACAGTTTGCTTTGAAAGTTCAGAAGGGAATTGATAATGATATTTTACTAGTCTCTTTATTATTCCATATCACGAGTTACATGTACAGTTTCTAGTTTGTGTGTGATGTGACCTCTGCTACAGGCTGTTTGTCACAAAGGAATAGAAACTATTAAAAATTATGTCATACTGAAATCTGTTTCTTAAACATTTTTAAACAGATTAATCAAGTGTTAGTTTAATAATTAATCTTTTGGCTTTCTCACATGTTTTAGAAAACATCCCCTTGTGTTTTCATTGTAAGCAATGTTAAATTTCTGCTGAAAAAAATGCTTTTTGGGCTTTAGTATTCTACTTCCTCCTTTCTTGAGAAAATTAACCTGGGCATAAAGATTTCAATAGAGCTTTAATATCATTTTTAAGCCTTGCTTATTACAGCTTTAGATCATTTTGGAAATGAAGGCAAGAGCACATCTGTTGTGAGTGGGTACATATGAAAGTAGTCATTCAACACAGCTATCGGCAAAAGAAACAAGTCGTGAAGTAAAGTCAAAATTCTTCTGTAGTTCTCGATTCTGTTGTAAAATCAAATGTTTCTGTTTTTTTTTTTTAATTATATACTGCTTGTCTGCCTATTTAATGTAAATTATGTCCCTGACATGGTCCTCATTTTTTCCCAGTAACTCTTCAAATTGTCATTTTGTCTGATCTTTTTGTGGTATATCAGCGATATTACAATGAATCACAGTTCTCACCAATCATCTCACCTTTGGCTTGTGTTCAATAGCCTGCTTTTCCAAGTCTGAAAGTTATTTCATGTTCTTTTTCTTTGCTTCTAATTCAACACACATTGTGTATAATTGCAGGGTAGAGTGATGATTACTCTCCAAAGAATTACAATCAAACTTGGCTTGTTAGTATATAAAGCTCTGGCTGTTAATCACAATCATTTAAGCAGTAGCTAACCCTCACTAAAACACAGATGGCATGTTGTTAGCATTTCAAGCTACCCAACTCAGACATTGTTGATGTATCCCAGAGAGGACTTTGTTATGCTATTCAATACTGCTTCTCTTCTGTAACACTGAACAGTATCTGCTGGGTTTGATACCCCCTCAGCACTGGATGAACGCATGAATACTGTACAGCTGTAGCAGCTCATGCAAATAAAAATGAATAATTTTTTTCCACTGAAAATTAAGAATTTGAACATGCAGCCTAGAGCGAATACAAAAAGGAAGTCTATGAAAGAAAAAAAAATATCAACAGGAAGTTGTCTTGATTAAAACCAGTAAGTTAAAGTATGTGCATTGACTTAAGAAAACCTTGGCAAGCTTGATCAGTAAATGGTAATTTGAGAAGGTCCCATGTTTGCTGGCTAAGTCCTAAAATCTGGTGATTTTCAACAAGCCACAAAATAAATAGCTATCTTTTTCAAGTGCTACTGACCTAAATAAAAACTCGAATACTGTACATCAGAGTAGGACAAATCACAACATCAGTGCCAAACCCCTAAGCAAGGAGTTTTAATAAGAATGAATAAATGGTTCATACAGTATAAAAATCCACTTTATGAAAACCTGTATTTCTTCAAAAACATGTGTTTTGCAAAGGTTTACAATGACCACATGCAGAATAGTTGAATTCTTACACTATAGAAAAGGAATCTCTGAAAGGCCAGGACAGTGATGTAAGCAAAAGACAGAAGACAAAGATTCTTGCCTTTATGTAGCCTCAGTACATGTTATTCTGTTGCCCCCTCTCCTTTCAAAAGCTTTCCTATCAGTAAAATAAAGATTAAAAATTACTTAATCAGAAAATACTTTGGGAATTGAGTTGCAGTTTTGAAAAATATCTATTATTTTGGATAAACTCTGGGGAATAGAAAAAAAAATGGTTCTTGAATGAAGAATTTATTATTTAACTGGAACTAACTGTCCATGACTTGTCACTAGCATGGATCAGGTTAAGAGCTCAGAGGTCTGGGTACATGTGTTCTAGTACTGCCAGAGTACATGAGCATTTTCACCTCATACCTCCCAGGGTGCTGTGGAAGGGGTAGGCTTCACTGACAAGCACAATCACGGATACATCCCTACCTGAAGACTCAGCCATGTGTTAGGTCATGGCAGGAGAAGTTTTGTTTGTGAAATGAATAAGGTTTTTCCTCTTTTGTACCAAGGTTGTAATTGTTTTGTCTACATAGATGCAATTCCATGGTGAAACATAGACTTACCAAACCAGAGTTTCAGAAAAACAGAATGACCTTCCGTCTCAACACAGTGGCAGAGTACAATGCTCAGAAACATCCTTCTATTGTTTCCCAGAGCTGATATGCTTTCAATTATTCCTTATAGCATTGAGTGTGAGAAGTACACCTCCGTTTCCTTTCAAATAAGGTGTAGTACCCACATAGTTGTCTATAAAGAATATACTCCATTTCATATATAGCTTCTATTCTACTTGCAATAAGTGTGTTGGTTCTCCATTGTGCTTGATGTTCATCTTCATTCTTTGATCTGAAATGAGGGGTGATTTGAATAGAACATGTTTTTAATCCAGTATCCTCATACACTCAGAACAAAGATATGATTTCTATTACCTCAGTAATCAGGAAACCAAAGTTTTGAGACAAATTCTGACCTTGCAACATGGGTTTCTACATGAAACACCTTTAAATTGAATTTATTTGTACAGGAGCGAGTTTTATGTCAAGTGCTCGAATGAAAATTGAATTAATTTGTTGCTTTCATTAATTGACCTCCTTCAATTTTCAGACTTTATATGTTTGTTTAATCTTAATACCTTTTGATTTATTCATGAAATGTTGCTATGCTGTGCTTTGTAATAATCTCTGTCTATTCAAGCATTTTCAATGTGATATTCTCCATCCCAAGTTTTTAATGAGGTTTCTTATGTGTGTATTTTTTAAATAAAAATCATGAAGGTTTTTTTTTATATTCATTAACCGAATATCAGAAACCATGCCTGGCTAGGAAAATTTTACCAATTAAAGGTTCCAGCATAGGTTACCAAGTGTCATTCCAATAAAAAATGAAATTTGCATGCAATGCTTCATTTGCAAGGAGTGCTTGTTTATCTTCTCTGGCATTTATTACAGTGATCAAGCAATGAAATAATCTGCATATTATGCAAACCAGTCCATTTCCCAGGAAAGTTTTCAGGCTTTTTTTATTAAGAAAAAAATTAATGCAAAGGCTTTTTGTAAGATAGCATGAAAAAAGAATTGGATTTTGTCACAAGAAATTGTTGTTACTGTCATTGCAGGTGACTAACCTATTTTAGGAATTTAGAAGTTCTGATATTATGGGTTACATCATAGATATGTTTTATTGTGAGTGTTCTTAGCAGCATGAAGGACTGCACTATTTGCTTCCTGGGTACTTGGATTATTGCTCATCCTGCCAGTGTAACCACAAAGATGACTAAAAGAATTAAAGCTTTAGAAAATGGAGATTTGAAAATGAAGTGAGTTCTTAGCCAAAGAGAATTTCAGTGGGAAAGGTTAGATCAGCTGGGAAAAGAAAGCTAACATTACCTCTTTTTTTACAGTCAAGATATTAAAGGAAGAAAAGGTCGTAGCTAATTGTTGAAAATCACTGTCTATAAAAACAGAAAAGGCTCTTAATCTTGATTTGGGGACATCTTTTGAAAAAAACCTTTCCTACCAGGTAAAATTATTATCCTTATCTTTATAAAAACAAAACTTATCTTTAAAAAATTTAAAAAGCCTTATCTTTATAAAAAAAAAGCCTACCAGAAGTAAGTAAACTTCCCAAATTACATGTTTTGCTGTGGAAGTTTAGGTGGTGGAAAGTGTTTTGGGCAAGCTTTCTGGAATCAGAATCCTTTTTGTACCGTACCTGCTGCAGAATCCTTTCTACAGGAGAATTGTGAGGCATGGTGGCAAGTCTTGCATAACAGAAGGAAGCTTTGCAAAGGAACAGACCTTTACTAAGTAAAAAATGTACTTTTTAACAAAACACACATTTTACATGGCTTTAATTACATGGCTGGAAAGAATAACCTTTTTGAAATAGAACTTTAACAAATACTGAAAAACTCATTGTCATTCTCTTAGTTTATCCATTTAGTATCCCTGACTTCTCTATGGAGAGGGAGAGTCCCCTTCAGAGAGTAATTTGGAGCATTAGAATTGAGCTGCTGAGCCCAGCTGCCCCCAGGACTGGGTAAGGAGCTCAGGGAGACCAGCAAGATATGTAAGGTGCAGATCTGTGGGAAAGGAAGAGCGGGCCCATTTCTACCTGTTGCGATATTACAGCAGACACAGAATGGAAATTATTCCCTCCTGGTGCTCCACACTACTCAAGCTAATGGGTCTATTTGTCAGAATAGGTGCTACTTGCATGAATTTTGCCAGAGTAACCCATCACTCAGAGGTGCATGGTTGGCAGATCAATGGCTGTCTATTTCATGAAACCATCTTTTTTTAAGAGCTTTTACATGATTGAAAACACAAATTGCACTTTGAAAATAACAAACTGCAAAGTTATTGTCTGTCACTGTTGTGCCATCCACCATTCCTTCAACCATTATAACCTCTCCTTGCGTCTTATCTGAAATGAGATCATAAATTTTCCAAGGAAGGATTTGTCTTTTAGAAAAGCACTTGTACAGCAATTAGCACTTTGGGGTGCTGAACTTTAATGGAGTTTTATGATCTTGCCATAACATAGAAAATAATCACCGAAGTATGGAAAATAGATCTGGAAGGGATTTTGATACCATATAAACTGCTGTTTGCTTTGAACCCGTGTTAAAGTATATCTGTCAAGAATGATGCTGATGTATGCCCAGACTTCAGAGACGGCAATCTTACAGCCTCACAAGACAGGTATATTCAGGGGCTTTAGTGTACCTTTAGACTGTCTTTACGATATACATTTTACTACTGTTTTTACCTGCCTTCCTTGCTGTAACTTAACCTAGCATGTTTTGTTCTTTCCATCAAAGATATGGATAGTATATGATTTCCTTTTACAGCAAAAATCTTTTATGTATTTTAACCATCCTCCCACCTGGCGGTATTCATTTGACTGTGAATTAAGTGCAAATAGCAAATAAAGAAAACATGATGCTTTAAAAAAACCCCAAACAAATAAAATCTTGTTAAGAGAGGTAATGAAGATTGGGCTAGGCAGTATAAAGACAGCAGATGAGACGTTGAAATTTTCCTTCTGACCCAGCAAACTGCAGAGCCACAAACTGTGGGTAATCGTTTCACTTGCAAAGTTACAATAGAAGGTGCCTGACAGTGCTTTGTGGACTGGAGAGGATATCACAGGCACGGTCTCAAGGGCTTTAGAACTAATGTGGATGTTTCCACTTCATTACTTTCAATGGACCACAGTCTTATCTGTCTGCGTTAATGAATGGTTACCCCTCTGGAAGACATGCTACTGGTTATATTCTAATGATGACATAATTAGGAAGCAGAAATAGATCTTGGTGAGAGGACTGCCTGTAGCCATGACCCCCAGGCTCCTTGGTTTGATTGCATACAAATCTAGGATTACTGAAGCATGGAAAGATAAACTGAATGGTGTTAAAGAAAGTGTCAGAGTGCTAAAAATTATCTGTATTGTTTTTGGAATACACTCTTGTGTTGCAGTTTTGGGAGGAATACAAATTTTTGGATGTTGATTTTTCAAGAACATTTTCATTTTGAGATATGTCTGGAATGTAGGTTGGAAATCAGTGCAGCAAGTGCCTCAGTAGCTCTAGCACAAGAAATATTTCCTTGGGTTATTCCAAATTCTATTTTAAAAGAAATTTTATTAATATATTTTAATAATAGAAAAATAATGTAGTTACATTATAGTATAAAGAAGAGTGGGTGGGGTTTTCTGGGAATGAAGTTAAAAACAGAAAGCCAGCATCTCTGGAGAGTAAAAATGGACTTGGAAGCAAAGTGTTGGTTTCAGTAGGGCTTACCAATAAGTATTAGAATAATGCTGTGTTTAACAGAACAAATTAGATAAGAGTAATAATACATGAAATATCTTCTACGCTGGCTGTTAAGAATTTGGCCAGCAAGAAAGCAGACATAAGGTGATTGTATAGACCACACCATATCTCTTCTTTTGTTGTTAGCATGGCTGTGCCAACCTGTTCACCGTCATTACTGTTTACAAAATAATAAACCCCGAAATGAGAAAATGTACCCAGTGCAGTGCTAAACCTTGAGGCTCAAATGCCCTGCTGTGTCTTATCATCTTACTTTCATATGTAACGGATCATAATACATAAATTGTCTCCGATTACATGCATCCATATTTTAGTTCTCTTTAATGCAGTAATCCAACAGCAATTTAACTGATACTATGGGAAGTCTAAAATATGTTAATTCAGTAAGCTAGCCATATCTTTGATTCTGAGGGGTTTTTTTATTATGTCTGTTATGGTAACAAGTTTCACATATCTGCAGCTAGACATGTCTTAAAGAAGTTAGTCTTTCTTCTGCTCAGACACTTGGACTTTTCTGGTCTATATGGGAGGAAGTGGGCTGTTTTTCTCCAATTTTTGTGAGTGCCGGGAACCAAAGAATTGAGCCATTTATGTGATAAGATGTGCTAAAATGCATTACCCACAATAATTAGCACTGCTAGTTGTATAATTATGATTCAATGTGATTTAAATGTCTGTTTAAAAGTAAGCAACAGAAGGTTCCTACCAGAAGTAGCCTTCTAATAAAAGCAGTGCAGAACAGAATGTTATACCAAATTGCCTGTTCTGTTCAGAACAGTGTATAAATGAGATGTCCTGACTAGCTATCCTATTTGCTACAAATAACATATTTGCTTTGGATATGAAGTTTTTTTATTTTAATATTATTATATTTTATGTTTATATAAATCAAATATCATTAGTTGAATAATGTCAGTAGAATAAATGTAATTATTTCATCTCTGCCTTTATCTTTAGAAGTTATCAAAGTCAAAAGTATAATTTTGCTTTTTGCTGTGATTTCTGTGTTCACATATGATACAGAACTGTCCAAATTATTTATTGCAGATTGTGAATTACTGTGGAAGTCCTCCCTCTGCAATTTCAAGTTTGCTGTCTGTAACTGACTATTTGCTTTTTGAATTGCTTACTATAGTTGCATCATGTTGCATTTGCTACTGACTATCCCCCAGATCCCTGAGCAATTTCCAAGCAGGGTGCTGTACACTGCCAGCACAGGTTCTCAGACCGGTGCACATTCATACATATATTTATGATTTTTTTTTCGTGGACAATGATCACAAAAACAGAATTGAGGTTTTTTATTCAGTTTTGAAAAAACGAAATAATACTAATACATCTTTATGAAAGAAAAAAATGATTTTTATAAATTTCTTGACATTCTAGGATGTCATTATATTGTGGCTGTTCTGCATTTTCTGTTACCATACCTTTGCATAGTGCCTTTGGAACCTGTAAGTTTTAACAGAAAGAAATATTCTTTCACCTTCTTTTTATCCTCCACTAACCAGACCCAGTTCCTAAGTAATTTAGCTAGATACTGCAGCTTGTACCCAATTTAAGTACTGTCATAGTCCATGGCCCCATTGAAATAACAGGGATTATTTGTGCTATAAGCTTTGATTCAGCTTGACTGAAGGTAGCAGAACTGATCTAGTTTTTATGGGAAAGGCAAATTCATCTATGGATGCACTCGATTTAGTGATAACCTGTAGAAGTTACTATTATCTCTTACTACTTGCAGGTAGTATTTGGTACTGCCATATCCATTTGGCACATTTAACCTTAGACTGAGACAGCATTTAAGTAGAGGAGGGTGGTAGTGCCATCATTCAGGGTAAGTGATTAGGGCTCTGTACAACTATTCTGTCATTAAGTGGACCACAGGCTGAAGAGAGTCTAGAAACTGGATGTCGTGGAAGAGGGCTTTAATCCACACCCTGTTTCTCAAAGGTCTGGTGGCACCAGCAATACCATGTCAGCTAGTTTCATTCATTGTCCCATTGCAGCTTCCCTGCGGTCACAGCATGAGATAGGCACCCATCTCTCCAGAGCAGCACTACTGGCAGGTCTAGGAGATTACTTCTTTGCAACTGCACATCTGTTGTTTTGTAACTTTTCTCCACTGTTTTTATAAACCATTGTAATAGCTCTTCTACAGATTTGCAGGTACCATTCTGTTTACTACATATGTGTGTGTTTGTCCATTATCTCTCTATTTTAACACTCTAAAACCCAAATTATTCCTATTTCCTCTATTTTTCTGGTAGAAACAATGAAGCTGGGTGAAAAGAATTTTATTCTCTTCCATTTGAGTATAAAATTAGCACAAATTAAAAAATAAGTGATTTCTGTGATTACTTGTATGATTTTGGGGAACAGCTTTATCAAGTTATGTATACATAAATTTGGCATAACTTCAGATAAGGAGGCAAAAGCACATTAAGAATAAGTAGACTTTCTTCCAGTTACAGATGGGTAGCTCTAACCAGTTTTAACAAACGCCTTAGAGAGGATATGTACTTTATTATTTCCCAGTTCCTACTTTCCCTTATTTGCAGGTTAAGTTTTCCAACAATAAGGATTATTCTGAAATAGGGATCTTTGATTTTTGTTACTTTTGTGAGTAACAAAAATGAGTAATGCATCAATAATCATGCCTGGAATATAAAACGTACTAATTTTTGAACCCAATTATGTTATTGCTAAAAATGTAGTGATTATCAAAGTTATGAAATCAGTAAGAATAACTGTGAAAGTGATTTTTATGTGACTGAGAATATGAATGTGACTGATTGGGGTCTAAAGTCAAATTGTGGACTGTTTTCAACTCCCCATAAGGTGCCATTTGAAAGTGCAAACTAAAATAGAATTTAAGCTGCCTATGTAATTATTCTAATCTGCAGTATAAAAGGGCAAAGAAAAAAGTTCCTATCCTAAATTGTGTGATCTAGACTAGGAGCCCAAGCTGCCTGCCTGGCTAGCTGACCTCCCTTACCTCTGAACTTGTTGGACTGGCTGGGCACTCTCTGCCTAGCTCTGAGTAGCTAGGCTGGGGCTCGTTTCAAAGAGTTGCAGATCAGCGAGGGATATTTCATTCTGGCATATACATTTCAATGTAATCACTCATTTCAGTCTTGATTGTCCTCCCCTGAATTCAGCTTTATTATTTCAAATTTGTACATGAAAAAAAGCTGCCTGATGCCTTATGAAGGCAACAGATGTAAAAGGCATATTGCAGATTATTCTCTGATTGTGCTTTGCTTCTGTTGGCCATGCAGAAGAATAAACTCTAGAGCTAGATGTGCTTTTGGTACAGTTTTAAACAGTTATTTCTGTAGTTTGCTACTCTTTCAATGATGCAACTGGTAGAAGCTGGAGTCTAGAGCACAAATCAAGGATACTTTTCTCAGAATAGAATTTTGAGTAATATCAAGGTTTGTCAGAAATAATTTATGACCTGTAGTCAAAAAAATCACACCCAGGTGTTTGTAAAACATCTGCCTCTGGTGAACATCTTTCTGAAGTTTTCATGAACATATCCTCTTCCAATGTACTGATTTACAATACCTTAAGAGTATCTTTCCAGCTCAGTCTCGTTGTCTGGTGATATAAACTAAAAATAAAAATATTAACTAAAACTATATCAGGGACACCATTTTGGAAGCGCTGGCCAGATTTCTAGTGCATGGTTTCCTTTATTTCACTGCAGAACTAGATGTAGGAGAGGTAGGAACATGGAAAGAGTTATAGACTGAGCTACTGAAAGGAATCTCAGGGAGGTTTGTGTGGATAAGTGAAGATTAAAAATAATTGTAACTTGATTCCACAAATCTTCATCTTCTGCAGTGCAGTTCTTCTGTCCTCTGTGAAAGTATTATGAAATGTGAAGATTTTCTGTTTGACATCACGAACACTAAATTTACTTAGCTTTTATTAATTACCAGAGAAAGATCAAAGTCCACCACATACCTTTTTCAAACTAACAAGGTTTATTTTGACACTTGTTAGCATACATAAGCCATGACCTGGAATTAATTTAATTACTGTAGATCTTTCTATGCTTGTCTCTTATGGCTGAGAAATACAAACTTTATCAAAAGTATAATGTTATCCTCTTAAAGACTTTTTTTCCTTTGTAGTTCAGCTTACTGTAAGATATGATTGAAAATGCTGTTGTTTTTCTTTTGACTTTTCCCCCCCCGTAATCTGTTTCCAGTCCTACATACTATGTGGGGGAAAAAAACACACACCCTCCCCACCTCACCCCCCAAAAAAACCAACCCTCCAAAAAAGTCCACCACTAAACCCTATCTAAATTGAAACTGCAAACTGTAGTTTCAAACTCTGAGAGACAAATGCAAGAGATTCTAAAATATTTAAAAACACTTTCAGAATTAAATAATTTCCTTTTAGTGAACTTTTCACTAAAGTGCAGAAAACTTGGATTCTTGCAGTTTTCACACCTTTTAAACCCCGTTTAAACAAGTTTCATCCAAAACTATTAAGATAAATGAAAAAAAAAGGATTCATTTGATTTCAGAAATACAGAATGTTTCTTGTAGAGATGTTGTAGTTAAGACACTGGTCAGGACCTGTGTATGCAAACCACATTTTTATTACTCATCTTTGGGAACCAGAAATGGTGATATCCAGGCAAAGGATCACTTTTAAGAAATCCTGCCCAACTTCAGTCTTAAGAACAATTTAAAAAAATGTTTGTATGTGTTTACATATCATATATGTAATATGTAAACATATGTGACTCTAGAAAATACCTACAATAATTTGTTCAGTACAGCTGCCAGTGTTCTGAGAACACGTATATTTTGTAGAGAATTGGTTTCAGTGCTTCAGTGCTATTACTTGAAGTAACAGTCTTCAGAGAGCTGTCAGAGAAGAGGGCCATGTCACAGAATGTTCTTGGCATGTATGATGGATTTATACTTGTTGAGTATAGATGTGGGTGACAGTGGCAGTGTGACAAATAGGTTTTTTTTTTCAGGGGGAGGGGAGGGTGGGGAGCAGATCATGGGTATGGATTGACTTATTTCATTAATGTTTCTTTCTCAAAAAAAGATTTTTTTGTTGTTTGTTGGGGGTTTTTTTGTTAGGATGCAAAATCAGCCTCAGTAGTTGGGAAATGACAGCTTCTTCACTGTACTTTTTTGGTTCTAATTTGCCTTGCTTTGGGCTATGTGTCATCAGATTGGATTAAATTATTACACACAGTCTTTCTTCCACAGTATCATTGCTTCATTCATTTCCCAGGATAGATGACAGCATTCACTTAATTATCAGTAGTCAATAGATTTTTCTAATTTCTTCAAGAAATGGTTCTTTTGCATTCAAAACATGGTTTGCATATAGATTTTTTCATTTCCTTATGAGTTTTCATATGGAACTGGCCACTATATTCACTGAGTTCTCATGACATATTGCTGGAGAAAGACATTACCCTATCTTCCTAGGTGAACAGAGTTGCAGGAATATTAGAGATCAGAACCATCTGCTGATTCTGAGTCAAAATTTGAGGCACTTAGGACCAGATTCTTCAAGGTACATATTATCAACAGAGATGCTGATTTTGCCGATGTGTTTCACCCAGACAAGGAGGAAAAATTCTTCAACACAAAAGCCCATCAGCTCACCAGGAAATTAAGACAAGCCTAAACTTTACTGTATTTGAAATGAGAAGCAGAGAAATGGAGATTATGTTCCAAGAGAAATTTGGCTTAAGTACCACATTTTTCATCACAGTGCAACAGGAAGAGGGGGAAGAAACAGATTTTCTGTAGTGGCATTACTTTAATTCTGAGTGTCCACTTTCATACTGCAGCCTGTTATTTACATTGCCACCTCCAGCAAAGGAGAAAAGAAACACAAAAGCAATGATTTTTATTATAAAATCTGGTTTACCTAATCACAGATGCATACAATGCACTCCATGGAAATGAAGCAGTGGTTTTAGTATCTTTACAGGGTTTCTAACTTAGGAATTTGTTTGCACATAATGAATGTTTGCAAATGGGTAATATTTCTCACCTTGGATGTGGAGTGAAGCTTTTGAATATATTAAAATAACTCTTTCTTGGGTGGGGAGTGAGCACCTAAGAATCTTGTTGTGAGAGGCATTTCTTGTTTTCACACTCCTGAGAGAAAAATTACTTCATCTATAAATGTTTTTTCCTGAATTTAACTTGTTTTTCCACTGTGTTTTTTAACTGCTTTGATACCCCCTGTGTTGAGCATTCTCTTTCCTTTCAAAGTTAGACCCCTAGTGTTTCAAAGCTTGAATTCAGTATATCATGGTTTTGCAGTTACTTGCTTGAAGTCCAGAGCTTTGGCTGGTGACATTACACAATGGAAACCAGAGAAGTTTCTGATGAGGTCTGTTGAATCTCAGGCTTTCATAGTCTCAGGGATGACACAATGGCATCTTTCTACTATTTAGTAAGAACTGTTGCTAGGCTGCAGCAAATTCCCTTGCTTGTGAACTACCTTATTTCCTTGGGTCTCTCAGGGTGGCAGTGAGTTTAGGGGGAAAAAATTTTTAAAGAGGTTTATTTTAAAAACAACAAACATTTAAAGAAGTTCTGCCTGTTTCCAGTGAAAGAACAGGTATCACAAAGGAAAACCAGAGAAAGAAGCTACTGCATCTGTTGAAAACATGAGGAGGGAAGAGATAAAATAGTTTAATCTTATTTCACTTCCAGAAATCTTGTTAAACCATTTTTTTCCCAATATGGTTCTTTTTCTCTGTGTTTATTTTAATTCTTTTGTGTTTACCAGGCAGCATCCTAAAACCTCATAGAAATCAATAGGAGCTTTGTGTATAAGGAGACTGCTCCACTGTGACTTTCAAGAACAACTTTTTTTCTCTGGGTGCCCTTGACCAACGCTGCGCTCTTGGGGTTATGAAGAGCTATTCTCTGTCAGGACAGGCAAGGGGAAAGAAAAGACAAAATGAGAGCCCAAAATATCAGTGGTGAGAGCCCACAGAGCAGTTATGCTAAAGCTTCCTTCTGCACTATAGGTACATGTTCCAGTGGACTCATTTTCAGTGTTTTCTCTATCTTATATCCCCTAAATGACATATTTGGCAATATCAGCCTCATGCAGTCACAAACATTCTCTGAAAACATTGGCAGGAAACATTGGTGGGAAAATAATTCACTTGGAACTTGGAAAAGGCTAGACAATGAGGAAAGCCATATAGATACTTTCTCTACTTTTTTAATTTTTCCCCACTGGTCTGTCATGAAGTCATGACAGCAAACAGGGAGGTGGTTTGCTGTACTGAGTACTGTTAGAAGGAAAAAAAATATTCAAGATGAAATAAGCAATGGGCACAATACATTGCACTATTTCAGGCAGAAATTGCTGCTACATGGACTCAGACTTTCTAATGGCTTTTCACAATCAGCCATCTGTAAGCCTCCAATTGGTATGGTGCCGGCAGTATTTTGAAATGCTATAGAACCTCACGGTGTCTGGAAATACCCACAGTACATACCATGCAACCATAAACCATAAAAGTGTTGAGGAGGATTCAACAGAGTTATATAAAAAAAGAATTGTTGAAACATGCAGAAGGTGGCCAGAATGGAATAAGGTTCATCCAAGTGCAGATGATATTGTCTGCAACCTTTTAAAATTGCCCTACCACTGTGGACATTCTCACTTTGAGAAATAATAATCAAAAAAATCTTGGTTACAACTTCAGCTAACAGACATTAAAATGGATTAAAACAAAATACTCGTAAAAGAGTTTTTGTGAGAAGATGTGATGGAATCATGTATCCTAGTATTCTCCATTCTCATTGAAGTCTTTCTCTTAACCACTTTGGTTATATTTCAAATGGAATTACATTTGTGTATTAGTACCTGACCACAAATTATGGCTGAGTCCATGTATCTATAAAGATATTTTGAGAAAATAATGTAAAATTTAGAATATTGCTAGTTTGTTGTTATGCTGGGTTAGACAACCTCTTTCTCAGCAGGAGACATTGTGAAAGTAAATTCCTTAATGTTTGCAAGGTGATGCCACTTGGCAAATGTGGAACGATCATGGAAAAACTGCAAAATTTTCAAGCAGCTGCACTTGACAGTATGTCAAATTTATCATATCATTTCAGCATGCAAAATTGAGAGAGAATAAAAATCAAAGCATTTTAGATAGTCACTTCCTAAAATAGTGTTGAATTTTCCTATATACTGATGTTTTAAAATGTCTGTCTTGCTGTCTTGTTTTTTCTTCTAGCTTTTACCCAAGACAATATATTTCCCCCAGTTTTTCACTTTGGTTTAAGAGGGGGGAAATAATTTTGTTTTAAATTGACCTTATTTTTTTAACTTCAGTCAGAAGGAAATTGAAAATTCTACTCCCCAGAGCTTTTTTCTGGAGCAGATTCTGTTAAGAACAGGTGGAACAGATACTTTCTGGCACCCTTTATGTCATTTAGTTGATTCTGTAATCACAGGCTAATTAAAAATGTACCTCAATTTGCAAGTTGTTAGTTTCTAAAGATTCTTTGGATCTTACTAGCTGGAAAAAAGTTGTTATGCGTCTCCTTAGCATTTGTATAGATAAAATCTTTAAAGTGTATATATTCGACTTCATAAACTATATATTGAGAAAGAGGACAACGTATATTTTAATTTAGAGGATTATTAACTGAGCTTGTAGCTGTTACTTTATAATCCTTATTGTTGAGTTGCCTAAGAAAGTACTAAAATTTTCAGATTCTCAGCAGAATTTTTTGCTTTTTTCCTAAAAGATTTAGTGAATTTGTAGCACAGAGAAGGAATTAAAAAAATAAAATCTCAGGGTCTTTCTGAAAATGTAGGTACATAGTTGTTGAGATAGATGGTATGGAAACATGCTTTTCTATTTGTGGAAAAAGTTTGGATTACAGAAAATCATGACTAGATGTGGATCTCTTTCTTCACTCTTTACTTACTAAAGTGTAGGAAGAAGGCAAAAGCTGTGAAAGTATTTTTGGTAGCACTAACACCGAGAACCAGCAGATGATTTTTATACATATATGGCATGCTTTTATCAATGATGCTTTGTGAATCTGTTCATAACAGATTCCATCATCAAACTTAACTTATGATAATTTATAAAGTAGAACGTCATATTAACAGGGGTACAGAGGCAGAGGTAAATGTTTTTCTAGCATCTATGATACTTTAGGTAGACAAGTTAGTAAAAATGGCTTGGTTCCTGAGAAATCGAATACAATTTAAGACAGACATAGGTAATTCTATAAAAGTATGCACATGACCATTTGATAAGTCACCTTAACTGTAGGCCGAAAGTTACATTGTCTGCAGTAGAAGATATACAGTATTGTTTAAAAAAATCAGAGTAAATCATTGAACACATTTGAAATTGGTGCAAAATCTTTCTGAATAAACCCCACATTCTCTTAACCCGTGGAAATCAAAGGTTAAAAGTAAAAATATGATATAATAGCTTAGTAGCAATAAAAATACACTTTAGAAAGAATCTCTTTGAATTCTGTAAAGTGTTTCATAAAATTTGGTTAAATGGAGCCTGACAACTTCAGTCTTGCATTGCATATGCTGCTAGATACCTCAGCCTCGCTTACCAAGAAAGCTGAAGGAAGTTCTTTGTCTGCAACTGATATCTATACAAATAGATGATGTCTACAGCTTTCTTAGTAGGAACCCTGTGAGTTATAAAATCTTGGCAGATTCATCCAGCTCTCCCAAACGCAGATCTAATAAGGGCATCTCATTTGGTTTAATCATATTCTTTCTTTTTTTAGTCTGTCTAGACTATTTTAACAACCATAGAGTTGTACTTTGCTCATGGTGGGTAGCATGCTTCTATTTGCGGATGGTATTTCAGGTTAAGTTTCTAATTTGGAATGTACCAGAACTTGGATGCAAACATCTGTTTGACTTTGTGCTACAACACATTTTCCTGTATAAAATATGAAGTTAGAAACTAGCTACACCAGAATTAAAGACCTACTTTTCCCTTTCAGTTAGAAGAACTCTAACTGAAAAAGCAGTATGCCTTTCACTTGCAGAGGTGAATTGTAACACCTTGAATGAATCCCTGGAAAAAATCTATAAATGTCTATTTATGTGTATTAGATATAGATTATGATAGGATATTTTCAGATGTCAACATCACTTAAATATCAATATAAAATTATTGTATTGAGATAATTTATTAATATTATATATAATGGATTAAAAAACAATAAAGAAGTCTAATCTCATCCTATTTATCCTACACTTTACAGACCTAAAATATTTTTTAAAAAAACAACAACAAACAAACTGCAGGTACACTAGAAGGAATTGTTTCTGCAGATTTTACAAAGATAGAATGGTATATATACAGATAAGAAAGAATATTACACCCTATATTCCCACCCTCTCTGTGTTAGCTACCACCCTTCAAGTTGTCAGGAGTTGTTTCTCTGTTCTTAATTATAAATTTCAATTCCTACTTCCTACCACATTTCCCCAAAATAAGACCTTCCTGGGAAAAGGCATGTGGAAATAAGTTGTCATCGAAGTCTTCAGTATGTAAGGAAAAAAACTTCCTTTTCCAAAATGCCGTTGTTATTAATAATGGTACTTTCTACTTAATCCCACAGTATTTTGCTCTTCCAAATCCTTCAATATTTCAGGATTTCACATCAAGGAGATTAGAATATGCATTGTTTCTGAATACTTCAAACTGCCTTTCTTCCTAAACCAAGGACACAACTAAAGACATAGTTTCTACTGTTTTGAAGGTATTTATCTTCAATTCTCAGTCTATTTAAGTTCAGGTGGGGAATGAAGTTAGAGAGACATTAAAAAAAAGAACAGAGAAAGGAAATGTGACACACTTTCACAAAGCTCTGGTGATCAGAGAATAAATTTGAGTATAGGAGGTTCAGGATATTATATTTTTAAAGCTATTTTGCATGGCATTTAAAATTAAATAATGATTTCGCAAGCTAGTCTTAGAGGATAGTGTTTTCTCTGTCTGGGGAGATGTGCCAAGTTATGTCTCCTGTAAAGAATAGGACTTGTCTCAAGATTTTATGTTGTGGTTCTCTTTCCAACACAAGATCTGGAGGTGGAAGATAATTTTATACTTCCAATATATGAATGATTGACAGTGTTACATTAGATATTTTCCCATTTTTCTGTGGAACTTCTTGGAAGGATTGTCTTGGTAGCCAGAGACTGAACTGTGCAGGAACACTTCTAAATGTTTACGCTTTGCAAAGCAATTGTTCTTCTGGACAAGGTGATTTCAAATCTCTGCTTTAGCTATTGTAACTAGACTGCCTGTATTACTCATACTTTCATGCAGATTGATGTGTCCCTTCATACTCACGTCACATGCAGTCCAAAGGTGTAAGTTATACACCTGAGGATTTATAGGTCAGACAGCAACAAACAAAAGGAGAACAAGGTTTTTGACTCTGTCAAACATCTTTACTGTCCTTAGATCCTACTACCTGCACTTTAGTTTTTGCATTAGTCACAGCATTTCACAGGTCTCTGGTATACTGCTGCAGCAAGAAAAGCAGGAATTAGTGCATATCTACATAACTTATTGCTGTTCTGAAGAAGTGTGCCACACGGAACTGCTAATTCATCTGGGACTGGTAGTAAAGACCTCAGTTGCCACTGCCAAAAGAACTTCAGCATTTCAGAATGGGTGTCTTGTTCAAAGCATTTTCCAAATATTCAGAAGATGGGAAAATGCATCAAATAGTAAGTTGTTATCTTTAGATTACCAATATATAAAACCCATAGATGGCTGCAATTTTCCACTCTTTCTTAAATGCATTTCTTTACACTCTTTTTTATTATACCCTTTAGAGGAGCTGACAGACAGAGAAAAAATAGCTCAATAAAAACCACTGGAAACATCTAAGGAAATCACTTTTGAGAAATACTTATGTGGTGAAATTTCATCCAGATCCTTCCCCTAACCATGACAAACATTTTTGTTGTGAAGGTACTCTTCCTTTTATAGAAGCTGACAGCACTTTCCTTTATGTAAATATTAAAGAGAGTGGTGAAAGCCACATATTGATTAAAGTGAAAGAAATAAAGAAATAATGGACTAGTAACCATTTCCCCAAACACATTTTCTTCTTAACAGTCCTAGCTTTCTCAGCAATGAAAAATATAAAAATAGAACAGTAAAAAGCATTAAATCAATACCTTTTTGCTGTAAATATACGATAATTTTAAAAGTAAATTCTTATATAAATTGAAGGTGGACTACCTTAAAAGATCTGATTTACAGAAGTATCTGCGTTCCAATTTCTCTTCAAAATGTTACCTGTACCTATTGATCTGCCATTCTGGTTTTTAATTCCACAACATCAGGTAAATTTTTCCAATAATCAGGAGCTGAAAAACTTATCAGAACATCTGTAATCAACATGTAATCAGTTTTAGAGAAAACATGGCAAGGATGGATAACAATAATAAAGACTATTTTGAGTGGTACAATTTAATGATGACGACCATGATGTTACTCAGCCACAGCTTACACTTAAGAGTTAAAAATAATTCCAGTGATGATTTTCTTCAAAATGATTGATGTAACGTGTAAGAATTGACAAGCAGTTCATTTCTTACATGACAGTTCTCATCACTTACAGAAATGAGATACGTAGGAATTGGTGTTGTACTGCTAACAAAGCAGCTATAAGTTTTTGAAAAGGAATAAGATGCTCTTTAGTAGCATTTTTTTTTCCAAAAGAAATATAAGAGTACATAATCACATTAGGACAATAACTAACAATACTTGTGGAAATCAAGACTGTACGTTTTGTGCAATGTGGTTGGGCAACTGAGGCTTGCATGTTAAAAGATCAACGCTGAGTATGTTTTAGTTTCAAAATAATTAGTTTTGTCAAATAATTAATATTTGTTCACAAGAACGAGTTAAGCACATGCAGCATCACACATGTTGTAATTAGTTGGCATGATAAGGTAATATAGACTGAAAATAACCAATTTGAGTTGCCAAAGCTGATCACTTAAGCCAAGTGAAAAAACAAACAACTTTCTTCCATAGATTTCATACACACTTATAATTAACTTTGTCTGCTTCTGTGGTTTTTTTTATATTTGAGCTCTGAATAGCCAAGTTTCATTTGGTGTGAATGTTTTTGGACATTTATTTGAGAGCTTCCTGATCAAACTTGGTGGAAGAAACACACTAAAAGTCAATTGGAAGCAAACACTAATTTTTAACATACTCAATCAAATTAAATCTACATAAACTAGACAAAATTAAAGAATATTTAGAATATTTAATATTTAATTTCAAGTGCTATCAAAAATCTGTTTGCAACTGATCAGTTTTTACAGGAAAAAAATCCTTACATGCAAGCTGCTGAATAATAAAACTTAAAGTGCACATGTTCAGATTCATTTGAGGGGATAACATAAAAACAAGAGCAAAGCCCCTCTCCTTTCAATTTATACTCTTTCCTGTCCCAGTTAAGTCAAGGAAAGCTACACTGTGGTTTAAGCAGAGTTGCTTTAGTAATGAATCCTTCTAATAATATCATCCATTATACCAGAGGTTAGATATTAGGACAGCAAGAGCTATAGAAAAATCTTTACAGGGTGGAAAATTTGAGAGATAAATTATTCATTGTAAATTATTTGCTTTAACCTGTTTTTACTGCACGCCTATCAGATAATTTACAGCTCTACATCATGATGTCGGAGATTGAATATAATCAATAGAATGAATTATTTAAATGTAAGATTCATAGTGAGGTTTCTTTATGCTCAAATTTGTCCAGTCTCCTGTGATACAGGGGAGGTAATAAGAAGTATACTTATGTTAAACATTCTGCATTTTAATGATTTCTACTGAATTTTCTGAAACTTTTCTTTTCAGGCTTGTATTTTTTGGCTTAAAAATAAGTCATAATCCATTTTGCATTTTGAAAATGTAGTGGAAATGTTTTCCTTTTTCCTTTTGTACTTTCCCATATGTATCTACAGTGTGAAAAGAAAGAGAAAAAGCAATGTACTGTGTAGTCAGTGTTACTAGAATCATTCTTTTACAGTCTTTAAAAATGCTATGCAGCTTAAAGATCTAGTGCTGCTCCTTCTGAAGCACATTAAAAGGCAAAAATTCAGTTTAATTGCAGCTAAAATCCTACTTTTTTACCACTGGCTTTGGCAAGGCCACAGTTCCACTCAGAGTAGTCATACAGTCGTCTCTTGATAGAGTGACAGATTACGGTCACTTCAGGTGCTGCTGATCCCAGTGCTTACAGGACCATGTTCTTTTAGGTACAATATAGAGTAATAGCAAGTAAAAAAAAAAAACAAAAACAAAAAACCAAAAAAAAACCAAACAAAAAAAACCCCCACAACAAACCCCAAACAAACAAAAACGAACTTCTGATACAAATAAATTAGCCATTCACTGGAAAGGCCTATAGGAAGTGAAAACAAAAGCAGTGTGACAAACTTCATACCAGTGACGCTCTTCTAAGGTTGGGGAGGAGGAAAATCTGTAGTAAGGACTCAGGAGAATGGAAGAAACAAAGTGGACTTGAGTATGGAATAGTGTGGATGAACTTGAGCAGAGTAGGGTAGACATGAGAGGAAGCAGAGAATATATGAGACAGGTGTTATAGGAGTAAGGTGATGAAAATATGACATGATACAAGAAGTCAGTACAAGAAAAGAGAATGACACTTTAGACATATCTGAATATAAATTGATTGTTTTCTGAGCAGTCTCTTTGCAAAGGGTTAACCAAAACCAGGAATATGCAGCCAGCACCAAATTCTAAAGTGTTCAAATATACACAGTTTTGAATCCCAGAGGACAGGTTACCTGCTTACATTAAATCATTAGGTGCTGTCCTGGAAAATCACCATTTGCTCAAAAAACATACTGCTAGAAGACAGATGTTGACAATAGGTTTTGTATGGTTTCCATCAAAAAGCCTGTATTAATGTGGTTAATTAATGTTCAAATAATATTTTTAGGGAAATGTTTTTGGCATATTTCTATTTAATTCTGTTTGCTTAAATGAGTTTCTGAAAGAGCACTAAATAAATAAAAGAATTATCTGAGTAGGGGCTATTATTGGGTTTGGGCATCAGATGTCTGCTAGAGTAAAATCACAGCTTCCCAAAAACTTACTAGCATCCCAAAGTAAATTAAAATCTCACTTGTATCTACTTCCTGCAGCAAAAAGTTACTGATGAGACTACAAAGATTGAGAAATACTGGAAAAAAGTTTCTCATCCCATTTTTGTTTGGCTTTTCACAAAACGATGAAGAGGGAACAAGTAAGACTTTTTGTGTGCATATATAATACATTTTAAAGGAAAATTGGAATATGATTTTGGGTGTTCTCAGTGGTACGTGCACTATTTGAGCATACTGCTTTTAGCATGTTAAACTTTCTAGCAAATCTTTTTATATGATACGGGGCACAGTGTAGGAACTGCAGGTTTTGTGATCTCTCAGTAACAATGAAAATGTTACTATACTAAGTTTCGTTCAATTCCCTTGTCTCAGCACAGAACTGAAAAATAAACAGACAAATTAAAATTATTTTTGCATTAAAAGTGCCTAGTAAGACTTCAGCATGAAAATTCCCATAGATTTAACTACAGAGTAAATGTCCAGTTCTTTTGAAGATAGACTAGGAGGGAAATGTAGGGCGAAGACCCTGAAGCAGCCATGCAACAGTGATTGCTGAGAGCCAAGGCACACACTCAGGAGACCAGGAATGCACATTCTAATTTTCAGCAGCAGAGAACCAAATGAAGTTTTCCACTGTCCCAGAGAATGTCCTAAAATTGAACTATCCGTTAAAACACTGGGAAAGGTACCACAACTGGGGTTTCTGTCCTTAAAAGTCATCACAGAGGAAAATTACTAAGTAATCTCTGCAGGCAAGACAGGTCAAAAAATGAATTCAGGCAGATTTAAACATGCTCTGTAGATGAAGCCACTCAGTCTTAAAAAAAAATAAAGAAATTTCTGCAGAACATTAGACTACTTGTAAGCCTGAATGTCAGAATCTGAAGTGCAATTAAACTTCAGATGCATTCATGTTGAGTCGATAGAGGAAAAGAAGTTCTAGAGATGGCTTTGAATTTGTGTTTATAAAATGGTAGAAGCCCAGGAGAGTCTATGGACCTAGTTTATAAGGTTGCTTATGGTTGCATGACTGGGGGGGTGGGGGGTGGAAAGGAGCTGAAGTCAGATTCAAATACAAGGCTGACTTTAAGGCTTTAACAACCTCATCATTAGATCTGTACTCAGATTTTCTTGAAGTTTTTCCTCATCAGGTACCTATATAGTGCATATATGGGTGATGGAACTTTCATAATTCCTTGTGGAAAATTCCATTGTCACAGTGTGGATGCAATGAACTCCTCTAAGATTTATCCAGGAGAGGAATTTCAGATGTCTTGTTCCTATCCTTGGTGGTGAGAGTATCTCTTGTTTCTTGATTAAAAATAAAGTTTCCTTGTAACCTTAAAATTTGATATGTGCACATGAGATTCAGTGTGTGAAAAGATAGACTAGACTTTCTAGATAGACTAGAAAGTCAGTCAGTGTTTTGTGGTGAAAAACAAAGATATACCTTCAGTTTCTGAGTCAGGATGTACTGTATAGGCTAAGGAATAAAACCAAGGCTCTGCAGGGATGTGGCAGTCTATCACGTGTTGCCTGCACATGTGCTTGGGTTTTAAACATGCAATTCATGCATGACAGATACAAAAATATAGCGAGGCTGAATAAATGGGGTAAAAGAATGGGATGGATAAAGCAAAAGCACAATATGCCTGTGATTTACTGCATCATTTTGGGAAAGTTACCAGCTGAGCTAGAGTCAGACATCAGAATTACTCAGTTGTCCGTACTAGATTTTCTTCCCGTAAGTCAGATGCACAACATGGTCACCTGGCATAAATCCCCAAGACAGGCTTCTGAGAGGGACATTATGGAGTGAATACAACAGTAAATGTGATTCTAATTTGCCTGTGATTATGAAAGTCAAGTACACTTAAATACCTCTCTCCATTATGAAAGATCAAATAATTATTTTGATCAACTAATACATGAGATAAACTGGAAAAAATGCCCATGAACAGAAAATACAGAAAAAGACTTAGAAGTATACAGGTATAAGTGGTATGGACAGGAAAAACAAAGACATCACTGATCCTCAAAACAAAGTCCTATGTTTTCAATTAAACTGTATAGTTTCTATTAAACTTCCTAATGCCACAGCATTTTTGCAGTATTTTCAATTCTTTCATTTCATTCATGTAACGACTTGCTGAACTGGAATATCATCGGTATTATTGCCAGTTTCTGAAGAAAGAGGACAAGGTAGAGATATTAAGCGACTTGCTTAAGGCCTCTTATCAGGTCTCTACCAGAGCTAGGATTACAGTTCGGAAGTTTTTGACTTCTTGTTTGGTATTTGGCAGCCTAGACTGTGACATTCCTCAAATCCAATTTCAAATTTTTATAAAACAATAGAGGAAACATAGGGGAGCAAAATTCTAGTAAAAATAATGTTACTGAAAGTTTCCTCAGAGGCTTTAGTAGCATAAAATTAGCTGAAATAGTCCATCGATGAGTTCGTTATAGGGATCTCAGAAGAAATTAAGATTGGATGAGATTGGATGCTACTTCAAAAAAGCATGACAAATTTGTCAAAATAATCTTCTTCCCTTAAGAAAAAATTTGAAAAAATTATTCATATCCACCAAGCTATGTTTAATATCATGTGTCCCAAAAAACAGCTTAGTATATAACAGAGAAGGTTTGGAATGAGAACTCTGTTGTAGGGGAAACATCTAACATGGGTACCCTTAATAGACCTGGTTTTAAATAATGGCTTTGAATTGTAATGCATTAAAAAAAAAAATGCTGATTAAAATTTCAGAAGATGTTGTCATATGGGACTGTAAACTCCCTTGAGAGCAGAGAAAACTGGTGAAGTCTATTAGGATGGTTAGAAATATAAAAATGATAGTAGGAGACTGTCTCACTTGCCAAGGCTCATTTAATCCTCACAGTTATATGAAGCTGAAGAGAAAGCAAAAACACAGAGGAAGCAACACTGCCAAATGAGACCAAGCAACCCTAGAGTACATGAGATTAGCTTGAAATGTCATATGACAGCAAATATAGCTAAGATTGTTTTTAGGCAATCCATAGTGTCACCAAGTGAAGAGTGAGAGAGCAGTCCTGCACCTTTTACTGTCACTGTACCTAAAACTGAAGATTGAAAACAGATTTAGGCCATAGAAACTGTAGAAAAGTCAGAAATGCATTAAAAATTATTAAGAAGCTAGCAGGAATGACTGATGAGGGAAGATTAAAATAGCTTGCTGTATAAATGATAAATGATGACTTGGAGGAAATGAGATAGCTGGCTACAAATAGATCTGGTCAAAATATTAGAAGTGAAGGGGAAAGTCACCAAGTTTTGTTTGCCTTTTTCTTAAGAAAAGAATAAAAAATAAAATTGTTCAGTTTTATCTCCAGGAGCCTGATTGACAACACATAAAAGCAGCACATCCCAAAATGAAAAGCTTCCAATATTAGCTTCCTGGATAGACATATTCAACACATAGATCACAACTAAGACACGTTAAAGAAGAGTATGAATGTTGACCTTTATTTGTCTGTCTTATGTTAGTGTCAAAATATTGTGATTGTACTTTTTTTCCTGGAGATGTTTTAAAAGGTGTGAGGGGAAAATACCAGGTGTCCCATTCTGGAATTTGCTATGTTGTAACCTCAATGTCCATGTCTGTTCCCTGGAAAAGCGTATCTCTTGATGGGATTAGACAGTTAGGTAATGTAATATCTTTACCCTATTCCAGATTTCACTTAGAATCCCAAATAAGTCTTTATTTATTTATTTTATTTTTTTTTTAATCTCATTTTAGTATTTTCCCCCTGAATTTACTGTGCTGTTTACACAGCTATACTGGTATGTGCTATCACAGTTATTTTCTTATCTTAGCCAACAGGATTATGGTTTGATTTTGCAATTGATCAATAGAGAAAGCCTTGTATTTAAAAGGGATTAAATATGATGGGGGAAAGGGACCCATATCTGAGTGCTCATCGAATAATTTTATTAGGGAAATTTATTTCTTTACATGATTATGTAGGGCTATTTTCTATATCCTGAGAACAAAGAGCATATGAATGGGAGGGAAAATCCCTATAAATCTCCACTGACAGGTTTCATTTTCTTCTGCCTGTTTGGGTGGGAGAAGATCCTGGCACCATGAGCTAGTGCAGGTCAATAAGAAGTGATAATTTCTGTCCATTTGTACAGACTTAGACCTTATCCTCTTTCCTCTCCCTCCTTGGAGGTTGTGCTGCTCCTGAGACAGAGTGCATGTCTCCCCTGCAGTCTTTCAAATGTTTAAACAATTAACCCAAATGAATGTATTAGTGAAAGTATGTTATGATATTTGGCTGTATGGTGTTATTAATATCTAGTTATTTTTCCTTTTTTAAAAAATCAGACATATTTTATTCACCCTCCCAAAAGAGAGAGTATTTGTCTCTTTGAGAACAGTGTCAACAGATGAAGTGCGATCTATTACATCATTTTATTTTTTAGTCCTTTGTTTTCTACAAGATGTGGCATAGCAAGTATTGATGCGTTTTGTCATTTATACGGCTCCAGAAATCCCAGCTTAAAGGGAGCATTGTCTGTGTTATAGACATGATGTGTCAACACCTTCTTAAAAATAATTGAAAGGAAAACTTAAAGCTAATTCATAAAAATAAAACAAAAATAGAAAGGCAGGATATCTTGGGGAGAGAGAGGTGAAGCAGATTCTTTAACTTTAATGAGAACTGGAAAAGCCCAGAATATTTTGATGTGGATTTAACCAGCCATCTTATGAATAGCTTTTTTCTTTATTTGTGTGACCTAGAGATAGCAAGTCATTAAAAAAGAAATTAAATATAAAGAAGAAAGGATTTTCCAAGACAAAATATATTTTATCTGATAATGTTCTGTTCTCTCTCTTCCCTGCTTCCATCCCTCCCTCCCACCATGAAATATTCAATATTCTTAATTCCAACAGGTATGTAAAATTTTACAGGGATTTGTCAAGGACTGAATTTAACTGAGATAAAATAGTTTTTAATGACAGCTTATTAAAGGAATAACATTAATATTGAATTTTCTCCATTAATATTAGTACCAATGCAAGACAAATCTATGCTGATTTCACCCACAGAAGGACACTTGCAATATTTAAACACCTTAAATTTGTCTGCAACACTACAAAAGTATTAATGTTGTCACTGTTGTTAAAAAGTAGTTCAAAAGGAGAAAAATATATTATGGCCTTAATTTCTTTTAATATTTATTGATTCTTAAACCTTAAAGACACTAAACCACAGAAGAACTCAACTATTAAAGCAAGGTTTGAACCTTGATTGTTGCGAAAGTTCAGCTGTTAACTGAGACTGGATAACAGAAGGGCAGACACAAATTGCTTGGAAATGCTGAAGAGAGCACCATGTGTTTTGCAACCATGTGTTATAGTGCTGCATTTTGTCCATCTAAGGACCAATACGTGATGTTCAATATTTGCCAGACTGTCCATGTTCAGATTGACCCCCAAATATCCTAGCAATTAATTTTTCACAGGCTGTACTTTTTACTGTGGATTTCATTGTGGAGACAGACATCACAGTCTAACTATGTGTCTATTTAGGTCTTTTTCTGTCTTTCTTGGAAGGATTTTGTGATTATTAAATGTGTATAATGCATCTTACTATGCAAACTTCATTATTGTAAATAGTAAAAATCAAGATTTGGAATTTAATGGTGCTTAGATAAGCTACTGATTATGGGAATTTTCAAACTTAGAAATCTTTATCCATAGAATGAGTCTTTTGCTATCACATAGATATAGTACAAAGTGTTGATTTCCTGACTCAGCTCTACACATGATCTCAAACGGATTTTTTTTGAGGGGGGGGTTGGGTGTGTGTGTGTGGGGGTGGTGGTGAAAGTGTGTTTCATTTTTCCTAATATTTTCTTTGAAAACATAATGAGTACATAGAAATTTTATATTAAATTGCTCTCCATGTAAGTGACATGTTTCTAATGTCTTTTCAGAAAACATTGAAGTGTTCAAATATTATCAGTTTACTTGTTTCAGTTTTTCCTCAATAGACTCTAATTTTTCCTGAAGTCACTGCAAGTAATATTTAGTTCATTCAAAGATATAGGGTTTTTCTATTTGCTTAAAAAAAACCCAAGTGTTTTATTTACAGAAGAAAATAGCTCCAAGATAAAAGCACATAAATATGTAGAAACTCCTCTAAGTATTACCAAACTTGTTGGACACAAATCCTTTAAAAGTGAAAGTAAGTACAGATCTTATAAAAAAAACAACAAACCAAGCCCCTAAACCATCAATATAAATTTTTCCTAACTTCTTTTAAAGATATTTATTTTAAAATAAAATATCTTCTTTTAAAGATATTAATTCTAACAGAATTCTTACACATCAGCCTCATTGTTTATTCTGCATAGGAAAATGCATAATAATAATTTCAGAGACAAGTTAGCAGTATTCAGTAGAAATTTAATTTGGCTGATGAATTCCAATCAGTCTTTTAAGATGAGAAACAGTTGTACAACTAGGAAGATGCTGAAGTGAATTGCTCTCAAAATCCCTTTAAACAGCTTAAGTCCTCAAGTCTCCATATGTCCCAAGTTGTTTTGCAGTTTGACCAAAATACTGCCTCTTCAAAGATAAATTTTGAATTTTGCGGTGAAGAGTCATTGGTAGAATGTGTAAGCAGCACAGGAAGCAGAGATCCAACAAGACTATCATAGTTCCTTCTTGCCTCTACCCTTCCAAAGAATTGACTTGGAGTTACTGGGATGTAGAATTTGACAATTTGTTGCCTTTCCCTTTGCTTCAAGTCCTGTGCTCTTCCTTGCACTGGGCCACAGCACAACTGTAAAAGGGATCATTGTCTTCACTATTCTGGAGTTAAGCACAGCATCGTAGCAGGAACATCTATGAAATGGGAGATGTGGGTTCAAACCTTCATCTTATGGACTGAAGATGAGTTTCATAGCCACAAAACAATGCTTTGTCATGCTTAACCAAACGTTGTCAGAAAATGCTGGAAAAGTGAGGGAGGCCAGGGCTTAAAATCTGTCCCCCTTTTCAGCACTTAGACAAATCTAAGCTTAAGTTTAGATTTGTCCCATGTGTGTGCTGGACAATAGGAACCACATTTCAGTAATTTCCATTTTCATTCTTGTTTAACATGTTAGAAATTTTAATGTTTAAAGCAAATTTGTAAACTTTATTCTTTGAATCAGAGATCTATGTAATAATAGAAATGGTCTAATTTATAACTTCTGTGTTCAAGTACACAAAGAACTAGTTAGTTCTGGGTAGAATAATTAAATCAGCAACAGCATAAAACAATGCTGTGTATCAGGGGTCCTCAAACTATGGCCCCCCAGGGTCCTCAATCCAGCCCCCGGTATTTACAGAACCCCCCCGCCGGGGGTTGGGGGGGGAAACCAAGCAGCCGCAGATGACTGCCTGCCACTGCATCCGCGTGCCGGCCCCCTGGATAAAAAGTTTGAGGGCCCCTGCTGTATATAATGAAGTGTATTGAATAAGTAAGCATGATGAAGTGTATTGACAGCTAGATATTATTCACAATGCATTTCCTAAAATATATGTTTGGCATATAGGGGATATTTATTACTAGCAAGGGTCGCTGCAATAATAGGAAATTAGCAAGATACCCTATTAAAGGCTGCAAGGATATGAGATGATTTCAGATACATTTCTCTCACTGCTTCATTTATTCTGCAGTTGTATGAGTTACAATGTTTGTCATTTTACTGATAGCTCCAAGACAGGTATAATTCAGTATTCACAGATGCATATTGTAAGTAAGGTGTAAGACCTACCATAAGTTCTTTCTTATTGTAATGAAGATCCCATGTACCTTTGATTTTCATTAAATATTCACAATAGTATTGTATGTTGACCAGCAAGGCAATCAAATCTCAATTATTCACGTTGGTATTATTCTCACCCTTTGAATTTCTGCAGCACGTTTTCCTGACTGCTCATTTGAATATGAGAGAACCCACTAGACAACTACTTTTCTTTGTGTTATTAAAACATTGCAAATTTGCATTGCAAAGAACAACTACAAGAGAGAAACATTCAATGTCCTATTCAAAGTCTATTTAAATCACTGCATAGCAAAACTGGGAAAAAAAATATAATGAAGATTTTTATGACATGAAGAAAGGAATAGTTCCCTAAATCCCATGTTAAATGACTAAACAATACAGGAAATATAGCATGCAGTACTCTGTGTTTTGAAAACAGTTGTGATGGCAATAATTAAAAGAGTTTTGTTGCGTATAATTTTCATGCAAGTCTTTTCTAAGCAGAAGATTTTCTGTAGATTGTGTCCCCTTGTTATTTTTATTATTAGTGCGTCAGTTGTACCCAAAATGTACCAGCCGAGGTGCCATCCTTGTGTGATGTGCTGTATAAAAATACACATAGAGACAGATGAGTCAAAAAAAAGCAAGTCTGAAGTCTAAAAAGTGGAAACAGAGGCACAAAAAAAGTGTCTTGCTGAGAGTCATAAGCGGGCGAGTGGAAGAGACAAGCCTACCAGCCAAGTCCACTACTTCCTGGACCAGTAGTCTTACTTGTGAGACACTACCTCTGTGAGTTTAGTAAAATCAGTTCAGCTACACAGCTGATAAATGTAACAGAAAACATTAACAAAATGTTAAGAATTATGTAATAATATAGATATAGCTTTTTTTCTGGATGTTCTCAAAGACGAACACAATACTGTCCATGTCAAGTTTTCCCAACAGAAGTGCTATTTGCACAGTGAAGTGGTGTGTGTCCTGGAACCACAAGGGATACCAGTGGTTCCCTGTTCACCAGCTACTTGACTGCAATAACATTTTATGCCTAGCTACTCTACCATGTTACCTCATCAGTCTGGGTCATTAGGGCTTTTGAAGCTAACACGGCTATGCTATTGTCACTTTGACTTCTGTGTAAATACAGGTATATCTAAGATGGGTTTAGACTTGCTAGCTCCCAGATAATATCAGCAGTCTATTTAATGCCAATATGGATCTCAATGTCCATTATATTTATGTTTTACAGGTGGTTTGTCTTCAAACTGTTATGGTACCAAGCCTACTATTACAACTGCTCACAATACGCAGGTTAACTATATATAGATGTGATTTCAACACACATGATCTGCACAGCTACCTAGAAATATACACTATTGAGTCTGTGATATGATAAAGCTAAGAGGCTTTTGGTCAAGGCGGTTTTCCTGGTTTTCCATGATGAATGTTGTGCATGTATACAGTATCTTATGTTCCCAGAATGTATTTAAAATCGATAAACTTACAGGAAAACATATTTTTTCTAGTTTTCTACAATATTTTCTCTAAATGTTGCGCTATGAAGGAAGCTGTCATATTAAGTTGTTAAACAAGTGAAAGCTATTTGACTGATAGCCCCATTGCTTGCATTCATTTAACACAGCAGACTGTTTGCCAGGACTCAGCCCACATGGCTCCTTTGTGTGTTCTTGCCTGAAGGGTGGGGGTTTGGATCCTGTGTGCTGGAGATGGTCAAAGTGCCCATGGCTGCGGCTGCGGCTGTTTTGTTCACCAGGAATTGTGCAGAGTTCAGTGACAATGGTTTCTTTTTTCATCAGTCTAGCTTAATATATGGTAGCTATTGATTTAAAATATGAAACTTCTGCTAGTCAGTGTCAAGCTTTACTCCAGAATAGAAGTCATTATTCCTTTTCATCTTGAGAAATGAACTGAGCTTTAACTGCGAGCAGTATTTAACTGCATTCTCTTCTTGCCTGAGCTGTTACTGTGATATGATCAAAAGTATGAACAGGTTAAAAAATAGTAACATAATTCTTAGCTGTAAGACGTGGCCTATATTTGACTGCTGTCTTAGTGACCTCCTTCTTACAAAATGTTTTCACCATGTAGAGGTATGCATATTTTTGGCATTTCTGTTGTCTAATATAGCTAAAGAAAACCCAGCAGCAACATGGGACAACTTCTTTCATTTCATCTCCATCTAAGTAAATTGATGTAAATTAAGGAAACCTGCTGGCAGGTGGAATTTGCATATATATTAAGAAAAATCAGGTGCACTTCGGAAGTGTGAGGTTAGATGAACATAAGAAGTAATTTGTTTTGTTTTCTTTTGCCAAATCTTTCCCAGGAATAGTGTGGATATTTCCATTTGAGATATGTCAGGATGTATTTAGATTAGTGACCTTAAAGGAAAAAGCAAAGCAGCAAGCAAATCCGTGTCCTGTAACTAAGCAAGGTTTTTTTCAAACTATTTAATTCTAGCAACATAAGCCACTGTCTCTTTTTTTTTTTTTTTTTTTGTACTGAATTAATAGGGAAAATTGTTCTGATAGAAACATATTGATTGCAGTAAAGAACTGTATGTTACGTGCCCTGCACTCTCACAGTAGTCAACGATATTTAACTGTTAAGAAGTGTGCTCTGGCTAACACTCACCAAACAAAAGCAGAGTTGTCTTTCATTTTTAGAGTTTGTTCTCTGCATGGCCTTGAATGTTCATTTATTTGACGTAAGATAATGATTCATTCTCTTGCTTTGCAGTTTCTAGACAGCCAGGTACTTAAAAAGTCAATACTGAATTTCTAAGCAAAAATCCACATATGATTACAGTAAGCTCCAGTACCACAGCATTACATTAAAAGATATATTGTTATATTTTATATCTATAAAAGTAAGAAGTTTTAACTTGACTTATGAACAGTATTTTAAAATGTGCTACCTTGGTTTATTGATAATAATTTTTAGAGAGTATAACTCTTCCGAGTCTAGATTCAACCTAAGTGGAAAATGAAAAGTGAATTACAGTGGGGAAAATCACCTAAGTCAGGAGAATCTGCATGTTTGAAACATAATTCTTCTTTGTTCTTTATTTAAGGGCTAAAGCCAAGTGATCCAACCATGACTGGCAAAACACAGACCAGCAACGTCACCAATAAGAATGACCCAAAGTCCATCAACTCCAGAGTCTTCATCGGCAATCTGAATACAGCCATTGTCAAAAAAGGTGACATCGAAGCAATCTTTGCAAAGTATGGGAAAATAGTTGGCTGCTCAGTGCACAAAGGTTATGCATTTGTACAGTACATGAGTGAGAGGCACGCAAGGGCTGCAGTGGCGGGAGAGAATGCCAGGATCATTGCAGGGCAGCCACTAGGTAAGGGCTTGTTCATATCATTAAATATAGTTTTCTCTTTCATTTCTGTTTGAAATACCATCTGCTGCTGGTGCCTTGGGGACTAGTAAGTTTGTTTTGCCATTGTTCCATCTAAATGCCTTTCCAGGATGTTGGATCTGGCAGAATTTTCAGAGTGTTAGATGTTACCTAGATATTATGAAATATTTAGTGCTATAAGCTGCTGATTTATTAAATGTCTCACTTCTGACTGCTTTATACTTCTCTATGTAATCCCATTGCAGTGAACATGATTACTCGTGAGGAAAATACAAGTATTTTCTCTTAGACTCTAGTTAGTAAATTTAATGTAATATAACAAGACTTATCTAGTAGATGTCATTACCTTGCATTTAATGAGTCCAAAATAATATACAGCCCAGTGGTCTGCCAGATATTATACAGAAGCAAAAGAATGAGTTTTGTAAGACCTTGAAATTGTACCAAATCAAACCATAGTGCTGTTATTCATTTGGAGAAGTTTATTATTAAATCTTAGGTTGACGTTATTCCCACATAATGTTGCAGATGCTGTTCATCTGAACTCAAATTTTTTTTAAAAAAAGTGTAATATTTTTGTTTTCTAGTACTTTGTCATGAACACTTACGTAAGATCTGGTTGTTTCTTATTGCAAGTATTACCTCTGCAAGCTATTTGCAATTAGATATAGAGGCTGTCAATGATAAAATCATCTGGAGCACAATACTAACTCCATCTGTCATATATATAGTAATGATGGATAGTACAGCAAGATGTTTGGTAGGAGCCAGAGATCTTTCACTAGACCTCTGAACTATATTGCTCAGATCTAAACCCATGTGCTAACAGTTATGTCAGTTGAAAAGGTGAAGTGTAGCTAGTGCTTTGGCTGTAACAAATCATAAAGAATGGATATGGCTTATTCATTTTCAGTTTATCAGGCTGTGGAAATCTATTTTTCTGATTATTTGTAAAAATTGAAACATTTGTATTAGATGGGTTGCTGTTTAGTACGGTTGCTCAACAATATTTCAAGTTTTATAACCCCTGTATTTTGGGTTCAAAAGAAAACCAGATTAAAGAATTCCAACTACACTTTAGGGGAGATTATGACTTTTTTAGGAAAAGCTATATATATGAGTGAAATAAAGAACTGAAGTGGTAAGAGCAAGTAAGCAAAGTCAGTCTGTGGGATGGCATTATTAGTAGTTTCCTGGAGCGGTAATCTCAGAGCAATAGGCCATGTAATGCCATCAGTGCATTATTTACAGCTCCTTGCACGCTGGCCTGACCATATTTTTTAAACTGTGTTTTCCTAAGGCAACAGATCTGTTATTACTATGACTACTGTTGCTAGTCTTTTAGTATTTCTTGTGGCATCTATAATATGCCAAGTGTTTTGTACAAAGAGATGCCCTTGCTCTACTCAGAGTACTTTTGTGCTTTGTATAGAAGGTAAGTGAAGTTGTAAAAGAACTTAAGGGCAAATAATTACATGATTTGTTCAAACCTGATAATAATAACAGAAATTTTATTTGATATTAAGTTTCAACTGTATAATCTTAAAATACTGTGATTATTCTGCAGTCTTGTGGTGGCGTATTTCATGCTTCAATTCCTGATGTATCAAAGAATATAAAGAATAAGTAAGGTGAATTTGGGTTTTTTTTAGCTGTTCCAAACCTCATTTACTCTTTCTGTATATGAAATACAGTTGTCATCGGTATTGTTTGACAAAGAAAATTACTTTGTAAAACTGGTACTTCCCGTTAGACAAACTGTTTCTAGGAATTCTTTTTATTGGCAGTGGACATTAGCAGTCACCTCAGAATAATGAGGGGGCAATAGATAAAATCAGCTTGGCATTATGACCCAGAAGAATAACTTATGTGAAAACTTTGCATTTGAATGGAAGGAAGTAACAGGTAGACTCATTACTGTGAAACTACTTACTGAAGTATGACCTTGTTCTCTGTCATGAGAACCTTGCATTCTGGAATAAACAGAACACATGATTTTATACAACAGTCAAGGTATTGAAAGGGGACAAGAAAGGCCTTTTACAGATGTACAAATAAACTTGATTAGCATAGCGGAATTTTCCTTTAAATGGAATTACAATATGTTAGTAATATAATGAGGGCTGGATGGTAGTCAGTGGTGGAAAAAGGAATATTTGAAAAAGATTATCCCATAGTATATGCCTGATACTACTATGCACCCTAGTACTCAGTACCTCACAAAAGAAGGAATAATTTAATTTAGACTGCATTATTAATCTGCATTAGTTCTTTCATAGTTTAGGCAAAATAACCATTTATGTTAGTTCCTGTCTTCTATGGAGTCCTGCCATTCAAAATTATGATAACCTCTACAGCAGCTTTACCCATGAGTCAGAAACTGTTCACCTGTATGTAACAGAAATTAAAGATTCAACCTGTAAATTCCTCTAACTGTATCAGTGCTTCACAATTCACTGAAGATACTGTATAAATGTTTCTTCTGAGGTGTTAGGCTCCATAGGCATGTAACAAGGCATTTAGTTTAACAAATTCCTCAGAGGTAAAAATCTTAAGCATTGGCAGTGCCCTCAGCCTTGCCAGATTCCTGTGGGTCATTATAATTGGCCTGCTGGTCTTCTCGGACAACTCTCAAGCTCCTACTGATGTGTTTGGTGGCCAGTGGCGTGTAATGGCTATGCCGTGGATATTGTAACTTCAGGGAAATGGATTTCATGAGCTATGTGATTATTTCCAAGTTTTCTGTTCCATGAAGTGCCACATGCTCTAAAAAGCTGTGGGGAAGAAATCATAAAGGAACACAGAAAAACATGCTCAAGAAACGTATTTGTATTATTGTAAAGCTCAGTGTAGCTTCTTGAAGTGGTATTATATCTTCATGGAAACAGCATGTTTGCCTGCCCACAGGGCAGGGACAGGTCGGTATTCAGCACAGAAGTCTGCTTTACAATGATTATTTTGTGAATTTCTTCAGGCTGGAGTCAAAAAAATGTTCAGATTGGTCTAGGACAGAACTGCACGTTCCCTTTTGTGGGCACATACTCACATAATCCCCTCTGCTTTATCACCTCAAAAATTTTTCATCCATTTAAACACATCTATGAGTTAGCAAATATTTGCCCATATTTGCCTCCTGGCCAAACAGGGCAAAGAGACAGGGTGAATAAGAATTATTCTGAGGAAATATGGAGTCTGTCTGTGAGCTTTACCAAGGGTAATTTCACTGCTCTGTGGTGAGAGGAAGACTAGACACCTGCTGGCTCCAAAGCAAATGGTGCAAGTCCCTTGTTGCAGCTGTGGGCTGAGGAGCGGGCTGCAGCAAGAATGAAACTTTTGGTTACATGATGGAGAATACAGTTCTTCACTTTGTATTTTCTCCTGCCTCTGAAGTTCTTCACAAGGGTCACAGCAATGCTATTTAATTTAGTTATCCATTCCAGCCCATATGAATTCCATGAAGCCAAATACCACATAAAAGGCATTTAATGTTCAGTCACTTTATATTATATATTCTTGTTTACTTTACACATTTGGCAAATATATGTAATAACTTCCATTTAAAATTCTAGTACAGTTATCATAGCAACTTCTACATAATAATGTCCCTTTGATTTGCCTGGTTTATAGCTCATAGCCCTATATTTTATAATTATATGACCTAATGTTTTTCCTCTTTCACACATATTTTAAAACCAACATAATTCCTTTAACCTCAGAATATGTTTTCATTTTCACCAGAATAAGACACCTCACACGCACATGCTGTAAGGCTAGTACTTTTGGTCTCTTCTGTTGCTTTCATTAAGACACCATGGAATTTCATTCTTGGATGCTAAGAAAAAGCAAAAAATATCACAGGACCAAGATTATGAAAGACACTAGTTCTTCAGTTGATGCCCTTTTAAACTAATAAATTAGTTCCACTGTAGCTTCAATCCTGTTTTGTTGCTGTAAGTATTATTCACGTACGTCTGCCTTCAGGTCTAAATTAGATCCAGTCTCTGAGTACCAAGTGAGTGCATATTGACATGTAGCCTAAGGTAAGATGGTGGTTGCAGATAATTATTTTGGGTGACATACTCTATTGCACATCCTTTTGAGAAGCACAGAAACCCTGCAGGGGCTTTCTAAACGATGACTACCCAGTAGAAAACATCCAAGGAGAAGAGCAGGTAATAAAGAGAGACTTTAGAGAGACTCAACATGTATGTCTGTTGTAAATTGAATTGATGTGACAATAGGGCTGTTTTTCCTTTTGTTTCCCTTGTCTCTACTCAAAACAGATCTTCGCTATTTTATATTTGTAATGTTAACCAACGCTGAGAGCCTTTAACTTCATATTTGCAGAACTAGGACTATCCAGAGTGAATCAATTTTTCACTTCAATCTAAAATCCAGACAGCATTAATCACATCATGAATGTTTGTATCTAAAAAAGAATAAATACTTAGGCTGCTTTAGTGAACTTGTTTGTGAAAAATGCACTTTGGCTTGAAAAATGATACATTTATCCAAATTTTCTTAGTGACTAAGCTTTCTTTAAACCGATGGTACATTAAGAAAGGAAATGCAAAACTGAATTAGAGATTATTCAGTTTTAACTTTGTCATCAGCCTTTAGTCAGTAGCATGCAAGTACAACAACCACTCATTTGTACAAACATAACTCATGGCTTATTGAAGCAATCTTGTTACTCTTACCCATCTACCTCCAGCTACCATAATGGCCCTATATACCTGTGAGGGATAACAGGAAAGCAATGCTATATTGTTTTAAAGTGTATAGGGGAGGGGCAAGTGGAAAGGTTTCTTATTTTGTTTCTGGCAAGTCTATAAAGACTTGAGTTGTAACACAGGTCAAAACATTCTAGGCAAGGACACTGGCTTTCTTAGAGAAACCCCAGATGGTACTGATACAATGAAAAGGTGCCAATGTTTTGGCATTATAACATGTGTCTTAATGAGACATTAAAATAGAATATATTACATACATTTAAATGATTCTACATTCAAACTATATTTCAAGCCTTCTACTTTTTAAGAGATTGGATATTGCATGTTCATTTTTTTTCTGTTCTATTACTAGAACAGAAAGGGCAATACATTTCATAGAAAGTTCTTTGTCCTGTCATAACTTTTCCAGATGCACATTCTAATGTTTTGTACTTATCAGCATTGCAGCATGAGTAAATAATCTAAGAACTGTAACTCAGTATCATGGTTTAATCCCAGCCAGCAACTAAGTACCACAAATCAGCTTTCTCTCACACACACACACACAGTGGGGTGGGGTGGAGAACTGGAAGAAAGGTAAAACTCATGAGCTGAGACAAACACACTTTAATAATTGAAATAAAGTTTTTAAAATACTACAGCTAATAATAATGAAAAAGGAGATATAAAAAGAGAAAGAGACATAAAACTCAAGAGGAAAAAAAAAAAACCAACCACAAAAAAGCCAAGTAGTGCACAGTACAATTGCTCACTATCCATATAGTATAGAATGTCCCTTTGGCCAGTTTGGGCCGTGTACCCTCCTGACTTCTTGTGCCCCTCCAGCCCCCTTGCTGGCAGGGCTTCAGAAGCTGAAAAGTCCTTGACCTAGTATAAACATGAGTTAGCAACAACTGAAAACATCAGTGTGTTACCAACATTGTTCTCACACTGAATCCAAAATACAGCACTCTATCAACTACTAGGAAGAAAATAAACTCTATCCCAGCTGACACCAGGACACTGAGTAATATTCATGTAATTAGTTCTCCAAGTGAGGCTTAGACAGCAAGGTATTTAAGTTCTGATAAGCCATAATAACTATATATTGTATGGTTTTCAATAATTGTACCTCAAAGCATATTGTGTTCTTCTAGTATAATACTCCATTTTTTTCTGAATACTGTTCAACAAAAGCAAAAAAACACTTTTGAAATGCTGTATAAGGACTTGTTATTATCATGTAAGTTTAAACAAAAACCAAAAAAAAAGTAAAAAAGCAAATACTTGAATCAGAAGAAAATATTTATCCATAAACCCGTAAAACCTGTAGGATGTCATAGATGTTGGCTTATTGTGGGTATGACCTTCACATTTGCTGAACTCATAACTATTTGCTGAATACTTCCTCAAATGTGATCAATTACTATTGTAAAATAGCTATCAATGTCAAGGCCAGGTTTTGAGAAAGTTTATTTGATCCAATATTTTTTGTGTTGAACAAAATATAGAGTAATGCTAAAGAATAAATTTAAATACCAAGTGGTATTCTTAGAAAAGAAACAAAACAAACAAACAAACCCCACAAGCATTAGGTATATGTAGTCATGATGAAAGTAGTGCCTTCAGTGTCTCAGGAACCCAGAGTGAAACTAAGGCTGGAAACGTTGACCTGTGCTGTCTTTATTAAAAAGTTTCCCACTAAATCATGTCTTAGTAAATGTCCTCTTCATCTATCCCTCAGGTATGAACAGAGTATTACAGAACTTCAGAAAAATTATTGATTAACATTCCACAGCTTTGTTTGGAGGTTGTTAAATTTTACCTAGCAGAACTGACTCTTTACTCCTATTTCAATCTGTTTCTATATTTGGGAACCAGGGTAATCCTGTTTCAGCCTACCCCTGCATGCAGGAACAGGGACCTTCTCTAAATCTCATAGGTCTCCACCTTCTTGTTGCCTACCCATGCCCTTGTGGTCATATGTAACAGCAGAAACTAGTGTTAAGTCTCACTGTAGGAGACCTTGGATACAACCACTGATCATTGCTTATAGGGATATTCTGATATTGGATGATTCCTGTATGTCCATCCGATTACATGTTTCAGTGTCTCCCAATATTATTATACCTTCTATTGTTGCATCAGTAATGTTCATTGTGGGTATAGTCTACAACTATAGCAGCAGACTATGCTACAGCAGTATAACTCAATTGTCTTGCCTTATGCTCTTAAACCCAAAAAGGTGATTAACTCTTGTCACTCCATAGCACTGCTTGTTGTGCATTTTAAAAATTTTCTCATTCTATAGTCACATTGATGGGAACCATTTCAGGCACTATTCATGCATATAAAGCAACTCAGATAAAGGAAGGAAGAGTTATTTTTAACAATCATCAGCATCAGCAGTTCAGGACAGGATACCATTGCACAATTGATGTATGCCTGTTCCAGAAGAGTAGGCTGAATGTTTCATCACATAACAAAAATCTGTATTTTAATGGAATGGCCCATTTAATTAGGTTGAGAATACCTAGAAAAAGAATGAGTGAGTTTTACTCCCATATCTTACAAAATGATCTATTTATCTCTTACTGGGACTTGGTCACTCTAACTCACTATGAAACCTGAAACTACAATTTAGATCTGACTTCCTGGCAGAACTAAAGTTTTTTCAAGTTCAGAAAAGTACGAAGTGCATGTTAAGAAAATAGTTTAGCTATCAGGTGAACTCATGAGAGCAAAGCTTTCCTTTTTGATTACTTGAGTGTAGAGGAATTATAAAGGAATGAAGGCGGGTTAATTAACGTTGATAATATACAGCTGTGGGCTGGCTTCAGGGGCGGTGGGTTGGCTGACGTGGATAATGTGCATCTGTGGCTGGTTCCTGCTAAGTAGTTAAAGAGCTCTAAGGGTATGGGAGAGGAGTACTGGATGAAGAGAGACCTGGAAGAAACAGAGGGAGGACAGACAATGCCCTGGATGTAGGAGAGATGAGGAGAGGCTGGCTGGAAAAGGAGCCTGGAGAAGGAAGATTCCAGACACAGCAGAGGCAAGAAGCAGTGTGGACTGGCCTGAAGAGGGTGAAGAAACATCACAGACAGCAGATGAACTTTTGAAACCTTGCAGGGGATTGGTGGCTGTGCTGAGGCAAGGTGCAGGAGCTACTTATTGATGTTAACCTGGTATGTGATGGTAAAAGCCTTGTTGCAGTCAGCTAGTTTTGATAGTGTAACAGTTGGGGTCTCCTGTGAAATTCTTCATATATTAAACTATGATAAACTGAAACTTGCAAAGTTGTGCTTTGCACAAGGTTTCGCAATCTGAACAGCCTTATGTCAGCTCATGCAAGTGTTAAGTATTTCCTCCATCATAATGCAAAGAATAATGCTCTGATTGCTTGCATCAGCAGGTGTTATTGTAAGAAAAACTTTCCTTCAAGGCTGTGTACAGGCGCATATTAGCATTCACTTAGTTTTCTGAATGGCCAGCTTATCCTTAAAATGATGGACAAGTTGTTATTATGGGATCTTTCTTTGTCCTTCTCTGCTTCTTGACATGTCTGTATATAGCACTGGGTCTCATCTGCATTAAATGCTGCTTTTTTTCATCATTTTATCCTAGGGTTTCAAAACATAGAATTATAGAATTATTTAGGTTGGAAAAGACCTTTGAAATCATCAAGCTCAGCTGTTAACTCAGGACTGCCAAGTCCACCACTAAACCATGTCACTAAGCACCGCATCTGTGTGTTTTTTAAATACCGCCAAGGATGGTGTTTTTACTACACGCCTAGACAGCCTGTTTAATATCTTGACCACCCTTCCAGTGAAAAAAATTTCCCAATATCCAATCTAAACCTCCCCTGGCACAACTTGAAGCTGTTTTCTCTTGTCCTGTTGCTTGTTATCTGGAACAAGAGACAGACACACACCTCGCTACAATTTCCTTCTTTCAGGTGGTTGTAGATAGCGATAAGGTCCCCCTTCAGCCTCCTTTCCTCCAAGCTAAGCAACCCAGGTTGCCTCAGTTGCTCCTCATAAGACTTGTTCTCCAGATCCTTCACCAGCTTCATTGCCCTCCTCTGGACCCACTACAGCCCCTCTACATCCCTCTTGAAGTGAGAGGCCCAAAACTGAACACAGTATTCAAGGTGCAGCCTCACCAGTGCCTGAGTATAGAGGGAAAATCACCCTTGTCCTGCTGGCCACGCTATTGCAGATACAAGCCAGGATGCTGTTTGCAGCCTTGCCCCCCCGGGCACACTGCTGGCTCATGCCCAGCCAGCCATCGCCCAGCACCCCCAGGTCCTTTTTCCTCCAGGCAGCTCCCCAGCCGCTCTGTCCCAAGCCTGTAGCACTGTGTGGGGCTGTTGTGACCCAAGGGCAGCAACCGGCACTTCTCATTGAACCTCACATAATTGGCCTTAGCTCATCAGTTCAGCTTCCCAGGTCCCTCTGCAGAGCCTTCCTACCCTCCAGCAGATCAGTCCTCCTGCTCAACTTGGTGTTGTCTGCTAACTTAATGAGGGTGCGCTCGATCCCCTCATCCAGGTTGTCCATAAAGACATTAAACAGAACCAGCTCCAATACTGAGTCCTGGGGAACACCACTTGTGACCAGCCATGTGTAACTCCATTCACCACCACCCTCTGGGCTCAGCCATCCAGCCAGCTTTTAACCCAGCGTGGAGCACACCCATCCAAGCCATGAGTAGCCACTTTCTCCAGGAGAATGCTGTGCAAGACACTTTCAGTGTCTTTACTAAGGTTCAGGTAGGCAACATCTGCAGCCTTTCCCTTATTCGCTAGGCAGGTCATCCTGTCATAGAAGGAGATCAAGCTCATCAAGTAGGACCTGCCTTTCACAACCCCATGCTGGCTGCACCCGATCCTCCAGTTGTCCCGCATGTGCCACGTTGTCACACTCGGGATGATCTGCTCCATAACCTTCCCCAGCACTGAGGTCAGGCTGACAGGCCTGTAGTTTCCCAGATCCTCCTTCCCACCCTTCTTGTAGACGGGCATCACATTGGCCAACATCCAGTCTTCTGGGACCTGTCCAGTTTGCCAGGACTGTTGGTTAATGATGGAGAGTGGCTTGTCGGGCTCTTTCACCGGCTGCCTCAGTACCCTCAGGTAGATCGCACCCAGCCCCATAGATATGTGCACATCGAAGTGGAGCAGCAGGTCACTAACCATTTCTTCCTGGACTATGGGGACTTCATTCTGCTCCTCCTTATTCCTGTCTTCCAGCTCAGGGGGCTGAGTACTCCAAGGAAAGCTGGTCTTGCTATTAAAAACTGAGGCAAAGGCAGCATTAAGCACCTTTTCCTCATCCTTTGTGGCAGTGTTCCCCACCGCATCCAAAAAAGGATGGAGATTATCCTTCACCTTCCTTTTCTTTCTGCTATATGCAACACTTTAAATCCCTCAAATCTACTTGCAACAAATATTTACATGTTCATGGGTCTGATATATCCATCGTAATTCTTCGTAATTTCCAAAACCTTTAGATAACATTATGTCAAAGTTCCCTTTTACTTCAGTCTTTACCCCATGTGTATTGTTGGGTTTTTTTCAGACCGTATCTAGTACTTCCTTCCTGATTTGAACATAACTCTGTTTTAATTCTGTTGCAGCTCTATAAGAAGTTTCAAAAATAGTTTTCCTTTGTGGCAGGAAAATTCTGTACCTTTTCTTAAATATACTTGCTTTGATTAGTGACTGCTGGGATCATTACAATTTATATTGCTATTCTATAATGTTTCATTCTGCACTGTCATGTCATCATACAGTGATAAAAACACTGTCGTGATAGATTGTCTCATAAAATTTGTCTCAGTGTCTCATGTGGTATGTACTGTATAAAAAGAATTATCTCTAGAATGTTCTGCAATTCTGGGGTTTGTTGTTCTAGGAAGTCTCATGTTGTCTACAGCTTCTCTTCTTTGCTTGATCTAGCCTGATTCAATTTGATAGACTATCTTCCATGCGTTTGATTTCTTTCACTTCAAACAGAATGTCATCTGGACAGATTCTGATATTTTCTTCTTGATCATTTGACAATACTCTCCTCATATTTCATAGTGTACTGATGGAGTTAGTGCTGTGAAGATCATGTCACCTGGTTTATGTGTGTCTGCCATATCTCTATGTTTTCTCATTCCTTTGTTAAAATATTTCACATGCTGAGCTTGTTCCAAAAGGCCTGTGGAGAAATTCATATCTGCTTCAATGTGTATGGAAAGGGCACAGGTCAGATGATTTCTTATCTAAATTTGACTTGCCAATATTTATCTTCCTAATTTGCAATTATGGTGTTTTGTGTTTTTTCTGTTGACCACATATTCAGCACTGAATGGTTGACAGAACAGAGTAATGCTGGTTTAGTGTACTGCAGAATCCAGGCAAATCCCCGTCCTTTGTTTATTTTTTGGACTATGGCTGTTAAACCCACAAAACAGTCTTCCCTCCCAAGATATCATTCAGCTGTTCAGAGAAGAAAGTATAACAAATATTCCTCTTACCATACAGAAATCCTTCACCCAGCCACAGTCTCAGTTCATGTAAGCAACTCTTTAGCATGATGAACTTCTAGGATCATTCTTCCTTTCTTTTCTTAACAGCAAGGTCAGCTAAATTACAAACGTTCTTTTTCTGTTTAGCTTAACTGAGACAAGAAATGCTTGTGAAGGCATGTTTGGTATCTTAGATCTGATTTCATGTAAGCCTACTTTAATTTCACACCTAAAGAAAAACAGCAGTGGAAATCTGTTTCTTTCTCATCAAGGGTCTACCTCAGATTTCACACTTAATCCTACAATTCCTTCAACAATAGACAACTTCATCAGCAAAACTGTGTAAATCATGTATATTGTGGAGGGGGAGGGAATAATACTAACACCTTATTAATGACTCAGTTATTTTTCAACACTTCATACTGGCAAAGTGAAATTCACAGTCAGCAGGAGATTTCATAAATGAGGTGCTGAGATTTTATATTACTGCTCCTCCCTCCACCAGAAGAAATTTTGGTATTACTGAGCTGCGCCATAGACTTGTGAAATTTTGAGTAAAAGTAATTTTCTAAGTATTATAATGACTCAGAACTGAACATTGTTAATGTACTTGGTCATTACAACTGTTTTAGTGACTTCAGTCTCTTCTAGAAAATTAGTGGCAGCTGAATCAGGCTTTTTTGCAAGACTATTAATTTTCAAAAGGCCAACTGGAAAAGAATTAGTCTGGCTTTTAGTATAAAGCTGATATGTTTGTGTCTATTTTAAGTTATGTAAAGTTCCTCTATACCTTACAGAATGCCTCGTATTACTTTCAAAATTATAATATACCTATAAGAAGACACTTCTCATGTTCAAACCCAGCCTGGAATTTCTAATTTGACATATATGTAAGTTATAAATATATATATATATATATATATATATATATATGTATATATATATATGACATATATGTAGATATAAAGTCCTGAGAGCTAGGAACATACACTAGCTTGTTCCAGAAAGAAGCATAATCTTTTCCACAAGTAATCCACAGTAGAGGTAGATAAATCTTGTCTCCTAGCTACTAATCAAACTACTCCACTCCATGTTTCTGAACTAGCTTGATGATGGTTAGTTTCTTTATGCCTACCTTTTTACACAGCACAGACATGTCTTTTATGACACTGAAAGAAAAAAAAAGGGGGGGGGGGGACACACATTTAATTTTATGTGTATCTATGCAAGCTAGACAGAACGTGCTTGAATGCCTCTGCTGCCATGAGTAAGGGTCCTTTTTCTTTTTCTTTTTTGTTTTTTGTTTTGGGTTTTTTTTTGAGGTGTGAGATGGTCTGTTTAAACACTTAAAATACTTATTTTCTTTTGTGTCAATCTCAGTATATAATAGCTTTTTTTTTTCAGTCTAGTTTCGTTGCTTGTTTATCTAGTCTTCTCCCCAATGTAAGTGTTCACTGATTTGATGTTATCCAAACACTTTTGTTATGATCACAGTCATTCCTATGCATTGTTAAAATCTTATTGGAAAGTAAGCATTTCCAATTGACTGCTGTGGTAATTTGTTGTAGACATCTGTCTCACCTCTCCTATTGTTTGCAGTTAAATGGCAAATTTTAAGTCTCTTGTGCTTTCGTTCAGTCTGCTGCTGATGCTTCATATGGGTATGAAAAAGAAGAGCAGAACTTAATGTCTGAAATGTCACAGCAACTTGCAAGTCTTGAAACTAGTTTAGGAAGTGTAGAATATTTTCTAGTTCTTCTACTTTAAGTTTTCTGGACTCAAGGTCATTCCTCATTTCATTAAATCTGTCTGTTTAATTAGTCTTTCAGGTGAGGAACACAATATTTGACTGAAAATAGCAAGTGTGAAACAAACAGCAGATAACAAACAAATAGATATACTAAATGACAGGAAAACACGTACTTGGCAAAATCTGAAGCCATTTCAGGATGTGATTTACTTCTCAGCTGTACTCTGTGTGATAATTCAACATCTTAAATTTTAAAGAGACACTTAAAAATACTTCCTTTTCATTATTTCTTCAGCTAAACTTTATCCCTTGATTTTATACTGTCATAGAATTTTTGATTTATAGAATAATTTAGGTTGGGAGGGACATCTAAAGATCATCTAGTCCAAATTCCTGCTCAAAGCAGGGCTGACCCAAACAGAAACAGTCCAGATTGGTTTTCATCCGCTTTATAATCTACCCATGCAGTCCATACCTCCCAGTCTTGACTGCAAGGATGCTATGGGAGATTGTGTCAAAGACCTTGTTAAATTCAAGGTGAAGAACACTTACACCACCTCTTTCCACATCCACTAAGCCATGAATCCCATCATATAAATCTCATTGGGCTGGTCAAACATAATTTGCCTCAGTAAATGTACTGGCTGCTCCTAGTTGTCGTGTCCTTCATGAGTCTGGACATGGGTCCCAGAGGGTTTGCTTGTAATTGTCCAGTCTGTCTTACCTGCTTGGTCCATCTTCAACACTAAAGTCCATCCTGACCACAGAACTAGGTCAGGTATATATGTCGGAACAGCAACAGATTTATTGTCCTGCTTAAAGCTGTATAGATGAGGCACAGGACTCATGAATAAGGACCTCCCAAAATCCTTGAAGACATAATTTGCTTCTCTTTATATTCCCTTTTTCTCCCTCAACTTTGCCAAGTTCTGTTCCTTTACCACCTTATTTCCTCCTAAAAATGTCTGTCCCTGTCTACTCCTAACCCATTTTTCCTGGTTTTGTTAATTTTACAGATTTCTTTTGTATTTATAAGAGATTGTCCTGGAAATGTGTCCCTTATTCATGAATTCTGTTAAGGTCAGAGACCCTGTCCTTGATTTTTAAATCTGCAGTGTTTTGCCATGTTCATGTTACTACCTTTTAGTGATTCCAGCGGCTGGGGTTAGCCATCTGCATGTAAGCCTTAACATTTCCAATTGAGTGAGGTGACAATGCTTGTGCCTGTAATTCCCCAGAGCCTATTTCTTACTTTTGAAGATGCGTGTGACAGTTGCCTGTTTGCAGTCATCAGGGAGCTCTCCTGATGTTTCCAGCCATTGAAAGGTGATAGAGAGCAGTCTCACATAATGACACAGCTCTCTTACCACCCTTGGTTGCATCTTGTCAAGTGTCACAGGCGGGTTTGGTATTTATTCTAACATTAGGAATTTATATTTCAGCCTATCACTATGCAAGCTTAATATTAAAAGAAAAACAGATACTACACAAGTTTGTAACAAAATCAGTAAATTCCTTGGCATTTTACCTTTTCCACAATAGGAAAATTGGTTGGTTGGTTGGTTGCTGTTTTTTTTTTTTTAATCAAGACAAGAGTAATAGGATTGTGAATTTAAATTTGATTTCAAAAGCTTTTTGTTTTGTACTGCAAAGAAATAGATGATAAAGACCTTTGAGGCTCCAGCAGCTGATCTGGATGGTATCTACAAAGGGGACCATTCTTCTGTAACAGCTCAAAGAAACACCCCATCCCTGGAAGCTTTAAAGACAAGGTTGGATGAGGCTTTGAACAACCTGGTCTAGTGGAAGGTGTCCCTGGCCATGGGTTGGAACTAAATGATCTCTAAGGTCCCTTCCAACCCAAACCATTCTATGATTATATGTTTCTATGAAAATACAGGAAAGGAGTAATGTGATGGTGCTCTGAAAATCTGTGCAACGTTAATGATTGGTATTTTGGAGCCTTATGAAATTGGGCTATATGGGTAGTAGGTAGGATGTTCCTTTTCTTTGCTAGTGAGACAGCTGGGCTAAAAGAAATCAAACAATACACTATAGAAACAAGAATTATTTAATACAGATTTAGATAGATTTGGAAAGAAATAAGTATTTATGTAAGGTGAAAGATTTATTTTTAATTGGAACTCCTAAAAATGCATCTTAAAAGGCACAATTACAATTTTACTTAAAACAATTGAGAGGATAAGTTAAAGATGCAGTTTTAAAAATTCAGAAATCTGGGAAAGGTTTTAGGCGTTATTTTTTCTGTTTGGGTTTTTGTTGGTTTCTTGGGATTTTGTTTTGGATTTTACATAATATACTTCAGTGCATGTGAGAAATGGGACAAATTACCATTCTAGAGAGACAAAGAGTCACTCCTAACTGACATACCTAGTGTGAAAATTACTATTTGCCTTTATCCGTGTTGAAAATCAAGTTTGGGGCTAAATGATCTTGCTGCAGCTCTAGCATTTCCAATTGCCAAAGTTTGAAAGGACTTATTATGTCTTGACTTACTGCAATGATATTTGACAACTGTGTAAATAAAACAAGATCTATGTCTTAGGCAAAGTACTGACATTATAGAGTGCATCAAGTTATTTAGGTTTGGGGTTTTTTTAACTGTAGAAAAAAATATTATTTTAATTTTTTTTGACACTTAAAAGGCCATTATTCTGAGAATGATTATTTTTAAAAATGTATTAGCAAAACCTTGACAGTACAACAGAATGTGGATTTCCTATCTAAATCATGTGCATAATAACATTACATTCCAACCTTTATATTTCAAGCAATGATGTATGAAGAACTCAGAGTGCTGAAGCTTAAGCCCTTGTGACCTCAGTTAAAATTCAATTCTAATAATGTTTTCAAAAGAGCATGAAATCTGAGTTTATGGAAAGATTTCCATGCCATCACTCTTGTGGAAGACAGGCTAGTTTTGTGGGTAAAAGTGTGGTTGCTTTTCCAGGTTTTTTGCTTTCTGAGGGTTCATTTTGTTTCTTGGCCAGGTTTTGTTCAAAAGTATTAGAGAAAAGATAAATGCAAACAATCAAATCAAAGCAAGATAAAATCAACACTTGTACTAGCATTGCAGCAGCTGGAAAAGCAGTTGTGAAGTTTTACAGCCTGACTTTAGAGGTCTTTATTTTCTGTTAATTGGCACTTACTGCTGCTTTATTTGTTTCCTAGTCTTAAATTCTGGTTTTGATGTATTTAAATCCACAGGCAGACTAGGAAGAGAAGGCAGGAAAAATGGAAATTTTTTAGATGTAAATAATCAAAGTGGTTATGTTTTTTTTTCTTTGGCCTAGTGTGCAAAATGAGGTAGGAATTTCAATCTAATCTGCTGGAATTTTAAAACTATTTTGATCCTAGACAAAGTCTTTCTGTATAAAAATGTCTTCCAAAATTAAAAATAAAAAGAAAGAAAAAGACAGACACTATTTCCTTAAGGAACATAGGGACCATAACATAGTGAACAATAACAGTTTCATCTTCACCACAAAATCCTGCTTTTTTTTTTCTACCAACAGTACAGCAGAAATAGGTTATAGCAACAAAACTAATTTTTTTACAGAATTTTCCCATTATATCACTTTTTCTTGTTTTTCCTTTGCTTTTCATTCTGACACTCTTGATTTTATTAAGACTTTCCATACTTATGAAGAATAACTTCTTTGTTCCTTATACTATCATCATGGTACATTTACTCAGTCCAAAAACATGCTTTGACCCTTTCAATAAAATTCCACCATTTCCAGTTTTTATTTATCTCTCCCAGAAAAATCTGCTTTCTTCTTTTTCTTACCCTAGCAAGCTCTTGCTCCCTTGTTTTTTGCCTTGTTCCTCAGAGCTGTTCCCTTCAGCTTCTAACAGGGAGCTTTGGGAATTCTGAGCACTTTCAGTTCCCGCTGAGGGCAGTATCCCGGTAAGGATGGAGCTGTAGGACTGTGTGGTTATATCAGGTATGCCAAAAGCTCTGTTGCAGGTTCCAATGGTATTTTTTGATGCGAGACAAAAAAAGGATTGGCATTTCCTCATTGACTTGTTTAGCCAAAACATGATAAAAGATACATTAAATCAAATTTTCTTATGGTAGTAGTGTTGTAAGTGCTATTGTTTTACTAAAGCAAAAATGTGATTCATGTCATTGTGTTCAAACAATGTGACTAAAGCACATAAGCTACCGAACAGGAATGTTTTGTAAAAAAACAAACCACATTTTATTTCACCATGATTCATGTTCAGTTATCCAGAATATTGCACAGAGCAGAAAGGTGAAGCATCATAATTTGTTGTAACTTCATGTCTTTCTGAAATTGTACACTGCCTTGGAAGCAATGCCTGAAAGGAAGATGGGTTCAGGGCCTGGCCCTGGTGTTGCAGGTAATGATGGATTTAACCCCAGTCTCAGCAGCAAGACAGCAGCTTTAGCTCCTGCAAAGGTTAAGTATTCTCCCACCCCTGGTCCAGGTACTCCATGAATTCTGTGAAAGGGCAGTCCAGGGGTAGTAATTCACAAGGGAATATAATACTTATATATTTTTTTAGTGATTATGTAAAATTACCAGTGGTCTTCCAAGCCATCTGTTTTCAATTTTGATATTATGCAGCAAATCTATAGTGAGGTACTTTGACAGTGAACTACATCAGTGCTGTACACAATATATTTATTCCAGTAAAAGTTCATTAGTATTCACAGGGATCCTCTGGCTCTGTGATACTAGCAGAAATTGTCAAATTGTTCTTAGAATTTATAATAAGGTATAAAATTCAGGAGTTGATACAATGAAAATCCCAAGGAAATGATGGCTACCATGTTTTGTACTAATTTTGGCATATGATTTCTTTATATCTACAGAAATGAAGGCTGGTCACCTAACCTTTTATCAGGTCAGCATTTTCTGAGATACAAAGACATGAAGAATGCTTACTAATGATTGCTTGGCACCCATCCCAATATATCTAGAATGAGAACAGCAAGGAAAAAATAATACAGCATGTTCCATAGTATGGCATTAAGATCCCAGTTTATTCACTTCAATAAAACCTCCTTCAGGCTACATGCCTTTATGCTCTTGACATCTTGGCAAGAAAAGAATATTTTACTGTCCTTCAAGAACCTAGAAATTTAATTTTTTTTAAAAAAAAATAAAGTAGATAAAGTAATGGGAAAGAGAGAAGGGTACCAAATCTCTGTAAAAAAGACAGAAAATAGATACTTCACTGAGACTTCTTGTGCTTAATCTGAACTCAAGCCAAATGTCTATTACAAAATACAGCTTCCTAATTCCAAAACCGATTGCAGAAGAAATCAGTATTGATAGATAGAGAAGAACCAATTATGGAACAGAAATGTACTGGTTGCTTAGGTGCAAATGGTCACAAGCTGCTTTTATATAGTAATTTTGCTTCTCTTGTTGCTTGGTGCTCATAAAAGCCAATTTTATAAACCTTGAAAATAGACATAAGCAAGCTCAGTTCAGAGAAAGAGCTCAAATGGGTGAATATAAATATGATCAGGAACGATTAAAATATTTTCATTGTTACCAAAAGAGAAATACTCATGAAAAGAAGTTAGTCTGCTTAAAAACACACCATAAAACCCTCACAATCTGAGAGAGCTGTAGGTAACTGAAACAGTAGAATATGTAGTAAAATTAAATTAGATCAGAATTATCAGTATATATATAAGCATAAAGGACAAAGAGATTTGAAAGAAGGGAATCAAAGCATTGCTGGGAAGAAACGTGTGGTGTTCATTGTTTTGGTTTCAATATAGATATATCTGTAAAGCTTTTTTTCTCCTGTATCTGGAAATTGCCCCATACATACAGAGCATAGAATGATGATGACATGGTTTCCATTCCAGCATTAATTACAGAGCTATAAAATAAGTTATCTTTAAATCCTGGAAATTAATTTTCATCCCAGTATTTCTAAAGAACTAGCAGGGATGTTCTCCAGGGAGGTTCTCAGTTGCTAACATTTGGAAGAGTTATCCTCAACAGGTCTTGAACTGGAGTAAGAATTTCAGAAGGGTAGAATTTTCACAGAGATAAGTTGTTCAGTTCAAATAGTTTAAACCAAATCAGGATTGAAGTGGTTTATTGATTTATTAGCAACACAAAATTAATTGGAACTCACAACCCATACCAATTACAAGAGATAAACCTCAATGCTAGGCACCTGCTGAATTTTCAGAAATTACTGCAAAATTTCTAAACCCTTCTCTAGAGTTAACCCTGACATAGCACCCTCCTGCTGTGGGAGATGAGTGGCTGCTCTTCTCCCACCCCCCCCACCCCACCCCCCCCGCCAAGGGAGGGTGGCAGGGGTGAAGGTGCCAGGGTACCCCCGTGCACCATGGGTCTGTGTCTGGCAGGGCCACACCAACCCCCCCGCTGCCCTGTTCCCCACTTCTCCTTCCCACTACAAATCAGTGTTTCACTTGCATTTCTGTTTAGCTAACTTCTTTTTCCCAAAAAGTCTTCTGGTAATTCCACGGTTACTGTTTAACCCTGTCAGTGGTTGTTTTCCTCTTGACCTAGGTCACTGATGGGCAAATGTCTTCTCAGACAGTTTGGACATCACATTCAACCACATCCTCACACTCCTGTCTTGTCGGCTGCTGTCATCTGGCCTGTTTCTGAGGGTAGGAAGCACAAGCGAGCACACCCACTAGAAAAAAACCACCAAAAACCTTATATAAATAATTTAAAATGGTACAAGGGCTAGGCTATTGCCTTGGTTTCAGCTGGAATAGAGTCATTTTTCTTCTTAGCAGCTGGTGCAGCGCTGTGTTTTGGATTTGGTGTGAGAACAATGCTGACAGCACACGGATGGGTTTGGTTGTTGCTGGGTGATGTTTATACTCAGTCAAGGACTTTTCAGTTTCTCGGGCCCTGCCAGCAAGAGGGCTGGAGGGCATGGGACATTGGGAGGAGACACAGCCAGGACAGGTGACCCAAATTAGCCAAAGAAGCATCCCATACCATGGGACATCATGCTTGGTATATAAATTCAGAGGGGTTGGCCAGGGCCTAGGGATGGCTGCTCAGGGGCTGGCTGGGCATCAGTCAGCGGGTGGTGAGCAACTGTGTTGTGCATCACTTGTTATCTTTTCTCCCTTCCCTTTGGATTTCATTCCTCTGCCCTTCTCCCTCCTTTTCATTATAACTGTTGGTTTCGTTGTTGTTATTATTATTATGTTTTATTTTATTTTAAATAATAAATTGTTCTTATCTCAACTCTTGAGTTTTACATTCTTTTCTGATTCTCCTCCCCACCCTCTGGGTGTGGGGGGGGACTGAGAAAGCAGCTGTGTGGTACTTAGTTACTGGCTGATGTTAAACCACGACAGCTATGTAACAGTAGTCCTATCATAATTGTTTTAAATTGCATTAAAAATAGTGAAATTGCTGGTGCAGGGCTTGACAGATCAAGAATGAACATAGGGATAATGTTACTAATGTCAGCATGACTTTACTGAAAATAGGGCTTGAGAAATTAAATGTGTATCTTTTTTATATTTTAACACCATTTATTAAGGTTGAACTGATGTAATGTACTTTTGTAGGGCACTTGATTCATTCCAAGTGGAAATATGATTAAGAAACTATCTTATGACATAGGTATGGTGCACACTAAATAGACTAAAAACTAGTCTCAGAAGACTGGTAAATAGGAAGTAATCGTACAGCAGATGGGTGTCTTTAGTGTAGTTCATGGTAGAATCAGTTTTTTGATCATCCTTTTACCCAGTTAGAAAGACAACAAAAATCTCTGATAAATTTCTGCAGACAGCATGAAAATGCTTCATCTCATGAATGATGAAGAAAAGAAGAAATTGGTATAAAAATAGAAAATAAATATGAAAATAAGAATCAGAGTCAAAGTGTGACTGCTCTAAGTATAATATCTGACATGTTGATGATCTGCTCTTCAGCATGGGAGAGAAAGGTGCAACAAAATCTGAAGGCTGGAAACTGAAGTGAGAAAAAGCAACCCTCAAAATAGAGCACATTTTAACAGTGTGGCCATTAGGAACAGTTTAACCAAAAGTTTCAGTCAAAAATTCTGAAGTAAGCATTGGGTGTTATTATAAAGGATATATCCTAGCTCAGCCCAGAATTAATTCAAGGAAGTTCTATGGTCTGTTACACCACACCAGACTGAATTTTTTTGTCTGGATTAGCCATGGAAACCTCCAAAGACAGCGACTCTGCAGTCTCTTTGGATAAAAAGAGTAAATCAAGAAAAAAAAGAGAGGCATTTAATTTCATTATGGTCCCTGGTGATTTATGCTTGATATTAATAAAAAATCTATAGAAATTACACAAATGGTATTGTTGTGTCATCACCTTTAGAAATTAGATTAGCAATATCCACCTAATGACAGGCTTGACTTAATTTAGCCGACAGAAGCAAGCAGCTTTTTCCCAGTGACATTTACAATTAAAGAAATGAGGGAGTGAATGAGGTTTAGAAAACTAAGCTTTCTAAATGACAGAATGTATTTTTTAATATGTATTAGTTACAAAGTCATTTTTATATTTAGGTAGATATTAACAACATTGGTAATAATCTGTAAGAAAATTTTAAAATTGCGAATAAGATAGAGATTCTTTTAGCTTTATGTGCTACAGAAGCAAAAGATTTCCCCATCAGGCCCATAACTTGTATTTTATTGCAACCTACTTTTCCATTCCAGACAAGCAGAGACATGTTTGCACCCAGATTTCTGACTGTTGTAACCATAAAGTTATTTGTCCTTAGGAAAAAAAAGACAGACAGCATAATAATGCCATTAGCTTAATACCATCTTAATGTCTTAATTGTATTTTTCTTAGGATGAAATTAACCTAGTGCAAAGGGCTACAATCAAATTCACTTGGAGAAAGTGCACTGTTCTTGCTAGAGTCACTGCTTCTTGAAACTTCCATTAGTGATCTCATTCTTCTTCTGTAGCTATATTCTACTTTAAATTACCACAGTACGTCAAATGATGATCACACATCAACCACATTCCCGAATGTTTTCTCTTCAGAGAAGTCTTGCAAAATTTAGCAGAGAGTACAATAACTCTTCTCGAATCCCTTCCTCAATTGATTAATCCTTGATGGTTCTTTATTGTGTGTCTGGGCTGACATCAGGTCAGAAAAGATTAGGGTTTTACTGCCCTTATATTTCAGATCCCTATTTTAGTAGTTGCAGCCAGGATTCGTTCTCTTTCTCTTATATCAGAGTATAGCATTACCTCTCACACTACATCTCACATTACCCTGAAATGCTGTTCTCCTCATGGGCATCCAGTAATTTATCCTTCCAAGCAGCACATCTTGCCAGATGAGAGCTCAGACACACAGAGGTCTTCAAATAATTTGGAAAATTTCATTACTGTATTTTTTACAGTTAGTTATTTAGCCCAATGCACACTTATAAAACCATATGTGGAAAATGAAATGCTTTTGTATGCATCTGAGTAAAAAGTATTTTTAATATGAAATTTTACAAACAGTATAATATTTGAAAATACATAATTTTTACCTTCTTCACTCAATTCTAGTCAGGCTGTAGCTGCAGAGAGAATTTGTTTTACAATGCAGGCACATCTCTGCCAATATCTTATGGCACAAAACCCCAGTAGATTTTTAATTTGCATAACATTACACATATTTGCATAAAATATTGCCCAGTGGTACTAAGAGCACCAGTTTCTCCCTAAGCCCCAATTAATTAATCTGTGTCCCTCCAGACTTACAGCAACTTACTACGCATTCTTAGTATAGCAACATCAATTAATTATATGCTTCCCAGCCCCACATCAATCATTTTGTGCCCTCCAGACAGCTTTGCACGTCTCCCAGCCCCACATCTGGTTGTAAACACGCCCTCTTCTTTTTCTATAGCTGAAGAGGCCTCTCAGTAATTTTGCCAGTGAGCAGAGAGCTCCAAGAGCTCCCTGCTCTTGCTGTAGCTCATCAAAGCCTGAAGATTTGGGATGGTAGGGTAAAACCTCAGCTGTCATACTGCTGAGAACTGGGAGAGGAGCATAATGCAACTCATTTCTTGTCCCCTTTCCTTTTCTCCCATCCTTTTTTGTGAACTGAATAAAAATGCTTGCACATTGCTGGTATTGACACATACTGAGTTTGGTATTATTTTTCTCCTGTGCTAGGGCACATTTGGTCCAAAGGTCTCTACTGTGCTGCATACTGAAGGTGTTGTTAGAGTAGCCCATTGACTTCACACTCAGAATCTTAACTTTTTAGTTTGATCCTTCCCCATATCCCACAGGCCCAGCTTCAGTCACACTTGCAAGCAAGAACTTCAGTCAGCCTCAAATGATCCAAACATTCAAACCACAGTCTAGGTGTTGGTTCAGGTTGCTTAAGTGTAGGGAACGAAAATGTGACAAGAGGGCAAAAGGACATACACAAAATGCAGAATACAAGTGCAGGAGAACAATGGTAGATGAGCAATTCCTGACTGTTTAGCATCAACCACTTTACAGAATTGCCTTGTTTTTTTATTTGTTTATTATATATGGTCTATGGGAAACTGCATCCTTTGCACTTGGGGTAAAACAGAAGTCCATGTCACATGTTCATCGGAATATTCTTGGACTAGCTCACAGATTTTAGCTGGCAAGCAATCTTATTCAATGAGGTTTGCAGGAAAGGTGAGGCTTTCCAACAATTTTCTTTTTTCCTTTACTGTCAGTACAAAGGTCAAGCTCATGGTTGCAGGAAAGGAATAGGAGGGAACTGAAACTATGGCTTCTTTCCCAGGACACCCCTTAGCCAAGTATAGTCAATGCAGTAAGGAGCAGCACACTGACCTGACTGAAATATTTAATATTTTTCATCTGTCCTTCCTTTTTACTTGGCTTCTAGAACAACTTTAAATCTTTCTGTGTGGCATCCATTACTTGTGCAACATTCCTAGGCCCCTTTAGGTGCACCATACATCACCCTTCAGACCTGCTCATTAAATTTAAAATGTGCTTGCCATAAAGTAGTTATAGATTTTAAGTTTGCAAAGGGAATATACCTACTTTTTCCCTGCAACACTCTTTATATGTTGAATATTTATATCCATTTGTGTTTGTTCTGACATAAGAAGAGTAGGCCTGCCAAGGGTTCCCTTGTGACTATAAACTCAAGCTTTCAGAAAAGTAGCTTAGCTAAGTTTTTTATTAACTGCTACCTATCACTGTTGCATTGTCCTTATGCCCCTAGGGCTGAATCAGCACCTTCAAAGCATTTCTCTGTCCCTCACTGAGAGATGCATATTTCTTCAATGGATCCTGATGCAATACAGCAGGAATTGGGCAGTGTTTGGGCATGACTTACACAGCCAGAACAGGTCATGGAGTTATTTTTAAAAAGCAGTGAAAGTATATATTAAAAACTATAGTCAAGACAATTTGATGGGGATGGGTAAGAACAGGCATTTTTCTGCCTTAGCTTGATACTCTGCCTCTCCTCTCTCTCTTTCCTCCTTACACACTATCATATGACGTATGCACAAATGTACAAATGAAAATCCAGGTGTTCAGCTCCAATAATACTGTGAACTCAGTAACTATTTTTCCAGATCTGCACCATTCACAGAAAATTGATTACTTATCTTCATTTTCAGAAAAAATAATACTCTTTCTCTGATTCATCGAATATTTTTTCATGGTTTTGCTACTAGATAGCATTAATTAAGAGCTGTATTAAGAATCTGTTTCCCCTTTTCTTCTCTCTGTGGTCCACTCCAGCATCAGTGATGGTCCTTCGCATCTTAAGAGGGAAAAATAACTTAAGTCATGGCTATCCTTGAATCTCAACAATATAAATGGATCTTTTATTTCCTGCAGATTCCCCTCCAGGAAACATTTCGCTGAAGTGTAGGAAATTTCTGTAGAGTGTGTCTTTCCCTAGAAACAATATTGAAAATCTGGCTTGTTCAGTGTTCGGCTTCTGGATCACATCCAGTCCATGAGGCTGAAATAGGTGACTAACCAACTAAGACACAGTACTCCCCCCCCAAAAAAAAGAAAAAGAAAAAAAAAAGTGTTCGTAGCTGAAGAAGCCTATTGTTTGTTTTGAAAGTTAGAGGCAGAGGAAGCCTTGCTGGCTGCTGGACACTACCCTGATACTAGTGCTTTGTGTGGGAAACAAGACATATCTTTCAAGAAAAACAATAAGAGACCAGATAAAATGTGGGGAGCTGCTGGCAGATCATACCTGAAAATTGGTCCTTTTCCTCCTGTGGTGGCATTTTGGAGAAGCTGGAGAGAAGCCAGGAGGGAAGCAGAGTCTCAGGCATCCTGAGAGGTGAGGAAGAGGTGAGAGGTGTGTGGGGAGCAAGGGCATGAGTTGTGTGAGCTGGGTTGGATGGGCAGTTGTGCTTGGAGAGGGGTGGAGCAAAGAGTAATGTGGGAAACTGGGAGCCTGGGACAATAAGAAAGAGATATGAATGCAGCTGGGACAAAAGCACAGAATGGGAAATGGAGAAAAGCAAGGCTATCCTCAAGGATGCTGTGAGATTGCATGGATCACTGTGAGGAAGCTGCAAAAGGAACTAGAGGATATTGCTGAAAACAGGGCATGAAATAGCAAATATTAGATCTGTGATGAAAATGAGGGAGAAATAGTGTGGAAATGGTATATTTTAGAAAAGCTGATTGAACAGCTGGCAGGCACTAACTATGTCTCAATAGTGTTGTTATCTGCCCTTCCTTGCTGAGTTTCAGGCAATTTGGGGGATCCAGGACAACATATATAAAGCTGAATGATGACAGGCAACACTTAAACCCTTTCAGTCTAGGAATACTTTTCTCTCAGAGAGACATTCAACATTCACAAGGTTACTAAGGCTCATTCACTTTCTGTCATATGATTCTTCCAAAAACTCTCTGCTTTCACAGCTGGACCTGTCCTCCTTCTCTATAAAGTCTAGCAATATTGCTGATGGAGAGTACTACCAAGAGCCTAGTGTTACTGTGCACAATATTGCTCTCAAATTGCATTGCATAACCTTTCTCCTCTGTTCAAGGTCTTATGAAAGATCAGCAAGTGGGTGAAGATGAACTTTTTAACAGTGAGGAGAAGGTTGATGTGGGCAAAAAGGAAAAACTTTTAAAAATTAATAACCTTGTGATTTCATTCTCCACTGAACACATCTGCCTTTAGATGATAGAGGCAGCCGGCAGATGTTATTTTACTGAACTTCTGCTGTTTCAAGAGTTACTGTTGATTTTGGTTATTTCCCACTATGCTTGGAAGGGTGCTCTACCCTGTCATGTTATATTTAAACTTGTCCACAGGGATGAACACCTCTGTGACCTACAGGCATGATTGTATGCTGCATGTATGAATGAAATCACTGTGCAAAAACAAGTGTTCTAGCTGATTCAGAGTTCATGAAGAGCACATCACAGTGTGGCTCTGCTCTCTGTGCATGCTTCTCACAAAGAGAGGAAGCTTTCTCATGAGGGCCGCCTTTAGCATGATTTTCTTTTTTTAAGTAATTCGATCCTTCTGCAAATGTTAGAGCTCTCTGAAGCAACATGATGATTGATTAGAGAGATGTGCATATGTTTTGGAGGTGGGTGTTTCAAAAATTGGCTGAAGAGCCTAGTTGGAGAGGTGATCTGCATGGCAAATATCACATCTTGGTCAGAGTATCCCATGGAATCACACAATCACAATATCGTTCTGATGCCATCTAGCCCAACTCCCCTGATCAAGCCTGCCTCCTTCAAAATAATTGCTTTTTAGGGAACTTAGAATTACTTGAAAAAGAGGAAGGTTGGGCAATGTTTAGAGATGTTACTAAACAGAAGTGAATAAATAAGATAAGGCAAGGCCATCTACTTGGGTCATCAAATTTGTCCAGCTGCACAGTATGCTAACATCACATCCAGGCCAAGTGACCTAATCTGTTCATATTTTATTCCAATTAATATTCTTATGATAGATGTTTCTTGCTTGCTTTACTTCAGTTTATTGCCTCAATGGCACTTGCTCTGGTCAAGGTTGCTGTTGCATTAGCTTCCCTACCTGCTTAAAGTGCAAAACGTTGTCAAGACAGTGACAGAAGAAAATTTGACAGCATGTGTGCACAAAGTCGGATGCATCTGGGAACATTCAGATTTATGCACACACCCTGCAAGAGACATTCTGCCCAAATAGTAAAAGTACTAAATCATTTGGTTTTATTGTAGAACCATCTGTGAAACACAAATGAAGTTGGGCTGATAACACTCCACACACAACAGACTCATTAAAAATGCTCTTTCCTAGGGATAAATATGGCCCACCTAATCTTGCAGACATCTGACAGAATATAAGTCTTGATCTCATATAACTTTATTTGATGAAAGGTTTTCCCATTTAATAAGCGTAGGATTGGACAGATTTGATAATTATTTTTTTCTATTCTAAGTACTGAGTGCAGCAAATATTTCTGTATAATCTCCTAGATTTTTTTATTCTTAAGCGTACCATACAAAACTTAATTTGTCCTCATTTATTACTTTATTTATTTTTGGGTTTGCACCAGGTGCTACAATTCTGGTTTATTGCTGATCTTTACTATTTACATGCAATTATGTTTATAAATCTACTGTAAGAGAAAATTTTTTTCTGTTCCTTAATCCAGGAGATATGTTTTAGGAAAAATGAGTGGGATTTATTCTATTCTTATCAGCAAGCAAGGCTTTTTCTTTTCCTGAATCATAAAAAAAATGTTGGGAAGGTTACAAACTGATTCTTCTGGTGCTTGAAATTTTTTAGTTGCCTGTTTAAGAGTGTTACCTGAGATTTAGAGAGTCCTATTAGTTATCTCTCTACACCATAATACAAGTAATGTGGTCACTTTGGCTGTTCTTTTAATGGAGACAAATAGTGTAGGAAATCAAATATGTTTTCTGGATATTTTTAACATCTCAGCTACTGCCTCTGAGTAAAGAACAGTTTGAAGTTTCTATCAAAATTAATCAACTCCAGTTCTTATTTAAAACACCAACTACAGGAATCAAAGCAAAGAGGTTTGTAGCATTATTTGACTGGTGGATGATTTCAACTAGAAACAACACATAATATGCTGGCTCTTCTAGGTAATTAATTTTCTCTCACCATCTAGAGCTGGTGATTACTAATACTTATTTTCTACATTTTAGTACCTGAGGTTGCTTTAAAAAGGTTTTGTAATAGAAGGCATCTCTGGATTACAAAAATCACTCACTTGAGGATCAATATTTCATGTCCACAGAATCTGTGAATGTGTGTTAGTATTATCAAGTCAATCTCTTTAGCAAAATAACATTTGATTTTAGGGTTCAAGAATAAACCTGATTATGCCAAACGCTCTCAGGTATTGCATCACTTTGCCCCATAAAAGAAAAAATAAGTGTTTGAAATCACACAGGAACAGAAATCCTATTTGTACAGCTTTGTGGCTTTTCTGGTTCGGAAAAGTTACACAATCTACCTCTTTCAGCCAGCAGTAAGGACAGCCACACCAAAAAAAAATTACTTCTGGAAACTTCCCTGAACAATGTCTGGAGCCAGGAGCCCAGCTGCTGTATACAGCCTTGTCTCTGCTCATATGTGAAATGGTGCCACCATTGGGTTGAGGCAATCTTGCAGAATGCAATTTCAGTTAAATAGAGAAATTTAACTTTCAAAAGGTATTCTGATGGGTTTAGTCCAAAATCAGTGCAATTGGGCCATCCATATGAGTTAAAATGAATATTTGCCAGAGTAAATCCTGGTGAAATATCTTAATGCACCTGTACTGCCAACTGTGTCATTTGACTGTACTCAATTCAGATCTTTATTTAGATAAAGGCAGCTTCAGATTTTTTTCATTCTTCATGACCTTTATATCTCATTTGGTCTGAAAATTGTCTACTGCTCAATGTATTTCTTTTGTACTAAAAGCTGTAACTCTGCATGGCTCATATTTAAATGGTGCTAAAGAGCTATTTCCTGGGAAGCAGGAAAAAAGGTTGCTAATCAAGCTACTTAAAGGCTGTTCTTACTATAGCAGTTGATTTGGAAATTGTCAAACATTTTAGTAGACAACTTGTTTCCAAGTTTGTGGGGTAGAATGGTGAGAACTTTGCAGGTAAAATTCTGTTTGTCTGGGGTACTACTTTTTAATCTAGATTTTTAAACATGGGTTTGCATAATAAGGAGCAAGAGACCTACTTTATGTATTTTTGCATTACTACATGTCTACACAAGAAGTAGTTTTAACCTGTGCAAGAACCATGCTTAAACAAAAATCATACCATGCATGGAGTCTGTGTGATTTATACCAAAATCTGTAGTTTGAATATCACACCATTTTTTTAGGTTATACCTCCACACAATCATTGACCCAGAAGCCACTACAGAAAGCTTTGTCTGAGAAGAGAAGTTACTATGAGAAATATTTTTTGTGGGTTTTAAAATTGTAAAACACTGTCATTAAGGCTGAGGTTTTTCTGCAGAATTGTAATGCCTGCAATGAAACCTTCCCCATAAAGCTCATTATGGATCTGGACAGGTTCTCTGCTGCCACCACCACTACCACCCATTCCCCCGAAATAGGAGAGACACCAATTTTGGCGAAAAGAGAGGCTTATGCTGCAAAGCAACAGAGTTGGCTATTTCGGATATTGACCTGGATTGAAGTCCCTGATCAAGCTGATATGATAGAGACTTGAATCTAGCTTCCTCAGTTTTCAAGTGAATGCCCTAATTACAAGGCTGTTGGCTTCTCTGCAATCAGAATCAATCCTTTTCATTAGAGAAAGTGTCTGATTCCCATTATGGATTTTGAAATGCAAACTTTTTTTGCAATATTATAATGGAGTGACATGATTCCCAGGCAATCCCAGGCAATTGGGGGGGGGGGGGGGGGAAGGGGGCAGGGATAAGAAAGAAAAAAAAGCAAACTACTGCAACCTCAAATATGAAAATATGACAGAAAGGTAGTGAGCAAAATTACTTGGCTACTTTTGCTACCAAGACATTTCAATTTAATTTTTAAGTTTTTTTTTAGTTTTGGTTTGCTTTTTTTTGTCTGTGTGTTCATTCTGTATTACAGTTCAGCATTTAAATCAAGGTGTTATAGCTAGGTGTTCAACTGAAAAGGAAGAATGCACAAAAAGAATTATCTTTTACTGCAGTTCTACTAAACTATGCTACCATTTGAACTTTATATATTTGGTCTTGAAACAAATACTTTTTAAAAATGCATTCAACTTCTGTTACTTATAGCAGAGTTCTGGAAGAAAGTGTGAAAGGTGGACCCTCACTGTTTCCATGGTCTAATATTCCAGAAGTTTCACATTTGAAGATGTCTAATCTCTGAAACTAGCAAAAAGAGGAACACTTACAGATATGTATCTGCTATGTTAACTGCTAAGTATAGATAAACGGGATGCTAAAGAAATTATTTGTTCAGGATTGGAATATTTCTGGACAGCAAATTACAGAACTAAATTGAGTGCATATTAACAGTAAAGAAACAAATTCTACTTTTCACATATTTTAAGGAGAGAAGGAAGGGTTCACTACAATAATTTAGGCAAATGTCTGAACAATGCAGACTATAAGACTTCCTAGAAATAATTCCTGCCATAAGCCTAACAACTGTGACCAGCCACAGAGCACATCTTTTCCACTAAACATGCATCTTTAATTAAAAAGAAAACAAACTTGAGCTTAGACACTTAGACGTTGAAATAAGTTCTATCGTGTTCTCTACATATAAAATGTGTTTCTAAAGCCTGAATTTTGTGCAGTGTCAAATATCAGCAGCTGAATCTTGCTATGCTTTTGTTTGCATACCCTCTTGTCATATTATTTTCTCATCACTATGCTCCATTCAGAAATTTTAAGAGGAAGAATCCAACTGCTGTGCTATGTAAACATTCTCTGCTTCAAGTACACCTGCTGACTCCCCTTTGGGTACTTCCAGTGCTATATTCCACACCTTATTCATTATTTCTGAGATAGAGAAATGAGTTTAAATGAAGGATATAATAAAATCAATAGTATGACACCCAAGCAATTAGTTTTTCTGTTGAGTTCATTAGGACTAGGTGAAGAACCATTACATCAAGATGGCATCTACATTTGAGGATTTCTTGTCTCCAGATTGATTCACAAATAGACACTGTGACACATGAGCACTTGTTTCTGCAGCGAGGGACAGTCCTGAAAATAACATTTTTTATTGGTTTATAATAACAAACTGCAATAGTGCAAAAGGAGGGAATCTTGCAGATAAGGTATTTTGCCATAATCAGAGAAAGTGAAAACCATCTATATAGACAACTATAAGTAATACCTCAAGACCACTGGAATTCATAGAATCATTGAATGGTTTGGGTTGGAAGGAACCTTAAAGATCAAACATATGATATTTTTATATTCTTCAATGCTACTGTTGTATTTGAAATTATTTGCTAAAGCAAAGATTTTAATACTTCCAATGCCTCTGCCATGGGTAGGGACACTTTCTACTAGACCAGGTTGCTCAAAGCTCCATCCAGCCTGGCCTTGAGCACTTCCAGGGATGGGGCATCCACAGCTTCTCTGGGCAACCTGTGCCAGGGTCTCACCACCCTCACAGTAAAGAATTTCTTCCTAATAACTAATCTAAATCTACATCCTTTCAGTTTAAAGCCATTCCCCCTTCTCCTATCCCTACATGCCCTCTAAAGAGTCCCTCTCCAGCTTTCTTGTAGGCCTCTTTTAGGTACTGGAAGGCTGCTATATGATGTCCCCAGAGCCTTCTCTCTTCCAGGCTGAACAACTCCAACACCCTCAGCCTGCTGTCATAGGAGAGGTGCTCCAGCCCTCTGATCATCTTTGTGGCCTCCTCTGGACTTGCTTCATTAGATTCATCTCTTTCTTGTGCTGGGGACCCCAGAGCTGGACACAGTACTCCAGGTGGGGTCTCACGAAAGCAGAGTAGCAGAGGAGAATCGCCTCCCTCGACCTGCTGGTCATGCCTCTTTTGATGCAGCCCAGGATACAGTTGGCTTTCTGGCCTGCAAGCACACATTGCCCGGTCATGCTGAGCTTCTCATCCACCAACACCCCCCTAAGCCCTTCTCCTCAGGGTCGCTCCCTATCCATTCTGTGCCCAGCCTGTATTTGTGCTTGAGATTGTCCCAACCCATGTGCAGCACCTTGCGCTTGGCCTTATTGAACTTTATGAAGTTTGCATGGGCCCACATATCAAGCCTGTCAAGGTCCCTCTGGATGGCATCCCTTCCCTCTAGTGTGTCAACTGCACTACACAGCTTGGTGTCATTGGCAAACTTTCTGAGGGTGCACTCAGTGCTATTCACTTCTGGAAAAGGATGGAAAATACACCTGAGCCCAGACAGACTTTCAAACACTTGTGCCTTGTGTTTGGAGGATATCGTGTTCTTTTATCTCTCTAAAAATGAGATTATAAAGGCTTGGGGCAGAAATACTTTTCTACTTAGTACCTAGTCATGCATTTGACTTCAGTGAGTCCACTTTCTTACTTGCTTTTCTAGTCAGGGACCGTAGACTAGGGAAAAATCTTTAGACCTCTTTCATCTTTTCTGAATAATTTCTCCCTGATTTCTACCTTTAGGAACTCAAGAGCTGCTTTTATTTTTTTTTATTATTTTATTTTATTTTTAATGAAGAGAAGAAAGCTTTAGAAATGTAGGTAGATATTTATGTAGGTCTTGGGAGGGCGATTGTTCTGTATTTTTTCCTCACCCCAGTTTTTAATCCAGTACATAGTCATTGACATTAACCTACTGAAAATTCAGAGAGCTGCAGTCAGTACTGTTGGTATAGAACTATACACAATCATGGTTCACAGTTAATTGCTAATTTTAAGTAGGATTAGCTTGCAAACTAGATGTTCAAGAGTCTTTTGTAAAAGTAGGAATTTATTTTTTTATGAGGATCTGAACTAAGTTCTCTACCCAGGGTAATGTGGGCTAAAGACTTGTTAGAATTCCTTGGGCGAGTGTGGAGAGACAGCACTTATTTCTGTCATTTATGTGTACCCATTTATGAGTCTATTATTTTACATTTTTTATAAAAAGTAACCGCAGAGCTGAGGAAAAATGAAGTTCTGTTGGGGCACTACTAGCAACAGCTATCACCAGGAAATGAAGCAATGCAGGTCTTATTGGCTATCTCATGCTGGTCTCTTACTCATTTCATCAGTGAACAAGTTACTTCTCACATTTTATTTATTGCTAGATACAGAGTGTAATATCACTTAGAAAAAAAAAAAACCAACCCAAAAAAAACCAAACACAAAAAAACTTACTGTACTTTTTACTTGTTATGACATTGGTTGTGCTAAAACTCCTTCCTGTCATGTTACTGGTCTGTGTTCCTTAAGATTTCTTAAATCTATCTAAATGTGAAGATTACACAGATACATAATGCACAAGTATTAGTATGTATGTTTTCTGTATGTTTATATATTACTTCCACAATTCCATTGCTTCCAATTCCATTACTTTTATTGTAAACTTAGGTGGCTAGAGCTAAGACTCATGAAATTTAAATGTATCAGAGGAAATGAGAAAAATTTCCCAACCAGACCCTGGTAGTATAGAGGATATTCATTTAGATCATGTTTTTAGTGATGTTATTAATATATTTTTGTTAAGATGAAATGTTAGTTTGGTAGAAATGAATACAGACAGAACTTCAGCAGCCATGGAAGTTAATCAAAAGCTTCATATTTGACTTTATCTTAACTGAAATATTTTTTAATAAATGTTTTGCAACATATTCAGTTATATGCTGTTCCCACCATGCTCCAGCACCCCAGAATAGCAGAACTGTATGGTGGAAATCATATCCTAATGGTGTATTGGATGAGCATTATGGGTGGAATAGTTTCCTTAAATGTTTTTATACTTGCTTGATTACTGAGTTGCCTTCGCAAAAGTGTTTCGCTGGCTGCTGCTCTTAGAAATTGATTAACATTCCCTAGTACAAGCACTTCTGCTTACATGACATTTTTAACTAAGAATCTTGCTGATGTCTTTATATTTATGCAAAAAATATTGTAATAAAGTTTCAAAAAATAGAGATTAGATGGTAGGTAACATTTTAAGATAATGGCATTTTAATTGCAAAATTACTGAGAAACTCTTGTAAATTAAGTTACATATCACACATAACTGTAAAGTGAATTAATTTACCATGATTAATGCTACAGTGAAACCCACATGAATTAATGATGACTGGCCACATACTTTAGAATGTTTCCAAACCAAGGTAATATCATTGTGCCTATTAACTATTTCTGAATTACACTGCAACTTCTAAAGAAAAGTAGGCTCATTAAAACGTGATTGAAAGCCAAACGAATTAGATATTAGATGTCTGGCCAAAGGAATAGCAAATCAATTTATTGAGAAACTTCACTTTAAAAATTCAGTTACTGCTTTCAGACCTCATCAACAACAAATGTATCATAGGTGTCCTGCTAAACTGTTGCATTAAATATTTTACATGCAAGATATCCTGCATTAGAGCTGGATGAGTGCTTTCCTTTCCTGAGGAGAGGAGGGTCTGCTGCTTAGGTTATCTCACTGCTCCTGATGTGGCCAGGGAAATTCTTGACTCTTACATCACTGAGTTTTATCTTGAAGATCTTGTAACAGTGCTCTGATCTCATCATGATAGCATAGATTTACAACACATAGTACAAAACATAGTGTATCTTAGCACAAAGAAGTAACAGGGAGAGTATGCCCAAAAGGGCAAAAGACACTTTCTGGCTCAAACCTATAATACCTGATAGCACAGGCTATCAGGATACACTGTTCTACAGTTCGGGCCAAGGATGTAACAGTGAGCAAAGTCTTTGCTTCATCCAACTCTTCTAGTTAACTGAAACTCCTCCCCAAATACATTAAAACATGGATTAGGGTAAAATAGTCCCCTATGTTTCCAGATTTAGAAAAAACAAATAAGCAAATCAGCATCCTTTTAACTTTTAGAGGGATTCATACACTTAGAAGTATGTTTTCTGTAACACAACAGATTCACCTATAGCAGGTCAGAACTGAGAAACTATTTAATTAGTGAACTTCCAGTTGTTTTTTTTCCAAATGCCAGACTGTTTCTTCTTAAGTCACGTAGCAGGCCACGTCTTCACCATTGAATTATGCTAATAGTTATTAGCAAAATAGAAAATCTGAAGAGACAGTGTGAACTAGCGTAAGTGTATCATAAAATGTGAAAGCATCACAAGAGCTTTCCCAGTTACCCTTCCAGTCCTAAGGCAAGATTTGTAATTCTGGATTTTTCATAAAAGTTACTTTCAGGTCATTCCAAGCTAGTCTTAAACATGTTTCATGATTTGACAGATTCAAGGGTGGGCAGCAGAGGGACTTCAAAACCTCCTTGAATGATCTATTGCAGTGTTTTGTTATGTTTCCCATTAAAAGGCTACCGCTTCTAAAGACTCTGTATCTTCTTGTCCATGATTTGAACTCATGACTTCTTTTTCTGTCTATCATGGATGCAGAGTACAAAAAACACCTTTCTCTGCAACAGCATTTTTCTACTTAATGCCTGTTATTATCCTTTGCTTAATTTTCTTTTTAGAGTGAAAGGGTGTTTTTTCCTGATACAGTCAAGTTTTCCCAGCGAGTTAAGTAGGAACTACCTTCCCTATGCATGATCACTCTCCCAAAGCATCATTTTTATTCTCCACCTGTAAAGAGTCTAGAACATGAAGAAAAGTCAGTTACTGATTAAAAATGAGGCTCTATTCAATAGATTCTAAAAAACCTGCCATATCTTAAGTCAATATCCTATAAGCTCATGGCTGGACAAGGTGTGATGAGATGTACTTCTGCTTCCCTTGGTCAGCCAACAGGTTTTGAAGGCTTTGTCCTTTGAAAAGAGTCATCAGTTCACTTTTCATGTATGAAACCGTCTTATTCTAGTCTATTAATTAACCAATATTCTCCCTAGTAGGAAAGATATTGTAGTAGGAAAACAGAGATATTCTATTAACGATGCTCCCTACCATCTCCCACTTTAATTCCTTGGGGGCTAGATCTGTTCTTGCCCTTTAGAAGATTGTATGTACTCAACCTGTTTGTTTTCACACATAGACCCTAACTGCAAAATGTTCACACATTAACAGTTTGCAAGCTTCAGTCATGCTGGTTATGCTGCTGTAGCTAGAGGACTATTGTGCTAGCAACTTGCTGATGAGTTCAACCAATTGTCTCCAGTCTGAGCCCAAGAATAAGTACATTATATCCATCATCCAAGTTTATCAGTTCTGTGCACATAAATAAGAAGGCTGCTCAAATGTCTTAAATCTATTCAAAACCTGATCGTAAAAACAGATTAAACTAGCATTCTCTTATTAAAATTAAATACGTTTGGAAGCATAGATGTAAACATTGCTTACAACAGCCTTAAAACAAACCTCAGACTGGAATTCACCAGAAGACAATTGCAGTTCTGATGCCAGATGTTAAAAATTATACTTTTGTTCAGTACAAAAGGCGTTTAGTTTTCAGTATAAAAGGTACTGGCAGATCCTAGTTCACATCTTTGCATCTGCTGGGTCAAAGAGCAGACTCTGAAGTTCTGATCCTTAATCAGTCTAAATGAGGCTCAGAGAAAACTGTAGACCAGTCCTTGAACCTTTCAGCTCTACAGACACACATTCTCTGAGAGTGTGTGACTAAAAACTCCTTTTAAAAGATCACAAAAAATATTTTAAATTAAAAAACATATTTGGATTATGTAAGACTTTATGCAGGATTGTTTTTCTTATTTAAGATCAGAAGTTATTTGGGTCACTTGTTTTTATACTAGCAGGAGTTGCTCTTATTTGCTTAATAAAAACAATCTCTTAAAAACAAGCTCTTCAGATATTTTTGTTGTAAAGCAAAAATATTTTCCAGACGTGGTTGAACAAGAGCACTTATGCCAATTAGAACTAGATGAATACCTCTTCTTCAGCATCTCCTGAGCTCTGTTGACCCTGAGTAGCCAGAAAAGCAAAGGGCAAAAACTGATTTCTGCCAACAGTCACTGCAAGTTAATCATTAGAGCCAGTGGAAGCATAATCCAACATACCTGTTTCCACCATACCATTTTCTTCTTTCTGCTTTCCTCTCGCCAAGCTGTAAATGGTTGCTACTGCCTTTTTCTCTATATCTACTCTCAGCAGTTTACAGTAAATTTTCAGGTTTGGAATTCTTAAAGGTCTGGGGAAACTGAACAAACACAAGGGACTTCCTGCTCAATTTAGGTTAAAATGCATGCAAATATCAGTATAAGATATTTAGTATTTCTGAAAAGAAAAGGAAACTTGAATTTCTTTCCACAAGAACCCATCATCCTTTATTGATGGTGGCACTTTTTCAGTGCTGTTCTGTTACTAGCGCCAGTCTATAATTAGTTACTTCCTTGCAGCTGCAGCAATGGATGTGCACTTCCAGTACACAGATGTAGGCAGGCACATCAGTCAATACCGGACTCTCCCTTCTGGTACTGGGCTCTCCAGCATGAGGAAGGGCTGCACTTGTCATGCAGGTAAATAACAGAGCAAGCTGTCTGCCAGAATAGATACAGACTTGGACATCTGCTCCTTCCCATTAATCAGTCAGGGGGGCTGATAGGGAAATTAGTGACAGGCCTGTGCAATTTGATGATTGAGGGAGGTGAAAGTGAGTTCTGCAGCCTGAAATATGCTGATTCTGTTTCAGCCAGAGAGAGAGAAAAAAAAAATACCAAATTCTTTGGTAGATGCAGGAAAACAAAATATGGGGATATCTTCAAATATTTCCAGTTTCAAGGACATTCAGCAATTGCTAATAGTTCTGACTGGATGTGAGGCTGTTCCCCAAGGCAGATACCAGTGTTGCCTAGGGAGCAGAGATTTGAAACTCTGTCTACCAGTTTATAACATGGATTTCCTCAGTCACTTCCAGCTGACTCCCTCTACTTGCCAAAGTTTCTCATCATTATTTCCTTATAGTACACTGTGTAAGGCATGGTTATTTGGTGTACTTTAAAGGGAAGCATGGCGCAGTATAAATTCTTAGGAGTCCTCAGACAGCAAAGCTATGACTGCTACAAGTTTCTCTGCTTTGTGGGATTGTCTGTAGACATTTTTGGATGTGCAGGAGGTTATACCCATTTATAGCATCTTCAGCTGGAATCTGTTCACCCAAAGTGGTTTCCAGGGAAAGGACACTCATGTTTTTTCCCCAGTGCTGCAGAAGGTATAAAAAAAGGATGACTCCATGGGAGGCATTGTGTAATTCACTGCTTTTTATTCACTGTTAGACGTGGGGGTGTTGGTATTTGATTTGAAGTTTTCTGGTTTGTCTTCAACATAGCATTTATTGGTTTTTGAGATAGACTGATTTCCTATGGCATTCCAGTAAAGCCTACTAAATTTAAAGTCCTGAGTAGCCTGTGAGGGTTTTGGCCTCATTTTTGGCCAATTTATGGCTGCATTCCCACCAGGAGTAGGAGGAATGTTGCTTTTTAACTTAGCTGATGACAGCACACAGTCTGAAGTGCTACTTCTGTAGTACTAATGCTGATACTTCTGAGGAAGCACACAGAGGTAAATGGTTTTGACTAAAGAGCCTGAGACCTGCACATACTTAGGGTACCCACTGTGCGACTGTTTGTGGAAGCTTGTTTATGGGCAAAAGATGTACACATTGTTTATGAAACCAAGAACTTATGGTTAGTATAACTGAACTGAAATCTCAAGTTTAATCATAGAATTATTTTTTTTGTTTTCACTGCAATCTTTATGTTTACTAAAACACTTGTACACTATTTCTTCATTGATCTGCAACTCCATGTTACACCCAAATGTACTACACATAGTGCCGTTCAAATACGTTAGACACTATTTCATTGCTCCCTTTGTTCTCCCTAAAATCAAATTTGTCCAGCTCCAGATATAAATATTCCTTATCTGACCATCAGTGAGCCTGTGCCCCATCTGTTATCATCCTATGCCTGTACTCCTCTGCATGGATTCTATGCCCTTAGTTCTCAAAGCCTCTCCTATTATACCAAGCATTTACCAATGCTGCATCATTTCGCTAGTCCTAGGTATCTCATTCTACACAGAGTACCTATTTCTTACTTATATCTGTATAAAACTGTAGTTGTGTCATACAAAAATAAAAGAAAAAAAAGAAATAGCCACACGTCAGGAATAAAAACTGACATTAGAGCTAGGGCAGGCAAAAACAAAGCGCAGTCAGCTTGAGAGAACTGCAGAAAATAAGCCTGACAGCCTCAGTTCTGAGGCATTTTAAACTCATTACCTTCAGCTTTTTTTATTACATACCATGTAGAATTTGGGATTATACAGAAACACTGGCTTTGCTTCTCTTTCTCTGTCAAGGAGGTTATAATTTTTTTTCCACTTTTTTATATTACTGTCCAGAGTTGAGCCCTACTAGACAAACAGTGAAATTGAAGGTTTGAGGGATGGGGTTTCATTCACATTTTTATAAAATCTGCATTTGGACTGGAGGGAGGGACAGGTCCATGGCTGAACCAAAACTCTTTCAGAACGTGACTATGCACAAATCACAACATAAATATGTTCATGGACAACAAATCTCAAAGAACTATTACTTAAGGTAAGTAACCTTTCTGTATGTTGACGCTCTAAAAGAATCTACTAAGAATTTAATCACGCAGTCCCTTTTCATCGTAATAAGCTCCCTCTCAGCAGAGGCAGGAAGCTACTCTGCCCTAAATAACCTTAGGCATGGGAGCTGCATTCCTTTTGCCCAGTGAAGCAAGCTGGTTTGTGTGTATTGCTGCTGGGCAAGTATTAAAATGAATCTAAGCCATGCACAGAAAGCTTCTCAGAGGCACAAGTAACTGCACGGCCTATTAATACATATAAAGTGCCAAACGTAAAATCTATGTATTTTTGAATCTTTAATGTAATAACTAAGGAAATGCCAGTTTAAATAATTTTGCTAACAGCATTTGTAAGGAGGTCTTATTTTGGTAAGCAGGAGGAGAAATATTTCCCAAATTTCAGAAGGTTTTTCCATGGCATGCTGGTGTAACCCCCTGTTTCTTACCCATGGCTCAGCATTTAGAAGATTTTAGCAAAGGGAGCTTTTTTGGATATTGAACTTTCATTTATATTGGAAAGCTATTTGGCAAAACAGAAACGGACCAGTAATCAAAACTGTTTGCACTGTAATTCTTACATTTTCCCTGTACGATATTCAGGGATTTACTCCAGCCAAGATTTAGTTTGGCATTGACAACACATGATTGAAGCCATCTGAAGTACCTCTCTTTGGTTCAGTCTCTGTCCTCATTAGGTACAGGAAAGCATTTGATGCATGTTTGGAGTAGAGCTCCCATTTTAGCTTTCTCCAAAAGTGGCCTGGTTGTCATGAACCAAAAGACAGTCTGTGAACTGAGCCAGCACACTGTAAGTGGGGACAATCAGGGGTTTCACTCAGAAACCATATCACTGTACCATATGTAGCTGCAGACAGAAATGCTCTGCACTGCAGAAGATAAGAAAGTCTAAATTTTAAAATAGAAAAAAAATGTTTGTTTTCACAGTCCTAATGTTTGGTCACATTAACTTTTTTATATTATTTATTTATTTATTTTTAAGACAGGGTAGGGAAGAGGGAGGTTGATGCTGTCTGAAGCTCCCCAGGGAGCATCTTGTACTGGTGCAGAGCACTTAGGCTACCTCAACATTCAGTTCAAGTGAGCCTCACCTGCTGCAAGCTTACTGCTTTCTAACAGCTCATTTGTCAGAAAAGCTCATGCTCAGCTTATTAGCAACCCATTTTTACGGTCATTATCCATGCTTCCACAACATCTGGCTAAGTGTTGTTCTCCAGATTGTGGCTGTTCTGGGAAGTAGTTTTAGCCACTTGAAAAGGCTGTTTAAGTCATGCTTATAATATTCCCTCTGCCTCTTATCAGTAAGGTGATTTTGGGGAAGCTGCTGTCTCTCTTCTACTTTTTGTATGCCCTTAATGGATCCTGAACTACTCTGAGTAAGGACCATCATTTTACTTGTTCCTGTAGTCTAGCTAAGTAGGTAGTCAACCTCTGATGAAAAATAATTTTTGTAAGAATTACTTAGTGATAATAGTTGTCCCTTTCTGAACTATTGTCTCTGCTTAAGTGGTTTTGTAGCACCTTAGATGATCTTGTAATGAACTGGAAAGGTTTTATTCATCAGTGTGTTCTTTATGCATGCTATGGTTAGTAAGTAACTTTCACTTGTAGAAAATCTTCTGCAGAATTACGACCATACCTGAAGTTTAATTCTAGAAAAAGTTTTCCAGAACTCTTGGATATCAAATCTACATCATCGATTCAGATTTATCTATGCAATGTAAAAGAGATAAAAGCAGTTTAAATTTTGAACTTTTTTTTTTTAATCCTAGGAAAAGAGTATCTTCATTTTCTGAATTCTGTGAATATGTAGCCTTTCTATTTACTATCATTTAACCTGTCTTTTGTTCTCATTTAAAGCCTTTTCTCCTGTTTTTAATAAAGCAGGTAGTGTGCTCAGTTATGCAGGTAGTAAAATACCCATCTGCTCATTAGGATTTCCAAATTGTCCAGTAACGCTTTGTCATTTCTCACCCATCCAATCTTGGAAACAATGTTCCTACAAATAACAGTACAGCCGCAAAAATATGATTGAAGTTGCTTGACTCACAGAACATATCCCAATCTACCAGCAAGATGCATCTGAACAGTCCAAACACTAAAAAACTGCCAATTGAGACACTGCTTGGCACAGCTAGCAATGATTTCTGGCCAACCTGCTTTCTGAAAGCCACAAACTAGTTCTCTTCTCTTGATTCTATTGCCTTCCTTGTTGTCTTGCTTACTGAACTTTGGGCTGTACATAATAGCTGACAGGTGTTTTCCCAGGGGTGATACAAATGCCCTGGCTCAGCCATTATCTGATAGTTTTCAGGTCGTCCCATACCAAGGGAGTGATAGATAGGCTATAAGACAAGTAGGCAAACAGTTACACTTGGTACAATTGCAGGCTTTCTGGAGAAAAAGAAACAGTCAATCTCAGGATTGCAGTCCGCCTGACACTACACAACTATTTGCAAAGTGCATTCAAAGAGTTCAAACAAGGAATAGGGTTGACTGACAGAAGCTAAGCAGAAAAGGCTAAATGTCAGAGTCTTTGCAGCAGCTCTGTAAGAGCCTGGCAGATGAAGAAAGTCTGGAAAGAAGAATGACAGGAGAGTGATGAGTGGCAGAAAGCAGGATGGCAGTAGTGCTACAAAGGGTTATTTTTTTTAAAAAAACAACTTATAGTAACTTTAATCACTTCTGCTTTTAAAATCAACCATTACATTAACTACTATTATTAACATTGTTGAATTTTATCAAAAGTGTTAAGAACTTTTGGAATTGTTACAGAATAGGACCTATAGAGTTGGTTCTCTCTTATTGAAGTTTTTGCAGCTTTTTAAAGTAAGGAAAGGTGATGTCAACAGCAGTTCCATGTTAGAAGAAAACTGACTGCATGAGTGGGGCACATTTTATAGTAGTATGCAGGAAAATGCACAAGGGATGTGATATAATCACGAGTCTTACAGCACAATCTCCCACAGTATACTTATATATCATATTGGTGCCATCTGCATAAATGAAGTATAAAATGGGTGGAAAACTGCCAGGTTTGAAGGATTGTGAACAGTGGTACAAAGTCCAACTGGTGCTTGGTTACTAATGATGTATCTCAGGAATCAATACTTCTATTTTTGACCCAGAAGGTGGAGTGCCCTCTCAGCAAGCTTGCAGGTGGCACCAAACTGGTGATCTGGGGTGGTTGATACACTGGAGGCCAGGGCTGCTATTCTGATGGACCTGGACAGCATGGAGATATGGCCTGGTGGGAATCTGATGACATTCAAAGAAAAGGACAATGAGATTTTGTATCCTCTACCTGTATGTACCCACACAACAGTACAAACCAACTGGTTAGAGAGTAGCTTCCTGAGAAACAATCTGGAGGTCCTCATGACTAATTCATGCCTCTGTGGCAAAAAAAGGCTGGTGATATACTGCCATACCGGGCTACATTAAGGAAAGTGTAAGCAGCAAGCAGAAAGAAGGGGTTTTTTCCTTTCTATCTGATATTTATGAGATCACATTTGGAGTACTGCTTGGGTCCAGTTTGGGGCTCACTGGTACAAGAAAGATATTGATGAACCAGTGAGTGCCTAGTGAAGGTCCACCAGGGAAGTCATGGGCACGCAGTACACATGATGGTACGTAGCATCCAAAGACAGACCGAGAAAGCTGTGTTTGTTCAGCCTGAAGAGAAGGTTCAGGGAGATCTTATTCAGCTACCTAATAGGAGGGCATAGAGAAGACAGAGCTCTACCCTTCCCAGAGGTCCACATAGAGAAGAGGCAATGGACACAAGTTTCCATATCAGAAATTGTGACCAGAAATAAGGAAAAAGCTTATCATCGTGAAAAGGATCAAATCATGGAATAGGTTGTCCAGAGATATTCAAACTGGAGATACTCAAAACTTGATTGAACAAGGGTCCAAGCAACCTAAGTTGGGTTGCCCTTTCTCTGAGCAGGGCATAGGACTAGCTAATCTCAACAGGTTCCTTTTAGCCTTAATTATTTTAAGATTCTATATAAATATCAAAAATGGTGACCAAAAGTCAGAAAATGTTGATTAGGAGAGTAGCAAAAATTATTTAAAAGATAAAAGAAAATGCCTTTGTTTCATCAGTCTCTAAAGAAAAAAAAAATAAAAGAAAAAAAAAATCCAGCTTTCAGAACTTTGAGTTATTTCCAATGCAGCAAAGGACAGTTTCTACTTCCATGAGTATGCCTACAGTTAAAATATAAACATATAAAAGCAGATCAACACTGTAATAGCAGCAAACATCTTCAGTCTAAGGTGCAAATACTATTAGACAAAATCAAAGTTTAGAGTTCCAGTAATTATTTTCCTTAGTACAGGGTAGTTTTAAGGACAAGGAGGGAAGATTTACCCAGCAGATTGCTTTTCAGTGAAGAGCGCATGGTTTGCAGCAGGTACCTAGGAGTCTGCCTGGGACAAGCCCTCTGGTTTCCTACTGCTTATATTTGGTGTGTATTTGAATGGAGAAAGGGGTGAGGTACATCTCTGGATACTTTCTCCTTATTAGTTGGAGAAGTATAATGGCATCACAGACATTTTTAATTGACATTATCAGCCCTGAAATGGTGATCTGTTTTTTTCTTCATTTCAATAGAAAGACAAACACATCAGGGGAACGACTTCCTTCAGGTGCTGTATGTACATAGGCTTATGCATCTTGGCATTCAAAGTATATATAGACACTTTAAGAGATTTCAGTTCTTAACAGAGGTGGTTTATGGTTGTAATGTAAGTTGTTGGGCTGGTTCTCAGAAGCTTTAAGCAGAAGCATCAGTGCCGATATCAACAGCTCTAGTAATCAGAGCACAGATACCCTTTCTTTCTTTCTTATTTTTTCAGGTTTAGATTTTTATCCACGCTCCTATAGCTGTTGCTTTAATATTATTTTCAAATATTTTAATATAATTTATTGAGCTGTTCTTTAAGTTGAAAGAGTGTCATACTAAGCATCAGAACAAGAAAAGGAGTAAAAATTAAAATAATAAATTAACACTTGCATGATTAATAATTTAGAGATTTGGTCCTTAAAAGGATAAACCTTACTCATTATAATAATCCCATGAACTTCAATGACTTTAACTAGGAGTAGGAGATGGTAGTATCAAACCTTGAAAAGATGGTATAAACCTACAATTTGAGATAAGACACAACTTGAAGAATTTCAAATTTGTAGTCTGGTTTCTGGGATGGAGAAAAGCAATACTTCACCTAATACAGTGTGAATACTTAATACTCGTCTCACCATTGAACTTTTAGACAACAGTGAGGAATCCACTGGTTATTATTCCCCCAAAGAAGATGCATTTGCAGTTGGAATTTAAAATTAATTTTCTGAGAAGACACAGGTTTAAGTGTTAATGAGCTTTTGTAAATTGTGCTGGTTTAGAAATTTAGCTTTGTTTTTAGTTCTTTCAATATTTTATTATGGATTAACTAAAGGTCTTTAAACTCCCATGTAGTTTAAATTCTATATACAGAGAGTGAAGGTTTATTATTATGCTAAATACTAATCATGGCTGCATCTAACTAAAGATAGTAATGGTCTGAATTATTGACTTCTCTCTAATTTGTGTATTACAGGTAGCTTAATCCAATCAGAACAAGGTCCCTTGCAGGTTAGTTTTCACATTGTTATACTGGTTTCTCACCAATAATGGAGAGTGACGGGCTGATAGAAGTATATACAGAGTCAGACGTAACAGAATAATCTATATTTAAAAATAAAGGTAAGAATTTTAAATATATGTTCGACGAACTCCAACCATCACCATGCTGAATGTGTTTCCTGAAGGTCTCCCTATTCTACATGCAAATACTTTGACCACTGATACTTCACATCAGGACAATTGGTGCTGAAAGTGAATTTATCTGCTTTGAGAAGCAAAGGAAGAGTGGAAGCTGCTTAAAAAGTAAGCATCTCATATGTTACATTCAGGGTTTTAGTTTAACCTACAATTAAGTACGTTTCTGAATCTAGCCCAAGTTATTTTTAACTTCCAGTATTTTACATCATAAGCTGATGGAAAAAGGAAGCCCCAGCACTCTACGCTACCACATAAAAAAAATGTACCGAAGATAGTGGGAGAACTTAAGAAAGTTCATCAGTTATTAACTTAAGAGCTCCAATTAGAAATAATAGTGAATTATGAAACTGGGTATTCTGAGGCTCAAGCAGGAGATAAAAGCTTGTGTTAGCACCTATTAAATAACAGAATTCTGAAGGAAATTTAAATGTTATATATATTTTTAAATAATTGAATTTAAAACTCTAATCTCAGCTGAGAGTTGACAGTGTGTATAGATTACTGAATGATCTCAAACCATGGCCACAGGTGAAATGCATTTATTGTAATTGTCACTTCAAGTCAGGTAGGAAAGACTCTTTTATCCCACTAATATTAGCAAGTAAAATGTTTGTTTGAGCCATAATATTTAAATATTTTTCAGTTTCATTATCTAAAGTTCATAGAATAAAATGATCTCTATAAAAATCTGATTTTACACACATTTCTGCATATTTTACCTTCTCTTTTTAGCTTGGTCAGAGTAGTTTATGATGAAAATCAAGATAATGGAGTATGTGGGGAAGATATGGGAGCAGATTGACAGGATTCTGTAATGTTAATGACTTCAAAGGGCAAACTCATACTTCTGTGGGAGTCAGACCTTTTAGCAGTCTTTAAATTATTATGGTATTATAAATATGCTGTTAGTATACCATTAATTAATGATATATTTAATTGGGTTATAAAGAAGTTAAATTGTGAATTTGCCTTTATCAATGAATAATACTTTAAGTCATTTTATGGTTTGAGTTTAGGGGTTTTTTTATCAATGTTTGTAACACAAATCTTTAAGCATCTTCCATACAAGCGTTTTTGATCTTGGTAAGATTTCCAGATAGGATATGGCACTTGCAGAACATGAGCTAGTGTTGTCCTCTGCCAAGCCTCACTTCTCTTAAAACTGTTTTCCTCTTTCAATTCCTGGCCTTGCTTCCAGTATCTTTTCTTTTTTATCTTTTTTTTTTCTTTCCTTTTTCTTTTCTTATTCTTTTTTGTTTGTTTTCTTTCCTTTTTGTTTTTTTTCTTTCTCCAAGAAGACCCAGTTGACCTTCTAAGAAAAAGACATAGTATTCAATATTAGGTGTTCTCTACCTGTAAGGCAAACCACACATAAGCCTTCAGCAAGAGACCCTGAAAACTGTTGCAGAAAAGATGAAACACAAACACACTAATTGCAGCAAAAGGATAGTGAAATACAGACTGCGGTGTCACTGTCCTGATAGTGATACATAGATATTTTCCTTGGAAAAATCTGAAAATGGTAGATTCTCACATTCCTCCTTTCTTTCCTTTTCACTTTTTTATCTTCTCTGGAAAGAAGCAGATTGAGACAGTGTTGGTGAGAGGTGAGAAGGACTCTGGACATTGGGGTAGGTGGCTGAAGTCACAGGCCCAGGTGCACAGACCCTCAGCTGGGCTGTAAGATGTAGGGCCAGCTGATCGTTGTGCTGACACACTAACCATCCACCACAATCTTCACAAAGTATGCAACACCAGCTATTGATTACACACATGCAGGGACTAAGAATTTCTCAGTGCCCGAAGGTGGCAAAAGCCATCTCAACCCAACCTCTGGTGACAGGCAGCTCCCTGCTTAGTCCTCTTTTAGGAGAAGGCTCCAGCCAGATGGCATCTGGAGGACTCTGGACAATAGTTTTCAAATGTTTGGTTGAATGTAGCTGTATTGCCACTGGACAGAAAAACAGGATAGTTGAGTCACCACCTTAAAGGATAAAATGGTCTTAAGCATATTATTTTCCAGTCTCCCCGGTGTGTTCTTTTGACAGGAGCCAGAGGACATGAGGCAAATTTGGGGGGAGGGGGGTGTGTAACTGACAGTTTTGCAAGTCATATTCATACTGAGTTGAAAGAATTTGAAGGTGTTCTTGTACAACATATACATTTGGGGATATATTTGTGACAAAATATCATTTTAAATAGATCTTGCTGCAGTGATGGAACAGGCCTTTGAGACGGCTCTGTCATGTAGGAGCCTCACCACGCCCCTGCTCCCTTGAAACTGCAAGTTGCTACCTATCACAAGAAATGGATGCTTTAGAAAATGTCACATTGAAGTTTATGGTATCAGTCAATGGCAAAGTCAACTCTTTAAAAAGCAGGTCTCATCATGTTGTAAGAGAGACTAATCTTTCCTTCCTAGATAGAAAGCTAGATATCGTGGAAAAGTCTTTGGAGAAAAGGGCAGTCTAAAAAACTTAAAAACGCATAAAGAACAATCTTGAAGGCTCAGAGGGAGGTCTGCAGTAAATCTCAGTGAAATTCTCACCAGTTCTTGATCCAAATGAAAATCATCAATTTACTTAAGAGCTGGGCTCATACCTTTCCCTTCTTCAGAGTGAAGCATGCATTATCCAGGCTGGGGGCAACGGCTGCCTCCCACCAGCTGCAGACTTTGCTTCACTGGCTCCATACATCCTTGCATCTGTTCATCACATTGCTATAGGTGATAAAAACCAGCAGTTTGGAATCTCCCCTAGCTGGTGGCAGGATTTTTCTGGTCTTTAGTAAATGTAAATATGTAGGGTCTTAATAACAGGAACATTTTAATGAACCTATTCATGGTAAAGATGGTGTTTCGCATCTGTGCTGGACACAAAATAATTACATTTATAGAACTGCTACCCAAGTGTACTAGGAAAATGCCAACAGAAAAAAAAAATAAAAGCTTTACACTGGATTGTTATTGAAATCATGTCTGTTTTGATAAAGAGTCCAGTGGCCCCACTGTGATAATGTTACACAGCCTGCTTATAATGTGAGTGTTAAAGGGATTAAAACAACCAACCATGCATGCCGTGTTTCGTAAAATATTAAAAAGTCACATATTTGCATATTATACAGCTGGTTGCAAAGCCATCAATCATCATATTATCTGTACATTGAGGATGATAAATGGTTTTCATTCTAATGAGAGAATCTAATCACATGGAGAAATGAAGAGGGCATGCAGCATAAAAGCTTTGGCTCCAAAAGCTATAGATTATTATTAATATTATACATTTCTCTCTGATTTGGAAACTTCTGCTCTTCATTTGTACATATGCCTTTCTACATTCATGACTTTGAGAAAATGTCAGGTCATTATTTCTTTTGTTCTTAATAAAATGGCACTGGAAAAGCAGGAGAAGGTTAAAAATATTAAGGAACTTCGAATCAGTTTATATGAATTTCTCTAAATTACCTGGGACAGGCCATTTATTTTTCATCCTAATAATGTGGAAGCAGAAAAGCAGACAAAGGTTAAAAGTAGAAAGGTAGATGCCTCTCATCTAGGTATTTTTGTGAAGTATTTACCACATCTCTATAGTAAATGACTATGCACTATATTGCTTGCCTGTTAAATAAGAAAGTGAGCTCCTTCTAAAAATGTCACAAAATGTAAACTCTTTCATATGTCAGTAGTTATAACAAGATAACTATTGTCATTAAAATTAATACCATTTATAATATTTAGGATTCTGAGTCTTACAGGCCACTAGGGTGTTAAAAGCACACAGTACCATGTGAAAGAAAACGGGACTGATTTTCTAATGAGGTGCAACAGGTAAAGGCGCTTGTGTGGGAATGGAGAGGAAGGAGGCAGAGTGACAGAAATACAAATGTTTGCACACTGGACAACTGCATCAGTAAACAGTCAAGAAAAAATCCAAAAGAGTACTTTACAAAATAACTTGTATTTCTATATGTATTTTTTAGAAGTAGTTTGTGACTGTACATTGTTTTCCAATGTATTTAATGCTGTGCTGAATTCAGAAATTTAGGAAAAAGCAAGCAAACCATCTTAATAATAAAGCCATATTAAATAATCTGCTGTAAAATGTTATATCAAAGATGTGAAAAGCTTAAAAAGTACAGACCAGACTGGAGTGTGTGTTTGAACTGCAGATTAAGTTCTGTAAATATTTTGTAAATAGAAATAAGCATGTACATTCCAGCAGGCTGTTTGAAAATAAAATTTCTGAAGCTCTTGCTTCTTGCCATTAGAAAGTGATGCTGTAACAATGACCTTTATTGGTTGCTGCTCATCAGTTTTGTTCTAAATAGTATCACTTCCTGGAATGTTTTAAATGTAACAGATTTGGAATGGTCAGCTACAAACAGGAGAATTCACATCCTAGAACTGAGTCCAATGTTGAATGAGTGGTGGCCTGGTATTTGATAACTTACGAGGTTTTAAAAGAACATGCTTAATGGGGTTTGGGGAATATTTCTTTTGTAGGAATAGGTGTGAGTGTGGGAGAATTGGTAGGAGAAAAAGGAAGAAGCCTCTGGAAAGATTGTTCGTAAAGAGCAAACAGTGGTTTGGATCAGCCTGTAGCACTTAGATGTTGCCTGTCACAAAAACTCATGTTACCTTTCCTGAAGGACCACTAGATACCCTTGTGTCAGTGAAGGATGTAACTGTGCACGCCAGGTCAGAGGATGGGACTCTGTGTGTCACTCATGTCCTGAAGTGGACAAGTCAGTTTTTGAGCGTAAATCTGCACTGCTTTACCTGGAGCAAAGCAACTCCAGAAGGATGCCTCCAGAACAGAATTTCCATTTATAGATGGCAGACTGGACACATTGTCATCATATTTACTGCAGTTCTCAGGTTACCTGCAATTTTCACTCCATCATGATATTTGTGGGACAGACTGGTGGGATTCTTTTTAAGATGGATTCCAGTGATTTTTCCTCTCCAAACTCATCACTTTTTCCAGAGAAGGAGGGCTAAAAGAAAAGTATGTACATTGGTCTCACTTTGATCCAGAGTAAGAATGCAGCTAAGCAAGAACCTGGGCCTAAGCACCTGGGCCAGACATAACCTGGGTCTTGGAGAACCTTGTAAGCCTCATATACTGTTATCTTCAGTGGGAAGTTGTTTGTTGGTCATAGCCTGTCAGAACTCTCACAGCATTTATGATGTGGCATCATAACAGTGCCATCACTCTCCTTTTTTCTCTTTCTTCTCCCACCCCCAACTCATCACTGTCATTCAATATGGTTTCAATTCTTCTGACATTTTAGACCCTGACCTGAAAAAAAAAAAAAAACAAACCAAAAACAACCACCAAACAAACAAACAAAAAAAAACCACCAAAAAAACTTTCAGGAGAGAGGAAATTAAAGGATACTCATATCAAATAAGCAGCTGTTATCTGGCTACTATTACAGATTTGCCTTTAAATTTTGGGGAAATACATTATTTTAGACATTTGTCCATGTATGCATGTTTTAAAAGATATTCAGATTATAAGTAATAAATAGAATGTGGATATCTCCTAATTTCTGTTACAACTTCTTCAAAAACTGTATATATTAGGTACAGAAGAACTGGATTCTCATATAGCTAAATGTCTCCTTACAGAGACATCCTTACTCAGCCATGTGTCTTTCTAATGTATTTCTTGCCTCTTCAGTTATAATGCTGCAGCTGTGAAACATTCATTAGTATACTGATGCTTTGCTGATGTGTTACTTTCAAAATATAAGATGTTGCAATGTATCTACAGTATTACTTTTTCAACTGCGAGGCTCAGCAATATTCAGTTCAGGGTATGTGCAGAAAAACTCACTTCTGGTTTTTGTAGTCCCAAATACAATTTTACCTGATATACTTTGAAGGGTTTTGTGGTTCAAAGTCTTCATTAAAGGGCGTGCTTACTGTTCAAGCATTACATGACAGAATAAAGACATAGAAAAGAGTATAGTTAGTAAATAACTACACTATAGAGTTCATTTTAAAACAGCATGTGTTTTCTGATGTGGGAGTTTGTGCAAAGATGAACTAGGAGAGAAAGGCCACTATCCCATGAGATAAAAAACTGCAGTCATTTGCTCTTTCATTACAGAAAAAAAATCTGACAAATGTCTGAAGTCTTTTCACTTAAGAATATTTTGTTACTTTTTACTGCTGCTGGCACAAATATATATGTTCTTTAAGCCTGCAATGCTCTCTGCTGAACTGGTCAGTACATCTCAAAAGCTGTTTTGTTCAAAAGGAAGAAAATAAAAGGGGGGTGGGGATTAAAAAGAAAAAAGGCAGGGAAACATTTAATTTCAGCAGTTTGACTATGGCTGGCTAACAACTGTTAGTTACAAAATGGGAAACTCTTTTTCCTTTTAAAGAATAACAAAGAGCTCAGCTACAGCAATGTAATATTATAATGTAATGAATACTTAAACCTGCTTGCATTGTCATGAAGAAGAAAGGTGTAAGTTTAAATAACCTCTTTCTCTGATGTAATCTTTAAACCTGCAGTTATATTACCTTCAGTATACATTTATCCAAAGTTATCCAAAACAAATGCATCATGTAATACAAGATTAGGTATTTCATAAATATAGGCTTGCATAATACGCATACATATTTGTATGTAGTCAACAGATTGATGGAGATTTTAGCCATGCCATAACCAAATTGCTGAAGATTTGCATTAAATTTAATCTGTATATGAAACCTTGGCTTTTCAGAGCAGTAATTTTTATTTAATATTGAATTACTTAGTACCTTCAAGATCTATTTTTTTATGCCTCTTTAGCGCATGGCAATATACATTAGCAGCAGAAATCAATTGGCAAAATGGAATAGAGTTTGAAAGTGAAGACAATAACAACATTGTGACCAAAACCACACATCTCAGGCCTGTCACAGACACCAATTTAATCAAGAGAATGTGGCACCAATAGGGCTTTCAGGTCACACTGAAAAATTAGCCTTCTGGCTTTATTAATTGCTCCTATAATCCTTTTTATGCAAACTTCCAGTCTACTCGATTCCAGATCCAAAAACTACAGACTGTAACCAATGTATTTCATTCACGCATTAAAACTAGCTTTCCAAATAGGATGAAATGTCTTTGTTTGGAACATGACCTTACATGCACAATTTTTCACTAACCTGGATGTTTACAAGTAGACAACACTTAGAGCTGGAAGACTGAACAATAATCTTTATGATGTCCAGTACCTATATGTTAACATACATAGCAGTGGGAAAGAGATGGTGGAAATTTTATGTTTCCTTGTGTTTGACAAAAATCTAAATTATTTCAGAGAGAAAAAAAAAAAAAGCCTGTTTGTGAAGAACAAAGTAATTGAAATAATGTTCATTTACAACTCCACAATGAGTTGAAGGATATGGTAATAACAAGACCATTACATTTACTTTCAGCATCAAAGCCAGGTAAATTCAGTTCTTGTCTGCTCAGGGCAATAACATCCTGATGATGAAGCTGTGTTAACAAGTATGTGAAAGAGTCTTCACAACCTTTCATTATATTTTTCCCTAAGTTATTGTACATTTCAGTGTACAGTTTACCAAGGATGTCATTATTTCCTCATTGATCTGGCTATGAGGTTGTAGTTCTTAATAGAACACATAATTTCTTTTGAAATAAGGATTTTATTTTAATCTATGCTTTCCTGCTTCACAAAAGTCAACATTTTCTAGTAGGTGGTTAGTCCAATAATTCCAGATAAAATCAATAGCAACTAAATAATATACAAAATTTAAAGAAACAATATTGAATGTAGTTAGAAATTTTTAAAGATATGTTTCTCGATCCCTCAAATGTATTATTATTCCCTAGAATTTACCTTCTCGTGTGCAAATCCCACATGATCAGTTCTATCAATGTGAGTTGTTTACAACAGAAAACATCTGTTCCTTGCAACAGCTAGTCTTTTGCAATGCTACCTTTATTGCAATAAGGAATAATTGTCAAAGACCTTCATTTATGCTACAGGTTGCAACTCAACCAGTTGCATGGAATAATATATTAAAAAATGGTTTAACACTGACAAGTACCACAATAGCAAGGGAATATCCAAATATTCTGAGTGGTCTAAAATGGTTTTTAACAAGATATATATGGATTAGTACTCAGAAATATAGGGTAGATCCAAATACCAAGATTCACCAGAAGTGTTATAGAGATACTTTAGGTTTAGCAAGCACAGACATATTGTCACTGCTCATACTTTTCCCATGAGGATGATAGGTCCCAGATGACCTTTACTGACTTTATTAGAGAAGCGTTTACACTTAACCTAAATCAGAAGGGCAGAAATAAAACACAGCCTGTTAAATGTACAGTAATGTATTTAAGCTAAGTCTGCTGGAACCTTTTGCTAGGTTGTCTCAGCCTGACCTCCTTTCTTATGAAGATGGGGTTTGTGACTCATAGTTTTTGTATTTAGGGCGTTTCAAAGCTGCAGCTCAGCAGGAGTCCAGTAAGTATTTCTGAAGTAGCTCTGTGAGGCACATGGACACAACCAGAGAAATTGTAGACTCCTTCAGAAGAGTCAACAAACTAGGCTACCATTTAACTAGCCATCTTTCCCCTTAAAAACGCTCCATGGCCTTTCCCAGTTGTTCATATCCTCAGTATCAGATAATCTGTTCTGCTCGTGTAATACACTTGTATTTCCAAGGAGATTTTTTTCTTCACAATACTATTCTGACAGTCCCCATATAGCAGCTATATGCAAAGCCTCCCATGCGGTAGGAAGGTCACTCCATGACTCTACTAAATATAGGTTCAAATATTTTTAATGGATGCGTAATAATTCCAGATGGAATCTGTGTTACTGTGAAAATATTGCAGTGCCATCACTGAATTGTATTCAAGGGAGAAATGAAGTGCAAAGTGGGAAAGCTCACAGGTAGCTAATATGTGGTTCTATCATACCATGTAATACATGACCTCCAAAAGTATGGTTTCATCATTTTCTATCAATGTAAAGTATCATACAATTTTTACAGGAAAAATAGTGATATTTTTCATATTACAGTTCATAGCTGTACCATCATCCTTCCAAACTTGCAGATGTGAGGATTTCCTGGAAATGTTCAAGTTCTGGAAGGAAACAAACTTGCAGAACTGGGACCTACATATATACTGATATGATGGCATCAGAAATCTGCAGATTAATTGGCTGAGAGTTACCAGAGTAATAATAGGATTTCAGTGTGCTTGCGTGTGAGTCTGCTTGCTACAGTTGTCTTGCTAGTGAACTCCTGTGTTTCCTACCACATTTTGTCCAAAGATTCCCAAAATATGTATGTATATTTTCAAGACACTGTTTTCCATCCAGCTACAAACAATCATCCTTCCCTACAATGTCTACTTGTTTTAGAAAGAACAGGCAGGCAGAGCAGCACCAATTCCTGCTGCTGCTGCTAGCTATTCTTTCTCCCTTTCAATGACAGAAACCTTTCCAAGCTCCTCTCTTCCCATTAAAACTGAAAATTTGGCTCAAGGGGTAGCCCTCTTCATGATGCAAGGCAGACCTCAGGTGTGCAGAGACCCTGCTTCAGAACTGCCTTTAGAGTACTGACAGTTGCTGTGAAGTTTCAGACTTCAGGAATTTTCTGAGCTGCCTAGGTATGGATTTAATACCAGAAAAGCAGGAAAGTAATTAAGCATTTGAACACCAAGGTGGATACCTACCTATTGCAATTATGAGAGTCTATTATTTCCTATTTTCTAAAAGTCCTACTGAGACAAGTACATTGTTCTCAGTGGGAGCAAATTACACTCTGAATTAATTACTCACTAATTAGTAGACTATCCCCACAGCTTCTTGCCCCACAATTTCTTCTGCTGAATTGTTTAGCACAAAGCACTGTGTATCTTATAACACATTTGATGGGTACTGTTTGTATCAGGAACTAGTTACTTTCCCCTGCTTTTCTTCCTTTCTAGCCAAAGCACTTGTGTGGCCTGTATTACTCTGGCATTCAAATTTTCCGCAGTCTTTAGTGCATTTAGTTTCTTATTTGGGGAAATGGGAATGCAGTGACCTTAAAAAATGGATGAATCAGACATAGATAGCATATAAGCCAGGCTCACAGAGAGTGGGGACAACAAGGGAAGTTTGTAATACCTGCATTTCAGATGACTCCCATGGGGACTCTACAGTGCTGACTTGGGCACCTAACATGCCTCTACGACTCAGAGATCAAGTTAAGTGCATTGCAAAGCGCTTTATAGCAGCTGGCATCCTGTGTTGGGGAGTGTCTAAGTTAACCCACTGTTAATATCAAGGAGAGGCACAGATCTTAAATCTGCCCTTCCTGGGAGATTTGGTACTTCATTCAGAGTTACCAAAGATGTTTCCTCTAGCAAGAATTCTGTCCTTCTGCACTCTGGTAGTTTGTGTCTGAACCAGATAAAAGTCAGTGTCTTTCTTAGAGCATTGTTGGAGGAAGGAATGTCCTTTCTTCACACTTTATCACTAAGGTCAAGGTTGCAGTATCCACACTATATAGGAAAGACTCATTTTCAGTGCCATCATGGGCTATTTGCTATTCTGAAGAAGTTTCTACGTCTGAAAAAAAAGACATTTCCCTGTACAGAACTGAATCAAGTTTAAAATCATTAACACCTCTTTAGAAACCTTTTTTTGGATTTATAAAGGTAAAATAGACTTAACTGTGTATCTTGTAAGTGACAGAAGATGACTTTACGTAAAAGCACAGGCGGCTACTATTAGATGCAGTGTTATACACTCGCTGACAATAATGCCTCATGTATGTCCCACTCACAGCTGACAAGTCAGTCCTTGGTAGTCTTTTAGGGAGTAGGCAGAGAGGTAAAAATTCCTCCAGTCTCAGATGACTAAATATTGTTAATACAGCTCTTTGAATCATAAGTTGCCACTTTGGTTCAAAAAAAACAAACACAGGTTTTAGGGTCTTTAGGATTTCCACTGCCAAACCTTCCTTACTGTCTTTTCTAAGTTTACCTTGCCTATAACCACAGAACTCCTGAAGCTGAGGTTTAAAAAACAGATAATTAAATAGATAAATAATCTTGCCATTTGACCTTCAAGTTACCAGTGTTAAGATTTTGTTAAAATAAGGTCTTGAGCTGACTCATTTCTGGTAGGACCTAATGGCAAATGTTGAATGAAGTAGTGAGCATTTCAATGTCTTGGCAGAAAGCACCATGTCAGTTTCTCATTGCTCTAACAATTTTAATAATCCTTCCTTTATCAGCTTTAAATTTCATTCAGAAAAAATGTTTTAAATAAATTTGTCACTGAGGTAATACAGCTTAGAATTTCCTTACTTTGTACATATACATATACATACATATTGTGTCAAAGACAAAGGAAAATTCTCATTCGGAACATATGACCTTGAAACCATGCACAAGATTTGGTCTGTAATACTTCAGAGCTATGCATACTTTTCTCATTGCCACTGTGGAAATTTGTCACAGTTCTCTTGCAGATTCTGCTCCTTAAATAAGAAAAATCTGAAATTTCCTTTAAATCTTCAAAAATAGAATGCTTCTAATTATGCCACACCACTGAGTGGTCTGCCTTTGGCCACAGAAAACAAATCCTTACTTTCCTGTGTATAAAACACTTTCCATTCTCGTATTGTCTCTGCAATGCTGATAAGATTGAGAAAGATGGAACATGCACCACCAAGACAAAAAAACCCGTCATGTTTACTGAGAGCACAGCAGCTTTCAAACAGAAAAAAAGGAAGCTGTTCTCTTCCCTCCTGACTTTCTTTCCTGTTGAGGGCAATCATCCTAGAGCCTTGCAAAGATTTTTTATCCCTATTAGTAACTATCTGCAAAGGTTCTCAGCAGTGACTGTTGCTGCAGACAGTTTAATGACTTTCAGGTCATTCTCAGGTTGGAATTTAATTATTACCTTGCAAATCTTTGCCAATTTCTGTTGATAATTCTTAGTGACATTCAGACCTGTATGCTTGTATGGTGTTTTATGACACTATTTAACCTAATTATTTCTAAAGCCATATGGCCTAATTTAGGGACTCTGGATTAGTTCTATTTTTAGGTATCTATCAGATTTAAAACTTTCTCTCCCTGCCCCTGCCCCGGTACATAAAACAGCCAATACAGTAATGGGTTATGCTGCCTCATCCAGGTGCAAGACTTCAGAGATCCCCAAATGCAACATTTTTCTGAACCATGTAAAATTGCATTATTGGGCTCCATTAGCTGTGGCTGTGTTCTGGGAATTCTCCAGGGTGTCTGAAGTGTTTTAACTGTAGCAATCTGAAACATTTCTGTTCTTTTCTGACTAAGCTGTTCCAGGTACTGACCAAGTGTGCTACTAACTTCTTTGTCTTGCTTCTGTTTATTATACTTCAGTATTATTTTCTGTCCATGATATTTAAAAATGCATGCTCATTTTATTTTTGGTGTCATTATCATTTCCTCATAGCTCATTTACAATTTATTTTAGTCTTGTTTTTTGCATGGTATGAGCTATATATGCATAGCCCACATTTAGAATTTAAGTAAAGGTATGATTGCTTTCACAGACCAGTCTAGTAGCATATGCAAAATAAAATGAAACAAGCTGGTGAAATAAGGAACACTGAGATGTAAAACACGTATTCCTTGGTGTTTATTGATTTTCATTGAGCCTGGATATAATGTCATGCTAGATAACACAGTTCATGTATGCTTTCTTAATAAAATCCCATTAAATGTCCTGTGCCACGATTATTTGGGAAGATTTCTTTAGTCTTGCTGATGTCTTTGGTAAATCAGTGGGGTAGAATAGAACGGTTTTTGCTTGACTTTCAAACATTTGGTTTCGAGTTAGGCATATTGATAATTAAAACATGATAAGCACCTTTCATTTCTGTGGTTTTAAACTTGCTATTTGTGTTCATTGTAGCTTGTTTCCTCAAAAGCATATTGATTTTCAGCAGAGCTGCCTTACACTAAGTTTAGGGGGGAGTTACCCCAGATGCCCTAGCATACCAGAGGTGGTTGTACAGGGAGCATGGCTGCTCCCTGGGAAATGGATATGGAAGATGGGGGTATTTTCTCTCAACCCATTGGCCAGTTGAAGTCATAGTGCAGAAGTTATTAAAGCTGCACCAGCTTAAAGGGAAGGACAAAAAGGTTTGTATAGATGTTCAAAGAAGACATGGTGTCTGAATCAGAACTCAGTGTAGCACTTTTCATGAAGGGGACAGCAAGGTGGCAGTTTAAAGTTGCCCACCTATAAGCTGCAAGAGATAATACCTGGTTCTGTTTAATTGCATGAATCTATGCAAACACCTCCAGCAGACTTTCAGACAGAGGACAGTTGCATCACTAGACAACCAAAGTTAGTTTTTGACAATTTGAATGCATCACTGTTTGGATGACATTTATGAATGTTTTTATGCCTCACCAATTTCAAGGCGTATAGCAGTGACATGAGCTACAGTGAGCAGGGCCTTGCTGATCAGCAAAAAAATTGAAATACAGAAGAGAAGACCACGAGGAACCATTTTTGTCTTGAATCAGCTTACCAGACCCAGCAACTACTGTAATTAACTGTTTTGGTGTCATTGCCTGTAGACCAAAGAACAAGGTGATGGCAGTTCTTCATGTCCAAGGTAAAGCTAATTCACACTTTCCATCATCTCAGTGCTCTCAGAACAGCTGTCTGTGCTGATACCTTATATGACATTTTCCACTAGGAGAAAAAAAAGTAGAAATTGCAGAAAGCTACTAAAATCCTGCCATAGACTGAGATACGGCATGATGGAGGAGATAGGGATAATATTATGGAAGGAAGGGACCAGCAGAAATGTGCATGAGATAGAGAAAGAAAAGTGAGGTAAATGGTGGTCCTAGAAATGGGTACTGACAGTATTAGAGCAGCAGAGGTCTTGGCAAGGAGACAGCACAGAGGCCTTCATCAAGAGTGTTTCTGGAGAGTGTCAGTTCATCCTTAAAATGCAGAGGATGAGAGGCAGGTAAGAGGTAGTGTGTATGCTTGGGATGAAAAATTAGAGATGGAGGGATGCAGACAACCCCTGATGGCTCCAGTGAGTTCAGCCTATGGAGATGACAATGTCTTCTGCCCCTTTGTCAATAACAGTGGAATTTGTTGAGTGCAGGTAAACAGGTGGTGTAATTGGGAAAGGATATACACAATTCCTTGATTGATTAGGAAGTACTGTCGCAGTCATCCAGATTCTTCTGCATGACCAGTGGGGATCTCACACACTCCCCTGAAGTCCTTAAAGCTCTGTGCCATCACGCACATCCAGCCACAGGAAAACCACTTGCAGAATCAGAGCTTTTCTTCTAAAGTTTAAATCTAAACTTCACTCTCACACCCAACAGAGATTCAACTAAACACAGCTAATGGTAAGCCATTGTTCTGGGTAGGAACTGGAAAGGAATGCTTGAAACTAGTTTGGTGCAAGCTAGTGCAGTACGATATGAGCTGTATTCATTTCAGGTTAGACAGCAGCTTTCAGTGCTGTTCACTTTCAGGTTTTTTTCTCCCTCTCTATTAAATTTTCAGCTCTAATTTAATAATACTATTCTTTTGCTTTTCTCTTCTCCTGCATCCATTTTAAAGTGTCTGCTAAGCAATATCTGACCTTGCTGTTAATTATTTGCCCACAATTGTGCTAATGGAGCTATAGCATAATGCAGAGCAATAGTACTGAACCAGGCCATCCATCTTCAGCCTCTTAAATTATGAAATCTCATCTACAAATAATGAAAATCTTTTATGCCCTATAGGTTCTAGATTCAGATTTGATTCTTTACTTGCAGCTGAGCCCTAGGAGTGCACAAAAAGAGATCTGCCTGTTTTGTCAGTGTAATCATTTCTTTGTCAGTGATGCTGAGAACAATGTTAGTTATGAAAATAATACTTATGTCAGTCTATGTTAGAATTTTTTCTAACACCTAGACAAAAATATCCAAGGAATTTCTCACTGCCTGAGGGATTATGGAGTTATTTCACCATTCCTTTATTTATTTGTGTGCTCTGTTTTCTTCTATTTACTCATTTGTTTTTTTCTTCGATTTTAATTGACTGTGCTATGGAGTTACATTCGTTTCCATCAGCATTTTTTCCTGAGAAACAAGCAATAAACCATGCACTTACTATTTTTACTCTTGCTGAAACAAATTCAGTGTAATGTTTACTCCTAATCATAGGTGATACTTGGAATCAAAACACAGGGTAAGCAGTAAGTATACTGGATGCACACGTGAAGTCCAGACATTAGATGGTCCTTTGCTGCCACCATCTGATATAATCTTCAATTACAGTCGCTCATACATTACCTAGAATTGAGAACTTCAAGTGTTAAGAGAGCCCAGATCTATGAAGGAATGTATGGATGATCCGTTATTACAAATGTAATTGGAATTGATATTCAAAACTTCAATTCGTGATAACATAATTCCCACATTAGAGCCCTTTACAATGAATAGCCCCGTTTGCCAGAAAGGGAGTCACACCCCCAGTAGCCAGATGGGAAGTATGGAGGTGAACCAAGAAAAGACGCTGGAGGCAGGATCCCAATTTCCATCTTAGATGCCACTCGAAGCCTGATCTTCAGCTTCTGGATTGAGGTGTGTCTTTGTGCACAAGCAATCTCCTCATGTTTCCTCTCAAAGAAATGGTCAGAGGAAGTTAGGAATTTCCCAAAAGGTGGAATGTAAGGGATCAGTTCCATCCTTGACTGAGTGGCTTCAAAAAATATGCTTTCTCCTTTCAAGTGTCACCAAATTCTAGGCAAGCCTCTGACAACCTACAGGCAGGACTCAACCTGCTGAAGCTGTCAGGAAAGAATGAGGCATTCACGGACCAAATTGCACCATGGACTTTATTGCAATGGTTGAGACAATTTGCATAATTTGTGTTAAAGCTTCATGGACAAGCTTCAGGTCTTCAACACATCACCTCTTCAAGTCACATCTTTTAATATAGTCTGTGATCTTTAAAAGTCAAGGTTAAAAGTAAGCCTTTGAATTATTGTCTAGTTATGCAAAAATTGATCTGGTTTTCAGGTATACTGGATACCTAAGGTGTTCCACGGTAGGAAACAGTTACCCTCTTAGTTAAGGCTGCAGCACTCAAGTATAACACCCAAGAAAGATCATTTATTCCACAACAGAGTTTGCTTTTTAAATTGAAAATGTCAATAATTTTCTTTATAAGGGTAAAACGTCAACTCAGTCTTACTATTTCTTATAGGCCAGACTACTTTACCCTTAAGTGACGTGTCCTTCCTTATGCTGTATATGATGTGGAAGCAGAAAGTTTGTACTGATCTTCAGTGGATCAGCATCTCAGTCAGCTCCTTTTTGGCAGCTCCTTTGTCCCCTGAGCATATTGGCCAAATCTGAACTTCTGGTCCTACTTACAGCCTGCTTAGGAAATGGATATTCGTCCCTGCTCTTTTTTGAATGCCCTTTTTTTTTTGTTACAATGGTGAAAAGTAAAAGAAGAAATAAAATTCAAGCAGTAGTCTTTCTGAACACAACATACACATAAAAAAGGAACTGAGAAAATGACAGGATGAAGCAAAGCAGTGAAACAGATGTTTGGCATCTGGCCACAGTGGAATGAACTCTCTCCACACAGAATTCTGTGTTTTTCTTACGTTGAAAAATAATTAACTTGTAGAGCAGCAGGTTCAGAGAGACCTGAGTCTGCTGATCGAGGCAATTAGCCCCTATCAGAGCCATTGTTTCAAGCTCTCTGAAAAGTCAGCTGAGTACTATTAGTTAGCCCTTTGCAGCTAGATGAGCCAGACAAATTCTTTTCAAAAAATAGAGCTGATGTTCTGGAGCACTTCTCTGTGATGGGGTGAATTCCATAACAAACTCCAGTCATGGCATGTGTGAGGTCTTAATTGTTAATTATTTACACAGCTGGGAGAAGAAAAAAAGTACTTTTTTTTTTTTTCCTTTTCTTCCAATTGGAGTCCTTTTATGCACTCCTGACCACCTCTCCAGTCATTGGTTATTCGGAATCCTCTTTCTTTACCATCTCTTCCCCCATTTCTCTGGGTGTGACAAGTTTGCTGAGGCAGTGACATGCAGTAGCTATACTAGGACTCCTTTGCATTCTTTCCTCAAGTTCTTTAACAGTGACATGTAAAATGTATGTAGGATATCTCCTAGGAAGAACAGATGACTCATTTCCATCAGCTCAGCAGAATTTATAACTTTGACATTGTCTGCACGTGTATTCCCCTGACTCCATCCTTCAAAACAAGATGAAACAAGCAGGCCTTTCTCTTTGTTCTGAAGTTTTACCTCTTTCAGAGGAGCCGAGACTTCACAGGACATTTCATTGGGAAGCACCTAAGCATCATAATTCAACTGCCAAAACCACCAAGAATAAACTAGATAATTTGTGATGCCGCAGAAATGAAATGTCATAGCTTTTTTTTTGTTGTTTATATGGTTACTTTTGTTGAGGCAGAGCAATTCATTTACAGAGCATGGAACAGATGGAAACACAAAGATCTCCTTTTGAGATTCATTTCAACAGTCCTACTTCTTGACTGTCCTACAGCCGAATCTCTTCCAGTCATGCAGTTTTACTCTCCTGCCAGCCACAAACATAATTATTTTCTATAGAAGGTTGCAGTTCTGTGTGTTTGGTCCACCTTTGTGCACTGCCATACAAACCGTTACTTGCTATAGCAGGCAGTCACCCTGCAACATTGCAGCGTTGCAGCACAGGACAGCACAGAGCATTTGGGAGATCAAAATACAGAAGAACCCTGAAGTGTACATATACATGTACAAAAATAAAAAAATAGTTAAGGTTGCTATGATGAAATGTGTGAATGAGACATGAACTACTCTTTATTCATTCTGGCAATTGTATTTTAGATTGCTTCACTGTATATTATCCAACGGACTTCTCAACTGATCAAAAGTCTTAACAAGTGGTAAATAATTTTGTTACATATGTTTAATAGGAATAAACACATATGGTAATTTCTAGTCAATCTGAATTCAGCTTTTACTTCCCCTGTACTCAAGCAACTGCACACTGTGTAATATTCAGGAAAAGTTTCTAACCTTTTATAAAACACATTTCTTTTAAAAGACTTTCTCTCTTGGCAGCAAACAAAACTCTTCCTAGCCTAAATGACAGATATAATGACTCTAAACAACTGAAAGTTATTCATGTGGTAGCATAATTTCCAGTTACTGAAACTGGTCTTTGAATAAAAGTTTCTTAAAAACTGTTGAGACTAGAGGAAATACAGAGTTTTGCTTAACTTTTTGACAAGAAGAATTGTGTATAGATATGTAATTGAAAGGCACCCTCAAGCTAGGCTGTGTTTGTATTTGGACCATAGTTGAGGCAAGCTTCACAGCTTGCTTGTAATTCCATGGTAATCCTAATTATCCAAATCAACTTGATGGAATGGATCAGGACTCATTAGATTTTTTTCAGATGAAAACTTGAGAACCTAAGCTTGCCTATGATTAGAATCTTGTTACAACACATGCCTCGAACTGAGATCCATACTTCTGGCATAGAGTGTTGTAAATTCTTTAGTTTCCATGATAAACCAGGCACTGAGCTGTTCCCTAGGGACAGAATAAATTAAATTCAGTACATGACTGATGCTCATTAGAGGCCCTGGGGCTCCAGTGAGGTAAGGCAGAGGAGGGGTCCACACTGTCCAAGAGTCATACCCAGTTCTTTTCCACTCCATCTACCCACCCCTGCTCCAGGCATGCAGAAGTAGCCTGGCAGAACTTGCTAACTTCTTGTTCAGTACTTCCCATGATGAAATTGTTTGTAACCAAGACCACAGGGACATTGCTGGTAGAGACTGTCTGTACCCTTCAGGCTGCTTTTTGTATGAGCCATCAATGGTTAAAAATGGGTATTAACCAAATATGTTTCTGTTCATATTTCTTTGTATGGTTGTTAGTATTTTAATTTTTTTCTTTAGAATGAAGCTTCACAGCTTTTAGATGAATTCTTCAGACAGTTCACTAGTGGGATCCCAGCTGGAACAGGTTTTGAATCTCAAATATTGCTGCCTAGGTTCAGAGTACCTAATTCTTAATATTCATGCAAAGTAGTTAATTGCGAGGATAGACATCAAATTAAATTATCAATTCAAATATAACCCATATCATCCTTACATGTGACTTGCTTCACTGTAATGATAGTTGCCTTTGATTGCAAATAAATAGCCTCTACTTCAGTTTCAACACTCTTATACTAATTTTGTAATAAAGGTTATATCAATCATGCAAATTTCCTAGAAATAAGTCTCTTGTCTTGCCCTATGTACCATTACCTCTAGGTAGGGTAGAATGGATCTTATTGTCATTAAGAAGTATTTGAACATTTTACCAGGAATGTGTCTTTTCTTTTGTTAACAATGTAGAAGTTCTATATCATTAACAAATATCCAGTTTTCATTTTTTTCTAATTCACCTGAGCAGAATTCAAATACAGCATGCCATCTGCAGGCTTTTATGTCCTAATTTTAGCTGCAGTACTATGATAGATATTAAAGCAATAGTAGAAAAAGAAAAAAACTTTTCCAACACCATTTGAGCCATACCGCAGAAATGTTTCTTTTTCTCATTCAACAGAATTCCCTCAGACTTTTTTCTCTTCTTCAAATAGATAACAGTGAAAAGGTAAAAAAATATCTTTTTGAGACAGAAGCTTCGATACAATTAATGGGCATAATGCCCTTTTTATGAATAACAAAAGTATTCATAACTCAGTGTTCACCTTCAAGATTCAGAGTCAAATGCACTGCCAGATCACCAGAGGTTTAAATCTTTGGCTACACTTAATAGTTATTAAACTGAACCAGGGAGGTTCAGTTTAATCAGGTCAGGCTCAGCACCTCAACCATCTACAGACCAAGTTGTTAGAAAGGTCCCTGAGGTGACTGTGGTTTGAGCCAACTATCACTTACCTGGCAACACCAAGGCATGTTTTGGGAAGCAGCTTAAGCCAAGGGCCGTTTTACTAGGTACCCTGGCGGCAGCCACCTTGTCTTGGAATAAGAGTGTTTAATTGTATAGACATGGGCTATTTCCTAATAGTTAGCCTTTGGTGGAAGAGAAAAATCCTAGCTGGGTTTCATTTTCAGGTGTCCTTTTATGGGTGGTTATGGGGTTTTCAATATCCAAAAATGATCAAGCACATATCACTGCCAGTAAGCATCGTTAGTCCAAGGGTTTAGATGACAGCTTGGCATTTCAAGAACACAAAAGAACGGCATATTTTTTTTTGGAAGATTTTTCTTCCTTAACAGAGCAGTGACAGTAACTGCATGTGATGGTACGCAAAAAACTCCACTGAATTTATTGCAGGATTTGGAGGAAAATACACAAGTTCATAGCAGTGGAGATAACATGAAGGCCAAGCAAAACAAGAACTAACTCTTCCTCCACACTACACCAGTCAGTCGAGTGTTTCTATAAGACAAATGAATCTGAATTAATGTCTTTTGTATTGGGGAGAATAAGGCTGGTTGCCTGCATAAACTAGAAAAACAATTTTGAGTGTGGACTGGTTTAGCTGCCACAAATCACCAGAGCGTATATATGACCTTATTTTCTGTCCACCATGACAAGTGAAAAGGCAGGCAGAGGAGGTCCTTCATCAAATGAATTTCTCTCCTTGGGGATCTCCTTTCAGGCAGGGAGGTGGCCACTACAGTTTGTCTACACCTTGCAAGAAACAGCTGGCAGCAAAACCTGCTGCCTTTATTTTCTGTGTTCATTGTAAGAGTTTTAACTCAAACATTTCACATGTTTAGGGTCTCAGGCAATATGAAAAACTGTTACTCTGCTAATCCATAACAGCCTTAAGAGGTTTCTGCAGCTCACCTAAGTCTAAATTTTTGATGACAGCTTGTGAATTTAATGATAGAACTGCTAAGCAAATGTCAGCTATTTGCCAAAATATTCCTTGCATCTCCAGTGGTTAAGAGAGTTTGTCAGCTGAGTGCAAAAAAATGTACAGCCCACCCTGTTCCATTCTTTCTTGCTCTGAGCCATTTCTCTTCTTGCTCTTTCTGCACCACTGATAGAAGCGTATTTGTAACCCGTTTTGGTTTTGTTTGATAGCATAATAACTGCGATTGGCCACAAGATGGCAAGGTTTCTTCACTTTTCTGTGATGAGAAACCTATTTTAGGAAAAAGGGAAGGGATGTGAGGTGGAAATAGGGTAGAAGGAGGAAATGCACAAAAGGATTCTGATTCCCTTTGTTACTTCTGGATTTCCAGGCTTGTGAGTAAGCAAAGAAATACGTTGGGTTTATTATATGATGACATTTATTTTCCTGACAAAAAATTATGAATATATATGGAAAAAAAAAGAGTACATGTTTGTTGCTATTAACAGATGTTAAACTTTCATGGAAATTCTATCAGTTGTCAGAATAGAAATGCTAAGCCAATAATAACAGCCTCTTTGGAGCTACATGTATGTAGGATCCTGCCCAAAATATATTGTGTTTCAACAACCAGAGTTCCTTTGATTTGCATAGAAACAGGTAATCTCTTGATTGCAAAACTGGTGAGAGAAGGATGGAGGCTTTGTTGCTCTGGGATTTTGCAAAAAACTTCATTTTTTAATTGTTCTTACTTTAGAATTGTGTGTGGGAGAGTGGCAACTCCTCTATCCTTCTTTTTTTCCTGTCAAATATTTATTTTTCATTAATATTAAAGTATATAATTTCTGAATCTAGTATGTTGTTTTCTACAAAAGAAAATCATTAATAATGCCATTATTAAATTAAACCACTTTTTAAATTATTTTGAGAGCCTTTCATGATGAGAATATTGAGAAACACTTGAATCATTTCCAAAATGTATTTTTCTATGAGATTTTTTATTTGACCAGCATCTGACCCAATGTTTCCCAAATTCTGTGTAGGTAGTACTCACCAAAGATTTCATCTTAAATTTTCTCTTGCTATGTTGCAGTTACAGGGGCGTTACTCTTACACTTCACTCAAATTTAATTCTTAATTTTTTAAAAAAATATTCTCTCATATGTTGTATGCTACCTATTGATTAGCCATTTTTCTTCCCAAAAATCCATAGCCATAGCAAGGTATACTGGGGTTCTGTTCACTACTCAAGCCTACAAGCAAACTGCTCTACTACCACCAGAGGCCAGGTGGGTTTATTCACTGCCTCCCCCTTCACAGGTTCAGATCCGCACTCACTACTGCGTGCTATAAACACTGCATTAACATAGGTGTTTATTGATCTCATTCATTCATTTAGATTTTTTTTCAGCCCAAGTAACTCAGTGCACAGTACTATAATGTAGGAGGAACATTTATCAAAAGTTCTGTGTCATAGCAATAAAAAGCCTGGGAGATGATAGCAGCATAGCAGAAAAAGTAAAAATCTTGAAAATGTTAAAAATACCTTGTAGCAGGAAAATAACTATCCTCTTTTTCTTCTACACAGCTCTTGCAGCATGTTCCAAGTATCTATTGTGTCATGGTTCTGTGTGGCTAATGTACATTAGAAAGTGTTAAGTTACAAACTGACTTTTAGAATGGATGCTACAAAAAAAAAAAAAAAAAAAAAAAAAAAAAAAAGCCTGAGTTTCAGATACAGTGTCGGTAAAAGCAGAACTAAAGAATATTTAAACTTTCCTGGCTTATTAAGATAAGTGTACCCAATTTCTTCAGCATTTTAAAGAAAAATTTTAGTAAACAAGCTCTCATCAAGGAGATACTTAATTTGAACTCCCTGATAAATAGCGTGATGCAAAGCTCGTTGTAGCTTATTCAAAAACTCTTGCTTACTTCAGTGGGATGTGCACCTGGAGCTTAGTACATAAAGCTGTTCTGTTTTCCAGGCTTTTAATTTAATAATGTGTTTGCCTATTGCTAGTAACTCTGTATCCTTGAGAAAGAACTCTTGCTCAAATGAGGCATTTTTTTCTGGTCTACTATGATTATTCAACAAATCACCTGCTGTAAGTAAGATTAGTTGAAATCAAACTAATCAGGTCTGATCTCAGTCATTCACGTACAGTTTCCATTGAAATCAATGTGTGAGATGGGGGGACAGAGGAGCGTAAATGTTTTAAAGATGGAGTCTAAAATCTGGTCTTCAGCCCTGACTGATCTGTTTTTCTGACTCCTTGGGAGGTAACTCCTATACTGGTCTCTCTCTTTTTGACTATTTCAACTTGCGACCATTTTTTAACTTTCCCCACCTGTGCCATAGTTCCTTTCACAAAAATGCCTGGAACACCCCATTGAACAGACATTCCTTGGGCGTTTCTTGCTCATAACCAGGTAACCGCAGGTCAAGAACTTAGTGTCTTGAGATGCAGAAATGCTCCTTAAAGGCAGCAAGGATTTCACTTTGTAGTACAAACACGCTTTAAAAGACCTGCACTTCTCAACAACTGTCTTTGCCTTTTCCATTTATTTCCTGACAGACATTATCTTCCATTTCAGGGAAGGGTATTTGTCAGTGTAGTTGCTGTGATATTTCAGTTTCATTCAAATTTTTCTGTGGACATGCTTACATTTCCAGTTCAAAATGTAACTCAGTTGCCTATTGATCTCATAATCATGAGAATATTGAACTTTTACAACTCCCCAAATATTTTTTGTCCCCCAAAGCAGGGAGTACACTGGGATACCAGTATAGCTTTCTTCAATGATTATCATGGGAGTTACCATTATCACCAGAATTAATGTTTCCTACATGGCATGCTAAATCTCTCATATAAACTGTAAATCTGAGCAAATTTAAGTATCTCCCACAGCTATTACTGGTTCAAAGCTGTCTGAAATTCTCTACTGCAATAATCAATTAATTTTTCTTTAAATTTAACAGTTTCTATCGTAAGTTCTTATTTTACTAGGACTTTTTTCAACTAAGACTTCTAAAGAAAAAAAAAGGCATGCACAAAGTATTAGTAATGGGAATTCTGCCTGTACTCTGTTTGAGATGGGAAGAAGAAGAAGATGTCTCTATTTCTTGGGATTTTTTTTTTCCTAATTGCTTAGAAATGTGGCTTCACCAGATCTGCATAAAAATTCTGGTTAGCTGCCTCAGAGTTTGAACAAGGAAAAGATCTTTGTTGGTTTTGTCCTAATGCTTGCCAGGCAACTGCTCTCTGCATTTCTTTATTCCAAGTACGTGTTATCCAGTTTTTTCATACTGGAAAATGCAATGTTTGCATTTTATTCCTTCCCACTTTGAGGCACCACCTTAAGATGATAGACTTACTCAGGTGTAGTGTCATAAAAGCCAAGATCTTCCTCGGGTGTAAAGCGTTTTCAGACAGGCAAGTACCTCAACTCAAAACCAGTAGATCAGAGACAACCGTAATGTCAGATTACAACCCCACGGCATAATTTGTGCATGGGCATACTAATTAAAATTCAAGCAACCTGGTCATACTGAATCCACAGCTGGCTACTATAGAGAATTACTTTTTCCCTATTATAAATTAAGTGCCTACTTTATTTTATAATATAACTCCAAGATTTTCATACAGCAGGTTGTGTGGGGTTTTTCTCATTTGAATGTACTTAGAAGGATCAGAATCCTCTAAACATCTTCAATTGTAATGTTTGATGGTGATACAAACAAGTGGCTCTACTGAAAAACCCCAAATGCCCGCAAATAACAACACAGAATTTTAAAAAGCAAGTGGAATTAATGATAGTTGTAATTCCAGCAAGAAATTTCTGATTACAACTTCCACAGGCACAAAGCCCAGCAGAACTCGCTTCTGGAGGAACTTTTTGCTTTGGGAGTTGCAATGGAAGCTCATGTCAGCAGATGGCACTAGAGACACAGCTGTGAGGCCATCGTCCTCAGAGCAAGTCTGGAGACTTTTCAGTTTAGAGATTTTATTCTTTTCTAGTTTTTCCTTAGAGCAAAGTGTCATAGCTGAGGGTCACCGCCTCTGCCTTGTATTGTAAACCCTTGTGATGCTGGGTCTGTCCCACCACTCGTGTAAATGTCACAGATGCAGTTTCATGATCTCTTTTCCATTGGTGAAATTCAGGCAGGTTGCAAAAGCAAACTTTGTTTTGTCACATTTTGGTGTGTTGAAGTGTGCTATTTTGGAAATGAAGTTATTTCCTTTAAAAAAAAAAAAGAAAAAAAAGAAGGCATTTGATTAGGAGGAAGGCAGGGAAATCAGGAAGAAATACTGCTGGGGAGACCGGCTATTATTTAACCAAGCCTCCCAAGTGTTAGAGGAAGAGTTTTAGAGCATCTGGGTGGGGAATCTGCATAATCAGCTGAAAGCTGGGTTGATTTTCTTGGAGATACTTGGCTGAGAAACTGAGTGTTATTTTTTTTGAGCACCCTCAAGCTCAGGTCTTAGCCTGCACTTCATGTAATGTCTGGGTCCTCTCAGCCATTTGAGTCTCTCACAGAAACTGAGAGTCCTTGTACCTTCAGGGGCTCAGAGAGGATAAGCAAAAGAACCTAAAATATGGGAAGACACCCCAAGGAAGGCACAACCTTTATTTGAGTAGCTATGCAGGCAGCAGTGAATTAAAAGGGACTGAAACAGGCTTTCTCAAAACAGCACTCCCCATTGATCTGAACTGCTGAAGACAAAATGCCTTGGGTCAGACTGTTTTGGCAAAATTTAACTAAAAATTTGATAACATAAATAGATGTTCTGCCTCATTCCATCTTTTCAGAATGTTACCAGTGTTCCTCCACTTCTCACTGCTCATCATGTTCAACAGTTTCCCCTTGCACTCACACAGTTTCTCTGATTCTCCAGAGCATGTCACCATATGGAATGGAATATCCCTTTGGTCAGTTGGGGTCAACTGGCCCACTGCATCTCCTCCCAACTTGTTATGCACCCCCAGCCTACTTGCTTCTGGGGTGGGGGGAGAAGCTGAAAAGGCCTTGACTCTGTGTGAGCACCACTCAGCAATAATAAAAACAGCCCTGTAATATCAACACTGTTTTCAGCACACATCCAAAACATCACCCCATACACACAATTTTGAAATTGTCTTGTGAAATAAGTGAAATCTAGTCACTGAACAGGTATGCATGAATATGAATGACAGTTCAGTGATAAAACTGGGGGAAAAATAAGCTCACTCACTGACCTGAAGTGGTCCCATCTACTTCACCCATTCTGGCAAATCAGTGTAACGAATAGACATGACAGCTTAATGTAAAGAAGCACAGAATTTTTTTAGGGGTAGGGTTAAAAAGCAGCCTCAACTTGCAGAAGAATGAACACAACATATAATCTCTAGGAAGAGGTGGCCAATTATCATGCAAAACAATTGGCTGCAGAGCACTGAAAGTTGAAAATGTCTCCATCATTTTGTACAACAGGCCATGAGCCACGTCTTAAAAAACACATCACAAGTCAAGTCCAAACAAAATAGCCAATGGTCAATTGCATATAATTTGGTGGGAAATCACCTTTCACCTTTTCTTTCTGGCTGATTTGCCTTACATTCTTATTAGCATGTTCAGAGTACAGATGCCTTGTATTCCAGATTTTGAGGCTCACTGGAGTGTAATTAATCGCTAACCTCGGTAGGAAATTATGAGTACCTTGGTAATAAGTCTCTATAATGGTCTGCAATCCGTCAATGTAAAAACCTTAAAATTTAAGGAAAGAACATTATCGTCTTGGTCATGACTGGGTTTTGATTTACAGTATCGTAAATTTGCAATTCATGTCTCCATTTCAAATACATTCCAATTTTTCATATAAATGGTGAATCACCTTTTGAATCTTACATCCACTTGAATAAAGGAATTTGTTCATTCATTGCCATTGATCACTTTATAATAAAAGCTTAGATGGGCCTATTCCACCTATCTTCTATTAGTTTCTTTGTGTAAATTATCATACAGATCACTTACACAAAGGATAGGATGGTCCAAATTTAGCACAGGTTACCTCTATCTGTCTTCCAGTTTTTTACAGATTCGGTCCAACTGACATGTAGAATCAAGTTTGAAAGGGTGCTTGGAGCTTGGAAGAAATGTAATATTTTATATAGCATCTGATTCCGACACTTGTCTGATACAAGTAGCACTACATATAAAAATAAAGATAATTCTTAGTTAATAAAGTATAAATTTATTTAAATTATTTAACATTTACAGGGAGAGATTGAATACTTTGCAGGAGGTTGGTATTTTTTTTTGTTTTGTTTTTCATGATGCTTTTGTAGACAAATTTATATATTTGTTTTAAATTACTATGTTTTTTAATTGGATTATTATGAAATGCTGAGACTTCTAAAGAGGTGAGATTAAAATGCACTGACATTTTTGTATAGGTGGCATGGAGCAATTTCAATGTATGATATGTTCTGATGATAACGTTTCACTAGGTGTGATTTCTTTTAAAATGTTGAAAACCTTTGTTTAATTATCTTTAAGTTTGCAAAACAAGAAAACAACTCTGCATTATGAAAGGAACTTTAAAATCTGCATTTATCATGATGATAATTTAATTCTACTTTCTTTTGCAGTCTTTTATTTTGCTTAACATGTGATGTTCCATAGTTCCTAATATCTCAAGACAGATCCTAGACCGTGGTTTAAGGGTACATCACTTTATAGGTGCAATTAATAAAGGAACTCTTTATTTATTATTTTCTTTATATAATAAATAAAATTATATAATATTTTATTTATTATATAAATAAAAGCGTCTTCATTTAAATTTAGACACCTATTTTCCACTAAAGGGCTGCACATTAGTGTATTATAGTGCAGTCATCCTTGGAAACATTGATTCCACTGAAAATTTCAAGACTACTTCCAATAAGATGCTTTTACCAAAGAGAAAACACTGGGCAGTGAAATGGCATGATTAGTCATATGTTTAGCTAGAGATACCATTTACAGATCAAATTTATCCCTCTATTTGAAAGATTAGGCTATTAAGTTCATTGAATTGGAAAATTAAGAATTGTGAGCCAAATGTTCAGTTAATTTAAATTAAACTAATTTTGATGATTTTCCTGGATTTATGCTGCATAACGTAGAGCCTCCCACATCATGAAACTCAGTCAGCCGTGAATGTAGGCAACTAAGTCATATAACATCTAATTTACAACAGCTGGAAATTTGACTGTTTTCTTAATCTTGAACTCATTGATAAAAAATGCTGCATTCTTGAACCTCATTATATGTTTTCTATATGATAGCGTATAAAAAACATAATCCTATTTCCCCTTCCCAGAAGTCAGGTGTTTTAAAGGTTATTAATTTGATGATATTCAGAAGCAATACCTCTATTAATATTTGAAAAATATTTTCACTAATATTTATTAGTCTGAATGAGGGCTGCCTAATAGACTTGTGTCTCATCATGCCCTTTAAACATGTTAATCTCTTCAAAAATAATCATCACATGTTCTGCTGCTGTCAGAACAGTGTGGAGATTGTGGCATTGTTCTGCAGAGGGGGATGTAATTGTGAAAAAAAAATTATCAAAAATCCACTTGATAGGACTATATTTCTACACTGGACCTTTCTATCCAGTGTATTGATGTCAAACACCTCGCCCACCCCTTTTATCACATCTGCCATATTTTGACTGCAGTTCAAAATATTCAGCTGCAGAATGTTCAGAAAGACATGAAACTCTCAAATATTTCACTGTATTTTGGTTTTCTGGTCCACAGTACAGCTTGAAGAAAGTGTAATATTTTCTACAATAAGTTTTATATCAGTTAAGCCCACCTCAGTTTTTCATGTCGATTTATTTTTGCATTTACTGGAAGTCACTGAAAATGTCATACATAGTTTTGATTGTGTGTGGTTTAGATTAAAGTTGGATCAACTTCATTTCATCATATGTTTGACATGATCTTGCATTTCTTCTGCTTTGCCTTTTTCAAGCACCCAGGAATGTTTGCCAGATAAAATCACTGTGCTCAGTCCCTGAGAAAATCTGGCAGTGTAAATGCTTTTTCATTTAGTCATAGCATCATAGAATCGTTTACATTGGAGAAGACCTTTGAGATCAAGTCCAACCACAAACCTAACACTGCTAAGTCCATCACTCAGATGGAGCCCTTAAAACCACAGTGAGTGTTAAGCAAAAGATGACTGAGACTAAGCTCAATGCCAATCAGAAAAACAAGACAAAATCTTCTCATGCTCTTCTTATCTAGCATTTGATTCCAAGTTCAGGAGGACCTTTATTTTCCAAACTTCATTTTCTTAAATAGCTGTGTCATAAGTACTGTATCCCTCCAGAATAAACAATGTTCTGAGCTCACCACTTCGTTTTGCGAGTGGAATAGTGCGTGTTTTGGATTTATAAGATAGCAAAATTGCATGGTTTTCATTTGGCATAAAGTAAATTGAATCTGGACTGGCTTGGGTCTACATTCCAAAAAACAATGTGTAGGTGGCCTTAAATGAGAAATTTTGACTCAGTGTAAAATGTGGATCATTCATAGTGGTTTTTTTATTGTGTGTAAAAAAAAATTATTGATTAAGGTTTTGTCTTATTTTAATTAGTGTCCCACAAAGTTTAATGTTCCTGTCATACTTCAGAGCAAAGTTTCTTCTTTTAGGGTATTCTAATTATAATTTTCCTTTCTGTAAATCATTATTCTGAGGGAGGAAAGAAGACATTTTCAAGAGGACTTGTAACTTTTCTTATCTTCACCTTCTAGAAGTCAATGTAGTCGATACTTTCATGACCAATTTAGTGCAAGTTTTGAAGCTACCTTACCCTTTTAGTAGTGGCCAGGGAGAGTTTCATGTTCAGTGCAACATAGTTAAACTGGTTCCTATGAATATTAGTTTCAAAATAATTTGCTACACCTTTTATATTCTAAGACATGAGCAGAAATTTCAGTCTAGAGATAAATGGTGAGTAGGAGTAACTGCCTTTCTTAAATCCTTCTCTTTCTTTTTTTTACTGCAGCATCAGAGGGTTTTTCTTCTGTAAAGCCAAATTTCATTAAAAAATACAAGCACATTTTGAGTGGTGTAGCTGAATCAAAAACAGAAGTTTTCAATAATGGAGGTTATTTTGGTACAGATTTTTCAAAAAACATTTTGGATATCCCTATGATTTTGGTATCTTGTCTGAACAGACTACTTCAAGAAGATGCTATTTTCATGCTATCTGAACAGGGTTTACCTTTCCAAAATGCCACAGAACAGGGAATACAAAACTTGGCACCTAAATTCTCCAATGCCTATGATTTTATACTGAAGTTTAATAAAGCATCTTGAATACATTTTCACATAGTCTGTTACAGTATTTACCTTGATGAGAAAACATTTTTCCTGCCAAGTCCACAAGGGGATAAAAATGTTCTTTATCTCCTCTATTGTACAGACATCTCTCTTCAGTTTGTTTTCAGGTCATTGAGAACACAATTCTGTTTTCTGGGTTTCAGTATCCCGTTGAAAAGAGTTGCTATGTGCATTTTTAGCAGTTAATTCACAGTATGATCTGATACTTAGTAGTAAAACCTCAAGGTCAGAAGTACTAGTCTTTTCAAGTCCCTCTTCCTTCTGGTTTTGAAACATTCCTGAAAAGAGAATGTGTTTGATTTGGAAGTACTTTATCATGCAAAAGCATTTTCTGATGCCTTTTGTTACTTACAAGGATTCTTTTATTTCTTTAAAATATTGGGTTTCTAGCTATTTAGCCACATTTTTGATATGCAAAATGTGTGTCATGTATTTGATATCCTTTCCTCAAATAGGTAACCAACATATTTAAAGCTTTTCAGTGAAAAAATTAGAGCTTTGGGTGTTAAATGTTACATAGTACCATTGTGTTATAATACCAATCTGGATTAAAAACTTTCTTGAGCTTAAAATAAAACTGAATAATTCAGTTTGCTATAATCATAGAGAAAATATCCTGTTTCTCTAAAGGGCTGACTCAGAAATTGTCTTTGAATCAGTTGTAATGTTTACAGAAGCTCTCATACAGATAGCATATTCTAAAAACTGAACCTATGAATTCATTTGACCCAAAATGTACATAATACCACCATAGGCATGCAGCCTCATTTAGACTAGGGAAAATGATCTTCCTCCCCAGATATCTACCAATCTAAGATATTAAATCAGGTGCATTAATAATTTTAATGTAATAACTTCTTGTTAGCACTTTCCCTACCCTACCACCCCACACAGCACATGCACATGCACACAGCCCCCCCCCCCAAAAAAAAAAAAAAATCCCCCAAAAGTAGGAGCAGTTGTGAAGTTGGAGTCACGCTAGTATTTTGCACAGTGAGTAGAGCACTGTAATTCAAAGGATGTTGTTGTCTGTGTGCCATTGGTGTTACATCCTTTAGCAGGGTCTGGTGGTGAGTTGATATAATGCAGCTTTTTCCATCACTCCAAAAATCAATCTTCTTCTTCCACTTTTTGTCTCTGTTAAAGGCCTTATTCTCCTTCTCAAGCCAGTCATTACACTGATTGATTATGACTAAAATTGTCTCGAGCCCTGCACACTAAGAAAGATCCCATGTAATGAGAAAAGAAAGTGGAACATTTTCAGCTTTCTCTTGATTGTTAGAAAAGCTTTAGTCTGAAATGAAAGGCTGAAGCAGCAGCTGTTCATTGGCTGTACCATAAAACATCATCAGTTTGCATTGCTGTGAGTCTTAGACATTTTAAGTGCCCCATTTGTTCACAAGAGGTTCTTTCTCAAACTCTCCCTGTTCTGTTTTGTAAACAAAGTGTGACAATGTTCACTAGAGTGAAAAACTGAAAATGCATTTCGAACCTGTCGTAAAGCTGTTTCAATAAACATATAAAAACTTTAAAATAGGATCTTATAGTACAGTGGTGATGGTAGCAAATGGTTTCTTCAAACGGCTGTGTTTGAAAACCTGTTTGAGGTGCTCAGGTACTTCTGAGCCCTTAAGCGGAATCAAGATACATGAATCTGAGGTATATTTGCAGTGTTCTTGGGTTATGCAAGAACAGATTCTATTCTGAAGGTTTGTAACATTAAATTTAGCATGCTGAAGTGTCTCATCAGTGTGATAATTAAAACACATGTGAAAAGGAAAACAGGGCAGCACTGAATTGCATGTCACTAATCAAATTGAAATGGATATCACCTGTTTGCAGAATATGATGCAATTGGTGTATTTCCCATTAAAAAAACCTCTGTGCTGAAGTGGAATGATCTTTTTACTTAGGCAGAATCAAGATAGATTGATCAAAAAAGTAATCTTAAATCTTTCATGAAAACTTACCAATATTCAGCACTTTGTTTCTCTAGAAATAGTATGTATGAACATTTTTTTTATTAAATCCACCATTGAGCACATACTACACTATCAAAAGCCTAAATTCCTTATTTTTCTTTTAAATCATCAGAGCAGCTTTTGCTCCACATCTGATATTTGTCCACTCTTTTATATTTGCAGTATCCTATAAGATCTACCAGCTCTGAGGTGATGGAACCAGTGCCTGCCATAGGCATCACAACTTATTTCAGATTTAACAACACAGAAGAAAAGATTTCTATTACTTAATGACTTTCTAACAGTTTTCCACTAGGATTAAAACTTTACCAACTGGATAAAAACTATTACACTTTGAAATGTTAATTCTGGACACATTAAGATTGTTTCAATGACCTAGGCTAATGAAATTCTTAATGTGTTACTAACTAGCTCAGACAAAAATTGTTACCGTAATTCTGATAGCCACTTTGCTACAATTTTGTATTGAATGAATATATTTCCAAGTCCAGGATTATGTTTGTGCTATATTTAGGAAAATCTGTGAACTGTAACTTTAGTATGTTGTGCAAAACACTGAAGATCATGATCATTGAAAGGATTACTGTAAGGTGAAATAGAGGGAAGCTTTTCTAGTAATATGACTCGTACATTGCATTCTTAAGAATTAGTTTAATGATCAGAAAAATGTAGACCACCTTTGTATACATAATTTGTGTTCTGAATTATATTAATGTAAATCCTGAAGAAAAGATGTTTTTGAGTGGAATCTTGGTTTATATTTGGAAAAAAAATTGGGACACAAATCCTCTAAGTCCTTTTAATGTACGGGAAGTGTATTTTAGTCCCATAATTCGAGAAGTTTGAAGCAGAATGCTTCTTAAGACTGTCTCCATTGTTAAACAGGTGTTTAGAAATAGCATGAAAGCAACTGAGAAGTATTGTTGCTGCGTGGTGACAACCTCACCTCAGATGAAAGAAAAGATGATGAAAAGTCCCAGCCAAACCAGCAACCAAAGCATGTAGCAGAACAAATGGAAACCTGTCAGGGCTAGATAAAACCTGGCTGAAATCAAATTAAAGATGAGATGAAAACAAGCCAGGACTTAGCAAAATCAAAACAAACCCAAACATCAAAATTGCTCAAAACTAAAAGGAAACTAGCCAAGAACAAACTTGTCAAGAACTGAGATGGATTAGGAAAGAAACTGATCTAAGAGGAGGAACAAATTTGGATCTTACAGAGTGTGTAAAGCAAATGAAATGGCATTCATCTGAGATTGATTTACCATTTTTCCACTTGCCAAAGCAGAAGAGAAGATGTGCTTTTCCACTGTAGAATCTATCATATAGAATACTTAACTCTAAGCCTGAAGTTCAACTGGATTTTGAGACATTTCAGAGAGGAATATCTTATTATACCTGATTTAAAATAATAGCTAAATCTTCCTCAGATGGAGGAACAGAAAGCTTTATGTTATTGCTACCAGTCTGAAGGGACCAGTACTTTGTGCAGTACTTTTATTGAAAGAAAGGAAGAGCTATCAGACATTCAGAACTGCATTATTCGCTTTTGGAACTGGGAACAAAATAGAACTGGCCAAGTTTCACTCAAGGGTTATATAAGACAGTGTGAATAATGAGGAGAGAGGTAAAGCTGGGAAAGTATCAAACCTCTCTAGAGCCCCTGAAAGTCTTTGGGACTGGGGAGAAAGCTGCGGAGGGCTCTTTGTGTAAAAGCATCATTCTGAATTGCAAAGTGGAAAGTTCAGTCCTCCAGCATACCCAAGTATCGTAGCTCCTCTGAATCTTGTGGAAGTTACCCAAATGATTTTTTGAACACGGTGCAACTCTGAAGAGTATTCATAATGTGTATCTCTATGTGCCTGAGTTAGTAGACCAGTATCTGTGTCTGGGAAGATTCTTAGCAGGGTTCAACCACAGGTGATCTCATTCATTCATAGCTGGAGAAGCCCCTCCAGTGTCAAGAGGAGAGATTGATCTTCCAGGATTCCCTAAAAGCATGTTCAGGACATTATAGGCTTCACACTTGTTGCTGTCGAGCCTCCCCACGTCGTGCTGGTCTCCTCCTGTCTGAAACGCTCCATTAGTATTAGGTAGGCTGAAAGACTAACGTAGTCCTGAATCTTGGCTAGTGCTAAATCTTATGATGATTGATACTTTATCCGGGCGTATAGGATCACAAGTAAGGCTTGGAAGAAACTGCAAGATGTCATCTTATCCATCTCCTAGGCAGGCTCCTCTGAGATACATAACCTGTTCCAAAATCCTTTAGCACTCCTTAGGCAATGTATAGCTACCCTCACCAATAACAAAATCAGTTTCCAAACAACCAATTTAAATTTCTGTTGCTACAGCGTATGTCGTGACTGTTCTAACTTCAAGACAGAAAATGGCTTATTCATGAACCCTCCCCTGTTCTTTTTGTGTGTTGCCAACCTTTAATGTATTTAAGAACCGTTATGAAGTACCTTTGCTTAGCTGGGTTGGTTTCCCCCCCTCCCCCCTAATCTTTTGTAATTCTTTAAAATTCTTATCTTTAGAATAGATACAGATTTTTACTTTCAGACATGGAGTTGTTGACCAACCTTACATTTGTAGGAAGTGACACTAAACTTTGGAAATTTTTAGTCACAGAAAAATATCTGAATGCTTTTCTAATGCTCTTGTTGAAGGAATGAGAACCCTCTGTGAACAGGGCAAGGGACTGGAGGAAGAGCCATTATGGGCTCCTACCTGAGAACGAACGTGGCAGGCTTTGTGATCATATTGCTAAATGGCAATAGTGACGTCTGATAAAAAGAGCTCAGTCTAATGAGGGAAGCTTGACAGCAAATTCCTTAAAGATTAAAGATACATGGTAGTATAACAATGAGACTATATATTCTAGTGAAGAAGCTTCATTGAATAAGAGAAAATTGCCTGTGGTGAAAGTAAGACCAGTACCCTGGGGGCTTTCTCCTTCTAGCTAAAGAAGAATCTTTTGTGCTCAAGTGCCATTAACGTCTGATAGTGCTGAAGAAGAGTAAAGGAGGTCAGCAGAAATGTGGAAGATAATAGAGACAAGGAACAGCCAAATACTTTTCTAAATATCAAGTAGCTCCAGAAAAAATAATTTCTTCTGATGTTATTTTCTAAACTAGTAGATTATGGGAATGGTGTGAATGTAACAAATTCCATTCTAATGCAGCTTTTGAAGAATACTTGAGGTTTTCATGAAATCTTGCAAACTGTATTCTGGATGTGAACACTCGGGCAGAGTAAAAACTGGCTGAAGTAAAGGAAGACTGTTAAAACATTTTGACAGGCTTTCTGGCTTTAGTACAAGCACGTACTGCTGATTTAAAAGTGTTATGCTACATTATTTCTCTTATTCACACAATTTTTTAATCCACACAATCAGCTGTGGATTGTGTACTAACAAATGGTGGCCTTTTTGAGGATATTTAAAACTTCTCAGTCATACACCTTATCATTTTCTCTTTCCAGATAATCCCTACTGCAATCAATCACAGGTCTCTGACAGGCAGGACTTTTTCCTGTTTCCTGTCTGGATTTCAGTGGATCTCTGTAGGGGTTCTCCTCCACACGTATCCATCAACTCTTGCAAGGGTCAAGGTCTGAGAGTTCAGGTTGGGACCACTTTGAAACAATCACCTTAAGTATAAAAAAGCTAGAGGATAATGATAGTTATCAGAGAGGCTAGAATATAAAGTCTTTGGGCTGCACTCAGTTGCCTAAATATTTGCCTAGAGGCATTTAAGATGGCTTTGGCTTCAGCAGAGTGCTCCACAAGGTTGAGGGTTCCCACAGGTCCTGTGCCGTATTTTCTGGCACTGTGTGGATGGCTCAGATGCCATAAATCATCAAAGTAATGCTAGACATGAATGTTTAGGCAGCTGAGTTAAGCCCTTTACAGGTAACCCTTTAATAAAAGTTTCCTTCTTTGGCACTCTGATCGGTCTTTATTTCGGGTCTGCTTCAGGAATGCTAACCACCTTTGTTTTCTCTCCAAAAGCATTTATGGAACTCCTTGATTCTAACTTCTAGTTGTAAGTATGAGAAGTACAGATTTTGCTGTTTCTTATTCTGCTTGCCACAGCCTGTTCCAGTGTTGTACCGGTGTTAGTCAGGGGTATGGTTTTGCCAATATTTTAAATTCTGCCCTCATTACATCATAAAAAGATGATGTTGTCATAAACCTGCTGAAACAGCTAAATGGCATTTCTTAGTAAAGTGAATTTTACTTATCTAAATTACACCATGTTAAAAAGCATTATTGTTAGATAATTGTCCAAATTTTTATCAATAAATGGTGCATACATCAAGTGCATAATTATAATACATCAAAATTGTATAAGGAGTATTTATTACTCAGAAAAGGTTAAATGTTGATCCTTACACATACCATTTATTTCAAGAAAAAAATAATTCATATTCATAGATGTAATATTTTCTCTAGATGACATCATAAAATAACCATAGTGGAAGCTTTAAAAGGATATTATCTAAATTGACTGGGTGCATTGAATTAAACACTGAAAGACAGAACATACGTTAAGCCTCCTCCACCTTCCTTTTCTGTCTAAAGTCTGCTCATTAAAAATAAATTTGAGGATACAGCCCAGGCAAAGTGTTTATTGATGAGTAATATGTGACATTCTAGTCAGGAGTTATTTGTATTTGTAAAGTATCTGTATTTTTTTCTTATCCTCTGCTTAGGAAATAGTCTAAGAAATTTATTTCAAACAAAAATTTCTTATTGGGACCTGTAGGGTAGGAGGAGAGAAAGCTGAGAGGCGGTATCAGATATGCAGATGTGGACATTATTAATTTTTTTGCCACTAGCAAGAATGAACTGATAAAATTCATTAAACAGACTGTTTTAAGACTATTTTAAACTTTTGTAATCATTTAAGAAGATGCATCCTTGTAGAAAAGTAATAAGCTTAATATGACTAGGTGATTTTTGTTGCTGAGAGGTTCCAATCATTTCTTCCCACCTCACTAAGCTTGTTGCACTTAACCAGCCATATGCAAGATTCTGACTTTTTTAAGGCTGCAATAGTGTGAAAGTGAATTTTAAAGTCTCCTAACAGAGACCAGTAACACAGAGGAACAGGAGGCTTCTGTGCCCACTCAAATCTAGCCAGCACATTCAAGTACTTTTTTTGTGATATTTTTTGATGAACAGACCTAGAATGATTCACCAAACACAGTGTATTTACATTATATTTAGCAAATGCATTTCACTGTACTGAAGAAATAATCAGAGTTGCAATTAACAAAAAGAAAAAGCAATAAAGACTGTGTTTTCAGGGATCATTTAAAATAAATTAATTCCTATCCCATGAAATTTCCATTTAGTTTATATTTTTATATTATGCCATTACTGACACATTTGCATACAAATACACAGTTGTAATAGAATAATTCACAAAAGAACAATGGAAAAATATACCTGTTGTTGTATGTGCTATGAAAAATAACATATGGAGAGATGGTAATATATGTCCAGGTTAAGCACATGAAAAAGATTAGCCATTGATGATCAAGAAAACAAATTATTTCTATAGTTAAGGTCTAATGTGGGTTGAGGAAAAAGACTAAGGACATCTTACTAAACCAAGAAAATAAGGAAAATTTGAACCGAATAATATGGACAAGAGTCTTCAATTCAGGTAGAAGTAGAAAAAGAGCAAGAAAAGGAAACAAATACTGCTACATAAAGCAGCAGATCTAAAGGGAGACCACAGGTCTCTCTGAGTCAGATCACAGACCTGATTCAGCTGGAAATTAACTCAGAGGAAAAAACAAAGCAGGAAAACTGCACAAATATCCTCAGCGCATACAAACTACTGCAAAAATACTGACCTAAATGGATATTAAATGCACAATGTTAATGTGGCATGCAGGTTCTTCCTATATGGTGCAGACATTTTGTCTGCTGCTATGTTTAGCAATCACTTAGCCAATTTTTTTTCCTCCTGTCACTGTTCATGTGCTTTGCAATTTCCCACCTTTCTGCTGACCTCCACAACAGAGATGGCGTTACTTCAACTGTGGCATTTGGAGATGACTGGAGTTGAAATACTAAATACATCTAAAAAATGCATCCGTTACTTCCACTTTTTTTTTTCAGGCTACACATTATTGTCAGCTATGCTGATACAAAGCCAAAGCAAATGAAAAGACATGTGGTCAGATTTTGACAAAGGGAGGAGAAGTACAGGAATAAAGTCAATATAAAGTAAAGTTTTCACTTCAGTAGCTAGAGGTGTGCCAATGTGAGGATATACGAATACTGAACAATTGAAAGGAAAATTAAATAATGCACAAGACTAAAAAATGGTTATACTGGAGATATAAAAAGAAAAAATCTGAGAGAAAAAAAAAGATGGAAAAAGTATAATTTTATGGTAGGTAGCTTAAAATAGACATTCCTTTTAATTTTAGGGTTTTTTCATGAATAAAATACCTGTAGGTTTATGTTTTTAGATGGATGCTGCAAATTCTCCCTGTCTTTGAAAAGGAGTTTTTTACTTTCTGAAACATGAATGATCCATAGGCACCAGATGTTAATTTTTTTTACGTAAGCCAAAAACATTAGCTTTAGATTTTTTTGAGTAGTTTAAAAAGCTGCTGTCAATCTATGCATTTTAAATAGCAATACAACTATTATTATTATTTTCAAGACATTTGAGTCAGCAATTATTTTTACATTACCCCATCCTCTATCTCTATTCCTTTGACACTTCTGTATTTGTGATATCTTTGATCAAGATCTTAAAACACGAAGAGCACTTCCAGACATGGATTTCTTAAAACATTAAGAAATCCATTCACGTAATTTTATTGACGGCAGATTTATTGCTGAATGAACTGAAATTTCCACCTCTTTCGAGCTGCATAGCTGCCATTGTCATCTTCTTTCTTGAATGTCGTCATAACTCTTATCTCCTCCACACGGCAAGAATTTTTTCCCCTTTCCTCTGTTCCCTTTAGGAAGATGTCTGGGTTCTTTGAAACGGCGACATACATGTATGTGAAAAATCATACAGTGCTGCCACTTTTTCCCCATGACCTTGTGATTCAACAGACTAGCAGGCAATGAAGTACTTATAAAAATGAGCAATCAGCAGAATGTTGCTTAAATAACTTTCCTCAAATTAAATCATTGGAAGGTAATGCAGGAGTAAACATAGGCATGGAAAAAAATTTGCATTTTATATGTTATTTCCTGCATAACCTATTCATGAGCTCAGACCTGCAGTCAGGTTTTCATTGATCAACATGCACTGATTTTTCAAAAATAGTATTTTTGCTTGAAAATTTAGCCCAAAATATTTTAACGTCCTCATATGCATAATTCTAAGACCTGACAATGAAAAGTTAGTTTTTGTTAGTTTATGAGGTCATTTATGCAGTTTTGGTTATATCAGGGCTTTTTCAAGGAATCTTGATGTCAGGCTATTGAATAGCACATTATCCCATATTGTCTGATTATGTGATTCTATATACTTTCTGGATTTTATTAGCTAGTATAAAACACATTTGAAAAAGAGGAAAATAAATATATTTTGTCTCTGGGCTTTGTAACAGAGAAAATAGTTAGAGCCAGTAGAATCTACCCTGGATTTTAGGAGAATGGTATTACCCTGCCTTTCTCTGAGAGATTGCTGGTTACCTTCTGTCAGTGAGCAACTGTCTCACTGCAAAGCAGAAGCACGATCTCATCTCTTTTGTCCGTGTCCAAGGCAATTACTTCTTAGAAAGTGGAATTTCTTCAGAATGACTATGTACAAGAGCAAACGCAGAAACCAAAGATGTAAGTAAATTGTAAAGTTTTTTTCATGTTCTTACAGAGGAGGGAAAATAAATCTCCAGTTTCATTGAAAACCATGCTTTCCTTTACCCTGCTCTGGTTAAATAATACCAGGAAAGCAGGAACAGTATTCCCTGCAATTATCCCACTGTATCTGTATGTTAAGTGCATAAAAGAGCTTTAAAACAAAAAATTATCTCACTTGTTACTATGGAAACCCTCAATAGGTAATTGCTTTATAATATCAACAAAGAAATAGAGATCAAATATAAGTTTAGTTCAGAACAGCATCCTTTATTCAGGACTTAATGAACAGCTTGCTGTAGCCTTTGACTTGACAGGGTTGACATGCTTTCACTCGGTGGACTTTTTACATGGTTTGCTTTAGGGGAGGCAGTGATACCAGGTCAGTTATTTTATTTTTCTTCACCACAACTTTCAGAACAATTAACTAGATTGCTTAAACCACAGAAACAGAAGCCGGGGGTGGGGGGGGGAGGGAAGCATGCATGCATCTTTGTTCTGTATTTAAGACACCCCAGCCCTGAAAATTCACTGGCTTTAAATGCATGAGTTTCCAGTCAAGCACCTGTTTGAGTTTTTACATTGCTATGGCATCAGGCAGGGGTATTTCAGTATCAACGTTGTCTCCTCCAGAACATTATGGAAGGGTAACTGAGGCAAGTAAAAATGAAATGCTGTGGGTCAGGTCATGAAGTATGTGTTACTGTAAGGGAATAGAGCAAGAGGTCAAGTTACAAATGGAGAGTATATCTGAGGCTGAGAAAAAAAGACACATCTCTAAGGAAAATGCCATGTAGGGACTGTGTGCTTTCAGGCAGAGAGCAGGAGGGGAGGAATAGCAATTCAAAAGAAGGTAAAGTTTGGACTTTGGACAGAAGCATTGTTATGGTTCAGAGTTGAAGGGATATATACAGCTATATCACTGACCTCAGTTTCTGGTCCTTAGAGCTTAATCTGCACAGGTCTCCTTCACGTTTCTCACCCCAAACAAATGGATGTGCTACATGTAGAAAGTTTGCAGGACAGATCTCTGCTGAAATCTCTGCAACTGAAATCAATCATCTGCTTCACATTCAATAAAATATATCATCTTGGGTTTTTGGTTTTTTTTCCCCTGTAGCAGCAGTGGAAGAACATTATTTATATACAGGCAGATTATAATTAATCTAGTTCATTTTAACATACTGATTACTTTCACTGTTATGTAAACTGGGAGCTCATTCTATAGCCAGCTGCATTCTTGCATTCTCTCCTGTTCAAGCCTGGTTATGGTGTACAATGAGAAAATTTGGGACTGGGTAGCTGAGTTGTTAATTTTTTGTTGTAGAGATCTAGTCATTCATGAAAACTGCACAAGATACTTTTAAGAATGCTTTTAAGAAGAGAACTTGCCTTCTTCCTCTTTCCCTTCCACCCCTCCTGACCCCAAGGAAAATCTGTGATTTGTGATTTGCAAAGAGAAAAAATAAAGTAAAATAAAAGGAAAAGAAAAGAAAAAAAAAAAGAATTAAACATAACTAGAATCAAATTTGTAATTATAAGGGTGTCTGTTGCAATTTTGTTGTTTTTAAAACTGTCTGTAATTTTAAGATCCCAATCAATAAAACTGTCTTCACTATATTAGATACCAATACTGTGTACAGGGATGCTTCATTAATACCTCTTAGCTAATTAACAAGTGCAAAAGTCTTAACAGACAAACAAAACAATTTGAGTAATTTTGATACTGCTCCTATTCATATCACTCAATGGCCTTTTGAAGGATAGATTTAATCTAAGCAATTGCTATTCTGAAATATAAGGCTTAAGAACTATAAGGGATAATGTAAGGGTAAGAGCTGTGTTAGTACACAAGTACTACATTTCCTGTCCACTGCATTTAACACGTTCTCTTTCAAACTTGAAGGTGTTTTTGGTGGCCCTTAATAAATAATAAAAACAAATATTAACATATAATTTCCAATGTATGTAGAGTAAACTTCAGGTTTTAAAACTCCTCACTACCTCTCAATAAAATACTTGAACTTCTGGCATAAAATGAAAGTGAGCTTTGTAGCTTTTTCTTATTCATTGAAGTTCTGCTTCTGGATTTGGTACACTCTGAACAGTACTACAAGCGTTGCTTTCCTAACCCATTTTTTTCTTTAATATTTGAAGAAGGGTATACAAACATTTTGTACTTAATGTAAAAGTACATCAGGTTAGAAAGGAGCATCAAAAAAATAGAGACACAATGAGCTTTTTCAAACATAAAATATAAGGAATTTGTATTTGCAAATTCTGTCCTGGTTACAAATCTGTTGTTAGAGGAGCAGATGCAAAAAAAAAATAATGGGTCTGCTTACCTATCTGTATGAATGGGATAAAGGTTCTATATATTTTTATTTTTTTCCAATCTGTAGCATCGTACATAAGTCTTCTAAGTTAAAAAATAATATTAATGTTTCACTTCCATTGTACCTTTGGGTTTGATTCTAGTCAAAGTTGCACTAATATTATGTAGTTAACATATTTTATTTATTCCATACATGGTTGTAACCAATGAGAATTAAAAATAAATATTAGAGTAAATTGTGAAACTTGCATCACTACAAAACTCAGATTAAAGCTGTTTCTGTATGTTTGTTGTTACCTACCTACACATACACACATAGTCTCCATGTATATCTTCGTCTGCACACCCAGATTTATAGCATGTTTTATCCTTAATTCAGGATGTTATCTAGCTGATAGGGTGGATTGTCACTTCATTGCACAGACCTAATGACTGAATGAGGGGAAACCATTGTAACAAATGCAATCTTACAAACACTGGAAAACTGGTAAACATGTGTGATAAGGCTTTTCTGAAATAAAAGGGTTGAATCATAGACTGACCTGCTTTGGGGCTGCAGCTGCTGAGGATGGTCAGGATAAGAGCTGTGGCAGGCTGCAGTGCACATGTGGGTCTTCTCCATGGAGAGGCAGTCATTCACATGTTCTCATGTAATCATGGAATCACATCAGATTCCATGCCTCCAAGCTTCCTCTTATGAAGCAAGTAGTAGACATTCATTTTTCACTGAGGTCTTTCTTGCAACGTCACTGTTACAGGAGTCAAGGCAGGCTGCTACCCTTGAAGAAAATAACCTTGGAAAAAACTGACTTACCTATAAACCAACTTTAAGAAATTCATGTTATTGTTCATGGCTAGTGTAGCTTCACAACTTAAATCAGGACCACCTGGTGGAGGCCTGTGTATGAAAAAGGATGAAAAGATGATCCTTAATGATGATTCAGTCTAACACTCTAAGTGTTACTCAGAAGAAATGAAGGAGAAGAAAGAGACAGTGATGGCCTGTGTGGCAGGCAGACATGCTTTAAAGAAGGTGTGTGGCAGCACCCTGGAGGAGATGGCAGAGCAGTGCCTGGAGTGCAGAGGCTGGTGTGGGACTTCTCTGCTACACACCTGAACCAGTGGTCAGAAAGTTAAGGCAAAGGTGGAAAAATAGGAGTTTACTTTTATTCAGCTTCATATTTTCATTGTTCATGGGATCTTTTATGCACATTGGCAATGACAATCAGAGCACAACACCAGCTGAGGCAAAGCGCATTTACTTTTGAGTGTTAGGAACCACTGATAAAGTCAACAGTTATCCTAAGAGCAGCTACAGATCCTGTCCCTTTCCAAGGGGTGAATTCCAAGGCACCAGTCCCAGATGTCTTCATGACAATATGAAGAATCCTGTCAACATCAAATGGCATTGAAATTGAGCCCCAAATGCATTAATGATTCTGCCATGGCTTGGCTACCAGCCTCATGTAAAACATCTGTTTCCATTGCATATTACAGTTTGCTTAGCTGAAATTGTAGGGCTATTTTTTATGCTTACACGCTGTGAACAGAAAATTTTTTTGAAGTGTCATCCAGATCTTGTGAATATTCTGCTGCTTTTAAAACCAACAGATGATTAGTGATATCTCAGGCGGCTTTTTTAAAGAGTAATGAGAAGGGAGACATCACACTTCCTTTTATTCTGCTGATACCTCTCTCCTTATAGAAGACATGTCAAAACCTTACCTGTAATTATCAAATGGATTATGATACTTTGGCCTCAGTCCTCAATTTTGTTTGTCCACTCTTAGATTTCCCTGTGTGCAGAGTGCCATAGAAAATAGCATGTGCATTTATTAAAGGGTTAAATAAGTGATAATAAAATAAAAGATTTTCAAAAGTTATGCAGGTAGCTGCTGCGATGTAGAATGCATGTGGCTGTTGCAGAAGGTCATAGTATTTTTGGCTTAAGCTAGTGCTGCTTTTAGAGATGTGCTGTCCACAGGTGTCACCTGATGTGTGTTTTTTGAGTATCCTTGTCTTGCTGGAGATAGAATTTCATGTATACTGAAATCATCTGATAAGAAATTCTGTGAAATTCCAAATGAAGGAGTATTTCGTCCTATCAGCATTCTTCGATCTATTGCATTGCCTGCTATATATTCTGTTATTTATAAGGTCCCATTTGCCTTCTTTTCATCATGCATTTTATAGAATAATAGAATCACAGAATGGGTTGGCTTGGAAGGAACCTCAAAGATCATCTAGTTCAGACCATTTACTGTTCTTATCTTCTTTGTCCACTTTTACAGTTAGCATAATCACTTTCAGCCTTTAAAAATAGAGTTGGCATCTGTTGAGTCTTGTAATACTACAGTTGGATCAGTCCATGATCAATTCCATCTTTTTTTTTTTTTTTTTTTTTCCTGTTAGGGCAATAAAGAGCCCCCAGTACTGAGGCTGCTGCTGTTCAAAGAAAATAGCAGCCTTTAATACAGTATGTACTAAGAGTTAAAGTGAATGGAAAACCAAATCTCATTGGGGAAAACAAGTGTAGTTACTGACCCAGATACATATAAGAAAACTCTGCCTCTTTCCTTAAAACATCAGAGACCCAGACAACAAGGGAATATCTCTTCAGCATGTTATAGAGACAGCTTTCTTCATGTAAAGCTATCCTAGAATAGCCCCAGGATATTCCCACTGCTGCATACCTTTTGAGGAAGTAGAGTTCAGCACAATTAAGTGTTCACTAATAAGGCTGAGCAAGAAGACACTCATGACCTGCAGGAGCACAAATGTCATTGAATATTCACATCACATTTATACAAAAAAAATATATAATTGCTATTCAACAAGTCAGCGGCTTCAGGAATGGAAGCACTCTTCTCATAGCTTTGAAGGGAATTCATGGTGACCTGAGAAGGTTGGCTTGTTTGAAATTATTCATTTCCCAATGTTGCTAAACAGTAAAACTTGAGACATGTGTCCCTCAGTGAAGCATGCGGGGTAAATAAACCAGAATTTTTTCTTTGACACTTTAAGCAGACTTATTTTTTCTTCTGGACTGCACAAGTGAATCAAAAGTATTGGAAGATAACTGTTTCAAAAAACATCTTTTGAGAGAGTAGTGGTCTGACCAAACCCTACACGCACAACTTACATGCTGCTCCCCACAGCTCGGTGGGAGCCTGCCTCAGGAAGAAAAGTAGAATTTTTGTTCTTGTAAATGCTGGGAGGAAATACTAAAAGTAAGGAGGAAAGCTTGAGGAATCAAGAACTTACATTCTGTCTTGAAAAGGGGAGAGAAAGGGATAAACAGTGCACGTACAGATTCAGAAATTACTTCCAAAAATTTGTCTGAGAGCAGAAGTTCGAGCACCTGAAATACAAGTGGAGAACATAACAAAGAAATCCAGCCAGTCATTTCAGTTTTATGGAGAACAAATTTAGGGTAACAAAAAAAACCTTAAAACCAGCTTTGGCTTCATTAAAAACATTAAATGTTGGGAGGGGTTTCTTCATCTTACATAAGTAAGTTTGTAGAATAGCAGACAATATACAACGATTCAACAAAAAGAAAAATTGGAAAGCTAGGGTGATCTGATAAAAATGCATCAGCTGTTGGTAAGGATTGATAAGAATTATTAAAAAAGATTAACATATGCAAATAATGTAATTTGGATTATGTGATTTGACATGCATTAGGGGGACTTAGCAAATGAATGCACCATACTATTGAAAGTTTGTATTTGAAATGTCATTGAAAACTAAGAAGGTGTCAGAAATATAAATGTAATACTGGTTTCAATGCACACATAGAATTCCAGTCCTCAGCCCTGCTCAGGCTGGCAGCAAATGCTCCTATGTTTATCAATAACAAAATTTATCATCAGTGAAACAGCACTTACTGTATGTTGTTTAGTCTTCTACGAAAAATCAAAACTTACAAGTTCTGGAACTGCACTCCAGTAATGATATGAGATCTGGGAAAATCAATAATAGTTTTTAAAAATGAAGTCTATTAAAATAACAATCAACAGGTTGAAGATAATCATACTCTAAAGCAATCTATATAGAAAGACAATTCTGTCTCTTAAACTGAGAAAACCAGTGGTTAGAACCTGAAGTTAGATGACTGCAGGATAAGTCAAGATATACATTCTCAAACTCTACTCATAAAGATAATTTACTAAGAGTACTTGCAATTTCTACTTTCCATCACTTAGATTTTGAATCCAGATTGCTCATCTATTTTAAAAAGTCTCTTTTAAACACATACTATGGACCTGATCATAAAGTATCTATACAAACCTTACAGTATATGTGCAAGTTGAAGAAAGTATTATTGTCATAAAACCTCTAAAACCTATAAAATTCTGGAAATATTGAAGGGACTCCAGCCTCTGTTAAAGTCTCTGTACACTGCTGTAGCACTGCCATCCACCTCTCTACTCAGAAAAGAGAGAAAAACCTTTGACGGGTTCAGAACAGAGAGAATCTGTTCTCTTAAGGGAAAATCTGGTGTTGATTATTTTCATACGAGCTTCAAGAAAAGAAAAAAGAAAAGACTTGCATGGCTGCATATGTAAGCAGTGCAAGTTCTGATTTTAAGAACACTTTGTTTTCATAGCTGACCTGATTTTTTTTCTGTTGCCTTTCATAAACTTTCTCTGTAGAAACAGAGAAGGAAAGAACATCTTCATCTGACCTCTAGTACAGGTCTTAACTTCAGACAAAGCCTGTGTCTCTGCCTCTTTCCATGATCAAAACTAGAAATCCCAATCTTTCTGATACATGCAATCTTTTCTCAGTAAATCACTGAGAGTTTTCATTACAAAATTAAACACACAAAATGAAAAAAGCAGAGGACTTTTAATAAATGTTTCAGTCATATACTTCCAGCTGTAACTAGTGATAAGATCAAGCAGCACAGTATGCACATATTGATTGCTTTACAAGGAAAAAAATCATAACGTTTCAAGAAATACCTTTCAAGTCTCTCAAATCATTATCGAAAATCTGATAAACCATTAGAGGGATATTTACGGGTTGTGAATCATCAGCCAAGACTTAAATGCTACATTAAGTCCAGGACCTTTTCAGCAGTTTTATCTTTGAGATTCTTTGACAGAAAAATCCAAAACTGTTTCTGGATGTTACTTTGGAAATATTCCCCCTCCTCCCTCTGTACACAGCTCAGAAGGGACGGAGATCTCGGGTACTTTAGAATGGCATTACGATGATGACTGTGAGCACATAAGACTGATAATTAGATTCCAGCCCCTATCTATGGAACATTCAGCATCACATTTTTAGTTTTGAAGAGCTAACAATTTTGGCCTTAAATTTCTGCTTTCCTCTGTTCCATCTCATTTCTTCTGTTTTTTGAGTTAGTAGTATGTTAAACATTCTCAAAAATAGGCTGCATTGTGACATTATGTTGTGCATTATAATCATCAATCTTTCTGCTTCTGCTTAAAACTGAGGTGGCATCTCTTCCTCATTGTTCTTTGCAGAAACCTACAGTGATCTCTGCAAACTATTTGGGTTTTTTTGAACTTCCTACACAATGAAGTCTGCTTGGGGCTGCTTTTCACCAAAAATAAAAAAATAAAGATAGATAAATAAATAATGAATACATGTTGCATTATAAGTCTACCTTTGACCCTGCTGACTTAGAAAATGCCTTAGGAAAACCATCCAACTGTAATTCTTTAAATTGAATACACATTGTTCTCCAAATTGCTGGTGTCTGTCTTATTAATAGTTTCCAAAGGCAATGCTATTGCTGATTTTGGTTCACCTCCAGGTCTGTCATAAAACTGGGTCTAGGTGTCACCTTCTAGCCTGGTTTTACTGCTTGTGTTCGGATATTATTTCCTTAGAACTCACTGAAGGTTTTGCACAGCTATTTGCAACACTTTGATTTTGCTGTATTTTTACTGCATTACTGCAGGGCAACACGTGCTATCAGCACAGAACTGAAACTTAATGCCAGAGAGTCCCAACACTCAGCAGTCTTGTTGATTATTCTGAAAATGGTCTTTCCATTTTATGAGCTATGTTTTTTGAAGGGAAGAATTTTTTTTTTGTAACTTATAGTCTATCACTTGAAAAAAAAATATCTGGGAGGGAATGGTAGGGTAAGGGAAGTACCTTCCTGCTTGCCCTTGGTGGCTCAACTGAAAGGCAAAGAAAATCTCAGTGATTTAGGACTGGTCACTTGCAAAATGGGATGCCTGTCCTGAGAAATAGAAACATGCATTATGATAGCATTTCTGATGCACTAAATATTGATTTGATTTGCCTTCCCTTTGGGTATCATTTTACATCTTCCTTTTAACATATGTGATAAGGATTAAGTCTTATAAAGATGGACTTATACAAGTATGGCTCTAGCTCTAGGACTTTTTTCCTTACTCTGATATAACATTAAAATTATTTTCAAGCATTAAGATATGTTTGTCTAGAAAACCCTTTCATGAGAGCAGGAAGTATCTGAAGCTTTTTGCAATTGTCCTTACATCCTTGGTACTCACTGATCAGCTTTCTAGGATGAACATTCTACAGTGTCAGAGTCCCCAGTAATGTACATTTTCATATATAAGTAAGCTGTGATGTACCAGACATACAGCATTGCACTTGACAGCGATAAACTGGTGCAGGTGCCACAAGTTGGAAAGAAAACTTTTATTAAAGTAGGTTCATTAGTGAGTAGCTGCAGGCATGCAATGAGTAAATAACGTGCAGCCATCAGTGTCTTCTGTAACAGTTTGAGAGTAATCATGCACAAGCAATGAGTTGTAATTTTTTTGATAAAATCTGGGATAAAAAAGATTTCTGAGCATGGTCTATAATACAGATATTTTGAGTGAATTGTAGTAAATCTTGACAGACACAGACAAACTGTTGTAAACACTCATGTTCAAAATGAGCCTATTTTGGTTCTTTTTGATCTCTGTCAAAAAGAAAATATTTTCCTGCTATTCACTTTTTTCTTATACCTGACCAAAAATTGCCCAGACAATAAATTATTTCTATTCTACAGAGGTATAAATATTAAGATATGTGCCTTTATGAAGTATCTTCTCTATATGAGAACAAACCCTTCAGTGATTAATTGAAAAATCCTTTTTCCAAATTAACATTGTAATAGCAATGCTAGTGAGATTTTTAAAGTAAACACAGAATCTTTTATATTACTTTCTTATAATAAGTTGGATATAGACTTTGACCAGGGTCTTGTTAAAAAATTAAGAAGGAGAACATCTCATAAAATACAGGTTCTATTGGCTGGACCTGCCCTTGAATGCTGCATCCATTTCCACACTGCACGTGTTTGTGCAGTCACCATGAAATCTGATTTCTTTTTTCCTTTTCATAAAAATAAATTAGCATGCATGTTTACATCTTTTTTTTATCTTTGCCTGAATATATATGCAGATTTTTATATTAGCGCAGAATGTTTAGTAGAAATCAGTTTGAAAAATACTTTATTAGCTAAAAATGGTATTAATAATTTTGGAGAACATGTTTATATTTGAATTTACAACCTACTTCCACAAAATGTACTGTATATATTCAAACAAAAGAGATCTGCTATAGAATTATCTATATTTGACTTTCTGGTCAGCTACTGTCCACAGATCCTGTTAGCTGAAATAGGCAACTTGAAGTGCATAGACTGTCTACAAAAAATTTTACTTTCCAAAGAAGTTGTAGGTGTATAAACAGAAATGCAGATACGGGGGGGAGGGGGGGGGGGCGCGGGAAGAAAAATTGTGTATATAACTGGCTTACAATTTTTGCAGAGGTTTACATTTCCCTTATGTAACATTCTTCTTGACAGGAATTTATAACCCAGGAACATGATGAACAAGTGCTGTATGTTGAGAATTTAAAATTAAAGGGAAGTGGCTGATACCTGTCATTCACCATTATAATTTATTTCCGATTCATTTAATGCACTTAAAAAGTAAAGATATTCTGTGCATAGTTAGGTTACACGTAAGTGATATATACTGTCCATGTCTGTCTGCAGAATTTAGGACATGCATCAGAGAGTAGGAGGGAAAAATGCCCAGTGACAATTTGCCAGCTAATCTCTGATGAAAGTCAGTTCCATCAAGCAGGCTTCTAACAGCGTTTTGTGCCTTTGAACATCTCCTCCAGGTGTTCTTATTGATCACTGGTTCTGGTCATGCAATACTGAAATCAATGGCAAAATTCACATTGACTGAAATAGCGTTGAATTAAGGCTTTATTGCTGAGGAAAGAGCGACAATTATGTTGTCCTACACACTGCGTTCACAGAAAACAGCCGTGTAACGTGCCCCAGGAGCCCTTCCTTTGGGATTTAACTCAGATTCGAAGGGAATGTCTTACAGCTGAATGCCTATTTATTCGGTTTCTGCAGCCACTTGGTTGGAGAATGTGTTGAAACTGCCATAAAAGCGTCCAATTTGCTACCATTTGCTGTAGCAGCTTGCTGAGAAAAATTAATACAAAGAGCCACTATTGTTACACACAAGCTACCACGCAGTCATTAAGCATTAATGTTATGGAGTTATTAGGAGTTATTAATGTATTTGGAGTTATATTATTAGTTATATAGTTTCACCATCAAAGTACTTTAGTCTCCCAAGTAATCTTTCCTACCTGTGACTTTTTAAAAAGTCCAGTATCTACTTTGTATGTAAACATTCTTCCAGGTTATTATTGTTCATATATCTAGGTATAAATACATACTAAGCCAGCATTTAAACTGATTTCTGAAGGCGTTTGTCCCCAGGATCTAGGTTAGGTTAGCACATGATGGTCCCATCCAACTCCCTACTCAGGTTTTCCTCTGTGGAGAGCAGTGTCTAGGAAAAGGTAAAAGTGGGAACATCACTGGAGCTCTCCCCAGCAGGGAGTTGGGTATCAGTGTGCTTAAAAGCACACTGGGATCCTTCAATTTAGGCCATGTAAGTAAGTTGTCATGGACAGCAGCAGAAGTCAAGTTCCATTTACATAGCTGGCAGACAACTTGTTTTATTGAGAAAAAGAATTACTGAAATAGTATATTACGAGTTTTAATATTTTATCCAATCCTTCCTGGGAAATTATGTACTCAGGTGGAGTGTACTGTACAAAAGATTGATGTTTTCTAAGAGGCGTGGGTGGTTGTTGAGCATTAACTGAATCTTCAGAGTTCTGTCCCCCAGTTTGGTCTCTCTTGACCTATAGAGGTAAAAGCAACTTGGCAAGTCAGTTGTGTGTGTCTTTTTATCAGACAGGCATTGAAAAACAGCAGAAAAGCCTGTGTATGTATTTTCATTCTCTCAGTTCTGAAAAGCCAACAGCAAAATCAGTTTAAAATACATTTAGTAAAGAAAAATAAATTATTTTATTTTAATAACCACATATTTGGCTGTGCTTCAAGCAAATGCAAATTAAGAAGCCAATTTCTAAACCTTTCCATAAGTGTTTTTTTAAGGGAAGTTATAACCCATTCAGAATACACTCACACTGCTCACTATTATATTATAGATTTTCTAAACATAAATTATTTAGAAACATTAGGAAATTAAGATAATTTAACACTTCATGTGGCAGTGCATGAACATGGTGCTCCGGGATCTAGAAAATATTAAATAAGAACAAAATGGTTTATGACAGAGTTCATGTCTGTATTGAAGTTCAAAGGATTCATCCTATCAAGGTAAAGATTTAAAAAATATTTAGTGTTTTTTTGATGGAGATGTTAGAGTCACATGGTACTAGTGATCTTTCTTGCCATTTAATGCTGTCATGGCAGAGTCAGTGTGATATATTGAAGAATTTATCCAATGATGAATGGAAACTCTAGAAATTAGAGAAATTCTTGTGCTGTCCTTACTAACAACTTGTTTAAAAATAACACCAGTAGTAATAATAAAGCTCATTGAAATGTTCTATAGAGAGGCTCACAGCTGTAGGTTATATAAATAGAATACTGTTTTAGGCTGTGATCTCTGGGCTTGAATCTAAACTCTTAATGATCAAAGGTAATGGTAGAACAAGCTGATTAAAGATCAGGCTCAGCACCAGAGGAAGCCTCGTCCCAGATCCCTACCATTGAATTGCATCATTCACAACTTTTCTATAACTCAAGTAAGATATAGGGCACATACCTCAAATGTATTTTGCTTTCTTAGTAACAATCTGCTTCTATTTATACTACAAAGCAACTATTTGCCACTTATTTTTGCAAAAGTATTCTGTATAATTAAATGCCCTTTGATCTTTTATGCATTAATTTGCATTCCTTGTTACTTGTCTTACAATAAGTAAGAGAGAATTGCGGAGAAGAGAAGAAATGGAGCTCAGTTCCATTCTGCACTGAAAGCATCATGCTATTGTTGTGGCCAAAAACTTGCATTTTGGAGAAGTAACAGTTCCCCTCCTGACTGTGAAAACAAAGTTGAATGCAGTCTTGGAAAAGAAACAGCATCCTTTTATTTCCTTGGAAGGAGATCACATACTTGCAGCTATATCAGTGTCCTCACTGAGAGTATTTGGGGGCAATCTGCACAGTGTCCTCTCTTTTTTTTTTTTTTTTTTCCTCTTTACCTAGCAAAAAAAGGTCACAAGACTGGAAAAGCACAAGCTGACTTAATGAAAGATTATAAATCTACATTACTTCTGCTATGTTCCTCTTCAGCTTGCAGCTCTACCTACAAGGACCAGGGTTTCTCTATCTGAAATACAGCTCAAACAGCTGGAAACTCAGCAGGCTGCAATGAACCCAGAAATACTAAAGATAGCTATATCTCCTATATGTCTTTCATCAATTTTAAATTAATTTCCCCAGTGGAACGATTTCAAAGCTACTTCAGTAATTCAGGTGATATTTATAAGCGCTAGGAATGTTGTACTGTGAAGGGATTCATTAATTATGGAGCATAACTTCATCAGTTTTTTCCTGATGTGTAATCAACCTGCTATTTATCATGCCCTTAATTTTATGGCATGTTAGGCTGCTGCATAGTCTGTAGTGTATGTCTAATCAATGCTCCCTGACTTCATCAACACACATGAGTTACTCTTTATGTCACCTTTCTTTCATTATCAATGCAACGATACTGTTCAGGTGTGGTACATAACAAGCACTACTTTTTTTCGACACAAAAAAAATCCTAGCCTTATCTTGTGATGTATAGCTACTGGCAAGGTCCTTAAATAAAAAATGAGACTGCAGCCCCACGACAAAAGACCAATCAAGAACACATGCAGGTCACACCTGTTTCATTTCCACAGCTGTATAAATTTGATTTGCCACAAAGCTGGTTAATTATACTGATCATTGAATCAGTCCAGTCAGGAAAGTAGAGAGTATTAAACAAGGACATTGCTAAGCTTGGGATGTGCTGGTATGAAAGAATAATTAGCTTGATGCATGGTTTAATCAAAACTGAATGCATGTGGCCTTTGCCAGATACTACTTCTGTTCACACACAGAAGAAATATGCTTCTTCAAAAATTTTAAACTCCTTTAAGAAATGTAGTTTTGATGTTTACCTTGATCTTGTTAAGTATTGCTATTAAGTTTCTCACTGAAATGTAAATGTGAGTCCCCTGGATTTAGGAACACAAGTCTCTGACAGATCTCAAACCTGTCAGACCCGGTATATATACGGCGAAGCCCATGAATGTTATCCAAGCTCCGGTGTTAAACCCATGAGCATTAGCCAAAACAGCAAAAAGCTAATCTGGATCATACACAACCCACGTAAACACATCTTAATCCTCCTTTGCTTATAAAAATGGTCATAGGTAATATTCTTAATCTTTTAAAATTGTTATGAAATTGCTGCATTTCATTGGGGATGTACCCTGAAATCTGCATGCAGTACTTTGTGCTAAATTGGTTAGCACCAAACAAGGCTATTCAACAAACTGGCACCTCAGAGGTCAGATGCATATGAAGTTTGAGAAGAAGCACTGTAGATTACTAAAAAAAATTGGTTCCAGACTTCCTAAAATGTGTATGAAATTATAGATTATTTTTTAAAGCAAAATGCAATTTTTATGTCAATAAAAATAAGATTTTAAATGCTTTTTTTATTCTATACATCTTTAAATGAATATATATATATATATATATATGTTTTGTGGGTGATTTATTTTCCAGTTTGTGCCATTTCTAGTTACACTGCCTGGTGCAAAATCCTGCGAATATATTAATCCCTCTGTATCAGAACTAAGCTGATTGCTAGCTGGGGCTTAAGAAGATATCCCTTTTGTAGCAGATATGTGCTGACAGCATTTATCATCAGAATCCCCATACAAGGTGTTTATCATGGGCCATGTGCTTCCAGGGTAATGCAATTTTTCCCATTTGAACATAGCTACCTGTGATAAACACACCCCGTGCAGGAGACAAAATCCTCTATCAGATCTCCAAGTGGATACGCTCGGATGCTTGTTCTGAACAAACAGACTCCCTCTCCAGACTTCCAGTGAAGTTCTGAGGACAGAAGTTTTTCTGGGGCATGCTGACAGTTTCCATGGGAAGTTTTTTTGAGGTAAAGGAGTCTCCATTTCAGGAATAAAGTACTTACCAATTCAGCAGTGTTTACAGATGTGTACTCTGGGCCAGCTATGAATTTAAATGAGAGATGATGTAGCAGCAGAGGCAAGGAATTTGCTATGCATCTGTCCTTGGGTTTTCAAGACCATTTGATTCCTACTTTGAGAACCTTATTGCACTATTGGAAAGCGTTAGTGATGTGGAAGAGGAAGAGGATGGAGGAGAAAGTAACCATCTTTTAAAAACATCACTTCATAACTCAAGTGGGAAAGGGGGAAGTGATATTCTTCAGTTCTTGGGTGGGAGTTGGCAGTGGCTGCCCTGTACCCCACAGACCACAGCTCTGCATTTCCCCTGGGGTCTGCCTTTTTTAATTAAATTAATTAAATTTATTTTATTAATTTATATATATAATATAAATTAAATTTGATTAAATTAATTAAAAAATGTTGTGTTTGTGGTCTCAGAACCTCTTTCTGGCTTGCTTAACCATACCAGCAGAGATCCAGACAGTCTAGGAATAGCACAGTCATTACATTACTCATACAATTTAGAGTATATTGCAAATTGTTTGCCTTCCTCCTCAGTTACAGTGACTTTACAAAATTAAGTTTTCCTGAGGGTAGAATCTATCAATAGAATATTTTCACATGGTTTCAAATTTGTCCCAGCCAACACTTCATATAGTTGATTAGTTTTGGCCTTTTCTTAGGATCGTGAATTAGCAGCTACGGGGAATTATTACTTCTTGAATTTTTTTTTCATGCTTCAAAATTATACTAGAACAAGTTCAAGAAAAAAATTACAGATAGTTGTTTTTACGATGTTCTTTGCAAATAGTAGCATTGAAGAAAGGTACTGCAGCAGTAATAGTCTAAGTGACTGATGGGTTTTGAAAATGCTGTATATTTTTAATATTATATATTATGTAAGCATAACAAGATTATGTTATTCATAACAAATTTATTTCAGTGTTTGCCTTTTGTAAACTAGAGTAACTCAATTAGTAGTAGCAACAGCAAGAGTTTTGTGTGATACAATGGCGAAAAGGTTGAGTTCTGCCTACATTCAGCAAGAGTTTTGTGTGATACAATGGCTAAAAGTTGAGTTCTGCCTACATTTCAGCTTCTGCCATTACTATAGCTCATTTTGGATTCGTTTGAATATGTAGCCATTCGGTCTTTTAAAGTTCTAGCAACAGAGGACAGTTTGGATCTTTTAAACTTAATATTTATACTCTGCCATTAATTACTGCTGTTAATGGGGAGGATCTGAATAAATATTGCAGAATATTTACTAGTGAGAGAAAACTCACTAGTCAAAGCCTTTTATATGGACAATCTTTACAGTCCAAGTCTGTTGGCTCCTTCTTTCCTGGGACATAATTTTTTAGCAAAAAATTGCCCAATTCGGTAGATACAGGCAGTAATTCAGGGATGAAGAGATTTAAAAATAGGTTAAGATAAAACAAGTGGTATAAGACACCTTTTTTAATAAAATGCTACTGCTAAGAACAGTTGATCCCAATCACATTTTTTAGAAGAAGTATAAAATCCCTTTACCAAGCAGGATCACATCCTCTTTCCCTCTTTTACCGGTTTGTCAAGGCCAGTCTTGCATAAGTTTGCATGTGCTATGCCCTCTTTCTTGTTTCACTTTTCTCCTTCCACTTTCCTTCTCACTCAGCATCACATTGTATGATAAACAGGCAAAAGAACTATCCTCCTCTCAGTCAAGTCATACCAACATTACAACCATGTTACAGATGATTTAAGGTACCTCAAGTGTATCTGGGTATTCTCTGTCTTCTGTAAAGGATCAGTTGCCTTCTCATTAAATATCTCCATGAGGACCGATTAGCTCAGGCCTTCCCTTGTTTCCTTCTCAAAACCTCCTACTTTAGGTTCTGTGTTGTTACTTGTATCTTAAATCTTTCAGGAATAATAATTCCCTGCAAAAATTGCCAGAGCACTTATTTATTCCAAATTTGCATATTTGTTGGTGGTCTTAATGGTGTTAGGTGAAGGTAAGTGTTCACACTGATGAACCTATTTTTAGAGACAAGAGACATGATTTTCCTGTATCATCATAACTTTATTTTTCTTTATATTGAATAGGAATCAGAGATGGATATAAATCTGCTACATTCATAGCTACTGAAATACGCACAAAGATGGGTATAAACGTGAGAAAAATAATTAACTTGTCAAGATTTTTTTCAAGAAAAAATGGAAAAAATATAAACCAGGTCCAGATAATTTGAACATTATAATTGTTATGTATAAAGTACAATCTGCAATTATTGGATGTATTCATACAACTATTTTGAAATCTTAGTATCTTTAGTAGTAATGTGTTCAAGATTACAGTAAGTAATTATTCACTTATTGTCATAAAATTGCAGGACAATATATAACCTCTGACATTTCTCATATAAGAACATGAGTCATGTTTGGGTTTTACATGTCAGCGGCTTTAGCTTGCAGGATAATAAAAGGAGATCAGCTAGTAAATGTGCTAAGACGTAGTACAAGGGGCATCCATGCAATCAGGAGGAACATGCCTGGGGCTCAACCTGAGCATGATGTAAGTGGGACTGACAGGACTGGGTGCAGTGTCACAGTGTGAAAAGGTGACATTTAGAAAAATGTGACACTGGTCAAGTACATTGTATTACTGATCACTAAGCTTAAAGCTGCTAAATCCACACTTTAACACCTGTTGAAAAACTAAAATGTTTTTCGTATCAACATTGTTAGGAATTCTGTGTAGGGAGTTCACAGGAAAAGGTAGTTCATCATAGCATGAGGTTGTGCTGGCTATTCATAGCTCATATACTTGAACAGCTGGATATAGCTCAATAGTAAAACTATTTATATTTTATTCTTGTCTTTATTCTTGTGGTTCTTCACATCCTCTGTGGTTGTTTACTGCTCCTTCTTGTTTGATGTTACGGAGTTTCTAGTGCATATCTAGTAACTCACTGTGATTTTCTTTCCTCCTGATACACCACTTTCCTCCACTGCTGATATGGTAGAAAGAGGTAATCATTGTAGTGTATAGTTATAACTGCTCTTACCTTGTGATTTAGCATAGTACTCAAAAACTGGTTTATTGAAGTGTTCAATAAGACCACCAATATGCAAAGCACATAAGGCCATTTTTAGATCATGTAAGACTAGCTAAATATGGACTTTTAAGCAAACTTTATAGGATAATTTTTGTCATATTTATTCTCTTGTGGATACAGTAGAGTGGAGGAGTTTGCACTTGAACTGCCTCTGTCTCTTCGCACCACCATTACACCTTTTAGATCTCGTTACCAATATGGTGGGTGTTTTTCCTCTTTCTTGGTAGTTCAACAGTATTCTTAATTCTATGTCAGTTTTATAACCCTCCACATAGTCATCCTTTAGCTGATTACTGTTTCTGTAAGCAGAAGTATTGACACAGGAATACATGCCTAAGCTTGATAAAACTAAGCAACAGCAAAACTCTTTTAGCTAAATTTCAGTTTCACAGGTACAAGCATTTTAGATGTTAGGAATAAACAAAGAATCAGTTCTCTTCTGTCTCTAGTATAACTAAATGACATGCTCCACTGTCCACACATCCTATGCCCAATGGATTTTCTCTTCAGTTTTTACAGCATTAGTATCTGTGATTTATCAAATTCACACCTATAATTTGAGATTTTTGTTACTTTCAGTGTAAGTAAGTGTAAGTTGGGAAGATCATCCTTTCATCACCATGCTAACAATTACTATCTAAGGTTACAGATAAAATAAAAAATATCTTCAGGACAGAATTTAGAGATCAGTGGTGTTAAGATGAGGAAAATAATTACTGTCAGCAACAGGCCACTCAAGATTAGAAGGGAAAAAGTAAGCCAGCAGTTCTTTGCATTTCATTTTTAATATTCTGTTCACAAGGCCTTCTGTTTATCACATTGTTCCTAATTTTTTGCCATTGTCTTTCCAAAGTGTTTACAAGCTTGACTTTCTTTCTGAAACCTATTCTTGGTTCAACTACAACCCAAAAAAGAATTCAAGTAGCAGCAATAATCCATTTTCTCTCAGTGGCATTAGAGCTGAAAGAAAGAAAATTTGGTCTCTGGCTCTGTCTCCCTTGCTGTGAGAGAACCTAAATCCAAAAGCACAAAATATGTGAATACGGTCAAGTGTTTGGACATACTGGTAGGAATGAAACCATATGACACCTTTCATGTATCCCAGAGAACTGAAGGGAAGTGCCTTGATACTAAGAAATGGGCAGTAGAGGCAGCTCCACAGATGTCTTTCTTACTCCCAGTGTGGACTAGAAGTTGAGCTAAGACAGCACCCTTGGCTAGTTGGCTCTCTTCCCTACACAGGTTTTGGATCATCCATCTCCCTCATGGTAGTACAGGCTCACTGCAAATGCACCTCAGAAACAAAAGCCACCCTGAATTTTTCACAATCCTATGTTGACCGTATCTGTGCTATCATATATTTATGGGCACAGTAATCAATTTTGTTTGTAATTTCCAAAATTTGCCAATTTTTCCTATTTCATATGGAGCCACAAAGGAGAGAATGAAGGAAAAGATAGAATGGTATTTATTTATTTATTTATTTAAATTGTGTTTTAATGGCCGGGAAATTTGTCTTTTGGAGCAATTAGTTTAGAGATGTGCATACTTAAAAAATAAGATTATAAATCTTAGGTTTTGGTTGCTCAGTGGGTGAAGCCATTATGGCAAATAGAAACTTTGGCACTGCCACAGGTATTTTTCATGTTGACAAGTTACAGCCTAGCTGTAGAGATATAACTCTATGCTATAGGTTTTTTTAAACAATGTTATAATTTAAAACAGCTTGCCATTTAATTTCTTGTTTTGGATTGTAACTCCGGGCATGGCTATTTCAGTAAAAGGAAGCTGCTGCTGTTGTTGATCTGTGAGAAAAATACTGGGTTTACTACTGAACCATGTCACACATAGACAATGTCAATATTTCAATTAACATTGGAGAAACCTGTATGAAATGTTAGTTTTGTGGATGCACCAACACTTCCCCAGTGTGTTATCCCCTGCTGCAACATGGATGCAGCAGACCCCACAATGGTGTGTGTGAGACCAGGGGGATGGGTGGCTGCTCCTGGATGGAGCTGTTAGAGATCCTTGTGGCTCAAGTGTTTGCATGCCAAAATAAATGTGGGTTGGTGGGGTGAGGTGGAGTCCCATGCATACCAAGTAGGCACCATGTATTTCAAGGTGGTATAATAAACATGAAAGCTCATGGCCCAATACAACCTTGCTTATGACAGTCTTGGATACAGCTATTTCCAGGGCAGCCTGTCAAATGTGTTCAGTTCTCACAATATGGATTGCCTGTGAGAAAGCTCAGCTTTTATGTAGCTCGCTAAAAGAAAAGACTGATTTTTTTTCAGAAGTGATTGGTGTACAATGAGTCCTGTTATTGGGAATAAAAAAGGAAATGAAGGGTGATGACTTTTGCAGGTATGTGTGTAAGAGACAAGGGGAGAAACAGCTGAATTCTGAAAGTAAATAAAAGCTGAGATCTTCTCAAAATACAGCTGGTTCTATGGCTCTGTTTTGTTCTTTGGGTTGTATTTTTAGTACTGGCACATAAATTGATACCTAGGTTGATGGCTGAAAGATTTTTTTTCCAAAATGCAGTATGTTGGCTATGCTACCCACTGGTTAGCAGTGCTGTGTCTTTGCCACTGCCAGTTTGACAGAAGTGTGGATCTTTAGCTTTCTAACTCTGTTCACAGTACAGGAATTTAATACTGCAAGTTTCTTGTATGGTTTCTATTGCTGGATAAAATAGTAGCCATTAAAATAATTAATTGAGTAACTAAACATAAATATAGCTAGCAAACAGCAGAATAAAAGATTTTATTATTTTATTTTAAAAACTGACACTGTGTATTTAACTTAGGTTAAACTTTAAAAATTGGTGCCAAAGTGTATTTTCTGGGACATATAAGTTTAACTTATATTTGACCTTTGGATAGATTCCTTTCATTGCTGGGATGCCAGTGACCAAACTACAGAAGTGACTATATGAGCAAAAGACCTGTGATTCACTTCCATCTGCCAATATCATCCTGTATCAGAACAGGTGTTCTTACTTAACTTTTAGTAGAACCAGTGAAAGCAAAGACTCTAATGCTATTCTGCAGATACTGCATTCTGTAAAACTGCAAAATCTTGATGAATACAGATTTAAAATTTTAGATATTATTAATTAAGATATACTGGTACATTAAGTATATTTATACCTCTAACATGGTAGCTTTTCCAGTGCTTTATGGTTTATTTAAAAATAATTAAATAGAATTGAATTCAGCTAAAGATGTGATAGCTGAAACCTTTCCTAGATTAGAAACGCTTGGAACCGGGTAATCTGTGTATGGGAGAGGCTTTTCATATGCAAATGACCTAACAGTTAGCTCTCTTGATAAGGCATGAAAAATATATTCAGGTATTTGCAAATACAAGATTACATGCATACACCATAAAACTTCATCATACTCCTCTGCGAAAATCAAGACCTCAGTTTCATCCTTAGAGTCCTAGGGGATGTCTGTGCCATGCTAGATAATTTCTGCATCCATACTGCTGTAATACGCTGTCACACATGCCAGAAAATTTTTCACAGGCAACCCACAGACTCATATGTGAGCTGCCTGTGAAGCAGAGGTATGGAGAAAGGCAGAAGTAAAACAGGACGTACCCAGCTGATGAAATTATGAGACCTGAGTGGAATATTTATATTCTTAATGGGTTGGTCTTAATTCATGTGCCCTCCAGTTCCCCATCTACTATACAACAGGTTGTATTCCTCTCTGACAGTTGAAGTCTATGTCAGTGACAGTATTAATCCCTACCGTGCCTGCCCTCGCTCTTTGTTCTGCCATGACAGCAATAACATTTCAGTTTTGGCTGGCATCCTAGCAGCAAAAAAAAAGTGCTGTGCACCATCAATCACTACCATCCTTGTCAGCATGTGTCACCAGGGATAGCATAACCTGAAGAACCTGTTGGACCCAAAACTGAGCCATTTTTATCTGCAAGTGGGTCTTGTTTTCCTTTGGGGATAGTCCTTCATACTCAACTATGCAACTCATCTTCCTAAAACCACAGCGTATATCAGAGAAACAAAACACAATTTTCCATTTAAAGAGTACAGCCAGACATTGATTATTCTGTGCAATAACTAGTGGACATGTTTATTTTGCACATCTTGAAGAGACGGATTTATAGACTTTCAATATTTGAGCAGGTTTGGAGGAGCTGTGATCTCATAAGTGCAGTAGGTTTGAGCAGTTTTTTTCATTTAGGAAAGGTGTCAAATATTGAACTAATTATTTGAATGTAAGTAAAACACAGATGGACCTTTCTGGGTTACTTGCTGCAAACAGAACAATAGTTAGAACAGCCTCTGTTTCCAATCAAACCTAAATGAAAAAGTGTGCTGAAAGAAAACATGAATCCGCTCCAAATAGTGATGCATCCCTCCCACATCATAACTTGGAAATATCTTGAAGTGAGCACTGGGTTCCTGGTGGGTAAGTGATGCTTGATCTTGGCCAGCATCCACTTATATGAGCTGAAGCTGAGAAGCATTTCAGTGTTCTTGTTCGTTATGTTTTTCTATTAATCTTAGCCTTTAGAACTCTTTAAAGTGTAAAAAAAGTTTTCTGGAGGATAACACCAAAATAAAGAATACAAGGCACACACAAAAATGGTTAATTTTTATTACTGATCCTGGAGCCGTTATGGTGGTGAATCAGTATCCTAGTGAATGGCATAAAGTGAAGTAATGAACACATTTACTACAATTTATTGTTTCCCAATTTTTTGCATTTCTTTGTCAATCACTGTATGAAAGGAGAAAGAGCTGGGGATGGGGGGCAGCTGCTGCTAAGACAGCAATACAGTCCTGTACGGAGCATACTGACTGGGCAGTATAGATAATGCAATGCCATGCACACAAGCTCACAACCATTCTCCATATAACATTTTCCATAATACAGCTGCAAACATCACGCAATCAGCTGGAATTTCCCATTGTCACTTTTGGAACACCTCCATTACCGGCTGCGGCATCCTGAATCCTTGGGAGGCTTTGTTGCTGGATGTGCTTTTCCTTAAATTAAAACAGTTCAGGTTGACAGAGACCATGTGAATGAGCAAGAGGCAAATGTAAAAGGCCGCAACGCTCTTCCTTCTTACTGGGGTGTACTACACTCCACCTCAGTAAGTTGTTTTATTTAAAAAAGACAAGTCTTCTGATTATTACACAATACATGATTGAAGAGTGAAAAGTAAAAACCCTGACCTAAATCTGATTTTACCACAGATTTAAATGAAAAGTTACACTAACACTGGGAGCTTTTGAAACTCCCATACAAAGTTGTCTCCTTTCTTACATGAGCACTGCTTTTCCATTTTGGTCTAATTGCTTGGAAAATAGGTAAAAATATTTTTAAGTATGGAAATACAAATGCTTACAAGATTGATAAGTAGTATCAGGCATTATGGGAAAGGATTGTAAGGCTGAAGTTGGAGCAGAGTGAAGGTATGCACAGCTAGCTGTAGGCTGTTGGGCCAATGTATATTAGGTCAGCATAAACATTTTTAGGGTTTAGTAGTATCTCTGCCTCTGCTTTCAAGCAAAAAATATGTCATGATGTTAACTTCAGTGCCTGATAAGGAGCTGAACATTAGCAGGTAAAAGAATAGGAGACACTGTGCTGAAGCAATGTGTTGAATCACATTCATTTTTATTCAGAGGGATCATTTTCTCTGGCCTTTTTTATTTGTTGCAATGCAAGATTTAGGCACCTAATTTGAGACTTAATATTAATTAAAATAACAATGCTAAGGCTTTAAAAAGTCTGCCTGAATCTTTCCTTGTACTCCTTTCCTCATTTTAAATGACAGGCATGAGATTAGCGGTTTATGCAGTGTGTCCAGATGATTAATGTTTCCAGGTGAACTTAGAGAGCTGTTTCATTTGATCAGCCTCTGGAATTTCCCATTGCACTGGGAGGAAAAAAAATGTTAAAGAAATAATCTAACAGTTCTAAAAGCTGTAGGTACTGAGGTTTATGACACCAGCATTCCCTTAGCAATAATGATAGATAACAGTTTCATATATGACATTTCTGAGACTAAGGAATGTTTTGTTGGCTATATTAAAGCAATTGACTACAACATTCACTTCAACAGCAATAATTTAACTCCAGATTCAGGAATTCAATATTCCTCAGTGTTCCTTTGCAACCTTCTATTTTCAGAAATTGTGTGATAAGGTTGAATTGCCAAACTTAACAAAAATTGTTCCAGTTAAAAATACATTCTTCTATTGTGAATATCTTCACACACAAGTATACATGTACAGATATAAGAGGCAAAAGGAAAATGCAGGAACCTTGGATAGGGGTTAGCAACCTGGGTGAAAATTTTAATTTTAGCAGGGTGGAGTGGGTTGTGTCTGTTTTAACTTGATGATCAGGTTGCAGAAGAAATACTATGACTTCCAGTGTGACCCAACACAAAAATAAGAATTCTGGACTCCTTACAAGACTCTGATATAAGCCCAAAAAGCCTTGCAGGAACAGAATGTCCAATGGGTGTTTGTCTTGTCTAGCTCTATATATTTCTTATGCCAACTGCAGTAGAGATTGGTTTCTGAAGCCATTTACAAACATTTGTGCTGTCTGTTTGTGTGGTTTGCTCAAAATAATCACATTCTGAAGAAATAAATTGGAAATCTCATGGTCCCACAGATTTCTGGGGAAAAGAATTAACTTAGAATGGAGGAGTTGTTGATTCCTATGGTCTCTGAACCAAAATGATATATTTTCTTTGTGGGTAATAAAGACATATTTTGTGTATGGCAAAGCTAATGTAGATGGAAAATGTTACTGGGAAGAACATGGATACAGTTAATATAAGAGGGTGGTGAATGACCAATTTGAGAATTTCACTAGCACTGTGTATTAATATGTATGGTAATTTATACTTTTACTTCTTTGAAATTGAAATGGAATATGTCATATACTTTTTGGTAGTACCTTTGATATTGAGACTCAATTTAATGAGTTTCAAAATACCTACTTTATTTCCTAATATGATTTTTAGTAACCTATTACAATGTTTCCTTTTATTGATTCATGATATATGCAAATTAATGCCATTAATAATATGTAGTACATCTAAAACTACTTACAAAAGAACCTCTGAAGCAGTATATAAAGTATATCTGCATGCAAGACCAAATGTAAATCTACAGAAGTAAACAGCAAAAGGACAATAAATTTCAGGGAGAAGGATGATGTTTTGTGTTTACAGAAAGGGTTTCTGACATCACTTCTATGATTTTGGTTATTACGGAGGGGAAAAGAGAATAGCGGTTGAAAAGAAAGGTTTGAAAGAATGAAGGGTGGCGAGATTATAAGGCAAAACCATGATTCACTTCTTGTTGAGAAACACATTTTTTGGTTAAAAAATACACCAATGTGATATACTAGTAAGAATAACAGAGCAAATGGACATTAATGTAGTTAGTAAGGCTGTTTGAAGTTGTAGTGATTTCCAGATCCAGTTAGTACCAGTTAGGTACTAACAAAATCAGTATGGGAGGAGAGATAAAATATCATGCTTTAGGACTTAAAGAAATCCTAAACCACTTAGCATTTTAGAAGGAGAATCATGCTAAGATGATAAGAGAATGGAAGGAAAATAATCTTGTTTCTTACTAGTTTGAGGTTCTTGTGTCTCCTTCCAAAGCATCTGGGGCAGCTGGAGGCATAAAACTACAGTATATGCACCATCAGTCTGATGAGATATTGCATTTTGTTTACTCCTATCAATTATTTTTATATTTTCCTTGCAGAAATGTCAGAGACCTGAATAAAACAACACTGCATATCATTCATTTTGAAGCTTGTCAGTATTTCCAATTATTAAATGTCCTGGTTTTGCAATAGGCTTCTATACCTTTGTGTGCCTTGGTTGTCAAATTGAATCCACTGGGGAACTTCTTGCACTGGCAAGTAAATACAGTTAGTACATGGCTAGAACCTAAGCATTGCTAATACAGCAATATTGGATTTGGCATATCATTTGTTTGTAAATCACCTGCACAATAATGTTTCCTCCTGTGTGTCAAGTTTCAGTGGAATTATCTCCAATTCTGGTGTCATTTTATTCAACCCAACCCTGATCTTTTAATAAAAATGATAGACTTTAGGTTAGCAAGTGTCATAGGGCATTTTCCTTTGTATCACTATATATATTATTTTATAGCATATTATTTTATATAAAAAACTGTGATTTCATTAAGGGAATATGTAAAGTTTTTCCATGAAAGCTTATGAGCTAATTCTGTGGCTCGCTGTCATGTGGTTTACAATGGTTGTGTTACAAAGACAAAATTTTTCAGAACCCTAATATACAATATATTGGATATAAGGAAAAATGTTTTTAAAATGAGGGTGTGAGACACTGGATCAGATTGCCCAGAGGTAACCCAGAGATGGATGCCCCATCATTGGAAGTGCTAACAGTCAGGTTGGATGGGGCTTTGAGAGACTCAATCTAGTGAAAGGTGTCCCCATCTTGGCAGGGGGGTTGAACTACATGATGTTTAAAAGTCCCTTCAAATCCAAACCATCTATGATTCTATGAGTCTATAATTTGGGACATAAATTTTCATAAAGTTGGCACTGAGAAAATTACTGTATCTCAAGGAAAATGCTGTAAGACTTGTGCTGTGCAATTCAAAAGTATATTTGGAGCTTAAAAAGAACATCCTCTATAGATCCCCTAATTCAGATAAAGCTGGAACGTGAAGATCATGAGCAGAAGGAGGGTATATAGAAAAAATAATTGAACAGCTGAAAGTTGAGAGTAGTTGTTTGGGTCGGGATGTTTGTTGAAGTGAGGTGGGGCCAAGATGAAAGCTAGGTTACTACAAAGAGAAGAACAGTGAAGAACAGAGGAAGGATTTCAAGACAAAGAATTAGGACAAAATCAGGCGTATCTTGCAGAGGAACAGTACTGGAAAGTAGTGGAAGTGCACTTACGGCTGCAGAGCTGTCTCCTGCCATTCCTTTCTCCCCCACCAGCTTCCTGTGATCTGTGGACATCATTTTTCAAGACAGTGAAATCCACTGCATGATTACTGTCTGATCTGTTTTCAGCCTGGATGAAAGCCTCTAGCCTGTGGGAATACCTCCAAGGTCAGCCCTACCTTTGAAGGTTTTGACAGCAAAGTTCAGGGTATCAAAAATGTATCTACCCCTCAGTGATGACTGTTATGCCAACAAGCCCCAGGGACAGAAGCAGCCATCCTTTCAGAGACACACTTTGCCCTCCCACCTAACAGCCCACCCACATACTCTGCCCCACACCATCCCCTGCCGACTCTGCCCCATGCCCCTAGGGCTGCTGGGTCCTCCTGTCCAAACCAGAACAGACCCCAGGGCTGCTGTGACATGCAGAATGAGCTGTGCATTGGAAAGCATTTCTATGGAAGGCATTCTGCTTGTGCCACCCAGAAAGCCTTGGGAACATTCACTTTTCAAAATTGTGAAGAAATGCTCTTCAAATGTAAGTAAATTTTGTTGGAATGTCCAAGAAATATGGTTAACAAATGCAGACAAAAGAATATTGGTAAGTTTTGGCAAAATATTGTTACCGTGATGGTTGTTTTAGGAAAAATATTGTTTGTTCATGTTTGCAGTAATAAAGTTGACTATCTGCAAGAAAAATAGAAAGACAAAAGGATTGGGGCAATGGGGATAGTGAAATCTTTTGTATGCTATAGATTTCAATTGTCATGAAAAACTACTGCTTGGAGCATGAAGCTAACATTAGTAGGAGAGTTAGATAAAAGCCTGTGGGTCAAGGAAAGCAGTCAAGTATTAGAAAAAAAATATTATTTTGAGGAAGAGTTAAAAATTACTGAGGTTCAGGGCATGTTCCATAGAATAAATCATATTGAATTCTGAAAGTGGTAGGTGAGGGACTTTCATGTTCTGTCCCCAATACACTGTTTAATGTTGCTGCTTGGGGCTAATTGCACTGCTGAGAAGATCAGACATCTAGTCAACATTAAGCTTTGTCTGAGTCTCATGGTAATAACTACCTTTTGTTACAAAAGAAAAGCAGCAAAGAGTTTGTTAACTGCTGCCCTGTAATGACTGTGCTTGATCTGGAAGAAGACAGGTGCTCTAGTTTCTATTTGTAAACAGCATCTTTATTGTGATCAAGAGAAGGCAAAGAAAGAAAGGTCTTCTTGCACAACTCACTGTTTGAAAACAGTTGTAACTCAAAGACCAGTTCTGTTTCCCATTAACAGCAACAATGAGAAGGCACAGTGCAAACCGGGCCTGGCATCATATGAGAGTCCCTGCTTGATCATTATTTTTTTTTCCTGGCTAAATTTACATTAAAACAGTTGTCTTTTTTCCCTGAAGGTAGCAGAAGGTTCCTGATGTACTTTTCTATTGCTTTACTATACCTTCATGGCAATGTTAGTCTTCTGCACTTGCAGAATTGGCCAGTCCATGTGTTAACCAAGTAATTGGGATGTAGAAATCTTGTTCTCTGGGTGGAAACAGAGCAGCTGAAAACTTTACTAAATTGAAAGGATCTTACAGGAAGACTATACTTGTCTGCATCTATAGTTTGGCTCTGGTGGGCTGAAGTGCTTGTGTGACAGCCAGCTTCATGGCTGCCATGGCACAAACCAAGTTTGGGGATTCCACAGTCAACACCCAAACTCTTGCAGCTCTTACAACTGGTCTGCAGTTAAGTGGCAATGGCCACATAGTCCCTTATAGGTGAGTCTGAATCTCTTGCACCTGCAAAACAACAATGTGGATGTTCCTGTACAGGAATCCACAAGCCCAGTGCTGAGGAGGAGTAGTGGGGAAGGTTGCCAGCAACAGGGCTTCTTTCCCATGGGAAGGACTTCACAAGACTTGCCCTCTTCTCTGTGTTGCCCCTTCAGCAGCCCAGTACTCCAGCCTTCCACCAGTGTAACTCCTGCCCCATCACAGTAATTGATCTGCAAGGATGCAAGCACCAGCAGAGCAGCAGTTTGTGAGGTCTCAGCCACAGACTGGAATCACAGTGGAGTCCATGGGCAGTCTTCAAGAGACCACAAATTAGCATTCTCCCCTTCCCCGGGCAGAAGTGATGCCTCTCCCTGGGCATGACATTTCTGCGCACCCAACGGGGCCGGGAAGCTCTGCCTAGTGACTGTGCCATTACTTGGGGTGGAATGCACAGGGATGACAGCAAGCAGACAAAAACCAATGCAGGTCAATGGTCCACATCAGCTGTGAAGCACATTGGCATCTATTCTGCAGCTAAGGGGGAGATTGTTGTCTCCAGGACTCAGAAGGAACAGTTTGTGACAGGTGTATAGACAGGCCAGGATTTCCCCTTTTTGCTGTCACCTGTCCTCACACCAGCCCAGTTCCCTGGAGAACAGAAACAGGCTTTCCAGCATGACAATACCTAACACTTCTGTTACCAAATGGTGTTAAGAATGATAGCTTATATGATCCTATAGCCTCGTTTCATTTTAGTAGCATTTAATGAAAGAAGAAATGGTTGAACAAAGCAATTTCATATACTATTCAACAAGCGTTTCTTTCTGTATGAAGCATTAACAATAGCTGTCATCTTTGTACAAAAAAGGCTTCAAATTACTTCAATGCTAAGAGAAAATTCAACTGCAGCTGAGAGCCCCACAAGCAAATTATTTTTAATACCATTATGGAAAAGGAAAATGTGTGATCCAGACCTTCATTTAATATTTTCCTAGCCTTGAAAGTTAATTTGAGTTTGTGTTCAATTTTCTGGGAAGTTTCCTCTCTAGAGCTGTGCAATTTGTGCACAGAACTGAACAGAATTGAGAACTGTCCTTTCCTCTCCACTTTTTTTCACCTGCTAGAGATGGGGAAAAGGGAGGACATGACATGTATTTAATGTAACATATAAAGAAGAAAGGAAGTCTGTGATGTAAAAAATGTCATATGACTTCATTAAAATTCCTTTAGCACACAGCAGGGAGGTTAAGACTGGTAGATGGAAGAGTATAAAGAAGGATAGATTAGCTTTAGCTTTCCTGATGTTCACTTCTGCTATAAATCACATGACCAGAGGCTTTCTCTAAATTCCATCTAGCTCTTTTCCTTTCTCTTCTATCCCATATACTTTGGGTCATCTGAAAAATGATAAAATACATCCTTATCTCCCTATATCTTCATCTCTGTCTGGATATATATTGCACATTCAGTATGTGAATTCTTTCCTTGTAAGTTAATTTTAATTACCGTTTCTTCCATTAAAGTTTTGTCAATAACACAGCTTGTCTGGAAGTATAAAATGGCACCTTTTTAAATGCAAAATTTTAAGTCAAGCATGTGAGATTTTTCAAGGAATGACTCAATTTCTGCAACCATTCATAAGAATGGGTGGAAGAACATCTAATGAAACATGTCTTAGAAAATTAGCTGTTGAGCTACAGAGACCCTTAGAGTTTTCTTAGCTCCAGGTCCTAGTTCCTAGTCTTTCTTACATGGAGCCTACACTCAGAGGCCACATCAGTAATACTTAATAATAGGTAACTGGAGCTGTTCTCTCTCACTGGGTCTTACCTTGAAAAGCATAGTGGCCACAACTAAAAAGCCAGTCAGTAATGGTCCCTAGGTCATGTTCATTCTCTATGTCTAGAAATTGCATGGGAGTCTCCTTGTTAACTGAGGATAAAAGTCATGCCAGGAACCACCCTAATAATTTAATACAAATGATAATGAAGTACTAGTGTCTAGAAAGGGCACTATTTCATTTTATAGTATAGATGTCGCATGAGACACAGGTCCTGGCTTTGCAGCAGAAAGCCTCAAAGTCCCAGTTTTCATGGGCTGAGCTATTGCCTGTTGAAGTTTATTCTATTGCTTTTTCTAGTTTATGGCATTTGTTTTTGTGAACCAAAATGGTTGATTAGGTTTGGGTTTGGTTTCTTTTGTTTTTTTTTTTTTAATAAAAATTTTTGAAGAATCTGAAGGGCTAGTATACTAAGTAGTCACATACTTCTAGGCTATGAATACCCTTTAGGTATTATTGCTTACACTTATAAAGCTTGCTTGAAGGCTACTGTTGTCTTCTGGACCAGATTCCTGGATTGCTTTGGCAGTGAACCTATGAGCAGAGCATCAAGTCTAGCTGATACTGCCTCTCCACAAATGGGAGACTCACCAGCATCTCTTTGGTCATTACTGTACTGCCAGAGGAGGTAGGCAGGCAATGGTAGGAAATGATAATAGGAGAAACACAGATCATGCTGTGCTGACTTGCTCTTTCAGACAAATTTATGTAGCCACTGAATACAATCACTGCTTTCTAAACAGTTTGCATAGTTTTTAAGAGTGTGTCGTGTCCCCCCTCCCCATTAATTGCTAGGTACTTTTCAGTATAATTAGAAATAAAAATATCATGTTCAAAATTAGATATATTCTGCTGGTGACATGCAACCTTGAATGAAATCTAGACCTCATACCTTAACTAACCTCTGCTGTGCTAACAGGAATATGCATAGTCACTTTTCTATTCATAGTGATTCCTTAATATTTTGAATTTCAGTGTTGAATTTATCTTAAAATTGATATCTAAGTGAACTTTTATAGGATATAAGCAGAAAAAATAACGTGAGAGTCCCTGCGCTGCTCCATGCCCACATAGAAGCAATGTGAATGTCTGTGTCCTTTGTCAAGTTGTTTGGTTCATATTCATGTACAAGTACAGTAGCTAATTTTACAGTATAAGGAGTGATACCTGTCTGCATTCCTTAGGGTGGAATCATTAGTGCAGGTAGATCTCTGTGCTGCAGAGAACAAATTTATTTGACACACAGTTTATGACCTAGTAGATGTAAATGTCTGCTGTGAAACTAATGATGAATGAAGCAAGAGAACAAGTTATCTCACAAGATTTCCAGCTGGGCTAGAAATAATCTATCCTGTGAAATGTTGACAAGTTCACTTCTAATCTTAGTTAGAAAATTGAGGTTGGAGTAGATAGTGCTGAAAAATAATGGGGTGAAAATCTGTTCTAACTTTTCAAACCATTTCCTACATCCATTCTTAACTTACTACAGGGCGCTCAGGGAGCTATTCAATCACTTTCATATTAACAGAAAAGCTCCATGTGCACAGCTTTTCCATGAACTATTTCCTGTGTTAAAGAGAAATTCTGGCTATTACTGTCTGTATAACATAGTTTACTGTTTTCTGCTGGTACATTTAGAGATTTATTTAAGTATGAGGGGATCTTAACTGATCTTGAACAGCTTTGCAGCTGCGTTTTCTTACAGTGTTGCCTTTCTGACAGTACTTGATTAAAATAAAGGGAACACATAACAAACAGCCCTTAGTCTTCTACACTACCTGTCTTTGTTAAAAGTAGGTGTTGTAGAGCTGCAAACATAGGTCTACAAGAATAATCAAGATAGTATTGATCTGTCCTGGAAGGATGTGAAAAAGTTTTTGAAGTCCTTTAATGTTCATATCCCTAAGAATAGTGACCGGGGCTGTAGCTCTGAAAGAGAAGCAGATGAGAGACATTAAAAATATGTGAAGATGAATCCCACAGCCTCAGGTTTTTCCCAGAAACAGGTTATCATTCTACTTTTTTTCCTAAAATCTGACCTAGTTGTAGTAGGAGATGCTGAAAATTAATACAGTCAATGATCTTAAAGCTGACATATTAAAATAGTGTAAAAAGGTCTAATTATCATAAAGGTCACAGGATAAAAAATTTGTTCCAATTCTGTTATTTTCAGGAGCCAATGGAAATACATCACAGCTATCAAAATTCCTTAGGTGCTTTCAGAAATGTTTGACGTTTACTTTGTTGGGTCAACACTAGTAGAATTTATTTCTTATAATAAGGGAATCATAGCTGAATTTTTAACAACCATGGAAGGGGAAGATTAATTTTAATTTTAATTTAATAAACTTGCTTAAAATTAAGGGCAGGAAACCATTTCAGGGTTGTATGAAAACTGTCTCCCAATATTAATCCAACTTCAGAGAGATAAGTAAATCAAGAAACAATATCTTATGGAAACTTCTGATTTAAGAGTGATACAGCTCCTACAAAAGGAACTACAATCAGATTTACTTCTAAAATGCTTTATGTAGAGAAAATTTTACCAAAATATATATTTTATTTGAAATAGTTCTACACAAAAAAATCTTCATTTCATATAAATATATGAATTTATATACATTTATATATATAATTTTAAATAAAATATCAAATCTAATTGGAAAATATATTTAAAATTCTTTTAAATATTTGAAGAATGAAATTTCCAATGGAAAAATCTTTTCTGCCAAAAAATCTGAGGGGGACACATTTTCAATGTTTCTGGTTGTTAAAAAAAGTCGAATGAATTGTTTTTTCCACGTTATGTGAAATAAGAGTATCTGGACGGTAAGTCTCAAGCTTTTACTGTGGCTTTTCAAGTCAACAATAATTTAAATCAAAATGTCTGGGCTTTTAGCACCACTGCACTGGGCAGTGGTGCTTCCTCATTCTACACCTCAGCTTTATTTTCTTTTCCCTCCACTACACTCAATTTCAGGTTAAACATAGACTTTACCAAGAGCATGTGCTTCCTTGAAAGTTTTGATTTCCAGGTGATTCCATGGTAAATGGGATACATTGTTCTGTCACAGCAATTTTACACTGTAATAACGCTGATGATTTTGTTGAATGTTACTTTTTTTTTTGTATATTAGTGAAACTGCAGAAGATTTAGCTGCAGCATCACTCAGATGGCATGGATTTTGTTTCCTAATCAGAAGTTTTATCTTATCCATGTGATTAGTCGTAATGTTGACTTTGCAACATTCAATCGGAGAATGGGGAGCTTTTTAATATAGGTTTGCAATTATATAGGAAGCTTCCTAGGCTCAGGCAAGGTATTCTCCACAGAAAAGTCTGTGCTTCTTTCTACATGAGTAACTGTTACAAGCAATCAAAATTATGGACAAGTAATTCCCAGTATGTCTTTGAGTATCATTCAAAAGGAGACAGTAATTTGAGAACCAGCATGACTAGTGTCTGTATAAGCTTGACATAATTTTAAATTTCAAAGATAAATACACAGGCGTAATGTAAGTGAACTTTTAAAAAGTGTGCGCAAGATTTCTAGTGTTGTTGAGAATTTTAAGTATCTGCCTACGATAAAGCATGTGCAAAAACCAGATTTTCTCTTTCTCCATACAGTTTTGAAAGCCAGAGCAGTTCTAAACTAGAAAAAAAGAAAAAGAAAAAAATTAAAAAAAAGAAAGAAAAAAAAAGGAGCTGTATTTGGGGTAGGAAATAGATACTGTCTTATTTGCTTTTGAAAAGTCACTTTTTGAGTGGATAGTGAAGTGGCAGTTAAAGACCAATGTGCATTTCTCCAGATCCTAAAGGGGAAGTCTTCAGAACCGTTATAGTCCTCCAGAACAGAATTTGATTTGAGATCATAATTTGTCTCAACATGTAAATTACCATTCAAATCTTCTTTTGTAATTGAAAGCCATTATTGGCTTCAGCTTCAAGAGTGGAAACTCATGTATGTGTAAAAAAGGTCATTTCTCTCTGTTACAAATAACTGACATTTTGCCTAAAATCCTCATGCATTACAGTAAGAATTTTTAGGAATGTTTTATAGCATTAATTCAGAAGTGGTAAAAACTAGAAAGGTGTATTAGGTATGCTGTCCATTTTCACTGTCTATTACTCATTTTCAGTGTCTGGAAGGTGCCTTTGCAAACTCACTCTAACTTCCAGACGTTTGGCTTACTAATGTCACATGTTTGCTTTCAGATATCAACATGGCAGGAGAACCAAAACCATACAGACCAAAACCTGGCAACAAGCGGCCACTTTCAGCACTTTACAGGTAAGTGAGATTTCATATTAACTTACTACAATTCAATTTTTATTAGAAAAATTATGGTAACATGAAATGTATCTACCAATGTCACTGAGGAGGCCATGAATGAGACAAAGGAATTTTTTTCCATTCACTTTTTGTTGTTCATACAAAATATAATCAAGATCTTGTACACACCAAAAAGTTTTGTATATGAGTGAGAGCCAGTATTGTATTGTCTGACACTACATGTATCTGTTGACTTATTCTGGAGCAAGATGTTCTAACTGCCAGGGATAAACTCTGATATGATGCTTGTCTTAAAAATTAACTTACACTAACTAGAAGTAAGCCCAGCAAACTAAATTCCTGACTTATACTTAGATTCATATGCATATATTACAATATGCATATAATGCCCTTCTTTTGTTTGGAAACAAACACCAGAGTTTGCTGTAAAGACAGAAAATACTTAGGATATTTAAATTAAAATACAGTCATTCAGAAAAATAGATAAAACTAAATTAGTTAGACCAGAATTTTATTTCTTAGTGAAAATACCTTATGTTTTACTGAGGCCAAAAAGCTGGTCTCTGCCTTCTCAGTATTCACACCATGGATGCCTTTTGCCAGTGCAAGAAAAATCCAAAATAAGGGGCTGCAGCTTTAAACTGTTAGAGGTATTACACATATAGTCTTGCTATACTAAAAAGCTATTTGAAGAAATATTTGACAGTGATACTTCTTTAGGATGAAGTAGCAGAATACAATTGCCTTGGACAGGTTTTGTTCCAGGGAAGTTAAAGCCACTGGGGTTGTTCTTGGTGAGCACTGAGAGGTGTAAGACCCCATCAAAATGCTCAGTCTGGAATTCAAGCTTTGAATTTAAATATGTGTTGCATTAAAAATATATTTATTTATGTGTTTATACACTGTTAATTTAATTTTCCTTCCACAATTCCTTTTACTTTTTCTACAGTGAAAAGGGAAGTGCAGGAGAAGAGAAGCAGACTTTAGGCCCATATAAAAATATAATGTTTAACAAAATTATAATGAAGTGCACAATAAAAATATAAATCTGTCATTTACTAAGCCTACTGACAAAAAGACTGATGTGGTGATTTGTGAAGCGTTTATTAATGTCCTTACTTTTAGAACTACAATCAATATTCTTTTTTGTTTGGTTTTGTTTTTTTTTTAATTGAGTGATATTTCAGTTTTTAATCTTTATGCTTTATTGCTTGGATATTACCTGGTTCTTGTGGCTTTTTTTATTTGCAGGGATCAGTGAAATAACTAATAATTTCAGAGCAACAGAACTGGTTTCTCATTGATTAGTGTGTCAAGGGTGAGAACCAACTTCTAACAAGATTGTACTTCTTTCTTGGGTGTTCAGGAGGGCATTGGTAGTGTCTTTGTCCTACTCCCAGGTACCTTTTTTCATATAGCTTGTACAAACTTGAAAAAAACCCACTTTTTTTTCCAAATCAATTAAGCTTAGCAAAGCGTTACAGATTGTTAGGGGGATTGACAGGCAAACACGCACACATGAATTTCTGCTCAATAAACCTCTCTTCTCAGAGAAGTACTACAGAATATATGTTCCAGATACATTAAAGGAGTTAGGGCTGATTTGTACTGTGGCTGAAATGCAGATAGACTGTCTCTGAGAACAACAGGTCAGCAATGAAATCAGACACATCTGAACAGGACTTTTTCAAGTCTGATGTGGTCCGAAAGCTTCAGATGGAAATTCAAGGGTTAGATCTCAGAATGAGACAGTCAGGAGCATTTATATCTGAACCTGCATGGTACATAATAGTAACGTAAAATGTTATCATAATTGTCCTCAGCTGAAGTGATAGAAATATTCTTTTTGGAGATAATAACCCCTGCTTTATTATTACTCTCACCCGCATGCTATTAAGTGCTGTAGGTGTTACTGGTAGCCATGGTCCACTGTGTCCCTGTGTCAGTATTTCAAAAGATTTTTGAAGGTGTTCTGTGCTTTCTGGCATTTATATGTACTTCTAGCTCTGCGCTTGTGAATGGTTTCCCATAAGTACTTGTTCTACAGACAAGATGGGGATAAGAGAGAGACCTGTAGAAAGTTATGCGGAAACTTCAAAGAGTCTTAGGTTGTTGTCGCATGCCAGTCTGAGACTGGAGTGTGGTTCTGTTTGTATTCTCAGGAACAGAATTAAGACTCAAAACTGAGTCAAGAGCCAAGGAACTTTATTTGACCAACAATAAATCTGTGAATGCGAAGGGAGAGAGAGAGATAAAGAGAGAAAGAAAGGAAAGAAAGAAGTGAAAAAAAAAGAAAGAGATCACAGCGATAGCTACCACCTTGGAGCTGCAGCCTCCTGACAGTCCGATTCGTTTTCAAGTCCATGGGAGAACGTTCCATCCCATGTTGGTTGGTTCCGTTTATGTAGAGTTGTTACAAGCTGTTCTGCTCAACCACACCCCCCACCCGGCAATGGTGTACGTGCCCAACATTCCTCTGTGCCTCCAGGCACCTTGACCCCCCTCACCCCAAGTCTGGGCCCATGCACAGGGGGTTGGTTAAGTATTGCAGGATCAGCCTCCCCCACGTTGCTCCACGGCGTCAGTCGGTTTTCTCCTTTAACAAGGTATAGATAAATCTCTGCGGTGGCAGTGGTGTTTTCTTCCTGCCTTACATCTCTTCTGTGGCAGTGGTGTTATCTTCCTGCTGATGGCATGAGTTTAGCAGTGTTGAGACAACACATCTGCTGTGGCGATGGGGGGCCTCACCCACAGTCTCTCACACCTCCCCGTGGCTCAACATTGCTAACTTATGAATGGTTCTCTGAGGTGGCATGAATGATAGAGCAGAGAAAGGAGGAAGGAATAGAGGTAACACGTACCACAATAATTAACAACATCTAATAACTAACAACATCTCTAGTAAACTAGCATTACAAAACCAAAATTTGTTACAACCTTGTTTCATGGTCCCTGATTTCAGGAGCAAAAGAAGAAGAAGAAGGGTTACAAGGGCAATTACAAGGTGTGCATTCACAAGGGCAAGTAATAAGTATAATCATAAAAATTACAGCAATATTTAGCAAAACAAAGGTTGCAAAACAAATTGGTACAAGAACATACAGGTATTCCATTATTTCCCGCAAATTTGACAACACAAAGCGAAGCGATTGCAGTCCACGTGGTCTACACGGTCTGCAGCCCTGCTCTGCCAAAGCTGGGATCAGAATATGCAGTAGCAGAAATAGATTTCCATGTCCCCTTAGCTTAATGCGCATGTACCATCTGGGTCTAGAAACTTCTGTTGTGAATTTAGGTAAAAGAAAATAAAGAATAACACTCTGCAACATGTTGAATCAAATGTATAAAACATGGAATGATACATCATAAAAACATCAGCATAGCAAGACCACATAACAAACAATAAAAAACCCAAACATTTTTTAGCACATATAAGGTTTGTCTGTGGGGGTTGAGAGTCAGGAGCCGGGAGGTGGGCATTTTAAAAGGGTAAATTTTCATGCCCCTTTAAGGCTGGGTCCAAGTTGTGGCTGCGCATGCGTTTTTCATTGTGCAGGGAAGCCTTAATTTTGGTCAGGGTGTTAGCCTGAAACTTGACCAGGAGGGTCATGGACAACTCGCTCGTCCCACCACAAACAATCCTTGCCATTTTGAGAAGATGGGAGCAGGAGACGACACACTGCACAGCTTTGCTGTTCGGCCTTTGCATTTTTGTGATTATGGCAACCATCAGTATGTGTTTCTGTGAGTGCTTTTGGTCACACCGGTACAGAAGAGTGCAATCTCCTCTTCGCAATTCTTCCCAAGTAGTGGATCTCATGGAATACCAAAACAAAGTGTGGGAGATCGTGGTATAAACAAAAGAAAAATATTAATCTCCAGCAAAGTTACCATGTGACCTGTTATTCATTCCTGTTCATCTTTGTCACCTTGTGAAGAAAACACCAAGGACCAGGTACAGAGTATCGTGGAGGAAACAGAGGAAGTTACCACCCCAACATTATTCGGGACTGTGCTGGACTCATGAGTGAAGAAGTCTCCAGGCTGGTTTTTTTTATTTTTGTCACATGAGACTTTGCTGGGTTGTTATTCTGTTATCCAGTCTCTAGTTCTTGTTTGTTAATAAATTGTTATTTGTTGTTTACTGGCTGTCGAGTAGTTCATTGAATTTATTTTGTGTCCAACACACAGTTTTCAAATTAAATCAAAAGGGTTGGGTAAGATACATATATAATAATAACAACCTATAAAAGAAAACTAAAATAATTATTATAGCTATATGTTCTACTTAAGTAACAATAAGAATCAATATTATTTAAATGAACTATAAATACTTATAGTTTCTTAACACATTCTTTTTAAACATGCATCACTATCGTGGTTAGACTATAGGGATTTCATATGTGCGGTCTTTCCAGATTGTTCCAGTACATTCTGTGGGGTTTAAAATTATGCTCAAAAGCATACACAGATCATTCATGTGATAAAAGATGGCTACCGAGTGTCCAGATGAAATCCCAGACCCATTTGCTGAGCTTGCCACTCTGGTAAGTTTGCTAACAGTAACATTTATGGCAGTATAGCCAAACGACAGGGCTTTGATTTCAATGTAATGTTTTCTCACCATTAGATTGCCACGTCACTTGCCAGGGAGGAAAGGTCTAGAGTGTGCATTTCCCCCTCTAAGCATTCTGTAAGGTGGGTGTTTTCAAAACGTTTAACCTAGATGGTTAATCATAAAGGGGATCAAAACCTTTCTTTTTCTCTTTTTGTTGTTTAGGCAGAGGGTCTGTGTCACACATCAAGAGCTTATGGCTGAGGTGGAAAAATATAAAAAGCATTACAATATCCTCATCTATGCTTTTCTAGCGGTTTCCTTCTTTGCTTTTTTATTTTTATTTTTAACCAGTCTACATTGTTATATGAATTGTAAATAGGCAATTATTGTTACTTATTCCAATATATGTGTAACATAGATACCTATTAAACAAAAATTAAACTTATAACATAACAATGATATACTAAACATCCTATAAATATTAACAAGGCAAATACTGATGGAGCCACACAGATGATCAGCAGCTTCATATGGGTTTTTCTTTTTTCAGGTAGGCTCCAGAGTCCTCACCTAGAAATGAAAAGAAAAACAGGCAGGGTTCCTTCAAAGGAACCAGAAGTAAATTGTTATTAGAAGGACGGAGCAATCCACCTAGTGTTGATTTTATATTATTTTCCATGAGCATCTTTGGCTTTCCAAGCATATTTATTAAGAGGTTCAGTGAGCATGAGAGGAACGGCTCCAATGGCTGGCATTTCTACCAACACAGGCTGTCCAGGAGAAAAAACTCGTTCTCCGGGAATACTAAGAGTCTGAGACTTTGGGTTCAAAGTCAGGGATTTAGGACAAAAGGCATTCAGTCGAGGACATCCATTTATTCCCCAGCAATCATTAACTTGGGTAACTGCATCCCAAGGGCATTCCACCCAATGTGTCTTGTGAGGTTTCAGAAATCATTTTAAGAGTCCACTAGTTCGTTCTACTATCCCATTAGCTTGGGGATAATATGGGGTGTGGAATACCCACTTGATTCTCTCTTCCCTCACCCACTCCTGCACTGTGGCAGCAGTAAAATTACTGCCATTGTCTGACTGAAGGGAATCAGGTTTTGGGGAGAAAACTAAACCAAATCTTCAGGGCTCGCACTGTATTTCCCCCAGTCACTTATGGAAATGCTTCAGCTTGAACTAGGCCAGAAATCACTTCCACGCCTACTAATATGTACTGCTTCCCTTCTGACCTTGTAATCTATCTGCCAAGTTTCCCAGAGACACTTTTTATCTTTCAAATGAAGGGGGGAATCTTCCATAGGGTGTCACTCTAGTCGGAGCCTGCACTGTTCACAAGCTGAAATACAGGTTTTGAAAGTTTCCCGAGTGACAGGCCAACCTCTGGCATGTGCCTCTTTGTATAAATCATTATACCCTGAATGACCACGCTTAACGTGTAGCCATTCCAAAAGTCTGTCCCAGTTTTCCCCGGTTTGATTTTCCTGCTGCAAAGGGGCAATTCTGGCCAGCTCATCTGCCCTGTCATTCCATTCGCCTGCCAGTGCCCCTTTCCTGGTGAGACAGTACCCATGCTACCTCAAAATCCCCATGTTTGGCAATATCTAATATGTTTTGCCACTTCTCCTTTTGCCACACTGGCACTTGGTTTACTTCCCAGTTATTCAGTTCCCAAAAAGGGAGCCATTCCGTGCATCCTTTGAACACTGCAAACCAGTCAGTGTAAATATACACCGGAGTCTTAACCCCTTGCTTGCTATTAAACACACTCTACACTGCCACTAACTCTCCCACTTGAGCACTGCCCTCACCTTCGGTAATAATTTCCCTGTTACCATCTACATTAATAGCTACAGCTCGGTATCTCCATTGTTTACCCTCTCTCTTAGCAGAGGCATCTGTAAACCACACATTCTGCAACTCCTCCGAAAAAGCAGGAGTGATTTTTACCACAGAAGGGGGAGGGGTATCCCCCTCCAGGGCATTTGTTACTTGGATATTTAACTGTTTAGGGGTGCCTTCAGTGACAGTAAAGACACTACAATGATGTTCAATCTTAGCATACCATTTTCTCACAATATTTCTTTGGGCCACCCCGTCAGCAGGTGGCAGTTCCTGCTAACACAGGTTTAATTACCTTAAAAGGTCCCCTCAAAATTAGAGGCTGTTGGCGTATGGTTCGCTCTGCTTCTCCAAGAGCAACACTTTCTACAAACAATCCTTTTTCCCAATTAGAGTACTGTTTCTCAGCATCCTTAAAGCTCCTGGAGTAAAATCAGATCGGGCAGGTAGGACCTTCTGGTCCTTTTTGCCAAAAATGAATCAACAATCCTCAGTGTGCAAACCTCCACTCAATCTGAACAGGGTCAGTGGGATGAATAGAACCCAAAGTCTGGTGGGTGTTTGATTCAAACACCAAAAGCTGTAACACTTCATCCTGGGCTGGAGCCCATTCCCAAGCTACTCCTTTTCGCAGCAGGTCATATAAGGGCCCTGCGATTATTGCAGTCTGGAATGTTTTTTTCCAAAAGACCAATAAGCGTAAAGCATGCTGCAGCTTCTTTTTATTTTCTGGAATTTTAACTGCTCTAGTGTCGAAAGGGTGTCCTGAGGAATACAGGCTGAACCTCCTCTCCACCATATCCCTAAAAATTTCACTTAATTTGCAGCAGTTTGTATCTTTTCCTCTGGTATCTGGAGTCCCAGGGACTCTAAGCCCTGTATAATCTTTCCTTGTGTCACCTGTACTGGAATAATTTGATCCCCTACTATCAAAACGTCATAGATGTATTGATAAACTCTAACTTTTGGTTCTGGGAGAATTTGGGCTAATTCTTCTGCCAAAGCATGATGTGCTAAGGTGGGAGAATGTTTATAACCCTGAAGAAGGCGAGTAAAGGTATACTGTTTTCCCTCCCATGTGAAAACAAAATGATCACGGTCCTCTTCTTGCAGGGGAACCATGACAAACATACCTTTCACATCAATTGTGGCCATCACCGGATGAGCCTGTTCCTGAATGAGTGAGATTAGCTCAGCTATATTAGGCACCAATGCTGTCGAGGGACCAGTGTTTGCATTAAATCGTTGATAATCTACAGTCAATCTCCACTTCCCATTTGACTTATGAACTGGTCACACTGGGGAATTGTATGGGGAGTGGGTGAATGTTAAAATGCCCTGTTGCTTAAAATCCTCAATCACAGGAGCTATACCCTCCTGGGCCCCTAATGACAAGGGACAGGGTTTCACATTAGTCATCCTGGAAGGGGGAAGGGTAGGTGCTGCTTGCAACAGGCGCGCTTCTTCCCAGGACATTTCTAATTCTCTGATCTGAGGAATGCCAAAGGACCATGAATTCCCCTGGGTATCATACCACTGTCTGCCCTTCAATATATCTATACTCAAAAGATTTGTCAGAAAAGGGCCTATTGCAACCAATGTTAACTGGGTCTGCCTCCCCAGGCAACCATAATGTTACCAAGGCCATAGGTACTGATTGAGTTTTCCCTGAAGCATTTAAGACAATTAGGTTTTTAGACTAAGTCAAAACTCCACATTGCTCTGCCTCACCCTGCATCAGTGCAGTGATTTGTGCTCCTGTGTTAATGACCATGGGGCCCAATGGTTGCCAGTAGTTAAAAACACACCTGGACCCCAGTATCCTTCTGCTTCCTTCTCTGACAACAAAATCCCATCCCCTCCTGACAAGGACACTTTCCAAACATATTCTGTTTCAGATTCCTTTGGAGTCCTTGCAAAATCCTTCCTTAATTTTGCTAACTCAGTCACTGTAAACAGAGCCTTTTGGGTAACAATCTGGGGACAAGTGTCGTTGTCTGTCTCATATAAATACTCAGTCTTAACTAGGGGATACAAGTGAGGAGGGTTTTCTGCTGCCTCTTTTGCTCTCTGTAAATCCCCCTGGGGATATATTTGTCTAATCCCTTTCTCTGTTAACTTCGACTTCATCTCCTGAAATGAGTCCCTTTCTTTCCACACTTCTTCTTTTAATGTTTCTTTTAGCAAAGCATTCTGGTTTCTCTCCTCTTCTAATAGCTGTTTTGTCTCCTCTAACTGCTCTCTCAGTGTTTTAACTGCCATTTTCAAGGAATCTACCATGGCATCATCTTGACACAATCTTTGGCTCCCATCTTCCATGGCTACTGCCAAACTTGCTCCTAAAACTACATAAATTATGGATTTTCCCTTCCCAGGCCTAACTTTAGCCTTCTTCTGCAATATAATGATCCTATACACTATAGTCTGTGGTTGGAACCACTGATTTTTTGCCCATTCTCATCCTTGGGGAGCTGAGCAAGCATGATAGGTTCCCAAAAAGTCATCCAGTTTATATAAATTTCCGCCCCATACTTCAGTGGGGGAAACATTACAAACACCTCTAGAAGTGTGGGCACCCATTTCACCAAAAAGGGGTTATTTCATCCTCAGAAGGCCTCACTGGAAATTCTCTACTACTACCCGCCCCTTCACTCTCAGGAAGTCACACTTTTAAACTTTTTCAGAGACTCGCCTCTCGTTCGATTCTATCACTTCATCCTTCTCCGGCTGTTTTCCTCACAGACAAACAGAACCGCGGATCTGGACTCTGCACTCACTTTGTACCAAGGTACATCTCAGGCACACACACACACAGGAGTCTCTCATAAAGAATCTGGCACTTTCTGTGTCACCGAAAATCCTGACCATGACACAATTACAATGTCGCATGCCAGTCTGAGACTGGAGTGTGGTTCTGTTTGTATTCTCAGGAACAGAATTAAGACTCAAAACTGAGTCAAGAGCCAAGGAACTTTATTTGACCAACAATAAATCTGTGAATGCGAAGGGAGAGAGAGAGATAAAGAGAGAAAGAAAGGAAAGAAATAAGGAAAAAAAAGGAAAGAGTCCAGAGCGATAGCTACCACCTTGGAGCTGCAGCGTCCTGACAGTCCGATTCGTTTTCAAGTCCAGTGGGGGAACGTTCCATCCCATGTTGGTTGGTTTCGTTTATGTAGAGTTGTTACAAGCTGTTCTTCTCAACCACACCCCCCACCTGGCAATGGTGTACGTGCCCAACATTCCTCTGGGCCTCCAGGCACCTTGACCCCCCTCACCCCAAGTCTGGGCCCATGCACAGGGGGTTGGTTAAGTATTGCAGGATCAGCCTCCCCCACGTTGCTCCACGGCGTCAGTCGGTTTTCTCCTTTAACAAGGTATAGATAAATCTCTGCGGTGGCAGTGGTGTTTTCTTCCTGCCTTAAATCTCTTCTGTGGCAGTGGTGTTATCTTCCTGCCTTAGCAATGTATTCACTGTGGTGATGGCATGAGTTTAGCAGTGTTGAGACAACACATTTGCTGTGGTGATGGTGGGCCTCACCCACAGTCTCTCACAGTTGTGTCCTTTCATGGATCTAGTACAGACTATTTCTCTGGAAGATTATAAGAAGCTTTTCTGAGCAACTAGCAAGCCTTCATCCGATAGTAATGGAGAACTTCTGTTATCTCAGTATCTGCTAGCATAATAGTATATAGGGAGATCAATAGCTTACAGAGTTCTTGACAACATTGCAAACATTTACTAATTTCAAAACATTGTACTGGATCTGGCTGGGATGGAGTTAAATTTCTTTACAGGATCTCATATGGTGCCATGTTTCAGATTTATTATAAAAACACACCAATGTTTTGGCTGTTGCTGAACAGCATTTGCACAGCCTCAAGACTTTATCTTTTTCCTATTCTGCCTTCCCAGTGAGTAGGTTGGGAGTAGGCAAGTTGGGAAGGAATACAGCTGAGACAGTTGACCCAAACTGACCAAAGGGATATTCTATATCATAAAACAACATGCTCAGAAACAAAAACTGGGGATTTTTTACCTTCCAAAGTAGCTGCTGCTTGGAAACTGCCTGGGCTGCCTGTGGGAGGTAGAAAGTAATTGCCTTTGCATCACTTGTTTTTTTCCCTTCTTCTTTCCATAATTAGACCACATTTATGTCAACCCATGAGGCTTTATAGCTTTTACTCTTTCTACTATTTCCTTCAACCTGAAAGTGGACAATGGTAGAGGATTGAGACAGCAACTGTGTGGGTGCTTAGCTGCTGGCCAGTGTCAACCCACAAGGTGGAGAAAGTTAAGAAGGATGTGGTTATTTTCGATTTGATTTTGACTAAGAGAAGCATTGGTTAAAAATTTAGTTATCACAAAATATTCACTGTGAAAAGGGAAAACTGAGAGCAATAGAAATAGGATAATGGACTTCAGAAAGGACAGACTTCAATGAGCTCAGAGAACTTGTAAGTAGGATATCTTAGAAAGAAATTTTAGGGACAAAAGGAGTGCAGAAAATCTTGCACTGACTGTGTTTAAGGTAGAATAAAGAAATAATACAACAGCATCAAGTTTCTTTAACATCCTGAAAAGTGAAAAGGAATTGCACAAAATATGGAATCAAAACCCCATGACTGGAATGAGTAGAAAAGAACAGCAGAGTCATCTAACAACAGGATGTCAGAAAGGCTAAGGCACAGAACATATAAAAGGCACAAAAAGATTGTCAGAGTAACTTACTCTGGTTTTTTATACTGCTGTTACTTAGCGAGAAAGGAGAGCAGACAGTTGATGATACAGAAAAGGCTTGTATTGCTTTAGTAAAAGAGGTTAGCTGACCAGCTATTTAAGAAAATCAATTTTAACCAGAGGGTATGGAATAATAGAATTGGCTAACCAGAATTTGAATAAGTGAATTCAATGGAAATGGTATGATGAGATTCACCCTAGAGTGTTTAAAGTACTAAGTGAATCTCTGTGTGGACTATTAGGGATTGTTTTCAAAAACCTATGGAGGTCTTGTAAGGCAGAAAAGCAGTGGGTGTGGACAGTCATTATTTTAAGAAGAGGAAGACCCAGAAAATTATCAGGTCAGCCCAGCTTCGATTCCCAGAAATGTACTAGAACAAATTATTAAACAATCGATTTATCAACACCTAGAGGATAATAAGATGGTAAAAATAATTAGGAGCAAATTATGTTGAAGCAATATAATTTACTTCTCTGACAAGATAGCTGATTTAGTGGATAAACAGGAAACAGTAGATGTGCTATATGGCCATTTAAACAAGCTTTGACACTTACCACATGTGGAGTTTTCATAAGCATGTTCAGGAAACTTGGCTAGAAAAAACTGTCTTAATGTAGACATCTAATGGAAAAACTGACTGTATACAACACAGTATGACGGATAGAAACTATTGCTTGTTCAGTCTCCTTTGTTACATATTTTAAGAGTACTTTTGGATATTTGAGACACATTTAAGAATTTTTAAGGTAACTAAGCAGAAGCGCTGCACAGGGTTGCACAATTTTGTTTATTGTGAAGTGTTTGAGGCTTCAAACTTGTTCAAAGTGCTCTGCATCTCTGAAGAGAAACCTGCATTACATTTATGCTGGATACACGTAAGTAATTAATACAGAAAAACTGATGTCTATAATGTGTTATACCCATATAATTTGCTTGTGTCCAAGTCATTAAATCCACTCTTGCCTGGAATAGTATAAGAATAATTAGTCATGCCTCAGTTCCTGATCTACATTCTTTTTTTTATTCTTTATAGTTTTATAATCTGTGTGGAAATAATTGCCTTTAATCTCACCTATGTGAAATTTAGCATGAGCCTAAATGTGAGGCACATCATTTTTTTTTCAGCTGTAGGAACTAGATGACAGACAGATAAGCACGTATCATCTCTTCTTCGACTTATACATCCAGTCATTCACATATCCAGATTCTTCTTTGTTCTTCAGTTTACTATTCCACTTATACTTCTTCTTTATACATCTCTAGCATTCCTGGTACAGTTCATAGGAAAAAAAAATATGCCAATACTGAGAATTTAAAAGGCATCATGGACCTAATGAATTCAGCAAAAAGTTTTGCCATTCACTAGACTTGAATTTACCTCCACTTCTTCTTCTTCTCTCTTAAATGTAATTTAATACCCTAATTCCTACCAGATGAAGATCCCATTAATCACAGCCCTCGACTGCTGGAGAACAGACTTGCACTGCTTGGAATAACCCCACGCAACACTGTCCCAAAGAAAAGAGGGACCCAAGAGAGCTGGCTGTTTTCCAAGGATCATGTCCTTAAAGTTCAGGCACGGTTCATCCTGATGAACATGAAATCATGCGAAGGTAGCAGGTGGCCTGCATAGATGAACAAGAAGCTCTTGAAAAAATTAAAACTTAAAAAAGTGACATACAAATGTGGAAGTACCAACAGGTCACCTGGGAACTATATAGAGACCCTGTCTAGGCATGCAGGGACACGGTTAGAGTGCTGTGGAAGCAGGTCAATGTCATTGTGAAGCCACCCAATCCAGAATAAAAGAATTTCTATTTTGAATTAGGCCTTAAAAATACTTGGAGGACAGAAAGATTTAGGCTTTGCTTCTGAAAGCTGCTAAACACATTATTAACTTCAAGCATACTCATTGAACAACTACAGATATGCTTAGGGTAGTGCTCAGGAATCTAACATAACTGTTAGCTCCAGCAGCATCCCTGCTGATTTGCATTGCTGTTCAGTATGTGAAGGGGGGACCTAAATCCCAGAAGGTTCAAATTTGTTGTGAATTTCCTTTTTTAGCACAGCATTTCTGCAGAAAAACAACTGTCTGACAGATCTGTATCTTAAAATTATTTTACATCTTCTTATTTGGGTCTAGCCTCAAGCAGAAATTAATTTTACTTGTTAATCTTCATATCTTTGAAAGACAAGGTGAAGATTAAAGGTGCTGACACAAATGTGTTAAAGCACTCTTTGGGAGCATTGTTGTGGTAAATTAAAGGATCATGCGTTGTCTTTTTAATTTAGTGGTGTTTTGATTAGTATTTCACTACAGCAGTTCTGAGTTAGTATATGAAAGTCCATTTACCATTTTTTTCCTCTGGGTTTATGCTCCAACATACCAATGTAGAATCAACCACAAATACTCTGATGGACCAGCATTCTGTTTCTCTACATCATAAAAGAATATTTTAACTATTTATTGTTCATTTCAGTCCACCACCATGTTATATGAGGTGTTACATACATGTCTGAAAGTTTTTTCTCCATTTCAGAGGTCTTTGCTGGGGTTACTAAAAGAGGACAAGGCTCTTCTAGTTTTTAACTCTGGAGGTTGCTAATGGCTCCATCCTCAGTTGCTCCAGGAGTGGGTCCGAACCCCAGGCCAGGCAGAGCAGAGCCACCACGCACACACTGCTTGTGGCTTGCCTTGCCACAGGATGGACTCACCATGTTCTGCCCGCACAGCTTTTGGCACAGGGGTCACTCAGTCATCTCTGGCACTCCTTTAGCAGTTGCAAAGATGGAGGGATTTGAGAAGGGGGCAGGGGGGACGACATCTATTGACTGTGCTACAGGCTAGCAGAATGGTGGGATTTTTAGTGGCATGAAAATGAGTGTGGCTGCTGCAGGCCCGACTGCGTGAGGTGGTGGAGGGTGGGGGGACTAGCTGGGGACCATGGGGGCCATGGGGAGCCAAAGCTAATGCAGTGATACTGGTACAACTGGGAGCAAACTGTCCCAGACCACATCCGAGTCTGCTTTCTGAGGAAACTAGTTTACCAAAGATAAGCCACCCAGGAGTGAACCAATGTTTCTATAACGTGTGAAAGCTGGGAGATAGGATTTAGAAGAAAACTGGTAAAGCAAGTTACTCAGCACTGCCAGGGTATCTAGTTGCTGTCTTTGCTCTACACGATTTAATAATGCCAATGACCTATAAACATTTCCAAAACCAACTTAGTTAAGACTAACCCATGTTTTAGTTAAGACTAACCCTCCCCATGTGGGTTATTTTCACCCTTGCCAAACTCCAGGCCTCCTTAAAGGCCACAATAAGCAAAACCGGCCCTGCTCCGGTGCCACATGTTGAGGGCCCAGTGAGGAGTCACTCGGGCCCCGCTCCCCTCAGTATTTCCATCGCTGGCTGGGCATGAAGCCAGGGTTCCCTCCAGCTGAGGCACGTCCTGGAGCAACAATTAGCAGGATGGATTTAGTGGGTGGATTGACAAGACCAGCAAGTTTGGAGTGAAACCATCTCTCATCGTGTTGCCCTGACTGGCAGGATCCCACCCAGGGGTGGCTGAGCTCCTGCAGCACTGTCCTTCAGAGCAGCCCTGGCAAAGGTGTCCCCTGAGGGCAAGCACTCGCCAGGCTGGTCACTGGAGGCTCAGCTTTATGGTTCAGCGCTCCCCGAGCGGTGTTAGACACCACAGCCATTTCCCATTTCCAGCCACTTCTCTGTGTAATGCAATTGAAATGTATACTCAGCATGCTTGATTTCACATGCTACTAATTAGTCATATTAAGCAGCCTTTACAACTTTATGAGTCCCATAGCCTCTAGAGGAAATTATTCTATTTAAATGTCTAATATTAATATACTGGAAAGAGATGATCTTTTATTTACAGGGTATTATTATGTTTTTATATCAAAGTTTTCTTTTTCTTTGACAAAAATACTTTATCGGTTTCCTCAGTACATTTTACTTTTATAATCTCCATCACAAAACTGATTGGATTATGTTACACATCTTGCATTTCCTTTGGTTTTGCAGTTTTATTTTACAGCAGAGGCTTAAAGAATTGCTTAGTCTTTCTCTGCTTGCTCTCTGCTTCTCAGAATTATTTTAAGATATCGTTTGTAGAGTTTGGTGTGGTTTGGTTTGCCTGTCAGTCCAGAGAGCCATCCATTATTTTGAGTTGTTTTACTGAGCACTCCTGGGTGCCCTTCTTTTCAGGACAAAGTGTGAAAGGCACAGTAATGGGCAACGTGATCGCTTCTTCCAGGGTAGGAGGCTTCTTGAGATCATTCTTCCCTTTTGAAAGTGTAACATAAACTCAACAAATTCCGTGCCAAACAAGCTTTACTATTCTATTTGAATACTGCAGTATTTTGCATGATCGCTGCTGTAGTGTGCCGTTGGCAGTGTATTAGCAATGTGCTTTAACCTACTGGCATATAACAAAAATAACTGCAGGTGTAAGGATCTTCCTTGATTGAATATTGTCCTAGATTTCCAATAACTTTCTTTTTTATTCCTTCTTTTTCTTAACGCATTTGAGTGTGCATTTTTATCAGTGGTCTACAAGAACCTGAAGACACAGTCCAGACAACAGAAAATAAACCTGATTGATTATTTTGCATTAAATTGTGATTATGCCTCTGATACTTTATTCTACATACTGAATGAAAAAAAAAAATGCTTATAGAACTTAAACTTTGGTGAATTCATCATATTAAGATTACATAGTGTGATATTTCTTTTGAATCAAAGTACTTCATTTTTTACAGAAATGCATCTTCTTGATGCCTTTGATTACCTTCCTTCATGATATAAGCCATTTTATTTCAGTTTAATGGAATGAATCTAAAATGAGTGTTGTTCTACAGTTCTTCTTTTGTCAAAAGATCTAGCTTTCATAAAGCAACATTTCTAAGCGTATTTAAATGGAGATAATTTTAAGTCCAGTAAAATATTATTTAAATTAATTTCATCAAATAATATTCTTATTGATCACATTTGAAGCAGTCATTACTGTACAGAAAAAATGATTATTTTGTCTGAAATTCTCACTGAAAATCCACAACAGTGTAAATTTTGCTTCTATCAAGAACTTAAGTTCCATCCACAATTACATTAAAAATGTTAAAAGGCACAAATACAAAGCTACACAGATCCAGTGATTCAATTTGGTCTGAATTTTTATTTTCTTTCAAGGAAAAAGCCCTGTATCAAATAACTAGTATAAGAATAAGAAAAAAATCTGCTGGTGGAAGGCAACACATGCAGCTCTGCATTTCCACATTATGTCAGTGTAACTGCAATCAGTTTGGTCCCAGAGATGTTTAAAGAACAAATCTGTGTGCTCGGAGGGTTTGGGAGAGCCAGCCAAGGACATAAGTTTGCCCTTTCCTATGATCCAGAGGACAAACATGCAGCACCTGATAAGTTTAGAGAGGGAAAAATGCAGTAAGGTCTCAGGTCTTTAGTAACACTCGGGAAAACCTTTGCTTCTGGAGACAAATCACAGATAAAGTTTAAAAGTCAAAAATATTTCGAATAGACTTGTCAACTTGATTTGTTCATTCAGTCATATTATTCCTAATCAGTGTGGTAACTCCAAAGGTACTAGGACAACAAAACTGGGAGGGGGGTAGATTTTTATTTTTTTTAAAGTCTTCCCTTTTGCTATTTTAAAAAGACTAACTCCCTTTTAGAATCTTTCTCTAGTGACCAGGGCTCATATTCCTTCTCAGATTATAAGTATATCCTAAATCTTACATTTTTCACATGTTTATTTGTATTCACCTTTACCACAGTTTTCCAGTTATGCTTTTGACTTAGATGCGTTTTGAAGTATGTCCTACACAGACTTAAAGACTTGCACTTGCCTTTGTTCCCATATGCCCTCAAGTTATTCTTCAGACTTACACAGTCTTTTCTCAGTTTATTTTTTTCCATTGTTACAAGAAAGCCAGTGAAACCAACTTAAATACAACTGAAGAGGAGCTGCATCCCTTTTCTTAGCTCAGTACTTTTCCTCTTGCAGAAATTGATATATGGTATCATGTGACTACTGTTGTTTTCCTCCACAAAAGCCCAGACACCATAATCACACTCATCCTCAGAGATTGGCAAATTTTGAGAAGAATACCCTGTTCTCTTATTGTTGTGGGTTTTTTTCCTGGTGTTTATTCTTCTTTCTTACCTTTTCACTCCCTATGAAAACTGAAGCAATATACTATAGCTAAACTAACTTAACTGTAAAATCATCTTATTTTTGTCACAGTTTTTAATCACTGTTTATATCACAGTGGGATAGAAAACATAGTAACCTTCCAATAGCATTGAAATTATTACGACTCTTTTCTTATACAAGAATTTGTGTGGCTAACATGAATGAAAAACCTCTGGCTTATAATTAATAAAGTAAATTCCTAAAAGATCCAGAGCATTGATGGTTTTGTCTGCAGGAAAACAAGAATAGTACTTTTAGTTATTCATTCAGTTTAAATCTTGACAGTCTGAGCCTTGTTCCTATCACTTATTACATGTGAGATTTGTACCCTTTATTACTTCATGGCTTCTTGCATTTGATTTAAGTAAAAATCAGAATTTGGATTCTGTGTGTTCTAGCAGAAAGACAATGTCTTCTGTGGATACTCAGCTGTGTTTCAGTTAGCTTAAAAAGAAAAAGGACAATACCTACAACATTAAAAAAAATAATCGGAAACAGATACCATGGCCATTTTTCCACATTTGAGTTTTAGTGAAGCAGACATCATAGAAACAGTATCCAGTTTTGTAACTATTGCTGTTTGGTAACTGTCTTATTAACTATTTTATAGAGGCCTTAAAAGTAAGGACATAGGGTTTGTGAAACGCAATAGAGAAGGGTCTGCCCTAACATCTCAAATGAACAGTGGGATTCTTAATTTTCAGGAATTTAGTTAAGCCTTAATTGCAGCAGTAATCAGAGATGCAGGGGAAGGCTGTGCTTCAGAGTGCCACTCTGAAGTGAGCTCATAATTAGGCATGTAATACCTCTAATAGTACAGAAGACTGTAATTCAGTCTGGGAGCTGCTGATGTGCTGCAAGGGCACAGTTTAGGTGGCCTACAAACAGCAACAGAAATATGACACTGGATTATAAATGTAGTATTCTGTGACTAAATAAGGAAGGCTGGATAAATGAGATGCTGTAACTTGTTACATATTTTAAAGTCTTATGAATAATATCAGAAGAGATTTAGAGTATATTTAGTTTAAGAGAAAATGGATTGTTAAGTAAGATTACAGCATGGAAGGTTATGCTGTGTGCAACACAGAGGGAGAATAGTAACATATTAATCTGCAGTGAATTATTAACAATTAAGTTAGACTACGTGTTTATTTCTTGGTGAATTCTGCAAGCCTTGGAGTATACTGTCTGAAAATGTATTATCCAGCCTGCGAAGACCGATACTTAGATAGCCTTGTTGGTGCACAGTGTCAAGTGTAGTTTTATTTTTTAAAGACTAGGTTACAAACCGCATGCCTTTTTGGTAGATTATGTTGCTGGTGTTCCCAGAACTTCTGGCAAAAGCATTGACTATTTTACTGAAAAGTAAAAATTGTATACGTAAACATGTGTGAATTTATTATGAATCCTAAGAAATGAGAAATTTCTAGTACCTATTGGCATAAAAATGTGTGTTGTATTTTTCAGTCTTACAAGAGTAAGATTATTCTAGGAAACAGCATGGCAAACATGAATCATACATTGTCAGAGCAGTGCTCCCCCTGTAAATACTTTTAAGTGTTAGTAGTGTCATTGAGGGAAAAGGAGATTAAGCTTCTGCCCTTGGGACCCTCAAAGGCAATGCCTGCATTAACCTTCATCTATTTGTGACTACAAATAGCCATGCAGTAAAGTAGTATTGATTGTGTGCATTAGATCAGCCAACACTGTTTTGTTCAGCCCGCCCTGATGAACTCATTCTAGACATTTTCAGACCAGTGCATATTGACTTGAATGTTCTTACTCTGATTTAGAGTAGAAGAGGGTCAGGTGACATCAGCTTCATGCTAAGAATGATTAAAGCTGTCAGAAAGAGGACTTTAAGCTAAGTATACCACTATATTTTTTTCAAAAATCTTTCTTTTGTCGGGAGCATATTTTTTTGCAATATTTAGCAACTATTAGCATATCACAGGAAAAAAAAATTAAAATTGACAGCAGTGGCACGGAGTTACTTTCCTTCTCTAGAGTTTGTTTCCTTTGCTTACTTGAATAATGGTACCAAATTGAACATGTTTTCAGTTTAGGAAGAGGATCAGAGTTAGGAAGGAAGGAAAATGAGTCCTTATTCCTGCAAGAATCTCACTTTGAATCTGAGCATTTATTTCTTCATGACTGGAAACATCATACAGATGTGGTGTACAGATTAAATTCTATTTAGCTCCCTTATCACTCCATTTGGCTTCAGATTTCTCTTGGGTTATGTGGGAAAAAACTGTAGTCTATAACAATGTAAGAAGGTGTTCATACGCAGAATCTGAATTAATTTCCCTCCAAGTCACAACTTAGTTTTTCTCAGACACATTTAGCAATATTTATCTCAGCTATGAGAATCCATGCCACTATTCATTTTGTCTTTGCAATTCATGGATTCACAGAGGAAAACACAGTACAGTCAGGTACAAACTATAATCAGCTACTGAATATTAGATGGATATGCTGCTATTTTTTAGTTCTAGCTCTCTGAAAATATATTATTATACAACCTTCAAATGACCTAGAGATTTTGTGTTTTCCTCTCTTTTTGCTGCTTAAAATTTAGGCTACCCATTAACTGAAACTACTTTCTTTACTGCTGTTCCCCATGACTCCCTTCCCTGTCACAACCCCAAAACATGGGTTACAACACTAGTGCATTCAGTATTCAACATGACAAAGTACCTTTTTACTAGAATATCAAAACCAACTTTTGCATAGGCTGATTTATGTTTCACACTAGCCCCTTGCCATTGTCTCTTTAAAGCACTTCCTCCCTGTATTGAAAGCTATGTTTTATTCAGTTTTTCAACTGTCAAATTTTAGACATAATTCTGCACATATTATTCAGTCACACTCTACTAACTGATGGCTAAAGATGATCTGTCCTATTAACTCATGCAGAAATAAATCCTAGGGCCCCCTGAAACTAGTACTTACGTCAAGAATTTGGTGTTTACAAATTATGTAAAAATATTCAGATTTTGCTAGGAAACAAGCTAAATTTGGTCATATGCTATATACATCTAGCAAAACTACATTATATAGTAAAGCAGAAGAAATTAAAAGGGAAAAACCTTGCTTTATCTTGGGCTGATTTTGAAAACCCCCATAATATTGCATCTGGTTTTCAGTGCACAGTGCCAGCGTGCTTTGTTAGACAGCTTGACATCAGGTCATGCAGACAGTATCCAATGCTAAGTGTTCCCTTAAAAGCTTTTTCCTGCCCAGAGTGCTCTGACACTACCCTATCATGGACTTAGGTGCTAAGTAGAATGGGCTAAATAAAATGTGCTGCATTCAGTAATTTTTGCAGGGTTTCTTTAAATAATAAAATAAAATAAAATATATTTTTGTACATACCTTTTTGTTGTCCAGACATATAAAATGCTTAAAAATCATATGATATATATGCTAAGCCAGATACTCCATTGCTTTTACTTCAAACCTCTGAAAAGTGTAAAGACAACTCCACCTTGCAGCATATTAAATGCAGAGTAACTGCATTAATGTAAACCAAAGCCTAGCACTCAAAGACAGAAATACTCCAACCATGCCGTCCCATGGGGACCAACCATAACTTCAGTTTTCTGTATCACCAGAAATTAGGTTGTGTAAGATGTGCACTGCCTACAGATATATTGGAAAGTTAACTTCTTTGGGGTGCAATTTTTTCATTATGGAGCTGGGGAAAACCTGATTCTTCAGGAAGTGATCTTGAAGTTATTCTGAATGTTTAATTAACCTTATCAGAAATCATAAGATATTAGAAAAAATATGTCTTTTTTTGCAAGTCAGAATGCATAATGTGTTGCAATATTTTCATAAGGGACTAAGTATGGATTATATCTACATCTGCATATAGACACTCTGGTAGCCAAAGGAACAACCTTCAGTAAACCTGTTTACCCCTAGAGTGCTTACTAGTGTAGTAACTTACTTATTGAATAAAATCTTCAGTAATTAATAAAATTTAGTTTTAGGGAACTTCAATCAAATTTGGACTAACTGTGATCTGAAAGCAGAAAAGATGAAGCATGTGCTGATTGAACGATATTACTTATTGACATTGCAATGATTCAGAGGAGCTAAAACCCAAAAATGTAGAACGAAGAAGAATCTAAGTGTTTCTGTGTGAGTTGCAACATCATTTTTGCCATAACGTACAACTTGTGTTACAGCATCTACTTGTGTTCCTCACTTAATAGCTGTGCCTCAAGTGAAATGCTGGGACATGTCAGTAGTTAAAATAGGCTGAAATGGAAGTTAACCTGAAACATCCCTGGAAAAGATATTGGAAAACACTTCTGTGATTTAGGACCAGCTTGGCAGGCAGGGATTAACTCCTGAACACTAAAGACTTCTTTCAAAATGGGAATTAGATGTAACCAGCAAGGGATTACATGGCAAAAATTATCTATCAGGAGTGAAGCATCAATAGCTTACAGGCATGCTTATTTAGACTGGTACCCTTTGCACTTGGTTTCTCCTGTGTCATCTGGTGTTCATCCCAGACTTTCATATTCTGTGACTTCAGTGAGCTGTTCCAGACAAATAGCCCTTAAGGGGTTTTAGGAGCAGAAATTTTAGGCTTCTTCTCATGAAGCAGAAAGGATCTAAATGATAGAAACTCTAGCTCCTGGATTAGTATCAGGAACCCCCAGAGTTGGAAGCATCAACTTCAGCTGATATTTCCAAGGTAGTAGATCCTATTTTACAGAGGACACAAGGAGGACTTGATGATAATCTTTACTTGATGTAGCACTTCCATCTTTTTAAAGCTCCTTCTCATTTTTTAAACTCTTAATTGCTCTCCTTTCTGTTCTCTTCATCTACCCCCACCCTGTTACAAAATGATGTGCCCAAAGCTGGCACAGTACAGCAGCTGAGGGATTCATCAGCTCTGAGGAAAGATGTTTTATTGTGTCCCCACACTAAACAGTATCCTGTTACTCAATTCTCGCTCTCTTGAAACTTGGTATTTTTGCAACACCTAGCCAGTTGTCCTCCATTCCATATACATATTAAGTAGTTCTTGTTCTCAAATTTTCACTGGGCATCTCTTTTTTAAAAAAAAATTAATTACACTGATTTCAGATTATTTCTCCAATTTATCAAACAAATTTCCAATTTTAACTCTGTTCACTGGAGTGATTAAAAAACAGGGGTTTGTAATCTCTTTTGTTATTCAAATAATTTATGTAAATCATAACTGAGCAGAACATAGCACTACGTGTATGTTGTATGTAATGTGCCCCTCCTTCCCATTTGCACAATTCTTTGAGAATGACATGTTGAGCTTGCAGTGCTTTAGTTTCCATCTGTGGTTTGAGGAATGTATTTTATTTTTTACTCCTTTTTTTATGTTTCAATAAATAACAGAAGCATTTACTTTATGGAACAGAACATCCCTGGGCACTGTTATATTTTCATATTAATACAGTATTTAATATTACACAATACAGTTTGTGTTGTTTTCCTGACCAGAGTCATTAACTACAATGTCAGCCACCAGTTGGAAGTGGAACTTATTAAATTAATTAAGAACAATTGTAAAATTTGGCATAAAGCTGTAAATTATTCCACCATATTCTCTGCTTCTGAAACACTTCTGACAGATCAGATCTTCTATACAGTTGGTCTAACATTTATTCATTCAAGAATACTCAGTGCTTCTTGATAAAACTTGTTTATAATGATATTTATAGAAGTTTCAGAAGACAGAATGTACTTCTTCCCTAATTCTATCTGAGAATGGTTACTGATGTCCATAAAAATTATCTTGGATTGAAATTACTTTAAGTCACAGAAACTATTATAAATGGCAAGGGAGGAAGGGAGGGAGGGAGGGAGGGAGGGAGGATTACTTAGTATACACCAGCAATGGCTGTTTCAGTCCCAGTAGATAGTGGAAGTTACATGAAATAATATTTCTTCTGTAAATTAAGACATGCTTTTATTTGGCTGGCCTGCTTGCATTATATACAAATATTGGGAGTCACCAAAAGTTATAATGCATATGCTTTAAAAAGGAAAGGAATTAGAGGACAAAATGTGGGTGATACCGCTTAAAAATTTCTGAAGGATGTTTTCTTATCACTAGTGACTGTTGACTTCAAACCATGAAGTCAACATGCAAAGAAAAATGCAGCTTTGGTTGATTACTGTGAATGGAAAATAGCTCAGTTTCTTTTGAATGGTCCCTTGAGTTGTCCTTTGTTCTCATTTTAAAATTAAATTCTTTGGCAAATAGGGTAAGCCATAAATCTGAATATTCTTTGACTTCACATATTTTTACTAAATGTTTTGTTCCTAAATCTGTACAGCGCAGAGAGATAGACATGCTTGACAAGTAAGTCAGTCAGCCACATCAATCATACAAAATATACATTAATATTATATAGGCAATTCATCAAACAACTGAAGTCCAAAATGCTTTTTAGTTGGCCTGACTTTCCTACATGGCTTGAATGAAAAACTTGGATCCTCTAGATTCCTGTTAGAGGTATTAACTCTTCCAGTCCCCCTGAAAACTTCAGTCATTATTCATGCATTTTACAATCAAACAGAAAAAATGTGATGTCAGCAACACACTCAGGTTATCTTCCTTAGGAATTCTGATTTCAATATTGTAGCTCAAAACGGTGGCATGTCTAAAACAATTTTGGTCCCTGACCATCACTTTTCCCTGATTCAGGGAGGACAGTTTTATTATATTAAAAAGTCAGAATAAGAACCCTAACAAATGCCTTAGACTCCACGTTTTCCTTACCGACTCCTTAGAGATTAAATTATGTGAACACCACGAGGAAGAATATATTGATTCATAATGTGTTACCTTGAAGAATGCATAGCTAAAATCCATTTGCTTGTATACAGTGTTGATATTGTTAGAAATGTTACCCACTTTGTTCTGTAACTAGGGAAACAGAGGCAAAGATTCTTTAACAAGAAATTACATATACTTATATCTTGTGTCAGGCCTCCAATATAAAAAGCCATCTTGCCTGTAATCTTAATAGAGCAAACATGCAAGGAAAGTCATTTACTTTGGGATCTTCCTGTCCTTAAATTATTTTGTTTACATTAAATTGTTTACAAGTCAAAGAGGAATTCAAATGCCCTTAGTTTAGTCATGTTACCTTCTAGTTTGTCTGCAAACCCTGAAAAATGTGTCCATCTACATGTTCAGACCATGTCAAAGACAGGATTTAGATAATTTGCATTAATATAAGCAAACAATCGTGAAATACACAATTACGTTGATCAGATCTTGTATGATGTCTCTCCAAGACAGGTTTTAAGGGGTAAAATACTAAATGGGAAATTTCTGGGTCCTTATTTTAAACACATAATGTGACAGTACTATAGCATATCAATGGGTAGAAATTGATTGGTTTTATAGGGACTGTTTTTAATTGAGCAGTTTACATGGTGTAAAAATCCTTTTTCCTCCTGCAAAAAACTTACCGGTTATATGTAGATGAGAAATTCAGACCTTTCAGAAAACCTTAGCTCAGAATCAAAAGCAAACACAACCTCAGTCTGCCATGTCCCAGTGATGCCACTGATTAGCCTGCCTCTCTCCTATTACAACTGATATATTGACTTGACATTTTGACAAATTGAAATTTTCTGATGGGAAAAACATTTCAGGAAAGAAAGAAAAATCCTGATCACTCCAGCTTCATTACCATTCCTACATCATTAAAACATTATTACCTTTGTTTACTGTCCAATTTCTTGCAGTTAATAGTTTTCTGCAAGAAATAAAATTTCTGGTTTAGCATTTTTCCTGAAGCCCTTCTCACAGCTTATCAGGATTACTCTCTTTGAGATATTATATTTAATTATGCAGACTTCCTCGAAACTCTAGAGAATTTGGTGTACTGCAGGCTAGAAAAGAAAGGTAATAGATCTATAATATCTATTGATAAATGTCACCAATAAAGATGACACAGGATGTTATTTTATGTGGTGTTGCAGTTTTAAAACCTTTATATTAATTTGCCATATACTGAATTACCAATTTAAATAAAAGGCCAAGAGATAATTGTATTCCTTTATTATGAGGAACACTTGAGCTAATTTAAAGTAATGCAGCAAATTATCTAAAACCATTTAGTCAAATATACTAAAGAGGGGTCAAACTTAGGGCAGTACTATTTAAATCAAATTGAATTCCATCTTGAGAATGGATTTCAAATAGATTTTTAATTGCAGTATTTTGTCCACAGGGCATTCTATGTCACACTTTTCATTTGCAAGTAAAAGCCACCAGAATGTCCTCCATCAGGATAGTGCCAGGTCTCTCTTTATTACAAAAATTTCTGTATTATGAAGTATGTAAATATGTTCTGAGACCTTCATTCTTTGCATCTTTTGCGTATAGTTAATCCCTAGAGCCAAACACTGAGTACTTCCCAGGTCTGGTTCATTTCATTAAGCAGAAAATCAGGAAACAAAACCATTACACTAGCTGGGCTTTTCCTCATACACCAGAGAGAAGCTGCAAAGATGGTGCAGATGTTTTACTGTAATCCACAGCAGAAAAGGCTGGTCTTTGAAGCTGGCATAGTGGATGCACAGAGCCTGCAGGATAAATATGCAACCACGCACATGAAGGACCCTGTCACATTATGGCTCTCTGCCTAGGCACAGAGGATGCCAAGCTAAGCATTTTCGAGGTGCTATGAGGGTTTGGGTGTGCGGCATTGCAGGCTGGGAAGGAAAGCACTCATGACAGCACTGGCACTGCCCTGGAGAAGCATTCCCCTGGACACAGGAATACCCACCTTTGGGCTTCCATTGTGCTTCCAAGTATACACAAGGCCACCAGTGATCGCCTCATATTATTTTACTTTAATGTGGATCACAACCCCAAAAAGAAATGGAAAGGTAAGGTAAAGCCATGAGGACACAAGAAAAGTTACTGTATTTTGGGTACATTTTGGCTTTTCCTCAAGCCTTATTCAAGTTGTCATTACCACTGCTGGAAATCCAACCCCAGAGAATTAGGTTTAAACCACATTGGAAGATGACATTGTAAATGAAGACAGGCTCCTAAGTTATTTCCACTGGTGATTCTGGGAAAAAAGTAAATGCTTTGTGAAAATGTAATATGCAGTATTTTCAATTAAAGACAAAATCACATAATCCTTTCAAAAGAACAGTGACAAGTGCACCTTTTGTAAATACCCTTCTGGACAGACGGCACTACCAGTTTGTGAGTTTTCTGGACATAACCTTTGCTAAATGAATAATAACTGCCAAAGTACTTTTTTTTTTTCTACAAAGAAGACATGCAGGAAAGGTTCATTCTTAAAACATTGACAAATTATTTACAGTACTTTTGTTTACAATTAGTCCTGTTTACAGTTCTAGTTCAGATATTTTGTTGTGGAACTCAATTGTTTTCTGATGGGAGGGGTCATCACAAATGAAACGTTCAGTTCCAGTTATGACATACTTTGCTTTGTTAGAAACACTTTTATTAAAGGCTACAAAAAGACATTAAGTACACAGGGGGGGTGGTGGGGGTGGTGTGCTTTATTTGCTGTTCTGTCTGGCTTCCTCTCAGTGAAAATTAACACAAAAAAGAACTTTTGCATCATTTGCTTGTCATATAACCTCTTCAAATATTTGAGTGGCAAATTTGTTTTGAATGTGTTTATAAAGGACCCTAAAGTCATGTGCTAATAGTCCTAAGAAGCAGCTGATAGTAGTAAACTCATTGCAGCTGGGACACACAACATAATTAAGGACAGCTAGTTGCAGGTACTGTAACAGAAATACAGTACAATATCCTAGATGAGGAATTTTAAATCTATGCTGGATGGGTGGAAACTACTACTAGAAGCTTCTACCAGTGTGCCAGTGGTGCAGCTCTCACAGATGCAGCAGCAACAGCAGAGAGGTGGAGAGCAACACTTTGAACTGGGTTTAGAAGTGGTCATGATTCTGGTCTACGAAACCAATGACATCCAGCTCTAGACAAGGCTGATTTTGGCAAATGTGCCAGAAATTCTCATGATGAAGTGACCATGTCATATGAATAGAGGATGCTGGAAAGCAAACAAATGGGTGTGGAAGCTATCAAATAAGCAAATTTCTTACACCCATACTAAGTTTTATCTTTACAGTTTAAAAAAAAACATTTGATATCTTCCCTAAATCATAACCATCAAGAAAAAAGCATCGTACATGACAAATGAAAAAAAAAAAAAAAAAGACAAAGTATTACTTGTTCGTTCTAGCCTCCCAGTGTAAACACCTACACAAGTCATCTGAATCTGTGAAATTTAAAGGGCTTAGGTGTGCTGCTTTGTAAATATTTGATATCTAAACCAAAGCTCAGTTAGGTAAATGGGATTATTTTATAATTTTTTTTTGTTAAGGTCCTAGCATCGTGCATCATGCCCTTCTATTGTTGCTAAATTGTGTATTGGTTACTAAGTAAATTTGATACTGAGTGTGGCTGGTTTAGATTCATCATATAAATGTTCTGAAATACAATAAATAAATAAATAAATATTTAAAATTTCTCTTATTTACTTGACAGACTTGAATCAAAGGAGCCTTTCCTCTCTGTTGGGTAAGTAGGAATATGTATATTTCAATGAATATTTATATATTCAATGACCAGACAATATAATTTATGAGCCTATGTTGAGCATAAACATCATGTTTCAACATTATGGTTGTGTACTATACCTGAGCTTAGAAAAAGTAGTTATAAGTCAATAAACTCAGCAGCTGTAGATATTTCCCTTCTTAAAAAATACTAAGTTTTGCCTCTATTGACTGACCAAAATTTATACTAAAAGACATGTAGGAGTTAAATGTTGTGTTGAAAGGTTTATTATTTTGTTTTCACTGATCTTTCAGTCAGAAAGCATTTCAAATATTGGCTATATCACTTGCCTAAGCCCCCAAACAAATAATTGATAGTTTCTTTTTTAAAAAAACACTTTTGTGATACTTCAATAACAGAAATAAAATCAAACTCGTAGAATAAAAAAATACCACATTTTTACCTTAATTATAGATCACTACACTGATTTGCATATTACAGCTGTTGTCTTCATAGCCTCATAGCCACTTAAACAATTATATGGTCTAGATATTAAAATTATTCACTCATCTTTCTAAAAACTTATTTTTAAATGTGACATATTCTAAAATAAAAGTACCATTCTCTTATATAATGTACACCATTATATTTATTAAAGGTAAGTATCTGTATTTTACTTCTAAGTCTGAAGTTCACTTTTCATGCAGTTTTTCTTTCAGCTTCTTTCTTTAAAACTTTCCTAAGTTTCCTTTCTCACTCCTTGTTTCCTTTCAGAACTGCATATTCTTTATGTCTTTTCATCCACATTTTTCTTTTTTCACAACACTGTGCATGCTTCATGCTACCAAAATCATAAACTGCAGACAAAAGATCCCGTGTAAAATAGTTATTTAAGGATTAATTATACCCTGTAATTAGTAGCTTCCAAATTGTTGTATTAACTGCAGATAAAAAAACTACTTCAAGTTCTGAAATGCAAATCCAAGTTAGCAAACAAAGGAAGTGTGACAGTTATAAACAGAGAAACTCAACACATCAGCAGAAGCAGGATTGAGATATATTTCGATTTCTATAGCGTAAAGTAACTTTGGTTTGTTTGAGTATATTTTGAATTAGTTGCTTGTCACTGCTGCTTTCTACCACCCCAAAATTATTGAACAATAAGTTAAATGCTGGTCAGATTGTGTGTGTTGGTGCACTTTTGGTTTGTATGCTCTGAAAAGTGCAAATACATTATTAAATTCAGTCACTTATGTTATTACCTTTCATTGCCCCTCTTTATAAGCTGTTCTATTGTTGTTTTTTTAAACAATGTGATTATATGAAAATTTCAGCTTTAAGATTAAAAAAGTTGCATGCCATTGTGGCTGAGGAGCAAATGTGAAAGTGTAAAAATCCAGGAAGCAAATAAAGACACAGTAGCAATTATATTAATACCAATGGATGAAAAATAATAAATCCTACTATTGTGGTTCTTGTCATGATCTTAAGAACTGTGCTGGCAATTTTAGGAAATTTGGATATGTCTACCTAGGAGGAAGTGTTATGTTTATGTTTTGGGTCTGGGTTTCAGCTGATTGGTGGCCATTGTAAATCCGCATTGCCTCCACACAGCCATTGTATATGACTTTGTCATTAAACTGGATTCTTTCTGGGAAGTCTAATTTGAGCAAATAGGCTTAGCCTCTTCCCAGATCTTCCCAGAAGTTTGCCTGTAATGTGCTTGAATTATTTTTTGCAAGTCTTAATGATAAGGATAGAAAAATTAGTCCCTGCCTCTGTGCTACTTTTGCCTTTTACGGCTGTATTTCTTCCACCCCAAAGGAGGGCTTCAGACAGAGTTTAGAGCATTGTGCTCTCAGGACGAGCTCAAGCCAACATCCACCTCTTTGCTACCAAGTCAAAGAGGTGCTCCTCCTAGTCTCACAATAAATGGGAGTTTCATTTTATTCAGAGGATGAGCTCCTGTACCAAGATCTGTATCTAAGGTTTTAGCCCAGACTGGCAGCTGCAACTACCAGGCTTTTAAAATACGGTAAATGTTTGCAGAAGAAATGCTGACATAGCCTCAATTAGACTAACACATGGGTGCCCTTAATGCCTCTTGCAGCCAGAGTTGCTCAAAACATCAATCTAAATTACTTTAGGTTGCCTACATATTACTTGGTCCTGCACACCAGCATTTCATTCATCTACCTTCTGCAACAGAGTTGTTTCCATGTTTTCATTGTACTGCCTGTAGGGGCTAATTATGCTTTTTCATTTTGTTGTGCCTAATCTAACGACTTCTTGGTGCTTTTCCACTGATAATTATTTTGGTGGGGGAAGGGAATACGAAGTGTGGCAACCTAAGAGCTCAAGACTGTCACAGTTTGAACTCTGCATGTATGTGCAGGGCTGCAGCCTTCCCATGAGAGATCCCACAAAGGAAAAGTGGTTTTTAAAACGTTGCAGTTTCCCTGAGGAGATGAAGACATGGACTTCTGAATCCAACCAGAAGACCTTTTATTAGTCCAAAACCCACGCTTATATATCCTCGTTCACTGTTCACGCGCAACATACTAATATATCATTGGTTAATCAATACTGTTCACACACTTCTTGGCTACATATAATCGGTTAATTACTAAGCTACAAATGCACTGAACTTCTTGTATTTTTTTTCCTCTCTTCTTTCTTATCTCTCTGAGTTTTATGTTCTCAGCCAGATGCCGAGATGTGGCATGGTGCAACCGCTCTGGCCTCACTTCATATCCCGTTTTTCTTCCAGCGTTCAGCCAACCTTATCTTACTTTCTTTCTTCTTTAGCCTTCAAGGTCCTTCACAGGCATCATGGCCTCTAGCACTTGCCATAAAGCTCTCTACATTTCCCCCCTGTCAGAAAGCAGACAACTGTAGGGAGAAGCAGACTCCATCTCTTGCTGTGGTAGTTTATGCAGGGAGAGAAAAGCTCATGTACTCCCTTAGCAAGTGAAATTCCATTTATCCTTTCTATGCAAAATGCATAACAGAGAAGAAAAATCCATGCTTCTTTGCTCCCTGTGCAAGACAGGGCCATAGGTTGGCACTGAAGTAACTAACTTCTTTAATGCAAGTATCTAACAGTAGCAATCAGGAGCAAAAATTCAAGTATGTGTTCTATTCAGATAAAAGTATCTGAATTCAATGTTATGATTTGGGGCTAGAATACAGTTTAATATGAGGTACAGGTTGTCTTCCTTCGTCTCTTAGAAGTGAAAAAATCCCTAGGGAAAGCTGAAACATCTCAGTGCTGAACACTGGCTGTTAGCCTGTAGCAGCACAAAATGCTTCTTCCCACAGGTGTTAATTCCACACTTTTGGAACAAAAGTTCCACAAACTTTTGGAGTTTTGTGTCCGTATTCAACCTGAGCAAGACAGAGCTGTCTGGACCATTTTTTCCTTTTCATGTTACACAGTATTCATGTTCATGTAGGGTTAGAATAAAAAAGAAGTCATGCAAATAGCCAGGGTGCTTGGAAGACTTTACCATCAGAGGCAACAGTTCTGGTAAAACTCCACCAAAGTGAAGGCTGCTCACAATGCATCAGATTAACTTCATGCAGAAGTCTTTGAACAATTCAGACCTAGACAGTCCAGGCAGGTCAAGAGGTATAATAAACTGGATTCTGCAAAAATGACAACCTGAAAGACAGCTAATATTAACTTCATCCCACTTTATGGCAAAGGATGTGTAACATTAAAAAAAAATATGTTTAAACTGCCAACAGTTTTTAATTATCCACATTTGTTCTCCGTATTTGGCTTTTTGTTCTTAAAAAAAGATGATGCACAATTACCCCCTCAAAACTGTTATAATTCTCTTTAGATGATTAAATTGATAATCCAGTTAATAACCATTCATGGTAGCTGATTCATGATAAAAATCTGCAAGTAAAAGTTTAACCTTGATAAATTCCAGATCATATTGCATGTAGATTTGTAATCAGTCATCAGTCTGAGCCATAAAATTCAAAACTCATTTTGTAAGACACAACCATTGCAGCATCTTTTAAGACCTGTAATAGTATTATATGTCCAAGAGAAACCATCATTATTTTGTAACTGTCTTACACAGTAGAAATTCTTTGAATTAATTCTTTTTTGTATCTAACTGTAACTGTATGTAGCTTCCATGATAACATGCAGTCTTTAACACATGAAGTGGAAGAAAATCCATCACAGCAACTAATAAGTTTGTCAAACTTTTAAAAAAACTTGTCTTCTTTGTTAGGTGTTATTATATATATCCCATATTGTTGAATTCAGAATAGACAGGGAGAGAAAGAAACAGAACTGATTTTCTTTGAGACCAGTGAGAACTTAGATTCATCTACTGCCAGCTGCAGAGAATGGGATTACTTCTGGATAAGCAGGCAATAGCTCTTCGGTGAAATGGTCTTTGAAAATACATATGTTTTATACATCTGGTTGTCAGCTGAGATTCAATCTACTTCTCTTTCTTTTGTGCAGATGTTAAAAAAAAAAAAAACACAATACAAACTGCTGACTTTTTCACTCTTTTTTTTTTTTTTTTTTCCCTTTTTTTTTCAGGATCGGTTCTTTGCTATAAACAGTATAAATTTAGGTGGAAGGCCCAGAGAGAGACATAAGTAAAACTAATGCATTGTATGCATTTATTACATGATGAATAGTTGCCTGTCATGGGAGAAAGAAGAGTGATGCAAGTAAAAATGGCATTAATTGCTGCACTTTTTTATGTTTTCAGTAAAAAGACTAGAGATCTGTATGAACCACTTTCCTTACCGAGATCCTCTTTCTCAAAAGTATATGACAGTAGAAAGTACAGAAAAGTATTTTCCAAATCACAGCTTAATCACAGTGCCTTTTGAATCACAAATACTTCTTAAAAAGAGATGGAGGAATTTTGGTGGGCTCAGCTTTAGGAAGTGCTTCCAAAATACAAAAAGTAAAATTCTTTCATTTTCTTCTGGCAGAACTGTTCTAAGAACCATCAAACAACTGGGATTTGTCATCCACATTTCTTCCTCGTGCTCAGTAGTGTTTTCTTTCCTGTAAGGCCATTTTGCAGAAGATCTATAGGAAATCCTACACTCACAATACTAGTTTGAGGGATCCAATTCTGAAGAAGTGAGATAGTTAAAAAAACCTAATCCTTGCAGGCTCTGTTAGAATAATGTTCAGTCCACTTCAAAAATATGCATGTTCTTTCAATTCACTCTCAGTTTTTGTGTGGTAGTGGGTGGGGGTTTACAGACATATAAGCTACAAAACAGCATGTAGCCACATGTCATCTTCTGTACAACAATTGCCATAACACTTGTCCCCCATCCTGATTATCAGATAACACCAGTGAAAGGAGCAGACATTATTCCTGCCATTTCCATCCAGCTTCTGAAGAGAGATAACTAAGAAAATAATTTTCCTTCAGCAGAGGAAAAATATAAAAAGAAGTGGAGATACTGGATGCATTTTGCACTGTTAATATGAAACCAATAAACCTGCCAGCCTGAACATAATCTTGTAACTCTCATTCACATTCAGGCCAGGTATTCAGAAGCTCTGTTTTCATGAAAGACATGGGAGGACTGAACACACTTGACAATTTTAACTCATTGTTTAGAGACAGTCAGTAATTCCTTATGCTTAAAACCACTCAGGCTCTGTGACTTAGATAGGCAGCAGCAGGCCTTCTGCATTTGCAGAGAATACCCTCTAAAACAACCAACTCTTTAATTATATGTGAGGTTTAGCCTGGAGGCCAGAAACAGAAGTCAGGGAACTGAAAGGGCTCTGTGGGGCTGACTGGGCAGTCCCCAGAGAGACAGGAGGGATTTGGGGGACGATAGCACATGTGGAAAGCTGGTGATCTTCATGTGGAACATGCTGAGAATCTATATGGTTTAATTTCAAGCAGTATTATCGATACACTTCTCTTCCAACAATTTACCAAAATCCACAAGGATTAAGCTTTTCTATAACTGCCTACTTTTCATTATTATAAAACTCAGAAACAGTGGATGAATATCCCTGCTTTATAAATTTATAAAAAGTTTTTTTGCTCAAAGATATCTCTAAAGAAGAGATTATAAAACCACGGTAATAATGTTGGTCTATTGCTGTTACCGCATTTGTCAGTGCTTTTGTGTCATTCAGTGTTTAAAATCCCAGATTAACTATTTTTCTACTCATTTGCAATCTAAATAATTATTTTATGGTTCCTCTATTTAACCGATATATTTCACTCTACACCACTTCCACTTTCACACACACAGAAATATATGTGTATATATATCTGTATCTGTACACATATATATATTGCATAGAAAACAGGTTAATACATCAGGCCAAAAAAAATATATTTTCCTAATTCTGTTAACATTTATTAGCCACAAATTCAGCAAATATGCACCTTAATAAATTCTTTTTCCCCTCTCTGACCTTAATAACGTCAGTAGCAACGTGCTTAATAATTAAGAAAGGCAACAGAGCATGAGATAACTGGTTTTTTCTCTTCTGGTTATTCTATTTGCCTTTCCCTTTATTTACTCTCTGTTATTTCTGTCATCCAAGACTACCCTTTCATTAGTAATTGCAGGAAAACTGTACATATGTAAGTCATTTATGTTCTAGGTTAATGATGAACGATTCCTCAGTACTGAAGATCTGTAGTCTCACCTATGTATGAAACAGGGTGTTCTCTAGAGGAAGGAAAATGTGTGCAAGAGAATGTTCCATAAAGAAAGTCAGGAGAACAAAACATGTTAGACGTGGGAGGGAATTAAAGGAAATAAACAGGGATGCAGGAACATAAGAACAGACAGAAAAATCCAGGGAAAAGGACTATGCAAAGAGGCAAAAAGGGAGGTATTTTCTTGCAATGGAAAATGGAGGGAGGATGGAAAATATTTGCTGGGTATGGAACCTCACTGTGGAACAACAGTAGTTACTTTAAACTCACTGCGTTTTCCCCAGAGAGCAGTCACTGATACAGGAGTTACAGAAAACAATGTTTAGAGAGGTCTGTGTTGTTACAGTGTTCTTATTTCCTATTTCTGATGTACCGAGATAGCATCTTGGCTCACCAGTCTCTATGGGCTTCTGTAAATATGCACAGCTTACTGTGGCAGACTAACAGGTATGTGAAACTGTTTCATAAATGAGACCTAGCTCCCTACTCACATCTGAACACATCTGAAAATCAAGACAGTCTTTCACCCTTTAGACAAAAAAGACTTTACTTATTTTCACAAGTTTCCAGATCATTACAAAGAAGCTTTAATTTACATCTCTGCCTTGATAAATATATTGAAAGATATAATAATTATGAGGTTTGGTATTTTGATTTTCAAATTTGCTATAATGCTGTTGAAATCAGACAATCTGTATTTGCTCCTTGCTTTTCTGTGTTATTTTTACTACATTTTATGATAGTAACAGTCAAGACCTTTATTAATATTAAGTTCTTAACGAGCTACAAATACTCGGAGAGGATCTGATGGCTGATCACTCTGATTCCACTTTGAAATCAGCTTAATCCTTTTCACTAGCAAGCGAAATCTGAGATTGGTCTATCTACCTAACATGTTACTTGCACTTGTGCTAAAGGAGAAAGGTGGGACAGCAAAAAGAAATATATGCTTAAAAGGCCAAACCACAAAAAGAACAATCAGTACTTCTATGCTAGCTTTTACTTGAAAGTCCACTTCACACCCTTCTGCAGTAATATAATTTGCAGCTTCTCAGTAAAACAGATTTCTTCTTTGGAGTCCGACCACCCATGATCACAATACCAATTAGCAACTGGCCTTGCTGCAAAAGTTATTGCTCTGCACCAGTCTCTGTATATATTGGCTTTCTGAAATGGCTGGGTGTTTTAAACTTTGACGTTCTTGTAAAAAGCCCCATCAAGAGCAGTACCATAGATTTTAATTTAGTTTTATTCTCTTATTATCTTTCTGGTTTTTAAAGGCAAAGGGAACACATCAAGGAACAAGGCACAAGTAAAACAGTGTTAACTACACTGGCCAATTGGCTAGGTTGGGTAAGGATGAAGAAAATTAAGGAGGCAGAAGAAAGAAGATAGTACTACCTAGATGGTTTTTAAATAACTATTTTCTCTTTGCAATGTAAAATTATGAAATGTACAAAAAAGGGGCACGTTCTCCTTTCTATTCATGTGTTCTTACCGCAGTATTTAAGTGCCCTTTCTGAGTTTAAATGGGACCATCCTTTCTCTTCCCTGTCCTAGGTTTTGTGTTGAGGGGTAATGTACAACCCTAACAATGAAGGTTATTACCATGAATAGCAATGGGAAGGGGGTTGATTCTATATCATTTAAAATTTTGATAATTTCACTAAAGTGTTGTGTCCCAAAGAGAGCTGCACCACCAGAGCTGAAATCGTGGAAGAAATGGAAGATGTCCTTCAGAGACATTGTATAGCCTCCATCTGCTGAGGTTTCTAAATCTCAGCTAGGTAAAGCCATGGCTGACCTGGTCTAGCCATGGGTCTATCTTGTTGGGTAGGAGCCTGAACCAGATACCTTATAGAAGTGCCTTCCAGCTTTATAAATAGTCAGGGAAGCCACATTAACTGTTGGACACGTAGCATGTATAGTGATACTTTCAGCCTCTGAGCACCCTCTGTGAAATCAGGAAAATGGCCCGTCCCACGGTGTGAAGTGTATTAAGAGAGGAGGCAGTACAGAAAGAGGCATGTCAGAGAGAAGAGTTGCTGACAGAGCAAATTGGAGCTCCTGTATTTTTCTCATGTTTGTTAAAGATTTTTTTTAAAGATATTAAGCTTTGGGCTAAGAGACAATGTCTTTAGTGTTGCTCTGTTGATAGCCTTGTGTATGATACTAAGGGACAACAACCCACATCTTGCCTTATCAGATGGTTCAGCTGTGTATTAGCATACTATAGTATAACCCTCATTCAAAATAAAACAAAATCAGGATATGTCCTCATATTAGGCAAGCTTTCAACTAGTAAAAATAATTATATCATAGGTTGTTTTCTACAAATTTAGATTAATCTGGGATCTGACCTTATTTACAAAACACTTTTCAACTACATTGGTATAATGCCTTTGCATGCCTTAATTTGAAAATAAGCAGGAATTTGTTGAGGGCATTTAGGGTCATATTCAATAGCCTCTGTTTGGCCCAAACTGATGTTGATTTCAAGAAGGAGGGTCTTGATTTTGGTCATTTTGGTTTTGGGGTATTTTTTCTTTAGTTCTAATTATGAATTGCAGTTCAAAAGCATTCTGTAGTTATCCATTCACTTTAGGGATGGTTTTATCTCAGGTTCAGGCTGGGTTCTTAAAATTTTTATCATTCTGCAAACCAAAGTGCAGTTTTGTCAACATCAGCCATACACACTCCCGTGGGGGTGTGCACACAGGTGTAGCAAGTTGTAAAAATATTGCTGATTATGTACACAAAAATAAATAGAAATTAGGTCACATTCTGTCTTGCCAATTGTATGCTAAGAGTTTTATCAGTAAAAAATTCATTACTATGCTTCAATTTTATTTGTAAAGTCTTCAGTGTTGCTTCTGAGTGCAAGTAGGGATCAGTTTTGTTCAATAAAAAGAAATCCTTCAGAACCACATATTAGAGTAGAATTAAAAGTTTGAGAGTGTGCCTCAAATGTGAAGTAGAAATATCAGAGTGGATCTGTCATGCATGACCAGCAACTGACAGTTTATATTGCTATGGTAGTGACTGTAGCTAATGCTAAAGCATTTCTTTAAATTAAAAAGTGCAAACCAATTTCCAACAAACATAGTGTCGCTGATCTTTTTTTTTTCCTTCTGTTCCATTGCCTCTAATGCTTTCTACAAAAAAAGCCTTTCCGAACTCTCTCACATTTGGGTCCTGTAGCCCTTACTCTCAGGAGTAAGGATGAGAGACTGAACCAGCTGTCATCCACAAGCTAACTACTTGTGTCAAACATTTTCATAACCACCCAGATAGCCACCAGAAATCACCTATAAGTCCCAGCAAGTGAGGAATTTTCATAGAATCATAGAATGGTTTGGGTTAGAAGGGCCCTCAAATACCATCTAGTTCCAATGCCCCTGCCATGGGCAGGGACACCTTCCACTAGACCAGGTTGCTCAAAGCCCCATCCAGTCTGGCCTTGAGCACTTCCAGGGATGGGGCATGCACAGCTTCTCTGGGCAACCTGTGCCAGGGTCTCACCACTCTCACAGTAAAGAATTTCTTCCTTAATCTAAATCTACCCTCTTTCAGTTTAAAACCATTCCCCCTTGTCCTATCCTTACATACCCTTAGTAAAAAATCTCTTTTCCAGCTTCCTTGTAGGCCTCTTTTATGTACTGGAAGGATGCTATATGGTGTCCCCAGATCCTTCTCTCTTCCAGGCTGAATCAACCCCAGCCCTCTCAGGCTGTCTTCATAGGAGAGTTTCTCCAGCCCTCTGATCATCTTCATGGCCTTCCTCTGGACTCACTCCAACAGGTTCATGTCCTTCTTATGTTAGGGACCCTACAGCTAGGTGCAGCACTCCAGGTGACATAGAGGAATGAAGGCAGGCTAATTAACCTTGATAATATACAGCTGTGGGCTGGCTTCAGGGGCGGTGGGTTGGCTGATGTGGATAATGTGCATCTGTGGCTGGTTCCTGCTAAGTAGTTAAAGAGCTCTAAGGGGTATGGGGGGGGAGTACTGGATGAAGAGAGACCTGGAAGAAGCAGAGAGAGGACAGATAATACCCTGGATGTAGGAGAGATGAGGAGAGGCCCTGGGAGAAGCAGGGGGTCCAGATGAGGTGAGGCTGGTTGGAAGAGGACCCTGAAGAATGAAGATTCCAGACACAGCAGAGGCAAGAAGCAGGGTGGACTGGCCTGAAGAGGATGGAGAAACAGTACAGACAGTAGATGAACTTTTGAAACCTTGCAGGGGATTGGTGGCTGTGCCAAGGTAAGGTGCAGGAATTACTTGTTGAGGTTAACCTGGTATGTGATGGTAAAAGCCTTGCTGCAACCAGCTAGTCTTGCTAGTGCTGCAACAAGGTGAGGTCTCATTTAGAGTGGAGTAGAGGGGGAGAATCACCTCCCTCGACCTGCTGGTCATGCCTCTTTTGATGCAGCCCAGGATACAGTTGGCTTTCTGGGCTGCAAGCGCACATTGCCCGGTCATGCTGAGCTTCTCATCCACCAACACCCCCTAAGCCCTTCTCCTCAGGGCAGTTCCAAATCCATTCTGTGCCCAACCTGTATTTGTGCTTGGGATTGTCCCAACCCATGTGCAGCACCTTGCGCTTGGCCTAACTTCATGAGGTTTGCATGGGCCCACATCTACAAGCCTGCCAATGTCCCTCTGGATGGCTTTTACCAGAAGCAATTATTTGCTGGAAAGTACCTACTAGGTATAGCCTTGTTTATTCTCTTGCCATCTAAATCAAGGGACAGAAACTACAGGTAGGTTTCCAGGTGTACTATGAACAACAAATAGTCCAAATGAAAAAATACCATCTTTCAGACTGCATTTTTCCTATGAACTATCTGTTGATTACCTGAAAATAGTGAACGCCCTCACAGAAATTAGGATCAATACACAAAGAAGTTAAACTTAAGCATTTCTCAAGGAATGTAATTTGTTCTGCAGCTCTATCCCTTTCTGGTGCACAAAGGATATAGTATAGAAATGGAAGCTACATCTTCTCAGACAGTGAAGTTAGTGAAGCAAAACTGGAGGTCATTAGTGTGGCTTATATAGCAGTATTATGCCAAAGCATTCACATTCCTTTAGGAGAGGTGGAGGAACCTGAAAGATATCAAATAAGGCTTTGTTTCCTCACAAAACTAATCTTTCTTTTCATATACACACACATATTAATCATGATTACACTTTGTATCTGGAATCAAATACAATTTGGTTTCAAGCAGACTTTGTCTAGGTGTCAGTAGTGAAATAGGTGTATTTCATGTTCTGGCTGATACTTTATATGCTATAAAACTGTCTTGCTGTGTAGAGCATTCACAGAAAAATAAAATTCCAGTCATGTAAGTCATATAACGGTGAGTAATAGTAATGCAGTTTTGCTGGGAGAAAGCAAAAATTGTGTGAGAGTTCAGCAAGAAGGTAAGGGAGGGGAAAGGAGAAGACAGAGACAGAGAACCTAACAGTTTTAATTCCTTCACAGTCTTGTGGTTGGGGAAGAGGTGCTGGAGGCAATTCTCAGCACTAAATTTTTATGGTAGCTTAATTCAGTAGACTGCATAAAACCAGATGCATCTTAGACTAAATTTGTATTGTTAACTTCTAATGTGCGTTTCCCACAGTGATAAAACACTTGAAACTTTCTATAAATGTTTACTAGACTGATGCATACCAGTGCAAGCAAAGCCCTAATCTGACAGGGACTGTGACCACTTGATCTAGGGACACATGTTACAGAAAATGGCAATAATGGAAGCATAAAGCTCCATAAACCCTCTTTTGTGCAGTCATTTTCTTAGTATCTAAAATTTTGCGAAATTAATCTGTGTGGAAAAGATGAATATACACATTGTCTAAAAACCAGGATGGTTATTTTGCCTTATTTAAGAGTGATGAATGACATTCTAAATGAGAATCTGAATGCATTAATATTTAATTTTTACGAACATAGAATCACTTTGGCAGAAAAGAATAATGAAACATTTGTAAATGTTCTCCCCAAGCAGGATACAAGATATTCTTAATTCTAGTGTTATAGCCATTGAATGTGATATCTTATGCACAAATACTGGTATTATGTTCTTAACAGATAATAACAATAAGGTAATGAAACTTGCCCACCTGCTGCAAGCAAGCTGTCAAAGTGTGCATCTGTGTAACTGTTTTTTCAGAACTTTATACAGTGATATGAAGGAGTCTCCATCAGAGGTCCTGTGACACTCAGGGAATGCAAGGGAAAAGGTGAAAAGAAGATCATATAAAATACATACTGAACTCCCCAGATTTATTGTGGGTTGTTGGTTTTTTTTAAATATAGTAGTCAGATTGTGGACCATTAACTTAACATCAGTAATGCTACCAAAATGTTTGAGAAAGGTTACGATGTGATTTACAAAATGTGACTACTGCATTTTAAGGAGCTTAGAGTTGGGGAAAACCAGGTTAAACCTGAAGCCAAAAATGTAACCTGATCAGAGTTTACATCGGATGTGCTCATCAAAAAATCTTGAATGAGAAAGAGGAAATAATATACCCCATATTGTTGGGTGCCCTGACAGTGAACCAGGGAGTGGAACAAGCCCTTAGAGTGTGGAGGTAACTGAAGTGTATCAGGCAGAGTAAAGCAGGAGAGTACCCAGACTGCACTCTTCCCTGCATGCCCAGAAAGACAGGAGCACAACTGTATGAGGAAACTTGAGAAAGATCCCTCCCTAAGCAAAAAAAGATATTCTTCAAAAAACACAGGCACAAGAACTTCAGACCTTGCCTGTTGCAGATAGGAAAGTGTGTCTATGCTGCCTCCAAGGCAGGCCATGCCTAAGGTAAGTTGTAGATGCCAAGCAGCCAGCCTCACAAGTCAGCTGAGATAGTATCAGGCAAAAGAAACCCATATGGGGGTTCCCTAAGGGAAGAAAGTCCTTTGCTGTCAAACAATACTTATTTGCAAATTAGAAAGGATATGTAGAACATTTTCAGCTAGATGATTCGTACTCATGTCATATCTGTGTGACAAGAAATCCGTAGCTCTACCATACACCCAAAACTGTATAGGAAAACTGTAATAACAATACCACAGCAAGCCACCAGTCTGTTTTGCCACATACTACACTCAGGTGAGTCACCTGGGACAAAAATCCACTTTCCTTTATGAGAATGAATATAATGAAAAAATCCAGACATACGTTTAAGAAAAATAATTATATCCAATCCCTTGATTTCAACAGCTTTATTCTGGATTTACAGTGAGGTAGTTCAGAGTGGTGACATTTGAATGCTCTTCTGCAAATCAAAAGGTCTTTTCACTGATATTTTAGGAATTCCTTTGTTTTGTGACTTTTTATTCCCTTACAGAAAAGCAATCTTGATTTCTTTACTCTGTGTACAGAAAAAGAACGGTCATAGGCCCTTCCAGAGCACTGAAGTACTAGGAGGCACAGATTTGTCAGTGTAGTCAGCATAGCTAGCACTGGTCTAGAGGATACACAACTGGTTGTGTGATGCACAACCCCCCTTTCCACTCATCTCTGACCAGACCAGAATTGAGCCTAGTCCTGTGCTCAGATAAAGAAGAATCTCCTTTGTGTCAGAAGCACTTCCTGTATATATTTACCATAGAAATCATTGCACAGTGGGTCAAGAGTATTGAAAATATTGAACAATGAGTACAAGAATGCTTTCTTAGATTCACAGCATCTGGTATTTCCATTTACATTGTAACTTCACTTGCAAAGCACACTCTTGGAAAAACAAACAGTATGTCTTGTTTTACATAAGCTGTACTTAGGACACTGACAGTTATGGTCTCTTTCATGTAGCCATTTTGCTGGTTTATACATTGTTTAAATGTTGCTCAATCCAAAACAATTATATTACATCAGTAAATGTAGTGTAAATGAGAAGAGAATTAAATTTAATTTAAGTCTTCTGACAGTTTGAAAAGAGGAAAGCATGTGTTGCAATTTTCTAGAAATATTTTTCTTTGCATAAACTCTGACATTGTCATGCTGTAATTGATTAATCTTTCATGAACTGTGCTTTTCTGTTTCATTCAGCGTTTCTCTGAAGAGTACATGAAGTTTTCAGAGACCTGTTTTTGCAATCTTAAGTGGTTAGTTTTTCAGCTCCAGTGCTACCACTGTGATTTTAATTTATCAATCTGCTGTTCAGTGAAATGCTCTAGAAACACTTTAAAGCCTAAAGCCATCACTTATTCCTACACCTGTCAATGACAGTCTTCTGTACTTGTCAAACCAAGTTAAATGACACTCCTGCACTGTATACAATATTACTAATAAATTGGATAATCAATCATGTGTATGGTTTGACAGTAGTAGCTTGAATACACTGAATTTAAAACACATTTATAAGAGGCAGGACTCATTGCTTTTGTACTAAGAAAAAATACCGTATGGACATCAAGAATTTCCCAGTCACTCTATACAATTAAAGAACACCTTGGGAAACGGTTAGGCCACTGGAAAGCTTTTTCATTACCTTACTATAAAACATTCCCACAGGAAACATGAATAATTGGAGATTACTTTAGATGACAGAAAAATAATTTAACAGGAGGAGTAGAAAGGCCAGGGAGACAGTAGATAGATTCACTCAAGTTTCTTTACATACAAAACCTACTATTTTTTTTCTAAAAAGCATCAGGCTAACAGTGTTAAGCATAGACTGCCCCTGCAGCCACAGTAAGTAGTTTTTGTTAGGAGCAATTCTGATACTTAGCACTTAGCTGTACCAAAAATTGGTGGAGTCTAATTTTGCCTTGAAATCCCTGCATCACTTGTGCCCATCTGGCTGCCATAAACAGCTCCCAGACCAACTGATTGCTGGAGTCTGAATATTGATCTTCATGTGTTTGCTATCCTGTGCTTCACAAGCTTTGCTTAATCCTCTACAGGAAAAGTGTCTAAGTGACTAACTACCTGATTATGCATGTACAACTTTGAATATTTGCACAAGTTTTGCCTAAAATTCAGGAGAGTAAGTTCAGTGGTTTTCCCAAAATATATTTCATTGGGAAAATAGTTCTTAGGGGAGAGGATAAGGGTACAGAAGGGATGTATCTGAAGATAGAAAAAAATACAGCCTAATCATATTGCAAATAAATTCAGCCTACTGCCTGCAGAAAGTTACTTTGAAGGAAAATGGAATACTGTATGCCAGCTTTTTATGTATACACATCTTGCTTGGACAAGATCTACCTCTTCAGATTAGATTTGCCAAAAACTTTTCAGTTTTGCAGAAAAAAATTCTCCATTTACCATACTACGTTCCTTTCTGTACTTTTTGAAACTTGGCTCCATACTTCTCCCCCACCTAAGGAAAAAAACCAACTCTATCTTGCACTTAATTGAATGAACATGTATAGAGTTAGAATAAAACCTTTATTAACTTACGGTTACAAAATTACTGTGAAAATAGATCTTTAATTGAAATATACAAATAGTAGGTTATGTTCAATCATTTGGCATTTTGTGACAAGTGTCTGGGGATTTTGGTAATTATTTTTTTGTTTTTAACTACACCTACTTGCCCTCATAACCACACTATGGAAACTGACTGAAAAATACTTTTCTGCAATCACTTTTCCTCAGACTTCCTCTTTCTTGCTGTAAGCCTCCAAGAATATGTAAGTTGAAGGAATCCCTGACAAAATTTGTCTTTTGAAAATAAATATGTCAGCAAAAACCAGGCTCTGGAGAATATTCTCTTTGCAGAATATACAGCCTGAACTGCAGAACAGAAGTGTCCTTCCACTTCTATCAGAATTCTCAGCCTTAACTAAAATGGAGTTATCTCTGAAGTAAAGGTGGGATTCAGCTAACCAATTTAATTCTTGTCTTTGGGGAATGTAGATAACCATCCACTGAAAAGTGGCCTGAAATCTCCACCTTGTTTTTCAATAGCTCATGAAAGTCATTGTCATCTGACTGATCTTCTAACAGGGGAAGTTTCTCTCTCCCAATGCTCATTCTCTAAATCATCTAGTTATCCTCACCCACTCCTTTTTTCATATCACGTCAGTTTAGACTGATTCTCTTTTGCACTCAACAGGAACAATTTCTAGCACTCTTTCTACATGACAAGAGAAATGATTTTACAAGTGACTGGAATACTAGTTTCAACCATTAGGTTGATATGTGTCTCCTAAAAATAGTTTGATTGAAGGAATATTGCTTTTATATTTAATATTTTTATCCAGCCCTGACAACAAAGAAGCAATTGACAGTATAAATGGTGATAGCACTGTCAATTGAATTAAGATACATTATGCCTGGTTTGTCAACATTTATGATTTACAAATACATCTTTGTACCTGTAGAAAGAAAAAGAGGTATTAGCTAAGGGTGACTCACATGCAAGACAGAAATTCTTGTTGCCATGTAAATAACAGAAGCTATTTCTGCTCTGTTCTGCATTAACTATTCTGAAGTCAGAATAACTCCACTGAAGTCAGTTATACTCGCTAGTGTTTGGAGCTGAGTAAATTAAAAGAGGATGTGATCATTAGTTTAAAAAAAATCTTTTGTGGCATAGAACAGAAGGCTGCACTGTACATATTTTCAACATACAACATCATCAGATAAATAAAGACATAATAACATCTATAGGCTTATTTTCAAGACACAGAGGCTTAATTCTGCATTTGCCTGATTGACATGTGCAACTGCTGTTGTGCATAGGAAATCTGAATATGTACAGCATCTGAAAATATGGTCTTTGAGGAATCCTTTGTTCTCAGGCATGCATTATTTAAAGCAGGCATAGTGTGAACTGAAGCCAAAAAAAGACAGTCGGACAAGATTATCTTGGTGATACTAGGTCAGAAAAAGGAACCATGACTTTTGTCAGAAATACACTTTACTGATGAGTTTTCTTTGCCCCAGTGTGAGCATGACAGTCTTTTACTGTCTTTTGTTTTAATAGCATCATCATGCACACAGTTCTGTTGTTAATATTGCAGAGATGGCATATGTTGGTAAGTAATCTGCCTGTTTACAGTGCCATTAGGAAACTGCTGACTCCACCAGTTCACAGGCTCTTTTAAACCTTTCTCTGCTTCCGACTTGCTGACTATTTGGTATTCAACACCATGCAAGTGATTTCCTGCAGCCTCCATAATACAGGTTGTTGGGTTGCTAAGGAATAACTCTCAAGAGGTTAAGAGCCCTGCAGTCACCTTGATCTCAGTGCCAGTGATTATTTGTGCTAATTTTCTGCTTTGTGTTTTACACCACAGCACTGACCAAAGCTTATGCATGTCCTTGACATGCATAAGTGTGAACAATTATGCCTGAAGATGGAGAGATGTACTGGTCTACTGGTTGCTTTCACACTAAGTTCATCAAATTATTATTACAAATAAAAAACATCATTCAACTTTTTTTTTAAAAAAAGGGGAGGGAGGGTGGGGCAGGAATGAAAAAAAAAAAAAAAGCCAAGTCAGATTAGTTGGAAAACCAGAAGAGATTATTTTTTTCTCTCCTAGGTCATCCATTTTGGGTTCATTTAATTTTCGTTGGTTGATAGCCTTTTCAGTACTCATGCAGGACAACTGCTTTACAGGCAAGAGGACTAGGAACTACCTTTACAAAACCCCACACCTCTAAGGGTCTCACGTGATGCCTTACTTCTAAGGACTGTTAACTCAGCGGTCACAGTGAAGGACACTTAACACCAGGAGTTACATAATGCCTCTGTGTGGCCTCTGTTGCCACAGCTGCAGGTAGAATATCAGAGGGGGAAAAGAGACACAGATCATGGATACAAAGAAGGATCCACATCAAGATTTTCTGAAGCTTTAAACCCACCCTCCTTTACCTGTCTTATTCCATAGGGGTCAACACCTACAGATAAGATCTTACAGTATTATTCCTCTTCTGTTATTTTAATAGATAGCATGGAAGGAAAAATGTCTTTCCTCCATGACCAACACCTGAATTACATCAGCTTTCTTCAGTGAGACTAAGTAATGGGAAAGGGAAAAAGGATTTGAGCCCCTTGCTCTGTTGAAAGCTCATAGCAGCTCATCCATCTCTAGTCTCTCTGGGTATTGTTTCGACCTTGAGGGTAGCTGTTGCTAAATCTTTGCCATGGGTCCCAAGTAGGGAGTCCCTGTATGTGCAGAACTGGCTCTTTCCCACTCCATATGTCCACACAGAAATGGTTTTTGCCAGTGCAGGGAGGGATCCCAAATGGTCTGTGAGGAAAGAAGAGATTCCCTCCCCACATCCTGCTGGAGTCCCCAGCACCTGTATCGTGGCACATGGGACTTAATTAACAGGGCTGCCCTTGAACTGTAATGATTTCATTAACAATAAACTCAGACTAGAAATGTAAGCAAATCAACTCCTGTTAGTTCGTCAATGGTGTTAGCAGGTTGCACTCTTAGAAGCCACAATATGTTTGCATCTTGTATCATATTCACAGGGTCAGTAACTTTTTGACAGATAGATGGATAAGAAGGACAAATTGAATAATGTTTGCTGCAGCTAAAGACAGGTGTATGCCTGTTTCAGAGACTGACTGTCATGTAACGTACAAAATACCTGCACTTACTTTTTATCTTGGTAGCAATGGATGCTGCTGAACTAAACCATGCAAAAATGCAAAGCACCTTAACTTTAACATTAGAGGTAACATCTGTAGCAGAGCTGTTTAGATAGCTTCAGCTGTAAAGCACTATATGAAAACCACTAGCGTATCTCCAGGTGAAAATTAAAGACATAATAACAGTATCAGGTGCTTCTGAAGCAATGAAGTATTTTTAAAAGGTACTATAAACAACCCATAAAATTTACAAGAATCCATAGTTTACACTGCCATGTGATAACCAGACTCCAAAATGTGCTTTTACTTTTTCCTGCTCTGGTCCCACAGATAAGCGATAGACCATGTGGGCTGAAACTCCCATTTACAAAGCTGAAGGAACATAAAGAACTGAGTTCAGTTTCAAGACAGAAGTTATTTGAACAGGGAACATAGCAAAAGAATGAAATTCTTAGGTGCTGACTGATGTGATAAACTGCTTCTCTCAAAAAAGAAGAAATGTCCAAGATGTTACACTAAAATTTTCTTTTACAATCCTAAGCCACATTTTTAAAATGTATAAAAATAATCTGCATGAAGAATTCTGTGTCATAGGATCTCCTTAGTGGTAGTGACAGAGTGAAAGCAGATGGTCAGGGAGGAGAGAAACAATCCATTGCCAAACCAGAAACCCTTTCCCACATTTTCCCTACCCAAAAATTCCACTGCCTACAACCCCTCATCTGAAGAACCCGTGAGCCTTTCCCAGCCACTCGACCCTCTCTCAAGCCTGCTGACTTTCTTCACTAGCATACTCAGATAGGTCTCTGCCTGAGACTTCTCTCCCCCCCGTGCCTCATCAGTGCCACAGTTTCTGGGGATGGCTTTGAGCCATCTCTGTCATGGCATTTGTACACGAAAAATAAGTTCCACACTCTGAAAGCCCAGTGAAAGGCCAGCAGTCCTTTTTGGCTCCTATAGGTCAGACTGTGGTTGCCACAGAAAAATACAGCTGCTCTTCAGCTTTATGCTAGCTCATGCAAAGTGAATTATTCTTCATCAGCTTCATGGTCTTCAACCTTGAAAAACTGATTTTATCTGGTCTTTATGCAAATTAAATTATTGTCACTCCAGGTGAAAGGTTTCACATGACGGGCCTTTTAAATTTAATCTTTTTTCCTCAAATTGTCTGTTATCTTCTACTTAAAAACACAAATTGAATATTAAGTATGGGCTTACTGCAGCTATTAATCATTCAGCTAGATAAAAACAATAGCAAACTGTGCATAGCTGTAAATAAAATAACAGCTTTTCTACCTGTTACCTCTTAGTACCATGCAGACTGGCTATAGGGTGAAAGACAAAACAAGAACTGTCACATAGTTTAGGGAAAATTTTGCTAGTTTTGTGTCAAGGTAAGATACAGAAACATGATCGCTATACATAATCTAACTATTACTACTTACTGTTGTTTTGCTTCCTCTGCCCCATACAGCTTACCTGCTGCTGGGTTCTGGTCTCTCAGGGCTGTTTTATTTAGTGTTTCACATAAAATTCATATTTTCTTTTGTTAAATAAGTTACCAACAAGCCTACAGTTGTCTTTCTCCCCTGATGAGTCTTGTGATCTTCACTGTTGGTGCAGTATTATGTGGGTAGACAGTACAACTTATCCTAGCACTTGCACTTGGGCACTTGCATCCGAGGCAGATATGGCATAGGCAGAAATTGCCCCCTGACCTCCTGCTCCTTTGATGGATATTTTTGCCAGTTGTAGACAAGGGAAATTTCAAGCCTTCAAAATCAAAACATTAGGATGAAATGATTACTGAGGTAATTGAAGCCTGCCAACTCTATTTTTTCCCCTTTTTAAGTGTTCCACCTCTGAAACATATCAAAGGGAAGAAAAGGAGAAAGGGGCATTATGTGATAATTCTTGACCCATTCTTCAAATTATGCACTAAAAAAAATTGAAGACATTTTGCTCAATGTTCAAGAGCAGAAATTATCCACAAGTCCATTCCCTGTGAAGATAAACTTCATTAATATGTAGCTACTATCATTCATCTCCCTTTACTTTCAGTGAATGTTTTCTTCTGTGCTGTGTCCTTTCTGTCTCCTTTCTACCTTTATGCTTTCTTATTTAAAGCTTCTCCTTTTTTGTGATACTTTCTTCATGCCTCTCATCCTTTACTATTCATAATTGTCCTTCACACAAGTGAAAGACTTAAGAGTTTGTGTTACTAGTCCTTCATCAGGCAGAGTACAAATCCTTTGTGACTTTTCCATGCAGACCATTCATTAGCTCTTTGGTTCTGTTTTTTTGGATGTGTGAGACAGATAGATCTCTTTGCTATTTCTTCACCATAAAGGTAGAAGGTTGCTAATGGAATGCAAAACTAGAAAGATCAATCTACGATTGACTTTGCAATTGACAGCTCAAAAATAGTTTTCCCCTGGACCTTTGCAATTTCATACCTGTATTTGTTTCTCTTGATGGTGTCTGTCTTTTCCCAGATTGTTATGTATATTGCTTTCTGAACCTGAGAGGAAAGGCATCTCTGTAACACTATTGCTTGCACATTCATCTTCCTAACTTTTCTTTTTCTCTTTATGATGAAAGAAGATTTGGCAAATTCAAGGACCAACAGTCCAACCTTTTCCATGTTTCTCATAAATCAAAATCATTGTCTTATATCTGCTCCCCTACTCACTCATTTACCAATCCTTTATATATTTAACAGTCTTCCTAGTCCACTGATTATGCTGTGTTAGCCCAGCAAAGAAGAGGGCTTCAGTATTAGAGTGCTCACTTCATTTGTTCTCTCAGAGAATTACACTACAATGATCCTCTATTTACGGAGCTGCTGTGCTATGTTAAATCCTTTCTACATGTGTTGTCAACTGTTTACACTGTTCTACATGACCCAGGCTTTACATTTCCAAATATACCAGAGTGATAGCTGACAACAGCATTGACAAACGTCATGTGCAGTGTATAGTTGCGGAAAAGAAGTAGAAGGACTTTCAAGAAGGGCTTATGATGTAAGAGTAAGCCAATATTAGCACAAAAGTTTTAATCAATGTGTATTTTTCTATAAACCCATTAATTCTTGGTTTTCTGTGTTTTTCCACAGTGGTTATGTCTTTGATTATGATTACTACAGAGATGATTTCTACAATCGGTATGTGTGGTTATATTTTTGTACATATCCTACACCATTGCTACTGTTTGTTTATAATGCAATCATGTCATTTGGTTAGACAGGTCTGTTCTGATTTTGCATATTATTCATTTCATTATTTCTATTGTGTATCAGAAGAACACTATTTAAACATATCACAAACAGAGAAGATTACCACCACCAAATGTATGCTCATTAAACACTTCTTTTGGTCTTCTCCTTCTCTAAGAGTTTTTCAGGCAATTTCTGTGATGAAAATTTTAATGATGGTTTAACTGCTCAGTGTTTCTTCCTACAGAGTTCTTCTAGGCTTACTTTCACTGGAACATGTGGCAGCTGTAAAATTATTTAGTATGAAACTCATGGCTTTGTCTTTTCATCCATGTGTATGAAAATATATAGAATGTCTCCCACAAACTGTATCTTCCAAGAATGTTTAAAGTCTATAAGGACCTTGAGGAAAGTAAACCACAAGTTAAACAATGTGTATTTCTATAAGAGGAAAAGAAGTGTGGATATCTGAGCAATTGGTGACTTGTGCCTTGAGTACCTGTGCACAGCCTTGCTCAGCACAGTGGGAATTTCTTCATTCAGATGCAGCAGAATCACCACAGCGTGGGGTTAACAAGGATGACCACAGATGATCAACTCATGATTCAGCAGCGTTGTGTCTGCATTACAGCAGCCTGGTTTAGTTAGCATCAGCCACGTGGGTCAGAGGGTAACAAAGCATTGCTCCACCAACCTCTTCTAATCTGAGATTTCTTTTATGTAAGGCAATGAACTATTGCAAGGGAGCGGTTTACACCCTGAAGTTGAGTTATTGTGTGCTATAGACCTTTCTGCTTAGGAACACAGCAGGAAAAAAGCAGAACCATTTTTTAGTTTTGTTTTTTCCTGGGGTTGATTCAATTTAAGCTACTAGTTTTGTTTTTGCATGCAAATGACCATGCTTGCTTCGGACAGAGCTAGAAATAGTGAGCTATAAATAGGCAGAGTAAAAGCCATCAGTGCAGTTTAATCCTCCTCAGTCCAGCCTTGACAGTAGGAGCAGCTCATGTCCTGTAAAAAGTTAACTTCCACAGACTTGGTTACTGGCTCCAGATTTCATTCGTGGATTTGTATGTTTTTAAAAACAGTACTGTATCTGATCTATGCCACCTGAATATTAAACTTACGTGTTTCCAGTTTTTTCTTAATTCTGTATATTACAGGTAGCACAAATGAACAACTATAATGGTTACATTTTCACAACAAAAGAAGTACTTATGGGACATTAAAGTTTGTTTCTGTGGAACTTGGTGTCTGTGTTGGTGACTGTTTTATTATGGAAAACTGTTGACAGTGAAATGTGTCCATAAATTATTCAATGGTATAATTTTCTGATTTAGAAATCTTACAGGATTAAGCAAGCAGAACTTCTATGGTAGAAAACCCAAATATAAGGTTGACCTCTCAAGGCTGGACATACTGATCTGTTGACAATAAAAACTTTGGGAAGTTAACAGTCTCTTAGATCCAAGGTAATGGAAGCAGAAGATGAAAAGCTCTATATGTTAGGCATGGAAAAGAAAATCCCACAGAGAGTTGGAGGTACTATCAGCATGCCTATAGGAAAAGCAAAATAAGAAATATGGGCATGATTCTTTGAATTTCTGAACTTCTGAACCTCCTGAATTTCTGTGGTTTACCCCAAACCATAGGTCTTATTTTCTAAAATTCATTAATTTTTCCAGCCTCCCTGAAGGTAGAATACACCTATCTTATCTTGACTAGAGCAGTGGTGGGGTCAGAAAAGGGTAGCAAGAAGGATTAGTGCTGCAAAATAAAATCCGTATGAAGACTGACTGACATGATCAGGACTGAACAATTCAGAAGGGTGGATGAAAGAGAAGGCACTGTTCTATCACTTTAGTGATTGCTGGGACAAAGAATTGCTTTAGAACTGAGCATTTTTTTATCATCATTTCTCACAAGGAAAACAAGCAGCATACTTCACAACTGATAAAAGGAAGCTTTTTTTTTAAGGAAGTATATGATTGAAATATGTAGAACTTGGCACAACGAAACACAAGCCCAAAAGCTTTGCATAATTTCAAAAATAAAAGAATATTAATATTAGATAACAGTCCTTTTATGTATTTCAAAAAAAGAAACATAGCTTTGCATTTCACTACGTTTTCTAAACATGAACTATTGAAAGCTAGACAAAAATCACCTTTGGAGGAATAATTGCATCATGATTTTTTGCATAATATCTTACAGTTCTGAAACATTTTTTTCCAGTAATGTCAAACAAGAGATTGCAACCAACCTGCATGCAGATCATCTAATATGATAAATGATGAGTGACAACAAACAATATTTCTGTTAAAAGTCAAAAAAAAATGTTTTTGTATTCATCTTAATGCACAATTGCTTAGTTATGCTCACAATAGCTAGAAACTGCTTATTCGATAAGAATATTCAAAGCTATGGAGTTCAAGTTCAGTGCAGGTGACAGTGACAGGACTTTTGTGACACATTTTGTAGGAAGTTATGGAAAAGGAGGGAGCTGGCTATATTGTCTGTACAATTACGGTACAGACAACATTAAGGATCCTGGGATTTAAGCATTAGGTGTTTACTTGCCAGAAAACAGGGTTGAAGACTAAAGTTTGATTGTGCTTCCTGTTCAGCATGCGGTTAGAAACTATGGTGAGTGAATTACTGTTTCTTGTGTGTCTGTTTTCAAATGTGTATCTATCTGCCCAGCTGGGTGACAGTAGTCAGAATTGTGAAAATTAAACATGCAGTTATAAATTTCCATAATTACTAGTTGTCAGTATAATTTGAAATAAACTTGGGAATATTTTATGAGAATGTTGCTTGCTCCTCTGCTTCAGTCTCTGAACTGCAAATCTTTATCTTCTGAACTTTCTTCTCCTGACCTGTCATGCTCAAAGCCTGTAGCTTTTATATTCTAAATATATCTGTATCTGTGATTACCTTCTCTACTGCCTTTATTTTCTTCTATGCAGGTTAGCTGCTGTTGATAACTATGGTTTTGGGATTGGCTTATTCTGTTTGGGAACACTAGTTCATTTTGGTTGTAGAGTATCTTTTATTGACCATAGTGGTAATTCTCTGAATGTCTACTTGCTACAGTGGTTTTGATTTGAACAAGATTTTTTTATTACCCATGGCTTGGATATTTTAGTGATTCTACATCAATTCATTCTTCAATAAAGAGAACGTATGCTGGGGTCTCTTTTCCATGCATTCAGAAGGATATACAGATCCTTCACTATAAAGAGTCTTTTGCTATTTTGCAAACCGCAGGATATTTCTTTATGGTGATGGTTGGCTTCAAAAAAGTTTATTTCTTTTTCTATATTTAAAAATAGCAGATAGAAAACTAGAATTTAAGCCATGCACGTAATAAAGGAGCTGAAATGTCACCACAACAAAATGTACTGCTGTTAATCATGTGCAATAAAATCATGTGGAGAGCAGGTTATGGATTTTCCATACTGCAAATAACAAAGTCCCATAATGCATCCCTCACTTAAATTATGCAAAAAAACTCTGAGCTATGCACTGGTCTGTGACTGAAATCTGAACATGGCACTTAATGTGCATGGGTCCTTGAAATCTAATTTGACTGTGATATAAAGTGATTACAGTTTCAAAGGGTAATTTTCTCAAAGATAACGTGAAAATTTAGTCGACAAGGCTTCTATGACATGGAATCACAAAAGGTTTTATGAAGTCCAGCTGACTTAATCTTTTGTAGGTTGTTTGATTACCATGGCCGCGTCCCTCCACCACCCCGTGCAGTGATTCCACTGAAGCGTCCTCGTGTGGCTGTGACAACAACTCGCAGAGGCAAAGGGGTTTTCACCATGAAAGGAGCATCACGATCCACCTCAAGTGGGGCTTCATCCTCAGGATCCAAATGTGAGTTACTCGTATTAGTTGGATATTACTGAAACAATGATCATAGTAATTTTTGCGAGCAGACAGCTTCCACTATATAGCTTTGTTGTAGTCATTTCCTACCTTCAGCCTTTAGCATTAAAAACTGGTTTGATTACTAAAGCTGCCATGCCTGCACACTGACATAACTTTTGAAGGAAATCCCTTCAAAAGCATTTGACCTACTCCCTTGGCCTCAGAAGAAGCATATTTAAAATCTGTCATCCTGACTGCTTATGCAACATGAGGTCTTGTGAACAGCTGATAATAAAGAATAGCTATTAATCTTGTTGTAGACAGATGCACACTGATTTCTGTGAAAACTTGAGAGTTATATGTGAGCTGGTGGGGGGTGAGCTAGGGGGGGCGGGGGAGGTTTGGTTATGTGGGGGGGGGTGGTGGCAGATTCCTTTGAAGGTAGAAAGAGGCAGTGTCTTTGTCTGTTCTAAAGGGATTGGCAACTTGGGGCTGTTCAACCCTTCTTTAGTGAGTTGGCCTTAGAAAAGCTGATGAACAACAGACATTCCCTCCTCCATGCTCACCAAGCTACCCAGCCCATAGTATGTCCCAGGAACTTCATCTTCCTCTTCGTGCATCTTTCAGCACCCACCTGTCTTCCCCTGCCCCTTATGTGGAGTGATACTGTCCTTGGAAGCGTCACTGGAAGAGGAAGAGAAAGATCAGGTAGGGATCAGATATTAGAAAGAATGAAGGGAGTTCAATAAGACACTTGCAGTACCAGACTGGCCAACAAAGCATCATGTTGTCTTACACACAACCATTAAATGAGTCCACCAACAGTACATCTTACTGCAAGAGAGGTTAATTATGGCATCAGCATGAGCCAATTATATGCTTTGCTTGAATAACATATCCAAATCTCAAACACAAGCATCTAACAAAGAAGATGGACCTCTAGTGAGGCCACTAGGATCCACTCTTGATCCTGTTGTATGAACTGATGGTATCAGAGACCTTGAAAGAAAACATGTAATAGACATGCATAAAAGAATGGAAATGTGATAAACAGAGCTAAAGATAATGTTACCCAAGGAACAAGAAGCTCAAACAATTCCTTGGAAAGGATGACATTCTGAAAAAGAGAAGTTCTGTGGGCTGTATAGTTGAATCACACACAAGTCTGCAGTGAATGAATTGGCTAGATGTCCATTACCAATAACAAGAGCTTTGACACCTAGCACAGAGGAGGACATCTAAATTTAGGTGTCATATTATGCAGCTCGCTCACACTCTATGAGAATGTCTGGGAGGAGCACTACTTCCTTTGTTCTCTGGCAGATGAACACGAGCCTAGACATTTTCATATGCATCTTGAATTAATCCACTTGCCCATAGCTACTTTTTGCCTCCAGACTTTAAGTAATGAATTATGATTCCTCATATTAATTTAAAAGAAAGCCTACAGCTCCAGGTCTTCGCTTTAGTAGATTTAGAATTTAAATTATTTTGTTAGTCTTTTCCAACCCTTGAATCTTCGGGTTTTCGCACAGTGAAAAAAAGCTTTAGTAAGCATATACACATACAGATTCATACATTAGATCTCCTTTGTTCATGCTTTATTGTTCTTATCCATATGAAAATACAACAGTACCACTGCATTCAATTCACCAATTGTCCTAAAGTATGGTCTAATAAGAATGAACTATTTAGATTCAGTTTGCCTTGACAAGATGAATTATTTTCAGGTAAGTTTTTTATGTATATATTGCTCATTGTCCAGAACAAGAATAAGCCCAAAATTCTTCTAGAGAGCTGAGGACGTTAGTAAATCCCAATAGATGTCAAGGAAATAATCTCACCCAGAATCCTGGATTTTCATTGTAGTGAACGGGACCATATTACATTATCATGTAGATATCTGTTCCTCAGAATAATCACCAAATTTGGTTTATTATTTATTCTGTATTTCAGAAATATTTTGTGGTACTATGTCAGGACTTCAGTAATGTGTAACATAGATTATAGCATTCAACCCTAATCTGAGTACCCATACCCACTTGCTGTGAGACCTCTAAAACACTGCCTGCGTAACATGGCAAATGTTGCAGAACCTGTAAATTATTTAATGGAAGTGAAATCAGGAGTGCAGAGATCCTAACAGACAGTGTTATGTCCCAGTGAAAGTATCCTTCAGTGTATTCAGGTATGATGTGAATTATAAAAATGTCAGTCTTAGTGCTCCAGTTGACAAGATCATCTTTGGATACATTTCTCTAACACTGGAGAGTTGCAAGAGGTATCACTAGAAATGTGGGCTGATGTTTTGACCCCTGCTGGGTTTATACCCTCAGTTCATTACAATGGCAATTGGAACACAACTGCAGAGACTATTTATTGTGCTGGAATAAATTGCAGAAAATATTATTTCTGCATGCAGCACACCTTTAAAAGGAGTCAGACACACAGTACGCAGGCTTTCATGCTTGATTTCCCCATAGAATTACTTCCCTTTTTGTCAAGTCCAACCAACCCATCATGAAGGTAGAAACATGATTTTGTTGACTTGGACAGGAATGTAATCAGCTTATTTTAAGATGTTTATCACAGAAATAACCGAGCCATTCCCTTAGGGGCTTCAAGTTGGAAAGTAGAGAAAGTATGTTTTGTGGCTTCTTTTGCCATTTTCTTGGAAAAGGTGGTTATATTGAATTGTGGGATGAAGCAAGTTGATATTTTGTTGCCCCTTACTCTACACTGCTAATCTGAATCCCTTGAACTAATGCACTGTTGATTCTAATTGTAATTTGTTGCTAGTTAAAGAAAGGATCTCTTCAATAAGAGGAAACAGTTTGTGGAAGGAAGCCATTTCAGAGTTTAATGAAATTCAAGACCATAAAACAGCTTAATCACAGGTTCAGAACTAACTGTGTCAAAATGGTATTGGCTATGCTTGAAAGATTTCACCCTAAAATAGCAAAACTCTCCTGAGATGACATCCCATAATAGACTTTTCAGTTTTAAGTAGAAATCTCATAGGCAGAACTCTTCTCATAGCTGTTCTCTACACTCAGACTGGATCCAGAAAATGAACCCATACATGTAGTATTAAAGGTCAAAACACAGGGGACCCCTCAATGGAATTACCAGGATTAGAGGGACTCACTTCTGAAAACCATCAATCCAAAAACAGAAGTTTGTTGTGGCACACAGCAAAGACGTTATAAAAACAATACTAAAAATGCCTTGCTCATTGATGAGTACATCTGCAAAAATAATGTCTGCCAGTGCAGTAAATTCATGTTCTACCAAAAATGACAGTATGTGTTCTACTTTTTTTTCCAAAACACAAAATAAGTTATGAGGATTTTATTTCTTTCCTGAATCAATAACTTCTCAAGGATCAGTGTACAATTTTTTATTTTTTTCTTTTTAACTCCAAAGACTAGAAAAAATAAATCAATATTTCCACATTATCGTAAGTAACTCACAGAATGAAACATGTTGGTGTAGAAACTACACAGTATTTCTTCAGGTTAATAGTAGGAAGCAGCAGATGCAGATTGCTATTTAGAACTGGAAAAAGCTCACTTTTCTGAAAATATAGAAACTGAAGCTCTTGGAGTATGCACTTTCATTTCACACATTTGAAAGCAGGAGGAAAACACTAACCAAATTTTGTATACCCTGTGCATTGAGATTAAGGAGTAGACAAAAGATGTTACAATAGATACTGAATTATGCTTTTAAATTAATTCACTTTGAGTCATATAGTTTATATTTAGATTCATAAATTAACCTATTTTTCAGTGAATTCTAAACTAATACAATATGATAAAAATATTGTATATTAAACATGAAAGGCTTAGATAAAATACATGACATTTCTTTCCAAAGAAATCTAAATCATGTTTTGTGGATGAATCAATTTGTAGTTATGGCAAAAAATGTTTCACAAATATAGCTGTAATTCAACAGTAGCACTTTCATTTCTAAAAATGCGATTTATTTCAATTTTAAATGTCCTGTTTTGAGCTGGATGCAGTTTGTCTCCTTTGGTGCTAGATGCTTCAGTGAAAGATGCGTTCTGGAAGGCCCTTGTATTCCTGGCAGAGGGATGGAAAGGGTCACTGAATCTAATTCCTTACTGTTGCAAGTAGCCACATCATCTAATCCTTTAAGCTCCATCTTAAAGTTAATTAAGGTTTGGGTTTTGTCTGTCTCTTATTTCTTCTAGTTTCCATTTAAATTTGTTTCTCATTTGTTCATATCCATTTCTGCCAACACTGTCTTAGCTTAAAAGTTTTATTTCCTTTTACCTTCTTTTGCCTCAGGCAAACAAGCAAAACTTCTGTCACACTACAGGCTTTCCATTCTCATGGTCATCTTCATGGCCTTCTCCCCACGTACCTGCTCGAATTCAGTGTTCACCTGTACACACTATTCCAGATGAGCTCTCACCAAGTCCATGTAAAACAGCATTGTACTTCTCCATCTTTAACAATACACCATTTGACACATCTTAGCACTGCATTTTCTTTCTCATGTCTCATGCCTGCATTATAGTGATAGCCTATTGTCAGCCTGAGATTACAACTATACCAAGGATAATTCTGTCACTGTCTTTTTCTGTTGATGAGCCTTGATTCATTATTAATTTCTTCCCCTTTCAAAACATGCATTTCTGACCTTCTGGCCTTTGCTTATCTGCTAATAGGGAAAAAAAATTCAGTAAGCTACTTTATTTTCCTATTCTATTACTCAAAAGCAGATTAACAGTTCTGGCACATGCAGCTCTGGTTTCATGTTTATCAACTGCTTTATTTCTTGCCTGAGATCAATTTTTAAAAAAACAAACTGTGATGTTTTGAAGGAGAATTTATATACTCAAAACCAGGACATCTGAAATACAGTATTTAAAGTCTTTACATTTTGTCTTTGTCACAATACTGGGTTTAAAAAGTCTAAAGTTCTTCCCAAGCTCTATTTGACAGAAACACAAAAGCAGAGAATGGTTGATGCTGAAAGGGGTCTCTGGAGCTCACCTGGTCCAACTGTCACACTCAAACAGGGTCACCTACAGCAAGTTTCCCAGCACTGTGTCCAGAAGACTTTTGAATATCTCCAAGGATGGAAATTGCATAGCCTCTCTGTGCAAGTGTTTGACCACTCTCACAGGGGAGGAAAAAAAAAAAAAAGAAAAAGAAAACAGAAAAGAAAAGAAAAGATAAAAGAAAAGAGAAAGGAAAAGAAAAGAAAAGAGAAAAGAAAAGAAAAGAAAAAGGAAAAAAAAAGCTATTCCTTGAATTTAGATGGAATTTCACATGCTTTTCTTTGTGTCTATTGTCTTTGACATGTTAGTGGGCTCTACTGAAAAAGTCTGGCTTTGTCTTCTTCATTCTCTCTTATACTGGGGAGACCAGAACTGGACACAGTACTCCAGATGTGGCCTCACAAGTTCTGAGTAGAGGAGTATGCTGGTTTTGGCTCGGGTACAGTTAATTTTCTTCATAGTAGCTAGTATAGGACTATGTTTTGGATTTGTGAAGGAAAGAGTGTTGATAATCCATGGATGTTTTCGCTATTGCTGAGCAGTGCTTACACTGAGTCAGGGTCTTTTCTGCTCCAGTGAGTAGGCTGGGGGTGCACAAGAAGCTGGGAGGGGGCACAGCTGGGACAGTTGGCCCCAGCTGGCCAGAGGGGTATTCCATACCATATGACATCATGATCAGCAATAAACTAGGGAGAAGGTTGACCAGGAGGCCACTGCTCAGGGGCTGGCTGAGCAACTGTTGGTTGGTGGTGAGCAATAGTTCACATTTGCATCGCTTGTCTTTCTTGGGGTTTATTTCTCTTTCTTTGTTATTTTCCTTTTCTTCTTCATCATCACCATTATTATTGTTACTATTATTTTTGTTGTTCTTGTTATTATTATTTTTGTTTATTTATCTGTTAAACTGTTCTTATCTTAGCCCATCAATTTTCTCACTTTTACCCTTCCAGTTCTCTTCCCTCCCATCCTGCTGGGGGCAGGGAGTGAGCAAGCAGCTGTGTGGTGCTTAGTTGCCAGCAGGGGTTAAACCATGACAACGATCATTTCCCTCAACCTGCTGGCAACACTTTTAATGCAGCCCAGGATGCTGATGGCCTTCTTTCCTACAAGGGTGTACTGCTGGCTTATATTCATCTTGTTGTCCATCAGGACCCTTCATAATTTGTCTTTAGTAATTGCTGCTTACTAAAGAAATACTCAGTCCAATATAACTGAGAGTGGAATTTCTCTAGGAGAATGATTTTGAAGATTTGTGCAATTCTCTGCAAATTGAGACAATAAGCGACTCAAATAATTACACCATCAAAATGCTGGAAACAGAGTGGAAATTTGGAACTTGTGCAGATCTGTTGAAAAATCTTTCTCCTTGTTTCTTTCAGTGCTTTTTAGTGTTAACTTGAAGTGATTGACTGTATGATGGAATCACCTCATTAAAAGTGAATGATGAATTACAGATTCAGTGACCAAAGCTTGAGGAAACAGTTTTGGCATAGGGAAATTTTGCAAGGTAGCAATAAAGATCCTCAGTCATTTATAGCACCTTTGTTGTTATTGAATCCTCACTGTTGTGTCTGTGTTCCCTTTGGTGCAGCCTTCTTCCCAAACCGGTTTCTCACTGAGACACTACAGAGAAGCCCCTGTGAAGCAGAAGGTTTGACCTTAGTTGAACAGTAACCCTATATATGTGCCTGTTTCCTTACCAAACTCAGAAGTGCAAATGCTTTCTGCTTTTTTTTTTAGACTGGGAACAAATACCATTAGGTCCTTGCAGTGTTGATTCTGACTTTTGACCTTTTGTCCTTGGCAAGCCTGCTTTTTTGTCAGCTCAAGGGAGTACCTCTAACACAACAGTTTGGCCACACGGGTTGTGTTGCCAGCTGGCTCCATAGTGAGCTCCTGCAAACACTTACCACTTCTCACTGGGCAGATTCACACCAATTCACCCTGAAATCTGTGCCGCCTTCCTACCTCAGCATGGACCAGCCACTGCCCCTGGGGAAGCAGTAACCTTCTAAATATACAGTTGCCAGAATCTTAACATTTTGTTACATATTTGGGGGATTGGGCAGTGACCCGTTATTTCTCTAAGAACATTTTAAGGCCTTGCTCTATAAATATACAGAATAATTCCATCAAATATTATATAGCATGTAAGGGTCTAGCACAAAGGTTACTTTTAAGATTTGTTCCCTAAGTCCTACCATGCATTCAACAAGAGATCAGAGGTTTCATAGTATCAGATATGCAATTTCTTAATGTAAGCACATGATTAAACAAGTTCGTTACTGCATATAGCAACCTACTGCCTTTAGCTGACTTGTTATTAACTATAATCCATATGACCCAAACTCTAAGATAAAAATCCTTTGTTCTACCTCAGTGAATATCCTCCAAGTTTGCAATAAAGCCTATTTTGAAGCAAACACATGCTCACTACCACTGAAGCAGGCAGTATCTTGCCACTTCATCATCAGATATTGACTGTCCTATAAAAAATACCCACAACACACCATGATAGGATACATGTCCAAGAGTCACTGAACAGGACTGATACAGCAAGATGCAGCCAAGAGAATCTTTGGACAGAAAGGGAATGTGTCCTTCTCCATGGCAGAACATCCCTTTTCCCATGCTCACTGAAGTCCCTCCGATTGCTCTGGTTCACACACCAAAGTCAATGCACATCTTCCTTCAGCAACAGTAAGGGTGGATAACTAATCCTGCTCAGTGCTCTTCCATTGTCAGTCCCTCACAGTTTAAGGTCATGGTCCATTTCTTCCTACAGGAGTTGTAAGAGTAACAGCTGTGTTACCTACTCTTGATCTTTATAAATGGCTTTATTCTCCCATGCTAGCACAGGCTCCTCATTTTCTCCTTTTGGCCTTTTCAACATGATATCCTAGTATAAACAGGGCAAGTGGATTTGTTTGGACTATCGTCTGAGCACAAAAACATATCCTGATAATGCCAGAATAATGAGGTCATTCATGAGTCCTGCAGAGCTCTTTCTTCTGAAGCCAAAACACTGCCAAAGAAAGCAGTTACTCCTTCTTCTGTTAGACTATGGGAGTGCAATAATGAGCATAAATGAAGAGCGATGCAATGCAACAAAGAGCTGGAAACTTCAGCTCTTAATTTATAGGTGTTGCCTCCATGTCCCTGGATGTGATCATAAAAAGAAATATTTTCGTATGTTATCCACAGCTGGAAAAGTACAAGAAACTAGCAGAACTGAAAGCTTTTGAAGAAATAATACTTAACACCTTATTGTAATAAAGTTGTTGACTGGAATGTAATATTGCATTCCTGGCTGCCCTAGCATTTATGTTACCATGCACTCTTGTGAAAAATACCTACTGCTACCATGAGGAATCTTTTTATTATTGTCACTATTATTACAAAATAGTCCAGCAAAATAGCATTTCAAGACTGTGAACTGTCAGTCATATCTGAAGTTTTTTTTCACTATATGCTGTTTTTCAGTAAAAGTTACATGAATTTTCTAAGAATGCCCTTGAGATGTTTTGCCTGAAATACTTACTAGAGCAATATACTTCACAGAACCTCTTGCCATTAGGGTTTAGAATCCTGTGATTTCCTAGGATTCAGCATTTTTAGCTCATAATGTTCATTTTACAAGTTAAATCTCTGAAAATACTGACAGAAATGAGAGAGTAGACTTTGTACTACAGAGGAAAGAAAAAAGAACATTTATTTCATGGGGGGTTGCAAGTATAGTTTATTTCACGTTTTGCATCTTTGCTCTCTTTCCACAGTGAAATCAGATGAGTTGCAAACAATCAAGAAGGAATTAACTCAAATCAAAACAAAAATTGACTCCTTGCTAGGAAGACTGGAAAAGATTGAAAAGCAGCAAAAAGCTGAAGCAGGTAGGTGAAAGCAATTTGTAGTCAAATGAATTAAATTAGAACTTAGTTATCAGTCAAGCAGACAGACCAGGGAGAACGGAAGCCTTCCAGAAATTTTTCTACATCATGGAGGCCTGAAGCAAGGTAAATTAACTCTCTGGTAGATCTATTGGGAGGATAAATTAATATTCTTCACAGAGCACGCAACATCATTTCAAGATTTGTTTTCTACAGTGTAGTATGTGGGGTGGGGGGAAGAATAAAATATTCCAAACTTAGATGTCTGGAAACAAAACATCACTGAAAAATTCACTGGACAGAATAAAGTTAGAGGTTGTTGACTTTGGGGGTGTTTGTGCTATCCACATTAAGAATTATTAGATAGTCTGTACCTGGAATTATTGCCTGGGCAATAGACAATACTTACAATTTACAGCAAGGGAAGTTCCTGTTTGATATAAGGAAAAAAGATGCAAGACTGTAGTAGCTCCATCTTAGGATATGTTCAAAACCCATTGGTCCAAGGTCCCATGGACATGGACCAAGCTTTGAGTTTGGCCCTACTTTGAAGAGGGGTTGGACTTGGAGAGTCTAAAGATCTGTTCCAGTCAAAGTTATTGTGTGAAGCTGTGGCATCTCTGTAAACCTGCTTGTACCTCTAGTTCAGCTTTTCTCTGGCTTGAAATGTTATGTTTTGAGGCAAACCTTGGGAATGACAAAATCCAACACTACTTTTTAATTTGATCAAGATCTTTATTTCTATCATTGCAGAGAACATTGTGTTAGCTGAATGATCTCACCTGGCAGCACTTTAAAGCCATGCTGAGCAGTTATAAGGGATTTATAAGGTTGTATTTTCACCACAGTATATATAGAAAACCATCTCAATCCTTTACCACTATCTATATTGTATTACCTTTGCTATTTCCTTATAAATCACACAGTATATCTCTGTACAGGGGCTGTGTACTAGCGAGGTGATTTTGATGACAGCCAGCGGGGAAATGGAAGCTTTATCTCATTAAAAATCTCAGTGTTCCCCCTCCCCCCTCCCATTCTCTGATGAAAACTTTTTATGTATTTTGTTTGAAGTGTGTGAAACAAATTCTGCCTCAGAATCTGCAGTTGCCTGGGTGTCTTGGCACTCAGATTTGTGTCCCTTGCCTAACTCAAACCTGTACATGGAATCAAAAAGACCCAGCATGACACATGAGTTCCATCAAGACTCTAAAACATTGGTGGGAATTAGCAGTTGACGTTTATGAACCTGACACCAGCAAAATAGATAGATAGATCTGGATCCCATGTGCCTGCCCTATTTCCTGATCTATCATGGGGGTATCTCTCTGAACCCAGAAGTTTCCTGCTTGCTTTCAGAAATCACTCTAATGAATGTCTTCCTAGGACAAAACATTACAGAAAAATATTTTGTGGTTAACAATTTAAAAAAAAAAAAAACAACAAACAAACAATAAACAACCCAAATCAGCTCTTTAAAAAAAGCTCTTATATTTACAATAATCTTTTAAGTTGGCAGACAGGGACCAATCCCTCAGCTGTTAGACTTTACCCCACAAAACATGTTGAGTGTTCTTTTCCAAGTCTAAGGTAAATCATTAGACCAGAGTGTGCTTATCTCTTTCAGGAGAACCATACACAATATGCATTCGTTATATTCTATTTTGTACTTTATGCAAGTTAGATAAAAGTTGGTACCACCAGTGAAGTTGTAATTGCAACGCACTCCATTGAATCACTGTGTACTGAAATGCTCTGAGATGGTACATTCCTACTTCAGGGAGCTTTTATATAAAATCCATTACTATGCAAAACAACCTGTATGTCATTGTACTTTGGGTATCCAATTTTTGCTTTTGCTGAAGGACTGTAGTGAACGCATTTAAACAGAAACCAGCTCAAAGAGGGAAACATCAATTTGTATTGAATCATACGGTTATGCCTTTTGAAGACAAGCAATGAATAATATCCTCAGAGATTAAAAACCGATTTCAAATTGTTGATGTTTTTAAACATCAGGTGCAGAACCCATCCCCCATATGCCTTGCCTCTCATTGGAGGATGTGAGGAGAAAAAACACCTCAGACATACCAGTAAACCTGGATTCCCACTTAAGTCTCCTGAGGTGACGAAAAGGGTTGTGCAGCCTGGGTGATTAGTCCACAGATGATTGCTTCATCAGTAAAAAGATTTGTGTAAGATAAAGCTATACCAGTAGCTGAACTATTTCATTTATCGTGCCAGATGTGAGATGATTTTGTTCCTTCTCTATGGTCGGGCAACGTTATTTCTTACTTTCCTCTGCCAGAAGGTGTGGCCTCACTAAGACTGGAATCAGGGAGAGGATGTATGTGCCAGTTACACAAAACAAAAATCAAGCCACCACCTTGCCCTTTTGGTTAAGTTGCATCACTCTCATGAAGAATATTTAATTATTAATCCTAAAAGCTATACATCTGGAGGAATATGATAGGTTAAACAGACAAGCTGGACAAGCTCAGTATATACATTGGTTACTGCTCTACAGCTGCATGAAAACTCTTCCAGTAACAGCTGATGTTCTGTCTTTTAATATTATCAATGCCTGATCACTCCAATAGGGGGAATATAGATAAGAGGATTTCATAGAGAAACTGCATGGATAGGTCCTCTGTTTGTAAAAATCTGAATCAGGAAGCCAGGGATAAGAAGTTGTTCTGAGGTGAAAAAATTGTTAGAGGAGAATATTCTCCCTGTAACATCAGAGATGGGTGCCAAAAGGTAAAACCTTAAGTTTAGCTTCTTAACTTAGATGTTGAGCTGGTATTTTAAACTGCTCTGAAGAACCCTGTCTATGTTCTCATTCAGACAATTGAGTGACCTAATTTTCTAGCAGCTGTATCCTAGGTTTTCCCATTTAAATGTATTAAGTTCGTAATTTCAGGAACCCTTTTTGAAAGCCTTGACCAAAGTTGATTCAGTTGTCACTGCCACAACTGGGTTAATCTTAGAAGTGGCTTAAGGCAGAAGGTGGTGGGGCAGAAGGTGGCAGGCATAGCTGATTCAATCCACATTTCCTTGAAGAGTAAGGCAAGTAACACAATGACTTATAACTACCATGGTATTGTATAAAGCACAGTATTGTATAGATGTCTTTTTATTTTTTAAGTCCAAGAATCCTTCTGAAGAAATTATGTGACTCAGGGACTAAGCTTAATTGTTCTATGTCTTTATTAAATTAATTTGAAAAAGAGGGACTGAAGACTAACAAAGACTGAAAAGATGAATGTAAGTTGCAAAATAAATTTGCAGAGGCAGAAGGAAAGACAAATGCCTAGGTTTAAGATACAGAAAAGTACGAGCAGATTTTAATATTACATGCAGCTGCTAATAATTTATAGTAAAATAATAATATATTCATAGAGCTGAAAAATACAGAGCTTCACAGGCATTTGCAGATTCATTGGCTGTGCAACAAGATAAGTGATGCACTAGTGGTGTTACAGAACAGTCAATCTAACAAAGGGATGGTTTTGTTCTAGAAATTTGATCATTGATGGGTATTGTCACCCTCAAACTGAAAAGACATTGGTATTCGAGCTATGTGCAACCAATGCTCTGACCCATATTCACTTTGATTACATAAAGCTTTTCATCTAAACTCCTGATGTGCCTAGGAATAAGACTCTGATCCCTCCAACTACTCTTCTGGCCAGTCTGTCTATGTCATTCCTCCCTCAATCCTCCTCTGGGCTTCTGCTGGCTGGATGAAATTCCTCAGCACATCCAGGAGCCTCACAATACATAATCACAACTATGCGACTATCTGCAGTAAGCCAACCGGGCCAGATCCTCTGGGCCTCCATGGAAATGGTCTTTCTTGTCACTGCTTTGCAGAAATTATAGGAAGCCTATATTTGGGTAATTGGAGGAAGGCATTCTCCTGGGCTAAGGCACATTATACCAATGGGGGAAACATAAAAAATACGTTCAGTTTCCTAGAAGGATTTGTTGATTATCTGTATGGTTGTTGAGATATATTCACAGCAAATTCAGACAAATCCTTGTTCACTTATTGGCAATTAACAGCCTTCTGCTTCTCAGAGCATAGAGATTTATGCACTTCTCATTAGCTGCAGATAAATAAATATACAATAACTATGCCAACTGGATTCCCACAGCAAAGCAAAGTCCAGAAAATGAAAAAGCTGGATCTGCTGGTAAATCAAGCCTTCATCCACTGCATGGGATAGATGAGCATGTTGGTACTACGGTTGATTTATGCATTAATTTTTGAAAACAAGGGGTTTGATCATATTTATCTGGTAGATATTAACACATTGATTTTTACAAAACCAGCACTTCTGGAGGGCAAAAGCTTAGGTTTCTTCCTCGGAGCACTTTTCTTTGCCATCAATAGGGAAGGTTGCTGAATCTCTACAGAGTATGTTTTCCTTACAGAAGCTCAAAAGAAACAAATGGAAGATAATGCTGATTTGATTCAAGAGGAGTGCATATCAGAGAATGCAGATAACTCTACAGAAGAGCCAATTGAAGGAGGGCCAGATGCAGATGGGGATGGAGAAGATATGACTGATGGGATAGAGGAGGATTTTGATGAGGATGGCAGCAATGAGCTGGTAAGGAACAATCATGCCACGTCCATCTATACAGTTGCTACAAGTAACCACAGAGAAACTACAATCTGGGTTAAAAAAATAAGCTCACAGCAGTGCTCTGATGTTCTGTAACTAGTGCTTAGTCCTACATTCTTCATATACTGTAGTATCAACTAAACATAGGGCCCCCCGAGGAGAAACAAGAAAAATCTGTTCTACTACATTTAATGATTTTAGAATGTACTTTAAACTGGTTTACATTTATTATTTCACATTTAATGAAATGCAGATGAGAAAGGAAAGCATGGTGTGCTTTTTTTTTTTTTTTTTTTTAACCGGAACATTTCAAAATTAAATAAGATTCTGGAACAGACAACTCCTGTTAATAAACAAGTGCTTCTTCATAATCCCCAGTCCCTGTCTTCCGTGTGTAACTTCTGCAGGCTATGTTGTCAGACAGATTTTTTTGATGAAGGGATTTTTCCTTAAAAAATGTTTGGCTACAAAATTGTTTAGTTTTCAGCCTGAGCCTGCACCTTTCATGAAATGTCCATCACATTGTTAAACTTCTAAGTTCATCTAGAAAAACATTAAAAAACATATTGAAAGTCAGTTTTATACTTTTTTATTCATTCCTACTAAGAATGCATCAGTCATATTGTTTGAGACTGTATAATCCTCTCCCTCTCTTCCCAGCTTTCATATTCTTCTGCTTTGAGCAGAAATCACTTCTCTTGCTCAGTGTCACTGTCCCTGCTTGCTTTCTAACATGCATTTAATCATGTGTGCACTGTAAAAGTCATTCAGTGAAGCCAACAGGAGTCAGTTTGCAATGGCCATGGCTGAACCAGCACCAAGTCTGGAGTACGAAGGCATGCGAATAACCAGCGTTTTGCACTGCTGACTGCAAACACAACTTAAAACTACTGCTAATTTGAGGGTTTGTGTCCCTTTTGCCAGCACAAGGCCTTTTTGAAATTAGAAATCCTGAATGACATTATGCCTAGAAGAAGCTACTACAAACTGAATGCCCTCATCTTTTAAGATGTGGTGTAGAATAAGTGATATTATCACTTTTTCTTAAAGGAACAGGTTCTCCTGCACAGATATGAGTGATATTTGTAAGAAGCTGCCACTCTGAACCTGTAGGAAGTTGAAATTTTGTAATTAATTAAGTTGTACATATAATATCTCCCCACGGTTAGCACCTGATCAGCTGAAGTGATATTACCAATGGGGTGACCACAGTTTAACAAGACTGGTGGGTTTTGCACTAATTAGGTGTCAGACTCCCTACTGCAGACAACAAAGTGGGGAAGATAATGTACAGTATATTAGCCTCTGATAGTTCAGTACTGTCATTTCACCCTGTAGGTATGACATATTTAGCATATATCTGCGCTATATAATGAAGCATGATGTAGAAGAATTTCTTCACCTAGCAAAGACCTAAGCAGGAAAGTTTCTAAGAAGCAAGCAGCACAGGAAGACTTCATTAGCAGTAAAGTCTGGAATCAGCACAGCCACATTTGCACACCGCTGCTTCTGAGTTCAAAAGATTTATATGACGGAATTAGTTGAAGTGCAGAGTGTTGCAGATGCGGCCCCAAAGACGGCTCAGAGGTCTGACCCACACATCTAAGGCTGCTCCAGTTTCTCTGAATGCCATTACTGAAGCCCCTTGGGCACAGGGAGGAGATGGATCACTGCACATGGAGAGCAGTGTCCTCTGTCCTGTGCCCTAGCACTCATAAATGATATCCTCCCCAACCCCAACATGCTGGTAACATGAAAGATCAAGGAAGAGCACTTATGTGTATCATCTTGGTCAGATGCAGCCTGTCCCAATGCCAGGGCAGTGGAGCCAGTCTGCCTCATGCCTTCCACCTTCCCAAACACTGGGACCCTCTAGCTGAGAAGCTAGCAGTATTGTAGACTTTAAAGCTCAGAACCACGATTCCCACTAATGTAAAATCCTTGTGCTTTTCATCCTCCCTTGCCATTTCCCTCAAGCTTTGGAAAAGGCCACTTCACCTTAGTTTTCCTCCCTGCTGCAATGGGTTAATAACCCTTTCTTCACTTTTTCTTTTGCAAAGCCTAGGGAGATCAGTGAACAAAAAGCTGCTGTGGATGAGTTAAAAGATTGCTCTACAAAGGATTATTTTTAAAACCCCTCAAGATATGGGTGTTTCCCATGGAAAGGCAATTTTAAATTGAACTGTGTCTCTTTCCTCTACAGTTTTTACCCAAACACTCAGCAGTATTGGCCAGTTATGTTATAATATGAACCTGATAAAGTTTATGATGCATATTGTAATTTACAATGTTTTTCACTTATGCTTACATATATTTATGTAGATTTAATGGCTAATTCCTGTAAGTTTTACTTCCTACTCCAATCACTGATAGCTATATAACTGGAAAGTAAATAAGAATACTATTAAATATATATAGTGAATACCCCAGTAGGAATACTTGAGATTTCAGTCTGCTTCTACCCATGCTGTGCCCTACTATCTGGCATAACCCTCTGTTTTGTGAAAAGTAAAATATATACATACACTTGTTATAAAACAAGAAGTCCTAACAGATGTTGTTCTGTTTTATGAAAGCTAACTTATTTAGGCAAAATAGCTGACTAAAAGCAAATGTGTTATTTTGGAATGGAGCCAGTTACAACTCATTTGTGGGGGGAAAAAAGGTTTTTTAAGCATGAAGTGTAATGTGAAACAATTAGGGCAAACTTTCCATGTGTAAAAACATAACCTTGGACTCAGAATAAGAAATACCCTTCCTAAAGGCATTTTTTAATGAAGTCTATAATCTTTTCCAAATATAAAGCTAAAGCGATTTAGGGTGATGATGATGAAAAGAAATTTTTTTTTTCATCACTAAGAGCAGCAGAGCAAATAGAAAAACATTTGAAATGGGCACAGCTGATGTTCTGAAGTCAGTTTACCACCAAACATTAGTTGGGAGTCCACCAGTCTGAAAAATATTATTAGAGGAAGAGAGGAACACGGCTTAACTTTAGATCTTAATCTTCTTTGCAGTGCTTCATATGTAGCCGTAAATCTCCTGCCAAGCCATTTGCCCATAACATGCTGCAGGACTTTTTGCTGAACACATTATTGTCGCCTCTTTTGTTTCCCCTGTGACCAGCCCTAAGGCTGTCAGTAGAGGGAGATGTTCAGGAAGGACAGGCCTCCTGCCAGAGTCCAGATGCTGCCAGCATGAAGAGTCTGAATCTGTGTACATGGATCTGCATCTTTGGACTACAGGACTCAACAATATATTTCTTTTTCTAATTCTAACTTGCAAAGGAAGTGACTGTGTAGGCTGTATGCTGTGGGTTTAGGTTGTAGGATCAGTTCTCTACATTCACACAGTCTATTTGGAGGAACGGTCACTGCACATTAACTGAGTGATGGCAGCTGTCCTCATGCCTGCTTTCAGCCTAGACCAACTGTAAAGAAACACAAAGTAGTTTAGCCTGCAGTCAGAGTTAAGTCAGGCATGGATTTAAGGATGCTTTAGCCTCTTCATTTGCCTGCCTGACTGCACACACAAAACCACATCACATTCAACAGCTGCACACCTTCTTCATCCACCATTTAGATCAGGATGTTGTTGGTCCCTGCATTGTCATTTTCTATGGACTGAAGACACACCCACAAACAGTCGTTATGGCCCAACTGAAGTGTGAAGAAGTTTTATGCCACAATAACTTGATTGTCTCTCTGAACTCTTAATTCAAGACATGCTGCATTTCAAGTTATCTGCTGCAGTCATCAAAACTCTTGGGAAAGTTTCTTCTGTAACAATTGTTTGCTCACAAATATCCCTCAGTAAGTGTCTCCAGTGCTGCAGACACTACAGCTTAAGGATCTGTTTAGAACAATCCCCAAGGACTTTTGATCCACTGACATACTGAAGAGTTCTTTAAATGGTGATTTCAGATACTGTGTACAGATGTCAAATAGTTGGCTTCAACTAGCTTAGTGAATAGCGTTACATGCTTCTCACCCACCTGCTCTTCCACTCCCCCTTGTACAAGGGCATGCAATAACATATTGTAGCTGTATGTACATATGAAATAATCACTAACTTGGAATGTAGCACCTGAGCTTGCTGTACAACTCATGTGACTTAAGTGATCATCAGAGACAGCTGGAGTGAAAGAAAATTTCAGCTCTATTTCTTTTGCTCCTATCAGATAAAAAACTAAGTAGCCAGTTATCTCAGATTTTACTGGGCCCGAGTCATGCTTTCTATCCACATTTCCATCCACATACAAGTTTCTACTTGCAGTGAATTAAAAACCTTCGTGTTCCTTCCTAGTGCAAATACATCCACTCTTACTGCTTTTAATCCAAACTGTCCCTCAACAGTGCTGTGAAGAAAGCAACATACCTACACAGCTTCCCATCTTGCCTTAGAGAAAACAAGCTCCTATGAAGAAAGATCTTTGTGCTTACTAAATTTGCCTCACACACAAATCACAAACAGGCCACAAATCACTGGAACACAGGTTGTGAGTGACATCAAGCAGTTTTCAGATGCCTGCCACAGCTTTAAATTGTAAGGAGTGGGAAGGAAAGCCAATAACCTCCTCTTATTCCTGTGGCTGCACAGCAGAGAGCCAAAAAGTCATCTGTGCAGCACAGTCCAACACACATTTTGATATTTGAGAAGCACCTTGGCCTCAATGCCTCTAAAACAAGCCCCTTCTTCTTACTAGAAACAGCATTAGCAGTATGTGGTGTGGCTGAGAGGATACAGGGAAAGCACTTTTGAATTAGTGTGCAGAGTGTTTTCCTTACCCTGCTTATTAAGCAGCTGGACAACCCAGTGCAGGCCCAGAGCATTTCATATAACTTCTCTGAACTTGTTTCAAATGGTGTTAATCTATCATCAACAAAGCACTGGCTGAAAATGAACTATAACTTATCATTGCAATCCCCTTGTAAATAACAAAGCTGGCATCCAATTAGTTACCTGAAAGCCTGAAGTATTGTAGATTTGGAAAAAAAAATGCTAATGCTTAATAAAATACCAACAAACTACTTAATTGGAATGAGTTATACACAAGCACTCATATCTATATTACATTGTCTGAGAAGGATAGTTTCTATCAAACTGTCAGCCTTTTGCAATAAATAACTATAATAATAATAGCACAGCGGTGGTTCAGTAGTTAAGCATTCAGTAGAGCAAACAGTGTTTTCTGGTAGAGCATGTGATCCCAGTGATTTCAAATGCAATAGATTTACAGCGTCATAACTCAGATCAGACTTTGGTTAGTGCTTGGCTGGAATTTGAAGGATATATTCACAGTTGCAGCACTGTGATTTTATGCTGGTGTAGCTACACTAAAAATAATGAAGCCACACAAGCATTAGATGGGAGTTCCACAATAATGAGTTACCTTTAATGAGATGTCTTGAGAGGCATTTTTATTAAATTATATCAGAAACAAAAGGTACAGAGACTGGGCAAGGCCCAGTTCTGGCTACAATGTAGATTTATAGCGGTTGTTTCAACAACAATATAGTTCCCTTTCTATTAATTATATTTCAGTTACATTTACCTCTCAAAGATATTTAATTTCTTACTCTTGTCCTTTCCCCCACCTCTGCACTGCATGCTTTCAGTCTATCAGAGTTGTTTCTAACATCTGATACAGAATCATGTTTCAGACATAAATAGCAGAAACTGCCGCAGATGAAAAACTCAAGATAATCCTCTTGCTGCACTGAGTTTCATGATGTAAAACTGAAAACATTATGATATCCTAATAGCGACATTTCTTGTGGGAAATGATGCAAATACCATTTAAATCAATGGAACCAACTAGTACTTTGGCTAAAGCTCATAAAAACAATTTCCTTTTGTCAGAAATGGGTGGTTTATATCACTAGAAGGACCATTATCAAAGGTATTAGCAAAAGTGGGTTTAATATGATGCTGTAAAAGTGTGCCTTAACAAAGTTCAATGGCAAGGTTCACTCTATTACTGTACAACATAGTTATTTGAACATTGATTCAAGACTACCAAGACTCAAATCGAATTTGCCCAGACAAAAACAAAGTTACCAAGGCACAAATTAAACTTACCATACTACAAAGTTATGCACAATATCGGTTGCTTACCAAAGATCTGCCATTGGTAAAAGGTCTCTCTGCCTTGAGGAGCAGCCTTGAGAGGCATCCCAGCTCCAGGGGAGATCACTGCCACGCAGCCAGGCTGCTTGGCTGGGAGAGCTCAAAGGCAGCTCACTGAGATCAGAATAAAGTGGTTGGTTTGTAGTCAAATTACATGCAATGGCAAAGCTAGGCATGAGATTCCCTGTACCCACAACTTTCTTTGTTCCTTGATAAATGAGTCTTGGAAAAGCCACTGCTATTCATGTGTTAATCGCACAATCAGTGTTCCAAACTCAGCTCATACCCATCGATGCTCAGTGGCTTATTCTGCTCCTTTGTGGGTATTCAGAGAACAGATTGAAACTAGAGGAGTCCTGGCTACAGCTCAGGCCATTACCTCTGGACCCTGGACCAAACTACTGCTAGTTTGGTTAAGTGGACAAGTGTATCCATCACACCTCTCCTATGAGTAGCTAAAGGGAAATAAATTTAATAGCAAATCGGTATGAAACAGTGAAACTTTATTTGCTTTCATTATTTTGCATAAGAATTGAACAACCAAAATACTCAGCAGAGAGCAGAAACAGAAAAGGAATAAGAATTTGCCTGATTAATTTAATGTTGTTTAAGCCCAGTTTTGCTTATCTCAAATAGTAAGGTTGATCAAATATGTGACTATGTGATAGGACTGATAGTACTTAATTTATTATTGCATTCAAACCAGATTTTTCATTGCCTTTTTAGGTACTTTTTTATTCTATCAATAGCATCTGGGCAGATCAGACTGACTCTTCTATTATCAGCAGAATTAGGCTGATTAGCATGTCAAAAAGATCAATAGCTACTGTGACAATATGCAGTTTGCTGAGTGCACTTATACAGACTACTACTACGAAAAAAAAAGGACAAAACTTTTAATTAATGGTAATGGCTGAAGCAAGGTTGGGCCAGAAATCCTATTCAGATTACTTTAAATATTGTTGAGACCAAGCAAAATTTAGTCTTTTCGATGCACTGAACATTTTTGGACTTCATTGAAATCTTGCTTTCAGGGGAAACATGAAGCTCTTCATTCCTAAGACAAATGAATAGGTAAAAGATTGTGTTCACTTGATAAATATCAGTGCAAGATGTTTGTACTTGAGCAAGCTAAGAAAGTCATTAGGGGCAGCACACCCGACAGATACTAATGTGTTGTACCTTCCAAAGCTGCAGTAAATCTAATAACCTGTGACTGAAAAAATGGAGGAAGTAACAAAAGCATGTCATGAAATCAAAAATTGTTAGAAACTTCCTGACATGCCCTTTTGTTATATTTAATATATGCAATAGCACAGTAGATGTGTTTGTTGTTCACACGCTATTGTATGAGTCATTGGAAAGGCCTTGCTGCCAGCTCCTCCTCCCCATTTTTCCTGGCAGTCAATTTCTTAGGGGAAGACTTCCTAAATGGTGTTCAAGGTTTTAACCAAGTTACTCCTGACTACATAATGTTTTTCTAATTATTATTTACATCCTATCCCCTACATGTCAACAGAGACCTGCAGAAAATGCAAGCACTGTTATCATACACTTGGTTTCTCTCTTTCTACTAGACTTCCCTTCCTGTAATTGCATAATTGTAAAATGAATGAGCAAAATAGTTTGCTCACCTTTCACATCTATTCCTCTGAATCTGGTCTATATTATTTAGTCCCCAGTTAGAAACTTTCAAAACATTTATTATGTAAATAACATAATTCATTTGCGGCCATTGGAATCTTAAAAAGTTGATGCAAAGAGCTTGAAAAGAATGTTTTTTTCTTCTGTTTATCTCTTTTTTAAGCAAAGGATGAAGAATCAGGAAGTTTGGGTCCCATTCTCAGCTTTGCCACTGAGCTAATGTGGTGGGCAATGTGTGTCAGCAGATCGAAAGTGCATGTAGACTCAGCCCCTTTTTCTGAGGTCAGGCCAAGAGGTGCCTTTGGCCTTAAAGCCAACATGTGGGAATGGAGCATTACCCAAATACATGGTTTAAATTTATAAATATTATATGCTTTCCAGTCAAGAAAATTGCAAACTTTGGTTTTGCCTGTTGAACAAAAAATTCACTCTTCAATGTATCTGTTTTACATTTACATTGCACCCTGCTATCAGTGGGAACTGCTTGAGGTTTCTGTCATCACTTAACTTCCTACATTTTCTGCTATGAGTTATTGGCATGGTCTCTCTTTCTGACGTCTGTCATATGCAAGGCAAGTCTGGGCACGTCCCTTTCAGATCCAGCAGGGTGAACATTAATAAGCCCTGCCAGCAACTTCCAGCAAAATGCACAGGCACAACAAGAGCAGGAGAAGTTGTGCATCATCTTCTCCTACATTCTGTCAATCCCACCAAGCACAGAATAACCATCTATGTTCAGGAGTTTAAATGGAGTATATCCTTACTGAGGTAATAAATGGGTGTAAATATTAAATGGAGGAGGGATTTTGTTTGTTTTTATTCCCTGAAAACCACTGTAAGAACTGGTCATAAAATAGTGGTATTTAGACTACCCCAGACAACCTGAACCAGTGGCTGGTCATAGCCCAGTGCTTCATGAGGCTAGTCCTAAGTACACTTAATTAAGCAAATGCCTGTCAATACAGAGTACGGGCTTGCATGTGGCATTTACAGCCTCATGGAATTTTGGCAATATGTCTGTTTGGAAACACTAGCATGGGAGACAATATATCTAATACATAAAAGAATTTTTGATTACTGCTTAATACGTTTTAATGTTTTTTTAGAAATTGTCTAAGTGTTTTGGGTTCAAGCTCATGCACTGCCTTCCTGTGGACCTGTGCTTTCAAAGAGTAGCTTGTGTGCTTTCTCTGCTTTGGGGGAATGGGAACTCTGCTGTTTGTTGAGACACTGTTCATAGATTTATCATTATTTAGTATTCATTATTCACTTTAATGTTAATTTTATTTTGGGTTTTATTTGGTGTGAGGGTTTTTTTCTATTTAGGCAGGACTATGTGTTTATCTTAAGCTTTTAGGTAAGAATAAGATAGTCATGGTGCTTGAGGTTTTTGAAACATCAAAATGTTTAATTTTAATGGCTCAGCTTCAGCTGGCAAAAACAATTGTTGTGCCTCCAATTTAAAACAAAACAAAAAAAAACCCAAGCCGACAAACAAACAAAAAAAACCCAAACCAAAAAAAAAACCACAAACCAACCTGTAAATTGATTCAGAGGCAAATAGTTAGATCAGGCCAAAAATTCTCTCAGACACATAAACAAAATACTTGCCTAAATGATAATTCTTCACTGATATAATGTAATTGGCCTTAATATTCAATACTAGTGGACTGGTTATGTGTGTTCTAAATAGATCAGAATTAGCTCCACAGCTTTTGCTAAATTTGCCTAAAATTTATGAGCATAGGGTCAACCTCTGAGTGCAGTACAGAAACAAAGACAGCCAAACACTTTCCACCTAGAAGCAAGCCTAAATCCTTTTTCAGGGGAAGGTGATGGTGGTTTATAAGAAAGATAGCAAGGTTTGTGCTATAACTTATGTCTGGTAAAGAAACATCAGAATTAGCTGAAGTAACTCAAGACTTTAAATATGAAGACTGATTTCAGTTCCACCCCTGAATAATTTTGTCAACATAATTTCCACTAATTCTGGAGGAGTTGCTCTTCTTTTATCTCCCTGTCTTTTGATTGACTCCAGTAGACTTTGGATGACTTGTGGAACATGCTGGGTTGGGTTTGGTTCACCTATTTGCAGCCAAATTCCCCAATCATGTGTAGGGAGAATATCCATCAGAACCGTAACCTAGCATAGATACCAAAGCAGCCGTACAAGGTACAGTGGGAAAGTGGTGAGAGAATGGAAAAAGAACACTGTCACTCTCTAGACTTTCATTGTGATACTGAAATCCTCCGCAGTGCCTCAGACCAGCCATTGGAGCCTGTGTTTGGCTTGGCTTTGAGCCTATCAGCTTAATCCTCAAATTCTTAGATTTAACTGAAATTGAGCAATTGCCATGCATCACACATTTTTCCTGGTGTGTCAGTCTTTGAAAGTAAATAGCTTGAGTTCCCCTAGAAAACACTCATTTCACAGGCTTTATCAGTATGCTTGAGCCTCAAGAATGCTGAATGAAAAACCCTCAGAGGAAACATTTTTCTGTTGAAAGTCTTTACACAAGTAAAGAGGGGTAAACACTGAGAAGCCAAAAGATCATTATTTTTCCATTTAAAAAGACACAAATTTTAAATGTTTTTTATTTTTTCAATACAAATTGCAGAGCCACTGTAGTTAGTGACCCAATTATTCCAAAAGGTCTCAGTTTTTGAGAAAATATAAATGTGTTACTAAGAAGATTTTCTGCATGATTAATGCCAAAACATGAAAGGCAGATTGGATTTATCTATACAGAGGCATTTATGGACCACAGAAAAGGGAAGTTATTTAGAAGGTGATAGAACTGTAATTGCCATTTCAACAAAAAAGCAATCAGTGAGGAATAAAACAAGCTCAGTCTGCCAAAATGAAGATTTGGAAGTTAATCAAATGCAATCTTAGCCAGGCTGTTATGCTGATATGTGTATCTGAAGTTTCCAAATTGTTGTTGCTATTGATTTCTAAAAGTACAGTACAGTTTTATAATGTCTTTCAAAATGAGTAAGTTATGTTCCAGCCCAAATAGAGAATCAAAAGGCTAAATTCTTCTCTGCTACTTCTTTGCAAGGTTATATTAATCCCTTCTCAGCTATTAGGTGATTCTGTGCCGTTTGCAGACCACAATGCAACCCCAAGTCCACCATTTTACTTTGTAATTTTTATTTTTAAACAAATGTCTCTTGAAATCCTCATTAAAAAATATATCATGCATTACTATGCACTTTGTATTGAAATAAGTATTATGCAGAAAAATGCCAAGCCAAACGTGTTTAAACAGGATCAGCTTTTCTTGTAATTTCCATCTGGATCACATTTCCAAACCAAGTCTTTCATAGACATCCTGTATGTTTAATTGACTTTCTTGATTCAGTACACTATTGCCACCATTTAGGTATCTGTTGTTCATCATCGTTAGCCTCATCCCTCCCCTCCTTCCCATGGTTTACTCTGAGCTTTCCCAGTATCTCTGCCCTCTCATGCTGAATGCTTCCGTTTCCTCCAGCAAGCTCTCCTCCCCATTCCTTCTCTTTTAATTTTCTTTTTACCTCATTTCACCTGGTCTTTAAGTTGAGTAAAACTTCTGCCTCCAAGTAACTGACTGAACAATCTCCTGTTGATTAGGCAGGCCACTCCTTATCTCATTACCATCACTGTGTACAATTTCTTTTTCCTGCATGGGTGCACTTGGTTTTTTGATACCCATCTAAACTCTAATTTGGCAATACTAGGAAAGTTTAGCCGGTGCTTTCTGTGTAATTAGTTTAAGGTAGTTCTAGTAAGCTTCTACTTTCATATATTTTTAAAAGACACTATTTAAAGTGTAGACATAGTGAGTGGCCTCAGGCTACAAGTTTTAGCAGTTCCTTTATATAATAAGCTGTGTGTTCAAACTTGCACCCTTGGCATTGATAGCACAGGAGCTATTGCCTTCAGCATTAATATTGATTGGACCACAGCTTCACACTGGGGCATTCCTACTCCTCACAAGAAGCAGAGGTTAATTCAGTATGAATTTTATTCTACAACCTTCTCACAGCACCCTGCATCCTAAAACCATCTCCTTCATAGCATTCAGAATGATAAAGGAAGATCCTTACCATGGATCCTGCTAATACTCAGTTACACTTGCTTCTCATGGAACAGGCCCAAGCCCGAGAAGCAGAAAACACCTAGAGCTCTCCAATGAAAGTCATACCTCTGGGAATTTGCTACGAATATACACGCTTCTTCAGGATTAAAGGAAAGTGGGACATTTGCCCCTTTGCTACATTTGGCACTCGATCCCCAGAAGGTGTTGAGTTGCTGTCATGGAACTCTGGTACAAGCTGAGGAACTCTGTGGACAGCATCAGTGAGGCTTTACTGCATTTGGTTTGGCTTTATCAGCCAAGGGAGAACATGAAATGTAGTGGTGGTGGTGGTGGGAGCACGTATTCACTGTGAGGTAGTCTTGTGAGTGCATTCTGGGTAAAGACTTCAGGGCAGCAAGTTCTGCAAAAGCACCACCCTCCCACCTTCTGACCTCTTCCACATTCTCCTGCTTGGAGATTCTGCAGCCCACCCCACACTCTGCAGAAGGTCCAATGCCTCCAGCTTCAGATGCCTCCCACTGCCACCAGATACTACACTACTAGTCCCTGAGTCTTCTCCTACTCCTATAAAAGGACCTTGTAGAAGAAGATCTTGCTTCAAAAAGCAGTCAATTAGGGGGAAAACCACAGAGTAAAGTGAGGTGCACAGATCCACTTCTTTCCCTCCTCCTCACTGCTGTCATAGTCCCAGTCAACAAAGCTCTTAAATTACCATCGTGACTCTAATTCCAAAGTCATTCCTTCAACCTCACACCTGACTCAACTCAACCGCAGCATGGCCTCACTGATTCTCCAAATACTAGATCCCATCTCCACCACTACACCCAGCACCATCCATCACAAATCTGCCTACACAGGACTCTGAGAAAGAAGAGATATGTTGGTCTAGGGGGAAAATCAGTACTTGACAGGGCTATCTCATTCTTCCCGCTGATTTTTACCAGGCAAACAAGTGAAACCAAGCATTTTAATACAAAGGAGATAGAAATTTGTTTTCACTTATGAGTAAAACAGCTATTCTCAGATTTACTCACATAAGTACTAACACTTCAAAGCAATTAAACTGTTCACTGAACAGAAAAATGATTCTGTAGTGTTTTCAGCAATTAAAGTATGATTGACAGAGTACAAAAGATAATGATTAGGTTTCATCATTGGAAGAAAGGTTTAAAGAAGGTTCAACTGCTCCCTTTAATCATTCTCTATTAATATTTACCAAACTGTACAATTTCTCCTGTTTGTTATATGCAGTGAATATTCTGTCACTAGGTCATGATAAAAAGTTCTGCTTTGGTGCCATAATTTGGTCTGTCATGTTTTACGAATGTTACAAATGACAGCAACAATCCCATAGCACACATTCATGTTCCCCAGCTAACACCTACTGAACTGAACGTTTACATTTCATATGAGGGCATTATACTAAATCACCTATTAACTGTGTTATATATGTAATCAGAGATTTCATGCTTTATGTGGCAAAGCACAAGGTGTATCTCAAATGAGCACAATTGTGAAGTCTGTGAGAGCTAATACAAATCCAGGGTTCTTTGATAAACCCTGTTCATTGCTGTGGTTTTCCATTCATGGTGATGAATGCTGTGTAAAAACCAAAAGAAGCCTGTGCCCCCATAGTACCTTACAAACATAAATTACTGGGGTTTGCACTCAATGTGAGCTGCCTGCTTAAGAAAAAGGAAGGATATTGTTTTCAGTTAGACACAACAAATAAACAGAATGGTAATTTGCACTACTATTTTCTGTAATCCATCCTGGTTTTTCTCATTTTAGAGAAATATCTGGATCAATAATGGCTAACCAAGATTTGTGGTGTTATTTTTTTTTAAAAGTCTGTTCTGCAGATACAGTTTTTCACCTCCTTGCCTGTCCAGAAAGTACATTTCATAATCAGAAGAAATTATGAGAGATGAAACAGTATGCCATACTAGAGAACATAAAAGCGGCATCTGTGGACCTGGATTCAGTATTCACAGTTATACAGATAACAGTTTAGGAGTGAGCATCAGATGCAATCAAAGCAATTGCACTGCAACTGCAGTTTGAGGTAGTGCAAGTATGAGGGCCGGTGTTGTGAGTGAAAGGACAGTGCAGCAGCTGCATTTTAATGGGGCTTGCAGTTGTTTTGCGGAAAGTGATGTATGGCAGACACATAACCCACTGCCAAAGCCTAGTCGGACACCAAAAGCAGCCTGGGAAGGTGTCAGGCACTGAGTCTCCTGCTCAACAGGAGCCTGACAAAAGTAGAAATGTGATTTTACCTGAAACCAAGCAGTAGTAACAATTAGCTTCAGATGCCTCCCTTACAGTTATTAACCTCAGACGTCCAGTCCTAAGGGTGGGATTTCTGGCAAGGAAAAAGAGGCAGGAGAGCAAAAGGAAGCATATTTGAGGCCTTGCGTTTCAAGCTCATGTATGTGTGCACCATCATCTATCCATCCACTGTTTAGCTGCATTTTATGGGAATTTCTAAGATTAATGTTATCATGAAAGCCATTTAGAGCAATCAATTATTTAAAAACATGCATTTTGATAGATGGATATATTTGTATATACTTGCTGGATGCTCTTATTGCTTATAATTATTGTAGGGTATACAGTAAATTCTGCAACATCTATATTCTGTGGGACTGTTCTCTAAACATTTTCTTAATATGCTACAAGGGAAGATGATAATTGTGTACATCTTTTGTGTCATTTAGCCATGGTGCATTCCTAATACTTCCTCCCAAGGACATATGCTGAACTTATGCTCTCAGTAAGATTTATTCCTATACATCTAGGTCTGGAAAGTGAGCATGGTGAAGGAAGTCCAGCACACTTATCCCATAAACCCTGTGAGAAGGAAGCTAGGTATTTATGGAGAACAAGGAACGTACCCCTGTTGTTTACCCTTTTTCAGAACTTTAAGGAAGAACAAATAAACCAGAGCAGGGAAGAGGCTGAGCTCAGTTTGGACCCAGCTAGCAGAGATCAAAACTCACACTTCCCCCAGACAAATAAAGTACACCTAAGTGAGTTTAGAAAAGCCAGCAGCATGTCCCCTGCCACAGAAGTGGTGGTCACCGTTACAGCTTCCAGCTGCTTGAGGAGGCTGGGGGGAGAGGAGTGACCCACCTCCTCTAAGAGAATGGTGCCGCAGGTCTTTAACATGTATTGAAATTGCCTTCTCAAAAAAGGCTTTTAGGAGATATACAGAGTGCAAACTACTTCTATAAATGCAGAGCAGGCGATCTGATGGCCAGGCTCTCCCATAAAAAATGTCCTTTGTATCCAGTGCGTTCTTAAATATCTACAGATGTAAAGACTGGAATTATCTAGATTTTGAGGGGAGGTAAGTGATAAAACCGTTAAACTTCTAAAAGACAAGATGGAAAGCCCTCTAAATTTTTACTGAATTTTATCTGATTTACTCCATCATTTTTAGTGATTATACTTTGGGGCCCATTAAGTTGAACTGCACTTTCATTTAGAGAGGTGTTTAATATTTAATGTTGGCTTTCCAGTATTATATACATTGTAATAATGTAAAGTTAAAATTAATTGAATCTAGTATAATTTGAGTCTGGTAAAAATGCTAGAAGGTTCATACTGGAACTATAATAACAGTAGCAATAGCATTTCTGGAAGGCTGAAATACAGCATTATGCCTAAGACTGTTTCCACTAGCTTATACTTAAAAAGCCACCCAGATAGGGAAAAAAACAGCAGAAATAATTTCAGGCGCAGAATGAACCTATAAATACTCCATAACCTACCTCCAGCTTTTTTCAAAGATTATGATGGCAATTAGGACAGTATATACTGTTTCTTTGATATTGTCTATGGCTGCCAAGGCTATGTGCTCAGTTGGATTATTCAATTCTTAAAATGCATAATGTTCAAATCACACATTCTAAAGTGGTTTTCTGTTAGAACTACATCAAATGAAAGCCATACTGCTGGCTTAAATGTAATTTAGCTCATCCTTGTTGTGTCAGGATGTTTTTTTACATATATATAACGGGAAGGAAATGAAAAGATTAAAAAAAACATTAGTCATCATGAGGTTTTTTAATATCATCAGCACTAACATAAAGCCAGCTGATAAATTGCACACTATTCAGAAAAAAGAAATAGAATAAAATTAGTATTGCACTACACTAGATTAATCATAGCCCTGGGTTACTGTCATTCTATGGAAAATAAAAGCTTGACTATTGCAGAATTTAAAGTTTCTTCTCAGCCTTTAAGATTATTTGTCTTAAGAGGCAAATAACAAGCCCGTGTACTGAAGAAAGAACACAAGATTTTGGACTGCTGGGGTTGGTAAATTTTTATCATTGTTTCTAAACGACAGCAAAGCAGCATTGATGACTTGGATCCAGATGGTTAGCAGTAACGCTTCATAATGGTAACCTAATGAAGCTTTTTAGTGCTGGTGACAGGTAAATGCTTGAAAGGTTTATGGCAGGGAAAAAGCTTCAATAAATAACTTGAAAATCTGTCTCTTCTTACTTGCATAATTATTGCTTGTTATAATGGCGTAATGGAACAGCAAAGCATAGGTGAAGAAAAGGCTAGAAAAGGGGAACTCTCTCTGGAGCTAATAGGATGTACAGTGGAATTTTTTTTATTTCTTGCAAGATGAATAGCTACTTAACAACCATTAGGCCTCTCTCAGACTTAAGGGGACAATTTAAATAACTTTTTCATATGGTTAAGTCTGTCCAGGGATCAGAAGCTAAAAATAGGGGAGATGAAGGTTTTTCTCTACGCAAGTAGAAAATAAAGATTTCAGCATATTTTAACTGAAAGAAGAAAGTTCTGGGGCCTCTCAAATGAGCGTTTTCCCCTAATCCTGGTTACCTGTGAAGGGTACAACCACAAATCCTGTGCTCACTTTGCAGTGACGAGGAAATCTGACGGCTGGATACTTCAAAGGGCAGGAGGCCAGTCCTGCAGGGACTCTGATGTTTCTGATAAAACCTTTTGATTGAAAAAACAATTTTTCAATAAATTTCCCTCTTTTCTGGGGAAGAAAAAGGCAGGCTTAAAACTCACTGAAGGAGGAGGAAATTGGCTGAGAACATTTGGAAATTTTTCAGGTTTTGATCAAAAGTGCACCAGGTTTTGTCAGCTGTTTTCAGTTTCAGTTATAGAAAATTATATAACAAAAAAAAAGTGAAAAAGAAATTGGCTGAGAGACATTTTTCTTGTCAAAAGTAAAAAAAAAAAAAAAAGAAAAAGAAAAAAGGTTGAAAATTTCACTTAAAAAAAGAAACCATCTACTTCTGTTAACATTTTCTACTGTCAGTTTTCCAAACACATATGACTGGGAAAGTGTTGTCAGTTTTTCTGTGGGTAGGTTGAGCTGGTATATGTCTTACACTCCCCTGCAGCATCACTGAATGCCTAGTTGAAGCTGGTAGCACTAATGGGTCACGTAGCAGGACTCTCAGATTTTTTAGATGCAACGTGCTTCCAGCCTCTGCTGGACGTCTAACCCTCAAAAGTGTTGGCTGACACAGGACTTTTGCAGTTTCACACTGCGGCTGGTAAAACAACATAAGAAATTAAAGGATATGCAAATAAAGTTAAAGCATGTACACAAGAACAATAATAAAATAGATTATGTCAAAGGAAGCCACTGAGGAAAGATCCTTCTATCTGGTAACTATAAGCATTGCTGAAAGCACACAGTCAGTGTAAATGGTCTGGAATAAGGTATATAAATAGTGCAATGGGACAGAAGCAAAGAACCCTACACACAATTTATTTAGATTGAATGCTATTATGTAAATGAAGCATTTCATTGCAAAGCAGCTAAGATACATTCTTCTATTTTCTGCTACTAAAATAGAAATTATTTGGCAGTTGTTTGCCAAGCATTATTGAGGGGAGGGGTACTTCAGCCTCAACACCTCTTCCTTGAATCACTGTGGTTATTTTGGGACACACAGTCTAACTCAGGATTGTCTCACAGTCCTGATTGTCTACTGCTCCGGGTACAGGACTTTTCTTTTAGCCCTCAAAGGGTTAGAGGGGTAAAGCCTGACAAATATTGGTATTTGATTGATTTGTGAAAAAGCCAAATCATAGTCCTCTTCCGTCTTTTCCCCAGTTGTCTTGGCTTCCTTTTGAAGTTCTGCTGGAAGAAATTCTGTGCCTTCATACTAAAGCGAACATTTCATTTCTCAGTTTCTACAGATCAAGTGATGAGATGTCATGTGTGAACCCCCTGAAGGCTGAGAAGAGAAAGTCTGACTTGCCCACGGAAAATTGTGAACTGCGGTTTCTTACTGGCTAGCAACATCTTTGATTCAATTTGTATGAAAACTCAACTTAGTTATTAAAATGGACGTTACTGTTCAAATATTAGAAACTCCATTTCTTATATGTTCTAAGCTGTACAATTGTCAGATTTTTATGGTTTAGATTGTAAATGTGTTTTTCTCTGGCTAATTATTGGTATTATTTTTTTAATTTTGACGTCTTAAAGGCCAATGTACTGTATCATAATAATATGAAGGACATATTTAACAGGTGTGGGAAACACTGTATACAAATGTATATTTCTAAAAGCTATTTTTATGATTAGCATGTTTTACTGTTTTACCATATTTAGAGTCAGGTGATATTGCACTTCTTCGTTTACAGCTTAATTCAAACAAGATCATTATGGATCATTATGATCAGTGTCACAATTAAATACATTGTATGGTATTTTCCATTATTTTATTTATATTTGTCATTGGAAATAATTATGTTTATTAATAGGGTTAGCTGCTAAAAAGTGAAAATGTCAAAATAAGAGAGCAATCCTTGATAACCTGTAAATTGGATCCTCCTGTAAATCCCTTTCTGCAGATAAGCACTCTCCGGGACACCATTCATCAGACAGCTGTTACAGCTGTTCCTGCAAGTCTCTAAAGGCAGTTTGTTGTTACCATACAACAGTCAGTCTCCTGTCTAGCCAGGTAAATTACTTATAGACTGCCAATATCTGACAGCCTGAGTTAGCCTACTGACTACTTTTTGATTTATTTTCTGGCAGTAGTCTTTCCACTCCTGAACCACTAAAGCCCTCCTAAAAGCCTGCAGTTGGAATAATTAATTATTACAGATGTTGTAGGGGGAACCTCAGTACAGAATTTCTTAATAAATCATATTTCCTTTCAAACAGAGCGGATGCCTTATTTCTCTTGTGTTACTGAGATGTTAAGGGTATCAAAGCATATACGATATGGGCACAAGGTCGTCTTCTCTAATGAAAGTACCAACCCGTTCACCATCCCAAAGCTAGACCTCCTTAGCATCACAGATGGCATGAAACGAGGAATAGATATTTATCTATGTCTTTATGTGATATATACTCCAATAGAAAAATACACGTCTTTAAAGTGATTGCAGGGGACAAAAAGATACTTAATAGCTACAGCCTTCCAAGAGGGAGAGACATTAATTTAAGAAGTACCTTACACAGTCAAATGGATCTCAGACCCAGCTGTGTGCCAGTCTGCAGCATGGAGCCCTGACATCCACTGATATTCATGGCCAGGGGTAGTTTGTATTTGGGATCATCCAGCAACACAAAGATGAACCCTTGCCTTGCCCATTCAATCACTCCCTGTAGGCTGAAAGCAAGAGAAAAAGAAAGGTACCAGAAAGACTCTTCAACAGATCAAACTTTCAACTTCTATAAAAAACAGCAGTTTCTGAGATGGTAGGTTCACCTCAAACAGTGGGGGTATGAGGAGGTGGGAGCTCCAGGTCTCCAGTCACATTTCCAGCATGAGAACCATCATCAAAGAGGGACTGATATTCTTCAAACATTTGGAAGAGAAGCATACATTTGAATTTAATTATTTATTACTGAGCAGGAATTTTCTTCACTAGGAGACTATGTAACATAGCACTTTCAGTTATGTTTGTGTATCTTATATTTAACTTGTCTATTTTCTGTGGAGTTACATGGTTTACCTAAGTGCTGAGTAGTACCTTGCTACTTAATTAAGACAAGAATAGCATAAACATTCATGCCTGAGTATAAAAAATCACAGCTTGAGAATCCACCTAGGCTGACTCTCCCAGAAAAGTACAGCAAAAAATACTTCTGTGTAACTGAAAAATTAGATCAAATCAAAGTGTGAAATATTTCTCCACTTTCTATCTATTAGTATAGGTTATGATCATTTTTAACTGTAAAAATGCAAAAAGAATTGCTGTTTTGTGATCTCCATCGTTGGCTGACAATTAAAAAAAAAGAACTCCAAACCTCAGCAGCTCAATGGGCATTTTGCCCATTTCAATTATATAATATGTTGGCTCATTTAAAAGATGCAGAATGTCATCCAAGGGGATCAGTTCTGATGTTGGTGTTAATAAACTACATGAGAGTAACAGCTATGTGTATCATTTCTTCACCACCTCCATTCCAAACGAGCTAATAATCAAAGAAAGCACTCTACTAGATTATTATAAATTCTTTCCAATCATTACCTTTAGATTATATACTTACGGAAATGATTGCACCATCATAGTCTTGACACTGTTTCACACCATAGTTTAAGTCGTGAATATATTTTGAACACAAAAAGACACCTCTGATAACACCATCAGGCAGTATTTCATTTGCAAGCCAGAAGCTTGTGCCATGCAGTCGATTCCTAGCAAGGTTTCTTAATGGCATGTTTGCTTCAAATCACTACAGAGGATGCTGGCAGCTTCCACAGAGCTTGATAGTTCTCTACTTTTCATGTATGCAGTATGCTGGGTGTTGTTTGTCATCACTACTTCTACTTGTTTTACATGGGTTTTGTCAGTTGTGGGGTTTTAACATTGCTCATCCCTTGCAATATGGAAGAACAGAAAACATAAAGGATCTTGTCAGTTGGTTTGGGTAGTCAACAGTCTTATAAAATCCTTTATGGACAGTCCCAAATTACACCAATTCATTTTCTACACAGACCTATACACTCTGTGTATTTCAGATATTCATTTCTAACCTGTTCAGCTGCATGAATGGAAAACATTTACTAAAAAGCTTTAAAGTTTGGATCAAGAAAAAATATTTTTACTTTTTGTAAACTCTTGTATTACATATTGTTGCAGTTCTTATTAGTTTTCTCTGTAGATCCATTTTTAGTTCTGAAAAATCATTGTACTTAAACTATGTAGATAGCTGCAATCTTGTAAGCAGACATATTTTTAATAGGTACCACTGCAAGTTAGAATTAAAACGTTCAGGGTTTGCCCATGTAGAGCAGATTGATGGTTCATTACAGTTTTCTTTAAAATGTTGTAACATAATTTTTACATGTCTGTAAATAAATATTTTCTCTGATTTATGCACTAATTCAGTTTTGTAATTTCTTCTCTTAAAATGTGACTGTAAGAAACTTTCCAGGAAAAAGTTTATTTCTCTCATGGAAAAATACCAATTAAAGCTCTGTAATACAACTTGTGCTTCACAAACTTTCCAACCAGAACAAACAGAAACAGGCACCCATAATATGAAGTACTTACCTTACGTAAGTAAGTAAGATAGAAAAAATAATGTGGTAACTCCTGTTACCATTTTGACAGTTTGAGAAATTTAAGGACAAGTCCTGTGTTAAAAAATGACAGAGAAGAAATGAAAACTTCCTGAAAAGAGGGAATTCTTCAGTGGGGTGAAAGAGAAGAGGGGCCCAGTGGTGATATTTCATTGAATTTGAGGAATGCATTTTCTTAATCTTGGAAGCTTCCAAGTTTCATGTATCACTAAAGCAGTGTGAATATTACTTACAAAAATATGTTAAGAATATTTATCATTTTCTGTTTAGTATTCAAAACCACTTTTTATTCACAGTTTATTATTCTATATACAAGGTGCTGCTATACAAACTAAGAAAAACTCATCCACAAATTATAAAAGAATATTTTAAAATTATATTGATATTGTTGGGAAGCAAGACTATTTTGAAATGTGTGTGATCTACACATGGTATTTAATTTTCTACTTTTCTAAATGTGTTGTCCGTATTACTACAGCTATGCCAGATTTTGCACAAGTTTGTAAAATTTATAAACAACTTACTCTTATTATGCACAATACAGGGCCAGTTCCTCACTCTGAAAGAACCCTGCTACAGATTAAATAGTAGCCAATTGAAATAATTTCTAATTCCTTTTTAGTAGACAAGGTAGGCCGAGAACTTTAAAAGTTTCTAGTTTCCATGTTCAGAAGAATCTTCAATAGTCTAGAAAATTTAAATAAGGAATATAACTGAATGGAGAGGAAAAAAGATAATAAAGTAAAGATAATTTCATTTTCTGTACTTGTCTGTCAAGATCTTATGTAATAAACATAACCAAAAAAATTCAGTTTGGCAATCTTAAATTCTGTGTTGGATCATACTAGGCATGAGGGCAGTTATTACTGAAATTAAGGCATCAATCAGCCAAGAATAAGGAGGAAGAATATCCTGCAGTGTTAGATGGTTAAAACATCAATCATTCTAACACTTTATGGGCAAATATATTTGGAACAGAGGCATACTTAACCCTTTGCATGATTATATAAAGTATAGAAAATACAATTTATGCAATTATATTGTAGTCAGGATTATATTCCAGTATATTTTTTATTTTCTCATATGAAGATCCATTATGAGCCCCATTTATTGTCATTAGGGACAAAGACAAATATTTTTGAGTTTTGAACCTGTTGGAAAACGATTATAAAAATAATGCAAAATTATTAGAGGAGTGGAGGAGTTTTCCACATAAGTAATACAATCCTGGCTCTTTGCCTTGAGTCCAATACAAAGCACTGAAAAGATTTTCTGGTCTCATAAATTCTTTACTCTGAGACAGTAACCTTGTTCCATGTCTGCATGGACAGGCTTCAGTTCCATGTTTTCAGGCTTTTATCCTCCCTGAAATAAACTTGTAGCACTTTTCCATCATTAGCGCTCACCAAAGTTACCCAATGAGGTCCGGCAGCCACAGATCAGAAAGACAGCCTCTGTATGGTTAGACTTCTACACAAGAGGAAAGATAGTGTGTGTGGTGAAGCTAAGGACTATTGGACACCCTAAACTAGGAGAAAATATGTTTCTTTTGGCCAGCAGCTGTCAACCTGAACAGTCAACTAAGGGCAGACCTGACTACAGATAGTCTGTTCCCAGGAAAAGGAGGGTCTAGCCAAGGATATGACTAAAGATGCAGGAAGATTCTGTACACTAAGTAAAACCAGCACAACTTAACAAGTTAGTACTGTTAGTACTGTAGCTCTGAGCATTTGTCACCAATGAAATGTTCTGGCCATGAGGATGGCAGAGAGAGAGAAAGTAAAGGCACCTGCGTACAGCGTTGACAGCCCTACTGTGGTGATCTGTGCCCTTACAACAGCCAGTCCTGGAAAACTGATAAAGCCCTCTGACAAACTGCTTAGGAAAAACACTGAGTGCCACAGGAAACAGATAGTTTTTATTAGGGTTATTAACTCATTCGAGACAAAAAAGAGCTCAAAGTTTTTCACAGATACACATTTTTGGGTTGCTATAGTAAGTATTCATTTGATTAACCTCTCCAAAAAAGATTGCTGTTCCACACTTGTATGAACAGAATTAATCCACAATTACCACGTTGTATTAAAACAGAAGACCTAGTTCCCATATCATCCATCCCATATAAATCCAACTAACCAAGCAAAACTGTTTCTAAAGGTTACATTTAAAACTTTCTAATACTATCCTGGCTATATATATTTAGCAGCCTAAAGCAATGGAAAAGAAGCTTTGCAAGACTGCTCTGTGCTGTATTACTATATGTGAATATATCTATGATGTGTTGCTATGCATATATGAAAAAAAATATTCTCCCATTGCTTTGTGCTCTAGATAATTAGAAAAGTTTCTCCGCAACTACAGACAACTAATGTTGTGGAAAATAAGGACGGAGCTCATCCCTGGGGTAACTCTGCAGGTATTGGTCATTAAATGTGTACCTTCGGTGTCTGCTCCAGCTGGATTCTTAAGCAGAAACTGGGATCAGTGCTCACCCTATGAGGAGTTACAGCAGCATTTAGCATGTTATTTGAAGAAAAAAAAAAAGTGATAACGCATATTGCGGTTGCTAATATTGCTCATGCAGCAGGAACACAGTGGGACAAGGTGGAGGAGCAGAGGATATACAGTGGGGTAGGGCTGCAACTTGAATGGCAGCACTGAAACTTGAGCGATCATTGAGAGGATCTCACCTGGGGATGACTGAGGAAATTACGGAAAGGGGATGTGCTGCACATGTACTCGTACTTGTGAAGAAACCTCCCCCACATATTTATTTATTTTCACATTCCTATCTGTACGCCATGATTCTGACTATTCTTTCAAGAGCTAAGCCTCCAAATTTCCAGCTGATTTTGGTTGAACTTCCCAAGAATTCAACACGTGGCAATGTGTAGCCTATCATACGAAAAATTAATCTGCTGTTCAGAATTTTAGCCTGGTTGTTCAATCCACAAGATGAGTGAGGGATTTAATAGATGTCTGTTCACTTGAGTGACTACATTAACTGTAAATCTATGCTTCCATTGATGGAAACACTGTAGATGAGACAGCTGCACTTCTGACACTATCTAAATGCCAAACTCCAAGAAAATGTACGCTGATCCTGTGAGGAGAAGGGCTATGTAATCGTAACAAGATGGCAACTGGCCACTACCACTAGAAAAATTAACCTAGACAGCAGCCCTTGCTCAGGCCACTTCTACTGATTGTTTGCCAGTAGCAACTGGACACTTCACCTTATATTAGCCACCCTCCATAGGTAAGTGCTTTATATATGTTATGCTGGGGTTTATTGTGAAAATACATAAAACAGCTCTCGGGTAAATGAGGTAGCACTGTCTTAAACCAGCAAAGAATTTGGCTTAATGTTCTATAAAGTTAGTTCAGCTGCAGTTATTTAAATAATTCCCATGCAGGCTATGTTTGCTATCTCTAACTAGCAGGGGAAGACCACAGACAAGTGTTTTCAAAATATTCTTGAACTTCTAAAGCACAATTTCTTAATTTAATATCTTTTTTTAAATCTCATTTTTCTCTCTCTTTACTATGTTAAACTGAAAGGAATTATGAAAAAGTAAACATTTAGCAAATATAACGTTCACAATGTATTTGCAAAAAAGATATTTTAATTCATAAACACAAAGAGCAAAGGTAGTAGAAAGGTATCTTTTTAAACTGACAAGCAGAATTGATTAAAATAGGAAAGCTTTCAGGAATACAAGCCTATCCGGGTTTTTTTCTAATTTACCCTTTGACCATCTTTATATGGCTTGATTGCCTTGTCTACAAAAACAGTGTTGTAGTTAAAAACAGCAAATCAAAATGCAACAGATAGTTTTTATCAGCAGTGGAGCTATGCCACAATCCATATTTCTAGTCAATCAAAATTCTGATTTCTACAATTTCTACACAATTGTTACACAAATCATTGTGCATAAAACATATAAATCAGTGTCTGAAGTGATGAATTTGGGTTGTGAGTTTTTTGCTTGCTTTTTTTTTTTTTTGGTCAATAGACAATATTTTATATTCTGGTCTCCATCATTACTCTACTTTACACAGGAGGACCATGTTTTATGCAATATGTGATACCAAGCAAACAAATGCCTAGACATTTCTTTTCTTAGTTCTATACAGGACAATTTTCAGTGATATATGTCAGGAGGTTTACTGTGTTTGTGGTCACATATTGCATTACTTGTAATCAATGTATCAGTGTATGAAATGCTGTTTTACAAATCTGTTCATTGAGCACTATTCTTTAATGTAGCAGGCTTCAGAGAGCAAATGAATCAGGTCATGTCTCAGGAACACAAAAGTAGTTTTCGGCAGCAAGCTATATAAAATCAATTTTCCTGATTTCAAGGATGAGTGACCTTTGAGATCTGGATACTCCTCCATTTATGTGACGATCATTTGTAAGTGAATTGCAAGTTCTGAGTGTTTTTTGTGGTAGACCAACAAGGTAGAAAAACAGTAATTCAAGAGTGCTACCAGCTTAAATGTGGCTCATTCTGACCAATCTGTTCCACATTGGTTTTGGAGGACCCAAGACACTTCAAAAGATAACATGATAGCAGCAGACAATCAATAATGGCAAAAAAATTTAAAAAAAAAAAAAAAGAGATAAAAAAATCCCTTCCCATGGAATTGCATGCAGGCAGCCATGTAGACAAATGACATTGCTGACTGCTCTATCATATGCAGAAGCTCTGTGAAACCCCTTTTAGTACAGAGCTACAAAGAGCACATCTGCTGCTGCTACCTACTCAAGAGAACAAAGAACTTGAGCAGATGTTAGAATTCCAGCAGCTTCTTCAGATAGCACTTTTCAAAGGTATTTTTTATAGGGGACAAGCTCAAGCTTTTTACCAATCACCTTCATCCCCCTTTTGTGTGTGGTTTGTCTCATCTGTTAAACTACATGGTTCTTCAGAGAAGAGAAATGCAGTGAAGTGGTCTCCTCTGAGAAATGAAGAGCATGAGTGAGTGGGTATGCGCAAATGGAAGAGATCCCTTCTCACCTCCACTGCCTGGGACAAACTCCATGAGTGTGAACCTTCACTTTTTTCAGTGAAGTTGCAAGACACTGTGTTTGGAGAACTAAAACTCTCACAGAGCTTACGAGCTCCTCTTTAAAAATGCTTTTATAAATTGTTTTTCATCTGCAGACCTCAAGCGGTTGCAGAAGAAGGCTGAATCCTTTCTTGATTATCAACAGTGAATGTAGGGCATGGAGAGGCCATTTAGCTGGCTCCCAGGCTTGTCCTGTTGGTAACAGCAAGAATCTCAGAGGACTACATAGGATCCTGACCTGGTAAAATCACTACAGATTGAAAGGCTCTTTAGTGTTACAGTAGATCATATCTTCCTGTTTTCTTACAGGCAGAGTTCTAAAACTAAATATTTCGTATCATTCTGGGTATAATTTTTTACTGCTGTGAATTATCAGCATAGTAATGGAGTTTAAGTCATAAATCACACTTGACTTTCCTGCAAAATGCCCCAGAAGGGGTGGTTCTAAGTTGACAGTGTTAACCAGCTCTTGGGGCAAACAGCGTGCAAAGCAAAATTATTTAATCTCTTCAAGCTAAGGTGGTGGTGTACATTTCCTTCAGCAATGATAATCGGATTTTAGTGGTCTCCATAGCAATGCAGGTGAAAATTTAGAAAGCCATGAAGGTATCCAACAGCAAATACAGAAATGCATAATATTAAGAATGCATCCCGCTGAGGCCTGGTTTTCAGGAATGCTGAGAAAATTAAATCAACATTTGTGATTGAAAAGAATAGGGCTTGCTTACCATGAATCACTATAACTGAGCAAGGATCATGCTACATGGCATGTTGCCTCTCTGAAAAATTTTCTCTACTTTCATAATCTTTGCAGATACTTTTGATTCAAACAAATATAAAACTTGTTGAACTATTAACTTCTGGATATTTTTCCTTGTAATTTAGCCAAGACTCTATACTTGATAAATAAAAATCTCTGGGGACTGGAAATTTGCCAAACAGATTTCAGCCTAAAGTCTTGATAAAATTTTGTTGTTACTATTTTTAGCAGCCTTTTTTTTTTCATAATTTAGAATACAGAATTCATCCCACTAATTCCAGCAATGCAAAGAATTAACCTATAATACCTAAAATTATCTTAATACCAAAAGTATCTATAATACCAAAAGTATCTTTTAGATCCTGTCATTGGACTCTACCCTTCACAGCCTTTGTTTTTAATGAATCTCTCAGACAGTCTTTAATTTGAACTTGATATGGATCCTTTCAAGCAGAGGGAGCAGCATCAGTCACCCACCAGGAAGGCTGCTTAATGCAACACCTAGCTGAAAGATTAAGCACACTTACACAGAATAACAGAGTGCCAGGGAGACCCATAAGCTAGTAAAACTCTGAGCCAATAAATCTGACACTGCAGCCTATGTTGACCCTTCAGCTGAGATGCAGACGCAGTATAATGACAAAGATACTGTGCAGCACCTATACATCTATACTTCTTTCCAGGAGTGGGTGTGTTTGTGGTAGCTTATGTTTCACGTTGTGTCCCACAGCTCTCCTGGTGTGCTGCACATGTTAGTGTTAGCACATGCGCTGCCAGCTCAGGTTTTTCAGCCCATCCACCGTACAGAGGAGGGACAAGACTTTCCCTGCACCTACTGGTATAGATGTGCCTCAGTGGCCCATAATACAGCTGGACAAGATGATCTGCAGATGTCGCTTCCTACCTCAACTATGCTGTGATGCTGTGATTTTATGTTATAGTAACATGACATCCATAAAGTCTACATTAAATAGATACTGAAGGTGCACAGGAAGCATGCCAGAATAAGCATGTAACACCCATCTCATATATGTTCGTTATCATAAGAATCTCTTGTGAATACTCAAATGCATTTCACCATGATCACTTATTGTAGCAGGAACTTTCTGTTCCCAGTAGAGCCCTGCAGCTGCTGAAGTCATGTTCAGATTGCTTTCTTTCATCCTATTCAGGACGGGTATTAACTCATTGTCAATGAGCTCTTAGTTCATGCAAAGAGGAACAGTTTCAGCTGTAAAGTATTAAAACGTCCTGTCTCAGAGCTCTGCAGCCCTGCATCAGAGAGGTGGCACTTGGAGACTCAGAGTCTGTGAGGCAGTGAAGGGAGCTGGTCCTGTCTGTTTCATATCAGGGTTGTCTATGCTAAGTAACGAGCTACTGTACAAAGCAGAGCTACCAGAAGAGTAGGATTAGGTAAGCACTCATCCCAGATGTTCCCATGGGAGAACAGAAATACTGAGATCCACTGGCAGAAATATTCCTGGCATCTACTGGGATCCCAAGAAGACAGGCTATGCATCTCGTTCAGGGAAGCAAACAGCAAATGCTAGTGGCTGGAGGGCACTGCAGAGGGAGAAGCAAAGGGAAGACAGAGAGGGAGAAACCAGCAAGGGATTGCTAAAGAGCCAGTGTTTGGCCCAAGGAGCAGAATACAGGGTTAAGTATCTCAGGGAAAGCTGCAGGGTTGTTGGAAGGCGGGTTGAGAGGTTACCCCATTACCAAATGCTACTGGGAACAAATCTATATTTTGTGCAGAATCCAGAGTAGAACATCTAAAGACATATTTGAGATAGTCCTACAAAAATACAGGGAGGGGAGAGTTCCTGTATGTGCACGGACGGGGTGTGGGCATGAGCTATATGAACAGGGCACAGGGACTTATTAAGTCAAAGGCAACTTAGTCCAAGTCCAGACTGAGAATTTTCTTGCTTCCTGAACAAAAGCAGCATGGGCAGCTCCACAGCTGAGGGCAGGCTCTGAGGACTGTGAGATTGAATTGAGGTATCTATATACCACACAAGTTTCTCAGTGGTTGTAATCCTCATGGCTTGACTTGGAGAAGTACTGAGAGTCCATGAGTCCTACTGGAGTCAATGTCAATACCGTACACTTAACTCCTCAGGCATTGCTTGCTAGGATTCAAAAAAGAGACACCAAGGAAGTAATTTAGATGCCTAAACACAGGTATTTAGTGTCATATTAGATCCTCCTTTAGATTCTCCACAAAGGAATAAGTCTCACATAGTCCTGTCCATACCTGCCAGTCCCAGGAGGGTATTTCAGTTACTCAGGATATTTGAAATGGCATAAATGCAGATGTTTAGGTTTCTGAATGGGCCCTCCAATTTTAACTGTGATGTTTTGATAGGATAACTGGGGGCAGATGCCAGTAAAAAGGGCTGAGGAACACAAGAAAAAGTTTTGACCGAGGGAGTACATTTTCAAACTATAACCTGCAGCTGTATATTTCACATTCATGTCAGCAACAGTTTCCAAAAATATGCTCATGTAACTGAGAATTTCTTAAAGAAAGTCATAGAAAATTGGGGGAAAAAAAGGTTGGACAAAACGTATTAAAAATAAGTGGCAGCAATAAAGTTATTGGTGAGTCCTTTAATAGTTAACTAAAGTAGGAACTGAAACCCTGATCTGATGTTACTCTCTGAAAAAAGAATCAGATATAGCATGTGTTAAATTATCCTTTTATCACCTATGAAAGAACGCCTGACTTTGGCACCTATTATTGCCATTATATGGACTATACTTTAGTCACATCTAGACTCAATTATTGCCACAGTGCTAGCTGCAGCAGGCTATTTCAAAATATATACCAGCCTGTGCCACCTTTGTACTGCTGAGCTCCCAATTAAAAGAAAATTACTGAAGGCCCATTTTCTCAGCTTAGCACTCTAGGAGCTTGAAAAATAAGAATGATTTCTCACCATGAACTGTGAAATGAACATAAAAGTGGTGTAGACTTCTTTTTTCCCTTTGAATTATAGGCTCACCTCTGGTTTAGAGTTAGAGACACCTTACTTAGTAAAGCTACACCAAAGCAGCCCTGTACCCAGCTGCAAACCTGGCTGAAAAGCAATCAGCACTGGCCAACAGAGTCATTTTCAGAGAAGGAGGGGCTGAGTTCCCGGGACAGTCCCTACCATGAGGACTCAAGGATCCATCCCCACCGGAGCTTTATGAACCCTACAGACATCTTCTTTTATCCTTCTGTCTTAGTAGCAGCAGAATAATTCAAAGGGGGTAACTACAGCTTCACACAAACTTGGTGTGCATGAAATGTAATGAGTTTCTTTTTGTATTATATATTCATGCTCACATACTCACATATCTATTACAAAAGTTTCTGTTGAGACTGCCATCAGCTAAAACAGCATTAGAGATACCAGTTTTGAGTAGGATGTAACAGTTTTTGAACCGTATCCAGCTTATAATTTGAGTAAAAAGCAAAAATATTAATACAAAAATGCAGAGACTTTGCATTTCTTTAAAAACTGTTCCTCAGCTCTCAGTTTTCACAGTGTCCTACTTGGCTAAAACTGAGGATCTCGACAGAACTGCAGCATCTGACCCAGCTTCCCTGAATTATAATGTCATTTGTTTCTTTGTGAGTTAGATAATAAAAGCCAAGAGCTTGAATAGCATTCAGAAAGGGATTAGCCATTCTGTGGATAATGAAAACTTCCACAAGAGTATTTAAACAGCAATAGCTCTTCTTCTTTTATGAAGGTCATAAACATTTTTTTCCTTCCAGTGCATAAACTAAACACTAACTGACAGCACAAAGGAATGCAGAAACAGGTTGGTCCATGACTATTTACCTGGGGAATTCTAGCACCTCTCTCTGCAACCTTGAAGTGCAACATGATCAGAGACTGTATAATAGGACTCAATGGAGGCAAGCTGAGGCTTGAAAGACATAAAGCAGAGACAGACGCACTACAGCTGTATATTCCTGGTGTTACTGAGCAAAACTGTACTGTAATGACTCCTTCACAGCACAGGGGAGAGAATATTATGGTGTTTCAGCTTACATTGCATTTCTCATGCTTCAGAGAAGTACAAATACACTGCTGGTGACTCCAGAGGTAAAGCTACACCACAGCCAGGTTGTCTATCCAGTGTTTCCTGCTTCTTCAGAAAACAAAAGGGCACAAGAGTAGCTCATGTGCTTAGGCTTAGCTAAAAGACCATGCTACCCATACCACAGCACTCCACTGTCTGGTTTCTTATACATACAATTAATCTAGTGATAATTCCTAGCTGTCTGTATATCGATATTAAACTGTGCATGCAGAAGTCTTCTGGTCTGCTGTGATTAGGCACAATGTGATACAGCTTTTATTATCAGCATGAAAATGAGAGTTTGTTTGAAATTGCATAGTTTTGCACTCAGTTTTGCAGTGTTTCTTCCTATTTATTATGTATAAAGAATGCACTAAATCATACTCTGAATTACTGCACTTACTCTTTAAGTAAAAAGTTAATTTTCTGAGAATTTTCAAGGGAAGCTGTTAATTACTTTATGAGTTAAGTTTATTTAGTGATGAGACCTTTAATTCAGCAGTCAGTCAGACCCTTTCTCTGACCCCAATGATCTGCACATTGGCAATTCTGCATACACAAGCCCTGGCAAAAAAAGGGATCTTGAGCAACTCTGGCTAGATTTCTTCTTTGTATTGTTTATTGCTGGGTTTGAGGACTGTATGCCACCAACACAAAGTTCTTCTTCAAAGGAAGATTTTTAAAATATGTTCTCTGTAAGAGAAGCTTACAACAACCTATTGAACCACAAAACTGAGGTTATATGATATCCTCGTTTAAGGCGGCTGACTTAATCTTGTGACTAGAACCTAGTAAGAAGCACAGGGAAGGAGAAGACAGGCTGTCTTGGTTTGTGGGTTTCTTGGATAGACTTGCACCTATACTGTAGGTAGCCTTGTCTCTAGGCATGCCTCCTGCCTCTCCTGAGGAGATCCCTGGGCTCACCTCAGACCTGACTCAATACTTCACCTTGTCTGGGAATGTCGATAGACCCTGTCCCTCTCACCACCCTGCCCTGATGCAGTAGGGCTATGGCTTCATCCGGGAGGGCAGTGCCCTCCCTGCCTGTGCTGCGGCCACTCTCGGCTCCCAGCTCATCCTCTTCAGTGGACGAGCCAGGCTTTTACTGCTCCCTGGTGTGCACAAACCAGTGCCCTGGTTTCAGCTGGGACAGAGTTAATTTTCTTCTTAGCAGCTGGTGCAGCGTTGTGTTTTGGATTTGGTGTGAGAACAATGCTGACGGCACACGGATGGGTTTGGTTGTTGCTGGGTGATGTTTATACCCAGTCAAGGACTTTTCAGTTTCTTGGGCCCTGCCAGTGAGAGGGCTGGAGGGGCATGGGACATTGGGAGAGGGGACAGCTACAGCTGACCCAAACTAGCCAAAGCAGTATTCCGTACCATATGGCATCATGCTGAGTATATAAACAGGGGGAAGAAGAAGGAAGGGGGGGACATGCAGCATTATGGCATTCGTCTTCCTGCCGATGGAAAGCAGTGAATGAATTCCCTGTTTGCTTTGCTTGCATGCACAACTTTTGCTTTACCTGTTAAATTGTTCTTATCTCAACCCTTGAGTTTTCTATCCCTTTCCTATTCTCCTGCCCATCCCTCTGGGTGAGGAGGAGCGAGCGGGCTGTGTGGTGCTTGGTTGCCAGCCAGGGTTAAACCACAACACCAAGTCACTGCTGTGTGCAGAGAATCTGGCAAGTTTCCTGGTTAACTGCAAAGGAGCTCCTGAAGTGAGCACTTTAATGAATGGTAGCATCGAGGTTATTTATTTAACTTGGTTATTAAATAGAGCTTAATGAAAATCAGGTTTTTTTTAATTCTGTGGAGAAAAAGATATTTTTAATATAATGTTAATATTTCAGATAATTTTATTGATAGCTCTAATACTTCTATATCTTAAAAGCAAGAATGGAAATATACATACTTCTCATGGAATGAAACACTCTGGGAAAATTAGAAAATACTGAGCATTTCAGTTGAGTGTTTGTTTTTTAAGAAAAAATTACATTCCCACATCTGCATAATTTATTTCAGATTATTGAAGTAAAATATCTTGTTCCAAATCAGTTCATTTAAAACTATATTTCCTTAAGGTAATTCACTAGACCACAAAAGTTATCATTTATGTGGTAGTTCTTTGTTATCTTCCTATAGATTATGTTTTACCCTATTTCTGATGCTGCATGAGAAGAATGACCCAACCTATGGTGCATTACAGAGGTTAGTCAGAGAAGCAATGCATACATCATGGCAGATTTCATTTAGAGGTGATTCATATGTACAAAGGTTATGTGTATATGTCATGCACTGCAAGATCAGAGTCAAGGGCTGTGAACAGCTCAGATACTGGCAAGATGTATTTTATGACAGAGAGAAACTAAGATTACATTAAAAGCTACATAAAATTTAGTTTACTTGTGAGCTAAAATAATTGGAAGTATAATTAATTAATTATTCACAAATTTAATTGAGAAAAGAAACTGCATACTCTAGAGAGTGGACCCAAACAAGTAGATTGTAAGTAATTATGTAAAGGTGAGATACAGAATATAAACAGCTGCTTTGACATTTGATTTTCACTTTTTGTACTGGATTATAAAAGGAGCTACCAGGGCAAGCCAGACACCTCCTGGGAGACTTTGCAGTGGCCTTACGAAATTCCTGAACATTTTTGGGGTGTCCTGGTCAGATGTCAGTCACATAGACCAGCGAGGAGGCAGCAGAACTGGAACTGGCTTGCAGCTAGTAGTGTTACATGCAAGTTTTACTCCTCTTTTTTTAGGGTAAAATAAAGCCTGTTGTCTAAACTAGATCAATCTGACACCTTTAAGTCAGGAAAATTCCTCCAGCTGAGGGCTACTCCAGGCAGTGGCAGCGCTGCCCACTGCCTTGCATCCACCATATTTGATCTTGTGGAGTGGGTTGAATACATCAGTTGAGCTAATGGAAAGATACTCCTAATTTGCAGGGAGGATGGGAGGGTTCGGATGACATTGTTTGAGGATTTTGCAAGACTTCCAGCCTGCTCCCAGCTTAACTGCATGGTCACAACAGATGACACAAAGGCAGTGGGAATGTGAGGCCAGGAAAGCAAAGAAGAGCTGGAAAGGCTCTTTGGAATTTGGCTGATCTTGCATCAGGTGAAGACGATCTGTCAGTGGTTTTGATTTCCTTCCAAGGTTAATTCAAATAGGTTAGCTCAATCTGATGCAAACTCCCCAGCAGTTAGAGGTGCAGCACTCCATGGAGCAGAACTCAAGCTACCACATTCTGCTGGGTTTACTACTAAGGTAATGCCATCAAGGAGCTAGTACTTCAATAGCCAAGCAAAGTTTTTTAAAACTGTGATTGTATTCTTTATTTGCAATTTTTTTTTTTTTTTTTGGCGTATGCACCCCTTCTGTTTAGTGTAGATAGCTCTGTGTCCTGGCTTAACCCCAGCCAGCAAGCAAGCCCCATGCAGACACTCACTTACTCCTCACCACCAGTGGGATGGAGGAGAGGATCAGAAAAATGAAAGTGAGAAAACTCATGGGTTGAGATAAAGACAGTTTAACAGGTAAAGCAAAAGCCGCACACGCAAGCAAAGCAAAACGAGGAATTCATTCACCACTTCCCATGGGCAGGCAGGTGTTCAGCCATCTCCAGGAAAGCCAGGCTCCACCACGCGTTAACTGTTACTTGGGAAGACAAACACCACAACTCCATATGCATCCCTTCCTTCTTCCCCCAGCTTTACGTACTGAGCTTGGTGCCACACAGTATGGAATATCCCTTTGGCCAGCTGGGGTCAGCCCTCCAGGCCATGCCCCCTCCCAGCTCCTCAAGCACCCCAGCCTGTGGCCGGTGGGGTGGGGTGAGGAGCAGGAAAGGCCTTGACGCTGTGTGAGCGCTGCTCAGCAATAGCTAAAACACCCCTCTATTATCAACACTGTTTACAGCACAAATCAAAAATGTAGCCCCATACTGGCTACTATGAAGAAAATTAACTCTGTCCTAGTGAAAACCAGAGCAATCTGTATTTTCATTCTTGAATGTGGAAGCAATTTTGCCATGGTATTAACTATTCACAAAATTGTAATGTTCAAAAAATTGTAGATAAACACATATTTAAGACTTTTTGGATGACTTCTGATTAGAAGACTGCACGCTCTTCAGTTAGGGAGATAATCCTAGTTTTTAATCCTGAATCTTGCCAGGTTCCTTTCTTTCTTGTAATTTGTAATTTAATATATCTGATATTTTCATAAACATGAATTTCCTTCAAAGGAAGGAAGTCAGACACATCTTCCACTACTTACTCTAATTCTCCAAGCTGGGATTTTCAGAGAAACCCAGGGAAGCTTGATCCTTCCTGACATATTGGAGCAGCTAAGTATCTAATTTTTGTAGCTCCCTTTAGAAAAATCTCAGGTCTGAGGCAGCTTTGGGTTACTCTTTTTAAAAAAATAAATCAAACTTTCCTCTCTGATACCTATTTACTTGCTAAAAGGAGTTCAATCTCCTTCTCCATTTAGTAAACAAAAAAAATTACCTGATGCAGTCATCATGATTGCCTTAATATTGACTCTGGTACCTGTGAGACATTTCTGGATTTCTGGGGACTGAATGTTATTTATGAAGAGCTTGATTTTTCAGTACACAATTTCACTTTTTCACACTCTTTAATTCTTCTTGAAGTTTATATATTTTCCATTACTGTAAAATTGAGTCTTTGAATACACAAAATATAAAGACACTATTAAATAGCATTTATAAGTGCCACTTTATGTGGAAAGAAATCACTGAAAGATCTGTTGAGTCTGTAACTGGGAAAGCAGAACAGTTCTTTCTTTCCAACACGAAAAGCCTTTTTTATCTAAGCAAAGACTTATAGCAAGTGGAGGTTCAATATCATGCCTTTGAGAATTACAATCTGTTTAGACCAAAGTAAAACTATTTGAAAGGAAGTATTAAATAGTAAGAAGTAGTTATGTGTGGTAATTTTCTAAAATATTTGGATTTCTCCTTTCAGTCTCAGTCACTTTCCTATCTCCAGTATCCTTTCCACTTCATATCCAGTTCTCAATTTAAAATCTGAAGCAGTCTTTGAAGATGTAATTTATAGTGAAAAGCACAGGCAGAATACTACCTTTTTTTCCCCTACTTGTGCACTGAAGGAAAAAACCATTGAAACCCTTGTTTGTGCAGCTAGATCCATATGGAAAAGCATTACCTAAATACCTGCACTGAAGAAGTGATACAGATATTTATTCAGTCACAGGTGGTTATATTTATGACTATCATGCTTTTACTACTGATACACAGTCCTCAAGTTATGACTAATTTATCTTAATCATATCTTGACATGATATGGTATCTTAATAAACCTTATCTATATGTAATAATAGCTGTTATGTTAGGAAAAGCATTGACTTCACTTGAAAAAAGCAGGCAGTGAAGTCTTCTTCCAAAGGGTGCTTTAAGTGAAAATATTTTCCTTCTCCCTCTGTCCTCCACATAGCACTGCATACACATTAAAACTCAGTGGTCATGTTTTACCTCTAGATAGGCTTTCTGCATTGCTAGCTTCTGCTGCTTTCAAGGGTCTAGCAGCTTCCCTAAAACAAACCAGATAAACCTAATAGAGAGTTTGTAAATTACTAAAAGTGTGTGTGTGTATATAGCTCAGCATCGTTATTAGGTTTTCTGAGAGTTTACATGTATTGACTACATATAGGTCACAATGTCACAGGTGCTGCTCCCCAGGGCTCAATACTGAGGCCAGCTCAGTTTTATATCTTTATCAATGATCTGGACAAGGGGATCAACTGCACCCTCAGTAAGTTGGCAGACGACACCAACCTGGGGGGAGTGTTGATCTATTTGAGGGTAGGAAGGATCTGTAGAGGGATCTGGATGGGCTGGATCAATGGGTTGAGGCCAGTTGTATGAGGTTCAACCAGGCTCAGTGCCGGGTCCTGCCCTTGGGTCACAGCAGCCCCAGGCAGCGCTGCAGGCTGGGGCAGAGCGGCTGGGAAGCTGCCTGGGGGAAAAGGACCTAGGGGTGCTGGCTGACAGCCGGCTGGGCATGAGCCAGCAGTGTGCCCGGGGGGGCAAGGGGGGCCACAGCATCCTGGCCTGTATCTGAAACTGTGTGGCCAGCAGGACCAGGGCGGTGATCGCCCCCCTGTACTTGGCACTTGTAAGGCTGCACCTCAAATACTGGGTTCAGTTTTGGGCCCAGGAGGGACGTAGAGGTGCTGGAGCATGTCCAGAGAAGGGCAATGAAGCTGGTGAAGGGTCTGGAGCACAAGTCTTATGAGGATCCAGCCGCTAAGCCAGCTGAGGCTGTTTACCCTGGAGGAAAGGAGGCTCGGGGGGACCTTATTGCTTTCTACAACTACCTTGAAAGACGTTGTAGGCAGGTGGGGGTCGGGCTCTTCTCCCAAGTAACAAGTGATAGGACAAGAGGAAACAGCCTCAAGTTACACCAGGGGAGGTTTATATTGGATATTAGGAAAAAATTCTTCACTGAAAGGATGGTCAACCATTGGAACAGGCTGCCCAGGGAGGTGGTGGAGTCACCATCCCTGGAGGTATATCTATGTGTAGATGTGGCACTGAGAGATGTAGTTTAGTGGTAGACTTGGCAATTTTAGGCTTACAGTTGGACTTAATGATCTTAAAGATCTTTTCCAATCTAAATGATTCTATGATTCTATTCTATAATTAGATGTAGAGATGTAAGAGAGAGAGAAAAATCGCTCAAAGAAGCCAAATAGTTTTTGCTTGACTATGTAGATTTTGGCAGCACTTGGGCACTGAGCAGTCCCAGATTGCTTCTTGTTCCTGTCCCCAGGCAAGCATGTTCAAGCTCAGTCCTCAGAAAGCATGTGTACCAGCTGCAGTAACACTAGCCATAGTTAACATACCCACCTTGCTCTGATCCTTGGTGGTATCTGGCAATCTCAGATGTTGTGGCTGCTGTATGAGAACCGGCAAGTCTCACAAAGTATCACATCACATCTGGTTTGGGACAAGTGTTACCTGATGTGCCTGTTTCAGAAGGGCCTATATGATTTGCAGTTACTTTTGATGCCCCTCCTGTGTACCTCAGTAATACATCTTGGATGTATGAAGTGGTGTGTCAGCATTACCACTGTGCTCTGTGTCTAGCAGACAGGCTGAAGAGACACTGTAGCTGCGAATGTATAGTTATTTTATATCCAAGCCTGAACACAGATACAAACTTTGGGAATGTCAGTTTTGATTACCTGACCTGCATGATACATGCAAACATGATTTGGTGGACCTGAAGAAAACGTTGTCTCTTCACCTTGTAATAACAACACAAGGAAGCAAGGACAAGGTAAATAGGTTTTCCCTCTTCTCTTCCTAAGCATTTCTTCTTGTTGTTATTGGAATAAATAAATAACTGTTCTTTCACGTGCCTTTTAAGCCCTAATTCCACAAAGAAGGGCGAAATGAGTTTCTTGAAGAGTAAGTTGCATGAAGTCAAAGCTATGGTTCCAGGCAAAATAGTACACTGCAGTGCTGCTTTCTGCACGGTTATCATTTCTTTCAGTGTCTATATCTGAATTAAACCTAGAAATACTTTAATATTCTCTGAAATCAGTGAAATGGCATTTCCATTTGCTTGCATATTTTTTGCAGAACTTTTTGTGAAACCACACTACTCAGTACTAAAAATGTGGTGTTAAACTGCCTTCTGCAACAGAAGAAGGAAATGTTATTATTAAACGCTTATTATAACCATGTTAGCATCTTTTGAATTGCTGTTTTGAAGCATATTTTGTAAAATAATCTGTAACCAGCTGGTTTGTTAAAAAGACAGGATTACTGCTCACTCACACCCTGTATGGGCAGTCTGAATACCTTCACACAACTGCCTCTCTTCTACAACAGAGACACTTCTTTTGTTTTGTCCATTTGTAACAGAGATTAAATTCAGTTTAACAATCCACACCTGTAGATCAGACAAAATAACACATCTGCCTTTGGCTTTGCCATGAAGTTCTACATATTTTCCTACTCAAGATACTTGAAAAGTCAACAGTGACATCTTTAGTTTTGATATTTTCTTATGACCAATATACTCATCCCTGCTCTGTTGGACAGCATGTCAGATCTATCTTCTGGAGCATATCCTCTTTCTCACTTACTGACACAAACAGATTTCCCACAGAAATCTTCTGTAGCTGCAGCTCCATGTGTTTGTGAGGGCCACAGCAATGTAGACTTGTCTGCACTGGTACACACAGGTAGGACTGTGTAACTTCTCCTTGTGTCTCTCTGCGGACATGATACTACACTTGCTCAAAGCCAGTTCAGCCAAAAGGATGGCATGTGGCCAGTTAGGTACTGCTAACTGCTGTGATCCGCTTTGCAGGAACCATTAGTTCTCTGCATCCAGTTTCCACATCCAACAGATTCATCCCAACGCACCTCTGAGACCTGGAGGAAATTGTGCAAGGACTGCTCCAGCACTGGAAGGCAGAGACCTTCTCTAGACTAGAAAGCCAGAGAGAGTAAGGAGCTATTTATCTTCCAAGGATCCTCAAGGCAGACTACCTTTCAACCCTCTTTTTTCCCCCCAAGTTCTTTCATGCTTTCATCCATATTCAGTAGACCTGGCTTTTGTCTTTTTTAAAGTTACTATGTGATAGTGAAGTGTTTCACATTATAATAAACCAGTGCTGGAATGAAACACAAAGGATGGTGTTAGTTGTTTGGGTTTTTTTTCCAGAAAGGGTGGGTGGTTTCATTTCCTTGTCTGACTAACATGGGTCCCTTGCGGTTCCCATGCCCATACAGCATCTCTGCCAACCTGCTTTTCAAGTTGGGCTCACGTGATATTCTGCCTAAACAAGGCTGTCCACAGGTAAATTTGGGCTGATATGGAAGGTTGGGAAAGCAAGCAGAGGGCCTGGCTGTCTGTGTCTTCTCCCACTACTGACTGTGCTGATTAGAGAGTGACACCACCAGAATGATGGTGTGCAAAATCTTGCAGTCACTTTCACTGCAAAATGTATTTTGATGAAGCAGATTAACTTTTGTGCTTCTATGGCTCTTTACTACTTTTCTTCTTTCCTTGTAGCACTTAGTGGCAAACTGCAATTATACAAATGATAGCGGGGGGGTGTCTGCCTTTTTCTCTGTATGTGTGAATATGTGTTCTAGCTCTTCAGACCTGAGAAAGTGTGTAAAAGCTTCAAAATTACCTTTCCCAATTCCTTTAAAAGAAAAAAGGAAAAAAGGAAAAAAAAACAAAACCAAAGAAAAAATCAAACATAAGTGAAAGACATAATTCACACTGTATATCACACAGCAAAAGGAAGGACAACCATGCCAGTTCTGATATTTTTAAAGTTTGAAATTTCCAGCATTTGTGAAATAGGAAAATTTCTCTAAACCCAAGAACTGTAAATGAGTTTCAGTGGGTTTGTGTGCTTTCAAGAGTAAGAAAGCTGAATTAGACTCTGTCAGTTATGCCAAATAGCAGGGAGGGAAGGTTTGTTGGTTGGTTTACTTTTTGGATCCTGATCAAATTTCTGCAACCTTACAACTGCACTGAATAAGTTTGAAAATACAGAATGGTCTTTATTTCTTAAGGGCTGCCTTGGCAGGTGATGCAAGGTGATAACTTGGATTATTTCGTCATCAAACCATGCATGAGAACATCTGGAAAGTGGAGACAATTCTCTCAGGGGAGAGACATCTGCAGCTCCTTTCTTCAGAGTTTGAAATTGTTAATTTGGGGGTTTTAATGAAATTTCATGGTGATATTTTGGCCAATAAATATACAGTAAAATGTTGCTGTTTCCCAAAACCAGCACAGCAGCAGCAGTACTTAAAATGTTACAGGACTGCTTTTTGGTGGGGTATATAGCTCACTTCTGAACACATGCAGATCAACCGATCGTACCTGCATAAACTCCTTTGCTCCTGTACATTAATCCAGGTCCTTAAACTTCAGCGACCCTGCTTCCATTATCAGGAGAACAAGAACAGGTATTTTTTTACGTATTAGGCATTCCCCAGAGGCCATATGAGAGGTCCTCCTCAGATAAAAACAGATAAATAAAGAGGCTTCTCGGGCAGGTGGCTGAGTGAACCAATTGATCTGGAGTTGCCAGTCAGACAGAAACTCCAGGGTTTCTTTTCTGCTACTGCAATATTCCTTCACAGAGTACGTAAGTTTTAGAAACTGAACTTCAACCACAAAAATCAAAAGACTGTGAAAGCTGACTCATTCTGTATTTATACCTAACTGTTTTTACTACCAGCATTTTGACAAGCCTTGAAAAGACAGAAAAATACTCCTAGAGCTTAACTGTGTGAAGTAAATATGTGAAGCTGCTCTGTTTTTATCTCAGAGGAAGTGAACTTTTTCTTTCATTATTGATCAAACCATTTTAAGCCAACATTTCCAAGAGTGTTAGATAGCTGGTGTGCTGTATGCAGGTGGAGTAAAGGGTTCAAAACAAAGATATGCTGAATCATCATTGACTGTTGCCAAGATGGATCTGCAAATACAAGTCCGTATACTGAGGCAGACCAGCAGCCTGTTTATTTAGCATCTGATTTCCAAGAGTGGCTAGTGCCGGATATTTCAGAAAAGCTGCTTGTGGCTTCACCTTCTCCCTTTGCCTAGGTAGAGGCAGCATTGCTGTGAGTAGGCAAGCTACCTGTACAGGTGTGATGAGATCTGCAAACAGCCCCTGACACAGAAGGCTGTTCTTAAGGTTCTGTATAAAATCTGGGGGTGGGGAAGTTGGTGAAAACATTAGAAATGAAATTGTGCAAAAGTTCTATAGTAACCCTGAGTAATAAGTGGATAGTAAGTGATGTCTGGTACCTAAAATCAGCACAGCTATCAATGCCACATGGTATTGAGAAATAGGTCTAGGAATATTTTCATGTTGCCTTAAGAAGCTGCAAATAGTGAAGCATTTTAAATTCTGAATAGATACAGAAAGTTTCTTTTGCAAAACCATACCATGTCAAAGTATAGTCATCAAATCCTTTCAATGTAGTTCATAGTCTCCTATAATATTCAGGATTTTGAAAAATTTCATAATGAGGAAGATAAATATGAAAATGTGGTTAATAAGAAAAGGTAGGTATTTAGTCATATTTTCAAATTAGCTGTCTTGTTGAACAATTACTACCTAATTATTAATATAACAACTCCTGGCCTTCAGAAGATAGTCACCTTCATCTAAATCCACTTTTTGCTTGTACTGCATTTTACTTCTTTCAAAACAATGAAGATTTCTTATTAAAATCTTTGGCTCAACAGGAATGCATTCTCATCTGATACAGGTATTTATAGCATACGCTGAGGTACAGATACTAATTTCTTTTATTTTGAATTATTTGGTCATAGTACTTGGTTTTCTCTGAGACAGGTTAGCTATGCTGCATAAAACCCAATCTTTTAAGACCCATCAAGTCCAAATTTCTCTATGTGAGGGATACAGCATATAATGAAAATTATTTTGCCTTACTGCAATTTATGACTTGAACAAGACAAAAAGTAAGAGGGTAATGGGGGTGGAGGTGGTAGAAAAAAAAAAATTACTGGTCTTTAATAAATTTTGGAAGCTATGTCTGATTGTATTTCATCAATATTTTTGTCACAAGTATACACCCAAGGAATTCTGGATAATCCATCTTTCCTGTGAAATAAAGGCCAAGCACTGAGTTGGTAGAGATGTTGCAGAATTGACACAGTTGCTGAAATACAATAGTGGTGCTGCCTTGGGCAGTTTGCACTCTACTGTGTTCTACAGTGCAGTCCTCAGTCTGAAAAAGTGTATGCAGTTCTTTGTAACTCATGCCAGTTAGGAAATCACTTCCAATTAGCATTGGAATGGCTATGTGCAGTGCAGCGCAGAAAAACACTTCCAAATCTTGCTTGGCATGATGGTTGGACTGCCACATTTTAAGCAAATATGGAAACATTTTGTCTAGGAATTTATTTTTATCCATGGCATTGCTTCAGATGTTATGTAGCGAGATTTTTGTTAAAGTCATTTTTAGTCTTGGCTTTGAGCCAGACCCTTAGATACCTCTGTTCTATTGCTTTACACTATCACTACAGATCTCACAGGAAGAAAGACACAGTGGTTGAAGATAAACCTCTACTTCAACACTAATGTTTTACTTTGATGGATTTGAGTGGGATATTACATCACACTAAAGATATATTTTGAAAAAGAAAAAACAAAAAATGTTTAAATCCATCTGAAATGAAGGCGTTGCTTTCCTCTGACTTGTGACCTTTTGGGGATAGTCTATGAGTCCCAGAGCCAGTGTATGACCTTGGCATGGTTAATCACATGTGTTTGCCCTCCAGCAATAGCAAATTGCTATCTACACACATATTTGTAGAACCTAAGTTCCATTTCTTACTACCCACCTGAGGAAGCAAAGAATATAGCACAGGTAATAGTTGTTTTACTGCTGCATGACAACATGCCCATTCCCATAAAGGTACATTTGAAGGACAACATTGATGCTATTCCGCAGTTCTTTTCCTACAGTGATATCACTTGATGCTGGGTAACCTTGTATGTATTTTTTCTAAAGTAAATATAGTATAAAAATATGGGAGAAAATTAAGAATACACTTGAACCATAATGCTTGGTCTTGTAAAAGCAGTCATTTGATTCACTATCAGTTGTGTAAAATTTAATTTAAAGGTATGGATACATACCAAAATTACAAAAGTGTTCTCTCTGTTAGAGAAATGCTTCCATTTCCCTGAACTCTGTTCCTTTAACTGTATATATGAATCCAGGAACTTTACAACAAATTATTTTAAAAGCCTATTGCTCCTTCTTATCTAGTAAGTATAATCAACGTGTTGCTGTTACTGACCTAATTATACTCCAGGGTCTCCTTTTACAGATGTGATACTTGGGTTATTTATATGTTTCTCTCTGTGGTCAACACCATTATCTGAAGGGCTTACTGAATTTATTCTTGTAGGCTACAGGTACATCCATAACTCAGATCTGCAAAAATAAAAAGCTGTTACAGAACCAAATAAAGTCTTTTGTGAAGTAAAGTTGTTCTTTTGCACATGAACACTTACAAGGTAAAATATTTTTTTCAGGCAGAAGATAAATTTAATTCCAGTCTTCAAGGTGTATAAAACTGCATAAACAAAGCAGAATGATCACAACAAAATAAGGATAACTTATTTTGCAACTAATATCAGCTAATGCTTTCCAGTGTAGCTGGTTATGTAAATGAACAATTTTATGACCTGGTATCTTCCCTTATATTATAGAACACCACATTGTTTGTTTCATCCAACAGACTCCAAAGCATTCACAATGAGATAGTTTTACGTGCTATTGGAAGTGTGTGTTCTTGGTGGGAATACTGTGTCTCTAATTAAAAACTACATCAGGACCCATATATTGTCAGGCACCACACCTACATGGTAGTACCCTTTAGAAAACATGAGTGTAAGCTATTCTGCCAGGCCATGCATAATTACACTAACGATTTTTGTCTTTCTATTGTCACAGTCCCTTAGAAATGTTGGCGTGAAGGACCTTTGGAGGTCATCTAGTCCATCATGCTATTACGAGCAAGACTGTTCCCACAACTACATCAGGTTAGCTGTTGTGGATAACAGGCTAGCTGAAAAGGGTCACACAGACATAGTCCAGCTGGCTGGACAAAAATGCACATCACTCTCAGCTTATCTGAAGTAAAGCAAAATACACTGTCTTTGGCTGTCCTTGTTACACAGTAACAGGAAGATTTTGGTGGGAAAAGAATGTTGCAGGTGGGAACCGATAACTACAGAAGAGAAACTAGGGGCGGGCTTGGTATTTAGGCAACTAACCAATAATGAGCTTAACTTTTGTAATATGTATGAGCTAATTATAAGAAGGCATAAAAGGTGACTGTAAGAGACAATAAACGAAGTCTGCTGATCACTCATATTGAGCGACTGCGTCTTCCCTCCGTCGCAACAAGCTGTAGCCATATCTCGGTCTTCAAAACAACCAGGAATGGAGGTTTATAGCCTCTCTGGTGACCCTGTTTCACTGCTGTGCTACTCTGTTGAAAAGGCTTTTCCCAATGTCCGGTCTAAACCTGCAAAGTAGCAATTTCTGATCATTGCCTCTTACGTTACTTGTCACTACTGGTTCTGTTATCTTTCTAATCCCCATTCAAGTAGTTGTATGCTGCTATCCTATTGCCCCTTATCTCCTCTTTGGCAGACTAAATAAACCCAGATGCCTTATCTGCTTTTTGTGGACTATATGCTCTATGTCTCTGGCCAGTGGTAGCCCTCCTCTTTTCTCTCTCCAGTTTCTAAACATCTGGTCTCAACAGAGAACACTGGACTGCTATCTGGGTTGAAAACTGCTCATTCATCCAGACTGGAATTCATCAGCTTTGCAGTGAGAATGCTGTATTTCTCCACCTCCTCCTCCTTGCCTGTCTCAAAGAAGGATGCAGTACTGGCTTTTTTCCAGCCAGCAGGAACTTCCTGTGATCAACATGAATTTTCTTAGGTTAGTCTCATCACCGTTTCAGCTAACCCCTTCACATACTATCCCCAGCCATATCCCATCCATTCACATGGATCTGAAGACATTCAGCTGCTCTAAATAGCCCTCTAAAGCTTTTGCTCCCCAACTGCCATCCACTTCTCTCCTTCCCAATCATATTGACAGAAGCAGAGGTCCCAGAAGAGGGCTTTGCCTATTAGAACCGAGACAAAATTACATGCTGAGTATTTCAGCTTCCTGATTTGCTCAGTGCCATGGTACCCTCCCTGCAGTCCTCCATGAGGACAAAAAATAGCTGTTTAAGGCTTATCCACCACCTTCTCTACCCTGGGTGATCTGTTACAGACCTCCACCACAACTCTCAAAATCCATCCCATCTCACCTTGACCTCTGGTTTCTTACTGGAGTTTTTCAACGTTCAAGGGTCTCCTTAACAAAGGGTGCTGCCTCCTTTTCCTGCCCTCCTGTCCAGGCTGAACAGCCTTTCATCCATGCCTGTACTCCACTTGCTCGTGCCACCCCTCTTCCACTTGCACTCATCTCTTTGTAGCACTGATCTTAATTGTAAAAGCTGAGATATCTTTTACAAGATCTCAGGATCTTTCTTCAACAGGATTTGTTTCTCCTCTGCTGCCAGGGCACTGAAGCTATATTTTCGGTTAAATAGCTGCAGGTTGATATGGAGTCTTCTTCCCACTGCCAGAAGCCACAGGCTTACATCCTGCTGAGTGAGTGTCCTCTTGCTGCTCCTGCATTGCCTTCCCACCCTCAAGGTGGCTCCTGCCTCAGCAGAGTCTCTTGAAGATGGTATCACTGTCTCATCTGTCATTCTTGATAGAAGGGCTCCTCATTTCTTGGCAAGTATTTTTTTTTCTGGGTTTAATGAACTGAAGGAAAGCACGAAGTAGCTCTGGTTCAGAATCTGAACCAAGAATCTGGTTCTTGGGTTCCCTTGTTTCATTTTTCAGTCCGAAATCCAGCCTCCAGGAATACCGACGTGCAATGTGGATGAAATTGCCTTGCTTACGCAGATGGGAAATCAGACTAGCTGACTTCACAGTTACCTGTGTACTTAAAATCTATGGTCTACAATAGTTTCTCCTTCTCTTTAATTATGTGTGAAGTAGAATCCTTTTCCAGCTGTGAAGAACACAGAAGAAGGAGGTGTGTAGGAAGAAATTTTGTTTAAATTCTCCAGTGTCAGTCTAAACTTGCAGAGAAAGAGAGAGCATCACATGTGTAAAGCCTGCTTTTTATTGCTGAAAGGCAAAAGCTGAAATCCATCCAGCTGTGCCTGTAGGGAGAGCAAAAGCTAATGAGCTGGTGTCCTATGGTGGGAGTATGTGCTGGGCATCTCTGAAATCTAGCAGAGCAGAAGAGATTTTTCTCTCTATTTTGGGGTGAAGCATAACTCACAGTGCATGTTTCTCATTTTTAATGTGTTCAAGTGGAGAAACTAAACTGTGTGCATTTGCTGCTGTGAAATAGTTTCTCTGCTTTAACAGAAATAAATCTTATGACAAACTGACATGCTTCTTCCTCAAAGGCAGCAGAACAGACATGTATTTTTAGGAACACAGGCATCCTCAAGAGATCCTTATGTGTTTCAAGGCAGCCACAAGATGCTTAAGGGTAGGTTGCTCTGGAATAAAATCCTGATGTAGACAGTCCACCTTGAGTCTCACCTGCAAGTGGCTGGTTCATGCTTTGAAATATATTTCTAATTTCTCTGCTGTAACTCTTTAATATTTTGGGGAGATCCCGCTAAACTTCCCAATAATCTAAGTTATTGAAGTTAATAAGTGAAGTTACTGAAGTGTCTCATTAGTTGTGGTTTAACCCCAGCTGGCAACTAAGTACCACGCAGCCACTAACTCACTTTCCCGCAACCCCCAGCAGGATGGGGAGGAGAATCAAGAAAAAGGTAAAACTTGTGGATTGAGATAAGAACAACTTAATAATTGAAATAAAATAAAATACAATAACAACAACAATTGTCATGAAAAGGAAAGAGAAAAAGAGAGGAATAAAACCCAAAAGGAAAAACAAAAGAAACAAAAACAAAAAAAGCCCACGAAGTGATGCACAGTACACATGCTCACCACCTGCTGACAGACGCCCAGCCAGTTCCTGAGCAGCAACCACCACCACCAGCCAACTGCTCCAAGTTTATATACTGGACATGACATATGATACAGAATACCCCTTTGCCCAGTTTGGGTCAGCTGTCCTGGCTGTGTCCCCTCCCAGCATCTTGTGCCCCTCCAGCCTTCTCACTGGGAGGGCCTGAAAAGCTGAGAAGTCCTTGACTTAGTATAAATGTTACTTAGCAACAATTAAAAACATCAGTGTGTTATCAACGTTATTCTTATAATAGATCCAAACCACAGCACTGTACTAGCTACTAAGAAAAAAATTAATACTATCCCAGCTGAAACCAGGACAGTATCCACATCTTATTTCATACCATTTATGTTATGCTACACTTTCCAATACACCATCACCTTTCCTGGCTTTTGATATAAACACACAGGTATCATTCCCTTAGTCTATGCACCATCCCTCTAGAAGTCCATTGAGCTTATTTAGTCTACAATGTTGGGCTCCATCTGCCATTACCAGTCTTTCAGAGCAGGAAAGATGGTGTGTGCTGTGGGACTGTTGCATGTGGAAGCCTGCTCTTATTCTATCACTGCTGTGTTGGTCTGGTTTCATCAAAGTCCATTCTTCATTAATGCAGCAATTGGAAGGGAGTCAGGTTCAGCTTTCCAAATCCGGAATGGCAGAGACAGGTGCCATGAGGTGCCCAGTGCAACAGTGGGCATAGAGAAGTAACAGTATATAGTGTTTTATAGTAATTAACATCACACAATTTAATTCATCCACTATTTTTGGAATGTACATTCTCTAAAAACCCATCATGCCTAAGAAAGCCTTCTTATTAGTTGGTGGAGTCATAGCTGTCATTTTGTTGATTACATCCATTGGATTCTCATGACGTCCATCTTGCCATTTTATTCCCCAAAACTGGATCTCCTGTGTGGGTCACTTGATCTTACTTTGTTTTATGGCAGAACCAGCTTTCAGAAGGATTTGGACTACTTTCTACCATTTCTCAAAAACTTCTGCTGTATTGTTCCATACAATGATGTCACCAATATACCGCAGATGTTCCAGAGTTCCACCCTGTTCCAGTGCAGCCTAGATCAGTCTACAGCAGATGGTAAGGTTGTATTTCCACCCTGGGGCAATCGAATCCAGGTGTATTGGACACCCTTCCAAGTGAAAGAGAACTGTGGCCTGCACTCTGCTGCCAAAGGGATTGAGAAAAACACATCTGCAATATCAGTGGTGGCAGAGCACTTGGTTGCCTTTGATTCCAGTTCATACTGAAGTTCATACTGAAGTCACAGCAGCATGACTGCATTCAGGCCATGATAGTCCACTGCTAGTCTCCATTCTCCTTTAGCCATTTCACACTGGGCTATTAAAGGGTGAGCGGGTCCTGCTAATCACTCCTTGGCTCTCTAGTCAGCAAATCAGCTTATGGATGGGAATCAGGGAGTTTCGGTTGGTGTGATATTGCCACTGGTGCCCACTGTGGTAGCAATCAGCACCTGTTGTTCTTAGACCTTCAGTAACCTCACAATAGGATGACCTGAGAGACCGGGTAATAGACAAATGCTTAATTTCCTCTGTCTCCAAGGCATCTATACAGAAAGCCCACCAGTACTACTTTGGGTCCTTAAAATACCCTCTCCATAGTCTATGCCAAAGATGCACGGACCCTCTGGGCCAGCCACAATGGGGTGCTTCTGCCACTCATTCCCAGCCAAGCTTATTTCAGCCTCCGATACAGTTAGCTGTTGAGATCCCTGCGTCACTCCAGAAATACAAATGGGTCCTGTCCCCTTAAAAGTTGATGGCACTAAGGTACACTGTATACCAGTACCCACTAGGTCTGATGTGCCAGGCCGCAGGACACTCCTATACAGACTAAATACTTCAAGCATTATCAGTCTTTTCTGGAACAAAATAAAGATTAGCAGCATATGCCTGTTCACTGAGATGAATTCTTCCTGTCTATTTAAATGTTAGAGGTACATGTGACACTGAAAACATTAACAATACATAATGCTGCTAGTTTCCTCCTTGGACAGCATAAGCTGTTGATAGAGACTCTTGAATTTTATGGAGCTTCAGGTGCAATTCAAACAGTAAATCAGGAAATTTACCTTTGCTCTTTAACACACGTATATAGACTCACGAGTGGGGAATGGAACCAGACGATCCCCAACAGATGTAGATCCACCTGGAATCACTGGAATCAAGATGTATGTTGATTTACATCAGTTGAATTTACAGCCCAGAATTTTTAAATTTCATGTAATCCAATGCCCTGTGGTTTGGACTTTTGCATATCCTGATAAATAGTCTGCTTTATCAAGAAACCAAGGTCCTAATTCATAGAATCATAGAATGGGTTGGGTTGGGAGGGACCTTAAAGACTGTCTAGTTCCAGCCCCCCTGCCTTGCACTCTTCTCAAGTGCCACTGACTTGTACATTTAACTAAAAAAAGACAGAGATACAGACTTATTGAATAGTGTCCTTTGAAAGAAAAAACTATTATAATTCTTCTTTCTCTAAATCCTTTACAGTCTTAACTGTGGCTGAGAGATTTAAAACAGGATCATATCAGGCTTTACCCAGCAAGGCTTCCAATTAGTTTTTAAGGCAATACTCATATTTTTACTGTACCAGGAGAAGCAGCAAAATTTATGGATCATTAGGCAAGTAAAGCTGAGAGGAAAGTAGTTGCAGTTACTTTAGACAAGAAATGAATGCACCTATTTCTCTCAGATTTTTATGTTCTGGGTTTATACTACATGTTACTGCCCCCATATTTCTGAAAACTGCAACTTCTTTATAATTTTATCTTTTTTCAGTGTTAAATCTCTAGCACTGCTTGAAGAGAAGGATTGTTACAGGAGAGATAGGAAATAAATTATTATCACGTTACCTGTCTGGATTCTCTTATTTTAGCTTATTTGAGGTTTTCTGAAAGTTGCTACTAACTTTTAGGGAAAATTATAATAACAAGTGCTCTGAAAATGCCTGTACATCTATTGCTATAAAGTAATCCCATTTTCTTCAGTATAGTATGAAGCTAGAGATCATAACATCAGCTTTGACAGAAAATATTACTCTAGCTTAATTAATTTAAAATGGATTAGGAACATTGATTAGTCAAATAAAGTTTCCTAATTATATGTTATTCTGGTTAATACTCTAAAATTCTATGTATGCTGTATGAAATGCCACTGTGGGCCCAGACCAACAGCCCACAATCCCAATATATGCTTCTCCTGAGCCTACCTCTGAGGTCAACACCATTACCCTGAGTAGTTGCTTTGGCATCAAGGATGTCAGGCTGAATATGTATGTATACATACGCTTGCATAAGTATGCAAGAGTTTTGCAAAACTAAGGCCTGCCTTAGTAACCCCTTGAGACTACCAGCTTTCACACGTTGTCCTTCATCTTGCAATTAATAAGAAACTTAAGACAATTTCTACCAAGTTTTCATGCACATTCACAAACCTCCATGAGTAAACTGGACCAAGGCAACTACTAAAAAAACTGGGTATCAAATGCTATGATTTAGTATTCCCAACTTTTTTCATTTTTCCTCTTTAGAACATCAAAACCATATAACTCTCTTCCTTTTTTTCCGTCTGACCTTCAGAATAACACAATTTTATTTGTCTTTCTCTTTTACGCTGTAGCACTACTTTGACAGCCAATACCGCTACCTCCTCCTTTTATCTCAGCAAGTGTTGTCACCAGTTTTGTAAAGGAATTTCACTTTCACCTCAGGGACCCCAGCATGAATAATATGAAACACCCCAGACACAATGCTAACAACTGAAATCTCTGGCAATTATTCCAATTACTGAAGAAAGAACAAAAAAACCCCACCCAGCACTTCACTATGTCTACCTATAATTTTGTTGAAATTATATGCATTATAATGACACTTTCAACATAGCGTGTACATGCCTAATAATTCAGAGGAATTTATTCCCAGAAATCTGCCCAATGATTTACCAGGACTGCATGCATTTCCACATAAAAGATGCAAGAGTTTAATTTTAAAATATGCTTTGTATGTGAATCCAGAGCATGTTACCATTTTCATTCAAGTGCTTTACTAGGAATTCATAAAAGCACCAAGCAGCTTCCAGGCAAGTGGCAGTGTGGTGCTACTGCAGCAGGTCTGTGAGTAATCTGAATCATCTACAAGTAGTTTGACTCATAGAATCATAATTTCTCCAGGAAATGCCCTAGAAAGGGAACAAATTAAGCCAGGTTGCAATACACACTTCAGTTTACCTAATTTCTCACTTTGTGGGAAATTCAGGAACATACAGCACAGCTAAGATCCATCTCTCTTCTGCCAGCACGCACAGGAAAGTCAGTGAAGTCAGATCCTGTAGGCCAAAATACTGCTTTCAAAAATGCAATCAGGGTGGGGTGGGGCAGTGGAGGAATAGTTCCTTAGGCTTATTTACTCCTTTGCAACTCATGGCCATTGTTTAAACCCTTCGTGCCCCTGACATCCTTTGATGTCTCTCCCTCCATTTTGTCATGAACTGGAGAAAAAGGTATTTTTATGAGAGTTACCTCCTTTAGCTTCGTGGAGCACAGGCTAAATAGCAGTTTATTTGGAAGCATGATTAGCATGCCAGCAAAGGTGTCCAGCTGCATCCAGACACATTACGTGACACAGTAAAACTTGTAGAGTCCTATCTCACCAGTGCTTCAGGGAGGGAGCAAATTAAGCCAAGCTACAACTTATACTCTTCAGTAAAACAGCCATAAATAGACTGCTGGTTCATTTTGGTTTTTTAATATGCTGTTTGACACAGTTCTTCAGTGAATGGCTTAAAATATCAAATGTAAGCCTCTGTGTTCTTCTGTGAGTTAGCTGTTACGTCTTACCGGCTGCTCACTCTTTAAAAGACACATAACCATACAACCTTATTTCCATGACCTGGAGGGTTCCCCTGAGGTTTCAGAGTCTCTCTTTTCATTCATAAATTACACAGGTAAGAGCAAGAACCAGATTTACAGAAGACAGCTGTAGTAGCTTTCTATGCATGACACCACTCAACAGTGATACTTCTTACTTTCACTGAATGGTCTTGTAAATAGTTTAAAATATCAGAGCCCCCTACGATGCATATCCACAAGCTGTGTTCTCAAGTTTTTCTGGATCTTTTATATCTGTATTTCCCCTGGAGCCGTTATAGATCATATTCAGAATGAGATATAGGAGAAATAATGTAGCCAGCACTGTAAATTGAACTATGCTGACCACCAGCAAAACAACGACATCCAACTGTTCTACTTTGCTGCCCACTTGTTATCTTATCACAAGACATCATGTGGGCCAGTAAAAATCCACTTCAAGATCCATGTGATTCAGTTCCTTTTGCTTATACCCTTGTCTCCCCAAATAGTTTTGGCAAATAATGGCAATCATCAGTTTCCTGTTACATTGAGCTAATTCCTTCTCTAATTTATTTTTAAATATTTTTACAAGCACTGAAGTAATATAGTCAAATGAACCAGACATACATAGATGTGTAAACCAAGGAAGTGACAGCCCATATATCAATGGCCTTCATTTTCCTTTCCTGAAATTGGACTGATAGCCTCCTTTGAGAACAGCCAAAAATTGAATTGGATTGTTAGATTTTAACTTTTTTTTTTCTCATTAGTGGTTATCCATAAACCATTGCTGCATTCAGCATTAAGTTTTCTTTCCCAAGTTGTGAGGAATAAGATGCTGGATTTCAACTTCCTTACTTTTGCTTTGAGGTAAAATTAGGCCACCTAAGCCTTGGTAAATCTGTGAAAATAGTGAGGTGATGTCTTTCTTTACTTTCCAACAGATCAATGAAAACATTTCAAAATTACAGTAAATATTAAGTATTTGGAGGAAGGAGAATACTTTTGACTTCTCAAAATAATTCTGAACTGATATGTTAGTAACCATGACAGCATCTCTGCATTTTCTATTAGAGGCTTTTAAAAAGGTTAGTTTAACAAAAACAATGAAGATGCAGAAAGAAAGAGAAATTTCAGGGGCAAGCAGTTTCCAGACAGCACTCACAAAAGCAAAGGAAATTCGTTTTCTAAACATAGTAGAGTCAATTTTTTGCTTAATTTTTCATAAAAGGAGACCTGCTCTTTTCCTTGAGGACACAGACCAAGGCTCTCGACACTCAGAAGAGTGCCCCAGTTCCTGAGCAACAGGATTTTAGGAGATGGGGTTCAAGCTCAGGTTGCCCTGGATGCAGAAGACAGAGAACAAATTTGTAAAGCACCAGCTGGAGGGTCTTGGCCCATTTTTCCCATAGCCCACAAGAAGTGTATTAACTATTGGGCTATAAGGTATGAGGGCTTTGCCACAGTGATCCAAAGGGCTTCTGCTGAATCACAGTCCTGATAAGTGCAGTGAGCCAGCAAAGACGTTTCATGGGGGGAAAAAAAATAATTATCACCAAGCATCTATTTTAAGATGCTACATGTAGATCCTACATTCATTGTAAATAGATCAGGTATTTCTTTGGTCAGTGAGGAGGAAAGGTGCATATATACATTTATATTTTATATTTTCAAAGTTCTGATGCTGCAGAAAATGATGCCAGTTATGGAAGGTAAAGGGCAAATAAGGAAGCACCAGCAGTCTGGGTAATTTTACTATTTTGGCCTTTTCAAAGACAGAACAGAAATAAGGCATTATTTTTCTTTAAGCACACTGGAAATGTAGTAACTTCTAACTAAAATGGGGCACCAAGAAGGACTGACTAAAAACTATTCTGTAGCAAAGTCCAAGACTAAAACTCAAAATCAAAGTCAATTAGAGAACTTAAGCCAATGTTGCCATTTAGACAAAGTCTATGTTTATGAAACTGGAAATGAAAGACAATTAAAAAGAAGGAACCGAGACTTGGGTTTTGAAGGTTTTCTTTTTATTAGACATAAACTCTTTCCAACTTAGGGTAACGCTAATTTTCCTCTTGGTTTTTGCAATTAATATTTTTTAATGATTTTCTCCCTACAGATACCAGGTAAAAATCTGTGCACTCATAGTGACATAGTAAAAACTGGTTTATTTTCCTGCAGGTGGGGAAAGATTACGCAATAGCTTTCATTGGATCTAAAATTGTAATAATAAATTCAGAGTGTAATCTTTCCTCTTCATTTCCTTAAAGGAAAAAAAAAAAAAACCAAAAACTTTGTAACACTGATTATTTTGGGCTTGAACCTTTGATGTCACTTTTCTCAAATATGTGCATTTTAATCATACCATCCAAAGAAAACTTCAGCTAGGATACCTGTACTTGGTAAGACTGCCAGGCAGCTTTTCCTTGTGTAGTGCCACTGACTGCAGTTCAAGGAACCATTCCACACCAGCAGAACGAACCAAATTATTTTTTTTAAAAAAATACACAGTTCCTAGCTCTGTTTACACTGTTACCACATGCTTCCTCAGATCTCTTCACAAGCTCAGTGAGGGTGCAGTGTGGCTTTTTGCAGTTCAGGCAAGACCTGACACCTTTCAGGTCACTTACCTACTCTTAAAAAGGAAACTGTGTATTTTATCACCTGAAATCTCTGTTACCTGTCACCACAGTATTCTTCATACTGGAAGATGTTAGAAGATATAAGTAAATAGCAATAAAATATACTTGTACATAACTGAAGTACAATAAACCCCTCAGATCTGATAGGTATATGAGATATAAGACATATAATCAGAGAACAGTCTGCAAATAAATTATTTATTCATGAAGCCAGCGTATTGACTGCCATCGTGCAGGCACTGTAAAATGCAAATATTAAAATGATACAGAAATGGTGATGCAGAAAAGAAGGTATTTAACTGCAGACAAATCTCAAGATAACACTCCGATAGTTTTAAAGGTATTCAAAGTATTTTATATCACCATAAAAACTGCTGCAAAGCACAGGTATTTCTTTGGCTACAGTGAACCATGAATAATATTGCAGAAATGCTTAATTTCATTTAACAGCATTGAGATGTGCATTTCATACAGAACATAGCCTCACTGCTGAGAAAATATGATTCACAGCAGTCCCCAGAGAAACTGGTCAAACAATCTATTGTGAATAAAACCTATTGTAAATTTGGCCATTTCTCACAGAATAATTACCCATTAATAACATTTTCATTATTCAGCCAGCTCTAGACCATAGTATATTTATTTCTGAGGAAGGTACTAAATTATTTGAGAAACTTTTGAGTGGAAAGTTATACAGCTTCACTTAAACTTTGCACTCCCTTGAGGGATACTGGTGTGACTGAATGCTGAGTTGCATTATATATGGCACATATGTAAAGTAGAGAAAATCCCATAAATCTGATCAAGCCATTAAAAATAATCTTCTGGAAAAGACTTGTGTTTGAAAAAAATCACAATGATTAAGTGAATGCTATTATAAGTGAAGAGGAATTTTGGGCCAAACTCTACAGCTGACAGCCCTCTGCCTACAGCATTTTGTATTGTGTAAACTGTCTGATCATTAGACGTTGTGCTGTGTCCTTCCTTTTACACTACATTTCATGTTTCATGAATATTTAGTGGTGTAAACAAAGAAGAAGTATTGTGGGGGTAAAAAATGTTTTCATTCAATATCCAAATGCAATCACAAAAAGCTTTTTGCAGACCATGACAGTGGCAGGCACCTTCACCTCTGCTTTCCATGAGAATAAGCAAAGCTTTATAGCTTTTTCAGAGTTAAAATTACCTAGGCTGACTGGACATTAAGGTTTGATACAATTGCTAATCTATTCCTCCACCCTGGCATGAAAAAGGGTTCTGATCTTCAGCACCGGTTCCTTTGTCAAAGTATATAACCTACTACAGAGGATATGCCCAGACTTCTCCTATAGCCAACAGAGACAAATAAGTGTATCCAGGAGATAATTCACCCAAGACAGTTATCAGGAAAGATTTTTGTCCATTTAGTAAAGTAGCTGTCTAAATGAAAATTTTATACTTCATTCTCAAATGCTAGTTAGCTGAATGTGGGTGAGACAATGCTGTCCTTGGTTGATATCTTCTCTTAATGATTAAGGCAGTGCCCTACTCACCACAATACCAGAGATGTACGTTCCTAAGCCTAATGTGTCAGAGCTATTCTCTCTTATAAGAAAGTACCCAGCAAAGCAGTCAGTGGAATCTGTGTCTGCTACACCCACACTGAGTGCCATAGCCACCAGACCACTAGGTGTTTGGGGACAGTATTATTTTTGATGTGTTCCATGTTTTCAGGTTTGTTCCTCTGAAAAACTTTAGCCAACTAAATAGATATTTTCTGACAAATACCAAAAGTAAGAAAAAAAAATCTAACTGCTCACTACTAAATGCTTGCATTTAAGAAACTGTGCTGACCAATGCATTCAGTCTGCCACCCCAATTGCTTTTTACTAACAGTATCTTTCCTTTGGAGCTGGATCATTGTCACTACATGCCACTCCAGACTCATGGAAGACCTGTCCATCTATAAGCCTCTGCTTTATACCTCACTGTCTTCTCTTTAGATTATGGATAAAGTTCTTAAAATTAGCACAAGGCCTGTACACATAGTCCAGATGACTGCCAAGCAGCCCACATCACATTTTTCTTTTAAGCACTTTTCTCCCTATGTCTCTGGAAGCAGCCTTCATAACTCAGGGAATGCCTTTACATATTTTGTGTATTTTTCAGAGCTTTCAGAGATAAGTTAACCTTTAAGCACCTTTTGCCTCCTTCCAAAGCCATTAAAACCTTTGGTTGCCCTGTTTCTAAGAAGCCTGCTGCAATGCACTTATCTACAGATTACTGGAAGCTCACTTCTTTCATATGAAAAAGGTATTTAGCTTTCCAACATAAGTCAGCAGCTAGAGTGAAAAGCGATTAGATATGAGAGGAATAAGCAAAAAAACACATGTATTGATGTCTTAATCCTTTCAAACTACAGTACCAGAAAGCTGGTGATAAATGGCAGTTTTCAAACCATAAAAAAAAATAACATTATTTTCACTTTATAGTAGCTGAACATTCTGCCTCCTGATTTCATAGCAGGAAAACTGGAAAGTCAAATTATTTAGAGACTGTTTCAAATATAGCAAGATACAAGCACATTCATATTTATAGAGATAATATTGTTCCTTCAAATGAGTATGTCAGTTCTCATCTCCTGATGACAAATGTATTTTATCACAACACTTACAACCACTACAGAATATTTATTAAGACACGTTTTATTCCCCTAATTATGTCTACAAGGCACACATTTATGAGAACAGAAGAATTGGAGAAAACATTTCTTCCTGCATTTACAGATTCACAGTTGACACTTTAATTTCTGTGGAACACTGTCAATACCACACAATGCAACAGGGATCATTAGGAGAAGAAGATGAGATGAACTGACAGAGGGTGGCAAACCATCTGAAATTTTAAGTGAAGGCTGCTGAAGCCTATTTGCCAAGTTCACTGAACCTGTGGGGCTGTCTGCTGTTTTGCACACCACCAGCCACTGTGTGTGCTAAAAAATCTGTTCTTTACTAGATAAAACTACTTATATGGTCTTTCATGTAACTGATTAAAGAAAACTAATGGTGTGTTGCAAAACTATAAATTAGGGAATGTAACTTTTAAAATAACAAGTGTTCACAGACATGCTGCTGTTTCTTTGGGAAAATGTCACAGGGGTTCCTCCTTTGTTCAATAATTTGGATGCACTCTAAACTCTGAGGATCTCCATCTGTAATGCACTGAACATCTTCGGTGCTCATTAGAAAAAGCTGAAGGAGGTTGGGATTTACTGAAGGAATACAGTCATGCCATGATTCCCCGTAAAATACATATGAATAATGTATTTATGCACTTTTAACTAAATGTATACATAGGGGTAATGGAAGGACACACTCACTGAAGTGTCTTTGCTCTGTTGTACCTTATATATTGTCAAAAGTTTTTTGAACTTTCTCTGAAACCAGACTTCAGTTTTTGAAATAGTTTATAACTATGTTCATAAGGTGGTTAGAATTAGGCTTCTTGTGTTTCCTTTTAATGCTTTTCCCAACAAAATAATAGAACAAAAGGTTGTCGCTTGGGGTTTGGATTTTCATGTTTCTTTTTTTCTAATCTTTCTAGATAATTTTTTTCCCTACAAAACTATAGAAGAAAAAGTTATAGTTATTTTATGCTTCATTAGGCTGGGTGACATATTCTTCCAAGAACCAATGGTCAGCAGTATTTTCAGCAAATTGTGTGTTACACTTGACTGCGGTTTACAGGAAATTATAGAACAAGTAACTATAGAATACAACAGGTCTAATTATTAATATATTGACAAATTTTCTTTTCTGTTCACATGCAAGTCATAAACAGACCTTGATTTCTGTGTATGTTTGATACTCATATTTGCCAAATACCTTGAATAAATGATACACTGATTTGTTGGTATCTATTTGTCCTGCATGTTTATGACTAATCACCTAAGTCAGAGTATATTATTTCTACTTCCCACTTTGAGAAATGTTTTAACCAACGAACAAAATCCAGTGCTAGTTCTTGCTCTTGAGTATGTAGTGTCTTTTCAAATGTATATATTGTTCATTAAAAATAAAAAATTATCCCTTTTGAATTTTATTGCTGTGCCCATTTCTCATAGCACATCTCATGCTGTCCTACTCAGTGCAGAACCCTGCCATTAAAATTTTAAATAACAATCAATTAAGTACAACAAGGTAGTAAATATGACAGAATTTATTAATATCTCTTTTGAATTTAAAATAGAAAACTTCTGCATGGTAAAGTTGCTAAGCATAATGACTTGCTTTCTAAAAAACAAACTTGAACTGTAGAGCGAGCTGTTTCTTAAAACAACTGCCAGCTACAAATCTCCTCAGTATGCCTCATAACGGCAAGGAACGCTTCTGGTTCGAATGTTTCAAGGCACAATGGGCAAAAGGCACTAGCTTTACACATCACTGTGTCATGCCACCAAAAAGCTTGTGGTACTTTGGAGAGATTTTGGGTTGATATTATAATAAATCACCCATGTCCAATTTAAAGACTGGTTCAGACCAACTAACTGGTTGTGGTAGCCACTGGTAGGTGATGATGCAAGATAGTTTCACTCATCCTGTAAAACTGGCCCAAGACTGCCATGTCCACAGCCTTCACTGAAATAATTTAATCTGTTATTTCAAGATGTCAGTGCTAGAGGTTTCCCTTACATTTTTGCTAAGGCTGTTTCCTCTTTAAGGATAGTGGAAGCATTATTTTGAAATACAGTTTAAAAACAGGTTGTAAAATGTTCTCAGGATTTGAACATAGATGAAGCACTTGCAATTTGGCAGATTCATTTTTCCCTCAAGATGAGTGTGCTACATCATTGAGATTAAATATAGTTAAGCTGTCACGGTTCTTAGCTTATCGCTTTGTTTCTCTAAGTTCTCACTTCTACAGGTAGTCTTTAAAAATGAGTTAGCACAGAGGGTCAGTAAGAAATCTAAGTCTATTGGAACTCATTTTAAAAGATCAGCTCTGACTATTTTCAATTTCATCATCACATCTTAATGATCCATAAAGTGATAAAGAATTGGACCACTCAAATCACACAAATGCACATAAATAGTCTCCACCTAGCAAGGACAACACAAACTCTTCTCTGTACCAGAAACAAAACTGATCCCCAGATAAAATTCTTGAAAGCCATCAGAATGCTTACACTATAGCAGAAAAGCCCAAATAGAAAAGAAATTACCATCCACCTTAAAGACAAAAAGATTACTTTATTAATGACTCAAATGTCCTATATCCTTACTTTAACTTTGAAGCTGACTGTGAAAAATGACCCTGCAGTTTGCTCACATACTGGCATAGATGCCCGATTCTGTCTCATACTCTCAGGGATTCTACAGTTCTGAACAAGCAGATGCTTCCAGTTAGCATGGGACATGGCTGACTTCTAAAACCTAGAGGCCCTTGAGCTTCACAGAATAATTCCACTGCTAGACCCTATTTTCTTCAGAATTCCTTATTCTTTTCACTGACCTGTAAAGCCTGTCCTGACTAGGTTTTACGTGTGCTTTTCCTTGGGCATTCACGATTGCCTGTTTCTGACACAAGCATGGTCCCTCTGCTGGGGAGAGTGTGAGCAACCACCCAGGGCTTTGAGCAGCACAAGCAGCCAAGATGCTGGCTGTGAGCTTTGCTTCCAGCTGGTTCTCACTGCACAGCTGCTCTCTGCTCGTCTCCATTGGGATCTCCTAGCTGAAGACATGCACAATGGCTGGCAGACAGAGAGGTATACAGTGTGCATTACAGAAGCTGTTGTTAGTTGGCTCTGGGAAGAGATGAAAGGGCCAGTGGCACACCTCTGGAGGAACTAGCTCAATTCACACCCGACCATTGGGTGAGCTCAGCTCCCCCTGGGGTCTGTGAAGCCCCAGCAGTGACCAATCTCATGCACACTGTGGACCCCAGTGTGAGGAACTGTATAGAGACCTCAGCACGAAAATTAGAAAACTAACTTCTGCTCTTTACGAAGCTTCTCCTAACCACACAAATCTCCATGTCATGTGAGCAACTCTCAGCAGAAGATTAGGCAATGTGTTTCTTTCCTTTTACACGTCTGCTCTGCAATCTTCCCTCTGGGTGAAAAATGCAGCACAGAGTATAAGATAGGATGCTTTTGATGAACCTTAGTTCATGGCCTTTGGGTAGACACCATGCAAGGAAAGTCCTTGTTATCTGTGCATGTGACATGGGATAGCACGAGACGCAGTAAGACGCAAGAGCAGAGAGGTGAGGGAGATGCTGTTTGAGCAGTTAAAAATAAAACAGTCTACATTTGAATGCACATGTGAAGAGAAGAAAGATACTATGGGATGCAAGAAGAGGTCAACCTTAAATATTTGTAAGCAGGGCTCCTGATTAACACTCATGAAAAATAAATGCATGTGGACATGCATATAGATGTTGCATTTTTCTCTTCGGGGCTTTGCAGACATTTTTCATGTGTACTCTGGTCACAAACCTTAAGTGTTGCTTTATAACTTTGACAGCTAGAGGAAGGCCTTAAAAAAAGGGAAGAAAAAGTGAGCAAAGGCAAGAAGTGAAGGGGAGAGGGAGAGGTGAGGAGAAGAGATGGAGAGGGAAGATTCTTTTTCTCTGGAAACAGGTTTTGCATCAAACATTAAGTAATAGTTTCAATAAACCTTAAGTCTTCATGACACTTTACGAGTGAAAGCAATAACATAACATTAACAGCATTAAACTGACAAAAGTCTTGTTTCAGTATTTTATATTACAGATACCAAAACATTCAGTTTTAGCCATAATGATTAAACAGTCTTGTTGGATGGAGACCTTAAAGAATAAGCTCTAAAAGGATGAACTACTTTTCTTCATAAATATCATAGTGAAGTTTGCTTCCCAGTGCTTATTAGCTTTTCTTTTTAACAAACTTCATTTTAATAATTAGTGTCAGAAGTGCCTATCAGCTGTTAAGTGATTCTGTGTAATTGTCATTCTCTTCTCTATAATTTAGTTCTGGATAAAGCACTATTTGTCAAAAGTATTTTAATGAAAACTTTTGAAACTGTTGTGCAAACAAACACTTTTGTTATTAAAATGAAAATATAATAAAACAAACTTATGAAATACAAACTAGTGAAACAAATATTTTACCCTAAAATTTCCTCTTTAAAGATAAACAGCTATTTTTGTATTCCTCCTTCACTCAGCAGTAGCTATAGCTTTCTGGAGAAGTCTTATTTTGTGGATATTTAGTAACATAATGCCTCAGGCCTAGATTCTAGTCTGGTTTATTCCCAAAAATATTTTATCCATGTTTACATGAGCAATACAGACAGTTTGAGTAAAACAGACATGAGGCATATGTGGGGTAAAATCTTGGACACACTGAAGTCCGTGTTGCCTCATTATTTACCAGCAGTTATAAACCTACAATGTTTTGTTAAAACTGTGCAACCTTTACTTTATTTATTAAAGATTGAAATCTATAATTTATGATAACATAAATGCTAGTCATTATCACATAATTTAACGTATGTCTGGCTAATGATATCAGATTATCAATGCTTTTAAAAATCAAATAGTAAAAGCCAGTAAGAATACCTAGGAATTTAAGAGAAAGCAAGTTGATTCTTTTGCTTTAAAGTCATATTGACTGTTTACTGCTAGGAGACTTGAAAAGTCATTCAGTGGTCTGTAGGCTAAAGAAAACCAAAAGTGGATAAAACTACTTCTGCCACAGTAAATCACATACTGTATACATTCTCCATACATGAAAGACGTTTATCCAAATGAAGAATTGTCCTGTATCCAAGGCAATAAAGTAGTGAATGTACCTAATGTTAGAGCTGAATCCTGATAAATGCCCTTATCAAAATCTGAATGTCAAAAGAGTTCTTGTAATTAGGTAATTTTACAAGTCCTGTCTGCTCCCCATAGAGACCCTTATCATGTATCTTAAAATAGGCTCATACATTCACCCAGATGCCCAGCCAGGTTGTGAGAGCTGCACAGCACCAGCTAACGCACATGTACTCTGTGCCCTTGGGACTCAGGCTTCTGGTCCCTGGCATGGGACAGCATCGGGCCGATGCTCACCCAGGGCCTGGCCTTGATACTGTCAGGACTGGGCCAGTATGTGCACTTGGATATAGGCCTTCCAAATTCCCTTATGATCTGCCAGCCAGGACACAGACAAAAAAATGCCAGGAAGGAAATAGCTAATGAAATGCCCTTCTTGATTCAAAACAAGAAACAGATCCTTCCTTCCACCACTATTTTTACAGTGATGTAAAAATCAATGGCTACTACTCCGAAGAATTCCAAAGGTCTCTCAGGATATTAACTTTGAGTAACACGTGATACAGGGTTTTTTAACTGAGTAGTGCCTTATCCCACAGGGGATACTACTGAAGTCAACAGATAATCGTGGGGTAAGTGTTACTGTGAAAGAAAGATGTCAGTATCTGGCCCCTAGTCAAAATCAAAGTTTTCAAAAATCTTTTCATGAAAGGGGGCTGGGGAAAGAGAATGGTTTAAGCAGAAGATCTGCATTTCTTCCTCTGAGGGAACAGTCGAGATAGGTGGGCAGAGGACAATGTTTCTGCCTCCCTGCAGAGTGGGGAACTAAGGAGCAGGATCTGCAATTCCACCCAAGTGTGCTCAATCGGCCGCTGGAGATGGGGGACAAGTAATCACTCAGACTGGGTGTCAAGAGCAAGGCAGGGCACCTTGGCCATCCCATCTACACAAGGCCTCTGTGAGTAATGAAACATCCTCTTTGCTTCTTCTGGGTGACTTTCAAATTCCTGTAGCATTCATAGAGAGGGAACATAAATTCACTTCTTCCCTTCCCCCCCCCCCCCCCCCCCATCTGTTGTCTGGTCTGTTAGGAAGCACAGTAGAAGGATGTGTGAAAGCGAATAACTCCACCTTGGATTTGTGACTATGCTGTTGAGATTCAGGAGGAAACGGGTGGCCAATTGTTTATGCCAGGAAGAATAAAATCTAGTTCTTAAAATGCTATCAAAGGGCCTCCAATCAAAAGCTAAGGCTACTGTAGAGTTGAATATGAGCAATGTTTTTGGAGACAACACCAGTGATACCTCTGGGCCCTAAATTTGTCATGCTCATCTTAAAAAGTGTTGGTTTATGTTTAGGGAACATGACAGCAAGTTTAGGAAGGCTGGAAGGATGAACAAATCATTGAATGAAAGAAATATACCTTTTAATTAAGTGGCAGATCAAGTACATTTTCAACTTTTGAGGGAAAAGCTTATTGATGATTTAATACCAGGAACTGATGATCTAATATTGATGATTTAATATGTAGCATTAAAAACATGCATCCCAGTAAAAGATGAAAGCCTTGTGGGGTCATTATCTTGAGCACGGAGTTTTTATATAAACTCACATCATGGGACCATAATGTTACTGTGAATTATAATTCTTTTTCATTCATTACTCAGAGGAAAGCAAGAGATGATGTGGATTTTTTTAGAGTTGTGGAATTATTTGGAAAATGAGAGTCAACAGAGAATCACCCTTCTCAGCAGCTTTAACTGAAACCAGTTAATTAAGCAAGCAAGCATTGGCTTGATAACAAAGACAAATGACTACATGTGCCATAATGGTCTTAGAATTTTGAAAATAACATTTTAGCACAGGTTTTCTAATTTTTTTATTTTTTTTTTCTTTATACTGTTTTCTTTATAACTGTTCTGTGGCACAAATGTTTTGGAACAGTCTATAGATTTCAATTGTTATTCCACAGCTACTTTAATTCATCTAGCCTATTGTGACCAAAGTTGCCCAAATTTGACCAAGTTATAACAGCTACAACCTTCTGTAATTCTTTGACACTATGTAACGCAAAGATCATGCTGGTCATGTCTACCTCAAAACTTCACATTCCGTTCTTCTGGTCTTTCACCACGGTGGCCACTTGGACAGATTTGAAGGACAGGACCCTATGCTGTTAGCAATGAATGCACTATATTTCTGCAAGTCATGTCATAGGCATGGGAAAAGTGTGGGCTGCGTGACTTGATGAGCATGCCTGGAGAGAAGCCAAAAAGGGTAGTGCCTTGGTTTTCTCGTTATCTGTGACTTCTATGGGGATAAGAGTTAATTTTCTTCTTAGTAGCTGGTGCAGTTTCGTGGTTTGGATTTAGTGTAAGAATAATTTGGATAACACACTGATGTCTTTAATTTTGCTAAGTAATGTTTATACTCAGTCAAGGACTCTTCAGTTTCTTGGGCCCTGCCAGCGAGAGAGCTGGAGGGGCACGGGACATTGGTAAGGGGACACAGCCAGGACAGCTGACCCAAACTGGCCAAAGTGATATTCTATACCACATGATGTCATGCTTAGCATATATAAGCTGGGGGAAGAAGAAGGGGGGGGGCACATTTGGCATTATGATGTTTGTCTTCCCAAGTAACTGGAAGTTATGCATGATGGAGCCTGGCTTTCCTGGAGGTGAGCAAATGTAGCAGAATGAAGGTAGGTTAATTAACATTGATAATATACAGCTGTGGGCTGGCTTCAGGGGCGGGGTGGGAGGGGCAGGGTGGGCTGATGTAAATAAAGTGCAGGTGTAGATAAATTGTAGGTGTGGCTGTTTCTGTTAAGTGGTTGAGAGCCAATGGAGAGGGAGTAGCCGAGGAGAGAGAGGAGCAAGCAGAGAGGAGCAAGCAGCTGTGTGGGGCTTGGCTGCTGACCAGGGTTCAAGCAAGACAGGTAGGGATAGCTCTTCTTCAAGGGGGTGTCCATCCACCCAAAAAGAGGACTGTGGGGAGTTGTAGCTCCTCTATTGAAGACTGGGAACAGGAAGAATGTCACTTGGATGTAAATGATACAGCATATGGGGGCTAAAGGCTGCCAAAGAGCCAAATGAAGGAGTCCGTAATGAACAGAGAGAAAAGTGGGGCATAGCAGTTTGTTTGCACTTGAAGGGTGCTGGAACTCTTTGCATTGGCCACCCTGACCATGGCAGTAATCCTAGGGGCTGTAACATGGCGCTTGATTTCTGGTCACTCCACAGGCAACAAAAGTGTGAGGGCATCAGTGGTGGGCCTGACAGCATCAAAGAGGTTGGGAAACCACTGGAAACCAGCACCAGCCAGTGGAGATGCCAGCAGCTGATAAGCTAGAGTTGCTGTCAGCAGAGCTAGGTAGATTTCAGGGACTTGGTGTAATTGTGAAAAAGATATTTTTGCACACAATGATGAATGAGGTGCAGTGCAACAGGCTGGGCCATTGCTGCTGGGACCAACTTCTGATAGCACGGCCTGCAGACACAGATATCTTACTTAAACCAGTAAAAGGGACTTCATTAGAGATCAAACATGGGAAAGAAAAACTTGCAATTTTTTTCAGACAGTCTGAAAAATTCCATTAACTTTCTTAGAAAGAGTTTCCTTTATAAAGCCAAAAGTTGTCTGGCTTTTTTTTTTTTAATGTTCTTGAAAGGACAAGTCAACTCTTGGAAAAAGTTGCCCTTGAATAGCAAAGATCAAATTGGGTTTCGGGAGGAGCTATGTGGAAGTGCAGAAGAGTAAATACAAAGGTTTTTTCACCACAGAGTAACTGAAGTCAAAATCCTGAAGAAGGCAGCTAAGGCTGACTGCAGTGGTGCCCAGAGGGCTGAGCTCAGCCTGCAAGAAAACTACACACAGAGCAGGATCAGAAATAAAAGCTGCACGATGTTTTTGCAAACTGAGCTCATGAAAAAATTATAACAGTACTAAATACAAACCCTGCCAGTCACTGGGGAGGTTTGCCATTTATTGCGAAAGCTGATTACACTTCATTATCTCATCTTTATTGAGTGACGTGGCATGCTTTTCAGTCATGAGTGCCTGGCTAAGATGCAAGCCAAGCCTGGTAATGCAAAACCCCCAGATTTTCCATGATCAAAATGACAGGATGTAGAGGATCTTTGAAAGCTGTAAAATAGCATTAGTCTGAGACAATAAATAGAATTTTTCTTCTGTGTTCATTAATAACATAGGGAATGGGAATAGTGCTAGCTTTTTCAGAGACAGAGATGGTAAATACAAATTAGATGAAGCAAACTACCCAAAAATGCAGAATCTCTTGCCAGATTCCAGAGCACTTGTGGTATCAGAAGAAGGAAACCGACAGACAAAATTCCAAGGTGTATTTTCATTGCATAGCCATTAACCCATGTCATGGATGCACTTCAGTGAATATTTCATGAATTAATGGAAATTATTCCGCACAGCTATTTTGATAATGTAAAGCGAGGTAATTATTTAACTGGTACAGGTTTTTTGACAGGCATTCTTTGTAGCTTTGAGCAACAGCTGAGAATAACACGTTTTCAATTTAAAAGAGCAAAAAGATGTGTCATGAAACACAGGATCCGTAATGAAGGTTTCAGGAAACCAGATATAAGTGAAGAACTCTAGTATAAAGTGCTAAAATAAAAAATAATTTTAAAGAGGAACACTTAAAAAGAAAACCCTCACAACCTAAGTTTATTAAGGCTGTTAATGATGGGATTTTCTGCCAACTGTTTCCTGTTTGTTCATCCACTGAAAAATCGGCAATACTGACAAAGAAACAATTATCTCTCAAAACCAAATTTTAGAAAAGACCATGCATTCTATTCTATGAAATCAAGTTCAGCTCTCAATGAAAATGCCTTATTCACCTTTCAGCAGAAGGATATAATTTTTTACTTTTACAGGAAAGCCATCCTCCTTCTAGAAGACAAAGGCAAAAAATATACCTGAAAGATGGCTTTTATATCCAAATTCTTGTTTATTTTATTGGCTTGATTAAAGGTATCACTCCTCACTGCAGTTCCTTCCTCATTTACATGCTTAGAATACGATGGTAGCAAAAACTTATCATTAGGTATATACCTCACATCTCGAACACCACTTTTTCAGTGCAAAATTATAATTGACAGCTGTGACATTTATTTGAGGAAGAAAACTATATGCCTGGATACATGCCTGGATTTGCCTTTTAGTGTGGAGCATAGCTTAAAAAGATTTGTATATCTATAAATTACTGTTACTAGAGAAAATCCAGTTGTTATTTAGCACATTTTGCCTGTAGCCACTACTGTGTGACTACTGTGTTGACGCAACCATTCCTAGGCCCTTTAAGTCATGGCCCCAGAGCTAAGACTTTCTGTGACAGGGCATGAATAGTAAGATTGAGAAGATACTTGAAGCTTGTGTGACACTGGTATGGGTACAGCTTACTGGAAACTTACTGTTTAGAGTCATATAACCGAGACATAGCTTTGGCCGGTTCTCTAGAGCCAACCCCTGAATGGTTATCACAGTGTGCCTCTGTCTCCATATCAAACATGGTCAAACATAACCATCTGCAAGGCAGGTCTCTGGTCTAAGCCAAATACCTAGTCAGTCTCCAAGAGAGTCCTTTATTTATCCCACAGGTCTTAATCGCCTGCTTTCTGGAGATGCTTATCCCTCTCCACCGTGACAGAAAGGGCCCACCCACATATCTCACACTGCCCCACTGATCTTTGCCATATAAAAGTTAGGTGAAATTAATACTACCCATACGCAGTTACATATATCTTGCACACATGCACTGGGGAATCTTGGCAGTAGTTCATCTGATTTTAGTCATTCACTGTTCACAGAACAAAAAAATAAATAAAACCTAACTAAAACCAAAAATTGTATCAGAATCCATTAGCAAGGAAAGCTTGACACACACAGCAAAATAAATTATAGTAAAGTGATGGAAAATACTAGGTGCTTATCTCAAAGAAGTGATGAAACATTGAATTATTTAAATACTTGAAGCAAGCTATTTCAGTCATTTCTACTACCACATAAATTACACCAAAAAGAATGCAGATAACCAGGCAGTAGGGCATAGCTGTTGCATTAGTAGAGCAGCTGCATGCAACATTAAAATCCTCATAAACAAACGGAATTATTGTTGTTATGCTACAGTATGAGACCTGAATAAGAGTTTAAAAGTAGCATTCATTTTCTTGATTAAAGATTAACAAGTTTAGGTGCTTAATTGGTATTTTGACTGGATTGCAAGAAGAGGGAAATTCTGCAGTTGGGACTTGAATGGATTTTGTGGAACATGAGAACACAGTTCTTTGCCTAACAAAATTAAACAGCTAACTCAAATTCCATTTGTTTAGGAACATACTGGTTTAAATGGAGGGAAATGAGGGAATCTGATGAAAGTGTATTTGATTTCTATGCTTTGTGTCTGTCTCATCTGTTTTTCTGCTTCATACACAGTAAATGCGGTGTAACTAATCTTAGAAGTTTAATGATCTTTCAAGTTTGGCTCAAAAAGATAATGATGCTGATACAACATTTCTTCATCCATGCAATGGTATCCTCTTAAGAGCCTAAAACATCTCTTTACCTGTCAACACACCTTCTCTCAATGCAGCAACACATTTCTGGACGTACATTTTTGTTCATGTAATTTCAAGAATTTCCTTCTCTTGTCTCTGAAACAGGTTTTATCCCCTTCCACAGACTTCTGCTGCTCCATCTGTATCTTTTTTTTAAATAATTTTTTTCTTCTTTAGATGTAGTTTCCTTTTAACTTAGGTGTTTCATTTTGCTTTATATCATAATAAAAAAACCAAAAACCAATCAAGCACCTTGTCAATCTCTAAGCTGGATGACTCGCTTCTCCTGGCATCATTGGCCTTATTCCATAGTTCAGCTTAGCCCAGAAAGTGGCTAACAGGCTTGTTCATTGTCCTAAGCTGTTTCTGTCACCACCTTTCCTCATTATATTGGAATAAGACATGAAAGAATTGCTGGCTATGTGAGTGGAAAACACAATGGCACACAGTGATTCTTGAGGAGCCATTTTTATAACAGCAGCATAAACATTTTCCTAATTTCAACAATAATTCATACTTTGTATGATTGATTCCAGATAATTGTTCAGATTGTCGTTCCTGTTATCAAGTAAGATTAGATTAATACAGCTGGTTTTTTCAGATTTACTGGTTTCTGATTATTTAAATCTGTGAAGCATGCTAATATTTACAGGCTGTTTAATTCAATAGCTACTAGTTGATAATGTCCCTATGTTTAGAGAAGTTGCTTGACTTTCAAACGTTACTGCATAATAAGACTGACTTGAAAGATGAAGCTATGCAATGCATGTCATAGTGTATAGGAAGTGGACAAAATTCAACTGCTGGTTTAAAGACAAGCCAAACAAAACACACAGGTAACAATAAGAACCTTCTGCTTTTAGTGACATCATCTGTGGAAGCAGATGTTGATCAAACAACACGTCTGTCCTGTTTTCAGCTGGGATAGAGTTAATTTTCTTCTTAGTAGCTAGTACAGTGCTGTGTTTTGGATTTGGTGTGAGAACAATGTTGATAGCACACTGATGTTTTTAGTTGTTACTGGGTGATGTTTATACCGAATCAAGGACTTTTCAGTTCCTTGGGCCCTGCCAGCAAGAGGGCTGGAGGGGCACTGGGAATTGGGAGGGGACACAGCCAGGACAGGTGACCCAAGCTAGCCAAAGAGGTATTCCATACCATATGGCGTCATGCTGAGTTTATAACTGGGGGAAGAAGAAGGAAGAGGGGGGGACATTTGGCATTATGGCATTTGTCTTCCCAAGTAATCATTACGTGTGATGGAGCCCAGCTTTCCTGGGGATGGCTGAACACCTGCCTGCCCATGGGAAGTGGTGAATGAATTCCTTGCCTTGCTTTGCTTGTGTGCATGGCTTTTGCTTTACCTATTAAATTGTTCTTATCTCAACCCTTGAGTTTTACATTCCTTTCCGGTCGTCCTTCCCATCCCTCTGGGTGGGGGGAATGAGTACACGGCTGTGTGGTGCTTGGTTGCCAGCTGGGGTTAAACCACGACAATATCTTAATAACTATCAACTATCCAACCTGAAATGTTGTTGGATACAGGCCAGATTCTCTGTCCCAAATCTATTTAATGTAGATCCTGCTTGGTGAGCTCAGAGCTCACTTTCAAAAATAAGTGGAGCAGAGATGTCTATTTTCCTTGTGAGAGGTGAATTCAGATTACGTTCCCACATTATTTTTGTATATTCAGAGATACCCAATACAACTCAGACTTTTTCTAGACAAGTCAGGAAAAGAGAATCAAGGGACTTTCATTGTTGAATATATGTATCTCCTTCTGAAAGTTGTAGAAGTAGTACCATCAGTTCCTCTTTAAACAAAACAAAATTGTAAGAGAGGAAAAAGAGTAGAACTGTTTGACTTAAGTTTTGATATTGCAGTAGTGTTCAAATAGTAAACCTCAGAGAAGTCACCTTTAGCAACAGAGAGTGACAATGTACAAAGCAGTGGGAGTTGTGGTGGCATGCTGACCAGAGCTAAAACCATGTTGGCCCGTCTGGGCTTTGAACACTCGTGCCAGAGGGAAATGTGTTACTCCACGTGATGTGCATGAGGCACTTCTGTCACACGTGCATAACTGTCATAGCTATGCAGACTGGTATGCAGGGGGACCAACAGACAATATGCCATAATTAAATCTTGTTCAACTTCATTAAAATTGGCTGGCAGTAACTAGGACTATAAAGAGTAAGGAAGTGAAACATTCCTTCAGCTACAAGAAGCTGTAGGCACTCTACAGACTTCTTCATATGCAATGACTGGGATAGCATTATGCATTATGAAATACATTTTTTTAAGACTTACTGAGTTGCAGTTGTAATTGATAAAGCAATATTTACAAATCATGACATATAGCAGAGAGTCTAAAATAATCACAATCTGAATTTAGTTTCTGTAAAATGTGTTCTATGGAGATCCAGGAAAAAGCTCTTCAAGTTGCCCTGATTGTAAAGGGAAATCAAAAAAGACCAGAAAAGAACAAGAGCACTGATCTATACCTGCCTTGATATACTTACTTCTTTTTAATTCCTAGGAGATCAGTTATTTTGCTTTGTTGAAAGTGTGTGTGGGATCTCCATGTAATACAAGAAAACTTTCCAATCTGTTGTTTCAAGTGGAAAAGGACTGCTTCTGGCAAAAAAAGAAAAAGAAAAAAAGATAGCCATCCTCTCTATATACTTTATACACTTTATAAACTTCACCCAGAACTTCCTGACAGTATTATAATTTTCTATTTGCAATATATGAAGAGGTACCTTTGTCTTTTGCATTAAAACTTAGTTGACTGTTTGTACTTGATAGTGCACTGGATAGGAAGAAACATTAGTTTTTTCCCAGATGTTGGACATGCACTCGTATCTATGTACAAATGTTGTTCCTTTGCTGAATTGCAAAATTCAACACAGTCACAGCTGTGATAATGGTCATGATATTAATTGTCTTAATCTCTTCTGCCACTTTGATATATCCAAAATCATCAGTTTGTCTCCCAGTTAATTTTAGGACATTTTTTCTACCTTTTCCAACAGACTGAAAATTTACAAATATTGTTTTATAGGAATATATTTTTCAGCGGGCATCTTTCTCCTGCAAGAGCCAACTTTACAAACTGATTGACTAATTCATTCCCCACAACCATTCCATTTAAAATACGCTGACAAAAGGCCAGCTGCACATGCACTACACTAAACTGCTTCTTCCCCAACAACACAATAGAGAAACCAGATATTTATTATTCAGATTTGATTGTTCACAGCTGCTGCTTTCATCAGCCAAGCATAAATATTGGATGTTGGACCCATGCCACAAAATTCATCTTCAAATTGTAATGCCCCAAAACAAACTCTGTAGGGTTCACATGCACAGGGGTTTTTTACCTAATATAATAAAAAAGGATGATTTGTAAACTGGGGTCTGGGGTCAAACTTCAGCCTCTCATGGATCTGTAAGTAATTGGTTATAGTGACTTAATTTGAGCACTTCTGTAGTCAGTACACTTACAGACTAATGATGCAAAAAAGTTAACCTCATCGACTTAGACTCATAAAACATTTTGGGTAGGAAGTGACTCGAAGCACTTGTTTCAAACATTAATCTGAAGCCATGGAGTAAAATATTTACAGACTCACCTGCTTTGTCTCTGAAAAAAGCATCTCTCCCAATCTAACCTCTAGCCTGAACCTTTGGGTGTACAGCACAACACACAAAGCAGCCACAGGGATTTTAAGAAGAAAAGAATATTTCACTTAGGAACCTATAAAAATCTGGTTCCTCATTTAAGTCACACTTCATTGAGGTTAATTATCTCTATTTCCATTTTTTCATGTATGTGAAAGGGCACTGAAGTAAAAAACAATATAGGTCAGAACTCATTTAATCAGCATTTTGGCAAAGGAAAAGGACATTCTATATTGCAGTGTAGCACTGGCTGTTTGCCTTGTGTTATCAATCTTTTCAAATATGGGAACTGAAGCCAAAGCAATAAAATATGAACTTCCAATCTTTTTTTACACAAGAATACTGAAAAGGCCACATTACTCAGAAGAAACACTGAATAAACTGAATAGCAGGATGAATATGAGTTTCTATGTGTGTATCCAGATAGAGATTTTAAATATCCTCCTTCCTTTTTTAATTTAAGGTGAAAAAAAAAATTTCAAATGAAAGTATCTGTTTTCATATCAGTTTGGGTAATCTCCAGAGATCTATTCTGTTATGTACAAGCTGTAGTCAACTTATCTGTACCTTTGAGCTGATCAAATCAAAAAGTAGTGTTTATTTAGGCCAGCAAATATATAACTTACAGCATAGCACTTTCATCATGACAGATCTCCAACTGCTTTTACAAACTCTGTGTTTAGTCATATTTCATCACTTTATTTTCTGGTGAAATACATCCACTGTTTTGATGGATCATAGCATCAATTTAAGAGCAGAGTGACAACACAGCAGTAGAGGATGGGAACTGAAGTATTCTGGATTTACATCAAAAGACAGAAAGATTTAAGCTGATTTGCTATGTATTGAGAAAGTGGGTACTAGCCAAAAGAACACTATAGTCTTGCCAACCACCCAAACAATATTGCTCAGACTGAAGAAGTTGTGTCCTGGTTTTCACTAGGACAGAGTTAATTTTCTTCTTAGTAGCTGGTACAGTGCTGTGTTTTGGATTTAGTATGAAAACAATTTTGATAACACACTGATGTCTTTAATTGTTGCTGGGTCATGTTTATACCAAGTCAAGGACGTTTCAGTTTCTTGGGCCTTGCCAGCGAGAGGGCTGGAGGGGCACAAGGAGTTGGGAGGGGGGACAGCCAGGCCAGGTGACCTAAAATAGCCAAAGTGATATTCTATGATATATGACCATATGATGTCATGCTTAGTATATAAGCTGAGGGAAGAAGGAGGAAGGGGGCTGGGGACATTCAGCATTATGGAGTTTGTCTTCCCAAGTAACTGCTACATGTGACGGAGCTCAGCTTTCCTGGAGATGGCCAGACACCCGCCTGCCAGCGGGAAGTGGTGAATGAATTCCTTGTTTTGCTTTGCTTGTGTGTGCAGCTTTTGCTTTACCTGTTAAACTGTCTTTATCTCCACCCATGATTTTTCTCACTTTACCCTTCTAATTCTCTCCCCATCCCACCAGGGGGAAAGTGAGTGAGTGGCTGCGGTGGGGCTTGGTTGTCAGCTGGGGTTAAACCATGACAAGTTGACATGTTGAAAAGAATATATTCAATTTTTAATACTTAATCATGTTTCTAATTACTGTTATTTCTGGCTGTTGTGTGCAGCTCAGCATCAATCTGGATGATGTGAGCCTTCATGAAAACTCAAAACATTATAGATATTAATATACATATAGATATAAAGCATTTAAGATATTGATCTTTAAACACTAAAGGCAACCTATACCATTGAGCAAACTAAGGACCAGATTTGCCTTCGAGACAACTGCTGTTTCTCTTGGAGAGCCAACTCAGACAAGAACAAGCCATGAGCTTTCTAGGCATAGAAGACTGTCATCTGTAATGCAGCGGCAAGTATCTTCACAAAAGATATGGGATTTTTTTGCACTGCAGTATAAGACTTGAAATAAAGATCAAAGATGGGGGGTTGTCTAAGATAGGAGGATCTGAGTGATGTTGACCTATACTGTGAGTCTCACATCCATTTAATGCTAACGCCTATTAAAAAAGAGGGTATCAGAGTGAAAAAAATTACAAAAACCCCCACCTTTTTTTCCCTTGTCATTGTTGTCCTTCTTGCCCTATGCTTTGATCAATTCATTGATTTTCAGAATGGAATATGTTTAATAAATATGTGAACTTTTTCTTCTGATGTATCTTCAACTACATTAACAGCTTTAAAATATTTAAGTTTTAGTTGTAAACTGATATTACCATCTGATATTATGAATGAGATATATACTCACATATATACTATACGTATACACATATTACCTGGAAAAAGGAAGTTAGATATGTAATGCAAAACTGAATTTAGCTCTTAAAATAATGAAATGTAAACACATGGGTTTTTAAATTATAACTACAGCTTCATCATCTTTCAACTTTAATGTGGGAGGGATTTATCCATTCCTTGAAAAAGTTTAAGAGTTAAAGTATGTATACATAAGCAAATTCATGGGATTTGATTGATGTGTTGTTATAGATACAATAGCTTTAATTTCTTGTCATGAAAACATTTGATATAAATGTGTTTAATTTAATTTATTTCTGGGGGTTGAGGTTGCATTTACCAAATCTTTTACTCTTCCTATTATAGTTCTACAATACCTAATGTCTTTCCTAGGTGTCATTCTACTGGGAAAAACTTCCTTGACTTACAAACAAAAAATATCTGAAGTCCAGGTGTCAGCATCATCACAAGTGAAATAAGAATCTGGACAAACTCATGAAAAGAAAATCAAATAATCTGCTGCTTCTATCATATTCACATTTTCACATGAATTCCACCCCAAGCCCACAATCTTTTCAACACTTACGTTTGCTGAATCCAGTCTTTTGCTCTGGATAATGATACCGTAGATGAATCCAAGAAAAGCACTGCAATTACAGTTATTCTTGCAAAAAAAAGATTAGAACCACTTAGGTATGAAATAGACAATTTGAGAGCATAAAATCTTTATAATTGCAAACAGAAGTAGATGGAGTAGGTGGCTGCCGAGGACATTCACAAGCCTGAGGGCACGGTGTCTGCTGCCCACACAGCCTCTGCTACTGCCCGCCCCAGGTGTAGGGGCTAGTTTGGGAGAGAAGAAGGGCAGCTCTCAGCCCTGCTCCCACCTTGCAGCAGGGGGAATGAACTGCATGCTGCCAAGGGCTGGGAAGAGACACCCACTCAGCGGAGATGGTAATACATATTAAGTTAGTGGAGACACACAGAGCTCCTTCCTTCCTGGAGCACTGTGAGTCCAGCCCACCTCCATGCTCTGTCACTTCATGGTAGTCACCTACCGCCCCCTGAAATCTCCCTCTGCCACCCACATCCTCCCTCCCGCAGCTCCTCCTGAGATTCACTCTCTGTTCCACATGCTGAACAGTGCCATCCACAGAGGTGAAGGATAAGGTCATGAAAACCATCACCTTGGGGCAGAACTTCCACTCTGCCTGCACCACTACAAAACCGTGAGCTGGTTCTGGGGAGTAAGCCGGCCTTGAAGCTGAAGCCACTTTGAGCACCGTGGTCTTTAAAGGCCCACATTGGTCAGCTTTTCCTCTTGCTTAAACCTACTGTAAATTTAAATGAATCCTGCTTAACTTGCAGTGACACAAGTGAATGATTAGTCAAACCTAATGAATCTCTATTTGAAGTTGTTTCTGAAGAGGTTTCACAGTGCATCATTGAGCGGCAAATCTCTTTTACTGTGGAGGTTTTCTGTTAAGTAAAGAATACTGAATAGCATCCTATGTGAGCCTCAAACCTTGGGAATTTACTACCAATAGAGAAAGCAAAGGAGGAACAGCAAATTTCAGGCTAAAATTATAAAAATATCTATACACGTATACATTACCTAACTTGATTTACTGCAGCTCTGCATTTTGTACATGGCCCACAGTAATATGGAATTAAGACTAGAAAATAGACCCAAGGCTCAGTTTTCATTTGCATGAAAAAAGGGCATTATCAAGAATACAGCTATTATTGCCTCTTTTGTAATTGCTGGCAGCATGCAATATAGTTCACTAATGCACTTTTCAGAGGGTCACTCTGGGTATGTCATGCTGAGAGTCTTTGTACTTTGAACTCAGGGCTCTGCACTAAAAACTTACTATTCCTCAGCTCCTTTAATGTATGCCCAGGTTTGGAAAAGTTCTCTTCTTCCAATTCTCTGAAGGAGGCATCCTAGGCAGAAGTAAGGTATGGATTTGCACCACAAAACCTGACCACAACATTGCCACCTGTATAGCAGAGAAGTATTTTTTTCTTCTTAGGAAGTCAGTAATTGGTAGGAAATGCACAGGACTCCAAATAGACGATTTCCACATCCTACTAATTTATCTCTGAAAACATTCAAAGCAGTTTCCTCTTGTGCCTAGTAATAGAAATTCATTGTCTCTCTGAGAATTCGGCCTTTCTTCAGATACTCCTATCAAAAGTCACCAGGTTCTCTGAAACTGGTTATGTATTCACAGTTTTATAACTAGAGAAATTGCTTTTGGTTGTTCTGTCTTCTTATTAAGGTCAGAGATTATACAGGAGATTACATATTTGTCCCCAAAGGGAAAACGATTTATAGTCTTTGCCAGAGAGGTGTAAAAAGCTGAAATATATTTTCTTCCTTCTTTCTGATCCAAAATATGAGAAGAACTCTAAAAAGTGATATTGATTGTGTGGACATGAACTATATTTAAGCACTAACAGCAATATAATAATATTACTACACTACAGACCTTCTATATGACAGGTTCCACTTTGTACAGCTGAAATGCAAAGCTTAATAATGTCTTTTTTGCTCTTCATTAGTTTTGGGGTTTTCTCTATTGGTTTTTAAATGGTATTTATAAGAACCCAGGATCACATTTTAAAAACAAAAAGTCCATTCTTGAAGTAGTTATGGATAGGTTGCTATCTGTTTATTTCTTTAAATTCTAGCACTGTTCCAAAGTCTGTGTTGCACAGTAACAGCACTAAGCAAGCACACATGCAGGCACATGCAGGGGGGAAGATATGATCTGGAAACCAGACCACTTGCTGATGGGTGAGTAAAAGTTGTAGAAGGACAACAGACCCATCCACATGAACAGCTCTTGCTGACCTAAGAGATGGCTCTAACTACAGGCTGTCAGGGGAGGGACCCTCTCCAGACAGACATGGTGGGCTGAACTTCACCCCATGGTGGGCTGGATTGCACCCCGTGGCCTGGCAGCCCAAGGTCGGGAAAGACTCAGCCCTGATGCTCAGCACGGATGGTTCCCAGCACATTAACTGCTGCATTTAGATGGGTCTGGCCAGCCCAGGAAGGCACAAGCTCATAGTAGCTCCTGCCTGCCTTGGGAGCCAAATACATGAAACTAAGATGCTCACATTAGCAAAAAGGCTAAACTGTCTGCACAAAAAGTATGCCCATGGAAGACCAAGAGCCATGAAGACACACACACAACAGAAACTGCAAAATGGGCTAAAAATGCATTTCACAGTTGCTACAGGGATTAGTCCCATCCCACAATAAGTTTGGATACAAAGCCCTTTGACATCAAATATAAAGTTCCTCAAGAACTTCAATGGCTTTCAGTCCTGGCCACAGAGAGGAAAAAGCTGTCGGACTGCAAATCCTGATCCAGCTTTTGTGTAGTATGCTCTAAGAGTATGGCTTCATACTCTTAAGTTAATTGAAAGCACAGGGTTTGCATGTCTTCAAGTTGCATTTTGGAATTTGTTCTGCTGCTTTTATTTAGTAGTTTTCACTGAAAAGCAAGGGGAAAACTGTCTCACCGTTGTATTGAGAGCATAAAAGAACTCACTTTCATAGTATTGAAGGGGACTATAGCTGATGTAAAAATTGAAGCATGTACTGATATTAGGAAGAACAGTGTTGTTTTCAGTTTCAGAAACGGTGTCCCCCCAAAAAAAATCTTTTCCAACCCCTGCAAACCTGTTGCGGGATAATTACTTTGAGGGGGGGAATTAGAGAAAACTGGGACCTAATAGAAGCATTGTATTACATAAGGCATTTTTTAGGGTAAAATACAGCTATTGCTTTCAGAATGGTTGGCATGCACGGAACCTACATCACCAGAGTTTCCTTAAGAAACACATCCTGCCAGCTCAGCACATGCTGATAGGAGTGATGGAGGATGGAGCAGAGTGGAGACACCGCAGCCAGGTTCTGTTTTGCTCCATGCAGGAATGGGAATTTGATGGCACCATGCAGCTGATAAGCTGTATAGCAGTTGTCACATGAAGAATCTATGAGATGCCTGTGGCTGAGCCAACTGTTGTGGCAAAATGACTTTCTTCAGATTAAATAATCTTATTGTAATACTAACACACACCTCCCTCCCAAAGTTACCTGCCTCCAAGGTGCTACTTACACCTCACTGGGCACATGATACCAGTAAGTAACAATATGTACGACTAGAGTCACTCAAGCTCCACCTAAGTGTGAAGGAAATTGACTGGTCCTGGAATGAAGTCCGAAGGTGGGGGGAATTGTTGTTAAACTCCCAGATTACCCAACGCTGACTTAGTGTTCACTAAGTTAGGTCAAGCTGGCGCACTCTCTAAAGCTGTTATGATCTAAGAGACTTCTAATCAAGGGAGTCAGCCTTGGGAACGATGAGAGACAAAGAACAGATAGTGAAAAGAACACCGTTATCTATGTTACACAGAAAGAAGCTTTCAAGTGAGGAAAGTTCTAGCTATAAGAGGAGATCAGATGATAAGGTGTTGCAATCTACTGATTTCAACAGAAAATTAATTGAAAATAGGACAAAGGTAATTGTGGTAATGGGGAATTGTGAAATCCAACTCAAATAGCCCCCCTGAGAGAGGGCAAAACCCCACTTGGAGAGCATGTGTAGTTAGAAGAAAGCTTCAGTAGCGCTGTCTGAGGATGCACACTGATTTGCATTAGAAGTGAGAAACTTGTAACCAGTCCCGTGTATGATGAATGCTATGAAGTATAAAAAGTGGACAAATGAGAGGACTCCATCGTAACTTCTGGGATCAGTCAACGGGTTGAACCTGTCTTCTGCTCCCCCACCCCACCCCCCCCCACCCCCCCGGGATGCCTACAGGGTAAGAACTTTATCTAATGCGCACTAAATAACTAACTCGCGCTAGCTGTTATTAGTGATTGTAGTTTCATGGTATATCACTTCAAGCTTGGGGTTTTTTTGTGGGCAGTCTCTATCACTGTCAATCGAGAACCTTAATATGTCATGACTTTATATTAGAAAGAGTGTTATTCCATAAACTGCTAGTGATAGTCCTTCATGGGTGCTAGCAGTCACCGGCAGCAGGTAAAATATTCAAATAAAGTGAGAAGACCCACTGAGGGCTCCCCCTGATGCTCTTGGCACCTTTTCCCTGAATAAGTCAGTTAAATCACCCTCTGATCCAGCAGGACTGTTCGGTGAAGGGTCCTTGTAACAGTACGCTGACAGACTGGCTGGGCACAAGGGTCTCGGCTTTCCTGGGGCACTGATAGACAGATCAAACACTAGGGGTCAAGAAAATCTTCCCCCCTTTCATGTAAACACCTGTCATCAGCTATTTGAAAGTCTTGTCTGTAAGTGAATAGAGCCCATAAACTAAAAGTCTGTACATGGAAGGGGAAACTTTTGCTTATTGTGAACAGCAGCACTCACAGCAAAAAGAATAGAGAGGTGTTTTTATTTAATTTTACTTCCCTACAGGAGAGGCTTCAGTGGGATTAAGATATTGACAGTGTTGTGAATTTTCCAAAATGCCTGTCACTTAGCGTATGCCCACTGGACTTTACCGTAAAGTCAGCTCACATCTTGCCGTTCACACCACTGGACTTACGAGGTGCACTGGTGTTAACAGGACAGAAGTGCTCTTCATGTGGAGGATTTAAAAATCTATGTATCATGGTCATCTTGATTTAATTTAAATTCAGGAGGAAAAAAATATGAATATTGTAAATACGATTTTTATAAGAACACAAGAGGTATATATCAAACAGTTGTACTGGATCACGAAAGGATATTCTAGCTTCTAGTGTCCTACCTCCAACACTGGCCAGTGGCAAATGCTTAATAAAATTATAGAAAGGAGCAAGCATGTCGTGAATATTTTCCCAGGGTGCTTTCTCAGCCTCTAGCAATCTAACTTATTGAGTTAGAGATACAACTTCTAATAGTACACAAGGGAATTTCCTTTCCTGATTTGTCCAGGGGTTTTTTGAACTGTGGTAAAATTCAAGCATTCACAAATCCAGTGGTAAGAAATTCCACTGATTAACTATTCATTGTGTGAAAAATGCCTTCATTTTTGCTTTTGCTGCCAACTGATAATATAATTTGATATCTACTAGTCGTTGTCTTGAAAAACACAGAGAAAACTTTTTCCCTGTTCACTTTGTCTATGCCATTCACAATTTCACAAGCCTCTTTTTGCACTTTCGCTCATTTGTCTCTTTTCCAGGCTGACAAATTCTAAACTACTTATTAGCTATGACTAGTATAAGGAGTCAGTCTTTGTTTACCCTTGCAACCTTTGTATCTTTTCTCCTTTTAGTACGTCCTTCTGGAAAAGGACTGAAACTGCACATACTGGTTTTAACTTACAAAAGGGCATGGTGCTGTGCTCTGTTTTGTTCTCTGTTCCTTTTCTGATCATCCCTCTGACATGATATTTCCTTCATTCTGTAACTGCTATTGGGCTCAGAGACGATACTTTCATCAAAAGGACTTCTTTTAACCCCAAGGTCACTTTCTGAAGCCTGCTCATATCCCATTGTTTTCCAACGTTTTAAAATAAGGATAATTTTTTCCCAGTGTGTACTGTTTTATTATTCTCATCATATATAAGGCAAACTGCATACTGGACTCCTTCATGAAGACCATGGCCAGAAGATCAAGGAAATTTGCTGTGCTCCTCAGCACCAGGGTCTCATCTGGGGCTCCCCAGTTTAAGAGTGTTGAGAAAGTGGCAAGGCAGGGGAGGGCTGTGAGAGGGATGAAAGCACTATCAGAAGGGGCTGCAGGAGCTGGACATAGAGGAGAAACTGCAAAAGCAACCAGCAGTTGCTTGAAGGGTAGTTGCAAAGGTGACAAAGCCAACGGCTCCTCAGTAGCGGCAAAAGGATACAACCGGGGCCACGTGCTGCAGCAAGTGAGACTGAGGTCGGATATTAGAAAGAACCCTTTCACTGGGAATGTAGTGCAGGCTTTGTGGAAAGGCTGTGATATCTGCACCCTTGGAAGTTTCCATGATTTGCGCCTAGACATCGACACGGCTGACTTGGTCTGCTGTTGGTGATGGTCACGCTTTGAGCAGCAGGTTGGACTTGATGAGGAGCCAGAGGTTCTCCCAGCAAACATTGCTGTAAGTCTGTGATTGAATGATTTTACAGTTTTTACAATGGGTACTATATTTGCTGGTCTTTTCTTGAGTTAATGGTGCAGCAAAGCTAACTGAATATCTTAATGAGTATTCAGCTTAATTAGGTGCCTGTAGCTATGCATCCTGGCTTTAAAAAGACAAATCCCTGAGCTTTAGAGGATACTAGAAGAAGCAGTGAAAAATCCCAGTGAAATACTGTATTATTTCATAGAGCTTACACAGTTGCAGCAAAAAAATTGTTTGAATTGACAATGCTTCATCCCTAAGATTTTACATCTTTTAAAAATATTCATATAAGAGCATTTGTGTCTTTGCATCTTTAAAGAGAGAACTCTTGGAAGTGTCTTTAGCACTTAACCACTGCGATTGTTCAGCACAACTCACACAATGTGATTTAAGCCACCAGCCAGGCAGATAAAGGGATCCCCATTCCTTTCGCTGGCTGATTCAGTGCATTGCAAGCATGGGAGATGCTGAAGGCTTTGAAACTTTCAGGGCTGGAGTAAGCAGGTCTCAAAAGTTTTAAATATTAGAATATTTTTCTGTCAACTCCTTCCCAAGAGTTTATATTGCATTTAGTAAGGTTCATGGACTCATGTTTTAAAAATAGCTGTTTTCTCTCAGTACTAAAGAAAAGAGACAGTAATATATCAGATTTATTTCCAGTAATCAGACTTCACAATCAGTTTTATTTTGTCTTATTCACAATATAAAATTTACTCTTCTATCTTCTCCTGGCTGCTTTTATTTTAATTCCCGTTGCAGCAAAGAAATTACTAGAAAAGCATTTCTAGCATATATTCAAGTGTGAATGCAAAAAATTCTTCTTCTGGTTTCTATTAGTGAAAAACAACTTCTCTCAACATTGGTATGAAGAGAGGAAATTTTACAGAAAATACTGCAAAGTGTGTGTCTGAAGATAACATTTAAGTTTGTAAGACACATTTAATGTATGCATCTTTATGAATATGCAACCAAAAATGTTTTATAAGTATAAAACTTTATATTATGTTAAGGAAAAAATAAAGATTATTGTACTTACCAGGACAGAAAAATATTTTTCAAGAAAAATAACCACAGGATAGGTCATGTGCCTGTTTGCATTGAACAGTACTTCACTTCTAGGAACAAAATTCATTGTCAATAATGCAGTAAGTTTTGCATTCTGTCTGATTTTTTTCTGCTCCTTTCTTAGTTTTTTTTCCACACTATTTCCAAAGTTTTTACAAATATTGCCCTTTAACTTGCTCTTCAGGAGTAGCAAAAAATTTACCATGGTAATGCTTTCACTGCACACAGAGTATTTCATTATCTGATTTGATTGTGGTAATTTTTAAAATTAGGTTCATGGTGTGAATAGAAGCAGCAGAAAATTAAAAATTCATTTATTAATTTAATTCATTAAACACTGCAATGTTTGCTTAAAACTAGCTGTTTACCAGGCAGTTCAATTGCCAGATATACATAGGAAATGCAAAAAGAGGTGCAGATAAGAACAAGACAAAATAATTTTAAAATGAAAATGAAAACATATGATGCTATTCTGTTGTGATTTTGGAGTCACGGACTTCTTTCAGGTGAAAGCAAATACTTCCGCAAGTGCATAGTAAGTGGCACTGGTAAGAATAAACACTTCACTGACGTTATTATTTCACACCTCTGCAAAATTTAGGCAAGTTATTGCAAAATGATGCCTCTACATGATAAATTCTACCATTTCTCAGGTAATAGGGGCTGAAATGGCCCTCAACATAATTTTCGCTATGTTAAGTTTAAGCTTTACTTTAGCTGTGTTATCTCACATAGTGGTGAGATGATGTGCAAGCCCATGCTGGCATACCTTGGCAGCCAATGGTTCAATTGAGAAGGGGGAAACACCTCTCTCTCTACACATGTTGAAAGACAAAAGAGCGACTCCCTGCTTTGTTTCTTTTCAAGTTGATGAGCCAGAAATGTGGAGATTTAACAGGACAGTCATCTTGCCCGAAGCCCTTGGAGGGGTCCTTTCTCCACCCCCTTCACCCTTTAAAAAAACAACGTTCTCACAGGAGGCAGCAGTCACCAGTGACACAAATCTGGCCTGGCCCCTTTTACAGAACAGCATCACATCTCCAAGGGTGAAACTGATTATGATGAGGAGGACAAAGGCTAGGAAAGCCTTGGCAAATGTGCTACAAGTTTTTTCTGGAACAGAAATCACAGAGCAGAAAAGCAGGTGCAGGCTGGAGGCCGAGGCACTCTAAATGGAGAGCTCCAGCACCAGGCGCTCCAGGGCAGCAGCCTTGCAACTGGCCCAGGAGCATCTATGGGGCCATCAGAGCTGCCCTGAAGCTTTCTGCTCCATTCTCACCTCCAAAACACCCTGTACACAGAGACAGCGAGTGGGTGATGTAAAACTAGTGAAGTCAGCTTTCCCAGCAGAGGCTCCCCGTATGTCAGTGGAAGTGGCAGCTCCCTGAGCAGCAGATTTCCAGCTGGCTTCCAGCAACGAAGCGGTGCAACACACCTGCAATGGGTGCTTAAGGGACTACAGGGACACCACATCCTGGGAGAAAAAAAAAAGCTCAGGTAAAGCTGCTGCTCCTACTCCAACTCAGGCTGCTGAAACCGTCAGAGAGGCCACAGGGAAAAAAAAAGGCTTATTAGTGGTGTTGATCAGTGTATTTGTGTCACAAGCTTTCAGTTTGTCCTTCTGAGAATCGTATGCTGTCATGCAGTCCAAGAGCAGATTACAGCAGCTACTGCTTGCAGGAAGGCGTGCAGAGCAGTGTTGGAGTACTGGATACTGCAGCAGTTACTGTGGGTCCTCAGTGCGCAAAGGGACTGAAAAGAAGAAATGTTACATCCAAGCACAGTAAGAGGAAAGAAGCTGAAAAGTCTCAAAAAAATACCCTAAGGAAAATTTTCAAGAGACAAAATCTGGTGTCAAAAGAGACTACTGCAACAGGTTAATTTTTAAAAATGTCATTGTTTAATTGGTTTAATTGATTATTACAGTGTGACGGAACAAATGTTCCATTTTAATACATGAAAGTGATCTAAGAGATTCATTTTAATAAATTTAATGAGAATATTTTAGAAACTTAAGAAAACAACCTCAGAGGATCTTCAAGGAGTTAAAATGTAGGCAGGGTGTTCCTAAATGCATTAACATTTATGTGGAATGAAAGTTCAAATGAGACCCTTCCATCCTATGTATGATTCAAGCCCATAAAGAAATAAAACCTTGCTGTGTTAATGGCAGCCTACCCATTGGTTTCACTGGGATTTCACTCCAGCAAGCCTCAGATATAGTCCTACTTTAATTTAAAGTTGAATTCGCAAACTCACATTGGTGCTTTTTATTTGATGATGATTTCTTACGCTGTATTGGAACCCAGCAGACAAAGATAAACGCTGCTTTCCTGCTCGTCTCCCAGTTTCTCGCTTTTTACATGCTTCAGATCAGCTCACAGCCAGCTGCTCACTGATCAGCATCACTCTGCGGTTACCTGCAGGTTTTTTTCTGCCTGTTCTTTTGCCACATCACTGATCTCTGTTTTGCACTGTTAGCTTACACTAAATTCAGCTTATCCCAGCTTGGGTCTGGAGCAGAAAAGCCTTCTGGCTCCAAGGGAATTAATCGTTCATTTGTCAACTGTTTGACCACCTCAGCGACCAACCTGGGAAATTACACTTCTTATAACAAATGCACAGAGGATGGGGTCAGAACTGCGGCTGTGGTGACTTACCTAAGGCTGCTGGTTCCTGGCACCTCCACTGGTCCCAGGACACCTCCTCTCAGAGGGCTTCACTGCCATGCCAGTGCAGATGAAGGCTGCCTGGCCCTCACACGAAGTCCCAGACAAGGAATATGCAAGTACTGATACCCACCTAGCCTTCAGCTTAAGTGGCTGAAAAGGTATGGACAGGTTGGAGAAATGGTAAATTTGTCCTTTATTAGGTATATAATATATCTATATTGTATATGTAGGTATACGTATACCTATATACCTATTATTACCTATATGTAAATATATATACCTATATTAGGTAAATTCATTGGCTTTTTCTTTTTCTAGATTACTGTCTAGAGCACTTGGAAAGCACAGCTAAAGGCTGCAAGACTAAATCTGTGAGCTTTCTAACCAGTCAATATGGGATCAGAGAGGAAAGAGGCTCCTCTGTTTCCAGTGCTGCTTAAATGGAAGAATTTAAGCTGAATTTAAGCTCCTGCACCTTGCTCTTGATGGATTTCTCTGATGAAAGACCTTCAGCACTTAATTGAAGACTGTTACGTTAACCATCAGTGAAGGGAGATGCTTCCACTAGACCAGACACAAAGGGAACTGTGATCTGAGACATGCCCTTGCCTTTGAGGGTTGCTGCTGACACCTCCTACCCAAAGGTGCTGGTTTATGAGGCTCTCAGCTGAAGGTGGCTACGCTGCACCATTGACGATGCAGAAATCATGGTGGCAGGTCATCTAAAACTTTTCCAGACATCTCCACATGATGCCAAGATCTCAACATACCTTTCTGAAAACCGACCCCCAGGTCTGCATTACTTGATCAGGATCTTCAGAAGAAATATTGTGACATGATCAAGGACTGGATGCACCTCAGCTAGGTCCCAGTTAAGGTTACGAATCTGATTGCAGCTTTACAGTGGATCTGCCACTCACTTCAGCATAGACATAATTTTGCATAACTTATTGAAATATCTGGCCAGTATTGTTATGCATGCAAGTTCTGAAAATAAAGAGCAAAACCAACATAAGACCTTAATTTAGGCTTCAAATTAAATGCCTGGTTTCAAATAGTTGAGTAAGAACCATATGTTGCCAAGCATTTCAGGAAATGAGGATTTGTCAGACTAAAAGATCAATTAAAAAGCTGATCAGTTGTTGTTTTGGGGGTTTTTTTTCCCCTTAAGGAAAAGCCTCATCTCTAGCAGTTAATGTTGATATTGATTATATATAAAACCCCAAAGATTAATTATGCTTATAGTGATGATGCCCTAAATATTGATTCTTCCGATTGTGCAATTTTTTCAAAGGCTGTACGGCTAAAGTTAGTAAGTCTGAAGTTAATACTAAGCAAGGAATGTGTCAGTAGGTTTCAGCTCCAGAGAATATTTAGTGTTTCCCCCAACTAAAACAGAGGCATTACCTTGATTACAGGAAGAGGGCTGAAAAAAGCCCATATTAAAATACCTGGATGACACTAAGAGAATCAAGAAGAATCAGAGTTTTTCCCTGAAATATATTAAGTCAAATTATTGCAAGCACAATCACATACCACAAATGCAATGCACTCTTCCATTGCACTGGGAAAGTGATTATGAACTATGTATGGGATTACCCAAGTTAAATGTAGTAATAACAATGCAATAAGGTTACAATTTTTTAAAGTGTTTAGCTTTGTCTTACTTTACATTTAAATTCCAAGAACAGGAATTACACAAAACTACCACACCATACGCTGCATGGAGTAAAAGCCAGTAAAACACAAAATGTAATTGTGAACAAGAATGTATCCTCCAGCAGTTGTATTCCTAGTGGAGTCTCTCATGTATCACCTTTTGGCCTTAGGCTCCTTAAAATATTTTATCTAGCCTGGAGCAAAACCACAAAGCTATCCCTGACATACTCTGGGTCTGACAAAGTTGAGGAAAATCACAGGTAATGAAATGGCATGTTGCTGCTATAAGGCATGCTGAATAATCTGGGCGTAGACACTGAAATATGAATTTCTGTATCACCCATCCAAAACAAGAAATACTAATCTTGTTTCTAGGATGTGGGTGTCTCTCCTGGGAATTGCTGCTTTGCAGATGTTAGAAGCCTTGGCACATAACTAGCTAAGAATAACTCCTTAGAGTGATGCCATGGTCAGACTTGGAATATAATTTCTGCAGTCCAAGTAAAAATTCCTCTGTTTCACCCTACAAGAACTCTACATTACATCATTTGTGTGACTGCTGCTGATACTAAGTCCAGTTTTAGCGCCCTCAGAGAATGCTGATCGTCCTCACTTAACTGAAAATGAAGAAAGATTCACATAATAAATCTCATCAAATAAACTGGGAAAAAAAAAAAAAAAAAAGAATGATTTTAGTGAAGAGTCCCCCCCGTGAACTGGTAATGACTTGGTCAGTTTAGTAAAATCTATACGGTGAACAGAAATTCAGTAACAGCAAACAAAGAAAGAGCTAAAACCAAACCAGGAAGTCAAAGGAGACAAATCCAGAAGGGAAATACCTCTAGCAATGCATTTTTTACACTTCAGAACAATTACCCAGGCTTGACTATTAGTGGAAACAAAAACTTAATCAACTAGCAAGTGTAAGATAACAGGCAGTAAACTTGCATGGCAATGAACGCACAGAGGAGATGCCATTTCTGACAGCAGATTTTAAAACTTCTTATGCTGGAGACAAAGCTGAAAACCACAATTCAGTGCCCTGCGTGTTTTCACGTTTGGGTGACTTTTTGAGTATTTCACATGCACTTGCCGCAGCAGTTCTGCCAAACTTAGTCCAACCACTGTCTGCTATGAGGGTAAACTGCAGATCAGAAAGGCGTCTTTTGCAAAGACTGAAATACATATGATCTAACTCAACTGACACATTTTGGCAGCTGTTGTGTTTATCCTCAGCAGCTTTTGAAAGTAAATTCAAAATGATGCCATAACCTTTTTGGCTTAGAAGGAGCTCAAGACCACAAAGTGAAATGATTAGACAATTTTGGAAAAAAAAAACAACATAAGACCTGTCAAAATGTGCTGCATAAAAGAAAGTTTTAAACATTGATAGCAATGGCTTTGACAGAAATTTCTGCTGGAAAGTACGTCAAAGGCTGCAACTTACTTGTTGCAAAAAGGGATTAAGAAGAAACGGGAGAAATAAAAGTTACTTTCATGTTTCCTGAATATAATTTTATTTTTAACGAGGTCTGAATGAACATATTGAGCCTAAAAAAATAATGTATATATGTACTTCAAATTTAGTCTGAATTGCTTCAACTTTGAGGTCCAGGATCTTGCAGTGTCTTTATCTGCTAAATTTAAAAGCCACTTAGTAATACTTTGCTTGGCATCAATTAAAAAAATTTCCATTTGGCTAAGCTAAAATATCCAAGTTCGAGCCATCGTGCATGGTTGGTTTTCTGTCATTAACTGTCTGCTGTTGGAAAGGATTGAGAGAGAAATCACAGCCACTCCTCCTGTTGTGGAGAGACAACTGGAACCAGTTCTTCAGAGGAGGTCTAAGCCTTGCTGCCCATGCAACACAGAGAAGCAGGATCTCACTGAAGGTCAGTTCAGTTGACCTTTCACGACAACTGTGGATCACTTCTCATGGTCGCCGGCAACAAAACTGATCTAAGAGCCTGCTGCCGCCAGAAAGGGGGCAGTGGTTCTGCCTGTTACACATATGACGGTAATTTTTGCAGAGCATATTTTTTGCTTCTGCCCAGCTGATCACAGAATCCTGATTTTTGTGGCTCTTTGGATACTTAGCTAAAGCATTCATGAATAAAAAAATCTACATTATATAGGAAAATATTTTTTCCTGCAAGTTCTTCCATGCATTATTTCTCTCTGCCAGAGAGCCTTTACCAGCTGCCTCTCTGAACTTCCTCATCTCCACACGGTATTCCTGTTCAGTAATTGACCAAAACCCTGTCCTCTTAACTTTTTGTTTGCCATTTTCCATTTCAGTCACGTATAAACTTTTCCAGCGATTGCTCCATTTTTACAGACCGCTGACAGGCACACTGAACGGTAGAATCAAAGTCTGATCGCTGTGGGGCTCCTTTTCACAGGTTAAACCGAGATCTCATTTGCCAGTTTCTAAAGCATTTAATGTGTGTCATGTTGATTTTGTCATCTTCAAGATATTTCATAAGACTTTTCTTATCTCATTTCAAGTAAAGAAGTTTGAGTATTATACATCAACATTATTATCCTTTAATCAACCAAAATTACAGAAAATATAAAGTGAAGCTGGTTTGATAGGATTATTTTCCATAAACACAAATGAACTGGTATTAATTATGCTACCCTCTTTCAATTATGTATTAATTCAGTTTCTTATTAGCTGTTCCATTATTTTTCCAAGGATTTATGTCATACTGACAAGCCTATAATTACTTGGGTCATCTCTTTTATTCATTTTAAATATTGGCATGTTAACTTTCTTTTGCTCTCCTGATACTTCCCCTGTGTTGCAAGAGTTATTGAAAATCAACATTAATAGTCAAGCTCCTCAATGGTGCCTTTAAACCTGTCGGATACAGGTTATCCAAACCTGCTAATTTGAAACTGTTTAATTTCCTGTTCCAAAGCAGAACAGAAACAGCTTCAAAGTCCCTGATGCGCACACAGCTCTTACCCCACCAAATCAAGCCAGTAAGAACTGGGATGCTCAGGGTCCCCCTTCACTTGGAAAAAGTCATAAAGAATAATGACAAGAATTATGTCTGACTCTCCAGAAGAGAAGGTGACAAGCAAATACTCTTTGACCTGTAAGCTGTTAAAACGCAACTGTTTCTGTTTTAGCAGATGTAGAAACTGTGATACGGGGAACCTTAGCAACATCCACAGCGCAGCAATCAAACCTAAGATTAGAAGTCAGAAGTTCTGAGCCCCTCCATGCCTAACGGCTACAGGCAGCTCCTCACACATCCTCACACAATCCTCCCCTGTGTAAACCAGAGGTTCCAGCCAATAGTCACCACATCAAGGCAGAAACAAAAATGTACAACTTCATTTTTAGTTGATTATCTTTTTACTGAAATCAAGGTTAACACTATGAAAAGGGAAGTAAATCGCTGATTTTTTTCATTTCTTCTGTACAATTGCTGTGGTTTGCCTCAGTAATTTTTTTCTTTTTTTTGTAAAGCAGTTAGCACACATGGAATTAGTAGGATATATAACAACAAGTAATTTTTAAAATAAGACATAATCATTTGGGGTTTTATGGGTTTTTTTTAATGGAGATAATGGTAAAAAAAAACGACCAACTAACAACAAAGCAATGCACACATACATACAAATATTGCATTAGGAACCTACAAAAACACCTAGGGATGTTGCATGCTAAACTGGGCCAGTACGGTATTGAAAAACAAATATCCACATCTTAAGTTTATTTGTTGTAAGGATGAACTTCTGAAACATGAAACATGCAAGTATGCATAAGCTTAACATTATAAAGTCAAAGGTAAAAAAATAAATTAAAAATTTAAATAAATGTCTGATATAGTCTAGTACTAAAGCAGTCACACTTCTATATAGCATTTTCTGAGATATATTCCAAGTAGGAAAGCAGGTGAGACCAACTAGTGTCACTGAAAACAAGCTATAATATTAAAATATTGAATTGCTCTTAGCCAGAGTAGCTAATATGAGTTATAAATTTGAATTCTGTTCCTTTATGCTTAGTGCTTGTAAATGTGGATTGGTCCAGCAACAATATAAAGTCTATATAAACTGAATACTGTACTTGATTCTTTGTGATTTAGCATTCTAAACAGGCAAAAAAAAAGGCCGCATTAAGAGAACATCAAGTGACAATACCATATCTAAGATCACTTCTATAATGTTAATTGAGCTCAGCTGTGTGTGTCCCTTTCCAAACAGCGGGTTATTTAATGAGAGCATTCTTTTTCAGAAGACCTCTATCTCACCCAGATCTGGGAGTAAGTCAACGGTCTGTGTTGAAGAAGACACTAAATGTGAGTGACCAATCCCTCATTTGCTGTACAAATGGAATCTGACATAGTGAACGAGGTGGCACTTGCAGAAGGGTTGCTGGATTAAGGAATCTGAATATTGCCCAGAAGAACTCAAACTTTTCTTCCCCTATAAAATTCCAAGGTCATACTGTAATGATTTAAACAAATGTTTTTTTAAAAAATGTCATTAATTCTGTTTTTCTCATTTTCTATACCCCATCTTAAATCCTCAGGGCTTGATTTGGTGGAATTTTAAACTCTCATAGTTGTAATTTAATATTTCATCGACTATCTTAAAGGAATTGCAGCTACCCACAGTCAGAAGTTGAGTTATAGGGTATCTGCTATTCATCAAAACCAAAATGACTGTGATAATTTGTCCTTCTTTCCTTTTTTTACTATTCTTGGAACTTAATTCCAGAAGACTATAGGCACTCTGAACTTTTTAATTACTATGAAAAATCAGGTCCAAGGTACCTCATCTTAGGCATCCAAAGTTCATGAATTATTTTGGCCATATTTCCCTTCTTTCCATCTGAAAGATGTGGAAGAACTGAATTCTCTATATAGAGGGTGAATATCTATACAAAGTGTATATTCACCAATTCTCTGGTTCTTTGCCCTGCTTCCTAAAATAAAGAAACATCCACAGTTGGTTCTGAATCTCCATCAATGGTTCTCCATCAAGGTGCCTGATATGAACTGACGGATCACAAGGAACATCACAAATTGCATTTGTTGTGCAACCTACACATCTGCTTAATTCACTTTATGCAAAGCAAAGATGATACTGCTGATTCAGCTCATGAGAGCAAAGACAAATTATTAGTTGTTTGTGAAATGCTCAGATGCTTCAATGGGAACGCCACAGAAAAGTCTGTAAGAAATTAAGAATGTCTATTGAGAACAGCATCCGAGCAGAGTGATAAATAAAGTGCAAGCTCACACACTGAAATAGGAAGAAAATAATAGTGAATTATCTAGCCACCATCCATTCAATCCAGTGTATGAGGAAAGGAAAGAATAGTTTATGATCTGATAATCAAAGGCCATTGTAATGTGCCTTCACAGAGCGGGGAGGCTGGGTTTGCATGGGCAGTTTTCATTCTGACCTGTTGTGTTCTAAGTGTTCGCAACTTTGCTGATCCTTTGGCAATAACCATTAAAACTGTGGGGCATGTGCATGCCTGTTTCTATGTGCCATAGAAAAATTATCTACTTCATATTATAAAAAGATACATAGGTGCAATTTATTTCATAATATATTTCACCGGGACTTCTGAGTTCCCTAATTTGTTGAAACTGCTAAACCTCTGAATTCAAAGTTTGTATCATTGATACATGCTCCAATTACATTTTGACATATGTATTCACTACATAACCAACTCCTTAAGGAATTCAAGTGTACAAACAAGCTCAAGTAGATCTACTGACAAGAAATTACATGGAAATTACACATCCAGTTGAGCAACATCCCCCTGATGCCTGCTTTTTCTAACCATGTGGTCTACAACACAATATTAATTGTTCTACACACTTTTGTTTTTCTTATGGCTTTCATTTTTGTTTACATATTAAAACATGGGTTTACATAAGTGACTTGTTCAAGATCAGTTGAAAACCTGTGGCACTGCTAGGCACCACACCTGCATTTACAAATCCCTGGTTGGTGTTTTAGTCACAATAAAATCCTTCCATCCTTTCAATACTCATCAGAATTCAGTTCTTAAAATATTACTCTGATAAAATTTTGACAAGACTTGTGATTTTGAAAATCTAAATAGCAAAATAAATGCTCTTCTGATAGCACTACTCATTGAAATTAAACATTGATTCCTGCCTTGCTTTCAGCAGGATCCAGTCTCCAGCTCAACTGTACTGACTTCACTCCTTACTTGCATAGACTTTTCTTACGGCATTTGGAAAGGTCTAATTTTTACTTCAAATTTCCATTCTGTGTACACCACCAGCTGTGAGAAAAGCCATTTTCTTCAAGAACTTGTGTTCGTCTGGGGGTTTGTTCCAGTGCAAAGTCAAATCCTCTTAAACCTTCAGTTCCCAGCATTATTGGATGTGTACCCTATACTTCGGGTAGCTGTGTATAAAGTCTTTGCCTATCATTCTCAACTCTAACTTTTTGATATATCAGAGAATTGCATATTCTAGCAAGGTTTTTTTCATACTACTAGAAGTGTTATAATACAATACTCTGTGAAACAAATTCTCTCACCAATGCAGCATCCAGCAAGCCAGAATACCACAGTGTAAGAGAGATGTTAGTCTGGAGCCATCTATGGGTTATATTGCTGAACTTTAATAGACAGATTTGAAAACCCACTTTACACATGTAGTTTTATTGTAATTACAAAAGTAACAGCATATATTAATATATGAATCATCTAAGTATGTGGTGTTTCTTGTGTACTGGTTCTCTGTGTTCAAGTTTAGATGCCAGGAAACTTAATATAGCCCAATTATCAAAATAAAAAATAATTTATTTATCTGGCTTTCATAAACAAAATAAAAATGGAGGGAAGGGGGGCTAAAAAAGCTCTTATTTCTCAGTAACACTGACAAGAAACAAAGGAACAAGGTAATATTAATGCCAAGATGTAAACAATTTAGTAAAGTAATCCATACATCTTTAGTTTTGCTGTGATGAAGAGGATAAATAGCTCTCATTGCCTTATTTGATGTTTCATAACATTTCATCTTGATTTTGTATGTTCTAAATATATTGTTCTAAAATAGCTGAAATGCACCATGTATGGTTTTCTTGGGATTAAGAAAGGTCGCAGACAATTTTATGACGTTCTTCAAAGGTTTTTATCAGAAATAAATTCAGAAAAAAGAGGTAGCAGATGAACAGAAGTATAAAGCCTTTAAAACCAGAAGTTCTAATAAACTTGACTACAAACTAAAAATAATGCAGATAAATTAGTTTGGAGACCAAAAGTGTATTTATATAATGATGCTGTTAAATATGTATTTACTCATTTATTATATAATAATATCAGTAATTATTTGTGCTGTAATTTAGTCTTATTTCCATCATTGCAATAATACATGCAACTTTAACTGTGCCTTCAGGAGCATGACAGCATTTTACAGATTTTACCTTTTAAGAGAGATTCTTTGCACCTATTAAATAAGTATGCATAAACACCTACATATATGTATGTGTACACACAGACACACAGAAATATATATATACATTCATTATGCTAACGTCTATATATACATATGCATATATATATACATATGCATATATATACACATGTATATATGTATGCAATATATGTGTATTCATCTATGTATGTGCATACATATAAATACATGCACATGCATGCACACCTATGTATCACACTTAACATCTAATGTGTACCTTCTACAATCTCAGTTAAACAAAATCGTCTCTTGGTTTTTAGTTGTACTGGGATTAAACATTTGCCATTATTCACGTTTGCCCTCTGCAGATCCATCAGCAGGAGAAACTTCCAACAGGAGCTGTAAGTGGCAAGTAATTTTATCGAGAAATGCAAAATGCAATTTATAATGTATAAAAGGTAAATAAATAATAAGACTTCCCAGCATAAACAAGAAAGCATAAACATATTGCAGGTTTGGGGACCAGACTATGGGAGCTAAAACTAAGAAGAAAGACACTGCCACCATCACAAATGGTACTGGTAGAAACACCTGCAAGAGAAAGAAAAAGACTGGTTTAGGAAATAAACTGACCACGTGATTATATGCCTCATTCATAAGAGTAATAATGCATTCTTTGCCACACTAGAGCACCATTTCTCATGTTGTTGCAATCTCACCCATGACAAGATTCATCTGACCTCAAACTGCCTACAAGATAGGCATCTTTTCTAAAACACTTGTTCAGACGTCTTCTATTGTTAAGGTGGAGAGACAGGTAGCACCTGAAAACCATTTGTCCACACATGATACTACAAACTTCTAAAAGAAACTCAGGGTTCGATGCCTGGAAGAAGACTTCACAACAATCATACACTCCTAACCCAGCTTTCTGAAAGCTAGGTTGAGAGGAAATTAAACATATCGTTAATGTCTGAGTTTGTGTCAGGAAAGATGAGAGTAGATGAAGGTTTAATTAACCATGAATGGCCAGCCTGGATCCCACACTGTTCTGGTTACTGCTTGATACTGGTATGGTTTCATGTTTGTACGTCTCCCCCATTCTGCATATATTCATCTCTTGCTTTTAAGTGCAAGCTCTCTGGGGCAGAGATTATCTGTTTGTTCTTTTCCTTCTACAATAAAGCAAGTTTTTGAATAAGGCTCTAAACATTGTGATTATTATTTGTATTTTTGAAGTGACTATCCAGTTTTTACCTGCACTTGTCCTGTAACTTTTGCATGCTACCCATGACTCAAAAATATCTGTAAAACTATTTTGTAACTTATTTCCATTTACTTTGTATGGTCGATGTAGATGAGGTTCCCGGTATCGAAGTACAATCAGGCTCGCACAAGTCAATCCAATCATAAGCCAGGCAGAAAATCCAAAGTAATTTGTTAACGTAATAAGGTCAGAGGGGATGATAAAAATGGATGCGATGGTGGTTGAAAAAATCATGGCTGGTGCTGGAGTACAGGAGTGGACATTAAGCATAGATATTAAAACAGGTAGATGTCCTGACTGACTTCCAGCATAGCTTAATCGCCCTAGTGTGAACATGCTGCTGTTGAGGGCACCAAATATTGAGACAGCAACAGAGAGAGGAATGATCCAGGCAACAGAAGGGATCACTCGATCAGCCCAAGTGACTGCCACAGCAACTGCAAGAAAGCAAAGCATTAGTGTAGCGTAGGCATCATGTTTTGAATTACTAACAGACTCAACAGAAACAAAACAAAATACAAGAAACACCTATTATTTACCAGCAATGCCTGGGTTTTTTGTTACAGTAGTCAAACATGATTAATGGAACCCTAAGGGTATTTAATTCAGGAGCTAAAAATTTTCAGGGTGGGGGGGTGACAGCAAGAAGGAGTGCTGCCAGCCAGAGCAAGCCAGGTAAACCTGCTGGGGCCAATACCATAGTGATGGACTGCCCAGCGGGAGCAAGCTGCATCTCACTGCCATGAATCACAAACGTGCACACATGGGCAAGGCCATGCAGAGAAGGAAAATGAATGCATTAGTCCCCAGTGTGGCCACAGTGGTGACATGATCTACTGTTATGAGAGAATTGCCAACACGAGTGCACGTATGAGCAGAGATGGGTCAGAGAGCTTGTTATTGATGAGGTTTTGCTTTGGGTGGAACTGAGAAAGGTAAAAGATTATTTCTGAACAAGAGACATTCAATAATGCTAGGAAATTAGCTATAGCCCATACTGTAGTGAGGACTAATATTTAGTGGGGCTATAACCAATAGCTATGAGGAATATAGGTCTTGCAGTGACCTGTGTATCATAGGAAGTTTAATTACAGATGGGGAAAACACCACCCCACCACCTACTACCCGCCCAAAAAAAACCCATAGTGAAAGAATAAGAACCGCAGAAATGCATAGCAACGTTTGAAACAAGAGATATAATTGTAAAGCTGTCTCCTCAGCTGACACAGATAAGCACAGCTCCCCTGGGATGTTTGGAGCTGGTCATGCCAGCTGGGCAGCTGCTATACACAAATACCCTGGTATTCACTGCCTCTTTCATTGTAGGGTGGCTCTGAAAATGTATGCATCCCTCCCAACACATAGCCTGCCAATGGCTGAGCAATAATAAAGGGCTGCTGAGTGACAGTTATACTGCTCCCATTTATGTTATTGAGCTGTTTTCACAGGAAAAAAATTAACTGATCCATCCAAATGATGGTATGTTTTTTGTCACTCCTGGAGGCAAGGTCTAAGAGCTCAGTCTCATTACAGTGGTATTTAAAAGGTGCTGTTTGGACAATCACGGAGAAATACAGCCCCTCTTGGACCTATTCATGGGCAGCTTATTGGTACAAGATCTGAGAGAGGCTTTACATACACTGGACTTTTGTATAGGCTCTTCTAAGGATTCATAATATTTATCATGAATCCACCCACCCACAAAATGGTTACATTTTTGCGTCCATAGTCTTTTCTATATTGCTAGCTACTAAAGGTAGACTTGTTCACCTCCTAAACAGTAACAGCTTTAGCCTGAGACACCATGAGGTAGGGGAGGAAGAAGAAGAGAGGATTAAAACTACAGGAAAACAAAGGTCTTCTCTATGCTCAAGAGAGACCAGATCTCCACCTGATTTTCCAGGTTTTAATACACTTCTGATTTCTCTTTAGACAGTGCAGGTATAAGCCAACCTTTTCAGCACATAATAAATTCTTTCTGCATTCAGTCCAACTTGTGTCATACAGTTAAAATTAAACAAGAATCCTCTATTAAAACTTAGAACGAAAACTTAGATCAGCAGGAATAACCCAGTAAATTCACGTCAAATGGGTATGCTAATGGACCATATCTTTTTAACAAAAAATGTCAAATCCATACCTGAAGAGACAATTTCCTTAGGTGTTAGGACAGTCAGATATGAGATGTTCACCAGTAAATAAAAAATAATTACTGCAGGAACAGCAGTCATCACAGTTAAGGGGATATTTCTGCTAGGGTTTTTCATCTCTTCTGAAAAACACAATTTAAAAAGATTAATGAAGCAAGCAGTGTGGCTTCTGCAAGTGTGTTTTAGTAGTGAATCTGCACAGAGCTTGACAACACTGATACCGAAGTCCTGCCGCAACCCCTAATCATGGCTGCTAAGCTAAGTTCCTTGTGAGGTCCTACAGTGGTTATCAAATAGTTTATGAGAGAAGCCTAAACAATTCTTTTCATTTTTTTTTCTTATTCAGCTTTCTTTTTTTTTTAACTACCTGGGAAGAGAGATGGATGGAGGTCTGATAAAAAAATGACAAAAGGACTGATAAATTTGATTTGATTTGATTTGATTAAAGACATATTTGATTTACATTAGAAAATTGATTTGGTAAGAAATTTTCAAGTAGCTATACTTTTAAGTCACTAGTTTAAATATAAGAGTCTAAAGCGAGACTATTTATTCTTACACCACCTTATGAGACCCGATGAGAAACTTTCTGAGTGTATTTTCCTATTTCTGCACAAAAGCTTTCTCTTCGCCCTTATATCAGGAAATGCATACAAGGTAAAGGGAGAGGCTGGAGGTATTGACAGAAGAGTAGTAATGCAGTGGCTTTAAAAGGGGTCCATTCCCAGCTGGATTCTACTGTATTTTCCAGGGCATAAATTGAAGAGGAAAACTTTTTAGTGCTAAGCCTGGCATCTTAACTTAAAACTACTCTTACCAAATAAGGAAAAACTCCAATTTTTGCCGCTGAACAACTGAGGCACTCACAAACATTTCTGATCATGTGATCGTCCCAGCAAAAGACGAAGCTGGTTTCCAGAACCCTAATAATTCATCCTCATCTCAGTCAAAAAGGGTCTTCCTCATCTCTTTCAGTCCTTCATCCCTTCCCTCTCGCTCCCTCTCCCCTCCCCACTTCCCTCAGCATTTAAAGAAGAATTCCTGAGTATTACCAATCAATAATTCACAAGGGGGAAGAAGTGCAAAGTCAAATGTGCAGTTTACTTAAGCTCTTTTTTGGGGAGAGAAATCCCTTTCCGCCCTCAAATATAATTTCTGTCTCCTGCTCAGAACATCAGCTTTGAGCTGGCCCCAGCGCCAGCTGCAGCGCGCAGAGCCAGAGGGACTGAATGAGCACAACAGTAAAATTCAGACATGAACTATCCAAGAATTTGGGATTTATTTCAAATGTAAGAAATACACTTTGTAATTTTGAGCCCAAAAGAGGACAATCACCAAAATTGCCAATTTAAATTTATCTTTCCATTTGTTTTGTTGCTCATTACAGTCCTGCCATCCAGCTGGCACCTGATGCTGTAGCCAAAGCTCACAGGAATGAAGTTATTGTTAAAGAATAGGAAATTCAGTTCAGAAGGGGACTATTGCACAGGTTGCATCTGTGTAAACAACTGTGCTGCCCAGTGTATCCTATTTATTATTACTGCTAACTGATCAGAAAACTAATATTTTACCAATTTTTTAAAATTATTTTCTTGGGCTTAAAATGCTAAATGTTTCCATTTAAGGAAATCCTAATATTTCAAAATTATACTTTGCTGATATATATAACTTCTTTTATTGCAGCATATTGTAATGCTGGAATACTAAGTCATTTTTTTAAACATTAACCCACTTTTCACACTGTTCTCACCATTGAACTTTGTGTTATCCATTTCACACATTCACTTTATTTAATGTTTTACATGTGATAGAGGTCAATGGATAAATAGAGTTAAAGATATAAGAGCAACATCCAGTTGCTTACAATTCAATTCTATAAATCTGATGATACTATTAAACTGTTCATTTAACTCATGATGTGCATAATTAACATTATGAACATTATCTCTGCAGCTTCCATGAAAAACTGCTCTATTTATTACTGCCACGTGTCACCAGACACAGAAAAAGTAAACAGATATTCAAAAAGGTTTAGAATGTTTAAAATTGAACACAAGATATATGAAAGGATTTATACTACTTCCCTTAGATTCTTCCTCACCTCCTGTACAAAACTCCTATTTTCCCACAGAAGTGATTACTGACCACCCTATATATTCCATAAAATTACAATATTTTAACACAATTAAAAGTGACTTTGTTCATGTACAAACCAGCTGCATAACCTCAGAGAAGGTACAGATATTTAAATGCAAATAAATCATTCATCTTTTTTTTAATTTGGTCCTTACTGTGCACGCAGCTTGGCACGGGTACCTTAATTCTTTTCTAAAAACGCACTGACACTGACACTGAGAGAGACAAAATGTAACCTTTTAAAGTATGAAAAAACCCCAAGTTTATGCATGAGATTTTAAATTAACTATTTTGATTTCTCTTGTACTCCTCCGGAAATGTCAGTCTGATTCTGGAGACTCCACAAGAAGCAAGAAACCTCCCTAGAGAGACCAACAATGCCTCTTCTACCAGCTCCAACAAACACAGGACTCATGTAAAACATGAGATCCTATGGTCTTGAAACAAGTTCTATCAAGATGAGCTGAGGAACATAGTAAGAATGGCAACTGCAGAACAAAATCTAAAGAACAGTGAGATACCTGCCATATAATTGAGGGACCACCAGCCACCATACGCGTACAGTCCTTGGAAGAAGGCTTCAGCAACCTCTGATGGGTTGGGCATTTCTGAGCTGAATGCATCCTCAAACCTGGCCAGACTCTCCTTTCCCCCACCAACGAGGAGCACTACGCCACCGACAGCAATCACAGACAAGGCCATCATCTTCAGCAGAGTGAAAACTGTCTGCACCCATGCAGCCATTTTGACACTGCAGCCATTCAAAACGCCCAGGGACCAGAGAACGGCCAAGGCCAAGCATTTCTTCAGTGCTTCAGGTGCAGGGCAAATGCCGTAGAAGGGCTGGGTGGCATACTCAGCAAACAGCAAGGCACGAGCAGCATTCGAAGCTGGCTTGGTAAATGTTGACGTCCAGATAAACATGAAGGCAGGCAGGGATCCAAGGCCTCTTTTAATATGGCTGTACTCTCCTCCAGAGAAGGGCAGCGCAGTTCCCAGCTCCGCATAGCAGAGGGAACCCATCAGAGAGACCAGCCCAGACGCAATCCAGATCGTTAGCGCAACGCCGACATTGAGTAAGGAATGCTTTAGCACTCCTGTGGGAGACACAAAGATCCCTGCCCCAACGATTGATCCTATAATAAAACTTACCCCATCTAAATAACCTATATTTCTTTTGAGTTCTATCTTGGCTTTTTCTTTTCTTTTCACATCTTTGGGATCATTGCTTTTTCCTTTCCCCATTTTTTTCTGTTTTTTCACAGCAGATTATATGACTCCAGAGGCTGGATTACATGTATTGCCCTTTCGCTTTGTTCTTAGCAGACTGTCATGGTCCTACTTGCTAGTGAAATGTTACAGGAAGCCTGGCTTAATCATTCAGAATAAAAGCATACTTTGGGTTCTGATGCCTTCTGTGTGAAGATGATTAACCAAATACTTAAAGAAACACTGGCAAATCATGTACATGTTGGTTTAATATGTACTTCAGAATTTATTAAGGTCTGGAGGTATTTTTACAGAAAATGGTGTAACGAATAATGCACAGTAAATGCTCATTTCTCATCTGCTTATCAGCAACAGATTTCAATTTTTTTACGTGTCTTCAGAGACAACTGCGAGAGGTGGGTAAATGTGACCTTTGCATCAGGCCTAGGGAAAGGGGAAGGGTATAGCAGCCTGAAGAAAGAAATCAGCCCTCCTTACATTATTGACAGTGACATGGGCATTAGTTGAACAGCCTGTACTATTTTTCCACCATCAATACATAAAATGAACAGTGATAACCAGTCATCACCAGTATGATTTGCCAAATCCTCATCACTCAACGGGTATACTGGAGCTTGTTTATTTAATTTTTAGTTTATACTGATCAAACACTGCCCCAGAAAAAAAATTACCAATTTTTTTCCCAGCTTTTCTTGAGCATTCATCGTTATAGTAGTACCCAAGCACTTCCTAAGCAAGTATCAATCTTTGGACACTGCACTGAGGGGAAGGGCTGTACGACCATTTCCATTGTCTGTATGGCGGCTGTGGAACAGAAAGCTGAAAGTTCCCACCAGTTTGGTGTGTGCCTTTTAAGGTGCAGCCACTGATTTTTCTATGTATTTACCAATCGTTGGTACATTTTATCTTCAAAATACAGAAAAGGAGCTTCTCTTCAATCAGATGTGGATATATCATTGCCGCAGATTTCTGCCCCAAGAAAAATGTTGGTGTTTTTTAAAGAGATATAGAGGAAAATGGGCAAAAAGAAGGAAACTAACTGAAAAGGAAGCTAAGCATATACCTTAAGGGTTGTTAAGTGCCCAACTAGTAGCTACATAGTTCTTACGTTTTGCCAGTCAAGTCACAGAACCAATTTACTCATGGCTTTTACAGGGTCCAACCTGAAAGACACAGTGCTTCAGGTAAGTCCTGAACAGCATGATTTTCACTCAAATGCAAAATAAATTAGTGTGGAAAATTAGGTTTACGTAATATGTCATCATATGAAAGACCTCTAGTTAAAGTAGGCATGTGCACAGACTGTTATTTCTTAATTTTTTCAATGACTTGGTTAAAGTAGGTTTCCATCAGCACACAGAAGCTGTGCAGCATGGTCAGTGACAGAATCCACAGCTCCAGAGAAGCTTTTAACCGTAAGACAATTCTTCCATCTTCTGCAAATCATTGTACCACAACCAGGACAACTATATACTTTCACCTTAAAAAACAGCAAGTCCTACAGACTACAAAAATTTAGTTCTACATGAAATACACCTCTATTTATAAAAATTTGCATGCATTTTAAATTGCATTTATTCACTTTATAAATTTCAATATGTATTTAAGTATGCATTTACCATGTATTATGAATAATTCATAATAAAACAAATATTCACCAGTATTCATTAATCGGAACGTAAGTGTGACAAATGTTTTAAATGGTTAAAGTATGTAATTTCCTGTTTAATTTCCGTGCCTTTTCTAAGTCTCCTTCTCTGTGAAGGCACATATATTTTTTGATATCCCACAATCTTCTAACTCTTTATTTTAGGTGTTCAGCCATGTACAGCTGGATTTGGATTACTATTTTAAAACAAATCAGTATTACACTAAATGGCAGCTTAAAGTACAGATGCAATTGATTTTGTTACACTGTTCATCCTACAGTACATTAATTTGTTGTACAACAGAAGCATTTCCAAAATCTCCCAAGCAGCATATTAATAAGGATTTTTTACTTCTGACAAAGCTGCCCAATTTCAGAAAACCCCACTGAGATTACTACTTTCTTGCATGTGCTTTCTGCCTACCTCAGATAAATGTTTAAAGACTTTCAGTGAAATGCTTTGGAGATTCATGCAAAGTATGCTTCTCATTTCGGTGTGTTGCTGCCAGAGTAGGAGGAAGTAAGAGCAGAGGTAATGACAACATTCCTACAAATCCAACAAAAACTGACATTCTGGCAACAGCACGCTAACATGAGCATTACCAGGGCAGAACCTAGTAAAATACAGCTGGTTACACAACAACAGGTAGTTTTCAGCCAAACTGTTTTCTTTTTTAATATGTAAGGGCAGAGCCTTCTGAAGCATGCCATAAATATTCACGTCCCAGTTTTTCTGTAAAATGTCAAACTCCTCCCTCTGGCTAAGAGGATAAATTGCCACAGTCTGTATGATTATGTCAGGGTGTCATACGTCAGTGTCTCCTGCCTCACACCCAACTACGTACTCAATACCTGGACAAATTCACTTTGATGACAGTATCCAGAGACTCAATCACTGGATATAGGGCAAAGATAAATGATTAAAATAACCTAGACACATCTGTAAGACAAGCCTAAGATTCCCCTGATACATGGAGTAGACCAAAAGGTTGTATCATCATCAAAATAAAACGCCAAAATACCACAATTTTTATAGTCAATAGGGAGCGACATTTCTCTTGAGTGCCAGCTAAAATGAGGTCAAGAGAGTGCTATGTAACAGCTATGGTTGAAAGCTGAAACTTCAGCTAATCATTTCTAGTGTTCCTAGCATTTAGGACCTTCCCTTTAAATTTTCTTTTAAAATTCTTTTAGCCTTCAATGTCAAGTTTTTAATTATCAACTAGCTAATTCTTATCAGGAATGATACCTTCAGTCACTGTAGTTTCTCTAGACTGAAAAGAAACCAGTTTAGAAAAGTAATGGAAGAGTATTTTTGTTGCCTAAAATCGATATGTCATATTTTGTAATTGTGATTAACTGAATTTCAATGTACTTGGATGAGAAGCCTCGATTTCAATCTTGTCAAGAATTTTCTGCGTGTACTCACTAGTCCTTCTTATGATCCACTCACTGATTAGATGGACTAGAAAGAACCCCATCTGTCTAAACAATGTCAGATTTTAAAGCATTTATTTATTTCCTTTTCAATCAACTACAGTGTTTCAAGCATGGTATTGACTTATCACTGCACCATCACAAATCTTTTAAGGGGAGAAGATATAGCAAAAATTAGAAACCACTTTGGCTTGCAAAGTTTCAATAACTCTCCTGTGTTGCCTCTGAAAAAGCTTTCTGTTGCTGACATTCACCAAGGATAAAGAAGCAATGGAACAAAAGAAAAACCTGAAGAAACCTTCTAGGGAAAAAAGTCAGTGTTATTCTTCCTTGGCAGACACCCAGGAACATACTGTATTTAATATGACCGATGAATTTGATCCTCCCTTTTGGTCTCCTCTTCTTCAGCTCACCTTTTGTGGGGAACATTACATTTCAAAGTAGTTTTGTCTTGCCTTCTGAAAGGAGTTCAACAGCTATTCAAGGACTTCTGTTAAGTCCCATTAGAGGGGAGACAGTTTACTATTTGCCACACCAGACCCCATGACCATATTCACAAACTTATTTAGAATATGAGTCTGCACATAAGAGACATGTGACAAACTACTGCCTTGGCAATATTCCTGTTTTCCTGTTCCTGGTACTCTGCCAAACTTATTGCACATCTGGTTTTTACTAAAAGTCTTAAGGATCTATTTGTTTCCCTGGCAGATACATCATTCTACTTTTATTATTGATCATGAAACAGACCTCACACAGCAGTCAGCTATTGGCAAACCAAAAAACATGGGAAAAGTCATTGTTCTGTGACATGCTATGATGTTTGCACTTGCATCCTATACAGGTGTTCATACTAGCTGTAGAGTTTACTGAAGTATTTCTCTTTGATAAAACATCAATGTAGGTTCATTTGCATGAGCTACTGTATACATCCATTTTTGGGGCTGCGAAGTGTGAAGAAAAGCATGATGGATTTTTTTCAGTAAACAGGTATTAATAATCACTGGCTAGCGAGCATGTCCAACAATAGCACTCATCTGTGTAAATGCAGATATTTAAAAATTAAGTGTCTAGTCTTTGTTATGTGCGAGACATGAGTTGAAACTCACCCAGTCCCAGCAATGGCTGTATTAACTGCCCACTGAAAATGATTCCCCTCCTACTTTTAGATGGTTAGATGAATCTACTCTATCAGGACAGGTTTGCATTTTCTACATCAAATGCTCAGCATTGCACTGTAAATGCTTAGTGTTGCACTGTAAAGTTATACAGTGATGCTATAATGCCATGAAAAATTAAGTTACTCATGAAGAAACGTCAATGTGGTATTTTAAAGGTGTACTACAATAGCACTGATATTAAAAGGCATGCACGGTGCCCAGTCCAAGTAAGAAGCCCATTAGGACATATAGTCCAGCCTTACTGAAATTGTTTAACCAAACTTCACCTTCAGCTACATTTCTCTTCAAATTCCTGGTTGTACTGTAACAGCCAGTGCCTTGTCAGTAGTTACAGTCAGCCAGAGGCTCTCCCCAGCCACGCAGGCCAAGCAAGATCCCAGAGTCATGGCCGGCGGAAGGCCGCCAGCAGCTGAACACAGTGCCGTGCCTCCCCTGCTCCTCAGGACCCAGCAGGGGTCCCACCACGCACAAATACCGCGGTGGGACCCCTGATTTCCGCACACGGACCCCGAGCAGGCCAGCCTGTGGGCAAGTACTGAACCAACGCTCTGAAGTGCTGCCAGGGCTCCAGTGCGTTAGAAAATGCCGTTCTACAGAGTGAATCTGTGGCCCCCTGCCGAGGCCAGGCCAGGCCCGCCTGCGCCAGGGCCCAGCTTCGAGCCACGGCTGGGGTAAACTCTTAATGCTGCACCAGCCCTAAACAAACCCAAAACCTCCACACCGTGAGCGCTGTTCATACGCTCAGGCCGCCGGGAGGGCCCTGCCCCACGGCTACCCCGCCGCTGGCAGGCGGCCCACGCCCGCCGCCTAGCGCAGGCTCCCGGGGCCCGGGGGGGAGCGGGGAGGCGCTGCTTGGCGGCCACGTCGTTGTGAGGGCTTTGCGTCTTAGCCGTAAAGCGCGGAGCGTCGCCCGTGGGAGGCGGGGGCAGTTTGAAGTGAAGCGGCGGTTTGTGCGGGCGGGCCGGCGGTATGGCGGGGGGCCGCGCCATCGCTGGCGAGCTCAGCCTCATGGATAAGGGCGTTAAGAGGTGAGGAGCGTAATGGCGTCCCGCAGCAGCCGGCACTGGGAGCGGGGCGCTCGGGATGAGGGGAGGCCAGAGCGGGGCGCTGGGCGGGGGCGGGTGGAGCGGCCTGGGGGTGAAGCTGCCCGGTGGCGACAGGGGCCTTTCCTTCGCAGCCTGCTGGACGTGTCCCTGAGCCCGGGCCTGCACACGCTCAACGTGCACTGTAACCGCATCTCCAGAATCGAAGGGCTCAGCCACCTCCGGAATCTGCAGCATTTAGATCTGTCATCAAACGAAATCCGCCGGATCGAGGGGTTAGATTCCTTGGCAAACCTGCGCACCCTAAGTTTATCCTGTAACCTGATAACGAAAGTGGAAGGTCTGCAATATTTATTTATGTCTATTCAGCAACTCGTGAAGCTTTTCTAAGAGTTGCATTAAAGCTTGCTTCTGGAAAGTATGCATATAATTAAGGTTATGCGAAGTTAGTGAGCTGCTAACCATACTATTGTGTAAATTTTAAAAAAATATATAGTCTTTGTATGATTTATCATAGCAATATGGTGTTAACTTATAAGGGAAACAGTTTATATATTTTTTAGATTTATTGTAGTTTATTGTTGTAATTTGTGGTTATGCTTTTTAAAGGCTTACTTTGCAGGTTTTGATTTGATGAAAGCAGAGCGTTCTTCTGAAATTCTTACTGTTTGTTGTTTTTTTCCCCTCATTTTGTTTAGGACTGGAAAAGCTCTTTAATTTAACTACACTGAATTTGTCATATAATCACATACATGATCTCTCTGGTAAGTGACTTTAGCATGTGCAGTGCAGTAAAAAGCATTTGCCGGACATTAATTTTTAAAAACTTGACCAAGTTTATTTTTAGAAGCTTCTAGTTGTTCAGCCAATTGACTGAGTAATGCTACTAAAGGTGCAATTGCTGCTACTATCAGCTTTCAAGTTTCTAACATCAAGGATTGTTCAGAACTGGATTTTTTTCTCCTGTATACGGCGAGGCCAAGCTTGTTCACTAAGTAGTATACTAAACATTTCAAAAAAAATGCTTTTGGAAGCATTTCGGAAGATATTTCCAAAAGATTCATATATTTCCTTTTTGTAGGACAAAAATGCAACTCTGGATATGATGTGAAAGTTCTTTTCTAAATCTATTTGTTGAAATGGTGAATTTTTACTTGTAAGATTTTTAAGCTGTAGAATCAAGGGAGTTTGTAATAGAAGATTTAAAAGAACATTGGTAACAATTTTGTTAATGAACTGAGTAACAAAAAGGAACTTCAAGCAAAATGTTTATTTTTACATGCTGCTTAGCAGTTAAACTAATCTATTTCTTTGAAGTTAGCTCTTGTAACTAGCTTAAGCATTGCACTGTGTGGTAGTGTACCGTAGCTAATTAATATATGTAGACAAGGATATGGAGCAAAAGTTGTTAGATCATTTCCAGTTATGATATATTATTTGCTGAATATTTTTCAACAGGATGCTATTTGTTCTAAACCCAATAGTCTAGGATTGCTTCAGAAATCGTTATTTTGTGGTTTTTCTCAAATTTTCAGGACTTCAGTGCCTTCATGGAACCAGTCATAAGATTAGCCATATTGACCTACATAGCAACTGTGTAAACAATATTAATCACTTACTTCAGTGCACAAAGGGGCTGCGCTGTTTGACAAATCTGACACTGGAAAAAAATGGAAAAGCCAATCCAGTTTGTCACAGAGCAGGTATGGGTCTCCTGTTAGGTAAATAATTTGTGCTCATTATGTCAGTGATTTCCCTTAAGCTGTGAGCCAGGTTCTGAAGCTTGCAAACCCTTTTGTAAACTGACCGGCCCGCAGGAATCTAAATTCTGTCAAAATTAATCTGTTTGCCATTAAAAAAAATATTATTTTTTTCTTCCCCCTGGGCATATTCTCAACATTTTATCTACTTGTATGCTTTGGTAAGGCTCAACTTTACACATATTATTTTAGGTTAAGGCTGGAGATAGGTAAAGAGTGATGGGAAGAGAAAGTATTGCAGAAATAGGAGGGAAGGAGTATTAATATTATAATGTGGGTGGGTGGAGAATGTGAAGAATGACGATAGAGATATTGAACTATATAGAATGCGGGCAGGCATGGGAAGTAGATGTTTGTCTGCTGATAGAGACCACAAGAGGAAGATCAGTAATAAGCACTGTTAGCCTTTTGTCCTTGTCCCACAGCTTCAGTAAGCAGTGATAGACTAAGACGCTCTGCAGTAATCAGCATTTTCATCAAAATAGGCAGTGGTTTCACTAGCAGCATGGAGCCAACCTGGAGGAGTATGTGTGGATACATCACTTCCAGTCGTGTTGGGTTTCTGGGTTTGGGATAGGTTTTTTTCACTGTTCAAATGTTACACCTTGTGTTCAAACAAGTTAAACTGTAGCATCCTGTTTTGCTGCAGGTTTTGTTTGTTTTCTTTCTGTATAAGAGAGGGGGAAATCTCTCACAGGAACATAGAAGTGGAGGATTGGTACTTCCGAGACAGCTCAAAGATAGTCTCATTACAAATTGTAGAACAGTAGGAACTACAATATTACAAAATAGCAACCATATCATGAGCATGTAACTGATACAGGTATAGTATGTGTACAGTTCTTAGAAAGAAACTTCAGAGATAATTGAGGTTTTCAAAAGCACCCATGAACAAGTTTTACAAATGCATTCAGGCACCATGGATGCAGTAACAGGCTATTATAAAGTTACCAGGATAACTTAGGAAATTCCACTAATTTTCTTCTGTAAGTGTTTACGTACCTCTTCATATCTGCCTTTTTGGTGGCACTTGCTTTCAAAGCTGCAGCATTCAGAAGCCAAAATTCTATTAGTTTAAATAAATCTGTTTTCAGTGCTTTACAGTTTCATAACACCTTACTTCATTAACTGAAGAAGCATGAGGTTACGTAAGCCTTTCAGAACTTGCCTTTACCTTATATTTGTCTATCCTTATACTTGATACAACTGTTTTGGTGCAGTAGGCCAATATTAAAAGGTTGTCTGTGCAACTGCAACATGCTGATGTTGGTGGGGAAATCCCCATATGGACCAGGACTAGGCAGGCAGCTTCCCAGTTAATTTGTTTTGTAATGTTGTCTATTGAAAGTCTTGTGGGTTGGGAAAGATGAGACACTTGCAAATAACTCACTCCTTTTTGTCTTCTGTTAAAAATGCAATGCATAATTTAAGATGACATACACTAGATATTGCCTTTGGAGATTAATTTCAATTTAAATCTGGTCTTTTCCTCAAGGTTATAGAGAAATTGTTCTTCAGGCGTTGCCTCAGCTAACAACTCTAGATGGAAGAAATATTTCTGCTGAACCAGCGGACCCAGCAGAAGAAAACTGTTCAGATTTGCAGTGTTTAGAAGACATTTTAGGCTGTTCGGTTTCATCTGGGTTCCCCTTATCCAGAGACCAGGTGCCATAGTTTGTGTGTACTGTTTTTAAAATTGATACATTTCATTTTTATATTGCATGCAACTCATTAATGTTACAAGGATTGTCTTTCCTTTTGATAGGACTATGTTACCTTACCGGTGTTGACACCTCATATTGACCAGGCATTAGCTCATTTTCATCAGCGTACAAGAATACCAGTACAAAGTGCCATCAGCTCCTCTACAGAGCTTGTCTCATCTTCAGAACCAGAGAAGGCTGAACTTGATAAAATATTCAGTGAGATGAGGATTAAAAAAATAGAAGATCAGATTTCACAGATACTGCAAAAGGTGAATGTTTTTCTGTGATTGCACAGAAAGTTTTGTTTGTAAAATGAGGTGTACCTTTTGATTGCACTTTGAATCATGAAAACTTTCATACTGAATAAAAACCCTAGTGTTTGGGACTGGGAGAACTACTGATCGTAGTATATTGGAAAATTGTCTTCTGGTTTTTACTCTGAAGCCATCAATATAGTAACTGAACCAGAGTAAAATATGAAACACAGCAAAATACCTGACTTACAGGGTTGGTGAAAATTAATTTTGCTAATAGTCTAAGTTGGTCTCATATGTTTGTCAGGAATGTTTTTGTAACAGTTCGTGGTGTACCTTGCTTATTTGTTTTATATATTGCACCAAGCTGCTCTGCCTAGGGATTTTGCCAAATTTCAGGTATTTCAAAGATACAGCTGTGTTCTCAAACATGCTGTTCTGTTTGGTTTATATTGTCTTCAAAGCAATGAAATGTTTTAGCAAGGGGGGAGGAGGTTGTTTGGGAGCAATTGTTTACTTTTCTATCAAAATTATTTTGTGTGAACTTTTTAAAAACAGCACCTGAATAAGTGTGAGAAACTAACCCGTTAGAAATTGCAACTTGTATGGATAAAACTTTGATCTGTTATTAGGTATCTGATACCTCAAGAAGGGAAGCTCCTCCAAATGTTCTGAAAGCTAAGAGGGACACAGATCCAACTTCTGAGAGCGAAAATGAGAGTGGGAAAGAGAACAACAGAAAGATTGTGAAAAGAAGCAAGATCCCTACTTACCGTAGAACTACCTTATCTACTAGGTGTCATGCAAATCATCTTAAGAATAAAATAATTGACAGGTATCCCAGTGTTCGCAGTATAAAGCTAAAATTAATTAAGATTAATATTGTCAGAGTGAACTAGTAGTTTGACTTGAAACATTTGGCTGAAAGTGGTAGATTGGGTAAACTAGCTCTGTTAATAATGCTGTGAAAACTACTAGCTGCTGAGCCTTTGCTTGGTCATTTCCCTATACGAGCATTTTCTGTCTTGAGGTGAAAAGGAAATTGATCTGAAGTTTCCAAAATTAACACTTTCAGAATTCTAACAATTTACATTTTCATCTTTGTTTTAAATTGTGGTTACAGACAAATTCTCCACAGACAGAGGAACTGAGTCATTAAAAAATAATAATAAGATTTATGATGTCAGAACGATGGTCAAGGATATAACTGCCCATATTTGGTGATGAAACTGAGAATGCTATAGTAGTTTGATTTATATAGTAAATATCGGAAGTGATGAATAAAAGGTGATATAAATTGGAATATTTTAGTTTAGTCAGCCACTGCAGCTCTACAGCTACTCTGCTTCTCTAAAATTGTTTAATAGCTACATGATCATAAGGTGTTTCTCAGGTAGCATCTGCTAGTCCTACTTTTTTTACACCTGAAGATTTGAATTTAGCTGTTTGTTTTATGATTTGCTTGCAAGTTACTTTCTGTGTGGTTTTGTACTCTGTACAATTCAACTTCTACACAGAACTCTAAAATTTTGACCTGTTATAAAGTGTCTGAATCCCCTGTTGTTTTTTAAACACACCTTGATGTCCTGCGGTTATAGGGAAGAGAAGAAGAGTTCCTCAAAGTGTCCACGCTCCAGTCAGAGACACGCTTATCCCAATTCATCATCCGATACTCGAGACTTAGAAGTAGTGGGAAGAAAAGCTGAAAAGTTAACTGGAATACAGAGCAATATAGAAAGAGTAGAAGAAATTAATTCAGATGCCACAGAGGAATCAACATACCGAGTATGTTTTGCATCAAGTTAAATATGAGTATGTCTTCACCTGAAGACAACTATATGTCTCCTGGTGAAATTTTAACGTGGGAAGTGACAAAAATAATTGCATGTAGATAGTATCAAAAAAGTTGTGGAGTTCTTGCACTGTCTTTGGGAGAGAATTTATTTCATTTTATGGTGATTTTTGGCCTGGTTGCTTGCACTTCCCTTTGTCATCCATGAATTCCAGAAAGACAAAATATCTTATTCTACAATTACGAATATTGTTTGTCCTTTTTGGCCACACTGGAATGTTTTCTATTAAGCTGATGCTTGCCGCCTTATTGTTTAGGTACTGATTCGAGAACTGGATCAGGAGAAAGAAAAGAGATGGAAAGCAGAGCAAGCAGAGAAGAAATTAATAGAACATGTCAGAGAGCTACAGAGACATGCAAAAGAAGAAAAGAATATTCAAAGTATGGCTGTATACACTTCAGACAGGTGGGGAAACAGTGCTGTAGCATAAAAGTTTGTTTTGGTTTTATTAATTCAAGACAATTCAATTTATAGACTGAAGAAATGAGAACAGCTTTAAACAATATGCTTGGAAAATAATGCATCATGACATAGTGCTAGAATTTCTCTCAGTATTGCCTAATGAAATTCCTTTCTGCAGCTTTCTTCCTGTTCCTGTCTCAGAACAGTACCAGTATGTCAATTTACCTCCATTTCTAGCTGTTACTTTGCAAGCAGTCTCTATCATAATTACACTTTACCTTGCAGCTCAAGCCCTAGTAGCTGTCTCGTGTCATGTTTTCATCTTCCAGTTCCCAGTCTCCCTTTCCACTTATACATACAGTGTTCTTTTTTTCCTGTATGGTGCACTTGAGCAAAGATGTTTGTGTCAGGGTAGAGTTGGCCAATAGGCAATATGTTGTGCAGGTCAGGCCTAGGGTATCTCCCATAGACTGCTACCATTATCCTTGTGAGTTCTGAGCAGCATGTTCCCCCCCCCCCCGGAGTTCTCTCTTTTAACAACATATTGTTTGTTCTCAGCTAAGACTGGAGATGTCTGCTGTATTTATATTTTTTCTTAACTGCATTGTAGTTATCAAAGTTACATTTTCCTTTTTGTAAGGAGGAAACAAGCCAAGTGCTTCCTGAGTTGCCATTCATGTCTGGCTCTGATTGTTTCCTTTTTTTCTTTTTGTTTTAGGTCCACTTTGCACCTTTACTTGTTACTACCTTGTATAAGAGGCTTATTATGTTCCTTTTCATTTGAAATAGATCTTATGTCAAAAATTACTAGAATATTTAAGGATATTTTAAAGTTTTCTGAAGAAAATTATTAAATTACAAATTGATACTATATGTCTGACTACTGTATAAAGCAAAGTGGTACTGGAATGTCATTTCCTTAAAGACCTGTCTATGAGGTTGTCTCCAGCTTAGTTTCTTTCAAAATGAAACTTCATCTAGAAATGATACACATTACTTCAGTAATATTTTACGTATTTTTAAACAGGTTTACATGACAGTGCTGTAAATAGTAAAACTCAGCAAAGAACAAGATATAGTGCTACAATACTTACTAATGTCTTTTTCTCAATGTATTTGGCATCAAACTAAATACTAAAATGTTTGTAATACTTTAGTGGCATTTATTCTCAGGCTAAAGGAACTGATATTGAGAGAGAGAGATATTAAAGCAAGACTGCAGGCAGATGTCCAACAGTTGAAAGGTGAAACTGAAAGACTGACTAATGAGTTAAATCAGGCAAGAAACAAAGAAGTAGAACATCAGAAGGCCATGCAAGCTTTAGAAGAAACACTGTCCAAGATGGAGACACAGAGGCTGCAGCAACGAACAACAGAGGTAAATATTTTCCATGAGTAAATAACACAATGACAGCAGGATGGCTACTATAGTCCTAGATATTAATACATGCTATATTTTACGAGCCTTAAGTCTGAGTTTGCCACAAAAAGACAAGTATCCTTTTTAATTGTCAATTAACGTTTTTTATAAATATGTCATGGATGTGGTTTTAAGATAAAGGAGAATAAGTCCTATGTACTTAACACTGAGAGTTGATATTTTCTGAAAATCAACTTTTTAAAAATGTCGCTGAAATCAGTAAAGATTTTACTATTGGTATGAAAATCTGGTGGTTCTGTTTGTTTTGCTGATCTAAAGAATCAGATTATTTTAATTGTGACCATAAAAATTGCTGAGAACTTAAAGATTCTGGTTGTTTTGGGTTGTTTTTTGTTGTTGTTTATTTGTTTGCTTGGAATTTTTGGTTTTGTTTTTACAGCTGGAGAAGATAATGATGCTTTTGTTGCCACAGGCACTTTGTTCAGTATACTAATACGTAAAATCAAGATGCTGGACCAGATACTGCCACTATTTCTGACTGACTAACTGATGAATTTTCAGTGGTCAAATGCTCCATCCTCCAGTATCTGTTCCTGTTGTTTGATTCTTATTCCTGTGTCACTGAGTGCATCCACTTACAGAAATTGAATCCTAATATATCCATTGGGAAAAGTGTCTGAACTGCTAGTGGGGTGCTGTAGGGCGTGTTGTTGCTCAGATACCCTGAAAGGAAACAGAATTGGGGAGGGTGCTGGCAGCCAAACTGTAAGAGCCATTCAAGTTATGGATTAGCCACCCTCCACTTTAGGTTTGTTTAGGCACCTGAGTGGCTCTTCCATTTCCTTCCGTACCTGTAAAGACCCTGAAGCTATTACGGATCTAGAAGTGACCTTCAGTTTAGATCAGGTATCTGCTTGTCATTTTGAAAACTGCTAAATTAGTGATTTAGAGAAGAGTGGATGGTTTTGGGGCCTTTGGTTTTTTTGGGTTTTTTTCTTTTTCTATAAGAAAGTAAATATTTATGTATGAGGTTTTTATTTTTTCTTTGAGTTTGTAGAAGTAATCTCTTTTGATAGTAGTAACATCTTTTTTATTAACTGCAGAATTTTAAGGGAAGGCCTTTGTTCCTGTATTTAAGATTCTGTAGGAAATATTCTTTAATAATTATGTTTAAAAGAATAATCATGATTCTCTAAGCCTAACAAACTCTAGAATATTTTATAGAGCTTTCTCATAGTACACATTGGCAGTTAGCTTCAGTGGTAAATTTTGGTTACTTATGGTAGTCACTGTTCAAGGATTCCAGTCAACATTACTAGATTACTTCTTTAAGGGGTTCAAGATAAATAAGTTACAATGGATCTAAATTGTACCCTATTTTCTAGCAGTCTTTAAATTTGTATGTGTTCTCACTTGAAATTTTTGTTTTTAAATACTGCAGTTTAGGAGAGAATTGCTTCACTTCATCCGCAAAACAACAGGAATGCAGTGGGGATGAGTTTAAGTGTTGCTTATGAAGAGGCTTAATATGTAGAACATGAGAACTTAAGTTCATACTCAAGCCTCATAACGATTTTCATACAACTGAAGTTACTGTATGAACTTTAGGTACCTCTAGCACTTTGAAGCTAGAACTCATAACATGCAGCAGCGCTTATGTATCTTAAGGGACATTGCAGGAGATGATAAACATTGGAAACAATGTTTTATTTATCAGTGCAGGACATGCCTTACATGTTCCTTAATTTTTATTTTTTTTTTTTTATTTTTCATTTTGATTAATTGTTCAAAAATCAAGTTGCAGGAACAGATGTGATAGAATTCTGAAAGAAAACAGATTTTGGTTGGGATTTTTTTATTACTTGGTCTTTTTTGTTTTGTGGAGATTGGGGTTTGTTTGTTTTATTGTGAGTGTTGGAAATCAGACCAGTTGTTTCTGGCATTCTAGCTCTGCCGTTAGATAACTGACACTTAAAACTAATCTTGAGTAGTCCATTAACCATTCACAGATTTGATAACTCTGGAAAGCAGAGAGATTAGAATTGTGGAAGTACAGAATTTGGAGGCCCTTTGCTTTGCTTAGGAGGACAGATTGACAAGATAGTTGTTACTGCTCGCTACTTGATCACAATAGGATTGAAATGAATGCTACAAGTAATGATTAAGAGTAAGAAAATCTCCATTAATATCACTTCCGCTGTTTCTGTTACACATTCTAATCTGGAGCCTTCTGAAGTGTCTTGATTCTGAATTACCATTTCATGAGTAATTAAAACCTTTTTTTATAACTTTTTTCATATTTTTTTCCTACTTGTTGCATCAGAAAAGACAGCTTTGTATGTAAAAGGCTTAAGATTATATGATGGATTTATTCATAAAAATTTGCATCAAATGGAAAAAGTGGACTATGTCACCTGGTATTTATAATATTTAATATATATTATTTAATAATATATATTAAATCATTAGAAAGAAGCTCTGTTCAGCAACTTTAAACTGTAAAACAATAAGATACAGATTTTGGTAACTGTGGTGTTTAAAAAAGTTATATTGGATGCATCTAAAAATATTTTGCTTGAAACTAATGCAAGTATTACAATACCAGAGATTCTAACTGAGGAAATCATTCTGCAGATATATTTGTTCCACTTCTCCACTTTTGGGGTCTTCATACAAATTAAGTAAATGTCCTTGGTTCTTCCTGAAAGTTGCTTTTTTTTTGTGTGTGTTGTAGTAAGTTAATCTAAGACTTAATTTTTAAAATCTTGTCTTAAATTTCTGCAAGTGTAACAAAACAAATTAAGCTAAAAAAAACCCAAACACACACCACAAAACATTCCTTTGTCTTGGGCTAGGTAACATAATAACATTCCATAACATTTTGTGAAAAATACAGTTGTGGTGTTTGCTGTAAACATAATGGCCCAGGTAGACATGTGTAAAACTTAATAAAGCACCTGTTCCTTTGTACTCTAGTATAAGACATGAAGAACAGATTACAGTTTTAAGAAAATCTTGTTTCTCTTTCTATTAATTCAACACAGATGAAACAGGTGCAAGAAGCAGAGCTTAAAGCATCAGCAAATGAAAGAGAAGTACAGTTACTTAGAATATCCTTTCGACAACAGAAGGAGAAGATAAAACAACTACATGAACTTCTTATATTAAGAGAGCAAGAGCAAAGGTATGGGGTCTTCTATTTTCTTTTCAGAAGTTAATGGAGATGCTAGTGTTGCAAATGTGTTTTGTTTAAAGCCATTCTGCAAAGTGTGGCTGTGGTTTTGGTAGTTTGCTCTTTTGTTAATGGGAGAGATGGTCTTTGTAAAAATGTAGATGTTTTCCCACCCATTTTCTTGCTCACTTAAGCATATCTTCATATCTTGTAGATTCCTGACTCATAAAGACAGTGTAGGCAACTGTGTTTTTCCAGCCTTTCATTTGATAGGTTCTTGTCTTATTATATGGCTGAATTCCTTTTAAATATTTCAATTGAGGAAAGAATCAGATAAAAATAAATCACATATGATTTATTGTCTGAAGGTCTGCATATACTACATAACACGAAGTTTAAAAAAAAAATAAAAGTCAGCTTCTATAGTATCTTGTTTTAGGGTGGGTTGGCGACTTGCCCATTTGGTTTGAAGAGGAAAACTTGGCTGTTTTCCTCATTCATTTCAAAATTTCCTGTTTCTTGGAGAATACTTGAACACCAGATCTGTGCTATTTAGCTAATACAATTAAATATGTGTGCAAACTAAAGCAACAAGTGGTGTGTGGTATACTAGTATGTGAAGGAAGTTGTTCATAAAATAAGTTGGTTACAGTTCTTTAATTTTAGAAGGATAAATTTATTCCAATACCAAGATAACTGCAGGTTTAGATGGGAAGAATCTGATAGCTGTGTTTTGAGAACTTCCAGTTATTATCTCATACATCTCCAAAAGACGTAATGTGAAGGACAGCAGGTATATTTTGTGTTTGTGCTTTAAGACAGATGAACAGAATAGTCTTAAAGTACAGGTACTTTTGCTATAACATTCTCCTATAGGGATGCTTTCAGACAGGAAGGACATATTCTGGAACTCTTTAGGTCTCCACTGCTGTTGCTTTTCAGATTTTGGGTCTGAACAAGGAGAAACAGTTGAGTGAGGGTGAAGAGAATGACTGCAGAAGAGGTTATACAGTTCTTTTTCCCCCGATTCCAATGTCTTTTCCAGATCTTTGTTAACAGCAAAGCAAACAAACGCTAACAGCAAAAGAGCAATTGAACAATTTCTACAGCAGTTTGAATTTAAAAGTAAGGTTATTCCTTTGGGTGTTTTTAACAGTACTCAGCACAGTTTTCCTCATCCCAGGGCCATTGTCATACAAGACTGAAATCTGTCTGTGAAACTGAGGCATTTACTCCATTTATTACGTAATTTATTGTCCTTTTTAAGAAATTCTATGAAAATGAAACAGTATTGTGAGATACTGCAGGTCTTGTCTCAAGTATATGTTTAACTTCAGGAAAGAACTTGAAACCCGAGTTGCTTTAAATGGACCTGAATTTCAAGATGCTTTGTCAAAGGAAGTGGCTAAAGAGGAGCAGAGGCATGAACAGCGTGTTAAAGAATTTCAGGAGAAAATTAATACGTTAAACCAGAAGTACAAAGAGTTAGAAGATGAGTTTCGTTTAGCTTTAACCATTGAAGCAAAAAGGTTTAAAGAGGTGAGACTAAGAGAACATTTAATCTCAAGCTAAATGTAGCTGTAGTTTTCTTAAACGTGTAGGGTTTGAGGGGGCAGTTGTTTTGAGTTTTTTTTGATCCAAAGTCTCTCCTTCAAGGATTCATCTAAAAGTATGGGTAGTAAGCCTTGGAATATCAATGATTGGAACACAGAGAGGAAATGCCAAGTCAGCACTCAAAAAGCCCAGCATTTTTGTTCATAAGTAAAAGTTAATCAAAAGAATTTAGAAAACCTTCTGTCTGATGGTATTAATATCTTTTAAAAGATGTTGACCTATTAGAACATACTAAATTATTGTAAAAACTCCCTCATGTTTTGCTAAGGTTATGGTTACATATATTCTAATGTATTTAATAATAAAGTTCTCTATTGTTTAAATTTTCAAAACTGAATTTTGGATAGCATTTTGAAATTCAAATTCAAAACTTGTTATGAAATTCCTTAGATAACTTATTTCTATGGCTAGTGTTCACATTATTTTATATGTTAAATAAAATTTTAAATGCTTCATCTTGACTTAATACATGGGAGAAGAGGGGAAAGAAAAGACTGGGGTTTCACCCTTCAAAGCTTTCTCTTGCAAGGGAAAAAAATATAATTAATTCTAAATTCTTCTGTCCAGATTTTAATGTTAATCTTAACAATAAGATTAAGTCAAGGCATTGTTTTCTTTTCCTAAGATATGTTTTCTGCTCTACTTCCCATCTACCCATTGATTTGTTTTTTTCATTCTGTTTTTACCAACTTGTAGCTGAAAAGAACCAGTTTTTAGAGTTGAGGTATCACCAACAAACTGGTAGAAAACTAATCTCAGATATTAACTGATTTCCCATACTGTTGAGGAACCTCAGTTTCCTTCTTTATTTGAAATTCCAACATCATTTGTGTGTATGTATTCACACTTTTTCCAAATGTTAGCATTTTTCAAGTCTTATCTTATAAAACTTTAGGTAAAAGAGGGTTTTGACAGTGTTGCTGCTGATCTAGCTGAACATAAACGAGCCCGCTTTGAGTTGGAACAAAAGGAAAAGGAGATGGCAAGTCTGATCCAAGACCTGACAAGTATAGTGAAAGAACAGAAAGCAAAGATTGCAGAATTAACAAAAACAAACGAAGAAGCTACAGCAAACCTTAAGGTACTTGTTTCAAAACATTTCAACTACCTACATGATATTTTGGTAATATTTTATCTATAAAAGCTAACAATTCCATACGAGGTAGATTGACTGAAAGACGTTAAGTTTCCTGTTGCACTAAAACCTAGTACTCCACATCACCCTTTTTTTCTTGCATCTTGCACTTCTGTTTCTCACAAACACTGTTCCTCATAAAGCAAAATCTAGACTCATGTCTTCAGAAGTGCACTTCTTGCCTTGTTTGCACTAACAGTTTGTGTATAATCAAGTGGCCACTCTTCACTGAGATTTAAAAACCTATATTAATCGCCCTGACCCTCTGTAAATACAAAGTAATGAAATACAGTTCTGCAGTGGCCGCTGTATGTGAGGTAAAGATGAAATTGAATAAATAATCAAGTGTAGTTATTAGCAGCTTAATATCTAAGAGTTGCATAAAATTAGCAGTATTAGTCATTAATCTACTAATTGTCTAATTTTAAGGTTAAATACTGTGGGCACAGTTGCTTTATCTTCTACTATTGATCACTGTATAGTAACATACTGTAGTAAGTAGATCCTTAAAAATCTTGGAAACACAACCTTTAAACTGTTGTGTGAACCAGTCCATGTATGTATCCAGTCCCTCTTTATGTTAAACCTTCTGTGCAGTACAACCCCTGCGCAGCTGTTTCTCATCTCCTCCCCTACATGTTGCTGTTGGGGTGTACAAACACTGTGTGTTGCTGTACAGAATAAGATTCTGCCCATCAGTGATGTTGCTAAAAACAAAGTTAAAAAATAGCTACGTTAAACAGCTGTAATCTGTAAAACAAAAAGTAGCCTGCATAACTGCATAATTTAAGGTGGGTATTTAGAAATCAGCTTTACAGTTTTCTGGGATTGAAATATGTCTATTTGAAGCAAATCATTTGTGTTTTATTACTGGGAAGAGATGCAGATAGAACACTGTATGCAAGCAGTATATTCTTCTTTTGTCACATGTAAGTACTACTTTCCTAGCCACTTATATTGGTGTGAAATTTTGAATAGCTGTTTTAAAAGATCTAATTGTGTTTTTCTAATATTTGTTCGTAGTGTCGAACTGGAGAACTTGAAACTGTGATTGAGGAGCACAAACAGAAGGCTATTCAGGTTGAACTTCTGAAAAAGGAAAATGGAAAGCTTATTTCTCAGCTGACAGCCCAGGAATCTGTGATAGACGGGTTAAAAATGGAAAGGAAAATATGGGGGCAGGAGTTGGCACAACAGGGTAATTTTTTTTTTTTCTTTTGTAGAAAGAAATTGTTGGTATTCAGTGTCATACCTTTTAAAGGATGCCTTGTTGATCTTATGCAGTTGTAAAGATGGCATGCTAAAATAATCTTCTGTAGTACACAGGCCATTATAGGAACTATAACAGCAGTAGTGGGAGGTAATTGCAAATACAGTTTACCTATTTCCCAAAAATATCAAAAAACCATGATGTTATGCAAAAAACTTTCAAATATGAAACTAGGAAAACATGGATTTGTAAATATTGTTATGTAATGCTACTTTTCTATCAGATAAGTCTAATGGGAAAATCTCAGTATATATGTTAAAAAAAAAAAAAGTGTTAACTGCTGGGTGAAAAAAAGCTTGGGCTTTTATCACTTTTCACTATTCATGTAACTCAGCACCACCTTGTGGGTTGTTTGAGATTAGCTGGGTCTGTAAGAATTACTGGACTTTTATCAGAGAATTTCACAAAGGATAAAATACAGACCTTCAGTTCTACATTTCCTCTTTAAGTTTTACCCACCTACAGATTAAAGCCCTGCAGTGTTTCTAGTGGGCAAAACGGTCATGTTTGATTTTTAAGGTGGTTATTACCTTCGCCTCCCTCCCCCTCCTCCAACATTTTACATCTTGAAGTCATTTGTAAAATGAGTGCTGTAGTGTGAATATCCTGTTTTATCTAGGAGCTCATCTTGCTCAGGATCGGGGAAAACTGGAGGCAAAAATTGAAGTTTTAACGAATGAGATTGAGATGTTAAAAAAGCAAAAGGAACATGACAGTGATACAATAAAAATTAAAAACAAAATAGTGGACGATCAGACAGAAACAATTAGGAAATTAAAAGAAGTAAGTGCCATGTCTGACAGTTTGTGTGCTTAGTTAAAATTAAGACTTGCAGTGAAAGTTGTTGTAAAAGGCTGTAATGAAAGCTGGCTCTGCACTCCTAGTTTAGCAAGCACGATCAGGCTGTCAGTGGCAATTGATTTCACTGAGTGCAGATGAGGGCCTTGTTTTAACTTGGTGTACAGAGATGCTACTTAAAATATCTCTTTGAGCCATATGTATGTGAAGACTTTCTTCTCTTTGCCTTGCTTCAACTTATTCTTGATAATGATTTTGTAAGAGGAAAAGCTAGGGTAGCGTAATTTTTCCTGTGTGTTTAGAAGAAAAGGAAAAAAAAGTTTGCTTCAGATCTATTTCACAATGTAAATATTTTTTTCTTTATTATGTTCTTGTAAATCAGTATTTTAACAGAAGAGCTACTATGTTTTCTTCTATTAATTCCATTCATGTCATTTAGAAACTTAAGACTTTAGATTATTAATCAAAGTTTTATAGCATGTTACATCAGTCAAGGTTAGATGCGTTACTCATTAAGCTATATAGCCACGTAAAAGAATGTGAGCTCAGTGATTTGTGTATGTGAATTGTTGTATTAGTTATAAACTTTTTTCTGAACTTGCTTTCAACTTCAGATTTATGTTTTGATGTTTTGTTGTTTTTTAATTCTAACGTCTTTCAGATGAAGATTATTTAACTGGCTATCACTTTACTAAGTGTTTTTCATATAATTATATGTTTAAAGAGCAAACTTTCACATGTCCCTCTCTGCTTTTTTCCAGCATAGACTAAACACATATTCTTAAAGGGTATTTAACAATATAGTTATATTATTGAATATAGTATATTTAACAATAAAGTTAAAATGAAGGGAGTTTGTGTTCAAAAATATTTGTCTCCTAAAGGGCTTACAAGAAAAAGATAAACAAATCAGAAAACAGCATGAAGAAAATCTGGAAGCTCGGAAACTTTTTCAAGTACAGTTGGATGAAAAGGCTGCTGAACTTGAAGAGCTAATGGGAAAATTAGAAAGGCTAAATGGAAGAAAAGAGGAATTAAAGCAACTGCTAGAAGAAAAAGAAGTAGAACTTGATGACATTAAGAATGCACACAGGTGACAAAAGTGGCAATAATCCTTTGAGATCATCATAGTATGCAACACTGCTCTGAAGTTATTCTATGGTCAGAGAGTACTTGCTGGCTATTAAAACCCACAGAAATATAGAAAAATGGAAGCATGGAAAACTTTTTTACTCCCTTCTAAGAAGTGGTATCTATATCCATTGTAAATGTGTGCGTTTTATTTTTCAGTGCACTGAAAAAGAAGTGGCAAGGTAAAGGAGACCTATTAAGTCAGCTGGAGGTGCAGGTTAAACAAATGAAGGAGAGCTTTGATATCAAAGAGAAACGGTTGATTGAAGAGAGAAACAAAAGTCTTCAAACTCAGAGGTGAGCACCTTAATAGCTTATTTTGTGACTGCTCAGTTGGTATAGAGTTGCCCTGTTAATAATAGTACAGAAATGTGTGATTATTTAGTGAAAAAAATGCATAATGCCTTTTTAAGTACTTGGTGAGCCCAGTTGCCGCAAACTCTGTGTGCATAGACATAATTCTTGCTATACAGGTGACTGACTTTGTGAAACTAGCATCCAGCTACAGTATTTTTTCCTTGTAACTTAGCTATGTTCCTATTTTCTTTGAAAATACTTGGACTCTACAGTCCTTCCTCCCTAATATGCTCATTCCACCACAATGCTTTTGATTTACCTCTGTGAGGAAACTTGATGTCACGTTTGCATGATAGGGACTCTTATACAGTCATCAAACATGCTGGCTGGAGGCATGCAGTGAAGATGCTTGTACACATGAGGGACAGTCTGTAGCAGAGTTTCGTTGAGCATGAGCCTGTCAACCTTTTAGCTTGTAACCAGAACATGTGGGACAAATTGGTTGCAAATTGCAGGTCAAGCCAAGCAGCTGTGGCTTGCATGTGGGCTTAGAAGGGGGGCCACAGTGCTTGGCTAATGTCTCTGCAGGATAATGAAAATACCTCATGCACTTTGGAGGAAATTGAGGACTGATCCTCAATATTTGTCACAAGAATACTAATAAATCATAGAATTGTTTAGGCTGGAAAAGATCTTTAAGATCATTGAGTCCAACTGTTAACCTGGCACTGCCAAGTCCACCACTAAACCATGTCCCTAAGTGCTACCTCTAAACGTCTTTTAAACACTTCCAGTGAAGGTGACTCCACCACCTCCCTCCAGTACTTGACAACCCTTTCAGTGAAGAAATATTTCCTAATATCCAATCTAAATTTTTCCTAATATCCAATACCCAGTTGCACCTCCCCTGGTGCGGCTTGAGGCTGTTTCTTTCCTCTTGTCCTTTTGTTTGTTATCTGGGAGAAGAGACAGACACACACCTCGCTACAACCTCATTTCAGGTAATTGTAGACAGCTATACAGTCTCCCCTGAGCCTCCTTTTCTCCAGACCAAACAACCCATGGTTCTCAGCCACTCCTCCTAAGACTTGTGCTCCAGACCCTTCACCAGCCCCGCCGTCCTTCTCTGGACACACTCCAGCACCTCTACATCCCTCTTGAAGTGAGGGGCCCAAAACTGAACACAATATTCAAGGTGCGGCCTCACCAGTGCCAAGTATAGTCCTGCTGGCCACACAGTTTCTGATACAGGCCAGGATGCTGTGGGCCCCCTTGCCCCCCGGGGCACACTGCTGGCTCATGCCCAGCCGGCCGTCAGCCAGCTCCCCCAGGCCCTTTTCCCCCAGGCAGCTTCCCAGCCGCTCTGCCCCAGCCTGCAGCGCTGCCTGGGGCTGCTGTGACCCAAGGGCAGGGCCCGGCACTGAGCCTGGTTGAACCTCCTACAACTGGGCTCGGCCCATCGGTCCAGCCTGCCCAGATCCCTCTGCAGAGCCTCCTGCCCTCCAGCAGAGCGACACTCCCCCCAGCTTGGTGTCAATTAATATTTCAGCCTGTGATAAACAGACTGTTTATAAGTTACCTGTCATTCTCTTCTCATACAAGTAGCAACAAGTTTTAAGTTTCTTTTATTGTTTCTCTTGTACTGTCAATTTTTTTGAGCAGTTAATAGTAAATACAAGATGATACAGAAACAAATACTCATAACCCAGAAAACAGGGCCTTAGATGATGCTCAGTTATTTTATGTGTTCAATTATAGAGAAGTATGGTAGACTGCTGCCTGTGATAAGCTCAGATTGTTAGTATGATTTTTACTGTACTCTTTGGCCCCTTTCTCTTTTCTTCTTTCCTCCCAACTATTCTTAAGAAAAGAATAGCTAGTTAATTATTTACTACATATTTATCTAGCAGTGATAACCACAGTGTTACTGAAGGAATAAGCTAGTATGATGAAGATTTTTTGCTTTACAATTTTAAATTAAATACTTTGATGAATTATACTTTCAATATTATTTTAAGGAAGGTTATTGATTAATAAATGAAAGAAAATAACTTGATGGTTGAGTTTGATTTAAAAAGCAAACAAACAAAAAAAACCACAATTAAGCAAAAACCAACCACCTCAAATAGTCAGTAGTACCAGGTTTTGAAATTGTTAGATGATCAGTAGTGAAGCTGAAATTCTGTCCCAAATAATTCTGTTTTGCTTCAAAATTTTGTGGTAAATCAGTTGTGTAGTGGAATAATTTGCCTTGCCTTCTATTGCTACATATGATAGAATTATCCTCTAAAAGCAGAATTTGCTTGCAGTCAAGGAAATACTTCTACTGTGAAGCAGACACTTCTCTCTTTCTGTGAGACACAGGCTTACAGGCCATTTACAGGGTTGCATAGTTCTGTCATTGACTTCTCAGGAAGCAAAAGCCTAAGTAGATGTTTGAAAATAGGTGGAGTTCTTACCCATATTGACAGTAGGAAGCTCAAATCTTCGTATTCTTTGCTAGTAATTAAACTCTTTCTGCTGAGAGGAGTGCCAGAAGCCCTAAACACAGTGCATGAAACTAGAACACATGCTTGAAAAAATGACATGTTCTGATGCTAGATATTGAAATAATTGTCTTCGTGCCTGTGTTATTAAAGCCTTATCAAAGGCAGAATTGAGCAAAGCAAAATACTTCAGTTGTTTGCAGGAATGTGATTTTCTTTAAAATTTTTTTTATCATTTTTTAGGATTGCTGTGGAAAAGCTTCATGAAATGGATAATGCTTTTAGAAAACAGCTTGAGTCAATGTTGGCAGCCCATCAGGAAGAACTATTGCAGCTGGCAAACGAAAAGGAAAAACAAATAGAAGCAGCAAATGAGAAAGTAATTTTAATACTAAACTTAAATGTTTACTGTATTTGAATTTTTATTCTAAAGCTGCTACAACAGTGGTGCTTGGAAGTCACCTGTTTGTATCTATCTGGCTAATCTCTGGCTGGAAACAGCCCTGGCTTAATCACAGAATCATGTAGGTTGGAAAAGGCCTTTGAGATTATCAGTTCCAACCGTTAACCCAAGGCTGCCAAATTCATCACTAAACCACATCCCTAAGCACCACATCTAGGTGTTTTTTAAACACCTACAGGGATGGAGACTCCACCACCTCCCTGGGCAGCCTGTTCCAATGCTTGACCACCCTTTCAGCAAAGAAATTTTTCCTAATATCCTCCTAAACCTCCCCTGGTGTAACCGGAGGCTGTTTGCTCTTGTCCTTTTGCTTATTATCTGGGAGAAGAGACAGACACACACACCTGGCTACAGCCTCCTTCCAGGTAGCTGTAGAGAGCAATAAGGTCCCCCCCGAGCCTCCTCTTCTCCAGGCTGAACACCACCACTTCCCTCAGCCGCTTCTCACAAGACCTGTGCTCCAGACCCTTCACCAGTTTTGTTGCCCTTCTGTGGACACGCTCCAGCACCTCAGTGTCTGTCTGTCTTGTAGTGAGGGGCCCAAAACTATGCAGTATTCGAGGTGCGACCTCACCAATGCCAAGTCGAGGGGGACAATCGCTTCCCTTGTCCTGCTGGCCACACTGTTGTGGATACAAGCCGGGCTTGGCCACCTGGGCACACTGCTGGCTCATGTTCAGCTGGCTGTCAACCAGCAGTTCAGTTTACTACTCAAACTGTACCATCATGAAGTTCTGTATCGAAGCAAAGTAAAGTTGCCATGCTATGTAGCTGTTACGAGTCGATAGCTTAATATTTCCTAATCTATACAGGCAAGAATAATGATGATTATGCCAGGTAATTAATTTCACTCACCTAGGCCAGTGTTAACAGTTGCTGTTCCTGTCATATACTGCATTCTTCCTTAGTGTGACAACTGGTGCTTTCTCTGCATAGTAGGTATTTTGGTTTGATACATTACTATCTCCTAGCAAACTAATACCTTTTTTAAAGCAAAATTCTGCTACTGCATCCAGCGTCAAAAGTAGTGCATTGCTTATTTAAACATAAGCATATCACTCTTGCATAGCTCATCAGTGTTAAAAATTGCCAAGATTATATGGTTTTAGGTATATTAAGGAAAAGCAAGAATTCTATTTGATCTCCATGTGCTCTTTCAGGTTTACTATGTTGAAGAAGAAATGCGGCAGCTTCTGCAGGAAATGGCAAACAATAAAAAAGCCATGGAAAACAAAATAAGACGACTTACACATGCACTGAATGATATTCAACAAGATCTTTGAAGATTATTAATATATACACTAAAAATGTGTATTATACATATGCAAATTCATATGCTACAATGCACTTTTCCTTGTTTTCTAGGAAATAAATTCTTTGTGATATATTTTGATGGTTTAGCAATCAGACAAATTTTTACATTATTTTCGTAATGGTTATTTCTAGCTTTTTGTTACTTTTCAGTATTTCACTGTTTTGTCAAAATGGGTCAAAACACATTTATAGATTAAAAGCATTATACGAAATGAGAATTAGTGTGTTTAATAAGAGAAAAGAAGGTTGGGCCTTTGCTTCTAAGACAGGAGCTTGATGGTTTGCTTCGCTGGGGTAAAGAGTCTTGTAATGAGAGATCCAAGAATTTACCGGAAAGTATGTTTAATCTGCACTGTTGATGAAGGATGCATGACTTTGCAATCTGGAGTGGCTTTTGAAAAACAGGAGATCAGCAGTTTCTTATGGAAGCTAATCATAAGCCTTGTGTTAATATGATTGGTATACTTCTTTCATGATGGAGACTGCCATCTCCACTGTGTTCGGGCATTTTTTTCATTTGTGTGAATCTTCCCAGAAGATCCTAAACTGTTACTGTACTATACCATACTCTGAAGTGTTTAATTTTGCAGTAGAAGTAAAATAGTGACGGCAGTTATTTGTTGGTCCACCAGGTGGAGCTATTTCTTCCCCCCTCGCAGTAGCTACAGCAGTCCTGTTGCTCCAGTGACGGTAGAAGCCCCTAAGCCGCCTGTGCCAGCAGCTGGTTCAGGCCCCAGGCGTAATGCGGTTTTGTGCCCCTTAAAAGCACTGCTGCTAGTAAAAGGCCCTGGCCTTTGTTTGGGTAACTGTGCAAAGCCCGTTGGGCTTGTTATCAACGTGTTACAAAACTTTCTGTGTGAACCAGAGCTTGATACCAGTAGCCTGTTGTTACAAGGTGCAGCTTAAGTGTGGGATGTAACAAAGGCCTTGAAAAACGCAAGCACGAGTTGAAAGTGGAGCCAAAGCAGCAAAAACAACTCACTGATGGTCAGTGACTGGTCTTTGGCAAAGCACAACCTTGATAGATGGGAACAGACTGCTTTTGCTTTAAGAAAGGAAGCAGCAGCGAAACAAAATAATAATAATAAAAAAAACCCCAACAGCCCAACAACTATAAGGCACCTGCAGGGGCCTGGGAAAACAAGACCCCCTGCCCCGCTTCGCACAGTAACTTTGTCTGAGGGTGGAGGTGGAGGGCTGGGAATTAGCTACAGGTTGCATAGCCTTATAAACAGGTAAGAGCCCAGTTTCATGAGAGGAGGCAGAAAGCAGGTATCTGCTTCAGCCCTGGCTCCCTGCATCGAGAGTTCCTGCCCCTGGCCCCTGAGAGCAAGGACGGGAGCCATCGGTGCTAGTGAGGAGGCATCCGCTCTGCGGTACTGTATACCCGCAGCTAAGGTGGGGCAGAGCTGCCGAGGACCGACTGCTTTGAATCTGTACTAACAGTTGATAATCTTTAAAAATTAATACATAGTGGTAACAGTTAGCAAGGTGTAAGAGCCAGTGCTTAGCACAATTGGGTTAATGAATGTCAGTGTAGTAAATTTTGCTGTGGTGTTTAAAATCAACCAAATTTATTGGTCTACTAGCATCCCAGTGATCTCTTCATTCCTAATAGGAATCTATCAATGTTATCTAAATGCAGAAGAAAATTATTTCTCATTCTTACTTTGCCCTCTACATATTCCTGCTTCTTCAGAGGCCACGTTATGTGAGGAAATACCTGGAAAGCTGTTCTATAGTATTTAAATGGATAACCCTGACACAGAAAGGTTGTACTGCTTCAGAATGCTTTTTTGTCACATTTATCAAGCGTTTCCTTGGGCACTTCTTTTTTCTTTGCTTCTTAATCAACCAAGCTACACTTTGGGCGAAGTGATGAATACCTGGAATGCACCAGGAAGGTGGTAGAACTTCCTCTTACCTTGATTCAATTTAGGAATATTGGCTCAGCGTTTTTCCTCCAAATTTTTAATTCTGAAATTATTTTTTTACTTCATCATAGGGAGTTTTTACTGCTTTTAGTGTAAATTCTTCTATTCCTTGGCTCTTGACTCAGAAATCCCACATGACAGTACTTGGTACATGCATGGCTAGTGTTTGGATTTGTCTGTCTTCTGGCTAATTCTGCCTTTGGCATTGTTTCCCTCTTTGTGCTTGCATGGCTTCCTTAAAGCTTTTATTTCTACCTTCAAAATGATAAAATAATAAATATATGGTGTAGGTCAAGGCTGTGCCAAAATCCCCTGTTCACCAGGATAAAATTCAGCCTGAGGTTACTGAAAGGTGTAAAACAAATAAATACAAACAAAATGTGAACTCTGACCTTGTCAGATGCAAGGCATGTTCTGCATTCATCATGACAATTTAAAATCAATCACATTATTGGATTCTGTTGTGTTTTCACTTCCAGACAAGATAATGGGTTTATTTAAGTCAATATTGAATGTGTAAGGAGTCAGGAAATTCCTGTCACCTGAGATCAGGAGGAATACGATTCAAGGTCCAGAGAGAGAGCACATCCCTGCTTGCTCCTTACTTCTATACATACATATATTGCCCTGAACATGCTATTATCTGTGAAGGTACAGCTCCTACGTGACACAGCACATTTGCTGTAGTGTCCCTCCGTAACGTACTCCGCTGCCTGGTGTGAAAGGGTATCCATGTGCCTCTTCCCAACAGCGTTTCCTTCTTGAAGTGCATCTCTTGAACCCTTACGCCATACGGACTGCAGGGCCTTCTCACCTCCGTGTGACGGTAACCGGAGGAAGCGGCGCACCTGGAGCAAGGTTAAGGCCGGGTGTATTTGGACACCAGCGCAAGGGGCTGGGGAAGCGCCCGAAGGGTCGCCCCTCGCCAGACCACCCGCGTGTCCCGTGCCTGGTGGCCTCAGGAGACTTGAGGACCTAAGTTATAATCGATCTCGGCGTTTTTCTGTCAAACGCGGCCGGTGAAATGAGTGACAAGGAGCTGCTACGGCGCAGGGGAGAGGCGGGCGGAGCACGCCAGGCACCGGGACGGGTCGCCGGCGGCCCGGTTGTCCCCTCCGCAGGCGCTCCCGGCCTGCGCCACCCGCACCGGGGAAGCCCGAGCCGAAGCCTGGCGCGGCCGGCGCCCGCCGAGTGCCGGGGCTGCCCGTCCGCCGCGGCGCTGCCGGCTGGAGACCGCCGGGCTGTCGCGCCGCCCCGCCGCGCTCCCGGGGGTCGGGCCCCGCCGCGGCCCCATCACCTGCGCCGCGGCCCCGCGGTGCGGCCGCGGCCCCCTCCCCGCGGGCGGCCCTTCGCCCCCCGCGGCCGAAACATGCCGGTGTCCAGGCAACGGCGGCGGCGTCACTTCCTGCGGCGCCGCCCCTCCCGCCGCAGCCCTCGGGCCGAGGCTCCGTTCCGGGCTCGGGCCGTTGCAGCGGCCGCGACACGTGGCGCGGTGGGGCGGCCCCGCTGCCGGCATGGCCGCGGCGGCCGAGGCGGCGGGCGGCGGCGGCGGCAGCGGCAGCAGCCGCCACGAGAAGAGCCTGGGGCTGCTGACCACCAAGTTCGTGTCGCTGCTGCAGGAGGCCAAGGACGGCGTGCTGGACCTCAAAGCGGTGCGAGGGCGGGCCGGGGCGGCGGCGGCGGCCTGCCCGCCGCGGGGGGACGGAGCCCGCGGCACCGCCGGGCCTGGCCGGTGCGCACAGCCCCGCCGCGCTGCCGGGGGCGGCGCAGCCCGGGGCCGGGCCGGGCCGCCAGCTCCCCGCCTCCCCGGGCGGCGGGGCCGCTGCGGGCTGCCGGTGCGCGGTGGTGGCCGGCGGCCGCCCGCGCGGAAAGCGGCTAAGATGGGCGCCGTGCGCGGAGGTGGCTCGCCGGGGAAGGGGGACAGCCGCCGCGCTGTCCCGCCGCGCTCCGCACCGCCGGGGCGCTGGCCCTTGCCTGAAGCCGTTTGTCACCTGGCCCCCTCGATGCCCTTCTGGCCAGGGAAAACCATCCTGAAAACCCGACCGTCGCCTCTTTAGTACTTCTAAAAATGTGTATAAAAGGCGCTTAATTGGCGGGGTGGGCGGCACGTCGTCGTCACCCGCTTTTGCCACCTGCAGACTCGGCGGCGTGAAGGCGTGTGGCGTCAGCGGTGGGAGGGCGTCCCCGGCCGGGCCCACCATGTGCCAGCCCCGGGCCGGGCGGGGGCTGGGTGGCGGGAGGCCCTGGGTGCCAGCCCCCTCTGGCCGGAGCCCCGGCGTGCTGTCGCGCCGCAGGGGGCTGGGGCTCGGCCCGGGCCCTCCGGCTGTCAGCCCCCGCGTCGAGGCAAAGGCACGTTTTGCTGGCCGGCTGAGGTCCTCCGTGAACTGCTGAGGAGTCAAGCGCAGCTCAGTGAGCAGCTGGTTTGCTGTTTTGGGGACTTGAAGCCCTTTCTGGAAAACTGGCCTTATTTGTTGATGATGCTTAATGGGCTCCAGAAGGTGAATGGTGTTCTCAGGGCTCTTTTGCGCATCTCTGGTCGGAGAGCAAGCACTTCAGTGATGGTACTGCGGCTTGTGCAACTTCAGGGTGAGCTGGGAAGACACCGATAGGTTTTGTATTCCTCCTCTAGTTACACTGTGGTCTGGACAAGTTGATTAACTTCTTAGTATCTAACTGTCTCTGACGGAACTAGGCTGCCCCCACCTCAGGGATTGTTGTGCAGCTGGGTGTATTACCAGTCGCACGCTGCGAGGTGTTGCAAGTGAGTTTGAGAAGCAAAACATACTCACTTTGCAAGACATCAGGCCAAAAAGCTCAGCTTAAAGGGCCAAAGGGGATGGGTATGAACAATAAAGTCGGGCTGTGTGTGGGGAAGGAATGACACTTCTGATTCCCTTTTGTGAGGAAGGTATCAACCCAGCGGGAATGGAAGGGTTGATAGCCAGGGAAAAGTAGGTGGGCATGGCAGCAAGTCATAGATGTTTCTGCTCAAGACCTATTGGAGACTGGTTTCTGAATTACAGGGTGCTGTTTGTTGGAAGTAAATGCTAACTGCAGTACATAAGTCATTGGTACTTTCATAAACAGTGAGTCAGAACGTATGTTTTTTAACCAGTATTTCTCATAAGTATGCCACATACCTAAGGAAAAATGAAAACCAGCACACACGTTATGTCGGTGTGCTTGGGGTACTGAAGAATAGGACAGTCTTGAAATAGAACTGTGTTCCAAGAAATGATTCATGCAGGGAACATCTTCAGAAGTCTCCCTACTGACAAGTATTGACTGATGTGCTGCTGAATAGTATTTCTGTAGCAAAACCAGCAGGGCACTATGGAGAAAATAAAATTCGGAAACATTAAGTGTACTCCTAACTTTGTGATTTAGCCATTGAGAATGAAAAGCTGTTCTATAGGACATTTCCTCGTGATCTTTGGATACATCTATAATTATAGTTAAGCGGTCTGTAGGAGGGTGCTTTGGGATGTGTGTGCTGACCCGTTACGAAGCAGAAGTGATGCATCATCCTATGTGGGGCACTGTTCCTCACTTGAGGTGCAGGGAGTCTGCGAGTTCTGTATGCTGAACTTTTTTTTGAAATGTTTTAGCGCCAGATACTTCTCTGCTAACATGTGACAAACTGTGGGAGCAGAAGTGAGGATTTTCTTTACTTGAAATTTGAATTCTACAGTGCTTACTTTAAAATCAAACAGCTGTTCTCAAATAACGGCATAGCTGTCTCTGAATAACCCTGTATAAAGAAATCTAGTTACGTGAATAAAATATTAAGGGATGAGATAGAGGGGAAAGAAAGTTCCTATAGGCAGCAACTCACAAATTGCAGGGAAGAGAGGAAAAAAGCACAATGAGCAAGTAAGGGATAATCCACCTGAAATGATGCCCAAAACATCGTGTATTCTTTCTTTTCAGTTGCATACAATTTCTCCTTCCTTGATTTCTTAAAAGAGCTTGGTTTCTAGCAGAATGCCACCCCTGCTATACTGATGATTAAGTAATGTTTCTGATCATCAGTGCGAAACATGAGGTACTTTAAAATCTGCTTGTTTGCCTCTGCCTTTAGAAATGTGTTGATCAGGTGCACATGACAACTGCCTTACATTTGCCGTATTCCACAGAAGAAGAAAAAGCCTGTCTATTAAATTTTGCATTCACTTAAACTTTATGGATGCAGTGATACTCAGTACTGCACGTATAGATTGCCAAGCGTGCCGTTCAGTTTAAAACTCACACCAAACTGTTGACAGTCATCTTGGGGAGAAGACATTATCATCTGCTACCAGCATAGTCCAGGAGATGCAGGACCTCTTTGCTTTGACACATGGAGAGCAAGCAGGCCTTGCTGGCCCTTCTGCTTTGTTAAGCTTTTCACTAATGACTGTCATGGTGTTCTAGCAAATTCCTCTGCTCTTCAGTGCTAACGCAGCGAATGTGCAGCTGATGATTCCTGCCGCCTTTTGTCAGCTGCCTGGGAGCAAAGAAGAAGTTGTGTGAGAGTGCACCCGAACACTTTTTCTGGCTGGTTGTTTTATTTCTGGGCAGGGTTGTGTGTGTGTGCATGCCTGCAGCTGAAACTGTGCCGAACAGCGTGTTTTCTGTATTCCAGAAGTTACACGGTCTGAATGCACATGGATCCAAAGCCCTGCGCTCAGACGTTTTTCTTTCACTTCCAAACCTGTTGGTGAGACACTCATATAGTGCTTGTCTTGGATATGTACTTAATCAAAGTATGAGGAGATGCTAGAAGGAGTAGCTAGAGTGCAGCAGCTTCACATTGAAAAGATTTTCTGAGGGAACTTCAAATACAAATGATTCAGAGGAAGGAATGTGGAAGCTGTGTCAAACCATGTTAGCAGAGCCACTGTGGTAGATGTCCCTTTCTTGTGCTGCTGGATCTGCTTCAACAGTTTGATGTCAGCTGAGAAATGATAAGTTTTAGAAGTGGTTTTGACAACAGGAGGTTTGTCTCAGCAGGCTCTTTTAATTACTGAAGTCAGTAGTGGGTGATTTTTGTGGAGGAACTGAGTGCTTGAACTTAATGTCTGAGCAGTAAGCCTATTGGAAGGTGTCACACTGGTACTGCTAGAGTGTCAAGCAGGAACTTTTCAATTGGTTTTGAAAATATCTGTGAAACACCCCATAAAATTTTGGAAAGATAATTAGGTTACGAGACCAGCACCAGAAAGCTGGTGAATGTCTGTATTAAACTTCCCAGACTGGCCCCAGTTTGACATCTTTGCTTGAATTCTTGGTGTAAGTAGTTGGACTTTGTAGCTGTGATCGAATTATACACAGGGCTAGTCAAGCTGAGTATGTATCTAACTGTGGCGTACTTTTCCTCAGTCCTCGGAGCATGGTTTGCAGCCGTGGTGAGTCTGCACTGCTGGTGTTCATGGGAGCCATGCTTTGGGCGTAAGAAATGCAATAATAGCATTGAGATTATGCCAGCTTTGAAACATCTGAAGTTGGGCACTCAAAATTAGTGGCTGTTTTTTCATTCTTAAACTTTGGTATCTTAGCTACAAATTTATGTACATTTGGTATATTTTACCACCAGCGCAGTTTGAAAATACATTAAGATTAGTAAAGCATTTATATATTGTACAGGCACACCTTTTGGAAGATCTCAAGAGGTAATGAAATCTGTCTCCAGGGCAGTTTCTTCATTGCTCGGACTGTGAGCAGTAGACTAATCCTACATCCATCTGTAGAGCAATGGCAAAAAAGCAGAAAAAGCAGAAAGCTGAATAACAGCTGATTAAGTAAGTGTGTGCTGTCCATTCCTTGCACCGAATAATGCCAAGAGCTTGTAGAAATTAAGCCTCTGAAGACTATGCGATATATGAGGTGTTGGTTAAACGTTGTGCAGGTGGCATCAGTTTTGCCACTTCCTAGATTTTGAAGGCTTCTCTTACAATCATTGTAAGTGGTGTGTATGCATGCACCAAAAAGAGCAGGTTAAGCTAGCAGGCGTGTACTTGCTGATATAAATGATTGAAGAGCCTGTTTCCTTGGAGAGAACTAAAGTGTGTGCTTTGTATGTATTTGTCTGTATTTTGTTTTGTTAGATAGGAAAAGGTTTTAACAGAAGAACATGCAAAAGATAAATGTCGATAACCGTATCAGTAGAAACAGTTTAGTAGGTACATCACTGTTAAGGCGAAAGAACAGTGTTTATGCTTTATGGCTATGAGAGTATTTTTTTTTAATCTACATTCTTCTTCCATTTTTTTCCTTTTAATTTTACTTCACTAACAAAAAAAATATGTATTTCTAAGTTCTAGTAATTAACTTGCTAGTAGGAAAATGTCATTTCTTTGGAAGATTAGTGAGTTCATGGTTCAGAAAATACTGTGAGTTTTATGTACTTTGCTATAAAATGGATTTGGTTTTCCTTCCTCATTGCAGTTGTCTCGGGTTGTACTCTTCATATAGGCTACGTCACTAAAAGCATTAATTTGATTGCTGGAAAAACTGAAACAAGTCATCATGTGCTTATAGTGGAAATTAGTTTGCTTTATGCATTAGTTCAAATTTGGGATGCAGAAGTCTTTTCTAGCCAGCCATCTCTTTATTTTTCTTCTTTTTTTTATTTTAATCTGGTTAATACATGTAAGCCCTTGTAATCATTGTATCTGAGCTGGACTTCTCTTCGCTTTCTCACCTTTAACTAATATTCTTTGAACTTGAGCCACTTCACAGCATCAAACTGCTGAAGGTGCGGAAGGCATGACTGGCTCAGGTTTGCTTACATTATCTTAGGTCTTTGCATCAGGTACATAAAAGCCACCATGGAAAGAATTATGGCACGAAGCAGACTGTTTTCTCTGCCTGGCAGTCTGCTTTGCTTTGGCGAGCTGTGACAGCACACAAGCACACGGCATAGCTAGCTGTAACGTAAAAGGGATAGTGTGACAGCAGCAAGCATCCCTGTGAGCTCTACCAAGGTCCTCGTGGCTGTGAAACAGCTCTTGGTTCTCAGTGTGACAGACTGAGCAAGCCCAGGTACACTGTGAGGTGGATTCATGCATTAGAGGATGATGCTGGCGTGAAGTATCGCAGCTCTCCTTCAGCCACTTTGTGAAATTACAGCCCTGTCATTTCGTATCCTGGCACCGTTTAGTCCAAAGACTGCAATACCTCGAGTGTCAGCAGAAGGGATGATAAACTTCATACGTCATTGGCTTGAGAGGCTTGCTCCACTGCAGGGCATTGCTGTCTGCCTTCCCTTCTTTTCCCTACCTTCAAAACACGCATTGCAAGCTCTTCTGTGCATAGTCCAAGTACCAAACACAGTCTTTGCAACACACATGAACTCCTCCCTGATGAGGGTAGGCCTGCTGGCCTTCAGAGGTGACTCCTCTCAGCATGCTTTGTAGCGCTACATGCAGGTGCTGAGCTTTTGAATTCATGATTGGGTGTCTGTTTCTCAAAGAGCTAAACCTTCTCACTTAAAAATGACATTAGTTGGCATTTTTCCAAGGGAATGCCTTAACTGTCTTTTGCCCTCAGCATGCAAGCTGCTGATACTTGTTCTCTTGGCAGGCTGCTGATACACTTGCTGTGAGGCAGAAGAGGAGGATTTATGATATCACCAATGTTTTGGAGGGGATTGATCTCATTGAGAAGAAGTCAAAAAACAGCATTCAGTGGAAGTAAGCCTTCTCAGTTCTGCAAATCTTCATGTGCTCAAAAGCAACAAAAAATGCTTCTTCCCGCTTCTCCTGACTAAATATGACACCGCAAAATTGATGCTCATCAATGAGCAGTATGACATTTTAGAATTATAGTAAAGTTGTAACTGAACTGTATTTGTCTTCCTTTTAACTTATGTCTTTGATACATAATACCAAGTGGAAAGCACACAGGAGAGAAATGTTCAGAAAACTAGTGGTGCTACTTTATAACTAGCACTTGTAGTTGAAAAGTTTACTCTTGATGAATCTGGGAGGCCTATTGGGACACGCTGTCTCCACCTATCTACCCTCCTGTAGTCCTTGCCTATTTTCTCTTCTTCTGTGACAGAAGGTCACAAGCCCAAGCTAAGAGTTAGAGGAGAGTGAGAAAGGGCCTATAAATCAGCTCCAATGCAGAAAAAGCCTGCATTCCAAAAGAAAATAAATTTTGGTAGAGGGGAATTCTAAATTTGATCTTAAGAATTTTCATTTTTCTGTTCAAAAACTTCTGGGAGGGTAAACACTCATTTCTGTCATATTGAATATCAGTAGACTTCAAAAATGTTGAAAGTATAGTCTTAAGAAATTCTTTGCATGTTTACTTTAGTTTTTCACTTGTGGTTTCATGAACCCTTATACCTTTTTAAGAGGAGTAGGTGCTGGCTGCAATACAAAAGAAGTCATAGACAGGCTGAGGTATCTGGAAGCTGAAATTGAAGATCTAGAGCTAAAAGAAAAAGAATTGGATCAGCAGAAACTGTGGCTTCAGCAAAGTATCAAGAATGTTATGGATGATTCTACAAACTACCAATATCCTTTTAAATTAATTGTGTGCATCTTGTAAATAGAATTAAAGCAATGGTTAGAGTGTAGGTAATGGATAAAGCATAATGTAGTCCACATTATCCAGAAGCAAGGAAAGGCAAATATTTTTTTCAGGTTTTGGTTCAAAAAGAAAGAAAATACAAATCTTATTTACATGACTTTTTAACTTCTGTGACTGTATGATCGGTAACCTGAAAATAATGTAGCACAGATATATATATATATGTATATATGTCAGTATTTTTTAAGTCCAAAATATAACCCTGGTGTTTCTGGCACTTGAATTTATACTTTCTTACTAGTGCTTTACATGAATCTTCTTTTGTGTTGCTTCCTTCTCTTAAAAAGATTAAGTTACTACCCAAAGATGAATTGAGTTGACAAAGTCCCGAAGCTTGTGTTTGAAACTGGAAAAAAATCCTGTGTGTAAATACCCCATCAGCAGAGAATTCCAGCTACATCACTTGTAGCCATGTGTTTAGCTGTCTTGCAAGATACTGAGAAAAATAGACACCTGAGACTGGGAGCAGGAAAGTGCCCTTCTTATCTATAGCGCCAGTGGTAAGTACTTAAAAATTACTGGAGTTGCTCTACAGAAACTGTTCCTGTAAAATGGATTTTGTAGCAAGGGAGACTCAAGTTAGATGTTATGAGAAATTTTCCTTTGGGAGAGCTAGCACTGGAAGTGACCCCCCAGAGAGGTGGTGGAATATCCATCATGGGAGGTTTTCCAGAAGTGGGGAGGCAAACATCTGTCTGGAATGTCTTAACAGTTCATCCTACCTTGAGGCGGGGGAATCGGATGGCAGATGAACTCTCAAGTCCCCTCTGACAGTATTTTTGTGTGATTCTTGGAAGCCCTGATACATTAATTCTGTAGTGTCAAGTTAGTGAGGTAAGTGGTATTCTTCAACACAAGATTATACATGTTTTTTTAGAAGAATCTTCCCATTCAAGCTATGCAACTTTTTGTATTTTCTTCACAGATTTTTTTTTCTTTAAAAGACAGAACTCTGCTATTTTTAACTAGGCATTCTGAAAATCAAGTGTCATGCCTTGATTACACCTCTCAGTAACAACATAAGTTGTTACTTAGGCTCAGTTTGAACAAACTTCTTTTAAAGGGCAACCAATAACGGTTACATGTTGCTTTAAGAAAAATGTTCCTTAACATAAATTACATTTTCATATGTCACCCATGAAGATATCTGCAACTGCTTCAATGGTAAGTTGTTACTAGGCTGTATTTCTTAAATTGAGGGATTTCATGATCTTCGTCTTGAAAACTAACTTCTTAACTAACCTGCTTTTTTCCCTGCAAGCATTTTGAAGTACTCAATAGTGATCAATACTAAGTAGATGTCCTTCACAATGTTCATGACTAGCAAGTTCTGGCATTTTCTAGTTGTAGTCACAGATTGTATGGAATGGAAGCTCAGGTGGTTTTGGAGTACTGGTTTTGGATGTCTTTTTGTATTCAGTTTGTAGCAGCTTGCCTTAGGCTGTTTAACAGAACCAGGGACAGGACATCTTGATCCAACCCACCAGAAAAACCAAGCAGGTCCAAATTTCATAACAATTTCTGGTGGCAGCTGTGGCCAGAGCGAGCTCCTGATGATGCTGTATAAATGGAACCCAGCTGGAGTTCAATGATGGAGCATTGCTACTAAATCAAAAGGATTCCTTCTGTACAGGAGGTTTGAAGAAATGGCCAAGAATTGCTGGCAGAAGTTACTCCCCTTGACATCCTCTCCTGATCCTGGGTCACCCAAGGGAAGATTGTTGTTCAGCCTCCAGCTAGGCCCAGAACCATCTCTTTGCCACAAGGAAGGTTGGATTAATTTTTCAGTAAAAATGTAAGATTAGACAACTACTGCAGAATTTAACAAAAATGAGCCATTACTAAAAAGTTAGTCGTTACTACAAAATGTGGAGGCATCTAGTACAGCAGTCACACAGTACTTCATCTAAGTGCCTCTTAGGAGGCAGAGAAGGAAAAGCATTATTCCCAAGTGATGGACAGAGGGGCAACGCTGTGTAGGTAGGTGAGTGACCTGCAACGTGTGGCTGGTTGTAGCAGTCCTGTTAATGTAATTGTGATCTCCTGACTTGTAGTCATTTAGCACGTTCTAGTGTGCGTAGTAAGCCACAGGTGAGTTTGATAGCCAGCTGTTACATCCCAGTTGTATGCTCTGCAGAAGGCGTGAGCTCAGACACTTGGAAGTGCTGGCACTGAAGACAATCATTAATACCTTTTCTTCCTTCTGTTAAATGTCTCTACTCCCACCATTCTTCAAAGCCACAAAGTGAGCTGGACCAGAGAGCTGTTTTAGCTAAAAAGAAACTAGTTAAGTATTTTTACCTCATGTTACGTATACAACTAGAAGATTCAGGGACAGTAACAAACAGGTAAAGGAAGTGGTAGATCTTGTACTGCTATGAGAAAAGGTTCTTGCGACTGTGATCTAAGTATTGGAATTCTGTGATTTATATGATGTGATATACTTGGATCTTATAGGGACTATGCAAGTCCCACCACAAGTTTATTTATGCTAGAATTATGCAGTATTTTAAGTACCCTTGGATAACCATATCTCATGTGAGTGGATACCATGCAAGACTTAAGAAAAATATTCACAATTAACACTTTCTTAAAAATTGCTATTTAACCAGGAGACACACTTCTAGCAATTCAAGCACCTTGTGGCACACAGTTAGAAGTACCTATACCCGAAATGGTACGTACTTGTTTCTTTTTTTTATTAAGTGTTCTAGAGGGGCAGTGGAAAAGAAGAGCTACATTAGAGCAGAGAATTTACCTCTATCTGTGTGTGAGGGGGAAAAAAAAATAAATTAAGATTGTTTCACTTGAGAAGGGAGAGGCTGGGTAGGGAAAAGTGGTTTTTCTACACCTAGATAAACTAATGGTAACTCTGTCTTCTATTAAGAACAAGATAGAATAGTGGGTTTCTTTGCCCTCTCTTCTTCCGTCTTGCTTTTAAATGTTGCAACCTTCCGAAACAGGCTTAATTGTCATGAATTCCCTTGAGAACTTATTAGCAGTGACTTTTATGTGTCAAATTTCTCTATTGTATTGTTAACACAGATACCTTATGAAAAGGCCTTTTAGATTTAGTTGTAGGTTTTACATTTAGTCTTGTAGTACTAGACTGGATAGAGAAACAAACTGCAGTCTCACTTTAGGCAAAAGGCTTAAATGGGCAGGATTAAAATAGGAGGCCAAATTATTTGCCTCTGTCCATCTTCAGTTTTGTTGTTGTTGCAGTGCTCTGTTTTAAATAGGGCTTACATAGTTGGGAGAGGGCATTGTATAAAGCACGATAGCCACTGTGCTTGTAGAAGGCTGAAATTCACCTGAGAGGTTTCACAAGCTATTTTTAAGTGAGGCTAAGCACAGTGTAATATTGTAAAAGCATCCAGAGCTAGAACTGTGAAGCTTATCAGTGGTACTATCTTTGTCCATCTCTGCTGAAATCAGTTCAGGGAACGGTAAGGTTCTCTGTGGGACCAAAGTTAGCTGCTGCGATGTTGGGGGTTTGGGGTTTTTCTGACTTTTTGTTGAGGTCTTTAGCACCGAGTTCAAGCTGGATGCTTTTGCTTTGGTTCCCCTGCCCTGAGGCTTCTTTCCCACTTTTCTCATGCTCATGTTTTTCCTAGAACATACTTGCTGAAAACCTGTTTGCTGAATTAGCCACTGCAGAGTCAGTGGTCTCATTGAGACTGGGCTACAGGAAGCTAGTCCCAGTTGTATTAAGTAACTTGCCAAAAGCAGGCCTGGCAAATCAGCTAAGAAATTATTTCCACTAACTTGTGATCCAGTGTTCGCTCAGTATGGGTGAGAGATCCAAATATTTTATAGGATGCTTGATCCCAACCAAGATCATTCTGAACTTGTCATTGTTGTTACTGATAAGAGGTAATATATAAGCCCTGCTATAAGTCTCATGTAACTTGAATTTTATTTAGTTAAGCACTTTGAAGAATTGGATATTTGTGTCCTCTGTAGCTGTGTTCTGGTCAGGTAAATACATTGCAGGTTTGTGATCTGGCTTGTGGTTTTTTATTAGATGATGTGTTAGTTTTAAATACTTTTTTTTTTTTTTCTGAGTATGGTTTGGTAAGTTTATGCCAGTTCTCAGCTCTTCCTGGTGATCTAACTGGAAGAGCACCGTATTTATCTTCTGCATCAGTTTGAGAATTAGGTTCAAAAATCTTCATTACTTTCTGTGGGAAATAACTATGCAGTTACTATTAAATTTTGTAAAGTTCCAAGTTCTCAAGGAACAGTAACTTTCATAATATACCACCTCCACAGGGACAGAATGGACAGAAGAAATACCAGATCCATCTTAAAAGTAGTTCAGGACCTATCCATGTGCTGCTTATAAATAAAGAATCGAGCTCCTCCAAGCCCATGGTGTTTCCAGTTCCTCCACCCGATGACCTTGCACAGCCCCCATCTCAACCTGCAGCTCCAGTTACTCCCCTTAAACCTGCTGCAGCTCCTCAAAATCCACCAGAACATGATCCCAACCAAGGACAAGAGTTACCGCAAACATCAGTTGCAGACACACCATCAGGTGGGTCCAGGGTTTTGCCTGCCTCAGATGGGGGGGAAGGGAACTGGAGGGAAAGAAGAAACTGTTAGAAAAGGTAGTAGGTAAAGGAAAGATCAAGAATTTGCATAGTGAGCACCTGCCTGTTAAGAAACTACCCCAAGGGCTTACTCACAGTTCTCGCGAGGTTAACAGAAAAGCCTCTTCCTCTTCTCTCTGGTGAAACAGATTCTTCCCGCGTAGCTTAGCATCTCATACTGAGCAGCTTCTGGGTGGGATCCTGTTAGTTGTTCTGAGGTGCTTCTCAGATTGCAGCGTGGGACAAAACCAGCCTCTGACAGGGTATGATTTGGACATGTAGCTTGTAATGGGACAGATAATAGAGGCACCGGTTCCAGCTTTTGTGCCACAAGGTCACTTACCTTCTTCCACATAGCCACAGTGAGAGACTGCCTGAATATCAGGTGTTTTTTCCACAACAATAGTAAGGGAATAGGAAAAGGTTTAAGAAAATGCTGGTGGTGTTACAGACTGCATTTCTGAGGGGTCCTGATTAAATTGTGCCCGTGACTTCAGAAGGGGGAAGACTCCTTTCACCTCCTCCCAGACATCGGCCGTGTTCTCCTCAAAAGACAAAGCTGGGTGCGGGCGTTTTGTGTTCCCTTTACCGTAGCGGACTGTATCCCATGCCTTTCCGGCTTTGCAGACGGCAGCGTGCAGCAGGACAGTGCAACCCCGGCAGCCCCTTACTCCAGCCTTCCAGAGTCGGTGTTGTACCCCAGCCTCTCCGGAGATGTCGCCCAAGCTACAGCTAGTTCAAGTGACTACCAAACCTTGCTGCCCCTGGATGTTAACTGCATTCTCAAGCCAAACTCATTCGACATAGCAAAGATGGAAGAACCCGCAGGTAGGAAGCAACAGTTATGCTTAAATGTTTTTATTAGTTTCCTGAGCCCTTCTTTGTGACCACGTTACCGATGGGTTACACAGAGGAAATGACAGGCCTCTCCATCTCCTAATGAAGCCACTGAGCCAGCTCTGTGTAGCAAACTTGTTTTGAGCAAATACTGGTCTCTGCCACCAAATAAACTTCATGCTGTACATGGCTCTAGGGTTATAAGGGATTGGTGTGAGAAATGTATCAGGAGAACCTGAGGGATACAAAGATGAGTATATTTTACATACATATGGCATGCTATCCGTACAGCTTCTACACTGCACGAGCCATACTGTGCTTTGTAATTCAGTGTTTTAACGCAGAGAATATATGTTGGCTTCCATAAACACATGCTTATGTCTTTCACAGGAAATATCAGTGGGGATATTATTGATGAACTCATGTCTTCTGATGGTAAGTATTTAGCATCTTTACTTTTCTATAATTACAAGTAGCAGCATGGGGTTTTTGTGAACAGCACTCTTAGTAGGTGTATGTTAAATCTGATACCAAGAGTCAGTATGAAACTACTTCTTTCCCCTGTACTGCCTTCTCTATCTTTGTCATTCTTGTCTTTGCTCCCCTTTCCATTCCCTGCAACAGTTTTATTTAACAATCAAAATATGAAAGCTTTAATCCAGCAAATACTTACATGCATGAGTAACCCACCAATCCTTAAGTCAGGAACAAAGAACAGGCCGATAACTAGAGTGCTGCCTTGAAAAAAATAATACCTGGTTTAATTCTGTTCTGCCTAAGGCTTCCTGCAGGTGCTTTCAGTAAACATTTCAGAACATATACATGCCTGCATGCAGACAGATACATGACCAGCTGTGGTACACTAACAGAACAGACAAATGTTACCCGTTTCTGCTCTTGCGCCTCAGTGGCCAAAAATGCAGAGCTGAACCACAGCTAGGAAGTTCACATGCTCCTTGCCTCTCTGCTTTGTCTCACTGAGGTGCCAGGTGAACTCGGCTGAGGTTGTTCCTCTTGCCCTGTGCTCTGTAGGTAGCCTGTATCTGCCCTTCAAGCAGACGACCTCAGAGCTTACCCAAAAAACCCCCATGTAATTATAAGATCTGAGGGGCAAGATGGGATTATGTGAATGTGCCAGAACATAGCTAAAATGGAAATAGTCTCTGCTTTTAGGAGGTACTAGGTTAGTGTTGCTCCTGAGGTGCAGCATGAGAGCTGAGAGTTGTCTTGCATTTCCTCCCCAAAGACAGCTTGAAATCCACGCTTGAAATCCATCACACAAGGAAACTGCTAGCCTCCATTTTTCATCTGTAAAATAAGGATAATGGTAACTTCCTTACTTAAACTGATAAGTATTTGAAGGCTGACATACGCAATATTGAAATATAAATATAAATGATGGCTTTCTGATGAAAGTCTCAAAAGCTGCTCAGGAGCTTCTTTGCTGCAGAAGGAGAAATTAAGTCCATATTCCACAGCTATCACTCTATTCCAGCAAATTCATTTAAAATACTAAGCAAAAATATGTAGACCCGTCACTGTCTTTGCCTTAGTTTGAAGGCGATACAGGTATTCACAGTATGTATCTTAGTATGCTTGTCAGGTCATAAAGACTGGTTTAATTATTAAGACTAACCCCAATACTGGTGATGACAAACATACTGAATGAGATAGGGCTGATATTCCAAAAGTGTTTTAATTTAAACTAAACTATTCCTGCTTTACAGTTTTTCCTCTCTTACGACTCTCTCCTACTCCCGGAGATGACTACAACTTTAACCTGGATGATAATGAAGGAGTCTGTGATCTCTTTGATGTGCAGATACTAAATTATTAGATATTGTATCAACCAGACTACTTATCTACCTCTAACTATAACATTCTAGACTTCTTCATAACCTAAGTATTTGAATACTGAATGTATAACTTCTTAGTTCACTGACTCTGGGAGTATATTTCCTTTTGCTTCCTTTAACGACTTCACAAAACAAATTTAACAACCAGAAAAAAGGGCTTTTATAAAAAATTCTGGCACGTTTTTTCATCCGAGTGTCTTCTGTGTAATCCAATTTTTTGGAGTTTCCTTCAGTAAGAGAAGTGAAAATGCTTTATAGCCTTTTGATCATTAAAAAAAAAAAAACACAATTAGACTTCTTGCTCACAGTTAACAGCATTTTCTTTGAAGCTTTACTGCCAAGAAGCTTTCTGTATTTTTTGTCTTTAACCTTTCAATCAGTTTTGAAGCTTTCACTGCCAAGCTGAAAAGTGAAGGATATCAACTTGAGTTATGCTAAATTGTTTCAGTGAACCAATTTTGTGAAGTGCCTTCTGTTTTAGCACTTTAAGTTTCTCACACTGACTTCTGACATTCCACTTTCCTAGATGATAGGAAAGGTCTGTTTGTAGTTTGTATTAAAGTGTGCCAATACTTGTATATTAACAAGATTTTTTAAATAAAATTGTACAAACAAAGCCATTGGTATCTGTTATCTTCATTTCTTGTGATCCCTTCATCATCCATTATGTATTACAACTGAGATAATAGGTTTGTGGCAGCATCCACGTTTGCCGGTTCCTCTTCCAGGTTTGTGGAAACCTGAAAAAAACAAGTTCAAGTTTAAAGTAGAAAGCAATTTATTTTTACTCCAGTAGTAAACATCCATTGTCTAGAAGATTAGTTTGTCTTTATATATTCGATTGAGGCTAATTTTTCAGTCATAATTGAGTGATTTGGGGGATTACAGGATTCACTGAACTTGACAGATAAGTAGCCAATACTTTATGCCACAGGAAAAAGACAAAGCATCACACCAGTAATATAACATACATGGCCAAATGGAAATAAGCTCAGCTTTTAGTTCAGAAGTGCTCTTGACAACACTTCTGCAACTTCGGAGAAAGTACTATTACAGCGTGCATGATCACGTACAGCCCTACTAGCACAGAAGCAGTGGTATAGTCCGAATTCCTGGCTGCATGCAATAGCAAGCCAGCAGGGACAGGTCAGCTTCCACCAACTGCCTTGAAACCCTTGCTTGGCCTCATCCTGCGCTGGCAGTACTGGCACCTGTTTCATTTTGCCCCTCAGCCTCTCCTTAAGGTATCTGACACCTGTTTTGTTGCTCCCAGCTATACAGAAAGTTCTTCACTCCAGGCACAGTAAATAACACAAAATTCATGTCCGCTTCTCCAGCAGCCAGGATGGCTTCATCTGTACCTCATCCTAGCCCGCTGCTTTCTCTACCCCAAACCATGCCCAGAGCATCAGAGTCAGCATAAAGAGTTTATATGGAGGAGCTTGCCTGCAATTACACTCTGTGAATTATTTCTTGCACAAAACTGCACGTAGCCCTGTGTAAGACTTGAGAAAGGAAGATAAGTGCACTTCGGGTTCAAGACAGCATTTCACAGGCAAGAGCTCCAGTACAGAAATTGCTGTTGCAGGTGTTGGTACTTCTGATTAGGGAATACGAAGGTTTAGGAATCGGGAACAAAAAGAGGCAGAACTGTTTGGTTCAAAACACTATCAGATGCTTCAGGTAGGGAATTAGCAAGGTTCATCTTTCCTTTCTATGTCTCTTCATGTTGACACATAAGTCTCAAAGAGCTGGAGCTGGAACTGACTTTTTTAAAAAATCAATTAAAAACCGGTGAGAACATAATTTAAAAATATGTTTTAGAAGCATGCTCTGGCTTGGTTAACCACCCTCTTCTCTCTACTTTAGTAGCTACCTAGCACTTGAATATGCGAACCAGATTGCAACATTACAACACAACTTAAATTAATAAAGCTGGGTTTATAGCTTTAAAGCAACTGCATGAATTGCCTGCAGTCTTAGAGCCAGAATATATGCTTTGAACATGCACACTCCTTTCATTTCCCTCCTCAGATTTTTACAAAGGGAAATTACCTGATCATTCTTCTGAGGTTCTGCTGCAGTGCCTTTTGATAGTTGCTGTATTTCTTTCTGAACTTCAGCAAATGCTTTATTTATTGTGCTAACTTTCTCAGCATTTCTAATGTTTAGCTGGGAGGGGAAAAAACAAAACAAAACACATTGGTATTTTTAAGAGAAATTCTATTAGCATGCACAATTACACCATTTTTGTACAACTTGTACAGCCAGTGTTACATACGTATCTTCCAAAATATCTTTTTAGTGGATTTATCTGTTACTTAATTACACTTTCTAGTCATGTGATACTAATGTTCTAATAAACTGGAAATTATGAAAGCAGTTAAACTTGTTCTATTGGAAATGGAGCCCATAGTGATCCAGAAACAGAACACAGAGAAAACAAAAGCCAAGCCCTGTTACACCACCCTCAGCTTCTCAGCTGTAGTGGAGTTCCAGGAAAGGTTTCTTCCTTCATTTGTGTGGTGGGTTGGCTTTGGCTGCACACCAGGTGCACACCAAAGCCATTCTATCATTCCCCCTCCTCAACTGGACAGGGGAGAAAATACAGCAAAAGGCTTGTGGGTTGAGAGAAAGACAGGGAAATCACACCAACCACTGTCATGTGCAAAACAAATTTGACTTGGGGAAAAAAATAATTACCAATCAAATCAGAGTAAGGTAATGATAAATAAAACCAAATCTTAAAAACACCTTCCTCCCACCCCTCCCTTCTTCCTGGGACCAACTTCACTCCTTATTTTCTCTACCTCCTTCCCCTCCTGCAGCACAGGGGGACAGGGAAGAGGTGTTGCAGTCAGTTCATCATGTTGTCTCTGCTTTCCTTCCCCCTCAGAGGGAACACTCCTCACACTCTTCCCCTGCTCCAGCATGGTGTCATTTCCACAGGAGACAGTTCTCTACAAACTTCCAATGTGGGTCTTTCCCACAGGCTGCAGTTCTTCACGAACTGCCCCAGCGTGGGTCCCCCCCACCAGGTGCCGTCCTTCAGGCACAGCCGGCTCCAGTGTGGGTCCCCCGCGGGGTCACAGCCCGGCCAGCAAACCTGCCCCAGCCTGGGCTCCTCTCCCCACGGGGCCACAGGCCCTGCCAGGAGCTGCTCCAACGCGGGCTGCCCATGAGGTCACGGCCTCCTTTGGGCACCCAGCTGCTCTGGTGTGGGGTCCTCCATGGGCTGCAGGTGGGTATCTGCTCTGTCATGGACTCCCATGGGCTGCAGGGGCACAGCCTGCCTCACCGTGGTCTCCATGACAGGCTGCAGGGGAACCTCTGCTCCAGTGCCTGGAGCACCTCCAGATACTGGCCCATTGCACTGCAAATGTTCCAGAGGCATGCTCGTTGTCTTCAGGTGACCCGAAGTTTCAGGATACCTACTGGTCTTCCAAAGGCTCCCCCTGTAATTCACCTCTCAGCTATTTACACAGGCAGAAGCAAACTGTGAATGGTTACACATATTCATTTTGCTTTCAAATGCTTCCATAATTTCAGAACACGTATACATTAATAACAATTCCATTTATCCTGAATGACTAGGAGAACCAGTAGTAAGAAAGCAGTGGCAAGAGGCTGACAAAACAAGTCTACTCAGATTAGCGCTTTAATTTATAATAAACTGAACAGTGACTCCAGAAACATCGACTCGGCTCCTAGCTCAAATCAGAGTTGATGCAGCTGTGGCCAACCCAATTTACAAAGATCTTAGGTTTCCCCTCAGGGCTCGTTACCATTTTGCAGATTCACAGGGGTGCTGAAAGGATCCAGTCAGTTTTAATACCCGACATCCCCAGCTACTCCAGCAGGACTTGTACAAAGAAAGAGGCTCTATAACTAGCAAGTGTATCTATATCAGAAGTTGTTTGAATAGTTTTAATGGGCTCTTATCTATTAAAGAATAATGTATTTTAACATCTTTTTTTCTGATCATCTTCCTATAAAGCTTAGTAAATCCCAAAAGGCTTAATGAATTAAAGAACAGTTTTAAACACACAGAATAAAATTTTACTCCTAACAACCTACTGACTTTTCATGAATATGTTTTTAAAACCTGTTTCTCCCTTTATTATACGGAACCCTCTAGACAAAGTAGAGATGTGACAGCAGCAACATGAAATATGTTTATTTCCAAAGTTTGTTACGTTCCTGTCTGTCTACCAGATTAGCCTGTCAAGTGGCTTTAGCTTGCAGAAGATCTCAAAGGGCCTTTTGTTGGAGCTGCTATTTAACTCTGTTTGCCCAGTAGACTGCAACCAAATCTGATGCGAACAGTAAACCACCAACTTTCTGCTTTTATTATCAGATACCCTTATAAAGGAACCAGCTGAAGTCTCAGCAGATCACACAACTCAGGCTGGAGGGAAAGTTTGAGAAGAAGATACTGTTTTAATTATTTAATGCTACCAAGAGGAAAACTCTTGATCAGATCACCCACATCCCTCTTTCCCTGCATCACTCCCAGTCACACGACCCACTCCCTCCCTCCTCTGGGCTGCCGTACTCTCCAGGCACAAAAGCGGCTGAATATTATTTTTGCTTGTTCACTTTTCCATTGCTTTAGTGTGTTAAATCAGCTCACAGAAGGGTCTGCAGAGCATCACAGCCCATCTAAGGTGCAAGAAGGGGGAAAAGAGGAATTAAGAGTAAAACATAAGGCAGTGTGTGCCCTTAGAGCTATTCACTGTGTCTCACCGGCATGGTTTTATTTCACAGCTGGGACAAATAAACAGCTACTAGGCCAGAAAAGGCTCCATTCTTTCTGGTTCTTCCTCCCCAAAATGTTTCTGATTGTGCTCATTCAAAATGAAATTTGTTCAACTTGTCAACCCAGCACAGAAAAACACAAACCACATTTTTAATTGCTTTTGCTGTTGATTTAGCAAGTTGAATCACCTAGTATGCACTGAGCTCCCAAGCCAGCATCAAGGAGAGCTGTGGGAACAGTGCCCAGAACCTGGTAAAGTGGGCTGGGGTTCGGAGCACGGCGGAAGGAACAGGTCTTCCCCCTGCAGCATCTGTGCCTGGTGGTCTGCATCAAGCCATTTTGTTAAACTATACCCTGAATTACAGCAACAGTGATGCCGCACGCGTGGTCTAGCCGACCTGAGCTCACTGAATACTTTCTAAGTATTTCCGTCAAGGGGAACAGCTTGAAGCCTTTTGTGGCAGGTGCTTGCGGGAGATTCGTCAAATCAACTTCTTGTGCTTTGCTTTCTGAAGACGACGACGTCCCCGTACACACCTATTTTTCGGGTGGAAACCGCGTACTTTGCAGTTCTGCGCCCGGCAAAGCACAGCCCACCTCAGCTCTCCGCGCCCGGCCACAAGCGCTCGCCGCGGGCCGCAGAGGCGGCGAGGCCGCCCGGCCCGGCCCGGCGCGCCAGGCCGAAGCCTCAAGCGGGGCCCGCAGGCCTCGGCCCTCCGGCGCGGAGCCGCCACGCCGCGGCCCCGGCCGGCCCCCTCCCCCCGCGCCGCTCACCTGCTTCAGCCCGGAGGTGACGGGCCGCGCCTTGCCCTTGGCCTTGGCCTTGGCGGCGCCGCTGCGAGCGATGCGGAAAACACTGCCCGCCTTCCCCGCGCGCGGCCGGCTCTTCCCCATGGCGGCGGCAGCGCGCGACCGGCCGCCCGGCTGACGTCACACCCGCGCGCCGGGGAAGCCGCCGATCCCCCGCCAGCACCGACATTGGGAGGCTGGGCCGGCAGGGGGCGCTGTGCCCCCCGCCTGTCTCCTGCCCGGCCCCGCGGCGGCCACCGGGGAGCGGCGCGGCGTGGGGAGCGGGGGACGGGGATGGGGAGCGGCGGGAATGGGGAGCGGGGACGAGGAGCGGCGGGGCGTGGGGAGCCGGGACGGAGACGGGGAGCAGGGGGGACGGGGAGCGGCGGGGCGTGGGGAGCAGGGGGGACGGGGAGCAGGGGGGCGACGTCCCCGTCCCAGCGTGCACTCCCCGCTTGCCGCGCAGGCTCCCGTGTCCGCAGGCTGCTTCCAACGGGGGAAGCCGCGCTGTGCCACGGTACCACGGCACGTGCGTGACAGTCCCTGAAACACAGGGTTTAAAATAATAAACAATTAAAAAGAAAAATAAAATCGAGTGTGTTGTGGGAAACCCTTCTGACTCCTGCGCCTCGCCGGTAAAACGGGCCTGTTTTTCCGGCCGGTTCCATCTCCGGGTCGGCTCCCCTCGGGGCCCGGCGGGAGCGGGCGGCGGGGCGCCCCTCGCTTTGCTCTGGGGGGCGGCCGCGCCGGGCGACCCCCGGCCCAGGTACTGATGTCCCCATGCCGCCGGCGGACGGGCGGCTAGCGGCGGGGTAACACCTCAGCGCCGTCGGAGCGGCCCCCGGCGAGGCAGCACCACCGCTGCCGGCTGGCCACCGCCCCCGGGCCGCCCCGAGGGCGCTGCGCTGGGGGCACGGCGGGGCCTCGGGGCAAGAACGGGGCCGGGGGGGCCCGGGGCCGGGGCCAGGCTGCGCGGGCGCGGAGCGCTGCTGGCTCCTTATCGGCGCCCGAGCATCGGGGCGTCGCCGCCCGTCGCCTTCAAAGCGGGCGGCGGTGACGGCACGGCCGCCTCTCCCGTCGCAGCCCGTCGCAGCCCGTGCCGGCAGCAGACCGGAGCCATGCTGCACTGGGGATACGACGAGCACAACGGTAGGGCGGCGGCGGGAGGCGGGCGGGGGGCCAGGGGGGCGGCCGCGGTGCTTCCTGCGGGGCCGTCGGGGCGGCCGGGGCACCGCCAGGGCACCGCCTCCGGCAGCTCCGAGCCCGTGGGCAAGCGGAACGCGCTGAAATGCCGTCGAGGCTTTGCAGCGTGAGAGCGAACAGACTTTTGTCTCGGAGCGATGCCAGGCTGGCTGCCGAGCGAGGGGGTCGTGCCTGCGGCGGCGCCTGGCAGGACCGGGACAGGGGCGGGCTCTGCGCGGGATCCGTCTCGTTCCCCGCTGGGATTTCGCGTGCTCCTGCAGCTGCTCAGCTGCCTACCGGGTATTTATTAGACGGTCACACTGACCGGAGCTGCCGCACCAGCAGTTTCTTCCCGATTCTTGCTATGTTCTGCTTCTGTAAGGCAGTGGGACATACTAGGTACTAGGATCGGACATTTGAATGTGCAACTGTGCACCTAAGAGGAGATGCTTTTGGTTTTTGGTTGTTTCATAGTTTCCTTCATCTCATCAGTCTTTGAAGTCCCAAGGTGTCCTCATCAGCAGTCTCAAAGACTTTCCTCTGTTTTGCATTGTAAGTCATGCAAACGCTGCTTCTGTGTGCAGACCGGCTCACAGGTTGTGCAAGTAGAAATGAAAGCACTTTTGTAAATTGGAGACTCAGCCCTGATAAAAAAAAAAATGGAATAACTTCCGTTGTCTGTTATGATACACAGAGAAATAAAACACCATGATAGTAAAAGGAGAAAGCTATATATTTGCATTTACTAATGCCTAGAGGAGTATGCTTCATGTGTATTATTACTTAGGGTTTGGAATATTGTTTGCACAAGGATTACCTTTCCTTCCTGGTCCTTTTGTTCCATCTTTTCTGGATGGATATACTTTTCCTGAAAAACTGGGAGGTGGTGGATCACGGCGATGTTGCAATGATTACGTGTGTTATCTACTGTTGTGCAGTCTACTCTACCCCTCCCTTTAAGACGTAAATGGGTCTTGTTTTTCAAATTTGTTTCTCTGTATGTTTTCCAAGAGTGCTGTGGACTTCACCTGCACCATCCAGATAAGAAGCCCCTTTTCCCTCCCTTATCCTATCCTTCCTCCTTTGCTATTCTCAACTTCTAGGAAGGGGAGGGCACCAGAATTTCTATCGGGGTGGCCCTGGACTTCACTTGAGGCCCCATTTCTCCTATAAAGCTCTGTTTACTGCGTAACACCATACTAGGGGTGGCCTTTGGCTTTCTCCCTCTCCTTCTTTGGAGCCCCCAGCAGCTGCCGGGGGTAGGTAATTCCTCATCAGCCCACCCCCTTCCCCCTACCTCTCACAGGAGGCCAAAGGAGAGAAGTGTGGATATCCAACACTTCACAGCTCTTCCCTAGCTATCAGTTTTAATTTTTGTGCATTTATTTTATTGGGTTCGCTTGTTTCTTGTTTGGCTGAATCGCAGATGCAGGAGATTGCTCTGATTCTTGAAAAATATTGTTGCCCTGCATGGCCCTGAAAATAATTTCCTGGGAACTAAGATTAAGTTTTGCAACTAATGTGGCAGAAACAAAGTGAAACTAGTTCAATCTGGTGCAGTCATATATTGAAGTTGACTTTGGAAAGACATCTGCATTCACTCTGAGTACTGCATTTGTTACTTGCAGCGATAAAAGTGCTGTTTTTTTTAAACCAGGGGAAAACTCATGTGCCCCTTAGCAATAATAACTGCAACATAAATCATGATGTATGTAAAGCATACTGTCAAATATTACACATACCTATCTGCATATATGGTGTATCTATATAGGAGGACATGGGCTGGCTGTTATATACAGAATTAAATGTTGTGGTGAGTTGACCCTGGCTGGGCACCAGGTGCCCACCAAACCCACTCTATCACTCCCCTCCTCAGCTGGACAGAGGAGAAAAAATGTGATGAAAGGCTGGTGTGTTGAGATAAGGACAGGGAGAGACCACTCACCACTTACTATCACGGGCAAAACAGACTCGACTTGTGGGGAAAAAAAATATTACCAATAAAATCAGAGTGGGGTAATGAAAAAGAAAACCAAATCTTAAAAACACCTTTCCCCCACCCCTCCCTTCTTCCCAGGATTGACTTCACTCCTGATTTTCTCTCCCTCCTCCCTCCAGCAGCGCAGGGGACAGGGAATGGGGCTGGGGTCAGTCCCTCACACGCTGTCCCTGCTGCTCCTGCCCCCTCAGGGGGAGGCTCCTCACACTGCCCTGCTCCAGCCTGGGGTCATTTCCACAGGAGACAGTTCTGCATGAACTTGTGCAATGTCAGTCCTTCCCATGGGCTACAGTTCTTCATGAACTGCTCCAGCATGGGTCCCCCCATGGGGTGCCGTCCTTCAGGCACAGCCGGCTCCAGTGTGGGTCCCCTGTGGGGTCACAGCCCGGCCAGCAGCCCTGCCCCAGCCTGGGCTCCTCTCCACGGGGCCACAGGCCCTGCCAGGAGCTGCTCCAGCGTGGGCTGCCCGTGGGGGCACAGCCTCCTTTGGGCACCCACCTGTTCTGGCGTGGACCTCCACAGGCTGCAGGGGCACAGCCTGCCTCACCGTGGGCTTCACCATGGGCTGCAGGGGAACCTCTGCTCCAGCCCCTGGAGCACCCCCTGCCCTCCTGCACTGACCTGGGTGTCTGCAGGGCTGTTGCTCTCACACAGTCTCTCTCCTCTGGCTGCTGCTGGTGTTGCGCAGGGTTTTCCCCTCATTCTTAAATATATTATCCCATAAGGCGCTACCACCATCACTGATGGGCTCAGCCTTGGCCGGCAGTGGGTCTGTCTTGGAGCTGGCTGGCATTGGCTCTGTTGGACACAGGGGAAGCTTCTAGCAGCTTCCCACAGAAGCCACCCCTGTAGCCCCCCCCACAAAGCCAATACAAATGTTCTCCTCTGCTTTGATGCACATATTTATGAAATCGAAAGAGGCATTATTTCATTTCTATGCAAACCTTGGCCTTTGCTTTCTTGCCATTGTTCTTACCTTTCAGTTTTGATGGTGCTTATGTAGGGAGGCGTAATACTGAGGTCTTGAAAACTGGCTGCAGTGTGGCATCATGCGTGCTTTTCTTTGCTGCTCAAGGTTCCTGTGAAGAGGGAAATGTTCTTACCCCTTCACAGAAACAATCTTTTTAGTTAACTATTCAATTGCCTTACTTAAAAGAGAAAGCAAGGATAAATTGCCTTCAGTTTGCTATTTGTTTAATAAATTATATGGAAAGTACTTTCGTGTATTGTGGTTTACAGCAAAAATATCCCTTGATCTAGTTACTACTGTAACACTGAGGCATTTTATAAATAAAAAGGGGTGTGAATTCATAGAATCATTTAGGTTAGAAAAGAAGTTTAATAACATTGAGTCCAACTGTAATTTCTTATACTTTTTTTCTCCCTGAAAATCATGTAATTTTGATGCCTGCTTTAAAAAAACAGCACTTAATTTTACCCATTATGAATTTTGATTTGGTTTTACTTGAGCTAATCTTATTGCAACATAATATGCAACTAAACTACTCACAAGCCTAACTTCATAAATTTAAGCATTTTACATGTGATGAAGTGGGCAATGGATTCTCTTTAGCAATACATGAGCATGTGATCCTGCCAAGGTCAAACCACACCAAACTAATGAACTTTCTGCATTTAATAGGAAACTGTCCAAAACCAGAATCCACTTTTTTACCTGTACATGCTCTATTTATGCAAGTGTAGAGGCTCACCGCAACCGAACTGTATCCTGCAATATCTCAGCTAGGCTTGTTTCAGGTTTCCTTTTGATGAAACTCATCATCTTTAACTTGAGCTGGATAAACACCAGCACTAATGTTAGGTGCTCTAGAGAGTTCTGTTTCCTAATAAATTCATAACTGCTTTCATTATGAGATCTATTTAATGAACTGAATGTGTGCAATGCTGGTGGGTACTATAAGTAGCAATAGTCCGATCTAAAAGTGACAGAGGTGTGCATCACATTTGGTAATTCTGTGTCCAAAATAAAGGCATGCAATCTTGAGAGCAGATGGATCATTTTTTTTGTCCTAAATCTTGGTCCCAATGGCTTTGATTGTTAAGAGCTACGAGGTAATTTCCTCTAGCAACAGAACATTTCCCCATCAACATACCGGATATGTCATAAAGTACATCTCTAGAAAACTAAAGTGTACATTATGTTGAGATGGAGGCATATCATTCAGGTCCATATCCAGAAGGAATTTTCACCCTGGACATCCCATTGGCTTAAATCTAATTGTATGGCATGCATTTGAGCATCTCTTCCAACTGTAATGACTTATTTTCCAACAGTCATATACAAAGTTTGCTTTGAGGTGCGGTCTCTAGTAATGAACTGAGTCACAGTTTTCCTAGGGTAGCAAGAGTATATGATAATTGTATTAGGTTGCTGGTAGTTAACCCTGTAAGGAATACCACTTGATAGAACCTATTGGTACAAAGTGAACTGAAGTTTCTTGATGTTTTTCTGCGTATTTGGAGAGGTCAGAGTTCTGGCAGTCTTGTGTTGCTGATAGATGTTTAATCACCATAGCAAAACATGATTTTGGTCATTGAAGCTTAAGACAAGTACAAAAGCAGGTACTATGTCTTTTTAGAAGTGAAGTTTGTTGTTGAATAATTAGCTAACAGCAGAATCACAGCCTTGGGTCCTCTTTTTGGCACATACTATTTCTGAATGCAAATCATTCATATTATTTAATGTATAATAACTATAGTTATTTCTGAGATAGACCAATAGGACCCAATAGTTAAACCCATAAATGTATTTTGCCTTTCCTCAGTTAAGGAACATCTGAAACATTAAAATTAAGTAGCAAGAAGCTTTTTCTAGGCATCCCAAATGACAGTAGTTAGGTATAAATGACGGAGTGGTGCTTCTTATGAATAAAATTATGCATTGCATCTCCAACTACAGGGTACGAGGAGCTAAACAATAAAAATTATATCACCTGCTAAACTGTATGTCATTAAAATATTGAATAGCTTTGATCATTTGTGAAGTGAGAAGAATTAAGTTTAAACAGCTTTATATTTCAAACCAGTAGGATTTTTATCTTCTGCCTTAGAAGCTGTTCCCTTAATGAGTTTAATTATTGAAGTCATTAACAAGAACTTTTTAGCAAACTCAGGACTGAAGGCCCTTGCCTTTGTTCTATGCGAGGTTTAAGTCTCAGGGTGGTCTTTACAAGCTACTCCTTCCCTGTTCCATTTTTTTGGTGCTGCTTAGAGGAGAATCCATCCGTCTCTGTCCAGGTGCTGTGCAAGCTGCGTCCCCACAGTGCTGCAGGGCGCTTCCCTCCCTGATCCACTGCTGGGGCGCTGGGGTTATTTTAGCACCTGTGAGTTTCTGAGCTAGGTTTACTTCTATTGAAGTTGAGGAGAGAAACCCATCTAACAAATTTTGATGTCAGGCTATTAATCACAGTGTTGTACATGTTAATTCTTTCTTGTTGTCATGTTTATTTAAGTGCTAAGCCATCCAGAAAGATCCAAACCAACAGGCTGATTTTTAGACTGTGTTTCCCCCCCCCCCCAGTTACCTTCTAGTATAGGGCATTATGAGGATTTCCAGTGACACAGATTTTACAAAATCAGATTCTGATGCTCATATTTAAGTTTTTCTGATATCCAGTCTCTCTTAGTTGATTTATTATGCTTCTTACCATGATAAGCCTGAAGAAAGAACAAGTGCTATGCTCATTACCCTCCAGACTTGCCCCTATGCCCTTTTCTTTTACCCCACCCTCTTTTTCATCCTAAACATTGTTTGCTGTCTTTACCTTACAGAACATATTCCCCAAACAGCTTATTGTTCCTCTTTTTCTTCTGTGGCTTCTTTCCACATTGTTTATTATTCAAATATGGTTTAACAGTGGCACAAATATTCTTACTTAGAACTCTGATGTTTGATAGATAAGAGCAGACACCTCACCTCACACATCTCATCAATGAAGCTTTTGTTGCTAGTTTAGAATGGCATTTGCCATTTTTCTCATATCTATATTGTTGATTTACAGAGACAACGCTTTTCAGCTGGCTTTTGGTTTAGCTTGCACGGAGAGAGGAAGGTTAACTGATTAACAGCTTCTATAGTGTTTTAATTTCTAGCTAACTCTAGTGAGTGGTGGTACAAGTCTGTGTCTGGAAGACCTACTCACGTTTATCAGCAGGAGGTGATAGAAATCCAAACCTTTTGCAGGCACCACTGTCCAGAGTATTCCTGTGCTTTGCTGCTTTTGTCAGTGCAACAACACTAGTGTGTGTGTTTCTGTGCATGTGTACGTGCAGACTTCACGGTTCGAGGGTGACGGTCTCTCTTTGGTTGTGACAGCTGGTGTGCAGAGCTGATGGGCTGGGAGAAGGTGGTGGGTTGTGCAGTGGTGCTTAGGTAACAGGCGCTGCCATCAGGCCGCAGCAGAGCCGGCACACCGGTCAGATGTTTTATCTTTTTTTGACATCTCCCCGTCTCATTCAGCATAGTCAGTAGAAGGTGTGTTCTCAGGTCTTTTACAGCCAATGACTTAGGTATAAAAAAACCCTTAATGCAGGGGGGTTGGGTGGGTAAGAGGTAATCCTTAAAGACATAATGAGACATGATATTAGTCAAAAATGGCACGTCAAAATTTTTTTGCGGCACGGTGCCTGTTGGATACAGGATGCTTGATTTAAATGAGCATTTATTGGATGTGTCTTATGCATAGTTGATTCTTAATTGTGAATAACTGAATATCTACCTGCTGCACATGTCCTTGTTCAAAGGCCAAATTCAGTTAGATACACCATGCAAGGTAGATAAAGGGGTCCTGAGAGCTGTTGTTGCAGTGCGGTGCAGAAAAAGTAGCTGAATATTTTGATCTTTTCCTGATGTACCCTTTTTGAATTTAAAAGATGCAAACAAGAACTATTAAGGTAGAGTTTTCTTTCGTATGAAGCAGGGCGCTGTCATCATTTTAGACTTCTACTCCAATGCATTGCAGGGCCTGCCCACTGGAAGGAAGTTTTTCCTGTTGCTAATGGAGACCGTCAGTCACCCATCGACATCAAAACTGAGGAAACCAAGTATGATCCCTCTCTCCGTCCTCTAAATCCCAATTACGATCCAGCTTCTGCTAAAATCATCCTTAACAACGGGCACTCCACCTGTGTTGAGTTTGATGATACCGTCAACAAATCAGGTTTGTTCCTTTCCTGTGGCAGACACTATGTCTTCTTCCACCATTTCCTGAATAGAGTGCATCCAGCCTGGGCATGTCTTGCTGCTGGGTATGAGCTCCTCATAAAGAGTAAGGCTTTGCTCCTCCGGATGAGAGATTCCTTTTTCCCCTGTCTTTCAGCATGATACAATGTGGGAACATATTTGGACATGAGTTTGAGGCTGCATTTCTCAGAAAGCACTAGTATTCCCTTTTCACAGGAATGCTTTGATCCACCTCAACCAGCTAGATAGTGCCAGCCCCCCTGTTTGAACAGTGTTGTGTACAATTTTTCAAATGCTGCTCTCTCTCACTGCAGATGAATCCTTTGTGTCTCATTACAGGTTCATTCCAACCGAATCGCTCAAGTCTCTTATCTGACTTTAGCTGCAGGTTTGGTTATATATTTTTACCCTTTTTACAATCCATACCTGGACCTCTTGTGTCAGGAAAGAGCCAATACAGAACAAATGAAATATATATCCCAAGCGATCCCTTTTCTTCACTGAAAAGCGTTACTGTCCCAGTCTCATCTAGGAATATGTAGCTTCCCTTTTGGCAAGCAAGAATTCTTATTTAGAAGTTCTCTGTTTTAGCATAGTCTTTTTAATGTTAGTGCCTTCATCTTTAAAGCCTTCTCTTGGATGGCAGGCAAGCTAGCACACCTCCCCTTGAAACTGCAGGAGTGTAGATTCTTCAAGCAATAAAATCGTCTTGTGGTTGTGTGAGGGTTAGCTGAGGATCCAAGCCCATATGATGCTCTCACAAGGGTCGAAGCCAGAGGAAGACTAATTTGTGAACACCCTGTCCATTAGTCCTGAGGACCTATTAGCTTACAGTGGCAACAGGGAGAAACATAGATGGAGACACCATCATACTTTGCTTTCCTGGACAGTCTTAGTTTAATTCTTAGAATTCCTGTCGATACAAGCAACATTGGATGTTGCCTGAAAGCCATCAGCTGACCGTCAGTGATCTGGTCTGACCTCGTGTGGGTCAGATGCCACGGGACTTCCCAGAATTAATCTCTGCTTCAAGCCTAGTAGGCGTGGGTGAACTAAAGCACATCTCTTAGAAAAACATACAATCTTGATTTCAAAATTTCCAGCGATGATGAACCTACCACAGCCTTTGGTAAGTTGTTCTGATTGTTAATAATCTTCACAATTGAAAAAAAAAAATAAATAACACTTTATTTCTGGTGTGAGTTGGATCAGCTCAGCCTTTAAACTCCTCTTTTTTTTTAAAAAAAAAAAAGTGAATATGAATACACCAAGAATGTCTTTCACTTTCTAATTTGAAGTGACAGGGCCTGAACTAGTATTGTGATCCTCTTCTTACTGCTTTCCTCAGGCCATATCTCCAAGGATATAGTTCATGTCATGGCAAAGCACTGACAGATGTTGATCAGATAATTAAAAATGTAATCCCCAGTCTCCTTCAGGAGACTCCGTATCTTCTATGTATGGACTAGATTCTTCAGTCAGCATAAATGGCTTTACATTTTGGCTATTATCATGCCTTACTTGTCAAAGAATTCAAATCCTCCTGTACCCATAAACTGAGTTATTCACTAATTTCCCTAATATTTGTCACTGACAAACTTTATCAGTAATGTTTTTGTTTTCTTTCAGGTCATTGATCAAAAAATACTGAATTTTCTAGGGCCAAAATTTGGCCTATGGGGCACCCCTGTGAAGTAAGCACTCCTGCCATATGTTGGGTCTATGAAAAAAAATTCATCAAATTAATTGGTACCAAATACATTGGCATCTTTTAATCCATTATTAACTGACTTCCATATGAACTATTTCTTCACTTTGGCCAGCATTGAATCTGGGCTGTGAAGTCTGTAACTGTAATTCTGTTATTCTTCGCTTCCACATTAGCTCCATTCTCTGAGATTGGTCTGTTGATGTTTCAAAGACCTCTTCTTCCAGCTCTTTTCAAACTTTGAAATACTGATATTTGCCTTAAACAGCTTTTGACTAACCTCTTACTTAATTACTGTTGGAATGGAAAGGTTTTACCATCACCGTATGATGTGGCACAGGTAAATCGTCAGGCCATTTTCCACATTTTTCATCAGAAGTATTTCATTGAATGCTGATGCATTTCTACATAATTGTTTTCCCTCAGCCAGTTAGAACACTAATCTGTACACATTTCTAGGGTCATTTCCCTACAGATTTTCAGTTCTTGAAAGAAGGAATTTGTTTTAGGAGTGCCACTTCCCCATCCCCTTTGTTCGCTAGGTTTATAGGCTCTGTAAAAGCGTGGTTTTGAGTTGAAGTTTTAAGGAGGTCAAATATTTTTCCCTACAGAAAAACAGTTGCAGTTCCTTTTCATCAGCCAGGCTATTTGTGTTAGCAGATATGCAACTTAAGAAGTTCTTTTATCTTTATTTTGTATGTTTTGTTCCTAACAAAGTTTAGGTTTTGGACTAAACCTAGAAGAGAGAAAAAATTACTTTTTTCCTCCCTGGTGCTCTTAAATTAAAAACCATCTGGTTAAAGCTCCCATCCTATCCCGTTAAAATCTTTCTAATGAGCAGTAAACCAGCCCAGACTAATTCCCAAACCCTCAAAGGAGATTTGGAGCTGGGAGAGTGGGGTGATTTGTTTTGCGATTAATAAGGAATCTTTCTGAATGCGATTCACATTCAAGTCTCTGTGCAGAGATAGTTTGGTTCCAACTTTGATTAGCAAAAGACAAGTACTTGTGAAAGCAAAACAATGAAAAGCCCACACATATGTTAGGGTGAAGGATGGGATAGGATAGAGTAGAGTAGAATATTCAGATCAGAAGGGACCTACAACAATCATCTAGTCCAACTATCTGGGCAATCTGGGACTGACCAGAAGCTAAAGAATGTTGTTAAGGGCATTGTCCAAATGCCTCTTAAATGCTGACAGGCTTGGGGCATCAATCACCTCCGTAGGAAGCCTGTTCCTGTGTTTGATCACCCTCTTGGTAAAAAACGTCCAGTCTAAACCTCCCCCGGTGCAGCTTTGAGCCATTTCCACAAGTCCTGTCACTGGATGCCCAGGAGAAGAGATCAGCACCTCCCTTTCCACCTCCCCACCTCAGGAAGCTGCAGAGAGCAGTGAGGCCAGCCCTCAGCCTCCTTTTCTCCGACCTAGACAAGCCCAAAGTCCTTAGCTGCTCCTCACAGGACATCCCTTCCAGCCCTGGATAATTAAGTCAGTAATACTGCAGTTGTACAGTGCACATGTTGTGTTGGCTTCATTTTATTTATGTTAATATATGCTCCTTTTTCTCAGACTTCAATCTGATGTAACTGGCTCTAGTTGCAAACGAAGGAAAGAGCCTGATTTTTTTTTTTTAAGCTCCACCTACTGTCCTCCAAATTTCAAAGAGGAGAAGAAATTATGTTCACATTATATTTTTCTGATCCTCCCATTTATTCATAAAGCCTATATTTGAAGCTTAATTTCTCATTGATTATTTTAAGTACGTTCAAGAGAGGAAACCACTTGCAAAGTAGAAATATTTTCCCATCTTCTGAGAAATATCCAACCCATAGCAAGACAAACCTGGTGATAACAACATATCCTTCAGTGGGCCACAACCCACTAATCAGTACATAAATGAAATTTTGAAAGTTGGATCCTGGACAAGTGAGGGTTTCCGTAGCACTTCAAAGAAATGGGAAGCCATCAGAGACAGCTTTCGAGAAGGAGTAAGGGGACTGTCCAAAGACTGAAGGCCAGCGTGAGTTTAGAGGATGTGGGTGGCGGCTCCCGTTCCTGCAGTGAAGCCTTTCCCTCTGCTTGGGTTTCCAGTGCTGACCGGGGGGCCACTCAGCGGGACCTACAGGCTGCGCCAGATCCACTTCCACTGGGGCTCCAACGACGAGGCTGGCTCTGAGCATGCAGTGGATGGGATGAAGTACGCAGCAGAGGTAAGGCTTTACATGGAGTCGTCTGCACCTCTGAGCTTGTGACTAGTTTTCCATTGTAAGAATAATGCTGCCTCTCCTTGTCCCACTTCTCATTCTCCCCCCATCTTGTCAAAAGACAAGCGGTCTTCCTGAAGTGTTCATGTGTGGTCCTATCTCAAAGGAGAACCTATTTGAAAGCTTTGGAGAGGATTAAAAAAGGAGTACAGAAGACAAGAGCTTGATAAGAGCAAGATTTAATGGTTCAAGAGTTACTCTAAACTTTATCTTTCACTGTTTCTTCTTTGGAGAATATTTTCAAAGTCAGCTTCAGTTACAGACCACAGAATTATTTGATTTGGGGCCTGTGCAGCACAGAGCTTACGCAAGACTTAAGAGTGTTGCATTTTGTGGTGCATTTAACAACATGATGGTTATGACTTTGAGAACCACACCTTAATATCGGTGGGGTGCCTGCTGTCCGTGGAGGTACTGCGCTTGGAGGCAGCATGCCACGGGGAGAAATGCACCGTCTGCTCTGGCACGGACAGTTCGCTCCGGCTCTGTCTCCTTCGGTGCATTTGAGTAGTCCGCACTAAAAAGTATTCAGTGTCCGACTCATCTTTGCAAATGGAAGTAACATGGAGTATTTTGATGAGGATGAGATCTTTAACAACACATAGTTCAGACAGTGGAAGAGGTTTTGGGGTTAAAAAGATGTAAAAAATATAAAAATAAATGGTAATGGACAAATAAAACCCGTAATGCTAAAGAAGAAAAAAAAATGAAATGTGTGCACAGTGGTGTGATCAGATTTTACTGGAAATGCTATAAAAGATAGCAGTCAGAAAAAAAATCAGTTTTCTAACACTAACGGGGAAAAGTTACATTTGCAGTGTTTAAAGGCTTATGTTTTCCACAGGATCCAGGTGAGATGGAATATAAAGAATTAATAGAGGTACTTTAAAACCATTAAGTACCAAAACCAAATTTCTAGCTGAGAAAATATATATATGTTTCCCATCTAAGAAACCAAATGGAAGGAGAAAATATCTCTGAATTTCTAGCCAGTCTAAAAACCTTTCTGTTACCTGTTGGTTGGGTAACCCTCCACAAGAAGCTCTCTAGAAGTCACTTTGGCTTTGCAATAAGAAACCCAGAATTAAGATCAAGGCTTCTGAGCACTGTTCACACAAAAGAAAATACCTCAGAAGGAGACATGAAGATGGTTTCAGTGCTCATCTTCATAAGGAAGATGTGTAAGATTTCAAGAAAAAGCATCGACCGAGTTGAAGAAAGACTTAGCGTACAGGTAAAGAAGACTGCAAGGTTCAGCCCTCTAAGCCCACCGGGAAGCAGAAGGGATCCGTGACTCCATTCTTTGTGACAACATATGGTCTGATCAAGGTCTCTTCACGAGCTGCAGTGACAGAGCGGTGGTAAGACGGGATATATTCCTTAAAGAGAAGTCACAAGACATTGAGAATGGGGCTGTACCCAAAAGTGTTTCACAGCTCTGTTTGTTGGGGGATTTTGGGGTTGGATGGGGGTGGTCTGGGGTGGGTTTTTTTGGCAAAGCTATGAGGGAGTGGGCTTTATTTAGTTGTGGGAATTTTTCTTTTTGTTCTTTGTTGGTTTTTTTCTTTTTTAAAAATCCGCAATAAAAGTCAATTCTGACTGAGAGTATCTGTTTCCTTTTTGTGTATGTAAAAATGTAATCATTTAAAAGTTGTTCAATGTATAATAGTGAGTGAATGTATGATAGTGAGTGGTGTAGGCACTATGAGCTCCAGGATACTAATGCACCCGAGAATGGTTTAGCAGACTATATTGTCTTCCTGGTTTAATTTATAATATTCTTAGCAACTTTCCTTCAAGGATCTCTGAAGCTGTGGGCCAGCATGTGTTTCATTGTGAGTATATCTGTATTATTATTAATTCAGTTGGATTCCTTACTTGCTGGAAGTAATGTTTCAGCACTTCAGAGCCCAAGTGCTTAACAAACATGAATTATACTCTATAACACCAAGTAAGAGCTCCATTTTACAGATATGGAAAATTGAAACTCATAGAGATTAAGCAAGGATTGAGATTCAGAGTCAAAATTTTTACAGTCCTAGATCCCTATTTCAACCACACAGCTATGTTGCTTTCCGCAGAAAACTTTTAAAGCAAATTGCATCTGTCCTAGATTGCTTTTACTTTACAGACCTTGAAGTGCTGTACTGTGAAAGGAAGCCTTTTTTTTTTTTTTTTTTTTTATTCCCCCCCCCCCAGGGGTTCATCCCAGTTTAAGCCATTCAGTGCAGCTGCTTTCCAGTGTTCCTAAAGAGTAAAGTTCAAAGTCTGAAAAGATGGTCACCAATTTTAGAAAAGCCAGTCTCACGCCCTGCTTCTTAGCCTCTCTTTCCTTATCTAAAAACTATGGGAAATAAGATTTACTAATGCACTGAGGATTTGTGAGAGTAATTAATGTTTGTGAAGTACTTAGTCTTAAGCGCTGTGTGTTTGTACTCTCTCCAGTTTGGTGGTCGGACCGTTGCTCAAGGCTGGGATGTCCTGGCGCTTCCCAAGAACCGGGAGCTCCCGCTGTGGAGCGTGGCCAGGATTTAGGAAACCTGGCTTAGCAGGAGGGACTGAGGTGGTATGGGGGTAGACAACACGGGCTCTTCCTTTTCCCACCTGGCTAGGTGGCCTCTTTAAGCTGCTTAAGCAACTACCACAGGACAGTTCCAGAATAGCATGTTGGAAATGCAAATGCTCAAACCTGAGATAATCAAGTTGCTTGTAATTGCCAGACTACCGGTAATCATAGAAAATTACATTTGGACAAACTTAAAAATGAGATCTGATGTTCAGCTTAAACTAAATGAGGGAAAAGGGGTCAGCGCAAGTTTAATGTGTGTTCCTCTGCCTGTTTTCTAGCTATTTATGTGGCTGATTGATGCTACTGAAAGCTTGATTAAAGAAAAAGAGGAGCAAAATACTAATGGCATCTTCATGATTTTCAATCACTTTTAAAAATCAGCTATGCTAAAATGGATTTAAAAACTTTAGTTATATAACCATTGGACATCTTGTTTTAGCTTCTCTGTTCAAAATCTGCGGACCCAAGAGCAATTTGCCAGGGTGTGCTGATCACTGCTCAGTTTTGAATCATCCCAGTCACTGGAAATGCTTTTGACATTTGCGTGAGCTACACATTTACCGATTTAATGAAGTATTTGCATTTAGAAAAATGAATGGCTTTGAATACAAAAGAGAGAAGTAGAGTATCAATACCAGTAAAGTTGTAGTATTAGTTTGTGACTATTTGAGTTCAGCGGGAGTTGATGCTGTTTGTGTTTCTTGCTTTCCAGCTTCACGTGGTCCATTGGAACTCGGAGAAGTATTCCAGTTTCGTCGAGGCAGCTCGTCAGTCAGATGGATTAGCAGTCATGGCTGTATTTCTACAGGTAAGAAAAGAATGCCTCAGCCCTCCTGATAAATCTGCATTATGAGTCCAAAAGGATAATGGCAGTGGTTGGTATAAGTGCTGCTAAAGAGATACCCGTTTTATATGGGCATTAAATTATACTGTTTCCTTCTTGCTGTTTACTTGCTAATACAGAAAGCTGTGCTTCCTGGAAGATTAAAAATATCAGATTAATAGGTTTTCAAGACAGTGAGACTCTTCAGTTTACCTAGCCTGCACTCCTGTACAATGTAAGATGAGGAACTTAATTCTGCTGCCCCTATATGGATCCCAGTAACTTGTATTTGACTAACAGGTTTCTTTAGAAAGGTGATCTGATTTTATTTGAACGCTTCTTTAATGGTTTGTTTCTGACCTGGTAGTTTCTCCTGAAAAATAATAATTAATAAACTGCCCCAAAATCAGAAACTGGAGAATTTCCTTGTAATTGTTATATACCCCTTTGCCTTCTGTACCTGTTACAAGATGAAATTAAACTCTTGCAACAGCTTCACTGACTTCTGTATGATAGAGAATTCACACAATCCATGACAAAGGATAGGGCTTTGGTCAAATCTGTGGTTTCTGTCTGGGTGCCACATCTTCCTGAGCACAGCTGGTCCTGGTGCTGGGGCTGGCACAGCCAGGGAGCCATTATGTGCAGCTGTTGCAAAGAACCGCTTCAGTAATTCTGTCTTTCCAGTTTACATTACAATGATTCAAGGGAAATTTCACTGGGTTTATTAGCACACAGATCTGCTTGGGATATGTAAGAATGACGTTTTGACTATTTTAAGCAATTTAATTTTCAGGTGTACGCCTGCAACTTCTAATATCCCGCATATAAAACTTGAAAAATGAATTGCTTGTGTTCCCCTGTGCTGTAAAGCTTGTGAATCTTTTGTAGCTGAAATAATTACTGTAAGTAGCCAGAATAAATACTGTCAGCAAGGGAGTGGATCTTCTTTATGACCAGTGCTGTTTCTAAGGTCCAGCTAGTCACAGGCTCGTACTCACAAAATCTGTGAGTTTTTTAAATCAGCTATTATTTCAGTAAAGTTAAATACAACCATTTCATTACGCATTTGCTTTTTGATTATTTATTTTTGCTATTTTTCTCTGGAGCTCAACTATTTCTTTTTTCTCTGGTGTTACTAGATTGGTGAATGCAACCCTCAGCTGAATAAGATTACTGACCGCTTGGACACCATCAGAATCAAGGTGAACGAATGCTTCTAAAGAATACTAATACTTGTGGTTGCTTTTGTTGTTTTGTTTTGTGGGTTTTTTTTGTAACCTGGCTGCTACTCTCTTTACATTCATGTTCCCTAATCCCTAGTTTCATAGCTGTGCATATCTAACTCTGATTTGGGACAGTTTAGGCACATTCTTGTTAAGTAAAGTTGAAAACTAAGGAGACAAAGAATAATTTTTATACAGTAAGAGATCAGAGGAAAAGGCTAATACCTCATAGAACCCAGTCTCTGAAAAATCTCTTGCTGTGAGAATAATAACAGGGGAAGAACCTATTTTATGGGAAGTTGTGAAAAAGATGAGGGAAAGGTTTCCTTCCCTGTTTTGCTGAGGTACAAGGTGAGAAGTAAGCTATTGTTTCTATGAGAGACGTCAGCTGACTCACAACATCATGTTTTGTCCAGGCATCTCTGGCCTGGTAGCTGGAACAGGGAGAAGAAGTAACCTGTGGGCCTGGGAGGAGTGAGTAGGGAGGGGAGCAGCTGGCAGTAGCCTATGGGTGTCTTCACATCATCTCACCTCTCCCTCCAACTTGCATCTCATAGTCACTTGTAACTATGGGGAGCCTACACTAACATGACACCTTTGATGGTGGCCTGCTGTCATCCAGGGTAGCAGCAGCAAAGCTGTGCCAAGAGGTAGGACCTCACCAGAAGGGCACTGGCTCACCCAGGATGCTGCCAGGCCACCTGATAGTGGAACAATCTCTACCTCTTTGGCATGGTTTATCTTAGCATCTTGCTTTTAAATAGTATTGTCCTTTTTTAAAAAAAACTTTGTGTAAGTAATAAATTTATAAATATATCTAATCTAGAATCTCAGTGAGCTAGTTTTTTTCTCTTTCCAGGGTAAAAGAGCACTGTTCACAAACTTTGATCCTAGCTGTCTGCTTCCCAAGTCCCTGGACTACTGGACTTACTTTGGCTCTCTCACTGTTCCACCTCTTCTTGAGAGTGTCATCTGGATTGTTCTGAGAGAGCCCATAAGTGTTTGTTCTGAACAGGTATTTTTGTTTTTTCACTGCTGTAAAAATGTTGCTATTGTAAGACTTGAAACTGGAAGCGTCACCCAAATATATATATTTTTTTTGCAGACCTTGGCATTGCATACTTTATCAATTTTTCAAAGGATAAAATAAGTCTATAAAATTTATCCTGACTTCTTGTTGCCTTTCTTTACCTAACAGCTATTTATTACCTATTTTTTAAAAAGAATCTGCATACTCTAAAAATTAACTATTAAAAATAACCCACAAGGAACTTATGGAAAAAAGGGTTCTGGTGACACTTAGAAATCCTGGAATTCCATTCGCTTCCATCATTTGCATATCCTGCTCAATCCTCTCCTCTGGCATTTTTTTTGGCAGATCACTAGTAAATTCCTTCTTCATACCACAGATGTAAAACTTGGTGAATTTACTAGAATAATGAAAAGCAAATACAATGGTAATAAGTTGTTTTTTATGTTAGGCTATCTTAGGAAAAGTGTGATACCACATCATCTACTTAAATTTCTTGTTAAATTAAGCTTCATGCTATATATTAATGTTGCAACAGTGACACCCAGTGGGCCGATCATCTCAGGTATAAAGAGTTTTTCCTGCTGGAGACACTGAAGTTATGTCAAATTATACCTTCTGATATCAGATGTTGATAAATACGTCACCTGCAACATGTTATTGATATTCTTGGCACACTGCAACCGTTAAGATTTTTGCACCGCAGCATTTGTCTCATTCATGGTCAGTATTACAAATACCTCAGAAAATTCAGTACCCCGGCCCACATACTGAGCAGAAATGGCGATGTCTTTGTGCAAAATGTTGACGGCGCACTGAATGGGATACCTGTTGGTCAGGAAACCTCAAATTCTGTTTGTAACTGATTTAAGTAATCTATTTTCTCAACGTGTGCATTTTTCTCATTTGTATCTCTTCCCCCCCTCCCCTCAGTCTGCCTTTGTAAGACTCACTGCAATGCGTATGGATCTAGGATTGACATTTTGGTTTAAGATACCAGCTTCCCAAAGACAAGACATTGTTCAGGTTAAAATGTTCTTATTTGGGCTAATCTATAATTAATACATTCTAAAATGTGAAATACTGTATGCAAACACCCATGTCTAACAGGTTCAGAGGATATGTTGTCAGAAACAATGTCAAATACAGTGATTCTTTACTAGTTGTCTTACACAGACTGTAGCTATATCTTATGTATTAAAGTATAAATGTGCTTCATTCTTATAAGCTTGCATGTAGCTAAACATATTTGTTTCCAGTAATGTCCACCATTGTGTCTGATCAGTCATCACCATAACTGATGCTGTTTTGCCATTTAATTTTATTCTGCCAGTTTGTATTTCTTCCAGGCTTTACAGTTTACTACCTACTTTTTGGTGCACTTTTAACTTTTCAAGTTAAAAGAAATTAAAAATAAATTTTAAGTTTTTAGAAACTCACAGGAAGCCTGATTTACAAATGTTAGCTTTAGAATGGAGTGAAGTAAGATAGTATTGACTTTTTTTGCTCTTAATACAATTAAGATGCCATGTGCCATACAACTAAATGCTCTATTGTAATGGAATGATTTTTGTTCTGTCCTACCTTTGGTAACCTAGAGGGGAAGTGGTATATAGAAATAGTAAATATTAGAAATATTAGAAATTAGACCAAATACTAAACCTCAGGCCATAAATCAGACTCAGATTTCCCAAGGTTTAGAGGTGGAGCTCTGATGTGGGTTTCTGCTGAGATCAGCTTAAGCAGAGAAGTTTATGCTGAGGTACGAATAACTGCTAGTTCCGTGTCTTCATAGGGGAAAAATTTGAAATCTCTCTCTCCTGGTCTGAATACAGATATGTTTAATATATGAAAAGTGCTAATTTCAGAAGCTTTTTATACCACCACACCTACCATTCCAGGTTAATTGTGAATATACTATTTAAACAAGAAGATGTACACAGGTGTACTTGAGAAATCCAATATTTTGCATGAAACATTCCAGAATCTTCAAACTATATAATCAAACTAAAAAATATAAAAATCCCTGGTTTAGATCAGGTTATAGAAGACAAAGTGTGAATATAGGAAACAAATAGTCCTTATGCAGAGTTTTGTTCATACACATATTTTGGGAGATTTTCTCAGTAGTCATCGTTTTCATTTGCAAGGACAGAAATGGTGAAATTGTCATTCGCCACATGCCATAGAAAAATAAAGTTTCATTCTTTCTGGCAGAAAAAAGGTGACAAGTAGCTTTAATATTTACTACGTGCTTTTTCATTGGTATGGTGTGAGGGTTTTCTGCTGACCTGTATGTCTCTTTTGATTGCAGCTAGCCAAATTCCGCAGTCTCCTGAGCACTGCTGAGGATGAGGTCGCCTGCTGCTTGCTGAGAAACTACCGACCTCCCCAGCCCTTAAAGGGACGAGAAGTCAGAAGAAATTAGAGTAAAGCCAGAGTAGTCTCCCTCTGAAACCAAAGGCTGAATTAATTTTAATAGTTAATACACTTTGTGATTTTTTGTTTGTTTGTTTGTTTTGTGAGTTGTTTTAACAAATAGGTGTTTTATTACTGGTTACCATGCAGTCATTTCTGACAGAGGCGTGTGTCCTGGGTTGTTGCAGGTTCATCAGTGTTAAGAGGTCTGACTGTGTTTGAGTGCATTGGTTTGGGAGCGTTGAGGCACTAGGGTTGGATGCACAGAGCTGGCAGTGCTGATCGCAAGGGTGAGGTGTGGTGAAGGAGTTGTCCAGAATTTGCCACCAAATTACTGAACAGGATCCCTGATATTACTGTCGGTGAAGGATGTTCTGAGATTATTCTTTCGGTCTCTAACACATTTAGCTTCTATATAAGACTTCACACTGTAATTCTGAAGAAAAAAATATTTTAAGCCTAATATCATTTCATTGCTGACTTCTACAATGTCATGCTTGTCTTCCTACAACAAGCAGTAATGACTAACAGGGTTTAAGTAAAACAAGATTATTCATATGATCCTGTTATTCTGACTGCTTCATAGCAGTAATGATGTGCTGATCGATTTTTTCCTTTAAAGCAAATAGTAAGGATTTTGTATATTGATGGATTAGGTATTCCTGAATTCCACCATGTATAGTGGTGAAATTGTCCTGAAACCTGAAAACTGCAAGGTGGAAGAGCACAGAGGGAACCGTTTGTTCCTAAATCCAGTCTGTTGCAGTTGGTGAACAGTAAGGGACCGTAACACTATATCCATGGAGCATCAGGCTCCTACCACTTAAAATCAGGAGGCAGAGGTAGCTGTTGCTCCAGCCCGTTTCATGCTTAGACGCGTTGCCTGCTGCAGTATGAATGAAACCCATGCCGCATACCTCACATCTTGCAGTGGAGCACAGCACTACTCAGGTGTGTAGTGTCTCCTAAGTACTGGCTGATGTTCTGCTGCCATAGCTGAACTTGTGTGGTTGCACTTACATTCCAAGACCAAAGATAGCAGTTAGAACTAGCCAAAGAAATCAGAATCAAGTCAAAATCTAATAAAAGGTCAGCCCTCAACAGCGATGCATTGAAACGTCTGGCTTTATGAATTGACTTGAGCGTGTGTTTCTCTCAGGAGCTTTTGTTATCTGAATATAATTGCTCATTTTACACAAAATTTATTTTTATTATTTTTAATGAACTTGCTATAGGATATAGCTTAGTATAGGATTAGATTTACCCTCAGATTGTGAGAACTAGGTAGTGAAAAACAGTGGTACCTGGAAGAGGCAGCTAGAGGTTACAGGGGCAGCACCTACCAGCAATCTCTGTAGTAATTCTGACCGGCTCATCTTTGATGACTGCTCTCCATGAATCTGAGGATTTTTATAGGTTTTCTAGGCTGTGCCTTTTACCTCAACAGGTCTTTTGATCTTAGATGGACAAACGAGGGAAATCTGAATCAGGATTGATTTTTTATCTTTATATACCTTCTTATAACTGAATAAATTAGACATAGAGACATAGATATTTAGCTTAGTTTAAGGTAGGTGGATTTTTTGTTTGTTTTCTCCTCCCCAGCATATAGCTACTATTGCTGCAAGGCCTCTCGATGCCTTCTGAATGTTTTCTGAAGGAAAGAACACAGTAGACCATGGGAGAAATAAAATATATTTGGCAGTGGCAGTAAGTACAAGCATTAACCAAAGGGGAAAAAATTCTAGGCACTTTTTGTTTTCTGGCATAGGGAGAAGAATGTAGCTGAAAAGACCTCAGGTTGGTTCTTTCTGAATGAGGACATCTGGGAAATGTGCGTGGGGAGAGCAGAAGTGTGTTGCGTGTTTTCATACCCTTTTTTAGGCTTAGTGTTGGATCTGATGTTTCCCTGTCATGTGAGTAGCTGCAGAATGTGGACAAAATGTTTACAGATTGCATGAAGGTTATGAAGTTTGTTTGCCTCAGAAGAGAAAGTAATAAGGCTACTGCTTTGTATCAGAAACAAAAGTTTTACATGTTTTTTACATATTGAAAACAGTGGAGTTGATCCACTGCTTTCATATTTATAAGGATTTTAGCAAAATAAAAAATGGATTTTATGAATGTGTCCTGTATTTTCTATTGAAGAGATTGAAATTTTACAGAGAAAGCTGCAGTTTTATAACTAGTGCCTCCAGCTCAAGTTTTGCAAAAAATTGTCACCCCTCATTTGAAGTCTGTATTTGGGCAGTGTAGTGTTAGGTATCTTTATTATCTCTCAAGTAAAATGTCTTTGGCAGTGGTAATACATGCAGTCATTTGTACATAAAGTTTCTGATAGCGCTTCTTTGAACTATTGACTATTTTTTATAGAGTTATGCAAGTAAGTTTTAGAAGACATCATTCACAGTAATTCTAATGGTGAGATGCCATGTTTTATTCATTAAGTACTTACTCTATGGACAAATGGCCTTTTCTGGGTGCCCGCAGTCTTTGTGAGACAGGAGGTAATGCTGAAGTGCTTAAACAAAAACGTTTCTAAATTAATGTTTTATTTCCTGTTTCTGTCAACCTCTCCATCATTCATGCCAAGTACAAGTTTTCACTGTGGTGGAACATTTGCACATCTGATCTGTGTTGGCTTCTCTCGTGCAGCAGTATTTAAGGACAGGGAATGTCTCTGACAGAGTACTGGGTTGTCGCGTGAAAACCGGTTCTCTGACTCAGCTTAACAGTACTGATGTGCTGCACAGCCAATTCCTGTGTCACTTGTATTGTAGCAAATTTCACCCTCATACCTGAGTACATAAATTTGAACAATTTCAGATGCTCATGACAGTTCCATTTTTCAGATGTTTAAAAAACCAGCACTTTGACATTTTTGAGGGAAAAAAGGAACCCAGTCATCCTTGGTGTTTTTCAGAGAGTTTGTTCTTGATTTCTGTTTTTCCTTTGTCCTGTTTAAACTCCAGCTGCTTATGTAGTTTGTGATTTCATGAATAAGCAGTTTATGTGGAAATCGCCAAGAATCTCAGCACCCAAACTTATATTCCAAAATCATTTTAAAGCTGTCATTGTAGAAGGCATAGGTACCTATGTATGAATAGCTGAAAGAATCCTGTGTCCCCAGGCCTGCAGATAGCAACGACAATCCAAAAATTGCTGAAGACTATTTATATAGCATTTGTTACCTATTTAATTGCCAATACAGTTATAAATAAGAGCAATATCTTACTGCTGTATGAAACTAAATAATACAAGAGTCATGGTACTCTGCTATTCAATAACATATTAATTTTTAAGTCTGTTAAAAATGTCTGTAGAGACTACCCAAAGAACTTCCAGCCTGTTGGCCCAATACCTAAAAGAAACCTTGAATTTCTCAAAGCAGTTTAGCTCATCTTCCTGACTGGTTCAGGGGACCTTTGTATGAGGAGCAAAGCCCTTCGTGAATGTCTGCTGCAGCAAACCTGTTTGACCAAATTAGTTTTGAACTGGATGATACAGAGCAATGATTGTATATGACAAAATAAAAGCAAAACACTATTTACTAATTAACATTATTTCAGTAGCCGTAACATGGTGTGTGGTGTTTTCAGCAGGTGTCCTGAGCAAATCCTTGAAATATTCTCTTCTGTACTCACAGTCTGATGGTATTAATATAATTACTCTTCCTACGTATTGTTCCTAAAATGTTTAGCAACTACACTAAACCACCTATGTATATATTCTGTCTGTATATATGTTTATAAGTAAATACACAATATATGATATACATGTTATGTGTATGTATATATACACACACCGTAGAGTACACAGGGAGAGCTGGATCATGACTCTAGAGCACAGCAGATTTTGTCGAGTCCTATGGAACTGAGCTGTCACTGGACTCCACCAACCTCTTGAAGTCTGCAGACAGGGTCCTGTGCCCAGAGTGGCCTCGGTTTTGGTGTGTGGATGGTGTCAGGGATAGCCACACTCAGTAGGCAGCTATGTGGGAATGCTAAATATACGGTGTTGAGATGATGCTACCCCAGCAGATACTGTGTCTTCTGGATGCTGGAGATGCCCAGCACTCTTAAATGCACCAGCAAATGTACTGATGATACAAAACCTTCTATTTTGACATATACTCTGGAGACAGAGGAATGATTGAGGACAGGGATATTGGGTTTGAAAAGATAATAGCGGACTAAACTACATTCAGTAATTTAAAATGTTGAACTGACTGTGAACAACTGAGCAGTGAGAACTGGAGAAGAAGAAGAGAAATGCCAAAGACAGAACAAACCTTCTGATAGAAAAAGAGGCCCTCTGCAGATTGCTTTTGACGGTAGATGTCACTGTAAATAAGGCAATAGTCTGGGTGTCGCCTTCCCACTGACGACAGCTGGAATGACACTCACAGTGTCCTGAAGTCTCAGCCTGTGGAAGAAGAGTATGGAACATAACTCACGTGTTAAGGATGTGCTGTTGATTGTGACTTTACTCCCTTTCTTAAAAGTGAAACATGGATTATGAAAAAAAAAGATTACTTTCAGATATTAGCAAAAGATGTTCACGTTTAAAAGATCATATTTAGGTGAATCTGTGCATTCAAATGCTCCCCTGTTTCCTATAAGCAATTAGCCTCACCTAGTTCTACACGTCTAAAAACCACACGCCAGAAACAACCACTTGTTGGTGCAAGGTAAGTTTTTCAGTGTTTGCTTCAAGCTGGAAGTTTCCCCAGCTGTTAAAAAAAAAAAACAAACAAAAAAACCATCTAAGTCAGTTGTGTATAAGGAGCCTGGACTGTGCATGGCCACGTCAGTGCTGCCAAGGAGGTTCTGGAGGTCCAGCATGGTCTGGCTTGGCTGGACTTCTCAGAGCACATGGGAAGCCGCTGGGTAGAGCATGGGCAGCAGGTTGGACTCTGCTGGTGCCTGAAGCTCTGGGAGCAAGTTCTGTGCAAGGGCAAGTTCACACATGCAGTAAATACAACTGAGTGTAGGTGATCATCATTGAGCAGTTTTTTTGCAAAGGGAACAGTAAAGATTCATATAGACAATCTGACCAACTATTTGAAACCAGCTTCTGCTGATGAATTTGCTTCAGCTGTGGCACCACTCTTGCCTCACTCTCTGTGTGAGGTCCCAGAAAACATTTGCCTACCTGTCTCTTGGTTATGAGCTATCTAAATATCACTTCTAGGACTGAAGACAGGCTTCTTGGTTCACACAAGCACTCTGTAAATGTATGTTAGGTGGAAAAAGATCTTCACCACTACAGAAAGATGAGAATTGTAACTATAGGTGGGAAAATGCACTACCAAAATGGTCTTCTCTGGCCTGCTTCTTCTTTTTTTCTTTCTTTTTTTTTAATTATTTATTGGATAACTATAATTTTTACTCCTCTGGATTTCACCCTCTATGTCAGTGTACAGAGGGTACGTACAGCCTTAACAGCCCCCACCTCTGGGCTATGGCAATCAGGAAGTAATCTAGTAATCTAGCCCTGCAGCACAGCCATCTAGCAGGGGAGTGGGAACACCCAGGATATCAGAGCTGAACAGCACTCAGGTATGCACACAGCTTCAGTGAGATACTGCTTAAATAATACAGAAGTCTCATGATTGCACTTCACTTCGCCCTAGTGACTGGCACTGTGTTGCATTATGACAATGTCTTCAGGGGTGTTTGCAGAGTCACTTCTACTAAGATCCTACTATAAGGGGTTGAGATTAAAAAAAAAGATTAAACTGAAGAATTTTCTCATCTTACATCCAATAATTCATGCTAAGAGGAAAATGTGAATAACTGGACTGCTTTGTATTGAAATAGAGAAAGCTCCATTTCATTTTCTGAAAAGTGTGTATTGCTGTTTAGTTACACTTTACATATTGTTACTTATATGTCTGTACTGGACTTCTTTTCTGTTGTGGGTTAAAGCTATACTCAGCCTCTTCAAAGTCAGTATTCATCCCAGTCTGGGCACTGGGTCAACTATTCAGCATGCAGGTCTTTGAGTGCTAAGATGTGCTTCAGTTCTAGTACTTAGCACTCTTGCATTGGTAGGCACTGTACAAACATTAGCTCATGCTTCTTACTGGCACCAAGAGTTACCATTCTCTTTGGCAAGGAAAAAGCTACCCAGCCAAGGTATAAAACCACTAACCAAATGAACGGCTAGATATTTAAAAAGAAATAGCTTAGTTGCATATTCTTGTTGCTATCACTTTATTTTGTGCATTTACAGAGAGGCATAATATCACACCCATAATGTGAGTACAATCCAGTTAGAGCAGTGAAGTGTTCATGTTAAAAGCCAGTGTTGCTGCCCATCAAGACACCTTCAGAGGCAACAAGGATCCCTCGGGCTGAGCATGGAAAGGATGCCTACTTCTTGAATGAGTGTGTGAACTACCAACATCCCCTGCTTCTCCAGTGGGAAACGGGGTGTATCTGCTGTGCTTTGCAGAGAACTTAATAGCTGCGCCTATTGTGGTAAATAAAACAAGCCAGGGCCCACTTTCCAGCCCTGGAACAAGGGTTGTAACAAGTCTTGAGTCCATACAACTGATCTTTCCTGCATACTTTCCTCCATACAGTCTATTAGGGAGTATCATTTCACCCAGTTTGGGCCCTCTCGCAGAAGGGTCTAGCTGACATTCGCCAAAATCATGCTGGGGAGCTTCCACTTGACCATGGCCAAGTCCTGTCCCTCTCGTTGCTTGCGTGGGCATGGCTAACACTTCTGGTCTGTGCTAGGAGTGCCATGTGCAGCAGCATGACCCAGGGCTTCACCAGCACCTCTCTCCTTTCTGAATCCCACTGGAGCAGCTGCGTGACACCTTGTCCCCACTCAGTCTGGACACTTAAGTCTCCATAAGCTGGCTGCTCTGTGGGCACCACTGCACATGGTATTCCTGTGTGACAGTGGTATTTAGATGTCTCGTAAATGAGAGAGGCAGGCTGGCATCTGCTTTCTGGAGTTCTCTACCGAATTTAGCCACTGGCATTCATCCTAAGTTTCATTACGGGTGCCAAAATGCATCTTCTGAATCCTATTGTAAGCCTTTCTTGTGCCTCTCCATATTTGCAAAACAGGTGGATTGATGCTTCATCAGTCTCTTGTCTTTCAGCAGAAATTAAAGGTTTTTGTGACTTCTGCATCACAGAAGCCAGCACATAAGTGAATGCTGATTTAACTATGGAAACAGCCAGCTTTGTTAAGTATGTGGTCAAACTAGAACCAACGGGCCCTGTGGTCAAAGCCAGGACCATGCAGGTGAGATTAAGCAGGATAGGAACAGGCAGAAATTGAGCCCCCGCTTTGTCCTCTGTGAGGAAAGAGGAGCCTTCTGGTTTGCAGCCTGGAAAACTGGATACGTAGAAGTTGACTTTAGGTCAGGAGCAGGTCACATATCTGTCATGGGAAGAGCAGTGGAAAGTGATTTTGGAAAGCTGTGGTTTAATGGTAGGTTTGTTCTAGGGGATTGAGCCACCTCTAGCATGGGAGCCCTGCACAGAAACTCTGTTCTGTTCCTAACTTTGCACCACTTTTCTTTGTGGCTTTGCAGTAGTCACATCAAGTCACTGTTTTCAAATGGTACTTAACTCTTGTTTCACCATTTAAAAAGAAGCTTTTAATTTGCTTGAAGTACTGAATACCTAAGAGATTTCCTAGTTAATGGAAGCGCCAGCCCTGTGGCAAGCTGGGTCACTTCTGTTGTGACATTTAGAGATTTCAAAGCATAAACTTTGGGAACAAAAGCTCAGCAGTAGCTGCTGAGTTTTGCCATTAATCTAACCATCCTATTGGAATAACTATATCCCTGTGTGCTTGCAGACCCACAGAAGAACATGAGTATGAACGCTCTGTATGTCACAGCCTTGAACACAATTAGGTTTTAAGATATACTCCTTTATACTCACAATATTGTTTTGTTGAGTCATTTACTTGAACTTAGTCTATGCTTCCTTCACAACTGGCCCAACTTGCCGTAGTGTCACAGAAATGAGATTTCAGTAACAGGTCTAGAGCTTGATCTCCTGTAGGCAAATGTCTGGTCTTGCACCTGCTTGAGCCAAATATCTGTTCTCAGTCTCCCTCTCATCCATCAGATAAGCTGCAATGAGTTAAAATGTCACTTGAAGAAAGAAATAAGCATACAACAAATACTTGGAAGGAGGGCTAAAGGATGACAGGAAAGGTCAGCAATGTTCATACCAGGAAAACCATGGAGGCCAGAAGCAGGATACAAGTGAGATGAGAAACAGTTCTGTAGGTCTTGGCAGAGCTTTCCTTTGCAATAATTGTCTAAAGCTGTCTGGAGGCTTCCCCTGGAGCTTTTCTCTCCTTTGTCCCTATAACGAAAGAATCCATGTTACAAACTTTGCTGTGGGATATGTAATGGAAATGCAACACGCAACATAGTTAGCCGGCAGCCTTGGAAAATGCTGCCTAATGTTAATCCTACAGGACTTGTTCAAGGAATGAAGCCACTCTGAAGTTGGAGTGTGACCTTTACAGGCATTCCTCTTGCATATATACATTTTCACAGACACAATGGCTCCATTGGACCATGCCTCCAAAGTATGTTGCCATTGCGAAAAAGGCTTGTACGGTTCCATGAAGATAATTAAGAAACAAGGATCTGTGAAAAGATACTAGGCCACGCTTCACAACAGTGCGAATCAGTGGAAGAGTGCACAGTTTGGTGAGGGACAGAGGAGGAAGACGTGCAGATCTGGCCACCCTCAGAGGACTGCAGGGAAGCCTAATTGCTTGCACAGAAGCAGCTGTGGATGTCCCCCTCCTTGCTTTACCTCATGGGGAACCTCCTGATAAGACAGAGGTGTTGTCAGTTGCTGACAGCTTTTTGTGCCACTACTACCAAATCTGTCCTGACACATTTTTCAAGGGTAAATCTAAACGTTTCCTGACAGCAGGTTGTTGCTGTGCCAGGGGTTAGTGTCTCCTTATCATGAGGAAGCAGTCTGGTTTCAAGGGGTGGCCCAGATGACCAGATTGCCCCGGCCTTCCACTTTCTCTTGATTAACACCCCTCCAGAAGGAGCGAGTTTACAGCAGGGCAGGAACGGGTATGTTCAGAGGTAACATTTATAAAAGTATTGGCAGTGCATGACTTGGTCTTTTATGTTGGCTCATATTATGACATTGCTCTGGTAACGGAACATCCCAGTAGAGATGAGGTTTTATTGCATTAGATTTTGTCATGACAGACTCTATTTTTTTCCAGTCTTTCAGGCTCATTCACTGCTTTGTCCTGTTCGACTTCAGTCAACAGGCGGTTTGCTAAAGATCTCAGCGAGGATAAGGGCAGCTACATCATCACCACAAATCAAATATATGGTGTCTCAAAAAAGCATGTCCTCACGCTGCCAGGATTCCTGCGCGGGTCTGATGTTTTTGTGACCAAAAGATCAAACACACTGCTTGAGAAACTGCCTTATGCTACGCTGATGAAGGCCATGCTTGCCTGTGTGGGGGTGAGCCCTGCGGCGGGTGAGCCCCCCGGCCAGCAGCCCTGGCCGGGGCTGAATTTGGGGTGCAGCTGCAGCCAGGCGCTGCAGCGGGCCGTGCTCTGCGGCGGCGTGTCGGCAGATGCGCTGCCCCCCGCCCCACCATATCTGGTTACTGAGCACGGCTCTGGCAGCCGTCATCCCGCCCGCCACATACACCAAGACCCGGGCATGCGACATGCTCAGCCACCCCTCAGCCATCCTCAGGTTTCTCTTGCTTGGGCAGGCTGGATTTAAGCTCAGGGGTGTCCTGAGGAGGGGTAAATGCTGTTCCAAGGGTATGCGAAGAATGAAGCTGAAACCCCTCTGGGATGGGAAAAGAGAGGGAAGCTTGGGTCTTTGCCAGCTCGCTTTTAAATTTCCACCCTGAACTCTGTGTGTGTATATTTATAAGAAAATAAAGTAGAGGCTACACATTGCCCAATACAGCAAATACCAGGGACAAGATATTACAACCTCTGGATTTCACAGATTTATCCAAATGTGAGCAGTAGCTCTCCACATACAAAATAGGAAGCGAACGTAATGGATATCTAAAAGGGGATGATCAGGTGGCAATAGTTTGGTGGTGAGGGAAGTGCTCGTTTCAGGCGGCAGTAACAGAAAGTGCTGCTGCTGTTACCACTCCCAAAATGGCACAGCTTGGTCCTGCATCCACCCAGGCTCCCTGGATCCCAGCAGGCCAGCGCCCCACGGCAGCGCTGTGTTTTGGTCATCTGCTGGAAGCAACCGGGATGCCTTGGGGACAAAGGGCACCTTGTCCCTCAGGGGAGCAGCTGCCTTGTTGTCACCCTTCTGAGAGGAACCTTACGCCTTTGGTGGACTTGGCTGCAATGGATAGCTCTTAAAGAAATCAGTCACAGTATACTGTACTGGCATGAACAATCCCATTGGTGTATATTTCCTATGCATACACTATTTAGGCTGAGCTGGTTCTAGCTACGCTATGGTGAAATTTGTGGCAAAAATGTTTGTTGATTTTAAAGTTTTTATGGTGTGATCTCTTGGTTACCTCAGTGCATTGCAAAAGACTTAATGGCTTAAGTGGTCAAAAAATAAATGCATTTTATGTGAGCTCTGTGCTCATGCAGAAAAACTTGAATAAGGCATGCAAAGAAGCTATAATGCATTACCATAGCATAGGCAGCAGTATACCATTAACCCTGGTGGGATTTTTTTAGCATTTCTTTTTCTTTTCTTTTCTGTGGTAAATAACGTAATCAAGAAATTCAGAATAGCTAGATAATGTGTTGATATTGACAAGCAGTTTTGTTTGAAAAACAATTCTTAAAGTTTCAGGATGTGGTATTACATCTGGAAGTTTTCTAAATGGTTTGCTGTGACTGACTTAAAAATTAAGTGGTTTCTTCCACTGCCCAATGTTGTTGCTAGCTGATTTGAAGTCCCACGTTTCCCATCCTGTGCCATTGGGCTTGCTCAGCACTGGAGCCCTGCATTTCTGTGCCTGTTATAGATGGGATTAAAGATGCAGAGGATTCCCAGAAAGTCTTGTGAAAGAAGTGAGACTTGTTGTATGAGGTCTTACCTTTTCCAAAAGATCTACAGAGCCTACAGTAAAAGCCCTAAGCTATATCAGGAGTTATTACCTAGGCCTGCTCATGCTATCTCTCTCATCTACAGGGTTTATCTGGGCATTCTCAAAGTACACTTACCAGCTGACACCTTTGTGGTTATAACAGTACACTTCTTCCCTTGAGGGAAAAGTTGAACTAGGAAGGATTTTATAAAGAAAAAATGAATGTGGAACATTAATCAACCTAGTTTTCTCTTATAACCCCAACAAAGGAGTCCTAGTTAAGGTGCCCAACAGAGGTGAAGATGGAAGGGATTGCTGGAGCCTGTCCTGGAGCCCATTCTGCTAATCAGATGCTAAATGCTAACTACTTTTTCAGAGCTCTGGAGCTACGCAAGGGAACTTTATTTTAGCAGAGTTACTGTATTTTGAAAGCCTTTGCAAGATGAGAAGAAGCTTAGCAGAAGTTCTCTAGATGAGTTGTGTCTGTGGTATCTCGCATTTGCCTGTTTGTCATTTGAGACTAAAGGTGATTTACTGTGGGGTTTGGCTATTGACACACAGCACACAGATACCAACATTTTTATATAAAAATAAAATACTGAGCAGCAAATGAGGAAATTATTCATTCTGGTAAAAGGCAGAAGCAGTATTCTTAAAATTAGCCTTAAAATATTTATGGTTTTCTGTTTGTTTCCTCAAGTCTTTGGCATTGAGAAATCACTCATTCAAACTACTGGCACTGGGAAATTTTCCCTTCCATCTCCTTTATATTGCCAGCAACTGCCATTAGATGTCAATGAAGTGATAGCTTTATGTCGGAAAATAAAATCCTTTTTGTTTTTTTGTTTGTATTTTGTTCTCTTTCCTTGCTATACAGGTAAGAGATCTCTCCTTCACCGGTAGGCAAAGTCTAGAGATACTATGAAATGACCTTGCCTTTCCTTGATCAAGTCAGACATTTCCTCTGCCTTGCCATTTCCTAGCCTATGAATTGCTTATTTATTTTCTTGGCTGTTGTAATCAGGTCCATTTGATTTTCACAGTTGTTCCTACTTGCTATTTTCACTTGTATTTTATTAAAGTAACTTTCTGAAGGAGTTACACAGAAAGAAGCAGGGTAACATCATTTATGTTGGAGATGAACTTGAGACAAACCCGTAGATACAGCTGCCCACATCCCGTCACCCTTGTGCACACATGCAAAGGTCTTTAAATGATGGAACCCGCAGCTCTGCAGCTCAGGCCTAATCTAAATCAGGGAAATTATATCTTGGGACAATAGTTAGAGCGCTTTTTTAATAGACTTTGAATGAAACAGATTTGTATAGGAAGCTGTTGTTCTGCCTAACAGATTTGTTGCCATTTCTCAAATGTGTGTCTGTTGTGGTCTGTTTGTGAATTTTAATTTTTTCCCATCACAAGGAAGATGCCTCCTCCAAAACCAAAGTGATATAGCTGTGCCTCTGTTCTCACTTTTCCCACAGGCACCATCAGATTCTTTTCTGGAGAACTGAGAGGATTGAAAATGGTTATTTTCCTGTTCACGGCTGTTAAAGGGATGATGCAGTTCTTGTACTAAGGCAGAGACAAATGGTGTGGCTTCAGGATCATTCATTAAGAAGGTATCAGTTATCTGAGGGAATTATTGGCCTCTTTGTAATTCTTTTTGTAAGCTTATGAACAGAAAGAGGCATTTTACTGGCTTTGCTTATTAAGGTAATAGGAATAGGTATTACTAATAAAGATGGCAGGAAATCTGACTGAATGTTGATTTGTCTGCTTTTTAATTAGCACAGAAGCAGAGACTGCTTTTGAATACTGAGGTCCTCATTCCCATGCTCATGGATGATCTCCCATTTTGTTAATGATTCTGCATCAGGGATTGATATTATTAGGAAAGAAGCTCTTCTGACAAAAGGGAGATTCTTGTTCATAAAGGTGGAGGTCTCAGACTAAGCTGAAGTATTGCATTTTAGCTGCCATGTTTGTGCTTACTCTTCTGTACTTGCAATTAACATTTTCCCCTTAATTCCAAGACAGGAGAATAAAACTAAATTATCTTTCCATTATTTCTGGTGTAAATTGCTTGTGATATCTGAAAACCTACTTCATACAGAAAGTTAGCTGTAAATGTGGCACCTGTTTTGCAATGGAATAAAGAAATATCTTGGTATGATTTTATTGTATTTCTTACAAATGCATTGCATCAAAGTAAGTTAGTCTTGACTTCTGTCATCATGCTTAACAGGCTAATGGCAAAAGACAGCAAGGATGCATAAACCAGGCAGGTATAAGGTAATCTGATTGGGGCAAGTTATTGGTTATTCATTTCACATGTTTTGTTATGATAATTGTTGCCACTACATTATGGTGGTGAGTCACAGACCAAGGCCTTATTGATCCTGTTGCTAGATACACACGCTGGTTAGCTGAAAAGGTGAACCTAGGAGTACGTCTCACTGAATGCAGCTCACTGCAGCAGAGGTGGCATTTTCCATACAAAGCAATCCAGCTTTTGAGTATGTTGGGAATATGGATTTGAAAAATGTCTTTAATTTACAGAGGAAGTGTGAGGCACTGTAAATGCTTACAGCACTGCTTTTACTGTATAGTCAAGGGCATGCAAATGTTAAAGAAGAAACTGTATCTGTAGCAACATGTGCTGCAAAACCCCAACAGATAATAGTCACGTAATTTAGTGAAGGTACTTCATCATTTCAGTCAAATAACATTTAAGTTACATAATGGGGTCAACCGGAAACCCCATTTCTGTTCTAATGCTTTACGTTTGTATCCTTGTAAAGTCTGACTTTATCTTCTTCAGACCTTTGCCCCTGCTGGCTATTAAATTATTCAGTTGTCACTGCCAGTGCCATTTGCAAAGCTGAGTACTGCTCTGCTTAAGAAAGAGTGAAACTGGTGCTGTAAGTGTGACTTAGGTGTACAGCTAGACCAAGGTGCATTCCTTTCCTGTGGACATATGTCTAATAATCCTTTATTAGGTCTGCCAGTGAAATAAACCAGCAGTTATCATATAATTTCTTTTAAAATACTGATAGCATAGCACTGTTACAATACTGCTTCATGTCAAAGCACTTTCTTTATTAATTTAGTTTTAATCTGGCATGTATCAGCTAAACTAGAAAAAGAAAACATTTTTATTAGCCAAATCAACAACAACGCATTAGTAATTGCCTTTAACAGTAGCAATTTCACTGCAAAAAGCAACAGACAGCTCATACAGTTGCATAAACTCTTCTCGTGGGAAGCTGCATACTAATAAATTTCATTCTGAACTTTGCTTCTTATCACCATGGTTTACTTAGTACATCAGAAGGAATGTGATTCATTAAATAATTTAAAGTACATTTCACTGTTAGAAGTCTTGCATTGAAACAGATCAGTTGCCTGCCACAAAAAGATATAGATTAAAAGTAGTAAAAGCATTAGCCAAATGCCACAGTGAATTGCAACAGCTTCTGGCAGGACAGGAATATTGCAGCTAAGGACATATGCATGTTGTTATTTCTTTCATAGATTTTTCCATAGTCTTTGTCTGGATGCGTTGCTAAACTGTGGTCCAGATTTGCTTTTGTTGTCTGGAATTAGCCTCTCACCACTCTGCCTTTCAGCAGTTGGGGTTGCCAGTGATTGCTCAGTATGGGACAAGGTGCTTCCCCTTCTGCGAAAGACCAGATCGTGTGGAATTAAGCCAGCTAAATGGAGGAAGGAAGGAAGGGGTATATTTAGCTTTTGACTTTTGAACTGCATATTAGTGAGAAATCATTATACTTTCCAAGTAACTTTCTATTCTTTAAAAAAATTAAGCTTCATAACGGTGAATTAATCCAGTGGTGTGTCAGGATTTATGCTGCCACAGAAGTACTGGAACAAACAACTCTTTTTGAATATCCTATTTATTCCTATATCCAGCTATCACAGAAACTTTTAGATACCGGTAACACTTGGTTATCACCTATGTAAATAAACTGGGGTTTGATAAATTAAAATTATTGCCAATTGTGAAAATAAAACCCAATGCCTTAGAACTAATTCAACTTTGCTTTATATGTTGCTTTTTATCTTAAACTATCTGTACTTAATTTCTGTTCCCTATACACTGAGTAGCCCAATTAATAAGAAATATTAAGGATCTTCATATGAAGTACTTAACTAACCTTATCTGGAAAGATATTAATTCAAACTTCTTTGGAAGGACAGATGGCAATAACTGAATTGTGTAAGAAAATTTTGTAAGAGTTTAGAACAGAAAGAATACTTACATTGAAAAGGCCAGTGAGGGATATTTAACTTGTCCTACAGACATTGTTAGGAAATAATGCAATAATAAAGCAATTGGTACAGCTCCTAACCACTCTACAATAGCACTGAATGGAGAACTATAGCTGTTTGGTCTTGTGGCACATCACAAAACTCCCTGCTCAGGCAGGTTTCCGGCTGAGATTTGATGAGAATATGAATTTCTTTTGGGGAGTCTTGTAGGAATGAAGATGGAAAGAATTCATCTTTGTTGCCTGGCTTCTGCTTTAGGAGACACACAAGGAAGTTTAAATAAGCAAATCACCTTTACTAGAGCAATGGAAGCAACTCCACTAATCTGAAGTCATCTTATTTCAATTCACTTAAGACTTTGTAAGATGTGAGTAGCCTGACCTGGCTAAGGCAGAATCATAAAAATTTATTAACAGCAATAATGTGGTGTAAAGGTAGTACTCATTTTACAGTACAAATGAGACAAATAAACCTGAAACAATACAGCAACACAATGTAAAGTGATAATGTTCCTGAAACTAAAAGATGAGAAGGGTCTTGTTCTTTGTAATACCATACCTGCTCTGAGGTGATAGTAATTGGCTCTTTAAGGATAATCCAGATGACACTGTCATGGAGGGGAGGATGAATCAGAGCCACTGTAGATCCAGTAATAACTGTATTTAGAATATTTAGGCAGTAGGCCTGAAGGACGAAAATTGCAAAAGCAAACTTGTTTACCCTGTGGGAAATACGCTGGGTTAATGAAACCCATGAGTAAAATAGGATTTACATCTCAGTCTACAAGTGAGTGTGTTGCTAAATCAGAGGAGGAAATTTCAAAACTCCAGTGTTTTCTCATAGTATTAGAGGTGAGTTTCTTGCCCTGGTGATACATTTGATGCTGAGATACATCTAAGCTATCACTGCTGACAATGAGCAGTGTCACTCCAAAAACAAAACACAGAACAGCTTCCCCCCACCAAATGGTATCATGTACCAAAGAGTTCAGTCATCACTGACTAAATGGTTGTGGGGTTTGTTTGTTTGTTTGTTTGTTTTCAAAATACTGAACTCTGTGCTCCTGAACAAGCAAAACACTTCTGTGTATAATTTTCAGCTGTCTGTTGAAGCTAAAGGGAAAATCATGCACATTGATAATGTTTGCATCTTCAGGGTCAAACTCTACACTCCTTTTTAAAATCCTGTGGGAGATGCTGTATTGTTTTTTTAACATACTTCACTAAAATTCAGATATTCAGATTCTATCTCTGCCTATCCTGTGCCTTTATGAGAGGCTTGGTGGGTATAGTCATTGTAAGTAAGCAAGACAGCTTAAGAAAAGTGCAGTTCTGGTGTTATTTCTCCCCTTTTTTCCTTTCCTTTAACTAAGAAAAACTTGAGTTTGGTTACTGTAAGTCTGTGTTGGTGATGGATACCAGGGGTAATTTTAAATAGACAGACAGATGGATGGAAGTGTAGGATTAGGTAGGAATCTTACACAAAGAGCCCATAGCCGTCTACAGGGTGGAGCCCCACAATACAAAATATCTTATGGGATCCCATAAACTCATGTCCAGGATCATACTTTCAGCTCCTACATCTCAACAGCCTCCTTCCGCTGAAACCCTGCATTATTGTGAAGTCTTCAAAAAGGCAGATGAAACACTGTGTAGCTTTTAATTTAACTACTCTATATATTATCATGATCAGGCTATGATGACGTTTACTTCAGTCTTTACTGAATCCAAGGCCTTCAAGACACCCTTCAGGTTCTCATTGCATAAGCCAAGCTGTAAATAAAAGAATACTTTAAAATCCTAAATACATAACAATAGTATTAGTCTGACAGAATCAAGAATAAGAGTATGCTTTATAAATGTTCATTAGTTTAGCTTTGCAAACCCACTATGAATGAGGCAAAATTTAGAACTTTTGAGGAAACAATGGGAAGTTTTGCTTCTGCTTTAGAAAGTAATGCAAACAGTAGTGTGAAAATAGTCTGTGGTTCAGAAGTATATGATTGCTTTGATCATATGTGCTCAGCCTTGAAATTCACTTTGAAAGTATTCAGCGAGATGGTTTTGCTGGTATCTTTTTTGCAATGTGAACTATGAGTAATTATATTTCAGCAGTACATAACAATATATAATATTATTTTATGATACTTCCTTAATATAAAAAAGTCCTTAATAATAAGGAATTCTTTTTCCTGCCTCAATAGCGTTTGAAAGGCTAAATATGTCATATGTATGGATCTAAGATTTCTTGGAGTTCTGATTTAGCTTTTTTTTCTGATTGATAGACAGTAATAGCACATGGGACTCGAACCATCTATCTGTGAAAGTTTACATTGCTGTAAATGGAGTGGAAAACAAACATAGAATGTGCAAGCATTGCCTGTTACAAAGGTGGGCAAAACACCTCAAGCTCACTAGCACCCATGCTTTAAAACACAGCTGCTCAAGGGCCTGTGGATGAGAAGGGGATTTGGGTAAAACATCCATGTAGCAGCATGGGCAAAGTTGGAAATACGGGCTAAATCAGGGTAAGGGACAGTCATCTCCACCAATTTTACACAAATAATAAGTGTTTTTCCTAGTCCTCATCACTGACTGCAGTTTTAGTAAGGAAAGGGAAGATTGACATGTGTTTTCAGTATGTCAGTAACTGACCTTCAGGACAACAGTGACAATTGCCAAGCCATCTGGTTTGTTAAAAGCCTCAGCTACATTTGAATACTTGTCTGCATTCCAGAGAATGAGATGACACTAAAAAGCAATTGACAGGTTCATTTTTGCTGGTTCTATTACAAAGAAATGCCGCCATAGAGTGAAATAGTTAGAAATGCCACTGCACATTTAGGGTCTGACCGTGAAACTGAGAACATGCTTGTGGACGCCTGCAGATTTATGGTGTTTTGCTGAATTGCCCTGGCATTGTCAGGACTCATACCCAGGCTTTATCTTGGGGTAGGCAGAACTGCACATATTCCTGAAAGCAGTTTAGAGGTAAGTACACAGAGATGTGGAAAATCACAGCTTACAAGGGACATTTTTTTTCTAACTCTATTGCTAACAGTCTCCTGTGTATGCTTTTATTTCCATGCCTTTAAAAATGTAATACATTACTTAGCATTTTGAGGAGTGTAACCACTTTGTTATACAGCATGCAATATTTATTCACAATAGTCTCATTTACTGCAAAAGATTGAAGGTATGGCCATGAACATCATGGCTGTGGATGGTTTATATTCAACACAGATCTTTCAACCAGTATTTGACAGTATTTGCTTTAATAGGGTTTTAAGGAACTTTTGTTCAGCTTAGTATGTTGCATATTGCATTGTGAGCTATTTTTTTGTGAAATATAAATATCCAAAACTTACAGAACTTGGAAATCATAAGAATTTCTTAAAATGCCTTCTCATCTATGAATATGCTTACCAATTACTTAGCAACTATGTAACTCTATGGCAATAGTCTGGTCCTGGATTATTTGCATAATGTTTCAGAAACATAGTCACAAAAAATATCAAAACTTATAAAATGCAAGAAGGAGATCCTAAAATAGAGAAACAGAACATGGAAATTTTCATATAATGCACATAATCTTAAAATTGTGATTTACATAATTTTTTTAAAAAAATCTGGTATTTTTTAAAGCTGAATTGCTGTCTTTTCAACTTACCATCTTAACTGTTTCAACTTATTTTAAACTATTGATTCAAAGCAAACTAATAAACACTTAATCGTGTGCTGTTTAAACACAGCTTAAGTGCACTATTGCACTATCTCTTTACAGCAGAAAGCAATTCTAAAGGGACACCCCTTTCTTGTCTTGGCTGTATCAAATGAGATAGCTTTACACTCTCTACAGTGGAAAATTTCCTATTAGGAACACACTTCTGGCTATGTGTTCCTAATGCCTAAATTAAAAATGTGTAATCCATCCCATTAGTTTGTCATGTTGTAATGTTCCTAAAATCTAAAAAGCTGCCAAAGATAACATTACACGGATTGAACATGAATTATTTGTTGGCATGTTGATGACTATTAGCAGGACACTAAGACACTGGAAAATGAATAAAATCTGTTACTTTAGAGGTGGTTTTTAATTTTTGTAAAAAGAACCTTGTACTTGACATTTGCTGGGGCCCTTACTAAACAGCTTTTTTACTTCTTTCTCTTCATTAATTTCTTCTGGGTTTCCTTTTTTTCTGTTCTTGAAAAGTCAGAAAAAAACCACCTTACAGTGATCAGCATACTTGTAGCTTTGAGGAGATCCAGCTACTACTGTAGTGGGGTACTGGGTGATCAGACTCTCTAAAAAGCAGTTGATTTAGTATTAAGCTGAAGGTACTTTTACAGCTGACGTTTACATTTAGCAGATGTTACTTACTTTTACACCTGCACCTTTCAGCCCTATTTCAATATTTAAAGATGGATTTAGATTATCTAAATTTTTATTAATAAGTACTGAGCACAAAACCCAATTTGCTCTTGCAGAGTCAGCTTTGCAGACACAGAGATGGTATTGCTTTTGCAAAATAAAATAACTATAAAAGCTATCTACATATGCCTTTTTTTTTCTTTTCTTTTTTTTTTTTTTTACCCCTAGGGATGATATGTGTGACTGGACTTCGAAAACCTGACTTTAACTTTTCTTTTATTGACTCTGCCTCTGAGGTGTATTTCCTTCTATCCACTGTGTGCTCTGAGTCTTACTCATCCATTTGGCCCCCATAGAAATGAAACTGCTGCAATCTATATGTTTCGTTGAGAGGTCTGCCAGCAAATGCATGAAGTATGGTAAAAATATCAATCAATTAAGTCTTCCTGACAGGCAAATTATAGATTTCAAAGATTTTATAACATGCAAGCAGTTTCCTCCATGTTAAAATATTAACGTGATTTGATACTAGACTATTTTTAAACATCTGGAGAAAAAGAAAACAAACAACAGTTTGTGCAATTAAGCCAAAGGTATTTAAGGTTTTAATTCCAGGTATACACATGAGTGTATTGGCAAATCTGCATGTCTGCTCAATACAGGTACAAAGTTCAGGTAAAATATTTGTGAATACACGTTTTACTCCAGAGAGAAAACAAAAGAAAAAATAATGCCGAAAACCAGCAGCTTGCCAGAAACAGTAATTGGATTTTAATAACTGCAGAACAAATTGTCCTACCTCATGGAATTCACTTCATGCTAAAATTTGTGGTATTTATGACAGCATTTTAAAGGTCTCTTTCTTCATAGAACTAACAGTTAATAGGTACTTGATGTTTTCTGAATTTAGATTATGAGATGCCACAAAGGTACTCAGATGTTATTGACACTGTTTATTGGTCATTATCATTGATGTTTTCTGAATTTAGATTATGAGATGCCACAAAGGTACTCAGATGTTATTGACACTGTTTATTGGTCATTATCATTAATTCCTTGCTTACGAGCACATAAGTGTGTATTGATTCCCATTTTAGTGATAGGCACCTGTGATTGTGCATGATGCTTAGAAATATGTGCCTGGAGTTCTTGGAGCATTTGCAATATTATACATCAGCACAAAGAAATATCCTCCTTTGCTACCAAGGCAATAAGACTCTCTGAGGAAAAAAAGCTAGCCCAGTGTGATTCCATATGGAGTTACACTGTGCGTAACTTTTGCATATGTATAAGTCTCCTACTGCATGTTGACTTTTTTTTTTTTTTAAATTGAGTAACTGTCTTTAGAATCTCTCCTCCTACCTTCCCCTCCCCAAATCAGTGACTATCCTGGAGGTTTCCTACTGGGAAATTACCAGTTCTTTTGCCATTAACACAAAAACACTTGCCAACAAGTTCTAATTTTAAAGAATATCACTTGGATCTTCTGTGACAAAGGGTGCTGCCAACTAGTATAACAAAATTAGCAAGCATACCCTAATCTACATAAATACTCCTGAAAGGCAACTAGTCCTGTTTTCTATATAAATTAGAGAAAAAGAGAAGGAAAATAAAAAATATCTCACAGCCCCCTCTCTAGATCCCCCTTTTACTAAGCTGATTGATTGTCCTTATCCTCAAAATTCATGTGGAATGAATGTCTGACATTGATGCTCTCTTTACCTGTGGAAAGTTTCCTAGTAATCCAGAAAAGCCCCAGAAATGCATCTTTTTTTACTTCCTTGGTTTCAATACCAATAGATTGATGGTCTCTGTTGGCAATAGCGTATAACTTGGCCAGTGGTCAGGTCCTAGGCAAAATACATAAATAATTGAAGTTTTCTACTTCTAATTCTGCACCAATACTGAATTCCTGACACTTTCCCTTGGAGCCAATTGAATACATAATACAGACACTTATGTTAATCAACCATGTAATTCTGAAGAATTTTTATGAGGAAAAGAAAGAAATATTCAATATTTTATAAAGAAATCTGATTTTCTATTAAAGATGGCTTTTACCATTGTTGCCTTGATAACTCCAGTTCAAATTTGCCATTTTTTTCTGCTTGTAAGGTAGTGTTTTCTTTAAAAAGAAACTACTGGTGCTGATGAAAGCTGTTAAGACAAGATTTCTGCTTTGATTTTTCTTTCGAATTTCTAAGTAATGCCTGGGCTTTTATATGCCTGCTTAAACAGTAAAGACAGTAATATTTTCGAACCAACATCTACTGATTTAATGTAATTTCAGAATGGCATGATAAACTGTGATAAGAGAAAGGAATAAGGAAACAATGTGGTTTGTAATCTGTTTACTTTTTGATTTAGTATATGTATTAAGACAGACATGACTTAGATGCCAAATTAAAATATACAGCACTTTTAACTGTTCAGATGTTGTCCAAAGATGTTTACACTAAATCTTCACAATCCAAAGGATAACTATGGTATAAAAGGGCAGACTACACAGAAAGCAATGGATGCTCAGCCCTTTTGAAAATCCGTATCAATGATTTTAGCCATCTGTGTGTAGATTTTAGAACATTAATTTTGACAATCACTAAAAAAACAGTCAATCTCAGTAGCTTTTAGCTGTGGAAAACAATTAACAACATCAGCGTGAAAAAAAATGGTCAACATATTATTAAATATTACATTAATATGACTAGCAATGTTCTCATTAATAAAAGAGGAGGCCCAAAGCCTACTAAGTCCTACCAGCTTCAGATGTTTTGGAAATTATCTCAAGTCATTTTTGTACTGCTAGGAATCTTCAAGGTAGACTTTTGGGGGACTGAATAAGTGCGTGATTGAAGTCCAACTTCCAGAGTTCTCTCCGTAAGCAGGTCCTATCTTGTAGTTCAAGAATATTTATACACAGTCACTTACTTCTTCAGTAATAAGATACCATGCCCTGACCCTCTGTTTTAAAGCTAAGTTCTACTAACACATGGGATTTTGCCTAGCTTAAACACTGTCTCATACATGCTTAAAAGCAGGATTGTATTTTTAGGACCATATGCTTAACGAGTACTGCAGCATAATTAAATAGTTGTGGTATTATCTATATTTGTAACCATTTGAACTGAGTGTATGGAGTACTTATTTCTATATAAAATAAGGTTTAGCATAGACTATGTAAGCATTGCCTTGTCATCCTGCGTTGCAAAAATGAAACCTGTTGACATTTTCCTGTTTTTCTCACAGACTACTCTCAGTAATAGGAAACTGCTGATATCTGCCTTTGCAGATGTCTGCAACTTGCGTCAGGAATTTCAGATACCATTATGCAAGTAATGTTATAACCTGTAAAACTTGTGTCATTGATGCCTAGGAATACGGCAGGTTTTAGGTGCATCTCAGTTATAGAGAGATTGCAATTTTTTGTTAATTTTTTGTCATTGTTCAGAAATTACATTTTGTCAGAATGGAAAAATTTTCAAAGGAAAATTACCACCACAAACTTCTGCTGGAAGAGAGACAGCTTCACCTGCTTAGTCCCTGATCAATTTCCTAGTCAGATTACTCAGATGATATCAGTTTCACTACATCATGAAATTTCTGCTTGAAGTGAAGGGTGCACAATTTATGGGCCTTGGGCAACTTTGATGTGTAAACTATGTGGGAAATGAAAATAGCAAAACTAACAGATCAGCTGGAAATACTAGGTATGCTGGCCCTGGGCAGTTATGAACTCGTCTCTCTGCAGCAGGGAGTCTGACGAGCTGGGTACCCAGGCTTGTCAAGCCTTCAGCACCCTGTTGGGGCAAGGGGAACTGAGGGGCCTGCTACTGTCTTGGCTGCTACGGTCTGGAATGGCTGTGATAAATTACTGCCATGTTTAGCGCTGAAACAGACTCAGGCTGGTGTTGATGACTGTGTTTTGAGGCTTCAGAAACAAGACCTGGCACCAGATGCTAAAAAGATCCGATCCACTGCTCTGGAGAATGGAGGCATACAGCAGGCAGCCCAGGAGCCCTCAAAAGGCCACCTTCATGCCAGGCACTCGGGACTTGCAGCCTCTCTGCTGCTACAGAAGATTTGGGGTTTGACTTCAAGTTACACAGTTATTAGTGAGATGTAAGCCTCCCAGCTTCAGCCTGGCACATTGGTGCAAAGGTGTTCATGGCTCAAGAGTTTTTCGCTTTGAGAATCAGAACTCTTTTGAATGTATTTGTGAGAGGACTGAGCAGCCATCAGTAAAATTCTCAAATTCTTTAAAGAACCGTTTTGAAACAGAATGTGTTTCTTGCAGAAGTGCTGACTATTGACCAGTTCTGATGTCAACTATCATCATTCCTTTGGAATAATGTAGGATAAGCTCCTTCACTCCTATGAGAGCCACAGCACCAAATCAACTGCAGTTGTTCACAGTCATGGCAGGGTGAAAGAACCAGAGTCCCCTCAGTTCCTTGTCTGAAGTCAGTCATCTGTAGACAGCGTTGGTCACTGTGCATTAGTTATATAGATAATATCAAAGACCTTCTGTCAGTAGTCAAGAACTACTGACTGGACCACTGAAAAAAACAACAGACTAGTTAGGACTAATCCAGAGAGATCTGAAATTGTGTTTATGGTTTGAGTGAAACAGATGGTACATTCCAGCATGATATGGGGACAACATAATATAAAGAAATTCAGTGATAAAGATTACAGAAGAGTGTGGCAAGATAATCTTGAAATTTCTAACAAAGTTCTAGGAATAATGGCCAAAAGAAATATAAATCTTGTCTTGTTAGACAGATGCAATGGGAATATAATGTGGAAAAATTGCCATAGTATGTTTTGCTTGATCAGATAATCAATGTCAATTTTCTGACTATGAAAAATATTCTTTCTGAGCGAGGTGAGCATGGCAGAGATTCAGTAAAATGATCTCTTGGAAGAGAAGCCAAGATTTCAGTATTGTGACCTTTTTTCTGTCTCATCAGCCAGACCCTAAAATAATTCTAGACCTCTGATTTAAATGCAGCAGACTGTGTGTGACTGACACAACAGCTGGTTTGCTTCTTGAAACCCAACACAACTGGCTTATGATTCCTCCCATTACACCATTTTATACCTCCCTAAGTGCACTTCAACTTTTAACTATGACCCTTTCACTGTTGTTAAAATGTTTTATAACTAGTATTTCTTAATTAAAGTTTAATCTGTTGGTTCTTACAACTTTAAATTCAAACCTGTCAAAATCATAGGTTTTTGTGCATGAATGTAGAGAGTAAGCTTATTGTTATGAAGGAGCTTTTGAACTCATGAGGAGCTCATCAACCAGGATTCAAAGGAAAAGAGTCCAGTATTCGTTTGAATAGACTTACCCCTTTTTTTAATTCTTGAAGTTACTGTTCGGCTGTACAATCAACCTTTATCTAGATGACAAAGAAACTAGGTTTGACTTTAAACAAAATCCCAGGAACTAAGGTGATGCAACTTAGGAAGGCTGGCTGATATCTTACTGGTTGTTGCACAGCACTTGCCATTTGGATGACTTCTTTCATTTCTCTCTTCTACTTGACCAAAAACTTTTCAAGGCTTTTACAACTTCATGCTAGGAGGAAAGACTCCTGAACTCAAAAAGCACTGAATCTTTTTCCAAAATAAAAACTTTTTGCAAATTACAATAGGGATCGAAGTAAATTATCTATAAATGTAAGTTAAAATAATCTAATCTAAAGCATTTTATAATTGGTTTTGTGGCTCTTGTGCATTCCTCCAGAGTACTTGTAGTCCAGACATTGTCACATTATACTAATGCATTAGAACTATGGGACTGAATTGCTGAGACAGCAACCACAAAAAATGTCCCAGCAGCACAGGGCATAAGAAGGCTGAGTATCATGGATGGTAACTAACTTCTTAAAACACAGGCCTGTATTCCATCAATCACTTATTATTGCCTCCACATTTTAGGCTATCCACACTCTGCAGGGAAAGTGTTAGCACCTTTCCAGGAAACTAGGATTAAAGAAATGTGATATCCTTGGCAAAACCTTCACAATATAAATAGAAGTGGATCCCTGGCTTTCAAAATGCGCGTGGACAAAGTTGTAATGTCTAAAGCTCTAAACTAGCAAACCACTATACATGCGTCTAACTTTATGCATAGCAAGACACCTATTGACCTTAACTGTGAGTATGAAATTAAAAATGAACATAGTATAGGAATGACTGCAAAAGAGTCTTATTTTAAGGACACTGGCTAGAAAAACAGAATATTCTTCTGAAATATATTAAATTATAAGAAAATTCAAAGGAAATTTTTCATTCTTAAGTGCCAAATACTTGGACACTCAATACACTATCTTGATAGTGAATTGATTTCTGAAAAAAATCCTACAAAAGGCTTCAAAAATATTTCAGTAGCTCTCACAGTGAACCTTTTTAGGTATTGTTTACAGAGAATTGAGATATTTTTATTTGTAATGCTCTGATCAAAATTAAGTAAGTTGCATTAGATAATCTTCCCTTATAGCTACTGTAAATAAACTAGTGGGAGGAAAGTTGCAGTTATGCAAGTTTTGGAGTGACTAGAAGGAGGGTGCTTCCAAACCATCAGGCATTACTTGATTTGAGGAAGCTCTGGCCATCCTTATTCAAAGTATTGCATAGGGTGCAAGAGATAAGTATCGCCTTAAAAATAAGATAAAACATAGTAAATATTGGCCTGTGGCATAAAGGTATGAGATAATGGGACCCCAATGGTTGTGAAAGAGCTCTTGTCTCATATTACCTCACACCTGTCTCCTTCCTGAGATACAGCTTAATTTGTCTAAGCAAGGCTGGTTATTGTGGAGTTTTACCTGCTATCGGCTACAGTTTTAGGCTTTTAATACTAACTGAGAATTTATTTTAAGTGGTGAAAGATAATACATCTGTCTACTTTTATTTGAAGACAGACCTCTAAAACATAAAATGGTGTGTCCTGTAACTCTTTGTCCTAGTTACGAGAACAGCCAAAGTCTGAAGCAAGGAAAAAAAAAGTCATGTCCAAATAATGAAGTATCCATAATATTTTCTTGTTCCCAGGTGTTCTGTGAGCATATGTAGTCCATATTTTCTAGCAAATACCAACAAAACTTCAGAAATGTCATTATGCATCTCATATTCAGGGAATATATTGAATTTCAACTAATAAATCTAGCTACTAGAACAGATTTTTAGGTGGAGATGGCACAGTAAAAATTAAAAATTGTATTATTTGCAGTTATACTGATACAGCATTAAACAGTCTATATCAGAAACGATGGGGTAGATCTATGGAGTTTTTTTCCATTGAATTCTGTACCTTAATATGAAAGAAGCATATACAGCTGCAACAGACCTAGTCTGATTTATAGATATAACATACGACAGACTGCTATGATGTTTTACTTGCCCTACATTAGAGGTTTTCAGCCCTTTGATTTCCAGATGCTTACCTACCAGCAAAGATACAGAAAACCAAAGCCTACTGAAAGCAGGCTTGCACTTCGTGGTTGTCTTTCATTTTGAAAAGTATCCACAGACCCCAGCATTTGGGGCAATAATTGAAAATCACATTTGTGTGCCATGAGACTGCTGAAAATTGTTCCCTGCATCATACATTTTCAGGATTTGGACCCTTCAGTTGGAGCAGCTGATCAGTTTGAATATAGCTTTAGCAAGTATTGCTGCTATTGCTTGTGAACAAATTTGAGCTGTATGTATGGAGCAGATTTTTGTCTAAGGTAACCAAATGTATTCAATTTTTGGAGTTCTGTACAAAACAGTATGTAAATCATTGGTTCAGTGGTCTGTGATAACACTTGTATTCTGGAAGTTGCATTAGACATAACTAAATAGAATCATAGAATCTCATGATTTTGTACAGATTTGACTGTTGGATAAATAGCCAAAAAGAAACACCTTCTTTCAAAGGTATTACTGATTGTGGAAACTGCAGTGTTTTACTCAAAACATCACTCCTGATAGACAGAAAACTTTTTAAGCAGAATGAGACATAGTCACACAACCTCCTGCTTGGAAGGCTGAATTTCAGCAGGGAGCTGTGCCCTCTGCTGCTTGCTTAAGCACAGTGAAGAAGTAGCAGTTAGAAACCTAGCTGTATACCTTTGACCTGAAACGTGGGTGGAATGGGACAATTCAAAGGCATCTTCTAACATAGCTGGTTTTATAGGGTAACGTTGTTGTTTGAAAGCAATTTCTCATATTAGATTTTTTGTCACAATGCTACAGAAAGTTTTATTAGTGTGTCCTTGTAAGCTGCGTTGGATGGCTGAGAATATTTTTTGTTTCCAGTCTCCTGAAAGACTAAGCAGTGAAAAACAGGAGTAGCAGAACTTTTGAGGAGGTTTGTTTTTTTCGTTTCATCAGTGATGAAGCATTAGAATTCATGCTTTCTTCAGAAAGAGTGGGTAAAAAAGCGCTTACTCTTCTATCAAAACAGCAGTAGAAAAACAAATGGTATGTGGCTACTGAAAAAGTAATTGTTCTTTTTATTATTGTTGAATCCTTTTTCATCAAATACTGCTTAAAACTTGATTCAAAACTTATTTGGCTATACTTCTGGCTGGCTATTCTGACTTTAATTTGCCATACCTTTTAATGTTACTGTCCACATCAGTGATAGTCACAAAGAATAATTTCTGTAAGTCAGTTAGGGATGCAGTGCTTCTGTCACAGTTTCTCAAAAGGAGTTTCCCCCCCCCCCTCCCCCGCCCTTAACCAAGGGACAGGGGAAACCCCCATAATTTCAGTGTCAGCTGTTTTGCAAAAGTATTTCTCTCCTTGAGCTACTGAACTGCTGAAAAAACACCTGCACAAGTAAGAAATGCAAGTTTTGTTACAAATGTATGGATATGTACCTATGCAGATAAGCATATTTATGTACCATAGGTATAGTTTCACTGATTTCCATTCTAAAGATATTACTATGCTAGCAGTGTTCTTTGTATACGCCATGCTAAACCCCACAAGCATAACGCAAGTTGTAGAAGTATCCAAACATACGCTGCTGCTTGATGGCACATGGGCAGGCGCGACTTGTCGGTACCTTTCCTTTTGCACTGCGGCATGTTTGAAACCTACTGCAACTAACAATTGCAATTATATTTGTTAAGAAACGGCAACGGTTTCAGGAATGCTACAGAATTCACCAGTACCCCGAGCCGTTGGACCAACTCTGCCACCTACAGGCACGCGCCACTTCTGTATCTGCACTAAGAAATCCCACCTTAGGCCCCTGTAGAGTTCTGACAGCAGTGAAACTAGCAGGTATCCCAGCTGGGACATCCCAGTGTGTAAACCAGAAATATGGGAATGCGATGAACGATCAAAATTTAATGCAAATTGTATAGAAATGGAGCAAGGGTTTTTTTGCAAGAAAATACACATATTTACTCCATAACCATCTACACTACTGGGCATGCCACCAGGACGTAACAGAGCCCCATGATACTAAACAGAACTAAGAGGAAATGTTTTTTTATAGATAAATTATTGTGTCTTTACTATTCTTAAAAGAATAGCATCTTTCCCAAATTCCTGATAAAAGCCTGACGTGCCTGAAAATGTCAAAACCAGGACCTGCTTACCCCGTTTCCCCTAGTTTTTGTTGCAGCGTAGATTAACTGCATGTTCCATGCTCCCTGCCACCATGAAATCACACTCTGTACTACCTAGTTATCCTACTCCTCTCACAGAGGCAACAAAAAAATAAACTCTGGTGTACTGGCAAGGGATCAGAGAGAACCATGTGAATCCCAGGTCAACAGAGCAGACCGCAGATCTCCTCTCAGTTTAAAAAAAGAAAAGTTTTCCAGCCCTTTGCTGTGCAGAGATGGCCTTGAAAACTTGAAACGATGTAAACAGACTGAGATGGAGGAAAGGAGCCAGTGAGCTGATCTCAGCTTGACAACAGACGGAAAGCAAGAGTGTTACTGAAAGGAGACAACCGTATGACAGCACACCCGCGCATTCATGCTCTTACCCCTACAGAGGAGTGAAGAAGAAATCCTGAAAAGGTCTCTTTATCCCTTACCTCCCCCCTGGCCATTGCCCATCCCATTGCACACGGAGTGAGCAGGGATGTGGGAGGTTATGAAAGAATCTCCCAGCTGTTTCACTTCAGCTCTGAAGAACATCTTTCTTTACTCAGCAGGATAGACAGTAAAAGGCTGGAATTATTACTTTCATGAAGAATTCACATTCTGTGTGTTTCTTTGCAGTTTTCCCCAATTTTGCACTTCCCAGTAGCACTGTCTTAAAAAATGCCTGCTTTTATTCAAAATAACTATATCCTTGTGTTTCTTTAGTGGAAGATTAAAACCACTCAGATGATCTCAATAACAGCACTCTTTGACAGCTTTCTGAAGTGACAAGAAAACAGTTCTAAATAAAGATATTTTGGGTTCTGTGTTTTAGAAACTGAACAAGAAATTGTGACGAGTCTGGGGTGAGGCTGTAAGATGCCAACAGGAAATAGAGGACCTGAAGAAGTATTAGGGATGAAGAAAAAAACCTGAGAGGTGCAGAATAACATAGGGCCAGACTGGAACTGAAGATGTGGGAAGATGGAAAGGAAATAGCTGTGTAGCACAACCTGGTGGGCTAAGAGTTCTAGACTGTGGCTCCCTTACACACCTTGAGTACCTCTAATGCAGATGCATAGAACAAGGCTAGCTTAGTGCTGCTTGATGTTAGCAATAAAATATTTCCGACCTCTATAATAATAATTCTGTACTTTGATGGGGATACTAATGTTAAGTGAAGGTTGGTCCTTCTTTTTCTCATCTTTTTATTGCTCCTTGCCAAATACAGGAACCATTGAATTTCTGTTCACTATTTTTCTTACAGAAGTAGTGCTATGGACGTTTTCTTATTTGATGCTGTTGTTGCCCTTGCACTAAAACATGCTGTCCTTGTAGGAAGGGTAACCTCATCTAATGTGAGACTTTGAACTTGAGATATATTATTTTCTGTTATTGTTTCACTATTATTGAACATCAGCATACGATGTACCTGGATATCTCTTGTACATTAACACTACACATTTCTTGCTACATGGCCAACCATTCTGGAAGTATATTTATTTCATCCAGAGACTACTGAGACCACTGGTTCCTCTGCTTCTTTCCCCAGTTTGTATCAGTAAGTGAAATGAAATTTTAGCAACCACTTTATGAATACATTTTGCAAGCAGGTCATATGCTAAGGAAAACTAATATATGTCATCTTAATATATGTTCTGAAACATAAGTGAGATATTTTGGGGTTGCTATTTGTGCAGAAGGTTGGACTAGATGACTGCCTGATACTCCTTCCAATCTGAGTGTTTTTATGGTTGTGTGGCTGAAGTTTTGTCTGGAATGTTATAAAACATTTCTTCGTCACTAGGAAAATACTGGAACACTAGGTAAGAATTATATTGAGTTTCAACAAAGCTGGTCTATTTTCAGTTTATTTTCTATGATCAGATATAGGAATCAAAGAATGTGTTTCTAGAGAATATGTCCAGAGTTAAAGATAAGAAGATCTGAGATGTGGGCACTGCCTGGGGAATTTTGAGTATTGTTGTGTAATGATTTTTGTAACTCATCACATTTGGATTAAGACATATATAGATAATGGCTGTTCTCTGAATTTTTATCTGTGGTGAAATCAATCATGTGAATAAAGTATAACAGTAAATAGTCCAGAATCTATCACTTTGTTAAGATAAACAAATAGAATTGAGAGTTCAGATATGAATATTTTGTAGCAAAAACAGAGCATCCATCAAGTGACCACGTGGGATGTTGCAAGATGGGGATGATCTCAGCTATTACAAACAGGAGACTAGTTCTAAATGAAGGGGATTATAAAAGCTATAATTAGCTAATGCTTCCTAAAAGCCTAACTAAACTGTTGGGTTTTTTCCATTCCAAAGTGCAATACCATAGTGAGATCAAGTATCATGTAGTAAATGCAGACAGAGAAACAAATCTTATAAACATGGTATTGTCTGCCATTATTTCAGGACAATCTTGCAAACTCTCTGAAACATACTTTTCCTTTAATGACACTGTGATTGATGAAGGACTTTTTACTTATTATATTGGAATATAATGAGCACATCACAATTAATTGCCACCAATTTATGTTAACTTTATTTACATGCCCACAGGTGATGCTTCTTTAATTTCTAATCTGTGCTGCAAATTCTGAAGAAAGCAGATGGATTGCCGAAGACAACAGAATACCTTGCCTCTTAAAAGCAAGTTTACTTTTCTCAGAAGTGGTTTCATTGCTGTTTTACTTACTGTTTACAAGTATCCATGGCATTAACGTAATAACCTGATGAAGGATGATTGTGTCTGCTCTGCATGAAACTCACCCTCTGTCCCAAGAGCTAAAAAAGTGCACAAATATACAACAGTTCAAACCCTAACAGAGAATAAATGAAGGGGCATGGGAGATCCTTCCTCTCACAGAGGATCAGCAAATGTGCCTTGGCCTTTGATGTCAACAGGTGGGTAACAGAGGGAAGCACCAGAGAAGAAGCAGGACTACTAGCAATGCAAAGGCTTTTCAGGAATATGGTTAATGCTGTCTTACAAAGGATAGGCAGTTAGTACCATCTGCTAGAGATGCAGGAGAACACAAATAAAGTGCTTTGATGACACATGCATTGACTAAAGAGGAAAGCGCAGGCTTGATTCTCCCAAGTCCACCCCAGCACACCCAGAGAACATCTGGTAAGCTAATTCCATAACAAGATCAAGTTACATTAATTTTTGAAACAAATTCATGGTTTCTTCAAAACTGAAATTTTATGTGACTTTAAAAACAGACCACTGTTATTTAAAATAAAACTCCAATATCTCTGACAAAAAATGTTACCCACCTGAACTGTGTCTAGTGTACAAGCATCTTTAGAGTGTGAACACTCCAACTGAATTCAAAAGAACTGGTTATAAACATAAATATTGCTTATGCTTAAATTCTCTGCTAAACTGGGCTTGTATGCTAGATGGCTTAGCTGGCCAACAGCAGCCCTTTTCTCTAATTTAGGAGACAGAGGAAGGTGTGAGACTATCTTGCAACATTTTGTCCTCTATAGCACAAATCAGTCATCGTGACAGTGTATCAGTGGTCCATTGAACTCCTGCTTTCTTCCTCATTGTATAAATAAATGAAAGCTTTACTTATTACCATAGAAGCAAATGACCCACGGAACATCTAAGTGACTGTCTAGTAACAGCAAATCTTAGTCTTTTAGCATCAATGCTAAGACTTAGGTTCTGTTTGGATGATAGATGATAAGTATATCTTATGTGATCCTTAAGGAGGTTTTCCCTGCAGGGAGCGCGACTTGCCTTCACTGAGGCACTGGAGCTACAACAGTGACTGTTGAAGGAGAGACCTCAGTCTCCAATGCATCTTCTCTCTGAAAACCAGCAAAACTCTCATAATACCAAATAACTCCTGTTTAGCATCACTCCTGCAGTTGGGTTCTGTATACAAGCATGGCTGACTATTAAAATATAAACTTTTGGTGGAGAAACAATTTTGTATATGTGACCTTGGGCTTCATGAACCACAGCTTGAGGTAAGTATGTTCATATGAGGAGGACCATCAACACCAATAGCCTGCTAAGTTGACTGTGGAATGAGAAAACGTCACAGCACTCTCCAAACTATCAAGCTGCAACAAGGCCTTTTACCATCTCATACCAACACACTCTTCATACCAGTCCCTCTGCTGCCTTCTCCTAGTCTGTCCTCATCTAGGGCACGTGTTTTCTCTCTGCTCCTTTCTCTTCCTCGGCTGCTCTCTCTTCATTGCCTCTCAACAACTTAACTTAACCAGCCACACCTGCACCTTATCCACATCAGCCAACCCACCGCCCCTGAAGCCAGCCCACAGCTGTATATTATCAATGGTAATTAACCCAGCTTCATTCCACTACAAGAAAACCCCCGACAGCAGGGTAAGGAGATAATTAATGCTTCCTTAGGCATTTGTACCCATTCTGTGTATGAAGGATCTTAAGAAGGCATTCTATGAAAACAATCAACCCCCCCAAGACAACATAAATCTCCAGTGGGTCAGGAGTTAGTCCAGTATAGCCATGTGGTGTGCTCCCAGTGCCTCTGTGCAGTGCATAGGCAGTAAATGCAGAAAATGTCAAACCTGCTGCAAGTGTACTGCACTACTGACCGATGCGTTTGTATGTGCCCAACCAACTCGCTGCACACCCAACAGAGCAGACAGATCAAACACCGGCAGAATGACAGTACATTGTGTGGGTATCCAATTACTCTGCACATCCAGAATGTCCGCTTTCCAGCATTTCAAGATGCTTAGTAGCCAGTGTTATTAGATGTTAGTCAGTAGGCTACCACCAAGAAAAGGAAAGCCATATATTATTACCAAATGCAAAAGACTGCTATCAAAGCTGATAAATTCAGGAGGGCTTAATGAAGGCAGTGTCCTGTGCATAATGAAAAAGAGACTTAAGCAAACTTCTTTTCAAAAAACTTTTGGGATTAGAGCACTGATAGTCCATATCAGATGACTTAAGCCCTCAATTTAGAGATTGTGTTGGTTAAGGGTTACTTAAGGTTACTGGACTATGCATCCAGTTATTTAAATTGAATTCTTTTTATTGGCTTCTGTGGTTTGGGTAGATTATCTGCTATTTTACCATACTAAATACATTTCTTTACAAGATTACAATTATACTCAAAGATGTAGTTAAACACAGACCTACATTAAGCTCAGACCTTTATTAAATTCAGGTAAGTAGCAATAAAAAGAGCAATGCATTGGATACTCATATGATGGCATTATTTACATTTTTTTCTTCATTGAGGGCAATGTGGAGTACTGCAGCAAAATAGCTAAGTAAAACAGAACTTACTTATAAAACTGAAATATTGCCCTCCCCACTCCTTCCAACAGAAGGAAATCTTTTAGGAGTCGTGTTTACAGTTTTTCCCAACACTCCAGTTACCAGCCCAAGGCCCAGGGTAACCGACTATTGAACAAAAGATATAAGACTGGGGCTTTTTTAATGCAAGACAAGCGTGATCTTACACTTCTTTGTGACAAGGTAACTTTTATCAGGTTTGTTTTATTGTCCTTTCACATTGAGGAGCTTAGTTTGCTGGATTTCGGTATAAAATATTAGCATTAATACATATCATAACTAGCTCTTTTATTAAAAAACTGTTCTTAAAGTTCTGCAGTTTTATCTGGGCATCAAATTTTCTATCAATAGTATAAAACTCTCTCTTTTTCCTGCTTTGGTTTCTGTGATTCTTTGCAAACTGACAGGCTTGTTTGGAACATAAACCTTTTGAAAAGAGCGATGGCACTACAGGACCATGATTTCCTTCACCTTTGGGAAACAGGTTTTCAGGAAACTGTTAGTAGCACTCCGTGAAAGCATGTGCCAGGATTAATTGTTTACAGTTGCACAAGCTTGCAGTAGTACCAGCTGTACTACTGCCTTTCAGCTGATCTAAACTGCTGATCAGAAATTCTTTTTGACTAATTTCCAAGAGGGAAAAATCCCTCTTAAAAAGCATTAACAAGTTGCTGAAGTAAGCACTGTTTGGCTGACAGAGGAAAAACCTTTTCTGCCTTTCTTTCCCAGACCATCATAGGTGAAGGCATATAAAAACAAGTCACTGGACTTTCCAGTTGAGAAAGGGTGGGTGATGGGTCATAGGATCTGTGGGTGATAGTATGATTTCGGTAAAAATTAAGAGCCCAGAAACTGAAATTTCATCTTTGAAATTAGGTATTTGAGTTTACAGACACTCATTCATTTGCTGCATCTAGAAGGCTAAGTCTGTTTGGAATATCATACAATTCCCTGGGTTTTGTAGTAATGCAATACAAATTAGAGCAGAGCTGAACAAATTCTTTTAGGCAGGTAGATTATATAGTTTTTCATCAGGGGGTTAAAATCAACCTGGTGATAGGGATTGTTGAAAGAAATGGAAGAAACACTAGAAAATAAAACATTTTGTTTTGACACATTAATTTTGTTAGCAACAGTGTATTTTCAAATTAGATTTATTTTTAAAATTCAAAATAAACCAAATGATGAAAATTATGTCAGTGAAATAAATTTTTTCTTACCTTGTTTTTGATTTTAATATTCTGTTTAGCAACTGACATCTGACATTAATTCAGAGAATTTGACTTGGGATACTCATTCTGGTACCACTAATGTTTATTCAAAATTTCATATTTTTCATTACTCAGAATCCAGTATTAAGAAGTTACTTGTATACATCTGCATACAGATCATAACCTACAGCATCTCTGAATTTATAGCTAAACAAATGCAACTGGTCTTGGAATACACAGATGAAAATTGTTGGCCTGTTGTGCAAGACCTATAATTGAAACACTAGGTTCATTGCCCTTGTTAAAATGGTACAGTGATGCAAGGTTAGAAAAATGTTTTCCATGTCTAATGCCTTAAAATACTTTGCTAGAATTTCTGTAGAGAACCTTTGCAAAAAGCACGTAGTTAAAGCTGGAATGCCCAGGCAGAAGCACACAGAAGGTGACTGAATAGTGAAACTAGCTTTACAAACAGTAATGTTTATGGATGCAAACTCAGAAATATTAACATAAATTTTAGGTTGCTGCAGTTATGTAACTTGCTGTTCTTTCCACCCAGCATGCTACTTGCAGACTGTAACTCTACAAGAAAATAATGAAATAGATTGGTGATGCTGTGCAGTGCGGATACCCAGAACAGATTAGATTTGCCCCCTTCAGTAAGTAGGTAGCTAACATTTAGCTTTTGTGTGGCTTTTGATGAAGAAAAGAGATTGCAGGAATCATATTATTCATTTTTAACAAAGTCTTATGAGATAGGGAGTAGGGTGCTGCACTCTCTGCACAATGACAGTGATGTGAACACTGGCCAGGGAGTGACACCCACAGGTCCTCAGAGGACATTAGTGTTAGAGACAGGACCAGATATAATGGCTTCTTGTTTCTTGTCATATGCCTTTCACTACAGTTGCGCTGTCCTGGAGGAATTTGCTTTCTGAATAGCTGGGAAATCTCTGCTGTGTCCATGTGGGGATGTTTAAGAAACTGGCAGATACTGCCTGGTTGTATAAACTGCTAGTATTGACTGGCCTGAGACTTACTGGTATTTCCTGATCTGTGATTTTTCATTATCATTTATTTAATCCTCATTTCTCCATTTCAACGCACCATTATTTCTTAAAACTAAGCAATAAGATCTACTAAGGAATTAGATCAATTACATTTTGTACCTGGGTTGTGCAATAGTGAACTGGTGCATCATTCATGTCTTCAGCAAGTACACCTCAGTGTGCATCCTGAACATGAAGGTTTCATTGGTCTTAACTCTGAGAAACCAAAGCATTTATGAAGTCTAGAATGATGTAGAAAGGAGAGCTTCCTGAAATCACTAGAACTGAGGGAAAAACAGCAACACAGCACCAAGGAAATGTGAAGGACCAAAGACAATTATTTGTATTCTTAACCACTTTCCACAGTCAAAATTGTGATCTCCTACGATGACAGTGATTAGGATCTGTGCCTGTGACAGTCTGGAGAGGATATACAATGATCGCTGTTGGGAGGGCCAAAGTCTGTAGTTCCAGATTGCACATGTAGCTGCCAGCAGACAGTGCTTGCATGTTCTGGGTGAGGGGTCCCAAGCTAGGATAGCAAAAAGAGTTCCAGTGTTCATTGTTACTGAGCTCTTTACATGTTGATTATAAGCTGTGACCATTATTGTAGTGGCAGAAGCAGCAAGTACCAGAGGGCACCTCTCAGTGTCACTCCTTGGTATGATGCTGTCACTGCTTCCAAAAAAGCCTGAAGCGCAGCACAGTATAACAGTAGCCACTGTCTTCATTGCAAGCATGAAACATAAATTCCTTATTTACCTCTATCTTATCACATCAAGGCCCTTACTAGTCTTCTTTGCAGATGTGGAGTGTTTGTGCCAGGAAATATTCTGTCCTTGTCTAGGAAGAATAGTTCCACAGTGACATAAAGGTTTATTATTTAAAATATTAATTAAATATTAAAATATAAATTAAAATATCTAAAAGGTAGTGTTGCACTGATACATTTTGCTGCTTTTATAAGTAACACTGAAGCATCCTTAAGGTCAAGAGTCAAGAGCTTAGTTCTGAAAGCGTCTGAGTACTTGGCTCCATTCTTCAAATGTATTTCTGTATACCTCAGCACTACTATGGTCACTGAAATGACTACAAGATTTGAATGGCAGAATTGGATCACATGAAATATGTCTAGCATCGATCATCAAAACCAATCACAAAGTCTTGGCATCCATTCAGGAGAAAAAAACATAGGTTTTTTTCCAAAATACATAATGTAAAGATACATCGACTAACTATTACATTTGTAGATAATGTAGAGTCACACCACAGAGAAAGTTAATTTGAAGAGACTGAGGAACAGAAAGATAAAGAAGGGTAGGGATGGAGGGAAAGAAACTAGCAAAATCTTTTGTGCTAGACAGACCACTGTACTGAGTCATGCTGAACTGTCAGACCAACAGCATTTCAGTTAGTTGTACTGGCAACTTCAAAGAGCAGACATGTTGTATTCCATAGCCCAAGCTTTAAGTGGTCATGCTAGAGAAAGCTGAATATTGCAGAGGAGCCCATGGAGATGCATCAGTATGAATTCACAGAAATGAGACCTAGAATGCAGAGGATGGAAGCTGAGGATTTTGTCCGTAAGACTGTAATATACCACCAACTACAAAATGAGGTACTGCTCTATTACTGTATCCTCAGACAGATTTTTAAAGATTACATCTTAGGATCACCGCATGCCATTCTTTTAGTCTGTTTTTGTGGGGTTTGTTAAAAAATAAAATGCTTTTGATATATTGTTAATTTCTTAAACTGTTCTTCTGATAAGAACATTAACATTTCCAGATAATATTGTTTCTCAGTTACTGAAGGCTTTTTATTATGCAATTTTTCCCTCTCTTCTGGTAATACCTGCTCTTCAATATGTGTTGCTGAAATTTGACATATTTGATAAGCATAAGTCCTTGTACTGACTCCTTTTTAATTACATATTCTTTACACTTGCTGTACACATATAAAGATTTATACTTCCATACATTATCTTTTTATGACCCATAGATTATGCTTTCAAAGTTGTTCTGTGGTCTCAGAGTGAAATCTTGACTTCATCAAAGACAAGCATGGGTGTTGATAGAAATGGGGTGTTATGCTCCGACCTTCAGAAGTGCACAAATGGTATGAATTCAGCTTCTTGTAGGGCTTTGGGAAACAGGCACCCCAAGGGATTTCTGTAAAATTATTATGAACTGAACAATCTGTGCCTGCAAAGGGCATATTTCAAGGACTGGAAACACGTGCAATGATTTTCTTATAAAGTTCTCTTTTAGAAGAATGAGTGTCACTGGAAAATATGTATGAAGTATTTAGAATTTGCTGCATTGTTAACTATGTGACATATACCATTGTCATGTCTTCTGTAAAACTCTCATGAACTCCTCCAGCCTCATCATAGCATTTCTGTGGTCTGGTTAGGACTGTTCCCAGGTAGATGTTACTGCCAGAGTATCACTCAAGATGAAGGTCGTACATAAAACTCCACCTTGATATAGAAGAGTTGCCAGTCTGCTGGAATCTCCAAACAGGCACGTCCAGATCTTATAAAAGCAAACAGTATAGGTCAAATTCTCATACTTGGATTATTGCAAGTCACACTGTGCCAGTGTGTATAAAAGTAGACAGCCCAGCTCAGATTTGGATTTCAGTGTGAGTACTATATAGGAAAATCATTATGAGAAAAGAGTCATCTTCCTGTAGTGTTTATCAGTTTAGGTTTTTTACATCTGGAAGATGGATTTTAAACAGGCAGAATATTGTTGTATCAGATCTCTATGTGATATTGAATAGATTTACTTTTTTATTATTTTGCTACTGATAGCCTTTTAAGTCTATGCCCATTTTAATAGATTGTCACAAGGAAAACTTGTTCATCTTTTAGTTCCTTTCGCTAAATCCAAATTCTGGTTTATTGTTTTCAAGTTTATTGTATCTCATGGACTAAATACTAAGTTCTGCAAATAGTAATATAGGTTCTGAGCCACAACAGGAGAATGATGGGATTTTGCAAGCAAAGTCCTAGCATCCAAACCACAGACTGCTGAGTTATATGCCTTCTGAAGTGGAAAGATGCATTAAAAGTCTGCCTCTTGTTTGTCTAGAGGTGCTACACTCCGCTTTTCATCAAATAAAATAAATGTAGCTAAAGAGCTCGGTGTGTATAAAACCAACAAACTGACCCAATATGCTTCTCATTTTCATTTGGCAGATCTTCCAACATGTGTCTGGCCGTCAATGGGGGTTTCCATTCGTGCCTACAATGTTTTCCATAGCATGGCATCTCAGTGAAGTGGAAGACATATGACAATTTGGCTTTTTGGCTATGGCATGCCACCATGGCATCCCTCAATCAAAAGCACCGAGTGACATGCCTTTCTTGCACTGCCTGGCATGCAGTGTTCAATATGTCAAAAAACATTGCTGCACCTTCCATATTGTGTATTATCAAATTCCTTTCTGTTGTATTGTTTTCTTCCACAAGCTATTAAATATAGTGGAAGACATTTTATATTTAGATTGGCCACAGGCATTGAGTAAATGCTTTTGCTCATTTAACAATGTGCTCATTGTGGGCACGTTCTGTGCTCCGGTAAAGTTGCATGAAATCACCCATGGGAAATAGCCCTGAGCATGGTGGAACCTGGAAAACTTAGCTTTGAGCAGGGGGATTCTTGAATTACATCCTGCTGGCATATTTACTTCTATGTGTCCCCTTAAAGTCAGCCATTCCTAGCTGTCACACTGGCCCCTGGAAACTGGTATGCTGAGGTGGAGCAGCACTTTGGTTGTTCTAATTATGTCAAGGTATTGGCCAAGCCAGTCATGGCTGGCAGAGCCCAAAGCTGCTGTAAGTCACTTTCCCATGCATCATTCTTCTGTACGTGCTTTGTGGTCTGGATAAAGCCATGACTCTGAGACATTTTCCAGACTCGTGATTATTCCTGCTTTCCATTCTCAAAGAAAGCATCTATCGTTTCAGGAAAGGTATTTTCATAAGAAAGATGAACATAATCATGCCTTTGGCTGTTTAGCAGAAGCAAATACTGCATCTGAACTGCAAGTCCAACAGTGTCCCATAGCTATAGCAAGTTAATTAGTTCTGGTCCCTCTGTTTCAATCCTTTATTTAGGTGACAAATGCACAAAACCCTCCTTTGGATGAAAAGTACCTTATTGATTAAGTACCCAACAGGACCACTATGTTTTATTTATTCTGATAAGCTTTTGAAGTAAAAAAAAAGTTGTCACCAGGTGCCCAGCTGTGATCCTGTGATTTGGTACCAGTTTCAGACAAAAGCGTGTCTGAAATTACTGTGTAGGCTAAAACCTCTCACTTTCAGTCTCATTTCATTGCATTGCATTCTGCAGTTCAGTTACAGGCACGTGTGATGCATGCATTTGTCTACATGGGTGGGTTTCTTACTGTAACAGAGAAGTTTAGCATGAAGATTGCTGGTTTGTATCCACTGGGACTGGATTATTCTACTTTTGGTATTACATTTTTACAGATACAGCAGTGATAGGAAGCTGTCTGGCAGGCATCTTTCAAAGCTGTAACCTCAGCAGCACTTCTCAATGACATCTCTTCCCATGCTACATCGCTTGCTTTTTACGTATGTCCTTACATTACATGTGCTGCATTGTTGGATCAAACAAAAGGACAGTCTAAGGGAAGACAGATACAGTACTTATTCAGCCTGCACTTCACCTATCAATCTCCATTTGATGCTCACATCAATTCTGCCTTTAAGGACAAAAGCAGAACTCTGAACAGATGCACAGCTTTCCTTCCTTTGTATCCCCAGCCATTAACGATGCTTCTGAAATCTGCTATTTGCTTTGGTCAGTTTGTTTCAGTTCACCAGTTTTCCTCTTACCTTTCCTTCCCTGATTTCTCAAACCTTATTTTTCGGATGAAGCAGATGTCAACTTACTATGTTTTACAGTGCTACTGAATATTACGGAATGCAGATCTGTCCCTAAGTGAGTGTGACCTGATTAAGGCATAGAGTAAGGAGGCCTGTATTGGATTCCCTGCTGTTTTGCAGTCTTCTTGCCTACTCAGAGTAAACAATTCCATACAGGATTTTTTAAAAATGTGTAAGAGATGTAGGATGACTTTTACGAAAGCCATCCTTAAAAATGCTGTACCTGAATTCTCCACCTGAACAATGGGTGTAATAACATTTATTTTCAGAAGATATTGGGAAGATACTTTCATCAGTAGCATACTGAGGTACTATGGGTGAAGGTTTCTGCTGCTGGGCTCACAGAAATCCTGAAGTTTTTAATGAATGGTATAAGGCTGATCATGCTCTCATCTTTGCTATTTCAGCTGGCTGTCTGCTTTGTAAATGTGTCAGAAGTTTAGAAAATAGAAATAAATCACTGCAATGCAGCTACGCATGCACTAGGTAACACTGCTTTTAACTGTTTAAAACTGTGGCCTCTTCTTAGTTACGATGACTTTTCATGACAGAAATATTTACTCCCTAGAGAAAGCAATATCATGCAATTTAGACAATAATGAATTTTTGAGCCAATATCAGAAGGAAAGGGTAAGTGCAAAGGTATGTCCTAAGGGATGCAAAAATAATTTATTGTGGTTATCTTTTCATGCAGATAAAGATACTACGTTTTCTTTTTGCTCAACCTCTGATGATGAAAGCGACAGGAAAAGAATACCACCACCAGAAAGTCAGTGAGACACCGTGAAATGACTCAGTGCCTGGGGCTGACTCCAAGTACCTACCCTGCTGATGCTAGCATTTGTCACCTATGCGTAAGTCAGTGCCTAGAAGCTGCAACGTGCAGAAGCTGACAAAGAGCTTCTGCTCTGGGTGCAACAGGACCACCTCACTGCAGAGCTAAAATATGAAGATTTCTTCTGTAGGCATGGGGCTCCTTAATAGAGAAGATTGTGTAAATTCTCACACAGACAATGAATACTAGGGAAAGAACTGACTTGCACCTTTTTGTGTGTAATACCGATCGTGTCCCTTAGTTCCATAAACGGCTCCAATAGGCATTCCTTGTATATATGAAGTTGTTTAAAAGTCTCTCTGATCCCTCAATAAACAAGCCCACTAAAGCTGTCCATTTATACAGACAGAAAATGAGCTGCTCTAATTTCATGAGCTCACAGATGTCTCTCTCCAGGAAGATGAGGTAGAAACCATTTCAAAAGGATTAATGTCTAAGCTTTCTGAATTAATATTGCAACAGGTGTCGATTTTACATGCCTGTCATTACAATAAATGTGACATTATCCATTTGATTGATGACAGAGTAAAAGACTGTATTTTCTTCTGTTTCAGAGTTCTCTTTTGAAAGTGAAAAGATGTAATTTTCCATACCATTGTACCTAAATCACCTCTTAGTATTTTCCTAATTGAGTTCTGCCTAAGGAAGATAAGTGGAACCAGGTTTTCTTAAGAACACTTTGGTAATTACCTCATCTTTGTTATTACAAGTTTAAAGAAATCATTGTAGTTACCCTAAACAAAGTCCATATTCAGTTATTTATTAGCCTAGCTATATAGGTAAGTTAAAATGGGAACCTTTACCTTCCAGCTAGTGTGGGGACATGAAATACAACCCAATTAATCTTGGGCTCTGAATATTGCAGCTTCTCAGCCTTTTCCCTGTACCTCACCAGTACAAAGGGTTTACAGCCTCTCAAAGATGCAGATTTATTTCCATGCCACTTTCCAGTGCTGATGGGTACAAGGAACATTTGAGCAAGTTTGCTGCAACAGCGCTGGGAATCTCCAGGCTGATTCCCAAACATTTAGCTTGGGATATTATTTAGCTCAAGGTATGTAGTTTCAGGTAGTGTTTAGCTTGAGGTAGATACAGTTGCAGCAGTGGTACCACGGGCTGACAAAGCCAAGGGAGATGGCAGCGAAGGTGGTGTTGGGAAGAAAAGCTTTGAGTATTCAACATAGATGCAGAGACAAAACCAACTAATAAAACCATACCAGCCGCTAACTCCCCATCATCTGAACAACAGCCGTTTTCCTGATCGAAATATCAACTGCTAAGTTGCCTGAGAAACACAATGGTGTAAAGCTCCCCGCACAGAGGACAATCGACCAGGCAACGCCAAACCCAAATTTGACCGAACAGCCAGGAATGGCCTCACCTGGTAGGTATAGCCATATATACTCCCGCAGCCTGAAAAAACTCTGAAAAACAAATTTATGAAAACAGTGTTCCACAGCTTCTGGGAAGCTATGTGCTTTCAGGCGGTGGCTTTCAGAGCCCTCACACGGGCGCACCGGTGAGGGCTGCGAAGCCGGAGCTCTGCGGCCCGCCCGCCTGGTGGCCCACCCGGAGCACGCCGGCCCACCCGGAGCCATGCCGGCGGGCTTCACGCCTGCGAGGCGGCCCGCAGAGGGGCAAACCGCGCCGGCGGAGGCACCGCGCTCCCTCCCGGCGGGCTCCCCGTGTGCGTAGCTGGGTGGCCCTCCACACGGCCGCTTCCCCGCCCCAGCCTGGCTCCTCGCCCCCCGCGGGGGCTGCAGGGCGCTCCCGCCCTTTCTGCCGCGGGTTCAGCACCAGCAGCCGCCCGGCCCGCCGGGCCCCGGGTGCGGCGCGGCCCCCGCTCTCCCGGTCCCGGGCCAGGGCGGGCTGGGGCGTGCCCTGCCGGAGGGGGGGCGAAGGCGGCCGCTGAGCCCCGCCGGCGTCCCGCTGCCTCGGCCGGGGAGGGGAGAACGCGGCTCTGCCCTCCCCCGCGGCTCCCCGCCGCCCCGAGGCCCCCCCCCACTCACCCACCCACCCACAGTCCGGCCCGCCTCGTCGCCCCTCGCCGCCGCCCTCCCGCTGCCCACCCCTCAGGGGAGGCCGGGAGGCCGCGGCGGTCTATAAAAAGCCCCCCGGGGCGGGAGGCCAGGCGGGAGGGGGCTGAAGCGGAGGGCGGGCGGCGGCACCATGGCCCAGTCCGTGTGGGGCTACGACAGCGACAACGGTGAGTGGGGCCGGCGGGCGGCCGCTGCTGAGCCGGGGCGGCACCTCCTTACCTTTCCCCCCTGCAGGGCCCGAGCGCTGGCATGAGAACTACCCCATGGCCAAGGGAGACAAGCAGTCGCCCATCGAGATCAACAGCAAAGACGTGCACCACGACCCCTCTCTCGCCACTTGGCATGCCAGTTACGATCCCGGCGCAGCGAAAACCATCCTGAACAACGGGCGCACCTGCCGAGTCGTCTTTGACGACACTTTTGATCGATCAGGTCGGTTTTTGGTTTGGCTTTTGGGCGTCGTTAGCGATTGAGGTTTCCAAAGCACCGGGAATCAGAGCATATCTTGTGGTACCTGACCTGCTCAGGCTTGCAGGGAAAAGTAATTTGGGCACATAGAAAAGGTGCTCCCAGAGTTTATTCGGGTGGATCTGGCTGGTTTTAGGTCCACCGCAGGTGGGAAAGGGAGGCTGTAGCGGCTGGGGCACCCTGGAATGCAGGCTGAGCTGGAAGGTGGACTTCTCCCTGAGCCACCTCCTTCAGCGCAGGCACTGCATCCTCAGGTTGTGTGTGAGGGGATGGTGTCACCCAGGGGGGTTAATGTGCACTCTGAGGCGCTTTGTAAGTGAAAAACTCTTCATATACGTTTCCACTGACTGCGATCTTGATGTCTTGTGTTTGTATGGGAATTCTTTAGATACTTCCACAGCCTGAAAAAACCTCTGAAAACAGAATTTATGACAACAGTGTTCCACAGCTTCTGGAAAGCTATGAAATGGCTTTGTTATTTAATTGAGAGAGACCAGTCTTGCATCTCTAAGTTAAATTGTTCCAAACTTGATTCCAGAACTGTATCAGTGTGTAGCTCTGAATGCAGGCAGACAACAACCATCAAAATGAATAATTGATCACCATACCATATAATGCAAAGGCATCTCAAGAGCATACAGTATCAAGCAGTCCTTTATCAAGAAGGAAAGCAGCCTAATTAATGGAAAGCAGAGTTAATTTCCATTGTATTTTTCTGCATCTGATGGCATCTGCATTGGCATTTTGTTCTTAGTAAGCTATATAACTAATGAAATAGCAGTACATTGAAAGATCACTGTCTTTTGTGTATCTTGATGAGCACACGGTTTCCTGAACTCTTTTATTTACTGTTACAGCTACCTGTTACTGTTCCACATCTCCCAGATGGAATCTAAACTATTTAACAGGGACCATCTCTCTGTTACGTATTTGTATTGGGGTTTAGTATTTATTACTGCAGTTTTTACACAGTGGCCTCAGACAAATCATGAATTGCACTTTTGTTAATAACACGGAATGCTCTTTCACTAGCACTACATAAATACCGTGGCTGAGTGCATGGGAAGTGAATTGATTTTAAGTCTTTTTACATGGCAGTTCTGCTCTGTCATTGCAGCTTCCTAAAGACTGAAATGTTTACACAGAGGCTGCTCAAGAACATGTCTGCCCAAGGAACCGTGTTGGAGGAAGACCTTGATTTGGCCAAGCAGAGTGCAGCCCTTGGTGCAGACCTTCCTCTAAATCACCTTCCCTCCATTCCCTCCCTGCGTCTCCCCTCCCCATCATCTCTGTTGTTTCCCTGGTCATCCAGTGGAAACATCACTTCCTGCTGCTGTTACCAGCTTTCTGCCTGCTGCTGGACAGTAGTTCAGGACTCAAGTCTTTCACAGGAATGTGTCTGATTGGAATCAAATACAATGTTTAAAACACTGAAAAAACACATGGAAAGCATCATAAACATTTTAGTACCTTCATTTGTTGGCTTCTGTGGTGGCAGCAGCTGAGGATAAGTAGTAGTGACAGATTAATTTTAATTGGAAAAAGACATCTAGCTTGAAGATAGCCTTTTTTTTGAGCTAATCACATGTTAATGTGTTAATAACTTAAATGTTAAGATTTATTTTTAGGCTAGAGAGACCTATATACTGTTATGAAGTGCTGTTCCCAAGCACTTCACAGTATTTGAGCTCTGGAAAGGGCCACCTGTAAGAAATGACTGCTAAATGAGTTTCCAACTCTGATACTGATTTAGCTTGTAAATGTAGGTAGATCACAAAGATGCAGTTGCTGCGTTCCAGTGTGAGGTGGTAACCAAATACTTGTGAGGATTTGGGCCTTAGAGTCTATGCCTTATTTTTCCTACATTCCAAAGTGAAATAATAATAATAGTAACGTGACATATTTTCCATTGAAGGCTTCTGCAGAAGGCTTACTCAATACTGTATTGAGTCAGTTATGATTATTTATTTTTGTATGAACAAACTAAAAAATAAGAGCAACTGCATGCCTAAAACTCAATGCAGTGCTTTGTTTCTGCTCCCCCAATGGCTGGGACACCTACCAACTAAAAAGGGAAACTGCAAAGTTAAACCTCTTGCTCTCTGTAGGTATTCCAACACATATGATATCAAGAATTAATTTGAAACCATTGGGTACAAGAGGTTTTAAATATTATTTCAGTGTTAACTTTGAACTTCAAAGCTATTGGTAGAAGTTCAAACTTGAATGCTATTTAAACAAGGTCTTCTGGCACTGCAGTTGTGAACTGCATTATCAGCTTTCTGTGTAAGGAAACACGTCTCATTCCTGCCTTAGGTAATGAATGAAAAATATATTTGAGTGCTTAACCTCTGAGCAGTCCCCGCTTGAAAGAATCCCCAAACTGAAAGAGCAGGTGTGATGTTTTGAAAGTCAGAGTTGATATCAACCGTCAGCCTGATGCATGGTCAGCATTATTTGGCTAAGAACAGCAGAAATAATAGCCTCTTAATTTTTTTGTTGGTGGCAATGTTAAATGTCAGCTATAGCTTTTGCTTGCTCAAGAACACTTTTCTTACTCATTTGACCTGAACTTTCTTCTCTTCCATCACTTTCAAGAAATAGACTTTTTTTTTTTTTTTTTTAGCAGCAAAATACGCTGTAAACATTGATTAGTTGTCTGAACTGTAAAAGGTATGCCAGTCATGGACTAGGGGTATGCTTCAAAGCACCTTTAGGTTAATGTCACAGTCCTGTCCCCAGTCATTTCACAACAGAGCATTTCTTGACAAGAATTAGCTGTGAATACCTTCCTTCTCTTTCCACATCAGGAACTATAGTGTGTCCACTTGCCAGTAGAGAAGGGTTGGGCAGCTGGGGTTGAATCTGTGCTTGACTCACAGCAGCTTCCACAGTTTTCACATCAAACAGGACTGCTCCTGAGTGATAACAGAATTCAGCCTCGATCTTGTAAACTGATGAGCGTTGTGATACCCACTGCAATCAGTTGGATTTAGAAGAGGTGATCCACACTTTTAAAGTGTGCATCCCCATTCAATAAACGTGTATGTCAGCATTTTGTAGGCTACTGTTGATGCAGATTATCAATTGCAGTGCTGAGAGGTGGGCCACTCACAGGAGCCTACAGGCTGCGTCAGCTTCACTTGCATTGGGGTTCCTCTGATGACCATGGCTCTGAGCATGTTATAGATGGGGTGAAATATGCAGCAGAGGTAGGACTTATTTTTAATAGCAGTATTCCTTACTAACTGGAATTTGATTGACTGTGCATCTGAACAGAAAAAACATTCTCCCTTTTGCAAGTATTTGGTGTGGATTTTTCTCTAAAATCTGTCTATGAAATTTGTGAGTATTCATCAGCATGCAGTGGGATAAGTTGCATCTGCCAACAAACGTATCTTTGCAAGTGTATACTAACATGGAATTTGCTTCTTCAAGCAAGAGTTTTTGCTGGTATTTTAGAATGTTTTAAAAATATTTGAGACAAAGCAATCTGTTATTTCCAAATAGGAAGATCTGTTTTCTGCTGATGTTTTTCAGCTTTTAGCAGTTTCTTGTATAGCTTGAATTACTAAGCTAGTTTAAGAAAGCGTTAGTAATGAACAGAAAAACTCACCAAAATCGCATTTGGTGAACTGGCATTCAAAATGAGATCCACCTTAAAAATGGTTCAGAGTGGTAAAGGATATCTTCCAGATTTTGAACATCTGTGCTTTAAAATCTCTGTGTTTATTTTCGGGAACTGTGGAAAACAGATGTTTGGGTTTGCTTTTCTTTTTTCACATGTAAACTACTGCACTACTGTTGTCCCAATTTGCTAAAATTAATGGCTGCTTTAGACCCTGAAGACTACTTTGGTAATAAATATAAGTAAATTCAATCTCTGTGCTAGTGAATTACTAGCAAATGTTACCTCCTTCCTCCATATGATTTGAGAATAGGCTCAAAATATGTGCCTACACCCACAAATGATCTGCCGTACTGTTTTTCTGCCTTCTTCCTACACCCTCAAGGTGCAGAGTTTACAGGGGCTTTGCCCACCTGTCATAGGAGAACATTGGGGCAGATGTTTTGCAGGGTCAGTGTGCACAAACATGGCAGACAGAGATGACTGTGGGTGATGGTTTGGTTTTTTTCCTCATTCCTTAGCCACAGCCAGACTTTGTGTTCTACTTCCTGTGGCTAACTAAACAGAAAATTCAGCTTCCTTAAGCTATTTCTTGGTTAGTTCTCCACCTTTATCCTTGGCAGTGATAACCTTATCTTCAAGAGAAAAGAAACAGAGAACAATATAGTAATTTATATTCAGGGCAAATTATTTTGTTGATATTTTAAATAAACTACTTTAAAAAAAAGAAGTTAAAAATTTGCATTCAAAATATGCACCAGACTACTTTTTTTTTTGTGTGTGCATGGTGCTGTGTTCCAAATGCTACTTATTTTGAGATTCCACACTGCTGGTTGCAGCATTTCTAGCAATATGCAGGAGCCAGAGATTTTCTGGAGGGAGATGTAAAAACTTGAAATATATCCTGAAAATACAGCATTGTCTAAAGTAGAAATGAAAAAGAAATATCACGTTCCTATCTCCACTCCTTTCCAGTACAATGTGCTGAGAGTATGCATTACATACAACCCAGTGTAAATCCTTGAGCTGATATCTGTGTAACCTGAAGATCTAAAAATCTGCTTGAGGTTAAGTGCATGTCAGTAGGTGGTTTATACACTGCATGTGTGCATGACATGCTTGGATTGAACTGCTTATGGTTGCATTGTCTGATTAATTTTTAAATGTATTTTGTGGTAAACTGCATTTTCTTTTATGCTTCACTTAAATGTGAAGTGATGCTTTATAGAAAGTATGAGCATATGGAAGCATGGGAACAGCAGTCAGAAATACTTACATATAGTTTTCTTTTTCATGTCAATTCCTTTAGTTACTGTGTACTGGAAACTTTTCTTAATTTTAAAGCTTGTAAGATTGTGCTGTTGTCAATTTCTTGCATTTATAACTGAGGCTTCATTGATTTTTAGTTACATATGGTACACTGGAATCCAAAACATGGTAATTTTGCTGGAGCTTTGAAACAACCTGATGGCGTGGCTGTTGTGGGCATTTTTCTGAAAGTAAGTGGCAAATGTTCAGTCTTCATCATTTTCGTCTTAAAGATGTATTTTTATCTTTCTTTAGTGCCAGGGGAAAAGTTCCCATCATTTTCCCCTGCACTGTATCATGTTACAGGAAAACATTCAAAGTGATGTGCAGACTGAAGTCACATATGTCCCTGAGCCCTCCAGATTCCATGCACTAACCCCTTCAGAGCAAACTTCTGACACCATTCATGACACCAATGGCCTATATCACGAGTGGTATTGAACAAGAGACACACAACTTCAAGCCTGGAACACTTGCTAACTTTGTCCCTGATAGCTGACCAGCTCTTTGCTGTGGTGTGTACTGAGTGAAGAGGACAGTCTGCATAGGAAGAGCGTTTCCTCCTGCCCTTTGTCTGCTAGCAGGCATTGTGTCTGCCTGTCAGCAAGCTTATGTTGACTGATTCCCTTCCTTGATCTCTTGCTGATCCCAACATAAGCTGGGAATCAAAAGGAGTTCAATGAACCTGCTCCAAAAAGAAAGAGTTGATGGTAAAATAAGTTCACTGAACATTTTAACCTTGAAATACAGCAGCTTCTTAACAAAATAATACAATACTGATATTTTCCAATTGATTTTTTAATAAACTTAACAGAAAGAAAGCAATCCTAGTATCAAATCTCTGTGTGGTCTAGGACACTGAGAAACACCGACAGGCAGACAGCCTAATAATGATAAATTATGCAAATTTCAGCTATGTGGCTGTCATTTTACCTGCAGGTGGGCATTTCAGCTTGAACACAGTGTCAGAGAATAGCTCTCCTTTTATTGTTTTATCACTAGGAAGCTGCATTCGTACAAGCAAGTGGATGTAATTAATTTTACCACAGTGTCCCTGGACAGGCTAGATGCAATGTCATTTTAATTCTGTTACCCTGTGAGCCAGCCTGACCTTTTTTCTTGTGGTAGTTTAAACTGAAGGTCAGCACATGTCCAGATTCTCCCCTATGACTATATCCTTCAGTTATTCTTCCTTTGTCATTTCTTTTGATCTGTTTTAGGCAGAACTTTATCTTGTAAAACACAACTTACAAAGCATAACATTATGTTCCTATTAACCATGGTAAGGTCAGCTAAAAGGTCTAGAAAAGTAAGTATCATCACTGTATCTTCTCTGGCTGCCTTTCCTCATTTCCCTCTTGTTCTTTGGTGTAGGAGCCATTGTTTTGCTTTGGGTTTGTCATGTTCCATGACTGGGTTTTTGCCTATTGCTCCAACAGAGATTGAATTATTTCCTGAAGAATTTAATCTATTTTGAAACAAGACATGGCAATAACAGCATGTCTTGTGTATACTGTCTGCTTTTCTGGGTGCAGAGCCATGTCAAAGCCTTTGGAGGGGCTGAACGTCATGAACACAAGCAATAAAGTGACCCCATAACCTGAGGAGGTCAGGACATGAATGCCATTATATGTCCTACGTCAAATCTGATCTGACTGTGTATGTGCTGTAGAATGTTTGAAATGTCTGCAGGAGCTCCGGCTCTTCAGACTATCAAGAACTTTGCTGAGTGCTCATACATCTCACAGTGGTTGTGGGTCGCTTTCAAACCAGGAGCCAAGGGCTAGGCCCTGGAGGGTATAGATGACACTGAGCATGCAGTTTGCTCCTCAGAGTGGGAGATGGCTTGTAGAGTCCTTCAACATATTTTTGAATTCCAAAGCCAGTTACTTGAGTCTGCTATTCCAGGTGTTCTTGTAACACATGATTTTGTGTCAGTCTGTACCAGATGCTCTGAGAGTACTGCTACTTAACTTGATAAATGGGATGTACTGAATTTCTTTCAAACACTGTGGAACATGATGAAAAAATACAGTACTTCTGCTTTGCATTACAGGTTGGAAAAACTCCCAAACCAGAGATGAAGAGAATTCTTGAAGAAATTGATAACATTAAGACCAAGGTACAAAAACAATTTTTGTGATATAATGTAGTTGAAAAGCAGCAGAAGCAGAAATCAGAAGTTCAGATTCACTTTTTGGCATCATTCTGATGCCTAACAGTAGCACCAGAGGTGATGCATTGGACTGTGGAGCTGGACATTTTCTTTTACTTAAGTAAACATACAACTCCTCACTTCTGTAAGTGTTCTTGTGGTAGAGGACTTTTTATCAATCCTTGCATGTACAATTGATAGTCTTATCGATACTGCTGTGTAAAAATATGCTAGTGTGCAAATATCAAGAAGAAATTTAAAGCTTTTTTGAATTTGAGGACAGCAGTGGCCAAACCAAACACATATAATTGAGTAAAAATTTAGTTAGCCTGAAATAAGATGTATTTGGAGTCTTGATGTTAATTCTTTCTACCCATATTTTGTGCAAGGATGTGAGGAAGGAAAAGTATTTTAGCTCCTCCCATTGCACTTTGTAGGGTAATACTCTGTTCCCATTTAGAGAAGATTCTCTGTGATACGAGAAGGAATTAGGCATAATAGATTTTGCTTTCCAGAACTGCATCCTAAATACCAGTAGAGAACTGAACTTTCTTGCTTAGTTCTTGTTGCCCTGAGGGGACAAGGTGTGGAGATACTCTTTCGAGTATCCTGTTTGGTGGAAAAGCAAAATTTCTCAGGAAATGTATGTCAGCCTTGATGGAGTGATAATTAACTTTGGTTGTAAGACAATCAGGATCCGGTACTCTTCCAGGAAATGCTTTCGTTTTTTACATTAAGTGTAATAGTGCCAACAAAAAGGTTGAGAGTGTCACCATGACCATGTAATGAGCTCACAATTTTGGGAGGAGAGAGATGCAGATTTAAATTCCTTCAGACAAGAAGGCACTAAGGAATCTAGGGTAAATGCCTGGCTATTGTTCTATTGGATTAAAAGTGTGCCAGTACCTGTGGTGCCACAGCCTTTAATTTATATCCCAAGTGACCCAAAATAAAACAAAATTTTGATAATTCCAGAACAGAAAAATGTAACAATGAATTTGGTTTGGTCCTGCACAATTCAGTTTGTAATTTCTTCTAATTTATTAATGGAACCAAAATGTCAGTACTATTAATTGCAGGGCAATTGCTTGACAGGAAGAAAAGGAGATTGATCTCTTGTATGGATCTTGATGTATAATTACTTCCTTTATAATAACATAGATAGTGATGTCTTTTAAGATGCATATCCCTAGAGTTACTGCAGAGAATTATTTTTTCTTTCTTTAAGGGGAAAGAAGCTCCTTTTCAGCACTTTGATCCTTCAATTCTTTTCCCCAAATCTCGGGACTACTGGACCTACCATGGTTCGTTCACTACACCTCCCTGTGAGGAGTGCATCACTTGGATTCTCTTAAGGGAGCCGATTGAAGTCAGCTCAGATCAGGTAAACTGCAGCTAGTTCTGCTGCTCCTTTACCCGTTCTCAACAGTGTCTCAATATGTCAATGTGATGATTTTCAAGCCCTGTGTTACCTGTGCTTTTTGATAAGGAAAGCTTTAGCCAAGAACTGTGGGAAACTGACTGTAGAATGGACTGTTGAAATGGACTGTAAAACTGACTGAGAATCAGGCTCTCTTCCTGGGCACCTCCTGGAATAGCTTCAGCAGGAGTGTTCTTGGGATCCTGAAAACCTGTGCGGGCAGAGGTGCCCCTGAGCCACAAGATTCAGCCATCACAGCAGCCCGAGTTCATTCTCTGTGCTTCAGCATTAAGAGGCATGTGAGACTAACATTTAGCTGGTTTCCCAGGCAAAGAAATTGCTGGTCCAGATCTTGACTTCCTAAAAACTGTTAGCGAGAAGGCTAGAACTAGCTAGAACCTGCAAACCTAAATGTTAATACAAATTAATGTACTAATTGTATTCATGTAGCTCAAATGTGCATTTACACAGAAAAAAAGAAGAGAGCCAGTCTGAATAAGGTGACCTTCCTTTTAGCTCTTGCGTTAAAACTTCTGGTTATTTATACTGTTTTCTGTACTGCTTCAGCAGTACAAGTCAGGGTATAGTCTTTTTATTTGGCTGTTTTCGGAACAGGTTTATTTTGCATTCTCGTGAAAGGGTAACAATTAACAAAGCAACACTGAATTTGAATTAATTTGGAAAACAACAGCTAAGTGCTGAGTTCATGATTGAACTTAATAATCCAGTTGACATAACTTCCTCTGCCTCACAGAACAACACATGAACTTCTGCAGACCAGCTTTTTTTAACAGACTACCTTGCATAGACTTAGATGTGCATCCTCCGTCACGGACAGCCATATTTCTCAAGTGATTTGACTGCAGTCCAGCTCCAGCAGGGTCACAGGAGGCCCCTATTATTTTTCCACGTTGTGAGTGTGGGTCAAGGGAAAATCTAAAAGAAGCCTTGGCAAGGGTCAAATGATGCACTGCTCTGTAGATTAAGAGTGTAAAGATCCACAGAAACCATGCTAGCTGTTGGGCTGTAGTGATCTCTACCTTGTCATTGTAGAAGAAAATTCCTTTTCTGTCTCAGTTTGTTCTAGGCATCAAGGTCCACACTGCTTCCAGGTGAATTCACAAGACACTTTAATTTTTCTTCCTTGCAGATGGCGAAGCTCCGCAGCCTTTCCAAGAACAGTGAGAATGAACCTCTTAACCCACTAGTTGATAACTGGCGCCCACCTCAGCCTGTGAAGGGCAGGATAGTGAAAGCCTCGTTCAAGTGACGTCTCAAGTCTCTGCTGAACCTGAGTGAGAAAATCTTTGCATCCCAAAGTGTAGTTAGTTTTTGCTGTCTACTGCTTTTCCTCTGGATCCAGATCTGTGTTTCTCAGCTTGAAATTCTGAGTGGTAAAACTGAATCTGATTTTGAAAGCAGAAAGGATACTGTATGCAAATACTAACCTTAATAAGGAAATGAGATACATGTGATTCTTGACCACAAATGCCTCAGCATTTGTGATAGTGTCACTTCTCTGCCATGTGGTCTTGGATGAAAAATGGGCTCAGTTCCCGTATTTAAAACTAATTTCAAAGGAAATGTAGTGAAGGCAGAAAAATGAACCAGTAGTTTAGGAAAGCAGAGACAGCAGTGGGTCAACAGTAGATGAACAGGAGGTAAAATGTCTGCTTCTACAGCATCTCTAGTAGTTATTTTCCTCAGATATCCCACCTCCAGTGCAAACATCCAAATAATATGTTCCCCTTGAACATACCAGATTTTTCCTTCCCTCTCTTGTTCATAGTTTGTTATCCAAGATTACATTAGTGTTCTGGAGATACAATCTGGCATACTCAGCTTCTGTTGGTCAAGAAGAAAAGATACCTTGCATTTCAGCATTTGCTGTCTGCCATGTCCTGCTGCTGCCCACTTATCTTTTCTTCTTTCACTGCTGCTGTTACTTCACCCATCCAGCTGTAGAGTGCTGCTGGTATCACGTTGCCTTGTATTTAGTATAGTAGCTTTAGTATGGCTGAGGGGGAAGTGCCTTTCTTCTGCTGCTCAGACTATGTTACCTCCCAGAATGATGGATTTTTAGTTTTGATGCTCAGCCTGTTTTTTCATTTTTGACATCATAGTCTGCACATTTATGATTTCACCTATTAGGAATTTTGTTGCAAATGGAGAGGGTCTTTGTGGATAAGTCATATGTGTCATTTCTCTTTCTCACTACTGAAAAATGAAGATTAAGTCATTTAAGTGTTTGTTTATTGTGACTCTGTAGTTAGAGATTCTAAGTGGAGTCTGTTTAGCTGTGTTCCTTTCTGGGGAGACACACCAGCTTGCACATATGATCCAAGCAAGGAATCACTGGCAGACAGAAACTTCTAAATCGCCTTCCCCAGTCCTTCATCATGTAAACTTTATCATTTCAGCATGCTTCCTAGACAGCGTAACACAAATACCATCTAGGTTGAGCCCACATGCAGATGATGTGAGTGAAGATCTGCTACGTTATATTCACCACCAGGGTGATTATTCAGCATTGTACATACAGGAGATCGGGTGGTCAAAGGCAGTGTGTAAAGCCTCCGGCAAATGAAGCTGCTGGATTATCTGTATTCCTCTAACTCATCAGTAGGTGACAGAGGGCATTCTTCTGGAGATGTTGCCACAAACATGTTCACAGCAATATTTTTAAGGGATATGTCAAAATCTGAAAAAAGCAGGGTTACAAATGGCTAGAATAGGCATTTCCCAGTTCTCCTTCACTATTTCACTTTTCACCTTTACTAGAAAAATGGTGCTCCAACAGGGAAGAAATGAAAGGGCAACACTGGACAAATTCTGCTGTTATTATCAGCACGGTTCTGTGAGAATTCAGGAATGAAACTGAGGGAAGAGTTTGATCCTTTGCATTCATTTAGAAATGTTCAAAGAATTACTGAATTCCCGTTGAGAGTTAATATTTCGGTTTATTAGAAGGGTATTTTGCTTAGTGTAAAGCAGTTTCATTTTAAAAACCAAGTTCATGTCAGCAGAAACTAAAGTATTGATTGAAACCTGTTTACAAATATTTTGGTGTTGGCTTAATCTTATCAGAAGATCAGCTTTTGACGTTACCAGTGCAGCACTTGGGATGGTATTGAGTCTCTTAGATCCCTAAACTCCTGAATCTGTACATCTTCTCAACACATAGAAATGTTTCTACAGAAAGCTCATAAGCAACATTTTTTCCTACTGTACTATGTCTTACATGTAAGATTTCTTATAACCCTATGCAGTTGATCTTGGTGTTGAGAAAATTTCAACACAATTAACTGAGACAAGAGTTTGAGCCTTTCTATCTAAAAGCCATTGACTGTAATATTTTAATCTCTTGTTATTGGGGCAATAAAACAAGATGAGTTGCCTGCACTTGAAATAACAGCTTTTGTGTCTTCAGAGAAGCAATAAATGGGCATAAATAAAAAATTGATTTCTGGTTTTATTTCTAATGCTGAGTGATGATTAAAAATAACAAGAACTTACTAGAAAACCTTGTTTCTCTCTTCTTTGATACATATGCTTGTAATACAAGGGTGGAAGGATACTCTAGTAATAACCTTTTTAGCAGTTGGAGTTTAGTTTAATATCTCATCCTGGTTTCTGTGTTTCCAATTAAACAGATCCTCAAAAATATGAGACAACAGAACAGTATCACTTGTTCTCTGTTTCAGGTACATAAAAAGTGTTTATTCCTTGCCTGGACACATTGTCTTACATCTTCCCAAAATTCATACATTCATGTCTGATCTCAAATGTCACTAACCTGGATATGAATTTTGGTTTCTTGCAAGAAGCACATGGATCATTTAACTGAAATGTTACATCATTCTGAAATTTTCTGATTAATACATACTTTCTAAGCACATAATTAAACTTGTTGGAGTGAACACATTCTGAAATTTTCTGATTAATACATACTTTCTAAGCACATAATTAAACTTGTTAAAGTGAACACATCATTCTGAAATTTTCTGATTAATACATACTTTCTAAGCACATAAATTAAACTTGTTAAAGTGGAATAATACCTGAATTGCCCACAAAATCGGATACTGAGTGCACTTTCTTTTATTTGCATGTTTCCTCCACTGCTTTTGAAAGGCAGAATAGGCAGAAGTTTATCAACTACTGACATAGTAGTTTTGGTTCCAACAGCAAACATGTGCTTTGTATGTTCACACAAAGGAATATACAGTGTGACATTTATAGAATTCCCTCATGCGTTTGCTCTGATTCCATTTTGTCCGCTAAATTACATAAAAGCATCAACCTCATTGCAAATATGCTTTACGCTTCTGTTTTTCTCTTAAAGAATAAAGTGTACATAGGTTTTGTTCCATTGCCTTTCTCTATTTGATGAATAGTGTACCTTAGTATTTCTCTATTTGATGAATAGTGTACCTTAGTATTAATTACCTTGGTAATGAGAAAAGAATATGTTATGTGGACTCTAATCCTGCTGCCTCATCTATCATAAAGAGAGAAAAAAGCCTCTGGGCACTGATGAATTTTCAAAAAAGTAAAAATTACCCTAATCTGTGGTGCACTAAATTTTTTACTAATGTGTATATATCTATTAGTTTCAGCAGGGCAGGCAAATGATTGAAGTTGAATTATCACCCATTAGGCTTTGACCTGAGTCTCTCCCAGCTTCCCACATCTCACAAAAGCAATTAATAGAAAACTAAAAGCTTATTCCTACAGTTCCAAAGCTTTTTTTATTAACTGAAACAAGTTTCCCACCAGCTGTGGCCATGTTTCAGTTGGATGTAAATTCATAACTGAACTGTGAATTCCTGGTATGACCCTTGGTATACAGCCAGCTATGGTTATGCATTTCTACTACAAAATTAAAAGAAAACATTATTTTTACTGGATCTCAAAGAAAGACTCTCCTGAATTTGCTTGCTGGTGTTTTATCTGCTGAGTAATCAGAGTTAAAGAATGTTCATATTGTCAGTGAGTTTAGTAAAATAAAACAATACCTACTTCCTGAGGCATGTTGCCCCATGCCTCAGCAAAGGAAGCAGCTATACAGTGTATGTTCCACTTCATCTATCTGCCTTTCATCTCGATGAATTCTGGCATTTACCTTTGTCAATATTGCAGCACAAAGCATGCATTCGGGAATTATTTTAATTCCAAATCCAAAACTTTAAGAAAACATATTATAACATTCCCTCCCCCCGCCCCCCTCCCCCCCCCAAAAAAAAACAACCAACAACCAACAAAACCAAAACACAACGGGTACAGCTAATGATGAGTTACAGATCAAATCAGACTCACCTTTTCCTCAAGACTCTATTTATAAATAAAGTATCTTCTTTTCAGTTTAGGGCTGCTGTACATGTTGATTTGCAAAAATGTGCAGTAAAATGAAATGGACCAGTTCAGGGTTATTTGTGAGGGAGAGACAGAAAGGCTGTAAAGTTTTGTGTTAATTAAAACACAGAAACAGATTTCAGTACAGATGGGGACCTTATGATATTACTAGGAAAATGAACACCAACAGAGTATTGTTATTACAGAAATTGTTAACTTTCTATATTTGGACTGTACAGCAAAATACTTGCAAGAATGTGTAGAATCCACTTAATCCTGTATGTAACAAATGCCAGATTTCTTTATCAGTTAATAATGAATCCAACAGCAGATTATGTGCTATACAATTACAGTTTGGATTTCAGTGAGTAAGTGTGCTTGTCCTTGTGTTGATTATTGCAAGTTGCTTCCATTCAAAGTAAAAGAAGAACAGAGAAAATTGCATCTTCGAAGTTTTAAATTTCAAAATAGGCAAGTATTCACTATTCATGTAAACGCAAGTTAACTGAACTGAAAAAGTCCATGCACTTAAATGAGGAAAACTTACAGAATCATAGAATCATAGAATGGTTTGTGTAGGAAGGGACCTCAAATATCATCTAGTTCCAACCCCCCTGCCATGGGCAGGGACACCTTGCACTAAACCAGGCTGCCCAAAGCCCCATCCAGCCTGACCAGGAACACTTCCAGGGATGGGGCACCCATAACTCCTCTGGGCAACCTGTGCCAGGGGCTCACCACCCTCACAGTAAATAATTAATTTACTAATCTAATCTAAACCTACCCTCTTTCTAAACCTACCCTCTTTCAGTTTAAAGCCACTAACCTTTGTTCTGTCACTACACGCCCTTGTAAAAAGTCCATCTCCAGCTTTCTTGTAGGCCCCCTTTAGGTACTGGAAGGTCTCCCCACAACCTTCTCTCTTCCAGGCTGAACAACCCCAACTCTCTCAGCTTGTCTTCATAGGAGAGGTGCTCCAGCCCTCTCATCATCTTTGTGGCCTCCTCTGGACTTGCTTCAATAAGTTCATCTCTTGTGCTGGGGACCCCAGAGCTGGACACAGTACTCCAGGTGGGGTCTCAGCAGAACAGAGCAGAGCAGAGTGGAGAATCACCTCCCTCGACCTGCTGGTCATGCCTCTTTTGATGCAGCCCAGGATACAGTTGGCTTTCTGGGCTGCAAGCACACATTGCCGGGTCATGTTGAGCTTCTCATCCACCAACACCCCCAAGTCCTTCTCCTCAGGATGGTTCCCAATCCATTCTCTGCCCAGCCTGTATTTATGCTTGAGGTTGCCCCAACTCATGTGCAGCACCTTGTGCTTGGCCTTATTGAACTTCACAAGGTTTTCATGGGCCCACATCTCAAGCTTTTTCAAGTTTCCTCTGGATGGCATCCCTTCCCTCCAGCGTGTCAGCCACACCACACAGCTTGGTGTCACTGGCAAACTTGCTAAGGGTGCACTCAATCCCACTGTACATGTCACTGACAGAGATGTTAAACAGTGCTGCTCCCACTAGAGACCCCTGAGGAACTCCACTCATTACTGGTCCCCACTTGGACATTGAGCTGTTGAATGCAACTCTTTGAGTGCAACCATCCAGCCAATTCCTTATCCACCAAATGGTCCATCCATCAAATCCGTGTCTCCAGTTTAGACACAAGCATGTTTGTGAGGGACAGTGTCAAATGCTTTGCACAAGTAAAGAACTTACTGTTTTTTAAAGCAAAAACTTCTGCAAACCACATGTTGCTTGATGATGAATAATGACCAAAAAGGCTGTTGGGAGTAAATGACAGTAAGAAATTGAAAGGCAAATCATTAGCCAAGAAAATTGTATCTCTGATGTCAGAGATCATTTAAGTACAGTGAACTTTGTCAGAGAAGTCATGTCAATTTTTACTTTTGAAAAAAATAACGTAGTGGATGGAAAATCGGCCATGAAAAAGGAAGATAGAGAAGAAAGAAATGCAACTTCTATGCAATCAGGATGAGGCAAATATAATCTAAGTCCATGATATAAATGAATGCCTCACTTTCAATAAGGATGACTGAAGAACACAACTGCAGATGAACAAGGACTGATAGGAATATATATATGTGAGAATGAAAACTATCATTAACTGAGATGGTAAATTAAGTAGGACAGTAGAGCAAACTCCATCCAGGTGAAGGAGTTGTCTCTGCTTCAGAATACTGAAAAGATTGGCATAATAAATTGCAACACTCCCGTTATGAACACTATTTAACAAGATCTCCTGAAGATGGCATCCTGCCTTTCTAGGAGAAAATCCAACAGGAAGGTTGGAAGTGATAAGACCATCTGATATGCAGAAGTGGTTGCACTACTGAACCATACCTGCACTTCGCACAAGCAGAAGCGCTTACACAGAATGTTAGCAGTATGGGAATTCTTAAAGGAGGTCTCACTTACTGGGCTAATTATCCAAGCCAGAGGTTTACATTAACACGTGCTTTTGCAATTCTGTCATGCCATCAGTAAGCAGAACCTGTAGTAAGTGTTAGGAAAAAATATGCCTTTGGTGAATTTGAGTAGCACACTGTCACTCTTTTACTGTTACTAATATCTCACAGAAGATCTGTTAGAAAACTTTTGAAAAACTCAAAAGTCCTTCCTGGAGTTAGACCAGCTTCCTCACTGGGCTAGACCAGAAAGACCATGGGGCAGTTGTCTCAGGCCTGTATGATGGTGATAATAAAGCTTTATTGTATTAAGATTTTTAATTCTTCCAATTCCTCCCAGTATTTTTTTTTTTTTACTGACATTCCCACTATTCATGGGAAATGAAATGGAAATGGAAAAAAAATGCAAACATCCTTACTGAAAACTGAAGTGAAGAACGCGTCTTCTTGCTGGACTTGTAATGTTCCTTTTCCACAGCCCACACGGTGGAGCCAGTTCCTCAACAGTCACTTTCCTGACATCACTTGCAGCCAACACGAAGCCCGAGCTCCTACACGGTGCAGGTTCTCTAGTCCAGCAAGAGTAACTAAATAAGCATTGAAACAAATGCCGTTTATCCAAGTTATTATTGAGCTATAAGGGCCTGTGCTTAAATAAATAAATATTGATAGTAATAGACTGGTGCCCATTTCAATCTATAAAGCTTTCATATTTTGCCTGCATGTTTATTCATGCAAAATCTACATATATAAGTGCTTTTGCTTCTGTAATCTGAGAAAAGTCCAGCTAATTCCATTATTACAGTTCCAAGGAATCCTATCATAAGGTAAGAGGAGCTACAGATTAAAATCTCCCACTGATATGCACCAAATTGCTTGCTGATTTGAGTAATTACAAGACCAGGACTGCAGGACACATCGCCCTGCACACTAGTGATAGCCTGCCTGACTCGCTCTTTCAGTCTACACACCCCTTTTCTCTCTGCACATGATGTCTCAATCATCCTTCATGGTTATGGTAATTTCTTCACTGAACTAACAAACTAAGACATTTCCATTAAAGTTTGCTTCTTTCAGAGAACAGTGATATTTTTTTTGTCTTAACACTACAGGTTGCCAGCCATTAAGCCCTAATTTAAGAGCTCTCACAGTGTTGTGCATTGTCTGTGTAATAAATCTCTTTGGAGAAAAAGTATAATCAAGAAATAATTTTTCTTCTTAAGATATCATTGAGCAATGGATGGCATCAGTGTCTGCAGCATACCTAAATTTACAGCCAAACAAATGCTACTGACCCTTGAATAAACAGATGAAAGATGATTTGTTGCCCAACAGTATGTAAGACCTATAATTGAAACACTGATTTCATTGTCTGTGTTGGGAAAGGTAGGGGATGCGAGTTTAGAAACAATATTTTCCAAGCCTAATGACTTAGAACACTTTACTATAATTGCCACCAATGAAAAATTCTGAAAAAGGCATGGAGTCAGTGTGATCTAAATAAAGTTGAGGATATGGAACATGTCTTCTGCCTTTAAGGTAGTAATTGTGGAAGCACTTAGATTTAAAAGAATACAGTGGAGTATTAATTAACAGGGATATAGTTATGTTCTTGTATTGATGTCCATCGTCAGCCTATTTCAATGCCACCCTAAGAAGTACCATAAAATATTTCGAAAGTTCCCAACCAGAGTTCCTATATGTGCTTCCCGTAGCCTTAAAAACAAAAAATCATAATATTTGCTGTCTATACAGGTATCTACTTGTTCTCTTAGAGGTGATGGGGAGCAAAAGCCTAATGCAGAGAATCCTGCCTGGCAGTTCTTTATAAAAGCAACTTCTTGCTTGTGACCTTTTACCCAGGGATATGACCTGAGTTGCACATATTCCGATCAACTTGAACTTTTAATAGTTAATATTTAACAGTTTAAAATAATTAAAATTGTATTAGTTAAATTCAATAGAAGTGAACATTGCCAGTCAATAGTTATTTTCAGAAACCTGACAAAATCTGCTGCTCATGCTACTTTGCCGAGCTCGGCTGACCTAGTTACTCTTTGCCACCCGTGCTAGAAGCATGGTGTTCACTTGTCACAGGACCTGACTGACGGCTTAGCCATTTTTAAATACTGGTATTCACTTGCTCTGTAATTATCTAAATGCTGAACAAAAAGCAACACTACATTTGAGCTCTTTTTAATTATTATTATTATTTCTTTCTTGCTGTATTGAAATGTCTTTAATCAGGAAATGAAGTCACATGATTCAGAAAAGATTTGCCTGGAACAGCTTCGCAGTAGCATTTAGGTAATACTACATGTAGAACCATACATCTTTAAGTTAAACAGTGGGTCCATTTCTTTATATTTGCATTTTTATCTTCATATTACAAAATTGTAAGGTCCAGTTCATAATGCACCTGTTCAAGTAAGTAGCCTCTTCATTTGGCAATATTTACTGTGACTGAGCTGTTGAATAGAAAACATCCTTTAAAACTTGTTGCCTGGATAGACATCATGAAAGTAAGCGCATGTATTTCCATGTCAGCAAGGGAACTCAAGAATACCTTATGTGGCAGGAAAATAGGTAAATGAATTCCATTTATGCATGCATAGAGAAAAAATTCACAACTGCTAAATAAACATGATAGCAATGCATGGTTATAACGCGTCAGAAGAAGGCAAGCTGTTGAATGTCTCCTTGCCTCAGCTTCTGACTCACTGTCTGGTCTGTCTGATGCACAAAAAATGTCAAGCTTCCCTAGTTGGAACGGGTGGAAGTAATATGTGAGAACATTCACATAATCTTTAATGGGGATATGGAGTTTCACCAAACGGCCCAGATGGATAGGGCACAAGGCAGCATTACCTGACGAAAGCTTTCCCATCTACTCCTTGTCACTGGGAATCTCTGAATAATCCATCTGCGTTGTTAGTGTTTGTTGGAATTTATGACCTGATCCTATTTTTTGCTGTCACTATATGGACACTTAGTTAAAGCATACAAACAATGCTACACAACTCCATTTGGAATATGCCCTGGGTTGCACCTGGGGAAGGAAATGGCATGGCCCTCACCATAATGGAAGCTAAATCCAACTCCATACACACAATTACACTGGCCACAGCCCAAAAGGGTCTCTCCCTTGTTTCCAAAATAATCTGTGGCTCAGTGTTATGTATCCAGCATCAGGCTTCGCTGTGGGCATGGTTCCCCCTCATGCTTCTCTATCTACATGTCCTTGATAAGATCTAGAGTGTTTTAGCAGTCCGTCTCAATGGCTTTCTATCTTACCGCTTAACTTGTGCCAGGGTTGTTTCCAGTAACAGGCTCTGTTCTAGAGTTTGCTCTCATAACTTTTTTCTTTTTTTTTTTTTTTTTTTTTTTCAGTTTGGCAGGATTTTGGGGGGCCCTTCCATCATCAGTCTTTGATGCTTTCTGTCTTACCTATGTCTGGTCTAGAAAATCATGCTTTTCTTTGCACCGGAGATAGTCACTGCAGGCTGCAAACGGTACTGGCAGAGCAAATGTGGACTTGGACTTTTTTGTACAAGCAGTCTACAAAAGTGTTGCCAAACTTGTTGGAGTACTTCATGAGCTCCCTGCACTAAGCAGCAGTCTGGCTGACCCATCTCGTGAGCATCAGGTAGACTTTTGCAGATGAGATCTTTCTACAGAAATGCATGTTTCTCGTTTATCTTGCATTACCATCGCCACTACTGTAGTTATACAAGCCATTACCCCAAACCTAATGCAGCCTTCTGCCCACCTAGTAATACACTTCTTCAGCATCTTTTGGTTGTTCAGCTTATGTATATTCAATGAAGCAAACCTGTTCTCTTTGGCAACTAAGCATGGGTGGTGTGTGTGCATGCACATACAGAAGCAAATATTTTCCAGGGCTTTGAAAGGAATTGAAAGGTAGCAGGCAAAACAATGCAGTCAACAGAAACGGCTGGATGGCATTCAGAAAGTATCCAAATGAGCTCACAATTATGTGTTGTAGCTGCATTGCATTGCAAAGTGGGTAGATGGGAACATATGCTGAAATACGGCAAGTGTTTACCCAGCGTTCCAACCAAGACTGCCAACACGTTTTTAACATTCACCTAGATGTGTTTACTTGGGTTTTCTTTCCTAGTTCATCCACATATTAAAAATCCTTACCTAAGAATGTGACAAAATTACTGATGCTAACTAAACTGGTATTTTTTCTTGTTTCAGTATGAATTTTTGTTCACGTGGACTTTTAAATAACATAAGTGGTGGAGCAGAGTATGCCATAGCAGCTGTGGGATTTTGCAGATGAGTAGCAATAAAGATAGAATAAATCCGGGCAGAAAGGTATTTTATAGAGCTATATACTTGTAGTCTGTAAGTATCGGATCCTGTACTTTGACAACAGAAACTGTGGGAAAAAACAGGAATTGTGTCATAATAGTAACATAATTTAACTCAGTAGGGTGGTTTTTATTTTGGCAGACAAAGATCTGGCTGTTAATAGGTTTCCATTCATGCCTACCATGTTTTCCATAGTCTGGCACGAATTTCAGTGAAGTGGAAGGCATATGACAAACTGGCTTCTTGGCTGTGACATGTCGCACCAACTATGGCATGCTCAATGAAAAGCACTGTGTGAATGTCTTTTGCACACTGCCAGGCGTGCTATGCACAATCAGCTGCAAAACAATATGGTGTGTTCTGCAGCTTTTTTTGTTGTATTATTTTCCACAAATTCCTAATTAAAGTAGATGGTATGTTATATTAATATTTGTACTAGGCACAAAACAATAATTCTAAAACTGTTCCGTAATATGGTGCAGTTGTTCTGCAGTCAGGCACTAAAGTGAAACAGAATTAAAGCAGGCATATCTTAGCCTGCTGTACTGACTGAATAAACGCAACGCACTCAGCTTCTTGCCTGTCGAGTCCTGCAGGCCACTAACTGTCTTCCCAGCCCTCCACTGTACTCACATTTATTCAATGTTTTTCTTGTACTAGCAGGCTCAAAACTGGACTCCAGAACCAGTTGCACGAGTGTTGAAGGGGGAAATTGCCACTCACATCGGCCTGCTTGCTACGCTTTCGTTAATGCAGTTCAGCGTGTACCACAGCAAGGGCAGACCACTGGCTCATGCTCCATTTGTTGTCCACCAGGATCTCCATGTCCTTTTGCACAAAGGTGCCGGCCAGCCAGCCAGCCACTGGCCAGTCTTGGTGCAGGGAGGCTGTTCCTCCCCAGATGCAGGACTTTCTTGGCACTGCCTTTGTCATACTTGCATGAGGCTTCTGTCTGGGTTCCTCTGGATCGCAGCTTGTGATTGCATCCTTGAACTTGCTGAGGGTGTGTTTTGTGCCACTGCTCAGGTCATTAAAGTTTTGCCAGCAAATCAAACAAATTAAATTTCAGTCCAGCAGAGTAATGGATACTCTACTGGACCAAATCTTGTTCATAGTATCTAAATAAGTTGCTATCTCAATTTCATTTAAATTAGCATAATCTCTTTAACTTACCTCTTTCTTTTTGGTCATATATGTACAAAATTTCAAGGATGGGGGCTCTATGTATACTGGAGGATTGTACCAATGTATCACTGCTCTTACTGGACATATTTATTGACCTTGCCATTGGCTCTTTTCACCTCCCCACTCACAGGCATTGTAAGCTGCCTTCCTTTTCTCCTTTCTGTTTTACAGACTCCCAGCAACCAGCCTATTATCTATCATGCAAATAATTCTTGTGACACAAATCTTTTTTCACCTTTTTCTTCACTGCTGCCCCTTCCTATTCAGTTCTCTTTCTCTTTTCTGCTTGCCCCAGGCATCTATATCAGTCTCTGTTACCCTTTTCCCATACTCGGCTCCCATTCTCCTTCCAGCAAGGGCTCCATATGTCCCTTGCCCAGCCTATTCTCCCTGCCACAGAATAGAGGCTTCATATCTCTCTTCTTCCTTTTATCTCCCTCTTCTTTTTTCCTGCTCAGCCAATAAATCACTCAGTGATTTATCAGTAAATATGCCTAAGTGGGAAGATGAATAGGGAAAACAATGTTTATAGCTGGGCAGTACGGTATTAACTGGTGTGACCAGCTGGCTGTTTATTTGATCTGCAGAAAACTGCAGAGGTATTTAAGCTGCTAGAGTGCTGTGGTGCTACCCATTCCATAGTTATCGCATTACTTCCAAGCAAACAGAGAAAGAAATGTCATCAAGATGATGTCATAATGCTTAGCCAACTGGTTTATGTGATGCTAATCCCAACACATTTTTGAAATATGCTGCAGTTCTGAAGTTGGATCTTTCTAGGCTAGTTTTAGGCAAGCTTATGTATATAAGCATGTACTAAAATGCCTCCCTTTTGTCACCACGACATTTCCCTCATATTTTTATTCTAGTGCATACATGTATTTTTCTGATTTACTAAATAACATGCCTAGTGGACAAAGACCTGTAACACTGTAGCTGACCAGCCGTTCAGTAAGAGGGCTTTCCTGGTAGCTAATAATACTAAGATATTATCCCCTTTGGATGTTTGTCATGTATAGATATGAGGCTGAAATGACACTTTCTGACTAAATCTTTTTGAAAAGCAGTGCTTCATTCACTCCCTTAAAAGATCATGTCATTGTCAGCAGCAATATCTTTTATTATTTTTGAAGATAAAATATGAAATCCTTATGGTATCATTTCTATCTACATTTAATCATCAATACACTACTACGTTCAGTTGCAATAATGAAATGACAAATGGGAAAATATTGTCTATTTAATATTTCTTAAGCCAATTACTTTTCTGGATGTCACCAGCTGATTTTCAAGTTGTGTGTGTGTGTGTGTTATATTCAATAAAGGTCAAACAACTGAAGTATTTGAGCATCTTTCTTTCTTCAAGAAAAATAATAGATAACTTTGCCAGCTTTCTTTAGAAGCAGCTGTTAGCCGTTCTTCTGAAGTATGACTTCACTGCTGTCTTCTGGTGGTCCATAAAATATCCAGAGGACCTTCAGCTCTCAAATTCTCTCTGCTTAAGCTGTTATCTACACTTACCACCAAATTCACACTTAAAGGCTCTGGATACAATCTCTGAAGATGGTGTGAAACACCTGCCATAGTCTCATTGCTTGCAATTTGGGAACCACAAATAGGTTGGATAATTTTCCCATAGATCTCTTACCTGTTCCTTCTGCTCTGTATTCCTTTTTGTACATACTATATTCAAAGGTTATTTTGGGGGTAAAACAGATGCAAATGGGTGAGTTGGCATTCTCAGTCTCTTGCAGAAGCAATTCAGTATTACAAATATAGATACAGCTCTAGAGAAGTAAGCATGGCCTTAGTAAGCATAGCCTTTTGGCAAAGGCTCAGCTCTTGAGAGCAATGATTTTCCATTGCCGTGTTTGCCCTCATACAAACAGTGTAGGTATGAGGAGGAAGAGGCAAAGAGAAAAGGAAAGAATTAATGCCTGGGAAAAAAATGTTTGAATTAAACACACAGTACATACCAGTGTTTATACGAATAAGCCAAAAGTGGGATCAGGGTATGCTATGTAAGTGGCAGCATGTGAAGAAAGATAAACCTGATCTTGGAATTGCTAATGATCTTCTTCATAATGGAAGAAGGCCTTTTTCTGCTTTAATAGTGGACTTTCTCAATCTTTGTATTTCTTTCTTCACTTAGTTCTGAAAATAAAACATGCAAGGAGTAAGATTCTTTGAATGAGAATCCTGTAACAACCTAATGCAGCAGGAACTCATTCTTCCCAGACCTTACAGTACCACAGAAATCTCTCAAGCTTTACTCTTTTTTTTGTGAAAGGAGGCTGGCATTTACATTAATGTCTGTGGTTATACATTAAAAGTCTTTTTGCTAGCTCTGTAATTTGACCCGCTGTGTGTCTGGCTAGTGCCATAGCTTGATAGCTTCTTTCTCATGTTCTAAATAAAATGCCAATATGGGAAATTTCTGTAGTTGGAGATGAAAGCATCTTAGTTGCTGAGGTTTCTGTGAAATATGTGAATAACTCAGAAGATTAAATACACCTTTATATTTATAATGAAAGCAAATTTATACATTCTGATTTGATGAGTTTTGGAAATGCATATGTCTAAATCCAAGAATGGATATAAAGTATGCTACAGAGAAATATGCTGATTTTTATGTGATTTTTATGATTTTGAATGTACATAGCCTTTTATTAAAACATTTTCTGTGCATGTCCTGTACCTAAATTCAGAATAAGCTTCAAGTAGTTTCTTCATCCCTTCTGACAAAGCCCTAGTTTTGATGGTGATTAGTATTATGTGGAAAAACATCTAGCTGAAGTATGAAGTCCAAATATATGTATGAGAAGTGAATATAACTGCCCAGTCTAAATCTCTTGGCCAACTATGTGCCTTTGCCTCTTTGAATGGGAATTATTGTACTTGTTCAGAATGAGACTACATACCCTTGGGTTAATAATCTTTTGTCTTATGCATCTTTAAGAAGTGAATAATCATGAGGGATGGAAACAATATTAGGCGTGATAGTCTGATAGTCAAGGATCTTGCACTAATTCCTGGTCTCTTGAGCAAAGCCTAAATAAAGTAATTTGGGAGGATTTGCTATGTCAGGAGTGCTAGAAATACCAACCTCCTCCACCCTCTGGAAGTGAGTTACGAAACATGAGCAAACAACCTCTTATCTATTTCTGGAAATCAATTTTGTATCTTTGTCCCCACCACCATCAGCAGCATCAAGGTTTTGGCTGATGTATCCTCACAATTGCACATCTACCCTCCCACCATGTTGCTCAGAGTTTTTAGTTTACTGACACAGAAGATACTTTTGTTGAGCATATCTCCATGACACGTAAGGAATGTGGATTCATGCTGCACTTTCTGTCATAGGACTTTGTCTCTCACTAGATGTACTGCAGAACTATTTAAGTTTTGATATATTTCAGTTCTTCTAAAAAGGTATGTTAATCAGTTAATACCAAGGATTGAGAATAAGTTGTTTGTGTAAGTTTTAGAAAATTATCCTGGTAAACTTAATACTTAATCACCTGTTTAACATTTGACTAGCCATTTTCACTTTAGATGTACAGTTTAAGGTCAATGTAAACTAAATATAAATATAAACTATACATTAGTGGAGAGGAGCCACCAAATTGTGGCAATCTCACGGCAGATGTTCAGATTTTGCCTTTATGAAGAGATGAGGTCAAATTCTTACTGTTCTAAGCCTCAATGCCAGAGCACACATGAGCAGATTGCTCCACTCTTGAATGGAGACCTACATTTCAGCACGTATATGTTGTCTGGGTAATACTTACAGTAACATTGTAATAGCTATCTAGATAGTTTATAGCTAGCTAGCTAGCTATAAACTAGAAAGTTTATACGATCCTGTGTGTTGAATTTGCCTGTTTACTTTTTAAATGGATAGATGTTGTCTGGTGAATTTTAACCTCACTTCTTGACTGCTTTTCATCTCTGAACCTGACTGTTTTTCTTAAAATCAATTTTAAATTAGTGACCAAGTCTGTTGTAAATTTGTAAATCTGACTTTACCATTATCTGCAGCAGCAGTAGATTTAATTAGTTACAACACACAGACAGGATCACCAAATTGTGACCTGTGGTCTGCCCTGAAATAAATGTCTGTATCTCATTGAGAAACAAGGACAAAAAAACTTTTTGGAAGTCAAGGTTCTAGTGATGTTTTGCATGGGATGAATCACCAGGAATCCTGGAATCCTATTTCTAACTGTCTCATTATTCTGCTTTGTAATTATGAGCTACTCTCAGTGCTCCTGACTGCCTACCTGCTTCTCATCTGTCTCACAGGCCTCTGAAGAAAGCTTTATTAGATGTTTATACAATATCTAGCAAGATAGGTCCTTTGACTGCTACTGTTATATAAAGAGCAAATACCAACAATAATAACTCTATGACCTAATACAATCTATAAACATATGTGCAGAAAATACACATTTTCAAAAAAACCCAAAAAGCCTCGCTGGGATCCAAAGGTATTATCTTTTGCTGTCAAATTAAAACCATCCTCTTTAAAATGTAATGTTAGTCTTAGCAATACATGTAGAGAAAATCTGTGGTATAGGAATAAAAACCCTGAAAGACTAATCAGAATTTCACAGGGAAGGCAAATATCTGAGCATTTTGCTCATTGAAATATCAGTATTTTGGGGAGAAGATTTGTTCAAGTGCCCTAGAGATCACATAGAAAACATGTTTATATGTACAATATATTGCTTATTTTACTTCAATAACCTAAAATATATTATCCAGTACTTCAACAGCATTTATTGACATATCGCCTGAAAATGTACTTCATTGAATCCAGCAGCCTCTGAGTTGGAAATATAGCTGAGTATATTGTGGTCTGTGGCAGACTGGGATATGCTTTTGTCCAATGGTGAATAGCACTTTGCTCTGTGAAAGCTTTTTCACTTCAGCCTCTCCTTTAGGCCAAATTTAATTTTGACTGTTGTCTTCTATGCCATCTGTGTATAAACTTAAAATACTTCTCTATAACGTGCAGGGAACTTAGGCCATGTTAGATAATGAAAAGCCCAGCAGACCTTTAAAGTCATTCTTTTACTGGAAGAGCAGATCACCTGCTAGTAAGGCCAGTTTTTTTAAGAGATCCTGCTTTTCTGAGAAGGAAGCACGTTAAGTATTTCACCTGGAGAGAGGCATTGACACAGTGTCAGGCTGGGGGAAAGCAGGGAAATCCAGAGCAAAGGGGTAAGAACACTGTCTGAAAAGAGGAAGAGATTCAGAGAGGAAGAAGACAGGAGGAAGTCTCCTGTCTCATTTGGTACTCTTGATGACCCTCAAATCCCACAGAAAGAGAGCTCAGTGAAAGCTGATACACATAGGACATCTTTCCCCACCCCCACTCCCACCCCTCCCCTCAGAAGTAACTTACTTGATTTAAAGGTCTAAGTTAAGGTGTTTACAGTTAAAACTTTTTCTTAGATTACTTCTTCCTTCCTCCCACAGTCCCTTTTAGGCTGTCTAAATACCAAGGAGTTCAGAACAAACAGTGACTGGAAAAAATACAATGTGTGTCTTAGAGCTCAGGACAGAAAGTTCTGTATCTACTAAGTCTTCCTACTCGGGCAGTAAAGCACAACCTCAAATTTGTCCATTTTAGTAGGTGTAAAAGATACAGTGTTTTATATTACATATGACTATTTATTAAGAAAACTGGGTGAGGCTATAACTTGTCCTTAGAAATTACTAATTGCTCTAAAACAATGGAAGTAAACAACTACTGCGGGTGGGGTTGGGCTTTCCCCCCTCTTTCTTTCTTTCTTTACTGTTACCCTTATAATCAAAATATTCCTTTCAAGATGTGGGTAAGTAAATATCAGTGAAAAGCATTAATCATTTCTCTGAGTGCAATTACAGATAGTGGGAAAGAGTGTTGAAGAAGACTAGCTTTAAATGAATTAGTACTGATATTGAAAAAACTGTGGTAGCTAAGGTAGTGTGTTAAAACTGTCCATGCTGAGCTTCAGCTTAGTTCATATATTCTTTCAAAATACTCTAATCCCTGTTTTTGCCTACCTGTGATGTTTGCTAGTTTCCCTGCACCTTCCATGGCAGATCTTGTTGGTAATGATGCCTCTCCTCCTTGTGGGAGTCTTCCAGGATTTGGCATACATAAGTGATGTCTTCATGCACAAAACTGGTTTGTGTCCAACCAGGCTTATAAACTACCTGCCTTGCAGTTTATATGACACTGGTATGATTCCTGTCCTGATGTGGATGTGAAGTTGTGACAGGCCTTCAGATCTGATTGGGGGAGTTTCAATGATTCTGTGATGTAGTCATAAAATATTTTTTAAAAAGCATTCTGGAAGGAGCTCATCTAGAACAGCCCCTGTTTAAAGCAGAATGAATTTAAAAGATTATATCAGATCAGATCAGATTAGATTAGATTAGATCAGATTAGATTGACTAGGGCTTTGTCTTCTTGCCATCCTTCTGGCTGGACAACGAAGTTCTTCTGGTGGGTGCAGGGCACATATTGGAAAATTGGGGAGAATGTGGGAGGCTTTCTATGTGGCAGGTGAGACCAACTAATCATCATCAACACATGAGCAGAGGCAGCACCAAAACTCCATTTCTTATTTCTTTTCCTCTCCTCTTCCCAGAGACAGTTTTTCATTATTGTTCCCCTGATTTAACAAAAATTTGGTTTTCAGGAGCAAATTTATGAAAATAAACTGAGAAACTGGAAAAAGTAAAGAGTGCTGGGTTCCATCTGAGCAAATGTTGGACTGGAAATAGAGGTGCATGGTCCCGGGCTACTACAGGTAGGCTATGGTCATGTTTGCAATATAGCTCCATCTGCAAGTCTGGCAAGTGTACTGAGTCACTGAGAGATGCTCTGGATTTGGAGATTTGTCTGTGGGTCACAGCAGTGAGAATATGTTGGGAAATAGAAGTGAAAATTGAGAAAGAGGTGGGCAATAGTAGGTGCTCTGTAGGGCATAAAAACATAGCTCCTGTATACCTTGTTCATGTCTCCACTTTTAATATTGCAAAGTTACTGAAATACCTTGGTAGGTTCCAAACCTTTATCTGTTATCTTGCCTCAATTTTTTCATGGCACGAGAATATGTAATTGTTCCTTGGCTAACATTGCTCATTAGCTTCAATAACTAACTCTTCTCATTCCTTGGTGTTTACCTCTCTGATGATGCATATATACAGACAGCTGTCATTTCCCCTGTTACCATTTGTTCGCTATGCAAAGCACACTAAGCTTTTACAGTCTCCTCTTGTAAAAGAGGCTCTTTAGTTCCCTTGTCTCCCCTGCACCTGTTCCAATTCATCCTAATTCAGATTTATGAGGATGAGAGACCTGTTTCAGAGGAGGTCATACCAGGGTCTCTCCAGCACCAGTGACACGCCCCTGGTTTGTGCCTGTTTATTTGTGAGCCGTTCCTGCCTGGTAATACTTATTGACATTTTATCACCAACGAATCCCACTCTTCCTCCTTCTCTTTCACTGTCACTTCAGAGCAGAAAAAACATTATCAGCCAAGACCACGATTCACAAGACCCCTGCGTTGCACTTTCTGCTACTAAACTTCACCCACTGTGGTTTACACAACGTCCAGGGGTACCAAACTTTTCTGTATGACAACCCCATGCTTCCAACTGCACCACTTGCATTTTGCTTTAACCAACTTGTACTGTTGTCCCCACTTACTACTATCAAATAAAATCATCTCACTTCTTCTGAGATAGAAAGTCTACCAAATTTTAAATCACAATAATTCACCTTTCAGTCCATCATCCTGTCTTCTGCCTAGTGAGTCCCTCACCTGTTTTATGCCACCGGTACTAACCTCTGTCTTCTCTAACTCATCTGGTAATTTCCTATGTGTGCGAATAACAAATATTTTTTAGGCGTCTATGTCACATGGGCGTCGCACAAAGAACACATCACGCTAACAAGTATGCTTACAATTCTAAGTGCCATTTGATGCATAACACCCTGCTAAATGATGAGAATTAGAAGCAAAGCAAACTGATCCTGTGCTTAATTTGATAATAAAGATTTTATCTGGAGCTGGCAGGAACTGGATTTTTGGGTAGTTTAATGATTTGCAGTTTCCAAGAATCCTTGCAGTAGGAAGCAGCACCTTTTTAAAGGCCAGGGGCAATTAATGCTACGGAATTTTTGCAGGAAGCTGTTTATGAAGGCAGTGGGAGACAGCGCAGCAGGGAGCAGAGCTGGAACCCAGGCGTGTATGTGGGAATTTCATGGAGAAGGGTGTGAACCTGTGATAGCCATTCGCACACAGAAGCTGCTGGACTCATCCCCTCATCCCCAGCTGACCTCCCCATCAGGGTTATGCTGCACATCCAGTGGGAAACACATCCCAATGCCGTCTCCGCGGGAGGGACCCAGCCTCTCCTAACTGATGCGGTCTTGATGGCCAACAGGCTTTCTGCAACCAGCCACAAAAAGCCCATCCTGCCTGCCAGTAACACGTAAATTTGATTTCAGAAACCAGCCAGGCTAAGCTTGGCATGTCTGTCTGCGTTATGTGGACGTTAGCTGAACCTGACAAACTCGGTACCTTGCCTGTACCTAGCTCTGGACACTCGCGCTTTTCTATATTCCAGCTTGTTGGGCGCCGGGGCAGGCGGCAGCAGCCCCTTCCCCTCACCAGGCCTTCCCAGCGCCCGCCCGGCTGGGCTCCCTTCCCCGCAGCTCCCGGGCCGCTGGGCAGCCGTGCCGGGTCCCCCACGCCGGGATCACCCGCTGCACCCCGCACCCTGCGGGACCCCCGCAGCCCCCGTCCCCCGCGGCAGCTCTGAGGAGCCGCGGCGGCCGCAGCGGGCGGGGGGCGGCGGGCCGGGGCGGGGGCGCCCGGCTGCCCGGCGGGAGCGGCGGGGCGGCGGCCGGGCGGTGCGAGGCAGGGCGGTGCGAGGCAGCGCGGCTCTCCCCGCCCCCGGCGGCCGGGGCCCTGCTGTCCCCCCCGGCCCGCCGCCGGGGAAGGGCACGGAGTTGGCGGGAGTCTATAAAAAGCTTCCGTGAGACGAGGCCACCGTCCTGCCAGAGCCGTCGGGAGAGGCAGAGGCGCGGCGCGGGGGGCAGCCACACCATGATCAACCCCAACTACTATCCGTGGGGCTACGACAGCGACAACGGTGAGCGGGGGCGCGGGGCCGCCGCCCGGCCCGGCTGCTCCGCGGCTGCGGGTCAGGGCAGACTCCAGGCACGGCGGGAGGCCCCCGGGCTGGGCCCGGCCGGGGGGGACACGGGCTGCAGGCGGGCCGGGGCCTGTGCGGCAGCGCGGCCCCTAGGTGGTGGCTCGCAGTGCGCAGGAGGCGAGGCTGGTGAAAGGAGAGGCGGTGGCAGATGTCTCTAGGTTAAGTAACGTCAGTTTGCCTACTGTTAATAGAATTCAAAATTTGACAGAGCTCTACAAGCCAGCCTGAGGCTGGCCTTGGTGCAGGAAGAGCGGTGCCGGTCAGCGGCGCAGCCACTGTCCCTCCCACGTGCAGGGATGGGAATCCCGGTGGGCTGCGCGCGGCCTCCCTTGGTCAGCTTTTTTCCACGTGAAGTTCTTGATAAAACCATGCAGATAATTGTTCCACATTTCAAATTCCTGTCTTCTTCAGGTATCGGTGGCCTTTTCTCTCTCCAGATGGGTACATGGTGCCACATTTGAATCACTTGGGTATACCTCATCCTATTTCTAGCCACGGCTGGATTTGGGAGCGTACACCTCTGGTTTCCTTTCTTGGTGTATTGTCAGTCTTCTAATAAGTAAAGTCTAGAGGTTGCTATGAGATTTCAGGTTCAGTTGAATGACTTGCAATATCCAGTATTCCAGCTAGAATAATCTAATAGCTTTTATACAGTGAAACTCTTGACAGAGCATGACTAACAACCAGGTGATTAGTAACCTGCTTATTAATACATTTAATTGATGTTCTGTAACTAAGCAAAGCCGAGCTTGCATTCATTGTAACAGAACTATAATTCATACTTGGCTGGAGAGGGTTTTCATGATGTTTCTCTGTATTTTTTCCTAGGACCAGAGCAGTGGCACAAAAATTACCCAATTGCCAAAGGACGCCATCAGTCACCTATTGAAATCAATAACAAAGACGTGCATTATGATCGCTCCCTACTACCATGGTTTGCTAGTTATGATCCTGGTGCAGCTAAGACCATCCTCAATAATGGGAAAACCTGCAGAGTTGTATTTGATGATTCATTCGATAGATCAGGTTAGTTTTGTTTTAATCTCAAGCTGTCATTATACATCAATGACTGTTCCTCAAGTTGCTTGGAAGACAGTGTGTGCTCTGAATGTTCATGTCTGTCGGAAGGTTTTTGTGTACTGCCTGTGTGTGATGTACCAGTATCCGTGACTCCAGTGCCCTGCTCAACTGCTGGAAAAGGCTTGGGCCTACTTTTAAAGTTCGTAGGTAAAAAATCCTAGGGAGTGGAGAGAGCTGTAAAGAAGCTTGATGCAGGATGAGTTAAGGTGTAAGGTGAATTTCTGAGCTTGCAAAAGCCACTGCAGTTGAGTTGCTGTCCAGGAAAAAAAGAGTCCAGGTTTTAGGTTTTATCTATGAGGACTGAATTCCATTCACACTATTTGAGAGGCCCAGCAGAATGTCTTTAATTATGTATGTGGCTGAAGTTACAATATTTGAAAACTGTACCCATGTAATTACTGATAAATGAAGTAATGAACCAGATGTTGCCACAAAGTCACGGTATTTAATCAGTTAAAACTCCCTTTGGCATTCATGAGATTTTGTCTTAATGAGGATTATAGGGCTGAGAAACTCCAGTGTTTAAGCTTTAATGTCCAAAATATTTTATCCACTCGTAGTTATGACAACACACAATGTGCTGCATATATAATGCATAGCTTTTAAGAGGTTGTTTGTTACGTATTTTGAAGAGATATGTCTGTTCTCTTTAACAGGTGCTAGAAATATTTAGTTTATGTTGGCAGAACCACTGACGTTTCATGTTAATACTGTTGGCCATATTTCAAAGGAAAAATCATTACTGAAATATGTATGAAATTGCATTAGTACTGTGATAAAAAGGAATAACCAAATGCATACCTCACTCTATTCTTGTACCAAGGTCATCAGAATTTTGTTATTATTTATAGTACATGGGTTGGTAAGAGAAAGAAATACTGGTTTCAGTCAAATATTGAAAAATGTGTCTTCCAGTGTACAGACTTATTTCTTAACTGCATGAAAAGTTCCAATTTACAATATCACTGGGATTGACAGCTATAATTACTAGGAGGAATTTTACTAATAGGTTGATTGATCTTAAATATTTATGGGCATGGATTTAATTTAATGGATTTTTAATGAATGACTTGTGTTTCGTGAAAACTGAGGATCAAAATGTATGGAAGCTGGACTAGCTAATATACTATCAAAACTCATAAATGACTATGCAGTCAAGAGTTTGATTAATTTTCTAGCAAAGTGGGAATCTTTGATGTTATTTGAATAATAATGTTATTAGTGTCAGATAACACAATACATCAATCAGTAAAGAGATGTAGCTGTGGCATATGAGAAGACTTCCATGACCATTTTTTTGGTAGTAATTGCTTACCATTTTTTACCATCTCTCGTATTTGTTGGAACAGAATCAGATACATCAATGGTTGCATCTTCTGCATAAATGTCAAAGTAATAATTGTTATAATTACTCAGATTTTGCACAGGAGTGAGTATCCAGGCAGAGCAATCTACAGCATGGATGCAACACTGACCACAAAAAGCAGAAAGTTTTGGAATATTCTGAAAATTTTTTTCAGATGAACTGCTCACTAACTGTTGTGTTCTGATCTCAGAAATAAAAAGTGACTCACTGGAAAAAAGTAGGTGTATTTCTCAACTCTTTGAAGGCAAGAATCATTCAGTGTTTATTGTTATGTCTCCTTTGTTATACCATTGCCTGCAGAGTCTGTGGGTGGTGTTCCTTCTCTAATATAATGCTAATTGCAGGACAGATTCCACTGTGCATAATCCTTCTGACTTGAGCATGTTTTAAGGTTTTTAGGATATGTACAGTGACTTATTTTTTTGTAAAAGTACCATGAGCTGCATAATACATATATATGTACATATATAATAGCAATCATAAAGGAATTAAGCTTTTATTCCTTTGGAACAAAGACATTCTATCTGTCTGTCTTCCTGTTTATCACTCTGTCGTATCTACCTTAATTATTTCTGAGATAATCAGAAAACTGAGGGCTTCCTTTTATTTTCCTGACTTTTTCAGTTAGAGTGGTCATGCACTATCTGTAGTGCTATCTAGATTTTCTTTAGTGGTAGATGATATAAATTGCTGAATAAATTGCAAAGGTGAGTGGTAAACCAAATTAGTTCGGATATCTCTAAGTTTTACCTCCATTGTGTCTTCTCTGCCTGGAATACTTTGACTATTTGCCATTGGGACAGTTTCTTACACTGAAATGGTTAGAGAGAAGCTCCTGGGAAGAGTGCCATCCAATGTAATTCGCGTGTTATGTTGAAAGAGACCTTATTACTGTTATCTTTGGAATTAGTCTAGTGGAAGGAATTGGAGAATTTATCTCCAGTTATTTATAAAGTCTGGTTGACTTTAAGAATCTGCTATCCAATTGAAGGCTTTGATGACAGATACTTGCTGTAGGAGGTGTGTCATGCCGCTGCTGCCTGTTCCTACAAGTTAATGGATTGTTGTGGACTCTGTAGCCTGTCTTTCCATATCTATGTGGAAGAAGGACCTTAAACACTGTAAAACCATTGCAGGTGGAGGCTGGAGTCTCAAAATCCAGGAAAGAAATGAGAGCTGAAATTAAAACCTCCTAGGTGGCTGTGCCAAATAAAACCCACACCAGAACTTACGTACTTTGGCAGCATAACCCTGCTATGTGTTTTGGTCTGAATGGCAACTCAGATACTCCTTTAGATCCAGCAGTGACTGGTTTTGTTTTGAATTAGGGCTGCAATCTTATTTCTACTAGCAGAATCCATTTGCTTTTAAAATTCCAAAAATACTTGTGCCAGGGAACTTTCCTGAGAGCGCCTAACTGCTGGGACCATTGTCATGATGCTGTGTGACTTATATAGCTTGTGACTTCCTTGCAATTAATAACCTTTTGGCTTTCTTTGTAATACCTTCATTAGATAGTTAGATCAAGGTGTTCAGTTTTATTTAATAAAACAGTAAAGATACATAACGCTTGTACTGGAACCCAGACACATCGACTAAGGAGAGGTACACCAAGGCTACGTCAAATGGATACCTTCTTCCATCTTCACAGTTTTTGTTACCTCCTTGTCACTTTCTATGGAGGTTCACCAGCCAAACAGATTCCTACTTCTCCTTTTTTTTTCTTTCTGATAGATGACATTTAATGCCTTGCAACACCTCAGTGCAGGCACACTTTCGTACAAGGTTACCTTGATGCTGCTTGCAGAATCTTTCGATTTCTTCTCAAAGGAATGTGTGCCTTTGGAAGTGGATGATGCAAAAAAAACCCCAAACCCCAAACCATTAGAGCCAGTTACTGTAAGTAGTGAGAGCTTGTTGCATATTGATCTCTTAGCATCATTAGTGCTTTTGGACAGCAGTTCCTAGAGTACCACTTTGTGGGAAATCTCATCTGTCTTTGCAAATGAGATTTTAATTATGAACTTCTGGTGAATAAACATTTATTTGTTGACTGGTTCTAAAACAGTGACTACAGAACCCAGTCACTTTAATTAAAACTGGGTGAAGTCTGTCCATAGACACTTACGTTTTCATTGATTCTGGCAAAAAGTTACTTAACATTTTGTGTACTGAATTTACACTGGAACAAGCCAGTAGCCATTACAAGAATAGCACAGCTAAATCCCAGCGCTTATGTAGCTGTGGTACATGCCACTTGATGGCTATGCTGCATACCACAAAAAGCAGCAAAGTTAAATTCTTCCTTCAGTGTTTAACACATCTACCATTTACAGTGTCTGTGTGAATGTACTGAGCATTAACATGAGCACTGCAGAGCCTGGATACAGGGAATTTAGGAGATGACTTTCTGTTAACTTTGAAATTCCATTGTTAGAGGTAAAAATGCTTGAACATTCAAGGACATGCTGAGGCTACAGTTATGCAGTGGTCTCTCAGTTTTCAGCCCTAGCATAGATCACAAACAAAGATGATTTGGGACCTCACATGAACAGGCTGTGATCAAGAGGCACAAAACTGGAAAGGTTGTGTTACAGTGCAGCTGAGAGTGGGTGGCACCCTGACAGACTTCTGTTAGACACTTCTCTTTCCCAGTCTGTCCCTGTAAGAGTACAAAGTTCAAATACAAACAAAAGTAATTCTGGCTATCTATTCAGTGCTTGCTTAAAGAAAATTTCAGTGAGAACTGAAATTTCAGTTCCAAAACCCTTCAGGAAACACATTTTATTCCTGCAGTTAACCAGACTGTTTTGGTACAGAGAACCTCTTCTGAGCAGAGGCCTTTTAATAACATGCGAAATGTGGCAGTGACATTAAAAAGCTGAGGGTTTTATACTGCACTGTTAGATTCTGTTATAAAGCAGCATAACAAAGGTAATGTGTCTTTTTCAATTGTCACGCAGTAATACCTTACTAATTTAATTTCACTGTGGTTCACCAGTTCATTTTGTGGATTTGGCAGGATGTGAGGATCGTAAATCTTGTAAGAACAGTTATTTCTTCTCACGTTTATAAACAACTCACCTCGTAAGTCTGTCTGGTGCTCCTTGTGTTTTTCCACCGCACTTTCATGGTATACCTTCACAGGAAACAGGGAGGACATTTGTGTAGGCATAACTCTGCCAATTTTACCTTAGTGAGGAGAGGTGACAATTGACATTAGCACAGATTAAAAATCAGACCTCTGCCTAAGCTTCTCAGCAAATGGATGCGCTTACTTCAAAACCTTCTTGTAACATTTCTGTTGTTAAAATCACCCTGCTACCTAAAGCAAAGTGAGTGGAGCAGCCATCTCCACTCAAGCTGTTTGACAGCTTCATTTTGCTGTGTAAACAGACAGATACAGTTTTTTCTCTCCTTGGTTACATCCTTCTGTGCAGCACTTGCCCTCTCTGGGGCCAAACATCTGCCTCGGTGATTACACTGAGAGTGGAAAAAAATCTATTCTTTTATTAGCCAGTTCTGTCTCATGCTGCTCAGTTTATGATGGGTTGAATAAAAGGTGAGCTTTTTTACTGGAAATGATGCCCATGTGTGTGTCCATGTAGGATTGTTCTGTGATAGACCGTTCTTCAGTGTGGGTGGGGAGACACACGGCATTTGAGCAAGTACTTCAGGCTGACATGACATTTTTATGTCTGGTGTCAGGAACTAGTGGAGAGTGATGTGAAAACCCATATAAAAAGAGTCAGTCACTGAGCAGTGGAATGAGAGTTTGCAATAGTAAGGTGCCAAAAAGGAGCAAATAATTTTTTCCTGCCTTCCGGGACTGCTTTGTATATTCCAGCAGCTGAGCCATGTTACTTCAATGACAGCATGTTTGAGGGAGTTGCATTTTAGTACGGCTGCTGTGGCCATCCTCTTACTTCCTGTAGAGCAGAAACAGGAAGAGAAATGCCACACTTCCAATAGTCAGAAGTAACACTTCCAATAGTCAGAAGTAAGTCCAGCCATTCAGCTAGCCATGTGAAAGGATTACACAGTATTTCAGAGGACTAAGAGAAAAGCTGGCTGCCCATATATCAGGAAGTGAGCCTGCAGGCTCCTTTTTTAAAGCTTTTGCTTTTCATTTCATGCAGTGTCATAGAAGCTCAGAGTGAGTCATGGGGCCTTCTAGAAAAGCATCATTTTGTGTTTCATGGTAGGAAAACACCTATCACAGCCTTAAAATTGGGAGAGTCAGACATTTAAGGTGAACATTTCCTATGTAAAAATTGTTAGAATGATTCATTGTTACATATAAAAATGTAGATGTATAAAAATAAAGCTGTATTTTAACACCACTAAAAAGTAATTTTAAGATACCATAGTTTCTTTTATAAAATTTTACTTCATATTCTTTTCCTGTTATATGGGTGTGTATTTCTTTGTGTTAGTATTTTCTGAAAACAAAAACCCAAGAGGATAAAGATACCTTTAGAAATTAAGTTCCAAGCCACATGTTTAAAAAAAAATATTTATTTTACTAACTTTGAGCAGTGCAGACAGTTTGGGATTTTTTATGTTTTAAATACTGGAGAACTTTATTCTTGTAACTCTTTTATTCTTAAAGCATAAGGATATTACATTTACTTGTGTTGTAATTTCATGTATTTCTGTGTTTTCTATTACACATTTGAAATTAAAAGAAATAAACCTGCATTAAAAGAAATTTCCTGCAGGATATGTTGGTTTATAGGCATCTTATTCTTTGCATCATTCTGTCTGCTTAAAGTGTGCTAAGTAAAAGCTACTGTCTATTTATAGTATAGATGAGTAAAGCAGGAATGTGTTGGCACAAGGTGATACAGGGCTGCACCTAATGCCCAATCAAAAATGTCTGCTGATGGCCCATCAGTGGAAATAATGACACGTTTTTACCTTAAACTGGATTATTTGGACTTACAGATCTATTTTAATGGAGAGTTGATGGCCTTGCCAGTTACTACTGTTACCGCGTCTGCGTTGACCACAGTACTGACTGTCTGTGGGAACAAGTAAAAAGAATTTTTTTTAAATAACAGCTTGCTCTTAATGTTCAGTAAAAAATACTCTCAGTACTTCATTTCTTGAGATGAGAATAGATTTAGTTCCTTTTCAGATTTAAGGATTTTTCCTGTAGTATATAAGGACCTGTTTAGAACTGCTGAATAGTTTATAGGAATGCTGTAACTCCTATCTCCAAATAAAGTGAATGAGAACTTAATATTAATTAGTATTTTATGAACGTGAAGCAGTTATTCCCTTTTTATTGTGAGATCCTTTCAAATACATCACCTTCGTTTAACACAGAATGTAAAAATGTTAAGATTATTTAGAGTACAGGTATTGTGCATCACCGGCTGCACTATTCATCAGGAAAATAGCTTGCATTCTCAGCAATTGCTTTTCTGAGTCATTTGCTGTTTTCTTTTTCCTTTTCCACAGCCAGAGGGAGCAGCCATCATAGCATAAGTAATTTTATAGCTTTTAAAACAAATAAGTCATAGCCTGCAGTAAGAAACATAGTTTGTAGTGTTTTGTGGGAATTTGTTTATCAACTAGCACTTCAGCAGTTGATCTTAATCGTGGCTATTTTTCTGTGCTTTGATATAGGTAGATATTAGATGGCATTCAGGGGAAGATTAAGGCATCCAAATTTAGGTGTCTTATGTGGGCTTTTAAAAGTAGGTGGATTATGTCTCAAAATTCCCATTCTAGTCAACAGAGGAGTCACATTTAATCAGTGGAGTCCGGAGAGTGATTTGGGTCACCATCTGTTGAATGTCTACCTTAAGGCAAGAAGAATAATTCTAGAGTCTTGACTGTTCTGATTAGGGGCTTAGACATCTCCTGCCATTTTTGATAACCTAATGTATTTCACTATGCCTCCAGATAATACTTTAGAAAAGTATAGTTCTTCTATAGATCTTGTATCACATTTTTCAGTCTTGTCCGGGTGTCTTTGCATATAGCTGAAGATGATTGCCTGAGGTGGTACTAAATTTAGTGCAGATTTCCAAGAGGTACTCAGTACTCAAAATGTAGAGCATCTGTACATTAAATATGTATATAAATACTTTAAATGCATATCTATTTCTTTTAAAAGAATTAGAAGATACTAGAGTCTAATGCTGTTGCAGATTATCAATTGCAGTGCTGAGAGGTGGGCCACTTCCTGGAGTCTACAGGCTGCGTCAGCTTCACTTTCACTGGGGTTCATCTGATGACCATGGCTCTGAGCATGTTGTGAATGGAGTGAGATATGCAGGAGAGGTAAGAGTCGCTGCTTTTTACTTTGAAATAGGGTGTAAAACAACATTTGCATTATCATTCAGGTGGGACAAAATTTGTCATTTCTCTGCTTTTCAAGGTGTTCTTTCTGTTTATTTATCTGTGACATTTTATTCTTACTCCCATCGATTCTTATAAATGTGAATCAGGTTGAAGTAATTCTCACAGCATAAGGAAAAGTACTATATGAAACAAAAGTTTGCATGTTCTCAAACCAATATGGCTTGAAACATGAGGTAGCAAGACTAAATCACCGAGAAGCAATGCAAACTTACTAAAACAGTATTCTAAAAGTACAGTATTATAGCAGAAGTCTAAAATTATTGTGACAGAAAGGAGGAAGAATGTGTTACCTTTATTTTTACCACTTCAGGGTTGTAGGGGAAGATGAGAACTGTAGACTATCAATACACAGCGCTTACATTCATACAGATTCTTCGTTAGAAATGCTGTAATTTGAAAGCCACGTGGAAACGAATCGTATCAGTAATGACTTCTGAAATGCATGTTCCACCTGCTTGCTTAAGCATCTTTTCTGTGTTCAGCTTTGAGATTACTGTTCTTTTTTGCAATTTCTGTATTGAGATGTTTATGGGTTATTATAAAGAAAATAGTAGTCTAAATGTTAATATATGGCTGATATATCTCATACATGAATTGCTGTCCCTTTTTTTTTTTTTTTTGAAGGCCTAATCCTCATTGTTTGTTGCCCCAAACTACTCTCTCATTTATACAAAGAACTCTAAATTCAACCTCTCATGGCTGATAAGGGTGGGGTTTTTACATTTGTCATTGTTTCTAGCTACATTTGTTACACTGGAATCCCAAATACAGTAATTACCTTGATGCTGTGAGAAGAACTGATGGAATAGCTGTTTTGGCCATATTTTTGCAGGTAAGTAGAAGTGTGCAACCCTTCTTTGTACTGCTGCTATAGAGTTTTCTATTCTTGCAAGGTTAAAAAAGCAAAACCCTCTGAATATATTTTCTAGGGATCATAGCACATTGAAGGTCTTGACTTTCAGTAACGCATGCTTTACAAGTTATAGAGCACGAGTCATGTTATTTCAAATGGTATCCAGTACTACACACACTTCTCCCATCAGCTATTGTGTCACTATTTGGCTGGTGGAAACTGTAAATCCAGATGTATTTGCTTCTGCTTTGGGGACACAATGTCAATAGTAGCCCTCTGACAAATAGCAATCAGCTGTGTTCTATGCCAGTCATGGACTGATTTCAAGGACAGATGCCACTCCTGGGCTTTTAATGAACTTTCTCACAGGCAAAACTAACTCACAGACAATAAATGTAACTCGTCCTTTTTAAAAACCCTTTTGGGGGCATGCAGTCTTAGCCTGAAATACTGGCCTTTACTCTTTCTTGTTTAATTAATATTCACTAGAGATAGATGGATGACTGTGTTGAGATCAGCAATTGCGAACAGTAGATCTGACCATGAAATCCAGTTTTTAAACTAGAATGAAACTTTTTCCAACTTCTGTACTTGAGTCTGAAGAGTTGTTTATCTTTGTTAGAAAATTCAATGTCAACAGAAGTAGCTGTATTGTGAAATTAACCATGAGTTTCTGTACTGATACAATTTCCTTGTTTGGATCATAATATCTGTTGGGGTACAGACAGAAGACATAGCTTACTAAGCTGGTAGCGTTGTAGATTGGTGATAGATTGGTGATAGATTGGGTTAATGCATGGTAATTTTATGGTTGATGCATGTTTAGATGCATGTATAAAAAAAATAGGATCAGGAAGAGAACTGACCAAGCAGAACTCTTTGGTTAGCTGATGCTTTCTTCTTTACAGGTAGGGGAAACTCCCAAACCAGAGATGAAGAGAATTCTTGAAGAAATAAATGCCATCAAAACAAAGGTAGTTATATTGGCTTTTCACTATAGGAAGATTGCTTAAAATTCTCAGGAAAAAAAGAAAAAATCAAGAGGCATGACTTTCCAGTGTTCAAATTCTACTCTGCAACATTGCCAGAATATCCTTGTGAACAAAAACATGTGTAGCTTTTCCTTAACAAGAAAAGTAATTTCTTCCATTTACATATGAGCCTTCTTTGGCTTTCATGGGCCTTATATTTTTGTGAAAATGAGAGTCATCTTGCCAGACTTTACTCACCTAAAAGCTAGGCATGGAGTCTTATTCCCTCAGTGGTCACTGACAAAAGAAAGGCGCCTTTATCAATTGGTCCATTTGGCCTTGGAATAGGTTGCCTAATGGACCTTTGGAAATGCCACTGAGTATAGACATCTGTGTCTCAGATAACATTATGTGATAAGAATCTCACATTTCATAGGCTGTCTTGTTTGTTGTTAGCAGAAATATTATAAATCTAGAGTACCTGCCTCCTTCATTGCATGGTGGCCTAATCCAATATTCAATAGATAGGCAGAATTTCCATAAGAAAGGAGGCCAGAAGGAGGACAATTTCTGCACAGAAATGGGTGAAGCACGTTAGTACTGGACACTGCTTCAGAGGAGTTAGCTCAGGAACAAGAAGTAGCATCATGGAGTTTATGTTGTGTCATGCTTCTCTGGGCCCATCTGTGAGGGTCATTCAGTCCACTTACTTTACACTGCATCATTATGTCTTGTGTAGATGTTTGCTTAGTTTTCTTAGTTTGTTCCTTTGAAGTATCTGAGTCTCTCTGTTTGTTAAAAAAACAGAGCTGCATCTGGGCCTGACTTTGACTGGAGCTATTGAAGAGTTTTGTGTTTGTTTTTGTTGTGTTTTATTTAAAGGGGAAAGAAGCTCCTTTTACAAACTTCGATCCTTCAATTCTTTTCCCTAAATCTCGTGACTACTGGACCTACCATGGGTCTTTTACTACTCCACCTTGCGAAGAGTGCATCACCTGGATTATTCTTAGAGAGCCTATCATAGTCAGCTCAGACCAGGTAAACGTCAAATAGATTATATTTTACCTACTTCATTTTAGTTACATGCCATAATCTGATCTTACTCTTTTAAAAGCGAAAATGCTCGTTGGATTCTGTGAGAGATTGCATGCTTAAGATCACAGTGAAGAACTGAATGCCTTAGAAACTACTCTGGGACTCCATAAGGAACCTGTAAAAATCTTCAGATGACTGCAGTCTACAACCTAGTACATGCAATCAACCTGTTAGACACATCTCTTATCCGCCTCTGTATGACTCCTACATTAACTAATAGAGCAGAGATAATGACCTTCTCTACTTGGAAGGGCTCATTGTTTCCTAGCCCATGTCAGACATCATGGTGGTTCAAATCCACAGATATCAGAGAGCTTTATAAATCAGTAAAATCATAACACAGTGTAGATGGTAAGGGTTTTCAGCAGTTTGGAGTGTGACTGACAGCAAGCAGTAGTTACTATATATGAGAGTTCTTGCTCCTGTGGGCTGACAGCAAGCAGTAGTTACTATATATGAGAGTTCTTGCTCCTGTGGGCAAGAGAGCTCTTGTGGCATCAGCTAAAGAAAGGAGTAGTTCTCTGTTTCCCAGTCCCTGTGTTCCCACGATACTAACTTTTGCTAGTAGGAAAGGATGGAGCTGGATGTGGCTCATACCCTGTATTTTACGCAGAGCTCAAAACACTGCATTACACCAAGAGCCAGTGTAGGCGAGCTCAAGCCATTAACTTGTATTCTCCTGCAACCATTTAGAGCAGGACATTGACACATTTAGCTAAAGCTTATGTTAAGCTTCCACCAACAACTTTGATTATGCATGATTTTTTCAACCATTTCTGTTGGCTCAAGCTTCCTCACATAAAGTGTTCATTGCTTACCGTGCTGAATGCTTGAGCGTAGTCACTAGACAAGTTATGAAATAAAGCTGCAGTGAAAAAATGACCATCTGGAATGAAATGCAGTGGGATGGTCAGGTACTCTAACTATATTGTGCACTGAATGAAGCAGGAGTCCAGTGTTCTCACCTAATGCAGCTGAGCATTTCTGACTTCTTGAACATTCTACTTTGCAAATACATCTTTTATAGCATGCTTCTTTCCCAAATATTTTTTATCAGAATACTCATTCAATGGGATTGGTGATTCTGTCTGCCCCATATTCTAGACGGCACCACATAACCAAGAAAATTACAGAAGTGTTGTATCAGGTGCTTAATAACCCTTTTTTTCTGGAAGGTATACCAGCGAAATTTTCACAAACAGGAGCAGCATCAGATAACTATAATTTCTTGTTAATTTGAAAGCCTTCTCTGGTCACTTACCATAAAGAAGTATTTATTGTTAATCCTCATTCTCCTTCAATCCCATTTATAGAAATTCAAATGCCCTCTTTCATCACAATCATTTCAGCCTGTGATTCTACTCGTACCACACAAGTCAGTTTTCTCATCTGAGATTGTTCCTCTACTCAGCAGACTATAATCATAAAATATCACAAATTTCAAGACTCCAGGGTAGTGAGAACATGAACATTAATCAAGTGACTGACTATTTTCTAGTACTTTGTATTTATGTGGCTCTTTACCTTTTGAAGAATAGAATTTGGGTATGATGAGAAGCTTAGGTGGCAAGAGATGAAATATGGTAATGTGTTCATTTACAGCTTAATTTTCACAGCTTACTGAATTGATCTGCCTCCTGTTTCCCTGCCCATTTGAAAATTAAAATATGTGGGCTATTTTGAAGCTGGTACTTGTGTGAAAAATAGAAGTATGGTCTGACTGGTTTCCACAAACTAAATCTGCTTAGGGGTTTATATTACAGAAGATCAGCTACAGATTTTGTTGGGAAAAGTGTCGTCGTTACCAAGCATCTCTGATTTAAAAGGTGTTTCTAAAGGAATAACTAATCACATCATTGATCCAGCTTTGTGCAAACACTTTTTGATCACTGCTGTATTTTGGTCATGGCCTTTTTTTCAGCTTATCTAAAGTTAGTGAATTTGGGGAGACATACAGGCTGTTCTCTAACTGGCCCTACTGTAGAAAAAATGGAGCATTTAACATAAAAAGGATGTACATACATATAGATGTAGTATAGTTATATAGACATATAGATTGGGTCTTATCCCAGGATAACCACTTTTCAGGCAGAATTGGCAGTGTATGCGAGGTACTGTATACAAATACAATGAAAGCCTTTTCTCACTCCAGCATGCCTGCAGTCTAAATAATGTATTTATGAAAGAGGATTGTGTTGCCAATTATTTCTAATCCTAGAAAGTGTACTGCCATGTCAGCCTCATTAATAGTAATTATTTCAAGTGCCTGTGCATTTACAGTGGATTGCTTGGATGCTTTTGCAGCCAGATGGTAATAGTATATTAGCCACATGGATAAGTGCAGTCACTGCAAATCAGTACTCTACAGGAAAACTTAATTTACCAGAAATCCCTGTGAGCTACAGTGTTGGTGGTCTATCTGTTTAGATTAGTTTTGACGAAAGGATGGGAATTTAACTGTGGAATAACTATCCAATTGCAGACACATTTTTTCTGTTTAGATTAGTTTTGACGAAAGGATGGGAATTTAACTGTGGAATAACTATCCAATTGCAGACACATTTTTTCACCTTTATGTAGCTATAGCCTGAATATGTGCTTTTTTTTTTTTTTCTAAGTAGGGCAGATATTCCACAAATAATAATAAAACCTAGTAATCTCTTCTCCAATAGTACTTTCAGTATTAACAAAACTGATAAACTATTTTTATCTCCTGCTGTTCCCATACAAATTATTCTTCATCTGAAATCTGAAATTTAATTTCAGGTGAATAATCCAGCTGGTGCATATTATTCTGGTTATAAACGTGACCTCATCATTATTCAGGCAAACTTGAGATAGCTGGCTTTTCTGAGCCTTGTAGTGAAGATCAGTGCTGAGATGCCTGAGCTAGTTCAGTCCCTAAACTGGAATTATTATCATCACAGTGAACCCAGCTTTTACAGCCCAGACAGAGGTTCTGCTTCTATTGGACTTGAACTCTGCTAGATACATCAGCATATCGAAGCTACTTGCAAACAAAGCTGATGTGTGCCATTCAAGTGTACACGCAGGAAAGTGTATGCATCCTTTTCACAATAAGCCAAACAGGGAGGTCTCAAGTGTCTGAATCAGAGCTGATGCACTTTCTGTCCAATCTTGTGCATGCCAGTGACAGCAAATGAAGATTATGTATCTGTAAGTGGGTATATGTGTTGCATCCTCTGAAAACTGAAAAGCAGTAGAGGAAGAGCATTATTTGAAGAGCATGGACAGAACTCATGGCATCCCCCCAAAAAACCATACCTTGGTTAAAAAATAAAAAGGCCAGGGAGAGTCAGGCTGCAGGCCCTGTTTACAAACCATTTGAAACTTTGACCAAGTCATTATCTGGTTTTACTTTCCTGTTATTGATAATGGATTTTTTTGTGTCACTGCAGCAGAATATGTCCTCTGCTACAGATCCACCATGGAAATCAACAATTAGTTTAAATTTAGCCTTAACACCTTGCAATTCCAGAGGCTTCTTAGCTGTCAGCCACTAAGGCAGGGTTAGGTTAGAGTAGGAGAGGTTTATTAGGACATAGGCTGTTCTAGTTGCATTTTCTGAGGACTTTGCTCAGTTTCTGTGACTGTACACAGTTCTGCAGACAGTACATAAATGACCTTACATTTCACAGTTCTGTTCAGATAGGACCCTTTTTTTCTGTCTTCACTATTTCTAAGAATATTGTGGCTAGGAAAAGAACATGAATACCATTCTTGTGATAATGAGGTGAAGGATATCTTCACAACTTTGAAGGAGACACTCTCTCCAGCTTGGTTTAATTGTTGGGCTGTGGATTTGATCCCGAGGGATTTCCATCAGGACACTTTGATTTTTGCTCTCCTGCAGATGGCGAAGCTCCGCAGCCTATCCAAGAATGCTGAGAATGAACCTGATCTCCCCCTGGTTGATAACTGGCGCCCGACACAGCCTCGGTATTTCAGGATGGTGAGCGCATCATTCCTCTAGGACCTGACTCAGGTTGGGTGTCCCTGAGCGAGGTGACCTCTAGAACTAGAACTAAGAGATGGTTTTGTTTTGTGCCCTCTGTTGCATTTAGACAGAACTCCAGCTGTAAGACTGGAGGCTGAAACTTTGAGTCATGAAATGTGAATTTCACTTTCAGAGGATAACATTTACTTAGGCAAATCCTATCATTAAAATGCAAGTAGACATCTACTTGGCTTTTCATAACTGCTTTAACATTAGCTTTTGTTAATAGTAAAGAGGATGATAGAAGATGCTACTAATGGCTACAAAACCATTTGCTATTGCCCACATGTCCATTGGTGCTTGCCTTATTCCATGCTAAAGAGGCTGCAGTTAAAAGAAGTAATTTTTTTCAGCATAAAGCCATATTTTTCATTAGTTGTTTTCAGCATTATTCATATTCTGCTCTAAGCTGCACCGGTTAATGCACAAGGCATTCTTGGAAACATACGAAAGCACTCTTTTGGTATTTGATACTCACATAAAATATAAAAGGATAGAAAATTGCTTCACAGCCATTGATAAAAGAACTAAGCTTTTAACTGAAAACAAGGGACAGGTGAAACAGAGGTCTGTTCTGAAAATTGTATTAACTGAGCTATACGTAGTTAAAACTGTGGAGTAGGGGAAGAGCTGTTTCTGGTGGGTGTCACAACTGTAGTCCATATTAAAAGACTAATTTGCATTTTAATGTTGTAACAATCAAAGCGACATGGATTTTAAGAACTTCGTCTTCGTACCCTGAATATGTATTTTCTCCATGTATACAAGTGACTTTTCTGTATAAAAAAGGTGTTAAGATAGCAAGAGTTCTTAATCTTAGTGGGGTTTTTTTGAGGCACATTCTCACTTCATGTGCAAATGTAATTGATCCTGCTGTCAATGAGATTTGGACATAAATATCTGAAACCACCGTTTGACCCTCCTGAGCAGAATGCAGTTGACCATTTTTTGTTGGCCATGTTGGCCAAACGTGCATTGTTTTGGCATGAAGAACAGTGAAACAGCATTGTAAGCCTATACTTGAAATAACAGTATTTCTGCATTAAAAAATCCAACAATAATAAATACATTTACTTGAGAATTTTTTGTTCTGTATGGTTTTTTTTGGTTTTAGAAACATGTAAAAATAACAGAATTTTAAAGAAGGACTTGTCTGTGTCTTCTGTAATACACCTTCATGGAAATTGATGATGGGTGGTACCTTTTTCAGATCTTTGTTTGAATTACAAGAGTACTCATTGTATTTCATGTGACAGCAAGTAAGGAAATAGCATCTTAAATATGCTACCTCATTGAGACATCCACAGCTATTCTTTTAGTGCGATCACCCTATTCTGACAGTGGCTTTCTTGTGGTGTCACATGAATCAACTCTTTCACAAGTTGATCGCACAATGGAAAAGTTCAGTGTGTATTTCAAATCATTAATCTGAATGGTAATTTACACTGAGCTCTGGGAATCTGAGAAGTAGCTGCTGTTCTGGCAGTGGCTGCTCTCTTAGGTGCCACGTTCTAGGGCAGGAGGATGTTCCTGAACTTGGTGAGGAGACAAGGGTTATGCTCCCTGTCTTCAGGATCCCCACTGTGAAAGTTTCTGGCCTGTGTCCTCATTTTGTTTTCTTCCTTCGAATAGGTAGTGTTTTGGCTGGAAGTTTCAGTTCATGTTTGCATTTTTCATTTGTAGCCACATGTGAAATATTCAGATGAGTTAACATCTGTTTACATTGCATGCACATACTGCTGACTTTGACACAGATTGTCTTACATGTACATACTTACACTTACTCAGATGCATGACTTACACCAATAAAGTCTATGCAGGTTGAAAACATATTTTTTTTTAAAAAAACTTGGTTAAATGTGATTTCTTCCCAGCTGAGTCATTCCAGGACAGTTCAAAGCATAGCTTTGTGTTTGACCGCCAGTATCCAACACAGTGTTAGCTGTAGGGATAAGAACATGCTGCTGGATTGTGCTTTATACTGTAGAGAAAGGTTTAGTCCATAAAGATTCCTTTTTCTCATAAACTTATAAGTAAATATCTAAAACAGTATCAGGAAGGAATCTGTATCTGGTAACTGATGTTACTCTGAACAGGAACGCAAGTCACAGAGCATCATTGACCATGCAGGACAGGGTTCTGATAGAATACCCAGTGTTTCCTGCCTTCAGGTGAAGGCGGCAATTTCCCGATGTGTGAAAATGTGAGAAAACAATACTATAAATACATTTCTACTTTTCACTTGGTTTTCTCCAGTCAGTTCGGCAGTATATTAGCATATCTGTTTGCTGATATGTTGCTTCATTAATTTTGAAGGAAAGAATATTTTTCTACAATGTGTAACTTGCTCTGAATTACAATATAAGTTATTTTATCATGTGCTTTATTAAGATCAGTTGCATGTCTTAGAGCTCAGAGCAGGCTTTATCTTTAATGCAATTTATAATGTTGCAAATCTGGAACATGTAATCTCAGGGTGTTTTTAATGATACGGTGATTTCCCAGTCATGCTTGCAAAGGAGCTGTCTGGGTTCTGTCAGTTAAGGCTGAGGTAAGCGCCATCCCCTAGAGCCATGTTTATTAACTTTTAAACTTAAGATAATCTCTCTAAAGAAAGTGTCATTTGACTTCTTCATGGAGTTGATTTCATAATATCTGTATAATTAGTAAAATGTAGACTCTAAATTAGGCTGAGGACCGTGTTGACTCAGTCGCAGATAGGAGGAAGCATGTGAATATGGGTTTTGGCAGTTGTTTTACAGAGCCCCTTCCAGTGTTTAAGGGGCTATCTGAAGTAATTATGACAGATCAAGAAAACAGTCATTAAGCAGACATCAGAAGAAAATGGAAAGTGTAAGAGTAGAAGGAAAACAGAAAGACAAAGAATAGGGGGGCACTTCAGGTGCGCCATAAATTGAGCTGTAAGATGAAAGTATGAGGAGGGAGAGTTTTGAAGGCAGCAAGCGAGGAAATATGGGGTGCTGTGAGTCAGCATTTGGGATGTGTTCATGTCTGATGCAATTTTCTTTTCTCTCTGGTTGTCCTCATTGTTATTTTGCAGTGATTCCCCCTTGCTTTTACCTTGCAGTTTCTCTAAGTACAAGAAAAATTAATCACTGGCATGATGGAAGTCAGGTCACTGAAGGGCACTGTAGTAATAACATCCCACGCATCTCACTTGTACCTGCACATTTCCACTGTGAGGTACAGTTCTCTGCACAGCACGAGCAGGGAGCCCTAAGTTCAGAAGCACCTGGTGAAAAGGGAAGGCATCAAATTTTTGTCTGGGTGGGGTAGAAGGCAATGACTTACTACTATATTTGACTTTACATGCCGTGTATGCTTGACTATACTTGGTGATATCAGCGTTAATTAGGAGCAGCTCCTGTGAAACAGAAATGCAGACCTGAGACATGCAGCCACTTTGCATGGCTGATTGACAGCGTCTTCTCCAAGTTACTTTTCATCTGCTGCAGATGTTAAAAATAATGTGACTTGGCCTAGCTTTGTGGTGCTGTCAGTCTTCCTGAAACTTGAAACATTGTAAAGGGATGGCTGTACCTGCGTCCACGTCACGGGCAGTCTTGAACATGAGGGTACATGTGGAATGAAATCACAGCTGCCATAGCACCAGAGGCACTACTATGCTCATCAACAATGAAGGTGAATTGCCATCAATTTTAGGTGAGATCTGCCTGTCTGAATGGGTGGACTGAAAGGTATCCATGGTAAACATGTGGGAAGTCCATTTTCTCATGCTGCTTATTGGGAGAGCCTCTTCTCTAGCCCCAGCATCGTGCTGACTGGAGAAGCTATCCTTAGGTTACCTGTAAGCAGCTGGGCATGAAACAATCAGCTGGCAGTCTCACTTTATGGAGGTCTGTGAGGCAGGCAAGAGGAAGCAGATGGAGATCTCTGAAATTTTATAAAAAAATAGACATGGATTTTAGTGGAGGAGAGTCAAAATCATTCAGGTGATGGATATTTTTGAAGAATTCAGACTTACAAAATCTTTTAGTTCGGGACTACATTTGATTACATTGGATTTATTCTATATCAAAATTTATGACTTGGAAATTTCATTAGTCATCTATAAAAAAATGGACAGATCTTTAGACCCCTTATTTTATAATAAGACAGTATTTTACAAAATACGTGCATGGCTGTTAAGACCGTGAGAAGAATTCTGAACTATTTTGCCTAAACATTTCTCCTCACAGTGAAGGAATCTTGAAAATTTAAATATGACTATACAGTAATATCTGAAACAATGCTGCAAAATATGACTTGCTAACTTCACTCCCAAAATTCTGGATTTTGTGGCTTTAAGCTGAAAGAAAAAGGAGAGGTTTTCTATGACATCATTTCATCAAAAACATAGTGCTTGTGGCTAGAATCAGGCTGCCATGCATTTTTCTACTCCTTCTAATAAAGCATCTTGTGGGGAATGTTTGGGATCACAAGAAATGATTGTTGCAGACATTCTGCCCTGTCCAGTGGCCATGTGGCAGCAGTGATGGCTCACCAGGGCAGACTTCTCCTGTCTGTCAGCCAGGGAAAGCCACCCCTCCAGAGGGACATGCAGCTAATCCCTAGCCCTGGTCATTAGAGGATGCATCACATGTCTAACCGAACGTGCTGAAGTCTGGCTTGTTTTGGACAATGTTTTACTTCCTTGCCTCAAAGCCTTTTTCCCGTTGAATAGACCTATGCCTCTGTTGTTGTAGCTTGCTGTCTGTTTCTATATAGATATATATCAACATATACACACAACACATACATGCTATGTAAATACACATTCTGTTTTGTTTTGGGGTTTTTTTTTGGTTAATGTGGGATAGCATTTTGACTGAAACTACAACTAATTTCAGACTCATAGGAAAAAATGCATCATTCTAGTGTAGTCTGCATTTTATCAAACGTGTCTCTGGTTGGCTGCCTGCCATGTCAGACTCTCTTCCAGGATAAAGTCGCTGAGGAAACAGCTCCCTTTCCCTCCTTTTCCAAGAACAAAAGAAACTCATCAGCTTGGAGCAGCTTTGCTTCTTTCTGAAATCATTGGAGCCATTAATTAATAAACCTATTCCACTCTCCTGCTTATTGGACTTTCTTCTCACTTTTTTTTTTTTTTTTATTAGAACTAACTTCAGGTGGTTTGAATGTTCTTGTGTTCTGGGCCCAGGGTTGAACATCAGGTCTAGGCTTCCAAGGGCCAAGATCAAACATATCTCAGGAGAGAAAAAATATCAGTCTGATGAAAGCTCACAAGAGATGTATCCAGAGTTTTTATAATCAAATAGTTCCAGTAAAATTTTCATTCTTGGGATTTTTTTGTTCCAGTTATTCTGTGCCTGAATGCTTAAAGAGGTACAGACTCAGTTTCCCATTCCTCGATAAAGGTTTGAATTTCAGTACAAGTGAATTACTTTAATAAAACTGTAATGGTCTTGGAGTTTCTGACATTAAATGCTGTTACGTCTTGTGTGTATGTTAATGGTTGTACAGTGGAAGCCCTATAATGTGTTGAACTGATTCATTTTACAGGTGAATATGGATCAGCACTGGTGCCGTGTTTATTTTATTCTTATGTTAACACATTTTCTCTGCCAGTATGAGTGTTTTATTCACCAGGGTACATCTGGCTTATGATAACATAGTGCTGAGCATGAGAGTTTTCACTCTGCCTAGCAGAACTGAGAATAGTCTTGTCAATGACCACATATATTAATGTAACAGCATCCGTACTAACAGCATCTTTTGGATCTTGTTCGGTCTATAATATTAAGAGGCCTATGCCAGAGCTTTTGGGCGTTAGGGTACCTGTTGCCATGCCACAGAAAGGAGCAAAAGACAAAGAAAGATGCAGTTGGACGTCTTCAAGGTAGTTATAGTGGAAGCTAACAACATTTCTGCAGACAGGCCCTGCAGAACCAGACTTCAGCTCTTTTTGCTCTGGCAGATAGTCCAGAAAGTTTTTGTCTGTCGCTGGGATTTCCATACACATTTGTGATATTTTCCATAGTTTGGCACCCATCTGAGGTTTTTAGCTATAACCTGAAACCTTGGCATTTCACAGTGTGGCACAGCATGGCATATCTCTCCCATATTCATATACAAGCTAGGTGTCGGTGTCCTACAGGACAGAAAGTTGTGTAGCTTTTCTCATACGTATAGTAGTAATTTTCCATTCTCTTATATAATTTTCTGGGCCAAGATGTTTAAATAAAGTTTGCAAGTTCATATCCTCCCAATCTTATTCAAGTGAGAAGCCCCATTATCTTCAACAGGGCTAATGACATTTAGGTACTGTGATGTGGGAAGGTGTTATGCCCCATTAATACTTAAAATATTGCCTGCGTTATATCCCATTAGAACATTACTGACCTTTACAGATAAACAGATCAGAGGGGGTAGTATAACATTATCTTACATCTGAACAGATACCCAGAGAAATGCCATCATCAACATCAGCATAAGGCTTTGAGAGATCAGCCAGCTCAGCATCTGAGGAGTATGCTATGTGTTTGCTTAACACAACCCTTGAAACACTGCATCTTTGTAAGCTAATGTCAGGACTATTCACAGAAGTAGAGTGAATGAGCAACTCTCAACTCTAGCTGAACAGTTTCCTTTTTCAAGTCATAGAAATGGTGTGTATGGTTATCCTGCATCTGGGTGACTTTTTTGTGTTGCAGATAAGCACAAAAGCTATTTCAAGCACTTAACATGCCTGACATTTACAGCCTCTGTTATCTTGCATGTGCAGAGAGGAGGTGAAGATCTCCAAAAGTAATTTCTTCAAAGACAAGATACCACTTTAGCAATAAATCAGCTAATTTTTCTCGCCACTTGTCTTCACAGTACTTTGATGTAAATCTGTAAGCCAAAAATAATGGTCTTCTCAAATCCTGTTTTATGTTTTGGCATCAAAATCTTTATAATCATGACACAAATACAGTTTATGGGAAGTAAAACTCCATATTTAACCTTTATTGAATATAGCCTGGTTGTGACCAATGGACAATTAATTATGTTGGGGTTTAATTTTAAAAACAACAGCAGAAAAGGAATATCAAAGTTTCCAGTATTTTCAAATCTAAACATCAATGCTGCTGGTGAAATGTGTTTTCTTCTTTGTTCCACTTAATTTCAGAACTGCCCTTCTTTCCATCCCCCCACCCGCCCCAATTTTAGCTTCTCTTCTAGCAGTCCCAACTTTTCCTTCAATTAGGTTTTATTATTGTCTCATCAGACCTTCAAATCACATTTCTTGAGGTGCTACCACTTGGCATTATTGTACAGGATCATGTTCTTTGGCATCGTCTTCTCTTCAAGGCAGAAATCCTTACTCTTCATTTCTTTCCTGTTCTACTGCCTTCTTTTGTATCCCCATGCAAATCACATCTAGGAGGGATATTCAAAATCACAAGTTCATGTAGCCAGCTTTGCAAATCTCACCTCTAAATTATTTCTGCCTTCCATCCTATCCAAATGCTGAGAAGGACACAGAAATACTGCTAGTTGAGAAAGGGATACTTTCTGTAATGACGATGATGTGCCTGGACCTGAAATACTGGGAGGTAAGTCAATTACTTAGTCAAAAGCTCATAAACCTTGCAGTAGTGGTCCTGTTCCTGCTTGAAACGCCCTTGACTTTTGCTATCATGTTTCTTCTGGAAGTTGCGTTATTAGATAACTTGCTGCTTTAATTCCTTGATGGTTTTAATGAAACGAGCAAAGGGCTGCAAAGTAACTGTGAACTCTTGACCTATCTAGTTTCTACTTAAATTGACTGGTTTGGTCACTCAGCTAATGATAGCTCCTGTGGTTAGTTGGCATGCATGTTGCTATTCCTAATAGTCTTCATTAAAAGTGAGTAAAGCAGGTATCAGTTCAAAAAGAATTTCTAATAAACTCCGGAAAGAACATCTGAAGAGACACTTGCGCAGATGCCCTAGGAAAAATACTGTAGGTACCTGTATATACAATTTAAAATGTCATGTCCTTATTTTGCCCATTTAATGATAAATGCAAAACCAGAGGAAGAGATAAACAGACAAACACTGTTGGCGCTGCCCCATAGTGACTCACCAATCCTTACACACTACCTTAATGCTTTGCTATTGATTAGGTTTTTGTACATCTCAGGTTAAAGATAACACTACTGGACCATTTGTGAATAATTCATTTTGCAGTGAATCAGGGTAAAATTCACTACACACAAATTTCAGAAGCCTTTGTGAGAGAATTGTCAGTGGAAAATGATTTCTCTGGCCTGTCTTTGAAACAAATGGCTCAGCAGCAAAACACTGAACCATTGCGTCCTCCACAGCTATGCCTGGAGATGCATCCCTAGGTGGATTCCCTGAACATCAAGAAAGGTTGTAGCCCTTCCCCAGAGGGAGTGTGCGTGGGTCTCCTCCCTTCTTGACTGCTCCATGCAACCTGCAGGAAATAAAAACATTGAGACAACTTACTCCTTTGTCAAATTTGGCCAACAGATTCAAACATGTCTAGGAGGGGCTGACTGCCAGATACATGCACATATGGATATTTTGTTTTGGTAAGCAAAGCAACTCAGTTTGTCAGGCCTTAAAGATCAAAATGGCCATTATAAAGAACAGAAAAATACAAGCCAGTCCACACGAAATTTCATGATCACAAAAATGTTTCTATCTCCTATAAGGTGATAAAGACACTGTGGGCTTACTGTTTTGCTAAAAGTTATGAATTCAAAATCCAATAATATAACTTCCATAGATACGAGCTGAAGACAAAACATGAGATAATGCATTTAATCAATGGTATATAAAAAAGTGAGCTTGTTTTACTTAGTGATTCTTGTCTGAAACTGATAAGTTCCTGTTCTTTGGTACTGAGATTTTTAAATCACTCTTGCTTTCCCTTGCCTGGGTCTCTTATAAGGAAATGAAAACAATGAGATTCTTTAGAAGAGGCTGTGATAATAGGCAGATCTTTCTAGATCAGTGTTTCAGGAGCTGACACTTCCCAGTATTTTTTTTTTCATAATAAAAAATAATACAATCAAGGCAAATTCTTAGCTGAGGCACATACTCCCACAATATGAAAGAGAAAGTGTGACGGAAATGATTTAATGTCTTGTGAAGGTCACCTAGTTTTTACTTTCTCATAAAAAATTTTCTCCTAGCTGTTTGCTTCTGCATAAGGCCATTAAGAGGAATGAGCATCAGTAGTCACACTGTCCCCTATTACAAGCATTTACAGGCTGCTATTTGACCCTCCAATCTGGCAGACCAACTCTTTTATAGCTTTTCACTCATGGCATTGGTGTGGGAGGTTTCTGAGGCCAGAGCCGAATGTGTCTGAGCAGCTGTTCTGCTAGGGATCACTGATGATCTTTGTGTGAAAAAGGTGATTCACTAGAAGATTAAGTGTATATTTGCTCTACATGCACGCCACATAACTGACATATATTCCTTTGTTTATTCTGGCAGACCTATGACGAGATACAGACGGGTTTCGCCTCCGATACTTCAGTGTCTTCCAGTGTCTTGCTCTGTCCAGCCAGGCCAGAATGAGTTTCCCACAGTGTCTTTACGGAGTGTAACATAGCCCTCAGACTAACACTGATATTAATTAGTCTTACGTGGCGTAATAATTCAGTCTATGAGTAGAGCCCAATGGCTCAAGCCACTAAGGTACTTCATGGCCTCTGCCAGGTTCTTCTTTTCATCTGGAAGCTGGAACACAGAAACTTGTCCCAGGAGAAGGCATGTAGAGTCATGCCAGTACTCAGCCCAAGGAATGACTTAAGGTAAGCAGTCACTGAGCATAATGAACACAGCATCTTGGGAACTGGGACATGGGTGTCCTCATATCCATGTGAAATTCCCAACTGTCTGGTAAGGGAGTTGAGCTTTGGGTTTTTTCTGTCCTCTCTCTAGACCTCTGAATACTTCAAGTTTTTCTTCAGGAACTCAGCAGCTTCAATCCTTGGAGGACAAAGAATCTCCCAGGACCTAGTTATTAGCCTATTAACCTTGGCTGGCAAAAGTTTTAAGTCTCAACGCCCTCTGGCTGGACAACTGCAAGGTCTCATAGATGCACAATGTCCCAGCAGTGTCCCTTTTGAATAACAGTGGCAAAATCTGCATTTGGAGAAGGTTTTCTTCTGCACGTTGTATTAGGTTTGTTGAAAGAAATGCTTACTATGTGGCTTCTTGTGTCTAGCAAGAATTGCAGCAAAATTCTGAGCCTGGGTTATAAGTGCAAGTGTCAGTGCAGATATGAAGGCCTCTCTATTTGCAGAATTTTTTTAATTTAAATTTTGTACTTGGGCGCCTATATTTGACTGTTTTGTTTAGTGTTTAGGTATAATCAAGAAATATATGAGAATAAAATTTATCCTTGACCTGATAGCAAATAGTCTCTCCTTACACACCAGAATTGCAATTGCATTTGTTTCAAGCTCCTACAAGCTCTTAGTTAATGGATCCTATGTTCTGTATGTCTAGGCGAGATGTGCATTTATAATTGTTTGCATCATGAATGAAATACAGAAATCAGCACTCGAATGCTTAGTGGACTATAAGCCCTGTCTCCTGAGCACAGTCCAAGGGAAGGCATTTAAGCAGAATCGCTATTTGTTCAGGATTTTTAGGAGTGTTCTTCTCCTGCACTCTCCAGTGGTAAGCTCTGAATGCACAATGAATTTCCAGCATATCCACCCTGTGATCACTTGTCTAAAATGGTTCCTCTGTAACGGTAACACAAACAGTGGACAGTATCACCTGTATAAATACTGGGGTTTAGCTCTTCTTAAGTTCTTCAGGGGTGAGGTACACTGAGTAGTTTTCCATAGCAAATAGGGAATGTGGATTCACTTTCTCATTAGCAGCTATGCCAGAACCATCTGACTTCCCATATACTTCAGCCGTCTGCATTCAGAAAGATAGGGAGGACACAGGAATTTGCATACAATTCTAAAAAAAAGTTACTTTTATGTTTGCATATAAATTCTATGTGCCTCCTAGCAGATGTTGCACTGAAGTTTACCAGATAGACTCCCTCTGACAAAATATGGATACTGGCAAGTTATAGGAATAGATTAGTGTTTGTGATAATTTCTTAAATTTAGAAAAGGTTATTTTTCTATTAGTCTCAGTAAGCGTCGTGGTCTTAAGCCTGTTTTGACAAATCAGTTGGTGTTAAGGATTGTGAAGAAGTGACAGCCTTACTTGCACTCCGAGCCTTCAAGTTCTTTTCATCCCAGTTCTTTGCATCCCTCGTTTTCTATTTTCTTCCTGTTCCTATTGGACTCAGTATTCCCTTCAGACTACACCTGAAGGTCAAACTTAAGCTTTATCTTGGGAGAGGAGAGCCACCAGTCCACTAGAATTTCAAAGTGAGTGAGTCTGGGGTTGATAAAACCAAACAAGCTTAGGTCAAACTTTCATTCCTGGATTACTCCAAGAAGGCTGTGCCAGAGCACGTTTGTGTGCAGACAGCTCAGATCAGATTTTCATTCTTGACTGGAGCCTTGAATTTCAGCAAGCACACCATTCAAGTGGGTACATATGAGAGCATGGCAATCATCACCTAAGGAAAGAGAGTATGCACTATGCATGAGCTCTGCATGCTTTTGTTTTAAAGGAGTCAATTACAAGTTAAGTGCAACACTGGTTTTATAGACAGGTTGGGGATCACTGACACACTATCTAATCTTTTTTCTTCCTCAACATCTATAACATTTCTTAGGTTTTATTAAGTGTATATTAAGCCTTTAATAAAGTGTATCTAAGAAATGTTTTGCTCAGTTTTCATTCTTTGCTTTCCTGGTGAAGCGCTCCAGAGAGACTCATCCATGGGCAGAGGCTATAGATGAATAAAACTGTGGAGAAATGTCCATAAGTACTTCAGCGCTTCCTCAGTACTTGGGCTTCCACTGTTGTGAGCTGCACACAATCACCTCCTGACTAAACTGTGTTTAGCTCTAGATCACTCAACCCCGTATCGTTCTTATGTATTTCTGCTCCACATGGCCCATTTCACCTCTTCTCCCGTTAGTGTTCTTTTTCTTTAGAAAATGCTGATGGCTGCAATGTGCAAAACATGAGAAAGCCAATCTGCACTGCTGGGGGAAGGTGAATTTTCAGGTAAGAGATTCCTAGTCAAAAACTGAGGACACGGGATTAGACAGTTTCTGTAATATTTGGTACCTAAAAATGGTTAACTTTATGGAATACTTACATATCTCCCTTGCTGTAAGTAATTTAGAAGCTTTCTGAAAATAATGTAGAGAAGCTAGATACATGTTCTTAAAGATATGTAGGGATTTGTATATGTTCAGTGTTACTATGGATGGACAAGAAACATAGGGTGCAAAGGTTTACCAATAGACAGAATAAAAAGGTAAAAGCTCCAGAGGACAGGGCCAAGGATAACAGTAGGGGTAACAAATGCATGGTGCTGATTATATGTTGCTTGCACTCATTAAAAAAACCCAAACAACTATGTAGAAAAGCATGTATGTGATCATCAGATGGAAAAGAATGAGATTAAATAAATGTTTAACTGTAATTCAGTCTTTTTTTTTTTTTTTTTTTTTACCTGCTACTGACGTGTACAGTGATTTATGTAGTGCGTGGCACAACAAACTCCAGACATAAATTTTCTTCTCAGACACTTATCAACATAGCAATGAGAGATCATGTTATTGCCAGCAGAATTACCACATTGGTATGGCCACATTTATCATCTCACTTCATGTGGGTCACATGGATTGCAATTAAAAATGTTAATGCACATATATATCAACACAAACATGCATATTAAAGTGCCTAGGTATTCTCATTGAAATTCCTGAATTTTTTAAGATGTGTCTAGTATCTTTTATAAAAATTCTATTTACTTATTTCAAATCACAGATATACAGCAAACTATGGAGCAATAGCTACACCTGTCTTCCTTTCTAATTTATAGATCCTGTATCCTGAGATAAAGAGATGGAGGGAGGCAGGGAGATTCATACTCAGATAATTATAACATGTCAGTTGCAGGACTGAATTCCCTTGAATGATCACTAGGGATCTGGTGTAGTTGGATCAGAAAATGGAGTAGGAGAAAGAAAGAAGTTCTCATTTGCCTGCTACATTCAAAACTCCTAAGGAGAACACAGCAGAGAAGTAGAGCAGGCTCAGCTCTCTGATCTGGCTGGAGGGACTGTCATGCAGGTGGGATCCAGTGTCCTTTCCTTACACATGGAGACAGAGGGAACCACTGGGCTTATCCTGATGCTCCCTCTACTAGTCTGAAAACTGTTGCTTGACAGCTCCCGATGGTGTATTAGTAAGTGGTGTGTTGCACAGATGACTGGGCAGCACTGAGTAGCCATAGCTAAAACATCCCTCTGTCATTAACACTGGTTTGGTCACAAATCCAAAGCATAACACCATACCAGCTCGTATGAAGAAATTAACTCCATCATGGCCAAAACCAGTACAACAGACTATATTGATCCTACACTTTATAATACTTCAGAATTTAGATCAGCAAGGTCAGTGTGTCTGAAGTCAGATTTGAGTATCTCCAGTGTAGTACAAACAACTGGTTTAAACTTGCAGCCACCTGTGGTGAGGGTTATCACCCCTTGACTCTCTAGAGACAGCAATTACCAGAAACCCTTGGCAATTATGGAATGCAGGATGGTGTTACTTCACTATTGCAGGCTTTGGATAATATTACAGTTACACTGCACTATAGCAACAGGATCCCCAAAGTGTGTCCTATGCTGTCCTTGCAGCCCCCAAATTCTTCCTCTACAGCCTGCAGAAGGGTGCTGCTGTATGAGAGAAGGAAGAGAGCATGCACAGCCCCAGTGCCAACACTCTCCCAAAGCACACATTCCTTCCTTTTCCCTCTCTGTGAGAGGCTGGGCACACCAGCAGCTCTTGGGTTAGGAGGCTGAGGGCATGAAAGAGTGGGCCAGACACAAATAGATGGACTTTCTTCTGTGTGTAAGGCCTAAGAGACACTTCTCTGGTATGTTAATTAGCTCAGACAGTCCACTGGAGAGCAGAGTGAGTGAAACTGATACATCAATACTTCTGCCTCACCATCACCATGGATGGTTTGCCCTGGCTGAAACACTGACAGGGTCATATTGTGCTTAGTACGGGCCCTAGCAGATAAATGAAGCAGTACTCCCCATCCAATTTACTAGTGATTTTCCCCAGCTTTCCTGGGTCTGAACGTTTGAAAGATGTGCTACTGGATATTGGACAGAAAGGATAAAAAGTGACTGTTGAGTACTGCTTTGGCCAATGAACACAGTTTTGCCCTTATGCTCGTTAAGGCTGTGAAAGATGCAGCATGTGATTACATCATTACTTGAAGGACTGTAGTCCAGCTTCTCAAATGCAAAATGCAAATCTTTTATCGTATGGGCAAACTTACCTTTGACACCACATACTAATGAGTGCTTTATCTTGCAGCCTCACCACTCATTTAATGGAGGTTTTAATGGAATCTTATTAAACATTAAAAGTATTGGCACCTGAGGACAGATAGCTCAACAAATGTTAATGAAAGCAGTTAAGTAAGGAGCGATGCTAGTAAGATTAATACTCTTCAGCACATTGCCCTTCTCCTGCCTGGGGTTTAGGGGGTCATTACATATGTTGTGATTGCAGCTGTGTACTTAATTGCAAGATTTTGCTGGTAATTGATAACAGGATTCTCTTCCACAATAAAAAAATAATCTAATAAATCTGTAAGGTTTATGGACACTGTAAAGCTTAAAACAGAAGAGAAGTCATCTTGAACTGATGCAAAATTCCCAGGACAACAGAACAAGCCATGGTTATAGTGAAATTTCAACCCTCTTCCACCATTTTTTCAAAACATACACCAAGGTGAATAATGTATATTCTATTATAATAATTTACTTTTAGACGTACCTAACAGTAACCAATTGGCCAGGAGCACTACAATGTACTAATAATTAATCATCTTGAAGCAGTGCTTTGCATCCCCATGATGCCAATGAACTTTGTTGATCAAACACTTGGCTGCTGTAGCTCCATTTCAGTTTGAGTGATTTCAGAGGATCTACACTTGCATATATGAGTGACCGATGCAATGATTTTTTTTTTTTCATGGGTATTGACATTCAGCCATAGATGAAGAGCTGTATATTATCTCAGAACACTGCTTCATGTGAATTCACTTCTCTGATTGAAACCTGGAGGAAAATGAGATAGATCTGAATCATGAACGGAAAGGTTAGGGCATATATGAAGCTGCCTGGGACCAATTAGTAGCATTATTACTGATTCACATATTGGAGCACATAAGACAATTATTTACCTCTTCATTTTCCCCCATTAAATCTGTCCAAGAACAGACTATTCTGTGTGCAGATCTGTTGTCGCACCACTTTGACCCCTAATCATTACCTGTCCCAGCACCAAACACTTCAGGGTGACAGTGAGATACTGCCTGTGTAGTTTCCTTGCATGTCACAGTCCTGATATTCCTCCCACATGTGGTATACATCGCACAAGAGGTCAGGTAATAAAATACTAAAAAGTAATATTCAGAACCTTGTGATTAATATTCAAGCATTTCATCTAGGATGGGCCACCTAGCTTGAGTTGGTCATTAATTACTGACATCTGTTTCTGCGATAGGTGGGTCTGCCAGAGCTCTCCATCACTTGGGTCCAGAAGGCAACTTTCATGGGTGCTTGGCTCAAGTGGTTTGGTTGGGTTTATGCCATCTCTTGTTTCTCTGAAAGCTTTTGCATTTCAAAACAGAGAACTCCATCTGCTGTATGGGAAATTGAATTGTAGCTAACATCAACGTTGTTTCTCTTGTCCATGCTCAGGAAGGGAATTGCCATTCAAAATGTTCTGTCACAGACGTATACAGATCCAGATAGGCTGTTTGTTTCTCCCTGAATCCTTGCCACTAAAAAGTAGTAGTAACAGAAGAAAAGCAGTTGGTCCTGCCATGAGCCCCACAAACGTGGCGTTTGTTTCATGCAAGTAGCCCATTGGGACCCATATTGCCCCAGAGCTACATGGCCAGGCAGTCCATGGAGTGACTCCTATTGACTTTGGCAAACTCTGGATCAGGCCTGAAGGCTGTGCACAACTTCCCTGATGATCCCAGTTTACCACAGTGCTCGGTGCAGCCCCAGTGCTCCCACAGATCTGCTGGTAGGCTCACAGTGTGCAGCAGGCTCCTGCAAAGCTCCAAGTGGAGGCTGGGCTCCCTCCTGCAGCAAGGCATGGGATTCCCAAACAGGGGCTGGAGGAGACTATCAGACCACTGCAGGACAATATAAGGCTGTCTAGGGGATGTTATTGCAAAAGCTTGGGCATTTACACTTCAGATAGCTGGTTCCCCAGCAGAGTACAGACCTCACTCTGTGACAGCATGCATACTTTGGTGACTCCCTTGTAGCAACTGCTCATTAATTTCTCCAAATATTTTTCATTTTCTGTGCGCCCAGCTTCTCTGACTCCTCTCACTTGCATATATCTACCCAGACCCATTCCCACAGAGACAGGCATGAGGCTGCTGTGAGCTGGGGAGGCTGGCAGCGAGGAGAAGGTGGCTGTGACCATGTGGTAGAGTGGGACAGCCTCCACCTTGCTCCAGGCAGGCAGTGGTATCTGGCACAGGGGGCCAAGGAGCCAGGAGGAAGTGACATGCTGGGATTACCTGGGATGCCAGCAGCTTGCTGGGGCATCAGGAAAAAAACCGCTAATGTTGCAGGGGTAGTATCCCCTCAACAAATCTGTTTAAAAAAAGAAAATACCCTAAACAGTTAATTATCATACTACAGAACCACAGAAAGACTCCACAGGAGTACCTCCAGCTGAAACTAAAGAAACCAGTAACCCTAGCAGAGATCAAATGGGAAAAAGACCTTATGCAAACATATGATGAAGAAGAAATCTGACAGCTTATTTTGCTCTGAGGTTTCAAGAAACCTACCTAATACGCCTGACATTTGGAACACAAAACCGAAGAGGTTTCAGATAAAGCAGCAAAATACAATCAGTGGAATTTATCCATTTCTTAAATGTCAAAGTTGCTTTTTAATGTATTTCTCAACACTACAGCATTTTTATGGCCTTTCTAGTAGCCTAATATCTACACCTGGTGTTTTTCTTCTGGTGTATATCAGGGAAGGGATGAGGAAAACTGTATTTCTGTCACAGGACTCACAAGGTTTTTCATGTTGTCATCCCAAGTCAAAACCCATTAAATGCCATGGGTTATCTCACTGAATTCAGAAAGGTATTTTGCATATCTAACATATGGCTGAATGCTCTGATTGTATGTCAGAGCATGCACCCCTCTGTAGCCCTTAATCTGACCCAGGCTGCGACAGGGGTAACAGTGTGACAGTCTTAGAGCTACCCTGGTGAGCCCATGGGTCACTGTCTACTCACAGCTTTCAAAAGTCTACCTAAATACCCAGCCACAAGACTGTGAGATACACTCATAAAGCAATTCTTATTTTTCTGGGGCAGTAGCTTTCTCAAATTCCATTCAAGCCATATTGCTTTTCCTTGGTCACTGTTGAAGTTTGCTGTCAGGAAACAGAATATGAGGAATGAGAGTTTTCAAAGACATATTAAACAACCTGGAAAAAACCCAACAGAGCTAGCTAATAAAAACATCTAAAAGTAGATCCCAGAAAAAAATACCACCCTGCTACAAGAACAGCTTTTCCAAACTGTTTTTAGACACAGGATCCATGCTGGCCAATCAGAGACTGTGTTTGATAATTTGGAGAATAAATGGTTTGTGATTCTTTAAAGACAAATATCTTATACACAGACAAATGACCTACACACTGTCATGTTTGTTGTCACGTCAAGCTGACAGATGAAGTGCTACAGTCGAAATAAAACAAATATGAGATTTCCCTTTTTGTCTAGCTTTAGAAGAAGTATACAAAGAGCCTTAAAATAAATCCTCGTTATGTTACTTTTCTTAAAATAAGATTAATGAGAAAATACTTTAGGACATGAAAAATTCTTCTTCCATCATAGATTAGTTTGCAGGCCTTGATAAAGAGACTGGAGACATTCCTTTTATCTAACGGAAGTCTTTCTTCATTAGTATTCTTCTTATAAATCTTATTTGTTAGTATTTTCTCTCTTTTTTTTCGTTGAAAAATGCCAGTGGGTAAAGGAATCGTACTAATTTTGGTAGGAAATTATTAACCTCGACCTTGGGAACTGCAGCTTGGTCATTGAGCCATCTTTCATCTGTTCACAAAGCTGATGAACCAATCAGCAAAGCCTCCCAGCAGGGGCATGATGGCTTTTGCATCCGCTGCACCCCCAGTACAAGGCAGAGGACAAGCAGCACAGGCCTCAGTGCCTTGCACCCAAAGTGTTGAACGAGGGACCTTTTTCCTTTCGCACATGGGTCTGAGGCCCACGTGGGCTGCCCTGGAGCGGCAGAAGTGCTCATACCCAGTGGCTGGTGAGCAGGTGTCCCATGGTGCCGTATACCATTCCATCTCAGTCTTATGAGAATGAAATCTGCGGGCAAGAGGAGCAAGGCATGGACACCTCACTGTTGGGGTCTGCAGCGGGTGTGCAGACAAGTTAGTTGACTTCAAAGACTTGGCCGTGTACCTTTAAGACAGCCACAAATTGTCAGGTATGTAAACAGGATGTGAAGAACCAGAACTTAGAACCACAGCATATGGGCACCTACAGCAACAGCAAATAGCAAGCAAGAAGAAGGACACAAAAACCTATCAGGGTCTAGCACCTGCACTGTCTAAGATATATAAATAGTTTGTATAAAAAATAAAGGCCATTTTGTCCGAACGCAGCCACGCAGGCATAGTGTTTCTTTTAAGTCCGCCTCAACTTGCGTCACCACACCTCACCTCTCCTCACCTCTGCCAAAAAGGTGCCTGGACCACATCATGCCCTGGTAGCCCAGGAGTAACAGCACAGCCAGGAAATCCAGCCAATAGGAAATAAATTGGCACCTACAGTGGTAAGTCAGAAAGCACCTGTGGAACCATAAAGGCAGGAATAAGTGTGACCTTGCTGCCCTTTCAATTTTACTTGCTGACCGCTGAAATCTTTTTTTCTGTCTTTCACCCCTTCTTTCCTGGTTTCCTTTTGCTCCCATCTTCACAGGTCTGTTTTCTCCTTTTGTTTCTGCTGGTTTTGTCTTCTTGGGAAAAGCCTGCAGACCTTTCTGTTCAACAGTTTTATTACATAGGTAAAGCCATGGTAAACTTCGCTCAAACTCTTATTTTAATCAAAGGCAGCTCATTTTACCTTCTTTCCACTGACAAGCTCTTCAGTTGTTCGAGGCACATGAGGGAGTCTGCCACGCTTTCTGCAGTGACTGGAGGCAAAGCTACAGGCACCTAAAATGAAAATGGAGAAGTTAACACTGGCAAGGGCCTCCCTGGAGTAGTAAGCCACTGCTTGCCACATTTCTAGCTTAGATCTTAAAAGCTGATCACTGGGATTGGTTTGCATTACTCCCAGTTTGCGCAGTCCCCCATCCCGAAACAGACTTCCTGGAGCTCTGAAGAAGTAGGATCTCGGCTCAACTATTCTGAAGTGGACAGCCACTAACGGGACGGCTCTAATGGGATCATGGCACCAAGTGCAAAGGCAAACCTCCATCAGCCTTACTCTTAACTTTTGCTGAGCTGCAGACTGATGACCTTGCTTGCCCTTGCATCATGGGATTTTAGTCCACAGCAAGAATGAAGTCCTTTCTTAAAAGACACAAATGCATAGGACCAGCTGAAGAGGCCCAACCGTTTCTCACCTGTGCTAGTAACATGACACTCTTACTTTGCAGTCCACACTTGTCTGCTTTGTTTCTGTTCCAGAGGCACAAGTTCAGGGCATTCAGCACCTCCTTTCATCACTGCCCTGTACATGCTCATTTTCTGCCTCACCTTCTATGGCATCAGCCACAACCAATATCCCCCTGTTCCGGAAGGGGCCTCGCCTCAGCAATATGACCAGATCTTGACAAAGGCTTGAAATCTCTTGTGTAGTATGTGAGGAAAGCCCAGCTCAGTGTCATTCACGTTTTTCGGATATTGACTGTCAGTGGCTCCTGGCCCCACCGCGCTCACGCGTTGCCCGATTCCCGCGGGCTGCCCTGCCCCAGCGGTGGCCGTGCTGCCCCACCGTGCTCCCCGTGGAACGGGCACTGGCTGTGGCTCTGAGCAGAGAAGGTGCTGGAAACCGCAGGAGACCTCACAGCAGAGCCCAGGGCACAGAGCTGGCTGCTGTGAATGACCGCATCCCTCCTGGGGGTGGCCGCTGCCTGGAGGGAAAATGCAGACTTGGAGAAGGCAAGCGGGAGGAGCAGGGCTTAGGGAGAGGGTTGGGCTTGAAAGAGGGACAACGGGTACAGCTGCCATCGGAGCGGGCTGCAAAGGGGCTGCTAATGGAAGGGGGAGGCCGCAACTCCTGACTTAGCATGTTTCCTAGCCCTAAGCCTTAGACCTTTGCCACAGCTGAGCCTTGACCCAGACCGCTAAGTATGGCATAGAATAGAACAGAATAGAACAGAACAGAATAGACTATTTCAGTTGGAAGGGACCTACAATGATTGCCTAGTCCAGCTGCCCGACCAATTCAGAGCTGACCAAGTTAAAGGCTAGGGGTTGGCCTGCTGGAAGGCAGCTCTGTGGAGAAGGACCTGGGAGTGCAGGTGGACAGCAAGGTGCCCATGAGCCAGCAGTGTGCCCTGGTGGCCAAGAAGGCCAGTGGGATCCTGGGGGGCATTAGGAGGACTGTGGCCAGCAGGTCAAGGGAGGTGATCCTGCCCCTCTGCTCTGCCCTGGTGAGGCCACATCTGGAGTGCTGTGTCCAGTGCTGGGCTCCCCAGATCAAGAGGAGCAGGGAACTGCTGAGGAGGGTCCAGCAGAGGGCTGCAAAGATGATGAGACTGGAACATCTCGCTTCTGAGGAAAGGCTGAGGGAGCTGGGCCTGTTTATCCTGGAGAAGAGAAGGCTGAGACGGGATCTTATCAATGTCTACAAATATTTTAAAGGGTGAGCACCAAGAGGATGAGGCCAGGCTCTTTTTGGTGGTGCCCAGCAACAGGACAAGGGGCAACAGGCACAAACTGCAGCACAGGCTGTTCCTTCTGAATATGAGGAAGAACTTCTTTACCTTGAGGGTGACAGACCACTGGCACAGGCTGCCAAGAGAGGTTTGGGGACATTCAAAACCCACCTAGACATGACTCTGTGCAACCTGCTGAGGGTGAACCTGCTTTAGCAGGAGTTTGGATTACATGACCTCCAGAGGTCCCTTCCAGCCCTGACCATTTTGTGGTTCTGTGATTAAGGGCATTGTCCAAACACCTCTTAAACGCTGACAGGCTTGGAGCATCAAACACCTCTCCAGAAAGCCTGTTCCAGTGTTTGACCACCCTCTTGGTAAAGAAATGCTTCCTGATGTCCAGTCTAAACCTCCCCTGGAGCAGCTTTGAACCATTCCCACATGTCCTATCACTGGATACCCAGGAGAGATCAGCATCTCCCTCTCCACTTACCCTTCTCAGGAAGATGTAGAGAGTAGTGAGGACACCCCTCAGCCTCCTTTTCTCCAAACTAGACAAGCCCAAAGTCCTGAACCGCTCCTCATAGAATATTCTTTCCATTCCTTCCAATCCTAACCCCTACCTTAACCATAGACTTGGCTCTCATCTGAGCCTTAGATCAGGACACTGAGACACAGCCCAGGGGAAAAAGTTCTCTGTGAAACAATAATTATAAAGCTATAAAACTACACAATGTAATGTAACACTAAAGTCAAGTTTATAATAAGGGATTTTGGTGTTTTATAGCCAAGCAAAACATTACTTTTAAAAATAGGTCACAAAGTCACAAGTAAACCTTTATTGCTTCTGTCTGAAAACAAATTAAATAGGTGCTCATGAGGACTGAGTAAACACATCTGTGAAATGACTAACCACAAATAATTTATAGCATTGTTTGCAATTGTTATCAACAGTAAAATGTAGATCCTTTTAAAACCAGTCCTTTCTATAATTTTTTTGCATGTGAACAGTGGCAAAAATTTACCCTATTACCACAGGACACAAGGTCATGTCTTCATTTCAATGACAAATTGTGTTATGATCCTTTGTTCTAGTTTGGTTAGTTATGATCCCAATGCAGCTACTGAAGAAGGGGAAACATGTAGAATTGCATCTGGTAGCTCCTTTGACATTTCTAGTTACTTTTCCTTTACTAATATTTATAACAGCTTTGGGAGACAAAGTGCCCCCTAGAGGTTCATTAATACAACAGGATTATGTTTTAGATTTTAATTGTACCTACTTAACTTTGGTTTTTTTACTCTGCAGCTCCTTTTCCATATTATAAAGGAGCAGCACAGACAACTTTTTATACATTGAATAATCATGCTGTTTAGTTCAAACCATGGGCTATCACCTCAGTCTGCAGAACTGGTATCTGGTGGAAGTTTTAACACTGTCTTGTATGTCTACACCTAACATCCTTCTACAACTGCCAAACACTCAGTATGGAAATCTTGTCTTTGTTGTTACACCTTAACTAAACTTTTGGAAACATTATTTTCTACTCCCTGAACTGCTTCCTCCAGATGCTCATGAAAAAAACTTCATTATAGTGGGCCAACTCCAAAACCTATAAGCTGCATTAGATTTATTTCTGTTGGGTTTCTCTGCAGATCATTGGTCACATTGTGGCTGGAACGAACTATGCAACAGAAACAGGTCTTGGTTTTAGAGTAGCAGATGGTCCAAAGTGAAAGTTGTCATTTTGCTGTAAGAAACACTGCTAATCTCACTATGTAACTTCTTTTATTATTATTATTTCTTGTTGGTCTATGTAAAATTCTATTAAAATTCATAACTTCTGGAATGTACTGACACAGCAGTTAGTCAAATTCATAGACAGGAACTCTGTAAAAGGACAATGGAACGACTAAGCGGGAATGTGCCTTGTAAAATCACTTACGTAATAATTGTAGATGCTGGGGAATATGAGGGCAAGAGACAACAGAAGGTGTCCTGGCTCACATGAAATTTCCAAATAACATTTTCTTTGTCATTGCCTGATACAAAAAGGTTAGCAAAGAAAGGACAAAGAATGCTTTTAAATCAATATGAACACATACCGTGTCTCAGGGACAGGATCTTAGCCTGTACTGGGCTCTTTAGTTAATTCATCCAAGGTGCAGGACTTTGCATTTGTCTTTCTTAAACTTCCTACTGTTCTTTCCAGCACTCTTCCGCCTGCCTAGGTCTATCTGTAAGATGGCTGTCCCTTTTGATGTGTCCGCCTCTCCACCCAGTTTGCTGTCATCAGCAAACTTGAGGGTGCTTTCAATGCCATTGTCAAGATCGTTTATGAAGATGTTGAACAGCAGGGGACCCTGTAACTATCCCTGGGGGACCCCACTTGTGACAGGTTGCCAGCTTGAGTAAAAAAACATTGATACCCAACCTCTGAGTGTGACCTGTGAACCAGTTTTCTACCCATCTTACAGACCACCCACCCAATCTGTATCTTGTCTGTCTGTCCAGGAGAAGGGTGTGGGAAACAGTCAAAGACTTTGCGGAAGTCCATGTAAACAACATGCACTGCTCTCCCCAAGTCAACAGAAGATGTTTTGTTGTAGAAGGTGATCAGGTTTGTGGGTTGAGCCCTTGCAAAAGGCTGCAGACGAGCCATTCCTCTACTACTGTGGGGTTAACACATGCATTGTTGTAGCTGCTTGATCCTGCGATCTGGGACCAGCTACACCAGTAAAGGTAGAGGCAAAGATGGTATTGGGAACCTTTACCAGGCCAGCATTATTACTAACTAGTTTCCTTGCCCTGTTTAGCAATGTACCTGTGTCTTCCCTATGCTTCTGCTTACTAATCACATATCTGAAGAACCCTTTCTTGTTGTTCCTGACATCTCTGGCAATCTTCAGTTCTAGGTGAGCCTTGGCCTCCCTGTTTGCACGTCTGCATGCCCTAGCAGTTTTTTGTAGTCCTTGATGGGTATTTGGCTGCCTTTCCATTGGTGTTATGCTTTTTTGTTTGTTTGTTTTTTGTTTTTTGTTTTTTTTCTTTTAAGCATACCCAAAAGCTCATTCTTTTCCACTGAAATTTGCACTACGTAAGTGCTCAGATTTTAAATACGATGTCTGGTACAGTGGGAATATGAACTTCCATTTATTTCAGGTAAAATATTTTTTATGCATGTTTGTACTATTATATATTAAGCTTGTTGTGTCTTAGGGCATAAACTGTGGTCAATGGCTCAATGTCTGAATGAAGACCAGTAATGAGTGGTGTCCCGTAAGGGTCTGTATGGGAACCAATACTGTTTAATGTCTCATAAATGACATAGTGGGATCAAGTGCATGCTCAGCAAGTTGGCAGATGACACCAAGCTGAGTGGTACGGTTGAAAGACCTGAGAGACAGGATGCCATTCAGAGGGACCTAAGCAAGCTCAAGTGGGCTTATGTGAACCTCATGAGGTTCAGCAAGGCCAGGTGCAAGATTCTGCACCTGGGTCAGGGCAACCCCCAGTGTTAATACAGGCTGGGGGATGAAGGGGTTGAAAGCAGCCCTGCAGAGAAGGATATGGGGGTACTGATGGATAAGAACCTGAATATGAGCTGACAGTGTGCACTTGCAGCCCAGAAAGCCAGCTGTATCCTGGGCTGCATCAGAAGAAGCATGGCCAGCAGGTTGAGGGAGGTGATTCTGCTCCCCTATTCCACTCTGGTGAGACCCCACCTGGAGTCCTGCATCCAGCTCTGGGGTCTTCAGTACAGGACACACATAGACCTGTTGAAAGATGTTCAGAGGAGGGCCACAAAAATGATCGCAGAGATGGAACAACTCTCCTATGAAGAAAGGCTGAGAGAGTTGGGGTTGTTCAGCCTGGAGACACTGTGGGAAGCAAGCCAAGCCAAGCCCAACCCACCCCAGCCCTAAGTACATGCTATAGCTGGATAAAGACTCATGACTGAAGGTGTTGCTGCCATACATATAGATTAGTATATGAAGGACAGATAACTGTCTCTGAAATAATGAAACCCCAAATATATGTGGCAGTCCCAGCTACTTTTATTAAATATCCAGCAAAGTGGTCATTTTCCTCTCTGTTTCATGCCAAGTGTTCTTCTGGACACTATGCACAGCTCTGGCCAGCTACCAGACTGATGATCCCTTCCTCTTTCAAATCTACTAATGATAATACTGAAAAAAGAGTGCCACCTGAATTCCAGCTGAGATAAAAAGCATGCTGCAGAAAGCTGGACTAATGAGTCATGCACTTATCTATTGTATTTTAAATTAATTTCATAATAAAATGGATATATTAAGGTGGCAAGATTACAGGATATTGACATTTTTATCCCTGAGGCAACAGTGACTCAGTAATGACTTTGCTTTTGTCTAAGCCACACAGTTAAATCTGTAGCCGGTGCTATGCAATGTAGATAGCTGAGTCAGAATTAAGGCTCTAAACAGATACGTGTTTTGCAGCCAGAAGCTGATGAGATCACACCAGCACACAAAGACAAGTTTCCAAATACCAAATAATTTCAGTACCATGAATAAGAAATGGAGAAATGCCTTCTGGGTGGCTCTACATTCAAATGAGCTAGGTGAATACTGGTATTTAAACATGCTGTGCAATAGCTTGTGTTACCTTTACCCTAAAGACTACAGTTCACATCGTTTTTGCACTCAAGAGATATCATTGTTATGCGTTTTTCATAGAAAATAAGCAGGCGTATTTGTATGACATACTAATGTAAGCCAAGATTTTTACACAGTGGCAAAATTGCTGACCCTAGCTTACTTGTACAGTACCCATTAATCATCATGAGACATAAGTTGTACATACAATAGTATAAAAACAGAGAAAACATCTTCTAACTAAAATAAATGGAAGTTCATATTCCCACTGTGCCAGACAAAGTATGTAAATTTTTGAGCAGTCACGCAGTGCAAATTTTGGTGGACAAGAATCATCTGAATTGGAGAAACAATTGCCAGAAGTTGAATTTAACAAAATGTCAACAATTCTGGTATCCCTACAATGGCTGTGGAAACAGACACTGCCTCTTAGGATTAACCTATAAAGAAACTTTGAAGTGTTCTGCATCATCTTAAAGAACAGTTAAATTACTTGTCTCTAGCATGAAGCTTTGTTTTGTGAATTCCTCCATACATGTGTATTGACAGTAGATACACAATATACCTGGTGTACCCAAGCACTCCTCAGATGCTGTGGCTCAAACACTGGGCATTTGGTAGCAAGGAGGAGAGTTAACCTCATTTGATAGCAACTGGGTTGCTGGATTCCTGTTCCCCCCCCTTCACCTTCATGGAAGGTCAGTGCCTAGTCAAAATTATACATCTAGTTTTGCTCAATAGCCAGCAGTGAAATCCAAGCATTTGAGAAGGTGTGGGTTTATCCCACAGCTATCAAGCACATCTTTTGGCACACACTCAGTCCTCTGGAGGTAAATCCCTTTATGCGGCAGCACAGCTCCAGCACACTTTCTGTGAGTGAAGTGAGGTTCCTAGTGCACAGATAACCATGCTCCTGTACCTCTGCTTTATGCTTTGACAGTCTATATGAAACAAAATGAAACAGCAGCCACCTGAAGAAAATGCACTTGATACATCTGGAAAAACACAGATTATTGTACCCACATTACCAAAACCACTTGGAGAGCAATATTATTCTGTCTTCATGCTACATTAAACAGATGTAGATCGTAATCCGGGTTACAGCCTGATAACTTAAATCTACAAAGGCACACTTGTTCAGTCTCAGAGGAGGGAAGCCCTAGACACTGACCTATACTCCACTTTTAATTCATGACCACAATCCCTGTTATAGCCGTCTCTATCTGGTACGAACATTTTTTCCTCATTAAGACCTGGAGGGAGTCAGTAAACAATGACTGTACATTAATGGTATGTTCTTGTTTGAAATCCAGGACACAGCAAAGTTTTGAAAGAGGAAACACTCAATCCAGCCTTGAGCAGAGACCAGTCCAGCATGCTATAGCATCAGCCCATTTCCTGACACTACCCAGCAAGAGCAGGTCACGTTGCAAAATGTGGCAGGGTAAAGTGACTAGGACAAAGCTGGGGACCAGCTGCAGGTGCCTTGTCTCAGATTGACCCAGTTGCTGGGTCTTCCAGATACGTTAGGCAGTACGGGGCTCCAACACTGGCACCAAAGGTTTAATTGCCCAAAAAGACTTACTTGAGAACTGCATTCAGCTAGAGCTTTTTCATACTCCCAGAACGTCAAAGAAAAGGGGAAATAACATCATACCCTATTACTGCTAACCTATGGGACACACACAGGCTTCTAAACCATTCCACGCCATGGGAAAGACAGACATGGGGCAAAGCATCATGGAGTACAGCATCTCTGCAAAGGCTATGGCTTCTCTCCTTTTAGTGGAGCCTGCTTGCTGCCCTCTTGCTGCTACCCCCCACAGCTTGCTGAGAAGTATCCTCTGCTTCAGCCAGAAGGTAGTGCCACATCTGCAGTCAGAGTGGGGACTGACATCTAAGTGGCTTTCCTGGGCCAACCATGGCAATCTTCCTTGGGAGAAGCATTTCACCAGGGGAGAGCCTTGTGAACAGTGGGGCCAGCGTCTCAGGTCACAGAAATCAGCAACAGTCACTGCTGTGACATGCTGACCAGTACAGCCCTGATTTCTGACCAATAACACGTCTCTACCCTTCCCCTGCCCTCTACCATTTACACAGGCATTAGTGTCAAACACTGAAATCACAGGAGTGTGTGAATCTATATGTTCATATTTAATCAGACAGCACAGCAGGTAGTGAAACCTCCAGGTAAATTTTATAGTAATTGCTTTCCAGGATAGTTACGGGGCAAAGTATATGATGCAACGTTGACTTCATACTGTACTGTACCTTATAAGTTCTGAGCTGAAGAGACAACAGGGTTGGCATGAGCAGGCAGAGGGACTTCTTTGTCCTCTCTGCCTACCATGTAAAACATCCCAGGAAGGGTGGGAAGTAGGCAGGACATGTCTTAGGGCCTGCCCTGCTTCTTAGTTTGCCCCCACTCCATGTTTTAGATACTGGGGTTCTTCAGACAGTTGCTCACTGAAGGAGGCAGCTGCTGTTTCTATTGCAGCTAGCAAAGGCAGACTAGTTTTTCATGAGAGTGACTACCACTACCTTCTACTTGGATGTTTTATGAAGAAGTACAAAGTTGGTGTTAAAAAAGATACATATGGTACACATGCAAAAAGATACAAATTTCTGTGGAAAATGAATCACTGGACTCTGTTGCCAAAGTTCACCCTCTCTCTCCCTGTCCCGTAACAAAAGATAGCCTTTCCATTTGGACCACTCCTTTGGCTAGAGACAACACGCACTTTTGATCCTTGTGGCAGCAGCACAAGGAGACCTGCAGCAAGACAGTGGGACTGACTGTGGATGGCAGAGATCTAGACATGAAGATTTCATGTAAAGCCACATATACTTATGAAAAAGCACAGTAGCTTGGGCACCTCCTTGCTAAGCATGTTGCAACGCCACATTCCTGCTGATTTGAAACCCAGGCCACAGCTTCATCACTAAATTGCTGACAGAAAAATGAAGACCATCTGTGCTGAACACTGGAAGATAGGACCCTCAGCACAACTTCTGGGTTTAGAAACGTTGCTCTGTTGATCGAGCACTGGCCCCAGCCATGACCCCAGTGCCTGCAGGGATGGCATCAGGCCGACATGGAGCAGTGTTAGGGAATGGCAGGCTCTGGCCAAGCAGCACTGCCTGGCACCGGGACCCTACTTCCTGAGCAAGGCTCGGGCCAGCTGGGCATTGTCCTGAGCCCCACAAGTGTGTTTCATGGGACAGACCTCCTGGCCTCAGCAGGATGGGCCAGGTGCTACCGCAGCTCCAGGTGAGCTCCCGCGGTGGCTCAGGGACACACTGGCACAGGTGTGCCCCGCCGCAGCAGTGCTTCTCACGCCTGCCGCTGTCTGCCCTGCAGGGAGACTCTGGCCCCATGGGATGGTGTGTGCCCTCTCAGCATTGCCCAATGGCAGCTCCCAGCCGGTGTGTCGTGAGGGCATGCAGGTGACGTGAGGCCACATGACAAGGGACAGGCACCTTCTCCTCTTCAGGGAGTCACTGCTCATCACCAAGGTAAAGACTGCCAGGCCAGAGCTTCCTCTTCCCAATCCATGGCCCTGAGACCAGGACAGGGACACCCTGGGAGCAGCCTGACCTTGGTGCTGGATGCACCAGTGTCTGCCCCAATGGCAGACGTATGGTAGAGGTGAGTGACCAGGCTCTTAGCAGCCAGCGTGTGCCCAAGGGGCAGTGCCTGTGGGCAGTTGCTGCCACAAGAGCCTGGAGGCATCTGCTGGGCAGGACCCCCCAGAGGTCCAAAGCAGGCCACATCGAGGTCACTCCCTGCTGTTCCTCTCTGCAGACCTGGCACTACCTTGTACCCACCGCTCTGCTTAGCCCTGGACAAGCTGTGGGTGGTGGGCAGGAGGCAGGAGGCAGCCAGGGATGAAGAGGAAGAGTAAGGCAGTGCTGAGAACGGCAACTCCCTCATCCCTATCTGGTCCTGCATTGCCACTTTCTGGGAGTTTTGGTGCCATGTCCCACAACAAGGCTGGGTGGTGCAGTGTGATGATCACCTCCTGTCCTCTCTGGGGTCTGGCAGCTTCAGTCAGGGGGTGGCAAGTGGCAGGAGAGGTTCCTCTGCCCTCTGTGCACTGCCTGGGCAGGGAGTGGGCAGCATGCCGAGAGGGATGGAGGCTGGGTTTTTCAGGTGGGGGCTGAGACACGGGTATACAGGCAGCTGGAACAAGAGGGAGAAGGGGGCATTCTATGTTCTCCAGCGCATGGCCGGAGTGATGCCTTACTGCCACCCAAACAGCAGCTCCTCTGCAAGGAAAGAGGGAGTTAGGGCTTTGGCTTTTCACCTCTGTCCTGCCTCATGAGGCTTCATCCTGCTTCTGTGGCTGTCCCCATGGGTCAGAGCTGTGCAGGTGCCTACGTCTGCCCAGAGGCTGGGGAGCAGCAGAGCCTAATGGTTTTTTTCCCCCTCTATTTCTACAGTTCATGAGTGGTGAAAGAGCTGTGAGTGGACACACTCCTTTAGGTAGGCCCTTCCTAGCGAGCCCATCTATGGGGTAAATGCCCACATGTGGGGGATGCTCCAGGTGTAGCCATACATGGAAACACAGCTCCCAGGGTGGGGAGAGGTGCCCCCCTGGCTGTGGGCAGCTCTTGAGCAGAGCTGGCTGAGCTGCTTGGCCATGTGTGTCCAGCCAACACCTACCCAGCCTTGTTCTCACCACTGGCTCTGCTGTCTGCTTGACTACTAAGTAATATCCAGGTGTTTCAGGATCACGTTTAAGTCTAACAGAGCTTTTTTTCTGTCCCTTCCCTGTGAACAGATGACTAGAAGGAGGAGAGAGCGCCAGGGCGACCCAGCTGTCCTTCATTAAGCCTCTAGTGAAAGAGCTGAACCTCCACAATGACATGAAGGTCTCTCCTGTCTCTGCTCTGCCACCAGAGCACCTTTGAGCATCACTGGTTCTCCAGCCAAGCTTCACATGTCTCACTTCTCACCTTCCACTTTTTTTCTCTTGCCTAGTCAGTGACAATAGATGCCAGGAACCTGAAGATGTTGGTCAAGGGCCAAGCAAAGGTGAGCATTATTCCACTTCACCCACTTCTTGCTGTGCCAAGCAAGTGGTGTGAGCTTCTGTTGGAGGGTCCTGTGTCCCAGCCTCCAAGTGTGGATGTTGTGGGTTGCTGGGCACATCATGGTTTGCTGCCTACAGCAAAGCTTCTTGGCTCTCCCTACCTCTCAGATATTGCCAGATGGCTGATGTAGCTTACTGGTGGCCCTTTCTGCTGCAGGGCTGCTTGGTAAGTGCAGCAGGTTTCTTGCAGGCTGGACCCAAGCAATGGCCTCCACTGGTCCCATCTGGCAATGACAGTGGGCTTGGCCACTTTGCAGGTGAGTTTTGAGAAGAAAGGCAGGTAGGACCTTTTCTCCTCTTGCAAATGGGCGCTTCTACTGCTCTGGGGCGGCTACTGACCTTCTTGCAGGGCGCATCAGTCACTCCCAGCAGACAGTGCTGAGAGGGTCCACGAGCACTCTCTTGGCAGTTTTCCTGTATGTCTTTTTCTTTGTTTTCCTTTGGAGCAGGCAGCACCAGACAGAGGAGGAGGAGGTCGTTGCCCTGACCCATTGCACTGGGAGAGACCTCAGATACTGCAGAGGCTCCCAGAGTCTGGCTGCAGAGGGGCTCTCTTTAGCCAGCCCCTGGCAGCTCTCTGCAGGAAAATGGCATGCTGCCCTAGCCCCTCCAGATAAGCAAGCCTGGAAAGAGGGTCCCATCCCTCTGGCTTCTCCTGAGAGGCAGTGTCCCCAGCAGAGGGACTATGGGTTTACCAGACCAGTGCAAGTGGGGGTCATGGCTAAAGCTGACTCCTCCCCACATCAGCTACCAGCAGCCACCCCTTGATCCTGCCCCAATGAAAGCAGAGCCATCCCCACTTGCTCCCGTCTCTGAGGTCTGTCTACGAGGACGGTTCAGCTGCCCTGGGCCTGTCTTCAGAGAAATAACTGTCATCCCATGACCTCTGCAGGAACAGCTGCCGATCCTGCCAGACGCAAGGACCATCCACCAAGGGGATACTCAGGCTTGCAGACAGCAAGAGAGCTGGTTGGGAACTGGGGGTGGCCCTTGACAGCAAAGGGGATGTCCACCTGGGAAGCCAGCCTGCACATCTGTTGGCAGTCATCTTGAAGGTGAATGCCTCTGACCTGGAGCTGGAAGAGCTCCTTGTTGGCCTGCCAGGGACCACTTCTGCAGACTTTGAATTCTGTGTGGGGTGTTTCTCTGTTCTGTCTTCTTTTCTGTTCCTCTTATTCTGCCCCTGGTTTCTGGCATGCCCTTGGAAAACTCACGTCCTTTTCCTCCTCTGCAGCATCCTCAGAGAGGCACATGGAGATTTAGGGGTGACCAGAAGTCAGGGGAGAGCGAGTTTCAGTTATAGATGAATGGGAGTTTGCTTGGCCTGGAGCCTAGCAGCTCCTTGCTCTGTCAGTGCTGATGGGTACATGTGAGAGCAAGTAGCTGAAACCCACCTGGCTTCCTCATGAGCCAGAATCCCAGGGTTGCTCCTTGTGGTGCTGGTGCAAGTGCTGAAAGCCTCCCTTGGAGCCCTTGGCATTGCAGGACTTCCCCTGAAACATCCCCGTCAAGCTCCTCTCAGCTGACCTGTATGAGGAATGCATGTGCACTCTGTAGAAGCCAAGAAAGCAGGAAAAGGTGGCAGAATGAAAAGAGCGTGGTGAGTGGTCTGCCTGCTCCAGTGGGACTGGGGGAGGCCAGGGACTTGCCTGCAAAGTGACTGTCTCCTTGAGAAAGCTATGTTTTCTGCCAGCTCACTATTGATGCTCTGTGGTTGCATTTCGGGGGAAATTGACACAGAGAAGCATTTCTCTTGTTACAGCACTTCCTGAAGGCATTGGAGATTGCTCCATTAATCGACTTGTGTCAGAAGGTGAGGGACATGTCTCAGTAAAGGTCATCCCTCTGCTGTAGAGCACATGTGGCTGGGGAGCCTCTCCTTCAGTGGGCTTGGCTGAAATCAGAAACTGGGAAGCAATACTACCCCCTCTTCCTGACGCACAGGAGTATTAAAAACTGGCTGAGAGCACCTGGATAGCTACACGACACAGCCGCTGGCTTCCAGGTGCCCTAGGCGATCCTGGGTGACCTGCGTAGGTAGCTTCTACTTTATTAACATTATGTTCCCATTCCCTCAGAATGACAACAAATCACCTGCAGCCAATCTCCTCCTCCTCAAGTGGTCGTTCTTCCTGCTCCACCACATCAGCCAAAACTGTTCCACCAGCAGGATGAGCTCCAGCAACCTGGCCATCCATATTGGGCCAAATATACTGAGCCTAGCCAAGGACAACCTGCTGGAAGTGCTAGTGGAGGTGACACAGCTCTTCCACCACTCGTGAACTGTAGAAATAGAGGGAAAAAAGCCCTGGATTTACCAGCCAGCTGCAGCCTTCCAGGCTCATCAGAGCTTTGCTGTTGAGAAGTACCTTGCTGCCTCCTCTCTTGAACAAATGCTTGTGGGGAGTAGCTGCCTGAAAAAGCAGCCCCACTGCCGTAGCATTCTGTGCAAAAGCAGGAGTCAGAAATGGGAAAGGCTGTTTGATATGTTTTCAGCCAAATGGGTTGAACCGATGGTTTGATGTGTGCAGGTGAAGTTTCTCATTGAGAACTGCAGAGAAATCTTTGGAGAGGATATGTGTGGCCTTTTCAGGCCCTCAGCTAAAGAATCAGCAGCACCCATCATCAGTTCCACGGGTATGAGGATGGACTGAGGACTGTCACAGGTTGATGCTTCTTGTCCTGTTCCTTAGTGTGTTCATGGTGGTCATCTGTGCAAATAGAGCTGAGTGTTCGAGAGTTGACAGAGGTGCTTTCTTACTGGAAGGCTTCCCACGTGTTCAGAGTGGCAGGATTCACAAAGCAAACATCACAGCTGCTCTCCTGCATCTGCTTTGCACTTCCACATCAAGCAGATGTTTGAGAGTGATGCTCTTACCTTGACATTGCTTCTGGTGGGCCTGGACATAGAGTGTTGTTCTGTCAGTCCTGCTTGTCCCATGGCCTCTCTTTGGCCACTGCCTCTCAGGGCATGAAAAGTTTATTCTTCAGGATGAGCTCAAGCCTGGCGGCCTTGACTGACCTTTGTAATCCACTGACTGAGATGCCATTTTCTAAATAATTTCCATTCAGCACAGCAGACATGGCAGAAAATAGGGCATCAGAGGGCAAAGAAGAAAACTGGTGTAGGGCTTCATGTGGGTATTGCTTTAGTTGTTTTTCAGTCCAAGTTATTTCAGCACAGGCCTTTGCTTTCTAGAGCTGTGTTTGGAAAAGCAAAATAGCCATGTAGGAGAAGCAGATCTAGATCACGAGGCAGAGACATTTGTGGATGCACCACTGTCTCTGCTCATTCTCCTCCAAGAAGCAGGGGGAGATACTTTGGTGGAAGCAGAAACAGGAGAGGTATGTCAGGTCTGCAAACACTGCGACAATATGTCTCATGCATAACAGTATAGCCTGTGGTGTTTAAAGCTGAGGCTGAAATGTATGGGGTCTTCTCACTGGGAGCAGGAATGAAATATACTACAATTTCTAGTATGAGGTGAATGGCAAAAGGCAGGCAAGTGTTTGCTTCTGCATAAGCAGTGGTTTTCCTTCTCTCAACTAGGAATTCCTGTGCTGAGGCATAACTGTCTCCACTGTAGGCACAAAACCCAGCAGAAACAGACTTCAAGTAGCTGCCATGTCTCTTCCTGGCATTAGGTGTTTTCTACCCCAGAATGACACATAACAAGAAAAAATTGAAAGTTGTTGAATGCCCTGAACTTGTGCCTCTGGAACAGAAACAAAGCAGACAAGTGTGGACTGCAAAGTAAGAGTGTCATGTTACTAGCACAGGTGAGAAACGGTTGGGCCTCTTCAGCTGGTCCTATGCATTTGTGTCTTTTAAGAAAGGACTTCATTCTTGCTGTGGACTAAAATCCCATGATGCAAGGGCAAGCAAGGTCATCAGTCTGCAGCTCAGCAAAAGTTAAGAGTAAGGCTGATGGAGGTTTGCCTTTGCACTTGGTGCCATGATCCCATTAGAGCCGTCCTGTTAGTGGCTGTCCACTCAGGTGGTGCTTCTGTATTTCTTTCTGCACTGTTCATTACAGAGCAAGGCAGTCTAGGGTAGCTCAGTGCAAACTGATGAAACCAGACAGCTCAGAAGGGTGTTGTACAGAACGAGGGGCTTAAGTCCTGGAAGCTGCAGCATCATAGCCAGCTCGGTGTCTCTGCCTGAAGGTTGTGTGTGACCTGTAAAACTGGGTTGGTAGCAAGAGACAGCAAGGGATTATGCTGCTCAGGTTTTGGAAAGGACTACATCATAGCGACCCAGAGGCTCTGTGTCGAGCCCTACTGCACAACAAAGGGGCCCTGTAAATCTCTGTAAACTTACAGTTCTTTGAGGTTATTACACATTGTTAGAAGGGGCCAAGCAATACTGTAGTCACTGCTGGTAAGAGTTCATTCTTCTGTGCTATAGCAAATGCCTTTTGCGTTGTATTTCCCTAAGAAAGAGGAACTATGTCATGCCTATTCCCACCTTGATGGTTCCATCAGTGCTTTCTGAATCTATCATTGTAGGTGTTGATTTATTTTTATTGGCTGGATTTCCCAGCTGAGCTGTGACTCGAGCTACCAGGGACACAATGCGGCCCTGTCACCTTCTTGGCAGAGGCAAGGAGAAGTGAGAAGAGGCACCCGTGCCCTGCTGCTCTTGCCAGCAGATTTCATTCACACACAAGAGCCGCCACAAAAAAGGAAAAGGCAGGGCACCTGCCCACCAGACGCCAGGGCTGAGCGCTCTACCACACCTTCCTCAGACCTACCTGCCTGCTACACAAAAAGGAAAACAGTCCTTTGGGATGACACTGCAGGCGTGAGGGCAGTGTTGAGACCTATGCTGTCTGTCCTACACCTTGCAGTGGGAGTGCAGACGACACAAGAGGCATCCTCTCTCTCTGGCAGGAGGCTTTGCTGGCTGGTTAGTTAGCTCTACAAGCACAAGCCCGCCAGCTGGCAGAGTTGAGAGCTGGTTCCATGACCTGGGAAAAGCACCGGGAAGCTCACAGAAGAGGTTTGCTCTGGGGTAATTTCTAGTTCTGCTTTGCAGTCTCAGTTAGTTTGGATAAAGTTTCTGGTCTTCTGGATGCTTATTTAAGCTGAATTTGCAAACCTTTGCTGCTTTACCCATTTCCTGTTGAATCTGAGGGGATGTTATCATCAACCTACTGCCATGGGCTTTGCCTTGGGACGACGATGGCAGTTCAGCTGGATGCAATCTGTTTCTCCAGAGTGAAAAGAATCAGCCTTTTCTCTGCTTTTGTTATGATCCTGTCCTCCACCAAACCCACATCCAGGTCTTTCATGCTTTCCCTTGCCAAGTTCCAGGTTGCTCTCCTTCTAAGCTCTCCTGAAAGCTAATTTCTGTGATTTCTACAAACCCATCAACACTGATGGGCTGCTACTGCTGATTTGTGCAGTACTAAAGCACTGTCATCTTAATTTGTAGCTCTGTATTTTCAGTTCTATAGCTGAATTCAAATAATACTAAAAAAGTTAACCAAAATAAATTTTTTTAAAAGTTTTTTTTCACCAAAATGAACCCAAAATTCAGTTTCTGTCTGAAAAAAGACTTTTCCATTTTTTTCAGGAGGACAGGGATAATAGGGGCTTGTGTTTCCTCAAATTATCTTGCTGTCTAGCTGATTCTAAGAAAAACAAATTTTAAACAAAATATTTCAGAATGACAAAAGTGGAAAAAAATTCAAAATGTCAAACTGAAACATTTTAACTTGTTTTGAAGTTCAGTTTCAGTTTTGGGGAGGCTAAGCCAATCTGATAAATTCGAAATAAAAGTGTTCCAAATCTGTCTTTCCATTTTCAGCGTGAGAAAGTGCTCTGTGGAAAATTTTTATCAACTGGAGTTCACTTGTGTGTTTTCTCTTATCCATCAGTTACCTCCTATTTCTGTTGTTATCTATGAAGCAGAGCCCTCTATATATGGTTGAACAGTGTCTAAAAAGATGGAGTATTGTTCTCTTACTGTAACTTGTGGGCCAGGCTTGGAATATGCTTAGTCCTGTACAAAAAGCCCAGAGATCACACTATTAATGCTGCATCTGTATCTTCCAGTTCTTTTAACAGGGGAAATATTCCCAATGAGAGAGATACTGGTGGAAAGCTGAACTGTTGCACCTGGGCTCCCCCAGAATTATTTCTGTTGCCTGTAAAAAACTGCCCTGCTTTGCATACACCCATCAGAGCAGAGACTTTCCCACTTTCACCCAGTAGAAGTCACCCTCTCTCTATTTTTTTATTCACTGGAAACAATTAATGTGTAATTGAGTGTATCCATGGGGAAGAGTTCCAAAAGAAGAAATTAAGAGAAACCTGTTTCCTGACTGTCTAAACTGCTGGTGAAGCCTCTTTCCTGAGAGGTGGATAAGACAAGTTCAGGTGCCAGTTCTGAGCCATGCAGAGGGATTTGAATGAATGAGCGTGGCTGGTCTGGAAGAATAGCAGAGTAACTTTAGGCAGTACTATATTAACAGGTAAGTTTCAGGCATTGTGCCAAGGTAGGTTTTGTTTAACTAAAGCCTTTCTCATTAGTCAATGATTAACGACAACTCAGGAATTATTTGGGAAAAAATCAATGTATTTGAAACAGGCAGTAGAAGAAGAATTTTCTGTCCCAGAATTGCCTGGGAAAGATTTCAGCTTGAATTGCTTTACTTAACCAAATAGCAGGTACATTGTTTTTATGTGTAAAAACCCACATGACAAATAATCATCCACGAATGACCTTGAAAGGCCAATTACCCTCCCCCCAAAAAAATACAGCACGTACGTATAGAGGACATCAAGAATGATATTAGCCAAAGACAATTCAAAATTGTTAATATTATTCTTGTGAGGAAAATAATAAATGAGGAGTTGTTTGGCATTTTCTTTTCTTTTAGGATTTTACCATTTAATAACGATGATCTGGCATTGCCTCCCCCATATATCGGGTTTCAGTGTTTCAGAGATAGTTACTGCTCATTCATTTATTTATCTGTGTGTATGGTAGCAACACCTTCAATCAGGAGTCATTAACCAGCTATAGCAGGTACGTAGGTGCTGTATACACATGGAATAAATAGAAGGTCCTTGCCCTCAAATGACTTTACTATCCAACACCAGGTCCCAGATGATTTGCTTTCTGGTAAGATTTGGAGCATTCAGGACTTTGCCTTAGAGAATAAAACAATGCCCTCCTTGTTGTAGGATGGGGACACTGGGTCAGATATTTAGGGCTGTGCAGCAAGTGCTCTGGGAACAACGTCTTCACACCAGGCGGTCCATCAGTGCCACATACTAACCCAATCTGTAGGCTGGCTGCTGCAATCCCCCCCTGTGTGTGGCACTGCTAGCAGTGGCAGATGCATGCACCCACGAATACAGAGAAAAGTGGCTGCAAGCAGGTAGAACAGGCATGGGTTGCACTGAAAATGAGGCTTGAGAAAAATGTAGCAGGAGTCCTAAGAAAGAGATGCAAAATGCTACCTGTGGCTTTCATCACACCAGCTAGGGAATTTTGAGCTTTCTCATAAAAATGAAATAAACCAGAAGCTCTGTTTACAGCTGCTCAAAGGCTTGATCAAATTGCCATTTTGCTTTGACACTGTAGTCTATAATACCAGATATTATGTGCTACACTATAATACATTCAATATTCTGTCTCTGCCCACTGCTGACGTGGTGGACTTGCTAGGTAACCCTGCCTTAACCTTTCTTACATGGGAACGATGGGTTTTTTCTTCTCCTATTTCCTGAAATTCTATCTTGGGTTAGGGTGAGAAGAGAGAGCTTATACCTAAGACAGTTCTGCCAACACTATCTTTGGTTTCTGAGATGTGAGCTCTAATGAGGTCATTAAGGCATATGTATTCCAAGGATGTTCTCTAGGAGATTTATGTTCTATAGGACCTCAGCAAAACTGAGCTCACATTGTGGTTTTTTCCTTATTTCTGAGACCAGCAGTTATTCTACCACAAACCATGAATTTTTAGGTAGATGTGACTGGAATTGGTCCATTGGGTCAGGTATTTAGGTAGCGCTAAATGGTCAATGATAGATGAGAAGCAGCACAGGAGTCAGTTGCAGTGAGTCTTGAATGTGTAGAAGAGCTGCTTATAGTTGATGAAAATGAAGAGGGTAGATAAAAGTAGGGGTGTACTAGAGGTAGTTATACGAACAAATCCCCCCATTTTTGCAGCAGCATTCAGCATACAAATAAGTGTGGAGAAACATTTCTGGTCATGCTCAGCAAATTTCCAGCCCACTGGTATCACACTCTAAGTGAAAAACATCACACCTTCAAGAAACTTTGCTCTCTTTTTCAGATGAAAATATTTTATGAAGTGGGCCAAAGAATACGCATTAATGTCCAGATTACAAGCACAGTTTTTGCCTTACACAGCTCAGTAAAAGAAGAAATCCTCCCTGTGAACTGCCATGGGGCTGAGTGCCGTATGCCTTGTGGCAGCTCCCGCACCCTGCACAGAATGACTGGCTGTGAGCTGCCAGCACCGCCCGGAGCATCTAGCACGCTGCATCACGGAAGGGCAGGATTTATACATGAAAGTCCTCTTTTCACCACCGCCTGCGATCTCCATCTCGATTTCCAAACGAGAGCAGTGGAGAGTCTCTTGGTTCTAAATGATGAAGCGATTTTGCAGAGGTGTTGTTCTGGTAACTGCAGGTTCATTGCTCGGGTGAGAGAGCCTGGTATTTCTTCAGTGACCCATCACCTCTCTCTGGCTGGAGATGGCAGGCAGGACAGTTTTGAGCAAGTCTCTTTTATTTGGAAAGTCATTCACGGCAGTTTGTTTGTACTTCTTTTACGTGCTGATGTTTTGAATCTCGGAAATGCAGGCCTAGTGATGTCTAACGCGGGCTCGGTGAGAGGCAGCGCTGGCTACGGGCTCAGCCCTGAGCAGAGCCACCCGTGCCCGGGCGCCGGGCGGCCCGCACCTCTCACTGAGAGAGGTTAAACCGAGGGACGTCTCTTGTCACGTCGCGTTCCGTGCCGCTACCGAACCGCTGGGCGCCTCAGACCACCCCCGGCCAGGCGGGAGGCGGCGCCATTTGCCGCGGAGGACCCAGCCCGCGCGGCCGGGGCAGTCCGCGCGCCTCCCGCCAAGCGGCAGCAGCGCCCCTCCCGCCACCCGCTCCCGCCGCCCGGCTGCCCGCCGCGCTGAGGTGAGCCGCGGGGGCCGGCGCCACCAGCCCTCTGACCGCAGGCGGCCCTGACAGGAGTTACACCAAACCCTGTGGTTAGCCTGCCTTGCCGGTGACAGCGCTCCTGGCAGTCTGTAAGCAGCGCTAGCTGCCTGTTTTAGTACTGTATTTTATTTATACAGAGAAGTGAACGCAGGGATTGGCGGATGTAGGCACAAGCATGCCTGGTGTCCTGCACGGTTATCCGTTCCCGTTACCTGTCAGGGGTTACCTGATGCTCAACTATGCCATTTCATCACAGCTGTGACAGTATACACATATATTACACAGAGCGAGTGTAAACCCCGGCCTCTGCCAGAGCACAGGCCCTGCCATCTCTGCCAGCCGCTGTGGGAACAGGGAGGACAGCGGGCTCTGGTCACACTGGGGTGCATGTCCACCCTGCCATGGCCGAGCATACCGCTGAGGAATGCGGTGTACTGGGAGATGTGATTGCGTAGTGAGCTGACAGGAGGGAGCACATCTATGGGTATTTGAGCTCACTACAGAAGGAATTGCAGGGGATGTGCAGAGGTGGGGTTTTTTTTGCCATGTGTTTATGTTTGGTACAATCTGCTCCCCCTTCTGTGCAGGTTGTATTTAATTGCACAAATGTTGTCCTTTGCCTTCACCTTACAGGGAAACTTCTCATCACCATAGAGCTGTCGTCACTGATACAGCTCTATACATCACAAGATCCACTGCAGTAGAGGTGGAACATAAACCACGTTTATATGCACATCGAATGACAGTAATAACAGGCAGCACGCAGGCAAATGCAGCAGAGCTTGTGCCTCCTGATCACGCTGTGGTTTTGAGCTCCAGGAGTCTTCTGGGGTCAGCCCTATTGTGCATTTCCCTGTAGCCCTTCAGATGTTCTCTCCTGATCTGTATGCCCTGTGCTATGCACACTGTATCCAAGTAATTAAATTTCCAGGATGGAACCAGAAACAAACCTTATAAACCCTGTTATAGGCAGGAGTAAGACTTACTGTTGTTAGATGGCAGGGATTAAAACACAAAGCCTAAATCAGCAGAAGGGCTACCAAGTGTTTTCTGGTACAGGCCAACAGGGCTGAAAATTCAGGGACTCGCAGTAGTCCTGGATGAAACTCATGTTGTAGGTCCAGCAGGGTCAGGCTTCCAGCGTCGCAATCTGATACGGTATGCTTTGCTGTGTTTCAGGGAGTAAACGAGACAGTTTTATCTATCACATTTATCCAAACCCTTTAATCGTTAGGGGTCTAAGGAGGGGGAAAGGAATCAAGATAAATCCCCAAAGAATGGATTAACTATTTCTATTATATAAGTCACATTTTCTATAACTTCAGGAATAATTCTGAGTCAGCATCTCCTTTGCTCAATATAGATTGATTTAAAGTTGATCTAAATTCAGGAGTGCCCCTAGTAAAGCTGTAGGAAGAGTTCCCCTCCAGTTGTTCCCTGGCAGACTCCAGCAGCAGTGGCAGGTGATTGTAGAAGCTCTCCTCGTGGGACCTTTGCACAGCCAAGGGAGAAATGTTCTACCCTGCTTTCATTTGTGAGGTCTCTCAGGGCAGGCAGGAGGAAAACCAGAGAGAGCCAGAGTGCACCTGGGGCTGGCCAAGTCACTGCTTTTTTCTGTCATCAGGAACAAACATTAACATGCCATAAAACTTAGCGTGATTTCTTGTGTATGACTTTTTACCCTATACAATGTCTTGCCTACTTCCCCTAAATCTGTGACTTTGTGCCTCAGTGAGCTTATTACCACGTTTCTCCTTTCCTTGTTTATGAGAAGACAAACTATTTATGTTATTTTCTGATTATCTGATTTGATGGGGTCTGTACACCAATAGTTTTTAAGAGTGCACTCAAGGTGGCTTATACTATTCAATACTTGTTTAAGGCCAAGAAACAAAGGCATGGAATGTACGAGGTGTCACCACGAGGTGAAGTCTGTGAGTGACTGAATGTCTGAGTGACATGTATGTTTGTACTGACAATGTTATGTTATCTGTATGTTGCTTAGTTTTCAAATTATGTAGGAAGCCTAGAAAATGGAGCTGCTTTAACTGTGACTAGGTATATCTTTGCATTCTTTGCACTGTCTTTGCATTTTATGGAAAAAAGATTTTCTTGCTTTTTGTATCTACATATTGTTGTGGGGTGTTTTCTTTTTTTTCTTTTTTTTCTGTTAGCATCAGTCTATGTTGAATTCTCTTACAGACTTTGTGTAAAGGGGGTACCTTTAGATTCATATTCCAAGGCACTGACGTTTCCTTAAATTTTCATGAAACTCTTATCCTTAAGTATTGATATTTATTTCCTTGTAAGCCTAAAACTCTACAAGAAAACAGAAGATGTTAAGCAAATAAATATAGCAAGAGTAGCCAGGACATATTAATAATTTCAAAAGTGAAACAGTTAACCCTAAATTCATGAAACTGAGGTTCAACAAAGGCTTGCAGGCAGCCTGCACAACAGCAGTTCTATAACAGCAATAAATTGTTGCCTGCCTGCACAGCCCTTCTTTTTTTTTTTTTTTTTTTTGCCCCCCTGGTAAAATGTTTAGCACACCTTGTATAATGCAGCAGGGACCTGAGCACATGACTTCATTGTTTTGCTGTTTGTACTGACCTTCTCCAAATGCCTGGAATTTCTGGTTACCCAGCAACCCCAGGGGCGTCCAAATCAGTCCTGCACTTTGCAATATGCAATAATGTCTTGTATGGTCGGCAGTGGTCTTAGGGCTGAAAAGCCATGACACTTGAACATGCAAAGAGAACAAGGAGTGAAACCTGCAGACTAGTATCCAGATTTCATAAGAGTGGGTCAAAACGAGCATTTCAGCCATGGTGATCTACGAGTTTGGAAATACTTTATCAACACTGTCTTGCTTTTACTCATCCTGTCTTCCTGGACATTTTCCGTGCAACTCAAGACTGTGATGCCTGATAACTGTAGGACTGAAAACTGTGACACATTAAACAGACTTACATGTCATGGTGTGCGTTTTTCTACACTCACTGGCTCTCACCAATTTTAGAAAATTGTTGGCTTCACTTACAAAGTGCTTATTCATGTAAAATTGCAACAGTGGTATTATAATGCAGTGGTATTATCATGCAGGAAGGGTTTGGGTGCTGAATTTTTTTCCACTTTCACTTTCTGGTAGGAAAGCATGTAGCTTAGGGGGGATCAGCAGAGTGAGGAAAGGAAAAGAAGTATGAGAAGGTACTTACTTGTCTTTTCCTCTTAGCTAAAACTAAGTGTTCCATATGGGAAACAATAACTTTCATGAAAATAGCAGTTAACTATGCTGTCATCCCTTCTGTGTCAAAACTTTTTGTACAGAAATAACAGACAACTTTTGTGAAAGCAGGAAGCTTGAACCCATTAACGCTACAGCTTATGGAGCTTTTACAGTCTTGTGATTCCTCTTTTCCCAGATCACCTCTAAAAATTTCAGGCCTGCCCCGCAAAATTGCAAGATGTCCATTTTAGAGCAGAGTGTTGGAAAAAAAATATTAAGCTATTGTTCCTGGTTAGATGCATGCTGATCTCACATGATCGTAGTCTGCTGTTCAGAAACATCCTTTTCTTGTAAGTCAGACTTTCCAGAGAATGATATTGAGATAGAGATGTTTGTGCTCCATGCACTGGACAGGACCTTACTGAAAAGTTGTAGAAGGGCTCATGATGTCTGTAAGAAACATTTGGCTGATGTCCTTAGGCTGACCTTGCTGCATATCTGCTGATGTCATTGATAGAGCAACCTGTAGATACTCAGCTGCACCTGGTGTTGCAAGATGATGGCACGATGGTGCCTGGAGCTCCTGCTAAAGTCATTCTTCCAGGGATGCTCTTCCCATCTACCTACTAGGAATCTAGTATACTTCCACTGTCAATGAGTTTCAGGTTGGGAGTTTTGCTTGATTTGAGAGGGCAAGAATTAATACTAATGATGAAAGTCTTTGTGGAAAAACTGAGATTAACTACCGGTATGGTATGGCTATACAGTTTTCAGAAAACAGAGGAGCATCAGGGGAAACGAATAGCTGGTTTATAGAAGGCCTGGAAGGCACAGAAGTGTGATCAGTCTGCTTGATCCTGGTTATTTCTGTCTCTGTTACATTTAACCTGAGATATTATAGGAAAAAAGGCATATTTTAGTTTTCTAACTCAGAATTATTCTTTTAAGATTCCTTTGTTAATTCAGATCTTATTATCCCATTAGGTAAGTCAGCTAACTCAGGCTACTATCATTGTAGCACTACATCAAAGCATAAAGGCTTTGGAATCTTAGTTGTGGGAATGGAGTATGGATGGCACTTCACAGGAAAAGTGCTTGCAATGTAGAGGAGTCTTATTTGAAGAGTTTAGATGTCCTCCCAGAAGATTCAAAAGCCGCATGTGTACTATGGAAAAGGTAAGGGAGAAATGAGGTAGAAATGCACATTTACTTCTAGCAGACCTCTCTAGGAAACAGCCAGGAACATCAAAAGCAGGGCTAAAATGCTTGAAAAATAAGGCATGAACTGGTATTAACAGAAATTAATTAAATCACAGTGAAGAACAGAGCAAGATGAACTGCTGAATGTTTGTAGAAAGAGAGGCAAAAGAGCTGGTTTATTTGGATGAAATCACCACAGAAGGAGAGTTGAAGTGGGAAAGGAAAGAGGATTCTTAAGGGAGAGGATAATGATGTAGTGGAGAATTGGTTGAAAGGGAAATGTCTGCTCCAAAATTGGCCCTTCTAGATTGTAGAATGAGGATAAAACACATGAGGAGATCAGAAAGACTGAATCAAGAGTGGGACCAAAACAGAGACTGAGATGCTTCATAAGAAATTTGGTTATTTCTGGGGAAAGATAGTGTTTACTGGAGAAACTGTAGTTTGTAAGTAGAAGAAACCTGAAGGACAATACTCACAGAAAACATGAAATACTAATTCCAGCATATAGTATGAGAAAGCTAGTAGTTCATGAATCCTGGAAATTAAAGTAGGAGCCAGTTAGGAGAAAAGGTAGTAAATCTTATGTGTTTATTCTATACCCTAATCATCCTGACTTTTATATTAAGGACACTTAAGCTAAAAACTCTGCTCATCCCCTGTATAAATATTAACATACAATGGAAGATAGCTCAGATCAATACCACATCCACAAGCTATCACATGCCTTGTAATCAAACAAAATATTTTCTTTGTTTCAGAGGTAAATCTCACGCAGACAAGTTTATTTAGAGTTTTAGTAACACTAGAGGTTACGCTGTCATCTTTTATCTGTCTTCTTAAGGAAAAAGAATTCCTTTTTAATTAGGTCATTGCAGTCATGTGCTGCTGCCATTATATAAACTCTTCCTGGTATGTAATGATGGATAAATACAGCATAGCATTTATATAGGTTTGATGCTGGCATGGAAATATTAATATGCAGGCTGTAGAACAGGTAAAGCAGATAGACTTTAATAATATAAATTCCTTTCCCGAGTTCTGTCTCAGTTCTGACCAAACCTAAGCCTGACAAGGTAAGTTAGTGTCACTTTTCCTAATTCTGCCAGGCAAGAGGACACAAATTTACATGAAATGCCTAAACTGAAGTAGTTGAATAAAATCTACTTTTCAAGTGCTAACAACATTCAGTGCCTTGAATTTTAATGAAGACCAAGATACGATTATCCCATATACCTAATTCTGAGCTATCCACACCCACTGCTTTACTCTTGCATAAGGTAGAGTCAAACACAGAAGTGGGAGGGATTTAAGGATGATGTTCGTTGTTGTCCTTCTGGAAACGACGTGAGTGATTCTTTCAGAAAAAAATTCAGCTTGGTTATCATCTAAAGGAATTTATTGGCAAAACCTATACAGATAATGCATAAAAATCCATTCAATCAAAAAGTTCAGAGAACATTGAATTAAGCCTCATTTAAATTTAGGTATATTCTGATAAAATTATTTTAAGAGGTAGTTTTAAAACACTTTGTATATAAGACTATTTAGGCTTTGAAATGTCACTGTATGTTTTTGCCCTTAATACAGTATGGAGCATATTTTCATTATATAATAGACATATTCAAAAAATCCATGGATTCTGAACTTAGTGCTATTGAAATTCTTTGGTAAGCACAATTACAGATTCTTCTACAAGTAATGATAAATGCAATTCACTGTTTGTGTAGGTTTGATGCTGCCAGTGGAATTTATTTTTTTAATTTTTTTTTACCCAAAATATTGTAACTGGGCAAATTATACAATTTGACAAAACAGTAACTTGTTTGTGAAGCACCATATACCTGCTGTCCAGAGCATCTTTCAGTTTAGTAGTAGCTTCTTGAGTTTGGAAAAGTTTAACTACATAGTGGATTCTGGGTAACCTTTTCCCCAGAACCCTTGTTGTGGGGTAATGTCAGACTGTTGTTGTTATACACCACTTGTAAAGAATAATCATGAAGCAGAAAGGGTGAGTTAACAAGGTCAGTGAGTGTACAAATGACTTTGCAGGCCTATATGCAATAAACACCCCGTATTGCACAACTTGCAATGGTGTTCAGAGCTCTTCTGTTTGCAGCTGTTGTTTCTGTGGACACTATTGATCAGTCCTTTGTCTTGTGGGCTTTCTAGTCCAAAAGCAAGCCGTTCCTGGTCAGAGGGGCTTTTGCCTCATCCTAGTCTCTATTACTCTGTGCAGCAAATACCCGATACGATTTGACGTTAACTGCACCGAGTCAAATGTGTCTTTCTGGGTAGACATAGCTATACTTTGGCGTGTGAGTTCCTTGTAACCTACAAGCAATTCAAGCACAGCTTCCATGCTAGAGGGGTGTGCCATATGACTGCCAATGAGTCTGTGCTAGCATAAAGTCTCATGAGTAGCCCCTAGCTGTGGGAGGTAAACTAGTACAAGTTGATGAATCCAGCTAGTCACACCAGCGCTTGGTGTGCATGCAGCAAGCCCAGCCTGGCCCTGTCCACAGTGAGAAGCTGCTGCCTTACATGAACTATCCCTAGAATTCTTCCTTCCTTCAGCTTTTCAAAGGATCCGGTACGTGTCTCATGTACCAGTCAAATGAAGCTTTGGGTTGTGGCTAACAGATTCCTGGAGTTCTTTCCTATCAGCTACAGATTTTCTTTTCACATTCTCACTTTCCCTAATGAGCTGCTTAGTCCTTCAAGCATAAAAATGTGTTATGTGTTTTGCCTGTCATGGTGGAACTATTAATAATGTCTTGATGGCATCACAGTAAGAATGCTGCAAAACTTCATCATAGATCATCTTGTTATACCACTTATAAATTAGCCCATGTTGGCTGCAAGGAAAGTTATCTTCTGTTAAGCAGCCATGTTTGTCTGGCAGAGAGGTAGGTACAATAGCTTGGTACAGCTTTGGTCTAGTAGGGAGCTTGATCCTATGCTGACTACATATGCACTGTGAATGTTTGCCAGAAGTGATGGTTCTTTCCTTTTGCAGGATATCACCTGTGTGTCTCTAACGACATTGTCACTCAAAGTGCTTGTAAATGAAGTGAACTCATTAATGACTTAAAATTCAGTCGATTGATGGATACAAAAAGAGAGGTACTCCTTTACAGAACTTTCTGAGAAACAGTCTTAGCGATTTGTTCTGAGATGTTCCAAAGCAAGTATAGGTGTAAAATGTTGCTACAGGTAGACCATCAGTAAGTAAATCATTAGTATCAACAGTTCCTATTAACCCCTCTACAAAGCTGTATGAAAAAAATAGATTTTTTGCACTCCGAATTGAGTCTGAGGACCTATTTTGGAGGTTACAGACCATCATGCCTCATGTCCTAAGCAGGACAAGAAGGACATGCTCTAAGATGCATCCTCTTTTGATGTTCCTTATAACAACAAAGTGCTTGAAAAAGCTTGACTGACCTTTACTGTGCCTTGCGTCTCATCACGGAGATGTTTCAAAGTTAATAGCTGCTCTTGAACAAGAGAGACTTTCCAGGAATCTTCAGTCTGGGTTTTTGATTGCATCAGAGGTTTTAATAGGCTCGTGGAAGCTTTGTAAAAGTCTAGGGTTTACTTCCTTTTCCTGCCTATAGTATATGGAACGTGTTCCATTGTTTGCCTGAAAAGTGCTTTTTGTTTTCTTAAAATAAGTATTGGCAGCTTATGAATACAGTAACACTGGTGCTCTACCACAGAGATCTTTCATCTCACACAACTTGATCTGGATTCATTGACAAATGGACTTTAATCTGCTCTGTCAGCAGGTATGTCTGACCAAGATAATGCATTCTGAGGAGTGCTTCTTTCCTTTTCAAACAGAAAATGACTGGTCTTATTACTGCCAGCAAATCAGCTTGGATGCTTCCACTTCATATTGTAAAACCATCCCGGTGCTAAATGACAAGCCTCCTCTGAGTACATTCTTCAAATAAAACTTAGCCTGTGTGACTTTGCACAGTCAACCTCAGCAGCTATTTTTATTCAGTGCAGCAGCTATGTCAGTTGCCCTTCAGTATTACTTTGCATTCTGGAAGGTGGTTTCATAATTTTCTCCTCTGTACAGAAATTTCAAGTGGTATCTGTAATTGACTGCCATAATGCTTGGGTTTGATCGTAGCAAGGAAGGATTCAGCAGACACAGCATGTGACGTCTTCTAGGAAAACAAGCCATTTGTAAATCTTTCCCATTGCAGAAGGTTGGTCAGTAGTCGTAATTCACAACATGAAGTTATCTGTGACGCCACAAAACAGTGCTGTTGTCTTTTTGTTAATTTTAACACAGCACCCTGTATTCTAGGCTGGCTGTACACAGCTTTATCCTCACATTTCCACCCCTCTGCTCTCTTCCCTTTCTACAGAATTTCTCCCCAGCACTGGCAATTGCAACACATCGCTGCCACTGAAAGAGCTATAATGGCTTATACAGCAATATCATGGACCTTTTTCTGGGTCAATACATCACTGTGCTAAGTGTCTCCACTGCTGTGAACTTATTATATAGGCCTTTTTACCATTTTCATAACCTACAATTTGCATGTTAAAATTAAACTTATTCAGAAAAATCTCAGCTGCACATTCTGACAAAGCCACATACATGGTTTAACTGGTGAGTCAAGCCTGTTTCCCAGGGAATTGCTGACAGACAATATCATGACTATGAAAAGTCATGTTCTTGATAATGGAATGAAACATGGAAGTCAGCTTTTGTAAGCAAGAAGAACAAGAAGATGAAGGTACAGCTGTTCTCAGTGCTAGTAATTTAGTTCCAGGAAATCTGTACATTGTCTTTCAGGGGATCAAGACTATTTCTCATCTGAACTCTGGCAATAAGATGTAATTAATTCCTATGGTCTGAATTAATTTTGAGTTCCATTCTTGGAAGAATATTCAGGTCAGAAGAAGTGGTGGGAAATAGCTGATATCCTGCTGCCAGTCCAATATAGAAAGAAAGCTTAGAATTTAAATGCAAACATAGTTTATGTAATATTTTGATATAAAATAAGCAGTAGCTGCCCCTCATTTATTTGCAGTTGATATCTGTAACAGACAATTTGGTACACAACATACAGTTATTTGTACATTTTGAAATGCTTTTTACAATGAGCTGCATTATCAAACCAGTTTTGTGTAGTATATCAATCCTGGGAGAATACTAATCTTGTCAGAATCCTTAAGAGGACTGAGTAATGCTAATGCTTGCTGAATTGAAATTTTCAGAGCTGCATGTGAGAAATACAACCAAAAATGATGAAATAGGAAAACAGTAGCTACATTACTGAACTTTGATTTCTGAATTGAAAAGTCCATTTTGTGACCTATGTCATAAATTCAAATATGATAAATTAGAAGTATTCAGATAGCATTAAAATTTTCAATTTTGATTAGTTTAGAACAATCCAAATTCAAAACCTCTGCTTTGTATTCATTCTTGTAAAAGACCATGTCCTCGCATTCCACTTAGAAGTAAGGTCATCTTCTGGCTGTAAACCAGAGACTAATGTAGTAATTTTTAGTTTTCCTCCATTTTCTATCTCTTCTGAAAAATAAAAATGTAGAGCTTATACAAAGAACAAAAGGAACTTTGCAGTAGCAGTTTGCACATCCTGACTTTGTAGAGATTCTGAAACTCTGATGAGCTTCCAACATAAATCTTTTCATTAATTTTAATAGGTGTTAATTCACATACCCAACGTAAACATCTTAGAATGCTAAAAACATGAAAAGCCATGAATAATCTTTTTTTCCCCTACATTTTCCTATGCTGTTTGAAAACATTGTCATCCCATTGCTTGTTTCTGAAGCTAATTACCATTTTCCTCTGATAGCAGCAGGTAGCCAACCTCATTTTACCTAAAACTGTCTTTTCCGTAGAAAAAGCTGTGGCAAAGCTGACTTCTGTCACTACTGTGTTTTAACCATTTGCAGGGAGTGCTGCAGGATGATACTAATATCTCTAATTAGCCTGGCAGTTTGCAGTGTAACTGCACAGTGATTTTCATCCTAAGCAAATAGAAAAGATATCACATGAAATCTACATCACTGCTCTCTGGGATGGAAGAGCACATAGAGGATTTTCACAGAAGGGAACAGAGCGGATTGCAGACAACACAAAGCCTTAAATGTGTTTGGTTTAACCAGTGATGTTATCCACTCCCAGGGGCTGAATTTTTCTCTAACTACCTGACAGCTGTTAAAGAAATGACTGAAAATTGATTCAGCCAACTCAAACCGCTTTTTCTTTTCACACTACTTCATCCCCTGACCTGCAGAAGTCATTCTGGAGTCATGCTCTGAGTAGGAGATGAAGTATTATCCCCATTTTAAATTGTTTGAGACATATCATACCTGAAATTGTGTCAGTGGGTGAGGAAGCCATCAGCAGCCCCATGGGTCAAAATTCAGAAAACTGGTATGAAAACGCCTTTGCTTTACTTTTTCAGTCTGTGCTGAAAACAGTTTAGCTAGACCTACAAGCCTGGTCTTAGTTTGCTTTGACTCCACATGCCAGTGAAAAGGTTGAACTGATTTGAACTTTGTGAGACGGATAGCAGCTGTTGTACTAAGCTATTTTAAACCACCAATTTAGGCTTAAACCTTGGTTGAGTAAATACAAAGCCTTAACCATACATAGCGCCCATAATGAGCTTTCCTTTTTCAATTTCAGTGGAGATAATTTATTTTTAAATCAACAACATTTCACTGCCAGCTTTTCCAATACCAAATTTTCTATTGTCAGATACTGAAGTATCCTACCAATAAAGGAGAACTAAAAGTGAGGCGGGTGATTTTATTTTCATTTTTCATGAGTGAAGTCACTGTTCATCACTGCTGAATGCAGTGTAGCTCTCCCCTCCCTAAAACAGAATTTAAAAAAGCCCAACATTGGAATCATGTAACATTCTGCTGAAAAGTTATGTCTGTGTCTGTGTGTGTGCACATCTCGTACATTTCTGGAATAAGAGAAAGGAAGATGAAAAGGTTGAGAAGAAACACAAACAAAACCAGCCTATGGCAACATGTACTTCCTGTTGGTTTGTTAATAATAATAATAACGTTAATGTTTTACCCAGGTAGAAGAGAATGAGTGAGCTGGTAATAGTGTAGGGACAGAAATATTAGTTAGAGACAGAAGACTGAGGTTTACTTCCTATTACAAATTAGACTTTTACTTAACCCTAAAAAATCTGAGGATCTTTTGCTCAATAAGTCAATCAGAGGATTTCTTGGGAATACAGAAGCCTTCATTTAGTGGCAACTTGACATAGGAATATATAGCAAAATAGATTTCTCAGTATCTTACTGTTAGTTAGCCCTAGACAGAAATTTAAACAAACTATCAAACATTTTGACAAAACAAAGCTTAATTATTTTCCAAAGAAATAAAAGATGTAAGCTTATATGGCTATTTCATTGATTTATTAAGTATTTCCAAACCTTGGCAGGTTTTGATACTGCTTTGAAACCACATCCAATTCAGCAACAGATTCACGCAGCTGCTAGAATTACCCAGTCCTATTTGCAATTTTTCATTAGAATTAGAGGCCTCAGCTGTAGGCTTTGGATCAAAAGCTAGGGTTTGTATTTATCATTCTTTTCTGCACACATCAATGGCAAAAACCCAGAGATTCATGTGAATAGCTTTTGGAGAAAACTAGGTGCAAGTCTGTTGTTATTAACAGGTTTTGATCTGCAGTTTCCTGCTCATTTGGATGTGAAACTTTAGCAAGAGAAACTAGCAAAATCAATAGAGCATTTATTACCTTGTGACATGACACTTGGCAGCTTTGCACAGTAGTCATGTTCACTCACCATCCACCTCTGTGCAAACAAAAGCCATTTCTGAAAGCTATGGCTTTCCGCCCCAACTCCTATCCTGCAGGCAACTCACAGGGCTCCTGTGCAACCTCTCCTTGGTCACTGCTCTACACACAGCAGTCACGGTCCATTTGCATACCCAGCACTGTTTTTCCCAATCCATGAGCATTTTCATGACACTGTTTATAACTGGGGTAGAAAATTCTTTCAAAAAGTAGACGAGGAGAATGTCACCATTCTCTGTTACCCTGAGAAGCAACGTTCCTGTGTTCAAATCAAGAGCTTAGTAGGATCTCACATAAAGTAAATCTTAGAATGCCCATTACATGGGTATCCGGTTGAATACTATTTTCAGTGTCTTCACTTCATACACTAAGCAAAAAAAAGCATAGTATGCCATGGTCTCTAATAACACAAATTAAATACATCACAGAAGTTGAAACCTCATCTCTTCCTAAATTTTACATTTTTACCTGCAGCGAAGGTGAAAGGGATATGGTTGTTGCTTAGTTTTTTTTAAAGTGCAAGTGATTTAGCTGATTTGCATTTAACAGGGCAGATGGCATTAATAAGCTCATCAGAGAACCCAATGGAATTACTCACATACATAAAATTACTCAAGCATATGAACATTTGTATGATAACAGTTGATACCAAACCAAACACTAAACTTTCTCACAAAACATATTTTCTATAATTTCTTTCAGCTGTACTTAGAGGTAAGGTTAGATCCTTTTCCTACAGCTATCTCCTAGCATTTTTTCTTAGGTAGTTCTCCTTTTGTTTCTGTTTCTCTCCTCTGTATTTCAGTTTCATAAGTTATCTCCCACCTTTTCCTTTGTTGTTGGGAAGATACAAAAGTTTCCCTGAGAACTTGCTGTTCTGTCTTTTGAGAATTCCCTTCTAAATCATGCCACACTTACTCCAGAGTTTGTATAGCCAGAATATTTGGTGAGTCCAACTATGAGCACTTATGTGCTACTTGAACTATGTTTGACAAGAGGAGAGGACAGCCTGGTCATTTTCATCAGGACCAGCACTTAGTGTACTAATACAATAAAAACAATTTATGTTCTAACAAGATGTAACATTTTGGCCCAGATATCAATTGAAAAGTTCACATTTTTGGGGTTCTGTATAGAGGTAACAATTGTAATAATCTAATGATGTTTTGACTTAGGTATTTATATTGTCTTTACCTAAATCCTCCACTGCAATTATGTTCTGTTCTTGATTCCGTTCAGTGCAAGCATATTCTCCTGATCCTGTGCATGTAATGTATGTAATTGAGGATTTTGGTCACATGAACAGGTTTATTTTGAAGAAGAAAACATTGAACTGGGAGCTTGGAGATAAGAGTTTGACATAAATGCATGCAAAAAGCCACTTGTTACCTCAGCAATGTTAATTATTTCCACATAATAGGTTTACCCCTAAATCAGCCATACAACAAACATCTCACAGTGCTGTGCAGGACCAGCTCACCCCATACATCCTGAGCAGTTGCCAAATGGTGGTATTTGGACTGGGAAGCACCTAATATTGCTCACATCAGATAGCCACTATCTATTATTTTAGGAACACAAGGAGTACCTTAAAAGCTGAGAGAAAAGAAGACTAAGATGACTATATGCAGAATATGATCCAGGCGATAGTACTGCTGAGGCACTTACACCTTGTGGATGATTATTTTGGGGCCAGAGAAAAGCTCTGCAAGTCTGGGGTTCCCAGACTGCATCAACTGCTGACAGAAGTCTCCTTCTCTCTACTTGAGCCAAGGCATGGCATTTAGAAATAGTTCTCCTCTGTGCAAAAATCGCAGCTGATGACCATGTGAAGTGCGTTATCATCTCTGCAGGCTGAGTATAGACAATAACCTGAGGCTAGAATTTCCAGCATCTTCTGTCTAAAAAGCTAGCTAATCATGGTGTTCTGCATAGCCTCCTCAATGTGAGGGCTCTGCATTGGGCCAGGTCAGTTCACTAAGGACCTCAGAAGAAAGAACCTTTTGTCTGCTGGGAACTTTTTTAAAGGAGAAATCTCTAACTTGCTGGCTTTGGTGAGCAGGAACTCTGGAGTGACAATGTGGGTTATCTCCTGTATCGTCCAAGCAGTGCTGGCATCTCTTGCCAAGATTTTCTTCTCAGAGGAATAGGAAGTGACTTGCCTGGTGACCAGCTGGAAGCTGATGGCTTTAATTAGTTTATAAACCACTTCTAAGTCCTTTGCTTGTGCAGTGTTGTACTGAGTCATGCTGGTGAGCTTCTGCTGCCATTGCCTTGCGATACTCTTATGTGTGTCCTGGTAACAGACTTGGAGTGTGAGTTGCTACAAGCTTACTGCATGGTGCGACCTCAGTTGCAGAAGTCACAAGGTAGTTTGTAAGACTAACAGAGCGTACTTGCAAAAAGGTGCATGGGTGAGAAGTCAGGATGATGACCGCTGACACATTCATACGTAAAGAGGAAGGCACACTAGCACAGAAACAGGGAAATAGCATCTGGAGCTGTAAAAACCAGACAGGTAAAGGCCAGATTGTGAGACAGTTCAAAATATCATGGAATACAGTTGGTGAACCAATACATTAGCCTGGAATGTGAAGGCATGTACACAAATATTTTGCTATAGTTGTGAGAATTAACTAAAACAAAGACTGAAATGCCCTTGTTGACATCAGATTTAAACTGTGCAGGGCTTTATCATGTGGATGTCATTTTCATTGCATCATGGCAAACAACTTCAGTCTGGAAACTAAGCTTATTTCTGTAGTCAGGCTTATTCGTTTTTACATAACAGGTTACTTAAACATGGTATATTTCAAAGTGTATCAAAATGTGTATTTCAAAGCAGATTGTATCAACAATGGCCAGAAGTCAGCAGAGTGGCAGGTGGGCTTTTTCTACTGCACTGATATGCCATGAAGCTACCGTTGTTGATGCTTGTATTATTCTCTCATTAGAAATTAGTAGTAAAGCATCATTTTTGTAATACAAGGAAGGGCTCTAACCTGACCTCACTGAAGGACCAAAAAGATATTTTTATTTTCATAATTGCATTTAACTTTCACAGAATAGCTAGAATGAATCAGAATGATGCAGGGTTCTTCTGGATCTTGCTCAGCACTGAACAGAAACACAGATGAAGGTGTTAAAAATGACTGCAACTAGATTTTCAGACAGAGTTGAAAATCTACAATGAAAATTAAAAGGTGGATTTACAACATGACCATTGTATGCACTTCTGCTGAAACCATCTTGCAAGTTGATGCAGCCAGAATACAACTAGTCGTTGGCAGTTGACTACTAAGGAGACAAAAACTTTGATATGGAAGGATCTGTGCCATTTTTCCATCTGTACTGACATTTGCAGTACCTCGCAAATGATTATAATGATCATAAAAATATATTCCAGGAAACTTCATAAAACTTACGCAAACAGGATGCTTTCCTTCCTGTGCACAGAGTCAACAAACGTGCTGTGACACATAAGCTTTCAAAGAAGTGTTCAAATGGGGCCTAAGTGATTACAGGCTTTGCACTGTCCTTTGCCCAGGAATGAGTACCCCAAACAGTGCGGAGGTGTCCGAGTGAGTGAACAGTTTGCACTTACTGAAACCACTGCTGCTCCTTCTATTTGTATTTCCTAATATGATTCAAAAGTACCATCAACTTTATAAACACCTGTTTGTTTACTATATTCAGGTGTGATCTAACACTAAGAAATAGAGGAGATGAAGAAAGGTATCTGTCTTTATTAGTTTCTAAAAACCCTCACAGTATGTGGTACCAGTAATGACAGAAATGGGAGACGAGATTACACTGGCATCTTTTCTACCCAAAATGTTAATGTCAGAGCCATGAGTAATCAAATGGCTACAGTAATTATCTAATCTGTTCCCTGTATTTGTATTGCTTGAAATGTATTTATAATGCTTCTGTCGCCACAGGATTTGTGAACATTTGCTTTAGGAACTGCTCCTACACATTCTGTACGTGCAAGTAGGCCTTACTGTTATGCGTCATTCCACTGATTTCAGCAGAGCTGTGGCAGAGGAGGGCAGGTTTATGGAGCATAGTGTGGATTTATGTGAGATGCTTGAGCTAGCGCAGGTACCATGCTGATGTGTATTATGTCCTTCTGCTGTTGCTAACATGACTTGCTTTTTGTCACTGCTAAGTAGCTTTACCAGTGTGCAATATTATCTGGACTAGACTGCTTCCAGTATCCAACTTCTTTTCAAAGCTAGCTTATGACTTTCTTTGAGGCACTGCATTCTGCCATAAAACCACTGTCGCAGATTAGAGCGGTCTGATGTGGGTAGAAGACAGAAAAGAAGGAGGCTGGAAGAGATGAGCCCTAGTCAATGCCAGGCTCTCAACAGCAGCTTCTTGACATGGGCTCAAGCCTACAAATATTAACTGCTGAATAATCAAAGAAAATAGGTATTTGATTTTAAGAGCAATGGAACTTCTATTTGTGGATGTATGTCTGTGTGTGCTTAGCATGTACCACATACCTACTGCTAGAAATAGCGTGATAAAATGAAGATTCACATAATTAAAACGCCATTCCCTCAGTGCTGCTGCTGGCTGACGTTATTTCCCTGTTAAGAACCTCAAGTAGATCTTCTAGGAAGCCTACGATGCCAAATGTTGTGTTGTGCTTAACCCTGTACTTGTCCTTTGTGTGGTGCTCCTGCTGACGTCAGTGGAAATGACATGTGAGAGTGCAAAGGAATCAGGCTGAACTGATTCTTTAATCTTAATATAAAGTGGAAGGAAGCCTTCTGAAATGTACAGAAATCTTATTCCTTCCTACAACATGAAGGGATGTTTTCTGCTTTATTCTTCAAGGATTCTTACCTGCATGGATTTGTATATATGTGTGTTTGAGAGACTTGGACAGCACAACCAGCAGACTTAAAAAGTGATTGCTGGAAAGTATCTATAATGGGCAAACATGGAATTCCTAATAAATGTCTAATGTGCATTTCTGTTTGCTGTGCTACATCACATACACCACAGCCACTTCTGAAAAACTTCTGTGTACACAGTTTTGCCTTCACATTTCCATTTTGTGGTCGCTAAACCATCTTGAGTAGAGGCATGCAAATGCGAGAGGATGCACACTGTGTTTATTAGTAATAAGCTTTAAATATTTTCTGCTTATATGCAAAGGGGACTGATAAATGCCTTTAATTTTTATAAGCAATTTCCCAGGTGGTTTCTTCGGCTATTAGCAACAGTAACCACATTGTACAAATAGACTTTTCTCCCCCTGCTTAACAAATAAAAACAAATGACAGATATTTTACAATGTTGAATGTAAATGATGGAGTCATGGTGTTCTACGTTCACAATGACCTCACCGACAGCAGAATTTAGACCCCTGTGGTTGAACCACAACATAATAAAATTAGACCCGTGTTTGAATAAGCCGTCTTAGGAAAATGGGATAAACCAATACTACGGTCACAATGTCATTCCCGTACCAAAAATTGCTCGGAGCAAGAGGACACTGAGAAGCCTTGGAAAGCGACCACCTGCAAACCCGCCCGGGTGCGAGCTCCTGCTGGGGGGCGGCCGCCCCGCCGGGGCACGTGGGCCCGGCACAGCGCCGCGGTTCGGCCCTTCGCAAAGGGGCCGGCGAGGGCTGGGCCCCCTGTCCGGCGGCAAAGCACAGAGCGTTGAGCAATATAAAAACATCCGAAATATGCATTGCTCAATTTTATTCTCGCAAGTCCATCCTCGGGAGCGGTAGTCGACGCGCTCTCACGATAAGTGTGTATTTCCTGAGTGTTAAGAAGCGAACGCGAGCAGCGCTCTACCGGCCGCCTCCTCCGAAAGCGATCAGGAAAAAAATAAAATGCACTGTGCGGTAATAAGCAACAGCGTCCTCGTTCTGCTGATGAGCGGCCGCAGCTCCCCCCCCGCTAAGTCCGTTGATCTCCGCCTCCAAATCCCCGCTAATCCCCCCCGAAGCCCCGCGCCCAGGACTCAGCCCCCCGGCGCGGCGGGGTGCCGGCGCCCCCCCCGCTGCCTGCCCCGCCGGCCGCCGGGCCCTTCACTCCGCCCCCAGCAGGGCGCAGCACGAGACCGCGGCGCGGGCCCCGCACACGCGCCGAGCCGCGCGCACACACACACGCGCGCACGGACAGACACGCGCTCCCTCGCTCGCACCGGCGCACGGAGGCGCGCACCCGCCGCGCGGCCCCCGGCACCTCCCCAAGGTCACGGCGCCCCGCAGCGCCCCGCACAGCGGCCGGGCGCCCTCAGGTGCGCAATGCGGGGAGGGGCGCCCCCACGCCGCCCGCCCTGGCTGCGGCCGCGCCGTGCCGCCCGGCTCCCGGGGGCGCTGCCGGCCCGGCCCGGCCCGGCCCGGCGCAGCTCCGCGGCCGCGGCGGATCGCGGATTAAAAGGGACCGCTCTCTCCGCCCCCAGCGGAGTCTCCCTCCGCCCCCGCCCGCGCTCCCCACCCCTTCCTCCGGCCGCGGAGAAGGGCATGGAGTTGCCGAGAGCCTATAAAAGCCCCTGAGAGCCCGCCGGGGCCACGGCGCTGCGACAGCCTGCGCGGACGCAGCCGGGCCGCGCACCATGTCCCACCACTGGGGATACGGCAGCCACGACGGTGAGTGCCCGGCGGGGTGCGGGGCTCCGGCACGGCACGGGACACCTGCCGGCAGGTCCCCGCTCGCCGCGCCCGGGACGTGCCCGCTGCGCGTCGTGCCGAGCCCTTGCCCTGAGCGGGAACGGGCTGGGTGGCGCTGCCTGCTTTTATTATTTTTCTTTTTTTCTTCTTCTTCTTCTTTCTTTTTTCTTTTAACCTTGAGATGCCACCTGCGCCCGAGCGGCGCGGCGGCGCGGCGCGCGGCTCGCCCGGAGCATCTCCTTCCCTGTTGTCATTCCTTTACTTCGGTAAAGGCTCAAGGCAGAGGGGAGGACGGGGCGCTGCTCCAGCAGGACGGGGTGGCCTCTGGAAGGACTCCCCGGTAAAACCCCAGCGTCAGCCTCCAAGGCTCAGGGACCGCTGTGGGCCCTGCCTTGGTCCCCAGGTGGGATTGCACCTCGCCTCAGTTGCCAGCACTGGCACCCTGCGCGGATGCTACATTATTAAGTGCTGATGCTAGTGGAGTGCGGGCTGTCATTTATGTCCCTGGAGCCTCCTGTCTTTTCCCACTGAGCTGCTTTACGCTGTCTTGCAGGACCTGCTCACTGGCACGAGCACTTCCCCATCGCCAATGGAGAGCGCCAGTCCCCTATTGCTATTAGCAGCAAGTCCGCCAAGTACGACTCCTCGCTGAAGCCTCTCAGCTTCAGTTACGATGCCAGCACAGCTAGAAACATAGTCAACAACGGGCACTCCTTCAACGTGGAGTTTGATGATTCCTCCAACAAGTCAGGTGAGATTTCATCTTCGTGTGCAGGGGTGGAGATGGGAGACCCAGCTACTGACACAGCTACTGAAATGCCTACTGAGGGCATAGGGGTTTTTTAAAGACAAGAAAAGACTGAAGTGTTTCGGTTGCAGTAAGGTCAGGATTGAGCCCTTAAGGATTCAGCATCCCACAGGGCTCCTTTAGGCTAGAGGGAAACTGAGCTTCCGTTAGAAGAAAACTAGGCAGTTTTGAGTTGCCTTAATCTAAACTCCAGAAAAGTGAATTGCTTTATTTTTGTTTAAATCGGAAGGATTTGTAGAAAGGCTCAGCTGTGGAGAGAAGAAAAAGGAAAAAAAAAAAGATGATTATTTGAACAACTTCAGGCATAGCTCAATAGCTCATCATAAACTACCGAACAAATGGTTAAAAGAAGGGGCAAAATACATCACAGGAAGAAATTTGCCTTAGAATAACAAAGGATTACAGTTAACAACTTGAAGTAGAAATAGTTTGAAAATAGTTTCTTTGGTTATCAAAATATTATTTCATATTTTTGAAGCCAATATGCTCCCAGGTTAGTACAGAAACAGAGGAATGATTCAGAAATACCTCTTTGTTCTTTTGTAATTTAAACAAGCATTATCCCTGACATTTCTTGATGCTGGGCTTTCTAGATAAAGATAATGTGTCTGACACATTCCTACAAAGTTTGCTAGCAGCCAGTCCTTCCACAGCATCTTGCTGTTCATCGTACTGTGTGGTGAAATTAAGTACTGAATCCTGGAAACCTTTTAATAATCTTTTCTGAAAGGAACGGCCACATTAATGGGCAGATGGAATCCAAGCTGCACTTGCAACAAGGGTTTTGTAGGTTGTCTTTAATTGTATTTTTTCAGCTGGTTGAGTTTGCAGAAGTCATAGCCCTGCTACAATGAATGTGCCTCTGTTTTTCATTTAGATAGCAAAACCAATCCCGTTGTCTCTGCCTTCTGTAGACACTGCATGATTCAACTTGCTTGAGCAAGTGCCCTATTTTTCCTAAGCGTTTTGTTAACAATGCCATTTAGAGAATGGTGCCGACAACAAATGATCTGTGCTTCCTAAAAATGTGAGGTTTTTGCAGGTAATGTAACCGCATAACAGGTATGCAGCATTGCATTAAGATTTTGACTCTGTTTTAATTACAGTCTTTATACTGAACAGTATTAAGTGGCCAGCTGTAAGTCTTCGCAGCTATATGAATACACGGGTCCATGCATAATTCACACAGAGCATCCACATTAATATTTGCATGGTTTTTAAAAAAGAAAAAGGTATTCTGACTTGTTAGTGTTTGTTTTTCTGAAGCACTGAGGAGCTAAAAGAGCTGAATGCATGTTCATTTTACCAGTGTTATGGGGAATAAGGTAAATGATTCAGAGTACAATAAAAGGGATTATGTTTTCAACAGATACGTGCGAGTCTGCTCTTGCTGTCATCCTGATATTACTGAACCCAAGGGGAACAGGTTCAGGTTTGAGTTGTGTGTGCATAAGTTTGGAAAGATAGTGAAAATTAGGTTGTATTGGGTAATTTGGGAGGAAAAAATGGCAAGAACATACAATAATCTAAAGAAATGTTTGTAGGAAGAATGCTCTTTGTGAGAAAAGTCAGTGCAGAACCAGAACATCTGTGACAGGGATCCTCTGACAGATACGCTGTGACACAGCTTTCCGAGTGGGAGGACAGGAGATGCAAGTAGAAATATTCTCAGTAGCTCTATTAGTGAATCAGAAACTGCTTATTCTTTAGGAAAAAACCCTCACCATTAAACAGATCTCTGTGAAGCCAGGTAAGGGTGGATCCTTCAGTATCCCACTTCCTATTGAAAACTACAATGCATGGGATCTACCTGGCAGCACACTTAATGGCTTCATTTGTATGCAGTTAACTAGGTAACCTACTTTCCTTACACAAAATAGAGCTGTCTTTGACTTGACTGTGCTTGATTCACTCCCGTTTCTGAATTTGAGACTAACTATAATGTGTGTACCAAATTCTTCGTTAGACATTATGCAACAGTCACAAGGCGAAACTGTGAGAGTATATGATGTGCTGGTATATTTTACAGAAGACAATGGAAGAAAATCCTGTGAATGCTTCCCACAGACTGTATTGCTTGCTCCTATGAGCTGTCCCATATGCAGTATGAATTATCTGTGGTAGTAGGCACAAAATTAAGTAATGAGATATTGTTTGTGTGCGATCTTCAGGACTTAGTAGGAGATCCATTCATTAAGAATCTTCAGGCTCGTAACTAACGACACTGAAGTAAATTGCACAGCAGTTCTAGGTATTAAAGTCTGTTTGACTCCTGCTCTTCAGAGTATGCAAAATGAGTTCTTGCAATAAAAAAATAACAGGTAGTAATAGCATAGTAAAAATAAGTAAGAAAGCTGAGATGCATGTTTGGATAAAAATTCTTGAAAGTAGTTGTTACTTAGGTCTTCTATTCAGAAAATATGTAATGTGAATACTGTTGATCATAAGTAACAACAAGTAGATATTGGAATCATAAAAAATTTTGATGTAAATTGTTGTTCCTTAAATAAAAGGCTCTTCTCCCAATATGTATATTTGTTACATTATGTCTGTACATACAAAAATATGTAGGATAAAGCTGCTGCCCGTATCTGTGAAAAACTAAAAATCTAAAAGAAAAAACGGGTTTTCTTGAAATTATATCCCCTCTATATTCTTTAGCATAGTAAGGATGTAAAATAAAAGTTTAACTTTTTAAACAAAAGTAATTTATGTGCAGTTTATGTGACTAATGTATCTTCACAAAAGAAAATGTTTTCTTCTCTGCTCTTAGGTCTCTTTACTGATAGGTGGAGCTTTAATGACCTAATTCTTGATGGAGGTTGTAATTATGCCTATGTCCTATACAATGTTTGCTTACAATGATGTTTTAACAGAGAAATGATGTTAACATCTTGTGATATCTTTAGAACCTGACTTTTACTTTCTTTTTAATTTTCCTAGATATGCTTAGATGTTACTATCCATGCTTAGAAAACCCCTCTTCCTAAGCAATTACGCCCAAATCTTCAATTTCAGTTCTTGTAGTACAGCCTTCAAATTTCTTTCTTGGGTTATGTGACAGATGTTATATTCTAGAATACACTTCTGAGCACTCAGTCAATTCCCAAGGTGAAGCCCCTTCATATTTCAGTTGCTGGTTGGTAGAAATGGTGTATGGAAAGAAAATTCACAAGCCAGCATTGCCATGTTTATGAACATTTTTTTTGTTTGCTGAAATTCCATTATTTTCTCTTGGATAAAAGGCTATCTTCTGTCTCATTTCCTTGCAGTCTTTCGGAATGTTTTTTTGGATTTGTATGTAGAAAGTGAACAATGAACTTCCTCTTCCAGTTGTTAGTTCGTCTCCCTTCTCCTTCAGTTCTGGCAGCTTTAGTTGCTTTCTTAGTTCATGTCCACTGTCTTAATAGTAGTGAAAATTAAAGTATTTGTAGGCATAAATCTTTAACACTTCTGTAACTTTAAATAAAAACAAAAAATCACTATGATATGTGTCACTAGGAAAAAACCCTCCAAATTCAGGTTCATCCACTCTTATATCCTGGGACATGACCTTCCACATATAAGTGAAGTAAATGGTGCCGATAACTGATAACGCACCTTATTTCAGGACCTTTACAGCAAAGGAGTGTCTCATTAAGGGTACTTATTTTATCATATTAAGCGCTTCATATTATAGTCTGCTGTTAAGGACACGTGTGTTGTTTCACTTGCTTTAGAAGACAGAAGTAAAGAGTGACTTCTCAGAGCTGTAAAACCACAGGAAGTGACTTTGCTCAAGAAAACCTCAAGAGTCTGAAGAAGATTTTGTAACATACTTACAATATGTTCTCTATGTAGGTTTCCCAGAAAAGTTTTTAGAAATCACCTAAAACCTGAGGTTCAAATGGGAAGTGCACACGGCAGCAGGCACTGTATTCTGTGTTTTCTGATGTTGTGTTTTGATGAACATATAAAAGGAAGAAGTAAATCTGCAATTAACTTATTCATAACAAGAATTTTAGAATATCGTATTTTATCTCTAGAACCTGGCACAAGTGAATTGCAGCTACGGTGTAAGGCTCTAGAGACATTACTAAATGTACTGGTAATGTCTGCTTGTGGATCAGTGTCTTAGTTGTTTCCTTTTCCTTCCTTGCTACTGAGCTAGAGAGAATATTGAAATTCCAGACAGGGTCCCAAGTAAATCTCATATTTTTGCAAATATTAAATCATAGTAGAACTGTAAAATTGAGAGAGACCTAGGGAAATGAAAATACTGTACTGGCTTGGATGCTAGCACCCCTTGGGAGGCTTTCAGTAGTTGTAATCAAATACATTACCCAATTCTTCCTATAATGGTAAATATTAATGAGGATGCTTCGGCTGCCTTGAGTTATGACTTGCTGTACACAAACCAATTTATTTTGTTACATTGGTTATTCAAGAGCCAGTGCATTAGCCGATGAGTTACTCTGAAAGTTGTGCCCACTGTTGCTCTTTTCCTGCACTTCCACCTCAGCTGGTAAATGGAGGAAGAAACACGGAGGTCTGCCGTCTTTAAGGAACAACTCTTAATCAAAGTCACTGCCACTGGTCTATTTTTAGGCTTCCAAGTTCCAAAGATGTAATATTAGCTATGCCAGAATAATACTGCATGTTATCAGTATGCAGTCATGGATTGAAGGGCCACAATGCAGTATAGCCTAAGCAATGCAATGACCCTCTGGAATCATAAATCAGTGAACTGATTGCTTATAGCTTTAAGGGACTGTATTCAGACACCTGCTTATGTGTCACAAGTACTTTTGTGCACTGCTTGGCTAGAAAGTCAGAGGTCCCAGAGGGTGTGTGATCTTTAAGTCATTTCTCTTGTGAACTTGGGTCACCAGAAGCTGCAAACCCTACGTAAGCAAGTGACTTGAGAATAGCTCTAGTGCTTCTGGGAACTGGAAAGGAAGATGAGAGGGCTTGAGATCAGTCCTGCATGTTTCAGGCCTTCATTTCATTTTAGAGCCCCAAAGTGCCCTTCACTTACATCAGCTTTTTTTAATTTTTTTTTTTTAACATGCAACGTCTGAGGAGAAATTTGACATGGATTGTGCATTTAAAAATCATGGCAACTTCCTTCCCTTCTTTTAAGTTCCTCCTCTTGAGGCGCTTTTAGTGCAAAACCAGGAGAAACTAGTCGGCTGTTATCAGCTAAGGCCACTTGGGAAAGTTTATTTTTAAGATGTAATGAAGCTGTGTGCCAGATGTCACTACTCGCCCCAGCCGATATGCTTGTTCATTTACTTACAGGCGTGAGGGACTGATGTGTACTTAGAGGCAATGCTCATGCTATAAGTTCGTTGATCCTTCATTAGATCTCTACGTAGTATGAGCACCGTGTCGGTACACAATTTTCAGTGCTGTAAGCAGTCACTAAGATTAGAATTACAGCTGCTGCCATCAGAAATTAAACCCATTATTACTTTTAAAAGAATTTTAGTGCTTCCAACTCTTACGAAGTCATTGTCAGCTCATGTGGTGTGAAACATGAGGATCAAAGGCTGATCAGGGACTCAGTACTGCAACCTTATGACTCTTGGGGAATCTCCATTTAAGAGACTACATGAGAAATAAACTCCACTGGTCCCAGGGAGTGGGAGGGAAGTTAAGAACCTAAATGGCTTTGTATCCTTAGGCAAGTCAGAGTCTCCCTGGCTGCTACCCAGTCTGGATGAAATAGTTCAACTGAGGTGAATCAGAACCAATGACCGCTGCAAATACACAAGTCTGCAGACCGGCTGCATTTTGGCAGGTGTTTCATTCTGGTCTATCTCTGTGAAACATCCTTATTGCCTTATCAGGCTAACCCTTTAGCAAGGACAGAGTAGGGTGGGTTTTTTTCTTATGAGATACCAGTTACATAGTTTTTCTTTTGGTGAAGCACATTACAGATGTTTTCTGCAAGTATGATCCCCTGGTCAGATGCTTGTGTGCTGTCTTGCTCTCTTGCTTGCCATGATACAGCATCCTAGGAGGAATGTCTGAAAGAGATAACATAAGGAAGGCAACATCTCACAAAATGTGACGCTCTGTACTCCACGTTTCACAGAAGTGACAGCTCACCCTAACTGAACTCTTCAGTCTGTCAGATGGGGAAGTCCATCCTTGCATAAGAACACAAGGCTAATCCCCGAGCATCATCATAAGAACCATTTTTTGTGCCATTAATAGTGCATGGTGCTCAAGACTGTTTTTCTCAAGTAATGCTTCATCTACTCTGTCTCCTCAAGGCGTGTTTTCTATCATACAGATGTCTGTGTATACACAAAAGCTTACAAAACATTAACACTTATGTATATACTATGCATATATTTACATATGTACCTAGAACATCTTATATACGTGCACATCTACTGTACGCTGATACAAAATCATGGTTTTCTTTATGCCAAAGCAACGTGTGTGCAAGAGGGCTGTCCTCAAAGGTAGATGCTTGAATGTCCTGCTGCCAGGTTTTTGTTTGGTGGAATGTCAATTAGAACTAATTAGAACTAAAGAGCTTTGGACATCCATTGTGCTGTAGTGGACCCATTATTTTAACTGCTGGAAGGAGCTTTGCTGTCAGTTATTTCCATTTGAAGAACATTTTCTCATTCTGCATTCTCTCGGAGTAACAAACTTCAGAGTAGTATTTTTCTTACCATATGAGTTTGTAGATTTTTTTCTGGAATTCATCTTGGAATTCATTCTAACTCATGAAATGATCTTGTAGTTCAGCCATTTTGATTATTTCCTTGACAGGTTTATTGCCTTGATGAGATTTATTAGCCTCCTGCTCTGTATAGAGAGAATGTCCCATAGGAGGTAACTAAATGACAGTAATTCCACAGTATTCCTGCAAAAATTCACAGATGTGTGTGCTGCCACTTCCTGAAAAAAGGTATGAAGTGGCCCATGGTATTTTTGACAAAGCTGTTCTGTTCTGCGTGGGAAGGGTAACTACCCAGGGACTTGCCTTTCAGTAGAACAGTGAAGTTGTGTGGCCTCAGTAAACAGCTGTCCCAAATGCAGCAAAATGTCATTTGATTTCTATGTGTTTCTAAATATCCTAAGAAAGTATAATGGAGACAAATCGAGTTTGCCTTCTTTATCCAAGAAATCCTACAGATGTAAATAAATGGAACAGTTTGTGTGGTTATTTGACTTTCCAAATTAATGCTGCTAATACTTATGTCCACCTAATTTAGAAAATGTTATGAGATCATTTAATAACAGTGCAATATAATTACTGGATGTTACTAGTATAACTTCTCCAGTAAAGGGTAGAAGGTTGAAAACCGTTACCATTTCTTAATCTAAGCAAAGTAGCTCCAAATTTGTCACTGTAACATTTCAAATAACTGCTAAATAGAAAAAAAGTTGTATTTTCAAGCTGTCACCTCTGGGCTGTTACACATCCATGGAAACCAGTTTATGACGTAGATTGTGTTGAGTAGGTTGAATCTGTATGAAAAGAACGTGTTTTCCAGGTTGGCTTGTGCTGTCTGCAGCCTGCATCTGAAGCTGTGCTATGTAACAAAAGGGAACACAGCTATGTAGGTATTTCCAGGATTGTTTTCAGTAATATTAATTTCAAAAGGGAGGGAGATAATGATGAAATGCTCAAATATGGATCAGAATTTCCTCATCACTCAAAAAAAGGGGATGGAAAGGTTGGACTTGTGTTGTCAATATGGCCTGAATCGATGTTCACATCACATGGGACAAGGACAGGAAAGTTCCCAGTGTGAATATTGCTGTGATTCTTGGTGAACTTTTAATTTGGAAAAGCTGGTAGCATTTATTCATGGTTTTAAAAAGCTTGTGCTGGAAAAAAAAGAAGCTCTAACATTTCTACTTTACCTTTTAAGTTTAATTCTAAATTTCACTTCTTTGGAAAGGCTGAGAAGTATTAAAAAAGTAGCTGCTTAATATAGGCTAGAACAAGAAGGGCTGTTCTGTAATTAAGCCTGCTGAATTTGTATTCATTCACACTAATCTAATTATTACTTTCTTTGAATGCTCTGCTGTGAGTCAAAATAAGCTAGTGCTGGATTTGAGAACCACAGAATGAGAAAAGTAAGCAAAAATTGCAAAGAGATTTTTGTGCATCTGTTGAGTTTTATGGGACTAGAGCAAACTTTGTGTAAAGAAACAACACTGCAAATGGATTTAAGAAGATTGCATGATTCTGCTTTTTAGCATGCTTTCCATTGATCGATAATGGCAGATTAACCTGTGCTGTGCTAGTGCTTTCTGAGGTTGAAGAATGGTGGAACCTCGGTCCATTTGTACCTGCAATGAGCAGCAAGTCCATTAGCCAAAGGAACTGAAACTGAAACATTGCAACTCCATGGCATCATTTTTAAATGAAACGTGGTATTGTGTGGATTAAGCGATTTTGCATCTGTAAAGACATAGCAACCTATTACTTCATTTTCCAAAGGATCTAATGCACATTCACAGTCACTGTTCTGAAAAAAAAGGTATTCTGGTTTGTAGTCCTTGTGCTTGAAACAGTTATGCTTCTTGGCAACCAGCACGTGCAGAAACATAGAAGTAGAATAAGATATGTTCCTATTTAATTACTTTAAGTAGCTATTCTTCTTTGTGTCACATAGCTTGGCAATAGGTAGGGCAAGTCTTGGTCTGTTGACTGTTCAGTGTTGGCTACAGTATCAGAAATTACAAAGACTGCAGTGGAACATATATTCACATTTCCAGATAGAAATACATGTTGGGAGTCTTCTAAATGTATTTACCACAGGAGCCCCAGGCAAATGCTGAATTTGTCCAATGAACCCAAATTTTGCATGTGTAAGGCACACAAGTGGAAATTAATGTGTTTTGTAGAAATCTTGTATTTAATTTTGATGTATTCCCGTTTTTTACTGAAATCCTTCTCACCTCATTGCCAAGTATCCACAGCTGTTGTTGTCTATGCTTGCATATAATCAGAATTATTGAAACCTGAACAGACAGTGACCTATTCCTATATGCATTTGATGTATATTTTCACACATGCACGTACTGTAATAGTGTCTAGACTAATTGCAGACTGAGAGGAAAGCATCTTTACTCCACAGAACTGTTTTGTTTGTGGCACATACACAGAGCACACTTACATGTAATATCTGGTGTCACCACTCTTCTGTCACTTTATTGTGTATATAGATATATATGTATATATATAAATTGATCTCTACGATATATGACACTTCAAATTACATTGTAAATTTTTTTTTAAATATTAACATCCTGAAGATTTAATTGTGAATTTGAGACACTTAGCAAAAAAAAAAAAAAATCCAACCAAAACCAACCAAAACCAACAAAACCAAACCAACCACAAACCAGTGCGAAACCTTGCTCTAATAACTTAGATAAATAGCTCTATTTAGTAGAACTATTTGTTACTGTTCTGTGCTTTATGCTGCACTGGAGAAGACATTGTCTGTGCCTTGAGCTTTTTACAGTAATGGGGCTTGATCCTGCATATCGTAATGGCAATTGGTCACAGTTTAAGTACAAGGTTAAAACTAACAGCGTAAGGGAGCTCAGGGGAGCTCACTCCTGTATAATTGAAAGTGTGGCTGGGCACTCCACTTAGAGCAGTCCCACTGCAGGGGTAATGTCAGGTAGTGGAGAGTGTAAGTAAATGCCTCATTTCCAATCCGTATTTCAAAAACTGTCTCTGCAGGCATTGACATTTTAATCACCATTTTTTAAAAAATTCATTCTTGAGGAGTAAAAGATGGGAGGGCCAAGAGATTTGAATTCACACTTCTACAATGCCTTGCACTGTACCTAGAGCTTTACCTTGCTGCAACCCATGGCTAACAGGTGTTTAGGTTTAATTTGGAACCAAAAGCATTTTACTCAATTCGATCTGTCACAGGATTTGCAGGATTAAGCGCTAAATGGATAAAGTGTCTAAAATGAAGAGACAGAATACATTAGTAAGTGAAAGATTATTTGGTCTCCAAGTGCAGTTCCATAGAATAACTCTATATGGGCCTCTTACAAAGGCTATTCTTTTTCTTGGCCTTTTTTTATTTATTTGGTGACAGAAAAGTACATCCTTAGCTCTCCCCTCGTCAGCCGTAATATTAGCATGCCTGTTAAATCGCTGATGAGATGCTCACTGTAAAGTCACTGATGTTTTTATATGTTTATTTATTAATTCTGTCATATTGCAGCAATGTACCTTTTAAGTTGATCTGGAGTAGCATGGCAGCATGTAGAGCAATGAACTGTAATTCACTTGGAAGACTTGAGGTGGACGTTCCAGTTTGAAATAAGACTCAATAAGGAAGGCTATGGGAGATGCTAATAGAGGCTCTTTGCTTTGCAGTGCTGCAAGGAGGAGCGCTGGATGGAGTCTACAGGCTGGCACAATTTCACGTTCACTGGGGATCCTGTGAGGGCCAAGGGTCTGAGCACACTTTGGATGGTGTGAAGTATGATGCAGAGGTAGGACATGCTTGAACTTCTCCAGTCTTTTATGTATAATGACTGTTTTGTTTTATTTTATTTTTCAGTATTCTGCCATACTAACAACTTCTCTACAGATCTTCATAGGGCAAGAGATTGTGGAGGTTACCACAGAAGATTTTGGTACGGTGCCGCCCCAGGACCTACTTGCAAGAGCAGAGATTAGAATTGGAGGACTTTTATAATTACTATGTTTTTTCAGCTACTTCATGTCAAAGAAACTACAGAAGCAGAAAAAACCCACATTAATTATCCCTGGTTTTCCCCACTTTCTTGTTGACTCTTGAAAATGGCAAAGAAATAGAACTGCAGCACCTCTGCACACACACATATCCTCTTTTCCTGGCTTAAATTTTTAACATCAGAGACATTTATATCAACAACAGAATAATTTTGGGGCAGCCCCTTTCACCTTTTGGTAGCAAAGGAGCTAGGGGAGCTGTGAAGAGGGCAGACAGCAAAGTGAGACCTTGCAGGTGCAGGTGCTCTTTGTAATATCCTTAAGACTCCAGATGTCCCTTGAACAACTTTAAGACTCTGTATTACAGTCTCACTACAGAAATGGAGTAGCGCCTTGTGTCCCGCTTTTCCTTGTCCCCTGTTTAGAAATCTGCCTCTGGAAGCTGTGACAGACTTTTAACCCTTTCATAAATACACATTTTCTGAGCATACTTGTGATTTTCATTGATGGATAAAAGAAATGACCTGACAAATTCATTGGCTCTGTTGTGTTGTCGTGAGGTAGAAGTAGCTTTTGTCTTATCTGAGCAGCTTGCTGTTGGCTTATATCTGTTCTGAGTACCACAATTACTTGCTGAGCTTGACTTGCAGATATGGGGAAGCAGCTAGATGAACTTAAGAAATAACTTGGAAATGAAAAATAAAGCAACATCCTGGCTAATGTGACCTGCAGATTTATTTCATACTCTTTTCAAAGGCTTTCCAGAAAAGTACAGGACTGTTTTTTAAAAAACTGTCTAGATTGCAGGTCAGATTTGTAGTTAATGTGTCTTCTCTTCTCCTTCTCACACTGGCAGTCATGTATTTCAGTGTGGATAAGAACCTCAGGATATATAGCATTAAAATACTACATCAATATCTTAAAGGCTGCATGCAGAAAAAACTCATGCTGAAGATAACAGGAGTTTTACCAGACTAAACGCGGAATGATATATCCACAGTTTGCAATTAAAACTCACCTAGGAATAAGAGTGAGAAGCAAAATAAAATGCATGACAAAAATCTCTTTGCTTAATTGAAACTTGGAAATAGATGAATGATTCAACAAATTCTTAACTGTACACAAAAGTTTTTAAATTTCAGCATTAAAATGCCATCTGCTCTTAATGTTGAATAAATCACTTCCCTGCATTCTCATTTGTGAAATATTGTGGATGGAATAATAGTGCTTCTTGTTTTCTTGCTCCTAGCTCCATATTGTTCACTGGAAAGAAAAATATGGTAAATTTGCTGAAGCTGTGAAGCACCCTGATGGTTTGGCTGTGGTAGGCATCTTCATGAAGGTAAGTTAAACTTTTTCCTTTGTATTATTTGGATGAGTCCAGTATGTTCATTGTGTTGCAGGGGGACCTGACAGCCTAAAATACAGAATGAGGCAGCACTTCTATACTGCCTAAACCCATAGCGAACTGGGTGGTGCTCCAAATTCTTGGCTTTCTCTACATATAAAAATTGTACACCAGTCATGAAATATGACTGCCATCCATCACTGTGGCAGCCCTATAACAGCATACTTGCCATCATCACAGCAGTGACACTGCCGTAATTCTTATCAGTGAAGGGTGATGACAGAGACACATTCAGTGTGTATGAATCTGCAGTAGAACCAGCTTAAATAACACCTATTTTCCTTTTCCTGTCATTGTTAAATGTCCAGAGCATTTTGTCTTGGTTGAATTGTCTTCACAGCTGGTTGGAGAAGGTGGCTGTGCCCCAGCAGTGTGTGCTTTCTCCTGGCCTCACTGTGTTCTGTTAGGAGGGTGACTTCTATGAAAAAAGAACAGCTCAAGTCCAAAAAGAAATCCACACACTGTAGATGTAAATAACTTAATTCTGTCCAGTGTCCTTGGCTGATCCATTTGTGCTTCCTGTCAACTGGCATGATTTTACAGAGACAGTTCCAGTAACTTTTGCTGTAATACTCCCGTTATGTAATGAAATGTTGCTGGGAAAATGTTTCCTTGAGAACTGTAACAGAAAACTAAAGGTATCGGTGACAGTGCATGATCGTTTTCTTTTCATATGGTTTGTGTTACAGGTAGGCAATGCCAGGCCTGAAATACAGAAGGTTGTGGATGCTCTGAACTCCATTCAAACCAAGGTAATATTTGCCCTCTGTGTCGATGAGAGTGTTGATGTTGAATGAGAAACAATGTCTTGAAAGTCTTATAACGTAAGAAATACATTGCTGAGAGTCTTTAATCCCAAATGTACTGTAGGAGGCACTCAGCACTTCATGCCAAACTCCATTTCTGCCTTTCTCATAACATGGAGCTTCCCATAGGAGACTTTACTACTGCAAGCCCGGGGTGTGTCTGTGGTCTCTCCCCTGATGCTAGTTCATCTGCTTTCTTTATTGTAGGGGAAGCAAGCTTCCTTCACAAACTTTGACCCCACTGGACTGCTTCCTGCATGCAGAGACTATTGGACGTACCCCGGCTCACTGACCACTCCCCCACTGCTCGAATGTGTGATCTGGCACGTTCTGAAGGAGCCCATCACTGTCAGCCCCGAGCAGGTAGGTCTGCAGTGGGTGATGCCAGTAGATGTGTACTGGAGTCATACTGATTGCTTCAGTTCAGCCCTCCTGGTGATCTTTAAAGTGGTAGTTTGTGTTACTGCAGAGCTATGCAGGGTATCACATGTGAAAAATATGTGTGAACTAGTTAGCCTCTTTTGGCAGGACTCTGCTTCTATGTGTGGATATAGTTTGCTGTAAAATGTAAGGCTGTCTTCCGTTTGGACACAATCCAGGGAAAATTTGGGGGTTTTAAAAACTTAATCAGGCTTTCCAGATACATGGTTAGAGCTGACATGTGGTAAAAATCTGGGAAAATTACAGCATGCATGAAAGGACCGTTTGCACATGCAGAGTTAGTCTAGCATGGATTGTGAGCATCAGCAGGTTTGCTGTACATGCACACATCACCATCTGGGTATACTAGCCCTGAAAATACCATGTTTACCAAGCATCTGAAGAGCATGTATTCTGCATCCACAGTCTCACACTGTAGATTGGTGGTTGGTTTGTTGATCTTCCAGCATTTCCAGGACACGGAGCTCATTTTACAAGTTCTGTTCAGCACAGAACAGACTGGGAAATCCCACGCAGAATTGTGACAATCCTAACAAAACTGTGTTGTTTGGAAGAGGCAAAACTTGCAGATTCCAGAAGTCTGCTGCCTGAAAAAATCCTTTATTTTGTTGAGCAGCTTGAGGAGTATAGAATCTTCCTAGTAGGAAGGAGCTTGTGCAGATTAAATCACTCCAGGCCCTAGCTTTCTGCACCATCCATTAATGAAATTAGATAGAGGCAAGATTCCACCCTTGGGTTTGCATCTGTGTGCTTGGGAGATATAAATAGAATCTAGAGCCTATAAATATAAACTAGCCCTGAAGGGCTCTAGTTTACCCTTCAGACTCTTAAATCCCTTTTATCAATGGCAGGCATGCTAACAATATACACGTAATTCTAGGGATTTTATTCAGCTGATGTGAAAAATGCACAACTGAGTTGTTGTGGGACTTAAGGTAATAAAAGATAGAATAAAAGACAGGAAAACTATCGGAAGTAATAATTACAGCAGTGATTACCATTAAACTGCAAGGGAGCATTAAAGTTGACACTGTTAACTTGTTCTGAACTACTGGTATTGCTATTGATAATCCAGGGTTTGCCAGTTTGGTTTTATTATAGGGCAGGAGCACACTCACCAAAATAGAGTTGTTTTTCCTACTACACCTACTTTAACCACCTACAAGTGGTAAAAGACACCACTTGTTTCTCCCACACACCCCTCTCCGTATTACCATCGACATTTCAAAGATGGATGTGAGATCAAAACAGTGTGTGTGGCAGCTTGCCTTTTCGTTCCAAAACTGATCAAAACAAGAAACCATAAAGTTGAGTATTGACACTGGGTTTAATGAAATTGTTTTTCCAAAGGTCGATAAATGCTGGATATTACAGCATGGTGCAGCGAGCCTGTTATTTGCTATAGTGACACAGGAGTTCCTGGCAGAGGTGGAGCTCTAAACTTAGTTCTGGTCAGTTGTGAAGGTAAAGTCCTCTCCTGGGCTGGTCACCGCTGGGGGCCTTCCTCCCTGAATAAGGGAAAGCCTGGCCTGCAGCCTGACTTGCATGAAATCCTGTATCCCACCTATGTGTTTCTGTCAGCAGTTCCAGCTGTGCGAGATCACATTTGGGTGGGTTACTATTTTGGCACAGTCTTTTTACTAGTTTTGGAGATGCCCATTTAGATATAAAGGTGCTTTTATTACATCATACTGTGGAAACACCAATTTTACTTTTACAAGCAAGTACTAAAACTCTACAGTATGTTCCTATTGATGTGAAATAGTTTTCCCTCTCACAGTATTTGAAAATCAAGATATCTGTAATGAATTTGGTTGCTGTAATTTGACCCAACAATAAGGTTGTCTTCTTTTTTTTGTTTTAAATTTCAACTGAATTAAAAAAATGCAAGTTTCAAAAGAGCCCAAACTATACAACTTGCAAAGGATTCTGAAAGGCTTTCAATTCTGATCGGGATCAAGGACAAACAACTCTGTGTGCGCAGCGTTCAGGAAATGTGTGCCTATGTCCTTGTTTTCTGTGCTGTCTTAGTTCTTCTTGCTAGGGTGTTTTGTGGACAGGAGAGCCCGTGTCAGGGGCAGGAAATGGTGTGGATGGAAATGCAAAGACATATGGGTGGTGACACCATCTCTAGACCATTAGTGCTGGCAAAAGTGTGAATTGGACCTCTGGCTCAAGCCCAAGGTGTATAAATCAAATAGTCCTGCTGAAACAAGAGTATGCATTTAGGATGTTTGTGCCTTTGTCCACAGATGTGCAAACTCCGTGGCCTTTGCTTCAGTGCTGAGAATGAGCCTGTGTGCCATATGGTGGACAACTGGCGCCCGTGTCAGCCTTTGAAGAGCAGAGAAGTCAGAGCTTCCTTCCAGTAACCTCAGTGCTGAGCGTGTTAGAAATTGCTGTGTTTGTGAGGAGCCCCTTTTGCTAAGCCCAAATCAAACCTTTGCCTTGTGTGCCCTGGCAACATCTTGTCTCCCAGATCCGTTCTTTCTTTTGCTCTGCATCTGAAACGCCAGCTAATGAAATGTGAAAGGCTCTTGGCCAAATAGGAAAGGGTTCTTAAGGTTGGGGGTTGGGGGAGGCATGGAGTGATGGTGGTGGTTGTGTGCATTTTGGTGACTATTACTGCTACTTACACTTTGGTATAACAGTATGTTGGCTACTTGGGAGAGAATATGATGATAACAAAATAAGCCATTTTAAGAAACCTCATCCACTGATGTGATAGTACACATAACTAACTAAACTTGAAGCTTTGTGAAAAGCACAGGAATACAGAATCTAGGTATGATTTAGGAAAAAAAGTATTTTGGAAAGTAAAGAAAAATGACTATTGAGAATGAGACTTCTTAGATTTTAAGAAACTGACATGTAAATATTTTTGAGACTGTTTTACATTTTTACCCATGCTATCAACAACCTTGATTATGTCTTAATGGTAGTGTTGGACTTTTTTAATTAAAATGTCCTAAATTAAGTATTACCTTTAAAAGTTGTTATTACCATAGGAATAATACAAAATAACTTTTCATTGAAATAATATATGCTCTAATTTAAAGAGGAAAATAATATTGTATTTTAGATAACTTCTCTAATAAATCTATACTTATATTTTTGCTTCCATGCTGTTATTTTAATTTAGGAAATGAGTCACTAATCTGTTTGTATTGTTGCATATTAAACATAATTACTAAACATCTAATACGTTGGGAATTAGTTTCAATGACACTGAAGATGAATACAAACCTATATGGATATGCTAGGAAATTTTGTTAGCCAAAAAGCAAGGTGCCTCATCTTTATGCAGAACATCTATTCAATCAGTTTCTCCAATTAGTCCACATCTTTCAAGGCTGTCCCCCCAGCCTTTGGTTTTTAGCTTCACAGTATCATATTGTATAAATGATTTCAACAGAGGATTTTTTCAACAGAAATGTTGCTAAGCACACAATAGCTTCCACTAACTTCCATTGCTGGATCCTTGCTAGCTGATTTCTTGTGTTTCATGAGCACATATGCGATAGATACCTAAATATATATCTGTTCTAGATACACAGGATCCAAACAATACCATGAGGGGTTACCCTCCTTCTCAGTCCCTGGTTGTAGTGAGAAAAGCCATCTTCAAATCTCTCGTCTCACTGGGTTCTGGTCCTAGTTTTTAAGGCAGATTATTACAAGCTTCCTACCCCATCAGGGGTCACTTGGTAAGATAGATTTTGGTGGGCTAGGTTCTGAAACTCATGGGACCTTGAAATGTGTGAAATGGGAATGGATCCTTCTCAGAGTGCATACAAACATCTCCAGAAAACACTGTCACATCTATCCCTTTGAAAAGCTTCCCCACTGAAAACATACACACACACCCCCAAAAAAACCAAACCAAACCCCAAAAACAGAACAGAAAGCCAAAATGTTCTTTTGTCACACGTCATTGTTCTAAGTTCAGCTTTTCTGAATGTAGCTATGGAGGTACTTGTCTCTTCCAACAACTGTGCTAACTGATTCAGGTTCTTCATGTTGAGTGTTTTGAACACATTTCTGAGTGTCACCTGCAGGCCTGATTAGAATTATGAATCCAGTATGTTGTGGCCTAAAGCTGTTGAAGCAAGCCAAGACAAAACACCTTACAGAGTTACAGAATGGCTGAGGTTTGAAGGATCTCCAGAAGTCATCTGCTCCAACCCTTCTGTTCAAGCAGGGCCATCTAGAGCAGGGTGCCTAGGACCATTCCCAGATGGCATCTGAGTATCTCCAAGGATGGAGATGTGTGGGCTTGTGACCCAGTTATTTCAACAGTTAGATGCTTTTGCTGAAGCTGAAGAGACGTGCTTGTTAGCAGTCACAAATGCTAAAGTTTTTCCTGAAATTGTGTATGTATGCCAGAACTTGCTCTGAAAGGGGGCAGCCCTACTCTTCACATAATGAGTATATCTTATGAGTACTCCTATAGTTAAAAAATAAAATATGAGAGCCTCAAATTTTAACCCCGTATCTTGACAACTGTGATACCCTGACTACTAGGTAATCAGACTGTCGGAGGAGTGGTAATCTCATTGCTACCTGTACAGCTTAAATAGCCCCCAGGCTGGTACATGATGGAGAATGTGAACTTCTGGCTATGGTGAACTAATGGCTATGGTAAACCCTCAAAACCCCTGCGAAGTTCTGACCACCACTGCAATAAAATCTTTCATATCTCATGCTCAGTCGCACTTCAAGGTTGCTCCATAAAGGAACAGCAAAGACAATCGACATCAGCCATATATTTATCATCTTGTTTGCACGAGCCTGTTTACCTGGCACGTTGCCATGTTTGCCTTTGCTGAATATGAATTACTTTTGTATTCAGCCAGACAATGCAAGCTGGTGTTCATAAATCATATACATGGTGTACAGTTAGAGCCTGCTCTATGTGTTGCCTGTGTGGTCTACCAGGGAAGACTCTTCTTAATTGGTTGTTCTTTTTTTTCTTTCTTTCTTCTAAGAAACCACCTTAGAGAACCGCCTCCCAAAATCCTCACAAAACCCCCTCTCCAGTGTAAAATGGTACATGGGCTTATCACAAATACACACTTTGCAGCTAGACTCTTGTGGAATGGATAGCCTTCTCAAGGAAGACATGTATATTAAGGCCAATCCAGAAATGAAAAAACGATTTCCTTGGCATTCATGATCAATTTCCTGAACAGTGAGTTTAATTAAGATAAAGATGAATGGAACCATCCAGTTCTCCCTGACCTCTATTCTCCTCCACTATCTGCCTGTATGAAGAAGTTATAATTAGGTCTTGCCATTGTTCCACAGCAGACATAAAACACGCATTCTAACATCACACTCGGACCTGTTTCAACTGAAAAAGTTTATGAATTCATAACGAAAAAAAAAAAAAAGACCACTTTGGTCATGGAATGGAAGATGTTCCACTGCAGGTAATTGTGTTACTGACAACGAGGAAGCTTTGATTAAAGTGGAATTTGTTTCGGGGTGGGGAGGGGAAAGGCAGCTAGTGTGTTAATTTGAAGTCATTGTAAGATACTCAGCCGGCACTTTGATGGGGGAAAGGGAGAAACACGTTCACTTGCAAACTGTTCATTTTGCACAGTTTGTGATCTTGTCTCGCACTTGTCTGCCAACTCCATGTGTTGGAACATTTTATGATTTCTCCACTGCTATTTCTAAGGGGTGGATGTGTCCTAGATTGACATGGGCGGGTAGACTGTGATTAGAGATGTTCCCTGGGAGATTAGATAATAATGCCCTGCATGGAGTCAGCAATATTTATAGAAGTCCAGATAGTTTATAGAAGAGTATCATTCACTAAATGACAGCTTTAGGTTTTTCTAACTCTTCAAAGAAATGCCCTGCAAGCAACAGCTGTGTCAAATCTAATATCATAGAAACAACCAGTGATGGAAGTACAGGCAGTGGCTTTATTAAAAAAGTTCCCATGGACCCTCTAACGTCAGCCACTTCCTCTCCAAACATAGCATCTCATACAGTCATGTAGAACCTGATGGCAGTTGCTTACGCTGAGGGTTTCTCCATTTTAAGTCTATTTGGCAACTGGATGCTCCACTGCTGTCCCCCTTCCTCTTTCAGGATGATGGTAAAGGGCTGTGCTGCCTGGACACCACCGACGGTTCGCTCAGGCTGTGAGACTCCCCAGCCACCGACTTCCTAAGGGTACGAGTGCAAAGGACACATGTTTGAAGACACCACGGCTCCATACCAAACAGTGAGAGATAAAATGACAAAACTTTAAAGGGATCCCTGACTAATTTTAGACCACGTCTTGCTCTTTTTTTTTTCTTTTTTTTTTTTTTTTATCCAAACCACAAACCAAAACTATTTTGGGTATGTCCCCAGCTCATTGTGGATTACAGTGTAGTGATTCTCCAAGCTGTCATGTTCATCCAACATCAAGGTCTTCAGGATGCTCACTTTAGTTCAGAGCTCAAAGCAACATAGCTATGTTGCCTGAGCTGATGGACCCAGATTCTTAGCAGGGCTCGATGTGTTAGCACACTTAGCATGGTGCAGCTGTGTTGCCTCTGATCCCTGAATAGAATCAGTTTTGTCCAGTGAGGATGCCAATGCAATGCAAAATATTAAACAATAAAAAGATATCCTCAGGACATTTTGAAAAAGGCAAGCCCTGTTTTTATAAACTCTTGCATGGTATGAGGCATGGCATATATGTATGATAAGGCAGTCACTGCTGTTTTGAACTCACACCTTGAGACAAAGAAATGCACTGAGACAATATGCAATAAACAAGTAATTGGAGAAGACAGATGGATATTAACTACATATTTTTCCTGAGGGGTAGGTTTTATGAGTCTTGTGACATCACTCAGTTCAAGGACCTGGAAAATATGCTGCAAAGTGCTGGCTGCCTTCTGTCTGGGAAGCCTCGAGATAAAACAGGGGAAGAGTTTGTGAGGCACTTGGGTGCTTTGGACCAGGGTTAACACAGGTAGAGATCTTTCTCTGTATGCAGCAGCACCTCGCAAAGGGTGTCTCTGAGAGGCCCAACAGACAGGCCAAGGCTGACAGGTTTCACAGAATGCAGAGCTAGGCTCTCTTCTGGACGCTGATCTGCTAGCCCAGAGGCCAGGTCTGAAGGTTCAGCTCACTCCAGTAAGGTGCACTGAAGTTCATCAATGTGAGGAGGGGAACCCATGACCAGTGAAGGTTCCTCTTTGCTGATCATGTGCCACCTCCACATGCAGAGGAAAAAGCAGGCTGGTGTAAGGATTCATAGGATCTTTTCTGCCTGTCCCACTGCTGGGCCTCCTCCAGTGCACCTAAGCAGGGAAGGACAATGGAAGCACAGTGCCCTTTCCAAAGTGAAGAGGGAAGGGTAGCCAATGATCCTGGTTTTGCAAAACTGTGTAGCAGCAGAATACTTTTGGGGAGTTACTCAAAGGTCAGGGAAGAACTTCCCCTTTCCTCTGCCTAAATTCCTCTTCAACCAGCTGACCTGAACTTCATACAAGAAGAAGAAAATAAGACTATTTAATAGGATGATACTCACATCAAGTGATGCAGAATATTGTAATTTGGATGATGCATCTTTATACCACTTTATTAATTGTATTTCTTCCAAAAGTCACTATAAATAGCCTAATTGCATTAATCTCAAATGACAGTCTTAAATAATATATTCCATAAATCAAAATCAAAACCAAAAGACCTCTAGCTACTTGCACTGAACATGTCTTTTGGTTGTATTAGTGATTGATAACTATGCCCTGAGAAGGAAAATAGAAATATTAAAGAAAACAAGAGCAGCATTTTGCAGAAAAATAAGAGAAAAACAAGGTTTGAAAAAAACACCATCCTCAGAATCTGTTTCTGGGAGACATTTGAAAGGACAGCATTTTGCATATCAGCTTAAAAGAGGGTGGTAAACATCATTTCCTCCTACTCTCTGTAGAAGTGCATCAGAGTATCTTAAATACTTTCTGACTAGTAATGGAGATCATACCCAGACGGCATTTTGAAAATGAAGTATTTCAACTGATTTTTGGAGACATAAACAAGCATTCAATGAGTGATAAGCCTACAGATATAAAATGCAGCAGTTTCAGAATGAGTAAAATGCCCCTCATGTGACTTCTTAAATATCATCTTCTGCTCTGCTTTTTCTAATGTTCTCCCTCTCTAGAGTGTGGGAGAAGCAATATAAAAAATTAAGGCCTGATCATGAAAACTTTCATGTGACTAATCACTGACATGAGTAATCATATCCATTATTTGAAGTTTAACGGGCTTGACACACTCCTGCCCAGGAAAGGCCATTCTCCTTCCATGACAAGTGGAGTTGGGAGGCTGAAGGCCTGAAAGGTCAGGTGTCTTGTTCCTTTGGATTTCAGTTTAGGGATTTATCCTGAGGAATAGTGGGAAGGGGACAGGATGGAGGAATCAGCTGTAGTAAAGGTGGCTAGAGGAAAAGTTCTTCATTTTTCCTCCAGCTTCACAGAAGTTCCCCAAAGAAGTGAAGTGGAACAAGAGCTGTGCTACTTCCATTAGCACAGCACGTGCATGGAGGGTTGTTTTCAGGCCTTGTACTCCAGGTGCCGGTTTTAAGTTGACAACCACTGTAGTGGCTACAGGACAAGAAAACCATGAATGGTGGTGCAAGCTTCTGCTTTTCAAGGCTGACAGAGTGCCCCATAGAATCAACAGAGAGGTCACCAATGAAGCACTGTATAACAGGTGGTCTCTGCATGGCCTCAGACTCCATTAGGACCTTGACTTTCTGAAATCTCACAAGCTCACAGTCTAGCAGGTAGTGAGGTAGATGTAGCCATGCTGAAATCTCTTTCTCCATTTGTCACTCCAGAGATGGCCTCTGTCTGAGTGAGACTGAGCTGGGCTGGTGGGACTGTTCATGTGAAGAAAGCTGGCCATGATCTTAAGCGATTTGCAGGAACCAGCTCAATTTCTGTTCTATTTCCATCTGGTTATCTAATCCTTGTAAAGTCACCAGGTGAAAGGAAATGTCAGATCATTCCTATGTGAAAATCCTTTCTTATTTCTCAGAGGATTTTGCAAGCACTGAGCAGTTATCTAGGTTAAAGGAAGTGAGGGGACTATGAAAATATCTTTGCCTTTCAGAAGGAAAAATAGCAAACGAAAGAAGCTGAAGCTTGTGGAACATTGAGATGATTTTCATTTTGAGAAATAATGTCAGTGTAATAATGACCTGGTCTGTCATGCAACTGCCATACTGTGTTTAATATTAAAGTTATATGATAATAGCAAAATATATGAATAATGTTTTGATAGACCCTGGGCCTCATATCTAAATGCTGCAATATGTCTTGCTGCATGATAAATGTCAACCCCAATTCACGAGAAGGAAAAGCCTTTCTTCCTTCAGCATGTTATGTTTTCAGTAATGTAAACCTTTGAAGAAGTGTTTATTTTTGTCATTCTGAGACCATTTGTCTTAGACAGGATATGAAATAGAAAACCAATATACCAGTTATCACCCAAAACAAATAATCCACATCAAGCCAAACAAAATATTTTGTTATTTAGTTAGAAGTTGCTTTATCTTTGTCTTTGACCATTTGCACTTTCATCAGGACTGTACCTTTTGAAGTGTTCTCTACTAATAACAGGGAAAAACTGGGTCATATGTCTGCTCCAGAAGAAAATACCCTGCATTTCAGACACCATACATTTGCTCATAGTTGCTTACAGGAACTAGAGATTCCCACTAGGCTTGAAAAAAAAAGCTTTATTAAAAGATGTTTCAAGGACTCAGATGACGCTAATTGCCCAAGAGGCACAGGGAGCCAAGTAAAAAGCAGGTCTGTCATAGGCAGCCATCACACCTAGTCATTGTGTTCCCTGTGACTGAAGAGCTGATGACACCAGACTCTTAGGAAATTCAGCACCTGCAAGCTTGATGAGGTAAGACAGCAAGTTTAATCTGCATTTAATGAACAATTCAGGAATAACTTTAAAAGCCTACCTTTAAGGTAGCATGGTGTTGACAGAAATAGGTACACGCTCTATGCACATCTTGTGACCTAGTTAATTATGGGTTTCTGAAAAAGCTATTACACTTCTTCCATGCAGTTTCAAAATCTGTTGTTTGCTTGTTCTGCCAGCTAAGAAGAGCTAGCATTTTGTTAAAACTTAGGCTACTGTGAAAGCAAAGGCTAGAAAATAATGAGAGAAAAAGGAAAACTGACTAAGCTTGTTATTTCTGCAGTGCAGTGTAGGCAGACAGATATTTATGCCTCCATGGAGCCCCAGTGTTATTAGTGTGTATTCACAGCAGTGTCTGCTAATCAGTAAGAGGATTCTGAACTGCGTTAGTCCAAACACCCCAAGTAAAAAGTGCTAAAGACACACAAGTAAATGCAAAGAAATAACATGGTCAAATCTAAAATGAAGAGTAGGACATTTTCATTCTTTTTAATCGTGATAGCATTGTCTCCTAAGATAAGGAAAAATAACAATTTTGTTTTGAGAGGTGGTTCTTAGATATATTATTTTTCAACTACAAATCATTTGTGAATGTTGGCAACACTGCAAAACATCACAAAGGGAAAACTATATTGACATAACATCATCAAGGTATTGGTCTTTCTTGCAGTTTGAAAACCCTCCAGCAACTTCCTTCTGATTTAACAGGAAAAAATTGCTCAGGCATATCTAAAGCTGACTATATGTCAGACAGTAGGGAAGTGAGCTGTTCAAGAGGCAGATAATTATCAGTCACATTTCTCAGGCTTTTCTTAGTACCTTGTTCATTCTGTCCTTCATTCAGCAGGTACCACAGATGCTTTTCTGCCTGCACCTTACTTCAGGTCTCATACAACAACCCTCACTTTCCCAACTCGCACAGCCTCCAGCACTTGCCTCCATCCTCAGTTAGGACACCAGTATGGTGATCTAGACCTACCACATACTCTCAGTATGGATTCCCATCTCATGTTCCTTATCTCAAAAATACAGAGCCTGGGATAACCAGGGCACTGTGAAACAGCAGTTGAACTCTGTGTGACAAGAAAAAAGCTACTGCCAAAGCAATATAATGCAACCTACGGCAGAGCAACTGAGAGACAGCAACCTGCTCTTTTGTCATGGTTAGCAGATTATGATTCTCCTGTTTGTTTTGCTCTGGTTTTCTGTTTTTCTGTCTAACTGAGTTTCTTTAGTGCTCTGTACAGCAGTGTGGATAAAATCAAAGCGTTTGGAATAGCTATTACCTGCATTTTACAATGGAGGAAATAAAAGCAAACACAAATAAAAGTGTTCTCCAAAGTCATACTCTGTACAATCAGAAATAAAACCCAAGGCTTATACATTAACTATGAGCCTATTCTTACTTCCCAGCAGTCAGAAATGAGCTACTGATTACAAGCGCAATAGAGACATGCTTGAGAGAGTGAGGGCTCCCAGCCCTTTGAAGCAGCCAAGGGAATCTAGGTTAGACCCAGATAGTAGCACCACCACCCATGAAGCCTCTTCTTTAAGCAGTCAGCCTTGCATCACAGAGCTTTTCTCCTGCACGCTGCTGTATATACCACCAGACTGGTGATGACTATGACTCAAGATCTCTGCAGACTTTTAAGGTTGAAAATATCCTCAACAGCTTCAGTTCTTGCAAGGCATTTTAAGACGTAAATGAAACCTGCTGCAACAAGCCCAGTCTGGATATGCAGAGTTGACAAAAGTGGCACACTGTGCAGTATTTCTGTTATAAATCCTCCATTCCAAGGGACCGAACTGCAACTGTAATTAATCACTGCAGGATGGAGCTAGGCAGGAGAGCGCTGCAGGCAAGTACATATTATTTTTCTTTCAGCAAATCTGAAAATATTGCAGGTCTGTGTGAAACACCGGGCAGATTACTCCAGGGCCTTGAGCTTATTTCATTTTCCACGTTAATAAAAATAAATTTAGCAGCAAAAACTGGCATACAACTGGGATTCGCATCAATGAAATTTCACCAAATAAAAATGCTACGACCGAATTAGAGCCTGACTACCTCTGTTTGCATGTCTCAGTCAAAAGTCCTTTATTTAGCCCCCTCAGTTATGAGTTCTGTAGGGGTTTTTTGCACACAAAATCTAAGCTTTTTCACATGACCATAAACTACACCAATGCCACAGAATTCCTTCACAGAGAGCCATTTGTGGTGCTTTGTGAGTTTGGGTTTTAAAATGTGGTCTGGAAATGCATACACCTTGAAGTCAATTTTATGACTGTGGCTCTGTGTCTGCTCCAGCTCCTGCTGGTGTTTTTGGAAGGAACTGTACTGTCAATTATGTCTGTCAATATGTTTTTCAGTGTTTTTTTCCACTTAACCCTTGCTGGTCATCTGTAACTCCTTCATCTAGACGACCTAGCTAAACTTCTTCCTACAACCACAGCATCAAGAAAAAGAAAAACATTAGAAGATACTCTGCACCCAGTTCAAACCTGTTTCCCAAGGAGACGGCATGCAGATTCATGTGAGATTTCATTCTTAATTGTTCTGGATAGAGAGAAAAACTCTGGCAAGTGGACTGATGGCAAAATAACCATGAGACAAATGCAACCCAGATGGTGTAAGCACAAGAGACACTTGATCTGTTGTATGGCGCATAATCAGACACTGTGGAAGAAGGTGATGGTCGACTTTGTGATTATTTATAACACGTCAAGATAGACCCTGGAACTGAAGCAACCACAGCCTCTGATAGGTGCTATACACTATGGACATCAGCAGCTGTAACCATGCACCAGCAAGTCTTCTATCACTGTTAATGTGCTGTTTGTTTCATTTTATAGAAGACTAAGTGTCACAAGTCATGTTCCTTATCCCTTTTCTTTTGATAAAGCTCAAGCTTTGTTCAACAGGTTCATAGCACCCAATGAAAACTCAGTAATTCACATTTTATCTATTCAAACTGAAGGGCTTGTTCTAATTGGGACTCTGGCAGTGTCAATCCTAATACTTTCTTATGCTAAAATATTTTAAGTGTTCATCCATTAACATGTGCTGAAGAAAGCTTGGAGTTTATAAACTTTAAAGGGATATTATGCATTATACCTCTTTTTTTTTTTTTCATTTAATGCTCGATACCTGGGCTTATTATTGGCTAGGCTATGGTTTCATCATCGCACTGAAAGCAGTAGAAGAATAACATACACTAGAAAGAGTGTTTAATATATGTAAGTTATACAATAAAAGCTCTGGAATATAGCAAACCAAGCACAGAGGCACCAACTCAAGAAAGAAAGATGGCAATTAACTGCATTACTTTAAGTAACTGACAGGAAATTTGCTACCCTGAGATTATTCTTTTTGGCCATAAAGATAAAACATTATCGTGTTCTGAAAAACTCAGGACACTAACTTTCAGCAGTTCCTCAGTACTTGATGGTGTTCATCCTAGAAATCAAGAATACAAGTACAAAGGACCTTCATATGCTATCAGTGTTTAAGAGGTTGCCATTGACTCCAGTAGGAAATCTGTTCTAAAACCAGATAGCATTGTATTGCTCAGTGTATTGAGCTGATAACAAAATAGGTAATTTATCGTTGAAAGTAACTACTTTTTTTCCATACTACTTGTCCTTATCTCTTAGAAAATGCACAGGCTGAAGTAACTGCTGAACTGGGGTTTGGTCATGAGCAATGGAGTCTTGTAGCCCCTGCTGAAAGTTACTAGCTTAAATCCAATCGAAATAGAAAAAACAGTAAGATGAGAAAAAAATATTGTTTGTTGCCCAGACAGGCAATGGAAAACATTTTTTGTCATCTTACTGTTTTGCAGTGTCCTCTTTATCACTGTAGACTAATACCTATAATCGCATTCAACTTTAATTCAAATCTATGGTGATGATTCCTGAGGTGGTATGGGGACTGAGGTTCTAATCAAGAATTCATTACAGTAAGCAGACTTGTGTCCTCACCCTGCATGAACATGGAGAGAGGTTCAACGCCTGCTTTCTTGAGGTGAACATAAAATCAATTTCTAACAATACCCTTTGCTCTCAGAATCCCGTTCAGACTTCATGGACAGTGAAGCTTTCCAAGATTAGGTCTAGTATCTTCCACTAGTACTACACTAAAACCAGTTTCCAGGTTTTCATAGCAAAAAGTGGTGGGAGTAAATTACTCTCTGTAAAATTGAACGTGATGAGGCATGTGAGGGCTTTTAAAAGGGCTTTGAATCATCTTAGTCATCTTCCCACTTTCCCCACTGTTTGGCAAAGGGTACAAGACGTCTCTCATTTCTAAAGGTCTGTTGCAGGCTGCCTGCTATTGCTTGTGATTCAGCCTCCTTTTTGCAGACATTTTTTTTGCAGCCTACACAGCAGGAAGGCTGTGAAACAACTTCAGTTCACTCAGTCTCCCAGACCTGAAGTTGATTGGCAATTTTCAGAAATCTATCACTGCAGAAATCATTAAAAATCTCAGGGATGTTGTAAAGGATTTGCTTAATTTTGCTACAGGAATAAAAAGCCCTAACAAAAACAACAAAAAACCCCACCCCAACCAAGTAATACAAGGTCAATCAGCCATATTTGCCCGTATTTCTCTTTATTTCTCTTTCATATTCAGCAGTGGTGAGAATGATTGTTAGAACTAGTAGCTCTAGCAACCGCAACCATCAGGTTGAGAGCTGACTAACAGTATCTCAAGGTATAGCAACTTTACTCACAGTAGCAAAATATAGTAGTATAGTAAACAATTTATAGTTTTTTTTTCTCCGTCATTTTTTCTGCAATTAAAACCCCCAAACATAAACCATTACATAGGGCCTAAATATATGGGGTTTTTATCAATTTGGGCAATCAGCCCTGCGATGGTCATAACGCTTCCACCTGCAAGAAGAAAGGGATGTTTTCTTTGGATGTTTCAAACAATGTAGATTTTCTGGTTATGGGCAAAATGAATTAATATAACACATTTGGAATCATTTTGGTCCAGCTAGAAACAAAAGTATCACTCAATGGCTTACTGTGAATTTACTGGGATATATTTATCCATTATAATGTTCTGGAAGTACTTATTAGTTTGATTATGTTAATATTTCATTTTGGTTTTGCCAGATGGAGGTTCAGACATGCAATATTTCCTGAAGCTAATATGGGATACACCAGAGTGGGGACTGAGACACTGTCTCCATGGTTCATTGGAATAGAAAACTTCTGCCAGCCACAGAAGTGAGAGAGAATTGTGGTGTTTTAATGAGAGGGATTGTACTCATGTTTAGAATGAAACAGAGGTTCTATTGCAATTTTCAAGAGAATAACACTCATAGTTTTATGGGAATAGTGACAACTACTGGATACCTAAGTTTTGTAACTTTTCTTCTTTGACTTAGCACATAAATGAAGATATACATGCCCATCCTGTCTACAGTAGCTCAACATATAATTGTAAGTCTTACATAAATCAGCACAAAAAAATGTCTACTTCTAGAAATGGAATAATCACAGAATGAAATGGACACTACAGATTGCAGCTCAAACAAACATAATGGACGTTAAATAACTGCAAGTTTTGCTAGTATTGCTCATTACATTTGTTTTTAAATTCCTAATATATTGGGCATTCATATAAATATGCTTCAGATATTTTGAAATTTTGTCATATATATTACACCATGAGTTACACTTTTGGGGTCCCTGTACTCCCAGTCTGGAATTTTAATTATTCTTTTTATTGACCTTGGAAATCCTCTTATGTGCTTTAGGCAGTGTCTACAAAGGTCAGCCTCTCACTCAATCAAATTAACATCTTTTGTTCTGTTTTGAAGCTTAGAACATTTACATCTTAAAGACAGCTACATCATCAATCCTGAGGCAATATCCCAGTGAACACACCCTCTACGTCCATTATCTTTGGGGGCTGGGAAGGGTGAAAGGGAAGTTATTTGCCTTCTGTGGTCTAATTCTACCTGAGCTTCATACACACAGGATGCACCATCCCTTGCCCCTGACCATCAGGCAGAACAGAAGCAGATGTCGGAGAGCTGTGTTTCACAGCTGATCACACAATATAAACTAATCTAATCTCTAGTCTGGATTCTGAACCAGGGCTATATTTTGACATGGCCAAAACTCACTGACCTATGAGATCTGCTCTATGAGACTGGACAAAACATTCTGGGGGAGAATGGGGGAATGCCCCCCCCCCCCCCCCCCCGCCCCAACCCAGATGACTGTATACTGCCATTTAACTACTTGATTCAGCACCTACATCCAGACAGTCCCAAGCGGCTCCAGATTTGTCACCCAACTTTGAATACCTCTGGGAAACATAATGGCCAGGGACCTCAATATGTGGCAAGACTCCAGGCACAACCACTTCTCAGGCATGGTCACAGTGGCTCCTACTCAGAAAAAAACCTGTGACTGAGTGGCAGAGAGAAGGCTATCTGAGAATTCCCTCAAGGCAAGGGACTTCCCAAATAACTCATTGCTTCTCTTAGGGCCCTTGAGAACAGCAAGGGGATGCCATAACCATGAGCATGTCTTTGCAGGGATTTTAGTTGAAGAAAGGTCTGCCACTATTTGCAGGTATTAACTCATTAAATGATATTGGCACTAATAGGAGCCGATGCTCATCCATGCAAGAGCATGTGTAGAAAACAGCACGGGAGGGGGCAAGTCTTGTTTCTTCAGAAAGGAATGCTCCTAAAAGTAAGATTACTTCATGAATCAGGAGCTACAGATCATATGAACAAAAATATTGTCATTAAATGAAGGTCTGCCAGCATTGTAGCACCAGGATTCAAGACAATTGCCTTTCAACATATCTTATGGGCTGATTCTTTCCGTAAAATTAGTGCTAGCCTAGGACCTTCTGTAAAAACAAAACAAGCTGCTTCTCATCTCTCAAAAGATGTCAAACATTTATCGAAATCTCCATTTACTTAGCCACCCACAGAGAACGACATACAGGAGATTTTAGTTGCTGGTTTGACCTTGACTATTTAATGAGACGTATAATGATGCCATTGCAGCAAACAGAGACTGGCAGAACAAATGCAAGCAGCCACTAAGATCTCTCATCTTCAACAAAAGTGGTGGTAGGGGGAAAAAAAGGGTACTCTTAGATGAAGGAAACAAGTCTCAGCATGTGGGATCAACATATGGTGGCAGAAGATATCAGATGCCAAAAGGAGAACTATAGCAATTTACTGGTCTATTTCATGCCATACTTTTTTCTGTGTAAAACACAGGGAACCTCCATGGTGCATGGCAGCTGGTAGCAGCAAACTTGATATTACTCAAAATAAAAGGCATTTGAGTAGCTTTGTCCCTTCTTTTATATCTTTGCTGTTACTTATGTCTGTACAAAGCAAGTGTGTTTTACTCACAAAACACAGCCATTTTGAGATATTTATTTTTAAGAAGTATATGTTTATCTAAGGCTATGGCAGTGAAGGAAAAAAGCCCTTTCCAAAAGCAGCACAGTGTTAGAGATCCATTAAGCTTGATATCACATAAAACTGCAAGATGTGTCTCCTCAGAAGACAGGATTGCACTGTGGCCTTAGCTCTCTGTCTGTGGAAACTGTAAGGAAACTAAAAATAGTTATGGTCTCTTAGGTTTCTTTATTGTACCAAGTGACAAAGTTTACAGTACACAAGTACAGAGGGAGTGGGATGCTTTCCCTACTTTCTTTTTTTTTTAAGATTGCTTCTTTAGGAGGAATATTTGTCACAATCCTGCATGTGTCTTCACCCCAAAGTTTTCACCTAGCCAGAGGTGAGGACATATGCCTGCCATCCCAATTCCCTGTATGCCTAGTCACGTGGAGAGGCAGAGATGCCCAGCAATGTCATATTTTATACACGCTAAAATAAATTTCAGATGTTGAGCGCTTTTAAAACACAGGCATTGTTGTTAGGTAGTTAAGCCTAACTGCTCTTTGTATTCACCCATAAAGTCAGGCTGTGTCATTTAGATATCTTGGGAGAATTGCATATGGATGAGGGATGTGGAGGTGGAAAGGTCAACTGGTTTATAACTCGGGTCAAAGAGGCATTTTCGTGAATGGGAAGGGCTGGGTTAAAGAAAGTTCACAGTGTGATAGGGAAAGGGGACTAGTATCCCTGAGAGATGAACATATGTTCAGGGTAAGCTAGTGATAAATAATTCCAAGATAAAAACAAAGGTTTATTTTTCATAAAAAGACCAAATAAACTCATTTTTTCAAAAAAATCCACTTTGATTATCAGTTTCATTAAGGAACACCTCTAATACAGAGGTAGTTCACTAAGAAGTGATGGAGAAGGTAAATTCACATTGGCTATCTCTTCTGATCCCCCCCCCCACACACACACATGTGAATAACATCAAGGAATACTGTCTACACCAGATGAACTCTCCCGCTCTATCTGACTGCACAGCCAGACACAGTCTACTAAAAACATGTTTCTAATGGCCAGAAAATAAAATGGCTTCAAAGCAGAGCAGTAACCCAACTTGTAGGCTATGCCAAACCCATAGGAAGCTGGTGGACTTCCTAACAGGATAAGCCAAGGGCACCAGGTGTGGACTAAGAAAACCTACCCTGGAGTACCTTCTCTCTCCAGCCTCTCTGTGCAGACCCATCTTCATCCATTCCTTTTGAGCCTTTCCCCCAGTACCAGACCTCTTCCATGCTACAGCACCAGTTTAACATCGACTTTTCTCTCCATATCTATTACTCCTGAACCCACTGTACTCATCTCTGGGAGCAGCACGTAGTTTATGGACACGTTTGCAGACAAGAGCTTACCCAAATCCCGGTATTACTGAGCTATCTGAGGAGATCTCCTCCAGGCCAGCTTCCGCCAATGTATAGTAGCTACTTTAACCTGGCCCTTGGGAAATGGGGTCGGGGTCTACCACCTTCTTGCTCCTCTTGAACAGGATTGGAAGTAACATTTCTAAGAAGCCCCTTTTGTGTGTAGGCTGTAATCTCTTACAGGCACAAGGAGCAGAAAGCGTGGAAGCATGCCTTATATGTCTTTTCCTTGCACAACTCTGTAAGCCAAGCCAAGCCACAGAGATATTTTTTTCTTCTTGGCCTGCATAATTTCACATCAACACTTTTCAACAAACATTACCAGACATACATTATTTCTTCTGCAGTAGAAACTGAAAAAAGATTTCCATTGTAAAAAAGATTTTTACAATTAATTTTAGTTACATTTTTTCCCTGATACCCACTTAGCACCCCAAGCTGTTTCTGTCACTAGAATAGCACCATCATGGCCTCGCCTTCATGTCACAGTCACTGTGTATATCTCCATGGACATTTTACAAACAAACAAAAAAGAAATATTCTGATCATTTCTGTCTGTATTAGTGGAATTAAGAAGTGCACTTAAAAAGCATGATTAGAAACTATTTTTTAAACCGACTTCTATGAGTTGTTGGGTATTTTTCCTACAGAAGAAAAAAATCTTAGAAGACAGGTGATATAACGTTAAGGTAGAAATGTACTGTACTATCACAAACTGCATGAAGCAGTTAATAAGAGGGTTTATTAAGAGAGCTGTTATAATGCAACTGCCAGGGACTAATGGTGCAAAAATACTGAAATGAGTTTCCCTAGTTAAAGTGTTCTCTGTGCAGTCTGGATAATAATTCTTAGGCCAAAGATTATTGACAACACAGGGATATTCTCCTGGATTTGATAGTTCCTCATGAAACCTCTGTATAACTTTCTCCTGGAAAAGTTTTCTTATTGAAATATTTTGGTTGTCAGCCCAGTGGCCGAGATCCTTTGGAGTTTAAGAGTCTAGTGATAATGTGATCAGCTGCATTGTTTATTATCTATTGCACAAACCACCCAGAAGACTCAAGTCATAGTCAAAAAATGGAATATTTCTTAAAGAAATATTTAGATTAGGCCACCTAAAGCTAAATATATCTTCAATATGTATGTTCTTGACTTTGAATTATGTATTTCCCAAAAAAGTGTAGACAGGGTTGCCACTTTTTTAAGCAGTGAAATGGTGCAAAGATGAAAACACACGATTGCGATTGGTAAAGCTTGATTACAAGGCTAGCTCCCTTCTTGAGGAATTCAGGACAAGCAAAGTCTTTATGGCTTGGACATTCTCCTCTCACCTTTACAGAACACCGAGATAAAGCATTGACGTTGCAATAGACAATGAACATTACCTGCCTATCTGACTCTTGTAGGGCAGAAAGTCCTTAAGGTTTGAAATTTGGGGAAGAATGACATGGGGGATTCCTGTTAGTAACACACAAGAGGCAGAGTTGTTTTCTTGTTTTAGAAGTGAAGATGCCAGAGGTTTGTTAAATCCATGCATTTCCAGGAATGGGAAGCCCTTGGTGGATGCTTCTCATGGGAGAGACAAGATATACTCACACGTGCAGCTGACCCCTAGGAAACTTTTCTCCTGCTCTGACATAAAGCCAGAAGGTTTCAGGGAATGTGAAAGCTTTTTTATTTTATTTTATTTTTATTTATAGCGTCTAATCAGCACGTACACCTCTGACAGAGGAAAAGGACCAGGGAGACTGGCTGCTTTTCTCTGTGTGCTGCCATGAAGTATCTGGACTTTGTTCAGGACAGTAACTACCAGAAACTCACAGGATCTAGCCATCCAGTGTAATTTACACTCACTCAGCAATGCATAAATTACAGAACATCTTACCTCATCCCTGGTTTTGACCTAATTGCCCACACCCTTTGCACGTATCTCAACTGACTTAGAATCTCCCACAAAGAGGGGGAAGGGAAGATTATAAACTGACTTTTCCACAGAAGAACGGCCTATCATGTGACTTAGTGAGCTCTAAGAACATGTAAAGACATATCAGATTATAATGGTGTATTTGAATATTTCCATGAGAACATCTCATCCCAGCTGATCTAGAATACTTCCTTTGGGGGAAAAAAGATCTCAGCCCTCTACAGAATGAAAGAAAATGAGCACTAGGGCAAAGCAGCAAGTAAGTCAGCACATTTTTGTCAACCTGCAACAAACTGAAAAATGGCTACATTTTCTGTGGTAAATTTCATTTGGAGAAGAAATCAAGGAAAACCAGAAGCCTCTTAAAAAAAATTTACAAAAGTGAAACTTTTGTCTTTTTGGTGCTTCAGTTTATTATTTTAAAAAGTTCCATGAATTATGAGATGTTTCATAGCTGATATTTCCCTGCACCCTGCTGTTCTTTAGTTCCTGGGCCAGTTCTACTGCTGGGTGAAACAGAAAGATATCTTGGAGCCAACACTGCTTTGCACAGTGACTCACAAGCTGGAATAGCTAAAAAGAGTTCCACAATTTATTCCTGGTCTTAAATGGAAATTGACTTAAATTCTTTTGATCCAACTGTTGCTGGAAACCTCCCCTTGTGAGCCCATCATTCACACTTTTTGTCTTGTGCATTTATCTCAATGTTGTTACAAGCAATAATCACTGAATTAGGGCATCAAATGCATATTTGAGGGAATCAGACATTCAGAGCATTTAAAGGTGGCTTTCACTTAGCAAATGAACTGATTCCAGGTAACAGAGATTTCGTGGAATTTTAGATAGAGTTGGCAGTTCGAAGTCCAAAGTGTTCTATTATAGAGGGTAATATATGGAAAGCAGCCTGTCAAGAAGGGAACAGACTTGGAAGCAACCAAATAATGTTATTCCATCTCTCTGGAAAAAGAACCTCAAAATTACCTGCCCATCAGAACAGTTAAAATAATTCTGGATTTTAGGATTAATACAGCAGAGCTTTTTGGTTATAAATATTGCAAAAACACCCAATACACTTAGTAGAGTGGCTCTGAACACATAGCAAAGTACCAAGACACATTAAAAGCATCATCCTTTCAGGCTACATGTTCCCTTATGTCATTAAATTCTTAATCTATTTTAAATCTACCCACTCACTGCCAGTCTGCAATACTTCTTCAGACAGCTTCCCATTTGTAAGATGATGTCCTGAGAACCGACATCAATGGAAAATGCAAGTATTCAGTTCTTTGCCAGATTTAGCCACACACTGCTCAACAGCCTTTTAGAAAACATGACCTTTTTTTTTTCCACTACAGCTACTTCACCTAAGATGGCATATTTCATACAATGAAATTCCTAGAATTTCAGCTTCTAGTCCTGGGGTAAATTCAACATCCTTGAGAAAGAAACAACAAAAGGTTAGTGATTCTGCAAACAACTGAGTAATTGAAAATGAGGCATGGATAAACTTTTTTATTTGGCATATGTGAGGAGTAAACAAATTATAACTGAGGAATAAACTCTGCTAGAGTGGGTTCATGTTTGATTTAACCTTTGATTCCAAATATATAAACCCTTTTGTGCTTCCTGCAATGAGTTCAGTAAGTTTCCACATAAATTCCTCTTCTGACCACACTTCTGCCTCGTGCTCCTCACCAGCCTTCAGAAAGTTTAAAAGATTCTTCTTCATATATCTTCATTCCCCAAACATCTCGTCTTCCATCCCTCAAAGACTATTTTATATTCATCTACTCTTATTTTGTCAGGAAGCAGAATAAATGCACATTGCAGATGTGGTGTTCCTTATTTTAGCTAGGGCCTCCAGTAGGGATAAATGTGCAAACTGGAGCGAAGTCCCAGGAGATGGTTGGTTGCAGTTTGCCAAACAGGGCTGTGTGTAGCACAGATGATTCACCCTGCTGATGCTGACTGTTTCCCAAACTCTGGGAAGAGTCAGAAATGGCATGGTGGAGGAGCAATTAAAGATAATATTCTTCTCTTTGATACAATATTTTCATATGGAACTGAATCATCCACTTGCAGATAGTTCTAAAGAGCTGAAATGCTTTGTTCAGGCTCATTTTCTAAATGAAAGACAGTCTTTTTTTAAACAAACATTTTATTTTCTCTCAATTTTATTTTTTTTTTTTTTATTTTGACAAGGACCTGTTTGTCTCCTGTTCTCCTGAAAAGCTGAATAACACTGAAAATGTCTAGCTCTGTGTCTGAACACTCAAAGACTTACAGTTAGGAAAGAGCTCCTTCCATGTGCGTGACTGCAGACAGTCCTGTCCAATGTGAACTTGTGGCCCGCTTGTGGCCACATTATTTTGTGACTGTTCAGAAAAGTGTTCTATACATAACCTTGAAACCACCAGCCTGGATGGCTTCAGACCAGTTGGCAATTCAGTTACATGTAACATCTACTGCAACGGCTCACCTGAAACTTACCAGGTGCGTAAGTATTATTTGACTAGATTATAAATACCAGCTCCCATTCAAGATTTCGGCTCCCTGGATTCATGTTACCTGAAAGGCAGTGTAAGTCTGACCACAATCTTTCGTGACAGCTACATTCATTGAAATAATGACACCATGAATCACAGGAGTAAAACCTGTATATACAAGATTCAGAGTCTTCTTGGCAAATGACCCACTGAGCTAACACTCACCTCTGGAAGACATCCAGAAGCACTGACATCTTAGCAACAATACAAAAAAGCAACCACTCTAGTCTTTTCTTTCCAAAATACAGCCATCTACAGTGGGAACTGAAAATGTGAGCTAGGCTCACAAGGAAGTTTTAACTCACTGTTAAAGGACCCAACTGCCAGGATATCTCATCCCTGAGTTACACAGCTAGTTGCACGCATTGATTCACATGCAGCGCATGCAAAACTGTAGGCTTTAGGCATATGATTCCCCCAAAAGCCAGCAAGTTAAGCAGGTGGCACGTGTTAGCCCATAGAAACTGATAAGATTAAGATCACATCTCTGTCCTGTGGTGAGTCCCCTACCACTCAACTTCACATTGATGTGAGGCCCTTGTGCCAGTTCTTCTCGCAAAGTAATGGCCTTAGTAATCACTTTCTTCCACAGATAGACTTATCAGAGTATTCACGCAAAAATAGTTCAGCTAGAATAGATTCATTCCTGTGCTATAAGGGGGTTGAACACATATTTTCCACTCCCAAACCACTGGAGCCAGTGCTATCCTGGGATGGAAAAGAGATGCTTTTTCTCAGTCGCTCTTGTAGAAGCTACATCCATTCTCATAGACTTATTAAATATTCATTGTGCCCTAGAAAAAATGCAAGAGTGAACATGTCACTATAGCTCACTGCTTTCTTATGATTCCCATCTGGGAGAAGAGAAGAATCTCACTTTCCACTCTCTCCTCCAATTCAAAATTTAAATATTTGAAAAGAAGTACTCTGTTCCATAAGAAACCTAAGGCTTAGCTACTTAATGTTAATCCCATCTTGTTCTTTCCTTCCACTGACCTAATGAATATTTAGTTATTCCTTGGAAAGTGGAAATTAAGAGAACTACACTGCAGCCTACTATCGGGTACTCTTGGGAAAATGTATTCTGGGCCTTGTTCCACATTCTGTGAGGGCTTAAACTGTTGAAGGTCATTAGAGTTCTGAAGTACTGCAGCTACCACCAGCCCCTATATTTTGCACAAGACCTTTTCTAATAAACGTGGGTGGAAAACGCTTGTCAATTGAGCAAGTGACTGGGAGAGGATCTCATCTGCAAAGCTGGAGGGAGTTATGCATCCACTGGCTCCTGAGAATTGGGTATGGTTAAAAATGAGGCATTTCCAGCATACTCAAAGGTAAAACGTTCGGGACTTCTCTAATGAGTACATAAGTGACTGTAGACATGGATGACTCCAAAATAAGGTGAAATATTGCATTTTAATGACTGAAGTAGCAAATCTCAGTTAATTTCTTCTGTACTATTCAGGCCAAGAGTCTTAAGTGACCATAGCTTGCTTATGCTCAGCATTGCAATGACAAGTCAGGAACTGTGTGCAGACGGCAAGAGAGAGTGTCCCAGGTGTCATCTCTCCATGGAATTACCACAGATTGCTCTGAATTGTCATTGCCCACACCTCCAATGTAAAGACACGTGTTACGAGATGGAGCAGGCATGGGGCTGTCCCTACCACACTGTGTGAGGCAGCCTGATGGGCCAGGTCACAGAGGCCCTGCAGGCACCCCTCAGGCTGTGGTAACTTGTACTAGGAGGAGCCACTTGTAGCACAGTAACACATCTAAAGAAACACTGGCACCTCCAAGAACCTTTCCCCAAATGCCTTGAGGAGTTTAACTAGCAGTTTCATATGCCAAGTCATGATTGTATTACAGGAGAAACTCAGAAAATAGCACATCTTTTTTGATCCTGCTGCCGAAGGAGGAGATGGGATATCTGGCAGCAGAAAGCTTCTGGTTCTGGCAGGAGGAGCAGAGCCAGGAGAGAGTCAAGAGCACTTGCACTAGACATCAGAGCTTTAAGTTGCTGCTTACTTTAACTTCAGTTCAGCTCAGCTCAGACTTGCAACATGCAATTAGAGAGGGGAACTGAAAATTCGTCCCCAGAAATCATCAGTGAGAAGATTACTTGGATAACAGGAAGTTCATTAAACACTCACAGTATTATAAACATGCAGTTTGTACAGCAAGAAAGAAGTTTATGCACAGGAAGTATAACAAGAAGAGATCCAGCTGGTGGTAAACTCAGTCAAATTCATGGAAGGGGAGAAATACAAAACCTTGGAAGAACATCTGCTCCAGTCCTTTGGACTGAAGCTGGTCAATGGTCTACACTAAGATAATTTCTGACAGATGTTTGTCCAACCCATCCTAAAAACCTCCAGTGAAGGAAACTGCACAACTTCCATAGGAGAATATTTTCAGTGTTTTAACAGCCAAACAGAAGCCTTCTCTTATACTCAGTGAGATCACTTTTGGTGAAATTTAAGCTAATTTATGTTTATTCTTACCCCATTGGCCCTGAAGAACAATTTATAATCATCTTCTCTGCAATAACATTCTATAGCAACGGAAGGGAGAAAAATGTTTCCCATCTTACTGGCATTAAGTAGAAGGAATAATTACCTCCCACATCATTGTCAGCTCTTGTGAAAGCAACCCAGAGTAAGATTTGCCCGATTAGCTACAGTGTGAGATTTTTTATTCATACTTAGTCTGTGATCTATGGCAACTGCAATTTTTTTCTGGTATCCTAAAGGAAAACTCAAAAATCTTGTCTTCCTCTGAAACACGTCTTGCATTCAGGTTGCATTGTTTTATTAACTAGCCAGTAAATAAAACTGTTAATCATTTAACTTTGCAGTATAAGGAAAAGTAGAAACCATTATAAGTATTCGGTCCTTAATCTTTCTAGAACAGATTTGCCCTTCTTTCATAAGAATGGAGCTCCCCACTGTGCTGGACATTACTCAGCATAAAGTCTTATGAAAATCAAAGGGTAAATTTTATTGTTACAAAACTTTTATTAAGGATGAAAGAATATGTGGATACTTACAACTTATTTATTTATAAAGGAAAATTAATTCATTGATACCAGAGGCATCAGCTTGTGTTCCCTTACTTTGGATAAGCTTAAGAAAATTGTTCCAATATGTCGTCCCACAGGAGATCATTAGTCACCTTCTCAAATGGAAACTTCTTAAAGAAAAAAAAAAAATTTAGACCTTCACTAACTCAGAGGTTTCAGGAAGAACTCATTTCTGCTTCCATAATCTGCAGTGATACAGAATTAGTCATCATGAACATATATACACTGTGATTTCCAAATGAATGCAAGAAAAACACAGTGTAACCAGTAAAAGCACTATGTTTAAAAATGTTACACTTAAAATACATTTAAAATAACAATACAGCAATGCCTGAGAATCCCACACTGTTTAGTTTTGTGATTAAGAAATATTCTGACCCTAGTAACATTTTCAATGTGTAGAAGAGTATTTAATGACTAAGAATGAATGATCACAAAGGGGAAAAAATAATGGCAAAAAGTAAGTTACTATATGATAGCCTGAAACAACTGTACTGATGTTGAAATTCCCATAAAGTACTATATATTACATCATGATTAAAAATAAACAGAATCAAGTTCACATCCTTGTTAGAGCTTAAATAATATTTCCCTTTCATCATCTTTCTTTCTCTGTTACAATAAACATTCAGTTAGAGTGAACCTGTAGCTTCAGTACATCAATTTCCATCTTTTATAGAACTTGTTAAATGTTCTTTATTCTCCCATTTTTCTCAGTTGCAGAGTGATATTAGAAAAACACAGTAGAAGAGATAAAATAACTCTAAGAATTAGAAGGGTAAAACAGAGTTCGATTTTTATGTAAAAGAATTTTTGTGAGGTAAAAGTTAAAACAAAAAATTAGGAGTGTCTATGTTAATCTAGAGAAGCTATGTCATCAAAAGGAAGAATGAAAGTGTAGCGTTTGAAAATTTCCTGAATCACTTGTATTTTTTTTGGCAGGAGGCAAACAGAAAGAGACAGAATAAAATAAAAAACTTATTGAAAAAAACACATTCTATATGTTTGAATGTGTTTTGATGCCTCAATAATTTTCCTCTCAGCTCAGTAAATAATGGCTACCTACAAATAGGAGGAACCTTAGGCAATTAAAAGTGTAGAACACAGAAGACCTCATGTTATTGTTTTTACGGTTATATATATATATATATATATATTTCACAATATTATTAACAACCATGCTTTAGGGTTCATGAGTCCATCTTACAACTACCAAATGAATGTGATGTACTTTAAAATCAAACCCATTATTGAGTTAAAATCAACTATAAACATTTCTCACTTTCAGATGTTTTGTAAGATGCTTTAACATGGTTTGGTAGATCTTTCCTAGACCATATGTACAGCAAGTTTAATAAGGTACTGTAGGCTTTAAGAATGGGATTTGTCTTCTGGCAGAGGTTTGTTTTGTGTATCTATATATCACTATGATTTAATAAAATTCTCATTAATATAACCCTGTGGCATTCCTCACTGCAATATAGTCTTGTTATTACAGCAAGGAAACAACAGAATTGAAAATAAAGCTTTTAGGAAGACCTGAAAAATGTGTTGCTGTTGTCTGAAAAATGGGCCGTCCTCTGTGGCAGCTCAGTATAATGCATGGAGCTGAGCACTGTCTGACTCACCATCTTTAATTTCAGACTGATCAGACTAAAATCAGACTAAAAATAATTAATAAGAAAAAAAAGCTTCCGGTAAACACAATCCTGGATGCAAACAAAAAGATAATTTAAAGGAAAAGGTGAAAGGTTTATTAACTATGCAAGATTCTTTTGAGGAGAATTTGGTTCTTTGCATGTTATTTCTCCACCAGCCTGCACTGCTTTTAGCGCTGGCTTTTTCAGTTCCTTCAGGTCTCGGCCCGCCACCCCACCTGGTCCCCTCCTGCCTTCCCTCAGCCCCCTTGCCCTACTATTCCTGTGCAAATCCGCGTGCCTCTGGTCAGCTGCATGCCAGGCTGTGCAATGAAGTGGCTTAGAACACGGCTAGCAAGTGGGGAGGACCAAGGCAGTGGGACTCAGACCAGCTTCGGTTGCCCAGACACAGCAGTATGGGTGCTTGGACACCCTGCTTTCCCCACTGCTTCCTACTGCATCTTCCATGGCTGGTGGATCAGATGTCCTGGTCCGTCTAGAAGACAAGTGAGGGGGTCAGCTTGGATTTCCACTAATGACCAAACAATAGAAAACAGGTTGTGTGAATGTTTAATACCTCCTGGTGTTCTAGAAAGAAGTAAATGGGAGTGGGTAGAGGAGACATGTCTCTACAAGGTGCCTACTTCAACCCAGGTAATGGGGCTCTGCTGTAACCCTGGGAGATACAGACAAGCCATGGGAAAAGGACGGACAGGGGTGACGCTGCTCATCTGACGGACAGACATCCTTCTGCATGCAAACATTGCTACCCTTAAATCTAGGCTCTGCGTAGATTCGCAATATTTTTTTCTGCCATACAACACATCTTAAGAGAGACCAGCAGGTTCAATTTATGCTCTGTTCTGGGGTGTTGCACCAGTAAAAGGAAAATCACTGTAAGATGCAAGCCTAGGAAATGAAGTAATATCTCACTTGTTAAGAACTGGATGAAAAATAAGATGATAGCAATGTCTACAGTACATTTGCTTAAGAACTTTGGCTGGAACCTTGGCCAGTCTAGAGTAAAGCAAAGTCATTAATTTCACTGTTTTACTTGTTTTACACCAGAACAGAATCTAGAACTGTAGCTCCTTACCACAAAACACCCAACACCCCAACAAAATTTAACAAAAGGCCTTTAGATTTCACTTTCTTGTTCAATATAGAGGAATATCTTTGTTGTATTTTGTCATGTTATTACTGACACTGGGAGACCATGTCTCTGACTAATAATAACCTAGGTACTATAATAATTTGTATACACATTATCTATGATGCTATACTGATACTAAATAGAATAGTCAGAACCTGCATTAGCCATATATATCTGAACATTCAAAGAGTCATATGCTTTGTAATCACAAATTAAATAGCCACATAAGAGTGTGGACCATAAAGATTGTGCTAATAAAATATGAAAATAACCCTTGGTCCTATCGCTTTCTTTGGCAATCTGCTTTAATCGTTTTATTCTTTAATCCAAAATAAACATGAACTTTTCCAGTTATCTGGCAGTTTGCTTCCTTTTCAAATCCTGGCAGATGAGGCTTGCTAAATACAAAGTGAGTCTGAAGATTGTACCTGGGTGAAGTGTCAAAGCTGGTTAAGGTCCAAATAGAAGGAGAAACAAATACTGAATCTAGTTCACAAGTTTAAATCCAGTGGTTGTGGCAGACAGATATTTATTTTGATAACCAGATGACCATTTATATCTATATCCAGGTGACAATGCTTATGATACATGAGCAAGGAGAACAGCAATGGTTCACAGCTCTGGAACGAGAAGTAAACCCAGTGAAAATATATTGAGCTATGTTGTCAGACATTACACATTACATGACAGCAGCCATGTGGAATATCTGGTAGAAAAAATGATTTATGGAGGCACACTATATGTTATTATTTATATTGCAATACTAGTTTATCTTTATGTAACTCCCTGATTCCTCAACTGCTAAAGAAAAGCAAAAAGCTTATCCATGCAAGTAAAAATTTTATAAATCCTGAGTATCATTAAACATGATATTCAACACACAGAACACTGAGCTTTAAGCTATTCTGGTAAACAACATCTTCACTGAAACTCCTGGGATCAGTACTTAATGATCTGAACTCTCTCAGCAGCTGATATGCTCTTGTTATGCTGAGTAGCTGACTCTGACTCCTGTCTAGCCTCACTCAGACCAATCTGTAGGCCAAGGAGGGACTACACCTTATAAAAAGTCCCAGTTTGTGCCCGTGGAACATTTCTGATAGGCTGCATTTCTTCAGTTACTCTCAGCTCATGGGGAAACTTTGAAACCCAGTAATATTTACTACATTCACCTTTCAGTAAGAAATCTCTCTTTTACTCATTGTCAATATGCTATTTTAGAATGCCATTGCTGCTTTGAAAACCAAAGGTGACAAGGAGAAAGGCAGGGGGAAGGTTTAAAGATCAAAGTTTAAGAATTCCCTATAGAAACCTTACTATTGCTGTTAAGAAATTGATTTCCACAGGAAATTTTTCATTTTCACCAGACCCCAATTTTCCAAAATACATTTAGTCGAGAATGTTAACCATCTAAGAAATGCACTGCCATTGCTGCTACCTAAACAGCATTAACAGAATTAGTTTCTTTGCAAGCTGTCATTCTCAGTGACACTGTTAAAACATAGAGTTTTCATTTAATATTTGGCCTGTGCATGTATTCCTGGTGGCATAGTCCAAATCATGATGGAGGCAAATGAAGCACAGAATGCAGGAAAGGTTGCATAAAGCTAGTAAAAAAAGCACTTTGAAAATTTTTATGTGGCTCTAACACTAATGAAGCACTGAGCTTTGCCAGCTACTACTTCATAAAATCCTTGATCAGCACATGCACGTGGATGGACACCTTTTCAAAATCCAGAAGCCTGCATTTATAGAGAAGAAAGTTTTGCAAGTTACATTAAAATCAATTTTAAAAGAAATAGAGAGTGCAAGCTAATCTGTATTAGTGTGAGGTATTCAGTATTCAGAAGTCTCAAGTGGTTACATAGTTGAGTCCTATAAAGGATGGACCAGAGGTGACATGATAAACAGAAAGCGGAATAGCTTTCTGGCTGATTCCTCAGGACTGTGCACCAGACGCATTCTGCTTTCATGTAATGCCACTTTCCAGAAAAAAAAAATATCCTTCTGAAGGCCCTTTATTTTCAAGTGTAACACTAATAAAGTCATCCCTTACTACATATACAAAGGCAGCTTCCCATTGTCAGTCAGTCTATATCTGCGTACAGCTGATCAGAACAGCTGCTGAATGCATGCATAATTTAGTGATAGATAGAATGCCTTAGTGCAGTAATGCCATTACATACCAATGCAATATGGGTACAGATGTAAACATAAGGATTCAGAGATACATATCCTACTGGAATTGTAACTAGTCATCAATAAAAATTATCAGATACATCACACAGTAAGAAGCAATGTATTGCTTTGTCACCATTCCTGGAGCATTTCCTGTAGCTCCTCTGGTACAGGGAACAGTTAGCAGATACTATACACCAAAGGACAGGCTGGGTGGGAACTACCTTGGTTGACATGCATATGATTAGGATTTAGAAAGTCAAAGTTTCATGTCCAGATCTGCCAGAGATTAGCTGGCATATGGAGGATAATTCAAGTACCTATTTTATGTTCCATTTTCTTCACATGCAAAAGTGAGACAGTACTTGCTGGGGGTAAAACACCCTCTTGGGTCACTTAGGCACAGCAATTCGTGGCTCTGTGCACGTTCAGAGCACCAGAGAAAAGACAAGGAGTTGAAGGGTCTGTTACATCCGTGCTGCTTTTCTCTTTAATGTGGGAGTGCTCTTGGGGATGGTGTTTATACCATACATTTGAGGAAAGCTCTGGAAACTACATAGACAATTAAAGTTTTCTTAGAACTCCTCTTTTCTGCCCTCTCAGTTCAGAGCAGATGTAGCAAATTATATTTCCCTTTCCCATTCCCAATGCACAGCAGAATTTACAATGTCATGTTCATGTTTACAGTATGTATATCCATTTAAGCCTCCAATATGCTGCAAAAGGGTCGCCAATAATAATGGAAAACTTAAAAAAAAACCTGCAGAAGTTTGCACTTGTAACTCTGGAAACCTTTTTTTGCAAATTGCCAAGTTTATATTGTGAACTTTATAAAAAGAGACCAGTTCTTCCATGAGGTGTAATGCTGACTCACACACTGCAGGATTACCGAGGCATTGCTTCCCTGGAGGATTAGTCAATCACACGGGGGAAACTGTAGGATATTTGTCCCTCCCTCTTCGTGACCATTCATGAAAACACCTACTGAATATTTTGCTGCTGCAGGCAACCTCTATGATCTGTGTTCTGACAGGAAGACACTTCTCCCCTTCTGGTTTAACTTTTTGAGCTTCAGAAATTTAAATGGCCTGAGAAACCTAATGAGCTTTCTATCTCTCCAAAATCTAAAGGAAGTCCATGACTATTGCTTTTGGCTGCTTCAGGCAAAAGGCTTCAGTAAAACAGCTACTGCAGATTGCTTTTAATTTACTTTAGACCGATGCTGACTGATGAGTTTCCAGTGTGCAAGTTTAAGCAATAGGAGGACAACAGGGAGAACAGAAACTTGCCTGTTACAGATGTATGTCAGATAGTAAAAAGATATAAATTAGGCTAGCATTATTAACTACCACGGAATGTGTTTGCAATAGGTGTTTGTTTATATTAAGGCTTTTCTCAGTGAACATGAAGAATTCAGACTTTCATTAATTGCAAAGTGATTTCTGAAGCTAATGATAATTAAAGTGTTGAAAGAAAAGGGCAGCTGATTTCATTTAAGAAAAATACAGAGGAACAAAAGGACTGACTCCTGGAAATTGCTTCTGTTTACAGCTATCAAAAGTCAGTCTTTGACACATGCTACGAAATGTTCATCACCCTTGTAGAATTAGATTTGACCCCCCCCACACCTCTTTTTATGGTTAGGAATTTTTAAGTGCCCAACACCAAAAGCATTTGTACATGTGATTATCTTTACATACATAAATAAATATTCAGCAATGGTGTTAATAATATATGCAAAATTATTTACATTGAAGGATCAGGAACTGTGTCTGTAGCATAAAGCTAACATTTAACTCCCCTGGAAAAACAGATTTCCAGTGGTGCTTACAGGCATTTAAAAAATAGTTTAAAATAATGCTGTCAATTTTACAGAAAATATAAGGAAAATATTATTTCTTATGGCAACTGTCCCCTTGAACACACCAAGCTCAGTGGGATTTCAAAACTACATGAACATTAGACCCAAAGGTTAATTCCAACACTCCAAAGCAATCTCTGTGGTCTTTCTTGCTCTGCACTATGTACAAAACCATCTAATTCCCACTGCCCCCACTCCTTCACTCTCAGATAAGTGCTGGAGACATTGTTTTCCTTTTTCCCTTTGCTCTGGAAGCCAGCAGCATCTTCTTCCCTGCCCAGAGACCTTGCCTGATGTTCAGGCACCTCAGCCGAGCTGCTGCCCTCCTTTGCTCCTCACCGGGCACTGGCTCCTATGGCTCTTCTAAGAATAGTACAAAAACTGTACTGAAGATCCAGTTAGCCTTAGGCCCTAGTTCAGACAAGCAGCAAGGCACAGGTTTGATTTTAAGTGTGATTGCAGTGAAAGTGGTTATTAAGTTCTATGAAAATCAGGCCTTAATGAACATGCCCTCAGTGGCATGTAGCGTTGCACTTACAGGGGACTGAAAATAATTTTGTAACTTCAGTATTATTTCTATTCTACACAGTTCCAAATAAACCAGTTTTCCTTTCTTTTAGTGATGCATTTACAGAAAATCTATCAGCTTCTCCCTTGGAATAATTTTTAAAATGTTTTATTTTAAATCTCAATATTCCCCTGGAAATGTAGTAGTACTAGTTAGTACATTTTGACATGAAATTAAGGGTATAAATAAAAAATAATTTATAATGCTATCATTTTTGCACAAACCTTATTTTCTTTTGGAAACCATTTTTAATTTAAGAAGGTAATTTTCTGCATAACATTTAGTTACAGGATGCAGACAGTTTTCTCAATTTCATTGCCAGGATGCTCAAAAATGCCAGTGCTCTGCAGATCAGAAAGCTAGGCACTGTTTGTTATACCAGATGCCTCCAGAAGACAATGAAATACTTATTCAAGATCGCAGACCACAATACTGAAGTCAATAGACCTTTGCCATTCATATCAGCTGGAACTGTACAGTATTTGCTGCTCTGAAGGATTTACATCCTTCCCTTCTTTAAGCTACACAGTATGTCCAGGGCACTCTCTGGTAAAGAATTTACTATTTCTTCTTTAATCTGGTGTAGCATCTTGGAACTCATATAAACCAGGTATTTTTCTGTTATTTCTGGGATGATAAGAACTATAGCATTCTGGAAGCAAACACATAAAGATTCACTAAGTTTGCCCAAAATGAACTCTGGTCTTCCCTGCTGGTTTTTGCCCAGATGTGCAGACTGGTTTTGCCCTATTCTTTCCCCTCAGTTCCCTCCCGTTCCCATTGTTGCTATCCTTATGGCATGGTAAGTATTTCAGAAGATTACTTCACAACTGACCAGACTAGAAGGTCGTCCTTGAACTCTTGTAGACTGTGAAGATTATAGAGAGGTTTTTAATGCATGAAATTAAAGAGAAAGACTGGCATTTTGATTTAAAATTGACTGACATTTTGACTGTTCTTCATACCACACTTAAATTCTGTTACATCTATCATTTCCCTCTGGATGTCAGCTCAGAGTTCAGCTGAATTGACTGTATCCTGAATACTGAGTTCTTAGTTTTTTGTCCCCCTCTAAAAGTCGTGCAGTGTCAGCTGTCTTTGTGCTGTGATTGCTAGATAAGGTCTTGGCTCTATGAAATAAATTGGGGGTTTGCTACAGGATGCTGTGGGGCTAAAGTTTCACTCAAGCTGCTTTATTTATACCCCTTCAGTTTTGTTCTATCCTAAATACACTCACTACAGCACACTACTTAGATTTAGCTATCAGATAAAATGTTTTACCTTCTCTGACAGCTAAAAAAAAAAGATGCTTTTTAAGCTATACGGTGTGATGCCTTTCAACTAACTGAAGAACAGGAGAAGACACATCAGGAGGAAAATCTGGATTTGTTTATCTATTAAACTTTAATGCTAGGTATCAAGTTTATTTTCCAGACAAAATTATGTTATCACCGCAGAAGTAAACAGGATACTTTTAGAACTATATAAAGTATAGGTATTGATTTTCTGAAACATAGTATTATACAACTATTGCCTGACAGACTTTCTGGGTATATCATCATGCAGTGGTCTAGCCTTTGTTCAAAGCCTTACTTGTTCATTTTTCTGATGAAAACATCAAATTTAGCACAAAACCATATCAGTTTCTGTGTAAGTTACTTTGCCTTGTCCTGTGTTTAGAGATGAAATTAAATTGTTTGATTGGAGGGCTAAGGCATGCACTCTGCAAAGCTGCTGTCTCATTCTCAGACTGGTCATTATCAGGCACTTGATCAAAGAAAAATATCACCTTAGCATGCCTAGAACACAAGGCCTAGCATACCCTGTAGCAAGCAAAACAAACATTTAGAAGTGTGGCTTTCATAGAGGCTGCTCAAAAATATGCAAGAATTGATAAAAATACAAAGCAGAGAATAATGAGTCTACACACAGATTTTCCTAAAAAAAACCCCAACAAAACTCCAGACACATTCATATGATCTCAGCTGGAGAGCTGGATGTTGGTCCAATACCTCTTGGAAAACCTGTTCGAGAAGCAAGAACAGCATCACCTGCAGAGCAGGGAAAAGGAGGGACCCTCCACACATGCTGTGACTGGGGAGCAACAGGGTGTGCAGTGCACCTTTCCTGGTGCAATGTAGGCTTTGCCAACATCCTCACCGTGAGAAGGGGTCCTTCTTGGGGCTTCTGCTTTCGTAGATCATCCCTATCAGACAAGGCTGCATGAAATCTGAACTGAGTGTTGATTCACTTGGAAAAAAAACCAAAAAAACCAAAACCAACTTCACTCAGCTTCTGTACTTTAAACTGGAGCCTGTAGAGTGCAGAAATAGCTGGTCACAGAGGATTAAAGATTTCATTCAAGAAGCAAAAAGCAGCAAGAGAGTATGTCTTGGACATCTATAAGTATCTCCACCATTCCACATTTTCACAGGATAGCTGCAGCACTATCCTGTGGGAAGGGAAGGAGTCTTTCCTCTGTTGTAAACTAACCTATCTGTGTGAATTTGCTGGTTTTTCTTCTCACTGGGCCTCACTTTAGAGAACAACTTTTTGGTGTATTTTTTCTCTAGAAGCAGGATGTTTTTCACCAGTCTTCCTTTGGTAATAATACATGCAGGTAGATAATACAGTGGCTTTAGCATTTTATCTGGTGACAGAAGAGATGTACTAACACACCTACCAGACAAGAGTGATTGGTGTACAGGCAGAGACAAGTGAAAGATGCTAAAGCTGTAAGAAGACAGAAAAAAAAGCATAGAAGAATTTACAGCATCATCCATGCTACCCTGCCTTTAGAAAAGCTGTAAAAATGTTATATTATACAAGTAATTGGGGTTTATTTTATTACCTGTGCATATAGTACTTTTATGGCAGAGGTGTTGTGGTAGTGACTCATGCATAATGCAAATGAAGTGTAGGTTTCCAGTATCTCACCTTGCATTCTTTTCTTCAGTATTTCCTAAACACTGACTTTGTTCTGTTTTCCATTTCATTGGAGGGTCTTGCATTTTACCGTATGTACACACACCGGGTAAGGAGAGACACATTAATATTTATAACATGAAAACTGCACACACAAATACCTACCTGGTTTCTCAGTTTGTGCACTCAGTGTCTGAATTTCACTCCTGTGGGTATCAACTATGGATTATTAGGCTCTATTTTTAGCTACCTAAAAATGCAGAAAGACCTTAGAGGCAGAAGAAATAACCTTTCAACTCCCATCAGGAAATAATTTCTGTAAAACAGTAATTTTTCATACAAGCTCAAAAAAGCTGTCATTTTGTTATGTGTTCTTATGTTACAGTCTTCAACCACTATACTAGCACTTCTGAATAAATCTCGCAACTGTAAGAGGCTGTGTAGTCCAGGTTTTGGGTTAGGGTCCAACTCATGTCCTACAAGGTGTCTGTGACCTTTTCCCCATCTGCTCATTGTGCCTTTTTCTCCAAGGATCTTTCACTTTCTGCAATCATTCTGTGTTGTTGGGCTTTCTTATTGACCATGGGAGCACTCAGAAGCACATGTGAGACTGATGCTTATCTTTCACAGCAGTTGTGGACCTCTTCCTCCAGGCCTCCCCCGTTCTGCTAACAGTTTCTATCCGCCACCTCCCCCCTGACATTTCCTGTATGCATTTATCACTATTTTTGTTCCTATGGGTATGTGTGCAACCAATTGCAAAAAAGTAGTTGACATTTTGGCCTCAAAGTGGATTGGTTTGCGGCCATTCTTATTTTCCTCTGCTGAAGAGATGTGAGGAAGTAGCTGAGAAAATTTTGTGTTCTGCTTTCACATGTTATGTGCTTAAGGTCAATGGGTTTGGCACTTCAAAGAAGTGGAACTGTTACAAATAAACCTCACAAGGAGGGGAAGAGGTGCTTTTTATGAAACTGAGATTGAGTTAATGAAGGCCTTTGAAGATTAAGGTGAAGGCCCTGAGTACAAGAACCACCCAACAAAAAAGCTTTATTTCCTCTGGGTACGTGTTGGAAGGCTCTTCCAAGTCACTGGGAGTTGCCTGAAACTTTTATAGCGATAACAACCCCATTTGCATGAACCCTACACATTTCTAAAAAAAATTAGATACATAAATCTAGCCCTGTTCTAGCATTATTACAGATGCTTTCTAGGAAACTGGACTAAAAATGCCAGCAGATAACATTACATCACTACAAGACAAAGTCTCCATTCAAAACACATTAAAACAACGTAGATTTTCATCAGTCCTGGTGGATATTTGGCTTTAATTCTGTATCACTGAGATGTTCTTGCTGACTTAGCTATGGAGGGGCAAGAGTCACAAACAGCACAGGAAAACAACATACAAGTACCTGTAGAACAGGTTAGTGGTCTCCTACAAAGAGATTTCTATACTCTCTACTTACAGCTGTGCAGATGGAGAGTTAGCTGTTGTATTGAAGTCCTACGTGTGATATGCTCTATTCACAAGGAGTCAGGAGTTGCTGACTGAATAAACATAATGGCAGTGTTTTAATGGGTTGGGCTGTATTAGAATTAGACTGCAATTAGTGTACATAGCTCACTTAGCCCTAGGAGCACTGAAGTCTGAAAAGAGGCTCGGAAACATCTCAAATTCGGCTGAGACTAATATTTTAAGTATTTCATCACTGAGTGATGAACAGTTTCACAGCTATAAAAGAATATTTCATAGTCATCTTTAGTAACCTGATAATACTAGGGTTTGCTATTACAGCATTATGGTTTCTTTTCTTTGCTGGTCAGCACAGTTTCTCAAGTTAGTGTGGTCACAACAGAGAATAATTCCTGGGAAAGTGGTTTGTTTGACTGTTGTTCCAGTCTGTATTGTTTGTTCTGTCGAATAATTTATGTCTCTATTTAGTAATGATTTGTTTGAATTTGGTGGAATCCCTGTAAACAAATTTCAGCTTAGTTTCATAACTGGAATTTAGTAAGCAACAAAGAAAAGCCTTTTATGTTTCTTTCCTGGTGATATTCTGAACTGTACCATTTGGTGTACTCAGTACAGTAGCAGAATCCAGAAGACAGGATCCAGTCACTATAACATTTCGCCAGCAGCCAGATCTGTGTTTTGCTCATGAACTCAAAGCAAGCTGATTCACTGAAGACTATTTCCGAAGGGCTTCAAGCTGATTAGTTTTAGACAACTCTTAGCTTGAACGAATACTACCTACACTTGAAGTGGTACAGCTAGGATTTCATCCAAACTCCCAAGTACCTTCCTCATCCCGTGCTGGGGGAAGTCTAGTGGCCTGCAGCTCCTTCCGAATTCTTTCTTATGTCAAACTCTGTATTGAGGGAAGATGAAACTGTACCTGCTGTACATGCTAAGTAGTTAGTTCATGGCACATACTTCCTAACCAGCTGGAAGTTCACCATCTGTTTCGTTGGTGATGGAAAATGGTATGTGTTCCTTCAGTTGAAGATTTTTTTTTCTTCCTGATGCTGCAGAACTGTAGAACTTCACTAATATCCAAGTATTTAATAGCTTCTATTTTTTTTTTTTTCTTCAGTGCACAGGCAGGCAATCACAGATTCTTGGATCCAGATGAAAAGAAATTCTGCCTTTAATTTCCTCCACTGCAGTTGTCCTGTGCTGAAGGCATCTGCCATACCTTATGGAAGAATTCTTGCTGTGTGAGCACTATCAGTTTTGTGCAAGCCCCACTGAGGTTTCTGACACATATTGCAGAGATCACACTTACTGTTCCTTAAAGTATGACAGCCTGCCCTTTCTGCTCCACTTCATATCTGCTTAGCCTTTTTGCAAGAAACTCAGGAGATTCATAGGGTTTGTGGAACTAGGGTAGAGTTCACCGTGTTTGCTGACAGCTGAACTTTGAGGTTCAGATACCAGTAAATTAAAAGAAAGCATTCCCATCCTGCACACTGGTGTCCTACCAAGCAGGGAAACAGCCCAGTGGCTATGGATAAATCAGAATAGAAACCCATTTTACACAGACCAACAAGGGTCAGCTGTTCTTGGACTGAGCTAAAAAGAGGGGTTTTATTCCCCCTTTGAACACCGGCTGAGTGCAGCACTAGTTCCTCTGCTAAACTGGAAACAGACTTTGCTCTCTGATGCAGAAACTGAAAGGGAAGTTTTCTCAGCAGTGAGTTGTAGACTGTCCACCTGTACAGGGTGGACCGAGGTGGCTCAGGATCCTATGTAACACTTCTGTGTGCCTGAATTTAGAGAGAAGAGTTTTGTTCCTTGGCCCTGATGCCATTCCAACAGGAGCTGGAGTTATGATAGCACATTCATATTTCAGAGCATTAGCTTGGAAGTAACAATCTAAACGTGTATGTATATTGGAGATCGAACTGCTGATATGCTGTGACTGTTACTCTGCACTTCATTGTAGACTGCTGCTAGAAAACAATTGTGATGGCTGGTAATTTTTTTCCTGAAATGTGAGCAAGAAGGTGTGAATATAGAGCAAATGTGCTGTAAGCAAACTTAAGAAATCCAAGTAAAAATAAACAATCCAGTGATTCAAAATATAAGAGTAGGGAAAAATGTAACAAAGGAGACATTACCTGGGAAACCTTGGTAAGAATGTTTTCCTTGCAAATGCCATTCTCTATTCCCAGGAAACGGCCAGAGAAGATATCAGGATTTCCCCATGAAAAAGAAAAAACCTAAAAAATGTAGACAATTAACTAAAATGAGACCAATGGATTTCTAAAAAGAATTTTAATTTTCAATAGTCTTGAATTGCTACCATGCTACACAGACCATGTCAAAAGAAAGACATCAGGCTTCCTTGGGGGATCAGACACACTTCTAGCTCTGCAACGGGGGACAGTCACACAAACTCCTCAAAAACTGTCTTTTGACACCTACTCCGGGTTTTTAAATGCATGCAAATAAATCCAGCATGGCTACTAATGAAATGCATGAGACTTAGGACTCATACTGTTCACAATGTAAAAATGCACAGAGCATAGTCAGTGATGGGAAGCTGAAACAAATTCACCATTTTTCACAGGGAGAGTAATGTATTTAAACTCACTCACATGCAGGACATTATTTATACAGAATCTTTATACCCAGGCAAGACATCTACATATTCTACCACCAACAGAAATGGTGATATGGAAGACTGATGCCCACATTTGGCTTGTGTTATGAGGACAGATTAGGCAATCCCTGCTAAGTTTAATTTTTTCTGCCAGAAGACCATGATCAGTATTTATCAGAGTACAAAATTTCAGAAAAGGTGATTTTCCAGGAATGTGGATAAAGGTAATTATATTGGTGTAAAAGAAGATGGAATTGAGCTCAGCCATTTCCAGACATCCTACAAAGCTTAGCACCACAGGAATCTACTCACACTATATCTCTTTATGTGCATATCATATGTGGACAGATACATATACGTATGTACATATATACACACACACTTATATATGTATAAATGTATGTATGTATACATGGTCTATGTAAGTGTGTACACTCAAGGTAAGGCTGAAAGATGTTTCCCGAGCCATAGAAAAGTTATAAAAATTGTGTTACATAAACTGATGGCAAACGCATTCACTACATGAGTCATATTTTGCATAGCTAGCACTTAGAAAGCCAGCACTGCTTTGGCTTCTTTTCTTGTTCTGGGTCTGGATCAAACTTCTACTTAACATAGCATTATACTTCCAGTGACTTTGTCTGACAGATCTGTGACATGAGCAATTTAGTTGCCATCTGATGGAAGAGAGTTTGGGGTGGTAGGCTCGATTTTGAATGCCTTTTAGTCTAGGCTGGAGTAAAGAAGGACACTCGTCCATACACTGCTTTAATGACTCATCATTATAAACAAGATTTGAAAGATACTGAAAGTCTCCTGAAGCATCTGTAGGAAGCGGACAGTGTAAGGAGTGTTTCACCTATGTAGCTGTTAGAATGACAGATCTAAGACAACCTTGTGCTCAAAACAAGACTAAATCTGAAGTTAGACCATGTTGTTCAGGGCCGTTCCCAGTCATGACTTGATAATCTCCAAGGGCAGAGGTTCTGCAGCCTCTTTGAACAACCCATTCCAGTGCTTCCAAACACTCATAGGGATTCTTTTTTCTTTATATTCAACCAGAATCTCCCTGCAGCCTGAGACCACTGCCTCCCACCCTTTCCTTGTGCACCTCTGGGAAGAGTCTGTCTCTCTTTTCTGTAACTCCGCATTAGTCACTGGAGACAACTAGATCTCCGCTTAGCCTTCTCCATATTGAATAAACCCAGGACTCTTAATTTCTCCTTGTAGGCATTTGTGCTAGTTCCCTAATCTTAGTGTATCTGTGCTAACTGTCTGCAGCTTGTCCATTTCTTTCTTGTACAGGGGAACCCAAAATATTACAGTTTTCCCAGTTTCACCTTGCTGGTGATGAAACACTAAAACTTTATTAACAACACAGATGATATAAAGGTAGAATCAATTGCCATGTAAATCCAGTATGAAGTTGAGGGTGTAAGAGCTGTTAGCGGCTTCCAGTAGCAAGTCGGCATGATAAGTTTCTGAGAATCTAGTTAAGAAGCCTCAGATCACACAAGAGAGGTCAACAGCCAAATAATATGAGACATATTTTTATAACAGAAACTCTTGTTTCTCTTTCGACAATATGCGCTAAGCTATTTTTGTTCCTTGCAAGACAACTATTTCATACCTTGGTGATTTTGAACAAAGTGTTATTTAAAATGTAAATGTCAGCTTGACTGGAAAAAAATGATCCAGAAGTCACTAAAAGGAAAAGGCTGTGACGGATTATTTTTTTTTCAGTCTTGCCTATAATTATGATTCTCTTTTTAAAGTCTGTATAACTTGCTAGTGTATGCAAAAGGCACACAGGGGACATATAGATGATTTCAGGAGAGGAACTCAAATTTTATGCAGCAACATCTATTTTTCAGTGTAACTCCCTAGATAATTGTTAAGATATGAGTAATTTCACGTTGTAAACTTCCCTGATGTACTTCTTATCTTTCAGACACTGGCAGAATAGGTACTGTTATGAGGTGGAAATATGCCAGTGCACTCAACCTTGATGGGCACAAGATCAGCTGACTTAAAATACATTTGCTACGCAGAGTAAGATTTACCTTCTCAGGTAGTGATCCTTGTCTCAAAAGCTGATACAGTCTTTACAGAAATAATAACTGTCTCCCCTAACTTCAAAAGGACAAGTCAACCATTTAATTAAAAATAAAAAAAGAAAGACGTTATTCCAACATCCACGCAATGTTCCAGTCTTACCCAGTTCTGACTAAGGCAATACTGCCATTGATTTTGATTTGACTGTTAGATAGGACACTGTTGCCACCAAGCCTGCCTTAAAACACATGCGCATTCTGCAATGTTGCTTTGGAATATTTTCAGTGCAGTACCAACACAAAACTGAACTTCTCACTTATGAAATTATATTTGTGAGGTTCTGTACCTGAGGGCCAAACTGGCTGTGTAATAACCAACGTAGTTAATGGGGGAAAGGACCCCTCTGCTTTCTAGCATGACTGTTGTCAGGAACACAGCTGCAACCTCCATGGTCTCCAGAAAGAATAAGTCAACCCAAGGGAGAAAGGTGAGTGATAGGACTGCAACACCTCTTTGAGGTTTGTTTTTTTCCTGCCCTGTTCCAGAAGATTATTGTTACAGGAAATGGAGCAGTTCCTGCTGTCAGAAAGATATGGAGACACCATTATGACTGGCTTGCAATGGGAAGAACTCCTGATATAGAGGTCAGCCCTATAGGTCAGCCCTTCTAGTCTCCTCATTTTTGTAACAGTCCTAAATAGAAGGACATGTCAGTACTGATACTGTACCCACTCTGTCACAATAAAATAAAAAGTAAAAATCGGAAAGAAATAACCCTTGGCATGTTTGCATTATATTTTGAAAGGTCCTATAAGGTTAAGAACGTTATCTGGAAAGCCAGCTGCCCTCTTTACTGCTCCCTGTTCTTGATAAGTCCCTTACTGAAGTGGAGGACATGTTGAACCTTGTTGCACTGACGTTTTGAACTTTATCTGCTGGTTCTTATCTCTTCTGCCACGTAAAATATGTACATGAGAACCCTAATTTCTGCACGTTAGCAGCAAAAAGATTAGAAGAAGAAACATGTCTTTCATTCAGCTGTTCTCTGCAAGCAGAAGACCTGAATGGTAATGAATGAGTTCAGTTCAGAGTATCAGAGAATACCAACAGAGCACAAACACCTTCCTTCAACAGAATTAAAGACCTTATTGCTGCTGCATCTTTCTTGGTGTACACAGTGCAGGATGTCTTCTTTATCAGTTAATATTACATGTCCAGTAACAGGTGGCTGCTCTAGTTACTGCTGCTGTGTCTAGCAACCCAACTAATGAGTGAGGTTGTATCATGGTAGGCACTACATACAGACAGGGAATTGTCTGCCTCAGAAAACTTACACTCTGTACCAACCAAACAGGTTAATGAAGGCGAGAGGGTAAACAATACACAAGGAATTAAGACCCATATGAAAGGCTGGATGAAGCTGGCTCTCCTTGCAGGGTCATGACCCTGCTGGGAAGATCTCCTCTCCCCTGCTTCAACCTATACTTTGTGACCAAATGGTGAATTCAGGCAGGGGCATGTCATTTCCAAAGGGCATCTGGAACTCACAGAGAAAAAGAACTCAAATCTATCTCTTCACCAAGTATACTGCCTGGCTGTTAGCAAGCCCACGTACTCATGGCTGATGGGGTGCTTCCCATTTTTTGTGGAGCTCAGCTTTGGCTACAAGAGCAAATAGAAGCTGGTATGGTTGTGTATACCCCTCTCACCTGTACCTGATGTGTCTGATTTTTTCTTTATTAGCAGCTGAATAATAAAATTAATGGGATAATAGATATTTCTCTTTTTTTATGAATGCAAATAAAATAAACATATGGTCATGTTTTTACTTAATGTTAATTATGAAGTATTTAGGATCATTATCCCCTTTCCTTACTTGACACAGCAGTACCGTTTGACACTCTTACAGACATAAAATGATCTAGATTCATGGAAAAATAGAAATGTTATTTGGAACACATACACTGGGATCGGTGAAACTTGCGGCTGAACAGGAAACATAACGTCTAATTTTTACTGCATAACATGAAGCGTAACATTATGTTAAGGACTGTAACAGTCCATTACAGTCAGCTCATGACAGAATTTTTAATGTTATGCTTTAAGCAAGAAAATCACAATTTCCAAAACTTTTCAAACATTTTGGCAGCTTAAAACTACCTTAGGTATGAGAAACGCAGCATTTTATGAAGTATCAGTGGGAGAAGGCACATTCTGTTTCACAATGGCATTGATAAAGCCGCTAGCCTGCCAGATAAAAGCATTATCATTATTGGAAATAATACTGTACATAACAACATACAGACTACAAAATACTCAACCCCCTGTTAAAAACAAAAGCCTCCTTATGCTGGCAAATCTATAATTGAAAGAGCTAAGTGAGATAAGTTCAGTATTTCTGTGCTAAGAATAGTACATAACATTATTGACAGCTGCAATGATTTGGGAAACGATTTGGCATTATAAAGCTTTTAAAGAGCATATTGTATTTAGTGGAATTGAATCTTTTATGCTGATAGATTATTGTGTTTCTTTTAGAGACAACCAAATATTTATAGACTCTATTATTTGGAGGGAGGATATTCTCTTAACCAGATACCCTAGTTTTATAAACAAAAATATTAAGAAAATGTAATTTCTGTGGGAAATGTTGTTGCTTCAATGTCAATATTAAAATCTTCACTGTTAAAAGGGCAGTCAGATACATGTTTTTTGGTTGCAGCTTATTGTAAAGGTTTGGTTGCATAAACTGCGTAGAGCTTTTGCTACCTGATATCACTGTCATTAAAATTTGATGCAGTCCCACCTCTTTTAAAAATTCTTATGAATTTTTCCAGCAGGAGAGAATTAATATTTTACCCTGTTAATGTTTGCAGTCAGCTCTTAGTTACAGTATCAGATTTTCCTCTGGTAGCTAAGAAATTTTGTTAGCAAGCTTAGAGGCACACTGGAAGTGATGGGAACCATCATGTTAATGAAGCTAAGGTTTAATAATTAAATCCTGGTAACTAAGGGGGGAGGTTTACTTGTTAAGAAATCCTTCAAGGCCTATGGTTATATAATTGCTGTGCAGTTTAAACCATTACAAATTCTCTGAAGTTGGCAGTTCAAAGCTTTTACTCTACATTGCATAACAACTTGTGAAATGCAAGTGTATATACTACCCTTACCTTACTGGTAGCACTGAACATAGTGATGTTTAGCAGGGCTTCTACATGTTTGTTACTCACACTGCAACAAGTTTCTGCTGTTTTATGCTGAAACCTTTGTTTTGGCATGCTTCACTTAATGGCATACTGCCTGGGTACAGGCAGCTGGGGGATGGTATTTCTTTACATTTCAAGTGAAGTAGCACTTATCTGTGCACAAAGGGCAGTGCTGGTAGTATTGAACAGAGGAAAAAGAGAGGATTCATTTGTTAATTCTACAAGATTTTTCCTACAACCAAATAAATTACTCTTTGTGAATGAGTTCACAGCTCTGAGTACATGAGGTGCTACATTAGATAGCTACATATTATCCATTTTGCTTGATCAATAACACAGAACAGTGGGTGATCTGTTACGTGGTTTGTTTCTTTTGCTCAGGTCAGTGGCAAGAATTTTAACTATGTTTAATTAAAGCTGATTTAACAACAGCCAATTTTCCTCGTACCTTTTATCATTAGCAAAAATACCCCATTTGCTAAAAGAAGGTTATTGGTTGGGGGAAAAGCCAATATTCTTTAACCTATCTTCTGCCTTGAGGAGATCCCTTATGTAGAAACTTCACCCGTGCTGCTTAGCAGGCTTGAGTTCGTGACTTCTTGAATGTTGTGTAATTACAGAGGATCACTAATACCTTCAGCTGCATTACTGTAGTTACTTGTATATTAGGCAGTTTTCATTTGCAGACCCTGGTGTAGGGAACTGGAGCTTAAGAACGGGCTTGTAACAAGGCCTACGTTATGTGTAATGTATAAATTGTAGATATGTCCTTCCTATTCCACTCTGCTCATTGTGAGAATCCAGTGCAAAATAGCAAAAGCTCCACTCCTACTTGGGTGCAAGCTCAGGGAAAAATATATTAAAAAGTGTTCTGAATTTGCAAGTTTCACTCATATTAATGGGAGAATTAAGGAAAAAAAACCAAGTATTTTTGAAAATGCCAGGAGAAAGTAAAATTATAAAGGTATTTAAGATATTGGATTTAATAATTCTGTTAGAAGAAATGACCTGCTTTGAACCTCAGGATGGAATGTGTGCATGTATGCACATGGGCTAGAGAGATATAAAGCATATTTAATATCTTATTCCACAAACTTTACATTTTTTGCAAGGTTATTGCTCATCTGTTTCTTCTGATGGGCTGAGTTACCTCCGTACCACTGCACATCTATGATAACACAGTCTGCTGGGGCTAGTCTGTATAATTTTATCATACTGAGGCCAAAAAACCTATCCTGCCCTAACACATAAACATTTTATTTATAGGTCAGTAGGACAGGAGCCTTCCCATTCCTTATCTTTCATAACACTCTGCATAATGTGATATCAGGTAGTGGACAAAATGAAGCTAGTTTCAGTTCCGTGGATAACCTGTGGTATGACCGCTTAAATATAAAAGCAGAGCAGAGGTGAACAGTGGGACGCTGTAAGAGGGAAACAAGCTGTCCTGCTAACATCTCTGAAGCAGCTGTCTCTCTCTTGAGACAGAATAAGATACCACTTTGGTTACTGCTATTTCATCAGCCAGGAGTGTGCGGTACAAATTACCTGAAATATGCGGAGTGTCATACATCCTTATGAAAATCTAGGGTGTCCTTATAATGAGGCAAAGAAGAAGTATCAGGGTCTTGATTTCCACATTTCCACATGGCTTTTATTGACTTAATCTCAGCAACAAATGTAGTTGAACCAAATAGCCAGAAATTAATTTTAATTTTGCACCATGCTATCCTAACCTACTGGTTATGCTGTCAAAATATGTAGACTCATTTCCACTCTCATGGAGCACTGACAGCTGCAGACAGCTGGTATCAGAGAGAGGACCTTGGCCTGTAGTGGTCCTCACTACTGCCTCACAGAGAAAACCCAGGATTACCCCCTGTTGCCCCCAAACTGGGCTTCTGCTAAGGAGAGAGGTCAAGAAGATACCCTAACACCTCCTCTAATCCTTGTTGAAGCAAAATGAAAAGCCCTGTTGACCTCATTGATCTTTGACTCAGACACTCCTGCAGATAGTCCGTGGTAAAAGTCCAGAGACTGTTCAACTGGTTTTGCTAGCTGAACTGCTCTGCTGTTTCTTGAGCAGCACCTGCACACATGCCTGCATGAAAAAAAGTAGTCTGAGCCTCCCAGATGAACCACTTTATCATTCCTATCTTTGTCCCAGAAGCAACAGCTTAATCTTGGGGGATCGAAAACCTCACACAGGTTGTGCTCTCCTGTACTAGGCGTGGGATTATATCCTAGAAAGAAATAGAAAAAAGCAACCCAGAAGCAAGTAAAAATATAACTAAGAACCGACACATTCATTCTTGCTATGTTTCAACATGAAGTAGCATAGTTTTTGGTCTGGATAAGGCATCCATGTCAGAGTGTTAGCTAAATCATGTCCTTGCCTGCTTAAATAAAAGAAGAAGAAATATTAATCCTTTTTAAAATGTTTTTGACCTCGTTTATTTGGAAGATGGCATTAATATTGCCTGAATCAATTTTCTGTCTCCATGCATAGCCATTGCACACACTTTACAGAGATTCAGCATTAATATTTCCAGACGTTTTAACAGCCTGTCTCAGGACTTTAGAAATAACAGATAAAAGGAAAGTTTTCAAGGTTGTTTACTGTGTTGCAGGACTCAAGTCTTTTATGCCATGCATTTTTTATTTACCAGAAACATTCTTGACATTGACACAGAAAAAGTGATGACTGCGAACCATATTTTTGCACTCAGGTTTAGTGGATATACAGAGTTTGTAAATCATCATTGTGAGTTCAGCTGCAGATTTTCTCTCCTACCACTTTGCATCACTGATACTTTACTGGGATCTTTGTGAAAGTCCTCAGGCTCAGAGATAGCATCACATTTCTGGATAATCCTTTTCCTATAGTCTCAGATTATAAAGTCACCTCGGACTGTGGGGTCACACACTGGTTGAGCAGACAAGAGCATACCAGCAGCAGCAGCTGCTCTTGTAGTGTAAAAAAATTATTCCAGTAAAAGCCAGTTTATTCCAAAAAATGTCATTCAGTGGTGTACGTGATTAGCACCAATTCATGCTAAGTGAATGTGCATAAAGGCCCCAGAGGACATCCCTGAAGAAGATCCACCCAGCAAGCAGACAAGCCTGTGTAGGAGAGAGGGAAATTGCCTTTCATATACCTGCCAACATGGTATGTACTCCATGGAATAAAATATCCTGGGAAGTGAATAAACCACACAGTTTAATGTTATTGTTGTTGCAGCAAACAAGTTACTCTAAGCAATGTTAAGTTTCTCACTCAAAGTTTAAAAGTTTCTTTTTTAAAGGGATTAATCTATTAAATAATGAACAGACTAGTTTGCTGAGCTCTTATAAAATACTACAATATTTTAATTTGCACATTTTCTGCCTTTACAGTACCAAAAGTGCTAACCATTTTTGCTTGTATTTGTTCTTCAGTAGTTTATTACTCAACACTATGAAGTAGTAATTTCTTTTCAGACTACATTATTGAAAACAGTGAGGAACAAAAATAAAATTTTGAGAGGGTACCAAGAGAGGGTGTTCTGCACAGCAAAGGAACTACTGTTTCCTCACCTAAAATCTCATCAAATGTCACTTTTTAAGCCATTCACTAGCAGATCAGAGCCATGCACCCAACAGATCCATGAATTGCTCTGTGGCTGGGACAGGCAGAGATGAGGTGCACATAGAAAGCGAGGTAGCTCTGACAATCTGTTGCTAGACTGAGATCACTTTTCTACAGGAATCCAAACCGGACCAGTTATCTTCTGTCACACACAAATCAAGTCCTACAGCAGCTCTCGTTTGTGAGGCATTAGGAATTGCAGCATGGAGTCCAAAAAACTGCAGTTAAATATAAATACAGATATAACTACTGTGAGGTGTGTACAGCTCAGCAATGCAAAGTCTTAAAAACAAAGCTAGACAACACAGGCTTACCAGGACTTTGAGCCAAGTACCATCCTTAGGATAAGCACCCTTGCAGAAGGCAAGATGGCTGTGGTGTCCCAGGCAGTTACGGCTATATGTGAGTTTAAAGCCAGTTTCCATTCCCTGAATATGTTAAGACAAAGTTCAGTGCAATGACAAACTAAGCCTACAGTCCCAGAAATTCAGCAGTGTAACACATCCAACATAAACCACCACAACTTCATAGTTGTGTGTAACAGGGTACACTATTTGATTTCTAACAGATTAGCAGCTCCTACTGCTTGTTGTCCACTTGATGTTGTATTCTTGTGTGACCTAATCGGCTTTTGCAATAGCAACAACAGAGTTAGAGTCTGAGCTCCAGGGATCTGTTTTAATAAAACAGGATTACTATCTTTATGGACCTCAGTCAAAAGCTGAGGATTACAACTTCAGATATAAACAGCATGCACAGATGAACTGTTCAAAAGCAAATTTTCTGTTGGTGATTGCTTTTAGCAATGAAAAAAAGGAGAAGAAAATTACATGACATACGTGCCAAGCTATCTGCAAGCACAATGTTTCTCTCAGGCATTACCAGCCAAAGTTTGTACATGTTTCATTAAAAATTTAGAAAAAGCAATATAAATATTTTGTATACGAAACCACAGCTAATACTACAGAGTTTAACTGTTATTACACAGTCACTGCTAGGGGTAATCAGCTAGACTTTCCCCTCATGGATGAGAGCTCCAAGCAGGAGCCCGGCCCCCTGCTCAACACAGATGTGCTCTAAGGTAGAGCAGGCAGGACATGAGCCATCCCTTTCCCTATACCATTCTACCAATGATAAGCTTTTTTTACGTTACTTAGCTAAATTATGTATCCCCTTGTGTACAGGAAAAGAAAAGGAACTGATTCCCTGCTCAGACGCATTAAATCCAACTGAAAGCCATGGGAGTTCAGGGGCTGGGCTCAGCGTAGATTTTTGAAGTACCTCTTTGAGGTGTAAAAGGATGTTTAGCTTGAATGATGTGTTTATGGGATGAAAGGGGGTTCAGACAGATCCTGTGCAGCTCTCAACGTGCCTAAACTCATCAGCATCAGCCTTCTGGCCTGCATGCTCCTTGCACTGTCAGCTCTTCATACTGACCGCTGCGAGGGCAAATAGCATGCTTTCTGCTGACGTCTTGCAACACCCTGCTAAGGCTGGCGGTTTAGGGTTTCTCTCTGGATCTTTTCCCTGTAATTTGTCTTTGCTAACACAGATAAAGCAGAAAACTGCATCCAGAAATACAGCAGCTAGCGATCTGGGGATTCTCCATTTTGAGTCCTGAAAGTCAGTTGTCAGTGATCACAGATTGAGCATTTATGATCAAGAATTGCTTTGGAAAACTTGGGTTGCTCTTTTTTTCTCGCTTTATGATTCATGTTCAGTCCTGCCTTCCTTTGCTGATATAAAAAAAAAGAAAACCACAGATCACCATTAAAAGATCTGAAATGATCCTAAACAGACATGCTTTTCATAGCTTCACACTGTTAATATGCATTGTAGCAGACAAATTATAACAAGCATTCACTTGCCAGCATGTGCCAAACTAAGTAAACAAAAAATGTCCCCTGTCTTGATGTTAATTTCTTTCTTTATTTGCTGGCTAAAATCAGTTGTGCCCACATTAAGGCAAGACCAGAGACATGAATTTCTGTGATGCTCTCTGCTCAGAAGGACAACGAAGGTTTGTCTGAACATAGAGATCTGTGTCTGAGCAGGGCAAAGGGTCAGAAGGCAGAAAGTAGCTATTCTAAAACCATCTATTTATGTGTTCTTAATAAAAACCACAAACAAGATGGCCTTTTCTACCAGCATTGAAAAAATACATGGGAAAGAACTAATTTTTCCCTTGATGCTCATTAGATGCCGTTAGCGGTTCCTGCACTTACAGAAAAAGGTTTCTCCTCTGCATAAGGAGAAGTTGTGTGTGGAAAGCAGCGCTGAAGCCTGAGGTACTTCTTTCTGAATACTTTTGCCAGGAGCTCAATGGAGTTCACAAATGCCCCTTTAAACTATTCCAGCTTTGAAGAATCAGCAGGAGAATCTTGAGATTACAAAACAAAGTATTTACAGCTACTGGAGCGAATACTTCTGAATAAGTGATTGGAAGCACATGACCACATGGAAATTAAATGGCATTAAAAAATGTTTTATATAACTGTCCTTCTTGTCATCTTTTCAGACCTCCAGTATTGTTTCAGAGAAATAGTCCTGCATAATAATGCATCACAGAACCTGTTCTCATAGATCTGAAATTTCTTAGCTTACTCTTCACCTAAACAAAATATTCCGTTAAATAAAATAGAATAATATTCTCAGTGGCATGTGGTGTTTTCAGCCACTTGGAAGAGTAAACTGAGCCCCCCTGCCTGTTTCTGCTTCCTTTGACTCCTGCTTCCTTTCCCACGTGCTTTATTTCTGTAACTGTTTGACCCATGCCTGGGCCTGGCAGGTTCCACCTTCCTTCCCTAGCTCTAACAGCGCCATGGCACTGCGCAGCTAACGAGCCACCAAAATATGCTCTGCCACCTTCATTGGGAAGCCATGGCTGAAACTTTGCTGCTTTATGGGAAATGATTCCATGTGGGTGTCAGAGAGGCACTGGACCCTCTCCACACAACGGCACGCTGCTGGTCTTATCTAATCTCTTTCTGCCTTTTCTTTTATTCTCTACTTTTTCTTTCTTTCTTTTTTTTTTCTGAACTACTGGATTATTAGTTAGTTTTACTGTTTGCTACAGAATCTGTGTGTCTTAAGATCTGGGGTTTTTTTAACTGACATATTCCAAGGAAAGAAATGGTTATTTCAGTCAAGAAATGAGCTAGACTAAAAGAAAAATGTTCCTTTTGATTCACATACCTCAAGTCCCTAAATCCAGACTTCATTCCTGTAAAGCATTTTTTCAAGAGGAAATAAATCAAAAATATGGTAGCTCTTAAATTTTTTCTCAGTTTGATTGCTGCTTAGATGATGTGTGAAGTAAGTATGTAAAAATACAATAATCCTACACTTAGAGGAATTGCTCTACTTTGAAGCTATATCCAGTTGGCATCTGTTTTGATGTCATTGATGTCACAGCAGAATATCAGCTATGTTTCTCTTTTCCCTTCTCCCACTCATTGACCAAACCAGTGTGACGTTCAGTGCTTCCTACCCTACTCTGAATAAATTTTCACTATTATATACAATTGCTGAAGGTTTGTGGTGAATATTAAATTGTAGAACATAAAATGAATATTAAATATTGAATGGTGAGTATTAAACGGGTGAATATTAGTTCAAGAATGATGCAGGAAGAAATGTCTTGTTGGTGATAACTGGTGGTAACAATATGGCAAAAATCACAAACTGTAATGATGCCTATGCATGTGAAAACACATTACTAAAAAGGTCTTCTGAAAAGACAAAGCCTTTTTGTGGTATTTTGTGATTTTAAACATGCATGGGCCATGATACCAACTACTCTGAGACATACCGTAGTTTACAAGCTCTGCTCTATGTCATCCAACAAGCTGTTTAAGGAGAACACACTGATTTTTCTCTGAGTTTACTTACTGGGGCAGAATGCCTACTGATTGGACCCTGGTGGTAGCCACGTGTTAGTAGCTTCTGTTATGACATTCTACAAATAATTTTGATTTGTGAAATCCTACATATTTCTGACAGAGATGCCGATGCACACAGCTGTGTTCCTATCAGAATCATTTGCACACCTGCCACAGCATATGGGAATTTGCTTTTCTTGCCTTTTAAAGGTGTCCTAAGTAATAGTCCACAGAACTCCAGGATATCCAGAGACTAGGATGAAAAATTCCTATTCTAGAATATATGCTTTTGTGCATTCCCTCCTGAATTAGATGTACTCTTCAAATGCAGGGTATGATGTTTTCAAGTCTGAAATAGAAATTAACACCTAAAATGGGGACGACCCTTAAGGCCGAAATGGCAATAAAGCCCACCAAGTTGATCAGAAAGTAAGAGCTTATAACCTTCCACATACAGAACGAATGCCTGGCTCTGATGAGTTGCAGGATTCACAGCAAAAGTTGAATTTATCTAGCCTAATTATGTCAAGATTAAGAAGAAAATGCTGTGGACTGAGATATGTAGGCTTCCCAGAAACCTGGAGAGGTTTGTAGTTGATCGGAAACTCTCTGTTTGAAACTCAAACTATGCTTCTTGCTTTTTACCTGTGGGACTCTGACTCACTTTTATAGAGTAACCAGGGTCAGCATGAGACACTGTGTTAACATTAACAACGGCTAGTTAATATGAGATTGGGAAATCTTTATAGCCATCCTCTGTAACTCCCTGAAAAGTGTCTGTCTATGCAAAATCCATGGCAAAAGAAGGTCCTACACAAAAGTTTGTAACTACCTTTGGATTAGACCTTGTCAGCAGAAAAGCAAATAAGAAGGATATTCCCTCTGAAAATTGCAGTTGATTACTAGCTCATTTGTAATTGTCATGTCAGCTAATTATTGTTGCAACTAAGATGAGGATAAGAAAAGAAGTACTCACTTTTGCAATAATAACATACTGCTAAGACAATTTTACAGGTGGATTTTTGATAAAGAAGGAAGGGATGCCATGGTGTGCTTCTTTTAAGACCTCAGTGAATGAGAAACAGTGTTTGTCCCTCTCAAAAATAATTTCTAGTTTTGGTGGTCTGTGAGGAGCTAGTGAAGAGCAATTTAAGACATACTTGATGATACCATAGTTCTTGTTTAATAATATACAAGCACTTGTTTAAAGGCAGAAATGTTTAACTAAGCACATGAAACCAAGTAACGTTTCTGAAATGAAACACAAGCATGAATCCATTTTGGCAGATTCCTAGATAAGCACCCATGTCTGCACAAATCTGTTATTAACCATTGCAGTTTCTTAAAAGGTAAATTGCTGATCTCACTTCACAACATTGCAAATAAATGAATGCACTAAAAGGAATAAATGCTAGCAGGGAAGCACTGGCTCTGAACATCTTGCCAGTCTTCCCCCCCCCCCCCCCCCAAAAAAAAGGTGTTATAAAATGGAAAAAGGTGTTATAAAATGATCTGACGATGCAGTGCCCAAACAGCCAAACAACTTCTGAAATGCCCAGTAAATTCTTTTATCTTCACTGTATTTTAATATTGGAACTTAAAAAAAAAAAAAAAAAAAGTCTTTAAGGGTCTCTAAAGCTATGGCACAGCTAATTCAGTTCATCAGTCATTATTGAGCCATATCGTGGTCAGTGAGCATCAGCATCAAAACAGAAATGAAGGCGTCTGCGTTGTGGAGAGGAAGCAAAAAACCCCTCAGAGAGCTGATAGCATCAGTTAAGTAGAGGAGTAAGTTCCTGAGTGGAAGCTGAAATCAGATATAATTCTAACAATATCCACCAGGAAATCACAAAAATCTGCAGGAATCATTAGTTCCCAAGATGTAGATGTTTCTCTGAATCTCAAAAGTTAACGTACATGGTGTTTGTTTTCTGCAAGTTCAACAAGGAATATGACAAAGATCCTGGTGTTCTTGTGTCCAAACTTATTCATGTTTCTTTATAAGTTGCTACCTGATGAGCCATTTATATAACTGTGTCCCAAGTTGTTTCCTCTGCTGTCTCTGCATCAACAATGTCTAATCTGACTTTGTTTCCTATGATTCTTATCCAGTGCTGCACTGAAATGTCAACATCCAGTCCAAAATTAAAAGAAAAAAACAAAACAAAACAAACCAAACCAACCACCAAACAAACCTATGATACCTTTTATGAATTGTTCTAATGTCAATAGTTGTGAATATAGATCTGGCTATGAGGGTTCCCTTTCTGAGACTTTTTATTCTCTGTTGTTCACTACATCAATTTTTTGGTCATTAGTATAGCTATGGATTTTCCTACTTATCCAGCTTTTCCATTGTTTTTCTCCCTGCCACCTAGACTGCCAAGTACTCTTTTCTTTTGATCCTCCCTACTGCCTCTTTATTTACTTACATGCCAACCAGGACATATTGTGCTACTAAAGAAGTAATTTGGAGATCTTGAATGAATGACCCTACCACTTCAAGCATCTCAGAATTTCCAATGTACTCAGAATCATCACCATCTTACAAGATCAGGCAGAAGCTGTCAGAAGCCAATATCTGGTGTTTGTACCACCATTGCTGTTCCACATAATCCTAAATTGTCTACTATCTAAATGAATTTCTTGTGCATTTCATGCAGTGGTGTTATACCAAGAAATTGTTGGTACAATCATTATAGGTCCTCCCAATCCTGTGCATGATTTTTGCTCACATGAACTAGCATAGAAGTAGTATGACAATGCGCTCTGGTGATGCAATACACATAATGGTAGCTATGGTTCTACACAAAGACATTATTTCTATTTACTTTTTCACTGATAAGTGAGTGGTAAATCTGGGAGGGGAGACTCCACTAAGACTAAACTTAGGAGTTTTACATGTGGTAATGAGTCACTCTATAATCGGTACAATTAGGACTAGCTGCTTAGAAACAGTGCTTTCCACCACATAAATCTCAGCCAGTATTCATTGCAGGACAAATGCATGCTAAACTAAGGATTATATTAGGAATCTGCACACCAGCTTGAGAGCTGCATTTAATTTGCACAGTAGGGAAAAAGGTGCAGGAGTGTCTGCCTCAAGAATGTGATGTGGTTGGGGAAAGGATGCTGAATTTAGCCAGGTAAGTTAACCAGTTGGTCTCCTTAAACATTCATGGTAAACAATGGAAAGATTCCTCCACAAGGTGATGCAAGGGATGTAAATTAAGCTCCTGATGTAGGTCTCATTTAGAAGAGCTCGTAGCTCTTCACTGGCTCTTTGGGGAGTCTATTTGACTAGTTTACCTAGCCAAAGTTGGAGGGCATTAGTATGTCTCCTCATCTCAGCTGCCTTCTCCCCTCCCTCCATTGTTAGTAGCTGCCATTGACGGTGTTCAAGCTTCAGGCATCATCCAGCATTTCCTTAAAAGCCCAAAACTGCTGACGGCACTGCATTTTCCTGTAAAGTTCTGTTTGCCCTTTGAGCTCTGTTTTGGCTGTTGATAGACGTGTTTTCAAATCAGTTCCTAGTCAAAAGACAGATCTTTTCCAAGACCACAAAGTATAGAAACTCTTCTGAGGTCTTGGGCTGAATTTCCATTTTCTAATATCAACCACCTTCTGGAACAATATGATCCATACTTTTTCACAGAAACATTGGTACTTCCTGAATGGATTTTTATTTCCTCTAACAAAAATTGTTTATTTGTTGTTATAAAACTTAGGTGTTCTCATCACACCTCACTGATGGCATATGCATTATTCACAGAGATCACTGATCCATAAGTGACCATGGGTGTAATGACCCCAACTGCCTGCACATCAATGTGCTCAAACACACTAAGACAGGATTTGCATCCAAATGGGTGTTTGGAAGAATACATTACAGGCCATAATGAAGCGATATTGTTGTGTAACCACTGTTAACGTGCTTTTGTAATTAGTTTTGAAATTGTATTTGAACAATTCAGAATCAATTAGGTGGAAGAATTTAAAACTTCTAGGAAGGTGCAATTCTGCTGTCTAATTTAATGTCTCTGAAGAAAAGGTGAAGCACTAGTCAGTCACTTCTGCCAGAGCTTTGCACAAGGCATTGCTTTTTAGGTTTTGGACAGACTTCTATATCGCTCTTTTTACATGAAAGCACTAATTTTAATATAAATCCAAGGTTATAATTTCATAAGATCATCTAATTTTTTATTTAAATTTGGAATTAGGAAAAGTATTACAAAGTTGGCTTTTCCTGCATTTATTAAGGTAATACTTCTGAATGTCAGTTCTGAAACTCTACCCTCTGAAAGCCTTTCCACATGGTAATTATCCTGATACTAAAATTTTTTGCAAGGCTTCAGCTGTGGTGGTAAACCCACCAATCATGTAGGCATATGCTACTTTTATGCATCTGATTTGTCCTTTGCATTCAGTAGAGATGCTTTTGTAGCTAAAGTTGCACCTGTGCATAATATGGATGAGGGTATATGTCAGTGAATAGTAGACACATCCTACATTTGCAAGTTAAAAACCTGAGCGGTAGAGAGTTTCTTACCCTGTTACCTTCTATGAAATGTCTGACGAGCAGAAATGGAAATTTCCTAGAGAAAGGGTGTCCCTTCTGCTTCATGAAAGCAAGAATTGCAAACAGGTCCTAGATCTGTTACATTTAATGCAGCTGAACTGCAACAATAATATCCAGTGAAAAGCGACTCAGACCTATCCCCCCACCATTTTTACTTGAAGTTGCATTATGAAATCCACTAAAATGAATTTAAGCAAACTGATTTTAGATTTGTACTACCCTGTGCTCAACAGTGAAACTTGTTTCCACATAACATTTGTTGTGTCCTTTCAAAGTTTATTGTTACTTAATTGTACTTTTATTAAAAAAAATTGTCATAAGATTTATCAGATCATCAACAGTTTTCACAGAAATAGTAAGAAACTTCATGAGCAACTGGCTTGTGACACTACTGGAGATCACATAGGGATTAAGGAAAGCAGGAATTACATTTGACATCAGTCCTGTAAAGCACCTAGGTAAATGAAAACTGCCATTGTCATCAACAGAGCTGTAGATATTGCTAAAGAAGGCAAGATTTACACACTTACATAGATCATAGTCCAAGATCTTATTAATTTATACTGGACATAAGGATTGCATGAACATTTCTAACTTTCTTAAGTTTGGATATTACCATATAAATGACTACATTTCAGCAGTCTAAGGAAGCGAAGTATACCAATATGAGTGATAAGGCTGGCTGGAGGCTGCAAGGCTAAGTACAAACTAAGTACAGTCTGCCCTCTTGTAAAGGTGATTCACTGTCTCCAATATGAGCATGGGCTGTTGGTACCCGCAGTATTGCTCAGCTGTGTTGCTTCCTGCAATTTCTTGAGCTATCTGCATAGACTCTGTGTGTGTGTGTATGCTTGCATTTTTATCACAAATATTGGGCTACATTAATTCATCCAGCTTTAAGGAAAAAAAAATTATATTCTTTGGTGGGGTCTAAAATGAAATTAATTTAGTTGCTGGAACAGTACTTAAAGGATGCTTTTCTATGGGCTTGTTTAATGAACAGCTGCTTCCTATCAAGGGAAGGGTAGATCCCCTTTTTACATTTCACAAAGGAAATTTAAGATTAATTAAAGCAATTAATCTACATGGCAATAGTAGCTTTTGGAATTTTCCACATCCCTACAGGTTTGCAAGTCAGGTTTCAGGCTCCCAAACATATGTTCTCTCTCCTTTCCTTGTCAATTTGTTTCAAAGTGAAAGCTGAGTGAATTCTTATTGCTAACTCTGCAAACAGAAGGGTACACAAAAGAATAAATTGGGCAAAGCATATTAATAGACATGGTCTCGCATAAAATGAGAATATCTTAATCTCAGGGTTATATTTAAGTCAGACTGGTGATTTAAAGTTATGAAAGAAGTAATAATTTAGTGCCCGTGGAGTTGAACTGATGTTTCCTTCCATTTGAACACCTCAGCCAAGTCCTTGTGAAAAGCAAAGTCTTGCTACCTTTGGAGCTGACTAAAAAGGCCTTAAGGCTTGCATCTGCTTAATAATGATTTGCTCGTTAGAAATAAAGTTATTTTTAATAATACATCTTCAAGAAGTATGAAAGACTAATACATTTGGGTTTTTAGTTTTTTCTTGGGATTTTTTGTTTGTTTGTGTTTTTTTAATTGCCCCAATACAGCTGATTGGAACAGTTGTTGCTGTGATAGTTATATATTTTTTTCTGTGTATTTACACTACACTTGATTTCCTGCATTTTGTCACTCTTAACTCCTACTGGTAGTTTGCTTCGAAAGCTTCCTGTGTGTCTGTTTTAAAAGGGCTATGCCAAATGGAAAGGATTACCTTTAGTAAAGCAGGGAAAGCAACACCATCTCCTTCAAGAATGAAGAACTTTCTGGCAGGTCATGCTTTAGTCGAGTAGAAGTTGAGCTTGGTGTAGTGCCTGCTGAGTAAAGAAGTCTGTGGATTGTGTTACGCTATTACAGTATCTAATGATCCTTTCCAGCTTTAAAAAGCTACACAACCATGTAATGCTCCTTCCCTTGAAAGAAGTGTGAATTTTAAGTGCCGTTTGCATGATCACAAGGTGCAACTTTCATGTGAATAAGATCCTGTGTTCAAAGATCCCCAGGCCTTGTGGAAGACCATTCATCAATATCAGCCGCATAATCTCCTCAGATATTTGAAACATCAAATGTGCTAATTTACATTAATATTGATGAAACTAAAATTAAATAGATTTAGATTTAAATAGATTTAACAGGTGCCATTTGGACAGGTTGGAATGGATTAGAGGGGAGACTTTAGAGACAGGACCCCAGGAGGTCCTATCCAAGCTTCAGGCCACAGCTAGGCCAAGGGTATTACCAAACCCTAGCTGCAGGCCATGGAGAGACAATAGGTATCATTATAAGCCCTTCACTGCAGCTTTCTACTCTTTCAGGGGTGTTAGGGTGTGGGTGGGAAGAGGGGAACTGCACAGCAATCACATTATGTGACCCTGTGCTCAAAGGCATCACCACTCAGTGTTTAATCAGAAAAATTACAGTTCATCATTCTCCTTGTAAAATGCCATTTGCATCCCTGTAGACTAAGAGCTTGAGCAGTGGGGCTGGCTCCATCTCCTGGGCCGGCCTCAGCAGCTCTTTGGGAGCTAGTGACTGTCCTGGGGAAACACCGAAGACGGCCAGTGCTGGATGGAGAATAGCTGCAAATCTAACTGTCCTTTACAGGACCTTGCTAAAGGATGGGAATTCTTTAGAGAGATCATCTTGTTCCTCTGGGCTCAGCAGTACCAGCCCCTCCTCTCACTGCCACCAGAAAAGAGTGAGAAGCTGTCAAAACTTTGCTTTGACTAGAATAGCAAACATCTTTTATCTGAAGTGCATTCTGACTCCAAAGTGATGCTGTCCTTGGGGCCTCAGATACATGATTAAATTTGAGACATATACTTAAAGATCCACTAATATATTTTTTTTTTAAAAAGGCAAACAACTTTCTGTATTTGTTTCACAAGGAGAAGAAAGCCCAGGCTCTCCATGGGAAGGAGGCAGTTCTTAGCAGTCCACCATTTACGCAATTCCCTGGACAAAAAACTAAACTGGAAGGGGGGCAGGGAGACTGCTCCCCATTTCAAAGGATTTTGTATTTCCTCATCTCCTTCTTTCCTCTCTATTGTTCTGCCTGATTTTTGCTGTTCTGTGTAATGGCATTTCCTAAGGTCAATCTATTGTTATTACAGAGTGTGATAGAGATAGCAGGCTGAGTCACAAAACTATTTGCCAGCTCCACACCTTTCAGCATTCTGCTTCAGAGAGTGGAGGTAAAATACCTGTTCATGATTACTACTGCCTCCTAAAGAAAAACTGCCTTTTAAAAGAAAATAACTAAGAAAATGAGCTCTAAAATGAAAACGACTTCTTGATGCATTTTCTTAGGGTTTTCATAAGCCTGTAATGAAATTGAAGGTGTCCAGGGCCAGAAGCATTCACAAATAATACCTTAGTAACACATGCACATAAATCTAAGTGAGAAAAACAGGAAGGAATTAAACAAAGAAGCACATTTTAAACCCCTTAACTGGAGAAGAAAAACTCTACATAAAGCCTACTGTGTGTGAATCACATCTAATGTGAGCCATTATGTAGGACACTAACCTTAATTTTCTTTGCAGCAATCTTGAATTTCAAATTATTTTGCATTTGCCTTAAACAATTTATAACTATATAAAGCAGTTGTATTACTGTCTAAATGCTCAGAATGGGCATCCTGAGGTGGTGAGGTACTTGTCAATGCAAAATTTTTCTACTTGGCTGACATTAAGAAACTCTCATAACCAAAGTATGTTACACTTCTGATATGGGACAGTACTGCAGAGCTGCTACTGAATGAACTAAAGCTCCAGCTGGATAATAAGCATGTGTTTATTCCTGCCACCTTAGCTTACAAAGAAAATTTTGATAACTAAATCCAAACAGAGTTTTATATTTTCCCTTTCTTTCTTTCTTTCTTTCTTTCTTTCTTTCTTTCTTTCTTTCTTTCTTTCTTTCTTTCTTTCTTTCTTTCTTTCTTTTGTTGCCTCCCTCCCTCCCTCCCTCCCTCACTTGAGGTCATGACTAAACATCTTTCCTGCTCCCTGACATATTATAGGTACCAGGGATGTAGCTTTCAGGGCTCTCCATGCTTTGATATTTTAGGTGAGATTTGTCAGCACTCAGAGTGTTTCATACCCATCCCACCGCCCCCCCCCCCCCCTCCCCCCCCCGCCTTTGCTGGACAGGAAAGCAGCAGGGATGACTCTGCATACAAAGCAACTGTTTTCAAACTGGATGAATTCTGGTGTCACGAGAGGAAAAATATTGACCTAACATTTCAGTCTGCAGCTGTCATCTTGAGACTTTGGTAAATCTGAGACAAAATCTTTTAAAATATGTAGGTTCAAACTACCTGCGTTGCTATTTCTATAAAAATAATTATTATATTAACTAATGATTTGCCCAAAAGGTCTTTTTGGCCCATCTTGGGTGACTTATCACTGTATGTATCTGTAAGTTTCACAGAATAATTTCCACCTTGAGACAAATATCTTGGAACTGAGCTATAGCTTCCAACTGTAATAAATATACAGGCTTCTCCAGCCTACAGGAAACTCACCATGAGCCTTGGGAGTCTCTCCCAGGTGTTAATTAACTTAAGTACAGTGCATTTCCATTTCTGACATTTATTATCTTCATTAACCTGGACCAGTGAATTTTGCCATGTTGGTTGAAACAACAGTCAAGGAGTTTTCTTTCTAAACATGAAGTGTGGAACTCACCCACCCTTTCCTGATCTTTGTTCTCTAAAAGTTGGACTTCTAACTTAAATGAATTGTATAACCTCCTTTTCTACCTTGTGAAAAGACACAAAATTCATTTGATCAGCCTTAGACACCTAAACTAGGGCTGGATAAAGAGAAGGAGGCTGTTGCAGGTCTCCCTTCATTAACTATGGAGAAAACATGGACATCTGAATTGGGGGCCACCTTTTCAGTCACTAAAATTACATGAGATAAATGGCCAAAGTGGTAACGAGTCAGAGTCATCTCCTTCTCTTTGAAAAGCTGTAGCATCTGAATTTCCTTATTTTCATACTATGAGCCATACCTAGTTCTTGTGGGTTTTGTCTGAACTGCCTTTTGCCCTTGAAGCCCCCTATGAAAAAGAACTTCTCAAGCAACTGCAGGTTTGGGTTTTTTTTCCTACAGGGAAACCTTTCCTCTCCACTAGCAACCTCTTCTTTTCCTGAAACTTTCAAGGGTATTCATTTTTAAGAGACAGCCGCTCTTCTGACATACTAGGTTGCAACTGGCCAATGAATTAATAGTCCTTGGTTAGACACGTAAGTGCATGGACATGCACAGCCACATGCACACGGACCCCTGCAGCCCTTCCCTGCACGCTTGATTTCCCCATCTGGCAATTTAAATGAAGATTGCAAGCAAATATTTGGGGGTAAAAATAAGCATATGTTCTTGCTTTCACTGAGAAACATGAAATGACTGTCTGTTAGTGGAAAAGCTCTGTATTTTCCAGAGATTGAAAGCTGAGTCATAAGTTATGCCGATTTAGACAGAAATGTCCAGTGAGGTGTCCTCAACAATTCTCTCTGATTTATTTCCTTTCATATTAATTACTTCAGTGACTTCTGTCTACCATACCCATCTCATTGCTGTTAATGACCCCTGTAGACTACAGGCTCTCAATGACACTAAGTTTGTATGAAGTTGTCCTGAAGAAATCTATTCTGATGACAGTGGAAGTTCTGCCCTGAGCCACAGAAGATTAGGAAGAATAATTCTGTTTTTTCTGGATAGAATACACTTTCCGCAACAGGAAAATAAATTCAGTGTATGTCCTTCCATGTGTAGCTCAAAAATAGCTTGGTGCAATACCTTAAGTTATATTTCACCAGCTAAGCAATACTTGGATGGAGGACTTCTCAGGATGTGGTGGGGGTAACCACACAGTGGCATCTCACTTCAGTTAGGAACAAAGCATGAGCATTTACTTACTGAATATACTATGATAGTCTTGAAACTTGAGTATGTTAAAAATCCCATTGTTCTTTATATAAGAATAGTCTTTTAAAACACAGTGATGAAATTTTACCTTGAGAAATTAAACTTCCTATAGAATTTCTAGCTGATGAAAGAATCTTTAATGTCCTGTCCTAAACCATCATATATTGTTGGATGTTAAAAAAAAGTTGCTGGGTTCATTCTCTGTAAGCAGCTGCATTTCAGTGGTGATATGTGTGAGTGTGAGTAAAACATTTGAGAATTCTTGTGTTACTTGCTAGGTTTTTGTTGTGTAGCAACACTGGTTTGTGGCAGCTGTGAAGCTTCTGGGTTTTGTTAATAAAAGAACACACAGCAAGAATGGAAAGGCTTGATGAAAGAAGTAAAATAAAACTAGCACTGATACAATTATTGGAGACTACTTTTAAATTTTTTTGACCTTTTTTTCCAATTTTTTTTCTCTTTTCTGTGTTCCATTAAATGATTTTATTCTGTTAGCTCCATGTAATCTATGTGAAAATGTTGGTTATCTATGTACAATTACACATTCACTTCCCTCCACGCCCCTCTACACCACTCTGCCTGAATATACGTGTTACTTTAATACAGGTATGTAATGGTGCTATGCCTTTTTGTATCATATGAAATCCTAATCCAGTACCTGCACCCTTTTAAGATATGGTGATCTTAAAAAAGGAAAAATGTACGAAATATCTACTGTAGAGTACATACTGTAAACAAACTGCTGTGAATATTCGTTATAATTCTGAGGGAGTTTTGTGGGGGTTTTTTGCCAATTGCCACCACGTTTGTGTGTTTTTCCAACAGTTGTGTTCTACTAAGAAAAAAAAAAAAAGCTGTGGAAGATGAATTTCACAGATTCATTCTGCGAAGGTTCACACTAGAGTAGATATATTCACATTCAGTACTGTACTCTGCAAGAAATTCCAGTGACTGTATTAGGGATATTCATGATATGAGATGTAAAACATCATGGCTGTCAAAATATGTCCCTAATTTGGCACACTTAAATAAATAAGGAGAATGAATTATAAAGACTTTGCTTTTTGCAAATATTAAAAAAGCAATGTGATGAATAACAATTACAATTTTGTTCAAAACTTGTTTTTTTAGATCTACATCAACTTCTACCCACATAAATAAGTTTTTCTCGGGGAAAGTAAACATTTTACAGACTGGATCAAATACTGGTTAATAAGCTATTTAAGATTCAATCTGTATTTATCCAGGTTCTATCTGTTAATACACATTGTGAATTATTTCCACTTTTAACTCCGCTACATTTCTCTGTGGGTTTATCATTGAATATTCCAAAAGCAGAGTGGCAAACTGCTCTAGCTGAAAAATAAAACAGACTGGAAAAAGAAAAATGTGATAGCTTTGGAAAGCTCATTTGAAATGTATGAGGGATTTGAATTTGAATATCTGAATTTGCCAGTCCACAAAGGAAGAATGTAGGAGGCTGGGAGTGAAGAAGTTTCCTGTGGTTCTTCCTTTGTAACAAGCCACAAAGGAAGGAACTCTACTCAAGCAGGCTTTGTAAAGCTGCTCAGTCTGTGCCTACATCAGGGCTGCTGTCAGGATGGTGATGCAGCTCAGGAAAGCTTTCTGGGCGTTAACTTGCCATGCTCTTACATCTGTTCACACATCCACAGCATAAAGGACCCTGTCTACTAACCTGCAGCTTCAAGAAAACAGAAAGGTTTTGGTACACTGTGTGTTCAAATAAATTGCAAGGTCATTTCTCACAGGATGCAGTTTGACAGTCTGTTTCAGTATTTGCTGTTGGAGGTAACTATATATGTAATGCATACAAACCAGTTTTGCATAAACCAGCGGTTCTCCATTTCCATGTTGTGGATCACATCCAAACAGAGGCACCCCTTTTAAGTCACAAATACCACATGCAGTCTTACGGGCAAATAATAACCTTACAACAGCATCTTTTTTACAAAGAGTTTTGATGTCTTTCCTTGAGAATAACCTAAAACCAGGCAATAATACCTAGAACAAGGCAACCCAACAGACTGTTTTCTGCAGAACACAGAAGTGCTGACTACTGTGTGAATTGTTCATGGTCTGCGGACCATGAATCATTGCATCCTTCATAAAAATAGACCTTGGAAACCAACGTATCTGAATACAATTGGCACATGCAAATAAGGACTGTATGTAGGGTAAGAAGGCAGAAAGATACAGAAGAGCTTTCAGAAGGAATGCTTGAGTTCAGGGAAGTTTTTTGGCTCAGGGAGTGGGATGCTGTTTTACTCAAGAGCATGTGTATGCTTCCATGACAGTTGTTGACCAGGAAGAGCACTGTTTTTGAAAGACATGAAAGCAGGCTTTTAGCTATTTGGGTGTTAAGAGCCGTCTTGAGATAGAAAACTGGGAGAGTGAACCCACTTATTAGAGCTGGGGAAGCAACTTTAAGGAGAGGCTAGGGAACTGGGAAGGGCAGGTTTGAAGAGGGAAGTGATTAACTCAGTGGATTTGTCAAGCTTGAGCTAAATACTGAAATAAATAAGTATGAAAGCAATAGTTTGCAGCTAAAAAACCCCTGTTCTGCCTCTTCGATGCTACTCCAGGAAAAAAGCATAGAAACCTGTCAGAGAAGACAGGTTACCTTTGTCACGTCTTAGTAGTAAAACGTAAACCCCAGACAATGCTAGCTTTTAAGCAGGCAGCATAAACAGCAAGGATGGAAGGACCTGTGCCAGCACAATGCCTCTCTGCCTGTGAAATGTTAACTATGAAATAGTTCCTCAGGTTGGTTTAGCTTCTTCTAAGAGATAAACTGACCTAGTAGAGGGTGAAAGGAAATCAGCATAGTTCATGACTGAAGACATGTCTTTTTTTTTTTTTTTTCTTTTTTTTTTTTTTTTTTGGTAGGAAGTGAAGAAGTAAGTAGTATGCTTTTGAATTTGGAGCAAGAGTCAAGTGAACTGATACCTGGAAGGTTGGTAATATTCATACTTTACACAGTGTATTAATTAAAAGGAAATGACTAGCAACCTGGAGCTGGAATAGGTGGTTTTTAACTTAAATAAATAAATTCATTAAATTAACAACTAATGAGGCTACAACAATAGAGCTGAGAGGAAATGAAGACATGATTATGAGGGTCAACATAGCATTGGCTAAGATAAAGCACAACACAGATGGCTTTTCAGAGATGACAGACTGAAGGGTTGCTGATATGGAAGATACATACAACAAATGAGAAGTGAATTTAACAGTAAAGTCATACTGTTTTTCCATGACCCTGAACTTTCTTTCTTAAGCAATCAAAATTTGGAAGAGATTTTTAACACCACTCATAGGTACCTGTTATGTTTCTTAATGCTTCCACTAAAAGAATGCTTGTACTACATCTATTAAAATGTTTATAGTTTTACAGTTTTGCATAATTACATCTCTCCCATCAAAAAAATACCTAGGCTACCAGCTGTTGTCACAGTTAGTGACAGCAACTCTGATTAGGATTCACTGGTTATTGAAGTTAACGAAGAATACCTGCAAATCAAGAAGTATCACTGGTATTTTCAGGTGGTTTTTTAAAGCTCTGTAAGGATGGCTGAACTCTTCTAATATAGGAGCAATGCAGATGAAAACGAGGCATTACAGGAAAATGTACTGTTGGCAGTATTGCACATTTAAAGTACTATATTCAAATTGTCAGTTTGTTAAAGGATTTTACATTTCATGACACCTTGTTTTCATGAAAGACTTCAAAAGAAGTTTTCAACAAGCTGAGCTGTAAGATCAGCCCTGTGTCATATGATGTGGGGATAGAAAATTACAAGCTTCAAAAAGGGAAATGTAGAGCTGCTGTACAATTAACCATTTCCTCTTTTATATTTTTTGCATACATCTGAATAACGATTAACTAAATTCCACTATTTCCCATGGAAAACTAACACTAAATTTAAAAGACAATTTTTCTGCACCAGGTTTGTTCCTGGCTTCTGTCACATTCACTACATTTTCATATATCTATCTACCATCTGTGCCTTAGGAGACACACTCACCTTCACAAAAATACATTTTTGAAAATAAGCCTTATGAACCTTACAAACTCGGGGGTAGAAAAAAAAGGAAATCAGAACTACGACAAGGTATGTGCTGGAGAGAAGGACTCCTCTGGCAGACTGTAAATTTCTCTTCGTTTTACCACCATATAGATTAATTTTGTTAATCCACACGGCTGCTGAATCACAGATTTATTTTACAAGTAACTTGTAGGTTTTACAAATAAAAATTCAATGGTGTAAAATCATTGTTTGGGCACATAAGACCTGAATGAACCAAAGGCATTTTAGAACTTCTGGTCCTGGAGGTGAGCAGCACAGAACCTGCAGATAAAGCACTGCCTTGAGCACTGTTGAGACGGTGGTGGGGTTGTGATCGACTGGGGGCTAGAATGATATTTTTTCACATATTCAGGGCTTAACAAGCCAATAAATCAAGGCACCAGGAATTAAATTTTCCCATGTTTCTTTTGGGTACAGTAAGTGAAGGTTGTCTTCATTACATACGAATGATTCATATTTTAGGCATTTTCACCATACCCAAGAACTTACTTGCCTTTTCCCAATACAACTGGTACTTTAGGGTCTTGTATCGTAAGTCAAAACCTTATGAAAAGGACTTAAGATGATTTTGTGATTTATGAGAAGTAGTCACAAGTGTGGAATGAATGTGCTGTGACATCTTCAGAAGACAATTGGTCACTTGTGACCACAGCAAAGCCTTCCTGGTGATTACATTGTCCCCCCCCAGTCCTCTCATCTATTTTTGTCTTGTGCCTGCCAATGCTAGAGGCTGTGAAAAGCTGCTGTCTGTTTGCTGTCTTTAGGGAAATCTATGGATTTTGTACTTGATTCATAGACATCTATGTTGCACCACTGGTGATGCTAATTTGCAAAGAGGGCTAACACTGAGGGCTATCAGTGTATCTACTGATCACATGCATCTGAAGATAAGAATACATCTTCACAAGATGGACAGAAGCAGTTTTCCATTTCCACCAGTGTGACTCAGTCCTGAAAATACAGGATTTTTGCTTCACAGTTCAGCATTTGTGCTGCTTGCTGCATCTGAAGACAGCAACAACAGTCAAAAGTCAGCAAGAAATCTTCCAGCAACTTCAAGAGCAAAAAGCAAAGGTACTGGACTACCACATATCATTCTAATTCAGGGTTAAGCAACACAGTCAAAAAGATACCTTTGCCCGTTTCATATACTATGCACAGAAAAATTTTGTCTCCTGATCTGTTAAAGTAGTTCTTATCAGTGTCTCCTTTCACTGAAAAATATCCAAGCCAAGACAAATATATATCAGACTTAGCAATATACTTGAATGAACAGATGAAAAAAATGCCATCTATAGCTGCCCATTTATCAGCATCTGCGTCATTCTGAGAAATAGAGATGAAAAGTTAAAAAACATCAATGCATTTTAACTGCCATTCCTAGGATTATTCTTTCTGTGTATACTTCTTTGCCTTGCAGGGTAAACACATAAAATGATGAACAGACAAGAAGCACTCCCAGCAAAAAAGAATTTACAAATCTTCAAATGATGTTGAATGTGAGTGGGCAGACCATGAAAAAAAGATTACACTTCATCAAATCTAACTAGTTTGCCACTACATATTTATGCTATAAACTGTGAACTGAGTTCCCTTGTGGGAGATAACCCAAATGAAAAGACAGAAAGCAAAAAGAGAGCTGCTTTTGCAGGTATGGAATAGGACAGAATTTGCTGGTTCCCAATTCTGTTTTTTTCTTTTTAATTGAAAAAGTCTTTGAGAATCCATTTCCATCACCATTATTTATCCTAATATGATATCCTAATTTACTCTGAGAATTAGTTTCATTTATTCTAGAAATACAATCAGTGAAATAATGTCTTTAATATTTGTCCTTGTTGAAATGGAATAATAATTCTCTGCCTGTCTCAGTTACAGGTTGTGAGGCTGAAACTGTACGTGTATGAAAGTATGTGTATTCCACAGTGGTGGGTACCAGTTCAGGCATGACATATTTTATGATCTTCAGACAGAAATATCTTCAGAAAAAAAAATTTGTTAAAAGTAGTAGTACCATTGTTTCTTGTGCTGATAACAAACTAATTTATGGTCACAGTAGTGCAAAACTTTCAAAATTTCCCAGTACAGCAGGTTTATGACTTCAGAATGCAAAGCATACACATTTTATTTATACATCACAGAGAGATAATCTACCAAGACATCTCCATAGAATTTATTGTGTGGTTTTGCAGTGGTCGTGCAGAAAAATGCTGACTGTTTAAAAATAGTTATTGATTGTTATGATACAATTCTGTGTAGACTGTCAGTCTGATAAATTTAAAATATTTTTGACAAAATAAATTCAAAATTCAAGAGGTGATTTTGAACATGGATCTATCAACATAATGCATCAGAGAGAAATTGATTCCTTTACTTATAGCACCCTTGGCTGGCCTCCAGTTTCTTAGAAGTCATCACTTGTTAGGGTGTACCATGTTTGGGTCCCCAATACAGAAAAGACACTGATAAACTGGAGAAGTTGAGCAGAGGGTCCCCAAGGTGTTTAGGGCTGAAGCACCTTCTCTGTGAGGAGAAGCTGCAGGAGCTGGGCTTATTCAACCTTGAGAAGAGATGGCTTAGCTGCGGGCTTACAGCAGCTCCCAACATCTGCAGGGAAGGGACCAAGGGACCTAGGTCCAGAGCAAGATTTCCAGTGATTTTGCCAGGATATCGGCTATTGTATTTTGTCCTTAAACATGAAGCAGGAATACCGGAGTTTTGCCATCAGCTTCAGAGAGGTCATGTCACACCAGATGAAAAAGAGTGTCCAGCCCTGTGCTGACCAGGGAGCCTAGGACAGCTGGACTCTGCACTTGGGTCATAGCTAAATAGCTAAAATTAGATGGACTGAATCCAGGCATGAGAGTTAAAACACGATTGAATATTTGGGGGATTTCCATACGTACCTAAGCTGAGGTTGGCCACAGCTCCCTTTTCATGGGAAGAAAGTTTCTATGACTGATACTCAGTTTCAAAGTTAAGCATGTACAACATGTACGTATATACATTTTCCTTAAGTGTGTGGTTGCCAGACAGTGATTACAACTGATCTGTTTTTACATGCTGACACACAATTAGATATGATATTGTGTCCATAAAGAACTCCAGTCAGTGCTCATGCATCATGCAGATGAAATTCATAGATTCTTGCATTTCTGTAGGCGTGTAATACTTACATATCGACTTGGATGTCTGTTTCAAACCTCTGCTTCTCACTCAAATAAAGTTAAAGTATGATGTATTTGAGACCTGAATACTGACATTAATTAAAATATGTATTACATTAAAACACTAAAAGAAATACTTCTGTGTTTGTCATCCAGCCCATTCCCTGATATGTGCTGATATATACCAAACTCAGTCACCCCCTACACTTCTGTGCTTAGTCTCTCAGAACATGACATTTTCTGGGAAGGCTAATTAAAAGGCAAAGGCATTAGATCAATAAAACACAAGAATAATTGCTGTAAACATGTTGAGAATGGTAAGTCTGCCTATTGGCATTTAATCTTTGAGGAATTGCTCCGGGTAAGAGCTTTTTTAAGTTTCTCACCTCAGCTGCATAAGTTTCCTTGGTGACTTTTGCTACCCTGTTTTCAATTACATAATTTGATTTAAATGTTGTTGCACCAGAATGATTAAAATACAGATTTAGCCTTTAATAAAAATCTGTTGCAGGGATGAAACACTGATTACATGCCATTGTATTATGTCATAAACCACTTATGCAAAGAACTCCAACAAATTTACATTGATTAGGCAAAAATCGATGGCCTGATGAAATACTTGGGAGTACATAGTTGAGAGAACCATCTTTCTAACATCACACAATGTAAAAATTCTTAATTTTTGAAACTCCAAGAGGAGCTCTTTTGTGTCATCTTAGACACAAAGCTTTATCTAAGTTTAGGTTTAATGAGAGGTTTCAGTATCAAAACTGTCTTTTAAGGAGGCAAATCTTCATTTTGAATGGCAGTGATAAACATGAATTTAAAATACACTACAGTGTCGTTAAAAAAAAATAAATCCAAGAAAAAATACCTACTTTTCAAGATGTCTCCACAATTAAAGCTAATTTTACTTTCTGGTCTCTTGCTGTAATTGGATGTTTAGTCCCACACCCCTGTTTACAGTTCTTGCTTGCCCTTTGTTCTGCCAACAGATCTTTGAGTAAAATTACAGGACTGCTATGCTCACAGTTCCTCACGAATAAAGACCAATTCCTGCCTAGAAAGGATATATCTGGCTGAACAGCTATCAAGTGGTGAGTGTTTGTCTTGCCTCATCTGTGCTGCTGGATGAGATCTACTTTTGCTTCTATCCACAGGGCACTCCCATGGATGAGGCAAAAAAAGAGGAGATATTACAGTTCTTTCACTGCTCCAAAGAAAGTTCACCAAGATGTTACCAGAGGTTCAAAATAAATGAAAATGTATAGCCATCTCCAAAAGCATACAATAAATACGATTTTAAACATCATTTTGTATGTATTTTTTCACTGCAGTAGTGTTTCTCCTACATGCAGGTGCAGGATATCAGTATTTGCATTCTCTCCTATGCTTCTTTTCAAAGGTTGAAGGAGTTACAGATATGGGTCAAAATGGAACCCTACTTAAAAGGATCTGAAAGTACTGACTGGTTCCAATGGGATCTGAATGTGGGCCCTAGTGCTGGTATCTGGACTTCCAGAAAATTTCCAGAAGTAATTGGAATGGTCACCCTATTACCACCGTAGCCAGAAAGCTGGCACTCACCTATCCAGAACATTTTGATTTCTTTGAATACAAATTACAATGGGATATTCATTCTGAGGGTCTGCGGCACCCCATTCTTTAATAATGAAGTCCCAGCTTGCATGTGTAGAGGCAGTTCAAAATCAATACAGTGCAACTCACCAGTGAGTCCCAGGACACTTAAAGGGATGAGGAGCCTGGGTGGGATAGATGAAAGAGGCCAGGGACAGTCGCCAGTCCCGGGTCTATCTAGTGCGCACAGACCTGCCATGGCACAGTGCCAAGGTTTCTGTAATCACCTGTTATTACAGAACTTCTGGACAGGTGCAAATTTGAGCCTGAGAAATGTAAATTGTGTCCTTATAGTGATTAGGCAAAGAGGAAGCTTTCCCTGGTCAATGTGTGCCTCAGGTAAACAGAAAATGACTCGTATGGGTGCATTGCCTCGGCAGATGGAACAGGCTGTAAATGGTACCGTTGCCAACCAAAAATTTTCACAAAATTTTGTAAAATAGTTTTGTACTGTGTCTTTCAGCAGTAAAGCTTTATTTTTTGTTTGTTTTTCTTTAGAACTGCAGTCTGCTAAGACTCATGTTTGTAGTTTATTCCTCAGGCCATGATTTCACCCTTTTTTTCTGTTAAAGAATTTGCAGCCATCTTCCTTTACAGGTGTTGGGGTATAATTTCAACTGAAACACGTTTTTTTTTCTGAAAGATAGGACTGGTCACTCATGATAACATCACACAGTGGCCTTTACCAGGGAAAAAAATGAGCTTGCTTGGCATTTAGAGGTTTCTGTTGCCCTGTGGGTTGTGGTAGAGATGTGGCCAGTATAGTGATTTAATACTTTTTCAGGTCAGGAAGGTTAGATTATTACTGAAATCTAAAGCAATGAGGTAAATATTTGAAAATTCCTACTTCACTGAAGTTTAATTTGGGTGAGAAGGTGGTGAATATACTCAGAATGCATGTTGCTCGACATGCTTTGGCTTCAGTGCTCACCCATAAGCCCATGAATCACAGGCAGGTGCAAAAACTGCCTCAGGGAACAAGTTAACTTTAAATAAATTGTCTCCTTTTTAAGGTCTTTGCTGAACAGAAGACAGGAGGATTGGCTGCAGGATATTAACAGGAAGAAAAAGAAATAAATACATAAATATAAATACTAGATTAAATATCTATTTTCCTGTGATATATAACTTCATGAGGCATTTGTCATAAAAATTAAACAGGTCATGGGGGAGAGGACAGCACTGAATCCTGGCCTGTAAATGCCATTTATTATCACACTGATGAGGGAAAGGGCAAACAACTGAGCTTCTGTTTTATTGGTTGTTTTTAATGGTACAGAGATACTGCTTCTTACTGAGAGCTAGACAAGTTTTTACAGGCACTAATCTAACACAGCGGTACAAAGCCAAGTGATAGCTTTATATCCCTACAACTTCCATTTGCAAAACCAATTGATAAAGGAGTTGAAAAGCAATTTACAGTGAACTCGTGGTTGTGTCAGCAAGAAAAGAACAAAGAACTATTCCACGGAAAGACTTGGGGACTACTGTAGTTTCAAGCAGCACATTATCTGCCACAGCTCTGAGGCACTGAGGCCTGAGCAACAGGCCCTGAGCCAAAGTTGACCTCTAGATGAACCCGCCAGCCAAACATTATATATGTATCTAGTATCCAATCATTAGCAAAATATGCATGATCATTAGTAAACTATGTATGATCATTAGCAAAAGATGTAGCTTAGGTAAAATATAATCTCTGGTGAAGATATAGTGCATCCTTCCTTGCTTAGAGGCAGGTGGACAACAGACGTTTGGCCTTGTTTGGAAACCAGTGGTTAAAATCCAGTAGATAAAGGAAACTCCCTTGGCTCCTCCCTGAGCCTGGACAGGCTTTGGTGGGATCTGAGAGGAAAGTAAAACCAGATGTTTCTGTATTTGAAATTATGTGAGCTTGTTTATTCACTAGCATAAAATCTGGACCCTCTTGCAGCAACTTTGAAGACCTCACCTACAAAGGGACGCCCTGTGTAGGACTTCCCAATTGCTGGGACAGGCTCTCCGAACCCTGGCTGCAAGCAGGGCTCCCCAGCAGCTTTGGGTGGATCCGGATGATGGTAATGTATTAGGGCAATTGGTGATGTATCTTTCTTAACCACTATTGCTAACCTTGAGTAGTAATGATTAGGTTCTTATCTGTTTTATTGCTTACATCAGGGTATCGTAGGCTACTTTTATATGTGTATATTGCCTTTTTTCTGTATAAATTTGAAACAAGCACTAAATCAAGGTTATTTTCTGTACTGTTGTCTGTGTGCTATCTATTGACCCTGTCAAATGGCAAAACAAGTTCACAAGAAGATGTACAATAAGCTAGGTAACCTGTAATGCTCGGGGTTCAGCTGTGTCTGTTTTCGGTCACAAAAGGAAGATCTTTCCCTCCTGTTTACCACAGTTCTTTAGAATCCAGAGGCCGTGTCTGGGAATCTCTAAAGAATCGTCATGATTCTTTGGTGATTGTACATGAAAACTGACTTGAGATGTTGAATTTTATAATGGCCCATCTCTGACAAGATCTGAGTCCAGACTGACATGCAAAAATAGACAAGTGTTTTGAAAGAATGTAATTTTACTGGTTAATATCCAGAACCTGAACTGAGGCATCTCTTCACTTTGCTTACAATTTCCAGGATAAAAGAGAACAACCAAAGCTCTAATCATGCCAGATGCTGATCATTCTCCAGGAGGGCGCATGCCTTCTCTTTGGAGGCCAGTTACTAAATTTGCAGTTCTGATTTTTGATTGCTCCACTTGGGAGCCTGTAGGAGTAGACTGTTCTTTTAGGAAGAAATCAAACAAAACCCTGAGTTTATCTCTAACTCAGATAAACTGTGTTGTTTTCTTAAATGACTTTCAGTGAAACTAACTTTTATTTATGCCCGGAGTTTGATGAACACAAAATAGTTTCAACACATCCCAGGTTTCCCTCCACTAAGTTGGCAGAGGGTAATCAGCACAACAAACTGTTTCTACAACCCTGAGTTTTTCTTAAGAGCTCTGTCTGTACTTGGATAAACACAAAAGTGAAGTCACACACAACTGAATTCTAACAGAAACAGTGCAATGGAACCATATAAATAGAGTAGGTTTATTTAGCCCCAGTTTCATTAACAAGTTAAAGACCCATATAAAACATAGGAATGCATATATATTTTCTCACCTGGAGATTAAATTATTCTAACAGATCCAAAGAGATTGTAGACTTTGTATTGTGGAAAAGAGGCAATGAGGTTGGAGAACATTTTGTATATCCAAAAGTATCCAGAGCATCACAGAATTTAAAGACGGAAATATGTTACAGAGCTTTGCATCAGGGAATGAGTGCAGAAGCTGCCTTCTGCCTTCTGGTATTACCATCCCTTGGGGCACCCTGCATATTCAAAGAACTGGCCAGGATGTTAATACTGGTTTCCCATGTTTTATGTGCATCTTTGTCTTCATTGCCCTTCTCCCTTAGATTCCAGAGAGACCAAAGCCATAGTCAGCAAGGTACTCATGACAGAGGTTGGAGGTACAGCAGCTTCCTGCTGGAGGAAAGTAAGAAATTACGGTTTTCGTATTAAACTTTGAGTCAATAAGAAGGGAGTTATCCTTCTTGGTAGAAATCACCATTGGGAAGCAAAAAAAAAAAGGTCCACCCTCACATATAGAAGAATGTGGGTTTTGTCCCTATCCAAAACACAAGCCAGTATGGAGGGCAGTGTGATGACTTACACTAGCAGAGACTGAAGCGGGGAGTTATAGGAATCAGTGTGTATCAATACAGGGCACATCCTTGCTGCCCTCCAGGGTTAAAAAGTCCCTGGCATACTGAGCGCACCCAGCAAGGATGACCTTAGCAGGCAGGTGATCTCCTTGCACCACATCCTAGAATAAACATGGTTAGCTTTTTACTGAATGGTCTTCTTCCTGACACACGCTGCCTGTGCTGTCCCTGTTTTTACTTCTGATTTGTAGTATCAAGAATAATCATTATAATCACCACCATTTTACTATTTCCTTTCTACTTTCTGATATTCTATCTCTTGTTTACTTTTCTTCTTTCTACTCTTATTTTTTGGTTCTTCCTCATTCATATCAAACTGAAACAGTGCAGAGGTGCTGACAGAGGTGGCAGAACTTTACTGAATACTTTATGAGGAAAGGAGACACTTCGGTTTGCCAGTGGCCACCTCAGCCTTCAGTCCCATACACATCAACTGCTTTATAGGCTTGTAGATGATCTGCTGCCATGGAATCAGAGAAGATCAGAGAAATGTTATAATACAATATCCACAAGTCCAGGAGTACAGATGCATATGCACAGGAGGTCTGAGATAAGGCTCGGCAGTGAATAATGTGGGAGGACGATAAGGAGCAATAAATAACCTGGACTTGCATTGAGACAGAGTTCTCTGGGTGAGGTCTGTGGGCATAATTGCCAAGCATCCAGAGGTGCTGTGCTGTCCTAGAAGCAAACTGCAGTGGTCTTTCCACCTAAAAATTAAATTAACCTTCAGTGGGGATCATTGTGTTATCTTTTAACTATAATGAGAGTTTAGGTACCCACTGGATGTGTGAACATGTAGCTGCTTTAGTCTCAGACTGAACCCCTTGTTCTCTAGTTCTCAGAATAAGTGGTGGGATAAATTCAAAACTATTAAAGTTACAGCACAAAATCTCACAGACATGTGAACAAGATTATTACTGTTTTACCCCTAAACAGGATTACAAAGAGAATTCAGAGCAAAGCAAGTAAAATTAATGACCTTCTAAAGAGTATAAGGAAGCAAAGTAACCTTGCTTAAAATCGCTGGCACTGAAGTAGTCCACAAATGCCAGGATCCAACTGTGCCTGGCTGTTCATTTTATATACACCTACATCGCTCTACGACAATTTGCAAACAGTATGACAGAATGGAGGATTGCCTACTCTTGAAGTGCTCTATTATTAATGAACTCATAGGAACCCTGCACCACATTTCAGGATAGGAAGACAGGACTACTATGTGCAAGTGAAACTGTAGGTTTGTTTGAGTAAGCAGCATGTAATTATCCAGACTGGAAGATGGCCAGTGCACTAAAGCTGACACTCTATCACTAACCTTGCAGCATTCAGAACCCAGTATATTTGCAAATGGTTTGCTGCAGTTCGTTTTCCAAGGTTCAGCATTAGACAGAAATATATTTTCTATTCTATTCTGACGGCAGCACATCCTCCTCCTGATTATAGTCCCACAATCTACTTCTGCTGTCTGGCTTTAATTCTGATACCTTTAATTTTTCTGTATTAGGGAAATGGAAGACTCAGAACAATAGCTTATTCCTTCCTTTCCAACAGCCTGGACACATTTAAGTGGCAGTGCAAAATTACTCCCCAGAGCCTTCTCTCAGGTCCAGACAACACAGGTCTTAGAATGTGAGAGTCATGCACATCAGGATGAAGGTCATGCACGTCAGCATGAAGGTCATGCACATCATGAGCACTTCACAAAGACTCTCTTTACTGTGTCCCAGGGAGTACGAGATATCTTTGAAATCACAACCATTAGCAAGCCTGCCAAACTTTGCTTATTTTTAATTTATCTGGTAAGCTGCTGTCAAAAGCAATGTTCTCTTTCCTCATTCCTCAGACAATATCAAATGACTAAAGAAGGGAGATCAACAAGTCACTACATGGAATAACTGGGAGGGAGAGGTCATTCGGTTTGTGCTGGGGTGGGAGCAGGAGCCAGTTCAGCTGTAGGGTTTGTTTTGGAATGATGTGAAACGGGTGGGAGGTGCAGAGATTTGTTGAGACAAAGGCTGGTACCTGCAAGGAAGAGGCTATATAGGCTTGTTGGCAGAACTCAGTTTACAGGAGCAAAATCTTTTATGAAGCATAGCTTACAAACTCTGCCACCTGGGTTTCAGGCAAGGATGCCTAGTTTAATGGAAATATCATGCTTCCAGATATTGCATCAGCTTTTGGAACTGGAACCAAACAATGGGTCTTTTAATAATCGAAATATTTATATTGTGAGCTACTTAGCTTTGCATTTTCCTGTAATGGCAAAGCTTTGGCCCCTGATGATTACATTCTCCAGAGAGAAAGAACAAATTAACAGAGTTTTTAATCTTGTGTATGTGGGAGGGGAGAGTGAGCCTGTTGCTGGCTGGCTCCAAGCCAGAGCAGCCAGCACCTAAATAGAAAGCAAAATTGCAAAACCCCAGATCTAACAATAGAGAAGGAACATGGACTCCATTGTTCTTCTGAGCACATTTCTACAGCAGGTAGAACATAGTAATGCCTCATGATTTAAATCTGTGGCACGGAATGAATGTTCATTTTGTTATTTGTATTTATCTAATTCTGATGGACACCCTATGATTTTGCATTAGGCAAAATGTAATGCTTCTGGTTTTTTTGATAGACCTGACTCTTCAGAGTAGTAATTTATATATTTTTTTTTAATTATTAAGACTTTTCCTGGGCATTTTCATGAGGTTGCACTTTGGACACCTTTTTCATGCACCATTGAAACTGTTGACATGTTTACTGAGCGTAGCCAAACAACAGAGTAATTTTGTATTTCATAAATACTAGTGAGCAGGCTCACTAGACAGTGCCAGAACATTTCTGAAGACTAACTGCCCCAGAGCTGTCTTTAAATGTTTATTTAACTAACTACTCTGTCACTGAGATTTTGTCTTGCTGTATTTAGTGATGTCAGCATTGATTTCAAGAGAAATACATTGAACAACGAAGCTTTTTATCATCATTACTTCTACTGAAGGGCCTTCTAAGAATTCATCTTCCAGAGTTTGTACTGCCAAAGCATTTTTGTACTATCTCCTTCTGTGTCTGAGGCCTTTGTGAAAAAGCTTGAATTAAATGTTCCACTCACATTCTCAGTGACAGCAAGTGCTCATATTTTCTGCATCTCTCCACTTTTATCTTTCCTCAGAGTGCGCTCTGTTCACCTCTGCGTTGTTTCTTTAGTAAACTGTTTGGAAAGCTGTAAGAGAAGGAAGTGTTGGGGAACTCCTGTAGCAGTAATTTTACCTAAATGGCTAGAGATGTCCACTCAAAGGCAAACTGTAGTAGCATAATGAGAATATAAGTGAATATAGCTGCTTAGCATTAGGCAAAGCAGTAGCTTGTTAGTTCATTGATCCCAGCACTATTAAGCTAGAATTTATTAGTTTGGGGTTTGGCTTTCTTTTTAAGTTTCAGTCTTACAAGTAATGTTTCTACTTTTAACTTTACGAGTTTCTCGATAGCTAGGTAAACCTACAGTACATGCCTGACTTTCGAAGTCTCTACCAGGAACTAGCTTTTGAGGTGAACAGGTTCAACTTTCTAAAATGTTCACAAGGTTGAAAGCTTCCTCTTTTAGAAAAACTTTTTGTTCTTGTCCAACCCCAAAAAGCACTTAAAAACTTTAATATAACTCCTCAGAATTTAATTGCATACGAATATAGTATACACTACATAAAATATAATTATGCATTTATATTCTCATCAAAATAAACACTATAGAAATAACATTTGAGACATTATTCCAAATGCATGTGAGGGAACCATAAAATAAAACAGATGGCAAGGGCTAAATAAAGAATGGTAATCAAAATGGTATTAAGTACTTTGCAAATAGGACAATAGTTTTGATTAACATCACCAGGAATTACAGAGATAATGGGAAGGTCTACAGAGCTCTGAAATGGTTTTTGGTGTTCCAGTCTGAAATAACCTACTGTGAAAGAAACAGATCTCACACCATTTAGTCAGATCAGCTTTCTACGTTGACTTCAGCCAGTATTTTCCTCTATGGAGAGCAGAGGTCATGATGAAAAATAGAATATGAGAATTCAAAGCTTATTGAAAATTAATTTTCACTATTTACCTTTTATTGATTATGGCAGTGACAGTTAGTACCAATAGTGTAGTATAGCAGACTTGTACTTGCTTAGCAACCACTAAGTATTTTTGAAAAGAGATAAAAGGATTTTGTAGGCTATTGTAAAGAAAAGGGGGCTAGTTTGATGATAATACACTGAACATTACAAAGCATACAAATACTGGTGCAGTATATAATTTTATTTTATAAAATGAAATTTTTCTTCACATAACCCAGCATCTGTTTATTCAAACTACTCAAATTCAATTCCTAATGGACCTATAAATTTCCTATAAAGTGGGTTGACCTCCTTAGTAGCAAGGAACATATGGACAGTGTGACACAGTTCCTCAGATGTCAGAATGGGCTTTGCATACCAGTGCGGATCTCAGCTATGCCTGAGTTTGAAGTGGAACAATTACATACTGGGAACATATTGTAGAGGCAGATTTACTAACTCAGTCATGAAAATTAAGAGCAAAATATTTACAGTTAAATTAAGGTCAGAACTGTGAAACAAATGAACTCCTGCTGGATTCATTTGTAAAAGTACAGAATAGGATGACAGTGTTTGAGTTCTCAGGGTCGAAATATGAGCACATTTGTTGTGCCTTTCTCTTGTTTACCTCATAATAAAAATTAACGATAACCTCTCCATTTTATGCTTTTCCCTCCTTCCCTTTGCACAAGGGCAATGGGAATTATAACACTAACAAAACTATGTGAAGAAAATAGGGTAGGGTAAACTTTATCCTTTAGCTACAGCTGTTGAACTCATTAGTTCCGTAGGACTAGTGAGATCCAGCAGAACAAAGAATTTCTCTTAGGGGATTTAACTGAAGGGTCTAAGAAGGTCTAATCCAGCTCTTGGAGAAATCAATGTGAACTTTTCCAATGATTTCAGAGAAAATTGGATCAGATCCAATGGTCAGAGAATTCTGAGTTAAAGCTGAAATCTATCCCGTTTAGTCTTATGTGCTATTTCAGCTCCCACTCCAGTCAAAACCTGCCAGAATAAATGAGAAATTACAGAACAAAGTTTGATTTAATATTGCTTGATCTGTGTTTTCCCACAGCTGCTCCTGCATACCCTATTATCCCAAAAGGCACATAATGAAACAAATAAATATAAAGCTCACTGTATACACAATTATTATAAACACAAGCCTGTTCCTAATGGGTACAATATAGATAAGGGGGAATTAATCTGTGCTTTAAAATCTGGTTTCGATATGCAAACAATTTTATTGAAAGTAATTCTTATTGTAAGCTGAAACCAAAATTGTCAAAAATACTGCTGAAATCCATTCCCTGACTTTTATTGGTGTTGATTTTAATGGAATTAGTCAGAAATCAGTGTTTTCTAATGATAAACAGCCAGCAAAAACTTCATTCCTTTTTAGTTACCTAATTCCAGTTACTTCAAATGAAGAAAGCTGATGGTGTATAAATATAATTGGTATAAAAATATACCTATATACGTCACAAATACTGCAGCATTAATCCTATAGCATGGGTATGCACTTCCTCTCCCTCAACCCTACAGACATTTTCCTTCACATTTTCTGTTCTAACAGTATGTACAACCTGTCCTTCAAATATCTCTTTAAAAGAAATATTAGTACTGGCAGCCAGTATATTGTAGATGGACCATGACAGAACAGAAGTATCTTGCTTAAAAAAGTACCTGCCCTGGAGCATTTAACAAGAATGTCAAACCCTAAACTAGGTCAGCCTTGTAATTCTGAGCAGTCTTCTCTTGACAAGAGTAATGTAAACAACAGGCTAAGTTTTTCTGTGCAGTTACCACCCTCATGTTTGCCATATGTCTCTTGGCCTGTTTTTATAATTGCTCTGTTGCTATTTGGTACTCAAAGCTTTCATTCATGAACACCGAAAAGTTAGAAGGAATTCAGAGCTGGCAGATGTGTCAGCTCTGGCCACAACAGGCAAGAGATGCAGGAGGGCAGTTCTCTGGGCCACAGGCGGCAAAGTTCCTCCTTGTCCAAAAAGCTGTATCAATCGTATTCCTAGAATAAATTCACCCCAGACCTCAGGATTCCTTACAGGTTTTATACCTTTACAGTGAATGTTATTTACCTTAAAACAGCCCAGAGGAATACGAATGCTTTAAGAGGCTCAGCACACTTGCTGGTGGTGGAGATGGCTGTTGGGTGACAGCAGCCTGGTGAATGACTGAGCCCAGCGCAAGAAGCAAATGTTGGGACTGGAATGGGGACTGATAGATGACATGTTTCCTTCCCTTTTCCTCCATGGGATGTTTCTATTCTGGAAAATGGAACATGTCCATGTTCCTGGGACAAGGTCACTAAGGAACAATTACCAGTGTTCCAATTTCACCAGAATATATATGGCACTCTCAGCCATATTTTTAAGCAGGACTCAGAACTGGCATTGCAGTGGCAAGGTTAAGCAACTTTGCTGAATGGAAACAAAAAGTGATAAAGTTAGCAAAAAGGAAGAATGTTTTATTTTAAGGAAGAGGATAGGAAATCAATTCCTCTTAGAGTAGCAAGTATTTTTCTTTCAAGTGTGTATATCTCAAATAAACAGTTAATCATTGTATGCCACCTGTTCTTTAAAATGGCTCTTATGATCAGCTGTACTATGTTTCAACACATATTTGGGTAAGTTTATTTGTTTTTTTCATCGGTACAACTGACATTCATTCAAAATGTACACTTAGGACAATTAATATTAAGTAGATTCCTGTGATCTATTTAAGTATGTTTGTACTAAAAATATTTTAGAGAGAAAAATATTAATTTGCTCTGATTGCAGCTGACTTCAACAAATTTCAACTGAGTTAATTTGAGAAGGTAAATCTAATGTCTAGATGTAACAAACCTTTAATTGGTGACTGGAACATTGCACTCTGTAATTCTGCTGTCCTGAGTGTATTTTCATTTGCTATCAATAATTAACATTTTGTCTATGAAACAGAATACATCATCACAAAACACCTGTTAATGACATTGATGAAAGAAATAAACTGGAAATAAACTTGGAAGTAAACACAGTTATCGTTTAATGAGCAAACTCCCGTTACTCCTATTACTAACCTCCTTAGTACTTAGTTTAATTATGGCACTGGAATGCATGCTTAACATTACCCATAACAGTTAATGAGCCAATTCTTCCAAAGTCATCTATTAACCAGTAATCTAATTTCAGGGAATAACCAATAAAGATGGCAGCGGGCAATCATGAACTCTGCAGCCCTACTTCGACACTCATTAATACTAGACATCTCAATTAGCAGACCACCTGCCAGTATGTATTTAATCTAGATCAGGCATAAATCCATAATCACATTTCTGTGGAAATAACCAGAGCAAACAATATGGTGTTTTGTCACCTTTTTGTTGCCTGCATAAGGATAAATAGTACTAATCAGGAATAAGGTCTGATAGAATGAAATTAAGCTTTTACTTTTTTAGTGCGTAATTATTTTAAATCACACTTCAACCAGGAGAATGAATTTATTCCCACTCAATTCTTAATGCATGTGGCCATGCCATTTTTTCACCCTAAAATAACTGTTGCCCCAGAAGGTATGAGATTAAATTGGCCAGGTTTAGTTAGTAAGGACAGGGAAGGAACTGGGAGGAATGTTTTGTGCCTCACTTGGTCTATGGTGCTGCACATGACAAAATGAGCAGACATCAGATTAATTCAAGTGGAAACCCAAAACCAGAGTAGTGAATTCTGCCCAACAAGCCTAGCCAATACTGATGTGTGGGTGGTGTCAAGGCAACAAAGCAGTGTCTGTAGCAGTTTAGCAGTCTGAGGGTATGATTGCTATGTGGGACGTTTTCATTTCTGTGATAAAGAATTGCAATGCATCAATTAAAAACAAAGGACTGCTTCAGAAAATAGAACCAACGGTCAGGAAAGGTCATCCAAAGTATGGTGTGGAGAAGCTGGATGCCCTCTCATGTAAATAGTTTTCACACAGGTATTCTTCAATCCAAATAAGTGTCATTTGAATGATCTCCTATTTCAGTGGGTACTCAGCTATTTTACAGGCAGGCAGGGTGTACAATTTCATATTCAGTAATTGTACAGATTGGAAAGGCAGATATATTTAAATTTTGATTAGCAGATTTCCATTTAAAAAAACATGCAGAGAATGACCCAAAATCTGCAAGCTATGCATTGCTAGGGTTTTTTTTAAGTCACTGGAGTCATAGGCAAGGTTTACAAGACAAAATAAGCACTCAAGCCTGTTCTTAGAAAGAACAGTGTTTCCTTATTTTTGTTTTCTTTGTGCAGGTCCCTAGAAAATTGCCTCTAATAGATGTACAATATATGGTTCAAATATCCCCTCAAACAGCTTTCAGAAGGCAGATTGCTGTCAGTTATTGTATAGTACCTTATTTGGATATATATATACACATACACGTTGATATATTTGTACCAGTTATCTGGGGTTCTTCATATTAGGTATTGCTCAAATTGTAGTTTAGTCTTGACAACATATTGCAATTTGCACTGGCTTATTCTCTGATGTGACATTCCTGTCACTCAATGACTGTCCAGGAGAAACAAAGTATACTGAAGTGGAAACAGACACTGGAAATGTGAGAAGCAATGAAAGACTCTCCATCTAAAATGAAAAGAACCCAGGTCTTCTTAATTGTAAGTTTGCTTTTATACAAAAAGAAAGATCTCATTAACATTGCAAGATCTGCCACCACCTGTTTTCTCCTTGTGTAAGTGGAGAAACACAGATTTAGATCATCTGTTAATAAAACACAAGGCTTGTGCCTCTGCTCTTAATCTCAGACTTCCACTACTGTGTGGGATATGAATATCGTGGATATGCTTTAGATGTATGTTACTTCAGAAATATTTCTTTTGTCACATTTTAACGTGAAGCAGAGCTGGTGTCTCAAAAGATCAATAAAAAGAAGTAATCTAAAGAGTCAAATAATTGGAATTCACCTCATTAAAAAGGGAATATTACAGAGACAGCAGGAACAGGTGCAAAAATGGGCTTATAGATAAAAAACCTGACCAGTCTTGTCATTTGGCCTCATTATATTCTGAACAAGAACTGATTCTCTTCACATTTCAGAGTTACAGAGAGACAATTAGTTTATGTACGTATGCAGCTAAGGTAAGTTCTGGAGATGGTAATGACATGCCATAATGTATCAATAATAGTGTAATAATTAAAAAATATTCATAATGAATTTCTAGTCTTCAAAAAATGGATTGAACTAGAAATACATGTTTTACCTATCTGTGTTAGGTAAATAACCAATCCCTTCCTTGACCACATAACAACTAAGAAAAATGCAGAGTCAGAAGGGTATGCTTGTGCTGCTCAGGAGACAACTGAGCATCAGGGTGCTGCTACCTGTCCTGTTAAAGTGTTTGTTCACTCCCAGGCTCCCTTTGTGTTGCATTGACTAGTTCTCCTCAAGACAGATACTAGCGAAGGGCCTAGTCCAAAGAAGGGTGGACTTCATCACTTGGTGCTATTGGGAGCCAGACATCAGCCTCTCTCCTAGAGCTCTTTAAGGTGGTTCCACTCTTAAGATGCCCACTCAAATACAATTAAATTATCCAGACAGGTATTTATCTCAGCTTTTATTTAAAGCTTCTATTTCTGGGATCCCAATTGCAGCACATCAAAGTTCTCATATATAATAATTCAGATTTTTAAAAAATATCTAAACTACCTACTGAATTTTAGATTACTTCATTTCTTTCACATCCAACATTTGGAGCTGTTGCTCCCATCCCTTCTATAAACAGCCCTTTACATATATAAAAGATCCATACCTTTTCTTTTCTAGGCTAAGCAAGCCTCATTTTTTCAACTTTTCTTCACTTTTTATGTTTTGATTTTTTTTTCTGGGCTCTTTTCCATTTATTCCACTCACACACTTTCAGTGTGGTAGATAAAAGTCAATGTAATTCTCAAGTGAAGAACTAGGCCTTACCAATGTCAAACAGACTGCAGTAATTTTCCCCCAGATATAACACACAACACTTACTAATTAACTAAGAGCTAAAATTAGCCTTTGTTGTTAGTATGTCTTGAAAATCATAATATTACCAGCTGAAGTTGAATTTGAGGGGCACAAAGGATTAGTTTGATATGTTCTGTTCTTGACATCCATAGTGCTTGCTGCTTAGCACCACACTTGCCCCTGACAGCTAGCAAGTTTATCATTTAGTAATTTGTTACAGGTTCTTTCCTGGAGCACCTTTTATCTTCTTTTAAAATTAGGTAGTAATCTTGTCCTTCATGTACCCTATGATATTACCCTTCATCATCAGAGGTGCAGGCACTGCAGTGACTAGTTCCTGAAGTACTTTAGGATTAAGTTCATTAGTTGCTACTGATTTGTGTATATCTTGCTATAAAACAAATGGGTTTTACTAAGTCAGCTTAGGCTAAAACCAAGGAAACATGACAACCATTGTTTAAAATGTACTCATTTTGACTCCAAAGTGGTAGAAACAGTTTTAGTCATTTTATTAACAATGTTGGTCAATATCTTAGTTGTTCTCAAAAGTACCTGGTGAATTTTGGGGTGCATGATGTAAGCAGTCAAGAAAGGCCCATCACAAGGAATGTAAACGCCATGTAAAAAAAGAGGCAGAGAGAACGCGTTGCTTATAAAAAATGCAAGGAGGGAATTAGGTAATTCAAAATTGTTGCACAAACTGCATGACAGGAAATTCCATCTGAATGTGAGGAAGAACTTCTTTACTTTGAGGGTGACAGAGCACTAGAACAGGCTTCCCAGAGAGGCTGTGGTGTTTCCTTCTCTGGAGACATTCAAAACCCGCCTGAACGTGACTCTGTGCAACCTGCTCAGGTGAACCTGCTTTAGCAGGGGGCTTGGACTAGATAATCTCCAGAGGTCCCATCCAACTCCAGCCATTCTGTGATTCTGCAATTGTCTTTTATGCTGTAGAAGTAATTTAAGCGGGGGTGGGTGGGGGTTGGGGGCACAATTCTGTGTCCTTGATTTTGTGTACGGTATCTTGGCATGTTTTAGCCAGTGCAGTTTATAGTCTCCCAGAGTACTTGTGGTGTTGGGACAGGGATTAGCAAAAGCATTCTTGTTTGGCAATTGGCATGGAGCTACACTGCTTGTTGGCTAAGAGTATGGCTGTAGCTATTCTGTGCCAGCTCTAAAGAACAATCAAATTAATCTTTAGTTTATTATAATAGTGTAATTATTTTCTGTGTTACACCGAGAAGTTAAGACTTGGATTCAAACTTCTCCTAAGTCCTGTTTAGATTTGAGGAGTTTTGCTGCATTTTAATTTAACATACTTGAAGACACACTGTCCAACCAGTTAGCTAGACCCACATTAAGAACCACTGAGCCTCCAAAGTCTGTGTACATATGGAAAGTGCAAATACACATAGAGAGACACATATACAGACAGAAAGGACAAATAAAACTTGTTTAATGCAAACATTCAAGGTGTGGCTTTTGGAGAGCTTGCTATGTGTGTCTGGCAACATTTTTCTCCAAAGATGACTTTTGTTTAATGAAGTTCCTTTAAACTTGGCTGGGAAAGCAAACTTAATGAAACTTTGATAGTACCTGGACCAATATAGTAACAGAAAATCCTTCAGGATTTTGGTGACAATAGGGAGAGAACAAGGACACTCAAAACCCCAGTAAATTTGACAGATTTGCCTTCTGTTGTGGGTTTTTTTTAGCACAAAAAGATAGCAAATATTGAAAGAAAATTCAAGCAGAAATGATGTCGTGATCAAGCTCTCTTCTAAAATAATCAGAAATACAAAAAGATTTCTAAGTTATAGGTTTAATATCTGAAGATGTCCTTAGTCTGTTTCAGTGAAAAATTTCACTGTTCTCAGTTAGGGAGTTCTCCATGAGCAAAGGATGTAGGAAGGAGGTTATGGCCCTGTGATCCCTTTATTTGTATTAGAAAAGGTTGTTATTTATTGGAAGAGTTACACACACACACACACACACACGCACGCATGCACGCACGCACACACACACAGACACACACAGACACACAGACACAGACACACAGACACACAGACAGACAGACAGACACACACACACACAGAGTCTAAGTTTCCAGGATTCCTACAATAGAAGTTTGAAGTCCAGTTAAATAAACTGCAGAGCATCAAATACCCCTTTCCTGACACACCAAAGACCTGTAACACTCTTCTCTGCGTGTGCTCGGGTAAACAGAGGACTCTGCGCTGAAGGGAACTGCACCTGAGCTGTGCTGGACTAGAGATAAAGCTTGTGTAGAGTACTGAGTCCCTCACTCACTGACCTCTGTTGTGAGCTTCCTCTGGGAGTTGTATATGCAGGATATAAAAAGAAGGCAGCCCTCTGAAATAGTAAAATACCAACTATTTCATGGCTTCATCAATCAGAACCCTTACTTTGGATTTAACCAGGAAATCTCAGGCTGCCACTACAAACCATAAAGGACTGGGAAAAAGAAAAGATACGGTGATGAATTTGTGATTACTTTTATGGAGAGAACGCTTTTGATAATACGGTCTTCAGTTGATAGGTGAATGCAAGGTCAAAATACTGGAAGCTGGTGCTGGGCTGTAAATCTAGCAGCAGACTCAAAACAATAGAAATTAAACAGTGAAACAACTAAACACACAAAGAATGTGGTTGGTTCTCCATCTGTGAACAGATTATAAAAGATATGTTCTGGCTCAAACAGGAATTAGGTCAAGGAATTTCTGTGCCTACAAGGTCAAACACAGATGATCACAAGAATCCTTTTGGTTTTTATAGTACCTTGAATCCATGTTTCTCCACAAAGCAGTACTGCTTAATTCATCTCATCTAACTTAACCATCTACAAAAGAAGCATCTAGTCCTAACTAGACACTGGGAATTCCTCTATAATCTCTGGAGAGAGACGGGAGTCCTTAGAGGGCCGTCTTTCTCCATAGCCATTGGGAAGATGAAACCTACTTTTCATGCTGGTATTTTTTGAAGAGGAAGTTAGGAAACAACTTTTTCACCCAGAAATTAACATTTTTTTGCATTTGAAAAACAAAAGGCTCTTTGCTACAGCAGACATTATAAGCAAACTCATAAGGAATTTCTAAACCTTCTCCCAAAACTCTGATATCATATCCTTTCAGTTCTCACAGTCTCTTAACTTCCTTTTCTCAGGCAACTACTTCATATATTGTTTTAGTAAAAATTACAAAAAAGAAGTACCAAAACTCTGAGATGGTTACAATTGCAGCACATTGCAAGTCAGAATGTCCCAGAAGAACTTGCAACAGATAAGTTTCTCAGCCAAAACCTTATCAAACATATTCCAATATTTTTTTTGTTAAGTGAGTGACTACACACTGTTTCAAACCCTGGGAGTTTAGGTTGTCTCCAGCAACAGTTCTTTCTGCTTGTACATTAATTAAAAAACAAACAAACAAACAAACAAACCAAAAAACATCAAAACAAACTATTTTTTTTCTTAGTATGGTTAAAGGATGATTCCTGTTAACATTATAATTTTTTATTTATTTTGAACTTCACTGGTTTTCATTCACCACACATATCAGAGGTATTTTCAGGCATCACTGGTGCCCTAGGGTTCTGTGTGCTTTGTATATCCCCAGTGAACGTTCACTTTAAGAGCTGCAGACATCGCAAGTGGACAGATATCCTGTATACACAAAAGACACTGGTCAAGCATCAAGACAGCAGGGAGACCTTGACCACTTGATCTCAAACAATTAAAGGAAAGCAGTAGCTGAAAGCAGAGAATTGGGCTTTTTGAATTAAAGGATAGCATTTCTAGTGAGAGATCCAATTCCAGCTTTAGATAGCTTAGATGTTATTTGTGTTTCAAAACAGATTACGTTCAGAATTTAATTAAAGCATATGGGGCTCCAAATTAGTTTAACAGTCAGGCCTTACTAATCTGATTGCAGGATCAATGGTATAGTTTGCATGAGACTCTGAAATGCAAGCAAAATTTACAGTAAGTTATTAAATCAGAAAAGTGTGTGTCACACAAAAACCTGCACTGATGACAAAGTTGTCTAAGTAGTTAGCCTACTTGAACAATTCCCTATCTGCTCTTTCTGTCTGTGTTACTAGTGGCTTAATGTAAGCTTTGATGTAGAACAGTACTGAAAGAACTGATATTTTTAGATTTTACAGCCTAAGGTATTTTTCTTTTGTGTGTGTGCCTGTTGGAATCTTACTTCAGTTGTAGCTGGGGAGTATCCACAATTCCTCTTGATTCCAAAGCACAAAGGGAAATCGGGTGTGGGGGTTTTCTAACAAAAATTCCTAAAAAGGCGCTTACCATAGCATCCTTCAGAGTATCTGAGATCTTTGGAAGAAAAATGCCTGATATTCTATGAGATTCTCATGATCAGTCCCCTATATCACAGTCAAAATCACAATGATTGCAGGGAAGTCTTATAGTTACGCTTGCAGGGAGGGAATGCAATGGAAACTGGTTTGTTTGCTCTTATATTTTCTACATTTTAGCAATAAAACTAATAGAAATACTTATATTAGAATATGTAAGATACTGGTGACAGCTAATCTGAATGGAAAATTACAGCTAGTACAATTGATGACAATTGTGTTGCCAGCAAGTGAAGAGTTACTGAATCCTGCTGAAATGCCCTGAAATGGGAAACTCATAGACTGGCTTAATCCTAAGTATTCCCAAAAGGAAGGTTTAAAAAAAAGGCAACTTAAAGGTCTGTAAAATTAGGTCTACTTTGCCTATATAATAAATATTCTGAAAGCAGATTGAAAAAGTTAAACATAACATGGACACCAAAAGGATAAGAATGATCCACTAGGCTGTAATAATACATGAACTGTTGTGTTGTTCTATCAAAATGTTTTCAGTAAATGCAATAGCAGAATTCGCATCTCCTTTATGATTTATATGGATTTTTGTTAATCTATAATGAGTTATTAAAATCTAAGACACAATGTAATTAATAACAACAGCAACAATAGTGCTTAGTTGCAATGTGGTAATTTATCCAGAACAGAATTCCTGGTATTTAATTGAAGTAACCACCACAGTAAATGGTCTCAGTAGAACTAATCTTATAGTAAAATCTTATTCTGATGTAGATTACTGTCAAATTAAATCATGACCAGCAAACCTTAGAAAACAGAAAATAGATTTTATTGATTCTTTTAACTGAGTTTTAATTCTTCAAATGTGTAAGGCAGGCAGTACAGAAATAGATATATTAATCAGTAAGCAGTGTTTAAAGGGTGACTCCAAATCCTAATAACTGATTGCCCCAAATTGCACTGCTATGTGTACTCCTCTGTGGAAAGCGATGTAACTGCTCTGGGTCTACACCCTGTGAATACAAAAAAGCATTTGTGCCACAGACTACAGTATTAGTTTCCTCCTAACAGCAAAGACCAAACATGACTACCAGCCATGAGGTATTACTTTATGCTTGAATCGCAGAATCATAGAATGTTTTGGGTTGGAAGGGAACTTTAAAGACCATCTAATTCCAACCCCCTGCCATGGGTAGGGACACCTTCGACTAGATTAGGTTGCTCAGAGCCTCATCCATTCTGACCTTGAACACAGACTTTAACTCTAGGAGCTTATTTAGGTCTACATTTTACAATTTCTTCCTTAGTGTCACAAAAAAAGGGTGGTTTTCCTTTCTCGTTAGGGCACGCACATTTTTAAACATGCATTTTTAAATGGTTACCTAAAGCCTAATGTTAAACAAAAAAGAGCTTCCCATACACTGGAATCAGTCTGTATTATTATCAGTATTTTCTTCAATGAACAAGATGAAAGAATGGAAAAGAAGGAGGGCCTCCATAGTTAGAATGCCAGTCTGAGTCTAATGAAATATAATTTCAATACCCTGATCTCCACCAATCCTTTTCTAAAAGCTTGGATATTGCTGTCTGACAGTACTTCCTTATCTCACAGGAGTATTATAAAGATAATTACATTAAAAGTGTTGAAGCCAAAGGGCATAATGTGATAAAAATATTCCAGATAACTAGGGTTTATATGATATTCTTAATTAATGTCAAAACTGATATTGCTATGTTTGGTTTGAATAAATACCCCAAGAATTAATATACAGTTTACATCCATTAACCTGGTGAGGTCTCAAGACTTACTCCAGTTTAAGATATTGCTGATCCTTTTTGTGTCTGATTGGATCTTGAATACCATGATCATAGATCATTTCATCACACATCACACCTTACTTCCACAGAAATGCAGACAAAGGCCAAAGAACAACAACAACAAAAAAAAGACTGGGAAAATAATTATGGCTGGGATAGTTTAGCTAAGGAAGGACTTGCACATCTGCCACTGCTACCAATCTATTTTTGGGCCACATAACCTTTCAGAAAGAAATAAAGGGCAGCGTTTGGCCATCTGGCCTTCCTTCAGATGCATTACTCAGATTATCAGTTCTACCACTGAGCACCATAATTCCTGATGAGCAGTGCTGGCATCCGAACAAGCAGTGTCACCAAAAAACACTTGAGCCCTGAGACCTCAAGACAGGCCATAGTCTTTCCTTTTAGATTTTTTTTTTTTTATAATAGGGTATAAGTTTCTTAAATTTTACCATGGCTGTAATATCTAGTTCTGATACATTAATGATCTCAAAGCATATTTCTTTTTATCTTCACTTGTGTATAGGATTAAAGAATTGAAACAACAGTCATCCACAAACTAGCTAGAGTCAGATTGCAAAGTATCCAGAAGATCAGCAATTGCTTTACCTAGTAAAGTGGACACATTTTCCCCTGACTATAGAAATCGTTATATTTAATTTGTATTGGTGCAATAAATATGTGTTCCTTTTCTGTGGACAAAAATGCATTTTTACTTAACATTGTGTATTTCCTGATTGCCCATTTGAGCTCCTCCTAAGTACAAAGACATGTTTTGAAATAGGAAAACCTTACCTACCTTATTTACTTGGATATCTGATAGCAAATATTTAATTAGTGATAAACCAAAAATTCCTGCGCTTATTTTAAATGTGATGTAATTCTGTTTCCTGCATACAGAATGTAAGTGAAAAGTCCATAAAGTCTCTGGAAACTAAGATCAAGTGAAATCTAAGCAGTGGTTACCTTGGGAATTGGTTCCCAAATGCATGGAAAAAAGTATGGGCAGAAGGCATGGTTGGTAAGTTACATCATCCTAACCTACAAATGAAAATCTAAAGCTTATTAACAAAACTTATTCTTCTGCCTCTTGTTGATGGCCATGTCCAGTGACTGCTTGCATGGCTAACTACTGTCTTTTGTTAGCAATGCATCGCAAAATTACTATTATGTGCCATCCATTATAACAATCAAAACCCAAATTTTTGAGACAACTGTTATAATTCAAAACTAGTTGTCAAAACTGTTTCCTTTAGCAATTCTTATACTCTTTTTTTCATCTAAATGACCACTTGCTAATCAAGTGATCAAAAACTGGATAATTTAATCTATTCAATAACAGATATTACTAGTAATGAAACTCTGAGTATTGAAATGTTTTTATGTATTTCATAAAATATAGTCATGTTCTATGGACTGAGAATGATGATACAGTCAAGCACACAAGTACATTTAAACTTGAATATTTTTTGTCCTTGTATAGATCTCTTGGTAGAAAGCTGTCAGCTACTTAAGGAAGTGGTGGATTTTCTGCAGACCAGGGTGGATGTGTTTGCTACATGCTGAAAGTCTCTGCCTCTCTGAACAGCTAATGACAGATTCAGGCTAAAGATAGACTATTGTTTTGTAGCTAGGTGTGCAGACTGCAGACAAACCCTGCTTACCCCAGGTTATTTATTTCCCTCACTTTGATGGAGGCCATTGTTCCAGTGTTCAGCTGGCTGAAGGACAATGTGTGTGTGTCCCAGCTCACTTCAGACAATCTCAGATAGGTTTAACCTGGTGATAATGAAGAATAAGACCCCATTTTTTGCCTGAAGAACCTATGAGACCTTATATGAGCCATGAGACCTTATATGAGCCATTCAAAGGCTCAGAAAAACAGGAACACTGTTTATTAAAAAAAAAAAAACAACAAAACCAAAACACAAAAAACAACAAACAAACAACAAACAAACAACCAAACAGCTGGAAAAGGCATGACCTTGCTCTGGTGGCCTCACATCCCAAAGAGGACAGCAGCTGCCTCAATGTTGGCTGGCCAAACTTACCAAACTTGCCTTCTGCTTCTCCGATAAAGGGGGAACAGATTGCCAAAACAGCTCCTGCTGGTATTTCATCTGGGCTTAATAGTTTCTATTTTGTCTTTTCCATATGTGTTCAGTTAGATATCTTGCAATGTTAAGTACTTTGGTGAACATATATATATATATATGAACACTTTGGGAGTACCTGTATTAGCAGAAGTCTTACATATGTAATAGCAGTACCAGGACTGGCTGTCATCACTCCTAGAGTACACAGAATGTTTTATGTCTGGGAGGTTCTCAACCAACAGGCGCTTCCCAATACAGCCTTTGAACAAACTAACTGGTAAGTAAACCAGAGTATGGATTTTCAGCATGTTTGCTTTTTTATATGAATGCTTTTACTAGAGCTAAACAAATCCAGATCACACAGCACCTGTTCTCTGTCTTACTCAGGGTGCACTGGAGAACTGCTATGCTAGCAAATGTCATTCCAGAGGAAGCAGCACCCATGGGCCTGTAGAGCCATTCATTTGATTCTGCTTGAACTCAGTGTGATCAAGTATTAAAAAGCTGATCTAACGGACATTGGGATCTACTGTGTCCAAAGAGAAAAACCTAGGCACAGAGACAACAGCATGTGCTGCATTGTAAATTTGGGATTTTTCTCCTCCCCTTAAGCCAAATAAAATGAACTTCTCTACTTGCAATGTGGCTTTTAGAGTCATCCTCAGATTTCAACCTCTGTTTAGAATTCCGAACAGATGAAAGCAACAGTTAGGGCTGTGCCATCTTCTTCACACACACAGGAATATCTTTGCATATATATCACCTTCCTGCAGTAAAAATACACAATATTGTCCATAGCAATACCACTAGGCACAATTCAGTTGCCCAAAGATAACCCTTTATCATTAAAGATCCCTAGGGTTTCTCACCTGGTCTTCAGCTGTTGTTCCAGAAGGGCATGTGTCTTCTGAAAGACTTGTGGGACACAATTACTGATAGTGATGTCTCAAATGCCCTAAGGCTTCTCAGCTGGCACAGGAGTAATCAGTCTTCAGTTATTGCTACAAATTCCATTACTGATCATCTGTTAAATTATGAGACCACTGATCAATCTGTAGGTAAGCAGACTTTCATAAGCCACCTAAGGGAAGAGGATTTTATGAACAGCTGGTCCTCCTGTGAAGATTATGTCAAGCCTTCCTTTGCAGTCTTATACTTGTGAGGCTTCTTCATTTTTCTGCATTTGCCTAAGACAGACCTTGCCATCTACTGCTTCCTGCTAAAGACAGTTAACTGCAGTGCAAAGGTTCTGCATAGCTGCATTTCACTCCAAAACAAGTGACATATGTTGTATGTGTGACACCATAATACAGAAAATGTGATTTAGCTTGACAAAACTGGAATATTTTCCTGTAGATATTTTTTCCCCCCTTTTTTTTTTTTTTGGGGGGGGGGGAATAACATTTAAAGGCATGTAGTAATCTATAATTTCCATGTCATTGACTGAAACTTTCCAGAAATAACAGAGGCAAGGCACTTAATGTAAGTACTGCAGTAAAAGTGCAAAAAGATGACAATGTAATAAAGAAATCAATTCCCCAATAGAAGCAAAAAACCACAAAGCATTCAGAATGGATTTTAATCAAGCCCAATTTTCATAGCTATTTGAATTGACATATTTCTGATACAGATTCTTACCTTACTATAAGCCCCCAGATTCTTGTTTTAACAGCAATTTTTAGTAGTTAAATGAAATATGAAGTATTTCACCGCCTAAAGTAGGCAGTAACATGTGAATGCTGGAATCTAGGCTTTGTTGTCATTTACATTAGTTTGTAATGCTTAGCATTTTCGTTTTAAAATAATCCCACAGAAAAAGCCAGTCCCCAACTAAGAATGCATGCAACACATGATTTTAATGGGATGACAGAAAAATCTAAGAAACAAAGAATATGCCATTAACAGGTAAAGTGGTGCCTTTGTAATGAAAACATCTACTGTCCTTCCATCCACTCCTGCACTGGTAACTACGGCTGCTGCAGCTTGCTCTCTCATTGAGCCCCTTGGACTCCGCAGTGCCTTCCTTGGGAGGGTCCATTTGGTTGTGGTGTAGGCAACCTCCTTAACATCCAGCCCAAATCAATGAGCCAACATTGAATTACATTCTGTGTTTCCCCATCTCAGTGCATTCTCTCCTGCTCAGTCCCTCCCCAGAAGCAGCTCTGGGGTTTTGTGTGGCAGCAAGTGACACACAGATGACAACTACTTTCTTTCATCTTTCCTGCTCCCAGGTGTTTCAGCTCCTTGGCACATTTCTTATCCATCCTCTGAGCTCTCAGGAGACATATTTGGCCTCACTGTCTACCCTTGGCTTTCTGTAGACCTCAGCCCTTTCTTCTGCATGTTCAAATACTTTTCATGGGAGAGCACTGCTTGGCATCTGCCACCTCTATTGTTCTTACAACCTGTTCTTGCATGATTTAGGACTACAATCCCTCTTCAATAAACTAAAATTGACATTATATACTGTTGCCAGTACTGCAGCAGCTGCAGCAATGAACAATTCCTGACAGGAATCACCAAGAACCTCCGAGCTAAATGTGACTTCTTCCTTACCTGCAGTTTACTTCCTTTCTTGTCAGGAGTGTGAGCTTACAGACATGGGAGAACTAATGAAAGATGTCAGACAAGACCCCATGACAATCCTACAAGCAGCAAACTGACAACTCTCCTACATGTCTTTTCCCCATAATTTGGCTCCTTGCAAGGCAAATTATTTGTGACAAAGAAGGATTTTCTATATGAGCTTGTAAGGAGTCATTCACACCCCCAATTCTGTACAAACCATTCAACAAACAAAATATTCTGAATAATAAGGAAAACAAATTAAAACTGAAAATCACTGCTCTCCAGATTACAAGGAGCTTGGCCATAATCACACCTTCCTGCTCACATTGTTATATAGCCTGGCTAGGCAGGAGAAAGGTCTCCAGGTATGAAAGAGGCTAAGAACCTCTGCCGCAAACAACCCAAATCTATCTGTAGCCAGCACATCACTCCTTCCCTCAGAGCAAGCCAGATGCACTTCCAAAGAACTGCAGACTTACAATCTCCTTTTTCATGATCTCTGCTTTTCTTTCTCTGCCTTTCACAGCTATTTGAAGATCATGGCTAGACTCAAAAATAGGTACACATGTAAAAGTTTGTTGGGTTTTTTTTCTCAACTGACCTAAATTGGTCCTTTCAAGCACAGCACCTGCGTGTTGGCTGTGGAGGTCAGTCTTTACTCGGGAGAATGGCCCCGTGGACCTGCTGAGGAAGTCAATTGTAGGAATCTCAAACCCACACAAAGGGACTGGGTTTGAGAGAGGATCACAGGGCTTATCTGCCTTTGCTTCTAGGACTTTGCTTTGATCTTTTTCAGCTCATTGGCCACAGAAAGTTGCTCTCTTCTGATGGCTGTGTGGTAACTCATGAAAGGGAACGTGGCCTGTTTATTCCACTTATTGTGGGCTGATAACTATATTACAAAGCTATAATCAGCAGCAATGATTAAATCTCAGAACCCATACTTAAGGCTGAAATGGCTAGAGACTGAAGTGTCAAGGTTAGACCATACTGTTGTCCCTGCTTCATGGACAGAACTCACCAGGAATGTTAATCAACACATTCCATAGCCCCTATCGGCCCACACAATTTCTCTTTAATCCCTTATTCCAGAACTGACAGACTTAACAGCTGTTTTGAAAAATGGAGGGAATGTGGAAAGACCTATTTTCTAGCATGCACTATATATAAAAATATCAGTGTCAGCTGGCAGACAACCTTTCCTTTCAAAAATACAGCTTTGCAAGCTAAAACCCAGCTGGGATGAAAGGCAACTTTACATAAAGGCAGTGCTTCTCTGCCTGTCATTCTCTCCACTCTTAAAGCAGTGAAGGCTGCTTATCACCTCATATAGACTTGCCAGAAAGAAAATAAGAAAGAAAGAAGGAAAAAAAGAATAAAGGAAAAACTGGAAAGAGAGAAAGAGAAGCTGCTCACAAGCATTAACTGATGCCAAAGAAAGTTGCTCAGGATAATCCCTATGCTTCAGAATTTAAGAATGACAATCACAAAGATTTGTTACTGTTGTGGAGTTTACTGGGAGATGCATCCTGTTGAGGCGTCTGGAAGCACTGGTCCTGCAGAGGTTACATGCACGGCTGCTCAGGCTTCAAAATGTGGGCACTTCTCATGTTCCATTGTTCAACGATTTCCAAAAATGTCTTTGGGCTCTATCAGTTCTTTGGCCTTGGGATAGGTTTGCAACATTCAAGTTCAGCTCAAATGTGAAAAATATATTCTTTCAAATTTTTCATTTCATTTCTTTCTTTCTCCAGCTTCTGGAATTAATTTATTTGATTATTATTTTATATGATGTGTTAAACAATTCAAGGAATTAATTTAAGTTGATCTCCATCATTTAAACTTAAATTTTAAAAGCTTGTGGTCAGTTTAGTCCAGAAGGACTGTTCTTACTTCTTACCAAGTATGTCTTCATTGTTTTCTCACTTGAAATCTTCCGTCTGAAGTATTTGATCTCTGTTTTCAAGTAAAGGCTTCAGTTTTCACCGTGGAGAATTTGTCCTAGTTTGTTTAAGATTAGGAAATTTAACATGAAGGCATCCATTATCAGAACCTGTTTGATGAATACAAAATGTACATTTAATTCAATAATCAGGTTTGAATCAAGCTTCAGTCAGTAGGAGGAAAACAATGTTCTATCAATGAACGCAGCACAGAGGGATTTGCTGTTCTCAACTTTTTTCCTAAATCTTTTCAGCTCTGAGGTAAAGCTTTACATAAACCTTGTAAAGAGAAAACCTCTGAAGGATCTGAATTTCTATCCTGCTAAGCACAGAAAGGGTTGATGAGTCACTGCAAAGCCTTTCCAAACTTATCTGAACATGCCTGATGTGGGATTTAGGTTGGGAATGCATAGGCACAAGGCACTCAAAGCACAACCTGGAGTTTCTGGCTGCAATCTAGTTGGAAGGATATTAAAGCAACTTTCCTTGGGGCTGCCTAGGGTTCCATCAAGCAGAAACAAGCACACAGATTTGCAAATGTTAAAAAAAAAAACAACTCAAACCCCAACACTAAAAGCCAAGCCACTTCAAACACTCAGCATTTCGGGGTTTGGCTCATTTATGTTTCCAGTGAAGAACTGTAATACTATCAGAGCATACAGCTTCCAGCTGACATGCAAAACTTGCCCATGATGGAGTGGGAAAAAGGTTGGAGGGTTTTGGGCCCATTTATCTGCACCTTGGCTGCTCCTCCTGGGAAAGTGATGCTTCAATGCCGCCTTGTGGCTTCCTGCTCCAGAAAAAGGGGTCATCCCAGCAAGATATGGTGCTGCTACTACCTTGTGTTTGCTCTGTGGTATTGAACAACTATTCTGGTTTTTTTTAATATCATAAACACAGAGCTCTGGAACTGAGTTTGTGATTAGAGATAGTGCTTAGATCTGATGAACAGCTATGGCACAGTGAATGTTGCAGCTCACTGCAGTGCCCCTGGTGCCCCTGGATGGGGTTAGGCTGCTGCCCCAGGGAGACCAGATTTGAGATGGTCAGTAGGGTAAGTGCAAACAGATTTTCTCAGCTTTTCCTTCTCTCCAGCTACACCATCTTCCCCAGAGCTGCCAGCAGGAGCCTCCGTTCACTCAGGACTGATCCTTCTGGTAAGAACAGGCATCTGCCAAGGCCATGAGAGGAGGGAGTAGCACAGCCAGCCACCTCTTGCACTAAAATGTAGGATACCATCTTGCACAATCATACTGAAGTGTCATAACAAAGCCATAGTACTAGTGATGAATGGGGACAGGCTGCCAGAACAACCACCCCCTACTCTCTTCTCAGACACAGTCAAAATGATAAAGCCATACTTTCGCTTATGAAGTCTCCTCACAAACCCCATTAATCTTCCATGTTTAGCTGAAACTGCAACAGCACACACCACCTCACACAGACCCTGCTAACTTGGGATAGCATAGGATAGAATAGCTCCCATGGGGTGCCCTGCTGGCAATGAGGAAGGAGAGGTACACATACTTGAATTTTAAGCTTTGAGAAGTAGAATGTTAAACCCAGGTCTAAGCTTTGGTCCTCTAAAGCTCACCTTTCCTAAACTGGAATTGAATGAAGAATTTCAACATTTTACATTGTGTGAGGCTTTGCCTTTCTTAGCTTATATTTCTGTATTGAGCTTCAGGTAACAGGCAGGGCAACTCAAACTACCCAAACTCTCAATACAAATCCAGGAAATATTGAACATTTCAGAAAAAAAGGACAAGAGGTCAGACATGATGTTATTCAGACTAAGGGGAACTTGCTAAAGCAGAACAGAGAGGTCATTAGGTGCCCCATCCCTGGAAACAAACAGTCTAAATGTTGAATTATTTGTGTTTGGAGTGTCATTATGTGTATTATAACCTGCTTGTCTAAAATTAACATGAAAACCCATCACTCTTTGGCAATGTCTGCTGGGAAGATGAGTTTGAGAAAAGCTGCTGCCACAAGCATTTTTAGGGATTTAATTGCCTGCTCTGGCAGCCAATCCAAAGTCTTGATTTAATTTCCTGTATTTTGTCAAGGTTATAATTAGCTTTATAACTTGTGACGAAGATCTGCAAAGTTGAAGTAAGTTGTTTGTAGCTGGAACCACAGTTTTGCTGGGTATCCCTTCCCAAATCCTCCCAGGGACCTTGCCTATACAGTGACTTACTGTCATTTTCCTGTGACAAAAATAAATTACAAAGGCCTAGCATCAATTAGTCACTCAACCACCTAGGTTTTCCTTTTCTGTTTGATACTTAACAGAATCCTCTAACATCCAATGCAGATACAGCTTGATTTTAGAACCCAGGATGTTTAAAACTGTCCTTTACACTTTCCTAATCACCAGCATTTGTAACATGCCTGTCTGCCCCCAAACTCCACACATACACCATATTCTGAAGCTCTGAATTTCTGTACAACTTGTTTCCTGCAAACGCAGTGAGACACTAGGACATGAACCTTGCTTAAAATTGAAGTGGATATGTTTTATGTCAGTATGTTTACACATCAAACAAAACTGAAATACTACCCTCCTTTGGAAAATATATTCCAACTCAATTTACCAGGGACATGTCATAGGTAAATATCACAGCACAGGCTGTACACAAATGTACTTTTTACGTTCAGTGACATGTTTGAGATTGAGAATTCTTTTGGGACACGATATTTGTCTATATGCTTGGTATCTAGAAATGATGCTTTTTGTCAAATAGTAATAATTTATTTCTGCTATACAGCTATGCATTTCTCTTACAATGGGAGGCACAATAAAATGGTCTTCTGTGTGATACCATCAGAAAAAAACAAAATACTGGTTTTCAGAGTTTGCCATGACTATTAAAAAAGTACATTTTAAGTATAACAAAGTGCTAGGTAATGATATTAACAACACAAAACATAACAAGAGATTAAAAAGGCATAAATAACTTTTTTTCTGATTTCTTTCTGATTTTGGTGTCTTTTTGTTGTTTGGTTACTCTGCCACCATTTTAAAATGCTACCTCTAACAGGGGCCTTTCTCCAGGCAACATTAAAGAACCCATTCTGTCACCCTAATCACAATAATTTATAGCCCTCTAGGTATCCTGAAACAATGTGTTAGGAGTATTCATGGAGTTCCAGGTTGAAAAATATAAATAAAAATATAAAAACTCTTCTGACTTCTCTTTGTGTTAACCCTGCTGCTTCTATACACTGTGAGTGAGGAATCTAATCTTATATCATATCTTGGCAGTATGAAAGAGAGAAGGCTGAGAAGAACACTATCTTGGGACTTACTTGCTTCTGTCAGTTTATGTCACAACATTACATTTATTTTAATGAGGGGGTGTTACATTTCATGTCTGCCTATGATAACTAGATTAAAACAAATGGAAAAAGACATGAAAGCCATCAAATTCTAAAGCATTAGACATTTTTATAGCTAATGAAACCACTGTATTAAATTAGAAAAGATAATCTGTTAAATTAGAAAAAATAAACACAGTTGGTTTATAAAAAAGAAAACTTAAAAAATCTTCATCAATCAGTTATAAAACCATGTTTGTTAAAGGTAGACAAAACTGTTTATTCCTCCTCAGAAGAATTCTCTGCAGAATTTCCTCCAAAGTTTCTGGTTCTGGCCGCTAGCAGAGAACACACATAAACTCAAACAGGCAAGTAACATGCTCTAGCATGGTATCTTTCATGCTGTTACTATTCCTTGTGTGAATGGCATGAAAAAAAATCAATACACTAGCTGTATTGTGAAGGGAAAAGATACCTTTAGCTGCTGAACAATACAGTCCTGGAGTTTACTTTCCTTGAAGCAGTGTGTACAACTGTTGTTTGATCAGAGCATGTGTGAGCCATGCAGTACATGTTACATTCTGCTACAGTCCTACACTGCTGGCAACTCTTGACTTATGATGTCTCCTTCCATCCTCCTGTAGCAAACACCAAAGGGAAAGACAGCTGCCTGCTACTGGCTTTTAACCCAAACGAACTAAAAGGGGTTATACAGTAACCTTTACTTTGATCTCAACAGAAGTTGAAGAGACAACTGTTTCCTTGGACTGTATTTATCTCTAGATAAGAACTGTCAAATAAAAGTGCTTTTTTATTAAAAAAAACCCCAACAACACAACAACTTTGTTGTTAGACTAAGAACAGAATGAAAGACAGAACAAAAGCATGAGAAATAGGACATTGCTCTAGGTTAGCCTTTGTACTGAATTCAGAGGATAAAAGAATTAACTCACAATTTGCTGTGGGACAAACAAATGCTGAAAAACAATTTTAAGCCAAATACCACCTAGGCCACCATTCTTATGGCTTGAGGTGACATGTTACAAACTACAGCTGGTTCTACCATTGAAAAAAAGATACTGCTTTGAATTCAGATAAAAGATACAGAAAATAATTTCCACTCAATCCTCTATCAGCTTTTGCTTCATTCTATATTTCATAATTTATTTTCCCACCCATAATATTAATTTCATTATAGGCAATTCACTCTTCACCTGTGCAAATAAAGTTGCATGCATATGCATATGACATTTTTATATCACTAATTGAGCTACCTTTTCAAACAACCCAATTAATGTACTTTCTTTATTAAAATTAATTTGTTTCTATATTTGCTTTATAAGCTTGCTGCTTGTACACCACTTGTTTATGGAAAAAATGTGAGGGATTTTAGTATAAACAAGACATGTGACTCTAATCTTTCGTTCTTAATTTTCATCTCTCTCTTTGATAACTTTGCATCAAAGTGCTAATAACATCTCGCTGGTTTTCATTACGAACTCAAATGCCACATAATACTCTTTCCACCTAATCACATTGTTTGTCCTTCTTAAAAAGAATGTTTAGATTATATATTGTCTCTTAATCTGTCAAATCATTCTTCTGTTCTGCTGCTAACTGTAAACTGTCAGCTGAATGTATTTCTAGAAGAGTATGAACCATCATGTGATACATGTCTCCTTCATAACCTGAAAAGAACTAGATGCATAGGATGTCAAGGGTAGAGCTATAAATGTTACCCATCTCTATTAATGTAGCATTGTTAAGAGTGTTAGCACTGTTGCCTGAATTTGTCCTCAAGTTAATCTCCCCAACTCTTGTTCCAAGTCTCAAACCAGATCCAAAACCTTTAGGTTAAGCTAAGAAAATACCCCAACCTTTTCTTCCGGGCAGAATTTCTACCCAACACTGCCCACACTGCCTGAGCATAAGGTCTGGAATAGGTGCAATTCACTCACAGAGAAAAAATTTCTATGTATAAGAAAGGCATGACTATAGTCTGAGATTTTGTATTCTTGGAAATCTAGAAAGAAGCCAGTGGCCTGTGGTCCACTATTCAATTCAAGCTCGTTTGCACAGCAGGTCCTGTCAAAGCTTTTCTCAGGCTGCATCATGATTTTATAAATTCTTCTATGCTTTCTATTTCCTAAAATAAAAGGCAGAAAGATTCTTGGCATAACTCATAATCATGGTACAGCTGAATAAGTCAGAGATGACATCCTGGTCTTATCCACTTGTCCAGTAATGAAATTGTGCAGTGTGAGACCATGGTCCTCATGGCCATAGTGCACTCTCTGCTCTTCATTGACTGCCAAGAGCTTTGATTCCTCTAGCGGTAAAAGTGGGGACAGAAAGAGTCACCACTTTTTTTCAGAGCATGAAGCAGTTATCAGGTGTTCACACTCAAGTCCAACACTGAGTGTACACTTTATCTCCATGTTGCTCTGCAGCACAACAGGGTTAACAACACCCTCCTTCAGAGTATTTCATTGGGTTTGGCTGCACACGGTCCATTTTGGTAGGTGTACCACAGCCTGAGATACAGACCTCCATAGTGCTGCTTGCTGCAAGACATGGGACAAATAGAGGCTGGTGCTGTCAAGGAAAGAACATTTTATTTTCTTTCAAAATAGCTAATGCACTCTCTCGAGGAAACTTCCAGGTGCTCTGTTCATGCTGTTATCCTTAGGAAGGTTTCAGCTGGCACTTGAATTTTTAAATTGCACAGAGCCATTTAGGCTTGAAGTTTGCATTGACTTCTACATTTAAGTTTCCTGTAACTGTGAAATTTATATGCTAGGTATGCACACTGTCAAAGATATACATTTTGGTAAAAAAACCCAAAAATCCAAACTAATAACTGTGTCATGTTTCATGCTTACTATATGACTTCTCTGGCTCTCACAGACGCATTAGTTTCTCTACATTTTATCTTTAGGAAATAAAAATAGATCTAGTCTCTCATAAAACTTCCTAGGCATGAGTCAGTGCGGGGCCTCCTCCAAAGTCTAGTCAGGATGACATACAAGATTCACGGTGTATGTCACCTCAGTCTGCAGAGACATGGAAATAACAGCTTTGGTAGAAAGTGAAGACAGCTATGCACAAAGCAAAACCTGTTAATTTTATCATTTCATTCTTTTCTCCTTTTATTCAATCCCCATCTTTCGCTGTGTCTTGTGATTCTCAAAACTATTAACTGCCTAGATTGAGTATCACTACTTCTTTACTACATTGGTAATACAGATTCTTCCGTAAAATAAAGCATTTGGAGTGTTTCAGTCAGAGGAAGCACAGGAACAAGATGTACAGTGACTGTCTGAGCCACCAGAAAGTACAAATGATGCCTCTAGAAAGCACAACTGTTTTACCATCCATGCGGCACATGTGTTTTGGGACAGCACACAACTTAAGGAAAATTTTCTTAAGCCAACATCCAGGTCACTTAGATTTCAGATAAGAAAGATGTTGCTTGCTTAGGTGTTTTCTTCCTAGCAGCACTGAATGGTGGGGAGGTTCAAACAAATATCCCTCAATCCCTCAGACTGACATTTTCACTAGACATATTTTTCTGCTTAACTTTCAACAACACCATGCTTCAGCCATCAAAGAAGTATGGTCTCCCCAAAAGTTAAGCTACTGAATTTTTATGTAAGTAAAAGTTATTAATTTCTTTTAAATAATGTATGAGTGCTCATTTACTACACAGAAGCAATCTGCTTTGACTTTGCATGCATGGTAACCAGAGCTGCTATTTTATTTCTTTTTAGTTATTTATTGTTACAACTTTAAATAAAGATTAAAAAATAAAAGATAAATGAAGATAAAAAGTGCTCAAATAAATCTCATAAAGATTGTATGGTATGTGCAACTAAATAGACAAAAGTATTGCTCTCTGGTCAAAAATATATTTCATTAAATTTGAAAACTTAAAATTTCACAGAGTTCAAACCACTCTGTATTTTAAAAATATTATAATCTTGTTTTCTTTCAAATATTACATTTTTCCAATCATTTGTATACAAGCAATTTTGGCACAAATTTTCACACATGCACAAGGGCACTAGGAGACTGAATTTGTTAATTCTGTTCCAGTAGAAAGCTACAAGACATGACTAGGAGTGATTGGGCCAGATTACCTTACCCTTTTGTGTAAAGACTATTTGTGTTGGACAGACATTTAAAGATTTTTTATATGCAATATGTAATCTCTAGAACACACATAATGAGAATGGTAACCATTGTAAAATGAGTGTTCAGTGTGTCAGGATGTGTCAGCTATTCTGATTGATGGTCTCTCAAGCTGTGATACTCTGAGAGTAATCTAAGCTACTAAGGCTGATACAATTATCCTGAAATGTGTTAAAACTTATCAATGTAAGAGAGGATTGAAAAATCTTTGGCTGGCTAACTAAAAGTAGTTGCTCCTATGCCAGCCCTGAATTTTGGAAAGAAGAGAATATAAAGGCTCTGAGGTGCATACAGAGGACTGCATCAAAGTCACTCAGTGATGCCCTTAGTCAAACTTTGAGATCAGTGAATTTTGCAGCTGGTTATGTCCCAGAAGCAGAGCCCCAGAGCCAGTAATTGCTGAGATCGCATTTAGAATAGGTCCTCCCTGTTGATATTCCTGTTGGCATTATGTGGCATCTGGGGTTCCACCAGCTCATTTAGTTATTCATATCCCCTAAGCCCAAGAAAATATTACAGAATTGTATGTGTCAGGTGTTTTAAATCCAGTACTTCACTATTTGCTGACAGAACAGCTATTTCACATCTTGAATGTATGACTGGTTCTTTAGTCATGTGAAACTGGGGCCCACTTTTCAAGGCAACAGAAATTTCAGCAGCCTGCAAATATTTCTTTACCAGGAAGCAAGCAGACACAAGTTCTTCAGGTATATAGGTACCTCACCTGGGTTTTAGCCACCAAAATCATGATACTTAAGGTAGCTCTAGAGATTCTGGGTAGAAACAAAGTGCTTAACATCTAGAGATAATAATGCTGCCAATTCCTGTAAGTTTTCCTTAAGTTCTCTTTTATGTCTCTATTTCCCATTGTGTTTTACCTCCTCTCCTTCTGTTAAGGAAGTGATTTTATTCTCTTTCATTGCCTATTTGAGAGAAATCAAGCTGTGATTTTAATGTCCACAGTTACTGGCAGAAGGTGTGAAGAGTACCCACACCTCAGCCTTTTCTGCAGAGGCATTAGCTATATGCGTACTACACACATATTAGTGAACTGAAGAGGAGCAGGGCACTGTCTTTGGTTCTGGCAACTATGCAGCTCAACCTTCCTCCTCCACAAAACACTCTGGTCTCATCCATACCATCTCTGAGTAATCTGTGCTTTGCATTAACCCCCCAGTTATACACAGGCCTTTACTGGGATAGCACTAGTTATAAAGAACTTAAAATGTATTTTCAGTAATCAGTGAATCAATTAAATCTAGGATTGTTCTGATACTACTGCCTTGGAAAAGTTTCATGGAAACCTCATGGCTCTGACTGGTTCTTTTTATTTGAAATAAAATATTGCAATTTTATACTGTTGAGTAGCTCAATTCCAGAATCCAAGTTCATTTCAGTGACAGTCAAGACACTTACTTGCTTTCCCTGCCCCCCCATTCTCTGTATTTAAAAGACATAATTCTCACATGCTTGTCCCTGCCATGGTGTTTCAGAAATGAATCAGAAATGACAGGTAGCTGAATGGCTTTTTAGAAAATCCCACTTTGGAGAATTCATTAATCTAAAAGCTTAACAAAGCTACTTAGAATTCTGATCATTCTGATCAATTCTGTTTCCCTCTTAGATACAATGTATTAATAATGATAGAGCTTTATACAGAGACCTTTCCCTCCAAGGTTGTAACTGGTAATGATGGATGAATGCCTATAGCACCACTTCTGCATCGGAGATTATTCACTTCACTTTTTCAGTTCAGTTTCTACCACTTCCATCTCTGCATCCCTGTTTCTAAAGAAGAAGAGTGAGGTACAGTGCAACAGAGTAATTTGGAATAGTGTAGGAAGCACATGGCATTGGTGAAAATATAAAAGTCTGAATAGAGAAGAAAGATAAAGATGAAAAACTCATACAGTGCAAAAAAAGAAGCAAATCAAGTTTGTTCTTCAATATGAAGTAAAGTTTTCAAGACTGACAAGATATGGGAGAGTAATAACCAAATATTAATTCCGTAATATCTGAAGTTCTTTGCTTTTTGAAGTTATTAATTGAGTATATGTTAACCCAAAAAAGAGAACTAAGTAACACTTTCTGGAAGACCCTTACCTAGTACTCAGACTGCAAGTGAAACACAAAGACTTAAAACATTTTGCAACTTGTGACAAGGATTTTCCTGAATCTTTTACAGATGTTCATCCCCATCACCAGTTTTAGGTTTATGAAGTCTAACACCAAAATGTCATGTCTTGCTTTTTTGTAGTAACAAGATCATTAATTCATCCCACTTCCTGAAGCACTGTGCTAGAAAAGAGAGTGAAAGAGAGCTCCAAGGCTTCTATGATAGCTCAGCAAGGTGAGTGGAGATCACAGAAGAACATATGTGTTCTGTGTCAGAGTGGACATGGTAACTTGGCTTTGGGTTCTATGCTCGTTCTTTTTCTCTCTGTTCTACCCACTCACCTCATCCCACATCTATCCCTGTTCCCAAACCTAGGCTCATCAGAACAGAGATCTAACCACTGCCTCTTCCCTGTCAGTCAAAGCTATCCTTAGTCTTGTTCTTATCCTAAAGATAACAGGTCCACTGAACTCTACTGCTGTCTGCTTCCAGCCCGTTATCTGCCCTGCCATCTGCTTTATACTAATCTAATGTAATCCTAAAAAAAACCAAACGCAAAACCCCAAACAAAAACTCTTGCAAATTCCTGTTCTATTGCTCATGTGATTGTTAATATAAATCCAAGAATGTTACTCCTGTCAGTCAAAGCTTGGTACTGCTTGAAGGGGCTTCTGTTCTAGCTGCCCGTGAAGGTAGTCCTGGACTGGGCATAACTAAAAATATGTGTTAGAAAGAAATTAGCTCCCTGGCAAATGGTAGTTATATGATAAAGTCACTTGACCTGAAGTCATGCTGGGGAGGGGAGGCTTTGCCTATGGAGAACTTCTGAAGAAGCATGAATTAACTTTAGGCTACTTCCTTCTGTAGAAAATTGAGCACTGCTCTTTAGACATGTGTGAAATCAAAGCATAAATACATTTTCTATTCAGAGCTTACTGAACTGGTTGGGTATGATTGGTGATTACTTCTCTCACCACTGTGTTTTAAGGGGTTCCTGAGCTCCTCTGCAAAAGCAGAAAGCTGCCTCTTACAGCCCACTTGAACTACTCTGACTGGTCAAAACTCAACTCCATCTGTAGCAATATGACATCTAGAGTGACAACATGGTTTATGACATCAAGTCTTCCTTCACACTCCCCATGACATATTTCTTCCTTCTAGTCCCCAAAAGCTTCCACTGCCTCTCCCCTCTTTGAAGGGGCTCCAGTCTTAATCACTTTTTTGTCTCCACCCTATTTCTAGTCATCTCATTCCAAAATATTAGTTCAAGTCTTATCTCTATGATGCTTACACTGAGATTGACTTCTTTAGTTCTGATTTGTCTCCTCATATGACAAGTAAATTTTTTTTTAATTTTTTCTGACATCTTCTCATGCTTTTGAAAGGAATTAAGGAGGCAGTAAGAAAAGGTGCAATTTTATTGCCATTGGGTTTATGGGTCTGGTCCTTGTGTGACCAGGGATTGTGCATGTCATTCCATGGCATCCCCAGCTTCAGCTCTGGCACAGTTCCAGAATTGCTCAGGTACCTTTAGGAGCTTGAGGAAGCTGAGGAGGGCAGGCAGGCACCAGGCAAGGGTGCTGATTAGATAAAATCATTGCATACCTGAACTAGAGGCCTTCTTTAAATACATCACATAATATAGCAGCCATTCCTTTCTAAATAAAAGCTCATGTTCAACCTGGACAGATTTGTATGAGATACAAACTATCCTTTCATTTACTGGAGAATAATGTAGATGGATATACATTTAAGTTTAAATAAAAAATATATTCCTAATTTTCTAGTCTATTGAGTTTTACAATTTAACATAACTGATGGTATCCAGAATTGCAGGGGCTAGCAATCTTGTTTGAGACAAATGCAAGTTACAGACTTACTCTGACTTGGTGGCTTGCATTTAAAATGCTGCATTTAAGGTTTTCTCTCCATTATGCTTATCTCTATTAAGATTCAATTATTAATATCTGTTAATATATGTTGGCATTTAAATATATTTCTCTACTGTTAGTATGCTCTTCCCTTTGCTGAAAAAATGTAGTTTATTCAATGATTTCAACGGAAACAGCTTTTTATCAGGTAGCAAATTTGTTACAAATGGCTAGTTATCCTCAGTATATTTGTAAAAAAGTAATGAAGAAGCAAGCCTGGCTGGGGGAGATGTACAAGAAAAGGTCTTTTAATACAGCTTTGTGTGTTTATGTTGAAGAATACAAGTATAATTTCTTTTTTTTTTTCCCCTGCTAGATTCTTGCATTTGCCAACCACACATAGTTAGCCTGTTCAAACCTCACAATATGACTGCCTGCCTTTACCACTCCAGCACCAACTCCCTCTTGCCGCACCACTGCACTGAACCTTGACCTGTAGAGATTAGGTCACCCTAGAGAAAAGGCTAAAGACTAGTTTGGTCTCCCAGCCCTTTTGATCTTATCTTTTCTTCTCAGACTTCCAGGGGCATTACCAGAAAAGGTAGTCTGCTAGTTCTTTGGTGACTTTTTGTGTATTTCATACTTGTTCTTTCCTCCAACAAAAGAGTATTTAAATGATACCTTCTGGAATCTGAAACAGTATTATCGAATTGTAACCAATGATATGGTACTAGAAGAAAATCAACTGTTGTTGAAGTTAAAACATTTGTTAAACTGATAGCAAAACTACAAGGGCATTACTGTACATTCTGAACATACATAAAAGTTGCCAGCATGACTGAAGACTTTAAATTGAACACGAAATCAAGTAATAAAGCAACAAAATTGCTTGAAAAGAATTGTGTACATCTATAAAAGACCTTTTATTTCTCTGCCTGGTATCTAATATTGCCATCCATCCAGACAACAGTCATTCCCTTCTGGCTACAATGGCACAAACTTTGATGTCCACATGTAGTGAAGGGAAGTATTATACCTACCACAGCAGTGGCAAATATGTCAATGTAACGCTTTTGCCCAAACTGCACAAAACCATAACAAAGAAGCATAAAAATAAATTAATTATAGAACAACAGGATCTGAGACTCTTTGGATTAAAATTGTGTATAAGAAAGATAAATTAGACTTTGCAGTTCTGAATTACTTATAAATAATAATGGCGGACCCTATCTATATGCACTTATAAAAGTGTGGATATACTTCCTTGATTTCAAGAGAAATAAAACTGAATCCTGACTGATGGAATATGAGCAAAAGTCTATGCAGTTTTCTCACCTCCCTGCAACATCAGGTTTAAAATTTTCCAGATTTTGTCACCAAAAAGATAGGTTCACTCTTTTTTTTGTTGTTTTTTCCACTTGCTACTGGGTTTACAAGCATGCAAAAAGTAGGATTTATTCCTCAGTAAGAGCACAGGGGCCAATGGGTTTTATGGTTGTATGGGAAGTCAACAGCAGAGCCCAAGGCAATGCCTACAGGATCTAACCCCATGTACATTGTGCTAACCAACAACCCCTCTCTGTGAACCATGTTCTCATGAGAGAGAATGAGAAAATGAGAACCAGACATGTTCTCATTTCTGCAGTTTCCTAAGCAGTGAAAGCAAAAGAAGCTCCCATGCTCATCTATATTGCAATGTCTATCTTTTCTGGAGATCCTCAGACTGATGTATCCTCCTCCTCCTAAACCTGACAGAATATTATTCAGTGCTTTCCTAGCTTGATATCTGCATATGAAGTGTAATTCACCTTTGCACCACTTCTGTTAACTATTCTCATCTAATTATTCACCTAGATGTGTAGGTTGGAACTCTCAACAGGTTTGAAAGTTACAAAGCATCAAACACATCCTTTTGGCCACTTGCACTTTTAAAGTCCCGGTTGTGAATTGACTATCTCAGTCTGACCTTGATAAAATCCATGCAGCTGTGAGCCATGGCAGCAGATACTGTAGATTAATATGTTCCAGTTGCTCAGGTGACTTCTCACATGTCATAAACAGACACTACTGTTTATCACATATATTAAGCTACACTGTATTTTATCTAATAGTTTAATTGTAAATCAGCAAAACATTAGGAGGTCTTTGGGCCTGTAAGTATTTGACAATTGATTACAATCTGCATGTACCATACTGTGGTCTGAATTCAAGCATTTGCTCTGTGTTCTAGATGTTCTGGAAATCATGTCTTTTCAGTTTGCACTTTCACCTACCTAAGCAAAAGCAATGCCATGCCAAGACTCACACACTTCCCAGACTTGGTCATTCAGCTTTCTGTCAGAACAAACATACATAAGCCCTCAATATCTACGTGTGGGAGCTGAACCTTTCTTTGGACATATACTTTTCTTTAACGAGGCTCTGAACCAGCTGACTTGACAAAGCTAATTGTAAAGTTTTCTCTCCACAAATACAGCATTTTGCATTTTATCTTAGCTACAGTATTGTCCAGTGACTAGATGTGAATAGTTGTTATAATAAGCCATTATTTCTGCAGAGACTATTTGAAGCTTATCTTGTGCAGAACACCAGAATAGAGGGCTGCATGTGCTTTGTTTTATTGAAGCTTTTAAGTTGCTCAGCGAACTGTGATCTTTAAAGAAGCTTGACTTTGATAGCTTTATGTCCAATCAGATTTTCATCAAACCCAGTGCTAAGCAAGGATCCCATTACTGTTCACATAGCTGTGTTAATGAATTATAAGCAATACAAGATGACATGGTTCTGTCCCACCATTTTTTCCTTCTCTTGTTCAAAGCTTAGACTTCATTCCTCCTACTGAAGCCCATCTGCAACTGCAAAGCCTTTGGTTACAGAAGGGAACTCTAAAAGGATACCCTAATGTCATACTCCCTCAGGTTCACCCCATCATTAGACACTCAGCTTCTGGCCAACAGTAATATCAGTTTGTACTTGCATTCACAAATTTACTGTTGTAGTTTTTTTGCAAGTTGTGAATTTTTTAAATGCAACTGGACTTTCAAAGTGCTAACTTGCTAGAAGGCAGCAAGATGAGATAGATTCTGGACAAGCTTTGGTGCCTGGGCTTGTAATGGCCTTTCATTCTATAAAAGGTCTTTCAGTCTATAAAAGGGCTATAAAGGTTGAAAATTAGTACTGTGAAATACCAGAGCAGGGAGGGGTGCGTGTGTGCATGTGAAGGGGAGGGGTAAGGTTGCAAACCTTTACAGAACATATTTGAAATGCAGGGTTAAGAGAAAAACCAAAAAGGATGTGTCTGAATATAAAAAAGAGCGTTTCAAAAAACCCCACAAAAAATAAGGTTCTTTTTGGTCTTACATGGGTCTTTTAGGGCATAGAAGGAAACTTGCAGAGATCATAACACTCATCACAATCAGTTCTCTGACAAGCATCTGTGGCTTTGTGAAACAGGCCATTTCTCACTAATGAAAATCTGCTGTTCTGATTCATCGTCATGTAAAGAGCTCCATCTTGTTTAAATACAGTTATTATCAAAAGTACGATCCTAAGATGGAGTTCTGTAGTGCCTAAAAGCTGGGTCCAGACATGGCTTTCCACTCTTTCCAGTTGCCAAAGGGAGCAGGAAACCAGATGCTGGAAAATGGATTCTCTAGTATGCAGCAAAAGGGAAATCAGCACATCCAGCCACAAACAATGCATTTTCTTTGTCATTTCAGAAGATAACTTTGCATTTCTAGCTCTGAGTTTGGTGATCTTCAATATTAAAGACAACTTCCAACATAACGCCTCCAAGAAGCCTGTTCTCAAAAAGCTTCAATGATCAAAACGATACTGAGAGATTATTTTCAAAATACTGAGCCCAGAGAGTCCTTTCTAGAATAATCTAATAGAGTCTTTCCAACAGTCTCATTCTTATTGTCCAAGTCAGCTGCAAATTTTGATATACTATAGAACTGCAGTAGAGTAAGTTATCAGTTAACCTATGCATTCCTTGCCCTATCACTCTTTTCACTAGACTGAATTTACTTTGGATACATTTATTAAAATCATCTCAGTTGCAAACACTCCAGCCTTAGTGAGAAACGAACACACCAGTGTTAGTCAGGGAAGGGGAAGAGATTTGAGAGTACATGCTAAACAGTGAAGAGTTAGTCAGAACAAAAGTCTAGATTAAAACACAAGCCCAAGATTAATGACAAATATAGCAGAACAAAAACAACTAGTTTGACTACCTTACTGCAAGTGCAGGTCACTTTCTAATCTTTCTATCACTTGGCTAAGCTGTGTGGCTCTCTAATGGAATATTAATCTGGTTTAGTTGTAATTAGCAAAACCAGTCATCACTTAAATAACAAACATGGAAGGTAACTCCCCAAAAGGCTTGCATTCGGCCCTCTAATTATGGCAATGAACTTGCACAGCTCTCCTTAATGGCGTCTGCAAGTATTATTCAACAAGGTTTTAAAGAAAACATTAACAGGCAACACATGCACACAATTAACTATGTGCACTCACACAGGTACAGCCTGAAGGTCACTTGGAATATCAGTTTGTTTTTTCAATCCATATTTTGAAGGGCTTATAACTTGTTGGCTGCCCTTGCAGCAGAGCTAGCCGGGGCCGTGCTTTGTTTACACGTTCACCAGTGTGCCTCCCGGTGAAAGCAGGCAGCGTTGTCCAGCCAGAACTGATGAGACCAAATATATACTCAAGTGATTTTCTAAATTGCAGGAGTCCACCACAGGTTCTCTACTTGTTTGTATATTTTTTTAATTTTTTTCCCCTAGTGAGAGCATACCAAATGCTCTTTTAGCAATGATGGGATTTTTATGACTTTAAATAATTATGCACTAGTCTCTGGAGCTTAATACATACTATTTAGCAGTACCTTACTCCTTGCCTTCTGGCCACAATATGTCTACAGTGACCCCATCATGACAGAGTGCTGTAGACATTCATTTTAACAGCACTACTCCTACATATTACATAATCTACATTATTCTCAGCAGTGTCTCGTGAAACTAAGTGCTTGGATAATTGCAATATTGCACGGAGTCATTAAAGTTAATTTAAAATCAGTTCAATCAATACATAGTTTCACTGGGAAAAGTGGAATATTAGTCTAAGACCTGAAGTCTCTGAGGAAATTGTCAACCACCCCCATGCCTTGTGTCCAGTAAAAATTTTGTCACTTTGAACACTAATGCTCACCAACAGCCTTGGAATATTAAAATCCAGATTGTTTACCATGCTTTGGATATATTCCTGCATATGCACTCTTCAATACTACAGTCCAGAAAGTACTGAATAGCATCCTACCATACTTTACGTATCTAGATACCAGATAGATAAAAGCAATGGTGAAAACTTACAGTATGTCCAGAGCTCCAATGCCACTAATATTTTTTTATTACAGAAGAAGCTACAGCTCATTGCTAGGTTTCTGCTGCTTAAAAATAAAGAACAATGGCAAGAGTCATAGGGAGGAAGAGAGTAAGGGAGGAAGGAAAGAAGGACTGTACAGTGGGTTAGAATAGAATAATTTCCGTATTTAATCTTCCAATTGGCAAGTAATTACAGATGACTAGAAATATTTCCACAAATGAAAATTTCATTTAAAATGTTCCCACAACAAGCATGAAGGACTTTGCTCAAATATATTCACTAGCTCACAGGTGATATTTTATAGTAATGGAAAAAATGAGATAATCTCTTTTGGCACACGCACCTTTTAATCATATGGGTTTGAAAACATTTGAATCCACCACCTCGAAGCATGGCTTATGGCACAGAGCATGTGTGTGTGGTGAGAGACACTCAGTTCCTTGTTCCAAAGTCCATGGCTTAGGTTCATGTATGCTGAAGGTGTAGGAGCGTGGTAAAAGCAGAACAAACAAAATTCCCATAAAAGTTTATTACATACTCTGTTTTGGCTACAGTGAACTTTGGTAAAGTGTAGCAGTAATAACCTGTTCCTTGGGCCATGTTGTACTTATACATTTACTTGTCTCACTTTCCCCTCTTCCCTTTCTGGAAATTCTCTGGTAAGTGTAATGAAAGATGTTCAGCAATTTTAAGAGTGATGAGTTACTCCTATCTGCTGTGAAGACACAAGGGATTACCCAAGATACTTTCTCAGCTATGAAGAGAGAAAAGCTGAAACGTAGGAGAAGATGATGGTAAATACAAAACATTCACACGACACTATAAATTTGCATGATGCTTTTCACAGAGAGATGACATACTGTAGCTTTGCAGTGGGATCAGAAAGGGCTGGGTGGGTAGTAGTATGGTGCAACTAGGTGCAAGCAGAGAAACTTATGCTGACAAGCATTAGCACCTCTCTTCTGAAAGTGCAAAAGGCTTCAGGAGTACAGTGATCTGCAGTCTGTTGCCCTGTAGTCCTTTTCAAAATCTGCTTGTACCAGGAAGAACTACAGCTAAAGCTGCAGAAAGGAATACAGACATATCCTGGTTTATATTTATCATTCCTAAGAACAGGTCAAAATCCCATAAAACATGAGATCCACACAAACATTCACCTTTGAGAAAACTGAACTTAACCTAGATTTTGTCTAGGTTTCAGGGGGGATGCTGGTGACATCTGATACTAGGTAGATAAAACTTACACAGAGAAATGAACTCAGACACATTCTAAAGGGGTAGATAATGACTGTTTCTGTGATACATTAGATTTGGCCTATGGAACACCTATGGAACCAAAAGATCTGTCCTTTAATCAACACGAATTCACATAGTTTTACAGTTTTAACTGAAATTATGCATGTAAACAACTTTTCTCAATTAAGTTTGTTCTTAACACTCTTTAAATAACTTGTGGTAACAAGTTATTCTCAAGTATAAAAAGTATAGTGTTAATATTGGCATGCTAAGAATAATGCTACCTTTCTCATTAGTAGTTCTGTCATTCTGTTAGAAGACAACAGATTTTTGTGACTCCATTAGCAAAGCACAATTTGAAGGGAGATATCTTTCTTTTAGCCAACTGATGTAATTGGGAGAAAAAAAACAACCAAACAAAGAGGTATACTTTGGAAAAAACTGCAACCTTCAGTTTAGCACAGATTAAAAAAACCCACCTGCACCGAGTTTAACTAGGTTATGGTAATGAGTTTGAGAACCTGAAAGAGAAGATGTTGATGTCTGTACAGAATGGGGGAGTTTAAGAAGAGACCAGAGAGAGAAGGAGAAAGAGGGAAAAATGACGATCTCAGTGGAACCTTAAGTGCTTGTGGGCAGACAGGGCATGGAGAGGTTAAAATATACCATAGAAGCAATAGCCCTCCTTTGTGATTTTGAATTCCATCAGAATATTATTTCCTAGACTCGTTTATGGAAGGTGCTTCATGTCTTCCTTCAGGACCAGAAGCAATTCAGAGATGCTGTGTTTTGTCAGTGAAAAATGCAAGACTTCATGTCACAGTATTTATAAAACATTAATTATCTCAACTTTTCCTGCTGGAGAAAAGCCTGATCAAATCAAATCAAATTCACTGATAAATCCTCTGTTTGTTAAAAAAACCTGAACTGAGCCAAATATCAAAGGCAACCTGAAACTAGGTGATCCTGGGTATTCACGTATCAATGCAAATAATTTACAGTGTTACAGCTGGAAGATTATTTCATAGCATCTCAGTGCTATCTCAGTACACATAATATTCACTATCAGGTAAATACTGGTTCAGAATTCATAATAAGTACCCAACACAGCTGGTTAAAACCTAGCCTAGGCACCAGGCTGAAATCACCACAGTTATCCTTAGTCACATTCCAGTAAAATCTGCGAAGCATTGCCTAGCCAAGCACACATTTGGGGTAAAGGGTTTTTTTCCCTCTTAAAGCAATGTTAATACAGAACAAGATTTCCAGAACTAGCTAGCAAGTGTCCTAGGTGACCCTAAGACAAAAGGATAGGAGCCATATTTAGCTGTCACTTTTTGAGTCATAAGGAAGTCGCAGCAGAAGTGTTACAGTGATAACAATTTGACTGTGCAGGGAAGGATGGAGGGGTACCTCTCTTACAGTTTTTCAAGTTCCATTCAGGAAATCCCTACTCGCTGAGATGAAACATCATCACTTGCTGAACTACAAAGTTAGTTTTCCAATATAGTGCCGGATATCCTATATGCAGATATCCTGTGGAAGCAGGATGAGCCTGGAAGAAAAGGAGTGAACATTAAGTCTGTTTGACTTCACCTTGCAGTCACCCTTTACAAAATACTGCCTTTCAGAGAATGTTTCTAATGAGCTACATGGGAACAATTGGTACTCAACAGCATAGTATTTAGGGAATGATCTAATTAACCTGCATGTGATGCAGAATATATCTTCAAGTATAATAGTAAGGATTTAGAAACCAATGCTACTTAGAATTACCTACGCAAGGAGTGTATTTTTAACAGGCATTTAAACCTGCACACATACATATGCACAGACACACAAAATAGAATGTATTTACATCCAAGTTATTACTTTCAACAATGAAATTAATCCGAAAATTTTGTATTACTTATTTCCTAAAAATAAAACCTGACATTTAACCGTCAGGAGGTTGTTATAGACTCAACATCTCCACACACTGGTAAGTAGAGCTAGAACAAAACGTACCTTTCTTCTCCTTTTTCTTGAGAAAATACATCGGACTAAACTGTTTTCAAACAGATAACAAGATGTCACTATTATTTTTTACATTGCATAAATACTTGCTCTGCTATCCCATATTTTTAAATTATTTTCCAGGTGAGATAATTGGTAGCAAACAAACATCAGCAGGTTTTCTGTATGGAATCAGTGTCATACACAAAATAGAGTAAAACTGGTAAGGTTTAGATAATGATACAACTTGCTAAATGCAAACAGATTACTTGGCTATTTTATTCGTGTTCTGGGGGACTTTTTTAGCTTTCATTTGTATAGAAACTCTTCTTGTGAGGAAAAACAATCCTGAAACAAAGCTTTTGTCTTCTCTCCAGATAAAGTACAGAAGAATTTTCTTCTAAGCCCCTTTTTTGTCATGTATTTTCATAGGTATATTAAGGTTTCTTTTCTATAAGCAATGCATTTTTTCTTACATCGCTCCTGCACTGAGAAGCCAAATAAAGTGGCTGAAAACTGCCATCTACTGCCTCCGGGAGAAATAGCTGAAGTTGAGCAGTTGCACCATGACTGGAAGAGCAAAAGAAATTCTGGCATGATCCTTCTCAGGCCACTACAGGGAAGATTAGGAATTTGGGAGGAAGCAAAAGCACTTTTTCCCTTGAATTTTGTGCTCCATCAGACCCAGAGGTTTTTATTCACAGCAGTAATGAGATGTTTCCCATGTGGAAAAATGCACTTCAGCAGCGCTGAACTTTTTCATGGAGTGCATCATCTGATACATCATGACTATGGCTTTAAAACCCACTAATGCATATAGTTAGCTCCATTTTGTATGTACATGCATAGCTACGTATTGATATATGTACACAGATCATCCACTATGTTGCTTTTTTGGCCTTGGCATACTGGAAATGATTTCATATGAACATCTGTAGCAGCACAGTTGAATTTAAGTCAGTTGTCAGACATTAAAATTATGAATATAAAGCTGGATTTTACATCTGTTTCCTTACTCTTTTGCTCTAAAACTACTTGCCCCTGTTTCTCCATTTCTACACAGCAGACAAAAAAACTCTATCTCGTATCCCCTTGAACTTCAGAGTTATCTTGGTATAACTGTCCCAGTTCATTGAGAGAGTACCTCTATCTGCAGTTGGTTTTGTTGTTCTATTCAGGCTACTGTACTGACATCCTAAACCTGCAAAAAAACCTACTTTTCCTCTTATTTCATGAAGACCTGCTATCTCCTAAAATAGAAGATGTATTGCATGCAGATTTTGTGAAGGCTGTGTGGCAGTGCACTAAACCACTGCAGTTATGACAGTCTTCTCCAGCTCCTAGAAAGCTGGAGGACTTTCCAATTCATAAGGATGATAATGAGAAGAGGGAGAAGCAAAAAAAGAAATAGAGGAAAGGTTTCTGCGTGCAGTACCACTGCAGGACTAACAAAGGAACACTAAGACTCCAAATTACATATGAAAGTGTTGAAACAGACCTAAATACACTAAATGTGTGTACTTGTGTTATGTCAATGGTTTCTTTTCAGACACTTTGAACATATATTAAGTCTCAAGCAGGTCTGGTTGACAGCTAGTTGCTAACAGGAACATAATTATCATGGAACATAAAGGGTCTGAAAAGGAATGAGTGTATGAAAAAGCTTAATGAGAAATTTTGTCTCTTATATGCAGAGAATTATCAACTACTGCTTAGAACTTGCTCCCAAATCTGGTGATATTCAAAACTAATGGATTACTTTTCTTAAAGGAGCATATGTATATTCAGTTGGAAGGAGCATGGGACAGCCCACATAATAAAACTTTAAAGTCTTGAATATGTTGGGCAGGCAGTTCCAAAAAAACACACAATTTTTTCATTTTACCCTACCATATGCTATTTTATATACTTCACACACTGCATACTTTCTTGAAAATGTGCCAAATGCAGAAACTAAGATAATGATGTTCTCCAAATTAACTCTGTTGTTTTTGTGTATCCCAGCTGAATTCCGTCAAGAGTTTACATCCTGCAAAAGATAAAGCTATTTATACTCCATATGATGTGACAAATGGGACTTGAGACACCACTGTTAAGTCATGTCATCTTATTTTTCCCACAGTGGTTGAAGTGAACCTGATCTACCTCATTTTGAAAGAAGGTGAGCAGCGGTCTACTGTCTTGTAGTTGAGTTTCAGTATTCACGCATTGAAGGGGCAGTACCTTCCTTCTGAGGATACAATAATACCATAAGTCAATTTGTCTAGTGTAACTTATAATCACACTTTCAACTAAATGCAACAGCACATTCAGCAGATAGGTAAGTCCTGTGAGAGAAAAGCTTTGAAGTTTAGATCATGGCTACATTCAGATTACAGATTTACAGCATTATCTGTCTGATACCCATTTCTGAAAGAGATCTTACAGTATATAAAAGGATAAAATTCAGTCTGTGACCTCTTTGGAAGCGGAACAGTTGTGCATTTCCCCACCACTTTGTTTCCCTATGTGTTTTTATCTACTCAACATTTCTTTCAATAGCCTAGCCTGAAAAGTATATTTAATGTGACTAGTATTTATGATGGGAGAAAAGGAAAAAAAACCCCCATAGTTCACAGTTCTACATACACAGTTTAATCTGAAAAGTTGGAGATGTTTTTTCCTGGCTCAAGGAACTAAACCAAAAATGATCTCAACTGACAGATGAGTTCTGTTTGCTTTGTGGCAAAAGCAAAAAACTTTTTTAATTGATAGCAAATTTAGAAGTCACTAAGTTGCAACATGAACTACAAACATCAATGAAGTGCAAAGCCATTTTTTTCTCTTATTTATCTGCAGGATGTTTGTGACAGCCATAAACCACTTTGCAGCTCTTGACACATGAAGAACTTTCCCCTATTGCCTGACAAGCCAAATTATTTATCTCCACAATTCTTTAAAAAACAGTTTCTAATATGTTGATGAGTATAAGAAATAGTTCATTACTCTATTGGTGGATGCAAAAAAAAGCGATTGTTTTGTCAAAATTAATAAACGGACTACAAACAAAACTACAAGTCATAGATCATTATATTGGTATACTCTTCATATGAAAAGATAAAGATATTTGGAAATAAACTCCTGTATTATTCTTAACCCATTCCATGGTTTGGATTTGAGAATAAGATCACTGAAGATGCTGACTGGGAGAGATACGAAAGTAAGTCTCTTGAAATATGAAGGAGAATGAGACTTTAAAAAAATTCTTTTTACCTTTTTTTTTTACAAATGGCATTCCTCACCAGTGAGGGAAATAATAGGCAATGTGCTTTCCACAATGCTGCAATGAGTTGTTCTGGAGTTACACAACACCAGGGCTGGGAACAACTGTGTCATAGCAGACGGAAAGAATAAATGTATTGTTACACATTGGAGAACAGTATACTTAGTGACTGTCTTTCTGCTGATTTCCAGGCCTAGCTTGTATAAGACCAAAATTAATCTATGACAGGCTACATATTCCCTTAATTCAAAGGGGAAAATAATAGAGTTCACTTACAAAAATACCTGCTTTACTTCTTCTCCGATATGCACCTTCAAATGTTGTCTACAACAAAGGTATGCATAACATAGCCCGCGGCAGTTATAGTTTTGAAAACTTGGGACAATTATAAATAAGCATTTTTAAAAAATGTAATTTGCAGATGAACTGAAGGAACCAGTGCCACTGTCATTCCATTCCCATGATGAAAAGCATAACACCCTTTGTTGGGTCTTTTCTCCTGGGATCTCAAAGCCTTTACACGTTGCTTGAATCCCATAGCCTTTCAGAAGGATTACAGAGGTAGTTAGGAGCTCTGTGTTCGTTTGGTTTCAGGTATAGATACATGCTTCTAATGTATGTGTCTAACTTCTTTAGTAAAATTAAGAAATTAAACTGAAAGAAAAAAAAGAAGGAAACACCCCCAGAAAACTACTGTGTTGCACACATCCAGGATGCAGGATGTCACTGCTTTTCAACAGCTCACAAAACATAAGAAATAGAAAACCAGACGAAAGTCATTGGCATCCGTCGAAAGCCAGGAAGAAGATGCTCTAGCTGAAGACTAGATCCCAAAGTAAAAAATTCGTCTGAATAAAGACTAATTATTTCTACTGCCTACAACTGGCATCAAAGCAATTCTTTAGAATAGTTCAAGTGACAGTGTCCATTCAGTCAAGCTTAAGACACAGACATTTTATATATTCCTGCTTTCTGCCTCATATACTATTGGGATACCCAACTAAGTTGGACTTTTTGCATCAGTCTTCCCTCTGTATCCCCCAAGAACCAGGTAAAAAACATTGTAAATGAAAGAGAACATACATGATTTGGAAAAACTTGTATGAAATTACTGTAGAAGTTGTCTCATAGAAAATGAGAGGTTCTTCCAACAACTCTGATGAAAAAGAGCTATCTTCATCATGTTTCTAAAAAGCTGCTGAATAGTTTTGCACCACATGTTCCTCTTCAAGTAGAAAAAACCTGTCTTCCAAATTCTTCTAACACATAACATTCTACCCCCAGAGAAATCTGCTGCTTTCCAACAAATGTAAGTACTGAATTGAAATGTCACATTGAAAAGTTGCTGAGAACTATTTTAAACAGCCCAGACTGAAAAGCAGTGCAGCATTTATTGAGTCCATGTTCAATATAAAATGAAATCTGTTGAAAGCATATTTCCATGGTCACACAAAAGCTTCAGCCCTTCCTTCCTCCTGAAGGCAGAAACACAAGTGGAAAGTTTTCAAGCATTTATAGTAGGACTTTTTTTTTTATTATTTTTAACAAGAGTGCTACCATTGGCTCTCATGGTCCCAAGACTAGAAGAGCAATAGGACTGCTTAGGAGTCCACTCTGGAACTCTGGCAACCAAAAGGGCTGTGCAACAACATGCTGGTATCAAAAAGTAGCTGTAAATCTGAACACTGATTCTTGTTTCAGTTGCCAAAAAAGGCATCAGAAATACAATGTCCTTAGAGATTCGACAAGGCCACACTGAAGCAGCAAAGCCTTAGGTAGCCTTGTGAGCCTGCAAGGAAGAAGAGACTATGAACAGAAGATGAAGAGAATGGCAGGAAATGAATATGAGAAGAAAAAAAAAATCTGAAAGAAAAACCAAAACAAAACTAGCAATGTGATTAGCCCCACGCTTTCCTATCCATGTCTGAATCTAACACATAACATTTTCATCTCTATTTCCTTTTATAGACACACACATCATGTTGTTGATTGAATTCCATGGTAGTTGATGCACCAAAAATCTATCCAGTTTCTAACCAACTTCAGCTCTGAGATTCTGTTTCTCCCCCTGGCTTTGGTGATGCATCATAGTAACCTTGGCTACAGGGCAGTTATTGATTCAAAATACAAATACAGTGTGAGAGAATTTCACTGCACAAAAAGGTTATTGTGACTGATCTGAACAGCCCCTGTTTCAGCAGCAAATGCAGAACCCAAGTAACTAATCACCTTGTTAGAGTTTTGCACAGCAGTATGATTTCTACTTGTGTTTTCCATGAACTTACAATTAAGATACAAAAGCCAAAATGTGCATGTAACATACTGTTGTTCTATTAGTGTGGCACAAACATAGTAAAGTGTGAAAGCGTACCACCAGAATGATGTCTTTTTCCAGTGCCGAAAAAACAAACAAACAAACAAACAAACAAAAAAACCCAACCAACACAAAAAGAGATATAAAAATGACAAGATCAACAAAACAAAACAAGAAGAAATTGCCACCAATGTCACCACTACAGTTGTTGCCGAACATAGACAGAACTTAGCACCATCCATGTTCTGCAGCTTAGTTTATCCCACTTACTATCATGCTCAGGTATTTGTCTCCAAGCTTTTTATAACTTCATTTTAACTTCATTGTAATAATACTTCTCACTGCTAGTGAGACTGTGTACTGCTGATTAAAGGCTAATTTAAGACTTAAAGATTAAAGAGTTAAAATTTTGGTTCACATTGATTATTTGTTTTGAACAAAAAGTTGCCTGGACAAAAAGCTATTTTGTAGCATGCTTGTTATTTTAAAAAATATATTATTGAATACTGCTATTTAATTACGTTTCTACATTTTTTCACTAGCATGGCTTGTGGAATAGTTCATTCATTGCAAACTTCATGTAGATATAACCTTTTTAAAGCTGAGAGTTATTACATAGTCATTTGTACTTCAGTGGCATGCAAGGAGGATGCAAAATCATATTGCATCAAAGCAAAATCATTCTACCCAAGTTTGAATAAAGATGCAGAGCAGCAGCGAGTGTACCCATGGAAGCCTGTGTCTCCCCCTGCCTGCAATCCTATTCCAGGCACGGGCAGCTGTCCCCTGTGTGATCCTCCCAGTCGTCTCTGTCTGGCCCCTTACAAACACAGGCTGGCTGCCTTTCCAGCCAGCCACCTGTAGTAGCACTAATGCCAGTAGAAGTGGAGTAGCATCCAGGAGGATTTCTGCAGATGTACCACCTATGCGGTATATTCCTCCTTAAGCAATACCCTGGCTGTGCTTCTTGGATCAATGAGACTTGGTACTGTGGAGAATTGAATTTTCATTAATTTTCTATCCACAATGTAGCAGTCATGGTTTGGGCACAATTTTTCAACAAATTGTACATATGAAAGGATTGTCACTCATATAGCACATTAAAGCAATCACAGTATTATTTTTTATATATATATATATATATAAAACCCCATACTCTTCCTTAACATCATTCCCCATGCTTTCTCCAGAAGAAGTTTAAAAGCTGAACCCTTTCAAATATCTGTGAATTCTTCCAAAATGATTTTTGTAATTTTCTACTTGGAGATCAATTCTGAATTGAACCATGGACACACAGATGACTTCAAAAACATATGTTCAAAGTATTTTTTACAGAAGTGAGAAAGGTAAAGGTAACTAGTTATCAAATAACAAACCCAAATGTTGGTTACTTCTCAGCCAAGTGACTGCTCTATCTGTCAGGCTATACAGTCAGCTTTTGTCACCAATGCCAAAACCTACTTTTTATCAGATCCTGAAGAATAAAACTTTCATCAAACAAATGCTGACAAGACCAGTTACCTGAGAGGGGAGATCCCAAAGGAGGCTCCACTTTGCTAGAAGTGTATCCTCCATAGTAAAGCACAGGGCTGGGCAGGTAAAGTCTTAAATTTAGCCCAACACAAATGGACAGAGCTCTTTAATAGGTCCTCCAAACAAGGAACAATTCATACTTTAGCAACAGTGAAACTCAGTCAGGAATCTCACATCCATCAAAAAGGCTACATATATTTCTGAGTGAGTCCTGGTCTTAATTTTGAAATATTATTGCAATAATTTTCTCTTTATAAAAAAAATAATTTCTTCTGTTGAGTGATTGTATTAGTACCTATGAATGAGAAAATTGTGTACATTTATGTTATTGTGAAATTTTAACAATTTAATATGACATATTGGACATTCCCATCATTGTTAAAGAAGGTGCTACCTTTCTGCTGCTGAAGAAGTGGGGACACAAACTCTGTTTTCTTTGCATGGATAAGGAATTTATATTATGTATGTACAATTACTTCCACTGGAATACATGTTTAATTTGCTAAATTACAAAGTTCATTATAATTAATGGAAATAGCACATTAAAATATTAGTGCAACATGCTAAAACTTCAATGACTTGCTTAAAAATCACCTTTTCTTTTTTAATGCAAATAAACATAAAACCATAGGATAAACTTACATTCCCACTTCTTCCCATTTTACAGGATCCCTTCAATGTGCTTCTTTGGCTAAGAGTGTGAAGTTGGAACTGCAAGATGTATTTTTACAGAATAAAATTTGTTTCCAGCAGATTTGTTAGCAAGTCTTGGAATGCATTACATTTAAATGTACTACATTTCAATAGCAAAAAAAACCCCACCACCAAAACAAAAACAAACAAACAAACAAAACGCAACAAGATGTGGCACTGCACACTCCATGATTTCACACTAACCACAAGCATTTGGCTAGACTTCTGTGGAAGGGGAGTTCAGGCATACTCTCAGTCTTTTTCTTCCCTCCCTACATATTTACGATTTAGATTGAATAAATAAGTTTGGTTTGAATGTACTACCCAGGATCATTTTGCTGCCCTTCCCACAGCATCAAATCTTTATGCTAGCTTCATACCAATAAATATGGTCACAGTTTCTAGGCCAGGTAAGAGGAGAGAAGCAGGGGAGAGGAATCCAGAGTTACTAATATAAAATAAACCCACAGATCAAAACCCCACTGTTATTTTGGAAAACCTTTGTCGGTTTGGATCTGAACAGGAGAAATGTAGATGAGTTTAGGCTTTAAAAATACTTTTTGACTGCTCACTCATTTTCTATCAGTTAACTCAGTTACTCAAATTTGAAAGATAAAAGTGTTCAGACATCACAGTTGAGGTTTTAAAATATTTTCAACGCAGACCTTATTTTATTTCAGTTTGAATTCATGTTTAATTGATTTATATTTCACTATGTGAAAAGGACACTAAATGAAATGCTGAGCATGTATGAACTTATAATATTTTAACAGGAAATACAATTTTAATGTCATAATATTAAATACAAATTTAAATAAAATATTATAAACATACAGAATAAACCTTACTGTGAAAATCTATTTTTCTTCCTACCACAAAATAATGTTTCCTATCAAAAAAAGGCCACTGAGAAGGCCTTATACTCTTAGACAATCTTACTTAAACACAAAGGGTTTCCTGGGGAAAATTTGCAAGTTGCAGTAATGTTTCTATAATGAAAAAATATAGTCCAGTAGGTTCAGAGCAGTATGGGAAATAACCACCAGCAAGAAACTGGAGCTGGGATTATGCCAAATTATTTGGTTGCAGTAACATTACTATGCCCTAAAGCCTACTCTGTGAATGAAGGACATTTATCACACTTACATAAGTATGATGTAGGAGGTAAAAGAATTTTGGCAAAATTTTTTTATCAAAAAAAATTGGACATAGATCTTGATTTTCAAGTACATTTGAGAACTGACAAAGTCCAGGTGCAGACTTCAGTGATTCTGCACATCTGTGCCCTTCGCTTTGAGCCATAAATTGTAACATTGAGCCTTCAGGTACAATTACTAAACCCACTGCTACGTTGGAGGCCTTACACTAATGAAAATGATCCGTTTATACCTTGAACTGCATGATCAGGCAAGCAATGACATACAGCTATCTTAAAGGAAAATGATTTTAGGAGATATGAATTAACATGGAGGATTAAATGATAAAGAAAAAAGACAGATAACTATATTCAGAAGAATTCATATATTCAAAAGTCAGTCAAGAATTTTATTATCAGTCATCACAGTTTCAAAGGTGTTTAAACTACGTTAATAACGAAACCCAACAAATATTAAATATATACTCCCTATCTATAGGCATCACTTTGCAAAGCCAGACACTCACATGAGAGCATGAGCTGCAATATCATGCTGTAGACAGGAAAAACCTGCAAGAATCTTGGTGAGGAGCTTAAATTTTGCAATGTGTCTGGGCTTCCTCTCTAAAACATATTTAGAAGGTCCAGTTCTGATTCATGTAACCAGGTTGTTTCCGAAATGGAATACATACAGTGGAGTGTGAGAACCCTCTCTGAGGATTTTGTAGTTGACAAACTTAAAAACCTTTTTAATACACACTGCAAATACAATTATATTTTGAACTTTTCTCCATTTCAAAGTGATGCTGTGCCTTGCCTATCCCATGCTTGTCTCAGGTGCAGTTTTTAAACACTTGTAAACAGGATTTTTCAAATATTTGAAATATCGAAGTAGTTTGCTTTTTACAGAGCTGAGATCACTGGTATGCTGCATAACAACATATTTAGTAGCTCTTATCTTACTTTTGATGGAAGAGCAAATAACACTTTTATGCAATTTAGTTCGTACAACAGTATTTTGAAATACCAGACAGTAACGGGAATCAGCGTACCATGAATCCTAAATAGTTCACGAGTTGGACTAGACTTAACATAATTATTTTATTAGCACATCTGCTTTCTTTTCACACATTTGTAATTATTTAGTTATTAATATTAGCTATTAGTATTCTTAAATGAGGATAAGGTATTAAAACCATGTCCCTAAAACCATGTATCATGTGCCTAAAAGGAATCCCACTATACTGTGATAACAAACCTTTTGAATTCACATGCAAGGGAATGATTTTGAAAAGTAACTCTAAAGATTTACCAACACCACGATCTTCATAATAAAGCAATCACAATGAAAACCATATATTCTATTAATGCATGCATCTGAGGCAGTTAGATTATGTAAAAAGGCTTATAATACAGAAAACTAATAATAACATTTAGCAAAGATGATTGTGAATCTTCATTAATTAAATTTTGCAAACAGTTACATCCACTAATGAGCCCACAAGCTGATTTAGTAGAATTAGTCCTTTGTATTCGGTAGAGTAATATATCCCTCTTTGTACTGCAGGGACAAAAGGGAAGCGTCATCAGGGAGCTGCCTGCCCGCAACACAAACACACTCTATAGAAATTGCCATGTTACTGCAAGCATGGAGGAATGTCACTAGGAAAACACAGGAAACCCAAGCCAAGATTTGAGATAGCTAAATTCAATTATCAGACATTTTCATTCAGATTCGAGGGTGGTATTTCAAAAGCCGCTGTTTTGTTACTGCCTGTTAAAAGCCCCTATGGCATTCTTTATGATTATTAGTGAAACAGAAATTAAATGGCAACTGACCCGTACAGTGTTTGCTGGAGTCATGTGTTTCAGAGACCTAGATACTGCATCTGCATCACTGTGTGATGAACAGCACGTACATTCCCACTCAGGATTTGCTTTGGAGTGCCAACATAGATGAATGAAGGAAATTTGATGAAACTTCCTAAACTGATGCCACGCTAAGAATGAATATTCTTGTTTGCTATTTTAAACTACATATGATTGGTTTGTAAGCTTCTGTTCAATAAAAACTGAATTATGATGTCTCAGTAATGTTTAATAGATATAAATAAATTAATGAAGAAGCCTCAAAGATTCAAAATGCCTCTTAAAAGAAGACATAGGCAATATAACATTGCTGTTAAGTAGGTGTACATTGACTGTCTCAAATATTGAGCCAATACTTAGCCATGCACTCTTTCAATACACAAAAGGAACAGCAACATCCTAACACCAGACAACATAAATCTGCTAACAACATTATGCAGGGAAAGCATTGTTCTTGGGCAGAATATTCTAAACTACTGTTTGTCAAGAAATACTTCAGTACCACCCATAGTTTTTAAAGTCAGTCTGATGGCAGATTGTCAATGATTACACCACCTTCCCCTGTTTTCAGCAGCACCATATACACTGCTAGCACTAATTTCCTACTGTTCTGGTTCAGGCAGCAATCTGCCCATTTGCAGCAATCTAGAAGACCAGAAAAAAGAAGTCAGCTCTTTGAAGATGCACAGAAGTTGAATTGTTAGTTATAAACCTTTCTAATATGTTTAACTGGTTGAGTGCGTTAAAGACAGCCAAAGGTTATTGCTATTCCACATGTATTTCTTCTGTCTAAATATATGCTGCCACATAATGTATCTTGAGTATTAATTTCATCCAAACTTTCCAAATTATCTTTTTTTTAATATAAGACATGAAAAGCAGGTCATAATTTCCTCATTTCTTAGTGGTGTCCAATAAATCACATTTGAAAGCGTTCTGTGACAAGTAGTTGAGGAGAACTTGTTATCTTTTTTTTTTTCTTTTAGTAGAAAATTGGTATCCCATCACACATAGACCATGTACCCACACAGTGGATCTGGGAATAACTAGTCTCCAGCTATTAATTTCTAGCTGTAACAGCAGCTCAAAACTTTGCATGGTTGTTTTATATAACAAAATGCACATAAAAGTAATGTTTCCTATAATATGCTCCTCTGTGACTTGCAGAACTGGTGCCTGCACAGCTCCAGCCTTAACTGTGTTTTTCCAATACCCTCCCTTTGCAGGGTCACATTTTTCTACAGCAGAGAAACATTTGCTACTGCTTCTCCACACACAATCTAGTGAACTCTTTTTGAAAGCACCTTCTCTGCTTCCTGAGATGTTGTTTTCCACAAAGCCAAGGTCTGTACTTGCCACTGCAGAACCAACCACAGGCTAAGCCTTTCCTAAAGGTTTCTGTGACACTATACAAAAGGAGTACATAGGAACCAGAATCAGATATATGTTAGTGGAGTTCCTCCCAGCAGCTGGAAAAGCAGTTGAACACTGGTCAGGCATAAGGCACTTCCACTGAAACCCTTTGAAGACCCTGTTTAAAGTGTCTTTGCAAGGAACCCCAATATTGCCATTGTTCAGCAGGATTTAACATCCTTTTCTGTTCGGCTAGAAGAGGGAGATGGCTGTTGGACCTCCCTACACCAGACAAGCTCCAGTGAAGACTGTCTTCCTTTGTTACCATCAAACTTTCCAAAATGAAGTGAACCTAAAATGTAACAGCATCTTTAGGCAGACAAATGAGAGTCTGGCTATTGAATTTTCATTCACAGAGGCTTGCCCAAATAATAACCTTCTGTCTGCAGTCACTTTCTTATGAACAACATAATTTAAGATGATTTCAGGAGCAGAAAATTAAATCATTCACAGTGGATAGATCTTCTAATAACAAGACACTTTTATCTCACAGGCAGCAGTCTTGTCAGTACTTGGGCATAATTAGGACTAGAAATTGGTAATTTTGCTGTAAAGCAGCTGACTGAACAATAGAGACCATTTGAAATAGAATTCAGTTAAAATCTTTAATATTGAGTCAGGTTGTTTACTTGAAAACTTCCACACCGCTATGTGACATTTTGATTTGCTAAATATTTACATGTGCAGAGTCTAAGGTAAGTCTTGTTTTCTAACCAGTCACTTCCCCTTTGTATTTTGGATCCATAGTTATTCATAACCCCTTATCTGACTGGTGGTGGACACACATTTATCTTCTGGGATTTTGAAAAATATAATCACCTAATGGAGTATTTAACACAAAACACAATCCTATCTTAACCTAAATTGTAGGGGAGGGCAGTGTGGGAAGCTAGCATTTTTTGTAAAATAACTGAGTACCATAAAAAGCCTGTAGGAATGTGAGCAAAACATATGTAAGCAAAATATATTAAGTGATGGGAAGGTCAAAGTTAAGATTAGCATCTGAAAGTAAGAAACATCAAAGCAACACTAAGTCAGCATTTCCCTCTAAAATGCATGTCTCCTATACTCTCTTTCAAAGATGAAGGAAACAATATGTATATAATCTACCATATACCTATAGAATGTGTTTGATGTAAAAATTTCAAAATTTCTGTTATTAGTCATGGTGCTTTATCATCCCACAAGCCTTTTACTTAATTTCATAAAAACTTAATTCTCATGAAGACGCATTAGGTATAAATCACTTCAACATTTCTTTTAAATCCATTCCCCCTCATCATGGTTCCATTAAAGGTGCTGCACAGTGTCCCACAAACTTATCTTGTAAAGTGGTTTATAGGCTATTTAGAAATATTCTTACATCAGATATCATTATATGCCCTTTTTTTGCATCATAATGTCACTGCATGAGATACTATGTGGCAAAGTTGTTAAAAAGATGTCCCAAGTCACTCATAGCCTCATGGGACCAAGGAAACTATGATACTAAAAGATGATGGCGGTAAAATAGGGAATTGGTTACAGGTGGGAAGCCTTCTATATACAGCAAACATAGTAATTGTTCCCATGTGACCTTATCAAGCTCTTTAGCTTTCTATGAAGTATTTTCTCTCATTGCAAAAAAAGGTTGCTGATAGTTACTTTACTGTGGCACTGTAAGAAATAAATAATTAAAGTTCATTTACTAGTTTTGAAAACACAAGTTGTCATTTAAATGTGAAGTATATTATCATCGTTTTCAGCACTTAGTGCTGTGGTAAAGTCCATCTCTGTATAGATTTATAGGCAAAATACCCTAATATTTCCCCATCTCTGTTGACAAAAAGAAATAATACTGTTTTCTCCTCCTTGAGTTGACGAAACCAAGTTTATGTGCCAAGTTAACCTGGAAAGACAGTTCTGAAGGCAAGTCACAACAAGCCACAGGATTTCCATAAAAAGATTATGGAAAAAGGTGCTTCACTAGAGAAGTTTTACATTGCATCAAAAGTGTTACACCTAAACAGTTATGTCTTGAATCAACATGCTTGGTAGCTACAATAAATTAAAGCAGTAAAACTATATATTTTTAATGAACTTATGTTGTAATATATGATTCAGTGTGCAGACAATGATTAAGAGCATAATTATCTGGAGATAGTTAAGGAAATAAACTAATCTGAAAAACATTTAAATTAATCTTAAATAACATCTATTCAACTTTGGAAATAGAAAGATGACATTTCAGAGAATTATTTTTATCTCCCTAGGAACAGGGCAATCAAATGAGATCTATGGTCTGACTAGTCCTCCAGCAGTGCCAGGACCTGACTATGCTCCCTGTCCACAGGGAATAATGTCAGACTGGTTTTTGTAACTTGTAATATGAAGCAAGATATATACAGATTTTGGGTTAATTTAGATTTTATACATTAAACCATTATCAATTCTAATCACAGTTATTTTCTTCTTTTATTTCAGACTGAAAGGAGCCCAAAATATAACTCATTTCACTCATACAGAAAACTGAAACTGCTTGTCTAAATGACAGAGAATAGATACCCCAAAGAACAATCTACAATTAGAAGGTAGAAAAGAAATTTGATATTCCCATTGAAATTAACTTTAAATAGTCATAATTTAATTTAAATGGTGAAGTAATCACTGTTTGCTGCAAAAAATCATCATACCAAATTCAGAGTCACAAAAATGTTTGTAGAGATTTCCACATGCTTCTCAACTCTGATTAAAATTGAATAGTTTTTTTTTAAAATCCCTGATTTCCAAATCATGTAAAAATTTTGCAGTCAGTTGTGAAGTTCTGTCCTGCTGAGTTGGATATCTTCTTAGTTTACTATGCATTGGAACCTGACATTAAGAGCACAACCACAACACAATACAAGGAGTACAAACAAAGATCAAGTACTAAAAGCTAATTGGCTTTGATGACATTGTTTATTGCAGCTGAAGCCCATGCTGTTTGTGCTATACTGTGGTATTTGGTATCTAAGCTAGCTCATTTACATCTACATGAACTATAGCACAGTTTTAGAATGGAGAAGCAGAGATAACATTAATTTAGTGAATATTGTAGTTGGCCAAAGGTCAGTTTTAGGAGCCTGAATATTCTCCTAAGACTTGAGACAATACATGTCTTGAGACAACAAGAGTATATAATAACATCCTAAAAATAGTCTTGTCAGAAGGTTACCATTTATAAAATCCAGAACTTCATGAGTCCGAAGAGTTGTGGTGAATGGAGTTAAATCCAGCTGGTGGCTGGTCACAAGTGCTGTTCCCCAGGGCTCAGTATTGGGGCCAGTTCTATTGAATATCAACAGTCTGGTCAAGGGGCTGAAGCGCACCCTCAGTAAGTTTCCAGATGATACCAAGTTGTGGTGGAGTGTTGCTCTGCTGGAAGGCCAGAAGGCTCTGCAGAGGGATCTGGATGGGCTGGATCAATGGGCCGAGGCCAATTGTATAAGGTTCAACAAGGAGAAGTGCTGGATCCTGCACTTGGGTCACAACAACCCCATGCAACGCTACAGGTTTGGGGAAGAGTGGCTGGGAAGCCACACTTCCCCAGGAAAAGAACCTGGGGGGGTGTTGGTTAGCAGCCGGCTGAATATGAACCAGCAGTGTGCCCAGGTGGCCAAGGTGGCCAATAGCATCATGGCTTACGGCAGATATAGTGTGTGTTCAGTTTTGGGCCCCTCTCTGCAAGAAAGACATTGAGGTGCTGGAAAGTGTCCAAAGAAGGACAATGAAGCTGGTGAAAGGTCTAGAAAACAAGTCTTAGGAGGAGGCAGCTGAGGGAACTGGAGTTGTTTAGCCTGGAGAAAAGAAGGCTCAGAGGAGACCTTATCACCCTTTACAATTAGTTGAAAAGAGGTTGTAGTGAAGTGGATGATGGTCTCTTCTCCCAAGTAACAAGTGACAGGACAAGAGTAAATGTCCTCAAGTTGCACCAGAGGAGGTTTAGATTGGATATTAGGAAAAATTTCTTCACTGAAAGAGTTGTCAAGCCTTAGAACAGGGTACTTGGTAAAGTAGTGTAGTAACTATCCCTGGAGGTGTCTAGAAGGCACATAGATGCAGCACTTAGGGACATGGTTTAGTGGTGGATTTGGCAGTGTTAGGTTAATGGTTGGACTCAATGATCTTAAAGGTCATTTCCAACGTAAATGATTCTATGATTTTATGATTCTATGATTCTGTAATCATACCTTAAATACCATCTTAGCTCAGACACAGGCAAAACATTTACTTAAGTTCTGCTGCACTTCAAGAGAAATATGAAGCAATTGGAGAGAATCCAAAGAGCAAAAAGGATGATCAGAAGTCTAAAAAACATTGATTGTAATAATATAGAAATAATTAGATAACAATAATGGTAATATTTATTCTACATGTTTACATCAGGTAAGATAAACAAGCAAAAAATTCATATTGCAGCACGGAAAATTCATATTGGTTATTAAGACACGGTTTCTATGGGCAGTTCCTCTATGGACGGTGGAACATGGCAGCAAACAGCTTATGAAGTTTTTAGGAACAAAGCAGACAAATATCTGTCAGAAGTCACAAGTAGTTGATCCTACCACAGACAGAGAGAGGTCCATATGATCTTTCAAGGTTCCTTCCAGCTCTGCTGTACTATTACAGAAAGGAATTATGTGAGGATGCAGGTATGTGCTCTTGTATTTTCTGGAGTAAAATGGAAGTACACTACCAAGTAGGGCTTGACTAAACCAAAAATACTCATTCGATTTCAAATGTTTTTTTTTTATAGATCTCTAATGTTTTAGTCAAAGGTGATTCTTTGCATTTTCAGAGGAAGGAATGGCATGTACAAAGGATATTATAATGGCACAGATCTATCTGATACTGTGTCTTACAATTTTTGAGCACCTTGTGAACATTCTATAGATTTAAAGAAAAGGTGAAATATTATAAATTAGTCCATTTTGCACCATGCATCTATTTCAGATATTTTTCTGACACTGCTGAAGCTGGAGTGTTTTCTGTTAATTTAGCATATTTTACATGTGGTACAACTGGATGAAGTATACACAATGAAACTGAAGTGTCAGGTCTCTGCTCTAGTAACTAAATATAATTTTGGCCTGAGAGACTGATCAACATAAAAGTCAAACATACAGAAAGACAGATGAGGGAAGACCAGGCAAGGAAAGGAAGTGCTTGGCCAAAGTTTCAGTTACATTCACTAAAGCATTTGATTAAATCTTAAAGATGAGATACCAACTAAACTTGTTCTCTTTCCCTATATAGATTAAGCCCTACTTAAATATTTAGGCCATTCTTTAAAAGCTGTAATTCTAAAATATAGGAGTGCTTTATTTTGTGTTACTTAAAAAAAAAAAATAATCTGTGGAAACCCAGCATTAATTAGACAAACTGGAAACTAAAAGCACTCCTACATGCCAAAAAAGCTTAAAAGAGAACTCATTTTTCAGATGTATCTGCATCAATCAGAGCACAGCACAGAACCAGCCTCATTTTAGGGTCTGAACACATTTAATTTCATACAAAGTCCATTTTGACCCAATTTTATCTACTGAAAAAGCTTATACATAAGTCCACTCACAACCTATGAATGTGCCATCAATAAGCCATACTCTGCTCAAAACAAATGTTGACTTGAAAATCAGGATGCTAAAAGGCAGACAAGGAGATACGTTGATTTGCTGATGACAGCCAAGGTTAGATATATCTAAGCTTAGATGATTTTTTATTCTACGCAACTAAGCTGTTTATCCTCTTTGAAAAGTTAACTCTCCCATAAAAAGCTAACATCTTAAAAAAAAACCCAACCAGAACGGTTTTTGTAATAACAATTACAGATTTTGCATAAGAAACCTGCCAGTATTTTTGCTAACTGAAGGCAATATTTTTCTACCTCTTAACAGAAAGGGGGGAAATTGGGACATCATCCCCAAGAGCTGGAAGAATAAGAACAGAATGAGAGCTCTAGAAATTAACCATTCTTTCCTCTGAGCTACTCCTGCAGGACTTGTATAGATTCCTTCTACAGAAGTACTTTATGTATGTTGCGTGTGTGTGTGTGTGTGTGTGTGTGTGTTTGTATACAGATGTGAGTTCATGGAAAGCATACTTGACCTCTGTACAATGAGTGTGGCACTATTATAACAGGAATTCTCTTTTCAGGAGATGATTTAGCTAATTCTCAAACACACAGCTTTCATATGACAATTAACATTTCTTCTTATCTCATTTTTTTTATGTTTATCCTTGGGTGGCACTTCTGGCAATACTACTAGCAGTAACTTAAGTGATATAAAATGTTGCCAATTGAATATAGTTTTTCTGTTTTATTCAGCAGCTTGTATTTGGATTTGATTGGTGAGACAGATGTAGCCATAAATTCATATACAAAATTTTCCAGAAAAGGCCACTAATTTGAGGTCACTCCATCCCAGACGCTGGGAAGCACATTTTCCAGAGACAAGTGGAAATCAGGACATCAGTCTCACCAATGTCGTTTGGAAGTCAGTTGCATTGCAGCCTCCTTTAGCCTAGGAATCATCCTCCATGGGTCAGATTTTCAAAGACATTTAGTATTTATAGTTCTCAATACCTACAGATAAACTAGGTTTGTGAAATGGAAAAATGAGTAACCATTTTGGAAAATTTGGTTTATATATACGTTAGGGTTGTGAAGTATCTAATGGATTATCCAGCTTATCCTCCCCAAAGTTTTGATTCTCTTCTTTTTGTTAGGGCATCTGAAATCATTCTGAAATAGTCATATAGTCTATGGTTTGTTCTTCTAAAGAACAGGTTAGAAAGGAATGTGTTTCTCCTCCCAATATTCCTACAAGCCCTTTTCAGTTTGCAATTTTAACTCCTCACCTTTACATTCAGTAGCTCATTTTTTAATTGTTTAATAAATAAAAATATATATTCAACTCATAACATTCAAATTAGTTATTTTAATATGTAAATAATCAGGTTAAAATAATTGACTGCTAACATAAAGTGAACAATCTCACTGACTTCAGAGAGATTACTTAAATGTTTATTTGTATCTTTAATGTAAGTATTTTTTTTAACTGCAAAGCAAATTTATGAAATTATGAAGTAACACGTTCAAAACATACAGTTATGCTAAAACTTGCTTTATGAAAAGGTGTGGGTTTATTCTAATTAATACCATGCTTGTCTGTACAATTTTAATTGTACATTCCTTGGCAGTTGTCATTCATAAAAACTTGTAAAAGAAAAACAGATTTTAAAGAGTATGCCAGCAGGTGAATCTGACCTAAAATCTCAGCCCTGCAGCAAAATCTACACAGAATTTTAGTCTAAGCATAAAGAAATATTTTTATAGTTAAGGATATTCTGTCAATTTGCCTTCTGAGTTACAGCTAACATTAGGAATTTCAAACTGAATCTGAATTAAGAAGTCAAGGAACTGTCAGGGAGGCCAGTCTGCATTGCTCTGCCCTTAGAGACTCCCTTACAAATGAATAGGACTGATGTCTTCAGCACCTATGAGCAGACACTACACAAGCCAGACAACGTGGGATGAACTCCCTTCTTACTTAAGCATGCTTAAATATAAACACAATTATAAACTTCCTCAGATGTGATGTAACCATTGCAGGAACAGAAAGACAGCTCTGCAGAATCCTTGCAGGCATTAATGTTAACTAATTATTAACTAATGCAGGCATCATGAATTAGAAGAAAATCAGTGAACAGAAGCCTGCCAAAGAACATGAACTGAGCAGAAAAGTACTGAAGCAACATCTACTTAAGATTTATTTGTTTTGCAGAAGAAGGGAAGTAAGAGGAAGGAAAACATGAAAATTTTTCAAAAATAAATCAAAAAATTACAGTAATTTTAAAGTTATTCAAGGTTAATTTCTGGCATGGTGTCTTTTTTTATAGTCAGGAATATTTTAAAGTAATTGAGAGGTATCATCTTGTGAATATCACTTGGAAATTCTCTGGGTCACATTCAAATTAAATTCCTTAAATCAAAAATCTAGTGGCAAAATTAATGTACCTAACTAATATATCACTTAACAAGCTAGGCTGAAAAAAATAATACTTTCTATGAATTTAATTTTAAATTCAAGATAATAACCAGCTGCTGTTCAGCAGCACTTTTTGGTGATATTTTGTATTTATGCACTCTATGTGACTCCTTGGAAATTGGCAGACCTATCTGAAATTGCAGTAGCAGGAGATGTAGACAAGTATAAGCTAAAGCAATTTTTACTGTGAGAGGGCCAACCTAACTTTTTTCCAGTAAATTATCTCCTCTGTAATTGGAGTTCTTTCTGTATCTAATCATTTGTTCACACATGGACCAATCGGAGTGAAAAGACTCTATGTACAGTACCAGCTTACACCTTCACTGTATTTTACTTTTGTTCATATTATCAAAGGTAAAGAACTGTATCATTTGCTCAAGATAATATATAGAGTACATGGAGATTAGTGAATTAACCAGGCATTTCATGGTATTATTTTTAAACAAGTTTTTTACCTTCTATGACTTTTAGCATAAAAAAGTCTTCTATGACTGTTAGCATAAAATCATCACATTTTATTTTATAAAGTTTAAAGCCTGAATTTGGGGAATCTGCTTTTATATATGCAGGCAAGAATGTGCTGGTTATCTGTATTGTGGACCAGATCCTTTACTCTCAAACTATTTTAAGATTTTCACACATATTTATTACAAATTACTGTTGTGACATCAGCTACGCTACTCACTTAAGAAAATGGTTTTTAGAAGGAGACAACTATCTATTAAGTTTCACAGTTTCTTTCTCTACTTGAAGTCAGACAAACATTGGATCTGTGTGCTGACATTCATCCTGGCCATAAGTCTGATAACTCATTATACCTTGTTTTCTGATGCACTGAGTCTGGGATTAAGAGGGTCAGAGACGCAAAACTTCTGGACATTTCATTCAATATTTCTGACACTGGAGCCACAGAAATCCAAGTTTGTAATTTTAATGCTAAAACAAATCTTAACTGTCCAAGTAACGGGGTAAAATTTTTTGTACTGTCTCTCCCACCTGTCCCATGCATCCCTCTACATACACATAATCAGGTCATGCCGTTAAAAAAGGTTTAGCATCTATTTTTTCAGTAAATCAGGCAGTGGCAGACCATTTACTGCACTTGCATTACTACTACTATTAAATATTTTTGCATTTTTTGACCAAAGTATGTGGCTTTTTACTGCAAAAGATAAAAATTAAACCACTAGCCTGAAATAACCTCTCCTGTGATTTATGTGCTCATTTGGGTTTGTAGGAAAATGTGATATTAAGAACTTTTATCCTAAACAGTACTTGCATGTCTTCTAGTGTTTAAGCCCTTACAATGGTGTGCTCTGGCAGCTCAGTCACCCATGGTGCTGCAGGGTGCTGACATAAGGTTTTGTTTAACCAGGAATGAATAAAGTAGCTCAAAGAACTCTACATCCAAATTTCAAAAATACACAGGAATTGTTTAAAACCAACACTGCCATTTTACTGAAGACTTCCAGTCTGTCAGAAAGAGAGCAATCTATCAACAAAAAAGCTTACACAGACAGTAAGGAACTTATTATAATGTAATAGAATATAATTTCTATGTGGTTTTTTTCTAAATTTAGGATTTATTTTATCAGAATTTCCAGCAGCAGTCCTAAGCTGTATTTGACAGGGTTTTTTTTCCTAATCTTTTTATATAAATAAACAAACACCATTTTAATTCTGCTACATGTTGAGAAAATGAAGTAAACGAGTGCATTAACAAACTAAATTCCTTCCTTGGTGGAAATCAATATCAGATACATTGCTATATATACTGATATATCTGATATATAGATTTAATTTTATAAATTAATTCTGGCCATTACTGCAACCAATTGCTCTTTCAAAAACCATCAGACAATGAACAAATGCAAGACTGAAAAATAAGTAATTTCATAAATCAACAGATTAACACACGTTCAGGTGTTACTTTCTAGGCCTGAAGACAAAGAACAGGAGCAAATGAAGCTGTGAACTGAAATATATGGATTAAAATGTAAAATAAATACCACTGAGCACTGAATAAAAATTAAAAATCTATCAATGACATTTTATTGTAAAATAATATTGTCGTCTTTCTTCTGAAAACAGTCCTGTAGAGAAGATTAATATTTTGATAAAGAATAACCATTCATGCAGATATCAAGGGAAGGATCTCTTTGCCATAAAGCCATATCTTGAAAAATGCTAAACTTACCACTAATATGTATTGAACTAAAAATCCTGTGGAGATAGACTGTGATTGAAAGGCATCTTAATTTATTTTTTAAATTAAATATCACTATCTTTTAAAGTAATCTACCTTGAAAAGAGATTTTGACAAAGAAATAATTGCAAAATGTTGTATCTATTTCAACTGACATTTTGAGGAATTGTAAATAGGCAAGTATTTATGTAACAAATGAAGCAGATTTTTTTTTCTTTCTTATTACATGCATTAAGAAAAAAAAAAAGGTGTAAGTACTAAACTGTTATCTGGACTGTTTTCTATGTTACTTTTCCATCACTTATATAACATTCATGAAGATGATAAATAGCAGTAAAATTAATAATTCTACATTTTAATAATTCTTAAGAGGTATTAAGAGCTAGCAAAATGCTTATCAGAAATCGAAAACAAATATTCAGACCGAATAAAAATATATTCGGAAGTTAAAATGCCCCATTTAGAATACATTGACTTAGCTCAGACTGTCCTTGCATATTTAAAGTTCCTGGTAGAGCAGTTTAGTGAAGGGCTAGCATTTTAAGATGGATACTATTGCTCCATCTAGTGAAAAATTTGTAACACATCAGACCAAGTCTGAAGTTGAACAACATATTTTTTGAATCTGTGTGATTCACGTAACAATGAAAAAATCTACTAATCCTTGAGTTAAATTCTATTCATTCCCTTGCTGAAATAGAGTTCTTATTTTGCAGTACATCACAGAGTTAAGACTTTATTCACAACCTTTTCAGATAGAAGTCATAAATGGAAAATTGAACTGTAATGAAGATTACAGTAAATAGGATGTAGGACATATTCTCCATCCCAAATGATTGAAGTCATCCCAGTTTCCATCCCATCCCTGTTTGCTTCCTCTTGCAATAAAAACCTCTCTAATCCCTACTGTTCACCTCATTTTCTATCCTATTCTTTCAGTTGTTCTTAAAATTTTTTAATAATCTTTCCATACTTTGGTACCCTAATGTCTGTTTTCAGACCCTATTCAGGTTATCCTCACAATTTGCAACAACAGCCATCCCTTTTAATGGTGTCTTCCCCATATTAATTTACTTAAATTGTGCTTTTTATTGTAAACAATACATGTCTATATCATCTTCGCCTATTAGGCAGTGGGGAAATCAACAGCTAAAATACCAGAAAAGCATGCCCTCCAGAAAAATGTTTTTCCTCTTCCCCAGGTGCTCTATTTCCAGTCAGGTCAAGAAGGGCTGGTTGGTTTTCAAATTAATTTTTGTGTTGTTTGTTCCACATTGAATAACATACTAAAGATGAAAAAAACCCCTCACACAACCATTCATTTTGGACCCTACCTAGTCACTCCTATTAGTGGAAAGCTTTTTGGATTTCACATCTTAAGTCACAGCCCTTGTTAACCTATGTGAAGAGACTGATCATGCATTTCTGCACATTATTATCTCTACACGATGCATTGTCCGTTTGTACATATTTGTACATATTGTTTCTAAAACGTAAAATAACAGAAAATGCTGGGAGAGCTGGTGCAACTACCTAGATTTCCTGAGGGAAGAAATAATGGAAGGTGTCTCTTCAATGTCTGGAGTATGTAACTGCTCTTTCCCTTTTAATAATTATTTAACAAGGACCCAGTGTAGTTAGGAACATGATACTATCCAGTAGATTGGAAACCAAGTTTAAAGTGACAACATAACATGAAGACAGCTGAAAGTAAGAATTTAATGCTTCTAATTTTATTCTCTTTCATTCTGGATCTGAATATTTAATAGGCTTCACACTTGCAGCTTTTCTCTCAACTCATAATCAGATCCAATCCATATTACACTTCAAGTTTTTATCCTGTTTTCTGGAATCCATTTTCAAGAATAAGAATTTATATAGTTGGTGGTGGCAGCTAGCAAGAGGAAAAAACCAAATCATAGTAACGGTAAGAACGTTTTGCACTTAGTAAATTCATTATATCAATGTTTAAAACTGAAGGAGCTCAGAAACACCATAGGCCATTATGTCATTGAAAGTAATTATCCAAATGTTCAGTGTTTAAACTTGAATTTTGACAATACTTTTTACTACTTTGTCTGAAATGAGATTTGTCAGATATAATGTATTAAATTCAAAAGTTAATATTTTGCAACTCTACTCTTCAACAAAATAGCATTTCAAAGTACTGTAATATCTATTGTCACAATTCCATTTTGTCTTCCTATGAGGTCTGCAGTTATCTGCCATAAAAAGACAGCAGATGTCTGGTATGATACACATGGTAACAACAGTACATTCACCGCCACGTTCATTGCTTCACAGTGCTGAAGTGCTACGTTTATAAAGCAAGAGATAAAGGATCCTTCTGTAAGTTATAATCAACTTAGTGTCATGTCAACAGAATGCTACATTTTGCAGTGATGTATATCTTCTGGCTGTTTTTTGGAGTAAAGTTGATGGTCAAAAGAGCTATCAATGGCCAATTGGTCCACCAGCAAAAAAAAGCTGTCAGAATTTGCATCTGTGTTAGAAATCTATATGATGATGAGGACACCATGGAAGTTATGGTCCTCAGAGTGGAGGATTTGGTACAGCAGAGAACTGTAGATGTGGGGAATTAGTGGACCACTTGCACTTCATATTGAATTGTCTGTACTTTTTATCTCAAAGTTTTATCAACCTTATTTTGTTCTCAGGACATATCAAGGATAAAACCTTCATGATACCTGAAGGAGTCTAAAGATACTATCTGTTGATTGTGAATTTTGTGACAGTTAGTGAATAACTGATCCATGAGGAAGACAAATGATGCTCACATGAATAAAAACTTCCTAAGAAGACTAAAATTAAGATAATAGAAACAAGAACTGACACCGTGTAGAGAAAGGCTTAAGGGCCTTAAAGATAAACACAAGACCTGAATTACTGCCATCCTCATTAGAATTTGCTGGAACTTGAGTCCTGAGCAGACGGCTGCCAAGTTCATGTGAATGTCAGCTCCCAAAAGTACAAATTATTCACACTAAAGTAGCCCAATTTTGTGAGCGTGTAAATTTTGTAAAATTTCAGCTTCACTTCTGAAAGCATTCCCAAGCTTTGTTAATTGTCGCAAATCTGCCTTTCTTCAGGTTTATATCTGCTGATAATGATTTTCTCCTGGCTTCTCTCCACAGACTTACCACTTTAAGTCTCTTGATAAAATCCTTCTTATTATGCTAGCATGTAATTCCTTGAACATAGACCAAAAAACCAAAAGGCTCGATGACCTACAAAGCTGCTAAATTATCTTTTGAAGACAAGGAAGGGGTAAAAGGAAGTTCTTTGATATTTTATAACATGAGTGATGTTTGTGAACCCAATATCAAAATAACACTTCTAACAAAAAACAGGAGTAAAAGACATATTTTATGTAAATTCAGTCCAAAGTTAATCAAGTGATAGGAAAGGTAGGGATGCATAATTGCTGTGGAGACTCTCAGCAAAGACAAGTGTAACTTGGCTGGTGTGCAGGTTTGTGCTGGGTGTGTCAGCTAGGTACAACTTTGCTGGCACAAGAGGGCTTAGCTATCAATAAGATCTCCACAGGAATGCATCTTCATCATGCTTTACAAACAGCTAGAAAGCATGGTAGCCAGATTGTGCCTATACAGGTATAGTCTACCATAATTCTTTTTCATATATTTTATGAATATATATATATAATTTTGTTTCATGTATTTTATTTTTTAAGCAGACGCAGATACAACTGCATTTGGGCTGTTTCTTCATGGCTGGGAGCACTTCAGCAAAGCTCATTAACTGGGAAAAATGTAATTGTCTTAGCTGTAGTTGAGCTACACTTATGCTACTCATGCTAGCATACTTCTAGCTGCTTAGAGTGCTAGGATCCATGTGGTATCTAATTGTGTTTGATACTCATATTAATAGAGTTGCAGGTACTCAACACTTCAGAAAGGCTGAATCTCAGTTTACATATTGCAATCAGAATTGTCCTACTATTGTTTCAGAAAATGAGGGATTTCAACAGATCATTTTTTGGAAGGATTTTGACAAATGGGCCCCACTCATCAGAAATTTACAGCAGAACATTCCAGAATTTACAGAATTTAAGGAGTTACGATGTAATTGCTTTTCAGTGCCAGTACAAAGATATGTTAAAAAAACCCAAACCACCACTGCAAACATTCCCAAAGTCTCTAAATCAGTTTAATACTATTAAGTTACATTAAAAAAATTAAATAGTTTTAATCTGAATGGTGCATAGCTCATAATTTTTAGCTAGCTGATCTAAAAAAAAATCCAGTGTTGTTTGGGGTTTCTTTTGGTTTTTTTGGGTTTTTTTGTGGAGGAAACAGCTGAAAGTACAGGTTATGTTTTTAAAAACACTCCTCATTTATAAGTAAGGGAGGTGCATTTTCCACTAACAGGATAGGTAGTATAGAGCCAGTGATAGGTCAAAAATCTCCTACAAAAAGTGTCAATATACACACAAATGAAGAAATCTGTTTCATCCACATGTTGGAGCAGCACTGTGTACTGATAACAGTGAATTTGGCACACATAACACTAATAATCTTTGTAAGAAATTGCACAGTCAAGATTTGAGTGAATTTTGTTTCTGGATAAGCAAAACCACAATTTAAGCAAAGATCTGCCCGGTTAAAGATTTTATAAATAGACTTCTAAATAAGATGCCAAGATGAAAAAAAATAGCATCTGTAAGTACTTCTAATGAAAAAAAGAGTAACTTTGAATTAATGTGATTTAGTCAACATTCCACTGATGTAACACCACTTACTCACTCTTCTTCTGATTCTTTGTCATTTGTTCTTCTTTGTACTAACCTCGTGGCTAGGAGCTGTCAACACTGTTAAAAAAAGAAAAAAAAAAAGAGGAAGCTCAGAGAAAAATCTGTGGATATAGCAAAAACAGGTAAAACAGAAATATTTTGTTTGTCACTTCTGAGTAAATAATGTTTATGTGGGTTTTCTATTGTTAACCTTAGATTAGCTGAAAAGAAATAAAAAACACCAGAACTTTTTTCATGTTTCTTTCCAAGTTTCTTCCTTTCACTGGAGGTAAAAAAACTGAAGCAAGGTGGTTTACAGCAGGGTTATGATGACCTCTTGTGGTTTATATATGCATTTTGTTTCACAGTTTCTCGAAAATTTAGTATCAAAGGTTAAATTCTGCTCTTAGATCTGAACAGCTTTGCGTTGCTAATTCTGCTTAACGTGAATTAACTTCTCCTCCCAAACACACTGTCAGTATTTGTTTAGTTCACTGCTAAAAAAAAATTTTAAAAATATCTCAACCTTTACACTCCACAAACTTAACAGGTGAGAGTATCATATTTTCTCACATGGTCATTTGTTGAAGCCAATTCACAGCTCTATATAAAATTATTAACATAAAGAACTATAATTTTTTAATAAAAACTTACCCACTACAAATGGTGCAGAAATAATATGGTGCTAGCCACTCATAAGAAATAAGAACAATAGGTATTGAACATTATATTGATAGGTAACAACAATAGATACTGAACATATATATTTTTTTATAAAAATGTAGTGCATGAGCTAATTATACGTATTGTCTAAATTGCTGCTCAAGTTGTCTCCTTTCATCAATTTTGTTGTAACAAAAATCAGAGAACTGAGCATTTTCTGATGTTGTTGAATGCAGTCTGTTAACCTGAATCATATCACCTGACACCTTATCCCTTAACAGATAACATTACTCAAGTCTTTAGCCTGATTTTGCAGTTTCCTGAAATGATTCAAAATTACACAGATCTCATGAAACAACTTTGCTGAGTTATTAAACTTGAAGTGACGGTTCTGACAGTATTTATGGATTTCACAGTAGCACTTTCTCACTGAAGGATCACCAGTGGTGGTATTTGCACCTGCCAGGCAGTATTCACATGACCTTGCACCTTACTAAATTTAGGATCTGTTGCAAAGCCATTTCTGCCCTGGCTCTGCTGTCTGAAGTTTTGGAAGCTCATCAGCAGTGTAACCTTGGACTGACACCAGCTGGATATGTGCCACATTCTGATATGCTGTGATTGCAGCTGGGGGAGGCCTGAATTCAGCTGCTGCGAGACATTACTTGTTTATGTAACACACACTTTAAAGATGTGTGGGTTAAAAACAAACATTGCTTTTAGTGTATACAGTAATGAGTCCCTTGTATTACTACCTTTCCTTGTTTCGTTTCCTTGAAAAAATTAGTATCACAGGCTGTTGGGTGAAGCAAACTAAAACAATGATGACAAAAAAAAAAAAAAAAAAAAAAAAAAAAAAAGCAGGTTTAAGATAAAATGTGGTTATCTTTGTGTATCAATAAGGAAGCACTGACAGTGGTCACATATCCTGAAAAGTCTCCCTGGCTTTTGAAACTTCATCAACAAACTTATTCTGACAGCTTCTTGCACAAGGACATTCTGAGCACCACTGACATGCAAACCTGGGAGACAGAAACAAATTGTTTGTGTGGGAGGGAGCTGTTTTATTTCTGTTGTCTAATAGGCCTGATCTCTTTCATTCCTCTTTAGCTGGGTTAACTCTGCAATACTAAGAACTGATTGATTTAAAACTGTAAGCCTAATTTATAAGAAGCAAACTTCAATACTCTAGGCACCATTTGAGCTCTCAGCTAACTACATTTTATACACCGGAGCATGTGATTTTTTAAAATGTCTAAATGCTGTCATTATTTCCCCTGCAGTTGGTTACGGGTATGGTAATAACCAGCCCAAGACAATTTTAATTTGACCCTCAAGGTGCACTAATATTACTCCCCTGTCTCAGCCTGGCCTGACAGGTGGCTTGTGGCCACTTCTTGCCGATTGGAACTTCTTGGCCAGCTAGCTAAGAGGTTAGCTAGCTAGTGACCTTCCCAGAGGACGTAGCAGGCAGCTACGCAGGCAGCAAACAACCAGGCACCTCGTGCCTCATTGTATGACCTGCAAAGTCTTGCTGTGCCAGAAGCAAGGCGGTGTAGATAGGAATCACCTGGCAAGTACCGAGCTGTCATCAATCTCTCAGCTCCGAGGACAGGGGAGAAAGTCTCACAGTCAGAGCCTTGTCCCCGTGTCTTCCGAGTCACAACTCTCGCTGCAGTCACATTTCAGTGCAAGGGATCAATAGAAAAGCCACACCATATGTGGTGACATGATAGTCCAAACATGTTCAAAACACTGAAAACTAAGTCTAATTGTTGAGATGTGGATGGCAGACAGCTGTTGCAGTTTCTTTTGCTGGTGCTAACCCTCCAACCACGCAGTAGTCTTCAGACACTTCATTGCAACATTACCAGGTTCCAGTTAACTACATATCTAAATATCACCTAGTATGCAGTAAGACTTTTCCTTCCAGCAAAGTTTGCAGACATGTATTGCATACCCTAGTGAATTTAGGGAGAAAAGGACTTTTTGCATTGATTACAGAAGCATAGCTACTTTGAACTGTCAGCTTTAAGGGACCTAAATCTGAAGGGCGGCAGCCTTAACAGTTCAGTATAAAAGTCACTGACAGATCTACAGTTTTGAGTTTAAATTGAATCAGAATCAGGAGGTCTAAAAAAACTCTAAATTTATTGAAATCAAGATTCCTATTTTTATTTTGTAAGGGGAAAACTCTGAGTTATTTCCACATCTTAGTGATTATAATCAGAGTGTTTTGGTTGGAACTTGGACAAACTATAGTTCTGAGGACATTTCTGGTACTCACTTTAAAGGCTAATGAAAGTCAAACCCTTCAAAGACATTTCACCTATGGGCATGATCTAATGTTAACTGTAATTATTAGAAAGATCTTGTAATTTGTATACATACTGATAGAGATCATCAGCAGAAAATTTTCAATAATCAAGAATGTTAAAAACAAAAAGGTATATAGAGACACTAAAAAACTACCTAAGTTCCTTGAATGGGCTACGTTCTACTAGAGCCTGTTATTTTAGTGCAGAAATATTTTTTTAGCAGGTATTCACAGTTAACTTCCTGTTTACAATATATTTAAGAAATGTGAAAATCTTATCAAGATTTTTAATGTGCTTTCTCATTCTCCAATCAGTACAGAGCATTCTTTTAAGCAATGGTTAAATCTTATAGTTCCTTTTTGGCTTCTCTTTCAACAATAATAGGTTCATTTTCTGGCTCTAATAGGAGGGAGTTGGATTTGCCGGCTGGCTGTTGTGTAAGCATCAACTATACTGACTACATTAGGAGCAAAAAACAGGAAGAAACTAGTTGGTAAAATACAATCATAGGCTAGCAGGAAATCAGTGGACTATTTGTCACTCCTTCCAAAGAGAAGGAAAACAGTTGGTAGCAGATACTCAGTACCATCAGGTATCCAGCAAAGAGATTAAGTCTCCTTTTCTCCATGCTGGGATACTCAGAGTTTTACTTCAATGTGGACCATGGCTACTTGGAGGGTCTGGTCCGAGGATTCAAAGCTGGGATCTTGACAAGTTCAGACTATGTCAATTTAGCACAGTGCGAGACACTAGAAGGTAAGTCTGCTGGTTTATTTTATTTAGAAAGAAATACTGTTGCTTAGACCTTTGAAGAAGGAAGGTAAAAGACTGAAGTATTGAAAGCTTATCTTAAAACCAGAGATAACCCTGATGTCCTTTGAAGGACTGTTCTCGTATTTAATTTAATAGCTTTCCATAGAAATTACCCTAGGATTGTACAGACTGTGATTTGCAAAGCAATCCAGATGATGGGATTTTCTAGTTTACTGATAAGGTTTGGAAATCTCATTCACAGCGTTCCTATGGAGACTGGTAACATTGTCGTAGATTTTACCCACACTATAGAACTGTTAAAGTATGGACATTTCATATCAATTCAGCTGGATAAAATAGTTCCCAAAAAATCTTATTAAAAGTGTACCTTTTAGCTCTGAGTTTCTCTGTAAAAGATAATATTAGTATTTTATTACTTCATGTGTTTTAGGGCGGTGGGGGACATCCTACTTACCAGGAAGAGAAAACTTGACTTCACAAATATAGAACTGAACTATTCTCAAGCTTATAAAAAAAAAAAAAAGCTTTTTTCAAGGTTACTTTGCCACAGTAATAGAGAGAACACACACTTGTTTCCAAAACAGCTTTATGTGGCCTTGACTGGTCACAGCCAGATGAAGACAGGCTTGTACAAAGAATCATGAGACATGCCTCTAGACACTTGGCAGGAAAGAAGTGCAGCAGAAAAAAATCATCTTTCTAAAGAACATAAACTTTCTCCAAAATAAAAGCCACGATTGTACACTGAAATAATTTCTATACCACGCAGTATATTAGATTAATTTGAAAAAGGATCAAGGAAAAATAATAAGCTTACTCTCTTTTAAGCATTGGTTGCTTTGTGTATGCGGTAATGGATTTTGGGAAATGAGCAACGTAGAACCTGTTGATTCCCATAGACAATGGAGTTTTCAGGCTGTCTAAACTGTTAATATAATAACAACGTAAGTCTGGGAAGGTTGGTTGTCATTCCTCTTGCAGATTAAACTAACATTTAAATAGATTGATATAGGTATTTATCTGACAGCAGGATAAAATTCCTCTCATGGTTAAAGAAGAGATGGTCAGTACAGTCAATGGGATCTAAAGACTATTCAACTGACCAAGTGCATGTACCTACTTCAGTTGATAAGCTGGAGAGATTTATCAGCTCTCCATTTCATACAGTGGCAGGTTAGACACACAGAGCACATGTATATACTTACTCTGAGAACTGAAATTTATTCCTTATGTCAGCTGGACAAAATGAACAGTTTCTGAAGACTAATTGTACCAGCAGTTGTGATCTATGCATCTTAAAGACTGCACAGACACTCTTGATACTGTATTTAATTGTTTGAGTCATAAAGTCCTGCTCCCTGAATATAGACTTCAGAAAAAGCCAATAGAACTTCAAACATCTATAAAAGACACAAAAGACAGAATCATTAAACTCTTCACTTGTCTCTGTAGAGAAGCTCAATACGTGATGTCATCAAAGGCTCCATGAAGGAAAAAAAACCCCAATATAAAATCCTGGTTACTTTTGAATGACCTAAAAATACACAGGTATGATTTTTTGAAAAACATACAAGAAAACAGGATTTCCCTCATCCTTCCCAGAAGAATACTTGCTCGTATTAAGAACAGTAAGAAAAACTATCTAGATTTTAAGTCATGCTGTAAGAAAGTTATTTACAACAACTACAAGTAGTTTTCAAACATTTCTGAGATGTATAAACCTTTAACATTATTAAAAGCATAGAACTGATGTACAGATCACAATAGAGAGATAAAATCTTTTTTATAATAGAAAGAACAATGACTTTTTTATTTTGAACCTTCTTTCTAATGTTCATTCAATTTTATAATGCAAATTATTTCAGCACAGAAGCAGCAGCCTTCATCAATCCACCTACAAGCATATCTCCACTACCCACTATCACTTCCCTTTTTTCTCTATTCAGCTACATCTCTTTCTCCATTGTAACATTTTCTACTTCTTTTAGACTGCTAACAGATTCTTACCAGTTATCTATCAAATGTATCATTTATAATAAAAATAGGAGAAGTATTGGATTTGTGCATGAGGCTAAATACACTTATCTCTCTGCACATATAGGAAAGATGCTGTGATATTGAACTTGCACCATGAGTGTACAGTGCACCAAAACCATAGACCCTTACCTCCAAAGTAAAAAATGGAGCTTTATGCATACATTGTATTTTCTTTCCAATTAGAAAATCCAGCATGTGGATTTGTACAGTAGTATTATTGTGCTTGTCCAATAGTGCCCTCAGTTCATGTGTTCACATTAAAAGGTAACAAATTTACCCCATTCTGCATTCTGTGGCACAGCACCACACCACAAAACTGGCCTAAGCTAAAAATATTATAAATATGCTAAAACAAACAAGATCAAAACCACCCCAAGCAACCTATAAATAGAATCAAAAATACCTTTTAATTTCAAAGTGGTTTTGGTATCTCTAGAGGGAAAACCATAATGTCAGTACAGAAGAACCACAAGAAAAACTGTAGGTTAGTGCTGTACATCTGCTTGATAACCACAGAGTAAGTTTACCAGTGAGAGGGAAAGAAAAAACAAAGGATGTTAATTGACTTACGTTACCACTGTGTCCTCTCAGTTCAGGGCCACACAGAGAGAAGAGGCCTTCAGCTTAACCTAGACATCCTTTTGGGCTCGTTTTAATCATAATTTCCATGGAGCTACCTTGTGGGATGCAACGCTGGCTGAAACACCTGCAACATGGCATGGTAGTAGTTTGGCCCTATGTCATCATCTGTTTCAGGGGAATGGGATCCCCAGAGGAACCCTGCTGACAGTCTTTGAGGTAGAATATGGGGCAGGGTGGGGGGTAAATTCAGTACTTTTTTCTTTCCTTGCTTCCTTGTGTGATGGAAAGACTACTACTCTCTAGAAGGCAGACTAGGTCACAGGAGGACAAGCAGCCCAGCTCTGCTCCCACTAACATCACTGAAGTAAGTTGACTTCACTTGCCAGAGTCAGGTCACACCAGCATGCAGTGGCTGAAGTAACAGTGTGACTGAAAAACTGGGGGTAGCTGACTATTAAAGTGAGGCATCAGACAAGACATCATGTGCTTGATGCCAAGAGACCACGTTAATGCTTTGTTCAAGTTCCCCCAATACTCCTTCTTTCTGATCAGCATCGTTCATGTCTTAACTGCATTCATTGAATTAGTCCCCCTCTGCACAGTAATTCCCTTTTAACATACTGCTAATTGTGTTTGGTTGTGGTTCAATTGTGGGTCTAATCACGTGATTTAAAGTCACATTACTGAAAGTCATACATTCCCTACATGTGATTTCCCTGCATATAATTGTATGAGGAAATAAACAATGCAGATGGATGGCAATAATACCGACAGATGAAATACAGGAATTTTCCTTCCTAGGGATCTTGTGGACATGCTGAAAAGCCCAAGAGTCCCTGAGAAAAGGAGCAGCTACCATCACTGAAAAGTTTTGGTGAACAGGAATGTCTGAGGCCCAGTAAGGCTCAGCCACCTACTCCTGCCAGGTCATCACGTCATGTTACTAGTACCAGTGTCTGACTCTGTTAGTCCTCAAGTCTTACTTAGGCCAACAGCAAAGAGAAGATACAACTTAAGACCAGCAGAGCAGTCTCTGAGCTGCACTGAATACTGCCATGGTGTGAACTCTGATTATGACATTCATGATTGATCTTACATAGTATTGGAGCCTGTGGATGACTATTTTCTCCATTGTTTTGTCTCAGGCCATGAGATGTTTCTTACATACAATATTCACACTAGCATTTATTAAAACAGTAAGAAATACTTCTATAAAGCAGACCGTAGAACTGACAAGGTCATAAATCCAGGGCATAGTATTTCCTCCATAGCTATTGAGAGCCAGATGGAGCTAATACTTTTCATGCCTTACATTAGAGCATGGTTTCTGAAGTCACTCAGTTAATCACAGAACTGAGGAAGGTAACAGTCTTGTCAAACTGCTCTCACTCAGCAGTTTTGGTTTCTGTTCATCTTATGATGGCTTAAACACACTTCAGAACGGCCAATACTTGGGGCTGGTACTTAGGTTTTGCAGTCTGCTTTAGGTACTAAACCCCTGAAAACCACTGTGTTTGAAATGCATTTACCAGTGTGACTCAAGGCAGATATGAGTAGCTTGTCTGAAAAAGGAATGGAGAAAAACTGGAATTCAGTCCCTTGCATGTAAGGAGGTAGTATTATTTAATCACATATTATTTTTACCCTCTTTGCAATAAAAAGAGAAAGTAAAATGATCATTTTTCACAGGAAATGTAGAAGTGATATGAAAATATTAGTGATTAAAAGTTGGTCTTACATATTTAGGCTCATTTTTGGGCACAATTCTGCTTGTTTATTTATCTTATAATCTTGCTTACCTTTCTCTCTTTCTTGAAATAAGTGGGTTTCTTTTTTCAAATCTAGATGTTCTTTCTTCTTTCTACATGGAAGACTGTACTGAAACTATGACTGTTTCCTAGTATTTGACTCTGACCATTGAAAAACCAATTACCTCTGCATTCTTTTGTCAACAGGTTTGTGATCATCTATATAATTTTAAGAATCAATTAGTTTACACCGTTAGTATAAGTTCTATAAGTATATAGTTGGAAGATCTAGAGAAATGCTAACAGTTCCAGAGTGCTAGCTGAGTAAAGCTGTCCTATACAAGAGTACATTGATGTGATTTGATATGTATTTGATGGATGGACCATTTGGTGGATAAGGAATTGGCTGGATGGTCACACCCAGAGAATAGTGATCAATGGCTCAATGTCCAGATGGAGATCAGTGGCAAGTGGTGTCTCCCAGGAGTCTGTGTTGGGACAAGTACTCTTTAATATCTTCATCAATAATATAGAGAGTGGGACCAAGTGCACCCTCAGCAAGTTTGTAGCTGACACCAAGCTGAGTGGTGCAGCTGACACACCTGAGGGACAGGATGCCATCCAGAGGGACCTGGACAAGCTTGAGAAGTGGGCCCATGTGAACCTCATGAGGTTCAAAAAAGCCAAGTGCAAGATCCTGCACCTGGGTTGCGACAACCCCTGGTATTGGGACAACAGGCTGGGGCATTAAGGGATTGCAATCAGCCCAGCAGAGAAGGACTTGGGGTTACTGGCGGATGAAGAGCTGGACATGAGCCGCAATGTGAGCCCACAGCCCAGAAAGACAATTGTATCCTGGGATGCATCAAGTGTGGGCAGCAGGTTGAGAGGTGATTCTTCCCTTCTACTCTGCTCTGGTGAGACCCCACCTGGAGTCCTGTGTCCAGCTCTGGGGTCCTTAGTACGGGAAAGACATGGACCTGTTGGAGTGGGTCCAGAGGAAGGCCACAAAAAAGATCAGAGTGATGGAACACCTCCCCTGTAAGGAAAGGCTGAGAGAGCTGGGGTTGTTCAGCCTGGAGAATGCTCTGTGGAGACCTCATAGCAGCCTTTCAATACTTCAAGGGGCTTATAAGAAAGTTTGGGACAGACATTTTAGTAGGGCCTGTTGGGAGGACAAAGGGTAACAGTTTTAAACTAGAAGAGGCTAGATTCAGACTAGATATAAGGAAGACATTTTTTACAATGAGGGTGGTGAGACACTGGAATAGGTTTCCTGGAGAGGTCAGAAACATTCAAGGTCAGGTTGGATGGGGCTCTGAGCAACCTGATCTAGTTAAAGAGGTCCCTGATCATTGCAGAACAGTTGGACTAAATGACCTTAAAGGGTCCCTTCCAACCCAAACCATTCTATGTTTCTATGATTCTGTAATTGCTAAAATGAGCTTGAGTGGCAGCCAACCTGTTTAGAAAACCCTGAGGGTTAGCTCTCTCAGTAAGCTAAAGCGCTATATGTAGGAGTTTGAATTCACAATGTGCTACTTCTTTTGCTTTAAGTCTCAGTGTAGGCAACCTTATTGCGTACTAAGTACATATACATGGGGAAATAGGAAAGAATAGCTACTATACTGATAAATGCACCTTGCTAACTACATATTAACTTACCTTACAGGTAGACCCTTATTTCAGCCAGAGTGAATGTTGCTGTCCTTTTCCCTAAATATCACTTCAGGTTTTATTTGGAAATCCAATCATTGTGAATGCCCAAACCATATAACATTATACCAATCTGCAATTTACAGGAGTTTTAATATAGCATTTTAATATAATTATGCAATATAGCAGAGGCTTTTGTAAAAGGAAATGTTAAACTGCTTTGAACATTAAGAGCTGATTTAAATTCTTACTTTTTCCTCATCATGGAAAATGGATAGCAGAGGAAATCTGCCAAATGATTTCTTTGATATTGCAAAAGATTCTTTCAACTTTGTTGTCTAATCAACTCATTTTCCTCAGTTACCAGGGTTGGGAGTTCAGACAGAATATGTCATGATAACTCAGGTTTCTGTAACAGCTTCTTAGGGTCTGGTAGTCTTCAGCCATAAATCAGACAAAGCCAAAACAGAAATACTAAAAGAGTGTAACTCTGCCCTTTCAAGTGCTCCACTACAGAAGCCATTTGGAGCCCAGAATCTGAGCCAGGCAAGATGTGATCTCTCCTCTTCTTCAGGCAGACTGATAACATAAGATTTTAGTCTTACCTGAGATTTAAATATTTCATATGAAAATTTAAGATCTTAATAAAGTTAAAGGATGATTCCTATTGATGCATGACAGTCCATAGGATTGCAGGAGACAAAACAACTGATGTATTATAATGATGAAGATCATGAAATTGAAACATTGAACAAACTTGATTGGGAAGGGGCTAGGCACAGTGGCAATTAGCACTGTACTGGTGTGGCTGGAAAGGAAAGCTGCTGGTGAAACTTCTGACAAAGGTATAAATCATTTGTGCTTTCCTGTGGCATGCAGTAAGTCTTACTCATAGAAAGCAGTGCAAATTTGCATTAATTATACATTTACTTTATATTAACTCTATGCCAAAAACTTTTCAATAGAGTATTGAAACCAGATCAGATGCTTAATACGAAAATATGTTAGAAATTAACATTTTAAATGGTTTTTCTATTTGGTTTGTAGGCAATACAATGACAGTTTATTCTCATTATCTTTCCTGAATCTACTTCTAGATCTGAAGTTACATCTACAGACGACAGACTATGGCAACTTCTTGGCTAATGAAACTGGTCCTCTCACTATTTCTACCATCGATGACAAATTGAAAGCAAAACTACTCACAGAATTTCATTACTTTAGAAACCATGCTTTTGAACCACTTGCCACTTTTCTGAATTTTATCACGTAAGTAATATTAGCACATAGCTTATCACACAGACTCAAAAAAAAGCACACAGTTACAAGTTAAAACAGTGTAAACACATTGTACTGGAATTTCTATTAAGTTTCAAAAATAGAAAAATTACTTTGGTACTGCAATATTTATGTACTTTATTTACTAATATAAGTTCTGAAAATAATATGTGAAGAGCTATTGTCTTTTGAACTACTTATTTTAAAGAACACAAGCAGATTTTTTCTGTGTACCGTGGCAGGAATGGTAGAGATTGAGAAAAATGGTTATGATTTTCAAACATCATTTAAATCACAGAACTTGAAAAAATTAAGTTTGTGGGACGATTCATGCGAGATTAGCATTTCATGATGTACAGGGCAGTGATTTAATTCCTAGGCATGTGGCAAAATCTAGCTTTCTAGCTTTTTAAAGTACAAGTGCTGTTTGATGCCAGATGAAGAGAAAGTTCTGATCTCAATACAATCATAAATGGACAAAACTTGTAAATGAATGGTGTAAACAACTTTAAGAACAGGGATCTGCTTTATAACAGTGTAACAACATGGATTAGTGAATTGTCAGCAGGATATTTTACCTGTTTACTCCTCTTGATCTTATCTTTTTAATATACTAAAACAAGAGCACTAGACTGTTCAGCTTACTTTCCAGGAGTATTTTTATCGTAACAGCAAAATAAAGAATTATTATTATTATTATTATTTTATTTTATTTTATTTTATTTTTTGTCAACTGTAGCTGACAAGTTTTAGCCTAATAGATAAACAGGATCTTAAAGACTGCCCTAGGACAGTTGTGGTCTGCAGGCATACAATGTTTCCATTTTGCTTCAAGGAAATCAAAGCAAAAATATGAAAATTATGGCAGCTTTTTTCTCACACTGACTGATGTGTATACACAAACTCTGCATGCTGTTGTGTTTGTTTTTTTTTTTTAATAATGGAGAAGTTAGGTTAAGATATTTAACACAATTATTAAATTATTGAACTACATCTCACCAGATCCTCAAGCCCCCTCACGGATATGGTATGAGATCATATTAATCCCTGTATGTGTCTAGCTATATTCTGAATCAACAATGCAAGCAAGACTGGCATCTTTGTTATAAATGTCCCAAGGTAATAGCTTTCCCATTTCAAAGTCACTGGTAAAACTCCTATCAGCCTCTCTGGCAGTAAAACCAGTAAGAATCTGATAGAGAACTTCTACTGAAGAGAAAACTCTTAGCAATAAAGTAGAAATCTGTGAGAACCTGTTCTTAGTTTCCTCATGGGAGAATGTTTAAAGCCAAGTGAGAGGAAAGCCCTAAAATTGGTCCATCTGCATGAACTCTGCAGTTTTAGTGCTGAGATTCCCATGCACCTCCTCTCTGTCCAGATGGTCTATATGAAATAACAAAATCCCAAACTGCTAGCTCAGGTGATTTATTTTTTGATGCCACTCATTGTCACATGTTATAGAAAATCTACATTTCACAGCTGTTATTATATTCATGTTTCAGTTTCCCCTTCTTTAAAAGTATCTCTTCCAAAGCAGTCATGTGGTTTAAAACTAGTACTGTGTTACTTGCTATTTAAAAACTTGTGTTTGATGAGACATTAATACAGAGTGAAAATACAAACCTGCAAGTACTGTCATTGTTTCTGACTTTAGTTTTATTAGTAATTTTCAAAAATCTTGATTTTGTATTTTTAAAAGGAAAACTCATTATAAATGTCTTTTTCTTTCAAATACAGATACAGCTATATGATTGACAATGTAATTCTTTTAATAACTGGCACACTACATCAGCGGCCCATAGCTGAACTTGTTCCCAAGTGCCATCCACTGGGGAGATTTGAGCAAATGGAAGCAGTCAGCATTGCCTCAAACCCCACTGAGCTGTTCAATGCAATTTTGGTTGATACACCATTAGGTAGGAACACTAAATTATTTCTTATTTGCTTCTTGAAACAGCTCCTCCTGTATTTTTAGGAATATCTCTGATGGAGAAGTATGTTTTCCACTGCATATGGTGTGTTTTGGTAATACAAAACATGATCAAGCACTTCCAAAGTGGTGTTCATGACATTCTCTCGTAACATTTATTAGCAGCCTCTATACCAACCTTGGGTAGAAAACATGCTGCTCAAGAAGTGTAATGGACATCTTTTATGTCCAAAGTAGCCACTGATTTAGAGCGTCTAGATTTTTTTTATTTCAACACCTGCATCTATAACTAAAAAATTTAAGATGAAATCTTGCCTATCCTTCACTAAGAATCAAGAAGCAGACAGTTACTAATAAATATTAGATGTTGTGGTAGAACCAAGATTCCCTCTTGGGATTTGGGTGTGGTTCAAACACAAAGAAAATCACTATTTTGAAGAACTAAATCTAAAAGCAAACAGAGTGAAGGCTGGGTATGTTGTCTTCTGAAACTGGAGTCAAACTCTACTCAATCTGCTGCAGCAGCCAACAAAAACAAGCAAGCTGTGGGGCAGTGCTGGGAAGGGTACTGATAATAAGATGGAAATGGATGGATTTGAACTTATAGGAGATTACTGTGTGCCCTCACCTTGAATACTGTGAGTAGTTTTGGGTCCTGCTTGTCAAGAAGATGTGGTGGCTTGGCCTGACAGAAACCAAAGGCCCCAGCACAATGCAGAGATAAAAGAGGGGTGGATAAGGAGCTTGTGGGTTGAGATCACCTATGAAATACTGTTGCAGCCAAAACAGACTAAACTGAGGGAAAAATAATGTGATTTATTGTTGATTCATATATATATGTATTAAAAAAATAATTAATTATGCATCTAGGCATTAGGAAACAGAAAAGAAACATTTACATGCTTAGGGAAAACACCTTTCCTCCTCTCGTTGCTGCTCTTTTGCACCAGGCGCCACTCCTTTGCCCCTGTTACCACCACAGACGACATTCACTCCCTTCAGAGAGGCAACAAGCAGCACAAGGAATGGAGGGAGTTTGCAGTCAGTACATGGCAGTTTCTCTCTGCCACTCCTTCCCCCTCACACTTACCCTCTGCCCCAGCACAGGCCCTCCGCAGGCCGCAGGGAGCACCTGCTCCAGGTCCTGGAGTGACACCTCCTCCTTCTCTGACCTTGGTGTTCCCTCTGCTGTTTCTCAAAATGTTTTCCCTCTTCCTCTCTACATCCTGTGGTTTTTGCCCTTTCTTAAATATATTTTCCCAGAGGCACCACTCGCTGGGCTGAGGGGCTGGGCTGTGCCCTGCGGGACCCCGCTGGCACTGGCTGGAACCGGCCGTGCCCGGCATGGGGCAGCCCCGGCCCCTCCTCACAGCGGCCGCCATGCAGGCCCCTGCCAGCGCCGCGACAGCCAATGCAGTAAAATCCAAGAAGGCACAGAGCAGGAGAGCTAAGATGAACAAGGGGACACCACTGCCATGGGCAGACAAAAAAGGCTAGACTCCAGTTTGGAGAGGACAAGGCTGAAGAGAGACACGGACAATGTTTACAAAGTCCTGAGAGCAGTGGTTTGTCGACATTGAGCTACAAACTGCTGCTTACTAAATCCTTTAGAAGACCAAATCCCAGCAGAAAACTAGTTTTAAAACAGGTAAAATAAAGCAATCTTTTTATACAGCTGGCAGTAAATTTCTGGAAATTTTTTTGCTGAACAAGTTTGTAAAAGCAGATAGTATCAGAACTTTAAAACAATGGGACAAATTCAGGGGAAATGGATCTACAAAGAGATACTGAAGGGGACTGTCAGGGCTACACGCTCTAATGTGCTTCGTCCAAAATCTGGGTGCTGGAAGAGTGGGAAGGTAGAAGACCATGAAACACAACCAGGCTCCCATGGACTCTCCAGATACCATCTTCCATTGCCACTGTTTGTGACAACTCTGTCGTGCAGCACTGGTCTGTCCCACTGGCATAGCTTAGTAACAGCGAGGGTTTGGCATGCTTTTGTTGGTTATGAATATGGCATTTTTAAGTGGTCCAGAAGCACAAATGAACTTCATCCTCTGCCTCTGTGTCCCTTCCGTGCTTGCTCTTTAGCCATTTCTGCAGAGGACCTGGAAGCACAGATGGCCAAGGTCAAAGCTTGTGCCCCTCACTAGTTGCAATCTGTTGCCTTTCTTCCACTACAGACTTACCCAAAGAGGAAGAGGAAAGATAGGAAAGAGGATTCTCCTTAACAGTTGTGGAATACCTGCATGATTTAAGACAAAAATTATCTTTCCTCACTAGAAAATCTCCCTAATGCCCAAACCATATACTTCAGAGAAGATTAGGGCTTTCATTAGCATTTCCCATCTGATTCTCTCTGAAGATGTGGACTCTGGCTGTGGCACTGATTGATTCCCCTCACAGCAGATTCTCATTAAATAGGAGGGAGTAGGAGGATAAGGGGAAAATCAAGAGGATTTCTCTTCCCCTCTGTTATATCACTCTCTCTTGTACAACAGAAACCTCAGATCCTTGCTCACACACAGGTGAATGGCCATGGACAAGCGATGCATATTATCAGCATGTAGATTTATACTGCAATATAATAAACTCTGCTTTCAGCTGCTTTCTTTCAAGACTGCTTGTCTGAAAATGACCTGGATGAAATGAACATCGAAATAATGCGCAACAAACTGTACAAGGCAAGTTCTTGTAACATAATGATTATACTTGGGGTTTTTCAAAGTGTCTCAGAAAAGGAGGTCAGTATCATTAACCCTGTTTTATGGATGGGGAAACAGAAGCATGGTGAGATAAAGCAAGCTGTCTAAGGTCACCTGGTTGATGACAACTCCAGGAATCAAATCCAGCTCCTTTCATTTCCACTCCACTGTTTGGAGAGTTTTCAAATTTTAGGTCTGCATCCGAATTCTAATTTAATATCTCATTAATGAAAATGTTTTATATGTCAGGCTAAAACCCAGATCCATTTGTTTATGAATAACTCAGTTACTCACCAAATGCCACAGAACTGTTAGCTCCTAAGTGAGCCTAGACAGGCTTTTGGCTAACATTTCTTCTTTTTAAATAAAAAGTAGATGTGATTTGAAAAGGTCTAATTGCTTTGAGTCTAGCTATCATTTCTTTTTACTTAAGGGTTTTGTATAATTTCCTTCCTTTAAAAATTATCTTTAGCATTGCTACAGCACACTGCTGTGAGGATACGCATCTAATGTGCCTTGCATTTTCAAAGTACTTTACAAATATTAGCACCCAGGTCAATACTCTTAGGACAGTCTCTTTAAAGGCTATATATATTACATCCTGTTAATGGTTCCTCCTGGCACATTCTCTCCAAATTCTTTGTTATCTTTCTTTCACAGTGGATGCCCCAGACTGCAGGAAGTATTCTTACAGTGGTCTGATTACACTAGGGGAAAGAAAAAAAATCTTGTGTTTGTCTTACAAATGATATTTATAAATTCCAATTCCCAAGCCAATATTTGATTCTTAAATAGTCTGCTACTTCCTGTCACTCAAAACAACATCAGTTATACACAAGTATTTTAATTATTTTGCAGTACTGCTAAATTAGATACTCTTTTTCCATTTGATAGCATACAGATTTGATTCTTATGTCCTGTGTGGATGACTATATTTATACTTATTAAATCTTTTTTGTTTGTTTGTTTTTCTTCTCTTCTAAGTACCAGGGGGATCATTTTGTAAACACTTCTAAATTATTAATTTAAAATTTCTCCTCTGCTTCAGCTGTCAGTGTGATCAATTATGTTGCAGCTCTATTACCAGATAGCAATATATAGAACCTAATGCATAATCCCATGCAGCAGATCTCCCTTGAGATGTGTCTACTTAAAATTCACTTAATTGCATAGTTAGGGACAGCTTCTTTTATAAAGACTGTGTGAAGCTGTAGCAAATGCATTTTGATAGTATAAATGTTCCCTAAGACAGTATTTCAGGGGATAGAGAAGCAGGGGGAACAGCATCTCTGAGATATTTAGGGTCATTCCTGCACAGGCATTTTGAAATGGGTATGAAGGCCAGAATCCTTAATAGACCAGAAGCTTTGTCTGCTGTTCTGTCCTAATCCAGGGTTTAGGGTAGAGCCGTAGGGATTAAGTTTTGTAGCCTCATAGTGCTGGCCCAACAGCCGTGGCATATTCCCAAATCCCCTCCTCCACACTATAAATGCAGAATTTCCTTCAGCCATCTGCTTATCATACAGTGGAAGCTCAATGGAACTCAAGAAGTTCCTTCTTTAGAGTGGAAAGAAAACACAGTATGTGTCCTATAACAATTTTTGAAAATGAATGCACCCATATTTTAATAACAAGACATTTGCATTTTAATATTTCAGCTTTCACTCCAGCAAAGTAATTAAGCACATACTTGAATTTAAATTCATAGGTAGAATTATCAAAGTTAATGGAAGTGTTTAAGAATTAGGTTCATGACCATGTGTTGTGCTGGTCCAGGTCTTAAGTATCATTTAAAATATTTCTCTTCTTCTTTCATGTAGTCTTACCTTGAGGCGTTTTATAAGTTTTGTGAAAAACAAGGTGGTACTACAGCAGAAATAATGAGACCTATTCTTGAGGTAAGAAAAAATCACTCTTTGTACATGAAAGTCCTCCACAATGTTTTCAAAATTAGGTTACTTTGTTTTCCTGTTCCTTACTGCAGTTACCTGACAACTGTTTGCCTCTCATCTGAATAATTGTTTTTCTGAGATGTAATGAAGACTTTATTTTAGGATGACTTTTGCCTCCTGACTAGAGAAGCTAGTCCATTACCAGGGAGGAGTTATCCTCAGTTAAAATTTTTCTATAACAGAGGGCAGAATAGAATAAATGCTGCACTATCTCTGACTGTTGTCCCTTAACATTTTTCTGTATTATGTAGAAAAACTGAAGAAGTGGATTATTCTTGCACCTCCTAGCTCAAAATTTGGGATAGCTAAGGTCTGGTATTACTGTATATTTACTAATCAATAGTCTTCAAGCTACATGACACTAATACATTTGTTTACTCTCCTATTAAAAATGATCAAATTTACAGTTAAGAGACTTTTGGAACTAGTGTCATACAGAAAAGTCAAACATTCAGTGTTTTATTTTTGTCTCAACTCAGAAAAGTTTAGGGGGTTTTTTGTGACATAGAAAATTCCCAACATGCTCCTCCCTAAAGCATATCTGCAGCACAGTGAATATTTTTGTATCTGTTACCATAATAAAAGATGCAGAAATTCCTAAAGTTTTCTTAGCATTCAGCCTCATTTTTTTTTTCACATGGTTTATCACAATTCTTTGCAGAGTTTGAGAGCCAGATCACCCATTTGTTTCCAGGAGTTTTTTTCTGGATAAGCAAAACTTACACCCTGGCAACTGCACAAAATTCACTGAGCTCTGATGACATCATATTGGAAGTCTGCATTATAGAAGAGAGATAATAACCCTGGGAGCTCACCCCTGAGGAAGAATGAGCATAAATTACATCTTACGAAACAATGTCCCAAAAGGGGTTGCAATTTCATATTTTATTTAACCAGGCCATAAAGTTTCAGTTTATATTCTAAAGAAAAATAGTCTTAATCAAGAAAAATAGAGCAGAAATTATGTATTTTTGACTATTTTTCTTGAAAAATAGAAATCAAGAGATTGGCTGGCAGAGGTAAAGACATTTCCTACAGTTGACTCAGATTTTCAAAAACTTCATTTTTAGCTAGAAATTCATGCTGAGAGCAGATTAGTTCCCAACATTAGTTTAAGCATGTTGTAAAACTCTTTTTATACCAGTGGTAACAGTTTGTCTATGATAAGCTTCTTTAAAATCCCTATCTAATGTCAATCAGCTAGGAGGATAAATTTTTCTGTAGATTTCCTTTTCTATAACATTTTAATAATCTGAAGACATACACACACCAGATTGCTAATGGTTGAATTCACAAAAAGCCAGTTTAATTATTGAAAAGAATACTTGCTATTTATTCTGTAACCTTATATGTAAGACTACCAACCTGACCCTAACAGAATGAGACTGAGGTATTTAGCTCCCCGGCTTCTTGACCACCAGCCACAGTGCCCACCTTCCACATTAAAACTACTGACCATCTCTCTTCCACCATGGACAATAAATGTTGCATGTTTAACCCTGAATCTGGCAAGAAAGTGCAGGACTGCACTGCAGCTAGTGCTGTGCCTCTTACTAGAGCCCCATGCTAATTCTTAAGTAGCACACTTGCTACTTCACTTTCCCATATGGAAAATAAAGCACTTGGGAAATGGCCGTCCTATGACTCCAACTCTACCTGCAGCAATCAAATGGCCCAAGTCACCAAGAAACTGCCTCATGGCCTTACTCACTATGGAGAACTTCATGTGCCAATATTTTGATGAATTGAGAGGTCTGTATGGATGGGACTGATCCTGCAAATTTTCTCAAACCGGGAGCCACCAGAAGTAGGCCCCAAACCTGCTAGCATTAGCTGCAATTGCATCTGAGCATGCTTTTTTCCCAACAAAATATTACAAATCTAACAGCTAGATTCAACATGGCTTTAACAAGTTAAAAAACCACAGCATTTGTCCTTCTGGCTGATATGCCCATTCAAATTAATAAGGGAAGTGAAATTTGGCCCTGTTATTTATTAGCTAGAAATCTTTTCAAGAACACTTATCTTCTTCTCGTTATTTCTCTATTGTTTACTCGTTTTCCTTACTCTGAAGTCAGTGCCAGAGGGCAGCTGGGTCCCTGTTACAGTGTGTTCCAGTACACAGGAGTAGTATCTATGAATATATGCTTAACTGCTAAAGTTGTAGAAGTGTGTTGCAACTGCAGTCTTATTCAGCAGAAAACAGTATCCTTCTGCTTAAATCAGTTAAAAAATTCACAGCATAAGAAATTTTGTAAGCTACCTAAAACGTGCATATACCATATACGCTTCACTTGGAAGATTTTACTGCATAATCCCTGCAATTAGCCAAGCCTGTGCTGCTCTTACAGCATGAAAGTAAGTAATAAAGGAAAGAAATAAAACCACAGTCAATTTAGATCTCAGAAGAGAAGAATAGATTTTAATCAGACAGAACTGAGTACAATTGTTTTTATTTACCATTATATTTTCAATTCATACTGTAAGAATGGCAAATGAAATTTTGCCTTCTAAAAAAAAAAGAACAACCTGAGATCCAGATATCAGAATGACTTTCAGTCTACTGCTGCAGGGAAAACAGATACTACACACATCTAAACCTGGCAGAAGAAATATAGCCTTTGATTCTATGTGTTAAAAATTAACTGTTACTTGAAACACTTGAAAACTTTAACTTGGCAAGTAAACAGCCCCCTCCACCTTATTAAATTATCGCTTAAAATATGTGCATTCAGAAACTTTTCTTCCTTCAGAATTTCCATTCAACCTTTACTCTCAGCAGCACTTTGAGTTACCCCAGAACAGTACTATTGATTCTTGCGCCTTTCCTGTATTATTAATAAGAGTATTATTTCATAACTTCAGAAGGTTGTGTGAGGAGATATTTTGTTGTCAACATCTGGGTAACTAAGTAGGGAAATGAGGAAGCAGCAGAGATTATATTTTTAGTGCAAAAATCACAGAATAAAAGCTGTGCTTGCAAAACACTTTGATTTTCTAGTTAAAATTTAACAAGTATTTGCAAATAAAGATTTACAATTTTTAAGCTAAGGTATGTTTCTAATGCTCTGAACTCTACTTTTTCTTAAAAGTTTCCATAGTTTAGCTTACTGAAAAAAAACATATCCCCACTTTAATTTAGAATTACATCTCTAATAACATCTCTTTATTCTTTGTTTTGCATATTAAGTTTGAGGCAGACAGACGTGCCTTTATCATCACCATTAATTCATTTGGCACTGAGCTGAGTAAAGATGACCGAGAGAAGCTGTATCCAACCTGTGGAAAACTGTATCCAGAAGGCTTACACCTGTTGGCCACTGCAGATGACTATGAGCAAGTGAAGTGTGTTGCAGATTACTACGCAGTATGTAATCAAATTTCTTAAAACAAAAAGCCAAAGTACAAAAACTTAACATCTCTTGACATCAGCAAAATTTTAGAGTATTCATGTAAGTTAAAAGCATTTTCAACGAAGATGCAAAAGATCCCATAAAGATGTATATGGAATCAAAGGCCTTTGATATGAAGACATAAAACATATTAATAGCTAAGTGCTATACAATGTTCCTCTTACGATGATGATTAAATAAGACCAAATCACAGTCTAGTAAATAAAACTCTTCCTACTTCATTAACCCTCCCCAAACTGAGTTTCACTTCACAGCTGCTGCATCCAAGATTTTGGAGCAAAAGCATAAGTCATTTTGAAACAAGCTGACCAAACTATTCATGTCACAGATGAGTGCAAACCTGATTCACTGCTAGTGTACCATAAAAATGCCCTTCTGAAAAGTTTTCTCTAAATCGCTGGTTGAATCAAAGTAGATGATGTTGTTAATACTGACGCAACGTGCTGCTATTAAAGATGAATCAAACTGCAATACTTATTTTATGAACTAACTGTGGTACTCTGGCTACCTATAATATTTAATCTACCTCCAAGTAAGTACACAAACAAAATGATGCCAGGTTTACTGCTTTTTCCACAGAAGCAGCAAAGCTGGAGGCTGGAGGTGCACATCTGTTCCCATGCATAAATAGAACATTAGAAGCATGTGTCACTGTGTCAATGTGGTACAGAACAAATCTATTCACGTGATGGTGGGGTATTTAGATGAATTTGGGAACCATTGTACTAGACCTATAGTGCACTGCTACTTTATAGGAAAACCAAAACAAATACACAGAGAAGCAAGCTACACAAAAGTGTGACACATGAGAAATTAAGTCAAATATATCTGCGCAGAATATTCCAGAATGACGTATCAGACTAATGGATTTAGATACAATATTAACGCAGATAAAGCAAATCCAGCTGACTGCTGGAAATAAAGTGAGCAGCCATGCAAGGATCAGAGTTCAGGGTTTTGGCTCCATTTACAGCTCTGGCTTTGATGGATACTATTTGTACAAGGAGTTCAGTGCTCTCTGTCCAAAGGAGTGAAAGGTCATGTGTCATTCTACAATAAATCTATTTTAGTGCCCTTAGTAAATTACTTTAAGTTGTAGGAAATGATGGTAAGAAATACAAGAACAAATGTGATTCTTCTTTCTTTTGCTGAGTATATGCTTTTAACTTTTGATTTATGTAGAACTGTAATCTGTACATGAATTCTTCTGTACAGGAAGATTACTTAATGTAAATTAATTAAGAAAGTAATGTAAGGTATCTGTGCTGCACACAATGTAAAAGTATCTTATTTCCATTTTGTGGTTGTCTATGCTTTTAGGAATATAAGGCTGTGTTTGAAGGTGTAGGGAGTGGCGCTGTCGAAAAGACACTGGAAGATGCATTTTTTGAACATGAGGTAAGAGCTTCTAACCTTAAAATATCAAAATGAAAGTTACCCACTTGGAATAACATTTAAAACAAGAATGAGGTACCAGGCTTTTGATTTTACTATACTGCATCATTCAGCTTTGTATTCAAGAACACAGTATTTCTGTGGCTGTCAACATTTGGCTGAATAAAAATGGAAGGATTTACCTTTTAAATAAAATAAATTTGAGGATATTCTTCTGAAGATTAGTTATAAAACTACCAACCCTGATAGCCAATCCAAATGCCATCTCAAATAATTAAATTTCTTTTGAATAGTCTACTGAAGAAGGTGTTTCACCATTGTCCTTTACTTACCTGTACAGTTGCTTGAGTCTATTACCAAAATTAATCCACAGATGACATTTCAATTATATTTATATTCAAGAGACTCCTAAATATAGTCATAGTTACAAAGTTACATAGAAATCTTGATCAGAAAAGCTACCATATAGAAATCACATTTGCCGCCTTTAATATTTTATCATAATGCCCATTTTATCTTTTCCACAGGTAAAGCTGAATGTGCTTGCATTCAACAACCAGTTTCATTTTGGAGTATTTTATGCCTATGTAAAGTTAAAGGAACAGGAATGCAGGAATATTGTATGGATTGCTGAATGCATTTCTCAGAGACACAGAACCAAAATTAACAACTACATTCCAATTTTCTAAATCTGAGGATTTATAATCCTACAATGCCTGAGAAGATGCATTATTTCATTGAAAAGAAGATATATGATTTAAAAATTTAACCCTTAAAAGATGTTTTAAATTGTATTAATGATCCTCCGTATATACAGCAGTGTAAGAAAAAGTAATCCAATTAGAGATATGAGTACTTTATAAGGAAATATTAATAGACTTATTCATAGTTTCTGTTGATAGATTTGTTCTCCGCTGTGCCTATTTTAATTTAATTGATCAATAAAATCTCCATGCAAGGTCATACATAATCTTTCTCTTAATGGCTTAGTTTTGAATTAACGGTTTTATCAAAAGACCAACTAAACCACTACTTCTGTCTTACACTCATAGTCTTCTTCATTGCATACAAGATTGTATGAAGGACTTGATACACAAATGAGAGAGAAACTTTAGAGTTACTCTGAGATTCCCCTTCAGGAATCTCAAAGAGAAAGCTTCCTGAACCTTGCTAACTGTGACACTTCTCTGCAGCTAAATGTAAATAAGTAACTTAATTTCATGAAAATGTTTTCATTTATTCCTTTATGGTCACGTGAGGAGCACGGTAAGTGTCAAACGGGTGTCTGATCTACTCCACAGCAATACAAATATCTCCTGCCAGCACACCAAAGACACTGTCTTCATGTACGCACCAGGGAAGATTATGAAACATGAATGAAAATACCAGCCAAGTCTGTATCAGTTTTACATCAGACACAAACAACACCAGCGCTGAGCTATTTGAGGACCTGGCTAAGATCAGTAACTAAAAATAGAGTGAACACTTGAAGACAGATTGTAGCAGGACAAGATTAAGTCTGCTGAAGAAAAAGGGAGCATTTTGAAAGCCATACCAACATTCTGCTGTCCTACCCCATTCAAAAAATTTGTCCTTTTATCTTTGAAACAGGCCATACCTTGATTTTCTGCATGACTTCGTAGTTTCAAGCTGCACAACAGCAAATCTCAATCAGCTGACTATGCCTCCAGTAATATGATACAGAAATAAAATCCATTTCCTGCCGAGTAGACAGAAAAATAACATAACTGATGTCAACACCTCAGAATTATGGAAAACATTCAGACATCATGGTTTCAAGAACTGAGATATCTCTCTATAATATATACATGTGCACATATATTCATACATAAAAAGCAGAAAACTTTACCATTTTTATAGCTAAAACCACACTTCTTAAACTGTAAATGTAACCAAAGGGTTATATCTTAGAACATCCCATACTGATTTAATAGACAATTGAGAAGATTTTTAATATTTTGCTTTATTGTGAATCACAGAGAATCTTACATTATTACTTTAAAAAAATACATTAATAGAATTTCCTTTAGAAATAATTCAGTAAGATTTTAGAAGAATTAACTAAAAAGAAATAAATGTATAAGAAAATAATACAAATTTTATTTCTATATTGAGGCTTTTTTGTTTAGTAGATCTAGTAATTCAGAAGAGAAATAGAAAAGAAACTGAACTGTAAGATTTATGGATTGCAATTTCGGTTTGGTATGTCTAGTTGCTTCCTTGCACTACTTTTATTAACTTGAAGTTCTTAATTTGTATTTCCTAGTCTTATCTGTGACCAATGCTTTCCAGTTCACATCTGTATTGAAAACTATATCACAAACTATTTCACAAACTGCAATGAAGAAATAGGGCTACATTGTCTCAAATTTGCATTTTTTCTATGTTTTTTAGTAATTGCATTAAAAAGTAATTGTGAGCAGAAGAATAACAAAGTCAACTGGTCTGGAACTCAGAAACTGAATTCACACAACTCAGCACAGTGCACGAATACTTTTTCTGTACTGATAAATCAAAACTCCCTATTTGAACAAAACAAATCAGCTGGCTTTCTGCCAAGAATTTTTTGAAGTGATTTGAAGGGGAAAGAATCTGCTCTCCACCCTAAATCATTCTGTGCCAGGGAAGATATGCAGCTGCTATTGCTAGTCTGTGGATACTGTTGGCTCAGAAAGAAATGAGCAGGAACTGCAGCTTACATGATTGTGTTGTCAGCAGAAATGGTCTTTTGACTATGAAACGGACAGCATCAGTGTTGATTGATGCTTTTTTCAAAACAACTTTCTAGATATTTGCTAAGTAAGGACATGATGTACTAGATGTTGATTATATTCAATTTAAGAATAAGCAAGAGAAGCAACAGACTAAGAAAGGAATCAGGACTTTAAAATTATAAGTCGTCAGACACGTAGCTTTTTCTATAAATAGTATAATTTATGTTACTCTTTCATTAGTAAATCAGGCTTCATGCTGGTGTGTGTATATATATACACACACACACAAATATATAAATAAATAAAAATAAAAATGGTCACATACTATCTCTAGTAAGATTTTATAGTGGAATTCTCAGCCACAGAATCCCTACTATAAGCACCATTAACTTCTTAATGATAATGTCAACATGTAGAAAAGGGGAACATGAGGCAATGAGCCTTTCTTGTTCTTATACCTTTCAAAAAAGAGGAACTTGTGTTCACACTTTTTAATGGCTAAGCCTATCCAGACAGATTTGTTTAGAATGATTATGCTGACTATGCCCCTTGGCCTGTGTCTTCAATGAGAGATGAAGAACAGGACCAGGAATGAGCTTCTGGTGAGCTCTGAGAGCTGTCAATCTTTCTTTCCCATCATTTGCTATAACACAGGCTTGACATGCTTGCCATCTGCTCACAAACAGCTGAGCAGCACTGAACTGTGGATAGACCATGCTGCAGTGCTTGAAGCACTTCCTAGGCCCAGTCCCTTCTTCCTGCACAAATGACAATTTATGTCAGTTAGGAATTGAAGATTTATAGGATGAATCATATCAGAGTGTGGTTCTAAGACTAGCTCTGGACTCATAGTCAGTTGACAATAGCAGAATCTTATTCTGGTTCTATCAATTCCAGCATGACTTTCAGGTAACATGGAAAATAATCCAATACAATACTTGTTCTATTCTGCACCTTTATGGATATTAAAGCTAATATTATGTAACAGCTTTCTTTCATACATGACAATATGATGCTTTCTGTTTTCAGGAAGTATGCCTAAGTTGCAGAGCATATTTAACTCTTTAGCAACTCTACTTCAGACCAAAACAGCAGGTTCAAAGTATGTGAATAGGGTGATAGCTGGCCATAATTCGGATTTGCATGAGAATGATAAAGCTGTTAGCATGAAGACTATTATAATGGTTTAAACAAGAGGTAAGACAAAGTCCAATGATGTGCTGAACAACTGGATTGCTTTACCAAAGTGTGGAGAAACGGTGTAATATAAATCACAGAAAAAAGAAGTGATAAATGGCAATAATATCTACCAGGCAGTTAAAACAATTTACATGACACAAAAACTCATCTCAAATGACTCAATATATTGGGATATCTCCCAAATGACAGAGAAAATAAGAAATGGGATTCAAAAAATAGCAAGACAAACCTGTCAAAGAACCTAGGTAAAAATTTTCATATTGATGACACACAGTGAGAAACATTTGACTATTTGGAATCCATATTTACTGAGACTTTCAATTTTTTAAAAAATCCAACCCACATAACTCAGCTGGCAGTGTTAGTGCAAACATTCCAGATGTGGAACACAGTCACTGACAATCCTATTTTAATGTGCAAGCCAGAAAAATGAACACTGTATTTTGTATTAGGTTTGAGCTTCTCCAGGAGTAAAAAGAAGAAACACTAATTGCTTTGAAAGCATGCAACAGTTAACAACAATAAATATAAATCACAAGCCTACTAACTGGTGGAATCTGTTGTCACCAGCATTTTAAAAAGCTTGCTAGATTCTTTTCCTATCTTAATACCAACATGTAGCAGTGAAATTTAAGAAGAAAATACCATACAAAACAGTATATGTTATTTATTATAAAAAAAAATACAATTTGAAACTAATTGTTACATTGTTGAAATAGAAGAAAATGGTCATTCTGCACAAAGAACCTTACAGCTTTGTGATGCATGCCCCTTTTCACCCTCAGCCCAAGTTGCTACATGTCTTAAAAGCTCTGTCAGCTTCAGGACAGTTGGTGAAACACTGAGTTCTGTTGTGCAGGCACAGGGTTACAGGGAATACGGCAATGCTTTTAAGCATTACAGCAAAAATACTCTCTGTGGAAGCGCATTACGAGTCCTAACTTGTTGCTTGTAACATGTAACAGCAACTCAGATGGAGTTTGAATAGGAGCAGGTACAAGTTGCAAGGTCCTTGATAAGATAATGGCCATATTGTCTTGTTTTCCAACCTACAAAAACTAAAATTTGTTATCTTGTTAGTATTATATTGAAAATAAAGTAATTGTTTTTCTTTTTGTTCTGTATTGTTCTCTTAAACTTCTGTCTTGTTTTATGCATGTGCATACACACATGCACATGATTTCCCCCCTGTATTCTGCTCCTGTGAGACCCCACCTGGAGTACTGTGTTCAGCTCTGAAGCCCCCAACATAAGAAGGACATGGACCTGTTGGAACAAGTCCAGAGAAGGGTCACAAAGATGATCAGAGGGCTAGAGCCCCTCTCCTATAAAGCCAGGCTGAGAGGGTTGGGGTTGTTCGGCCTGGAGAAGAGAAGGTTCCAGGGAGACCTTACAGTGGCCTCCCAGTAGCTAAAGGGGGCCTACAAGATGGAGAGGGACTCTTTACAAGGGTGTGTAGGGATAGGAGAAGGGGGAATGGCTTTAAACTGAAAGGGGGTAGATTTAGATTAGGTATTAGGAAGGAATTCTTCACTATGAGGGTGGTGAGCCCCTGGAATAGGTTTCCCAGAGAAGCTGTGGATGCCCCATCCCTGGAAGTGCTCAAGGCCAGGCTGGATGGGGCTTTGAGCAACCTGGTCTAGTAGAAGGTGTCCCTGCCCATGGCAGGGGGTTGGAACTAGATGATCTTTAAGGTCCCTTCCAACCCAAACCAATCTATGATTCTATGATCAACTACAATATTTTCTACTGAGTCAAACACCGGCTAGAAATTGAGAAAGCCAACACTAGGTAAATCAATTTAGAACAAATTAAAGAATGTTGCTTCACAACATTTTAGGAAAAGAACAATTAAAACATTTGAAAGATTTGTAATAAAATCCATTAAAGTCAAATAAAGCAAAGGAAACTTTTTTTCCATTTTCAACTAAATTAATTTAGATCATTTTATTCATACCATACAGCACAAGAGGCAAATGAGAGCCCTCAAATAATTACCAGCCCAATTTAAGCTCATAAAAATTCTTTATACCTATGACAATACTTAAGCCAAGTTCAGCCTAGCCCTGTACTAGTGTTGTTTACAACCTCTGTTAACCTAAAAACTGAAACATGCTTGAGTGTGGCAGAGTCTGGGGACAAAAGCTGCCCCTTATCTGGAGAAACCAAGAATCAAAGACAAGGAGGCCGCATATTCTCTGCCTTTAGTGAGGAAATTTTAAAAATTCAAAAAGCTGAAATTATTCTTTAGAGAAGTCTCCTCACTCAACCAGAGCCTTGACAGAAATGGCTTAATGAAATTTAAATATATTAGCAAAAGATAGAATTGAACCATCATAACTGTTACAAAACCCAAGTGTTTTATCTATCATCTGTTACATGAAGAGGGAGTACTAACACTGTTACAAATGTGCAGAAGCCAAAAGAGCCAAAATAAAACAGATGAAGTTTATTTATAGCAAATATTATGACTTTCATAGATGTATGAAAACCACAAACAAATTCCAAATTACTCTAAACAATATGTTATAAAAACGGTTTACGGCACAAAAAATTAACAAATGGTTTAGCAAACACATATAAATGCATATAGTAAAAGCTACTGCAGGTAATAGCCCACTCATCTAGTGTTATGGAAAGAAAATACAGTGCTTCTACTGAATTCAGTGGGAGCAGGGTTAAAACCTCCAGGGTGACTGTGTTGCTGTGTTTGTCAGCTGTATACACAAGGTTTATGAGGAAACCCTAAAGCTGTCCCTAGAGCTGCCCAGTGGGGCAGACTGCTGTACAGTGTCCTGCAGCAGCCAGGGTGCTGAGAACTATTGTGTTAGGTAGTTGCACAGCATGGTCACTGTGCCCAGCACAGGTCACAGAGCACTGAGCAGCTGACTGGAAAAGATAACATTTTTTTAGAACCCTTAGCGCATTAGTGTTGATGGCTGATTCTATCAATTTCTTTGAGCACATTTCTTTACCACTCATCGTTGGCAGGAGACAATAACTGAGAAATTCTGCCAACACTGTTATCACTACTTCCCTCTGTGGTCTTCATGATCTACAATTAGACCACTTCTGAGTAGGTGGATTTCAGTTTGGGTTCAGAGGTTTGACCATCTGACTAATTAAACAGACCTATTCAATTCAGTATATTGGGAGCCAGCCACAGGAATCCCTCTTATTTTGCTTAATATAAGAATGCAGAAACCAGTGAAAGCCACTAAAACCAGTGAAAGCCGCTGCTATTAAAGCATGCTAGTAAAAGTGACTGTATAAAATCATGCCATGACTTACATATCAAAGCCTTTTTGCTACCATTCCAATGCAGAGCCTGTCATTTAAAGGTGTGAGCTTTAATGTTTTTCCCTTAAAATAGCAGTAACACTTCACAACCTCCACTGTGAAACAATTGCTGTCAGTCTAATGCAATCATATCAGTGTAGCTTTTTCCTCCTATGGTTTTACATCAGCCTTTACTATTGAATCATGGTTTGTAGTTTATCTTAATCTCTCAGGACTTTATCCTTACCAAAGCACAAGCCAAGTTTTGCATTAAAACAAACCCTTGCCAAAAGTATTAACTCACTGATCAAAATGCCGCTGTTTCAAATCAGACCTACTCATTCTAATCACATGTGCACTAAATGCTATTTTGTCTAAGTGTCTCTCAGCAAATCAAATGTTTCATTGCACAAGTCTTCAAGAGGTGTGGGCTGGACCTTGAATAAACATTCCATCTAACTGTCCAGTCTTATCCTTGAAGTGGGCAGCTCCACATTTCTTGGAACTAAATAAAAATAAATAAATAATAATTAAAAAAAAAAAGTTACTAAACCAGATTGCCAACATTCACTCAAGAACTCAGAGTACTGTGAACACTACAACCCTGAACTGGATTTGAGACCTAGCAGGAAAACAGGATAGAAAACAGGAGATCAAGAAACCAGAAAGTTCTTTCTTATAATTATTACCTAGGATGCAAGCTGCTGTTATCTATATCCACTGGAACAACTTCATGGATGACATATGCATGCTTATGAGTGCGATATTTAAACTCCAGGGTTATGAAACCAGTGCAAATTCAAACACAAAGCCAACTGAAGGTGGGAAGGGTGGTTCACCAATGGCCATTATTGACAGGAATTATACTAAGTAGTCCTTATGCTGCTCTAATGATCTCAAGAATGAAAAAAGAAGTTTGCTGTCTTCTTAAGGAACTGCATATAAGATTAATCTCAGAAGCCTCTTTACTGACAGCCAGGACTTGCAACTCCGAAAGAAAATCAATGCTATGGGAAGTGCCATGTTGTTCTTAAATATCACACAGTGAATGGTATCGGACAGGATTTGCCCCTACAGGAGAGTTAAACGGTACAGATCACTGGGCAAACTATGTTTCTATCGTGTCTCGGCAGCAGGACAGGCAGTGAATTGCCATTTCGTAAAACCTAACAGACAATTAAATTTTGTAAATGGCAGCTCAGAACAATACAGAGACCCTTATTTTTGGGTGTGAAATACACACATATGGTTTCGTATCCCAGAGTATTTTTAAGCAAAACCCCTAACGCTGAAGTTAGTCATAACTATGGCTACACACACTGGGAAGGGTGGGAACTGGAGTTTAAAGTAGCGACAACAACCAAGGAGGTACAGTATCCATGTGTGTACAACCATAATCATCATCACATTAATCATGGTTAGGTACAGTTTTAGCCAGCTGCTGCTTTTGTTTAAATGTTGAGATTGATTAATATGGGGAATGTACCATCTGAAGGCAATGATAGAGGACAACGTTGACCCAGGTCTCTGCCTAACAGGTTTAAACTACTGCAACATTTTTTCCTCTAGTTAGGCATGCTCTTAGGGAATAAAAGTGATAATATAGGTACATATGAGTAACGAGCCTCTGAAATGCTGCAGACAAAACATATTTACCAAACAATACTCACTTGTATTCTAATGAAGTAATAGCAATTAAAATGTAGAAGCTTTCAAATATGTTCTACTCTTTGATTTTACTTACAAAATAGGTGAGATGGGTAGGTATGTAGGTATGTTTTAATTCATATTACAATGCCTATAGGTCTTAATCAAGATAATGAGTCCCTTCACCCACGTCAGGGTACACAATCTAAGAACTAAAAACTGGAAGACTGCCAGGTACATGGCCACTTCACAGGGTGCCCTGATGTTAACATGCACTGTCTGGACAGCTTAAGCAACTCAAACTGGATCCTGCACACTGAGCAGAGACATAATACTGCTGATCAACACTGAATGCTAAGCACAGAGCACAACTATACTTCTCAGGAGCATAACTGGGCTATCCAATGCAGGAACAGGAGGCTGCTCCAAGGTATAGATGCCAAAAACTACATTAACTTATCAATTAAATCCCTCAGCAGGGAGATCTTGGGGTTGGTCTCGTGCTTCCAGAACCACTTCTTTATCTACAGCCAACAGTGAAAGAGCCAAAATAGTTTAGGCTACCTGCTGAACAGCCCAGGTCAACAAAATGTCCTAACCAGGATAATTTTAAAGTATGAACTTGCAAGTCTGACACACTGGAAACCAGATGAAAGTAGGCCCTGAAACCAATGGATTTTAGGTCTCTAGACTTCTTGCAGATGTACAGAGTGACTCTGCATGACAGGAAATAACTTGGAGTTGTACCAGTTCCTACTCCTAAGTGAGTTTAAGCAAGACTTAGTCACAACTTGTTTAGTCTGGGACAAAGCTGGGCAAACGACAGACAGAAATCCAGCAAACTGACTGAAAAATTTTGAACTCAAATGACAGGTGAATTTAGACATTTTGAAGAGTCAGAGGCTGAACGAGGCTTGCTTGGAGCAGTTTTAGAATCAAAAGCTCCAAGCACGCCAGAGTTCTGTTTTCAGTGCCAAAGTCCTAATTGGTTTAAGCCCTATAAACAACACAGAGTGGAAAAATATTAACATGTTAGTGCTGGTGGATCAAAGAACAGAGTGATTTCCCAAGGCCACTTTGGCAAAAGAGACAAGAACTGAACACACAGTTCTCAAGTCCTAACCCAGCATTTCCACCAGAAAATTCTTTTAAAAAGATTTATTTCCCAAATAATCTTATCAATAACGCATAGTTCACCCCCCTAAGAGTAGGTTAAATTATCATCAAAGAATAACTACCCTGAAAAGACTCTCTGTTTTCTCTTTTGTTGTGCTAAACAACCTAAACAAACTCAGTCTTTCCTTGTAGATCACATTTTCTAGATGTCTGATAAAATCTGTTGGTTTGCTCTGGACTCTTTCCAATTAGTACACATCTTCTGAAGTGCACCAATTAAGATTAGTTTTGGGCACAGCACCAGGCACATTAATGAGAATGATGATTATTAAAAACCCTCTCAAAACATTTCAGATTGTGCACTTATGAAGTACACAATATAAGCAGAAAGAAAAATAAATAAAACCTTCTGGAAATTTAAGTGTCTCCAAAGAGTTCTATCACCTATTCAAGGATTCTGGGAAACAAAGTCAGATTATTACTTAGACAGTATTTGAAGTCACAGAAAGAGCAAATAACTGACTTATTCTGGCAAAGTCACACAGCATCCAGAATGGGGACAGTGATCTAATTCCGCTGAAAGAAAAACAGACAGTCTGTCTCCATGAAATCACAAATTCAGAAATATACAGACCAATAGCAAAACCTGTCATTAACCTGAAAAAGTAAAGTGACATAATCTAATGGTACTCTGATATCAGTTCCGAACTGTCCAACTTCATAGAAATTTTGCTTGAAGATAGTATTGTATTTATCTCAAGTAATGTGTCTGAAACCGAGGAGAAAAACCCAAACCTGTTTTTCAGGAGGTATCTGCTAACATATACAAATTTAATACTAGCTGCAATAGGATGATTTTTACAAGATAAGCAGCAGTGCAGACCAAGTCACATTTTGTCCAAATGTGTTTGGGTGCAGTTTCTTCTTGGCTAAGAAAAATGATGCTTACACTCGGCTCAAAAGCTTCTCTATCTCTAACACAGAAATTTATGAATCCTAACATAAGTAATACCAAAATTTCAGAAAATAATCTATCAGTTCCCTGTTACAAATGGGACCCATCAACTTAATGGGAATTTTGACAGTTTGAAATGGCCATGTATATGTGTATAAATTCATGGTGCACGCTATTGCTGCACTCCTGCCCTCCAAAATCAGGCATGGTTTTATATTCTTAATATAAGAAAATACTCAACAGTGAAGGGATCCTATCTCAGAAAGAAGACCAGACAATGGTAAAGTTACTGCTAAGCTAAAAAAATCTTGTTCTATGTCAAAAAAACTTTCATCAAGATGAACTTTAAGTTGTGAAGCAAAAACCGAAACTTTTTTGTCTTCTTAAAACCATAGCAAAGAATTTTTACCTCCTTTCTATATAAGATATTCAAATATTTACAGCATATACGAAGACATGAGTTATCATTATCAATAATAACAAGTACAATTGGAGTTGCTTTTTGCCACATTAATACAGTATCTTGTTCCCACTTTCTTCCAGGCTGCAAGCCACATGAAATTAATTAATGAACTGCTTCCAAGCTGTAAGTGTCTTACTCCCATCCAAAAGCAATGAAAAATTAAATTTATCATATTCCATGCCCTTACTCTGTCAAATACAGCACTGGGTAAAAGTGAACTTAGAAATGTATGCAAAACAATGAAGGTATAAAACTTGATGGATTTAAACTAAACTAACCTCTCTGGCTTTTGAGAGCCTTGCAGGCTTTTGAAAGCATCACTGGCTTTTGAAAGCTAGGTGCTCAGGAATTACACTATCTACTACTACACAAGTAGTATAACAGAACGACATTTGGTTAGAAAATTAATCCTCTGGCAAAAACACAGAAGAAAAAAAATCAGAATGAACTAATTTTCTATTAAAAGCAAAATAAACAAAACCCCAATATTGCTGGGCATCTTGATAAGACCTTATAGAAATCTTCAAAAAATTGTTAACATTTCATGCCATCAAGTGGATTACATACATAAGAGGAATTACAACCAGTCAGTTTAATGACAAGGTCTAAGTCAGTTCTTTCCCTCGGTATGTGTATGACTGACTCAATGGAAAAACTCCCCATACAGTGACTTTTCCTGATCCACTTTACACCTGCTCTACAGTCTCCTAACAGTGATTTTCAAACAATTTTTTTTTTTAATTATAAGAGAAAAAGAGGAAAAAAAATTGGAATTTTAGATGGCAGATTTTGCATTAAACCATGTGGAAAAGTAATGTATTAAACTCACACAGACCTTCCAGGCCAGCAGTACAAGAAAACAGCCCTTTTATAACTGAAATACTAACAGTGCTAAAGACCAGAAGAGATTTTAATAAGTGATCATCATGGGACAAAGATGTAACGCTACTAACTAATGATATACAAAATCGAACTCCTTCACAAAGATCATTTGATTGAGTCTTCCAACTGGAGTCTATCCAGCTTTGTCAGTTATGTTGGTTTCAATAAAAAAAAACACCATTGCTTGCAGATCAGTCTTGTTAACAATTATTTATTTACAGCTATTTCAGTATATTAAAAATGACAGTGAAACTTTAGAACCCTTTAAAATAAAGAAAATTAGTAATTCTTACATTAAACCTTTGCTTTGCTTTGCTTTGCTTTTTAAAAGAAATTGCCTTCTCATCTCCATTACAATGTAATCCAGATTGACTGAAAATGCAATTACAACATCTTAGCTGTTGTCCAAGTCTTGTGTTTGCTGTTTGGCCACTGGTAGTACAGCAGGCACAGCTGCTGAAAAAGTAAAAGTAATACCTTGGGAACAGCAAAGGCTAAGTATGTGGATCACTCTTACGCATAACGTTTTAGGAAAAAAGTCTGATTCAATTGCTACCAAGAGGCTAATGTAACTGAACAGGAACAGATTGCCACAGCTTTGCAGAAAGCCCAAACAGTTGTTTGCTGTGAGTGCACTATTGCAGAACAACTCTGGATTGTGGCTGCCTTATTACTTAAGCAGAAATATCTACACTTCCTTCTGCTTTTTTTACCATTTCCCTTTCAAATAGTGACTGACCTTGAACCTTCAGGAGTGTATAAAATCACCCAGATGCAATGCAAGTTACCATTAAAAAAAAAAAGCATGTACCTAACATTATATGAATTGTCACTTTGTCGCTGTATGAATCTTTTAACCCTCTTGTTTCACCGAGTTCCACTTTTGTTAACTTCTCTCTAATTTTCTTTGCATTTCATAAAATAAATGTAAAAATTAACTTGCAACCCAAGACAAATCAAGAAAATTGGTCTGTGACTTCCTGGAATATGGTAAGACTAGCATGCTCCTTAACAAAGTTAATGTGAAACATGTTGGGAAAGAGGGGAGAAAATAAAAGACATATTTGAGAAATGAAATTTAACTCTCTCCTCCTAAATATAGTTTTTCTTTTAATTCATAATAAAGCCTATATCATTAGGAAACTTGGTCTTGCTAACTGATGTGTTATTATTATTATTATAGGTATTCAACATAAGTTAGAATATTACAGCATTTCCAAATAAACTGTTATTTTACCAGAAGTAAGTACCAAGAAACATCACTGGCTATTACTGGAAAACCATTTTTGAACATTGTAAAGACTTATATACAGTAATCAACTGTCTGACAAGAACCACATCAGTTAATACACCTTTTTTCCTAGTAATTTTTGGAAAAGGGCTGAAAATGAGGCATGTTTTCAGTGTTACAAAATTGTTATTTTTTGTAGGTAACACTATTGTTAAATTTAACAAATTCTATGTAAATACTACTCTCTAGTTAATCTTCGCTTCATGAATACCACAGCAGTATTTGTCTTTTAATTCTGGAGAGGAAAAATAACACACCTTAAAAAGAACTATGTTGGTGCATGTTTCATTGCCATCTGTTATATATTGTTTCTCCCTCAGAAAGAGTTAGAATTGTTAGCAGGGGTAATACTACTAGTAGTAGTAATAGTATAGTAATAGTAATGATGTATATGGACATTATTCTTGCTGATTTCTCTAATTCCAAACAATCCATCTTCCATCACTCTTCTCCTTTCAACCCTCCTTTCATTTTTCTCCTACCTACCACCCAGTGAATGTAAGAAAGCCGATGTGTAGTACTACCTTCTGAAAATAGGAACCATCCCTGAGGCCGTATTCATAGAGCAGACTTTTTGTGCACAGTATCTCACGTCATTTCTGTAATTCACTTAGTGCTTGGTAGAGAGCCAAAGGAGACGCCTACGGTTCATACACAGAGATGTGCAAGATAGGACTCACCCTTTAAAAACACAACAAAACAAATCTATTTGAGATTATCTCCCCCATATATCTTCCACATACCTTTGCATACAGGAATCTATGCACTTGAAAATTCTGAACTAAGCCTCTTCTTCAAAGTCTTACATCAGACAGAGAAAGAGCTATGGAAAAAACTGTTTTCTGAACTAAAAGTCATGGGCTTTCACTCAGGGCAGAAGTTCTCTTCCCTCCACTATACCACAAACAGCTCAGACTACAGCAGGAAACACTGACTTAGACTTCACTGAATTACTCGTGACATTGCCAGTACTTAGTGACCATGACACAAACTGGCCCACCAAAGCACCATATGTCATCTAGGTGAAGGCAGGAGACAAGAGAGCAGAAAAGCAGCTCTGTTTCAAACATGCCCTTTGTCACTCCATCAAATTAATGCTAAAATTTTTATATGTTAAACTGAATGTGCAGAATGTGGAAGAAAAACTGCAATGCATTTTTAAATGCTTTTAAAGAGCAAAGTACACTGATTTCTACAGTGAACATGCAAATATTGTTCTGTATTAATATTTAATTGGTTAAAATACTCCTGTCTAAATAATAAGAAAAAAGAAGTTTTAAAAATAACGATTTAAAAATATTATTAGTCCCTTTTGCGTCTAAAAGATTTTAAAGAGCAAATTAAGTATACATGAGTATAAATTTTATATCTCATTTTAAAATACACAACATGCACAAATGCCTAGCAAAACTTCAATAACAGTCAGGGGACAATGTATCATAGCTGCATTAAAACAGAGAATAATAAGAAAGTCAAAAGTGGCGAAGCTAAACATTCTCTGGTCTATTGCTACTAACAGTTTAAATAGTCATGGAAGGAACTGTTCACCGAGATTACTATGTTCAACCAAGGAAGTGTATTACCTTAAAATTGAAATTAATTTAACTTGTACTACACATTGGAATTATACATAAAGAAACGAAACAAAACAGTGCTATACTGTAAGTGCTTGACAAAAAAAGACTTTCCCAAGTTGCTAAAACACATGCATGGATTTGTAAGTCTATTTTATTTACTGATATGCATACAGTACCACGGTCTAATTCTTATCTCCCGTTCAGGAAAAGATGAGAGGATTTTCAGAGACAAAAGTACTAGGGCTTGAGAAAAAATGGCCTGCAGGTAAGAATGCAAGAAAGATCAGAGAGGCAGGTCAGAAGAAATCTGAGGTTCAAGATCTTTGTTTTTCCTTGCAATAAAAGTCATGGCAAGAGTTCTGAACACAAATGCAATAGGCACATGTTCTCTATTAAAGGAAGAGAGAGCTCTCAGCTCTTAAATAATCATGAGCATTCTAACAACCACTGTAATGTTAAGAGAAAAAAAAATAGATGGTTAATTCTCAGTAAATGCCGTGTTGAATATTCAGATTTCTTTGATTTTTTTTCTAATTAATGCTCAGAGAATGATCAAGAAAAGGCAAAAGTAAGCTGCAGCTCGAACTGATGGCTGACTCTGCTTCATTTTCGGCCATGCTATCACAAAGGATGAACACAAATGACATCCACTTGAGCATTTTTACTTCTACTACCTAAATAGGGCAATAAAGGAAAAAGGACATATAGTCTCTTAGAACAACCAGAACCTTGATTCTCTGATTGTGGTCTCCAGACCGCTATGTTTCTCAACCTTTTTAACTGAAGGTTCAATTCACCTCTGGAAGAAAAACAATCTTAGAGACCATCTTGTGCAGAAATAGTTACAATAACCTTCTTTTGCAGACAAATAAAAATAAAGATTAAAAATCTATCCTAATTTTTATTCTCCTCTTCAACTTGCTTGTATGTACGGGAGAATATGGCTGTGCAGGAATTTCTGGTTTTGACTTGCTTTTTGAGTTCCATTTTATTGACCATCTATTATCTGCAGACTATGGGCTGCATAGCATTGCTTTAGGTTGTGCTGCAATTAAATCACATCACTCAGTGAGTACTGGAACTAATGAAGCTTGGTCTCTTAAAGATTTGTTTTTCATGGTTGATTGGCTTTGGTGCCTAAGAATGCAAACTTCAGCTGAAGCCTTCTCTTATGGCAGGCACTTATACGGGCTGGCTGGCTTATTGTTTACTCTTTCTCTCCCTGCTCCCCATTCTCCAGTGGTTAATAGTGTACAATTTAATGATGTAGCTTTTTCTTTGTCTGTAGCACTTCCAGAAGGCTTTCTACTATACCCAGTCATCTATATTTCTCAAAGTTTGTAAGAATTTATCAGTCTTTGTAAGACATGTTTGAAGTTGGCTACTCAACTCAAAAAACTTATTAGGGAAATGTAGGGGTAATTGGTCACCAAACACATACTCAGTAAACATGTATCTTGCTTCAACAGGAAGTGAGGCTAAAATAAGTTGCCATAGTCTTGATTTTTATTTCCAAGACTCATTGTCCATTTGTTGGAGAGAAAAAAATACAAAATCTTGCTACTGATATACAAACAGAACAAAACAAACCATTCCCCTCCCCTTACTGAAATGCCCTCCCCATACTTCATGCCTTTTAGTCTCTTCCTTCCTCCAGCACCAAACTGAGGTGCTATGCTCCCACACTCTTCTGTTGCATACCACTTACTCTCAAATGCTAGGACCAGGGTCCCTCATCCTTCATGACCTGCCTCTATACTCTGTCTCCTCAGACATCTAAGTCACGACCAGCCTACTCATTATCTGCTCCCGACTTTACCCTATCTTAGATCCGCTTCCAAGACAGAAGGGCAGGCGTGCTTCAAAACAGTAACCCTGTATGAAGCAAGGGACTTCAAACAGTGGCTCAACATTTATTTCCTACAATTTCAAGAGAGAAGTGAATTTACAATAGTACATTTCACTCTATTGTTAGTGTGAAAATAGTACTTGATAAAAAGGTAACCGTATGCTTTGTCTGCTGTTCAAATACATTCTAATATGTTCACATAAAATCTGAGTTTTCTGAATTTACAGAAGACCTTGCAGTACCAGACTTAAAAGCAAATGTTTGTGTTCATTACAACATGAGATGAGATGTATTGGTTCGTAATTTTATTTATTTTTTTCCCCACAAAGTAAGTCTTACATACTGTGCTGCTAAGAGATAGCCCACCAGAAACAACACTTGCCAAGTTGTTTTCATAGATTTTTAGGATTTGGCACACAAACCTCTAGGCTTACATGAAAAAGCCGTACATTCATTGCTGATTCACCATTGCCTCAGTGGTGAATAACAGATCTGAAAAGATGACAATGTCAAGGTATTGAAATAATTGTATTTTCCAAAACCAGAGCCATTTTGGAAGATGTTTGTACACAGGAAAGTAAATTTTATGGAACTGTAGATAAAATCAAAGGGGGTTTTATTTACTTTTTTACTCAATCATTCACTCATCCTTTAAATTTACAACTTTTGAATTAATACTTTTTGGTCTAGGAAAAGATTCCCCTTACAATTTCAAATTTATAGATAAAGAAACTAACATCTCAATTCAGAGGCAAGCAATTTTACTGATTTCTGCTAACTGGAGTAAAGTCTTTGCATTGTCATTTTTTAATTTTTCCACAATGCTGCTTAAAAAGCCTAATCATTTAAATGCAATCAAGCACCAAATTCTTGCTAGGCATCAAGTTAAATTAAGCATGACCAAGGTGATTACTGTTACATATTTACACTGCTACATATGCAAAAACCTCATTAAAGACTAGAACCTTGTTGTGCCAGATATTGCGTACACAATAGTAGAATCCATATCTCATACCTTAAATGAGAAACAACAAAGGCATACCTCTGAGAAATGGAAGGAAATATGAGAGAGTAAATAACTGGAAGGTGCAGTACCCAAGATGCATAACCATTGTACAAATAGAGAACTTTAAATTATATGCAGTAAAAAAATGACTACAGTAGGATTCTACTTTAAGTATAGCATCAAAAAAACCATATACCACCATAAAGACAACCCCCTGACCCTTACTTACCATATAAATAAGATATTTTGTAATGACAATATATATCTAAGGTATAGTTTTACAGACACAAACATATACATGTATATAAATAAAACAGTCTGCTTTCAGAACATAATAATCAGGGAATCAGAGAAATACAAGGAGACTGATGGAATCCCAACAGTGCAGACATTCAGTTGTTATAGGGAGTGTTTACTGTCCTGAAACAGGAGCCAATATTGTGCATTGAAAAGCCATTGGTTAAAATATCTGAACACTGTTGGGAAGAAGGACTAGAAACCAAAACTTTCCAGCTGTTCTAGCTATGTTCCCTAATTGCTGAGTAGTCCGGCAGTAGTCTCACTACTTCTGTGTGCCTTCGTAAAGCTGCGCAGAGTTGGAGCAGGAGAGATAATCTTGATCCCAAATCAGACAGTACTTATTCGTCATTGTCTGCCTTGAGAGGAGAGATTGGTTAGAGCTCAGGAGGGCACAGAATACAGGTCTTCTAGGTCCCAAGTTCTCTAATCATTATGATACTGTAGGCCTGGTGATAACTGCTACCATGTTTCCCTCTTCTGTCCTTACTGCAACTTTTATACTTTGTGTTGACTTCCGTGTACTGGATATACCCTTAACCATGCCCGTCTGATCCACCCCTCTGTGGATTTCAGATGATACACTACCCACCATCTGGAACCCAAACAAAACAGGCATAGGTCAAGCAGCAAATCTTTTGCTGCAGTGAAAACACCAGTTGCCCACTGCACATGCTGACAAGACACTAAGTATATCCACTGGTGGACTTAGGTGATGACAACTACAGAGTTTGGTGGCTTGTGCTCTTGAACGTAGAATTTAAGTTCTACCTAAACCACATTTCAGGTGCCTAAATGTTTGTTTTTGTTTTTTTTTTAATACGGTCCAAATAAACTTATCCATGAGTTTTGTAATAATGGATCTCCATGTAAAAAATAACAATTACCAGAGAAAACCTCCCTCTGCTATCATTAGATACTGTTTTCTGGATTTTTCACAGTCGAATTAGGGCTGCATATGCAACCAACCCAACCACATGCATTTAGGACTTGTATTATAAAACTCTGCTCATTTCAAACAACAGAAACCACACGTATACACAGACTAGTTCTGCATGCCTTTGCTCAGGTGAAATCAGCTTGTATTTGGGTGTTTAAAGGCAGAAAGATGTGGTTTCAGCTTTGTCTTTTACCACTGTGTTACTGTTCAGTAAGTTGAATTATTAGACTCTCATTTTTCCATGGAATTTTTAAAACTACTCTGTAACATGAGTGTAACATAACATATAAGATGTTTGAGAAATTAAAAAAGAGCAGAAATTCAAACAGATGATATTGTATGGTAATTTTAAGTCCTACTAGAGACATTAATTTACAGTTTTACTCATTCACTTCCTATAAAGTTCTAGAAGAGTTCTCCAGAAGTATAGGTTGGGCAACTACAGACGTATAGATTGAGCCACTCACATAGACCTTCCAATTAAAAGCTAGCAGTACTCACTGCCGGTGCTCTGTGTGCAGTTACAACAGCAAAAACGTTCACTGAAAAGAAGGAAAGACACCACTCCAGCCAGTGGATACTCTAGTCTTCTATAACCTAGATTTTTCAAAAGCCTATCCTAAATTCCATGCTTATCAAATGTACATTGTTCAGCCATGCCAGAAAAGATCTATTAATATCTAAGGATAAAGTCAGTGTATTCTGCAGTCTATTTCATAAATATCTACTATGAATCTCAGTTCTCCAAAAGTCTCTTCTCTTTGCAAGGAAAAAAATGTCAGAAATACACCCAAGGAGACACCGATAAAAACTTTCAATAGGGTTGTAAATTACTATCTCAGGAATATTGTGTACAGAAGCTACTCATATTTATTTCAAATAAAATCTTCATGCCGACTCTTTTGCAAAGTTCCAACTTTCGTTGATTTATGTTTTGATATGTTTGTGAACTATAAGACCTTACCTGAGGTTAACAGTGTATTTCAACCCTCTAAAGAGCAAAGGTCTGAAGCAGTGAGGCAACCAACCTGTATTAATTCCTCCTAGCCTTCAGCGCTGTATGACAGAATCTGCAATCTTTACTGGCTGCAGCACAGTAGAAAAAAATAAAGGTGGTTATCTGCAAAATGAAGAAAACTGTGTTTGTACTTTTTCAGATACTTAACAAGTATAACTCTTAAGTATAACTTCAATGTTTTCAGCAAGTTTTCAATGTATGGCTTCTAACCATTACCTATGTATTTATTACCTACCACCCTACAAGTAGTTGGAAAAAAGCAAGAATCTTGAGGTTTTACAAGACATTTAAAACCAAACTTGTGACATTAATAAACTTGTGACATTTTGCATTCATAAGTGTATCAAATGTCTTTTAAGAGGGAAGAATACTTGGAATGTCACTGTTCCCCAGGGTAGACAAATGTATGACAAAGCTTGTTTTGAAACAGGGAGGAGGCAAGCCAGAGAAGCCCATAACTTGTGTATAGAGTATTGTTTCAAGTCACTGTACACTTTTCATACTTTGTAAGGCAAGAAAGAAGCACTTAGAAATTTTACAAATATAATCTGTTACAAAACAACATTCATACTTTTCATGAAGTTATCAGTATCAGATTACTGATAATAGTAAAAAGTAAAGCCTAGAAGCAGAGAAATTAATAGCTTATGCAAAGAGCAGAGATAGAAAATTTGCCATTTACATCTTTATCTGCCCTTTGCTGCTGGGAATATATAATGCTGCATCCAGTGGAAAGTTCCTGCGTTTTTTCCGCATTAAAATGTGTTCCTAGGTAAAGGTATTGGTATTTTTTTCTCTATATTTCAATTAGATTGCTTTACACAAAAAAACCAAACAAGCAAGCAAGCAGGAAAGAGAGATGGAGTTTACTAGCAGACTCTGGAAACGCTACCAAAGGACTTACTTGGAGTAAGTACCTAATTTTGGACAATCTCAGAACAAAGGCAGGACTTCAGTTTTCTTTTAAGTGTAAGCTTTAGTTGATGTACAGAAAACCGTTATTTCTTGAACTCTGCAAATCAGATGGATTAATTAGGTTGCTAACTGTAAACAGGTAGTCTTATGGCCCACGATGGATGTTGCCAGTGTGCAGTTCACACGTTCTGCCACGATCGCTGCATGTAAATACGCCAACTACAACAGTTTTCAGGCCCTTGTACCCAGTCAAGGGGAGACTGGTGGTGTTTTCTTGTAGAATAGCCAAAGATACTTCTTAAAGTTGAACTGTGTATGTTTCTTTCCCTTCCAAACTTTGTGGTTTCCTTATAGATTTTCTATGAAGAATGAACAGGTTGGAAAGCTGCACTTTTTAAGAGCTTCCCTGTTGTTTCCTGAAGGAATTTACATGCCCAAATCGGACCACTGACCCTCCTGCTGGTTTTTAAGAACCACAAAATACCAGACTTCGCTGGGAAGTTGCTCCAGGGTCATATACTGTAAGCTTTTGTTCTTTCAATTAAGTGGCGCTGGACTTTCTGAGACAACCACCGAAACGCCTTATTTACGCCCCAAAGCACAGGCTACCGCTGCCTCCGTGGCATTAGGTTGTACGGTACGAAGCTGAAAGCTTCATTAGCCTTCAACGTAGGACTCAACTCACCCCTCACACGGCTGTGCTAACAGCACCCCGAGGCCTGTGAAGCTGTGCCTTTCAGGGGAGGGCAGGGGCAGCCGGCCCCCGCCCCAAGGTGCTGCGGGGCCCGCGGCGAGGCGGCCGGGCCCGCCAGGCGCCCCTGTCAGCGGCACCACCGCCCTGCCGGGCTGCGGGGAGCTGCCTCTCCCCCGCCTCCGCCGTCCTCCTAGGTGCGGGGGAGCGTAAGTTACTCGGGGTGGGGGCCAGGCGGCAGAGGAAGGGGGCAGGCGGGCGGACACCGCCGGCCCCCGCTGTCACGGCCGCGGCGGAGCCTCCCGGCGGGGCCGCCCCGCCTGCGTAGCCCGGGAGGGAGGCGGGTGAGGTAGGCACCCCCCGCCTTTATCGCTCGCACACCACCGGGGCGTGCTGGCTCTCGGCACCGCCGCCGTGGAGGAGCTTTCTCGCGGGGGCAGTGACTCACAAAAGCCTTCCTTATCCTGCCCCAGCACGCTCTCCCCCGCGGACGGCGCCCCGGCGCGGCAGCCCGGCCCCTCCTCCCCCGCCTTCGCAGAGGTTGATTCAGTCCGCCCGGCCCTTCTCCCCGCCGCAGCGGCCGAGTTGGTTCAGCCCGGGGCAGGCGCTAGGAATAAGCCCTGTCCCCTTTGAAGAGCCTCGGTTCAGCCTCTCCTTTTCCCTCCCACGGCTGCTGCGCGCTACTCCGGTTCCGACTGGGCCCTCCCGCCCGGGCGGCGGCGGGTCCACGAGTTCCCGCTCCCCGTGCCCGGGGCGCGCGCACGAGGCTGGCTCGGCTGTCGGGGGCGCGCGGCGGCGGCGGGAGCGGCGGCAGCAGGGGCGGCCGCGGCGGGAGGGGGGTTGTTGTGCAGGAGCCGCCGATGCTGCTGTGAGATGGCATCATTCTGCGCGGCGGCGGCGGCGGCGGAGCGCGGCGCGGAGGGGTGAGGAGCCGCCGCGGCGGCGAGGAGGAGAAAAAGAAGAAGAAAAAGGTGGGAGGAAGGAGGAGGCGGCGGCGGCAGCTGTGAGGCTGCGAGCCACGGTAAGGAAACAAAACAGGCTGTGCCGCAGCCGTTTCGCTTTGCGGTCTGGCCCGGCGGAGCCCGACCGGCCCGAGGAGAAAACCGGCTGCCGCTTTTCTCGCTTTTCTTCGCCGCCGTTCGGAAGCGGCGGCAGCGAGGGCAGGGAGGTGGGCTCCGGCTCTGGCCGGCTGCGAGCTGCCCCTGTCACTGAGGGGCGGGGAGGAGGGGAATGGGCGTGGGGGTAAAATGGCGAAGGGAGCCGCCGTGAGGTCTTGGGCTCAGCTTTCCGGCACTTCAACTGGTCGCGCCCCGCGGGCCCGGCTGAGAGCGGGGTGGCGGCTGCTCCCTTTTCGCTGCCCCCGTTTGGTGACTGGAGGGCTGCTGTGTTTCCCTGCCGGCTCCCAGCCTGGCTCCAGTCTGGACAGGGCTGAGGGCCTCCTGGCCCGCACCTGGCGAGGGGAGGGAGGGTCGGCACTTCGGTGAGCTTGCCGAGGTGTGGGGCGGGGGGGAAGAAGAGGGCGAGTGTCGCCGGTGTCCGGTGTCAGGCGAATAACCTTGTTTATTCCTGTCTACGGCCTTTCGTGTGAGGGTGACTGAGGGCTGAGTCCCGACCTGTGTCAACTGAGTGGATTGCGAGAGGCATTAGTGGCAGGGAGAGTCGGGGAGGCAGTTCCACGGCCGGCCCTTGCTCGCTCATCCGCGGGACGAAAGCAGAGAAGGATATTGTTGTGTTTCGGTTCACCTTCCCTTGATGAAATGTGGGGAGGGAGGAGGTGAAGAGCCGTTTCCCCTCTATAATGAATGAGCCGTTGTCACCCCTCACAGTATGTGTAGTGTCTTTTCTCAAGAGGAGGGGGTCACAGCAGGGTGGGAAGCCGTTACGGTTACTGCTCAAGTTATACGTGTCTGCGAAGTCCCTCTGGGTCTTCTTAATGTATGTTTTGCCGAGCAAACTCCGTGAATTCGAGACCTCAAAAGACCGATTTATGTCACTTATCTTTGTTTATGTTTTGGCAAAATGTTACAACTCAGTGTTAAGTGTTTATTTACTTGGTTTTATTTGTAGTTGTCTTATTTTTGGAACAATACCAATTCTCATCCCAGTTTAACTAGGATGATCTTGCTCTGCTTCCAGATCTATAAATGTTTAAACTGTACATCAAAAAGAGAAAAGAACTTAATACTATCTAATCATTTTAGTGGCAGCTCTTCAATGTTTGGGTGGAACTGTAAAAAGAGGTTTTCTTATCTCATTCGTGTTTTCACATGGCCCCTGTGTTTCCATAGAAAATTATCAGGATATTTTGCATTAAAAAAAACCCCAGGTCATCCACCTTTAATTAACACTGGCTTACTAGGTGATACTGTCACAGACTGCAGGTGGCTGGGTCACATATATGGTCACATACGTGAGACAATATGGCCTTCATAGTGATAAGAGTCTCCCCTTAAATTTCATATTCTGGTTTAGTCCCTTTGTGGTATAGAAACAGACTGCTTATTGGTGGGCTGTTATAATGCTTTGCTAACTTGGACTGGCTTTTTTTTTTTTTTTGAAATTTTGTCTTCTATCTTATCTGAGTCAGTGTTGTGTCAAGGTATAAACTGATTTATTATTTCTCATTGACTTTAGCACTAACAAAGACTAAAGAAATTTTTCATAGGAAAAAATATGAAGGATTTTTCATCCTTTTGAGAAAAATTTCACAGTTGTAAAAAAAAAGCGCAGTTTATCTGGACTCTTGACAAAGATGTTTTCAAATGGGGCAACTAGAAATACTTTCAACTGATGTTGCTTGTGAAACTGTAGGTTTAGAATCATTTTGTCACCTTTTTGGTGCATATTTTGAGCTGTATTTCAAATGTCTGATCCTATAAATGCTCCTAGCTTGAGTAACTTACCGCTATCAGTATTTTTTTTCAATGATACTGTAGAATAATTCCCTTAAATACATAAGTATACTTGAAAAACACGAAAGCAATTTTTACATGTCTGGGACTGATTTAATCTCTTGGGGTGGGACACCTTGTTACCAAAAGTATATGGATTATTTTTGTTGCAAAAATAATTTACATTTGTTGCTAAACATCACTGAACAAAACATTGTAAGTCAGCCTGTGTGTTTTTGTTAAAGGGTTGACAATAAAGTTTAAATAATCACCTGCCCTCAAGTGTTTCTGAAATCACGGGAATGCTGATGGAGTTCAGAGCTAACCCTTTTTCCGGAGTCTGTGAAATCCTTGGAAGAAGGAGGAATATCTGCTAGTTTCATTTTTCTGCATTTCATTTTTCTTCTTAGCTTTCCATATGAAGTTGGAAATCTTGATAAGCTGGAATTTCTACCCGCTTTCCTGTTTTTTCTTTTAATACTTATGGGGAAGGTTTTTGGACACAAAGAAGAGTCGGGAGTAAGGATCTTTGACAGGAAGTTGATACTACATTCAGTTTCTTCATGCTTCAGTTTTCCTATGCCATTAAAACACTAGATTTGAAAACTAAAGTACCATAGTAAAAAAATCATGACCTAAACAATTTTAGTTAATTGGAAATGGCTACTATTTATGCACTTAGAGCAAACACTCATTGTTAGCTAAAAAAACCCCACCCTAATCCCTCCAATAAACCCAAGTTCATTTTAGAATTCAGTTTGGTGAAGTGCAGATGATTGAGTGAGAAGGCTTGGAGAAGGAGTGAATGGAGTGATAGACAAAAATAGAAGTAAGTGCTTGCTGCAAGCTATGCTTAAGTGATTCTGGGAAGTTACTTTTAACTTAGTTAAAAAGACTTCTTTTTATTTCAAAAAGACTAAAGAGGAGTGAGGCTACTGATAAAAACGTATCTTTTTAAGCTAGGTTAGTTCTGCTCTTACCTGCTTCTCCACAGTGTAACATTAATCTAAATTACAAAAACAGAGAAAAAGACTTTCTAGCTCTGCATCAGTTGCATACAACTCAAAGTCGGTAGAAAAGCTGCTCCAGTGTCCCTTCCTGTATGAAAGTGTGTAAACTGGAGCAGAGTTCCCCAGTTTCTATGGTAGTGTCAGACCAACCAAAATCCTGTTGGTTTTGCTGTCCTTATGAAACTTGTAAACCAGAACCATTAGACTCTCCCTTTGAATTCTGAGTTAAGTAATATATAGTGACTTTCTTCTGTATTGCTTTGGTCTATGTACAAGTGCATTCAATAGGATTTGGTTACATCCAGGTCCTTCTTTAAAAGCTTTTTTCCCTTGCATCAGTAGGTCACTTTTTCTGTCCGTAGGTGTTCAGATTTATCACAGTCTGCTGGTGTTCTTCTGTGGTGACATAAAATAGTCATAGACAAGGACCATTGAAAATGTCAGAGATCTCAATTCTGTTTTCTTGAAAGGAAATGATATGGCTGGAGAGAGAAATCTTCTCTTCCTCATCAGCAGGAGTTGGAGCGTACAGAAGAGGCATTCCAAAGACTTGTAGAACAGATCCTATGAGTGCTACACCCTCTTTTTTTTCCTGTAGAACAATGACATAGCATGGTTTTTGCTAAAAGTTGCTAAAGTACCTTTTAAGTGGGAGTATTTAATTGCTTTATGTAAGCAAAAAGTTCTAATTCCTGCTTTTGGGGGTATGTTTTTGCTGTGTTTGAGAACCTAATAGTTTAACCAGAAGCATACTTAAGGTTAGCTTTGTTTTGTAAGTGTAGTGTTGCTTTACAGAGGAACACTAGAGATTCCAGGGAAGCCATCAGCTGTCAGATCAAGTATAGTACGTCAGAATTATTTACCTGGGAGAGCACTATGTTGGTGGTTTTTTGTGTGTTTTCTTTTTTTTTTTTTTAATTTCTTAGTATTTCAGGGAAACCTTTATGCTTGTGTTACATGTGGGTCTTATTAAATACTAGACATGTGGTATGTAGTATGAAGCAATTGGTCATTGCAGGCTTGTATGACTGTATACTTCTGTGGTTCTGTAACAGCAAAGGATTTCTTAAAGTCCCTCTCCCCTTTGTCAATATTGAGGATTGTATAAGTTTGTTATCTAATGTACAATTTGATAATTCAATATTGTCAAAAAAGCACTTCAAAATCCTGTCTAAAGAGGTTATGGATTTGGATTTAATATATAAATTATATGGATTTTGAAGAATAAACTGAAATTTACCTAGCTGGTTGTGTTACTGTTCTGTCCTTCTATTAGGATTTTAGAATTCCCTTGCTGAAAATCATTGTGGAGCTGGAAGAGGACAATTTAAAAAATGATGAGAAGAGAAAGTCACATTTTGAAAATAAACAGCAAAATAATTCTGTTTTACACATGCAAGTGTCTTCACCTTGCAACCTGAAGTCGGCAGAAGAGAGCTCTTGTCTGTGCTTCTGTGAGTTACAGACAAAAATATACAAAGTATGCTTGTGAAGGTTTTTAGTTGCTGGGATTTCTTACCAAGATCTTTTGCTGTAAGCATTTAAATGGAGCAGGAGATTAACAGAAGAGTCCTTTAAAAAGGAAAGAAATGACAGCTTTTATCTGTTCCTCATATAGGTGGGTGAAAAATAAGAGAGAACTTTGGGTCGTATGTGCATTTCAAGGTAGCCAGTGATTTCTCAGTATAAATTAAATCGAAGGAGTTGTAGTTTTAGAATAGGGAAGAGTAAACAGGAATGAAAAAGTTCATAATCTGTAAAATTGCTCAATATAACGGATATCAGAACTGAAATAAGAGCACGTGTCCAGTTTTGAAATGCAGTCCTCTGTTAAATCTTGAGGAAATCACTATGGGGTTTTTTTTCTGTTTGTTTTTTTGTTTTGTTTTATTTAGTTGGTTGTAAGCATGAACTAAAACTGATGAACAGATCAAGATACATTAGTCTTAAAAAATGACCTTGTTTTTACTAACTGGAATTGGCTCTCTTGCTTTTTCCAGTATACACAGTGACATTGAATTATCTGTGTATAAACATAATGGTCAAAAGCAAAATGAAACATAAGAGGAGAGCTAAGTAGAAGATGAAGAACAACAGGATCGCCAAATTTACCTTTTTTATTCCCCTCAGATTAGAAGTGTGGAAGCTATTTTTTCTTAAAGTTCAGTTCCCTTTATTCCTTCATTCTTGGCACACTTTATTTTCCCCTTCCAGCTACCTTCTTACAGTGTTATCTTTTAAAAAAATGATCACTGTCTTAGTAGCTGGGAAGATTTTGGTTTTAAAAGAAAAAGAAAAAAAAGTATTTTGACTTCTGGATGCAAGCTGCAAGAACAGGGAGAAATTCCATTAGTATTGAAAATCTGGTGGAATTTGTGTGTCATTTCAAAGTAAAATAAAATAAATCCTTGGCTGAATGTCTTGGGAGGTTGCTGACAAAGGGATGTCATGGGATGCTGAGTAAAACTGTATTGTTAAGGGAATAGTTATGGGGAAGAAAACTAGTTGTAGTCTTAGTTCATAACATGACAAAAAGACTGCTACTAATAAACTGGCAAAATCTGTAGGTGGTGAAATTATTTAGTGAGTAGTTGAAAACTTCAGAGGGGCATAACGGGGACTAGCTTAATATTTGGAGCTAGATACATTTTTGTGTTAACATACGAGACCTAATGTGTGTTGGAAGGAGCAATTAGAACTATTCATCTAAGTGGCATCTAAATTTAGTATTTGGTAATGAGACCCTGACATAATTATGAATTGTTTTATTAAAGTGCCCCATTAGGGATGGAATAAAAAGTAAATATTGGAATGAGTTAAGAACATAACATATACTAGCTTGTGTAGTATTTTTATATTACATAAGCATCTTTGAAAACTGCTAAATGTTACTATGGCAAAGTGCTGGTGCTATATGGAGGCCTAGCTTTAGCGCTTTTTCAAACAGACTGTTGTGTTCATTTGTTCGTATTCCATTTCTGACCAGGAAAAAATAACTGAGGAGAAGACTATTAGAATAGTACTGCTGCTGTGCAAACAAAATGGAAAATACTGTTTATTTTTAGTGTAAAAAGTAGTGAAGGAAGAGAGGCCTTCAGCAGAGGTGAACAGAACCTTGAACGGAATATGAATAAATTTCAGTCTATGCTTTTCACCCACTGTCATACAACTAAACAGGGAGATGCTAGAGCACGCTGAAAAATTGAGTAGGGTAGTCTATCATGTAATTTTAACAAGATTCAGTTGGGATTGGTGGCTGTGTGATTTAAAATAAGGAATCAAAATAAGGAATAGATGGTTATTCAGAGAAGGAGAAAATCTGTTGGAAAGTACAGAAGTTTTAATAAAGAAGATTACACAGATTGCACTTCAGTGCATAAACGAACCACATTTTTAAATACTTCCTATGAGCAAGTTAGACTGCCCACTACAGCCTTTCTTGGATTTTTTTTTTTTTTTAAACTACCAGGGGCAGCTTGCTTTCAGAGTTGGTTGGTGTTCTTGTCTGTTTTGAGTAAATCTGTTATGCTGGTTGCTTCAGCTTCAAACTTTAAAGGCCATAAGAAATGAAAGCTACATTAAATAAATCTGTATTAGCAGAGATCTACACTTTGGGCTTATTTTCCTGCATACTTGAAAATTCTGTTTCATTCCCTTCCCTGTTAAGAGAGGGGGAGTAAGAACATCTTTCCAGATGTTTATTGACACTCCCCCCCCCCCTCCCCATCAGCTTTTGTAGAAGATGTAAGAATAGAATAAAACACCACCACTGTTAATATCCATAGTGCATTCCTATCTTGAATGAATGCTTTGTGGGTTTTTTTCATCTTTTCCACTTTGCACCCTGTCTCAAAATGTATATAGTATAACTGGAGAAAGTTCAAAGAAGGACAGCAAGGATGCTGATTTATATGAAAGAAGATTTACAGAATGGCTAAGGTTTCTTAATACTTTGCAGGTTGTAAGAACTGTGTGTTGACCGTTCCATGCAAGTATATACTATGTGAGTAAAGGATGCTGGAAATGCTTTTCCTTTGCTTGTCTTTCCTCTGTCTCTAATATCCTCAAAAGTTCCTCAAAAATCCACATGAATAAGGGAATAATTTTGAAAATTGACTTTCAGTGGGGAGTTGGATGACCTTTTCTGTGCAATTCTTGTAATCACTTGGTTGCAAGGCAGTGTTGTTCTGAAGAATTATTGGTTAATGTTTTTTTAGTTATATAATATAGTCTTTACTTTTCACCAGAAAGGATACTGACCCTCATGAGAACATCTGCATTTCTCATTAATTCCATCTGTTCACCTTAAAATAAAAATAACTAGTATTTTGAACACTCTTTTACTACAAAAATTAAGTAGTTTTCCTATAGTCCACTAATTCCTTTGTAGGGTTGAGTCAAATTTAATATGCAGTGCATTGATGTGGTCCAGTATTGACCCTTGAGAAGGCAAGCTTTGGGCTCTTCTGGTAAGACTTAGGTGTTGCTCATTTTTCCTGTTCTCAACTTGTCATTTTTGCATAGTCAAATTTTGGAAGCAGATTAACTCAGATTAGAATCATATTGGAAAATAAATAGCAGAAGCAGGCAACTCTCTGTTTTAAGAAATGATAATTTATTTATTACCTGGGAGCCTTACTAAGGATCAGGTTGAATTCTGTAGCACTGTAGAGACTGAAAGGCTGTTCTTGAAAAAATAAGTGACAATGCTTGGGTGAGTGCTCTTGGGTAGTAATAGGTAAGATTAGTGCAGTCTGTGACTGGAATTAGGACAGACGTATTTTAGTGTTTTAACACTGCTGAGATTGACAACTGGGAAGAAGCTTGCATAGCACATTTAGAAAAGCAAATATTCAGAGAAAAGAGAGTGAGAACATGCAGTGAATTCTAGCTATACCTCTTTGAGCTATTTTTTGAGTTAGAGTTACTGAGGAGAGGTGCATTGCATCAAACATCTTGCTGTCAAAAAATGTGCAAAGACCCTTTCTGCCACTTTAGCCCATAACACCAAGTAGGTTTCTAATCTCCTCTTCTTTGAATTGTTGTCTTCTACTGACTCACCAGAACAATGGGGAAAGTGGGAGACTATTTTGTGGGGCAGTATTAATGCATTTCCCGCTATTGGAATTCCTATGTCATGGTTTCTTCGTATCTCCACAAAACCAAGGGTGGTGGTGGTGGTATAACAGAAACAGCAGCACTCTTGCTTAACATCTTTAATGTTGTTTTATGTGCCTTTGAAATTTGTTAATTTTGCTGTGACAGCAGTAGAGATGTGCTTACGCTAGTCATGGCTATTGTGACTAATAGTGGTGGTGACAGGCTTGAATTCTCATGAGTGGATTTTATAAGCTACCTGGGCACTCCTGGTATGTGCTCATGTGGCCTTCAGAATAGACAGGCAATACTTCTCCATTTTCCATATTATAATATGTTACCTATAGAGTTAAATTTAGTATGGAAGTGCCTACATGTAACTATGGTAAGGTGTTCTGTTTGCAGTGTAGGTATACTAAAATCTGCCCATATTTTAGACTTACATCTTAGTATATTAGTGTACATTTCTCTTGATGCAAATCTGCTAAACAATAATTTATATCAACCGTTAGCATTGTTCATAGCAGAAGTCAACCCAGAGAGGCTGAAGACTTGTGTGTAGCTCGCATATTATGTGTTCTGGCAGATATGAAGGCGATCAGCTGAATATTAAAATGAAGGAGAAAATACTTTTCCCCGATTTATTGACATGCATGTTGGACTGTCTGTCTTTAACTACCATTGTTCTGTTCAAGCAACCTGAAAGTCAGTCACTTCATTTGTTTCACTGTGTGTTTGGTCCTATCTGTAATACACAGAGGAGGCTTTGTGATATTTTTCATTTTTTTTTTGTATTGTGGTAGGACCTAAATGCATCATCGTGATTAAGATTTGCAAGTGAGGTGTACCTTAAATATTTTGCTGATAAGTTGCTCTGTGGAACTAGGCTTCATACAAATATTTCTTACATCATTACAAATCTTTTCTCCAGCTGCTGTTTTAGACCTTTTTTACTTTTAGTAAAAAAGCCACAGTGCACAGCTTCAGCTCAGACTGGTTCAGAGCTGCGTCTGTGGTGATTGTGTAGCCTTTGGGCCAGGCAATGTGGATAGCCTGAGTTGATGCTGCAGCCCGCAGCAAGCACAAGAATTTGTGTCTTTTTCCTCTACCTAGCTGTTGATTTTTGTGAAGCTCATGGGAACTTAGTGTATCAGAGAACATTGCTTTTCAATTTATTTTTGCTGAATCTAGTGATGAACAGATTCATTTAGAGGGATGGAGATGAAAGGACGAGTGGGAAGATGAAGGTGGACAGTATGAGTCATAAATGTGATGTTTGCTTGGGGAAACCAGGCTAAAAAGGTCTTTTCTAGTCTAAGTGTATGGCAAAACAGAACAGGCAGACACGTGCAGTGGAATCGTAGTCTCATTTATTTGGACCAGTGCATAGCACTAAAAATAGGTTTTTGTAAACCTCTGTAATTGTACTATTTATTTTTTTTCTTAGACCCAAGTATGAGACTGGCAATATGCTGGAGATAATGTATGGATCAGTATTGCATCATCTGAAGCAATGGTCAGTGAACATACTTGAAAAAATACAGAAAATAAAATATTTTTGTATGTAGCTTGTCCACTCATATTGGCATGGAGAGCAAACATTTGTTTTTTGAGGTGGGGGTGGATAGGAACTGCGTATAGGTTGGCTTAAGAAAGATTAATACAGAAATGCTTGTATTAGACCTGATGTGTGAAGAATATTAGAATTTGTCCAAAGAAGGGCAAGAAAAATGTTGGAAGGACTAGAGGGCATAGCTTACGGGGAGCAGCTGAGGATATTCAGTTTGTTCAGCTCAGGGAAGAGGAGACTGACAGGTGACCTCATTGCTGTCTACAACTTGCTCATGAGGAGGAGTGGAGGAGGTGGTGTTGATCTCCCCCTGGTGTCCAGTGATAGGGTATGAGGGAATGGCTTAAAACTGCATCAGGGGAATTCCGGGTTGGATATTGGGAAAAATTTTGCTGAAAAGGTGGTCAAGCACTGGAACAAGCTCCCCAGGGAGGTGGTTGTGGCCCCAAGCTGTCGGTATGGAAGAACAGAATAGAATATTTCAGTTGGTCATTGTAGGTCCCTTCCATCTAGTTCAACTGCCTGATCAATTCAGGGCTGACCAAAAGTTAAAACGTGTTATTAAGGGCATTGGCCAAATGCCTCTTACATAGTGACAGGCTTGGGGCATTGACCACCTCTCTAGACAGCATGTTCCAGTATTTGACCACCCTGTTGATAAAGAAATACTTCCTAATGTCAAGTCTGAACCTCCTCTGATGCAATGTTGAACCATTCCCACGAATACTATTGCTGGATACTAGGGAGAAGAGATCAGTACTTCCCTCTCCACTTAACAGTCAGAAAACTTGCTTTTGGTGCATTCAACTCCAGCATCCAGATCATTGATAAATATATTGAACAGAATTGGCCCTAGAATTGAACTCTGAGGAACACCACTGGTAACTGGTTGCCAACAAGATGTAGCCCCATTCACTATCAGCTGTTGAACTCTGCCCTTCAGCCAGTTCTTCACCCAGCACACAGTGAACCCACTCATCTCACAGTTGGACAGCTTGTCCAGAAGGATGCTGTGAGCAAATCCAGAAAAACTACATCTACTGCCTTTCCCTTCCTCCACGAGGTGGGTGACTTAATTGTAAAACAGGACTTTGGCTTTGTGAACCTGTTGACTGTGCCTGATGGTTGCATTATTCTTTGAATGTCTTTCAATAGTATCCAGTATGATCTCCATAACTTTTCCAGGCACTGAGGTTAGACCAACAGGTCTGTAGTTCCCTGGGTGTTCCCTCATGCCCTTTCTGTAGATTGCAATAACATTGGTTAGCTTCTAGTCAGCAGGGACTTCCCCAGACTTCTAAAGACCTTTGGCAGATGATCGAGAGGAGTCCTGCTATAACATGTGCTAGCTCCTTCAGTACTCCGGGATGAATCCCGTCAGGATGCATGGACTTGTGAGCATTCAGCTCATACAGCTGGTCCCTTACAATTTCAGTGTCCACAAATGGAAAGTCACAGTTTCTACAGTCATGGTCCTCTGACTCGGGGACCAGGCAGCTTAAGGTCTGCTCGTATTATCGAAGACTGAGGTAAAAACCCCACTGAATGCCTCTGCTTTTTCTTCATCCCTATTAGTTTAGAAGACCACCTTCAACAAGTGTCGTTCCAATGTTTTCTTTAGACTTCCTCTTGCTATTACTATACTTAAAAAAGCCCTTGTTATCTGACACAACCCTGGCCAGTTTCAACACTAATTGAGCTTTGGCTTTTTGTGTCTTCTCCCTGCATATATGAACCATGGCTTTGTAATCTTCCTGAAAAGACTGACTTTACTTCCAGAGATCATACATTTTATTTTTCATCTTGAACTCCATGAGAAGTTCCATGTTCAGCCAAGCTGGTCTTCTGCCCTGCTTGCTTGACTTACAACACAGTGGAATTGCCTGCTCCTGAGCTTTTAAAAAGTGGTTCTTGATGACTGACCAGCACTCATGGATTCCTCAGCCCTCAAAAGCAGATTTCCAGGGTACTCTGCTAAATAGCTACCTGAATAGCTTAAAGTTTGCTCTCCTGAAGTCCAGGGTAGCAACTCTGCTGTCCTTTTTCCTCATTATACTGAAAATTTTAAACTCGACCATTTCATTATCACTTTGGCCAAGACAGCCACATAGCATGGCATCACTGCTGTGTCCTTTCCTATTCACAGATAGCAAGCCTAGCAGCATCCTAGTTGGCTCACTGAGTACTTGTGACAAGAAGTATCTTCCACAGACTTCAAGAATTTCCCAGACTTGCTTGTAACAGCAGTGTGGTACTCCCATTTGATACTTGGGATGTTGAAATCTCCCATAAGGACAAGTGCTACAGATCCAGGGATTTCTCCAAATTGCCTATAGACCAACTCATCAGTCCTTACATCCTGACTGGGTGATTGGTAGTAGACACCCATTACAACATCTCCTTTGTTTTCTACCTGCCTAATCCTCATCTAGAGGCTCTCAACCACATTATCACGAAGGGCTGTACAGTCAAACCCTCCCTTACATACAGTGCAACTTCTCCACCTCACCTGCGCTGCCCGTCTGTCCTGAACAGCCTGTAGCCCTCCAACCCAGCACTCCAATCATGGGACGCATTCCACCAAGTCTTGCTGATAACAGTGATACCATAGCTCTGGGAACTGACCAATGCTTGCAGTTCAAGAAGTGTTCAGACAGTGCTGTTAGATACATCATTTAACTTTTAGGTTGCCCTATGTGGAGTCAGGAGTTGGACTTGATGATCATTGTGGGTCTCTTCCGTCTCAGGATGTTCTGTGGTTCAAGAAGAATGACAGTTTGCTTCCTAGTTCAGTTCTCTGTAGGTCTGCTGTAGGGTTGGCAACTTATATCTTAGTAACAAAATATTTGCCGTGTATCATGGATGTTGAAGTATCTCTGGAGAAGCTGTTAGTTGTGAGGAAGAACTAATGCCTTCCTTGCCTTGCTGACAAGGCCTTACAGACTGTGAGGAGGAGACTGCTGAAGCTGAAATTCTACTAATGTCAAAGCAGATCTTAAGGAGGCCACTGGTATATCACTGGTATACTCATCAGTATGTGCTATGGGCTTGGTGAAAACATGAGAAATGAAATGCTACCTGTGTCCCTTACTGTTTTGGTTGGTCTGAAGATTCACTCCAGTGTGTTGATGGTAAAGAAAGTATGGGGATTGTCTCATAGCTTTATTCTCCTTTGCTTTATTGAAGTTGGATTTACTGCTTAACATTTTTGGGTCCTTTTACAGTCATTTCATCCTCAAGTAATTCCTTTGTCTTGAGAATGCTTATAAGCTACTCCTAGGTAAAGGAGTGAGGGATATTGTTAGTTGAAGATGGCTTTGCTTGTACTTTTGAGTTTTAACAGGAAGAAGGAAGATACTCTGCTGGCAGAAAAAGTCCTGGGGGTCCTGGTGAGTATCACCTTGAACATGAGGCAGCAGTGTGCCCTGGGGGCAAAGATGGTGAATGGGGTCCTGGGCTGCATTAGACAAAGAATTGCCAGCAGGTAGAGAGGTGATCCTTCCTCCTTATTCAGCACTGGAGAGGCCCACACCTGGAGTGCTGTGCCCAGTGCTGGGCTTCTCGGTACAAGGGAGACATGGACATACTGGAGAGAGTTCAACAAAGGGTCATGAAGATGATGAGGGGCCTGGAGCATCTTAGGAAAGGCTGAGAGAGCTGAGAATGATCAGCCTGGAAAAGACTTGGGGGGACCTCATCAATGTATAAAAATACCTGAAGGGGGAGGGTGCAAAAAGGCTGGGGCCAGATTCTTTCCAGTGGTGCTCAGTGTCAGGACCAGAGTCAGTGGGCACACACTGAAACACAGGAGGTTCCCTCTGAACATCGGGAAGCACTTTTTTACTATAAGGATGACTGAACACTGGCACAGGTTGCCCACGGAGGTTGTGGAGTCTTCCTCCTTGAAGGTATTTAAAAGCTGTCTGGACACAGTCCTGGCCAACTTGCTCTAGGTGGCAAAGCTTGAGTAGGGGAGTTGGACCAGATGTTCTCCAGAGGTCTCTTCTAACCTCAACTGTTCTGTGATTTGGGATTATATATAGTGAATGTGTTGTTTATGGGATGAGTGTTTGGTGCTCAGAGCACTTTCATTGGACCATTGACTTTAAAAAAGTTTCTAGTGTTCACTGTTAGCATAGAATATGTCCTAAGGTTACAGACATTTTGAACAGCACTTACTGCTGTCCTTTCAAGTTTGTATAGCTAGTGGTTACGAGTCTGATGGAATATGGTTGAGGTTTTTTTACATACATATTTTTTTAAACTCACCAATATCCAAGGAATTGGACAAACTATTATTAAGCAGAAATTAGTAAATGGATCTTCAGGAATTTTACCATCTTGATAAGCAGCCAAGTATTCTGTTAAATAGTTTAGGGTTGCGAGTTTTTCATTTTAAGAAATGGTATCCTAGAATGTTTTTTTCAGGATGGAGACCTGTATTTCAGTCCATCAATATTTGTTTGACTGAAGTTTAAAAGCAGTAGTAGGTGCCACAGAAAATAACCTGTTGCTCAGCAAATGATGGTCTTACTACAATCCTGTCCTCAAAGTACTGCAATCAGGTGTTTCCCTTAATGAGAAGTAAAGTCAGTGCTCTTAGCAGTATTATTTTAACTAATCAGTGAAAAACTGGTTTCCATTTCTAATATTTTCTAAGCTATTAAACAATGACTTAAACTACTATTTATAATACTTTTACAAATGATACTTCATAGGTAAGGACGCTGTTCAATACTACTCACTGCATCTTACAAATTTCCAAGTTAATTATTAAGGTCAGTCTGTGGTTTACGGTTCCAAATATGTATTGTGCCATCTTTTGCCTTCAGTTTGAGTATAGGACTGTAGCTTAAATTGTTTACAAAGGGATTCTTAAAGTTAATAACCTTTCCTTCCTTCAGTGTAGTGTCACGTAAGTTAGGTAATATTGCAGGTTCTTTCATCTTCATGATGCATAATTTTAAAACATGGTTAGAAAAACTGATAGTGAACATGCGTGTTGCATGGATCCAATCTGAAATATTTTTTATTTTGTAACGTATGGCTTTCATGTGTACTTCTGTGGTGGATAATTAAAATATTTCCCAGAGAAATTCTAAATTATTTAGGTTTAAAAGACAAAAATATACATAGGACTGAAAGTTAAGGTTAGTAAAGGTGAAAACAATGAAAAATAAGGGGTTTAAAAAAAACCAGGAAGTGATTGAACTTGTACAGGTAAAGAAAGAAGCTGGACTGGGAATTGGCAGCTTGTGTTGGGGCAAAGGCAAAATACTAAAAGCCAAGGAAATTGACTTAGTCTGTGGAAACAAACAAACAAACAACCTTTCAGTGTTGTATGAACAGATCTATTGAGTTAAATTGAAAGAATCTAAGACCTTCAGTGTAAAGCATTCAGATTCAAAACCAAAGGTTAGAGCTGTTTGTGTAACTTGCACTTTGCCTTTCTTGCTTGTGTCTAACAGCACTGGTTACTGTTTTTTGCCACTGAGCTGTGTTTCTTTGTATGTGTGTAGAAGAGGGACAAAACAAGGCCTGCTGCTTAATGATGCTTTTTTAGTTTGTAGTTCTTGTTCTATTCTGTTACTTAAATAAATTAAAAAATGTCGAGGCTTTCTATTTGACATTAAAAAACCCCACCCTCTTAACATTTTTGCAACTTTCAGTAACTTTATGGAGGACTTACTGGCTGCGTAACTGTTACAATATGTTCATTTACAACTTTTAAAACTCCTTGCTAGCTAGAAGGACATGTAATGTGAGATAATTAAAACAATAGTATGACTAAAAGATATTTTCCTTTTCTTAAAATTTGTCCTTGTGTTCAAAACAATTTGATTCCTTAAGAGCGAGTGTAACATAGTGCTTATGTGAAGGAAACCTTTTAAATGTCTGCAGTATGTCAAGGTACTATTTCCCCACCTTTAATTAGTCATACCTGAAAAGGAGGGTTGTAACACAATGTGTAAGTACTTTAAATTCTGGTATCCTATTGAAAGGTATCAAACCAGCAAGTACTTTGATTAAATACAAAAGACCTTCATGAATATAGCCTTTTGCAGGAACCTTCTGTTCGTGGGAGAGGGTTTTTTCCCCCCTCACATACACCAATAAATTACTGATTAATAAGAGCTAATACCTTGGCCTACATAATGTCTCTGTCTGTATCCCTAGTCCATCACATCTAAAACTAAGTACCTACTGGGCTTTGCAATATATTCCTGTTTATCATATATTTGTTCAGAAAGGAGAAGGGTATTTCAGACATTTGGAATTAGCCTGTAATAGTAGATCTTAAAAAGGAAGAGGACATCTGACATGGAAGAGGACAGATCAAATTTTCATGAAGAACAATGAATTAGTTTTGTTACCAACATCACACAGAAAGTTCAGTGGTTCTCAGATGGCCATACTGGTGTTTGTAGAGGTTATCCTTTGCTAGTAAGTGTAGTTTTTCCATTGCTTCTTAAAGTAGCAAACAGGTTTGTAGTGTTCAAGGAAATAAAACTTTTGACTTTAAAGTTCTCTCTTTGCCTAGGTGTAAACATTATTGTAATTTTAGTTGATGACCAAAGCTATCTGTTTAGGGAGTGTCTAGTCTTAGAATTTTTGTATTAGTGTTGCTCTAGGCAAGATGAGTTGTAGAAATGACCTTTTACTATTGTGCTCAGTTTAATAAAGGCCAACACATTTTTGGGTCTACAGATTCTTCTCCAGATCTGAAACAGATCTGGTCTCTATTTGTGTGTAACCAGTTTCTGAGATGAAAGTTTCCCAATGTCAAAGGGAGATGCCCTTAATTATTGTAGTAATATAGAATTATCTGTTCTCTCTGTAAGGAATACAGTTAACATCTGTAACTTTTTTTTAATTATTATTCAGTTCAATAGACATACATTCAATTTGCTATAATAAAATTAGAAAAATATTGTGCCTTTGGTAAAGATGTGATCAGAATATGCAAATTTAAAGGTTCTTGGTCTTGGAGAGTGTTCACCTAAATTTCATGATCCTCCTGGGATTAGCCATCATTGCCATTTTTATTGTTGTTAAATAGTGAAATAGACTTTCAAATCAGAATTGCATTGAATAAAATTCGGGATTTGGGGAGTCTGGATGGGAGGGAATCAGTTGTGAAATGTACTTGCATCTGAGATAAGAAAAGTTCTTTTTCCTTTTCTTATTTTTGTTCTTATTTGCACATCAAGAAACTTGCTTCCAACCTTATAATTTTTGATTTTGTTGTAGAGGAGTCATGAGTCCCTTCCCTCCCCTCCCTCCCTCTTCCCCTCCCTTCTTCCTCTGCCCTCCCTTCCCCGTTGAAGGTAAACCTCTTGTGAGAATTGAAGAGGAAAAATGGAAAGTTAAGTTTTCGTTTATCAACAATTTCATTGTTTTAAAAGCTTTCTCTTATATTTTGGACTATTGTAGAACTCCTTTAGTGTGCTGGTTTAGGAACTGTATTATCTTAAAAGCTACTGTAATAGAAAAATCTCTATAATTTTTCTATTTTTGGTTTTACCACCACTTAATAACACCTATTTTGTTTTTATCTTATGCTTTTATGGTACTGGCTTTTTTGATAATGTAAAAAGACTAATTGTTGCAGCTCTGCTAAAGGTTTTGGACAAGCGATCAGTGATTTCAGGAGGCGGTAGGGGTCGGAATCTTTCAGTACTGTAGCTGTTGTGATCTTCTGGAGTGTGAGGTGTGGGAAGGAGGCATGTTCTTGGGAGACTTTGCCCATGGTGAAGCATGCAGTATAGGGTGGCAAAGCAACTGTGTGTGAGCATCTTTCAGGAAAAAGACAGCCCTTCTACTGTGTTCGGGAAACTAGGAAGTAGTCCACATTTCTAGTCCTGCCTCCAGGCCCTTTTTTTCCACTGAAGGAGCAAGGAGTTTGTTGCCAGAAAATTATCCAGTCTTGAAAACTATAAAGTGCTTGTATGTCGAGGCAGGAGGTCGGGAAGGGAATGTCTGAAGTGTAGAACACAAATTTGTGTGCTAATACTGTGGTGGTGCACATACTCAGTTTTGCATCTGATAGAACTGTGACAGTATTGTGGTAGTTTCAGGTAATACAGCACTAAATACGGATAAAGGCATGATCATGTAGTTGGATAGTTTGTTAATCTGAACCTGAAACATTTTTTAAAATGATTTTAAAGATTTCTTATCTGTAGGACTTTATACTCAAAGTTATATGGCCTTTCTTGTGTTTGTGTTTACGCTTTGTAATAAGGAAAAATAACTAATGTCAGTATTGTTATTTTCCCATGGCTCTCCGTAGAACTATTCCATAGAATCATAGAATTGGGTTGGAAGGGACCTTAAAGATCATCTAGTTTCAACCCCCTGCCATTGGCAGGGACACCTTCCACTAAACTGGGTTGCTCAAAACCACATTTATTATGTTAAATGCCATAGATTTTAGAGTTTCAGTTCACTTATTTCTTTCCCACCCTATACTTCTTCCTTCAACCTTTTGTACCTTTTTGGTTGGGGTGGATTGGGAAAATCTTGAATAATTAGCTTCCTTGTTTAAAAAAAAAAAATCTTTTGAGGAAGAGATTTTTCTGCATTTCTGTTCTTGTTTGGAAGATATGCTCAGATACAGGAAAAATAATATTTATGGCATTATGTTGATTTTTACCTAGCCAACTCATTTCTTACTTATACTTACAGTAAATTGAATTAAAGATGTTAATGAGGATGTTAGTAATATTTAGGCATTTTGCTCATCTGCTTACTTTTTCCTTGCTTAGGGCATTTATATGAATAGATCTCAAGTTTGCTTATTCTGGTTTTGGGCATTCAGGAAGACTTGATTCAACAGTGCTCATTCATGGTGTAATTTGTTCATGGTTGTTTTTTTTTCCTTATCCACCGTCTTCTATATTTTTTCTGGAACAGTGTCAGATTAGCAAGAGAATAACTCAATGGTCATTAAAGCACAATCAGTAAGCCCAAATATATTGTGATTGAGAGTAAATAATTTTAAATTGCAATTATATTTATTTTCTATTCTACCACAGCTTTATGGATGGCTTCTGAGTTCTTGCCTATGTCATTTTGTTTGTTTGGTTGTTTTTTTTTCTTGTTTGTTTGTTTGTTTTTTTTTTTTTAGTGTGTTGACTTTCTATAGGTAATTGGGAGTTTGTGTGTGTGTGTAGAAATACTCCCTTGATACTGTCTCAGTTTGCAGGTTTTCTGATTTAAAGTTAAATTGAAAAGCCACATTGTGTAACTTCTTGTTTCTGCACATTCTTCCTATATTTTAACATTCTTCCTGTATTTTAACTGTTCCATGTGGTAGGATTTTCCATCCATTGTGAATTGGTACCACCCGTAATTAGACCCTACTGTCTTAAACTTGCTACGATTCTTTTTGTTTTATTCCTGGCTTGACTCCTGTGGTATCATATGAGTAATGAAAGGACTTTCTGTGTTGGTGGTTGTATTCTTCTACATCCGAGTTGCTTGGTTCTTCATGAAAATTCTCCTCAATTAATGATTCAAACCATCGATTTATAAATATGTGTTTGCTGCTGCAGCGATACTTTTTAGCTTTCAACTTCACAAGAAATGCCATCATTTATTTCAATGTAGCACGACAGTAAATCTCAACCAGGTGCATTCATTACCAAATGGGCAATGTAATTTAAAATGTATCTGCTTAAATTTCATAAGTAAATCATCTATGAAAGACTAGTGTGTTGGTCTTAGTTCTGATGTGTAAATAGCATTTTGAATTTGATAGAAAATTCTTCACAGAAGTGTAAATTTATAAATGCTGTTATCGTTAACTAGACTTGTCTTCCATGAAACTGTTGATTCACATGAATTATGGAATGATCCCTTAATTTTTTTTAGTAGTCTAATATGTCAGCCATTCTGTGGTTTTGCTAGGGTTTTATTTTGTCTTAATTGATCTGTAGTTACCCAAAATAATCTATATGATTGAAGCAATATTAATTTCTAAAAAATCTGTTATAGGGGTTAATAAATAGATTGTACTTTTCCAGTTGATGTAATGGTTTTGTGTGATGAGGATGGTTTACACCAGGGGTCCTCAAACTTTTTAACCAGGGGGCCGGCGCGCAGATGCAGTGGCAGGCAGTCATCTGCGGCTGCTTGGTTTCCCCCCCAACCCCCGGCGGGGGGGTCTGTAAATACCAGGGGCCAGATTGTGGACCCTTGGGGGCTGTATCTGGCCCGTGGGCCATAGTTTGAGGACCCCTGGTTTAGACAGAAGCATTGTGATAACTGTGATCTTTACGTGGCTCTCAAGACTCTCTCTTAATTCATTTTTGGTCCAGGAATTTAGGGGAGGGGGTGTTGTATGTGTTAGTGAAACAATTCTGAAAGTAAAGCTTCATGTCCTTTAGACCAATTAAGGTTAATCTAGAACTTGAATAAAGAGGTGTAGCAAGTTCGTATTTGGGAATGTGTGGTGACTGCAGCCCTGTGAGAATTAATGCCATGATTTTCAGGAAGATTATAAGGATGGTGACTCTTATATTGTATGTAATCCTCTTTTTAAGATTATCTAGAGATAACCTCAAATATTTTAACCCTTAACATATTCAGTAGCTAAACTGGGCATTTATTTTGAGTAGCAAGAAAAAGGGATTTAGGGCTGAGGAAAAAAAGTGTGTGCATGATGCAAGAAAGCAGTAAATAGTGCCTGTAGGACATAGTGTTCCCTTGCCCATTAATGGTTAGGGCTTGCATTATTTGAAATAAAACTTAAAAAAATCATTTATTAAAAAAACAAAACAACACACCCCATCTTCCAGTGCTTCTTCACCACCTGTTTTTATTTCTCATATATACTTCCTTACAAATTAGGTTAAGTACTGGTATTTTGCTTTTGATGTTATCTCTTGTTCTGCAAATGTCTCAATCCTCCAAATGAATATCATCACTTCACTTCCTGTAATTGCAATCCCATCCCTTCCTTCACCAAGCTCGGACAACTTTAGTTGAAGTTTGGTTATTTTTGGCCATGCAGAGAGAGTTTCTTTGGCTTATGAAGACAGAGGCTCCTACTCCTTGAAACTTCCATTTTTTCAGTATTTGAAGAATTTCTAGTTGTAGAACTCTTAAAAATCTTTCTCATCTTATGAAAATTTGTGCTTCTAATGAGGCATTAGAGTGGTGGTATAATCCCAGCCTAGTACAAGTCTGTCAGTCCCTCTGTGTGACTTCTTTACTGTCCCTGCTTAGTTTCATACAGTATGTGCTTGTTGTCTCTGCTGCAACCTTGCCCCCAGAAACATGAGATTTTTGGAAACATCTATCAACACTATTCTTTTAATTCAGTAGTCTTTATTTTTGATTTCTGCATGTTCCTGATATATTTATAGATGATGAGCAAATTTACTTCCATTCTTTATTAGACTACTCGTGCATTGTCTTTATTCTCCCAGTAGTGCTGTTCATGTCCTGTCCTTTTCTTGAGTATGACAATCAGTACTAGTACCTTACATAATGTCACTAACGCTGTTTTTATCACTACTGCAAACAATTCATATGATAAATAGGGTTGTCATCCTGTGTCCCATCCCCCTCCACCCCCTATGGCTACATCATGGTAGTAATTTTCTTATCAAAGGCTGAGGGGCTATGTTCTGGATCATGCTTCTCTTCTTCAATTGTGCAGCAACGGTTGTCATGTATCCTTACTAGCTTGCAGGGAGTAATAGGTGCCCAAGGCTCTAGATAAGATCCTTAATTTTGTACAATGTAACTTGGCCAATTTTTCTTCTTGAAGGCTTTGTTTACCCAGGAGAAAGACACATTTGACTGGGAGCGAGTTGTGACCCAATGTGCATCGGGCAGTGAAGGCTTTGGATTTTTTGTTTCTTTGTTTTTTTTAAGTAATACCATAAGAGTAACTTTCTGGATCTTGAATGAAAACTACAAACTCCATGATGTGAGCAGGCTTGCACCAGACCAACCAACCTGCATCACAGCTGATGGGACAATAACCTGTTAACTTTATTTAAAAATGTCGGTAGTGGAGTTTGGATAATCAGGGATGAAAATAACTGGTGACTGAAGCTTAAATAATTGTTATTTACATATTCCTGAAAAAAACATTACTGGAAAAACCAATTGATTAGTTTCCTTCTTTTGACTCGGAGAAATTTTAATGTGTCCTTCTCCCTTAATTCCTAACCAGTTCCTCATTCCTAACCAGTTAAACAAGGGTGGGAGGACTGCAGCTTTGGAATATTTGGAACATGATGAGACCAGAATCAGTCAGTTCAACTAATTTGCTCTGTTCAGTAAAACCCTTATGGATATAACGTATGACATAACACTTTCTTCATGTATTGTTGATAAAAAGTTATGTTTATTTAAAAGATTTTTTTTGCACTTTCACATTTTTTAGTTTGTTTTTCTAAATACTATTTGACATACATGTTAATGTAGTATTTTGCTTGCAACATACTAAACATACGGAATTGTAGTAATTGCTGTGTAAATGTACCTTGGGGTACCATATTGGCAAGAATATAAGAAAGACTTCTGTTACAGAAGGATGTTCATTTTACAGGGCAGAAACAGAACATGGGGGCACTCTTGATGTGGGAGGCAGTCATGTAGTTATTGCAGAAACATGCAGCCCCAAGCCTAACTTTGTTTCTTCTCCACCCTGTTCGGATGTCCCTGGCATTCTAGTAATTTTTCCCAGGCATCATGGTAATTTTTTCCTTCAAGGGGAAAGACGCAAAGCTAAGTGTAGTGAATTATCACTTCCCTGTTACCAGTAGCTTAACAAACGGGGGTTTGCCAAATGCAGTTAGCAGCTTAGTCAGAAGCAGAGCCAGAAACTCAGGGTAGGGCAGGTGGTGTGCCTTGCAGATAAATCAGCACTGAAAACCTGAGGAGATTAGGCAATGTGCTGTCTACCTGAGGACTTTGACACAGTTCATTTCTCTATTTATTTTACTTTGTGCATGATATGAGTAGAGATTAAAAAAATCCACAAAACCCAACCAACCAAATAAAACCAAATAACTCCCCTAGCGTTTTAGATCTATGCAGGTTGAACAGTAGGTGGAAAAAAAGCTTAGTAAAAATTATTGCAATTTGTCAGTTACAAAAGTATGCCTAAAATATTTTTTTTAATGTATGATTAGAACTAGATTGCAGATCTTGGTTTCTTGTGAAGAATTTGACTTTACTTGCCACAGAACTGATTGCATGTGTTGCTCCTTTGATGTCTTCTATCTCAGCGGCCTCCAAAATGAGGTGTACAAGACCATCCATTGAGGTGTGGAAATAAAATATTAGGGTTTGTATTTTATCTGAAAGATAAGAAAGAAATCAACCTCATATTGACACTGGCACCCTCACTTGGTCCTGTGTCATGTATAGTTGGTGAGGTGTCCTGAGGGCAGACTTAGAATTCCAGAGTGTGAAGGGGTCACAGCAGTGCCTTCACTTGTTCTTTCACTTTCAGTATATTGCAATGTATGCAGTTTACATGTGTCCAGTTAGGTGGATTTATGGATTATATTTAGTTTTAACTAAACTGACCCTCATAAAATGGGCAAGTAACTTAAAAAAATTCCTGCAAAGAGACCATGGATTGAAGTGAATACTAATAATGTGAACAATAAGAACATGGCAGAGCTGATGTTTCTCCTACTCTAGCATGAGCTCCTAGCCAGATGCAATATGAGGTAAAAACAATGGCAATTAGATCTGACAATATGTTGGCAAAAAAAATATTGAGTTTATCAAGAAGGCAATTTGAAATATGGATATACATCCACTAGAATTAATGCTGAACCTCGCCCTACGAGAATATTGTACCTTGAAATATCAGCTAATGATAGTATGAATCCATCACAATTAGCAAGGCATTGAAAAAAACAGCTATCCAGAACATGAAGACAAACCTCCATGATTTTTTTCAGCAATGTTTAAAGTCCTGTGATACTCGGTCCAGTACTTGAAGATTTCACTAACTTAATGATGGATCTTTAGAAGCCTCTTTTGAGGTTTCTCAATAGCAAAAGACATAGAAGCCACAAATTATTGGAGAAACACTTGATCTTCCTCGCTGTAAGAATATCTGAAATAATACATGGGAAAGAATATGGTTACAAGCAGACATGCATTCCTTTGTCAGCAGATACTGTTGAAAGATGTCTAGAACAGATTGCCAGAGATCTGAAGAAATAAATATTAGAAAAATTTACAGTGTGGGAGGCTTGAGGCTTGCTATACAGTTGGATGAAAGTATAGATGCTTGTAATGTGGCTCAGCTTATGGTAGTTGCTAGGTTCTGTGTTGTTAATGAAATACACAAAGAACTAAGTCACTAAGGAAAGATGTACCAGAGAAGATATATTCTTAACAGTAAATGACTTCTTTAATAACAACATTTGTTGGGTTGTTTGTTATTTTTTTAAATGGAAAAACTGCAAATGTACGTACTGATGGATTGCTTTGAAGGTAAAAAGGATTCTGGGGTGAAGTTACAAGGAGAGCAGCACACGTGGAACACATTCACTGCGTCATGCATAAGCAAACATCAAGGAAGTTGGAGCACGAAGTGCGGCAAGATGTCATCATTGTGGTTAATTGTGTAAAAACAGGGCCTTTAAATAGCAGAATCTTTATAATTTTTAATGACATGGGGAGTGACCAGGAAAATCTTTTGTAGCATGCAGAAGTTTGGTGGTTGTCATGGGAAAGTGCTTAGAAGAACTGTAAAAGTTAAAGATTAATTCTGCGTATTTCTTTCACAAAAAGACGAGTGTTCTGAATTTGCTGATGTGGTCTGTGATGACAGGTGGTTGTCAGCAGTATGCTGACTAACAGGTATTTTAAAAAAAAATAAAGACACTATCCATTCAAGGTGAAGGTGATGCCAATGGGCAAAAAGGTGACTTCTTTTTAAAAGAAACTCATGCTATGGATAGAACATTTTGAAAATGGATATTTTCTGGATTTTGTTGCCAGAAAAGATGTGTGACACCCACAAGAACTCTAATATCTGTACACTTAAACTGTGTAACAGAATTTCCTTACCTGTTTCAAGTCTTCCAGTTGAAGAGTTTCAGAGGGTTTTGAACCGTTTGTTAAAAATATCAAAATGCATGATCTTCTATTAGTTTGCAGTAATAGCTGATTGATATCAGGCAGATGGAAATTTCCTGACCACATTTCAAGAATAAACTTTGTATGTAGCAAGTCCAGCCAGTGATGTACTTTCATTTTGATGTACACATCATTGTTAATTGTCTTTTCCAGCTCTGAGAGCCATTAAAACCAAATACTGAGACATACTGAATTTAGAACTAGACCTTCAGATGACTGTATTACAAAGTGTTAAGCCAACATTTTTAAAATGAAGCATATTTAGTCACATGGCTCTCAGAAAGAAAAAAATATTTCTAGTGAGAGCAAAAATATTTTTTTCACCATTAATTAAACGGTAAATAAAATACCGTTTATCTTCAGCTCATCCTTCTTAATTTATATTTTTATGTTTTATAATGTACAAAATACAGTAGTACAGTAATACCTATATATAATTTCTAAATATACACATATTAGGGGGTGCATGCTCAAAAATCTTTTACTGATAGAGATGCATGATCAAAAAGATTTGGTGACTTTACTGTTACCATATTATTATCAATACCAATTAATGTTCACAGAAATAATTATATGGAAGTTCATTCGGGTCCTGGAAAGTATACTTTAAATGTATGTATTCTTTTCTCATGAAAAATAGTTGTCTGCTAGAGAATATTTTACTTCTAGCTTTCTTTCAGGTGTAGTAATTCAGGAGGACACGAGTGATGTTTGTCCGCATGTCCTTCAAGTACTGGGATGTCCCAGATAAGATCAGAGCCACACAATTTTAGCCATGGAATGATAAGATGGGGTGGTCCTATTACTGTCTCAATAGGTGAGGGAAGTGATTTGTGGATGGACAACAGTGGTATAGAAAGCTGATTGCAAATCTAGGGATAGAATTCAAATGTTTTTTGTCTGAATCAAGTTATTGCTTGAGTGTATTGTTCTGGGAATGACTTGATTTTCAAGCATGTAAATGTTTTGGATGTTTTGTTCATTTGAAGTTCTTGGTGCTTAGCACATCTGAAATCAGACCATAAGCATACCTTCTGGAGATAGGAATATTGATAATATCACAGCTGAATTTTTTTTTGCCTTGCACAGTTGTTCTAAACTATGTGAATGTATGTATTACTGAAGTGTCTTGGCATCCTCAAAGGTAACGTCGGACAAATTTCAAAAGTAATTGTTTTTTTTTTTTAACTAGTGTTCTGAAAATAATGCATTCTGCCATACCTAAGTAACATTTGGTAACTTGCTGATTAGTTGAGCATTTTAGTTAATAGTTGGAACTAACATGCAGAGATAAGTCTTTTCAATAAGCTACCTGTGTTTTTTTTTTTTTTTTTTTAGGCTAAAGCCTAAACCTCTGACATGGCCACAGCCTCACCAAGATCTGATACAAGTAACAACCATAATGGAAGATTACAGATGCAAGTAACAGGCAAGTAGTGATTTGTATCATGGTGATTTTTACAGGAAAACATATGTATTCATAAAAGCAGTTTTTGAAATGAGTGTAGAAAATGGATCGGTATTGTTAATATTTTAACTAATAACTCAAATGTTAAAAGTTAAGAACATGACTATAATATATGTAGATGAATTAAAGCTAGGTAGAGGTTATACAGTGAGTTGGATGACAGGGTTTAACGATCTCTTCAAATTAAGAAAAAATGAGATTGAGTACAACAGTAGGGACAAATGGAAGGAATTTTGCTTGGGAATAAATAATTATTGGCACATATTCTATAGAGGGAACACATATTGCTGAAATTCTACAAAAAAGATGGGCAGTTGAATGAAGTCCAAGCTGAAAATGGGTACAACGTTATAGTGAAGTTGGAGGAGGACTGGAGGAAATCACAAAATCTGCTAGCCCTTCAAAAGGTTGTCTTTGATTACCTGTATCAGGTAAACATCTGTTGAGAATAATACAGGTATCCCGTATTAACCTTGGGTGCAGCAGGTTGGATTACACAGCCATATGGAATAATTCAGGTTGGAAGGGATATTTGGGGATTCCCTAGTCCGCTCTTTTGCTGAAGGCAGGGCTGCCTTTGAAATTGAATCAGGTCGCTAAGGGTATTGTCCAGTTGAATTTTCAGTATCTCAAAGGTTGTAGATTACCTTTTTTCCTGGGCAGATTGTTCTAGTGGTAAACCACATCAACGTGGAAGTGTTTTTCCTTCTATCCAATTGGAATTTACTGTGTTGCATCTCATGACTGTTCACATTTTTCTTGTTGCATAATTCGAGGCAGAATTCAGCAATCTCAATATCTGCTGGAAGGGAAACATGGTGGGCTACAAGCAATTCTGGAAATTTCTGATTATGTTGGGGACATATTCAGTAGATGTTGAACAGATGTTACGCATTTTGCTACTCATGGGTAAGAACTGGTGAGGGATGTGACAACTGGTGTCAATCTTAGTTGCTCTTTCTGTGGAATGGCAGAGCAGAACAAAGACTTGTAGTCCTAAGATAAGCAAAATGCATGTAGGTAAACAAGTTTGATAGCTAATTATGACAGTGTTACAGTATCTAAAAGTAGTAATGTTACCAGCAAGTAGTTCGATGTTGTGCATAAATATATATATACATAAATGTATAAGTGTGAATGTATGTATGTAAGTATTATTTTACCATTGATAAATAATTTGCACTTTCCAGGGATCTTACGAAATCTGGGAACCCTGTAAGAATGAATGCATGGCCACGAATATATTAAGGCTATTTTGAACAAAAATTGGAAAGCACATGAGTAAGATACTATGTCTTAAAAAAAGCTGCATCTCAAGAAAGATGTATCATGCTGGATGGTCCAAAGATGGCCAGGTCATCTGGTAAAAAATACATTGCTGCGGAGTCCCCCAAATAGATATTTTATCTAATCTGATAAGAGAGGAACCTTAAAACTGATTAACCCAGTTTAAGGATTAAATAACTTGATAAAGTGATGAATCATCAAAACTGGCAATAACTAACAGCATAGATGGAGCCACCTGTAGATTGAATATGTGTAACTGTAGCAAACTGTTACACAAATGACCCGTAACTTCAGATCTGTGTATGCAGAAGTGATCATTTTGGTATCCTGTACTGTACTGCTCCTTCCATAAGTAGTCTTCTATTTTTGTGGCACTGGAGCTTCTGTTGACTTCAAAAGATCTGGTTCAAGGATCAAAGTAGGAAGAAATTTGTGCAATTTTTAGGATTAGTTTTCTGAAGGTTTAATTCTCTAAAGGTCTTCATTGCAAGATCAGGGGAATGCCAGTGGCACTACAGGGAAAGAAATGGGAGACGAGTGTGGTACTGTAGTGCTGCTGACCTGCACTGGGTTATGCTGAGATGAGTTTATGCTGCTTTAGAGTCTAGACTTACGTTTCAGACACTATAATTAAAAAGCACATTTATAAAGGCAGCAACTAATGTATACACAGTTTGTAGACAAGGAAATTCATGTGAAGCAGTAAGAGACTTGTTTGGATTTATACAGTTACAGCATGTTGCCAACAAGTTTTGCCATCAGTATTTTTTCAAATATATTTTACCAATCTATCTTGTCTTGTTAGGTCTTTGTGAAGTCTTTTGCAGGTGTTTGTTACTTAGGACTTCGTTTAAAAAAATTAGGACTAACAAAAAAAAATTATAATGGTCTCCTTTCATGTTTGGGGACTCAAAACCTAATGACCTAAAACATAATCAGATAAAAGGGGGAAAACTAAAAGGAAGCTTGAATATTATGACTAAATACCTGTATTTTATCAAATGTTGCAGTTGCTTTTAGAAAGTAAAATATGGAGGAAAAAATGTGGAAGAACCAGAGGTTCTTAAAGGTTAAAAATATATCATGATTTCAGATGAAAAAATATGACGTGTGGAATGAAAAAATAAGACGTGTTTAGACTTCTACTTGTAATGTTACCAAAAGTGCATTTTCCTTTTATGACATGTGACACATGACTTAGACTGGACTTTTTAAGTATGAGGGCGTTAAGTGTGCACCTTTTGACTGAAATTAAGTAAAAGTCCATGGCTGTTGTGTTTAGAATCTTGGACACTTGCATCCCACTAACTTTTAGGTAACTAATGTATATGTCTCAGAAATTCTGTAATCCAGAAACACATGACAGACCTTTTTTGTCTGCCTTTCAGACAGTTTAGTTACCATACAGAAAAGTAAGTGGAAGTTATTTGCTAATGCAAAAATAACAGGGGCAGGATTATTTCCAAGTGGCTGAAAATACTCGGCTTTGCTATAGTTTGAAAGTGAAGGGAAAGAGAATCATGCGGAAGTGTGGAAGGAATGAGAGAAAAGGCATAGCCAGCAGGTAGGTACAGCTGTGAGTCCACTGATGTGGTCTTCTGAAGACAACATCTGCCTGAAATAGAATTTAAAATGTTGGCAGTTAGGCTGCTGCTGGGTTTTATAGTGACTTCCTCAGCTGAGCAAGGAAGTGAGAGAACAGATTTATTTTCAGGAACACTGAGAACCTTGTCAGCGATTAGGAGGTAAAAGATAGCTTCTTCAGTCATTTGCTATTTCTTAATTGTTGAGTATTTAGCTGGAACCTTTAAGTTCATCCACAGAGCTATTTAGGGGAAATTCGAGAGCTGTTTTCTTACTTTTAACAAACTGATGTGTTACACCACAGATTAACCACACAGGTAATACCAAGAAGGAAATTTAGCTCTGTATACAGGCTTTGCTATACAGGGACACTTTGAAATAGGCCTGAACTGCATATGCTTTCATAACTACACACAATTTTTTTTTTAAAAAAAAAAGTTTGCCTGATAATCTCTCAAACGTATCATACTTAGGTATTTTTCAGTTAAGGGAAGAGTAGGAAGAACAATAAGAAATTACACAAAAGAACCCACATGATTTTCAGTGTTTATGTCTGAAATAATTGTGCTGTCTCTCCAACCCATCCTGCTGGTACGTGGTGAAGAGAAATGCTGCAATTGTTTTCAACTGTCTGACAAAGTAGCTTTTGAAAAGAAAAGCTACCATTTTAGCATTGACCTCTTTATATCCAGCAGAAGTAGAAAGGATGAGGAATAACGTTGCCATGCTGTGTTTCATACATTTTGTAGGCAGTATGTTTTCTGTTTTTTCAGCAACAATATGCTGTCGTAGATAAAACAATGTATTTTATTAGTTTCTAGTGCTAAACTGAAACGGAAAAAGAATTGGTTTGGAACAACTTTCTACACAGAATTAACTGCAGATGGAGAAATTAAGAAAACAGCAAAATCAAGTAGTTCTTCAAATCCAAAATGGGATGAGCAGCTGACAGTGTAAGTAGCTTTTTCAGGTTTTTTATACTATTTATTAGGCAGATATTGCAGGCAAATATTTACTAAGCTTGGATGCCTACGTTGTTTTCTCTGGCTGTTGATGATTAAATGCAGACATAAGATAATATTTATTTCAAATGAAATATTTTTTCTGAATTCTTACAATGTTTTGAGAATACTTTTTGTACAGTGTTCCTTGCATACAGTTGCTATACATGGTATACTCTTGATATTTGTTAGCGCTGTAGACCATTCAAGTTTGATTCCTCTATAGAAGTTGTTAATAATAAAATACTATGACATAGTAAAAAAGCTATGTCATTCTCAACTTTAAAAGGAAAATAATCTCAGCTGGATAAGTAGTAGTTATGAGGAAGGTCACTTCTTTCTTTAAATTTCCTGGTGAAGGCATACAAACATGAAAGCAGTTTACTGCAAAGTGACAAACAAAATTTATCATAACGTTTGACCTTTTTAATCTTCTTGTGATTTAATTTGGTTTAACTATGCTATGGGTGTAGATATACCTAAACATGACTCTATGAAGAGCTAGCAATCTTGCACCGTGCAGTTGGCTAGAATGCCTTATTATACATGCAAGATTGTACTGCTCCCAATTTGTGTCTGGAAACGGCATAGTTACTATCAAGTGGAATTGAGCCTGGGCCAGTACATTTTACAGCACCTGACTTGTCTGTGCAGTAGCCAGCTTCGTTAGTGCCACGCCAGGTTCCTATAACTAACAGTGCTGGAGCGTGGGGAGTACTACAACATACTTAGCTTTGGGGAAGTGTTTGCCTGGGAACACCTACTTATTAGCTCCAAACCTGGGCTGAATGAACCGAGTATTCCTTTGTGATGTTTCTGAATGTTTCAGGTTCAGTAGAGTTTATTAGCCCTTTGCAGGGTCGCAAAAGAGAATACTGTAGTCTTGGACCTGATGATGATTTCCAGGAGTTATTACTAGTTCAAGTACAGAGTTCTCGGTATATTCACAGAGACCAGAGTTTCTGTTGAGGAGGCAGATTCGATTTGTCAGGATTTGGTGAGCTGGTAGAAACAAGGTAATCTGCCATGCACGCTACAGCAAAGCAGACTCGTTCCATCATCCGTATTACTTAGGATCTTACCCTTAGGTATATAAGGTGTTCTGGCCCCCTCGTCCTCTGGCTATTGTAATAGTATTGTTGTTTTAGTTGCCCAGTCTGAGGATAAGTGGATCCTCTCGTTTACCAAACTACCCTCTCTTCCATGAATATGCATGAGCACCAGCAATATATTCTGTATTTGTAGGTGGTGTGTGGGTTTTTGGGGGGGTTTTGTTTGTTTTTTTTTCCCATTTACTTTTAGAGCTGGTCTTTCAGTAAGACTTCCATTAGAAGGCAGCCTAATCAAAAGGCAAACATAAATTTTCTCAGGGGTTTCAGCAAAAATGATGCACATTGTCCAACACACTCAAGTGACTATTACTATAAAGCTAGCTCGATTGTTGGGATCGTGGGATTGTCTTTAGTATTGTTTTCATCAATGCTGATATAACTGTCCATATTGAGTAGTGATGGATATGTGGCCTTTGACTTTTTGCACTGCATTTTTCACAGCCAGGAGCACTCTTGCAGTACTAGAACCTGTACTACTAAACTTGCTCTCCAGGACCTAGCATAGCTTCCCGTTTTCCTTCTTGAGCAGGGGAGAGATCACTGCCAAAGGTTATCATAATATTACTGTAATTTGGTACTTTACCTTTCTGCTTCCCTCCAATTTTTACTTTAGCTACATCATTTGATATTTTCCCCTCTGATTTCTGTGAGTATGCATTATGGTTTTATATATACTTGTGGATTCACAAATAGTGTTTTATAAACATTTTCATGGCACGCTGATGCCTATTAAGTGAGTTCTTCCTGCTTGCAAGTAGCTGATTGGTTGCTTTTTCCTTTTTTTTTTTTAAATAGTATTTTTCTTTCTAGTGACAGACAAGTATACTTACCACCTTTTTGTTCACATTTAATAATGTGAGTGTTTGGTTAGAATTCTGGAATAGTGAGGAATAGGGAAAATATGTCTTTCATAAAGTAAGATATGTTTTATATAACTGAGATTTGAGTGTAGTGTGGGTTATTCTGATACTCTTCAAATTCCTTATGTTATCATAGTAATGCACTTTAAGTGTGATCTTACGTATAAATATCATAGTGTTTGCAGTTCTTAGTTAAAAATTTCCCCTTGCAGTACAAAAACTTCTTTCAGTTAATTAGTATGAAGAAATCCAACAAATATGAGAAAGTGAATTAAGTTCAAATACTCCTAGTAGCAAGAACAAATACTTTAAAATCTGTATATATCTCTTAAAAAATGTATTTTATATGCAGGAATGTGACTCCACAGACTACGCTGGAATTTAGAGTGTGGAGCCATCACACTTTAAAAGCAGATGCTTTATTAGGAAGAGCCACTGTAGACTTGAGACAAGCTTTGGAAATACACAATAGAAAATGTAAGTTATCATGAAGGATATTTTGAGTAAAGTAGAATTATTATTACTAATTATACATCAAACTGTCAACTAGACTACTAACCGTACGTGAAATTACAACTGACTTTCAGTTGATGTCTTTACTCATCTCTTCTAGAGATGTCGGTGCTATCTAAAGCAATTTAAATGTAACAATGGGATATAATAATTTTGAAACAAACAATAGAGTATGAGTTAATTAAGTAAAAGCAGAAGTGACTAAATACGGTGTTTTGTGGCAATCTAGTAACTATTTTGCTAGAAGATCTGTTTTAGACTTGGTAAAAAAAAAAGTCTAAACTTTCAGAAAAGCCATCTATGTGATTTTTTTTCATGTTTTCCTTCTCTGGAATCACTAATAGAAAGGTTGTATATCTTTCCCTCATAATTTAGCTGCTCAGAGTGCAGTAAGAACCACTGATTAATGTGAAACATTTGAGAACTTCCTTAGAGTACATGAGAGGTTGTTGTGTTCTATGTAACTTCTAATTTTAACTGTCTTTAATAGAATTAAAATGGGTCTTCTTTATCTAATTTGCTTTTTAAACTTTTTTTCGTTAGTACAAGAAGATGGTGAATCCACACTTTAAATTCCACTCCAGAGTGGCAGTAGAATTCCAGCTAAAACAATCTCTAACCTTTCTCGCAAGTTAGATATATAAACCTAAGAGCTCCGTTTGGGGAGGTGGGGGAAAAGGAGAGCTGGAATAAAGCTTCATTTTTCTGATTCTTACAGAAAATTGAAACAGAATCTAAAATCAGGTGGGCTTTTTTAGCAGTGTTATAAAGTTTCTGCCCCAAAGTCCATAATTAAGCAGGAAAACTGCTTCTTTTTTAAATTAAAAAAAGTATATCAGAAGAAACTGGGTTGTAATAATGATTAAAAAAAAAAGTTTAATTTTTATTATCAAGATCCAGAGGATGTAGGATCCAACAACTTTGCAAATTCTTTCTGGGAATGGTTGACTGACTTAGCCGTACATTGCACCAAAGTAATTTATGTGCAGTGTTTCTGATTTGGGCAAGTCAGCAGTTTGATATACATTAGACTATCCAATAATTCAGTGGTAGAATAATCTGATTGTTGTTTTTCAGTCACTCAGTTATTGATACCTCATCTAAAATACAGCACTGAATGGCTCTTCAGTGAATAAAATGTGAAGGGGAAGTTCTCTAAAGGCAGAACCTTTAGAATTGGTGTTGTTACTTTCTCTCACTAACCACCACCAGTATTGAATTGCTGCCCACACCCCTTCCAGCTTTCTTGCCAGCTCAGTTGGACCACAGCCAACTGTTGATCTGGGTTGGAGGCATAACCTGTTAAAATAGCAGAAGCTAAACCCATCACCCTTTGCAGAAATGATGATTTACAAGTATGTTAATTTAACAACTCAGTGGTAGGCTAGTTTCTTTGTTCTTTCAGGTAGTACCATTTTCCAAAATGCAGATTGCAAAATCATTAATTCTGTAGATTTGCAAGCTTTGTGCTTGCTCCAGCAACTTGAAGTACTTTGAAATTCTTTCTAATATAGCAGTGGGTGTCTGCTGGTAACTGCTGCCCAACTACATTGTTGAACCTGCTCTTTAAAGTAACAGTTTAGATGGTATCTGGCAGTAGCTTATGGTAGCCTTCCCAATTTTAATGTTTATTGTTCATTTATGATATGTGTTAAGAATGGAAAAAAAAAAAAAGGAAATGCTAGTTTAATACATGGCAGTGCACAGTAAGCTTTAACTTGGAATGCTATCATATGGAGTGAAATATGGTGGTAGATCTTGAAAGATTAATCTTATAATCTGAGACCGCAACTACTAAAAGGCCTTAACCATTTAAACCTGATTAACGTGAACTCATGGCTGACTGTGTTTGGATTTATGACATGTAGCTTTTACTGCTGTACTAGTAATAGTTTATTTAGAGATAATTATGCAGCATCCACAGCATGTTTTACTTGTGGATTATGTATATATCTCTACAAGTATGTGCATTGCTTATCAGTCATACTGAATTCTTTAACTGCACCACATATACATTTTTTTGTATATCTCAAAATTTCTTTTGGTAAAGATATCTTCTGATTTCATTTTTGATAACTCAAGTAATCTCCTTTGTTACTGTTTAATCATGGAGTTGGGATCTATGAAAATGCTAGTAAGGATTTACTAAAAATAATTTTTAAAACTGAGGAAGAAGTCTAAGCCGTCCTTGTATTTATTTCTTCCTCAAAGTGATGTTCTTTTCAGTGGTCTCTTAGAATTAGTTTTGGAAGGTGATATGAGAAATGAACATAAGCTGTGGTTGTAGACTGAGGTTCCCAGTCATTTGCAAAATTTGGATGTGTAGTTCAGAAGTTGTTTGACTTTAAGCTGTCTCATGTTACGTAAGTAGTGCATAATTTCAAAAGGGCTCAGTGGAAACAGCAAACCTGGGAAATCATTAATAATAAAGTACTGAAACCATGTGGATCCTATAGCATACCTATAGAATATACTCTGTAAATGGCCAATTTATTTTTCCAATAAACTGTGCTTTTACCCACAGAAGATATAAATTTACACAGCTCCTTAGTGATTTCTATGTTGGTTTGAATCATCTGAGTATCTCTCACGTTCAGTTTTGTACAACTAAATACATGTATCTCGTTTTTGTGTTGAAAATATCTTTTAATGTTTTTTAGAATTTAACCTTTTATCCCTTCTCTCCTTCTCTCCCCCTATCCACCCCAACTCCATTTTTAGTGGAGAAGGTGAAAGAACAGTTGAAACTCTCTTTGGAAAACAAGAGTGGCATGGTGCAAACAGGTGAACTGACAGTTGTGCTGGATGGTTTGGTTGTTGAACAAGAATCTCTTACAAATCTCAGTTCATCAGCAACCAGTAAGTTAAAATAATTAAGTCGGATGGTAATATTTTGATTAAGGTTTCAAACAGACATAATAGAGTATTTCTGTTGAATTTGTTTCTTATTGTTCAGTAGAAGTTCAGCAAAATGGGGAGGCTGTGCATGAAAGCAGAGACGCTGCATCAAGAAGTACATCCAGGTAGGAATTTACTTTTGTGTTTATGCTATATGAAGTATATTAGCAAATTTATCAGTTGAAATGTTTGGCTTGTGTCTTTTTTTTTTTTTTTTTTTTTAAATGCGATGGATTTTAAATTATGTTGCCACAGATTTTAGGAATATTACTTGTATGATAATTACATAAATTAGCTTGAGAGGAATTAAATTTACAACTCTGTTCTTCCTCTTCTGGCAAAGTCTGTTCTCCACTCTCTACTTTGTCATTGCCTCTTAGATGTGTAGGCCTCTGAACATAAAAATTTGGCGGACTGGAAGCCTACTAAATGCTGCGGCAGCAGAGATTAGGGGAGGAGTGGTTCAGTGGTGTGGGTTTTTTTTTTTTTTTGTACTTCATTCGTTTCCTTCTGCTGTTTAGGAACCATTTCTGTTCATGTCATACAACTTGTTGCAACATACCATCTGAATGGAAGGAAGAAGAAAAAAAGCCTAAATTACTTTCCCCTCACCCACTTCCTTTTTAAGGTTGTGATCAGGAATTTGAGACTTCTGTTGAGTTTAGAAAGCAGTATTCAGAACACTGAGGCAAAGTGTTTGCCTGGTTCAACCTGAAGTGGCAAGAAAAAGTCTTTGAAATCAATTTAGAGCTTCATTCTTGGCTTCTCTATCTTTCTACCAGCTCAGGGACTGCCTGGAGAGAAGTAGGAATAGGTTGTTTTCCCCCTTACAGCTAGTAAGTCAAATAGGTCGGCATTCATATCAATGTTACTGGCCTGCTCAGTTACCTTGGAGTGAATCCCTTTCCATTTAAGTTCTTGACACACAACAGAGTGAAAAAACATACAGTTGCTATGTATTTGAGTGACAGGGACACATTTGTCCTTGTACGCTCTATTCTTTTTTTGAATATGTGGAAGTTTGTCTCTGTTCTCCTATGGGTGCCCAGTATGAGGGAGTGAGGGTAAAAAGTTGCTTCTCCTTAGTTTTCTTTACAAAGGTTTGGGACTGCTGAAAGTGATTGGAAACACATCTGCATACTGTTTTGAAGCAGTAGTGACGATCATTTGTTTTCATTGAGCTGTTGCTGAAGGTGTGGCTTTTACTGGGATCCTGCTCTTGATGTTGATATTTTGATTAGAGCAGTATGCCATACAGCTATCCAGAAGTTTTGAATTACAGTTTTGAAATTAAGAGATGAAGAAATTTTTTAAGGTGGATTCTGTGCCTGTCTTTAGGAAGCAAATAGGGTTTGTAGTCTAGAGTTGAAAAGGGATACTATTTAATTCTCTCTTTATAGTACCCTTTTGGAGTTGGATAAGGTAGCATGGAAATGCTGCTTCTTCCTTTATTACTTTACAAAGTGGGGATTCTTACAATTCTCACATTTTTTTGTCATCTGTTTAACTTCTCTTTAATTTTTAGCCTCTACGCCTTGAGAAGATGGGGAGTTGGCGCTGAATTAGTTTTCACTGTATGTGTCTCTGGTGGGTGGCTTTAAGCATATAGGGATAGATTTAAGTAGAAACAGTGTAACTGAACAAGACTTTCTCTTCACAAGCCCTTACACTCCATTTATTTCCTTATGGCCTTACAAACACAGAGCTGCCTGTGTGTTTGTCCCATCGTGCCTATGCACAGAGAAGCTCATCTTATTTTCCTTTTACTGAGGGACAGTTTTGATACTTTCCTATGACTAGAATAATTTTTGGAGATAGGACTTACAAACCAAATTGTTCCACTTGCTTAATGAGAGAAAATGTTTTCCTGCTCATAGCTGCGCTTTGTGAGGGTCTCTAGGGCAGATTTGGAAGATGTGGCAGGCGTAGCAGTCTGCCCAACTCAATTCTAATATGTCATTACAAGTAAAAGATGAAATGGAAATGGAAAATTTTAACTATTTTAAGTATCTGAAATCCTCAAAACCAAAATTTGCCTTTTGTTCATTAATTGTTTTGGTCTTGCACTTGATTGTTTTCTAGGCTGCAGACATTGTGTATATAAACTCTTGCAAATTTACTTCCATTTCTTTTTTTGTGTGTGATTTAGTGTAAGATTTGGTTTAGTTGCATAACTGTTTAACATGTTGTTTGTACTAATCTAAAATGATCTTTTATTTTTGCCAAGATCTGCTTGTGACATTTCTAATGGGATAGACAATCAAGTACCTTCCAACTCTGTAGTGCAGAATACGTTCTGTATAGAAGCTGTTAACGGAGACAGCACACCATCTCCTACTCGTGTTGCAGCCAGACCCAAAAATACACCAGTACCAAAACCACTTGCAGCTCAGCCTGTCGACAGCACTGGTAAGAATGGGAGAGTTACAAGAACATGTTCAATAACGCTTTTTCACCTGGTTGAAATGTATCTGAAGTGGAGCCACTTTTTCTGTATACTTTTTGTTAGATTTTAAGAGTACTGAAAGGATGTTTCTGGGTTTGAATTTATAACTGTGTCTACTTCTGTGAATTTTAATGGAGTAGATCCATTCTTAAGTGTACAAAGTTTCATGTTTTCCTGTCAGTTCTCCTCTGTGATAGAAGAAAGATGCGAAGTATCCAAAACTTCCATTTCTCTGTCACACCTGACTAAACCATATTACTGATTGCAGGAAAAATCAGATTTCTTCCACAATTAATTTGAATAACTATAGTTAAGTTTTTTTTGCCATTACATAAATCTGATTTTTGGTCTTGTCAGGGAACTTCTGCGCTCTGAGTTGAGAAGTGTTGCAGGCTCTCCTTGCCTTCCATTTTTTAAAAATGTATGCTGTTTAAAAACAGATATTGGCAGAATAGTAAATTTCATTTCCTCTTAAACACAAACCCTTTGATATGACTACAACATTCAGTACACTAAAACCAGTGAAAAGAAAGTATATATTTTATTTTTGTTCACCTGGAAAAACTTTGCATCTAATAATGACTCTGCTTTCTAAGCACTTTCTGCCTTTTCTCAGCTGTTTGAATTTCAGTGATAGCAGAGGAAAAAGGTAACCTTAAATAGAAACAGGCAGGCTCTTAATAAACAGCTGAACAGAGATTGTCAAACTTCTTATAATAGAGTGGGAAATGTGGGTATGGTGGGAAGATAGCAGAAACAATTATGGACTTTAAAAGGTAGTAATTAAATTAGGCCTTCTCTGAAGCTTTTCTCTATTTGGAGAACTTGAATTTGATTTCCCTATCTTTTCAGTTGAAGGCCAGAGGGCCTATCTATTATTTAGGCATTGCTCCCTTTTTCTGCAAAGCAGAGGGATCCATTTGAAATCTGTACTAGGATAGAGTAATTGCAAAAATAATTGATTTATTAAAATAGAAATATTGAGGAAATCATCACTGAGCTTGCACTGAGGCACTGATATAACAGTTTTCAACTGCTATACCAGTTCATGGACACTTAAGGCAAGATGTAAAACAGGTCTCCAGCATTTGTTGATGACAGACTTTCCCAACCCCTCCCCCATTGTGCTTAGCAGGATTGTGATTTCATGTGATATCACCAGAATTGCTGTTTGAGATCTAACTAGTAGAACTGATGATTTGTCAGTTATTTTGCTTCTAACTTTGTTATGTAATCCCATTCACTCGTCCATGTAGATGAATTAAATGGGTTTTTTTAATGAAAACTGAAATTCCAGTTCACTTTTTTCCTATTTAAGTAAAATTGTTGCTAGTTAAGGCAGAAGTCTGAAGAAACTTGATCAGGTTGTCTGCAGTTGTGTTGGTTTTTTTAACTTCATGCTTTACATTTGCTTGAAATAATACAAAGTCTTGATGTGTCTTAATATAGTTAACCTGTTTATTGTGAGCTGGAAGTAGTGATGTATTACCCTGGAATAATTGTGTTCAAAAAGCAATGCCTTTACAAATTTTACAAATCTGCAGCTGCCTGTAAAATCATGCTTATCATTATGCCTCTCAAGAAAATATTTGTGATGCAGTGATAATTCCTTAAAGAAACTGACTTGCTAATTTAAATACATTGCTGATGATGGTTTTATTGTTTATAATTCTTTGACCTGCTTTTCTGACCATCTAGGAAAGCAAGAAATTGCTGACATTATGTATATTGCAAGTAATAAGTAGAATCTAGCTATTTTTTTATTTGTATTATACAGAATTAAAGTAAATGAACACTTTAAATGATGGAACAGCATTTTATAGGCACTTGCTGCTAGGGTTAAATTTTGCAAATCAATATTAATAAGATTGTGAGTACAGAGCAGTTATATTGGCCTCAGTCCTTAGAATTGTAAGCTGATGGTATGCTGTTAGAAAATTACTTGAAGTCTGTGTTGCATATTATATTTAGTCTTGTAGAAAAATAGTTCCAACTCTAGAAGTACAAACTGATGAGCTTAAATAGAATTGTCACTGTCTGGTGTTGATTAGTGATGCAGAAAATGAAAGCTGTGAATGTTGTTGTACTGCTTTTAATGGGACCTTGACTTCAGTTGGGGATCCTGCTGACTGCTGTACCTGATCTCACTTGTCTAAGATAAGATCTTGTTGTCCTGAGATACTGTTCTGTTAAACTCTGCAGATGATTGGTATTGATATATTACTGGCCAAGTGGGCTTGGGGGTAATAAAGCCTCCTTAGCCCCCTCTTCCTCCTAAACCCATGCCTGCTGTAAACTTTTTATGAGATTCTGCTTGAGTTGGGTGACATTTGCATTGTTCCTTAAAAGACAGAAATTGATTTACGTTGTGATTCTAAAATAATTTTCTTCAGTCATTGAACTACATAAGTTGTTAGCCAAATACTAATTTTTATATTTTAATCCTGCTTTTGAAGGTTTTTTTTTCCAAGTCACACACATCTGGTTTTTGCTTAATTGTAGAGTTCTGTAGCTCAACTCTGAAAAAGGGATTAAAAATTTTCTGTAAGAACTACCTCTTAGTTTTTCAAATGTCATTGTTACTTATCTCTTAATATTTTTATTTCATGGCATACTAATCAAGATGCTCTTTTGAAGTTGATGTAAGTTCAAAGTTTCCAAGCAAATAAAGCAGTAGTGTTTTCTGGGAAGCAGCTGAGTACCTTTTGCTAATCTAAAGAGTAAGGTATAACATGGAATTGACCAAGATATACAGAAGCTAAGAAATTGTCTTAGCAGGGAAGGACAGAGTATGATTTGCAGACTGTAAGTTTTAATTACAGCTTTAACTGCTGAGGCAGGTGCATTGTGACTTTTTGTCATCTGAGACAAAAATGCTGTTTGTGGCATATAGGTGCAACTAAAACATTCCTTCCATGTTGTTTACTGTAAAAGCTGGTCATTTGAAAAGTAAATATCATCAGATTCTGATACACAAATGTTCCTATTTCCCATTTTTCAGTTAATGGGGAGTCATCCACCTCTGCATCAGAAGCTGGTAATTCTTCTGTCTCTGAGGCTCCAGTAGGCTCCATTGAAGCTCCTATGTCTTCAGATTGCAATGACACTGCAGCAGAACCTCAGTCAACAACAGAAGCAACTAGTTGTTCTGAAAGCCACACTTCTGCATTACCTGTTGTGTCTGCTGGACTAGAACCTACAGCTGCAACAGACTGTCCTCAACCTAATGCTAGAAACAGTGTAGCAGCAGATGCACCAAAACCAAGGGAATCCTCCTCCACCTCAAGTGCATCTGCAGAACCTGTAAGACAGCAGCCTGGTAATGCCAGTACAGAACCTTTGCCACCAGGGTATGTGGGCTTGATTTTAATACTATAATTATGTTTCATCTGAGTGTGCATATAAACAGAAATTTAATTCTATACTGGGATTGCCAAATTTAGGTCAGTTGGCTGAGATGGAGTTATTTGATCTAAAATGGGGTTTGTACTGCTGCTGTAACTGGCTAGTAGCTCTCATCCTAGAAAGTAACAACAGATAACTGATTTGCTGAGGCAGTTTTGTGATCTAGATAGACAAACTCTTGGGCATTGTGGATGTGAAGACTTTTAATTTGTTATGTTCAAACTTAATTTGGGTCATTATTTCTTACTCCTTTGGCTCTTAAACTATGAGAATGTAGTAGGGACTAAAATACAGAACAGTGAAAGTTAATAAAATAGTCTAGAAATACTTGTAGGGGCTTGCTGTACAACAAAATCAATGTTAGAGATAAAAATACGTATTTGAAGTATATATGTATATGCTCAGAATAGCTAGAAACTTTTAATTCAGTTAGATCGTTAGAAACTACTTCTGTAGTCCTAAACCTTTAATGCAAAATTAAAATGTGCTTAGACATTAAGTGAAAATATAGTACATGCTCAAATATATACATTGATCTTAATATTTTTTTATAGATGCTTTCATGTTTGTATGTAAAGATGTCTTTAATAACTAATTGGAAATGCTGACATTTCCACAATATTCTAAATATTAACTATTTTGGCATTTTCTTAACCCGGTGTATATACCTTGTGTCATTGTAGCTGATCTATCAGAAAGCCTGTCTTGTAACTGCTCACTCTGAAGGGGGCAGGGTGTGTGTGTGTGTGTCAGTAAGTTACTAGTGACACCACATTTGAGTTTCTGTTTCATAAACACGAAAATAAGCATCTAAAAAGATAGAAATATTGTATATGTGTGGTTGGAGAAGAGTTACAAAGTTTTTAATTTTCAGGTGCTTTGACAATGGAAGCTCTTTATAGGTGGGAACTCCTGGTCATCTGCCTGTCAAACTTTTTTTTTTTAATTAAATTACATGCTTTCCCATTGAGGACAGGGTCATGAGTTCCAGACATAGTGGACACTACGGTGAAATGCATTTCTTCATCATTCCTTCTAGATCTCATTCCTGTGGGGGATTTTTTTGTGGCTCCCTGCTGCACTCCCCACAATCTAGTTGATGCTTATGTCAGTCTCCATTATGTTTAGCCCTAGTCACTCAGGAACATGCTGCTCCTCCTTTCTTATCGTCTTGTAGTCTTAGTATTTAACCTCTTGAACTGCAGAAAACATTTTGTACTGGTTTTATAGGATGCTGTAATAGTAGGGAAATGTACATCAAATCCTATGAGTAGCAGATAAGGTGTTCTGCTTACAGTTTTAGGAGCTAATTAATTATGTATATAAGAAAACCAAACATATATGTAATGGAGCCAACAGCTTCAGCTTTTCATTTTAACATTTATCCTGGTTTCTTCTCCTATTGATAAATATTTTTACTACATTATGGGAGTGCACAGCAGCATGAAACTTCAATTGTTTATAATGCTTGGATCTCTCTCCATCTTCAATTTAAATTTGCTTTGCAACTGAAGCTGAAGAAATAATCCCCAGAGACATCAGATGGAGAATTTAGCAGGATAGGAAATAGAAACACAGGAAAACCATCTGTTAGCAAATATTTCAGGTTCACTCTGAATGATCCTGTTGTTTGTTGGATATAGGGAACAGTGCTTAGCAATGTAAACTCCTGGTTTTTTGAGAGAGGCATGAACTTGGAAATGCAAAGAATGTGTCTCTAAGCACTTTTTGAATGAGGTTATTTTAGCATCCAAGCCTTGAGCAGATAATTGACGTTTTTTCCAGATATGTTAAATAGAATTTGAAAATGGTTGTGAATATTGATGTATGCTTGTTATATGTACCAAGTCCCTTAAATAATACTGTGATATCAGTTAATAGGAAATAACTGATAAGTATTCTAGTGTGAGTTTTCTTTGGTGTTTTAGAATGAGTTTTGGATCATAGTATTTCCATTCTATACCAAGACACTTTTTGGCTTAGTGGGAAATAAGTCCTAAGGAAGCATTGTCACCTTGACTTACATGAAAGTCTTTTTTGTCCTGAAGGTGGGAGCAAAGAAAGGATCCTCATGGTAGAACTTACTACGTTGATCATAACACAAGAACTACAACATGGGAGAGACCACAGCCCTTACCTCCTGGGTAATGTAGACTTCTTTAATTTATATATGCTAAAGGTACTAGGGTTTTTTTTGTTTGTTTGGTGCAGGAAAAATACTGTTTTTTATAAGCAGCTCATCAAAAACATATATTGTATATTAAGAAATTCTAGCTTTCAGTTAATTTAGAATTATATTTATTGCAGCTAGCATTATAGGAATGTTGGTACTGTGTATGTCGCTTGTTTTGATCACTCATTCAAATACAGCTACTGAATTACTTTGTTTTTGCTTTAAAACTTAAGCATTAAGTAATGCATATTTGACCACCTTTATTTAGGTAGCACCACTAGGTGTAGTGCACTGGTTCCAGACCTCAGATTTCCAAGCAAAGTGTTTCTGTGAAACCTGCCAACATTGCTTATGGTTACAGGAACGTACAAGGTTAAAAATGAGGTGACAGAGCTGAACATGCTATTTCTTGGAGTCTAGTTTTGATCAGTGTGGTTGTCCTTTTACCAATAAAGTTGGGGAGTACTTTTGTGTACTTTGGAAATTAAAATCATGCCTGTGACTCCAGTACTTCATTCAAGTACTGTCTAGGAATTCAATGTAAAAATATAATCAGTTATGTAATATTACTGAGAAATTTAACTTTTAACATTTGTGTTTCTTGAAAGCTGGGAAAGAAGAGTTGATGATCGTGGGAGAGTTTACTATGTGGACCACAACACCAGAACAACAACGTGGCAGCGACCAACAATGGAATCAGTCAGGAACTTTGAGCAGTGGCAATCTCAACGGAATCAACTGCAGGGAGCTATGCAACAGTTTAACCAACGATACCTCTATTCGGTAACTTTTACATAAAACATAGAAATTAGTAGAGAGGTATAGGTATACTTTTTGTTCTTTAACTTTTTCTAAAGTGATTTTATAACTATTCAACCATATGAGTTACAAGACATTCGGCATCAGTAATTGAGTTTCTGTTTCTTTTGAAAAATGTTAACAAAAATATTTCTTAAAGGTAAAAAGTACTCCCTTCTGAGCCTCTTTCCTAACTTGAGCCTTGTGTACTGCATGATACTTAAGACTTTTAATGACAGTAGTAAGAGGTAAAAGTAAAGCAGTTAACTGAAAAGGAACATAAAAACTGAGTTATAGGTATTTTGAACAAATCAGTTTGTTTTATGTAGTTAGGGAAAGATAGAATGATTGGTGGTCATCTGGTTGACCCCTGCTGCTCAAGCAGGGACACCTAAAGCCAGTTGGCCAGGACTGTGTCCAGACAGCTTTTAAATACTTCTAAGGAGGAAGACTCCACAACCTCCGTGGGCAACCTGTGCCAGTGTTCAGTCATCCTTATAGTTAAAAATGTTCAGAGGGAACTTCCTGTGTTTCAGTGTGTGCCCACTGACTCTGGTCACGACACTGAGCACCACTGGAAAGAGCCTGGCTCCATCCATTTTGCACCCTCTCTTCAGATACACATTGGTAACTTAATGCAAATGCAAAAATCACAGCTGAAGCATATCAAGCCAAAAATTCTCACTGAGCAACTTTACGTAGTTGTGTACTACTTTGATCAGTTGCTTAAGCATCTAAGAAAACACTTTTCCTGATCCTAAGATTTATTTTGGTTTTAGACAATTTACTCTCTCAGTGAACAATATATTTTTTTAAATTAAATCATGTTCCTTCCTTCGTTTCATGGTAACGGCTGCTGAAAACCAGACTCATTTCTTAAAATGTCCCATCTGACCTTAGAGTCATCAAATTAGGATTTGTTTGTGAGAATATGTTTGCATCTCTTTAGAAGTCTGTTTTCTAAGTAGTGTATCATTTGCATACCTAGAACTCACATTTTGTTGAGGGGAGGGAATTGAAATTAGTGAGAAAACTGTGTATGCTTTTAAATATTTTTTTTTAATTTATTGCTGCTGTATACTTTTCTTCTAGAACTGTTAGTCAAACTACAGGTTACTTTTCTCCCTCTGGTGAGATACCAGGATTTTACCTATATAGCACTTCACATGTGAGATTGTAATTTAATTTTAGTTACTTTCATTTTTACTGAAATATATTAATTATAATATCTTTTTAATATTAATATATCAGTATTTTATAACTATATGTTATTACATGCATTTAATATATATTAAATATTGTAATTATATATTGTAATTAATGCATTTTAATATAATGAAAGGGGTTAATATATTGTACCCCTTTTGGTGCTGAATCTGGCTCATCCCATGCCACTGCGTAATGTTTCAGTGTGTTCTGTTAAATATACATTAGCCAGCAGCCCCACACAAATCCTTGGACTCATTAAGAAGATCGGAAATCTTTGATTCATGCCACCATTCAGTTCTTTGGCAGACAGTATTTTCTTTTGTGCACTGTTCTTTTTATACTCACCACAGTTACGTCTTTGGTTACAGGATCATTGTGACTGTATAGTTTCCAAAAGCAGGAAAGTCTAACTGCATTTTCTGCTGAGATAATGATAATTCTGTGTTCATATCTAGTAGCTGGTGGCTGGAACAAAGAGGCAGCTTCATTTTCAGTGTAACTATTGCATTTTCATCTGGTCCTTGCTCTGTTTCTGTTTTACAGAAAGAATAGGTTTTGGTTTTGTTTTTTGGGGTTTTTTTCTTTGTTTTTTTGTTTTGGGGTTTTTTTTGTTGTTGTTGTTTGTTTTGTTGTTTTTTTTATTATTATTTGTTTGGGGGTTTTGATTTTTTTTTTCCGGAATTTGCTGTTGTAAACTCTTCAGTGGATTTGAGATTTTTGGATTGCAAATGCTATATAAAGCAGTATTAGTAGCAAGGTGATGCTTAAGATACTCTTTGGAAAATGAAGACTGGTTGCCATATATCAACATTCCATTCTGCACAAAAAAAAAACCCCAAACAACCAACCCTCCCCCCCCATACTTTCAGTGTCCAAAAAATGTAAGGGGCTGGATGCTTTTACTTACAAATCAGAGCATGCATCCTGCAGTCTGGGGAATTTTTGCCTTTTACATTTTGTTTTTTTCCCATGCTTTGTATTCTTGGGAGCTACTGGGGGACCTCTGCAAGGTTATAGCATATTATGAGCTTAGCATGGTTTTACATAATGTTTTAATCTAGAGGGTTTTTTCCTTTTTTTTTTTTTTTCTCTTTTCCTTTTAACCTTACTGGTATGTTGGTATATTTTTAAACATCCACGTATTTTAATGAATGCAGCTGCATTTGCAAAGAATGACAGTCTTAAAATAGCCAAACATCCAGGGATGACATCATGTATTATGGAATTAAAAAAAACTATGTTGGCAGTAAGCACTGTGCTTGGAAATGTTTGCTATGGTAAAGTATGTTCTTAAGATCACGATGCTTATCTTCTTATACATGCTTCCACAAAACTTCTGTGAACTTCTTAAAGACCACTGACTGACTCTCAAGTTTATTGTAGGAGGGGAAAGGGAGGGTACATTGGGTTGGAAACAGTGGAGGCAAATGTGCAAATCATATCTTATTATCATATAATCTGTTTCTTCACAAAATCAGACTAAAAATGGCATGATTTTTTTTTCCAGAGTGGATAGTCTTCATAACTAGTGGTAATCTTGAAACACATTAAGGAAAAAAAATAGGAAAAATATTTGGCCTAACTTAGTGTCCTCTTGTTTTTAAATAGGCTTCGATGTTGTCAGCAGAAAATGATCCACTTGGGCCTTTACCACCAGGTTGGGGTAAGTTAATTAGCTGTTGATTTCAGGAAATGACAGTTACAGAAATTTGGAATGCAGTAGTTGTATAGTGGGTTTTTTCTTTTTTTTCCCCTAGAAAGGAGAGTGGATTCAAATGATAGGGTGTATTTTGTAAATCATAACACAAAGACAACACAGTGGGAAGACCCTCGAACTCAAGGGTAGGTGTGTATATTGACTGTGCAGATAAAAAGATCTTGTTCAATTCTTGTGTGTCATGATATTGGGGAAAAAGTACAGTCTGCAATTTCTTCTGCAGTTTACAAAATGAAGACCCCCTTCCAGAGGGCTGGGAAATCAGATATACAAGAGAAGGTGTCAGATACTTTGTTGACCACAATACAAGAACCACTACCTTCAATGATCCTCGTACTGGGAAATCTTCTGTGTAAGTGAGAAATTAAATATATCCTTTTAATGTTTTAACTTGTTATAGTTTAATAATGAAGTCTTCACATACTAGAAAACAATCTGTACTTCTAGCTGGAACTGAGCGCAAAATTATAAACAAATTGTTGTCCTGTAAATTTAATCTATTTTTAAGCTTTAACTGTCAGTTTGTCTATGACATAAGGTTCAATAGTTTTTATACACTTCTCAAATACCAAGATTATAATTGCTTTATAAATAGAGGGGAAGTGAGGTAAATGTAAATAGTGAACCTAATGTAAGTAATAGTTAAATTTGTAAAGAAACAGCAAATTATTGCAGTGAGTATTGCTTATAGTTATACACACTCTAGCAACATTGTCTAAATGAAGTAGTTCTAAATACTTTTCAAAAATTTTACATGCAAATCTTTTTTAAAATAGTTTAGTCAGAAGTATTGACCCAACCTATGGCTGCTGTCTTAGTGTCTTTTTTTATAAGGGTTTACTTTACTTCTGATGACATGTTGATGACCTTTCATTCAAAGAGCCTATAGAGCATTATACTAGAAACTCCTTCATAGTTCCATAAACAGTTGAATTTATGAAGCCAAACTTACCAGTCTTTCTCTTAGCATAGACAATAAATTAGATGTCTCTTCTTTGGTTTGCTTGTAATTTTTATAAGATTGATAGGGATTTGAAATCCTCTAAATCTCTACTGTTCTCTTAAAGCTGGTAAATTGACTAGCATCTTAAACAAAACCAAAAAAAGTGTGTGTGTGGGGGAAGCAGAAAGGAAGATTGGCTGACTAAACCAGCAACTGCATTTTGTTTCTGATCATATCTTAGGATAACAATTTTTTGTGTATTTTTGAAATCTGCAAGCTGTTGTTTAGCATTGAAAGTACTGTTTGATGTCTGTCGCTTAATGTCTCTTAAATATATTTCCTTACAGAAATAAAGGGCCACAGATTGCTTATGAGCGTAGCTTTAGGTGGAAACTTGCTCATTTCCGATACTTGTGTCAGGTACTGATTAAGTAATAAATTACTTTTTAGTACGGTATGAGTTCACATTTATTCTGCTGCCTTTTAATGTTATTGCCTTACAATTTCAGTCCAATGCGCTGCCAAGTCATGTGAAGATCAACGTATCCAGACAGACTTTGTTTGAGGATTCCTTCCAGCAAGTAAGTCTGCAAAGATTGTTGTGTTGGTTTATCAAGACAAAGCATAAGAACAAAAATGGCCCTAGCCAGTTCAGACTAATGGTCCTTCAGGCACAGTAATCTTCCTCTGGGAGGAAGCCAGAGGGAGATTCTTAGGGAAGAATGTAAGACAGAAGTGTAATGTATATAATACTTTTACTAAATAATCTTTCAGCTCCCAACTGTTTACAATTGAAGTGCTTCTTGAGCTTGATGTGGTTTCTGGGTATTTTAATAAGCCTCAGGGGAGTTCCCTTCTGTGAGCTTGTCTGTGCTCCTCTTGTGAACTTTTTGCATCTACAGCATCCTGTGGTAAAGAGTTCCATAGTGTAACCACATTGCATACCATATTGACTTAACCACATTGGATTTGCTTTTCTGGTTTTTGTGTGTGGTTATATACATTACAAAATGATATTTTCTGCATTTAAAACTGGTGTCCTGCATTGTCCTTCACATTTTAAATCTGTGTAATTGAACTGAAGCTTACAGTTCTTGAGCTCTTACAGTCTGCAGCCAACATACGTTCTTTTTTTTCTTTCTAACAATGAAAATTCTTGCCACTGTTACCACATCAAAACCATTGGGGAGGGATTCTCTATAAGAAGTATATTATTAATGAAAGTACATTACACTTATTTTGGATTAGAGTATATTACTTTTTTAAGTGATGGGCCTAAACCCAAAAATCTGTAATTTATCAGATGAAATGCCTTTTTGCCTGTTTTCCTTTAATGATAATGAATGCCTTAGGAAGAGAGTAAGAACAGGGCAACTATATAGTGATACTTTCCAGATAGGCTCTCCCACTTGCTAGCAGTCTGCTGCTCAAGGATTTTAGTTCCATGTTGGTATTTCTGTGTGCAGTTCATTGCATGTTCCATGAGATGGTCTAATTGCTCGTCAAATCTGTGTAAACATTTGACTTATATAGCATTTCTGTATCAATTAAATAAAATCTGAATAAGAAAGAGCGACTATATTGACAGTGCATCATTTATAACTTATTACAATTTTGGTTTTTTTTTAATAGATTATGGCATTAAAACCCTATGATTTGAGGAGAAGATTATATGTTATATTCAGAGGAGAAGAAGGATTGGATTATGGTGGCTTGGCAAGGTAAAAGAAAATTTGTTTAGAAGAGTTTTAATTTTTAACAGCACACTAACCTTGGTTTCTAATGTAATTCTGTTGGCAAAGAAAGTGCTTGCTTTTGCAGTCTGACCCTGGTTACCTTTTTAGCTCGCCTTAATGTATTAAGGAGGTGGAACTGGCAGCACTGCCTATTGTTATGGGTTATACCCTTGCCCTGGTAAAACTGTGGCCTCAGTTGTTCAGTTTTTTTGCAAAGAGTGATGTCTAAATAGGTAAATTTTTGTGCCAGTTAATTGTTGTAGACTGAGTTATTTCAGAAAGTTCCTCTTTCCTGGCAGTGGGGACTGTGGAAAAATAAAGTGTTTTGCTTATTTAGAAAAAAAACAAGTGAACACCAGATTGGGGCTGATATGAACAGAAAGGACATAAAGGAGAGGAGATTAGTACAGGCATGAAGTAACAGCAGATGAACAGATGATGTAGGCTGTGGAGGAATGCGAAACAGCTAGACTACAATTTTTTTTCTGGAATCTGAAGTGGAACTTGGAGGGAAAATCTGATAACAGGAATGCTGTAGACAAAGTGTGTTTCATCTGTTGACTGTATAGGAGACAACCAGTGACTACTGCTGCCAGTTAATTGATTGATGAAAATTTTGGTACTAGTGCAGACCCAGGGAATTAGAAAGTAGTCATAGGTGACAGAATTTTTCTTGTTTAGTTGTTTTTTGATGTAAAAGTGTTCTGTTTTGATTTTTTTCTGGGTTTATGTAGCTTACTGTGTTAAAATGAAGTTCAGTGAAAATCAGTAGTATTCATAAGTAAGGAAGCTTGCCTGCCTTGAAAGGTTGAGCTTTGGATATGAGAGTGGTTATGCTTCTGCATTACAGTATCTGACAGGCTTTTGGAGGGTGACTGCAGGGAGGAATCCAGTTTTTGCTTTGCATGGGTTTTGTTTGGTTGGTGTCATTATCGTGATGGCCCTAGGCATAGGATGGGAACCAGGAGAGTTCAAGTAACCTGTTGGAGAAAAACAAAGTGTTCTGAAGAAGTGACGTCAGAATAATTTAACTGAAGAGTGTTATTTACAGAAAGTAGCAGAATAAATATATAAGTAACATATGTAAGTAATATATAAATAACAATAATAGTTTTAGGAATCTGCCTTGCTGTATGTGAAACTGAGAAGCAGCAAGGATCTTGTAACCTGAGCTGCTCTTAAGTGACACTGAGTAAATATTCATGTACTGACTTGCTAATTTAATACTGCATTAATACAAATATAGAAAACTGATGCACCCGATTTATCACCTGTCTCTCAGCAGGCTAAACTCAATGTTCCCTCCAGATTTTTACCTTGTGTTTAGCAGGACCAATCTGACACTGTCCTGTGGCTAGTTCTAGCTGTTGACATGAAAAATATATTGCTTCTGCAAACTTATTGTTGGTGACTGATTTCTTTGATTCCTCCTGTTGTCCGGCTTTGGTCTAATTTAAATGCCTATTAAATTTGGTGCTTCTATGCAGAGTTAATGTAATTGTCTCAGTATAAAACTTGCATAGAATTCTGTACAACATTCTCGTGCTTATTAAAAGATACACAAACCCCATTAGGGTTATTGTATCCTGGCTGCCTGTGTCTGTTTACTCTTTCTACTTTGCCTTCGGGTTGGAAGCATATTGTAGCAAATCTTGATCCATGAACTGAGTTTCATAGAGCTGTTAGGAGAAACAGGCCAGCAAACCTCTAATTTCTATTTCCTCATCCCAGGTAAATATAGGGGTAGAAGAGATGCCTCTTAAGTGTGACAGCTGAAAGGCAGGCAGGAAGAAATTAATCCCCTACAGTTATTTTAGGGTGGTCTTTTAGTGTCTTTTGCAGCTTTTCCCTAAGCCTCGTTGTTCAGTTCCAAGCATTTGGGGTCTGAAACAAGTATATAAGACTGCTTCTGAAGTCTCTGATTATATGCAAATATTATAAAGCAACAAATATTCTAAAACCCAGCTATCCTAACACTGAAATACCAGATTCTGTCATTTCAGGTAAGCTGGGTTGGGACCTGTGAAAGTGGTGAATAACATGTATTAGTTAAACCTCATCAAAAATATATTTTCACATTGTTGTGTCCTGTGGGCTTAACTGATGCATGGCGATTTGTTAAACCACAGTAACTCTGCGTGTGTTCTGCTGTCACATTGGGAAAGCAAATAAGGTGTGCTGTGGTTCAGGGGTTTTTGTTGTGTTTTGTTTTACCTAGGTTGTTTATAATAAGCAGTGCCCACGGAATAATCTGTAATTTATTTTTTTTTTAATAAAGATTTGAGTTGCAGTAAAGCAGGCATGAGGAGGATAAATACTCTGTACTAGTTGAGGCCAGTACTCTGTAGGCAAAAATGATCCTAATATGCAGCTAAAACCTGTGCTGTGAGGGTGTGTTCAAGGTGAGAATCTTAACAATCATTTATAAACTTTGGAAACCATGACTTTCTAACATTATCACTTTTTATAATGAAAATTTCTATATTTAAGGAGTATTTAATGCCATATATTATTCTGTGATACACTGTTTATATTATTTTCCCTAAGTTTGCATATATTTTGACCATTTTGCTAGTTACCTAAGGGGAATGGTGATAAACATCTGTATTTGATGGTTTTTATGTGTATACATGTTTTTTTTTCCTTAGAGAATGGTTTTTCTTGCTTTCCCATGAAGTACTGAACCCTATGTACTGCCTATTTGAATATGCTGGCAAGAGCAACTATTGCCTGCAGATAAATCCAGCATCAACAATCAATCCTGACCATCTTTCATATTTCTGTTTCATTGGGCGCTTTATTGCCATGGTAGGTTAGATTTTTAAGGTTTTATTATTTGCTGTAGCTATACATTTATTCCAAACAGTATTTGTTTTTACAGTTATTAAAGGTTATATTAATCTCTTAGAAATGGAAGATTAAGGCATGTAAGGTTATTGAGCCAAAATATTCCCTGAGAGTTAAGTCTCTTACTCAAGTTTCGTGCGATAGTGATGAAAGTTAATATGACATTCAATATAATACTTTATCAATTGGATGTGTGTACTTCATGCAAACCACTGTTTGACTGAGTGTCCGAATACTGATGCTCTGAAAAATGCGACTAGTATTTTCCAAAAAAGGCTCCTTGGTTAGACTTGGTATACCTTACTGTATTTGAAAAAATGACTTAGAAATGTTTTGTGGAGTACACTGAGCCTTAATTTATACCTATGTACTTGGATACAAAGGTCCGATACTGAGGAGAGCAGAAGCTGGCAGGGAGCTGATTCTCTGCCATCAGGTTTCTCTTAAACTAAAAGCTGATGAGGCATGTATCATTTCTTCTTCTGGTATCACTGAGTCAGTTTTCTACAGTGGACTCCTGCTCTGTCACATTTCTTTCCTTCCATGTAGTGATACAGTCATCTTTCTACATAATCATCATGCTGTCTGCAGGTAGCCCTCAGCAACATCCCTGGAAATGCTGAACAGCAAAACCAAAAAGAGTAGATAAAAGTGCATTTCAGGTTGAAGAGACTGTTGTCTTCTCCTGTTGTTAAGGCTTTTTATATGAAATCAGAATAAATACAAGCTAAGCATAACGTAAATGGGAAAATACTTTCAGACTTAAAATAAGTTAGGTTTTGGGTTTTCTTAGTTTTGCTTTTCTTATAGATGCTTTTTGAGAAAAAAATGTTCAGCTTTGATAACCTCTCAAATTTCGAGGATTTTATGGCCAAGTTGCCTGTTTCTGTGGTGTCATAAAAATGTATTTTGTTGGGTTAACACTTTCAATAGGCCACCAACTCATTTCTGTTAGAACCCTCAGCAAGCTATAACACCATTTAGTGGGAAGACATGATAAAGCTAGTTAGGTGCTAGAGCCAAATTCTGTTTCTTTTAGTCAGTGATTTTTGATCTTGCACGTAAGATAAATCCATAACTGAAATGTTAACTTTAGGAAAACTACTTCATATAAGTACAGATCATAGACAAGAACTTAATTAAATTATTTAGTCTAATAAAAAGAGAGACGCTTCTTTCCTGAAGTATCTTTGTATTCTTATTTTAAATTCTTTAAGGGTGGGGGGAGAGAGAGACCTGTGTAATGGTGCCTGATGCAGTCAGTTGTAAGGTTTGAGTATATTCATGGTTTATAATGGATGGTACTTCCTGCAGTACTTCCTAGGATACCCTCTAGTGGCTTAAAATAGCTCAGGTAATAATGTAAGTGGGAATAATTCTAAGGAGTCTAGATAGGCTTTTGAAGTACAGTTGTAGTTTCTGGCCTTCTCACAGTTCTAAAACAGTTGTGACTTAGGGTTTTAAGTACTGACATAAACCACAGATATGTTTGACTGAAATGGGGTTAAACATAAAGGATATACATCTTACTTTGTAACAAAAAGCTTTTAAATGAGGTTGACTGAGACAACTTTTATATTTTGCTGTAAGATTATCATAGACATTAAATGAGGTGATTATTTTTGCAAAAAAAAGCAGGAAATTGTATGGCTGGATGCTGCACTTGACAATTTTTCTGTTTCTATCAGCTCACTCTCCTGTGAGAGGTACAGACTAGTTTAAAAATAAATTCGCAGATAAATAAATAAATAAAATTCTTCCGAGAGAATCTTTTTAAGCTCTCCTAAAGCAGAAGAATATGCATGCTAGAGTAAGCCTTAGGGGGAAGATTAGAAGGTGGGGAAAATAGGCTGGGCCTTGCATTTTTCTAGAGGAAATGGGCCATTACACTGATTCTTCTGCTTGTAGAATTTCAGCTCTAAGGAAGGACAAGAATGCATGCCATACTTGGCCTATGTTTAGCATTATTTTTTAAAGAGCTATTTAAGTGAAGAAAGTGTACTTGATGAGGAAAAAACCCTGTTTTCTCTGTTTTCTTTGTTGCAGCTGTGCTCTGTTAGCTCTCAGATGCACTGAGTCAGTATAGAGGTTAACACTGTGTTTGCGTGTAACGCAGTGCTTCAGTACTAGAAATCAGTTTATGCCATTTGTACTTGTATGGTGAGACAAGTATGACCATGTTTTGGTGTTTTTTAGATTCCATTTTTGTAGTAGAAGAGAGAATCTCATTTCTCAGTTCTATTACTCACTTTTTTATTGATCCCCGAAGCTCTTTCTGAAGCAGTCTGTGATTGCATTATTAAACTGTATTTTACAAGCTACAAGCATTAGTAGTAGCATAGGAAAGGAGATTTTGCAGGATGGATAGACGTAGTATAAAATGGCAGTAGTACTCAAGTAGGGTCAGATATTATGATCAAATAGGATCAGATAACACTTGGCATATATACCTATCCACATAATAAAGAGGAAACTTAGTAATTTTCTCATTTCATAGACTTCATCCTTTTATAATTTTTTTTTTAATCAAAAGCATTTCTAAATTGTAATGATAACATGGATAAATTTTGTCAATTAATTTTTTTTCTTTCCCATTTAATGTAGTGTTTTGTTTTTTTTTTTAAAATACCAAGCTGCTACTGCTACTTGGTGCTTTTTACTGTTTGAAGGAGAAAGAAAAAAAAAAAAAGTCCAGAAATACTCCAGTAGTTCTGTCGTTCAGTGAAAGCTAATCAGATGTTTTTTCTGTTCAACAGGCATTGTTTCATGGGAAATTTATTGACACTGGTTTTTCTTTGCCTTTCTACAAACGAATGCTGAGCAAAAAACTTACTATTAAGGACCTGGAATCTATTGATACTGAATTTTACAACTCCCTAATTTGGATAAGGTTTGTAGATTATTTTTTTGGTGTGTAATGTGTTACAGATTTTTTTTGTTTATATAGAAATCATTGCAATTTTTTTTTCTTTTCATTCAGGGATAATAACATTGAAGAGTGTAACTTGGAAATGTACTTTTGTGTGGATATGGAGCTCTTAGGAAAAGTAACCTCACATGAGCTGAAATCAGGAGGTTCAAATATCTTGGTAACTGAGGAGAACAAGGAAGAATATATTGGGTAGGAAGGTGTAGATGCTGGAAAAAAGTGTTCTATATTTCTTCTGTTGCTCTTGTCTTTTTTTTGACTCAGTATGTTTGCTCTTCCCCCCTGCCCCTTACTATGTAATTCTTGGGCCTGTTATTGAAATGGTATCTAGATATGTTTTGTTATCTTGGTATACGTGATCTCTTTGTATGTTTTGATCTCTGCTGTTGCCTTTTTTCTTCTCCACCCCCCCCCCCCCCCAAAAAAAAAAAAAACCCACAACAAAAACAAAACAAAACCAACCAACCAACCAAAATGAGACCATGAAGACAGAAGGTTACCTGTTTTGTTATTACTTGTACAGGTGAAACTGAAAATGAGCAAACCTATTTTTAGTAACTTCAGGTAACAAATTCAGGTAGAGGGAAGACATATATTTGACAGAGGATTTCAGAAGTTTTCAGAACTTTTCTGTCACTTATGAAAGGTGAAATTCAGAATGGTGTATAGTGTGGTGTCACTTAAACTGTTTTTTCTCTTTGTTCTGTTATGTTGCTCTTTCCCGCTTCTTTCCTAATCTTATCACTTCCTTTCTTTTTCTGAACCTGTATTTCTGATTGGTCTATTCAGAGTGATCTCAAAAGCAGATGTTCACAGATCCTTTTCTGTGATACAGTGTATCCAGTGGTGTGCATAAAATTTCCACTTGCATTAGCAGTGTTTCGTTTCTCAGTGAGATAGTTTCTATAGTATGTATATATATACTTATTGTGTATGTATTTCTTTATTATTCTTATTCTTACTCAGAAATGACTTGCCCATTTTAGTTGAAACTTAAAAAACATTACCTCTTTCTCCAAATCTCAGCACAAACCCGAAGCTCAGAACAGAAAATTACTACTCTTTGTTAAAGCTGGAAGTAGTCTTATGCTGGAAGTATTGGGCAACCATAGTAATAGGTATTATAAGCAACAGTATTTCTTACTAATGTCTGCCTACATGGTGTTTTTTGCTCAAGAACAGAGTATTTTAAGACCAGTGAAAATTTTCTTTTCTACCATTGAAACACTAGGATTATGCACTTTTTAAGCTAAAGCAAATTTTCCGTAACAAAATCATAATACCCAAATAGCATTATTTTCATGAAAAGGCTGCTGAATTTTGATTAGTGAAAGGTTAAGAATATTTTTTTAAAAAAAAAACTGGAATGGTAATTAATCACATCTTGCTACTTTTACTGTTGTCTGAGTTTGGAGATTTGTGATAATATTGGTATGGTAGGTCCCTTAGAGTCTGTGGAATCATGCGATGCAATAAAGTAAAATTGGAGGGAGTGTTACCTCATGGAAACACATATGTAATCATACATGTTTGAACTTCTTCAAGTTGAAAGCTAATTGATGTTTAATTTATGTTTGTTTTTTTCCATCCCAGGCTAATGGCTGAGTGGCGATTTTCTCGAGGAGTTAGAGAACAAACCAAAGCTTTCCTTGATGGTTTTAATGAAGTTGTTCCTCTACAGTGGCTGCACTATTTTGATGAAAAAGAGCTGGAGGTGAGGTTTTCTGTTCAACATTTTTACCTTTTGCAAAGGTAATACATATGAAATAATTAAATGGATAGGTCAGCTTGAATCTCTCATCTGTGGCATGCTGCATTTGATGGCTTCTGAAACACGGGGGAATTTAATAGGAGCAGTGTAAGTACATCATGGTGAAAAGCTAGTATCCATTGAGTCAGTGTTTTGTGCTGTTCAGCAGTTGGGAATTTTAGATTCCACCCTGAGTATTAAAATGTGTTTTGCAGGTTTCTATGAAAGGATCAGAATATGAGGTCACAGATGGATCTATTGGTCATAGAAAACTTTTCTCTCTGTGGTACATGGGTAGAATTAACTTGTAACAAATGGCACAGAAGTTGATTCTGGTGTACGGTGATCGCTTAGTTTCACATACACAGTCTAGGATAGGTTCTAGGGTTATTACACTTAAGAACAGAAAGTTGGAGGAACCAGCACTGTTTGAAACTGAATATTGCAGATCCTTAATATGTAACCCAAGGGTTGCCAACAGGAAACGCTTGCGTGCATCGTGTTTACTTAACAATCAGGCTGACCTCTGATCACTGTTGGGGTTGTGGTTTGGAGCAGGAACAAAAGGTTCTCTAATACTGTGCTTATTTCCGTGCAACGTGCCAGGGTTCCCTATATATAATGAGCAGCATTTGAAAGATTCTTAAGTTAAATGGGAGTTTTTACTGAGAAAGGACTTTGATCTATCTTATTTAGTGTTCAGTTTTCTAGGAGGCTTTGCCTTTAGCACTTTAAGCTTTCACTGCTTCTTGTAATGAATACGACTTACACTTTGCAGTGTTTTATCTTTACTAGTAGTAGCAGTAGCAGCAATATAATCATCCTCATCTTGGAATATGAGGCAAAGTTTTAATGGGAAAGGTAATATCCTCTTTAATGTAAATTTTCCTTTTATGGAAAAGGTAATGTCTTTTATTGTTGACTTAGTAGTCCGAAGAAACCAAGTTTCTGACATGCAGGCTTTCTGACCACTTAAATATATAAACAATATTGAAGGAGTTTTGTAAACTTAGGATAAAGAAAAATCTAACTGAGGACTAAAATGAAAAAAATTACCAGTCCTTTTCTGGGGAGCAAGAACTTCCATTTTTGTTAGCATGTCTCATATGAGATACAAAATTAACTCTTAATTTATGTGTGTAGGCATGCGTATTGTCAAGTAATCACTCTCTTTTCTAGGTTATGCTCTGTGGTATGCAAGAAGTTGATTTAGCAGACTGGCAGAGGAACACTGTTTATCGTCATTATACAAGGAATAGCAAGCAGATCATATGGTTCTGGCAGGTATGTTGAACAGTAAAATTGAAGATGAATTTAGATTTTGTTTCATTTTGTCAAATGACACATGGCGTGGAGGGATGCCATCTGAATGAAGGTTCTCGCTGCTTCCTCTTTCTCTTTCCAGAGACGGAAGGGAGTTTTACTGGTTCTTAGGGAGCATACTTGTGGGTGGGAAATGGCAGATAGACACCCACAATTACATTTGGATGGCTGGGTCATGAATACTTTTTCTGTATATGTTCAAGTGTTCTCAGCAGTGATCTACCTTCTACATGTTCTTATATATAGTACACCTGTACATCTGAAATGCCACATATTATTTATGATTACTGTCATATTAACGGTGCCAGTCTAGGACTGACCCGTTATAACTCACATTTTGATGAAACTGGATAAGAATTACTTTCAGGAAAAAACCCTCCAAAAATAGTATACAGGCTTCCAGTTTCTATGCATATCCCTGAAGAGAATTCACAGCTAGGCAGTTCCTGTCTTGTCATAAATCGCCATTTAGAGATGCCTTTGACAAAGTTCCTATAAGAAAATGATGCAAATCAGTTATTTCCTAGCTTATTTATATCACCAGAATAATGTAAGAGCTGATGATACGATCTCTTTTTAAAAAACTTGGTACCGCAAGAATCTTAACCAGGAGGTCAAGTAACTTGGATATGGTGTCAACATTTCCAAAATGAAAATACTCACTTTGTTGTCTAGGTTTTTCTGAGTCAAAATTCTAGTTGTATCAGTGCTTCCTCTCTTACTGAGATGTTCTCAGTCTCCCCTCTTTTCTTCCCCTTCCCTTTCCCAGTGACTTTCTTTACAAAGCGATGCAGCTGTTAATGGATGGTGTTTTCTCTCACTGAGACTGCCACACGGAGGGAATAAATACTTCAGCCTTGAAATACCCAGAGCCTGTGGCTAGGCTATTGCTGTGTTTAATCAAAATGGCAATAGTCTTCATGAAAAGCATTGGCATGATTTGTATTTTAGTGTAGAATAAAATAGATAAAAATTCTTCTTATTTGCTGTTCCCAGCCTTCACATTGTAATGGTCAACTGCATATATTCTGAATTCACTGTCTTCTCTGTCCGCCCAGTTTCGCTGAAATCAAGAACGGTAAACTGTTCTCAAGGTGGCATCTTTTTAAACAGAAATACAACTTCTTAACAGTCTCATGGGGTTTTTTTTTCTCCAGCTGTGTTAAAGAATTTTATTAAGTAATTTGAATTTCTGTGCTTAGTTTGTAAAAGAAACAGACAACGAGGTTCGCATGCGACTTCTGCAGTTTGTCACTGGCACTTGCAGATTACCACTGGGTGGATTTGCTGAACTTATGGGTAAGTAAAAGGTCACGAAACCTTTTACACTGTAACTATTCCATTTGCAAGTGAACCATGCTGCAAGTGTACAGATAGCAGGAACTTCATGTACATCAGCTTGGATCTCGAAGGGCTTTTTATATAAGAAATTCCATGAATACATTCATAAATTATTAGGAAATTAGCTTATTTCTATGAGAAGATATTCACGTAACATTGAGTAGCACCTAATGAGCTCTGTCTGCTGTATCTGAGTTGTGTCTTACGTCATACATATATCACGTGTGCTAATTAAAAGGAACAAACTACAGGTTTTTTAATCTTCTTTTCTAGGAAGTAATGGTCCTCAGAAATTCTGCATTGAAAAAGTTGGTAAGGAAACCTGGTTACCAAGAAGTCATACTTGGTGAGTTGTTACGTGTGAACTTTCTGTACCTTTAGTGGTTCTCTCTTCAGGTCTTGCATTGACTAAATCGAATGAAAACTAATTTGAATCAGTTCTCTATCTCCATCTTCAGCGTCTTTGATGGCTCTGACATGTCAGTACCGAAACCTTTTCTTGTTACCCTGTTCTTAAATTTTGCTACTGCACTGTACACAGTTTGTCAGTATCAGATCTATCAAAAGTATGGCATCATCCTTCGTGCATAGACCTGAGAGGTGTTTCCCTAATTCTTTATGCTAGAGAATATTAAATGACTGAACGAAAGTAATTTTGGTATTAGGTGTGTACGGTTATTGGATCCACTTATACAGCAACAAGATAAATGTATAGTTATGAGAAAAAGTAGTGTGAAAGAAATCACAGCAAACATTCAAAACAAGGATGCTTAGCCAAGAATGCAGATACTTTCTCCTGCCAGGCTTCACACTGCTCCTGGCTTGGCATTCCTATGCCAAAGTGGTGCAACAGGTACACAGCTCCGTTTCCTGTGTACACTGTGCAAAATGGAGACCCCTTCCTTTGGCAACACTGTGATGAACATTCATCATGCTTTTAAACCGCTTCAGGGAATCCTCCATTTTACCACTTTCTCCAGCGGTGCTCTTCTCAAGTGATGATAGCAAGAGTTAAACATCCCTCTTTGTCTAAGGTAACTTTGGGGAAGACACAGAGTGAAACAGAATTTTAGCTGAAGCCTTTTAGAGTGGGTTTAGAGGCGGGGGGGGGGGGGGGGAACCCCAACCTATATCCAGACATGCATAGGAAGGTGAAAAATTCAGCTTTTTCATGCTCTTGCTGGAATCTGGAGATACGGCAAACTAGGATGACACTAAACTTCATAATGAGCATTTCCTTTTCTGAGTATTGTATTTTGGGCTGTCTTTATTCTTCAGAGGTTCTGGGGTTTTATCCAATATGGGAACAGTTTCTTAAAGTATACCTCTCAAACTTTGTTTTTACTGCTTCTAGAAGTGTCAAGGTAGGGAGACTGAACGATTGCTATTTTGTTTGTAATTCTTAGATCAGAACATTTTTAACTCCTGCTGCAGCAGTCAAGTTCTGTAGTGTTCTACATAGGATTTAGATAAACTTAACAAAAATTTTGGTTTTTTTCTGCTCAGTTTTAATCGCTTGGATTTGCCACCATATAAAAGCTATGAACAACTGAAAGAGAAGCTGCTCTTTGCCATTGAAGAAACAGAAGGATTTGGTCAAGAGTAGAAGTGGCTTCTAGTCAAAAAGGAGATCTTGCATAATAAAAGGCCCAGACAACTAAAATTGCACACTTAATTGTATATAAGCTTTTTGTTCTGTACAGTGATCTTTCTGGAACTCTAAAAGTATAATTGTTCGCCGTTCTTCCACAAAGATATGCAAAACAGTTCAGCCTTTTCTACTTTTATTTATTGCCCTTCCAAAAGACCAGAAAAAACCCCTCATAAATTTTGAAAACAGACAAGAGACTTATTTAAAATATATATAAAAATATAAATATATATACTAATAGGCTCTAGTTTTATAGAGCTTTAAGTGTATGAAAAGTTGCAGCCATTTAAAAGGGCCTGGATTTGCTTTATCTTGGCTTTATTATTCAGAAAAATGTTTAAACTGCTCTGTGTTCTCTCTTAAGAAACATCTCCAAGTTTGTTTTATTGCATGGCTGTTCTAAAAGGTGTTAAAGGCTTAGGCCAAACGTATCCTAAATATGTAGAAAGATGCTGCTGGTATTTGAGATGACAGAATATGTTGTTCTGTCAGTTTAATTTTTTTAAATACGTAAATAGCTGATATATCCCTCTCTACTGATGTAGCCAAGGTCATGAATAAAGCCTTTACTACTTGCACAAGAGTCATGTATAATAAGATGAATGTGATTTAATGTTGAAAGGAATTGGTGCCACTGTTCTGACTTATTGTAGGAGCTGAACAGAATATTTCAATTCATTTGAGCAGCATTGAAATTTGTTTACATATTACCTTGGGTTATTACCACGAGGATGTTAGGTAATCTTCAAAGAAAAAATAATAAAAGAGAAAATATTACACATTCTTTCCTTGGTCTGGTGTCTTACAGGTTTCTTTTTCTTTTGTTGTTTTTTGTTTCCCTTTTCAATCTGTGATGTCCTTTTTACAACTTTGTAGAGCATATTAATGTGAACTGAGCTGTAAGGGTATACAAAAGGTAATGTGAACTCTGCTGCTTTCTGTGTTCATGTTCAGTTTCAGTTATTGGATCTAGTAAACCCAAATAACATGAAAGTTACATAAGCTTTGCACAGATCAAAATATTCTGAAGTATTAAGTAACTCTCATTTCTCTTCAGTTCTTACAGAAATTCAAATGTACCTGAATTACATATGTCTAAAGCCTGTCATTCTTTTACGTAGGTCAAGTTTTTCCTAAGTGCACAATAATATAAAGCCTTTTTAAAATTAGTTTTACTGGCATTGAGGGCATTTGCTGAACTGCAAAGATGTGTTTTACAAAAAACAATTAAAATTTAACACCTTATTCATGTCAATTGTATTAAATGCTACTTTTAGCAAACCGTGCTTCCTTATTATACAGTAAAACCATGTTTAAAATCATTTGTATTATGCTTTAAATATTAACTGTAAATTGCATTACATTTAACTTATACAGAATTTTGTACACACATGAAAATGATTTCTTAGAATATGATTAAAACCACTTCTGTTAACATATCATATTGCACTGTTAAGAAGTGTACGTGCTGAAAAAATAGCTGTAACTGTTAATGTATCTTTCCAATACAGCAACTGAATTCTGCCAAAGTTTTATTTTTCTACATGTTGGAATCTCTTGAGGCTTTGTATTCAATATGCACAGCTTACTGTGGAGCTCTTACCCTGTACATAGCTTTGGGAACACTGGCAGTGCGACAGGCCCAACAGACTGCTATCTTACGTGAGCTTTCTGCGAGTTTCACAAATTTTCACCACTTTGAGGGTTTTTCATACTACACAAAATATCTTTGCAAAACTATTTTCATAAATACAGCATTAAATTAATTTCAAGTGCAAATCCACTTAAATTATAACTTTTGCTGGTTAAAAGGGAGGAAGCTTTAAAAAAACCCAACCAACCAAATGTCAAAGGCTGGGCAACAGAAGGTGTGCGGCTTGCCTGGAAGACAGTTAAGAGGGCTAAATGTCACAGAGTTGAACTTCATGACTTTGCACTAATGAATGACTTGGTGACCCACTACCAACTGCTGAATTTTGTGAATCTGTGAGTAAGTGAAGAAATAATAATAAAAAAAGACAGCACATCACAAGAATGTAGTTGCTTTATTGTTTTGACAATTTCAGCTGTCTCAACTTCAATAACTGTGCTTTTTTTCCTCTGGGTAGGGGTTAGTAAGCAAGGAAAAAACAAAACCTAGTGGCCTTATGTACATGATCTGTTAACTGGCTTCAAAGGACTGACTGAAAGCGTGGCTTGTAAGAGAAAAAAACCAAACACAAACCCCACAACAATTTATATACTTGTGTGTGTACAGTTAACTTAAGACTTTCTGGGAAATTCACTGATGCTGCATTGTGACTTTTTTCTTTTCCCATTTGCATTCCCCATAATTGACCTGTACTTGGGGGGGGGGGGGGGGGGGGGGGAGGGAGGAAGACAGCAAAGGCTGAGATCAAACAAGGGAACCAGTGAGGTAGCACTACCTGAAGGAGCTGTTGTGTAGTTTATAGGTTCTGTTTGTTCCTTTCTTCCTGCAAGCAACTCGGGTGCTCTTAAAGCACTCAACAATTCTGACTTGCAATCTGGATAGCCTTCCATTTTCTGCAGCAGAAAAGGCACAGAAGGCGCTTCTGCCACAAAGCAGTTTTGTGTGTATGGCAGATGTGTTTGTAGTGTACAAATGCCAAAACTTTGAAGAATTCCTGAAACATTACATGTCATCCACCCTGGGACTCTGACATCCCAAAGACTTTATTTTGATGCTCTACCAATAGAAAAGTAAGAATTACTGTACCATAGCAGAGAATACCATCTTTTAACTAGTTTTGGGATCTGAGACTAGAATTAAAGCTCTAGATTCTCAGCTGTGGATTTTTACTACTGACTTGGCACAAGTTTGATTGGTTAGTCTGAACAATTTATGCCCTTCTCAGTCTTACAGATTGCAGTATCCTTTTCTATTCAAGCAAACGCTAGGTATTTATAGCTGATTTGTTTTAGATTGTTTAACTTTCTACTGGCAAGACCACATGTATTTGATTGCCTACCATTTTTGGTTTTTAGTCCTCCTTTTCTATTGCTTAGTCAGACTATATTGTTTGAAAAGTCTAAATATTTTCAATGCTGGATGTTTACCTTAAGTTAATTTCTTTTTCTGGTGGAAGCTCCTGCTAAAATAGTAGCAAGAACAAGAAGAAAGTTTCACTTTATCGCTTTGATCAGAAAACTGTGTGCTTCCAAACTGTAGCTCCCTTGTAATGTACTGGGAGAGTGCATTTCTCCTGTCATCATAGTCTAGGGGAAGGAGCCCCTATGTCCAGCAAAGATTGTGTGGCCACTAATTCCTCAGAATTCAAGGACTCTAAATATGCAAGTAAGAATTTGTGTGCCACAGAAAACTTCTCATTGTATGTGCTGATATTTACCCATAAAAAGGTTTTTCTTAGGTGTCCCCAACTTCACTTTTCTGTTTTTAAATGACAGCACCCTTCACAAAGTCCAACACCAGCATTTATGTGTGCTGGAATTTAGATTCCTTGTGCAGCCTTCATAAGATCTAATAACCTTAATCTAATAATGTACTAAATATACTCCTCTCCAAGGCTGTTGAACCCACAGGAAGAGGACACTCTAGAAAAAAATACATAGAAAAAAATCCAGGTTTATAATTATGTCATGGCCCTGTACCTCCTTTCTTTGAAGTTATGCTACTCATGTTTCTTACTATTCCTCATACATAAGTGGTAGCTGAATAGTGTAAAGACTTAAAGCCTGTGCAACCTTTCCCTTCCAATATATATACCCTGCTTGTCCATGAAGCCCTTTATTCCCAGGTTAATCAACAGACAGAATCACATAATGAAATAGATCTTCCAGTTGACAGTTTCATTGAAACGAGATAGAGATGGCAGGCTTAGGGTATACTTTTATTAACAGCTTCAATAAAACCAAAGTAGTATTTGGGGTCTCCTTCCTACTCTGCTCAAACCTGAGGCACTGAATTCCCATGATCTTGTTTCTTGTTACATAGAATTAAGCAACTCCAAAGCTTCTTTCTGTACCTGAAACAAATAAATAAATACACTCGTAACAAAACAGTGCCAGGTAGTTACAGGCTCTTCTAGCAGAACTTGCCATGCAAGCACCCAGATGTTTCACCACAGTTCTGTAAGTTCAGACACCTCCTAAGACCAGCCGTTTTTGTTCTGTAGTCAAGATGCTCAACACTCGACACACAAACAGGAGTAGAACCACTTCAGCCAGTGCCTTCAGTGTAATTCACTTACTATATGTATAAGTTTATTTGTGCTGAATACAGAGGATTAGCTCTTGATCTGCTGTAGTCCAATAGTAGCATGTGGTAAATCGTCCTGGATTTGACCATAACCGACCAACCTAGGGTTTTCAAAAGTCTGGACAGCAGCTAAGGAAGCGCGAGAAGACTGTTTCTGGGACTCCTTTTACTTAGGGAGTCTGGGTAAAATCTATTAAGATTTTAATATGAGCTCTAACATCTACATTAAAAAACCAAGCAACAAAACCCCAACAAACTTCTGGTCCTGACAGGGCAAGCAGTGCAGACAACACGAGCCAGATACTGCAGACACTCAGAGGTAACAGATGTTCAGAAAACCTACTCGTGCCTGAAATTCATGTCTCTGCATGTGGCAGAGGCAATCTCTTTGCGCAGGCCAGTTTCCTTCTTACTGGTCTACCAAGTCCAGTTCACAGTGAATCTTGCATTTTACAGTCATCCAGAAAATGCAGAGAAAACCACCTCTCAGCTCAGCAGCTCTGCACCCTTCTAGGAGATGAGGAAATAGACATTTGTAGCAGGAGGCCAAGCACAGCTGCAGCAAAGCGGTTTAACAACTTGACTACTGCACAGAAATCACTACTGACTCCTTTTGTGTGGTTTCTAAAGAAAGGCAAACTTTTGTGATCACTATTCTCATGTGCCTCCAGCTACTAGGGACTGTCAGAACTGACCAATTCCATACATACCTGAGACCACTACTCCTTTAGGCTATTAAATTCCCATACATTTTGCAAAGCAGAGGAGGAACGGAACCCTAACTCGTATTTCTACTGAAAGATGTTACTGAAGGAGCTCACGTTTGGGAGAAACAGTTCAAGCCTTACTACGGAATCTACACAGGGAAACCTCAGTAGTGGTTTTTTTCTGAGATGTTAAGTACAAAATCCTACAGAAGTATTTCTTACAATTAGTACGTTCTGACATGTCACAGCACATTTGGATGTTTTCTGTAACAGTTACAGCATCTCATACTGCAGCTTAATGCTAAATGAATTAAGAGGTCAATCAAACATAAGAAAAATCAATGGGAAATGAGGCTTCGTTAGTCTTGATGCTAACAGGATGGTTTATGAAAGATAACTGCAATTGCTGCGGTTTATACCGAATGCAGTATTAGGTCTGAACGAGCCTCGTGGATTACCCTTCCTGGAAGTACTCTGTATATGCTTTTAGGCAGGAAGCAGATGCCTACCCATCCAAACAGGATCCTTCTGAGCAGTTCAAAAGAGTAATTGAGTGCCTCCTGTCACCAAGCATTGGGACTGGAAAGGACTGCAATGTTAACTTTTACAGATCCAACAAGTGTTTGATACATCCATGCTTTTTTCCTCCCGTTCAACGTGGGTTTTAGCTCCTCCAAAATACAATTTCTACCTTTCCATTCTTAGGCACACGAAAGCGACTCTGTGCTCACAATGGCGCAGGTTAGCTCAGATGCCTGCCTTAACTTCCAACACCAGCTAAGGGTGAGTTGTTAGAGCTACAAATACATCATGAAGAAGAATAACAGCTCTTTATAATAAACAGTTATTTCCAACCCTTGTGTTCAGAGGCAGTTACCAATATAGTACACATTTTTTGGTGTCTGGGCGTGATCCTGGATTATAGGTGCTGAACTACAATTTACTCTGAGTTAACTTTATAAAAAATGCCATTGCCATGATGTCATACACATTGATTACAATATACGATTGTACTATTGCAGTTCTTAACTTCCTACCTGTTTGTCCTCTTCTGTATGTGCAGGATACTCCTTCGCTTTGCTTAACCACAGAAGAGCCATCTTTTTGTTGTTTAACTTCAAGTATGTCTTCCCCAAAAAGAGCAAGTTCTTGCTGTAGAAATTTGGGTCAGCTGTATAGAGGCAGGAAGAAAGCTTTAAATGAGAATGAGCAGCATACTGTCAAAGCCATTTGATACTTATTTTGGAAAAGATGAATGGTATTTTGGCTTTGGATCAGTAGGAAGCCAATATAAAACTTTTATTTGCTAGATTTCGGTCTCATATGCAGTTACATTTGTTAGCAGCTTGTTAATATACTAAATGAAACTAGATTCCTCACAAAGAGCAAAGCAATGAGCTTAACATGCCAACAGTTTTGCTTTTCATATGCCGTGCTTTTCTGGACCTCGTAGCTGCAACAGGCAACACAACCAGCTTAGCAAGTATAGGCAAGGAAATAAAGGGCACATTTCCTAGCTTCAGACCACACGCATACAGGTACTACCTTAGCTCTTGCTGCACAGGAAGAAAACTTTAAACTGTTTTTACCCACATTTAACTTTTTTCAAGGAGAGATTTAAGAAGATGCTTTTATAAAGCATGCTTTGGCTATCAGTCGTCATTAAAGACTAGTCTTGTCTGCTGTTCATACTTATAGCACAAGCTTTCTCTGCTGCTGGATCGAAGGTCAGGATTCAAAACATCCAGAGGTGTTTTGCAAGCAGATTCTGAGATGAAGTCTACTGTTCCAGTTCACAGCTGCATTACTTGACACCCAGGGTCAATTGATACACTATGAACTTTTCCTTTTAATTTCACTGATACAGCTACATACAAATCTTCCATAGAACACTGTCTCCCTTTGTCTTCCTTCATCTTTCAGCTGATCGGTTTTGCTTCTGGCTTCACTCTTGGAGAAATAATAGGTCCATATTTTCTTTTACATGTGGAGAGTTTTACTGCCAGATAGATTGGCACTCTGATCTAAATAGCTTCCGAAAAAATAAAAAAAATGTGCTTTCTCTGTTGTTCTATTTAGAATACAGAGGATTTTTGACCTTCAAGAGGATTTAGAAGAATTGACTTAAAATTCCCTACTTTGCTTGCTGCTTCCCCCTGCATTCCAGTTGAATGCCTTGGGGAAGAATAGTTATCAATGAAGGTACAAATTTCACTTTAATGCTTATTCTGACACCCCCCCCCCCCCGTTACTCTCCGAGTTATGACTGTAAGTGTGTTCAAGTACTTTGAGTTAACTCTAATGTAACAGATGTTAACTCCAATATAACAGTCTCCTGTGCTGACTAGCACAACAGGCTGTAGGGAAAGCTAGAGGTTTGTTGCAAGTCATCGTTCATAAAAGATACTATTCTGCCCCAAAAGCTAGAAGTATTACCTTCCTCTGCCATGTGGAAGTAACGAAGAGCCTGCAAAAGATAGAAGTTGTCTTTAGAATGGAGAATAAACTGAACACAGTAGTCAAACAAAAGCCTTACGCGCATGCTGAACCCAGCTGAAGATGGATTTCCTGTCCATGACCTTATTTTTATTAATCCAGTATGGTACTGACGGTTCTTATTCAAATGTACAATCAGATCTGACATCTTCAACAGAACTAATACTCATCCAACTATTCCCACGCCACTTCCTCTGTAAGTACAGTACCTTGTATTTGTCCCTAGCAAACTGGACTGTTTTTCCAGTCTTCACCTTGTTAAGATAATCTTGGATTTTATTTCTACCATCCTGCATATCTTCTTGCATATCTGCATTTTTCCCCCAGCCATTTCTCATGTATGAATTTAATAGATGTATAAACGTAATAGATATAAATTTTATGATTCGGGTCATTAATGTTGACATATTTCAGGGAGAATTGGTTCCTACAGAGCACCGGTTTGTATCCTCTTCCATGAGGATAAATCTTTATGAAATCCACAAGTGTTTTTCAACTTGTATCCCATCATACACATCAGAAATTTCAGTCCATTCCTACCTTTTCCTGACGTTACTAGGTAGAGGGAAAATACTGTCAGAGATCTTAAAGTGTGGACATAACTACAAAAGAAACTGCACTGAAATTGCAGAAGTCTTACCAGTATGGGTCACCTACAGGTTCTGGGGCAAGTTTGCTTCTTCAGCCACTTTAAGTGGTACAGAACTCGATACTGGAATGGCATGATTCTGCAGTATTTAAAATGGTGTCTGACTTTGAAAATTGCTTTTGCAAGAATACAGCAAAACATACAAGCTTGACATTCCATTAAAAAGTTTTATCTCATTTTCAATCAGAGCTCAAACTTCTTTCTGCGCAACAGCAAGCAGCCTTCCACAATTACTTCCTAGTGACTCCTGCCCACCCCCCACCTTGAAACAACAAAACAGTGGGCCAGTTATAGTCTTTGTTTACATTAACCAGTAATAGCTGCAGCAAACTTTCCCATAACCAGTTTAATTTTCAAGCTTCTATGTATGCACAAGTGTTCAAATAAGATGCATACTGTTAGATACCCTAGAAGATACACATCCAGACAGGGTGTATGACAGCAGGAATTTTCATAGCAGAGAGAAACAAAAATACTTTCAACTGAAAAAACCACACTGTATGTAGCCAGGGGATGAGAAGGTATTTGTTCATGGTAAGTAACAAAGCAAGATGCTGCTTTTCGCACGTAATATAAAAGGAAAAATTCTATAGTGCATGGTATGGCACTACCATATAAATCATCAGCCCTGGAACTAGTACAATTGTCTGCAATAGATCATAATAGTAAATACAAACTAAGTTACATATAACTTGTTATTTTCATGTAGTTTGGAAATTATTTTCACTATTCTGTGTGTGCTACAGCTGAAAAAATTAAAGATTTTTATGGGTTTAGATAGCCCTCACTCTCCTGTTATATTTTTACTTTATTAATGGCAGTTGTAAACTCACAAGTCCACACTTATTGCATAAGCAGAGGTCAGCTTTGTCAGGAAAGTTAGTAAAAGTCTGTCATCAGCTCTGTGAGGGGGGAACAATAATCTATGAAACATTTTCATGTTGTACCTCTTGAAATGTGGAGGTTGGCGGTGTGGCAAATAGTGTTGCAGCTATTTTTCTTTGGTACCATGGCATTTCAGCAAAGGAGTAACACCTGGAGCAAAAGGAAATGGTTGTATATAACCTTCACATTTTTCTCTTGTTTTCAAGTAACATTCTCGTATCTTGGACATCCTAGTTGTTTCCAAGAGTCACAACAGCTTCAGCCACACTGCAAGTTCTATAAGCAAGTTCTTACAACTGTACAACAAAACAGCAAGACATCTGAAGTTGCAGCGTAGCTCTGCTAAGGAAATTATGGTGTGTCTTTTACTGGGAACTGCTGTTACATCAGACGAAACTGGAGACAAGTATTAACCGTAAGACAGCTTTTGAGCTTAAATTATGTTAACAATTTATGTGTATTTGGCATTGTTCTAATACATTTGCAAAAACAAGGCACAACTAAGTAATTTCACTGCCTTACCTCAACACTACCTTGTTTTTCTTAATTATTAACGTAAAGCAGACCTGCAGTATATGCCAGAAAGACTCTGATCTAGAAGAATGAAGATAAAACCCAAGAATCAAACTATGGTGTTCTGGGCTAGGCCATACTACGCTGTTTTCCTGTCTACTAAATAACAAAGGTAATCAGTCACCTGTCTTAAGAGATGCTGAAAGGATTAAACATGTTAAGTATTTAAAATACGTAGAACATTCTGAGTGTAAATCTTAAATGCTATTCACTTTATTACCCTCCCACAATGAGTATAAAAATATTATTCACTGCGTAAAATAGAGCACTCTAGAGGAGATGAAAAATCATTAAATGCAAATATGGAGGTGTTCAGAGGAGGGCAAGAAGGCATGGAATACAGATTGTGAGTTGAAATTTTGCCATCAGATGTGCCATATGATCATGCCAATAAAAGAGGTTCAATCCAGGACAGACTAGAAAGAGAAAGGAGAAAAATACTCAAGAACTGGCTGATACCAAATCCCAGTTTCAGATGCAGACACACTGGGATTCAATAAGAAGTATATTTAAATAGACAATATGGAGATATTTTGGTGGCAAAAGCAGTAATAATTTCACATTTCTGATTAACTTTTCTAATTTTCCTTAGGAACAACGTCTTAAGTACCTTCCTGAACAAGCTTTCTATCTCAAAACTGACCTTGAGGCTCATTCAGTTGGTAGCACACACTTCTGTATAGGAAAATGGACTATTGCAGTTGTTAGGTCATGTGGGAATGAGTGGTGGATGCTGAAAAATTAAGTCTATAAACTAATAACTCCGGAGCAGTAGATTGTAGTTTACTTTGACACTCAAGAGTCCAGGAGAAAACACAGAAGGTGGCTGTGGTTTTTAATATTGGTTTTCTTAAGCTACAAATACATTGGCTTTATTTATTTTCTATCTTTCAATCTTACAGTAGAGATTTCCAGTAAAACGAAGTAGCAGCTTTGGTCTCTTTCAGACCAATAACCAGAAATACTATCTAGAGTCTCTCACTAACACATAAAAGATACTGCTTTTAACCACACTGCTTCCACAGAATGCCCTCGTTGTATGGAAAGTTGTATTTCCACTCCCTTTGCCTGCTATGTAACAGTGATTCTTAGTACCAATACCATTGAGCAGTAAATTAAATTTCCCACATTTTTGTTAATACATATGCATTTATAAGCTGCCTTTATTTAAATATAATTTTTGAAATACAGTATAATGACAGATAATGAAGTATTTTAGGAACACATCTCACTTTTGATGGCTTTTCACTAAACACATTGCATGAAGTTGCAGCCATCACTGACATTCAGTGTAAATTGCAGAGTTTTGTCTCTATTCACACCAGTAGAACAAAATGAGTAGTACTCTGATGTCTGCTGTGGGAAAATACTTATGTCTGCAAAATGAATTTTTAACAGTTCCATACAGTAAAACAAATAAATTGAATAAACAATTCATTTTCATCTTTTTGAACTGCATAAGAATTAACGGCCAGACTTTTTCAAGGCATGACACCCTATATCCATCCAATAGGTTTTCATGTCTGCATCAACTAAGTACAAACCACTGAATTATTCCAAATATTTCTGCAATTCATATAAGACATCTAATATTCTGGCATTTTTTCTTTGCCACATGCTAACTTTTGTTTGAAAATACAACTTACCAAATGCCTATAAGATGAATTGTTGTAGCATCTTTTGGATTCAGCTCAATGGCTCTCTAATGAGGGGGCGGGGGGAAAACACAAAATATAAGAAGGTTTTCTGCCACATTTGGATTAAAATACATTTAAAAAGTAGAGTTGTTATCCTACTGTTAATTAAACCAGATTAACAGTGTGTAGAATTTCAAGGTGATACGGTATTTATTCTGTGCACAACTAAATCGGCTCACCTCCAAAAAACTGAACACATGGAAAGAATTGTAAGCACTTCCGTTTAGTAGGTCATTAAGTGTTTCACATAAGACTTGGCGTGTTCACATTTTGGTATAATTTCTGGTGATATAAAATTAGTAGTCCTTTTATCTCCTCCAGCATTCATCCTTTACTGCTATACAATCCACAGTTAAAAGGACAGCCACACAGCCATTTCTCAACAGCACAGTTACATTTTATCTAGTCTTAAGAGGTGTCACAAGCACTTCAGCCATTTCAAGGCTCCCTTCTATAGGGACTTAGTTTACAGCAGATTATTTGTACTCCTTGTTGCTGGGGCATTAAGGACTGTCACAGTAACGCAAAAATAAGTGTCACCAGGATATCTGAACGGAAGTACACTTGCAAGTTTTCACCAAAAAATAGTTCACAACTGTCACACAGTCTACCTACTGGATGCATTAATGCTGTCATATGCAAAAGACTGTTTACACTACCTGGAAGTGCTCTTTGATAACAATGGCATTTCCAATTTTAGTCTTGATTCCTTCAAAATCTCCAACATCACTGAGGCAAATTCCATACCACTGTAAATCCAAGAACAAAAATAAAACATTTAATACAGCACTATAGCTATTAATAGTGTTCTTTTTTAAAAAATAAATCAAAACCATAACAGCTGCTGCCACCACTAATGACAAATAGCAAGAAATACTTGTTACGAATAGGTCAGGCAGCATCAGAGCAACCTGCTGGTCTGCATGCATAAGGGAATCAATGTCCTTTGTCACCTCTCTGCCTGTGAGAGAAACAGCACACACACACACACACAAAAACCCCAAAAACCCCAAAAAAACAACCAAAAAAAAGCAGGATAAAGGCAGAGCCTGAAATATTTCCAGTGAAATTGTAGAGCTACTATTGTGTACAGAAACAGCATGCTGGATGTGAGGCATGTACAACATGTTTAAGGCTACATCAGAGAAGGATGAGGTGATTGATTACACCAACTGTAATCAACCTGATCAGTCACCTCTTTCCATGGTCCTGCGCACATTTAACCAGTGCCTGTTTCCCGTATAGAGGAAATTTAGCTGCAAAAGTCTGAACTCTGATCTTCCAAAAAAGTTAGGGAATATTAGAAGTCTCTCTCATTCTCAACTGAAAAGTTAAATTATGCTAAAGTTTGCTGAATCGGCACAATGACATTTGTTCCAGTTTCTACTGGCAGAAATTAAAGAACAAGATTTCAGTTAAGTTATTTTGCTTGGCTCACCTTGTGCGCTGCAAAATTTGATTCATTTTTTTCAAGTGCCTTTTTTGCACACTCAAGGGCTTCATACGCCAGTTGTCTTTTCTCCTCTGCAGAAGTACTACTAAGCTGAGCTAGATCCCGTGATGCCCGCGCCAGCCGCCACAACAACTCTGCATCATCACTAGTTATGAACAGAAACACTAACATTTTAAAGCAATAATGGAAACAAAACAAGCACAGGTCTTAAACCAGTCTTTCAACAGGTATCTCAAGTGGGTGATTAGACAACACAGTATCTGTCATTCTATGCTATATACAACCCCAAGGTAACCACAAATGAAAGCCCTCCATTAGACTGTCTGACAATACCTTTGTTCTGCAATTCAGGTCTATGAAGCAAACGTATCTCTAGGAAAGGACTTTGTTTTCTAAAAAAAGATGCAGATTTAAAAAAACCCAACAGTACCAGTCAAAACACCAGAAGGAAAACAAGGGACTACTTTGTACTTAGCTAGAGAGTATTTTTTCCCAGCATTCCACTGATTTGATGTTCATGTTTACTAAGAATGTTTAAAACATTATGCATATTTTTCCCTATAATCCTATCTAAATAATTAAATTCTTCCCAGAACAACAGTGAAAAAAACATAGATTAGCCACATCACCACCACATAAAGCTGTACATTTATATATTTATTTATATCACTACCTCAAATGGTGTATGGTATATTATAGCTAAAGATAAGCAATTTTAAGCTTTATTATTTTAACATATTGTTTTGAAACACTGGCTTGCACTTTCGCTAACTACCATTTTAATTTTGGCTCACTATTTTAATAGAGACTTTAATATTAAATTTAAGTTTAGAAAGTCTTTCAGAAGTTCTGGCTATCCCGCTATAGAAGTCCTGCTCCCCACCCCCAGCAAAGGAATACTGAACTCAAAACTACCAGAAACTAAAAATATTAAAAAGCATACATGAGTTACTGCTAAACTCACAATGTAAGTCACTGCTCAGAGTGCAACACTCCTGCTCTAGTTAACACTGTAACACAAAACTAGCAGACTCATTTTTCAGCCAAGTCACAAAAACATTAGTACTGCTACTGAAGTCATTACTGCTTGCAGAATAATTAGTATTGCTATACAGCTAGTAGCAAGCTTACACCTTGCCTATGACGTTGTGTCCCTTTACAGGCTAGGGCCTTCATTTAACTTCCCAGGCTTTACACTTGGGCCCCTGGGAAGAACAAGGGAGGGAAAATCCCAAAACCCTGAAAACAACTGAACAGTTAATTTCCTCCAGAAATGTTCTAGGAGTGAGACACCTTGTCTCCTCCAAAGGAATGGACTCTTCAGTCTGCAATGGATTTTCTGCTTATTCCTTAAACAGCTTGTCCCAGTTCACTTATCGATAACGTTTTGTGCTGTTGGGACATAACTACATGAGTAAAGAGCTTTTTTTTTTCCAGACTCAAATCCTAACATGAGACAAATGAAAACAGAAAGAACCACTGGTCAGCAATGAAAAGGAAATGAAACAGTAACTTCCAAAAATTTTCAGTACCTGAATTCTAGGTATTTTGATCATTTAGTAAAGCGTAGACACATTGTAATTTTTTGCATTATATTTTAAAGGATTCCTAAAGTAAGAAAACAAACAAGCAAAAAAACCTCCTTTGCAGAACTGAGAAACTTGAGTGCTAACCTTCTCCTTCTACAGCAACCAGTCCTTTCTTGGTTCACTTTTCCATTTGGAGGAAAAAGATCAAAAGCCCTTCTTTCCTACTTACATAAGGGTAAAAGCAGGGTTCTCTATCATACCACAATGAGCACATTAGTTGAAAAATTGACAACAGAAGAGCACAGAAAAGTCACAGTAATGTCTCAATGCAGTCAAGTACCTATTTTTATGCTGAATCAGCAACCGATACAGCTTTTCAGTTTCTCCACTCCCATACAGGTAGTCTGCTTGCTCTATAACTTCTTCCACTTAAGAAGGGATTAAAATGGTGGAAACAGAAGAACAAATGACATGTAATTAGGCTGTTATAGCAAAATCAATTTTTGAGCAAGACAACCTAGCTGAAACACACAGAACAACGTAGTTCCTTTTTAGGCCATCTAATTACAACTTACATGCACAGCAGGATTGAATAAGCTACATTTGCAATGAACAGCTAGGAAGACAAACAATGCTAAATACACGTGTCTCTCATGAGACTACAAAACAGCAACAGACCTTTGGATGTTTAACAGATTTAACATTCAAAAGTGTCTTTCTCAATGTATCAGACTACTAGAAGCAAGTTGTTTGCTTCTTTGTGAAAATGGCAGAAAAGTAAAAAAAATATAAATTACAAATATGACCATGAGGGCAAGTGCAGCAGAGATCTGAAAGTAACAAAATCCCTTCATTAGTATATGTACAGAATTTAAAATTAATAAAAATGAAAAAAAAAAGTATTCTTCATTCTCAATATGGTTCCACGATTTCACCAGTATATGACTGCAGATTGAGTGCCTATCTTAGTTGCCAAGCCAAAAATGAAACTTCGCTCAAAGGTTTTCTAACTAAAGTCCTTGATTTTCAGAAACACGACTCCAAAAAATACAGTTAATCTACTGAAACCTCTCTGACTTCAAGATACTAAAACGAAAAATAACTTTGAAAATCAGAATTGGCTTTCTGGACTATCATTTTATGAACTAAGTAAGTACCCATCGTTCTTTAAGATACTTCAAAAATTTTTAAACACAACAGATGGGGAGTATGATTTCTACAGCTGGTTGAGTATAATAATATATAAAGAAATATGTATACGGTATGTAAAATAGCATTCCAGAAACGGAAATATCAAACACCACACAATGCAAGATTCTATCATGAGAACAGATAGAATTAGGAGGAAAAATACACAAAGGGAAGCAGGTAGATAATTCTATTAAAGTATATAACCGTACAGGAGAAGATCATACTCTGAGTTTACTCTTCTGCCAACATTAAACAATAAAAAAATTACCTTTTAAGTCAAAAGCTTTGTGCAATCTCTTACAGAACTTTCAGCTGTGCTTATTGTCTCTTTGGTACCTAGGTCCAAGATCCAACTTTTAAGTCAAAACATAAGCTCTAACCCCCACCCCCAACTTCATAAAAATTAATCGTGTTTATGTGCTTTCTTTTTTCAAGTTATCTACTGAATATGATAGTCAGTTTCACAGCAGCACAGTTTTACTTATAGAAGAAAAAAAACACACTAAAGGCTACTAAACACAAACCCCTCTTCTTCAGCTTAAAAAGATCCTAGGATATAAATCACTGAAGATCAGGAGAGCATTCTGGATAATTTTTAACCTTGCCATCTATCAACTATTTCAAACATAAGATAACGGTCTACATAGACTTTGGATTTTAGTTTCCAAACTTATCCTCCTGGTCCATCTTCAGTATTATTTTCAGCGAAACGTTATGTTTGCTTGTTGAGACCACCTGAACACTACTAACACAGCTAATGACTAAATGCTCAGAACTCAATCTTCTGAACATACTTCCCACCAGGTGTTCTATGTAAATTACTAGACTTTCATTTCTTTAAGAGTATTTTTCACTCATTTCTTTTTTACTCTTATTTTCACCATATCTACTAATTGTCTTGCATGGAAAGCCCATTAACATTGTTTTTCTTGGCTATGTAAATGCCAGATTCAAGTGAATGCACTAAAAAAGACCAGAGGAAACTATGTAGTGTTACTTATGTTCCTCATGGGCAATTTTCTTATTAGCATATTGGGTCACTATCTTAAACCTATTCACTGAAGCTCCTTCTGTTACAGCAAATTAAACAGGTCCTTATCTGTTCAAAAGTCTATTGCCTCAATTTTTATTTCTGTAAGCATAAACATCTAAGATGTTCCTCTCTGAGATACAGCGGAACAAGTTATGTGAACTGACTACTATCTAATCTGCACAGTACGCAAACATTTCAGTTAAGCTTATTCTCCATTCAGTTAGGTTTACTCTCAAAACCCCTTATGTACCACGCAATAAACGAGTTCTGAGTCTGAAACAATATCCTCTTTTAAGATAGTGTTACTTTTCTTCCAGTAGTGAGACTATCTTTATTCAGATCTTGAAAAGTACATTTTACCACTTGTTCTCTTTTCTGGTAGGTAAAGCAAGGCTTTACTTCCCCTTTTTCAGTATGAAAAAAAATACAAAACATTTATCAAAATTATTTGAAATACAATCTCAGTGTTGCTCGGCTAGATTACGTGGGAATCACAGTGTTCATATTGAAAATCTCAACTAAGATTTCTAGAAACTGATTTAAGGTTTGATCTGCATTCCTAACTGAACCTTATCTGCCTAGGTTATTTAAAGGTTGGGCAGCATATTAGGTGTCATACACCTTTCGTGTGTGCTATATCCTAGACAGGACGAGCTACTCGATCTGCTTTCAGTGACAATGGAACGAATCACTTGTTAAACTTACAAGACTAACTTTCAAAAGCATCCTGCCGTGGAAACACACTGCATGCAGTCTTAAGGGAAAAAATCAAAAGCATTACACCATTTACCTATGCAATTCTTGCACTAAAAAAATTAAGTTTTGCATTATAATAGCTTGTGTACTTCAAAATTTGAAAATATTACCTTTGAAGCTTGCATGAACCTCAACAAAGCCAGAAATCAGCTTGTGAGCTTCATAAAAGAACAAGGCCCCCGTTGAAAGCAAAAGCCCCCTTTGAAGGCTTTTTCTGAGCACCTGCATGGGATAAGATATGTATTAATAAACAGTCACTCTGACTTAAAAAAAGAGGTTTTCTCATCGGTAGCACCAGTTGTATTTCAGATTCTGAACCGAATAAAGCCCTTTTAATTTTATTTTTTTTAAACTGTGTAAGAAAAGAACACATCATCAAGAGGATTATTTTCTTTTAACAGAGGCTAGTAATTTACGTTTTAAAACAGGAACAGAGCACTAGACTGAAAGCAAGCCATAAATATGGAGCAAACACCGGGTAAGAAGCAAAAAAAGCCACCTGCGTTTTTCAAACGCGCACAGGGATACCGGCTCTTGGAAAACGAAGCCGGCCCTTCGCCGCGCCCCCGGCGCCGGGGTCCCCGCAGCTGCAGCTGCCCCGCCGGGAGCCCGGGCAGGCCAGCGCCGGTCACACGCCCTGGGAAGCGGCCGCGCCCGCGCCCGCCACCCCCCGGAGCGGCAGCGCGGGTACCTCGCTCTCGCCGGCCCCGCGGCGGGCACCGGGCCGCCCCCGGCCCCACGGGCCGCACGTCGCGCCTCCCGCCGGGCGCCGGAGCAGCCTCCCCAGGCAGGTGGGGCCGCCGCAGAAGGGCCGCGCCAGCGCCAGCGCCGCCATCACAGCAGTCTTCGCCACCCAGCACCGCCCCCCGCCCGCGCGAGGCACCGGTCCGTCCCTCAGCCCCGCCCGGGTGAGGGGGGAAACCAGGGCAACAGCCGCCCGTTCCCCCCAGGGGCCCGCCGCCGCGCCGCGCGCCAGCCATTGCTGTCCGCCCGGCCCGAGCCGCGCCCCGGCAGGACGCGGAGGGGGTGGGAGGGGCGTGTGCGCATGCGCCATCGCCGGCGGCTGGGGCGGGGCGGGGCGTGCCCGGTTGGCGTGGGCGTGGCTGCTGCGGGCGTCGGGGTCCCGCAGCCTTGGCGCGGCTGGCGCCGGCCCCGGCGGGTGAGCGGGGGCCCGGGCCGCGGGGGGTGAGGGGACCGCGGCCGCTGTGCTGTACTGTGCCGTGGCGCTGCGCGGCGTGCCGCTGCTCAGGGCGGGGCCGGCCGTCGTCCGCGGGCGAGGCAGAGCGCTCGGGGGCCTGGCGACCGCGGCCGGTCGCCTGGTGGGGCCCCGTCGTCTTCCCGTGCCTGAGGGGCAAGTCCTCCGGCCGTGCTGGCCGTGTGCCAGCCCGCTTGCCGCGGGGCTTGCGCCCCCTCCGGCTCGGGTACAGGGCGCCGATGCCTTCCGGGCGCCCTTCCTTCGGGCTGCCGCCCGCCCCGCCCCCCCCCCTCCGGCAGGCGAAGGCGGCCGCCTCGTCCGGCGGAGAGACGGCTGGGGCTGGGGCAGGGAGGGTGGCAGCTGGGAGGCAGGGCAGGGCTGGGGCTGGAGGCGGCGGTTGTCGCCGCGGGCGGCAGCTGTCCCAACCGTCTCCTCTTGCGAAACACCCCCTCAGGTGGCTGGCCGGCTTCCTGCGCCGCGACACGGGCAGCTCGCTGCGGGGGACTGCACACGGACTTCTGCGGAGCTCGAGGAAATCAGTCGTGTGATCCGCCGTCCCTCAGGTAGCGAAACTCTGGTTTAACTTCACTTTCTAGTGAAGTGAAGGCTGTACGCCACGACGTTTACGTCCCGGGTGGCCATCCCTGTGGCGGTGCAATGCTGCTCTGAAAGGTGCCCTCACCCTTTAGGAAGGAGACTGTCAGAAAATCGTCGTCGTCCCTAAAAACCCACATGTTTTTCTTCCTGAGCTGCTGTTGGAGTGGGAGGTTGGTTTTGCTTTCTTCATTGCAGCTGTGTATATGTAAAACAAACCTTAGCTGACGTGCGTGTTGTCATAATTTATTCTTCCACTAGGGAAAAGTTGAAATATGAAAGCTTTTCACTTTTGCTTCCATACTCTTATCTTCAAAGCCCGTTAAGTGTCCTCGAGGTGATATGCATCACCCTGCCTCCAAAACTTAAACCTGTTTGTTTTCTTGCGAGTTTTATGTCCCGGAAAGTTCAAGTTAGAGATATTTCTGTGGTGGCATAAAAAGTTTATTTAGTAAAAAAATAATTAGACTCAAACTTAATCCCAGATTTTTTATTTTTTTTAAATTGAAATTTTAAATTTTAACTTTATATATGTATAATTGTAGAGATAAGATGTTTCAGAGGGCATGCAGAACACCAACAAGCACTGGAAGACAGCAAAGTAAGCAAGATGGATGTGTAGGGGAGCAAGGAGAACCAGACAAGGGTCTTTTTGTTTTTATGTTATGGTGTTGGGAAGAATGTAGCGTTTTTCCAAAAAGTATGTTTGTGTTATCTGTGTATCGCGGAATTAATCTATAGAAATCCATTATTTTTGACTGTTCAACTAAGTTTAGTTCAGATGTTGAAAGCAAAAGTCCATTTCTGCTAAGCTGAATAACTAAGCCATTATTAAATGTCACCTGCCAGAATTCCATGGCTAGCAGTGCTGTACCACAGTGTTTTTACAGCCGCCTGGTAAGTCCAAGGTGTTAATGTTTCTACAGAGTTCAAGGCTAGAGGGAAGCCATAATAGCAGTTCTGTACAAACAACACCAAAGATCCTTCTTTTACAGCTAATAAAACTAAAATCTCAACTCTACAGATAGGTTAATGGTATTAGCTGGGATGGAGTTTAATTTCCCCTCCTCCCTGTTATGATCTAGAACCAGATGCTGTCATTGCCATGATTTCCTTTAGGAAATCCACTGGGGACAAAGTTAAGTAGTAAGATATGTTTTTCCCTTCCTTATTAATTTTGTTAATTTTTCAGTGAAAGTCAGGATGCTCTTCCAACATAAATATATGATTGAATTAGTGTTTGTAGGCATCAGTTCCTATTAAACACAACAAAGTTACTTCAATTCTTGTATCAATTAGGCTAAGATTAATAGTCTTAATGATTTGGAACATTTGCTTCCTAATTTCTTATGTGGTTGAAAGAAGACTGTATCCTGTAGATCCTTCCCATCATGTAGGTGGATCAGGTGCATGTGTTCACTCAGTGCTTTGTCCAAGGCACCAGTTGGAGCCAGCCAAATTAGATCCAGTGGTGGCATCTTGCTTCTGGTGTTTCTCACATCCCGTAGGGTTATTATGAAGTCCTCATGGTAGGTGATAAGCACATGTGTAATAAAATAATCGGAGATGGTTACAGGGCATAGCATGTTTGCTGTGTGCCTGTGTTCAGAGCCAGTGTCTATGTACACACAGAGCATGTGTGATGCCTGGCAGGCACGGTGAATGCAGAATGCAAGTACCTGCTATGATACAGAATTGTGTGAGAGCTGACTGGAGAGCTCTTGGATTGCCTACAGGAAGGTTTGAAATACAGCTGTGCCATAGTAAAGTGTAATTTTGTGATTGTCAGTTTCAAGTTAGTGTTGTTTATACTGAGATACAAAATTATATGCTAGACCATTGTGGGGTAGTGTTTTTATGGATTTTTCTTAGCCTTAAGCAGTGTGGGAAATCATATGTTTTGTAGCGCGTAAGCCACATTGGGAGCTTGCAAGCCACTGATTTTGGTCTATTTAGTTGAAAACACTGTCACCTTACTGAAAAAAGAAAAGCATTAAATGAATAGGAAAAAAAGGTAATCCGATCTTTGTTCTTAAAGGCTTGAAGGGCTTTTCTTGCTGGACTCTTAAAATATTTAATCTATATTGTACTTTGTTCTCTCGCAAAGGCTCCGAGTTTCCCATAAATAAACTTTACAGTGATGCTGTCATGGACTCATAAAACTGTTGGACAGGTTTTTTACTTTAAGAGGAGCTGTGGTTCCTCAAAGTATATGCATTCAAACCTGGTACTTTGATTGATATGTGGGAATAACAATTCTTGGTTTTCATTTCCTTTCATTTCACATTTTTAATGCTAGTATTGAAGCTTTAGCCTTCTGCTGAGAAGCCCAGAGGCAGACCTCTGAGGTAAGTTACCATAAACTCATTTTTCAGGACTGGTATTTGTAACAGTGGAGTGTCACGGCATGCCAGAATTCAAATGGACTGTAAGAAAGAGTAGTCTAAAAGATGTGATCACTTGCCTCTTGTTTCTGTAATAAAACACAGCAAGTTTTAGTGAGATACAAGTGTTTTTTTTCTTCTGGATAATGTTAATTATGTGAAGGCAGTGGCTCTACACAGAAATTGCAATGAAGAGTATATGATTTACGGTTCTACTCAAATTACATAGTTGATTGGTTGTTTTCCATAAAATAATTGATATAAAAATACTCTGATAAAACATACATGCAGGAAATGCATTTTCCCCTGGTTGAGTGCCATCTGCTTAAAAAAAAAAAATTGAAGTAATGAGATCTGTGTTTCTTGATTTTCTTGTTCAGGGCATAATATTGCCTTTTATAATTATCTCACTTGGATCTAAACATTACCCTAAATTCTTAAAATTATTATGTGTGAGGAGGATGCTGGAGAGAACCTTTAGCATTAAAGAGGTGCCTAAACAGTGAACATGCATATTCAGGAATAAAAAGGTGAACAGAAGGATATTTAGAAATGGCTGTTTCTAAGTCATCTTGTAAACAGGCATCCATAAGAAGTAAAATAAATAGTTTCTGGTCTGTACAGTGGGATTTTTGTAAAAATAGAATTCTAAATATGTTCTTTGGCAATGTGACTTTATGGTAGATTTTTATATATAGGAAGTATCCACAAATAATTGCCTGACTTGTTACACCAGTGTGCTACCAGTCCAGTAGATAAATATTTGAACTGCCTGGGTATGATGAAGCTTGTATAAATAGATGATTCATTTCCTGTAGAGAAATCAATGTCTCCCTTCTCACATGTCTTGAATATTAGCTCTTACTTTTGTTTAGCATGATCCCCAATAAAATGAGTTCTGTAGTCATCAGCATAATCTCACTTATTCAGTTAAGAATGGTACAATTCCTTCGTCCATACTACTTAGCAAATGTGAGAAGAATCAGCTCACTCTCCAGGTTTTTTCTGATTCTTCAAATACAGAACAATTCAAGGTGAGATATGTTACTTTGAGCTGCTTCTGTTACTCAGCTTGTCAGCACATCAGCTAATGCCACGGGAAAATTTTGTTAGCTGTTGCCTGTGAAGAGAAAAAAAGAGGAGCCAGAATTCAGATTTAGAGGTATAATTTTTAGAGAAGGCTCTCATTTTCAAATGCAGTGATGAAATTAGGTTATGAAACAGCCTTAGCCTTTTAACTTTATAAGAAATGTCAGCTTCTTTGAGGTGGTCTATTTCATTGAGAATTGAAGGGTTACTATGAGATATTTTGAAAATACATATTTATATACATGTAGTCCAAGATCACTAGAAATTGTGTTGCTACTAGCCCTGCCAGTGGAAAGAACCATCCATTTGTCGTAATTTCGTTCTTCTTGCAGCAGAATTGGCATTTTCTGGCAGTATGATGTCATTCTCTGCTCTTTGGATATGTAACTCTTAACAAGGAGATGTTAGAGAACTGTGCTAAGATTATGGGTTGAGCAGGTTATAGTGTCAGATGGATGTTGTCTCCCAAGTTACTTTCATTTAAATCTTGTTTTGTCCATCTTTGTGCCAGTTCTTCACCAGAACCCTTCTTGTGAAAGGCTGTTGCAAGAAGTGCTGTTATTGCTTGGTCTGCAATAGAAGAGGTTCTAAGTCATATAGGCCTAGAGCTCTTTACTACAAACACTTTGCAGTAAGTGGTATCTTGGTCCTGTCCGAACAATTGCATACACTGAAGTTCAGGACAATAAAGCTTCATATGCATTATTTTGGGTTTAAGCTTGGTTCATGACTTTCATTTTTATAGTCTGTCTGTCTATTTGATTTATTTCCTTGTTGTTATCTGCCCAGGTTTGTGGGAAATAATAATCCAAGAAGGGTCAGAGCACTGTTTGCATATGGTACAGCCTTTTTCAGTCTTGCCCACAGGTCACGTAAAACGCTTAAGTGTAACATTGTATCTAGAGAATTAGCTGATTCTTAGCAAGTTCTGAAATGTTTCCCCTGCTTTTTTGCTGTCCATCTGGGCCCTGAGGTAACTACAAAATACAGATTTTTGGTCTATTGTCATTTGTAGTTCACAGGAACTGGGAAATGTTCAATGACAGCAATAGCTTACATCAGAACAGGTTTGAGACTTGTGACTAGAGGCAGTGATGCCAAACCCAGCTACAGCAGTGCTCATTTTATTACTCTTTCTGTCTTCTTGCAGTTATGTACTTCTGCTTGTCAGATTGGGAAGCACCTACAGTTATGAACATATTGTACTACACTGGAAGGTTATCTGGTCAAGCCTGTACTCTCCTCTGGTATTGCATGGTTGACAGGATTGCTGCAGTCTTGACGGTTCCCAAATGCTCTGTTAGAAGATTATTCTGATAATAGATCTATTCCTTTCCAGGTGGAATGTCTTGTTTACAGTTTCCATTGAAAAGCAGACATTGGCTGGGTTATTTGGTGGACACGACTTGTTTTCAGTAGAATCCTTAGAAGAATTCAGAGAACATTATGACTGGTGGAACTGCAAGACAAGACTAGTCCTTGACTTATGGTTTTGCTTTGACAATGTCAGCTCAAGCAGCAGGATTTTTAATATACTTATTTGACATAATCACGCTCTTGAGCAGCCTAGACATGTCATAGGATCAGGAACAGGTATCTCCTTTGTGACCATACATTGCTGTAGTTCAGAGTTTGGATATTGCAAGTCCTGCCATACAGTTTATGTAGTAATTTTCAGTCTTTTCCTATCCAGAATTATTGGTGCTTTTTAAAAGCTTGATATGCTCTTGCAGTCATAAAAACTATTTCAATAAAAAGGACTATTGAGCTGTCATCTGGCCTTGTTCTGGTGTGTTTTATGTCACTTTATGATGCCCCCTACATGGAAGACAAGCAGTTGATAGCTTGAAAAAAGCAGAGGTTTTAATTGTATTTGGCTAATGGGCAGCAGTCACTTGGATAACAATAACTAATTAAATAAATTTCTCATGTTATGCGATGTTACTTGTTACTGGAAGTGAAGGATCATTTTACCAGAGCCCAAGCAATATCATCTGTCCATGTGAAGTTATTCCGGTGTTCCAAATGTGCAAGTAATCCAGTCGTGTCTAAAATATTTTGCATCCAATTTGCCTACTAGATCTGATAGCGTGTTGTAGAATTGTATTTCAATAGTAATGCACTAGTGCAGCTATGACTGACTTCCACCATCCTGAAGAGACTGCAGTTTGCCAGCCTCTGTATTGCATCAAGTCTTCAAAAAAAAGCATTCTTACTTACCTGACAGTGACTGATCTTTGAGGGAGTTTATAATGTTTAGGAATCCTATCACCCATCTCCCAAACCTGTTTTGGAAGTTTTCAGGTAACACGGGCTTTCAGATGTGAGGAGAATTTGGTGGAGTTGGCGTAATTCTTGCTTTTGTGCAACATGGGATTACAAGGATTTGTGCAAAATATGCAGAGCTTCAACAGTTACTGGTTTGGTTTTGCTGTTCAAAAGAGTACTGAGTTCACACATGTGAAGCATGTGTGTGCCCTCTGCAAGTTCTGTAGTGACTGCAGTGTTGTAAGAGAAGTATCTGGTGTTTACGTACCGAGTTTCAGTACTGCAAATACTGTTCTGGGTTAATGAGATAAGTCTTTTTTCTCACTAGTATTTTACTAAATTTCAATGTTTATAATATTATTGAAAATCAGGTTGTATACAGCTAATATTGATGCCTAATAGTCTCAAAAACTCTGGGGGAAATGCCTTGCATTATTTTTCATCTTGGATCTTGCAAATCTGGAAATGAAGAGATTAAAGGACCATCTCAGGATTTGGGAAGTTTTGCCTTTTTAGCTGGGTTTCAAGTTGAGCAGCCTCCACTTGGATAAATGCTTGTTCACGTTATAAATTGTATTTTATCTAACATGGATGAAATTATTATGTCTCAAAACAAGAGCGTTTGCATTTCAGGGGAGAGCAGCAGCTTTTTAATTCTTCCTTTCTGTGTGTATTTGTACTGGGTCGGGCTGAGCCCCAGTACTGTGCTTGTATTGGTGTCTAGAAAGGTGTTGATAACACGCCATTGTTCCGGCTATTGCTGAGCAGCGCTCGCAGAGCACCAGGGCTGTCTCTCCAGCGCTTCTCGCTCACTTCCCCTCCCCCTTATAGGCTGGGGGTGGGCAAGATCTTAGGAGGGGAAATAGCCAGGACAGCTGACCCAAATTGACCAATGGAATATTCCATACCATATGGTATCTGCTCAGATATAAAAGCTAAGAGAAAGGAGGAGAAAGCGGCAGGGGCAGGGATTTATTATTTGCTACATTTGTCTTCTGGAGCAGCCGCTATGCATGCTGAAGCCCTGCTTCCCGGGAAGTGGCTGGACATCACCTGCTGGTGGGAAGCAGAGAATGACATCTTTTGTTTTCCTTCACTTCCACGTATGCAACTTTTACTATTGCTTCATTAAACTGCCTTTATCTTGACTCACAGGTTTGGGTTTTTTCCATCTTATTTTCTCCCTCCCTGTTCTGCTGAGGAGGGGAAGGATAGAGTGGCTTGGCAGGCACCTCGTGTCTAGCCAAGGTCAACCCACCACAGTGTTAAAAGGCGTTTTTTGCACCGCACTTTTTTTGCTAAATCTGTTCTTATCCCACATTAGATGCATAGTGGGAGAACAGAATTTATGTATTCACATGAGAAAGTACTCACGTAAGAGTAAGTGGGACATGCACACACACATACACAGGCTAAGCAGAAAAAGCTGATCAGATTTTTAGGTTGACTGGATGCCATCCATTTACCAGTGATTTTTGGAAACGTTTCTTTAACAAAAGAAATGTGGCTACAGGTCCCTTGGGGACTTGTAATAATGACTTTCAGGGAAGTAAGAGCAAGAAAATTTTGACTGTTTTGAGAAATGTGTCTCAATTCAAGTCTGAATTCTGTTGAATTTAATGAAAACCCTTCCTATTTGCTGTTGCAGCATCAGTGGGTATTAGAACATCATTTTGTCAGCAGAAAGTTGTTTTTCTGGAAACGGCCATTAAGGAGTCATGCACTGGCCTGTACTGGATTCTATGGGCAAAGTCATTGACTGTTAATGAGCTCTGTCTGGCAGCCAGGAAAGCAATACGGAATGGAAAATACCAGTATAAAAAGAGAACCAGGAAAAAAAAGGGGCAGACTGCTTTTTAGAAAAGTGTTTTGTAAGGCTAAAAACCATAGTTTTAAAAACAATTCAAGTGCTTAGAACTTCAAGCTTCGCTTTTTTTCCCTCAAGCGCAGTGACTGAAACTTGGTGAACTCATGGGAGCAAAAGATACTTCAAGATGGAATCAGGTTTATGTGTTTGGGATGTGCAGGAGGATTTCTGTGAATCTGACATGATTCTTAAAACCAATGTATATGCATGGATGCTTCAGTGGTTCCTTTACAGATAATTTGTATTTGCTTTAGTCTCCGAAAGGTCCACCTCTAAGATAGCAAAACAGATATGGAGAGATGATGTGTGAAGTGTGTCCTAGTGGAATAGAAGAAGCCTCAGGAAAATTCCCTCAGACCACAGTGTTTACCTTCTCCTCTTTTCAGTTCGTTGTTCCTCTTTTCCATGTTCCTTTCCCTTTTTGCCTCTAAGAAATTCACAAAAAGCCGTATGAATGCAGTGAAAGGAAGAGTGATGAGTTGGGTTAAGTATAGTTTTATGTTCATGTGTAAGATGCAAGTGAGCTGGCTAGATAGAAGCAGGTGCCTTCCCATACTCTTTTTAGTGTCTTGTGTAGTTTCAAGGTAAGTTAATCCAAAGGGATACTGTGACTAGACTGTGGACTTACTGTAGAGGAAGGAGAACCTGAAGCTAACGAGGCCTTGGAACATCTAAGATGGGCTGCTTGTGGAAAAATGTGGAAGTTTTAGTCTCTGAGTTGAGGGCAATTGTACTGTAGAGGCTCACTTACCAAAAAGGTGTTGGAAATGATCAACTGTATTCCTGAAAAGTATAGAGGTCTTTTTATATAGAAAACACCTGCTGTTCAAACCTAATCAGGCTTGCAGAGGCACGTTATCCCAGTGTGGGATGCATAACTGATAATGAGGTTGTTTCTGTAGGTTTGTAGTATCTGCTGGTCTTCTCAGCTCCACTGGAGAAAGGCTGAGATACTTAAGAGGAAATGTGAGAAAGCTTTCAGTTGTTCTTTTTTTAAACAAACCTCCAGAAAGAACACTTCCTCCTAATTCTCAGTTCTTACTTGACTTAAGAGTTGTGTATCCCTATTATTAACAATTGTAGTTGTTTTTGAAGATTTCCTAAAGTAAGGTCACCTATTCCTGTTAACCCACTTAAACTCCTTTTCCAATTCTGTCATGCTTGTGCTTTTAACGTTTTGTTACAAAGGTTTGGTGGGGGAGTATATTATACATTTTTTTTCCTTATTTGTTGAACTAATATCTACATTATAAGATGCTGGCATTCGTGTGGGCTTTACAGGATGTAATTTAAAGCTTGCTAAGTTTTACTGTCAGCATTTCAAACCACGATGCTTTCTTTGTGATGTATCCTGTTTTCCATTTGGTTCCTCAAGCATTCTAAGAAATCTGATCTTGTTTTATATGTGAAAATTTTGAAATTCAGTTTTATAGCTATGTGGCAAAGCCAAGAGTATGACAGGAATACTGTAATATTGGCACATCATGAATCTTAAAATTTGCAGATTTTGCAAATTCCTCAAATCTCACTCCTGACAAGCTAACGGAATCTAACTGTCCGTCAGAGAATTCATGCATTGTGACAATCCCATTGTTTGCTTTTTAGTCGATTTTAAAAATAATGATTTCTTTTGCTGGTTCTAGCTTAACAAATGGCGGCACAGTGTGTGACAAAGGTGGAGCTGACCATTGCCTGCACCAATCTCTTGGACAAAGATGTTGGTTCCAAGTCAGACCCACTGTGTGTGCTTCTCCAGAACACAAGTGGCCAGCAGTGGTATGAGGTACAACACGATGCTTCTCACAAATCTGATAAAAAGTCTTACTTGTTGGACCTTTTAAAACACAGTGGTATATGATTTCATTGAAGTATTTTAATTGTGTACCAGCACCTCTGAATAATTTTCATTAGATTATGGCTGTAATAGTTGTACAGGCAGCACACTAATAATAATTTTCTAACAAATACTTAACATCTGTCTGGTTTTTAGCACTGTTCCCCCAGCCATATGTGAACCAACAGAAGAAGCCTTATAAGTGCTTAAATGGGCTTTTATAAACATACTATTCTAAAACTAGGGTCTTATCCTGGATTTGAAAATACACCATCTTTATGTTGGTCTTCCCTACACAGGAACAGATACTCCTTACAGGGAGCAAAGATAAACAGGTCCTCAAATATCTCTGACTTACAGAAGTAGGTTTTATAATGTAATATGATTATTTATATTTGATGAAAGGTTTCTAGGAAGATACGGCTTTACAGTAAGAAGAACTTTTGAAAGTCTTTAATAATGTGTTATTTGATTTGAGTACTTGTTTTGTTGGTGAAATCTGGATAAAGTGATATCTTTCTAACTGCAGGTTGATCGCACAGAGAGAGTTAAGAATTCATTGAACCCAAAGTTTGCCAAGAAATTCCTAATTGATTACTATTTTGAGCTTGTTCAGAAACTTAAATTTGGAATATATGACATCGATAACAAAACATTTGATCTGAATGATGATGATTTCTTAGGAGAATTTGAATGTACACTGGGACAAGTAAGTATGCAGATGATTTTCCTTAGAATTAAGAAAACAGAAGTTACTGCAAATCAATCGTTAACCACTTCTACCTTAAATTTGTCGCTTTATTCTGGTGTAGTTGGAGTGCTTTTAAGTTGAATGGGTGTTACAGAAGGAGTAACACACTTCACTCATAAGAGAGAACCAGCAATATGTTTATTGATATAAAATACTGATTTAACAAAGCTTGATAATAAGCGTGACAGTGGTTTCACAGGATCCAGTGGGAAGGTACGCTGGAGTATTTAGTGCATAAAGGACAGGGTCAGACAAAACTGACGTGGAGACCCTCCCGTTGAGTCATGAGGTTCAGAAAGGACCCTCTTGCATTCTAAATTCCTCAGAGGGGAGTTTAGGTGCAGCTAGATCCAGACTTAATCGTAGACTTAGTCAGCAGTTTATATCTGAAGGATTATATCAGCACAATCAGTCCTTTAAATCAGCACAGTCAGTCCTTTATCTAAGATTTCAAGTTCAGCATGCTCTTAATTGCTTACCAAAAACACGTTGTGGCAAGAAATCTCTCAGCGTTGAGGAGTAACCTTGAGGGGCGTCCCTACTCAAGGGGAGGTCCCAGTGTGCAGCCCACTGATGTGCAGGAGAGGAGAGCTCAACGGGTCCTGGGCTGTCCACTATTTATAAAGTAAGATAGTCATATTTGCATACTGCCTACAAGACTTAGTTTCAAACATGGCTTGAGTTGAACCTTTAGTAGCACTATGGTTAGGTGGGTGCATTGTTCCAATTAACAACACATTAGCCAAGGGCTATTTGTCTCTCTTGAATCCACTTTGAGACCAGGTGCATATGTTATGACTGTCATTATGACTGCCACTAATGGTTATCACTTGAACATTATTATGGAAATAAAGGTCGTGATGGGTGGGGGGAAACACACTGCCACAGTAGGATTCCCTTCATTTGTTTTTTCAAGCCTCAGTTCAGTGTATATACATTTTATTTGCAAAAGGTCTTGAGATGATGCCCTGAAATGTACTGTAGGATGGTCTGTCCAGTTTGCTGTCTGAAAGTAAGTGGGCTGTCAATGAGCACAAAGTAGTAATTGCTATTTATGTACTCTTAATACTCAAATTATTATTTTTATGCTTCATAAAAAAAGAGAATTGCTGTATAGCAACATAAAAGTGTTCACAAGGGCCATACTGACCTTGCAATTTGCTTTCCACTTAAGGCAAGCAGTGATTCTGGTTCTGTCTACTGTTGGTTTCACTCTCATTTCCCTGTCAAATTCTGCTATTGGTGCTGTCATAATCAGGCAGCTTCTTTTAACTTGTTCTTTCTAATAGATCCTTTGAAGGCACTTGTCAGGAGAGTCTTCTTAGGTTTTTTCCTCCCCTGTGTCTAAAGTATTTTTATTTTATGTACATCACAATTTAGAATTAATCATTCCTTCTTAATGTAAAGGAGGACCAGTATAATGAGTAGACACTAATGCTAAGAAAGCATTGCCTGGAGAGGATAAAATAAAATCAACTAGAAACACTGCGGGGGGTGGGGCTAATGTTTGTTTGTGTGACAAATGTTGTATTTATAATTCTGTTTGCTGAAGCCATTTATGAAATGTGGCTTGCACGTGTTTGAATAGTGTGTATGAAAAATTTAAGAACAATTTGAGATTGGAAATTGAAGTATTATCTTTGTGTGTGCGTATCATGTTACTAGAATACATTTTATTTCATACTGCTCCTGAAACTCTGCATGTGTTCATCTGCATAAATATGTTAAAATTTTGAAGTGTATTACCTATTTATTTATAGGACATCATGGGAAGTAAATGTAATCCAGTCATCTTTATGATAAAGGACAAATTTCTAAAATGAAAAGATTACTATCTCATTTCATTCCTTTGAAAATCTATTAAATTGCAGTAATAATACTTGACACTCAATTTTTGTCTTGGCAGATAGTTTCTAGCAGGACTCTAACAAAACCGTTAGTACTTAAAAATGGTAGACCAGCTGGAAGAGGAAGTATTACGGTAAGACAAGACAATAAATCTCTTCAGTGTTTATCCTTGAATCGTTTTGTGTGGTGTTTTTTTTTAGTTAGTGGTTTGAACACAGTGTGTCTGATCTACAGTGCTGTGAAAAGTATCTTAAAGCATTTTTTTCCCCCCTCCATTCATATTTCTTTGTCATCCGAAAGGAGAGCAGCCCACCTTCTGCATCTGTAAGTCTCAGCATCCATCAAAATAATTAGAGCATCCGATGTGCTGTTTGGGCAGTCTCTCTAATTGTCAGTGTCATCGTCATTGAATCCCAGTATCAAATAAAACCGTTCCTCCTTCCCCCACCCCATTTTTTTTAATGTTTCATTTGTGAGCAAACATGATTTTTTTTTAAATGGACCTCTCATAGGAGTGTTGTGAATACGAGAAAGCTATGTAGTTCCTGAATATAAAATAAGTATTTTATTTTGTTTGCGTATCTAGATTACAGCAGAAGAAGTGAAGGATAACAGGGTGGTTCTGTTGGAAGTAGAAGCAAGGAAACTGGACAGTAAGGTACTTAAATAATTGCTGTTTCTTTGATAAAGTAGTAAAATCAGAATCTTGTCAAAACAGGAAATACTGAAATGTTCATTCTCACTTTTGCTGAAATAATTAAATCCATTAAGATTTTCATACACTAAAAAAGAAATCAAAGAAAGATTGCTTCAGAGTAACTTCATTGACTATTGAAATTGTGTAATGTATTTCTAAGTATGACAGGTGCATTGCAGGGATAGTCTGGGAACAGCATGCTTCCATTTAAATGTAAATCTTTATATTTAATCATAAAGATAAAGGAGTTTTAGTATATACATTTGTTTGAACAGCTGTATAAATGATTACCTGTTAGTGCTCTGAAATAAATGGGAGGGTGTCCTTGGAGTGTAAAAATCTGTTAAATATTTTGGGGCTAACTAAAATTACTGTATTTAGAAAAACTTCTAAAAACAAAACTAAAAATCTTAATAATATTGTTATTTTTCCTGGTTGATTTAATGATACCTTTTTGAACTGAATGAAATCCTTAGTTTCCTAACTATGCATCATAGTGCTTGTTAGTGTAAGTATTCTTCTACTTGAACTGTCTGGTATTCAGTATTTGGACACTACAGGACTTTTACCTGATATTGACAGACATGCCCCCATTTTCTTTCTCTCTTTCACAGGTGGTAGTATAATCAGACTTGCTTTTCTTCATCTAAAGCTTTTGTTCCTTGAACATTTAGTTTACTTTTTGTTAATCTAAGTGTGTTTTAACTAGCATTTAATGGAATTCATGCCAGGGGCTATTCTGGGATAATTACATGTTCTTTAATTACAGGACTTTTTTGGAAAGTCAGATCCTTATCTGGAATTCCACAAGCAGACTGGAGATGGAAACTGGGTGATGGTTCACAGAACAGAGGTAGGATATTTTTGGTCAACAACCTGGACATTAAGGTTATTTGATTTACAGTATGTCACAGCACTAGAGGTACAGTGCCTTACGGAAAGAAGAGAATGGTCTGGTAATTGACATGAAGACCAGTTAGAAATTACCTCAGGTCTTCCACTGATTTTTCTGATAGAACAGGAAGTCTACCTACTCGATTCTGATTTATGTCATCCTATTGTAAAGGATTCTTTTTTTAAAAAACCTTCTGCAATCTAGAAGAAAACAGATGTTTTGAAAAGGTACTGCATAGTCCCACAGGGACATTTGTGTCAGTGGGACTTGGGCATTCCTGTGACAGTGCTGTTCTTATGTTAGTGTCACCTAGATGTACTGCTTACTAATGAAAGTACCTATCCTGAATGCTTGCATAGCAAGGGCAAGCCAAGAATAATGCTGAGTGAGGGAAAACGTGCTTAAGCAGCAGCAGCCTTCCACCCAGGAGGAGGTGCAGAGTTCCAGTGGCAGCAACTGACAGGGTAGGAGTAAGTTCAAAATGTCTCACTGTAGAAGCTTAGGCCCTAGTCACAACTGAGGTTCTGTGTGCATTTGAAGTGCTGACAATATCAATTTTTAAGCATGGATTTTGAAGAAGTATCAGTCCTTTTTGTGTCATATTTGTAAAAACAGTTTCTCTCGTGAGGTGGTGATTCTGCATAAAATGTATCTTTTCCATGAGGTTTTCACACATTTGAGTAGTGAATCCAAAATTTGCTGTTCTAGCCTAGAACTGGCTGGAGGATTAGTTCTTTATGTTAAAGATTTAAAAAAACCTCTTTGTGTTGCTGTTATTCCAAAAGAGAGCTTTCTTTCTCTGCACTTCTACAGTGCTGGAAGTATAAGCAATACTATTATTAGGTATTATTAAGTATTGCTTGTTGTGTGTAGTTTCTTGTGCTTTGCAAGATCATCATTTGATGTATTTGGTATATTACAGATACTTTCTAGCTGACAGATTCTGAAGATCCTTCAGTATTATTCTGAAATAACACTTGCTTAATGTTCAGCTTGAGAGACCTTTTATCTTCATTCGATGTTTCTGCTTTACTATACCATTAACTTCTTGAGACAACATTCCTGTAAGTGGCATTTCAGAATAAATATAAGCTGGAGCGAACTGTAATCTCCAGAGCATTGATGTATTCAGAAATTCCAACGTAATCTTTTTCCATGTGTTTTTTTTTGGTAAGTCACACTTCTATATTTGTTTGTGTGTATGTATATATGTGTGTGCGCTTATTTAAAAAAAACAATATCGATATTTTTGTAAAGATACATTTCTTTTTTTGCGGTGTAGTAGCTGAATGAGTAGATCACAGTGAAATATAGAAAAATATGGAGTTGAAAAATACCATCTCTTTTGGACAGCGGTATTGCACGTTAAGAATGTTTAGTTTTCTTATATCCTGTATGTTAGGATTTGGATTGCAGGAGGTGATTGACAGCAGCGTTATTCAACTGCTTTTGCTTACAAGAATCATGACATGAAGTTGTGACCCATTACAATGAATACTTTCCACCCTTGTAAACCATACTATACTAGCTTGCTTTTTTTTTTTTTTTTTTTTTTTTAACAGGTTATTAAAAACAACCTGAATCCTGTTTGGAGGCCCTTTAAAATCTCTCTCAATTCTCTGTGTTACAGTGACATGGATAAGTCAATCAAGGTAATGTATATGAAATGCATGAACTAATGCATTAAAAAAATTGAATATGTAATAAATGGAAGATATGTTGTTCTAGTTATTGCCTTGTTTTGATTGAAAATGTTAGATTTGTTATTCTTATTTGAAAATCACAGAGATACCTGCATGTTTTAGGAAGAAAAAAACAGTCTCACATTTGTGATACATTATCCGATAGAAGTTGGTCTTTGAAAGTCTGGGAAACCAGGAGCTTTGAAATGTCCATTCAGTGACTTACTTGAACCATACAGTTTTAGTGTTGCATCAGCCAATATTTGTTGTGTTAAGATACTGCATAGTGAAAGATGTGTGGTTAAGGCTTGAATATGCTTTGTTCTATGTTATGGATCTTGTAATACTTTTACTTGTGCAACAGGTAACACTAATGAAAATCTTAATATACTACCTGATACAATTAATTACACTTAACATGCTATCTAACAGATGTGGACCAGGTGTATCTTCTGGATACCAGATGTAGCAAATTTTTCTCCTTGGATAAAACTGAACTTTCTGTCAAAGTCCACCAAACTTGTGAAGTGGTAGTTCTACCAGAACTGGTCTTTAACTCATTCTATCTTCAAATCTTATATTGAATAAATTATGTTTAATTTCTGAATGCTTTTCTTCAGGAATTCCCTTTAGGGGTGGGATTGAAGCTAAACAACCAATCAAAATGCCATTTATAAGCTATTTTGAACATGTTAGAAGCATGATATTTTAGCATTTGGGGGGTGGGGCGAGGAAAGCCTAAATGAAACAAAGCACCCTACTGGCCATTCTTCTCGGAAGGAAAAATGAGAGCATGATCAGCATGTGACAGGTATTAGCCATACAACTTTAGGCAGCCCTGGCAAATGTTTAACAGCCACAGGCATCTGGGTGTTACAAGCACCTCTACAGATTTAAATACATAATTATATAGCAGACTAATGAACAATTTTACAAGCCCAGAACCTGCTTCCCTTACTGCTCCTGTGGTTTTTTTTTCTTTTCATTTCTTTCTGCTTCCCTTTTCCCCAGAGTAGCTGTGGCAGCTCTTAGATATCCATATACTATAAATACATTTCTCTCTTTCATTAAACAGCCATATTAGAACTGTAGACTGTTGACTGAAATATATCTGTTAAAATGAAGTTATTCTAATCTCTATCGTCATTTTAATAAAGTTGGTTCTTTGGAAACTTGCCTGAGAATTGTACATTTATTTCCAGAGGAAGTAGATCTTACTTGGCATTGTTACGGACTTGCAGACAGACGGTAGGATTATGTCTTAACTTAGAAATCTGGGAGCTGTCACTTCAAACATTAATATGCAGATGGAGTTGTATTAGAATGTTGAAGGATTAAACAATACTTTTAACACTTTCATATGCATACAATTGCATACGTAATGGGCTATTTGTCATAGTAAGTAAAACCACCAACTTTTCCATAATGAGTGGCTTTTCACCTATGTAATGGCTTAGTTTGTGTGTCCCCAGCAATGCACAAACCAAGTCGATTCTTTATCTTTCGGATTTGTTGCTTTATTCCATGTGAGCGTGTTTGCAGTCAGTGAAGTTTTTCCTGTGTTGAAAATGCAAGCCTTTCATCTGGAGCAAGCATGCCTAGTTCTGCTGGGGAAATCATATATGCAGTTTTATTACATGGTTCCCTAGTGCTGTTGTGTGTCCAGAAGAGCATACGTGGAACAAACCAAATATTTCTGTCTTGTCTGGAATAAGTATTGAAAATTGGCTTAGATGGGTCGAGTATATCAAGCAAGACAAACTTTGATCCCTTTAAAAGGAACAAGAAATAACTGTGCTAACTGTGAACAGGTACCATAACTCTTGGCTCAGTAAATGTCTTCAGTTTAAATTTCAGGTACGGAAGCACTTGGCTGAGTATTTGATTGGCTTAATTTATGGCATTCAAAACAATTTACATAGCATTGGCCATGAACATTAGTCTTGATTCTGTGGCTGCTTGTAAGAGATTTAAGTTGCTATTCAGTGCATGTGCATGCATTTTATTTATCAGTGCATTCCAAATGTTGTAGGGGTAGTGCAAACCACAACATAGAGACGTGTTCTGCACAGTGTAGAAGTTTCAATCTGCACATCATATTTTGTACTTCAACATTACTGTTTGTTTTCAGAAAGCTGATTCCTCTCTGAAGCTCAAGTGTATGTTGAAGTTGTTTGTTTTACTTTGTTATTCCTAAATGAAGTGGCCAAGTAAATATCTACATTGTTTCTTAAATATAATGTACAAGATTTCAGTCTGGAAAGACAAACATGAAAATAGCTGTTTACTTTAAGCCATATATATTCGGAAAAGGTTTTCTTGAGGTTTATGTTTTGATTCCAAATAATAGGAATATTTGGAATTATTAATATTTTTATTATTTTTATTTTATTATAAATTTGATTTATCAATATTATTTTGATTTTTTTCTGTGATTTGATTAAGTTAGCTAGCATGTCTGTTGCTAAACTGAAATAGAGTATCAGAAGTGGATGGAATTAGCATATGCTATTATAGCTGAATACCCAGCTTTTTCTCTAGAAAGGCAGTTGAGTCACATTCAGAAGCTGAGCTTTTAAAAAACAAAAATTGAGGACACCGTAGGAATAAAGTAACAGTGGTAAAATTATGCACACTCAAACTGATAGGTTTTCAAAGAGGAAAAAAGGTATTTTTTGCTTCTGCTGCCTTCTTCGGTGGGTTGGGATGTTAAAAGAGGAGTTGATTGAATAGTAAAACTTAGGACAGGGGTCCTCAAACTTTTTAACCAGGGGGCCAGCGCGTGGATGCAGTGGCAGGCAGTCATCTGCGGCTGCTTGGTTTTCACCCCCCAGCCCCCGGTGGGGGGGTCTGTAAATACCGGGGGCCGGATTGAGGACCCTGGGGGGGGCTGTATCTGGCCCGTGGGCCATAGTTTGAGGACCCCGATTAGAAAATCCCTTTTTCCTTGTGTTCTTGGTTTAATGCTAGTTGATATTCAGATCCATGGTGTCAATCATAATGACTGTTTAAATTTGCTAATCTTAAAAATAAAAAAAATAATAAAAGCAATCAATTCTTATTTCTAGATTTAGGGCTAAACCTTCATACGCTTAAAAATTATTTACATTGAAGATTAATAAAGTAATATTAAAGTGATAATTAAACTTGTAATCTTGTGATCACTGAATAAGTGAATTACTAAATTTTTAGAGGAATGCTCAAAGATAATTAAATTTCCTCGGTACCTCTGCAAAACTAAGCCTCTTAATCCTTGATGACAGTAAAAAACCCTGCGTTGTTTTCCTATGCTTCCCAATACACCCTCACTCCCAAAACATAGTTCAACATACTTGATGTGCTTGCTCATGTGAGACCTGACGCTGTGTAGTATTCTCGTCTCTCCTTCACTTCAGTGGAAGATCTGATCTCAAACCAGGTATATTGGCTTTTACCCAATCTTAATCCTTAGTTTTTAGATGCAATTCTAAGACTGCACTGCGAGAAAAGCTCCGTGATACAAAAGATTAAGGAATGGTTTGGATCTTTGGGTTTGCCTGAACTAGAAATGTCATTGCAGTGTTTATTGCTTTTGTAGAGCCATTTCTGTTACTAACACTGAATAATGCTTCATTTCAGGTTGAGTGCTATGACTATGATAATGATGGGTCTCATGATCTCATAGGAAGTTTTCAAACTACAATGTCAAAGCTGAAGGAAGCAACTCGGTCCTCACCTGTAAGTCTTGCATCGCCTAAGCTGCCTGTGTGGCTTTTTCACTCATTTTGGAGCAAAACTTCTGCCACTTGATTTGCAGATGTTGAACTTGTGTTAGGCTACACCTTAACAATGTTACTGTAGTTGACGCTGACTCAGCACTGACATTATGCATCCACTTTCCTAGCATTAGTGTCTTGGTTACAGTTTTTAATAGTACATATCTAAATAACCAACCATCAGCACAAATGAATTTTATAGATCCTATAAATACAGAAATCAGAAAATTGAGAGTGTTAAAAGGCAGAATGCAGTACAAATTTTACTGCAGTTAAAAGACCAAAGCTTGTAATATTTTTTCCAAGCTTTACTCAGTCCTTTATTTCAGGTATGGCACTTACCGATTCTCATGCAGACTTTAGTGACTATGAAAAAATTCAACATTTATGCCAGTGCACAAAAAAGCAAGTGAGTGTGTTACTTCGGTGGCTTTAAAGTGAAATTGCCATTTAAGTTCTAATGAACTGTAAGTTTGCAAACCTTTCATTAGACAAGGTTTACATTTAGAAGAAGAAAGTTAGCATAGCAACTGTAACATAAAAAGTATTCATTTTGTGGACTAGTATGTTACCAAAATATTTTACCGTCTTTTCCTTTAATTCTGTAAAACCTGCAGATCTGCTCCTACATTAATAATAGTGTGATATGTATATACAAGAGCACCTGCTTGTACTTTTCTAACACCTTGAGTGTTGCGTTTGTACTTAATTCTTCAGAGCTGTTGAATGTGAAGTCAAGCTTGATGATAGTTGTTTTTTTGATTGCTGCTTTGTGCCCAACCATGCTTTTCTTTTAGATAGCTCCTTCTGAATTTGTTTTGAATTATGCATGGTTCAGCTTAATGCCTCAAGGTTTTATATTGTTTGTAAGGAATTTTGGACTTGTACCCTGTGCAGATAATTCATATGCTGCCCAGTTGGAGCTCTTAGGTGTTTTTCTCATTTTTTCTAGATTTTCAGCAGCCAGATGGTACCAGTTTAGCTTTCAATTCTGACAGTGGTCCTTCTTATTGTTGTAATTAAAGTGCGAAAAATAAATCGGGAGCAGGAGGATTTCATAAAATTACTTTTTCTGCTTTTTTTTAATGAAGATTTTACAAATCCTTTGACAAGATGGGGGTTTTTTGTTGTTTTTTTTTTTTAAACTTGCACTTTTGTTGTAGAGTAGTATTGTAAATTAAACAAACCTAGCAAGTTTGTATGTTCACATTTTCAAGCACATATTTTCTGTAAGGGCTGTGATTGTGAGTTCCTGTGCAGCATTGTGTTGCATAAAGGCTTCTTCAGAGTCTAAGTATCTATATTCATCGCGCCCCTAGTAGCGTAATAGTGGCCGTCTCTTCTTAATTTAAAGGAAAGGTATTTTAAGTTGTAATCTGCCTGTGCTGGTTTTAGAAATGTTTTAAGACATTTGTTTTCGTGAGAACTGTTGTTCTGCCTGATCTAAGGACCTTATTGCTGTGTCAGTAGGATGAAGCAAAGATAAGAGACAACATAAATAATGTGCTCCAGGTTTCTTCTACCTTTAAAAGGAACTAATCTCTAATTCTGCATGATCTGATTAATTTGATAACATCTGTAAAAGATTTCTGGTGCACGTTAGAATTTGACTTTATTTTCGTTACTCCCACAGTTCTGACATTGGCTGCACCTGTGGGAGATTAGGCATAACTTTCAAGTTTGAGGCGAGCATGGGTGTGACTGTATCCTCAGTTGCTGAGAAAGCTGATCTTGTGTGACTGAAGGGAATGGGTGGTTTTCATTTTGTGGAGAATTTTTGATTCTTTTTTATTTACCTACCACCACCACCACCACCAGGTGTATCTTTCACCCGGGCATGCTGTTAGTGAGCTCTGGTTGGAGGATTATGAAATGCAGTTGAAAGATTGTAAATGTTATGTATCTTGTGGCTGTTATTAGTGAGTACCTAACGAACTGATACAGTACAAAAACAAGTCCCTGAAAGACAATTTTCATGAAATAGCAGTGATGCTGGTGGTGAAATTTCCAAAAAAAAATGAAAGTAAAACAAGAAGCATGTCGACTTTTCAGGTGCTGACCTTGTTGGTGCATTTTTTTCATTTGAGATTAATTTAAACCAAAGCAGTGGAACCAGTTTCTGACACTGAGCCAGAAGGCGTGTCTGTAATACCTCCTCAGACTATTTATACACCAGACATGCTGCATTGTGCCATGCCTGTATGATGGCAGGAGCTGCTTAACCTGGCTAGCTGCTGATTGCACTTGGAGGTTAAACTTTTGGGTTAGTTGATGAAGCCTCAACAATTGAATTTGGAAAGCTTAAGCATTTACTTCTTATTTTGTATGTTACTACCACAGCTACTGGAAACAGTAACGCTTTGCCTGAATCGCCATGTCTTTACCAAAAAGAAGGTTGTTAGCAGAATCCTCAAAGGGAAAATGATACAAAATTTGTCTGTTTGAAATACAGTTGTCTAAACAAACATATTTGTAAGCTTTTGGGTTAGAGATTACTGTTGTGATAATGGTTATTTTTCTTGCTTTTTTTGGGCAGGCAGGGTTTAATTTTGCTTGGTAGTGAAATATGTTGTATTTTTAATACCAGCCCAAAGTATGAGTCCTAGAATAAAGAATTTTAAAATTTGTTGCATAAGTTATATTTATAGTGCTTTGGTTGGATTTGTTTGTTTTCATGCAGGTTGAATTTGAGTGTATCAATGAAAAGAAAAGACAGAAGAAAAAAAGCTATAAAAACTCGGGCATTGTGAGCGTTAAGCACTGTGAGGTCAGTAATGTGTTCTGGTATGACTGGTTTTAAGTGTTCAGGCAAAACAACTGTCATCTAATATACCTTCACCCTCAAACTGTAAGAAACTTCAAAATGTCGGTAAGTTCCAGGCACAGTAAATATTTCATGGCTGTGACTCATATAAGGAGACAGATTGACAGCTGAATCATGTGTCCATCCGCCCCTGTCCCCTCACTTTCTCTTGAAGATGCCATCTATATGGCAAAGGTTGCTTACCAATTTATAAGGCCATTCCTGAACCACTGCATTTCCCAACTCACCATTTTATGGTGAATTAAAGTCTGGTAAGTCTGTCATAATAGGTTGTTTTATAAATGAAAATCAGCTTTTGGAGCTGATTTGTTATATGCCTGTAATTTTGTAAAAGGCCTGATTCTGGTGCACTGAGTGTGTGATGGCACACGCTGTACATATCCTCACTGCAGTGGCTGGGATATCTAGACAGTGAAAGTAGTGCTTTGCATGAGTAAAGATAACAAACTTGGAACCTCAGATGTTGCTGCAATAATACCTTTTTTTTTTCTCCCATTTAAAAAAAATGTAATTTCTATCTTTAACTTCTATTTTTAGATCGTAGTAGAATGCACATTCCTTGATTATATCATGGGTGGGTGTCAGCTGAACTTCACAGTAAGTTAAATCATTTATATAAAGTAGCTTTTGAGTTTTAGCACAAACTGAAGTATATAGTTGATCATCTGTGCTTTTCATTCGATTGTTGTTTTTTTTGGTTTTTTGTTTTTTTTGTTTTATAGCACGGAAGGGGGAAGATGTTTTGTCAAGAGTCCATCTAGTCTGTTTAGAAAAAAAATACTTGCTTTACTCATGGGACAAAGTTCTGAACCTGTAGTTATGTTCGTTCGGAGCTCGTTGAGCTGTCTGAATGGGGATGGAGGAGATATTTACAGTTCTCTGATTTACTTCAAGTTTCCTTTTCATAAGGGCTTTTTTCCTCTTTTTGCTTTTTTTCCTCTCTTCCTTCCTCTGACCACAGATCACTTTTGCCCTTGATGGTGGTTTTCAAGGCTCTTTACTTAATCAAAACAACATACAGAAGCCATCATATGGGTTAGGACCCTTAAGTTCTATAATTCATGAACCAAATGCAGCACATAACAGGAAGATGTCTTCACCCTGGTAATATGCCTCATTATGGGATATTCTTTGACTGTAGCCTGTAGGAAGGGGTGGGATCCACCTGTTCAGAAAAGGCAAGAGAATCTTTGGCAGCAGGCTGGCCAACTTGGTGAGGTGGGCTTTAAACTGAAGGACTTGAGTGGCAGGGTCCAAAGCAGCAATGCTCACGCCATTGCAACCAACTGGGGCCAGGCCAACCAGAGCAGTGAGAAATGTTCTTTAGCAGCCTCCCAAGATGAGAACCAGAAGGCCAAACACTTCAAGGATGTGTGTGGCTATGGTGGATCTTCTTGCACCCCTCTTGGGAAACCTTCATGCTCCTGAGGACTGGAGGAAAGCATGTGTCACTCCTCTCTTAAAAAAATGCAAGAAAGAGGACCCAGGAAACTATAGGCCGGTCAGCCTCACGTCCATCCCTGGAAAGCTCATCTTGGTGGCCATCTCAAAGCATGTGGAGGAAAAGAAGGTCATCAGAAACAGTCCACATGGATTCACCAAGGGGAAATAATTTCTGACCTACCTGATAGTCTTCTATGATGGAATGACTGGCTGGGTAGATGAGAGGAGAGCAGTGAGTGTTGTCTACCTTAACCACAGCAAGGCATTTGACACTGTCTCCCATAACATCCTCATAGGTAGCTCAGGAACTGTGCGCTAAATGAGCGGGCAGTGAGGTGGATTGAGAACTGGCTGAATGGCAGAGCTCAGAGGGTTGTGATCAGTGGTGCAGAGCCCAGATGGAGGCCTGTAGCCAGCGGTGTTCCCCAGGGTCAGTGCTGGGTCCAGTCCTGTTCAACTCACCCATCAATGCCCTGGATGAAGGGCCAGAGTGCACCCTCAGCACGGTTGCTGGTGGTACAGAACTGGGAGGAGTGGCTGACACACCAGCAGGCTGCGCTGCCATTCAGTGGGACCTGGGCAGGCTGGAGGGTTGGGTGGAGAGGGACCTGATGAAGTCCAACAGAGGCAAGTGGAGGGTCCTGCACCTGGGGAGGAACAACCTCACTCACCAGCACAGGCTGGGGCTGACCTGCTGGAAGGCAGCTCTGTGGAGAAGGACCTGGGAGTGCTGGTGGTCAGCAAGGTGCCCATGAGCCAGCAGTGTGCCCTGGTGGCCAAGAAGGCCAGTGGGATCCGGGGGGACATTGGGAGGACCGTGGCCATCAGGTTGAGGGAGGTGATCCTCCCCCTCTGCTCTGCCCTGCTGAGGCTGCATCTGGAGCTCTGTGTCCAGTGCTGGGCTCCCCAGTTCCAGAGAGACAGGGAACTGCTGGGGAGAGTCCAGCAGAGGGCTACAAACACGGTAAGGAGACTGGAGCATCTCCCTTATGGGGAAAGGCTGAGGGGGCTGGGCCTGTTCAGCCTGGAGAAGAGAAGGCTGAGAGGGGATCTTATCGATGTCTACAAATATTTTAGGGGTGAGTGTCAAGAGGACAGGGCCAGGCTCTTTTCAGTGGTGCCCAGCGACAGGACAAGGGGCAACAGGAACAAACTGCAATACAGAAAGTTCCACCTGAGTATGAGGAAGAAGTTCTTTACTTTGAGGGTGGCAGAGCACTGGAAGAGGCTGCCCAGAGAGGGTGTGGAGTCTGCTCTGGAGACATTCAGAACTCGCCTGGACATGACTCTGTGCAGCCTGCTCAGGTGAACCTGCTTTAGTGGGGGTTGGATTATATGATCTCCAGAGGTCTGTACCAACCCCAACCAGTCTGTGATTTTGCCATCGCCGAAACAGAGAGGACACATTGAGGTCAGAGAAAGAGCTACCTCTAGGTCTCTGTAGTATCTGGCTTGTACTTCTGAGAGAAGAGGTGTGTATGGTAAAACACAGGATGAAATTAGCAGCTACTGAAAAGCCGTGTGAATGGTAACTGAAAGTAAACACAATGTAAACCTGACAGGTTAAAGTGATTTCAGCCCTTGTGAGAGATGGAGAGCTTCTGCTGGTTTTGTAGTGGCACTGTTTTAAGAAGTGTTAATAGTCCAAGAAACTTGCATCTTAAGTATCATGCTTGTTAAGATTTGTAGGTGTTCTGGTAACTACTGTTTGCAACTCTTCCATTATTTTTATTTTGGCTTTGCCAGAGATAAGAAACATAGTTTGACCTATAACAGCAATTTGCTTATAACTATTACATTTGACAGGTGGGGATAGATTTTACAGGCTCCAATGGAGACCCTCGCTCTCCAGACTCTCTGCATTACCTCAGCCCTAATGGAGTTAATGAATACCTAACAGCCATTTGGTCTGTAGGAATGGTCATTCAGGATTATGATACGTAAGTTTTAGAATTTTTTTATTTAAATAATTTTTTAGATATGTATAGATTTTTGTGAGTTTCCTAAAACAGTGTTGAAGGTGCCAGTAGACAGATGAGAATGAAACTTCTGAGCTGAAATGTAGTGCTAAAAAAGACTTCAGAATCACTGCACAATCACATAATCTCAAGCAGAAGCTTGTGTTTACAACAGACAAGCAAGGCTTTTCATCTGTGATGTAAAGAGCAACACTCGTCTAAATAAATGCTTGTATTCTTGCTGATTTGGTGTTAAAGGCTGGTTTTGGCCCTAGGAACGATTACAGGGGGGAGCTTCCATTTAATTTTGCCTCATAATGCTTAATTTATAGCATTTTTAATGATCAAAAGCAGCACTGATTAGCTAAACTTACTTAACTATGGCAGCTTTTAAGGAAAGGCACTCACTTCATTTTCATTAAAACTTATTTTTTAGAGATAAGATGTTTCCAGCCTTTGGATTTGGTGCACAAATTCCTCCTTCCTTTCAGGTAACGGAATCTGTAAATGCATGACGTAAGACAACTAAAAGCACTTAACTTCAGGAGGAGATTGTATATACAGCCCTGACTGTCTTTTGTGTTTTGACAGGTGTCACATGAGTTCCCATTAAATTTTAACCCATCAAACCCATTTTGTCATGGTAAGTCTGAAAAAGTAACATCAGACCTAGGGAGTAAGACGTCTAGGCTGAAGGGATAAAAACAGCTGAAAAGTAGAACAACATGCTCTGCAGTTCAGTTAAATGATGAGTTTAGTCCTGTAGCAGGAAACAATTTTATAACTGTTTTCTTAGTTATTAGAAATAGCATTTGGTCTGTCTTCTGTAATGATTCGTGGACGTAGTGTTTTAAACAGTTAGGGTACAGTACAGGTAAGCTGGAACAGTTCTCTCATGTGATCAAGCCACTTCATTCTACTTCACTGCTGGCATGGAGTTGTCTGGTTTGAGTATGATGCTGCTAGTGCCTGTGCAACAAGGCCTCTCTGATCACACTACTAACTACCACAAGCTACCAGGAGAAGAGAACTGCTACAATTTACTTATATGCACTTGAGCGTACGGTATTTGGCCTTTCTGTTCACATAAAGCCAAGCATGTTAAACATGTGCATTAAGCATTGGTCAAGCTGAAAGCCTCCATTGCTCGTGAATCACTTGATTTTTTTCATCATGGTTCATTTTAAATCTTTGCATTATCACTTTAAATAACTGATATATACAGTGTTTTAGGAAGATGGAGTGCTTCAAATTATCCTAATTCTATTATGAAAAAGTTAATATGAACTACTTGTGTTCTCTAGGAATCCAAGGCATTGTTGATGCATATCGGGCTTGTCTTCCTCAAGTGAAGTTATATGGACCAACAAATTTTTCTCCGATTATAAATCATGTGGCAAGATTTGCTACCGCAGCTACACAACAGCAAACAGCATCTGTAAGTTCTTTATGGCAGTGTGTGTATTTTTCTTACTTTTTTTTTTCCTTTCTAGTTTATAAATACAATTTATGTTTTTTAAGCCTGTAAGTGTACTTGTTTCAACAGCTGGCCATTTACCTTGTGAATTGGTGTTTAGTACCCTTAAAACAAAATAAAAGCTAATTTTTACAGCTTGTACACATTCTCTCCTAAATAAACTAAATAAACTCTTCAGAGCTGAAATATCAACTTAAAAATACATGGCACCTCTATGGTGTCTTGAAAGCTCTTGCAGTGCTAGACAGGTGTTAAAGCCTTTGTGTATAGGAAAGTAATTAACCTCAGCTGCGAAAAATCCACTAGATCTTGTTTCATATCAGATAGCTGAGAGAGAGAATTAGGTAACACGATGAAGAAATAGAGGTTATAGCTCTCAACACCTAGGTACCAATATAGATAATTAACTGTCCACACTATAAAGCTTTAGGAACTCTATGTGCTGTGCCCTCCTCCCTATTAAAATTGTATGCATGACTTGTTGGCCATATTAAGACAGGAAGTCTGAAGAGCGAGTCTTGAGTATCAAATCATTGCAATCCATGCAAATTCAGCAAATCTGAAGCCATATATATCCTAAATCATTGATGATGGCAAATACTGGTATCTCAGTCGTCATGTAAAATGAGAAGATAAAATCAGCTGGTTTTGCATATGAAAGTACTTGTGGAAACCAATTTGGAAAAGAGCTATGAATTTTCATGTGCAAGAGATTTATAAGGTTTTGCCTTGGTAGTCTTTCAGTAGTAACTATTGTCTATATATATTAGGAAAGCAGTTAAACCTCTTGTACTTTTTTCTTTCTTTTTACTGAGAGTGCAGTATGCCTAGCAAGAGATTTATTTTTTTCTGCCTGAAAGGATATACTGAAATTTTGCTGCTTTGCCTTTTAATACATATTGTAGATATTTTGGGTGGTCTTTTGGTTTTGCTGTTGGGTTTTTTCTGATACGGAGGAAGCATGAGAAGAGAGAAATAAATCCAATGTGATGTGCTGTCATGCTGCTGGTCATAACCTTCTTTCATCATGGCTGCTTTGTAGACATTCGTGCTGGAGTGGGGGGATAGAGTGGTGGGAAGTAATGAGAAAAGGTGGTACCTGAATACAGGAGATAAGGGAAAACCAGTTACTCTGGAGGCCGATAAAGGAAGATGGGAAGCAAGGTACTGAAGAAGATGACTTCTGAGAATACTGGGAGTGCCTTTGGAACTTGAATTTTTGCTGCCCGTTAGTCATCTGAAATGAACCAAGTGAGGGAAGACCAGAAGTTCAAAAAATGTTTGTTAGTTTCTGAGCTTTGTATTTCTAGCTTTTTCTTGGTACTTCAGTCCAGAACAGAGGCTAAGATGCCAACTTTTAGAAGGCCTGGCAATATAATGGAAGCAACTTAAGTGATACTTGAATAATTACCAAAGTACTGCAAGGTGGCCTCAGATGCCTTGGTAAATAACTTCATAAAGCAGCTAGAAAACACGATTAAAGGAATTTGAAAACAGGCATGCTTTTTTACAGTACAAAAAGGTGTGGTTTAACCTATATATAGGATTTTAGGGGTACACTGGAAAAATGAAGGCCTGTTCCATTACCCTTGGTGGTACTCTTTTGCTCATCTCTTCTTAACTGAATTAAGCGAAAGGTAGCATTTCATAAAGGTATTCATAGACCAGAAAGGAAACAAATACAAGCTTTACAGGTATTATCTGTCCAAACCCTCAGTAAGCTGCCGTCTATCCGAAGACAAATACTTAGAAGATAGGTTTAACTGTTGGCTTGTCTGGGGATTTTGGAGAGGAGGAGAAGCATGATGCTTTGGAGGTGGCTATTTAAAGATGACTACTTTTAAAAGATTGATTATGTTGTCCTTATAAATTTCTTCAGACTGTACAGGTGAAGCCTGACCACAACTTTGATTGTAAAATTCAGTGAGTGCATTGATACATGCTCACAGTGACAAGAGTATGTAATCTGTATGTGCATTTTTATAAGTGTACATGCCCACATATTTTCTATTTCTTTGTCATAACACAGTGTTTATTGATTTGACAGCAATACTTTATACTTCTGATCATAACGGATGGTGTGATAACAGACCTTGATCAAACTCGAACTGCCATAGTTAATGCTTCAAAATTGCCAATGTCCATTATCATTGTTGGTGTTGGAGGAGCAGACTTTGATGCTATGGAGTTTCTTGATGGTGACAATGGAGTTCTTAGGTCCTCATCAGGAGAACCAGCTGTCAGAGACATTGTCCAGTTTGTGCCATTCAGAAAGTTCCAAAATGTAAGTAATCTTAATGGTACACTTAATAAATGTTGTGGAGCTATGCTGAGTTTGCTAGGATATCCCACTTATAGTCCTAAGCTTTTTCAATGTCTCTGAAATTAACTCTGGTCTGAGATAAGTCTTTATTGAATGGAAAGAAAAAAAAAAAAGGACAGAAGACTTCAAAATTCTGTGGAATTTCCATTAGGTGAGCTGATGCATGTTTAAAAAAACCTGAATTTCTGGTTTCAGCGCTGCATTTCTGACAGTTCCATGCAGGGGAATGACCTTTGTAAACCTTCCTCAGACTTGGTTAAACAAATGGGTGTGTTTTTCGTTTGGGAGGAAGAACTTAGTGTGGTTTTGTTCTTATAGTAAAGTGTTTTTTATTGTGGATGCCCATTTGTAAATGTGGTTTAGTCTCACATTTTATGTGCAGTCTTAATATTCAAAGCTAAATCACTGAGGTTGTAAACAGTAGGACTTGAGTGTCATCACAGTAGTGGTGATAGTTTTTATTTTCATTAAAGCAAATATACCAAAAAAATAGGCAGTGAAAGAATGGAGTCCTGAGCTTTTTTTGCTGTACAATGCAATAAAATATGCACAGGCTAATATAGTCTGTCTTTTAAATGTCTCATCACTTGAAAAAGTTGATTTAAAAAAAACCAAACAACAAAATGTCCTCAGGATGGGGAAGATGAGATCAATATTTTTATTTCCATCCTAATATGTTGTAATTTTGTGTTGTTTCCTAATATTAACCTTGTTAATAATCCTCCTAATACCTTCTTATTTTGTCTTTGTATTTTTATTTTTTACTTTTGATACAAGTTCTTTGTTTAATCTCAGAGCAACTCAAGCAAATTGAAAGGAGAAAGGGAACAAAATCAATATAGAATGTGTGTACTGAATAATGCACTTGAATGTAGATAAACTAGGGTCAATATTCAGTATAAAATTATATATTCAGAAGTTTTAATTTCCTAGAAAAAGGGATGCTGTTTTTCCCCATGGATACTTAATCTTACAGTAAGAACAGTATGCCTGTAAGAGCTGCTGTGTAGCAATATGGTCACTGTGGTTTGAGTTGTTGCAAAAGTTTGCAGATGATTAGAGAAGCCCCTGAAGCAGATACCTTAAGCAGGTAGTGGAAGTTTGATGCCTACAGTCTGTGTGCATGTGTGTGTATTTCATACGACAAAAAGGTATCTTCAGATATGGCAGCCCTTTGCACACCCCGCTTCAATTACTTCAGTGGGACAGGGCAGCCAGCTGGTTCATGGTAATGGGAGCCAGAAGGCCAAGATGTCAGGGAAGCTTCCATCTGTCCCATAAGGGCACCGTGTACAGTTCTCTGTAAAATATCAGACTTCAAATTGGCTTAATAGAGGACATGCTGCTTACCCATCTTAGGATCTCCATTAACAGCTGGTGGAAACTGAAATTCGGTGTTCTTTTTTTGTAAGTCTCCAAAAGAAGCTCTGGCGCAGTGTGTCCTGGCAGAAGTCCCTCAGCAAGTGGTGAACTACTTCAGCACCTACAAACTGCAACCTCCTAAGAATCCTGCTGCAAAGTGAATGGCTGAGCAGGGGAGCTGAGACTTTGTGCTTGCTTTAATTCCTGTATCTGCAGACCTTGGTTCTTGAGATACTTCTGTATACATGTATACACACACCTCTGTATGGTAATCTGTTAGCTTTTGCCTGCGAATCACTTTGCCAAGTGTGCCTTTTAAGGATCAAAACTGTAATTGTGTTAATATTTGATGTTGATATGAGAGATAGGGCTTACATGGGTGCATTTTATTTTGAAAAATAAGAGTAGAAAAAAGGTTGAATATGTATAGAGAAGGGGGAGAATGGCTGGAAGTGGAAGAGCTGCGTGTTTGATAAATATAGTCAGTGGGAGTGTTCAGTTACTTTTGTGGGGATTGGCACCCAGGACTGCAGTTTCTTGGTGATCATAAAACCAGTCTGAAATGAAAAAGAAGGTATATCCCCAACAAGCAGACAAAAGTTTGTATGTGCTTCAAAAAATCTGGAATATTTCAGGCTTCTGTGTCTTATTAAGCCACCATTACAATTTTGTCATGGGACTTTGGTAATTATACAAAGTGCCAGAAGAGAGCATAAAGGCCCTCCTTGCATGCCTACTTCATGTTTGCCACTTCAGTGCCTTTGGCCAATGCCAGGGATTTATGGCAGTGTGAACGTGAGCCAAACAAGTCACTAAAGTATATATTCCTTTATAGTATGCCTTCTCTTATGGTAGTACAGGAATAAGTGGGGTGAGTTAAGGTAAGCTTCTAACATCTCAGAAGAATAGTATTGGCCTTTGAGGCTACTACTATAAAGGCTGTAAGGTAAGATGTGTTTCGGTGTGTACTGAGCTGGAAAATGGGAACTCCAGATTTTATTTTGTTGGGGGGTTTGTTTTGGTTTTGCATTCTCCCCAAGAGAGTCATGACTGTTGATTTTTAAAGTGCTTTTTGTGACATGGGAATTCACTTTTTAGTTCAGAAGTTTTATTTGATTTATAACTGCATATTTTGAAGCAAATGCAGTTCTTGGAAGTGCTACCTATACTGGTTTTGTCGTATTTTTGAATCATGCTTCTTTTTCATGAGCCCGCTAATGAAAAGTGCCTACAAAAAAAAAAAAAATCTTCCTTCTTCCTTCCCAGTCAGAAGACGTTAGAAAATCTCTAAACTCTAATCCTATAATCATACTGTGTTTCTCTAGGGCAGAAAATTTCTGGTTTATTTTCGTGGCTTGAGTTTTTCCTTCATCATTTACATGAAGTGTAAATCATATTGTGTTTGCTTAGGGGACAGGTGAAGCTTTCTTGTCTCCCAGTTGCATACTGCTTGCTGAGGACCTCTTCTGAACCTGCTAGTGTGTGTAATGTAAGTGGATGTAAAGGTCTCATTTATTACTTCCAAAATGCCCATCTAGAGCACTGTTTTTGTAGTTTCATATTTGAAGTTAGTTAGAGTTAGACATCTGACTAATCTGATTGTGCGTGGTCTAGCGGTAACATGTAAGAACAGAACGGACTGACGTTAAATTTAGCATAGTTGGGCACTCAGGATTGCACCAGGTCATAGTGCATGTGACGGGGTATGTGACTTCTGTTTAGTTGCTGAAACTGCTCTGTGTGTGGTGGGGGGTGTTCTCCATGCATGTGTAATCCTGTCAGAAATCTGAATTCACATTAACATTGATGCATGAAGGATACGCATATTGAAATTGTCTTACACATACTCTAAAACACACCAAATGTTTTTTAGACAATTGACTAGTTATCAGTCATAAATGAGTATGTTACTCTGCACTCCATTTTCCTTAGTGGAAGGGTGTCCTAAGTAGTTTCAGCAGTGGAATACTAAGGAAGACATTTTGTTTCATATTAAGCCAAACTCCTTCTTTTTGAAAATCTAATTCATGGGGTTATATGAAAATCTACAGTCATCTTTCTATCAGTGTAGTGCGTATGTGTTGCTACTTTATACATGAATGATGATGAAGTGTCATGCCAGATATGCAACACAAAAACTGCAGAACATGGAAGTAGTTATAATGAACGTAATTGCACTGCTGCAAATTGATACTGTATGATCTTGGAACAGGAAACTGTTTCAGAGCTACATGCTCCATGTACAGAGATGCAGTAGTAATGCTTTGTCTAGATTCATTGGAGTGGATGAGTACTACTGATAGGAGTACTGGATACTACTGAAGTTCCTCTGAGCTCTCTGCCAAAAAATATAATGCTGCATCTGAGTTCTGTTACCAATTCTGTTCTAAGTTGCTGTGGAAGTGCATTTAAATGCATTTAACTGTGCCAATAGGTGTTACTGTAGTAAATACCTGCTGCATAGAAAATTCTTTGTTCTGTCTGTATTGTATACATTAATTCTGAGTTTCTACAGTAAAGAATTCATTATCAGATATTGGTAAAGTACCCCCATGTTCCTCAAGATTAGGGAATTAAATAATATATCAACGGAACCTGCTTCTCAATGTGCTCTATTTTATGTAAAAGACAAGTGTTTCACACATGACAGCAGCAAGATCCATTTTCCAGGTATAACTTCTCTTAGAGGTGTAGAGCTAACGCCTGTTGAAAAATTTGGAAACTTTCAAGTTAAGCTGAAGCAATATTCAGACTCAAGGAATGCAGCAGATTGTGAGTCAAGGGGGAGGGGAGTTACTGTGTTTCGCCATTCTTTTGTTTACTTTTACGTGTAAAAAATGCCTTATTAGCTTGAGGGTGACAAAGCATTGTCAGTTTTGAAAAGTGAATGTGTTTGTAGGTCACTTGCACCACCTTGTGATAAAAATGATGTATAGCAGTCTTCGTAGTCATGCTTTTTGCTATTTAATGGCCGTGAAATATACGTATGTACAGCAAAGAAATAACTTGTAACCAGAATTTTTTTACTTTCCCCTGTATTCCAGTTCTGATGGAGTGATATACAACGCCTGTGCATTAAAAATATAATTTCAGTATACTGTTCTTCCATTGTGCTTTTGTATTCAGCATTTTCTATGTAATGATAAATGCTGCTTTTGCAGTTCCTATGATTAGTATTCCACAGGCTGAGCAGCTCAGATTTATAACAAGGTTATCACGTGAGAGTAAAAATGCTTTTTCACTCGGTGGTTATGAATGTGCAGTGTATATTTCATAAGGCATCTCATACTGGCTTTTAGCAAGAAGATATTCTGAAATAGCGTGGTTTTAGCAGTGACGGTTTCATGTTCATTGCCGTGTTAGAGTTCTCTCATATCAGATTTTCCAAAACTTTTTTTTTTTAAATAGCATCTACATTTTAAGTAAAGAGGCATTGAGATGTGGTTATTTTTAGTTTTCAAAGACACTGTCCTACTCCACTGTTCAGTTCCTTTACATTTAAGTGTAGTCAAGTCTGTAATGCTTTATTGAGAAACTCAGATATACTAGAGACAGTGTTGCAGTGGAGCGTAATACCATACAGAACCTGAGTGAACTTTGAGACTGGAAGTTGCATCATCTGAGTGCACTAGAGTAATTCACTTCACCAGTCAAGAATCCACAGAGTAGAATTAGTTCGTGAAGGGATTTAATACATCTTAGATCTTGACCTTTCTTGTGTCATTCCTTCTGATGAAAACCCTATAAATAGTTGCAACCTGGATTCCTGGACCCTTCCTGCCCACCTCTAAAAATGGAGGAATTTGAGGAAGGGGGAAATATTCCAACAAGAGAAAAGTAGAATGCCAGAGTAAACCTGATGGATGTTGCTTCTGTGAGGCCATGATCTTCTGCAAACATTGACACTTGTCTTTCATTTGGGTCTAAGGAACTTGAGAGCTGTGCAGAACTCGGTAATACTGAAGACAGAACTGGCAGGCTTTCCTGCAATCCTGAGCTGTTAAGAGCTGTAGCAAAGCAGCAACTCATGGGATGCTCTGTTGCTGCCGTGTAACACTTGCTGCTGCAGTCTCAGCCCTTACTTTGTGATATACGTCAGTGTGTGATGGATTACCTTAAATATCCCAACAATGAAAATGTTTGCAGTTACCTCGTAGCATTTGTGTAGGCAGAAGAGGGGTCAGATCTTCTGCAATGAGAGCGTGCTTTACTCGGTAATATAAAAATGTTAAAATATGGGAGTTTATGTGGTTCTTTTTTCCTCCCTTCCATAGTGTTTTGACAACTCAAAAAAAGGATGAAAACCATATATTGTAATGAATTCATAGATCATTATTATTCATAGAAGATCTCATTTTTTAAGCAGTTCTGCAATATTTCTAGTTTTGAGATTGCATTGAGGCATTCCTGGATGTGCCTGAGATGAATAATTCTTTATGATGCATCTTATAATTTTCTACCTCTGATGTGACTTTTTTTTTTTTACCTACCAAGTGACATACATGTAAAGGTGGTCCTACCCATGTAGCACTTGAACCTTGACCTCACTGCTAATGTGACATAACTTTCTTTTTAAAAGAGATTTGGCTTTTGGTCATGTCTGAGGATGTGTGGAATATACAGCATAAGGAATTCAGTCATCCAGCTTTTACTTGGGCAAGGTTCCCACTGATTCTGCCTAGGCTGCCAGTTTTGCCTATGATTAGAGAAGTTCAAAGTCTTTAAAGAATGCATAGCCTGCAGGATCGTATATAGCCTATAAAGTGAATGTTTAGTTTTGGCATGGTGCCTTCCTTGGTTGGCTGTCAGCTGAGGAAGCCTGCCCTTACGCTTTCTTGGCTTGGCCTTTGCATAATCGTTTTAGCTCCCAAAACTGTTCATCCACTGCGGACTGCAGGTGGATAGGGAGAGAGAGGAGATGCAAAGCCACAGAAGAGAGAAAGGTAATTGAGAATTAATCTTCAAGCACAGCTTCAGCCTTTTGTTTAACATTGCATGCCTTTCTGTGATGAGCCAATGTTGAAGGCTGATGGTGTGGGAGCTCCTCATTAGGAAGCTGTATCACTCTCACCTGTGGCATTCATAAAGGATTTACTTCACAGGTGGTATGTAGCTCAGCTCCAGTAAGGCACAGGGTTTGCTTTGCACCATCCGTCGAGGTCTGTGATGGAGGTGAACAACTGGAGCATTGGTTGGATCTGTGTACCACAGAGCCAGTGTAACTCCTGCTTTTTGTAAAATAGCCCTTATTTTTGAAGTGGCCAGTTTAGATACCAAAATTCTTCAAAAAGTTAGCTAGTGTCAAGTGCGTGCTCTTCAGACAGCATTATTAATGCCCAACCCTTGAGAAGATCAAGCATTTAAATCAGCAGCCCAGAGTTAAAGATGATATCTAAGTCTTTGCCATGTTTATTCACCAGAGCGAAGGACAGCTGGAGCAGACGCTCGTGCTTTCAGAGGACTGACAATAATTCTGCAATCTGCTTCCCCCTTGTGGATTTTGTGATTTTATTTTTTGACAATGTTTTTATTGTAGCCCCCTGTCCCAAGCTAAAACATCCCAACACACAGCCACAGTATCGCAGCTTTCTGCACTGAGCCACACTGATCACAAAAACACGTCACTGATTAAAAGTATAAGGGGAGGAGAGAGAAGGATCGAGAGAAACGTAAGTACCCTCAGCAACAATAAGGCAGTAAGAAGAAAAAGAATAACTATGGGAAACCAGAAAAAAAGATAGAAAAGAACACATATGAATAGCAAGAGCAAGCTGAGCAAAAGGAACAGCAGTAACAAAGCAAGGATAAACAGCAGAGGAAAGAAGAGAAGCAGGAACAAGACAGAGTAAGACACGAGGGAGAGCATTGACCAGACAAGAAGCGAGTGGTCCTGAAATGCAGTTGCAGCTCTAGTTCCTATTGCACCAACAGTTCTCTCTTCAGGCTCAAGGGTAAGAGGTAAGTATATAAATAATTTTCCCCGTTGTGTCAGGAGAGGAGGGAGAGAAGACGACAAGCTGGGGTGGGTTTTTCTTGTGGGTAGTCTCTACTTTTTTTTTCCTCTTCTGTACACAAAAGTGAAGTCACGCTTGCCCTCTGAATTCAGCAAGACAATAGATGGGGCCACAGCCCAAAGCACTGTCTATTTATTTTTTTTTCTCCTTAACTTCAACTTTAAGGATCTCTCCTTCTTCTGCTCTGGGGGATGGAGACATACTAATGATCAGAGACTCCTTACTGTTTTCTCTGCGCATAGCTGCAGGTTGAGGCTTAGCTTCTGCATTCGCCTCTTCCTTTTGTGCAGGGGGTGCAGATGAGGCCACGGGCTCCACAGGTTTCTTCTCCTCTTGTTCAGGCTTATTTGCTTTAGCTTGAGTTTCCTAGAAACAAGAAGTTAAATGTTTTCCAATGCTGCAGAAGAAATTGGTAGTCCGATTCTGTATGTATACTGGAAAGGCATAGCGTGGATACTGTGATTAATGATATGTAATATATATATGTCATACAGATTAATGGCAATACACGTAACTTTGTATTTAGATGCTGAAAATCAGTTTTAAATGAAAAATGCAATTTCAGAATCAGCACGTTAACAAAACTTATGAAAAGCTTGTGAATATTGATAGTATCTGCTTCTTATTAATACAGCAGGATGAAACAGGCACATTTTGGGGCACACAACCCTTCCTTAGGTCTTGCCTTCCTTTATGTACTTATAAAGAAAAAAATAGCGTTATGTAAATCTTGACATACTGCCTGCCAGCGGCCCAGTTCCTTACCCAAGCCTATATGCTAATAAGTTCACAAATACACAATAAATTGAGCAACATTTCTACTCCAATCATAGTGCTGTAGTCATTTGTGTAAGCACAGTTCTTTGTTTAACTTAAAAAAATAAACAACGCAGCCAGTTCAGCTATAAAGACAGAAAAGGATTCTGCTGCCTTTGGATAGGTACGTAGAACTGAGCAGGTTCTTACTAGCATTAACATTTCTCAGAACAGAGTATAATGAGGGAATTACTTTTCTTCAACTAAATTAATATTTTTTCATAAGTACAGTATATTAGAGATTGAATCAGTTTTAGCTCTGTGGGCTACACTTTACGTTTTGTCTTCGGGATTTGTGACAGCCAGAGATCTGACTTTGAATTGGGAAGTTCACCATGTGCTTGAGTCAGCTGGATCAGATTAGTGTGTTAGAATATTTCTGTATTTTCTGTTGTTTACATAGAATTAGAAGATCAGATATCCTTAGGGTCTTTGTAAAGTGCATTTTATCCTTACTTCCTTTGAGGATCTTTGTTTGCTTGCTTTTTTCCTTGCTTTTTCTTTGCTTCTGTTTTCTCTGCAGAGTCCAGGTCCAGGAAGATTTGAGACAAATTTTAGAACTCGTGTTTACAGAGATTAGGTACAGTGATTATGTCTCAGCAACTGGGGGGTTTTGCTGTTCATTGCAGTAAGGCTACGTTTTCATCTACTCTGTTTGCTCAAGCCCTCTCAGTATCTTTCAGCACCTGGAATAATCTACTCTTATTTTCTGTGGCATTACCTGAATGTCTTCTTGTCTCTTCAGCTGCAGCAGCTTAGCAAGGCCTTCTTTTCCTTTTCCTCCCAGCATCGCTTTAAACAATTTTGGAGTTTCTGGTTTCTGCCCAAAGAGACCGGCCAAGCCCTGTGGTTGTTGCACTGCTGGTCCTGGAGCAGGTTTCCCCTTCTGTTTCAGCAGCACCCTGGGAACAGGAAGGAATGAGAATGCACAGCAGTGCTGCGAAACCAAGCAAAGCTCCTGCAAAGCTAAAATGTCACATTCACAGATGAAGATCTGGCAACTTTTCCAGCCAGTTTATTTTTTTGGTCCCAGGCACTGTGGCAAGAGAAAGCTGGAAAGGGTGAGGGGTTTGCCCTAGGCTCTGGTGGAGTTGGAGACTACTGTTGAAATTGGGAGTTGTTTACCTATGTCCTGGGGAATAAACAAGTGCAGGCTCCAGTTAAGGTGTTGCAAAGCAGATGAGAGTTTGCTAAGGTGTGAAATAGCGTGGAGGGGGATGGGTGCCTGATACCTGAGGTGGCAGTCTCTTACCTGGCCTTCTGGATGCAAATCCAGAGGGTGTTTAGTGCTCAGCTGGGAGTCCAGCTGGTGCTTGTGGGAGTAATAGATTACCAAACTTAACTCCCAGCACAGCTCATCTCTCATAGGTCAGGTTAGACAGTGGTACTTACTTTTGGTCTTCTTCAGTAGAAGACAACACCCTGAAGATACAAAAATTACTGCCAATCACACGGCAGACTACATTTTCACACCCTCCCATAGCTGTACTCATTTGCAGCCGTAACAAGAAGAAGTGAGAATGAACAATGAGGGTAAAGATTAGACGACAGCTCCGAGATAGATGGAACCAGAGAAAAGCAGAGTGCTGCCGTGCTTTCCGTTTCTGTTAGGTTACTGCACAGTTTTCAAGGCAGCTTTTCTGTCTTTGCAAAAGCTCTGACTTAAGGCTTTTTATGATCAAGGACTAGCTTTGCAGTCTGAAGTACAGTAAATCCCATAATACTATAATTTTCTCCAGTGCCCTGTACTTTGTAACTGTGAATTTCAGAAGTGAATATTTAACTTTTTTTTAAGTTTTATTGTCATAAACTTAAAAAGTACACCTCAGCAGCTTGCATGGGTTTATTAAGTACAGGCCATACAGTGAATATTATGTAGGAGATAACAGAACAAATTTCTTGCTTGAATAAATCCTTTGAGTTTATTTCAAGGAGCCCTTTTTTAAAGGGAAGGCCAATGCGATTCCACAGACAACCTTAACATAAACCTTCCAGGGCAGAACAACTGATAATTTGATTCCAAAACTGAACATAACTACAAATCTCCTGTTGGTGCCTAGTTTTTCTAGAGACATAGCTGACCATACATAGAGCACAGGAATTTTGAAAGAATTGGTGGATGCCTAGACAGATGCGCAGAATACATGGCCGCCAGTGCAGGGCAGGTACTGCATATCTTTAAAATTAAACAGGATATCCTGTATCTACTCTGGTATCTAGGCAGCTTTGAGCTCAAATGGGTTTGCAGATATTAAGGGTGGATATTAAACTCTTGCAGTTGAGACAGACTGTCTGGAGCAAGCAGAATTTAATGGCTTGGGAGGATACGATCAGGGTGGGCAAGAAAGCAGAAGGCAGTGTGGGACAGAGCGACAGCAATAACAAGTAATGGTGGTGATACAACTTTAGAAAGAAGGTGGAGAAAAGTCAGGAAGGATAAATTGGTCAGTGGAATTGTTCCACCTTTTTACTTGTTGCTGCTGGTTTTGAAAATCAGGCAGTGAGCCCATTCTGTGTTTAGGTTCCTTGTTCCTCAGGGATGTGATAATCTCAAGATACTGTCATTTGACAACCAGGGCTGTTGAAACATGCTGAATGCAACCATCTGCTAGCACTTCCACTAAACAAAATGTCACTGCGGTGCTATGTTTAGTCTTCTCTGGTGGAACTTCAAGTCTGGCAGCAACCTTCCAACCTTTGACAGCGCTGCAAGGCAACAGCTGAGAACAATGAGAGTGCTGAAGTACACTAATAATGGCAAACTGTTTTAAGTATTTGGACCTTTTACAAGGTAGAAGGGTACTAATTTTGTCATAGTTTTTATGACAAATCTGGTGATATTTTGCCCTTTTCAATCTGGGGAAATAGCGATCCTAGCAAGCTACAGCCAAAGCAAGATGAAAAGCAGTGTGGGTGTGAAATCCCATTTCAGAACCCTTTTGAACAAAATGCACACCTCTCTAGTCTGTGTATGTCCATCTTGTTGGGCCTTACTTTATATTCCTAACTACTGCTGAAGCTTTTGGAAATGCGTACAAGTCTGTGGGTGCATTGAAGAATATCTCTGTAGAAATAATTGCAAGTGTTCAGTTGCATCTTTGAAGACCTACTCCTTAACTGACATCTGTCCTGCAGTTTCTTTCTTGACTATGTCAGGAGTCCTGATATGCATCTGTATTTCCTGTTAGTTTTGTTACCTTAAGTACAACGAAGAAAACAACTGCATTCAGGACTTCATTCTATTTACTACATTTCCACCACCCTTGGAACACCTGCCAGAACCATGACTTTCACTAGATACTACCAGGCAAATCTGACCTCTAAATACAAATGTGTTTACATCAGTTACTCTTCCAAGAAAGGAATGTAAATCTGTCTAGAAGATACAACTGTCCATTCTGCGGCTAAATAATGTAATTAAAAAGCTGTTGTAGGACATACTTTGCTTTCTTCATGAGCAGTTTTTCTGAGTCAGGATAGTGCACCAGGATTTCATTGAGTGTTTTCTTGTCCAGAATGAAAAGGTTGGCAAAACCATGAGCCACCACGTCAGCAGTCCTTCGATTTCCTCCACCGGCAGCTAATAGGCTGGAATGAAAAGAAACATCATCGGTCACATTATTACTTGCCCTAGTGAGGAATCACTTTGCTGGTGGTTCTCCATTAAAGTCGTTGTAAAGCTCACTTACATACCCAACTGTTCTGCCTGATGTTCTGTAAAGGCCCTTTACAGCTGGGATTAGAAATAGCTTGCCTCTGGAAGGCAAATTGTCACTAGCAGTCAGGCATATGTAGATGCTAAGGACTGTGAGAAGTCTTGCTAGATGGAGACGTTGCTCTCAAGGGACACCCACTGCAAGGACTGCATTTGTTTTAGTCCTCATGTGAACTTGACATTTCCTCAATTTTATTGTTGAAAACTATTTCATCCGAAATAGAGCAGCACAAGTCTATTGTTACTGAAAGAGTTATTTACAATGAATTAGTGATTCTCCAAGTATTTTTGATTTCCTGAGTGAATAACTTTTGTGGGACTCTGGCTTTCAGTTTTCTCACATACCACATCTCACGTTTGAATGTTGGCAAGTTGAATGATATGGATTAGGAAGGCCTTTCAGGCTGACAGTAACAAATGTGTCTGCCAGAAACAGAAGGGTGTTTTGTTTTGAAAGTAAAGCATTAGACCAGTTTAGCAGGTGGCAGTTGGCCATAGAAAAAACATCCACATAAAAATTAGATGTAGAAATAAAAAATTGAATTCTTTGTCTTGCATTAAGCAAATGAAATGAGACTTTACTTCTCAGCTGTGGTGATAAGCAAGAGAGGTTGCATTTTGCTCTTAGTACTAAAATTGCTTTATCACTGTATTCAAGGAGATCTACTCTAAAATTTGTCCCGTAAAGATTTCCCAGTGAGTTAATATTTTTAGAGAATACTTATTAATCTCTAAATTTACAATTTATTAATAAATGATAGTCTGGACCCCATAAAACATTAATTAATACTTATCTAAAATATTAATCAATGATATATAAATATTTGTTTTAATGTTAAATACATTTACACAACATTTATAAATATTAGCTCATACAGGTAATGTATTATATTTGTTTAATAAAGGATACCATGAGGCCTCTGCAACTGTGTGTACAAGGCTATTTACAAACACACACACAGAGTCTTTTTCTGCAACCCAAGACAGCAATCAATATATGAACTCAAGCTGAAAATGCAGTATGCTGTCGTCTTTTTAAAAAATTCTGTACAATTCCTCAGATAGAATAAAACTGTTTGCACAATAAGAAAAGCAGCTAAAGAAAATGGCAAACAGCTTTTGAGTTCTGATGAATCACTTCTCAACAAGTCATTGCACAATCATTTTCAGGCTTTCCTGACATAAAGCTCATTTTATCGAGGCAGACTAGGACTAAAGAGATCAGCTTTTTCATTATGGTGATGATGTGAGGTGAATTTTACTCTTAAGGCACTCCTTGCTTGAACAGAATCATCTTTGACTAAGGACAGCGTTATGGATTTCATCACTGAATCTATTTTGGCTAGTGTGCTAAGAGTTACATGATCAAATTTTTAAAAATTATGTAAATTTGCCTTGCAATGGTTCTTGATAATGTAATATCTGTATTAACAGAGAAATTTGCTTTTTTTACCTTGCATTTTTAACTCCGGTTGTTAGCCTGAAATGCTGTAATATGAGATGATGCCTTTTGAATAATTATGCTAGCAAATTTAATTTCGAGGTATAAAGTGAAGACTGTTCATCTGGTTGTTTGGTGGTGTTTTTTGGTTTTTTTTCAGTAGCTGTCTCTATGGGAAACTGCTATTCATTGAAATTAGCAAACCGATCAAGGGAATGATGTGTATCAGCTGTTGTGGCATCTCAGCTCAGCACCTATGTGCGTATGGAGAGAAGTGGTAAGTCAGGAAAGGGAAATAGGTCTGGATCTTGCTTCTGAGCACGATGTCAAACACCAAAGGGCAGCAGCTGCCACTTCATGGGAAATCCTGGGCCAAAGTGGAAAACGTAATCTTTCACAAATCTAAATACTCCCTGTAGGTTTGATTTTTTTTTTTTAATTAAAGTTAAAGTTACAAAACAGCTGAAAGGCTAAAGCTGAGACCAAACATTTAGCGATCTTCCCATTAAACATTTACATAGAATGGAGAAATATTTTCATTTTTCCAGAATTACCATTTTCCAATAGGAAATAGTTCTAGTGAAATATCGGTAAATGGATGAATGAGGACATCTGGCTTAAAGTATAAATTTCTCTGGGCTAATGAAGTGTTGTGTTATAGCTGAATTTCTCTCAATTGTCTGTGCAGACAGGCTCTCATTAAGGCAGCAATCTGTTTGCCTCTGATTCTGAGATTATTTTGCTTCCCCAAACTGATATTATCTATACAGGAAAGTAGGAAATGAGGGTAAGATGTTAATTGGAAGGCAACTCCTATTACTTAATGTGTTTCTGTAATAATTTTAAAGGATGAAATTGGCAAAGGACTTGTTTGAACATTAGTCTTGCATTGGCCTTCTAGTATAATTCAGGGAAATCTTCTGAAATAAACATTTCTTTGTTTTCTTCAACTCGTTTGCTCTGAGAGACTTCTTAAGCATCATTTACATGCATTTTGAACAAAGTGAGATTAAATAACAAGTGTCTTATCGATCATGTAGTTAAACCACTCAGAATGAAGCTGACATATTTCTCTAAACAAATCTTGAATGAGAAATCAGAAGGAAATCAGTCTGATATCAGATGATAACCATGCTATGAATACTGAGGGGAAAACTTGGATGTGATAAATGAAGCAATATTTCATCCATTAAAGAATATTTTTTTTCATTTGCTTCTGCTATACAGTATTCAGAAGACCTTGACAAAACTTATATAGAAAGATGCTATACAAACTCATTATTTTCTAACACTTTGCCACAAGGAAGAGGATAAATCTCTACCAGTAACACTTAGGGCTTCATGTCTTTGCTTTTCTTCAATTTTGAGATGTCTGCCAGCTGCTGTGTCTTTTCTCCTTGAGTTTATCAACTGCCTGACATTTATATGCAAATTACATGTGCCTGAACGGGTATGCTGCCACAGTAGGTCGATGATGAATAAAACAAGACTAGAAGTGTAGGATTGTAGCATTGCTGAGGGATTTACTGGCCATATTTGCAATTATATAAAAAGTAACGTACTGGGAAATGGATCTTTAAAGGCTATTGTGTAGTTCTCATGTGGAAACAAGTGCTCACCTGCTAGATCAAAAGTCTGAAAATCCCTTCCATGTTTTAAAAACAATTATTATCATTTCTTAGTTTAAAAAATAAAGTTCTTGTTCCAAATACAAGACTAATAAATAATTGAAAAGTATGTGTGTGTTACCTATCTGGGCTGCTGTAGCTTTTTATTTTATCTGTTCTTACTGAAGACCAGCACATTCTCAGCCTTTACACATAACTTGCAATACAATACAGCGTTTTGTTTTGGGGCTTTGCTCAGGTATTACATTGTCACACAGAGAAATACCTTTCAAATAACCTTCCCTCAAAGAGCTGATACGATTTCACTTTCCCACTCAGTGAAAAAGGTGTGTATCTATGGGATATTTCAGGTGTTTTCCACTTGAGGGCTGAGCAAGTTCTGTACGCACAGCACTGGATAAACGTGAATGTTTCCCCTACTATAAAGGGAGACACAAGCAGAAGATAAATGTAAACCTGGCACGGAGCTGATAACTGCTTTTCAAAAGGCAGATTAAAGCTACCAGCAAGAGGATTAACAATAACAGGAAGGCAGCTGGAAGAAATCAAGGATCCAGTTTATCACATGCAGCAGCACATGTATTTTATTACTTTTCCTCCGGCCAACCTCAGCAGGGGTTGTAGTGCCTAAAATGTAGCACTTGGTTGGCTAATTAGGGAACATGGCACATAAGAGTTAATGGATTTTGCATAGCAGCCACGTGGAGAAAATAGAAAACATTTGTAGTCACCAGAGAAAAATTTTCTCCTCCAGATACACTCAGACCCAAAAATCTGGTCTGTCAGACTTTTTCTTGTTTTCTATGCTCTTAAAAAAATATGTTTTCGAAATGTAGGTAGCTGATTTTTGGCAACTTAATTCCTACTTCAGCTCATAAATGAACCGGTTTTATTTGCAATTTTAGATTTTTTTAATCTCTTTTGTTGGGAATTAATCATTTTTACCATCTGCTATGTAAAAGCACCTAGTCTTACTATCCAGGCAATAAAATGCATTTGGTCTTGCTGTATTGCAGATGTCAGAACATGAAGATGCGATAAATCTTTTAAATGCTGAAGGAGATATTTGTCTGTATATCCTTGTGTACATTGCCTAAAACACCAGTCTCAGACCTTGCCAGATTAGTCTCTGATGCTTCCCCTTAGATTTTCTTTCGCTTACCTGCATCTTCTTGCTCAGTGTTCTCTTGGTTGATCCTACCCACTTTCTAGCCTCCCCATGGTAGCTGTCATGCTTACCATAGAAAAGTTAAACAACCATTAATTATTTGACCAGTTCTAAAGAGAGTGTTAAAAATAGCAGTGGACCTACCTGATCTCCCCAAATACAGCTCCCGCTCTTAGTGTAACCAAGACTTTTTTACCATCAGGGCCTCCAAGGACTTGAACTTCACCCTGTTTGATGATATACATCTCTCTGCCAATCTCTCCCTGGGCACACAAACACATAAAGATACCATGTTTCAGCAGGGCAGTGTTATTTTTGTTAGAATAATCTGACAGGCTCTTCTTCCACCCTCTCATAAACAGGTTTACTGGTATTATGGAGAAATAAATATTTGTGCTACTTGTCCTTGCACTAAGCACAAGCACAAGGGCTGACTTTGGCAGTTCTGATTGTGATGTGGGACAGTATTTGAACAGGAGTAAGATCATCTAGGCCATCTTGGAAAAAGAAGATTAGATAGTAATCAGGATTGTAGCAATCATTTCCACCAACTGGGGGAAACTAAAGTACTGCAGTAGTATATTTAATAATAGAGAAGTACGAAAAATCCTATGCTTCATGGTCTAAAAAGCTTCACTTTTTAACACTATTATGTCTAATTATCACTTACCTAATATAAAAGGAAAATAAAACTAAATGATCATTCAAAACTTTGTCAAATTCTATGTTATTACTGGATGGTTAAGAGATTATTGGTTTATTTATTGTCCTGCACATGATCTACTAGGATTCAAGGGTGTGACATCAGTATATACAATAAAGCAGGCAAACTGGAGTAATATAATGGACTTTACAAACATGATCATAAAAGCCCTCACAACATCTCAGTAAGGCAGGCAAATAACTATTTTTTCAAGCAGCAATTTAATTTTAAAATTGAAAAGGCAACAACAAAGCTGGAACTGAAAATGTAGGGCTTGCACTTCCTATCCCTGCACTTGCTCCTCCAAGCCTGCATGCAGAGCCTCCTCCGTACAGTATGATGAGGCCAACATACATCCAAGGAGGAGGGAGTTTGAACAGAGTTTTGTTCTTTACTATGTGTTACAGCATTAATAGCATATACTATGGTTGTTGGTCACATAGCAGAACTGTACAAGTGAAAGGTCTTTTAGCTCTGAATCAAGCTGGAATAAATTGATACTTCAACTTCTCGTAATCCATCCTAGTTAGGAACTGTTTGCATCTGACTGAAGTATCAAAACCTTGTAACTGTTGTTTATTATCTCCTGTTGTAGTAAGAGTCCCAGCCACAGTCTAAGATGCTTTTGTGCTGTGCATTGTACAAGCAAGTACACCAAACTACTCTTCCACCCTTCCTAGCCAACAGTAATTCTGTGACTGGTCTTTCAAGGGACATACCTGATCCTTCAGTCATTCACAAATGTTTGACTTCTTACACTGGAATCAGTAGGGCTACCTCAGCATTCAGGAAGAGGATCACATGCCTAACTCTTGGAGGGAACAGGACCTTAAGGAATATGCGGGACGAGGGCCACTAATGACAAGTTAAGGGGTTCTAATGCTCAATTCCGAGTGTGGTATGAACTGTGGGTCACTTGCCAGAACAGTAACAGTACTGATACTTCATCCCCCTCCATGCTTCAATTACATCCTGCGCTGCATATGAGTATGTTTACATGTCTTCTGAACAGAGACTTGGGCTCGCTTGATCAGAAGCTGAGCTATCTACCTGTGTTACTATAAGGCCATGTATGTTTCAGCCAAAATGCTAAGAGAAGACAGATGTCTCTGCTAAGGGACGGTGTGACGGCATTCAGCTGGAATTCTGGAGATGGCTCAGAGCTGTGAGTGAAGGCAGAGCAAGATCATACCCTGCTGTAAGAAGCAGTGTATTTTCTACGTCCTTGGGTAGTTCCACTTAAGAGTTGCTGAACACACAAATGAAGTACATGCAAAGCATCATAAACTGAGACCTGTAGGCTATGTTTGTATGTATGTGTGTATAAAAACAATTAAGCTTGCTCCATTTTAAATACTAAAACTTCATGTTGTATCATTAGATAAGCGATATTTCCATTAAATACTTTCCCATATTGCTGTAATTTTACGTTTGATAATGTAAGTAATAAAATCCATATTGTCTTGTTCTAGGTTGAAATTTGAGAGCACATTTGTATTATTACACAGAGTACCTACTTTTATGCTAATTCACTCAGGATTAGTTTTTTCTTAAGGACACTGTTGACTGTTATCTGGACTTGTTTTCTAAAAGACATACTATAATTATTATTTGAAAGAGACAACAATGCTCACCTTTTTGCAGACAAAGTCACCAGGTAAATACACAATGGATTTCAACCTTAACAGCATGTCATATATCATCTGTGTATCACATCCCTGTGAAAATAGAATTGATTGCTCTATTAATTCAGTAGCACAAGTGACTTCTAGTGCTTACACTGGGGAGCAAAACCCAGCAATACATGAATCATCCAGGAATTCATAAGTGGAGTGCAAACTGAAAATATAAGGTTCAGCTTTTTAGAACAGAGAGAAGACTGAAAGAATTGTTATTTTAGATACTTATAAAGTTCTCTTCTTTTTTTACGAAGTAAGCTTCTGTACATCTAAATTTGCTGTGAAAGCTCAGCTCAGTTAATGACATGTTCAGAGCTTTATGGGTCTTCTATGCTAAATTTTTTTACTGATCCAGGTTAAAAAAGCAGATCAAGATCCTGTCAAATGTTGGTATGAACCTATGAATTCCATGTCTTCAGCAAGTGTGCCAGAAACCATGCAGCTATGTAATGTTTATACAGAAATATGATGTGATTTCTTGCAATTATCCTAACAAACAAATTAGCGTTAAGGTAACTGTATGTCAAGTCTACTTCTAAAAATGCAATGTCTCCTCATATTTCATGTCAGAAATCCAGCCTTAAAGGTACCACATTTAAATTGTATCTCTGGAAAACTACCATTATAATAAAGAGAAAGCTCCTTTGCACAAAAGTTACTAAAAAAGTAGCATTCAGTACATGAAAGTTATGTTGCTAGAGCATATAACATTTGGGATCTCTCAGGCAGACCTAGGCAATATACAGCAAGGTGGACTGTGTTAAAAATTACATTCTTTTGTGTCTGACTCTTGAAATTAGTTATTCTCCAAAATCACTTACAGCCTGACCATAACATCAGCTTTAGTATGTTGATATAACAGGACTGTGCTTTAATGTCATTTGATTATTTTTTTTTTAAAATCTCTGCTTTGCCACAAAATATTCAAAGGCAGGCACTTGGCTTTGTCCTGGCATGTCTCCGTTAACTGAGATATTTCTTAGACCTATTTTGTCTTCCATATTAACAAACATGTTCTTAAGTGCTGCAAGATGCAAAAAACCAAGGATTCTGTGTCAGGAGTACCACACATTTCTACATTCTCCTGTAAAACTACTTGCTTTGAATAAGTCAACTTTATTGACGATGGCAAAGTTCACATCAATTGCAATGGCTAGTTGCATTTTGGCTGGCATCTGCTCCAGTAATTCTGATTCATCTGTAAAAGAAAAAAAAAAAAAAAAGAGTAAACTCAGTTAGTTAGAAAATATAAAGGAAGAATGTCCATAAAAATGAGCATTGTAGTAGAAAAATAGCTTAATGGAGCTATTCCAGCACTCGTGAGTTCAAATGAGGAAGCTGCTAATATGCTTTTACTAAGATACTGTCTTTTAAGTTACATATCTTGTCTGAAGTTATAACCAGAACATTACATAAATGAATAGAATTTGTGAAGTAGTGTGTGTCATATTGCTTTGTAGTTTTTTTTCTTTTCTAAAGTAAATTGAAAAGCCTCCTCTCACTTCTTGCATGCAATTCAGAAAAGGAGAAATGTGAATTTCACCTTGTATCTGTAACTATGGAACCACTCTCAATTGGAGTTGCTACGTAACTGGAATTGGAAAGCCTTACCCAGCATTCCCTGAGAGTCCCATGTGTATTCGTACCAGGTTCGAACACGATTTTGGACCAGTTTTGGAATAGAATAAGTGTTCATATAGGAAACAGTGTTGTCCATACAGGAACGGTAGTAGTTCTGTCCTGCTGTAGCTGCTCCAATTACATCTCTCATCTGCAAGCATCAGTTGTTGTTACTACACATTTCAGCAAAAATAGCCTTGATTTGAATATCTTGTCAACAACATATAGAAAGAATAAAACACTTGTTTGCAAAATCACTGATTAATTATACATTCAGCTGCATGTTTTGAGTAAGTGCTTCATCTGCTTTTTCAGAAGCATTACGAATTTAATCTAATTGTGTTGAACAGTCTATGATTTTAAAGGAATCATTTGCAGGTTTTAGCCTATTCTTCTCTCTCATGTTTCTGGACATCGATGAAAAAAATATATATAATGCTTTTCTTAAAAATCCATAATAAAGCTACTCTGCATTTGGTGTGTAATACAAGTTAGAAATGAAGCAAACTGGGCTGATTTTCTCCAATAACATCAGCTGCCACCCCCAGAATTAAGATCCTGCCACTGTTTAATTAGTTAAGATAATCTAGATCAGTCCTAGAAATGCACTTTGAGTTGAATGGTTACCTTGAAGTTTTTAGTGCATTCCATGAATTTGACATATTACACAAATGTAATTTAGTTTTTACAAAGTATGAGTTAATGTTCATAGATCTTCTTCAAAAGCATAACTGCATAGACGTGCTTTTAGTAGAATGGCTTCATATTGCAGTGGCCAAGGATTAGTGTGCCGGTGGGCTGAGTTCTGCTTTTTATTACAGAAATGCAAATGACTGCAATATGAATAACAATTTTTAGGCAAGTGTTCTAAACCAGGAATAACTCAGTAATTTTGAGAGCTCTTTCTAAACAGGAATTGTAACAAACTCCAATGAAGCTGTTTGTGTGTTAAGATTTAAGGTTTGAGTCTGCAGATGACTATACTGGTTACAAAAACTAATCTGCAGAATCTTCATGGGGCATGGTTCTGTCATCAACAATTATATCAGTTTAGGAAAAACTGATAAATATGCAAACTCTGAAATTTAATCCAATATACTTGAATTCAATAGGTACTTTATATGAATTATCTTGTTTTATTTCTGGTAATTCTTGTTTGTGGATAAATTTTAAATCCTATAGGCAAGAGTCTGTTTCGTGGTGATTATCTTTTGTTGCACTTATAAACAGCAAGAGACACATGCAATTTTTAACTGTTTGATATGAACTTTTCAAATGCTGTATGCAAAATTAAATTTCAGTTTTCATCTTTTTTTTTTTAATATTTCTTACAATAACAGATGTACAAATCAAAAAGTCTGGAATGATTTCTACAGAAATCCAATAAGACATTCTCACACAGGAACCATAGCATCTGTTTTTCTGTAGGTAAGGTATTATAAAAGCTATGGATCTAAAGCCTAAGTTTAATAGTTGTAAGCCAGAAATATTTTAGTTATATTCATCTGGAAGTGTAACTGATTTGCTGTGCTATAGGCTTTTTTTCCCCTTCTGCCAAATGAGAACCAAAAGAGATAGAAAACAGTTTATTTTCAGGTTAACAAATATATTGTTGTTTACGGAAGAGAGTAGAATTCTAGTTTGACAAAAATAATAGGATTCCCATTAACAGTATTCCATTGGCAGTAGTTGCAAGTGTGACATTCAATAATTTGTACATATTCATATTATACCTACAATTATAATTTTTGTATCAGATTTAACAGTATAATGTGAATGTCAAGGAGCTGTCTCCTTGGCTGTAAGGAAGAAAAAAGGAATTATACATAGGTTCAGGAATCACCCCTGTACTGCAGAGTTTGGCTTTAAATCATCATGTGTGCAAAAGGGCTACAAAACTGGGAACTGATTAATCACATAGAAACCTTTAGGCTGGAAAAGACCTTTAAGATCATGGAGTCCAGTCATTAACCCAGGACTGCCAAGTCCACCACTAAACCATATCCCTAAGCACTGCATCTACATATCTTTTAAATACCTCCAGAGACGATGACTCTACCACCTCCCAGGGCAGCCTGTTCTCATGCTTGACCACCCTTTCAGTGAAGAAATTTTTCCTAATATCCAGTCTAAATCTCCCCTGGGACAACCTGAGGACATTTCCTCTTGTTACTTGGGAGAAGAGGCCAACACCCATCTCACTATTTGTCAGAATAAGTATGGATGACAGTTAGAGGGACATTCAGATGGAAGCTAAACTTTTCCCCAGAACTAAACTCCATTAAATTGAATATATTATTGCTACATTACAGTAATTTGGACATATCTAGTTATTGTGGTTTTTTTTTTTATGTACCTGACCAATTAAGCTGGAGAAGACAAAGACACCCAAGAAAAAATTCAGCAGTTGAAAAATTATCTCAAAGAGAGTTTGTGGTTCTGGAAGGCCACCGATGGTGATCAAAGTACGAACCGCCCAGTAGTAACACCTCAGATACCTGTGGATACAGACAGCATTTTTGTTATTGCACGTAGGTACTTATGTGGTTGGAGTTAAACATATACCTGCCTGAGCTGGGCCTTTCAGTGATGCGTTTTCAGTTTAAAAGACCTTCAGCATTTTTTATAAAGGGTTATGATTTTTACAAGCGATACAGTTATGTAAATCATATTGAGCTGAATGTTCTCATTGACAGCAAAATAAGAATATATGGGAAATGCAGAGGTTACTTACTGTTCTCCAGTAACTCTGCAGCATTACAGAAGACTTGTGTAACAAATTGCCAAGGTGATCATTACAGTGTTAGAATGCTACCAGTGAAGATGACCTGATGTTAAAAGCAGTTTAAAAGTGTTAAGAGACTTCCCAGAGTTTATCCGTAGCATACTAGATGCACACACATCTGAACATCTCTTTCTAGGCTTCATTTGATGACAGCAGTGTGAAGCCTTATGGTGGGCACAAGAAATGCAGTTCCTTTGTTCTTGTGTCCATTCATTTTCCTGCCCCTTTGACCACATCGGTCTTCCTCCCACTCTGCCTCTGAGCACCCTTCATTGGCTTTGCCTCCTAGGTTGCATCAAAGTTACATGTTTCCACAAGCTGTCTGTCAATCCAGCTTCTCCAAACCACTTCACTTATTCAGCACTGAAAGGTTGACTCCTGCATTAACTTCTCCTAGCGGCTGGAGTCCACTACGCCTTCTGTCACCTCAAAAAACACTTTCTTGCCTTCTTCACTACTTTCCCTCACATCTAGGAAGAGCTGTATGTCAGTGGCTACAAAACCGCCCTGGTAATGCACTTCAAGGCTTTCCTAGAACCAAATCTAGCAGTGAGCAATGGTCAGGCACTAAGACTCTGCTTCAGCATGTGGCTTATATTGACTCCTTCACAGTACCCGTCTGCTGCCTGTCACCTCTCATGCCTGAAGCGTGCCGTCCTTGGACAAAAATTTTTTTGGTCGGTTTATACAACCCTCTTGTATAGCCTTATGCATGACAGAACCTGTTGCATTCAAGTGGTGTGTTTCTATTAGTATGGTAATGCAAGTTTATGAAAACAACAAAGGACCTAGGACATGGACAGATTTAATTTATTGTTTTTATTATTGTTATCATTATAGTCATACTAACTCTCTTATTTTTATATATATATGTGTGTGTGTATCTATATATGTAAAGTGCCTTGATATCTCTAAGGTTCTGTTTTAAATTTCTTTCTAGAACATGGCACCATTAGTAATGCAGCATCCCCCATACTGTGCAGTGGGGATTAATTAATTCAAATCACTGTTGTGAATGTGCTATCATTTCCTTCTTTTCTGAGCTAACAAGTAATTGGTTTAGGAATAATTTTAAAAGCCTCCTATTAGAATTTGACTTCCTAAGTCTATGTACAATCAGACTTCAGCTTCACTAATGATTTGGAGTGGAAGTTTGTTTTTCTTAATTGTACAATGATAGAAATGTACAATTTCTATTTCATCTATGTCTGTTGCTTCTGAAGCAACAAAGATGCCTTCTATTTGTTGAATTTTATTGATTTTATATTTAAAAAAAAACAAAACCAAAAAACAACAAACACAGAAGAAATACTTGTGGAGATGTTTGTTTTGAAATAGACAGGCTTTCATTCATCTTCTCATGCTGACCCTGGATCTGAGACCACCTGAACTGTTTACAGACCTTAAGTATACATTTCAGTTTGGTGGCCTCCACTTTGAACTCCTCCTTTATTAAGATATGAACTCCACTGCTATTAATAATTGCTCCATATAATAATACAATTGGAGGGTCTGTTTTGTGCAAATATGAGAAAATAAATTTGCAATAACAAACAATTCCAATGAATGTTTTTGTTTAAATCACTCAAAAATGTTTCCAAGTCTTCCACCTAAAATGTCAGGCTTTACCAAGCAATTGATTTTTCATTACAAAGTCACTTTTTTCTTGGTTGCAGATTAATGGAATGCAGTAACAATGATCACTTTTACCATAGTTCTCTAGTTTTAGATCTTAACAGCTAGAACTGTCTGTTTTTATTCAGTCTTTAAGTCAAAAAATTCATTGCATATCTGCCATCGTATCATTTTTTCCTTGGTAAGGATGCAAAACGAACAGCTGGATTACACCACTATAATATTTTCACTTGAGTTAAAAAAAAAAAAAATCATCACCTATTCATGCTTCTAGCAAAGTGCCTAAGTGGCAACTTTCTCTTAGGCTTCTGTAGCATAAATATATAGTAAGAAACAGCCTCAGGTCTGCATTGGAAGAATTGCAGATTTAAGCATAAAATGATGTCTCTAGCTTGTTTTAGGGGAATTATCGTATAAAGCATATTAATATCTTATTCATTTGCCATAACTGAGAATGCTGTAGTGCTTGAAACATGTATGATCTATTAATGTAAAAGTAAAGAAATTAACATTACTTCTGTGCTAGTTACTATAGGAAACAAAAATAATTAGCCAATTATTTTTATTTTTAATATATTTATTTTAAAAATACGTATCTATTTTAAAATAAATATTTAAATAAAAATAATATATTTTTTTAAATAATTAGCCAACAAAAAAAGCCCTCACCCCAATGGCCTTGGGTGCCAAGCTTGCTAAGTCCGCCATGACAGATCATACAATCTTCGTTCTGGGAATGTTTAAAAAGAATGAAACCAGCTCCTCAAAGGAATTTAGGGGTCACATTCTTCTTTGCAGTGTTGTGTATCCAAAATGTGACAGATTTTTTTTCAGATCTGCTCACCCCTTTCTGAAGTTCTAGTTAATAGAGGATATTATTCTGTAATTTTACTCCAAAAGAAATTTTCTACCGACAAAGTCACACAATATCACTATCTCTTAGGCACAGGTTTGTATTTTCTCAATTTACGATTTTTATTGTTTGTATTTTGATCTGAAATGAAAGTTATACAGTTGAAGTATAAAGCAGGTTTTTCCCTAAGAAGGGGAGAAATGAGATTGTAAGTTTTAAGGAAAGCCAGAAAAAACAGACTCCTATTTCAACAGTACTAGCAGCTCTGCTTCCTACTAGCTAGTGTCTGGAAACCATCATTGCTTACCATACAGCTTACTAGCCTGCTATAAAATAACTGTTGAAGCAAACAACATGAGACAAGAAAGGGTTTTTCTCTCTTCACAGCATAGACAGTATGTTTACCCTTCAGGCAATCAGACTACTAGATTTTGCCCTAAAATAGGTCCTAGGTATGAAAACATTCAGAAACACTGTGAATAAGATACCTTCTAATATTATGCCAGTAGAGATACCTCTTTCATAAAAGTCCATTTCAGAATATGCTACACTTCTTACATGGTTTTGTTTAATACAGGTAAATCAAATCTTTGTGCATGTGGCTCTCGGTCTGAGATGGTATTCACACATTCATTTCAGCCCAGGGAAGCATTATTTCAGGGCTATCACATTCCACTCCTCAGATTACAATCAGGATGGGTTTAAGCAGAGTGAAGAAGTGGCCTTTCTAACCTGGTTCTCTAATGACCTCCTTCTTGGCACCTCGTTTTCTTGAGTGATCTATTCATCAGGTGGCTGTAGGTATGATGAACTCAGACAGAATGGTGTAAAGTACAAAGCTTTTATTTAAAAAGTACGGCTGCAAGTAGCAGGTCTGAAAGCGTTAGGTCTGACGTGAGTTTGGCTGTGCATTTGCAGGTTGTCTGGAGGCACAAAACTGCTTCTGTATCGCAAGCCCTGCGGATGTGACACATCAGACCTATTGCAATTGCAATGTATAGCTGAAACCCACGAGACACCTTTTAAGATCTGCCAGTCTTAACTGTGCATTGGGCAACACATACCAAAGGGGTAGAGCTGCTCTACATGCATACAGTGACCATTATCTGGGACTTCCAGGTATCTGCTAAGTCTGTGCCCAGAGCAGGAAGGCAGCAAGCTATAGAGAAACATTATCAGGATGCAAATAGGTATCTTGATTAATAAATATGCTAAAGAATTTTGCAGACTACTTATGGATGACTTGCAAACATCAAAAAAAATATATATATCATGAGCAAAGTGGAATGTTTTGTTTTGCCTAAATTTAATGCTGACCTGGGAGGCTTGCATGAGAATTTCAGATTCCTAGTTTTAATTCTCCTTATGGGGAGTGATGAAAGAGGCAGATATTTCTGTGGGACAATTCAGAATAATGATATTACATTCCTGCCTTGAATCCCTTTCTGGAAGATTTGTCCATTTTCCTCAGGAATTAGGGAGACCAATCTTTTACTTAGGTAGTTAAAATAGATTGTAAATAAACACATGTAGTTCACTTAGCTATAATTAAGAGACCTTTTCAATATCCTGCTGCCATGGTTACATGGGTGCTACAGTATGGTGTTGCATCAGGGATGCTATCCTTCTGCATTAGGAGAGACTGAGGTCTGTCTGCCTAATCATACCAAGCTCATAAGTGCAGTTTTAATGCTGGGAACATCTTGTGTGGCTAATTTTGGTGCATTGCAGGGGGGGTAAAGTTGACTGCTTTTTGCACTTCAGGTCAAAGGCTTTGACTGAAGGCTGCCAGGCAAAAGACCTCAAATCTTCTTGGAGTGGCACTAACACTTTACATTCTGGATACAAGCTGGAAAAGAATACAGCTAGCAGAAATTTGCAAAAAGCACTACTTTGATAATTTTACTTGTGGTTTGAGTGCTGTGTACAGCTGTTAGTTATAAACTGAAGTTCACCAGTTAGTATGCCTGATCAGGAATATATCTATATATCTAAAATCAAATTGATAAGGGTACTGTTGTCTGTGTATTCTTGTTCGCTTGGAAAGGAAGAAAAAGTACTCCTACAAGTGCTAACATTTTTCAGAACTGTATTTGGCCATAATTAGCAACATTTTATGGACACAGCAGGGATTCTACATAAAACATTCATGCCACTAAATCAGTGCCAGACCATTTACTTTGGGTCAGTGTAATCTGAGACCACTAGAATTTTCATTTATTTGTCAAACTACATACTGTCCTTTTTTTTAACTACCTGTGTTTGTCTTACCTTCTTTCTGACTGTGTGCACATTCCACATGAGACCAATGGCATAGTTTACTTCAAATAGTGGCAACTCTGACTGCTATGTGAAAAAGGAAATTACATGTGCACTGCTGTGCCATAATGTATGCTGCAGTACTAGTCGCTTTTTCTGACAGATTTTCCCCATATTGTTCTTAATTCCTGCTTTCCAAAGAAACTAATATACTAGAAGTATCTTGTCTGATATGTTTAGAATTCAAATTGCATCTTCAACAATAACTAATATTCACACAATTTCTCTCTGTCCAAAATCCCAAAATATTTGACAGCCAGGTAATATGTCATGCCAGATTCTCTAAAGCAATGGCTATCCCATACAGAAGGCATGTGCTGTTAGCGGGATACCAAGCTATACTTTATGAAATTCAGCTCAACATGGGATACTTTTGAGGGTTCCATGCATATAGGACTATGTAATCCCATATGAGTTAGATACAGGCAAAAGAATAAAGTCATACATTCACCAACCAATGTCAACATGAGGTAGATTAATGGTTAATGAGGCTTACATGCACATAGTCTAATATGCATTTTATTTCAGCATCTCAGTTTAATGCAGACCTTGAGTTATCAGTTTATTATTATTGCTTATAAAAATTTCTGCCCTACAACCCATGTGTTTTCAGTGTGATGTCATTTGTGCAGTGTTTTTGCCTCCTCATGGAAAAGCAGTCACAAAATATTAAAAAACCCGACCATTGCCTTTGAGCACAACTGCATTGTCTGTGATCAAGCTAGAAAACAATTTCTACCAATTGTTTCCCTGAGCGAAATGTAAAATATTCTTGTTCATGAAAAACAGGAAGACTTTCTTGCCTTTTCTCTTGGCTGTTCTGAAGAAGCATTAAAATCTCAAAGGCTGAGTAAGGACTCTACTTTCAGAGTTTTCAGGTTGTTCAGTTTTGATTACCTTATTTTTAACTATGAAGCAAGTATTCCAAGAATTTAATAAAAATAGCTATAATGGAAATTCATTTTGCATTTTTCTTGTCAGATTTCTGGAAGCCTTGATCGTGTGTATAAATACCTGTGTATAACTTCACTTACATAAGTGGTCCCACTGAGCTCCATGACCCTGCTTGCACATGTCTGACTGTAGTACTCAAGCTGTGTATTTTAGTGGTGTGTGGAAGCTTCAACCATGTCATTTTTTTGAGAGAGAACCCTAATTATAAAAAAAAATCAATGCTGCTTTACACAAAGTGTGTTATATACTCAAAGGCTGTTTTCTTACCTTTCAAGATACTGACTTCACACCAAACTCGTGAAGTCTCACAAAACTACAAGCAAGAGGAGCATGTCTCCAAACAAAATGGGAAAAGTTGTTTAAAGGGTGATTTATGACAGTAGTAGTATATTATATGCAGTTTTGCAAAGAATGTAACTAATGAACAAATTGAGCTTCTGTGGCTTCAACTGTATCATGATACATCTGAACCTACTAGACAGGTTTTTAACTACACACAAAATACATTATGACTTTGCTATTTTCTATTGCTTCCTCTCAATCACCTTAATGAATGTACCTTACTTGGCACCCAGCCTAGTGCTGTCACAAGCAGTTTGTGGAAAACTGCCAATATCCAGTCCTTTCCACACTGCCACATGTGTGAGCATGACCCTCTCAAAAGATCAGAGAAAGTGAGTGGAATTTTTTCAGACCAGTCACCATGGCGTTTAGAGGGACTAAAATGTTCCTTTTAATGACACAATGCTGTGTGGCAGAAAAAAAATAATCTATGCCTCTTGAATCCTTTGAGAGATTGTTCTACAATCTTTATAACAGTTCCCATGTGCATATGCAATCAGTAAGTTTAATTTATGACCCTTTGTTGCTTTCTAAATGTTTAATTAATTAGAGCTTAGCACTGACTCATAAACCTATAAAAGCTGAAAGTGGTAAACTGATTATTCACTGCACCTGCCCTCCAAATATGTGTTAGTAATGAAAGAAGTCATGGTGCTAAAAGTTTGCTATCCAAGCACTCATAACGTAAGAGCATACCCTGCAAACAAAGGCATGGGAGAGGGAAGGGGATTCAGGAAGGAGCAAAATCAACAAAAAAACTCTTGCAAAAGAAAAGGACTTACATGTTTCCTTTGCCATTGTACACCCATCTAGTGCTGCCAATTCCTTCATAGTCTGAAGCCCAATAATACAGGCATGCATTAATGTGCAAGATAAACAGCAAGTATCCAGTTGTTCGAATGACCCTATAAAAGTCAACAGATTCCTGTAAAACAACTCAGATTTTCCCTTCCTTTTAATATGGAACCCATTGCTTTTTTTGATCAACAATGTTAATGTGAAGCATACACTAAGTAGTTCCCCACCTGTAATGATGCTGTGAAAAAACTAACTGGCAGTTACCTGTCTCTCACATTTGTCCAAGGTCAAGTAAATATCTTTCCTAGAACATTTGACACAGGATAATTTTTAAATTATGGTTCCCTGAGGACTTTGTAATCTACTTTATCTGGTTACGAATATTTACAGAAATTTGAAACTATATTAATGAAGCTTGAGGGTACAAATTAATGTGTTTGCCAAACTCTGTTCAAGATAGGCTTTAAACTTGTGAACTAAAGCCAAGAAATGTCTGAGGTCAGAAATGAATGACTTTACAAGAGCTGTGCTAAGTCTGCAGTAGATCTGCTAAATAGTATGATTTAGTGGCTACAGCAGGAGTTAGATCATTCATAATCCCAGTTCTTATACTTATGGCCAGTTCTTTGAAGAACACCAGTGATGAACTACTTAAGCACCAAGCAGCTTTCTGTTTAATACAATAATGATCTCATTGTATATCCTCTGTTCAGTGCACGGAAATCAAAAGAAAGATCTCCTGGATTTAGCTCTCCCTTCAAATATTCATACAGGCAAGGGATAAAGAAGCAGGAAAAGTACATGACTTGCCTAAACACAAGAAAGCTGGTACATAGTGAGTTCGTCTTCTACAGCTAGAATTTATTGCAGTTTGCAGTGCATAGTAACGGAGTGCGTGGTTTTATGAAAGTTAATAAGAACTAACTAAATTAAGTTTATGAACTATATTAATGTGAGATAGTATCTCTGTGGTTGCTTCTGTATTATCCAGTCCTTTTCTAGCTCTTTGGAGGCCATTGCATGCCATCTTTTACCTCTCCATGCCATTAACGTCTACCTACGTGTACTATTCTTCTCTTAAACGTTGGTGTGCTTCCAGGACAGCTCTGTTTAGGGTTGCAGACTCTTGATGACAGCAGATAAGACATAAGAATAAGCTTTGTGGAAGTCAGCATCAGAAAAATACTTTAGCAGAACTTTCAAACTTCTAAGTTTTGTTTTATTTCACAGGTACATGAAAATATGAAAGAGGTGATGTTTCAACATCCTTTTCAAATTTAACTAGTTTCTAAATTTCATAAAATATCTCATTTGCAATGTATAAACACAAAGTCTACCATTTCAGTGCAATAATCTCTGTAACAGAATGAAACAGCAAACAACAGATTCTTATTTCTGCAGCAGCAGCACACAAGAACAACACATGCCGCAAAACTGCAACAGTGAAAAAAATCTGTTGGTGTAGGAGCTGCACAGGATAAACTAGGGCTGATGACATTGACAGTAGATGACAATAGTGGCGACACAGTGAAATGCTGAATTGATTCTCATTCCAAATTTAGTCAATGCAGTGGAGGATCAAGTTTTTGTATATGCCAGGGTCATGGTGAAAGCATACTGAAGAAAAATGTTGACACAGGCTGAAGCTCATAAGGTTTTTTAAAGTACAAATAAACATCTACTGAGGACTTGGCACTGCTATTAGCAACCTAAAGAAATTGTTATTTAGTTCTTTCACTAAGGAAACTTCTTTCTGATACTCCTGATCAGTTAAATTTTGGGAGGATCTTCAGGCTGGTGAACACTTTGCCTGAACCAGGCCAACTGAACTGAGCTAGCTTTCATATGTGAGTGAAACTTTACCTTTATTATCTTAATGATTAAAATGAAGACATATTTTTAAAAAACCTTATACTGAACAGTTAAAGATTTATCAAAGTCCATTGAGTGCTTCACTGACAACTTATGAAATCAAATGAAATGCATGCAGTGCCAAGTTTTGCATGCTACAAGAATTTAATAAGCACATACCTGTAGATGTATGCTTTGTCCATAATAGCTTCCAAACGATCATTGAACTCAAAGAATGTGTTATGCTGAATGAAAAACAAATAAAAGCAATCCAATCACTATTCTTCACTACGTGTCTTTTTATAATAGTACTGACATTAGTTCACATACACATTTTGAAAATAATGGATTTTGCAGTAGATTTTTCAGTTTCTTTAAACATTTAACTAAAAGGTGAACTGCAAAGCAAAGATGAAAATTGAGTTAAACGTTATTTTTGGTGTTAAGTGTCCCATTAAATCTGATTATAGAAATGACCTTGCTCTTTAGGTCAAACTGCTGTAGATGAATGACTTCTGCTTCCTCAAACATATATAATTGCTTGGGGAACAGAGATAATTAAAATCAGAGATAATTAAACACATAAAAATCCCTTTCTTCTCTTTCTGAAATTCCAGTAATTCTCTAGTAGGTGATCATGTGTATCAACAACCACATACTAGATGATATCATGTAGCATCAATTGCTGTGGTATTGAATTCTTCTGTTAATTATTTGTAGTTTACCTTTAGTGATAGCCTTTAATATTCACATGTAGCTTTTTTTCTTTATTTTCATTCAGTATATATCTGTTTGCCTAATACAGGGTACTATTTAACTTTTCATTCTTTCCTATTGTTTTGGTTCTGATTTATGGAATTTTGAAGTTTTGTTGAAAACTGAAGTGAAAAGCACCCTCATTTTATTCTCAGGGTTCTTGTATCTCCACCTAACTTTAAATGAAAGCCAATTATTTGTCAACATATTGATTGTTTGAAGAGGAAAGTATTTAGCCACAGAGTAGCCTGCTAGGTACTGTGAAATGCACAGAGAGGGCTGTTGTCTAATCCCTTCTCAGCCCCTTCATTGCACAACACCAGATGTCATTGGCCTTGATAACAAAAGTGGATTTATGCTTGTTAAATATACTGTGTGTAGTTTATGTTGTCCTTAAAATTCCCTTCTTTGCTTTTAAACACCTGACATTACCAACAGAGGAGGAAAATACATTGGCATTAATTAGTAATCCTGAATTAATATTTTTTGTCTTTGAAAACTAAACAGGTAATTTAAGATTAATCTAATTTAAATTATGGAAATAAACCAGCCTTAATCACAAAACACCTTTTTAAAGTAGGAAATAATAAAGTCAGAAGAAAAATAAGAGAATAGGGACTTTATTTGGCTAGACTATATCTTGTATTTTTTGTTGGTTTGTTTACTCATGTTGCAGTTTATCCTGAAGATATTTTCCAATTTCTAAGTTTCAAATTTGTATATATTATAAACACCATTCCAATGGGTTGTAAAAACATTTATGTGTGGTTAGCCATCCATCACTAACAGATCTTACCTTTAGCATCCTATTTACTCTAAGTGCTGGGTTAAATCCGAAGAAGAAGTATAAAACGTCAAACGGCAGTACTGATATCACATCAAGCTGTTGAAGAGCAGAGAGGTCAAGTTAAACTTCACAATAATCAAAATGCATGTATTTGTTCTTGAAAACCTACTTGGATTGAATCATAGTTGAGTATAATATTTGAAGTCAGCATGCTAAGCCTGTAATTTCCCAAGTACTGGCAGGCAAGATTATCTCTGAAAACACTAACAGCTTTGCTCTGCTTTTAAGTCCTCCACGCCTGAGATTTCACAAGGCATTATTAACAGTATCTCAGATATTTGATTACTAATACATTTTGTTATTTCAATTATAGTTCTGACAAGATGGTACATGGCTACTGAGGGGAGGTGAGGAGAGCACTCCACAAGCACTTCTTAAAAGTCCTGTGGCTTTTAAAACCAGGCTGCCTAAAGCAATCTGGGGGAGCACAATTAATTTGGCATCTTGCTTGCAATCTGCAGAAGCCATGTGTTCCAAACAACAGATTCATCGTAGGATGCTGTCTGTTTATTGGTTTGTTGTTTTTTGGGTTTTTTTGTTTGTTTGTTTTAAAAGATATTGTCTTCTATTATATTTGGATGCTCCTTCTTCCCATATCACTAAGATTTTTAATATGTCCCTGCAGTCCATCTACTGTGTGATTACTCTTACCTACCTACTTTATTCTTTCCAAGAATTCAGTGGAGAGAAGAAAAGCTGTGGCAAACTTTGCCTTTTTAAAGACCCTATGATACTTTGCTCTGATGTTGATATCATTTGGGAACACAGGAGGGCTGTGATTTCATTTCACTGTAATCAGAAACACCTTTGTTCTGAGAGATGCAGTACATGTTGGCAACGAATAGCCTGCAGCACCGACCTTTTATTTCAAGTAAGATGCAGTTAATACCTGAACGCTGTGAAAAAAGCAAAGCAAACCAAAACTGGTTGAAGACAAACAGCCTTTTATGGCCTCTCTCCCTCTCTCAGACACATGTCTAAAAGGAGGCAAAATTTAGTTAGAAGTGCTTTAACATCAGTAACTGTTAATTAGTACTTAATCATATGACAAATTCCCAGACTGTATCTATCCTTGCATGTGGTGAAAACACTCAACTCTCATTAGTTTCTGAAGAAATCAGGAGCATTAAACATGCTGCAGGTGTGAACTTAAAACCATACTATCTGCATAGTTTGCTTGCTGTAAGTTTGACTCTGTCCTACTCACTTGCCTGTATAGCGTATATCCTGCACTTTTGGACAGTTTAACCTCAAGTACGTAAGTAGTGATACCACAGACACTGAGATAAATTTAATTCTGAAACAAGGCAAGAGCAAAAGTGTTTGCAGAAGATGAGGGGGCAATAACAGATTTCAGAGACGTGGGCTCAGTGTCACAGAGCTGTATGTTTATCAGGAATTCAGTAAATTACCTATTCACTGTTGGAAAAAATAATATTTAGGAAGAAAATGAACAATTCTCCTAAATCAAATGCATCTTTGCTTTTACGAAGTGCAATGAGCATAAAAATTCTTATCTTGAGTTTTTGTTTACTTGTGTGAGTGATGACCTATACAGTACCATGAGGTACTTTATAGGAGTTCACTGAATAGTTATCATCTAACTTCAAGAATTTTTATTTTGTCTAATGAATCTCTGGAAAACTGTGCTGTTGTCTTTCAGTGTGTGTGTGTGGATGACCTCACACAAATTAATCAAAATAGAGGATTTTATTAATTTTATTTTACAATTTTTTATTGTTCAGAATTAATAATTATAATTGCATTTATATTTATTGTCTTTTACAACTAAAAATTGTTTATGAAGATGGCAATCTTCAGCTGCTGAGCACTGACATGCCATCAAGCCAATGCTTTCTGGCGATGTTCTTAAACCAACACTGATTTTCAGTGAATGAAAGAAATCCTGTGAAGTCCTACAGCTAGAATTTATATATTGACACCAGTACCACAGGGTCTTCTTACCCGAAACTTCACAGAGCTGTGGTAGAATTTCTTCATTTCCACTTTGTCTGACTACAATGATAATGAAAGGAGAAAAAGGCATAGTCAAGAACAGAATGTCAAGAATGAGCCTCTGCTACTCCACAATAATAATTATGATAATAATGATGATATTAATGATGATAATGGTGATGATAATAATAATAATTCTCTTATGATAGTAGGGATGGTGACAGTTATGTTAATGGTGGCCTAAAATGAATGGAGAAATATCTGTAGGAAGAAGTACTACTTTTATTAGAGCTGTTTACATGAGACCAGATTTTATTAAACCTAATTGAAAAAATCAGGCTTGGTGTTTGTCTGTTTTTTTCAAAGTCTGGCTGTTGGCCTAGAAAAGTATGTTACATTTTCCCCACAGATCTTCCTCTCAAGACATCTGTACCAGCTGGTGCTTGACTCAAACCAATTTCAGGGTCAAAAACTCCATTTGACTTCATTGGTTCCAAGAAAAATGCAAAGAACGTTTCTGATGGTGCTGTACAAAATTAGCTCTTTGAAAGCTAACATTAACATGCTAGCATTATTAGCATTATAATAGTCAACATTGCATTCATTAGTAATGATTAGCTATTTATTGTTAAATTGCTTTCCATGGGAACTAATGCCAATACCTTAAAAAGAAAGGGTAATCACAAGTATCTAAAAAATGCATCTATTATTATACTTTATGTATTTATACCAGGGACACTTTAAAACCAGCTTTCAAATCTTAAGGATATTTCCATGCCAACTTTTCACTATTGGTTTAAGCATTACACTAAATGCAGGAGATCAGGCAGTAGATGATCTCTTCATGCACTAAAGTCTATTAATTGTACAAACAGCTTCAAGGGAAATACAAGGTAAGCTTCCTATGTTAAAGTCTTAACCTTGGTCATAAAACTTGAGATTTGTAGGAATTAGCTAGATCGCCAGTTATTGAATATCTCTGCATGGAAAAATACATTACACTGCATGTATTTAATACCTATCCAAACTATACTTGCACAGTTTTATCTTAGATTCCTCTGTAAAGGTATCAGTAATACGTTGTATGTACAATGTCTAAAATTAAAAGCACTGAACTAAATCTAGTTCCAAATTACTTTTGAGGATATATAATTTTGAATTTTCTGTCTGTTGGGCACAGTAGTGTCATACCGATGTTATCAAAACTCATTTTTTTCTGCATTAGGTTTACTTCTATAAGTTAAAGAATCAAAAGTGGGGAACATTTTAAAGAAATTTTAATGTTCTAGATGCCCTTTTGATATGTTAAGGGCAAGCTTTTACCTTTTTTCAGGTACTTGCTTAGAGTTTTATTTTGCATTTTGCTATAAAAAGATAACACAAAAATAGTAGCAAGAAGCAAAATTGAGTGTACACATTTTCCCAAAATAAAATATCTCAAAGAAAGTAATTTGAAAGCATCCTGAAATTACAGGGATTTTCTCTGATTTTGGCACTGCCCCCCGCCCCCCCCCCCCCCCCAGTCTCACGATCTGTAATAAAACATGCATACCCTGTCCAGCCCTAGCAGAATATGCACTGTCTTCAACTGTGATTCTTGCACATCAGGTCTATTCTGTGTGATTCTATACATCAGGAGTATAAGGTGAGTAGAAAGCTGAAAGTTTCACTCAAACGTACAAATACATGCATACATATATGAGTCATATAATCATTGATTCCAGTGAAGCTGTGGCAGTTTACTCCTGGTAGGAAAGAGCTTTATGCCTTTTCTACTGCTCTTGTCTGTTACTTCCAAATCTGTTTCTTCTTTTTTTAAGAATTTATACAATCATTATGTTCCCTTCTTCCAAAATAGGATAATGGAAGGTCAGTGAAGAAGAGCACAGGTATCCTTTGATAAATAAAACAGTTACATAGATTTGACATAGCAGGGAAAAACTGTGTCTGATTAGAGGCAATTTCTATAATGTACTTTAACACAACTACTACCCATGGAAATCCCACTTCCAATACTTACTATTATATCTCCACCTTTTACAAATTGCACTCGAGGCTGGAAAATCAGTAAGTCACACAGGTAGCAGATATCACAAATGATGTCTATGGTAAACCAATATATTGTATTACTTGGGGTTTGATATGGGAACACAAAGCGAAGTGGAATAAACCAGCAATTCCAATTGTAGGCGATTGTCACAAGCATAAGCCATGCTACGTAACGGCGATCTGAAAGAAAAAACATTGAATTTACAGGCATGAACTTAGAATCTTTTCCCAGTCTTTTAGACATACTTATTCTACTTCGTTCTCTATGAATGTTTCTGCCCAAAGCAACCTACCATTCTCCCTTTTTCAATGGCACAAGCTGATAAAATGATACAGGTTAGAAGTAGGAGTCACAGAAGTAGGAGAATTTGCAAAAGGAAAAAAAGGTGAGCTTGTGAGAGCATACAGAATTTAATGCATCTGAAGAAACGCAATACATTTTGCATGCTGCATGTTATAACTGACAAAAGATTTATTTGGTCCTAATGAATGGGACAAATACTGAATGAAGAATCAGAAGACTTGGGTTTAATTGTGGTTGGTTTGCATACCAGCTTTATGCGTACCACCTTTACAACTTTTCTCTCGTCATGTCTTTTCCCTGTTTGGAATAAATGTTCTTTAGGGCAGGATATATGCTCACCTCTAAGCTGCAAACTGGAATGTGGATCTTATAGTGGCTCACAGGTACTATGTAATATTTTCACTTCAATATGCCTTTACCCCATTCTATTGCATAACTTTTAATTTACCTGTGTATGAGTCTATGCTTTCTGGTAGCTGCAGATACTCCTTGTATTTTTTCAGTGGAGGTTTTTTGAATTTACAGCACAGCATATCGCAGTAATGATCCTCCTCTGGCTTTACTTCTGCATCCTCTTTCTTTTCTTCTTTTTTTTCTTCTTTTGGTGGGGGTGGAGGTTTCTTCTTTGATGGTGCTAACCAAATAAAATGCCACAAATGGTGACATTTTAATAACGGCTCAATTACTACACCCTGTTTTCACGTGTACAAGAGCCTCATTGTATTAAAATCTCTTCTAAAAACACTTGTCAATGACTAAAGCTACAATTCATTATAATACTGAACGCGTTAGAAAACAGATTAGAGAATAAAATTGCCACTGATATAATCATGTACATCTACTCTCAAGAACAGGCCACTTCATGTTATGGAGTGCAATATATATATTACTGTATTTCCTCGGACGGTTCCCACAACTAATATCATAAAACTCTAACAAGAAATCATGGAATTCATAATTCATCATTCAGTAATGCAATTGGGTATTTCTCTTACATGACTGTTGCAAACAATGCATGCAGTTAGGATGGAGATATGGAAAGATGTCTGTGCCATGGGCTGATCTCTTCCCTCTCCTGAGACCTGATGTGCAAGATGCAGCAGGTGAAACTAATGGGAAGCCTATGGGTTTGTATGTTTCTATGCTTACAAAAGTCTTGTGGCACTCCTTTGAGCCTAATTTGTCCATCTTTGGGCTGGATAATTTTGTCTGCACATTTGTCCCATTAATTCTGGCAGTTTTCCCTTTGAATAGGATACACAGTCTTAGCAGTAAACTGGGAAACTGGATCTATGATTTTAAATAAATGATTGTAAGTTCTACAAAGAGAAAGACGTAGATGAGGAAAGAAATAATAATAATAAAAAGGAATCCCTTTGCCAGTTGGTATAGTTTGTAACAATTCAAGCAGTATTTTTTACAGCTTATTAAAATACTGGTAAGCAATAAACAGCTCCTTAAAAATATCAGAATATAAAATCACCACTCTCAATTCTTCGTGAAAAGGAAAAAAAAAAAGAAAAATCAAACCTTCCTCTCAAGAGGAAAAAACATCTTATTTGTTTTATGTTTCGTATTTTGTCAAAAGTCAATGTTTAATTAATATCAGATGAATTTGCTCTATTTGAAGCATGTACTTAAGAGTCCTCAGTGTGTCTGGATGATTGCTGCCATGACTAAAATTTTATTTACTTTTACACAGCAGATCTAATCTCAGAGTGACTACTATCTACTCATAAGATATGTATGTTTCTTCATACATTTCAGATTCATCCCCATGAATAAACATATCTGGGAGCTATTTTAAAATACAGAAAAGTGCTTGACAGGGATGATTCTAGATTGTGTCCAAGGTTTTTCCTCAGATTCTTCAGTGATGAGGTTCAAAGGAAACTCATACTTAAGGACCTGGCTTACTGTACACTAATATGGATAAATTGACTTCAGTGGGCACAAACATGCATTTCAATGGGTAAACACATTATACTTGAAAATTTTACCACAATATTTTCTGTTCCCACAAAACAATTTTCATCTTTAAACTCCACAAATGCACAGCTATTTCTAGAGTCACTTACAAGCTGTAGGACTGCCTTCAGGGGAGGACAGCACTGGATCTTTCAGCTTTTCCTTATAGACATTTGCCCTTTCCCGCATTTTTTTGACAATCTCTTGAAGTTGGGCATCAGCATACTCATTTGTTTGGAAACCTGAAGGTGTTGGCTTCTGTGTGCTAATTAAAATAAAAGGAAAAAAGGCTTAATGTACTGAAGAGCAGTGGAAGGAAACAGTGCTAATTGTACTCTGAGCAGAAGTCAGGCATTACGATTGGATTTTTACTTGCCACAGAGCTTATTCACATCACTTAATTCACAGTAAGTGGACACCTAAGTTAAATGCTTTTCTTTCTGCTTATGTCAGCAGCAGTCTACACAGTATTTCAAGCAGACTAGGTCAGGGTACCCTGTGCTCTGTATACCTGACTACACTAATGACTTCCCACTAGTGCTTTTCACCAAATTCTACTGTGGCTATGTAAGGCCTGGAGCTTATCTTACGTATTCACTAAGATACAAGGCGTACTTGTCTCATCTGGGCATAACAATGTGCCTGTTATTACATGGTAATAGTCTAATGATGTTAAGACATAACCAAGTTGAAGACTGTTGTGCAGATGAGGGAGGAGAAACCATACTTACTTTATGCTTCCTAATACTGGGAAGGTTGATTTCATCTAGGTTTTGTTATAGGCACTAGCTAACACAAGGTAAAAAATGCATCTTTTTTACTAAGTGGAAACAAAACACTGGTGTTCTTGCTGAAGTTTCTTGTTTCCACTAAGAGTTTACTCAGGGTCATAGTAATACTGAGCTGATATTCTGGAACTTGGAACATTTGTTCAAACCTAAGGGCTGTTGATTTTCAAACACCTGCGAATTCACATTCTGCACTGAAACCAATGCTTTTACTAGGATCTATGCATGCTGCACAGTCAGAAAATCTAGGCAAGAGCGCTTCTTGATCAACTCTTCTGTGCTTATTCATACTTGAAATGTCATCCTCAATTACTGGCACCTGTCTGATTATGCAAACTGGGACTGGTTTGGAGTGCCACCCAGCTGGCAGCTGGGCCATGCATTTGGACTTCCTCTATGTGGAGACCAGGATATGGGCTTTCTTCTATACCCTAGACACAGCTCTTCTCAGAAGACACACACACTGGTGTCAGAGCTGGCTGGAAATGGCTGTGACTGATCACAGCTGCCACCCCTGTACTGAAACCCTGCCAGCTATGCCCAGTACAGGGAGTACAACAGCTGTCCCAAATACCACTGGGATGTGGATGTTACAGCAAGAGAAGAGGCAGATCAGGAGTGAAGCATCCCTGAAATTTCCAGATTTTGAGAAGACCTTCCCCAAAGGTAAATAGAGAGAAAGTGGTGTGACAGCACCTTGGGTAAGGAAGAAATGAAAAACACTGCAAAGTGATCTTTCAATAAACACCATGTTTCCTCAGGACCTAAACCTACTTTGAAGTTCCTAACAGAAGGAGCTGTAACTAAAAAAGGAGAGTGTCAGCATCGGGTGCATGTAGGTTTTTTTGAGAAACACAGGTTTCTGGAGACACAACACATATCACTGTGCCCAAGGAAGTGTAATTTAAGGATGTGAAAATCCTTCAGCATTAAAACCATTGGATAAAAAAGAGATAAGCTGTTAAAAGCAGAAGAAGCAGAAGTCTGGAGGTATGTGCTTACCATCCCTCTAATTTAAGTCTTCTGTAATGTCTATTTCTTAAAACTCCCCAGACAGGAGATTAATCAAATAGTTCCGCTATACTTTGTAATCTCATCACAGTTCCTTTTGTGTCCCCTTTGCTCAGGCCGTCTGCAGTATAATGAAATCCTTTCTTGTTTTCAGCTAACGTCACAATTAGTTTTTCAGCTTCTATGCAAAGAATTTAAAATAATTCTTTTTGCTGATGCTGTATTTGCTCAGGGTATTAGCTATCTTATAGGAAAACACACTTATCAGAAGTGTCATGCTGAAGGCCGCTTCTATCTGCTTTCTAGGGATAAACTAAAAATTATGGGGGATATTCTTGTTATTTCACAGCCTTTCCAATAAAAGTTAAAGTCTCCTCCATCATGAATTTGGTGCTTTATCATTGCAATTTAGCCCAAAGGAGCTACGCCGTTATTCAGTACTAATCAGAAACTGTATGAATTTGTTTAAAGTTATTTGCCCCACAGTTGATGAGAAATTGATTTTCCTTGGCCTACTTCTCATTTGGTTTGCATTATCTCCTCCTCTACTATTTTCTAGTAACAAACTTTAAATTTTCTCTGGTTAATACAGCTGGAAGAGACTGCATGCTGAACACTGCTAATTTGAAGGTGAAGGTACGCATGCTTCGTGTGGAAGATCACTTTAAGTTGTCTTGGCTAATGAAGCCCATTCAAACTTGGCTAAATCACTTTTAATAAACTTTATCTCTTGCCTTAGGTGATGCTGGGATTTGTCTTTAAGCTGATATGTAATTCTTTACGCAAATTTATCTCTGATCTTTATGCAGTATGTTACAATAGGCCTAAGTAAATATCACTTACTACAGCATATAGTCCTTTACAGACTGGAAGTGTTTATTCCCTGCAGAAGTAATAATTCCACTTGTCCTGGGAAATGAAAAAGTCAGGACCATAACTCACGTACTGTGCACACAGTTTTGTTATTTCATCAAACATATTTTGTTTAACAATAACAACATATGTAACAATAGCAACATAATGTCACACTATAAGTATAGTAATAATGCAGTTTTCTTCTGGTTTTAATGTGTAGGTTTTATCTTTTTAACTTGTAGGTTTAAATTTGTTTAGTGAATAAAATTACAATTCTCCCCATGCCAAGCAGAGAGATTTAGATACCTATAGCATAGTGGAAGAAAATGGCCTTGAAAGAACAGGCCATGGAAATATTGTGTTGATTGTGCTAATGTATGTAACATCTGTAAAGTACCATGGCTTGGAAGTTTTCTGTGTTAAGCATTCAAACAAAACAGGATCAAGAAATGAAATAGGTTATTTCAGAATAAATGAAGTTTACCTTTTTCTAAGTTGCAATGAATATTTTAATTCTTTATTGCTTTTTTGGCTCTTAACACCAAATACCTGAGTTCACCTCTGTCTTTTATGTACCAGGTGACCCTCAAGAAAATGTATTTCATAAATGTATACGACTGCCTGAAAAAAATCCATACCACTTTTTGCTGATTTCAGTGATATCCCTTCTTTTTGCACCACTTAAGAAACTTTTGCAGGTCTACCTGGAAATAATATTATTGATCTTGCAATAGAAATTTTGAGGCTTTTATTGAGCACTGACATTATGATTTATGTTCATATTTACAATCCAAGTCATGAAAAAGTAATTTCTTACCTTGAATAAATTATGGAGAATCTCTAATTCAAATAATCAATTTTCAGAAGAATGTTACAATGCATAGCTATACAAATGTCCACATAATGTAGTGATATAGCTGAGAAAGAGTTCAATAAGACAGAAAAATGTCTAGGCATTATGAAAGGTGTTGATTCAAAACCATATCCTCAACTTGTGCTGACAATCTCAGTGTGGGTAATGCTATAGAAACCAGAATCCTCCATCTGCCCTAGTTCCAAGTCTAAGCTCACATGGACAAGGAAACCTAATGTTTCTCTGTAACAGAAAAAAAATGTTAGTCATATGCTTGGTACAGAAACAGGGGTATTCCAAAAAGCCAACTTTAGCTATTCTGATTATGCTTTCTTTATAGTCAATAGAAGGCTACTCTGAGGAGAGGTTCAGAACGACTAAGGTTTCTGGTCTGAATTGCCTGTGAAAGGAGCCTATACTTCTTCCCTAACCTGCCCAGGAAGCTGATGGGGTTTTAGGAGTGAAATTTAGTATTTTCTTTGATTACATTGGTACAAAATGTAGTAGTGTGCTAATGATGTTTGACAGGACATTGGATTTGGAAGATTAAAAAGTAAGGCTAATTCCTATACAGGCAAAATTGAATTATTTAGACAAAGTAGTAGAAACAAGAACAAATCTACATAACGCAGACATGCATTTAGAAACAAATTGTAAGAATTTCTTTTGTAAGTGGTGGGATCATCAGTTGCAGATGACAAAAGGATAAATATCTAAGCAGTTTAGTCAAAAGCAAGGCGCCTATCAACCATACTGTAATCTGGCTATGAAAAACACCGGTGCAAATGTAACCCTAGAATGCATCTGACATATTGCCAGTGAAGGAAGCGTTAATATTGGTAGATAAGTGAATGGTGAGAGTTACTCTAACTAGCTATACTCAAAAGGTAAATTCACGTAGGAAACTGTATGAAGTATTTTAGAGTGATCAAGGCTGCTGGGAACATGGCTTTAAATAGGACAGCAAAACAGATTGAGAAGCAATAGGATTGTTGGCTATAAATTACAATTTTGGTAGAGAACCATGCAAGGAAAAGTTTGAGCTGAGGAACAGTAATAATAATTCTGAGTTAGAAAAGAATAATAAATGTGAATAGAAACACCACAAATTAGGATAAGTGAAAGGTCTGAAGAAAATTTCTAAGCTTGTAAAGACTGGGATTCTAGACACCCTTCTAACAGAGTGAGAAACAGTTGAAACAAGCATGACAGACTTCAAGATTATATTAGCTAAGATCATGAAAACTATTGTAGGCAGTGATTCCCAAGAATGTAGAATTTATGTAGGACAACAGAAAATCCTTTTCAGCAAACAAACTTGAAATACGTAAGGATTTGGAAAGTGAATGAATGACTTATATAGGTACCACTGGGTCCATTACTACCAAAAATCTCAACAGCTCAAGTGCTAATAAAGTGAGTTCCTGAGATAAATATATTGTCTTATAGTCTTGAACCAAACTGTTGACATTTTAGATTTCAGGAAATTTCAAAAAGCTCTTAATTAAATATTAATTTTCATTAGTAGTCTTGAAACAATATCTTCCTCTACCCTACCTTCTCTTCTTTTAAAAGGGAAAGTGAGAGAGACCGATCTTTAGTGATCCAGAAGATCATGTCTTTCTCTATTCACTGGATCTTTTGAAATACTGGCAGTATTTTAACTTTTCATTGCAATAAAAAAGAATAAAATAAATTTCTATTTTCATTTTCATTCTTTTTTAGGATTGAATTATTCGTGATGCAATTTGAATTTAAACTGATGTTACCTTTATCCTACTATCTAATTTTTAAAATAGATTTGAAGGGGGAAGAGAATAAAACCAGGCTCACTGGAGATGAGCCCGGGGGCAGCATGCCAGTGTTGGAGGTGAGATCGATAGCACAACTGAAGTGCATCTACACCAATGCCCAGAGCATGGGCAATAAACAGGAGGAGCTGGAAGCCATGATGCAGCAGGAAAACAATGGCATAGCTGCCATCAAGGAAACATGGTGGGATGACTCCAGTGGCTGGAGTGTTACAATGGATGGGTGTAAACTCTTCAGAAGGGATAGACAGGGAAGGAGAGGTGGTGAGGCAGAGAGTGTTTTGACCACCTAGAGCTTAATGATAGAAACAGCAAGGTTGGAATATTTATGGGTAAGGGTCAGGGGGAAGGCCAACAAGGTAGATAACCTGCTGGGAGTCTGTTATAGACCACCCAGCCAGGATGAAGAGGCAGATGACATATTCTACAAGCAGCTGGGAGAAGTTTCACTATCGCTACCCCTTGTTCTCATGGGGGACTTCAACTTACTGGATGTCAACACAGTGGAGATGAAACAGTTTAGAAGGTTCCTAGAGTGTGTAGAAGATAACTTCCTGGCACAGCTGGTATGTGAGGCAAGAAGGGGAGGTGCCCCGCTGAACTTGCTGTTTACAGAGAAGTACTGGTGGTGATGTGGTGGTCAGAGGCCATCTTGGGCATAGCAATCATGAGATGATGCTTTTCAATTCTTGGAGAAGTAAGGAGGGGGTCAGCAGAACTGCTGCCTTAGATTTCCAGAGTGCAGACTTTGGCCTGTTTAGGAGACTAGTGGAGAGTCCCTTGGGAGGCAGTCCTGAAGGCCCAAGGGGTCCAGGAAGGTTGGACATTCTTCAAGAAGGAAGTCTTAAAGTCACAGGAGCAGGCCATTCCCATGTGCCAAAAGACAAGCCAGTGGGGAAGAATACTGGCGTGGCTGAACAGAGAGCTTTTGCTGGAACTCAGGGAAAAAAGGAGAATTTACCACCTTTGGAAGAAGGGGCAGAAAACTCAGGAGGACTATAAGATGTTGCAAGGTTATGCAGGGAAAAAATTAGAAAGGTGAAAGCCCAGCTAGAACTCAGACTGGCCACTGCTGTAGAAACAAAGATGTTTTTACAAATACATTAGAAAGAAGAGAAGGACCAAGGATAATCTCCATCCTATATTGGATGCAGGGGGGAGCACTGCCACAAAGGATGAGGATGCTGCCTTTGCCTCAGTCTTTAACAGCAAGACCAGTTACCCTCAGGGTACTCAGCTCCCTGAGCTGTAAAACAGGGATAAGGAGCAGAATGAAGTCCCCGTAGTCCAGGAGGAAACAGTGACCTGCTGCTCCACTCAAGACACACATAAATCTATGGGGCTGGATGGGATCTACCTGAGGGTACTGAGGGAGCTTGCAGAGGAGCTCACCAAGCCCCTCTCCATCATTTATCAACACTCCTGGCTAACTGGGGAGGTCCCAGGAAACTGGAGGTTGGCCAATGTGACACCCATCTACAAGAAGGGCAGGAAGGAGGATCTGGGAAACTAGACCTGTTAGCCTGACCTCAGTGCTGGGGAATGTTATGGAGCAGGTCATCCCGAGTGTGATCACACAGCACATGCAGAACAACTGGGGGATCAGGCCCAGCCAGCATGGGTTTATTAAAGGCAGGTGCGGCTTGATGAACCTGATCTCCTTCTGTGACAGGATGACCCACCTAGTGGATGAAGGAAAGGCTGTGGATGTTGTCTCCATGGACCTTAGTAAAGCTTTTGACATTTCTTTGGAATTTCTTTGATGAAAGGGTGGTCAAGCATTGGAACAGTGTGCCCAGGGACATGGTGGAATCACCATCCCTGGAAGTGTTTAAAAAATGCATAGATGTGGTTCTTAGGAACATGGTTTAGTGGTGGACTTGGCAGTCTTGGGTTAACAGTTGGATTTGATTATCTTAAAGACCTTTTCCAGTCTAAACAATGCTATGATCTACGATTCTATTTTCTTACATATTTCATTAATTTAAATATAGTGATGTAATATTTGGGTTGGTTTTGGTTACGTATAGAAGCAAGAATAGGACATAAGCATTAATAAACATCATGTGGACACCATGTAAATAAAACTTTGCATTTGAATTCATGACCTTCCTTTAGTTCAGAGTCTTTGTATAGAAATTATGCTCATTTGAGACTTAAGAAAGTGTTCTGGAAATAAAATGCAAAGATCATTGATTTCCTGTATCTCATATTCTGTTCATACAGCAAAACAAATACAGAAGCAACAATGTTCAGAGAAGGCACTATCAGAGTTATCTACTGGCATTGGACTCAGCACAAACGTCTTGATTCAGTGCAGGCTAAAATCTAATCACCTAGGCTCCATGAAATTCCTCCTGTTTAGTTCAAAGGTTTGTCACAGCAGCTTCTTTGACAATCCTCCTCGTTATTCAATCACAACAGGCTATGAATCCTTTAATCTTCTTTGCAGTACTCTCTGAGGAGACGTCTGTCTCAATGCTGAACACATGGCACTGTCACTGAGGTACCAGATTAAAATGTGAACACAATTTTAGTTTAATTAGTAATTTTGCAGTATGAAATATGCAAAAGAAAGTAGTATGCATGTTGAAAGTATTAATTAACTTTGAAAAATAACCTTTCTTTAATGTCACTAGTGATATAAAGTTGTTTAATTGCACTGGATATTTACTACCATATAAAAAAATAAGAGCAGCATAATTTCTGACACTATCTGCTTTAGAACAATAATATAATATTCTAAGAAATAACCATATGATAATAAGCGAGGCAGTCTTGCCTCACATATTTCCTTATCTGGTGCTGTTGTGTCATTGGGGTTTTCTTATCTGGGGCTTAAACTATCTGGGGCATCTGCCTTTTATCAGGAATTTTAAAAGATATTTCTTATCGTATACACATAACATCTGTTCCTTTCAAACACATTTTAAAACAAACTCATTACTTATTTACATAAGCATATAATAATTTATGTCTAAGAAAAACTGTCTTAAGCAGAGTATGATCCAGTGCCATACAGAGTTCGTGGGCACAGCAAAAATCTTTCTTCAGACTTTCTCTTCTTCAGTTTTTATTAATATGCAGAGAATAAAAAGCTAAAATGAAAACACTATAATATTTCCCATAGTGAATTTTAAAAAAAGTTGCAATAAAATGTCTCAAATCTGAAAAACTTAATTTTCAATAGATGCTTTCATTTCTCATCTGTTTTCATAAAGACCCTAAAAAAATCACACAAGCAAAAGACTGTAGAGAACTTTGAGAGATCCTGTAATCCTAGTCTCCACTGCTCAAAGCAGGATGAAGCATTGCTGTGCCATTCCTGACAACTTCTTTTCTAACCTGTTCTTAAGTATGCCTAGTGAGGGCTGTTCCATAACCTTCCTAAAGAATTTATGATAGGTCTTCACTAACCTCATTGTACAAATTTTTCTCAACATAAATCTCTTTTGGTACAATTTCTCCTATTCACTGTGAATACAGGATAACATGTAGAGTCCCTTATCCTTTATCTTACTTTTTGACTCTTTGAATGTTTTCATTTTCTATTACTGTGGGTTTTTTTGTTTGTTTGTTTTTCTTTGGGTTTTTTTGCAAAGGAAAAAGATTTGGGAAAATCATAATGTATGATGACTAAGAATCATACTTAATTTTATAATTTTCAGTGTGCAGAAGTGTGTCTCTTAGTTGATATGAAGCTTGAATTCAACTAGCAAGGGTAAAAACAAAAGAGAAAGAAGTGGCAGTACAGATTCAGCTTACATGGCAAATGAAGTTGCTTCACTATTGGGAAACCTGGCAGACTTTCACAACATATCGATATACTACTGTTGTCTACGCTAATTATACGAAATTAGCTTCATGCAACCGAAACTGTTGCAGTTCTAATTCATTAGTGGTAAACTTTTACATACAGCCACCTATGTAGGAACTAATTGCATGCAGCGTTCCCAGCACCACAAAGAAACTTGGTGACAAAGAGAAAGAACCTGTTCCTCTGAGATGACTTCCAGTTACCACTAAGCCCATCCCTTCCCCTTCTGCAGACTCCTGCCGCATTCTTTTCCAAATTCAGCAACAAAGTAGGCATGTTCCTTGTGGACAACAGACCATCACATGTCTCCTCCCAAGCATCATTTATCCAGGGAACTGAATGATTGTGCTGCCAGACCCATTTGACTTCTCATCTGATCCTCTATCTCTGCCTGTCACTATTTCTTCTGTTCCTCTCTCATGCTGCACAACATGGGATGTTTTCATCTTAAACAGCTAACATTTGGAAAATGAGTATAATAAGTGGGGACATGACGTTTTAATAAAAAGTGTTAGACAAGTTTTATTTTAGGCATGAATACTTACATGTGTCATGAAATAATGATTTTAAGTTTTAGATTTATACGTCTCTTAGGTTTATCAAGAAAGACACTGATATATTTACATATGTTTGGTATACATGTAATTTAGACGTAAACACAATTTAAATACATGTGTTTTATATTACACTCACTACTGTACCTGTTACAATGCTCTTTGCTTTGCTTTTTTCCCCACAATTGACTCAAAAGATCATAGCAGAGATAATATTTTTAATAAATTATTGTTTCTTCCTTCATGAAAAAAATATCATCTTACTTTGAAAAATGTTAGGTCAATGAAGGTTTTACACAATGTTTTTAATTAAAGAAATAAATCAGTGGCAAAGTATGACAAACTATAACCTTGTTTTCTTACATATTCTAAAAAAGGAATTTCTCCCACTTATATGGTCAGAAATAAATATATATTAATATTGTGAATATATAATTTAAAATGATGCAAAGGGGGGAAAAAAGCAAAGCATTTTAGTCTGTATGATAACATTCCTATCCCTTTACTTGCTTCATGTAGTCTTCAAGGAAAAACTTCCAAATTCGCTACCTTTTTAACTTCAGGCTACCTACTTGATTGCCATGCAGAGTGAATGACATTAAATAGCATGGGTAACTGCATCCTGCAGAATGGATAGAATTTAAAGGCTGTAGGAAAATACATCTCAGCAATGATTACAACAAGTTTAATCCATTTTGGTACAGGAAGCACACCATCACCTTTCTATTTAATTTGCAGCTTCTCAATTTAGCTATTGCAGAAATTCAAATGCAAGCACGAGAAGTGACAAGCTCTGAAAGAAAGACCTAGGCAGAAGGAATATTAGTTGTAAGAAATGTATTTTGATTTTTTAATACATTAATGTTTTTTCAGTCAAGCTTACAAAATGTACTGGATGTGTTCCATCTGTTTACAATTTCAGGTACTAGCCTGATTAGCTGGAAATAACAAAGCAATGGTATTAATCTTTTTACAAAATATGCTTGTAACTATGTTTAAACTGGGATCTTTCAGAAGTACCCAGCACTGGCCTTGTTTTACTTTACAAGTTGATTGGAGTTTGGTGCCATGAGTGTCATCTTTCTGGGTCCCTGGTGTTTCTACAGTAATCAAGGATTTCTGGAGACTCTGCAGAGGGTTGATACTAGGTCTGTTTCACCAGGGGGCTGAGATTTTGTTCTTGTGGTAAGACATAATTTCTCTAAGATGCATCTGCTTGGTGAATTGATGTGTTGCATCTAGTGGATGGCAAGCACTAATAAGCATGGTAATTTTCTTGGTTAAGGTAATTGAACTAAATGAAGTGCATTACTCACTAAGAACATGCTACCAGCAGGAGTTCTCTTTATTAACCTGGCTATGCACCACATAGCAAATTGCCTCTTAATCTTTGTTTGTTTTGTTATATTTTTTTGCTATTAGCCAAATTAGAGTGGAAAAAATCTCCTTTATGGGTCTGAGAAGGACTAGTATAGCCTACTAGGTAATAGGATGTGGCTATGAAAAAGCCAAACTACGAGCACAAAATGAAGTCTTCCTGAACCACCTGTGCTCATATGGCAGTTTGCAACACTGGGGCTCCCTTTCTTTTGAAAATGTTGAAAGCTGGGTTTCTGCATTTGCAAAAGCATAATCAGAAAAGTATGTTTACTGGGTGGGAATGTTAAATGCATTTTGTCTAATTTTTGTATTTTATTAAAATTTATTTAGTGTATTTTATGTGAACATGTTTTGTCCATATTACCTAGATTCTGAAGGTGTTGTTATCAGATATAATTATTTGTTCCTTTCTAAACATCACCCAAAATTTATAAGATCTTGAGGTGAAATCTAAAAGCATCTGAAGTCCTGGTTACCCACTGTATTTTTTTCTTTATGTATGCTTCAATATGCGGCTTGCAAATATGGACTGTCATTTTACCCAGCATTTTACAGAGTAGCGTTCATGATCCTTGACTGAGGTTTCAGAGTACTGCCTTAGTATAAATAGTACATTGTAATCACTTTAGTAATCTAGGAAGATGAAACACTCTTATGACTTTAGCCAGGCTTAAAGGCTTTTAAAAGACACAAAGGAGAGAAAAGGTCATCCCCCCATTTTCTCTGATCTATGGTCTCAGATGCTTTGTTTACTATTCGTCCATATTCTGCACTTTCAAGGACTTGCTGCAACTGCTTTGTCCCGTCCCCTGATGCCAGGCATCCACACTACTTATTCCTGAGGCATGTCTCCCCTCTACTCTTACGTGCCAAAACACTTCATGCTCCTCTTCATCAAGCCACAAGCTCCAGGTTGGTTCCCAGCCTTCAGTGTAGAGTCATACAAAGGTCTCATATTTGCCCCTCCTATGTCACCTTTGTGACCATCTAAAACATGTCCTTTTAATTTTTTGTTTTCTCTTGTCCAATTTTGGGTTCCAAACTGTACCTTCACAAAGCATGTTGTCATTTTCTCTTGTGACCAATGGCTATAATCCACTGTGTGCAGTGCAAGGTGCTCTGAAGACCTTGGTTTTCAGTGGTGGCTGTAGTGCTCGGCACACAGCTGCAGCTCCTGCCAAGGGGCAGACGCGATGGCTCCTGGGCCTGGTCGTGGGCCCCACTGACCCTGACCCACAACCCGCCTGGCCTCAGCCCAGCCCTGCCAGGCTTTCCCAGGGCTGTGTCTGGCCCCAGTTCCCTTCACTAGGCACTAACTGGCTGACTGCCTTCCCAGCTTGGCCCTGGACCTCCCTTGTCACCACAGGCTTGACTGGTGACATGGACTTTGGGCTGGCCTTGGCTGCTGCCCAGGGCCTGCCCTGCTCACCTTGCACAGGGCTGGGCCTGGGCCCTGGCTGGGGAGGGCCCTCCCTGCCCACCGTGTCCCTGAGGCGGGGCTGCTCCCTGTGGCTCCTGGCCGTGTGCCGTATTTCCTTAAGTGCTATACCGTATCTGACATGAAATGCTTGCACTGCATTTCAAAAGAGTGCAGGATTGTGTATACACACATGGTTTTATGAACCCTCCTCACCAGAAAGCAATCTCAATGTATTATAAAGGCTGCAGTGATGTTTTGTGCTAGTTCCTCATTAATAAGACTCCACTGTCTTCTATTAGAGTGCAAATTGGGTCCTGAGTTTTGTTCTGTTCCCTCATTTTTTGCTGTGAAGAGAAAGCATTGTCTTTGCGCTCCCTCCCAGAGGTTATTATTGCTCAGCAAACAGCTATACATGAAAATTTCCTATGGTTCTGTTACATTACCAGTAAAGATGGAGGGGAGAAACACTATACTGGCAGACAGGGCCGACTTGTCTGCAATCCTGTCTAAGCCATTAGGAAACAGACATTAAAAGTTTCGGTCACTCATCCGTAATTCAGTGCGTTGGCACATCAGCCACTCTGGCGTGTCTCCTCTTTCAGACATAGTGTTCAGGTGGCTGAGACCAGTGCTGTGTCTCTCTACTATTTATTAATGGCCATTGTCGTGTACTGCTGTGCTTTAAAAATGAGGAAGTGCTGAGAGGGAAAGAGAGAAATAGAGGTTTTTTCCTTGTGGACAAACAATTTCTATGGGAATTTTCAGGAGTAAATGCAGTCTTCATCAAAGCTGTTGTCCACTTAGCAAAAGAAAAAATATTTTGTTTTTCAGAGGAAGTGCAAAACTCTGTTTTCTTATTAATAGATAATACACGCTGTGCAACACCACGAGTAAGAAGCTACTCTAAGGCAGCTGAATTGGAAGGAGGACACAGCTGGTGCACAATCTTGCAAACTGCCATACATATAAGTAGTCTTACTGATTTCAGATGAGTTAATTATATTAGTGTAATTGTTCATAAAACAATATTACCTAAGATGTTAAAATCTAAAGATCTTAAGTGGAAGCTCATTACCTACCCCTGAAATTCTGCATGGAGAGACACAAGTCTAATCTAAATGAAAAGCATGCTGTTTCAAACAGGACAGCTGCCTTCTTTCCTTTTCCTTACTCTATGTATTTGAGCATGCACAGATGCATTGAAAAAAAAATTAAAGTCACAATAACAGAAGATAAGGTGAAACCTTTTCTATTAACAGAATTGTCATGGATTTGAGTTGCTCTGGCTGTATGTAGGTTGTGAACAGATATATATCCACAAACCTCACTTTATTATGTATATTACAGTCTATGGGCATACTGATGATTTCTTACTGTGCAGATCAAGTGACTTTTTATTAAACTTTGACTCTTGGAACATGAATAGGATAGGAAGTCTATCTAAGTCAAAACATAGTACAAGGACTCTACCAACAGGCCTTAACAGCCCTGATCAGCCTCTGTGGAACTTTCATCCATACCCTCTGCCCATGGGCCTGGGGTGTTCACTTAAGCTTAAGCCTTAGTCACTGCCTGAGCTACACCTACATGTGTCGAACTAGAGTTCTGTCTCTGGTGCTGTCTCCTGGATGGACTTAGGAGCCATGTTGTAGCCTTGTCTCCAGTCCTGTCTCTGACCCTCTCTTTTTTTGCCTTGCCTGGACCCTAAACCCGGTTCATCACTTTGCCTTGTTGATAGACCCTGTCATTATGATCCTGCTCTGCTTGCTGTGTTCAAACCCTGTGAGATTGCACCTTGCTAGTAAGGACACTGCTTGCACTGTGGTTACCTTTTGCTCCATCTCCCTTTCCCTCAGGGAGCAGATGGCCTTTGATGCTTCCCGAAATACAGCTGGACAAAATCTGAAATTCTATTTAAGAAAATTCTACCAACCATTTCACCAACCTTGATTTCACTGAACTAACCAAATTATGGCTCTTTCCATATCAGTGTCATAGAACGGCTTTGTTTGGAATGGATCTTTAAATATCATCTAGTCCAGCCCATCTGCCGTGGGCAGGGACATCTTCCACTAGATCAGGTTGCACAAAGCCCCATCCAGCCTGGCCTTGAGCACTTCCAATGATAGGGCATCCACTCATCCTCAAAAAATTTTGTTCCTTACATCTAGTCTAAATCTACCCACTTTTAGTTTAAAACCATTACCCCTTGTGCTGCCACTACAGGCCCTGGAAGAAACTCTCTATATATCTTTTTTATAAGCACCTTTTATATACTGAAAGCCACAATATGGTCCCCCCTGAGCCTTCTCTTATTCAGGCTGAACAACCCCAGCTCTCTCAGTCTTTCCTCAAAGGAGGGATGTTCCAACCTTCTGACCATTTCTGTGGCCCTCCTCTGGACCCAGTCTGACAAGTCAACGCCTTTATTGTACTGAAGACCCCAGAGCTGGAGGCAGCATACCAGGTGGGTCTCATAAGAGCAGAGTAGAGGAGGAGAATCACCTCCCTTGACTGCTGGCTACATTTCTTTTGATGAAACTCAGGATACAACTGGATTTCTGGGCTGCAAGTGCACATTGCCAGCTTATACTTGAATTCTCATCCACCAATATCTATTTCCAAATCCTTCTCCACAGGGCTGCTCTCAATCCATTCATCACCCAGTCTGTATTGATACTGGTGACTACCCTGACCCAGGTGCAGGCCCTTGTGCTTGGCCTTGAACTTCATGAGGTTCACATAGCCCTTCTCAAGCCTGCCAAGGTCTTTCTGGGTGGCATCTGGGTGAATCAACAGGACCACTCAGCTTGGTGTCATCTGCAAACTTGCTAAGGGTGCAGTCAATCCCACTGTCTATGCCAATAATAAAGATATTAATTAGTATTGCTCCCAATAGAGACCCCTGAAGGACAGCACTTGTTACTAAATCTCCATGGATGTTATCCAAATGTAGATCAAACAGCAACAGGGAAAACTGGACGATGGGGCTCTCAGTTGACTACCCTGTTGAGTTGTATGAACAGTCCTTGATATGGTTTTGACTAATCAAACTAGCACTTTTCCAAATAATTCCCAAGCTTTGGAATACCCAGGAATTAACACTGAGCAAAGATAATTCACAACTTACATTTTTTGAGGAGGCATTTTGTATTATCCTAGTTGGCCTCTGTGCTAGAGTGATTTGAGCATGTTTTATTTACTGCTGGTTTTATAGACTACATGTATTTATTTGACTCAAATTCTCCATATGCATACACATTAAAGTAGTTATTAATGTGGAAAAGGCAGCTGATTTCCTTAAAAATATTCTAGGGAATAAATTTGAACACAGACTCAATGAGGTAGTGACCTTGATCAAGAACAGTGTCTGAATGGAATGCCATGAATCTTCAGGGGCAATGAAATAAATTCTCTCTAAGACACATTTTAAAAATTATTTCCTTCTGGGTCTGGAAGCCATATAATAGATTTGTTTAGTTTCATAACAGTGCAATGACACCGGTAACATGCCTTCCAAGCTCTACTGCAGAATTTAGCAGGTAACTGTTTTGGCAATAGAATTTGCCGAAGATTTACTGTATTTTTAGAAGCTGTTGCTCAAATTAGACTGACTGGATATTTCTGGATGCACACATGACAGTGAGTCAGAGCAGCTCTGAGAAGAGAATGTTTAACATAAATATTTTTAAGTTCCTTTCAACAGACAGATTTTGTCTTCTACTAATAAGAAACGTACCCCTTTGTTTCATTAGGATATTGTAATTATGTTAACCATGGTTACAGAATTTACCAGTGGAATGGTTAACATCTAATAACATATCCTACAATGACAAAAAAGGAGATGCTTTATATAGATTTTCATAGTTGACCTACTGATTCACATTCATATTAGCATGCTTTCTATAACATTTCTAGTCATTCTAGTCAGAGCTAGTTTTAATTGCCTGCATTATTTTACAGAGGTGCATGCAGTAGTGTTTTGCTTGAATATTCCTTGCCACTGCAGTACGAAGTCTGTCTTGGTGATGGAGAGAAAATAGATAATCTTCAGCATAAATTAAATAACTGCATGTCAGGGAAGGACTTGTGCTTTGTATCATCAGGATAATCAAATAATAGAAGGCAAAAGAAAACAGAAGGACTTTCTACCCTGTTCTGGACTGAGTGTATCCATTATTTTCCACTCAAAGGGATCTCAACAGGCTGGGGGGACAGACTGGCAGGAACTTCATGAAGCTTAGCAAAGGCAAATGCAAGTTTCCATACCTGGAATGGAAACCCCCCATGTAAGAGTAAAGGCTTGGAGCTGACTCACTAGAAAACAGCTTTTGCATAAAAGGATCTGGGGGTCCTGGTAGACAACAAATTTAATATGAATCCACAATGCGTTCTTGCAGCAATGAAACCTAACTACATGCTTTATAAAAACCATAGCCAGTTGATTGAGTGGGAGTCATTATTTCCTTCTGTTGCACCTGTATCCAGCTGTAGTCTTCCCTGTATGCAAAATACACTAACCATGTGGTGCAACACTAGCAGAGGGCTATTAAGATGTCTGGGGATTAGAGAACAAGATATATGAGGAGATGCCGAGAAAGATGGATTTGTTCAGACTGGAGATGAAAAGTTGAGAAGATGGAGGTAATTGCAGCGTTCCACTACCCAGTGAGTGGTTGTGGAGAACATTGATCCAGACTGTTCTTGGAGGTTCACAGCAAGAGGATGAGAGGCAACAGAAGCAAATTATATGTCAGGTGATAATTTTCATAATAAGGATGGTCAAACAGTGGACCAGATTGCCCAGAGAAACTGTGGAAACTCCATTCTTTGAGATCTACATCCACAACTACACTGAACAAATTTCTGGGCAACCTGGTCAAACTTAGGAGTTGGGCCTAACCTCTAAACGCTCTTAGCAAGAGGTTGGATATAATTTCTTTGAAGCAGCCTTCCACCCTGAGCTGTTCTATGAAGATGTTTAATAGCTTTATCAATGACATAGAGAGTGGGATTGAGTACACCCTCAGCAAATTTGCAGATGACACCAAGCTGAGTGGTGCAGCTGACACACCTGAGGCATGGGGTGCCATCCAGAGGGACCTGGACAAGCCCAAGAAGTGGGCCCATGCAAACCTCATGAGGTTCAACAGTGCCAAGTGCAAGGTTCTGCACATGGATTGGGACAACCCCTGGTATCAGTACAGGCTGGGTGGTGAATTGATTGAGACCAGCCCTGCAGAGAAGGACTTGCGGTTACTGGTGGATGAAAAGCTGGACATGAGCCGCAATATGCACTCTCAGCCCAGAAAGATAATAAAATCCTGGACTGCTATAGCTGGAAGTGTGGCTAAAAGGTTGAAGGAGGTGATTCTTCCCCTCTACTCTGCTCTGGTGAGACCCCACCTGGAGTCCTGTGTCCAGCTCTGGGGTCCTTAGTACAGGAAAGACATGGACCTACCTGTTGGAGTGGGTCCAGAGGAAGGTCACAGAAAAGATCAGAGTGATGGAACACCTCCCCTATAAGGAAAGGCTGAGAGAGCTGGGGTTGTTCAGCCTGGAGAATGCTCTGGGGAGACCTCATAGCAGCCTTTCAATACTTCAAGGGGCTTATAAGAAAGTTTGGGACAGACATTTTAGTAGGGCCTGTTGTGATAGGACAAAGGGTAACAGTTTTAAACTACAAGGGGCTAGATTCAGACTAGATATAAGGAAGACATTTTTTACAATGAGGGTGGTGAAACACCAGAAGAGGTTGCCTGGAGAGGTTGGAAACATTCAAGGTCAGATTGGATGGGGCTCTGAGCAACCTGATCTAGTTGAAGAGGTCCCTGATCATTGCAGGGAGGTTAAAGTAAATGACCTTTAAAGATCCCCTCCAACTCAAATAATTCTATGAATCTATGATTCTGTAATAAATCTAAACTATTCCAAGTTTGTTTTTTTTCTCCAGACTTTATATTTATTTCTGTTTTGGCAAAACAAACAGTTACCTAAGCTTTTTCCAAAGGTTGAGTGACCCTAGATTTTCCCCTGAAGGAACATTACTGCTTAATTTATTTGTCTTTTCTCAGGAAGAGACAGTCCTAATCCTCTGGCTGCGGAGACTAATGCTGATTTAATGGTATAACTCAGCAAAAAAATGTGAAGGGTAAAAAGTTTTTAAGTCAGAATGATGTGACAAACATTCCAGCTATTCAGGGCAGCATCCTGGGATTTGTTCCTTTGCTAAGGCAGAGTAATAGTAACTAAGAAGCAGCATTGTTAGAATTAGTATGTAAGTGTAGCTGAGCAAATCCTTTTCCTCATTCCTGCTATTTAGGATGACGTACACAACAAACTCAAAAACATATTCTAAATTAATACCTCATATATATGGTTACCTTAGAATTGATATAAAGCTCTTCAGATCCTTACAGAACAAGAGGGAATTTTAAAGAACTGAAATATGGCACACAGAACTGTTAAGACAAGATATCAAGAAAAAAGCCTCAAATTTTTAAATTGAATTTACTCACTTAGTGTCTTCTTTCCCATCATTGAGCTGATGTGGTTCCTGTTGAGTTGTCTGAGCTGGTTCAGTTGATTTTTCAGTTTTTGAAGGTTCAGGTGCTTTTTCTGGTACTGTATCTAGAAAAAAAGGTTTTAATTGTTGAACACTGATTTTTAAAGAATTATAATAATACTTTTGGAGGAATCACAGCTGACTACCATTATTTCTTCAGTGGACAAGCAGTACATGACACTGATTCTGGCACTTGACTTTTGAATAATTTCCTGCATAGATCTATTTCAGTGCCAGCTGCACAGAAAGTTCATGATGAGTGTAACTTTTAGAATATGTAACTTATTTGTGGTTTTTAAACTAGATGCATCTGTAGCCAGCTCAACAACAGTTAATACAGAGCTCTTCTATATTTATAAGTGACAAGAACTCATGCAATATTGTAGAATATTAGTGGGTGCTTATTCAAAAAAAAAAATAAATGTAGAGGACAGATAGATCTGCCCAGAAATGCCTTGCGAAAAACAGAAAGAAAATGAAGAGTAGCTTATTTGCTTATGCTTAGAAATGCTAATGACATTATTTATACTGCAGTGTTTGAATTACATTAAACCTCTTGTTGCTTCAGCTGCCATGACAGTACTGTTTGTTGCTGAGTAAATTATGACTGAAATACATCATTAAGGATATGAGCATGTAGAACTTTGGCTAGTCTATTTCTTCATTTTTGTTACAAGTAACTTTTTTTAAAGGAGTTGAAGTGGGAAGTTTGCAGGGTTTGGAACAAACTACACAAATGATATAGTCTCTGGCCATTTAAGTAGCCTTATGTGATTAATTTTTATAATTAGTCCTATATCTTTATTTTAAATTTTCATGCTGAAAAATAATTTTAAAGCTCTCATCAGTCTGAGACTTTGCTTAAAGGAGGAAGAAACTCAGCCTTCATAAATTCTTTAAGTAATATGCTTATAGAGGAAAAAACTTGGCCGCAAAACATCATAGCAAATAAATCAAAAGCCTGTTGCAAATGCTTTATTTTAAATTCAAGACAGCTCAAAGAAAATCAAACCCTGAGTATTTTGAATAGATACTGTACAATTAGTTTTCTGATAGTTAATCGCCTTATTTAAAGAGTTGTTATTCATTTCAAAGTGGTATAAACAGTTACCCCTTTGAACTCTCAGCAAACTTAAAACTCTTAACACTAGATTGTTAAGCTGCTCAGCTGGAAGGTGGCTGCTTGAAATGGCATTGAAACAAAACTTAGTGAAGGACAGCAGGTCAGTTTGTTTACAGCACCTGATAAATCGAACTACTCTTCTACTATCATTTATTCAGATGTGGGATAATATTTTCTTTCAGGTGTCTGTTAAGAATAGACACAATGTTTCTTGAGCTGAGTTTCAGACTTTTACCAGTTGGACAAATGATTACAGGACCAGTGGGGTCTTTCTACTATTTTTTCTTAGTATTTAGATTAAGAAGTGAGAATGCCCTGTGTGAGCCCTGATACTCTTACAGGAATTAATATCTTAAACAGGATCAAAGACAAGACCTAGACAGAGGTATCTGTGGATGACAAATACTCAAACGAGAGTCAGACAAGGAACCGAAGAGAAAGCAAAGAAATCCATCTTCCCCAGCATGCTGGGGGGGAACATATCTGGCTTTAGACTTAGGAAAGATTAGGAGTTAATTTTCAAACAGTCCCTTGGAGAAATGTAGCATTATTGAGTATGAGGAGACAGTCTACAGGGTTTTTACTTATCACCTGTAAACTGGGAAGATTTTTGTAAGGAATTCCATTTAAAACTCTGACATTTGATAGAATTTATGGCTTAAATTGATAACAGTGTCTTGCCCACTTCATGGAAATGCAGATTATTGTTTCCTTTTTTCAGCAGTTAGTATTGCAGTACTATCTTGAGGAAATCTGTTGAAAATATGACACTAAGGAATGTTTCATCTTACCTGAAGGATCTGCCAGGGAATTTTCAAGGTATAGAATAGCACACATGCTGGGAAGTGAGGACTCCAAACAGGGTGGGTGCTCTTCCTGTCCCCAGGAAGGTTCAAGAAAGGATGAAAGAGTTTCTGAGTGATTACAGGGGTTCAAAATGCTTTTCTAGGAGTTCCAGTCAAAAATACTTTTTTTCTTTTTTTCTTTTTTTTTTTTTTTAGGGAGGAGGAATTTTAAAATGGATTCAGGCTTCTAGCACAGTGAATACATTCTCATAGTGAAATAAAATTTATTTCTCCTAGGATATTCATAGACATTCTCTGTAAGAAAATGGCAGAGGATCTGCAATTACAGAAAATAAAGGGAATTTGGACCTATTTATAACTAATTTGTGGGTCTTGCTACTGAACCTTAACTTGTTAAAATTCTATTTAACCCTTCTATCAGAGGATCTCTACAAATGATACTACTGACTCTGCTTTCCTTGGCACACAATCCTCCTGTGGTTTTTGTGGTCAACGTGACATGATGTAGAAAAGAAGATGCAGGAGCCAAAATATTCAGCACTTGCTGTGGTTTCTGTTCCGTTCTGAATTCATGGTTTGTGTTTCCCAATTCTCCTTGCCCTGACTCCCCCAGACAAAAAGTCTCAAGAGTGACAGCAAGACTAATCTCAACGTTTCTGCAATTATCTTGCTTTGGGAATTTTCTTTGTCATAGTAATTGCCCCTAGTTGCATCTACACTTACAGAGAATACAACCTGATAGCAACAATCAGAACAGTGAAATGGTGTTAAAGGTCTGGCATCAAAGCCATGACTGAAGCAGCTGTATTTCAAACCAGGTTTATGGTGATCCTCTGAAGTGAATGACCATCAGCAGCTCAAGTAAATCAGGTTGATTCATGGAGTGCTTCTTTTGGTTTAGTTCTATTCTAAAGAAATCCAGTTATGCATTCCTAGAGTTTTTTTGGTGATGAAACAGAGCACACTGGGGGGTAAACAGGAGCTATTTTTCAGAAGAACATTTTAATCTGAAATAAAACATCAGTGCAGACACACTATTTAGAGTAACAAGCTCCTGAATAAGACAATACATCTCTGCAATGACATGTGTATGGGAAGGGTAGATCACAAAGTTAAAAAAATATGGTGCTTGTACATAAGCATCACATCAGAGAAGGAAAATGGTTTCTCAGCCTGCTTGATACTCTCAAGGTATTCAGTCTGAGGTCTAATCCACACTGACCATTAAATGCTAACTGGATTTTGACTGATGGAAAACATTGTAATTCCATGAATATTCCAAACGTCCACAAGTTTTTAGAGTTCGTGAATCTTCAGGACCAGCACAGGGCTTATTTGCATTAGGATTAGGATATCATGGACTAGCAACACTGCCAGCTGTGTGTTCAGTTTTAGTTGTCTCTGTATGAAATTGTGAGGGCTGTCTGTGTAGTCACATTTAAAAAACTTAGTCATTCTTCAGTGCTTAACTCCAGCTCATATCCCGCTGATTTATAAGACCAGTGCCAAAGGAATGCCTTTAAGAACAATGTGGTAGTCATTTTAGGGAATGTTTAGAGTACAACAATTGGTTTCCAGAATAAATGATAATCTGTCATGTAGATGGCAAAGCTTATAGGACAACAAAGAAACCTTCTATTGGCTTTACGTAACTTTGGTCATGGTAAAGAAATCATGAGTGAGAAAAAGGAGGCAGAATTATGCCAAGGCACTAACATCTAAAGCAATTTTCAAAACAGATAGATCCATGCTTACTCGACAAAATACATGATTTGAGTTTTCCTGAATTATTTCCATTTCCATTATATTGGAATAGGGGTTGGTAAAGCTGCCAGCTTAGTAGTGGGAGTTGAGGAATGCAGCCCACTGGTGTCTACATATTCTAGATGAGTTGGCCTCCCTATCAGAATAATATAATTTAAAATTCAGTTGGTATAATTTTAGCGGGTTCTGTTTTAAGATAGGAAGGAAAAGCAGCAGTTGTGGAAGCATAGCTTTGTGGACAAAACACTGTTTAATGGAACCCCTCGAAAAGTTAGCTGGTTAAATTGAGAGGCTGACTGACGTCCTATCATACCAGTGATCTGCCTAGGATAGCAAGGAGCAAGATGCAGGTTATAAGACCAATTCATTTCCCTCTGTTAGTCTTTCAGATTTTTCTCATTTTCTACAGGTCTTTGCTCTTCCAGAAGAGAGGTAGGCTAGGCAAAAAAAAAAAAAAAAAAAAGTTATGGGTGGGATGTCGGTCTTTTACCTGTGTTATCTTACTCAGGTTGATGATGCTCCCAGCTGAAAGTTAATATTAAATCTTCGTTGCTTATTCTTGTCCACTATTTTCATACTTTCAGTAAAATAACATTGAAACAGTATTGCAGGATTAGGTTAGAGCAGCTAGAAGATCTTTGCATGTTGAGGAATATATCCAACTTACTCTGAGGCTTCTCAGCTCCCTTGTTCATGTTTCCATAAAGCAGTTTTTATCTTTAGTATTCACTTCACAGTTTTGGACAGAGACCCTTGAAAATCTTTCCAAATTAATTTGATTTCCTACTGCCACACACACACTTGCAGAATAGCCTGTAGCAGAGCATTTGCCATTTTTGCAGTAAAGCAAAAAAAGAGAATACTTTGTACTTTCTATGTGTTTTAAGACCCTTTTGATTGATAATTTAGGGGTTTTTTTTCTCTGCAACTCAAAAGGCTGAATGTTGGGGGTTTTATTAAAACTGTGTAATAATCACATGAAATCAGGAGTTCAGGCTTTGCAAAAAGCAGAATATTGTGACACTAAGCATAACATTGGAAGAGCTGGTGAAGTTTGTTTTAGTTTAAACCTGTTCATGTAGGACCAAATCCACTATCATGTTTCTAAAATTTAGCATTGTACACTGTCCTAAAACCATAGGCATTAGTCCTAAGGACCTTTTTCCACAGAAGAACCTGTTGGTATAGGCAGATTTGTCAATATCAGGACACAGCACTGTATGTTTATCATTCTTGCCTTAATAATTTTGATTCATCTAAAGCCTTCACTCCTAAGCATACATAAGTATTGGTGGATCCAAAAATCTCTGCCATAGGCCTAGCCTCACAGAGGTGTTGCTGACTTATCTTCTGGGAATAGGCAATGTCAGCAAAGGACTCTAAAACCTCATGGATCCACTGAGACAAGTGTTACCTTGTGGCCATGAATATTTTCATGATCCTTCCACCAGTAGAGTATAAAATGTTATTTCCTAACATAGTAAGTACGTAGCAAACAGAACGACAGATTAAGTCGGTCATTTTACACTAATTAATCATTTCTTCTACTTCCCAGTCCTATTCCTGCTGTTACTGGTGTTCTTCAAAGCCCTAGATTTGCAAAAGGCAATTAGCACCTCTCCAGCTTGGCTAGGACAGCTCCTCCCTCTTATTCTCTCCAAAGGTCAATGCAGAGACCAAGGTGCTGAGCTGCCAGCCTGCTGTTCTTGCCTGAGCAAGCAGGCTCTTTTCTCCTATCTGACCCCTGATTCTGTCCAATCAAACTGCAGAAAGAATCTTAGGGACAGGAAAGAAAACCCTTTGTGCTGTGGAGATTGCCAGCCTTCCTGGTTATTCAGCATCAGGAGGTGTGCCTCTGGAGCAGTCAACCAGTCTGAAGGGACTTTCTTCCGGAAAGTAATAACACAAATCTCTCAGACACTAGGATAGCTTTAGTTCTACTTCTTGGATCAGTTATGTCCAGCTACACATTCCATAGCCATAATAACTGGCCTTTGGCATCACAAACGCATTATCCTTATTGCAAAAAGTGAAGAGAAATAAAATGTCAAATCAAAGATTAAGTTTTGGAGATAAAGACATGAATAAATGTCAGAAGATAGATAGTAGCAGTTAAATGTATTCCTGAGTACAGAACAAGTGTTTTTGCTTTGCCATGCTTCAGACAGGGAAGACTTTCTTCCCCAGAATTCCCAGCCAGCTCCATTGCCTTGTACTAGTAAGTTTGACCAGTATTTTATCTATGCTTCCCCTCTCTTTCTTTACTGTGTGCATATGTGAAGGCAGAACTTTTAATGGCTAGCTGTTACTTATGGTCCTCATACAAAAAGCAAAGTGTTTTCTGGGCTTCTTTTGACTATACAGAAGCACATTTTACCATAACTTGATCATTATCTGATATAGTCTTCCTTCATTTTGAATCCACAATATATTGTTTTACAGGACCATTTACAAAATGTTGACTTGCTTGTATATTTTTCTTTGGTGAAAACAGGATTTCTATCACAACACTCTAGTGTAGTATGTATTTTATATTAAATAAATTTATTGTCAATGACTTTCTTCTACTGCTAACTCCTGAGTGACTTTTTTTTTTTAAAGTAGGCATTTTAAAATATACTGGTGCTTAAAAAATGCTATATTATCTCACAATTATAGTGTCATACTAAATATAGTTTATTTACTTGCTATGTATGTAATCCAGTTGTAAGCCTTAGCACTCAGTTCTGATGTTTATTACCAGGATTAATCTAGGTATTTTTTATTTAAAGAAATGTAGTGTTGTTGTTCTGTATTCCTTCGGTAAAGAAAAAAGTCCTGAAAATCTGATTGGCCTAAACTGTCTTGATCAGCTTCTCAATACTTGGCAGAAACACAGAAGAGAAATAGTCATGGGAGAGAAAAAGTCAAAGATAAAGGAATACTTTATCTTTGTTCTGTTGAATATTTAATGGTTGCCTGAAAACTTTGTGTAGGTTGGTGTTTGTGCTTATATGATAAAACTGTAATAGTTAATACACAAAAAATTATGTATGCAATTTCAGTGGTACAAGGTAATACTTGAGGTTAGACAGCATTGTTTGAAATAGGAAACACTGCTTAAAGACAGGAGTAGGGCTTGCTGGTAAAAGGCAGAGCAGCTAATGTTTGAGTAATCCGTTTTTTAGCTAACTCAGTGACATATATCCCTTACAAATTTAATTCTAAGAACTTAAAAACTGATTTTTTGTCATTTCCTCTCTTTGAAAACTATTAAAAGTTTCAAAATAGGTTAGAAGTCTCAAATAGGCCCTTAAATGTTATCACCTGTCAAATACCATAGAGAACAGATACTTTTAAATAGCAGGAGTAAAGACTGACTTTGCATTTGAAGCAGTAACGTGGGAATGAGACAACTGGTCTTCAAACTTTCTGGGATACTTCTGACATAGTTAATAATTTGCCTGATTGTCCTTGCCTCCCAGAGCTGTTCTTGATCTATGTCCATAAATAATTGAAAGATGGCTATAGGGTCATGAAGATGTCAAGAAAAATAAACACACAGGAAACCAATGGATGAAGGATAGAAGAGGCTTCTGTTCTGACATTACAAAATACACACCTTGGTGACTTTCCCAGCAAATTTTTTTTTTAACAAATGCTCTGTGTAGGGGAAAAGTGTTCAGAAATCAGTGGGGTTGAAATAAAACAATCTGTGAGTAAGTCCATCTTAACTCAATCCTCAACTTTAGTGGCTAATGAAAGTATTATAAAAGTTTATTTTCCATGTAAAGAAAGAAAGCTTGTATGAAGAGGCTGGGTTTGTTTTCCTAGAATTTAGCCATGTCAATCATGTGAAACATGAAGATCTGAAAGGAATTAGAAGACTTCACATCAGCAGGAGTGGAAACAAGCTGATTAAACATATTCAAGTTCTTGGTAATCTTCAAAAAATACATTTTATGGGAATAATAGCTGTCTGTTGACTGAGTGCCAGTGAAGAGTATAAAGGATAAGAAGACAAAGAATAAGATTATTATTTAAAAGTCTCTTTGCATTGGCAGGTTTTGTTCATTGAGTTGCAGAATATTATATCAAAATGCTGTACTTGATTTGTATTTTTTGAAATACAAAGAACTTATTTAAACTCCAGATTTTGAGGTACTAGGGGACAGGTTTTGTAAAGCAGCTTGAGTCAGATAGAGCCAAAGGTTTTAGCTGAGAAATTTTATATTTAATTCAGATCTCCCTTCTCAGGAGCTTATAACTCAGTTGTAGTGCACACAGGGTTAGTTGATGCCTAATTAGCAGAAATTAGCCTGGGTTTCACAGCAACAGGCTTTTGTTACCTTCAGTAAATGTATCTGCTTTATTTTTATCTACAGGAAGAGAGAGTGACCATCTTTTATATAGCAGCTAGTGGACAAAGCTTTCCTCTGAGAAGAGGAGTCTTGGTTCTGGGCCTTGTTTATTTGTGATAGGGTCAACTACCTGTTGTGAGAATTATTTTTTCCTTTTTTTTTAAAGGTTCAACAATGTTGTCATATAAATACATAATGAAATCAAAGGTCTTCATTCCTCCTACAGGGTTAGTGTTTCAGTTAACTTCTAGATTAGTTCCAGGCTCTGTGTTGTATTCTATCTTCTCAGACATCACAGGTTTTTGCATTCTTTTCTTCTGTATGATGACCCACCAATTAGGAAGGCCACAGAATTTCCTCCCACATCTTTCTAGTCTAGACTTTATGTGGGTAGTTAGGGAACTATTGGAAGGTGAAAGATAAGGTCTTGAACTCCCTTGTTATGAAAGAGTAGAGGTAAGACAGCTAGGCCAATATATGAAGGGTGGCGGCTATCAGCAGCTTCTGCTGCTTTTCTGTTTTTAGTCAAATATTTAGTGGAAAAGTGGCTGTTCCTCAAGTACCTAAACAGAAGCGTACTCACTAGGACAGAGTCTGGAGTGGACTGAAGTTCCTTTTGAGCAGCACTTCCTTTGAGGTGCTACATGTTCAGGAATGTTCATTAACATTCTTGGTTGATTGGGGATTTTATGTTGTGCGGTTTTTGTTGTTGTTGTTTTAAACTCTGTCTGGGCTTCTTATTTAGGATATAGATTTTCTGGCTCTGTCAAAAGCACCAAAATTTAGAATGGCACTTGCATTTCATTTTCAGGCAGGTATATGACCTTGTATATATCCTCTGGGTACATTCCAAAGCACCTAAGCTATGAAGATACTAAATATCAGGGGAAATTAACATGGTAATCTCCCAGATGAGAGGTTCTGTCTACTTTATGATCCAGAGGTGCAACTGTAGCAAGTATAGAAATGTGATAGTCTAGTTTTCTCACTCAGATCCTACCAAGAATAAAGTGATGTCAATATGGACTTTAGTAAAGAGCTGCATAAATATGTCTATGAATCTGAAAAAAATCTTTGAGACACTTGTTGATATAGTAGAAGTAGGAAGACTAAACCCCAGAATATTGGAAACAGTCCAGTTTCTAGTGACGGAAAAGTAAAAAGGAGAGCAAGACAAACTTCAGTAGAGCAGTACTTAAATCTACTGCTGAGAGTGTTTAGAGGAAAGAAAATGGATGAGTTGAAAAGAATCGTACTGGAAGGATCTGCTAGGAGGATGAAAGAACTTGTGATACAGAGAATGGCCTTCTAAATAAAGTAACCACCAACAGAGCTATTGAACAACAGTGTGTAAAACAAGTGAAGGATTTGTATAACTAGTCAGTTATGGGAGATGGTAAATATGCAAAGAAACTATAGCAATTGGATTTAATATCATGGACAACCTGTAATTAGGTGAATCACACTTTGTCAAGTACATAAAGAAATGCAGGGAATAAATTAAAAAATGAATCCATTATGGAACAAATGGACTAAGCACAGAGAATTAATTACAGAGTGAACTAATTTTGCAGAGAATTAATCACAAAACAAGCTAGTGAGAGAGAGGGCGACTGAGGAACTAGAAGTGAGGCAATGAGTAGCCAACAAAGCTGCCAAAAGTACCAGGTGTTGCTGAGTGATGTAAGTGGCCAAGTTTTAACCAAATACTCCAGCTGTGCCTCCTGCTGAGTTTTCATCTGTGCTGGGAACATCATGTTGCTTTGTGAAGTGCTAGGAGAAAGGGAAAAGGTGATGGCTGGTTTTGGCCATGTGAGAAGAAAGGGAGGAAGATAGTGTTGGCTGAGCCTTGGCTGTGCTTTTAAAAATTATCTCCAAATTTGTATGTACACCACAAAATGCTTTCTCTGGTCTCTTGTCCTCTGCTTGCCCACAGGTACTCTGCACACATGGCTTTAGGTCTGATACAAAGTTCACCAAGTTTGACAGATGTCTTTAGACCTTCCTGTGAAGCGCTTGAGACCAGCTTCACTTTTCTACCTAGAGATAATGGAGTTCCTTATTCAGCCTGGATGGTGAGCACTTATATACATGTTGCTGTAATTCATAATTTTTTCCTGAGGTGTTGTGCCTGTGTAAACTCTCTGGCTTGGATAGCTGTTGTCTGTCTACCTCATTAATACCCACATGCAAAAGAAGAAACTGTCTTGTGGATGTTTGAAAATGAGACTTGAAGCACCTTCCGGAAATTCCATATACACTATGGAATAAGAAACCCTCAAACCTGGAGCCTAACTATGTTATTATATTTTCCTAAAGTAATTTATGAGGTAGTTGCTTCTATGCTACCACTTATATTTTAGATGTGGGAAAAAAATAAGTAGTTTAGTATCCCAAAAAATTGATTCATAAACTATATTAATCTGTAAAATCTTGTAAAAATATTCTATAATGATACTCCATTATGTCATGTGTTAGCATGTGTGATTTAATGTTGCTAAAAAGCCACAAAACATCAAATTTAATTTTTCCCATTGTTGGCTTATTGCTACAGTTAATTTATGTCAGATTTTGTTTTCCCTTGATTCAGTGCTACAGCCATTATATAACAAGATAATTGCATTAAATGGACTTTGTTTAAAGTTTTATTATATAAGGAAAGGAATTGTGACACTTGTTACAGTCACACAAAGCACAAGTATTATACAAGTTTCCTTGTAGTCTTTCCAGCTGCTTCTTTTTCCTTAAATCATCTTTATCCAGAAAGCTGGAGGTTCTTCACCCTTTGTTTTGCTGCTCCAGTGAAATTAACCTGAATTGTTCTCCCAGATGAAAAGCATGAGTTTACAGGAAAACTGGACTTGCTGTTTTTCTCTGGTATTGAATGATGGAGAAAAGAAAGGGCTGTACCACTGATGCCATGAGGGAGGGAAGAGGGGGCCCAGTGATAGCTGCTGCTTCACCCGTCCTGAGCCTTTGTTTTGGTAGCTGCTGCAGAAGTCATTCTGGCTCTGGTACAAGCAAAATAGGTTTGGCTATTGCGAGGTGGGGGAAGAGAGGGGCAGAGTAGCCATGGCCAGCTGCCACTGTTTTCAGCAATCAGCTGCTTAGGCAAATAACTACGTTGTGTTACTTCTCTGAACTCTGTGTTCTAGTCCTGAGTGTGTTCTGAATGGTGATGGTATAAATATAACATATTTTATATACAAAATATTAAAATACATTTAATGGTGTTGCTTTTTTTGAAAAAGTTTTGAATGGCTGTTCAATGAAAGATTTGAATGTCAGATAAACTAAGGTCTGTCTCATCTTTGTAGTTTTTTTAATACATGTGAGAAGTATACCCAAAAGAGACATTAAAAATATGAAGCTTTCTTTCTTAAGCAACTAAATACCTTTATTTTAAAGTAGGGTTTCTAAGAAGTCGGCTTACAGCAAGAGGAAATAGATTTTGTTAGACTAGCTGATTCAAGTGGACAAGCTCATGAAGGGACTGTGTGCTTGAAACCTTTTTGCCTTTTATTATTGTTGGATAGTGCTTGTATTTCTGTACCAAATCATTGGTCTGGGGTCAGTGGGAATTCAGCGTTCTTAATTTCTTCCACAAATAAACCTCACAATCAGCACTTAGCAGGGCATTTTGAAAAAGAGCAAGTTTTTTTCCAGCCCTATGTAGTGTACATATACTTTGTCCAGATAATCTTTGAATACTCATAAATAGCTTATTACTGACCTTGTTGCTTTGCTACAGGTTCTACTTTCTTATTGCCCTCCGCTTTCTGTGGTTCATCTGCTTTACCATTTTCACCCTTAAAAAAAAAGAAGCAGGATTAGAAACTGTAAATGTTCTTTGTTGAGAACGATAAGGATGGTTTGATGTCATTCTCCTAGGAATTTGATTAACCAAGTTGACACACACTGAGATTCGTTCCTGGGTGTTCTGTGTGTTTTCTTGGACAAGATGTTCCAGATAGGTTCAGAAAAGGACTTGGATGCTGAAATAAAAAAAAATGATGTCTACATATCTGCTAGGCAAACTCAGTTAGCCTGGAGTTTTGCCGCTTCTTGTTCCCAGAACCTCCTTTATGTTGTCAAGTTTGACTTGTTCAGTGCTGCCACTCACAAGCCAGTCTACATCTCTGAATTAGTCATTCTTCTGCCTAAACCTCCTGCTGGGGTAACACACCTGGTATGTTTTGAGCTACCTTACCACAGTGACAGAGCTTAGCCTTAGTCTTTACAAAATACATAGACAATATAAACTTTCACTGCAAAAAATTAACTCCTTCCCACAGTTAGTGGCTTCAGTTCATGAACCAAGTCCTCATGTCCCTGTACCTTGGTCCATCTTGGCTTTGACAGAGTGGCTTTTGGAGGAGGGAGTGAGAAGCACATGGGGAGTCTTAGGTGTTCACGCTACTACATAACAGTGTACTGCTAACCAAACGAATAACCATTTGTTATCCCAGATAGAATGAATTTGCCAGGTGTTTATCAAGCTAATTAATAGAGAAATAGATAGTATAAGCATATGGGAACTGATTTGACTTTAGGAGATTTCACGTCTTCATATGCACTTTTTTCCCCTCCCCAAATGCAATGACCTCCGTTTGAGTTTCTGAGATTAATTTGGGGTTTGTCTTTTTCTACAAAAGTATTTGCTTTTTCCTGTCTGCTTTTATTCAGACAATCTGACAATGAAGTTCTAATATACACACATATAAAAATAATTAAATTAGATATTTTGTATGTGTATATAAATGAATATCAAAAGCTCAATCAATCTCTGTGCATACTAGAGGTATTTGCATGATGGTTTGTTGTAAATGTTGTCTTTGTTTCAAGATTTCTCCTAATAGAGTAAGAACATTAATGTGAGAATAGTGCTTTAGTTACCAGATGCTATGTACATTTCTTCCATTCTCTTTAGATGGTGTCTCCTTATAGGCAGAAAATGTCTTAATTCTTAACCCATTCATCTGCCTCCATCTTAACAGTATCTATAATAGTGGAGGTTGGTGTTGATATGATCCGAGTGTTGTGCTCATGTATGCAATTATTCTAGTGAAAAGAGTAATTCATGTCTCCAGGGAAATCTAAATAAGTATTTTTTTGCTAGAACAGTTTGCCAAGTGAGGTATCAGGTTGCACAGAAGTCAGCTGTTGAGATTTTTCTTGTTTCACGCTAGTGTTTTATTGACCCAAGAAAACTGATACGCAGAACTTTAAAAGAAGCATGAACAATCCTAAGCTTTGCCTGAAGATCTGCAGTATATGAAGTTTCTTGAAAATAGACATTTTTGCCATTTTGTGTGGATGGCAGTATGGATAGGCCTGTTCAAACAATTGGGGTTTTGCACATTTATAATAATGACAAATCAAATTTGAATTGTAGTTGGGCTGCATTAAACTGGAGCTTTTCTTCAGGTTATACAAACCTACAAGCTTCAGAAAAACATCAGTTCTAGGAAATTATTCAGTCTTATGAACATTTATGTTTCTATCAGTTTTAAATAAAACTGTAAAATCTATGGAACTCTTGTACATGTAAATCAAGGACCCCATAAGTTAAGTCAGTCTTTGTATATGCTCGACTGCTGTGAATGTGTTAAAACACTGCTTAGCTAAAATTAACTTTATAATGGTGGAGTTTCAATCATTTCAGTAAGCATGAATTCAGATTAATAACTTGGGCTGATACTAAAGAACTTGTTTCACTTTCCTAATTACTTGGTGAAATCTTAAATTGTTGTGATTTTGCCTTGTAAAGTTCTGAGTACTTCAAGCTGGAAAAAACCAAAACACTCTCTAGGACATTACTGGGAACACATAAAAATTCAAAGGTAATAAATGAAGGAGTATCTATCCCATCTCTTTTTTTTTTTTTTTTAAATATACCATTAATTAAAACAAAGAGGAGTTAACTTTGCAGTAAAGTAAAAAAAAATAAATATATAGAATGTAGACTAATATTACTTACTGTATTTTTCAGTCAGAAATTATTAAAACAAAGCCAAATAAAATATTTTGTTTAAAAAGCCACTAATTACTTTGCCTTTCAAACAGTTATTGGGAAGCAGGCTGATATATTCCTGTATGCCATTCCAATATTCAGAAACATTGTACTGATACTTTCTGGTAGCTCAGAACAAGATGTAGAGGAATACACCAGCACATCAAAAGCAAACACAGCAGTATTTCTAATATCCCATTTGCAATATTGATCAAGATCTCTCATAAGCCTCTACTATTTTGGGTTAGCCCTGTCTGGAAAGCCGCTTTCAAACTGAGGACATATGTATTTTTTCATAAAGAAAAGGCAGGAGGGAAATAAAGGCATTTAATTGATTTTGCTAAATAAAGCTTGATACTGTATACAGTAAGTATGTTTGAAAATTTAACCTTTGGTATTTACTTACATAAACACTCTCTAACAAAAGATAATACTACTGAGTCTATATTAAACAATAAAAAAAAAAAAATACCTGGTCTGTAGATGCCTTGGGTGGTGGAGGGACACCTTCATTCTTGCAATCGACTTCCTCAGGTGATAATTTTACTCTAGAAAATACAGTTTTTAATTTTTTAAACATCTTGCCAATTCAACTCTCCTGAAGCCTCTGCAACTCTTCTACCATGAATGGCTATATAGCACATGTTCTCTTGCCATCGGTAATCAAGCCAATTAAACACTTAATCAGCTTTAGGTCTGATTAATGCCTTAAAGAAATTCCTTGCACAGTCTGTTTCAGTGACAGCTTTTTCTCACCATTAGTACTTTTCCTTTATGTTGTAGGTATTTCTAGTCTTGCCGGTTACATTATACAGAGTCAACTTTTCATGCAGAAATTCAGAGGAGTGTGAACACTTTCTGGTTGGAATAAATCAGCATTCGATCTTTTATGTATTGGATATTAAGTATTTAGTTTATATTTAGAAATGAAGTTTTAAGTCCTAAAGACACCTGTAGCTTAACCAGGAAATTAAAAAGATTAATTCACCAATGATCACCAGCTACCCAGTAGAGATCTCAAAAGGTTTAATTTCATTGCAGTTCTGAACTTTGAAAAGTATTTTTTTAATATATATATTTGAGTGAATGATACTGAAAGGTCTTATGTCAGGGATTGTTTTAAGAAGTTTATATCTGGTTTTATTCCACCCCGCGTGTTTTAAAACATGGAAATAATTTCATCTTTCATTTTCTAATATATTTACAGACAATACTATTTTATGCAGAGTCTTAGCTACAGTTTTGATGAGACTAAATTTTAGGTAAATATCCTACAAATTACTAAAATATTTTTTCTAGAGTTTATAACTAGGATGTAATTTTAGCTGATAGAAATCAGTTTCAAATACCTCCAGTGCCATGTTGATTCAATGTGTTAAGTTATCTTTACAACTTAATTGTCTCTTGTCCTTAATTCCGCTTTATTTATTATAATCTTACAATTACAATTATTATCCCTTCACTTTAAGCTCTAAATTTGAGCTAATGGTTTATAATTAGTTTATGCTTGTGATCAAGGCATCAAGAAATACAGAAGCTTACTCCTTTGAGTTAATTCCATAATTACATATTTAGCAATTATATTGAAATATTGAAAACATCGCAATGGCCATCTCCTTGGGGTTTCTATTGTCTGGCAAGAATGGTTTCTAATCCTTACTCTACCACAACAGTAACTGTAAGAATGAACCAACAATTTTCATTAGTTAGTTTGTAAGCCCTTTTTTTTTCCTACATCATCACTTAGGAAGTGGAGCTTATAATAGTTGCACCACTGCCCCCACCTTCATTTAATTGTTGTTAGCTGCAGCAAGTGCTTGGAACCTCCCTTTTTTGTTAAGGTCTGTGTTCTGGTTTACTTTAAACCCAATGCAATTCTTGCTAATGCTTCAGTCTGTGTTTAAGCTTAGTGTTTGAATAAGTACATTATAAACTGATATCTAAAGTATTTTCATTTATTTATGCAGGTCTGGAAAATAGGTAACGTCTTTTGTATGTGAAATTCTGCTCTTTATACATTGGCTTATAACAGAGGAATCTCAGAAGAAACTCTACAACACAAGTTAGTTTTTCTTTTACTATGTGAAATGTTACCTAATTATAATGGCTAATGTTAATGCAGAAAACTTTAATCAATTGTCACATACAAACTATAATTGTAGACTGAGCCTTTTTGACAGTAACTGTTTTCTCATTATAAAAATTAAATTCTTGTTTATTAACATTTTTTTAGAATAGGTAATTTTTTCCCTTGTTTATTAAAAAGGGTAAAGCTGTCCATAAAACATAATACAATGAAAATATATAGCATTTGTTAAAAGAAAATATATATCTCAAGAATTTCTGCAAAAATATGCATGCTAATCTTAAAAAATGCCATGCAAGAACATGCTTTAATTTTTTTTTTATTATTATTATTATTATAGTGTTTATGCTGGTTTTAATTTATAATTGAAAGGCATGCAAAAGGAATGTAGCAGATATTAAAAAGAAAGTGCCTTTGGGAACCTGTTAATAACTGATGACATCTGCAGTTAATGAATGTTATATTGGCTTAGTCTGTGACTAATTAAATAAATTTTTGAAACCCCTTTATGTGATGTGATTTTGTAAATAATAACCAGACCACAACAACCCTAATATTCTGATACCAATAGAAGTACAAGTTCACCTCCTGACCTTGATATGATGATTAATCTGCTCAATATTTTGTTTCTCTTCTATGCACTGTGGTTATTTAGTTATTTTTATCAGGCTCTGAAAATGCTAAAAGCACTTCAGTTAACTGAATATCAATATGCACTGTTATATAAGAAGATTAAGAGCAGGTTTTTTGCTTGTTTAGTTTTTGTTTGCAGCAAAGCAGATAGCCTGTATGTAGTTACCTTCTTAGCTAACCTGGCTTTGACCAGTGCTTACAAGATGCTGTATTTATGGTAAACCCTACAGGATACAGGGATTTCAAGCCTGTCTCATACATTCTCTAGATGCAGGTGGAGTATATCTATTTATGTCCTATATTTATTAATGATGTACCTCCTTCTCCATTTTTTTCTTTCGAGGAAATGTTGCTCCTCCATTTAAAAATCTGTCATATGCATTGGCTTTGCAAACTTTTGATTTTTCTTCAAACATTTCTCTTCCAAGGATTTTTTTTTTTAAATCCAAAAGCAAATTTGAAACAGGACATTCATGAACTGGATCTTATGTTCTAAACTCGTGCAAGAGATTATTCTCCATGAAACATAACAGGTGTCTTAGATATTGAAGTAATTTAAATTACTTGATTTGTAATTGCTGCTAAAACAATCAGCAGGACTTGAAATTTCCACTACCCTTTCTGCAGCTGTATTGAAGACTGCAGTACTTCTTAGATCATAAGAACATACAAAAGCAAGCATGACTTCCTCTGAATAGTTATCAGAGTTGCTAATGAGAAGAGATTCCTTTCTTCAAGACTGTTCTTGGAAGTGTTTAGGCTTTTTTTGAGTTTGGCTTTTTGTTTTTGTTTGTTTGGGTTTTTTGCCTTGTACTTGTTATAAAACACTGTAACCGTAAACCCAGATTGAACTACCAGAGCATTTAATAGGCACAGAATGAATTCCAAGGGCTGCTTTGCATTCCTCAACAGGCAGTGTCGGTTGTTCCACTTGTTTGAATGTACAGATCAATAGATATCATCTGAAGTTTTTATTTTTGTATTAAATCAGGTATAGCATGTTAAAAAGATCAACGACTGAGTTTCACTTCTATTTGGATCTTCCCATGATGCAAAATGTAATGTACAGGTGTTTATCATAGCTATCTTTCTTCAGTTTCTCTCTGTGATTCATGGATCTTGACAGCTAAGAGTAGCACATCTTTCTTTAGAGCTCTGTAACAGCCATCAGACAGAAGCTGAATCTAGCACTTATAATTTTTCCTCTGCACAGTATAACAGTGCAAGATTTGACAATTTTACTTGTTTTTGTGGATTACCAAAGATCATAGCACTAATTTATCTCTTTTCCTTAATTTCAAACACTTTGTTAAAAGACAGAAAAAAATGGTTCTGGAGCTCAGTTTTTTAATATCTACTAATTGTCATCTTTTTTTAAACACAGATTATACTATAATCTAACTGAGTATGTCTTAATAAAGAAAATCAATTCATGCTTTTAATGGAAATATGTCTTTTTAAGTGCATTATCACAATCATGGCCAGATGTATGCATTGTAACTAGCAGTCAATGAAGTATCTTTAGAAATAATAAAGGTTACTCAAAAGATGATTATTTGCTGTTTCAATATAGCTAATTTTTCACTGATTCATAAGGCTTTACTTATTTTCCAGTTTATACTGGCACAGATGTACCAGAATCAGCCTCTGCATCCTAAATTTGAGGCAGTAATAAGTGGTATGATCTGGAGGACTCTGGAAATACTCAATAATCTTGATTGTTTTGGCCTTCAAGGAATGCAGACTATAATTTTTCCTTTCAAATTTAGTTTTACGTGTCAAATCCAATTAACAGGATTTGTTCATCTTACAAGAAAAAAGAGATGGGAACACTTCTGTGACAATAGGCTGGAAAAGTCAATGTACCGATATTTCCTATCCCTTTTCACATTCCTGTATATAAAATTACTTAGCTAAGGTAGGAGCCATATCCTAAAAGACTCATTTTCTGGAGCCTTCACCAGACCCTGGCTAGATCTGAGTATGATACTATCGTCATGCCATGACGTGATGGGTGGGTTAGAGGAGGTGACAAAATTGATTGTCAGCCTGCCAGAATTATGATGGTGGATGCCACCACTTGCTAGTAACTTCTTTTGATGAAAGTAACATATGAGACAAAGGAATGGGCATAATCAGAAGAAAAATGTAAGCCCACTTATGTTTAATTCTACCATTGATCTTCAAGCATAATAAAAGGTGAGGAAAGGTTCTTGTCTACTAGTAGAAAGTACAGTTCCCTTAGCAAGTCTGGCTTGCTTTTTTTTTTTCTCACTGTCTTTTTGCTTCTTTTTATTCCCCCTTGGAACAAAAAAGGGGCCACCACTAGATATTTATGCCTGTATTTCTTATATCTTAAGTGTCTTTACGGGCAGAATTCTTTAGTAATGGTATGTTACTGCCTAAAATGTGACTCATCACATGAGAAATCTTTATCAACTGGGGTAGTGCTCAAAAGTCTCTATTTCTGACTTAAATGAATATCCAAAATGAGTCTGTGGATCTAGAGAAAAAAAGGAACAGCCCCTCAGAAAGGTGGTCATGAGACCTACCTGGAAGAATTCAGCCACATGTAGCCCCTCTTGGAGGACCACATCATCTTGTACTATCAACTTAGGGTCTCCTCACTATCTTAGTTAGTAAGCAGTACTGATTTGGAATGTGTAACAGGTCATCCTTGTGTCAGGAGCAAACAACCTAAAAAGCAGTGCTCTCATGTGTAGTCACGTGTAATCATTTAGTAACCTTATACTGCTGAGGTCATAGTCCCTTTTCTCTTCCCATTTTTCATGCATATCCATGGAGAAGAATAGATTGCTATAGAAGGGAATAGATTCTCTGCCACACCCTTTGGATGGGAAATTGCCTGTATGTGGTCTGCTGGGTATTTCACAGGGGAAACCCTTTGTGTGTGAGGCACTTTAAGGGAGACTGGAGATGTTCAAAATATGAAGTTCAAGTGTTAGAGTTTATCAAAATATGTGCAATGAGCTCAAACATCCTTCTGTACTGTTAAATTTTTTGTCAATATGTGCTGCAGCTGTTTACAGTGGGGAAGTAGACAAGGGCTCCTCTGCTGAATGTCTTCAGCAGGAAACCTCAGGAAGAAGATAAGGAGAGCAGACAACCTTTCCCCTCTAAAGGGCTGACTCCTGGACTGGAAAATGTATTTCAGTGTGCAGCTGCATGAGATGGCTGTGCACCAAATTTTAAAACTTTTACTGGACAAGTTACTTTTTTTTCTGTCTGAAGGCTAATTACAACAAGAGGTTGAAAAGAAAGTCACTTTGGTAAAATTATTTCCCTCCAAATGCTAGTAGGATCAGAAAGATCTCTGAACCATGCAAGCACACACTAAAATAGCAAGCTGCCAAAAAGCTCAGTAAAATGCCAAGACTCCCAAAAAAGATGTGGTTCTGCTACTTTGTTTTCTAGCCTTGTAAAATAGCCACAACCTGGAATTTATCTTGCTTTTAAAAATTTTGAATATATTTTTCACAAAAGATATTGTGATATTGGTTTCAGAATCACTGCTTTACATATATCTTTATATTCAAAGCTAGAATGCAAGTTATTATCTAGTCACTGCATTCATGTGATTTCACACACAGCTAGCTGGCTATGATTGATTTTAACTGCAGATTGTTGTTTCTTTTATGCAGAATAGCCATGGAGAACAAGGATGGTAGTATTTGTCTTTGTGGAGTGGTAGAAAGGAATTCCCTTAAATAAAACTATAAGAAAACAACAGGTGAGTTTAACTTTCATAGTGAGCACATCAGGAAAAGAAAACTTTGATATACATGAAAAGTAGAGAAATTCTTGAATCATAACTGAATCTCAAATTCTGGTAAGGTTTAGGTCTAGAACCTGTTCTGTTTTGGAACTCAAAGCCATTTAATGTGAGGTGAAAAGCAGACCTCATTAAAAAAAAGGCATTTTTGTGTGTGTGTGTGTGTGTGTGTGTGTGTGTTTTAAAAGAACCCAGTCAAAACAAGTATCTCTTATTCTCTTATTCAGAATGTTTTCAATATATAATCTCATTCTTGGTGCATGGTGCCTGACCAATGTCTTCTCAATATTCCTCAATTATATTCTCTTATAAGAGTAAAGGCAGTGGGAAGACTTAGAGAAGGAAATATTTTTGTTTACACTGAAAAAATATCAGAAGGTGATCAGGATAGGGTTAGACTTTCACATTCAATACTTGCGGGCTTTTGAAGCTTTCCTTTTTAATAAAATTGAGAAGCTTAAGAAACAGAAGCAAGTGTGATAACTTAAGTGATACAGCTCCATTACCTTTTTCATAAGATTACTTTACTTTTCAATTATTTTGGTTATAAAAGCATGACATACTTTTTTGAAGAGGGACTGGGGAAATGAACATGTCTTAATTTGGATGAAAAGGGACCCAGAGATCCACAAGGCAGGCACCTGTTGGGAAGAGCAGAAATAAGCATCTGTGGCAACTGCTTTCCTATACTTGTGAGTGATCATTGCGGGGAGAGGAGGAAGAGAGGGTGATTCATTTAGGATGTTTCATGCCAGTAACGGTAAAACTTGTATAATGCTAACACTTTTATCTTAGGGAAATGGAAATAGGTTTATTTGGTTATAAATTGCATCTCTTTTGGAAATCTGAAATTCACTGTGTTATCAAAAGAATGAAAGCTCTCAGAAGTGCATAATGTATTCCTCTAAATCCATCATATATTCTACGTACCCTCAGAGCATCCTCTTCCCACTGCAGTGATGCTAAGCCTTATGTTTTTGCTAACATAAATATTTAAAGCATGCCACCAACACAAGCTATTTAATCCAGCCAACAACATAGCAACGAAGTGAGAAGTGAGCACTGCAAAAACAGTGGCTTAGTTGAGGAAAAAAACCTCTTTAAAAACCTCTTTAAATATGGAGTTAATGTGATATAGTTGATAAAACACTGAATTGGGACTTGCCTCTGTTTCAACCAGGCCCTCAAACTTTTGCAGTTTTCCTATGTGTATTTTTCTCTACTTAAATATAGTGCTGTAATTACTGTCTAAGGCTTTCCCTGACACACATGGATCAAGACCGATCTATTTGGTTTCGATTCTAGCTTTTTTTCTGCGCTTTTGCACTTGTGATGAATGATTGTTTGGATGGGAAAACCTCTGGTGGAAGACACAGAAATTCTTATTCTTTTAAATCCATTCCTAATGGTACTTGTAAGTCAAATTAACAGCTCGGTTCACTCTGAACAGATAATACATTACAAAACCCAGCTGTCAAGCAAACATTCACATTTTGTTAAGTAGCTTGGTTTAAAAAAGTAGTGCCTAACATGATTAACTTCTTCAGAGTGTTGCGTTGGCTTCTGCTTTCTTTTCCCATCTTTTAAAAGAGAGCAGTGAGAATATTTTAATGCAACTATCTAGTGGGTTGTATCCCAAGCTCAAATACAGGACCTGGTTTTGGTTCTGACCTCTAACAAAAAGGGATTCATATTCACAGCTCTCACTCTTCTGCAGTACTAGGCTGACCTTTTGTGAAGATGAGAACTATTCTCAACATCTGTTGAATCAATATGTCTGTATAGATTATAGCACAAAGACTAACTGAAACACAAAGAAAGAAGGAAAGCAAAAGCAAGTGTTAGCCCTGTACTTCCATTACTTGTGAAGGGCAGAGCAGGGTGGTAATTTCATTTCAACCTGCTGGATAAAATATGTGAAACTTGCAGGAGGGAAAGTGTTTGGAATAAGCCTGGCCTATATAGTACTCATGACCTGTTTGGCCTGCACTTCATGAGGCTTTGCTGTTAATGATTGGATTTGATTTGGCAACTCATTTGATTCAGTAACAAAAGGTAGAAGAGTAATGACACTATGAGCAAGTCAGGCTCCACTTCTTTCTTCTCCTAGGCCTCTCATTTGTAAGTATAACATGGATTATACTTCTAGTAACATGATCAGCTCTAAGAGAAGCTGTAGAGACTAGTATTTCACCATTAAGAATCACTCCTGCTAAACAGTGAGCTGGGTTTAAAAAGAAGAGCTTTTCATGGCAAAAAAATCCTTTATTGATTTGGCTGACCTGCTACATTCACTTTATATTTGCAGGAAGGAGTTTACTTATGTTCAGGTAATGGTGTGAAGAATTCATGCTCTCTTTTTAGTTAGATTTTTCAGAGCAATATGAATAAAAAGCTTTTCTTCCTATTGTAACTTTTAAATTGGTAGACTGTTATTAGCACATGCTTTACTATTTAAAAATAATTCTAATTCTGACTCTTCTGTCTTGTGGATAGGAAAATCCTGCAACATCCATTGGAACCCTTCTAACCCCAACAATATTTTTAAACTGAACTTATTTCTTTTCATTTTATTTTATTGTCTCCTTAAGCTCAATATTCCAAACCCTCTACAAAAGCATCTTGCTTTACTTTTAAGGTAACCTCTACACAGCTGTCACAGAATTTAAGGAGAAGGGTAATTTAACCTTCTTTAACTCAATGTACTGAAACTAGCTTGCACCCATCTGAAATAGCAGTCTGTCTCCTGTGTCCTCACATAACACTGGAGTCATTCTTGTATACATGCAACAGCTGTGCAAGACAATTACTTACACTAGTGATTCTTCTACTTGCCATCAGCTATTGTGTTTTTGCATTCTGGTTCTGCTATATATGTGAATATGGCTAACTTTAAAAAAGGTAAATTCTTTTACTGAAATTGTGAGGGGAAAAAATTAATTTGATGGAATTATGTCTCTGTTTAAAGTTCATAATGTCATAAGTCTTTGGAAGACTGTGTCTTAAGTATTAGGAGTTATACTTTAATGTTCTCAGACTCTCAAGTACTGTGTGCTGGAGATAAACCTAGATAAAGAGATTCCAAAGGTGATGTAATATGTTTGGTGGTAAGATGCAATAAAATATTTGCCTTTTAAGGTCACTAGTGCTGGAAGTCTATTTCTATTTAAGGAGGAAAACCCCCCATAGAACGCCTGAAGTGTTTAAAGGAGTAGTTAAAATGGGGCTTTCCCCCATTGGCCAACTCCCCTTCCTGTATTAGACTTTACTAATGTATTTCATATCTTTTTCAAGTTTAAGATTGTTCTTGGGACAATGAAAGTTTTAGCAGTGTAGGAAAAGAGATTTATTTAGTATTTAAAAGCTCGATCAGTGCTGTAAAAGCTGGAAAGAAGCCATTTCCCTTCTGTTATAGAGTTAGCTTGGTTATGGCTCTCACTGCTACAAAACTGCCATTTCTTATTCAAATAAAATATGACCTTTTTTCTCTCCACAGTCATTAATCAAAAGCACTAGTAAGTTCATGATTAGGCAGTTTATGAACAGCAGTAAATTTTATCAGGGAAAGTGGAAGATTTATGTCTCTTTTTTAAATTATAGTTTTTCCAGAGTTATAAAGCAGCAGACCAGTCAGTTTTCCTTCAGATGAAAACCTGGAAAAGTTTTTAGTTACAGCTTCCCTGTTTATTCATACATGGCTGTTTGGTCTTTAGAAAAGACACCCTATTTTTAAGGGCATCTGACTGATAGAGGTGGGCTGGAAGCAAAGTACTGTGAGATACTGGATAACCCCATTCTGCTTCCTTCTGTGTGCATGTCTATGAGCATGTACTCGTACAGCCAGTTACCCTGGTCTTTGGCATCGTCAGCCCCTGAGTATCATGAGATGAGATATATGTTCCTTCAGTTTAGCACGACTTCCCCCCATTTTCACCTCTAACCTAAAGTCAACCCAGAAATCTCATGAAGCTTGCTATCAGTCATATAGTTATTAAGTTTTATTTGTATAATAATCCAGTACTCCTTTCTTCCTCATTCCCATTCTGCAAAATGCCTCTTAAATCTTCCGATTTCCCTGTTCATCTCTTCCACAACCACTGAACATTATATTCTTCTTCAGGTGCTTTATCTTGATTCCTACCATGACAACACCAGAACATCCTGAGAACCAGTATTACTTTGTCATGAGACCACTAGACTTCTCTTGATTCTTCAGTGCTCCAGTGCTGTGGCCTGCTTAAAATCATGCTAGATGTTGTATCAGGTCTCCTCCATCTGCTTCCTGACTCTAATTTATTTTCTATTAAGCTTCTATAATGTTTCTATTGCTCTGCCAAATCTGTCATAGAGAAAGCAGTCTGTACAAGCTGATGGTGATGCTTTTTTTAAGATCCTCAATTAGTGTTCTATTAGCAAGAGCAGTGGCAACTTAATGGTCAGTGGAGCTTCTGGCACCACTAATGTACAAAGCAAACCACAGCCAGGGCTTTTCAGCTAGGTTTTTGGAGAGAACTTTGTTTAGACCAAGCAAGGAATGACAGTGGGTCAACAGATATGTTTTTTCTGTTTATTGACCAAAAGTAGTCAGAGTCCTGCCCTTTACCAATAAAGACAGTGAGCAGTTTTGAAGCTAATACTAAGCCTCAATAAAAGATTGGGCTTTGCATCCTTTTCATACAGGTAAATTAAAAGTGATGTACTCTTCATTAAGAGCTAAGTGGTTGATCTACAAAGGGTTTTCAGTGCTTATTTCCCTTTAAAGTCAATAAACACTGAGTGACTATTACAGTATAAGGCACGCAAATACCTTTTGTGAATGTAATCCTGAATGCTTAGGGACAAGGTCTGGTGAATTTACAACCAAATGCTATAGATTTAGAACCTTTTGCTGCAGTCGCTACTCTCCTGTTGAACAGTTTTTAAAACTGTTCATGTATTAATTTATTCTAGTAGATAACATTTTACAAGAATGTTGTCTACTCTTGTGTCGTCAGGTCTTGTTTCCCTATTATGGTCGGTAGATATGTATTACAGTCTTCTGGAAATTAATCAGACTTCATCTTTGGCATTACTCAAACTTTTGGCTAGCATTCTTCCATCCCAAGGTTGTTCTGAAACTGTGCATAACATGTAGTTAAATTACTGATTTGTCCTGCCATTTCTCAAAAATAACCAAGCTCTACTTTCAGCACTGCTGCTTTAGTGGAGCCTTCAGGCACAAACGATGGTGAAATTGTCAGTTAATTGTGCTACTTTCAGATGGACAAAAGTGTAATCTTTTTCATATGTTGTCAGCTGTATTGGTTTTGAAGGACCACAAGAGGTAAAACCAGTAACAAATATTTTCTAAGTGTACGGGTATGATCCTGGACTCACAGGAGGAGCAGCCTGTTTGCTAAGATGTTGTTATGTCTTTACAGTTTCTTTTAACATAGACTGAAATGTCTATCTTGCTATTTCCAAATGAAATAAGTAGTTCATCCTGAATACACAAACATTTTAATACAGATGTTTCTTTAAGTATTTATTTTTTGGGTAGGAGCAAGCAGATTTTGCTGTAGCACTCTGTAAAAAAATAATATGAGAGGAATATGCCCTATAGAATGAGCTGCATAGAAGCGTTTATGCATTCCCATTGGATTCGGTACCTTACCCACAGGGAAAGCTAAAAAGGGCTCTGAGGTGCTTACTGCCTACAGAAACTGCCAAGAAACCAGATGTCACTGATAGAAAAAGACAATAACCTCAGCCACCTACTATGCTTTAGCCTTTGATAAAGAGCAGTTTCCAAATCATCAGTCTGTTTCTTGCCCACTGTTTGTGTTGTATTAATTGTTTTTAAACGTGCTGTGTATTTGATTTGCTTTCCTTTTAATGTTGATTTACTCTGTCACACACCTGTTCAGTAAATTTGAAAATGACAGTTTGGAAAAGGCTTCTTTTGACAATAAGCACTGTGTTTAAAAACTCTGACTTGATGTGGTCATGTGACATGTAACATGTTTATTCTCATTTCTTCACTATGCCTTGAAGCAGTACCACTGGGGAGGTGAGTGCAGAGACTGAGATTCATCCCAACTATCTGGAGGGGAAGCAACAGACTTCTTGAAGGGAGATTAGGCTCCTTTATGCCTTTCTTCTCACAACATTATTAAAGGAATCAGGACAACTCAATTCTTGAATCGGGCAATTCAGATGAGCATTTGTAGATGAAGCTACCTGACATGGCCTCACAGCTAAACTACAAGAATGTAAATATGAAGAGTTCTTCTCCAACAGATGGACAATTTTTTTTCAGTGGTGCATGTGGTGCATGTGTCTGTAACAAGTCATAGTATGGAAGGTGTGATACTGCAGTAGGACCCAGGGATAAGAGTGTCCTTCCCATCTCAGAAGATGCACAGCTTTTCTGTGTTCTGGACTAAGTCACCAAGTCCTGCTCTTAGCATAATTTATAGTTTAGAGTTCTCCTGCACCATCTTTATGTGCCTTTTCCTTTCTGTACAGTGGAAGACCATAGTTACTGTTCAATATTTTGTTTACCTCCACAAAGGTAATTCAAAGAATAATACGGAGGGGTAGTGGAGTTGAGGTTTTTTGTTGTTTTTCCTTTGTTCTCATTTGGGAAAAGATGGATTATTAATGTAGACAGGAAAACTTCTATAATGTAATGGTTGTTAACTTTGGATGCTAGATTGATCTAATGAATTTATATGCTCCAGGTGACATAGTTACTGGATACATGTAATATGAATAGGAGGCAAATGTTGGCTCATGGCCTATTAGAAATGTTATTAAAGTTGAATATTGCTTCTTCAGGGAAGAGGACCTACTCCATGTTGTCATGGCAAAGCTGTGAGCTAGGATGAGAGCACAATAGATGGTTGCGTTTACTGCTCCTGCACTGTGGCCAGATGGAAGGGTTGAGGTTACCGCTGGGAGATGATCTCCTCTCACTCCTATTAGTAGCTGACATACATCCTTATTACTTCCTCAGATGCAGAAGTCAGGACAGCATAGCGTAGGAAGGGTAGCTGGCAGTGCCATGCCATCTTAGATGACTACCTATTTTGCTTATGTAGCTCTCAATTGGCTGTCTGTTCTACCCTTCCAAAATCTAGTTGTCTGTGACTTGAACTAAAAAAATTCCCTGTAATATCCATGCATGTTATGTCACTTATCTTCTCATTTGACCAGCTATTTAAATGGCACCATATCTGTTAACAGACCCATACTTCTTAACACCAATATGCCAAATACATACATGAAGCTCAAAAACCCACAAAATCCATATGATGTTAAAATAAAGTTCAGTTTATGATCCAACATATATAAAGGAGGTTATGCTTTTACAGGACATACAAATATTTATCCAGCTTCAAAAATTTACTCCACAACTCTGAATAGACAAAATAAACATGGTCTTTGCTAAGAAGAGTTAATGGTATAAAACATAGGTATAAAGAAGTCAGGATATTTTCATAAATTCAAGAAATACCTGCATATGTGGAAAAATTAATGAAGTGTTGTCACTTGAAATAGGATTTTAACAGAGATTTAGTTGAAGAGAATAGGTTATGTTCCACGCATGGGTTGAACATAGCATGAATCATTAAAAAGGGAATAGAAGAAGCAATTAAATAAGCTATTGAAAATGAGACTGATAAAGCTGGAAGAGCCAAGAGGCTATTTGGATATTTAGTACAAAAAATTCAAGATGAGAGAGCAATTTCCACAGAATGTTGAAGGTAAAAATATTGAGATATTTGCATATTGTTAAGGGAGAATTTTCTATAGAGCACATGATGATTATACATGGCTGTACATAAGGACAAACAGGTAAATGTGACTTGATGTCACAGTCATGATTAATTCAGATATCCCAAACCCTGCTGGTGAGAAGGAAAGAAACTCCTCCACCTTCTCACCTGCTTACAGTGGCATCTGAAATATGTCTTAAGTTTAAAGACTGTTCCTCCATTTCTGCTGTGTTTTAGAGCCATAGTGAGTGGGTTCTCTCACTGTTTTGGGGTTTGTTTAATTGTTCAGTAAGAGTCTTCCTGGGAATAAAAACAAATTAAGGAAATAAAACACTTCTCTATTTCTCTGTGTATTCTGCTTCATTCTATGAAGCCATAAACTTTGGAGTCATGTCCTCATATAGAGTGATCTCTGTTGTCTGTAGTTTCCCCTCATACTGTTTTTATGGATGAAAAGTATGCCTGTGTGTTTATGTTTTTAATGCTTTGCAATAATCCCCTAGGATTTGTGAATCATGGACTGTACTGAGTCTGTGATAAGGATTTGTATTTGGAGAGGAACATAAGTCTTGCAGTCCCTTGGGATAAGAATTTTTATAAGATTTCTTCATATGGGTTTGTTTATTCAAAAGAAAAAGTTTTAAATTACACTGAAAGACATTTTGAGAAGAAAATCATTAAACAAGATACACAGTTTTCTAGAAAAACCAACAATAAGCAGAGGGAAAAAACTGCTGTATCTTTGAAAGCAAGCTAGTGGAGCAGTTACTGAGCCATAAACAAAAGGAGGCTCAAATATATTGTGTTCTTAATGCATATTTCAAAAATACTAAATTTAATTTTCAACTGTGCAGTCAATCACTCAAATTATACTTATTATGAAGGAAAGTCCTTGTCTTCAAATCTGTGCAAGGTGAAAAATTCCAAAGAATAAATCCCAGCAGATTTGTGTTTCTGCAACATTTATTTCATATTTTCAGTATTTACTGGTTTAGAACATTTTCAATACTCTTCAGTTTATAAAGGGTTCACTAGAGGTTAATGGGAGTTCTTGCTAGAAGAACCCATTTAAGAATGGATGAATTCTTACCCACTGTCCTGAGACAGTTCAAATGAGAATGCCACATCATTAAGTCTGTCCTTGTCAAGTCCATTTTATTTACCGTCAAAGCACCTGTCACATAAATAAGCTTTTACATGGCATTGCATTACATGTACCATATATATTGAATACTATTATTTGCAATAGTTTACAACACCCAGCTATGCAAAGTGATAAAATACTGCTGATTGTATACTGAATTTCTTATCTTTTGGATTGATTTTGGATGTTGATATGTCTCTGCTCAGTTTCACACTGGACTTTTTTTTTTGAATGGGCAACAATGAAAAATTATAAATTTGGAACAAGTATGTAGAACTCTTTCCTATAACTATGCTACAAATTTAGAGAGACAAAGCCTAGTGGTCTTCCATCTGCAGCTTCTGGCCAGGGACATGTAGACTTTCTAGTCCATATGGACAGCAGAAACCTGTATGTAGTGGTACAAAGTCAGAATTAAGTGTAATGAAGCAGTGTATGAAGGAAAGCAGGCTCTGAAGAAGTGTGCCTTGTCAGTGTCTTGCCTTGCAGCAGGCTCTGTGCTGAGAAAAACTGCCTTGCACATAAAGGTGAGTGGGGATCCTTCAGTGCTGTGACTTCCCCCAAACCCATGGGATAACCGCGTTAGGTTGGAAGAGGCACCACAGCTGGGGACAGCTGACAACGGGCTGTGCCTTGTCTCATCAGCCCCATTGCTACTGCTCTGTGCTCTCAGGGCTCGGGAGAGCAAGGGGCAGCTGCTCGGGGACCCTGTGCATTATAAACCTTGCGTGGCAGGAGGTGACGCCGAAGGACACGCAGCACATCTGAGGTTTGTGAGCACTTTAAAACGTTTGCTATGTCAGTTGGTTTCTGAGGCTGCTGCTCACATCAGCTTCAAGAGTAGGTGTTTTAATACGGGGAGAGTGAAAGCTTCACAGTTAAGTGGCTTTCAGATGGGCAAAATACCTCTGAGGCAGCAATTTAAGGGACCCAGGACTTCCAGAACAGCTGCATGGCCAGTTTGAAGTTATGGTGAAAGCATAGAAGGAATGAATATTTTAACTCTCATTGTGACCTCAAGGAAGGGAATTGGATTAAAGCTAGTGGGGAATTTTCCAGTGGAAAGGCTTTTTTCCATTGGAACATGTTTCTTCAAAAAACTTGAACTTTTCCTGGAAAAGAACATATGGAATCTGACAAGAAACGAGCTTTATGTGAGAGAAGATATTTTTCATCAAGAAAAGAGCAGGAGGGAGACAGAATTTTTTTTTCTTTTTTTTTCTTTTTTTTTTTTTTTTTAATAAAGGTTGCTTGTGGTTATGTGGATTAATTTTGTATCTTGATTTATAACCTGTATAAAAATAGTAAGTGTTACACAAGGAAGACAGGCAGTTGAAAGTAGAATCATTCAGTTCTATGGACAACCACTTATCTCATTTTTCTATCAGTGAGATCTGGGGGCATCTCCAAGCTATGTTATGCAGAAACTTGGATCTTTAAACTTTCAGACACCTCTTGCACCTTAACTGGTCGGCTACTGGTCGTTGTAAGGTAGCTGAAGATTTTTTCATATTTTTCTAAAAGTAGGAGTTCCTGCTACAATAAAAGAAATATTTAAAACTTCCACAGTACAGTTAAACTATTTAATATAAATATCAGCATGGAATGGCAAATGTCAGGAATGATTCAGTATTTTTTCAGTTAGGTTAATCTCCTTGAGTTATGATATAAATTTTTACGAAAAGTACCCTCAACCACAGAACTAAATTGATTAAGAGAGTGATGGTAGCAGTTCCTGTGGGAAACATGCACCAGTTGACCATCAGACATGATCATGGGCAAGATAGATAATAATTTATATAAGGGTAGCTGTTCTTCAGTACTCCTCTCTTCACAGTTTTAAAAATTCTTCATGTGTACTATTCTATTTTCTAAAGCTGAACAATAATAGCTTTTTTTTCCTGAAGGCATCAATCACTGTAAAATCAAGTAATAATAGTCCTACATGCAACCCTTGATAGGTAAGCGCTCTAGCCCTTTCATTTGTGAGCCTCAGTAATTTCTTGGAAAGTTGTTCTTTATTCTGCTTATAAATGGCTTTGTATTTGACAACATAAGCATAGAAGAGTCTAAGTCTGAGGAAAAAAAATAACTAATATCTCTACCTTTCAGGATATGGTCAAAGACAGTAAATAAGCGAATTGCTAAAAGCTTCTTCCAGAGCTCTGCAGCCTCCAAATTTACAATAAATCCCAAGGCATTCTCAGGTCAAATAAATCATACTGCAAACACAGCTTTTCCATTGTTCTGCTTTAAATTATGGTAGAAGTTACACAGAGCATTGCATTAAGCTTTTAGAAGATCATGCAAAGTTTTCACAAAACCAGAAGATGAAAGTACTTCCAGGGGATGATAATCAATCTTTTATTGCTATTTAGAGGATATACTTGTTCCGGATTTCTATGATTTTGCAATTCTTTAAACTACCTATTACAAATGTGACTCAAATTGTAACAGAACAGCATTGATTGCAATAACAAAGTGAATAATGCTTTTAGCTTTAAGTTTTAATAACAGGAGGCTGATACAAAACCTGTCTTTAGTTCACTTCAATAGTTTTTTTATGTTGTCTGGTTTAGCCAAATCTGACAAAACCAAAAAGGTATAAAGTTCTCACAAAACTAGAGATCTGAATTTGTGTTCCTGCTGGTGCTGCAGTCAATTCTGAGCTGATCAAAGAGAAATCAGCCAGCCAAGAGGTCTGAGAATATTATCGATTTGTCCATAGCTCTGAATCAATCAAATCCATGGTGACTTGGTCAAAGTGGTGGGGCAGGATGAAGGAAAAATCTGAGATCTGGAGGAGGAAAGGGAAATATAATTTACTGTCCTTGGGAAAGGTGTTGTGGAACACACAGCGATCACAGAGTTTTGCTATTTATGCATAGGAAATAACTGGGTAGGCAAGTGATGGCCACACTTTATTCTTTTCTTTTCTCTTTTTGCTTCTCTTTTCTCTTTTCTTTTCTTTTCTTTTCTTTTCTTTTCTTTTCTTTTCTTTTCTTTTCTTTTCTTTTCTTTTCTTTTCTTTTCTTTTCTTTTCTTTTCTTTTCTTTTCTCCTTTTTCTTTTTCTTTTAAAATTAGAAAAAACAAATATATAAATGCATCAATTTAGGAAATCTTTTTTAGGAGTTTCATTCAGTGTCTATTAATCTTTTTGTAATACTCCGGGCTTTGGAACATGTGCTGTGTCAAGCTCTAAATCATACTGTTTCTACTTGAAAAAAATCAAATCAACATTTTGGAAAGACAAAAGGAAGCCCTGGAAGTCTAATAAGTGTATCTAATATAAGGTATATGCCAGTACTACAGTTCCTGTTTAATTTTAATTTATTTTACATAATCCTTTCCAGTTGTTTTGCAGTTCTGCCTTGATAAACTATTGTAACATCTGTTATAAGTCTGGAGAATTTCTGCTGAATGTTCAAAAACGTTATGTGTCTGAAGCCTCAAGCCTGAAAATACAGATTTTGTTGAGTGTTAATTTCATTCCCCTTGAAGCAGTAAAAAAGCAGGAAACTGGAAGGAATTAGTAACATTGGAGCACAGGCTGCACAAAACAGTCTGTAACTCAAATGATTATGATGGGTAAATCTTTTGACTTTGTTTCCCCAGTGCTAAATTTTTTTTTTTTCTTTGAAAAGAGATGAAATCAAATAGCTTAAGATTCAAACTGAACTACTTTAAGTTTCTTATTATTTTCTCTGGATTAAATCAAATTTGGAGCCTGATACTTCTCTCAGATTAAACTTAAATGAAGGCAACCTTATTTGAAGATGGTGGAATCATTCCAGTGTAAAATTGGCTCTGTTGTGAGGGTAATCAGACCAGTTAGTGGCAATACAGGAAAGGTAATGGCAGTTTTACCTATGGGAAATAAATATAGTTACTTTCGTCTTTGCAGGATATCTCTCTTACCACACTTTTCTTCAGAGAGTACAGTCGATAGAGTAAATACATTGGTCACGTTCTGAAAATTTACCTAAGGCAACAGTTAATATTAACAGGTTTTGTTTCTAGTGTTCAAAAAAATTTAAAGGTGAGATATGCAGCTCTGCATACTGAGATCCAAAGGCTGGTAGATAGTCATATGAAGTTACTCACTCAGTGAGAAAAAGAGAATGTAAGATCAGGGGAAATGTAGTCCTACTTGGATTGGACATGGCTGCCCCTTGGTCTCTGCAGTAACTCTGTATTTGGAAAGTGGTCACTACCATTTTTTAATGCAAGAGAAGTGGTCTTACATTTAAATCATGTACCTCAGCATCAAGGGCTTGATTTTCCTTGAACTGTGTGAGCAGCTTAATTGCTCTGCTTCCTCACCTGAAAGGGTCTGTATATTTCTAGTTTGTCACCATTAAAAATTCAGCTGTCACTAGAGTAGTATTTGTTATCATTACATTTTGGCCCAGGTTCTCTCTTCTACATAAGCTGTACCCAATTCAGGAAAAGGCTTGGGTGAGCATTAACAGTAATAACACGTTCATCCTTAAAGCTGAATGGTGGTAGTTCCTACCACAGTAACATGTGGTCCAACTGCAGACACACCAGTAAACTGGGGTGCAGTGTAATGCAAAAGTACTTGAAATATCTGTGGAGGAACTAGACCAGGTAAGTTACTGGAAACAGTAAAATTCAGCAGGTTTTGAATTTTTAGCTGGGGAAACTGGACTGCAGGAAACACAGATGCCTATGTAGCTAGAAACTTCTGCCTCTGTTGTTCCTCTGAATGTGCATGCATAAGGCACTGGGTACCTGGTGTTGCAAAGCTCCATCTCATCTGGTTTCCACAACGTTATTGTCCTTGACAGCAGTGTGTTAGTTTCCTAGTCAGAACCATATCAGTAGTTACATCTGTGTTGTTTGCATATAATTTCCTAGAAATTATCATGTTTAGCTATAGTGAGAAAATACTTACATAGCTTAAAGCATCATTTTTAGGGAACTAATGTGAAACTTTGAACTAAAAATTTCAACCCAAGATGATTTAACCAACCAGAAACAAATTAGTTGCTACTTAAAAATGTCATTAACTGATATAAATAACACAACACATGCAGACAGACCTTATTTACTAACATTTTCAGATAGAAAATAATATTGGGCTTAAACAAAAGCCAACTTTGAATTACACTGTCCAAATCCATGCAGGAACTGTTGCCTGATCCAATTGTATAAATCCTGACAGACTTAATATGTTAATCTCTTACACTGAAAAACAAGGAGAAAGCAGATTTTCTTCTGTCTTTCAGAGTGGCAGCCTAGCCTGGAGAGGGATGAATATGAAGCTTGGGCATCACTATGTACACACTACTTTGGAAATCTGCTGCAGCCCAGTGATTTGCCCGGGGAATGCTTCTGTGCTGGTCATGCACATGTTTTTATTCTTCTCTGCCTTGTGTGTGTTTCTAGGGAGAAATTCAGGTCTTTTTTTTGTATCAATATAGTCTAAATTATCATCTGTTCTTTTGCATAGCTTAATGAAGGCCTTCAAAAAGATGAAAATGACATTACATAAAACACTGAGATCCTAAAGTCTGTGTGGCTTGCAAAAGTCTGTTCTAGGTCTGATTAAGGTCTGAGGAATACTTGTGTAAAACAATGGCAACAAATAATCAAAGAATTGCAATATCATATGTAATACACCCAGACTTAGAAGTACACAGACTCCTGTGTTTGACTTTTTCTTGGAGCTGCTATAAAAAAAACATTTCAGGTGTAGAACTTAATAGGATAGTGGCAGCCATGGAAAGCATAAAATACTTTACTGGTTCTTTTTTTTTTTTTTTTAAATGAAGAGTAGGTATCCAGGAAACTTAGTCTGATTTACACTGTATACTCTATTTTCCTTTGAAGTGTCAGAGAAAAACATGAAAAAAATGAAGTATAGGGATGGATGCAAATGCAGGACAGAAAAGCAAAGGTATTAAATTAGTTTTTGAGATGAAACAAAATATTTCATCATGGGGAGAGATTAACAGTAGTTTCAAGTAGTTTCAAGTCACTTGAATTTGAATTACTTTGCTCTTGCATATACTTTAAATGAAGCAGAAGTTTTAGGAAACAACTTCAAGCATTTCTTTATGAGCATCAGAACTTGTAAACTTTCACTGAATAAATGCAAATAGCTGGAACTGAAGCCTAAGGCCTACTTCTGCTGAAGTCACTTGTAGAACCTCAAATGGATTTTAACAATGTGGGTCAGGGACCTGTTCTGTACAGTAAGCATCCCTTAGCCCATCTGCGTAGTTGAAGTACAGCTGCCTCAGCAACAGCAGCATGTACAAAAGTTGGAACTGTAGAATAATGAAAAGACTTCTTGAGGTTATTTCGTTCAACCCCTGCTCAAATCAGGGATGGCCTAGGGCATTTGCTAATGAACTTGTCTAGCCAAATTTTTAGTTTCTTCAGCAATGAGGACTACTCAGCTGGGTAAGTTGATTCCATGGCTGACTGCCTTCAATGTGATTTTTTTCCTAATACTTGTGTCATGCATCATCCTTTTGCTGTGCGCCACCAAGAACAGACTCCATCATCTCACTGCCCCATTAGGCAACATCTCCAGCTAGATCACCATTAATTAACCTTTTCCTGAAAACTGAACAAACCTGGCTGTCAGCTTCCCTCTGCATGTCATGAACTTTAGTCCACTGTCCATCTTGGTAGCCTCTGCTGGACTCATTTCACTATGGCACCTCTGTATCTCTCCTTAAATTTCTGTTATACGCAGAGGGCAAAGGATGGGTTTGGTTTTTCTCATTTATACCTGCAACATCCTTTCACTGAGTGTAAGGAGCAGGAGAGAAATTAACAGAGTATGGTACCTGAAGCATGTCTTTCAGCTTGTTAGCTTGTGAAGCAAGGGCTTCACAGCAAAAGAAATTGTACTTCTGCAACACAAGTATTTTTTATAATTTCAAACCAAACTGTTATAGAATTGAATTGTAATAATGTGTCTGAATGACCTAGTTCAAATGAGGTTGCTAGGAAGCCAAATGTTGTTTATCTAGGGAGTTCAGAGAGAGGAATGAATTTAGATCCAGCTGTGTAAGAGTATGGAAATACTTATCTAAGGCACTTACATAATCGTAACTCTCTCCTACTCCTTAATTTGCAGAGAAAGACCAAGCGTAGTGGTTAAACCACTTAATTTAACCTGAGTTCACAAACACTGAAATGTCATAATCTGAAGTGTAGGGTATTGTTTGATGTCAGAACAAAAAAAAGTTAATGTTCTACTCCTAAATGAAAATTCCTTGTAATAGAAAAAAATAACCTAAATCTCCAGCATGCAGATTCTGTGCAATATTTCAGTGGCTTACAGCTAGAGGTAAATGCAGCCCTATTGTGAATACTGTACTTTGCTTCCTATGACACTCCCAAAGCCAAGACCCACATGGTGCAGGCCATCAGGCATCTCTTCATACAGTTTTGGCAAAATCAGTTTAGTTGTCTCAACCTTCTGAAACCTCAGGGATAAACTTCAGCTCCTTTTTACTTCATTTCCTTCTGATCTCCCTCAGAAAGCAAGAACTCCAAATTAATATGAAAAGTTCCACTTTCATGGAAGTGGTGTTCTTTATCAGAAAAAAGAGAAATGGTGCTTATAGGCCTACATTTTATAAATTAGGCTTATAGATAGCTATTGTATTGCACTTCGCCAATATAAACTAACAACCTTCATTTTAATGTATATTTTGTGGGTTGTGTGAAACTTTTGCAGTGACTGAAATGAATATTAAACTGATTAAAAATTTTCCCCTTTCTCCCATATTGTTTGTAAAAGGTCAATGCTCATATTAACAAAATTCTCCTGGAAATCCAGAAAGGCAAAAAGCAGAGCCTGCATACAGAGAAATATGTAATCCAATACAGAATACAAATTAAAAAAAGGGCCCTTCTTGTTTCATAAGTTGTTCTATTATTGCATTTGTAAATCCACTCTTTTCTTCTCTCCCCTCTGGCAGTCTCATGTCTCTTAAAATTTTTAATATAATAGGAGATATGAAAGTTATAATTTAGGGTGATTACAATTTAGTTTTAAAGTTCTGAAACACCAAAACAGAAGGATAATTCAGAGTCTATTGTGGGACCAAGCAGTTAAAATTAATATGCCTGATTTTTCAATCAACTTGATGATACAGCTAAGTAGATATTGGTAAACATTTCACAAGTTCTGGATACAAAAAGAAACTTAAGTATTGTGATGCACATGTCTGCAAAAAACTCAGCCTGCAGGCTGGATCCAACTGTGAAAATCTCAACCCTGTGTTAAGTCAGGACCTAACCTGAGATTCACAAGCACATGCCAAGTACCAGGTGCCTAAATAGGCTAACAGACTGCGCCACACAGTAGGAGCATGCTGGAATTCTGCCTTACCTCAGTTTAGGTACTGGGATATGCATTTGTGCAGGACTGGCTGGATCATCCCTGTCTCCTTTAATGTAAACCAAAGTGATATTGTTTGGGGCATGTAACAGATTCATGGCTACCAAACAAAGCAGTCAGTTTAAGGTCTATGCATTCCTTGGTACTGTGTGTTCTAGACACATCTACTGTGTTACAAAGGAAAGCCAGCACAGACATGGTAGAGAACAGCGGTGGTGTTTTCCGCTTCTTTTTTGCTAAGTCTGAACCATTATGCAGTTTGGAATGCAAGATTCAAGGGACAGTAAAAAAAGATGAGCATGAGGCAGCAGAAAGGGCTGGTGCTGGTCCCCAGTCCTTGCTCCTAAGGGTATTTAATGCAGTTTAATGCATTTTAAATCAAGCAGTTACTGAAAAAAGCCCTGTATACTCATGAGAACAAAGTTTGGTAACCATGTCTTTCTTTTTTAGAGGAGGAGTGCCCTAGTCTTACTTGTCTGGTGGACAGGATACTCTTATGAAAAATATGAACTTCATTTCTTCTTGATATCTGGAAAGCCCAGGTGTCCTGCTCCCTAGAGGAAAGTTCTGGGCTAGAGTTCTGTGCTGGCAGCACTCCTTTCTCTTCGAGCCATGTATTTCATGGGAACAGCTGAAACTGCTATGTTTTGTATGAACTTCTGCACTGCTGGTGTGTCCTTAAAATTTCTATGGGGCTGGGTTGCCTAGTGAACCCCAAATAGGCCTGCATGTGAAACAGGGAGCACAATTGTCAGCACAGAGAGGAAACCAAGAGTTTTGACCATAGGCATTAGCAAAACTTATCTCTTATCAGGGTATGATGTTAATGGTTTGCATTTCTCGCTTAGGTGCTTCCATACCACCGATTTTTCATTCAGTGCTTAAATTATTTTTTTGTTTGTTTGTTTTTTAAATTACAAACATTGCAGGCACTTGCTTTTATACTGAAGTATGTGAAGAATAATGTGAGGTATACTATTCTCCAGTTGTGAAAGAGTGTTGTGGAATTAAATGCTGCAAACTGAGGTGAGATGCTACCAGGTTTCAGGTGATATGTTAGCATTGCACTAGGTAAGTGCATTAAATGCATGTGTCTGCTCACTGTTCCTTTGTCTCAGTAGGAATAAGAGGGATGATAGAAACATTGGCAAATCAGCAATGCTCCCAAAACTCTCTTCTTTTAAAGAAAGACTATACAAGTGTCATCTGGTCTCGTTCCAGCTATGACACAAAACCAAATGCCATTCCTTTCTTGTTAATGCTTGAATGATAGAGCTAAGAAGCAGGGAAAGATAACCAAGAGCATTTGGCTGTTCAGAGAGTTTCTAAAACCAGGCTGGAAACTGAACTAGCTCTCCGAATGTCATTGTGTTGCATTCACTTTCTCTTACCTCCATTCTTACAATTCTGGTTGGTTTCAGCAAGACCTGGAAAGTGGCACCAACTATGTGGGCAAAACAGTGTTATACTCTGACCATATAAATAAAAGAATTGCAAATTAAGGTAAAGCAAGTGAGAGGAACACCATGAACAAGTGATTTATGCAAGTTACAACCTATATGTCCAGGCAGAGTGGTTTGCAATCATTTTTACCACATGCTGCATTCTGAATTGGTACTTATTTTACAAAGTCTGCCACCCCTGTATGTTTTCGTTTCTTTGTATTTTTGCTAGGCTACTAATTGGTGTTTCCTTCACATGAGGAGATATTGCAAGGAATCAGTTAATTTCTGGGCTTTATTTATTCATTTATTTGTGAGTGTATTTATACGGGCAGATCTTCTCGGTGATGATGAAGAAATTTAGTCGGTTGTTCTGGAGTATGGAAAGAGGTTTCTTTCACCTACAAAAGTCTATCAAAACACAGAATGTTTTCGATTGTTCAGGTTGTTGACTGTCAGCACACCCACACCTGACCACTATTCATTCTTAGCATTCTTCTTTCCCTCACCTCATTAATAACCCATGTATATTATTGATTTTTTGTCCTGTCCTGTCGTAGACAATGACAGACATGACAGTTGTTTGTTCACAGTGCAGATTTACATTGTTTGCTTATTTAAATGTTTTGCTATCACTTATGAAGATTATGAAGAGATTTTTTTTCTTCCCTCCCCTCTTTTCCCTCATTCTGATTAACGTTTTGATATCTGCCTCTTATTGTCTAGTAATGACTATAATTCCTTCTCTTTCTTTTCATGAAATAGAGTAGGAAATTGGTCTACTAATGCTAGAGATGGTGGAGGCGATTTTGTATAAATTGAAATGTAAAATAGCTGGCATTAAAAATGTACTGCATAGCAATGTCCCCTCAGTCATGCGTCATGCCATTTCTGTTTACAGCAGCTCAGACTGTTTGGATGAGATGAAGGGAGCTGAAATGGTGAAAATGAGTGGGTCCATCTTGCCTACAGTGAAAATATGCTGACAATCAGATTACAGTCATCCTCATCAGCATGGATAATTAATCTTTATACTCTCTGAATACAGTAGTTTATACAATACAGTTATTGAGAGAAACAAAGTTAACCCTTCTTAGGGTTTGTTTACACAGGAACATTCAGAAATATTGAAGAAAACTGATGGAGATGTTGAAGTTAATGCCAAAGTTCTAAGGATTATTCTGCAGTTAATTAAAACCATGTTACTCTTCAGTCTCTTCAGTGAAGGAGTTTGAACAGGGATTTAACGTACACTAAAGATGAGATGAGAAGCAAATTCACACCCTTAATGTGTTTGCCTTAGTATTTTGAATATTGAACATATAGCCTGTGAAATATAGGTGAGCAAGTACCAATAGTGGAATATCTAATGTAAAGCTTATTTTTTTTTAATTAGGATTTAATAATGATACTTATTGAGGTATCATTTGATGTAGAAATAAGCAGAAAATTCTTGGGAGTCTCAGATTTCCATGGGATCATAAAGGAGTACAAATGAATCTGTCCTTAAGGCCCAACTTGCAAAAATAGGATGCTGTTCATAGCATTTATCTATGGTAGCATGTATATATAGCATTAATAGGCATTTTCCAGTATTTCCAGTATTTAGAGAATGTTCACTCACATCAGAAGGCAGTTTAACCCAATAGCCTGTCGGGGAGAGTAATCAAAAGGGGATGCCAGTGAAAAGTAGTTTGAAGAGTGAAAGCAGAAACAGCAAGCATATTGCATTTCCCCTGATGATCTCTGACTCCAAATGTTTTTAGATGAAGCTAAATGTCATTCCTGTGCAATCACTGACCTCAGTGGTTTTTCTTTCATGAATCTCTCCAGTCTTCCACTGAAAATATTTAACTTCTGTGAATGTTTAAAAGGATACTGTCCATTTAGATTCTACAGCCAAACACAGAACAAGCAATTGAAGGGATGGAGGTAGAAATTTCCATATACATAGGAAAAGCAAAAATATATAGACTCAATATATGGAGCCTATTTTTTCTTTCTTTCATTTCAAATTATTTTCCAACAATATCTGGAGTACACAGCTCTATGGATTTTTGAAATCTGCGAAAATCAGAAACCAAGGAAAATATTTGCTGTTTATAGCATACTGGAGTATTTGGAAAGACTTGGTAACACTTCCGTTGTTCTTGGCGTTAGTAGTTCAACAAATTCCAAACCAGATATTTTTTAAAGATGTAATAGTTTTAAAATGATCATTTTTACTTTCAACTAGTTTGAATCAGAAAGTTTCTACCATATGGCAGAGAAAGAATATGAAACCATATGCATCCAGCACTGGGACTTGTGTTCCCGAGAAAAAACAGTTTGCTATTTTTATACTGGCCAGCAGGTGTCAATACCCCAAAGTGAAGAAGCTGCCCAGCAGCCAGATACTGTTAGAAAGAGTGAGACTGGAACAGGGAGTATATGTATTTTGGATGTCTCACTCTGACAGCTGACTTCGTGAAGTTCTGTGCTTCATCACCACCAGGAAGGAAGCCATCTTCTGAGGGGAAAGGGGGAAGGGAAGTTAAGCAACACTTCAACCCGAAAGGAGGAATCGCTCAGTTTCTTTTTCTACTGATCCTAGTAATAGTATTTTTATTCCCTGTCCCCATAACTCTAAATTTTCCAAAGTCTCTGACTTCAGCCTTCAAGCCTCTGTGCTCCCCAGTTAGGCTGGCTGAATCCACACAAACACTGGAAAAGTGGCTAAGAGTGGGATACTTGCCTGTTTTGGTCAGTGCAATGGATTTAAAGCTGTTGAAATGCTATTGAAACCCATCTATTTTTCTGCTAAAGGTGCTATTTTAATACATATTAAATGATATTTTTGTATTTAAGGTCATAATACTTGTTAGCTGTTAAAGTGAAAAAATCTTAAGTGAAATTTGTTCTCAACACAAAATTCAGTATTTATATGAGCATGTGTAAAAATGTCTATTTGGACCCATTTTAGACTTTTGTGAAAAATAATCTTGTAATGTTTTGTGTAGTTACCTGACATGTCCTCCCTAGATTAGGCTTTGGAACTTTTTCGATTAACGGTAAAAATATCCATCTTTCCATAGTAGTATAGATTAAACATTACAGTTATAAACTGAGTAGATCTTAGGAAAGGTGTATGATTCCTTCATGTATTTCAGCCTTTTTTCCCTCATTTGCACAGAGGTAGTGCCTACAGGATACATCCTACTGTTTTAAACACTGCATAACCATAATAATCAAATAATCATAACCATTGCATTCTTTCACTGATTTTTTTCCAGTACTTTCCAGTGATTTTTTTGATCTCTGATAATAAGAAAAAACTTGTTAAAATCTGGCATTATTTAGGCCAGTATAATATTTATCATATCACTCTCATAGTATTGGTCTCTATTTATGTCTTATGATGAAATCATGGCTGAAACTAAATGTTTTGAGCTGTTGAAATTCTGGCCTTAACTTCCTACCAGCTGCTATTTTACAGTGAGCTGATAAGAGCTAGGAATTTACATACTCCATTTTTAATTTAATCAAATGTTGTCAGTCAGCATCACATGTTAGATACTATTTCCATCAGAAGGAACTTAAAAAACAACAACCTGAAAGATTAAAAACCTCTGCCTCTTGAAGATAATAATCTTAGTGAATTTTAACAGATTGCTTTAGCAGATGGAGATGTAATATTCACTACAGTAAATTACATTAGCATGCTCTCAGACAGAGATGTCAGATTTGCCACAGTGATTCACATTAACATGATTTAAGACAGATTTGATTCCACAAAAAGAATTAGAAATAATGTTTTATTAATTCACTTTGCCTTGTCACTTCTTCAGATAATTGCCAGTCTTGAATGGGACATGTTTTTTACCAATGGATGCCATGGTGAACAGGACAGAAATGTTGTTTTGCTATAGCCCTCTATAAACAATACGATATACAGGGTCCTGCATGGTACCACACCAACACCATGTACCAAGACATAAAGAAAATAAATCCCAATTATTGGTACAGAGTAGTGGAAAATAAGTTACGTTTGATTCAGTGTAATAGATTAATTTAACTCCTGGACATGGTATCTGCACTTTTGCGTGTCTATATAAACTTCTACCACTGCCTCTAGGAGATCTTGTCACCCACTTTAATATGTTGGTGGAAAGCACTCTGAAAATTAACCGTCTCTGCTATGTGTTAGCATCTTCAGCTAAAGGACTGTGTGGGTGCAGCTTACACATCATCCAGTATTGTCCAGGGGATCTGGAAAACATGTTTGTGATGGCATCTGCTGTACTACTTGAGAGAAAGTATGCCTGCATCTCTGTGGACTATCTGAAATAGCTAGTGGTCTCAATAAATTCTTCATCTAGTCCTAAAATCAGAACAGAGTACATAGAATCTATAAGCAACAAACAAACCTAATAAAGTGGCATTGGGAGAAAATGAAGTCAGCCATCCGAAGCTTTACAGAGATGCTTTCAAGTTCTGCTCCTCTAATTACTGAATTTCTGAGTAACAAAAGCAAGAGACTCCAAAGTTCCTGCTATGGAGCTTCACAGGGATTTTTATGGTCAGAGGGTTAGAGGCCAGTCTTGGATAAAATACTTCAGGGATATTTCAGAAGAGGAACTTGAGGCTGTGGTGAGACTGTTTCAGGTGATTGTCTCTGTGATTTGACTCAAAATAGATCAAAGCAATGACCAGAAAAGTTTGGGAGGCATGTTTCTTTGGGCTATGAAGCCTTAAAGTCTTAAACCCAAACCTTCTTGGAGCAGCTAAAGAAAAAAGCTGTTGTTGTACATTGAGGGATGCTGAATGATCTATTAGGCTGGTTGGAAAGAGAGAGTGTTTTAATGCAGACTCCATGAAAGTCCTGATACCTTTCCAAAATGCTGCCGAAAGGCTGTGTGTAGTGATACACAGTGAGATTTGTCTGGTGATTTTTTTTTTTTGTCTTTAACCTAGACATTCATGCTTGAATTCTTAGATCTGGAGATTATAATGCATAATAATGCATTATAAAGCATAGTTTTAAATCAGAATATGGCAGGATTAAGATTGCTTTTTAATTTTTCAGTGTGTATTATAGGGTTGCGGCAAATTTGGTCGTGGATCAGGTTTGTAGCATCTACAAAGCAGACTGCAGGCTATGGCTTTCCTACCTCAATTATAAGGAAAGTATCAAATCAGATGTCATTGCAGGCAAAGACTCCTAAATTATATGAATTCCACCTTAAAGAAGTGATTGCTGATTCTGCCTTGTCCACAAAATTCTTAAAACCAGTCTCATCATTTTGATGCCCAAATGTCTCGTGCTTTATCTCCTGGGGGCATGACTGGGGGGCTTGGGTTCCAATTTTTAGAAGTTTGTAACCCTCTGATGGCTGAGGACTGAGTGCGAGAGTGCTCAGTGAGGCTGCTAAGAGGTGAGTCAAATATTTAGTACCTCTAACCAGGCATTTAGATTTGTGGAGATTTGGCTGGGGTATCTCGTTGCCTTCCCTATTTGTAAAATGGGGATTATCCTCATTCATCTTCAGTCAGGGAGAGTTTAAGAAAACAAAATTGTCAAACACCTGTTAGAAGGAAGAACATCACAGGACAGTTAGAAGAATTTAATCATACCCTTCAGAGCAGAGTTTTAAGATTAGTGAACTAAAAATTGCTAGAAAAAAAATTTCAGTTATGGCAAAACAGGGCATGGTATATGTGCTTATTCAATTAATACTCCCATTTTTTGAATGAATGAGACAGATGTCCTGAGGACCAAGGGATCTTATCACCATACACAAGGAAGTCTATCAAGGTCTTATGAGTATCTTAATTGTGCCATTTCCTTATTTTACAGTGTTTTAATGTACTTTTTTATTCTTAATTTTTCTTCTGAAGGGAGGTGGGTGGTATTTATAAGCAGTTTAATGGACTATTTGCAAGAAATAGAATAGTCATTGCTGTTTGCATGCCTAATTTCACACGGATTTAGCATGAGCAGGATATGTTTCCTGTTCAGTAGTGGAATTCTGGCACTCTGCATCATCCACAGAGAATGAGATCACTTGATCCTGACATTTGGTCTAACCTTCCTTCAGGAATATAGCTGATCTGCAGCACCAATCTTGTGTTGTAAATGAAACTTAGATCTTTGGATTCAAGTGCCTTTAACACTTTTTTTTTTTTTTTTCTAGAACGTAAAACTATGTTATACTCTTCTTACACACAAAGCCAAAGTCCTCCTAGGCATTGTAGCTCTACAATCTATTTCCACTGGCTAGTCTTTTTCAGTCAGGGGTTTGCTGGTTGCTCATAAAGTTCAAGTGTTGCTCATTGCTGTGTTTTCTTAGTCTCAGTCCCAGTTTTCCCAAAGCCTTTCCAGAGCCTGCAAAAGTTTAGAGCAGTCTGGCTCCTACTGTGGTGTGAAAAGCTCCTACACACTACAGTGTGATCGTTAAAGCCAGGTAAGGTGTTGCCTACACAGGAATTTTATACTAATTTAAGACTGGTGCAGTAAATGAACCAATCCACCACTCCTTTCCCTTTCCCCTATTGTAAGCATATAATTATATGCAAGATATATGCAATGACATGTGCCCATATTCTGTTCAGCAAAGCATTACACTTACAACTGAAAGATTGTACCAGTAAAATCTTAAGCAGAGAAAGGAGGCCAGAGCTTGTCTGAAAAGACATTTGTGTACTAGCATAGCACCAGAAATGGCTGCAAAGTGCATACCATTTGATGGAAACTTCTAAAACATCCTTTCCGGCTGCTCCCTTCCCCCCATTCTGAGTGGGAAATGAAGTGCAGTATTTTTTTTTTCCTCACAAAAAATGTTTTACTTTTAAACAAACAAAAGATCTTCACACTTCTAGGTCACAAACACTCCAGTTTCCAGAACTAATACTTTCTGTAGATCTTACAGATTGCTGAAATCACTACAGTGGTATTCTGCCAAATAATTATATCAAAAAAATTAAAATGTGTTATTGCAAAACTTTAAAGAAAAAAAGCACAAAGGAGGATTGAGAAAGCATTGAAGAAGTGTTATATGAAGAGAAGCACGCTGATGATTATCTTCAAGAATTCTGTTATAGTACACACATTTTTGCATGTAAACAAACAAGGTAGTACAATGAATTTGGACAGTAACGTTGCTACACTAGAGCCAAAAAAAAGAAATACAGAGACAAATGCTATTGGCCTATCTGGTTTTGCTTTGGAAAGAATGAGGTGCAAAGAGCTGTAAGTCTGTGTTAGTCATAGGACTAGATGCTTGAAAAAAAGCTTCACAGAAATCAGTGGAGTTTCATAGAACTGGAATCCATCTGCACATATCAGCTTGGAGGACCGGATTTTGAATAATTAATATACATAGTAGAAAGTAAAGCTTTAATAGTCTAAGATATCATTAGTAAAACTAACATATCTAACACTTATTTCTCTTGAAGCTATTTCAGAGCAATGGTTCATACCTTGTGGGAGAATGCTGTGTATGATCCTGCAATGTTGTTTGCCGTCAGAGGGAACTGAGAGATTAAAATTGAGCACAGTGGGATAGACACAATGCAGGCTGCTTTCAAAATGCTGCTTTCACAGAATTGTTACTCAAGGACCAGTGATGGCTGGGAAATGCTGTTCTGCATGTTTAATTTAGTCTTGAATCAAACTTTTCAAGAGAACTCAAAGTCTGGCCAGTGAAAAATCTTTGATACTTTTGAAAATGTTACTCTACATTCCTGAATATAGCACGTGTGATAAATACACTAGTTAGAATTGCAAAACATTTTTTTTTTCAGTTTGGATCTATTAAACAGATTCATTTTTATTACACTGAGTAAATAACCTCAATCTTCTATTTTTCATGCTTTGTGGAAACAGAAGGGTTGAGATGAGTTTATTTTTATAAATATTCTGCACTTGCAGGTGCAGTTTGACAGAATGTCACAACTTACTTTCTGTTTAGTTTCTAGAAATTGCCAGTCTACACCGGCTCCTGAATTAACAGCCTGGAGACATCCAAATTTCACATTCTGACTCAGTTGTACTCAGATTTCAGTCTTTTTTTTTTCCCCTTCCTTGAAAACTTTACTGTTGTGACTGGTAAACTATTTTTTTATTCATTGTATAAAAGAAAAACTTCTAGATACCTGCTCTGAGATATTCTTTGCTGTTACAAATCACAGTCCCCAGTGCTGTCATCATTGAGGATACTCCTTAGCTTGATGCAGAATTTATATTCAATCTATGAGGTAAACTCATTAAATAAGAGAATCTGTACAGATTTTCATGAGCCTCTTTTTAATTCACTGTTCCCAGCTCCACTCTCTGGATCTTCTGCAGTGTGGGAACAGTGCAATTATTCAAAATATCCTTTAGTGTCATATGTCCTGGATACCCTGGTCGGGAGACATGAGGAGAACAGATAGAATAAAGAGTCCAAGTTAAATTACACCAGTAGAGCGGATGTAAATAAATAATGATTATGTTGAGCAAAGGTATTTATTTTTCTGCTATGGCTATGGTTATTAGCAAAACTTTTTCTGGTTTAATACTGGGAGCCAGGTGGACCTATAGTTAAGAATAATTGTTGTTGCTGTTCTGTGCAATGCCTTATGAATTCCTGCTGGGCTTGTAATTAACTCAAAGATCCCTGGGTATACTACATGGCCATGCAGGTTCTTGATCCTTCTCAACTCTGTAATTTCTTGGACTTGAATGCTGTGATCTGGATTAACCTAGAAATCTGATAAAAATAAGGTAAAAAGATGTTCTCTGAGTACACTGGGGTTAGACTTCTCAGTTCTCCTCTTATTTTTCTTTGCTCAGTTGGAATAATCAGTAATGGATGTGGGGAAAATACAGGGACATAACACCTTCTTATCCAGAACAGGAAAAAGGGAGATTTTAGTTCAGATCTGAGATACCCTTTTATTCCTTCTGTCCTGGTTTATCATTTATTCTGTGTTTTAAAATCAGCGAGTGACAGTACCTGTGCTATTAACTTTGAGGACAGATTCATGATATTGAAGACAGCAGGGTCTTTTTTCCCCACACTGTCTGCCATTGACAGTGATGACGATGTGGGATTTCTCTGTGCTGCTGGAAAACTTAGCACAGAAGCCTGTGGTCTCCAGAGAGTTGAGTTTTAGCCCCAGGCTTTACATATATTTTTGTCATCTGAAAATATTATGCTGGTGAAACTGGTTGACTGGAAAAAACATCTGAGCTAAAATCTTCAGACCTGTAAAAAGTCTTAGGGACAGCAGAGTTGAGGAGCCTGTAGACTAACAGTAGAATGCACAGAATAAGCTGAAGAAAGGAAGAAATCTGGTTTATCACCGAGTTTAGTGCTTATTTTCACAAGCCCTTAATTCACTGATATGCCTTTTGACAGTCCAGCTGCTGAGGCAATGCTACTGGTAGCCTTATAGTGGTGCTGGGGAGAAGGCAAATTATTAGATAAACTGAATTTTGCCATTGGAGGCACTTCCTCTAGGTGACAGTACCTTGACCATGAGAATCGCCTCTTAGAACTTAGGCATTTATAACCTAGACATCTAAATCTTAGGTTTAGTATATCAGGCTCCTTGTGTTGGAAATAGAAATAAAGAAATAAGGGTCTTTACAAACCAGTTCATCTCCTAAATCAGGTCAGGTGACTTACTTTAAATGCATACTCGTCTGGGTGTATGAAGTAAGATAATGCTCATTTTCATTTAATATATGAACCTTTATCTCCCTCAAAAGTAAATCAGCATGAAAAGTCATTACGTCTTGTACCCTTAATGTCTTCACAAGTTGAAAACTGTTGATTGTCCTATACTTCAAAAACTTGTTATGTTTTAAAGATAAGAAGCTATAATTTGAGGGATTGTTCTTTGTCTAAAGATAAGGTTTTGAGGTCTCAGAAAACTGTTCTAAACTGACCACCTATACAAACACTTTGCGTACTTTTTCTGAGTTCAGAGCAAAACGGGATGAAAAACCTGAGGATGGCTGATTAATCTGAGGAAGGACAGTTCTTACGGTTAAAGCTACACTTCCACTTTGCAAAATACGTCTGAAGACCTTTAGAGAGCAAGATGTCCTTCTCCAGCACACTTCATGGGAGATGGTGCCATGAGGTTAGTGTTTATGAGGAGCTTACACTGTGGTGGGCCTCTCCAGAGCTTTCAGTTAAACAGGAGTGGCTGTGAATGCTGGAGAGCTCACCTCATCTCTGCCGTTGATTCAGCATGTGGTCTCTAGTGTATCATTGAAACGACCGCCTTTCTCCATTATAAAGGAAAAATGCTTGTGCTCTACAGCCGAATAGAAGAAGCAGCTTCTGGGCTCTGGTACTAAATGCTTTGGTGTTAAAATACCGACATGAAGGAGTAGCAGGATTCATAATAGCCATTAATGAACCCCAAATGCTTTGGAGGTTATGCAATAAATTAACCCTGGATCTCTGTGTATTGATTTAAAAAAAACTTTTTCTGTACAATAAATATTTGTTAAATATAAAGGTATGATGAAGGTATCTGTGTGTTTGTGTTATCTCACTTGATGGTAGGTGTAGACTGGCCATGAACAAACTTGGATTTGCAATCGTGGGGACATTCAGGAATTGCCTCTGATCACAGCACTGGAACAAAGAGACTAACTGCTTTGCAGATGATGCTAAATACACTAATGGTAGAGTGATATGTGGCTGTGCTGGGCTCCATGATGCAAGAGATTCAACAGGAGGCCTAGATTTATGGTCCAGAAAGGCTATACAAAAGGGAATACAGTCCCTTCAGTAATGTGGGTTTTATGACTTATACCATGATATAAACTGCTACCACTCTGATCTTGTTTAAAATCTCCCACATAAACATTTTGTAGATGTACAGATCTGCAGGGTGTAGTATAGCAGAGAATCTAAAGCTCTGGATCTAATTGCTGGTGTAATCTTGTTGAATTTGATTACAGTATTCTGCTGTTGTGGCCAGGTGAACACTTTATAAGTGAATTGCTGGGGTTACTGTCTTGGTTAAGTCTCTGTATGACTCAGCAGTGACAAAGTCTGCTCCTTAGTAGACATAATTCAGCTCTGGTATAAATGAGAGGCTATAAAAGCAATTGAGTTGAAGCTGAGCTGTAACTTCTATGCAGAACTTGGGGTTTAGATGTGATCTCGTATCTAAGACCTTGTCATTGAGAATCTCACTAGGAGGGCTTTGTGTTTCTGGCAGATTTTAAATTAGACGGCTTTTTCCTTGTTATCTTGACTAACTTCAGATATTTTTCTTAGAGTAAGGGCAGTTCTTGTAGAATACATCGTTTATATAAAACTTGTTCTAATGTATAAAGCCTGTAATGATGTATGGAATAAAAAAAAAGGCAGATCTTGCTTTCAGTCAATACACTTCCATCATTCAGTATTCAATTTTGAAAAGACCTCTTATCACAGCATTTGAAAAACAGTATGAAACCAGACTAATATTCCAAAATGTTTTGTGTGCTCTGTTATTTCATGCTGAAAGCCAGTTATGAATGGTGCTTTTGAACTACTTATTTGTGGAAATGAATTTGTTGCACATAAAAGAAAAAAAAAAAAACAAAACCCAACAGCACCATCATTGTTATTTCATTCTTCCTGATGGAAAATAATAGGCGAACAGGAATTCTTTAAGAACATAAAAGCACCGAAGCATGCAAACCCATTGAATCAATGTAATTGCACAAGCCCCACATTATATTTCTTTTTTTCACTGGTGACAACACAGGCTGAATTTTAAATGGTGGGGACCTGATATAAGGCAGTGGAGTACATTAGCCAGTAAGAGTAAATGATCTGGCCCATATGACCTTTGTTGGGACATCAAATTCTCTGTGTGTGCCTCTCAGACTTTCAAGGGAATTTGTCTATGCACAAGGTTAGAGGCAGCCAAATCTGGTGATCTTTGCTACCCAGGGCATTTCTTTTGTTTTAATTTTGTTGTGCTCCTGAAGGAGATTACATATGTTTCAAAACTAGCTTTCAAATTCTGTCTTGGAAATATGGGAATGAACTTCCCATTGGACATAGGATCTGAATATAGAGAATCTAGCAAAGTCTTGTTTCCTTGCATTTCAAAACTAATGCTTCTTCCATGCTCACTGTCAGTCTCTTACACAGAAATTTTTATCACCAAGGCAGTTGCAGTATTGCAAGTGCGCGTGGATGTGAGTGTGTAAAAGTGCCACCACCAGAGTTGTTCACCAGGTTAGCAGTATGGAATAACAGCACCCCTTAACTGCAGTCAGACCCTGGTCTATGTGAGTATAACTCACCTAGTCCCAGCTCTAGTATGAATTTCTAAAATTCTCTGAAAGAGTACCATTACTAGATAACAATGTTTCATAGAAATTCAGAGCAATGAATGTTACATGTTTTTTTATGGCCATCCACTACATCTGGTAGAAAATTTAATTTCTCTACGTTCCAACCCCTCCCCCCCCCACCCCACCCCCCCCCGCCATGTTTCTATTCTGTTGTGCACATTATCACTCTACACCCTGATTTAAAAACCATAACAGCGTAATAGCAGGAAGGAGTAGTTTCATTATCAGTTCGGAGATACTGAGGCAAGGTCTGGCTATACCATGAAAAAAAAAAAAAAGATTATAACATATATTTATTTAAGGTAATGTTGGGTATGTTCTTGTCATAGGAAGTTTCATGAAGCAAAAAAATCCCATTCTCAAATTCCAACAGCTTAACAAAGCTGTAAAGTACTCACAATAAATAACTCATAAGTTAAAATAACTAAAATTTTAAGATGTGAAACGAGACTTCGTTGGTCTCATAAAATTTTGTCCCAAGGGTTTTTCATTATGCTTAAATTACATGATTACCATATGCATAAAACCCTGATATTCATTACATTAAAGAAGTTTTTCAAGAAGGAATTTATCTACATGAGGACATTTGACAGTTCAGTGTTACAATGTAGTAAGATTGGAATGTACCTCTTAATCTTTTTTCAGTTTTTTTAAAATAACCTGTCTATTATTTAGGCTAAACTATTAGACTTTAAATGAACTATTTTCAGAAATCAGAAATGAGACTTTATGTCTTAATACTGACAGAAAAATTTCCTTTGTGCATTGTTTCTGTAATGTTGGAAAAGCTCCTAAGTGAACATAAAATATTTTAAGTCTTTTTCTATGAAACACTTTCATTTTGTTCTTAAAGTAAAACTTAGAGAGCTTCACCCTTCCACTGATAACTATTCCTGTGTATTATACCTTGCAGCTATCTTTGAAGAACAAACCCAGGAAAAGGATCCCTATTATAAATTCATCTTTCTTCTTAGTCAAGCATGTCTGTAAAGTCATGCATTCTGTTTTCCATCATTTCTAAATGTCTTCTTGATCCCTATTGCCATTTACAGCAGAGTGGCAACTAATTTGAAAAGATGGATTCAGTTTTTGTAGCAAAAAGTGTTTGCTGAGTTTTCTGTCTTATCATGATCTGTTGTGGTTTGACATTGGCTGGATGCCAGGTGCCCACCAAAGTTTCTCAGTCCCTGGGCTGAGATAAGGACAAGGAGATCACTCACCAATTACCATCATGGGCAAAAAAGATTTGGCTTGGGAAAATTAGTTTAATTTATTACTAATCAAATCAGAGTAGGATAAAGAGAAATAAACCCCCAAATTAACAACACCTTCCCCCCACCCCTCCCTTCTTCCTGGGATCAACTTCGTTCCCTGTTTCTTTCCCTCCTTCCCTACAATGACACAGGGGACAGGGAATGGGGCTGGGGTCAGTCCCTCACACGCTGTCCCTGCTGCTCCTGCCCCCTCAGGGGGAGGCTCCTCACACTGCCCTGCTCCAGCCTGGGGTCCCTCCCATGGGAAACAGTCCTCCATGAACTTCTCCAAAGTGGGTCCTTCCCACAGGATGCAGCTCTTCCCAACCTTCTCCAACGTGGGTCCCCCCCACCAGGTACCGTCCTTCAGGCACAGCCAGCTCCAGCGTGGGTCCCCCGCGGGGTCACAGCCCGGCCAGCAGCCCTGCCCCAGCCTGGGCTCCTCTCCCCATGGGGCCACAGGCCCTGCCAGTGAGAGGGCCCAAGAAACTGAAAAGTCCTTGGCTGAGTATAAACATCACCCAGCAACAACCAAACCCATCCGTGTGCTATCAATGATGTAACACAGCGCTGCGCCATCTACTAAGAAGAAAATTAACTGTATCCCAGCTGAAACCAGGGTACCCATAAAAGCTTGTAACTTGAATATTAAGAACTTACTTTTTTAAAAAAAATCCATACAAGCAATATTGCAATGTATATTCCCACTCAGTGTTTCATGTCCACAGTCAATTAAAATGAAGGTTGGTATGGATTAAATATATTAATTTGTTTTTAATTTAGAAATTTCAGTGTGTATAGCCAGGAGCGAGGATAAAATATTGATCTGTTTTCTCATAACTGCTTAGGAGTTTGAGGAATTTATCTAATTAAGATGTCTAAAATGTGTATATTTATGTCTTGCACTGAAGTTCCTCTATCAAATCCTGAAATTAGTCTAAACCAGTTACATATAAAATCTGTGGTTTCACTATATTTTTCTTCTCATAAAGAGACAATGTTATATTTTGAAGTATCTGAAATAAAAGGATTACAAGATATTATGGGATGACCTTAGATTTTTCAGTTAAAGAGCAAATGCTAATACAAACTAGAGTCTAAGATAGCTTTGTAGAGCTGTAAAGTCTAGCAACCTTTTAGTAATTGTATCCGACCATGTAAATTTTAATATTTTCTTCTAGGATAGTCATCCAGCTTCAGCAAGGAGTTATAAAATTACTTCTGGCCCAATATTGCATGTATAGTATTTTTTTGTGTCATGAAAGACACAGGTGAGAAGTAGCTTTGAAGTTGATTCATTAAGCAAGGGCACCAACAAGAAGCCAGCATGTAAAAGGCTGACCCTAGGGGTCACTGCCTTGCTAGTGTCACTCTTTGTTTGTCTAGAAAGGAGTTAGGTGAGAACTTTCTGCTCTCAGACTTGATGATAGTTAGGTTTTCAATCATGCCCTGATCAGAATCTAGGACTTTAGCTCTGCTATTCAGTTTTAGACTCTTCTAAAGAGCTAGTAGGTTCTGTCAGATTTGGAGGAGTATGTGTCAACAAGTCAGTGAGCGAAAAAAATAATAAATGCCTGAGCTTGCCACTTGGTAGAGATATGGAAAGTTAATATGCTCCTGTTTATTACAGCAGACTGACCAAAAAACATGGATCGCTGTTCTTTCTTCACTTGTTCCTCCTGGGGCTTTTCAGGCTACATAATTGCTTGCTTTCCGAACTCTTTCAGTGGGCTAATTAACACAACAAGTAATTGATGAGAAGAGTAATCTCAGAACTATTTACCTATAGAAAAGTTGATGATATTATCCATCACTTAGTTTTTGCTACTTCCCTAAATTTCTTTATTTGGATACAGACAATATAAGATATACACACTAGATTTGATAGTGGATGTAGGACTCATCTCAGACAACCTGAGATTCTTCCAGTGGAACTAATTGTCTAGACTGACCTCTAACACATGGGTCATTGGTCATTAACACAGACACCTTAAACGAGTCCAGTAACTCATTGTATGTACCTGTTTCTCTCTACTCGTTTTAAAGAAAAAAACAACTAGCCTGTATAAAAATGTTAGACATTCTAAAGTTAGTGAACATGGATTTCACTTCCATGTTTCCACCACCTCTTGGTTAGTTCCAGCTCTGGGCTCTGACAGGTGAAACATAAGAAAAGGACATGTTCCAAATGCAGGAAGAGTTGGTACAGCTTTCCAGAATTTCCAGTTGTCTCAGGAAATGTCATCTTCTTTAGCATAATCTGTTTTGTAAAACATATTTAAAAGCGTCTCCTTATTCAAAAAAGAGGGAAAATAGGCTCCTAATTTGAGTTTGTGAGTTCCATTCCTGAGACTTGGCTCTTAAATATTGCATTTTATGAAGTGTTGCTCCTTGTAATCCCTCTATAGTCTTTGATCCTACTTCAGTAATTCTTGAATGCTGTTTCAGGTATGCCGTGTGATATCACACTGTGCCCAATTAAACAGTCCCAGGCTTCTCTCTGCCAGACTATTTGAAGTCAGATATATGGAGAACCCTGAATGCTTAGTCTCATTCTTGCTCAGTAATTCTTTTAACTCCACATTTGTAAAATCTGGTCTGCCATTTGTAACAAGTGTTGTTGTAAAGTGTTGTAAACTTTTGTGAGTGTTTTACAAGTGCCCACAGAGGTGTTCGAGGTCATTGTATGCACGTACTATCATTTGGCAGGGGTACTATTATGAGTAAAGCATTTTTCCACTGCATAGGAATGGAAGATTGTAGGGTTAGTATGGTTGACCAGCTGTGGCTGTGTGGAGAATTCTGAAGCACAGATAATCTGGAGACATACAATCCTACAGATAGGGGGTGTCCAAATAGACGGCTTTTGAACAAGGTATTTCCCCTGTGCCATAGTCAGGTACAACTGATGTGTAGGCACTCATGCTTCATGCCTGGATTCTCTTGCTCAGTGCACACCAAGACAAACAGGAGCTTGGATAGCTGGAACCACTGGTGTCCCATCAGTGGTGACTGCTCTGCTCTCTACCATGGCCTCCAAATTGGTAGGGTTGTGTTCCACTACAATGTTTTAACTATCTCTGTAGAATATACAGAGACAGGTTCACATCTTCCCTAACTCAGATTCTTGCTTGTGAAATTTCACTATTGCTCATTGTTGTAAAGGTAACAGTTTCTCTTGCAAGCCCTTAAAAACAGATTGTTCTGGTACCTGTTCATCAAGAAAAGTCTGTCCCACTATGTAGCTGGACAACTGCTTTGGCTCCCATTGTCTTCTCATTGAATAATAATACCAAAATCATGTAATCTGTCCAAAACATAACATAAAAATCTCATTTTATGTATGTAGGTATTCTAATTCTTACATAACTTTTATTTCTCAAAGCAAGAGTGATTCTATTCATTCTTATTCTATGACCTGGAAAAAGTAAGCTGGCAAATCTTTAATAACTTTTGTATTATGAGACAAGCCTATGTCTGGCATATTAAGCATTGCGCAAAAGGTTTATTTTTTGTCTTGCCAAATGAACAAATAGTTCCAAGTAGCTTTTTAGGCTTCCCAAATATTCATATTATAAAGATATCCTTCCCTGGGAGGTAATGAAAGCCTTCAAAATAGCCTGAAATGCTTAATAGAAATTTAATAATCAATGATAAGTAAAAATAGTAATTGTTCAGGTGTTTTTTGTGGTATTGAGGGTTTTTCTTTTGCTGTAATTTTGATTCTGATTAACTTCCTACCTATCTGTAGCTGGCACACACCATTTTCTGGACTCATGAAATGTGCTTTCTTTAAACCATGTCCTGATGTCTCTGTCTCTTGAAGTCAGTTCTCTGGGGTTGACAGCTGTTCAGCTTGTTTCTGCTCATGATGAGAATGTCATCCATCTTTTATATTATACACGGGATACTTTTCAACAATTTTTCTCTCTCTGAAAACTTTCAGATGCTGATATTCCATATGCCACACTAGTACTAATATATACCCTTGTGAGATTTGAGGCCAATGTGATTTAAACCTGGGAAAACTTTAATTGTTTATGCATGGACCTTACTTTGATAAAGTATAAAAGGCAGTTTGCATTTTCAGGACAGATGCGATCCTGAGAAGTCATAAATTTGTTGCTGCTATTTCCCTTCATCAGTAAGAAATCTAGGTCATGTTAGAAAAAGCTGAAAAACAATATTAACAAACGTTCAAAACTTGCACAGAAAATGCATCACTTAAATTATTTTTAATAACAAACTACTACTATTGACCATGGATCACTAAAGTCAGGTAGAAGGTGAAGGTGTGTTTTCCAAGAATGTATCCTAGGTATGTTTCAGATTTTGTTTTCTCAAAATATTCCTTAATCTATAGTTGCTTAATTTATTCTTTCAAATGATGAAACTTCCCAGTATGATCCAGTGGAACAATCTTTAAGCCATACAAGGATTTTGCTTTGTGGTGTGTTTTTGGTTTTGTTTTTTTATTTACACACTTGCATTTCCTTGATTAATCCAAAGCTACAAACGTGGTCTCTGAGGCAGAAGAGATGGAAAAATGTACATTGCAAAAGCAAAGGAACATGCAGGATCCCTTGGCCTGTAGCATCAGACTCAAACTTTAATTTGATTATCTGCTAAATTTATTTATGAACTTATGTAGTCTTCCTTTTGACCTTATCTTGAAACTAGTCTTTTACTAAAGTAGTTACTTTACTAAGATAATTAGCATAGTAACATGATAACTGAAGCACACTTGTTATATTTTAATAATCGTTATTAAAAGTGGCTAGAGCAGGCTTATTCTGTGAAATTGCAACATGAGTAGCAAGCACAAGGAGATTGGTACATTTGTGAAATAAATTTGGACATTCTATACCAAAGTGTTTTGTGATTCATAGTGATAAGGTATTTGTGATCTTTCTTCAGTCTAATCTTCTGAAATGCTAGCAAAATGTCCAGAATAATATTTTCCTGTTGCCAACACAGTAAAAAAGGTCTTTGAGGCCTGAAACTAATGATCTGAAACCCCATTACCTAATTCTTATTTCTCTAATTTCCCCCTCAACTCCTCTTGCATTCATTTATGAGATTAATACCTTTAGTTTTTGCAGTGTATACCTCCTGTATCTTCCTACTTCAGAGGATAAAATGTCTTGCATTATCATCTTTACCTGTGCACGATCTCTGTCTTCCTGGCCATGAGATACTACAGAAAATAAAAAGTGAACATTTCTGGTTTGAGGCTATTACGATGTCTGTGCATGTCAGACATGAGGAAATGCAGAATGAAAACCTCTAGAGGAAACGCTCCAAATGAACCATAGTTTGTCCTGCAAACTTCACCTTTTATTGGATCAATTTAATTGCCCTGACTTTCATAAGGCAGCCCCTGCCAAAGCCTCAAAAGATCCCCCTGCTGAGAAAACCTACCAGGTTTCTTCCACTCTTTTACTAATTTCACTTATAATAAGCTGCTTTGGAAAAGACTAAGTTCCCCTCTGACAGCAATAACTTTGGGCTTCTGTTAAACATGACTCTCACAATCCTATAATGCATACCTTCTAGAACAATGGATAAAGAAAAATTATATCTCTTCAGCTCTACACTTGCACTGTGCTTCTTCACATCTGCTAAAACTGTTTTCTACAAATTAGTTTATCTTTTATATATAGGAAATTTTATAATTCAAAATAGCTAAAGAAAACCTTTAAACTTCTTAAAATAATCTATATTTTATTGCCTGTGACATCAAGGATTCTTTACTGTTCATCCATAGCTGCCTCCTTTGTGAAATAATTAATTTTAATTATGCCATTCCTCAACCAACATGCCAGCCTTCTCATAGACTGATGGCTTGAATATCAATTCAAAATGTTGAGACTGAAAAATCCTTGTTGATTTTCACATGGATTGTGATACTTAAGCTTCCTAGATGCACCATTTTTAATACAGACTTGTCTGGAAAAACATAGAAATACTTCAGTTTCAATAAGACCAAACACTTCCATTTGGTTTCATATCTGATTAAGGTCCAGAGCTTAGGTATGTCTCTGTTTTTCTTGTCTGACATGGATCTAATAAGCATTATCAGTGTGTGCTAAGTGCATCAGTTTTGACCAGAATTAAATATGGCAGCTGCTTCTGCTTCCTTTTGAGGTATGCCACTAAGGTACCACCCCTTATATACAGGAGAGCAGAGTATAAAGCATGTATTCAGGACAAAGAAGATTGAACTTCTCTTCCTCCTGGTCAGGAGGTTCAAACTCAAACCTCTAGTGAGTTTACCTTATCCACTAAGTTATGGGATGAGGAATATGGGTTTTCTATTCCATAATAAAACAAATAAAATAAAGGACTGTTAAGATAGAAAGACTAAGTGAAAGTGCCATCCTCCTGCTGAGAAAATTAAATTTCTTGGTTTTGTGTAAACACAAATTCAAGCCCATTCTTCAAAATTTCTTTAGTCATTTATATCAGTTGTCTGGGAAATACTATGGGAAAAAAAAGTGTCTCTAAGTGTATGTATGTGTGAGTACATGAACATTAATCTTGTGTCTGAAGAGGGGAATAATTTTCTTTAGCCTTTAAAAGAAAAGCATTTTCTGCTTCTGACATCCTAGATGTCCAGTGAACGATGCTGAGCTGTGGGCTGGGAGGAGGTTCTCCATGATAGCACTAAGAATCTTTAAGCCCTTTGAAATGAAACATGTAACAGGGAGAAAACAGAGCCTGGATCCACCCTGCAACAATGTGAGTATCTTACTTCATTACAAATATTTTAGCAGTGTATTCAGGGGTATCATAGAAGAATATATTTTTTTAGGATAAAGTCTAATTAAGAGATGTGTTCTGATTAGGAAATTTGGGTGATGTTTCGTGGACTGCACATAATAAAGACTAAGGGGAGGTGGGAAAAAATAATAATATGGGAGAATGAATCTCCAGTCATCAGCAATGCATGATTGGCACTTTGATGGAAGTTATGGGAACATCACATTAATTGGCCCGATTATGATCTTAGCTCCTCTGCTATAATTGTTTACTTTGACAGAACTACTCTGTTCAGAGACAAGAGAGATCAGAGCTAAGGCTCTTGTGTGAGTAGGGATTAGTGGCGTGTAAAGACTGCAAGAACAGACAAACGTTTTATTAACTGAGTAGTATCTGGAAGTTTAAAAAGTTTTGCTGGCTAAACAGGAGAATGTCAGTGCTGCTCCATGTCAGGTGCAGTATGGTTCTGCCCCACTCCCACAGCTGTCTGTAGCAGAGGCCAGCATGTAGTATTTTATTTCTTAACCTCCACCTTATTCTTTAAGTATTTATGTGTTAGGTGTTTTTATGGAGTAGTGAAGAGCCACTTTTCACCCCTCAGTCTTCCCCTGAGATAACACTTTTTACATTGAATCGTTGCACACAGAGATTTTAGGAAATCTCCATCTCCCCTGCTGTGCCTTGTTAGAAGCAGCAGCTTTCCTTTCCATCCCTGGGGACAGTTGCATCTGTACAGAGCCTGGCTGGGTAGCTCAGAAACAGGAAAACTTGTTAGAACTTGGTGCTCAGGGGGAACAGGAAGAGATGGTGCAGGATGTTTTACAAAATTGCCAAGTCTGTATGGAGGAATGCCTTGTTTATTCAGTCATGTTACATGTAACAGGATTTAAGACAAAATAGGTTTGGGAGTATACATTTAGAAAAATGAGTCAAACTTATTAAAAATCATAAAATAAATTATTAAAATGTATTTAACAATAAAGATTCTCTCTAGCAGTTTCAGCATCTAAGCTGCTTTCAAACCTGGTTAATTAGCCAAAAAAAATTTATATATGTAGGGATTGGTGCATCTTTGGGAGCTCTTGGAGCTGTGGTTCTCCTGCTTGTGTTTTGGAAAGTGCTTACTAAAGTCATTCAGGTTAGGGTTTGGGACAAGACTTCTTCAGTCCCACATGAAATTATCTGCATTTCTCTTTCATCTTTATTGCCTGGTTGTCATTTGCTGTGAATTAGCATCATGATACCATTGTCCAATGCAGGGAACGAAATCCTTTCCTCTCTCTCTTCTTTTTGCCTCTTGATTAGTATATCTGTGCACCTTAATTAGCACATTCCTGGCTTCAGGCTTCTTTCTTCTGTTACTAACTTCTGAGAAGAAACTGGTAAAACAGTGTTATAAGAAATATTTATGCATGGTTTTCTAACTGGATGCATAATTATTATTTTTTCTGTAAGCTTTATATAAATATTAAACACGAGATAGCAGATGGTGAAACTGGGAATAGGTTGCTCTGAATTACTGTCCCTCACCCTCCACTCCTGCAGTTTTATCGGGAACCTCATGGAGCCCTGCCTATTGCAGTACCAAAGCAGAAACTACATGTCAAGCCACTGATTCTCATTAGCTGCCAGTCCGTAACTGTGAGATGTACAATCTGTCAAAAAAAAATGCTTTAGGGTAACACCAGTTAATAAAACTACTAGGATTTTATTTACCTGTTTCTGCATTTGTAATAGGATGAATGTGCTCTCCTTCATCTCCTCCCTCAGCACACTCTCCTGGCAGCTTGGCCTTCTCTTTGGTTGTCTTCTGCTGGAGCTGGAATATACAAGTGCTTCAGTCAAATCTCTGTCAAGAATGGAAGTGTTTTGATCACTGGTATGGTATTGAAATAAAAAGTTCAGTGACTTCATTCTGTCCTTTCTCAGAACCACACAGACAGTGTTAAAATCTGAAACCAATTCCAGGAGCATGAAGCCAAAGAGAAGGAGGTCTTTGATCCTTTTGACGATTTAAACAGGGAATGGCTATCAGAACTTGGTTTTTCATGCATGATCTCTTCATCATATGAAGATTTTAAATCTTCTGTGGAAGAAAAACGTCAGGGTTTTTTCAACAACTTAATAATGGATCCTTGTAAAATTAATTTGTCCTAGCACTACTGTTCTTTTTGTCTCTCATATCTTTGTTTTGATTCTTTTGACTTTCTTCCTCAGACACAGTGTTCTAGCCTGCCTTGGACCCTTCTGACAACATTATCTATGAATTTAGCAGGGTGTCATCAGGAAACACCAGGATGTTAAATTTTGATTTATATGTGGCAGACCCAGCTTGAAGGCCTGCTTCTGCTTCTGCTATTTCCACAGAGATTTGCCCTTACTTTGAGAATGCCCTAAGCACAGATTATTCTTTGGAAGTGTGCAACTATGCAACAAAACACAAAAAAGCTAAGAAAAAAACCTTTGAAAGTTACTGTATGAAAGCCAAGATTTGCCAATGTAGCTATGTTTCAGCACTCCTCCTCTCCTTCCACTTCCCCCTGGCTCAAATCCTGCTGCCTGCTGTATGCTCCCTGCAGCGCTGCAGGGTCTGACATCTCAGCCTGTGGTCACAGCCTGGAGCTTCTCCCTGCTCAGACCTCTCATTGCACATCCCCTTCTGTCATGTTAAGCAAAGTGTGTGAGATAAGAGGTTCTGGCCCCAACACTGACAATGTGGCCTCTTACACCCTAGGCCAGTGTTGAGGACTGCAGCACAAACCGTGAGACTGGTGTTTTTCTAACACAAGCTAAAAATCTTTGTGCTGAAAGTGAGCATTTAGCCCTAGTCAAACTGAGCTCTAGATGTTATAGAGGACAGAACACACTTGTGGAAAAAAATAATACTTCTAGGAATATGAGTCAGTAGTTACTTTGAGGAAATAATTTCTCTCTTACCAAATTCTTCGGAAGACTTTAAAAATAACTAGGAAGCAATTAAACAATTTAGGTGATTTGTCAACTTTAAAATCACATTCTTGTTTATGTTGTTCTTGTTTTTCTACAACAATATGTTTTTTTATAATCAAGTGAGCAAGAGAACTATTATCTTTTACCTCTTCTGAATTCATTATGCATTTGTGGCACATTGACAGGTTCTCCATGACCAGTTTTCCTCAATGTTTATTCAGATCATTGAAACAGAGGTGGAAGAGAGGAACTTCTACGTTAGGTAAAAAACAAACCGAACAACCCCCACCACCACCTTAAAGATATCTTGATTTGAGACGCAGGCAATATATAGTATCTAAGATGTCTCTTGACTCTTAATTTTTTGTTTCATTTGAAACCAAGGATATGTCAATGTCAGATTCCTCTGGTGTCTCATTTCTTCAGATAGTCTAAAAGACTTTTATGACCATTGAAAAAATAGTAAACACGTGCAATTCAAATTCGTACAAAGGGCACCTATGTTTTATTCTGTATGATATGTGTTTGTTTTCATAAGGACTATTGTTGTATATAAAGCTTTTAAAAATCCATGTGTTTTATAAAGTCAGCTTTTTATCAGAAATTTTGGCAAAAAAGCGATGTAGTTGCTTTATTTCAGACGGACTAGTGGCAGCTATTGCTGCATTGATTTATTCAAATGCACAAAGCCAGTCTTAATAATAACCATATTCCTATTCCTTCTGCATATGCAGGACCATGATTCAGGTTGGAAGGGACCTCAGGAATGCTCTAGTACATCCAACTTCCTACTGAAAGCAGAGTCATGGGGAAAAAGATTCTCATCTCCAGTCTTAACGTCTTTGTATCAGTTTATGCCCACTGTTACTTATCCTCATTCCATGTACCATGGTGAGGCACAGTGCTTGCACAGGGATGTCATTGACTGGGAGGATCATATCTGAAACATTTGTCATCTAAAATAATCAGCCACTAGTGCTTCAGTTAAGCTGTTGCACCTGCATCTGTCAAGGCTGTGGTAGGCTCCTTGCTGTCCTTAAGATGGAGCAGAAGGCAGGGTTACCCTGGCTGCAGAGAAGAACGCTGAGTAAGCAGATTTGTTCTTGTGAGCTGAAGCACCATGGCACTTGGAAATAATAAGGTTAAAACTTCTGTTTTTCTGGTGACAGAGCTTGCATCCAGTTCAACAGCAATAGAAGAGACGAGATTTTCACTCTACAACATTTTCTTTCCAATTATGTCAAATGGCTGCTGGCCCTTTCTGGGTCAAACATCATCTTGTACAAAGAGGGCAATTATTCCATCCATTCTTGTTTAGAAACCCCATGAAAATCCCCGAAGAATGAAAAACATGAGCTCTAATATTGATAGTTTTCCATCTGTCACATCAACTTGCTAAGAAGGATTAGAAAATAAAACTAATTTACCAGAATTAAAATGAATTAAGTAATGAATGACAGTAAATTATGGATAAAATGAGGGAATACTGCAACTCTGAGAAGCAAATTAACAGTTTTATTTTTAAACGCATTTGTCTTCAAAATGAGAATGCACTTTAATTTGCCATTACTTTACAAGGGTTTTATTTTGGGCATTTCTTCTCCTAGTTGAAATAATTTTGACATTTACACCTTGAATGACACACAGCTCTGGCACTCATCTGATATCCTTTAGTGTGGCCCATTTATTTTCAGTAATGAGTCAGGGGCGACTGAATGTGTTGTGTACATCCAAAGGCTATACTAACACTGTTTCATTAGGCACAAGCTGTATGCCCAGGGACACTCAAAGCAATTAAGCATCTGGGCAATTTAGAGTTTTATGTTTTCAAAACTTTTTCTTTAAATACTTTGCATCTCTCCCCACCCTTCTCCCAGTCTCATCAGGACACACCCTTCCGTCTTTCAGTCAGATAGTGCATAATAGGCGTCAGCTTATACAGAATATGGGTCAATTGGAATGGATTTTTACGAAGTGACTTGTACACTTGAACACTGAAGGATATGCAGCATTGTTTTAAAAGGAGACACATATACACCCATGTGCAAAGCCTGTTTTGGTAAAGTAAATGTTTTATCAAGCAATAAAGCTTTATGGGCAAACCTCTAAAAGCTAGAGGCAACACCACTATACTGCTATTTCTGTATAGGCTTGAATTAAGCATGTGCACGCAAATTCCTTGCATGTGAGGGTGTGTGTATGCAGAGCTAGGGTGCAGCAGCACTTAGAAAATGGGTGCAGAAGGGAATTTCTCCTATACCACCTGCCCAAGAGCATGCAGGGGAGGTGTTCCCATTTGATAAAAATGATTTGTGTATCTGTGTGTCTCTGTGTGTGTGCTCACCTAGGTATTGTTTGCATGCACTGCACATGCACTTTGTGTATTAATGGTATTGCTTATATTTGGATTTGGTATTGTTGAAATTTGGTACCTTCATTGGTACCAAATGAAGGACTCAGTGCATTTTTGAGATTTTATCTAGCCATTTTCTCCATGATTACCATAAAACTCTAACTCTTAAGACTTAGTATACCAAGTCCCTAAAATGCACAAGAGAGTTTTTGTTTATCACTTTCTTGGTTTGTTTGCTTGAGTGCCCTACTTTAGGGTGGTAATAGGAGCTCTGAACTCAAAATGGAACTTCAATGCCCAGGTGAGTACGGTTTTTCCAGCTTGACCTTCACAGGATAACCCATAATATTCTTTTCTGAGGAGGAAAATTTCCTTTTGTTCTGTACACATCTTTCTCTTTTCTGAGCTCTTCAGGCTCCTATAACCCCACTCCATTAAACTATTATTCTTAAATATTTTAGCTGAAGATAGTAGGAGCTGCTGGTTACTCAGATGACATATCACTTTCTCTGAAGATTTCCTGACTTCTTTGGTTCCCTCTGTTTTCTGTTAAATAGCCTGAAATCAGCCCTTCATGGTGACTTTCTGGGCATACCTCAGGGCTTGTTTTTTTTTTAGGCATTTTAAAAGAGAGAGATTTATGCAGGGTGTTTGTCTGTGGTTGTTTATTCATTGTTTTTATTGTCAAAGGGGTAAGACTGATATATTTGTTTTTCTGTATTATTTGTGGCCTACATATTGATGAGATATTTTGCATTACTTCTTTCAGCACCTTCATACAGAAGTAACATGCAATTTAAATTTTCTGATTCAGAAAAAGCAATTTAAAATAGGTTGTATGGGAAAAGTAAACTAATGGAAGAAAAATATAGAGCATAGCAACTGTATTGCTGTAGGATTTTTATAATGACAAATGGAGTAGGCAAATGTGACATACTTGTATAATCAGTCATTTAAAGTATTTATTATAATTAAAATTGTAGAAATTATGTGGATAGTAATCAGTTTTCATTATAGTTCTTTGCACATTTCAGTGCTATAATTAGATTGTGGCATCTGTCACTGCTGATTAATTTGTAGACAACCCTATCTTCCCATTAAGATTTACTGTGTACCAAGGCAAAATTTTCATTATCAAAAAATATGAAATAAAAAGTGGTAGTATTTTGGGGTTATTAGCTTTTGCACTTTGTGATTTTGGAATTGAGAATATCCCTGCAGGATCTGTACCATTCTCTGTGAGCAGCACTGGGTGGAAGGAGCCCAAACTGTTCTTCTTGGGCTTAGAAAATAACAGCCATTTTTTCTTAAAGCCTTTTGCTGTAAGCTTACAGACTTTGGGCTCAGAAGTCCATGAAAATCTGTTCTAACGGTAGGAAGAAAAGAGCTTTATGAAATCAGGCTGTGAAGAATAACAGGCTCATCTAAGCTGCAAAAGATTTAAATACCTCTGGCGCTCCTGCTGTGGTCTGTAGAAGCTTGGTTTTGGCCTCAGTTAAATTAGGATTTTATTATTTTTTTTAATCTGTATTTACTATTTTGGCTGTTGTCTTGAAAAGCTTTCTGCCACAAGTAAATGAAAGCTATAACGTTCCTGAGCTGTTCACTCAGCTACGGAGATGCCAGAACATTGTGCTTGTTTAATTTTTTCAACCACATGTAATACAGTTTATCTATAGAAAGACAAATACAGCTGATTGATGACCTGGGCTAGGTCTGCTTAGCTTAGCTACTATGTTGATTCTCTTGTGGGCTCTGCATGGGCTGTGCTTTAAGATTTGGTGGATTTAGCAGCAAAGGTAGTTTTATGAAGTAAGTTATGAAGTGTCTTCTCCTACTGCTTGTTCTCACCTGTCTGCAAGATTTCACATTCTGCTTGGCTGTGCTGGAAATTTTTTCTGTCTTCAGTAAAAGCTGAATCATTGGGCTGATCCAAGCTGAAAGATAACCTTCTGAAAAGAAGGCGCAGACAACATATGGGCAGAAATGGGGATGAGATCAAGAAAGACAAGAACTTTTTGATCTGCTCCTTTGCCAAGATTAACATGTTGGGACTGTATGGCCCCAGCCTGCTCTGCTGTGTGCTATATCATAGGGGAATCAGGTAGGCAAAGCCATCAAACCAAGACAATGCCATGCACGTGCCATTTGAGGACTGGGCACTGACCTTCACCACAGCTTCTAGGATATTTGCTTAATAGTAGAAGACCTATCTGGACTAATTTTGCCATCAGTTTCTTAATCCACCTATGCAACTGTCTCAAAATTTTCACTTACTGACAACTTTTTTCCCTGTGCTGAAAAAAAAAATAATATCTTTTCTAAAAGTTGATATCTTCATACTAGGAAATCAGGAGTCAAATGCCAAATGTTCCTGATGTATGACAAAGAATGACAATAACTTTCAGTGCTTTCAACTCAGAGGACCTCCATAACTGTAGCTGCCAGGAAAACATTTCATAGGGACTGAAAGCAACCTTTTCCCAGTCCAGTTAGGTTAGTGGATTATGTTTGTACAATTATTTTAGGATTGGAATTGTATGGGATGTTCTTTGAATTTGTATATGGCCTTCCAAGTCCCATAGAAATAATTTATCTCTTTTGGGTTTTTTTCTTTTTTCCTTGTAAGCTTTAGTGTTTCAAATAGTGCAAGTTTACAGGTAGCTTGAGTTCTTTAAAGTTAATGAAAAGTTATGTGTAATATAACAATGAACTCAAGTTTTGAATTCTTGATTTCTGACACATTGATAAAATTGTTTTGTGAGATGAGGTGAAAAAACCTAGACAGTATTGGGGAAAGAAAAGTTCAGTGTGCTGATTTTCACATTAACTTAAAGCACCTGTTGGCAATGTTCAAGCACAATCCTGGCTTGCCAGATGGAAGAAATAAAAAGGAAGGGAAAAAGGCTATACTGAAGAGACGTGAGAGGAAAGCTTGTAGTGATAATATTAAAGCAAGTCATGTTAATATATACAGTGTAAGCTTGGTGTTTGATATAGTCTGCTGCTTGGAAAAGTTTTATTGTTCCTTCTGAAGCTTTTGTGATGCAGCTTGCATGTGCCACATACAGCATGGCAGAGCAGGCATGTTATAGGGCTTCCAAATTGATTTGGCTATGAGGAAACAAATGTATTCTACTGCACATCTGCTGTTTGGTGTGAGAGTAACATGACTTTCTTGTGAGAGGTGGCAGGATGAGATCCTGTTCCTTATAGACTTGCTAAAGGTGAAAATTAAAGGCTGTTTCATGTCTCACATACCAAGTAAGGCTCCCCTGATTGTCAGTGAGATGGAAAAATGGAAGAACCCCTTTAGTACTTAGCCCAAGGTTATCTAAGGCAACAATTAAATAAAAGCATTCTGCCTTTTCCTTGTTTATTTGGGTTAACACACTGGGAAGAAGGTGAATGTATCCTGTGCTGCTTTGGTGTCTTCTCTCTCGGCTTCCAGTTGTCCTGTTTCTTTTGCAGGTGTGTGCTACAGCCATATCCAGAGAAAAAAAAAAAACCAAACCCAACCAAACCAAAACACTCTTTTTATCTCTGTAGCATAATTTCTTGAATAATTTTATATGTCCCTGGTCCTAGCCAGGACCTTCTATTTTTTTGGCTACCTGGCTCCAAAACAGAATTGTAAGGCTTTCTGGAATTCAGTGTATTCACACTCCTTGGATTTCAGTAAGTTTCAACGTGGGGCAAATAAGAATGATTGATGTTTGTTGTTTGTTTCATTAGAGAAAATGGTAATATCTAGCATTCTTGTCTAGGAATTTCATGTTAATATTTTTCTTCCCACAGAAGAAGCTAATTAACCAATATTTGAATATCAAGCTGCACTTCAAGAAGTTGCTAGAAATAGTTTTGTTTCATAACATTCTCTTTGGAAAGCAAAGATCACAGGAGGAAGAAAACTAGATAGTTTAACTATGAGTTTGGCTGAAATGTTGGAAAGCCAATGAAAGCAAACATGATATTGTGAGTGTGTGAACTCATTTGTGACTTACTCTGATCTAAGCATTATTAGAAGCAATGTTATTTCAGTCTGAGGTCTGGGATTCTAACTAGCGTAGAAGACTTCAGCCTGATTGATTTAGCAAAACTTTAAATAAACAAACCAGGTCTTAAAAGGAGTTATGTAACATTTTCTTAACAATCTAGCTTCATCATCTTTTTTGTATCCTTAGTTACGTGAATACTTACACGTATGAATAGTTTTACATGTGTAGATGTTGCAGAGTTCTCTAATATCTTGTGTTACTGATCCTGAAATAAGTCCTGTCAAAAAGTTTCTATGCAATTATTTCAGACTTAACTCACTTCTCTTTTACTCATTAGTTCGATCCATTTTACATGTTAGATAAATGAAGTTTAAGATCTATTTCTATTTCCTCATGGGAGAGAAATGCTAGTTTTTCTGTACTGGATATACACACCAGTTCATACTTGAAATGTTCAGGACCAGAAACGCCAAGGAAATAAAAACTAAGAGGCAATTACAGTGGGATGTGTGTTACTCTTATGGTTCTGTTTCAAGCTATTCCTGGTCATACTTGGCCTTCACTTGTCCCCAGGTATCATTGTCATTCATTTAATTGTGACTGACATCTAAAACCCTGTCCAAAAATAGTATTAATCCTTTCTAAACATTTTTAGAGCTTTCATTTTTCCTGGGTATAATTCATAATTTCTTACTTATTCTTTCAGATAAGAAAAGAACTTCTCAAAAGGTAAGTTATGATCACTTGGATGAATTGCATTAGGTCAATGGGCTCCTGAACAGGTAATGATAAGCTGATGGTAGTGTGTATTTGTTAGAGTAACACTGAAGGAGAAGAGTACTTATGAAGACCTTTGGAGAGTGGTTTTGGCCTGAGAAGTCTGTGGTGACTTGGTAATTTGCTTCCTGCTTATGTTCAGGACTGTTTGCTTTCTTTGGGGCTGGGGCTGTTGCAACTTACACTGAGGAACTACAGAATTAGACAGCTTTGCAAAACTGCTGTGTACTGTAGCATGCAAATATATTTCTTCATTTTTACAATACCAATAAAAGCTGACTGTGCTATTTAGGAAAAGATAATCTCTTCTGACATGCATTGCTAGTAGGCTTAACACTGATAAGAATGGCAACCTTATTAAAACTAGAGTATGCGAGGCAGGGTGGGTCACTCCAAGAAATATTTTTACAAATTCAATTACTTATTCACATGGAAAAATAAACTCTTATGATGATCAAATCTATGCTACTAATGAACCCAGGGTTAAATGAAAATATAGTTGGCTGTATTAATAAGGTTAAGACACCACATATGTTAAGTATATGTTGGTATAGATCTGTTTTGTATGAAATGTTTTAATGTGATATGGTGCTCTAAATAACATAAATACACAGAAGTCTGTCCTTGAAAGAAAACAGAAGTCTTAGGCTGTCAAGATTTTTGAGCATGGAGAAATGTCAACCACAACACTTAATTAATGCAGTAATTTCATTTATTATGCTAAAGATCACTTGTTTTTATGTTCAATGAGTTGCTTCTCTGATTTTTGGATGAGATAAATCTCATGCAAATAACTTTTCTTCTGTAGATATACAACCATATGAAAATTTTAAATCAAAGATTTTTATTTTCTGATTAAAAATAAGATTTAAGGTATATTAAGCAGAAAGATTGCATTAGACAAAAACCCTAAGTGAGCTTCATTTGCAGTGACTGACTAATATATTACAGATATCATAAATCTATTGCCCCATGATAAGCGGTTCATGACCAGCAGCAAGAGGAGAGCAAGAAGAAAGAGGGGCATTCAAACATTATACCTAAGCTCAGCAAGAAAACCAGAAAGAAATCCAAGATACAAAGGTAGGCAGATGAGGTGAAAAGCAGGTTGTAGCAACTGCTGTTAGGTATATGTGGTTTCACTTACCAGTCATATTCAGAGTTATCCTAAATCTGGTGTTAGTATTATTCTGAGATCATTCTAAAAGACAGGTGTGATACGTAGTAAAAATTATTAATTTAGTTCCCATTCTTGTTCAGTTTATCTTCTTACAAACTTCTCTCTTCTGAGAAGCATTTTCTGTTTTTACTGATCCTTGTTTTTTCCTTATCTTAACATTATTATGCCTTTAATAAAACCCAAGTGATACAAGTGTAGTAGGAACTGGAATCTCTTCCAGATCTCTCTTTTACTACTAATAAATTGTGGCCTACTGCTAATAAGTAGTAGCTTTCTATGATGGAGCGGCTGCATGACTGGATGAGGGAAGAACTACAATGTAATCTACCTAGACCTCTGTAAAGCCTTTGATATGGTCCCCCCCCAACATTTTGGCTACTAAGTTGGAGAGGTATGGGTTTGACAGATAGACTATTAGATGGATAAGGAATTGGGTGGATGGCCACATCCAAAGAGTTATGGTCAATGACTTAATGTCCAAGTGGAAACCATTAACAAGTGCTGTCCATCAAAGATCTCTATTGGGACCAATACAATTTAATATTTTCACCACTGATACAGAGACTGGGATTGCGTGTCCCCCTCAGCAAGTTTGCAGATGACATCAAGATGGATGGTACAGTTGATTTGCCAGAGGGAAGGGTTGCCATCCAGAGGGATGCCACCCTAACCGGCTTGAGGTGTGGGCCATGGTGTCTTGCACCTGGGTTAGGGAAATCCCTTGTATCAGTACAGACTGAGGAAAGACAGGATTGAGAGCAGCCCTGCAGAGAAAGACTTGCTGGTGGATGAAATGCTGGACCTGAGCATTAATAATTTTTCATGATGAAGGTGATGAGACTCTGGCACAGGTTGCCCAGAGAAGCTGTGGATGCCCCATCCCTGGAAGTGCTCAAGGCCAGGTTGGATGGGGCTTTAAGCAAAGTAATCTGTGGAAGATGTCCTTGCCCATGGCAAGGGGGGTGGACTGGATGATACTTAAAGTTCCCTCCTTACTCTAACTATTCTATGATTCTATGAGTACATGTTGTTACACGAATTGTTCAGGGTTGTTTTTTTCACTCTGAAAATCAAGAATTCATTAGCAGAAACAGCTACTCAAAGTAAAGATGCCTTATTTTTTATCTTGGTGGTTTTTTACTCAATACAAGTGACAGTACAAAGCAGCAAATCGAGCAAGTAGGATTGCAGGCACTGATTTTTTTAAAAAGACTTTTTATTTTTTTAAAATCGATTAAAATGAATGGTATTCAATAGGACTGATGTAATGTCTTTCCTCAAAAAGGAAAGCTTATTGGTTTGTGTTCTGACAATATTTTTTTCCTTCAGGAAGCCAAATAGGAATTGTCGGTTTCTGAGTTTCAGGACTTAAATACTGTTCTTCCTGTGCTCCTGTAAATAGGATAATGCAGATTAAAACAGCAGCAGCAAGAAAATTAGCTAAGCATGTGTACTCATCCTGTTCATACTCCAGAACTTCTTTGCAAATGAGGCTATTTTTGATTATCATAGCTTTGAGAATTTTCCTATGTGTAAATAGATTAAAAACGTGTTAGAACAGCTGTTAATGTCCAGACCCATGCAAGCTAAACTGATTGCTAGTATCATTCCTATAGCTGGCCATTTGTTAGGATCCTTAAGAAAGGAGAAAGTCTGAGTAGTTTGCTTGGAAGAATGGTTTATACAAAGGAATACATTTCTTCAAGGTTTCACTGTAAATGGTTTTTCACCTGAGCATGGAAACAAACAAAAGGAATCCTCATGCATATTTTTTTTTTTGTTCTTTCAAAGATTCAAGAACTCTTTATTCTTTTAGAAAACTTAAAGGAAGAGTATGATGTTTAGAAGCATATACACTAGAAATGGATGCCAGAACATAGTGAACATGAAGTTATTTAACAAGACTAATTTTAGCCTAGGGAAACTCATCCCTTGGCTACTTTTGCAGTCAAATATACTTTCATATTCATTGGTGTGCATAGTGGAAGAGTCTTCTCTTTGGCTTCACTTCTGCCCCTGAGGGTGAAATGGTTGAAAAGGTAATCCCAACTTTACTTTCTTTTTCAGATATCCAGAAAAATACAAATCCTTTCCATGTATTATCAGTTATGTCAGACTCCAAGGAAACTCTTTTGACTATGTTATGTCATAGCTCCAGCATGATGTGCATATCCCTCCTATGGGTCATGCTTTTCTGTTGGTTGTTATTGCTACCACATAGTGTGGACTTTATTCTGAACCCATAATATTTGGGAATTATTCTCTCTGCCATAACCTGTCAGTCAGATTATCTAGGAAACAGAAGACTGGAAGGGGAGAAACTTGACTTTGCTAGGAAATGGCCTTGTCAGTGTTTGCAATGTTTATATATAGCTGCAATATATAATATAACTATGTCCTCCAGCAGAAAAGCAAATATCCTCTCTGCTGAAGTAGCATTCCTGTTTGATTGGTGTTTTTTATATGAACTCTCACATGACAGATCTTCATACAAAAATTTATGGGAATGATATGGTCAGACAATTTATAATATGGCCACAAATGAGGCTATGTTCATTGTTTTTTCCTTTTAGAAGAGATAGAGTGTAGTCTGCTTAATGTGACCCAAAGTTACAACTACCACAGAATATGTGGCAAAAAAGATGGTGTGAAAGCAATTTTGCTACTTAGGCTTATCCTAGCAAAAGTCTCTGAAAATCTAAATACCTTTTCTTGGTTCATCTGAGACAGTAAAAAAACACCTCATACATTAATTACTACCATTTTGAAAGTCATGCCAACAGCTGTCCAAACACTTTGCTTTTCTTAAAGCTGTCCTATGGTCTTGCAAATAATTAGTGGGGGGAGCAGGGGATAAGAAGCCAGAAAAAAAACCCTCAACAAACAAAAATCTTCAGCAGTTTTATTTTTCTTTTAATATTTATATGATTATAAACTGGTAGGGTTTTTTACTTGAAAAAATCCACCACCACCCCAAAAAATACAACACAAAAAACCCCAACCAAACCCACACAAAAACCCTAAAATTCCACAAACACACACCACAAAGCAAAAAAAACCAACCCAAAAACCCCCAAACAAAACAAAACCAAAAAACCTGCAAGCATTACATTATTTTTACTCAGTAACATATGCCTCTTATGGTACTGATGTCTTTATTTTAGTTCAACATACTTGTCCTTTTCACTCTCTTTGAGGTGTCCCTCACATAGACCCAGAGCAACTATAGATCTCTATGGGTCATGATATAGGATGTGATATGTTTGTCAGTACAAAATTAGACACCTTGAAGAAAATTGTATAGTACATTTATTAGATCTGCAGTCTAGGCTGATTTAGTTCATAAAGCAATTCACACACAGGACATGTTTCATGTAGAGCTTGCCTATTTACTTCTACTTTTTCTGGGGAGTGGAAAGGTTATTTGATAGTTTGCCAGGGGAAACATTAAATTGGTGATGTTTAGGAGAATAATTGCTTGGTCTTGACTACAGAATTCTAAATTTTCCTTATGAATGTGCTCCTCAGAAGAAAAGAAAGGTATAATTTGTTGTTGTATTTATGATGAAGAGTCATTGTAGAATGTGGCTTTCAACTTCAAACATTTGTTAGAGCAAATAAACCTAAAATCCACAACTGTGCCTGAAACCTTAAGATTACCTCCTCTGCATTTATAACAATGTAGCTGTGTTGAAGACTAGATTGACACCTGAGTTTAAATGTGTGCAACTACTCTGACTTGCAGAGTTGTCCCCTTATAAAGTGAGAAGTGGCCACTCAGCAGTGAGGAACATGATAACTACGCATGGCTCTGCTCTTATATGACAAATTCAGCAAATGTGAAGTAACACATGTATCCGAAAATAAATGCCTTGGAAATCGTATGAATTTTAAGCTGCATATGAATACTTTATTGATGGCAATTACCTTTTAATTCGGGACATCTCAGGAAAGTTTTTCTGAAAACAGTTTCTTCAAGATAGCATCCATTTGAAATAATTCAGCTATGGATATATAAAGTTTTTTAAACTGGCTGAAAGCTTATCAAATTGCTTTTTTTTCTAACGAGGTAGAAGATATACATTTTCATTTCCCTTAACTCTTTCAATAAAATACATGTTTTATATGACTATTTCTACATTTAACAAATTTGAAGAATGATCTTAGCATGCCAAGAGGGATGTATGTCCTAACTTGCATACATAACCACACCAGACTGACTTTAAATATTTTCTTCTCTTAGTAAGCAAGTCTTCACTGACTTTGTCAGGACTTGATACTTTGTTATGGCACTTTTTATTATGAGCACAGCTTTTTTATTTATTGTGCATCGTTGAATAAATTTACTTAGTATCTTAATAATGTAAAAAGAAATTTTGCTTGTCTGTTTATTATAAAGTACTACCTCTTCTGAGAGGCAACTACAAAGGGATAATCTGTGAAATATATTAGAGGCAACATCCCAGTATCTTTCGTTAGGCTAATGGGTTAAATGAGGAAAAATTGAACATGTTTTTAGGAAACTCAACAATTTCTTTCAGAATCAACTAATAGCAGGATCTTTCTTCCCTTTTTGGTTTTGACCTGCCATCTAGTAATTCCCTTATGATACCCTTCATTGTTCTTTAAATGTTTTTCAGTACTTTCTGAAGGTTATTTCCATTGAACACTTGATGCAAATGTACAGCATAACATAACCATAGAATTGCACTGCTGACACCTGATAGTCTTCTGCACGTATGTACTCTAGCAGGAGACAAGAATTTTTGCATGGTTTATAGATGTTAATAGACAAGACCAATACTTTTATGTAGCTGCTTGAATGACAGATGCGTACTGTTTGTCCTGAATTCTTTGATGCCCTGTGGAAGGCTGTTTTTGAAAGACTTTGGTTAACTACTTAATATTGTTATAGGAACCCTACTCTTAAGGCAGTAGTTTTATTTCCTCTGGAAAAACAAAACTTGATTTTTAAATTACATTGTATTTGTGTCTTCTTTCTAGGATATGCATTTTAATGTTTTCACTGTAGCGTCTTTTTTTAAAAACAGTTCATGCAAGGAGCTCATCAAAACTTTATTGAAATTTACCCTAAAGTGTTCTACCAAGAAAAAAGTGCCTTGCCAAGAATTCTTGAAGCCCACCTCAAAAGCCAATAAAAATCTTTTTTTTTTCTTCTTCAGTGGAATGGTCTTTCTTACTGTTCTTGAGGGATATTAAGAAAGAAGACCATAAGATATTATCAGGTCAGGCTTTACCACTGAATACAGTGGAGCAGCTGGAGGAGACAAAGATTAGTAGCTAGTTGTAAATTAATTTTCTGCATGAGCAGAAACATCTGTTCATTGCTGAGAAGTTCATTTGTCCAACCTCTCAAAAAATTTTGGTTCCATGTACCTACTTCTCAGCGTGAAGCTGAATTTGTGTGTTGGGAGGAAAAATTAAAAGTGTGGCAGCTTTTATTTATCAGATTTTGTTTGCAAAAATGTGAGTTGTATGGAAAGTACATTGCTGATGAGAAAATACATACATGCATACATGTATGCAAGTCTAGTTACATCATACTTTGCACCTGTGTGGTAAGCTCTTAACCAAGAGCTTGTTTGATTATGCAGTGGGTTGAGTTCACCTTGGCTGACTGTCAGGTGCCTACCAAGCCACTTTATCACTCCCCCTCCTCAGCAGGACAGGAGGCGAAAATAAGATCAAAAACTTGCGGATCAAGATAAGGGCAGTTTAATAAAGGAAAGCAAAGGCTGCATGTGGAAGCAAAGAAACACACACACACAAAAGGATTTATTCTGTACTTCCCCTCAGCAGGCAATGTCCAGCCACTTTCTAGAAAGCAGGGTTTCTGTATGCGTAGCAGCTGCTTTGAAACACATATACCTTAACAACGAATGCCCTCCTTGTCCCTGCCTCCTTTCTTTTAGCTTTTATTGCTGAGCAAAACATTGTATGTTATGGAGTATCCTTTGGTCAGTTTGGGTCAGCTGTCCTGGCTGTGTCTCCTCCCAGCCTCTTGCCCACCGCCTTTGGGTGTGGTGGGCAGGGAGGATTGGGAGAGAAACCCTGATGCCTGATGCTGTGGGAACACTGCTCAGCAATAGCCAAAACACTGGTGTGTCATCAAGACCTTCCTAGCTACAAGCACAAAGCACAGCACTCTGATGGTTTCCAGGGGAAAGTTAACCCCATCCCAGCCAGTACCCTCCCAAGCAGTCACTGGCCCATTGGCTGTGTTTAGTCTTGACAGTGGCAGTAGCTACTTCAAGCATAGCTGTGTCTTGTTTTGGGCACTGCAGTGGGGTGCAGAGTGGACACTTATTACTCTGAAAGTCTGTGGCTAACTGAAATCGATGTCCTTGATGAGCATTAGTTTGTATGTGGTCTACTAAGTGATGATAACTTATAGGTTTGGTTTGATTTTTTCCCCCTTCTTTCCTACACAGCACACTACCAAGAGTGGCTTGTGCACCAGAATGATTACTATTTTTCCTTTAGAATAAAGTAAGATTTTTTCAAAGAAATACAATTTGATGAAATCTTTTTTTACCAAAGCATAAAAGTGAATCTGCTTGTGTTATTCACGTGCAGGAAAAAAAAAATGGATACCTGGGAGTGATTCTTATTTCTAAAAATCATAGTAAGTGTGGTGCTGTTTCTTTGCTAATCTTAATGGTGATTATAGCTATGTTTTAAATAGAATATTCCTAAAATTAAAGGTCTTCAAGGAATGCATGAAATCCACTAATGATATTGGAAAAGAACAGACTTCCTATAGATTCACAGTCCAATTTCTAGCACATAAGGACTAAGAGGGACTTTTAAATTGGTATTAAGAAATTAAAATGCCTAAGGAATGTGTTATGCATAGCACTTAGTATGCAAGTTTGCCTGTTCTGAAGACGTGTTGAAGATGAATTCTGAAAGCTGTAACCATTTTAAATTACTTTTTATTTTTTTAATAAGTATTTCTAGTAATTGCTAATAGAAAGCACAGTATCATAGAACCAACCTCATTTAAGTTGAAAAAGAGCTTTAAGATCATCAAGCCCAACTGTTAACCCAGGACTGCCAAGTCCACCACTAAACCATATCGCTAAGCAGCACATCTACGTGTTTTTTAAACACCCCCAGGGATGGTGATTCCACCATGTCCCTGAACAGCCTGTTCCAATGCTTGACCACCCTTTCAGTAAAAAATTTTTTCCTAATATCCAATATAAACCTCTCCTGAAACAATCTGAGGCTGTTTCCTCTTGTCCTATTGCTCTGTTATCTGGGACAAAATACCTACCCCCACCTGCCTACAACCCCCTTGAGGTAGTTGCAGAGAGCAATAAGATCCAACCCTGAGCCTTCTTTTCTCCAGGCTAAGCAACCCCAGTTCCCTCAGCCGCTCCTCACAAGACCTGTTCTCTAGACCTTTCACCAGCTCCGTTGCCCTTCTCTGGACACGCTCCAGCACCTCAATGTCTTTCTTGAGGTGAGAGCCCCAAAACTGAACACAATATTTGAGATGTGGCCTCACCAGCACTGAGTAACTAAACCACAGGCAAATATCTAATTACCTTCTGTAAGATAACTCTAGAAATGGCAAGTTTTGCAAAAATTTTCACTTTTGTTTAGTAAATATGGGCTATAACATCAAATGAATGCCTCCTTTTAATTTTGTGTTTAAATTAGTCTTAAGACTGTTGTATAAAAAACTGCTTTGGTGAATCACTGTCCCCACATACTGATTATTCTGTCTTAAAAGTTAAACTTGAATTAAAAAAAAAATACATTTCATGGAAACATTTGCTTTTGGTAGCTTGAAATAATGATGAATTTCTTCTATCTCTGCACAGTTTTTGGTAATTTACATCCTCTCATGTTCTCTTACATAAGTAATCCTCTATAAAAACAGATGTGAAATGAAGATTATTGGTATTATATGGCTATGCTTTGGGTGGAAAAAAACCCAAACCCCACATCTTTAGGCCATTGGACAAATTATTTCTTGGATTACAGACTTATGGCCTTCCAAGGAGAGCTACAAATCTTGCTGGTTTTACATGTGATTTTCTTATAAAGCTATGAGATATGTAAAAGCTGTGTTGACACATTTGAACTAAGTACTGTAATTTTCCCCCTCACTGTATTAGCTTTCTCTGGTTTTATTTTATTTTTTATACAGGATTATGAGCATGTTTTCCTTTTTTCTGTCTGTACCTTACCCTTCCATTGTTAATGCTGACAGGGACTGGGATCCAAACTTGTGGCAAAAGATCTCCTTTTATCCTTTGGAAATAATTTGCTTTACAGGTATCAGTAGGATTATTGCATGTGTGTGTATGAAGAAAAAATTAGGTTTAGTGACAAGCTTGTTTGCATCAGGCTCAGCTGCAGACTGCTGTATAGGGAATTGTTCATAGCACTAGGCAAATATTGTAATTGCTAGATTATAGACAAGAGCCCTGCAGCAACAGCACTGAACAAAGCAGTCTTGAGCTTTGCATATTTAGATTCTCCTGCTACTAAATTCAGGCTTTGAGGTGATCTGCATTTGTTTTCTTTTGGGACTATTGAAGTTAGAATGCAAGATCTTAATTTGTGCAAGCCCTACCCAGCCTAGGATAATTTGCTACCACTTATATTGGGCATTTCTCTTGTATGTTTTATGGAAGCACTTCCAGTAGATTTCCTGCCCCAAACATTTCCTCCCCCTTTAAAATTCCTGTCTGATCATATGAACATCTTTTGAAAGTGCTAACCTATTCTGACTTTGATTCCTAAAACACACATGTGCAGCATATAGAATCACTGCAATATAAGTGTGACCGTACAATATCTCACTTAATAAATCTTTGGATGACACATGAGAAAGCTGTTGGCTTCCACAGATGTAGGTCAAGCCTGGAATCCTAAGAGGAGCATTCTCTGAAACCTCCATTCTAAATACACCAAAAAGTATCTCAAAGGGTCAAAGAGATAGGAAGAAAGCAAGATGGTCTGAATGTCTGTAGCTAATAGGATATGGGTGTTTTTTCATACATAGTGCAGTTAGTTAACTACAACAGCCTTGTTAAAGTTCTGGTTTGGCTCTCATGTTGAGGAAAACTCTGTTATAGGACAGGACAAGATTAATGGAAAACCAGTCAACTAGATCACCCAGTTAACCTGGTGGGGGATGTCATAACAGTCTACAGCAGCCTGAGCAAGTGGAACAAAAAAACACCAGGGTGCTTAGATGGAGGCAGAAAATGTTGCCAACAGGAATTTAGAAACCTAAATTAAATGTTAGAATGAAAAACCACTCTTAATATGCCAAGCAAATAGCTCACCAGAAGTCCTGAAGAGATGCAAGTGCCATTGTGCTACACTTTCTAAGAGTTATCATAGTAGGTATTCAGGCATTTAGTACCAGGAAAGGCTTCAAGGATGTGAACTGTAAGACTTGTCTTAAATAAACACACATCCATAAGTTCTTTCTTTCAAGAGACCACCAAAGATGAAAAGAGCAGATATCATCTCTTTTATGTAGTATTCTGGTTAAAGCATCCCTCTGGGAAGAGGAAGATCTGAAATAATTTTGCTATCTCTCTTTCATCTTGTAGTTCACATGGTATTTTGGGATGAAGTACTCTTGATCCTGCCTCATTGGAGCTGCTGTTTCATAGTGTTTAAATCTTTTAGCCAGAGAAAATGAAGTTATTTAACCCACTTCTGTTCAGTTCAACTTGGGCCATCAAAGGTGGTCCAGTGTCTTGAAAGTTGTTAACATGCTTGTGAGTTTTCTCTCCCTTATGCCCTCCTTCCATCTAGCCTTTCTAGCTAATCCTAGGTTAATGTCCTTGGTGCCTCACTAATAGTGTGACATCAGCACAGCTGACAAGTGTGTTTTGACTCTACTGAATGAAGACTTGGAAGGCGGACTCCAGTCATTTGTATGTAGGGTAGGGAATGGGCTGGCAGTCTGCAGCATTTGGCATGGAGCTGTGGCACAGTTATCACTGCTAACTTCTTATGGCTCTTCATGATGTGGAGCATTCTCATTGCTAGCAATACTTAGCCTTGTTTCTTTGGGTTGGGTGATACAGGTTCTCAGACAAATATGCTGTCTTTGGTTGTGGCAAAAGATTCATTAGTCTGAAGCATGCAAAGAAGATAGAGCTGGAATTTTGCACTGAAGATAGAGCTGGGACTTTCTATCATTTCAACTTCCACTGTGAGCCACAAACAGCAGTGCATCCTGGGGGAATGGCTCAATGGCTTGCTCTCCTGCCTGAAGTAAGAAAGAAGCTTTGAATGTTGAGGAGTAGGCATTTGGCCTATGGTAGTTTTGGTTGATTCCAAGTTTAAAAAAAAATAAATAATAACGTGTAAAGATTCTTTTTCCAGATCTTTTTGAGTTCTGTCAGATTCAGTAATGTTTCCCATGACAAGGGTGTATCTTTAAGACCTATCACATAAGGGTACATCTAAGGATGTTTAAGTAGTCCAAATGTAGGAGAGAACATATTCATCTATGCACTGTATCTAAGGTCACAGTCAAGCTCATGTCTTGTAGCTTGAAAAAGAAAAATCCTGGCTTGGTTTTTCCATGATTTTTTTTTCAGAAGTTTTTCACAGCTTCACAGAGCCAAACACTGCAATGTGAAGACCCTGAAATATGAATGTAAGGGTAGAGAATTTGTTTCAAAATTACATCTTCTGCCTCCTGCAAGTAAAATTTTAAAACCTGGTATTACCTTGGTACTTTTAATGTGCTAAGATATATTCGCAGATACAGAGAATACAGCATCACAACTGTTTTCAATTTTTAATCTTGAACAGCATTCAGGATGCGTTATACATTTAGCAGTAATTATCCCAGTCAATATCCTTGAGCTAACACAAATGTCTTGGAGGGAGATGGCTACAGGAAAAAATGAACTTTTTATGGAAATTTATTATTCAAAATATAATCTAGTGCAGTGTTTACAGTGACAGGACTTTGTAGCAGTTATAGGCAGTCAATCTTTTCCCTTTCAGAAAGCCATTCAATAAATTACTGCACTGTTACTTATTTTCTTACAAGAGAAAATACATGTCAGCAGTGATGATTTTGTCCAAGATTCAAACAGAAGAAATATGTATACATATATTTTGAAGAAGAAGCTTTCATTCTTGCTGATGCATTGTAAGCTTTTTTGAAATATATTCTGATTGACCCATAAAATCATTGTTGTATATCCTGAGTAGTGTGGCTTACAAGTGAACTGAAGTTGAATAAGCTAATAAGTTTATACACATATATTAACTCCAGGGTATGAGGAATAAAGAAAGATGTACGTACATACTAATGACTTCTGTATTTCTTGATGGATAGTCCTGTTAGATGAAGGGTGTGGGGGAAGTTGTCAACTATTCCCTTTTCTTTTAATTTTCTCTGAGGGATATAAATAATACTAATGACAATGCTGAAACATTGCGAAAAAAACCCCAGTCTACTTAATCAAACCAAATTCAAAGTTTTGCACTCCTGAGACTTAAGGATAGAATAAAGACAATTCTTTAATAGTTTCTCAGACTGGGAAAGGGAGTGTAGTTTATTGGACAATGAAGTAAGGATGGAGACGACCTGTCATGTACTTTGGAAGAATTGAAGAGAGGCTTCCACATTATATGGAAAAAGTTTCAACAATCTTTCAGTGTAAATAAAACCAAATGTTTTCCTTGTTGGTTTTCTCCCCCTCTGCATTAAAAAAAAAAAACAAAACAAAAAAAGAATTCCCCAAAAGACACTGCAATTCAATTAAAACCTGCAGATTTTGCTGAGAATTAAAGATATAGCATATTTAATGTACCTGAAAGCCCAGAAAGAATGGATTTTGGAAACTGGCTTTATGGCTTTTTCATAGGTTGCTTTTATTGTGCCAGGTTTTGAAAATTTTGAGCCATTTTATCATAAACCAATTTCAAAGGAACAAGTAAAACAATCTCATGAGCAGGGCATCTTTACAAAGCAGCATTACCCAGAGTAGGACATTAACAGCTGTTTGATGTTCATCACTGTAACTTATGGACACTAGCTGAGTGGTATGTCAACAAAATAAGGTTTCATTCAGCTAAAGGTTTTTTCACTGGTTTTAAAACTTGATTTTTCTGTGTTAGCTGGAAAATCATGGTTTGGCAGTGTGGGGGCCTGTGTAAAGCTGTAGAAATTTCTTCCTTTAAATGAGAATCTAAATTGCTACCTGTTCAATCAAAATGAAATAGAAGCGGTCAAAAGATCTCCTGGTCTATAATGGTGTTTCCCAAATGTTGGAAAGTTAAATTAAACTTTCAGAGGAATATGTGCTTTCACAGTAAATGTGCTGTTAGAAGCTTTGTCTTGAGACTTGTTTAAATATAATGGTTACTAGAGAGTGGAAGGCTGTTTAGATAGTTGTCTTGGGTTGGTTTAAGTGGACTTGCATGTACGTGCAAGGTGAATGGAAATAAGCCATTCTAAATTTAAATGTGAATCTGTATAGAAATTTAAGTGAAACCACTCTCACTTTTGTAAGCAGTACTTAGAAATTTCTATGTCTTCTTCCTTTTGGTTCCCATTCTCCCTGCATGTGTAGCCTTTTGAACCATTTTCCAACTGTGATCCCTGTCATTTTTTTTTTTTTAAGTGCAGCTGAAGCTTCTTCTTGGTGTAAGCTATGATGACATTACATGATAGGTGGCAAAATCTTTACATCTATAAACTAAGTTGCAGATCTCTAATCATATCATTACTGCTCTAATCCTCACGTACGCAGCAACACACTTGCTGCAGTCATGTAGGCAAACTCCCGGTACTGGAAGGACACACAGTTAGAGGGCCATAAATTAAATGTTTATTCTTTCTGACAGCATTTAGAGAATTATCCCCACGTCATAGACAAGTGTCAAAGCTTGCTCTTCTCCCAAGTGAATCTTCTCTTAGCAGAAGTGTTAATGTGATGATGTTATGCAAACCTAACACATTTGCTACCCATTTCCACAGCCATGTGTAGGTGCATCAGGGAGTACATTTTTACACTAAACACTGTTTATGCTGTGATGTATCTAAAAGGAGCTCTTTATTTACTGTTTATTATGGGCCCCAGTCAAATATAAACAGTCCATTTGGCTTAGCTTGAAAAAAATTTCTACCCCAGTTTGTAGAGTATAATGCTACAAAATAGAGCTGCTCTACTCAGCAGACTGTGGATCTTACATGTACAGAAAACAGTCATGACTTTAATTGTGTAATTAAATTTCAAGAAAGAGCCCTTTACAAGTGAGAAACAAATATTTCTAACACCCAGACTGTCACTGCTGCTAGCAGCTTTTTTTGTTTGCCTATTAGTGACAGCTTCCAAATGTCGATTCTTGCGCACACTGACTTATCCCTGTTTACCCACTCTCTCACCTTTCCCATCTTTCACATATCAAGTATTTTACTTTCTAATGAAAAGGAGATGAAACAATTGCAATACAGAGGTAAGATCATTGCCAGGCAGTTTGTTGTGTGTGTTTATTTTATGAATGGCATGCATGGTTACTGTGTAGAGGCTACTATTGATTCTCTGGCTTCCTCCTTGTTATTCTTTCTGCTCTGATTTTTTCCTGCTATTGGTAGCCACATGTCTTCCAGTTTTGTCAGATTTATAGTTAAGTGTTGATGACACTTGGAGCAAACTGCTGTGAGAAGAAAGGAGGTGCAATACACCTTTGTAGGAGTTGCCAGCACACTGTTTTGACAGCTAGAATAACCGTATCCTGAGGAATGTCTCTTGGCTATCTGTGTGACCCTAGTTTCAACCATGTGCAGTTGGTGCTAACCTCACGCCTGCCAAGGCACACTGTGACTGACTGTCATACTTAACCTGAGGTGTTTTGGAAAGGGAAGTGCAAACCTTGCTCCACAAACCTGACTACAGTCAGACAGGAAGAAATGCAAGGCCATTTTTGAAATCTGCTATCCTTGTACATGGGCAAGGTGAAGGAAACCCAAAGTCTAATTCAGTATAATTTTTGTAGATGAAAAATTGGGCATGAGCTGACAATGTGTGCTTGTAGCCTGGAAAGCCAACCATATCCTGGGCTGCATCAAAGGAAGTGGGGCCAGCAGATCAAGGGAGGTGATTCTCCTCCTCTACTCTGCTCTTATGAGACCCACCTGGTATGCTGCCTCCAGCTCTGGGGTCCCCAGTACAGTAAAGGCATTGACTTGTCAGATTGGGTCCAGAGGAGGGCCACAGGTCAGAAGGCTGAACATCTCTCCTGTGAGGAAAGGCTGAGAGAGTTGGGTTGTTCAGTCTGGAGAAGAGAAGGCTCCTGGGAATGCCTTATTGTGGGGTTTCAGTACTTGAAGGGGGCTGGTAGGAAAGACTGGAACATACTTTTTAGTAGTGCCTGTTGTGATAGGAAAAGGAGTAATGATTTTAAACTAAAAAAGGGTTGATTCAGACTAGATATAAGGAAGATTGTTTTTTCGAGAGTGGTGAAACATTAGAACACGTTTTCTGGAGAGGTGGTAGATGCCCCATCCCTGGAAGTGTTCAAGATTACATTGGACAGGGCTCTGAGAAACCTGATCTAGCTGAGGATGTCCCTGCTCATTGCAGGGGGGTTGGACTATATTACCTTTAAAGGTCCCTTCCAACCTAAGCCATTTTGTGTTTCTTCTATGATTCTAATTAAATTGGCAAGGTTTGCTATTTGTCCATCTGAATTGCTCCCATCCAGACTCTCCAAATTAAAATGCTGTTTTTCATCCAGCCACCCTTTTCAAAAAATTCGTGCCAATCAGTTGTGGAGCAGCAGCACTACCATGTGATATAGACAAAACCATTCTTCTAAGAATTAAATGCAACTCTGTATTACTTCATGTTTTCCTTGATGTCCTGGTTTCAGCTGGGATAGAGTTAATTTTCTTCTTAGTAGATAGTACAGTGCTGTGTTTTGGATTTGGTGTGAGAACAATGCTGACAGCACGTGGATGGGTTTGGTTGTTGCTGGATGATGTTTATACCAAGTCAAGGACTTTTCAGTTTCTTGGGCCCTGCCAGCGAGAGGGCTGGAGGGGCATGGGGCACTGGGAAGGGACACAGCTGGGACAGGTGACCTAAACTAGCCAAAGAGATATTCCATGCCATGGGACGTCACGCTGAATATATAAGCTGGGGGGGCAAGAAGGAACTGGTGAACATGCAGCATTATGGTGTTTGTCTTCCCAAGTAACTGTTATGCATGATGGAGCCTGGCTTTCCTGGGGATGGCTGAACACCTGTCCGCTGAAGGGAAGCAGTGAATGAATTCCTTGTTTTGCTTTGCTTGTGGGCACGGCTTTTGCTTTACTTATTAAATTGTTCTTATCTCAACCCTGGAGTTTTACATTCCTTTCTGATTCTCCTCCCCATCCCTCTGGGTGAGGGGGAGTGGGGGATCATCTGCGTGGTGCTTGGTTACCAGCTGGGGTTAAACCACGACACGTGATGTGAACAAATCATATGTATTCTGCCAGTTTTGTAATGTGTGCACACAAACTACCTTTTTCTGAACAATGTGCCATTTTTTTAAGAAGTCTGTCCATTGACAACTTAAAACCAGAAGTATGATTTGAATTTAATGAATGTATATTGCTAGAAATACTCAGGGCTACTACCTCACCACTGTCTCACTTCTTTATTGATCCCGTTTATTATTATTATTACTATGTTTTCAGCTCCTGTTTTCTTCAGTGTCTTTGACTACAGTAATGAAATAAAGATTTCATAACTGTTTAACATAGTCACACAGATTGCATTAATCTTTTGAATATCTCAAAACTTCCTTATACAGATGGAAGAAAGACTAGTACTCTATAGTAGGAGAATCTCATTTGAATCCGATTGTACTAAATAGTTTGGTAGATGGCATTGTCAGAACTTTTTCCATATGTACAAAATGCATTGCAAAGCAATTATAACTCTGTACTAACAATATAACTAAACTAGTTTCTATTGAAAAAGAGCACTGATTTCTGCTATACTTTAAACATTATTTTTGGAATTATTTGGTAATTTTGGAGCAATTTGAAAATTGGAGTCTAAGAAAAAATAAGGTGTTGTAAAACCAAAATAAGTGTTGACATGGGAAGCATATTGCTATATTTGTATAAGTACTATTGGCAGATATTTTCTTATTAAGAATCACAAATCTCTGATGAGGAAGCTATATTGAAGGCTAAATTAAATCCTGATATGGTTATAACATCAATAGATGAAAACTTCCCTATCATCAATGACATTGTGTCATGTTCTAATTTAACTGGTATCTTAAAAATAGTGAAGACTCTTCTTGGGGCTTGTATAACTTCTGTTCAGCCTGCTGCAATCTTTTTTCCCCGTGTAGTTATTTCATTTGTCATGTATGTGCAAATAGCTTGCTCTGGTGTATCTATATCAAGTGAAACTCAAATTGTACTGGCACCACTGGGCTTAATTAATCTTCTTTCTTCTCTTTTAAAGAAGATGAAGAGCAGTAATATGGGAGATAAATATTGTGGAAGCAGATTTATTTCCCAAGTGAGAGAAAATAGACTAGCTATCTCTAAGGGAGGAGTTAAGTCTGTGGTCTGTAAAACTTGCAAGCGAGGTGATGGCCATGGACAAAATAAAAACAAGGTACAGGAGGAAAAATAGAAAAGCCAGGCTCAGTATAAAAATACTTAATTATACTTCTTTACTCCTGCCTAGTCAGAGCCTCTTTTTATAGTCATCAGTTTAATACAGGATGCAGAAGTGACAGTTATGCCAAGCAAGCAGAAAAAAGCAGAAAGGGGTGGAATCTTAACAAAATCTACATAGGTTGGATTGACTGAAGGGAAACCTGAAATGTGCTTTAGAATGTTACACTGTCCTAGGCAGCCTGTAGGAACTAGTAAGAGGAAAAACAATAGATAAAGTTGCACCATGGTCACTGCAGGGCTTGAATGAGAATCCATCACTTTGGGGTCATAGTGTCTTGCTTGTTTGGCATTCTGCTAGCCAGAACTTTATCATTTTAATCTATTCTAAACTAGTAGAGAAAGGAACTTCTCTGCAAACTTCTATATGATAGTTTTAGATTGTCTTGGGTTTGTATTTTAGATTTAATCAGAAGTCCACATTTTATAATAACTTCCTTATGTCTGTTGCTCTAATTTGCTGTTTCCTATGGGCAAGTGAAAAAACCATAGTTTTAATTTCCCTCTTTTAAAAATTAAGATTTAATGAAGCATATATTGTTAGTACTATAAAACTATACATGATGGAATTTTATTAGCTCATATGGTAATGCCCAGATTTTTTACCTTTTTTATAGAAAAGTATATATTTTTATGTATGTTGAAGGTTATACACTGGGTTAAAGGAGGAAGTGAAAGGTTGTTTCAAACAAAAAGGAAACATTTAGGTATTATGTATTTTGTGTGTAGGAGAATGGTAAAATGTGCTGGTAACACTTGAAAAGAATGAAATTCACATGTCATTATATCATCCAATGGATTCTAATGACAACAGAAAATGCACTCGTTGTGGGTTAACCCCAGCAGGGAGCCAAACCTCACCCAGCTGCTTGCTCAACACCACTGCAAACAGCAGCATGGGGGTGTGAATCGGAAGGGTGAAAGTGTGAAAACTCATAGGTTGAGAAAAAAGACACTTTAATAGGGAAAGAAAAAGCTCTGTGCACAAGCAAAGCAAAATAAGGAATTCATTCACTACTTCCCATGGGCAAGCAGGTGTTCAGCCATTTCCAGGAAAGCAGGGCTCCATCATGGGTAGCTTTTACTAGGGAAGACAAATGCTGTAACTCCAAATGTCCTGCCTACCTTTTTCTTCCCTGTGGCTTTTATTGTTGAGCATGACGTCATATGGTGTGGGATGTCCCTTAGGTCAGTTGTGTTCAGCTGTCCCAGCTGTGTCACCTTCCAGCTTCTTGTGCACCCCCAGCCTCCACACACCCCACTACTACTGGTGGGGTGGGGTGAGAAGTGGGAAGGGCTTTGATGGTGTGCAAGCACTGCTCAGCTGTAACTAGAACATCAGTGTGTTAACAACACTGTTTTGGTTGCAAATCCAAAACAAAGCACCACACTATGAAGAAAACTAATGCTGTTCCAGCCAAACACACTACAACACTTCTGTGTATTTTTCTTTTCACAGTTCTGGCAAATGTTATGCATTCAGGTCTTCAAGCTGCATACCCTGCGCTTTGATAGTGCACTGAAAATGGATCCTAAATGAGACCTTTAGGCCTCACCTAAATATGGGTATTGAATAGCAGTGATAAATTATAAAACTGAGGAGCCCACTTTGATTTGCAGGCAGTTATTAATACTTGTATGTAAATAGGAAAAGAACAAAAATCTGAGGAACAAAGCTTCTGTCGTCTGGAGGATCTGGTATGCCCAAGAACTTTTCATGGATGTGATTTGTTGAGTAGCCATAGACAATTACAACCACAAAGGACTTGGTTCAAAGTCATTTTATGTAAATGTGGGTGGGTGGGTGCTGAGGCTGGGGTTTTTTCTCTTTTTTTTCCCCTAGAGGCTTCTATCATCAGTTACACAGTGCAAACTGGATGAAGGATGCTGCCCTGGGGACACGCTGCACTAAGTTTGTCCAGCACAGTAACCAGGGTGATGCAGAATCAGACCTGCATACCTCAATGAGCAGAGTCTAAATCTGAAGATTAATGAACTTTGGCATTTACTATGGAAGCTTACAACTTTTCTCTGCTTCCTGTAATAGGCTGAATTAGAAGTGTGTATCCACGTAGCTAGAAGTGTTAGGGAAATTTCATTTCAGACCTGAATTTTACAGTTAAGTGTTATCCGTAATGTATGTGCCACAAGGTTCTCAGTGTCCAGTAAGCCCACACGTTCATAAATCTTCAGAACAATTCAGAACTGATCCCTTTTAGCCATCTTTGCTTTAATGAATCCTTAGGCTGTGAAATTCACCTAAATTGTGAGGACTAAGTTTATTTAAGAAGCTTTTTTAGTTTCTCCCCAGCAAACAAAATGTGATTGAAGTTTTTTAAAAGCTTTCCAAGACACTTCTCTAAGGGGCACATAGGAGAAGAAAAAAAAAATACCAAAAGTGAACTAAGTACACACTTGAAGTATTTTAGTGCCTAAAAATATATAAAATGGATATACTGTTCTCCACCAAGAATGGTTTTCAGGCTGCCTGATTGGTGGACTGTTCTGGTAGTGGAAATGGTTGATGTCTTGTATTCAGGATGCCTGAAGGGATATCTTGAAATTAGAGCTGATGCAGCCCTGAATAGCCAAGGATCTGTGAGGTCCACTGTGAAGCAAGACGTATGATCCAAATATAGCTTAAAGCCAAGTCTATTATTTTACCACACAGTGTCAAAAGGAAAAAAAATAAAACCACAAAGAAAATGATCGTAGTCATGTAAAAATTAAAACAGATGTATCGTTTTGTTCTAGTGACCCAAGGAGAGTACTAATGAGGCAAACTCTGAATAAGAATCACCAATAAAAACCTTTTTATAAGGTGATTGATTTAATTTGCCTATAGAACTTAGCTAGTAACCACACTATTAACACTTGAAATTCAAATTGTTCAACAAAATTTTTAAGCCCATACATGAGCTGCATGGCATTCTAAGGGACAAAGCTTGCCTGTAAGCTGCTTCTGGAATAGAAAAAGGTGAAAGCAGTTTTGGGCAAATATTGAATGGTTTTGTTCCATTGCTATTCTCACTGAAGAGAGAATCTTTGCTTGAATTCCAAGTTGCTGGTTAGTTAAAAAAATATGATTTCTTCCCAAATTCAGACAACATTTTTAAGTATACAGCTTTTTCTTTCACTAATGATATTTTCATTTTTTTTACTATTAGAATTACTTACACATTTTAAATAGTTAAAGAGGACCTTTAGCAGCCTAAATTGTGTACAGCTGTATTATTTTAGGTGCATGAGACACATGTCTTATAAAACTGTCTCTTATGTCTTAGGGCACCAAAATAGTCTGGTCAACTAGTACATGTAAATTTATGATATAGGTACTTACCTTAAGAAGATCAGAGATGTTGAAAAGCTGAAAATGAGCCTATTTGGGAAAAGGACCATATGAACATCTTAATAAGAATACTCAATAAACTGTAAGTATTATGATGAATATTAATTTTTGCCATTGATATTAAAGGGAGAAAAAGAACTTTAAATGGATTTAAGGGGAAATTCCAAATGAAAGAAAAACATACTAGTAAAGTGTGGAATATGACCTGTAATCTTCAGTGGTCATCCACATTGCTTTCCTTTTTGACAGTCCTTCCTCTTGCTTCTGCTTTGTTTTTATGCTGCAAACTCTTTAGAAAGAGGAATCTTAAGTTCACACCTGTCTCTATTTCTGCCACTGTATTTAAACAAAAAAAAAAAAAAAGAAAAGAAAAAGGAAAAACTGATATTAAGTTGCAATGCAAGTATGTATTTTATTATCTGAAGTGATTACTACCTTTAGAAGAAGGACTTATGTTACTAGAGAAACCAAAAGTTTAAGGCTGATTTTTTTTGAAGACAACATTATTGAATTTCTCTGTGCTGAGGAACTGATCCATTAATCACTACTGTTAGTACATCATCTTTTTTTATAATAGTAATTCTACTGACTCAAATTAAGTATTTTGGGTATGCTGTTCTTGTACTGGAAACTTAGAGTGAGCCTGTTCCTTTATTTATCTGTTTATTGTCCCCCTTGCAGTGGACCAAAATTTTTCTAGACTGTGTAGGCATAAGACATTTGCTACCCTACTGTAGTGGGAAATTTAACTGGCGATTCTATCAGTTTAAGTAGGTATTACATTTGAAATATTCTTCCTTTAAATAACCAAATTATTCCAATTTTCATGCTTATAGTCATGTTGTACTGTTTGATTTCAAGATGTTAATTAATCTGTCAGAAATGTCAGACAGTGCTGCTGCCACCATTGTTTGCCAGCCTGTGTCTGTGCTGGGCTGCACGAATGCATGATTTGTAAGGAGGTGGGAGTTGTGGGGGAAGGTAGCGTGACTGCTTTGTGCATTGTGAATGGGACTTGTAATTTGTAATGTCAACTAATTTAATATTTGTAGATTTGACTCAGCAACTGATGAGGAGAGTGACGTGAAAGACAAATAATGGTGTTTACGTTCTTGTAGCTTCAACATTGCCGTCAGAGTCCCATGAGTTCAAGCGTATAGGATTATCTAACCTCAGAAGCTGGACTTCTTAACTATGTCAGTAAAAAAGAAGCGGTACAACCTCTCATTCATTTAAGAAGTGTTTAAAAAGGTGTTTTGTGTTTGCACAGCTTTGGTAATACAAGTTACCTTCAGGATAAATGAATGATTCTGTTGGAACTAAAAGCAAATGGGATCAAAGATGCCCTTTGCCTGCTTCCTCTTGCCATTTCTGTAACTCTTGCGGGGGTTTCTATTCCCACACTTCTGCTGATGTATCTACGTATTGCATTGCTTATTGAAATGAATTTGTGAAATGAAATGATATGTGTAGAAAGCAACAAGTATTTAGGTGGGTTTTTTTTAAACAGTTTTTGTTTCCCTTAACCTAGATCATTTCACAGATCTGGCTTAGGGAAGGGTTATACAGTTGTGTCAGTGTAACTGGCAGGAGAGAAGTGCAGGAGCAAACAGTTGACAGTGGGTGAGAGGTGGTAATGATTTAAACCAGACCTGCTGCTGAGAAGTCTCTAATGTAAGTCCTTGATGTAACCAGACTGCTGTATTCCAAAGAAGGGAAAATAAAAAATTTTGGAGATGATGTCAGTATTCAATAAAACTAGAATTTCATATTTATACAAGCTCAGTAGCAAACTGAGTTTAGTTAGCCTGAAATCCACTGAAGTCAATTGTATGGAGTAGTCAATAGATACTTTCTGCCTTTTTAGTATCAGATACTACATTATACCTTATGTGGTGTAAATGTGAACTGTGTTAAAGGACACTACCTCCCTTCTTCCACTCCTGCCTTTTGGCTGCATCTGCATGTCCATGTATTTCCCTTGAGTCAGATTCAGTTACAGAAATCTAGCCCACCACTAAAAGTATAAACCCAAACCAAAAAAACCCTACTTTTCCATTAGACTGAGTTGCTCAAGTGACTCATCCTGCAGCTGTGGATTATTATGGATGTTACATCTGATGCAAGGGACTGAAACAGCATCTGAGGCTGGGAAAGAGACCACCCTGGTCAGTGACAGCTCATGGTTTCTCCAGACTTGTCATGTTCTCCAAGAAGCCGTCTCACTCTCCTGCCCACTTCCCTCCCCTCCTGTCAGCATGAACATCTCTGCATGGCAATAATGTGGAGCTAAAGAACTGACCAGTGGTATTACTAGCCTGGATCAAGTTTACTAAATAGTGATTCAAACCCAGATATTGCCATAAGGGAAAGAATAGTGCAGAACAGGGTTTAGTGGCCAGGACTAAAGGGAGACTGCTTTTAACAACAGGGATGTTTGCTTAAAGTACGTGCAAAGCTTTGCATTTAGGATATGCTCTAAGGCATCTTAATCTAATCTCAAACACGCCTTGTGTACTCATGCTGCATCTTCCATTTCTGTCCTTTACATCTGGGGCATTATTCTTGTCATGTGATGATGGCAATCAAGTTCAGAGAAGTACTTGGTCAAAAACTAAATCCATGTTAAAAATGTCTTTTTTTGACCATATGACTTCTCAAATCACCTTGTTGCTTGATCAGGTGAATAGCAATGGAAACAGAAGAAACTCTGGTTGTGGTAGCCCTGATTTTAGACAGCTACTGTATTTCATCCTTAAACGTAGCTACCGTGGGCTGATACAAGTAAGAAGCAATGCAAATCTGGTGCTTCCCTGATGTCCCAAGTGAGAACAGCCCTATGATGTTAGTACTTTCATTAGGGAGAGAAAGAAAGTCTTGACTAGTTTTTTCCCTTTTAGTATTTCTTTTTTTTAGACACAATTTTAGTCCTGTATTGCTGATAGGTGATAATAAAACTGGAACAATGTTAATCATCCTTGTGCTATTTCCAAGACTAACACGGTGGAAAAAAATCAGTGATCAGAATCTACATTAGTGGAAGAAATATTTTTTCTCCCTGGTATGATTTCTTTCTGCAGCCAAGGATAGGGCATAGAAATGGGTTTCCTGATAACAAAGACGATCAAAAGAATGATTCTATTGTAATTGCAGCTGTGAAAAGCTAGTTGTCTATTACAAAAAGGAGGCTTTGTGTTTCTTAATTGTTTGAATTATTTCTGGATAAATTTGTGCAACTCATTTTGGAGGGTAGATGAACTTGTAAATTGGCTGTGAAAATATTCAGTTTGAGCTTTCAGCATGCCACGTGCTTATAAATTCTCTTGCCTTTTCGATCTGCCAAAAAGTTTCAGACCCTCTGAGAGAAAAAAAAAAATGCATATATATAAAAGTATAATTCCTTTTACTACCACCAATTAAAGACTTTTTGTATCAGGACAATGAATCTGAAGATCCTTACCTTTCTGTATCATGATGATGCAAGGCTTTTTCAAGGAAAAGCCTCCAAAGAATGAGGAGTTCAGACTCTGGGCCTGGCGGCCACAGCCAAAAGCATAGTTCATACTCTGGTTCAGAAATTCTTGGTGGCTGAGAAAGATGGTAGTGTGTTGTCTTTGGTGGAATATATGACTGTGGCTGGTAGGTGTTCCTAACAGTCCCAGAGGGCTGAGGAAGGCTTCCCCTTAGCCAGCAGATCATCATTTTGCTGTCTGTAGGCTGATGCATTTCATTGCCTTTCCTTTTCTCTCTCTTAATGCTTCTCCTGAGATTTTCCTGTCCTATTTTTACAGAAGGCAGAAATACACAACCGAGTTTGGTGAGAATGGACCATGTGCATGTTGCAGTTCGAAGGCTGAGGTGGCATTGCAGATTGGATTCAGGGTCAAGGGCAAATTAGAAGTAGAAAAGAGCTCCCTATTTAAGAAAATACCATTTACCCCCAGAGCTCCAAGGCAAGGCTGTTTTAACAATGCTAGGGACCCTGACAGGGATCAGTTTTTCCCACGACATGTACCTTGACGTGTCCTGCACTGGTCTAGCTGCACACTGACTGATCGGCCTGGGCAATACTTTCAAACCTGGGGTTAGAGAGTGTGAATGTTTTTTTTCAGAGAAACATCAAAAATAACAAGTTGTATTTAAAAACCTCTACTTGAAATTCTTCCTTTGATCCAAACTGACACATTTTGTTTTGTAGGTGTAAGATCGCATTTTAACCTGTGTTTTAAATTTCTTTCCTATTTTAAACAAAAATGACTCTTTGAAGCAAAACATGTAAGAATGTGTTTTTATTTGAAATTGCACTCATTCAGAAAATTTTGATAGTAAAAATGTTATACCTATATTTAATTTTTTCCCCCACTGAAACTGTTGCCTAAAATAAATCCAAGTTAATGATTAATTTGAGGTCTCTGAAGCTCTGTTTTTTCAGCAAAATTCATGATTTTCTGCAATTCTCTATACTGTTCCTTAGGTAATTCATGTAGCACAAATATGTAATTGTAGAAAAGCAGGCTGGTCTCCAGTGTGTTTCATCCTTGTTCCAGGAAGAAATGTTTGTGTAGGCATTTGTGGGAATGTAGCTGGGAAACTTCTCCCCCGGTTTCTTTCCTAAGTGATCTTGTGACCGGTTTTTCTTTATGGAGTGGTGAAAATAGGTTTTGTATGTGCAATCGTTAAAATAACAAAACTAAAACTTTCTTCTATGATTTGATGAATTGATTCACAATCAGTATAATGTGCAAGTAAAAATGTATTATGCTGATCTATCTTATAAGTTTATACATTTCTCTCACTGAGAGTTCTAGTCTTCATATTTTACTTTCTTCTGTTATAATCTAAACCAAACATTTTCAAAATATGAAAAATCTCCAATGCCTTTTTGGTGCTCTTTTAGTTACAGAATTGAATTGCATACTAATTTTACTGTCTGCTCCTGGACCTTCACTCAACAAACTCTGGTATCGCATTCCCAAATCTAGGATGTGAATAGATCTATTGAAGTTAATGGCAAGGAGTTTTTCAGAGTTGTTCGTTGTTGACCTGCCTTTGCTCCTGTACTAATTTCAGCTGAAGCAAAGTGAAACTATGCTAAGCATTTTTGGAAATCCTTCCTCTCAGAGGAAGCAAATAGGTAGGTTGAGATAGTAGTGTTTTCATAAAATTGCACATTAAAAAAAAAATAAAACCCTCATCTGCAAATTCCACTGAATATTTGGTTTTGTGACTCCCCTGAATGGAAGGATGAATAATAACTTCAGGATTTCGCCCTGTGTATTTTTTTTCTTTGATCTTACATTATTACATTCTGGTGATATTTATCCTTTTTTATTTTGGCTTCCTTTGGTAAATGAATATATCTGGAGCTTTTAAAAATTGCTTCAGTGGAGCTAGTAGAAAGGGAATTACACAAAACCATTCTCTCTCCCAAATAACAAACCCCATGAAAGAGCTAATTATTGTCATGATTGTGGGCATCCTCTGCATTAAGACTTTTCTGAACTCCCACGGTTCTAGACTGTCTTGGTTTCGGACCTCCCAAGTAAAAAATCTAGTGGAAATGCAATGTCAAAACACTTTTCCTTGATCTTTCTGAAAAGGACCTTTCTTGTTATAGTTTCAAGTTCCTCAATTGCAAATCTATTAATTACAAAACAGATAATTAGGTCTATATAAAAGCTACTAAAAAACCCAGACTTTGAAATCACCTCAAAACAGCAACAGACACTAGATCTCTTTGTATATTCACTAATGCTAGTAAAGAATTGTTACAAAGTATTCAAGCATAGTATTTATTTTTATCTGGAAAATAAAAAAAAGTATAATTCTATATATTGTCTTTTGGACACTTCATAGTGGCAGAAAGAATTTCTTTTTCTTTTTCTTTTTCTTTTTCTTTTTCTTTTTCTTTTTCTTTTTCTTTTTCTTTTTCTTTTTCTTTTTCTTTTTCTTTTTCTTTTTCTTTTTCTTTTTCTTTTTCTTTTTCTTTTTCTTTTTCTTTTTCTTTTTCTTTTTCTTTTTCTTTTTCTTTTTCTTTTCTTTTTCTTTTTCGGGAGGGGGTTGTTGTCTAAAATTGTAAGGACAGATTTTAAAAATTCCCAGAATGGCTGAAAATACCGCTGAAAAGAGGCTGCCTCTGTCTGTTGTACACCCTTCCCTTCAGGTGTTTGTACACATAGATGAGATCTGCCCTGAACCTTCTGCTCTCAGCTCTAAGCTTTCTCAGTCTTTTCTCACAGGACAGATACGCAATCATCTTCATGGCCCTTTGTGGGACTCCCTCCAGTATGTCCACGTCTCTCATACTGGGGAGCCCAGAACTGGACACAGGACTTCCAATGTGGCCTCACCATCTCCCTTCACCTGCTGCTGATACTTTGGTTAATGCAGCCCAGGACATCACTTGCCTTTTCTGCCACAGGGGATAATTGGTGGCTCACGTTCAACTTGGTGTCCACCAGGACTCCCAGGTCCTTTTCTCCAAGCTGCTTTCCAGATGGGTGGCCCTCTGCACACATTGGTACACAAGGTTGTTCCCCCCAAAAGAGTAAGACTTTGCGCTTCTCCTTGTTGAAATTAATGAGGTTCCTGTCAGCCCATTTCTCCAGAAGTTAAGGTCATCCAGCTTTGCATGGCTAATATGATCATTTTGCTCCTCCTCACCTAGTATAATATAAATGATGAGATTATGTTTGCTTCTCTTGAAGCCTGTCTCCAAATCAGAGTATATTTGTTCAGTCAGGATGAGTCTATTGGTCTGTAACCATGTATTTCTTTTTCTTAAGTCAGCTGTGGATATTTAAAGTAAAAAGTAGGTCTTGAGTTCTAATCCTTCTAATTCTAGGATATTTTGTATATTTATTGAAACTACGTATATATAACAGTTTGCAAAGGCAAATTGGCCTACTTTTGCTATGTCTGATATCTTTCTGTCTAATACATTCAATGTCATTAAATGTAAAACTCCATAAGAATAAGCAATAATGATTTTAAACAATCTCTTTCTGGGCAAATACTGGACTAATATCTAAATGATTGTATTCTAGATTACCATAAAGCCATGTGTGTCAGAACAAAGATAAAACCCTATTTCTGTTTTAAAATGGGAACAGTTTATCAGTGTTATGTGATAAATATTATAAGCCTCATTTATTGTATTTCCATGGCTCAACAAATTACATTACTTTTCTTATCCTGTTTTAACAGTCATTTTGAGAATAGGTGTAGTCATTTGCAGAACGAATAAAGGAATTAATTTTTCTGAAAGGTTTTGGTAAGAGTGTCTATTTCAAAACCTTGTATGGGGCTGTTTTGAAAATGTTCCTTCAATAATTTTATTCTGAAATGAAGTCCTAGACTTCTAAATTCACCTTAGTAATTGTGATAAAATAGTACTAAGCGGGCTTTTTAACCTTTGCTTCTAAGATACATGAAATGCTGGCTTATGGTTCAACATAAATAATGTTATTAGGAATTTATAGTAGTTACCACTGCTGGTGATACTGAAGTGAAAGTTTTTTAACACTGCAGTCTTTAACATGGCTAGACCACCACGACCCTCTGACCCCTCCTGTACAATCTTTAACCTTGCCAGAGGCCTAATATATTCAATAAAATTCCAAATAATGTAAGGAAAATGAAGTAATGAAAGTCTTTTCAATGGCTATCAACTCCTCTGTTCTTCTGTCTTACTCAGAGTTCATCTGTGTTAGTTTTTCCCCTGAACCCTGTTCCCAGACACTGTCAGGTGCTTCACTCCCTGTAAAAATCCTGTCTTATACATTCCAACATGGAGAATAATTCTTCAGTACATCAACACAGATAGATTATTTTTCCTCCTCTTCCCCCCCCCTTTTTTTTTGTTTTTGTCTTAAATGGATGTGATTTTCTACAGGATTTTGATTTTTGACTACACATTTCTGCCCATATTTCCAAGCTTTTATACCCATGAATCTGTATGTATAGTCACTGAGTTATTAATATGTATTTTTCTAAAACGTTGGAAAATAGCTATTTTCTCTCTAAAAAAACCAAACAACCCACCCCAAAAAACAACACCCAAACCCCCAAACCCCCAAAAATCGGGGGGGGGGGGGGGGGGGGGACACGGACGGACGGACGGGGACGCGGACGACGACACACAACCCAGCTTCTTTATGAGTAGAGCAAAAAACGATATTTTGAATTGTTATTCTGGATGAGCTTAATAGCTTGAGACACCAGAATGTTCAGTACGGAGTTGTTCTGAAGAGTGCCATCCAAGAATCACAGCCGTTCCCACAGCCCAGGCGGTAGTCAGCTGTTCCCACAGGGTGTATTAGCAAAACCTTTCCATGGCAGGGACGTCTGTAGATCAGATTTCAGTCCTCCAAAAGTTATCTGACACCATGGCTGCAAAACATCTTACATAACTGAGAGTGCATTTGCACGTATAGGGCTGTAATTTGTGTTTTCAGGAAAAGTACATAAAATCTCAATGCACAAAAACAACACACAGTGGCAAAAAAAATAGATGTATCTGAAAGGGGAACACCTTCCTGTGGCTTTCCTCTATCAAAATAAGGCTAAATCTAAACCGACCATGCAAAGATATGTAGTGTTTAGGTGAGGATCCAGAATATCAGTTGGTGCAGTTCTCACGGGTATGTACTGGCACCACAAGAACTGAAGGGTGGCTGGGGGGAGGATGAAGGCACTCTGGGCTATCTAAGAAAAAAGTTCTGGAAATAACACCAACACCTTCTCCTCCAGTTTTATATCAAACTTGCTGATCACAACTTATATCCTGTAGAATTTTAAAAAAGCTTTTCCTTGTTCAAATCTGGCTTCTTAACAATGCGTGACGTGTGACTCCAGTGACTATGACAGGCCAATTTCTGAATGGAGGTGAAAGGTAGTCATCTATCTGCTTTTGTAATGTACTTGTGTTGCCTAAACTCCTGAATTATTGAACTCTGATTTAGTGTTTAACTATATGTTAAACAAGCATGTGCACACAGTTTAGGTCAAGCTGACACACCTTCCCAATTCATCAAAACTGGTGAATGAAAGGACTTCCAATCAAGGGACTCAACACTGGGAAACTGGCAATGAAAAGAAACACCCTTATCTAAACTATGCAGAAAGAAGCTTCCAAGTAAGAAAGTTCTGACCATAAGAGGAGACAAGCTGATAAGGTGTTGCAATCCACAGAAAATTAGTTGAAAGTAGGACAAAGTTAATTGTGGTAATGGGAGATCATGACCTCCAACTCAAACAGCCTCTGCCCTGAAAGAGGGCAAAACCCCTCTTGGGGAGCATGTGTACCTAGTAAAAATCTTCAGTAGTGCTGTCTGAGGATGAGCACTAATTTGCATTAAAAGTGAGAAACTTGTAACCAATTCTGTGTGTGAATGAAAATGAGTATGTAATGTATTATGAATATGCAGGTACTCTGCTGTAAATAACGCACCTCAAGTAGCTGGGTGTACATGTTAGGAGGAAAGATCCCCCATGCACACAACACTGCAAGAAACCAATGTTGGCTTTCTAAACTGTCAGTTGTTAAATTTATTAATTTCTCAGAATTTATACACAAATTAGGTATGCTGTTTGTTTTTTTTTTTATCTAATGTAAGTCAAAGGAAGTCCATCAAATTAAACTAAAGTCTTACTTTTTTAAAGACTAAAGCCTTTATTAAAGTGAAGGCTTACTTATTTATCTTCACAGTCCTGTCCAAAATATATATTGCCTCCTGCATGCTTAGCTCATTAAAAAAAAAAAAAAGTATTAAGTAAAATTTATAACACATTACTAGACAAATTCTGTATCATGTCTGCATATTCTGCAGAATGCAGTATGAATTTGTCTTTATTTGTAAATGAGTTTCCATTCTGATATTACCTAAGTTCTCGGGGAATTTGTGTCACCTTGTAACTTGCCATTCCTTGTATCACATTGGTTTTTTTACTGCTGTTTGTTTTTCATTTTCAGTTTAAGCATCACTTATGGTAGGGAAGTGAAATGAAACATTCAGATCTGATAATTCAACAGACTTTGGGTCTGGATATATTAGGCTTGACACAAACCTAAAGCTTTATGTATTCCATAGTATGTCTAGGTCTGCCTTTGTTGTAAATGCCTGTCTGTAGAAGAATGAAGCTGCGTTAATTAGCATTGATAACATACAGCTGTGGTTGGCTTCAGAGGCAGCAGGTTGGCCAATGTAGATAAGGTGCAGGTGTGGCTGGTTCTGTTAAGGGGTTGAGAGCCAGTGAAGGGAGAGCAGCCGAGGAAGAAGAGGTGAGGGAGCAAGAAGCAAGAGAAGGGAGAGTGTGCCCTGAATGAGGTGAGATGAGGAGAAGGCAGCAGAGGGGCTGGTATGAAGAGTGTGTTGGTATGAGATGGGAAAAGAACTTGTTGCAGCTTGATAGTTTGGAGAGTGCTGTGACACCTGTCTTCCAGACATTTAATAATTTTGGACTGCAAGTGCTCTTCTGAAAATACAAAACAGTGAAAATGAAAATATGAACCACCATTACTACAGCAGTAGTAATTTGCAAAAAAATACACTGAAACAGTAAGTGTGAGTGGTATCCATTTCTGTATTGTGCTGTTGTTCTGAAACTTTGCAACAGCAAGAGAAATGTCCATCTTGCTTACAGTTTCTGTTCCAAATGTTTGAGCAGAAGATTCCAGCTAGCATGCTTATCTATCAGTTGCAAGCTGTTTTCCCTGCTTTTTCAGGTGCCAAAATTTCCAGCTGCCCAATATCCTATGGTGAAAATCTTCAACTTCCCCTGGCAGCTTTTATGAAACGGCGAACATTATCGTTATAAAAACCTTATAGCAGATCTTAAGCTGAAAATGCTGGAGACAATCTAAATCAACTGAATAAAAACTTAGGGGATGGCTGCTGGTTTGAGTATTCATGTTCTTTCTCATTTAAGGAGAATTCTTTTTTTCCTTAAAAGATCTGTGGTGGGTTTTTGTTTTTTTTTCCAGAGTTGGTAGAATTGCGAAGCCTCAATTGCACTGAGGATGTTTCACTTCAACGGCCCCAGGCTTGGCTGTATTTGTCTTTAGGAAAAGCGACAACAGAACCCAATGTGGTGTTGTTGGCTTCAGGAATGTTAGGAATTGGGGAATTTACCAAATTTCTCAACTCTAATAATAATAATAATAATGTAAACAACACCTGTAAAGACAAGGATACAAAATATGCATGGAGGGGTTGTTTGTTTCCTGTTTGGTTGGTTTCTGTTATTTCTAGGCTGCTTGCACAGGGGATTTCTCTCCAGTGGCTGAGCTCATCAGGTTTCTATGCACACAGAACTCCAATTCTGAGTCACTTATGAGCTATTTGAACTAAATAGAAATTGTTTTTTATTACTGACCAAGCAGAACTGTTTCCATTGTCAAATATGCAACATCTAATTGCAGAAAAGCTCTTTGTACTATGCTGTTTATGTGCTTAAACCCCGGCATTTTATTTTATTCTCTGTTACTCACTCTCTCACTTTGATTCTCAAATAACATTTTGAAACACATGAACTTTGGACATATGATGGCACTGTTGTGCCTAAACTAACTCTGATGATTACATGCCCCTTGCCACGTGTGGTTTTAAGAAAACTCCAAAAAGGAGTCTTTATAGATTTTTAAAGACAAGTTTTCCCAATAGTTCTTCTATTTTCACCTCATCAATGACTTCCAACCTCATTTATCAACAAATGGCTTGATCTCTTAATTTTTTAATATTTTCATTCATTTCAGGCACTGCTTTTTCTTATCTGTGTTTTCAAAAGTGTAGGATGAAGTATTTGATATATTTTTTCTTGTTTTTAATTGTTTGCTCTCAGCATAACTTATTTCTGATGACTCATGGAGGCCGATTCCAAAGCCAATATTCCTAAATTTGTTTTAGCAGAACTGTGGGCCTGCAAGTTTGTGTGTACAACCCAGTGAGTCTTTTGTAGCCCCTGGGGGCCCATAAAATTTTCATTCCATCACTCAAGAACGATAATAGAGGTATATCCTGCAGGAAGCCAGATAGAAGGTTTCCTGCCTCCTATACCGGATCAGTAAATGGGATGCAAAAGGTCAGGGGATCTGGGAAGGACAAGCGAAAGGAAGCTGTGCCTTTTCATTTTCTAGCTAGCTGAAGCTGGAAGAGTTTGAATGGATTGTTTTTGCTTCACAGTCCTTGTTTGAAAATAAAAGCCAGCTTAAAATAAAAAAGTTTGAGGATTAATGGCTCTCAGAAACTTTTGCTCGGTTCTTTGAGTCAGTTCATATGACTTCTGGTTTGCAGAGTCAATGGCAGTAACAGGCGGAGATGACTCAGTTTGCAGCAGTTTGCTGTTTGTTTTGCTCCGGAGAAACAAGAGGCAAGTATAAATAGTGCTTCTTCCCTCTTTAGTTCCTCATTAACTTCATGTAAAACTCTTTTTTTATATTATTATTTTTCTACTCGTGGAATACCCATCATCCTCTAGAAGCTTATCCTAGTGTTTTAGACATCTATAACTTTCCTGTGTTCCTCCTGTCCCTCCCTCATCACATGTAAAATTGCAGTATATGCCTACCTGGTAGGTTGTTGTGGAAAGTCCAGATCACTAGGATAACTTATATCTGTAACTACTGGAGTGTCATTGTCTGGCCAATGTGTTTTATCTGGTATCACATTGCTTGGCTGTAATATGACACAAACGATTACTCTTATAAAACTATCATGGAATTACAGAATGAGCCAGATATGAGTAACAGCTTCTCAGGAAGCAGTTAAAGTTACAGAGGACTACAAAGCAAACAAGAGTCAGCAATCTCATGATTCTGAAAGATGCCAGAGAACAGGAAGCATAAGTAGAAAAATGGCTTATAAGTGATCCTTCCACTCTTCCGAGCCAAGATACTGTGTCCATGTTTGAGAGCTGTGGTTAAAGGAAGGGAGACCAGCTGCAGGGTATCTAGATAAAAGGCACAGAAGTGATCACAGAGGAGGGATCACTTGTATTGAGTACAAAACAAAAATCTTTGCAGTTGTTTAGCAAAGGCTTACAGAAAAATATAAAACCCCCAGATTCTAGAAAAAGGAAAAGCTCTACATGTTTGGTTTCTGTGGTAGATTATAAACCAATTGGAAATATGGCACTCCCCTCTTGTCACCTGTAGTTTTTTGGTTGTGTCTGTATTCAGCCACTGCTGCCTGCTTGGCCCTCCAATTCTGGTTTCAACCAGGAATGACTGAAGTAGCTGTACATGTGTGATTCTCTGAGAAAAAGACCTGAAATGGAGGGAAAATTGCGTATCACCATCTTAACAACTGTGTCAACAATTCTCAATGAAGAACAAGGACTGATGCTTTTCAGAAACTGTTGTGACGAAAGACAGACAGTCCCCAACACACAATCCATTCAAGCAGGAGCTTGTGCTGGTCACTTTTATTCTGCAGCTGAGTGGAAAGAAGCAAAGGCAGCACACCTCAGTTGTTCCATCTGGAACATGGTGGAAAGTTCAGTTCCATCAAGTATAGTAATTCTTCCTATGTGTGAATCCATTTTCCACTTTCTTTCATTTTCTGTTTTACTTTTTCTTTTTATCCTCTAATATAGTGCAGTGTTTTAGGTAACCATGACCTTTATTAAAAGAGTAGCATGGCCTCTGTATGGCAGAGATCTGCTTTAATCTTTACTCCCTGAAATATTTTATTACAACAATGACTTCTATTTTGGATAGGAAATTCCCACCCTACAAAATAAAAACACAAAACACCTGTTGTTGAATTACACCACTTTCCTTGAGAATTTTTTTCTTTGTCATCTGTACATGTGCTGTTTCAGTGTGGTGTTAGATTTGCATATCTGTATTGTGGACAGGTTGTAGTCTTTATTTTAAGACTGTGTCTAAGCAGGGTGCACTAGATTCGTTTCTCAGAGATGTGCTGGCAACATTCCTAAATGCATTTCATTTGATATTTAATCTCCTGCAGTTCCTGTGAAATTGAAAGATTTTTGCTCTCTCCACTTATTTTCTTAGTGATACGAGTACCTTTTTCAATATGCTTCAAGCTTTTAGATTTCACTACGTGCAAAGAAGCTATTTTAGTATCCTGTTTAACCTCCTCTATGGAGGATAGCCCTTGCTTCTTAACACAGCCATATCGGTTTTAAGAGCAGCTTTTCTCACTTCTCCAGTTTTGCTTCAATTAACAAGCAATTTAATGGTGCAGAAATGGAAAAGTTAACTCTTCATTAAAGTTAACGCTCATCAAGTGAATTTCTTTTCCTAGGCTTCCCAGCCATGTCAGGTCAAGAGCTCCTCTGTAATACTTATTTTGATTTGACTTGTTTCCTTGTATTGTGTCTGAGCTCTGAGTAAGGCTTCAAAGTCACATTCACAGTATTTCTTTCCATTCAGGTTAAGCTCTGTGATAATCATTCTTAAATGTGTGGAAATGTAACTTTATCTCTCTGCAATGTTTTCTACTTACATGGTGAAAAAGAACACTAACGAGTTTCCTGTAGCTTTCAGAGATTAGTTATCATCTCAAAGCTTATCACTGGATACAAAGTGCCCAAACAATCTTGGCACAGTAGCCTCTATCTCTTTTTCTCAACAACCCAGAATTTCACAAAAAATGTAGTAGTGCAGTAAGAATTGTGAGGCTTTGGCCAAACAATATGAAAAAAAGGCCTTTTCTAATTCTTCCTAAACACGCTGGGATGCCAAGCCAGTATGGAACTGCTCAGTTCATTAAAAAATCTGAAGGAAAATATACCTGTAAGTATCAAGTTATTAAATCTTGTAGCCAAATATTTTTTTCCATTTGGGACCATCACATTGTACTATAACTGAGCTGTGTGGTTTTATTTTCAGCCTGGTTTCCCAAAGAACCAGTGCTTACGGGAATGAACTCTGTGCCTTTTGGTTCTTCATGCTAAGTTTTAAATCTGTTGGCCAATCTTAGGTAATTTATTAGGCAGGTAGTGAGAAAGACATGACATTTCTGCATTGCTATTTTTCGTCTCTGGTACCCCCTTTGGTTGCCATAACACATATCAGAAAATGCAATTTTTTTATTTTTTTTTTTTTTTTGGGGGGGGGAAGTATCTGTTCATTTATTTGGTATACTACCTGATCTTTTGCTCACTTGACAGAGAAATAATGACTACAATGTTCTATAATGACCATAACATTCCAAAGATAAGATTTTAGGCAAACAATGAGTTATTTTGGGGTGTCTGCACTAAAACAGACTTTTGAAAATCACAGTGTTCAGAGGGAACTGAATATCAGCCTTCTGATAGCCAGTCCTCAATAAATGTAACATTTAGAATTGCTAGAAACAATCTAAAAGTCTTAGCCAATGTTTGTAGAATATAATGCTGTAGAAATGTATAGAATTGATCCTTGTAACATTTTGCAAGCCTTTTTATAAAACAAGACTTCAGTGTTTTCAGTATTGCCAGAGCTGTTACCAGGCAGGAGTTCTCTCAGGCTTATTCTTTACCTTTCCTGTTTGCACTGTTAAATTGCTGACCCCGAGATATGAATGATTACAAAATTTTAGGATGGGTTTTGATTATTAATTTTAAGGACCTGTTCTGTCTTAAGTATCTTTCGTGAATGTTTTAGGCAATGCAAATAAGAGCAATAGGATTTAACATTGACTTACCTCTTACTACTTGACGATAGGAAATACTAGGGAATTATTCACAGCAGAATTAGCTCTTTAAAATTCCTAATTAGAGCCTTCTGAGTAAATTTGTAGTCTTTTTATATCTGATCAGTATCCATAATTTTATTCTGTAATTGTGAGGCTAGTTCTAAGATATACATTTTTAATGCAACTACTCTCCTTGTGCTAGATACTTAGTTAAATGTTTTACAAAGACTCAGAAAGGTGACTGGTTTTGATAATTTTTTTCAGGTTTTATACCTATAGTATTTTTTTCTAAATGCTATTTTTCTAGGTTTGTATAATGTAAAGAAATGAGTAGAAATCTCATGCATATTGCAAATTCTAATTTAAAAAGTGTCTTTTAACGAGTTTTGTAATCAGAGAGATAAAAGAAGAACCTCAAAATGCCATATTAATGTATTGCTCAGTAGTAGTCTTGCCTGTTTCAGTAAAAGAATAAAAATACTGCCTATTTTTCAATTAAGAGTGATTAGCTAAATAATATTAAAAGAATGGCTTAAATAATGGACAAAATGAATAATTTCTGCTGAAGTAGCTGAAGCTTGAATAAAAAGTCAGGCTAGTTGCAGTAGAGGACTTCTGACTAACATCTTGGTATTGTATCTGACACTTGCACATAATTATCCTGGAAACTCAACAATGTCACTGCACTAAATGAAATTTATAAACTGCAGAGTAGATATAGGTCTATGATCTGATAAGTTCATGGAGGTTTGGGGATTTAGTCTTTAAGGGACACCCAAAAAAGTATTGTGAAAACAACAATGAAACAAAGTGCAAGGCACTCTTAATGTTCAGTTAGAGATGCAGTCTGATGATAAATCTGACAGCTCCTGAAAGATGTGGAAGTATAATGGTTTAGTTTTGAGAGCTGAAATGACCGGAATGTGGTATTTAATAATGTTTCCTTAAAATTTGGCTCAAGCAATAAAAAAAATTCTTTCCTATTAAACATTTGTTTGTTTTTTGGTTTTGTTTTCTTTTTTTAATTTATGTTAATGTCATGTTCTAGAGCTTTGAGAACTTTGATCCACAGCACTGCTCTCTTTACCTCCACATTACTAGTCAGTCCTCCTCTTTGGATGGCATATCCAAGTCTGTAGTTTGAAGGCTACTTGTTTTGTCTTAATATGATACTTTTTTGGTTTTGTATTAGTAGTGTTCTCCAACTCTACTTCTTCCATGACTTGGCGAATGTCTTTATTGGCACTGTACACTCAGGGATTTTTTTTCTTAATATTGTTCATGTTGTGTTTTTCATATATTTCTCTATGCATGACATTTTTGCATTTTAATTATGAACTTGAGTGTTGAATGTTTTTTCTTGACTTACATTTTCAAATAATCTACTTAAATAGTACAGAACACACATTTTGTAAAAAAACAGACAAAATCCCAAACAACATTTTATTTTTCTTTTTGAAGTAAAATATGCTACTACATTGTTACAGATCTGCTAATAAGTTGGGATTAACTTCATTTGATTTTATAAAATCATTTTAATAGAAATATAGAGGAATAAGAAATATATTTTAATGAAACTAGTAGTTGCACGACAAAAGCTGCAATGAAATCCTCTATACAGCCCTGCATCAAGGCTAAAAGAATAGGTCAGGATCACCTAGTAGGAATAATTAGAACTTAGACAATAGACTCAAGATTCAAGATAATTGGATACAGTATTTACAGGTAGACTGGGAGACGACATTGAAATGTCAGAATGTAGAATTAATGGGAACTGGGGAGAGTCAACTGGAACAACTGCCAAGAAACCGTGAACTTTAGTAAAAGGTAATTCCGGCAGGGGGAGATTGCGACCACCGACTCATATACCACCTACCCAAATTGTACCCCAGACCCATTTATAGACTTTTCTAACCTTTACTGCACAGAATCGGATATGGGAGGAGGGTATGTTAATGATTTTCGGGGAATATTATTATTATGCATGAATATTTAATGAATATGAATAAGTTCTATATATGGTATATGATTTTGAAGCTTGGTGTGCGTTGATCGTGAGAGGACTCACTCTCGCACCCGGCCGTCAATAAAGAAGTGTCTGCTTATCTGCATCACATTGGTGTCGATAAGTTCTTCATTCCGAGATTTCGGTAACAACATTACATAGTGTGAACTACTGAAAACACATTTAAACCTAATTTTTGGCTTAGTCCTTTCTTAATAAGCAAAACTAACAGACATCTTCCAGTAAATTAATCCAGCCTCCCTAAACCAGGGTCCCTGCTTCAGCAGAATTCTCAAGTGTCTGCCTAATTCTAAGTGCTGACAATTCACATGTCCTCAGTTATACATCTTGTTATAGACCTACCTGGGTGAGGGGCCAGCTGAGGTCTTGCTGTCGAGTTTTGTCTAGTCTGTTAAAGGCAACAGAAGGGACTACAGTATATGGTTTCTTGAGAAGGAAAAATTCAAGTACCTGCTTGTTCCCCATACAGCATTGGCCAATTTACAGGCTTATGCATCAGAAAGATTTCTGCTTAGTCTTCTGCTTTGGATGATATGATATAAATATGCATTTTTAAATAAGCTGATAACAGTAATTTTGTGACTGAAGTGAACTGAAAAAAATTATGTTTACTTGGTTTAAGGTAATTTTGTAATTGATTATTATATGTTAAAATATTGTATTCCACTCTGCCACATTCACAAATTCTGTCGTTAAAACCTCTTGCAATTATTTATGCAAATATTTTAATAAAAAAAGTAAATTTTGTTAGTCAAATTGTTATTCAAGAACCACATTACCATTTTAACAATCATTTGTTACAGTCATGAATAACAAGCAGTTTAATCATATGGTGAGTTGGAATACTTACCTACTGTCTTACTTAGTGAACGTGTTTTGTTAGTGTTACTTGATATCTGATACTCCTCAGAAAAAATCAAAGCAAATCAAACTTCTGATTCTATTCTTTGTAAATTATTTGCCTTTCTGCTTCAAGCAAGCTAGCTCTATTCTTAATCTCAGAGTAACTACTGCATAAAAAAAAATAAACCACGAGGAGTCAATATGCTTTGTTGCATATTTGTGGTCACTCTCAAAATAATTTCTTGCAGAAGCATAACCATAATGAAATCCTACGCAATTGCTTACTAATGACTTCCCAGTAAAAACTTCTGGGAAGATCATAAGTGTAAAGGTTATTTCCAGCAAGTATTTCTTTATTTAAAGTTGACATAAGAGACTATTTTTCTTGTTTCCATCCTGCCTTTTTGGTGCATTTTGTTTGTTTGTTTTAACATGTTCTCTGGCTAAGAAAAAATGTTATAATTTTACAGACTGCAAGAAATTCATTTCAATGTGTAAAAGGGCCAGAAGGCCTACTATATATGTCTTAAGCCACACTTTTGTCTTCCTGTGAGTGATTAATGAGGCAGTGAGAGGTAGACTTTCTGCCCTAGCTCCTATGTACAGTGTATTCACCATTAGCAGGTGATTCTATGTAAACAAATCAATGGTTGTTGCAGTATTTACCTAGTCTTGTCCCTAAGCACTTGAAAAGAGGGCTGAGCATGTAGTTTCTGTTGTTTTCTGTGTTAGCCTGTTTCAGAATGATAGAAAAGTAAGCCAGGGAAGGACATTAAGAGGTCATGTAGTTCATGCCAGATGGCAGGATTAAGTATACTTAGGTCATACCACAGTATGTATAACCTTTTGCTAAAAAACTCAAAGAGAGATTTCGTAGTGCCTCTAGAATACCTATTGCTACATTTCAGGGAGGGAAAAATTCTCCATGCTATCTAACATAAATCTTTTTTATTAATAATTATGCTGATTCCTTCTCATTCTACTTCCAGGTACTTGGAAAACAATTGATTGTCCTTCTCTTAATGACAGCCACTTAGAAGATTGTTATCAATGTCCTTCCTTCCTCAGTCTTTTCTTTGATAGACTAAACAAAGTCCTTCAACTTCCTTAGAGGTCATTTTTCTAAAAGTCTAACTGTTCTTCTAATGTTTTCCATGGAATCTTTCCAATTTGCTCTTCTTTGTATTAAAATCCCAAATCTGGAATATAGACCTCAGTTGTTCTCTATAGCCCTATTACTTTACTACCAATTCTCAATTTTATTTTTGTCTGGTTTATTTCTTCTTATTTTTAAGTAAACAGAATTACTTAATTTCAATCAATTTGTGAATTTCATATTCTAAAAGATTAGTAGTATTCTATTAGCATACTTCCAGACTCTAAACTTGTTCCTCAAAGTGTTCTCTTTCTTTTGGTTTAGTAATCTCTTGACTTTGTTAGAACTGCAGCCGCGATTGACTACTAATTTTAAGACAAAATCTCCACTCTGTCTATGTGTATTTTTTAGTGAAGAAAGAAAAGGGAGAGAGTTACAGCTCTCTGAACTGCACAAAGTTGAACGTGGTGAACATCAAAGCAGCTGATAAGCTTTGTATGTCATGTTTGGAGGGTAAAGAGAGCAAAGATCTGTTTTGTAATTTTACTTTTGTGCTTCTGGTGTGTTAATAGTATTTAACTCATCCCATTTTCAATCCTAAGAGGAGTCTTGAGAAATGAAGATCGGGGTCCACAATATTCATATCTTCCATAATTTTATAAAGAATTTATTTTTATTTGGTTTTGCCAATATGAGTCTGAAAGCATAATTTTCAATATGTAAAGCATCCAGACTGAAAATTTTGACTTGAAAGATGAAAAGTCATCTTTGTTCCATATTTAAATGACAGTGTAGGGCTGTGTTAAGTTTGGGGTTTTTGCTGCTTGGTAAATACTTTTTCCTGCTTTTTAAAAGTTTTAATGTTTGTACACTTATTTTTCAGAGCACTGCTTTTGTTCACTAATTTTTTTGCTCTTAGTACTCATGGTGCAAAAGGTTAGACTATCAGAGCACACTGTTATACAAATTCTGGTGTCTAACTATAAAATCTAATATTAATTAACTTAAAATCAGAGTACTGAAATAATTTTCTCATGATCTGATCTCTGAGACTGATGAAGTACCATCATATTTGCATGAGATGTCACAGTTATCTTATGCAGCAGAGCTTTGTGGTATTTTACTTTCCTAACGTGGACTTTTCTGTGTCCTTCTCTGCCATATTGGCATATAGTAAACAAGTCAAGATCTGCTGAATGTATGTTCCCCTTTTTATTGGTAGATTTTCCATTACATTTATATTTCATATTTGGATTAATTTATTGTACTTAATGTTAGTTGCTTAGTGCTCACATCTGCATGTGAGCTAGTCCCTCCGGGCTAGATTTATAGTATCTGTAGAGAGTGGAGTGTTTGGCTGAGTCGAAGTAATTTGTCTAATCCTAAAGCAAATACCCAGAACGGGTTAAATGTCCAAACCTTAAAACTGCCCATCTTTCAAAATTAAGTGGGGTGAACCCTAACCATTTTTGGGTTTTGTATCTCTGGATTCACGTCATGTTATCTAATAGCTTATTTGTTGCATAGTCAGTGAATATATGTTCAGATTTCTCATTACAAGGGAAGAAATAACATGAGCCATATTCTGAAAACTAGTCCAAGGAAGGATTGTCACTATACCTGTCAAAGAGAAGGAACTCCCCTTTATCTTGTTGCTTTAAGGGGAATAGGAGAAGAAAGGGAAAGGGTAACAGGGAGATAAGCCTTAGTGAAAATCCCTTTACATTTTGACCCTGTTTTCCTCAGGCAAGGAAATATTGAAATTTGCATTTATACTGATTAATCAAATTATTCCACGTAAATCCCTGTTTAACCTCAAAGAATCCGTAGTGCTCTAAAGAAGTGCTGACACAAGCTGATTATAAGTAGTTTCTCAATATGTTGTCAAAGTAATTTTTGTATAGATATATCATCAAGACAATTTTTCCCAGCTTCCTTGCAACATCAGACAAATGTTTTTAAAATCATAGAATCATAAAATCATTTAGGTTGGAAAAGACCTTTGAGATCATCAAGCCCAACCATTAACCCAGCACTGCCAAGTCCATCGCTAAACCATGTCTTTAAGCACCACATCTATGTGTTTTTTAAACACCTCCAGGGATGGTGATTAAAGGCAAGGTAATCCTGCCTTGTTAGCATGTATCTTGCCTTGATAAAAGGGGTCCTGATAAACACTAGATATGTGATCACAACTATTTCTTCCATAAAGATTAGGTTTGTTTAATATGATTGTTCTTGGCAAATCAGTGGTTTTTGTTGTTCATCTCTTTTTAAAATTAATATGTTTAGGGGAATATGAAGCATACATTAGGGAATCTGGTTTTCTGGAATTGTTGTCAAGATTTGCATTATCATTCATTAGGCAGGCACTTGTTTACAGAGGCCTATAGCGAGCTGACTGCTCTACTGAATCTCCGCTCAACAATTAAAGTTTGGACTGAAGGTTCAACTGTCCAGACTGATTTCTTGTAGCAGTCTTATTGCCTAGCCCAATTGCTTCTTTTCACAGAGTAGCCAGTCATGCTGTCTTACACTGTTCAAGGAATGGGTGTTGGCTGAGCCTCTTTTTTTCTCTTCTTATTTAAATTATTCACAAGTATAATTTTTGGAATGTTAAGAGCAGAGTGAATTCTGGAGGACACCAGTTAATGGTCCTTTGTTATATGTAGATGTTGTAGAAAAACACGGTGTTAGCTTAAGTTTGACAAAGATAGCTTTTTGCATCCTGGGTGCACTCTACAGTGATCTCCAGGAGAGAAAAGCCCTTTTGGATTTCCCAGATGTTGGGAAAGCCCTGTAAACTTCAGGGTTGTATTTTGAAATATATGCTATAAGAAGAACTTTTAAATATGAAATATGTAACAATTATTCCATAATTATTATTAAAAAATATTTCCAAGATAACGCACCTGTTGCAATCTCTTTAAATCTCTTCAGTGGGGAAAAAATAGCATACGCATATTGTGGTAAAAATATATTCACTGATGTGCCTTCTACTTTACCAATAAAATAAATATCTGGAAAAAAATGAGATCCCAGAATTGATAAATTAATCAAACATAAAAACAGTATGATAAGACAAGTGTTTCAGCCATAAATTGGAGAATTCACTGGAATCCCTGTGGAAAGATGTCTTTTCTCTCAAACTTGTGCAATACAAATTTAAAACCTTTCTACTGATATTTCACCCTCTTGAAAAAACTTACTAGGGGAAGGGATGCAAGTTATTAACTGGTAAACAATAGAATATGTAAACATTCTTAGTAATTTCTAAAAGCAATAGGATTCCAGGAAGGTAACATTAGCATCTGCTATATCAGTCTTATTGGTACATTAAACAAGTGGTTTTTTGCCCTTGGCTACTTAAAGCAAAACTGCCCAATTTTGTCAACTGCAAAATGAAATTGTCTATTTTTTTATTGATTCAGAAATTTAACAAAACTATGTATGCTTTTTAAAACTATCACAGACATCACAACTGTGTATTGAAATTTCACACATTACTTTTACATGAAGGTCTTCAGAGTTATGATTTATGATGTTTAACTTAGATGAAGTTTGCCGTGATTATTTCAGTAACCCCACTTTGTAGTCCAGCAAACTTGTTACTCAAGCTGTACCCAAGAGAAAGATTTCCGAGCAAAATGTAAAATGCTTGGAGGATTTGCTAGTGATTTCCCCCCCTATGTGGTCAGGTACTGTTTCCCTGAGAAAAGGACACAAGTCCACTATATGGAAGGTGTTGTTCAGTTTTGATTTATTTCTGAGGAGATTTGGACCATCCTTTTGCTCAGAAGAGAGCCCATGCCGTCAGGCTACAGACTCTTTGGGGGCCGTGAAGAAAGAAGAGGCATGGAAGTGATACAAAGAATGCCTCTTGGTTTCCACAGCTGCTGTTGCTCTATTTTTATATGAATAATAAAACTCTCAGGAACATAAAATGTCATTCTCCCTGCTGAGAAAATGTTTTAACTATAAAACTGAATTGATATACTTTGTCTTAGGCTCACAATATTTAGGGAGTCTTTCCTGTAAAATAGGACTCAAAGGAAGGGAACAAAAGGAGATTTTCTTTCAGTCTAACGTCATACACCTGGTAAATGAAAGAAAATCCAAATGGTAAGTTTGAGTCAGCAGAGGATGCTTTTGAAACAGTATCTGATACTGTTATCCTAATTTCCCTGCCAGTAGAATGTGTTTTATTCAGTCTGACCTTTTCACTTTCTATGAATTTTTTGCATTTCACTGAACTAGATATCAAAAATATGGAGACTCACTGCTTGGTATGAGGGAGCCCTGGAATCTAGTCCTGTGGTACCAACTGCTTGGTGGTTTATTCAAAGCAAAATAGAATCGTGCAGGGAAATTGATCTCCTAACAACAGTCTAAAGGCCTAATGACATGATGACTAGAGAACTCTCCTGGCATGTTGAAATTGTAGGTTTAAATGATTTGATGGACAAGTGGCACGAACACAGAAAACCAAACCTTCTTCTTGGTGAGCATCTTTCTTCTTAAGAGTGCAGAGGATCAAAATGCTGTCTCGTATCGGATCAAACCATTCAGTAGGGAGAGTTCAAAATGTCAAATTCAGAACCAAACAATTTCAGAACAGGAAAATAGAACAGAAAAATATTCAGGTCTCATTACCCTGCTACAAGGCAGCACAGATTGACCTGAAGTGCACCTTGCTTTTTCATAAGACTCAGAATAGTGACAGACCCACTTTCAGTCAGTCTGACTCAATCAGCTTTATTGTAAAATATTTTTCCCAAACATGAGGACAGGTCATGGAGGAAAACAAATGAACGTTAGAGAGAGATTTGGCCTCTTTATTTTGAATGCCACATGTTGTTCTAGCATTATTAATTATTTACTTCTCTGATTATAAAACTTCCTTTCTTCATGCCCACTGACACATCTCTCCATCCAGAAAGAAACCTGTCAGTATTTCAACAAACAAGAAATATTACATTTAAATACCTTCAGCTGTACAAGACATAGCCCAGCAGCCAGAAATAATGTATTGTTTCTATAATATACATTACTTTTTATTTGTGTCTTAAGGAGGAAAAATTAAGAAAGGATTATTACAGACACACTTTTCAACTCTAGTAAAAGGACCCTTTTAAGGGTTTATAAGATAACGAAAGGGAAGTAGCCTCTTCTCTGTTATTTGAAATATCTGTTACTGTTTGTTTGCTACTTAAATACTCACCCTTCCATGGAAAATTGTCCTCCTTTTCAGCAGTTTGCAGCCAGTATTCAGTCATCCAATTTCTATTAATGTCTCAAAAATGGAAATATTTTCAAGGTAGCTTTTTATACTGAATTAAAAGAATTAATACACAAATAGTATCATATAATGGTTTAGGTTGGGAAGGACCTTTGAAGATCTTTTAGTCCAACCCCCCTGGCAGAGACATCTTTCACTAGATCAGGTTGCTTAAAGCCCCATCCAATTCCAATGAAAATCTGAAAGTACTGCCTATTAGTGCATCCTAAGCCTGAGGGTGTGAGATGTTGACCACCTGCAACCTACCAGTTCTTCTGCCTTTTTCCTACCTGCTTGGGTCTGACTTCTGATCTGATAAACTATTAATAAGCAGGAACCAATCTGTTTCACTTTACTGGTGTCCACACTCTGAAACCTCTCTACTTTTGTTAATGGAAGCCTTGATTTGTTGAAAGTTGCACGGTTTTAGTGGCAATATGCTTCTCTGGGAGTTCAGAGATTGCTGTCTGGTAGTTTGAATGGGAAAGGAACCCACAGCTGCTGGCTGCTCCTTCCTGGCCTAAAGACGAGGTATGTCCCATGCATTCCTTACAAATGCACGTGGCATGACTTCCTTTCTGGGTGGAAGACAGCTCGGAAAGGATAGATACTCAATTATCACTAAAAAGGGTGTGACTGAACAAAAATTCTGATGTGCACTGAAAAAAATCCTCACTTTTCTCTCCAAACTAAATTGTGCAGTTTACTCTCTCCTTTGGGAGAGCAGCCAGAGAAAAGGGAGGTGTATCTCCCCCTCAGTCTTATCTCCCCGAAAGCCTTACCTTTTTTCACCCTTTCCCATTCCTCTTTCAGTTACTATTCCTGGCCATGGAAGAGGCAGAAGGAGAAAAGGCTTTTTGTGGGGAAGGCAAAAGATCAAGAAATAGGGAGGAGGAATATAAATCATGGGTGTAATTGTTCTGGGGATGGTGTTGAACTGTAGTGTGTGTACATTTTTTAATTCTTCCTCTCTGACCTACAACATTTTTCTTTACTGTCACCCATAAACTCAAGACAGATGTTTGAGTGTATATGCTCAAACAAGAAAATATGTACTTGATTCATTCTTATGACCTGCCCATGGACACTGATTAATATGAAATGGTATCTTATAATGAAATACAGCTGCAAAAGAAGTGTAAATAAGTAATGATAAATTAATATTTTCAATGTCTTTTTTTACTGTCTGCCTCTAAAAAAGTCAGATTCAAGACTGTAAAATGTGAACTAGTGAGTGATGAGAAAGAATGAAGAATTACTGGGAAGGCCATGCCATCAAAAGTTTCAGCTAACCAGCTTCAGAGGCAGAAATGTGTAAGAGCTGATCTCTGAAGACAATTGCATTTAATATTTGTGAAGCATATATCTAATACATATATTATGGTAATCCTTTAAAAATTGGTAATTCCATACTTATTGCAGAATGTGGATGGTATGTGTTGTAAACAACACATGGATCATCACTGAATGGTAATAAACCGAAGCGTTTCCAGCAGCATGCCTACTAGGTACTGAATGAAATGAAAGGTCCTGCGAGAAATAATGTTATACTATAAATGAAAGTCTTCAATTGCATGACATTAATTACCTTTAAGCTATGTTTTGCATAGAAAAGCTTGAATCAAGGCTGCCTGGGAAGCCTGAATTTTTGTTTTCTAATGTTTTGATGCTTGAATTGCCTTGAATATGTTGCAAGAATGCAAATACGTTTCATTACACTTACTAAAAAATTTAATCTGTAACTATGCTAACATCAGAGTTAAGGCTGTCACATGGAAATTGCTACCTCAGATTTATAAATGGGTTCTCCACGGAAGAGCGTACAAAAATAAAAGTAATTTCCAAATTAATCTTAACTCAGTGTTTTTGCTTAAGAATGGCTGTAGAAGCTACATATCTAGCTGTGTAAGTATTCTGATTACATATTAGTTTTAAATAATGTTTTGGGCTATAACTTTATAGGAAAACTAGAAGCCTGAATATTCACTGCTTATGTATGAAAAGGGGACAGGAACAGAAGCAAAGCAGCTAAAATTGGTAGTCACTGTGGTCTGTAGTCAGTGTCTCCTGTGGTGTGAATTGCCAGTACGATTTGGTTTACAGCAGAGGAAATAGGATAAGCAATGGTATTCAGTCAGAGATAGTTCTGCTATGCTAAGGTAGTGATTTGCTCACTGGGGAGAGATGAGAAGATTACAGCAGCAAGTGGAATTGGGGATTTATATTAATGTAGAATCCATACTGCACTACAAACTCAAAATTCATTGGACTGAGAATTGAGCATTTTCTCAAATTTTAGGAATTACCTCTTGTAAACAGTTTGCCTATGAAGTATTTTGATTATATTTAATGCTCTTGGTCTACTGAACCATGCCATCATATAAAATCAGTGTGACATACTGTGTAGCATCATTATAATACTGTCTAAGGCAGCTCAGATCTATCTTTGATAAAAAGCTACAATTATCATCCTGCTCAGCAACACCAGTGGTTGTAGTGGGTAATGTGAGAGCAAGAACACCTGATACTACAATTGTATTCACAAGAGTGGACCCTTAAGCAAATTGCTAACCCTGCAGTTTTTAAATCTTCACCAGAATAGATTTTACTGCATATTTGAGGCTACAACATACAAAGGGCTTGCAATCCATCTGTATACAGGCAGTACTGCAGTAAACTGCAAATATTTGTTTATTGTTATTTATTCTTAAGCTCTTTACAGCTCAGCTTCATTATAAAGTATCAGTTTGTTTGACCCGATACCCGCAGCAAGCCTATAATCTAAGCGGCACATTTTCTTTCAAAAGATTTCTTTCAAGATCTTCTAATCTAGCGTGGCAGCTTTTGGTACAGCCAGAATCCTGTGTTTAGATTGAGTATGTTTGCAGATAAAGTATTTTCTCAGCTTCTTAGTTTTCTATAATCAGGCTATTAGATGAACTCATTTGCTTAGTGTTGGAATATTAAATATTTCTACATCTGTTGTTCATATGTGCACATGAAGCCTTTTTTCTGTTATGGAAAGTAGCCATGAGTTCTCCCTTTCTCTTATGCTTTCTCTCCCTCCCCTCACTTTACATATGTTATGTATGTGAATATTTGGCAGAATGAGCCTAAAAACCATGTCAATGGAAAAAAGTGTTCCATTCCAAAGATATACAAAGTAGTACTATTATTTCGCAGGGAGGAAAACTTGAGGCTTCCTTCAGAAAAGAACCGTGAGTGCCTTACACAGCAGGAAGACTTATTTATTCTCACTGCTTTGCATTTAGAGACAGGTAATGGCTCCAGGTAAAACCTGTGACCCATCATTATAATATTTTTCCAGTTCTACAGTTGTTGCAAGGAGTTTTATTAATTCATATTATATATAAAACCATGCCTTTATCCTTGTGCCTCTCCCCTCCTTATATTTTCTATTTTGCTGGATTCTGTACATTAATTCTGCAGAAAGCCCTAGTTGTCAGTGCTTCTAGGGGCAGAGGGGCAACTGTATGATATCAGTACTTAAAAATACCCAACAAAACAAACAGAAGAACCTGTAACATTTTCAGAAACAGAGGTGGAAAGGATCCTTTGGGTGACTTGTGCTACTTAGCCAAACAGCAAACTATGGATTGAAACATGAATGTGGTCTAGATCCTAATTAGATAGTTCCTCCTATACTTGCTCTCTAGAAAACGAGCAATAAAATCAATACAGTAGTTTGAACACTATTTGTTTCTATATTACATTTGTTTTACCCCTCAAAAACAATAAATCTATCTTTCCAGCTTTTAGCATGCCACCAAGTTTTGACACAACTGAACTGAGCTGACTGGAAAGCAAACATTTTAATGCATGACAGGGGGGCTTACATAAAACTAAGATATTTGACTGCTATGCATGTGTTACTGGTTTGTTGGAGGTGATTGAAAACAGAGACTCTTTAAATGTCAAGAGTCAAAGGCTTTACATATTACAGTTAGCAGCCCAGTCAGATGACAGGGATGCTTTTCATCTGACAGGTCTCTAGACAGGAATGTTCTGTCACCCACAGTTACAAGCAGGTGAGTGCTGGAGGGTATAGATGATCTGCAGCCTTTGATACAGAAGGACTTGCTGATATGACTAGTCAGAAGCCATGAAAAATTAGCAGCAGGATACTTTATAGAAAACTCTGTTACAGAGTTTTCTGTTTCATCTATGGCCCAGGCTCTGGGCCTAAACGTGCACTTGCAAATGTGAGATCAAGTTATAGTATTACTTTTTTGCACTTGTAGGATCATGGACTGACACAAAAACTAGGAGAGTTATCTGTGGCTGGTGGTAATGGACACTATGTAGGGTAAGGATTGTAAAAGGAGCAAGTTCAGCTGTGAATGGTGTACTCAGTGCAAGTAGTTGAGGTCTCCAGTAGCAGAGGAACCTAGTCTCATTCATTGCTGCTCATATCTGCTTTTCATTCTGTACACACATCAAATAACAAAAAAAATCCCTCCTTATGTGGCAACTTATAATGCCTAGAGAACCCATTTATGTCTTGGTGACTGACTGAGATACTCTTCAAGATGTTAGCTTTGATGTACTGTCTTTTGCAAATGAGTATTCTGGGGTGGAGTGCATGGCAGAGTCTATGAGTAATGGGGATAGGTTTTAGTGTCTCTGTGTGTCTTCTAATCCTTATTATTGTAGTACTCAAATATTTTATGATCAGGAAATGGCCTAAAATCTGTGGCCCTTCAGCCTGACAAAAGTGTTCCCTCAGAGCACGCATTCCTGCTTAGACCTGCTAGATGTCCTGCTGTGGAAGATGCTGGCTATGTCCACACCATTAAACAAAAAAGAGGACCATGAGCTAATTTCTGATGCTTATTAGCTCTTACCCTGATAACTGGTAGCTGTAGCAAAATTTTATTGGAAATTGTTGCCTGAAGTAGTCCAGAGTAGGGTCAGGGGTGGGTTAACTACTAAGCCATATGGGTGGTAAGGGGATCAGTGTCTGAGCTTGTTCCCTGAGCCTTTATCTAGAAATGTAGGTATGTCCCTGGATTCTGTCAGGGGATATTGACAAGGATACTAGAACCTGACCTGATCTGACCTGTACATGCATATGAATGCTTTTTTGTTGCTTTTGTTTTACCATTTTCATGTTTTTAACTTTTAATAACTCAAGCCAAATGTAGGTAGCCAGCAAGCTATTACACATTCTTTCCACTTTTTTTGCTTTTAGACACAAATGTGCTTCCAGTATGAGCTAATACATTTAAAGTTTATGTATTCCTAAAATGAATATTTTTTCAATTATAAATTTGGCAAATATTGTCTAAAATATTTTTTAAATGGTGTGTACTGCAATATTCAAAATATTCAAAAAGATGAGCAATTTTTATGTTACCAGCAACTCATTTTGTAGCAGGAATAGCCTTGGTTTTGTTTGATTTTCGCTTGGCAAATATTTGGCAAGAAAGATGCATCTGGATACAGTCAGTTTGAAATTAACCCTTAGTAGCTGTATGGCCTAAGCATATCCCTATGAAACTTCCTATGAGATCTTTCTGGATGTTGACAAAAGGTAATAAAAAATTCCTGTACTGTATGTTACCCCTAAATCTTCATAGGAATACACGACACTATGAGAAACTTAAAGATATAATTAGAATATGAAATTAGATAAGAACATTAAAAGATAAAAATTTAATACAAGAAAAAGCACAAAGGCAAAGGATTAAGAAATCTTTTCACAAGTGCCTTCATGTTTTTCCTGTCCATGAATATATGGGAAAGGTAATACTCAAGAAAATGTGATTACTCAGATAAGAGAAGTTCTCTCCTTCAGCTCTAAACGTGGGATTACTACTTCAAGTCTAGATATAAACCATACTAATAATAATGTAACTATGATCAATTTATAACACAGCTTTCCACTGAAGTTGTAAAAACAAACCCAAAAGCACTAAGAACTTTTGTCTGTCTGCTTTGTCATTCTCAAAGTTCTAAAACTCTCAGAAATCATTTTAAATTTAAGAGTCAAAAAGATAATTTTGGCTTGTCTTTTAAAAAAAATTACTTCTGTTTCAGCACATTTTTTTGTTTATGTTGCATCTGTAATCTCTTCACTGACACTGGTGAACTGTTTTTTTGTGTTTATCCTTTTGAACTGAAAACTCAAACTCATTCACTTGCCTTCCAAGAGCTGAGCTTTTACCTATATATGGCAAAAGGTGTTAAGCTATCGATGAAAGACTAAGAGTTAATAACATCTGGAAATAGAAATTTGAGTATTATCAATGCTGTTTATGAAGGTACGAAGTGGACCAAATTGGAAATTCAGAAGTCAACTCGTAAAAGTATAGAATTCCAGTATGAAACCTAATTAACTGACTTGCAGCTTGCTTCAGAAAAAAAAAAAGTCTGTATGCATGTTTGATCTTCTGGCAAGTGCTGCAGTATTAGATTGCTTTGACCACTGTATGGAACTGGGGTAGCTGCATATAGCTATGTATAGGTACAAACACACCTGTATAGAAAGCTAAATGGAAAATTATCGCATCTCCATTAAAATAAATATTGGGGTTAGTTACTTTTCATAAAGATGAAGTTGTGTTCTGACATGACATTCAGATGTTAGAAGCAAAATCCAGGTCAGCTAGATAAATGCTGGAGTGCATGCCTTTTTTTTTTTTTTGTTGTTGTTGTTAAAAGTTTGACTAAAACAACCAATATATTTTGGGTTTTGAAACTCAGAGAAGAACTGATTTGATTCAAAGCCTGCTGTTTTCAATAGCAATGTCTCCAGTGAGCCCTATGGCTTGAAAGATGATTTGATATAAAAGTCCAGCTGAAGGAATTTTTACCAATATCAGGATAACACACAAAAAATATTTACTATTTCTTTCCAAAGCATTTTTTTGCATGTAAGACTTGATGGTATTCTTTAGGCAAGATTTTTATAAAAATAAGGAAATTGTTGAAACTTCATCCATTGCCTTTGTAGAACTAATCTTGAAGCTTATGTTGCCTTCTGTCAAGTTAACTTAGCAATGCTAAAGGTATTTCACATGCAAGAAATACTGGAAAGCAGACTAGCAGGAATGTTCTCTCTCTCATGAAATTTACCTGCAGAAGTTTTGTTTCCTACCTACTGTATTACAAAGTTAATCCGGGATTCATTTGTATTTAAATCAGTGTACCTAGCTCAAATCAGACAGAAAAAACAAGACCTTCCACAGCTTCTAGGCTACCTCTGAGATTTCTGTTCCATGGGTGCTGAACACAAATCCTAGATACTTGGTCTGATAGTCACAATTTACAACCAACAGGCTCTCATCTCTTCTGGTTCAAATCCAGTGTGACTTTATGGGTACAGCACCTGACCATTCATGTTCAGGAGAGCTGCTTTCTGCCACCAGCTCTGATGCTGTCTTACTTGGTGACTACAGCCAGCTGTGTGCTGTAGTATTCCCACCTATAGAAGAGAAATAAAAAAACTTAATTCCAAAGTGAAATAATTTCCTGCTACTATGTTTTTAGCTAAAAATGAACAGAATATTCTTTATTTTGGAAGCTTTCTTCCATAATTACAAGCGATAATTTTCAATAGCTGATGTAGATGTACCACTTCAGTTACTGAACATCTGTTTGAAACCTACAGGATTTAGTGGTTACTGAGGGGAATGGAAAATAAATGTAGACACTTGTGTATTAACAAAGCATGTGTAAAGTATTATAAAGTATATATAAATTTTTGCAGTCAAGTTTTCATTGACTCTGAACTGTTCCTCATACACATTTGGAAATGCAGGATGGTGCTTTTGAAAGTACTGAATACTCCACAGAAAAAAAATAATTTGCAGGATAGTAAATTATCATATTCACAAACTTCTTATTTCAGGAGGAAAACAGACAGTTTTCCAGAATTCTTTTGATAAAATCAAATATGCATTTTGAAACAGGTTTTGCGTAATTTCAAATGGCCCTATGGGTAATACAGGTTAGCTATCACAAAAACATGAAAACTTCCTCTCAGTCTCCCCTTCTTCACCTTCCCTTCTTTCCCCCCTGCTTCCAAGAAGATTCACTTTCTGTGTTAGATTACAGTAAAAATTGTAGAATATGTAGAATCATAGAATGCTTTGGGTTGGAAGGGCTTTTAAAGATAATTTAGTTCCAACACCCTGCTATGGGCAGGGACACCTTCCATCATACCAGGCTCCTCAAAGCCCCATCCAGTCTGGCCTTGAACATTTTCAGGGATTGGGCATCCACAACTTCTCTGGGCACTCTGTTCCAGTGTCTCTTCACCTTCACCGTAAGGAAATTCTTCCTAATATCTAATCTAAATCTGCCCTCTTTTAGTTTAAGACCATTGTCCCTTGCCCTATCACTGCACACACTTGTAAAAAGTCCCTCTCCAGGTTTCTTGCAGACCCCCGTTATGTAGCAGGGGCTGCTGTAAGGTCTCCTCAGAGACTTCTCCAGGCTGAACAACCCCAGCTCTCTCAGTCTGTCTTCATAGGAGAGGTGCTCCAGACCTCTGATCATTTCTGAGGCCCTCCTCTGGACCCAATCTAACAGGTCCATGTGTTTATTGTACTGGGGACCCCAGAGCTGGAGACAGCATGCAAGGTGGGGTCTTACCAGAGCAGAGGGAGAGAATCACCTCCCTTGAGCTGCCAGCCACGCTTCCTCTTTTGCAGCCCAGGAGACAGTGGGCTTTCTGGGCTGCAAGCACACATTGTAGGGCCATATTGACCTTTTTGTCCATCAACACCCTGAAGTCCTTCTCCTCAGGGCTGCTTTCAATCCATTCTCTGCCCAGCCTGTATTGGGGGTTGCCCTAACGCAGGTGCAGGGCTTTGTGTTTGGCCTTGTTGAACTTTACAAGCTTTGCTCCGGCACAGCTCTCAAGCCTGTCAAGGTCCCTCTGGATGGCTTTCCTTCCCTTCAATGTGTTGACTGCACCACACAGCTTGATGTTGTCGGCAAACTTGCTGAGGGTGCACTCGATTCCCACTGTCCATGTCATCAACAAAGATGTTGAACAGCACTGGTGCCAGTATATACATTGATCTGTTGACCACAACTCTTTGAGTGTAACCATCCAGTCATCTCCTTATCCACTAAGTGGTCCACCTGTCAAATCCATGTCTCCACTTTGGAGACATCCACAAGGATGTCATGCAGGACAGTGTCAAAAGCTTTGCACAATTCCATGTAGATGAAGTCAGTCACTCTTCCCTTATCCATCAGTGCCGTAACCTCTCCATAGAAGGCCTCAAATTTTTCAGGCATGACTTGCCCTTAGTAAAGACTTGTTAACTATCACCAATCACTTATTTCCCACGTGCCTTAGCATAGTTTCCAGAGGATCTGCTCCATGATCTTGCTGGGCCCTGAGGTGAGACAGACTGACTGGCTGGTAGTTTCCTCAGTCTTCCTTTTTTCCCTTTTTAAAATGGGAGTTACTTTTCCCAAAATAAGGGTTACACTTCCCCCATACAGAGGCTAAATGTGCATTTGTTTAACTATCTTATTTTTCCCAAGATTTAGGTTTTATCCACCAATGTGTTGACTGTGTGATGTATGGCTCTTAAAGTACAAGAGCATTATATGTTAGTATTAATGGTTTTCCTCTCAATGGAAAATACAAAGCAACTTTAGGAGCAGTAAGAACAGATGCAACACAAAAGGAAAGATTTTTAATTGTTTAAAGAGAAATTTAAATATGGTTTTAACTAAGGTTTTACATGAAGTTCTAAAAGTGTACAGGAACGTACTTTCTCATAACAGAAGGTAAATTGGTATGCCCATACCTATACCTGTAAATAGCTAGATAGCTCTTTTATTCATTTGATAGTAATGAATCTTCCATGTATGTCACAATTTTCCTTAGTGTGTTATTAGATATTTCATTAGGACAAATATTTCAACTAATTTGATTTTCTTAGAAGCAAAATTTTTGCAAGGGACTGTCACCATGTCTCAGAGTAGAGCCTATTGGATATAATTGAATGAGACCTACTTTTCTGCAAGCTTTGACAAGAACTGCCATGATATCAAATAATTATAGTCAATCACAGACACATCCATAAACTCTCTATTTGCCCCTGCTAAGCTCCAGTTCTAAGTGTACTCTTTGAGCTGAGATTATATGCAACCCCGCACTAGTATGATTCAAGACCAAGATTTTCTGCAGAAAAACTGAGAGAGTAAGCATCCAGGTTAAAAAAAAAAAAATATGAAAAAAAAGCTGCTCGATGGAAAGGATGGCATTGAACAGAGCAGAATAATTTGAGACTTTACAGACTAGAAGAATAAAAGGCACTAAGTCCTAGAAAACTGGACGCCCTACAGTGTATTTCTTTTTAACTGTATGAAGATCTGAAATGCTTCTCTAAGAAGTTTGGAAAATTTCATTTTTCCTGGACTGAAACCTTGGGTGGGGAGACATATGACATGACAACGGGGCAACCTCATCTTCTTGCTCTTTTGCCCTCTACCAGTATCAGCTTCCCTTACCAGCCTTAACAGTAACAATATTTTATTATTCTAGACAAATTTCCTATCTAGGTACATCCAAATACAGATGTACATGTCTCATTTTGTTTAGTACATTAATGATCTAACTAGTGGACGAAATTCTTTAAATCCCAGTTGTCACTATATTTGCTAGAGAGACCACTGAGAACTAGTATGTTTGCGAAGTAGAACGCAAAGTAGATTTTAACAAGCCTGTGGAGGTATCAAAGCAGTCCAGTTTTTATGTCACAGAGCTCACTACAAGCTATCTTGAGCATCCACACACCACAGTGCAGACGTGCCCTTAACTAATGTTTGTATGTATAATATACTTTGTTAACACATGTTGTGCTGTATGCCATAGCTAGAGCAATTCCATTTCATAACAACATTAATATCTGTTTTCATTCCACCTTGGAACATGACCAAAACCTTTTGGAACACTGCAGTAGACACAGATTTATCTGAATCAATGTTTATGTGTCAAAATGTGGCTGTCATTAGGGAATTGGCCTGACATGGGGAAACCCAGCTTCGATTACACTGTTCCGTATGAACCAGGATAGACCGTTTTCTTGCTAGAACATGCTGGATCAGGCAGACTAAGGATCTGAACCTCTAGTTCCTTTAATAATCAGTATAATCCTCCCTCTTTCATTAAACTTGCTATTTCTTTGCAAAGCATTTTCTCTTGACTAAAAAGCTCATTTGATGAAATGTCATACAGTGAAAATGTGTTCCAGCCAAAATTACTCACCATACTCATAGCTTAGCTTGCAAATATGGCAGCTTCCACTTTACAAATACAGAAATTCATTGTCAGGTGTCAGGTGATATGCACAGAATCATGATAAAACTCGGTGACAAAAGCTGGTTTAGGACTGAGATTTGCTTGTGCTTTATATACTAGACCACAGTGTTATACGGATGAGCTATGTACTTATTCAGACCTTCTGTTTTTCCATTTTGTAAGACATTAACAATGGAATGCATGAAATATGAAAACAATCAATACAAATAATAGAAATTATTACTTTAACTTCCCATATCAGAGGTATTACCATGATCACACGGAATGGGGTTGCTCACATAAGCCAAGGAACTCAAAAGCATGTGTGCCTCTCTCCTAAAGTAAGCCCTGAATTATATTTGGCAATAAAAGTCTTTCCTGAAGTTTGGATTCCTGGCCCAAAACCCACTCCTAGATTCAAGTGCCCAAGCTGTCCTTCTTATATATAGACTACAATCACTCTTCAGTTGGAAAGAGAAAAAAGACAGAGTAGGGATTAGGGATTTAGTAGGGATTAGATTTGTGGCTTGAGCACTCACTAAAAAAACAAGAACACCTTTATTGTATTCAGACTGGAGAGGTCTGGACCACAGTTCCCAGATCCCCAGTAAACCCAGAAACCACCAACCTGGAAGAGATACTAGGGGAATGCTGTCTTCATTTTCTCTGTTGATTGATACTGGACCACTACAGAAAGAAAATAATTGTTATGAAAGAGTAAGCAAGGAAAATGGAAAGGATGGCTTGCTTAAGTAAGAGAGGGTAGGAATTGGCAGTGTGAAAAATCCTGGGTTCTGCCTAAGCTTCTAATCATCTTTATTTAATTATAATTTTTTTAGTGCCTTGCTGCTGCAACAGGCTGTTAACCAATACAATTAACTTTTCTTCAGGAAAAAGCATTAAATAAAAGTTTAGTTGATTAAATACGCTTTCTCAATTATTGTGAAGAACAGATTTTTATTTTTTATCCCCAATACACTTTCCTGAAAAGAGTTCATCTTGCAGTGAAATATACCAGGAAGATGATCAGTTTGTTGTGCTTGGTTGCCCTACAGAAACCTCTGGGTCCTTTCAGCTGCTGTGAAAGTGCATAGTAACTGCTGGTCTTTTCTTGTTGGTATCTTCAGTCACACATAGAACCCAGCTTGGAGGAATTCTGAAATGGTACGTTGGATGATTTGCAAATGAGAACATTGACTTGCTGGTGGGGGGAAAAAAAAAAAAAAGAAAAGGAGTTTAATGAATGTTAGAAAACAGCTATATATTAGAAGGGTGAAATCTGCTTTGTTACGCCGGGTCAACTAGGGTCAGATATGTTACATATTTGGTAACTTTGGTCAGGACTAGATATCTCATTTAACCATTAGTGACACATTTCATCACACAAAAGCTGAGGTCTCTGATCTTTCTTAAACTGATCAAAGGGGTTCCATGTATAGGTACAAGTCTGGAAATGCATTTATTGTTGTTGATGCTTGCTTTCGTTATTTCAAAAGGAGGAACAAATTTCTTTATAAATACATATATATATATGTATTTATAAATATATATATACACACATATAAATAAATAAAAATAGAGACTTCTGATAAATAACTCACAGCTTCCTAAAGAGTTCATTAGAGGCAGTTATTCCTTAATCTAATTGATCGCAGCTTTAAAGATGTGGCTAATTTTGCTTCAGCAGCCTCTCTAAATGTAAGAAAATCAGGCTTGGTCTTGGTTTTGTCTGAGATATTTTTCTAAGTCTATGACACAGCACTAACAAAATGACGATAACTATCAGGTAAATTCCCGTGTGCTGGAGGACTACTGCTGTGCTGCATAATGCTGGGTGACAGTGGTGGTGCAGATGCAGGGGTGCTGCATCAGCAGCCAAGGGGCCATTTGTTCAACTTGCCCAAGCTTGCCTTATACACAATAGTATATATAATACTCAGTTCAGAAGTGCATGCCAGTCTTGCTGCAAATGCATGGTAAGGAGGCAGATGCCAAATGACACAATTCTGATGCTGGGGAAGGCGACTTATGTGCAAGACAAACTGGGTACGTAAAAGCCTAGAGCCAAAGGATTGAGACAACTCCTATGTGCAGTGATTTCTGAATGGGGTTCTACATGTTATTTATCAAAATCATCTGCAATGTCAGAATAAATTACCCTCATCATAAGAAAGCTTACAATCCACAAGTGAAGTGGATATAAGCTTGGAAAAGGAGGTTACCTTCCTTGGTGTGAATGAATGTGTTTATAAATGATGGTTAATGGTAGTTTTCCTCATTTACCTGCATATAGGCAGGTTTAATCGTCTGCTTCTTTGTTGTTTAGGCTTTTTGATCCCGACACTCTTTGTGTGTTTTCTTCTGGATACATACAAAAAGCTATTCTGTCCCCTGCTAATGGGCAGATAAGATTTTGGGTGGCATACCATCTTAGGCAAAAAAGGCTGGAATCTTATATGATGATTATAGTTACATTAACTACTATAATAACAATAATTACTTTACTTCAGGTGAAAATCTGTTCATGGACTTTTTGAAGATGGATTCCTTGAAAAATTGTTTGAAAACATTCTTTAAAATCGTAGTCTTCAGATTTGTTTCAATATTTTATTTTTATTTATCTTTCTTTTTCTTTTTGACAATTTATCTTTTTATTGTGTGTCTTCCATTAGTAGAATTGCAACACTGTGTTGTGTGTTGGTCTGAAAAGTCGTCCTAGGTAACATCAGCTTATTCATATTGGTGTTACATATTAATTTTTTACTACTGTCACAAATGCATTTTCTCTTAATATACGTAAATTTCCTTGTTTGGTAGAAATTTTACCCATTCACAGAATATCAGAAAGATAAAGCTTTTTCTTAGGCTATTTTCTGAACAGAATCTATAAGCATTGTTGAATTTGTTTCTTTTCATTGTTTAGTAATGAAATGGGTCTTTAATAATTCATAGGAGATTTTCAGGTACTATGTGCTGAGTAAAAATAAAAAATGTTGTGTACATACGTGTGCACAGTAATGCATGAGTTACACTCAGGTTTTTCCTTCAGAACTTAGAGAGTACACCCTGATGAGAAAGTGGAGGAAAAAAATCCATGTACTTAATGAATTTTTGAGTGAATATTTTTTAATTGTTCTTGTTTGTATTACAAATAGTTACATTTTTCAAACAGTGATTCCAAATGAGTAAGGCTTTTGATCCTTCCTCCCATGACATCCTCCTTGGCAAACTGATGAATTGTGGGCTAGACAAATCAACAGTGATGTAGAACAAAAACTGACTGAACTGCTGGGCTTAAAGTCTGAGATTTCTTGAGAGAAATCAACTCCTGCAAGTCCGCGGGATCTGATGATCTGCTTAATCTCTTTACCAGTATTCTCCAGGAGAAGGAAAGAGAATGCACACCTGTCAAAATGCAGCTGAGGCCACACTGGGGGAATGTGGCCAATACACTTGAGGGCAGGGCCACCATTCAGTGGACTGTGACGAGCTAGCAGAATGGGACAATGGTAATCTGATTAAATTCTGCAATGACAGATGAAGTCCTGTGTCCAAGAAAGACAACTTTAGCCCCAATCAAGTTTGGAATCCACTTTTGGCCTCTGCAATATACAAAAAGGATGTTGATCAACTGAATTTATAACTAATGGAAGCATTCTTTAGTGGCTTTTCCATGGACAGATACAGTTGGGGGCAAACAAAAAAAATAATATTTAGTTTTACTTATCATTAAAACACATAATAACATGAAGCTTACAGATAAAACAGAGACGTCTTAATTTATCTCAGTAGAATCCACAGTGAATAATATTAATTAATGAATTTATTAAATTCTTATGTATTTTATATATATGGAAATATTTTTCATACAGACAGTTCAAACACTTAGGTAAAGGCATCATTCCATATATCAGGACAATGGAAATGTATAGCCAGTGAATTCCTAAAAATGTTTTAATGAATCATTATCAAATATAATGAATCTTATCAAATAGGACACATTGGATCATTCTTGATCATTGAGAAACTTTCCATAGATTATTTTTACTGAAAGTCAGTTAAGTTTACAACATGACTTCCCAAATTGTTATATTGGCAAGTAAGGCAGTGAATGCTGTGACAGGTGCCAGAGCAAGTGGCTTGGGAGGAGGAGCTTCTCCTCATGTGATAACTCCTGTTCCCAGGAGCTACAAGAAAGGATCAGTTTTAGAGTACAGGATCTCAAGATCCATCTAAGCCGAGACTGAAGCCAGTTGTGTTGAATTACTCAAGCGAAGTACTTTTTCATGTCAGCCTGTCTCAGTGCATTTTCTGTTGAACGTATGATTTAGGGTTTCCTTTGGATGAATGTCCTTGGAATGATGTTTTCTCCCTAGTGGACTCAGCAAGCCTTCAAATTTAGATGACTGTGGGTGAACATACGGATATAATGGAACTGTGCCCTGTCCCAGAAAGGGACAGTTATTTCTTTGCTAAATAAGAATTTAAGTGCTTTATAATATGTAATTTCAGCACTGTTTTATAACCGTACACAGCTGAACAATAAATGTGGCCCTTTACTAACTTCAAATAAAGACCAGGCATGAAAGTAATAGATCAACCTTAGGAAAGTAGCATTTTAATCACTGACTTCTAACCGTGAGCTATGATTTAGACGTGACACCAGCTTAACCTAAGATATTAGAAGCAAGAAACATTACTTTCTTGTGAAAGGAAAGCGAAGTTTAATTTAATGGCAGTACATTTAAATTAACAATTCTCATTTAGGTGTCAAATTCCATTGTAAATATTCATTTTCTGGTGCTAGGCAATAGCAGCACTTTTATTTACTGTACACAATACTCAGTGCTGTACGATATTTAGTCTGATGTGTTTACATTCTCATAATGTGCCCCACTGATTTTCCAATAAATGGGAAATATCACCATCATGCAGCAGTCTCAGGAATAGACCTGCTCTAGAACTGACCTTCTGGATAGTCTACGTGCTGCTTAGAAGTGAATGTTTTCAGTTTTATAACTGTATTTTACTATAGCATTAGCAGGCTGTGGTAAGTATAGGTATTATCTGGATTGTTCTATTGGCTCAGCTTTGAAATGTAAATCCAATATTATTTTGTGAGGTTTAATTTTCTTTTTCTCAATTAACTTAATTTTCCATTTTCTCTAGATGTGTTTTATTACAGAGTATTTCAATATTGTAGTAAATATACTTGCCTTTCCCTAGTGGAACTAGTAACCTTGAGACAGTTGTGTCCAGGTTAGTCAGGCTAGACTAGTCAGTTAAGTGTCTGTAAATCAGCTATGGGAGGAACTTTTATTAGTGTTAGTGCTACATACTTCAGCAGCAAAGCTGGTTTAAAAAGCTCTGTCTGGGGCAATTTGTAACCTTGTGACAAGGATTGACCGTCTCCATCAGTAGGTCTGAGATACTTGGTTTGGGTGCCAGATAAACTAGATTCAGAAATGATTCAGAGGAATTGGATTTTTTAAAATATTATCAAGAGAACAGGATTTGTTTATCCTTTAGAAAAGAATACTGGAAACACACATGATAGGTCTTAAAATACATAAACCAGAACTTCATAGATGAAGGAAACAATTCTCCACAACCATAGTTCATAGAATAAGATATAATGAGCTTTAATTGTAGCAAGAGTGTATTAAATTGCACATTATGGAAAAAATTTAAACTGACAGAAGAGGAAGCACACATTGTTCTGTGGAGACTGCGGAAATTCCACCTCTGAATTTTTCAAGCAACTAGTTCAGACAAACATTTACCAAAGAAAGTTGACGTTTTGAAGAAAACTGCCTTCGGCAGAGATTTGGATTGAATGGCCTCTGTAAGATTTTCTTTAGCTTTTTTTTTGTTTGTTTGTTGTGTCCCCCCTGCCCTGCCCCTTTACAGTTCTGTGAGGATTCTGATACCGTGGTGGAGATTATTGTCACACTTAGAATTAATGTTCTGCCTCCTACCATTTAACTGCTTTCCTAATATTTCATGAAAGCCTTTCCTGCTCAATGAATTAACATTAGGAATAACTGCATACCGATCTATTCCAAATAAATGGAATTTATTTGGATACCAACCGTATTGGTATATAGTTATACCAATACGAAAGACTAGTATACAGTTACACATATACAAAAAAGACATGACAGAATATATAATCTTGGTAATTAAAAAGCACATACTCAGAACATCTCCTTTCCTTTCCATGTCCGTCTTTTCCTATGTACTTACTATGTTTTATTTAAGATCTTTACTGAAAGCTCAGAATGAAAATTTCTTAGCTTATGAAATTTGGGGGTGGGGGAACAGTGTTGGTTTTCTGCTTTCTAAGCAGGATGAAATATCATGAAGTATAAATTAAACTTTACATGGTGTATATGAAAAAAAAATCCCACACCTCTGAAGTGTTTCAATCTGATTTATTGCTGTAGTGCTTAATAATAATGCCCAAAAGTGAAATTTACAAATGGAAGCAAAATGATTTGTGAGAACTGTAACATCCTAAATAAACTAAAATTCTTTTAATTAATATCATCCTACAACTTCAAAACTATCAATTTCCTATATTTTGCCCATCTCCTCCTCCTGGAAAGAGAAATTACTTGACACACAGACAAAGATAAGCAGTTCTTTGTCAACTTTCGCACAATGCTGTTGTGGTTTGTTAACATCAGAGGTACCTCCATTGCCTCTTGGAGACCTCAAAACACTTTGTTAATGATGACAGTTAAATCCAGGATTGTTTATATCAGGATGATAAATTTACTCTCTATCTTTCAGAAATTATGCTTTGTCTACTACAGCTCTTACACAAAATATTCAAACATATTCTCCCTCCCTTGTATAAGAGGGAAAAGGAGCGTGATTTAGAGGAACCTTGTTTTGGGTATAACTAAAACTGTTCATATGGATTTTTCCAAATATGACTGATTTTTCAGTTCACAGAGTTTTGTTTTGTGAGATCTGGTCAAGTACTGAGTATGAACTCTGTATTGGAGACAGCTATTTTCATCAAGTGTGTGTGTATTGTTCTCATGCTCTTTTTTAAGTAGTTGAGTTGTTTTTCCTTTCTTTTTTGTCTTTTGTACTCCTCAGTTTCAGCCTCCACTCCTTTCACTTAATCTACCTAGGTTTGGAGGCTTTTTTTAGCTACAAAAAAAGCTCAAGCTGTTGTAGCATACAGAACACACCTCATTAGCAACAAAGACTGATGTGAACACTCTACTTTGTGGCTGTGTTGGCTTCCTGCTCACTTCAAAGCAGTGTTCAAAGCCCTGATCCTAATAAAAGCACTAATGGCAAGATTGCAGAAGTGTTCAGTGCACTCAGCAAAGGCCAGTTTTTTTAACACACTCTATTCCCATTTAGGTGACAGATAAGTAGATAAATTCTCAGAGGGGCTCACTGTGTCAGCTAGTAAGCTGTTGAAAATCTGGAGATTAATGCCACTGGATCCTGAGCAATTCTGAGTACCTGACATTTATTCAGGGGTCTGTATGGGAGCTGAAACCTTGTGAAAATTGAATCCCTTCTTATAATTTTACCAGGTAATCTCTCAAGGCCCTTTCAGACCCACTTTCTATTATTTCTATGGTGTGTGGAAATCTAGTTTGGAAATGAAAATTGGTCTAAACTGATTGGAATCTGCTTGGATTTATGATTTTTTTTTTTTTTTTTGTATAAAGTATTTTCTGTTTTGTAGATGTAAATCCTTGATAATCAATTCTTTCTTGCAATTTTTGTCTATAACACAGTGGTTTATACTCAAGATTTTTCCTCCTCAGTATAATCCAAATGTTTTTCACTTCAATATTGCTACACTGATGATTATTTAGGTGAGGTCTGACTTTGACCCGTCTTGAGACATACAATATAATATACCTCTACTGTTTTCTATTACAATTGTCAAATTAAGATCCCACTGGAGATTAATCAGTGCTCCCTTCCCCAATTCTGCTCCAGATCACTTGAGCTCTAGATAAAAATGGGCTTTAGAAGATTCTACCTAAATGTAAGTGGCAAGTTATCTCCTGCATCTGCATATGTATCTTTGCTTTAATTTTGCACTTTTCATGTAACAGCTGAAAACCAAGTTTGTGATTCTCATACTTGATTGCTAGCCTTTCTGTCAGTTCTTACATGGGTGAGGAATCATCAGTGGACTGGACGTTTTTTGTAAATGAGATAATGAGAGTCAGAACAATTTTAAAATAAAAGGACAGGGAGGGCAACACTCCAGTAACCACTGTGTGAGCAATAGAAATGCGCAGCTGATCCAGGTCACTTGGCTTTGGCACAGGGCTCATTAGTTTAGTCGCTGTGCTATTGACTGTGCATGTGGTGCTTCTTGAGCAAGCACAGCTCTGGCAGGGCATTGGCAGACCTGGACTGGCTGTAGCAGTAAGTATAAGCCTTTGGGTCCTGCCAGAAAGAAGCCATAGGACAGCGCTAGGGTCTAGAACCAGTCCAAAAATAATTACCTGAACTCCAGTTGTACCATACATTTATATAGTTCCTTTTCTTGGATTTGTTATGTTGCCTAATGGAAAACTGACTTCATCTGACACATGTACATAAAAACATAGATATAATTCTTCACTGTTCAGAATTATATTCTTGAGCTCTGTGCATCAGAGCTGAAGAACAAGAGGCCACATGAGATGCAGGGTGGTGGGTCTCATTTTAGCCAGCTTGTGGCTTAGAGCTAGGCAACTAAAATCTACATTTTCTAAGAATATCAAAAGTGGCAGTCAAAGACAGGCAGATGCTTTAGCCAGTTGCCAGATGTTAGTACTGATAGCATAAATGTGTTATTAAAAATCTTTAAAATATCAGTGCCAAAACAGGACAGAACCCACATATAAATACTATACTGGAGGGAGGAAAATCCCCAAACACCCCCCACATACCCCCATAAACCTCATGAATCAAAATTATAAATCAGATGTCATTTTTTGTAGATGTGAGTTTGGAGTGTCTGCCCAGATGTTAGATTGTCCTCAAACACCTATGGGTAGGTGCCTGGATGCTATTGGGATGACTTGGAGAAATGAAAGTTGTGCAGAAGTTCCTTTACGGCATATAGGCTAGGCTAGGTGTTTCTGGCACCCATGAGACATACATAGATAATTTTGTGTGTAATATGGATTTAAGCAGTGAATTTAAGTATTCCTTCAAATGAGGGGTTACATCTTGCCATCATCTGATGAAAAAGGACATCTTCAGAGCTGAAAAGCACTTAGACTGAGGGCTTTCTGGATCTGTGGAGATAGGCTTAAATTTTGCCTTGGTTTTTGATATCAGAAAAAGCTTTCATGATCAATCTAAAAATGCTTATGCAAGGAGATAATATTTGTACAGCCGCATACATCCACATTTATTCTGTTCAGGAACTAGCAGTGATTTTCAGTTTAGTTTTATTTTTTTGAAAATTCTTCATCAGCACTTCTTACTAATATTTTTTTTTACTGTAAATAAAATAGCTATCTGATAATTCATTTAACAAGAGCCAAACTGTTATCTTTGCATCTCCCTATTAGCTGTATAAATAAGATACCACAGTGACACTCAAGAAAAAATTCAGTCAGTGATAAATTAAAATGGAATGGAATGGAATAAAATAGAGTAGAATAGAACAGAATAGTATATTTCAATTGGAAGGGACCTACAATGATCATAAAGTCAAACTGCCTGACCATTTCAGGGCTGACCAGAAGTTAAAGCATATTTTTAAGGCATTATCCAAATGCCTTTTAAACACCGACAGACCTGGGGCATTGATCACCTCTCTAGGAAGCCAGTTATTTACTTAAAGTAGCACTAAAGCCTGCTGTAGCAGATATTTATGTACATTGTCTAAATCCAACATTTAATTAACATAGGTAAGAATTCAGTAGTGAGTTGCTGTGTTTAAATCTTTCATTAGTTACTTAGAATTTTGTGATGCAATGTTACTGAAGAAACCTAGTCACAGGAGATCAAGAGAATACAGAACCTTTGTCAATCATGTTAAAGAAAACCACAAATAAACTGTAGTTGTTGAATAGGTCCCCCATAATGATTGTTCCTTAGAAAATATTTGTTACTCATTATTTACCAAAATATTTTATATCTTTCTAGCTATTTGGTAATTATTTCTAACATGGAATATAAGGAATTGCTTTTTCTAATCAATCTGAAAATAACTTAAGTTGATGAAATTGAAATATGTAAAGAGACATATTATGCAGTCTTGAACACAAGAATTGTTACAGGATTTTGGTGGAATAAAAATAAGAGGAGCTATCAAAGCTAAAGCATGTGTGTAAAAGCACAACATTACTGCAGTGATGAGTACAGAACTTTGTTCTGATAACAAAGTAGTATGTATTTATAAAATATTTATAGTATATAGAATATTTTTATTGATTAAAATGCCTTTAAAGTCAGACAGTGCCATGAAATCTCTGATTATTTGAAGAAAGCAGATCCCTTACGAAATAGGTACTCATCAGAGATAAAATCTGTGTAGGAAGTAAGAACACCTGGGACGAACTGAGGCTGAAAGGGGGTTTAATTTTTTACAAGGTTAACTGTAGGCATGTCGAGCTAGGTTTCAAGCCATTTCTAAAGTGGTGGAAATCATGAGAAGAAAAATATGTTGAAGTCTAGTAAGGCATAATCTCCTCATTCAAGAGTTCCCACACTGCAGTGCATGTACTAGAGTAATCATCTGCCCTAGTGATGCTCATTAAAATTTCTAAGGTGATGTGCTGAGTACTTCTGAGTGTCTCAGGGCCTGAAAATTGCTTAGCTGATTATGAATTTGTCGTGTAGTGAAGATTTTGTGAGATGTTTTTAATTTGAAATACCTCACATTTGTAAAGTGGAAGGGAAGGCGATAATTCCAAGAACAATTTGACTGCAGGGAAAAAACCAAAACCCCTAAACATCTGGGGTGTAAGTGATAGTACTGTAAACTTTAGATTCCTGTTCTAAAGCAAAGACTTCAGGAAGTCATTAGCTAGCCTTGTCCTACAGTTTAGCATGATATTTGATGAACTGTGGTAACTAGAAATATAAATTTCTTTTCTCCTCCTGTAACCAAGTTTTTTTCATAATCTTGGGAAAGTGTTTTAAATTTTCAGGTGCTGTTTTCCTATTTATAAAATAGCCTTTCTGAATAAACTTTGGACTTACAGAAGAATAATTATAAAACAATACGTAAGATTTTATTGCTGTGATTCTTTCAGAGGAAAAAGCCTTCTCCTAATAAAAAAATGTTAGAAAAAATGGTCAGATGCAGGAAATAAGATAGAAAGTTGCATAAAATAAGTTGATATTGCAATTGGTGCTTACAGTTTGAAGCAGCAAGAATACTCACAAAAGAACGATGTGGATTTTTGGAAAATCAGTTTATATAGAACTTAATATTCTTTGCTACCTTCTATCGCTGTTTCTTAACCTTAGCCTATTTATATAATTTTATTGATTTGTAGAACATTAAAAAGTTATGTAACCTACAGAACTGAAAAATATAACTATATTAAAAACACTAATACATGCTCCTCCACACAAGCAAGGAAACAAACAAAACAGAGAAAAATAAAGCTATAAAGATTAAAATTTAACCTAAGTTTTGTGTGTTTGCAAGTGAGAAGCATTATAGCAATGCTTCACAAGAGAAGCTTTCAATTGTTTGAGGATAGTAAAGTTATTTTTGATGCCTTGTCCTCATCCCCTTTCCCTGGTCTTTTCCCTTTATTCCCTTCCCCTTGTCCTCTTCCCTTTCCTTCTCCCTGAAAGAGAAGGCATTGTTTAGCTTTAAATTTATTATAGAATGGAATTCGTATGTCTATTGCCCAAGTAGATGCCTGTGAAGTTAACTTCTATGGGTACTGTGGAAGGTTTGGCCTATGAATGACAGGAAATGTTTTTGGGGTTTTTGCTGTCTAAGCCAGTTATATACTCATCAGAATGTGAAGAAGTGGCGTTTTTTTCAGGTGTTTGGACTGAATTGCTGTGTGTAGAAAGAGAGCAGAGAATTATGCGTATAGTGATAAGCTACAGATAAGGGATATCAAAATGTGAGGGCTAGAAGGATTAAATAAAAAGTTTCAAATAGGCTTGTTCTGCCTTATCTTTGGTTTGCACCACAGCAGAACTCTGGAGCTTGCAGTTATGTAAAGATGTTACTAAATCCTTCTTTAGAAAGTTGGTAGAGCCAAAGGGAGAGGGAACTGGCAGCCTGATCTGGTCCCTGGGAATTCTTCCAGGGTGGAGAGTACTTTCAGGTGATAAAGACCCTCTCAAGCCTTAGCTTACAGAGTGTGGTCAGAGGAGAGGGTTCGTGGCTGTGTTTCAACCATAGCCTGATGTTTTTTGGGGGACAGAATTAGCCATTTTGTTTTGAACAAATGGTAAGTTTTACAGCAATTTCAAGGCTGCTATAAATTACACTAGAAATCAGAGTGGAACAATATAATCACAAGAACAGCTGTGCCTTAAAAATGTTTTCAAAACAGATACAACAAAAAGGATGAACACCTGAATATTTCTGTCTAGGTAAGATACACTTTCTGAAAATGAATTGTAGCTGCAAATGTTTGGAGTGTATTAATATAGTTCCCTACCTACTTCAAGCAGAATTGCCTTCTGGACCTGTAATGTGAATGGGACTATACCCATGATCTCAGCGAACGTTTGATCAGGCCTTCATTCCCCGTAGATTCAACATTGTGACTTGATTTCTTAAATATGCATACAACTGTGACTATGTATGTAATTCCTGCTGAAGTGTGGCTGTGTTGTGTACATATTAAATGAGAGCTGAGTTTGTTTTATTTTTTTAACTTTATTTCTATATTTGCTTGTGCTCTTTCATTTTTCTTTATCAAAACAGAACTTATTCTTTGCTTCTGTCAGTGAAGCTCCTCTTATTTCTCATCTTTACTTATAACTGGATGTAACTTTTCCTTCTGTTAAACAGTTTAATGCAGATCATTCCTCTGTTTGTAATCTGAGAGGTTTGCTGCTGTTCCCACCCTTCCTCTTCCGCTCTGTAGCTGTCAAAGGATGGCTTTAAACTTAATGAATCCAAGACAGCAGGACCCAAATTTTGCTGAAGGTAACTTTCTGTCTTAATTCTAAACTGTGTTGGAAAATATTCTTATATTACCTGTTGCAAATCAGACTGATTTACAATGTGAGCAGGTCAAATCTATGTTTCAGCAATCAAAAGCAGTTATTCCCTAGTGAGCCTTTGTTGACTGTATGCAAAGTAGGATTAGGTTAATTTTTATTCTTTTTTCATATGCACAAGAATAACAGAGGAGTTATCTACTGTAGTGAATACATGTTTCAGATAGAATGATTAAATTATGGAGGATAATCTACTTCCCTCTATACCTGTGGATTGAATCAAAAGTCTGTAAATGCCCATCAAGCAATGAGATTTAGAATGATCAACATTTTCAACCTGAAAATAACTGGTATGTAACTGCTGACACCGGGAACTGTCCAAGATGGGCACAGTGTGATAAGAAGACTAAGAGCCCTTGTAGCATATAGGGAAGAATCCCCAATAAAGTCTCAGAGGTAGGACACTACTCAAATGCCCGCTCGCATGTGTGCACTTGTCTCAAGGCAGGGATGTGCCAAGTATCCACAAAACTCCCTCAACTCAATGGATGTTCCAGATGTTGAGTAACTTCAGAACTTGATGTTACATGCTAACATCTGCCCACTTCAGGGAGTATGATAAGGAAAAAAATGGAGAAGTAATTAAGTGTGCATACTATTGACTGCATCCCATATGATATCATGTAATATTAAAAATTAGTTGTCAATACTTACAGAAACATCTAGAAATTTCTTTGAATTGGACACATGCTCTATCTTATAAAACAGTCATGAAATTGAAATTCCTTTTTTTTTGGCTCATTACTACCGTATTATAAACATCCAAGTGAAGTCATCCTAGTTTTCATATAATTTTGACGCATAGTTGGCATATTGCAACTCTGCACTACTTTAAAGTTCCAGCTCTATCAAATGGTATACACATGAACTTGAAATGCGATTTCCTTTCCCAGCCAAAGGCACTCATATTTTAATCTTTATTATGCAGTTTTCTCACATTCCAGTATCTGGATGGATAAAAAAAATCCAAAAATCCAACATACTGTACTGCTGATTTTTTTTTAACCTCAGTTCTGGCCTCAGTTGATTTCTATTTTTATATAGCCATTTCAATTTTTTTTCCACGTTACATTTTCTAACATTTTTCCTTGAATTTTTATTATATATATACATACATATACATATGTGTTGCTGCAGACTGGCTTCCAGAGTAAGATCTCAGGGACTGTGATACCTTTAACCTAGACGTGCTGCAAACAGGGAGGTGTGCAGTTCCTTGCTGCAGTCACAGCGATAGCCCTAATTTAGTCTGGAAGCGGTGGCTATCTACCTGTTACCTGTTTATTTTTTTTTAAAGACTTGAGCAGATATTGCTGAAAGATTTTGTGTGTTCCAGGACTCATCATGAGGTTTGGCATTGTCTGATTCCTCCATGAGAAAATCCCTGTTGAGCACAAAGAAAAACAGGGGCAAGGCTCTGTTCTATTAGCAGACTTGTCCAGGCCAAACAGAGGTGCAGTTTGCTACTGAAAATCCTTTAATAATTAAATCTCTGAAGATAGAACTCGATCATATGTGTACACTTAAGCAAAGCTTAACCTTTCTGGCTCCAGGATAAAAAAAAAAAACCAACCAAAAAAACACAAAACCTGAAACAAAAACGGTGTTATCACTGCTTTGCAGCTTTGTGTAGTTTTCACTGTTTTGCATCTTCAATACTCCATATGGAATATTTTCTCCCGAAAGATGATCTTTAAGGGTCAAGGTGGTTCAGATGGATTCAGAAAATTGGGATTTATACTCTTTGCCTTCCATTCTAGCATAAAAAGGATGAGAACTACCCCTTCGGTAAAGGACTTAGAGATTGATTGATAACATGGGCTATATAAGTTACAGTATTATTGCAAAGTGCTAAGTTCTGTTCTGAACTAAAGCATAAGTTATCTTCATTTTATTTTGGTTTTAGTTGAGTCATGTGTCACAGCAGGAGCTCAGAAATTAATGTAAAATTCAAAGTGTGATTGCACTGTAATTCATAAATCGGGACTTTTCATGCCAGTCTGTTATAGTATGTGGCTTTTGAAATCTCAGAAATGGATTGACCTATTTTAATGTTCATTTCACATCGTGAAACTATTTTTCAAACATGCCATTAGGCTTTAATAGTTCTTGGATGTGGTCTGACTGTATAAAAGTCATACTTTTCACTCACACACCTTATACAGTTTTACTCAATACAGAAAGTGTGGCGTTTGAAGTTACAGTTCTTTCCTCTTCCCCAGATTTGTTGAACATTTCAGAGCAAGAAGCTACCTTCTGTAGTCCACAGAGAGATTGGCATTTAATTCATCAGCCTATGAAAAATGCTTTCTGATTCTAGAGTAGTTCTATGCACTATGCTGTCATTATTTTTTCCTTATAAAATTCAGATCTCAGATGCATGCTCAAATTACTACTGTTTAACATTTTCCCTCTGTTGAGTGAAGTCATGGCATCTGTATGCAGTGTTAGCTAAGGACTGCATTCATTTCAGACTTAGTTTGCAAGAAGACAGGTTTCGATAACTCCATAGCTGTGGGCCATGTCTGTAGATTAAAGCAGTTACATCCACTCTTCTGGTGGTGGTAGTGAGCCTACTGAACTTCATGATACTTTAAGCCTCAGATAAAATGAAGACTGCTGAACTTGAACAAGTATAATTTATGATTTTTTTAATTCTGCAAATATTTTCTTGACCTTTCATCCACTAATATGAGATATGTGTTATTCTCGGTTACTAAACTTGCCAAAATACATGAGGATTTATTTTAATCTGTTGGTGTTTTTTACAATTTTCCTATTCCAGGAGGCTGTGACCCCAAGGGCAGCCCATGCTGGAGCAGCTCCTGGCAGGACCTGTGGCCCCATGGAGAGGAGCCCAGGCTGGGGCAGGTTTGCTGGCCGGGCTTGTGGCCCCATGGGAGATCCACACTGGAGCTGGCTGTGCCTGAAGGAAGGCACCTGGTGGGGGGGACCCACGCTGGGGCAGTTCATGGATAACTGTAGCCTGTGGGAAGGATCCATGATGGAAAAGCTGGTGAAGAACTGTCTCCCGTGGGAGGGACCCCAGGCTGCAGCAGGGCAGAGTGAGGGACTGACTGGACCCCCATTCCCTGTCCCCCTCTGCTGCTGTGGGTGAGGAGGCAGGGAAAATTGGGAGTTAAGTTAAACCTGGGAAGAAGTGGTGGGGGGGGGGGTGGGGGGGGGGGGGGGGAGGTGCGTGGGTGGCAGGGAACTGTTTTTAAGATCTGGTTTTACTTCTCATTACCCTACTCTAATTTGATTGGTAATAAATTAAACTTACTTCTCCAAGTCAAATTTGTTTTGCCCGTGATGGTAATTGGTGAGTGAACTCCCTGTCCTTATCTAGAACCATGAGCCTTTCATTACATTTTCTCTCCCCTGTCCAGTTGAGGAGGGGAGTGAGAGAGTGGCTTTGGTGGGCACCTGGTGTCCAGCCAGGGTCAAACCACCACAAGCTCACATAATGCTTCAAGTTGTAGGTATTTAAGAAGTCACTAAGCAACCAGAGATAAAGGGCAGGTCTTACCTGAAATCTTGAAAACTGCATTCTAATGGCAAATCACGTCTCCTGTGACACCTGAAATATTTTTTCCGTGAATGCATGTGATGTCACAAGTGAGACGTGGGATAAATATTTTTCATTAATAAAAGATTATAGTTTAGTGCCATTGTCCTTGGTAATAATGTCAAGGTAAAAAAACCTCAACTGAATCAAGTATCTTTCATGAAAGCTGTCTGCAATTTCTATAAAGTAAGAGTGGAACCCGGTATTTTAAAATGTCTCTTTCAAAGGAGCTCTTTTTTTCCCCTACAGACTCTATTATACTACTAGTATTTAAATACCACATACTACTAATTTCAAAGAGAACTTAGGCTTCATGGCTGTTGACGAGGTATGGTTCAGAATCAAGGGAATTTTAGAAACCCTTTTACGTGTCAAAATGTGTACTTATTAGTTACCTGATGAACTGTGATCAGAGTCATGCTGTCTGTTACAGCCCTGGCAACTAGTCTCCTTCTCAAATAGGAGTCCAACTGGTTGCTCTGCCAGGTTTCAGTTTTAATTTTAGAGCCCTGAGCTTTTCAGCTGTCTAAGCTGGGGGTGTGCTTTGTCTTCAAAACATTTGTAGAAATTTCAGCTTTATTTAAAGTTCATTTTTTTTCAGGCAGTAGCTAAGAAATACACAGACTGTGTAAGGGTTTGATAATCATTTGCTATTTTACCCAGTACAAGACATTAGCAGGCCAAGACAAATTAATGCAACATACTTCAATTTTTTTTTCTTGCTTTGATTTCCCTCAGCTTCTTAATGTGCTTTGACCTTCATATCAGGATCCCTAATGGAATCCAGGGGTCTGCCTGTTTTCCAATAAATTCTCCTTAAAATCTCGGGGCAGGCATCCATACATCTATATCTTTCTATCTTCCTTTTTAAGCTTCTAGCATGTCTATTGAGAAACTTCTCCCTTATTATTTTCAGCTACATAATTCAAAGATTCCTTGCTCAGCTGTGTCATGTAATTGGAGTCCCACACTAGATGATGTGGGACAGCTCAGTTACCTCCTTTACAGACTTAAAAAACTGGATAGCCAATTATTTACCTTAGGAAGTCCCAGTTGATTGAAACAACATAAAAAATTAATGATTTTCCCACTGTTAATTGTGCCCAAGGTGTGAGAATTGTTCTTTTGGATTTATTTCAGTTTAGAGACCAAATTGGGTAGGGAAGGCAACCACATATTATGCTTAAGATGAAGTATACAACCTAAGTATAAGTTGGTTTTTTCCAAACAGTTCAGTGTGACTGTAAAATCTTTTGTTTGTTTGTCTGTTGTTGTAGAACTGTTGAATACCTAGCAATATTTTCACTGGGAAAAGAAAACTTTTTTTTTTTTTCATTCAAGATGGTCCTTAGATAACAAACATTTTGCCTACACTTGATCCATAATGTTTCAAGCAATTCAGGTGCCTGGTCTAAATGCCCATGTCTTAGCTTATCCTTGAAAGAGAATTAAAAACTCTGGTTTTGCAGGTCAATTTCCAGTTTAGTTGTCAATATAATTTATGAAAATTAATGTCCTAATATATGCCTAATTATTTGTATTAGTCATTAATATTAACTGGCACTTTGTCAAGTAGGTACAACCTCTGAAAGTTGGGCACATTAACTACCTTACTAGATGAACAAGAAAAAGGTGTATCCCAGGAGAAAACCCTGCACGTATGAAATATAAAGTCTGATGAATGTTGAAAGGTAGAGATCCAAACTGACTTTTACAGTTAAAAAAAACCTTGTCACAGGAAAAACAGAATTCAGTTTGTATGGAAGTTTGTAACCACATGGTATGACTGGTTTTCTTAAACCATTCCTTTATAATACACCAGATTCATGTTAAAAAAAGTGCAGTTGCAGCTCAGAGAATTTAAAAAGTAAAAAGATAAATATATACTATATGCCAAAGCCATTAAATTTAACCTAGATGCTTCTGTGCATAAGGTGAGAAGGAAATCTATTCATGAATGTATAATAGAATATCACCCTTATTATGGTACCTTTGTAAACTATTCCTTGTTCATCAATTTAAACTTAGTCATACCTCTGCTTCTCTTCAGAAAATGTCTGTGCAAGCATTTTACAGTGGCATGCAGACATTTCTGAACAGTGATTCTGGCATGTGTTAATAACTGCAGCCCATGAAGCCGTGGGCAGTCTGTATTTAAAACAGTTGTAGCCCTCCACAGTAGCACTTTTAATGCAAAACACAGATACAAGAATGGAGTTAAAATCATTTCAGCTTATTTTAGTGTGTTTCAAATGGACCCAAGCAGCAAGGTAGGGTCTTTGAAAAACAAAATTCCCAGTCTTGATAGACTTAAAGTAAGGGGAAAAAGCATACATTTTTTTCACAACTGTGGACTTCTGCCATGATCTATGAGCTGTCTTGTCCAGGGATTCCTAAAACTTGAAATTTGTTTCTGGATTTGTCCATAGAATGCCATGTATCCTTGAGGTTATACTTGGTTTTGCCTTTCTATGCCTCCAACTTTGTCTTGTTTTAGAGCAAGACCTGTCTTAAGGCTTTCTTTAACTAGGGATTTTTGATAGTGGAGTTGTGACCAAAATAATGTCCCTGATCTTGGCTACAATCTCTGATTCAAATATGCATTTAATAATAGAAAAGACTGTCAACATTTGCATAATCATATAACTGTAAGCCTTTATTTATTTTTAATATAAATTTTTTCTGTCACAGGTATTATAGAATTAAAAAAATTTGCAAAATTATATACAATGAAATTAATTTCTTAGCGGACATTTGTAGGCTTAGAGTCTAAATCACTAGATTTTTCATATATATATATATATAATCTAGGATTGTTAGAATAAATAGAAATTGTTTCATAGAATCATAGGTTGGAAGGTACCTTGAAAGATCACCTGGTCCAACCTTTCATGGAAAAGGGAGACTATATGAGGTTATCCGGCACCCTGTCCAGTCAAATCTTGAAAACCTGCAGTGATGGGGACTCTTACCACCTCTCTAGGGAGGATACAGTGAATGATTGGTCTCACTGTAAAAAATTTGTTTCTCATATTAAGATGAAATCTTTCCTGGTACAACTTGTACCCATTGCCCCTTGTCTTCTCCATGTGGCTTCTTGTGAAGAGAGTATCCACCCTCTTTGTAACTGTCCTTCAAGTATTGGAATACTGTGGTGATGTCCCCCTGAGCCTTCTATTCTCCAGGGAGAAAAACCCCTAAATCCTCAGTCTTTCCTCTTAGGGCAGCTTCTCTAGCCCTTTGATGATCCTTGTGGCCCAAATTTTAACCTTTTCCAACCTGTTTGCCCCTTCCTTGAATTGTGGGGACCAGAACTGTAGACAGAACTTGAGGTGTAGCCTGACAGGTGCTGGGTGGGATGATCATGTCTTTACCTCTGCTAGTAATGCCTCTGCAGATGCAGCCCAGGATCCGATATGCTTTGTTGCTGCAGCAGCGTGCTGCTGACTCACGTTCAGCTTGTTGTTGTCCACCAGGACCCACAGGCCCCTTTCAGTAAGGCTACTCTACAGCCATGCAAATTCTAGCCTGTACTGGGCTCTTTGGTTATGTCGTCCCAGCTGCAGGACGGAGCACTTGTCTTTGTTAAACGTCATACTTCTTGTCAGCCCATTCTTCCAGCCTGTCCAGGTCCCTCTGTAAGATGGCTCTCCCTTCTGACATGTTTACCTCGCCACCCCATTTAGTGTCATCAGCAAACAAGATGAGGGTGCTTTCAATCCCATCATCCAGTTAATTTATGAAGATACTGGACAGTGTAGGGTCCAGTATTTATACCTGGGGGACCCTACTTCTGACAGACTGCCAACCTCAATAAAAAACACTGACCACCACTCTCTGAGTATGTCCTGTCAGCCAATTTCCTGGCCATCTTGCAGACCACATGTCTAATCTTTACCTTACCAGTGTGTCTGGTTTGTCTATTTCTGCCATATGCAGTCACACCATTGAAAGTAAGGACAATGGCTTCTTCAGTTGAGACATTAGCTGTAATACAAATAAGGCAAGCCTTTTTTTTTTTTTTTTTTCCCCATATTAGAATTATCTAATATAACTTATTTTCTTGAAAACTCTGAAACCCCCCTAATAGTCACATTCCATATTTGTAGAGTTTTTAACAATGCTTTGCTTTGGGTAGCTGCCCAACACCTCATTTAGGAATTTGCAGCTTAAATATTTAGTAAATTCTTTGTATAATTTATATATTAGACCGTTAGAGTTTGATTATTAGCAACATAAAGCCTAGAAAACTGAAATCATTCCACTAGTATCTTTTGCAAATTCTGACAATTAGTTCAGACGCTTTCTGCATTAGTAGGTTTTTATCAGTTCATTGCATTCAAGTTACGAAATAGGCTGCTTGAACGCCTACTGGTTTGTTAAACTAAAAAATCTTGTTATGGGCAAGAGGAACACATTTTATAAGCAAAGCCAAGAATTTATTGCTAGCTTTATTAGAGTCTTAATAGTCTAATCAATGAATTGTTACTAGTCCAGTTATAATGATACCATCATTTACAGTTCAGTTCATACGCAGTTAAGATGATATATGAACAACATTTCTGGTATTTGTCCCTCTCGCTGGTGTTACTCAGTCTTATAAAGTTGGTGATTTCAGTCAGGCAGGGGGGTTGTGGTGTACAGGAGAATCGTCAGCCACCCAGGACCTTTGTCTGCAGCAGAGTGATGTTGATTTTTATAGCTTCTTCTTCTTCACTGAAGGACCACTTGGGGCCATTTCCATGTGTTCTACATGAAAACATAAAACATGAAAATGAAAACATGCTCTACATTTTGCTCTTTCTTCACTGGTTTGTAATGTCTTTGTTAATCAATGTGGTATGCTTTGCATATGTCTTTGGGGTTTTGTTCCTTCTAAAACTAGTTTTATCCAGTTTCCATGGTTGCATTTTTTTGATGACCAATAATTGCCCACTGGTGTATTATTAATACCCATGGGGCCCTAATATCATCTACTACATAGTCAAGGCCTCTGCTGTCATCACGTGCATTTACTTCCTGGTGCAGTGTTTTATTCTAGTATCATATCAGTTCATTCTGCACAAAATAACTACTTGTTTCTACTACCTACTTGTTACAAAATTATATATATAGCAATTACCTCAAACTATTATACAACACTAAACAAAAGCTAGACCAAATCAGATATTAGTTACCTAGAGTTTAAGTTACTTCTGTTGCAAACTAAAAAAATTGCCCAGGTAAACCAAGACAGCTTCTAGGTCTCCAGGTGTAATGGCCACTGATGAACCTACCCCACGTTACTTAATGTAACTCCTCTTGGAACTCATATTTTTGCTCTCCACTCTGTTCTGTAGAGAGTAATTCCACAACTTAATTACATACTGTAAAAACAGACTCCTTTCTGTTTTGTTCCACTGTTGTGCTTTCTACATATTGACTAGTGAATAATAGTATATAAATGGTCCCCAATGAATTCACTATAACATTGATTTATTTTTTTTATATATACAAATATCCTTTTGTTCAAATAAAACCCCTAGCCTACTAAATTCATTTCAGGAGCCTATTCATACCTCTGTTTGCTTTGCTTCCTTTATGCTTTATCTTTTTTTTTTTTTTTTGATAAAACTGTACTCTGCATTCAGGATGTGGGCATACCATGTAATATTTTCTGCCTTGTTTTCAATGATTTTTCTAATACTTTTCAGCTTCTTATTTGTGTTTTAGCCACTGCCTAGCATCCATCTGTGATTTGTAGAGAACATCTTTTCTCTTCGATTCTTTACAACTACCTCCAACTCTCTAACCAGTTTCATGCCTCTGCTGGTTTTAAAAAGGTTTTATCATGAGCAGTTATGCTTCTAATAAGCAGTCCTTAGAATGTTTCTGGCCATGAGGCTTTCAAAATCTCTTTACTGAAATTCAGTGGTTATTTCAGATGATGTTATTGTGACTGAACAGTCAGATTTATTTTTGTATGAATTATTTTCTATTTAGTGATATAGAGTTTACTCTGAGCACCTTTTATGTCATCAGCAAACTTTGCTGATTCATTTTTGACTCCTTCTCCAAGATCACTCATACATACGTTAAGCATCACAGACCCTGTATGTCCCCTTGGGTAGCCCTTTCTCTGGTTTAAATTCTAACTACCATTTCCCTGTTTCCTTACAACTGTGAATTCAAAAGGACTTTCTTTTTATTTCACCGTGATTTAATTTCCTTAAGAGCTTTCAATGAAGCAACTTCTTGAAATCTTTTTGAAAACCCAAGTATATTTCATTGATTACAACATCTTTGTACACCTGCTTTTTGAGTAAAAAGAAATATGAAGCAAGACTACCCTTTCCTTAGGGAAACAGTCCCCAGTATACTTTGTTTATACACATACCTCCTCATTCTATTCTTTATGACATTGATCTGTCTCGTATGAAGGTCAGCCTTCCCGGGCTATCATTCTTTGATCTCTCCTAGGAGATTTTTATGAGATTGTGTCACATTTGCTACCTCTTGGTATGGAGGCTGACTTAAATGATAAGCCGTACACTGCAGCAATTTCACATCTGAGTTCTTTTAGAGCTCTTGAGTGAATACCATCTGTTCCTGGCAGTTTGTCACTATTTAGCTTGTTCTAAATCCTCCTCTATTGACAAACCAGTCAGAGATGATTCCTCAGTCTCCCCTCCTGTAAAGAATGAGTCTGCTATGGAAACCTCAGGTTCAGGCCTTGCGAGGCCTTGCTTTCCTGGAATCCTTCTTTTATATTCTGCTAAAGTGATCCTTTCTATGTTGTGATTGCCAGTTAGCTTCACTGGGTATGTCTACACTGGCGAGGAGTTCAGACCAATCTATACATATATGTATATGTATACATATGCAATACAGCTGCTGCTGAGGACCTGCTACTCCACTATCCATATCTCACAAGACTTTATACATATGTATGTATGTGTGTGCATATATATGCATGTATGTATTTTTTATATATATATACACACAGTGTCTACTTCTCAGCTAGTTCCATGGACTGAACACCTACCTGGCATTTATTAGGTGCACTCCCTTCCAGTTTAGTTCCATTTGAAAGTAATCTAGTTCACACACTCCAAGATTGCTGCTCAGCCTGGAACAAAGGATGGTGAAACCAGTTCATATTCACAAAGATTTCTCCATGGGGTATGTAGCTGATGTCATTGACTCAAACAGGGAAAGTTACTTCTGGTGATAAATTAAACAAAAGGAGACAGAGTGGCAGAGGGAGAGGTGGGGGAAAAGGGAAAGAGATACTCTGCTAAGTAGATGTCTGGGAAAGAAAATGATGAGGGAGTCACAAGGCAAACATACTCCCTGGGCACCCTCTCTAATGCAGCAGGGTCCCCAGTAACGCTTTGGCTATGGTAAATATGTAGTTTTTGTCAGGACTTACTCAGGCTTCCTACCATTTGGGGTGGGGTTTTTGTTTTTTTGGTTTTTTTTTTTGTTTGTTTGTTTGTTTGTTTTTTGTTTTGTTTTGGTTTTTTTTCTGCTTATAATGGTATCAGCACTGATTGGAACACATTTTTATCAGGGACAGTTTCATGCTAACTGGGTGTTAAGCTTTGTGCATGCATCTTGTTGGGTAATGTAAATTAAATGTAAACCATAATGCTGAAGCTACAGCCCAAAGGGTAGAAAATAGGAGAAAGAGGTGATTCTCATGTGAGTGCCAGTTGCTTCCCCTGAGAACTAGCCATAGGAATAATATTGGGATTTGTAAGTCAAAGGCCATAGCAATAACAGCATGAGAACCACAGGGAAAAATACTACCCAGAAGCACTGGAAAACAGTGCCACAACACTTTGGCTAGAAGAGTAAAGAGATGCAGGGGAAAGGCAAGCTACTGAGCTGCAACCACAAGGCCATGAAGTACAACAGCACTGAAGGCACTGCGCCCACTGGGAATGGGAATGGTACAGAGGAACTGCACTCTTGATCCAAACTGCAACCTACCAAGGCATGTCCAGCATTTCTGTCTCTAGGCAACATCCTGACCCTATTGTTTCTGAAAAAACCGTTGCAATGGAAAAATAATTTGAAACAAGACACACTCATTTTTATTTTAACTTGACATAATTAGCAGTATTTTTATTTTTCCCACTTAGAAATTAATTGGTTTTTTATCAATGTCTTTTTACTCCTCTTAGCTTTTCACTTTTCTAATGAACATTATTGCTTTATATTATTTTGAAATATTTTTTTATTTCTGACATATATTTTTTGTTTTTAGTAATAATTTTGTATATAAATGTTATGTCTTTTGATCAAATACTTTTAATGCCCTTTTAACTTAGCTTTGTTTGTCTGAATTTTCCCTTTTAGAAGGTAAAGATGCATTGCTGCCCCAGGTTTCTTTCCTTTACAAGTTGGAGTACATATAATATGAGGCGACATATGGTGTAGTAGTGAGTTGTATTCAGAAAGACATACACAGAGGTACAATTAGTTTCCAGCTCCCATTTGAAAGTCAGTGATAACTGGCTGCTTCTAGCTGTTTCCTACCCCCCCCACCCCCCCAGCTTTGGGAATCACCTACCTTGTGTTTAAGCAGCATGACACACAACCTGTGAAGCATATTATAGTCCTTCCTACCTAGACATAGGGCTAAATTAAATCACTTGGTTTCTGCTGACTGTTTTGTAATCTAATTTGCCATAAATCACACAAAGTATTTTCAGATCTGTGAGATATATTTTCCAAACAGAAAATTAGTTTATTTGTAATCACTGGGAATGAAATAGTGTGTGCTCAGAAAAGCTATTCAGAAAGAGTAACTCTTTTAAATTTTAATTATTTTCCTATAATTTTTGAAACAGAAACTAACTCATAAGGACTCGCATAAAAAAGGCCATTTCATACTTGAAAGGCTCCAAAATGTGATAGTGTCTGTTTCTGTGCCCATAAAACAGTTTAGGGTAGTGCATATCTGACATATGCATCTTTCTTGGTATCTCCCTTGGGTTTTCTGACATTAAAGGACACAGTGCCTGGTACACTTCTCACCAGCTGGAATTACTTACTGCTAATAAAGAGATGCCAAGGAAATATAGTAGTGTTCTTTAAATAAATTTGCTGAAAAGATAGAAAATAAAATGTAAGTAATGGATTTTTCTCCATTTGATGCATTCACTGCATTATATATTCATTTCTGCCTTATTTGTATGCTATTTCTATCAGACTGATAAGTAAGTTAAGTAAGAAAGCAAGAAAGACCCTTGATTTTCACTGAATAGTTTACAGACTTACTAACAAAGCAGAAGAAATGTGATAAACCTCCAAGGAAATTAGTCATCTTTTCTTTCTTCCTTTTCTTTTTCAGTTAGCCAATGCTGGTCTTCAATTGCTTGTCAATTTTTGTATTTATAAAGCAGCACAGGAGCAAACCATGAAGGCAGCACATGTTGACCCAACTGAAAAAGTGCTATGTGTCCTTGGAAGCTTTTTTTTTTTTTTTCTTAGGTAATTGAAAAAAGTAGTGCAGTTGTCCACAGAGGGGATGGATGTGGCTTTGTTGGTGTATTCCAACACAGCAGAGACAGCAAAGCTCTTTCTCTGCCTCTCAGCTACTGAAAGTTCCTTGACCTTTTTTGGTCAGTAACATTTTACAGAATGATGATGACTAGATGTTAGATTGGCATTTCATTTAGCTGAGGACTGACAAAAATTATTTGAATCTAGACCACTATAAAAATATCAATATAACTTTGCTTAAAGGTATCTGTTATAATCTTTGAGGAAGTAGAATTCTTATTTTCTGAATTTTTCCCACTTTACCTACTGACCCTACTCAGTGTTGTTACATTTGGCCTGGAGAGCTGTGTATCATATTTTACACATAAGTTCCTCCACTATTTCTTAGTGATGGTTCTAATTATGCTAGGCAAGATAGTAAATTAGTAGAACACCAGAACCAAAACAGGCAAGTTAATAAATTCAAGGATGTATTTACATTCTTTCAGTAAAAAAAAAACCTTGAAGAATTCCAATGGTAAAATATGATATACATAATGACTGTTCACTGTTGCTGTTTTATACTTTTTTGCTCACTGGCATATCTCAGTACTATTTTGCATTTTTTACTCCTATGTGTTGTCTATTGTTTCCAGTAGCGACTGAACAAACATCAAGTCAATCAAAATTGATGGAAACTGATATATTTATTCACATTCAGGTGTCTCAAAGTTAAGGATGGTTTGAAAATCTCTTTAATTGCAATGATGTGTAGCTAGCATAGTATCATCTGCAATAGAAATGTAGCATTAATAAAATAAATTAATATTCTACATGGTATATCCTAAGAGTGAGCTTCAGAGCGTAATGGTGTCTGTATTACCTTATTCACAGTCTTTTTACACTGTAAGTCTGGTGGGAAATGTCACAAAAGTAAACTTAGGATTTTCAGCATTTCTAGCATTAGGCTGAAATTCTGTGCTAACAGATTTTCTTTCCTTGTGAATGTCATGAAAGGAGAAAAAGCTGGGAAGGGCAGGGAAGTATGTGTGTGTTGGGGGGAAATTTGTGAGTCAGTCTACAGTTTTCAGAAAGGCTTTCACTCAATTTGAATTTTAATTGAATGTCTGAGGTACTTCATTTTTTAGGATCAAATTGCCTCTTTAAGAAATAACATTTTTAAAACAAAGCAACACAATGTGTGTTAGAAAATGTACTTGAAATAATGTTGACGAGCTCAAAAGAGGTGAACTGCAAAGTTTCAGACCCCATTGCTAGCTTTTAGACCCTTGGGAAGAGCTGCAAAGGTTTTCAGGAGAAGCAACAAAGCAGGCCATAAACTCTGAGAGATATGGGCCCCAAAAAGAACTTGTGCACCAACATGTGATATCCACTAAGCTTTTTGATCTGTGCATTTTGAAAACTGATGGCATCTGAAACTGGATAGGAAAAACTTACATGCATTTATGTTATCAGGTGTGATTTCCAAGCAACAGGTGACAATGCTATATCCAAATGAAAAATAGATAATTTTAATCTCTAACCTACAGACTGTGAGGCATTTTCACTGCACAGCTTCAGCAGGTATCTAGGGAAGTTATAAGCTCATAAACATTCTCTGTACCTGGGCTCTGTACCTCTTCAATCATTATAAAAGGCTCTAACTGGGTAAACAGATAACTTAAGGTGTTACCACAGCTGAATTTAACCCTCGGAGAATCAGAATGGAAAGCTGTGGTTCTCAAGATAAGTTAGTGGGATTTGCACCCTATTTGTACTCTGAGATTGCTGAAAGTAAGTCTCTCATTACAGTTTCTCACTAGAAATCTTTTCAGGTTAATTTTGTGTCATAGGACATTTTACTTTTGCTCCTTCAGGCTTAGTAATTCATTCTTACTGAAAAAATAGTGTCTTTCTTCTTCAGGCTATTAAGACATAATAAGATTACTAGACATCTGGTATCTAAGAATTGATTGTGAATTGTCCATCTCAGAACCTAGAGCATGTGAACACATATTCTCACTGCTACAACTCAAATAGTTTTTGCCATTTTTACCTTTCCATTCAGAGAACTCAGCTGTAACTAAAATGCCATAACTATAAGTTGACAAGCATTTTTATTCTTCTTTAAATGCTACTGAAAAAGATTCCAAGTTTGAAGATTGCTTTAAAAAGGGGAAAATGCACATTCTTAGAGGTATACCAGCCCTCTTGCACTAAAACCTGTTAAGACACAGACGTTCATTTTATGGTTGAGCTCATGCATAAGTCATAGAAGAGTGCAAATCCTTTGCTTTTATACCATTTAAATAGTTTATAAATCCTTTGGAAAATGGAACATATTTTACTCAGTGCTTTTTGCTCTTATTTACTAAGAAACCTTTGCTTTGGATTCTTCTTCTCTAATGACTGCTTATGTTATTTGATTGACACTTTCTTACTCTCAGGATTTTAGAAAGATGCTGCTGTTTTCTTCTTGTAAGTGCATAAATTATGATAGTATGTTTTTTTTAAAAAATGTGATTATAAATAAATATGGCATTAGAATTATGTTTAAGGATGAACAGTAAAAGGATCTACAAAGATCTGTTTTCTCCCTTGCATTTACAATTAAAATTTACCAGTTTCATATGCTATCACACCTTTCTTCCTCACTTTGTCATACATAAAGTTTGAGATTACTGTACATTTTTATTTTCACTAAGGGGAAATGACAGTACCAGAAGACTGCATTTCCAAAATGTACTTCTACCAAAACCCCAATAAAAATTGGTGCTTTGAGTATACAGCAAGCTCAGCAGACAAAAGGTTTCTCTATTGGGGCACATCTGGAATAAGTTATCCCTGTATTACACAGCTTTAGTGTTAGACACATGAATCTTGATATATATCACTCTAACAAGAAATCCTGGTTTTTAATCAGCTAGGACTTTGAAGATTTGCATTAGAAAATACACTTTCTTTCCATAAAAGCATACTATTTACAGACCTTTGTACTGAACTAAAGTTTCTGCCCTATTGCCTCCAAATGGGCCCTTTGCCATAGCAACATCCCCACATGAAGCAGTTGTGCCAAAACCACTTCCTGGAAGTAAAATAGAGGATTACATTAATTTGCTGTCCACAAACTTTACCACAAAAATGATGTTTCACAATATTAATGTCTGATCTATTCTCAAAAATTTAGTAGTGTGGCATTCTGCTCTCACCTTTCCAGGTTTTATAAGTGACTGGTTAGCTATTTCATTCATTTTATTGTTGATGGCCTTACTAATTTGAGGAAGAAGCTGTAGCTGCTAGGCAAAAGGTAAGCTGCTGAAAGGTTAAGGAAATAAAGCACATTACTCTATTTCATGGTAAAGAAAATTACTTGCCTGTAATTGTTGTTCAGTGAAGAAATGAAACATTCAAGCATCTGTTCCTTAATGGTTTTTCTTGACAGTGACCTGATGTCTCAATGTTAGATAAAAGAAAACACTGGGCAGATTTTCTAATAGCTTTTGTCTCTTTGCTTAATCCAAGTGGCCTTTCAAAGTGTAGCCTGTGAAAAGAGTCTTGTGGGTCTGAGGGAACAGTTAGGAATAATCCAGTGATTAAGGAGAGAGGAATGTATGATTAGCATGCAGCTTTGGCATTTATACTTTCATCTTTATAACATTTAGGACTTAGGTTTGCCTGGCAGTATGCTGATAAACACCTGGTCCTGAGAGATCAGCAGCATTCTTTTTTTCCTCTTTTTTTATTTCCCTGCCTCCCCCCCCCGCCCTTTTTATTTTTTTTTTTTTTTGTCTGGTGCAATTCCTTTTCTGGCCATCTAATGGTCTGGAGTATAGGAACCAAAGTCAGTTTTCCATTCACTGCAATTCAGCGAGGTTTGGGTGAACTCCAGGTGGTCCTGAAGTTAGACTTCTGTGTTTAATATCTCTTCACAGTCCCCTGAGTTATTCTTCAATCCTTTCTGCAATCTGAGAATGGGCAGTTTAGAAATCAGGTGGGGCTTGCAGTCCTCGATAACCTCCAAGTCTTGTACCTTGTGTAAATTTTGCACCTGAAAGGAAGGCAGTTGTATGTGTACAAAATAGTAAGTGATCTAAGAGGCAAATTTCATTCGTTGATGCACAGTTGGCATCACATTTAATGCAAAATCATCTGTGTAGTGTGAGCACTGGGAGCGAAATGAGAAAAAGTTCTGAGTAGTTTGTGTATTCAAGTAAATCACACAGCCTGATACATCTGCTGGCACGGCCAAGGTATTAATGGGAATTTCACCACAGTCTAGAAAAGGATACGCAGCATTTATTTTATCCTGTACTTTGTTATGACCCTGTTCCTTTAACAATCTGTGGACTACCTAACTCCTGCTCTGAGAGTAAAATTATGGCATATCTTCTTTCCTGACTCACTAGAGTTGTGTGTTGGAATGGGATTAAGCTAGTGTTTGCTTTCAGAGCAGGTTATATTCAAATGCTCCTAGTGCTGGCTTTAAACCTTGCTTGGGGGCTGTCCTTTGATCTCTATCCTGTATGAACCAATTCAGCCTGTGGCCTGTAATGACTTATTATGGAAACAGATAATGCAAGATTTGGGTACTTATTCTATAGTTGCATAAATCTCTGGTGTTTCTACAATTTATCATTTGACATAAGGAAAGAGTTTGCCTCACAGGTGGGGAAACCTGTGAGACTGCATAAATTTTCAGTCTTGTGTCATAAACACTGTAAAACAGTATATTCAGTTTAATTTAGTAAAAAAATCTTCAAAATACAAATATGAACACATTTGACTGCAGGAGAACTGCCTCTTTTAGGGTGACATGCACTAGCTCTTAAAGGTAGGCAGGTAGTTGCACTGTGGGAGATGGACAGCTGCTGTGAGGACCAGATTTGTCAGTGACACAGATCAGTCACTGCTGTGAATCACTTTTGAAAAATCAAAAATCCTAGATGGCTTAAACATAAAAAAAAAATGTTTTCTAGGTTCATTAAAGAGAAAGTCACAGGTCACCCTTCTTTGTGGCTAGACGCAAACCAGTTGTTTATACTATTTATATTGTTTATCTTAAAATTATCTAGTAGAAGCAGTCTGGCATGATGTCCAATACCAGTCTGGGAAGCTCCAAGCAAATACCCTGTGTATGTGATTTTTGCATTCTACTTTAGATATTAATTTTCTAGTAATTTCTTAATCACTGTGGTTAACACAGGAGAGTGTAATTATTATTGGCAGCACAGATCACTTTAAACAAAATTACATCCCTACTTATTACCATATTACCGTATTTACACTATTATTACAGAATAATCTTTACTTAATTACTAACCAAAAGCAATTATGCCAAATTATTTGAACATTTTAATTTAGTGAAAATAGCTTACTTCCCTTTATGAACAAAAAAATGTCATCATCACCACGTAATAGGATAACTTGCATATGTCAATGTGCTCTTGATGTAGTTTGTAAAAATTCCTTAGGCCAGAATGTTCCTTCCTGTGTTCCTGCAAAACTAAATGACCAGAGTAAGGTTAATCTGAAAAAAATAAATAAATAAATAAAATCTGATTCTCTTGGCTGGCTGTTAAATCTGCACTTTATGTCATACTATAGTGATGATTACAGCAATGCATAATACTTAGTATGTCCTTAGTATGAGCTTAGTATGTAGCTTTGGCTAAGTTTTTCTTGAAGCCAGGCTAAAGACTGCAAACATTCTCTGTAGTCCTGGAGATGCACAATGTTTTGAGGTGTTTAACATCTGGGCTTTTTATACGGGATTTATCTCTAATTGCTGTACACTGCTATTTAACATGTGAAACAAATCCCAATTTCAGTTCTGTAGTGGTAAGGGTCATTTCACGAGTACCTATACATTTTGCCTATAGAAAAGGAAAAAAGTTATTTTATGCTACATTATATTATTTCAGTTTATCTAATTTTTGAGGATGTCCTAAGAATAGAACAGGATATGGTCGCGCAGCTGTAGTCAATATACAATAGTTACAAATATACAAATAGAGCTTGTTCAAAAATTTCTAAATGTTGAACAGGAAGTAGATAAGAAAAAACTGTTTTAACTTTGGGATTAAGGGAAAAGTTTAGAGAAAGCTAGGAAATGAGTTACAAAAATAACTGTATGTAAAGAAAGGCTTAAAAAGCAGTTGTGGGTTCCATATGCAGGTTCACAAGCTGCACACTTGCAGGTGTTCAGGCTTGCCACGTTGCATAACTTTACAATATTTATTCCCAGGGAAAAAGATGGAGTGGATTCAGGAGAACAATCCAGTAAAGCCAAAAAAGAGATCTAGGAGATAAAATGTCTTCTTCAATGGAAATGAAAAAGACATTTAAGCACATCTAGCTCAGAAGTGGGGAAATTTCTAAAGTATAAATGCAACTGTTTTGTAGCTCATGATAGAAGTAAGGAACTGTTACAGGTTATTTCATCTGAGCTACAAGCTCTAAACCAATAGCAAATAGAATCAAGATTGCTGTCAAACATATTTTGAGGCTGTGATCCTATGGTTTTTAATCCCTTCTGAGTACTCAGCAAGTCAGGGAAATGACAGGTAATACAGCTGAACTGTTCATACACAGTTGATTCATACTTGGCAGATGGGTCCCCAGAACAGCAGTCCTACTGCATCTAAGGAAATTGTCTGTCAATTACATGGTTTTCCTTGGTGTGTTCAGGATATATGAGATGTGTTGCATGTGCTTGCATAGACTTCAGTTGTGCAATTCAGTTATTTTACCTGCGTTGCCAGCAATTTGTGAATCTGAAGTAGGTAGTACTTGGTAGATCTCCCACCAAAGTCAATGACACTGGCAGTTCTTCATGAGGAAGGGAGGATCATTCACTTTTTAGGGTTTTTGTTGTTGTTGTTTTGTTTGGTGGGTTTGTTTTTTTTTTTTGGGGGGGGGTGGTTACGTCAAAAAAAGCAGCATTTCTAATCTGCAATAATTGCTGTGAAGTATTTAAACATTCTTTCACTGCAGCTGTCTAATTGACAGGCAGTCTGAATATAGAATGATTGACGTTCTTTAAGGTAAACATGCAGACTTAGGCAAAAGCAAGCACTGCTTTGAGATAGTGATATAACATCCAGCACTGATGCTGTATTGCATGTTATCATTTACAGGCTTACAAGTAATTTGACTGAAAACAAGGACTTCTCTAAATAAGAATATGTAAGATATCCTTGCAGGCAGTTATGGCTTCTCTGAAAGATGTCTTTCTAGACTTTTGTGTGCCAATATTAATGGGGGCAAAGAGATGGAATAAATAAAGAAAGTGGATAGGGCAAACTGGTCAGAGAGAAACAAGACAGAGGACACTAGTTTTGAGAGATGTTTCATCCAAATTTTAGTTATGGAAAATAATTCTTAAAATAACTACATGGTTTTCCAAAGAGAAACTACGTTTCTGCTACTTTATTTTTGCTTTTAGCTTTCATTACATTGTTAGTTATTTATTTCAATAAAAGATTTCTGTCACCACCACCCTTAATTCAGCATACCACAAATCTATGTCTGTCTGTCTACAATTTGATTTATTGTTACTATCTTAGAATACTTGTGTTGAAAACAATGCTTCAGGAAAATCTGGCTGGAAATGTTGTCCACGTTCTGTGCCTAGTTTACTTTTGAAGGTGAGCATCATTTAAAGCCAGACTGCAAAGTTCATTTTGATCCTTAAGCATGGGGGTTTTATGCCAGTTAAAGCAAACAGAGAAAAAAAATAATATTTCTACCTCTGCTGCCATGTAACCTAGTGAACAGATACGATGTTTCACTCCTCCAAAGCTGTGTAAGGGCCACGCTGCTCTTTCCAAGAGTATCAGAAACACCTTTGGAGTGATCAGCTGTACTGATCATAGTATTTAGGGCCCTTCAGAATAACTGGGTTGTTAGATTTTGTACTATGCTGCAGACCCCTTCTTGAAGGCATGGACCTAGTATCTCTTAAATGCCTCTACATGTTTTTCCAGTACACTTTGCTTGAACATCACACACACAAGGAAGGTCCTGAGATTAAATTAACTCTATGGACATCAGAGGAAGAGAAAATACTTGATGGTTAAGTGTGAAAAGAAGTCTTTTAGCCTTTATCTGGTCATCTCACAGCTGCACTTAAGGCAATTATACATAATGTCTCAGTCTATTTCTAATTATATCTATCGTAACATGCTATTTATGCTTATAACTGCTGTGTCATCAGATTATTCATTGGTTTCTCCTCAAAGACACAGTGTTTTCAGCCACTAAGAAGCTACCAGTGTATATAAACAGACAAAATTAATCATTTCCATGTAATTTTCCTTGCCATTGTTGGTGCATAATTTTGTCATAGTACTGGCCCACTTTATTCATTCTTTGCAATGTTAGGGCCTACAGCATTCAGCACCAAAAATAGCTCCTCATGAAGAGCCTCCTTTCCAACTTTCTTTATTCACTTCTGCTTTCAAGCCACTGTTTAAATATGTTTGACAGTCCTGATCCCCCAAATCAGTGTACTATTAAATTATTTCCATTCTGAGAATTACTCATGAGAAATCTTGTGAAACTGTTTTTGAAGCAGGATACTCTGCACTCTGAGAAAAAGCAGTGTTGCTGAATTCATAGTCTTTAATTTTATTCATTTTAACTGTTTACAATATTAATAAGCTAGTGATTTTTCAGACTGTAATATTTTTGTAAGGAACTTCTATCAATAGCTTTAAAAATGCCTGAATAAATTGTAGCTACCTGGTTTAACTTAGACCTTTTATTCTTAAATCTTTAATTACTTACAAAGGTGAAATGCTAAAGCCAGAACTGAGATTTGTAATTTGTTTCTTATAGGCTAGACATCCACACAATAGTCTTATCTTACCTAGTGGCAACAAAACTATGTTTTTAAACATGAATAATTGCCTGGGTAATAGCCAGGAAAGTCCTTTTTATATCTAAACAAGCATTGCACATAGGGGAATTGGAACAATAGCTGAATACTGATTATGCTGTTCCTGAATTTTCCCACAATTTTGATACCTGGAAATAAAAGCATAGTTCTTCTAGACTCACTAAGCTATAATAACATTAGTGTAACTTTTAAAACACTCAGTTTCCTTCCTTCACATAATTTAAAAACATTGTTCTAGGTAAATATTACCTGATTAAAATAGTAGCTCTACTTTAAAATGTATGTGTTTTATATTTCCTGTATATTTGTATAAAGTACTATTTTCTCACTGCTTTAAGCAATATTACATAGGTATTATATTAAAGCGTATGAGAGTTTAAGGAAACACATTATTTGTAGTTTATGTGTTACATAGAACTACTTCTGGTGCCTAATAGAAAGTCAATGGAAATTTATTTAAAATATTACCCTGACATTCGGAACCTTATACAGTTGAAAACAAGCTGTGGCCATGGATTTTCATGTATTCTGTTATTGACTTTCTCAAAATTAATGAACAAGCAATATACTTTAGAGCAATGATGAACATCCTGTTCATGATGCATGATTCATTCTTGCAAAGCAATACTTATTGTAAATTGCAAGCACACATGCTAATGACAGGCAAGGCCTAAAAATGCAAAAATTAATTGTATCTGAGTGATAAAGCAAAGGTAAACAGAACATTTTCAATACTATCGTTTGCTTATGCCATTGAATTTTTAGACCTAAGTAAATCTTTACAATTGGAAGGATACTCTATTGGATGAGGTAGGTACTGGATATGAGAAGGCTATTGTATTGTGTACTTGCTGTACCATACAGCCATAAAAATCAAGGCATTAGTATTTGTTAATTCCTTAGGAACACTCAAAAGCTTTTCCATAGGCCTTAGTTCTTTAAAGACAGAAAATTTTGGTGTCTGGAACATGTTTCAGCCTACCTTGTTCTGTATAAATTTGGTTACAGAATTGACACCACCAGATAGATATTTTTTTTTAAAAAAAATTTTGCTCAGGTTCTCTGACCAGAACTCATTCCTTCTCTTTCCCAGCATTCTTTAATCTACCTTTTTCCTGGGACTAATCTCACTTATTTACAGAATAACTATTTTTAGTTATAACAGCCTTGTTTGCTGATGCTCTTACTGTTTCCTGAAACTAAAAAGCCCATATTAGGTAACTGCAGATTCTTAATTCCAAACCTCATAAGTATTATAGAAGATGCACCATTATTTTATAGGTGGTAAAGCCACTCACTCATTCCCCTACCCAGCTGGATGGGGGAGAGAATTGGAAGGGTAAAACTGAGAAAACTTGTGTGTTGAGATAATGACAGTTTAATAATTAAAAAAAAAAAAAGCAGAAATCAAAACCAAAATCAATAACAAAAAAAAAAAGGAAAAGAAACAAATGCATCAAAACGAAGTGATGCAACCTCCCTCTGCCCCGCAACTGCTCACCACCAATTGACTGATGCCTAGCCAGTCCCCAAGCAATGACAGCCCCAGCCAACATCCCTTCTCCCCAAAATTTTATTGCTCATCACGATGTCTCATGGTGTGGGTCACCTTGGGGTCACCTGTCCCAGCTGCGCCCTCTCCGACTTGTGCGCACCATCCTGCTCACTGACGGGACAGCATGTGAAACCGAAAAGGCCTTCATGACGATGTGTAAGTGCTGCTCAAAAATAGCTTAAACACCCCTGTGTTATCAATCTGTCATCATCTTGGCATTTGCCCTTAAGATATTTTTATACACTGGTAAGATCCCCTCTCGGTCTTCTCCAGGTTAAACAGGCCCAGGTCTCTCAGCCTTTCCCCATAAGGGAGATGCTCCAGTCACCTAACCATCTTTGTAGCCCTCTGCTGGACCTTCTCCAGTAATTCCCTGTCTCTCTTGAACTGGGGAGCCCAACACTGGGCACAGCACTCCAGATGCAGCCTCACCAGGGCAGAGCAGAGGGGGAGGATCACCTCCCTCAACCTGATGGCCACGCTACTCTCAATGCCCCCCAGGATCCCATTGGCCTTCTGAGTCACAGGGACACACTGCTGGCTCATGGTCACCTTGTTGTCCACCAGCAGTCCCAGGTCCTTCTCCACAGAGCTGCCTTCCAGCAGGTCAGCCCCAGCCTGTGCTGGTGCATGGGGTTGTTCCTCCCCAGGTGGAGGACCCTCCACTTGCTTCTGTTGAACTTCATGAGGTTCCTCTCCACCCAACCCTCCAGCCTGCCCAGATCCTGCTGAATGGCAGCGCAGCCTGCTGGTGTGTCAGCCACTCCTCCCAGTTCTGTACCACCAGCAACCGTGCTGAGGGTGCACTCTGGCCCTTCATCCAGGGTACTGATGGGTGAGTTGAACAGGACTGGACCCAGCACTGACCCTGGGGAACACCGCTGGCTACAGGCCTCCATCTGGGCTCTGCACCACTGATCACAACCCTCTGAGCTCTGCCATTCAGCCAGTTCTCAATCCACCTCACTGCCCGCTCATTTAGTGCACAGTTCCTGAGCTACCTATGAGGATGTTACAGGAGACAGTGTCAAGAGCCTTGCTGAGGTCAGGGTAGACAACACCCACTGCTCTTCCCTCATCTACCCAGCCAGTCATTCCGTTATAGAAGGCCATTAGCTTGGTAAGGCATGACTTCTGCTTGGTGAATCCATGTTAACTACTGATAACCTTTACCTCCACATGTTTTGAGATGACCTCCAGGATGAGGTGTTCCATCACCTTTCCAGGGATGGAGGTGAGGCTGACTGGCCTGTAGTTTCCTTCTTGCCTTTTTTGAAGATGGGAGTAACATTGGCTTTTCTCCAGTTCTCCGGCACCTCTCCTGTGCTCCATGACCTTTCAAAGATGATGGAGACCGGCTTAGCAATAACATCTACCAGCTCCCTCAGCACTGGGAGTGCACCCCGTCAGGGCCCATGGACTTGAGGGTGTCAGGTTTGCTTCAGTGATCTCTAACCACATCCTCCTTGACCAAGGGAAAGTTTTCCTTTCTCCAGACCTCCTCTCTTGCCTCCAGGGTCTGGGAGACCTGAGGGCTGGCCTTGGCAGTGAAGACTGAAGCAATGGTGGCATTCAGTAACTCTGCCTTCTCTGCATCCTTCCTCACCAGGGCACCCACCTCGTTCAGCAGTGGGCCCATGTTTTCCCTCGTCTTCCTTTTGGTACTGATGTACTTGAAGAAGCCCTTCCTTTTGTCCTTGACATGCATTGCAAGACTTAATTCCAACGGGATCTTAACCTTCCTTGTCACTTCCTTACATGTTCTGACAACATTCCTAATATTCCTCCTAAGTGGCTTGTCTTCCACATCCTGTAAACTTCCTTCTTCGGTTTGAGTTTTGCCAGAAGCTCCTTGCTTATCCATGCAGGCCTCCTGCCCTCTTTGCTTGATTTATTACTCATGGGGATGTACCTATCTTGAGTTTTGAGGAAGTGATGCTTGAATTGATGCTTGAATACTAACCAGCTCCCTTGGACCCCTCTACCTTCCAGAGTCCTATCCCATGGGATTCCTCTGAGTAGGTCCTTGAAGAAGCCAAATTTAGCTCAGCTCTCCTGATGTCCAAGGTTGCAATCCTGCTTGTTACCCTGCCTTTTCCATGCAGGATCCTGAACTCCACCATCTCATGGTCACTGCAGCCAAGGCAGCCCCCAACCTTCGCATCCCCAACCAGTCCTTTTTCTTTGTTAGTACAAGGTCCCACAGCACACCTCACCTTGTTGGGTCCTCCACCATCTGCATCAAAAAAGTTATCATCAGTGCTCTGCAGGAGCCTCCTGGACTATATGAGCCTATCTGTGTTGTCTTTCCAGCAGATATCAGGGAGGCTGAAGTCCCCCATGAGAACCAGGGCCTGTGATCATGAGGCTCTCTCCAATTATCTGTAGAAGGCCTCATCGACTTCCTCTCACTCATCAGGTGGTCTGCATTAAACACTCACAACAATGTCCCCCATGTTGGTCTGTCCCTTAATCTTTACCCATAAGCTCTTTACTCATTCTTTATTTCCTTTGATTTCAATAAATAATCATTGTAACATACAGTGTTGAAAGAGTGATTTTCTAACTATATAGGAAGAAATATAGGCAGATGGGTAGAAAAACTGTAATATGATGATTATCTATGTTCAGTATATTTCAAATAAAATAAAATAGTTATGTGGGAAAACACATTTTAACTGACCACTTTTTTCTCAACCCATTAAAGACTTAATACTTTTCTGAGTATTCAGAAATTGGGACAGAAATCCAATATTTATGCCACAGATGAAGGAAGGAAGAGGTTTTCAGATGTGTCTTTGTAACTTCACAGTATGGCTAATAGTTTCAGTCAGAAATAGAAATTTTCACTTGCAAAAAGCTGATACAGATGCAAGTTTAGTTTCACAATAACTTTTTAATGGGAAAATTGTGATAAAAAAATACTTTTATATTCTAAATTAAAGAGCACTTTAAGATCAATATTATTAAGTGTGCTTTTTAGCTACAATTTCCCTTTAGGTTACCAGATAATGTCTTGGGTTTTTTAAAGTAGAAAAGAGTAAAGAGCCATTAGAAAGTAAAAGAAGCAGAGACAGGAGAGAAATTTCTATTTAATGGGCAGAGGAGACATTAGTCAATAAGTACTAACACATGCAAAACCACATACTTTATGCTTGAATTCCCTAACAAAGGCAAAGTAACTAAACATTATTGCAACAGTCCACTGCTTTGTTGTTGCTGCTGGGAGTTAAATAATAATGAAAACAAATGGGTTCCTTTTTCTGTAAAGAGCCTTGATAATCTCTCTCATGGTAGACACTTAAAACATTCATTTTGAAATCTATAACCTGTGTTATACAATCTTCTCTCAAGCAAATGCCTGAGATCCTGCTCGATAGCATTAAAAACACCTGAAAGAGCTTTTCAGTTCAAATACTTCCTGGGACATTAAATATTTGTGGCTTAAAAGCACAAAAGTTTATTTCGATCATTTTTTAAAGAGGAGCACCGTTCTTTGGAGAATCCGGAAACTGCCCAAGGAGAGACTATATGATCAGTTTTATCACTGTGGAACCGCTTTAGCTGAGTGTTTCACAAAGACTAAAGCTGGCAAATCCATTAGTGAATGAAGTGACTACAAACACAAAGTTAATACTGCAAGAATGACCAGTGATTAAAACATTAGGTTTGATGGAGAACTTTGAGATACTTTGATTACTATGCTAAATAAGCAAGCTCTGTGGCTTGTGTAACATAAGCAGGTTTGACAGTAAGTTTTGCAAAAGGCATAAATAACTGCACATATGTTTGTGACCACCACAAAAGTTGAAGTAATATTTCTTTGAAGTTGCAGTTGATTTCAGTAGAATAAATGGACTTATTAGACATCATTGTGATTAATAGTGACAAATTAAAATAAATCTGAACTCCCCAAATGGTATATGTATTCATATGTGTTAATAATGCATTTTGTAAACCTATTCAAAGAACAGCCAAAGAGTATAAGATAGCATACAAAATGATGAAACGTATTCCTGACATAAATGTAGCAATATGGCTATCACTGAAACTTTATGAGGTTACAAAACAATAATACCTTGATTTTACAGGTGCTGAAACAGTTACATTTTGTCTCTTTTGTGTATGATGTAATCAGTTAGAATGATACTTCTGTAAAAAAAAAGGTATTATTCTCTTTCCAAAGCCAGAACTAAAGATGCTATCAAAGGTAGATTTTATATTCTTTAAGGGAAAAAAATGAATCATCATATATAAGAATTCTGGAAAAGAATGTCTTAGCAGTGTAGGTTAGACATAAAATTTAACTTCTAACTCTGTTAGACTAATAAAATAGATTTGCAAAGGTCCTTATTGTTCTTGTTCAGGGAATGTCCTCTCAGAGAATTGTTAATTCAGAAGATCAGTCAAAGACTAACAATAGGAAGTACTGCTCAGATTTCTGAATTCTGACAAGTGAAGTTTGGTGACTCACTGCTGGAGCCTCAGCTTGATAATTTTCTTTTCCTGTTCTATTTTGTGACACTGTTTCTACTCACAATTATGCTGTAAAAAGGCTTTTTATTTTTCCTCTAGAAATTTTCCTGCTAGTTTCAATGAAATTTGGAAGAGCTATCTTGGTTTATTTAATGAGATAATAATATGTTCTTAAATCACTGCAGATTAGATTGTTAGGTGGTGTGTTTATTTTTTACAAATAATGTATTTTCTTTTAAAATCATCTAAAGGTTTCACCACACCTACAATATCAAGAGAGACTTTTTCACATGGTACATGAATGACCATAATTTTGATGATGTATGAATTTAAGTGTCTCTGCCTTTATGACGAATAACACTAGGCAACATTGCTGAAGTGATGGATAACACAAAGAGGCATTGCTCTGATGATGTATTCTAGTAAGGGGACAAACCTGATATAAAATACATAATACGAACAAGTTGCTTGGGGTTTTCTGTCATCACAGCAATAATTGTCAACGCTGTATACTCTATTGATAACATTGGTCTGACAGTACATAACACAAAATGGAATCTCTTTACAGATGTGGCATGGATCATACTTATAAAATAGGGATGAAATGAGAAAAGTTAATCCCCATTTCTCATTTTTGTTTCATTTTTGAAAGCAAGTCTCTCTTGAGCAACAGAGCTGTAAAAATTGGATACCATTGGTTAATAACTCTGCTGCCTGTGTCTCCAAAATTAAGTACTGTCTGGAATTTGCAAATAAATCATGCTTAATGTAGCCATGAGGATGCCTCTGATACTGCTTGTCTAATTACAGAATATATGTCACTGTGACAATATGTAGAATAGGGCAGGTTTTCTGTTGTCATCCATGACTGCACTAGCCAGTGAATTGAATTGTAGGCCAGGGGGCTACAGCCATAGAGCTGTGTGGTTGTGATGGCACTATGGATTTACAGCTTCAGCCATGGGACCTTGTTAGATTATAAGGATGCATTTACTCTTTATATGAAATATTTTGAAAAATGTTTGCAATAATGTGTTTAAAGTTATTATACAAATCAAAATGTGAAACTCAAGATGGAGGTGCTTAGATTACAGCATTGCTATGCATTTAACAGGCAGACTGAACTAAGATGTGAGCAGTCAGGAACATATTTACATAATGATATGGTGATAATGAAAAGGACAGATGTAAAGTCATAGTTCATGACTCAAGTGACAGTCGTGAAAATCAGCTTCTTGATGCAGTATTCATATGTGAATGTGAATGGGGAATTTAGTTGAGAATTATCCTATGAATCTTGGTCACTGGGACATCCACGTTATGGTAGATGGGGTGCTTTATCAATTTTTGTAATAGCTAATTCAGAACTATTAGATGGTGTAACAGGGAGGCTGCTGGTCATGAAGAAGTGTGACAGAAAAAAGTTGATTTTAATGACTTGCTATCACATTATACCTTACAGATTAAGCTTTTTTATAACCAAATGCAATAATATCCAGTTTTTAAATGAGACTAAGCAGCATTTTCAGTCTATTCTGATGCTATGACCTCAAAATAAACACTAAATTGATTTTATATTAAGTAAAATAGACTTGTCTAAAAAATACATGAGTGTGTTTTTAATCTCTAAAGATTATCTTTCAGAGGACAAGTTAAGAAACCAACACATTATTTCTCTTATACACCCCAACAACAAGGTTGTCTCCACCCTCATTTGCTTCCAGCTCCCTTTGAGACAAATACATCTGATATTTCCTAATCAGGGGATTATTTCTGTGAGCACTAAATCAAAGACAGATCTTCCATTGACCTCACTAGATAAGGTAATAAGGTCTTAGAAGACTTATGCACATACAGTGCTGTAAAAATGCCAAGAAAGATCTGTGATGAAGTGGTCAGTTATTTATGATGCACAGGGCTGATTGTAGTCTGTAGCTTCAGACCACAGATTAATAGTTTCATATGTTTGTTATGTAATTCTAGATACAAAATCTAGAAACTCCCACAGAAATCTTCAGGTAATTTCAGTGAGACGATTTCAGTCAGAAGTGCTGAGAAAATAATGGAAATTTTGGAGAAAAATTAATGAATCCAGAAGCTGATGGGATTGGTTTGCATAGAAAAGTGAAGGTTTTTCATTCTTGAGAAAATTAATGAATGAGAAGGGCTAAAATCTTTTTTAAGAACTAGAATAATAAAGAGGATAAAGAAGTATGACATACAAGATCTAAACTATAGCAATGTGTGGAATTGACGTAAAGCTTCTTAAGACCAACAGCCAGATGCTAAAATGTTACTGGCACTATCCCATGCCACAGCTATAGCTATGATTTACTACCAGAGAGGCACAGTTAATTTAAGAAAAAAACAAACACCACAGGCTGGTTTACATGCACAAATCATCTTTTCCATCATCACAGCCACTGATCAGTGCTGTTTAATAAACATAGTTGTTTAAAAAACTGAAGTGAACATCATAAGGTATCACTTTCCTTAGCAGGAGCTTCTTGTTTGATCTCTTGTATTCTGGGACTTGTTGCAGTGAAAAAAAAAGGTAGAAATCACTCCTAGAGCACATTACTGCAGTAAAGAAGACAGAGATGAGAATGAGGACTTTATATATATTGCCAGATGTAACGGTCCACATATCAGGCCATGAGATTACAAAATGGTTTCTGTTGCTGGGACAAGTTGTAGCTCTTGAAACTGTGAATGGGCAACATGGGTGATCTAAAGGATTCTTTTAAGATCATCTAAAGGATGATCTAAGATACTACCTTTCAGACTGAATTACAAAGATTTTAGAAAGTTGTTCTTCTGCCTTGAATCATTCAAAATTAATTGAAGCAGAGACCTGCAAACCTCTCTGACATGAAATGATGTTACCAAAATGATTCTGAAATCCTGGAATACTTACTACTCAGTCTGAGATTCATTACATCATAAACATTTGCAATTACGTCTGCTCAGCATTTATACGCCCAAGTAACACAGGACTGGGTACATTAGCTTTGTGATGTGACCAAGATAAAAGTAAAAACTGGTCAAATTGGTTAAAAATACTTTTAAAGTGTTCTTAAATTTTTCATGCATCCAAATTATTTATAGGTGCATTTCATACAATCTACAAGCTAAAATAAATTACCTGAACCAAACTTTTCTTAAAAAAAACCAAACAAACCAAATGTTTTTTTTCTCATTAAGTGTTTAGCTTGTAATGTCACTTTTTTTGCTTGCATTTTTGCCTATATTAGGCATTTAAACATTTAAAAAATTACATTTATCTAGATAGAAAGTATTCCAGTGATTACACTGCAGCCTATTAATTTCTGTTAAATGATTTAAGAATGCAATTTCTTTAAGTAGATTTTTTTAAAATGGCATATTGACTTGACAGAAAGTCTACTATGGCTCAGCTACTATGGCTTATCAGGAAAAGATGAACTACCAGATTTTAAGCAATCATAGGATTTTGGGTGCTTTTCTTAGGGTGGTATTTATGAACTTAATTAAAAATAAGAAAAGCAAAATTTGACAGATCTTCTGCAAGGGATATTTATGCTGTAGGTAATTTTTATTTTTTATTTAAGTTCATTTAAATTTTTGTACATATTTTGTTACAAATGTCTTACATTTGAATTCTTATATTTGCTACTGTAAATATTTTTTTTTTTAAATAGCCAAGTGTAGCTACTGAGTCTGTCTGTAACAGCTCGAAAAATTAAACTCTTCTTTGTTCCAGTGGTTTGAAACCAAAGTTTTTATGCAATATTTGAATTTTTTTAAAGAAAATTTTATGGAATAACGTTGGTAGAAAACTGATTCTGGTGGAGACATCTGCTCAGTCTGCTTAGGGCTTAGTAAATTATTGATACAGTCAGGTATGGATTATAAGAAAACTTGACACGTTGAAGGTCAATTACTCCTTTTAATATCTTCTGTCCAATGCAAAAGTGTGAAAATATGCTAGGCTCAAACGTTGCTTAAAAAGTGACTGTGCTGCATCTGGTTAATATTTAATTGGTTTGTATGATTTCAAGTGATCCACTTAGACTGAGAACCTTCCTTTAATCTAAGATATATGGTGACATGCAGTTACATAAACACAAATATATAATAAGTATTGTTCTAATGAGTATTATGATATATCATGTTATATACAGCTGTTTCAATTGTCTGTAACATCAAAATCTGATTACCTACCAGCCTCATATAGGCTGCTTTATAAAAGTGAGGTGGAGGTCTGTGAATGCTTCTTATCAGCCCTTCCAAATTGGAAAAACTTAGCAAAGCTTTATATAACAAAGGTACTTTAAGCTTGTATTTTTTTCAGTCATATTTAAAGAATTTTTCAATCTGTAAAATTGGACATAATACTTTGAAATCTCTGGGTACAAAATTTCAATAGAAAAGCCTTTCATTACCCTTTAAAATTAGTCCTCAAATATCTAGCTGCTGTTTCATAGCAATGGCTCCTTAAGAAGTCTTTATGTTCACTGTTACAGACACAGAAATATCAGAAAGCATATTTTAATTAAAGTTGTTTTGTTATTTATTTATAGATTTTATTTTTTCTGAATTTAATTAAAACTTCTAGTGTCTTACAAGACACCTAAACTAATAATTTCAGGATTTCTGTTTTTGCATTTTCTATTTAACTTTCAATAGAAAAAAAAAAAAAAAAGTTAATGGATATTTACTCATGTGGCTACTTTTTATAATGGGTTACATAAAGCGTGTGCCTGCATATTTAGGCTTAACCTATGTTTCTCATTTAACAAGGACTACTACTATATTGCAGCCTGTTCATTCAGAGAAATAATATGCTTTCTACTTAACCACTGGTTGAAGGCTTGTATGCACAAATATGGATGATTAGATAAGCACCCAGCAGTTACTGGGTGGGTAATACAAAAATGATTTGTTAAAACTGGAATTGCCTGTCCTTGTTGTTGTGTGGTCTGAATAGCTCTTACTGTCACATGAAGGTTTGGGAAGTTGTTTGATTTTGTGTGTGTGGATGGCCTTGTCACTTAAAGTGAGCTTACATCAACCTGTTGGAATCGATGCTGTTAAGCTTTCCCTCAAAATGTGTTAAGCATTATTGTCACTCACATATCTTGTCTCATCCACACAAACAATACATGAATTCTAAATGCCTTCAGGACTGAGTAGTGTCTCACAAAAGGGGACATTGAAATTTCTTGATCCCATCACACTAAAATAATACAGCTGACCTTGAGGAGAATGGCAAGAAGACAAGATTTTGCTTTTTATCTGTCCATTCAAAATTACATCCTCTTTGCAGATTTCAAACACTATTCCAATTATCTGTTGGAGTTTGCTCTGTAAAGCTTTTCTTTGTATGTTTGGTGACAGTCTTGATCTGACCTTTTTTCTTTTTTTTTTTTTTTTTTCTTTTTTGTCACACAGGGTGAAATGTTGTACGATTCACCCAATCCAGCAAACTTAAATTGTATGTTACTTATTTAGCTGATGATTGCTAATTTTCAGAGCCCATTTATTTTAGGACTGATCCTTAGGCTTACCACCATTTATTCAGCAGAAACTTAATTTGACTGCTGTTAAGTACAATCAGAAACTCCTCAAATGAAAACTTTTTTTTAAAAAATAATAAATGAGATGATAGATGATGGGATGTACTAATCTCCTGCTGACAATAATGGACATTGGGTTATAGGATGGAAAAGGAACTTTTAGGTGATCTATTTCATTTCCCAGTTGACTAAGACTCTGCAACAGTCTGTTCCTGAAGGACTGTACTCCATGGAAAGGACCCATGCTGGAGCACTTTGTAAAGAGCTACAGCCCATGGTGAGGACCCATGTTCAATTGGGTCATGAAGGACTATCTACTGTGGGAGGGACCTGATGCTGGAGCAGTGGAAGAGTGTGAGAAGGAAGGAGCAGCAGAGACTAAGGGTAGCGGATTGACCACAACCCACATTCCTGATCTCCCTGCGACACTCAGGAGAAGGAGGTAGAAGATTTAGGAGTGAAGATGAGTTTGGGAAGAATGGGGGAGAGGTATGGGTGGGGGAAGGTGTTTTTAGTTTTGTTCTTATTTCTCACTCTCCTACTCTATCATTGATTGGCATGAATTTTCCCAGTTCAAGTCTCTTTTGCCTATGGCAGTAATTGGTGAGTGATCTCCTTGCCCTTATCTCAACCCATGAGCTTTTTCATCATGATCTTTTCTTTTGTCCTGTTGAGAAAGGGAAGTTTTGGTGGGTACCTGGAGGCCAGCCAAGGTCAACCCACCAGACTACGATAGTGCTTGTTTGTCTTTGTTTTACCTCAATGTCTTTATAAACTGCAAACATACCACTCTCAGCATTACTTTTTTCCTTAAACTATACTAAATGAATGGGGCTTTTCTAGAATTTTTCGTAAAACAGATTGATCACAATCCTGTCCTTCCCCATCAGATTGCTTCAAGTGGAATTGCTAGGTGAGTATAACTGTGCCATGCAGTTATACGCTGATGGCACTAGTATTTCCGTTTCCTCATCAGAAACCTCTGTCCTGATGCAGTCCTAAGGCTGGCACTGTCTACTGTGTTTTGGTCTCAAGCAAATTCTTCTATCCATGTTATGAACTCCTTAAAATAAATGTTTGTAGCAGTAATACTTACAGATCCTTAAAGGACAACTTTCCACAGAAATACACTTGAAAAAGAAAAAAAAAAAAGACAGCATTGATACAGAAAACAATTTGTTTTCCTTGTCATTTTCTGTATTCCTTATGCTGTTATTTAAGACACTTCATGTTTGAATGACACCTCTCTCCTTCCCACTCTCCACATCCTGCAAAGAAAGGGGAGTTCTGTTATAGTGCTTAAAAAAAAAAAGAAAAGGTGTGTGGATTCATAAGTCTACCATTATTGCTTTTTGTAGGTTTAGGAAGTGATATGATCAGCTCCTGGATGCCTTAGCTCCATTTGGCTTCAGGAACTCAGTGAGGACTGTATTTCTACTTTTCTGTAGTTTATGGCTCTGAGTTCTGCAGTGTACTTGGCCTTTCCATCAAGAGCTAGAGAAGGACAATTTATGTTTAAACAAAACCGTCACTGATAGTAAGCATGTGGCCAAGAAGGAGAAAAAAAAAAAAAAAAGCAACAAATGCAATATATGCAATATATATACATGAACTAGAATATGAATCAGTATTGAAGGAGTTCTGATTAGATAAAAGCTGATGAGCTGTGAAGACAAATAATTTAATTTCCTTCTATTTTTAGGAATGTATTCCAAACAAACACAGTGATTTAGACAAAAGATCCTCTATACAGAGAAATGACAAATAAACAAGAGATCCACATCTACAGTTTCCTTTTGAATCTACAGAAAATTCCCTCCCACAGAAATACTGATTATTCTATGGATTATTTAAATTTATATGCCATTACTTTTATAAAATTAATATGGGAAATATAAAAATAACATAAATCTTCTCCTAGTGCTCATATGCATCATACATCTAACAATCAGAAAGAACTGTTCCTCTGCTATTTAAATTTGTTCACTTTTTCAGGGACTTTGCATCTTATTTTGGGATTAAAATATTTAACTACATACAACTAATATTTGGAATTTCTGACTGAAAATGGAGTTTGCTATTGAAGCTATTTCCAGCTGTGAGTATTTTAAAGTCGGGATATGCAATGAAGTAAATTTCATGCTTATGAAAACACATAGCCAAGTTTAAGCTATTTAACTGCTAATATTTTGGTTTTCTACTTCTTATAGTATGAAGTGCAGATAGAGATTTGGATTGTTCTTTTTCATAAATTTAAGCAATAATTCAACACAAATTAGGCAGTATGTGTGTTTATTAGACTTGGTGTCTCTTTTGACCTCTTCAGTTTGAGCAGGTTGCATGCTTCAAGCAAAATTATTGAGAAATCTAACCATGAATTTCTTCTTTCTGATGTCTGCACACTTGGCACTGGCAACACACACATACATTGTAGATAAATTTGTATTTTCACAAATACATTATAAGCTTATCTACTTGAATGAAACTGAAGTGAATGAAGGGTGATTGAGGACATAATTTTAATGCATCATCCAAGATAAACAGTAACCTGTAACTACATCTGTGTTATGGCACTGGGCTGAATGCCATAACAAGATTTATGTACCTGCTGAGCAGTTGGAAAACTATTTCCACATTACAGGGAGAAATGCATTCTGGTTTAAGGGTACAGAGAAGTCTGGACCATCAAAACCTTAGCGGTTCACCTGCTTTGTGACACACAGCACACAAGTGTGGTACCGCAAATACTCCCTGAAGTGCTGGGTCTGGGCAGAGTGAGCCACAGAAGGTCAGAGGAATCAGACAGCCAGGAAGTTAGATGCAAGAGCTGTGACATCTGCTTTAGCCTGAAGGAAGGAAAGTCTCTGTGGAGAAAAAAATTAGCTCTACACCTATGGCTTAGAGGAGGTAGTTGAGTTCTATCCCCTGGGACCGTAATAATTTCCCTGCATAAATCCCAATTTACTTCAGCTTTGAAAAAAGGAGGCACATTCCCTTCTGGATGATTTTGATGGGACATGTGTATAAGTAAGTGGGGTTTATATATAGAAATGAAGGCAACAGTATATGGACAGAGTCGATTTTATTTCTCAGCATTGGAGGATATAGGATACAAAATCATTGTTATATTATTATGAACTCTGCAGTCTTCCACTTGTGGCATTTTGTGATTTATTATGCTAATTAATTAAATGGTGGGACGAGCTCACCAGCTACATGATACATAAACATATGTTTTACAAGATAAAGCTAAATTGGGAAGAAAGGAAAAGAAAATAATTTTTGTGAAGTACAGTAAATCTGTTAGACACAGACAACTCAACAATAAAAATAAATTAATTAACTGTAGGAAAGTAGACCCTAAAGCATTATATATAAGTGGTTCTGCCATTGAGTAAGCTCTGATAACTTGAAGTTTATCTTTGTCTTGATTCTAAAGCTATGTAAAACATACACACTTACCAATGCCTGAATCTGAAGATACGATGTATTTTGTAACCTTATTCAAAAGGAAAATGGTAGCAGTGTTGCTGTGTTTTGGTTTGGTTTGGTTTTTTCCCTCCACCTTTTAAATCTGCCAAAAGATAGAGAAGTGATCCATTTGCTCCTTTTCAGCAGTAACAGTTTTTACTCCTCCTCCTGCTAGATTGCAGGATGCTAAAGATAGATTTTCTTTTCATTTACATCCATAGGTGTAAAGAGCTGCATAATACCAAGATCCTGCTCTTTTATTCTACCTGTGGAGGAGAGCAGCCCTAATCTTCCCCCAAAAACAGCTGAGTAAGAACATTTTAAGAAGTGAATAACCTAAGAAATAGTTGTCTGCAGTCAATGGGTATATGATTAAACAGATATATTTTCCTATCCTCCATGCATAAGAACAAAGTAGCAGTACAAGAGTGACTGTTTAGCTGTACAACAGCCTGTGAGGGTCACTTTTCCAGGCATATTTTCCATGTCCAGTTTCTCCCACATGCCTCCCACATGGTGGAGGAGGCAGAATAGCCATCTGGATCCATTTGTTATAGGACTCCTCTATAACCTATAAAAAGTGAGCATGCGTTGTCAAATATTCTGAAAATCTGCAATTTTCCTCTGTTGTAGGGTAAACATACCCATGGAACCAAACAGACATATATTTTAAGGGAGACTGAAAGCATTAATGTATATTGAATGTTTACTGCCTTCCATTGTAAAATACAAGAAAATGTTACATTTTATTGGCATATATTAAATCTGTTCACTGATGTCCTTTACTGAAACAATAAAGGGAGAATTTCCGTTGTACATATTTAATCAATTTAAATGTATTACTACTACATCACTAAAAAATCAGTGTAGGACCCAAAACTTATGATCATCAAGTAATTTCAGTTTGAAGATTTTTCCAAACATCCTGTTTCCATCCCATCCTATTAAAAGAGAATCTTCTATTTTGCATTCTATGAGGATTCTCTTTTGTTGTGGGAAATTCTCTCATTTCTTCTTTTACACCATATTGTTGTGATATTTTACAATGCAAAAAGCAAAAATCAGCTATAGATCACCTATTTTCCTACCTACAGATCCTGAAACTACATCAGATTTAAAACAGCAGCTGTTGTTTCTTAAAAAGAAACACCTTCAATTTCTATTGTTTTCAGTGATATGTAACACATACTTCATTTTTTTCCAATATTCTGTAAAATCTTTGAGGACTTTGCATCAAATTACTTTGCAGCAGATGTTAGATTATTGTATTTGACATTTTGTATTAGAATGCTGCTCAATGGTGTTTTCTTAAGCAATAAATGAATGTACTTGATAACAAGTATGACAACTCTTTCCTTCTCATAATTGCTGCTTGTTAGTAATGTGATGCTATCATGAAGTAATACATACCTGCTGCCTGCAGTTTAGACTTTTGAGGAATGTACTCCCATTCAACAGAAATTGCAGCTGTAGCAGTCTCATTTAGTGAGAAACTGTTGAGGAAGAGAAGGCAAAGAAAACAAAGCATCAGGAATGAAGAAGAGTGATCAGTTATGGAAAACTACACCTGAATAGCATTCATTCTGAAGCCAATGGGAGCTGCCTAAACTTTGTTATTCCTATCAAAACACTTAAATCCCTGATGAAATCAGATTATGCTTGTAATGATGTGTTCAGCAGCCTCAATAGACTGCGGTATGAGTTGTGTGGTCTTCCCAAAAGAGCCATGCAATTTGCTTTTGGGATAGTAAGGGTGCTAGCTACAATTAATGAACAGTGTCTCGTGGTTTTGGACTATACTAATTTCCATAGCTGTACAATGAAAACTTTCTCATTACTTCATTCATACTACTAGTTTCTTAAATGAAGAAGAAAACCAGAAAAATCATGCTGCTAAGTCATGGTAAAATTAGTTTCTTGTGAAAAACTCACAAGTATTTGCTCTTTATGGCTTTTCTTGCCAGTAGGTTCAAAGATATGCTAGACTGGCAGGATAATATTGCAAGTGACATAGCTTTGTGCACCCACAGCTTTCATCCCACTAAGTTAAATACTAGCAGCAAAGAACCATCACTAGTGTGAAATGTATTCATTTAATTCATGTCAATACAGAACAATGCTAGGACCGCATGATGAAATGTAACCTTCTGTCTTACATACCCTTGTATAACCACACGCTTAAGAAAAACAGAGTGATCAATGTATATAGTTCCTGTATCTTGCAAAGAACATCTGGCTACATACCTAGTTTCTGTATCTTACAAAGAACATCTGGTTACACACCCTGATATGCAGGCTGAGCTGCTACCCGAATAGTGTTAAGTAAGAGAAGTTTACAGGGTGCATGCGTAAAATCTAGGGTCATCCTAAGGGTGAGCTGAGGAAGACTACTGACTTCATCCATCGACCACCAGAAAGGGGTTAAGAAGACCCTCAGAGATAGAAAGAGCATGCGCCACGAAGTACATGCCTATTCCAAGGATCCATTTACATAAACCAACCCTTTCTTAGAAATAGCTATGAATATATATTAGTTTAGGAAATATAAACCAAAAATAAATTTTCTACAGCACGTGTCTTGGTGGAGCGGAGACTCCTGGCGCACCCAGCGCTGTTTGCTTGCCTCTATTTGCTTAATAAATTGCAAACTTTGATTGTAATCCTATTTTGGGACTAAGTTATTTATCACACTAGTACAGGCTAACCTGGGAGACAAAAACTTACAAACTAAAGCAAGTTTACAAGGTCTGGGCTGCTAATCTTATCCCTTGGGTTTTTGCTTTTGATATTTTACCAAAAGGGGAAAATAACCCCTTAGCTTGAACATATCAACCCATGTTGCAGACATCGTGTAGAGCTGGCTTTTTCAAAATTGCTGATATATTTTAACCTTGCCTCCTTAGATTATTTTTGCAATCTTCCTATGCCTGTGAGCAGGAAAAGTAAGAAACATTTTCCTTGGGTAGTGGTAGGCTAAGGAGTTAACACATATGCAACTCAACTTCTATGCATTGTAACAATAATGTCTGTTTCCACCTGTTTCTTTCTTCAGGTACAGAATATACCTTTGAAAATGAAAGAATCCCATTTCAGATTTAGTAAGTTCAGTGATATAAGTATAGCTAAAAATATTTTAAAAGCTGTTACAGTATATAAAATTGTGAACCATTTATATCTGATCTGAAGCAGCAACATAGATTATAATGGCATTTCCTTGCCATTTGTTCTTATGGTCTCTGAGCCTTTAATTATACTGAATATTGTCCAGTTCCTTCAACAGCTTTGGTGAAATTAATGGCACTGCTTCCAGAACAAGGCATCATAAATACGACTGACAATAGTCTTTGTTGTGGGTCAACCTCAGTTGGCAGCCGAGCATCACACAGCTGGCCAATGCAGACTGAACAAGCAGCTGTGGTGCTCAGCTGCTGAGATTAATCCATGACAGTCAGATGGTGAGTCCTCTTTATCAAGTCACCTAAAAAAAACTTTTCACCCCCAGCAGTGAAAAACCTTTGCATGAATCAGACAGGAGATAGTTCACAAGGTAACCCTTGGGCCAGTCTGGACCAGATCAGATGTGAGAAATGTGCTCTGCACAGCAGACAGAGAGCATGGCTCTATCTGGAGCCTCTTGGCAGAAAACAGCCAGAAAGACCTGGAGTTGATATCTAGGGTTTTGGAGCTGAGGATATAGAGGATTGAAGGTCTCCTACACCCCAGATGAAAAAGAGATACTAGTGACATATCAAGGGGGTTGAACCACTTCAGAAGTAGTTGGTATGGAACTGGAGCTCCTCTTGGCACCACAATTGCCTGTGCTGTGCCTAATGTTCAAAGGAAGGGTGGCCCTTACACACCATGTAACCAACATGATGTGGTGTAAGTGGGTAGCACTGATCACAGTGGGTCTGCATGAGGAACCCCAACTGCCCTGGAATCCTGGAAAAGATCATGGACTAGCCAGAAGGCAGAGATTTCAAAGCATCATCTGAGGAGGTGACCTGTGCCGAGGAGGCCCCAGTGTAGATTATATCACCAGAGAAAGAAAAACAATATGGTCTGTTTATTGATGGGTCCATTGGAGGTAGAAAGATGCTCCAAGGTCAGGTTGGACAGAGCTCTGAGCAACCTGATGTAGTTGAAGATATTTGTGCTCACTGCAGAGGGGTTGCTCTACATGACCTTTAAAAGTCCCTTCCAACCTGAACTACTTTATGATTCTATGATTCTATGCTTTGTGGCGGCCCGCATGAGAAGTTGCTGAAAATGTCAAAGGAAAAGGTGAATCGAGCCAGTCTGTAGAAGTGCTGCTGACACTACAGACTGCCAAACAAGAAAAGTGGCCAGTACTCTGTCTCTATACTGACCCATAGATGGTGGCAAATGCCCAGTTGGGGTGGCTACATCAATGGAAATGTACTAAGTGGTGGTGCAGAGTTAAACTCATCTGGTCTGCTGCATTGTGGCAGGACATTGCTGCTGGTTATGTAAAGGTACATCATGTAGATGCTTGTGTGCCTAAGAGCTATGTCACTGAAAAGTGGCATGCCAGAATCAAAGTGGCTTAGGCAGACCTGGACTGGGAACATAAGGGCACACTATTCGTAGCTTAGTGGGCCCATACAATATTGGGACACCTAGAGAGTGATGCAACATACATATGGACTTATGGTCAAGGGGTGGACCTGACCACCAAAGCCATTGCACAAATTATTCAAGAATGCAAAACATGCCATAATTAAGCAAGCCAAGTGACTAAAGCCAATCTGGTATTGAGGATAGTGGCTGCACATCAGCATGGGGAGGCCTGGCAGATTGATTATATACATTGCCACCATTATATAGAAACCCAACAAGACAAGCATCACATGTATATCATAGTGGAGGTGACCACTGGATGGCTGGAAACATCCTGTAGCCCATACCACCATCCAAAACAGCATCCTGGGTCTTGAAAACTAAGTTCTGTGGTGGTATGGCACCCCAGAAAAAGTCAAGTCAACCAAAAGAACTTATTTTTGAAACAGTCTTACAAGTACCTGGGCCAAGAAACATGGCACTGATTGGATGCATCACACTTCATTACTGCACACCAGCCTTCAGAAAGATTGAATAATGTACCCTTAAAAACAGTGTTAAAATGAGGGGTGCTGTGACATACAAGCACTAGGCTGCAGATTTAGCAGAAGCTGCTTAGCTGATTCTATTAGAGGATCAAGCCCTTCCCAGGATCACTGAACCAGCCCTTACCAAGCAAACTCCTTCTGTGCTATAGGAGGAGATAAGTTCCCTGTAGTGTGTGGAGTGAAATGGCTGGGCAAGACAGCATGGCTCGCTCCTCCCTTCAGAAAAGAAAAACCCACTTGTGGGTTTTACTTCAATGGTTAATTTAAAATAACAGGAATATTCTGCAGATGTACTTCACAATAGTCATAGGTAGACATTGTCACACTGTATGAGCTCCTGGGGAAAGGGCTAGTATTGCCAATAGTGTTAAAGATGAAGGACCCTATCCTGCTTAGGGAACGAATATGAAACTAAACACAGGGGTATCTCCAGGGGACTGCGGGTGATGTCAGCACTTGATGTATGCTTTATTGAAAACACTGTTTTCAGAAGGATAATATTTTACTTTGTTTTCAGAATAACATAAAACTTTTCTACCTTATGGTTTCTAGTTCTTCCTTCTCTGAGCTCTCCTTCAGGAGCTCTGGAGGCCTGTTCTTACACTCCTTTCTAACTTGCTATAGTTGCTCCTCAGCCAGTGTGCTGGGATAACAGAACAATTACCCTTTCCTTCGCTCAAGCTGACACCTTCGAAGATCTGTCTGGTAGACCCTGGTAAAAATAAAGGGCGGGGGGTTGGGGGGGGCGGGGGGGAGGAGTGGGATGGGGTGGGCAGGAAACAGAAAAAAAAATAACATTGGAGAGGCAATACTGTATGACTCAATGAAGTTACTGTAGAAAAGAAAAGCCAGGGTACAAACTTCTGTGAGTTTTGTTAGAGAACAGTTGTTTGGCTGAGTTTATCACAGGTTGCTGGTGAAGTGACATCAGAAGAAGGACTTTCTAGAAAGCAAGGGAGCTTTTGGTCTGATTCTTGCCAGTCCAAAACCTTCAGCAAATCACATGGGGCTCACTCAGATTCATTTAGCACAGCAGGCAGGTACGACTGAGGGAGAGGTGTGGGGAGCGTGCTCACGTATTCACTGCTGGTAGTTGGGTTATTACTGTCATCCAGCTCATCTGAAATGTGGGAGGCTGGTTTCAATCCTTCTTTGGCCTCTCTTGAAGCAGAGATTGAGGTAAAGTGTTTTTGAAGTCTAACTGAAGGCAGCAGATGCTAGGATATTGGCCATTTTAAGATGCATATTTAATTTTTCTGTTTATGTGGATGGAGAATATTTAACTATAAGAAAGTATGTGGGGTCTTGAATGGAGGAAGTTTCTGCTTTGACCAGATGTGAGCATCATGGGTGCCTTATGTCCAGGCCAACAAAACAAATGCTTTTGTCCCTTGATTTTGCATTTACCTTCTAAGTAGATGTTCACCTGATTTTTTCAATATTGTCATTATTCATAGAAATTATAAGAGAAGGTAAAATGAGTTCAGTTTCTCTGTCATGAAAAAATAAAATAAAATAAAATAAAATAAAAGGGCTGTAAGATATATAACTCCTTTTTTGAAATATGTTAGGAAGAGAAAGAAGAATATAAACAGGGGTAGTTATGTCAGCCAATGGAAAATACTGTTATAATAATGTGAAATAAATAGTGGTCTATGCAAATTTAGACTAAACTTGAAGAAGGTTCCTAGTCATCAGAATTTGCACAACTGCTTTTCAGGTATAATTACTCCTTTTATGGAACAGATTACTGCATCTTGAATCCCTGTGCTTGCTGGAGTTAAATTGTCTGCATGAAGTGGCCTTTCTGTTTTCTGTACTGGAACACTGAGTAACTTGCATGATTGCCTTCTCCTTCAGGATGGACTTTGATGTTAAGAGTTAGATATTTCATCTGAATATCTCTGAGAAAAACAGAGTACGTTGCAAATATGCACTAGGTTTATGCATGAGTTAAATATCAATAGGGTGCATTAACCATCAAGCAAATATGAGATAAAACAGAATAAATTCTAGCGTATTAAAAAGTGAAACCAAACCCATAAATGTTAGCAATATCTTTGAATTGGTTATTTAGCCTATAATGTGGGTCAGTAACTGAATGTTTACAATCCTAACTCGGGTCACAGTTTAACCATGATTATAAAAGTAAAAGTATACTTTTGCTTACCATTTCAGTTGGTGGAATTAACCTTTAATTAACCTCTCAGCTGATGGTTAATTTTGGTCATAAAATATTAGTTTTATTTACCCCAGCTGTTCTTTCTAATTCCTTTTTTATATATATGGTTTTCTTTCAGAGAACAGTAGATCATGTTTAAGAGGTCCTTTTGGAGCCGATGCAGCTTTCTATGTTAGAGAAGGGCCCCTCAGGGATTTTTGATATTCAGAAAGGTCTTTGAATCCTTGGAAGCTCCAAAGTGAAACAAAACCATAAGGAAATAACGGATTATTTTATGAAAAAATAAATAAAATACTAAATAGTAAACACCTTTTCTGGAAGGTGCCAAAACTGGTTTGATTAATTCACTTCAGTAAAACTCTAAACATATATATCTGCACAATAAATTATATTTTCTGAGAACCAGGCCAAAGTTCTGAAACAGAATATAAAGACCTACAAAGAAAACAGTGTAGTTTAGCTACATAAGTGAGTTATAGTGATTTTTGTAATAACGTGGTATCTATTCCAATATTTCTGCCCAGCCTGGCCACATCTTTTGCAATCCATCTGCAAAGACACAGTGGGACTGGTGCTTCAGGGAAGTAACAGACTTACTGCACATGCTCAAATTGATGGCACTGCATATGAGAGAAGAGTATATGACACAAGGACTTCTCTGAGTTGCCACAGAAAGTAAAGCACATTCCCATAGCATGAAAAATTCATACAGCCTATTCCCAGCTGCCTTCCTTCCAGAGCACAAATCAGAGAACGTGGTGAATGAATTGTAAGTTTAAATAATGATCCTGGCAGTGTAAATGGGGAAGAAACCTTTTTATTGTGGGAATGATTTTTCATTAATACTTTGTAAAGTGTTTCAGATTTTGGATTTAGTGTATGCTGTTTACTGTAAATACATAATACCCAGCATTCTACACAAAGGTTGTGCTGATCTGATCACATTATTATATTGGTATTATTCTTCTCATTTTGATTCAATAAACTTAAGCCTTATAGTCAGAAAGAAATGAAAGCTTGCAATTTTTGAGGAAAAGACACTTTGGTAATAAAGGAGCAAAAGACATGAGAAACGTGATTGTTTGGATAATGTTTATATTTCTGTTTCTCCAAAACAGTAAACTAGATAAATCAGTTTTGTGAGAAATTCATACACCAAATATATAATTCAAACCGCATTTTCTTCTGACACTGATATATAGTTAACATGTGCTCATTTACATTCCTGGCTGCAGGTTGTGTGGTCAGATTCTGTCCCATGCATGCTCAGCCTGATTCACAACATGGTAGTTAATAGGAGGTTTGCTATTGGCACTAACAGGAAAAGTGTTTCAGCTGTTATTGCTTTTATATGAGGGGTGTGAAGAAGAATTTTTGAACCATGGCCATCTGCTAAGCGTCTAAGCAGTGTTCTGTAATATCTAAAGTTTACCTATTCTTAGACAAATATCAAAATAGATGAATTTGGAATTTGCTTTTGTCAAAATTTACTGCACTATTATTTGGGCAATTGATGTGAAATAGGAAGCAAACCAGAAAGAGCTACTTTACATTCATATAATGTTGACATTTAGTACTAAATTCATAGGATGGAAATATTACTTCTGTCTCTACATAAGTTACTACTTCAGAAGCATTATCTATTTCAGAAAAAGATTTTTTAAAGTTCTGATTAAAAATTTAGGTTAGCTGATTTTAGATATATTAAAATGTAATTTAAATTCAAGATGATTTTCAGCCATGTTGTTTTGAAATTATTTTAAAATTTATAATATAATTAAAATAAATATAAAATATTTTCATATTTTTAAATGAAATAAAATGAAAATAGATAAATATAAAAATATTAGACATTTTAAAAAAATTCAAATAAAAATACCCTTTTTGTTTTAAGGTTTACTTGCATTAAAAAAGCAAAAGGAGAGAAAGCAGAAAAAGTCATTATTCATTTAGTTATGTTTTTTAATATTTAATCGATTTTGATACCATCATACTTAAAGGAATATGCAATTGTTGCAGTTTATTGTGAAAGTATCATTTAAAACAGAATCTTTGGTTTTAGAGAAAATATTGAATACTGCTTGCTGAAATTGTTACTTGAACATTTTTGTTGATAATAGAGCAAATAGAATGAGGGCATAATGAGATCAGTAATTCAAAACCAGCTTATTACACTTACTTCAGAGCAATGTAAGAACATTGACAGTACTGACATTTGCAATTCCTGGAATCATGAATATATGATGAGGTGCTGTCTCATTTAATTAACACTACAAAGAATGCTACTTAGAAAAAATTGTAAACATTTTAAGAGAAGTTGTCTATGTTACACTGCAGTGTTACAATTGCTTGTAAAGGTTAATCTTAAAAAGGATTATGTACAAGAGCATCTCCTTGACATGAAAAGAACATTACAAGTCTAACCAAGATAGACGGAGATTCCTACCCTTGTCAGGGCTGAGCTTTCCTAAAAAAGTTTTGCTAGTGTCCTGAAAATTACAGAATCGGTAGACATAGAATTGGATAAGATTTGTAGAGTACAGTTAATTGGTATATTTACCTCAGAAATTTCAGGACACATGTTACTGTACCTTATTATGGCCAACTATGTAAGAGCACATAGTGCAATCCAATCAGTACAGCTGAAAATCCAGCACCTATATTATGTAGATTTTAGGGCATTATTGTGGACTATCTCTGCTAGGTCTGATGAACAGGTGTGCATTAGTGGTTTTAATTAAAAGGATGAAAGTTTATCCCCCAAGACTCCTCTGCAGTAAGAACTGACCTGTAGTAGGTGGGGAAGGACAGGAGAATATCTTTGACAGCATGTTTCTCATCTGAGTGAGAACTGTAAGGGAGACACACCTTATTAAGTATCATTCAAGAAGAATCAGATGAAGTAAGTTAGAATATTTTGCAGCACTGTTTTTGAACATTTGCTGCCTCATTATTTGCTGCCTCATTCTGGGTCTGTACTTGTTCTCGTTTATTTGTTATTTAAACAGAAATGGCAGTTATTACTTTCCTTTGGCTACTTCAATGCAGATACATTTAATAGACAATGCTCACAAAGTGACTTTCCATCATTTATCAGCAGTCCTGACTAACAAGGGAGGTCCCAGCTGACTGGAGGTTAGCCAGCGTGGTGCAAGAAGGGTGGGAAAGGGGGATCCTGAAAACAACAGGCCTGTCAGCCTGACCTCAGTGCTGGGGAAGGTTATGGGGCAGATCAACTTGAGTGCCACATGCAGGACAATTAGGTGATTAGGCCCAGTCAATATGGGTTTATGAAAGGCAGGTCCTGTTTGACAAACCTGACTCCTTCTATGACAAGGTGACCTGCTTAGTGTATGAAGGAAAGGCCATGGGTGTTATCTACCTAGACTTTATTAAAACCTTTCCCACAGCATTCCCCTGGAGAAACTGGCTACTCATAGCTTTGACAGGTATATCTTTGCTGGGTAAAAAACTAGCTGGGTGGCCAAGCCCAAAGAGTTGTGGTGAATGGAGCTAAATCCAGCTGGTGGCTGGTCACAAGTGCTGATCCCCAGGGCTCAGTATTGGGGCCGGTTCTGTTTAATATCTTTATCAATGATCTGGACAAGGGGATTGAGTGCACCCTCAGTAAGTTTGTGATGACACCAAGCTGGCCAGGAGTGTTGCTCTGCTGGAGGGCAGGAGGCTCTGCAGAGGGATCTGGGCAGGTTGGACCGATGGGCCAAGCCCAGTTGTAGGAGGTTCAACCAGGCTCAGTGCCGGGCCCTGCCCTTGGGTCACAGCAGCCCCAGGCAGCGCTGCAGGCTGGGGCAGAGCGGCTGGGAAGCTGCCTGGGGGAAAAGGCCCTGGGGGAGCTGGCTGACGGCCGGCTGGGCATGAGCCAGCAGTGTGCCCGGGGGGGCAAGGGGGGCCACAGCATCCTGGCCTGTATCAGAAACTGTGTGGCCAGCAGGAACAGGGCGGTGACCATCCCCCTGTACTTGGCACTGGTGAGGCCTCACCTTGAATATTGTGTTCAGTTTTGGGCCCCTCACTTCAAGAAAGACACTGAGGTGCTGGAGCATGTCCAGAGAAGGGCAATGGAGCTGGTGAAAGGTCTAGAGAACAGGTCTTGTGAGGAGCGGCTGAGGGAACTGGGGTTGTTCAGCCTGGAGAAAAGGAGGCTCAGGGGGGACCTTATTGCTCTCTATGACTACCTGAAAGGAGGTTGTAGCAAGGTGGGTGTCAGTCTCTTGTCCCAAGTAACAAATGATAGGGCAAGAGGAAATGGCCTCAAGTTGTGCCAAGGGAGGTTTAGATTGGATATTAGGAAAAATTTCTTCACTGAAAGGGTGATCAAGCATTGGAACAGGCTGTCCAGGGAAGTAGTTGAGTCATCATCCCTGGATGTATTTAAAAGGCATGTAAATGTGTATTTATGGACATGTTTTAAAGGTGGACTTGATATTGTTACATTAATGGTGGGACTTGATTATCTTAAGCATCTTTTCCAAAATTAATGGTTCTATGATTCTGTTTAAACTGACAAAATTCTCTAATTTACATTTTCCTTGGTTTTAACGCATTATCTCTGGTGTCTTTGATAAAGTCTATCTTCCATTAATACTTTCATATAATCTTCCAGCAATGAACGTCTATTAAACAGAAGAGACAATCAAAAGATTTGCTAGGTGATCCTGCACAGAGGTTGTTTATCAGACACTGTTTCAAAGTGAACTTCATTATCATACTATTCTGATATAATTTCTCCATCTTTAATTGCCACATGATTACATGTTTAATGCATAAAATATGCATAATTGCAAAGGAGCATAACTTGGCTGTGTTTTACAAAATTAATATACATCAAGACTTAGCATAGACAATTGCACCAAAATATTTGGCTGCATAAAAAATTCTCAATGGAAGTGGCTGCACAAAAAATAACCTATTAACCTATCTTATAAAGAAGTAGAGAAATTACCTGTGTTATTTACAGTTTTATTTGTTTATTTCTGGTGGCTTGTCAAAGCAAGCTGTTTTGGAGTTCTGGGAATGCTCCCATCAAAAATAGAGTATCCAGTTATCAGTCACTACAGAAGAAAACTGCAAAATTCTTAAAATTCCTTGCTCAAATTATCAGACAGTGAAAGAGATAAACTGCAATAATACTATGACTTTAGGGCCTTTTAATAACTTTAAAAAAATATAATTATAGTTTACCTGTAAGTTAAATATCTGTCATGTGAATTAATTTTTATTTTTTTAATTTTTCCACCTGTAGTCTCAGATTTAACACACCCACCTTAAACACGTAAATAATGTTGCTTTTAGTTACATTTAGACTGTATGCTAAACCTAGTTCAAAATCTGAAGTTTCAGTCATAAACTTCCTTCTTCGTAATGTTAAAACACTAAATCCAGTTTTAAACTGCTGTATCCAGATCTCTAAAATCCATCATCCACTCTGAGATGTATCCTCATCCATGAGTTATTACAGGTTTTTTCTGCTGTGAATTTGTTCTGCTTCCCTGCCAAGCACATTAACAAGACAACACCTAGTTCTCAACCTCATCGGTACTCACCTGACACCTCACAAATTGTCAAATGCCAGCTCAAGCACTAAAAACCAGAGGTCTCTGTGGAGTTTTAACCTAAGCTGAAAATTAGCAGTAATGTGCCTACCTGTGGCTAATCAAAAGACATGAAAAATTAATGTTTTATTGAGTGCTAGGAAAGGTTGGCTGAAAGGTTCGCTAGTTCCTCATTCCCCAGCTAAACTTGAACTTGTGAACTTTCTGGTTTAGGATATAGTTCCATGCACCTTTTCACTGGCAACAAAGTTAGACAGAGACCCTTCCCCTTCTTTCTTCTAATGTTTATCCCTTTCTCCTTTTCTCCTTTTTTTGTCCCAATTGACCTGGGTATCTACATGGTCCTATAAAATTTGTGCTGGAAAAAGTGTAAGAAGGTGAATATGACGTAAAATTGCAGTAAAGCAGGAAGGGCTAGAGGAAAGCAGGAATTTCTAAAATGGGGTACCAGAGAAAAAGTATCCAGGACAAATTATGTCCAGGAATTTCAGATATATTTATAATTACATTTTATTTGAGGTTTAATGTGGTATGCCCCAATACAGAATGTAAGTTCCAGGCTCTCTGATCAAGGTTCAAAAACCTTCAGACTTCTTACAGTTGAAGGCCCTTTGGGAAATAAAATTTAAAAGCCACTAAAACTACCAAAACCATCTATGTGTAATAGTAGCCCTTTAAATTATTCATATTGAACAGAAGTATATACCTCTTAACAATAAGTAACTAGTCACATATTTTTTTTCAAGATGAATTATTGCACATTCCAAATGTTTCCCATGTCCAAGTATGAGATAAGACCAATAACCAGAAAATACCAATGGCTCATGTGGGAAATTGTGTTCAAGTACACATTATATATCTTGGTTTTATGTGCACAAATATGTTATTCTCCACTAGGCTGTGTCAGTAAGATACCTGAAAATGTGGCATCTCAGAAAAAGAGACACCTTCAGTCAGTCTCTGATAAGTGATATCCCACAAGAGATACGTCTAAGATAGTGGCTATGCAAGTTGCGTGCCTAAAAGCTGGAAGCACGATCACTGAAAGTCTTTTAGCTGCACTTGCTGCTGAGGCTAAGTTGAGGTGTTCTATGTTCTGACCAGGTTCCTGAGGGACTTTCTCTGGTGAGTCCCAGGAAAGTGTGAAGGATGACCTCTCAAGGTTGCACCAAGGTAATATTCCAGGAGTTGGCTTTACCTTATTATTTTGTAATTCTGTATATACAAAGGGTGACTATGGTCATCTAAAAGTTTGGAAACCTAAGAAAAGACACCATAGTTTCCTAATGATGACTGTTATTGAATAAAGTGCACAGTGTGGTGTTTTGAGTTTGGCAGCAGTTGGATAGGTTAAAAATTCAGTCAGCATATTTTGAACAAGCAGTGATCTACTCTTCTAAAGGAACGTATGGTATTTGTAATAGATTAATTTCTAAAGAAGGAAAGCTTAAACTCAGAAGTTGCTAGCTTTCCAAATTACATGGAAATTAATTTTATATTGATGATTAGAACTGATGGGCTGAAGAAATACTTTCTTTCAGATGAACCTCATGCTTTTGAAATCATCGTGGTTTTCCCATTCTTTCTTTCTACATGTTCTACTAAACATTTTTGGACAGTTGTGGGTTTTTTGTGTCTTTCAACTAAGGAAAGTTGTTATGTGCTAAAAAATAAGCTAATGACTGATGGAGACAGATTAAATGACAAAGTTCTTTTCATACCATTTTGTATCATCCTATAACTAATATACGTTGTATAATATAACACTGTATTCTATGACTCACTTTTCTTCATACTAGACCGTAAAATTTCTCACACTTCGTGAAGCCATGTGTAGTGATAGGTGACTCTGGGGTATCATAAATCATATTGCTGTTTTTGAAGATCTCAGTATTAGACTACTGATTAAATCAGCATCTCACCAGCTGTGGTAAGATATCATTTAGAAAGCACAGAAATACATCTTGAATAGGATACCTCTTTCAAGTATCATTTTGTTGCTTTATAGGTCAAGCTGTTTTTGATTTGCTAAACAGAACCTTAATACCTAAAAGCTCAGCACCTCTATGCTCAAAATGACAAAACTGACTTTTGTGTTTAATTTCTGCAACAGAAAAAAGATTTTAGATTATGCTTTTATTCACTAAGAAAAAAGTCCCTAAAGCATTTCACAATTAGGAAAATGAATTCCAAATCAGCATTTCTCAGGTTATAATTACTAACAGTAGATTTGTCTATGTTCTTGTAAAACCTTTTAATGATAAACTTCATGCTTCTGAAAACTTGCTTTGTTTCACAGAGTTTTAATAAGTAAATGTTGCATTTTCTTCTTCTTTTTTTTTAATCCAAGCTCTTTTCTGTTTCTTTTACATATTGTCTAATATTATTTTTTCAACATATTTCAGGAAGTTGCTAAGCATGAAGGAGTTGCTGAGGAAGAATTAATTCAGCATTGCTCATGTTATCAGGGCCAACCACAGCTGTATATATTCCGGTTAGCACCTCATTTGCAATGGAGACAGTTTCCTCAAGCCATGGTTAGTTAGTCTCATTCTGTTTTTTGGTTAAGCTGTAAATTCACAAAACAAAGTCAGTTTTGTGTGCACCTAGAGTAAAATAATAGATTATGCATAATTAAAGAAGTGTTCCTGTAAGTGTTTGTTCTGTGTTCTGTTACACTAGTTTTTCAATTATTTCTCATTCTGACCCTGTTTAAAGAGTGCAATATAGATGCAATTAAGTAAGACTGTCATTTATTCAGTTCATACGAAAACTGAGAGAAGCTTTTAATCAGCTAGCTAATGCTGGAATGAATTATACCTATAATCTACACTGAAATGAAACAGCAGCAATTTTATCACAAAATTTTGATTAATTGGCTGTTAAAAATGCCTATTATCCTATGCAGAACATTAAATATTGCCCATTATGGTTTATCAAGTTCTCTATCTCTGTGTACCTTCAGACTCTGAATGATTAGGTGAGAATAGATGTTTTAATAAACGTCTTATAAATTTTATACAGGATATGCAATGTAAGCTCAGTAAAAATCTTCAGCTTTTCCTGCCTAATTTGATCTGTATAATTACATTATTGGGTGATCTCATTGTGGTAATGTTTTAGAAAGGCTTCCAGTAGTTTTGGGACATGCAAGTGCCTGATAAGCCAGTAAAGCTCAGCTAGATGTAGATATCGCTGATCAGGATCATTGATCAAAGAGAACTTGTTTACATTACAGATATAGGATTTCCTCCCTCACACACACACTATTTATATTGCAGCAAAGTAAGCTCTGCAAAGGATGTCTTTGGTTATTTGCCAGACTCAGCTGCATGTAACTTTTAGGAATGAAGAACATTCATAATAACATTAATGTTTTAGTCTTGTTTATCAGGTACTTTTTTATAGTGGAAAAAAACCTTATTAATTTTGGTTTGTGGTTACAATCAGTTATAAATTATCAATAATCATGGTGAAAAAATAGAATAAAATTTTATTTGGAAGCAAGCTGGAGAAAACCACATTACTCCAATAATCCTTGCTTGTTCCCCTAGTTCTCCACAAATCTCAAGGCTTTCTCAAGCTTCTTTCAATATTACACCCTCTTGTCTACCCAAGGATGATGCAGGACAATTCTATGATGCATCCCACATCAGTCATAGATACTCATGCACATATTCTGCCCAGGCTTATAGCTGCTTTGACACCTGACTCCTAGGCTACTTGTCCTACTCAATGGCTAGTCTGGATGGATATGTACTAGCAATCACACACTGACATGCATGCCATCACAAAGATAGGACAAGACGCATTGACCAGGCATGGAACATGAGCAGACAAGCTTACTGACCAGCAACCTATTTATACACCACCAAGTCCTTTTATGCCCTTATCTCTCTATTTTACAATTCTTGTGCCTCTCCAAACCATCTTTAATCCCTCCCTGTCCCATAAACATCCTGTAATAACTTTTATCTAATCCCACAATGCTCTTCCTGACCTCTCTTAATATGTCCTATGCACTCTAGGCAGTAACAACCTTGGTCTGTAAGATGCTCCAGCTACCTGTTTGTGTTTTCCTGTGGTGCTGTGTGTGACCTCCAGTTCAGGGGGCTGATGACCTGGCAACAGCTGAGGCAAGGTGTTATTTCACTGAGTGGGTAACTGGAGTTTCCCCTGCATGCCGTTTTGCCTTCTCTGGAATCCTTACTATGTGTGAAGCAAGACTTTTATCACATAATCTAACAATGTGCAAGGTGAAGTAAAAGCATAACATCATGTTACAGTGAGCAGCTTTGCAAGAATGAAGATGGGCTGAAACAGTGATTTAAAGAACCAAGACATAGTTTAGCAGATAAAGTAGCTCCTTTGTATGCATATATGTATAATACTTTTTCAGTTTGCATGTATGCTTTTAGCAGTCCACATCAGCATTCCCAAAGGCCTTCCAAGTAAGCAGGATGGGCACTGATTTCAACCAAACCTCTCTGGTGCAACAAAATCTTGGTCAAAGTGTGCCTTCTGGCTTCCAGTACAAGTTGTTTCCTACCACTAGGGCTCAGCAGTGCTGCAACAATAGTCTTAACCCCAGGCATCCCATCTTGTTATGATTTCAGATCTTCCTATTAACACAGTAATAATCTTTTCCTCTGAAAACATACAATGTAAAATTGTATCGAGGAGGAGTTGTGACTGAAGCACTTGGCCTTTTCTATTAGATGATTACCTTTAACAGTATGTGAGCAATAGGATCTATTTCCTGCTAGAAGCTCAGCAAGCAGCATATAAAATCATTAGTTCATCTCAGGTGCAAGTAAAAATACCCTTTACACATGTCAAACATCAGCTTGAAAATGAAAACATACTCCCTATTTTCATAATAAAAAGTAAATTTTTCTGTAAGAAAGTGAATAACTGGTGAGGAATGCTTGCACATATTAGAGAACACGTACTTCAAAATCATGAGCTTCTTATAAAACACAAATCACTTGACATTGTTTACAAAGAACAGAGCACAGGAAAATACAGTTTAAATGTGTTGGTTTTATTTAGGTTACAGAATTCTACATTCACCTTGCCTTGTTCTTTTACTAACCTAATTTCCAGCTCTACCTGCTGTCTTTGTGCATCTGCCTCTCAATTAAACATCACACCTGCAGCTGTTTAGCTTTACTGACCACAGCCATTAACCCTTTCCAATACAGCTGAGTTCATCAAGTTCTTGTTTAACTCAAAAACAAAGAGGGGGGAAAAAAAAGGAAAAAGAAATGGGGTGATTCTTTTGTTATATATATTCCTGGTAGACAACATGCTTTGTTGACAAAACAATTTCTCAAATACCTTTACTATTTAAAAATTCAATAACAAGATAGAAAACATCATTTTGTGTGATGACACACCCTTAAAAATATGACTGTCATTGTTATCCCACTTTATAAAGACATAGGGAGATAATGTGAGCACACACATCACAGAACGGTCAGGGTTGGAAGGGACCTCTGGAGATCATCTAGTCCAACCCCCTGCTAAAGCAGGCTTACCTACAGCAGGTTGCACAGAATTGCATCCAGGTGAGTTCTGAATGTCTCCAGAGAAGGAGACCCAACAGCCTCTCTGAGCAGCCTCTTCCAGAACTCTATCACCTTCAAAGTAAAGCAGTTCTTCCTCACACTCAGGTGGAACTTCCTGAGCTGCAGTTTGTGCCTGTTGCCCCCTGTTCTGTCACTGGACACCACTGTAAAAGAGCCTGGCCCCATCCTCTTGGCACTTGCCCCTAAAATATTTTTGTGCATTGATAAGATCCCCTCTCAGCCTTCTTTTCTCCAGGCTAACCAGACCCAGCTCTCTCAGGCTTTCCTCACTTTTCTTGAGAACTAGATCCTAAAATTTACTACCTTTGATTGAGCAAATAGGAAAAGCCCCAATGTTTAACACAGAAAAGGTAGAAGGGGATATATTTTTTGCAAAGATGGTCTTTTTGAGGAATTTTAATGAAACTGTACACAGAGTGCAGCCAGAACAGCTTTGGATTCTGTTGGAGAAGATGTGTAACTAGTTTAAACAACAGGTTGAAAATATTTAGTGTCCCTTCAAATTTGAGTCAGACAGTTTGGCTTTCATCTTCACTGTAGGCAGTCTACACTGTACTCAGACAAAAGAAACATCGTTATGGCTAAAACACTGAGGCTACTGAAGAGCATTGATATCAATATCATTCTGGAGTTGTGTTGTTTTTCTACAAAATTTGAAATAATTCTGTTAAATGTTGTAAAATTAGGACTTCTCCTGGTGTTATTGTGAAAAGTTTCCTGCTGTGCAGTAGAACTACTTGACAGTTAGCTGCTGCCCTTTTTCAGAGGGGCCTGCTGTGATTTAACACTGCTCTCACAGCCTAATTGGTCAAATGCCAAATGTAAGGTGCTATATAAATGTAAAATATTATTGCAGTATACTCCACTTAATTGGGATAGGTTTTTTACTGAATACCTGCCTGGTAACTAATTTAACCCAGTGATAGTAGATTGTAAGACTTCTTTATAATTGGTTGATATTAGCATATCTTCTGCAGAGCAGCTATATGTACATATGTAGCTAATGCCAAGTAGTTAAATACTACTTTGACATAAATGAACTTTAAAGAAATAAGGTAGAATCATGTACCCTTTAAACAAGTGTTGAATCATGCTGCCTGGACCAAGATTGTACCCATAATTTCTAAGCACCTCAATTTTCTTAAATTAAAAAAGAAAAATTTTTTATAGGGCATACAGGAATCTGTTTTCTGGAGAAGTCAAATGAAAGTTCATAGAATTTACATACTACAATTTCAGGTCTGCTTATCAGCATAAGATAAAGAAGTGTTCTTTTCTGTTTAAAATTCACCATACATCCCAGGTTTATTGACTCCAATAACACTTCCACCCTTAACATGCCTGTTACAATACCTCCTCAGGTAGATCTTTAGCGTTAAGCTGCTAAGCATTAATAAACTGTTCAAAAAGATGAGTCACAGCTGAGATTCTTGGTGGGCTAGTTGGATGACAAAGCTGATTTAAAAAGCTCTTGCCACATGCTGCATTTCATTGTTTGCTCAGTTGTGTTAGTGTAATTGTGTATGGACCCCATCATAAGCAAGGTTACTGAAATGAAGTTAAAAGAAATTTACAAAAGCAATTTATTTTTTAATAGAGATCAAGTCAGTCATCACCCCTGGAGTCCCATAAGCAGTGGCATTGACACAGCTGGTCTGATGATGAATCCCAGTTCAGGCATGAGAAGTTTTGGACAGCTTTGTTGTCAAAGCCAGCCTATCATGGATCAATAGCCTGAAGGACAATGTAGTAAACTGCTCCCGAGTGCTCCTAGATGCTAGTTATCGGTTTATGGATGAGATAAGAATCAATTACTTAATGGAAGGTGACAGACATCCATAAATGCTATGATGACTGTTAATTGGTGCTGCTTTTTAGGAGAGGAAAAACATGTTGCTGTAATCTGGGCTCTGGATTCAGCTGGGAATCAGGAGTTACTGGTGTTTGCTGCTTAGCTCAGAGCAGGACTAGCTGAAGTTTTCTTCCCCAATTCCATCTAAGTGAGAGTGAGCAGCATGCACTTTCAACTGGAAGCAGAATCTGACTGGCTCTCAGAAATGCTTGGTAAGAAGGATAAGACTCCGAAGGTGGAGTTAGTGTTAGCTTTAGGGATGTTAACTACCATGTCCTATGTGAGACATGCCTCTTCGGTTGCATGACTGGGAAATCAGTAGTCTTAGTGAGTCAAATTTTAGGTTTAAACCCAGTCTGAGTAAAGCATGGACTTAAACCCAAGCTGTCAATTGCAGTGTCCAAAATTATTGTAATTAGCTAGTATAAGCATCCTCCGCAGCCTGCTCTTTCCTCAGTTTTCATCTACTCAACAGGCAAATGCCTCAGGGCAATGAATGCCATCCCTTCTGTGGAAGAATGAGCACATTGTGACTATGGCTATGAGCAAAGGAATGTGCGTTTTTTTTCAAAAATCACAGCTCGCACAGGGAACTCCTAGCTGGGAGAGAGCACAAGGAAGTGTTGGAGATGGATTTATCTAAAAAGGTGGCTGCATATTTGGCAGCTAAATGACAAATATCAGACCTGAACTTTTTCAAAAAGCATCCTGATTCATAAACAGACAATATTTATTTGGTGCTTTTCCTGTGATGTTACCTTCGATGGAAATGCATGATGGCATCGTGTTTCCTGTAATTAACACAGTAAATCATATATACAAGAATTTCTTCTTAATTTCTATTTACAAATGCATGTACTTCTTCAGGCATGTTCTGTTTTCCTTTTTTACATGCTGACTGAGATTCATAATACAGATAGAGACAACCAAGAAAAGCCTCAAGTCAGCAGTTTTGAAGTACTGAGTGTTTTGGTTTGAGATTATCTCCACTGCAAAATGACTGCAGCTAAGATGAAATTTAAATACTGAAAGGCCCGATAATAATAGTTTTCTAAATGAAAATAGTCTTATAAAAAATGTAAAATAGAACTGTATTCATTACTCTTGGGACGGTTTTACCACCACCTTGTTTTTACTGGATACATATTTCTCTGTCCTATTGAGCCAGCTCAGAACACATAGCTTACAAAATTCCTGTGTTGTTTAAAAGACATATATAGCCATAGTCTAATCTTGTTGTTAATTACGTTTCCACTTTTCTGATCAGGAAATAATTTGATTTCTGATTCTATACAGAAATGATAACCTCACACTTTTATGTGCAGTACAGTCAAAGTTGAATCTTATCTATCAGATGTTTTTCCTTACTCTCTATTTTAAGTAACTATTAGTGGATTTCGTGGTCTTAAGAAAGTCTAGGTATTTGTGCATACAAAGTTAGAAGACAGATATTTAGTAAAATACATATTACAAACATTGCCAAATATGTAGATTTTTGTGGGACCTTGATCAGTGAGAAATCTGTAGATTTTGTTTGAATATCAACTCTGTTCTACACAGGCTGAAACTTCCTTTTCCTGCAGTTGTCTGTTTTACTGGCAATAAATAATATTTTTGGTGCCAGCAATAATTTAGCTCAGTATAAAGGATGGGATTGGTCTTCTTGACAGTGAGTACTGCAAATTATTCTCTCTCTGTAAAAAGAGTATGTTTATCCATATTAGTCTCTGCATTTTTCTGATTTTTTTTTTTTCCATTTCTTGTTGCTTTTTTTACTTTTCTTTATGGGCAATTTTACCAATGTCAGTGTGAGTGGAGGTGATCCCTAGGGAGGCATCCGTAAAGTGATTGTTTGTGTCTTCTTTCAAGCTTTTGTATCAACACTTGGTACCATGAAACAAAACAGGGTTTCTGATAATTTCAAACCAAGAGCTAGCAGCTGAGGAAATAGTTACTGTCACTCTGCTTATTTGCAGAATAATTTTTCCTGTAACTTTCTTTGTCCTTGATTTTAGAAAGGATCAGAAGTGTATGAACTTCTCTACCTTCATGTTCCCATGCCAACCTTCATGTTCCCATACCAGAACTGAATAAAAATGATGCATTAATCAAGTGAAGAAAGCAAAAAAGCTGGAAGCAGAAGCAGATGAATTGTAATGATTAATATAATGATTAATAAAATAATTCTTCCCCCCTCCCTTCCTTTTTAAAGACTGACAATGATTGACAAAACACCACATCAAGGGAAACTATGCTTCTCACTGCTTATTCTTCCTATCCAAGTCTGAAGACTTTTATTCTGGAACTATACTGTAATTCAATGTACTTTGTCAGGCTCAGGAGTAGCTGGATGGAATTAAAAGGCCTTGTTCACATAAGCGATCAGCTGGGCAATGACAGTGGTGAATGCTGAAAGAAAGCAACTGCAATGGTATTTAATGTGGAATGAAGTCAACCCACTGTGGTTTGAGGTTGTCTACTGAATTTAAGCTTCTCAAGGTAGATGAAAGGGAATGATAATTTTGTAGATAGTGAAGGGGTTTAGGGTTGAAACTTGCATTTAATTTCACTGTGATGTTAAAGCTAAAAAACAACTATAGATGTCTGGGAGTGCAAATTTAAAAACCAAAGCCTTAATGGATTTTTGGTAACCTCAGTCCTAAGTATGTAAGGGTTTTTGAGTCTCTGTTTTGGACTGGGTTGTTTTCATTTGCCTTGAAGCCTCAGTAAGAGAGATGTGTCTCTTTTTTGCTCAGCTTATAGCTTCACAGGAAGAACAGAATGGAATCTCTTTCCCTAAATTTTCTACTATCTAGTTTGTTATGTATGTGACTTAGTATACCCTAACTTCTCTGTAAGAGTGCATGTGGCCAGGGCACTACTAATGCAATTCTAATTCAGTTTAATTTTATTGAGTTTTCCTGTGGGCAGCCATTTGAAATGTCAGGTGTTTTTTTTTCCTGTTTCATCTCAATAATGTTGGAAACTATAATGTAATGTACCTCTCTTGCTATGAGAAAAAAGTTTAAAGAACATTTTAGCAGTCCCAATATTTCACCTATTTTCTGTTCTTTTCTGAACTGACTTTTCTTTAAACAGCTTTTCTACCTTTAATACTCTGATAGGTTACCTTATTATATTAATAACTGTGAAGGGATCCTCACTCATGTTTTTCAAGAAAAGAACCCCTGGGATATGTAGCAGCACACATGGAATCTCTACCATCTAAATACCTAAAAAAAAAGAATAATTTTCCTTAGCAGTGTTTTTATCATGCAAATGTTCTCATTACAATAATACTTCCTTTTTTGTTGATTTTATTTGACTATTAAGATACAATATAAGAAGTATATGTACAACACATTGGAACATACAAGGACGGATATGAAAATTTGGGTGGTCTTGATGCATCAGATGATTGCATAAATACAACTATTCTACTGAATTTGGTCTTCAATCACAAATGGTTGCAAAATTTTATTATGCTTTTTGACTATTTTGTCTTTTTTTTAAGAATATATATGTAAGCTTGTTACAGGTTATGTATGTGAAATCTGATATTTCTTTAGTCAATATTCAAAAGAGAATAGGCGTACTGGACCACAGAAGATAGTTTTGGCAATTTAAATATTCTGGTCAGTTTAATGCCTTGTATAGCTCTATTCATTTCAGGTAGGATGAACCTCACCTGATTAATCCACCTCAGTGTGATTAATTGGTGAAGAATAGCAAAAAAGATCATCAGAGACCTGATCCTGCATATTTACCATATGAACTGTAATTTATAAGTTTACCTGGAGTATTGCTAGTTTCCATGAGACTATATAGCACAATTACTTACATATGTGGACCCATTTATGGAAGCAAAAGCCAGAGTGGTTTGTTCCATGAATAACGATAGAAATACTAAGGTAAATGTGGTGATCTACTTTTCCAATAGAATATTTGTGGGCAAATATTAACCATGGAAACTGCAACTACAAGTAACTTCTGTTTGAGAGCTACTTAAGCCTTTTGAGTGTGTTTGGCTTGACTCCTTATGTAAAACAGTCAGCATTTTCTTCTAGTATTCCAGCATCAAGGCCAAGAACAAGTGGTTGCCCAAACATACTTTTTTAGTAAAAAGATTTCAGTCTTCCTCTAAAGTGATAAGTCACTTATCTTACCCTTTGACAAGTTTGTTTCAGTGGTGATTGGTCTCCCTATTTTAATTAAATTTAAAAAGTCACATATATAAGTTCATCTTCCTGTAGTTTCAGCTAAGCCATTGCCTCGTAGATCCATATTCAAATAATTTCCATTGCTTTGAAACAGAATGTTAGTGTATTGCTCATGAAGGTAGTAGAGAGTAGGAATATACTTGTAATAATATATCTGTTTGTGGTTGCCAGAGAAATCAAACAAATGGCAACATAGGTTTCAGCTGGTTGTCACAAAAACTGAAAAATGGCCAGTGTTAGAATTTTGCATTCTCTTCTTTCTAAAACTTAAAAACCCCTTCTGTCAGTAATGATCTAGTCAGTGCATCGCTGCTTTTTGTTACAGACCTTAAAAATCTGACTAATGATGCTCCCATGAAATAATAAGCAAGGATTAAAAACACATTCTTTCCCTTTTATCTTTTTAATACTGACATTCAGTGTTAAGCCAAACAAAAAGTATATTTAATCTTCTAAATACATGTAATGCAATGAATTTTAGAAAACAACAGCAATATAGAACCACTGATTATTGCTTTACTTATACGTATGTACTGTATATGCAGAATATCTACTATATTTGCTTTTAGATTGATTAATTCCACCTTTATTGAAAACTAGATGTTTTTCAGATAAAACTTTTACTTATTTCCTGTGGAAGGGCTGATGCTTACACTATTATTATTTTTGTATTGTTTTTCTCTTGTTACCTTTTCTTGCTAGACTGCTGTAAATGACCTGGAAACATCAGAGCTTTTGTCCTGCTGTCTTTAGAAACAAGCTAATTTGCATGGCAGGCTATCACAGCCTTCAAATGGCACATATAAGAAAAATACAAGCTTCCCCTCTACATCAATATGATGTATTCCAGTCTTAAAACTTATAATTTTTTAAGCTTCAATTCAATGGCTACAAGTTTTTGGATTTTTTCTTTTTTTAGATGATCACTTGAGATTTGGCAGGTCTAATGCAATGAATTATAAAGATTCAGACAAGTTCATGGACAAACACAAACACAGTGAAAATGTATTTATTTCATCAAATATAAGTAAACAAATTGTCTCACTGCCTAAGAAAATATCTGTAGAACAAATGAGACCAGAGGTCTTATGACTGATAAAAGTCTGCTGAAGATGGGTTCTGCTTTTCTTGACATGAAAAAATGGAGATGCTGAGATGAAATGAACTGTTATTAGGGTCACAGTCACCCTTCACAGGCACTGCATTTGTGTACTTCACCTTCACCAATCCCTAGATGCAACTTTTTGTTTTTACAATGCATCAGCTGTGTATAGTGGTTAATTAAGTCAAGAATGACTGAAAACTTTGTTCTCTTCTTATGTTTATTTGGACCACTTTTTTTGGTCATTGACTAAGCAATGTCTGTCTGATTTCTGCTTTAGAAAAAAATATTTAAGCCTTAGAACACCTTAACTTTCAGCAGAATTACACAGATTATGCTATACAGCCCTAAAAAGAAGGTCTTTTACAAAGACACAGCCAATATTGGTTTTTTATGTATGTTCTTAATATGATAGTTAATTGGCAGAACACAACAGACATGGGACAGTCCCACATTCAATCCCCTTTTCTGCCTCAGAACTGAAAATTGACTCTGTGAGGCCATGAAAGACCTTAACCCACTTTGGGTCTGTTGGGTGTTTTGTGGGGTGGAGGTACCCAGTATTTCTCTTTAAATTACCCACTTTGGATAGCATACTTGAATGCTCATTACAGTTTAGTCAGGTGTCAAGAGTCAGAGTGAAACCATAAATAGGTCCTGATGGTGTCTTGGCTGTCGGTGCCGCGGCGCTGGCAGGGGCCTGCATGGTGGCTGCCTGAGGAGAGGCCGGGGCTGCCCCATGCCGGGCACGGCCGGTTCCAGCTGGCTCCAGCCAGCGCCAGCGGGGTCCCGCAGGGCACAGCCCAGCCCCTCAGCCCAGCGAGTGGTGCCTCTGTGATAATGTGATTTAGAAAGGCTAAAACACTGCACAAGCAGTGAGGAATATGGAAAAAAGTGAGAAACAGCCCTGCGAGCACCAAGGCCAGAGGAACAGCAGGGGGAGGAGGCTGGCCCAGCACCTGAGCAGAGATTCCCCCTGCAGCCCATGGAGGCCCCACAGTGGGGCAGATACCCGCACTGCAGCCCATGGAGACCCCACGGTGGGACAGATACCCGCACTGCAGCCTGAGGAGACCTCATGGTGGGGCAGATACCCACATTGCATCCTGTGGCAGCACCCACATGGCCAGGTGGGTATTTCTTGCAGGGACTGAGGCCCATGGAGAGCTCACACTAGAGCAGGTTTATCCTGATGGACTGGAGCCCATGCTAGAGCAGGGGAAAAGTGTGAGGAAGAAGGAGCAGCAGAGAATTGTTATGGACTGACTCGGTTATCCCCCTCCCTCCAGACAGAGTTAGGGAGCTGGAAAAGCAGGAATGAAGTTGAGTCTGGAAAGAAGGTGAGGGATGGGGACTGGAGGAAAGCTATTTTAGGGCTTTTTTTTGGTTTTCACCACCAACGTCTATTTTTAATTGGCAGTAAGTTAATTTTTCCTTGAGTCAAGTCTGTTTTGCCCGTGACGTTAGTCAGTGGTAAATAAGCTCCTTGTCTTTATCTCAATTAATGAAATAAAAAGAAAAATAAATCTAGGGGTCTAGGTATGCTGACTTTTTCTATGCTGTTAAAAATTTTTGCGAAGTATAAATTTTTCTGGACCTTACTAGGCTGTGCTCTGCGGCAGTTCTCATTCACCTGGTCTTGTGTGAAAGTTTTCTGAGTATAAATTGTTTGAGACAGAATATTACATGTTAGGTAAACTGGAATTTTCCAGTGAAACTTTGGTTGATCTCCAGTGCTTATATAACTACCTTAACCCCAATCTTGCCATGGACTTGACATGTTTACCCATATTAAGTTCATTTATATGGATAATGCTCGCACACCACTGAAACAGTAGACAGTAACTGGCTGTTGAGAGACACAGGGGATGAATGGCTTGAACAGATTTTTGAACTGCTTCTCAGCTGTTTCCTGGCTTTGAGCACTTACAGTCCATTTCATTGCAAAATTAAACATTAGTTCAAACCGTCACTAGAGGTACTTTGAGACAACATGCTTGACTTTGCTTTGAAATAGTCACTTACAGCTAAGAGGGATCTTGTTGCCTCTCAGCTGCTAGCTGGCGCTGGGTAATTGAGACAGTTTCAATTGTGTGAGTTCCTTTCCTCCACTCTGTATCGGTATAAATCACCTCTTTCTCATTCCAATCCAAGCTCTTTCAGAGGAAGAGCATCCCTGTGACTGGACATCTATCCCCAGTGACATTCAGTAGGCACCAGCAGCTGCAGCTCTGTAGAGCTCCTCACCTTTGTGGCTCAAATCAGTGGTGAAAAAAGTCAGAGGATGCTCACATAGACACTGATCTGCACAGAGGGGTCACAAATTAAAAGTGGTGGTTTCCTTCGGACTGAAGTTGATGGCAAATGGTGCTAACACTCCTCCCAGAGGCTCTGCAGTTGGTTTGTCCTGAAGCTGCTCAGAGCAGTACCATTATCACAGCCTGTTACTGTCTGATCCTCACTTGAGAGGCAGTAACTAACAGCTGAGAAATAACAACTTCCTAAATGCTTCTCAGCTGAAGTTGCTGGTGTACAGCCTTGTTTCACTTTTGCATTTGTGGGTACACACAAAGAACAAGGATGACAAGCTCTGTCATGAGGTCTGAGTACTAATGTGATTTTCCTCACTGTCTACTTAACCTACAGCCTACAGCTACTATGAGCTAGTGCATTTGCTGCTTTGATATTTGGAACATTGAATCTCAAGTGTGGGTAAGTGTGTGGATTTTATTCTAGATGATATTCCCAGTGAGATCTAGAGTTGTATGTCTAACTGCTGAATACACACTGGACAGGGGCTGAAGACACGTGATTTGTACCTTAGAAAAAAATACTTTATCAAAGATAACTATCAGAGGAAAAGCCACATCCCATGTCTTTCTCCTTTTCAGTAACACACTTTTCTGCATTGAGGTGCCCCATTATTATGAAAGCAGCCTACAGACTCCTGAAAGTGAGATAACCCTTCTTGTGACACATAAATTTTCCATTCCATTGTTCCATAAAAATGTTCTTACCTGTTTATATTACCAGTGAGGGACACAGCCAAACCATGAGATCTGGCAGCAGGAGAATAAACTGGTGCATTTCCATGAGAGTTTGAACTGCATGAGCTTTGCAGAGTATGGCCCTCTCTAGCAGACAAGCTGGAAGTTAAGTTCATACAAAACGGCTGCAGGCATACCAATTCCATAGTGAATTACTTTGAGCATTGTGACCACACTTTTTAGAAAAAATTAAGAGGGCAAAAATAATTAGAGATGATGGATATGCGGGATTAGGCCACAGATTATATTTATATTTGTCTGCCTTTTCATGGTTAGATTCAGCTGATTTTCTCTGGACAGAAGAGAAAGGTGAAAATAAATGTTATGTGATAATCCCCTTTTAAGCATTGGGAGATCTGTGCCATGCACATTAAAATACCAAAAGAAAACTTGTGCATATGCCAGGAGTTTCAAAATATAATGTTTATTCTAGAAAATAATTAAATCTATAAGCACAGACGTACAGATGAAATTCTAGTTGTGAGTGTCTGGATAGTGGAAGATAGGAACATTGGCTATGTCTTTTTGTGTGAATCTGTACACCTTGCAACATTTTCCATTACTGTTGTTGCTTTATTTGACAACACACTGCTGATGGTCTTCCTTTGATAGCAGGCCATGGCAACATTATCTACATTTTTGGGGAGGATTTTATGACACATCCCCTAACGAGTACTTATAATGGTTTCCTTACAGCTCAGAATGTGCACCTTTGCTCAGTTAGAAGGTTAATTCTCTGCTGTCCTTTGGAGAGAAGTTTGATTTTCAGATGCATGTTACACAATGAATGGGACTGCAGGGAATAAATAATACCAGTGAGTCCTGGATTGGGGTCAATATCTCAGAAGTAAAGGTGCTTGGTAGAAAGTAAGTTTTGTCCTATTGTTCTTATATCAAGAAGATATTGATGTTATATTTCTCACTTTAAACAGTAAGAAAAGGAGTTTGATTTTAGTTGTGCTTGGCATATTCATCTTGTGTCTGTTTTGGCTCTGGTTCTTATCACCAGAGTTCTAAGCTTTGGTAAGTTTTCTTGTAAATTTTTGATGACATATTGTGGTAGGTTGACTCTGGCTGGAGGCCAGGTACCCACAGAGCTGCCCTATCACGCTCCTTTCCCAACTGAACAATAGAGAGAAAACATAATGAAAGGCTCATGGATCAAAATAAGAACAGGGAGACGTCCCTCGCTGATTACTGACACAGGCAAAACAGACCTGACTTCGGGAGATGAGTTTAATTTATTACCAATCATATCAGAGTAGCGTAATGAGAAATAAAACCAAATCTTAAAAAAATACCTTGCTCCCACCCCTCTCTTCTTCCTGGGCAGGACTTTACTCCCAGTTTTTCTACCTCCTCCTACTGAGTGGCTCAGGGGGACCAGGAATGGGTGTTGCAGTCAGTTCATCATGTTTTTTCTGCTGCTGTTTCCTCCTCAGAGGGAGGGCCCCTCACACTCTTCCCTTGTTCCAGCATGGGGTCCCTCCCACGGGAGAGTCCTCCACCAGCTTCTCCAATGTGGGTCCTTCCCACAGGCTGCAGTTCTTCATAAATTGCTGCAATGTGGGTCCCTTCCACGGGGCACAGTCCTTCAGGCACAGCCAGCTCCAGCATGGATCCCCTGCAGGGTCACAAGCCCTGCCAGAAAAACTGCCCCAGACTGGGCTCCTCTCCACTGGGGCACAGGTACTGCCAGAAACTGCTCCATGGGGTCACAGCCTCCTTTGGGCATCCCTCTGCTCTGGCGTGGGGTCCTCCACAGGCTGCAGGTGGGGATCTGCCCCACCGTGGACATCCATGGGCTGCAGGAGGACAGCCTGCCTCACCATGGACTTCACCATGGGCTGCAGGAGAACCTCTGCTCCAGTGCCTGGAGCACCTCCTGCCTCTCCTGCACTGACCTGGGTGTCTGCAGGGCTGTTGCTTTCATGTAGTCTCTCTCCTGTATACTGTTGCTGCTGTTACGCAGTTTTTTTCCCTGGCCTTCTTAAATAAGTTACCCCAGAGGTGCTACCAATGTTGATGATGGGCTTTACTGTGGTCAGTGGTGGCTCCATCTTGGAGCCAGCTGGCATTGGCTTTATTGGATAAAGGGGAAGCTTCCCACAGAAGCCACCCCTGTAGCCCCCCTGCTACAATACACATATTAGCCAAAAGTAAGTTGCTTTTGACTAACTGAACTAATAAATAAATAAATAAATAAATTTTTAAAATTTGCAAAATAGACCATTTAGGTTGTATTTTTCAGACTTCGTATTTCAATGAAAGGATACTCACATCACAAGGAAACTTAAATTCTGGCTAGTCATAATGTGAACATTTAAAATAACCTCACATAACATTCACAGCCAGAGAAATTAAATAATTGCAATGAGTTCATCTTTCTATTCAGTTTGATCTATAACACGAAAAACCTTTCTAGAGTCTCAAAATTTCTTAGAATAGAGACCTGATTTTCAGTGTGTTCTCCTTGGAATGTCTTAAACTGAGATTTTAAGTTTTTATATTTTCAAAACTTAAATATTTGTTTTAATTTTCCTTGTAACTTTTTGTGTGTATCATTTAAAGCATCCTCTCTAGCTCTTATTTAAGACTGAAGGGAACAATAATAAAAGCGGAGGTTAAATACATTGAAAATATGACACCTTTTGGGGTAGTATTTAAAAATAAGGAACTCAAAACCAATAGAAAAGTTAAGCTTATTTTGTATATCATGTACTGAAATAGGCTAGGTTAAGGCACTAAATAGTACACCTAGGTCTGGAATACATTTCTGGGACATCAACATAGTAATACCTTTTTCAGTACATAAAAAGACAAAATGCAGTAGAAATGCGGCCTGATTTAACAAAATAGACCCATTACAAGATTCAGCTTCTCATGAATCAAAATAAAATACATTCTCTAAGGCTGCAGTGCCCTCCTAAGAAAACAGCAGCCAAATGAAGTCACATTTAAAAAAATAATATTTTGGTTCAACATACTTACCTTTTTGGTGGCTGTTCTTTGTGCATATTTATTTGTGTTTCAATTTATTTCAATGGCCTATACAAAGAAATAATACACAGGCAGTTTTTTTCCTCCCTGACTCCTTCCCTTATCCCCAGCGGCACCCAGCCAGCCTCCTGCAGCAAAGCTCCCATTCATGCTGTTCTCTGCCATCAGCATCCTTGGGAACACAGAGCCACAGAGGTTTGAGTGTTTATCTGGCAGCCACAGAGAAGGTGCTGCTGAAGCAGTATTTCAGAAACTTGCTACCTTATGTTACATAGCAATTTACAGGAATTTGAAAAAATTCCCAGCATAACATAGCTTATATAAATACTTTGATTGAAAACTTTCAGAACCAATTTCATTCTGAGGAAACGTCTGTTCTCTCTTGCCTCTTACGTGTTCTTTAATAGTTCTCTTCCAAAACTTTTGACAGAGCATAAGATTATTTTCTGAAAAAGCTGGAAAATATTTACAGATAATTGAAACCAGCGATCAAATCTGAAAGGCTTGGGGAGGCTTGAAACAATTGCACCCTCCCTGTGATAAGAAAGGGATGAACTTTAAATATTACCAGTGAATGTGGAAATAAATAGTGAAGCAATTTAAAGGAAATACTCTTTTAAAGCATCCCGCAAGAGCAACAAAACATATTTTGGGGGAGTGGAAGCAAGCTTTTGATCTTTCTCAGCTAAGAGGCTGATTTTAGAGGAAGGGTTGTTTGCCCTGCAATGAACATAGAGCAACCCTTCAATATATTAGTAGCAGGATCCAGGAACTTCCATGCTCCATAACCTCTACCATGGAATCTAAAGGATCCTGTACATTTAAGGGTGAACTGAAACACATCCTAAACCTGCTGCCTGGGAAAAACAGCCAGTAGCTATCCTCTTTTGACCAGCTGCTCTCAGTAGTTACATGTAGTCCATGCAATACATTTTTTGACATCTGACAAAGGTGTATTTGTGTTTTAGTTAGCAGGTTTTCAAATATTGTTGTTTGTCTGGATAATACCTAGTTTCTAGTATTTTAAGAACAAAAGAGTAGTCATCATCATCATGAGCTAATTCTTTTAATAAACATTAAATTTATTCAAGTAAAGTCTTGTTTCTAACACAATACGCAGAATTCAAGGATGTAACAAACAAGGCTATGATAACTTTTTCATAATTGAAAACTTAATCTGTTGCAAAATTAATCATATATTTGATTACCCAAAAGAACAAATACATTGTCACATATTCTGGGGGAGGGGGGGAAAGTAATTAAGACAACATCTCTTTTAATGCTTACCTGGTAAATATCTGATCATTCATTTGTAAAAGGTCCTTACAATTAATGATAATGTACCATGTAGTACAATGTAGCTATAGGCAACTTCATTTAATTTTTCAATACCCTACTATACTGGAAATCATGATACCTTTAAACTATATGAAAACACAGACATCTAATCATGGGAGAAAAAATGATGAAGATGAGGCCTGAAAGTTGTCCAGGTCTTAAGATAACAAAATAGTATATTATCACTGATCTTGATGGGCAGCTGAGAAGATCAGTAAGAAACTTTATTAATATCAGCTGCAGAAGCAAACAAAGCTTGGACTTTTATTAATTCAAAGCCCAGAATAGTTTTGACTAGACTTTCATCTACTCTGATTTGGCTGTTTGCTCTAATCTTCAATGTAATTCAGAATTTCTTTTACACATTTGCCCTTTTACCCTTTTTTCATTGCTCTAACTTCCCTTCATTTCCTTTTTCCTCCTCTTTCAGTCTAGTTTCAACTAGCTCTAAGTACCCTTCTCCCTTTTAAAAATGTGAATTAAAACATTGTTGCCAGCCATCAGATAATTTATTTTGTCTGCTTTTTTAAATGCCTTCCTGTGTTTGAATTGTTTTAGCTCACAGCTCTTTCAGGAAAAGACCTGTGTATTTCTCCAAGTAAAGGACCTAACATATTGGGGCTCTGTGCTATGTTTATCCTTAGTTACAACCCTAAGAAGCACAATTAGCATCCACAATAATACTTGTCAGCTTGGATTAAGTACACTGCAGTCTGTGTTTGATATATGCTCACTTTATGTGTCCACAGGAGTTGTATTTACTTTAAAGAGAATATTATCACATCGGTACTAGAAAGCTGATATGTTAATAATTGAAAATTACTTCTCTCAAAACTAACAGTTATTGTCTCCTACATACAGCACAGAGCATGATTTTTTGATTCCATGCTAAGAACTGCCTTTGTATATCTGCATACATAAATGATACCTATATTTGAAAGTATAATTTCAGTACAGACTAGATCACAAATTACATTCTCAAGACCTTTCAATACTAGAAGTTGACTTCATATCTGCCAGGTATTCTGAACATGTATTTTGTTTTATAAACATGGGCAGGTAACTAACTAGATTAGATAAAAGCTAAATCTGTTAGGAGTCCACCATCCAGCAATTCACTAAGGATATGGACACAATCCCACTGAAATGCATGGGAACTTCACTGCAGGCTTTCAATTGATGTGATGCTGTAAGTAATGAGATATTTCTGGGTTATACACATTTCATTAGAAAATTCATATTATGCTGTCCTTTTATGAAGATGGCATTGTACATATTATGATTCAGATTGAAAAAGCATGTCATTATTTGAGACATAATAAAAACAACCAGCAAAGTATGTCTGCGTTGCATTTCTTTATCATAAAGCATTGGGGATAAAAGAACTTCCCATCTAATGTAGGTGTTTCAGTGGTCACCATCCTTGGAATGGCTGAGCACAGCATTAATTTACAGATTTAGGCTGTGTGTTATTATATGGCATAACAAGAACTGTGTTTGAGCAAATATGAGCCATTGTCTGGGAATGCCTGTAAGAAGAGCAGGATACAGACAGAACAAGGCAGGAAATTTGGGTTTCATTATAGCTTCCTTGGAGAGGTTTCCCCTGGGTTCTAATACCAATGATATCCCGAGTATGTTAATTCAGTTTAATATTATATCATTATTGGTGGAGGTAAAATAATGATGCATTAAATTCAGGCTGAACTATAATGGAAATCCTATATTCATTATATGTGTATTAAAACCAAGTAAGTTCATTATATCACTAAATAAATCCAAAAGAAATTCAGGGAACAATTGTTAAACTGCTATTTTAAAGTGTCATCAGTTGAGTCAGCCTCTGTAACTACAGATTGTCCTTGATCTCTTTCCAAAAGTAACCAGTCCTTTAACTCCTAAAACCACTTCAGCATAAAGAAGTAAGCCTCCTCCCCTTTCATAATAAAAGTGTATTTAATATATTAAGTTTTTTTTTAGTTTGGGGTTTTTTTTGGTTAGTTGTTTTTTTGTTTGTTTTTTTTTTTTTTTTCTGTGAGGATGACTGAGCACTGGCATATGTTGCCCTGAGTGGTTGTAGAGTTTCCATCCTTGGAGATATTTGAGAGCTGTCCGAACATGGTCCTGGGCATCCTGCTCTAAAATGATCCTTCTTCCACATGTGTGGTAGACAAAATGACCTCCAGCGGCCCCTTCTAATCTCACCCATTTTTTAATTAAATAAGTTACATTTTCTTGTTGGTATCAGCTTCCTATTTCCTTTCAAAATTCTCAGACAATATATCTACGGGTCATTATGCAATGGCAAGAAATCCATAGCTGTAGATGATGATGAGGAGAAAGGATCTGGGGACATACCAGCTGCTGGTAACATCCAAGCTGGAGTCACTACTTATGCTTCAGAAAATGCTTTCTGCTAATAGAGACTGGGAGAATTACTATGTTACTTGAAAGAAGATCTGCTGTAGGTTTCTTAGAAAGATGCCAATAACCATAAATAAGGATGTTTTACTGTGGCTTCATTCAGGTAAACATGCTTAGCGTGAGAAAATTTAATTTTTACCATAGATTATTCTTCTAATATGTTAAGATATTAAACTATTTATCAATTTTATCTTCTGTTATTTATATATGAGGATACAGGAAAAACTATGAAATAGAGTGTGGGAGTTCTTTCTGTATATGGTTTTATACAACAATCAGTCTGAACTTCTTACATATAAGCTCCTGTTGTATCTGACATTTATTGGGTCAAATCTCCACTTTGTTATCCAAGAGAAACAGGTATTATAAAGAATTCTGTGTTAAAATCTATTTTGCATATACCAGTTTCTTTTTAAAAAGTTATTTCTCGATAAATCAAAGCTTCTTCACTGGCATATTGAAAAGCAGCTCTCTAAGCAGCATGTCTCTGCCAGATTTCAGCTTGCTAGCCCTAGCTACTTCTCTGCTAGATCTGTTCACAAAAAGTAGCAGTGAAATATATGATGCTGAAAGTATTTTGCTCAATACATGTAATTTCATGCAGTCTGAACTCTTTCAACTCCACCTTTTCAAGTCCACAAAATTTTCCTTAAACAGAAAGCAGCTCTTGATATTTGGATAGGAGACAGTGAAAGACTAAGAAAGGATTAGTGGAGGAAATGTCAGGCAACCTTTACTTTTCCAGATATATTTTCACTGGAAATATCTGGTATAAAATAAATGCAATGTCCATGGTGCTTCCTTTCCCAAAATGAGGACTTGGTACTATAGCCACCTTTTCCTCCCCATGGAAGGATAACACAGTCTCTTTACAAGCATCTCAGCTCATTCATAAATACACATATAAAGTCCTTAGTAGCTCACCAGTGATCTACTTTCTTCCCCAATGCACACAACTTCTCAGAGGTCTCTGCATTCCCAAGTAAACAAGGTCTTGCTCTGCTTGGAAAAGTGACAGGAGACACCTATGGTCTTTATGTCTATACCTAAACTAGTGGGATATGCTGTGTTTCTGGATCTAGGTGAGTGCTGTGGTCGGTACTGGAGCTGATTTCATCTAGGTGTGCACTAGCCTCTTCACACTCCTTGAGAGACAAAGAACCAGAGGCAATAGTATGAGAAGACAATGCACTGCACTCTAGGCATGAGTTATATCTTGAGAAACAGGGCACTGGAATCCTGGAGAGCTGCACCAAGAGCAAGCTCTGGCAGAGCATCTCTGTGACTTAGCCTGACCAGTGGGAAAAGTCTGCTGCTGTAAGCATAGGAAACTTTTTGTATGCAGAAGTGTTACCACGACTGTTATTTCATCCTCCAAACCACACCCTAACTCAAGTTAGCTTTATTTTTGCTTTGTTTCCTTTTGTTTTAAAAACCGATTGGTCTGAAAAACTTGAAAAAGATTGGTCACTGTGCTCCATTATTTGAATTTCAACACCTAGCTTATTTTAGCTCAGAATATGTTATAATGTGAGAAGGACTGACTGATATCCAGACAATAATGAAAAAACCCACTCTGACTACTTAAATGTCACTGGTAATGAAGCTTGGGGACTGCTATATGCTGTTTCTGCTACGTGGACAAGAGCTACCAAATCAGGATCCAATCAGTTATATAAAGCAAATGAACTTTTCGTATGGTCAGATTGCAAGTTGCTGGATTGGGTAAACTTTTGTCTTTTTTTTTTTTGTTTTGTTTTGTTTTGTTTTTAATAGGTTCTCTATCATTTTCCCATTTCAGAGTGCGGTGCGTTAGTTGTTATGGAAACATTTGTCATTGGCATGAGTCAAACTTAGTCATAACCACATGGGCAAAACAAAACTGGCTTATATACTAGTTGAACATTTATGTAAAGGTTTGGGAGCTAATGAAGATTTTTAGGATGTTTGTGGCTGTGCATATGTGTGTATGCACATAAATACTTGTATACAACTCATGAAGCTGTGATACCCAGTTTATCTGCATAGACTTGAAGGGAAGTTAAGTTATATGAGGTGCCCTAAGAGATACTCCAGTAAAAATATTTGTCACATGACCCTATTTTATATTCTGTATTTCATATGTTTTGAAGTGAGTTCTTTCTGGAGATGTTCTAGGGTTGTCTTAAAATCTACCAGTTATGTAAGAAATACATAGTAATAATTATTTATACTTCGTTTCCCAAATTGTCCTCTTTCTGGTGTTTTTTTACTGTCTTTAAGGACAGTGAATCCCTTGGTCACATTTCTTCATGCCGCTCATTCCTTCTACAACTGTAGAGCTACATGCTAGTTTGAATGAAAATAAAATCTGTACTATGGGAAGATCTGTGGTACAGCTAGGCAGAAGACCTTTTGCACCATTTTCATATTACATAAAGTTGTTTCATATGAGCTTAGGATAGCTACACCATAGGTGAAATATAAAATAGCTATAGATTACACATATTTAATGTTAAATACATGTAGTCTATGATTTTTTTTCTTTTAAAATAGCCTTTAAAAGCCGATGAAAATTCCTTGATTAAAACTGAATAAACACCCAGGAAAAGAGTGGCATGTATAATTAACCAGAAAGAGCTATAAATGGTAATATTTGTATTTTTGATCACCTAGAAGATAAAACACATATGCAAATACAACAAAAAAGATATACTTATTTGTAGATGAAATGGATTTGCACATTTGCCAAGAGATATTGGCATAATTCCTTCAAGCATGTAATACAAATAGAATGTTCTTTTTTTCTCCTTTTTTTCCCCAAGAATTGACATTTAGGATAACTAGTTACTTCTTGTTTTAGAAATCTTCACCTGAGATTCAACTCTGTTCCATTCTGAATTGGACAAAATTTAAGACAGGTTAAACTGGGAATTTCTGTATAAAGCATCTTTGTAAATAAAAAATAATAGAACTAGGAGTATGATGACTTACTAATGGCAGTATCTGCTTAACATCCAAATTATTTTAAAACATGTTTTTGAATTGTAGCTCTGGCCACGAAGTTCCATTCCCTCTTTCCAACTGCCTAATTGTCTGATTTCTAAAATGCCATACCTGGAGGAGCTGATCTAAATTTCTTGAAAGTAACAAGTTTGGAAAGGGGTTAGACTAATTTCACCTACCCTTAGCCAACTAAAAGTACATTTTCAACACTAGCATAGCTGTGTAGACCATCATTATTGCTATGAGGCAGCAGAGTGGAGGGCTTCTTCCAAGTTACCTGGTTATGGATGGAATGAATTAATCATTTCCTTGCAGTGCTGATCTCTATACTTTGACTGTAAGTGGAGCTTAAACAATTAATGTAAACTAGCTACATTAACTATTAGAATCTTACATTAAGTGAAACTTACTTTACTTTTTTAGAAATTTCTGTTTTTTGAGACACTTCCTCAGCAGGAGATCAAAGCATAATGTCTTCCTCTGAATGAATGAATTCTGACTGCTGTATCAAACATTGTTTTCTACCTTACATCAGTGTGTTTGTTTGCTTTTTCATTCAAGACTTATGAAATGTAAACTTGATGTACTTGAGGTCTCCATCATATCACACTTTTGCTTTAATTTGTGTATTGCATCATTTCACAAACGTGTCATGCTTCATTCTTCTACATGGTCTTTTTTTCTGACAGTTTATATTTTCTTGTCTGTTTCTTTTCTTAGGTTTTATATCTTTCCCAACTGCTTGTAGTCTCTTGATGGTTCCTCTGATGCCTAGGAGTGTTTTCTCTGCTGCTTACATGATTCTCAAAATGATTCCTTTTAATTGGTACATCAGTTTTAGTTGAGCATGAATTTTCTCTGTACCAGTTGCAGGAATGTCATTTGGATCCTCAATGGAGATTAAAGGTAGGGTTTTCAGACTTGCTAAGCCTTGCTTTGTCTCTTCTCACATTAATGACAATGATAAAGTCTACCTACTAAAGACTTTCATTCCATGAAAAGCAATTACCGTGTTTGGGTTTTTTCTTTACTCTTCCAAGATTTTTTAGAAAAGGTGCCATCCAAAATACCTCTGATCCTCTGAAACTTGTGGACTTAGGTAGCAGTTTATTGCTTATTCTTATTTTCTATTCTGTGAGAGGCAGAGGCAAAGCCATCTTGGCTGTAGAAAAAGCATACTAACCCTGGGTTAGCTGGCAATTTGAATTAGATTAACAGTTGCTTTACCTCAGTGAATAGCAAAACTATACCAGTGATTCATTTTGATCCGTGTCTAATTATGATTGTTTCACGAAATTTAGGATACAACTAGTGTAGGTTAGCATAGCTTCATTGAAGCATTGCCTAGTTTCGTGACTTTAGGGTCTGAATTAGAGAGACTGGAATAACATAATGCATTCCCAGCTATTTATGTGGCTCTTCAACCAGTTTTATTAGTACTGGCCTAATAAACATTGTAGTTGTGGTAGCTTTGTTTGAACAGTAAAATAAATAAGTAAACAAAAAAACAGTTGCAAGGACTTCCAGCAGAATTATGAAATAATTCTTTTTCCAATGACATAAAAATGGGATGGAATAAACCAGAATCATGTCAGTAAGAAAATATTTATAAAAAGGGCGGTTAAAATGTCTTGTAAGTATTGGATTAGGTCCTTTTCTGTCACAGGTTTAAATTAACTTGAAATTAATTAAGCAAGTTTACTTCAATTTAAAGCTCTGACTTGTTTTTGGGATTGGAATAGCCTTACTGCTTTTCTTTGTCATCATGGGCATTAACAGTTGTGGTGGGAAGGAAGAAAAGAATTTGGAAAACTTTAGAATTCAAGACTTGTATATTCTTAATAAAATCACCTTGCCTTCAAGAGAAAAATACTCAGTACTGTTGGAAAACTTTTTTTTTATAGGAACATCAGTTTGCCTTGTTTAGAAGAGGCTTTTAGTTAAGCGTATCATAATTTCATAGAAGCTGATTTATATTTATGTGCATCATTGTTATAGCTTTACTAAAGTAACAACTCTAAGTATAATTATGTTAAAGTTATGATCCTATACCCCAAATTAACAGTATCTGAAAGGATCCCCATAGATATCCTGGAGCTTTCCAGCTGTTGACAGTATAGCTGGATGGGGTTTAACAGTGAATTAATGATTTGACTTAAATCTATATATGAAACATACTTTCACAATGTATTATAAGCTTTCTTTATAATTTTTTTATTCAAGAGAACTTATTGCAATATGCTTTTTTGTGTGTGTTGGTTTTTTTTGCTGCAAAGCAAGTAAAACTACATGAAATAAGTGCATTTGTAAGATTTATTAGTTCTGGATTCTGTAATATTTGCAGAGAAGTCAAAGTACTTGTGGAGATACCACTGGGAAAAGGTAAATTCAATAACATTTTGAAAAATCAGCATTTTTCTTGGGATTTTTTTTTAGTACTCTTGTCAGAAATTTCCTGGTGAGTTTACGCAGGGATTTATTGTCTCTCCATTAAGAAAAAAATGTACATTCTTGCCAAAATTTTGAGATGACATATATTGAAGCAATAATTAACAGTGCAGGGGATAAATTAATAGTACAAACCAGTCTGGATTGTGCATTGAGGTAAATTTATATGTTTTATAATCCCCAAATGGAAGACAATGTGTCTGCTGTAAGGGGCATAGCTTTGTGGACATGAAATGGAAAAGTATATCCCTATAAGTAACAAGTGTAGAAAGGATTTGAGAATGACAGACAATTGGCTAAATATCAGGTCCCAGCATAATCAGCAGGTGTCCTAATCTGGTCTTTGAATGTATGATGGAAATAATAGTCACAGAAATAGCTAAAATACATTAAAATTACCAAAAAATAAATAAATTGATGCATCCTTTTGTGTTCATTTGGGGAATCTGCAGTTTCAAAAGGTTGTCAATAGATTAGAAAGAACAGTGAAACCTGGAAAAGTTTTTTTACAAAATTTATAAAAAAATAATCTGTTTGCTTAGTCAGCATTGCAAACACTTAAACATTCTGACCCGTAGGCCTTAAATTGTGAGTAAGGAATTTCTATTTACTCAGTTTATCCAAATATCAAGCCACCTGACCAATGCATGGGGAACAGATTTCTAACTGAATATAATTCCTTAATGTGTCAGAAAGAAAACACCATTCAGGAAGACTAGATTCCAAGATTGAAAGTTGAAAATAAAAAATGTGGACAAAATGAAACACAGGCTTTTTAAGTAAAAAGGTAACTAAATTGGAACAATTTACTCAGAGATCTGGTGTATCTCATGCTATGTAAGAACTTCATATCAAGACTGTATAGTTTTATGAAAGGTGTGCTATAGAGCAAACAGAAGTTGAGGGCTTGATATAGTAAGGTTCACTACCCTTATGCATGCAAGATGTGCTGGTTTCAGTTTCCAGTATTTGAAATTCTAATCATGGTATTTATTAGGAATGTGCTATTTGCAAGAGAAATATGGCCCATACGAATAGCCAGAGTGCTGTTTTGGCACCTGTAGCACTTCTCATAAGACAAATAAGGCCTGAAAAGACAGCAGCAACAATGGAAACCAAAAGATTTCCACCTTCATAACAACCAAAAAACCCAAAAAACATATGTCCAAAAAGATGGGCACAGTTGTGTGGCTGGACACAGCATGGAGGTAGGAGGGAAAGCTGGGCAGAAAAGCTGAATGTTGTTTGCTTCACAGTGGCTGGGCTAGTTTGGAGGATCTCCCTGTGGATATCAGAAATGCCACACGAACACAGTGAGTAGTTTAAGAGCTTGGCTGAGCTGGAGGCAGTCTACGATAGCTGAATTCCTCCAATGTATCAGCTCATCTGGAAATATCCAAGCATGAGTGATAAGGGTGGGTAGGAGAGTCAGGTTGCTTCTGAAGAGTGATGTGCTTTTAAGACCATTATTACAGCTAACCAAATGTCATCATTTCTGTGAAAAAGTGGTTCTGTTTTGGAACAATATAATAGGGATTTATAAAAAAAAAAGAAAAAAAAAAAGAAAAAAAAAGAAAAAAAGAAAAGACCACTGTAGGGAAATAAAATTAATTTTAAAGTATTTTGAAAAAAAGAAAATAGTTTAGGAATGCCTAAATGTCATACTGTCCTTGTTGTCTTTCACTTTTTACAAAGGACCCCAGGTTTTCTTGCCTCTTTATTGTCTGCCATGTGACCTTGCTACAAACAAATGGTGCAAGGTATATGGCCCTTGAGGCAACACAGTCAGATAGAATTCTGGGGTTCCTATGTATTCTGGATATATATGTACATGTATAACAGAGGGAATTCTGAAAAATAGCCATACATTCCCCCTTTCCTTTCTTACTGGCTCAATCAGTATAGATTACCCAGAGCCAGCTTTTAGGATACACTAGTTGCAAAGAAAATTACTGGTAAATTGAATTTCAACCTAAGCCTATAGGCTACTTTTGCTCTATAATTTAGATGTGAAATTTAAGATTTGTGATGCTCTACGCAGTGCCCAGGTCAGATTCTATAACACTAATTGCAGAATAGGAATAGTACTCTGCTTGGAGGTAATGCCACAGATCTTTTTCAGCTGCTATGCTGCCTTCTGTGCAGTTGCAAGTACCCATTTTCTTTTAAAATTTTCTTGCTTTTCTGCTTTGTTCCTACAAACAAAATGTGGATCAGCACATGGAGGAAATTGTCAGCGAATGGAGATGGGGGCACAGGACTGCAACATGCCACTTTGTTTTAAAACAGTAACTTTTCTAAAAATTGCACTTCATTGCACTTACATGAACTAAGGGAGGAGGTACGTTTTTAGTAAGTTGACTTCTGTCTTCTGAGTTCATTACATCAGAGGTGAACCCAAATATTGCTAGCTACCATAAATGAAGTTAAAGTTGTTTATCCCCCCCAAAAAGCACTGTAGCAATATCCCACAGTTTTCAGAAGATCAAATTACACAATCTTCTTTCAGTCATTAGTTCTGTCACTTCAGTAATTTTAATAAGACTTAACCATCAAGTAAAGTAATGCTTAAGTCAAATGGGAAAATACATCAAGGTTTACTGCATGGCTGGTGGCCTTTTTGAACATACCAAATCAAATTTTCAAGAAAAAAATTAAAAAAATTAATTACTTGTAGTCAAAATTTTGAGGTAAATTAGTGTTTGAGTATTCTTAGGCAGTAAAATTGAAAGTTATGACCCATTTTCTCATGGAACAGCAACATTTGGAGAAGTGAAATAATCTCAAATAAAATGTCTGAAGTCCCTAAAGTATACATTTTTTGTGTGTGTATGCATGCACATGAATACAAATACTAACCTTTTACAGTGGATTAATTTTGCACAGCTATAGTGTTCTGCTAAACATAGAAACCTTTGTTTCTCAACCAGGTTTGAAGAATGAGGAAGTCTGCTGTAGGCCAGCTTCACAGGATCATATGAAGCTGGTGTTCTTCAGATTCTTTCCTCACTCACAAGTGCCACTGCAACAGCTGTCAAAATGAGCACTGTTGGTGCTGATGACACGCTAAGTATGCAGTAAGGCTTTCATTCTTGGCATGCCCCTTCATTCACACAGATGGGAGAAGCTTAAGAGATGTGATTTTTTTCAGTCCACATAACTGACTTTAATCAAACTGTTTAACCTAGTTCTTCCTCTTCCCAAGATTATGGGAGGCTGGGGGGGGTAGAAAGAAAAAAAGACAGGCAAGTCTTCCTTTGCATGCTTCTCTTTGATACAGTCTTGGTGGTGTATTAGAAATTCTGAGTTTTAGGCTGCAAGTGTTTTCTCTGCAATGTAGGAAATTTCAGATTTGTTTGGAGTCCTGGAATGAGATCTCAGAGCAGCGGTGGATGAGAAACAGGCCAGCATTTCTGAAGATGGTTAGGCCTTTACCTTGCAAGCTTTTCTCATGTCAAATAGTTTTAAGTGGACTTTATCCATGTTACATGACATTCACCCGTCACCGTGCTGCATATTAACCCAAGGCCTGTGTGACACTGAGGTTTTACTTTGAACATTTTCAGATAAAGATTGACTGGAAAGAAGAGCTCAGGGTGGAAAGAGAACTTTCTCTCCTCTCCTGTTCATTGCTGGCTGATATCATATATGCACCATCTCATGTGACATGGATCAGGCTGTACAGTCGGCTGATATTCCCCACTGCATTGAGACTTTCATTTACCTCTGAATTTAAAAGATATAAATAGTGTGTAACAGCCCTTGCCGCATGTTTAATTGCAGTCACAGAAAATATACAAGATTAGCCTTTTTTAATACTGTGTTTCTGTTCACTGTAAACAATTCATGTTAGGATTCATTACGTTAGTCGTACCCCTGACATCATATTGTCATCATCACACAACAATGATGAAGCTTCATTATGGAAAGACAATAAATCAAGTAATAAAATTTTTGCTGCTGCTGGTTTCACAGAAAGAGAAGAATATTTGAATGCCATTGCAATTTATAGACTATTGTCTTTTGTTTACCATTGCATTGATAGCTTTATCATACAGTTGTTTCTCCATGCTAATTAGGTTAACTGAAGCAAGACAAATACACGCCGGTCTTTTTTTTGTAGAAAATTAACATCTCACACATGAAGGTGCTTTTTATAAACGTATCTTCTACACCATCTGGCAGATTCCTTCACCTAATGTGCTTTATAAGGATTTTAGACCTGTTTAGATTTCAAATTTCAAGTTCTGTTAGGCTCACCCTTTTCTATAAGTATGCTGTCATAAAATGGCATACTTAATAAAACAGATCCTGAGAAAGGAATAATTCTTAGGCTTGATTTTGTGTTTTATCACAACATGATATAAATACAGTTTCTTTCAACTTCATTATGCCCTGCGAGCAGCATGTTCAGAGAGGAAGGAGGAGGAAGAGCTCCAAGTGCTGGAGCAGAAATTCCCCTGCAGCCCCTGGAAGAGCCTATGGGGGTGCAGGTATTTCCCTGCAGCCTGTGGATGGGACCATGCTGGAGCTGCTGGATATTATCTGAAGGATCTATGGCAGTTGGAGGATGCACACTAGGACTGGTTTATTCTGAAGGATTGCCACCCTTGGAGAGGACCCACACTGGAGCAGGGGAAAAGTGTGAGGAGGAAGGAGTGGCAAAGGGACTGTTATGGAATGGTTGCAAACCCCATTCTCCATTCTCCTGTGCCACTGATGATGCAGGGCAGTGGGCAGAGGAGTCAGGAATGAAGGAATGAAATCAAGGCTTTTTTGCCCATGATGGTAACCAGTAAGAAATCTCACTGTATCTCTTTCCACAAGCTTTTCCATCTTATTTTCTCCTGGGTCCGGTTCAGGAGGGGGAGTGAGAGAGAAGCTGGGTGGGCATCTGCCTGCTGGCCAAGGTTGACCTACCACACACTAAAAGGCTGATCAGACTCTCTTGCATAAGGACGTATTTTTTCCTGAAATGTGTTGGGTTTTTGATAGGTGGGTGGTTAGTATATTATGACTGTTGATTTTACATGAAGTCCTATAATCTCACTTCTAACTTATGTTTCCTATTTGCTACCTATATCTTTCTGTAAAGTGGGATACTTCACACGCTCTCTGGAGTTGGGTCTTTTTATACTGATTTATTCAGAATTTAGATGTTAGAATCAAATCTTGCTTTTGAACACATCTAGACTTCATGTATTAGATTTTATTAGAAACTCCGTATATAACATAGTAAGAAAATTTTACTATAAAATATCTTATTTTTCACATTGCTTCTTTCAATCACCATTCCTTTCTCTTTTTTGAATTAAAAATCAGAATTCATAGCAAAGTGCACCAGCAATCTTATTTTGATGTGACATTAGCAATGGGTTGTTGATTATTATTCTAATTTTTTTTGTTAGCAGGTCAGTTGGGGTTGTGATTTTTTAGATAAACAATATCCAATCCTTTTCAGAGCTTTTGTATTTTTTTTCTTTTATTTTCTTCTTAGTTGTAGCTTGGGAGGGGCAGAAACAGTATGATAACACAAAGAAATAGACTCAGGTTTTGTAATCTCCATTTTTTCTCTGCAAATGTTTTTACTGTAAGCAGAGAACAAAAAAATGCCCATGATTTTTTGAAACAGCTTAATAAAAAGCCACTACACAGCTGAAATGTGGCAGCTGACTACATAAGCACTTCTGCTTGTATAAAATGAGAGATAAAAAAGGTTTATTTAAGGTCGTGAAATTCACTAATCACAAAAAATCATCAGACTGTACCTTTATAGTTCACCTTTAGATTTAAGGGACAAAATATTCAGCAATAAATTTTGATTACCACAATCCCCTTGCTTTCAAACTGTTTTTTATGTTCATTTTCATATCTAATATGTCTTATTATAAGCATCATTTAGAAACTACCTTTTAATGAAATACTATATTGATGATTTGCATATGAGTCATGTAAGTGCTTTGCCTTCATTGAATTAACCAAATAAAACTGCCCATAATTTTTTGTTAACCCAATGACTGTAAATGAGTAAATACTAGTTGTTGGAAAGTCATAAATTCCCTCAATATGAACAAGCACAACAATGTCTTTCTATGGTATGGAAATAAAGGCTATAGTATGCTGAGGTTGTAGAGCCTGTGTTTGAATATTTCATTAGTTTTTAATTTCAGACAGAATACTTTGCTGCCGTGTTCTTTAATGCCATGAGAACATAATCCTGCACCTATGGTAATAAAGCCAAATCAAAATGGTGTGAAAGTGACCCTCTAAAATGACAATATGAGGTGCCAAAGATGTATCTAGACACGACAGTGTCACTTACAGTCAAAAGAAGGAAAGTTTCCTGATGGTTGGAGCAGAAAAGATTAATCTGGGCAGTTTTTTCATGATGATGTACTTATCTCATAGGGTCTGGAAACATACTGGGAACATAGTCCAGTTCCTACCTCTGCACCTAAAACTTACAGCACATCAGAGGACAAGGTGCGCTGTTCTGAGTGCATACCATGAAGCTGGTCGTGCTTCTCAGCAATCCCCAATCTCTCTGTCAAAGCTGTTCCTGATGCAGCTCTGCACTAACACATCTTAGGACTGTGCCTAAACAGTGGGTGATACGTTGCAGATTTATGCTGGTATCAGTGTTGGCTTTATGACTGACATAAAACCACCTGGTGTAGTTCTCTGAAAAACTAGGTTTTCTCAGATAATAACAAATCTAAATCTGATCAGCATCTTACTTGAATGAAGACCTAATTCCAATGTAACTAAATTCTCTGGTTTTCTTTCAGAGGAGCTGTAGACTGTCAAAGCATTACAACCTGATTCTATAGGTATCTTGCTCCTACTGTCCTTTGGGAGCATGACCAGTTCTGTAATGAGTTTTGCTGAAAAGATTGTAAAGATTTGCTCAGTGTCTGTACTTTTTACTACTTGCAAGTTCTTGTAGGCCTATCAGCTGCTGTAATTTCTGTCATACATGGAAAGTTTGGCCATGTTCTGCTTGCTATGTGTAAGGATTATACTTAGTTGCCAAATCTAAACCGCTGCAGCCCCTTCTGTTATATTTTGGGTTGCGGTTGGGTGGAGGAATCTTATGTCCCCTGAAATCAGTATCTGTTAAGTATGGTAGAACAGGAAAACTTTTATGGTCAACCCCCTCTTCCCAAGGAGTTCCAGTGCTTAAACAAATCTTCATCCTCTTCATTCTTGTAACTGACTGATAGTTAGAAAATGTATTTTTTTTTCCTGTGGCCCAGAAATTTTCAGTATCTCAATGCAAACTTCACCACAAAGGGGGATGTGAAAATGCAACATTGAACTTCCTGAACTACCAGGTTGCTTCTGAATTTTGAAAAGGAGATAATAATCTCAAACTGAGACTCAATGCTTCTGAAGTCCCCAGTTCCAAAACTCTGAAATCCCCAGTTCCAAAACATATGTCATGGAGCAGTCATCTCAGATTCATAGATCCTTAGAATCTCTGCTTTCCTGCACTGGGCAATTTGGCAAGAACACTAGGCAAACTTTTATTGGATACTTGTCTGTGTTTTGGCAAACATTAGTTGAAACAGATGTTTATATACAACATTTTTATTGCTGAGATATGCTTCATCTTAAAACTGAGTTGTTTTATTGCCCTTCTTACTCCTATTGGAAAGCTGTTAGAGAATATTCTGGCTCTGATGATTACAACTTCTAATTTCTAGCTCAAAGGTATTTATGGCCCATCTAGAAATATTTTCATTAGGTCAATGTTGTTGTTTATTTTAAATAGCTTTTCTTCTTCTCTTGTGTTTACCTCTAACCACTCCATTTATTTATGTAGAACAATCATATCACATCTCAGTTCATCACATACTAAACCAAACAAGAGAAGACCTTTTTGTCTTACTTCATATGGCTTGCAGTACTCTGGGATCCTCATTGCATACATCCTAGAATTGCATTTGTTATTTGATGGATGTGTCACATTATTGTCAACAATAACCCAGCAACATCACGCATTGTTTCTTCTCTTCCAACTGTTTAGAGCAAAACTTACTCATGTTCCTCCTCAAGTTTATCAGCTTGCTGTAATGTTGTTTATCGCCATATTCCTAAAGTTACTTGCGTATCATGCTGTGGTTCGCTTCACATTGTGTCACAAAAAAAATTTATCAGCTAACCTTTACTTTTTATGGCTGCATGAAATGTAAGGTAATGAAAATATTAAACAAGATCTGTACTATGATAATCTTTGTCTAACTCTGTTAGTAATCGATCTCAGCTTGATTATTACCTTCTCAGATCTGTCAGTCACCAGATGTTTTTCAGTCAGTTCACTATCCACCGCACAATTCTTTCACCAGCTCTCATGTTCTCCCACTTGTTAATTCCCGTAAGTAATCTATCAGATGTTTTACCATATGTCTGATGTTATTTCCCTATTTATATTATAGGCTATAGATATGAGGCTAATCTAATTCAATGATTCTTGGATAACTTATTTTGGGTTTTATCCCATTTCCACTTACCATAGGTCCTGTATTAGTTGCGTAAATAAATGTATTATTTACTTTAAAATAACTTGGCTTTAACCTGTAATTTATGAAACCATTACCTTCAGTTAAAGAACAGGTTTATGTAGAGTAGAGAATTCTACAGGGCCTGTGGGAGACATATGCTGGAATTCTTTTTTTCTGTCAGGATAAAGACTTGAACTATGTTTTCTTAACTCAAATCTGTCAGTTTCTTACGCAGGACATGCTAAACAGTGGATCGCCCATTTCCATCCTTCTGAATCTTCAGCCTTTCAGATAAAGTACTTAAATAGTCACTGAAATACAGAATGAGAAAATGAGAATGAGTCCTGAGTCCAGGCTGATGCTCTTTGTAAACAGGAGGTACCTATCCTCCATTGTTAACTGTAATGAATACTGAATTATTTATACAAGATAGAACAGACTAGACAGTAGAGATTAAGGAGACTTCCTCTTCTGGTTTCCCAATGTATTTTTAATCTGTTGGACCTCTTGGGAAGTGAGAGCTGGAGTTTGAACACTCAGAGGAAGAGAAAATAATTGAAATTGAGTGTTCTTACCAGTAAGAAGTTGATAAAAAAGAAGTGTAAAATAACTTTTCATGCTTTTCTGCCAGCTTTGTGAGTATGGTCTTATATTTTTCTCTAAATTTCTCAGAAAACTGAAAAGAAACATACTGTTGTAGACCGAAAAGAGTTGACTGTTTCACTTCATTTATATTTGTTTAATCATGAGGGGTTGTGACAGTGAATTGAAGGTTTGTTTCTTTTGGCAAAAGATTTATAAATAAAAGTGCCTCATTTTCCACAACTGAGAGTAAAGGGGGATGTTTTTATTTTGGCTTGTTCGCCAAATGGAAAATCAGTTCATTCATGGCTACAAACAACTTATTTCTGTTTCTTTGTCCAGCTTCTGTGTCTTTGTAGAAATAACTAACATATTGAATTGGATTAAATATTTCTTAAACTAAATATCTAGGAAAATACAGAAAAGGTGTTTCAGGATTCTCATTGATGCATTCATATCTGTCAAGTGCTGCATGCACCTATGAATTTATTATATATATTACTTACTCTATTTCACTTACAAGTGTTGTATTTCAGTCATCATTATATTCTTTTTAATGTCTAGGATCACCAAAAACCTTTTAAGGACAAAATCTGGTTGTATTCATGAATATAATTTATATGGGCTAAGTTTTCTACATAATTTGATATTCCTGAATTTAAAACAGGAAATGTTTTCAAAAATAGCTAGGCAACAGTATTCTATGTGTATTGCATGTATATTACAAATTTAATTTTTCTATTTATTCACAATAACACTTCTGATGTAAAAATTCTTTACCTTGTGTTAATTTACATGCTGAGAATGCTCCCAAACTGTACAGTTTTATTTCAATATTTAATTACCACTCTTTGGGTAAAACATTAAATATAAATAAAGACAATAATAGGAGGGTACAAGGAAATAATTACATTGTAATAGTGACACGTTCTTTTAAAATCTCTTCTCCCGATTGAGGAGAATTAAATTAAAAAATTGATATTGCCTGATAATGAACACAGTTACCAACTTGTCAAAAGGAATCTGTATTTACCCCTCAAATAATTGGATTTTTGTACTGTTTTGTCATATAAGACGGTGGGAGCCAAATATGACTGTTATAATGAACCGAATGAGCAATTATTGAATATAAGGTAATCTATTTTTTCTCTAGGAAGTAATAAACCAACTTCATCTCTCTTCAGCCTCTGTTCTTAGAATAATAACCAGAAAGCTCTGTTTGCATGCCTGTGACAAAATTAAATCTTTTCTGCATGTGTTGTCACACAATATTCTTCTTTAGTTACCAGTCACTAAAGGGTGCTGCAATTTGGCCTGAACTCTTGCAGATCACCAAAATGTTGCTTATGGCCTTGGACTCCTTACTAAAAACTGGCCTTATTTTTATTACTTCATTGAAAACCCTCAATTAACATTGTTTTTTACTGTTTCCTTGCATAACCTTGGAAGAGACGAATCAGACTTTCACAAAACCTTTAATTAGCATGCTGCATTTTAAGATGGCAGTTTAATTGTTTGAAAAGAAATGCAGCATAATTTCAGAATTTTTTTTATTCCACTACTTTCCTGTTCATTTATTTCAAAGGTTATACTGTAGAGTTAATAGCATTTGGTATATATTTATGCAACATTTAAAATTGCATAATGGACACAGTGTATGACAGGCAAAGTTTTGTGTAAGACTGGTATTTCTGCACCTGCAAAAAATTGAGCTAAATTCCCTTCTGATGGAGAATTTGCTGAGGGAGATGTGGTAGCTTGGGCAATGAGGAGCAAAGCACTGTAGCCTCCTATGGAAACAGTTCTTATCTAGGAGCTGCAATAGCTGGAGCCCCACCTCGGATATAAGAGTGAACTGTTGCCACCAAGTAAAGGTACCTAAAATCCAATGTCAGTTTCAGTGTTTGGAAGTGATCTGACTATTTTTTTTTTTAAAAAAAAAAAAAAGCAAGCAATGTCCCTTGACAGTGTAAGTCCTGAATACTTAGCAACTGCAATCAATGGGTGCCATGACAGTTCTGTTGCACAGAGATATAGAGGTTTCTTTTTTTCTATTGTCATCACAGGTGCCAGTGTTATTAAGTTGGATAATGATACTGACTGCATAATGCTCTTGTAACATTATGTGGTTCTATTGTTCCCTAGCTGTACAAGTACTCTCCATCTAACTATATGAAATACAAAGATGGGGGGGGGGAAATAATTTTTGGGGTAATTTTAGACCATTTGAATGCCATTTTCAAAAGAGATACTTAAGGGATTATTGTGTACATTTCTGTGAAGAAGAAGCTTTCCTTTCTCATTCTCAGGAGCTCTTTGGGAAAACAGATTCTGATTTAATATAGCTGCCTTATCCAATGACAAATAGAGGAGCTTTACTTGTGATAGAAAATTATGTGCCTGTAGTCAGTGCCTGGAAAATGAAGAAATGTTTACATCTTTCCTAAGGTTCCTGGATAACCTTTTGCCACAGCAAATCCCACAGGTCCCTCAGAGCTTCTAGGAGCAGACACCCAGGAGACAATGTTTTTTTGAAGAAAGTATTTTGCAATTGTCTTTAGTATATTATTCTTAACTTTCTGTGCAGCAAAGTCAGAAATCGTCCTACACTTGTACATGGAATTGAACCTGCAAATAATGCCTGAAAATGTATTCTAAAATTTTACTCATTATAAAACTGGCAATTGTACAAATGTCCCTTATTTTATGTAAGAAAAAGGAAATCGGTATTGTACTCTTTTAAGTTGTGCTTCAGTTTCTAAGCATTTCCAGGTGTCTAGAATTTTTACTCATTATTTCAGGAGGGTTGAAGTTACATTTACTATATAATTAATAGAAATTTATATTTTCAGCACAAACTTGTTACACTTAATCAGGCTTCTCCCTAGAATTATTTTATGATTTTACTTGTGGTTTCCTGAAATTCCTGTTTTATCAATATCAGAGATTAGATTTCAATCCTCTAGTGATTTTTATCTAGCTTATATATTTCTAATTCAGTAAAACATTAAGAATGCTAGTACTCTGAGTCAGCAGTGTTTTGTTACACTTTGAACAAAGTAAATTGCTATGTAAATTACCAGACAGAAAAGAAACAGATGACTTTTCACTTGCATTCTTCTATTCAACAGGTAGCTACCTGTTTCAAAGATGGAGTCAAATATGAGCAATGAATTAATGGTAATTTCACAATTCACTTTTCTTCAAGGTAAATATGCTGTTCTTGCTGTGTATTGTTTAGATTTCAAAGCTTCAGAACATTCAGTATTTCTGCAAAATTCCTTTGAAGATTCCTTTGAAGATATGAAGATATTCCTTTGAGTTCATCTAAAAATTTGCTGTTTAGTATCAGACATTTACATGTACGCTTGAAAGGCATTCTTTCAGCAAACAGACCTAAGAAATCATATAGGTGAACTGGTTTGAAATTAGCCATAGACAAATGAATGCCTGCTGACCTTGGTTTGTTATTGCCAGTTCTTACAGTTAAACTCTGATAAGCTCTTACTCAGCTAAATTGACTGTAAGAATAGATTAAAGATAGATAAGACTATGGACATTACATTCTTTCCTTTTCTCGTTCTAACTCAGCTTTTCCATAATCTCTATGTTTTGTGGCTGCTTCTCTTAAGACATTCGTTGACTGGTTGTCTTTTCTTCTTTACCCTTCCCTTTCCCTTCTTTTTTTCTCCCTTGCTCTCTGTATTTCCTTTTCTGCATCTTTCTTTCTTTTGCCCTCTCTCCTTTGCTCTTGTCCCAGACAATCCTACCTTCATCTGTGAGTTGCTAGCTGCCTAAGCTATTGCTTGGTTTGATATGAATTATTCCATTCTACATGATGCTTGAAATGAGAGAAAAAAGTCCTAAGCACACATCTACAACTTTTTTGAACACCTCCAGGGATGGCGATCCCACCATGTCCTTGGGCAGCCTGTTCCAATACTTGATTACCCTATCAGTGAAGAAATTTTTCCTAATATCCAATCTAAACCTCCCTTGGCACAACTTGAGGCCATTTCCTCTTGCCCTATCATTTGTTACTTGGGACAAGAGACTGACACCCACCTTGCTACAACCTCCTTTCAGGTAGTCATAGAGAGCAATAAGGTCCCCCCTGAGCCTCCTTTTCTCCAGGCTGAACAACCCCAGTTCCCTCAGCTGTTCCTCACAAGACCTCTTCTCTAGACCTTTCACCAGCTCCATTGCCCTTCTCTGGACATGCTCCAGCACCTCAGTGTCTTTCTTGTAAAGAGGAGCCCGAATCTGAACACAGGGTTTGAGGTGTGGCCTCACCAGTGCCAAGTACAGGAGGACAACTACTTCTTAGTCCCGCTGGCCATAGTATTTCCAACACAATCCAGGATGCTGTGGCCCCCCTTGCCCCCCCGGGCACACTGCTGGCTCATGCCCAGCCGGCCGTCAGCCAGCTCCCCCAGGGCCTTTTCCCCCAGGCAGCTTCCCAGCCGCTCTGCCCCAGCCTGCAGCGCTGCCTGGGGCTGCTGTGACCCAAGGGCAGGGCCCGGCACTGAGCCTGGTTGAACCTCCTACAACTGGGCTCGGCCCATCGGTCCAACCTGCCCAGATCCCTCTGGAGAGCCTTAGAATCCCCCTGGAGAGCCTTGTTTTTGAGTCTCTTTTTAAAAATAGACAATGTTCCGTAACTACAAACAGTGCAATTTGAGAAAATAATTTTTTTCACAGGGAAGTAATTAAACAGTCTCTTTAGTCAGCAATACCAAGAGGGCAATGCATCTCTACTTGAGGAGATGGAAGGAGGATATGAATTAACTAATGATGGAAAATATAGACAGTGTTTTGAAAGGACAAACTATCTTTCTGGTATCTAGCCTCATGTTCAGTACCTTGGAAGTTTAATACCTACAAAAATATCATCCAGGTAGGTAAAACTGGAATAAAAAATCTAATGCAGAATAAAGCATTCTATAGATATTTCAGGTGAAGCTGGAATAAGTGTCTGTTCTGGAAGAAAGATTTTGTAACTCATTTAACGTTTGTAATTTGCTTGTGTCTGTAAAAAACCCATATGCTGTCTTCTAGTCAGTAGCTCTGAATAATAAATGTAGGAGATAAGCATGACAACAGGTTACTTTCCTCTCAGACAATGAACTTCTCCTGTATTGCAATTAACCTTTGACACAGATAGGATTTTTTTTTGAGAAACAATTAATTGAAAACTACTTTCTTTTACAGGCCATGGCCATTTAGAACAAGTCTACTATGTCAGCATTTTATTTTTATATTTTCTACTTGAAAATGTTGTGGGTTTCTTCCCGCCCACCCCCTCTTTTATGGGAGAATGGAATAATTACAATAGATAAAAATATTAACAAACATAATAATAATGGTCTTGAGCATTCTTATGAGAGAGGAAACTTTTTCATCCAAATTCACTGTAACTCTGTTGCCTTCAAACTATGACTTAAGGTTCATAATTCCTATACATAAAAACTTACTTTGAATGAGGTAAGGTGTCAGTTTAAAGTGGCTTAACTCATCTTGATTAAGTCCGTCTGCAATTTTCCTGATCCCAGAAAATGTCTTATTCCAATTATGTTTCTTATTCCAGAAACTGAGGGTTTCACTCTTGGAGTTAATCAGGAGAAACAGCTGGAAAATGGCTGTTCCAGGGTAACCTCTCATGTAGAGAAACCTTAACACAACGTTTGAAGGTAATGGGATTGAGCTGGTGGTAATGGATTCAAATTTATGAAACACTGAAATCCAACTCATTCCTTCCAAGATACATGACTCCATAGGTCTAGTCAGGGAACAAAGCACTAACAGCTATTTTTATGACATAAATCGGTAGGTTTCACTCTCTGTATGCATTAAGAACAAATCTATCCTTTTTATGTAAGCACTTATTAGGTAGGGCTCCAGTGGGTGAAGCTGTTACCCCAGGGGAACTTATTCCATATGCCTCCTGCTCTGTAGTAACTGTATTTGTTACTAGACAGGAGAAGAAGGAAAGTAACACAAACTAGGTTATCCCCCAGTGATAAATGAGTTTATAACTTAAATTAGCAGGTCAGATCTTTTTAGACCCATGGCCAGCAACTGCACTGCAGCTCAGATGGTACTTCTTAACTTACCCAAGCGTCTAAGCCCCCAAAGTAGAACAAAACTGTAAATGATCCAATTCGATTTTTTTTTAGGTAAGATTTTGGATTTCGTTCTCATTTTTCATGTCATCCATTGTGTGCAACCACAGCACTTTAGTATCATTGATCCAAGAAAAAAGAGAGAAGCCATATTCAGCTAAAGTGTTTTCTAGATCAGTGATCCAAATCTCCACTTTCTCTCTCCATTTTGTTTGAGATAATTTATAAAGATTTCTGAAATGGGCAGAGTGATTTCTGAAGCAAACCTACATTTTTAGTTATCACAAGTTTCCAAACCCTGAAATACTGCTGTTTGAAAAGAAGTGAAAATTTTAAATCAAGTACACTGGTATGAAAATTTGTTCATTAAACTTGCTCTTTGTGTTAGCATTGTAATTGATTCCCATATAATAAAATCCAAACTACAAAACCCCCACCATGAGTAAAAGCTACAAAATTTTCCAAGAACTGTCTACAGTTATAGGGGAAGAAAAAAAAAAGTTAAAAATTTATGGATAATCTACAGCTTGTTCATGTGTATTCCTATTTCCCATTAATTTACATATAGAAGCTTATAGTGTTTAAAGTGGGTTTTTTTGATACTGCTCTTGCCTGAGGCCTTCTTGGAAATTGGCTAATGATCAATCATCTGATTTAGTCTGCCAACATCACAGAGAACATACTCAAAAGCCTTATTAGTGGTGTGTGAAAATACAGAGGTTTTCCCTTAGTGTGATTTCTTTTATTCACTGTTAGTAATGCTCATTTGTGCTGTAGAGCAAACTCACAGAATTAGTATATGACAGTTTTTCTATACAGAAAAGAAGAATAATTAGCATTGATCAGATCTAAAGGAGAAAAAAGTTTAGTTTCACTTAGGAAAAATGGGTGATTTAATACTGACCTTTCTGACAGGGAGGTCCTGGCAATGTTTGCGTTCAGTTTTACAGTCTGTTCATGGGCTGACTTGTTTTGCACTGAGGGGGTACCAGTTCTTTTTGTATCCTAAGAAGGAAGGTATGGACACCCAAGTGCTAATTAACTAGTTTATTGTGGAAAGCATAGAAATAGTAGAAAAGGTGATAGCAAGAAAATGGTAGAAAAGGTGATAATAAACTTATGTCCTTTCTGATGTTAATGGAAGCAATAGAATAGGAAATAGCAATCTGATGTCCTTGGTGATGCTGGCGATGCTGGTTGCTGCAGCATCAGACAAGCACTTTCACGCTGATCATGGCACACTCTGCAGATGCTGTCCATGGTCAGGTGCATTGCCATTTACCAGATTTTCTTAGAGGTAAACAAATCCATTAATCATTTCTGCTGTCAGGTAAAGGGCTGTTTCATGCAGGTAGGCTGCTTAATCTCAGGACAAAGCAATACTTATAGATAGAGTCATCCACATGCACTGTCTGGGAACCATGTAAAGCTTCTCTGTTGCAGTTAATAAGCCAAGCTCATCCAGTACTCACTGATGTTCACTGAGAGCAGTATGCTCCTACACATTGCCATAGGAATGAGTCAAAGACAGTCGCAGTACAGGTTCTATACTTGTTCCTCATGCTAACATACAGGTCTCTACAGTCAAGGTCTGTGATTATACTCTGCTCAAAGACACTGTCTCCTTACAATGTCTTCTGCTGTGGCTCACTACACCCACCAGCACAAGGCACATTCTTCCAAGACATGGTCTTCTCATAAGATTATCTTTCCCCCTTTCTTGCAATCATGCACATATCCTAAAATGATGGCAGATTCCTTGGCTGATAGTCATTGGCAGGATGCAGCTAAGAGTGCTTGTGTTAGCAAATTGAAAAGTGCAGCCAGATGTTCCTGGTGATCCAGCAAATATTTTTCTTTGCTCTTTTCTCTTCTTTAGGCACTAGAGATGTTCAGGGTAATAGACCATCCAAGGGGGTGCTGCAGTACATGAAATAGCACTGCAGAAAACCAAGTAAATCTTGATTAGCCATTATAGTGTAAAGAAAAAAGCTATATATTTCAGGACTTACCATGCTCTGTTAAATTAATTTTGTGAAGGAAAGGAGAAAAGAAAAAAAAAAGAAAAGAAAAGAAAAGTATTAGATACAGTGTGAATCTTCTGGTTCCATAGAATATGCTAGAAAATATTGAACAGATTAAGATTCAATCTTTAGGCTATCCTAGTCAGGAAACAGAGCTGAGCTTTATTCATAAAAATGAAAGAAATGTAGAGCTTGATAAGCCAATGTTTGAATAGGAGTTTCTGGATGTAGGAGACATCTTTTGAAAATAAATATAGCTCAGCAAGGTCAATTTTAAATGAACACACATAATTCCAATTACAATTGTGTCGATTACCAATGCACAATAAAATAAGCCACTGAAAAACTGAAAAATTTGGTTTTTACCTGCTTATCAAAACTAAATGTCATTGTCTTCTCTAAGAATGAAAAAAAGGTATTCTATATGAAAATATAACACATAAAAAGTACTCCTAGGTATATTTTCTCCTATAAATATAATTATCCTTTTTCTTTCAATGATGACACACTTCTGTGAAGAATGGAATTGTACTGCATTTCATACCAAAGTGTACTGGTGCTTTATCGGGATACTCATTATACCAAACTAGATTCAGAAAGCTGATTTTGCAAGATTCTGATAAGCGTGTGTGTTGTACTGAAGCCTGTGATTTCTCACTGGTCACACTCCTGGCCATTTAGGATCCTTCATAAATGGAAGATAATTTTTTCTTCTTGCTAACATCAAGGAACTTATTTCTTTGGGGAATTGTTAGAAACTAGGACAGGAAAAACAAAAAGAGGGTATTTGTTTGCAGTCTCAGTTTAAGTAGTATTATTTTGATCTGGTGATACTAGGTGAAATAAAAAGAGCCCAGTTGATTTTGCAGCTATTACCCATGTCACCTTCAAAGCTGAAAAGCACTAAATGGAGTGCTTAGCCTGAAAACTGCATTATTTATTCTGTTGAGCCCTTTGCATGTCTAAGTTGGTATTGCAAAATCCATATTTTCTTCCTAAAAACAGAAAAAAAGGAGGAAAAGTCCAGACTCAGTAGGCAACAGATAACAAGGTATATGTTTTGATAATTGATTTGAATCTAAAACATCAAAGTGTTATGTAGACAATACTGAGAAATAAAGCAGTAAGGATTCTCCTACTAAAATCATTAAAAATGGGAGTAGTCCCAGTCATACTAAAGTACCCTGTGTATTGGCAATGCTTTCTTTGACTACTGCACATTTTACATAGATACCAGACATGCTATTGCAATAGTAGTAACTAAACTAATTGAAAGGGGTCTTGTACATATACAGATAAAAGGAATTTAATGCATTGTAAAAGATTAAAAACAGAGCAGGGGCGATCAATAACAGGAATCTGCTGCAATGGACTGTGTCTCATAAATGCTTACCAAGAGTTAATAGGAAGTGGCCTAAAAGCATTTAGAGATAAGATTATCAGTGTGTTGGCTAAAGATATTTGATAAAGTGTAACTTTATAGGAAAAGTATATGATTTTTCTCATTTCGTTGCATATATTTTTGCATATTGTTCAGCTACTGGTCTTGCAACGTAAAAAGCAATGCAAAGATGAGTGCTGGATTAGAAATCAAGAGATCTCACTGGTTTGTAACTTCTATGTATTTTAGAAGTATTTCTTTTAGCTTTGTGCAATATACCCTAACACGTTATATCTATTTAATAGGAATCCAATAAAATGGCATTAGGAATGCTTGCAATCAGTGAGGGTTTTTTTTTCAAATTTGCAGCCTAAGACATCATAATGTTAAGAGAACCTAGCTAACAAGTTGGAATGTCTGCTAGAGGGGATAAAAAGCTTTCTTCTTCTGTATGTTCAAATATTCAATACTCCTTGAAATTATAAATAGACCACCGAAAAAAAGCCAGAAATCAATCCAAAAAATGAATTTCAGTCTCCGAGACAGGATTTTTTATTTTTTTAGAAGTGTATTGACAGTGATATGTATACTGCGCAAAGATTAGTACACAGTGGATGCAGTTTCCAAAAGGTGGGGAAATTCAGAAGTAAAAGTCACAGCCACCCTTTATCCCCTGTACTTACACATACATATAAGGCTGATGAAGTCGTGAGATTCTGAACTCATTGAGAGTACTGTCATTGATTTCAGAAGACAATACTTCACCATGTGACTTTTTATACGAGGACAACTGATTTGTCAGTGAATGTGCTATATATCTGGTGAACATTTCTCAGTTTTCTAATATTGAGATAAGCACTAAATACAGGATTTTTCTTTTGCATGTGTTTTCTGCTGAACCTATCTGCAGAGTGAGTGTCAGACCCTAATCTTATGAAGTGTTTTGTAGGTAATCCGTCTGCAAAGAGACCCTTTCATTTCAGTTCAATTCCTTGTAACAGCTTCCGTTTGCTAGAATTCTGGATCTTAAGGTGTAAGACTTCTGACAAATGCAAGCAACCACCTTTCCTAATACTATAACACTCTCTCCGTGGCTTTTCAGGGCTGCAGTGCAACTAGTTTTGCAATGGGAATGGTGGCTGTTCATAACTCAGGTTGACATCAGTGAACATCAGTAGATGCTTTCTGAAGAAGAAACTACATACTTCAGTGGAGAAAAAGGAAATGTCCTTGTTGCCTGTTGTGTTTTTTTGAGAGTGATTAGAAGTAACCGGAGTTTGGATTGTTTTGAATAAATATTTCATGATGCATTAGTGAGCAAGAATGATCTAAGAGTGCAGGATTAATACCTTTTGCTCATTGTATTTTATCACTGCACCTCCATCTTGCACATGCAGAGTGAGACACATACAGAAAGTACTGATGAATAACATTTTGAAAGGCAGTATTAAAGCCACTGAGTAAAACTGTAGGGTCAGACTGTCAAGGAACATGAAGATAACATAAACCCAAACATCTAAGGTCATACTTTCAAAACATCACTGTAACAGCACTAGTATCTTTGAGACCAAACAGTGTTTTTATATGCAAAAATATTTTTCATTTAGGAAATATTCAAATCAATATGAGAGGTTATAATACCATGATGGATTTTCAATTTTTTCCCCTTTGCTTGTCTAAACTAAATTTCTCCATTGTTGCTACTACTGTTTAATTTTCTCCCATATAAGATGCTGCAATATAAGTGATGCTTACTTTGGAAATATTTTTCACCTGGTAACTAACATCATTATATCCTGAGTCCTGTAAACTACTGATGCTGTATTTTTTGTGCTGGGATGATTTCTAACATAATTTCAGCTTAAAGAAAAGCAGCTGGCATCAAGTCCTATTCTTTCCTTTCTATGGCTACAATATTTCTGTGGTTGACCCTACTTGATTATCTGAATCTCTTGGTCTTGCACAATTTAAACAGTTGGAGTTTGTTGACATCTAAAGACTAGAAGCAGAGTCTTCCAACTTTCTGCAGTTTCATTAAAATTAGCATTGATGAGTAGGATCTGGTAGAGTGCTTTTGTTGTTAAAAGACAAAATTTTCACTCAGTGAAAAAGGTCTTCCCAATAACATAAGTATTTTTTTTTGTTTTGAAGCATTCATACTAATTATAGATATTAACTCTGTTACCATTTGAAAAGCAGAGATACTGCTTTTTTAAAGGTCTTTTTTTTTTTTTTTTTTTACTTTCACATCTGGATGGACTCCTGAAAGTCATTTAGTATTTTTCAGTGGACTGCTGGTGGGTATTTTATAAATAAGCCAGTTACTATTCTTCCTAGTTTAAGTTCTTTTCTAGTCTCAACAATTAATCTATGAACTTAATAATTTTCTGTTGCATGCTTTGGGACCCTCTTCTTTTCTGCCTTTTTGTAGAAGGATATCTAATATTTTCTGTATTCAGTTTTCTTCTTGTGCTATTTAATTACTGAGAGCTAGTTAAATGGAGTTTTTTTCTGCTGATAGAAGAAGAGTTGCTGAAATTTGCAGTAGTTTCTAGATTTTGCTGAGGGTTTTTCTCTGCTGCTAAATATTTTTCATTTGTACAAGACAGTTTAACTTCTAAAATAAATTAATAAAAGTTACTGCAGCTGTTATTGATAGTTGAAATAAGACATATTTGCCACAGTTTAGTAAAGCTTTAATTTATTATTTTTTTTTAATGGCATGTTATTTTAGACAGGGAGGTTGAGTTTTGATTCATTATATGTTATTCACTGTATAAGTGATGGGAAATGGGAAGTGGAGTTCTTACTTGTCAGTCATCATTTATTGAGAAAAACAAACCATCTTGTCAAAAGTTATGGTTAAAGAGGACACCTGGGCATAATTACAATCAGATAAGAAAATTATACAGTAGGTGCAAAAAGGAAGACTGCGAGGTTAACCAAAGCTAAAATTCTGTCTACTTCTCCAGGTACAGAATTTATCATAAAATTGCCAGTAATGTACACTTTCAAGTGCTTCTTAATGATGGGATTAGAGCAGCATTACAGCCTCAGAAGAGGCAGGCAGCCCTTTTGATCTTAGGCTGGCACATGTAGGACGAGGCAGTGAGTTACAGAGAAAAGCTGGTACTTGCAAAAGAAAAGAGTGAAAGCCCTCTGGCCTGACCTGCCTTGAGATAAACATGTTCTTGAAGTCTTTCCCTCTGAGAAATGAAGTGGTTCATGATGTGCATCCTGGATGACAGTCCACCCACGCTGGGGTCTGTGGGTCAACATCATAAAGAAAGAGATTGAGAAGATGCTGGCTTTATTTCACCATTCATATTGCACAGCCTGCTCGACCTCTGCTCCATCCATTGCATACCTACCTGTCAGCAGTTCAAACTGGGCAATGCATTCCTGTCACTAGAGGAAAGTAATGATTATCCAATAACCCACATATAGCTTTGCTGAAAAGCATGACTACTGGTAACCTACAGTTATGCAATAGAGTCATAGAACATCCTGTACATAACCATTTGTAAATCTCCTTGCCAGCAGCAACTGATCTCTCTGTCACCAGGGAGATGACCTCTGCCAGTACAATTGAAAGCCAGAAACCGATTGCTCTGCTCAACGGACCTGCATCCTATATTTCACTTCCTCTGTGGCAATCTCTATTCTTAGTTATTCTCTCCAGCACTATAGGGCAAATCAGGCTATTTCAGTGTTTTTGGTTTTATTGCTTCATGACTTTAGAAGTTATAAAATAGAAGATCCATCCTTGCAGACATGCACAGGAATAAATACATTTTCTACATGTCATTTCATTTACCTCCTTGGGAAAACTAGCTTTCATAAAGCTCTGTGTGTCTGTTCATGTTTGCAGGATCAGGCCCTGAGCAACCTGACAGTTTTCTACAGTTGCTTTACTGTTAGCTGTCTACTTAATGCACCTAGAGCTATAAGTCTGATTTAACGCAAAGTGTTGTAAGGAACAGATCTTGGGCAAGATTCAGTTTTCAGTCACACTCCTTTAAAATGGTAGAAACTCTATGGTAACAGACTTCTCTCAGCTTTTTCACTTTATCTACCTTTTACTCTATAGCTGTCTGTCTACGTGTGTATGCCAGAAGCTATATTAAGAGTTTTATGGGAAGTGTTTCAAAGAGTTGTAGACTATGTGGGGTTTCTGTAATTTCCAAACAGATTTAGGGGTAGATATATCCATTATACAAGGCAGAACCAAACCCCCTTCAGCTTTGGAGGAGCAGATGAAGCTGGCTCTGCACGCATTGCAGTGCTGCTTTTCCCTGGCCCCTGAAGGGAACAGGTGGGGTGTCTCAAAGAGCCAGTTAACAGTGTAGGACTGTGATTTGTTTCTGTAATAGGCTAACAGCAAACAACTGCTAGTTCCCAAACTAAGGAAGAGTCATTTAGGCTGCACCATAAGGTATAACCTTATTATGCCATCATTACAATGAACCGTGTCTTGTGGGCACCGTTTAGCCCTTATGAAAATTATTTTAAAAGCAAATGTTATCTTTGTGCAGAAGTAAAACAAACTAAACCCATTGTTTACAGGAAAGCATTTCATCGAGACAGTGAATTTCAGCATTTGGACTTCAGAGTGGTTAAGACAGGCATTAAGAAAAAACAGTTTTGGAAACTATTAGACTTTGTTACTTTTAATCTTTTTTTTTTTATTATTATTTTCTTCCTAAGTCTGGATCAGGAAGCTCAAATGCTTCTCCAAACAGCTATCATACAGGTAAGTGAATCTGGAGATTCAATATATTTATAAATGAAGGATATACGCTGAACTCAGTGCAATTACAACAGGTACACCAGCTAAGGATTTTCCTCAAACTGACCTAGAGGAAATTAGATTTGAACAAGATTATGATGAGAGTATTCATTTTACTGCATGGCTCACTACATATTAACTTGTTAACTAAGAATACAAAGTAGTATAATACTCTAAAAATTACTGTCTCAATATTTTTACATTTGTCTGGGAAAAAATAACACAAAGTGAAGCAGAAAGTAAGTGAGAGCTATCGTGTCAATTTGTCCACCTACCAATATTTGTACATGGGGATTGCTTGCATCTATGCTTTGTGACAGCATAAAAATTTACAATATATTCTCAGAGCTGTCATAAAATAGTCACAACAGCAATATTCAATTTTATTTTTTCATAGCATATAAATATTATCAAAAGACACTTGCTTAAAAAGCTGCACTAAATTTCTAAAAAAATTATTCCTCTTAATTACTGCATGTGAGTATGAGCTATTTCCCTCATACTCTCTTTAAATTCTTTAAATTGAATCTAATGGACCCAATTCTATCTCATAGCTCTCAGAAATCACTGTATCAAAGGTACTGACCAGGGAGATCAAGAAAAAAAATTTCTTTATATTTTCTTTGAACTTTCTGAGACTCTTTTACAGTAGCTGCTGTAGAAAGATAGTGCTAAAATATAGCCACTGACCCAAGAAGCCTACAAAATAAATACAGAACAAAGAGCAGAGAAATTTAGGTGGTAGAGAAGACAGGAAACATAGGACAGTGTTGGTCAGTAGGATTGGTAGCAACTTCTGTGAGGTTTCTTTCTGGTTGAAGTTTCTCATAGGCATCTGTCTTGTGTTTGCATGGGAAGGTTTTCTTAGCAGGGGGCTACAGGGGTGGACTCTGTGAAAAGCTGCTAGAAGGTTCCTTTATACCCATGCCATGGTTCAACCCCAGCGGGAAGCTAAGCCTCACGCAGCCACTCACTCACTCCTCCCACCAGTGGGATGAGGAAGAACTGGAAAGGTAGAAGTGAGAAAACTTGTGGGTTGAGATAAAGACAGTCTGATAGATAAAGCAAAAGCTGCATGAGCAACCAAAACAAATCCAGGAGTTCATTCACCACTTCCCATTGGCAGGCAGGTGTTCAGCCATCTCCCGGAAAGCCGGGCTCCAGTATGTATTAATAGTTACTTGGGAAGACAAACGCCATCACTCCCAACATCACCCGTTCTTTCCCCAGCTATATATTGCTGTGTGACATCATATGGTAAAGCATATCCCTTTGGCCAGCTGGGGTCAGCTGTCCCAGCTGTGCCCCCTCCCAGCTCCTCAAGCACCCCAGCCTGCTGGACGGTGAGGTGGGGTGAGGAGCAGGAAAGGCCTTGACGCTGTGTGAGCGCTGCTCAGCAATAGCTAAAACATCAGTGTGTCATCAACACTGCTTTGGGCACAAATCCAAAACATAGCCACACAGAAGCTACTATAAAGAAAATTAACTTTATCCCATTGAAACCCAGTACACAAGGTCACTGTCCTCTTTTAATAAAGTTCAGTGCTCTGCTGTCTCAGTTTTCCTATCTATAAAAAGAGGGTGATCACATTTACTCCAGTTACTTGTGATGAACTGCTAAGTATGGTTTAAAAACTTTATAGAAGTGTAATTTTAGACATAGAGATTGATATAATGTGTCTGCTTCTGTGGTAAAAAATTTTGAAGGTGGTGGACCAGGTCATGAGGTTTTATATAAGCAAATCATCCCATTTGATATATCTAAAAGAAATAAGAGCACAATCAAAGCAACTTCCACCAAAACACCAAACGGCACTAAAAAGCCCCCAGATATTCTAAGCTGATGAAAGAAAAATGTACACCACATTCATTCTTACAATCAATTATATTAGACTACAATTATGTATAATCTTTTCCCTTTTTTTGTTACATTTCTATTTGCAGCTTTGTAATATTAGCTTTCATATTTAGTCATGATATTTATTATGAGTTACTTAGAGAAAAAACAAATTTGGAAAACATGCTTAGATACAAATAGCTTGAACTTGGTGTGGCAAAGAAAAGGATGTTCTCAATATATTTTACCCATCAGAAAAGGTTGTATCGCTGTTTTTCAGTACTGCTCCTACACTAGGAATTAACTAGATTCATTAGAAAAATCAATGTTGTCGCTATATTTATGCATCACAACACAGTTTAAATATCCAATCAATTTTCAGCACAAAGTATGCTGATGAGATGGAACAGGAATGATCAGAAACACAATGGATTCAAACAGCGTGAGAGAGACTTAATTTGAATGTCCGGTTATCTGGGATGTTGCACAGTGATGCCTGATTTTGAGTTCACATCATAATTCTGTGCCTTGTGAATTGTTTTGATTAGATAAAGTAAGTTAATTTATTATGGCCGAGGCAACAGCATACTTATATATGCAAATTCATGACTGCTCTGCAACTCAACATATTTAGGAGCTGCTTTTACAGTATTTTACTGAGTGTCGCGAGTGACATGATTCTAGTTAACGAGTCAGCTTTTGGTGAGGCAGTCTGAGATATCCATTAGAACAGAATCTTGAAGATCTAAAAACAACTATATTTTTTCTCTTTCCATCCCATTTAGATTTTAATTATTTTCTTTTTTATGCATGAATTTTCTACTCTTTATGTCCAAGGGAGGTTGTTGAATTTGAAATTGCACTAATGTGCAAATAACAAATGTCAGCAAAAAGGTTAAGTTAGCGTTAAGAAGTTAAGAAAGGTTTTAATTGTTTTGGTCACTTAATTGAGTTTTAGCAAATGTGCTCTAATTAAGCAGATTCCACCCATCTTTTTAAAGATGCTCTGTTGTTTAAAAAGGTATTTTGAAAAGTATGTAGCAACTGAGACAAAAAGTATAGTCCAAGAATGGACCACAAAACAGGATACTCTTTGTAGTGTATGCTAGTGTTTATAGAGTGTAGTACAAAATAGGCAACTATTACAGTCCTTCAAGTAGCAGGTCTTATGAAAAGAGATTTCAGAATTTTTCCATTCATCTGTTGCTAGTAGAAACTCACTTCTCTGAAATAGCAAACCAATGAAAGGTACTAAAGTTACAAGGACTGGCAACCACTTAAGTTTTTCAATGGTTCATATTAATACTAGCAAAAGCTTTTAAAAGCAGTAGTGTTTACAGAGGACAAACAGATATTAACTGTACCAGTTTGACACCCAAAATTCCTCTCTTAGTGTCAGAAAACACTGTTTGGCAGCAGTATTGTTTTAAGCCATAAATAATATATCTCAAGGGTTTTCGTGGTGCACCATGCTACTTGTAAAATGCTATACTTGCTACAAGGAAGAGCACAGTTTAGAGATTTAGTTCCATTTTGAAATGGAAATTATTTAACACTAAATGTAGTACAACACAGGAAAGTTACAAACAGCTATAACTACACAGTTGCTAAAGACTGTTGACATAGGCTTTTTGTCAGCAGAAAATTTTGTATGCATGAGAATTCAGAGCTCATGAAAGATTCTTGATTGTCATCCTTAGAGACTGAAGTCTATAGTTGGGAGAATTCACTTGGCCATTACTGTTTTTGTACTCCACTTACAGGATGTTAAAAAACTAAAAGAGCAGAAGCATGCAGAGATTTCTGATGAAACTTAACCTGTATATTTAAGGGAAAAAACAAACCTTGCTTTTCCACTACACTGCACTGGGGGTAAAAATAAGTCATAAGGCCACTGAAGATAGGTGAGAGTGAGGTCGTAAATGGTGGTCTAAGCACGGTGGTTCTTCACCAGTGCTGGTTTCGGCTTGCTACAATAATTATATATGGGAAGAGAGGATAGGAAAAGTGGACAGGAAAAGCTGTGGCTGGAACACACTGCATGGAAATGCCTGACAAGACAGACTACAATCTGGTGCAACTTCAATAGTTCAGGGATAACGAAAAACGAAGTAGGTATAGTTTAACTGTATAACAAAGCAAATTACATTATATTTGATAGTCTCAGACCTGTGTAGTGCTTACAGATGTCATTATTGATCTAAATATATCAATGCAGAAACTGGGTAAGTCATGGCAAAGCAATATCTATATGTGGATTGGCAGGAAAACAGGAAGCCATTGTAAGAGATAGATTCAGTTTGAGAGAATTATATTTCAGTCTACCAGAGAAACACTTTTGAGAGGACTCTTCTGGGTATTTGAAAGGGAAAGATCTTTGAAAGGCTTTTGTTAAGAGCTTTATATGTCTTGTGTTTTTCTCATTTGCAAAGCTTGATTTAAAAAATACTGTCACTGAGATTGACTTTTGTGTTTTGTTAGCACAGTTCACAGTAGTGGGATGGGATGCCAGAATTTCAGTGCTCTGGTTTTCTTTATTTTTATTCAAAGGCCCTCCAGTTCCTTTACGAACTGAAAACTCAATCAGTAGTTAATTTCTATATTATATAAATTTTAAAAGAGAAGATAAACTGCTTGTAACTATCCCTACTCCTACACATGTATTAGAGAGGTGATGAGTGGAAATAATTTTGCGATCTTGTATAAGTCTGTGTTAACTGAAAGCTGTTGTTTTTCACATTAAACTATTACAGCTGGAAATGACAGCATATATTGGCTCATAGGGATGTGAAAACATCTTCCATGCTCTTTATAATTAATTCCCTTGAACCTCTTATGAAATCATAGGATTTGTAATTTTAGATCTGCTGCTTCACTCCAAAAATTGTTATAAAGCTAAGGAGTTTTATTTTAAATACCAAATCAATAAAATCAAACCGCTTTGTATGTTATGATCATTAAACATGGATAAACTAAAATGTTTGGGACATGGAATTTGACTACTACATTAGGTGTTTTTGTTTCGTACCAGATATTAGTGCAATGGCATACGAAATTTTACCATGCAGGTTTCATGGAGAAGGGAATATGAAAGTCCCATATATTGTCCTGTAATTATGTGAATGCTGTTTCCTTGGGGATTTTGTTTTGTAAAGCATCCAAGAGAAGACAGAAAAATCTAAACTGTTGCAAAGCTTTATTCAATTTATTTCCCAATCAGTGTCTCTTTTGAAGATACTTATTGTGTAGTTTTTAACATGATTTTTCATATTCAAAAGAGAGCTGGAGGATGTTTTATGAGAATAGTTTGGTTAGGTCAACACATCTTTCTTTTTATTTCAGTGTTGTGCACTAGTTATCCTGGAACATACTAAATATTACTATTTGTTGCCTGCCAGATGATGTCTGCAGAAAGTAGGAAGTTAAGAAAATTAAAATCCACCCCCCAAAAAACCATTTTAATTTTTACACTAGGAAAAAAGGATAGAAAACCCTCTATAAGTACCAGATATCAGTTTAACTGTGACAGTTTTGTCCACGTAAACTCGCTTGAACTTTCAAGGTGAAAATATAGAGCTGTCATTATATCTAGAATTAGACTTTAGAGATTAAAATAACTTCTGCTACTGATTCAAAACTTTCTTTCTGTTGGTTATCAGCACTATGCAGCCTGTTAGAATATGATTCCATTGATTTATTGTTTGACATGGAAATGTGAATAGCTGTGTACATTTATTAAAGTAAAAAGAATCCTCCATAATGGTTAAGTGTTATTTTGGTGACTTTCCTAGGTGTTGATGCCATATTTTATAGTTTTGAAATGTTCGTTAAAAAACCTTGTTTTTTGAAAGACTAAGTGTTAGTGCTAGAGAATTCAACATTCCGGGCAGAAAAAACTTGGAAGCAAAATATTATACCATAGCAGGAAATCACTAAACATTTACTGTTCCCATGTCACAGTGATTCAAAGGAGATCTTTCCAGACTCTAGAGACAGCAATGAAGCCAAATGTTTTCAGTGTTTCCAGGGAATAGAAGCCTGAACTGTTTATCCTTATTTTTAAAGAATAATGTCAAACCCTGTGCTAGGTTCAAGTTAGAAGAACTAAGTTCCTGTCTGTTTCATGATACAAATGGTTATTATGTCATATTGAGCCAAATTATTTTTCCCTTCATCTGTGAAGCTGTGGAAAATGGATTCATTAATGCATCTTTCTTTCTATGATTTGGTTTCTTGTTCTCTTCCACATTAAGAGTAATTACTTTCCCACAACCTGGCCTCTTTTGATGAGGACTACTGTTTTCCAAATGTAAATGCTTATTGATTTGCCAAAGAGGGTCTAATTTAGAAGTCTAAGAGTGTTGCACAGCTGGGAAGAAATTGAAAAACCCGCCAAGTCATTCATACTGCACTTGGCAGTCACAAACTCAAAGCAAAGACTGAGTTTTGAATTTGTTTTCCAGTCAATTTTATTTTCTTGGTTTTGCATGGTTTTAATACCAGGTAGCAACTAAAAAAAACTTTAAAATTTAGAGTACAAAAATTTATGTTGTGCTAGTAACTATCCACAGTACCTTTTCATGTTCAAAATTTCACAGCAGCGAACGAACATCTGTGTTTTTTTTCAGATTGGTGGACTTGCATGTTATTTTAGTTTGGGAGACATTCCTGTATTAGTGGCCTCAGTGATACCATTACAACTATTTCTGAAGTAAGATTAAAGTACTGCTTTGTAGGGGTAAATGAAGCACAGTTTCTTCATCTCTGCTTTCAGATTTAGAAGTCTGAATGTGATCACTGTTACACCGAATAGGAATGAACTCGTGGAACAGCACAGTTAGCTCAATGTGGCTATTTGAAATTTAAGAAATTTTCAAGTGACTGACAGTGTCAGAACATGATCACTATGGAATAAGAAAAATTCTAATCTGTGATTCTGTGATTCTGACCTATTCTGATATTTGACCAATCTATGGAATTTCCTAATGCTAGTGTTATAGTATTTGTGCGTTTCTAAAATTGTATAATGATCAAACCATGTAACACAGGGTATAGGAATGTTGTGGATAAAATTATGAAAACATCTGAATCCCACTTTCAGGAGTGATTTGGAAGAGGTAATAACTGATCTGTAGATAAATGAAGGCAACCTAATACACATTTAGCCGAATATTCAAGAGCATCTTTTTATGTCCTTTCTCTTTCAGAATTTGGTAGCTGGTTTTGAAAATAGTTAGACACCAGATAATGTTTTAAGTATCTAATAGGCCTGAAGTGGGGTCCTTCAAAGCCTGCCTGTGAAAAATAGGTGAAACAAGGATTCAAAGGATGGATTCATCCTCACTCTGCATGAAAAATCAATAAAAAATACACTTTGACAAAGTGTCTGGCATTTGCCTTGCTTCTTGGTCTCTTATCTTTGGAGAGGAACCTAAAAACCTCATTTTAGGCCTTGAAACCAAGCACAAAATGAAACATGGTTATGTTCAAGACTGCAAAGTCCTCAATTATGCTAAGTGGGCTTCACTATGGGGAGCCTGGTGCCTTCATCTCATGTAGAGGGCATTAATGAGTGTTAGCATGCTGCGTAATGGGAAAAATAAACCATCTCACAGAAGTGGGAAAGAAAAAAGTTAAATTCTAGTTTTCTTTTTGACTTGAGTAGTTATTTCAGTTAGGTGTCTCTGTTAAAATGAGCTTCAGAGCAACTGTATTTATGTTTCTTTGTACAATGTAACTATAACTGCATAGTAGTTCAGCTTCTGGGCAAATGTTCTTAGTCATCAAGCAAAAAGGTATTCTTCATCAGTTTGCTTTCTCTCTTCCTGAAGACCTTTTGCAAGGCATGCAGGAATACAAGATTTCATTCAGGGGCAAGTGAGAAATCCTAAAACCATAGCTAGAGGATTAGGATATTCAGCTGGCAAGGAGAAGACTCCTAGGCTACATAAATGTTAGTAAATTAAAAGATGCCCGAGTGTGGGCTCAGATAGATTTAGTTATTAACACAGGTGTACCTTTGAGGTCCAGATCATTTCATTCCCAGAACTCCTTATGACTTTTAGATTAATCAAGAACTGTGTAAAAGAAAAGAAAAAAACCCAACACCTCAAGAGGTCTGAATTAATGTGTTAGGTACGATCAGTCTTTCAAAAGTGCCGTAAATCCAGCTTTTCATGGGACTTACACATAATGACAGGTTAGGATCACTTTCCCTGTCTTTAGATATCTCCAATGCAGATATCTGTATCTGTTCTGATGACTCCAGGCATCCTCTGTAAGAACAGAAAGAAACTTTTAGAATGAGGTTAATCTGACCCATGTGAGATATCTACAGTACTATGAGGGAGAACCATGCTGCAGAAGTACCTCTTACACAGGAACTTTGAACAAGCTTGAACATAGCATCTTTTCCTGGTTATTTGAATACTATATCCACCGTAGGAGGGAGATTAGCTGCTATAACATCAGCTAAGATTCCAGAATACTGCTGGTGGTGGGAACAGCCATATATTCTTATGTGCGTCATCTGTAAAAAACTGTTCTCAAGAAGTAGCATCATCAACTGCTTGCTTCCCTCAGTGACTCCACACAGCTGGTCGGATAGATCGAACACACAAGGCTTCCCATGTGTGTGCTTCTATTTTTAAGTCTAACTGATCAAAAATAGCTGTGTTCACAAAGAAATGGTATTTTAAAGAATTGAGGCTAATAAACCTGATTTTGACAGTAACTAGCTGTAGAGAGCTCAGCCTCCTTCCTTACTTGACTACAACAACAAATCTTAAAACCCACAAATCTGTAGGAAGCAAGTAATGACAAGCAACTGGAAATTGTAACTGTGGGTATCTGAACCTGAAAATGACTGGCCAGATGCCAAGCCAGGTTTTAGCTACCTATGTCTTTTTTCACTATCTTCTTATTTACATCTTGGATAGCTGACTGCCCATCAGCTTGTTTCTGAGGATAACTCCAATGCCAAAATCTATCTATGCACAAGGGTGAATATTAACATAGGTAGGAAGACCCACACAGCTTAGATATTGCAGGAGCAGCCTTCAGTATTTGTATATCTTCAAAATACCGGCCATGGATGTTACGTTACTTATGCAATATCATTTACTCATCCTTCCAGTTTTCTGTGATAAACCTGGTGAACCTGATGAATCTTCCAGACTCTGTTTGCTAGGCTTAAAAACTACACTTTCAACGATACTATTGATGTACAGAAACCATACTTTGTTAATGGCATTGAAAGACTTAATTATCTCCTCCTTAATAACTACCTATTCCACTGTGATTTCAGCATTAAAAAAAAAAGCTTTTGGTTGAAGTACATATGTATTATATTACCAGTGTGCTCAGATATCTTCTAACCAATATTATGTGAGGGTAAAGTGATACATACAGTTCAATTATTCAGGCTCAGTTTGTCAAGAAAACAAGCATGTTATGTATCCATGAATGATTGCATCCTACATCAGAAGTAACCTGACAGAAAGCTTTGCTGTTTGTGTACTGTACTGAGCTGAGATATGTGAAAGGCTAAAACAATTGCTCTGGGGAGTAGAGAACATGCTCAAACACTTAATTCATTAGCGGTGCAATTACCGGAGTAGAATGTCAGCAAAGGCAAGAGTAAATGGAATTCAGTTCTTACCTCTATTAAAATCCTTGTGTTTCAGAACTGATCATAATATGGCAAGGGGAGAGTGAAGACTATGTTCCAATTTATTTTAGTTTAGATCTGTGACTGCAGTAAACTATTTAGGAAACCCCACACTGTATGTCCAGTCCTGTTCTTACTGTATTCAGTAGTGCAGGTCTCATTCAGGCAGGTCTATTATGACTGAACAGATTTTGATTATGATTGAGCAGATAAAATGAATTAATATATTCTGCAGAAATCAGAAATACTGTCTTGAATGTAGGTCACTGCAGTCCACCTGAGCTTGTGGTGAAGCTGCTTTGTGGTGTGGTTATTTGTACCCATGGAGCAACCCCCCGATACACTACACCAAGGAAACAAATTCATTTCCCTAAGTCAGTTTTGACCAAGCATACTTGCTTCCAGGATTCTCAGTGAACAGCTTATATATTCTGTGCTGAAGACGAAAAACAGTTCTTGTGCTTGACTTCTTGATTACACTGAAAACATAAGACATTTGGTTATATGTTTGTAAAGATCTAAACCACAGAAGTTCCACCTCAGTTTTAGAGCAGTTCTTTTTTTCCTATTCTTTTGTTAGAGTGGGTAAATCATTCTATTTCTTGTACACATTCACAGCAGAACAATAGGATATTTTTTTTTCCCATTGTAACCAGCTGCACTGAAATACCAAGTAAGGTGAGAGGGTATGTATCTCCACATTGGAGATCTGGGTGAGTTCCCTGTTAGACACTAATCAGATTGCCATGATAAGATCCAGCTGTTTAACCCTTGTGTGCCCTTAACTTTCTAAGCTGAAAAAAAAAAAAAAAAAAAAAAAAAAAAGAGCACTGTTTCCAGCTCTGGATCTGTAGGAACACACTAGAATTACAAAACCTGTGTTTTATATTCTTTTATCTATGGGACTACAAATCCAGTTTTCTGACCATAAAACTAATGCTGTCTGAACTAGATCCTCTTTCCCTTCAGCAACCACATATTCTTCAGCTCTCCCATGCCCGCAAGGATCTTCCTCTTCTGGTTTATCACTTAATTTTTTTTCAAGGATAACCAATATCTTTTATAATTATGTAATACCCAGACTTTGTGGAAGTTTTGATAACATCTTTTTTTCTACTTATCTGAAAATATATATAGAGATAACAAAAATAAAACCAAAGTTTAGCTATATCTTCCTGCCTCAGTTTGCATACTGTTCCCTAAGGAATTATTCATGTTCAGGATCATTGTATTTGGGGGTATGCTGGGTCTTTTTCTGAAGTCCATGGACTGTGAATTGCACCACAGGGACTTTTTAGAACATGGAGTGTTCTCAACATCTTCTGTTCACCCTGTTTAGTCTCATAGTGAAGCTTCTTCCATTACTCCTTTAACATACTAAAAAAATTCCACAAAACAGGCCACATTTAAATGCCCAGAGATGTCCTTGCTTTGGAAATGAAAAAGTTACCTATGGTTTTGTTTGCAGAGAATATTAAACAAAGATTGCAGTAATCCTCCAAAGTGATATGATCATGGGGTGCATAGGGCAGAGGTGTCTTGACATTCAGGCATATTTCTGTATTCATGCTTCTATACTTTGTTTTCATACTTCTATATTCATGTTTCAGAGAGTGATTCTCAATGGAGGAGGTTGTTGAAATACACCAAATGAAACCACAAGTCACAAAGAAAATTAAAGTGATACATTTAATGTCAATTTAGATTTTTTTGGCTGTGACTACAGAGTTTTTTTATGGACACCTGTTCTCAGAAAAAAATCAGTTAACCAAAAGTTACTCTTTTTTAATCTTTATCAGAAGTTTTGGAACTAGTATCTCAATACTATATTCTATCCGGGTATGGCAATCTCATTAGACTTTCTGGTATCTGCCACTCACATTGTAGGAGCTGTTACTGCAGCCAGGCAGCCCCCAGCTTTGCTTCCAGCACCTACAGAAACTGGTTATCATTGATCATCCTGGCACCTTACAGGAGGACAGCCTTGCTATGATTCTCAGAAACATCACTTGCTTCTTCAAGGTTGCACTCTTATGAGGAGACAATTTTGTCTCTAATTTCATGTTAATAGAAAGGCAATCTTCTGAAATGAACACAGTTGGATTAGTGAACTTCTGGTCTAACTGTTGTCATATGTAGGGTGGTTCCCTAATTCTTCATTTAAGCATTTTAAGCTCAGATTTGTTCAAATTGTTCAGGAACCTGATTATTGATTGAGCTGAGGTAGTTCGAGTCTTAAATATTTCTGAATTCACCCAAGGATCAAGTATTCTGAAATGCTGTTTACTCTGTATTGAGAAAAAGAGCAGTATATTCAGCACAGTTTTATCCCATGCAATATATGCTCATCAAAATTAAAAATTATATGTATAATTCAGTGTTGATTCTTAATAGCATAGAACTGTACTGGCTTAGGAGAACAATTTAAAACAGAAGGATAATCTGCCTTACTTTCATATCTAACAAGTACCCTATAAATGCCCCAAATAAACTTAATTTCTCAGGTTATTTTCAACATAGTAATCAGACTTCTACTGAAAACATTCATCAGTAAGGGGAATTTGGAGTACCTAGTCACTAGCAGAGGTTCTGGTTTTATTACATGTACTCGGATTTTCTGAAGAGAAAAAAATACTAAGTACAAATGTTCTCCCTTTTATTATCCACAGACCCCTGGGGAAATAAAACATTTTAATGGAATTTGAAAGACTGTTTGCAAACTGCTGACCTAGAAGAAAAACCTTGGAATCATTTGTTAGTTTCTTACAAAAGCAGTGACTAAACTGTCATGTTGTTTCAGTTATACAGGAAGGGTATGCAGATCTCTCAAAAGGTACAAGTGAAAATACACGTCAAAGTTGAACACCAGCAGAAAAAAAAAAAGTACACCATAATCTGATATAATGCTAAGTACCTAGCATTCAAGTCAATTTCTGCTAAAAAACCAGGTAGAAAAGAATGGCTTTTGAAGATACAGTTTAAGAAACAACGGAAAGAAGGCAAGAGGAAAGGAGAATATTAGTCTTAAGCTAAGTACAGAAAAGGAAGTTTCTTTGTCATAGTAAAGTGTGCCTCAGGTAACTGTTCTCTCCCAAGGTACTGTGAGAAAGAAGTACTGTCTTTATACATGGAAAGTTCCTTTATGTGACATAGGCTTGTAATTTCTTTATTATATTTGTGTTGCATTTACCAAGATATCAGATACTGCTCTTTTACATGACTAATTGTTAAACTTACTATTTTTCCACTTGTAAACACTACAAGGGGTTAATAGAGCATTGTTTTCTGCTAACAGCATTGAAATGTTTCTCAAGGGCAAACTACTAAATGTGGAGAGGTTAGTTCCACTGAGAGTTAACTAGAAAGAACAAGATTATATTTAAGTATTGCTGCTGTTATCTTTTAGTCTTGTATGATATCAACTGGACTGGACTGATCAGGCTCAATTTGGAAAGAGGAAAAGGGTCAGCGGTTGTTGCCCTACCCTGATGACAGTAGATAACACTCTCTGAAAATGTACAGTATGTTCTGATAAGAGAAGAAAACAAGGATAAGCTTTCACATTTGTCCCCTCTGGAGTGCAATGGCTATTATATTTGCACTGGAATACCAAATTTAGCTGCTAATGGTACTTAGCTATTTACATATTTCTTCAGAAGGAATATTTTATCAACACTCTTGAGAGCAGAGGTACCATTTCATTGATATCACATAAATGGAGAAGAAAAATGTCAACTATTAACATTCATATAACTAAATTGCCCAGAGATCAACACAGTATTTCCAAATTTTGTACGAAGAGATTAAAATGCTGGCAGCAGCCTCCCATATTTCTCATGTCTCTTGAAATTCAGCCTTCCTATGAAATCCTAAGATGTACTGATTTGTATTCCACAGTTATGATTGTGGATCTCTCTATGGAGGTGAAGGGAATCACCAGAAACAGTGAATTCTTTGTGTACTGTTCTTATTTAATAAACACCACACCAAAACTTGGCTCTTCTTCTGCATGCATATATTAACATTGACTTTGGAAGAAACAACATGTCTGTTTGATTTTTATCAGATGTGGAGCAAAAAGGGATCTCTCTGGCCATGGATCTGTAAAATGATTTCTCATTTTTTCTGCACCTTAGTCTAGAGATTTGCAAGTTGATTATCAGGAGTGCTGTATGAGTGGACATCATAGGATGGTTTATGACTGGGTTATGTTTTTTTTGGGCTCCAAACTGACACAATTAGAGTAAGGAAAATAGGGCAAGTTTTCTAGCAGTTCAGATATTTCCTGGAAAGATGTGTTGAGCTGAGTTTCCCAGGAAAATGTAGAAAATCTTAGTTTTAAAGTCTGAATATAGCTAAAAAGAACCTGCCTGATTCTGACCTCAGAAACAAAGTTGCAGTTTTCAGTTACAGTAACAGGGACAGAAACTGATTGTCCAACCTGAAAACTACATATTAAGCCTCTTGAACACCCTCCTGATCCTAATGCGGTAGCAAGTAAAAGCACATCAGGATTACAGCCGGATTGTATTGTGTGCTGCATAAGTATGCAGTAAAGCATAAATCTGCTGTCTGCTATTAGCTTTTAATCTAATCTAAGTAAAGGGATAATACACAGAAAAATGGAGTGCACTGATAAGATATGGAGGAAATTTATAGAATTCAGATTTGTCTAGTTATCCATTAAAATATTAATAAATAAACAAATAATAGAAGTACCATTAAATGTCAATGATTACTGAAATGGGAACAGTCATTTTAGTTGAAGATTATGAACCAGTACATAACTTCTCTGCAGTAAATCATTTTAGTGTATATGGATAGATACATGACAAGAATACTCTGACATGGTTGGTTGGAGTTCCACGTACTACTTTGTGACTGCTGTTAGCACAAATTTTAAAAAGTAAGAAAGTGATTTTCTGAAATGCAGAGAATAAATCTAAAATTTTGAATCTTGTTGTTTCAGCTTAGTAGTGAACCCTGACCCATGGATAGACTTCATAAGATATCTTCCACAGCAGTTAGACAAATAGTGGTTTATAATATTTAGAGGATGGAAATCTTTCTGCCATTTCTGTTAAGTTAATGTAATTTTGTTTTTCTTTCATACATAGTGTTCCAAAAAACATGAATTATTTCATTCTTCTAGTAAGAGATGCAAGAGGCATAAGAGGAAGGTAAAAAATATATAAAGAAAATATGAGCTTCGTTTCCCTTTTAAATTTTCTGCAAAACTTGTGTTATCATCAGTGACCTTGACTGAATCATAGCCTTATACTTTTGGGCTAAAAACTATCTGGACATTTCATCCAGTAAATCATTTACACAAAGTTTTCCTGTTCTCTATTCCCACAAGCATGCTTAATCTCACCTGCTCAGTGAAGTCATTAGACTGCAGCACCTCTCCAGGTAATTTATTCTATTATTCTGTGGTGTTCACTGTTAGAAACCTCTTCCTGATGGCTAATCTAAATTTTAAATTTCAAGCCATTTATCTTTGTTTTATAGCTCCAAACCTCTACAAGTAGGTCTCTTCCTCTTCTTTAGCTAGACTATTTTAAAAATGTATGCATATTCTTTAAGAAAAAATAAATAGGTCTCACAGGAGATAGGAGTTAAAGGCAAACTTTCCTGTTTTGCTTAGGCATGTCATAGCAAAACCTAGAACCTTCTTGAAGACCTCTACACATTCCAAGTCCTTTAGAGGAAATAAAGAGATAGCAGTGGCTTATTGTTAAATATTATGATAGCCCAAGAGTCTTCTGGCAAAGACATCTCAAGGAGAAAGGACTTTGAATGCTGACAAGGAGGTTTCAGAAGTGACTGGGAGTTACAATATGGTGGGAAAAGATTAAGGAGATAAGGAATAAAAGAGTTTGGGCACTGAATATAGGAATGGGATGCAGCAGTTTAAAAAAGTAAACAAAGTCAAAAAGGAGGTAGTGTGTGAGATTTGTAGAAGCTAAAGTCTTAATACCTTTTTTTAGTGGTTAACATCAACATTATGTCATAAAAGCAAGAATGTAATGATCTTTCTGTCATTGTTTTCAAATCAATTGACCTTCTCTGACATTTTAAAGGGTATTCTTAGTACTATTATGCCATTTGAAATTTCTTTCTATTTTTATTTTAACAATTATATATTAATACATTTACTTATTTCAGTATTCTATCTTGAATATAGTACATCTAATTACATTCCTCATCTGTTTCATCCTTTCTAGTGATTGACACATTAACGTGTTCTTCCTAGATGCTCATGCTTAACCATTTTTAAAATTATTTTTTGTATAGAAATTGTTCGAAGTGACTGCTGGTAGCACTTTTAATTTTATCTGGAAATTACTTTTAGAATTTTGGTGATTAACGTGTCAGATGTGAATGGATCCAAGAACTCTTCTATTTTTCTCCCCAACAATATCTCTACCTGAAATTAATATTTTTTTACTTGGAATTAATATTCCTTTCTCTGCACTTTCCTCTCATCATTTTTTTAATTAATGCCAGAAGACAGGTAGTAGTGATTAATCACAGGCATTTTAGTTTAGGTAGCAACATATGTGGGTAAAGTAATTTTACCCACTTCTGGAATGTACCATTCCAATGCTTTTGACAGGCAAGAATATGATTATTCTGTCTTATGCACTTTATGACAAGAAGAAAATAATGTTATAATAAGGGTTGTTCTGCTATCCATCCTTGTAAAACTTAGTGGTAGATTTTGAATGGTTTTAAATGATTCTAAAGTATATTTGTAGCTTGGCACAAAGACAGCCTGTGTATTCAGCGCTCTCTTATCAAACCTTTTGTGACTCAGACAGGACACAATTGCCGAGCTGTGTGCCAAGGTTCTGTTGTCTTTTCTGAACTGTTCAGCCATTCCTCTCAAGGGTAAAATCTCAGCAGAATTGCCAGTAGAAATTACTTCCACGCATAGACATACGCTGCAAAAAATTGACCTTTAGAGCAAGAGAACGGGGACAGTAGGCTGCACCCAAAGCCTGTGGCTTCCATATTCTTGATTCCTGTTTTACTCTGACTTCCCCATTGCCTTTGATAAGTTCACAAAACCAATTTTTTGAACATAAACTCTAATTTTCCCTGCAGTGGAGCTAAAATGGTAATTCCTAGGACTCTTGGCAGACTTTACCTGTGCTGAAATCCCTCTCCTAACTCTTCTGCTTCCCACTCACGTATTTTCTGCATTTCTCATCTCTGCCTACTTCCCACTGTGTTATCAGTATGATAAAAAGGACAGGTTTTGAGCTTCAGAGGGGTCTTGCCCCTACCTCTCCCTCTGGCCCCATGGGGGCCACCTAAGAACAACACCTTATCCAATGAAATTACTATCAGTTGATGTGAACTTTATCGGGATCAGTTTCTCCACATTACCATCCTGTTTGTCCTTGTCTTCTCCATGTTTGAAACAAGGATTACTTGGACTGAAGATTTAGTTGCTACCATGGTCCCGATGGAAGCTCCTTTATTAATTCTCTTACAATGATATCTGATTGATTATTTCATTTTTTTCTTTTTACGTTCTTTTGGACATAGATTTCACGCTTCTTATAATGAAATCTTCTCAAAGCCTGAAACAATCACATCACCAGAACCCCAGAATAAGAATAGCATTAACATGGTAAGTGTTTGGGCTAATACTAAATTAATGGGCTCATTTAACATGTGTCCTGTGACTTTTAAATTTTGTATGCACTCAACTTCTTTTGGAAATACAGCTGAGACATTTTAAAGTGGTTCTTTGCCATTACTAGCAGTTACAAAAGAGAGAACAAAACAGAAAAATGAAGTCTGAAGCTCTTAAAAGAAAATATTTCTAGTTTTGATTGTGGGCTCTCCAGGTAATCAATTTAATTATTTGTAGAGAATAGTTATTTAACACAGTTTCATTATCTGATAAAATTTTATTGCCCATGGTTTGTGGTGATATGTTTTGTGTAGGAGACTATAAATTAAACCATGCTCTCTTGAAGGGATTATGAAATAATGTAGTAACTGAAATCAGAACATGAAAGACTAAATAATCAAAGAAAAGACTGAGTAATCAGGATTATTTTGTATTCATTCAGAAGGAGGTTAACCATAAATTCATAAAAGGAGAAAGGCAAAGAGAATGACAGAATTTCAAGGCACTACAAAATGTTTGTTATTAGGGCCTTGTATTATAGCATCTTACCATTGTTCTGGAATATCTTAAAAAGGAATATTATGAAGTTTTGTAAATATAGATGTTTAGTTATTGAGTAAATTTTTATCTGAGGTTAAGGATTATCAGTATATCCTTTGTTTCTAAAGGAAAAAAACAACCCCTGATAAGCTATTGGTTTGTTTACCAGTGATAATGTTAATTATAGTAATGAATAAACCCATCAATCAGGACAATCCACAGTGGTCAAAACCAAGAATATTAACATTCATGTAATTAAAAATCAGTATGTGGCTGTGGCTTAGGCAGCTTTGATAAAAGAAGTAAAAAAGCTTCATTTTGTTTATGCAGTAATTAGCTCAGTCACTGACATTTCCATAGATACTTACATTATCCTACAAAGTGTGGTTGCCACGCTACAGTCCTACAGATATAATGTCAGTAGCAGTATCCTACCATCATCTCCCTCTTGAATGTAAAACTCAAATCTCATTAGTGTTTACATCACCAGAATGCTTTTGCCTTTCCCTGGAGCTACCCTCAAACTTCTGTTTTATTTATAAAAGTTGTAGCTGTAGGATATATAATGCAAAATTCTAGTAAAAAAATCACCACATATTGTGTTTAATCTGATGACAAGTGTTGTCAGTGCTCAGTTTAAAAGTGACCAGATGTCCCTCTGTGATGAAGACTCTTAGATTTTGCCAAATGGCCTGCTGGTATTGCAAGGACTATTATTAGACTTATTATTTATTAATGTTCTTAAAAAGGAGCCAAACCGATAACACATGAGTAAGAAAAGCACCACCTCAAAACAAACCATATCTCCATGTTATCAATCAGTTCTACAAAGCTTTCTCTGTGCATAATGGGAGGATCAAAGGCGTTGTAGAAGGAAAATTCAATTAATTATAAAAAATTAACAAAGTGAGAAAGCATGCCCTAGAGTTGAAAATAGGTGGATAGAAAAATAAATAGGTTAAAAAAACCTCAACACTCCCCAAGAAAAACCCCAAAATAATAAAGGCTACAAGACCCAAACATCAAAATTGCAGTTCTGGTAAGAATTACTTTGCAGTGCCTAACACAAAAAAAATATTTAACTGGTTTGGTTGTATGCAAGTAGCTATAACAGATAATGAATTTCAACCTGCTGAACAGAATTCATTATGGCTTCTGTCAAATGGCATGTTTTGTGGTGAAACAAAAACTGGCATGAATACAAAGGTATTCCCAGTTTGCAAGGTCAAAAGCCGAAATGGTGGAGGGTTTGTTGCACTTGGGAATCACGATCCATTTAAAAGCCCCACTGTGATAGTATATCACAAAAGCTGAGGTAGCTCCTGATCCCTGCTCGTACATTAGTATAAAATAGTGAAGTCTGAAGGCTATCCCAGCGGGTCATGCTGAGATGTAGTCATCAGCCTAAAGCAACCCTTCCTGCAGCAAAGCTGAGGATAGTAAAAAGAAGGAAGGCTTTCATTTAACCTCAGTGCTAATCTAAATGGCAGCAGCTTCATGGGCCCATTTCAGTCACCGATTCATATTATTAAGGCAGTTAAATGGGTCGCAATCTGTCAGAAAAGATGAATGTGATTTCTCAGGTGTTCACTTCTGAAAAAAAAGGAAAAAGAAACCCACTAGACACTCTGTCATGTATCCAAGCCAACATGGTGAATAGAAACTGCTTGTTCTAAAGTTTCCTGTGAAGAGGAATAAACAAGAGGGTCTCTCAGTGTACAGGATCTGAAACATTAATACTTTCAGAACAGAAGTAACTTTGCTCCAAATACTTTTTTTTTTTTTTTTTTTTTAGAAATCAGGAGCTCCTTACAGTATGTATGCTTAAATGAAATCATTAATTCTGAGGTCTGCTTCTCCACCCAAGTGTGCAAGTTATAAACCACTGTATCATCACCATTTGCCATAGACTTAATCCCAATACAATTCAGTGTTGGCAGTGGAAGAAGAGTGAAGTTTCCATATCACTTACTGAAGCTTATAAAAAGAGTGTAGCAGAGTACAGATCTTGCTCTGTGTTTAGATAAAACTAAACATTAAATTCTGTACAGTTACCTTATCACTTTGACACTTCTTAAAGGACAGGATAGTGCAAGAGCTATTGTTTTATGGAGAAATTACCCTTGGTTTGGTGAAACAGAGATAGGAATGGAGTCCATCAGTGAGAAAAGGCAAATGTCAACAGAACAGACATCACACTGCTGCTCTTTAAGTTCAATCATTCCGTAAGAAGCTTGGGACTGCAGTGTAAGCCAGCAGTCATCTCATTGCGCTGTTCTCTTTATTCTCACAGCAGCCCTCGTAGATAAATCATCTCACCAACTCTGTTTTTTCTGCAGACCAGCATGCAGCTGTTAATTATTTCTACTTAACAATCTTTTTCTTCCTACTCCTTCTACTTCCTGCACTATGACCTATTCAGGGTTCTTCCCCCCCCCCCCCCCAGAAGTAAACCCCCAAATCTTCAATCTCAATACTTTTTTTCTGAACATTAGTTACCCTGAGAAAAGTTTTAATACATTATTAAAAGCAGCAGGGATAATAATTTTCTATATTCCTAATAAAGCAATGGAATTAGCCAAGTGATTCTTTTATTAAATACAATGGTAAAGAAAACAGATTTGGTACCCTTTCAGTGGAAGCACAGTTCTGTGCACCACTGAAGACAGGTTCTTTAGAACTTGCAAATCACTGCCTTGTCAGCAATTTCCTGAGAATAAAATAGTTTTGCTTACTCAGTTTTATCTTTCAGTTTTCAATTGCCTTCTAGTTCTGACTGAGGATTTTTCCTCAGCTTATTCCCCTACTCCCTGCAGCCATCCTAACCAGACCCCATCTCTTTTCAGCCATATACTCTAACAGCCAACTCAAAATGGGCAACATAACATGGTTTCACATTAGAGTCTATCCAATACAGCTGTCAATTGTTAAGGAGAGGGGTGGTCTTACCTTTCGCTGTGTCTCACATGCAGGTCACCAAAACTGATCTAGAGGAAAAGAACCAAATGTATATTTTCTCACACATTAACAGCCCCAACCCCACCCCCAACCCCCCAACACTCACACTCTGATCAGGTTTATACAGCCAGAAGATCTGATATGAAGAAGAAGCTGGGAAGAAATGTCATTAGGCCTGGGAAAGCGAAAGAGGGGAGCGTAAGATATGGTCTTTTGGCATGGCCAGATGGATCAGATGTGAACATAATGTGAACCTACATGGTTGTCCTGAATATGGCTGGCTGTTAACTTTCTTCATAATAGTCCATATGCTACTGTGGTTTGCATTTGTAGCTAAACCATTGTTAATAAGGCACCAATGTTTTGGCTATCGCTGAACCGTGCTTGCATGGCATCAGGGCTGTCTCTTTTTCCCACTCTGTGCCCCCACTAATGAGGCTGGGGGTGGGCAAGACACTGGGAAGGGACACAGCTGGGACAGTTGGCACAAACTGGCCAAAGGGATATTCCATGCCGTATAATGTCATGATTAGCAATAAAACAGACAGAGGAAGAAGGCAGGTGGGGTGGTGGATTGGCTTCCAAGGTAGGCAGTGTTCGGAGAGTGGCTGGGCATCTGTCTGCCTGTAGGAGATGGTGAGTGATTTCCTTTGTTTTGCTTCCCTTCCTTCTTTCCTTCACTATTAAATTCTCTTTATCTTGACCCATGAGTTTTCTTGCCTTTTATCTTGTTTTCTCCCCTCATCACCCTGGACAGAGGGAGCGAGCAAGCGGTGCTTGGCTTCTGGCCAAGGTCAATACTCCACCATCCTTAACGTACAAAATTATTCTGTGTGTATGTCTGATAATGCAGAGGACAGATAACCTGTCTGCCTGTGACTTCTCCAAAGAGAGATGATACCTTCCTTCCAAAGTCATGCTGAGCTGGGAAATTACAGAAAACCTCAGTGGAGAAGAAGAGAAGGAAGAAACTAATTTTGTCCTCTACAACAGTGTAAGAAACCTCACAAAGAAGTTGTTCCGCATTATCTTTTCATGACTGTGCAAAGAATGCAGATTTGTAATCAGTTTATGACTCCCAAGCCAGAAAAAAAAAAATATTGTGGTAACTTTTCAGATGATCAGGAGTGTGACTGGTCTCACAGTATGAGCAAAAATATCTTGGTTGTTGCGTTATGCTTGTTATCAGAAAATGGACTTGAATTTGTCTATGACCTTCTGCTATCTCTATGAGCGGTTTGAAGTCGGGCTTCTACCTCAGGAACAGATCTGTATGTCAAAAGTATTAAGTTGTTAACACACACATTGCCTGCTCTGCTGGCCCCTAAAACAACCAGCTTTGAAGTAAGGACATACATGATACAGTAGTGCCACAGCTTCAAGAGGAGTAAAGAAGAGTGTCAAGAAGGGAAGTGCATTTGGGTCAGCCCCAGAATTCTCCCAGTGTCATGAATCCAACATTATCTGTGAGGAGAGGAGACATTCAAAAGGCAATACTATCACAATAGTGTGGTGTCTGCTTAATGAAAGAGTGTATTCTAGGATGAGTACCATCACTGCTTTTTGCAGCTATGCCAACAGTTGACCTAAAAGAAACTAGACTAACATTTGAATGGATTTTCCAGAGATTAATTGTCCAGCAGAGTTATGACAATAAAAGTGCTTATGCCAGCTTTAAACCAAGCTTTTATTGAGAAAAAACCAAAACAAACCACAAACAAAAACAAACAAAATCCTCTTTGAGATACAGTTTCTTTCTTTATTTTGCACAATGGTCTGTCTAATTCATATTAAATTCAACATAATATTAACATCAGCTTAGGTTCATCATAGATTTTCATTGTAGGGGTACAACATTTGGTACTCATTCCCAGAAGCTTTTACATAATGTACTTAGGAAAAGCATCTCCCCTTACTGTATGGTTGAAAGTCCATCCCAGAAGCTGAACTTCCATTTTTATCATGCGGATGTCTATCAGGGTTTTTTTGTGGAAACCTGATAATTAGACTTTTGAATTCTCCAGAGTGAGTTTGTAATTAAATGCAGCTGCAGAGCAGCAGGTACAACTGGAAACAACTACTTCAAAATCAGGCCTTATGTCCAAAGTAATTCCTTGGCAGCGGACAGAACTTCTGCCTAAATACTCCATTTGGTACAAAATTATTCCTTCTTGGCTTAAAATAGATGGTTCTGTGCACATATAGTCTTTCTTCAGGCCACTTACCAGATAGCATCACAATATTTTGTACATTGTTGAACCTTACAGTTTTTCAACTACAAACATAAATTCATACCATCTTGTTCACATTCTGCCCCATCCCTGCCCCCAGCCCACCAAAAGGTATTTTATAGCCAGCTGAAGTTTAAGTCTGCAGCTCCTGGTATAAAAATAAAAGCACTATTCTTTACTATACCTTCAAACAGAGAACTCATAAGAAAGAACATACAAAAAACCTCAACTGAGCTATTTTTTTACACCCCAAAGGTCAAATATTCATTAAAATTTTATGTAATACGTTTTAACACTCTTACTCCTTGCAAAATGTAACAGGATATAATACCCGAACTCATGGTCCTAGACTGTCAATGCACTGAAAGGAGTCATCAAATCTAAGAGTAGCTGTACGTTAATAAACAGTGACATGAATATAAGTAACATGTCTAGAATCTATGCAGATGGAAACTCCCTTGTTTTTCTATTCTGAAATAAAAAGCTAGGTAATTTTGTAAGTATTTGACAAAAATTCTAATCGTATGTATAATCACTGATATTACATACTTTTCTTTGCAAAATGTTTCACACTTTTTTTTCTCTAGCAGGTCTCTGATTTTGAAGGAAATTAGCCATTCAAAATACAGTTTTCTAAACCCATAATACTTATTGTCTCCTTAATTTTATAACTGAAAATTGTTTATACTGTAATCAAAACCCCAATCCAGGAATTTATCTGCCTTAAAACAGTTTACTCAGTCTAAGAGTCTGTGCACTTCATTTTGGTGCTGTCACTTCTTTGATGTATCTCTGGGTATATGAATAAGAAACAGTATGTTTCTTTCTTTGTCAGATAATAAAAACAAGTGCATTAAAAAAGTGTAGAATCTCAGTGTGTTTTTGGCTTGCCATATAGTTTTGAATAGTGTCATCTGACCAGAAAAACAGTCTATAGAAACAGGCTTGTGAAGAAGCATGCTTTTAGCTATTCATTACAGGTCATTCCCTGTTTTGCAAAATATATCTGCTTGTTCAATATATAGATATACTAGGCATGTTGAGAATGATTAATTGGGATCACAGTAGTTTTCAGCTTTTTGTTTAACCTCTTTGAGGATAAGATGTATTTTGTCAGGGATATGACCAACCACATAAATGAAACACAGTCTAGTTTGTAATGTCAGATCAGAAACTTGATAACCCCACATATGATAACTTAATTCCTTCCTAATACAATACAATTATCTGGTTTAAACTTCTATCATAAATGACTGAAATTATATGAAATAGATCCTTTGAGACAGATTATATTTTATTTCCTTCGGATGAGCACAATATAAAGTCCAAGATTTGTCCATAGTAATCAGATGCAATAGAGGTGTCATTTTATGATGATTATGTCAATTCTTAGACCTAACACCTAATTTCTTAAAAGGTCTCCCAAGAGATTTCTGTAAATTACAAATGCACAGAAGTACATTCATAAGGCATTAGGACATTTATATAAATAGCAGATAACCTAAGTTCTCAAATACATTGAAATTCAGGTAGTATTCTAGAGGACCTAGAAGGAAGCTGTTTTCTAAATGACATAATTAAACACATATTTGTCTATATTAACTACGAGGAAAAGAAAATAATTAGAAGAGGAAAACTATCCTTTTGTAAGGGCATTATGTTCATGACAAACCTACATTCCCTTCCCTGTACAGTAAAGTAAAAAAGGAGATTGAATAATCTAAGAGGAAGGGAGGAAAAAAAGACTCTGCCATTACTCTGCAAACACATATTTCAATGATTTCTTTTGAACATATATATATATAATACATCACCAGAGGAGAAAGAAAGAGAAGATATCCTAAGCTATCATGTTGGTGAGAAACACGCCACAGACAGATGCAGTCTTGGAGTGATAAACTTCTACCCCTGCACCCCTTGAGCAAAGGGTCAGAGGTGAAAAAAATGGCTGTTGTAGCAGGAGGGAAGACACAGGGAGGGGTGGGAGGCTAAAGCCAGCAGCTTTGTGTACCTTTTAGTGGTAGGTAACACATATTGCCTGGAACATAACCTATAATTATATCCTCCAAAACTGATATTCTATAAAGAGGACTACTGTAATGCATGTGTTTAACCAGATTCCTTCCTCCAGCTATTCCTTACAGAGACCAATATTTCTGTCTTGCAAGCATCCACATAACAGTTAAAAATAGATAACTGGAATGGTGATAAAACAAACCATTCACTCTACCTCATATCTTTCATTATGCATACAATCTAAAACCCCTTCTATAAAAAGCCAGAAGTCCAGTTCTCATCTCAGACTGCCAGCAATAAAAGTAAGTCTTTTGTTGGCCTTGAAGTCCAGTTTAGCTTTAGTTATAATGTAAAATATCTACTTTAATTCACAGAGTGTAGGAGGGAAGGAACACGGTCATCTACTTATGGAGTAGCTGGTTAGCTGGTTGAAAGCATCCTTTCCTGGTATCTGAGCTCATTCCAACATTTTAACAGCTTAAGAGCAGTTGTTTTCTGGTATTTCTCATGCCTTGAAGGTCAATTGTGTCTTAGTACATAATGCATCACCCTGAGGAAAACATCGTGTCATCTAATTGCCTATTTCAGAACCTATTGTGAAAAAACACAGGTTAAATGTTTTGTCAGGGAGAGATTGATGAGTTGCTTGGAAAATAAGAATAGCTCCAGCCTGGATATAGCATTCTCCACAGGTGTGGACACAGTATCTCTGATAGTTCAAGGTTTTTATGTTGGCAGTTATTATTTTTTTAACTTGACAGCAAATGCTAGGCTGTCACAAGGAGACATCAGTAACTATGAGTTGTAATTTAGGGCAGCTGTCCTTTTAGGAGGAAACTCATTCAGTTGAATTATTAATTGGTGCCATCAAAAAAGTAATACAGACTTTCCAGCCCACCATCATTAGACTATTCGGTTTTTCAACTGTGTCCAAAAATCTGTAAAACTATGGAGGAAATACACACCTCCTCTATAAACACTTCTCTCCTAAGCATATAGCTGACTTTTCTGAGAGAGGAATCTGTATCAACTCAAAGGCCTCTGCCTTTTTATTGCTTTTTTGTTTGTTTGCTTTTTCCACCAAAGAACTTTAAAAAAATATCTCTTAAAGGGTACCTTTTGCCTTGTGAGCTTACTATGCCTCCATTCAAAGCCGACCAGTCAGCAAGAGTTTTTTAAGGTGTCCTGATTCACCTCCTGCAAGACTCCTTTCTCTCTCCCGCATTGTTCTAGTGGAAGGATCTATTAAACTAAAGTTAATCTTTCTAAATTGTCTCTATAGCCATTCTGTTAGGCACAAGGGACATTTAATGTAGGTGTTTAATTTCCAATTCTTGAAGATGGGGTGAGCATGAATTATATACTAAATTTAGGATGAAATTTGCTCACTATTTCTACTAGTATTGGGTATACAGTTAATATATGTAAATTAATATAGAATATAGAAAGATATGAGGCCCTTTTCAAACCAACATCTGCTAGACTGGCTGCAGGGAGACTGTTTCCCTTTATGATTCTTAAACAAGTCATAGTATTCTCACAGGGAAGCTGTTAATCTCACTGACTTGAACTGCTGAATACTGAAAAAAAGGTTACTGCAGAAGAGGATGGTGAGAACTGTAGCTTGTCAAATAGAGATTTATAGACCTTATTTTCTCAGCTTCTCTAATTAAACATTATTTTGAAAAGCAAAAATTGGTGAAGAATTGCAAAATTATCTGTATATATGTATGTGTGTGTTCGTGTGTATACACATATATATATTGCTCTATCAAAGAAGGATTTTAAGACATACAGAAGCATAGCACCCACTGTTGCCGTTGTCAAATGGTGGAAGGGTGGCTTTTCTACCACACCACTTTTTATACTGAATAGAAAGAGAGAGGGCAAGTCACAGCTCTGCCAGAGGATGAACAGTGGCAGAGAGCCAAAACTCTGATCTGAATCCTCTGGGGCCCAAAACTGGACCATGCAAACACCTCTTTTTCCCCAGCCTGACTATATTTGAATCTCCTTTAAGCTTACTCTACTTTTTGACATTATAATGGAGGTAAGTATTGAGTATTTTGCTGCACACATGAGAGTTACTTAGGTGGGGAAAGCTGAGTAAGTATTAACACAACACAATAAAATCTTCCCTAACTTTAAAGGGAAAGCATGGCAAAATTCTGTTCTCCTCTGGTGGGATGACCCAGGCTGGATGCCAGGTACCCACTAAAGTCACTTATCACTCCCCTCCTCAGCTGGACAGAGGAGAGAAAATATAACAAAAGGTTTATGTGTCGAGATAAGGACAGGGAGAGACCATTCATTGATTACTGTTCTGGGCGAAACACTCTTGACAGGGAAAATTAATTTAATTTATTATAAAACAAAATGAGAATAGCATAATGAGAAAATAAAACCTAAATCTTAAAAAACCACCTTCCCCCTACTCCTTCTTCCTGGGCTCAGCTTCACTCCTGATTTTCCCTACCTCCTCCCCCACAGCAGCAGGGGGGGACAGGGAATGGAGCTGTGGTCAGTTCGTCACACATCTCTGCTGGTCTTTCCTCCTCAGGGGGAGGCTCCTTACACTCTGATTCTGCTCCAGGGTGGGGTCCCCCACACCAGGTGCCGTCCTTCAGGCACAGCCGGTTCCAGCGTGGGTCCCCCGTTGGGCCACAAGCCCCGCCAGTAAACCTGCCCCAGCCTGGGCTCCTCTCCACGGGGCCACAGGCCCTGCCAGGAGCTGCTCCAGTGCAGGCTGCCCGTGGGGTCACAGCCGCCTTTGGGCACCCACCTGCTCTGGCGTGGGGTCCTCCACAGGCTGCAGGTGGATATCTGCTCCACCATGGACCTCCACAGGCTGCAGGGGCACAGCCTGCCTCACCGTGGGCTTCATCATGGGCTGCAGGGGAACCTCTGCTCTGGCTCCTTGAGCACCCCCTGCCCCTCCTGCACTGACCTGGTGTCTGCAGAGTTGCTCTCACATATTCTCACTCCTCTCTCTGGCTGCTGCTGGTGTTGCACAATTGATTCCCTCCCACTGCCTCTTAAATATGTTATCCTAAGGCGCTACCACCATTGATAATGGGCTTCGCCATGGCAGGTCCATGTTGGAGCCGGCTGGTATTGGCTCTATTGGACTTCAGGGAAGGTTCTGGCAGCTTCTCACAGAAGCCAGCCCTGTAGCTCTCCTGTTACCAAAACCTTGCCATTCAAACCTAATATATCTGCTAACCTAAGTGCATCCATGTGTGATTGTGCTTTAATTCTAGTATAGACTGCTTTGTAAACATACCCTGTCTCAGTTGCATGGAAATGTTCTCACCTTTATTTCTGCTCAGATCTTGCAAAAATTGTGTAATTATTTACAATCAGGTTTTGGTTCTCCATTTTACAATGGAAAATGCATTTTCCCTGTACCAGGAATTCCACACTTACACTGAAATCGCTACTGCTAACATTTGTGTTAGCACTTAGCTGTTGTTTTCTCAAAGCACGGGTATGCTCAGGAAGCTTTATGGGGTCCTTGCAGCCACCTAGTGATAAACTATACTGACAAAATGCATGCTGCAATGTGGATTATTAAAACTAGTACCTTTTGCATTACAAACTGGTGCAAAGCCTGTGTGGTTGACATACAGTGCATTGTGGGTTGCAAGCACTTTCACAGAAAAATTGAGACAGTTTGAGGTCAGGTTCATGCAGTTCCCTCTGTTATATGACAGAACAGCGATTCTGAAAAAATCCTCTCAGATAATTCATTGCATCCTATACCCTACTCTTTCATTCACTAATTGTAAACTTTCATGTTTTTCGTTAGGCACAAACTTGAATTGAGTGGATCACTTAGAGTTACCTGGGTTTACACCACCAGACTTTTTTTTTTTTTCCCCACAGATACTTAATTTATTAGATTAACAGGACACAAATGAAACCCAGAATAATAGAGCTCCTGAGCCCAAAATTCTGTGACATATTCTGAACAAAGGTATAATTAAACATTTTAGAGTATGCAGATCTAGATTTAGTTACACATTAGCTCAACAATTGTGTAGCCTTTATCAGAAGAAAAACACTTACTTTGGGAATTCTTTTTCTAGCAGAATTGAATTGAAGTATTTAAATATACTTTTTAAGTCCAAGTGGCATGTCTTTATGTATAACGACTATGGCTCACCTGAAGAAAAAGTAATATATTTATTGCAAAATTGTTCTTCCCTAGCACAAAAACGTATTTTTTTTAAATAAAAGTAAAGCCACTTATAAGCTTTTTGAATTAGATTCTAAATATCTTATTGGAAAAATGTAAGTGATAACGTTTCTAATAATGAGAGACTACACATATAAACAACTCCACACCCACCTAACCATTGAGCGAATTAATCTGTTCATATACCTGTTTCATGTATATCTTCCTCAGTACCTTAGCAATTAATTATATCAGTCTGGGGGTTTATTAAATGTTTTTCAAAAAGCTTTTATGTTGCAATGACAATTCCTTACTGCTTCTGCTATCTCAGTTGTCAGGGACAATTCCATCTTTCTCCTGTACAAAAAGATATTCTCTCCTACCTCAGAAGTAGTCAACTTTCCTGACCCTACAAGCCACACATGGAAACAACTACAAAACATCTGTGAAATACCTTGGAGAATTAAGAAATGGGGATACTTAGCAGTTCTTCCATTCGCAAGTGATAACAAAAGTTTTTCAGGGGTGCTGGAATGGTGTGGGCATACAGCTAGTCTATAGAGAGATCCTCATAAAATATATATATAATAATTAACATATATAATATCCTCAACACCTTTTGCTATCTCATTTCTGCTGTAGCTGAGGATTTGGACTCCTTACCAAACAGCAGATCCCCTCTAACTGCCATGCTGTACAGCCTGGCACTGGCATCACAGCTGACTTGCTTGTGGCTCATTAGCTGCAAGCCTGGTGCACTGACCTTTTTTAACAGATGAAAAACCTTCAGTCTTTGCATTTCTCATTGGCTGTCCTCTTCACTCTGTATTGATCTTGATATTTGACCACAGTATTTGGATCAATGAAAGAGGTTCATATTAGGTCGGGTATTGTTTCCTAGATTTGTATATCCTCTTTGTAAAGAAGAATGCTAATTCTATAACAACAGTCGTCTGAGACTTAAATGTGGCTGTTAATACCACTGCAGAGTGTTCCCAGGAATATTTAAAGGTTCAATAATGTGACATTTTGGACTGGCCAGGAAAAATACATCAAAACTTTTCCCACAAAATTCATGGTTTAAACCTCCTTTACCCAAATATTGTATATACCTAAAAACATTCAACAAAACTCCTTAACAATAATGAACTACACTGCAAGTATGCAGCTACTTGCCAACAAACAATTGTTTTTTTAAAAACATGTCTTTGTTATATACTTACCAAGGAAGGAAACAGATTTTTGTGAGGTATATAGACTTTGCAGAATCACGGTATCCTGGTACACTTAGATTAAAATAAACAAACTCTCTCCTTTGAAAAGTCAGTGTAAAGAAAAAGCACCTAGTTTCATGTCTTAAATAAAAAAATACCTTTTTTAATAGTACAGCATGCACTGTACAACAGTTTTGCCAGGTCTTTTTCTACTTAGACCAATGATCTTCATGCACTGTAGAATAAATTCACTGCAAGAGTAATAATCTTTTGTTTATAACAGTAATATTGATTTTGCTTATTTAGAAAAGAAAGCTATGAGATTATGTACATCTAAATTTTTTATATCAACTTTATATCAACAATATATATATTTTTTATAATCAACTATTGCATACAAATTTAAAAGCTTGAGCTATTGTCCTAAAGAGCTAGGTAATGATCATACACATATTGTCTTTCTTCAAGCAATAAGAGGTGTTAAGAAACAATGTACCAATCCAAATGGAAAAAAAAAATCAAAACAATCAGATGCACCTCCCTCTCAATAGATGCTCCTTTAATTCTTTCCTGGAGGCAAGCACAAGAGCCAAGGACCTACAATCATCAACATTTTCTGCAGTTAATATTTACTTCAGTGAAAGTCAGAACCCTGAGGTGAATATTGCCACAGATTTTTCCTTAACATGGGAAGATTAAAAGGCTTCACAGTCAGCCATTCTAGGCTTTACTGAAAAAATCCCCCCTGAATAACAGAAAGTTTAGGTCTTCTGACCATTAGACTTAAACCAAATCTCATTTGTGAGCATTTTTGCAAAATACATTTCCTTTAGCCTGGCAGTTCATACAAGCATCCTTCTGCAAATCAGGTAATCTGTTCAAACTCTGTAGGTTGTTCTGTCTTTCCACCATCTCAGCCACTTGGCTGCTGGCCCCTGCAGACTTTTTGCTTTGTCTCCCAAACTGTATTTCAGAACTGTCTTTCAGCAGCACATGCACATTCGGGCTTATCCAGGAAGTTCCCCTCATCCCTAGAGAGCAGCAACCAGCATATTCAGACTTTAAAAGAGAATATTAAACATCTATATAGCAAATTGCAAGCAGAAGAATAAAGCAAACATGGCCTTTCTGCCAGATAGGCTACCTTGAGTCAAAACTGTTCTTAATGTGAGGGTCTTCAGAAGCTTCTGAGCTAACATCAATATATTTTTCTTCTTTCACAAAATAAATCCAGGAAACTGCCTTGCTCTAATCTTGTTTCAATGAAACACCCATACGTGGTGCAGCCAGAGAAAGTAGCTACGCTGTCCACTTGCCTGACTAAAAGCAATTCTTCACACACTCACTTTCATGTATAAGTAAGAAAACTGATATTAAACACAGAACTCTTTGTCTGCTTTGGGGTCCTGGTTCACTCCTCTAGTTCTAAAAGCTGCAAGAAATGAACCTGTATTCAATATTAAGAGTTCCTGCTGAAAGCAAGCTACTGGTGGCCTGTCCCTCTCTGGCTTACCCATGGTTCAGTCAAGTATATACTAGAACAATAGGTGACTAAACATGCAGCTATTGAGCTTTTCTGTTACCACTGTCAGAAAGTACCTGAAACTGTGTAATAGATTCTTAAACCACTCTAATGAATTGCACTGCAGAATTATTTAAAGGATTATTTTTTTTATTATTTGTGCTGGCAGTAACAGAAAGATGGTTCTACTGCTCTAAGAAAGCCTAAATCCATTATGAGTAGCAGCTCCTGTTTAGATGTAGAGGGTCAAGAAAGACTAAAATCAAGAGGGCCTTAACAGAGATACAGGAATAGAAGGAAATCAGTCTGAAGTCACATGAGTTAACAGCAAAGCTATGGGCAGGTATTTTCTCTGCCTTTCCATAGATCAAGTTATAGGACATAAGGAGAGTGTAACAGGGAAGAGAAAATCCATAACAGTTGAATCATATGTATGTATCCAATGTCAATCCGATACTGACAGTAACCTACTGTCTCTCTGGTATGTTTCCTCCATTGTATCTTTGTCCCCTCCATAAATAGAGAAAATTCAATAACGTCACCATTACTAGCTAAAGAGTCCTTTGCATAACATGGCTATGTTGGCTTTTTTCAGTGCAGCTAAAAATGCCAGTCAAAACCACACCGTAGAATTATTATATAGGTTTCAAATCATTACCTGATATTTCAGCTGCCTAGCTTTGAAAAAGCTGTACTAAACCACTCAAAACACTTTTGAAACAGACTGCTAACCTTTTGTTTTCAGGGGAGAAAATTTTGCAACGAAACAGGAATCATCAGCCTAAAAAGAACTGTCATGCGTCTGAGATTGTGACACCAAGAATTTATTAAAGGGAGCTGATGAGTTCTAGGATGAAAATTTGAATATTGCGCAATTTTCTGATAAACTGCAGGAGGAAAAAGTGGACAAAGTAATTACTGTCTACTATAAGCTGGTTTTTATAGTGCTCGTTTTTCAAAATGTTCTAGATTACTTTTGCAGCCTTACTTGTGTGGTGTGCAGAGCTATTCTAAGCAGGGCTAGTGAAACTGAGAAAGCAGATTCTAAGTCAAACACTTAAACATTTTAGCAACTGAAAAACTTGTGCGAACTGAACAGACCACCACTTCACATAGTGCTGGTGTTTTATAAAATTATCCACTACGGACTTTGCCATCACATTTTGGCTATATAGTGGAGGCATTCTGACAACTACTTTGAGGAACGCCCTTTATTTCATTCTTTACGCAGATGGGAGCTGTCACTGGACTGAGGGCACACTTGGTGCAGGCTTCTGTTTGGTGCCTGATTTCATCCTGGGCTCAAGCATGCGAGGCAACAAACACTCTGGCCTACTCCAGGAAGGCAGATGAACACATGCTTAACTTTCAGTTTATAAAAGCTTCCTTGAACTTTGTCAGAGCATTCTGTGCTTGACCACAACTAAAGTTTGAACCAAAATACTTGTGGTCTGTAAGCAGTGATCCCACCACATGAACCATTGTGTTTTTTGGATGAACTTTTGGTAACTGTGCTAAACTGCTCTGGGCTGAAATCCACTCAGTTACTCCTATGCTTCCTCTTTATCTGTGCCTACTACTTAACCTTTTCCAAAATTGTGCTGTTTTCCATGCAAGTATCAGGAGTGGAAATTACTGAATTAATTTTCTTCTTCCATTAGATGTGTGTGCTTGTGTGGAACATGTAGCTTTATGGAGATGTTTTGTGCCTCTCTGCTTTGCTTGACTTTGGAAATAAACCATCACCCTTCAAAGTGCAAGGAATCTTCCTGTGTAGCAGTGGAAAGTGGTCTTGCTGTGAAACTACTGAAGATAGAGGCAATTACAGGGAGAGGGGATTCGATGAATTACATGTTTTCTGCTGTAGCTGTTACTGTTTTTTCCCTTTTTACTCTAAAAGAAGTCACCCATAAAACATGTACTGTATTTCCATATGTGGGGAAATACAACCATTTGTAATTTCCTAGAATGATGTGTGGCACCTCTTTAGTTAAGAGGAGCCCATCCATCTTTGCCATATTTCTCTTTTGTAAAAGACCTACATTTCCACTGGCAGATGAATGTATTGAACTATTAGTAGAACAGCAAAGGATATTTTGCCTTGACACAGTACCTAGTTTCCTAGATGAAATATCAAAAAGAATTGCAATACCTTTATTTTATAACTGATTGTGTAGAATTATGTATAAATCTGTTGGGTTTTTTTTCAGGGATATACTTTTTTTTTTTTATTTAGGTATGTCTACATCAATTTTTCAGGGCCTTCCATGTCTTTGCTTCTGTATCCCATTGCCTGCCCCTTGATTCTGTTCAATTTTCTTACTAAACCAATATTTATATGAACGAGTCTTTTTTAAAATTTCCTTTGCCACATTTAATAAAGGTTAGAGTAATAGTAATGTCAAAACTACTCTGAAAATTCATTGCAATATTTTGCAAACTGCTATAATACAACACAATGGGAAAAAACTCAGGGGATGGGGGTGGGGTGGCAATAATTCCCTTTATGTAAAACTGTAATTTTGATTTAACTCACAAATGGCTACTACATGTGGTTTTATTTTGGGAAATGTGCTACACCATTGTTTTCTATAATCTCTGCCACATGCTGCCTGTTGTTTTTGTATAGAATAGTGCTTTGTACTCTAGATAAAATAAAGTTAAGTTATTTTCATATTTCTAGACACACCAGTGCTGTGATGGTTAAAACACTGCCATTACTCATATCATGTCTGGTTGAAAGGGTCAGTGAAGAGCCAAAAATTCTTTCTCTGTGGGATTCTGTGCTACTTAATATATGTTGTTATGTTTTCTGGGTTTTCTTATCCGGTGGCATTTATTTCTGCTAAAGTGCTTGTATGTAACATCAAAAAGTTATGGACTGAATTATCAGTATGGTTTAAGATTGGCAGGGCTAAAGGTAAATTCCTAATCTGTCTTTCCCCTAGATTCTATCATCTTGGATTACATCACTGGAGGCATGGAGTCTGTACATCTTTGACTTTATCTCTGCTTTTTTTCATGACCTGTTCATCCAGATTAAATCTACATTTACCAGGTCTAGTTACATGAACTTTCAGCTTCTTCCAAAATCTAAGGATCTTCAGGTTCTCTCTCATTTCATACCTCATGCACTGCAGTTTACTTTTTCTGCTCTTAATATCATACATATGGCTACTCTTCAAAATGTTTCTGTTAAAATTATCTTGATTCTTTCTTCAGTCCCTTCTTAGCTGTTAGCTTCCTTTCTTCTGTGGCATTGAAATGACTGTCTTTACCAGTATGCCTTCTCAATATTTTAATAAACATTATTTTAGTAAGTTCTGCTTTTCTTTCTTGTTCTTCATCCCTATAACCAATGCCTTTCTCTTTTATCCTTCCTTTTTTTTTTTTTTGGTTGTTGGGTTTGGTGTTTTTTTTTTTGACTTAGAAGTTGTAGGCTGAAGCAAAAATCTTAAAATGTTTTCTTTGACTGTATAATAGCACAGCAGGATATGGGTATTTTGCCTTTAGGAACTACAGTAAAACAATAAATGAAGCTAAATCAATACAAATTATGATACACAGAACAGAAAGGGTGCCGGATAATCTAAATTGTATAGTATAGCAGTGGTCTGAAATGTACTTTTTTAGTGATGTGCTGTTAGATAGAAGTTTATCCATTCATGTGTGCAATTATCTGTGTTTCCTAAGACTTTGCCCTGCAAGAGCTGATAACATTGGACTTCCCACCGTAGTAGGGTCTTGATGCTAAATACTGTTTGTACAAAAATGGAATTTCTTTCACATCAGACTTAGAAAATATCATAAAACTGTATTAAAAAACATGTTTTCCCCAAAGTCTTAGTATTTATGTATTATAAAAGGCAGTATATTAATTTCAATGACTTGTTTTAACACCATGAAAATGGAATCATGGAATCATAGAATCACACAATGGTTTGCATTGGAAGCAACCTTTAAAGTTCATGTAGTTCAACCCCCTGCAATGAGTAGTTACATCTTCAATTAGACCAGGTTGTTCAAAGCCCTGTCCCAGCCGACCTTGAACACTTCCAATGATGGGGCATCCACAACTTCTCTGGGCAACCTGTTCCAGTGTCTCACTACATTAATCATAACAAATTTCTTCCTTATGTCCAATCTAAATCTAAGTCTTTCCGTTTAAAACTGTTGTCCCTTGTCCTGTCACTACAGACCCTGGTAAAAAGTCTCTCTCCATCTTTCTTATAAGCCCCTTAATATATTGAAAGGCCACAATAAGACCTTGCCTGAGCCTTCTTCAGGCTAAACAACCCCAGATCTCTCAGCTTTTCCTCACAGGAGAGATGTTCCAGCCCTCTGACCATTTTTGTGGTCCTCCTCTGGACCCACTCTAGCAGGTCCATGCCTTTCTCGTGCTGGTGACCCCAGAGCTGGAGGCAGTATACCAGGTGGGGTCTCATAAGAAAGAGTAAAGGTGCAGAATCACCTCCCTTGACCTGCCAGCCATGCTTCTTTTTATGCTGCTCATGTTACAATTTGCTTTCTGGGCTACAAGCATTCATTGCTGGCTTATATCTAATTTTTCATCCACCAATATCCCCAAGTCCTTCTCGGCAGGGCTGCTTTCAATCCATTCATCACCCATCCTGTACCGGTACATGATACTGGTGAATGCCCTGACCCATGTGCAGGACCTTGGACTTCTGTTGATCTTCATGAGGTTCATATAGGCCCAATCCTCAAGCCTGTCAAGGTCCCTCTGAACAGCACCCCTTCCCTCTAGCCTATCAATACTTTGGAACAAGAAAAGGTAATAACCCAGTGTAAGTTGAGGAAACAAACAGAAAAATATATCCACACTGTACTTTTCATAGATTATCATAGTAATTTAAAAAACAGTCCTGAAATGTTACTCATTAAAATTTTAGCTTTCTTTCCCCCCCCTCTAATCATACTGTTGAAACACATGTAACACAGATGCTGCTACCATCAGAGTACACTTTACATGATTATGTTCTTTATGACGTTAAATTGTCAGAGACAGATAATTCCACAGAAGTATCCTAGTAAAGTGTATCAAATGGTATACTTTCACTTGATTCTCATTTCCTTTTCAGTAAGTACTTTCACATGTAGGCTCACTGAAGATGAATCACTGCCTGTGACTATTTATCTTCTGATTTAGAAATGCATATTTATTTCCCCTGGTCTTTTTGGAAAAGACCTTTAGAATTTGATTAAGAGGAATAGAATGAGGAATTATTCTAAAAAGCTGTGAAAGGTAGCACAGCATTTAATACTGTGTTTTGGACTGTGCTGGAGGAGAGCAATTCATATTCTTATAGGTGTTAAAAAATATTTTATAACTTTTTTTTTTAATACTAAAATCAAATAAGTATATGAGACCAGAAATCCTCTGACTTATGAAATTAAAACTTCTTAGGGACAAAGTAGCTTGTGATTTTTCATATGGCTTGGGAGGGAGCAAGGAAATGATGGAAAATTTTGGCACTGCTTTCATCCTGGGACTTAGACATTAAATAGTGATCCTCTAGTTCACAGCGCTGACATCAGGGTACAATAACTGCAGGAAAAGGTGATATAACTAGCATGGTATGATCATACCATCTGTGCAAAAACAGAAATGTCCTTACGTCTCAAAACTCCTTTAAACATTTCTCAAAATTCCAGCTGAACTGCCAGAGTTATTTGATGATATAGTAGAAGGCATGATGTGCCATACTGACCAGAAATCTTCAACTGTCCAAAATCTTGACCTGTGCCTCTGATAGACTAGTACCTTACATTGAATACAGCTGAACAGCAAAAGGTTAACTAAATAGGATATTGTAAGTGGCTGGAGTAGCTTAATAATGTAAGTAGCTTGGCTCTATCTGGAATATTCTTTCCAGTAAAACCTGTGAAATGCTTCATTCAAGAGGGTGGGAAGCAGAAAAGATAATTACTCTTCACCTATAAATTATAGCTAGTCTTCTGACACAGGTTCATATAGAATCTATGTTCTCATGCTGTCTTAAACGGAAAGTTTTTTTGTGAGTTGTTGTTTTTTTCTTCTTTAACAAAATAAAACGTACAGGCTTATCAGCACTAGAAAAGATATTTTTTTTTATGACAGCAGAAGACCTTCATGATTATCTAGCTGGTCTTTGTAACACAAGGTATGGTACTTTATTTGAAAATTTTTGTATTGAATTTGGAACTTTGTGATGGAATGAGAACATAACTCTTAAAATATATTTACTTTTAAAGACTTAAAGTTTTAGATCATCAACTCCCCCATTAGTGGGCTGTTTCAATGGTTAGTTTCCTAACCACCTGCTACATCCTAGCCAGGTTTCTTTTTAGAATTATCATTTGCTAACTGGTTTTAATTTGCCTAGTTCTTGGTTCATTTGCTGTTGTAGTTAATTATCCTTTTGTCTTCCAGATCAAAAAACCTGCCATCATAAACCTTCTATCCCTGTGTCTACTTACAAAATGTGATCAAGTCTGCCTTGTAATTTCTCTTTGAAAAGCTAAATAAATTAAGCTTCTTTTGTTAATGTAAGGCTGGCTTTCAAGACCGTGGGGTACTCTGTTGCTGGGTTTTGAATGATGTCCATGCTTATGACATAATATTAATTGGACAGTATTTTTCTAAACTGGACTCAGTGACGTATCCTGTAGAAGATACAACATTCTCTCATTCATTATTTTGCTGTAGTCTTTGAAAGGTCTAAAATACCTCCACTGTCTTTTTTTTGATGTCACATCACAAAAAACGGATATGTTAGCACAAAATCTCAGGCCTGAGGCTCATATTTACTTTGCCCATATTATTAGCACTTGAAACTTGTTGAGAGAAAGGCATATAACTTTGGGAATATAGCCCTGAGTCTAGCCAACCCTTACATGGTTGCAGTTGGTAAGAAGTCCGGCAGTACACTGAAGGTTTTAAAAAAGGTACTTATGCAAGGAATATGTGTATTTGGTCCTTGGCCACTTCAGTGTGAAGTAAAAATGGACTAATTTAAACAACCACTGATGAAATCCCTACCCTGACTCTCAGTCTGTTGAGTGGGTGAGTCTGATGCCTTTCTTAGGACATCAACCAAGCTTTTCAGGTAGACCTGATGTACTATGCCCACCTAACATTTCAAAGAAGCAAAAGCATTCATAACTATTCCAGAGTTACATTTTCCTATATATTATACATTCAGAGAGTAGTATGTTTGGAAAGTATCCAACTCACAATGGAATTGACTGGGCTGTTACTAGGAAATGACCATATAGACTGCGTCTCCCTTTTTAATCTGGACATAGCCACTCACAGACTCATAGTAATCCCTTTGGGTATTGAGCTCAAAAGCTGGTATCATTTAATAATAATAAAAAACAATAATAATAATAATAAAAAAGGCTTCATTATAAGCAGTGTTAATGCTGAATAATAAGAAGTCTGCAAAGGTTGAGTAGGTAGGTCTGTATAGCTGGGAGAGGCACGGTGACCCACAACTGAAATAAAGGAGAGAAGAGCATCTTTGATTTTACAAAGCTTTTAATCAGTTGTGTTTCATATTACATTTCACATGACTCAATCTAATTAGCCACATTCTGAAACGATCTTTTAATTGAAATTTCAGGAAGGGTTTTCTATTTATGCCTATACCCACTGTGCAGTAACATGAAGAATAAAGGAGTGACTTTGTTTTGAAAAAAAAAAAATAAAAATGTCATATGCTCTGCAGTGCCATCTACAGTATTTCAGTCAAGACTGAACCACTTAACAGGAAACAGTGCATGTTGCTCTCTAAAGGAAAAGTGAAGTGCAAAGTGTGAATATATCAATATCAAAGAAAAATTAGGGAACTGAACTATAAACTAGCGAGAGTCTTACTAGATTAATACTTTATATCCAAAGGTTTTTCACCTATGATTTAAATATATTTTATCAGAAAGGATATGAACTGCTTAATAACATCTGAACATGATGAAATGATGCCATTTTGTAAGAATATGGCATCACCATGGAAATTACAAATGTACTTGATACTGTTTTTTAAAAAAAATTATTCAGATCATCTGCCTTTGCCTCCTGCCTTCAGTCCTTACCATACCTGTCTTGCATTTTCACACTGTCCTCCATGTCTGTGAGAACTAGAAATGTGAAACAATACATAGAAGTAAGTTTTGTCACATCTTTTCATGAGTATTAAAAAAATAAAATCTCTTAAAGGACTAACATAAGATTTCTGACAATTGGCAGGACTACTCCAAATGTTGAGAAAAAATAACTGTTTAGGTTATAAAATAAGATTTCATTCTAATTTGATTGAAACAGTGTGGTACTTACCTTATATGAACTTCATTTTTTCATACGGTGTGGAAGTAATTTTTTGTTTAGAAACAAGCTTATTTTTATGATTTGACAACTATAGATGTTGTAGTCAGAACACTATTTTTTTTAACATCCTGCTTTTTAAATACTATACAAACTATTCCATACAGTGTATATACAGATGAAAAACTTTTATTAATGTAAGTAGAGTTAATTATGCCTCTAAAAATTTATTACTGAACAAAGTAAACAGTGGTGAACATTATTAATTAGAAGCTGGTTTTAATCATTACAACCAAGGTAATTTTTTCTTGATGACTGAGCTTAGAAATTACTTCTTTGAAAATATTTTTTAAAATACTTTAAACAGTAATATATAGAACAAAGCCATTATATACTTATTTAACTACTTACTACTGTGGAAAAGTTTCACAGGAACATGTATGCAAGAACTTGTTTTCCAAGTAATTACTCAAAAAGTAAAATAGTTGCCTATGAAAACATGAAGACATGCTTTTCCTGGGTTTTGTAATTTACTGCCCTTTAATTGCTGTAGAAGACCAAATTTTTGTAACGTTTGAGTGGGAAGATTTTTTTCCTATCTCTTGCCTAAACACTACCAAAAATAGAGAACACTGGCTCCCAGTGCAGGGTCAGAGCAATTATAATGCTCTTCAATGATGATAAATGAGAACTCAAAGTTGGAGCTTATCACTATTGTGCAACTTCAGTATAACAAATAAAAAGAAAATTTCCTACGTTACATACCTCAGCATCTAACTCTAACAATTGACCTTAATCATAAAATTCCTGGAGATCTTGTTACCTCAGCAAGTTATCTGGATACCAAAGTCAGCATCAAAACTAATTCACTTAAAAGGTACAATCTGCCTGTAAATCATTAAAGGGACCTGTCAGCTTCTGGTATTCCCCATGACCAGATGGAATATATTTTTGGGTATAAGTCCACTTCCATGCTGTGTGAGAGCCTGGGTGCAGGACTGTTTGTGGGGGAGACTTCAAACAGAGGTCCTTTGACCACAGTTACTAGATATCATCTATTAGAAGAGAGGCCAAGGCACAGGTTTGCAAGGGGCTGAGGATGAAGGGTTAACACCAGATTGACTGGACAAGTCTTGCTGTTTTTTTCAAATGGTAAACCACAAATAATAATAATAAATGTTAATAACACATGTAGTGTATGTGTATATATACAAAATAAATATCTTGCTCAATTGGAATAAAGTGTTCAGACACAAATATTCATGTTTATTTTAAGCTATATATATTAGTAATTTCCTGTCACCTTCCTTTTGTTCCAGGTATTAACAATCATCCCAAGACACCTCCTTTTAATTGTCCTGTCTGTAGTTTGTGATTTAAATAATTAAAAGTGATTCTAATAAAGTTGAAGAATAGTTCAACCTTTTAAACTTGTATTTGAGTCCTGGGAAAAAAAGTAGTTACAGTTTTTTTGTTTTCTTCTTGTATTTTAGCTGTCTCTTGCATTTGACCTAAAATTGCAAGAGAGGCATTTCTCTTTGCATGGTCTCCCTGAGCCAGCCAAAACCACATAATGATGGAAAACTCACAAGAAAGCCTATTCTTGCAAAAAAAAAAAGAAAAAAAATTGCCTGGTTGTCTGAAATGTTTTTCCTTAGCCTGTTATTTCAGGGAAGGGGTGGGAACAGGGATGTTGTTCTTTGGGTAATGTGTGGGTAGTGATTAGTATTGCAAAAGCTTAACAGCTGGACTGCTTAGCTGACAGAAACAGGGAGCAGACAACTGCAAAAGGATAAAAAGGCAGGGGACCAACCCCAAACCTCTCATTTTATTCTTTAAAGAGTCATAACAATAGCCTGTTAGGCCGTCAGCAAGTATACAGCCTGGGAAAAATGTTACATATTCACATCTTAAATGCTGGGGTCGGCACAGCGTCTAGCTACATGGGGATGAGGAGCAGTCAGCACAGCTATGACTGCCGCATGACACTAATGTTCAGGGGACCTGACCTGTTCTGTTCTCAATGTGTGAGTTACACTCAGGAGCAGAACGACCTCTGTTTGTAAATCAAAAAATCATCAGTAAAAAAAAGATCAAAGTTTTTGCTGGAGTATCTTTTTTCAAATTTGGATGTGTGAAAGTTGGTGTTCTTATTTTTGTAAGTCATTGCTCGTCATCTTCATGGTTCCTTCATGTATCTAGCTGTTCGGTTGCAGCTGGCTCAAAAATAAAGTGTTTTTTAGAAAAATGTACTGAGATGACTGTTTTATTCAAATGGGTAGACCTGTAATAGAAACTTAGACTTTTATTCAGGAGCACACTTTTAACCAGAAGAAAGCTCCTCTAAGCATGGCTGGACTTAGGTACAGTTCTGCTGTGATTTAGAAATGCAGACTGGAAGTGCTGTTTGGACAGCGTTTGGAAGCTAGGCCATGAGGATAAATGTAAAAAAAAAAAACCAGCCTGGCAGGCAACAGCAAGCAGAATTCCACCAAAACACTTCAATAAATGCTAGACTGGCCCTCTGTAATTAGGGTTATTTTTGGAATTTGAGGTAACAAAACAGGACCATGTGAGTAGGAACATTTTGTTGGTTTGGTTAGTGCTGTCTGCATTATCTCCTGACTAGAATGACGGAATGTTGGCCCCCATTTCTGTGGCAGCGAGGAAACAGGTAGGCCTTGAACCCTTCAAGGACTCCATCTTGTCAAATGAGAAACCTGTCAGATTCCCATCAAGGAATTCTGACTTTTGTGTTATATTCCAGCTCTACCTGTTTCGGCCTTTCCGGTAGCCTATCTCCATTTCTTGGCTTTCAGTGTCTGGTGCTGTACAATTGGTTAGCTTGTTCCATGTTTGAAATACTTGTTTCTTTTCATATTCCTTTTCTTTTAATTTACCTGTTACATCTTCAGAAAAAAAAAAAACAAACCCAAAAAACAACAAAACAACAACAACAAAAACAACCAAAAAACCAACAACCAAACCCCAAATACCTCTTGGACTGTGATTCCTCACTGTTCAAGTCATGCTATATCCTTAAACAATCCACTAAAGATCTAGAGCTGGCAGCACTAAACACAGAGGAACCAAGAGTGCAAGCTAGTCTCAGAAGCAGCAAAATAACTTTTACCTATGCGGAAGACAAAAGTGTTATCCCTGGAGGTAGCTAGTTATGTGTTCTCTAGAACTGAGAAAATATGGCAACGAGGAAATAAAAGACAAGTGAAAGGATCAGAAAGAGCGGATATAAACAGGCATGCAAAAAATTCTTACTAAATTTCTTAATTCCCCAAGATTTGTGTGTCCCCTGTCAGAAATCTGTTTCTGTTGAGGCTCTTGGCAGGGAAGTAAATAAAAATTCAAATTATTGAACCAGCCTTGAGCAAGTTGGACTGGGCTTGAGGAGAAAATTTCTTCCCCTTGTTTCAGATCTGAATAAGTTTATGCTGGCAGAACTGGAACAAAGGAATCTCAAACAATAAATGACCAGTCACAAGCCGAAAAACATAGAATCATAGAAAAAATATGACTGGAAGGGACTTCAGGGTATTATCTGGTCCAGTCTCCTGCCTTAAGGCAGGTCCATGAACACATGTCATTCTTGACAGAAGTTTGGATAACATCCTGGAAAAGGTCTCCAGTGAAGCTGTGTACATCCCCAGAAAATCTATCCCAAAGCCCTACAACCCTTACAGTTACAAGGCTATAGTCCTACCTGTAACATACTGCTTCCTTTAGCACCTTAGTTTAAGACTTTGGGTTATTTAAATAGCATGATCAATACAAAACTCAAATATTAACATTGAGGCAATGTTAATACAGATGATTTGGAAAAGAATGTGATGCTGGACCTTTTTTATATAAATTAAATTATAATTCTTCATTTAAAAATTTATAATCATTTATCATTAATTGCCATAAATTATACATCATTACTATGGTTTTTGTTGGTTGGAATATGTAAATACAGTGTGCAGAATATATTCTGCATACCATCTGTGAGGTCAAGTCTGGGTTGATACAGGAAGTGAATCCTGACTGTAAGATCCAACAGTTACTAACAGTAACTGAAAAACTAATGTACAAGAATCTTTCTTCAAAATATACAAAAATGCTTGATTTCACAGACAATGTTATTGTTAAATTAATGATTCAGGAATTTATACAAAGCCTACCCATCTGTTTAGAAGAATAACCTTGCAGTTCACTTAAATACATTGTTCCTTTTTTTATTATGTTCACTATAATGTTAGATAAAAATGTAACCAGTACTATTAGAACAAAAAAAATGTTTTCTGAAAATCTCAGGGATTTGCGTTCTAGGTCTTTAGGTAAATATACACCTCTAAAGTATTTCAGAAGTACTAATCAGAAATTTAAAGTCATTTTGACAGTCAACATAGGAATTGCATTTTGCAGAATTTTGTCCGTAGTACACCATAGCAGGAAATGTTAAATTCGCTTGCTCTGCTACACTGGAAGTTTAAGTAAGGAACTGATAAAGATATAATTAAAATCTGGCAATTTAAGTGTATCTCATGAATTATTAAAATCTTGCTCCTTCATATCTAGCTGTAATTATTTTGCTGTACTCCTCCAGCTCTTGCAATTACTCTTCATGGGGCCAGACTGACACCTAAAGGGGCCATCTGCAAACCTCAGATAAGGGCCATAGCTCACTTGAGCAGCTGTAGGGTGGGTGGGAGAGGGGAAGGCTGGAGCCTTGGGGCTCTGGGAATGTCTTGGCACTCCAGGATGCCTCCTGGTAATATATGGGAGAGCAGATGGATTTCCTTATTTGATTTTAATATATGGACCTATATCAGGGTTGAAGTGAGCAGAATGAAAGCTTCCAGAGAAACAGTTGATGCCAATGTTGAAACGTGATCGTCTGCAATAAATGCCTCAGTCTTGGACTGTCTAAAATTCCTGGGCTTTTACACAGCTGTAAAAGCACCTTGTTTGCTTTTAGGGATGAGTCAAAGGCTGTCTTCTGTGGGAGTGTCTTGATTCTAACAGCATTCTGTGGAGGCTGAAGATAGCTCCACAACTAGCAGGGGAGATGTGCAGTTTTATATGTGTAGCTGCCAGTTCAGACAGCGTATGAAGTGGCTCCTTTGATTAAATAGATTATTTACCAATTTCCCCACTTTTCCATGTGCTTGAACCATGTGCAGATGCACTGACCGTAGCTGATCAGAGGAGGCAGCCGTAGAGCATTACAAAGGCTTCTTGGAAGGTTTTAGTTTTAATATTATTAAATATCAAAAAACAGTCTCAGGGTAACCTGTGGGCCTGTGACAGCTGGGGGGTCTGGGAGCACCGGAGGCTCCCTGTGCGGTGGCAGGGAAGGGCCTGGGGATGAGGACGGGCCGAGGCTGTGCCGCGACATGGGCCTGGCTCAGGGTAGCCCATGGCCAGGCAGGGCAGGGCTGCGGGGAGCTGGAGACAGACTTTGCTGCGGCACCATGGAGGCAAGCACTGATAGTCCTGGCGGGCTGACGTGGGGTCCTGGGCCATGGGCAGGGTGGGCAGAACCCCAGGGGGGCTGGGCAGGAGCAGTCAGGGCTGGTGGTGCCCTCAGGGCACTGGCAGTAAGTTCTAGTTTTATTATTTCAAGTCTCATGCTGGAAAAAACCTTCCCTATTGCCAGTTTTATAAACTCTCCTTAGTTTGTTCTTATTTTAATGTAAACAAGAAAATGTTTGAAATACATTTCAATGTATAAACAGTGCATAAAATCAAGAAATCAAGTGCTTTTCAGCTTCGCGTGTCACTTGGATTTCCTCAGAGCACATGTCTCTCTAGGGAAGCTCTGCCTTAAACATACTATTAGTAATTCTAGCAATGCGCGCGCTGAATTTTAAAGTCTGTTAAGTAACCTCAGTGAGTTTAGTAAGTCTAGTGGCTGAGTAAATGTGCACTATGTATCAAAGTGCTCATGGAGTTAGAGTCTGATGTTGAACTTCAGAAGAACTTTCACTCCACGGAGGGAAAATTGCCCCTTTAATGTTAAGACCCTGCCTTGTGTTAGTCATTTACAGGAGGCCATGGTGGGACTACAACTCCTTTCCTTCACAGGAGTTCAGTTTTGCTTTAGTAAGGAGAAGCATTCACACATAGCAGGTGTGGGTGCTTTCTTCCTTTCACCTTCTATCATGAATGCAAAGAGGTTTTGGGTGAAGGAGTGGTAATTTAGAGTTTCCTTTAAGTTTTGAATTGCTCTCTGGTAAAGCTTTTATTCCCTTATCACTTAAATTAGAACGTGAATTTAGGGCATTAACTTGTGAAAAGGAGTAACTATCCCCTACCTACTTGCTGAGATCGGGTCTGAGAGAAGGGAGTTTCACCAGCACGATATTTGGAGAGAACAGAAGGGCTGTTACATTTAGCTGCAGCAAATTGCTTTCCTGCCTTGGGAGCAAAAAAGCTGGGAGCAATGTTGCCCTTTGAGTGGCTCCAGGCTAAATCTTGCCTGGATTGTCTTCTGTTTCCTTTGAGAAGAAGTGCTGGTGAGAGACAGTTGGTGTTCACTCCATAATTTATGAAGTTTGTGCACCAAGAGTAATGACAATCTTTGTGCTATATTCCAGACATTAAAAAAAAAAAAAAAAAAAAGAGTTTGTTTGTGTGATTGGGAAAAATTATTTATTTTTCTTGTGTAAACTATATCCCTTCTAGGATGTTATTATTGGTTTAGTTGTGTAGCCAAAACTTTTAAACATTGCCTAATCTAAGACATGAATCTTTTGCTGTGGTATATTTTGCTAGTTACTTTTAATTCCTGCTTGTAGCTCTTCCCAAAAGTTTTGAGACAGCTCTCTAGGCTGAATATTTTTTTTTTTTTGACAGAATTAGTAACGGGAGAGAAACTTTGAATATATATGAGTGCACATGGATGTTTCTACATGCAAACAGCTGATGAAGCAGGAATATTTAGTGGTGTGAAGTACTGTGGGGAAGAGAAGCCAGACTAAAAATTTAAACCCTAAATAATCCACTCTGTTCAGTCATGGCTGAAGGCTAGAGCTGTCCCATGATTACTTAAGAAAAACAATAATGCTTTCACAAGGTGAAACAAACACTGTGAAGAACAATAAGCAATACAAAATATTTATAAGCAAGTACAGCAAACAGAATCACAAGTCTGGGCCCTGGATATTTTTAACTGTATGGAGCTGACCTTTGAGTTATATAAAACATTCCAGCATATACATACTTTCATTCCTTTAATTTGTTCTGACATTGTATATACAAAGTATTTGTTCAGTGTCTTATTTTACAATTTTCTGCAACTGACAATGCTACTATCTTTTAAGTTTTCTTTGATGTCTCTTTAGAAAAAATTCTAAATTATTTAAAATACCAAACATCTGGACTTTATAAACCAAAACCATCCAGAAAAATTCTGTGTGTGCAGTTCTTGATAACCTTTGACTAAAATCTTGTCATCTGGTTTTCTTTCAAGCCATGGTTCAAGAAAAAAAAAAAAAAAAAAGGAAGCGTCTCTGTCTTAGATTGAATACCCAGAGTTAAAACAGGAGTACTCTTCACTTTAAGTCTTTCTGAAACAACACGTCAGCTATGCTGAAACCTTCCGTGTCATCAAGTATATACCACCACTGAAGTTTAAATTTAACCTGCTCAAACTTTCACTACTTCTGGCTTCCAATTTCCTGTGCCTTCTAATGATGCTTTTCAAATTCCACATAGGCTTTCTGTGTCTGACACAAAGCACTGAAAGGGTAAGTAAAATGAATCATCACGTCTAAGCAGATGCTTTCCAGTTAAAGCAGTCACCTTGAACACATAAGGTCTAACTTTAATTTTTTTACTCTGCCTACAAGAACTGAAATCTTTACTTACCTTCTCAGGGAGAATCCAAGATACAGGGCATTTTCAGGGTAGCTCTTTCCATTTTTTTCTAGTGAACCTATTTCACTTTGCATGAAATTTTGAAATGCTTATTGAAATGAGGACTGGAATATAGGATTCACCCTCCCAGATACAAGTCTCTTCCTTTTTTTCACTTCCTTGTGGCTTAATGAATATTTAATATTGCCTATGTAGTGAGACAGTTTCAATAAAAACTAGCAGAAGAACACTGTGTGAGATCAGAGCACGCACCTGGAAGTAAGAGCTGTGGGTGTATTTCCTCTTCGTCACCTTCAGCTCTAGCAGGACAGTAAAATTACTTGTATGGGGAAGCAGGTATTAGCCATAATAACAGTCTCCTCTTATTGCAGCCATTTACGAGGAGGGGATAACTTATATTTATCATAATAGCTGAACTCCAGGAGAAGTATTTTTGCAGACAACCACAAGCAGAGACAAATATCCCCTTCCAGCCCATGGTAAGGTATTTCCAGAGAAGGAGAGACTTGGGCCTTGTTTTTTATTTGACATTTCATACTAACTGGTTTAAGCATCTTGTCCATTAACAGTCTGGCATTAATGCATCTCTACCTTAAGATTTATCTTTGTGCATGTATAAAGAACCATGTTTAGCTTAACTTATTGGAATGTCTTCCTTGAAACAGCAGGACATAACAAACTGTGATGTTGTAGCACATTATTTTAAAATCTTTTGTGCCTGCAGTGTTCATACCTTTCATTCATACTTGCGCAGCCTGGGATGGACTCCAGCAGCTCAACACTAGCATAATTTGCCTGACAAAAATAAATTGCAAAAGCTGTGTTCCAAGGGACTCCTCCTGCCCGGAAAGCCATTGCCACAGTTACATGACAGCTGCACTGCTGTATACTTTACAATTTCCGAGACAGCAGTCTCCAGGGAGAGCTGTCTCACCATTACACACCTCAGGGGAATATCCTGTCAGTCTGCTATTCCCAGAGCAGCCCAAGTGTGCTCCTCTATGTATACTGACCACATACAGCCCCACAGCTTCCCGTGCACCTGCACTTTGCATTCAGGGACCTGGGAGGCTATCCACCAGTACTTTCATTTAGCAATTAGAATGAGGCATTTGTGATGGGGGAAGTGTAAAGGATTTTTAAAACCTCCCATATGCGCACATTTAATCTCTCATAAACTCCTATTCCACTGCAAGCAAATGTGGGACCTCTGAGTTGTTCATGGATGGCAAATATGAGCTTGTTGTACCCATGCTGATTTTTCTGGGACACGTCCATGTGGCCACGTTAGCATGGTACTGATCCTGAGCTAACATATCTTGCCTCTGAGATGGATTGTTACCTTTAATCCAGCAATATCTTGACTGCGGCTACATGGCTTTCATATGACTTAGGGAACAGCTGGCATAGACCCACAAAATGTACTTGTACTTTTAGGTAGGTTTCCTTCCTATCTGATATAAAACAGCTTGTATTATCCTAGTCAGCTGTGAGCCCCCTTGGACTCTTTTGTCTGTCTGTGTATGTGTAATTCACCCTGTTTAAACTGGCTTTGATCCTCCCCATGGGAGCTAGTTAGAACTATTAGGGTTTGTTGCTGTAGCAAGTGTTTCTTAATCGCAATAAAATGTGTAAAGTCTTAGGTAATTATTAAGGTGTCCTCTTAATTTCTCTAGCTGAATGAGAGCATTGAAACTGGCTGATTCCAGAAGTAAATGGCATTTTGGGACAATGATTAAATGCAAAGTTAATACAGAAATTTATGGTTTTAGTTTATTACATATAAAGAAACAGTGGTTGTGTGGTGCAGTGTTCCATTTATACATGTTACTAGTAAGTGTCAGGTATACCACTTTGCTCATGAGCAGGAATAAGTGACTGTTTTACAGTGATACCAATGCATGTGGACCCAACTGTCTTGGACTCTCTGCAACCACAGCTGGTAAGTGCTTTTGGACCAAATAATTGTTCCAGTGGAACTCAAACCTGCTTTGAAATACTTTCTGCTATTTTAATTCCTGGATAATTTTTTTGAACAGCAAGTGCCCAATGAGCTGAAAAATGCTAAAAGATACCAGAGCTTTTAGAGAAGCCAAATCCTAAATTCTGCGTGTTTTTTATATTCAAGATTCTCCTTTAAGTAAAACTACCTTTTAACAATTATTGTCAACTTTTGTCTGAAGTTAATTGACTATTCCACTTCCCCAGCATATTTTCAGGTTCTTTTTCTGTTACTTTCCTAAGTGCTTCATGCAGTGTGCATCTGTTATCTAATCAGCACTAACAAAGATACTTTTTTTTGCACCAATTTTTCCGTACTGAAAAATGTGCTAACATCTTCATGGTCAACTAAAGTTCCATCTCAACATATTGCTCAGCTTTCTTCTGCTCTCTGTCTATACAATTGAATGAGAGAGGAGGTATGCACATATTTCCATATTCCAAACTCCCCCTACTCTGAACAGATTGAAAGAACCTTTTATCTTATTCTTCCCAATACAGACTATAAGTTGTCTAAATTGTCAGTACATTGTCAGAAAGAGAGGGTAAACCACAGAGTTTTAAAGGATTTCCTGTTTTCATGTTATTTCCATAATTCCTTTTGAAATACATGCATACATAGTGAACTACATTCTAATACTGTATACATGTATCTACTTATTTCTAGGTATCTGGTACTTAAATTGCATAGATCAGTATAAAGTACTGCATAGTTTAACTGTTGGGCCAATATGATCTCCTTGGGGACTTCTGTGCTTAGAAGAAAGGATTTGTTTTTATTTTGATGGTATAATTATTATTATATTATAATTTTTGCACTTGTGTGTAACTGAGAAGCATATGGAAGATTTGGAATAGCCAGAATGAATACAAAACAGCAAGCAAAATGAGTCAGCCAAGAGCACCCTATCTTATATGACTATACATTTATCAATTCTACCAGATGCTCTGAGGCTGACCAGATGTGCTGCTGCATAACATATGAAAAGAAATTTAATGTATACAAACACAGTAATACAGAAATAAGTGATTATATATTTATCTTACTATTTAAATTATAAAAAAGCAATTCAAATTAAATGCTGCACTAGTGATTTTTTAAGTGCTTCATATAGAAAGGATATATAACGTAATAGATGAAATTGCTATACTAAAAAAAAACACATTCCCTTCAAAAATTTGTGCTTTTAGACTATTCATAAAGAAATATATACATTCAGAATGTAGAATTTGGATTTATAATGCTATGCATATGTTTTGAAGGTACTCATCATTGTAGCAAGACATAGTAATGATACTATGTAGAGTGTGAATATTTTCCTTTGATAGTTTCCTGTAGTTATGCAGTTCCAAATTGAATGAGTCTGCTGTTCTGTATTTTACTGGTAAAACATTATAACTGGTTTTAATCAAGAAAACCTTCCAGGGCAGGTTATTTATCAGCATTTATGAAAATCCATGTATGCTGTGTTAACCAAGACATTCTCAGCCACATGCTCATTAATTCCTTAAAATAAACCTTATAGCTGTGTAAGGATTACCCACCCACCCAGTATATATAGTAATAATTCCTCTCTATCAGATTTGTCCATGGTTTTTACTAATTAGTTTTTTACTAATATTATTGCTTTTTATTAGAGCAGTAATCAATTTTTGCAGTACTGAAGATGGATATATTTATCAATACCCTCTACCATGTCCCTACAAGAATACAATTATACAGGATTAGAATTCATACTATGAAAAACTTGATGGATATAGAACAGAACCAATATTTTGACAGTTTATGTTGTAACCATATGCTGTTTACCCTTTTTTTTTTTTTGTTACTCTTCATTTTATTTGTTTGATTTAATGCCTCTTTCCTTTACACTTCAGCTTGAAACATATCTTCATATTTGCCTCTTTTTTTTGTTTAATTCCTGTATGGTACAACTTTTTTTGAGTTCTCTCATTACACTTCAGTCATGTGCTAGACCTTATATTCTTTCAAGCATCTCTGGTTATAATGGGTCCTTTGGGGTAATTTAAAAAATAATTTTCTTACATTGGGGTATGAGCCTAAGTACACCAATACCATGAGTTAATATTGTAATTTTTTTTTTTTTTGAAGCATAAACATCCAAAACCTTCTAAAGAATTCTAAAATCTCATTCACTTTTAATATAATAATAAAAAGATTAAGCAACAACAAGGTGTTTTTTTTTTAGAGAGAGAATTGTTATAGCTGCACACATTAGATTCAAGTAATAACATTTTATCACGGAATCTCACAAACTACTTGCATTTTATTCTGCCCTTTGATGAGCAATTATACATGTAACATCCAGCACAAAGACTCCAGGCTCTTACTGGGCTTCTTCTTTATTTCTGTTTTATTTGTAAGTCATATAGTTTTGTTCCCTGTCTTTCCCTTATTAATATCTTTTCAAGAATTTTTCTCAGCCTTAGAGGACGGACCTAACCCCAGAAGCTAAGAGATCTAATGTGTCCGATTTTTTAAAAAAACTACCGTAAGGAGTTAGGCTTTTAAATGTGAAGGGGATTGGATAGGGTATTCTATAAGTTCCCAACCTATATGCAGTGTTTTCCTATGCAGGCTGCCTTAATTGCTGTGGTGGGCTTTAATTCAACTTTATTTCCTTTTAATAGTTATCTAGAAAAAGCAATTGGTTTCTCTAAAATATTTGAAAGTACTTCCCAGTAGCACTTTTTTAGCCAGTAACAGACATAAAGAAATATGATAAAACCCTGATGCACTTTTATGGTTCATAGGATATCCTGAAAATAGTGCATTGAGATTTTTGACATGATACATTGTTACATAAAGATATTATTATGGAGATTCTCTGCATGGTATATTATAATAATCCTCAAAGCCTTTGCAATATATTTGGCAGTTCAGAGCATTATGAAGCTTCTGTTAAACAGGATAAAGTCCCAAGTGTGGATTTGGGTATCTGTCTTAGCACCTGTTAAACATATGCCACTTTTGATGTAACTTCAAATGCATACTAAACACATACAGTGGCACATGATATATGTTCATATAAATGCTCACAGCATTTATTTCAGTCAGTCTAATCATACAGTAAGAAGCTATTCAAAGGCAGGAGTAAGAGTCCTGCTCTGAAGTAACCCAACCTGAGAAAATATTCTGAAAATTAAATGGCCAGAAATTGCCTGTCTCAGTCCCATGAAATGGTACTTTATTCTGAATGACTCAACTGCTGACTCTACCAATAGGTGAGAAAAGAAAGGCAGAATGAGAATTATAACAAGTTTGTAAACTGCATCTGTTGACAGCTTGAAGGCTACATTGCTTTAAAGAGATAAAAATATTTTATTCTAGATCACACAGTAAGTCAGGGGGACATTGTTTGTTCAATGAAGGTGATTCAAGAAGTTGATTCAACTGGAAACTAACTTGGGGGAAAAAACCCAACCCTGTGCTAGTTTTGGGCCAGATCTCTTCATTGAACTGTATGAGTGTCATTACAGGCATCTCTTTGCACAGTCTGAAATGCTGTGATTGTTTGTATGAACTCAGGACCCCCCAGCTATAATAATTCAGCCTTTGGATCATAACTGAGCCACACTGTCCTCTGGAAACAGGCAGATGAAACACTCTAACTCTTGCAGTGGACTGATTTGACCACTGGCTGCACTGTTCTCTTGCTATTTGTCTGATCTTGCCTTTATAACTATAGGAAAACTTTGGGGGAACTTTTGTCTTAATTAAGTGAAGTGCATTTTTTCTGTAACAGAAGACATTCAGCTGAAAATATCAATTCAGAGAATGGTCTACAAAACTTAATAAAAACAAATGGCTTAATTGTTTTACAGCCTATGGATTCTGTATAATGTTCTTGTTATGAACAGATAACGTCAACTCAGTCTCAGGCAAAAAGAATGTGCCATTAGTTTGACACCTAGTCAGCTGAAAAATCATATATTTTCAGTGTTCTCTAAAATGTGCAAACAGTAAGTACAATTCATTCAGATTTTCATGCAGGAGTGATGGCCACTGTAATAGTTTCACAAAGTTATGAAGTGCTTAAGGTGAATGCAAAACCTTCTTCCATTTCACTCAGGAGCTAAAGCTGAAAAAGATATTCAACACATCAGCCACAGTTAAAAAAAAAGTAGTTTAAAAAATCACCCTGAAATGTGTAGGCAGTTTGCTCAGGAAGCTAGCACCTGGGTGTGGTAGATATATAAATATGCTACCTTGCAAAAGAGCAAGTTAGACATTAAGCAGATTAATACTCAAAGTGAAATGATTTAGCTGAGCTTTTTAATACCTGCTCTAATAGTGGATAGAAGTAGCCTAGTGTCTCCCTACTAGTTTACTTTATAATACCTGAGCCCATAATTTGCGACAGAATCTCTCAGTGCATTCAAATTTGAAATATTGATCTAAGCACTGTCTGTTTACAAATTTGATCTCTAGTTGTAAGACAAATCTTTTATATGCCTGTATTAAAAAAAGTGTTTATATTGTTTTTTAAAATAAATGCACTAGCTCAAGCTAAATACAAATTACATTCAAAACAAGGCTTTAGTTTTAAGGGGCTGGTTCTTATTCTAGCTTGACACTGGAGTCATTCCTTTGATTTACTCCAGTGTGAGATCAATGCGGGGACTGTTTCCTGCAGTGTGGTGCTGCTTTACCCTTTTAATATTCATGACAAGTGAAAGCTGGAGTGTAATTTACCTGAGTGAATTATGGCTTTATAACAAATAAACATGCTGAAATGACTTAAAGAGATTTTGAACCAGCATTTCTGTGGGTAGGGGGCCCCTTAATTTTGAAATCCACAGTCTGTGAGATCTATTAAAAATGAATTACCACTTCATTTTCACTACTGGAATATTAATGCACGTGCAAACAATTTGTTTTGGAAGCATAAAGAAAAATATCACATTTTTGCAAAATAATTATGTTTACCATCTATGTACTGTTAAGGCAAATAGGTTTAATTTGTGAATAAAAGGGATTCAGAAGCATGGGCTCTTAAAAAAACCAGGAAAGACATGAGACAAGACCAAGAACATATGAAAAAAGGGCTTGAAAATAAAGACAAAAGAATGCATTGAATTTGTATGTTGGGGAAATAAACACCTTAGGGTGAAGTGTGCAATGTTTGGATCTTCCAAAAATATTATTGCAATACCTGTAGCTTCTGTGTTCTAGGAAGTCTTGGAGAGGATGCAGGTCAAAAGAGTCAGCTAGAATGAACTGACAGTAACCAAAATGATAGAAATAAATAAAAAGATAAGTCGTCTGGTGGAAATTTAGTAAAAAAAGAAATTGTCACATTTTTGAAATGTGACATGATTTGGGTGTGTACTCCATATAAGTATCAGTTATCAGTAGCCTTTTTATCCTTCTGTATGAGCTTAAATCACAGGGAAGTATAGGTTTATATAAATAATAAGAAAGAAAAAAAGTTCAAAAGTTTTCATGTGATTTCTCTTTCACTTTTGGTGTATGTCTGAATAGCTATACTGAAATTAGGACAGTTATATGACTTTAACTCCAAGTAGACTTAGAAATAGGTAATTAAAATTTTCCTTACACTTTTGGGGCCTCAAGGGAAACATTGAGAGGATGGCATAGGCAGGTTGGCGTCCAAGAAGGAGAAAAAGAAGGTAACCAAAGTTACCTTTAGTTGGATATTGGGGAAAGGTCCGGCCTGCAAGAAGGAGGATCTTAAAGAGTCTCCAAGACTAAAAAGCTATTTAACTTCAAAAAGAAGTTATTTTTGCTCTAGATGAGCAGGAAAAGCAGTGTTATGACAGGCAATTTGGACAGAATTTAAGAAGTTCCAGAATTTTTTTTCTTCTTCCCAATGGGAATGTCTTACCCATACAAACTAGACATCTGCCACAGTTCTTAAGTATACCAGATTACAGTAAATGGTTATGACACACATGCCATGTGTGTCTAAATTGCATAAACTGCTGTTTGTCTGTCTTTCTAACTGTAACCTATAGCTGGAGCTCTTTCTGTTCACTAAAATAAACAAACAAACAAAACCAAGTTCATAAAAAGATAAGTTGTTTTTTTCCAATTTTACGTTACACACACAATTGTGTGGTTTAGCTGCCTCAGAGTATCTGTCTTTTCCCTGTAATTTCTTCTGGAGTCAGCTGAGTCTTCTTCCCAGGCCTCGCACACTTTGCAGAGTATAGTGTCTTGTCTGACATTTGGACTTCAGGTTTCTCACTGGTGCTGTGGAAATGTATCTTGGAATCAATTGTATGCCCACTGTGATGTATACCTTGGACTATGCTGGAAGGCTGTGGGAAATCAGAAAGAAATAAATCCTTTGCTGACTTTTTTCCTCTCTTCACTTAAAAGCAGACATTGGGCAATTTTCCTTAACCCTTCTTACTTCTGTATATAAACATTCAGGATATGTCACGATATACTTCATTCACACGACAAGAAGTCTTCTGACACTGATTGGTATGTTCCCTTTACTGGTGATGTGCCTTAGCAATATTCAGCTAACACTTCATTATTCCTTTTTCAGCAGTTCACAGCATATAGAAGGCATTATTATGTAGTAAATATGTATGTAGACATTGTCTGAACTTTTGGCAAAGGAAATGGACAATGTCTTCCCCCCCCTCCCCCCCCCCCCTTTAACAGAGTTTCTGAAGCTAATCAGGCTGAACTGAAGCTACAAGGAAAGAATTCGTTGAGAGGAAAACTGTCAGGATAAAAAGGATGATTTAAATAGGAAGTATGCACAATAATTAGATGCACGGATGCCTGCCTGCAGTGTAGTTAATCATAAGATGTGTGGTTTCATGAGGAAAAAATATCTTCCCTTTATTTCTCATACTGTCCTAACCTCCAAATGTCACCCAAAAGCCATCTGTACAATTGTTTTATGAGTAATGTCATGCGAGTGTGACAAAAAACTAATAAGCCTTTGTGGACTCTAATGCTTCATCCTCAGTAAAATATATAATCAGCTTTTATGAGCCTTGTTTATAGGCTAACAGGTAGAACTTTCTTGCTACAATCAGAAGGTCAGCAGTATAAATCGAACAGATGTTACTATGTGTTTTGCACTATGAGACGTAAACATTTTGTAGTGTGATTTGGATACAAGAAATTAAAGAGTAAACACTGATTTTAAGAATTGTTTTGGGGACACAGTGGGTAGTATACCATGCATGCTTTGTGTTTTTTTTTTTAAACAGTTATTGGGTAGAAGGAGTAGTCCCAGTTGTTGCATTTAAACAGCAGTGAAAAGAAAAAGGAAATAATGCAAAAAAAATTTCTAAAAGTTATCCAAGGCAATAGGAAGAATTCAGCAGTGCACTCAGGACTTTTAACTAATAATACTAACATAATAATAGCGCTTCTGAGCTTTGGCTATCCTATGCTCCATCTGTCAGCTTTTGTGCTAAAGCAGTAGATATGCTGGTAACCAAGAAACTATGACACAGGTATCTAAGAACTCATCCGTTCTAGAATTTTTGCATTCATTAGAAGATGACAATCTGATAGTGAAAGTGGCAAGCTGGTAAGACAAATAATAATAAACAATTCAAGTCAAAGCTACAGTTCAAAAATATTAATTGCTACCCTACAGAGGGATGCAACTAGAATTTCCCTTCTTTGTGCTGTTGCTTCCATTACATGGTCAAATTTGCTAGCTTTCATAGGATGCTTTTTCAATAAGACACAAAATGCACTCAGAAAACCCACAAATGATCTTATCTAGGAAAGTTTCTCTTAGTCTTCAACTCTGGGACTATACTTATAAGATGTTTCTTTCCATCTATGTCACTTTTTGTATAATCCAAGTAATACTAGCACTGGTTGCTTGAAGTCACTGATTTTGGCCAATTAAACTGCAAACTGCAAACATCTCCTATTTGTATTGGAAATAGCAAGTCTATAGCGATTTACAAATACCAAGGTAAAACTGAAAATTATTTTATCTGTATGAAACTGTATTATAATCAGATCCTAGGCAAAAGTAATACGACTGTGAATATCTAGTCAGAACCCACAGTCATAAGTACAGCTCTACTAATCCAGTCTGTGTTGGTTATCATAAATTCTGCAGTACTCTTCTGGAAATGTACACTTACATCTCTGGGATTTCTGTCTGTGTGTATTTCTGTAAATGTGGCTGCTCAGCAGGTATAAACCAGTGTCATTAGTATGCATGTTAACTGCTATAGTAAAATTAGGCTGCAAGCTTGGTGTTTTATGTCTTATATAGGTGTATCCCTCAGCCTTATAATTATTTCTCTATGAAAATGTGTCTGTTTTGTTGACAAAGATGTCAAAGCTTGGAAGAAGAAAAAGCAAATAGAGGACACAAAGAGAAGGAATAATGCTGTATTTCACTGCCCTAGCATTTGTAATTTGGAAAAACTTTGAAGCCATTATTTTAAAAGAAACTATTAGCTGTAGTAATCAATTAAGATTCAGTAAAAATGAAAAAAAAAATCTTACATTGTTAACTCTTCTCAGATCTGTAGGGATCTTGCAGCCTGCAAGTTCCCAGCCTGTAAATACTTAAGATTTTAGATCTGATTCTGTGTTTCATCAGCAACTTAGTAGTTAGTTTACATGTAATAAGTATCAAAATCACAGTATATGCTACTCTGCACAGCTCTGAAAAGGTGGTTTTTAATTTGTTCATCTACATTCCTTTAATAAAACAAAAATTCTCCAACCTCACTTTTCCCATTAGCAAGTGAATCCACTGTTGCATATTTAAAATCTTATTAATATTCCATTATCTTATTATTAGCTTGCCAGATGCCAAAACATCTCTGATTGCTTTCTTGTTGCTCAAAGCATCTCATTAATCTGTTCCTTAAGCCAACCAGAGCGCAGAAAAGCATAATTCTGCAAAGTCTGTTTATTCCTTGTAGCACCATCCATTCAATCTGAAAATCTCACCAATGTCAATCACAGAGTCTAACATAAAATAATTGTTGTAATGAAGTCTTGTCACAGGATAAACGCCTAGGCTTCATCTCAACATTTATGTTTTATATCTTGCTATTTATCTAGCAGCAGGATGCCATATGTTGTGATGTCACAAGTGGTTTCATTGATGTCACGTCTGAAGATGCATCAGTTCCAGAGAGTTTCACACCTACATGTATTAATCTCACAGAATATAACATACAAGAAAATAAATCTATCAGAAGTCAAAAGACAAATCACTATGGGGCACAAGAATTACTAGGTCTGATATGTTGTATTGAGTAAACACTAGGTGTAACATCCCATGAGACTAACAACTAGATTAACACAAATGCTCTTGATATTCACTTTACTCTGATAATGCTGGAAGTCTTATCCAACAGTTAAAAAAGGACAACTTCATTAGGCTTGTTACTATTATATAACAAGGGAAAAATCACTATCCCTGTCAAGCATAGGTATTTCAAGGGCAGAACTCTGCTGCCATATTTAAAACTGTTCCACAATTTTTCATTGATTTGCTCTTGGAAATAGATGCTGTGAGACTGATATAGGTGCTTTCATGCAGAACCGAACAGATGAAACTTCTGGCTTTTAAAATCCGTGCACCAGGAAAAGACTGAGGCAAAAGCATCTAAAGCTTTTGAAACTCAAGGAGATTTTTAAAAATTAAAAAAAAAATAAAACCCCAAGTAAATTGAATTGAAGGATTGTTATGGGCTTTGGTTTATTTGTAGTGCATATGAACTTCCATTTGTTCAGTCCTTTGTGGGGTTTTGCTTTTATTTTCTGCACTACCATGGATATAATGGATAACAGTTTTCTTTCACCAATTATCTAATTAATTCTTCTTGTCTTTCTATTGCGTTTTATACCCTGTCTAATAAGTATTTACTTGAAGAAATTGCCATTAATAAACCCTTGCTTTTATTAATGTTATTAATATAACAATAGAAAATTTTGGTTGCAGTCCACTTTTCTATCATGTAATAAATCTATTGAAAGAAAGCAGTTAAACATGAGCAAATTGTTCTGCATCTATGGGAATGAAACAACAGGTTTACTTCACGTATGTTTTTTCTTGTCAGTCATGGAAATGTACCTTAATTTATCATTTCTGGATGAATTACATTATGTCTTAATAATCTACACAGCCAGGAAGATACTCTGCTGTACATTGGAGTACTTGATATCTTTCATCATATTTTACTGCCTTTCTCTGAAACTTATGGAATGGAAAACCTTCTATAGATTGCTTAAATACAAGAGATCCACGCACAGATATTTTAAAGTTTGCTTTCATTTAGAAAAAGAATTCAGGTCTAACTAAGCATACTTTATTTAAAAAGACAATATTATTTTTTAGGCACCACCACAATATTGTTATTTATCAATGTAAATTAGGATCAGCAAACTAGGCCACTCGGAACTGGAATTAAACTTCTAATTCAGGAAAGACCTTACTGTTTTGTTCTCATCTCCCAAGGAAACTAATGCTTCCCTGGAGTACAGAAGCAATTATTTTATATATGCATATCTATATCTGTATATGTATATATACACACAAAAATATAGGCACATATATATGCATGTATGTGAAAATTATGTGCATATATCATACATACAATATACACATAAGGTTAAATATATATATAATATTTATAAGGTAAGCATGTATGCTTTTTGCTTTCTTATTAACATAAAAACCTTGTTTGTTATGAAACTGCTTTTGTTCTGCTTTAGAAGCTGAAAATTTTTGTCTACAAGATCAGGAGTTTGCATTACTAATTGTTTTGGAAAGAGTTAGCTACTGAACTCAGAACTGGGGGGAAGACAAGAGGGAAAGGAGGTAGAGAGGGTGAGGAGTCTTTCCTTAAATCAGAGAATCAATATCTGGTACAATGTTTCCTTGCTTCTACCTATACAAACATAGTAAGAATCAGAAATAATCCTTGCTATTTCAGACTGAATTCTGGTTGAGGTGAGCATGCATTACAGAGGTTGGAGGATTTCATAGGTGAAGTCCTCCAAGCAACATCTTATCCTAGAATGCTGCTGTTCATCTTAATTGTGATGTGCCTGGCTGAGGAAGTGAAAAGATTGGATGGATTACCCTAAAGGGTATAGAGTTTTAAAAGCAACACCAACAGTTTCAGCTTCACCTAGATGCCTATTTACTAGTTCAAATCTTGAAACTCAGCCTGCTTATGTTGCCAAGAAAGTCTTCCCTTCTGTACTGCATTCCCATTATGAATTGTTCAAAGTTGTGGGTAAAATACTCTAAGAAGGAGCCTTGCACTGCAAATTCCTCTAATTTTATCTTTTGTGGAGAAGAAAACAGGTTTTGAGGGACAGGCTGTTCAGTCCTGGAGCTTCACTTCACAGAAAAAAAAAATTCACTTCAATAAAAACATATTTAGATAAAATTATAAAGGCTTCTTGACTATGAAAGTATTTCAAAGCCTCAGACATTGAATTTTAAATAGAACAATAATCTATTTACAAACAAGGCTGTGCTATTTTTACATTCTCCTCATGTGGAATAGGATTTGAGTAATATAATTCATATTTGACTACATGACAAAAGAAAAAAACTGTTTTAGGGTTTGCTGCATTAGCATAATTATATTTTTTCAATCATATTAAAAATGTTAACATCTTCAAAACAATGCACCCAGCTTTCTACCAATTTTCCGTTTATATCCAATTAGCCACAAGCAGTGCTTTTCACTGCAATACTTATTTAAATGCTTCATGAAAATACATTTGTTCTTTCAGTATCTGTTTTCAATGGGGCAGCCTTTATTCTAACATTTCAAACTCCTGTGACTATTCGTTAAGTATCTTCATACTACTGTCCAAGCAAAATTTGTGTTTGTATTATTTTCAGTACATTTCCCTTCCAAAAATTAAACAATTCTAAAATGATATTCCCACTATGTCCTAGAGAAATAATCAACCTTGAAAGGAAAAAGTATATAAAATAAAGCATTTTGTTTGGCTTTGCTTTAAAAAGATTGAATTTGTGCATAACGGCTAGGAACAAGCAAGAAATCTGTTGTTCACTCAGTATTTTATACTGAGTGTAGTGTTATTCAAACTTTTGTTTTCAAGACATGACAGATTTCATCACAATTACATTTCCTCAATTTATCAACGACTTTCTGAGAGTTTTTAGTAATAAATGATTTGTTAACATTTGGACTAGTTTGAAATAGGCATCTCATTCAGCAACAGTTTAATCTCTAGAGGCTGAGCAGTGCCACATCCCAAGACACTTTTGTATAACTGAAGTTCAAACATATGCATTGCGCTGTTCTTTAATTCAGCCAATGTTTGCTGTGTACACAGCCCACATTCCCCATAAATGCCATCTTAATTTTTCAATGAAAATGCTGCGCATTTGTAATTCAGTTGTGGTATCATATTTATAAATCAGTTGTGGTATGATGATAAGAGATGTGGTATTCTGGAGAGATGTTACAGAAACTACCATTAAACCCACCATATTTTAAGAGAGTGGAAAGAGGTCTTCGTAGTAGTATGTTCATTTTCATTTTTTTCCTTCCAAACTCATATATATCAAAAATATTGTGTTATAATAAGATGACTTCAAACTTCTTGACCTTTTAAAACTTTTTTAAAGAAAGAAATATAATTGATATTGGTTAATGAACAACAACTACTGTGGAGAAGATATTATTCCTTAACATTATTGCAGCATTTCAAAAAAGCATTTTGTGAGAGGGCAATAAAAATATTTTGCGCATTGTTCAAGTAAAAACTCATCATGAACACTTTCTGGAAAGAGTTAACCATGGAAATCCTTGCCCAGAGGACACTGAAGGGTTTGTTACAGATGGCTTTTAACAGATGGTTATTAAAAACATGTTTTTGATTAATTGCTCTGTATTTTTGTATGGAGAATGCCAAAGATGACTACAATGTAGTCTGTGGTTGTAGCAGTAGCTGAAGACTTTTGTTATGCTTCAGGACTGCTGAAAAAAACCTCCTTATCCTATTTGAAGTAACAAGTAAATTTTGAGAGTTGAGATATCTTTAAAATTCTAGGGTGCAGGGTTTCTCAAAAAAGATGCCAGAGGAACACATGGCTGCTTATGGAAAGACAGAGCTCAGAGTCAACTGATAAGCTTTCCATGGCCTGTGTGTCTGGGCTTTCTGGCAAATAGTAACCACTTTAGAAATTTTTGTTGGGTTGGGGTTTGTTCCACCTTTTGTCCACATAAAGAGAAATTTCTTTTCACACCAATTAACAATTAAAAAACCACAAAAACTATGGAGAAAAAGTATAAAACACCACTAATTTCTCATTCAAGAAGAAACGTTCATATTGTCCAGAAAGACACAACAATTCTACCTCACCATATTATTATTATGTCATACTGTCTTTTTTAGCCATTTCTAATTTCATATTCCCACAGAATGCTGTGGAATTGCAAGGTTGTGATTATTTTTTTCCTTTTATCTTGAGAAGAGCTGGGCTTGGCACAATTTTTTCAAAACCTGCAGGGAGTTGGTCAGTCAGTCCCATCCTGGCTGTCCTGCAGACAAGCTGTGTTCTGCCCATTGCAGTTTATGGCATTTGAACAGTTGTGTTCAGCACCCTCTTTATCCCAGTTTGTGTATAGCAATGTAACTGATAATTAAAATTAAACCTTACAAGATTTTAATATTACAGAGCTGGTTTGTTTTAAAACATTCACTAGTATTTTTTAATAATATAACTCAAAAAGGCAGTGTGAATTCTGTTGAAAAATCCTTCCAAAATAATGACCTTTAAATAATCTACCAGGCCACAGTTGATCTCCTCTGTTGACAAGGCCTCGAGGGCTTTTCTTGATAGGATTCCACCTCAAAGCAGACAGTCTGGGTTGCACACAGAGAGAACTTACACTCTTTTAGCTTACGGTGCAATCTGGCTTTAAATTGCTTGGCTCTATATTGAACTTTTACTAAATTTCTGCTCTAGTTACTTCAAACATAGCAGTCATCACATCAGAGGTCTGAAGAGCACTAACCAATATGCAGTATAAAAAACATTGTAGGCAGTTATCGCAGAATAGATACTGTTAATTAGATACTGTGCCAATCAAACAGATGTCAATATTTCATCAAATGGCAATATAAATTAGCCAAGACAAGTAGTCTAAAATTTTGTTTTCTTATGGAAAAAAAAAGAGGTAAGAGTTAGAGGAGAGATAGGAAATACATCAGGTATCAGCTTCTCAGATGTCTAGAAGGATCTAGATCATGTTATTTTTTTGGTTCATTCCAGATAGACTTTTAAACATAAATTAATATAGTTTCTAAGAGGCACTTGAGTTCATGTATGTACATGTTGGTTTAGAAAATCCCTCTCAGCTATGCTTATAAGAACTGCACTTTTTGCCCTTTTTGAGGATGCAGAAGGAGCTGTACAGCTGAACCAGCCACTTCCACAAGCCATGAGCTAGGGCTCTTTACAAAAATCATGCATGTAAAAGCAACAATTTTCCCGAAGCCAATGAGGTTGGCTATGGTGCAGATATATGTTGTGTTCAGTAAAGTCACTTTTTTTTTTCTGTGCTGGGACTATATAACAATTATGGGTAAACTTACAGTTTAGTAGCCTGGCAGAGGAGGTCCTTCTCTCTTCTCACCGTTCCCAGCCAGCTAACCAAGTCATTACATCCACAGAATGGCTGAGATTGAATTTTAGTGAATTATATTTAAAATAAACTAAATAAAAAATGATTTAACTTTTTAATGTAGATAAAACAGTTCTTGTTGACAGAAGCCTACAATTTTATAAGACAAAATATGGAATAAAAATTTCTCTTTAGAGAAGCATCTTGAGACAAATATTAGAGAATATTCTCTTTGGAGAAACACTAGCTGCCACTCTGACCTACATTTAAAATGCATGGGCAATCTTAGTATCTCTGGGGACTAATGCAGAAGTAAGATTGCAGACTTGAGCTAAGGATACGTATTCATTCATGTAAATCTATACCTGAGTGACAATAATTGAATACAGTAATATTAATTTGATATCAACACTATTAGATAAATATAATATAGTATTTCCACTTTTTAAAATATCTGCTTATCTCTTTAAAGATTAAATTAGTTGATATGCTTTCTCTGGATCCTACATAGATTGTATGTTATTCAGCTTAATACATGTTCTCTTGCTGTTCCACTTGGTTGCACAGCTGACATATGATTGCAAAACATAGTCTCCTCAGTTCAACGAGATGGGATCCCAATTACAAAAGTCTTAGATAATTAGGGGGTACTATTCATCCTTCTGCATTGCAGTGCACTGATAAGATGAGACCATTGATCTTGCACGATAATTGAAGCAAACCAGAAATAAAAGAAATAAATATACAAATATTTGCAGAACAGCTTTTGCTAATAAAAATGAAATTCTGATTAGGACATCCAGATGGACTTACTACATTAATTACTGAGTTTTAAAAAATGTTTTCTATTATTTTATTTTTAAAATATTCTTTTAACTGACTAGCTATTTGCTTTATGGTAGTCACTACTCGTATTTGTGGAGAAAATAACAGGGAGGTTTTCAACCTCAGCTGTTGAGTTTCAACATCGCATGTACACTAAGAGCTGCTGTTAAACCTGACATGGGAGAGAAATCCATGTATCTCTATGATGTTAAAGTTTTCTAGAATTATTTCAAACACTTGTATAAAGATTAAAGTCAGACCTTGCGAAGTCACAAATAAAGTTTCTCTCCCCTACCTCCTTCCCATTTCCCCCAGCTCTCAAGCTTTCTCATTTATACAAAGGAAAGAATCTTTCACATATCTGCTCTTCTTCAAGAAACATTTCAAGTGACAGAAAACTATGTTATGAAAAATGATGATGTTCAGAACTTTGATACATGAGTTTTAAACTTTTTTTGTCCCCTTTCTGATGACTAACTCGTAAAGTCTTCAAATAAAAAATAATAAATTTTAAAAAATATTAACTCCTGTATGATTGTCTTTAAAGTGAACAAATGTAAAATTCATTATTTTGAGTAATATCCCCATCCCAGTCATCTTTGCAGCACTACAAGATGTCTAAATGAGCTGTGGAAAGATGATGAGGGCAACATCCTTCTTCTCATGAGGGTTATCGCAAAAACTTCATGCCAGGAATATAATGGTAATACAATGAGCAGCTGAGGAAATCTTTTTGACAGGAGTATAAATAAAAAGAAGTGAATGTAGTTCCCTACTTTCAGCTAAGAAGTGTGGGAGCTCTCCCCCAAACCCTCCCTGAGTCAGCAGAACAAGGAAACCCCATCCATCTCCACCTTTTTCACTCTATAATACATGTACTTGTCTTACTATGGCTAATTTTACTAATGATTGCAGCACAGCCTTGGGAAGTTCTGCTGGTTTTTGGCAGAAGGTGCTCTGTCCAGTATCACTCATATCCAACCTCTTATCACCTCCCTTTAGCCCCTTAGACCTTGTACTCGCAAACACAGAAGAACTATCTGGGGATATGAAGATTAGGGGCAGCCTTGGCTGCAGTGACCATGAGATGATGGAATTTAAGAACCTGTATGGAGGAAGCAGGGCAACAAGTAAGACTGCAACCCTGAACTTCAGGAGAGCTAAATTTGGCCTCTTCAAGGACCTACTTGGAGGAAACCCATAGGTTTAGACTCTAGAAGGTAGAGGGATCCAAGAGAGCTGTTTAATATTCAAACATCACTTCTTCCAATCCTAATATAGGTGCATCCCTATAAATAATAAATCAAGCAAAGGGAGCAGGAGGCCTGCATGGATAAGCAAAGAGCTTCTGTCAAAGCTCAGAAGAAGGAAGTTTACAGGATGTGGAAAGAGGGATAGGCCCTTTGGGAGGAATATAAGGATGTTGTTCAAAATGTGCAGGTAGAAGATGAGGAAAGCTAAGGTCCACTTGGAATTAAATCTGGTGAGGGAGGTCAAGGACAACAAGAACGGTTTCTTTAAATACATCAGCAGGGAAAGGATGATTAAAGAAAGCTTGGGCCTGCTGCTGGATGAGGTGGGTGCCCTGGTGATGAGGGATGCAGAGAAGGCAGAGTTACTGAATGCTGCCTTTGCTTCAGTCTTCACTACTAAGGCCAGCCCTCAGACCCTGGAGGCAAGAGAGGAAGTCTGGAGAAAGGAAGACTTTCCCTTGGTTGAGGAGAATCCAATTAGAGATCACTTAAGCAAACCTGACACCCACAAGTGCAGAGGCCCCACTGAGATGCACCCCCGAGTGCTGAGGGAGCTGGCAGATGTTATTGCTAAGCCACTCTCCATCATCTTTGAAAGGTCATGGAGCACAGGAGAGGTGCCTGAGGTGCCAATGTCATTCCAGTATTCAAAAAGGGCAAGAAGGAGGATGCAGGAAACTATAGGCTGGTCAGCCTTAGCTCCATTCCTGGAAAAGTGATGGAACACTTCATCCTGGAGGTCATCTCAAAGCAAGTGGAGGAAAAGAATGTTATCAAGAATGGTCAACATGGATTCACCAAGGGGAAATCATGCCTTACCAACCTAATAGCCTTCTATGATGGAATGACTGGCTGGGTAGATGAGGGGATGGCAGTGCATGTTGTCTATCTTGACCTCAGCAAGGATTTAGACACTTATCTCCCATAACATCCTCATAGGTACGCTCAGGAACTGTGCACTAAATGAGCGGGCAGTGAGGTGGATTGAGAACTGGCTGAATGGCAGAGCTCAGAGGGTTGTGATCAGTGGTGCAGAGCCCAGCTGGAGGCCTGTAGCCAGCGGTGTTCCCCAGGGTCAGTGCTGGGTCCAGTCCTGTTCAACTCACCCATCAGTACCCTGGATGAAGGGCCAGAGTGCACCCTCAGCACGGTTGCTGGTGGTACAGAACTGGGAGGAGTGGCTGACACACCAGCAGGCTGCGCTGCCATTCAGCGGGACCTGGGCAGGCTGGAGGGTTGGGCGGAGAGGAACCTCATGAAGTTCAACAGAAGCAAGTGGAGGGTCCTGCACCTGGGGAGGAACAACCCCATGCACCAGCACAGGCTGGGGCTGACCTGCTGGAAGGCAGCTCTGCGGAGAAGGACCTGGGACTGCTGGTGGACAACAAGGTAACCATGAGCCAGCAGTGTGTCCTGGTGGCCAAGAAGGCCAGTGGGATCAGGGGGGACATTGGCAGGACTGTGGCCAGCAGGTCAAGAGAGGTGATCCTGCCCCTCTGCTCTGCCCTGGTGAGGCTCCATCTGGAGTGCTGTGCCCAGTGCTGGGCTCCCCAGTTCAAGAGAGACAGGGAACTGCTGGGGAGGGCCCAGCAGAGGGCTACAAAGATGATGAGGGGACTGGAGCATCTCCCTTATGGGGAAAGGCTGAGAGAGGTGGGCCTGTTTAGCTTGGAGAGGTGAAGGCTGAGAGGGGATCTTAAGGCCGAGAGGGGATCTTATCAATATCTACAAATATCTTAAGGGCGAGTGCCAAGAGATTGGGGCCAGGCTCTTTCCAGTGGTGCCCAGCGACAAGACAAGGGGCAACGGGCACAAACTGCAGCTCAGGAAGTTCCGTCTGAATATGGGGAAGAACTTCTCTACTTTTTATAGTCTTATGTTGGTTGGTTAAGTTTACCCAAATCACAGTGTATTTCTAGACATGTTAGTGAGACGTCCTAACTTGCCCTACCTCAAATGAGCTAAAAAGTTATACATTTGCAAGAGGATTTTCAGGGTTCTTAATTATCATGATTTTACCTGTGTTCACCATACAATTTCAGTCTGAAAGAACAGTTTTGTAACAATCAACAAGTGTCTATAACAGTTGATGGGGGGTGGGGGTGGGGTGGTGAATTTAAACCAGATAAACATGAACATCCAAAGGAGACATCAAATGACCATATAACTGCCATGAACATAGTATTTGAAAGTTGTCATTTTGGTCAATATCAAACTTTTATGAAGATGTTAACAATAAGAGTCAAAATAGTACATCCAGCATTAAACCATCTAAAGATAAAAAAAAAACAAACCACCAAACATTTGTCATGTAATCATTTGCCAGGATTATAATGCATGTTCATAGTATGTTACTACAGAAAATAATCATAGTAGTATGCTAATAGAAGAGTTAAAAATTAATTTGAATCATTTCAAAACGTAGAAAAAGCCTACTATAAAAAGGGACAATTTCTAAATAACTTTTATTTCTACCTGCTTTTTACCTGCTTATATGTAGAAAACTTGCATTTGATATTGCAAATGGAACTGTTTGAAGTTCTGCAAATATTTTAGAAATTTACCATATTATTCACAGAGATAAACCTATTTTATATCAGAAATTCCACTAAACTTATGTGGCTCTAGTAAACATCAGTCCTGCTTGAATGAGCTCCATTTGCTTTCAGTAGATTTTAATTTGTGGATGGCACTATAGAGAAGGGCCAGAATTTTTCTAGAAATTCACCACTGCACATTTTAAATTAAATCTTCATGTCCATACTTGAATGAAGCAAGGTATTAAAAGTGGAACATTGGTTTCTATTTAAATTCTCTGAATAGCTGAGGACCTCTTTCTACAAAAAAAAATCATGACATTGATTTGCTAAGGCTGGCCAGTAAACCATTGATTGTGAAGATGAAGCCCAGTTATCAAACTGTGCTGTTTTTCTGGGTTTTACAAAACCTTAACCTGAAAGCCTTCCAATTTAAATATTACTGTGAATCCATTGACAAGGATTGACCTCATACATTGTTTATTTCACCATGTTTTATTCTTATGCATTTGTTTGTTAGCATTGAAAGATTTTAGAAGAGCAGATGTCTCTGTTGAGTGAACTCAGAGGAAGTTCAGAAGAAGAAGAGTCTTTGTTGGTGAACTCAGAAAGAATAACCTGCACAGAAATGTATGATTTTCAAAAAATTTCATTAATTTTTATTTCAGTGTTTGGTTATTTTAGTAGCTGATGCAACCACTAAACCACTGCATCTGTATATGCTTATTAGGGGTAGCCAATCTCTATTTTATCTATCTGCTTGTTATTATGAGATTTAAGTACAGATTTTAAACATCCATTTTGAATTAAGAAAGCCTTTTTCCCCCCCCTAAAAGCTTTTGTTTGTGTAAATTTAAGCAAGTTAATTCTGAATATTTCTCTAAACCTGAACTGTTTGCTCCAGTTATTCTAATGAAATCCACCAGCTTGAAATAAGCCAGCCCAAATCTTCTGAATGCCCTCAGGCAGCAAGAACCAGCACTGCCATCTGATCCACCAGTGCTCCTTTCCTCTTACTTTACTCCCCACAACAATGTTTACAATGAAGAAGAAAGCTTAAAACATCAGAAACAAGCACTGCACAGCACATATTTCTTTCTATGGAAGACCCAATGACAATCAAGTGCTTACTGTGCTCCCCAGAGCAAGCATTATACTCTAAAATGCAAACTTGGGGTCTTCCTTCATCAGGTGAGCACCTGTGACTGTTACATCCCCCCTGTCTTTTTAAATCCACCTGTTGCTCCTTTGAGGTTGAACAAGACGTTTTGAAGTGTGAGTCTGCACACTATCCAGTCAAATACTAGAGACTTTTGAAATAGAAGTGGTACAAAAAGGTAGTATCTCATTACAAGGGAAACTCTGCTTCAGGAGTAATATCAAAGTGTATGATTATGTCTATCAAGATTGCTAAGCCCGATTTTGTATTCTTGTTTGAAAAAGTTAGGTGGATGCTCTAATATCACCCTAAAAAACTTGTAACAATTTTGGATATTCACTGATATTTTCAGCTGACTCTCCACAGACTTCTATCTAAGAACTTGACAATGTAATCAAAAGTTAGTAACCCTGAGCAGAGTGGGTCATGATGAGAAAAAGAAGATATGGATATTTTAGTCGGGTGACTCACCTGGTAACTGATATTATTGGAAGGGACAATCTTCTGATATTACGAGAGAAAAGAAGACAGCGCTGATGAAATAAAAGTAATTTGGATGGAAAAAAAAGGAGCTGCTGTATGAGAAAGAAAAAAAAAAGAGTGAGAAAGAACAACGCTTCACAGGGATTTTAGAGAAACCACCTCTACTTTAATATTTTTGAATAAAATATGTTTTTTTCTAACATCCTTAGCCATTTATTATATTATGTAAATGATGCTCATTGTTGCCTTTAATACATTTCTAGACATCTTTGTTTTATGGAAATAAACTCATAAAAATTCTTTTGAAAAATAATTAAATTGTAATTTGAAAGTCACCTTTAACATAATAATCCTTTTTCCAAGTTTTCATAGCATACATCACTTTACTTATATAAGGAAAATATTATCTCTACCTTTGCACTTATGGTATACATAGACATAATAAATCCCACATATTTTGAGAAATTGAAAAAGTTCCCATTTGAAGGTAGAACATTAGACCATTACCTAATATAAAACTTCTGGAGCGTGGATACTGACTCTATTGAATCTCTCAATATCTAATATTCTTCATAAAACAATATACGCTGGGTTTCATTTGATTTCAGCTATTCAGTATTCAACACACTGATAATGGTTTCCAAACAACTTCCCAAAAACTCAACACACTTTCTCAGAGAAAGTCTTACATTGAGTCAAGATAACTTTATCCACTGAAATAAATACTTCAAGTATGTAATTCAATGTTAAATACGTTCTCTGACAATAACATAAAATTGTTACAACCCATTTTTCTGTGTTTTCATGATGTGTTTTTAACCATCTTACATTAAACACACATAGACATTACAAACAAGCAAGATTTAAGCATCAAAAAGTTGTCTAGAAGAGTCTGAAAGAAATACATATTTCTTCTTCTATATTGTCCCGAAGTGTACATCCTCCATCTTTCCTGCCTTTATCAACTTAAACATTTTTTTCAAAAAATGTGACTGGGCTATGTTGGTCTAAACTATGAAATTAACCTGGTATTTCCAATGAAGGTATTATTAAAACCTTTCTAGTGTAAACCCCAGTGATCTGAGGAGATGTACCTTACCATTTCCATGAATCCAAGACTGTCAAGGTGAAATAGATCCTGTAATTTTAAAATTATTTAGGCAAACCAAGAATCCCAGTTAACAGCTTCTGTTTCATACCCTTCATGAACAAATGGCAACTTGTTGTCCAGTAACGTTATTGTACTATGCACTATATAAATGGGGAATAGCTACAAGCATATAATCTTTTTCTGTAGGGGTGGAAAAGGACAGAGGATGTTGCCTTCCACTGTTAATAGACAGATAATCTTCTACACACAGCAATGTGAATGAAGGTGTAGTACGTATGGCCAGTTAGGGGACTGGCTTCAAAAGTGCACCTCTATTATGTTAATGTGGAGGCATCTTGGAGTTAGTCACAGTTTTTTGTCTCACCATGGCCAGTTTCTTCACTTTTTCATGTGATACTTTTGGTTCAGGATCCCAGAGAGCCTTTTTCTCTTCCACAGCATTTCTTTTCTGGAAAAAAACAAACAACAAAAAAACAAAAAAAAAACCAAAAAAAAAACCAAAAAACAACCCAAAAGCTCCAAGGGCTCCCATTTATCATTCCAGTATCATCATACAGCTTTGAAGCCTTTCTTCTGCCATCTTCCCTGCAGTTCAGAGTTTGCCAGCAGCACTGTAACACACATTAATTCCCTTTGCCATGTGACAAATGAATGCAATAAACAAATTTCTTAAGGGATGTTCTCTGCTCCCAAGCCGAGAGTTTGTGGTAGTCTGGACTGGGTCCATGCCAAGTTAGCTTGTTTCTGACTTAAACTTCCTCCAAACAATACAGTTCAGTTACTTTTTTTTCTGTGATGGAAAAACTTTGCAAATTACTGTTCATTTTAGGCTGGCTGAAGAAAAAAGCTGTCACTTGCCTTTCTGGCGAAAATTCAATTATAATTCTAAAGGTCACATCCAAACTGTTGCTCAGTCAGTCACTCCAGATTAGTCTTTAGTCAAAGCATTTGCAAAGAACACATTAAAACAGAAAGCGCAGCCTACACATGCGTCCTGATGCTTCTCTTTGTCTCTCAGGAGTTTCTTATGGATCTCCAGCTTGGCTTATTTCCTTAAATCTTGTCATTTTCTTATTTCTATCACTGGTATCCTATTGCTCATCTCAATCCCTTCTTCCTTCTTTGGGACTGGGGACAGATCGTGGCCTAACTGTGCATCTCAAGTCAACCCAGGTGCCTAATCTTACACCTGACTGTTGGTCCAAAAACTGGAAACCTGATTGCTGATATTGTTAAGCTCCAAACTCCTGGGTAATATGATGACCTAATACAGTATCTATTTGATAATAGTTCATCAAAACGTTCATTAATCTTGAAGCATGAACCATTTACCTAGGTTGAAAATATTTTCTCAATTTCTGTTTGAATCAGGGATATCTGCAAGCTGTAATAGGTTTTGCCCCCCACTCCTGATGCCCCCAGTTAAATATACAGGAACTCCTTCCTATTCAGTAAGGATTTAGTTTCAAATATTAAAAAATATATCCAGGGATAATGTCTTGAACAAAAACCATTTGTTGCTCAGTATGACATCATAAGCAGTGAATGTCATTTCTCCTCTCACAATTTGAAGCACTATGGAAGAAAAAAAAGTCAAGTTAAGGCAGTGGTTGAGACAAAACCAGACAGAATTGCAAGACTTTTGATAAAATAATCATTTAAGTGGCTGATTGTTTACCTAAAAGTCATTTGTTCATTAGCTTCTCTATTCCCTCTATTACCTTGTTTTCATGGGGAAAAGAAATTACATCCCTCTTGACTTTCTTATATTCTCTGATGCTTTGTTTCCTTGGAAACAATATCCATTAATGTTCTCCATTTCCTCTTTTGTTCCCGTTTTCTGGATACAGCAAGTATGCCAAACATTTCTGCAGTGGAATGTACCAGAAAACTAAGAAAAGGCTACAAAATAGAAAATCAGAACCTTTGTTAATGGCACAAGGCATAGTTAAAAATTGAACTCAACAGAAAACACTGCTGTATGTAATGTTTTCAGGTAAGCTGCACAGTCAGGAAAGTGTTCAGGAGAGAAAGAGTGTGTATGTGGGGAGAGAGGAGGACAACCTCTGTGCAAATACCTGCATTTAATAGGTCACTAGACTTAGATGACATTGCTGTTCCACACTGACACAGCTGAAATAGCTTTTCTGTTACTGTTGGCAGCAAAACAAAATTGCATCCCGCAAAGAACAATATGCATGTAATTGAAACTACAGATGTGTGAACTATTTGAAACTAAGTTCTGCTAGCTAAGAATCATTTTTTTTCTGAACTATTGTGGGACTATAATGAAGAATTCTTTTACCAATTAGTAAATGCCTTTTTCAGGGATTTTGCTCCTTTCCTTTCATCAGGTTGACATATAAGGTTGGGTTATTCTGGACAAATGGAAGCATTTAACTTTGAGTTGCTGAAGTCTGAGCTGGTAACACACTTAAAATCACAGGCAAGAAACAGATACTTGCAGAGAGTGATTAATTTAATCCTAAAATACATATATAACAGGAGCCAAGACGGGCCTTCTGGATGCCTTCATTATTCTCCATTGACTACAGAGGAAACCAGGAAAAATTCAAATTTAGTCATATAATTTTAGGTATGTAAAGGTAAGTGAGATGGAACATATTTGTACGCTCTAGAATACACATACACCTTATGTTATCATGTTTATAACTTCTACTTGTATCTCATATACCCTTTTCCATGTTTTTTCAATAAATGTAATGTATTGAAAATTGCTACATCATGTCTCAGTCTGGCACTGCAAAATATACTTGCAAAATATATACATGTAATTTTCCATGCTATTCCAGCAAAAGTGCCTGCTGAAAGCCTACACTTAGGGTTGGGACTAATAAAGGATCACAGGTAGTACTGAGATGTGTAAAACAAAAATGACGACTATGAAATTCTCTGCTTACTTGCTGTCAGAACCAGAGGGGTCTACATTTAGTTATCTTAATTTAGAAATTTCTGTGTGTCTAGATTATTGCTTTTGTCCATGCATATGTTCACTGCTTGTGTCCCATCAAAATCCAACTTGCATTCCATAATTAGGTGGAGACTACAGGACTCAGTGTAATAGATATGCTCTGAACACAGATACTTAACAGCTATACATGCTATGTATCTTATACTTCCGTTGTTATTTTTATTTAAGATCATGGAAGAAAGATGTTGCATCAATGGTACTTTTTTATATAAAAGCACTCACTCACAAGGTGAGAAACGAGGTTCAGTATTTTCTAAGCCTGAAAGGGCTCCAGTCCAAATCTTTTCACCTCTCAGTTTACCAGTTCAGCAGAGGTACTTGTTATTTTCCTTCTGATGCAGCTATGTTTACTGCACACACAATGCAAGACTCATGGGTCCAGAAAAAAGGGAGAATGATTAAAGGGCTATTTCCAAGGTGTTTTTCTATATTTTGTTTACTGATTGCTTTAATCTAGAATGAATAAGGATTCCGTGTTTTCCCTCGTGTAGGGTACCACATGGTCTTAATTTATACATGCACTTAATTTATACATTTGGATAGTGAGGTTGGTCAGACGGTCACCATTGATTTGTACAAAGGATCTCTCAGCACATGTTTCAGTTGCCTTCAAGTTTTTGAGACATTCTCTACCTGTGCATTTCTGCATCACTGACTCAGATGGCAAGTTAGTCTGCTCAAGTTTTTTTCCACTCCGCACATAGCTGACATCAATTTTGTTTTCCTAGAAGATCTCTCCATAGTTTTGGAAGGCTTTAGTCCAGTTGTTTAGTTATGTCTGATCTCTGAGGTGATTTGATAGGAGCTTCATAGACTGAGGCAGCATTTGTGCTCCTACTCCCTTGGAGAATAAACACGGAGAAACTGAATAGAGACGCTAAGTGTTTAGAGCATCAGTAGGACTGTGGAACATGTTTGAGAGGGAGGAGTTAATGTGAAAGGACAGACCATTTATTTGTGAGGCAAATACAAGAACAATCCAGATATATTGTGAGGTAAGTGAAAGAAACTGATAGATGCTAAAAGAGATTATTAAGAAACAACATTCTGTATTTAAGAGTCCAAATTTGTGCCACTAGAGTATAATATTACATTTGGATAAAAGTAGAGTCAACAGAGACTAAAAAGAGAGAACAGCAAATCATATTTCAAAATACACAGAATAGGAGCAAATGCTTGTCTTTTCCTGATTTTTTAACTGAATTGGATGTGTACACCAGGCTGTATAAAAGCTTATCATAGGCTAAGAATACCTTGGTTTTTTTATAACACTGATTACATTTTTAAACACTTCTTAAGCAGGAATAAAATCTGAAATTTTTTCTTTCCTACAAGAAAGATTAAAAATAAATAAGTTAGAGTTTTTGTCACTGAAGTTTCATTACATTTTAGATGGCATTACCTAACATTAATCCATTCTTGATTTAACAATGGGGTAGTGAATACTGTATAATACAAAGAGAGTTATCAGGTCCACCATGCAGAAGATACATAAGGTATACACCTTTTAATGTTCAAAGGAAATTGTCAAATTTATGATTATATTTTGTGGCAAAAGTTCTCTGAATTCCAGTTTTTTTTTCAGTATTTCAACTAATAATGGTATTACAAACATTCTTTAGTATTACAAAAATAATAAACTGTGACAATTTTCATTTAAATGACTGCTTTTCTTTTACATGCTGAAGGGAAGATTACGTTTTCTCAGATAATAAAAATTTGCTAGGGGTCTTGACTCAGAATTTGGACCCTGTTGTACTTCACATGAGACGTCTACATGGTGAAACACAGTCCTTGCCTCCTAAATACTGGAGATTTAAAAAGTGGAGGAAAAGGCATGAAGTTGAGATTCCTCTAAGGAATGAAGGTGAATTTCACAGGTAGATCAGCAAAGAACATGCAAGGAGCAGTGGCTAAGGCACTGAGCCATTTCCTGCTTTTGTCCTTGGCATAATTTGAGGGGGTGCTGTGATTATAGTTGCATCCATAATAGGTTCTGTAGGATGACAGAACCTTTTAGAATGTCTGCAGAGTTAGAAATTTCAGTCATGTCTCAAGCTGCCCCCTCTCTAAACCCCTGCTCCAGAATGATTCCTCAGCCCCTGACTTTCACATGTTCCACACCTGCCACAGCTGGGATTTTGGACCCTCCTTTACATCCATCTTCCCTTTTCTCTATACACAAAGCAAAAGCAGAAGTTACAGTCCTACCAAAAACTTAGATAGCCAGCATAATTCCATCTTGTTCCCAGCTGCCTTGGTCTTCCAGACAGGGCTGTGCCCTGTTCCTGTAAAATAATAACCACAGCAGGGGACTTTACTGGTAGAAAGAGAAAAATGGATATTATTTCTGGTTCTGTTCTAATAGAAATAATAGTGTTTCACAGAGTTTTCACTCCCAACTACTGTACTACAAAGGAAAAAAAAAAGTTTCCATTATCTGGGAGGCATAACCTCACAGGAGTTAGAAATGAAAAATTAAGATGGAAATATGTATTAGATCATCCATTTCTCTCTTATGTCAGAACAATAATTTTCCTCTATATTATGCTGTCTAGAATTTTGTCCAGTTCCAAATAATTAGGTTTTCATCATATCCCTAGGCTTACTATTCTACAGATAAATTAAGTTGAATATTGGTGGTTGTACTTCTGGATTTTTGTTGTTGTTCTGATTGTTCTTCCACCCCTTCCTGGGATTATACTTGATTATTACAGAAGACATCTTCAGACAGGAACACTGGATTTCTATCTGAAGTTTACCGGTAAGAGGATTTCTCTTTTTATCTTCGTTGTTGGCACTAGGCATTGTTTGCATAGGTACCTCCTCTGCTACCATAATTACAGCTTCATTTTAAATTTCTATGATTGTATGCACTTTATTTGCTTTGCGTAATTTTGCAATATGCCCGTCTGTGTTGCAGATCTACAGACATTGCCACATGTAGGACACACTTATTTTTGAGATGCCAAGTGCCGTAACTCCCACAAATCTTTGTCTTAGTTTACTGTTTACTGGATCTCATAGAATCTTTTATTTTTGTTTTTAAATAAGATGTTCTTACTAGGAGCAGGAATTTTATTTTTTTAAAAGTGGTAACCACATCATCTGCCTTTTAATTTTTTCCCCACATTTTATTTGCAACTTAGAAGTTACTGGTATTTTGCTCTGTAGTTTATGTGGAAGCTGATCACACTGCAATCACTACTTCAGAACAGTTCTTTATTAATACAACTAATCTTATCTTTTATCAGAGTGTATGGGTATAATTCTCAAAATTGAGAAACAGTATGTTACTCTTTTGTGACATAACTATTTTTTTTGTGATTTTTCGCTTCTAATAAGCATCAATTCTTTTTGTGCTTGTTCTTCAATTCAAAGGTTCTTTCTTTCTGCTGTCATTATCTCATATGGATTATAACATTATATAGATGACATTAGATGTTAAAAGACTTATATTAGTACATAGAAATTCTCTTCTGCTAAAATCACATACAGGTTCTGAACCACTTTTGGAAAAAGTGATTCTCTGTTGAATTCACAGTGATCCTGGAGATCACATATTATATTAAGGATCATGGGGACAGGGTAGAATGCTTTTTCTCCTTTGAATGAAATTTTAAATAATTAATCTGATCGCTTAATGAACAAACAAGGAAAGAATGGTTTTATGATATATGCTTCAACAACAAGGTGTTATGTGATAAATTCTTGCAGAGATGATCATTCACCATAAAAGATGGTGAGCATGTTTACATGCTGTAACTAATTATCTGGGGGGGAAAATTAATAAAAAACAGAAACGACAACCATGCAATTAACTAATTGAGAACCATTCCTCTAGAAGTCAACACAGAAACTTTATATTGGCTAAATTATAATGGAATTGCAGTTGAATCATATACAAATTCTTTAAATTGCAAAGGAATATTAAAAAAACCAAACAAAACCCCCAACAACAACAACAAAAACCAAGCAAAAAAACCCTACAGGTGAAAATATATCATGACAGAAAAAAGTCAGGAGTGATGAGGTAGTCAGGAAAGATTGGTTTCTTTTTGAGAAATAGGTAAGCAACAAGAACAATCATGAACTTCTGACTCACCATAAAGAAAAGACAGAACATTTTATTCCTTACATAAAGATAAATATCATGGCTATATCTGGTATGTGATATTGGAATTTTTGAATATCAAGCAGTCAGATATCTCCAAACAAGGGCACTGTGACTATTCCAGAAAATACTGGGAACACTTTCTAGGTGGAGTTAGTCACTGGAAGGAGTTACACAGGAATAGCATGGAAAGTGACCTGCTACAATGGTAACAAACTGCTGAAGAGAAGATTTGAGGTAAATTCTAAAATGTTGCATTGCCTTTACATAATCTGTTACACACTTGTGGAGCCAAAATCCTCTTAGGAAGCATTGCCAAAGCTGTCTCACACATGGCCTGCTTTGACAGGTTTCTGTTCTTGAAGTTCTGACCTTCCTTAAGGATTCCATTTCTTAAAACAGCAGGAACAAACTAAGAACAGAAACTTGCTGGTAGCAAAAGGAACAGCTGAAAATTAACATGTGCATTCAGTTACTGTAGGAGATTGCTCATGTGCAACAGGTTTTCCATGGATGTGAATTTCCTAGATATGACACTGCAAATGAATTTTTGTGAAGGATCTATTCTTATTTGGAGCTTCAGTTTATGTTTCATTCATTTTACATGTCTCAAGCATTCTGCAAACAGAAATACTATATACAATGATGGAAGTACTGATTTATGGTTCATAATTTTGGCCACATTCTCCTGTCATCATGAAAAATTTAGTCTGTTGGGGGCTTTTTTGTTATTATTTTTTATACTATTTTCTAAAAGGCTTTTCTAGTCTAATATGACATGGTAGAACCTGCTTGCTTTATAAATGAATGGTCAACAAATAGAAGTCTTCTATTGGTATTTTGGCATATAAAATATTTATGAATAAGTTTTTCATATCAGCTAAAACATGTGTTACTGTATGCTTATATGGCACAGAAAAAATGTAGAGGATATTCTAAAAAAATCATTTAAACAATCCTTTGCTAGTATATGAGGTAGAAAGACCAATACTGGGAACACTCAATAGATCAAAAGTGGTTGAGCATGCAGATTTTACATTTACTAGAATTAAGGATTAATGACATTCAACACAAGTTTTAGTATGCCTTTTGGTCTCCCACATGACACAAAATGAAGTTCAGAAAATGGTTTAGATTCCCATAGTAAAATTTTTAGATTAACTTCTTTTAGTTTAACCTCAAAGCAGTTCTTTGGCTTTTCAGCAATATCTGCTCTTTGTTTAAAAGACAGAATTATTAAATTAATTTCAGTAATTGAAAAGGAAGAATACATGAGTTATAGTAAGTCTAAGCAAAAGTAAAATCATAAGATCACATGCAGTAAAATAAACTTACTTTTAAAATACCATATTTGTGAGTTCCGTTTACCCTAATGTTTGGCAGGTTAGCGTGTAAGCTAGAGGACCACAATTCTCTATCTATTTATAGCTAGACAGATTCACAACTATCTACACTATCTAGGCCTGCAAAAATCTATAGTAATATGCTGAGGTTTAGAAAACAGTATCTTTTGTCCTATCATGCTATAAATATTTCTCGGTCATTTTTTCAAATTAAATTATTGCTTGCATCCTATGATGGTCAATCAAATCATTTCAGTGTTGTTACATTCCAAGTAATTTGCTTGACTTATGATACATAGTTGACAGAGTACTTCAGAATATTGGATGCATAAAAATGATAATGTATACATGCTAATTCCTGCTGAAATATTAAATAAAGGCAAAATAAAATACTTTTATGCTCCAAGATGTGGTTTCTGTTTTGGCATGTTCTTGGGAAACCTGATTCAGTGCAAAGATCTGAATACCTTATATTTTTAAATAGATTTACAAATTAGTTCAGACATGCTGAAAAAAATTAACCCACCCCCAGAACTGAAAGAGACCTTCTGTATTATTGACTATACTATGTCATTGACAGAGGTGCCTGTTATTACAGGCATCTACTGCATTGTACTTAACTGTTTATATCTTAAAAATACTTACACTTAATATACAGAACATTAATTCTTTGATGATTATTTATCACTTTCTAATTGCCTTCCTTAATGTATTTATTATCAGTATATACTAAATTATTTTTGTGCTGATATTTGGCCTTGGTTTAAAGACGTAACTACCTTTGGATTTATGCCTCTGATGTACATAGCAATCAATAATTTTCTTTTTCAGCTTTTGTCTTGCATGACTAAGGAATCTGATTAATTTTATTTGCATAAGATGGACTATCAACTGCTCAGACCTTGTTATACTCTAAAATTACATAGGTAAGGTACGGTCATTGTGTGACCAGTTAATACAGCATAGTTCATATTCTCTCATTTGATTCAAACTCAGAAGTTCCCACACACAGGAAAATGAATTTACCTTCTTCTGGTCAATTCTTAATTTTCTTTTCATTCTTTAGAACTTGTGCTGTCAAGATATTTTGCCCTCAGTGCGCAATATTGTAATCGTTCACCTGTGTGAGGTCTTCAACTTAATGATGCTAGCAAATTGCAGCAATACATTATATTCTTTACGCCAAGGTTGTTCATAAAAAGCCCCACTATATATCCCAGTAACATTACTAGTTAACCACCCTGCATCTGATATGCCCATTTTCAGTAATTTCCATGACATTGTTCTCTTTACTTAGCTCCTCATATTTCTCTTTCTCATCTGTCTTCCTTAAGTAACAGCCTTTCTCTAGAAGCAGTAGAATAAATGCTTTGCTGCTATTTGAAAAAATGAAGTACATAATTTGTTTAGTCTAAAAAATCAGTTATCAGAGAAGGTATTAAATTGGTTTGACTTTTGGTAGAATAACATTGGTTTCCATCTCATTTATTATTCACATAATGTTTAAAATTATTCTTTCAGCAATTTATTCTAAAACATAATATATCACTGAATTCACTTTTATTGGCCTGTAGAAGCCTAAATTAACACATATACATATATAATTTGGAATTCACCAGTAAAGAGGATCCTCCATACTTATTAGATTTACTGAAGTTTTGCTGCTGGAAAGGTAATTTCTATTGTCTACCCTTTCAGAGGTCTAGGATGGAAGATTCTTTCTCTGTTCTCCCCCTTCCATCTGCTTTGGACTTTTGAGCTATACTGGATAGAGCCATTTCCCTACTCATTCTACTGAACTATCTTGCCTTTTCCTTGTTAGTCAACATTCTTGTCTTTATTAATAAATAAACTGGGTATGAATTTAGTTGTATATCTGATATCTGGAAATTGTTGATTGATTCTCTTTGAAGTTTCTTTTCCTCCTCTTGATTTCTGTTTGTGTGGTTGCTTTGACAGAAAAAGTGAAGCAATTTCATAATTGCCAGTCCAAAGCCTTTTTCTCCCAAAGACACCAGCAACTCTTCATGTTCCAGTTAGCAATCAGGTTGATAAAGGGCTATTAAATAACTGGCAAGCAGCTAAAAAAAGGTTTTCCTTTTAGTTACTTGTATGTTTACTTTGACTAAATTGCAAAACCAAAATGATATCACAGAATTTGTTTGGAAGTTATGCCACAGTCTAGAGATAAAAAAGTATATAAATCATGAAACTTCTATACTAATTTCTTTAATTTTTTAATGTCTCATTAGATCTGTCATTTATCTTTATATCACCTCTGTGAAGGCTCTTGCTCTTTTAAATAATAACCTTGCTTGACTGATGATTTTCTCATTTAAAAACCACGTTCATTTTCTTGCTCATCTTTCTTTTAATCTTTCAATGCATGCATTCTTTTCTTGAGTTTCTGAGGACATCTATTACATCTGTCTTCTCTTTTAGCAGGTCTCAATATTCCATCAGTTTTCAAATAACACCAATATTCAAGTGCCAGAGGCTTTCTGCCATGGAAAAAAAAATCTCCCAAGATGGATAAAATATAATTAAGGAAAAGTCTGAACAAAATATTTCCATGAAAATAAAAAGCATTAATAACAAAATAAGCATATTGTAGCTTCTTTTTTTTTGCCAAATGTCTAAGTGACAAAATGTGCAATTATAATGAAGTGTGTTGCTCTGTCATAATGCTTTCTGTTGAAGAGTTTTCACATTTAATACAATTATTCCTTAAAGTTCATATGGCTTCTGTGAGGTAGTTTTCTGTATTAACATAAGGAAATCTAAGCCCTAATAAAAAGACCAAATGTAAGACCAAGAAATATATCCACTGTCACATCTTTTCACCCTTCACTTTGGCATCAATTGACAGTAGAAGGATATCTGCATCGCTGTACAAGGTTACATCTTATCTGGCCTGAGTCCTAAGTAACATGCATGTATAGATGCAAAAGGTATGGCCAAAGTTTGACTGTAGCTTCCCTGTAAGGAAGTCTACAGTCTTTTGAAACACAGAGGAAATCCAGCATGGAAATTGCATGGTAGAAGGAAGAAATAGAAAAAACGTATCCTGTGGATATTTTAAATGTAATGAAATGAGGAGGTAACTAGGTTTATCGTGAGAATTTTTCTTTAGGTTTCCATCTCAAATTTGTGACTGAGACAGAGGGATCAATCACTTAAAATAAACAATAGGCTACCATGTCAGATAGGTGCATGTGCAAGATTCACACTATTCATGCTAAAAGAGTACTGGGTACTGCATAAAGTTAAAGCTTTTTTTTTTTTTTCAGCATATATTTGATTCTTGAGTTTGAGTATTCATGAACTACTTGGTTGACAAATTTGGTAAGAATTTTTTCATGTTAGTTACAATTGATGTTCAGAGTTTAAATCAATTGTGTTTTCATCAGTTCACTGATAATCTAGTAATAAGTGTGATTGATATAGAAGGACTTGGAGAAATCCATCTGAGGTCATTCAAGTCAATATGTATAACTTGCTAGGGAGATCATTTACACAGCGTAACTTTAAAGGCTTATAATGACTGTGTTTACCAAAGTTTTGTCTTGCGTTGACAAGTATGGGAGAAAATACACCTCTTCTTTGTATTGTTGTTCAAAATTGCACTGCATTTACTATACTCATTCATGAAGGAGTTTTTGTAGATGAAGTTTCATATTGTTTACAAGGCATATATAGCATATATTGCTTTAAATTTTATCTCTTGTGCCCCAAAAGGCAAGTGGGCACACATATTCCAAACTGCATTAATTTTTGCAGGGAAAAAAAGTACAAAAAATAAGGATGCATTTAATATAGGGATGAAGTGCTTGGCTGGCCCTACAAGCAAGGAAAGTATGTCTTCAAGTAATACTCCTTACACTTGCACTCATCTTTTTTTTTATGAACAAAGAAAACTAACAAGATTACATTTGAAAAGAATTAACTTCTGGAGTAGACAAAGAAGACATTAGATTTCCTTCTTTTTTTCATGAGCTAAGGAAAAAAGAAAAATAAGGGGGGAGAAAGAAAGGTTTAAATCCATCATTTTAAAAAAATATCCCACATAATACTTATAATCAGCAAAAGATGGTCTGAGGAAGCTAAGGTGTCTGACAGTTTATGAATCTGGATTTCCACATCTTGGCTCCCAGTATTTCTCCAGACTTTCCCATACGGTCAAAATTCATACCCTATTTTCCTGCCAACCTTGAAGTATAATGCTAGTTCAGCATGGCTTCTTACTCTTTTTTCACAAGTACCCTAGGGATTTACATATGTAAATCAGAAATTCATAGAAGTGACCATTTGGAAAATCTAGTCTAGCCACCTGTTTACTGGAAGCAATTGCATCAAGCTCTGAATTTGTAAGATTTTGTATAACTTTTAGAAAAATATTTAACCTCAACTTAAAGTCTTTCAATGGAGGGAATCACTGTATCAATTAATCTATTGACCAGGTTGGCATCTTATGTCAAAGTCTCTCTGAGACACACTGTCAAATGATAAACATAAGAAATGAGTATTGGTACCATGTATTGCAAAGTGATTTAGAAGACTAGCCTACAACTTTCAAGTGGTTTTGACCCAATGTGAACCGCAGGGAAAAAATTACTTCAGTAAGGTGACAGTTCTTTGCCACCCAGTAGTCATTATTGATTTCTCTTCCATCTTCCAAAGGTTTTATAGAAATGCTTTTAGAAGGGAGAAAAAAGGTTTTATCTGTATTATACCATTTTTGTAGAGTTTAAATAACTTTTTCTCCCCACATTTTGTGTTGTTTTCAGAATAAGAGTTTTCACCTAATTCTTCCTTTCACTATCTGCATTTCGATGATGTTTTTCTGAAGACTGAAGTTGTTTCTGCAATCCACATCTTAAGACTCAAAGAATCAGAGAATGGGTTGGGTATCACATAGTTCCAACCCTCTGCCATGGGCAGGGACACCTTCCACTAGGCCAAGGCTTCTCAAAACTCCATCCAATCTATTCAATAAAAAGAATCAGTAAACTTCAAGCTGTGCACATGGTACATAGTGCTTTCACACCAGACGTTCACCTGCCAATCACATGTGAAGGGAGCACACCATATCTTTCCTGCACTGGGAGTGTAGACTGTGGCCTTTAAGATGCTTGGTTGACGAATTCTTAATTTTCTTGCAGGAAAATTCTGAAAAGCTTGCTTTACAGCAATAGCAAACCAATTTTAAATAATTATATCTATGTTTCAATACCATTAACCTGTTAAAAAAATAATCTAATAGAATTGTGTGTGGGTTTTGGGTTTGTATTTTTTTTAAAGCATTAAGCATCTCTTATACCTTCCCCTGCTAGCTGCTACAAAGAACTAGTGAACTGAAGGGCTTTGGTCAGACTTCAGTCACAGATTGATTTAAGAGTGTTAGACTTTAACACATTCATATTTGTCCCTTCCCCTCATTTTCCCTTCAAACTATGTTTTACAACAGAAAACAAATAATCTGTTATTTTGTTCAGCGCACCCCTAAGTAGCAGGGATGTGGGTTTCTTTGTGAGTCAGTCAGAGGGGATGGACCCAGGTGAGTCCCGCAGGGGCACAAGCACAGCCTCCCACCAGTGTCTGGGCTTGAGCAGTGGCAACATTTCCAAATAGCAGTCCGGCAGGGAAACTGCCCAGTTGTTCACCCTTGCAAAAGAGATTTTCTGAATGCCTTTGGTGTCTAAATGTTTACTTCAGATGCCTTAAGAGGTTATTCTTTATTATTATTTAATTGCCTTGCATAAATGTAGCCTATGCCCATTTATGACTGGACTTCCAAGACTATTCCAAGATCAAACCAAGACCATTCCAGGTAAGTGGGCAGGGTAACAGCAGCCGTCCGCATCTGCCTGTGCTTACCTGTGCACAGACATACTCACAGTGCGCACTCATGCATCTTCATCATTTCTTGTCTGTCTTTTTCTAGCTGACTTAAAGGACCTAGCTGAACATCATGGTGTGAGAGATTATTATCGAAAGCATTCAATTTAGTTTTGGTAGGATTTATAGTGATTTAATACGTCTCATTGAGAGATGCCTTAGGAAAGTAATTGTAGGATCTCTGAAAAGGCAGTATATTTTGGAAACATAAAAAGCCCTCTTCATAGGTATACTACATAGGGTATACTTAAAGTGTTTTTCCAGATGATTAGGCTTATCAAAAGCATATAAGAAAAGAGGTTGGTTTTACTCCACATCTAAGTGAAACATTCTAGTCTTTTAAAACCACTTTTCTGTTCTGTTCATTTTCACTATTAACTGCATCCCTAAGTTTACAAACTCAGTTGTCATGGTTGTTTGTTTTTTTGTTTGTTTTTTCTTTCGTGTATGTAAATTATTTCTGGGGTTCAGAAATAAGGGAGACTGTTACAAGACAAACACACTGAGCTGGTGTATGGCTTCAGGCAATTAATCTACATTTTCCTGATACTATAAATCCCTATTTACATCAATTGAAGAAAGGTCAGCAGAGCTGCTAATGAAGTCTGCCTCGCTGCAGTCAGTATTCATTTATGACACAGCTAGGACTGTTATCTGTCTTCTGCATAACTCACTTCATCAACTTGGCTGGCAGCTAATATTTTCAATGATAAAGAGGCTGAAGGGAAAACTTTTTTTCACCAACCATTTTGGGTCTTCTAAATTAATCTTTTTGCTTCCATTTTTGTGTTGCCTTTATTTACTTGTTATTTTTCATTTTTCTATCATGCACCTTGTTTTCTGACTTTCTTCTCAGAACAGCTGTATTTTTTAATGATCCTGACATCTGAAGAAGGCAATTCTTTCCACAGTGATCATCTGCCAAAAATGAAGTATATCTTATAAGAATTAGCCCAGCAGTGTGCCTTCCAAAATTATGTGCATTACATATTCCTAATGGTGCAACAGTACCTGTCTTACTCCTGATAGAATTGTCTACACATTATTTGTATAGGAGACAGAAAACATGGAATAAGGTTTTCTTGGATAGGTTGCTCTTTGAATGACGTTAACTTGTTTTATTTTCTCATAAATGGATACATCTCAAACATCATAATGGAAAATGATTTCTAAATAAAAAGAAGGTAATTGGGACATTGGATTTTCTCAAAAACATTAACTTGCAGCAATACCCCATTGCTCTCCTGCTTTGTGGACCACAGCTGAAGATGACTGAAAACTCTGTCTACTGCTATAAAGGGATCTCATTATGCAAGTAACATTGGGCTAAGCTAATTTTTTCTCAATAAAAGCGTTGCTGACTGATCTAATGAAAATATTGTTCTCCTTCATGTAAAAAAAGCTTGTTTCTCAACCTGGATGAAGCCAAATGATAGAAAAGGTCTGCATTTCTTGATGTTCTGGTACCTATGGATGCAGATAGAAACTGAGATTTTTTAAAAAAATATTTCATGTAAATTGGTGGTGTTATAGCAAGATGGTTAAAGGATACCAAGTGTTTTGGAAAAAGTGTTCTCATAAATTGGGCATGTAACTTCTAACTGCATGGGTTTTGTCTCACAATATGTTAATTTCCATAACAATAATATCTATTGAGTTTTAGAACAATAAAACCCTGTATTACAGTAAAATGAAGAAATAGCACATCTCTTATGTTTCAAAAGGTAATTTTAAAAACATTTAATATTAAGATGAGCTCATTTTTTATTCCCACCACTTCTGAAAATATTTGGAACTACTTTCTTCCTGGACTACTCCCAAAGTGAAATTTTGGGGGTTTGCTAAAAGCTCTTAAACCAATGTATAGTTTACACTCTGTATTATGCAGGTATGTTTTGTTTGAACTCTGATTTTTTGCATGTTTTATTGACTGGGAAAGTCTTGTACACTAAAATTTTTTCATTTAATGTAGAGACAGAACAAGGAAACACATTTTAAATTGCCTTTAATGCAGTTTCATATATTTCTGCTAGTCTATAAACTCAATCCAGCCTAACTCAGATGCCTTCTCAGATTTTGTGAATACCATAGATTTAAACTTAATTTCATGCGACAAGATCCAGAGAGAAGCAGCAACTTTTCAATGACCCCTTCCATTATCAATTACACTTGAAAGTAAAGTTTTAAGGCAGTAAAGAGAAAAAAAAAATAATTATAGGTCACAAATTAGTAGCTAACTGCACAGGACTGAATTTCAAAATGGTAGTTTTTTTGCCTTTTCTTCTAAATCAAGGACAATACCATATTTTAAAGGACTCATTTTTCAATATTAATAATATAGTATTTATATATGAAAGCTTGTGGTCTATCTAGAACGGGGTTTTCTACATTAATACAGAGTGAAACATGTTTTGAATTACCTTATATTTCTTTAAAAATACTTAGGATATCTCCACTAGTATTTCACTTTCGGTTTTACAGTTGCTCTGAATTGTAACACTGACATCTATTATAAGATAACTGAATTCCTAAAAAGTCACTTTATGCATAACAATGTTACTGGCAAGATTTTACAACAGAACTAGAGTCATTAATGACTTTTCTGTAAAAGATGAAAAACTGGAAAAAATCCAAATACGGCTTTAAGTTTCCAACTCTTTTAACAGTACCTGCTTGTGTTGATAGATTTTTTGACCATCAGACAGTAAAACCAATCAAGTAAGACCTTTCTGATGTGATTTGTCTACTTGAGTGTGAATGGATTTGCGATAGAACCTTCATTTTTTGCATAATTAGAGCTCCCTAGCCTTTTTTTCTTTCTAGCTCCCACTCAGTGTTAAAATATTTTCATATTAAGTTGAAGAATATGCTTAAAAGCCAAATGATAGCTCCTGCTACACAAACTTGAGAAAGCAAAAATAATCACTAAGGAAGGAAAAAACAAGAATGAAGTCCTGTTAGGGTTAATTGAAAAGTGAGAGTCAATCAAAACTAAATAAATTCAGTAATTTTTATCCATCAGACAGTACTGAGATTAAGCTGTGTGCTCTTTAATTACTGGACAGACTTCCTGTCCCACTAAAATCAGAGTCCAGCAAACATTTAAATAAGCAATTCAGCCAATAATGAATATCTGCATGACCACATAAAACAGATTTATCAAGAAATTATTATTTTTCAATTCTCTGCTAGCAAAAACCTTATTCATAACTATGACAGGGAAGAATCAAAGTATATTATCATTTTTTTCTTACAAGGAAGTAGAACTCTATTTCAGTAAGTATCTTCTACAATTTTTTTTTTCAGCATCTGACCTACTTCACCTGAAAATACTTTACTTCACTTTTCTCTGAAACACATATTCTGCTTTCTTAGTTTCAAGGTCTCAAAAAAATCATTTCACACATTGACTCATTGATAGAAATTATGTAGATATAGCTAGACATTTAATCATCAGTGAATTTTGAATTTAGGACCATGGTCTTGAGTGTGCTTTGGAAGTGAAAGATAATCAGTGAAGACTGGGGAGCACAACAGCAAAGCAATGTCAGAAGCCTTAAATCATTGAAGAGGCTGATGGTACGATGTTCACACTGGCATGTCCCCTGGGAAGGGGAGTCTCCTCTCCTCCCCGTCAGCAACACATAGTGATTTAGTCTAAAGGTGGTGGATGCATAGGCAGCTGTCACCACGTTTGAGATGAAAGGGAAAAGTATCTCAATGAGTTAAATTTATACAAAAACATCAGGTTTTCTAGTGAAGTATCAAGATCAGTCATCCTCGTTACTCATGGGGAGGATATGATCAAAAAGGAGGCCTCTCAACTTCCTCTGTGGAAAAGGCAGTGAGAAAACATCTGGCATATCCATGCAGCCGAAGCTGATTTTTGCTACACTAGTCAAGTTCAAGCCACCATCCAAGCTACAATCAGCACCCTGCAGTGAGTGTGCATAGGTTCATTGACACATTACCAGCTACTCTCAAGCTGTCAGATCCTTTCAGACCATGAATAATAGCTAGGACTCCTCCATGTGGCAGCAGGGAATCAGCATCCTAAAGCAACAAATTATATTAGTTTCTGTTTCCTAGGGATCTGCTAAGAAGCTGATCCTGGAGTCCTGAGAGTTTTTCTCACAGGGTCAAAAGCAGAAAGCTGAAGAATTTGGGTTTTGTTGCCTGATCTTTGAGGGCCAGGCCAGAACAAGTCTGTGTTTACCTTTCCCAGTCAGGGGAGGAGTGACAAGATTGGTTAGTGTGTTAGAAACATCGGTTCAGCAAATGTGAGGAAGTTGTTTGGTTTCCATTATGTTGACCACTATATAGAACTCCAATTTTTGTTTCCTTTTTTGCCCTGGAAAAAATGGTTGCTTGCTGCTGAGCAAAGATGGGGAAATAAATGAAAGTGGAGTAGGATGAAGTGTGTGTGTGAGAAGGACTGCCATGGTGAGCATTTTCAGAGTAAAGCCCTCATAAAAAGGAGGTTTAATGTTCAGTTGATGCGGAATCATTGCCAGATCCTGAATGCAAGACTTTGAAGGTTACATTTTGCATTCAGAAGTTCATGATTTCTGTATCAATCCATGGTGGAAACATAATTTGGTCCTACTCATGGATGCTGCTGATACATGTTCTAAACCTTTGGGACATTAATATTGAGGAGAGCTTTGCTTTAGGCTCTCACTGGAAAGCCCTTGTTATGAGTCAGGTACTTGGCGTTGACTTCATCAGCCTGTCTAGAGTCTTTTTTTTCCCTTGTTCCCTAACAATGCCAGATTAAGATCGAGAAGGATGTCAAAAAGTGGCAGTACGCCGGACCTCTTATAGTGGTGGCCTTTATGCCTGCTCTGAACATGTGGAAAAGCATATATACAATTAAGGTTTTACCATGGTCCTGAAAGAACTGTGGTATTGGGATAGCTTAAAAACTTGCCTATATAGTGTAAATTTGTGGCTTATAGAATAAATATGCAGTTTAGATATAGTTTACAGCAGAACTGCTTCTCAGGCCTCCCTGCAGCAATGAATGCTAATGGTTTTTTTTCAGGTTTCTCTTGAACAGATGATTTTTGTCTTCACCAAGGTTACTTAGAGCCAGCTGTTGTACTGCCTCATGTTTGCTGCAATGGCACTGATTTTGTCTTTGTTCTTTTAGTTGCTCACATCCCAGTAAGCTGATGCCTAATGCAGTTTCCAAGTCAAAAACATAAGCATCATTGCAAAATAATCACTCATTCTGAAATACTGTATTTGCTTCTGAAATACGTTTTTCTTTCCTTTTATATCTCTCTCTTTCTTTGATGTTGGTGGCCAAAACCTTCCTTACGTCTGTAATTAATGTGACTCATTGAGAGTACTCTTCCTCTTTTTGCATCCTTGGAAGCCACATTTGGACAGACTTTAAGGCAATCTCATTTTCCAAGGATCTCCTTTAGATTTTATTATTTCCTTTGAAATGCTGTAATAGGCAAGTTTAGTTAAATAGCCTGATGGACTGGAACAATATATTATAATGAACCGTTTCTATATGTTTCCTTGCATAAGATAGGGGAAGTATTAAAGTTCTCACTAAACTAAGAGGTCATTTCTCTATGGAAAATCTCCTGGAGACCTCTTTCAAGCTCAGAAGTTTTATACTTCCATGTACACTATATAAGGCATTCAAAACAGGAGAGATCTGTTAACTGAAATTCACACAACTCTCTGAATATATGACAGTCCATGAGCAGCTCAACTTTTCTGCAGTGAGGATTTATTATTCGTTATTTACACTTGTTAGGAGTAAGCTGATTCAGATCATACAAGGTTCAAGGACACATGGAAAACTCCTGTAAAAATGCAATACTGTGAAAAAATTGCTCTGAGCCTTTAGATAGCATAAATGTATTGAGAATGAAATTTAAACAGTGATATAATACATGAAACCTGGCAAATTAAACTGAACAGTTGCACAGAAATATTTAGTTCATCTGTTTCCACACAATAAAATTCTCTGCAGTGATTTATCTGCCAGCATGTCTGCAAAACTGTAGATCCAGTTGTAAGTCCTACTTTTGGTTTTAGCAAAAATGTCGTATTAGCTGGAGAACAAAAGGAAATACTTTTTTTTTTGATCATGCATGTGACTGCCTTGGCAGCAAGGGGGCTTATGCTTGCAAAAAGAAACCTCTGTATATGGTTTATAACAACATCTCCTTGGACTGAAGCATCAGCCTGACCTTTCAAGGGCCAAGTTCTGGCATGTTTATTTTCCCTGACTACTATCTATCCAGAGTCCAACACTGAGCACAGTGCAGATGCTGACGGCCACAACAGGGATAAAGCCATGTTTATTCAGACCAGGTATACTAAGCTGGAGTTACTAAATCCTGTGTCTTAGTCGATATTCTCAAGGGCAGTCATCACTTACAGCTTCCCCTGCATTTGCTGGAGTTTATGAATGCTCAACAGCTTCTGGAAATCATCACATGTAAATTTAATGGCCAAGACAGGCCTTTTAGAAACCTAATGTCAGGTACTCAGAGTTGAAAAATTTGACAGTGAAACCTATTTTGATCCAGGATATTATTTAAGTTTTAAAGTCTGAAGGTTTTCTCACACATAAGTCATCTTTTTTTGTTTGTTTAGTGTACACTGAAAATAAAAAAAAAATAGCTGCTTCTATTTTCAGACACTAAATAATACTCTTTCTACTTGCACTCTTAATAAAAAAAGATACCTTTTTGATGGCTTTGGAGATAAGCCCTGTGTGCTTTAACTCTAGAAACTGAATAATCAATTGCTTCAATGGGACTGCTGCTTACATACATATTTTTTTTTCCAGGGGAAAAAAGGGACTAGTTTAATTTTTCACTCAGAAGGATCAAAAGGGTTTCCAGTGTACTGAGCTGTATTGCCTCCTTACCTTCCTTTGTAGTAAAAACTTTAACACAATAGCAGGAAGAAGAAAAGTGAGATTTAATTTTAATTCTAATAAAAAAAAACAAATTCAGACTTCCTATCCAAGTATATAAATGTTCTGAAAGTGCCAAAGCTAAGGGTAAACATTCTAGCTTAGTGCACATATTTTTATGCTGTTGGCTACTTTATGTATGAGGGGAAACAAGAAGGAAGGGTTTGATTATCAGAGAGGAAAGGACATTTTAATGCTGCTTCCAGAAGTTTTGACTCTGCAAGTGTTCCATACAAAGAGGTTGTATTATCAACTGCCTGATAGCTCACCAATGCTGTGGCAAAATTCCATCTGCAAAAATTGTGCTGCCTTTCCTGTGGCATATTTCTTTCAACAGAAGTGATGAAAAATCTCTCTAAAATTATCACTGCTGGTGGCAGTGTCCACTGTAGCCATTGCTCTTATCTGCATCTGTCCTGCCCAAGCCTTGCAAAGTCGGTGAGCTTAAACCATACAGAAACTGAAACTGAATGCATCACCGACAGGTCTTTTCTACAAGCGCCGCTCCAGCCCCAGCCACACTCAGCTTTAGTCGTACTTTGCAGTAGAAGAGAAAAAAGTTTGATTTTTCATCTTCTCCATTGATTTGCTAAATGACCAAAAATATGAAGACAACTCAGTTACAAACTCTTTCCCACTTGCCTGTATTAATGAAAAAGTATTCTGACTAGTGAGCAATACAGTTCTGATGTTGCTGATCTGATTTTTAGCTGTCCTCTAACTTTGTGCTGGGGGTGGGCATCCACCTGCCCCCATCAAATAAATCAAAATAAAGTTTGAGGTTGATTTCCCTAAGATCTGGCTGTTTGTGAACATGCTGAGATGTCAGGGATTCCTGTCTGTTGTAAAATAAGGCTGAGGTAAGGCATTTATCTAAAGGGCAGGGCAGGTCTGATCGTTGCAATTCACAGCTGTAACAGGCAACTCCAGACGTAAAGCACAGAAAAAACATGAGTCAGTAACACCAAAGGTCTATAAAACAACCAGCAATTTTCAGAAGAAGAGTTAGTAGAGAACTCTTGCCTGGCTGACCTCCAATACCCAGCTGAGTTGGGAATGGGCTAGTTGGGATCTGGAGGAGGTGTGGAAGGAGCCCCCTCCTGACTTTAAGGTAAGAATACTCAAACAGGCACATAGAGACATAGTATCTATATTGTGGGAATGCAGCTTCTTAAAGCATTACTTTTAAGCTTTTCCAAATCCTCCCTCAAAATGTTTAATTCATCATTATGAAGCTAACTTCATGAAGTTGTCTTCCACTAGAAGTACAAACAAAATTGTTCATTATTGTACTTTCATTAAATAGAGTTATTTCGGAAATCATACTCCTGAGATCTAAAATGTACAGATGCCACTTATGTGACAAAGTAGATAAATGTTTTTTCCAGTGCACACCTCCATACGCTTAAGTTTCCTAATTGTAAGGAGGAATGACAATGCCTTTTGTTTGTTAATTTTGCATTCACTAGATGTTTGGGGAAGACACAATCCTTGCAAAAGCTATGTTGTCCAAAAGATGAGTTTACTAAGAAAAATTTCCCAGACCCTCATCCAGATCAGCAAAGGCTTTGTTTCATCAGTAGTCATGGTGATTCTTCTTCTGATGTTCATTTTAAAACCTGCACTTTCTTGTTTATTTTTTTGCAACTACTTCTATCAGTTTTCTTTTTCATCTACTTTCAAATATTTAGTACTATCTAAGATTATTTATTACCAGTGAAAGATAGAAGCAAAAATTACATTTTTTTTCTTTCTTATCACTTTCTTTCAGAGAAAAGATGACTTAAAAACTAAGCATCATTTAAACCTCTTTGTTTTTGTCTGAACTGCTGAACTGGTGAGCTCTGCAAGTCCAGCCTACAGTCCTGGTCCCTTGGGTGCCAGGTTATTGGAAGCTTTATTGCTCCTTCTTTCCTGTGTTGGTGGTTGAGTTTGCTCCAGTAAAACCAAAGGCACACTGGAGAAAGATTTGTACTCAGATCTCATCCTGATGGGCAGTCAGGACACAGCTAAAATAGGTACCCACACCAACACAGCTGGGAAGCTCAGCTGAATCACACTTGATTTAGGCATACATAGTGAAGACAGGAAGTATGTTTAATACATGTCCTTATGAAACACGTGATTTTCTGGTCCCTGAAAGATCTTGGAGTGGTTATTTATGAATATCTATGATTAATACATCCTCATAAGTACAGAGGTACTCTCCTGAGGCTGATCAGTATGTCAGAGTTACTCTCAATTGGTTGAAGGTTTAGGTACCTCTTCCAGGGAACAAAATTAGAATATTGCAACCCCACAGCTTTAAAGCCAATACTGAGAAACAGGACCCATAATTGGCTTCCCATCAGTCTACCACCATTCCTTCACTACCTCTGCTCTACCTCTCTTTACATAAAGATTACAATGTTAAAAAAAAAAAATCAAAAGTTTTTCAGACTGCTTATTTCTGTCTTTCTTTTTGCAAGCAATTAAACGCTTTTTCTGAGGGCAAGTGAGATCAAGCCACGGAAGTTTTTAGCTAAATACAGGGTCTGCAGAGAAAAATGCTAGTCTCTAACTTGTATATTTTTATATCTCTTGCAAAAGTGACATTTGGAAGTGGTACTGAGAGAAACCACATACTAAATGCATTATCTTGAAACATAATTCCGTTTTACTGTAAACAGCTCCATGTGCTGACACTGAGAGAAAACTGAATGAGGTGAACCCTAAAGATATCTCTCAATCTGCCTCAAAGCATGTACATAAAAAGCCTAAAAATAATGTATGACAAACAATGAACAAATCATGGAATATGATAAGATACCATGATCATAATATCTATGTAATTTGCATGATATAGATTAGACATTACTTTCTAAATAGAGTACCAAAAGGCCTAGGCTGCTGAATAATTCATTCTTTCCTGATTCACTGTTGCATGATCCGGTACAGCCTTGTGGTCACCTTCACTTGCTATAGCTGGTATTAAAAAAAAAACTTGCCAGGTTAGTCTATCAGATGTCAAGGGACTTTATTAACTGAAGTATTAATGTCTTTTTACCTTGTCACCATACACTTTGACAACAGAAAACTTTTAGGAGAAAGTAAAGCTTAAATTTCAGCAGCCTGAATGGCATGTTCATTCATTTTCCTTAAAGCACAGTTTATCTGTGAGACATTTCTCTTTTCAATTTTAGTCATAGATTGCAAAGGGAATTATTTTTTTTTCTGTCTCACCTCTGCTTAGGCTGGGGGTTTTGTTGTCTTAAGCTTATTGGTATCAGGAAAGCCTTGCTATATCTAGTGGGGAGACTGATGATTCGTAATATTTGTTTGAAAAGCATATTAGAGACAGATGGTAAAAAATACCACAAGATTTCCTGAATGGGAGAAAAGGATGAACATTACTTTGGTGCTTCCCTGTGGACATGCTGATATTTAGAGAGCTTTCTGTGTAATAAATGTAGGAGATAGGAAAATCCCTTAGTAGAACAGGAAAGCCTTTAAAATTGAAAAAGAAACCTCCCTTTAATTGATCGTTCTGTGGCTGGTCACATCAGGGAAGATATTTCTGCCTCTCTGTCTTCCACTCACACCCCTTGTTTCTTCCAACAAAAGAATAACTGAATTAAGAGAAAGGATTTTGGGAGAATATGGAAGGGCAGAGGCCCTTCTGGGTATCTTGTCAGAAACCAGATAAGCAGAAATCCTGCAGGAATCCTGGGTTCCTACAATGGATCAAAACTGTTGTCTTGATGTTAAACTCTGGTTTAGCCTTCCATTAAGGTGATTGAATATATGGTTGCTACTGAGAAGGCGACATCTTACTTGACGAAAGTAAGGCAGTGATATCTGAGCTGCCATAGTTCATTCCCTATAAATAGCATAATTGACTACTGGTTCTCAGATGACTCCAAATGGTATTTTAAAATCAAAGTTGACTTCTAATGATGAGTTGTGGTTGCCAGATATATGTGGTATGGCCTATCCTTTTATCTCTTCCTGTCTCTTCAACGCAATTTTTCCTGTGATATATTTTTTTTTCTGTGTGCCTTTTTTTTTACCCATTCATTTGCTGGTGAGATCTCTCATTACCGTCCAATGCTTGTTGGTATTTTGGTTAGGTTGTTATAATATAGATATGAAATTCACTGATGACATACAAGTGTCCTGTTTAAATACAAGTAAAAAAAAAAAGTGCATTGCATAGTTTACATATTTTTAAAAGAGCAAAAGAAAGAACTAGACATTAATATTACTGCTGATAAAATTGTATGTAGACTGCCAGTGAAAAACATTGCTGTGACAGCACTGAGTGTTTAGCTAAAAGCTCCCAAATTGTTTTGTTAATGCTATTGCTATCCACAAGGGATCTCATATGCCAGACAATAATAGTTTCCCCTGTTGCTTTTCTTAATTATGGCTTCTCATATGAATATACACCCTAATCAGAAAAGCTTTTAGATAGATTAGATTGGATACTGATTACAACCAGAGAGACTGCAAGATCTTCCATAAAAGTTCTTCCTATTTATACTTCCAGTACTGTAGGTGGGCACAGGCCTGCTGTGTCTGTGGAGCTCTGGGTCACCAGGGATCCAGCCTCTGCTGCATCAGCAGCTTTCAATTTAAAAAAGTACTGGCAGAGATAGAAATAAGCTCCACATGGATTAACCACGTGAGTGTTTACCCAGCTTCTTAAGTGCATTTTGCCACCTGTATTGATTTCCATGCCATAGCTCACTAAGCCAAATTTTTTTAGATTGAAATCCAACTCATATATTCCATAAGTCTCGAGATGGATTTTCTTTACATCTAAAGACAGAATTATTTCATGTTCTTTTACTTTTCTTTCTGTGCAATTATCCTTGCTTCAGGAAGAATCGTGTAACAACTTCAGTATAGAGTAGATAACCCTAAATTACTTGGAATGTTGATGACCATCTGTAGGGAAGATGTATGAACTCCAAGAAGTTTTAAATATTATTAAAAAAACCTGACACGGTGTTCATGCTTACTATGAGGAAAGATATACCCTTCATGCAATAATGCTTAATCCCTTAGAGTCACTTAAAATTTGGAAGTCCATGTGTTTAATATAATTTATATACAAGTCTCAAACCCCTGTTTTGTAAAGAGATACCAAACAACATGCACTGGCTGCAGAAATAATTTCTTTTATACAAAAGCTTTTGTCATGTTAAAGAAACACTGATTCTGGAATCAAGTAAAAAAAAAAAAATAAATAAATATCAATGAAGTTTCACAAGAAAAACTGCAAAAGCTATCTTTCAATGCCAGGTGGTCAAATGAAAATATCCTCTCAGCCCAGCTCGTTTCTACTACACGTGCTCACAGAGATGGTCTAAACTGTCCAAAGAAGAAACAGTTCTGTGTTAAGATAAGTGTGTGTGTGTGTGTGTGTGTGTGTAATCATTCTTCATGGGTAAGATAGGCAGCAGAAAGGAGTCTTTGACTTTCTGGGAATGAGATAGTTCTGAAGGATTACTAAGAAGAAGGAATGGACAAGCAATTGCAAGATTCTTCCTGTCTTCTGAATACCAGAAAGCAGGAAGAAGATGGTTCTGGAAATCAACTGCTGAATAAAAAGAAAATGAAGCTTTTTGTATTTTGGAGCAATGGACCGCTTTCGATGAGAAGAAGCAGCTGTGAAATCTGGAAGGTCTCCATCTCAGTCAAAAGAGTATCAGTGTCACTAGCCAAACTGATCAAGAGTGTGCTAAATTATCAGCAAGGAGAGAGTGGAAAGGAGGCAAAAACCTGCAATTCCTTAGCATAAAATCAAGATATTGAGAAGAAAATTGATCAAAGCACTGTAGGAAGTAAAATGAAGAAATCCTTTACTGTCTATACTAGCGTAAAGAACCTTGGCAACAACAAATACTATTGTGTTATTAGTCAACTATTAAGTATTTTTTATTAACATTATATCACTGACATTTTCTTGAAAGATTAGAGACATTAAATCAGTTGTTCCAAAGTATTTAAAGAGGATGGTGGTATATTGTGTTAAAAATGGTACCGTCTGGCTATGCCTATAGTAGTGAGGAACTTTTCTGCCCACTGGGGCTTCATTGTCCATACTGCTAAAAGCTTAGAACAATTCCTGACATGGTTTTGGCCTGCATCAGCCAGCACTTTTCCAAACAATTCCCTGGCACATTATGGATGTTAATGTTGGACAGGGACCACTCCAAATAGGCAGTTTGTATATGATCACCCTGTTTAGAGGGTAAGAGAAATTAATAATAAGAACATGGGCAGCCACCAGGGAAGGATGGGGGGGCAGGGAGCAAAAAGACTTGATTTGGTGTGTTTTTTAATCTGAGTAGTATGTGATAAAGCTCTCATTCTCTTATTATTGAAATGCCAACATTCTAAATTACGTTCATATCTTGTGTTTTATCTGAGAATGTCTTTATTCAAATCATATTGATAAACAAGGAAAAATGATCACAGAACTTGTGTTTATTTAGTTGCAAAAGTTTTTGTAACAATAGAACATTTATACAACTAGAAGGATACACATTGGCACAGGCATTGCATCTGTACACACACACATGTGGCTTTTTTTGTTTCTTTTTTTTTTGAGTTAGTGGGAAGGATAGCTTTAAAAACTTGTAAATAGTTATGTGATAAGTCAGCTGGGAAACAATGAATTGAAAATACGTGAATGATAATTTGGAGAGTTTAATGGATGTTTCACTACAAGTGCCAAAACCATAATCGCATGGTTAAGAAATAAGATTGCAATGATGAATGAAAAAACCCCCAAGTTGACAGTTTTTTCTTTAATTTCTGAAGGGGAATGACAAAAATAAAGGAAGCTGATGTGAGTGATTATAAACCAAAAAAGAATATAAACTGTAGAAAACTGAGAAGGGAAGCAAAAGAACAGAAGGCTTATGTCCATCGAAGTTAAGGACAACATGAAAGGTTTTTTAACAGTAAAAGAAGAAAAGAAGACACTAACTACTGCTAGTTTATTACTCAGTAGAAAAAGCATAGAATATAAAGTATTGAAGCAGAGGAATCAGCAAAGTTGAGTGAATATATAACAAATATATCATTAGGGTAAAAAAGGCCAGATAAAAGTGGTTTTTGGCAAATGGTAATCATGCTCTTTCTACTTCAATAAAACATTCTAAAAGCACCCGCAAGAATTGAATACCTTTAAAATTATTGGGAACTGATAGTCTGCATCAAAGAGTTTCAGAAGAGCTATCAGACATTGTCTTGGGGTACAGAGGACATTCAAGATGGTTGGGATTCTACAGTACAGGGAACAAAGGTAAAATAAAGTGTGCAAAGCAGCTAGAGATGATCACCTGAGTAATGATCAGTTTGTGAAGATGACTATGCTCTGACTGACTCAGACCACAAATCAGTTCTTGCCCTAGGATATACAGCCCCTTCTGAAACAAAAATAAAGGCCAGATCTGAGGGCTGTATCAGTTGACTTTGGTCATCAAAAGGGACTGAGGGGCTGCAGCACTAAACATTTTTAATAAATATCTTGTCATAGTGTCTTAAACTGTGGCAAAGTAGAAAAATGAAACTGTTGCTGTTACAACACGTAGGTTTTGGGCAGCATAGCACCATGCAGACCACAGATCACTAATAAAAATTGATTGGACCATTTAATAAGTTCAGGAAAAGAAGTATTTAAAAAGACTGTACAAACCATTGATTTTGGAACAAGGGAAACCACATTTGGAGAACATAGATGCTGAGGAGACACTGACTCCTTTTCTTTATTTTCAGGTTAGGGGTTAGAAGCAAGGTTCAGAGTGACCTGAGTGGTAGATGTGACAGTCTTATTATTAATGGTAATAAGGAAAACTACATATTTAGGATCTGTGTAGGTAGTAATATGAGGTAGTACTAATGAGCTTATATGAACACTGTTTGGCACTGGTGTGATTGTTCTTTGAATGCTGTGTTCAGTTCTGATGTCCACATTTCAAGAAGGATATAGGATATTCAGACTTACCATACTGAGAGTCCAATCAAATCCTTAAATTAGTGAAATAAAAGCCTTCTAGTAAGAAAACTGAGGAGCTCCACTTGAGTAATTAGTAGGTAAAAATGGTGATAATTCAGTAATAATCTAAAGGTACCAGCAATTGAGTCCAAAATTTGATAATATGGTGCCACAGACCATAAACCAAAGGTTTAATGACTGGAAGTGGGAGCTACACTAATTCAGTCGAGAGATATGCCTTTTACAACACCAAGTTTAGATAACAAGTGACACCTCACTAAGTCAGTGGCAGGTTTTCCACATCTGGAAACTTTAAAATGGAGTTAGGGTGGGGATTTTCTTTCTGTAATAATTTCTTCTATTTTACCACTGGTTCAAACAGCTTATCTTTTTCAGGCAGTCAAATTAGCATGTCATGGAGAGTGGAGCTGTAACCTCCTGCACAGGAGCTCTCAGTGGATTGCTGGGATTTAGAAAGGCATATGAAGAAAAAACATCTGTTGCATCTTTGACCTTTGTCATAGTTTATTCTCCAAGCATTTGCCATTGACCATTGTTAGAAACAGGACACTGAGCTAAGATCAATGGTTGGTCCAACCCAATATAGTTTTTCTTATGTTCTTGCCATAGGGGTCCTTTCTGCCTTGAATTCCATTGAATGTCAATAGAGATTAAATGCATTCCATTACACATAATTGTTGTCTTTTGTGGGCTTGAGTAGAAAAAAATTGTGCCAGCTACTCAGGAAATTGCATAGCTCTTTCAATAGCTGTGTCTGTAATTATATACTGATGCCAGGTTACCACAGGAACAACTAATGGAAGCAACTATGTAACACCATGCAGACTACACACCTATATTTCAACTGAAGTGTATTAGTCTGGTTAATTATTTGGGGTTTTGTTGAGCTGAGTAAAATATAGCACCTGTATGTTTCAATTAATGCAGATTTCATCAAGGCTTTAATAATTTACTCCTTTCTAGGATTCTCACACCTGATGTTAAGAGTGTGAGGTATTGTAGTCTTATGTGCAATCTATTATATATGAGTGTTATAAAGCTTGATAAATATGAAGCTGCCTCTTATGAAAATGGCATTTTTCCAGCGGCAGAGATTACTTCAGAAGGCATTCTGAGCTTTTCAGTAAATTGGTTGCAAATCATTTTGATGTTTAGAGTGCTGGGTGTATGGATAGTGACAGATTCTGACAAGGCAGAAAGTGGTGTGGCATTATCAGTAGCCAGGAAATGGTCCCGAAAAGGAATGCTACAGTACTTTAATGTAAAAAATGCTGTGGAGTCTTTCATAATCTGTTCACAGGCAGCTTATAAACAGAAAGAGGTGAAATCAGCTGAAAAAAGCTATTCAGTAATAAGTATACACACATGTCTTTTGCTTCAAAGTACATTCAGGCATTCTGTCTGACAAGCAACACACGTATTTTGGAAAAAAAAAAAAAGAAAAAAAACCAACAAAAAACAACAGAGAAGCAGTGTTTCTGAAGTAACTCTAGAAAACTGAAGAAAAGTGGTTAAAATGAGCAGGGGTTTGAGTTAGGATGGATTCCCAGGAGGGGATCCATATTATATTGGGCCACCTGGTTGTCTTGTCTCAACACCCATGCATCCATTGAAGAGCATCACAATTTTGAGCTAATCCCCTGGACTGGTAGGTGGAACACCTGCCTGACTTGTATCCCATGTGCACGCAGCAGTAATCTTCCATATTTCTGGCCAATCTCTACTCGTGAAGTGAAATTTACCCTGGGCACCATGTCTTTTTAAACACAATACCAACACAGTAATACACCTGTTATCCCCATGTTCTGAAGAGAGATGCCTACTATGTAACACCATTCTGGTAAACATTCCTGACACCAGTCAGGAAAAAATTTCTAACCCTCCCATCTAGCATCTGGAGAAACAAACATTTTCCGAGTGTGAAGAAAAAATATAGTCTATGAAAGCTCCAAATGTATACATTTTATAGGCTGACATAAATGGCCAATCCATTAATTTTATAAAAATGACTGATGAAAAACACTTCATAGACTCTAAATAGTAGTATTTCACAGTGTTCACTTTCTAGAAGAGTAAAGATGGGAACTACTGGCAAGCTGTAAACACAGTTAAAAATGGGCAAACTATTCATTAAACTCATAAAAGAGCAAGATGCAGCCCACAATACACATGTATGCTGCATAGCACTGTCAAAAAAAAAACAACAACAAAACACCCAAAATAATGGATTTATGAAATGCTTGCATTTTCCAAGGAAGAGGTAACTGCTTGACTAATCAACTATATTTTTAGCAATTATATAGAGAACGACAAAAAAACCATAAGAGATTACAAAAACTCTCAGAAATAGTAAGCTGGTCTTTAGCTCTGACAGAAGTTTAGTGTGTAGATGAAGCCCCTGGGTGAGAAAGCGTGATTACTGTATCGAGTTCCTGTTAGTGCCTGTGCCCTCTGAGCTGCCCTGTGTCTGCAACTGACCCATGTACTGTCAGGATCATGCCTGTGCCAGCAACCATCTCCTTGGCACTTGTCCATAAAACATACATTTGCACCCATCACAGGAGCTTCTTCCTCACGAATGGATCAGCTGGTACCAGCATTGTTAGTACCCACCCTTGCTTACTGAGGAAGAAACCAAACATCAACAAGCATTTTAGGTAGCAAAGACTAATAAGGATGCCTGCTCACTGATTCATATAAAACTGCTGTTCCTGGGGGAACAAAGTATATAGTACCTGTCAGGTATTTTCCCTCACCAGATGAAATTAAGGATGAATTTTTTTTTATATATGTATGTGTGCATATATATGTTTTCTTATGGTAAATATTAGCAAAAAAAGTTGAAATAAAAATTAGAAAAATAATAAAAAAATAAAATTCATCAATAAGCTATATCTATGGAGTAAGTCTGGTACTAGCCATTATATAGGGTTCTTCCACTGGTCACCTGACTCAGTTATGAAAGTTGAGGGCTTACCTCCAGCATAACTGTGCCCTCTGACTCTTCTTGTAATAAGTAATTTTTTGGTACTGCCCTCTAATTACACCCCAATTTCATTCAATAACTATTGTTGAAATTCCCTCTTCAACCCACTTTTCTACCCTTTACCACCATCTTTCTAGCACTCATATTATACTTTCCATTTCTTATCTCAACAAAATACAAATAAAGCATACTAGGTATTTATGGAAAAAAATCCTTGATGATATGCAGATTTCTTATCCCTGTGTTATCTCTTTCCTTCACAAGCTTATCTGTTTGACATACCTCATAATGCAAATGCACTTGAGGAGTTTCTTCAGCTTTTTGCTGTAGCTTTCATATTTCCTCAGTAAACTTCAATTAGCTTATTTATTTAGCATAGTTCTGTTTGTGCTTACTGGAACTAACACTTAAGTTTATTACATGCTTCATAAATTACATATCATAAGAATTGTACCAATATTTTATTGACTTCTGTATCCTTCAATTGCTTCTGTCTTTTCAAGGCAAAACAAGACATTAACACAACAGGAAAGAAATATAGGAAAGGTGAGTTATTCTGCTTAACAGCAGTCTTCTTAACACTGTAACTTTTAGAAAGCCCCTTCAAAATTTTGATGGCCCCAAACTCATAAGAATCTGTTTTTATAATTGTGGTTGTCTTCAAATATATGAACAACTTCTTAATTCATGTTTAGGGGGAGAGGGAATGGAATTTAAAAATGAAATAAATCCACAGAGCTAATTACATACTGATAGTCTACTGACTATACTTTTTGATAGGCGCAGTAAGGGTACTATTTCTGTAGGCATGGACTTATGGTGGAATCAAATAGACTATTTCGGTTGGAACAGATCTACAACAATCATCTGGTCCAACTGTAGACACATTCTTGCAGCACATAACGGAATACTTAAGTGATACGGAACGTCCTTTCCACCAAGACTGTAGCTGTGCCATATGTCTTCCCCAGGAGTGAAGCTGGCTGCAGAGGTTCCTGCCCATACCCTCCTTCCCGTCGAAGAGGCTGTACATTTCCACCTCTGCATTTCATTTTACTGCCTGCAGGATGGGCTGTAAAACAGATCAGTGAAATATTCTGAGTTAAATCAAGGTTTTTTGGAGGTGGCTTTCCAAGTCAGATTCCTTGTTTGGCTTACCGTGCAACCCAACAGAGTTACATCAGTGCAACTGAGAGTGAATTACAGCAATGGGGCTGGAAACAAGCAGCAGGGAAAGAGGAAGGAGCTGTTGTAGCATAACTTTTATTTCTGACAGAAATATATCATGGAATGGCTTCCTTGCCCCAGGCATTTCAGGTCACAAACAGCCCAGCAGCCCAGACAGTGTGTGCTACACCAATGCTCAACACGTGAATTCTTGGTTCGCGGCAATGCAGTACTATTTCCTTCCTATACACACTAGTTTAGCCATCATAGGCACATTAAAAGGTAAAGGAAGTGGGGGTTTTTCAGTGCTTATGCTGTTATTTTTCAACTATGTAGTAGTATTAATTGAAATGCATTGAAATGCTGGTTTAACTTGTTGAGAAAATGAAGCTTTGTTCTATCTTTTGAAAAGCAACACTGAAGCTTTCATTCATCTGCTTTTCATCCAGTGTTCTTTTCTGGCCCCCTTTCTGCTTCCTGCCACACAATGCAATATTATTATGAAAACATTTAAAGTAATGACAACTATATTAAGAACACATCACTTCAGAAAAAAATTAACCATTTTTCTGTGTGTAGGCAAAAAAAAAAGAACAGAAATCAGCTTGAATTATGAAGGCCACACACAAACACCAGGCAAGTGTCACATGATCTCTGAAAATTATCTAATTGAGCCACAGCTGGAGACAGTCACACATAGCTGTAACACTCAGAGTGCCTATGACGCTGTTTCTTGCTCTCCACTCCCACACAGTTTTTGAGCTAAATTGCTAAAACAGGCATCTTACAGGATGTTGAACACTATGGCAAAAGATATGTACTTAGATATCAGCGCTGATATGCTAGCCCATCAAGGTATCCTCTGTACACTCCACAGAGGAACAGAGATATGCTTCTTCAGAAGCAGACTTGGCTAAATTAGGATCTTAATGTGTATGATTTAAATCTCTTTTTGGCAAAGACCTTTTTTCCTTTCCGTCAAAGACTCAAGGGAAACCGAACAACTAATGTAGAAACAGTCATTACCTTACTAAAGATAGACCTTGTTCCAGGAGCACACATAGGCATGCAGCTAATTTTAAGTACACCGGTAGCCACCAAAACATTTTAAATGCATTAAAGCATGTCTGACCATCTTGTTAGGTTGTGGCCAGTGAACCAAACTCAAGCACTAAGAAACTTGCAAGTTATTTTCTCTGGGCACCCAACCGACTTCAGGGAATGCAGCAGTAACACAGGCTTCTGCTTCTCTGTGTTCAGCTTGAAAACATGGTTGTGATGTCTGATCTCAGGCCAACAGAAGTTGATGGGAAGTTTATACTTTGAAGTAGACTTCTTATGGAGCAGCTCTTATATTTCTTGCCCAGCTATGGGCCAATAAAATGGCCAAGGAATGTAGGACAGCTCTCAAAAGCATTATAAAGAAAATAAAAAAATATATATAAACGAGAACTACAGAGTGAAAAAAAATCTGAGTGTTTGGGAAAATGGCTTTCAAGTTAAAATATTGTGCCACATATCTGACTTGGTGAAGTTTATAACTATTTACTACTGTATTAAAAATAGTGAGGATGTAGATTAACCACAACTGGTGTTGAATTGGTGCTAGGAACAATCTGATCAGATATTTAATATCATTGACCAAAAAGGATATGAACTACTATCCCTGTGTAATAGAATTATGTATCTCCACCATGAAATGGATGATTTTGAATTTTTAAGAGATAAGTCATGAGAAAAATTTTAAAAATGCTTTTTTGACAAGGAAAAAATGTCAGAAATTTCCTGTTATTAATATTTCAAATCCTTATACTATTTGTTACATGCACTAGCACACACAACTATAACTCAAGGCATAAAACACTTTCTTGCATAATGCAATATAATGAGTCTTTAAAGTAAGAATCAATCTGTTTGAATAGGAGGTACCAGATGTGTATTCACTAAGATGAAAGAAAGACTTTTCTCTCATCAGTGCATAGAAGATTTATGTTTGTAATTTCTTCTAGAGGATGGAGAAGAAATATTCATGAACAGAAGGCACACTGCAGTATGATCTAATGGATCAATTTAATGCTGAAAACCAAGAATTCCTGTGCTCATCTAGGCACTGCTGTAAGGTTTTGGACTTTTTTCCCCCAGTTCTGTCCCTCAGTCTCCTCAATTATAAATCCTGTGCACTCCAGAGCTTTTATGAGGAGGACTAATTAAATGTCAATATATAAGATGTATAAGTTAGGAGCTAAGGAATAATATTTTTTTCTTTATAATAATCTGGGATTCAGATTGCCAAAGAAGGACTGTCCAATACACATGGAGTGTGCTAAGTGAATACAGGGATCTTAATGTACCTGTAATAATTAATATTTAGGGGGATTATTCACCTACTTCATATTCATTGTAAAGTGTATATGCAAATTTATAACAAAAATAATAAATTATTAATGAATAATATGAAAAAATAAAATAAACACTTCAGAAACTGCTCCTTTCCTTGTGCATTCATCCATTGGATGCAAGGTAACGATACAGCAAACAATTTGTCTTTATTTCCTATCTATGTTTTAGTGACTTTCTATGAAATATGAGAGAGTAGGTCATATACCTTGTGTGAGAAGCAGGGCTGAATCTCTTCTTTCAGGTAGAGTTAAATCTAACCAAAAAGCTTTGTAACCCCTAGGACTCCAAGGTACAATAGGTTGAGGCTCCTTCCCTTTAGAAGCTTTTCCTCTTCACGTGGAATAAGTAAGTCAGCTTCCACTGGGAGGTTTGCACTTGACTTCAGTGAGGTCAGGAATTCAACCCAGTGTCCAGGCCATTACTGAAAATAATACTTTAGAGGGAAAGTCACTTATGTGGTTTCAATATATATATGGATGTGTAGTGTTTTGCAAAAAAATCCTTTCGCCCATCTTTCAGCAACAAAATGAGATACAAGCAGAATCTGAACTGAATTATCTCTTGCACTTAAACTGAAGGAAAACCTGACTTCTTACAAACACATCTTCAGAATGTAAAAGGTATGTCACAATGCCAGATCAATATCCTTGATTTAAATCTTTTGACAAGTAATTGACCCTCCCCCTCTTAACTCTCTACTTTGACTTCCCCCCACCTCTCCTGCCACATTTTAGAATTTGAAATTGAAAGCATAAATTATATGTTGTAGCTTGGAGCTAAAAAATGATTGTGTCTCTGAATGTTCTTTTAGAACCAGAGCCAGCCAAAACTAATTCAGCACAGTCTCGCTGAAGTGCTTGGAGCAGTCTGTCTAAACAGCACAGGCCTTCTTAATTTACCAAACGCTCACACTGCCTCCAATTAGGATGAAAGTGACTGTGCCATTGAAGAAAAAAGTAACTTGACTCTTTCAAGCAGCAGTTGAGAAAGTATGGAAACTTGAACAGATCAGGCTTTCAGCCTCAGGTCAGCTCCGTACCTTTGACCTTCTTGAGGGCCTAACAAAATGCTAGTGGGAACAGGAAATCTTTCCTGTTTGTATAGCTGCTGGATATCACACGCTGCATCTGCCCTTATGGAGACCGAGCTTTTATTCCATATCAAAGTCACAAGCCAGATCATTTCACTGGACTGACTCGTTGCAGTCTATTTGGGGTCCTCTCCCTGAGCAAGCCACAGGACATCTGAACTCTCCCATGCACTGCTTGAGCTATCATTGGCTCTTCAAAAATGGACAGTGGCAGAGATTTCATAGGAATGCGTAGGAAAACTTCTTGCGTGCAGGCATAAAAAGCTGTGTATCACAGAGATCTTTAGCAGGAGGAGACACTCTGGATTGGTGTTAACAGTTAGGGTTTTACTCACATGTATGATTCCCTTTTCATACTTCTAACAAAAATCTATGCAAGCAGAATTTCAATTTCAGATCTAGGGTGCTGGAACATGGTACTAATGCACAGACAGGAGGTGCTGGAATGACGATTGCTTGTGCTTGTTGGTTATAGCTACAGCCTTAATAGCGCATTGGATGAGTCAACAAAGTCAGAGTACTCAAATATAGAATTAGAGCCTGTACCATAAGTTGAATGTGAAAGCAGGAAAAAGTAAGGTTACTTTTTCTAACTTTGGTGTACTTGCCTTTGCAACTTTAATAATATTCTTTTGTTTGGAATACGAAAATAACTATGGCATATTATTTTCTGCAAGCTATGTAAACAACTTTGTCATGAGCAGCCACTTTATATTTGTAATCTGCCTGATTAATGGTTTCTTGGGCCACCAGTATATGAAAATCAAAGTAAAAATATTTTGTTCTTAAATTATCCCTGTTCTGCAGAAAAAAAAACCAAAACAAAACATTTGAGGTGGCTCACTTAAGTTATTAAGTGTGCAAATCAAAAAGTATTTAGAAAGAAATATGATTTTTTTTTTTTTGCATCATCAGAAGGATTTAACTTAAGTGTGAGATAAAAGCTTCTTTGGTATTTATTTAATATGATTTGATTTCCCTGCTGCTAAATTTAATTTTATATAATTGGAGAAGAGTAAGTAGATCTCAGAGATTCAAAACTGCAAAATAATACTAAAAAACTCATGAAATTTGTATGGATAATCACATTAATCTTGAATAATACAGTTTTTAAGAGTGCTGGTGGACCGAGGTAAGTGTTGAGAATACTACAGCCCCTATTGTGTTACCAGGTTTTTTCACAGGCTTGTTTATTTTTTGCATTCAATTTTCTTTCAAATACTTAAACAGTTGAAGCAAATGCCATCTATCAGGGAAACTGCAAAAATAGATATTTATGGTGATAATAATGCATAAAAATAATGAGGAGTAATTACTTTGTATTTCATCCACATACTCAAGAGCAATTCCATCAACAGACTTCTCTGTGCTTTATCAGATGTGTCTGCTTCCTCTCTCATATGTTCCCATGGAAGTAGGCTTGAATGAAAATGGAGAAAAGAAAGGATGCAATCTAAATCTTTACAAGAGAGTCAATTTAAAATATGGAAAGTTCACAAATCAATAGTATTAAAACAGTTATTGAATTTAAATATTAATAAGATGGGAGGAATTGATGGACTGGAACCAGAGCTACTTAAAGTGGAGCACATTACATAGCTAAACCATTAGCCTGAAATAGGAAATCTAATTTTCTTACAACTAATGTACCTACAAATTGGAAATACACTGTTGTGACTGTGATTCGTAAAAGTGGAGACTAACATCTTTCTTCCATTACACTTAACTCAGTGAGTGCCATGTGCAATTTATCTCTTCTTTTTGACACTGTGGTAAATTCAACAGTAGGCACAAAAGAACCTCCAAATAATCTACTGTCTGTGAATTGCATATCTTAAATACATACACAAAATTTAAATGAGGAGCCTGCCCCTGTACTGCTGAAATCAGGTTGGCTATAAATTACACAGTGAAATTCCTTTGACTTTCCTGTCACATCACTAGCCAAGTTACTATCCCAGAAAATATTCTGTCTTGTCATTCCCTTCAGTGGAATTGTAAAGGCTTCATGTCATTGCACTATGCCAATAAAGAACATTATTTAATTACAATTTGTGTGGGGCAAGACTTAAATTTTTACAATGACAATGAAGCAGATAAGAAGGTGTACATCAGAGAAATTTCACAAAGGTACTGTGAATGTGTATTTTCTATTGTTTAGTTCCATGACTTTGGATTCCTTAGGAAGTATTTTGGTGGGATTTTTTGTTGGTTGGTTGGTTGTTTTATTTAATTTTTCACAAACAACAAACTACAGAATACTCTTTCACCTTCTTTCAGGGCAGTATCGTGCACTAAGCTTATCTTTCAGCACACAAACAAAAGTTAGTTTTGTATATCATGAAATTAGCCTATGTCTATTAGAAGCTCATTTTAGAACAGACCTGTTCTAAAGAGTGCATTATGAGTGTGTACTGGTGTATGGTATATAGGTCTCAGGTATATGTGAATAGTTTTGGTGTTTATTTGACCATTAAAACATATTGTTGCACATGCAGTAAGATTTTCCCTGCGAGCTGCTGTACAGGATTTATTCTGCCTGATCTTGCAATATTTCTTTATGTTTATGAGGATGCATGCAGTGCCACAGTTACGTAAGCGTTTGAATGTCTGGCCTGAGAAAGTCCTTCACAACCTTAATTCACATCTGGACGAGGAAAAGACTTACCTCAGGATGAGTCACTCATCCGCATACAGGATGTGATAAAATTGCTTTTTCTTTGTTCTGTTATTTTTGTCCCTCTCACTGGGTTAATTAGTGTTGTAGGATCTACAGGCCATGAGCAAAATAACGCATGAAGGGCTGCAATGGGGTCCTGACCATTGCTTCCCAGGGATCAGAGAAACTCGGTTGCTGAGGCCAGCAACTCTGGTGCCAGCAGGATCAGCGGTGGAGGGCTCCAGCAAGGAGCATAGAGGTTTCCTGAACCAGGGCAACCTGAAGGGAAGTCAAGAGAGTTGCCAGGAGCCCACAGCCTGTCCCACAGTAGCTGAAGAGACTTGGGTGGGGCCAGGAGCAACGGCAACAATACCCCCCCTCCCCCATAAAAGAAGCCCCTGGGAAGCACTCACAACCAGGGTAGGCAAGTAGTGCACAGCACGTCAGCAACAGCAGTTTGCATGTCAGTTTGCATGGCAGCTTGCATGGCAGTTCATGTGGAAGGGCATGTAGGAAGGCTGCTGAAGCTCTGCCAGCTCAGCCAGGGAGCAATGGTATCCACCTGGCAGAAAGCCATGGTCTGTCTGAGCTCAGCACCCACCGTGACTGATACAGCTGCTCTGGTGGGAACATGCTGCCACCCTGGTGCTGGGCTGCAGGGCGTGCCTTGCTCTTCTGCCCATACAGGATGGCAGCAGTGGGCACACCTGTGGGAGGTACACCCAGGTAGAGGAACTCTTCCACTTAGTGAAAGAGCTGGAGGAAATGAGTAGGTTGAGGAGTATCAGGGAGTGCAAGAGAGAGAGAGATAGAGAGATTTGGATATTAGGAAAGATTTCTTCACTGAAAGGGTGGTCAAGCATTGGAACAGGCTGCCCAGGGAAGTAATGGAAGGAAGTCAGCACTCCTGGAGGTATTTAAAAAATGTGTAGATGTGATGCTTAGGGACATGGTTTAGTAGTGGGCTTGTCAGTGCTAGATTAACGATTGGACTTGATGATCTGAAAGGTCTTTTCCAACCTAAACAATTCCGTGATTCTATGATTCTTTTTTCTCTCCTTTGGGCACATACACAAGATCAGAATCTCACCTGAAATGGTATAGTGCTCTATTTACCCATAGCAGTATTGTCAGGGTTGCCTTCCCCTTACAGCAGAAAGGCAGTACCCTTGCTGGTGTTTGGCTTTTTCATTCTGTGAAGCCTGAGGTCTGATGAAAGTCTTTGATGATGTTTACACTGGAGATGGAGTCTTATCTACACTGACATGCTAGACATTCAGTTTTCTTTTTCCATTAAATTACACATAGTTTCTCATGTTTGCTAGAAGCACATACTAGTACCAAGCAAGGACAGCTATATTTCAAACTGCGTTGGCTGATAGGTTCAACACTGTGAACTTTTCTTTTCCTGTGTACTTGAATCTTTCTGTGATCATTTCTCTTTAATTTTTCATCATGACCCATTGACTCCTGTCGTTATTATCTGAAGACAAACTCCCTGGTGTGCCTAAATCTATGCTGTTTAAGTTTTGCTGGTTTTTGCATTGTAAAACCAAGACAGATTTTCCTCATTAATGCTTTTGGTATTTGCATTATCAGATTCTTTGGGGGTTTTTTTGTTTGTTGTTTTGGATGTATGTTTGAATTTTAACATATGGAAGGAGGTAAGGGGGGAAAAATGTGTGAAGTAATGAATGCTTATATCCAAAACCTAAAGTCAGAATGAATATTGCTGTCATTTGACTATACAATAATGCAGCAGGTGACAAGACTAATATTAATCAGCCTACAACTAGAATAGTCCACACTCATAAATAAACCACTTTGAAAGACAAATGAAATGAACACACAGACTATGACGGATACATGCTCATCAGAAAACTAGTATAGATGGAATGTTTTGAGAAGTTAACAGTAGGGAAGAAAGTAAAAAAATGTTGAATTAGAAGACTGGAAAATCATCCAGAATATTCATGAATCTGGACAGGGATTCAAAAAAATCTCTGAAGTTTCAATTTTAAAATTACTGTTCATGGTGGATATAGAACGCCACTTGTGGCTCCTGTGAAACTATCAGTCATTGTTGGATAATTAATTTATAAAAGCTGGCTGTAATGATGGTTCCAAAACTGACATTCAGTTAGGCAGTCCCTTCAGTGGAGTAGCAAACAGGCTTCAGTCTTACAAGGTCCATTTACTCCACTGATAATCTGGCCTGTTTCCTTTAAGAGATAGAAAAGATAAGAAGAGCTCTGAAAATGCAATTAGATGTGTATCATGGGAACTAAAATGTGACAACTTTACTTCCTGACACACTTTAGAAATCGGAATGACAACAACAGAGACAAAAGCGGAGGGGCAATAAAACTATAAGGCTGAGTGGATGAAACCCTGGACTTCTCTGATTGTACGCTGTGGTGGGTTGGCCTTGGCTGGACACCAAGTGCCCATCAGGCTGCTCTATCACTCCCCTCCTCAGCAGGATTGGGTGCGAGGCAGTAAATAACATGAACAAAGCTTGTGGGTCAAGATAAAGGCAGTCTAATGAACGAAAAGAAAAGGCCATGCATGGAAACAAAGGAAAGCAAAAGATTTATTCTCTGTTCTCATCAGCAGCTGATGTTCAGCCATTTCCTGGTAAACAGGGCTTCAGTATGTGTAGCAGTTGCTCCAGAAAACAAACATCATAGATAATGAATGTCCTACTTCCTCCTCCTTTCTCTTAGCTTTTATTGCTGAGCAGATGTGGTATGGTATGGAATATCCCTTTGGTTAGTTTGGGTCAGCTGTCCTGCCTATGTCCCCTACCAAGATCTGGCCCACCCCCATCCTACTGGTGAGCAGGGGAAGGTTGGAGAGATAGACTTGCTCAGCGGTCAAAACACTGGTGTATCATCAACACCTTTCTAGGTACCAGTAAAAAGCACAACTCCATGAAGGCTGCTGTGGGGAAAATTAACTCCATTTCAGCCAGACCCAATATACACACCATGGATGTTTTATGCTTTATGCATGGGTGAATTCCCTAAACTTCAGATGCCTGCAGGTTCCTTTCAAGAAGCATCATGAAATAATGCTATTTTTTCTACCCTGTGGAACCCATTTGAGTTGGAAGCCATGCAACTTTAGAGTGGATGCTGTGGAAAGCACTCCTTGTTTAAAATGGAAGAGCATCCATCAAGCCTGGGAAGGGAAGAAACTGCTTGTTGTCCAGCTGTGCCTGTCAAAAAAGAAGCATGAATTACACAGCCTGGTTTAGTCTCAAGTTAAGGCTTTGTATTTAGTGTCTCAGCAATAGACACACTTCACTTCTTAAGACAGCATGCTGTGGGAAGAAAGAATCTAAACATTTATAGTTCATAAGTGCAGCGATGATTTCAGGCTTAAATATCAAAGGACAGATCAAAAACCAGAAAATATAAGCAAACGAGCTCAGTCCAGCCATGGCTGCCTGAGATGAGCCAGATCATGACAGCTCTGAGAGAACGGGGACTGATTCCTCTCAAGAGAAAACAGGCACACAAGCAGTGACTGTAACATGGTTGTGGCTCTTGGGATTTGTGCTTGGCAGAATCACACACACACACACACACAGAGAGATACAGAGCAACTGCCCTGCTGCTGCAGAAGACAGCTTTCCGCTAATATGGTCCTCTGGGCCCAGCTGTATCAGCTTTGTTATGTGACTGATTAAATGGGGCCACATATTAATTGCATCTCTCATGTGTCTAACATCATCCATGGAAATATGGCTGCTACAGTGAGTGCAAGTGCATATGTTAATATCTTCAGCAAAGATCTCATCAGCCAGCACAAGAATCACTAAAGTAACTACAGGATAAAGTGTTATTTACTTGATTTGTGGAAGCTCATACTTTTAATGTCTCGAGTCTTTGGTGCCACCCACATGACAACTCAAATGACAGTCATGCCATATGAGTCAGGGAGACAAAAGTACGCCTCTGGTACCAGAATGATTTTAATTACAATAGAGAATCTGTAATAAGCCCTGCTGATCTTTGTTGTTTTGTCTGTAGCAGAGTGATTAGTGACATCGGTAGGGTTAGACAAAAGTGTAGCCAAAAGTAATTAATTTTGTTTTGCCAGTTGTGGGGAATTTTAACCTTAACATCAGAGTGTGCCTGTGTCACTGCTGATGCATGCCATGGTAATGAAGGGTAAAGAAAAGCTGGGGAGAGGGAAGGAATTAATGACAAAATTAGTGTTACAGAAAACCAGATCAGACAGACTGTAGGCATTTCAGTCCTGTTGATCTTACTTCAGAGTATTGATTATTTGCAAGCAGCAAGACAAAAACTGCTGAAGGTTGAAAGTCAGTTGAATAGGGAATAGGTTATTTATCATGTTAGTGAAGAATTCTTCTATTTACTTTTTCAGCTTTCCATTATTATAGCAACTATCCTTTTTATTTATAAGAGGCTGAAGATATCTGTGTTGTAGCATAATTGGTTCTGGCTGTTAGCCACCTGACAATGTTAATTATTGATTGTCTGTGCATTGGTCCTGTGAGAGAATCCAATGTCTATACAAATTAGTTGGAAGCAACTGTCTCATAAAATAGTCAGAATATATCCTTTATACCTTCCTAAACAGAAATGTGATAGATTATTGGCTTTTTGAGGGAAAGGGCAAAGTACAGTACTAACTGCTATTCATGAGTGACAAGGCTTCTTCACTGCTGAACTCAATTCAAATCAAAAGGTACAAACATTAAGGAATTGAATTCACAGGTGAGTCTGAAGAATACTAATTATTTTCAAACCCATCCCACTTCAAAAAATTGCTGGTGCTAAGTGGATTATTTCAGGTTTTGAAGGACTGGGATTATCATATTCCTGGTGTTTAACTTCAAAATGCATTCTTCTCATGACATTTTGAAATAAAGATTTTTTATATATTTATGTATATTTATTATATATATAAATAATATTTATATATTTATGCCTTCAGATACAAAATTTGACTTTCTATCTGCAATCTCACAAAACCTAAGAAACTCGTTTGTGAAGTATTCAAACATTGAATACTTACAGAACATTTGGAAGTAGCAAGTTATGACTTCACTAAACCGACAAAGTTCCCATGAAAGCAGACAAAAACTTCCATAGGATGAACAGTATTATCAGATCCAGATATTGCCACATTAGTACACTGAAGCACAGATGTAAATACTTGTTTGGCTAATCTTTAATTAAAAGCATTTTAAAATACCACTTTTTTCTTCATTAATTTACCCTTGGTGAATCACCAGACATAAATGAAGTAATAGAGACAAGCTCTTAGCCTTGGTGGCGAAGCAAACTTCAAAGAGGTGGAGAAATCCCTGTTTAGCAAGGCCTGTTGACACATCATTTTACTCTGCCTGCAGAAGTTTCTGTTCTCACTCCCCTACCAGCTCTGTCACTGTCCCTTCACACATAGGTTACCACCACTAGAAATCAGCTGCTCATCTGAACCTTCCCTGCTAAGCTTCAGTTCAAATGGAGCTGGGAAGTTTAAAATGCTGGCGACTGGAGGCAGGCTGGAACAAGACAGTATTTTTTTGCCTGCACAGCTGCAGTCAGAGGGGGATGTGTGAACAAGCCTTAAGGCTCCACAGCTGTTTCCCAGAGTTATAGTAGCATGGTCTTCTCCAGCTAATGCAGATTGCTACCATTGCACAAGAGAAACAGTGGGTGAGAAGGCAATAGTGTGTCTAGCAGGACGCCCTTTGATCCTCCCTCTCACTGATTCCCATTAAATCCTTCAGTTCCCCCTGAGCAAGGGCTTTATGCTAGATCCACTGTGCAGGGACCATCCAATAATTCCGAAGTCAAGGCAGAGCTTATGAACTACCTATGAAAAAGCTATAAACTTAGGAAAGTATTTTCTTGTTGAATAATACAATTGCTGAGGTACAAATCTTCATGAGTTTCTCACAGATACTCCAATACTGTTGTTCTTCAGTTCTGTTGTAAGAAATGTGTCTCAGGCTTACAGGCAGAACCTTGAAAACATGACCCAAATGCTCTAAAATCAGATACTTAAGAGAAATTACCACAACTAATTACAATACCGCTTTTAAATGATCTTACAATTTTGTATTGATAGCAGCTATGATACTTCAAAGTATAGAGTTTGCAATATTTTAATAATAACAAAGTGACCGCAGCTACTTTAGTTTTCTGCCTTAGTTTAATCTGGAACTAAATTCCTAACAAGGGAAATCCCCAACATTAACATTATGTTGAATAGTAGTAATTTCTTTTGGAGAAAAAAGCATAAAACTCACCTCTAGTCTCAATTTGTGTCTGTCTGGATATTCTTAGTGAAATCAGTGAAATTATGCTGAGATAAAATGAGAAGAAAATCAGCCTTTCTGAATAAATGTAATAAAATCCAGTGCATGTAAAGATGTTGGTAGCTTTCAGAATAGTGGCTGGGATGCCTGGGGAGAGGTTAAATATGTTGAGTAGTGTTCAGATATTCATTTATGTTATTGATGTGCAAGTTTCTCTTTCCACCACTATTAGTCTTATTTTTTATCTTTGGTCTTTAGTTTTACTAGATCTTGGTTTTGACTATAGCATATGCTGGTGTATATTAAAAACAAAATCATTTCATTCTACAAAATATACAGCTAGGTAAAAGAAAGAAAATCATAGAAATATCATGGAACTATCTGGGATTTTGGGTGGGTGGTGTTTGCTTCCTGTGTCCTGCCCCACCCCCCACCCCCCCCACCCCCCCCTTTGAGATTTTCCAGAAAAATGCAGCTTGAAATGGTTGATAGAAGAGTATGGATAAGTTTAAATGCTTAGCTGACTCTAGGCACTAAAATCTTGAAACTTTTGCTGCAATCAGGTCAGTGTTCCAGTACTGTTTTGTGAAAAAACTTGCAACCACACTGAGCAGAGTGATGAAGCAAGTGATACTTGCCTATTTTTAATATTGACTCAGCTCTCTCTTTTTGGGGTGGACAGTACTTTACAGGCTTTCTGGTCAAACTGAGTGATTTGCCATTATATTAAAATACTTTCTCATATGGCAGATGGAAATCAAAGGAAGATTAACAACAGGATAGAAATGCATTTTAGAAAGAAAGCACAAGCTTTCAATACATACATTTGTTATGCCCATTAAAATTCCATCTTTTGTCACTTGGCATTTACCTTCATCAGCTCCAATTCTTCTTTAATATGGATAGCTCAGTCCAATTATCTAAATATAGTCAGTTACCTACACTCCTACTTAAAGGTACCCTGTGGTTTCTGAGACATCTGCACAGACACCATTTGAGATAAAGATCCACAGGAGATTCATGACCCTTTGGACTGGAAGCTGAAGGCTTGGAGAAATACTGAGGGTGTCTGAATGCCTCATTGAGGTTTGAAAGTTTCTAAAAAATTTACTGTCAAGCAGAAGATTTTAAAAATTAACTCTCACTTCAAAGTAAATATATCTGTACATGGGCCTGAATGTAATTTCTTAATAATTTCTTTGCTTTATAACTCCAATGAAATAAGACTTGCACTTTTTTCACAAACTGCAAGTAGGATTATACTCACAATTTCTGACAAGACACATAGCAAGATAATGTAGGAAAAACAATCTCTAGCACAAAAGGAATATGAATAAAGCTAATTATAAACAAGCTGAATCCTGTGTTTCAGAGTCATTTTTAACAATGTCTAACCTTTTCCAAGCTCATCACAAAATTTTCTGAAAATGTTATAGAATAAAAGCAAACAATTTGCTCCTGCTGTCAAGACTTCTGACTCAGTTGTCTGAGAAAAAAGTTAGAGTAAATAGCATTGCTTGAGGTCATTTAAGGATCCTGAGAGGTAGCTGCCAGGCATATTGCTGTATCAATGAACTTTCTACAAAGAAGCAACGTTCACTGCAAATAGGTAAAACATTTGATAACACAATGGCTGTGTTCCTGACTGTGAAGTTCACAGAAGGGTCTCATTAATACAGGAGTAAGCCTGTTTTGAGACCTTATCCTCTGTGCTGGTTTTGGCTTGGTTAGACTTAATTTTCTTCGCAGAAGCTAGTATGGAGCTATGTGGTGGATTTGTTTTGCAAACAATGTTGATAATTCAGGGATGTTTTAGTTATTGCTGAGCAGTGCTTACGCACGTCAAGGCCTTTTCTGCTCCTCACACTGCCCTACCAGCGGGTAAGCTGAGGGTCCACAAAAAGTTGGGAGGAGACACAGCCAGGACGGCTGATCCCAACTGGCCAAAGGGATATTCCATACCATATGATGTCATGCTCAGTATATAAACTAGGGGGAAAGTTGGTCAGGGGCTGCTGCCTGGGGACTGGCTGGACATCAGTTGGTTGGTGATGAGCAATTGTTTTTCTTGGGGTCTACTTGCCTCTCTTTTTTTTTGTTATTTTCCTTTTTATGACAGTATTATTATTATTTTCTTTCAATTTCAATTATTAAACTGTTCTTATCCCAACCCACAAATTTTCTTACTTTTACCCTTCCATTTCTCTTCCCTCCCATCCTGCTGGGGGAGGGCGGGCAATGAGTGAGCGGTGGTGTGGTGCTTAGTGGCTGTCTGGAACTAACTCACAACATCCCCCCTAGCTGCGTTCCCCCACAGGATGACTGTCCCTTTGAGCTTTGTAATGGAGTATTTTTCTGTGAAGTTGATAGTGAGGTAGCATCTGTCTTGGAGGATCAATGTGTATCCTTAACAGCTCTGGAAGAGAAGAAAAGACTAAGGTGATTTTTCGTTCCCACAAGCTAAGGTACTGTGCCAACTTATACTGTCATTTTATCTTTGCTTGTTACTTTAACTGTTTGAGGATCAGAACTGTAGCTGTTACAAAACTGTCACCAGGATGTTGGATCACATGGGTGAAAAAAACAGTTTACATTCTCTAAATCTAAATCCCAGCTAAAGTCAGTCAAATGGAGGAAAATTTAGCACTGAAATACTCCATTTTTATAGCAGTGTCTCCAGTTAATGATGGCAATGGTGGATCAGGCTCACAAGACCAAAACATCTGGGAGAATGGAGATGTAAGAGTTTCAGACAGATGAATACAGCAGGCAGCTTACTGCTGTTACGAGTTACTACTGTCTAGCTGCTGAGCTCTAGTAAGTCATACTCCCAATGTGGACTGAGAGAGAAATCTCATTAACATAAACCACCATGATGGAAGGAAAAAGGGGGAAACTTCAGAAGGATCTATGAATTTTTTGAGATGTATCTTTTTAATTCTAACTTCAGCATTCATTTAGTTTGATTTTATTATGCTTTTAATGGATCCTGAAATAACACAATTCCCTATATCCTAGTCTGTTAATGTTTTGCTTTAAACATATGCATATCTGCACAAGGAAATTTCTACATTATTTGCAGTACTCAGTCTCTAAAAAACTTTGAATTTGAGCCTTGTAGTAAATTAATGGACATTTATGTAGCAATTGCTATTTTCCTTAGTAAGGTAAACAATGCAAAAATCAAGCCCTCTCAGTGTACTATTGGCAAAGGATGGGAGGTAGGAAGTAAGAAGAAATACAGGGATTGATAAGATTGGCCAAATCACAGGTAGAAAAGATTCTGAAAGGATGTATTTTGGGAATACTGAAAAAAAGAGATGGGGTGCTTGGTCAATTTTGCTGGTATGAATAATAGAATTTAAGAACATGGAGATGAATGTGTGTAATTTTCTTTTTTATTCTTGGTAACATACACCAACAGAACGCGAATGAGAAATTTAACCAGTGAGCTCTTAATTCAGCAATCTTGTCAGGCTTTGTAGAAAAACTCTTCCAATCGTCCTCAGATTAATTCTTTCTGAGCTTGTTTTACCTCCCTTATGACATTTATGGAGACTTTTCAGCTTGTATAAATTCTTCAGATTTTCATGGCGGGAAAAAACACATTTAGAGCAGCTTTAATACTATCAGCAAAATCATCCCCTGTCTTTTCTTCAGTCATCACTGAATGATGTCTCAATGTCATCACTGAGTGAACAGACATTCCATTTAAGCTTTCTATTTTGAAGAATTAAATACAATCTTTTTAAATAAAGTATTTTTCCTCTTAAGAAAATTTGAAATGACCCCTTTTTTTCTTTTAACTTACACTTATTTACATAAGGATGTTTTCTGATGGTAGTAGTCTTCATAGAGTGCAGATGATGTTGTTTGTATGCTGTGAACTCACAGTTAGCTCTGACACTTAACATAGCTGTCTCGGCCATGGCATGGCCTAGTAGAGAGTACAGCCAGTATTAGAGCGTATAGTCAGAAATAATGTTCAAATGGTTCCTAATTATTGTCAGTTAATGTGTTTTATAAAGATTTAAACTAGTAAAACTACATTTCTGAATATTTAAATGCTTTGATAGTCTTTAAAATCAAAGTAGTTTTATCACTTTCTTCGAAGTTTTATATGTTTTCCATGAATTCATTGATGCAGTCAAGTGTATTTCAGACACAGTGATTTCTTCACAAGACAAGTTCAAATTTGAATGAAAAAATCAAACTAGGCCATAAAAATCTAAGTTTAATGAAGTAACTAGCATACAAAACCTAACAGCTGGTATTACTGCTCCCAAAATCCTGTATTTCCTTAGGAGTTCAGTTTTGCACGAGTTTTCTTAACACTTTTGTTTTGCTCAAATGATGTTAAAATGAACTTTCTGTTGACTAACGAGCACTGGAGTTTTATATGGGGCAGCTAGCAAATCCAGTCCAGGGAATTGTATCTTGACTCTGTAAGATGTAGTGCATACTCTTCAAGTAAATTATGAAGTGGAGGGATTAGCCTGATGATCAATTAGGTCTTTTACTAGACTTCTTTTTTCTGAATAGCATGATATATAAGATGTGCATAATAAAAGACACCATACCCACAGAAATTATTACATTGCATTAATCTTATAGTGGTTTTCATTAAAAATAATAATTTTAAATAATCCTTAAATATGACAAAGTCGTTCTATAACCCTATTCTACTCAATATTAGTTCATATGCATAATTGTATTGGTATGTTACCACAATTATTTCAAAACTTGCTTATTTGTAAAAATAAATCAATATAAAGCAGAGCAATTCCAGCTAATGTTTGTATCTGAAATGCTTTATTTATCTGGAATTTTCAAAGACTGAAGATTAATTAGGCTCTTTCACTTATTCAGTTTCAGTGGGAATTTAACATCTAAATCCCCTTGGCTTCTTTGGAAAGCCTACCTAATATGCTTCACATGGTTGCTTTGCATAGCTATGAATGTATAATACTTTGCTTAAATGTCACTGGAAATACTACTGATAGAAAATAAAGAGCTTCTGGTACAATAAAACGTGTACTTCCTGCAGACAATATTGCTTGCTCTTTCAGTGGTATCAGTTGTATTGGAAGTTCACTGTCCCATGATAACTATAAAAGATACATGTCACATCAGATGATGAAAAAAATTCATCTTTGGTTAAGAGCCATTTGGTGATCAACATGCCACTTGTTCTCGAAACTGAGTTTAACTAGAATTTAAATGGTGTGTGGCCTCTTGTTAACTCTTCATACAACTGGGAGAAATGGAATGGGTCAGGAAAAAAAGATGGCTTTTATTCAAATATTGGAGAGAGAAAACTGCTGCAAAGCTCAGATGGGCTGAGCTACTCAGTCTTATGCAGCCAAGTGACCTCGTGTTGCTATCATCTGCCCACTGCAGTCAGTTCCACCAGTGACCAACAGATGTTTGTAAATGAGACAATGGAACTAAGACAAAACAAAATTTTCTTAATCTCATTAATTATTTTTTCAGATTTTTTGTCAGTACCACAATTTATCTATTGTCTTCGAAATACAGCAGGTATCAGACAAAAGCAGGTGTAAAAGTTCTGCAACACTTGCAAGGGTTCTGTTAATTTTCATTATAGAAGATGCCATAAGGGAGAAACCCTCATGTATCACCAACAGCAGATTGCAAGATTCAGAAATCAAATTCACTATATGCAGATAACTTTCAAAAGATATACAAAGATATACAAAAGATAACTTACAGCATGCTACCTCTTTCATTTCAGTACATCCATTTGTACTGAAAGCCATGAGAAATATTTAATGATTTTGCTCTCTTCCATAAAATAACTAAAACAATAAAGGACAAAGGTAGATTTGTTAGATGGACTTCTCAATGTAAAAAGATTTTGCGAAAATAGTCAGTCCTGCTTACTTGAGCAAAAATAGAAGTTGGAATAAAGTTTACTGGATTGGGGACAGAATTTGGACTTATTAAAAAAGTATGTCTAGGGAGATCTGTAACATTTTTTTAAAAAGGTGGACTCAAGAAATGAATTTTAACATTAAAACAGGGGGAAAAGAGGTAGCAAACATTCCCTTGGGCTGGTGGATTTCATAATATGCACAACTGGATAAGACTAAAATATCCTTGTTTGATAAGGACCTGAAAAAAATGAAGATGGTTGAAAACCGTATCTTGATCCTGTTCATCAGGTTTGGATTATAGCTGCCATTCTACGGTTTGCTACTGTAGGATAAGTAGTTGTCAGGCTATAGATTATATAGACCCCTCAGTGCTGAGGAATACAGGAAACAGAAAACAAAAATAAGTTAATTTAAAATGGCTTCTTAATCAACAGTTACACAAAATTCCTCTCTGCCACTTATGAAAAGAAAAGCAAACCACAATCTGAAAAAAAGACGTGGCAGACAGCATACAGCACAAGACATAGCAGAGAACAGCTTTGGTAGGTATTCATGTATGGATACAAGCTCTTTAACCCAAGCATTCTGTGCTGTTGAGGTTATGAGGATACTATCTTATCATTTAGAGGATTGTATTGTCTACTTGCAAGTTATTATGATGTCGTCTTCCTGCTAGAAGGCAGTGACTGGTTCAGGTGGATCCCTATGCGTGGAGGGAGCCATCTGGGGAGAGCTAGGCTGACTCTGAGCAGAGAGGTTATCAGATGACTGTAGAATAAAGATTGAGATTTCTGCAAGGAAAGAACCTGAGGAACTGCAGAAACTGAAAGACCACTGGAGGAAATCAGGAAGCAAATAAAGCCAGGCTTTGGGCATATAGGTTCCTTCCTAGTGATCAGGTTTCTGTGTTCAGAGGAGTGCAGATGTGTGCAAATCCATGTGTGATTAGAATGAAAGGACAGAATAGCAAGAATAACATTAAGCAGGAAGATAAGTAGCTGTTAATAAACCACCTTTTTTTTTGTTAGTATTTCTATTCTGTTTTACCCAGTTACTTTGAGATTAGTTTTATTGTTAAAATTTACGTATTCTTATTTAAATTTTATATAGACCTTCCTTTTGTATTTAAAATCTGCTGAGTCTTTGTGTAGCTAGGAGGTTTAATTTCCTCCTTGGATATAACTGACTTGGAATGTCTCTTAAGTATCTGTCTTCTTAGCAATTAAAACACACTTTACTAATAATCAAGTGGCACTTTGTTCTCCTTTTTCAAGTGTTTTCATTTTTTCAGCCTGCGCTGGCTGTTCTTTACAGTCTCCTCAATACTAGTGTAAATCTAAAATCCCACTAAATAATAGACCTTGGATGAATACTGTTTTGATGGTATTTTATCACCAAAGTACTGGATTGAGTTGTGGACCCCATTGCCAGTGTCATAATGTAACACTACAGAAATTAATAGGGGGAAGAGATGTTGGTAAAAATGCTCATAAATCTTAAAAAAAAAAAAAAAATCATTAATTTCACCTAAAGAATCATAAAAGAATTATAATATCTTTTACATTTATTCCTGTTTTCTTAGTCAATCAAACATTCACTTCAGGAAAATAGTTAAACAGGCTATTAAAGATGTTTGAGTAGCTAGAGGTATGTTTAAGCCTCTTACGGAATTTGAAAATAGTGCCTGGGAACTCAGCTCAGTTATTGTTGCAGATCCATGTGGCAGTCAAGATGTACTGTCGAGCACTTCCATCAATCCACTTGCAAAAGGCTGAGCTCCTCTGACTTAATTAATTTTTCTTATTCATTTGATATCATAGTAGAAAATCAGGCAAAAGATGAACCTTGAAGCACTCAGCACCTAAGATATTTCAGTCAGTTTTATTGTGACCTCTCTTTTGATATTTTTAAATATAGCAAGTGAAGTCATTCTTTCAAAGATGACTGCCTGAGAACTGGTCCTTCATGTATAGTTAAGAGCTATTAAAATACCTTGGAATGGTTTATGTTTCTTGCTGCATTTTACTGTAACAATAGTTAATGGTCTTCAATGGTCTTCAAGTGTATTGTTGGGGTGTGTGTGTTGGTTTGCTTTTTTGTTGTGGGTTGTTTTTTTTTTTCTTTTTTCTCCCCTCTGTGCTCTTTGGATCCGTGTTATTTTCCCTCTTTGTCTATCATTGGTGTGCTGGTAAGCACTTCAAACATTTTGCAGTACCTTGGAGAATGGATATGCTTTTTTAGCTGCTCCAAGTAGTATAGACTTTTCACAACTGAGTTCAAGTAAGATATAAAAAGATCCTGAGGAACCCTTACTAAGGTTCAGAACTAAGGAAAGCAACAGAGTACCTAGAGAAAGAAACCTCTGGAGTTTGTGTGTTCGTTTTGTTTGTTCTTCTTTCACTGAGAGACACAATGTTCAGAAACAAGACTTTCAATGTGCTTGATTAAAAAGATAGTTACTTGTCAGTCTGGAAATAGAGCCAAAGGATGGAAATAAAGTTTTAAATTGCTCAGTACAGAGAAAATCTGTATAGCAATTTCATAATAGCAAACCTAGAGCTGATTAAATCTGCCGGACCAATAGTCCTGGAAGTGAGTGTCTTCCATTAGTCTCACGTCCATTCTGAGCTTGAGAAGAACCACCAGCCACTTTGCATCTGAGGCTTAACACTCTCAGCCCCACTGGTTATGTGAAAGAATGTCAGCCTTAGTGGTATATAATATAGTCAGGTCTGCAGTTATTGTATCTTTAATCTTTATTCTGATGAAATACTTTCATACAGAGTCCTCTAAAGGGGATGACATATGGCTTGGGCGTAGGAGGAACCTAATGATATTAGATGCTTTCCACATTGGAGCAGACCATTGGTAACATGCAGTGTGCAGGAGCTCAGATCTGTCCATCCCTCTGCCTTCAACTCTTCCTTTTGTCACTTTTGCTTCCTACTGTCTTTTATGTGCTCCTTTCTCCCCATGCATGGAATAGCAACTATCTAACGTTTATTAGGCAACACCTAGTGTTCTTGCAAATTTCTTATGGCAGCAGAGGCATGGCTTTTTTAACCAACCCAAACTCAGGTTTTCTGGCTCTTAGGATATGTCAGCACTGTGCAGTGCAGCATCCCATACTGTGATAGAAATGTTGGATGCATTGAAGTGAAAGTGATGCAACTGAGTAAGGACAGCTATCTTGCTTCCAATCTGCTGTGTGAACATGCCTGCTCACTTACATCTAACTTGAGAAATGTTACCCATGGTTCTTGCATTGTAGGCTTATTTTGATAGTCACTCAGCTTTGAGTCGACTATTGAGATAAAACACACCTGCAGAAGCAGTGCTTTGATTCTCCCCAAAAAGAGAACCAGAACCTGCAGTTTAAAAGATGAAAGCTTGTATCACTCTTAAAGGCCTTACTAGCATGCTTTATCCTTGAACTTTCTCTCCTATCATTTTTGGTTTAAATTAATTACTACTAGAGAACTTAAGGTAATAGTCCTTTCAGATAAAGAAATTTGTGTGGTAAAATGTGAAAGACCATCTGGAGTTTAGACTGAGTGATATTAAAAGACTGATTAATGGTGTAGTGTTTAAAACTGAAGAAGAAAATCTCAAGCCAAGCCACTAGTCAAATATAATCCATTACACGAACAGACATTCCAACGCTTCAGGGAGATCTTTGTCTTTCCCATTTCTCTACATCTAGCTCTTTTAATTTGTGTTTTGTAGCTATCTATCTTCAGCTTAAAACTCTTTTGTTGTCCATTCCAAATCTTATCCTCTCAGCTCCTTTCTCTTGTTACATAAACATCAGTAACTGTCCCTTCTAGCTACTTTTGAACTGGCCACTAGGTTGAGGTGCATGATCTAATTTTAATCACTTACAGAGCAACACAAAGTAAAATAGCAGCCACTGGGAGGGAAAAAAAAAATGGAAAGAAAAAACTCATCCCAAATTAAACAGCTCAACAGGCAAAACCAATGAAATTGCCTTCTAAAATCCTGTCTCTATTGCTCCTGTAGGTAACATTAATCTCTGAACATTTTGGATTGTTTTCAGGCAGCAATCAAAAGAATGGAAGAAATTTTCTAGTAGTTATGGGCTCTTAATTAACTGCTACAGAAAATTTTGCAGCACTGAGAGCATCATCAAGAAATTAACAATTGATGTGTGGCTATTCTGCTCTGCTGTACTTGTTAATATTCATTAATGGCCATTTCAAAATTATGAAACAAGACAAGTGGGAAAGAATGAAAATAAAGAAGTGATAAAGCTGTAGAAGAAAATATGTAGTAGAGGAAAAAATGTAGTGGAGGGAAAGGGATAGCTGTAGAATTGAAACTAAAATAATGGAAGAAGAAAAAGAATAGATCAACAAAGTGGAAAAGGTTTGTAAAAGCATTAAATAGGCAGAGACAAAAAGAGATTTGTATCTTTAAAGAGAAGGAGAAAAACAAAAACATTGATAAATCAGTTATTTATTTGAAGTAGTAGAACACTGAATGATGGCTTTTTGTAAGAGAAGGCAGTTGTGGGATTCAGACCTAGGACAAATTCTCTCTACATAAATATTTGACCTATATTCTCTGACTGGGAATTATTACATACTAACTATGCAACACAATATTGAACAGTGTATTTATATAAATAGTCCAATTTAAATTAAAGAAATAGCTTTTTGTCAGTAGTGTGATTCAGTACTATATATTAAATCAGACACATTAAGCAGCAAATACTTCACTCTTCTAGCTAGATAACATGCTTATTTCTGTTAGAACATATGGCATCCTCTTCATGTTGCATGTTCAGTAATATCTAGTCAAATCTCACTGTGCTCATTGTTATTTTTTTACCCATGTTCAAATTATTAAAATTTTGCTATCAAATCCTGCCATGCACAAATTAGAAAGAATTAATCTCTGAATCTCTTACCTGCTACAGACCAGCTGGTAAATACAGAGAGGTCTAGTCTGTGATCATATTTACACAGATTAAAATCTGTAGAAAGTAAGTGAAGTAAGTGCAGTTAACATGTATGTAAAGAAATCAGGATCTAGACTCAAATCACTGAAAGACGAAGATGTTTCATAATAAACAGAAGATGTTTCATAATAAACAGAAGGAATGAAATGTGTTTCTATACAAAGCCAAGCTTAATCTTTGATAGCTTGGCTTTAATAATACCTATACCTATACCTATAATTCACACTGGTGAATTTCAGCCAAGAAGCATTCCTCTTGAGGAAATGTAGTGAAAAATTTTTTTGCAAGGGAACTATACACCGAGTATTAAACCCTGCTTTCCTTAAACAAAACAAGTTTTGTTTGCAACATCAGTGGGAGTAGAATCAGACCAGGGACAGTATCTGTGTATTTGCCGTCCCACGTTTACGATGAGTCCATTTCTGTTTCTATATATGAGCGTAGGAGTTCAACTGTGTAGCTGCAATTATCTGTGAGGAACAAGCTGGAAATCATATCTCCTTTGGGATGTCTATGAAGTAAATCTAAAAACTCCAACACATGAGAGCAGTATGAATTCAGCAGATGGACATGCGCTACCTTTCACAACCTGTTTTGTAACAGATACCATGCTCAAGAAAACAGGTTGATCTGCTTTCTCTCTCCTTCTCTTTTGATATAAAACTGTGAGAGCCATATTTATTAAATCTATGTATTTTATGCCAGTGAGTTTTGATTTTTATGCCTTTATTTATTATTTTCTTTCTTTCTATTATTTATCTGTTTTTAACCTTGGCAGTATCTGCAGATACTCTTTCCTATGCATTTGCTTCATTTGGGCTGTTTTTCAAAGGCATCTAAAACACAGAGAAGCATGTGATTCAAGAGAACCACTTGACTGCTGTGATAGAAAATTTGGAATGTGTATTATAAAATGATTGCCATTGAAAAGAATAAAACACAATGCTAGCTTTTAAGTGTGGTAAACCAGTTCTATTTTGCCACATATATACACAGAAATCTACCCACATTTCTATTGCAGTTACTGTTTTGTTTATTTATTGGAATTATAGCTGTGCTAAATATTCCATTCATAAAAAAATATTCCACAAAGTAATAATTGTGCTAACAGAGTACAATATGTACAGTAGAAGTACAATATGCATTCACTTAAAGCTATTGATTTTTTTAAAGTTGTTCATATATTTTCCTAACATTCTGGATGAGAAACACATCAAATACATTCCCTGAAATATAAAACCATGAGTGTTTTAATATATATGGCTTTAGATAAGTCTGGATGTTTCCGTTTCCAATAAGGATGTGAGATTTCTTGAAGATTTGGTGGAAACTGAACTGTCATGGTATTGAACAAGGAGGTGGTCATTGAATCTTGGGTTTCTCTTCTTTCAGGTGACAATGAGAGAAAGAAAACAATGTCCTTTGAATGGGGATTTGTCTCCATTCAACAACGTTCTGGAAAAAAAAAAAAACCACCTATGCTGATTATTCCGTTTACTACTCATCCTGTAGCCATTTTTTTCTATATTGTTTTAATACAATATATAATTAGCAACTGTAGAGCTCATCAGTGTATTTCTTCTAACCTTCTGCATTGTTATCACACAATCTTGGATATGTATAAAGATTCAGTTTTCGTTAACTGTGGAAACTTATCAGCCACCTTTCCATCCCAAAGTTTCTAATGTAGAAGACATGCTACTTTTGCAGTAGATTATTAATATTATTAGGGAAAGCTACAGAAAAAAATGTTCATATTATTTCATCAACAAGGTTACTGAGAAGTATTGCATTCTGATGTTAGTTTCTGTACTGGAAACAAAATACCGAATGCAATTACATTCCAATAAAGTTCTCCATTTGGCTTAGGAATTTTAAAGGAAAACTTCCTTGCATGATCAAACATAATCAATGTTACCAAACCAACATAAAAATTTACAATTACAAAATTTATTTGGTAGTCTAATATCTGCAATACTGCAAGATAAAAGCTGTCCGGTTAAGTATTTTCATGGATCTTTCCTTCTTCCAGGAGGTTAGGATTTATCAAATATTCTCTGGTTTCCAGCTCATGTCTCTTAAAGGTCTTTCCTTCTCTGTGTTTCTCTGGCAGAAAGGAAGAAATATGACAGAAGAGTTAATCCATTCATGAGTCATACGTGACGGACAAGAATTAAAGCCAAGAATAAATTATAATAATTGCATAAACTCTGCATCCTTAAAAGCCAAGACAATTAACATGCAAAACGTGCTAACCTCCTGCCAAGACAATTAACATGTGAAATCATGGTCATTAAGGCCAGCAACAAGGGTAGGTGCTACCGGAGAGAGGGCTTCTTTCTTGCAGCGTTAAAATATAAAGGTGAAACAAGAAAATGGGCAATTAATTTTTTTTTCTTTTAACAGAAACTACCAGGCTAAGAATAAGCAAGGGGAGAGGCATAATGGTTAACACTGGGTAATATTAGGCCCTGTTTGAACACGAGATGTTGTTGGTGTTTAAAAATGGGCTTGATAACCCAAAGGTTTTACAATATTTGAGACAGAGGAGAGAAAAATAATATACTTGCTATCTGAAAGCACAAAGAATATTTCTCTGACTGACTGGCTAGACAAAAGGTTCAAAAAGATGAAAAGGAGTCTAAAAATCACACAATGATGTAACATGTCTGGGTTTTTCTGGCTTAAATTTCTAAGAACTTTACATGCTATATTATGCAAATTATCTCTTATTTGAATCTGATTAAATCTATTAAATAAATCCTGTCTTTAATTAGACCACTTGAATCACTGGGTTTCTCAAGGAATATTACACAGACTATTCCAAAGAGATGAAATAACTTTTAAGTTTTATGATTATATCATGAAAGCAAAGCATCTGTAACTGGCATTCTCAGCAGAAGGGATTCAGGAGTTATCTCCTGGAAGGCAAGAAATTAAAGTCAAATGACAAATGCTGTAGGCAGGGTTTCCTAAATTTATCAGGTTTAAAGGACAAGCCACTGGCTGTCAGGTACCAGGGTGGGTTTGTTTTGTTTTGTTTTTTTTAACTCCTCCTTTTTTTATCTTCTTTCTTTTCCCTTATCTACTTTGATAAGTATGGGTGAAAGGTGGTAAATACACAAATATACAAAACAGGACCAAAAGTGGAAGAGGAAAGGCAAAAGAACAGAAAACCAAAAGAAACAAAAAAATCTTGAAGAAAAAATGGACATGGAGGGAAGGACAGGAAGCAAAACTGAAGATGAGGTAACTGAAATATGGTATGATATTATCATGGATGATGATAATGCAATCCATTATTCTATTAAAGTCAGCTTCCTTGTGTGCTTTGCTATAAGGTCCTCTGGAGTAAAGTTTCTTGTCAAGGCAATAGAAAGTTCTGTACCCTGAAGAAAGCATCTCTGGAGTACATGACTTGTCAAGTCTGTACCCACTCTACACTGATAAGAGATAGTGTTCCCTCTCAGTGTTTGCCTTAACTGACCCCTGCCTGCAGAGTCCATTATGTGTATATAATGTACAGTTCCCACTAGGATAGTCCTCATATGGCAGAATAGCACTTTTACCGTTCATGCTAAGGTCAAAACATACAAATCTTGTCAGGTCTCATGCATGACACAAGTCTGTATGAGCAGCAGGTAGAAGCCTTTGTTTCAGTGGGGCTCTTTCAAACAGCTGTCTAGTTCTGGCCATTTCCATTATTGTTACTGATTGTCAGGTTGCCCCTTAAGGAAATATATCAAAGTGATTATGAATTGCATGTGTTTCAAAGCACCTGTTTCTCCTTTGAAAGTTAAAAAAGAAACACCCATTCTGTGAAGAGGAAGGTGATGTCTCTCTCACTAGTGGTGCACAAGAAATTCTCATCAGCATGTCCTGCTTGTCATAAGTGTGGAGGAACCTGTTTACATCTGTGTTTGGCATTCTTCACGCTTTTCATTGTCACTCACTTTAACATGGGTGTTTTTTCAAGCTGCTGGAATTATTGATAAGAGTAAAATACAATCTTCTCCAAAATTCTGGAATACTTAATTAAATTCCCAGATCCCTCTATGTACTATTTTTAGATAGTTTTTAGGGGTTAGTATTTGCCTCTCTACAAGTGATTTACAGTCTAACTTCTATGATCTTCACAGATATTCAAAACTGCCTGCTTCTGAAATAGATTATTTTTACTGTTTTCTGGTTGTTCTGTTTCCTTCCTCTGTCCTTACTGTATTTCTAATTCTTCTCCAGGACATGAATATCATCAACATGTTGTTTATTCCCTTTTTCCAGATCATTAACAAAGACACTAAGAAAGACTTGATCATTAACAAAGACACTAAGAAAGACTTAATCTAAGGTGAGGCATTGCTTCATAACTCAACACTTTCATCTTTAACAGTACACTTTGTTTATGATCTTCTACACAGCTTTTAATCAATATAACAATGTTTATGTGTATCAAAAGTGATTTGAATTAATTTTCCAGGTAAGATTTCATTATTCACTTCATCAAGTGCTTTACTAAAGTATTCCAAGTGTAGTGCTTTATTTCATCTAGTGATTTTGTAATTCTATTTTTAAAAGCAATCAAGTTATAGGAGTAAAATATTATCTACTTCCTTGATAGGTGTAATTTATTTTTTTTTAATATAGCAAAACTGCATAGGAAGACTAGTGCTCGTCTTCAGCAAGTTGTGAGGCCGGCTTATTGACAGAGAAAAAAAAAAAAGGAAAAAGAGGAAGAAAAAAGAGGCAGAAAGAAAAAAAATACCAAAGTGAATAAGAAGTATTTTGAGCTAGGAAAAACTAAGATCTTTACTAATACCTACTTCTGACAGTAGCCAAAAAGAGAAAAAAGGCCAATCATATTTACCAGATATATCCCCTTTCCTCTGCCTCCTCTGTCTCTGGCTTCATGCTTCAGTAGTATGTCTTTCAGTGAGTTCCCATATCAGGAATTGACAGACATTACTTTTATGAATTTAACAAACTTCTGCAGCATTAAATTTCACAGTGAAGCAGTTTGCTGTTGTGCAAGTACCAGTACTGCATACTGCTTGTGACAGTATTTCTTCCAGAACTTGATCACTTCATTTATTCATTCAGTTTCTGCATTCTATACCATAAGAAGCAGTGAACAGCCTTTCACCCATGGCCTTCTCCATGTAATTAATGATTTATACCCATGCACCACCCTACCCTCAGTTATTGTTTTTCCAGGTTGTAGATTCACATATTTTTAATCTCTTCTTGTAAGGAAGCTATTCCATACCTCTGATTACCTGCACTTCATCCAGTTCTTCCTCAGCTGGAATTGGCGGCTGCACATACGATTCAAGGCACAGGGGCACCATGGGTTTAAACAGTCCCTGTAGAGATGTTACCTATTTATTTCTCTGTGCACTTTCTGAGGTTAATTTGGCCTCTCTGATGGCCATGAGAATTCAGCTTATGTTTTTGCAGTCTGTGAACTAATAAATCTATCCACAAAAAAAATCCAAGATATTTTACTATACCTCCTGAGTGATAACAGCTAATCCTAAAGCCATTGTTTTATCACTCTATGGAGGGTTATTTTTCCAGGTGTGGATCATTTACATTTATAGACCTTGAACTTCATCTTTCATTTTGGTTTGAAACAGATCCCTTAATTTCTTTACCATAGAACAAAGACAATGCTTCTGTTCCTCTGCATTGATTGCCAGTTCAAAGATTTCATTTAACTTTTCTTCTACATTTGTTTATTTGGTAAGTGTGGTAGGTAAAGTGAAGAAGATGTGTATGACCAACACACAAAGCAAGCACAAAGGGGAAATAGTAAGGGAATGGAAAGGAAAAGAAGCAGGAAAAACAAACTGAAGGAGACTTTAAAATGAGAAAGGAATTTAAAAATGAGGGGAAAGAGCCCATAAGATCTGAAATTGCCCAGACTACCAGAATGAAAAACACAACCATTTCTGTATCAAGATGGGAAATGCATATTCTGCAGTTAGCTTGGGTCCTTTGCCCCAGACAACCACAGTGGAAGTCTTGCATGCCCATTTGGATTTTTGTGTCTTTAATGAATAATGTGTTTTACTAGTGTATATCCGTTGCAAATAATCATCTTTTCCCTGTGTTTTATACCTTGCTGATGATGGGAATATTCTTGCTTTGTGGATAAAAGTCTACTTTCTGAGGTGTAACCTTTTTTTTTCCTGTTTGTAATGCAAAAGAATGCCTGGAGGTGGAGAGTTTCTCGTGCAGATGGAGCTGAGTATGCTGAGTCACTGTCCTTTGGTGTGTGACAGACTTTCTGCAAAAGGTTAGAGAAAGCTTTAGCCTCTCTTCACCACCCTAAGTACAGAACTAAAATATCTTTCCACATTGTTAAAGTTCTGATGTCATTTGTAAATTTGAAATAAATCTTTTAAATAGGCTGAATTTAGTCAGTTTAAAATATATTGTACACGGAATTAGTTATGGTGCTAGGCCTCTTTTTCCTGATTTCATTAATGGCTAAACTGCTTATATAAAGTTCAGTCTAAATATAACATCATTTTGGTCTGAATATGCCTTTTTAGAATGTTTACTTGGCATTTGCTAGATGAGCCCTCTAAATAATCTAATTCAAGGAAAAGCTTCATCAAAAGGTCATTTTCTAATGCTGAAAAAGTCACCATAATTTTCTTCTGAAATTATCTCCTTTTTCCTTCTCAGACTGCTGGTATAATGCCCCAGATCTGCTTTGTACCCCTTGGCTTCTCTTCCGCTGGGGCCATTTGAATGCTAGAGGGGATATTTATCAGCCAACACAAATTGGGGAATGGTAGCAGAAAGATGTCTCTTGTGACAGCAAGGTTCAAATGGCTGAAGCAACTCTAGCACGGCACTACAGACAGTCACTTGCTCCTGGGGCATTGCTGATGCACAGGAATGGCTGCAGCCATCCAAGGGACAGAAAAATGTGCAGTCAGTGATCCACAGACATTCATTTATTTCCTACATGCACAACTCTGCCTTCCCTGATGGGCATAGTGGCCGCAAGACTGTTTCCCAGCAGACATACAGCTAGCCCTCTGTGCCACTGGTTGCTTGTATGATAGTCCTGATTTACTACAGCAATGTGCCTTCTACTCTCCTGTCCCCATCCTCTCGCTGCTTCTTACATGGATTTTTCTTGTGGAACTTATGCAAGATCCTACATATAGAGCTAATATTTTGTAAGTTAACGTTGTCTCAAACCTTATGTCTTCGTTTTGGCTTTCACATTTTTGCCTCTCTGTTTCCTCCAGTTTCCTTCTTCGTCTTTTCTCCCTTGCTTCATGTAAGAGTTTTCTCATTTGGGCTTACTTAATCATTAGTGGAGAATTTCAGTGGATCCCTTGTCTTCTTAAGTGACACTAGGGCCAAAATAAAATGGCAAGGAAGACTGTACAATTGAAGTAGTAATTGCACAGTGAAGGCTTATAGTCATCTTTATTATGGTAGCAGTGGGGTTTTTTGTTTTTTTTTAATTACAATATGTTTTTTATGTATGACTTTGCAGATCTAACTTAATTGAAATAAGCTCTTGGTGGCAGTGGTGATGGATATTACACAAACCCCTCAGGTGGATGGAGTACACAAGACATTAGAACCATACAACAGGACAGATCTCTCTTTCAGTGCCTATAAAATAAACAGTCGACTGGCAGGAAGAGGGAAACACAAAAGAATGGACGTTATATTAGTAGAAGAGAATGTTTTGGAGTTTTGCTATGTATTAATTAAATTATCCTAAACGGAAATTAACCAGTGCTGTTATTCTTCTTGATCTTCCACCATCCTTGTATATTCTGATCCTTTCACTTAAGTGTTTTCCTTTTTTTCCACCAGTTAATGAAAAGGTATTGAAGTTGTCCTTTCAAATATGTAGAGATAGGACTGTTGTCATAAGGTCAGCCCAATTTTATGCTTAAAAACCCAAACAAAAATAAAATCTTCAGACCAACAAAACAAGATTACTTTACTTGGGCAGTTTCATGCTGTGGATGGCTTCTGCTATGGTAATTTTAAATAAGCTTTTCTTAGCTTGCATGCTGTATATTTAAGTACATGTTGATTTTCAAAATCTGTAAAGAACAGGTAGCAAAAGATTTGGCTCTCAAACTGTGGATGACCTCACATGACTTGATAATTTAATGTGTTTATAATAAATCTCTTACCTGTTCAAGTGATTTCTATCTTTATTAATAGATTAGTTTTTGCAAAAATCAGCTTTAAAATGTGGGTTTTTCAGTCTCCAAGAAGCATTCTGAAAAAAACCCAAAACCAAACAACTCTTTAATTTGCTTAGGAATTAATGCCAGTTTTCTTGAAGTATAATAAAGTCATTTTAGTTTCTTATTTATCCCTCCAGAGTACAAACACTGTGTCCATCTCATCTGTGTCAGATCATAACCTCTTCATTCAGAATGTGTAATCTGTTTTACTTGGCCCTTGTTTCTAAAGTGAAAAGAAGATCTAGTTTAGCATAATCTCATTTGAATTAACATCGGCAGTTCCCAATGCTTCATTATCTTTCACATGGTTATGTGACTTGTAAAACCAATGATCTCAACTGGATAATCTAAGCTTTTTGGGGGGGTTAAGGTTACAATAATACACACAGCACAAGAACATGGAATCAGCTAAGGTGAAAGTACACAATATCATCACAGTGGCTGTGAATCATATCTACAAAAAACAGCTCAGCTGGACTGACACCTCCAATATTAATGTTGTGTGAAAATGTACATCCTGTAATATTATCCATCCATTTGGCCTGCATTAATGTAAACATATTACATGTCCAAAGTTCTTAATTCATTACAGAGCACTCAATTTCTACATTTCTTTGTTTTGCCAATTTACTAAGGAAAAAGTTTTGTGTTTTCCAAAAAAGACTAGGACAAGAAGGGTGTGTTTGAATTATTTCCATTTGCAGTGGAAGTTAATTCCATTTGCACTGCTTAAGATAGAAGTAAAAGTTCAATAAGACATTTAAGAAAAGAAAAAAAAAGTAATTTGAACTGTTGCTAGTGAAGCTTTTGTCTTGATGAACTCTGTTTCCAGCGTGGATGAGTATTTAATTAACAACTTACCCTAAGGGCAAAATTTAAGGCTGACCAGGTTAACAAGAGCTACCCACATGCACCCAAGCAATCACCAATATGGATTTGTCAGGAGGAAATTGTTTCAAAAGAATTAAATAACATTCTCTGACAGGTAACAGACATGAACTGAAGTGGTAGATGCCATGCAGCTTGATTTAATGAAAGCTTCAAATTCATTTCAAATGAAATGAAATAGACACAGTGTACATTAAACTACTTTTGCTGGCTGAAAAGCTATTCTCAGAGTAGCTAGTAATGGTTTACTGACAAAATGGAGAAATGTATTGACTGGGTTTCAGCAGGGATCTAGCCAAGGTCTGGTGCTGCTAAAATTTCTGTTAGTAATCTGGTTGATGGAGCAAAGAATATTCTTATTGAATTTTCAGATGACAGGAAGAACTGCAAATATACTGGAGGGGAAGAATGAGTTCAAAATGATTTTGACAAGTAGAAGTATGATCTGGAAAAAAGGGATACCGTTCAATGAAAGTAAGAGCACGTTGACAGGAATCATCACGACAATACAGGATCAGGGAAAAAGAAAAGGGTAACAGGCAACCACAGTCTGAGCTTTTGTATTTTATCACAGTCTGAATTTGAGCCAACAATGGCTTGATGTGGAAAATGCAAATACAATAAAATACATCGTGTTACATAACTTACATTATGTGTCCCTGGGCAACATAAGGAGGAGTTCACGCTGCCAAACACATGAAGTAATACTTTTCTCTCTGCTCAGCATATTTAGATCCTCAGATAGACTACTTTGGTTTAGGGGACAACATTGCAAATAGGAGTTATATCAATCAGAAAGCAGCAAGAATGTTCTATGTCTGGAAAACATGAGGAAAACTTTTTGAAAAATTTGTTTAGCTCAGAAAAACACTGGGGTAATGCACAATTCCTGTTCTCAGGGATGCACAAAGGCTGCTGCAAAGTAAAGGAAAGATATTCTCTGTGTCCATGGTACATGACAAGGAAATATGATGAGGAGAGATCTATATTAAAGAAAATTCAGTTTAGATACTGCACAAAGCTTCACAACAAGTGTGGTGAAGCACTGAAAGAGGCTGCTTAGGGAAAATTACATGTACGAATGATGTAAGTAAGATCAAGCTAGACAAACAGGTTTTATTATGGTGGTATTGGGGGTGCTCTGGAAGACTTCCCAGGATTTCCTCCTCCCCAAGAACTGTGTCATATTTTCGTAAAAGTACCCATGTCTTCAACTTTTGAATAATAGCACTAACCAAATAAAAAGTTCTTTTTCTTGATGACATTTAAAAGAGGGAAGTTGGTTTTGGTTTTTTTTATTATTATTTTTTTAATGTGCAATTTGTTTCTCTTTTTTTTTACTGCATTTTTTCATTTGTCACCTTTTTTTCACTTTTTCTTTCCTCTTCCTATTTATCTCTTCATCTTTATTTTTACAAACCTGATTTCTCATGAGAGAAAAAAAAAACAAAACTCTTGAAACTGATCACCTTTTCTGTGTCACCCAGGAAGTTTATTAATTTATTAAATGAAAAATTTTTGGATAAACACTGGACCATTGACATTACTGTGGCGTGTAAAGGACACAAGCTTTAACATCAGGCATCTTCTAAAGTCTGCAGGTTTTGCACAGCAAAAGGTATTTTTCTTTTACCAACTGCAATGCTGATTGGACTGATGAAAAAAAGCCCAACCAGCCAACTAAAAAAGAAACAATATTTGAACCTACCTAAAAAGCATGAGTTATCATATCATTAAACTTGGGTCCTCAAAATGTATAAATCAAAATTATGTCAATGGCTTGAAAGTCACATAATTCAAAATAGAAGCAGAAATGGGGTTTATTTGCTTTCTAATTTTTCAGTATGCAAGCTGCACAAAATTCAGAATTGGGAAACTAAGATTCTTAAATAATTTCAGGAACTGGATTTTTAAAAATGCAGCCTATATTGAGATCAATTGTGTCATGGAAACTTACTATTCAGGCACAGGATAATTTTGTTTGCTTTCAGCCACAATGAATGCTTTAAAACATGTGTAGGACATTTTGCCTCCACAGCTCATTCACTAAAATCAAAATTTTGGCTTATCTTTATAGTCTTGTAATTGACCTTGCAATGTGTGATTCATTCTTAATGTTGAGATTCAATGGGCCAGGTTACACTAAACATACGCCATCTGAAACTTTTTGGAAGAACACGGCTTCTTGTTTTGTCTTAATTGTCAACTTAATAGAAGTTTAGGAAAGATTCAAATGTAATTCATCACAGTTATCTCAGAGAGAGAGATTCTGATAAAAGCCAAACTGCTGCTTATAGCCACTCGAAACTGCAGGTTGCAACTCACATTAAGAGAAATAAGAATAATTATTTATGTGTGGTATTTTTGAGGTAATTATTACTACCTCTTTCTCTTAAGAGTTATTATTGTGCTCAAAAGTTATAACAGAATTTGGCTGAAGCAGTTTTTCAAGTCCAAAGTTCGTTGCTGTCCGTATAAAGTGCTGCTGTCCTGTGAGAGACTCGGCATGACAGTCAGGAGTCACAGTTCATCACAGGAACATATCACACTGATGTCATCTGCTGGGCAGCAGGAGCCTATCCCAGCACTAGGACTTCCTTGGGGACAGGAAAGAAGCCAACTACAACACTTTTGCTGACAGCAATCCAAGCATTATTTTACTCTTCCATCTGTTTCTCTCTCTAGTCTACTATTTCTGTTCCATACAGGGAAAGGTCTTCCATTCTCTGCTATTTCATTATTAGCTCTGCATGGAAAGGCTGTCAAAAATGCCATTTGTATGCATATTTCTCTTTAAATATACAAGGAGGTGTTAGAGTAAAAGGAAGCAGGATTTTCTCTTTTTCTTTTCTTCTTTTCTTTTTCTTTGGACTCGACTAAGAAATACACTCTTTATTAAGTACAGAAGAAACTGCTCTGTTCCATATAAAATAAATGCATACAAATAACAAAGGAACATCCACTGATAAAAGCTGTCAGTTTGCAATCTGAATTTTTCTGAAATTCCTGGGGGAGGAAGAAAAAAGAAAATTCATTCTCATTTCTTTTTGGCTTGTATTTTCCAGCTCATTGGCCTGCTGAATGTGAGCCCCTTAGGCTAATTTTGGGGCAAGTTTACATACAATTCTCATCAAATTTGCATAATATATCTCTAAGAATAAATCATAGTGTTTTCAGTATCACAGTGCAGGATCTGGGCCTCATGATCCTATGAAGGTCAAACTCTGCTGGTGTAGGAGCAAGCCTTGACCAATCTCTCTATAAGGTTGCTAAAACAGAACTGGCATTTTGAATAGCACTTCATTGCTCCAAAAGGACTTTTAAATATTGAGGTTGTTGGGGGCTGACCTTGGCCAGCAGCCAGACACCCACCCAACAGCTCACTCTCCTTCCAGAACAGGGCAGGGGGAGAGCAGAGGATGAAACATCCCATGGATATAGATATAGACAGGGAGATCAACTTCTTACCAACTTAACTATTGTCATAAGCAAAACAGGCTCATCTTGAGGAATATCAGTCTAATTTAATTTATTGCTAATTAAGATGGATTTGGGTAGTGAAAAGGCAGACCAAAATTAAAACACCATCCCCCCATCCTCCTTTTTCCCAGGTGCAACTTCATTCCTCCTCCACTCCAGACTCCTCTACCTTCTCCCTCCATTGGCACGAGGGGATGAGGGATGGGGGTTGTGGTCACTCCATAATAGTTCCTCTCTGCTGCTCCTTCCACTTCACACTTTTCCACTGCTCCAAGACGGGACCCCTCCCACAGAACTCAGTACTTCATGAACCTCTCCAAAGTAGATCATTCTCACAGGCTGCAGTGCCTTTCATGAAAGACCCACCTGCTCTGCCATGGTCTCTCCACAAGCTTGCAAGGGCTGCTCTGGTGCTTGGAGCACTTCCTTTCCCTCCTTCTTCTCTGACCCTGCTGCTCACAGGGCTGTTTCTCACTTTTTCCCCCCACTCTCCTGCTTGTGTGGTGTTTTTGCCCTCTCTTAAACACATTTTCCCAGAGGTACCACCTACTTGACTCAGCTGTCTGCTGCGGTGGCTCTGTTGGAGCAGCAGGAACCAGCTGTGCCCAGCAAAGGGCATCCCCAGCCTTTCCTCACAAAGACCACCCTACAGACCCCGGCAGCCAACACCTGGGCATGGACACACAATTCACCTCCAGTAGTGGGAAAAGGAGAGTACAGCCCTGGTTTGTCTGCTGATACGACCATTGTCAGGAGGATAGTGGATAATAATCTGTTACCTCTATTTTTCAATAATCTCTGCTTCTCATCTTACAGTATTTGTAGCGATGGAGGAGTAGCTTTTTCACTACTCTTTTACAGCTCACAGGGGCTGTAGGTAGGTAGGTATGGTATTTACTGGGGGAGGAGGCAGGGCAGTTAAGATGACACAGAATGCCTCTTAGGCTTATTAGATGTTTCTCTATTTTGTAAAGCCTGCCTTAGATCTCCTCTCTTCATCTCCAGGCACTCACTCAGTTTCAGTAGCATGTCCATTTTGTCCACAACAGCTGCTGAACTAACCAACTGTTCTGTAAAATAAGTACTTGCCTCCTATTAACTTCATTGGCACAATCAAGATTTCCTAGAAATGTGAAGCATCTTCTGGGCTTTCAGAGTTATTTCAGGGTTATTCTCATTGCAGCATCTGAAGCTTTTTAGGGAAACATCTACATTCAGAGCTCAGCTGTGTAACAATCCTGCTTACTTACATTTTTTTGCCATGCTGATACTTCATTAGTACCAATCCCCTCCCTCTGTTGCTTTCATCATTCTACCATGTGTTGGGGATGGAGAAAGGGTTTCTTTCTGGATTTGGGATTTTTTTTTTCTTTATCATAGGGACTGTCTGCAGTTTAGTATTCTGATTTCTGTTCCCTCTTATCTTCTGCTTCCAGCAGAAAACATCAGAAAGCATAGCCTCTCTGATGGACCTGTTTCAATAATTGTGATCAAATGGTTGATAAATGTTAAACTCTCATGTAACTGCATCTGACTAGTCCAAACTGACAGTATGCGTTAGTAATAGCAGATCATTCCAGTTATGTATTCAGGTGCTAAGGAAAAGAGGAACATTTCTCTTTTTCATATTTGGATCAACCAGATTTCTAGGACAACTATGTTGTCCTAGAAAATTATGGAATGATTAGAAGTGGTTTTCCATGTATGCTATGATTGTGTGGTTGCTATGATAGGTCTTTATAATGCTCTGGAAGCATATTTCTTGGGCTTATCCCCTGCTTATCCTTGGACAATGTGGTTTAACTGTATTACCTCTAAAAGTGTCCCACTGTATGCCAGAACTCTCTAACGTAGGAGGTGAACAAGGAACATACACAGTACAGATAAAGAATCACAACCCTATATTATAATCCAGGTCTGAGGAGCTGAAGGAATTCTCTAGCCACTCTGTCATGTGGTAAACTAAAATCTTTACATATTTTTTCTTGGAGCTAAAATGTGAGCCTGGTAGTCATCAACAACTATCAAATGCATTCCACACGTTTTTTTGATGTAAACGGGGAGTAATATGGATAAAAACAGGTACAAATTAGAAGAAAACCAGCCAGAAATATTTTTATTATCATTTTGATATAACGGATTTGGGCAGAAAAAAGGAAAAGGGACTGGTTTTGCCTCCAAATACCTATTAAGTAATACACTCTGCTGAAGTGTAGGTAATACTGTGTTGAAAGATCACATGTCTAAATTCATGAACAAAGGAGAAGAAACTCATCCTCTACATTTCTCCCAATGGAGGCTTAACAACTTGCTTCTGCAAGAACATTATACAAAAGAAACAACTCAAATGTATTTGGAAGCAAACACAATGGAGGAAATGTCTCTCTCATTGTTATGAGAAGCTATGAAAACCATACTGAAAAGCTATATAATATTGTATTCAAATCACTGGAGGAAAGAAAACGTCAAAACAAAGTAAATTAGAAAATAAACTAAAACCAGCAACCCAGAGGTACTTTACAGACTCTTCCAGAACAGAGTACCCAGAAAATGCTCTAATTCACAATTAGCTGTTTGACACACAGAGATAGAAAACCTTAAATTTTAATACCTAAACCAAAATGTTATTTTAAAATCAATGGCGAAGAATAAGCTTGGAGAAGTGCTCGACTCATCAGACATCTTCCGCCTGGTTATTGTTGTCTGCCTTAAAATACCAGCAGTGTAATCGTAATTATTAAATTTCAGGAAATAATGAAAGAATGCTGCATTTTCTGAGAGAAGCTTAATGTAAGTAAACACAATCCAGAGAAGTTCATGACAGCTGGGCCAAGCATTTAAAGTTGTTGATTCTTCCAAAACCTGATTTGTTTAAAACCCTGCTGCTGTCAGAAGAGTTTGAGCCATCCATTAAAAACACCAAAAGGTGAAAGGCTTGGGATCTGGATGGATTTAAGTATACATATTAAAAAACCTTCATGTAAGCCTTCCCTCAGAGAAAACTCAAAGGTGACTATTTAGGTAAATTATGAATTTCCAGTTGCTATATTTTCTATGCTGCAAGAGCTAAATATGTTTTGCTCTCTGTATGACTTTTATTTTAAGTGAACAAAATATAAATTTCTGTTTGATAAAGAGTTGAAAAACAGGGAGAGGAAAAGCACTAGCATTCTAATTGCTTTCTTTAAAGGGTTCTCAAACTGTGCTTTACAACAGACAGTAGTGGGAGCAGAACAGGTTTCTTTATGTGAAAAGTACAATTTATTTATCCCCAGCAAAGGGACACAGGGAGAGGATACGGAATCATGCAAAAAAAACCCCATAAACCTCCCCTCCCAAAAAAACCCCAAACCAACAGCTGGGAGATATATTAAAGCACGCATTTCTTGTGCTGTTTTAAATCTGCCCATAAATGATCAAGTACCCATTATACCATATCACATCATCCCAACAGGCCCCTCCCCAGCACAGTTTTCAGGCCTCTCCCTGCTGTTCCTTACCACTTAATCAGTGATCCTAGACCTCCCTAGCTGCATACTGCTCTGCCCTGCAACAATATCACATACTGCAAAAGTGTCACCTAATGCAAAAGTAATGCATTGTATTTCCAGTTGTTGAAAATACTATTAAATTAGCAGAAATGTGCTACAATGCTGGTATTAATGACAGCCTCCATGCCTTCAGTTTGTGCGTAAAGATAGATGCTGCAAAAGCTGACTGACAGTGTAGCTGCTTCCTATTTACGCTAAATAGAAGACTACTTTATGAAACAGGTGCAGATACTGTGGAGAAAAAGCTGCGGGAGGCATGGAAGAGTTTGCCCCATGGCAGCCTAAACTGATCTCAGTGCTGCCAGCCAGAGCCTCCCCCTCCTTCCATCAGCCCTTGCTGGGCTAGCTCCAGCTGAGCTGATGCAGAATGCCGAATCAGCAGAAAACGCTTGCCTTTATGGTAGGGTGTGTTTTGTGCTGACTTACTGCACTGAAGGCAGGGCCCAGAAGGCACTGATGCCAGCACAAGGAAGAGACTGGGATGCATAGCCAAGGGCAGCCAGATGAAATGACTCTACAGCAACTAGTAAACAGATTGGCTTGCAAGCCGCTAGAATGGCAGCCTATACTGCATCTAAAGACAGTTAGTAACTAAACTCTTATTTCCTGCATGTCCATTATAGCATAGTGCTGACTAGTCTAAGATGTGAATGTGTCAGGAACAAAATAGTGACTTGCAACAACCAAAAGTGCAAGAAGGTGAGAAAGCCAGGGAAATAACTGTACCTGAAACAAAGCGCTCGGGAAACTGGTCTGACTGGAAAAGTATAAATGGGTATTTTAAGATAAAACTCAGGTATACAGAATTTATGTTCTTTATCAACATAAACTAAACAATAACTGTACTTCTGTCTAGCACTGATCTCATCTGTTGGAAATTGTTTGGGAATGTGCCAAATATTGGCTGTGTGACCAGACTAAGGGTAATAAACCATAGTACTATTTGAACAGTATTGATCAAAATATTTACTCAGTGTGACCATTTAGCTGTGTCTTTTTTATTAATATTAATCTTACAAAGCACTTAAAACACCCTTGTGCTGAGGGTGGGCATGTCTTCCTTACAGCGTATACATGAGGCTGGTCAGGAGCGATCCTTCTTTTACATGCTGGAGAGAGTCTGTCCCTTGCTTCTCACATTTGCACTACCAGCTGAACAGTTTCTTGCTTCTGACTTCATGAACTTGAATGGCTCACATACCTCCTATAACCCCTGCAATGAGAATGCCATGCTGGAATGCTCTGGGTTTGTACTGCATAAATACAGCTCATATTTGGTCTCTGTTTTTGGATTGCTTATGAATTGCTGGTTATAATAAGGCTTATTCAACCATCATTCCCTAGTGGCCTAAGACACAGCACATCCTCCCTTTCTCATGTCTTACTGTGACAGATCAGCTTCTCAATGTCAGATCACTTCTTTACAGGGACTCCCAGTAATAAAAAGAAATAGACAAATAAACAGAAGCAGAATAACTGTCACCAGCTTATATATTATTACTCCATAAATACAGGATAATATATTTATCTGTTTAATACACCTGTATCGACTTGAGTAGAGCTTTTGATATTGTTTTCTTTTCCAGGCTACAATATAATTTTCTGTAATATGGAAAACAAAACAAACCAAAACCCTGGGAAGCCAACTGTAGCTTTAAAACCTACTTCTCTAATTACTGAGCAACACTGTCTGCCTCAGCAGCAAAATCAATATACTTCAACTAAATATCAATATTTTCATTAGCAATTATTTTAAATGAAGCAAAATACTGTGTACTGATGAGAATGGCTGAAAAGGGCAAATGAAACAAAAGCGTCAAAACAACAAAAGGCATTTGCTTTTTTTGGGATAAAGGAAAGAAAACCTTTTCTAAATGTTCTTCAGATAATGTGCTTTGCAGAGTCTGTCTTGCCCTTTCAGACTTTATTGTTAATTATTCAACAGGGCAGTAAAGAAAGCTCCAAGCAATATGGTCATTTGTTATTTATGCAAAATTCAGAGTCAAGGTTTGGTTACAATCCCTTTTACAATCAGTACCAGTCTAGTTGCCAGGATTCATTTCTAGACTCACACATCATTTAGCAGAAGCTAAATAGTTGCAAAAGTAGTGAAGCAGAACTGCTCAGGCATGATCCCTGGATCTTTTTGCATGGAAGTTCTCCTGACAAATTTGTCAGTCCTTTCTTTTCTACAAAATCAGCAGTCTTACTCTTCCAGAGCTGTAGATATTTCCTGTGGAAAAAGGTTCAACCACATATTGTTGACTTAAACCACCTAGGTCTTTAGTAGTCTGTTGCAGTTGGAGTCCAAATCAGTCAGCCTCACATGGGGTACCAATTGTTGCAGTACAAACAAACTAGTAGGCTTTTACCATTGGCCAGATTCTACTGTCCATGCAGTTTCTCCTTCTCCCAGAGGTCAAACCATACTACTACTACTCCTCCTCCATCCTACCCCCTCTTCCACAATCCTTAGGGCTATTTAACTACTTAGGGGAATGAGCTACAGCTGCACATCGTCCATATCAATCAACCTACTGCCCTCGAGGCAAGGCCATAGCTGCATGTTATCAATGCTAATCAAGCCACTGCCTTCATTCCTCTACAATTCCCCCTTTTTGTTTTTAACCAAAAAGGCCACGTCTATCATCCGTTGTAGGGCCCCTGGCAGGATGTGTGGAAAGGCTATCCAGGCTGAGTTAAGAAGGCACAAAGCTGCGTCTGATTCAGGCTCCGCATCAGGGTCACCCAGAGGTTGTGACTCCCCTCTCAAGGGGTCTGTAGAACAGCTGGTATCTGATGTCCTCTTGTCAATTCTAGGATTTAAAACAGGCTTAACACACCTAGCGGGAAGCCACTGTGGCCCTGCATCTGTGGAGACACAAGTATACCCTCATCCCCAGGTAATTAAATCCCATGGGCCTGTCCATTTTCCCGTTTGTAGGTCTCGCATTAAGACTTTTGCTTGGATAGGAGGATCTCCTCCCTGCAAAGACAAGAAATGCAAGATAATCACAGGACACTCTTTCCTGGCTGGCACAATCAAATATTTTAATGTATATATGGCTTTCCATAGATGAACAGTAGTCCAGTTTGCATGCTAACCTGGACACAGCTCTGAACGCTGAACTCTCTGTGTGGAAGGTAGACATCTCACAAGCCTCCCTAGAAAGGCAGCTGCTAAGAGCACAGGTGGGGAAAGAATGTGTCACATTTGGAAAAAAAACCCCAGAACATGTCTAGAAGAGGGAACCACAGTGTGGTAGGGCCTCCAAGCTCTGTCCACGGATGTTGTATGAGAGAATATTATCTGCCAGGACTGAATGTTTTCTGTTTGAAATCATATGATCATAAAATCTGTTCTTCACGCTACAAGCTTGCCTAATTCCATCCACTACTTACTAATTTTTCTAGCTGTTGGTAGTTTGATTACACAAGTTTTTTTCAGTTGGCCATCTACCCTGAAAGACGACTGAGAGAAGATACTAATGTTCCACAGAATCAAGAGCATACATTAGCTTATCTTTTATCAGGATTAATTTAGACAGTTGAAAAATTATTTATATCATATAGATTACTTCAAAAGTTAAAATCTGCTGGATTGAAAGAGTAGATAACAGTTCTATTTTTTTAAAATTTTATTTTGCAAAAATATCAATTAACATTGAAAAAAGAAATTTCTAATTTAAAGGTGTAGAAGTTTATGAGGTTGAAAACCATCATCTATATTTTCAATGATAAAAAGCACATTAAAACTATACAAGAATATTAAGAGTCTTGTTCTCATGACTGAACAAATCTTCTTTATTCATTATCATTCCATAGTTTCCTTTTACAGCATCACACAAAGCAAGTATGATATTCCCTTTGCATGCAGACAATTATGCAACAATAAATTCAGCTAAGTGGCTATTTTCATAATCATGACAAAAAGGTTTGTTTTTACTACAGACTTCCTTCACATTTAATTGCCTTACAAAGAATCCAAGATAAAATGATTACTGAATGTCTCCTTATAAGGTATCTCAAGAGAAAATAATTCCTGAAATTTTCCTGCAGTAGCAGCAATTGCATCCAGCAGGAACGCCAAGTGATCAGGGAACTGCAAAATCCTACAAATTCTTTTAAGACAGGAAGGATCCAGTGTGATTTTGATTTGCACCCACTGAACTCTAATGTTTTACAACAGCAGGCAAACTTAATTCAGTGTTTCCATTTCTTAATAAAAACTCTCTATATTTTAATGAATTAGATCTTCAGAAAGAAAACAGATCATTAAGTAAAATGCTCTTTGCCAACTAAGGTTAATAAAAACTCTCAGAACCAAGTAGGATGACTTTTACCGTGGCAAGTAAAGCTTGGACATGTTAAAGCTCCCATTTGATAAACTGGACTGAAAACAGATCCTGTTATCCTTGAGAAAAGCAAGGGAAGGAGTAAGATGGGAAAGGAAGAGAGTTAGTCAGGTGTAACCTCACAAATATTTATGCTGGGTACATGCTGTATGCCAGGTGATATTTTGCAGCAACTGTCTTTCTATAAAATCTCAGCATCCAGATCACAACCCTGTTAAAGGTGACATGTATAAAATAGGTTTGTGCTTAAAACTGGTGGTATTAAATCCTGAGTAATATTTTTTTGTGTGAGGCACGTACTGGATAGATTTCACCTACTTTATCTGTAAGAAGGGTATAGTTCTTAACACAAAGTAAGTACAAAATATTACTGGGTCAATATTTCTAGGTGTTGTATGTGCAATATCTACATATATCAGGAAACTTATGCTTGTGTTTCATTTCTAGAAGTCACAGCTTTTTGATTCTTGGACCATCTAGCCGTCAGTCTTTCTTTCCCTCTCTAGGCATAAATAGTAGTTAAATACGGAAAATCAAGCTTTTGCTGCCTGAAAAACATAATTTTGATTGGAGTTTATATAATTTTTATGGATTTTTTATGGATTTCATGATGGTTTAATTTTCATGTTCAGAAATTCTCTTTTGACATGGTACACATTAAGCGGCATGATAGCACAATGCTCACCAGTAATCGAGGTGGAGTAAAGAGGAATTGTGAAAAAGAAACAGCTAAAGACTTTAAGATATCCTAACACTTAGTAAATATTGCAGACTGAAGTCCAGTCTGTTTCATCACAAAATAGCTAAAAGAAATCAAAGATAAACTGTAGGGAAACTAAATGAATTCTTTATACCAGTCTTCACTCTTCAGAGTAGGGAAATTCCTGTTCAGAAGTTAATTTTCATGGGCAATCAAAGTGAAACATAAGCAAAGATAGGAGTACCTATGCAAGAGTTGTTAGCTGAGCACAGGAAGCAAAATAACAGTAAATCACTAGGGCTCAATGGCATTCATCCACTCAGAGCACTGAAGCAATTAAAAAGCAAAGCAGCTAAAGAAAACAATAAATAAAGCAACTGGAAGGGCTGGAACATGGCCAGTGCTATGTTCATTTTTTTTTTTATTAAGAAGTTAAATATAGTTGAAGAATTGTAAGACGATATTTTGTTAAACTTTTGAGGCAATAGCTCTGATTTAAGAGTAAAAACCTGTGAAAGGATCCTACCTCTTGCCATGGCCAGTGCAAGTTGCTGAGGAACCATAATGATGACACACTTCTCTATTCTGCCTCAGCCTGGGAGTCCTAACATACTGATCTTAGATGTGTGCATTGAATAATGTGAGCCAGAAGCAGGTTTCAGAACTTTTTGGCAGAGGAAAGTGGTTTTTTGGATTTTTTTAACAAGCATCTTTTCAAGAGTGCCTGCTTTTCTTTCCTCCATAGTTCCTTCAGTGCTAAGCTACTGCTCAGAACCTCAGAGATCAAGCCAGATGTCTGTATCTGGGGACTGAACTTCTGCAGCGGGCAGGAGAATGCAGTGCAAAAGGATGGATGTGAAGCAGAAGCTGATGGCCTGAGCCTTTTGCTTAGTGTGCAGGACCTGTCTGCACAAGGACCAGAGTAAAGAAGTCCTCCAGGGGAGGTATGGTATGTGGTAATTCCAGGGTCTGTTGGTAGATACTCAAACAGGCCCTGGTTGAAGTGGTCTGCCACGGCAGGAGAAATTTTAGGGTTAGGAAGAGAATCCTTGTGCCTCTCTTGCTACAGGGAATTTTGAACTGAAGCAGTTCAGCAGCTCAAAGAAGTTGGCATCAGAACCTCCAGGTGTTCCTGTGTCCTTGAAGCTGCAGTGAAGGACTGTAGTGGTCTCTGGAGCAGAGCAGAACAGGGATGGTGGAGCACTTTTCCTGATTGTCTCTGCTGTGCCCTGCTGCACAAGCATGAAACCTCAACCCAAATGAATAAACAATATAATGGGCCTGCAAAACCCCCACAGGTTCTCTGAGGTGCGTAAGGCTTGAGACCGGCTTACTGATATCACTTGCCAGCCATCTGCAGACAACCTGGACACAGCTGTGTCATCGAGGGTGGGAAACCTGAAGTGAGAGGCTATGGCTTGACACAGCTTGAAAACTAACCCTGGTAAAGGTCATCCACTGGCAGCTCAGGCCATCCAAAGACACCAGGGCTCTGAGATATCCCAGTGCTGCTACCTTGCCTGAGCCAAATATTATATGAGCATCATAGAACAGGATCATAGGATTTTTTGGGTTGGAAGGGACCTTAAAGATCATCTAGTTCCAACTCTACTGCCATGGGCAGGGACATCTTCCACCAGACCAGGTTGCTCAAAACTACATCCAGCCTGTCCTTGAGCACTTCCAGGAATGAGACATCCACAACTACTATGAGTAACCTGTTCCAGGGCCTCTCCACCCTCTACTGTAAAGAATTTCTTCCTAATACATAATCTAAATTTGCCTTCTGTCAGGTTAAAGCCATTCCCCCTTGTCCTATCACCACATGCCCTTGTACAAAGTCCTTCTCCAGCTTTCTTATAGGTCCCCTTTAGGTACTGCAAGGCTGCTATAAGGTCTCCCTGGAGCCTTCTCTTCTCCAGGCTGAACAACCCCAACTCTCTCAGCTTGTCTTCATAGGAGAGGTGCTCCAGCCCTCTGATCATCTCCATGGCCTTCCTCTGGACTAATTTCAACAGGTCCATGTCCTTCTTATGCTGGGAGCCCCAAAGCTGGACACAGCACTCCAGGTGGGGTCTCACGGGAGCCAGCCAGAGGGGGAGAATCACCTCCATCGACCTGCTGGTCATACTTGATGCAGCCCAGGATACAGTTGGTGTTCTGGGCTGCAAGCACACATTGTAGGGCCATGTCGACCTTTTTGTCCACCAACACCCTCAAGTCTTTCTCCTCAGGGCTGCTCTCAGTCTACTCTCTGCACAGCCTGTATTTGTGCCTGGGACTGCCATAACCTATGTGTGGGGCCTTGGCCTTGTTGAACTTCATGAGCTTTGCCCCAGCCCACCACTCCAGCTTGTCAAGGTTCCCCTTGGATGACATGCCTTCCCTCCAGTGTGTCAACTGCACCACACAGTTTGGTGTCATCGGCAAACTTGCTAAGGTTGTCCTCAATTCCACTGTCCATGTCACCAACAAGGATGCTGGAACAGCTCCTGTCCCAATATCCAACTCCTGAGGAACGCCAGTCATCACTGATCTCCACTTGGACGTTGAGCCATCGACCACAGCTCTTTGAGTGCAGCTACAGGGGTCAGTGCCAGCTCTTCTAACATTCGGTGCAGATCTGAACATGACTTCCTGCATCAAAGAAAGCCTGACTGAAAAAGAGACATGGATTTTAGGACAACAGGGATAAAAGCCCTTTGTCACCAAGTGGGTTAAAACAGACTGTTTACATAGGACTTGTCAGGATAGTAAAATTGGGAGTGCAGAAATGAAAGAAAGCACAAGTACTGGAGAGCAGGGGCCTGCCTCTTTAGCTTATGGAATGCCAAAGCCAAATAGATCAAATCCTTGCTTTTTGTTACTTTCACCCCTTCCTTTGCCCCTTTAACCTTGAGAAAACTTTCACTGAAATCAATGACAGTATAGGTCTAGGCATCCTAAACCAGCAGAATTGCAAGCTTTGGCTTCTGTTTCTCATTCTTTATTTAAACATGCATTTTTAGGTAAAAGCTTAGCAAATCACAGGGGAAATATTAGTGTTGAAACTGAAATTGGGTCGCTTGCTCTTAAATTGCATCTTGCCCCAAGTCCATTAGGACAAAAACATTCTCCTGTGTTTTCTGAAATTCATCGTTTTCCTTTCTTTAGTTCAGCCTTTCTAACTTCAGGGAGTTCCCTTGATCAGAGTTTATTTTTGCTATTATTTTTGCTGCATTATTGTTGTTATTGTCCTCTTGGTGTGTTTTTCATCTATAAAATATTTTCAAAGTATTTTTAAGGTTTCCTTCTTGTCAGTCTAGTCCTGTCTCAGCACAGGTAGGAATCAACTTGTCATTGCCATCACTTCACTCAAACTATTCCACAGTTTCTCTAGTTCTAAGGAGTCTCCTTTAGGTGCTTCTGTGATTGTCATGCTAGTGTTTTAAACTTTATTAGTCTAGATCCAATTTTTTCATCAATAAACAGTTATGGCGAAATATCAACAGGACAGGATCATTCTTTTTGAGCATTCTCACTTTCGTGTGAGAAATTAGATACTATCTGAAAGATGACTCAAAAATCTTTGAATATACAAGTAGGATTTATGATAAAGAATGAACACTGACATCTACCTCCACTTTCTTTGAAAAAAAATAATAGTGTAGCTAGGTGTCCTTTCTTCTAATTTGTTGTGCAGGTGTGTTTCATTCCTGTATTTTCTCTTTTGCAATCCCCATATAATTATTAGGGACTCTCTATTCACTTTTAACACCCTGAGCCCTGAATATAGGTCTACACTGTGTCTGTATAGGTAGATGCAATACTGCTCTACAGAGACTCAGAGGTGACATGAGTTTACCGTGTTGGTAATGAGTTGGTACAAACTCATTCTGTCCATATTTTAAATCATTACGGGAGATTGACTTAGAGCTAATGAGTCCTAATGAAAGCCTGCTTGGTATCTACTTACTGTAGGGATGTGGGTTTTAGAAACAAAATTACATTTACCAGTAACTTACCATCTTCAGGACTAGGAGATTTGTAGGGGCGTATACATGTTGTACAGTGATTCTACTGCAACAGTAGCAACAGAAGCTCCTAATTCTGAGACCCAGAGATTTTACACTTAGTCTCCAGCTGAACAAAGGTGTCCTAATATACTGAAAGTCTTAAAGATATTTTGAAATTACAGTGAGAAATGGTTCTGAATTACTTTCACAAAGAAACACGTTGGCTGAACTAAACCCTTTCTGCAGGATTCTTTTCAACCATTCTCTTTGATATGATATTCCACCACAAGTCTTTCTAAATCATATTGTGTAACTGTTTTGTCATCATCTCTTATGGCTTTCTTCTTCCCAAGGGAGTACAAAAAAGATATCAAAGTTCTGTCTTTTGCACTAGTGGTTTAATAACCACACCATATAGACTTTAAAAACTATGTACTTCATGTGTATAAATAAAATATCACAGTGACTTAATAAAATGAATTAATTTGACACCAAATTCCCACTTGCCACCTTCCAAAATAACATGTCCAGGAAAATATTCTATAGGCCCTAGTCTGCCATAGCCTTGCAAAAATAGAGAAGTGTTGCAGAGAGAAAAGGAAGAGTTCAAGAGAGTGTGTTATCAACTCTTACTGTGTGAAAAGCTTCACTCACTACTGGAAATAGTTAAAGCTAAAACATGAGAATAGCAAAACCTGCTTTCTTAACCATTTGTAGGTGGCAGTTTTCAAGGGTCCTTAGACTTCCCCAGTCCAGGTAAATATCTCACACTAGCAGAGGTATATGGAAAGTCCCGTTTATGTTCTATTTATCTAGAGGTTCATCTTGGGAAGAAGGGGAGAAAAAGTACTAAACAGAAAAGAAATAGAAAGCATCTAACAGAAGACCAAAAAGAACAAGGAGAAAGAAAACAGAACTGTTAAAATGTCTGTGTGAGAAAGGGCAAGGCAAACAGAAAAATCCATTGTTAAATGGATTAAACCAAGATTAAAGCAATTAAACCAAGCAGATTAAAGAACACATGAAAGCAATGAAAGGGCTTGAGAAGATAAGAACAGAAGGCATAAACTGAGGGGAAAGCAAATGCAAAAACCAGCAATTTTAAACATGATGCTAGCAAAGGTCTAAGAGGCCAGCGTAGCAGTGTTGTGTGGCTTCTGGGAGAATAAACATATAAAACTTTAACAGTGTGTGTCTTGTAGGAGAATAATCATATAAGTTTCAACAGGATGGTTTGGTAAGTAGCCTGTGTTACCCAGTCGGAAAGTCTGTTTAGTACTGACTAAGGGACAACGTCCTCTGTCTTTAGGGGTCTCAGTGGTATCCAGACCTTCTCCTTTCAAAGACTGAGATCTTGTTTGATGTTTGAAATTCTGCAATTCTGAACAGATTCTATAAGCATTTATAGAAGTTTTGCTCAGAAAATTCCCTAGCAACAAAGACATGTGGCATCTGAACAACTTCCTGCAGATAATGGAAGTTGTTGGTTCATATAGTGATATTATCCCTGAGGAGGATGGACTTATATTCTGACTGGTCTTAATACATTAAAAGCTCCCACAGGGCACCTGTCCTCTGTTTTTGTGAAACCTGCTGCCAAAGCTAAAGACATTATTCCTCTTCCTTCCCAACACAGCCAGTGAAAGAAGATAAACTAGTGCCTATACGGGACTCCAGTTTTCTCAGGCTGAACAATCTGAGCATTATCTCTAACATCATTAAATGCGGGTGTTAACCTACTTTCAACCACAAAGTTAGGCTGATTCTCTCATATTCTTTCTCAAAGTGCAGTAGGATAGAAGTTAAGCTGATAAATGTGTCAGTGTAAATCCAAACTGTTACAGTTTACAGGATATGGACAAGGCTGAGTCTGCTCCACCTCTGTTTGCCAGCAGATATCTTCCCTTGACTAAACTAAATGAGAAATTATGATGGGGCTATAGCCAAAAAGTAGATGCAATATGTCAATGTGTTGATTTGGGCATATTTTAGTTTATTCTCTCAAGTATGTTCCTTAGCTTATAGGCTACAGTTACACTAGTTAATAAAAAAAGGGTAAAGGCACAGGAACAGGCATTACCATAAAACTTTTAAACTGTTAGCATGGCCCTGACCTAGTTTTGACTCATGTCAATGAGTACTTTCACAGGCAGTACCCAAGCACAGTTTGGAGGTTAATATGGGCTAGAAACCACTCCTGACGGGCCATTTGAATGAAACCTTTCTGGCCTGGGCAGTAGAAGAGTTTAACTGTGGGAATGTGAACTGTGCTGAGCCAGAAATGAGTCCCTGCTTTGTATTATTTACTGTTCTATAGAGGTAACCATGGCAGTCATAGCGGTTACAGGGTTATGCAAACTTCCCATACTGAAGAAAGGCTCTAGCTAAAACATTTTATTTGTAGACAGATAATCTATTTACAATTTTTCAGCCATGGAAAGATTCTTATAAGCAACATTTATTTTTTCAGCTAAACCTGAGATAAACAGAAAATCACATAAGATGAAGACAAAAAGGTTTCTTTTCAGCTGCCATTAAGAGTCTGGAAGACCTGGCCCTGCCCTCTGCACTGTGCTGCAGATATTCTGTTCCAGGACTTTGTAAGTAATAACAAGAAATTTAAGGTCCTATCTCCCAGTGCTGTTTACTATGGCTGCTTTTCTTTCTCTGATTGCTGCAAATGACTGCTTTTGCTAAAAAATAAGCCCCCTCTCACTGACAATCATACTGCAGAGAATCTTTTAAGTGGTAAGAGGAGAATCTCAGTAGTGAGTCAACCAATCAGTCAATCAAGAAAATAGTGAAGATTGGCCATGAAGCAATCTCATACATACATATTCCCCCTTGCATTGCCCATCAGTGTCAAATTCAAAGTGCAGGTGCAAGAATGTTCTTTCTTTGATGACTGCATAGTCATCATTACATACTTCAGCCAGTTGATAGGTATGCTCAGTAGCATGAATCACTATTCAGATTTCCTTCTCACTGGGGAAAATATTTTGGTTTCAGGTTTTGGTTGGATTATTTTTTCCCTTCAAGAGCAATATTTTTGAAAAAAAAAAAAAAAAAAGAAAGAAAAAAAAGACAAAAAAAAGAAAGGTAGCTTAACAGCATGGACATTCTGGATTACTGGAATGACAAACTATTTTAAATATCCTCTTTATTATTTCATCTTCCTTCTTAGCCATCTGTCATTCATGTCTTCTCCAGGGATGGAGGCCCTAAGTATAACCCATGTTTAGTCACTAACAGCTGACATTTAGTGTGACCATGCAAATGGTCACTGTTTCCAATTCTAAGCTGCCTGCCTAGGTAGTTACATTAGGAGTCTTGATTTCCTAGACTTCGTAAGGAGATGGGTTTTTTCCAAAAAACTATTCAAAATAGCTGTGTTGAAGTGCCTGTCTCTCTGTGTTGTTCATGTTGTAGTCTGAGGAGACTGATTTCATAATTTAGCCATTTAATTTAGGTGTCTGAAATTAAGTATGGGAGTGCATCTTTTTTCGTTTTCATAAAATGTTATCATGAATCTAAGCTGCTGTTGTGACACCACCTTGCACCCTGAACAAAGTCACTTTTACTCTCCTCATCTTCCCTGACACTGGAATATAGTTGGAACTGGCAAACCATTTCACAGTGCTAACATCATGTAAAATTAGCTTTGTGAAACAATGTCTATTGTTTTAGCTCAATTGGCCCCCTCACTTCTGCTGTGGAGCAGCTGTCAATGAAGAGGCAAAGAATGAAATGGGAAGGAGTGTGGACTTCGATTAAGGCTTAGTCTTAATCAGAAGTGATTTAGATTGGCTTATAAATTGTTTTGAAACAGCACCATGAAGTCAAAATCCAGAAGGCTGTAATATAGTCAAGCTAAAAGATGCAGCATAATGCACCTGGTTTCCTGAACAGATTCCAATAACGACTCAGGCAGCCATGCTTCCTGGCTAAAGATGCCACGCCCCTACATAGGAGGTGTCAGTGGGGGCCCACCAGGGAGTGGGATGAGTGAAACTCAGGTCCTTAGAAGCTGCATGATATTCTAGTATAAAATGCCCCTATATTATCTTGGAAAGAAGTATCCACCATCCCTGCTTTTGGATTTGGGCCACTGTGTGTCCTGTGGCAGAAAAGTCTTTGGCCCAGACAGGAGGAAAGAGTCTAGCGAGGAGCTATGTTCCTGAATATATCTCCACACACATGAAGAAACAGACTCAGATTTCTCTGTGTTAGCTCTGAGGCTGGCTACATGAAGCTATTCTGACCCATAAGCCACGTAGAAGGTTTGTTGTGGCACTATGCCTGACCTGGTAAGCCCATGGCTTGTTAGCTTTGGCACAGCACCAGCCCAGTGTGGCTAAGTAGCTTCTAGTTCTGACCAGCTCAGAGTCTGGGCAGAACAATAGTAGGTCTGTCTGAACATGTCTGCATACGTTAGGTGTCATGGCATTTGATTAAGTGATGAAAGCTCTCCGATGCTGCTCTTTGGACTCTATTTAAGTATGAACATGAGTTACAGACAGTTAAGGAAGGTAGGATCAATACCCAGGGGATCCTCCTTCTGGTTGAAAACTTGACTTTCTCTTCTATTTCTCCTCAACAGACTTAGCCCAACTAGGTAGCCTAACCTGGAAACTGGATCAAAAATGAGAATCGAGAACTGCTTCAGCACTGTAAATGAAGCCCCTATATACCAGGAATGCAAGAGTTGTTGAGATTGAAAAGGAGCCAAAAGAAGCTTCAGAGTACCAAGTGCAGGAGACAAAGAAATGGCTCTGTTCCTTTCCAATTCGGTTTTCCTTGTTATTTTTCTGTCCCCACGATGCTTTTAAACTCCCATCTCAACATTCATTTTCCCAGTGGAGCATAACATATAAGTTTCTTGGGCCATATGACGTGCAAGTTTAAATCTATAGCAGCTAATGCATAGAGTGCTTACCACTAGGTCTTACACGTACTAACTAATCATGGGGACTGCCCTTTTATCACTATTATGCTGTCCATATTAACTGTAGACCTCAGTATGTCTGAAAGTTTGGTGTCTTTAAGATTTAGATGTTTGTCAGACTAAAACTGGAGTGCAGAAAAGCTATAAGTAGAGATCAGTATGTATTTTTCCAGAAAAGGCACTTCTGAATCTAGTTATGTACCTAAAATTAGGTCTTCTAGAAGCTACAGGTTAAGCAATAAGATAAACATTGACCTGATGGGTTAGACAAAGCTTGAAATAAGTGAACTGCTGTTGAGGATTTTAAGGGCTTTGAGACACTTAAATATCCAAGACAGGCAACACAAGCTTTAGCCTTAACATTAAGTAAGGAGAAATTTCCTTCACCATTTTCTCCCCAAGCGTTTTGCATCCTACAGGGTGCACAGGTCTCTCTCCTTCAGAAATGGGGAAGGGTGACACTTGCTTCTCGATGCTTAGAAAATCTCTCAACCTGGTACTTACAGGCATTCTTCTTGAATGTGAAGGTTATTAATTCATAGCACTTTTTTCTGACTTACCGTAGGGAAGTTTTCCGTTTTCTAGGTAGGTACCTACTGAATCAGGCTGGTATATGTGGCCTCTGTGCTTTGAGTTGAACACAATGCAATTGTAAACAGAGTCCCAAGAAGGTGTTTAGTGAACAGAGGCACAGAATTGCTAAGCTTCCGTATCAAAAGCAACCTCAGGTGAGATACAGAGATAGGATGCCAATCAAACTGCAAGGCTCCGGGTCATGTACAGCTGTAGCTGTTTGAAAGAATTCTTGCCAGGAAACATAAGCTGCTAGGGCTTGTAAGCAGGTTAGAAGTGTGGTGAGGGGAAATTTTTGGATAGCTCTTCTGATCTGAGGTCCTTATACTCCATTTAAGGTATTCATGAAGTATTTTCATAGTCATTTTGAGGCCTTGTGAAAAAATTACTTCAACTTTTGGATCCTATGCTGAAAGTGTCTTTTTTGTCATCTTGGCATACACCAACATTTTGCTTTTCTATGAGATACATGCTTTGTGCTGGTAATAGTTTGGCTCGTTTTGTATTGTGCCTTCTATAAAATACCATTATTAAATGTGTTTTCTTTATTTTTGAACTTCCATATGTGTAAACTTGCTATATATTGGTTCCATTTGAATCTCTCCAGCTTTGGTCTTTTTATTCTATGCTGTCTGCTGGTCCAAATGGTTTAGTGTTACTTGGAGACATGGAAATGAAAGCAATGGAGTTTTATCTTCCTCTAAATCATTTAGGTACACACCGAATGCATCAGGCTCAAGTCTTTCCCTCTTGCTAATATATTCTACAAACTGTTAAAAGACACTTCTTAAAAAAAATAATTTAACATTGCCACCATATTGTGGCTGACTTTTTCACTACCTTGCTACTATTGCAGTCCATATTTCAGTTTGTCCTTCTAAATTTTAGTTAGTTCAGATTTAACAACTTTCATCCAATTAATTAATATATTGGAGTAGTATTTCTATGTATTTGAAGAAGTTATTTTCTCTGATTTTAACCAGTGCTTTAGGTGGGATACAGACTAGGAAATATCAGCTACATGGCATGCTGAATACAGATGCTCTTTTACAAGTTATAAAAATCACATGACATTGCCCTTGGGGAGGGGGGGATGGGGAGGAGAAAAGAAAAAGACTCTGATTGTATGATTAAAGACTGTACATGGACATAGGAGAGTTGTATATTCATCTTTATTTCAGCATATCTAGAAATTGCAGTGATTCACTCACTGTAAGCCTTTAGATTGTCTATGATCAGTTTGAACTGGGATAGGAGCCAACATTTGAAGGCCTGATTTGAAGGAAAGGATGACAAGGATATTTCAGTTGAGCATTTACTTTGCCAAGCTTTTAGTATTCCACTGTTTGGAAAAAAAATTACCTTTTCTAAGTGTGTTTATCAGTTGAACCACAGACAGACTATCCATTTCCCAGACAGAAATGTAATTTGTGTTCACCACAACCATTGGTGTAGATATATTAAATGAATACTTCCTTTGAAATGAGAAGTTGTATGGATACTATGAAGAGTAAGTTGGACTTACATTCTACCAAATGTTATGGCCTCTGGCCTTCCCTGTTCCAGCACACGAGGAGTCCCATTACCTCCTAGCCCTGTTCTTTAGCTATTCCCATTAAAGTCAAGCAGTGTTCAAAATGAATAAAAACATCATAAACCAGCCTAGAGAGTTTCTATCCAATTTCTTGTAATCCACAGTATTTAATTAAAGAAAATTGTATTTCTCTTTCAACCAAATCTATTACAAATGTTGTAGGATACATCTAATCAGAACACAGTTGCAAACCATAATTATTTTGCAGTCTTGAGCTGAACTTTTCAAAGAAAGTTTAAAAGAGATTGCATGCTGTGATAAGTTAAATGTTGCCCAGCAACATCATTTGTCTAGTACCAGAACTTGAACGGGGAGGAGAAAAGAAAAAAAAGATGGCTTTAAAAGAAAGGGAAAAAAAATTAATTTGCTTTGGGATTTTATGAGATTTGTCTTGAAGGGCTAGGGAATTAGCAGAGCTGAAACAATTGAAGAAGAAATTTTCTTTATTTCAGTTATTCTGAACTTAGGTACTTCTTCCATATCTGAAGAACTAGTGAAATAAAGATATTAGAAAAATCAATGGTATGATATTTGAGTAGCTGAGAGATAAATTTTAAGCACATCCTGTGATCCTCTGTCTAAGTGTTAATTTTCATTCAGATCTATATTTTTGCATTGATATTTTGAAAGAATAATTTCCTTCCATTAAATCTAAGTCTGCTCTAACACCATTCTTTGAAGAAATTCACCAACAACAGCAAAAAAGGAAAGCCCAAATATCATAGCCTGCATACTTCCACATCCTGATATGAAATACCCTGCTTGACTTTTTCTACTTTTATGGAAGGGACTAGAGTAGAAGTTTCTGGATACCAACATACATATACCCATACACAACTCCATACAATTCTAAAATCAAGATATATCCACTCAGACACACAAAAGCACAGAACCCCAATGGAAAAAAAAACCAACAAAACAAAGAACAAACAAAAAAGCAAAACAAAACCAAAACCACCACCAACACCACCACCGCAAAAAACCCCACCCAACCCAGGACAAATACAAGTTATAAAATAACCACCTGCATTTTTCTTCTAGCAACCCGCTATGTTTCTTTGGTTAGAGCTGCTTTATAATTTATTGAAGCAACAGAAAATCCACTCAGCTTTCACTAGGTTTGTGGACTTTGAATCTTTGTTGTGGACACAGATTCACGTGGTAAAATGTTACTGCTTATTCCAGGTTCTTGTGTTTATACTCTGAAAACAATTACTTTTTAAGAAAGCTGTTCCTTCTGCATACAAGTAGGAAGAACAGTGATAAAATTGTCAGACCTTTCTTTTCTGGAACAGGAATGCATTTGTGGAAAAAGCTGTGAGTCTTTTTTTAAAAAGTTTGGGATTGCTTACTAAAAAGCCCATATAAATCAAATTTATGTAGCGTGTCTTTATGCATGCCAAGGTCCCTGAGCCTATTGAAGCTGAAATCCTTCACAAGTTTTCTGGAACTTGCTCTTTCACTCAGACAGTAAATGTTGTTTTCCTTGGTGCTTAATCTAGTTAAATAATGAAGGATTTCACGCACTTAGCTACCATGTCCAAAAACAACTTTCTCATACAGTTGGAACACAAACATTGGCTTTCTTAGCTGTCTTGAACTTGGTATGTGTTATATGGAATGCAATCACACTTTGTCTGTGAGCATTGGCTTGAGAAATTTATCTTTTCCCATGTTAATCTTGCCAGTGATCTGATTATATTGTATAAACAGGATATTAAACTGAAAGACAGACCTTACCACAAACCCTAGATTCTAACTTGTTTGGAGCAGAATTAATGCATGCTATTTCTCTAGAAAGCTCTCTTGTTAACACCTGCTGCATTTATTAAAAAAATAAAATAAAATATCAGAGTAATACTCACAAACGTAGTAGTATTGTTGAAGCTTTTATTGTCAAAGAATAAAATGGAGACTGTTAGCTGAGAGATTTTATATCTTTTACTAAAACATCTGATATAGCTGAAAAAGAGACAAGCTATAAAACCTGCAAGCCTTTCTGCAAATTACAGTAATGCAGAAATAAAAATTTTGTCAGTACCCATATCCCAAATTAAGTGTACAATAAGAAAAAAAAACAAACAAACAACAACTTTGTTACTCTTGTGAAAATTTCAGGCATCAAGTTTAATTTTATTTTAGAATTTATTAATAATGTGATCTTCCAGTTGCATTCCTAAATTTACAAAGGTAATTGTGTAGGATGGCAGACAGTAGCACCTGTCAGCCTTCTCTCCCACCTCATCTCCCCACCCAACCCTCATACCATTTCCCAGTTCCCCAGTTCCGTGACCTTGCTAAGTACACATGGTGATGGAAATTCCCTTGCATATGTGACTGAGATGCAGCAGCCTGTATCTTCTCTCCCCTTGTCTTAAGGCTGCAAAGTTGAGCCAGTTTAGGGGCAGGTGGTTCAATGGTCCTTTTATTTAGATATTTGAAAGCCACAACCCATTTTGGATCTACTGTTGGCAGTGAAAGCTTTGATAGGTAGATAGGTTTTCTGATAACAATAGGTAATTCAGCATAATCTGTGGTAACTTTGCACCTCTATCAACTGTGGACTGAAACGAATTTCGGAGAAACGTCGTCTGGCAGTGCATGAATAATGCTGCCGTAATTTGATTTTTTTTGAGTTAAATAATAAAAACGACCATTGTAAAATGTCAAGTATTAGAAACATCTGGGTTTTCATATGTAAGTAAAATCAAACAGCAGAGTAATTAGGACTAGGCATTTGGAGGCAGTCTGCAGCTGAGGTGGCTGGAATTAATGCTCTCCTTTGAGGAAAGAGCTGATAAAGACAATAAACTCCAAAATAACTTAAAACTTTTAGCTTATGCAACTGAGAGTTTTATGCAGAACCAAAGTATTGCCATCATTGTTTCATACACCATGGTCCTGGAAGGTGCTTGGCATTTTCACTAGGGTCAATGGACATGAAACATTGCTTATTTCAGTAAAAAGTTTCAGTTCCTTCAGACAGGGTAAGAGGCAGTGCCGATGACTACATTAGAAATAGCTGTTCCCACTGGTCATTTGCCACCACCTTCCTCATCATCTGTGAAAGAGTCCCCTGTGTCACCCTACATACATATTTTTCTTCTTCTCCCCTCTTAGTGTCAGGACCCTGAGGGCACTGGTATCCTCTAACAGCTTTGATCAACCTCCTCAAGGACCTCTACCCACCCTTTAGGACCCAAGGCTCCAACGCCATCACCCTCAATCTCTGTCTGAGTTTGGCTGTAGGATTATCTATCTGCAGCCCTCTCCCACAGATGATGGACATCAGACCCATCATCTCGATGAGCCCTTCATGTATCTTGTAGATTGTCTCCAGCTGTCTCTTTGGCCCTGTCTCTGGGCCTGGTTCAGCCCCTTGCCCTGTTGATGGACCGAACCTGTTACCAGCCCCCAGCTCTGCCCTCTTGCTCATAACCTGGCTTACCGTGCCAGCTTACCTGGCTCCCTCTCCCTCAGGGAGCAGCTGGTCTTCACTTGGACCTGACACCAAGTGAGTTCACTTCCCAGTTGTTGTAGCTTCTGTAATGATCTGCTTGGAGTTATAATGAATAGAAGGCTGTCCTGTGAGGAATTGAGAGGTGTGACCCAAAGCCTGGTGTCAAGTCATTGAAAACCTGATAGTATTTGAGAGAGTTCAATTACAGCAGACAGAAGATAGAGGGCATCTAAAGCAAAAAGGTCAGGAACTGATTTACAAGGGTAAAATCAGCAAGGGTGCTGTGCCTTCCCAGGCTAGATGCATTGCCATTTTACTTACGATTTGAAAAGGTGGTAAATAACCCACATTTTAAAGTGAACAAACTTAAACAAAAGAGCTGCATATCTCCGAAAATAAACTACTTTAACTGTTTCAATTCATAATAGTTTATTTGGAAATGAGGTCTGAAGTGTCTATGAGCTTGTGAATTCAAGGATAGGTGAAACTTGGAAACAAATCTTTTTAGTGTTATTGACAGAACACTTAGGGACGTGTTCTGATATATATATAATATAAATTTCAGATTGAAGATCTAAACATGGAATATAAAATATTCCTAGACGCTTTTACTGGTTTCTGAAATTGTTCTAGTCAGTCACTACAAGTAAAAATAAATTAAATAATATGAAACTACAATGTGATAGTAATATCATCCTTGGCAGTTGCAGTAGTAACAGTGGTGATCATACACATAAGCCTTGATGGTACAGTGTTGGATAACTTCTGCACATAATGTTGTATGTAGTGTATGTATACCTTTTGAACACAGTACATGAGTGCAGTTAGGGAAAAGCACATAGATATAAAGTAAAGGCAATAAAGCATATTAGGGGAGAAAATGTAATTCTGTTGATGATAAAAGCTCATAACTAGCCACAGATGGTAAGATGTTAACAATAATGAAGAAAAGGCATGCATGTTCAAGAAATGTTAATGTTCTATAATTAGGAAGAAGCAGGATGCTGTATACGTATCAGATGAGGACAATGAAATGCTTTTTCCGGTCATTACTAGCCCCAGAGAATAGTAAAAAACTACTACAGATACACATATTTAATCTGATTGTCTGAATAACATGAATCAAAAAGTCTTGGAAGAGCTTAATGAGTCTGGCTTGCTGATGCTTTGAATTTTCACAAACCGGAGGATACCAAGGGAATTTTATAAAACTAGAAGAACTTGTAATGTTGCAGTAATATAAAAGGCAGAGAAGACAACTGTAGCAGCTAGAGTCCAGTTGGATTATCAGCATAAACATGGGGATAGGGGTGGGGGGGAAAGGGGCAGAGGAGCAGGAAAACTGATAGAGAAGTGATTTAATTAGATATTAAAATTATCATAACTTTTAGCCAGTTGGTTTAGAAAAAAAAAGGAATTTAAAAAAAAAAAAAAAGGCAGTTTTCATTCTTTTCTGTGAATGCATGTTTGATTTCTAAACATAATTGTCTATCTGAATTTTGGGGGTTTATTATTTACTTTTTTTGTAGGCTTTTGATTTACTGTTGCTTCTCATTCTGAAAAGTACAAGATTAGTAGATGGAGGACTATCTTAAATAGTTTTCGGAAGAAAGTTATTGAATAATGAGATTCTCAGTAAACTCAAAAATTCTTTGCACGTTGATACTTGGTCCAGCCTTATTTAATATTCATCATATATAATTCAGAAGTCTGCTGGAAAATAGTACAGCACATACACCTATGGATAAAAGGTAATACTGTGGTCACACAAGGCAAATTTCATAATCAGTCCCTGCTGGAGAATGTACCCAACATATAGAGAAAACTGAAAAAGATAGTGTTATTCTTGGTTGAGCCATACTATGGAATACAGATTGCATTTCAGAAAAATTTTATATGCTGTTCCATGTTGTTGATAAGTACATTCTGGAAACAATTGATATATAGTTAATTTAGCTTGCTTAATTTTCTTTTAATTTTTCAGAAGACTCTATAAGCTGCTGTACATATATGTACTCAGCATCTGTTTCCAACTAGTATAGCAAACTAAATATAAAACTAAGATGCCAGCATTTTATTTATTTTTTATACCAGAAGGGTGGCTATTGTGTGACCACACTATTGTTCCTTTCTGCTGTCTCACTAATGCCAAAAGAATCCCTCTCACTGTTCTTTTCCTTCCTGGTCATCCTTCCTTCAATCTACAATCCCCTATGCTCACTTCCAGCTAAGTGATACATATCTTTTTCTTGTGCTACATCTAGCCACTGTCTGTCCTCCCTGGATCAATTCATCTCAGTAAGTCAGAAAAAAACCCCAAGCTGATGAATAAGTCAAATGAATTACCTTGTTATGCAGCCAGATGAAGACCAGGCCAAGAACATGTAATGTAACTAAACTTGTAAGAGAGAAAGAGGGAGAGGGAGGGAGCAGGATTCCCCACCTTGGCAACAATGAGCCATTAGGTCAGTTCATGGAAGGCATCTGACTGCACCATTAGGAAATGTACCCATTTGCTGTTCTATATGTGAGCCCTCTGAATCTTCATCTAAGCCAAGCTCCCATCAACTTTTTTTCTTTTCTTTTGCTATCATTTTCCCAATTTATTCATCCACTGGAAGTAGAATGTGTTTGCAGCAGTGCACTGTCAGATAAGCACCTGTAGGAAAAAGCAAAGAAAGAGGTAAAGAAGTCCAAGTCTACTGATCAGATTATGGCTTTAAATTATTAGACCAAGGTTTTCAAAAGTGACTAGCTGGTTACACATGCATTATTCCTTGGACCTAGTATGGCACTTTTTCTAGTATCATAAGGCATAGAGCAACCAAACTCTCAAAATTGTTGATCTGTTCCTGTTTCCCCCAGAACATCTCCAGTCTCCTAGCCACTTTTGAAAATCTCAGTCATGATGCACTCTACTAGACAGACATTTGATGCTGGTTTCTATGCACAAGCCTATTCATTGACTTCAGCCTCTTCTAGAAAGACCACCTATGGGGGAATGACAATTGAGTTCCTGTGACTATTCACAGAGACTCATTGCCTTTGAGATACAGTCACATGCTCCAGGGCTTGCCTGGTTTAGAAACAGTGCTTAGATATTAAAGGAATAGCTTAAACATATAAATAACTTCCCATGTGCAATTTTTCTATGGATGGAACAGTTGTGAAAGCTACAGAATTTAATGTTGTGTACTGTGATATGTTATACTAAATAAAATTACTAAAATTACTTCAAAAGATGATCACTGAAAATTAAATTTCTGTTTTGACTTTCATCCTGGGTCATCTATAGGAATGGATTTAAAAGAATGTCAAAAATGAAAATGTCATTGGAGCTTCTTTTCACTGTATCAAAATTCTCATTAAAAGATTGCAACATGCTGATATGAATTGTATTTTAAACCTTTGAAAATTTAACAACAGCAGAAGAAAAGATAAATGAGTAATCCACACTCTAGTAGTGATCAACTCTACTTGGTTCAAACAAGCATTTACATTCACATAATTGACATTTAGTCTACACTAAATTAATTTACTGGGAATGGGCATTTTCTGAAATTTTACTGATCGCAAGCTGGCCAAGGAATTGAAATCTAAACAAAAACATTTAATTGGATGGAATGTTATTATTTTGTATAGGCAGGGCTTAAGAAATAGCAGTATAACTTTAAAGCTATGAAGGTTAAATAATTTCATCTGATTTCAAACATAGGAGACTCCAACATTGTCTTCCTTATTTGACATGTCCCATAAGAGATATGATAAGAACAGGGAACTAGTGACGTGGCATGAGGAGTACCTAGGTGCACCTATCACTAGTAGTTAGAGTAACTTACACCCTTACATCGTTTGAGGCAGTTTTAAGCATGTGACCACAGCTTTCCATTTTTGTAAGGAACTGTTCTCCCTCTGTAATATGCTTTAGATGTGTTTTGTTTCTACATTGTAAGATTATTCTTAGACCTAGGAAGATAGTATACTGCTTTCTTGTCTTTTCAGTTATTTAGGATTCATCATAAAATGAATATCTTTTCAAGAGTGAAATCAGGAGAATAGGAGTTTGGGCAAGGTGTTTTTTATGCCATATAAATATGGGATAAGAAGCTGGGATCGTGTAACCTGGAATTTACAAGCAGAAGACAGCAGATAAACAAATACAGACAAGGGAGGAAACAGGAAAGAAGTGTCATCAACAAGTTTCCTAACATTGTTCCCAAGGCCAGAATTACTGGTCTTCCATTCTAATAAACTGAATACTTAACAAATGTGTTAATGTGACAGAAGACATGCTTGTACTATCTGCCTGCAAGTGAAGGAGTTTGCAAGCACAGAAGAGATATGTAGCATGGGATATCTGTAAGACATGTTCAACATTGCAAGACCAGGAATGAAGAAAAATGATCTTGAAGGTGAGCCAGCACAGTAATGAATGTGTATCTTGTGCTTTATCAAGCCAGCTGTTAAAATAAAAAAATGTAATAAAAGATTATTTAAGGAATTATTGTCAGTAATCGATTTCATCATTCATTAATACTCATTTTGTTATGGAAACATGTAAGAATCTCTGGCACAGATTAGGTCTCCACTGTGTACTCAGTGTAAGATACAATCTCAGACCCACAGGATTCTCTTTCTGAAACCACACAGGCTAGAGAATGAAACAGAGGTATTTGGCTTGCCTGCAACTAACAGCAGCAGAGAGGAGGCCAGGACTAGAATTTAAGAAGATTCTCTTCATTAATCCCCACTCTGTTCCCGTTGGTTTTCAACTGAGGTTATTTCAGTGGTGACTCTCATGGGTGTGGAGCATGATAATGTGCCAGTCCAGTTTTATGGCTCTGCTATACGTGGTTTTCATGAATATTGATTAGGATTGATTATGTGCTAAATATAATTCATTTACTCTTGCACATGACATGGTCATTCTTATTGGTAGAATATTGTTGGGCAATGACGCAAACATCAATGTCTGAGAAAAAGAAAATAGCAACCATTGACAGGGAGAGAAACAAATATCTTTCAAGAATGCCATATCGATGGTCTTCAGTCCAGTTCAGGAAACAGAAGTCATTCTGTTACATTTTTTTATCAAAATGCATTCTGAGCTGAGAAAGTCAAAATGAAAAGAATCTTTCAAACTCTTTTGAAATATTTTTAGCCCCAGTGCTGAGTCAGACTTGTCTTAAGCAGCACCATCTGTCAGGTATTGAGTAGAAGTATTTCTCCCAGACCTGCTGACTCTGCATGAGATGAGTGGTCCAGCAACTGTCAGAGAGTTAGCTGAAAGTTTCAATTCCATAAAACCTATGCATTCAGTAGAAGGCTCTTCTCTTCAGTCTCAGGCTGTGCAGCCTGGAGGTGGAGCCTTGATTATTTACATTTGATTTATGCTAGCATCCGCAAGCCTGACTGGAGATGTAGGGCTTGTTAAGTACTCTATTGTATTTTTCTCATACACAACAACCAAGAAACAAAAGCAACTCCCAGTTTAACTGGATTAATACCTCAAAATAACTCTGATTTTATCCGGAAATTATATATATATATACACACATACATATATATTGGCTCACCTGATTAAAAGCTCTGTTGTTCAAGCACTTTGGGGTATAATAGAATAAATTACTACAGACATCTAAAGGGACTAAAGGTCCCTATGCAGGGGCCTGGAGCATGCAGGACTGACTGCCAGCATAGTAGGTTTGATGTGAGTGAAAGCAGTGCTATGTACTGGAAGAGCACAAGGAACATCAGACGGCAGTAAAAAGCTCTGAATAATTGTTCCCTAACACTCAGGTCACCAGCTGTGATTGGAAAGATTTTTTTTAACAAAGAGAATATAAAGAACATTATTTCAAGTCATACTCTTGAAATCAATGACGAGACCTGGCCATACAACGTATGTACTTTATACTCAGTCTAGCTATGCAGTGGATAAGTACAACCTCCTAAGAGACATTCTGCACAGCGTAAAACAGGTTTAACCTTGGAATGCAGGATAACCCCCTCTGCATGCCAAAAAACATTCCTGAGCCAAGAAAGAGTGAGCATGTAAGACCTGATCAGTTAAAACTAGAAATCTTATGGACTTCGGTTTTGGTAGAACTTTTTGACTCACTTAATGGTGAAAGTTTGAAAATAAAAAGGGGTTGAAACTTTCAGACTCCATATGTTTATATTAGACAAACTCTAAAGTTCTAAAGCCAAAAATACTTTGGATTTGGTTTTGTTTTCTTTCTTACATTGATATAAATTGCAAAAAAATATTCTGTGAAGGCTGTGACTTCATTCTGATGTTAATGGACAGTTTGGCTTTGTGTTTCTGCTCTCTCCGAATATTTAACTAATATTTAATCCTAATATAGTTTTGTCTCCATTAAATATGATTATGAGATTCCCACAGCAATATCACAACAATACATTGATAAATAGTGTTATGAGATACTTAAATGATTTAATTAAATCACTTTGGACAACTCTTACCCTTATAAATCATCCAAGAACCTCTGTTAAAAAGCAAGCTCTCTAAACAGAAATTTCTAGGGGACCAGTAAATAAATATAAGTTTTTTTCTTTAACAGAAGTAGCCCAGAACATAGAAAAAATTTTGAACAAAAAAGCTATTATTCATGTTATTTAAAACAGAATTGTTTAGTTGGAAGGCTCTTGGTCTGTAATATGTTATACTGCAGTCAAAAAATGACCAGGATTTAACATTTAAAATATAATTAGCAACCTTAAAGCTATTGTTCTCCTGTCTGATGCCCTAAAGAATCTAGATAATAGTAACACTAACTTTAGATTTTTTTCTATAATCTATGTATGGATACTGATGAACTCTCCAGATTATGCGGCTGGAAGAGCTTTTGCTCTGTATGATAGCTAGTATTCTTTTGAAGCTGTTTAAGTTCTACTTCTTTTTTTTAATTCCTTATTTTCTATTCTTTTTACAAATCTTGGAGGATATACAGACAAAATAAATTGGATAATTCTTTATATCCATTTCCCACTGAAGATGTTATCCAAAAGATCTTCTGTTTCAAAGACTCTAACACTGCTGTAGATTAATATAAGTTATGTCAATTTTTCAGTATACTCTATGTTTGGAATTGAATGAAGGGCCACCTTATTGCTATCCCACTTAGCTTTGATTTCCAAGTCATTTATTTAAGATGGGAGTGGTTTTTCATAGACTAATACCTGTATCTTAAGAGCAACTTTAATTTTTCAGTTAACTCAATATAGAGTCTTCATGAGAAGGAAGAAGTGTCAAGAGTTTTGAAATATTGAGGCTACAACCATTTATGCCTGAGAATCACCAGAAATTAATTTTAACATTGAAAAAGGCCAGCAGGATTTGACCATTCATAAATTAACTTACAAATCCTGTGAGATCTGCACCTTTAAACTGATGCAGTTTAAAAAAAACCAAACAAACAAAAACCCCCAAAAAACAGAGGCTGCACAGTGAATTATGTGACAGGATTAGGATTTACTTTGGCTAATGTGTTGATTTTTTTTTTTTTTTTTTTTTTTTTAACTACTATTGGCTATATCTCCTGTGGTTTCTAGCTCCTCTGTTTCTCAGACCTGGTGTGTAATCGTTTGCCAGCTACAGAGACTATTATTGAAACATATGACTAGTTCAAGATAAATAGTACAATTAAGATGCTCACATTGGAAATCTTTGTTGGAAAATTACTTGACGCTGGAGGTGTATCTTGCTGCAAAAGGAATAAAGTTGTTTGTTAAGTGATCAGAATGCCTGTTGTTCTGAAAGCATCAAAATGTCAGACAGTAAAATCTTCTTTAAAAGAACTTAAAGGACATTGATTTAAAAACGATATTCTTGCCAGCACTTCAGAGAATAAAGCTTTAGCACTTTGTTTTCTCTTTGATAGATTTTTTGTTTATGGAGTAACTAGTTCTGTGCAAAATTTTCTGATGCATCGTTTTGTGTATTGTAGGAAATGTGCTGGAGAAAACAGAACTACTGGGTTACACAGATCACTCCAATGAAGGTTAGGGTTCATCAGGTTATGTAAATCTTACCTTGTGAACCCAAATCCTGCTGTAGGTATGGCCTTAATGTCGCGTCATGTATTTGTGGTACAGCAGAGTCGAAATCAGATCTTGAAAACTAAACACTACACTCTTTAAACTATCTATCCCCTCTTGAGAAACTTTCTTCTGACAGTGGCAATCACTGGTTACAGTATAAGAAGAGATGTCAAAAGAGTTCAGGCCGTATGCTGGTTTTAGTTTCTTATCTGCAAAATAGCAATGGAAAAAGCTTATAAAGCATTTGAACCAGATTTCTAGACAGCTGGTGGGGAGAAAGAGAAAAGACATTAAAAATGTGAAAGATTTATGTTAAATCTAGAAAACACCGGGAAGCTTAAAGAGAAAATAACCCTGTCTTTGCATGAAGGGGTGGAACAAGATGATGTAGTCAAATAGGATCCTGCATTCCAGTTATGTGAAATTATAAAAGACTGGTCATTATGGATCTTATGAACCACATGGTTTTAACTGCTTTTCCTTTGTAGATTAAAACCAACAGTCCTGCCCCTTGTCCAATGTGTCCTTAGGTTTTGTTTTATACCATGTAGTGCCTTTTTTTCCTTTTTCCTTTTTGTTTTTTTTTTTTTTTTTTTTGCCTTTCCTTTTTTAATTTGACTTGTTTGAAGGAATTGTAATTTTGACAGAGACAAGAATAGAAAAAAAGAATGCCGGAATTTTAGAGCATAGTGGAAGATGTTATGTAGGAGCCCCGCTCAGCTTTTCATGAACAAAGCCAAGGGTATGAAGTGGTTTGTAGACTCCAGTCGAAGTGAATACCATCATTTGTAATGAACACAGAAGTCAAAGGTTCTTTTTCTCAAAATGATTACTGCACAGTAAAATACCATAAATGCGATACGTTGTGAGAAGCAGAAGTAACCAAGCTCACTTTCCTACTGTTTTATATAGAATGTTAGCTCTTGGGTCAGATTCTCTGTGTGAAATGTAAGGGTTTCACATTATAAACTTTTCCTAAAACAGTTTGCCTGCTTTATCCAAGAAACTGCTTTTATGATCCATAGAAACAAGGTCCTCAACTCTTCCATTTAATATGATTAAGATTGGATGAAGGGTCTAGATGCTAATAAGGGGGTTCATGCATATACACACATGTACAAAGCGCTCTGCATTTTTACTTTTAGATCTGCTCTTCCTTCAATAAGGACAAGTAAGGAGGCTGAAATCCAGCTTGTAAATACATTTCTGAACTTTGTTCAGAAGAGAAGGAAAATACTTTCTTCTTACAGGGGATTTAAAGCTCGTCCTTGTTAGATAATCAAACCCAATAGTGTGCATGAGGATTGTTGTTAAATCATAATTGTTGAACATAAAAATCTAATCTCACATAAAGAACTGCAATTCCAGCAAACATTTTTAATATCTATGGATGGTGAATGTCAGAAAGCACTATGGTTCAGAGAAGGCTGGACTGCAGCTGATATTAAGTAAAAATCTTGAACAACAAATGCAGGTGTTGGGGTGCATTGTGGTTGACTCATGATCGTCGATATTGAATGGTGAGGCTGACAAGAAAAGAATAAATAGCAGGAAAATAAGGTTTTCAATAGTTAGAGGTAATAAGCAGAGCAGGGAACTGTTGATTGTAAGAGAAAAACTAAATATGAGGCAAATGCTCTGTATAATTCCCATAGGTAGCTGCAGAACTCCAATTATACCTCCTAAGAAACAACAGCAAATCAGCTATACAACTTCGTGTTCTGACTTTTAAACCTGTAGGTGATTATTCATTTCTGCCCTGGATTCATGCTATTACAAAATTTCATGTATTGCAGTTATTTTTGCTCAGCACAGTAAGATCTCTCCAGTTTAATTCATTAATCAATAACATTGACCATGTACAGAGGTTCTAATAAAAGCCCTCTACACTAAGCTATTGCTGGCCGGTAGCAGTGACCCCAGTCTTGCAGAACACTTTGGGAGAAGTTTTTTGTCTGCAGAAGAATTTTGCACACTCATCTTTTTGAGCAGCAGTCAGTCCAGTGAGAAAGAACAAGACCGGAGTAGGAATGAGACCAGGATGGGTTACTCATGTGAAACGGAGCTGTAAACCACTGAGGAAATCACCTCCTCTTAACCTCTTCTTCTCTCCCCCCATTCGTATGCCTGCCTTCTTTTTCATGTAACTTCTTTAGGGAACACTGGCCCTTTTGTTACAGTCCTTGAGTATCTACCGTGATGCTACTTTCAGTGATGGTTCTGTACATTCATGTTGAAGAAGGAAGGCACTAAAGAAGCGCAAAGTGCATTATACTAATTTAGTATAAAAGTAGCAATACAAATGGAGTTTCTTCAGAGTCCGATCTCCTGAACAGTTGGAATCAGTTTAACTCAAATGAAAGTCTTACCTCATTCTTGGACCTCTTTCTGTCTCTTCCTGTATATTTCTGCTATATTTTTTGTGGAGAGAAATAGCTCAGTTTTCAAACTAAGCATGCTGTATTATGGCAGCTTGAAAGTGGCCTAATTTTTTCTCATTTCAAATATTCTATTATTAATGAGAAATCCAGCCTAATTATGTTTCTGTATGCTTTAAAATTAAAAATGACAGACCTCTGCAGAACATGGAAATATCTTCCAGGTCAGGTATTAACACTAACATGCACATTGTTTATTTTTTCTGGCAACTGGCCTTGTCCTTTTAAACTACAAAGTGATGTTAATTTAATAATAGAGGATAAAGTTCAGTGCTGCAAAAGCCTTCCTGTCCCATCAGAGCTTATGCACATTTCTGAACCTGCTCATTCCTCTATCTTAAAACCCAGAAATCCCTTTGGTTACAAAAGAAAATGATTTCTGAACCCTCTGATAGTGGAACATAGAGATTAACCCCTTGTATCATTTGTATTTGAAAGTGTTATAATTGGCATTCAACTAAATCTGAGTTTAGAGTGCTTTTTTTTTTTTTTTGCAGGGTCACCTATAACAGGTTTCTGGATTTCCAACTTTTTTATTAAAAAAAAAATGTAAACAGATCAAATTTTTTTTTTATCTCTACTGCTACTTTATTAACTCAGATGTTATTTTCTAGAAAATTTGAAAAGCAGTAAACCAATTAACCTTAAATCTAAACCAATTAATTAAATCTAAACAAATCAAATCTTCAAACCAAACTTAATTCTTTTAATTCATTAGGACTACTTAAAATGCTTTACTTTCCTGGTGAATATTTTTAACATTTCGTTAATTCAAATGCTTCAGAAAACATTAGTGGAAAAGTGCCTTTGTTCCAGATCTAACTCCTTCCTGTAGTGAAATACAAAGAAAATACTTTTATCACATACTCTGTGTTTCAGTAAAACAACATAGAAATAGATGTGATATTTCTAATGGTAACTTATAAAATTACTTATCTGAATGTATCTCCACCTTACCAACCACTTCAGTATAAGAAACAAACAAACAAACAAGGCTATATCAGGCACATACCTAAATATTGTGGCAATTACTTCAAAACATTTGGAGCTTTCAATTCTGAAACACAAAAATACCAAATCGTGTCACCCAGGAAGATGCCCACTGTACTGTTACTTCTCTCTAGCTCAGACATTATAAGCTGCATGTTCTGATTCATGAATACGATGATTTGAGCAATGTTTGCTATTAAAGGACTTAGTGGTCAACACTGTTCTTCCAAAGAAGTGAATCATAGTCATTGCTGGCATATGACACTGGAAAAATGGTCAGAAACAAAGATTTCTAAACAATTCTGCAGACAATACACTCACAAAATGTGTTCCAAGTCTTTCTCTGTTATCATGACACTTTGCATACTTCTCCATGATGCAAACTGCATTCACCCAGCTCCTAAACTTTACATTATTTTTCAGTTGGGAAGTTTCACTTCAAAATTCAGGTGAAACACTTTTTCTTTTTTTGTTGCTTTTTGAACCTAAGAAGGTTTACAGTCCAGGTAACTGATATAACAGCGTAGCATTTTTGCTTTGAGCCATGCGTCATACACCTAGCACAGTTCAGTCATGACATGGAATCTTCTGGTTTGGAGACAAGATTAGTCAAAGCCTTTCCAAAGTAATATCAAACCAGGAAATCTGAATCCTCCATCAACTGAACGAATGAAATAATTCCTCCTGGAATCTTGCTGGAATTCAGCATGTCACAGCTTTGACCAGCTTGAGGTGCATCTGCTATTTCACTATACAATACAACCTTGTTATCACAACATCTGGGTTGCAAACATTCTACCGGGAGTCATGGGCACCTCAGAAAGCTGAAAGCAAATTCTAAGTAATAAAAGAGTAATTCAACAGTTATTATGCCAAAAAGCATGTGTTGTAGGTAATACTCTATTTTCTACTTCTTTAGTGCAGTTATTCTGTCCTACTTATGTTCTATTGAGTCAAACTTATTCTAACACAATGTAGAAGTGAAGCAATATAATTTATAAATATTAAACTTTCAGGCTTTCTAAGTTTGGATATTTTTAAGTAAAAAGAGGTAAGACATCATCAAAAATTTGAATATGTCATCATTTCCCCAATATTTCTAGAAGCAACAATACACAGCTTCATTGAATAACCCATTCTTTTTAAATTACATAATAAAGTAAAAGAATTTATCTGTATTTATTTAGAGTTCTTCAGCAGGAAGATTGCTTGAAAATTTTTATAAATTCCAAGCAATGATCTCTAGAATTATGTGTTCACTGAAAACAAATATGAGCTCATTTTGAAGAGTATTAACAACCTGAAATGGATTTGTTTGGTTTCTGTCTTAAGTACTTCCCTTATGTGATTTAAAGAAGTTAAATATACAGTCTACATATGTAGCATCTCTAATAGAAATAACCAGATGCTGAGCCCTTTCATGTCCTTTCAAAACATACCATATACACTGTTCATGTACTTTTGTGTTTGGAAATTCAAAGCCATTTAAAGAAAGCAACTGATCCTGGTAGCCTCCCTGCCAGCTCAGCAAGCATTATCCTCATTTAATAGCTGGAACTGAAGTTGCAGCACCATAAAATGCTCACAACCCAGATAATTTGAGTGCATTTCAGAAGCCCCTATAAGAATCATGTGAAAGATTCTGTATTTCAGTATGGATTCAGAATTGAATTCAAGTAACCAAAAGTTTTGTAACCCTTTAAAGCAAGTTTGGGAAACTGATTTTCAGTTGTGACTAAAGTGATTAAGTGAAATTCAGAAGTTAGACTATATAATGTGCATGGAAGTTTTGGTTTAATTTGAATCCAGGGCAAAACCTGGCTCATGGAATATAAATACGACATGAAAAATGGATTTCATCTTTGCTTGAAAATTAACCTCTTCCCTCAGATCTGAGTGGCCCTGATTCTACCTCTCTCCCCCACTGGATCCCGCTTCACAGTGCTTTCCTCGCTGTTCACCTTTATGAAAACAAGAACTAAAAGAAAGATTTAGAAACAATCTGTTCTCCACTTCTCTTGTTATTACTTGTTCCTTGGAATAGAAGAATTCATTGCCAAGAGCATTTTGAAAGCAGACTTTTTTTATATTAAATTCAAAGTCAAATTATAAAGCAAACCTAAGAAAGGATAGTTACAGCTTTATAATGACAGCAAAACACCATTGACATGTCTGAGAGGTAAGACTGGAAGGCTACAGAAAGCTTATAGCTTGCATGAGAGTTGCAAAATATTTTGGGAAAGTCTTTTGTATGAAGTACAACAGAAGATATTTTAATTACAAGAATTGGATGGCAAGAATTGCAAGAAATGCATTTGGCACCTTTTCTCTCCTCTGAAGGAATGATTGGCAGTGATGCAGCGATTACTGTAAGAGACCAGGGCTGTACTCATCAACTCACTGCTGAGTCAACCATCATGTCCTCAAAGATTTGTGTTTCCAGAAGATCTTGTCTTGAAAGACAAAACTTTTTCCTCTGTGCTTCTTTGTGCATGCAAGCTTTGGGTTTCTGCCTCTAAGGTCAGTAACTCAGAGGCCAAACTGTAGTCTGGATTATTTTGAATCACCAAATGCATGGGGATATTTAGTGAAAAACATGACAGGAAGATCCCCATACCAAAGCATTCAGCTAGTTTTTCAAACAAAAACTGTCCATCCATGCCGCATAGGTTTCCTAGGAGACTTCTCATTTCAGTTTTCTAGGAAAACAGGGTATAGATTCACATAGTAGTAAACTTTAATCCACAGAGAAGTTATATCAATGCAGAAGTTACAGGATTGGATTCACTGTCTTTTGTGAACAGATTTCTGTATCCAAATCTTTAGTCCTAAATCTTAGGCAACCATTTAACAAGTCAGATCACCAACTAATTTATAAGTGGCTTCTGTTTATGCAGGTTTCTGTTATTTTAGTGGGAAAGTTTGTATCTGGCATAATGTAATTAACTCCAATTTATAGAGAAACTCCTAAAATTTAAATCTTTCCCTTAGCAATTCTACTATGGTACCTTGTGCCTGGTTTTAAAAGTTCTTCTTTCTAAGAATTTCTGATTCTGTCTCCTGTTGGGCTTTAAGCTGCTCAGGGGAGTGTTTAGGGTTTTCTTGACTGACTACTTGAATTTCCAGCTAATTAGCTGATAACCATTACACAATAAATAATCATAATACCAAATGGTCATCTGGGAATGGAAAGAAAAGTGAGGTGAATACTACATTTGGAAAAGCCAAGTAATCAAGTGAACAGTCCGGAATACCTTAGTAACATAGTTCAGAATCCCACGCATGATCTAAACATTGGTCCAAATCTGAAGCCTAATGCTGAGTATGCTCTAACCACACACTAGCAAATTCAGGCCATGTCGATTATGTGGCTTACGTCATGATGTCCAGTGTAGCTGGGAAAATTAAGATACCCCTGGCAGAAGGAAGTGCCTCTTTACCAGGAAATCAGTATTCTTTAAGGGAATTTACCCTTCCGGGCAGGAAGGCTCTTAGAGGACAGGTGGAGTTTGTGTGCCCTGGAGTTAAGCCAGTTAACCACATAAGAAGCAGCACAGATCAGTCAATCAATTTAACATGCCCGCATCTGTGTTCAGAGCAGTTTGAAGAATGTTAAGCATATCACAAGCCTGCTTGTGCAGTAAAAGGGCTATAACAGTGCTGGCCTTGGGTAGGTTACCTGCTTTAGGCTACGACAAAGGGAAGAAAGAGGATGTGTTGCACTGGGGGGACAGACACCATGGTGTAAGCTTTATAACACACTGCTGCATTTGAGCCTGCATGTGGCTTGATTGTCCTTCATTGAATTCAGGACATTTTGACAAACATGATGAGCGCCATCATATTCTGAAATGCAAACCAAAGGAGCCAGAAATTTAGCTGTTGTTTCAGCTACTGTGAGTCATTGACTTAAAGATAGTAATTCTAACAAAAGCAACTTATTATCCAGTTTCATATACATTACAGAAACAGGTGACAAAATTGAAATTCAGGCATTAATATGAACAATAGAAGTACCCATAGGTAAATGTTGAAATGCTGTTGTAACTCTTACAAAAAAGAGTGTAGGAAATTATTTACTATTTCTTCTACCAATCACTGTGCAGAGCAGGAGGCAACCACATACAGACCCGAGCATCTAACTGATGGCAACGTGTGGATATAGATGTAGCAAAAGGAAATTTACCCTGCAGAATCTGCGTGAGAATAAGCAAAATGAAGAGAGAATCTGGCACAGCTTTTCAGCCACGGTCTGAGTTTGCCTTGTGGGCAGTTAGGAAATATTGTGTAACTGTTATTATTACAGTTGTCATGCTTTTAAACTTAGCAAATCTGCAGCAGAAGTTAGCAAGGAGAATTAGCATTCATTATGCCCTGCTAGTCAGCTTTCACATGGGAACCACTTAAATTCTCTGATGTATTCTGATTCTAATAGATCTTTCTTTTATTATATAACTATTGTTTAGCAGCAAAAGCCTTTACATCAATTGGTTTTAATTTAATATACCCCTCCATGCTTCTCTAAAATTAAATAACAATGTGAATTCTCTTTCTATATGTAGCATTTCAATCGGGTTTGCAGAAGTTACTGTCATCTTGCTGGTGAACACAGACACCAAGAGCCAGATTTCTGTCAGCAGCTCAAAACTAGCCAGCTGAACAGTCTGGGTTGTCAGTGGATATTTCCCTTTCCAGAAGCGATAGACTTGCCGAGATATAAGTGACTGTCTAGTGGTGTCTTTTTCAGCACTGTTCCCATTTTAGAGTAGAGGAAGGATTATTTAGGGGTACCCTTCTGTACTGGAAAACAAAAAAATGTCCCCAGGTTTACAGATCAGGCTGCCCTAGATATATTTGGAAGAAGGTCTCCCTGCTCCAGTGGCGGGTGGCAGACGGAGCAGCAGATGGTGCGGGGAGCCACCGGAGGGCTGCACAGACACTGGCAGCAGGGATCTAAAGGGGCTCTCTGTAGAGGTCTGGGGGGAGCAGAGCGGGGAGCAGGGGTAGGCTGTGCTGCCCACTGAACTGCAGGGCATGAGGAAAAGGAAGGAAGGAGGCACTGTCCTTAGCCATACTCTGGAGCCTCCCTAACAGCCAGTGTTGTTTACATAAAGCTCAGTCCCTGGAACTGAGAAGCTGCTTTAAACAGAAACGTGCCTCGAAGCCAAGGAGCACCTGGGGACTTTCGTCCTCAGCGTAACAAGAGCTTCACTTCATTCACTGCCACTATGAGAGGGTTCTCTTGTATTCCAAAAAACTGAATCAGAGTGAGTCTGGACTGTCGTTCCTAGAAACTCTGTTTCTCTGGGTGTTACTTTTGGGAACGGCTAGAAAAATACTGCAGCATCCACTGTCGGTGTTGGCTGTGTCAGCAGAGTCAGTAGCAAAATATTTATTTTTCCTCTGCGGGCCTTAAACACAGTTTCTAAACTCTTTTAAAGAGTTTCTGTTTGTTTCAAACTTTGCTATATCATAGGTTAGAGATTTAATTAAGCATGGAATAAAACAGTGAATAGAGGAACCCACATGTTCTCTCTTCCAAAGCTCCTGTTAAGTAAATCACACAGCTCTTTTGGTAGACTCTGAAATCTATATCTGAGATAATTTCAAAATCTTATCTTCCAAGAAAAAAATGTATTTTCTTCTTTACATATTGTCCTTATGCAATATTGCTTCCATTCTTATTGGAAAATGAGAGACAGCAATCGGGGCACTTGCCAGAAGAAAAAAATACAAGCTGCAGCTTTCTTCAGCGTTATTTTAACTTAGCACTTAAAAATCTCTTAGTTGAAAGAAAATGTTCCTCCCAAATTTGATAACTTCTGAATATAGAGTCATGTTCTGTTATTACAGCAAGCTCTGCTAATGTTCATACAGTGTTGGGTTTTTTCTTATTTTTCTTCAAACGCCTGGAAATGATGAAGTAGTTACTGGTAGTTTAAATGGATTTTCCAACATTGTTTAATTTGAAATTTTATGATATTTTTACACAACTGTGCCCATAGCCAGTATTAAGTAGCAATTTTCCATCTGGGTAGGGTGACATGTCATCCAGATGGTACTGGTATTTACTCTGAGGCTCTCTAAACATCTGTCTTGCAGAGAAATTCAAGTATTTTTTCCACCCTGAACAGAAATTACTTCTGAATTTTCTGTACTCTAAAAACTTTATTTTCAGATTAGCAGAAGGCAAGCCATCCATTACCTCTTTAGAAGAGGTTATGACACAGATCTTGTGGGACAATAAAGCCTAATTGTAAGGATAAAAAGCTTAATCTCTAAGCTTCTCTGTGTTGGATTGGTCTGCAAGGAGATAACATGCATGAAAAGTCTTGTTTTAGATAATGAGTTTGTTCCTGTGTCATTCCTATTAACCCACAGGCAAATAGCTAATTGTCCGATAGTTCATTTTCGGTTCTAATCTTCCGGGACACCCAAGGCATTGTGCCATGGAGTTGAGCATTGCCTGCAGCAGCGGACAGTGAGGACTGGTCCCCCTTTGCACAACGAGTCCATGTTGGCTTTGTGAACGTGTTGATGGTGCTCCAGACTTGACCTCTCCTCTGCAGCTGATTGCTTTTGACCAGCACAGAGGTTGGAAGAAAGGTTTGTTGGCTGTGTTGGAAGTCAGGTTTCACCATGATGATGGGTCAACATGGGCTCCAAATGGGGCTGGCTTGAGCAGGAGGATCTGTAATGAGCACAACAAGCTTAGTTTGATATGAATTGGAACAATCAGAAGATGGCATTCAAGAAACCTTACATTTCATTATATGTAAGTATACAAGGAGAGAAAACAGTTCAGTCTCATTGTGGAAGGGGCTGGGGGGCTGCAAATGAAAAGATTATTTTCACATCTAAAATATTTTGCCATGAAAACCTAAAACAACATAAAATTGGACGTCCATTTGCTGTAGTTTGCTATTCACTTGTGGAGCTGATTAGCATGGATAATGAACACATTTGTTGTCTAATACTGTATGTATCCTGTTAGCTGGATGGCTAGTTCTACCTTTTGTACAGTAGTGTTACAGGATTCTTGACAGTTACAAATGGACCGATTTCAACACACTGAAAGCCAGACCATATTTCTGAAGTAATATCCTTGGTACACCCGCTGGATCCAAAGCAGAGGTATGTTTCAGAGAAATTACCAGTCAAACCACTGAATTAGCAGTCTTCAGCAGGGCTCTGGACTTCCACCGCTGCCTGACTCTGGTGCAAGGTGTTTCCTCCTCCTCCTCCTTGTCCCCACTGAGAGCTCTTTAGGCACTGCCTCCTGCTGGGTGTTTGTGTAGTAGCTGACATAACAGGACCCACTAGGCACAACTGCAACACAATTAAGAAATAATAATACATCTACTCCCACTCTCTGCCATTACAGAATTGTTTGCTAAGCAGCATTTTCTAGTGTTCCCTTAATCATTATTTAGCCAAGCAATGCATACAGAAGTATTTTAATCCTCCCTAATAAATCAGTCTCTAGTCCCTTCATCCTTTTTATTGCATGTCTCTGCAGGAAGATGTTAGAGAGGAACTAGCAGTAAAGTAGCCCTACATTTTCCACAGTTCTTATCAGCAGTAAAATTATTATGTTATTCATAACCTTCATAACCTATGCAATACATGATAGTCATTTCTCAAAAATAAGCTAAACTGATCAAATGGGTTTTGTCTGGTACATTTCTAACTGTGCCTCAATTTTCATTATACGTCCCGCATACCTGTTCTTATCACCTTTCAAGACCTGAAATAAAAGTTTCCAATCTTAGCTGAATTCTTCAGGTGCCCCACCAGGCCCTCTACTGGCATGCAAATTTCAGCCAGCCCTACATTTGGATGCACTGATTCTTGAGTGCATAGTTTAAGGATTTGCATGCCTGAACATGAAAACAGATTGAGAGAAATAAGCTTTACATAAACCCCATGCTCATATAAACACACGGGGGATGGTTGCCAGCATTTAGGCTATGTAGAAAGGACTGTATATGAATACATAAAAAAACCATGGGTTTGACTAAGCAGAGGCAGACCTTGCTTCTTAAAAACATATGCATTGTCTCTTTTCTTTTAAGGAAGAATTAAACAATGCTAGATGCAATTTTATACACTATGTTAGAAGATAAACTGGTTACGTTTGGGATTTGACATGTGCCAAGGTCATTCATCTCACATAGTACTTCTCTCTCATCTTTAATGGTATAAACTTGACAGTGATCTAAACTTTGAAAGATAATGATGGTGAAGAGGTGAACTGCAAAAGCTTGCACAGCAACCAAAACTGTATGTACATATTTTCAATCATACATACCTTTGTGCACAGAACTTGCCATATCACCACTTGTCTCTTGAGATTCAAGGCTAGTAAATATAATACAGCTGAATTGTACCCGAGAATTTTTTTAGTAAGTAAATTGTTTCTTTTGCAGTGGCAACAGTTGTACTGCTTTAGCTACAGGCAAATTTTGGAGAAGGTATTGCTGTCCTTACACAGGTAGTTTGTTGCTCACATGAGTAAATTCACTGGAGCTGTTGTTCCTCTCTGAGTTAATGTCTGCTGATGGAAAAGCCTGTAAAAAGTCTGTGAAGAATAAAGAAAAATATTTTCAAGTTAACTACTGGAAAGAGGGAAAATGCATGTTTTTTTTTGTGAAAAGGGTCATGCTAAATCTGTCAAGGGAGCAAAGAGAGTGGTATTGAATAATGTACAGCAAGCGTAGGCAGAGGTATCTACATCACCGAGCAGCACAGAACAGACAAAATTACTCCACACAGTTGGTATCTGGTGTTAATTTCCTGAGCCTTTCTGAGACCATAGGAGTACACTCCGCTGCATGACCCAGTTCTTATATACAGTAATTAGAGACAGGTTTAGGCCAAACTCCTCAACGTACATATCGCAGATCTTGATGAAGCTTGTCTAAGTACTTTCTGGTTGGATTTTATCATTGTGGTATATCATGTTTTAAAACCATGCATGCAGTCCACAGGGACTTGATTTTTATAAAACTAAAAATATGTTTTGAGATACAAAATAATATTTTGTTCTGGATCTGGGCAGTTTGTCTTAAACCCATCTCCAGTATTGATCATATACCTGCATATTTTAATTCCACAGATTTCCTATGCTGGTCACCTAAACATGTCCTTGTCTCTGTATGTTTGAGACAACCCTTTGATTTCAGTGTGATGTCTTATGCATGTAAGCATTCTGCAGGATCAGAGCCAAAATATTCAGTACTTTGCAGGACATAGCCCTTAAAAAACAGAGATAACATGGATTATAAAACAGGTAGATCACTTTCAGATGCAAACGTAATGCCTTTTCCATGAGCCTGTAAATATAAAAGAAGAAACTATAATTTTGCAAAAACAGTCAGTAAATCAAAATGTAATGATAATATTTTTTGTGATATCCTTGAACACAGAAACCATGTCTCCTCACACTCCTCACTCAGTATGAATAACTAGCTCTTACAGAAAATTATTTTAAAAGACTCTGAGACAAGAATCAATATATGAACTCTACTACAGCATGAGGAACACCTAGAAATAGTGCCTTATGAATGGGCTACAGAATTGAAGCGTCAGGTATAATCTTCCTTATGTAATCACCAAGTAGGATTATCATGCAGTATTAATGTATTAGTCAATAAAATAAGTCTAGATAAGGTCAAACACCTTAGGTGTTATCTCTTCACCTATAATTGCTGTCACAACATCAGTTTATGAACAGCATGAAACATCCTGCATTTTAGCAGAGAAAAGACTGGCAAGGAACAGGCTCTTTGAAGATAATAGCAAAATAAAGCAAAAGAGTAAGCAGGACCTGGCAGATGTGGTTGTAGGGCTGCATCTGGAACTAAAGCCTCTTCCTGGGGCAGGTTCTTGCATTCTGCTACTTTTGCATGAGTTAAATGTTGCGAAGGGACTGGAAACAGTTTACCTCTTGTCAGCTTAGAATCCTCCATCCTTTATGGGCTCCTTAGTGGTCATTATACTACTTTCCTGAGAAGTTGACTTAGCAGTGGTTGTTCAAAGAAAAGAGGCTGGACCACCTTGGTCAGCATCAGCAACTAAATGGCCTTGCTGTGCTGTTATTCCTCATGCGCCTCCAGCAAGTCGCGTCATGCCCAACAGTTTGTCATCCTCTGTTTGGTTAGCCTGACCTTAGACCGGGGCCTTAACATGCTTTACAATGCTTTTAAGTGCAATATGAGTGCAAATGAAAGCACAACAGTACTTGCAACTCTCTTGCAGTTAGTTGCAAGTACTGCAGATGCAAGAAGTTAGACTTGTTATGAAATGCATAATATTGATTAAATTGTCTTCAAAACTGATAGATACTAGTGCTATGAGTATACATTTACTCTCATATCAGCAGTAAGTTTTTCTAATATTGAAGGGGTTTAGAGTTTCATCAATTAGGATATTTCTAAGGGAAAAAAAAAAGAAGTCATAAAGGGACTAGAAAAAGGCAATAAATAATGAGAGTTAGTGATCCAAAATGTTATAATTTCTTTTTATTGATACAACTAAAAAAACCAAACAAACCCCACCCTGAATATGCCAAAAGACTTCCAAAGATTTCTCATTCTTCTATCAATTTAAATGCGTTAGGATTTGATGAACTGTAATTAGTCAGCAAGCCACTGAAAGGTATTTTTCAGGACAAGGTTATTTGCAGCTGTATATTTGAAGTTATACACAATATTATGTACCAGTCATTCAAGGGGATTCACCTCAGAAAATCTATATACTGATCTGAAGCTTCATTGACTTCAAGATTAAGCTTGATACAGACCTGATCTTGCAAGGAGCAGCATTAGGATCCACCCAGGCACAGTAGTCTGAGAACACAGAATTCAGTAAACTTCCTAAGAAACTGGAGGTAGGATTGTCTGTCCTTTCTGTTTATATACCATCTACGAGATATCAAAGTTAGCAGTGCTGCGGTACAAAGCAACACCGTTATCAACTGCAGTGTCCTGGCAACCCTGAATACAACTACTTAGTAATTTTAACTGGCTTTTAGAAAAAAAAATAGTTTTATAGCATGGAAGAATTCCTGAAACTAGTTACTAAAAGTTATTTCCTTTATAAAATGCAATTTTGTAATGGACTGCAGTCTGAAGACATAAAAGTAAGGTTTCAGTTTTCTGTCTATATGACCTAATTAGTTAGGAAGTTTACACTAAGCTCATCAGCTGGAAGGCCTCATCACCTATTTCAGAACAATGAATGTGTCTTGATTGCATTGTGTTTTCTAAATATTTCATTAATGCTGAGCTGGGAACATTTGTGTTCAGCAGAAATCAGGATCTAAATTCTTGTCTTCTACATGAGAAGAGCAAATGGAGAAGAATAGCTAACCTAAGCAATCAGGATTATCATTGTAGTTAATGATCTCCTTTGGACAAGAGAGAAAGATCAGCCTGGCTCTTTCACAAGGATAGATCATCCTCCTTCAGTACCACTGACAACAAAAACGCTGACATCTCTGCAGACCCTGATGAGAATAGATGGAAACATGTTTGAATGGCTGAACAATTTTCTTCCATGTCATTCTATGTATCCTAATGGGCAATTATTTTTTCCTTAAGGCTCAGTTCTATTCTAGCATCTTTTCAGTATGCACAAGTGACTTCTAATAGAGATACCAAAGCTTTTCCTAAGATAAATTTCCTACTAAAATTTGAGACTCCCTACTCAAGATTACAATTGTTTTAGAATAGCAACTGACATGCTAAAAAGATCATTTTATTCTAGTCTATCACAACCCTGCAGAACTTAAAACACCAGCAGAAACACACAGGTTTCACCTTTTTTAGTTAATTAGATATTGCCAGGGAAGGCTTTGGGGCACTGAAGCTTCATCAGCTGTTAAACTGTTAGTATAGTTTTTAAATTTCCAGTATGGTCTTTAGCATGAGTATGGCTTGAGCCAAAACACTCTCCTAAACAATATTTAGAATTGACTAATGGATTTTCGTAGGCCAGAATCCATTCCTCATCAGTAATTTCATGCAGCCTGTTCTGAATGGTAAGAGAGTTTAATGCTACGTAATAATAAACTGTAGACTGTGTCCTGCCAGCTGGCTTTAGTGCCAGGGATCAGTCACAAGCCTTTTACTAATCTTATTCTTCACAGAGATCCCATTTGATTGTCTAAAGATACTTGCCCTCTTCATCTACTCCTGGGACTCTTTTTTCCCCGAAATGTGTTTCAATAAATCAGTTGTTCTGTTCATCATTAAGACACTTTAGGAATTCCAAGGAAGAAGTCTTAGAATGAAAAAGAAAAGTCACAGGGAAAAAAAAAAGTCCATCAAGAGATATTAAACAAGAAGATATGGTCTTGGTTCAAGAATTCCCTGTGCTGTGGATTGCTAAGCATTTGCAGGATTTATCAAAGGAATATTGTTATACCATTAGCAACTTCTTGTACTTTCTCTGAATCACGTGCAGTGGCTAGAGGGACAACTCTGTACCCATACAGCTGTTCTTTTGCTCTTAGAAGAAGAACCAGAATACCCATAGGAGAGATATTATTGTTCTTTTTCATTGAGTTGCCTAGGAATTTTTATTACATGCTGGCATCATGAAGGATAGCAAAGTTTATAGTGTAGTGTATGAAAATCCATCTTGCTGATTAGCATGATTATTGTGGGGTTTTTTTTTCCTGCAGTAATTATCTGTCACTAATGAAAGACAAAAGCAGGAAATGTACATATCCTGTTGTACAATAGACTAATTTGCAAAATCTGTTAAGGAGTTACAGCAATATAAGACATCACTCCCAAATATGATGAGATTAAATATTGATGTTTTCTGTTTAACAACAGGGTTTTTATAAAACATCAGAAGGTCTGTTAATACACGCACATGCACATTTGTAGGCATACACTGCCCAAATTATAAAATGTAATAAAAATTACAACCTAATATATTTTCCTACTGTCACATATGACCTTCTAGAGATAATATTAAAAAGCAAAGTAGCCTTGTCTATTCCATATTATATGGCTGTGAACTAGTGCATAACAGCCTGTAAGAACAGTCTTGTTTTTACTGAGATCTGTGAGATGTTGTATCTGGCATTTATTGCAACAGGACTAAAATTTTACTCTTTGTTTAAAAAAAAAATATTTTTTTTCTAATAGTGGTCCAGCTATAAAATTCCAGATATTATTCCTATGCCAGTGATTGAAATACAGAAAATACTTTTTCATAACCTTGAATCATAGTCTACATTGTTTAGTTTTTCCATTGTAACTGTTTCCAAATCGTTCATTGCTACATGGTAATTTTATGTTTTAAACTGCAAGTTTAACTGCAATAATTGGCTTTTCAAAATAATCTAAATATACTTTACATTTGATTTTTAATACATTCTAATCAACCAGTCCTCATGCTATCAAATCTACTCTTGAAGTACTATTTTGTCACTGGTCCAGTGAGCTTCATTTGCCTTTTATTTTCTTTTTACAGGAGCACAGTGTCAAGCAGTATATACTTTGCAGAAAGAAATAAATGTTAGTCTTCTACATGCCATGCAAAAGGCTACACTCTTTCTTTGATCTGTCACAGTGTGGATGTTGTCTATCTATAAAGTATAGCAGGTATTTCACACAACACACTGAACTGTGTACAGAGTTCAAAATTACTACTTAAATCTAAACCAAGCAAATTGTGCACACCTGATATAAAATTTTGATTGACAGTGGTTTTGTTCATCAACCATAATTTTTGATAATATCCATACATACAATATATGTCAGATTTCATTTGGAAGATAATGTATATGGTGAGACTTTGCAGACTTTGTCTTGTTAATATCATTCTCATGAAGTTTTTTCACATTTCTGTCTAGACTGCTTAAAAAAAAACTTTCTTAGCCTATAGGCAGGACACAGAAATGTGTACACAAATAAATTTCCCTATTATCATAGACCAGCTATGCATATTCTTCAAACACTGATAAAGAACTAGATATGCCTCTGAACCAGCTAAGTTTGTGGCCTTTTTCTGACTTACAAAACTTACATTACAAAATATATACCATTTGTTCCACAGTATGTGGATTCTTCCTGACCACAAATCACAGGAAGCTGGAGCAGAGTCATGAATTACTAACGAGAAAGGGTAGTTCATTTTAGGAATCTAACGGTTTGTAGAGATCGAATGTTGTCAATATTTAGCTCCATCCTGGGTTTAGCAAAAAAGCTTCTTCCATTTTACTGACTAAATTTGAATGCCTTTCTTATCTCAGATACCTCTCTTTTTGCTGTAGACACACATTTCAATTCATGAGGGAGTTTTCCCAGGAAATGGAGCCCGCTGAACTAGCATTGCTCAGCTTATAGAGCAATTTCTCTGTTCTACCAACTTTCTCTGTTCTACTGGTAGTACTGAAGCATGCTTCCAGAAGAGAAAATATCTGTTTGATAAAAGAACTGTTGATTGACCTTAATCGAAAAATGTATATTACTGCCGCACATTTTTATCCTGTTAAGGCTACCCCACAGCAGCGGTCTCCAAATTGGGGTGCCTGCACCCCAGATGGTGTGCAATCCATTGGGGTTTGGGAAGAGAATGGGTTTTGTAGCATTAATAAATAAAACAGCGAATTTAAAAGAGTTTTTATTTCATTGTTACATCATTCTTCTTTAATTTCTAAGGGGGTTGTATGTTTCATAATGTACATAATATAATGTTAGAGTAATAAATGTAGATTATTTCTAAATAAACAAACATATATATATTGGGAGTGTGTGTTCAAAAATTTTTAACTGGTGTGGGTGTACAATCAAAAATATTTGGAGACCACTACCCTAGAGGACCCCTGTGTAATCACAGAACTGCACAGAAACTGCAAGCCAGGCAGACAGCAAGCTCTAGCTTCCTTTATAGCTCCCTGTATACCAGCAGCAATAGCAACCAGAATTGGATGCTGACATCCCATTCTGTCTCATCCTACCACCTTCATGAGGGGTTTGTCCCAAAGGCCTCCAAATACACACCATACTGAATTTTTCAGCATCTTGGCCTTGGATGTGTAAGAGATGTTTTGTCACTGCTTATCTAGTCTTACAGATGCTCTGTAGCAGGTCTCCTGTGTTTCCTTACCTTACTTTTTTTATTTCTCCTTTCTTTCCACCTTGCTCATCATGACTGTTTCTGTAGTCACCCAGTTATTTTATTCTCTTTACCTTCCTCTAGTCTTGTGCTTCTCCTTCTCTATTTCTTCATCACATCCTTTCATTTCCACACACGTATTCTGTGTGACTGCTTCACTACGGAGCAACATTAAGTTCATGCCAATTAAGTAATTATAAACTGCTTCCAAAGACAGGAACAACTGTAAACAAGAAAGGAAGAAAATAGCAAATGTAACTTTCCTATTATTGTAACTCTCATGCTTGCGTTTGCAATCACTTACCTTGTCAGATCTAAATTTAGACTGTAAACTCCCCAAGGCAGAAACCATTATTCACTTTCCTAGAAACTATTATGCCATCCCATTGCACTATATAAATATTGGCACACATTTTTAAATACAATTAATCATTTTATATGCCACAGTGTTCATTTGGCCAGCTAAAGAGTGCTTAAAGGGTTATGAATGTTGTAGGTACTATGCACTTCCTAAAAGGGTGTTTCTTTAGAATGCCCTATATGGGGTAACTGAGGTAATTAATCATGCTAGAAAATTTGAGCTAATAGCAACATCAATCTTCTGCATTTTGCACATGAAAAGCTCATTGGCATTGCTGCCAGGAAGAGCAGAGGAGAAAAACAGCAGGAAAGGAACGACTCTCTGTTAGAGCCAATCCAGCAGCCTGCTAGAGGCACGGTGGCTGCAGTCCCACCCAGCTCATTATTCCAGTCAGTAATGAGGCTGAGCATGTAGTCCCAACAGGCACACAGACAAACACATATATACAATGTGCGCATCCACGTGCACAGCCACGCCAGCTGTGCACAAGCAGCACCAGTGGCCTCTTCCAGTTCCCCTCTCTGGTCCATCAGGACAAAAACCTCTTAGTGAATATGTGCACATACGTAAGACATGGATCCTTCCAGTAACTGGCCTAAACACTCAGTTGTCTAAGCACTGGAACTGGTCCCTGGATCCTATTCCCATTCTCCCCAGCTGTTAACAACTGGACATAGGAACCCAAATGATTGAAGCTCCACTCCAGTTGCTGGTACAGACCTACACACACACACACGCAGTGGATCCACCTGGTAACTCATCTTAGACACTCCAGTCTATGCAGTAATTTGCCTTGAGAACATCTCACTTTGTGTTTTCTCATGCACTGACTGCACTGACACACACATGTGAAAATGGGTCCCTCAGGTGAACGCTAGACCCCATGTCCTCCTGGTCCATCCAGTAATCAACTGGCAGATTCATTAGTTTCTCCAGTGTCCATCCTTTTTTTCTGGCTATTTAATACCTGCTTTCCAGGCCACTTACCCAACTTATCGACTAGTCTGACTTGATGTTCACAAATAATCAAACACTGTCACAAACAAGTGGTTTAGGTTATGTCACTGACAGGATCACCATGCAAGGTATGAGTGAAAAAGTTTTAACAGGAATTTGTGGGGGTGCGACTTCACAAAGTTCAATAGCAAGGTTCACTCTATTACTTACTACATGGACAAATCACACAAAGAAGAATCAAATTAAAATTAACCTGGAATGATTTACACAGAGACTAAAAATGTGAAAGAGTGAGGGAGACCACCTTGCTGAGTCATAAGGTTCAGAGTGGACCCCCTTGCTTTCTAAGCTCTTAATAGGGCTCAGGTGCTGCTAGATCTAATGCTAGTCTCAGACTTGGTCAATGGTTTATGTCTAAAGGATATAAGGAATATTTACAGTTTAAGGTTGATCATAGGATTTTAGCAGCACTTAAATCATTGATTAATTTATCATCTACAAAGTGAATCAAATAGGATTTGCTTAAATTATAAATGGGGCTTAAATATGGATTAAAAAAGGTATTACTTATAATAAAGTTTCTAAATGAATTCACACACATAGACAGAGACACAAAGAAAGTATAGAGACGTATGTACAATGTATACCTGTTAAAAGTTCCCCTCAAGCTTAGTGAAATACACACATCGGACACCTTTGCATTTCTCAGCAGGTGAAGGGTTAAGCATCAAGAAGCAGGAAAATCAGGCCAAGTCCCATCGTTAGCTTTCGGGCAATGGTCCCCCTAGTATTGCAAATTTGGGAGTTCGTGAACTCTGAGAGGTGTCCCACTCAGAGGAAGATGTTGTTCACAGCGCAATGTGGTCCAGGAGAACTCAAAGGGCCTCATTTAGGACTGATCCTTATAGGATCAGAGATGATTGATTTTAGTCATCAGTAATTTTCCATCCTGGCCACAATCCAAGTCATTCATTAATAGTTTTTTTTCTCAAAACACTATTGTGGTGATATGGTATCCCACGGAGCCATAATAAAGCGTGTTTTCATGCTTTCTAGGGATGTTATGTTCCAGAGAAGGAACCCTCCCAGGCTAACAAGTGTTGTTGCTCTAGAGTTAAAAGATGCTTCTGGTCCAGACAGTGCAGTTTCCTACCTCAGTTGTGCAAGAGTTGCTAGTGCAGTCAAGGGATGATCAACCACCCAACTCATTACACAGAGACTAAAGCCTAACAGGAATTTCTAAGATCATAAATTGGGCCAGGAAAGGGGGTGAGATGCCCCACCACACACACTGGCATACCTATCTGCACACTATACAGACACTCCAGTATTTCTGAACAGGAATGTAAGAGGCACAACAAACATCGGTCAGAATAATGGCTGCAAAAATGTCATATGCTTGTTTCCCCCAGATTAAGAGGATTTACAGTACATTTACTTGCAACTGCTTAGGACAACCAGACTGAAAGACAAATGATGGTCAGTAAACCCTCATTACTCTGATGTGAAAAAGTGGAAAGACTGTCAGCTCCTAGAGGACAAAAAGTTTCTCCAAAACCAGCACAAGACAATGCTGGGAGACACGAGTCAGGACCCTCTGCTTTCTGTGTCATCACAAGGAATCCTGCTCAGACCACCTGTACGCAAAGGCTCAGGTGCCAGATGTGCTGCTTGGACACATAAGTTTCAGTGGTTTTGAATATGTGGGCAAGATGGTGTGAATGTGAATGAATAAAATAATAGGTTTCATTTTAAAATCAAATCACCTTTTCCTGTAATGCCTCAGGCTGATCTTTGCAACATTTCTGTTTCTTGAGTGTTGCAGTGTTATTTCCTACAGGCCGGTTGAGATGTCATCTTGCTTAGCCTGTTGGCTGCTGTGAATCCCCATTACTAGGCATACTAGAAATTATCTCAAGAATCTAAATGCTTAGCTTCAGTTGATTAATTTCATTAGGTGTTTGACATGTAGATGTTTTGTGTGGTAACATGTCATGCTATCACACCTAAACCTGCTTGTGCATCTGGCTGTGTTTCCATCACAATTCATTCATTAGGAAAGATCTGTTCTGGAAACCTTGCCTGATGTTCAAAATAGAATTTGTTGGCACATTTAGGAGGCAATCATCGCTACCATTTTTGACTGCTAAAGGGCTCACAGACCTCCCAAATAATCTCACAACAAATTCTAAATTTACACAATAATACTTATACTACGAGCTGTGAAAATTCCCCATCCAGCCAGTTGCTGTCTTTTTCTGTATTCAGAGAAGTACTGTTATTTCCATTGTACTTTTAAATGATAAATAAACAAGCACAGATTCTGACAGTCTTAGAAAAGCTGAATTAATATCAAAGAAAGAGGATTTTGGTCTGAGGAAGAGCATCAGGATTTAGTCAAGCAGTTGAAGCTGAATTTAATTAAATACAATTACTTACTGAGCAGCCAGGGTGTGTGGGTGAAGTGAGACTGTGCGGGGGGGAAGGTTTGAGTATGTATATGTATCACTATTTGTAACCACCCTTCATACAGCAGGTGGTACATTCAGCTTCCCAAACAAAAAACATTTCTCTCCACTACAAATAAGTGCAATTTTCCTTTACTTTTTCTCATATGCAGGGTTAGGTTATAATGTACAGCCGTAATAACAGCTAAAAACAGGCAAGAGGTGCAGTATACAGCTGACTGCTAAACTTACAGGGATGAAGCACTGAAAGGGCTCAAGGGCTGTTAGTATCAAACACATATTAAGACATGAATGGCAGAGCATGTTAATGGTTTTCCTCATCATTAGAATAACACTATATCTCTTGGATCCCCTCACTGGCTCCACACATCATTTTCTAGTGAATGTTGTATTTTCTGCAGGGAAGGTGTAAAGCTCTAGTATTCAGGGCACTCTTCTTGGAAGTGAGAAGTCTTGGTTAGGCATAGACGTGCTAATAAAAGTTCAAGCCTTAGGTCAGCTACTTCCACATCTACTGCCCTAACATTAGGAAAGATGGATACTCACATCTGGGGAAGGCGAGAGAGCTACAGCTTTTTTTTTTTTTTTTTTTTTTTTTCCCTTTTCACATTCCCTGCTGCATATATTTGTCATCCCCCTGCTCAACATGCTTGGAGCTGCAAATCTCACTGTGTACAGTGCATACAGCTATGAAAATGCAGTTTGCTCTGATCTTTTCCAAAATAAGCTTTCCTCTCCCTTCTTCTGATAACTGCTCATTCCCTCAGTCTCCACTTTCCAGAATACTTCTACGGGAGAAATAAGCAATTCATTACTACCTGCACAATCTCACAACTACAGACGCCATAGCAGAGCCAGTTCCTCCTATACACGCAGACTTAGTTTTCCAGCAGTCACAAAGTTTACATTTTTCCCGTGTTTATATTTTAAGAGACTTGAAGAAATGTTTATGCATGCCTGCTACCTTTGAGTGAAAGCCAAACAACATCCGTATTTCCAACTATGAGTCACAGCAGCTCTTTTCAGTTTCAGGTTAATTGATTTTATTGTACATTTTATTTGCCATGTAAAAGGAAGCTCAGAGTTCTTTTCAGTATATACATTATATACTCATATTTAGCATATACACATAGATATTCTTTCTTTTGATATAACTTATCAAGTTCCTACTTCACTCAAATCAGCGACAAGAGTCTACTGAGTTTAAGACCAGAATTTCATACACAATTACAGAAAATAAAGCTCTTTTCAGCCTGCAGTTCTGGAAAGGCAACAACCTTTTTTAGCAACAGACATGGTTAAAGTACTGTAATTTATTTGCGAGACAAAATTAAAGACATTTTTGCCGTCTGGAGGAAATATTTTGTTGCCACAGGGTTGTTTTGAAAATTCAGAAGGTGGCATCCTGTCTGCATAAGCAGAACAAGATTTATTTTCCAGACACAATAGCTTTACTTGAGCATTTGACAAAGCCAAACGTAACAAGATGCTCTATTCATTGCTAAAATATCTTGGTAGATAGGTTTGTGTACGAAAATTGGGACTAATCCAAATTGTTTTCTTTTTCAAAGTCCTAATTTTCTGATCACAAAACTGCTGAAGAAAGGATGTGGTCATTTTCTGTTTAGAATCTTTTTTTTCTAACTCTCTACTTAATTAGAGAGCTCTTTTCCAAATTTTACCAACTGCTGCTCTAACAGAAGATAAACAAATCTACTTGAGAAGACGTTCAGGGAGATGGATCAGAAAACATGCATGGGATCTGGAAAAAAAAGAAAATCTCCCTGTTAGGAAATAGTGAGACTGTGTTTTAGAACAGGGTTAGGGTAGACTGATGTTTTCTTATGTATCAGAGCTCTCCTACAATCAATACAATAAAATCAATAACCGTATAAAGGATAACTGGATGACGCCCTGGGTTAAAACTGAATAAAATAGGAGTGACAGGTTAATATACAGAAATTAATGTTCCAAGCCTAGTAACTCAGCAAGCAACTCTAATTTAAAGCTGAAAAGTGAAAGAACTAGCGTCAGGTAGTCAGTACAGAGTAAGCAAACTGCTGCATGCAGAGTTCCCAGTCATCATCATCTTACACCTGAAGCCTCACCTTGTGTGAAGATGGAGCATATCCTCAGCTTCTGTTTTCTGTCTTGTCTCAGGTGGAAGCTTTGACTTCAAGACCCCATGTGCAGTACAATATTCCACCACAGGTGGTACTGATTTTCATTCCACTATTTTCTGATTTCTTGTGTGGGTATTAGAGAGGGGTTTTGATGCAGGCTTTTGATGGACTGAAAAAGAAGACGACAACAAATATGGCTGGGAAAATGTTAATCATGTTAAATGGGAATTATCATTTTTATTTATTTATAGTTGTAGTAGCCTCATCTTACATTTTTCTTTCCAGAGGTACACTCTCAGGGTAACAGATGAAACTCAGACCAAGTGGAATAATTTTCTGCAGATATTCTCAAGAATTTGCTACATTTTATCTGACCATATGTGACTTCGCATTTCAGCCAGTACTCAGATACTTTAATAATCTGTGACAAATGTATTCAATAAAAATAATTTTTAATCCATTATTTATTTGTAACTTTTTTCATCCCCCCACTACATGGCCAAATCTGCTGTTATAGTGAGCTTTTGGGGCACTTGTGCTGTAGCTTCCATATACACAAGTGAAATGAGATTCATTTTCCCTGTGAAGTTAACAGAGATATTTTGGATCTATTCTCTGACCTTATCTGTTTTGTTCTACAGGGGAAAGCTATTGTGGCTCTTGAAAACACTGGGAACTGAAAAATTTCCAGAAAAAATAGCTAGTACTGATGATCTGTAAGTAAAGCATGTTAGGTTAATCCAGTGCTCTGAAACAGGTCTTCTGATCATTTAGGGCATAACTATCAATTTTATATCTACTTTTCATGCTAGACCCTAAGCCATAGTCTTCCAGGTCACTCTACCTTTAGGTGAAAGACTACAGGCAACTATGTTGGCAAAATACATCCTCTGACTGTTGGCACTGACATGGACTAAGGATTAGAAGTGACATCTAAATGCTGGGAAAGGGCTTTTCTTACCTTGCCACCAGAAAAGCTTTGCTTGCATAATTAGTAATCTGAGAAAACAACTAGAGGGCTACTGAACTTAAGCTGGGGGGAAAAAAAAGGCTGTGAAGAGTCTAGATGTAAGAGAAAATAAGATTTAAAGGAAGTTGCTGTAATTCAAAATAGATTACTTTGAATTATAAAGAAAAAAGATTCAAAGAAGTTGTCTGAGGAAGAAAATGTAAGAATCACTGACCTATGACTGGCCTCATCCTTAAATATCCTATGCTTCAATATTTTTTTAACTTTTGTTTTTAGTTGTTGGGCCTTTTTTCATCTCTGGAACACATCCCATTAACAAATATTCTTTTTATAAAAGGCATGCACCACAGCTGGGCACAAAACCCATCTCAGCAGCAGCAGTCATGCTCACTGGTAGTGGTATCAGGTATTTCCTACTACTTAGTGTTCAGCTGTCTGAATGTAATCACTAAACCAGAGCGTTGCTCTGGAAGCTCACATTCAGCTGACTCTCCACTAGATCTCTCTCAGACTCATACTCTCCTCTTTTTCCCATGGAAACCTAGCCTACATTGTTTGCTCCCAGATGTATTACCTTACACTTAGTGAGACAAACATATAGATTGTGCCCAATTTACAAAATGATCCAGCTTTATATGTTCACACTTGTATTCTTCATTATATTTACCACTCCCTCAATCTTTGCCAACAGCAAATTTTATCTGTGATGATTTTATGTCTTCCATGTCACTGGCAGACTTTAAAAACTGTACAACCAAGAACAGATCCCCATGAAGCTCCAGTAAAAACAGAAGAGTTGATGGCTCTCCATTCAGACTGACATTCTGAGACAGTTTTAGATCTATTTTAAAAATGCCATGTAATTTTTGTATCATTCTGGCTTCTGATGTAAAAATCCACTGAAGTCAAAGTGCAAGACGAGAGCCTTGACCTATATCAATAAAATTTGTGATTATTTTTCTTTCATCATTAATTTGATAAAATCTTCAATCAGAAGCATCTAGTGATGTTATTGTTCAAATGACCCTCCTTTAATAACAGTGCCTTAATGACTAATTGGTGTTACTACATGATGAGAATCTGATTAACTGGTAGCTAAGTGCTAATCATTAAGGCTGCTTATTCAGCTTTTTTGTAGGGATTTAGATGTCTTAGCCAGCATTTGGATTGAAAATATTTACTAATTTGCATATGCAACTACTAAGTATTTTAACTCAGACAAATCACAAGGAACTAGCACTGCATAAGGGCTTAAATACCTAGATGACACCTCAGACACCTGTATTTAAAATACAGACTCCCATGATGAACTTTACGTGCTGACAGCTAACCTTGGAGAGACCTAAATTCCTTAGATGTCTAAGTTTTTACCAGTAAAAATACCCTGGGTACTGAACACATACTGCTGATCTCATGCAAAACCACCGATGGCATAACAGAAGTGAATTGTTCTTTGTTTATGTCAGAAATATTCACAAATCCTGTATTTCCATGTTTAGCTCATCTCTCAAACTTGTTTTAGTAGCATTTCCAAAACTCAGTTAAAGGTTCTGACCTTCCATATAGGCAGGTGTCTCTCTTACTCAACAGCCCAACGCTTAGAGCAATAAGACGCATTTATCCACTTAAGAGGCAGTCCAAACCCCCCCTTCACACCCTTTGTTCTATTCAGGTCACACAATCACAAATAAAGCCTTACTTTTGTCCCTTAGCTAGATTCAAGGCTTCAGGAGATGCCTCTGACCACAGAGGTCCCAGAGACTCAGACCTCTTTTGCAGGTAGGTGCTTGTGTGCCTGCTTTCCACAAAGGGTATTGGGACCTCTTCCCTGAAATGCTTGTAATAATGGCTGTCTTAGACCTTTGTTTCTGTGTCTTTTCTCTTACCACTTCTAAGCAGACACCTGCCACTATGTTGAATGTACAGGCATGTTTCACTCAGTCATTAGATGTTCAGCTTTTCATTTTCTTAACTACAAAGGCAGAATAGAGATATGAAAATATTTTGAAAAAATGAAATGTTAAAATGAAAAAGATAACACAGATGCAGGTTATTCTATGCCACCTGAAAAAATCTGTTTAGAAAAGAGATGCTGACACAGTCGGTACCTTAGTCCCTCACTGTAACGTACTCCAGCAGCTTTGGGGTGTGCAGGTATGCCACATGTTTTTTAATAGGAGACTAAATGACTTACAAATGAGCCTACTTACACAGGAAAGTATGAATAACTTCCTCAATAACCCATAACACCACAAAGCCCTGTACTGTCACAGCACTCCCCAAACTATCAAGCTACAACAAGTTCTTTTACCATCTCATACCAGCACACTCTTCATACAGTCTCTCTGCTGCCTTCTCCTTGTCTCACCTCATCCAGAGTATATGTTCTCTCTCCCTCAGCTGCCCTCTCTTCATTGGCTGCCCAAAGATTTAACAGAACCAGCCACACCTGCACCTTATCCACATCAGCCAACCCACCGCCCCTGAAGCCAGCCCACAGCTGTATATTATCAATGCTAATTAACCCAGCTTTATTCCTCTACACTGTACTTTACTTTAGACTTTTAGATTGCTTTGCTATACAGCAAGATGCCAGCTTTCCACCCAGAGATATGATCTAGTAAGGGTACTTTTCCTGCTTTTTAAGATGGGAAATTTATATCTTTATATTATTATTGCCCAATTGTTTGAATTTATTTGATATTTCATGGCCTTGCCCTTGCCATGATTTTCTTTCCTTTCTGAATCTATGCCTCCCTGTTTAGCTGCCAGAACAATGCAGCTGACATCTCAGAGGTTTCCTTGATCTATCATAAGTGTTCTGATTTAGCACTTGCTGTTTCACCTGATGGGATCAATCTACCCTTTCCCCATGCACAGTGCAACACTTCTCTTAATTAGCCGCTATCCAATGGAAGTTTAACTGTACCAGCAACAAGGCAATGCTTGCTGATGGCTTCTCTTAGGTAATACACAGCTGCAGTATGTTTGAACTGCTTTCTTTTACATCTTTCTGATCACTAGATTACTTTTTCTGATTTAAAAATAAAACTGTCGTTACAAGGAACAGCAAGCGGTGCATCCTGCCTCTCTTTGGCATTCTGACTCTTGTTTGAAACAGACGTTGGCTCCTAGTCTCATAATAGTTCAAAAAACAAGGTCATGTAATATGATTTCTCATTTAAGCAACATTAACTGGTAATTCTTCAATCCAGACTGTCCCATAGTGCTCTGCTCTTATTACATTACAGAGATCAAGACTGAACCTGGGGGGAAAAAAAATGGGATCAGGCCAAAAGAAGATTTTACATAGATTAATTTCAGGGCAGGAGGAGTGGGGGGATCATTTAAAGTTGATTCTCGGCACCTTCCCTTTTTCAGTTCTTTATAGTACACTGCAGAATCCTCAACAAATTGCTTTGGTTTCTTTCTTGTCATCAACAGCCAGCAGTTCCTCTAGACTTAAAAAGAGTAATCATTGACAATCAAACACACAATCACTCACATGCCCCAGCCAATAGACACAACATATGAACAAGATAGATTAAAACATTTTTGTTTAATCTTAAATTCAATATTAGTTTGGGGTTTTTTTGCATAAATTGTTCCCTCTTCTCCCCAAAATATCTAGTTTCTGATGTAATATATGAGTATGGCCGTATAATAGCATGTGAGATTATTGTTTCTTTCAGCATTGGAATAAAAGGAAAAATGTAGGTTATTTTCAAGTCCCAATCACTCTATAATCTGGTTAATAACTTCAAGTATGATACAGATTCAATACACATATTTCCCATCTTATTTCTGGTTAGCAAAATGGCATATGTGGACAATATCATGTTAACTGACATTAATATCCATCTAGAGTAAGTGGGTCAAGAAGGCTCTGCAGAGGTTCAGACTTCCTTTAAGGTCAATGGAAAGACATAGGGACATCTATTCTATTACAAAATAAGCAGCTAAAATAAGTAGCATTCATCTTTGCTATAGAAAGTCTATCCATAGAGAGGACACCCTTATCTTACTTCTCCATAAGTCTATTATCAAAATAGTAACTCTGTAAAGAATCTAGATAGCTGCTTCAGACTTGGAACCCAAAAATATTAAATGAATCCAGCTCCAAAGGATAATCCAAAGGGTAATCCAAACAAACACATATAAAAATTGTTGCCAATCACTTTAATAAAATAGTTTTAAGACATCAGCATCACCAACTAAGGTAAGGATTCGTAATGGAAATGTACAGTTTTTTGCTTTACCTCCTCTTAACACTGAAAACTTCATGTCTAGTTCCAGCCAGGATCTCTATAAATAGTTATTAAATCCAAGAAAGGTCTGAAGGTCTAAATTATGAGATGCAGGAAGCTGCTACTTCTCCCTGCCTAGCCATTCAAGTAGCTATGCTCTAATATTACTTGCTAAAGCAGGCTCTGCAGACAAGGCAAAACTTATTGACAGAAACATTATTATGGGATGATTAGGGATTCATAATTAGCAGCTGGGTGGAGTTTTTAAATACTTCTATGGTACCGAAATGTGGAATCTAACGAGGTGGAAAGATTCACCCCATCCAAGACACCTGTGTTGGAAAAATAGACCTAGATCTCTTTTCTGTTGGGGAGGGAGAGGCACTTCCAGAGGGGAATGTGGCTCCTCTGATTCACCCCTCTGGGGGGTTGTCTCTCTCTTACCTATTTTGGCTCAGGATTTTCCAGTTAGTTTTCAATTAACGGGAGAAGGTGGGAGGAATTCAGGCTCTATAATGAGTATCAACCTTTCAGTCTTTTGAACATTTTCCTTTTCAGGTGCTATGCTATTCCTTGTTTCTTTGTTTGGTTTTGTGCATTTAATATGTTCTTTCTTTTGTACGCATTAATGGATAGATGTATAGACATTAAATAAATCATCTGTTATGTGACTTCCATTATCTGAATGATAACTGGTTTAGAGGAAAGGCTGAGAGAGCTGGAGTTGTTCAGCATGGAGAAGAGAAGGCTCCAGAGAGACCTTATCACAGGCTTTCAATACTTAAAAGGAGCTTGTATGAAAGATGGGGAGAGACATTTTAGCAGTGTTTGTTGCAGCAGGACAAGGGGTAATAGTTTTAAACTAAAGGAGGGTAGATACAGACTAGATATAAGGAAGAAATTTTTACGATGGGGTTGATGAAACACTGGCACAGGCTGCCCAGAGGGGTGGTAGATGTCCTGTCCCTGGAAACATTCAAGGTCAGGCTGGACAGGGCTCTGAGTGACCTGATCTAGTTGAAGATGTCCCTGCTCATTGCCGGGAGGGTGTGTTGGACTAGGTGACCTTTAAAGGTCCCTTCCAACCCAAAATAGTCTATGATTCTATGATAGGTGCCAACCAAAGTATTCTTCTCACTACTGCCTTGCTATTGCTTGTTTCCTTTCCCCTGCTTAGGGCAGTGTCTTCTGCAAGCTATGACTATCCCTAGCTGTCCTCCAAATGTCACATTCTTCAATTATAATAATTCTTCAGTTATTTCTCTGTAATGTAATTTATTAATTGGATTGGTGTGCATACTCAGCATATTGGTCAAGGAATCAGTTGGACCCTCAGTATTTGCACAGTATTTAAATATAACTTCTATTTCCCTCTAACTTAGGTGTTCACACTTACCTGTCATTTAACTATGCATGGCAATGTATTCGTTCTCACAGGAGCTTCTACCATATGTTCAAATATTGCTAAAAGTTAACTTTACAAAAGCAGGAGTTTTGAAGTGTCTGATTTTTCAGAAACAGAGAATAAACAGGAAATGCACAGGTGCCCCAGATGCATTGCTTATAATCCTGGTAAATCAGCCTTTTTATGTTGTGTAGGAGTTTGGTGATGCCCACCACAGTGATTCACCTCTCTTTATTTTATACTGTTCGGCTTGCTTGGTTCTCTCCAGTGAGAAGAAAGCAAACTCCATTGATGTATATTACACGTCCATTCCATCCAGAATCAGAGGAGCTTTAGTTTTAACAGGCAGCTAAGAACCTATTAAAACGAGTTGTCCCATTCTCAGGCTCAAAGCAAATTGACATGTTTGTTGGTTTTCCTGAAACTTGTTTAACAAACAATCCAAAGGAAATGTTAATCTGCAGGAAGACAACAGCAGACAGTTTAAAGCTGATGGCAGCTGTTCTTAGACCCACGTCATAACAAAATTTCATTTGAACTAAGAGAAAAAAAAATAAACTATGTGCTGTTATGACAGTTTTATATTTAAATAAAAATAAAACATGATGCTTGGAGTTTTATTCTAGTTCTACGCTATTCTACATAAGGTGGGTTTGCACAACATGAATGGAATTTTGCAAATGGTCTATTTATTATAGGGCCTACCTAATTTGGGGGTCTAATTTTTCCAGTCACTAAACCAGATCAGTGTGAGGAAGGCTGATAAATAGAATGGCATTTAGATTACATTTGTTAGAATGACAAAGAAATATCTACCATTACCAATAGTTAGGCTGATTTTTTTTCATTTGATATTAGGAGGTAAAGTTATTTAAGCAACCAAGAATTGTTCCAGTAATTTGTATTAATCTATTGTTCTGGATTATGTAAAATCATATTAACAAAGTTGTTTACTTAAACCAGTGATGTACATACTAAGCTTAAATTTCAGCCAGCTACTCTTGTGTTGCCATCTCTCTGTCAAGGAGCCTTTGTTCATTCTGCAGAACAAGCTTAAAAATTAAAATGCATTTACTAGGAAAGAGAAAAAAAGGGGAGATAAAAGATGATTCATTGTTTTTCTTAGATCAATGTAAACTGCTAATAACTCCCTATCCCCCAGACCTCAGGCCCTGTTATGTCAGGGCACAATACAAATTGCTACCATTCAAACCATTTGGACTTCTTTACATAATTCAGGAAAATAAAGGCTATTCAGACTTAACCTCAGATGCAATGTCAACATCTTAAGTATTTTCACTTACCTGCTGTACATTAATGAAAAAACTCCATAGCTTTAGAGTTCCCATATATCCTGACACTTCCTTTGTATGTCCTTTATCATTGCATCTTAAGTGAAAAAATAAACACTGACAGGCTTTTATAGACATATTTAGTTTATGAGTGGAGGCCACTTAAAAGAAGTAGCAGGCTTTATCTTTGAGTGACTTCTCAGCTGGCAGTATCTGAAGTATCTCTTTAGGAAACAAAATCTTCATTGAATTTTTTTCTTCACTGGAAGTAGAGTTAGCAGTTATGTGACTGTTTTACTAAACTAAAAATATCAGCAACATAGCTGTATTATTTTTCATGCCTATTCATTCAAATAAATCTTCCAGCACTGAGCTTACATAGCGGGAAAAAGATTTTATATTACTATGACTGTTTTAAAAGAACATATACCTTCTCAGAAGTGAAAGAACTGAGACTGTAGAAACTCTACATTAAATAAAACAAACTCGGGTATATGATCCTAAAAGCTTTATTGTAATATCTCCCCAAACAGGTTGTAGGGTGTCTACATCTGCCTGAAATATCTCAAGTTATTTTAACAGACTCAGAATTGCACAAATCCATCGTCAGGATAGTAATAAAGTCACAGACCCTTAAGCTAAAGGTTCCCTCTAGAAATAGGGAACCTAGATGACAGGAGAAGGAGTCCAAAGTAGGCACAAGGATGTGTGAAAATTTAAATTTGAAGCCATTTATATGAGAACTGGACTCCACATTTACCTCACAGATTCATTTCTGTATTGCATTGCCTTAAAATGACTAATTACATAGAAATTTCATTTTAATGCTTTCAGCTTTACTTCTGTCATGGAAACTTTGGTTTATAAATTAGCCTCTGAAATACACACTGAGAAATATCCCCTTTTTTTTTTTTGACAAAATTATGCTTTTCAGAGCAAGAACAGTAGTGTATTCACATGCACAACTGGCATCTCACGACCTGAAAAAAATAAAAATAACAACTATGTTTACTGATAATGGATTCATTAGGGTCTGTATCCTTCTGCCAACAGGCACAGGAAAAAGTTCTTTGGCTACATGTGTTGGCTACTGCTAGTGTTGATGGAAGAACTGAACCATCTTTCAATAGCATCCTAGTGAAAGGACATCTTTGTTCTGTGTTCTAGTGGGACTGAAAACATACAGTTTGAAACTCAAAGGTGTATATTCTAGGAAGACTTAGAAGATGTTTGTTAACTGAGGAGGCTCCAACAGGGGAAGTTAGACTAAATATGTCACTGTTAAATTTATGGTGAGCTTCAGAGGCCCAGACACTTTTAGGTTCCAAGAAATCTCAAAGTAATGAAGAATATGAAGTAAAATTATTTTTGCATGTACTTCACGAAAGCAGATTCATTGAGTACATAAATCTGTTTGAATAAAATGTTTAAAATTGAAGTTTAAACTCTAGGAACACAAAATATTTCCATGGTATATTTTGCAAGAGAACAGAAAAAAAACCCCACCAAACCACATATGGAAAGTATTCAGTTATTTTATAAGGCTCAAATATATATATTACTTGCATATTATTATTGTTATTCTAAAGGGCTATATAAAGAAGAGCTTTCTACCAACTTTCTTCTTTTATGTTCCATTTAAAAAATCTTAATGGTGTGAGTGATTGAGAAAAAAAGTGGGTTTGGGTTTGCTTTCATACCAGTTGTAAGATATTTCAGTCTTTCGGGTGCTCACAGGCATGCTCACCTTGCTGAAATGGCAGGTGACAAAACAGGAACATGGTGTAACAGTGTGTGTAAATGGGACTCCCAAAGCAGCCTGAGCGATTGTTTCACCCCAGTTTGAACACAGTGGTGAGGATGATGGCAAATAGATAGGTTAAACAGTAAGCAAGGAATTTTGAAAAGACTTTTGAAGCACAGGAAGAGAGAGCTTAGAAAGAAGTATAAGAAATACGAAAATTTTAATGGTGAGAAGAGAGACTTTGGAAAGCAAAGATCAGCAGCAAGGCTGGCTGAGCCCGCCAGCTATAACTCTCTGGCACTGGGGCCTCTGCATCGGCCTGGCAGCATGGTTCCCCACAGGAACCCCCAGCAGCGAAAAAAGTTCAATGTTTTGGAAACTGGAGTCCATGACTACCTTCATCGTGTCTGTCTCTCACAGATAGCTGCATCCTGCAGGTCTTCATAGTTTTCAGTTCCAAGGTTAGGCAGGCCATCCTGTACAGAAAACAAGATTGGATTTTCTACATCAGTCCTTCCAGCCAGGCTAGTAGTAAGAAAAAGTAAATGAAGGCAGCCATCGCTCTGCCTCTAGTAAACAATTTATTTGTTCATCTTACATAGTATGTAGCACACCCCTGAGATGCAGATGAGAGGTTGACAAATAGTTCTTCTGCTGATAGTTGTTCTACTTTGCATATTTCCCAAGCCAGAGAAACTGCTAAACTATTGGATGTTGTCATTTAGTGATGTTTGCAATACATTTAGCAAGTTAAAATTAGTAGCTTTTAGATATAATGAGGAAAAAGAAAACGTTCTGAAACAATTAGAGCTGGTAACAAAATTAACTTGAAGAAACATCATAATAACTTTTGCTTAGTACACAATAAGCTCAGAAGAGACATTTGCCTTACCTCAGTTTTATGAATCTTATTTTAATTCATAAAAAATGTTCTGCTAAAAAAATATTTGGTGACCATGAGATGATCATTGCTTTCAGTACATCACATGTCATGTTTTTTTTATAGTTGATCAGCCCCTTTCTACTACAATCACATACTTCAGACAAGCGGGCCCAAACTCAGGACCCTATCTCCCTCTAGGAATGTATTTAAACATACACAGACATGTATGCTTAATATCCCTGCTGAACAGGACTTAATCCTCCAGCTTAAATGTCTTAGTTGGGACTGTAAGGGCTCGGTGTAAGTGTACATGTTTGAAACGTATCTCTCTGCAGAGGTACATGTGAACTGTTCTAATTACCCATTGAAAATGAGCCGCATATTATTGCATAGCTATTAAAGCACATTGAACCATACTCTTCTTCCAGTTAGACATTTTAACTGATTTAGACATTTACAACATTTGGATATAATCAGTGTTCCTGAAACCTTTTCTGGAATCATTACAGGGACTTTGGTTCACCAACAAAGCTTTGAAATGCAGGGAATTTTTCAAAGATAGCTGTTGCTACAATTTCTTTGCTATGTTTTCATGAAAATGTGCATATAGTCTCTATATAGGAAATAGTCACTAATTAAAATGAAGAATCAAATAAATTACTCTGCAGTGCATGGATGTAGTGGAATATGTGGAAGTAAGGATGCTTAGTTTCTGAGGTTATCTTGTTAGTGGGTACTCAAGACAAAAGACTAGAAAAAGAGACAGGAGAAGTAATAAATTGAAGACTCAGATGCATATACCCTAATAAATCGTAGACAACAGAGACAACATAAAAGATCAGAGTACCTCATTGAGACAGGCCATGGACAGAACCACTCAAAGCTTTGAGGAGGTTCATCCAGATGTTTTGTAACTGGTAAGAAGTGGGAAACAAGATTATTCTGAGTCTCATGAGAAAAAGGAAACTTGTGGGATAGCTGAAAGGGCTTGTGTGATTGTGAAATTTATCATGGGATGTTTAGGAGAAGGACCACAGAAAGTAATGTGCAAACAAGTTGCTGGTCTGGCACACTTGACTGGCTAAGCCTTGCACGTAATCAACAGTCTGTTGAGTCTTCTTATTAAACCAGTCTCCTGTTTTCCTATGGGAGTGTGCTCTGTGTGTGTGTGAGACCTGCCAGTGAGCTTGAAGCTGGACTAGCTGGCGAGTAGGAAGAGTGGTCTAAGTGGCTGCTATGAAATAGGGACTGTGGATCAAGGGGACTTATAGAAAGGAAGCTGGACAGACTGGGGCCTGGGCTGAGGGTCAAAGGCCAGCTCCTGGAGGGATCCATTTATGTGTGCATGATGCTACAAAATTGCAGGCTGGACTAGCTGACGAGTCATACCATAAGGTCTGGCAGCCAGTTACTGTAGAGGCTATAGGTCTGGGGCTAGGTAATGGGGAGACTGGGAGCAGCTACTCAGGGCCAGCCACTGTAAAGTCCCATTTGTGAATGCATGTATGTGGGCTCTGTTAATAAACCTTGCAAGCGATTAGCCTGCAGGTAAGGCAGGATCACGGAATCATAGAACCATAGAATGGCTTGGGTTGGAAGGGACTTTAAAAGGTAACTTAGTGCAACCCCCCTGCAATGAACAGGGGCACGTTCAACTAGATCAGGTTGCTTAGAGCCCCGTCCAACCTGACTTACCCTTGAATGCGTCCAGGGATGGAGTATCTACAACCTCCCTGGGCAACTTGTTCCAGTGTCTCATTACCCTCACAGTAAAGAATTTCTTCCTTATATCTAGTCTAAATCTAGCTCTTTTTGTTTAAAACCATTACCCCTTGCCTGACCACAACAGGCCCTACTAAAAGGTCTGTCCCCATCTTTCTTAAAAGACCTATTTAAGTATTGAAAAGCCACAATAAGGCCTTCCCTTCTCCATGCTGAACAACACCAACTCTCAACCTTTCCTCATAAGAGAGGTATTCCATCCCTCTGATCACTTTTATAGCCGTCCTCTGGACCCACTCCAACAGGTTGACATTTTTCCTTTACTGAAGACTAGAGATGGATGTCGTACTGTGGAGTGGAGGGGCAGAATCACCTCTCCTGACCTGCTGGCCAGGCTTCTTTTGCTGCAGCCTAGGATACAGTTGATGTTCTGAGCTGCAAGTGCACACTGCTGGCTTTTCGTCCACCTGTTCCCTCAAGTAATTTTCCACAGGGCTGCTGTAGAGGAATGAAGGCAGTGGTCGATTAGCATTGATAACATGCAGCTGTGGCCTTGCCTCAAAGGCAGTGGGTTGATTGACATGGACGATGTGCAGCTGTAGCTCATTCCCACTAAGTGGTTAAATAGCACTGAGGATGGTGAGATAGGTGTTGGATGGAGGAGGAGCAGTGTGGTCTGACTTCTGGAGGAAGGAGGAACAGCATGGACAGTAGAATCTGACCAACAGTAAAAGCCTTGTTGTAGCCTACTAGTTTGTTTGTGCTGCAACATACTGTTTTCAAACCTTTTATCCCTGAGTGTATTGATCCTGGGGGTTGCCGCAAACCAGGTGCAAGACCTTGTACTTGGCCTCATTTAACCTCGTGAGGTTCACATAGGCCCACTTCTTGAGCTTGGATCAGGCCATTGGTGTGATTCACACCTGTGGGACTGTTGTTGTGGGCACATGGTGGCTGTAAGGGCAGTGGTCTCCTGTCTGTGTTTGCTGTTGGTTGGCTGTGTGTACAGGTACGTAAGTGTGTGTGTGTAGGTATCAGTGGTACCTGTTTGACCTCACTAGGGTCCAGACCTGAGCTGGCTGTTGGGGACTGGGCCAGGATGACTCACCTTTGTCTCTGGTGGACTGGGAATAATAACTCCCTTGGGTCCTGAAGTTCACTGGATTTGGCATCCTAGGGGACCCTTGGATCAAACCTTGCATGCAGAGGGAGGGAGCTACAGGCACCAGGCTTGTAAGCAGCCTTACCCTGACTCTTCCTTCCAGGAAAACTTATCCCCACTGGAGCACCCACATGCCTCCAGAAACCTAAATTCAAACACAATACTCTTGTGGAGTATACCAACAGCAGTCAGTATGACAGGCAGAGAGAAGATAGCCACCAGACTGCAGAATCAGTGTGCCAATGCCCTATTTTGTGCAGTAATGGAAAGTTAATTACATGAAAACTCTTGCAAAGGAGACTGGTGCCATATCATGTGCTACAGAGCAGAGCCCCAAAAAGCTATTGGTTTCTGTGAATTTGATTTGGAAATCAAACACAATACTTTCTTGACCTCCAACCTGATAGCTTGTTGGATCTGGGGAATATTAAACAGACACCCAGCAGATTCATTGACACAACTAGAAGCACAAATACATTTTTTCCCCATGTCCTGTTCCTAGCATGGCCATCCTCTGAATCTTTTAAAGAAGGTGAAGTGCAGTTCTGATACACAATTGTCCAAGTACAAGCAAAAAAAAAAGACTTTCTTCTCTACAAAAGTGCCCAGAGGAAAATCTAAAGCATGGAATCAATTTAGTACTGTACAAATACAATTCAATATGTTTCCTGTTATGTATCAAAAATTCATGGCCAAGTGTTATTGATAAAGAATGCATTTCTTTTGATCTTTTCAGGGTACTGAAACTGCAAGAAATGGTGACAGAAGAGAAATAATATTAGTACTATTTCTTTTGTCACCTATTTTTTCTCATTCTGTTTTGGGTTTTATTTAGTTGTTGTTCTATTTTGTATCTCTTTAAGTAATATGTAGGCTGCTGAAAAAAAATAACTTTTCCTTGGCCTCATTCAAAACACTGGCACATATATGAAACATCAGAACTAACTCTTTAGTTTTCACTGAGGGAAGACTTTCGATTTCATTAACAAAGTTACTTTTTTATGATTAAAAATGTCATTCACATCCCACATCCATCTTGACCTTTCCTTGTCCATTTGTTCATGAAAAATTGTGAAAGATCTGAACAGCTGTTAACTATGGAGGCAACCACTGCAGAACCCCCAGTGCAAAATTATAAGGCAAAATTTTCCTGTGTTAACTTGCTTGTTTCCAAGGTCCAGCAAGATCCTGTATGCTAGTCATAGCTTATTACCATTATTAAATCCATTAGGGGCATTAGATCCAATTAAAGCAAGGGAATCTTACTTTTAAACTTACATATAAAGTGACGATCTCTGAGGAAGTAATCTGAGAAAGTCTTCCTTGATCAGTCACTTTCTCCGTCATGTATCTTGAATTATTTCCTTACATCTTAGGGGGAAAATCTTTCCTTCTCTTCAGAAACTACAACAAATCACTCATTCATTGCAAACTGTACATCAGGTACATAGGTTTTACTTATCTTCCAGCTTGTATAACTGTATTTATATATATATATACACATACTGACTTTTTTAGGTGTATGAGTAGGTGATAGGCTGAGCACATAGAATCATACTGATTAACTTACTGTGTAAGGGAGGCAAAATATATATTAAAACTATTTCAAGGATTAATGTTTAATATAGAAGTAATCAGCAGGCCTCAGTGAGTCTTCATGAATCACATTGAGTGCAAACACATGGAAGGCATACTCACTAGAAATGTTGATGATGTAAAGGTCTGTATCAGGGAGACTGTTACAATGTGATACACAGGAATCCTTGTCTCAGATTAGGTCTTCATCTGCGTAAAGATTCAATTACTAATGGAGAGCATGACTATTATGATAGCTCTCAAAGACATATTTTCAGGATCATTATCAAAACTCATCATTCCCCAAGTAGTTGATTATCATAGTGTCTGGTTTCAGTGAAGAGGCAGAAAAGAATTACATGCACTTATCCCATTTAAACATTGATATTAAGTATATCTACTAATGTATGGGTTAATATGAAACAGAGGGTTCAGTAAATGAAGATCCTTCACGTTTACATTTGAAGTCTCAGTTACTCAAAGCAGTGGGAAGCTTGGTAGTTTACTCCTCACTGAGTCAAGTCAATAATAACAAATACTGCTTGTTTACCAGCTCAATATATAAATATGTAAATGACAGTATGGGATCTAAACTAGTATCTTGAGCCACTTCCCCAGAGACACTACCTTAAATTTGCATTATTCTTATTCTTTTCCACAGTCCTGCATCTCTGTGTGCCAGGTCCTGCGTGGAGGGCTCCCTGTGCCCATGGTGGTCGTTTGTATTATATAGTTCTAAAGAGATTTTTCTTGTTTGCATTTGTAAATTCACTTTTTGAGTACATGTCAACTTTTAGTGTCTGTGGTAATTTGTAACAATTAGATTAGCATCTTACCTGTGTGTTTTGTAAAGTAGCTACTTTGGTTAGCTTTTAGCCTGCCACTTGTTATTTTCATTTGATTCACTTACAGGATAAGACAGTGAAAAGTAACTTTCTATACACTATAACTCAGGTTTTTAGACCATTTTTGTGTTTCTCATCAGCTACCTTTTTTGAAGAGTCCTCCTATATGTAGTCATTTCTTACAAAATAGAAACATCTTTGATAACTTTGCTTATTCCTGTAGCCTTTATCCAAACACAGCTACATTATATGATATTATGGCTTTGCTACTATAGGTATTTTGACAGGCAAATGGAGAAAGAGAGGCAGAACTTCAAAAAAATTCAGGATGCAGGTATGTAATGGATTTATACAGCAGCATAATGATTTTTTAATTATTATTATTTTGTTTTGTTCTCTCCATTCCTATCAACTTCTGACACCTCATTTGCTTTCCTTCACTGCTACAGTGAAGGACTGTTTCTGAACTGACACTTTCATAGATTTCTCTCATATTCCTAAGACTTTTTCTCAAACACTAATACTTGGCTCACAAAGTATCATTATATATACATATTTTTTTTGCATATGTGTTTCACTTGTACATAATTTCATTTATATGCCGTCTCATTTCCAAATCCCTTCGTATTGTGCAGCTTTTCTTTTTGTAATTGTTAACACTCATCCCTGGTCTTTGTTGCTGTTAGCATCATCAGCAAACTTTGTCATACAACTCTTTCCAGATCATTTATGAATATAGTGAATAACACTCTCTGGCAGAGACACTATGATTTTTATTTATAATGTCACTTTATTGTGAAAACCAGGTAATAATGTTGTCTTTTGTTTCCCATAGTTTAATAACTTGCTCATCCCTCTGAGAACCTTAACTTCCATTGCTATCATAGCCAAATTCCTTTAAGTGTGTTTGAGAGGGGTCTTAATAAATGCCTTTTGGAAATCCAGAAAAGTGTATCAGCTTCATTAGAATTATTTATATGTTTCAAGAACTCCAACAGATGATTCTGCTACTAAGGTAATTCTGATTCCACTCTCATATATAATATTTAGCCATATGTTTACAAGTCCCTCTACCAAGGTCAGGTTGCTCACTAGAGCTCACAGTTTACTTGGCTGCAGTTCTTCAAATTTTGCACTAAGCTCTCTAAAACATTGTTGTCGTTTAACCAACTTCCAGTTGAGAAGCAGTTTTAAGAAGACATGATACAGCACAGTTCATAATTCAGTTGTTTCTTTTTTCAGTTCCTTCAGAACACTTAACTTCAGCAGAAATTTGAAACTATCATCCTGTCAAGTATCCTTTAACATCTTATACTGACATTTCAGCTCAAGATGATACTGTGACAATTGCACCCAAGAAGATAATTCCACCTCTCCATGTTCTTCCACTCTTAACAGAGATACAGAATTTTGCCTCTCCACGGAAGTTTATGCCAGGGAAACAATGCCAGGTATACTTTCAAATAACATAAAATAAACTTAAAGAACAGCTGGGGGGAACGGGGGTTGTGTGTGTGTGTGTGTGGGGGGGGTGTGGTGTACCAGCCAGACACCCACTGCTCACTCATTCCCCTTCCTTAACAGGGCAGAGGTAGAAAAAAGGATGGAAAACCTTGTGGGTTGAGATAAAGACAGTAAGATCACCTGCCAATCACTGTCATGCACAAAAAGAGGCTCAGCTGGTTCACTGCTATTCAATGTATTCATCAATGCCCTGGATGAAGGGCCAGAGTGCACCCTCAGCACGGTTGCTGGTGGTACAGAACTGGGAGGAGTGGCTGACACACCAGCAGGCTGCGCTGCCATTCAGCAGGATCTGGGCAGGATGGAGGGTTGGGTGAAGAGGGACCAACAGAGGCAAGTGGAGGGTCCTGCACCTGGGGAGGAACAACCCCACGCACCAGCACAGGCTGGGGCTGACCTGCTGGAAGGCAGCTCTGTGGAGAAGGACCTGGGAGTGCTGGTGGACAGCAAGGTGCCCATGAGCCAGCAGTGTGCCCTGGTGGCCAAGAAGGCCAGTGGGATCCTGGGGGGCATTAGGAGGACCGTGGCCAGCAGGTCGAGGGAGGTGAACCCCTCCTTCTGCTCTGCCCTGCTGAGGTCACATCTGGAGTGCTGTGTCCAGTGCTGGGCTCCCCAGTTCAAGAGGGACAGGAAAATTGCTGGGGAGGGTCCAGTGCAGGGCTACAAAGATGATGAGGGGATTGGAGCATCTCCCTTATGGGGAAAGGCTGAGAGAGCTGGGCCTGTTTAGCCTGGAGAAGAGAAGGCTGAGAGGGGATCTTATCAGTATCTACAAATATCTTAAGGGTAAGTGTCAACAGGATGAGGCCTTTTCAGTGGTGCCCAGTGACAGGACAACGGGCAACGGGCACAAACTCCAACACAGGAAATTCCATCTGAATATGAGGAAGAGCTTCTTTACTCTGAGGTTGACAAAGCTCTGGAAGAGGCTGCTCAGAGAGGCTGTGGAGTCTCCTTCTCTGGGGACATTCAAAACCCACCTGGGTGTGATTCTGTGCAACCTGCTCTAGGTGAACCTGCTTTAGCAGTGGGTTGGACTAGATGATCTCCAGAGGTCCCTTCCAACCCTGACCATTCTGTGATTCTGTGAAATGAATTTAATTTATTGCTAGTTAAAATGTTTGGATATTAATAAACAAAGACAAAATAAAACACCACCTTTTTCTCACCCCTCCCTTTTCCCCATGCTCAACTTCACTCATTCCTGACTCTTCTACATCTGTCCTCTCCAGTCAGTGGAAGGGGTTGGGGAATAGGAGTTTTGGTCAGTCCATAACAGTTCCTATCTGCAGCTCCTCCCTCTTCACATTTTTCCGCTGCTCCAGTGCGGGGCCTTTCCACAGGCTGCAGTCCTTCAGGATGAATTTGCTCCAGCCTAGGGTCCTCTATGGGCTGCAGTTTGCCAACCTGCTCTACCGTGGTCTCTTGCATGGGCTCCAGGGAAATCTCTGCTCTGATGCCTGGAGCACCTACTCTCCCTCCTTCTTCAACCCTGGTGATTGCAGGGCTATTTCTCACCTTTTCTACTCACTCCTCACTACCTGCCCGGTGGCAAGGAGATCAGCCAACTTATTCTACTCAGAAGGGACTTGCTGTGACAAATGCAATCCAAAGAAACAGAATCTTCACAGAATTTATCAGTGACCCAGCCTAAGACATCAGCGGCAAAGAGTCTTTGCTTTCGTATCTAAGACAGTGCCTAAATTTCTTCTGCATTGACTGGAGAGACAGTTTAGAATCAGATTCTTACTGGTTGCCATAGTATTTCCTAATGAATGTTGAAGAAGAAGCAATACTGAAAAATACTGAGGAAACAGAGTGTAGAAAATTCTTCTCTCTCTGGTTTAGAGTATATGAATAACAAAAGCTCTCTGGAGATTAAACATCTTTTTAGACACAGAGGAATGAAGACTGAGCTGTGAAAACCATCTAATTTCTAAGACGACCCAGATCCCCTGGACCTCAGTGGGCTTTGGATTCCAGAAGTTTCCATACCTTGGGGTTGATGCTTGAATAAGCCACCCATCTCTAGATATGCAATTTATACAGTTCATCAACTGATGATGACCCAAAGCTCCAAATGTGCCTAGCTCTTCCCCTAGCTGGTGTCTAGATGAGAGGCAGAGTTGCACTGTCTTCCTCCTTCAGTGCTTCTTAATAGTAAGCTTAAGTGTTACCTTGCTTAACAGGTTGACTATTATGAAATGTATTTTTGGTGGTCAGGATGTGAAGAGCTTAGACGTGCAACTCTGTATTGGCAAGTCTACTCATTTTAATTCAGAGTATCACAACAGCTGGCCAGTGCTGATTATGTGATTCACCAAGGGTCAAAAAAGTAATCTGACTGTGCTTCAAAGTTGAATCTTATTCCAATTAAGTTAGTGTTGCCATCACCTAGGTATCTTTCTCACTCTAGCCACAAGACTAAAAAAGCAGCTGTAAAACCACTTAATATTTTACGGAGCCTTAGAGGAACTCCTGAGGTTGCCAGACTGCAGACTGGGACTAACTTCTGTAATAATCCATGTAAAAAGTGTGAAAGGAAACAGACACAGGGAAATAAGATTGTCAATGCTAAAATAATTACTTTTATGTATAAAAAGAAAGCTCTGCATGAACTGTACAGCTTCTGAGATAAACAGGCACGCATGATTGTACCAGTGTAATCTGGAGACAGGTACGAGAGATGAAGCAAGAGTTTTGGTCCCTGAAGAAAGTGTTTCTGCAGCCTGCATCAACAGAGGCACACATACTGCGCAATACCATGTAGCCTGACCCATCAAAGGAATAATTTAATCTTCAGAACTTTCAGTTTCTTGTCTCTCTGAACTACTTAAGTTCAATTCTTTTAATTAACATTTAAATGAGAAAACAATTCCCTGTTTGTATTTTCAAAGGTCATTAGGACTTCATGGCATTAGGCAATGTCCCTTTCATATCAAAGGAGCGGAGAAATCTTCTCACATGCAGGCATTTTATACTTTCCCAGTGCTGTTGATCTGGATTTATTTTGCTGCTTCCTTTTTAACTATTGATTGTACCTGGGCTTGATAAGTGACACAGCCAGAAAAATATCCACGGTCCAGATTCTCCCAAAAGTTAATCAAATGGAAATTCTGCTGTCAAAATTAATTTCCATATTGTATAAAGCAAAGCTCAGAACTACTCTTTCTAATCACTCTGTTCCACTGCCTTTCTCATTTCCTACAGAATGTTTATCTTCCCCCCATTTCCATCTTTTTATTACATTAGGAATATGCTCTGTGTTCTCATTTGTCTGTTCCCTCATCCTCTGCGAGACCTGAGTGTACAGAGTACAGTCACATTTCTCAGCCAGATATAAGCTTATGCTATATGGTATAAGCCAGTATATAAGCAAAAAGCTGTACAAACACCTATGCATGCAAAAGCTGTAGGTGGCATTCAGTATTACAGTTAGAGGGCATTCAGCACTGCTGCCCTTCCAAGGCTTCTCTTTGCTCTCACGTCCTGTTCTGCTGACTGACATCCATATGGGGTAGCTCAGTGAATGCGTCTTGTCTGTGCTGTTTGTAATGTGCAAAGGCTTTGCTACACACATGAATCTCAACAGCGAATCAGTGGGGGCACCTTCCTTACAGGTGATAAGAGCAATTTAACTATACCTGAATTTTAGTTAACTCAAAAGAAATCAAGAAGTGGTTTTATTGGGTTTGCATGGCAAGGTTTTGGTAGTGGGGGGCCTGCAGGTGTGGTTTCTGTGAGAAGGTGCCACAAACTTCCACTATGTCCAATAAAGCAAATCCCATCTGGCTCCAAGACAGATCCACTGCTGGCCAAGGATGAGCCCATCAGTGATGGTGGTAGCTGGGCAATTGCAGACGGGAAAGAGGAGTGGGAATATGTGAGGGGAGTAATTCTGCAGACACTCGGCTCAGTGCAGAAGGAAGGGGAGAAGGTGCTCCAGGTACTGGAGCAGAGGTTCCCCTGCAGCCAGTGGTGAAGACCACAATGAGGCAGGTGGTCCCCCTGCAGCCCATGGAGGACCCCATGCCAGAAAAGGTGTGTGCCCAAAGGAGGCTGTGCCCCCATGGGCAGCCCACGCTGGAGCAGCTCCTGGCAGGGCCTGTGGCGCCATGGGTAGAGGAGCCCAGGCTGGGGCAGGGCTGCTGGCCGGGCTGTGACCCCACAGAGACCCACGCTGGAGCCGGCTGTGCCTGAAGGACAGCACCCAGCAGGAGGGACCCCAGGCTGGAGCAGGGCAGTGTGAGGAGCCTCCCCCTGAGGGGGCAGGAGCGGCAGGGCCAGCGTGTGAGGGACTGACCCCAGCCCCATTCCCTGTCCCCTCTGCTGCTGGAGGGAGGAGGGAGAGAAATCAGGAGTGAAGTTCATCCCAGGAAGACGGGTGGGTGGGGAAGGTGGTTTTATTTCTCATTATCCTACTCTGATTCAATTGCTAGTAGATTAAATTAATTTTCCCCAAGTCAAGTCAGTTTTGCCCATGATAGTAATCGGTGAGTGATCTCCCTGTCCTTATCTCAACCCACCAGTCTTTAGTTACATTTTATGTCCCCTGTCCAGCTCAAGGGCGGGGAGCAACAGAGCAGCTTTCATGGGCACCTGGTCCACCCAGGGTCAAACCACCACAGCAATACACCAGGAACAGTGTATGTCTGCCTGACACTGGTAAATGGGAGACTCAGGTGCGCGAACACTTGTCAGAGATTCAAACTCCTAAGAAGCATGTGTTGAGCTTCCTTTCCATTTTCCTTTTTTTTTCTCTTTGTACTGTGATTCCTGACAGTCCTGACATACCTCATTTCTTTTAATTGTGTGGGATCTCTGAGTGCTGCTGTTCCCAGCATCTTTTTCTATTGTCTGCATCTCTGTTCTCCTGGCTGAGAGGTGAAAGGGATGAATTCATTTAACTTACATGTCTTATGAAGAGAAGGAGTCTTAAATTAACTCCTAAATTTAGATGTCTTTTCAATGTGGAATGGAACTAACTTCTAAAGGCCACCAGCTAGGGTACAAATCTATTATAGTCAGGTAGAACCCTAATGTGGTTACTTGAGGCACAGGTCAGGAGCTACAAGTTGGCCATTATGCCCTATGCTAGACTTTTAAGGGGCATTTAAGTCCCTGTATCTCAAACTAATTTTCTGAGAGACTAGGCTGACCTTGGAGAAGGTCTAACTTTTCTTTATGTCTAATTTTGCTATAGTTCTAAGCCTAAACAGTGCCTGACTGTTTGTCTATTATACCCAAACAAGGCTTACAAACTCATTGTTCTTCTAAGTGAACTGAACTTGTTACCTGTGAGGTTCTATTTCTTTTTGAATTGAGGCATTTTCAGAAAATGCATTATGCCCGGAAGTATTATACCTGCTGGGATCATATAGGAGGGGCGATGCTATCTTATCTAATACGCCAGAGTGATGCCTGGAATAACTGCCTCCCAGAAAAAAACCCACGTTTTATCTCTAAAAGACCTAGCTAGTGCACTCCAAAAGAAAATCTGCAATGCACACAGTGCAGACTGACATGGAAAAAAGACCTTGAAGTTATTTGACACTATGACAGTATTCAGATAATCCGTATCTTCCTTGTAAAACCAGTCATTTACAGATAATAGAGTATTTCCTTACAGAAGAATAACATGAATAGAAAAACTCTTCAGGATCTTTTCACCCTGAATCTATCACTTTAATCAAAGTATAAGCAAACATACATTGGGAAGTTGGCCGGTGTGACAGAGTAACAACTTCCCGCTGTAGAAACAAGGGGAGTGCAGCCACACTTGTCGTTTGTCATGGTAAGAATGCTTGAGTGATGCTGAAAATCAAAGCAAGAATTATCTATGAACCACAACACAAAAGTACTGCACAATTAATCTCTTATCTAGCAATTAGACAGCAAGTGAGCAAGTCCTGGATAACAAGGATGCCTCTACATGTCACTTCGGGGAACATTTTAAATAGAAGAACCCTGGAAAAGTGAAGAAAGATAATCAATACCATGATTAATTACAGTAATTTCACACAAACATCTGGGAAATTAAGCATGCTCTTTAGGAGTTGTTTCTTGCAGTGACTTGTAAAGGGATGAATAGTTGCAAACCAAACTTCATATCAATATATTGAACAGTGTGGTAGCAATGATATTTATTTCAGCTTGGAAACTTTCCAGAAATTAGAAACTAATACAAAAACATCTTAAAAAGTATTGGGTTTTTTCAAATACTTTTGTTGTTATTTTTGTTTTATTGGATGCTGCTTCACTTTTAAAACTTGCCCACTCTGGTTCTCCTGAATTATAATTTGAATATTTCAGATTAAAAAAAAATAATAATCATGGGAGAAAGGCACTAAAGTGAAATTGTCTGTATGTTGCATTCAACACGACACATGCCGAAGTATTAAAATACAGTTTTGTTAAGTCTGGGAAAAGCTCCTTTGATTCTGAATTTTTGTGTCGAGGATTATAATACACCTCCTTTTGGGCTGAAACTGACTCAGGTGAAAATTGTTTAGGAATTATTCAGGGTCTAGATTTTTGTATGAGTGAAGCACAGTTTAAATGTGCACCTAAACTTGCATATCTTACAGCAAAAATCTCTTTACCAATACATACTCATTTTCACCACCAGCAGCAGTACATTGCCAATATACTTGGAGAAAAGGCAGTTTGACTCACGTGTATTCTAGGCTTTAGGACTGAATAATGTTCATTCAAGTGCAATCCTCACAACTGATAGTAAGCACCCAGAATTTTCCTGGTTGGCTCAGTAGGTGATCTACAAAATACAAAGTTTCTTCTATCTTTAGCTTCTTTTGATTGGAAAATGAGCATGTTCCATGCCATTGTATGCTGTTTAGAATGAAGAAAGTCATATATAATCTATTCATAAATTTTAATTCCATTGATGGCTATTCAAGTCCAGATGTTTAGTCGATTTTGTTCACTGTAATAATTCAAATAAGTAGCATGAAAGTAGTTGACAAGCAGTGATAAAGAATGATTGTTATTCATAATCAGTTTTGTCTAATGGGTTAACTTAGTATTGGTTGTGGTTTTTGATTGAAAAGATTTTTGCAGAAGAATAATTCCTGGAAGCTAAATCTTGAATTTGAGTCCTAACATTAAAACAAAAATCTAATTTTCTGCCACATAATTATGTGAAAATAGTCTGAGAAAAGATTGCGTTATAGCACCAAATTTCTCATATGTTAACTGTGATTGCTAGACTTTTATTAAGATGTTTTCTGCCTGTAGCAGCATATTTACCTATGAATTGAAGGGTATAAAGAAGACATGAATGAGCTTGGAAGCTGTTTTAATTCATATCATTCAGAAAAAGCACACTTCAATGAACTTAAGTTGCTAAGATATTTAAGACATTCCCCAAATGCTTCCATTCAGAACTAGTGTTTCTCCTAGCAGTCGCCGGCAGAGAAGGCCCAGCCAGGGGCCTTCTCCTCTCTCATGTGTGTGAGAATTGTGATCAGTGACTTCTATAGCATCTTTTATTCATCTCTTTTCATTTCTTCCTTTAATCAGCTAAATAATGGAATTTTCTTTTCTTTTTTTTTTTTTTTTTGGAATGATGAGTAACTTGTGAGTTAGCAAGTGTAAAACAGATGCACCTCTGACATAGAATAGAGAAGAGGTTTCAGGTATCTTAGTTATGTGAAGAGTTCGGCCTTGGGTCTTGGATCAGCTTACAAGCACTGCCTTCTTCCTTGGTGGGTCTCTGAGCTTGTTCCTGGTTTCCTATACCCATACATATGCTTCGACATAGAAAACCTTTAATCCTGTATAGCCTAAGAAGAATTACATTTGTTGACACAGGAGGAACACAGATCTTTGCAGAGCTGAGTTGGATGGCCAAAGTTTCACAAAACTGTCCTTTGCATCTTAGTCTTGTGGTCTTCCATTGTGATTTAATTTCAAGAAAATTATATAATTTTTTGGTTTTATTCTTCATATATGTTTTAATCTGAATCATTAGACTTCTCTTTTTCTTACGTTATGCTTTTCATGGTTTTTTTTACACAGAACAAAGGAGGAAATTCAGCCACCTGTTCATTTCTGTAGTAGTTGGACAGCAATCTCTAATGAGTAGCCCTTCAGAGGTTACAGAAACAGGTCCACACTATCACACACACTACCTCTTTTCTATAAAAATCAGTTTTTCCTGCTCTACTTTGATTAGGAAAATTAACTAATGTTTCTTTCACCCTGCTCATACCCAGATATAGCCATATCTCTATACATGGTTAGGCGTTCTTCTGAGGCTAAAGTTGTCTGTAATGTTATACAGTACCTAAAGAAACAGCAGCTATAAATCTTATAGTAATATATATCAATTAAACCACAATGCATTTATGAAACTTTGTTCTGTTCTCTTATTTATTGACAGATTTTTTTAATTACAACACAATGAAACAATGGTAAGTACATAAGATGCAATAGTATAAAAAGCCATTTTAACCCTTCCCTTGGTTAAGACACTTACAGCAGACAAGAACTGCCCCACCCCAATTCCCCCCTTCTCAAATGAAAACAAAAAATAAATATAAATTAATAAATATAAACAAATCACTGCACAGCCCTTAACTCTTTGATTGCCATGGCAAGAACCATAATGATGATTCTAGCACGTGACTTTCTGTGGTTAAAGGTTGCCGCAGCAGTCAAAGGGTTATAGCATTGTAAACATAAGTACTTTGTTGAAAATGTTCAGTCATGTTAATGGTCTACAGCAATGAGATTATTATCATGACCCCTTGACCACACAACATTATAAGGAGTTAAAGAGATAATAGCTTGGTGAGCTGTTACATAGATTAATTAACCCATTTTGTTTAACAATGCACTATGAGGTCTTGGTTTACTAATAAAAGACAAATTGTGTATGACAAAACACTGTTCAATGCATTGATCAATAAAATCAATGAAAAAATCAGTCTAAGCACCACAAAATTTTGCCTGATTATATCTGACAGTCATAATACACTTTAGCACCATTTAGTCAGCCTTGCATTTGCACACAAACAAGCTTTGTGTTTGTCAGTAGAAGCTACCTGAAGGAATAACATATGTCAGTTATAAAAAGGTTACTGTATAGAATGTTGTGTGAGCCAATAAAATAAGAAATAAAGTAAAATAAAATAACAATAATAAAATGAAATTTAGGTGCAGAAAGAAAATAAATGCTCCAGTTATTCTGTTACTAACACACATCCTAATGAGCCAAACATGGGCATGAAATGCACATGGAGCTATGTAGAGAAAAGGGAATAAAAATGAGAAATTTGTGTCACAGACAAATCATCCCATCCATATTCTGACTTATTTGTCAGGCTTTGTAAATTAAATGAACCATTGTTGGGTGGTTCAAGAAGCAGTGCCTGAAAAGAGTTGATGTTTAACAATGTGTGAATTTTATGATAATGTTATGCATAAAACCACTTCCAGAGCTATCCTAACAACTGTTCCAAAATCCATGTCTCTGCATGAAAGGCTGATTTCCTCTTTCTCAGAGGTGGAGGATAAAGAAGCAAGTGTGAGAAGAGTCAGAACTGTAGTAGCTTCTAGTTAATGTATTGGAACCAGAACAATTTCTGCTGGAATTACAGGGATTGGGGGGGCGGGGGGGGGGGGGGGGGGGGGCGGGGCAGGCAGGGGGTAAGGAATGGCAACAAGATGGAAAATCTGCTGCTAAAATAACACCCAACGAGAAGAACTAAGGAAGAAAGCAGGTTCTGGTAGATACAAGAGCACTTGGTGCGAGTAAGAAAACCAAGAATGTGTGTGAAGCATGGAAAACAATGTACCCTTCTTGTACATATCCATATCAAACTTTGATTGACTACACACCGACAAAACCAGCTGTACATGCTTTAACTGCTAACAATACTAGCAACAGGACTGGCAAGGAGCAGGCATCACCTCCCTCAAAGAGCTTCTGATATAAGAACACGTATCACATACAATAAACCTACAGAAGTCAAGCACCTGCACCTTTTTCTGCAAGCTGTAACTGAACCGTGTAATCACTCCGATTCCCAGACTACAGTAGCAGATGTCAGACAGAGCTCTTCATAAATATGTTATTTATGATCCCTAAAAATTAGGCTCAATCAGAAAACAATGCATAACAGCAAAGCATTCTGCCATGCAACAGTGCTAGCATACTATGCTACAGCAGTAATGTAATGGTAGTTGATGTATATGTATGAACTGACTTGCGGTAGAGGAAGGAGTCTAGCCATATAATGTTTGTGTGAATATACATGATACATATTACAGGCATCCAAATGCAAAGGAAAAATGGAAAAAGTTAAAGATGAGAACTGGAACCACTGAAAATAATAAAACCTTTTCTGAAATGCAGCTTTCTAGACTCATCACTTCTCACAGATGGCATAAACGACACATGCAAATGGTATGCAGTGGCTGGAATGAAAAATTATAGGTCTCTTCTGCTACACCATTGTATATGTGACCAGGCAAGTAGCCCCAAGATGCAAACAAGACGTCCATGATGGTCAGTGCTGGCTGTACCATGTCTTTTTTTATAAAAGACTCAAAGATGGAAGTGTCAATGCAGAGACTTCAATAATCTGAAGTGAGTAACTTCGAGCTCGGTGCTGGGGGACTGGACAATGAACAAGACTTAGTGAAAGATCTACATCGGGGTCCTCAGATGTTCACATGAGTTTTTGAGAAGGTACTACCTCTTCACCATAGGCACAAAAAAGCTTTATTTCCTAGTGAGAGACTGTAAAAAGTTGTGTGTGATTCAATGAGACAGACAACAAAATTTTCTTGCTTTCTCTGTACTGTGAACAGATCATTTCTCACATGTGTACCAAGAGCGGATAAAATTAAAAAGTGCCTGAATTAGTCAGGAAACATGTCAGGGCACAGTGAAAGAAGGGGGCGGAGGTTTGATTTTACTTTTCAGTTTACATAAACAAATAGCAGTATGTGATCTATCTAAGGGTCATAAAAGTACTTCTGTTACATCACTTCAGGACTGAGATATGATGGAGTTCAAGATGTATGAGGTAAAGGTTTCTTTGTCCTTCAGTATTTCATCCAGTGGAGTTCTTAAAATGGTAGACAACTTTTTAAATCTAATTTCTGAAGAGAAACGTAAGAACATTTCACTGTGACAAGTTTTTGCACATAGATTCAGGCTGATGTTAGTTTGATTAAATCTCAATAGATTTTTGATTGCAGTAGATAACGTGCTCACTATATATATTTCTAGTCAGGTTTAGACTAAATATACTGAGAAGCCCTTTGACTGACTGCTCTCTGGTGGATTATGACACCAAATACAAAATTCACTGGACTTTCTACAGCCTAACAGGTATTCTTGTTGTTTGAGACCAATAATACTTTCAAAGTTGTCACTGACTTCCAGATAACATCTCCTTTGTTTTTATATTATTGTTGATTACATAGCAGATAAAGGCAATTTGTAGTGGTGTTGGTGGTCCTTGGCTCTTTCCCTTTCTGACAAACTGGTTTGGTACTTGCAATTATAAGCCAAAACAATTTTATTCCTTTTCTTATATTCTTCTTAAATTGAAAAATGGAAATGTACTTATGCTGGTTTTTCTGTGTCTGTCTGCAGTCTTTGACGAAACAAGGTAGTTTGTTTTCCTGTGGATCCTAGAAGTCGTGGAAAGAAAGTTCATGACTAATTTAAGTTTTCTCTGAGAAAAGAAAAAACAATAGGGTGTTCCTTTAAATCTGTATTCGTCATCACTGTGATCCAAAGACTACCACCTTCAAAGGAATGCATATTGATAGCAGATGATGACCTCTGTACCTTAGAAAACAAGAAGGGAGTATCACAATCCTTGACCTATACTTTAAAATGTTTTTTAGTCAGACACAGTAAGACAATACTGTGCATGGATTGACAAGAGATCGCATGGTTTTGGAAACACAGTAAAGGTGGATGTTAGACATATACTTAGTTGACAGTGTTTTACCAAATACATTACATAGAGTAAGAGCTGGGAATAGATTATTTGCATCATCACACTTTCCTTCAATTCTGGATTCCTACTCGAGATTAAATTTTCTTGAGCATAACAATCTCAGGTATTTCTGTGAGCTGTGTGAGTACTGACAACAGCTATCGTGAAAGATATTTTTAATAGTTTTCCTATACCTCGTGAGGCATGGCCAGAGTTCATAACACTTTATGAAAACACAACCATGTAAATACAAGCTTCAGCTATGCCTTGCAGGTATGAACTGGAGTTCTCATGATCATTTAAAACAGCACTGTAGGTTGCTGGTGTCTTCTGAATACATGCAATCACATGTACCATTTCCTAAGTTATATAACTCTACTTATATCCAAGCAGACAAACTGCTCGGAGCTGACTCCAACATGGTGCTCCCGTAAGACGTGAAGATAATCAGTATGTGAGCTCTGACAATTTTGTGGCAATAGCCAAGCATAGCATACACAACATGTGCATCTCTATTCAGATTCATTGTATGCCTAAATATGGGGTATGCATTTCAGCTGGAATATATCAGTTTTTCAATAGTAATGTTTGAGCTATATATAATATCAGACAATTGTGAACACTGACAAAAAATACTATAAACCATCATTTTTTGTTATGGAGACACCTACTTTCTTTTCTTTGCTCCTTTAAATGTAAAAGGGAACCAAAAGGTATTCATACCCTATAAACACATTAGCACTGGTTGCCTGCTGACCCTAAGCACTCTCACCTTCTACCGGGCAGACGATTTCATGTACAGCCACATAAGCTATGAATGTGTTTGCAGTCTGGGTGCTAAAGTATGCCAACACATCAGGACAGAAATATGAATTAGAAACATTCTTTTCTGACTTAACACACTACTCTTTGCAAGTGGTGAACCCATCTGGGCATGCACTGATTGGCAGAGTTACACTTTTCTGTTGCCAGTGGGTAAGTAATATAATACTTCACTAAAAACTCTTCAAACTCTATTGTCATATTGTTAAGGACTAACCAGGTACTTTAGGAAGTTATTTTATCCCAGCCTTCTGTTACTAATCCCACTTCCCAGAAAGCCCATTCCCAGAATAACGGATGGGCAAATGGATGATCCAGGACACATGCATGGCACAGAATGAAAATGATTATTCCATGTGTTAGTGCCAGATGGCAAGATGGAGAGAACGTTCGGCATATATTTTACTGCAACAGCGAAAAACTGTAATAGACATGAAAGGCTACAAATGCAGATATGCCAATAGCTTGCCAAGGAGATTAAAGTCATAGTTATAAAAAGGATGTGATGCAATTTCATAGGGTAGAAATTACTATTAACTAAACAGAAAGATTTGGTTTATGTAGTGGCTATTATAATTATCATCTGTGGACAACATAATTCTAAAGGAGGTGAAGAAGGGAAGCTGTGTGACTGGAAAGCTCCATGCCATCATAAATGGCTGGTATGAGTAATGATTATTGTTTATGTAGTTTTACTGTGACAGCAAGTAGCACTACGTTGCATGCATATCCACAAGTAGAAAATTGTCTTTAGCATGCTAGTTTACATCAGCATTCCTTCATTTATGTCTCCCCTGTCTCTAAAATTTGTTTCATCTATACTGTGGGCAGACCAGAGCAGTACATAAGGCTATCTCCACAGGGCAAACATACTTTATGAACACCTCTCACAGAATGTCATATCTAAAAGGCATAATGGGCAGTTGCAACCGCAAATGTTAATAAACTGACTATATCTTGTAGATTGTATGCTAAAACTTATGTATATTGGGAAATAAGTCCTGTTTATGATGTATGTTTTTAATGCTGTCCAAGAGCTTCTTTGAAATACATTTTGATTTTAGGCACAGAAGCTTGCTGTTGTCATATACTGATGATCCTTCAGAATATGATCTCCTGATTATTACTGAGCTTTCTTAGTTACATAGATAGATCAAATAGTGCCACATCATACAGAATCTTTGCTGCTTAACATTAGGTCAAGCATCACATGGAGTCAGTCTGCAACAAGTGATGGTATGCTTTTGATGCTTACCAGAAATTTTCAGCATCGATGGCACTGATGGCAATGTCTTTATCAGCCTCTGACTTCTCAGATGGCAAGTCACAAGAATGGGTTAGACAGAGCTGATTCACACATAACATTTGTTCGTGACACCAGTGGCAGACAATTGAGTTACATGCATAAATCAGAGCTCAATTTCATGAGTATATGGTTCATTTACACCTGATTTTGTAACTGACATATGTTTAAATGGTCTTCTGTGAACCACTCCGTTTGTCTGCAGTCTCTGTGGTGTGAGCTAAGGAAGTGCATCTAACATTACAGTGCTGGTGTATCAGTCACGGCTATACCATTGTATTCAATAATGGGTTATCTGTTCCTCAGCTCCCACACAATATTATTTGACTTGTTCAGCATAGCTGAACAGCTAAGTGGCCAGTGACATTTGTTCTCTCCACTGATAATAATGATCTTCCTTATGGCTCATACGGCTGCAGTCATCTATTTACACTTCTGGAAATAGGGCTGTCCAAAGACAGTCTTAACAACAAAAGACAACAGGGAGCTATTGCTCTGCAATGGCTGCTTCACATCTCCTACTGCCACGGTGCATGGCTTCCTCCACCTCAGCAGCTGGTGACAAAAACTCAGGCCATGTTCTGAGAAGATATGGGAGCCAAGACAGAGCAAAACCCTACAGTCATATCCTTGCTCCTCAACCCAGTCATCTTATGCTATCTCAAATTTAGGCTGCTAATGGTGTGATAGCTTGCATTTCTACTTTCTTCAAAATGCAGTGCCTGGAACATTCATTGTTCAATTTGTTATGTGTATTTTTTATTTGCCCTGGCAATGATTCAGATGCAAAAAAAAAACAACCTAGAATAGGAATGTAATGCTTCCATTGCTTATAGGCAGACCTACTTTCTATTCTACACAATTTTTTCTAACCAACAAGCTAGAATTTGATTCTATATAATTTGGTACCAAAAGCTACATTTAACTGACATTAAGATTGTGAAGTAAGAGCCCCCCCAAAAGTTGAAAATTCAAAAATTAAGCCTTACACTCTGTTCTTAACCCACAGTGCTAATGGCACAGGAGTCTCGACCAAACAGCTGGGGAGGTGAAGTACACTTCTAAGCAAAAGTGTAAGTCTGCCCCTTAGACTTGAATCTATTAGCTTCTGTTATTTTCATTCACAAAATTAGCCTAAAAACCCCCCACTTTTCCTTTAATTATCCCCTCCCTTTGCCCCACTTGGAAAGAAGAAAAAGAACAAAAGTGTATAGGAATATATAAAATATGTATTACATTTATTCAGGAGACTTGAAAGGGCTCCTTTGGAGCCATTTGAGCCTCTCCATCCCAGCCTATCCAGTAAATATACAGTTACATAGTTTTTTAAATGTATTTTTTGATAAAAATTATTTTTTGTCTACAGTCAACAACCTTTTCATAGGTTTATACATTAAAAGGCCAGAGGAAATACTGCCATCATCTGCTTTGGCCTCCTGCATCATACAGACCACAGTATTCTGAAGATACATAACCCTGTATAGTCAGCTTGATAGACTGTAACTGATTAACACAATACATATTCATTTTTGTATTGTTCTACAGTACAGATCATAACAATAGCAATATGGAAATGTTTATTAGAAACTGTATGAAAAAGAGTTACGGCACATGAGCAGGAATCAAGAGTGCAGAACTAAAAATATTTTCAATTCGTTTTTTCCTAATTCTCATAATTATAGGCCCTGGTAGAAAAACAACTGTTCAAAAAATAACATCATCTTAAAACTTTTACTCATTTGAGTTCACAACTAGATCAGGCAACATCACTAATTGACTCTGAACTTCTATAATTTGAAACTAGCCAGTATGTATTTGGGAATTACTGTGAACAAAATTGCTTCTACATCTTTTACTTAAAGCAAACCTTTATGACTGTGTTATAACCTACTGAAAAGAGGCGTATGTAATAGAAATGCTGACACAATCTTGCTCTGCATGACGTAAACATGCCAATATAATATTTTCTCTCTCTCTGTATATAACATATATGCACTTTTAAGTAAAAGAAAATAAACAATCAACTTATCGTGTATTCATGTATCTATGATGTACCATATGAGAAGCACTAGACTTATCACACTTACCTTCCTGCATAATTAAAGATAAATTCTCCAAATACAAACACTTTTGTTACCTTATCAAAGAACAACAGTCAACATGCTCAGCACTTCATTACTGTCAGGGAAACAGTTTCACAAAAGGTTAAAGCTGCCATGAAAGATATTTCAAAATTGAAGTGAGATTTTCAAGTGAATAAAAACCCCGATGAGATGCTGTTCCAACTTGAAGATAATATAAAGTAAGTTCTCCTATTGCAAAGGAAAACCAAATGCAGAATAAGTAGTGCTGTTAGTATTTTCCACCAGCTACCCAAGGGACAAAATTGGAACAGCAACATGAATAATTTTGTTCTGTCTGCAGCAGAACATAAGTTATAGCAGTTTGTTGACAATAAAAATCTCTCCATGGATTAAAATATGCACGTATGTGTATGTGTGTGTTTGTGTGCATTTATAGGTATACAAACACATACAGACTTTTTAATATATATGACAAACAGGCATAGAATTCTGAATTCACCAAATAAGCTGATGTGCATAAAATGTCCTATGTTACTTAACTGTCAATTAATCTATATTTTCAGCAACAACTGAATTGGATTTACTAAATAATGCTATGGGCTGATACTGGTGCACTTCTAACCTACAGTATGCAGTACCTCTACAAAACATCTCCAAAATGCCACCCGCATTGCATATTTGTTGTAAAACTCTATCTTTTTCTAATCTTCATTTTTGTTAGCCATACATATGTATATCTGTTTATGCCCTAAGAAACAAGTTTGCAATGCTTTATAGCATGCCACACATGAACATAAAATAAGTCCTCAAATCAATATAAAGTCATGTAATTAAAAAAAAGCCACACTATTTTTCATGCTATGCTCAATATAAATATAAATTCAAGGCAATCAAGCTATCCATTACCAAAATAATAATAACCATAATATACATGTATATATACCTACACTCTCTAAAAAGTGATCCTGTTATGTGGATTAAGAAACCAGTAAGAAATTGGTTGGATGTAGTATAAAAGTCTCATTTTATGTAAAAGCCCATACTGGCCATTTCAAGTATTTCAATACTTTCCTATAGCCTTTTTATTAATAACTAACTATTTGTAGAAATTATAGTTTTATACTGAAAATTGTATTCAATTTAAATAAAAATTAACTTCTACTGTAGTTCATTTTTAGAGTGTGCACGTATACATAGCAAAATACCCTTCTACAGATCTATCATAAATATTTTGGTTTATGTCAGTTCTTTTCTACTAAAACACATCAAACTTTTTTTTTTCCTTGAATTTTGGATAATGTATATTAGGCCTTTTAAGAAATAAAACTCATCTTAGTTCATTTGCAACACCAGATTCCCTTCAGTTTGTGCCAGTTTGCAAGTTAAAGGTCAAAGACCAAAGACATAGGACAGTACACTTTAAGGAAATTCAGACAGTGAAGCTGTTCACAGAAGACAATGTTTAACTTTGTAATGACAGTCAACAGGTCAATAATCAAGTTCAAGGCAAGCTGTTCATTGTTGCAAAAGCTACTCCCCTCAAATCCTGGCTTTCATAAAAAACCAGGTGTCTGACTTTTGGGGTGCATCATTCTGACCATCTTTAATAAGTTCACAGCCCAGTGACTGTAAAGCCTACCACTGCAAGAAGCAGCTCCTAAAATCAATAAAGAGGTCTGTCAGTTGCTGACTTTTCTCTAGGAAAAAAATATTGATACAAACCTGCTCTGCAGGTCACATGAAAATGACAATACTGCTGTTAGCAAAAATTACACTGAATGACAAGATGCTTTGGTGGTCCCTTGGCTCTGTCAGTGATACCATGTTCGGCTGAAGGCCAGAAATTTGACTAACCCTTTGAGAACTATGGTGAACATGCAAAGGGGTAACACACCAGAGGATTCTCATGCAATATCAGAGTCACCATTTTTGCTTTCCTTTGAAACTGTAGCTCTGCCTCTGCAGAGGCAAATTGAATTATCATACAACATAGTTTAAAAGAAAAATTCAAGATGCTTAAGATAAGAGGCTAAGCTATAAAACTGCTGCCAGTTCAGAAAAAATCTCGGTAAGTGGTAGGAGTTATTAAAACAGGTTTGGTTCCTTTGACCAAAAAGTAGCTGGTAACTATTTATGTTACAAATGCTTTTCTATCAATAATGCAAATAATTAAAAACACTTACTTGCAGTCACAGGAAATCTGTTTTGAAAAATTGTTTTTCTTTTAAAATCTGTATTACCCAAACACAATCCTATAATTTAATGACAACCAAGATTAACATCCACCAGACTCTGAAAACGGATGCAATAGTTCTCAAAGGGTTACACCACCGATGTAATACCAGCATCAATTTTCTCTGTAGCATGACTGTTGCTTTAGTTCATTGAAATCCACTTCAGAGACACACTGCTTTTTATCGTGCTTTGGAATGAGTGCTCCTGACAGACCTATGAAAGGCCTGGGGCAGTTGGCCTGGTACAGCTTGGGAAAGATTATGCAGGAAAACCAACCAAAAATCAAACACACCAATAAAAAGGTTTTGCTTGAATATAGTAATGAATATAAATGAGTTTAAAACATTGAGGACATAGCCCAGAGCAGCTGTAAAAAACACAAAATGAATGTATTATTAAGGCTGTTACTATATTGCAGATATTTTGGCCCCTTGTTTGTTGGAAAATGGCTGTCCGAACAGTCTGAAGTCCTGCATGTCATCTGAGTCTCCCACCTGACAAAACTGGAAGTAGGAGTATAGGACTTTATCCGTAGCAGACAGAAAGCAATCCTCTTTGGAGACAAAGCTGTTTTGGGTCTTCTCACTTTCCTGAAAGTTCCATTATGGGTTGTTGTGTTTTTCTAAAAAAATTTACTTTCACCAAAAATTTTTTCAAAGGGGAACAGGCCTTCAGTGAAAAATGTAGAAACATTGGAGATTTATTTTTTTCCTCTTCATTAGTTAATCCTGACAGTTTATAGGGCATTGAGCGTGCAGAGGAAAGGCCTAGAATCAAATGACAAAGAAAGACAAAGGACTGAAGAAACAGCAGATACTGTGTAGCATGGAAGCTTCCCAGCTGAGCGAATCGCCACTCACGTGCAGGACAGGCAACCCCCTGGGTTTTAAAGATCAGCTTTGTTTCAGACTGACAGATGCCTGCTCCTAGCTAGGAAACTGCATAACAGCTCTTGTGTTGAATCTCAAGTTACCATAAACTCCTGGGAAGGAAAGAGAAAAACCAAAACCCTACATCACACCCACTCTTGCATAGAGCGTTTGCAGTACAGTATGTGGCGGGGTGTTCCTTTCCTTTTGAACTGGAACACAGTGTAAACCAAGACAAGGAGGCACAAGGCCAGAATGCAGGGAATGACGATGGCTATAGCTTTCACAGTGCTGGCTGTGTTGTCCAGTTTGATGACAATGTCAACATCATCTTGAGGGCTGTCACGGTCTTTATCTCGATCTGTTGGTCCATCACAACCCATAAAATCCTTCAGGATGGATCTGGGATAGCCAGGTTCCACCCTGAGCATCTGATTATTGAATTTCCAGTATTCTTTTCCTTTGTAGAAATATGTGAAGCCTGAGGAAGAAAATCGCAATTATTCATAGTCGTTTCAGATCAAAACATGTCATCAACAGACCAAAACTACTGTTAATAAGGGTTGTGGGGGTTTTTTTTTGTTATTAAAATATTAAAAAGATGTAAGAAATATACTTCCGTTATAGGTCTTTCCAATCTCCTTTACAACTTTTTTATCTTTACAGTGGGGTATTTTTTTTTAATTCAGTAAACTAGGATTCTTCCATTACTAAAAAAATAAAAATAAAGGAATTCCAGAGAATATGATCAATATGATCAGGGTCCAGATGATCTGCTCATTCACTGAAAACCCAACCAGAGTTGGAATCTTCAGGGCCAGGACTTTAAAGCATCACAACCTCGTCAAAGTGGGAAGTCTACTGAAACAAATTGCAACACTATGCTAGTCAGAAATGAGAATTTACCTTCTTTAATTCACATACCCTACTGCTGTACTTCAGAAGAAAGATACTGGATGAAATAACAGCAGCTTTGCCCAGAGAAAACAGGTGTAAACAGATTTAAGTTTTCTGCAAAAAGCTAGTATTTGATCATTGAGGTGCAATCCAATGTTATTACTAAACATGCCTAAACGGAGAAAAAAAAAATCGACTCCTTCACAAAAATCTAGAGTAAAAAATTGTTTTTTCTAATCTTTCCCAAGCCACTTACTGCAAGAATACCGAAAATTTTTGTGGACAGTAAAGGAAACTCCTTTATGATCAGACTTATTGCAGGTGTTCATTTACATGGTTTACGCAATAGAAAGACAAGGGAAAGAAAAAAGTACTCTTTAAAATGAAATGGATTCACTGGAAGATATGCTATCAAATGTTCCCTTATAAAGCTATATAGTGAAACTTCCTTATCAACTCTGCTTCTGCTCAAAGAAAGGAAAAGTTTCAGGCAAAATGTAATCAATTTGTTTCCAACTAAGCTGTGGTACTTCTTAATTGCATCTGCTTTTGTTTCTTTCTCTCTTTATACAAACAACAGTGGAGTTGTGAACTGTTTCTTAAGACATCTATTTACTTGATTTCAGGGAAAAGGTCTTAATGGTCTTCTTGGGAACTTTATGGTATCATTTTCAGTCCCTCTTTCTGCCCTGGGGCCGTTTTAGGCTTTCTGAGAAGCACAAGAATGCCTTCTTTCTCTTCTCCTCCTCACAATCTCATGTCATTTTTTACCACCGTCCTCATTCAAAGAACCAGGCAGACTACCACAGCCACTGGGGTAAAGAAGTGGCTTTGATGTAATCAAGTCTGTCCTGCCTCAGAAATGAGTCCTCTGCCTCTGCAGTACTTTCAGACCCACTGGTCTGAGTGTTACAGCAAGACAATTTTCATTTGTAATGAGACACACATGTTCCAGAGCTCAGTACAGAAAACTTATTATGAGGAATGCAATCCCCCTGCAATCAAGGTAAGCAAAAACCCCATACATACATATATACATACATATATGTGTCTGTCTGTGTATTACATTCCTTTTGGATGTAAGTCTTTAAAAATATGCCTTAAAAGTAATGGAGGGAAGAAAGCAGAGATTATACCCATTATGTTTTTCAGTGCATGCATAATGCTTGCACCCATTTCCACATATATGTGTATTTACAGTTAGTTACTGAATGTGATGTAGGCAGAATATCATCTTGACTGACCTACTTTCCAGTTAAAACCAAAACAAAACAAATAAAAGAAAGCACAAAAAAACATCCAGGCCAAAAGGCCAGAATCCAGAGAGGTTTTCTGCTTCTGGATAAAAAGAGAGACAAGGCAGGGAAGCAATTAAACTTTTCTGGAAAGGCCCCCAAACATTTTAATGGTAAATTACTCGATCAAGTTAGAGGTTGAAATAGGAGACTGAAATTATTCATACAAGGAAAAAAATCTTTTTATCTGCTTATTAAAAGGAAATTAAAATAATAAGGCAATATATACATGTGCTGTCTATGAGGCAGACTAAACTCAGAACCTACTAATAAATAAATCATAAATGCCATACAAGAGTTCTCCAATAATCAGTGATGACAAATGCATATTTTTATTCCCATCAAAAGGATCTAATCTATGTGCAATGGAGGGCTCTGTTGGCAGCCTGCCAGCAGCCCCTGGGTAGCATTGAATTTTCGTAAGACGGAGGAGATTTTGGTTGCTCTCACTCCTTTGGAGGTGTGGCCAGCTGAGATCCTAGGTTCCTGCACATGACGATGCATCTTGATACAGGTAATAGCACTTCATGCTAACATCCTTGTGATCAGCATTTCTGCATCATGGGCTTATGACATCTTTGATTTACATAGATTCCTAAGGATATTTCTGCTTAGATAAAGATTTTTCTTCCCTTTTTTAGTTGTTCAGAATGAAATTAATACCCTCTAAGCTGTTTAAACAGCCAACACCTTGACAATTCAAATGGAGATATTGTGTGTTTAGGAAGCTTGTTTTAAAAGGTACTATAATTCAGCAGAGAACAAACATAATTAAGTGAATTAAGACACAGGGGGAAAAAAGAATGGAAATTAAAGTTTATGATACTAAATTTGAAAGATTTTCTCCACTGTGTTAAATGGTCCATGCAAACAAACAGCCATTTTCATGAAAGCAAGTTCTACAGGAGGAAATATTCTGTTTGTAAATCAAGAATTCCTTCTCTACTTAGCCTGAATAGTTAATCACCTCTCTACTACCCTACCTTACATAAATTTTGTTAGTAAATCATTAAAATAGGAATGTGTTTGCATACCATTTTCTTTGTGGACAAAGGCTCCCTGAGGAGATTCTGGGATACCTTTCCAAATTGTGATTGGTTTGGGATAACCAGGGTCCATGGATCTCATTTCTTCACTGTACCTCCAGTACCTGATTTTTTTTTTAAAGGGGAGGGAAAAAAAAAATCATTTATAAGGTAGCAGATGAGTAACTAGGTATTTTTTCCTTCTAATATTTGATACATTCACTAGCCACAAATGGGAATGCTTGACTTCTTGTCTTTAAACATACTACCTGATTACAAGGAAATCTATTTGCTGACTGGACAACAGTTTCATGTAAGCAGAAAGAAGATAAAAGATTTCTGCACTTTGACAACCAAATCAGGATGCATCTCACTTTTAATTGCAGCAATTCTGATGCCTGGTGTGTCTGCACAGTAACAGAGATACAACATATGCAAAGATACATTCATGTTTTAGATAACATTTTAATCATGAAAACAACCATAGTTTCAGATTAAAATACTCCCAGAAATTTTAACTCCTTATATGTATGCAGTACAGTAGCTTTTAATGTCATAATTAAGTAGATACAGTGTAATACAAAATTCAACCTGCTTTTGTGCCTTTTTGCCAGCCAGTCCTCCTCCAATTTAAAAACCTTACGCATGCACATTCTAGGCAACCTGAACATGTAAGAAGTATTTGCACTTGTGATTTTATTTACATGTACAGATAATTTCTTTGTTGTTACGCAGCTGGCTAAATTGCTATGCATATCTTATTATAAGCTGCTTCTGAGAATTAACATTTTGTATGTCTAGTATCTCTGTGTATCTGGATACACCAGTTGGGTGGGTTGTTTCATATTTTGATTCGTTCCACTCATTTAGAGCATAGCAGTTTAGAGCATAGTAGTCTTGGAGAATGTTTTGGGTTGTTGTTTTTTTTAATCAGTTTTATCCATGTGAAAAATCACATCAAAAGGCAGTCACGTGTCATTTCAGGACATCAAGAGCCTGAGAATATATCCCTTCAATTGATAATCTGGTCACTGCAGCAAACCTGACCCTCTTTCTAATCTGAATTCATTTGACTTCAGCTTTTAGAAACCCTTGTTGTGACCATTCCTGATACATTAAAGAGTCCATTTAGTGGATGATATTTTGTCCCTGCAAAGGTACTTAGACACTCTAATCAATCCACATCTTTTTTAAAAAGTGAAATGGTCTAAAATCCTCTGTATTTCTCCCTGTGTGGCATTTCTTTGGCTTTAAACTTCTAATGAAATTAAAAGGTGGCAGATTTCAAGTGGGTTAAGAGTTAGCAAGTTACATTAAAGAACATTTGTATTTTTTCTTTCTTATGCATAAATTATCTTTATAGCTTGATTTCTTAATCTAGTCACATATGCATCAGTAACCAGCCAACAATGTCCTTTATTTTGAAATTTAACATCTTTCAGAGTTTACATGTAGAAAGAAACAACATGTAGAAGTAGTAAACAAAGCTCTGACATCAATACGATTGCAACCAGTTCTTCTTCATCTTTTGACTCTGTGTTTCTTCTTCGTTTGCATTTTTTATCAACTACCTTACCTTTTACTCTGTCCCTTTTTCCCAGAACCCTATTTCCTACCTGCATACTTCCACTCATTTTACTTTTTTCTCTTCCAACTTTTAACCTTTTTGAGCTCCTCATTTTACACATCTGTATTTTTCCACTGGACTGCATGATGGAAATAGACAGTTCTATAGGACTTTTTAAAACATACATTGTCATTAAAAATATATCTTTAAGGACACAGCCAGTGCACACTCAAAAGTACCAAAACTACTGTTTTTTAAGAATGGATGACAAATCCTATGAGGGAAGGACTGATCATGGTACTATCTAGGCAATCTGTGCTGGAATAATGAGTGTGTCTACAGGGTAAGGAAAAGCCTAATCCTGATTCTCTTTAGCATGCCAAATGCTCACAAGCAGACTCCGCAATGATTTGAGTGATTTGAGCTTTAAAAACTACATATATTGTGCTACTGTATCTCAAAGGATAATAAAGTAACAGAGGGAAAATCAATGAAAGTGCACTTCGTGGCTTTAGAGAAAGGGAATTTGGAAAATATTTGCTTATACATGTTCTTTCCTGTATCTAATCCTATTAATGATATTCTGAACTATTGGATGACTAAGCTTTATGAAGAAAAAAATATTCATTTAAATTCTGAATGACAAAACCCAGTCACACCAGATGGGTCATGTGACAAAACCATGTGTCAAGAAATGCAGCAATATTATCTTGTTCTACACTACTCAGCTCTGGTAGGAGAGGAATGAGTAAGGGCAAAATGTTTTCTGTAGTCATCTTTTCTCCCCTCTTTAGCTTTCATACGATTATTAGGAAGAATTATCATTAGTCTTTAAATGGATCATTTCAAATATTAATAATAACAATCAATACATGAGCTGCTTTAGACATTTGAGTATTAGAATTTACAAATTGGACTTTTAAATCTTACTGGTGTTTTTCTTGGTTTGAGTTTTTTGTTTGGCTTGGTTTCACCCCTCCCCCCCTTTCCATTTTATAGCCAATATTTGATGCTTTGTATTCTATTGCTCTAACATTTTTATGTATACCCTTGTTCTGGGACATTTAACTCTGTCTAGATTCTGCCCTGGAGCTCCTTAACTAAGATTAATGTCAAAATAAAATAAGTATAGAGGTCCTTGACTTACATAAGGAGGAACATTGTTATTTTTGGTAACTTTTTGGTTCCCTTTCATTCTTACCTCCTGCCACCAGGAAGGTACATTCTCATGTGATACCTTCTTCAGGAAAAGATCCACCCCTACAGTAGACTTATACATACTACTAAAACCAGCAGGAGAATTCAACTCTAACTTTACATTAAGAAAAAACTGTGATATAAATAATACACATTGAGAAGCTTAGTGGTATATGGGTTTATTCCCACTGGTGGTCAATCTCCTGTAATAGCTCGATTATCTCTGCAAGGCTCATGTTGTTCTATCTTCTTCTAACACTCTGGCATTTATAACCTGCTGAGTTTTATTGTGCTTGTTAGCTCTAAGTAGCAACTTCTCCATCACCAGATGTTTTCTCTGATAGTTCTTTTTGTCTTCTGTTATTACCACTAGTGTTTTAGGAAAGTCTTGACTATAAGTAACTGCTCGTACATGGAAATATAAAAGGACATTGCTGTATAAAGGCTAAAGGAGTACAGGTCACATAAGATTCCTACTGTGCATACTTTCCCAGGAGTGTGGAGGTGGAAAATTATTACCTAAAATGAACATTAATATTTTAAAAATCTACTCAGCCACGGCAAGCAACTTATTTAGGTGGCCACCTTCTTTACTGTGGAAATTAATTGCTTGAAATGATACCTAGTTTTCAAACACCACAAACATTTTACTTAGTTATCTGCTTTTCTCATCAAGGGTGCTGGATATTTTTTTTTTTTAAAAAAAGCTTTTACAATAAAATTTGTTGTGGCAATCTGTAGTACAATATTCTAGTACTGCTTAAAAATGAGCAACTGTAGTGTGCTAAACATATTCTATGATGTGCATTAAATTAATTTAATTTATCCATGAGTACTATTAGTGTCTCAAAATCCTAAATACTGCACAGTAACAAAAGCAGTCATCATACTTTTAACAATACTAATACAAACATTACAATTATTAATAAATAATAATTTTTCTCTGAGCACTTAGAATTTGCACAGCGAAACACCAATCAACAAATGGTAACATCATGAAAATCTGTCAACCCCATCCTTCATATAACTTGTAGGGATTAAAAAATTAATGAGTTCTCTTAACATCTCTATAAAGCCGACAAATATTATTTCCTTTATTTTTAGAGACAGGGAAATGAAGACACAGAGACACTAAGTGACTAATGCACGTCTCTTTCAGGACTGAAAAATACTCAGATTTTACCATCTTTTCCTGTTCTTTATTAATCACAAAAATAAGTGTCGCTTCTGAAGGGAACTGTAAGATTTATTTTAAAATAATTCCTAAGGAACTGCTCAAATTGTTCTCTAACTTCCTGGTTTAGCTGTCATTTCCCATTCTTACCTCATTTTTAAATAGTAGCAGAGATGTTATTTTCACTGACCTTAAAAAGCTTTAGATCACGCCTTGCCTTTTTATGTGCTAGAGTTTAGAAAAATGGATAAAAAGGAGCAGGTAAGAGTGTACATAACTATATTACTTTGAATATTTAAATTTAAATTTGCCACATCTACGATGTGCCTGTTGATTTCTAATACTTAAACTTTTCACTGGGTATACATACACTCATTTCAGTATAGTCACACAAATATAATTTAGGTTATAAGAAATGTGAAAACAACATGGCCTTCCAAGTTTCATTGACAGAAAATGAACTGTTTAAGTAGCTTGACTTCTCATTTTGAGAAATAGAGGAAAATATTAACATGCTTAACTAATATCCACCAAATTGATTCCTTGCAGAATCCCTGTACCTACCTATCTCCTTTGAAGAAGTAGGTTTTCCCAACATCTTCCCACCAAATTGCCGAATCAATGCCATGGGAAGGAATTCCGCTTCCAAGTGTTATCAAATCATGAGGATAACCTGGCTGGAGAGTAGTGTCCTTGAACACCCAGAACTTGTTACCTGTACAAAAGCATATAAATATACATATATAGTCTTCAGTACACTCAGTATTAATATTAATACACTGCTAAGAAATAAGAAAGACTCTCAAAGGGCTATATAGTGGTTCTGCCAAACACAATGAAATGAAAAATGTTCTATCACTGCAGATAATGCAAAATTAAATATGCCTTACAGATAACTTGCATTTATAAAACACCTTTCATTCAATAAGCCCACAGAATATTTTGGTACCAACTATATAGGGATCAAACTCAGAATGAAAATGAAGTCATCCCAAGAGGCTCTGTGGTTGATAATGTAATACATTTACAGTGATACCACACAACAGCTTTGAATTTCATGAGGAAAGAAGAGTGGATTTTAAGACAAAATGAGGTAAGAAAACTTATAAATAAATAAAAAATAGAAAATCCTATCCTCATGGAGACCATATACTTTTACTACTCTGTCTCTCCTTCTCCTCAAGAAGTGAAATTACAAAGGATGACCGGTTTATTTCTGAAATGGCCAGAGAATTTAAAATACTTTTCTTAGCATATTTTCTTTAGTGGCCTAAAGACAGCAAACTGAGGTTCTGATACTTTTCTTAGCATATTTTCTTTAGTGTGGCCTAAAGACAACAAACTGAGGTTCTGATGTCTCATAGGTGAAAACCTTGTGTTTCTGAAATTAATGGGGGATTGCCTTTAGTACCAGTGGCAGTCAGATTTAACCTCTGATTGTGGGTGATGAATCATTCAAAACCACCCAACTGACTTAATAGGTGCTGGTAATACAAGGTAGCTGTACGACTCTACCTGGTGTTAGCACAGTGTGTACACAAACCTCAGGTTACCTAAACTGTCTTAAATATGAAGAATAGCCTACTGCCTTCTGTACAGAGTGTTCAGTGGTTGAATCCCTACTGTTGCAGTTACTAGCGAAATATATTGTCTATATAGAGGAATGCATGTCTACAGAAGCAGCCGTTGTGCCAGTGTGTACCCCCCTCATACATTTTGGAGAGGATGCTTCCTGGCTCTTGTAACTGGATAGCTTACCTCACCAGCCCACAACTCCAGTTTCCCAGCTTCAGTTTGCTCTAGCATCCTAGGCAAGCTCTTCTTCCTCACTGAACACTTCCACAATTATCTCACCCGGTTCATCATCTCATATTAAGCCTTTAGTTTAACACTTTCCCCAATAATTGTGTTGTCCTCCAGAATCTTTACTAGGGTCTTCTCAACATATGGTGCCTCCTGTCTTATTCTTGCAACTATCTTCTCCTTTTTACATTTTTGCTTTCTTCAAATTCTTCTCCAAAATACACTCCTCACCTGTGTCTTTTTAGTAGAGACTTTCAAACACAGAAAGCTTTGGTTGAAAAAGGGGAATAAAGATCCTCATATGCCCCCTAGAAATAGGGAAAAGGGAGCATAATTTGCATTTTAGTACTTATCTGAAGAGCTTGCTTTGAGGCCTCTGTTGTGTAGGAACCATGTGCTTATTTTTCCTTCAAAGCACTACCTTCATCTGTGTTTCTAAAAAGCATTGCTATTTTTGGTAATAATATCACTGAAGGAAAAGATATTCTTTGACATCATGTAGACCCTTCTGAGTTACATCACAGAAAGGTCTAGAGAAGACCTATGGTCAAGTATTGTAAAGGCTGCCCAGGGAGGTGATGGAACCACCATCCCTGGAGGTGTTTAAAAAAATTGTAGATGTGGTGTTTAGGGACATGGTTTAGTGATGGTCTTGGCAGTCCTGGGTTAACGGTTGGACCTGATGATCTCAAAGGTCTTTTCCAACCTAAATGATTCTGTGAGTCTATGATTCTGTGAATACATATATGAACTGACCTGTTGGATACTTCACTTTGGTCTGTCCATTGTTATTTTTTATGATGACATTTAAAATATATGGGGAAAAGGTTAAAAATATATTTTACTCAAACACATTTGGAAAGAGATGGTAAGAGATAAAGTCGTGGTTGTCCATAGTAGTCATTGCACTTACCTGTAAGGCTAAGCAGGCTGTTACACAGACTTAGGAGGTTAAGGTACTGTGCTGTATAAATATTTTATAAGGAAATGTAATATTACCCCAAAGATCTAGGATCATGTGTATGCCAGAGTCACCAAGAGGGAAAATCTGGAGAGTTGTTTTGCAGTTGGTTTTATATTTTAGCTGACCCTCAGTGGTATTAAATGTTTGTTTAAAGTAAGGGGATTTTTAATCTCCCTGTTTGCACTGTAGTGATTTAAAGCATATTTTCATTTTATCACAGTTTTAATTAGGAGAGGGGATATAGTTTCAGTCCCTCCCATGCTGGGTTTCCAGAGTAAATTTTTTATCAGCTTCTTTACAGCTGCTTGTCACCCACTTCCAAGCACAGACGCTACAGTTCAGTCAAAAGATTCGTCTTCTCTTCCCTACCAGTTGAAGGAAGAAAGGGTTCAAACAATGAGTATGTACAGAGCCATTTGAAGTACTGAAAATAAAAGAGACACAGAGGTCTATTAAGAAGTCATGGAAAGCTGAGGTCTGTGTTGACCTGGGATTAGGGTCTGTGCTAACCTGGCAAGTACCCTTACTGAGATTCCTTACAAAATTCACTTATAGAGCTTGATTACACTGGGTGAGGATCTTCAGGCATTCACTGTCCCTCCTCCCATGTGGTTTTGCCAACTCACATGACTGGACACAGAAGGCTTCAGATGGTAATGACAGTTTCAAATGCAACGATAAGAGAAGTCATGCATTTTGGACCTTACTAGTTAGTACTTCTGGTGTGAACAACAGATGGCATCCAGTGAATGATACTGAGCCAGCTCATTTCTGTTTCAGAAGATCATTCAAAATGACAGCTGTTGCACAGCATTGAGAGGCATATGCTGTGATGTATGTAATGCTATTACCTTTCTCTGTGCCTCACAAGGAATAAACGTAACACCGGTTGTTAGGAATAGATCATTATCAGCCATACCCAACAAGTCAAATTTACCTATTAACAAGATCAGGTCATACCAAAATAAATAAGGGTTGAGCACACACCATTATAAGTGACAGCACAACTAAGCCAGGAATTTGTTGCATATTCATATAGACTGAAGTAGAAGGGAAGTGTAGATGTGGGAACAGCAGACTTAGAAACTAAATTCTTCTTCACATAATTTCTTAATAAGAACCAAATTATTTCTGGGTAAATAGAGAAAAGGTAAATTTAACAGTATTTTATGGAGACAGTGGGGCACTGAGAGCTCTAACATACATGGCCAAAACTTCCATTGATGCTACCTAGAGGGAATTGTATTTAACATCTGCTTTGGAGACACGTTTGGTCTGCTAGAACTGTGTCAATTGTTAATGGGAAGGACTGTATATAAGAAATCCAAATGTTCCATCTGGCTGACAGTTTTCACTTTGTTTGTTGGGGGGGTTGTTTGTTTGTTTGTTTGTTTCAGGGGGGTTTAGGTGATTTGTTGTTGGGTCTGTTGTTTTAGGGTTTTTTTCTGTTTAGCTTCTGTCCCTCAGCTGGAGGAAAGTGGGATCAGAGGATTTTCAAAAAACAGAAAAAACTGAGAAGCTTTCAAACTCCAAATATTAGGAGGAGTTAGAGCCGAAAATCAGTGCAAAACTTGCCTGGTTGTGATGAGAATTAACTCCTTTTATTTCTAGCTTATATTTATGTACCTTAAAATGTATTAAAAATGAATCCTTAAATCAGTATGCTTTCATTTAGCTCATATTGCACTTCCACTAGTGAATAATCAATACACCTCATTAATGTGATTATAATGGAAATAAAGAATTTATGACAAAACTAAAATTGTTATAGTTTGATCCTTCTTATAGATAACTAATGATCGTTCAGAGTCCTAGCTTATGCTAGCTTGGCAGAAACCATTGTATTTATTTTACAAATTTGTTTTTTAAGGTCGGTTGGTGGGTTTGTTATGCTCATGGAGAATAAAGCACCACATGTTTCCGGAAGTCTGGGCAACCTGCTGAATGTTTCACCTCTCTGCTTTTATTTTCTAATGTAAGATCTAGTATGATAACAAGTAGAATGGTAAAGTCACAAGCTGAGAATGAAGCAAGTGATAAAAAAGTCAAAATGTCTTACTTGTTGCAACAATGCTTTGTCAAATATCATCACTGTAGGGAAACAATTGAGAAGGATGAACTGTGACTGCAATTATTTGAAGTCTTTCAACATGTATATTTGACATTCTAAAAAAAATACTGGAAATAAAGGATATCTGTATTGCCATGCTTCACTTAAAATATTGAATATTTAACTCCAGATATTTTTCAGACTATTAACTACCTACTAACTACTGCAAACAATTATGCAGTTTTTAGCAAATGTAGTTCTTCCTTTGTAGAATGAGAATCCTAAATAGTTGTGCTTCTGGGCTGTCAGCAACCAAGACTTTTGTTCATGTTATTTACAATGTGTGTAGTGCAAGATCTGTGTGGGATATAGCATCTAATCACTGTGTTACAGTGATGAAACAAATTCTCAAAACTTTTAGGAATCATATTCAACCAAAGCTAGTTAAATCTAACCCTGAAGTTTGAGGTTTTTTCTTCAGTCATCCTTGCTCTTAATTTTGGTCTTTCAAGCCAGGATCAAATATTGTCATACTAAAATCCCCAAATTATTATTCATGCTTCCTTTATTCACATCCTCTCTTTCCCACATCAAGTTTCTGTCATATCTCTGCTCCATGATCTAACACTATAGTAAATCTATTTTTCAAAATAAAACTGTCAAGCAGTGGGATAAGTGCAGCTGAAAGTTATGATGGTGGCACTGGTAGTATGAGTTTTACAGCAGCATTTCTATTGCTACATTTGGTTTACCATAACATTTGAAAGTGCAGATGGCTTGACAATTTCATTTTTAGCACCATATAAATTCCCACAGGTACACAGAATAAATTTTACTATTCACGTTTCCTCATTGAAAAAAAAAAAAAAAAGAAAAAAAAGTATCATTCTGGTGCCATCTTCTTATTATCATTCAGCATGGACACCAGCAGTGAATAATAACAATTTAAACATCTGTTTTTTACAAGCAGCCAACCACCAGATATTGCTATGAACTTTATGAGCTTTAGAAGGCACAAGGAGACAGGCTAAATATCTTAAGCCATGTATAACAAGCAAGCATCACTTTGTACTACAAGCACACCACTAAATTTTTACAGTTGTTTTTCCTTGTGAAAATAAATATTGATGCAAAAAACCCAACAAAACAAAACAAAATAAAAAAGGAAATAAAAGTTAAAATGGTAAAATTAAAAAGAAAAGAAAAATAAAAAACAATGGCATTTCAAAACTAAAGAAGACACTTGATCCAATATTCTTGAACTTGATTCATCTTGATTTTCTACAGATATCTAACACATTATGCATAATCCTCAAGTATTCTCAGGAGAGTAATGTCAGATAGGTAAGAATATAGTGATAGATTTTATTAGCACAAATTAAGAATAACTACATTTATCATAGCAAAATCATAAGCTATAAAAACGTTTCAAAGGTTCATCAATAAATGTTCCATCCTGAGCTGACATATCATTTGCATATGACTTATATTTTATAACATAGCTCCCATTTAAAAAAATAATTTTTTTAAATACTTTTATAAATTTTCTAATCTATACTTCTACTACTGAATGAATCTAACTGTATACACAAAGACAGGAAAACTCTAATGGTAATCAAAAAAAGTAATAAAAATCTAAATCTGTTTTATAATTTAAATCAACTGTTTAAAATTTGATGTTTGCCATCCTGAAGGACAAGGATTGAAACAAATCAAATAGAGCATAGATTATTGAAAATAAATGAAATTTATATATTTCTAAAAAGATAAACAGTGTGTTTTAATACAGGATAGCTCATAAGGTCTATCCTGAGTGCATCTTAAATACAGAACATTGTTCATCCTGAATTTATGACAGCGTAGGCATGTAAAGAGAAGTAAGTTGGAAATTACTCACTAGCAGTGGCAGATGAGTAAATTGGCTTACTGCTTTCTTCACCTTCCTCAAAGAGTAGAGATACTGCTCCACAAGTATGAAAGCATGAGTGAAAATCAGTCAGCCACAGGAGGCCCTGTTTCACACTAGCAAAAAAGCCTCCAAAGTGAGTGAAAGAGAGTAATGGAGAGGGAAGGTGTCCTTGGAACATTTGAGCATCTGAAGAAGCAGCAGTGGCTTTTCTGAAGGGAGGATATTTACACACTGACCTGTTTCTCCAAAACACACCAGATATTCAAAACTCTATACCTTACAGGGAATTGGATGTTACAGATACCTTGAGAAGAAGCTTTGCAGACTTCAAAAATCTGCAAGTAAATGCTGTCATCACTCAAACACCACACTTTTCTGCCATGATGAACTGACCAGTCTTGAAGTGATTTGGAAAATGTTCTCTGAGGTGCACATAGTGACATTATTCCAGTCCAAGCTCTATGATAGCCTTCACTCCATATTTTCTATTTTTTCTACATGTTGGCTTAGGGATGTGCTTTGTGAACACATCTGTATGCAAGACTTCAAATGTAAAGATCCTTGGTTTGACCAGTTTTAGATCGGTAAAGCACACTACCTGGATAACATAATCTACTTGGTCATCATCTTAGCAATAATCAACTTGTCTATTTATATCACCTTTGGGAGGAAGACATATACCCTTCCCAGGAAAAAATTTTGTGAGGGAATGGAAGAAACAAGACAATTGTTACCTACAGTCTGTTTATATATACTTCTGTAATCATGTTCCACAAGGCAGCTGAAATCCTTGGCTAACAGGAATTTTCAAGGGCACACATACAAAAGACTCAGCTAAACCTATTGATTCTGTGGCAGTGGAAAACCATGAATTACACTGATATGCAAACACCATCAGGTAGATACTGGAAGTCATGTAGAGGAAGTGGCAGAGAAGCAAAAAGTCAGAAAAATCGCAGAAGGAAACATGAGGACTTTTGACCATAGCAAACAAAGGGACAATAGAAATGTCACTTGAAAAATAATTGAAGGAACATTGAAAAGAAAGCAGGTGGGAAAATACCTGCAACAGAAAATCCAAGTATCATAAGATAACAGCTAGAAAACACAAAACTAGCTGGTCTGAAATCACAGAATCACAGAATGGTTGAGGTTGGAAGGGACCTCTGGAGATCTAGTCCAATCCCCTGCTAAAGCAGGTAATCCAAGAGCAAGTTGCAGAGTCACGTCCAGGCTGGTTTTTAATGTCTCCAGAGCAGACTCCACAACCTCTCTGGGCAGCCTCTTCCAGTGCTCTGTCACCCTCAAAGAAAAGTTCTTCCTCACATTCGGGTGGAGCTTCCTGTGTTGCAGTTTGTGCCCCTTGTCCTGTTGCTGGGCACCACTGAAAAGAGCCCAGCCCCATCCTGTTAACCCTTCCCCTCAAGATACTTGTAGACATTGATAAGGTCCCCTCTCAGCCTTTTCTTCTCCAGGCTAAACAGGCCCAGCTCTCTCAGCCTTTCCTCAGAAGGTAGATGTTCAAGTCTCCTAATCAGACAGCATAAGCTGGGGGTGATGAGGAAGGAAAGGAACACAATATTCTGACTTCTAAGACCACAATCCTGCTGCTTGTGCTTCCTTTAATTAATCCTGATTATTTAATGTCCCAGGTAGAAAATAGAGAAGTTCTTCTTCTGTTTTTTATTATCTATAACCTATAGACAATGTTTTCATAGTGAATAAAATACTATGTCTAGCTCCCTGTTAATGATTCCACTTGTAAAAATTAATTTTTGATATAACAACTTAAAAAATATCTGTTTTTTTAATGAGTTAACAAGTGAATCAGTCACGTAACTAAACAGCTGAATCATTTTTCACATATCTATTCAGTTCCTTCTTTCTTCTTCCACATTATTATCTTATAAAACATACTTTACATGGTTTTCACTCTTTTGTTGCTAGCTGCTAAATGGGTATTTATTTAACATATAGGATAATTTTCTCATTAAATTAAAATTAGATGCATGTTCAAGAACTTTAATTTTGCAGAACAGCTGATGCCTGGAGTGAAACTTTGAAAAGAATGATTAGCAACAATTCAATCCATACAACATATTTTCTGGAGTTTTTGCTTCTTTAAAAATACTAAATACATATCTATGAAAAAGATACTTAATTCTCCCCACCTGAAAATCCTTGCATCACAATCACAGTTCTCAGATGAAACATGCTACAGTGCAGTACAGTGACATATATGTATCACAAATGTAATTTAAATATATGCAAATTTAATTTGTAAAAAGAAGAGCCAAAACCACAATAAAAAAAAAAATAGCTGTTCATTCTAGCTTCTGAATCCACATCTTTCAAGAGAGATTTCACAGTATATCATTGCATTGGTATGTCTATTATTTATACTTCCACATTTTTACTGAATATATAAGAGTAAGTGATCTGATTCTCTGAATGGTAAGAAGAAATTAAAGCTTTATGTAGTTGCCAAAATGAGAAAACATAACTCATATATTCTTCATTTAGCTACCAATTTACAACATGATTTACAAATCATTAGTAAAAATAAGAAATCATCACAGCCAAAAGTATTACACAAAATCTTACTTTTCTTCTTTTCTTACCTTTAAAGAAGACAAAATTCCCCTCACTGTTTTCATAAACTGCATCAATGCTGGGAGGCAGTCCCCTCCAGAAGTAGGTAATCTGCATGGGGTATCCATCCATGACCCTGTTGTTTCTGACTCGCCAAAACCACTGATCCTGGAAACCAAATATACATCTCTTACTATGCTTTGAGGCATTTGTATGTCTTCAGCTGCTGTCCTGAAAATACTGAACAGACTATCCTAGCATTTTTAGAACATGACCTCTCCCCATTCGCATAACCATATTTGTGTTTGCAGTCATGCCACATCCACACATTACAAATGTGTCGGAGCTAGCTGGTCCTGGAGGTGGGAATAAGTTACCTATGTGAACTGTGTGTTTGGTGTAGATAGCCTTCAGAAGAACGTACAGCATGCTGTATGAGATGACATAACTTTCTCAGCATCATTCCTATAAGGGGCCCAACTTAACATTTGTGGACTGACTACAAGTGCTTTTACACTGAACTGTACGCGTATGTGTAAGTCTAATGTAATGGGACTACAGACAGGCTTTGAAGAAAAACTAATTCTGCAAGCCATTTGCAGTGGCTGCTAACAGTGAAAGGTTGACAGATACAGCTGTAACATTACTACATCAGTCTGACTAGAACTACACTTTGGTGACAACTTTACTGTAGTGAAGATTTGCAGTCTTTCCATGTAATAGCAAATCAAATGGTTAATATTACAGCCAGTTACAGGTGCTAAATCCAGTGTCCTGGTAAATCTCTCTTAGTTTGTTGCCATTTAAAATGTTTTCTCCCTGTGGGATATGGTATTACTTTCAGTGACAGTCATAGGGAAGTTGCATTGTTGAGAAACATTCAAGTTGAGAAATCAGAATGTGACAGATTAGGTGAGTGTTGATAAAGATGTTGTTGTACCTCTTCAGCTCTTATAACAACAGCAGTTCCAGTTCATCCAATATTTAGAGATGAAGGATAGGGTAAACAAGTATTTAACTTTTTACATACATTTGCACATGTTTACAGTATTACTATTATATAAAACAAAACCCTTTAAATGTTAAAAAAAAGTGCTATTCTGTCAGGTATCTGTCACAGTTTCACATGGCAGTTCAGCCTTCTTTCTGTACAGGTCAACTTGCCAAGCAAAAGAGAATTGTGCTCTTATGGGAATGGGCACAGCTTAGAGAGAAGATTAATACTTTGCAGGAGCAGGCTTGTGATGAACTGTATTTATCATCTTTCCAGATCTGAGATCACAGCTCTCTAATTGTTTATCTTTCCAATGACTCAAAAATTTATACATCTCTACAAAAAGTATTAGCCATACAAATACAAAACAGCTCAATATATATACAAAAACGTATCTTAATTGTGAGCATAAATAAGTCTAAAATTTGAAAGAGTTGTTTTGAGTCCCAGATTTCTGGGAACTTTAGCATTAAAAAAAGTTCAGATAGCTTACACAACCTTAAAAATATTATATCGAAAAGCTGCAATTCTCTGGAAATAATACTACTAAAATCCCTCACATTTTTTCATGTTTTGCTATTTCATTACCAGTGTAACAAAGTTACATTATTCTCACCTGATTAGACTCCTATTTTGAGCTTCAGTTGTTTGGTTTTGTTTGTTTGATTTTTTTTATTGTAAGAGGTATTATAACTTTTAAGGCAGGTCAATAAAGCAATTTTTTAGGATTAATTGACTAAATTCCAGTAAGAGAACTGGCAGAAGTGGGGGAATACAGCTTAGAGATACAAGTATTTAGGAAGGCCTAACTGAATCATGTGCTCGGAATGCCAGAACAGATGTCAACCTCTGATATTTTTTATTATAGCATGTAGATAAGACAAGAGTCTTTTGAAAAATTATAATAGGGGGAATAGACTCAAACCGATATTTGGAAGTAATTTTTCATTGAAACAGTAATAAATGCTTGAAATGGATTTTCAGGTCAGAATTTTGAGGCATCATCAATCTAGGAACGACTTAGGGAGGAATGATGTAATAATAAGTCTCAATAGGCCAAACAGTTCTTTGTCCTCTCCAAACATCTGTAAAATGCTTTCCTATAAAAAGCCAGGCAGTATCTCAGAGATCAGTTATTAAAGTTTAAAGAAAAGGACAAACAAGTAGCAAGCTTCAGTGATTTAAAAGTGCAGTCTTTGTGATATCTGTTACTACCTTCAGTACAATGCAATACTCCAGTCTTGTCTTCTTCACCCAGAGATAGAGATAACCCTTTTTATTTATCTGAATTTGGTTGCAAAAATACATCTTAGAAAACAATGTTTAGTGGCATGAAGGAACATATCCAGCTCTCATAAAATGTCCTCCAACTCAGAAGGACATGGATCAAGTTGTGGGTACAAAACAAGCAGGATATGTAAAACTGAACAAAGGCTGACTACTTAGCTGAATACAAAAGGACTTAAGTACACACATAATCACTTCATCAACAAAAGTCGTCAATGAAATGCTCAAGCTTCCAGGAGTTTCCCAATAGAATGCACATACTCCAGAAAGTCTGGACCTCAGGTCTATAGACAAAGCTTGTAACATTCTAGGTTGGCTAATTAATCTCAACTCTTAGCTAGTACACCAAAGCAGGTCTTGCAAATCACATTATTGTGTGTTATAAGAGAAGAACTTCTGTAGTTCTAATGACAGAAATGATCTTCTTTTGATCAGACTTCAATTACATTGTTAAATATTCAATCAAGTCCATTGACTTGTGTTGTTTTGTTTTGTTTCGTTTTGTTTCATTTAAAACCCCCAAAAATACCAAAACAAAACAAACCCCTCCCAAACTTCAAATAGTCATGGCTATATTGAATAGTTGACAAACCTCCAAGTGTTAAGATAGAGGTGGCCAGAGTAGGAAGCAGTCATTTTAGTTTGGCAGTACTGCAGTGCTGACTGGAGAGTACTATCCCATCATGGTGATTACTGGTATAATATCAATGTCAATGGAATGACCTCAGTAAAGAGACTAAATATGCATTCTTGAAAGAAATTGAGTATGTAACAAACACAGTTTTCGTAGTGCAACAAAACCGTAAAATCAACAAGTCAACAGAGATACTCTTCTCGTGAATGAGTTACGTTTCAGCCTTAGTGATTTGTGGAATACATCTGCATTAACTAATTTTGATAAGAAGGCCAATAAAATTATATTCTGCAGATTTGGTATTGAGTTGCATGTTGAATTGTGTATTTCATATTTATTTTAAGCAATCTGCAGCATAATAGTGAGATTATTCTTATTTATTTTTTTGTTCAAATTCCTTAGAAAGCCAATAATTTGCTGTACTATACCACAATTAAAATTTTCACAGTAATACTATTATGGCAAAGCTGGAATGTTTGGTTCATGCAGATTAACCCCAGGAATTTGGTTTTAAATATATATTTATGGTAATGTCAATATTATGTATCCATAAGCTTTCAACAAGAAATCAAATTACATGACAAGAAATTAATTCAGCAGGGTGTTACTGTGTGTACATATCGGTCCTGGACTTTTCACCTGAGACTGATACTAGAAGAGTCTCCTTTATCCTATAATCATTTTAGAGATACTTCCAAAAGAAATGGTATCAAACATGATAAAATAAAAAATCATGGATCTTCAAGATCTTTTCTTTTTTCTTAATATGTACCTTGTTACTTCCCGAACTCTACAAAAATATTGAGACTACTACTTCTGTACTAATATTACTAGGTTAGTATTCAGTGAATTACATAAGAACAACTGATTTGACCAGATGTATATGTCTACAATGCAAAAATCTGTTTAGATATGAACCACTGAACCTGGCACAATAAAGGACCCTCATAGGAACATTCTAAGGCAAGCTTCACTTGGTTGTTTACTTCTCTGCACTGATTAAAAATGGAACCTAGCAACCTGGATCCTGTTTAGATGTCTACAAAGTACAAAGTGGGCATCTAAATGCAAGTAAGATAAACCCCGTCCTTTCTCTACTTTTTGTCTCCTGGGTTCAATCTGTCATAATGCAAAGACACATAAAGATGAGCACACAGAACCAGACCAGGCATCACCTAGGCCTGTATCCTATCTCCAGTGGAGTCGTTGGCAAATCGACACATAACACTTTAGCCCTGACATGATCAGGCAGTTGGACTAGGTGATCATTGCAGGTCCCTTCGAACTGCACTATTCCATTCCATTCCATTCTATTCTATTCTGTTCTATTCTGTTCTATTCTGTTCTGTTCTGTTCTGTTCTATTCTGTTCTGTTCTGTTCTGCCGTGCCCTGCCCTGCCCTGCCCTGTTCCATCACAATAAACACAAAGGGAACATGCAATGACATCTCTCTGATACACTCACCCAGTCATCCATAACTTGCGATTCAGGGACCACCTGAATCAAAGGTGATAATTTTGTGATTAATAGCACTTGACAGACTTTTACTCCTTTGGATTCCTTCCTAAACACATGCAAATTCAGAGCATCCACAGCTGTCTGCAGGAATATATATGACAATCTAACAACCCACACTGTCAAAAGCCATAAGCAACCAGCAACAGTCACAGCTGCTAACTGGTGTTCAGCCCTCGTTCACCTTATTTCTTTTTCTTTATCACCAAGAATAGTAGCACTTTGACTGCAAGGTCTAATCCATGATCTTTGTTGCTTCATGTTAAAACCACCTTGTAGACTAAATCCTTCTGCTTGTTTTCAGGAAACCTCTCTATACTGTAGCACATCTGGCTAACATTAAGGCTAAAGATCTGTGCCTTGAAATAAGTTCTTCCTGTGCCATTGCCTTTAATGTCTAAATATTCCAATCTGAAGCATAATTGTGAACACAACATAGCATGCTCTCCTGCTGATGAATCCCGTAGACTCCGTATTTTCCAGCTCTGGTTTTCAGTAGATTTACATGTCACTACAATAATCATGAACAATGGGGTGTTTCTCATCTGAAAAGACCCTACAGGTTTCCACAAAACTAAAATCTTGAAAATGTATGATTTTAGCATTTCTGTGGTCTTATTTAAACAGACAGAAGCAGGCATGATTGCAAATAGATGTATTTTAATATATAGCCAGACCAACAAGAATAAGCAAATATCTGGAAATGTCAGGCAGCAGAACTGGAAGTCTGGATCATTTTTAAGATGGGTAAGGTAGGTGTTGGCAGAAGTTGATAGAATAATTACATTACGTAAATTTAATTGTCTTGGCTGACTTTCCTGTGAACACACTGGACTCAACGGTTTTATACTGCCAGAGTTCAAACTGTGGAACTCAAGCTAAAATCTAGCATGTGGCTGTAAAGCATGCCATGGATCTTTCTGAGGTACTACATGGGACAGTCTCTGCTTGTAGAAAGAATGGATCAATTCAGCACATATGACTAAATGTACTTAAATATTTCTTAAACGAAGTTATATTTACCAGCAATTTTATCATGTGCATTTTCATAAACCGGTAGAATTACTGAAAATGTGTTTTCCACACAGTTCAGCTATTACTGAAATTCAAAAAAAGGTATACTCCAAGAGAAAGTGTATTAACTCTAAGAGAGCTCTTTCACACTTAAAGTAAATAGCTTGAAACAGTTTCTCTGATAAAACATGCCTCATTGTATTTGGTTATACTGAATAAACACAATTATGTCTCTTTTGAGAAATACTGTGTATTGTAAAACTGTTTGTCTTTCCCACTATATTGGTTAAATATAATTTTCATTATTTTATTTCCCCAAAACACACTAACTCCTGCAAAAAGGTTGAACACATGGTCACATGCACTGCAATTCCAAGCTTGACAAACAGATACATTAAATGTATAGCTTTTAGTGCCTTTCCTTGCTGGCTAGCAAATGCCTTTTTGTAAGCATCTGTAGTTACCCAATAGCTCCAAATCTGTGGATCACTCCTGTGCAGCTGGGATCTTGCATAATAATGGATCATTAAATATTATGACTATAGACATACTAAGTAAATTAAACTTGGACAATTATTTCCAGTTCAAAAAGCAGAACTAAACCAAACAAAAATCTAAATTGAATTAAAAAATGAGCAATGTATCTAACAATCAGGAAATGAGCATTGAGTAAGGGGAGACTATCAGCTGTTTCAGAAATACTGTTATGGATAAAGAGTAACAGAGGGATGAAGAAGAAGGAGTAGTCACTCAATCTGAGTGTTATTTAATTTGTTTTGTTTGGAAGGCCGGGATACCTCTGAGAAAAAAACCCAATAAAGATATTGGAGAAAACAAACAACAGAGGTTATACATAAATCATTCTATACTGTCAGTAAAGGTCTAAGTATTTTTTTCTGTGCATATGTAACTCAGTGATTAGATGAAGAGACTAAAATATAATACATTGTGTATGAACATAGCAAATACCTTCCTTATAAAAGCACTTCTTTACTGACAGCCTGGCGAATCTTGAATGGAAGAGTATATTAGAGTCAGAAAATCTGGATCATAATGCATAAATTTCATACTTTATTGTTAGATAGTCTCCTCCCAATCTTACAATAAATCAATTTTAGCTTCTAGTGATGATTGTATTAACTCGTTCTTCATGTTTATTTTATGACCTCTTTCAGCGAAGTTTCTAAACCAAAAAGTTTGTAACTTTCCTTTTATTTATTTCTAAGTAAACACTGCTGCCATCTCTTTTTTTTTCTTTTTTTTTTTCTTTTTTTTTTTCCCAAATGAACTTTTAATTCTGTAATCCAGTGAATAATTAATTTCAATTTTGGTATTTATTCTCACCTTAAACATCTTTCAGGTTCCTTAAGGGACACAACTGATGGGTAGGAGAATTAAAAACGATCTCCAGATATTTCAGTTCATCCATAATACACAAACTCGTGGAGATTATAGTGCAAAATTAATGGAGCTTTCTTCTCTCAGCACCTCATTTTCTCCTGCGTCTCTGGACCAACAATCACTGCCAACAATAAAACATTAATTTGCTACAAAATCTCTAGAGCTCTGCCCTTTGTTTTATACTTAATGAACTCTATCTGCAATTATGTAATGACACATGACATTGACTCAGAGGTCCAAATGATAGCCATTAAAAACAGAAAGACTACCGCATGTGATAGACATTCTAAAAAAAAAAAATCTACAAAGAGCTAGAACGAAGAAAGAAGAAAGCTTTCAAGTGGTAACTTTTGTAACCACTTGGAGACTAAGACTAAGCTGACTTTAGCAGAAATTAGGTTTTGGGCTATAATCTTAAAGGAATCTTCAAGGAATCTTAAAACTCACCATAGGTACACAAGGCAGGAAAAGATTTAAGGCAGACAGCAGGACAGGTGAAAAACAAGGACAAATCACAACTGTAAATTATAATATTTTTACTATGATTATAAAAATGTATGTGAATCCCCAAGTAATTTGTGAAATATCCTCACATTGTACAGCAAATATCTCTGTGTGAATTTATCTCAGTCAATACTGAGACTCTGACTGGATGTTAAAGTGCACACATATAGTGCTGTTAATCAAAGGATGGAATGTGATGCAAAACTGAAAAAAATAATATCTATAGCTGATAGATAAAGTTTTACTACAGCTCAATTCCACAGAATCACAGTTTGGCCTATTTAATTACAAATAAATAAATAATAATTAAAAAAAACAAAACAAAACAAAACCCCCACAAATAAAATACTTCTGCTCTTAATCAATGTTAATAAAATACTGAAATCCAATTAATTTGTAGCTTAATATTTTTGACAAAACACATCAAGTTTTCACACTGGGTAATGTTTTTCTCCCATAAGCTACCTCTGACCATGTGCAAAAGGAAGCTTTTGTAAATGGAGCTTATGCATACTCAGTAGCTATGCAAAGCAGGAGCAGCAAACTGAAACATTCAGACAAATGAGTATCCTTCTAATTTTTTCCCATCTGCATTTTGCAAAGAAAGTCAGTGGTAAAAAATACATTAAGCTATTTAGTAACTTTAAATTATTCTCTCACAGAGAAAGGAGAGTTCCAGTTATGTACAGAGAAACTTACCGGAGATAGAACCTGCACAGACTGTATTTCAAGGCTGTGATACAGGAGAGAATGAAGTTCCCCTACCACACACTGTTATAGGAGTATTAAGAAACTTACTGAATTTGGGAAATACAAGTTATATTTATTGCATCTAAGTAGAAATAAATTAGGAATATCCTTTCTAAAATCTTGATCTAATCTCAAAAGGCATTTTTCCACATCTACTTCACCAGTTCCTCTGAATTTCACCAGGGATCTCAGTGATAGTAATACTGGGCCTGCAACATGTGGGATTAAAGGCTTTTCTCCTACTGATTTGGAGAATTCCACTATTTCTTTAATAACTTCCAGTTTCAATATTCCAAATTTGGAATTTATAGAAAAGGACAGAACTGCACAGAATAGGAAAAAAATAATAAAATGCTTTTGAGCAACTTTCTGGCCAATAATTTTCATGGAGCAGAAAAAAGAAGTTACAGTCCAGGGGAATTAAATGTAGAAAAATATTAGCACAATCCAGCTATGAGAATGATCACTGAAATTCATTATCTTTTCTGGTTTGTTTTTTTTGTTGTTTTGTTTTGTTGTTGTTTTGTTTGGTTTTTTTTAATACAGAATTTGCAAGGAAACTATACATTAGGTCTACTTCAGCTCCTGCTTAATTCCACAGCAGTAAACAATTGGCTCTAGTGAGACTGGAATCAAGACACCAAATGGATGCTACCAATCTAGCTCATTTTAGGAAACAATTAGCTAAGTGGGCTATTCTATACACACACAGAATACTTTAGCTCAGATTATTATTGAGCTGATTCACATTAAGAACAAGAAAGCCCCTTTAAAACTACAAAAGGGATGTTATCCGTTCATTAACAGATGGATGTATAATGCATTGAAGATGATTTATTTGAACTTCTAGAAACAATTAATCTTTCCTAATGTGGTTGAGACAACAGCATGGTTCTAACAGTGTAAAAATGTGGTCTGAGAACCACTGTGAGAAGTCATAGCACTTAACACCAATCAGGAAAGCTTCAGCACCTCCTATACTGAGATCTTGAACCTCCTGATCATCTCCTCATGATGATCATTGAATGCTCATGAGATAACTCATTGGATTCAAAACAAAGGGATGCAAAACCATCATCAAATGATATTGCTAATTCTGTTGCTTCTTTATGTTCCCAAACAAGGAATGTACTTCCTTGATGCCCTTTATTAACCACTGTTAATTACCATTTGTTATTGAATCTATATCAGACACTGAAGCACTCCTCCAGACAAATTAAAGCCATTGTTTGTTATGATCTTATTTCTTTTCTTAACATCATGTTAGTGCTAACCAACACCATCTGCAAAAAACTTAACTGCTGTGACTCAGAGTAGGATCAAGTAAAAAACAGGTAAACTTACCCATTTGTTATTTATGGGAAATACTGAGCCCACTTTAAAGCATCTGTCTTCAGCTAAGCCATTGACATTAAAAGTTCACTGGTGTAAATACATTTTCAAGCAGAAAAATGACCTAGTGATTTTATCTGGGAAATCTTTGCTAAGGAGTATAATGTATTTTTTTTTTCTATTATCTGTTCTTACCAGTTTTCCTATGTAATTGACAAAGTGATGTCAAGTAGTTTATTCAAGGTCAAAAATGGCTCTCTTTATGTTAAAATCTACCTTCTTGTCTTCATATTCTGAGCCCTAATTAATGACCTGAATAGCCTTTTTGCTCATTTTAAGATATGCACAACTGTTTTTCATTTCTCATGCTGAAATCTATAGCTATGTTTTTAAAATTAAAAAAAAAAAAAAAAAAGTGACAGTAATCCAGAAATTAGGCTTCAAAGATTAGGGAAAATATGAAAAATACAATTTATTTTTTCAAAGGAGTCAAAGGGCTATGGCACTGCATATACATTCTGGCTCTCTTCACAAGAGCAACCTCTTTTTTTCCTCCCTCTTCGGTAAACTGCTGTATAGATCTCCTTCATGGACATTATATACAAAAAACTTGTACTGTGCACTCTTGCTCATGTGCTCTCTGGGTCTAGTTTACACACCACCAGGACAACAGGATATAACAAGAGGAACTATGACTGAAGCTGGAGCAAAAACACCTCCTTTATGTTCAACATCAAATTCTAAAGTATGGTCAATAGCCAAACATTGGTAATCCCTCTGAAACCTCACCTGACTTTTTGAGTAGTTTCGTACTACCAGCTGCACCCCGCACAGTGGTAGATCCAAGATGCAGAGTCCTTTATCTTATCCTTGAATTTCTTCTTTTCTCTATACGCTTCTCTTTTTCTCTAATGCATTCCTTGGCCAATTGCATTGGCTGTCGGTGCCGCGGCGCTGGCAGGGGCCTGCATGGCGGCCGCCGTGAGGAGGGGCCGGGGCTGCCCCATGCCAGGCACGGCCGGTTCCAGCCGGCTCCAGCCAGCGCCAGCGGGGTCCCGCAGGGCACAGCCCAGCCCCTCAGCCCAGCAAGTGGTGCCTTTGTGCTGAATATTCATGAAAGGGCTGAAGCATTGCTCCTCACTCAAGAGTTTCTTTATATTCCAAACACTTGCATGTTCAGTAGCAGATCTGAGGAATTTCTGATTTTATTTCCAATACACAAAAAGTAATACTGAGAGCCTGACAACAAGCTCTACAAGAACTTTGAAGTTTTTCAAGAAGCTTTGAAAAAACCCCATTCATATTTAGAGTAGGTTCTGCAAATCACTCTTTTGGGCTCCATTCTTCCCACTTGAAAGACAACATTCATTGTTCCAGTATTTCAAAGAGGTGTTTCTTTGTCTAAAATATATTAACATTTTTAGAATATAACTGTTAAGTTTACTTTGGGAATCATATGTTGAAAATTTGCTAAATATCTTGCATACTACAAGGTAAATATAAAAAAAGTGCATAATACTGTGAACTCATATTAGCTCTTCCTCAAGAAAATATTGAGCCCAGTACTTCATGCAGTTTGGTCATTTCCCATGCAGAAATGGTTTTGGACATCTATTTTGTTGACTGTCGGTATATCCAAATACTGTGTCCTTCCTTGAATATTGACTGTATAAGACATATACACATACACAAATAAAAACACCTCCTAAAAATCGATCTTAGGCTTAAAAAAATGCCCAAAGAGGTCATTAGTATTTTTTTAATCATTATTTTTTTAAGGAAACAGGCTTGGTATAATTCAGAGAGAACTGGCAGAGAAATAACTTCTTTAAATGAATGTAGTGAATGTAGCCCACTTTCATATCCATCCACAATCACAGCTAGAGTTCACTTTTTGAAGACATGTTTTGATTTAAATCCTGGCCCTTTCTTGTCTGCTCAGCTGAGTGCAGTAACTGACTGCACTAACTGACTAACTTTCCTCTGTACTGCAAAGGGCATATGATCACAGAATTACAGAATGATCAAGGTTGGAAGCGACCTCTGGAAATCATCTAGTCCAACCAGACATTGGTAAGATCCCCTCTCAGTCTTCTCCAGGCTAAACAGGCCCAGCTCTCTTAGCCTTTCCCCATAAGGGAGATGCTCCAGTCCCCTCATCATCTTTGTAGCCCTGCACTGGACTCTCCCCAGCAGTTCCCTGTCTCTCTTGACCTGGGGAGCCCAGCACTGGACACAGCGCTCCAGATGTGGCCTCAGCAGGGCAGAGCAGAGGGGGAGGATCACCTCTCTTGACCTGCTGGCCACGGTCCTCCTAATACCCCCCAGGATCCCAGCGTGCCCCCAGCACACTGCTGGCCCATGGGCACCTTGCTGTCCACCAGGGCTCCTAAGTCCTTCTCTGAAGAGCTGCCTTCCAGCAGGCAGCCCCAGCCTGTGCTGGTGCATGGGGTTTTTCCTCCCCAGGTGCAGGACCCTCCACTTGCCTCTGTTGGACTTCATCAGGTCCCTCTCCACCCAACCCTCCAGCCTGCCCAGGTCCCGCTGAATGGCAGCGCAGCCTGCTGGTGTGTCAGCCACTCCTCCCAGTTCTGTACCACCAGCAACCGTGCTGAGGGTGCACTCTGGCCCTTCATCCAGGGTACTGATGGGTGAGTTGACCCAGGGCATTGATGGGTGAGTTGAACAGGACTGGACCCAGCACTGACCCTGGGGAACACCGCTGGCTACAGGCCTCCAGCTGGGCTCTGCACCACTGATCACAACCCTCTGAGCTCTGCCATTCAGCCAGTTCTCAATCCACCTCACTGCCCGCTCATTTAGTGCACAGTTCCTGAGCTACCTATGAGGATGTTATGGGAGATAAGTGTCAAAAGTCTTGCTGCGGTCAAGGTAGACAACACCCACTGCTCTTCCCTCATCTACCCAGCCAGTCATTCCGTCATAGAAGGCTGTCAATCAGATTGGTCAGACATGACTTCCCCTTGGTGAATTCATGTTGACTAGTCCTGATGACCTCATTGTCTGCCACATGCATTGACTTGATCTCTAGGATGACCTATTCCATCACCTTTCCAGGGATGGAAATGGGGCTGACCAGCCTGTATTTTCCTGTGTTCTCTTCTTTGACCTTTTTGAAGACTGCAGTAGTTGCTGTTGCCTCTTCCAGTGCAGATTAAAACATTTTTTAAATTATATCTTCTATACATACAAATACATAAATTAATGCATATGGACAAATTAATTCTAAATTAAATGTGTCTTAAGACTCCTTTTAGCATTTGTTATTCTATGGAAGTAATTAATTTAAGAACAGTTTGATGTACATTTGGTTAATATTTATTTTTGAAATATTGTATCCTCATTTTGTTACAGTGCTGCTCTCATTAGTAAATGATTCTTTCATTATATCCTTTATTTTAATTCTTTCAGTCTTATTCAAATATGTATTTTATAATTTCTTCACTACCAAATTTTATGTGAGCTTTTAAAAAAAGTTTTGATGCATATCCATCTGTCGTCTCTATTATTCCTGTGTGGACAGTAGCAATGGCATTTATCTATTTGTTTTCTTCGTATACATTAACCGCTCAAAACTACTCTGAAGCAATCAAAACCTGTAAGTACATATAAAATACTTTCAGTTCAAGGGAAAAATGCTATGCATGATATTTTTAAAATGTGCTACAATGTCTTCAGTTATCTTTGGTCTCTGGGTGACACTAGATCTTACATCATACATGGAACTCTGCAGTTTTAGAGATCCCTAAAAACACTGTGGGTTGATCTGGGTCCTATGTGGAAGATTGACACATACTAAATCAGTCATATACTTCCAAGAGCACTTGGGTCTTCTCTTCCTGGAAAATCTTCCACATCAGAATCTGTTCACTATATCTGTTTGAATTACAAGTCTGACAGTTACAGACCTTGCACTATGGTGCAGCTGGAGATGATGTTGAGCAGTACTATTGCTTTTCTGATGTGTCACAGAACATAATAATGGTAACTGATCATTCACTTAAAAAAAAAACAACCAACCAAATAAACCCCAAAAAACCACCAAAACAAAACAACCCCCACAAAAAAAACCACTATCTATCCTTCTGGTGGGTTTCTGTATTCCTAACTGAATTCAGCATTTTAATTCATCCTGATTTCATCCAAATAACTAAAATGACTGAGACTCTATGAAATGTTCCCATTGCCACATGATGATGATGATTCAATATCAAGAAACAAACAAACAGCCATAAAAAAGGCACAATAAAGACCTCTAAAGACATCAAATCTAGGCTTGCAGCCAGGAATCTCTGGAATGCTCACATTCCCACTAATGCTCTGTAGGTATGAGCACATTCATGTAAGTACTGCACAAAATCCTTCATCCACAGGATGAACTTTAGGCCTTTACAGAGCAGTTCACTGTTTATTCCCCCAGTAGTGATTGCACTTTGAGCCTACAAAACCATCTGTAAATTTTCCTGAACCCAGTTCTGTACCCACAGATTGCCTGTACCCATAGGGAGTTCACATAAAAATCAATGAATTCCATGAGTTCATGGAGCAATGATGCATTCTGCACCATGGAAAGATAAGAAAATGGAGCGATTTATATTGTATTTTATTATAAAAGAATCACTGTTTTTCTTCATTAAAACTGAAAAACTTTCTCCTGACATTGTGAAAAAAGTATTCTGCTGAGGTATATGTTATAGTTAAACTGCAAATATTCTAACAATGATGACTCAAATGGAAAAAAAGTATGACACGTTTTCATTAATACACACACCTGTCTATGTAACATAAATCAAACAAGGGATTTTTGATAGATCTGTCTTTGAAACCAGGCAGGTATATAATAGGGGCTAAACAATGAAAACAGGTGAAAGGGTTTGATAAGTAGTTGTATAATAATATGAGGTAAAGATAGCTTTGCAGTAGCTATCTTTGTCTCTTTACAAATAATAGTGTAAAACTGAGTTGGAATGAAGACTGGCTTTCTGACAGGCAGCATTTACATAGGCTGTCAACACATGATCATGGTTCTTGGAAATATCACAGGATATATGATGAGCATAATGTTCAAAAGAGGTAAATCCTTTTTTTCCACTTATCGATGCCTAACTCTTGGTACTTCTCTTATACTAACACATTCCTCTCTTGATGCAGTCTGTGGGAAACTAAATAACTAATACTTTTCTATGACAGTTCGCTAGCTTAAATCTGACAAACGTTGAGCTTCTATGCTATTTGAAAGCTCAGTAATATCAATTTTACAACTGCTTTCATTCCCCAGCTCATCACATATATTTCATACTCTCCACTTTTTGTCCATCCTTTTACAGCCTCTTTTACCATTCCATTAAATAAAATAAAATAAAATAAAATAAAATTATCAAGAACTTTGGTCTTACCTTTTTCCCTTTAATAACATTGTCAAGAGGACTTGAAAATGTGCAATTCCTTAGAAACAGGCAAGATATCAACATAAAAGTATTTTCAAGATTCTTTTCCCACCTGCATAGTATTCCCTAGCACTATGCTATACTGCTTTAGCAACAGTAGCACAGACCTTAGAACAGAAATCTCCTTCCTGGAGAAGACTAACTGTACTACCTAGGAGCTTATAAAAAAAACCAAGGAATTTTTTTGTATGTTTGTAATTTATATTTTCTACCCTTCTTGGGCTATGAGAAGAGAAAAAGGAATATTAAGGTTTGTTTGCCTGCATTTTTTCTGTAACTTTCCCTGCCACCTCCCCCCCGCCTCGATTATATTCTATTTCTCATCAGTCTGAAATCGTTGACTCCACATTTGCAAAGAACAGACATACAAATATGTGAAAATGGTCCAGGATAGACTTACCTTTGTCAAAGCAAAACAGACCAACCATTTTAATGAAATCAGAATAACTGTTTTCTCTACTTGTTTGCCCTTATCACTTTATCATGTGTAATATGGTGCTTCACCATCTGCCTGAAGAGTGAGCAGACTATTTTAACAACTACTACAGATATGCCTGAGTCATCAGGCTCTCTGTAATGACTTGGGCACTTTCTGAAAATCACAAAGGCCAGAGGAGAGCAGACTCAATTCCCTTCCTTTATTTTTATTCCCAAAACATAAGGATTAAGTCAGCATGCATTGGAGGCTATGAGCCTAGATAACCAAAAGTTACTGACAATCCAAGAGAAGGTATGACCTGCTTCATCAAAATTTCTAGTTGAAGGCAAGGAAAATGCTGAAAGCAGTCAAGCAGAGAAATTATGATTAAGCTAAAGCCATAAATGCTTGTTTCTACATTCTTTAACCCAGCTAGATACCACTGTCAAACCAAGAAAACTGCAAAACTCCAAATAGAGCACAGAAGGATTCACTCAGAAAAAAACAAAATTTCACCTAAATGAGTAAACCTGTGACTTGTGAACTATGGCATGTCTAGGAGATCATTTAGCATAATTTCCAGCTACAGGAAGCTTCTACGTCTATTTTCACCGTGGAAATAAAATAAAAGTCATTATCATTCACTCTTGTTGGCCAAAAGCTTGTGAAGATGAGGGAGTAACAAACTATATCTGCCAATATTAACCAGAACTATCAAACATCTATTCTTATTATTGTAGGAAAACAGAAATTAATATTCCAAATATTTTTCCTAGTTGTAATACAGTTTTCATTTCCTTTAAGCAGGGATCTTTTTTCTGTAGAATAAATTGTGATATATTTATATGACTTATCACTATTTTCATGTTTCTATAATACCCATAAATTCATACACATCTGTGTTTCTCTCCATATGCATATGTATGTCCCTGTCCATGTTATGGGGGCTGGACTAGATGATCTTTTAAGGTCCCTTCCAAACCAAACCATTCTATGATTCTATGCCTAATAATAGCAAAGCATTCACAAGAAAGTATGAGGGGAAAAAATTAAAGAATGAATGAAAATTGGGCAAAATGTTCCTAATATAACAGTAACATTACAAGTTGTAAAGGAAGGTGGATGTCAGTGGGTGAGGACATAGCATGAGCAGATGGAAACCACAATGTACATGTCACACACAACTACAGCCTCTCTGAAGAACTAAGATTACCCTGTCCCTCCCTTCAAGCTTCATAATCACTGAAGCCAAACTTCATGGGTTTGCAACACATGCAATTGATGTGATACTAGTTGTAGATGCAGTATGTGCTCATCCTACCACTTACCCTGTCTCCTGCTCTCTCCACACCACACATTGCATGGATTCTCTGAGGAGACCAGAAGCATGCAGCGTCCACATGAGTCATGTCAGAACCACAGGTGGGAGGAAGAAACAGTGAGTAATTTAAGTATTTCCTCCTGGCTGCAGTAGTTCAGGGAAGTCCATGCATAAACAAGAGACTGAAGCTTCTCTAACCAGGGTCTTCCACACCTTTACACACTCTGTGTAGAGGAAATGGAAGAGGATCTACCCTACTTATTTCAGGGCCATACCACCTTGGTTCACATGTGCACACCTATAATGAGTAGATATGAAAAGAGGTATATCAGCCTTCAGAACTGCATGGGCTGGTATACCTATATGTAAGAGTTTTTAAATCACAGAGTAGAAAATATGTAGCTATTCAGGTCAGACTACAGTTTCTTTGCAAAAAGAACCAGACACTTCTAAACAATGTAAGAATGTGTTTAATTTTATATGTGCCAACCTTTTAAAATGCAAATAAGTATAAATTTCTGTTAAGCTTCCTTTTTTGTGTGTGTATTATCCTCAGTGGCCATGGAAGTCAACTAATGCAACACTCCAAAGGTCAAAATGTCCCAATCTTTTGCCCCAAAATCTAACTATTGTAATCGTGCAATAGAGGAAATGACTATTCTGAGATACACTGAAACTAATGAACTAGCTAACTAAACACAGGTAGTGGACTAACAAGAAGCTGTTTGCAAATGACCTGGCTTGCAAAAGTTCACACAAGTCACTTGTGAAACAGCAAGATGTGCAGATGAGGGCATAACCAAATTCAGATTTTAAAAATATACAGCATGAGTTAAATATATGTTGCTGATAACTCAGTCTTTCCTGTTGTTGAAGGTATGAATTAAACAATAAGCTTTGATAAGCTGGTAACATGAAAATAGGGGAAGACATGACATAAACTCTCTAAGTGTGTGTGTGGGGGGGGGTATAGAGTAAACTATACAAGTGTATGGGGGTTATTTTGGATTCAAGTCACTGCAAGCTAAGATGCTAATATATGTTGTTTGATCTCAGTTTAATGCTTTTGATCCATGAAATTGTGCTGGAAACAACAATAAAAATTCTGGGTACCAAATCTAGCTTTGAGTAGCATGAAGTAAAGCTAAGTAAAACCTCTCCCCCATGGAAGTGGCAGGATTAGAAAAAGACTGTAGAAGTTGATCCTGTAAACAGTGGTGAACAGTGATATTCTTGGAGTGACTCAGTTTTGAGGTTGACAGCGATGGCCAAAGAGAAAATGAGCCATTAAGAGTGGCATATCCAGCAAAGAGCAGCCAACAGTGACAACTGTCATGACACGGCAAATATGAAAATGGTAGATATTCAACTGTCTTTGCTGCCTGTCTCTGTCACCCAGATACAGGGATTAGATTGTGAAGAAAAGGAAGGATTTTCTAACAGTGAATATGCAATATTGTAAATTACATCTGATTACAGATAAACTGGGAATGTACCATTTGAAGCAGTAAATGACTGTGGGTGTTATAAAGGGCTGGCCAGAATCACTCTTAAACATCAACAAAGGCTCCATCATGATAAAATTGAGGAGAAACATTGGTGAACTGCAAGAACGGGAAAGGGTTTAACTGTCATTATTAAATATAACCTCTGACCTAATACAGTCTCTTCAGTGAAGATATTCTCACTGGACAGATATGTTGAATCATTAATTAAAATGATCCCTGTCTCATTTTGATTTATAGACTGAACAAGTAGTATAATCAAATTTGATTTTGCATAGGAAAACATGGTTTTATTTCATATGCTTTGTATTACAAGCTAATCTGCTGTTTCTTGTTTTATTTTACCTAATACATTTTACTCAAAATAGATAGTCTCCCTGTCATGTCACAGGTACCTAATTCTGAGTGAAATCTTGAATCTGTTACAGTCAATGGATTTTTTCCCATTACTTTCAACTGGGCCAAATTTTCACTCAATAAGCAAGGAAGGCAACACTTAAAAATATTCAAGTTATAGCTTATAAAAAAGAAGAAAATACAGGATTTAAATAAACATCTATTATAACTCCTTGATATTTTTCAATAGATTTTCAATAGTATGCATAGAAGTAACTGATTTGTTGCAAAAATAAACATGGGTGCTGTTCTAAGTCCTTAAAACCTCAACTGTTTAGTAGCACGCTGTTTTGCATAGGAAATGACTAATGCAGAGAAACAAATGAGATGAGTTTCTTTTCATTTAAACTTCTGTATTGTAGAACCTCAACACCTTGAAAGGGGAACGAAAAAGAAACAAAGAAATTAAAAATACACAAATAGTTCTGGAACATAAGGCTTTAGCTGTAAATCAAGATTAAGCCAGTATTTTCAAGACTGATCAATACCACTGCTTGAAAATGCTTCTGTTACAAGCCATTCCAATTGTTTCTCAAAATGTTTACCTAAATTACTTGAAAGACCACAATTTTGTACAACAAGAAATTTTAATTAAGCCTTGTACTTGAAGTGTTTCTGCAATTACTCCCTTTGGTTCCATTAGGCTGTAGCCCCAATTAAAATGTATTGTTAATATTGCAAGATAACACTTGCTGGTAGTACAAAATTGAAGATATGCTTCCATGTAATTTTAGATTATTCCTTGCTGAGAGTTTTTGCAATTTTTCTTTGTCAATAATGCTTTTTTTTTATTCTCTTGCCAATGGAGTATTTTTAATCGGTTCACTCAAACTCTGAGTCTCTGAAAACAGGCTACTTCTACAAAATTAAATACCTTTTGTACCCTAGTATTCAGTTAATGCTTTTTGTCAATAATTTTTGTTACAGTAAAATAAAAAATGGAGACTTCATTCACTGACTGTAGCAAGCAAATTCTGCAACTATGAGGGGAAAAAAAAAATCAGGATTTGATCTTTCAACTGTCATTCACATAGTTAGTCCTTACTCAAGTGATTATGCCCACTGAGGGCTTATATGTATAAATTTTCCCCATTGAGATTCTCTGTCTAGGCTTGAGTTATTCATAAGAAGTAAATCTGCCAGATCAAAGTCTGTCACATGCATTTGTTTATCTGTATTACCAATGTCTTTCACTTTTTTAATAGGCAGAACTGTAACTGTTCTGTATTGCTTGCATTGGATAGTAAGCAAAACTTGTCCTGACTGAAAGCATGATTATGTTAATGGTCAATGAATTTCAAGACAACCTCTTGACATATGGGGAGAAAAAAGGAACAGCCATAGTCAATGACTAAGAAAAATAGCAATTCTAAATATAGAATAACTCCATACAGGCATGCTATTGGAAAATCTTGTGGATTATCTTGTTGGGATCATGAAAAAGTCATTATTCTGTATTTCATTCAATATTGTTAAAAGTAATTTCGTAAGAATATATAAAAATTTGACCCACTCTGTCCTTTTGCATAAAGAGAGTAACAGCCATCTTCAGATTCCACCAATTCCATTCTATTTAAAAATCAAAACAATAAAACACTTCTAAAGAATGACTAATTCTTGGAATTTTGGCCTATGATTTACAAGGACTTACTCACATTTTTCAGATTTTATTAGTTTATAACTAAATGATAAACAGGAATTTGTAAGATTCATGTTTAACTGTGAAAACCTTTACAAATGTTGTCCCAAATCCTACTACCACATTTGTATATGGCTCCACACAAGTACTTGAGTGTTTATGTTAAACTCAGACTGTCCACCCCATTGTGAAAACTCCAGAAGAGTCTGAAATACCTCTTTTTATTCTGTGAGGATTCACTGGGGAAGGGAGGGCACCTTGTGGTATTAACGGCTCATCATGAGATGGCGGGAGTCTCACAGACAGGATGCGGTCAGTCTTTTTGAATAAAGTGTTTTAGCCCACTGCCTGACCCTAGAAAGGAGGGGGATTTCCTCTGAAAGCTGAGATAGAAGAAGGATACAGTAGAAGATTTGTCTTGCACAGCTGGAAGGGGTGGATATTCCCCCCCTGCAGTCCCCTCAGCAGTGCTTTGTGAGCAGCAGCCACACGCCCCAATCTCCTCTGCCTGATCTCTTCTTCTGAGCTGAAATACAGAAGTTACACAACAGTGTCCTGACCAAATCTCACTAGCTATTGCCTGTGAGGGCTGTGTTCCAAAAGAGATGGTGGACCAAATGCTACTGGGAAATGACTGGGTAAAACAGTCAAATTTCAGTGGATTCACAGAATCATGGAATGGCTGAGGTTGGAAAGGATCTCTGGGGGTTTTGGGAGAGTATGAAGACACACTTAAATCCTCCTTTTGAGGAAAGTGGGAAAAAAAAGGTAACACAGAAACATTTTGGGGTGCTATGCCTTTTTAGTGCTCATATTTCAATTGCTACAGAAAATCACAGAAGGCCTGAGGTTCAAAGGCACCTCTGATGATCCAGCCCCCTCCTTTGCTCAAAGCAGTCAGCTTCAGCAAGTTGACCAGGTCTACGTCCAGTCACTTTTTGAGTATCTCCAAAGATGGAGACTCCACAACCTCTCTGGACAACCTGTTCCAGTGGTTAACCTGTAAAGGTTTACAATGAAAAAGTGTTTTCTTATGTTTAATTAAAAAAACCAAACAAAAAAAACCCAACAAAAAAACCCATTCTGCTTTGTTTTTCTCTCAAGGAAAAGAAAACTAAGGATATTATTCTGTAAGGTCATGGTGATATCTTGGGACAGCTGTTAAATCTTCCTCTTCTCCCTTGACTGCATTGCAATGCATATCGTTCAAACTTATAGTATGGAGGTACGTACCATCATGTCATGCAAAATTTGGTACGAATAGAAATAATAGTATGTGTTTTGTACATGAGGGTTTATTTGCATTAAGATTGTATGAGTAATTACATGTTAACAAGGTGGTAACGCTACTTGCATTAGATGAAACACTTGTGTGGTACGCTTTCGAGGGCTCAAAAGACACCAGTATCTAATGGATAGCTGCCCTTCAGAAAAATCTGAACCACATGTGTAGTGGAACTGTTTGGCCTCAGAGGAGAGACTCTATCTAATTAAAAGCAAAGCACATATGATGGACATGAGAGGAGCTCAGTACCATCTGCTCTGCTACTGATCAAATCCTTTTACACTATATTGTTTCCCAATGAAAACATAGCCTTTTGGAAAAAAATAGTACTCTCTCTTCTGACAAACCTGAAGTCCTGCTGAAGATACTGAGTCAGGCATCCTGCTACAGTTACACTTTTTAGCGGGCTAGTACATGAATAATAGGAATTTTATTAGCCAGATAGTACAGATTGTTAACCATTCAAGTTGCATAGAAGTTTCAATAACATATATATCCATTACACTGGCCCTCTGTAAATAAAGCCTTAATAATATAGTTATAAGTTTCTATACATAATATTTATATGTGAACAAATATGTAGGTTAGTAAGTGCTAGATAGTAAGTATAGCTATGACAGTGTTGCCATCTTTTGAATGAACATAAAACTATTTAAAGAAGTCCAAGATAATTTTTTTAAAAGGTGAGAGCGTGGAAGGATTTTTAATTGAACTGTTCTGGTACAATTATTACCCAGGTGATTACATTCTTGTCTAAATTCCTTTGCAGCTGGATGGAATATACTACCCACTTTCCATACAGTGATGAACAGAGTGTGCTTTCCATTTTAAAACTGTGAAATGTGTGAGCTAAAACCCTTCCCTGGCTTAGAAGCACACCAAAAGGTTTAGGTAACATTTGGAAAATATTTTTACATCTGTTAGTGAAAGTATCCATTTATCAAAAATATACAAGCTATGACTTTTTAGTATTCCAGCATGTCCCTGCTTTTTTTCCTTCTAGACAACCTAGTTTGTTTTTGTGTCACAAAACGTCTTCCTGTATATTTCCAATAGGCTTGGTCTACTGTGACATGTTGAAGTCCCCCCCTGAGTTTTTGCTGCTTTTCTCCTTCTTTTTCAACATATAACCTGAATTGCCAGAATTAAAGCAGCTCTCTTCCCTGATGAGTTCAAAAATGTCAAATTCCACCAGATTGTTCTTCCTAGCATAATGATACAAAAAGTAGGGGTAAATGAGTCTTCTCTCTCTCTCTGCAGACTTCGCTACTTCCACCCTCCTGCTCCCAGTCTTTTACAGCTGATATGTTAAGTGGTTTCCCCTCTCAGATCCCAAAGTGTCTACTTCTGCAGCATCCTCTGCTGAACTTTCCCAGGCTGCAACTGACAGCCCAGATACCCACAGCATCACATGACAAAAACCAGCTACACAAACAGACCAGAAGAACTTTGAAAAAATGTCTTCAACGTCTTTGAAAAAAGGCTTTCAAATATGGTGAAGTCAAGTCTCATACTATAGCTGTTTCTTTGTCTCTACTTTTTATTATTAGTATTTCCCCTCCATCTCGTAGATTTTTTAATAGACTTACCAGGTATGATTACATAGGCAATGCAAAAATGCTTTAAAAATTCCTTATGTGTCTACCACATATCAAGAAACCTTTTTTTTTTCCTTTGTGTTTAAAAGTACACTCTATATAAATACACAATCCTGAAAGGGATATTAAATGGCATCTATACTGTTGTGTATGAAAACAACTGTAGTCTAAACTAATGCCAAAGGGTAATGACAGCCTAATTGGCTTGGCTTGTTCAGCACATCATAAATGTTTTTACAGTGGTTCTTAGCAGATGAAGAGTCAGAAAACAAATTTCTGCAAGTTGTGGAGAAATTACTATAAAATAGTAAAACACAGCCAGTTAAGGCTTTCCTAAAATTGGTTCCATATTCTACCATCTGTAATGTTAAAATTTCAGAAGACATTTGTCTGAGCTGCAACTGCTATTTGTCTGATGGACAAGCTTCTTTCTCTTATACTTACATTTCAAAAAACACCCTAGTATATGACAGTAGTTAAAAATGCTGTTTTCCAGCATTTTTAAATTTTTAAATTTAAAAGTGAGTTAACTTTTCTGAAAGGAATACTAAAACCATTATAGATAACATAGGATCCATTCATTTGTTTCTTAAGGATTTAGCATTAAAAAAAGAAAGGACCAGTGCAACCTCTATGAGATGTTCTGTGAGGCAAAAACCTGTGTCATGTAAACAAAGAGTGACTCATCCCTTTAACTTCCTGATTATGCAGGACAAGTTCCACAGATTTAGTGCTTACTTTTCTAGATGTAACCTGTTAAAAAACCAAAGGATTTTGTTAAAATCTGTGAAACTGAAAAGGACATAAAGAAAAAGGATAGTAACAGCAGCAATACAGATTGTTGATGCAGAGCTAGAGGTAATTTTGTTGCCAAGGAACAATCTGCATGAAGAGTCAAACACAAGCTGTACATGCCTCAAAAATAACAGAATAAGCAACCAGTGTTATTTTATCTGCATCCTTTCAGAGCCAATATGTTCTGTGCAACCACTGGCTCCTTTTTAACTGTGTAAAAGATTCAGAAGTTTTTAACATAAGTATCTTTATTGATAGGACATCCTAGATTATCTTCAAAACTGTTTTTCTACATAAGACTGGAAAAGCAGTGTGAATTGCTCAGAACACAGGAAGAACTGGAAATATACGCTGTAAACTTCTTCACTAATGGATCTTTTCTGGTGACCTTAGACAATGGGGTTCCTTTTCATCATGACACAGTAGCCCTGGAGGTACTCTCTGGAGACTTTAAGGAGAGAACAGTATGGTCGGAAACCACATATTTTGTGACAAGCAATGGTTGAGAGGTTTTTCCATTAAAGGCAGACAGTGTCATACCACTCTGCACAACTTTCCCAGAAAGGGAAGACCAATTTGTTTTTCTCCATTTTCAGCCATTTTCTGTGTCCCAGGGGAGTTCTAACTAAACAGAGGGAGAAAATAGCTGCAGAAAAGATTGGAAATGAGAGTGATAGCTAAACACTAATTGCATTCAGCATAAATACAGAAGCTAACTGCAATGTCAAGATAAAAACTTGGCACTCATGAATTTTGGCATAGAAATTCTTCTGTGATGGTGGTTGCTTATATCAGTTCAACCATGTATTAAATAATGGCAATAATTTAAAAACTTCATTCAATTAAGGCAAACTTCATACACTTTAAAACATCAGTTGATGATAACTGAAACAAATAGTTACAATACACTGATTTTAACTAATATTTTTTTTCTATAGCATACTGTGTCTCCAAGCTTACAACTAGCAGGGGCATTTTAAGTGCATCTAATTTAAAGAATTCAGGAAGAAGTCCTTTTGGGACCATACATTTGTAAGTCAGTAATCCATGTATATTTGATGAAAAATAGTTTTGTTTTCCTTAAAACCCAATCATTTCTATCAAAACAATTGATCTGCAAAATTCCATTTGGTGATCTTTGGGGAATCTTGAACAAGTTGATTTACTGTTGTGTTTACTGTTCAGGTTAGATCAAGAATAGTCCTTCTTCATTTTATTTCCATAACCCTATTTTATCAAATGTTATTAGGATTGTTACTTTGTTAAAGTAATGACAAAACAATAAAAATTGATGGATAAGTGTAAATTCCATTTTCCTTTTAAGTTTACTGTTATTCAGTTTTACTCTGGATATATGCATTTGAGAATGCTAGATAATCTTAAAATTACAAACAAAGCTCATCAATTTGACTGAACATAGAAAATGTTTCTAGTATTCTGATACTCTTGAATATACCTAATAGTTCAATAGCCAAGAGAAAACAATTTTCTTGAAATTAATATTGTTTGTCATCTACTATGAAAATCCATAGTGTATCTCAAACTGTTATCTTTCCTGCTTCAGTTTTATGTTGAAATGAGAATTTAATTATTTAAAAGGGCTCACATTCTTCAACTCTGCGGCTAATTTCCCAAGTAATTTCAAGGATTATTTAAAAATTTGAGCTCCTGAGTTTGAGACTTGCCCATGAGATGAAAAAGTGGCTACTTTCAATTTGAAATTGGTACATGGCATACATGCCATTCAAAAGGCAGTAAAGGCTACCACTACACAATCATTAGAAACCTGTGGATAAAGACAAAGAAAGAAAAGGATATCATTTGATTAGCCTCCAACTTTATTAATTTAACTCATCTGGGAACTATCCAGCAGTAATTCTTCCAATGAAGGTCATAATTCTTTAATTTTTTCCATGCAGTACAGTACTGCTGTCAATCCTCTCCTCTTTTCTACCTCTCTGTACTTGGCTCTCAGCCCACCATGCATGCCTTCCCAGTCTATCCTTGTACTAGCATTAAGAGGCAAGGGCAAAGAGCTTTGGGTTTTTTGTTGTGTCAGACCACAGAACTTCCAGGTTTGTTTCCTCCACTGCTGGATGCTTACCCTGTATTTAGTCCCTATTCCTGTTTATACCTTCTGTGAATTAATTCCTGCCCTGCTCCTGCTACAGTCTGACATGCTGAGCTTTTCCTTATAACTTGTCCCCCTGAGATTCTGCGAAGCTGAAAATTACTTAACCCCCCTGACTTTTCTAATTCCTTCTCCCCTCTTCTGCTCCTTTCATATTCCTCCTCATACACTACCCACCCCACACCCCCCAAAAAACACCAAACCAAACCAAAAACCGCAAACCACAAAAATACAAACCAATCTCAAACAGGTAATGGAATTCCTTTAGCAGACAAAAATCTTCATTAGCAAATTAATGTACAAACCCAAAAGTTAAGGCCTACTAACTCAAGCATTCAGACATGCAGACTACAAGATCAAGATTTATATACTTAAGTAAACTCCAATGCTTAGCATCGTAACCCAAGTCATGCCTTGCCACGCTCCCAGGGACATGAGTGGGACCCTTAAAGAAATCTGGACAAATGCCATCTCTTTCTTCCCTCCCAACACTTTGCCATTATGATTATAGCAACTTCCTTTCGGAGAATCAGACTCTAAACATGAAATCTACAAACGCTGTGTTACTGGTCATTTCTCTCTGATGAAGTTTTACTGTGCTACATCATTAGGTTGTGGTTCATGAATGGAGTTGGAACATAAATGCAGTTTGGACACTACTGAGCACACAAACTGTACAGTAAATATATAGTGTTAAGGTAGTAAGCAGTAAATATTTTTTTGAGAAAACTTAATATGCATTTTCAAACAGATAGGTGACTGATTAGTAATGGTAGTGAATCTATTTATCCAGGTACACAGACTTGGCTAGACAGGAAATTCTGTATTAGTGGGATACCATTTCACTATTTATTGATTTATGTCTAAAACGAGAGTATGTTCTATTGCTTTTGAGGTGGATGGCATGAGATTGAAGTAAGTATTTTAATATCCCATTTAATGTCCATTTAGAAAATTATATTCTTCCTTAATCTTTGACTTTTAGTCATAAAAGGACTGTTGGTTCAGTACCTTCCAATGTCTGAAGATATACCATATATTCAGATAGAAAGGGATGACAGCCCCAGGGCTGGCAAAATCCTTAGCTGTTTATGGGGAAAATATTTCCTGCCCATTGGGTTGTGAAAGTAGCTCAATAATTTTGAATGAATTAATGTAAAGCTATTTGTTGTATATATTTTTTTCAGGTATGCTAAAGAAAGTGAAAGCCTGGGTAGTAATGCTAATAAGATTTATATGGAGTGATAGAGTACACCAAAACAAAGCATATAAGGAAGAAATGGGTCATCAGAAAGGACAACAAAAGCCATTTAACTGGGAGCTTCATTCATGTTTGGGGAAAAATTCATTGCACTTCCTTTGTACCAACACTACTGCTGAAGGGAAAAAGTGTTATCTGTTCATGTGAAAGGCTCTTCTCTACTGATAATATTGAAGTTAAAAGGAATCATATTTGTAAAACAAAGAACCCACACTTCCTATTGCTTAAGCAAATTTGACACATCAGTAGTTCAAAATAATAGATTATCCTTTTGCTTGTTTCTGGAATATTTGCACAGCATTACCTATCAACAAATTGGTTTAAGATTTAAGAGGCTGAATAGTAATGGTTCTGTAATTATTCTTCAGCATTCAGTGCCTTCTGGAAACCATACTGCAGATCATCCTACTACGATAGCTTTGATGTCCGTGAGTCTTAGCAAAGGCCTTCTATCAAAAGATAGCCTTTCAGTTCAGCGTGTTTATTTTGATTTCTTGTCTATACCACATTTTCAGCTCAGAGCAAGAAGATGAATAGAAATAAACAATGACAGATTTGCAATAAGATTCTTGTGGCAAAGACCTTTACTTAGATATTGTGGTTTCAATGAAACCACAACACAATGACAAACTTCCTTTATAAATGACAGATCTAATTGTAGAGTTAAAATTATAGTTCAGGGTGGTGGTGGTGGGGAAGGTATTGAAGACAATATCTACTGTATTTCTGGATGTGGCTGTATTCCCAATGAAATCATTCCTATTATTCATGAGTTGATTTATACTTTTTATCTCTCCACAACATGCAGTATTTATTTACCCTTACATTTTGAGGCATTGCTGTTTCTGCTGACATGGGTATTTTCCCAAAATAGAACATTACAGCAGTCCTCTGCTAGACATTCAAACCATGTGTATGTTTATTTTTTAATTTATTACTTGAACTTTGTAACTGTGAGCAGGCTGGGAAACTGGAGTCATAATGAATGAGAGTTTGCTTAAAGAAAAAAAAAAAAAGGAGAAATGTAGACATTTGATGTAACATTGAAAAAGTCACAGCCTCCTACCTTGAAAACAAACATTTCCCGTCGAAGAATAGCCAGAGTGTTGAAGTTCCCATCACAGATGTTAGGCTTGGCTCCGGGATAGGAAGGTTTGTCACCAGTGGGTGGCCGAGGAGGTTTAGGTTGCCTGTCATTCTTCCGCGGGTCTGCTGGAGGGACTGAACGATGTGGGGGCACTGTTGGAAGAGGTCTTGTTGGTGGTGGGATCCTGTCAGGTGGACCTTTAAAAATACAGCAGCAGGATGTAATCTACGTGCCCACCAGTGATACTCGAAGAAATACATAACAAAAACGTGCTGTAAGATATGCAAATCCTACTGTGCAAGGGGAATGGAAAAAGTGACCTAACACACCTTACCTGAGTTGTTAAAGGCTATAATGAATGACTACGAAACCCAAGGAAAATTATTACTTTTCATCATTCAGAATCTTCCTACTTTATTGGAACAAGGTTCCAATAAAACCTGCAAAGGACGCATGGTCTGCCATCATTTTGGGTGAGTAGTTCATAGCACATACTTTACCAACTGAGTAAGAACTATTAAAAAGGAATCATTGTCTACTGTACAAAATAAAAGAAAACAAAAAAACTGTTCCTAATAAGATCATCAGCAGTCAATGGATTTTTCAGCTCACATTTTTAACTTCCACTCATCAATTTAGATATGCATATATGTAGCATACCTGATATTTCCTACTGACTCAATTTGTAGGCCACGTAATGTCATGTGCATTAGTGACAGGACATTCACAGCTTTCCTCAATGGCCCTTGCTATGTATAGGAGCTCTTGAAACTTGACTTCACATCCTAGGCATCCATAGAAACAAAAACCATAATTCACGTTTTCTTCAGTATTATGAAATTGATTACTTCTTTTTCTAATTTTTGTTTTCCAGTGAGTCTTACAAAGCTAGATACCTGGTAATTAAAGGAATTGTTCTGAGGATAAACAGATTAAGAAGAACTAAAGTTAAAAACTAAAACTCTGTACAGTGGTTTAAAAATATTTTTCTTCTTTCAAATACATTTTCCATCATAATATGCAGAGTTTGATCACAGGTGAAATAACTATCCCACTCACGGTTTCTCTACCTGAAGTCAAAAGGCCATCCTAGGTAGACGCTATTCATAACCTTAATGGCATACTGAATGACTTGCAATGGGAGTACTGAAAATGCTTTTCCCTTCCTACACATATTACTATGTTACTTATATTTTCCATGTACAAAAAGCTAAGAAATTTCAGTTGGATCAGTAAAATTTATGGAAACAAGAAGAACACTTTAATTTTACTCATTCTATTTAGGCCTCCCTCTTTTAAAAAATAAAATTTGCATGACAGTCTTCAGAAAGACTTTTGAATAGTAGACAACTTTAAAACTGCATAAATGGCATAAATTTGAATTTCTGATACTTTTTCAAAAGAAGTATACTTTTTAAAGAACAAGATGGACTATGTAAGGAAATATTAAACTTGCCAAATGGTTGTCATACACTTTAATAAGGCATTTATTTCATTCACAATTTTAAGACTTGTGACATTTATAATTTACAGCTAATAATGGTGTTTCAAGGAATACTGCAGACCAAAGTAATTATTTTAATAGGTGTGACATTTTTATTGAGGCATATGATTCCAGATCACTTCTTGATTTTAAGGGGAGCAAAGGAATCAGTTTGCAGTAGCTCATGTTGGAAAGTTTTTAACCCTAAAGCAAATTTTTTCATATGCCATTTGGTGATGATGTCAGATATTACTTCCCAGGGGTAACACATTTCTCCTTATGTATAGCCCACAGCTGTTAGAGCTTAGCAGTTAGTTTTCAGCAAAGAATTCTTGTCTAGCCCTTAAGTCTAGACTACCAACTTATGAGGTCATGAGAAACAACCTTCATTCCAGCTAATCACACAGCAAAAGAAGCAACCAAACAAAACTTGATCCGCCAATCATTTTGAAATTGCTATTTATGCTTTATGAAAATACATATCAGTGCTTGTTAACCTTTCTTTTAACGTATTTTTTAAATTAATATAAAACACCATGGAGGTTGTGGAGTTCTAGTTAGCAGTACAGTAATTCTACATGATCATAGCTCTTTCTAGTAGTTAAGGTAAACAAGGAATGGCCTTGCCAATATTCAATAGAAAACTGACAAACCTTTAAACTGAAAATTATTGTGAGTACAAAATTGAATCCAATACTGAATTAACTTGGGAATGTTAAGCAAGGTGATTCCAAATGATATGCACTGGATACATAGTATTAACATACAGATACCACAGATTTTTCACTGTTGGAGAGAAAAATATATTTTAAAGAAAAAAACCCAGACTATTTAATAGATAACAACAGAATCAAAGTCTTTAAAACAAAAAATAAAGCCACATCTTTGGAAATGTAAAGGAACCATAATACAGGAGTTAGTGTTACATTCAGCTCATACTCAGAATAATGTTATTGTTTTAGCTTTTTTCTTTTTACTTTTCAATTACCTTGCATTGTCAAATTGAATTCAATACATGCAGAATTTATTTAAATCATGTGTCTTTTATATCAGGCCACAAAAACCCTAAAGAAACATTTCTTAAAGAAGTGGGCCTTTTTGCCCCTAGGAAGCTCAAAATCTTGGGTTGCTAATAACATTCTTTTGAGATCAATTTGCTGTTTATCACAAGAAAGGGTATTTCTGGGACCACAAATTTTGTACAGCCAACGAACTGCTTAGTATTATAATTGATAAACTGAGACATAATCAATTCATCCAGTTACACTATCTTGGACAACTGTTGAAATAAGGTTGTTATGCTTAAAGGCCTGCATTTCTTAATATTTTTGTAGTTTGGGACACTCTTGCAGATATTTTCTTTAGCTTTTTTTTCAAACATTGAAAATTACTATTCCAGCTCAGTGGAAATGTGAATGCAAGCTTTGAACAGTGAGAAATAAAGTAAAAGAGCTTCATAAAAGTCTTTGGCCTGCTCACAAGAAGGCCTCTGGCATAACAACTGGCAGAGCCTACGCTAACAAACAGGTTTGGAGATGTGGTATGGACCGGAGGACCTCATATATTCTAAAGCAAAAACATATGTTGCTTTATTAGAGCAAGACATACCGTATATCTTCTGGATGCCCTGTAAATCATCATTAGGTAGTTTGAAGTTGTCAGTTTCCATATACTGATAAAATGGAGCCATGATTGCAGTGGGATCATTAGAGTGCTCCAAGCCCAGAGCATGTCCCAGTTCATGTACTGCAACTAGAAACAGATCATTCCCTATGAAAAGAAGAAACGGAAAAAAGACCTTTGAAACCATAAGCATAGTAAAAGAAATAACACAAGTAGAGGGCTCTACATTTGAAAGACAATTTCACTGAATTTGAATTTAAAAGGGTAATGCTTAATAATTAACCGTAAGTATAATGTGGTAGCAAAGGCAACTTCCCCTTCTTTTAAACAAGGAAACCATTATTGTTATAATAATGATACTCTTACAGCACCATAAGCATCATCTTTTTTAATTGGTGTGCATGGTTAGTGTATGGTTCAAGTTTCATACCTCCTATCTAGGCCTGTGTGCAGTTTCTGACTTGAAGTTGATGTTGCAGTTAACCAGACTAAAAGTGCTTGCATCAAGACGTAGTTCCAAAAAGGAAATATCCTTGCTGTGTGTGGTAAACTTCACACACTGAGGACTACCTATTTAGGACAAACCCCACAGGGAACTTAATTATCCAAGTGCTTGTAGTCAGACCCCTGCTAATTGTTTGCAGGTGTTGTCCATTTCTGAATCACCATAACTGAAATTCTCATGAGGAAAATCTGTGTGTTGTGCTATCCTCAAAATAGGACACCTTTATTTATTTCATTGTGTAATTCCATTGTAAGTGTAGGTGTTTATTAAAGTATTAGAACTTTTTTTTATTTTTGCAGGTCTAAAAAATAAAATACTGCACTCATGTAATAGACTGATTTAACTTTTTTGTTATTCCCTTCTAAAAATCATATTTTCATTTTTTATTACAGGGTATTAGACACAAGTAGATGTTTTGGCAGTAGAATTATGGCTCTCTGTGAAGCAAAACCAAATCAAAGCAAATGGGATTATTTCTATAAAAATTTCAGAGCTGGACCCCTATGGTATTAATTTTGCCTATTTTTATTCATCTAAGACTTAGTTCAGCACATGGTTCCATGACTCTTTTGTACAAATTCTGTCTGTAGTCAGCCATGAGACATTGGAAAAACGTTTTACATCAGGAGAAAGATTCTGGTCACTTGGAGAGGGTCACATCCAGGATATTGCTCATTTTCACCAGCTAAGGATGAGGATAATCATCCTTCAGAAGTGTGTTCCTGTTGCACTGACAAGATAAGTATTCTAGATCAGCAGCTTACGCTGAGCATCTAACTTAGATTGCTGGAGTCAAGTGAAACAGGTGCTACCTATAGTAGGTAGTCCCTTGTTGAAAGAGCAGTATATATAATGAAAGGCCTATACTGTGGCTTAATATACAGAGGTACATTGGAACAGGAAAATGCTTGACATAAACTCTCATCCTATATTCTGTAAATTCTTTGGTGGTAAACATCTATTTTTCACTGCTGGCACCTGATCTGGAATTCTATGTACTGTTATATTAATAGTAATAATATTAAAAAGTTGAACTTAGCAAAAAAATTTAGACACGCATATACATATATATTTACAGAACTTTGAGGACACAGTTGAAAACATAGTAATTTTTCAAGTATTTTCTCTTGTTGACACAAAGAAATAAACTTTCTCCCAAGTACATATGAAAGGGGAAGCACTTAACTGTAGATGTCTTCATGATGTTATGGAGCCATGCTGATGTTTGTAAAATACATGTTTTATTGAAAACATGGAAACAGTCACAACTAAAATGATGTGCTTAGTTGCCACAGTCTTTCCATGTCTTTCTGATTCTTAATCCAGAAACATGAAAACTAAATGCTCTTACTTTTTTATTCAGTATAACTGTGCAGAAAAATTATGCTTTTCAAAAATTAATGTGAAATAATGTGCTTTCAGAAATGAGAAGAGTTTATCCTATCATTTATAATTATGTGTTTTCCAGATGAAATATTTTCATGAAAATATTTTTCCTGGGATACAGTTCTTTTTATCGTAAAGCAGATTCTCAATGTGCTGTTTTAACAGGTTTGATAAGCTTGACTTCCTGGTGATGAATGCTTCTGATATCTGAATCTGCCCTTCCATATGCAAGTTAAAGCTGATCTTGACATTATCTCATATGTATAAACCACAGCTTCTGTAGCTAACCACAGCATTGAAAATGGTGCACAGGACCAACTCTGTAAAGATTTTCATTTTGAACTTGTAAGGGAATAATTAATATAATTTTAAAAAACGATAGGCTTAAGATGGAAAGACATGAAAGAAGATGTTACTCTAGTATAACTATTGTACTGTGACATGTCTCACATTATTTTTCAATTATTTTCTGCATTTTATGAAAGTTAGAGTTCTAACCTAGGTTCAGTAGATTGATATATTTCTTTGTCTGGCATTAACTTATATATTAAAGATGCAATTTTCTTTTGCTTTTCAGACCTTGTGAAAGGCAAATTTTCCTCCTAGATTTGTGCTTCCTACATAATAATTAAGAATATTAACCAGTCTAGGTCCTACATTAATAACCGTACTAGTAAGCTGGCTACAGTATTTACTGACACATTTTAAAATAGTTTTACATTAATAGCATTTATTTCTACCACTCTTATTAGAGTAGTACATATCAGGAGACCAAAGAGTGTTTTACGTGTGGTATTCAACCTCTGCTGTCTGAGGTAGGAGGTCTGGGAAGCGAACTTGTTACAATTTCTAAAATTTCAGGAAACCACAGTTGATAAATAGTCTTGGAAGAGTCTACTGCTTCTCTCTATTTGTTCCAGTTATGAAATGCATGAAGAATCAATACATCATTTGGTTACCAGTCCTCACTGAGTCCCCATAAAGATCTCCAGGAATTTCCATATTTCGTTCCATGTTGACCTGGAAGGGGTGTGAATTACATAGTAACAGGGAAATAAATATAACACACTGTCATCTTCTGGCACAACTTCTTTCTGGGATCACAGATAATGAGCATATGGTAGATCATTTCCAAAGTAGTACTTCTAAGTGACAGTGGGACTATGTCAAAGAACAGATATTATGCGGGGGGTGGCTGTTTCTTAGTACGTCTTCCTTCCTTTGTCTTTTGGATATGAGTGATTATTCAAAAAACAAAACTAACTAAATAAATAAATAAAGATATTCAGCATCTGACTGCCCCTCTGGACTTAGTCAAAGCCCAAGTCTGAAAGGGAAAATGTATAACTATGAAAATTTCCACCTCCTGCAATGCAACTTGTAGCCATCAGGGGAGCTATTAAATGTGGTAAAGACAGCAGGCTTCGGAGCAAATGAATAAGGGTTGAAGGGAGAAGGTCACAGGAAAGAGCTGGGAGAATAATATTCTTGCCTGGGGTGACAGTAATTTAACAGGGAACATATTTTCTACTTGTAGTCAAATAGCCCCATTATTCATAACAATTTCCATCAAGAGTCATGATTGTCTCCAGGGCATCCTGAATTTAAACTGACCCAAATAACTTAGTACAGTTGAAACTGAAGTTTAAAAGAGTTCAAGATGTGTTGTCCGAGACCAGCACAGGTAGGACTTACTACTGCCTTAGCTTCTACCTTTTTTCCTTTGCAGATGATTAGATTTCTCCAATTAGGCAACAATTACTCGGTCCCTCTTTGCTTTCAGGAGCAGACTTGCCTTTAGCATCTCAGTGTTACTGTAACTAGCTACTGAGAGTGCACAAGGATAACCCTGAGTGCTTGCTCTTTCTCTCCAAGCTGCACAGAAGTGTACTTGTGACTGCAAGACTGATAATAGGGCAACTTCAGTTCCTTGGCCAGTGATCAGAGTAAGATGAAGGAGTGTAAAGGCAAGTGAACATTCATAACAGCTCAGGCTAGCTTTTTTATCATACTGATATTGGATATTTTTAAAGTATTTTCAGTCCCCGCCACTGAAGGAGAGTATCCCAAATGATTCTATATTTCACTACACATTACCAAAGTAGAAACATATATTTCTGTCCAGTTGGCAAAATGAAGCACCATCATAAAACTTTAACAACTCATAAATTACAGAGTTAAACTATGCATGACTATAATGACTTTAAAAGTTGCCACTGCAGGATATACAATGGTGAATATTCATTGTGATAGTCTCAGTTACGCCTTGTTATATTTATCTATAGAGTAGTGGAGAAATACTGGAAAATACATTTTCAAGTCCAAAACTTGTGCATCTCTGTTCTTGTGTTCTCCATTAGTATGGAGATTTGGAATAGCTGGATAGATGGATATAAGCTCAAAAAGATTGTGATTGTTTTTCTTATTTTATTTCAAGTTTGATTTCACAAGGAAAAAAAAATGAAACTGTGCATAAAGAACTAAGACAAAATGATTATTTTTATACTGACACTTTTCTCTGAGGCTATAAACTATTTTAGGCACTAAATCTGCCTGACTTTACAATCACTGGCCAAACTCCAGAATATAAATAGGTCTTAATATATCAAATATTCAACAGCCAGTACTGTGGAGCATGGTGTATAGGGAAGCCTTTTCCTGTAGCTAATATACACACTGTTTTTCACGTCTACAGATAAACAAAGCTAATACGTTTGTCCACAGCAAGCTATTAAGAAACCTGGTTCTGAAGATATTTTCCTGTTTTAAATGGTATGTGAGCTTAATTTATAAAAGCAATACCCTAATGGTTTAGCAGGCTTTTGATTCATCACTTGGCCATCTTTTTAATGCAGCACTAAATGACACCTCAGGGCACGTCACTTGGTTCTTCTCCTTTACATATGACAGCAACTGCTACAATACATTGTGAGCTCAAGAATTGTCCATCACTTAAATGCCATGTGACCTCAAATTTGAAGACTTTTCCCAGAGAAAAACAAAAAAACCCTAGAAACTGAATTTTAAATGGAAAACTGGAAAGCTAAAAGAAAATGTTTTATATATGGGCATACACTGTTTCTTCCAAAGATTATTCTATTTTGTTGTTCATGTGAGCAGATAGATGATTTCAGATTAAATCCGTATAAATCTGAAATGTAAATCTGTACAAGACTTCTATTACAGCCCTATTATCAACAAGACAGTACCTCAAAGTCAGGCTTACAGTTCATCAGAAAATATTACACAAATGCTACCCATGAACTTGTGTCTGATGTATTTAGAATTTGCATTTTCATTATTCTGTTCATTTTTACCATTGAATCATCAAACCAATGCTGCTAATCACAACTGGCTGAAATGCTGCAAACTTTAGAGTAAGATTCTTAGTCTACAGGGGGCGCGGGGGAGAAAAAAAAGGGAAGAAGTTTTATTTCTTTGTTATTATTATTCTTCCCAGAGGGGAAAGAATTTTGAACATACTATTTCAACAGTCAGTGATAAAAGAAGATTCTTTCTCTCTCTCACCTTATTGCAATACAGTGGAATTGAGCATATGCATTATGTATGCACTTACATAAGCACCATATATGCAGATAGATATATTTTATACAGAAGTATACATGAACCTAAATATAAATCACAGGCATACTCTTACCCAAATAAAGACTTTTCCAGTTTAAGAAATTACATACAGTTTCTTGACATTATCTCAAACTTCTGCCATTGGCACTGAAATTTGGTAGCTTGGTGGTTATTTTGAAAAGAATGTTATTCTAAAAGGTGTAGCTGAGATGGTACAGTAGCTTTGAAAAAATTAAGAGCAAAACTAAAGTTTTGTGGTTTTAAATGTATATATATTTATATTTAAATATATATATATAAATCTATAGTATACCAATATTCCATATGAACCTAGTGTGTCTATTTTGTACACACTATATTTTAATCATTTTTCAGTAACCTATCCATACATTTAGCCATTTTTCCAATGTGACAAAACAGAAGGACACAAAAATGTTTCTTTCACTCTATTATTACATACAAAAACATATACACTAAAATCTTTGTAAGCTGAGTTACCAATATATATATTTGCAGACAGAAGGGGAGGTACAAGCAGTTTGTTATATACAAAGTGTGTACTAATTACTCTGTGTATAATTTCATGCAATTTATACATGTGTATATATTTGAAAAACTATTCTATTTTTAAAAAGATCAAAACATTAGTATGAAATGTAAACTTGCTTGCTTGAAATTTGACAAGGGGATATTCCTATAAATCAAGACTGTCTTCAGATGATCCAGTGATTGCTGATGAGGTATGATAAAGACATGAGTTCAGAAGTTTGTATGTCCTTCCTGGCAGCATTCTACTGTTTCTGCCTATTGTGGGCATAATTTAGAAGTCAGGAGCCCGATAAACAACGTATTTGAAAGGAGCCCATATTCTTTTATAATACAGATCAGCCTGTACTTTAGAGGGCAAGAACATGCAAAACATAGCAATTTCTGCCTTACTACTAAGAATTATTACCAAGCATTCTATAACCTTCTAGTAAATAGCTTGAAATGGGTGGAATGAATTAGTTAATGTATTCTTAATGTTCTTTCTATAAAAGCATGAATGTAAGGATATTTCCATTTTGTTTCTCACAGTTTCAATCGCTAGTACTGAAAAATTTTGCAAACTATTCTGACTAGTGAATCAATACCAACTTCTCCAAAGAATGAGAAGTGAAGCAACTAGAGGTCATCCAGGGGGAGGTAAAGAAGACATGAAGGCTTGCTGCTTCCCAGAAATGTGTAAATATGATGGTATGTGTTTCTTCTGCAAATATAATGCTTATGGCTTCATTTCATGCTTTGAGGAAACCCTGCTGTGACAGTGAACCTAACAAACTAAGAAAAACTGCATTTATGAATCACTGGTTCCTGGGATTAACTTCATCATTCAGGTCGGCTATTGAACTTGTATACTACTCTCAAATGGCATTCTCATTCTATTAGGAATAAAGTAATATCTATTAACAGACTGAAAAGTTTTATTTTGGGTGGTTTTATGGTCATCTTTAGGTAATGACTATTTAAAATGAATTAGATTAAAATTATAATGGAATTTTGCATTTTTCTAGAAGAGATCTTCATAAATTGATTTCTCTCAGCAAGCTCACACTGGTAAAATCATTTGAAAATACAATGGTCATTGTCATAACATTACAAATGACCAGGTTGCTAAATAACATTTACGCTGGTTTTCCAGTAGTCTCAACACAATTACAAATGCTGCAAATACTGTAGCAGCCTTATCTATTTATACTCTTTCCCATCTTCTCTGTTTCTGTTTTTAGTTGTTGCTGTGGGAACAATAAGCTGGAGAAGTATTTAAAACTCTTTTGCAAAGGCTGTGAGAATGAGCACATGCTGGGATTGAAGATTTGGATATGTGCATCACAACGGCATGTATCACACAATTTTCAGCTATCCTCCATGGTCCTGTCCCTAAGGGTCATTCATGTGAAGGGAATGGACATCTTCCTACCACACTCGAGTGCAGTGTGGGTGAGAATAAATGTCAAAGTCTCTAATTGTGCATGAGTTCCTATTAAAATCAAATCCTTGCCTTTGACAAAAACAAATGTAGGTTTCATCTCTAAGCCACTCAGCTAAAATGCTGGCATGTTAACACTGTGACTGCTTTTGCCATCTTTTTTTTTCTCTTCATTTTCCCTAAAGTCCTGTGTGTCCTACTATAAACAAATATGTGTAATTACTAGGAGGAAGGTCAAAGTCATGCTGCCAATATTCACAATAGATGTAACTTGTCATGGGGCAAAAATCTGAAAGGGTCTTACAGATCACTGAAATCCCCACAATAAAATGTACATAAAATTTAATTTACGTGCAAATCTTGTGTTAGCTTTCTGCAGAGATAAATTTTTACCCTGTGTCAGTTAAACTACTAAGAGTAATTATAATATTCTCTAAATTAACACACATTAAAGCCATCAAAACCAGGTTATTATTCTTAACCTATCATTGTATCTACTTAACATGTACATGTGACTTCAAGCTTTTTCAAAGAGAAAAGAGACATTGTGTTGTATATGTATTTGGTAATTTTATAAGAACAGTTCTTTGTTCACTGTTATTTCCCTTGCTTAACTCCTACTAGAAAAAAAAAAAGTCAAGCTAAAATTGTCTATGGGTTTCTTCAGTTTTTGGGGTTTTGTTTTTCTCCCCCCTTGGACTGGTGGCAACAGAAGTGGGAATTTTGAATCTTAATTGGCAAAGTGTTTAGGAAAAATAAAAAACATCATTTAAAGTTCTCTGATGTGAAAAACAGATATGCTTTCTAAGAAGTCTGCAGACTTCAAAGGGAGACCTGATCCAAGTGTGTACTATATTCTAAATTGAGACAACTTCAAACTGAAGGTAATATATGTGGAGAAAGTGACAGAAAGACAAATTTGCTACCTTGATTTTTACTTTGTTAAAATTTACTCGTATGAAACACTCTGATTATTGGATAATCTGCTCCTATCAGTGGGTATATCCATGTAGCTGTTTATTTCATTCTAGCTAGATGAACCACTGTAAACCTCTTTAGCACTAAGAGAATACTGTTAGTTTGGCACTAGTAACTCTTAGCACTTGTTGGCATGGGGATGCCTCAGCACCCACCGTGGAGGGGCAGCTTCCAGGATGAATGATTGCAGAGGGCAGTCCAAAGGATGCTGGTGAGGCCAAGACAGTTAGGCATCCAAGCCATGTTCCTGGGCCTCCTGGCCTATGCAAGAGGATGTTTAGAGAGGAAGACAAAGGCAGAAATTAGCTGCCCCTGCCAAAGTGCAGGAGAGCTTGGACATAGAAATGTTAGCCAGGGCAAAGGTCAATCCTGGAACACTTTCCCTTCTGTGAGTTAAGAGCTCAGCAGGACCCCAGCCTGGGAGGACAGCTGCTGGCACAGGCAGGGAAAAGGGACAATGTCAGAAGTCCCATCTCTGATGGCTCTCAGACCAGAGCTCCCCACTGGAAAGCAGGGAGCTGAGTGCAGAGCTGCTGGGGGAACCTGCTCCCACAGCTGCTCTACCACAGCCCACACTCAGGAAGATCCAGGATCGTTATATCTCCATCCCTTCCAGCTATGACAGTCAACCCTGACAGTAACACAAGTGATCATTAAAACCACCGACCAGCTAAGGAGTGTCTGTTGGTATATATGCAGTTGCTAACTCTTCCTGAAGCTCAGGCATTCGTATTTGTATTGTTTCTGCTAGTACTGCTAGCAGGAGTACAGCTAGCAACATTAATCCTATGTCACTACCATATCTTCAGTTTCCTGAATACTCAGTGATAATCCAATTTCCTCATACTTAACATTGTATTGACTCCTACACTGCATCATAAGAAAGGAGGTATGTACAATTCTTAGGCAAACGAAAAGTATGTTTACATATTACCATATTAGCACTGTGCATTCAAAATTTAAGTGGTGCAATCCATTTGTGAATTACCATATTTAGACCAATAGGAGAAAGGTTTTCCTGCAATACCGAGAAGGACAGGGGATAGCCTACACCAGTAATTACCTTTTTTGAGTGTAATACTGAACTGTCCCCAAAACAGGCATCTCTACCACTGAGACAGATTTCTTTGGACCCCAGTTGGTGCTGTTATTTGGAAGTACTTATCACTTCAATTCTCCTCTAATCTGAAATTGCACATGATTCAACACCACTGGTGGAAGTCATCTCGCTACAGAAAACTGAATTGCAAACATCTATACCTGCACCTTTCACAGACAGTGATGAGAAACAGGTATTTCAGGACATGACTCATCTAGTTTCTTTTAGACACCTAGTGCAGGATGCAACAAATCTTACCCAGGAAGGCAATATATCTCTCCTCTAACTCTGAAAGGACCCTATGAGATTTACTCAGATATAAACATCAACATGTGGTCAGATTAATTCCACCCACTCAAGTCTTCTGGCTTCTGACTTAGGTCTTTTCATTTAAGTCCGTGGCAAAACTTTAGTTATAAAAATACAGGATATGGACTTAAGTGATATATGTACAAGACCAGGAAGCATTCATCACTGACTTGAACTACAGACTTAAACGGGTCCACCACAACAAAACATTTTGCACAAAACAATATTGTTCTTTTAATTTATCTGGTCTTTCTAGTCTTTCGGTTTTCATCTTTTTTCTCAGCCTGATGTTTTTAGCTGTAGATGTTTCCAAATATTGGTGTTAGCTGCTCAGGAATTTTTGAAACCCAAGCGATTTAGGAAGGAGCCTAAGTATAGATTAAAATATTTTGGCCTCAAGAACATATAATTTGACCATTCTGAAGTTAGCAATTGTCAAGCACAAATTACTCTCTAGGCTTGAAAACACAGATATTGTAAAAAATCTTTCATCAGTCACACAATATTCTTAAAAAAGTCATATATAATATTACCCTATATTTTAGGGATTTTTTACATTCTACTTTCGGAACAATAATCCATTCATTTTCTGCCTAATAGATAAATACATATGTAATTACTGTAAATATTTATCTCATTCTCTCAGGAAACTATGACAACATCCATAGTAATTGGCAACATGATTTTTCAGATTCTGTTTTCCCCTGGAAAGGCAGGGGAAAGGAGAGGGCATCACAATAATAATACTCTATGGAACATCTTTGGAAAAGTCAGATTTCCCACAGCTGCTGTCTTGGAGAAGAAGCCTCCATGAAGCGGTCCTAGCAGGAAACAGACTCAAAGATCTCTGGGTCACACAAGAGTTGGACTGCTAAGCCTGGTGCCTGCTTTAAAGCACAGAAATGTCACTTTCTACTTAAAGGGACAATCTGAGGATCATAGGTTGCTTCTCTTTCCTAAATTATTTTGACAAGCAGATTAGACTAAAAAGAAAAAAAATATAATTTCAAGCCATTCATTCCTTAGATGATTTTTAATTTGAGAATGATTTCAACTTAGTTCCAATAAAAAAAAAGTGATTTTCTCTTTTTTTAACCCAACATGTTTGAAAGTATGGCTTCTCACAAGCTCTCCACAGCAAGTTATCTTTCCAGAACCTGAAATTCAGAGTCTGGTGTGAAAGCTCACAGGTCATAAGGAAGTTTCTTTATTATTAACATTAGTTTTACTAGTATTATTTTTATATCCTCCCCCCCTCCAACTTTGTCATGTACAAGAATTATATGAAGCTCTCAGATTCAAGACTCAAACTTTAAATCTGCTAAGCTTCTTTCTAAGAGAAGGAAAGGTTAAAGCAGGAACTAGATTTATTTGTTGTGTGTGAGGTGCTACTTTTTCCCCCCCCCCCCTTGTCATTCCCACACAGTAACCATGTGTGAGGGGTTGTGGGGTCATGAAAATAATCATGAAGGGGCTGGCCCGCATTTTATGTATGAATTCATTCAAAATGCATCTTTTGCCTGGGAAAAAAAAAAAAAATAAAGCCTTCCCAATGATCTTTTCTACCATATTAGTGTGAAAAAAAAACAACCAAAAAACCAACAACCCCAACCAAACAAAACCATTCAAAACCATTGTTCATTTCTACTTACCAATGATTTTAACAAACGTTTTTCAACTAAATTTCCCCATGTTAACTCAGTACTCTTAATATACTGATACGAGCATCTGATCGAATGAATCTAGTTTGGGAAGATAAACTTATCTTCATTGTTGTGTAAAGAGTTGTTTGAGACAAAGACATCTTTAAAAAAATGGCAGGGTTTTTTTCTGTGAATGTAGGTGCTATCATTGCCAAAATTGTCTGCAAGGATCCATTCTGCCTTTCAGCTCAATGTTTCCTTGGCAGTGAAGTTGATGTAACAGAAAATGTGAACTTTCCTCATTTATTTCCACTCAAAGTCAGCCAGCTTTGTTTTAATACTTTTCATTAGCAGTTTAAGATAGGCTGGCTGCTTGCAAACTGAGGCAGATTGCAAATGCAGGCAGCTTGTTCTGCTGGTCCTGGTATGTGGGAAATAACCTCCAGTTGCAGTTTGAATGGATAACGGAGTTTGCAGCTTCTCTAACTACTCCATATAGGCTTGTTTTACCTACAGTGTGATAGAAGCAATATACAATTCAGTGACTCAGGTTACGCTGCCTTTTTTGGTTTATGACCTGCATCATGACCATCTTTGGCAACTGAGCTATAGTTTAAATATCACCTTGCTTCTATAGACACAAAAAGCACAATGTAAGATGTACGTATCCGTCTACATTTCCATTGTTTTAATTAAGAATATGAAAAAGTCCATCTTCTTGACATATTCCTCACCCTCTCTTTCTATTTGCATAATAGTGCACTTGGCAATTTTAGGCCAAGAAGGAAAGCTGGGAGCATGTTATTGCACTCTGATAGCCCCTGGGATGTGTTTAAAGTAGCCAGCTAAACACACATCTAGAACAAGGGACTGGATTCATCCACAAGACTGCTTTCACTGACTGCCAATGTTTAAAAGATTTCCTTTTTAATGACATGTAAATTAAGTGCTTTTCTCAAAGCTGAAAGGGTGCCACGTGAAAACAAAAAAAACAAACCTCCCCAAACTCAATAAAAATATGGTCATTACCTTGCCAACAGTTAATATTTTCCATCAGCTGGCTTCCAGCAATAAATGGGGTTTAGCTATCTGTATAGCCCTATGTCTGATGACAGTCCTTACAGACAGGGCTATTTATGGTTAATTTTTAAATCATTTTCCATCTTTTCAATAACTGAAAGGGACCTTTCTATTCTCAAGTGCAGCTTTGCATCCTATGATGATACATCGAAGGACACATTTTATGCAGCAGACACTGAATGTTTCAGAGTTACCATTAGATGTAAGATGTGGGGTAAGAACACGGAACAGGAGGGCACATGGACACCAAGCAAGTATAATGTATGGTAGGTTTGGGAAGTTTGAGGACAGGTTACCCTGTGAAGTTCTATCACAACTTTCATTTACTTACAGGGAAAGCCTGGTTTGCTTTTTAAATACTGAAAGCCTTGTGGTTTAGCAATAGAAAGTATTATCTGTGTTAGTTGACTCCTGAATTAAATTTCAGGGGGAATGGTGAAATGAAAAGAATCAACCATTACTCCATTTGTATGATGCTTGCAAAGTTCTTTTAAATATTATCCTGGCATCTTCATCATTGTGTTATGTTATACATGTAATAGTGGGGTTTTGCCATCTTTTATAATATTGATAATTCTCATTTTGCACTCAAATAAATTCAGTTTAAATAGAAGTTGTGCTTTCTTAACCTCACAACTGCATATGAACAAAGCTGTAACTCAATGGGCTAGGTTTTTTTATCCTGGAAACAAGATATGACAAAGGTCCATAAAAGTATGAATGGCACAGATAAAATGATTAGGAAATTATTTCCTTACAGTATGACCACCAGTCTACCTAAAGTGAATTTATCAATGGCAGGTTCAAAATTCAGAAAAAGGTAGTTTTTCCCATCTGCTTAAACTATAGAACACATTGCCACAGGATGTTGTGGATACCACATGCTTACATGAGTTCAAAAAGAGATTACACCAATTCATTAAAGGAAATCCCTCAAAGGCTATTAAACATAAAAATATGGCCTGTGGCTCTGAAATTCAATGAGCCACAGATTGCTGGAAGCTAAGAGGGAATATGCTGGGTTTTGTTGCCATATGCTTGCCCTGCCTTTATTCTCTTCCCTAGGTATCTGTTAATAACCATAAGTAGAGATAGGATATTTTGTAGGATAACCTTTGATCTAAACCCATGTTGGCAATTCTGTGTTTAAAAGTATATACACAAGTGTAATGCAATACAAATTCAAAGAAGATATTAATGTTTTACAAATTTATCCTTGTACAGAACTGGAAAACAAGTATGTGACAAATGCAAAGTCACACTTTGGTTACAGATCAAATTTGATACTGACAACACCTTATTAAAAATAAATAATCAATTAAGAGCACTATGCTTTATGAAATTAAAGTACTGGTAATATTGTAATACAGAGCTTCCTTTAGTCTGAAATGCTTGGCTTTCTAAACCATAGCATATGACGTGAGTACAGTTGGAGACACAGAGCTCCCTTAGGAGACTTAGTATTCACAACTCCATTGGTTCATATTTCCAGCAGCATATATTTCCTGTACTGTGTCAACCACACTGGCAGCCAAAAGAAATTTACTACAAGTTGATCTATGCTGTTCAGAGATCAGGATTTTCATAAATTTTTCTTGGCTGCCAACACAGTGCCCACAGCAGAATCTTATGCACTAACCAGAGTCCAAGAACATTACACTAGATGCTGTATTTTCATCAGGTCCAAGAAGCTTTTACTTGGCAATCTACAAACAAAATGGTACAAAGTGACAGGTTTGGTATTTTTCTTTTTATTGTTTGCAAAACTTGAATCAATTTTTGAATGCTGGAGAGTTAACAAAAAATTGCTGAATTCTTAGTGTTTCGGTTTTGTTTTCCTGAAAACAAGAGCTTCATGTATGTACAACTTAGAAATATTCCATATGAATGTAAACATTCTGTGGTAATATTCTCCTTACATTAAAATGTAACTGTACAGTAATGTATTAGTTCTATAATGGAGTTTCATTTGCTGTTACTTGTATATTCTTTGATGAAAGAACTGGTTTCTACAGAATATCAGTATGGTACAGTAGATGCCTTGGTGAATTTGTTACAGAGGTAAAAAATCAAGCGTTCTACTTTGATTTTTATTTCTCTTGCAGATATGAATAAGAAGATAAAAGTATCAAACTACCATTACTGATCTACTGTGTTTATCTAAGGAGAGCCTAAACATAGTTTTTGCCGAATATTTTCTCCCACTGGAACACAAAGTTCTATGGTCAGATTTCAGCCAGTAATTGGTACATTAAGCATCAAGTCTAATGTGCTTGAAATCTAAGCTCCCAAGAAATCCTTGTTTTCCCCAGGAGCTACTTCTAAATCTTGCGCTGTTTTAAAAAGCTGCACTTGTGTAAGTAGGTCAATCTTAAATTAATCTAGTTAAAAGTAGTGCACTCTCCGTTCAAACTGGTTTAACACTCCCTTAAATAGGCTTAGATGCATTCAGTAATTTCCCAGAAAAAAATAACTGCCTTAAAGAAGGTTTAAACTAACTTAAGTGCATGTAGCCAGGCAAATGAAAATCAATTTTGATAAACTAATGCAATTTTTTAAATACAGGCAAGAGTTTATGCCTTAAGTTAGAGACATTTACCTTCTGACAGATAGTAAAATGTGTTCATACACTCTTAGGTGAAGAAAGGAAATATATAAATCAAGAAGCCATAAAATATAAGATATATATTAGTAATGGCTTTTGCTCTCTATTAGAACATAGTGTACACATCTTCATCCATGATGGCCCTTTCTCTTAATGTCTTCCTTTCAGCGCTCTCTGCCATAATTTTTAGGATTTTATCTGAGAGCTTTCCTATATTTAATAGGAATTATGTTTCTAATAAATCACACAATAAATCCAGGGAAAAGAGATTGTTGGAAAATATGTAAGGCAATAGTGAGGAAGAAGAACAGATACGTATCAGTCATTATTCACAACTGGTAGGATTATTCTGTGTTTCATTCAGTGTGCAGGTAGCAGCGACCATTAACTGCAAAATTCATCACAGTCCTTTCTTTCTTTCCATGCCACTATCTGCCAAAATGAAACTTCTGAGCAGCCACTAGTTAAGGAACCTAGCTTTGATGGGCTGGGGCTGCCAGGGAATATCCAAATGTTACACAAACTTGATCCATGAAATGGCCCTTGGGGTTTGCAAGCAGAACTAGTCAACATACACAAATTTCTAAAGATGAGACCAGCTTTCTCTGAAGTCACTTTTCAGAAGACTGTTTTCAGACTCATCATCTGCCCCTTTCTTGGGTCTTACTTCAGAAGTGGTGAAGGGTCTGAAATTCATTTAGCTTTTGAATCTGTCTACTTTTAAATTACTGAGAAAACCACAAACTAAACTGAGAATAGTTCTTGTCCTTTCCAAGTTTTTACAAGGGATTCCTCAAAAGAACCCAAGCCAAACAAACAAAAAACCAAACAAGCAAATTCCACGTCCCCTCCAAAATACAGCAGCTAATGACCGTACAACATATATAGTTAATCACTTCAGAAGCATCCCCCTCTGTGTAGAAGGCATTTAGCAGCTCTTAGATCAAATGTTGCCTCCTCTCTTTCTTGAAGTTCAGTTATGGGAACCTTCAGTCATAGGAATGAGGCAATTAAAGAAAATCTAGTGAGTGCTGTATATAATATATGTCTTGATTTCTTTCTAATTTGCATTTTCTGAACTGCACACAGGAAAACTGGCCTACTGAAATTTTTATGGTTTTATCACCGTATGCTATTAACAAAGAAGAGCTGCAAGGTAAGCCCTATTCCTAATTGTGTCATTGCAGAAATACAGCTTCCATTTTTTCCAGTAGCAAACATCTATGCTTAGCAGACATTGACAGCTTTCAAAAGAATCTTGCTCAAAGTTAGAACAAAATAGGGAGAATATAAGCAGAAACAAATAATTCCTGGTCTTTTGATAGGGAAAGCATCTTATCTATAAGACCTTGTGAATGTGTTTGGCTCATCATGCTGCAGCACTTGGAGGATAGGGTAGGAGGAGACTTCAGGCTCTGAGGCATAACAACTCCATAATGAAGCAGATCTTCCAGAAATCTAGAACACTACTTGTTCTACTAGAATCTGACACTTCAACCACTAATATTGCAGGGCATCAAAAAATGTCAATGCTGCAGATTTAATAATGGACAGGTTAAGATAATATGTGGGAAAGCCTTGTTAAGGCTAATAAGAACACCATTTTCAGTTTCGGTACAGGAAGACAGGTCATAGGATAAGACTTTTCTGCTAGCTACTAGAAAATCTACTGCAGAGACAGTCCCTACCACTGCTGCTCCCTGGCAGTGATTCTGAATTTCATCACTGTGATTTGAAATATTGCAATTGAAAAATATACTTTGAAAAATATTTTTGCTGAGGATTTTGACAATAAAGTATCTCCAAAATATTGTCACTCTTAGCAAGAAGTCATTGTCCTTTTCTGGATTTAAATATATTATTCATTGACCATAAATTTTTCATTCAAACAATGAGGTGATACATACCACCTAAATGGATTGGAGTCATGGGAACAATGAGTAGCCTCAAGACTGGTATATTAAGATTTCTTTTTCATTTTTTTTCTCCACTTTTCTTCCTTTCCAGCACTTAAGTTCAGAAGGAAATAAGGATTTAAAGTTTTTCTTAAAAAGTGCTGATTTTTCAGATAGCTACTTATGTAACTTGATTTTCATCTGTTTATCTCTTTACATCTTCAAGTGTACATATTGTTAAAGATTTTCTTGTGATATTCCTATCCTTTCTGATCTGCTATTCTTGAAGAGTGTTTCACCTTCAATATTTGTTTCCTCTACCCTCTACTTCTACCACAGTATAATAACCTGAGTTTTAACTGAGACCGCCTAGGACCACAAGGTACTTCATAAGAGGTAATGAAGAAACCATCCTGTCCCAAATAATTTACAAACCTAAGGTCCTCATCTCACACTGAAGCCTGGACAGGCATAAAAGAAATGGGATCTACTACAGGTGAAAAGGCCTACTCCCACAGAACAACTTGGAAAGTAGATATCCTAAAAGAACAAGTGGAACATGAAGGCTGGCTGGAGGAAGGCTATGGTCCAATGCATACAAACACTTTGTCCAAAGTATTGGAAGGCTACCATTTCCTCACCTTGCAAAAAAACTCAAACAACTTTTATCTTCTAGTACAGTCCTCCTTCCCTAGCAAAAGAAATTCTGTCTTTGTTTCCATTGCTCCCCTGTGATGGCAAGTTTCTTGTCCTTTCTGGCCAATACTTCTGGCATCACCTGCAGCACTATGGAAGGAAACGGGGAGAAAAGACCTCTACAGCTCAGCTGCAGTTTAGGCTCCAGCTGTACTCTGCTTACATGTTATTATAAAAGCAAATAAACACATCATTTTAGAGAGCCTGCAAGTGTTAAATTGTAAGAAAGGAAGCTTTTTTCTTGAGTGAGACCCATTAGTCTTTGCTCCTACAAAGGCCTTATTCATTCTTCAGATTGAAGGAGAAGTCCAACCACAGATCTCTTCCCCATAACGTGATTGATAAGATAGCTCTGTGATCCACAAAAATATACCACTGAAGTGAGAACAAAATAAAGCAGCACTGCACTGGGGAGTTGTTATATTTCCATTGGAACTGTCCTTTCAGTATAGAACGTTATTTAAACCAAGTAAAACACAAGAAAATCAAGCTAACATGATAAGGAAAAAATCCCCAAAATCCACAAAACCAAAACCCAAACCTAAAGTGTGAAGACACTGCAATTTACTAGACAGGATAAATTACTGTGGGAATTAACTATACTCAGAATACTGAATTTGTATATGATTCCTTATTTGGAATGAAAACTATTTCCAAACAGACAACAGTTTATGAAAGTGTTCCAAGAAGTTGCTGTCTTTTCTGAGGTAAACACTATGCAAATTCTTTTCATTAGACAACATTACAAGGTGGAGAATGAGGCTAGTACTTTTCAAGAGGACCTTACATTTGCATTTTTGATGCTAAATAACAAAGTTGTTCATGTTTTCAAATAAATCTGAAATAATATAATAGGAATGTGAGAAAATCAGCCCTTTGAGACAAGAGTTAATTTTAAAATAACAATATATCAAATCTTTTCCCCCTTCTATTGGATTTTGAGTAACACTATATGAAGATGACTATTGACTATTGGAGCAACAAACCTGGAAAAAACAATGACACTCACCTGGGAAAAATTACTCATAGCTAAGATCATAAATATAACTTTCAGCCTCCTGCTTTTCAGTGCTCTAAGGCTGAGCTCAATATGATAGGGAGCCTAAGAGAGCTGTAAGTCCTTTCTTCCTGTCAATCCCAAATGGCATGCTTGTCTTCTTTTTCCACCCGAAATTTTTTTTCCAGTCACAAAAAAAAAATAAATCTGGATGTTCCTTCAGGATTCCTAGACATAAGCTAATGCAGTAAGATCATCAGCAGAACCTGGCCTACCCGATAACTGGAAGTCACGGATCAGACAAATAGACACTATGCATATACAGATCATCTGCACATATGTTGCTGTTTCTGGAGTTATAATGACATACAGTTTTTCTCTGGACAATAGCTATGACCTAAGATCCCTGGTTCATACCATCTCAACAATGAAACTAGGAGTTGCCAAAATTCTTCAGAAAACTTGTGATGGTAAGATACTTATTTTAATTATCATGCATTTTGCACAATTTTTCCAGTCATAAAAAATCCTCAGTTTTCCTCCTTGACTATTTCATTCTAACAGTAATATATCTTTCTCAAAAAAGTATATATGAGCACACCAAAAAACATAAGTTATTAAATTTACAGAATAATTTTCCAGTGATACCTACTAAACCTTCATGATACAGATAGCAAAACTTTTTTTATTATAAAAGTTAAATGTTCTAAGATACATAAAAGCATATTTTTAGTGATAGTATAATTTTATTTTCACTTGATTTTTTTCCTTCAAAATATCTTAAAATTCATTAATGCAATAAATAGCTTTTGAAAACTGCTCTACAAAACTCAACCACAAAAAGGCATATAAAGACATGAGTGCCCTTTTGCACGCTGAAAATTGTTCAGGTTAAAGGAGAAGGAGATAGCCAGAAGTTTGCAAACTTTCATACAGACTATAAGTATCTGTATGCAGAACTGCTCCAAAAGAGTTATTATGTTTTAAATTGACACTTGACTTCAATGTACACCACCTGTAGATTTTCCTGAGTGCTTGAAGTAATAGCCTCAAAACATTATGTGCAGTGTTGGTCTTCCACTGAGGCCCATACAACCATCTTAATTTAGCCTCACAGTGTTATGACTGACTATGTACGTGAACTGCACATACAGAAGATTGCCACTGTTGTTTCTTTGAGCTAAATTTGTGAAGAGGGCAAATACGAGCAGTGGAATACCACAGATTTTGCTCCAGTAAGAATCTAGGGCTTGTTCCACGGGAGATCAGCTTCTTGAACCCATTCTGCTGCTAAGGGCTTTCACAGTGCAGCACACTGCTCTTGCTTCACTGACTCTGGCACAACAGAAGTATTGCACCATTAGAACAGTCACAATGCCATATTTATATTAACTTTATTGCAAACTCCAGACTACAAATACTGCTACATAAAAAAAGCTCTGAATTTTGCTTGAAATATCTCAGGTGAGAAAGGGAAAGGAAAGGGATTAGATAAAGCCTCTCATTCACAAATTCAGTGTAACATTGAAATATATGAGTTCTGTGCTCCTTGTCACCTGTATCATCTTTTGTGTGCCAGAAACAACTTCTTTGTGCATCTGCGCATCCTGTTTTGTGCAGTTTGCTGAAGAGACTCTCTCAAACTCTATGTAACTGGCTTAGAGAGATCTACTAGGACAAATGGGGCTGCTTGCAACAAAAACCTGTCAAAGCATCAAACACAGAACATCTCTATACACAAACTCTTTTTTGATACTGTTGTGCACAGATGCTAGCTTTAAATTACATGTCATAGATAATGGCAGTAATATAGTCACATGAACTTGGAGCTCAGCAAGGGCCAGATTACAGTTCTGTGAAGAGTAACTTTAAAGAGTATTTTTAATCTTGATTTGGTAAATTTTTGTTTGACTGTGGAGAATATACAACTTAAGTAAATTGGAATTATTGTTGGAATTAACAATTCCAAAAGATGTTAAAAAGTTATTGGGAAACACTAACTCTGTTCTTGCAATGGCATTTTTAAGAGTTGACTTCAAATGCTGACACTGCAACACCATAAAGAAAAACTGAAGACTAGTTTTATGTACATTGGTATCCAATGTATTGGTGGCTAGTCTCAGTTATTCTTAACTTCTTTTATATCACTGCTAAAGAACATTCCACATTTTCCCTAAACCTAAATGAAATAAATATAGCAAACAATATAAAAATGAAAGTAGTTTATGTAAATGTTCAGCTGCACAATGTTTGAATGAACACAAAGTTTCCTGAATAGAATTCAATGTTTTTCAAGAGAAACACATTTTCATACTGTAACTTACATTTAGATAGAAAATTTTCTACCTCAGATTCTAATAGACCAATCAACTGAAGACTTTGCTAAAGTAGTGTGAACTTAGGAAAGAAATCTATGTGACTTTAAGGACAGGGAAGCATGGAAATAGTTCTGTTAGCTGAAAATGCATGCCATTTATATATTTTGTTTAAACTGAAATCTTCTCTTACCATCATGGTTGGGATTTCCCAAAGTCCATGGCTCATCTGAGTCAAAATGTGTGTCTCCCCCAATTCCTGGCCCAGGGAAATATGCATGAGCCAAAAATCCTCCCTCCCCATCAAAGGGAGAACTGTCTCCATGAAAACCTGATGCAAAAATGATTGTAATATCCACGTCCCTCTTGCCATTTTCTAGTTCAATATAAGGAACTTCTTCAAATGTTAGAGGAGTTACATTCTGCCACACATCAAAGGCACGGCGAATGGCTTTACGAGTTTCTGCATCACCTACTTTTGGAGTGACGTTCTTTATGCTGAAAGAAACAGAGAAAAGTTAAATAGATTAAATTTGACAGAGTGGTAAGTGACACTGCTTATATCCCTTTTCCCCTAATTTTTAAAAGCACTGTGCTTTTAACAAAAAGTGCTAGTCTGCCATCATATCCTTTAAGAAAGAATATTTTTAAAGAAGGTGGTGCAAAATTATTGTGTCAATCTGTGTAGCCCTTTATGCTAGAACTTAGCGCATGTTAACTAGGTTACTCTCAGCAGCACAAAAATCTTATTTTTAGAAGATTAAAAATATTTTAAAATGAAAAATTCTTAACAGTGGGATAACCACATTAATCAACCACTGACTGTTTACCTCCTGGACCACAATTAGAATCCATCACAGCTAAAGAACAGAATGCCGTTCCTGATCAAAAGAGAAATGTTTCCAGTTAAATGAAATTTTAACTTCTTAGTGAGTCTATTAACAATAGCAAAGCTCCATACTGTGACCACCAACCAGTATTCACAAAGACTTAAAAACAGTTCTGGTTGCATTTGTGACTGGATAGATAATTCCTTATCAGAAACAAAGCCCTTTTATTTCAACACAGGCTAAGACATCCTTTCATGATCTGATTACTTCTATAAATCTTGCATAAAACTGTAGAATGCCTCAGATAAATAATTTTATAGAAGACAATTATGTGCTAATTCAGAAATATAAATTCAAACAGAAATTTCAGTCTCCCACTACTTCTTCAAATTACACACATAAAAGAAAAGCAAAAGCCAATCACATTTAAGTTCAGAGTCACCATTACTAGTAAATTATAGTGGAATCATCTGTAAAAAATCAGCAACTTTTTTTTTTTATTTATTTAAGAAAAGAATGGCAATAATAAATTTCAGACCTATCCAATATCCTCCAGAGTTTTTACTCAATTCATATGGACAACAAAAACTCTGTTAGATTTTTGTCTGTTCTGAAACTGCTGCAATCAGATGCTCTTTGTTCATTTGACATATGCCTGAGTGAACGTCCAGCACAAATGTAAGAAATTACATAGTTCTAGAGTATATGTAAGATTTATGTAAGTTTACACAGCATGGCATGTTAATAGAGAACAAAAATATTTTCATGAATAAACCTGGAATGATTGATTTGTTCAGTGTATTAAATGTGCTTGATGACATATTTTAAGTTTATAGAAATGGAAATAAATCCTTCAAATCTAATTTTATAGATCTGACTTCACATATATAATACATTGTTCATAGGTTCATATAGAAAACATAAAGTTGCTGATTTTAATGTCCACGCAAAAATATTCTTGTATTGAGTCCAATAATGCTAGTCTAACCAAAGCGTTATTTCTTTTTAGGTAGTATGCATGTTCCAAAGGGATACAAAGCCAGATTAGAAGATTGTATACTGCAGAGAATCCACTGCTTCACTTGATATTTTGTTCCATAGATTATTTAACCAGTCATTACATACTTGTGCCTAATCTCCTATTTGTGTGGCTTGTAGCATTGGTCCTTGTTCTGCCTTTCTCTTTTGCACACATAAACTTTAAGAACATTTTTTCCCCAAAGAAAAGACATTTAAAAGACATTTCTGTACTGCAAACTCACTACCTTTTTGTTGTCTCTTTGAAATTGTTTCAAATCTTTAAATGTCTTATTATAAGAGGTTTTCTCCAGTCTATTAAATATTTTCTCTGATTTTTATTGAACTTACTTCAATTTTGCAGTGCATTTTTAAAACTGACTCTGTCACAACTATAGTACTGCAGTACTGACCTCACTGTCAAAGAGAAAAACTCCTCTAATCTGCAGGCATAGCCTTACTCTATATGATATAAATGTCATGTGATTCAAATTGCTTGGTGTGATGCCCTTTCTTCATAGTTATTTACTCATCAGTAATTGTATGATCAATTTTGTGTAGATTTTCAGGTGATTAAAAAAAATATTGGATGCACTAGACCAACTATCAGTCCCTGCAGAACCCCTCTCTGAAAGCTCCCTCCTTTGTGAATTACTTTTTGAATATGTTTTAGTTAGCAAGTTCATAAACTACTCATCCTGTGCCCTTTGAGAATGTACAGGATTTTACAACCAGAGTGTCATATGGCACTAAATTGAAACATCTCACAAAGGCCCACTTACACTGCTACTACCAAAAATTCGATAACAGTTAACCTGTTGCTATGCGAAGAATGCCACTTACAAACATGAATTTGCTCTTAGTCAGTCCTCCAGTGTGGTCACTAAATCACATGATTTGTCTCAAGCACAGTTCATTGAAGGATTAGAGCCTCTGTTATTTACTACATATAATGAATACAGCAAATGAATCAACAGGCTTTCATAGAAAATAGAGTATGTCTAGAAAACTGATATTTCGATGGAGGAAAAGTTCATCTGAAAGATACACTTGTGGGTTTTTTATAATTTTGTATTTAGGAACCTTAGTAATGGGTCAAAGTCACACTTTGGGGGTTCTAAACAGAGCAGAAGGACGGTGTTATACTGTTATATGGAATATGAGGAAATGGATCAAAAATATTAGAATTTTGTATTGGTGGTAATTTGATTAATTACATGGTCTAAAAGGGTTTGACTCACATTTTAAGCCTTATCACTTTACATGTTTTTGCTTTTTCAGTATATAGAATTAAGTTTTAGTCATTCATTACAAATGAAAAATTGAGCCATTTTGCTAGTTTCACACACATTAACTAGGGATGATTACCTATGATGGGAGGCCTTTTCCAGGAGAATCAGCCATCAAATTACTTTTGAAATAGCATCCTACACTGTCAAGAAGAAAGATTTTTCAAAGCATACATTCTGTATTAAAACAAGACAGATTTCTAGCTTCCAAAACAACTTTCTGGAAAGGGCAAGATTATATGGAAGATATAGCTTTTAAAAGAAATGAAATAAATCAGTAGTTATTTGAATATAAGAGTATTTCCAGAAAATGATTGTCCATTTTAATGTACTTATGCAAGCCATTTTAAATCCTAAAAGGAAAAATTCCAATACTGTGTCTAACACAAATGTTGATGCTGTCTAGCTGGGAACTTTGCTTAGAATAATGCACCAATGTTGACATATGAAATCCAGATTATTTTACAGTTCTTTCATGATGTTGATCATATAACCTCAAAGGGGAAGGACAGTAAGATCAGTCCAAACAGACAATGTATCAACTATCCAAGATTCTAGGACTCATCTCTTAAAAGTCTTCAGTTTAGACATGTCACTGCAATAGCCAATAAAGTCTTATATGAACCCTTTTCCTATTACATATGGCTCTTCATCTTAAACTGAGAAATCACTTGAAACAGCTGTAACTGTCACTGATAACAAAAAAAGAGGAACTGGGTATTTTACACTCCACGTATCCAGATAATGGAGCTCAAATAAAAATAAGTGGAGGACATGCCCACTCAGAACCACTCCTATCGCAAGGTGGCAGAATTGCAAGGCAAAAGCCATCACAATAAGAAAACGTTTCCTAAGTATTACTTTCCTAACCTCCAAGTCCAGTGTTCAGTTCACAGAAAAGATGTTCAATAGAGAGAGGGATCCAGGGCTGACCTTGACAAGATCAGCAGTGCAGCCTTATAAAGAGGCTGAAGAATATACTCACAATTCCTTCCAAAGGGAAACCATTTTAATAAGCAAAAGATGATCTGTAGATGAAACATTTACTTCAGTGTCATTGTTTACAAACTAGAAAACTGATGTTTTGTACAGGTTTTGAAGGCTGTTATATTTAGACAACCTGAGCTATGCATCAACCGAATACAGTGTTTTGTGGTTATTATTGCTGTTTGATACAAATATGGTTTTCAACCTGATAGTTGCTTTAGGTGTTACAACTTTTATATTCATGTCTTGCACAAGAAGAATAAGATTTCATCAGTGATATGCACATTTAACACTGATTTATTATTTCTACAGATGCCTGAAGAGTCTTGTTTTGGAGACTGTTGAATTCTAAAATTCAGAGTCCCATTGATTTCAGAAAAGCTTTGGGTTTTCCTTCCCCTCCTGCTCCTTCTCCCAAAATACCCTCAAAAAAATTATCCATGTTTCAGTGACACATTTTTGGCTGCAACAGCTTCAGGAACCTTGCAAGGCTGTCAGGATATACCTCACTTGGCTGTGTAAAATCAGTCATCTGAAATTTAAATACAGTACATTAAGTAACACATATTTGCCATTAAATTTCACTTTTTTCTTTTTCTTTCCTGTGCTGTCATTAGAACAGCTCGCTATATTTTTCACGTAAATTGCCATCATTCTGTATATAAAATCAACTCTTCTGACTCAAGCTAGACCCAAGAGGCAGTTCAGCAAAGGCTAGATAAAGCTCAAAACACATAAAGCTTATTCTTACAGCTTACCTTAGCAGTAATGGCCTCCACAAGAGTAGTAATAACTTAGTGACAGACTTCTTTATGGCCTGTAGACTTTTGATACTTCTATTCTCCACTGCATATAATAAATACTGGTTTTAAATTGGTTCTATGCTCATTTGTGCATTATATCCAGGGTACAAGATTAACAATATTTTACTACCCTGTTGTGCTGATTAGACTGGATACTAATGAGTGCTTTTAGAATTATCAGGTAATGATAATGATGCAAGATGATATTTTATTTCTTTAAGAACATAAAGATAACAACTAAATATAAATGAGGAATATTTCTACAGTCCCATTTCTCTCAAACATTCCAAGATTTTCTTGGAGCAAAGTCACAAATTGGAAAACCCATTCTAAAGAAAGAATGGACACAGAAGATAAAAGAGCAGGAAACCCAACTGATTTGGTAGGTAAAAAGATGTGGTCAGTAATCTGTTTGAAGCAAACCAATTATAGATCGGTAGTTGATATGAAACAGTTAAGATAAAATGAATTGAAACACAGCTTAAATTTGAATAACTTGTTGAAACTACCTTCTTATTGCCATTGCCTTAAATCAAGCCTAAACTGAAATAAGGCATTTCTATTTATCTATTTTTTTAATGCCACTGTTACTTTTCTTGAAATTAATAGATTACTTCTGGGCAAAGGTATATTTAATTTTGCTCCACCATTTCTCTAGAGATACTTTCCATCAAGTTGCTTCATTAATCTCTCACTGATGTGGGCTTTCTTAGATTCAACTTCTTTCCAGTCTCACTTTGCTAACTGTGTATCTATAACCTAAGAATGTTTCTATGAAAAGTGTGATCTCAGTTCATATAGCTCTTGCTCCAGATGGTTAAACCCAAGTCAGAACTATTGCTTTTGATATTCTTTTCCTGTGACCACATTAAATCAACCTACTGCTGCCACTTTGGAAAGAATTTGTAATTGTCTTGCCTCTTCAGTCTCATGGGTAATATTCTCCCCATAATTCATTAAAAGGAGATGAAAAGTGGCAAAGATGAGACTTCCAGGATACAAAATACTTGACAGATAAATACTTCTACAGGGAAGATGTTCTAAGTAATCTCATGTCATATTTTACTACCAAGTAATTTAAAATTAATAAAATGCAACATAAATATTTACAATTATAGAATATTAATATTAAAATATTTAATTGTTACAGCATTGCTGAAGTAGATAAGTATTAAATGAGTACTGATATTCTAAAATTTTCAAGTTTTATATGAAAAAGACACACTAACTACATATAGCGAAGAGCATTCTTTTGCTAATTACACTGCGGAAAATCATAACTAATTGTCTTAATTGATTGTTACGTAGGAATCCTCTCTCACAGCTACATTTATCTAGACTTTGTTCATTACAGAAATTTTATAATCACCACAGTGTAGTTTATCTCTTTTTATTAGGTATATTTTACATGTCCTCCCCGCTTCCATTCAGAGGTCTGAAATGCTAACTTATATAATACCACTAACATAATACTTTAAGAAAAGGCCAAGCATTACCTTTAAGTTGGACTTTGGAAAAACACCAAGCTTTAACAGAGGGATAAATATGCTTAAATCAACCCTCAGGAACTGAATTATTCCATTTTGTTCAGATTTCTAAACATTGCCTATAATGGCAATAGCAGGTAGATAGCAGACACTTTCATGTGTACTAGAATTGCATTTTTTGTGGTATTTCTGATTGAAAGATGATAGGAGATGCAGTTATAATAACAAAGGAATGTTTAATAGAGCCTTAATTAGCATCTAATTCTGCATCCATGTTTGCTACAAAAAGCTAATGCTTAGTGTGAGGAATCACACCATCCTTGTCCCATTAGTCCTTAAGGGTTACAACCCTATGGTGGTCTTAACAGTTTAGAACTTTATAGTAGAAAATAAGTAGTCTTCCTAGTATAAATTACTATTTTCCTAGATTTGCAGCTATAAATCATCAGAGTTCCAGTAAAATACTTAAGTAGGAATGTTAAGAACTCATGGATGTGTCGTTTTGAAAACATCTGTTTTCAGAGAACCCTGAAAATTTCCTCACCACGCCACTCGGAAAACTTTCCACATCTGGTGGTATCACTTCTCAATACAAATCTGCACACATCTTCTCTGCTACTGTGAGGAGCTAAGAACCTCAAACTTCATAACTGACTTAAACTGGTAAGGTAGGATTCTAGAACATACAGTTAGGTATTTCCACTGCCTTAAGGTCTTGTAGGCCTCATATGTACATAGGGAAAAAACAGAGTGCAAATGCTTCCGGCATCTTTCAGAATACATTAGTCAGGTACAATTGAATTAAAGCATTAAATATTACTAGCATATTGGAAAAAAAAGGTTTCAGACATTTCAGTTTTTCACAAATTTGTTACAGTCAGGATGTTCTTGGCATCTCTGAAAAACAGCTAAAGGGAGCCTACAAGAAAGCTGAAGAAGGACTTCTATACAAGGGTGTGTACTGATAGGATAAGGGGTAATGGCTTTAGGCTGAAAAGGGGTAGATTTAGATTAGATAATAGGAAGAAATTCTTGACTGTGAGGGTGGTGAGACACTGGAAGAGCTTGCCTAGAGTAGTTGTGGATGCCCCATCCCTGGAAGTGCTCCAGGCCAGGCTGGATGGGGCTTTGAGCAACCTGGTCTGGTGGAAGGTGTCCCTGCCCATGGCAGGGGGTTGCAACTAGATGAACTTTAAGATCCCTTCCAATCTAAACCACTCTGATTATTTCCCCTTATTTATGCTTTTGATTTTGCATGGAAAAATACACATATGTCTTGATGTTGAGTATAGCTGTATATTTCAATAATAATGCAGTGTGATCATGATCACAATGGAAAGCTTGTGTTATCATTTCAATATGGACACAGAGCTGACCTGTTTTTTATTCATGAGCAAACTGAAATCAAGGAAAATCAGCTTATACTGACTTTGTGACAAGTATGATTAATAAGGTGTGCAATTCCTTGATTTTGGAAATACTTTGTAAATATTCCTCTGTAGCAGTACACTCAAAATATTATTTTATTTGAAAACTTTATTGCTACTTTGAAACAACATTATTTTCTAAGTTGTTTCTAAATTCAGTATTTTCTTATTTTTTACCATGGTTTTTAAATATCCAATAAAAATTATTTTCCCATATTCCATAAAATATGGATCATTCAGACCACAGAAACAAAACTCTATTTTTAACAACCTAGATAGAACTTTTTATTGCATACTGAAGTTCCAAGCTAGCATTACTTCATTTAACTGGACAGTATCAAGTTAGACGTGTCCAAATCTTTCATCTTCTATTGTTTTTTGGAGAGCTGAAACCCAGGATGTATCCAACTTGTTGAGAAAGGAAAAAGACATTTACCTAGGGCTTTACCCAATGTCCACTGAAGTCAAGAAAAAGATTAAATTATTTCTAGTTGGCTTGGGATAAAGCTATTGACCATCTACATTTAAGTTGCCTCCCCCAATTAAATTATTACATATTGCTGAACAATCAAATTTGTTTTTCTTTCCTTCCTCAAGACAGCAAAATGAGGCAGAATAGCTTTTAAATTGTTATTTTATTTTAAATTGTTATGAGTTCTAAGTAATGGTTGTAATTCAAGGCAAAGGTTGGCTTTTTAGAGAGCATTCTACAATTTTATTTGAAAAGTGTTCTGCAGACTGAATAATCTCAGCAATTAACCAGTGACTGCTGGAGTTAAAATTGTGAATAGTATGCACAGAATTCTGATGAGGAAGACTATACTAAATTCTCTGTCTAAAACGGACATATATATATATACATTTATGTTCTATTTTTAAAAGCGGATTGCTTTATTGATTCACATTGTTGCTCCTTCTTTAAAGTACTGGATGATTTACTTCCCTAGCAAAAAAGAAGGTGATTGTGTCTTGAGAGAGACTTGTGTCTTTGTAAACACACTGTAAAAAAAAAAACCATTAAAATACTTTAATAGGTTTCATTGATTTCTTCTCTGACTCTATGTAATGTTCAGAGATTGTTCTGTAACCTGATATGGTCTAAAACACTAAGGAAGAATCAAGACCATATCATTAAGATTTTTGTAGTTTGTTCTGTAATGGGGCTGTAATTTTCACATACTCTAGATGTTCTCCTTCGCTGCTATACTTTTTTGGCTGTTAAGTTGCAGTTAATCACTTTCTGTTTCTCTCTTTGTAAAAATCATGTTAGTATACAACGTAAGTACTAGTAATGTTTACAAGGTATACGGGCATGAACTATATCAGGCAGGAAAGATACAGTAAGTAATATTGCTGTGTAACTTCATTAGGAACAGAAATTCTAACAAACACACTGTTCACCAGTTCATATAACCAGAAAGCTGTGTTCCCTAAGGGAGACAAAGCATAATTAATGCAGCACAATGCGCATTCCATGCTGACAATCCCAATACACGAAATCTTCATTTTGATACTGTCTGCGCACATCGTCTTCTAAGACTACTTCTCACCTAAGTCCAAAAATATAACATGCACCCAAAAGGGACATTATTCATGTAAATTATAATAGCAAGTCACTTCTTTGAAGCTAAATCTTGAAATTTTGGGAAAAATGTTTCAGTTTGAAAAATTACAAATTGAAAATACAGAAATGTAGAAAAAATACTATGTCACATGTGTCTCTGTTTTGATCCTCTTACCCATGATTACAAGGACAATCTGAGAGGAAATATATTCCAAAGAACATTAACTAATTTAAATTAAACAAGTGTCAGGAGCAATTATTAGGGACAGACAGAAAATACTAGAGTAAAAATATAAGTCGATACAGTTTAAAATGCATTTATATGTGAATTCGATGATATTTTTTCATTAATAATGTCTTGATGTTTTGCCTGAAGTGATTTTATTTCATTTAAATAGAGCATCTGAGTATATAGTCTGAGATCAAATAGCCAGACAGATAGTAAGTGGTAAATGTAGCTTTTGGTCTCTTTCAAAGGGCCCCCCTTAGCAGTGGAATTGCACCTATTTGACAGTGATGCATACAAAGAAGTTGTCCACATCTGTAGTTTTCATGGAGTCCAACAAGAGTATTATATTAAATTTTTTCTTTAAATAAGCAACAAAGAAGCAAATTGCAAAAGCAAATCTTACTCTACTCCAATCAAAACCCTTGGCAATAAAACCCACCAAATATTTTAGGAAAACCCATTAATTGCTATCAAGGTCCATGTTCTGCTCATCTCTTGTTCTCTTTTTAACATAATGGTCCAAAATTTTTTTTTTTTTGCTATTACCATTCCTGTTCAGAAAAAATGGTGAATGCACCCTATGATAACTGTGATGGCATCATTTTTATTGTGTATTCTCTGTTTCTGTTCAGGGCATGGGGGCAGGATTTGGTTTTGGGGTTTTTTTTGTGGCATTTTCATTTTGGTTTTGTTTTCCAGAAAAGTGAGAGAGGTAGCAGAACTTGAAATTAGGGAGAAATCTCTCCTTCTTTGGAGGAATTACTAAGCTTGCTTAGCAAGCATGCTTCAGACTACAAGGCTTGACTGGCCAGGAAGACACAGAACACATCTGGAAACCTGCAGGTTATAAAGAGACTGAGAAGTGGCACTGAGAAAAATGGAGCAGACAAGTGATGCTAGAGATATGATCAAAAGTTTAGGGAACAAAGCAACTTAAAGTGTCATTCATTTAACTGATATTATGCCTGTAAGCAGTGAATTGCTGGGAAGAACAAAGCGGGTGAGGAGAAGCGTGTAAAGAATTTTATTTCTTTGTTGTTGTTGTTGTCCTTACTTTCTTTGTTATTTTTTCATTCAGAAAAAATTAATATTGTACTTTTTATTCCAATAAAATTTTGGGTTAATACTTTAAATATCTTTAAGTCTGTAATTCACTATAGACTTATTCACTTCAAAGCTCTGGTTGACTGGAGTGAATTTTACAAGATTTTACAAGAGGGAAGGCAAGAGGTAAAGAATTGCTATAAATTCTTCAAAGTAAGAAAGATTACTAGGCAGCTGCCACATAATTTAATACCAGGCCCCCTTGTTTGTTATTGTGATTAATGCCTTGGGTGACAGTACAGAAGACATACGAGTGGTAGGATTTAGACTTGTAAAAAATCCTGTAATGAAATAGAGAATCAGACTATACAAATCACAGCTATAGAAAAAGACACATATTTGTAGGTGACTACGCATGCTTTGTCATACGTGTGCGCATGTACTACATTTAAATTTTAAAATGCAGATAAATGTAAAGTGCTGTAGGTGGGCATTCTTATTCTCACCGACTGTGCATTACATTAGCTTTAACAACAAAGGACTCCCGCCAATGCAACATCACAAGGCAGTCAGTTCTCTATTGCTTGAAGTTAAATCGGTGTGTAATGTCTTGAAATGGAATTTTCTAATTCAGGCATAAGCCATAGTATTGACACAGAGTTACTAATAAAATTATCTCTTCACTGTGGTATGAAGAACAATCTATATGACCATTAGAGCTTAAAAACTTAAAATTTAATACTTATATGGGTTCATGAATGATGGCACCAGTTAATGAGCTGGAAAACTATTTTATCCCTTGGAACTTACCCTGGTCAGATATTACAGGAAGCCCAACGAGGCTGTGTAAATTTTCAAACAGGCTGTATTGGATACCTTGCTTTGCTGACAAATAATGGATGTCGTATTACATACGTGACACTTTCTTTGGATGACAGAGCTCTATCAAGTACACAGTTTGCATCTAACCTTGGCCACAAAGATCAGTTTGGGCAGTAGGCAACACACTGTGTAAACCACATGCCAGACTCCAGAGTTATACAGATGTACGTCCCCACACGTACCCCTATATCCATCACCATGCAGGCAGGCAATGGTTGGAACAGTGACTCCCCAAGTTATGATCAAATTCATTTGTACTTAGAACAGAACCACAGGCACCTACATTTTGCCGAGACTGACTCCTTTCAATAACCTATTTTACATACTTAAATGAGAGATCTGAGTTTCATTACAGCGCTCCTAGTTTCAGTGTAATGTTCACTGAGAAGCTGCCAAGAGGGTTGAAAGGTAAGGTTAAGGACATACTGGGTGTTAAATCGATGCTGAAAGCTTCAGAGAAATTACCAGTTACTAAATGCATGCAATATTAATCCAAGAAAATGATTTGGTTCTTATGTAACACATACATACTTTTCAAAGAGGTATCCAAATCAGCATTTTTGTATCGCACATTAATAATAAACTTCTCAAAATATTGAAAAATATTTCAGAAATTCATATTTACTTTAAATTAAAAGTCAGCAGTAGTAGTGAAATTTATGTATCTATACAAGTAACTTTGGTACCTGTAAGTGATATGTTTGTGTTGCCATTTCTGTCCTGTTAACGCGTAGCGTTTCCGACGAATGTTAAATTTGGAGCTACCTCTTGTTTGATCAGGCACACCACATCGAGGCTTCTTCATCCAGCTGCAAGAAACACAAAGCGACATGAAAGAAAAATTATAATCATTGCACCCAACTAATGAAAACATCATACTTTTTTGAAGTTATGGTATTATCAATTTTGTGTCTACACGCAACAGCAACTAACAGAAGGAAGAGTTATCTGGTAACCAGAGGTACAGTTTGTGGAACTTCATTGTGGCCCATGACATTCAGAAATCAATTTCACTGCTATTATGTTTCCTGGGTTTATTTTGCTACAACCTCTGAACAAAGACGTCACAGTTGGACAAGTCTTACACAGTCCATAATTTATTCTGATTCATCCAAGGTTAAGTATGATCTGTATTACTAGCTTGGTTGCTGAAGATGAATTTAAAGTATATATGCAAAGACTCAGATCACTAGTTCCTAAATTATTTGTTGTGTTCTGTGATCCTTGTCTTTTGTCTCATTGTCACGATATTTAAACATGTGAGGTTTTTTAGTCAAAAAGCCTAGTCACTGCCAGAATATTTTTTTTTTGATTTGAGGTACTGGAACTGCTAACTTTATGATACTATCAAGTTTTTCTATCTTACTGTCTGTTCACACAATGAAGAGTATCTCATTGCAACTGTAAGCTCCAAGCAGAGATATTTAACTCGAGTACTGTTTACAACTATTTAAAACTCTGCACAAAATCAAGCTGAAAAGGTCTAAAGCAAACAGGAGCAAAATTACCATTGCAGGAGCACCAGGCTTTCTACAGAAGTGCTCGGTTTTTACAGTGGCTTTCAGTATTTCAATATATTCCAATATTTTAAAAAAATTGTCAGCATCCCAAATATATAAAAATTAGGATGATATCTAATTCAAAAGCAACAAAAAAATCAACAGCAGTATCAGCAAACTGTTTCTCACTTGTAGTGTAAGGAGTTATTTAGCCTGAGTAAAAGTGAATAATACTCAGCTGAAGTTATTATTTTATATGAGCTGAATAGCTGCAATTTGCCATCAGGAAGACAGTAAGATTAAGACATTCACTGCACAAGTAAAAGAAAAATCTTTTCTGTTACTTTTCCAGTTCATTTGATTTTATTTCTATCATGCCAAATAATTACTGATGGAAAAGCTATAGTTTTCCGATGGTATTTACCACAAGAATAGTCATACCCCATATACAGGCTTGCATGAATGAATTTCTAACCATTAAACTGGCATTTAAGCATTGTTTTATATACAGGCTCACACAAATGAATTTCTGACCATTAAACTGTCATTTAAGCGTTGTTTTATAAATACGTATACACACACAAGCTTTATGTATGTATGACTGGGTAACAGAAAAGTCACTTGAAATGTCATCTTAGATCAAAAGACTCCTTTCAAAACATGCACAGGTAACAACAGCTCCAAAACCCAAGCAGCCAACCATCCTTCATCTTTTCCAGCAGACAGTCTTAGTTAAATATATGAAAAATGAAGAAAATTATCTTGCTTTGTCCAAAAGGAAACATGCAGTATTTGCAGGGCAAAGGAGTAGTGTGTCTATATAAAAAACCTATACAATCCAATAGATCATAAAATCATTGAGTCATAGAATGGTTTGGGTTGGAAGGGACCTTAAAGATCACATAGTTCCAACCCCCCTGCCATGGGCAGGGACACCTCCCACCAGACCAGGCTGCCCAAAAGCCCCAACCAGCCTGGCCTGGAGCACTTCCAGGGATGGGGCATCCACAGCTGCTCTGGGAACCCTGTGCCAGGGGCTCACCACCCTCCCAGTCAAGAATTTATTCCTAATATCTAATCTAAATCTATGCTCTGTCACCTTAAAGCTATTACCCCTTGTCCTACCACTACATGTCCTGGTAAAATGAAATCACTGATTTTTCCGTTCCATACTCAAGGAATGAGATATACATTTTAAGTTTTATACCTACTTATACAAGACATAACATAATGCATGCTGAATGATTTTTTAGAGGTGGGCTAATCCAGACAAAATAAGCCACGCTCATTTTCATAAACCTGTGTGAAGAGGTTTAAAAGTACAGCCAGACTTATTTCATGTATCCTGTAGCTATGGATATATAGTAAACTATTGTTTAATTACGTAAGTAGGAGTTAAGATCACCAGCATGTAGGAAAATACAAAATTTTAATGATATCACTGAGATGGCACTGCACCCCACTTGCACTGATAAAGACTACAGAAGTGCCTGCAAAAACTTTGATGGGTGACAAATCCATCAAGTAGTAAAAGTGGGGAAGCCCAAACTTTAGAATTTGCCTCAACTGAAAACGCTGAGTTCATAGTTACCTGTTTCAAATAAGAAACACAGAATGATTTGCGCTTATTTCTGGATAGAATAATTACAAAATATGTGTGCTACATAAACCAGCTGATTATTATTTGTATTTGCAAGGAAAACAATCTTTTTTTCCCTTGTGTCTGCAAAGACAATGCTGCAAAATCTATAAAGCGTTATCCACCAGTATTTGCTGAAATACCTTGCAACTTCACTTCAGGTTCTTCTGTCTTTTTAAAAGAAGTCTCAATGCAACAAAGTTGATGTTAGCAATTTCTGGGATGAAATATTATTGAAAAGTTTAATTTGCTCCAATAATAAAATAAAATTAAGGAAAGAAGTAGATCTTAAGTTACAGAACAAAGAGCAGTTCTTTTCTTCTTAGTAAAATGAGATCATATTTACAATTCAGCAGCTGAGATTAAAATTGGCTCAGATCTCAGAAAGTTTTAGACACATAGTCAATAATACTTTTTCACAGTACATGTTAGATCAGCATGCAGTTACCAAGCGTTTTAGTGACAGGGTACCTCTAAATTATGCCGTTGAAACTGCACACACACATTGCAGAAAAAGACATATAAATAACAAAAGATCAGTGTTCTCACCTTAAGGTGATATCACTACATCAAAAGAAAGGCAAGGAATAAAGCAAAACCAAATAATTATTGTATTGTGTTAGAAACACTGTACAAAAATGTATCAATTCTAGTTGTATTGTTTCATGGACAATGACTTTAAATCAATTGAATTAGGCCTCCCCCCAAAAAAAAAGTTACTTAGCTTAACTGATAAAGACACTTATTTTAATCGCAGGGTTTGCTCACTGGAAGCCAGGGGCAGATAAGGGTAGATATTCCAAGCTGAGCATTTAAAAATTAATCTTCAGAGCTGTTATTGAAACAATCTTTCAAGTTATGTCAAAGGTTTGATAGTCTTACAGAAAATAATGTTAGCGTAAATGTTTTCTACTTAAGATTTAATATAAAATGTCAAAACCAGTAGGTAGCATGGATCCAAAATCCAACATTGTATTATTTTACTAGGACTACTTTTAAATTTTTAGCAAAACAAAACGTAGCCCAAAATAACACGTTATGAAATTCAAGCAGTCACAATTTGTTCTTGCATTGATTTTGAAGAACATGATGCTTGTATCCTTATTGGTTTGGATGGGCTGGGGATGTTGCATGTTGTCACGCTGTCTGGCCCGCTAATGTTCCTGCTATTCTTACATGAGGACTAGGACTGTGGCTCACGCACAATATATATACCAATGTAAATCAAATGTAAGCATTTGCACAAGTGGTTCACTAGCTTTCAGGAAATTATCTTCATGTAAAATTTAAGGGAAGATGCAATCAGCAGCTGAAGAGTTGGAGTATCACCAAATCCATCACCTAGATCTTAGCTGAGCTAAGTTTAGCAGTCAGAATTTTAAACAAATTACATTATTAGTATTGGAGTTTGGTATTTTCTAGCACAGAAATGAGGCAAACTGTTGACAAGTTCTGGCACATAAATTTTCCTTTTTGATTTTAAATGTTATAAAAATTTTTGAAACAGTAATTGTTCTTAACGCTGACTGGGAGGAAGAATTCTGTCTAGTAATCATTAATGTTCATGACATTTGGGGATACTTAGTGTGTAATATGGTCTTCCATCTGGGGGGAATTGACAAATAAAACATTCATTTCTATTTTGTTCCAAATATAGCTGCTTTTAACATATTATGATCAAGGTCTTACATGTTCTTGATTGCTTGTGGGTTTTTAAATACTTTTTTTAAAATAATTGTTTTTTTGTTTTAAAACGGTAATGACTTTGCCTTTCTTTCATCTGTTTCTGAACTTGTAGAAATCCTTTATGTAGCAGCCCCTCAAAATTAATATTTTATCAGTATTCAATAAAGAGGCTTAATTGTGACTAACAAACTCTGTTTTTAGACTATGCCACATCATATTCCTCTCTTAGCTCCATTAGTTTGGATCTTGAGGAGCTATATATGTCAAGAGAATTAAAAGAGTTTAGACTCACAGAAAATGTGAAAAGATTCAAATAAAAATAAGCAGCAAAGCTGTAATGCTTTTCCAGCAGAGACAGAGCTGAAACTGAAGTTCTCGTAACTAAAGCCAGTTGCCTAACCATGTTTTCTTCTTTGGGGGTTAAGAGGAAGAATCTACTTCTTTCTACTCATTTTTTTAAGCCTTCAGGAAAAAGTTTTGGTCCAACATGGAGTCAAAACATTAAAACCCCCTACCTTTAGTTAAACTCCCCACCTTGTTTATCCCTAATTGAAAAAATCTGCTTAGGCTGAATAAAGTTTTTGTTGGTTCTGTTGTTTTTTGGGGGGTTGGTTTTCCTTTTGACAGAGTTATAGCAAAAAAGGAAAACAGAAGGGAGAGTCCAACTTGACTTAGTGGCTGGAAAAACTACAGATATTTATTTAAGAAAACTACTGACTAGTACTCTTAAACTTCTTGTGAGGAGAGATAGATATGTTTTCTAAACATCTTTACTCCTCCTTACTGTACTCCCACTATTACAGGATTTCATCGAGACCCCTCTAAGCAACAGGAAACTGTCAAAGAGGGATATAAGATACTGTATTTCAGCCCTTACTGATGATGACTTGTCTGCAAGGCTTCTCATTGAATGTTTGCTGAGGGTACAAGACCTTAGCTATAGCTCTTGTACAAAAACATTACTAATAAAAGGACCACTGAGTCGATTTCAACAGCTCAAAATTTACTGTTCACTCTTACTCTGTGACTGATAATTAATATATAAAAAGCAGAGATTATTACAGTTTAATTATGAACCTTGAAGTAAACTTGGGTTAGAAGCTCATCTGAGCATTAAAAGAAGTACATCTGCCATTTATTTATAAAGAATGACATTAAAATAAAATGAATGTTTTGTTACTATTGCATAGATTTTGTCAGCATCCTATACACAACTATTTTACCTGTATACAAAGAAGTTTGTGATACACCTCTTTAAACTGCAAAACATGTTTTGGAAAAAGAAAAATGTGTAGCACTTTTGAGAAAAGACAACAAGTAGTCTTTTTCTACTTAATATATTTGGTTTAGAGGTGTGAAAGAACAGGATGCCAGCAGTGGGTCCATTTTCAGAAGTCTCCTTTTTAAGGTATCATTGACTGTGTTTGGAAATATATCAATGAATCACAGAAAATACTGTGGCATCCCATGCAAATGTCAGACAGTATTTTCATTGGGTTTGCCTTTGTTATCACACTTGTATTCAGAATGTCCCTCATATTTTCATGCCATTATAATGATGTCTCTTTCTATCACTCACTTTTCCTTACTGCCAGCAATAAGCATGCATCATGCTTTTCAAGCCACTTGGGAACAAATTAAAAAATACAGCAAAATCAAGTGAATGTTGAGTAGTAGGGGGAAGATGAACAGTGTTCATATTTATGCATATGAAAATATCATTGAGGGATTATATTTTTTCCAGAGCAAGAAAATCCTGTCAGACGTTTGATGATGAAGCTGCAGGACATTACTTCTCTGTTAATATCCCCAAAGTTGGATCCTATCAAGTTACTACTATAACTTCTTTTGAATGTTTGTCCTTCTGAAGACGAAAAGGCACAGCTTAATCTCTTTTCAAGACATGTTAGAGAAGCAGGTAAATCCTCACACGCAGGATGATTAACATATTGTTTTTATGAGGTTCCTGCTGTATTCTTTATTTTGTAATCCGAGCATTGTGTGTGATTATAACATATTAATCCCAGAAAAAAACCAAATGATAAACCCTCACATATTCCAGCCCAAAGAGAGTATATATACTTCCTGCATGGATGAAAGGGAAAATTATTTCAAACATTTACAAAATACTGCCATAACTGAATAACTGAAGGAAAAAAATAATCCCTTGTTATATAGTCATATATTCCAAGAAAGTGGTGCTAATTGATGGTAACTTGAGGACACAGTTTAGTTTAATGAGTTTTGGGTTGGTTTTTTTTCTCAACATCAATGCAAATGTGACAAGTCTTTATGAAACAGTTCTGTTCCCAACTTGACTCAAGTTAATGCAACTCCAAATATGTAAGTAAATGCAGAATTCATCCAGAATGATTTATATGTACCTAAGAATTGTCATGCTCTAACACATATTTCTGTGTAGAAGAAAATCATGCATCAAAAGGTTTGGAAGACTCACTACGCACCACATGGCAAAATTAATGTTTTGGACTGCTACATAGATGGATTCCTTTGTATTTTATATAGCAGAAGTGAAGACAATTGTGTCAACATGCTGGCCAACAAGCCCAGTTTAGCAAACATGAACCACTTTCTATTGCAATTAAAGTATTGGTTTGGTTTGTGGGTGGTTTTTTTTCAAAAAAACCCTGATGCTAGCTGATACCCTAAATTAAGAGATGGCCTCTGCTTTTCCTTAGGTGACCACTTTCTGTCCTCTCTGTACAGCTGTGAACAGACTGTTTTTCTTTTAGTAAAATATATTTCCTCTTACAAACCTGCCACTAATTCTTTAGTGTCTTTAAAAGGCTACTAGTTACTGGTACAGCAGTACTCTCCCCTTAAGGATAAGTCACTGAAACTGTATAAAGAGCCCAGTCTCCCCAACCTGCAGATTGGATCATAAACTTAATTTTTGAACATGTTTCTCTCACAAGGCATTTACTGCTATTGCACTGCACGTTCTAAGGTCCTTTAAATTCCTGAACTGAGGGATGCGTGATCAAATCACCTCCCCTTCAGGCAGCCCCAAAATCTGCTTTGCTTTGTTGTTTCTGAATGCAATAATGCATGTGCCAGTAGAATAAAATGATTTTTCCAATCCTGCCAGCGTTTTGAGTAGTCTCTTCCCTAAACTCTAAATGATAGAAAAATCATTCGTATCAGCTACTTTACCAGAAAAGAATAATGAAAGATGACACATTGGGTTGGGAGTCATAAATGGGAAATGAAGGAAGATTCCCTCCTACTCTCCCCCCCAAAAAAATTTTAGAGAAATAATAGAAACATATTTCAATGAAATAAATGTTGGAGATATATATATAGTGACAGTACTATTTTGTTATTGTTTGCTTTTCAAGCAAAGTAACTTTCTAAAATTATAAGATAATCTTTATTGCATTTTAGCCGGAATGAGTCCAACAAACACTTCAAATCTTAGAATCATAGAATTGTTTAGGTTGGAAAAGGCCTTTGAGATCATCAAGTCCAACTGTTAACCCAGCACTGCCAAGTCCACCACTAAACCATGGCCATAAGCACCACATCTACACGTCTTTTAAATACCTCCAGGGATGGTGACTCCACCACCTCCCTGGGCAGCCTGTTCCAGTGCTTGAACACACTTTCAGTGAAGGAATTTTTCCTATTATCAATATAAACCTTCCCTGGTGCAATCTGAGGCCATTTCTTCTTGTTTCATGATTTGTTACTTGGGAGAAGAGACCGACCCCCACCTGCCTACAAGCTCCTTTCAGGTAGTTGTAGAGAGCAACAAGGTCTCCCCTGAGCCTCGTCTTGTCCAGGCTGAACAGCCCCAGTTCCCTCAGCTGCTCCTCACAAGACCTGTGCTCCAGCCCCTTCACCAGCTCCATTTCCCTTCTCTGGACACGCTCCAGCACCTTGATGTCCCTCTTGAAGTGAGGGGCCCAAACCTGAAGACAGAATTCAAGGTGCAGAGCACACCAGTGCTGAGTACAGGGGGACAATCGCTGCCCTAGTCCTGTTGTCTTAATCCCAGATACATTTTCTTTATTGTGTACTGATACTCTGGCTACTACTTTTTACTGGCACATTTTAAAAACTTGGCATAGTAAAGAGTTGTTTGAAGTGTCCTGTAATAGCTCTGTTTCACAAAGTTGTTCTGTGTTCAGTCTGTCAGTAAAATCAGACACTGCTGGCCTTGCACGACTTCAGAATTGCAAACAGCATGCAAAACTAACCCAATTTCACTGCATGTTAAAATGACCACACTTGGTCTTTTGTTACTGGAAACCATTAAATGAATGGGCCAGGGGAATGTTTTCACTGAGGATAAGGAAATTTACACTTTTTATTTTCCAGTAAGAAAAGACTCTTTTGACTGTGAAACATTTCATGAATTCTTGCCAATTTTAAGCAGGTTTCTCCACTTCCACACTGATAATCTTTTGGCCCTTTCTTTAAGTAACCCTGAAACATTTTCTTTATAGTCACATGCCCAAAGGCAGAGAGCAGTTAGGCAAGCGACTACCTGCTACCATGAAATACAGAAGAAAAGGGTGGAAAAAAACAGGGGGGGTGGGGGGGAAATGGAAAAAAAAAGAGGAAAAAAAGGCAAGGAAAGAGAGAAACATTTTAACTCCCCATCTGAAGCTGCAACACTATTTGGATATCCCAGTCACCCTGCTTCACGTGTTACACAATTTTTTCCATTTCTATTTTACCCTGATTGAAACAGAAAAGTCAAGAGCAGTTCAGTACCGGTTACTTACTCAATTGTGTTCCTGTCCACTTTTCCTGTCATATTAATGCCATAGAACTGCTGCATGGCAGCTATAGCTGATTGCATGGTTTCTGCAGAGCGCAACACCGACATTCGGGGGTCAGTTGGTGGAAGGTAGCCATACTTTTGTAACCATACCTGCAATGACAAGTGCAGTGGCTATTAAATAGAAATTAGAGGTAAAGAAAATGCTCCCTAGTAAATAATTAATTTTGTACCACATATAACAAAGTTTCTAATTTGCCAAGCATAAATCCTGTAAGTTTGGGGGGTGGTTGGGTTTTTTGGGGGGCAAAGAAGAAATTTTGGGGAGATTTTATGTCATCTCCTTTATTAAAGATTTGCTCTTTTAAGATTTACAGTGTTTTCTACCCAGAAACCAGACCTGTTTACTATCTGAATCTGCCTGCTTCAATTATTTATTTAATGTATGTATTTATTTGAAGTTACAAATGAAGCACCTAACCCTAGATCTAGGCACTTCAAGAAATTTTTAAAAAGCAGACAAAGCGTAAAATCTATAATATATGCCACATATAATTGACTGTCCACCGGGTCCATAATAATATTCACCAACTACAATAATGAATCTGCGATAGCTCTCACAGTTACACTATACTATTATCACCTCTCAAAAGATCTAAAAGAGAGGGTGGGGAGATATTCAGCTTTTCTAGAAGAATATCAAAACCGCCTACTTATAAGCAAAGCAGGTGGCCAGCAGACAGTGAAGTAGGAGTCTGTCCCCACTTACAGGAAACTGTCTGATAAGAGGATCTTCCTTTTTAAATCAAGATGGTTTAGTGCCAACTGTTTATGCTCCTAATTGTGCAGAAGTGAGAGGGAGAAGGCACTGTCCAAATAACTGAAAGCTTTACGTTTTAAAGCCAGTTATCTTAAGAACACCTGGAAAAATCCTCTGAAACATGCTGTCCTCTTCAGGAAATGTTTTATAAACAAGTAGCTGCGGTTTCTTAATGTTTCTAAACATTCTGCAAATCTAGCCTATACAAAACATAGTGTAGGACTTCTGAGGCAATGAGCTCACTGATTCATCTTTAAAAATGTCTCAGCTTCTCATCTAAGGACTGGAACTACTCACATGAATGAAAGGTGCATATATTGCCAATCTACAAGATACACTAAATGGTACTGCTGCAGCAACTTTCTCCCCAGTAACAAAATACCCGTGACCCCATAAATCTGATTTTCTGTTCTTTAAAAAAAAATGAATGGGTAAATAAACAATAAAGAAATAAAAAAATGGTTCAGCCACCTCTTTCAAACGCATCACATCCCAGTTCATGGGTTCTGAATCATTACATTAATGAATGCTACCCACCCACTCTCGCCTTACAGTATGCTGTGGGCTGTCTGCTTCATACAACACTTCCAGGGGTTTTTATCTGTTTATACACACGGTTTATACACAGCCTAACACCAAACTGTGGAGCCTGCAACTTTCAGCCTGAAGTTTAGCCTGCACAGTCCACCCAATTCAGTTGTGTGGCGGGTTAACCATGTTGGTAGTGCACTCCTCTCTTACAGATCCAGTGAAGAATCTCAAGGTGGATTAACTCATTGCTACGGTTCATTTTACTAACACTGAATATGTATTATAGCATTGGCTCGGTGTAAATAAAAGATCAAACTGGCAATAAAGATAGGGGAAACCTCCAGGTTACAAGTTCAGATAATTCTAAAATAAACAGGTTTACCTTCCCATAGTGAAGTTCAGACAAAATCTCAACAACATTTGTGAGCTCCACACAACAGGGAGATACAGTACAGACAGGATTAAGACTCAGCCTAACCTCTTTCACCTCCACACTATCTCTATATACAGAAGCCATTCATAAAAAGAGCAAAATTTTGTTTAATATTTAGGAAGATGATTTTATTTTCAATATTAATTAATTGCTACAATAAGTATCTACATCCACCTTTACACACTCCTGACTTCTTGCATTTTCAGCTTCAAGAGTGAACTTGTGAACACTAAGTTTGTGCTAGTTTTGGGTTATCACACAAATAATTTAGTTTACATGTTGCTTTGCACAGGAAGTCTGGGTTTCCTTCCATTATTGGAAGATAGCTCTGAAAGTCCAGCTGAAGCTGGAAGGTTGGCAAGAGCAATGCAATATGTGGAAACAAGACCATGGAAGTAAGAAATAAGTTTCAGACAGAGTGGGTTGATTTCAATGTGGCATGTAGAGTCACTTTGAATTAATATTTACAACAAGAATATTTACGAATTAGGTTATTTTGAGATTCGTCTTCTCAAATAAGTGATATTAAAACAAATGGGGTCAGTCAGGAAGGAAAATACTTTTGAGCAGCGTGTCACTATTGCCTAAGATGATTCCACTGTCTTGCCACCTTCTCAGCATGAATTCGGTATATAGACATAAAGCAGGGTTTTTCATGAATCTCTTTCAGGTGCTAAGGGCACACAAAATTGCTTGGCAGGCTTGTCAGGCCACCTATCACCACTCAAAACTATCCTCACTGGGACATAACTGCAGGAGACAGAGGTATCGGGTTACAGGTAACCAAATTTCCCAGCAGCTAAACCTTGAGATATCTGAATCAGAAAAGCTGTAAGCAGACAGACAGAAAAAAATAGCTTGGGGAGCACAGCTCATGGGAGAAGTGGAGGGCAGAGGAAAAACTGGAACCTAGCAGGGTGACACTGCAGGCACAGAAAAGGAAACGAGGTGGCTCAGAAACAGCAGGAGAGATCAGTGTAGCCTTTCACCTTCTAGGAAGACCTAAATACAAGTTAAACACAGGATGCCTGATACAGTCGCTTCCTATCATTGAACAAAGGAATCAGACCATCTGGGTCTTCCCTCAGCCTGCAAAATGGCAACTAGAAGACACAGCCAACTCACTAGAAAGTCAAGTGACACCCTGAAAGCAAGTTTCTTTTTTTTGAAAAGTCACACAAATGAACCTCCAAGACTAATAACTGGTAAATGCTTGAGAGCTAGTAGCATTTAGCATCACTAAACCTAGTGCTACTAAATGCTACTAGTGTTTTGTCCTTGTTGGAAAGGATCATGAAACAAGATAAGAGACAACAAATCTGGTTCCTGTTGCATTCCTCAGATTCCTCAGTTTTCTATTAATAAATTTTGAAGGACTTCGGCTCAGTCTGCCAGATACCTGAAATATATCCCTCAGATTCTGTTGTGCATAGTCCAAATGCTGGGAACTATGGAAGAGAAGCTTAATTTTAAATGAAGTCAAAAATATGTATGTGGGTAAAAGAACAAAGAGGAAAAGAAACAGAATGAGGCAGACACAGCAGGAGAACAGAGGAGCATGATTTTCTTACATTTGAGGCAACCTATTAAAGAAATCATGAATTTCCCTCCTCCTTCTGTACTGAAAGTAGATGTGTGTCTGCCTTGATGCACTTCAGCAATGACCATGCAGTGCTGGCGAGCCACTGTCATCCTGAGGAACTAATTTTTTTGGAACAAGGAAATAGTGAAGTAGATCCCTCTAACATGTAATGTCTGGGACACCAACAGAGACCTTTTGCACAGACTCAAAAATCAGTGGTATGTCCCATTCCTTTAAAGTTTAGGAAGACAAAATACTGCTAATTCAAGTGAAGTTTTCAGACAGGGTTTTCTTGTCCTGAAGCAAAATGAAAGTCATGGTACCTCTCACGGTAGCCACAGGAAAACACAGCTGGAAGACAATGGGTTCCACTACTTCCCTCTCTATTATAGTTCTTTACTATCCTACTGCTGTGAAGTTTGCCTTAGAGTTGAATCTCCCTTACTGTAAGGCTGTAACATGTTTTACCTGCTACGGGTGAGGGGAACCAATTATTCCTTTCCCCACTGCAGTGGCTTATTATGTATTTGAACTCTCTTACGTGAGTCACTCTTTCTACTCTTTTTTAAATAAAGAAAACTCTTTTGTTTAATCTTGCTTCATTGTCCATATTAACCTCCAGGAAACTAGAAGGCAAAATCTATCTTTACTAAGCACCTGCTCGCATGAGATGTGTATGTTAGTTCCCATTCTTAGCCTATTGACAAACACTGCAGTTCAGTTGCAGTGTTAGGAGTAATACAGAAGAACACTCAAAACACTTCATTTTGGAATACACACACTCTCAGACACACTCCCGCACCACCCCCCAAAAAAACGAAACCCAAACCCAGAAAAAAAATTACCCTAAAATATTTTTTATCACAAACTGAAATTCAAGGCTTATGTCCCATTTATCAATAAATTTTAAAATCACAAAACCATGCTTTAAACATATTTTTCCCAGCAGAAAAATTCCTTCACCATAATTCCACCTTCTCTTTTCATAATTGTAAGAAAAAAGATAAACAGAATCCATTGGTGATGAAAGATGTAGTGATGCTAGGAATTTGTTGCGGGCCTGCCACTTCTGCAGGAGACCACAGCACCTGTAAGTGCTCAGCACATGAGCTATATCACCTTCTAGATTTTGAATGTCATTGACTAGATGCCTAAGGTTTGAGGGGGGCTCTGTGATGATGAAGAGATTTTTTTGTTTTAGTTTTTAACTGCTACTAATGCTATGCTATATGGATCATCTGGCTACGGCATAGATAGCACTAGGTCACATGGTTGTATGTTTGTCTCTAAAGGATAAAGCATGGGCTAACTTAAAGTGTATTAAATACACCAATGGACTTCACTAATTCACATCTTTGCTGGTTTGGGAAGACAGAGTCGTCTTGAAAACAGTATATTATGTTGACACCAGTTACTAAGAACAAAGAAAATCCATATATCACCAAAGATTAAGCAAGATTTTTATTAAGATAATCAGAATTTCAGAAAGCTTACTGTTTTCTAAGATAAAATTGTTCATTTTTTGACAGTTCCTCTAAGAGAACTTATCAACAAATTATTAATGGTCCTGAGCAACAGTACATAGTATAAGCTACAGTACAATTATTTTCTATGAACCTGAAAGCTTAGTAAATCACAGTCTAATAAATCACCGGCCAAAACAATTTCATAAACACCTTCAGTAGTGTAGCTGTATATTATTATTCTTCAGATATTCCTGTTCCATTTTTACATTTTATCATGCAAACAAAATTTTTATCTGTACCGAGTTAAAATACGAGTTTTCAAAATTTCAAAATACTTTTACTTTTGTTTTTAATACACTTCCACCAAAGACACTATAAGTACAATGATTTAAAAAATCTGAGTGATTAATGAGATTTATACTTTCAAAAAGCGTACATTTAAGGATCCAACTTACACTGATCACCACAAGATTTAACAGTTCAAGTGCTTGATGTCCTTTTGCAAAGAGTTGAAGGTTTTCACTATGGTATGGATAAACAAGCTAACTCCAGAATTAGTATCCACATGGCCAGGTAATTCTTCCATTTAGGTCAATTAATCATGGCCAATGGTGTATTTTGATTATAAACCTAACTATTGCAGCTAATACTGACTTTTCAGTGACAACTTGGTAGCCAGCCAGACAGAGATAGAAGTGTTTACATAGGGCATTACAGGGAATCTCCGCTGGTTTTTCTACTTATTATCTCTAACACCAGCAGTTCCTCATTGGTGATGTTTATTCTTTTTAACAGGAAAAACTGATGTGAATTTACAGAATAGGTATACAGTGTACAGTATCTATCTAGTAAGAAAAATATTTCAAAAAAAAGCCTGTAACAACAACATGTAGTCCAGAAGAATCTAACCTAGTCTATCAGAAATGTCTATAGAATAAGAACAAGAATTATGATAGATAATATAACAGATTAATGGTTATGATTGGTTTGCTACCTATGGTTGTATTTTAAGATAACTAATCCTTGACATCTAAAAAAGAGCCTGCATGTTCAGAATACATTAGTCTGGAATGGCCAAAAACAAATCCACTTCTTGGAAATTGTATAGCAGGGTGGAAAAGATCTTAAATAGAAGGAATCATCTCCAGTCCAAGCTACTATCTTTTCTGTTATTATGAACATGCCAAAAAGAAAAAGTCAATATAGCAACTTGCAAAATTTAGTTCTCCAATGACCTAAACTAGAAAGTGACCAACTTCTTTTCTTAGGAATTACTGTGATAACCTGTCCTGGTTTCAGCTGGGATTGAGTTAATTTTCTTCTTAGTACAGTGCTGTGTTTTGGCTGTGATGTGAGAGCAATGCCCCAGAGGGCTGGAGGGGCACAGGACACTGGGAGGGGACACAGCCAGGACAAGTGACCCAAGCTAGCCAAAGGGATATTCCATACCATATGGCGTCATGCTGAGTATATAAACTGGGGGAAGAAGGAGCGGGGGGACATTTGGCATTATGGCGTTTGTCTTCCTGAGTAACCATTACGTGTGATGGAGCCCGGCTTTCCTGGGGATGGCTGAACACCTGCCTGCCCATGGGAAGTGGTGAATGAATTCCTTGCCTTGCTTTGCTTGTGTGCATGGCTTTTGCTTTACCTATTAAATTGTTCTTATCTCAACCCTGGAGTTTTACATTCCTTTCCAATTCTCTTCCCCATCTCTCTGTGTGAGGGGGAGTGAGCAAGCAGCTGCGTGGTGCTTGGTTGCCGGACAGGGTTAAACTACGACATAGCCCCACCAAAAAACAATTGAGATGTGGTATTGGCACAGTCTTAGACACATTAATAACGGTTACCTTTATCACAGATTACAGAATTTGTAACAAGGACTTGATAATTCAGAAAAGTCTGTGGGATGTCTAGGTTGCAGGCTGCTCCATAATAAATACTTAGATGCAGTACTGGAAGTAGCAGAGTTGAGTCTACAGTGGGCCAAAGAAGAGGGTAAATTGGTCCCCACAGATTTCAGTTGCTGCAGCTAGATAGTTCAAAATCAGTTGAGGCATCTGCACTGTTCTAGTATGTATATGCTTACAGCTTTTTATGCATTTCTGCTACAAAATGGATGTGAAGCAACATTCATATTGCATGTCTCAGACAGTACAAAACCAGGTTTACCAACACACGATCTTGTATGTCTCTTCCTACATGAACTCAGGAGAGAAGGGACAGAGCCTGGAATTTCTGTACATAAGTGTATAGTGACCGAGACAATTTTTAAAGGGATCTCCTCTCCCCTGAGAGAGGTAGCTCCATTGCAAGGATCCAGACTGCAGCGAAAGGCCAGAGTCTCTGCCTGGTTAATGACCTGAACCACACTCAGAGTCTAAGGAGTTCAAGGACCTACCAGTAAGTGGCAGATGTGGGATCTGCATGTAACACTGTGCTTGACAGGCTCTGAAATACACTTGGAACAGGGATCAGGTACTCCCCAGCTCCAAAGGCAGGTGTTACATTGGTCATTCACTACTGCTGTGTGTCTGTACTGAGAGTGGGTTAGTGCTGTAACAACTATGACACAAATCCTTGCCCTGGAAAGAAACTCCTCGTACCTTCATTGTTCCCTGTGGCAATATGCACATTTAAAACAGACTGCAGAATGTGAACCTTACGTGTTAGCTGCTCAGGGTAATTTTCTCCAGTCACTAACAGAAATTGTGGGAGAAGTTTGGCATGAACCCAGACCAGTGGAAACACTTCCACAAATAAAACTAACAGTTCTAGTAGATGTAAACACTCAGTCACAAGCACATGTTAGGGGACACTGTCACTACACCTTACTAGAATGCCTATCGCTTCTAGGAAAATATGAAGTGCTCTGCAGGAATAAGGATGCTGTGTTGAATAACCTGGCCAGATAAGTCATGACTGCTTCAGAAAAAGAAAAAAAAAAACTTCTAAGGTCATGAAGACGACTAAGTGATTGGAGCATTTCTTCTATGAGAAAAGACTGAGAGAGCTGGGACTGTTCTGCCTAGAGAAGAGGAGGCTCAGGGGTTATCTTATCTATATATACACATTTCTGAAGGAAAGGAGTAGAGAACATAGAGCCAGGCTCTTTTTAGTGGTGCTCAGTGGTGGGACCAGAGGCAGTGAGCACAAAGTGAAACACAGGAGGTTCCCTTTCAGCATAAGGAAACACTTTTTCGCTTGAGGGTGGTCAAACACTGGCACAGGTTGCCCAGAGACATCGCAGAGTCTCCATTCTTGGAGATACTCAAAAGCCATCTGGACATGGTCCTGGGCAGCCTTCTCTAGGTGGCCCTGCTTGAGCAGGAGGTTTGACCAAATGACCTTCAAAGGTCCCTTCCAACCTCAACCATTCTGTGTTAACTCTGTGATTCCAGACTGAAAGCCCCAAAACTTATCCTGAAGACTTATAGAATCCTGCTTATACTGGCTCAAAGCATAGAAAAGTCCCTGAGGGATTAGAAATCCAGGTAAGTCACTACTTTATATTTTTACAGTTTTTTTCACCCAAAGTCTGTTGTAACAATTACTTTAAAATTACTCCATACTAATTCTCATATGGTCAAACAAAACAATAGACTCTTTTACTGCATACGCTACTCTCAAACTGAAGTGGATGTATACTTTAGCTCACACAGAGAAAGTGCATAGGTCCATACAGGAATATGTCCTGAGGCTGGCCAGTTTAAATTAGCAATTCTAACAGAATGTTCTCTTGATGTCACTGCAAAACTTTGGTTTGAAACAGGAGACTGCTAACTTTGGCTAAACATGCATTCATTGAAAATTATGTTTACAGTGACTGATTTTCTTAAGACAGTCACTCTCCTCATGGAGAAGGGAAGACTTCATTTGGTATTATAGCTCACATGCTTGTACCCAGTGTCATTCCAAGATCTCCAAGACATGAAGAACGGGAGTTTAGGAGGGAAAACATGCCTACATACTTACATTCCTAAACAGCCAACATGTTTTATGGACCCTCTTACTTTGGTCAACAAGGCACTGACGCTGCTTCTAACATGATCAAAAAAAATAATAACAATAAAAAAAAACCTGACAGAGAATCAGAATATATGAATATGGGAACACTAGTTATTGTGATTTATGCAGAAGTCAGATAGTTTGCTATAAGAAGGAACAGAGTCCCATTGTGCTGCACTGAACAAACTAAGAATGAGAGTCAACTCCTCCACCAGAAACAGATGTGTGAAATGAAGAAACAGTTTGTAGGAAGGACAGGCTGAAAACCCCTATGTACAAGGGGTGTTGAGTAATTTAATCTTTTAAACAAGATAAAATAGAAAAAATACTGAGTAATTCTTAGTAGTCATCCACAGTCATTGAAAAAAAATACAGTCTTGGCGGTAACAAACTATCTAGAAGAGTGTTGCAAAATTAGGAAAAAAAGTTATGTTCAAAGATGAAAATAAGTGCCAGGAAATTAATTCTCCACAGAGATCTCTTTCTAGAACACCTATTCAATAACACATTTTATTTATGAATGTCAGACTAAGGAAGAACTTGGGTGAAATTTTATAACTTTCTGCCTGATAGCTAAGCAGTCTGGGTTCTGGTATACATTGGTTGGATGGTACTTTGAGAAACTTGGCCTAGTGGAAGGTGTCCCTGTGCATGGCAGTAGGGCTGAGACAAGATGATCTTTAAGGTCTTTTCCAACACAAACTATTCTACAATTCTATGATTTTGCAAGACTTGTAGTCTACTTTTTTGACAACCATCATATTGCAGTGTATGGAGATTGCCCACAAGATTCCATAACCTCCAGTCCCTATAAGAATTACTTTATTTGTTGAATCTTTTACTTTTTTTTTGCCTCTTTCTCTCCCTCTTAGTGTATGTGCTGAGAGGTTATTTGTATTCCTACCTGGAATCTTTGCTGGGTCTAATTTTTTTTCTCTTTCTTTTACTGTTTTCTATGGCTTGTTGTATGTAACTGTGGTGTTCATTCAGGTGACTGGATCCCAGAACACGACTGGCCAGATCAAGGTGAATGGCATATATCAAAAGAAATGATGAGGCTCGAGTCAGAACAATCTTGGTTGAGCCACAGGCCCATTAGGTGTTCCTGGGAAAATCAGCTAGCTTTTGTGGTAGCAAAAATGAGTGATGCTAACAAACGTTTCTCAACACAGCATTGCAAGAATCCTGACAGGGCTTGGAACATACAAAATGCTACAAAAATGCAACTATCATTTGGTGATGTATCAAGGCAAGAGTTCAAAATGACTCTTTCATCACACTCCAGATTACCCCACCTTGTCATTGCCTTGGTATTAGCATCTTTGATCCTTATAGCTTTGCAATACCCCACCTGCAAGCTGATTATTTTGGTCTAATCCATCTATATATTGCCAGCATTATTTTTACTATGCATATTATCATCGCAGTATTTTAGCACAGAATGTTTCTTTTATTTCACTGTTTCTAAAAGCAAACAGGGAACTGAAGACTAACCAGGGAAATAGAGTTTGCTGCTCAGATCTACAACTTAGCTCTTGCTTGGACTTTTTTTTTCTTCTATTTTAGGTACCACAAGAGAAAGACCTATCTCCCTTCACGCACATATTCTAAACAACGAAAGCAACGTATTTCATCATGAATTCATGAGGACTGCCTCGCTACTTCCATCACCATACTACAAGCAGCGAAGTCTCAAGATAGTTGGCACTAGCTGGAAATGGCCCCATACACTTTCAGGCTCCCAGAATATCATAGCAGTCAAAGATGTACTTCGAAAGAGAGACATTCATATCAGTAAAATTTAGCAGTAATGTAGGATTTTTCCTCACAGACTGTAAAAATTAGCAGCAGCTACATTGGACAAACAGAAACTGTATACTGCTGTAAGACTAATGTAAAAAATCAGTTATTTAGTATATCTTCTATGGCAGAATTATAAATTACATGCTGTCACGTAAAAAAAAGAAAACAAACACAAAACCCCATCAACAGTGTATCAACCAAAAATACATTAATCAGCACTGCTCTTTTTTATATGTCCCAACAGGTTGCTTAATGTACTAAAACTTTGTTCTAAGATATTTCTATATGAAATACATAAATACATAACGTACCAACAGATGGTGTTGTGCTACTTTAGAAAGGCTTGTGGGAAGGTATTCCATTGTAATAAAATCAAATGGTCAAGCTACAAAGTTCCCTTGGGGAAATGATTATTCAAACCATTATCTGACATGAATCCATTAGAAAAAATAACTTTACTACTATAGTTTAAGCAGTTTTACGTTTACATCAGTGAAGTAGATGAACTGCCAGTTAAACATCTATAGGAAATGTGACATGGCCAAATTATTTTTTTTTCCTTTGAATCACTTAAATCATTTATCTTTAATTATCTTCATTATAATAAGTTTTTTCTCATTTTACAGACATAAGAAACATAACATCTTGAATCCTAAACACATCCATTGAATATATATGCAAATATTTCCTGCGTATATATCAATATCATTAATATTTTTATATGATCTATTAAACTGAAATTGCATTAAAGCAAAATAATAGAAATATAACAATGCATCACATATCTTTGGTGGGTTTGTATTTCATAGCTTTTTTTACAGCACCTTTACAGAGGAGACTGCACGTAAATTCATACTGTCCTGCACATCAGCAGTGTTTGAATGTCTGTTTGTACAAAAACAACTGTCTATGCTCAAGTCAGCAGCAAAATTGCCTTCAGCGGAAACAGGAAGTATTTAACTGAATCAGTTTCTTTATTTTGTTACATGTTATTTTTACTCGTTCCCTTTCTACGCCTTTTCAACAATCAGTAATGTCACTACTACTTGCAATATAAGCTTTTATGGCTCAGTATGCTTTTCTCCTGTGGTGAAAAGAGTTTTTAAATATAAATTGATACTAAACCTAATTTTAACTTAAAAATACATTTTTTTTTCTGTCTTCTGCTTTTTAAAGTCAGATATTTCAGATGTAAAATGTAAGATTTAAATTTAAAAAATCAGATGCTGTGCTTGCTTTCTGGATATCGTTCCATATTTTAGAAATCCTTCTTTTTTACAATCAAGTTGCTAAAAGATCTGTGATATTTTCAGTACTATAACAGCTCTTTGAAAAGTCTGATTTATGTTTGTCTGCAGAAACCTGTAGATAGAAGATGAGCACAGATTTTATAAGTACATAAAACCTACACAGAATATCAGTTTGTCATTTCCCAGGGAGAGATACAATACTGTGGTTTCCCGAATTATTTGGTCCACACAGCAGAATGAAAACAAACAAACAAAAAGTAAATATTACCACACAACATCATTTGAAAGAAAAACCTTGTAACTTCTGCAAGGAGGCCATGAAGCTAATGGAGAGAAAGGAAGTAAAATCCCCAAAATGTATGATTTCTTAGAATTAATGCATCCAGTTGTGGGGAGGAAGAAGGGTAACGTTTTAATTCAGCCACTCTCCCTGTTTTGCAATGTAAGCAATCAGCTACATAATAACTCTATCTGATCAGAAGCTGTGATGATGAAAAGGAAAAAGCAGTACAGAAAGCAGCTCATCCTCTGTACCATCCTCTTTTATTTTCTGACTTGCTTCCCAGTTTTGAAAATGCTGATCCAGTAGAGGAGTTTCCACAGGATATTGATCTGTAATTAATGTTTCTTACTTTCATTTCCATCCCTTCTTCAGAAAATGCCCATGGGAGATGACTCTGCCACAGGGAGGGCAGGGATCAATCAGAATGTAGCACTTCCATTTTTACATGCTTGCTTCTAATGATTCTCTCTGATAATTTATGCAAATTACACTTGTCTTATTTTCCTTTCGTATGTGTGGTTCACATGCAGCCAGACAGTGATGGAGCCAGACAGCGCCCTACAACTGAAGAGGTAACAACACTACTGGTTACACATTTTTACCTTTCTTTTTTTTTTAATTACCTTCAACAATGATCACATACCTTTCATAAACTCTGCTTCAGCATGGATTGCAATAAGTGAATACAGTAACTTTTCTGTATGGAGTTCAAATCTTAAGTAGTAAGAAAAGGTGAATTAAGTATGGATAAGAAACTATCCGCGCTTCAAATCACTATGGAATCTATCTCAATTGACTCCTGCTGTAGATGTTAAGGTGAAGAAAAAAGACAAAGTGCAGAGAAAGGTTTCTTGCCTGCTATAATAAAGACAACAATTCTAAAGTAAAGCATCCCCTTTCCTTGAAACCATCTCTGTGTATATTAGTGTCAGAATATGATCAACTCAGGCTAGCTGCGTTAGCCTCCTACTTTCATAAAGATAAAGAAACCCTCATACTTCATTTGATAAGTAAGTCTATTTTGCTCACAGTACACTAACTCGCCAACTGTTTGTAAATGTTCCGCAAATAGCAGAAAGACTGCATATATTTCAGTACATCTGCAGTTCTCTTTCTTTTCTTTTCTTTTTTTTTTTTTAATCCTCTAAACTATTTTTGTTAAAGGGCAGGATTACAAAAATAGAAGGGGGGAAAGGCAAGTGGTGGATTGATGCAAGTGAGGGATGTGACAAGGTGATTCCTGCAGACAGAAAGGGACACACAGTAACTGCTTCAAAGCAAACCGCAGGTAAATTATTAGGTCCCCTATGGGCTATGGTCATGTGTGCTGCAATTTGAAAATGTAATAGAACAATTTTAGCTTTGCTTAATTAGAACTTTATTATGCTGTGAATTCCTGAATACTCTCAATAGCCATAGGTTCAGATGGATGCTTAGAGCACTCACTACCTGGCAGAACTCATTCAGGTGTCTCTATCAACCAACAGCCAGATTAGGATTTATCTATACTCATATAAATATATTAAAAAAATAAGTTGCTAAAGGAAAATATTTTCCTTACACTCATCACTGGTGACATTTATAAAGCTCAGTCATTATAGAGGTTTGGGGCTTTTTTGTATAAAGACATTGTTTTTCTATCTCAAACATGCAAATGAAATCAAAATAGCACACAAAAAAAGCAAGGGAAAACTACATGTGTATGCTTTTCTGTTTGGTTTCTTTTTCCTCCTGAGAGACATGGTCATCCATGCAATTGAGAAGGATGATATGCAAAACAAGTAACCTAGTACATTTTAGAAATTATATTTGCAATTAATTAACATAATATGTCCTGTATTCTCATAGCAATGTCATTAGTATGCTAATCCTGTGAACCTAATATTTAAGTATCCCAAGCAGCACATTATTTGATATTTGTTTTCAGTTTAACATTAGGTTTTTAGACTTGGTCTACCATAAACTAGAGGCAAAATTAGAGATGGTATTATCCTATTCAGCAATTAAGTCCAAATTTCCAAAAGTATATATACATTTTTGTACAGTTTCAAACTGCAAATGAGAACAGCTTTTGCATGTATTAAAGCCAAGGGTGTTTACAACTCTTTATCTATATATGTGTACATATGCTTAAGAGAAAAATCACACGTTTTTTTCAGTTTTGGTCTTAGAAACAAGAAAAAATCTTTTAGTATAGTGATCAAGTTAACAATTGTTAATAGACAAACTGAGTATTTGATTTCTCAGCTCCTATCAGGAAGGAGGAAGAAACCTTAGGAAAAAGGAACAGTGTACATTTTGCTATACTGGGGGGATGGGGAGAGGGAAAAAAAAAAAAGAAAACCAGGGTTAGGAATCAAATGAAGTCCTGCATTTTGCAAACATTAAGCTCTCCTCAGATTAAGTTACCTTAGAACTTCAACTAAGGAGCTAACAGCCCAAACCCCTCCTGCCTATGACCCATGTATGATGAACAAAAATCCATGTTATTATTGACTTCACATAAACTGGCCAGGATACACTGTTGTAGTCCTGAACAGAACAGACACACAAAACATTTTCAATTGAGATCTTCCAATAGGTGGTGGACATCATGGAAGTAGTACTCTCATTTTGCTGTCTCTTTTTTTCTGCATGACAGCTAAACTAGAGCTTATTTTAAACACTTGGAATATTTTTGACTTCCTACAAGTAAAAGCTAACAGTATGCTTCTGCATTGTTTAAGGATGATATTTGTATGATAAACATGTGCACTATAAATTCCATTTTTATCAAGCACCACCTCCTTACCTTAAAATTCTGCAGTTGACCTTCATCATACCTATTCTAAGGTTCAATTTTTTTTTAATACATGCTTGTCACATCATACTTTTTTCTATAAGCAATTTTCCACAAAAAAGTAATTTTCCTTCTTTCTCCCAATTTAAAGAATATTCAGTTGAGGAAAGTGATAAAGGTACTCCTCCTTTTTTAACAATGAGAATTTCATGTTACTAAAAAGTAAAAATTCCTAGTGTTACCTTTTAATTTTGGAATGCTGTATGAGATCAGCTTTTAAAGCAATGACAGCTTTCTAACTCAACAATCTAACTTGGGTTACATTTAAAAGCTTTTTAAATATATCATAAGGACTCAAGTCTTTTTTAGTTTAATAGTGGATTTAATAACACAGCTATTATCTGAACAGAAAATGTTGCAAAGATGACTTCTTGAATCTGCAAAGGAGTACTTGATGTGCTCACACTGCTCTTTGATGATCTTATAAGAAGGAGCAGGGATATGAGCAGGGATATGAGAAGTTTCTAGAGTGAAATTTGTGAGGAATCCTGTTGCTGAAAAAGCTACCTGTAGCACAGGGATGTAAATGGAGGCTCAAGGAATGGCAGCAACCTTTCTTTTCTTTCCATTTGTAGCAGAAAGTTTGAAGAAGCAGTGATGGAGACAAAGTTTGCAACTTGATACATTATTTGAAGAATGTTCTCCTACCTTACAACTATTGAAGGACAGAGCTTCAAAGTTACCAAGCACCTAATTGTCAGAAGTGGATTTGAAGATGCTAAGACATTACCTTAACAGAAACTATAGCCAACTTTCCATTAGTTGTTAAGGTACCTGTGGTCACTGAAGCATGTCATGTATCTTCTCCATGAAGTTCAGCATTGTAATGCTTAGGAACCTAAAGCTGCCAGGTGGAAAACAGGTTTTCTCCTCATTCAGTTTTATAGGTAAGAAATGAGATAAGGTCACATAGCCATGCTGCCAAAAAGTGAGGTATGCCTAATGAAATGAGTCTCTAGCAAGTGGTGGTTTTAGATTCACAAAATTTAATTGATCTCTAGTTCCCCTTCCTTTTCTTTTCTCCTTTCTAGAGCAGAAATGCAGTCTTGATTCAGCATTGGTTAAGTTTTGCAGATGATCTGAAAACAAAGTAAAGCTAAAGGTTCTTATAATGTCAAAACCTCTTAACTGATTGTATGTACTCAGGCCAGGGTCATTATCTCTATATAATCATGATAAGTGATTGAAAACGAATTATGGGACTAAACATGGGACATTTCACACTGGATTGTCTCAGTGGTGCTCCATCTCCTGTCTCAGTGAAAACTTCTTATTGGACAATTATGGAATAAGCTGGATATCAGGGTAAATTAATTTTCACCCCACCAGTTGAAGGCTGTTTTTTTTTTAAAAGCAGTTTTCACTTCAAAGTTTACTGTCTGCTTCAACTGATCTGCATTAAATTTTGAAAAGCCAAATAGAACTCAGTTTAGCTATTCTTATTCTTAAGGCCGATTGTACTTAGTCACTTCAAATGAAACAATATTAACACACACCCTTATAAAAAGGCATTCCTGTACTCAAATTTCTCCTCAACCTTTTCTAGAATTCTGTCTCTTCCTGATGAATCACTTCCTGAGATGAAGTTGTCAGAACCTAAAAACACTACGTAAGAAAATAGTAACAGATTAGCTTAATGATATTAAAATATTACAGATTTTGTATAACTGTTTTTATAAAATGTCCTGGCATTTTCCTTTTGTAGCACGCTGCACAGCTGTTTTTGCTGAGCTGTCCAAAACATTGCCCAAGTCTCTTCCCTCTGTGACTACAATTAATTTAGAAACCTGCAACGTGTGTGAGAAATTCAAATTATCCCCTCTAGTATGCATTACCTTATCAGCACTGAATTTCACCTGTCACCCTCAATAAATTGACAACCATTCACTCCAATCCACACATTCTGAGAACTGTACCATAGCACTCAGCAAATAACCTCTCTCTCTCAAAATAAATTAAATCTCCAATCATAAACTCACTTCTCAACAAAATCTGTGGGGAAAATGTCTTGCAAGGGTAAGTACCTAATGGAACAAGTTTCAAAGTTTTAAGAAGATTCTTTTCACTGGCAAGTTGAAAATCAGTAGGGGTTGTCTTTTCCCTAATGAATGTGCTTTATTTCAAAGCAGAATTAGTTCAGGGAAGTCCTATGACCTTTACTGTGAAAGCAGGATGATCAACAGTCTTCTATGAGAACAGGTCTCACATCATTTTCCTCCTAGAGTTAAGAATCTTCATAGACATAATTCTTCATGAAGAGGAAAATGTGATGGCATACTTGTACAATCACAATGGCAGTAGCTATCAGATTTGCATTTTTGCATATTACGATTTAGAAATCATTAGTCTTTCTTCTGTGCCTGTTCACTCTATCTCAGCCTGCAAAACACATGTGGTTGTGACAGCAAAGAAGTAATGCTTATTCTAAGCAAAGGTTGTATATTTAAGCAATATGCATCATAACAGTTTGGGAGGTCTGGCAGCTGATGTCTCAGGGGAATAGTGCAGAAGCCTTAATGAATAAAAGCAGCAGGGACTGACAAATAGGTCTGCAGAGGGACTAATATGGACTAGTCTGGGGCTGGAAGGAACTGGAAAAGATTCATGTGGCTTTAGTGAGCACTGAACTGCTTTGTAGGAAAAAGGAATCTGAGAGAAATGGATCAAAAGTCCGCTACTGAGGTCTAGGATGATATATTGGCTCAAGAGCTGTTTATATAAATGGCTTCTTTTGTACACATGAGGTCTAGACAGGTGGAAGACATATACATCCCTTCAAACTTAACCAAAGTCAGTTTTCTGACACATGATTAAATATATATATATATATATACACATAAATCTGCTTGCAGGCTCAGAATGAGGTTTTGTTTATTTCTGCAGGGCACACAGGGCAGCCGACATACCAAGTTGTGTACATGTCACTTTTCATAATGGAACACTTGAACTAAATCTTGTAAAATCCTTACAAGTAATTAGCACAAGAAGAATATACAGAAAGTCTCTGTTCCCAGTCTTGTGAAGGTCTTCAAATATTTCAGATAGTGCCAAGTAATGCACAATTCAGCATTATAAGAGAAATGCTTGGCAAGTTGTCTTTTTTCTTCTCCTGACACTAATATTTATGTTCTCCTATCCTTCCTAACTTTAAAACACTGAAAACTTGAAACACCAGTAAAGTATCTGAAATCTCTTGGAAGTGCTGTTTTGGTTGTTGTATCATGTATTGGAAATTCTGCTTAAAACTCAAGTGCCTCCCCATGCAGTATGGACATGGTACCCTCAGGCACTATTCTGCCAGTTTGAAAATCTTCCAGAGTAGCTGCTCTTTCCTAGAAAGGCACAGTACCTAATTTTGAAATAGTCAGACTTAATATTTAATTTCCATACAAAACTGGGAATGTTTTGTTACGGAGAGGTTAACTCAGTACAGCATGGACACGTAGACGTAAAAATATATCATAGAGTTTATATTGCCTTTAAAAAGCAGTTTCTCTGAATATTTCACAATTTTGAAGGATTTCTTCTTATAGCAGATCAGACAGGGAAATGGTGATCTCCTTTCATACATGAGGAACTGAAGCAAAGAAGAACTGTCCCACTAAGCCTCTGCCAGGAGACTGAAAGGAAAGGAAGAAACTCTCTTGGCCACAAACTGTGCTTCCCCAATTCATCAGAACAAACTCTTACGCTGATAATTTAAAGTTCCTGAAGTTGATGGAACTGCTTTCACCTCACTGTTTGGCCAAATGTTTTGTAAAATACATAAAAATACCTGCTAAGGAAGGTTTCAGGATAATTTAACTCTTTTGCAAAAAAAGCAACCACATGAATGAAAGCACACATACCGTTATCATTTTTTCCATAGCCAGGTATTAGATCCAACATGATAAGGTGTATTTAACTGTTAGCTAATGCATAATTTGTCTTCTCTTTAAATATATACTTTTTAAAATAAAAAACCCCATACCTTTTTAAAATATTGGAGCTTTAAAAATCTGTACCTTGTGACTCTTGTATTACTTACTAGCTTTACAGGTGTGTCCCTGCACTATACTTTGGGTCATGTATTAACTTCATAAAATAACTTCAGATTTCTCATACCTCTAAGCAAATAAATAATTTCTATTGTATTAGTACTACAAAATATACAGTATCAATTAGCATGCTGTGGGTTATTTCTATGAATAATTAAATTAAATGGAAACAAATAAATATATATGAAAATAAATCAATGAAAATAAGCATATGAACATGATTTACTATCGTTCATCTTTTAACTCACAAAATTAAATTACCTTCAGTTCTCTCCAAGCTCTCACCTACGATATACCAGTTAAGACTTTTGGAACTTATTTTTAAAGAACATCCAAATAGACATGTTCTTAAAAATTGGTATTTCCCTATTTAGTGTTATAGTTCTAGGAGTCTGAGTTAGTTTTCTAGTGTTTTTGCATACATTCATTGAAAAAAAGCCTATCAAAGATTTATGCTAGGGTATACAGAAATTTCCCTCCAAAACTTCAGTTTAACCAGCATTTCACTATATTTAATAAATATAATTAAATAATTTACATTTTTAGCAAATTTAGAGAAACACAAAAAACAGTTTCATGGAATCATTTCCTTTTTTTCTTCTATCAGATATTTTCATGGTTGAAAAGCTGTTATTTGAAATTTACATGTCTCAGGGTTCCCTTAAGCCACTTATCATAGAATACCTAGTTCCCTAACTGGTCTTAGTGCAGTACTTATAGTGCAATTCTGGTTTATCTTTGGAGGCAAACATATTTTCCTTGGATAGCATAAGCATTATCCCAGATTCCTCAGTTTGCTTTGAATTCAGACTTTTGCTATTCAGAAAGATGTTTAGATCACACAGGTATGCATGAAAATTTCTTTCACAGAGAGAGCAGTAAGAGGTCTTTGGTCTCATTCTCCAGTTTCCTATCCTAATCACTGGAATGGAAATCCACACTGTTACTTGTGCTTGTCTCTGTGGAGACATCCCCCCTACTTCCAAAAGCATTCCTTCTATACAGTAATATTTCTTCAGAGGGTGGAGAGCTTCAATCTTGCCTCTAGTCTAACAGACTGTTGCAAAGGACTGTGGCATAAAAAAGCCAAGAATATGAGCAAATGCTTTATTTAAAAGACTGTAATTTGATGACTCCTTAGCACCAGCTATCTGGCGGTACTTTTCAGAGACCATGGTGAACAAGCTACTTAAAGAGCTTATTTAGCTTGACAAAACCTAAGGAGAGTAGATGTCACAAACACTTCTCTTTTCCATATTTCTGAGTGGAAGCTGAAGGTGCTGTATAACCTGTTCTGTTAAATACCTGGTTTCCCTTCCCTGTAAAAAGAATGCAGATTTGGGACATGCAACTTTGTCATGTTACATCTTCCTATTTTCCCAGGTCCGACTTTTTCATGCACATGAGAGCATATGGTATGCTGAACAGTTCAAAAGGCATAGGCTCAAAAAAATTAGGAAAAAAAACATGACAATGAAAACAAGATAGGGTCCTATATAGAAAAGCAGGCAACCATGGGAGGCATTCACCTGTGAGATACAAACCAGCAAATATTTCAGCCGTCTTCTGCACCTTTCTATGTAAAATTTTAAATGCGTGTAGGTTTTTGCAAGGCTCATAGATGTCACAAAGAGAAGAATAACATGGATAATTACAACAAATCCTCACAAGTCCTCAAGTGGTAACTTAAGCTGTTTAAATCCAGAGCAGCATCATAGAGGTAGGCTGAGAAATTTAATTGTGGACTTGAACACATACCCAGTGTCCACTGCAAGCAACACATTATAATCTGGAAATGCTTCTGTAAGAATCAAAAACCTGGAAAATTAAATCAAGGCCTCTTCAGGAAGACAGATCAGTAGGTCAGGTGGAACCATACACAGGCTACATATTGTGAGCATTTCTTCATTATATATTTCTAACTGGCCAGGATGGTTATATCATGAAGGGTTTATTGTTATTTTCTAGATAAACCCATATTTTCATATTGTATACTACTAATTACTGCTCTGAAGAATTATAAAATACATAAAAATATAAAGAATGCATATCTTCACAAATAGTTGCACATGACTGATCTTTACAGTGATTGTGAATATGAACTGTTTTCTAAAAAAACCTCAAATTAGGAATAAAAAAAAAGGAACGAAAACAATAGAAGAGCTCATATACATAAACAGTACAATACAACTAAACTAGAAAAAATATCATGACCTATTAAAACGACATCTAGTTTCTCTTTTTTTATGTTAATAAAGTGACAAAACAAAAGCCCACGGATTTTTCCAACTGGAATTGCAGATGGACTCTAAATGTACAGGTCTGATTAAACTAAAAACCTCACATACATTCAACGTGTATGCAGCCAGATAGAAATGACCTATGAAATTTCACAGTGCGTTTACATTTTCCTTCCTTTACTGTTACATGAATTGTCTCATACTTTCAAAATACCTTAATGATTATCACTTGACTCTTCTTACTGTCTTTCACAGGTACTTTTCCCCTGTTATATTGTTTAAAATTCCTTTCATTTGATAAAACATACTGCATTTCAGTTTGCTCTGGCATTATGTTTTACTATGGTATATACTTGGTAGTTTTATAATACATAAAAAAGCCAACACAAATTGGCAGCTAGGCAGAAGCTTTAAATTTAGGCAGGGAGTCTCCACAAGCACAGCTCTTACCAGGCATTTTTCATGTCCTATTATCAGTGACAAGGCCTACAGATCTATATGACACCTTAAATACTATTTTACTGTAACTGATCCCAGTAACAATGGCTTGGCTTTCATTTCAGTATCTTGTATCTTTACAACAAAATCTGTACATACTTAGAAAAAGAAGTCTGTGTTTCAACATACTTAATGTATCAAAGTAATGCCTTTAATGTTGCTTGTAATGCCCAAGCTCTTGTGGATAACTGTGCTTCAATTAATTAAATGAACTGCAAACACATTGGTTTTCATGAAATCTTAAGTTTATGTGGTTTTTGCAACACTTGGTTGTGGAAACATGGCATTAAATTGAGACCCAGATGTCCTCCCCTGTGCATTACAAATTCATGCAGGCCTGCACATGAGGAAAGGCTTAGCTTAAAGCACATGCAAGTCAGAAGTTTATTATCTAAAGGGGATATTATTAAAACTGGAATTAAAGTGGCCTCACCAAGTGTTTACTCCTGTGAAATGCTTAAGAGCAGCACCAAGTTAGATTTGGTGTCAACTGCTTACTGTCATTTTGATCAAGAATTTATAAGTCCCAAATTTTTAATATCCTCAGAATTTAAATAAACTATGACCAGTGTTTTGGAAAGGCAGTTATCATTTCACCTGATTTTGCTTGCATAAATTTTATCAACTTTCTCTTACGTAATACTATGATAGACGATTTTGAGAGTTGTGTTTTCAGATAATGCCCATATAATGCTCAAGTTTTTTATCTGCTTATATTTTACTGACCCAAAATTCAAACACAATCCCAGTGACAAGGGATCTGACAAAGAGCCTCTAAGCAATGCCATCTGTGATGAGAATTTGACATGTTCAGCTATAGAAGGGTCAACGCAGAAGAACAACCTTGCTTGCTGCATCCATCACAACAGAATTCAGCAGCTTGGGTGAAGAAAATGATTAGCTTTAGTATGATCAGTCACACCATATCAGGGCAATGTCTCAAAATACTATAAACAAGCACTAATATGTTTGCAAATATTGGTTTTCTTCGATGCTGTCACCTACAGATCTGCATTATATGCCAGTTTAGGACACTACTTCAAACCACTCGACATCATAGAAAGAATGAATTAGAAAAGTTGTCAGAAAAAAATATATCAGGTAATAGTGTTCTCTTCCAGTCACAGCTTTTACAGTGCCTCAAAGTACTTGTAAGAAATGTCTATCTTTAATTGAAAAATAGGTAGAAATTTAAATTATGGTTAAATAGTTATAATGGTGTTCAGTCCAACAACCTCCAGGTCATGAAATTAATTATTTAATTCCGTCATAAGTTACTCAATCCTGTCTATGCAGGATGCAAGAGCCCTTCATCAGCTTTTCAGTGCTTCTGATCTGCAGGAACACTTTGACCTATATGCCTCTTCAAACTGTGACAGCAAGATAGAATTATTTACACTGTACTTTGCTCAGAGTTCAACATCTTCCATGGACATTTCAGAAAAATAAATACAGTAATCGAGCAACATTTGAGTCTCGAAGGAAGCTCAGTGTTACTTTTTGTGGGTGCCAGCTTTGTAGCTACATCGGTAACCATGAAAAATGCAAGTAGAAACAGTACATGGGAGTATGTATGGACGCAATGAACCCTGTTCAGAATTAAGGCAAATAATGTAGAAAAAACAGTAGGAGTAACACTACAGAAAGCTACATAGTGATAGTCTGGGGTGTGCTGCCATTGAAATCAGTATCAAGCACTGCTTGATCTCTGTGGTACAGTGCTCTATGGTACACTATCTCTAATAGATCAGTCAGAAGTCTACAAAAGAGTATAAATGTGGCCCCAGCACTCTGGTTAATTTCCACTGTTGAGATAATACACAATAATGTTTTATATACGATGATTATTATTTCCCTGGCAGGATGTAACACTCAAGTAACATTGAATTCAAGAATGTATTTATTTCTTTAAATTGTTCATGGTATCTTTTTACTACCAAAGTAACTACTTTAAACAGATTATATCTTCCAGAAGTAGTAATTGCTCTAATTCTTTCATCCATGTATACTTGTTTCTCCTTTTCATTGTATTGGCAATAAAAGAGCAATTCAGTAAAATTTAGCATCCTGACTATAGTCCCCTGAAACTCTCTAGTGTAGTAGCCTACATGTAGAACCATGAACATGAAATAAAATTGAAGCGTGAAGAAGATGCTCAGACCTATGATAGTCACTGCCATTAAAAACACACCTGCAGTGGTTAGATGAGTCAAATATGATGAAATGGTTTAAAGGTTAACACATCTCTTAGCTGCTGTACTGCCATCTAATGAGCATAATCTGCAAAAATCACCTCAAATTCCGCTATTTGTTTTAATTTAATTTTAAAGAATGCTTCAAAATGAGCGCTCTGAACAAAATGTGGAGCATGACGTGGACACAATGTTGACAGTGTGATGCCACCCTTCATGCATGTTGGTTTAGTATCTCCAAGTCCCAGTGCAATGGCAGGGAGAAGGGAGGCACCTAAGGCTGACCTTAGGTTAAACTGTAGGTATGTTTTAACTTACTGTGCCATCATCAGCTTCTTTCACCAAAACCAAGCACATGAAAACAAGGCAATTACTAGTGGAACACATGGAAATGCCTCATAACTCTGGCTAGCCCCCCTTGGTTGTGATAATTTGTGATAATTTGTATGTCATTTTTTCCACAGGGGTTCCCCTGCATAACTAGCAGTCACTGCTGCAGAGTCAGTGCTGACTCACATGCACACTTAGGAGGTCTCCTGTCCCACCTCATCCATATGGCGATGGTGGTAGCTGGCTCATCTCTGTGCCAAAACGTGCACAGGTGCAAGAGAGGGCATTTACAAGCCACCCAACAGCTGTCGTTCATGTGCTCCATGAATAAAGGAATGGCATATTAATGTTTTACTACTACTATTTTGCATGCTTCTTTGAAATAGATGTTGTGTGAATTGTGAAAAAAGGTATGCCACAGTTTGCTAATCCTTGTTTTGGACTAGAACAACAGCTACCACACTGTCCTGCTATATCCAAGATCAATTCAGGCTTGATGGAAGGCCATTGCTGGAAGTGGTACAGCTCCATACTAGTCATGAAGAAGTCCAACCAGGCCATTTGCATTAGAGTGCTGCTCACCCCCCGCCTCCCCACCCCCCCCACCCCCACCCCCATGTATTGTGCAATTATTGGAAACAGTGCACACTCATATTTAAGCTCAGTGCTTTCCAGACAGTCAGGATGACAAGTCAGTCTTACACAATTTTAGAGCATGAAATGTATTCAACCTTCCAACCCTGACAGCTTGCACCAAGGCCTGCCCAGCCCCAGCTAAAAAAAAAAAGCATACATCAGGCAAGAAAGCCAGGCAAAAGAAAGCAAAACCACTGCTGTTATAAAAGTCCTTTGGGATCACAGGCAACAGTGCAAGTCAAAGCACACCACTTAAGAGTCTTCACCCATGCCCAGAGACTGGCTTTAGGAGAAATCAGCCTGGCTTGAAGTAATGTTTGCACCATCCACCACTTAAGATGCGCCAAGCCCTACTTGGCCTCAGCTGTGACTCTAGATCAAAATATCTCTTACTTAAAAAAAAAAAACAACACAGATGCATCTTTCACTTACAAAAGATAAAAGCCTCCAGATGGTACAGTTTCTGATCCAGTTCCAGCTACCTTGACAGTATTGTCTCGAGTACAGATGCAGACAACAGGACAGACGAGATTTGAATTTCAATTGTAAGGTTCCCACTCTTTTAACCTCCTGATAAAAATAACTTTAAAATAATGTAACATTCTGCTACTGCTTTTGAAACATAGTATAAAGCTATATGTTGCAAATAGAACTAAAAAGGCCAACTCTGAAAACAGCACAGCAATGCCAGACCAGTATTTTAAAATATAGTCCAGCCAATACGTACTTCACTATTGTTTCAAGCAAAAGCAAAACAGAACTGATAGAGCTGAAGTGTATCGGAGAACTGACAACTCTAAGATATAAGAATATGTAAATCGGAGAAACTGCACATCCCACAGAGGGAAATATTGCTGATACTTCTGAAAGCACATTGCAAAAAAGCCTGACTTAACCTGAGCTGAGTGACATGCAATTATAACCAATTCATAACAAATTTGACTTCAAGTTTTCTTAACTGTTTCACCATTACTTCATCCTTTCAAGAATCTTTGATCTTTCAAGAACATTTGATCACCTGACAGTCACAGTTCACCCAGCTAATGCCATGCAAGCTCACTCTAGGACTCTCTTGAGAACAAATACAAAACTAAGCGACCAATTGCTTGTACTAAAGAAGCATGAAAGTCAGAGCTGTATTTTATAGGCAGATCTGTCTCAGGCCATAAACACACTTGTGCTATTGTTGCTGGTTACCATGTAACTTGGTACATTTACCCAAATATGTCCAGAGGTCCTCCAAAGCACATCACAACCTCAAGTCCCCACCACTTTTCTATCATGTAACAGGCTTTAGACTTCTGTCACAAAAGACCAAGAGCCTCACAAATGGTAATGCAGCAGTATAGCATCTTTTTCAGGAGTCTTATGATGACTTATTTGGAACCACAGGGTTTGTATCTTGGAGAAGAGACACACTGCTGTCAAGGGGAAAATTTGAGGGTGTATTGTGGTGAGAGTTTCCTCTACTTGGTTTCTCATGCCTGCACCTGCTGGTGCCATTTATAGCTGTTTCCCTTCATAAGCATACCGACCTAAAATGAAAATAGGAACCATTACAGAATGGCATGCATAACCTTTCTCAAATAAAAACATGCAGGCAACTATCAGCAGAACTAAATTCATACATTCAACCTGAAGTATGCTCTAAAGCAGCTGCGTGGTGATTATACTGTAAAGAGAAAAAACGCAGCTGGAAAAAATTTCAACAACTTTGTATCTTTGCCCTTTGATTATAAAGAAGTAGGAATATAGAGTTGATATCAACTGCACCTCGTTTCACCACAGCTTCTTTGTGAATTAAATAAATTGCAATACATTTTGAGTTTAGAAGAATCAGACATTCCTTCATGAACCAGCTATTTAAAATCTTCCTTCTTCAAAAGCACATATTTTATATTCTTTTATGTGATTATTTTGTTTGTTTCCATTGATTTGCCCACTTGTCTCTGAAAACCTAATTGATACTCTTCCTAAGGCTTTCTCTGCTGTCATTCACCTGCCTTCTCTGCCTTCTTAGACTTATATTTAAAGCTCTGCCTCTGCCTTGTTCAACTTTTACACAGTTCTGGATTATTCCACTTACACCCTGTTTGACCTCTCTACAAACTCCAAGAAAATTTTACCTTTTCTTCTCTTTCACTAACTACATTGGGACTTCAGAGCATGAAGTTTGACTCCAGTACTTGCTCACTCACTTCACTCAGGCTTTACCCCAGCCTCCTTCCCTGCCTTTCCCATGCCAACAGCTTCCATAGCAGATTACAGCCTTCCTGGCAATGGCCCACGTGAGTCTACCCAATGCATTACAGGAGATGCTGAGTTCATTCTGCCTGCCCTATAAGCTAGTCAAGATATACCTGCTTTACAGAGAGCTAAGTCTGAATTTAAAAAGCCCTCCTGAGATGTAATCAGATCAAAATCACCATTATGTCAATATAGGCACAGATCTTTTGGACTCAGCTCAACTCACATTGCACTTTCTCAGAGCCTAATAACCCTATAGAGTATCTTGGAGACATTTCTTCATTCTTCTAATTCTTCCTCCTCTAAAAAAATCCACACGCATTTATATAAATGTGTGCAAAACGTTCCTGGGTGAAGCAAAAAAGACAAACCTATATTCCAGAGTATTCCTTCGTGTTTACCCTTGCTATTTCCTCTGTAGCTCTGGAGTTTTGGGGCAAAAAAAAAATAAATTAAAAAAAATCCCCTTCCCACAAAACTTCTGCTGAAGGTGCAAAAACACCTGAGCCAGCTCTGCTTAGGTTCGTGTGGATATACAGCTAGCCCAGGCTGTTCTTCATGCAGAAACTGTTGCCCTGCTGCTGATGCTGCCTCTTTTTTGGGGGATTCCTATTTCCACACCTTTAATACATTTTCTATCAATGGATAACTGTGTCCAGTTCTAGATCTCCCAGTACAAGAGAGGCATAGACACATGAGAGATGATTAAGGGGCTGGAGCATTTGTAATACAAAAAGAGCCTGAGAGAGCAGGGACTGTTCAGCATGGAGAAAAGAAGGTTAAGGGAGGATCTCATCGATGTGTATAAATAACTGATGAGTAGGAGTAAGAAGACAAAAGCAGATTCTTGTCAGTGGTTCCCAGGGACAGGATAAGAAGCAGTGGGTGCAAATTCACGTAAATTGGCATAAAGGAAATTCCCTTTATACATAAGAAAAAATCTTTCTCCCTGTGAGGGTGGTCAAGCACTGGAACCAGTTGCCCACAGAGGTCTTAGAGTCTCCATCCTTGGAGACACTAAGTATCCAAGCTGGATACGGCCCTGGGCAACCAGCTTTAGCTGATCCTTCTTTAAGCAAGGGGGCTGGTGTGGTGGTGCACTTCTCCCCCTGTTCTGTGACCCTAGGAACTGCCAAGTAGGCCTTGGCACCATCAGTGATGAGCTGGGCAGTTAAGCACCCTTTGACTATACCTGTAACTTCTACTCAGCTAAGGCAGAGAGTGGCACTGTCCATACTGGACCTCCCATTGACTGGTTGAAGCAGGGAACAAGAATGGAGACAATCAGTTAATCCCTGACAATGGCAGAATGCTCCTTCCCAGATTGTAGCCTGAGTGGTAACCCAAGCAAAAGGAATTTTGAAAAATTACTGACTCAGGGTGTGGCCAGGATGGAAATTTACTGATGACTAAAGCCAACCACCTCACAGCCTTATAAAGAGTGGTCCTAAAGTGAGCCCCTTTTGAGCTCTCCTGGACTGCAGCGGGCTGTGACCAGCATCTCACTCCAAGCAGGATGCCGCTTAGAGCTCGCCGACCACCACGTCTGCGATACTAGAGGGACCACTGTGGAAAGCTGATGATGGGGCCTGGGCTGCAGTCCCTGCTCCTCAAGGCTCAACCCTTCATCCATTGCGGAATGCAAAAGGCATTTGATATATTTCACTGAACTCACTGGGGACCTCTAGCAGGTATACCTTTGTTATAATATGCATTGCAAGCTTGAAGTAGTTAGGTTATCTTTACGATTTTAAACAAATTTGATTGATTTGCTTTGCTGCTAAAACCCTATGGATAATCTTGAATTGTAAACAAATTCTCTCCCTCTCTCCACTTTACGTACCAACTGTTGTCAAAGTCTGAGGCGAAGACTGGATCTAGCTGCACCTAAACTCTGTGAGAGTTTAGAAAGCAAGGGGGTCTCCTCTAAACCCTGTGACTCAGCAGGAGGATCTCCTTTACCCTCTTATGCCTTTGAACTTTATAAAATATTTCCAACTCTATTCTGACTTGATTTAAACTCAGTTTCTCTCTGAGTAATAAGTAACAGAGTGAACCTTGCCATCGAATCTTGTGCAGTCACATTTCCACAAATTCCTATTACACCTATTTCACTCAAATTCTTTGGTGGTAATTCTTTAAGCGACCTGACCTAAGCCACTCATTTCACAACAGTTGGATTAGAACATCTCCAAAGATGCCTTTCAGCCTTCAACCATTTTGTGCTGCCAACTTCATGCCTTTGATCCATTTTCTTCCTTTTGACACTATTCACAACTCCCTTTTCTTTCTCCTTCCCCCCATTCCCTGCATTTTGTCTCTCCTTCTTGGAAGGCTCATTAATGACACCCAACTGCAGAGTCAAATCAAATCAGAAAGCAGGACAATCACCTCCACATGGCTTTTGGACTTCTGAGCAATGCCACCTGCAAGAAGGCCAGAGCAGAGTTAATTGTGCTGACTGAACCCACAGCAAGAGCTACAGGCAGACCAGATAACTGGTAACAGAAAGTCAATTTCATTTCTGTTCTCTCAATTTCTGCTCCCACTCGACACTTCTACCTAAAATGTCTCTCTGTTTTTTTGAACCAGGTAAGAGGTCATGCTAGCGCTGACCAAACCCAAACCACTTCTGTGACTCTCTTTAATTCATTATAATAGGCACAATCTGGCTTTTAACCAGGAATATGAAAGTAAAGAAGGCCTTAAAATCCTGAGATTTTAAGGGGAGGCTTACAAAATTTAAATTTAATTTTTTTTTTCAGTTCGTTTACTCATTGTAAAACCAGCATGTCCAGAATACAGGCCCCTTCTCACCCCATCTCCACAGACCTGTTGGGTAAACAACATACTTGATTATCCTCTCTTTAAGCCTGATGGCTTTGGTGGAATTATCTATTGCTTATGCTGGTGCAATGGTGGGAAGAAGCTGGTCCTCCATATTGCAAGACTTACATCAAAGTACTGGAGAAAGAATCACCAAGCTTTCTACTGCTCTTATTTTTTAATATTGCATTTAATTACTGTTATAAGAATGGACCATAAGAAGCTTCAAACCTGGTTATGTATTAACTGTATTTTTTTTATTTGTTGCAACACGTACAAGCTGACATAAAGGAAAAACTTCAAAGAGCCCTGCTTGTCCAACTGAGATGGGCTAGATTCGATTAAAGATAAGAACAAGGCAAAGTAGTAAATTATTTAATCAGCTGCACATCTGCTTTACTAGAGGTTGTGGTATAACAAAGCTTTCTCTAATAAGATTTTACTTTATCACAAGTCCAAACAATTAAATTGAAACATCATCCTGCTTCATGAAAAATATAAACTACCAGTGCTATACAAAAAATAGTTTTTCTTCATTCTGTTATATAAGCTGGTACTGCCAAAAGTTTTGTAGTTCTTAAAATACGCAATTATACTGAATAACATGGACAAAGCCCTGAGGAATATTAAAGTCACAGATAAAAGCCAGAATAGTAGATGCAGCTTTGCAGCAGGGAGACTGGTGTTAGTGCTGCTTGACCTTTACTACTAGAAGTAGACTTACAAGTCCAAATCTGATAGATGCAGACACAAATCAGAATGATTGAAGTTATCCGGCACAGAAAGCAGGGAGAGCCTGCTGCATAAGGTGCTCCTGTTTTAGCTTGGTGCTAATAGGGCCTATGCATGCCATGACAGAGACCTTCCACACTTCCCCATCAAAGGAAACATTCCAGTGCTAGTTATGTTAGGACAAGGAAGAAAGGTCACATGGATTTTCCACTGGATGGGTACTTCTTCTGGGATCCCACTCCTAGAAGGCAGTTTCCTAGGTCTTCCTGCCCATGCTTTTCTGAGAACAGGAAAAGAAATGAAGCAGAATAATTTACTCTTGCTGAGGACTGAAGAAAATGTTAAATACTAGATTGTCACTCACCATGTAAAAGGAGAAAATCTGAAAATAAGACCCATGAAAATACATATAAAGCTAAGAAAGCATTTGTGCAGGTTTTGCTATAAAGTGAAACAAGACTGATTTGGAAATTCCCACCATTTATCTACCAGACATCAGCCACTGGAAAAATAAAATAAGTACAAAAGTTGAAATATCTGATCTCAAAGAGAAGTGAAATGCAAAACTAATCAATGAAGATAAACAAATAAGGAAAACTCTACTTGTCATTTGTTGGACCAGAAACAACAACATTGTAATAGATGAAGAAATATGGTTTCTATTGTTTAAATGGACAGAAGTTTTGCATGGGGTTGCCTTCACTACTCACAAAACAGCAAATACTTAAATGCTTTCAAGGAACTTCATAGCTTTAGAGTAAACTTCCATCGAAAAACAGTATGACACGGTGATTTACTATTTATTTTTCAGAATAAATAAACTGTTACACCAGAGTATAATGTATTAAAGGGAAAATGTGACTGGTTTGCCAGAAATAATAACAAAAACACCCAAACCCTAAAAAACGCAAAACAAACAACTCTTTTACATAATACGTCCACTCCAAAAAGTAGAAGAATCCTGTTGAAAAACCAGAATACCCCTATCTATCACCTATCAGCTGTGCAGGAGCAAAATAAAAGATTGCATTACTGCTGCTCCTGAAGCAATGTCTTTTTTTACTTCAGCCAAGGATCCTCCTCCTCTTCTTTATTGAAGAAAAAAGATGGAGATATCTATGGAAATTAATTTCATTATCAATGAAAAGAAAACCTGTCCATTTATGTTTTCATATAAAACTCTCAGCTTTAAAATGAAAGGAGAAAATATTACTAAAAAAGAAACCTTCCCAATTATGAAACAAGGCTCTGTTTTCTTCCCAGATCACACAGTTTGAAACAATCTGCTTATGGTTCTTTTGCTTACGCAGGCAGAAATCAGAAATAACTCTATCAAAGCTTATAGGACTGACCCGGCTAAAAGTCATGCAAGGAAATGGAATACCCAGTGCACTTTATTCTTAGATGGTGGTGAAGTACCAGTTAGCCTGTCTGAACTACATGTTCCATGAGGCACTGCAGTCTCACCTAAATGAAACCAATGTGACAGAGGAGATCTAATCTAGTAAGGGAGATTGAAAACAAATATCAAAAAACCCCAGAATTGCCTGCAGGACAAAATTTGTGATTCCAGCTAGCTCTAATGTGATGTGTTCAGATAACGATGGCTGCCATTTCCATCAAATAGCCCCAAAATAAACAAGATTGAAGCCCGGAGAGGTGATATTCTCAGTCCACAGCAGAGAGACTGCTGTGCTCCAGATGTGCATCCACAAGACAGAAAAGTGTTCATGCAAAACCATAGAGAGTATCTGTGGAGCGATAAATAGCAGCAGTCTGGCAAGTTACTCACTCTGAGTTGATTCAGAAGTTCTGTTCCCTGCCTCTGTATGTGTAAAACTATTTGGAATAACTAATTAATTAGGAAGGCATCACATTTGAGGTAAACTGTCCAGCTGTCCAGATACAAAAGCCACATCAAACTACACAGAAGTTTAAAAAGAACAAAGATAAGGGAAATTCAGTATTTTGACACAGCATTTTGCAAAGTATTGTAAAAAAGGTATGCTGGCCAAATGTACAGGAGTAATGAAGTCATTTGCCTATCCCAAAAGCAGAGTTAAGTGCATTTAGACTATTCAGGACAGATTTTTTTCTTGACAATCCCCAGTGAAAGAGAATTCACTCTTAGTCAGCAATCCTGCATTTCATTCACAATTCCCAATACCAAACCTAAAGCACTGGGCTTTGATTGCTTGGTTACTTCTGGGTTGTTTTGAAAACTAAGCTAATTACCTGTTTATCCACATGTATATCTTTTGTCTGTAAAACTCTTTTACATATTGAAAGTCTGTTATCATAAGTTCCACTATTTAGATGAAATCAATTAAATATGTCTTCTCTGCTCGAAAGAGAATTTTCCATACCTCTTGTAATTTTGCTATTCTCCTCTGAGCATGCTACAGTTTTAAGCTCTTTTCTAAAGTGTGGAGGCAAAGAACAGATACACTACTTCATAGTCAAACCTTCCTCAGATCCAGAGTATAATTACTACCTTGCATACACTGCATATGACATTCTGGTTAATACAACCAGAATAACAGTTGATGTTCATTTTTCAAAAACATCAGTTTCTTAGCTGACAAAGTCTGTTGTCCACTATGGCATTCAGATACTCTTCTTCAGAATAAATACCTAGTTCTTTACGCTCATTTTGTATTTGTGCTTTTTACTCTTTCCCCCAAGCATTTTTCACTTATTTACTACTGAATTTCAGCACAGTGATCTGTTTTTCCAGGATAATGATCTTTCTTTCCTAATGTTCGAAATGCTTCCAAACTCACATATTTCATCCATAAATTATAAAGTATACTTGTTAGTCTGTTACTAAGTCATTTATGAAAATGTTGAACAAAACTATGTCCAGCACTGTCCACCCTCCTTGACAGTCATTGATAACTCAGCTTTAAGTATGGTTTCTAACTAGTTATGCACCTTGTCTTAATTTCACCTATTTATCTATTATCACAATATAACTATTATCACAATCATATTGTCCTTATTTATTTATGGACTCCTTTACAGGACAGTGTTGGAAACCGTGCCTGAAGTCAAAATTAATCCTATCTGTTCCCACATCTGATTAACCCAGAAATCCCATCAAAGAAAGTAATTAGGGTATGTTGATATGATTGCTTTTGACAAAACCATACAAGCTGGATTTATTACTTTATTATCGTCTCTGTACCTACACACTGAATACCTAATAACTTGTTCCAGTAACTTTCCAGATGTTGAAATTACACTGATTCATCTGTAATTCTACAATAATCTATTTTTCCTTTTCAAAAGTTAGGTACTACATTTGCTAATGGTTCAGGGATTGAGCTAGCTAGGTTTTCTAAGTACTTTAGGGCAAATTTAATTGGATCCTGTCAACATGGATACATCGTGTTGCATGAACATTCTTTAAATTGTTCCTTCCCAGTTCTGTTTGTACCTACTTGGTAATGTTGTTTTGGTTGTTTTGTTAAACACATGCCTACAGAACTGAAGGGCATTTTTCTCCCTCTGTTTCTTGTTATTCTTTCTTGCTAAGTAATAGACCAGTACTATCCTTTATCATTCTATCATTCTAATGTATGGTTCTAACACCTTCAGCACTTTTTTCCCCCAGTGCTTCCATGTGTCTCATTTGTGTAGCCTGATGCATCCATATTTCTGAGTATACTTCCCATCTCTGCTCCCCGTTGTGATAGTTTGTGACTTTGCTTTTAACATGTTCTCCTTCAGTAACTGCTAGCTCTCATTCACTCATCTATCCTTTAGATTATCTTCCCAGGAGACCATTTCCACTAGGTCTCCAAGTTCATTAAAGTCAGTTGTTCATGTTCTCCTACTATGGGAGCTTCTTTCAAAAACCACAAACATTGCCATTTTACAGCCACTTTCACCCAAATTGGCTTCCAAGTGCAGATTCTCATCCAGTTTCAGATTTTTTTTAATCATAGCCAAATCTAGGAAATGCTATTTGTAATAGCAACTTTCTTTATATTTTAAAACAAAGTTGTTCATCTGTCAGACTTTCTCTATCCTTACATACCAGTTTTGTAACTGAGTAACTGCTGCTCTCCAATTCAACCACACCGAATCCTTCAGGTGTTTCTAGTGACTCTATTCTTCTGACCAAGCTGTCTACAATACAACCCAGGAATGGCAATGTCCCTTTTTCCTTCATAATTTTATCCAGCCCAGTGAAGGTATGCCTTCAAGAAGTCTACTTCTCACTTTCTTGCTTGAACGTCAGAGAGCTATAAATACATTTTTCAAATGAAGTGTAACTCTGCTGGTTTTCCTTGGCTTGTCTTTTCTAAACAAGCCACACTTTTCTAACCCAGTAGTCCAGCTTCATGGCATCTCTGTGATCCATACCAGGTAATAGTTCTAGATGTGTGTTAAGCTTCAAGATCACCCAGTTCATCCTTCAGGAAGAATTTTTTTACAGTGAGGATGCTAAGACAATGGAACGGGTTGTGGATGCCCCATCACTGGAAGTGTTCAAGGCCAGGCTGGATGATGTTTTGATCAACCTCATATAGAGAAAGACTTCCCTGCCTTCTGGTGGGTTGTACTAGATGACCTTTAAAAGGTCCCTTCCAACCCAAACCATTCTATGATGCTGTGAAATCTGACCCCCCTATCCCCACGGCTGAGCAAGCTGACAATGGAGGGTATTCTCTTCCTAAAATTCATCAGAAGAATTTTATTAATCGTGTGACTATATATACATGTATGCCAACAGAAGTGAAATCAAAAAGAAGGGAGAACAAAGGTGTTTACAAAGCCTATAAACACCACAATAAATGCTCTTAACCAAATTAATCGAGTCTTTCAATGCTAATACTTAAAACAACACAAAAATTGTTCCGTTACAGATACATTTTTTTATGATTTGAACATTTTTGTTATTGGTTTAGGCAGAAGTAATGCAATCCTAAGTGCCTTTATGCTTTCTTAAGTACTAGGTATGATGTGAACATCTGTCAGTCATGTGCCTTGATCTCATCATGACTGGCATTTTCAATAAATTATCTTCAAAAATGTGAGGAAATTCTGAATTAAAAAGATTATAATGAAAAAAAGTGTGACTTTACTAAAATTACTTAGTTTGCACTAAAATAAGCATTGAAAGTATGTATTCAGAACACTGGACAATACCTGGTGCAACTACTTGTTACATTCAGTGAAGTCACAGCATGGAGGTAATTGTGCAACAAGGTTATCTACGTAATACAAAGGTCCACCACTGACATTACAAAACTCAGCTGCAATTTCGAGGCAACCTGCATAGCACCTTCATTGCACAAGAGAATTTAAGGGAATGTAAGACTTTTAGCAGACTAGTGAAGGAAGATTACTTCCTCAGTGAGTAGGCTTTGGAAAGAATATGGATGCACACACAAATTCATCTGTCCTCAGAAATATCCTAAGGGCCAGTATAGCAGTTTGATTCTTACCATCACAAGCTTGACTTTGAAAGGAGCTGAGCATTTTGCAATATATACTTCACACCTCTTTTGAAAGTTAAACATATTACAAAACTGAACATATAAAAACTTATATATAAAAAATACAATAAACATACCTATCACTTTATAAGCACATATAGTGATGAAAACACACCCACATATGCAAATATTTACACAGTGATATATACTGGGAAATAAAGACATAATTTGCATTATTGAAATGCATAAAACAAAACCTATAAAGTCTCTAGATATTTTGCATTATATATGTGTGTTAGAAAAATACAATAAAAATTTAGAAGTGTCCAGGTAAATTCTAAAACTGTTGCTCATATAAAGCTGATTTATTATTTCAGATTAATACTAACTTAAAGACTAGGCATCTGAGTCAGAAATGTAACTGTCACTGTCCGAAAATCAAATTAAATAAAAAAGAATTCCAATAAATGATGAATTCCAATAAGATAGAATATTTTCATATTTTCCTCATGTTTCATATACACTGCTGCAAAACAAACTGAAACACTGACTTTATAACTATCGACTAGTACAATATACTCACATTTTAATTGTTCATTTTACATTTAATTAAGCTAGTATTGCGTTTGCATGAGATTGTCTCAGTATGTAATTATTTTATACACAATTTTGATATTTTAAAACTTTTTTAACCTTCTCTACTATAGCTTAATTTTTAAGAGCAGTTTCTTTTACACTGTCACTAGCAAATGCCTGGCAATTTAACAATCTCTCTAGAGTATAAACATTCATGAAAATGTCAATCATTGTGGCTTACATGTGCTTAAAAATATTTAAAATATCCCCAGAGGGTGGTAAGCTCAGTTCCATGCCCTGTTCTTGATCGAGTAATAGGCTGTTATTATTGAAGGTTCTCCCAGGGTTTTCTGTTTCTTTTAGCTGGACCTAGATATGGTGAGAAGACCTTCTCCAATGACTTTTTAAAGGCTTCTCTAAAATTACCTTAGCTCATTTGAATTTATTCTTGCATTCCTTCCAACAAGATGTAGGAGATGGCTTCTGGGGTCTTCAAGATTACATAAACCTAATCATTAAAACCACTGTAGAAGTAAAATATAAAAGTCTTTCCCACCACAAGATAGCTAGCTTTATGAAAAATCTATGCTATCAGAGATAGCAAAAAAAAGCATTTAATGTATTTCATTATTTGCAAAGGTGCCTTAATCTGGTTCTATTTCAGAGATTGTGTAAACCAGGGGTCCTCAAACTATGGCCCACGGGCCGGATACAGCCCCCCAGGGTCCTCAATCCGGCCCCCGGTATTTACAGACCCCCCCGCCGGGGGTTGGGGGGGGAAACCAAGCAGCCGCAGATGACTGCCTGCCACTGCATCCGCGCGCCGGCCCCCTGGTTAAAAAGTTTGAGGGCCCCTGGTGTAAACTCTCATCCTCACACTGTGCTGGATACAGTGTAATGGAGAAACACTTTTTCATATTTAGCTCAATTCAATAATTTAATGATACATTGGATAATGGCAGGTTATAATGAGTAGTATGCTTTGGTGCAGAGAATAAGGAGGAATTAAGTGGAAGAGAAGCTGCAAAGACCTAAATACTGAGAGAAAACATCTCCTCACTAGAAGACAACTTCTACTGTGCTATAGCACAGTAACATTGGGAATTGCACAAACATGGCTGGCAAAGCCAAAGGGCCAAACTTTATAGTTCTCTATAAGTAAGGAGAACATCAACATCAACAAAAGACCCACTAGCTTCAACAAGATCCAGGTTTCCTCAGGACACTGTAACTGCATCACTTCACTGTCCCAATTTACTAAAAACTTCAAAGCTGAAATAATATTGTAGTAGTGAAAATAACGAAAAGAAGTTTTGGAAAGGGTAATGTAGTCTATGAAAAAGTGACAGGAAAAGTTTCAAGGGAAATTCAAGAATTCAAGAATTTCACGATTAAAAAAGAAAAAAAGAGGGGTCAGATATTAGGTTGGATCCATCTTAGACTTTGTTACAAAGAAATTTCTTCATCTTTGATGTAAAAATAATAAGTTAGCTCTGATCTGTTTCTGCTGTAGCCTACATTGCCTAAGCTAACAAAGTAAGATGTTTTTACAGTTTCCACTATAAAAGAACAAAGCTTTTTCTCTTATTAGCAGAAATTGTTATAGAAATTCATTAACATATTCGCAAAGTTCACCCTACAAATTGAAGAAAATCTTGTTCACAGAATTACACTAAGATGCTAAAGAAACTTACAAGGTCATTAAAACAACAGTTGAGTATGTTCCAGTTTATATGAACTTTGTCAAAACCTGTGAGACATTTTAGGTAAGGACCTGTGAGACAGAAAATCACTGAATCAAAAAGAGCTCAACAGACTAAAGAGACCTGGAAAGGAACTCTTACTGTAATGAGTTGCAGGCACTCAGACAAGTTCTATTTTTTAAAATTTAATCTGATATACAAGAATCACATCCTTGCTACCAGATTCTCCAGTAAACTAAATGTCATTGTGCTGTGCATAAATTTTTACTAAAATCACATACCCTGCTATGCAGCAGTGGGTTCCAAGAATCACAGATACAGTAACAGGTAAAAAGCTTGAACTGTACTGAGAACTCCCGATCAAAGAGAATTCTGAAAAAAGTCCACTGATACTTAGAGTCCTATAAAACAAAGCAGAACGAATTATCCAATAAAGGAATTAAAAAAAAAAAAGACTGTTTTGCAAATGAATACAGGTCATGTCATAATTCTTTTATCTAGAGAAGGGGATCCAAACTTTCTAGACCAAACACTCTCAGTAATATATTTCATTTCTCACAAATACACATCAATTGCTTAAAGGCTTTAAGTTAAAAATTATTATTATTATTATTATTGTTATTGTTATTATTATATAATTATTATATAATTATTATATATAATAATAATAATAATACCACCAAAACCCACCAACAAACCCTGCGTTTCATTGTTATAATAAAGTCCTGAACGCTTTTGGAGTCATTTCCAGGACACATGCAAGAATCTGTAGGAAAGCACATATATTTATTCCCTGCAACCTTTTTTTTGTACTGAGAGGCTTGATGATTACACAGCAAGTAGGCAACCACAAATTCTGAAAGGCTTCTTCCCCACTAGCTCCTTTCTGAAAAGTGCAGTTGAAATTGGCAGTATTTAATTTTATCATGTACTAACATGACCAAACAACAGCGAGGTCATATTTAAGACATCATGGGATTAACTAAAGATTAGATTTCCATGTTTTATGAGCAGTTACATGTTTGAATTTTTATCTCATTAAGAGCCTGCAATATTTCGCAGGACCAAACCCCAGGAGATACACATGCACATAGTAGGTGCATGGTAGAAACTAGCTCACTGAACTTTTCCTTGGATTGACTGGGTTTGAGGCATGACTTTAATGAAGGAGACATATGTGGCTACCATCCCCAGCTTTCAGTTATTTCTTTGCTTCTCCTAGAATCCTTAAGCTTTGTATTTATCTAACTCTCAGACTAATTTGCACCTTTCTATTTCTGACAAGGCAAAGATGTTATATTTAGTAATTCTAAATAGCTTTTCTCATACTGACAAATCAATAAGCAGGAAGATGTCTTCAGACCATTAAGGAGAAAACATCTGCCCCCTACTCTAGAATTCACCGTATTTCAACAGAAAATGTTACAGAGGAATGAAGAGGGGGTTTTTTGTTGATGTTTGTTTTTATCCCATTTTACTTGGTTTCAGAAAAGTTAGCCTAAAATAAGTAGTTATGTATAAGGCTAAAGACTAAACCAAATAAATGCAAATATACAGGAGTCATCATCAAGCAATCTATCAATATCTCCCAGCAAACACTTAGAAGTTAATTATACTAATTTCACACACTAATGGCTTTTAGACTGCACCTAAAAAAGCCTACAGCCACTTTATGAAAGAAAAAAAATAATAGGTGATGTAAGGGTGAATTTGAACAACAATGTACAGCTCCTGTTTACAGCTCTGGCTACTGTGAAGTTGTATTTAAATTCTTACTCATTAAGTAGCTAGTGAAACTCTTTTGCCTTAGTTGTAGATCCAGTTGTACGTATCTTTATTTGTCCTGGTTTTAACTAAAGAGATGAGCTTTGGATCAGCTGAAGACACAATCAATTCCCATTCCCTGAATGGAAAATGCTCATTGTGGGTTCTTCCAACAAAACCAGTTCAATTACAGATCCAGCTGCAACCTATCAGAAATGCATTAAAAAAGACCTATATCTAGATCCTAATCTATATTTTGAAACTAACTTTTTTTCCTGACATTAAGATATCAACTTGTACCATTTGTTGTTACAACTATGCTAATTCACTTTCACACTGAAAAAAATGCTGTCAAACCCTGCCACTCTGCAGGGGTTCCACGCAGCTTTTATTGAAGTTAAGGGGCACTTTGCCTCTTGACTTCAAGACTGCTCTGATATTGTAGCCTTTTAATGCATATGTATCCTTCTAATCTACATTTCACTCACAGTATATAGACCTGCTAACTGTCTTCTTTTTATCTGTGGTGAATTCTATGGGGCACAACCAGCTAATTCTGAATAAAAGTTAAGATTCAATTCTGGATAGACAGTAGTCATTAAGCACATGCTAAATTCCTGCCCCACTCCACACACACACCCTTTCTTTAATACCATATCCAGGGTGCAAATACCACCACTTCAGTGTTTACTTGCCTGCTATGATAATTGCCACATCAATTGTTAGTCTTCCAGGTCATTGCTAGCTCCCTCTGGGTCATTTCCACAGTAACTCTGAGGTCACAACAGGGAGACTTGACCAACGGACCAACACAAGTGAATGAAGGGCAGTTGCTGACGCAAATGTTCATACACCTCTGCCTTTGGACATTTAATGAAATATAATCTTACAGTTCTTCTGGAACTGCTGAACTGGGAAGTCTGATTTCTTGTTCAACTGTAGATGTCCAGAGTGCTCTTATGAGAGAGGGTGATTTCTAAATCATGATATAGAATTTTGAGTCCCCTTAAATCTATCTTTTTAAAGAAGGCCAAGACCTGAGAAACTACTGTAAACCCATAATTTTTTATTTAATAGTCTAAGATAAATAACACTCTTTCTAGAAAGCTGTTACTTCTGTAAACTATGTAAACATTCATCATTTTGCAATCAGTATTCTGAAAAGCTTAAAGGTAATTATTACAATGGACTCATAAGAGATTGCATAACAGATGTCTCCAACTGCTTTATAATGAAAAACAAATAGAAATTTTATTTACAATTATTTTACATATGCAGTATGTCTTCCATTTTCCAATGATGGATTAGGGGCAGAGCCAAGTAAAGAATCGAGATCTCCTCGCTCCAGTGCTCTGCTGTGCCACCTTGGCATCAGATTTCCTCTCCTTCCTTCAAAACAAATACAGTGCCTACCTAGCTAACTATATCAAAACTGTAACTTAAACAGGAGAGGGGTTTAACTTTTTAACTGAAAAATATTCTAGCAAGTGTCTGTCTTGCAGCTCTCACGAGTTAAGTTTACTACAGCACCATCATGTTTTGATAAATTCTGACTTTGTTTAATTACAACTGTGGGTAAATCTCCTTTGCTTGTGGTTAGCATAAAACATTGATATGTATGACCTAAAAAACCCTCTAAGTCTTAAAATAAACCTAATAAAATCGATTCTCACTCTAAAGTACTCCAGTATACTCTGTTCATTGCCTTAAGTACTTGCAAGTTTAGAAATTTTTGTTTCCTATTATGAAAAAAACCACCACCCCAACTTACCCATATTAACCTGTACAACACTGATCTGTGCTTGGGAGACTGAGTTAGAAATAATGTTAATTTCCAAATGCAGTGTTAAAAGCAGTTGCATGTACACTACAGACCCACAATTCCCACACCAATTTGTATTTCTACAATCACAGTTTCTTAGTGTTAACACTGGTTTTCTCTCCTCTCTTGTAGTGTAAAACTCCTCCACTAAAAGTGAGAATTGATTTATTAGCACCCTTTTCAAGTAGATCTAATTCACAAAGATGCATCTGCTGCAACTCTCTACTCCTGTGAAAGAGCAAGGTAACTCTGCAGCCTATTCATCTTTTTCCAAAGTTAAATAAACTCATTTGCATGAGCAGTGATGTTAGAGATACTGCACATATCTGAGACAGATGCTAGACCCAAGAAACAGCTACTGAATACAGACAACATCTTTTCTCCGAAGGAGAGAGAGCACTTCAATTTGCTTCAAATATTACTGATGCATGGCAGAATGAGAAGCACTAGTTCACGCATGTAGCACAGTTAGTCTCCTTACACACAACTGGGTAGGAACACTTGACAGTAGTAGGCATCTAATTACAGGCACTGAAAAAGGATCTTATGTGACAGAGGAAAAGCAAAAGTAGGACACAAAAAGAAATAAGGAAATCACGTCTGCCTGAAATCCACACCCCTGCTTTTCCCATTAGTATATTTCTTTCCATTAAAGATTTCCTATTGCAAATCAGTGAAGGAGGTAACTCCACCAGAAACAAAACATGACAAACACTTTTTTCTCTTTTGCCTGTTCTGAGAGGTTTAAACTTCACTTCCAAACTCTACTTGATTCATACATATGCAGTGGGTTTGCATGGCAAGGTTTTGGTAGCAGTGGTGCTACAGGGGTGGCTTCTATAAGAAGATGCCAGAAGCTTCCCTCATGTCCAATGAAGCCAATGCCAGCCAGCTCAAGATGGACTTGCCACTGGACAAGGCCAAGCCAAGCAGTGATGGTGGTAAAGTCTCTGGGATAGCATAGTAATAAGGAAAAAAAAATAAAAATCTATCTGTGCCAGCAAAAGAGAGAAGTGAGACTATGTTAGAGTAACAACTCTGCAGACACCCAGGTCAGTGCAGGAGGGGCAGGGGGTGCTCCAGGAGCCAGAGCAGAGGTTCCCCTGCAGCCCATGGTGAAGCCCACGGTGAGGCAGGCTGTGCCCCTGCAGCCCGTGGAGGTCCATGGTGGAGCAGATATCCACCTGCAGCCCATGGAGGATCCCATGCTGGAGCAGGTGGATGCCTGAAGGCAGCTGTGGCCCATGGGAAGCCCATGCTGGAGCAGATTTGCTGGCAGGACTTGGGACCCCATTAGGGATCCACCCTGCAGCAGTCTCTTCCTGAAGGACTGCAGCCCATGGAAGGGACTCACACTGTAGCAGTGTGTGAAGAACAGCACCTTTTGATAAGGACTCACATTGGAGAAGTTCAAGGAGGACTGTCTGCTGTGGGTGGGACCCCACCCTGTAGCAGGGGAAGAGCTTGATGAGGAAGGAGCACCAGAAACAACACGTGATGAACTGACTGTAACCACCATTCCCTGCACCCCTGTGCTGCTCAGGGGGAGGAGGTCCAGAAATTGGGAGCTAAATTAAGCCCGGGAAGAAGGCAGAGGTGGGGGGAAGGTGGGGGGGGGGGGGGGAGGGTGTTGGGTTTTTTTTGTGATTTGAATAGTAACAAATTAAACTAATTTTCCCCAAGTTGAGTCTGTTTTGCCTGTGATGGTAATTGCTGAGTGATCTCCCTGTCCTTACCTCAACGCATGAGCCTTTAGTCATATTTTCTGTCCTGTCTGGTTGAGGAGGGGAGTGATAGAGCAGCTTTGGTGGGCACCTGGCATTGAGACAGGGTCAAAGCACTACAACTTAATTGAACCCAATGCTATATGCAAAGTATATGTAAAATAACACTGCAGTAGCCAGCACAGCATATTCTGCTGAAAAGAAACAGCAAAGATCCCTTTTTTCCATGCATCCAGTTTTCCATTGTGAAAATTCTAAATTCTTCTTTAATCTCTACTCAGGCATTAAAGAAATGTGATAATCTATTGCCACATAATGCACCCCTACAAATAATATCCATATATCATTATTTTCTTAAGTGCAATCAAAAAGTTTAGAATTCCTGTGGGTTCAGTTGATTGGCTAAGTACTATATAATGTATGATATCTTTAACTTTAGATTTAGGGCCACTTCTTTCAGTCTGTTTTCTTATTTCCTCAGCCATGCAAACAGTAAAATGAAAAGCCTATAATCTATTCCCTCTTTAACTTACTGAAAATCCATAATATAGTTTTCCTCTTCTGGTGTTTATCCAATAAGCACATATCTTAAATAGGTTCATTCTTGATAAAAATGTCAAACCCAAGCCCTGTATCGCAGCTTGTTCTCAGTGAAAGCTAGCCTGTTGTGACAGAATCGTGTACTTTACATACCATAAAGCCCCCTCGGTCTAAACAGTGGGTGACAACCATAGTTACTTTGGCTCTTTCAAGTGCAAATTCTAATCTGACACTATTCCAGGTGAGCAGGATCCTTAGATTCAGCTACCCCAACTCTGAAACTAGCCCTTCAAGCCTTTTAGTGCCACAGTGAATTGAGTAAATTTCTCCTAGAAAACACAAAGCTATACCAGAGGTGCTGACTTACCCTTAATTTCTTAAAGAACAAGTTGGTAACAGAAGTAACTTGGGTTTAGCAAAGGAATTTCTAAGACACAGTCCTGAAAAAGAAAATGAGTGAAAAATGGGAGGAAAAAAAACCAAACCAAGATACAAGTGAGGGAGGAGGCGAAGTAAGCTCCTCAGGGAAACAATGTCCTGAATGTAATTTTACTTATGAAACTTCTAATAGCTTTATCTTCATCCAGAAGCTATGTTCATCCTCCCCCTTCATATTTTATTTCTGGGCAAAAGTAGCTGCCTTTGTCCAGAGAGCATGCTCCTTTTAATATGTTCCTACTTCTGCTGTTTCAGTGGAAGTTCGCTTTGCTCTAATGCTCCTGTCATTTGCTACTGGATTTCTGGCCAGAGAGCTGTTCACGGTAAATGGCCCTGCCTGGAGAAAACCCACGCTGTTCCCAAAGGGAGTCAATGCCAATAGTGCTGCTTTTCTCTCTCACATCTTCTCACACCGGACAAGGGTTTTCTTGCAGAAAAATTAACTCTTAAAGCCTTGGCAACCATCACATTCAAAATAAGAAAGACAGGCATGCAGAAAAAAATACCCAAGGAATTCAGACCCTGGTGGAGCCTTAGCCATCATCTGGTCATAAAATGTAGCACAAAAAAATACACTTCTTGAACCAGTGAGCACAGTCAATTTCAAGGGGTAATTCAACTCCAAAGAGTGTCCTGTGAAAAAAAAAGGCACCTCAGTAGGTCTATGTTTAGTGTTTGCAATGTTTTTTATCAGCTTACAAGTAACAAGATTATAAAGAAGCTCCCCCACACACACACGCCCTTTCCAGCTCTCAGCGTGGGATCCAGAAAGCTAGCTGCTCTCTCACATTCTCCCCAGTAATGCTGATTGAAAGTGTACATAGAAAAGGGACAAATAAGGCAAAGATCACTTCTCTGGACTACTGCCATCATCAGTAAATGTGGACATTGTTAATTACCTTTATTAAAAATGATGATTTTTTTAATAACATTTACAAATTCTATAGCCATATTAAAATATATCTGGAATCTATCCCAAATTCTGGGCAGAAACAAACTCCAGGTGCAGGTGTTTGAAGAAACAAATGTCTTTACACACTTTTTTGAAGACTAGCAATAGCAGATAGGCTGCACAAGCAGTGGTGCTCCAAGGCTGCCGCAGGTGGTGATTGGAAGTATTTGAGAATTATATTCTCTGTAAACACCTGTGAAGCAGTAAGTTCTGGAGAGACTGGTGATCTTCAATTTCTAGAAACTCACCTTGGATAAAGTGTAGTTGTATTTCAATTGAGGATGATGTGGCTCAAGCAACATTAAAAGCAGATGCATATTTCTGAGCATAAAAATCAGTAACAATTTGTCACTTGCTTTTGCTGCAAATAGAGCATCGTCAGTAAGGGCTGTGATCACGCTGCCATACAAATGATAGTAGAGCACCCAGGACAGTGCTACCAGGATGGATGCTGCCACAGTCTGTGAGATGCTGGCAGATGAGAGGCAGGCAGAAAGCACAGAGAGGCAGTACAATCAAGCAGCTGCATCACACTGAGACTGTGTGCCCCAACTAATGAGGAAACCACTTTCGCCTGCTGAGTAAATCAAGGCTATATGAGGGTACAAATGACTACACCCCAACAGGTTTTTTGAATGTCTGCTTTTATTAGCAGTTTAATTACTTCTCTATTTTTTTAAAAAGTATACAAGTACGATAGAAAAGCTTACCTCTCCACCATAAATCAACAACTCATTTGAAATATTTACAGGTGAAGTATCATCTGTGTTAACAAAGAATTTAGTTTTGGCAGCTAATCATTCCAACTGCACAAAAAGAAGCTCTTTCAAAATATTTTAGGTAGTCAGAGGTTAAATTCTTGATTACCTAATCAAACACCCACATTTTGGCGCACTTGTCTGTGCAATTAAAGGTGCAGTACTGAGCACTAGCGTTCAAGGTCAACAACTAAAAAAGCAATCATTTAAGTAATAAGCCCTGGGTGACTTTCCTAAAACCATTATTGAGCTGCAAAGTGTTTTTAAACAGATTGAGAAGATAACTGTGCTATGAAATAGTTGTATTCCTCACTGTCAGGCCTTTTCAGAAGTTTTAATTAAGAGTATAAGCTTCAGACACCTCAGCATAGCATGCCTATTAAGACTCACGGACGCATAATCAGGGGTGGTGCTCAATTTAAGCATGCTATAAAATTATCTTGCCTTGGTATTCCTCCCAAGCTAAACACTTCCCTTCATACTCTAAATATTATCTTCATTAACAGTGTGTTAATAATGCCCAGCACTGTGTACTGTAGATGGAGTTTATCATGTTTCATTAGGCTGTAATTCAACCAGATATTTAACTACTAAGAATGTAATTGATGTTATCTGAGTCAATGTGTCTATTTCAAAAGCAGAAAGCTAAGAATTTCTTATGGAAATTTTGAAAGCTAGAACCAGCACATGGACCGCAGAAGCAGTTTTGCTGCAGGACTGGTGCAGGTCTCTAGGAAGATTTAAGGTTTCCTTGTGGTATTGGGGGGAAAGAAACAGCTTCAAGCCTGTATCTCACCATGGGGTGGATACAACTAGCCTGACCTTATATATAATATGACCTCATATATAATATAACCTGCCAAGGAAGAATATGGAGCAGATCATGCTGAGCACCATCACACAGCACATACAGGATGACCAAGGGATCAGGCCCAGCCAGCATGGGGTTATGAAAGGCAGGTCCTCCTTGATGGACCTGATCTCCTTCTGTGACAGGATGATCCACCTAGTGGATGAAGGAAAGGCTGTTGGAACTTAGTAAAGGTCCCGGACCTTAGTAAAGCCACTGACAACAGCTCCTACAGCATCTCCTGGAGAAACTGGCTGCTCATGGCTTGGATGGGTGCACTCTTTGTGGGGTTAAAAGCTGGCTGGATGGTTGAGCCCAAAGAGTGGCAATAAATGGAGCTACATCCAGCTGGCAGCCGGTCACAAGTGCTGTTCCCCCAGGGCTCAGTACTGGGGCCAGTCCTGCTTAATACCTTTATCAACAATTTGGTCAAGGGGATCGAGTGCATCCTCAGTAAGTTGGCAGATGATACCAAGACGACAACCGAGGTGGGGGTTGCTCTGCTGGAGGGCAGGAGGCTCTGCAGAGGGATCTGGGCAGGCTGGACCGATGGGCCAAGCCCAGTTGTAGGAGGTTCAACCAGGCTCGGTGCCGGGCCCTGCCCTTGGGTCACAGCAGCCCCAGGCAGCGCTGCAGGCTGGGGCAGAGCGGCTGGGAAGCTGCCTGGGGGAAAAGGGCCTGGGGGAGCTGGCTGACGGCCGGCTGGGCATCAGCCAGCAGTGTGCCCAGGTTGCCAAGAAGGCCAGCAGCATCCTGGCCAGCATGACTAGGAAGTGATTGTCCCCCTGTACTCGGCACTGGTGAGGCCACACCTCGAATTCTCTGTTCAGGTTTGGGCCCCTCGCTGCAAGAGGGACATCGAGGTGCTGGAGTGTGTCCAGAGAAGGGCAACGGAGCTGGTGAAGGGTCTGGAGCACAGGTCTTGTGAGGAGCGGCTGAGGGAGCTGGGGGTGTTTAGTCTGGAGAAGAGGAGGCTCAGGGGGGACCTTATTGCTCTCTACAACTACATGAAAGGAGCTTGTAGGCAGGTGGGGGTTGGTCTCTTCTCCCAGATAACAAGCAATAGAACAAGAAGAAATGGACTCAAGTTATGCCAGGGGAGGTTTATATTGATTAGGAAAAACTCCTTCACTGAAAGTGTGTTCAAGCACCGGAACAGGCTGCCCAGGGAGGTGGTGAAATTGCCATCCCTGGAGGTGTTTAAAAAACACAGAGATGCGGTGCTCAGGGACATGGTTTAGTGATGGACTTTAGCAGTCCTAGGTTAATGGTTGGACTTGATGATCTCAAAGGTCTTTTCCAACCTAAATATTTCTATGGTTCTGTGATAACTAGTCTTTGTTAAACAAGGCTCCGGTCCCACTCATGTAGTGGACATTTTACCTGAACAACTGAGCTAGGATGGAGCACTGGACTAGGTAACTTTTAAATGTCCCTTCCAACCCAGACTATTCTATGATTCTGTGATTTGGTATAAACCATCTTTCCGAGTTTTGCAATTCAGCACAATACAGAAAAGCAACCCAAAAGTTCCCTGAATGTTTGACTATCCCCTTTCTCCATTCAAACACCCAATATGACCTCAGAGGAGTTAAACATACCACACTTCAGCTGTTTGAAAATGGAGAATAACATCACCCATGTGCACTGTTGATAGAACTACTGAAAATGTAAATATCTTCCCTATTTTAGGTACATAAGAGGTTCAAAAGCATAGTCGTATAGTATAGTTCAGTGCAAAAATGTTCATAGTATTTTTGGAAGGCCATGCCACAATGGAATAATTAAACTCATTTATGCCTTCAGAGCATTTTGAGAACCTTGAAGTAATTTTAGTCACTTTTAAGGAAATTAAAATTCTTTTCCAGATTCCAGTGTTCCAGGAAGTAAATACCTCTGTCCTTTTTATTCAGTTTCTAAAAGGTTCTCTTTTTATTTCCCTATCCAAAATGTAAAAGATAGACCATAATACAGTAATGACTGAAAAGCAGTTGCAATGGTTCACTGTTTTGCCAGGTGCTGAGTGGAAAGTAAATGGTAGAAAGAAGGAAAAAAAAGAGTGGATAAAGTGTTCCAAATGGAGAAATTAATGTTTTGTCATGCATGTGAATCTGTTCTACAGTTATGGTTCCTCTGAAGAAGAAAAAAAAGTCATAGTTCTTTCTTAAGTGTTAAGAAAAAGTCTTATCTGTTTAGCATAAATACTAGCCCCCCTGAGAGAAAAATATATATATACGTATTTCCAGTACAGTGGCTTTTTCATATGGTTTCATATGCATAGCTTACATATGCATCATATTTTTAAAGGGAAATCCACTGAATTTGCACTCTCCTCCCACTAAAGCTTCCTGATACAGTGTGAATGTTTCTGTCAAAAAAGTCACATTTTGTAAGATATCTTTATACAAACTGAAAATTAAAGGGTTAAGCTCACAAAAGAATCACAACTTGTGATTATGTGAACTAAATCCCTGTCATATCAGCACTTGATCATCATTCTGCAGTGGCCATATATATCTGCCTATAGATCTGTTTAATGAATCCCACACAAAAAGTACAAAGCCTTTCAGTTTCAAATTAATGGGGAGAAGGTGGTGTCTGCATTAAAACAGAGGATAAGAACAGTCTTTATTTCTTACATAGCAGTGCTTATGTCACTTATGTTGCAAGTGATATCTACCCACCTGAATTTGCAAATCATATGAGATCTGAGGGCTCTATATCACTCTTTTTAATCCGCAGCATTTATTTTAGGGCCTCATTCATCGTCTGCAAACAGTGTTTCAAACAACCTAGTATAGCTAAATTTGTCAGAAAATGATACCTACTCTATTATATTTAGTGGGATTCTAGTATTGGGGCACGCATCACACAGAGCCCTTTCCAAAGCTAGACTAAAGGTCATTCAGACCAAACACATTACCCATCAAAAATGGTTTCATTCTCTTTATTGTCTTATTTCAGTCAAGTGCTGGCTCTTAACCATGCGACTTATTCTCATTTATAAACTCACATAAAGTTACAGATGTCCAATTTTACATAAAACGGACATTTCAATGTATAAAGTGTATAAACCATATGTGGTTTTGACTCCACATTCTCAGAAACTTATGCAGTAAGAAGCCAAGTAAAGCATTTCAAATATCAGCAAGGAATTTGAAAGCAAAAAATGTGTTCTCTTTAGCAGTACTCTTCTGTTCTTTTTAGGTAAGAAAATGATCAATACATGTTCATATTTTCCAGTGCACTGATTGCAGCTACTGATTAGAGACTGTAACATGCAGAAAGAGAATACAGAAATATACCTTCATACATTTACACTGATTTATATTTCCACCATTGGGAAAATATTGATTTTTCTTCTTGTGCCTTGAACAGAGATGAAATTTGCATGTCTGCATTTCTTTCACAAGAGCAACTACAACTTGCACAGTGTCTTGACATTCTCATGTATCTTTGCATACTACCATCATTTGACCGATAGTTGCATAGCTCTAGGAATAGTGAGTGCTTTTCAACTGTATCAGCATAACAAATGAACAACCAAAAATACTGTGTACTCCACAGAACAGTGACTTTAAAAATCCTTACATTATAATACAGTAAGAGTAGCCCAGACTAGATAAGGGGCATCTGAAGACTGTAACCCAGTAGAAGATAACACTCAACGACTGAGACTCATTTGATGTTTGACATACTATTACACAATAAATATATCATGCTAGACTAATACCTGGCTGACTTGTGGCTACACCGCAATCGGAGTAGTCTGATCACATTACCATTGAGGGCCTGAAAAATAAGCTGGGTTTGGTTTCTTCTACTGCCAATACTCTAATGAACACTGCTTTGCTCATGCCCTGAGGAGTCTGACTTCTAGGAAGACAGAGAGGAAAAAATGCAAGGAATACCTAGTAAATAAGGATTATTTATGTCTCAAAATAAAAATTAACCAGACAAATAATACTGTATGCATAATATGTTATAAATGGATGATACATGGAGCCAATTACAAGTTTCCCTTACAAATACATAATCCTGGTAACTTGCAGATATAGATCTTCAAATGCATTTGGAAGACTGTGACCTTGAGGACAGTCCCTGAGTTCTGCTATTATTGCACTAACTGAGGAAAAAAAGGTGTCTTTACAGAGGTGTTATTTCCCAACAAAAATTCCTGTGTTCATGCCCCTGTGTGGTAACATTTGTCTTTTAAAAGACTTAGTTAAAGAGCCTAACATATTAAAAACTAATAAAATCTTTTGTGTAATTTATTTGTTTCAGTAGAAAACTGGAGCTGGTCCAGGGTATTTTACTTTGTAGCAGGAAAGCAGTTAGTCGCATTTATGGAACTGCAGTCCATCTTTAAATTACATGTATTTGACTCAGCAGTCACTTACAGACAGAAAAGTATAGTTTTTCAAATAGTAAATCTTAAAGTAATAGCTTTAGCTAGCTGGTGCTGTGGGATTAAACTTTTTCAGTAGTTCATCAGCCACAGTTTAGCCCTGTCAAGTTAAATTAAGGTCAGAGGTTCAGGTACAGCTGCCTTTAGCTGATGAGTTCTGGGGTAAGCACTGCAGCTTGTCTATTGCTGTTACAGGCCAAGAAAATGTGCAGAACATGCTTCTCTTCAGTTTATGTGGGTGAGTTTAACACAATGGCTTTCTCTCCATCCCTTCCCCCTAAACTAATCTCTTAGCAGAAGTTTGCCTATTCTAAATTTTTAAGCATATATCAGTATTCTAATTTATTATTGAAATTGCTTTTGCCAGACCTACCTGTGGCGTGCTTAATTTTCTTAACCATTTCTCAGCTATGTTTTGATACCCGCTTCACCTGCTGTGCCAGCAGTCAAGCAGGGCATGTTCTGCAGATACTTCCTCCCATATTCTCGTTTGTGATGTTACCAAAACTTCATCAGCTGGGAACGATTTTGCAAATGGAGAACAGAAGAACGTAGCTAGTGGGACAGTGTCCAGGGAGGGACAGGGACAATGGGAAATGGAAATACAGTAGAAGGAGTAATAAATATTGAGAGGTAAAGTAGAGGAAGGCAAAGGAAAGAGAAGGCAGAAGGTTTGGTACACCGGGCTGTTACGAAAGCATTCTGAGAGTAGCATTTTTGGTAAAGTTCTGTAGACAATGGCAGAAAGTGGAGAACAGAAAAAGGGGAGAAGGAAAACAAACAAAAAACCACCAACAACCAAACAACAAACCAGGAAGCCATCGTGAGATTTTTGTGTATTTTAGAACACGTTCACCTTAGTAATTTCCAGGTATAAAAATGAGGAAAAAAAAAGCTATGCCTATTAAAAACAATAAAGTTTTTTTTTAATCTCCGGATGAGAAAGTAAAATCACCTTTTCTTTGAACTTTTAACTCAGTCTTCATCTCCTTACAGGAAAGTACGTTAGTTGACTTCAATTGATGCAGTCCATTTCACCAATGGAAGGTAGGGCCATGGGGATTCTCCCCCTCAAAATATCTTCTTAAATTCAAAAATTTGCTCCATTCACAACAAATACCATCCAAGACACATTTTGAAATTCATCAGCCACACAGAACTATGTGATACTAACTGGAAATTCAAACAGTAGACCAAACCAACACTAGTTGATGAAAACCATAATGAAACTTGAGAATTCCTTGCAACACCTTTTTCCTTCTTTGATATTTCAGCATGTTTCTATCAAAAATAATAAAATCCAGCAAAACATAAAAAAATTATTTGTAATGGCACATTTCATTAGGTAGACATTTATTCCCTTTTCATCCACAGCCATGGGAAGCAGATACCAAGTTATTTAACACTCTGTAAGGTCTTAGAACCAGACAAATGAATAGCAGACAACTCCTTGCAGTATCTTCCTGGTAAGGTATACAAGCTGGTAAAAAAAAAAAAAAAAAAAAAAAGGAAATATAGCAAACCCATGAGTATGGCAAAGCAACCTATTTTTGACTGCCTAGTTATAAAAAACCTGACTAGTAATCATATTCTGAACAATCTAAAATAAACACAGATAGATAATTCTGGAAGACTCAAACAGTCAGAGAAGTGCTATCTAACAGGATTAAATAAAATTCTGCAGCTGCAGTCACTTATATTGAGCTAGTATAAGCATTTCAAGATACAGACATAGAAATAAAATGTGCAGTAACACTTTGAACATAAAACCTCGATACACAAACAAAGTGTGGAATGAAAATATACCATTTGTAAAAAAGCAATGCCATTTTCTCCTAACAGGATTCATACACATTTTAAATTTCAGTGGACATAAAAGAAAATAAAAATAACTGAATGTCTTAGTGAGTTTACCAAAATCAACACTCAATCCAGCCATCCAGAATGTAAATTTTAAATAAATGATTACTCAAGTTTTACAAATCAGCATTTACATTCACTTACAAAAAAATACAAAATATAGTGGGCATCAGCATCAGCCAAGAGTTTAGCTTACCACAGACCATATGGGAGGATGTCCCCATAGACTATATCTTGTACTAGTATGGCATCTGCAGTACATAGCAACACTTTATCTGAAGTAATAACACCTTCTGCTCTTAGCCTTTCTCAGTCATAAAACAAGTGAATAAGTAATTGCACCATAAGCAGCCTCATGGAAGACTGATTAGGTGGGATGAATATGGGGAGTTATCATTCCACATGCCAGGCACCTTGTAAGTCAATATATTAATAGCTACAGCCTAAGTTTATCCTTTTTTTAGAATACTATGTTGTTTTATAAAAGAAACTATATCTTGCAAATTTAGTGGAGGTTCCTGGAGCTCTTTGGTTGATTACATTTTGTATGCTGGTGGATCAACACATTCAATGAAAATACAATAAAATCAATGTAAACCTCAGTCATCAACAAATGGCTACCATGCTTTGAAATTATTCTGTTAGCTAGAATGCAGAAATGTAACCAGCATCATCCACAACACCCTGGCTATACATCCAGAATGTGTTCACAGCCATGCATATGCAACAAATATTAAGAGAGCACAGAGAGATTTTAACAATTTATGATACAAGGTGTGTTCACAGCAGTGCACCTTCAACAAATACTAAAAGAGCACAAATGGACTTTAGCAACTTGTGCTATGAGCGGCAGAGCAGAGGGCCCTCCAGTGAGACAGGTGCTCCCTATAGGCACCATCTCCCATTGTATCATTGGATATGGGTATGGATAATAGAAATGCTGCTGATACACACTGGAATGAAAGGTGGGAAGACATCAGGAGAAAGATGCTTTCCAACAAAAGCCTTGCCTTAAAGGATGGCATCATTAGAATTTATTGCAATAAACCAAATACCACCATTCTTTTTTCTGTATAAATGTTGCCATCAAATATGGCCTTTATTATTCTCTAGCATTAGAACACATATATAAATGTAGAAAGAGAGAGACAATATGAAAGCCGTAACATTAAGGAAGAATGACATGCATTTATCTCTTTAATCTTCCTCAGAAAACGGATAAGGAAACTAGTCTTATCGCCAGTCTGGATTTACCCAAAAGAATAGAGACACAAAACAAACTCATCCACTATTTCATGGTAGTCTTCATCCCAGAGGAAAATAACTGGAGAAGAAAACATACTCATGAAACGTTTCTGTTTTAGCAACCTAGCAGTTTCCAACACACGCTCTTCCCTAAAAACAATTCTATCTGGCTCTTACTGTGTCCTGTTCTATGCTAAAAGCACCGAGCAGGAAATGCTCTCAGTGAAGTCATAAAACCAACAACATAATAAAAATGTCTTCAGAGTGCTCTGTCTTCTAAGAGCGAGCTCTCTTACACTGTCTGCATCCAAAATGATAGCTGTACTGACAGCTACTGACAGTGGTAGCCCAAGACAGGACCACGTTAGTGATTTCTGCAGTGACGGCATGTTCTCACACAACAGGGATTAATCAATGACATTAGTCTCTTGTTTTATTACAATGTCAATTTTCATTTACTATGTCTGCTTTTAACATTCTTCACTGATGTGTGAGGATGGCTTGACCAAGCTGTGTTACATCCGATACTTGAAAGGAAATTACTTTTCAGAATTATAAGCCATGGATTATCCAGGAAACCAGAAAGTCAAATTTCATACTGCTTTTCCTTAAATATTTTTATACCTAAAGGCCTTGACTCTCTAATCATTTCTCTTAACACACAAAATGCATCTGCAGGTACAGTAATCTAAACCTGTTTAAGCAGGGGAAATTCAGAGTTTTCTCAACATCTGTAAAATGTATGTCATCTTTTGGCCTCAGATAAAGACAGCTTCCAAACATACTATGTTTTTTCACCCCCAGGATTGCTCTTGATTAACATTCTGTAAATCAGAATTATTTTCTCTGTTATAAATACCTCCCTAACAGACTGCTTCTTAGCCTTTACTTCCTATTGTCTGGTTTTGAGCAAAACCCAGCACAACTGCACTGGTTATAAAAGAGATCCTCTGATTTATATAGTTGAATTTCCTCAAACCTGCCTATTAAATTTGACTGCTGAGAAGATTACAGACTTTAAGGATTCCTTGTTCGTGAAGCTCCAATAACCTCAACTGGGTTATACATCCTAAGCACTCTGCACAAAAGTGATAGAATCTCCAAACATTTGTAGGTAAGTAGTCAGACCTCAGCAGGGCTTTTGAAGAATGTTCTTCCGATTCAAGTGCTAGCATTCCACCTGAATTTCCATTCAAATGCTAGAATGCTTTTTGGATATTTTCTTAAAAGGGATTACTTAAAAGGAAGATGGTTTTATGTTTGAAAACACTGTATGTTACATATGTACATATGTACTGCAGATTGTCTAACACCACTAATATCACTAAAACATGTGGTGGGTCAGTTACATCCCACTTGAAAACTGCCACTCATGTCCCAGTCCTCTTCATGCAGTACAGTCGTTCCATAACTAATCATCAGTAATGAAAAAGTAACACATCCTCCTTCAGTAAAACAACCACTAACTCAGTTGATATCTAAAGGGATGAAAAAAACCAATTAATAACATGTCTTAGTTTAATTTTCTAACAAGCCATGCCAAATGAAACACACCCAGCAACAAATGTGACTATCATGAAATAGGAGGGCCACTCTTTTCCCATTCCAGCCACTGATACAGATACCTCATTCTCATTTTCAGTGTGAACACAGTTCTTTATGGGTATTGGTCTAAACACAGAAGTAATTATATTAAGAGGTCAGTTTCAGACTCTTAATTTTTGGCATTGCCTTTAACTTTGAACAGAATTCTCCAAGTCTTTTTTCCTACTTGGACTTTTGTAATAAACCCTATTCCCTATAATACCTATTTCCATGCATGACTGATTCCTTTCGGTTTTGCTCTTAAAGGAGGATAAAAAGATTCAGAGATGGGGGCTGGGAGGCAGAATACCAACGCGCTAATCTTTTTACCACAACACTGTCACTGTTGTGTGTGAATGAGATCACACAAGAAGAACCAACAGCACCAGTCTCTAGCTGGAGGTAGAACAGAAACTCTTGGCTAAACAGTAGGAAGAACAGATAAAGAATGAGTAGCAAAGGTGCAGAAGAGCAAGCTGAGGCAACCTGTGCCAGAATAAATTAATTATTCAGATTTTTACAACATCCAGGGATGGATATCAAGCTTTTACTAATCTTTCCCAACAGGTGGCACTTGTTTGCAAGGTCCAGTGAAGGAAGAGGTAGGCAGGAGTCTCCTCTCCTATTTAAACTGGTAGCCGAAGGAAAGATGGATTTTACAGGTTCTGGGAAAGAAGTTTGGTATCGAGGTAATTAATGCTGATCCCAGGAGAAGTTATGTTTCTCCTCACAAGGGCTTGTTTAGAACAGCTGTGTTCAAACATCCCTGACTTGGAGGGTGTGGATTTTCTATGCACAGGTGCAGGCACTGACTACAGAACCTCCAAATAACTCTCCACAATAATTCTAGACTAAGAGAGAATGAGACACAGCAACACAAAACAATCAGTGGAAGAGTTGCCATGCTTGCTTTGGTACTGTTGGAGGCTGGGATTAACCAACCTATTCCATTTCACTCAGTATTACTCAAGGGCCCAGCTGTCCTGCTATGAAACAACAGGGAGGTACAGCACGGTGAGAACAGGACAGTGTGTCAGCAGAAAGCAATGAGACACATTAGATAGGAAATGTTTTAATGAAAATTGACTCCTATTCTTCTGCTTGTATTTCTACCTGGTTGCCCGAATTTCCATGCAGACTGGCTCTGAGCTGTAGTGTTCTTGTTCTGCACAGGCAGTAAGCTGAATTCCAAGGTATGTCAGCAGGATATAATGCTGACTGTGGAGCTGCTCAAGCTAGCTCAAATACTAGAGGCAGTATAGCTGCATTACAGAAGTGTTCTGCCGCAGCTAATTAGACAAATCACTGCACCATGTTGTGGGAACTTATCCTGAGATCTGACACTAGATTTCTCTTAGATTTTAATTTCCAAGGTGGATTACCTTTTGTTGAACCTAGACTGCTTCACACCCTTTGAAACACTTTGCATGCTGAGCTTTCCCATCTGAACTGACTCAGACCACCCAAACCACTCCACTCGTTTGGTACTATCACAGACTCTTGGCTTCTTACTGGGTAAGTTTCAGGCTATTTCGTGAAGCACTTCACAGCTGTCAGGAAATACAATTGTCAGCTTCTGTTCCAGGCAGATGCCCAAATCGCAACATACTCCAATACGGAACCGTGAATGACATGAAACTTTTGGAGCTGGGTCAGTCTCAAAAAACCTTTTCTTTGTAATGCAAGTTTATTTCACTTGCAGTAATTTTCCATGCCTTCCTATTCTATGTTTTACCAAGAAATCTCTTCACTGTTTGAAATCTTCAGCAGTCCAAGTTTTATAAACAGTTATAGAAACAGCATACTTGCTTTTCCTGAACCAGAGCAGGCAGTTGTTACTCATAGCCTTCACCTGAAGGCTTCCTCTACATCATGCTCCAAATATTTCACCTTCAAAAGCTATGCTTCCACACTTTGATTTTAAAGCGGTACTCCTGTACTCTGAGAATCACTTTACACTGCAGGGTGGATGAATTTACCAGTTGGTATTACGCTAATGTCTACCCTTACATTAGGAACTCCTTTGGCAAGTTTTCGGTAGTTCTGAAAACAGATTTGAATCGTGAGTCTACTGAATTATGGAGAGATGTCTCTCTTACCATGCCTACTTTCTCCTGTACATTCCATTTTTGTTCTTTATCTAGCTACTGTCCTAAAACATCAAATATCTTAGGGAATCAGAATTACCATGTTTATGCCCTGCCTGCTTTAACTTCATAATCAATCATAATATTTCAGGGTTTTTTTCTGACAGTGTAACTAGCTGCCCCTCAAGAATCCTAAATCATAAAATGTGTTGCAGGGATACACAATCTCTCTTTAATAGAAATAATGAAAACTTTCTAGAAGGTAATCACAACTATAAGATTCTGTATTTAGTTCTCTCAGGAAAATCTAGACTTCTCCTGCCATGACATACCACCTTCTTAGGACACTGGTATACTTATGTATTTTTCTTACACTGGAAGACTTCCATGTATGTTCAACTTCAAAGAACTTTGGCAAGCAAACAGCATAAAACTACAGAAACGACAAGAGTTGTCAATGCCTGAGAAGCAAAAAATCATATTGCATTAACTATTGGAAGTTTACCTTTCTCACTTAGCCTGTGCAATGTCTGTGTAATATTAGTTTAGCAATATTACCGAGCAAAACAAGAAAAGGCTCCTGCAAAACCTTCCATATTCTAAAAGGAATGGAAAACATCCATTTCCATATAACCTTAGATATTTCAGAAGAATTGCTTATCTCACTGACTTACTGTCTTTTTAAATAACTCTTTGGATTCTGTTTCTGACTGACAGCCCCCAGTTTATCACAGACTTCTTGCCAGACACTTCTTCAAATATTTCAGTATGCATAAGGATATATTAGCAGGGCAACAAACAGACCTGGAAAGCCTATGCCAATCAAGTCACGGTGAAACTTCCACAGCTCTCTTTGGCTTTACGTTCTACTTTTCCGTACACAGCCACCACCATCTCCAATAATACCCAGTCAATGCCCAGCGTGGTGCTCTGCCAAAGCTTTTCTATACACAGCCTTTCAGTTTCTGAGCAGCTTTGCACTGTCTTTGCTTCAGACAGCAATACTTCTATGTCACATGTAACCACCAGAAATGAAAAACAGGTATTAAATTTACTGCTTGCTTACTTTGAACTGTGAACATGAACAGTAATTTTAATGAATGAATGTTCAGCTTCAACCTACCATACAGCTCCTGATATTTTTTTTTTTTCAAAAAACAGAGAAACAATGCAGATACAGATATTCCCAGAAACTGAAAAATGTTAGGTAGCAATAAAGCAGCAAGTAGCTTGCAACTTCAGCACTCAGATTTACATTGCTGTTAAATCTCTTTTGACAGTATTAAATAGGGCCATGATTCGAAGTTTTTAAACACATGCTGTACTTATTTCTATGGAAACTGAAAGTTGCTTTCATTTGGAGTTGCACACCAAGCAAGCCTTACAAAATCCATATAACCTATTTCAGAAGGACAAGTGCTCAATTCTGAAAGTCACTTATCACATCACACAGAAGTGCTTTCGTATGTCCAGCCTACACACCTCACCAGTTAAAACTCCACAATTAATGAAAGGAAAAGAAATAACTTGCAGCATTTTCTTTGATACTAAATAGCCTGTCCCAAAGGGGATGAATAAAGACTCTGGATTCATAAGACTGACCCCTGAAAACTCTTATCATCCATGTACACAAATCACCAAACCTGTGAGCTGTATGTGTGCGCACACACACACAACCACAGACAGACCAGCACAACTGAGAAAACACCAATGACTAAATAACATGTTTTCAGGTACCAGGATCGGTGTCTTAAGAATCTCTCTTTCAAGGAAAAAAATCAATTGATAACCATATTAATAGGAGCTATACAACACTGCCATTATGCATTATTCAGAGAAATACTTCTGCTTGAGTGTGTTTTGAAGGAACATTTAAAAGTGACCCCTCAATGAAATGCCTTTCCTTCTTCCTTGAAATGCAGTAGGATCATTTTCAGATGAAATCTCAAAAACAGTCTGCATGCGCAAAGGAATGAAAACTATTTTAAAAGCATGCACAGGCAGAAAATACCTCACACACAGGCCTGAGTATTCTGAAATTATCTGCCACACATTTTTCGTTGCAATTGCCAGTTTGTGCATATATACCTAATGCTATTCTATACACAGATTATAGCATAATAAAAATTTTGTTTTCTGGGTTCTTTTAGTGTAGTAATTACATACATACAACTACAGCTGCTGATTTAGATATGGCTATACCTTCTTTACATTGGATTCTTCATACCGTAATATCTTTTTACTCTCATGCTTCCACATCTAGAAATAGATAAACCAGTACAGAGCACCTTTACGCTCATGTCAATTCCATCAAGTCATACTGGAGTAGAGTTTGCTTCTGCACCTGTCTCATTTACTGCTAGGAAATAAATTTATAGTGTGAATAAACTGTGATGGGCAGTTTTTGGTTTTCATTCTTGATGGCAGTTATGAACACTTGTTGGGATGGAATCTGTTGAAAAGTGGATATTGCTCCTTCCTTTGGGAAGACACTGAGCTTCCTCAAAGAGAAAAAGTTCAAGCAAAGGAACCTGCATGACAGTACAGAGCTGGAAGCCTGCAACTCATTTGAAAAGGTGGAGGAATGATTGCAAGGAGCAGATAACCAGGCCTCAGACCTGATTGGGGCTTTTTTCCTCTCTCTTTTCCCTCCCCCCACCCCATGGGCCTCACAAGATGGTGCTGAGCCAGGAGGGCAGTGGGTTTTCTGGAAATAATAATTAACTCTGGGAAGGCATTTGTTTATAAGTCTTTCTCATTTCTATTGCTTTCCCTAAGTTCTTTGAATTTTCTTAGGAAGTTAACTAATCCAGCTTTATGCTAATAAAACCTAAAGGTAATATACTTATTTACTTATTTATTTATAAGCCTTTTGGATTTCTTTGAAGAGTTCCTTGTAAGGGGAAGTCTACACACATCTGCCCCGCAGCTGTGCCTGACTTGGAATCCCATGACACTAAGAAGTAAGTTCTCAAATCAGGAAAGCTTCAGATGTTCCTGGCAGAAAGAAACAAACAAAACCACCACCAAGAAAAGCAACCAATAACAGAATCCAGCTGATCACAGTATGTTGGTCGTGCAACTTCATGGATTTAGCCATCAATTCAAGAAATCAGCCCCCCTAACTTTTACCTTTGACTGCTGTCAGAGGTAAATCACCTCCCAGAAGGAATAAGTGCCCCATGAATAATAAAGTCAGATTAAACCCAGCTATTTGAAACAAGGTAAGACAAAACCATAGCACCAGTCGCCTCTCTGCAGCCCCATTAGACTCTACACTGTCAACCTGTCTCAAACTGTGACATTGCTGTACAATACTACTCAAGTGGGGTTTTTATTCTTACTAGTCCTTAACTTAAATCAAACATTCATGAATGTATTTTTGAAGCATATGCTTTTCAAGTCAGTCTGAAGTTGTTCCTTTCTAATTTTAACGACCAGACTGAATGATGTAGACTAATTTCAAGGCAATGTTCATTCTAATGTTAAAAGTATACCCACGCCCACAGCAATTTCTGGAGAAACACAAACAAGGCGGCAGGCGGCTGCAGAGAGCCAGGGCGCAGGGGAACTGTCCAGCAGCACAGGGAATACCAGAAGTTCTGCTGCCCTTTTTACAACTACTTTTTATAGTTGTGCCAATCTCGCTTCAGGAGGGACACAGAGATGCTGGAGCATGTCCAGAGAAGGGCAACGGAGCTGGTGAAGGGTCTGGAGCACAGGTCTTGTGAGGAGCGGCTGAGGGAGCTGGGGGTGTTCAGTCTGGAGAAGAGGAGGCTCAGGGGACCTTGTTGCTCTCTACAACTACCTGAAAGGAGCTTGTAGGCAGGTGGGGGTAGGTCTCTTCTCCCAGATAACAAGCAATAGAACAAGAAGAAATGGACTCAAGTTATGCCAGGGGAAGTTTATATTGGATATTAGGAAGATCTCCTCCACTGAAAGTGTGTTCAAGCACTGGAACAGGCTGCCCAGGGAGGTGGTGGAATCACCATCCCTGGAGGTGTTTAAAAAATGTGTAGCTGCAGTGCTCAGGGACATGGTTTAGTGATGGACTTTGGCAGTCCTGGGTTAATGGTTGGACTTGATGATCTCAAAGGTCTTTTCCAACCTAAATGATTTTATGATTCTATGAATTCCCATGCCAGGCAACATCTCTGCCCTGAGAGCTCATCTCCCTCTGCAGTCTCTATAGAGCCTTAGATGTGTCATGAGAATCATCCTATGATTCTTTTTCTCAGTTTCAATCATGCAAATGTTCAGCTGATGGAAAATACCAGAAGAGGATTAAGGTAACGTGTTGCTAATGGAGATTCAGTCCACTGCTTGAACAAATGAGTTAAAGTGTCATCTTCTGAGTCATAATTTAGAATAGAAACCTCTCCTTCCATATCCCCATTTTGTCATGTTTTTAAAAGGCAGGCCTAAATAATATGAAAAGTATTTCTTAAATAATGTTGGGTTTAATTGCATAAAGTAAAGAAAGTGCATTTCACACTCTTAAATTATGGATTACAGTCTTCTACTTCAGCAGAACTATGAGATCATACAGTGCATTAAATGTTAATGAGGATATTTTCTTTCAGTTCCTCTTTAAATTTAGGGACATGGGAATAAATTCTGCGGAACAACTTGGGGCAAAACTCTCTTCCTTTTTATCTAGGATGTAAATGACAGGTGTAGTAGCAGTGCACTTGAACAGCATTTTTCCCTGAGTAAAAAAAGACCAACAAAACCCAAAACTGTCAAAAAAAGTTCTCCATTTCAGAAAACATATCAGGAAAACATCTGAAAAAATATACCAAACTGGATAACAGGCTTTTAACGGTTTTGGGAAGTCTGCTTGCCATTATTATAGTATGTTCAAAAAATAAATATTTTTCTCAAAAACCACTAAATGCATTTCCTATGGCACAGGTAAAGCCACATTATCTTAAAGGAACACTTCATTAAACACAACTGCAAACTGAAGAAATGCAAGCTTCATAATGTTTCCTTTAAATACCATCCATCCTTGCTCCAGACACTTCTATTTCAAATAACAGAAGAAAACATCAGAAAAAATACGGAGAATACTGTAATTTAATACCACATTATACAGGTAGACCATTGATAAATCAGTATTAACTAATCGTATGATAAATTTTTAAGCCTACTGACTACACCTGACTTCTAAACATAGCTGAGCCATTCAGCAATAAACACAACAGAGGGAAGTATTTTGACCATGACTTTCAAGTGTTTAAAAGAAAAGGAAAGGTAGGGAGACTGAAATCCCTTTTTCACTAGGTTCAGTGGCAAATTGAGGTATTTCAATAGGGTAAAATGGCACATGGAGACCTATTAAAATAGTCTGTCTTACTAAAGGTAATGCTGAAACATCACAGCCAAACCCACACACTACATTGCTGGTAGAATTTATGTTTACCTGTCTACCAGGTAACCTGGTTATTTTTTGAATGCCAGAGCAGGAAAAATTAGGACATACTTCATAAATTACTGTAACTATCAATTAATAATCAAAGCTACTCAAGGGTCCTGAATCGCCTTAGGCCATGGCACCAGCAAGACAGCCATCACCTTGGATGATTAATGCAAATGACCAGGATTGACAAACTGATACTATATAAAAATGTAAAAATATACATATCTAATTTAAAATATATTACTTACCTGCTATTACTTTAAATGCAAAAAGAATCCATTCCCATCTTTTAGTACCTTCTTTAGAATTACAAATTCTCTAACTAATGTTAATGAGATCAGTATAATGAGATCTTATAATGGATTTTATCTGCACTGTTGCAACGGTATTTCAAGGAAATTATTTAATACACAGACAATTGTTTTCACTGATATCTACCAAGATACTTAAAATTCTGAAGTCATCTTTTTTGTAGGATTTTTTAAATGAAGCTAAGTATGAGCCTACGTGTTTGTTTGGGAGTAAATATATCCATGTAATAACAATGCTCAGATGTTCCACCTGTCAAAAATAATATAATCTAAAAGAAAGGAGCATGTAAACTCCAGATTTCAGCTATAAGCAACCACCTCAAAGCCTTATGTAGAGCACCACTCCCAGATTCACAACTGGGGATGATTCCCCCAAGAATAACAAATATTGCTATAATTGAAGAAAAATAACGCTGATGAACTAAGCATTAATAAGAAAAGAGAACAGAACTTGTTGATTATTCACAGAAAATGTAGACTTTATGATTTCTTATAGTCAGAAATCTGTGTTTCCTTTCTGCTGAAGCCATCAGTGCTTCTTCACTGTAGTGTTCTATTACTGTGGTACATTTGCCTGATAAAAAATGACAATTCCATTTTTTTCTTTTCTTTTTGATCATTAGCTGTCCGCCTTTGAATTATATTGTATATCTTTACAGTGACTTTATAAGGTCTTCATATTCTTGTATTCTCTAGACTATAACCAAGCTCTGTATTTACTAATTCATCTTTATTTGCAGCTGGCAGATGCAAAGATGTTACCTACACTCAGGAGACTTTGATATGTGACTTCTTGAAACATAGGGGACTTACGGTTTTCCCTTTAGCGAACTGTTCTGTTTTATTCTCAAGAAATATGAGTCCCAAGGCAAAACGAGATTATTAGACTGACTGACTCTCTTTCAGAATAAGGATTTAATAACCAACATGCATCTTTTTACTGCTAATAACCTTAGCTAGCTAAGGCTTTGGTTTAGTTAATGTTACTTCTGGTTAAAGCAAAAGCAGAGTGCAAGGGGATAGAGTAATCTCAGCCACCTCATTCTGAGTCCTGCCTTGGACTTACAAGCTGACAGAGCTGTGAAGAGGATCCTTCTGGCTGAGGCTGAAGCTGCAAAGACAAATGGAGTGCAGGTAGGCACACCACTCCTCTGCAAGCCACTGATGATGAGAAGTAGCACTGCTAGTGTTTTGGCAGGTTAGTTCAAGACTCACATGGGCTAATTACACAATATGCCCAGTAGGGAACGTTCCTTCTGCAGGTTCAGATTTCATGCAGAAGGTCAATGCCATGTTGCCATGTCAAAACAGAAAGGAGATGGTGAGTTAAGCAACAAAACACACCTGAATTTCAACCCCCTGACAAATACATGCTCCCCACTGAATCCGTCAAACAGCTCATTTTTAATTGTTACTTAAGTGCTGTTGTACAAGGAGGGGTCATAAGATGGGTTATTATATGGCTAAAAAATATGCAAAAATACACCAGGGCCAGGGAAAAAAAAATATTTGAAACATTTCACTTTTTGACATAAACAGAGATTTAGTCAGTGGTAATATGAAATAATCTTCCCTCCTTAGAAAGAAAACTAGGAGTTCTTCTGAAATACAGGGCTTTTGAGTTGTACAGATGCATGTAATGGTGCCTGAAGCACAGGCACATGAACAATCTTTTATAGATGGAACATTTAAAAATCAGGGTGGCTCGTAAGATTTGCCGATAAAGTCTGAGGTGCCAAACCAAACACTGTACACTTGATACACTACCTCTACCCCCAGTATTCCAAAGGTTCTTCATACTTGCAGCAGATAATACTGCTAGAAATAACAATAACTTCTGCCTATTCTATTTAAACTCCCTACCTTCAGGTATGCCTCAAAACCCAAAACTGCACAGATGTGTTTTGGGTTGGATACACATAATCCAAGCAGCGTAACAATGGATAAACAGAATACAGGTCAGTTAGCTTTGTTGGAAGCAACTGAAAACTACCAAATGCTCCTTAGCAAACTGATACAGCCATCTAAATACACAGAGACACATAGCAATTTTGGAGGTAATTATTTCTGGGCTTAATAATTCAGTATATGACACTGTCAAACTCTTGTCATGATTTGTCTCTGTGAAAATAAATTGTTGAAAATGAAAGACTCTTCTTTGAACATAAATAAAAGATCACCAAAGGAAAAACACTATCAACCCACAGAATTATTATTCTCTGTTCGTAACCATTGCAGGCACCAGCACACAGCACATACAGGACAACCAGGGGATCAGGCCCAGACAGCATGGGGTTATAAAAGGCAGGTACTGCTTGACAAACCTGATCTACCACAAGATGACCCATCTGGTGATTGAGGGAAAGGCTGTGGATGTTGTCTACCTGGACCTTAGTAAAGCCACTGACAACAGCTCCTACAGCATCTCCTGGAGAAACTGGCTGCTCATGGCTTGGACGGGTGCACTCTTTGTGGGGTTAAAAGCTGGCTGGATGGTTGAGCCCAAAGAGTGGCAATAAATGGAGCTACATCCAGCTGGCAGCCGGTCACAAGTGCTGTTCCCCCAGGGCTCAGTACTGGGGCCAGTCCTGCTTAATACCTTTATCAACAATTTGGTCAAGGGGATCGAGTGCATCCTCAGTGAGTTGGCAGACGACACCAAGCTGGGGGGAGTGTTGCTCTGCTGTTGGGCAGGAGGCTCTGCAGAGGGATCTGGGCAGGCTGGACCGATGGGCCAAGCCCAGTTGTAGGAGGTTCAACCAGGCTCGGTGCCGGGCCCTGCCCTTGGGTCACAGCAGCCCCAGGCAGCGCTGCAGGCTGGGGCAGAGCGGCTGGGAAGCTGCCTGGGGGAGAAGGCCCTAGGCGTGTGGTTAATGGCCAGCTGAACACGAGCCAGCAGTGTTCCCAGGTGGCCAAGGCCAACAGCCACCTAGCTTGTATCCAAAGCAGTGTGGCCAGCAGGACAAGGGAAGTGATATTCCCTCTGTACTCGGCCCTGGCGAGGCCGCACCTCAAATCCTGTGTCCAGGTTTGGGTCCCTCACTACAAGAGGGATGTTGAGGTGCTGGAGCATGTCCAGAGAAGGGCAATGGAGCTGGTGAAGGGTCTGGAGCACAGGTCTTATGAGGAGCGGCTGAGGGAAATATGGTTGTCTATCTGGAGAGGAGAAGGCTCAGGGGGGACCTTGTTGCTCTCTACAACTACCTGAAAGGAGCTTGTAGGCAGGTGGGGGTAGGTCTCCTCACCTAGATAACAAGTGAAAGGCCAAGAGAAAACAGCCTCAAGTTATGCCATGGGAGGTTTATATTGGATATTAGGAAAGAATTCTTCACTGAAGGTGTGCTCAAGCATTGGAACAGGCTGCCCAGGGAGGTGGTGGAATCACCATGCCTGGAGGTGTTTAAAAAATGCATAGATGCAGTGTTTAGCAAGATGGTTTAGTGGTGAACTTGGCAGTCCTTTGTTAATGGTTAGACTTGATGATCTCAAAGGTCTCTTCCAACCTAAATGATTCTAAGATTGACAAAATGTGGGTATTCAACATGAAAAGTGATACATAGCAGAGCGTTAAGAAAAGGAAGTGCAAACTAATCCCTCTGCTAGCTGGTGAAAACCCTTGAGCACATCAGTATAAGCTGACTGATGTCACCTTACTGCTCTTCTTAGTTATTCACTGGGAGCCTGTTGCTGTAGATTTATTTTTTTTCTTTAGCAGAGCTAAATAATTCATCAGGGTATGGCGCTTTGTGAGCAGGCCCGACTGCAGGCATCAGGCCAAGACCAAGGTCGCCATGGAGACCTACATGCAGCTTCATCCCTGCTCCCTCCCTTGCTGAGAGAGCCTATGAAAAATGGCATCAGCTGAGCAACCGTGCTCATTTCAGCAGTGAACAATAGGTATAATAAAAGCAAAAAACCAAGAAGCAAAATAAGGATATAAAAGCATCTGCTGTAGCTGCACTGAAAGATTTAAATGACAAATGAGTCATTAAGCAGTTACTATTTGCACTGATACAACTATTATTTTATGTGACAGAAGTATTACCCCGCCCTTATTAGTAAGAGCTATTGCTGCTCTTCAAACAGATTATCCTATACATTGCAGATGGCAAATTATTAAAGATACATGCTCTTTAAAACTCATTTTTGTTACTAAAATATAGTTGTAGGGGTAAAATGAAATTCTAATGCAGAAATAAGATTTATTGCTTAGATTTCTTTTACCCTCCTATATATAGCTGCTGCACAACACTGATATTCAGAGTTTTCTCATTGTTCCTTAAGAAGACAGGCATCTTTATCGTGTAAACCAAAAAATAAATGTAGTCAGAAATGCAAAAAATTACATCAAAGAGGAAAAATGCTTTTGAACTCTTTTTATTGAAGGGTTGTTTTATTTTTCAATTAATGTTTTCCATCAAGATGAAACCAGCATTTTTGTATGCTTTATCGATGAAAAAATGAAAAGCTATTCTGCAATATTTATAGTAGATCAACCTAACTTTATAATCAGTATTCTTTCATTTTTTTCCTGCTGTGTATTGCTGTTCTTCGTCTGCCTTGCTCTCCAGGCACCTGTTATTAAGCATCACTGTATTTTATTACCTAAAACCACCTGTAAAGCAAGGGCCTGGTCATGTGTTTATTAGATATATAAAGTACAAATCTTAAAACAAACTACATTCTACAACCTCCTAGAATAAAGTTCTGGATTTTATTCTCATTTCTAAGCCTCTTTATTCCAGAAACTGTATAAAACCACTCTCTCTAGCAGATTCCCACATCCTCAAGCGTACATGTTTATTGGAAAAAGTGATTCTGTGGAACGCTGACATCACACTAATACAACATAGTACTATATAAATAACCTTTGCAAGCCACAGTTTGCTCTCTGTAGGTGATAATGGGAAAATTTACAGTATAAGGACACATGTGAGAAGACCACATAACTTCTGTGTGGTAACGCTGAAACCAGAAGAGGAGCATCTCTGACTGCTCATCCTAGAAGGTCCTACAGAGCCTCCGATTGCCTCCAATACACACTCCTGTTAGAGCTGCAGAACCCTCAATCCAGTACAGACCAATCCCTTTAAGGTTTTTCCTCTATGATTGCCAATCTCACCCTCTGCTTAGGCTCAATGCTGTTTAACTATCCTTGTCTATCACTTCTCCTTCCAGATCTTTGGTTTACCAAAAACTGCAGTCAAAGTATAGCAGGGCTGAGTGGGCATAATAGACCTCTTCTGATATCCAGTATTCCCACACAGATTCTCCATATTCTAATAAAAGTTCATAAACAAAAGCTCCGCAACATTTTGCAGCAGTGTCCCTTCTGGCAATTGTGTGCATGTAAGCTTTACTGAATTTGAGACCAATTTCTCCCAAGGCAAAGCTGATAGATAGGAACTGGAAATCAGTGCTTTTCTTAACAAAAAAAAAAAAAAAAAAAAAAAAAAAACACCCAAAAAAACCCCAAAAAACTGAGGAGATAAAAAGTCAGGCAACCCCATCTCAGAACCACCAGGGCTAATCTAAATCCCACTCCACCCACCAAAACCCATGATACTGATCTATTTCCTTTGTCTTTGCTGTATACTTAGGAAGGAGGTAAAACAGTTTAAAGACATACCTTTTTAGGTTTTAGAGAAGATTTTTATTTTTCCCCCCAGAATAATATTTTGAAACAATCCAGAAATCCATGTACTAACATGTGATTGACTCTTACCGTCACATATTTTCTGAACAGCAGGCGTGTGGGACATCTTTTCACTATTTCATCACACAGAGAACAAAAGTTCCCTTGTCTAGAAAGAGACTACCAAATCACAAAAAAAATCTCTGCTGATGCTCTGAAGCACTCTAGACAGAAAAGTCGAATAAGTAGTCTCTTTGCTCCATTATGAATTGCTAAAATATTAAAGGTTAAAGTTAAAATTAAAGGTAAAGTTAGCATGCTCAGTTTCTGGAAGCCCAAACTCTGCTACGGGAGGAGGGCAGACCTCCAGGTGGAGTTTTCATTCTCGATGATCTAACTGCAGCCTTCTAAACCAGCTGGCCATTACATTTATTTTCCATTGGATTTGACAGGTCTGGTCTGCCTCCAAGGCTGCACACAGAACAGCCTGAGTATCATGGATCTGAAGGCCTCATTATGAATGTGTAAAAAGATCTAGATATGGTAGCACAAACACCAGCAAGTGTCGGACAGCTAAGGAAATACGCTGAATGGTTCTGGTGCCCACACCGATTTAAATGGACTAGAAGAGAGTTACTTTCAATCCAGCCTTCACGTAATGCCACAGCCAGGCCTTTTACCCTCTCCTGAATGTACATAGCTTGGAAAGAGTTGTTATTCATCTGCCTTAAACTGATCTATTTTTTTCATTAATATTGCACATACATTCCTGTAAATCCTTGCAGCTATTGATGTTAATAAATCTCTTATTTTTACAAACTGTTACTTGTAAAAAGAAAGGTAAGAAAAACTATATAGCTTAATTTATTTCTAAAATGTGCAAAGAAAAGGCATAAATGAAAGTGTGCTGACACATTCTTCCTGTAGAACACAGCATAAGTGGACATGAGGAAAGGTATAAAAAGAACAATTACCATGAAAACTTGCTAGAAATATTCTTAAACAGATGGATTCAGTGGCTGCTGAGGGTATATGTTCTAGAAACAAAGGAAATAAAGAAAAATCACATGTCCTGACATACAGTTTCTTTTGTTATCATGATCATGTGGGAGATAGAAGACATCAGAAATAGGTTCTTTTAGACTTGGTTTTCAGCTGCTGGCCTACTTTTTCACTCTTCTACGTACAGGAGTTCTACAGTAGACATAAATGTTATTTACAGAGATTTAGATCCTTTTAACACATAAGAAGGAAGAGAAATAGTTGTTCACATGAGTTGCACTAAATTTCACATTGTCCCAAAGCAATTTCCTATTTCTTCTATATGCTCTTAGGGGAAGGGAAAAGCAGGATATAAATGTACAAGCCCTTGTCTTCTGTCACGGGAAGCCAAACCCTTAAACAGAGGAAAGTCATTTTCTCCTTTCTTTACAGTTGCTTGGGTCTCCTTCCATCTCCTAGTCCCTTTAGCATCCCTTATGCACTCTGCTGTTAGTTATTTGATCTACACTGCTTCTTATCCTCTGTAACCCTTGTAGATTGTGTGGCTTACGTGCTGCTGTACAAAGGATTTAAAAGAATGTGTGACACCATGGTCTGACACTTTTTCCCAAAGACATGAATCATGTTGTCTGATTTTGGCTCTTGCAGTGATGTTTGGCCACACTAACTGATGCCAGTTTTCTCATCTGTATATGTATGATAGGTTAACAAAAGCATCCTAGAAAAATCCCATTTGACAAAGAAAAAATACATACTTTTGTCAATGGTCTGTTAAATTTTCACAAGGCTTAGAATGGTACAAACATACTAGTATCAAAAAGCATTAAGTATTGCAGCTTGCCTTTAATCACATAGATCAAACTACCAAACATCCCACTTATACCTGAACTGGTATATCTGAGGAAGCCTTCTGGAGCAAGAACTTTTGGATCCATACCATGATGCCTTGATGACTTTACCACCAAACCACAGATAACTCCTATGGCATGTGATAAATACACAGGAGTCACCAGGGATGGTGGGTTTCTACTGAACGGGATATCTAAACAAAGAGTGAGCATGCCTGGAATGTGAAAGCAGTACAGACTGGAGACTCAAGAAGAACGACAGGACTGTAGCAGAGGATTGAAAAGTCTGCCTGGAGTGATGACTAATATTTTCCAGCATATATATACCAGGTTTCAATAGACGTCCTACAAAATGTTACAGGAAGTGCAGAGATAATACTTTTACACAGCTTTATTATCGTAAGAATTTGCCCATGTTTGTCAAGCATTTTGAACAAGTGCACATTTATATGCAGTAATAATAAAATACAGTAATATTTAGCTGCTAGGCTGCAATGAAAGAATGTAAAGCTTTTTCTCCAGACTACTACCACAACTTCACTTCATCTTGACATCCCACATTTCTTCCTATGCACTTGGGAATCATGGACACCTTTGTTTTGGTTCCACTGTTTTAAGTGCTGTACTGATTTTGGCTGGAATAATGTTAATTTTCTGCATAGTAGCTTGTATCATACCATGTTTTGGATTTGTGATGAAAACAGTGTTTTAGTTATTGCTGAGCAGTGCTTACACATTGTCAAGGTCTTTTCTGCTTTTCACGCTGCCCTGCCAGCAAGCAGGCTGGAACACAAAAAGCTGGGAAGGAACACAGCCAGGACAGCAGACCCCAACTGACCAAAGGGATATTCCACACCATATGTCATCGTGCTCAGCAATAAAAGCTGAAGGAAGAAGGAGTAACATTCAGAGTTACAGAATTTTTTCTTCCCAATTAACTATTATGCATGATGGAGTCCTGCTTTCCTGGAGATGACTGAACTCAGTCATCTGATGAATTGCCTGCTGACAGGAAGTAGTGAATGAACTCCTTATTTTGCTTTGATTGTGTGCACAGCTTTTACTTTACCTATTAAACTGTCTTTATCTCAACCCACCAGTTTTCTCACTTTTACCCTTCCAATTCTCTCCTCCATCCCACTACGGGGGAAGTGGGCCAGCAGCTGTATGGGGCTCAGCTGCCTACTTGGGTTAAGCCATGACAACTGCTTAACAAAATGCTAGGCAGACTAAGAAAATGAAATACAGTAAAATGGACTTCAAAGTTAGTAAGGGACTCCCCTAGGTCTCTAACCAAAAAGAATAAAGTGATACAGGTCTGGATCTACTCATACTCATGCTAATTTTCTGGCTTCGGACATCGGAATTTTGGGGTCAGGTGTAGCATAGTATGACTGCAATTGGGAGCTCAACCAAGTATCTTTACCTAGCAGGCTTAGCAAGTAGAGTCAATAGTAGCTTCAGGATATTGTGTTTCACCCTGTACTGTAGGACAGATACACCTTGCATATCACAAACAGTATCGCAGATCTATGTGTCACTACAGTGACATATGACCATCTCATTTATTTTAAAACAAACACTCCACTCAGTCCTTGGCCAAAGGAGTAACACCGCTAATGCCAATGGAATAGCAGTGGTACAATATATCTCACACTCCCCTCCTCCACATGGAAGGGAAGTGGAAGTAATTTGTCCTAGTATGTTATGGAGTTCAAGCTAAGAGGTTAGGTCAAAGTAGCAACATTTACATCTTGTTCCATTGGTGATCATTCAGACTAATTTTGAGAGAAAATAATTTCAAGTTGATGCAGAAATTATGTCCTCATTTTACACCATGATGAAACATAAGAAAAATATTTCTAGTCATCTGTTACCTGTATGTACCAAGTAGATATGTAAGTTAAACATTGATAATTGTTTACCACTTTTTTCTATAAGTGGTTTAAACTGAGGCCCTACCTTGAAAATTGTCAGACACCTTATTCAAAGGATCCCTAGCTAAGTTGTTGTCCCCATTCCCACCCCCCCACCCCCACCCACCCACCCACCCAGTTTAAATATCTGCATTGTCTCACTTGACATTTTGTTGTATTTTGACATTTTCAAATAAAATTGAAAGAAGTCTTAATGACTTGAAGCTATTTTGCCAAGCACACAGGAAACATTTCTGGAAAATTATCAGCCACATTATCATCCTGCAAGCAATACTCCCCTGAACTACAGTTATCCCACAGTCTGCTGTGTTCAACCAATAGCACTGACGTTAGCAAGAGCTAATCACACGAGTGAAAAGTACAGAGCGAATGCAACATGAAACATTCTAGATGCTGACAAGCGACTCCATAGCTTCAGACACAGTCCCCTTGCACTTGAACCGAACGCTTTGTAAAAGAAGTGCTCCAGGTGAAACCACAACCACAGACAGGTCAAACTCCCATTAATTTCAGTCAGGACACAATTTCACTATCAGAATTTCATTGTCGGTGGTGTACTTTCAATATCCTTTCTTCTACTTAGAATAAAGAAGTGAAGTTAAAATGGGGAAAGGAAGCACCATATGTTATATGGTCATAACTACATTTACATAAAGAACAAGGGAGGATCTGAAGAATTGCAATCCAATAACTGACTTCACTTTTAGGGCAGAAATTGGAAATGCTTGCTATGGCCTCGTTTACAAACCTTTAAAACTATATGCTGCATAGACCAGCCACAGTAACTCAAAACTCATTAAAAAACCATGCATGGCAAAATTTACTGTATGTCTTGCTAATATGATAGATGATAAATGTGACACAATGAACATTCTATTTATCTCAATTCTCAATCAGTTAATGCTGCATCACACAGCAGTTTCACCTACAAGGTCAGACATTAAAAAAGCTGCTCATACAAATTAAGAATTGGCTTACAAAACGAGAATGGAGGGTGTCAGATCAAAAGAAAACATCTGACTTGCGTAGGAGTAATAAGCACAATCGGTATTGCTAGCTTGATTTTGTTTACACAGTTTATAATGAAGACAGTGTTTCACAAGGTATCAGAGAAGGCTAATAATATCAATGACAAAAAGACACTCTGGGCTTTCTCCTTTTCAAGACACTGAACACTCTAGCTTCCCCAAACACAGTTCTCAATAGCATGCTTTCCCAGATCAAGGCTAAAGTCCTCTTCTACGTAACAGGTTAAGCTTTATGAAGAGAAATGCAGTTCATTTTTTCCCATCTAAGTACTACTATGAATGTGGTCTTGAAGGCTAGTAATGCTAGATCATTGCTACTACAGGAGGTTGGAGGGCTGCTAGTACATAACACAAGCTAATCATCCCAGCTCACTTCCCAAAAATACGGTTCAAAAAAATTTTTAGTGGCACTCTTCCTTGACTGTCCCAGGAAGTACCAAACAGTGAAGGAGTCCTGGAAAGCTCTTTTGACTTATCTTACCTTCAGCACAGGAGACTGCAAGCACTGATCACATCCCAGATAAACACCAACATAAAACTGTCCACATCCTACAAAGGGATCTTTGGAGTTCTCACCAAAGGGAACACGTTTTCTAGCAAAATTTCATCCACTGTGGGACATCCTGGGGAAATGGACCTGACTGTGGAACAACACTGTAACATTTGCACCATCTACAATCTGCAACCTTCATAGAAGCTTGTAACATGGAACTGTAAACATATAAACTGCAGGGAAGCACTTCATGACAGCCAGCTGTGTAGGTCGTTACCAGGGGTAACACTTAACACATCTGCTTCAGCTGACTCTGTTCTCTCACCTGGAGACTTGGGTACTGCTTCCTCCAGCTCAGGTTTGACCGGCTTTGGTACAGCGTTGGGTAACTCACCCTGCCACTAACCATTCTAGAGATGATGGGTAAAAGTATGTCTGCCTTATCTATGGTCAGTCAATGTAAGTCAAACTTACAATGAAGAAAATCACATTCATAAGAAACCAGATTCAAAAGGCATACAATACAGGGCATACAAAGTGTTGACACTCAATCAAATATATGGAACAAATGGCAATAAAATTATATCAGGTTTTTGAAGGCTACATCATACATAAAACCTGCCTGATCCCTGGCACAATACACTGCTACCATCCTACTGCAGAATAATACTAAATAAAGCCCTGATCCTCAAGTCTTTAAATCTGATTAAATTCTCTTTCTACCATAGAACTGTCTAGGGCTAATCTTTGTTTGGGCTGCCTAGATGATGCAAGCCCAAAGAAAATACTGATGTGTAAAACCAAAGAAACAACAGAACAATGAGTCTTCCAACACTGTCTGTCATCACAATTTTTTGACAGAAACTGCAACAAATGGTAGCAAGGACATAGATGTTCTGGACCTTTCCCCTTCACATATCATCTGAACAGCTTGACTCAGCAACCGGGACAAATCAGGATCACTTCGTATAGGAACACTCACAGAAAAGACTGGTCATGTCTAAATTAATAAATGTGCCTGAGACCATCCTCCAGCATGAAAAAATTAGTGACACAACAGATCACCTCCATACTGTTAAACACACAGAGGCAATTTCAAATTCAAATCCTTCAGGAGGCTAAGTAAGAGTCAGTAAGAGTACTAGTTGATCCATGCTGAAATCATGCCTGAAACAACTTAATCGCATAGACAGATGTCTTCCCTGCTTGAAGACTTCTCTGGCATTGCTTAGCTTACCAATATAGACAGAGTTACTCTGATACTGAGTTTTATACTTTTTGAAACATGATATGTTATCTTCAAACTTAACTCCTGCAAGTTAACTTGCCATTAGCTTGGTATCTTGCGTCAAGCAAATCAGCAGCTGAAAGAGACAGAAGTTCCACATGTTATGAAAGTTTATCCAAACCTTTTCAGTTTACCATCTGTGCTGGAAATTTCACAACATAATTAAAGATACTGAAGACTTACACCAGTTAGATCTGTAATGCATACATTTAAACTGTATCAGCACTTTTACATACAGCTCTCAAGAAAATGTGCACAACCAGTTTTATTACTTTTTTTATATATAAACACAGTCAGATCTCTTTCAAAAATCTTCATTGTTCATTCAGCATAAACCCATGTAACATAACTGGAAATTCACAGTAAACTCAAGGGATACCTTCTTGCACAGACTTTGCTTCATCTTCTATAAGACAAGGGGTTTACGGTCACCTGGGACTGCATTTCAAATGCTTTTTTGTCTCCAACATTAATGTGATTAGGGTTTTGCATCTGAGCTGCACTTGAGTTAAATCCATTCTACTATCTTTAGACAGACCCTTTGTGGGACTACACCTCAAAAGCTGAATCTAAACTTATTAATACAAGCAAAGAGTAATGCCTGAAATTATTACCTCCACTGTTTTTTAAAAATGGACAGCCACACCATCCTCTGCATTTATCTGACATACAATGGTACCTTTCTGATTAGCTCTTACTCTGAAATTCATGACTTGCTGTCTGCTATCTACCCAAGTCATGTTTTCTGAATTGTATGAAAGAAACGTGTTTTCCAAATTAAAATACCCCCCATTATAGATATATATGATTAAAATAACATTGAAATCCCTATTTGCATTTTTGAACAAGCAGAATCGCTATTGCCAGTTCTTCCAAAGCCCATCCCCTGATTTTCAACTCCTGACTCCAGCACAAAGTCAATCACTATGGGATTTCTTAAGTTTAAATTCATATTGTAAGGCAGTCAACTGTCTATCGTATCATGCTGTCCCCCCTCCAATCAATATCCATTTACTATGTATCAATCACTGGCATTTTTCTCATTAAAATACTATCTAAGCAGTCAGCTACTAAGCAGTCTGGTTTTTTAAATTTCATGTGTCTTAATTAAACTAACAAAATAAAAATATAAGAAGAAAAATATCTGATTATATAGGAGGAGGGAGGAAATTATATTACCTAAACACTCGTCTAAAATTCATAGAATCATAAAATCATTTAGGTTGGAAAAGACCTTTGAGATCATCAAGTTCAACTGTTAACCCAGGACTGTCAAGTTCACCACTAATCCATGTCACCAAGCACCACACCTATGCGTTTTTTAAACACCTCCAGGGATGGTGATTCCACCACCTCCCTGGGCAGCCTGTTCCAGTGCTTGAACACACTTTCAGTGGAGGAGATCTTCCTAATATCCAATATAAACCTCCCATGGCATAACTTGAGTCCATTTCTTCTTGTTCTATTGCTTGTTATCTGGGAGAAGAGACCTACCCCCACCTGCCTACAAGCTCCTTTCAGGTAGTTGTAGAGAGCAATAAGGTCCCCCCTGAGCCTCCTCCTCTTCTCCAGACTAAACACCCCCAGTTCCCTCAGCCGCTCCTCACAAGACCTGTGCTCCAGACCCTTCACCAGCTCCGTTGCCCTTCTCTGGACATGCTCCAGCATCTCAACGTCCCTCCTGAAGCGATGGGCCCAAACCTGAACACAGCATTTGAGGTGCGGCCTCACCAGTGCTGAGTACAGGGGGATGGTCACTGCCCTAGTCCTGGTGGCCACACTGCTTTGGATACAAGCTAGGATGCTACTGGCCGCCTTCGCCACCTGGGCACACTGCTTCATTTACATTATTTAAATATAAATACCTAAATTATCCTCCTTAGTTAACAAATAGTTGTTAGTTTATGACTAAAAGTACATGATGCTACTGATACTGGTATTTTAATATACTGCTTTTGGAGGTCTAATCTTCAACCTCTAGGACACTGGTCTTATGTCACTACAATTCTGTATGTCTCTCACAGATGCCACAAAACACCAAGTTAAGGCTATGAAATGACAAACTTAGCTTAAAAGCAGTAAAATCTGTGCTTTTTTTTTTCCTTCTCCTATTAAAGAAATTTTTACTTTTTGAAGTGGAAGTTTTAACAGCAGCAAAAATTGAGCAAATACGATTTTGAAGACAATCAAAACTGAAAAGAGCTATGAAGTGAGCACCATGGCCAGTGTTATATAGGTTTAATCTTAAATATTCGGTAAGTTTGTAAAAGTTAAAAGTTACTGTGCAAAAGAGACCTTCACACATGTTGTCTGAATTAAGTGACAAAAAGCAATGAGGCGGAGAACTCACTTGATGCAATATAGTCCACACTTTCAGTCTAATACAATAGCTATAGCGTTCTTAAGATAAGACAAATGCGGAAGAATAAATGTTCAGTCAACGGCTGTGAGCAGAGCCATCAGCCTCACTCAGTGAGGAAAATTACTATTAGAGTGAGGATATAGGACAAATAAGGAATCCTATCCATTACTGCTGATGACAAAAGTTACACAATGTAAGCCCTTTCATTAAATAGTTAGATCCCATCTCAGAACGACTTAACTTTTTCTCCCCTACATCACCCCTCTCGCATTCCCTCTGGAAAGTGGTTCAAGAATACTACTCCTCTAACAATTTTAAACTTTCTTCTAACTACAAGATTCAGTTTATGCATAGATAGTATATCTCCACTTCTTTTTGTACTAATTTTATCCCTAATGTACCAGTTAAGCCTATGGATTTCCACACCAATATTTATCTTATGTATTTAAGATAGACTCTTAATTTACTCAGTTAAAATGTTTGGCAATTAAGTGCTTTCCAAACAGCTTGAGGAAAAATCTTGGACCCAATAAAATGAATGGCACAACCTGGCCAATTCCATGAAGTTAGAATCTCATCATTTTTTTCCAATCAAGACCACTAGGCACAGATCTCTTATTAGAATAATAGGTATGTAAGTAGAAAAAATAACAGTTATGTAAAAGAAAATAGACCAGATTTGGGTGGATTCTCTTCTTCTTCCTACGTCTGAATAGTTTCTTCTTATAACTGAAACATAGGTAGTGTATCAGCTCCAAAAAACAAAAAGCATGGAGCAAGAAGCTTATTTATATTCTCCATTTCTATATAAATCTGAAGGGTGTTGACTTCTTTCAACAATTCTGTGAATTCTTTGTTCCAAATAAAAAATATATTAGTTTTTTATTAGATAATTTACTGAACACCATTACACAATTTTCAACTCCACATGTAGCTATTTTATTTCTAAAAACAAGTTAACACTTACAAAGCCCTTACACTGTAGGACATTTAAAATTAAAAGTCCCAATCTGTCCTTTTCTAGCTATCATGTTAAAGTTAACAAGCATGATTAATTTCTCTGTTGTATTAGAGTTGGAACATGAGAAAAGCTACAGTTGCTTTAGGCTCTCCCGTCCTTAGTCACCTGTAACTTTTACAAAACATCACAGAATGTATTGTTCCAACATCTTTAAAGCTTAGCTTCACCTTAAAAATATTTCCTCTGCTGCTGAAAATTTCGAGAAGGAAGAGAATATTCATCAAGACATTAAAAAACCCTTTTAATGAAACAGAATCTTTATTTTGAGCAAAGCTAAAGAAAGAACGTATTTCTATAGAATTCAAATCTTTTGGTCCAAATTAAATTGACATCACGTCCTTAGATCTTGCATGTAGAAAAAAATTCTCTACTATCTCAGTGGAAAAGGCATCTAAGCAATTAATCTATGAAGAACAATGACTCTATCTTTATCTGGCTGCTGGGACAAAGAGTGAGTTCTCTTGGCAGCCGGGAAAAATGATGGGATTATTCACAAAGGAACTAAAATACTGTTTTTTCTCTAAATGAGCCTGTCAGTGCAAAACAATAGAGTGGAGCTAAATATTACAAAGGAAGCTCTTCTGGAATAAAAGACTGCAGATATATCACTCTTCCTTCCCAAATGCCGACCTAAAAATCAACAGATCTAGTCTCTCTGTAACTACATGCTAGCAGAAAGCTCATTTAAATAGTACATCAGCTCGTATGCTCAGGTATTTCAAAATTTGGACTTATAAATAAATAAGCAAATATATAAACTGGCCAATAACACTCTTATTCTGACCCAGTTAATTTCACAGTTTTGAAGACCTAAAGCAAGTAGTGTAAATAAATGAATCAAATTACATATCTGCCTATGATGAATTACAGATTTTGGTATTAACACAGAAGTGTAAATTTTTTGTGGAATTAATCCACATTTTACTTTATATAACAAAAGTACTTGAAAACATAGCTAATTATTCTTGAGGGCCTAGGGCTCTTACCCAAAGAAATTATTAAAATGTCATTTTCATTTTTATCTTCTTGGGGACTGTCTATCAGACAACAGACATTTAAAGAGCTTAGTCTCCTCAAATATATTTCCTAATTACTTACTTTTTATAAAAATGCTTAACATTCTGTTATCTCCCCTCAAGGGCAACAAATAGCTGTTTAGAGGTTTGCCTGTTTAGGAAGGAAAGGCAGCCTTTAAAATAATTTATAGGAAGGCATCAAATAACAGTCAGAAGCACCAAGTTTATCAAATGTGCCGTAAGTACTTGTTTCAAGTTAAGTAGTTTGTTTCACACAGATTTAAACAGGCCCAGACCTGGTCTCATTATGGTTGAAAGCAAAACTGCCTTGTTGCCAGTGGAGAAATGCTGTGTTCTTTATATCCCTAACTAAATATTTAAAATACATGAGATGTAAAGAAAGTGTTAACCTTTTGCACTAAGGGATAAACGTATTTAATAATGTGCAGGGCACCAGAGTGACAGGGTAAAAATTGTACTACCATAAAAATGAGAGTTCTGCTCTTGGTTTTGTCAGAAGTACAGGTATTTGGTGTGATCTGAGATTATTATGTCATCCAGGGGTTGGCAGATACATCATTGGACCTTTAGGAGGCCCATGCTTTTCACATTATCTAGAGGCCAAGCAACATAGTCCACAGGGCTTAAACAGCACCAGGTACCCAGACAAGCATAATGAATCCCACCAGTGCAGAGGGAAGGGATTCAACCCCAAATGATGACATCTGATTGCCAGTGCCTACCAGGGCAGCCTCATAGACATAGGTGTCTCAACACCCTCCACCATCACTTGAAATTGAGAATAGGATTTAGTTACCTAAACAGAAGTCTCTAGTGTCATCTGAGATGACTTGGGGGACACATCCTGCCTTCCTGTTGCTGGCCTAAAAAGATGAAACTTTCTTATGTCCCGTACTATTTCTGCCAGCCTTGTGTGGATCTGAGCCAACGACACCTTACATGGTACAGAATGCCCACACATAAGCAACTGAACCCCACCACCAGTCAATACTAACAGCAGAGTCCAGGAAAAAGATTGAGTTCACTGACACAGACATTAACTGGTTGGTCGGCTGAATCAGTCTCTCTGTTTCATTGACTTCAGGGAGGAGACTGTTATTAATATATAGGAAACATGTACAGCACATTTGAACACCTAAATTTAAGTGCTATTCTCTCAGACTGAATCGCTTTCTCAATCTAAATGTGCAGCTTGCACGCTTGCAAAAAAACATACCTCATGCAAATCATCCTGCACAAACCTCGTCATGATGTATACCAGCAAACAAATTCAATCGGGATCTTTGTTTCCCAAGTGTTAGATAATTTGCAAAGCATGGACGTTATGACAGCTTGTATGTGCCAATGTCATGAACATCCTTAAGGCTGTGTTTCTGACCACAACAATGATGTGTGAAATTCCAAAATAAGACTTTTTAACAGAGCATAATATCTAGATATTCATAACACTCCTACTAATATCCAATTTTATTCACTAGGTAGTAACACATAAACACAAGGCACAGTACTTCAAGGAAATCATCATGAACTAGTCAAGCCCCGCTGAGCCAGTGTCAGCAATCCACACGCTTCTACATATCTTTCATAATCAGACAGCATTATCCCGTTTCAACTGCACTAAGAATTTTAAATGGAGTGAAGATTTAAACCAACCCTTCGTTTCTCTCTGCTCCTCCTGTATTTTTCAATTTGTGAAGTCAAAGAAATACACCAAATTACCAATCGCTGCATGCCACCTATGCTCATAAACAGCTCCCATGATCCTGGATTACAGAACAGACATCACTTTATACTGCCTAACCTGAGCCAACTTCAAACTGTTGCCTGTAGCCAAAGGAAAAGTCTATTGAAAAGAATTCTTCCACTGTAGTTTTCCCTACTGTACTTCTACCAGTTTTGGAAGTCCCACCACTATGGATTTTAAAACCAGACTTAACAAAACCCCAGCAAATATCCAGCTGTTAGCAATCCTGCACTGGCAGAGAAGCAGGCCCTTGATACATCTTTCCCATCCCTAAGATCTTTGATTCTACGGTTCAGTAATGACTGATGATTTTCCTTGGCTGCAGATAATAGCCTGCAGGAAGACAAGCTGAGGGGAAAGAAAATAATGAAAAAAGAAAGAAAGAAAAAAAAAAAGGATGAAAATGAGAGAAGAAAGAAAGAAGCAAGGAAAAGAAAAATTACATAATGAGGGAAGTGGAAAGAAGGAAGGAAGGTCATAAGGTGAACTCATGGCACAGGAACCCTGAAGAATAAGGTTCGGTTTCTACTTCATCATACTTAACATGTCAGCATAGCAAATCTCTTATTTCCCCTGTGCCTCATCCTGCCACCATTAAGTTTTTAACATCCAGGGCTATGTGAACAGCATGTCTGCCTATGAGTGGTGTCTAATAAAAAACATTAATACCTGGGGCAGTGAAAGGCCTATCTTTTATTGTATTTCATAAAAATCCACAAATATTCAAACAAAAAAGGAGAAGTTTAGGTACTGTGATGACAAGGCAACATGAATGTTTGTGGAACAATTTTTTAATAGTGCATCATTCAAAAATAGAACAGTTCTAAATTTTGCACTGTGTAACATTTACAATCTGATCCAAAGCCCGTTTTATTTGTAAAGACTTTGATATTTATTTAAATACATTTTGAAGCAGAGTATTTTTTTTCATATTTGGGTAACAAAAATTATCCTATTCAAACTTTCATTCTAAAAGAGAATTTGATACTCTCTATCTTCAGTCATCTAATGACATCCTTCACGTAATCCTACTGACAATGTTCTCTACCACGTTTTGCTAGTTACATTTAAAAAAAATACTAAACTAAAAAAACATCATGGTTTGAAGTGTTATAGATAAGTTTATCCCCTTTTCTGCTCTGGTACTTGTGTCTTGAACACATTCACTATCTGAATGATCACACAAATTGTCAAATTGAAATGCTGTATTTATATTTTATGATATCCCTCTACTACTTTTCATGAAAAAAGTGAAACAGTCCTGAGACAAGTGAATGGTGAAGGTATACCCCTGGCTCTTTTACATCACTCCTATTGTTCTTGACATGCACTGGAAAAGCCAGCAAATACTCTTCAATTAGTCCAAATCACATTTGTGCAAAACAGGTTACAAAGATGGGTAAGTTGTGTGATAGATACGAAGACTCATGATGGAACTGGACACACAGCCCAGACCTCCAGCCCCCCAGCACAGTGCCTCAGCCACTTACTCACACAGCCTCCTTTCCCCTACGTATTAAAAAATACATGCAACAGAGAAAGAGATAATAAAGACCTTTCCAAAGCTGACATTCCATGTACCAGTAATGAAGGACAGAGATATCAGAATCCAGCACTTCATAATCAATAATAAAATTTTAAAAATGGAAAATAGTCCTGGATTGTGGATTTGGTTTTTTTACTTTTTAAAACACATAGAAGTAAGGAGGGGAGGGGGAAAGCCTCACTTCCCAAGACCAAAATCATCCTGTACAGTTAGCAATGTAATACTATTACTTCTAGTAATAATATTAGATTTTATTGTGTGGAAACAAGATCATTTATTTTACTTACAATTAAATGTATCATTACTATTCTGTACAGCATGTAAACCATGACATATAGCCAAATACAATCGTCAATTTCTCTGCAAAGACAGTGGGTCAAAGCAATTTCCTAGAAGAGCATCATACAACCAACATCTGAGGTAAGAAAGAAAAATATGACAGGACCATCACCTTCAGACCCGGATGCAGTACAAAAAGGAAGCAATTTCCTCTTCGGTACACTTTGTAAATATCCACTGATATATTTAAGTATCTTTGTTCCCATTGAAAGGGATGCTTGTTTTTCTGTTTCGCTATCTATGTTTTAAAGAAAATTGGTAATTTTCCAACTGCCTTTCAGCTGGTAATTTTCTGAAAAGTTAAGTCTCCCCCTTGCCAACCTGTATTTCACACTTGTAAATGGAGATGTGATTACATGTCAGCAAAAATTAACAGGACCAAGGAAATGAAACAACCAGGTTTTTTACAAGATCATGAGGAAAAAAAAAATATTTTTTTTTTAAACCAGATTTTCTGAGGTTAGCATTTCTTTTCAAATTATTTATGCAACTGTGAAACCAGTTCAGTTGTTTCACAAAAGGGAAACATGCATAACAGTATCTTCATGTGTTACAGGCACATCATGTGAGTGGGAAAAGCAGATGAAAATATAGATTTGTCTTACAGAATTAATTTCAACCCCCATAACCACGGCATGGTATGAAGAGTACTTGTGAGCTAATACAACCAGAAGCTCAAAGCAGAGGGCATCTGTTCTAGAGGGATATTCCTTCTCCAAGGTCTGAGCCATCCAGTATAGAGGCAAAGCCACTACTACCAAGAGGTAGCAGCAGAGAGAGAAATCTACTCCCACCCTGGCCCTACAGTGCCAGATGTTCTTTTAAGATGCAGCCATAAGCAAATTGTTCCAACATTTCTCGCAATGTTACAAATCCTCAATAGCACAACTGTTCCATTCCACGCTGTTATTCCACACAAGGGTCAATCACAATATGATTCATAAAGAATTAATACAAGAAGGCAAAACATTTTTCATACACAGTCACAAAACAATTGTCAAATAATATGTTTTATGAATGTTTTCTCACAGTGTAATAAAAACTGCTATTGTTCTACAGAGCAAAAGCATCAAGTGACTTCAGTGTTCTACAGAGCTATTGTGGCTCATTGCTTCAGCTGCACATCCCTTGTTGCAGCAATTTTAATTACAGAATTTAAAAATTCTTTTGCAATCCTGGGTTCAAGCCTCAGCACTTGAGATTGGATTGCCTAATGCTAAGCACTGAAAGTTTTCTCATACCCTGAAGCCTTGATCTTGAAATTAACAGGAGATCTTAAGCATGACAAAAAACACCTAAACAAGCCCCTAACTCAATTATGTGCTGTAATACCTCAAAAGGTATGCTAGGAACATTATGATCACAGCTGAAATGCAGATAACTCTTCAGCTGGTATAAACCAGCTGTTTGTTCGTAAGTAGAAAAACATTGTACCAACAATTTCAGTTAATAACTAAAACTACAGAAATATTTTTTTACTATTTCTGTAATTTCTGTCAATTTTAATTCATCACAGAAATAAACTTTTACCACTTAATTGCTCTTACTGTACAGCAAAGATTCTTATAATGAATGATGATGAGCAGCAACATGAATGAACAGTTGCCAGGCAACCAATAAATAAAGGTTCCAAATAGCATGACCTCTCTTTAAAGAATAAAGCTCTAATCATAATCATTTTTCAAATCCATTTCAATGCCAACTAAAATCACGTTTGCAGCACTAATCCCGGTCTTCCTTGTACAAAATTAAACCAAATCTGCCATTTGACATATCACGGATAACAAATTAAACAGACTCAACCTGCTCCTTCAGATTATGGTCAACAGTGTAGTTTGAGGATAGTGAACAGGTTAGGCAACAAACTGGAACCCAAAGCAGAGAGATGAGATGGATTATGCAATTTAAATAGGTTAAATAGAATAAAATCTTTAAAAAGTTACATTGTTACTTAAAGGACCTTCAAAAAACATCAACACAAAGTCCTCCAGTGTTTTAACTCCACAAAATGATCTTTTGGTAAAGTAGAAGGATGAGACAGACCTTAAAATACTGAAAAGAGATGCAGTTTGAAATGTTTTAAAATCTATATAATACCCCATTCTGTCTTTATAAAGTCTTGCAACTCAGTCTTGCCGAGTGCATGAGCAGAGTTGAGATGCCTAGAGCAAGCACTGACCTTTTAGATGGATTCAAATAAAACTGACAAAGAGCAGCATAAATCTTAAACCAGTTAAAGAACACAATATATCCACTCTGAAAAAACAGTGAATGGTTATGGAGGAGTTTTACATTATGCCATCTGAATAATGAGAGAGGGAAAGTTTGGGCTTGTTAAGGGGTTTTTGGTATTTATTTTAGTAAGATCTCATGTCAGAAAACATTAGGAATACATGTTTTGATATGTTTATCTTGCACTACATAAGGTGATTACATAAACCTCTTAACAATTTTATTTCTTTTCTTTTGTAGAATTGGGAATCACTAATAGCTGTGATGTTTAAACACTAAACAGCAAAAAAATTGCAACAGGAAAATAAGATGAACTACAGTTATAAATAAATATGTCTTGCACCTAAGATCTAACATGCTATGTCAATTATGAACTCATAAGAACTGGGACCACCTTTTCTATTTGTCTTTTAACAAAATACAGGCAACAGAATCCATAAAGTTTCTCCAACATTAGTAGCACAAAATAATCTCTTTTACTTTACAGTAGCAAATTGATCTACTGGAATTCTTGTAAACGGGAATTATTGTTCAAATTGCAGCAGAGAATGCACTCTGCCAACTAGTAGTCACCACATGTATTTCTCCATACCAAATAGAACCCAGTTCATTATACAGTAGGTATTTGCCTTCTATTACAGAAAAGTGTACTGTTGCCTATCAAACACATAACTTTTCGATTATTTTCCTTGTCTCGATATATCTGCTCATCAAAAGCCTTTACAGGAGGTTTTCTAAATATTGGTATTTCCTCAATAAGCAAATATACCACTTTGTATCTACGTTTTTTATTGACTAATATTTCACTCACTAACCACCTCCTCCGCCTGATTCCATAACTCCTCTCCATCCTTCTAATATATTGTTTGAACTTCTTGTTCTAACAAAAATCCAATTAATTTTGTTCATACTTTATGCAAGACTAAGATTCAGAATTTAAGTAACAGAATCATGCATACTGACTGCAACTCAAAACAATGCAGAAGATCCTGTAAATTCCTTTTAGGACACATAGCACTAGTTATACCAAAAGCATCTTAATTGCTTCCCCATAGTTTTGGGCTTGCATTTTAAAAGTTATAAAAATATTGTATTGTGCTTACAAACCTGGCAAGCAATCCTACTAGCTGAAAAGTGTGTAAACCTGATATTGGAGGAATTTTTCCCCTCCCAAATGTTTATACCTTTTCAATTACCAGCTGAAGAATTAAACTGGTCTGGTTTTAAGCTTAGAAGACCCAAAGCTTATGGTCATGCATTACCACTCAGCAGGAGCAGAAGGCTAATTGTAAAGTTTATTAACAATCAGAACGGCAGGGTTCTCAACTAGTTATTACCATGAAGGAAACTCCTGGTATTCTTCAGAAGCTTGGATTCCACTATATTTTGTTCCACAATATGCAATTTAACTGTCCCACCTCTGAAAATGGGAAGAGAGAAACGGCTGTATTGTTTTAAAGAGCTGCTCATACTAAAGTAAGAGTAATTTTAAGATGTCCCCTAGGGATTCAAGCCTATATATTTGTAAAAAGGAAATAGAGCGTAACTGCCAGCTTGAGGAAAGAGATGATGAAGCATGCTTTCTCTCTAGTGTTTCCCACATGACACATACAGTCAATGAAACTAGGTGCAATTCTAAAAACACTTCTTTGCTCAGCAGGATTTATGCAGATACTCAGCTGACTAAGCATACATAGTACTAGGATTCGGAGATTAATCTCATTCTAGATTCATGCAGATCCTGTCTTCTGACCAAGGTATTCTTGTTTCAATAACTGTATTTCCCTTAACAAAAAGGTGACATTGTTTTTCAGTTTCTTTAATATTGACTATTGAATAGTAAATTAAATATACACATACTTATTATTTAGAAATATACATGAACTAATGAGTAAGATTAGAAGATAAACTCACAGGATAATACCAGTTCAAACAGAATAGTATTATTATTGGTTTTAGGAAAACATTGAGACATATATATATATAGCCTATATGGATGATACTTGTGAAAAACCATCTATAGACACTCCCAATAACATGCAGAGGAGTTATCTTTGAGCAACACAAGCTATTAGTACTTTAGTGAGGAACCCAGTGTGGGGCAGGGCGGGGATTATCTTCTGTGTGTTTCAGTTTTACATTTAAAACACCCTTTCAGTAACTTTTATTCCATTCACTATCTCACTGATCCATACCTTCCTCTGCTAGAGTACAGAAACAGTTGAAAATAGAAAAACTACACTGATGGACATACTCTTCCATTACTCCACTTACTCATTGAAGTTATCATTTTGGAGCAATAGTTCAGCGCTGAGAACAGGGAGCTAACAGTGCAGTCCTTAGTTTTTCTCATGATGTCAGAAACAAAGTCACACCAAAATGCCACTGGTAATCAGTGAACTTCGAAAATTAATACTAAGATATTCCTACACATAAGACTATGTGAATCTTAAACTTCTTCATGATTAAACTACCAGTTTACAACCACCTCTCATGCAGCTTTACCACAAAGCTCTCACTGACTCAGAGTGCAAGGGTGCCCCTCCAGAGTCCCGTACTCCATGACTTGAATCCTACTCAACTATGGGTATTACATTAAATACTACATACACGAATACATTTCAGAATTGACAACTCAGCTATCATTGGAAGCCAGAGGATTTCATCCATGTAGATATTTAGTTAAAAGAAATTTTACAGAGGGACAACCAAATTATAAGCAACAATAATGTTCACACAAGCTTCTAAACTTCAGCTTAGTCTTTTTCTTTTAAAAGATAACATTATTTGAGCTCCCGTAATACCTTCTAAGAATTGCCCTGGCTCACAGCCTAACAAACCCACACAGAAACAAATCAACCAAAAAAATCCAACACTACAACACAACTTTGCTTATCAATCAGGAATGTGGATTAAATGAGACAAAACAAAAAAGGAAATAAATGATGTCTGCGTTTTATGATGTTTAACAGGTATTAAATGTACTTTATTTGGAGACAAGAAAGAAGAGGAGGTGGGGTGTGGAGGGGATGGAAATCTGCTTTCTAGCTATCTTAAGCATTTCTTTGGTGACCTTTTATTCAGCTATATGTATACCACTTCTTTCCTGAACACTACTTTGAATATTTATTCTTACTGTCATAAGAAATAGTTGTCATATTTTCAGAATTTACTATTAAGTACAACTGTTTTATGCACTTGTGGTGACACAGAGGATTGTACAGCAGAATACATACATGCTGTTGCCAAGTCCTTTGCCTCAAATTTTCCATGCTTTTAGCCTTTGCTGTTCCAAATAAGAAAGCTGAATTTTCAGGGTTATCCAAACAATGTGAACATGACAATGGCTGTTCTGGGGCAAATCTCAGGTGCATTTAGCCCAGGACCATGTCACTGATAGTAGCCAAAGTCAGTGGCCTCGGGAAAAGCCCCATATTAGGACAAGTTTTAAATCCTAGAGTAATTCCCTGGAAGACTGTCTGGCTCCCGGAAATATGTGGTGCAGAGACTTAAAATGAAAAGAGAGTGGTAGCACTGGCATTATGACAACACACTTTGTTTCAGAAGAGCTGGGAGGAAGAACAGGAGATAGCACAATTCAAAAGGAAGAAATATGTTCCCTCAACACACACATGTCACACACTTCATTCCACCCAACAGTGTTTCTTGCTCTCAATATTGCCTTTGCCCTCAAAATGTGCTGTTTTCCATATGGAAGAGGTGGCAAAAATGAAAGTGTTTCCCGTCTTTCCTCATAAAACCTCTTTCTGACTGGAGTTGGCCTCCTGTTCATATTCCACTTGACTAAACCAATCTTTTTCTCCTCCCACACTAGCTCCATCTGCCGCCCATCTCTCCAGCAGAGCCAGATGCCAGCGAAGCAGACTACTGTGGGAGGAGAAAGTTCTGTCGCTGGAATTTCTTCCCTATACCCTGCAGGGGGCCAGCCTGTGAAGCCTGGAGAGGATACAGAGAGCAACTTCCTCTCTTCCACGCTGCCTTCCCCTGCTCATCAGAAAAGAAGGCAGCTGAGGACACGAGCAAAAGAAGGATAAAACTTCAATATGTGCTCTGAAATTAGCGACCTTAATATTTATATAGCTAAAGTCTCACAATTGTACTCCAGACTCGAGCATGTTACACACCACATGAACACGTAAAAAGACACAAGTCCTGCACCCCGAAGAGCTTACAAACAGAAGCACAGATGTACACTTGTGATAAGGAATGAACAAGAGTGACTACAGTAAAGATGACAGCAAAAAAAAGACTAAGATTTATAATCAGGAGAGATCTTAACGATGGAGTAAAAATACAAGTTTCTGGAGAGGCACAAGTCAAAGACAGAAGGTATGGGTGTGTGTTCTTAAACTGAGAGGACAACTGCATGTGGCAAGGGAAACTGCCTGTAGAGAGGGAAGGACTAGAATGAAAAGCAGACATGGGGAAAGAAAAAGTGATTTCTTACACAAGGCGATCTTGCATGAGGCAGAGGGAGAAGGAGTACTGGTAAGAACTTCAGACAAAAAGGGAGACAGTCTAGGAACGGAAGAGCATCTGCAGGAGCAATCTTGCCAGAGACAGTAGCAAAAATTAGCGTCGCTGAGTGCGAACAAGAGCTCACATAAAACAAGCAAGTGTGCATATGTGCAAGACAGAGGAAAAGACAAGACTCCATTTCTCTGAGTGAAAGAATTGTGGGAACCCAGGACACGAAATAAACTAGAAACAGAAATGAGTGAGAGTGGTGTATGGGTGCAGCAGAAAGTTTAGAGGGGGGCTGGCAGGACAGAAAGTGAGGGAGCACAGGGATCTAACAGAAAAACAGAACTATGTATTAGAATTTTAAAGAGCACATATAAATTAGGGAGACACATAACAAAAAAGATTAAGAGCTTTAATTGACATGGAAAGGAAGAGGGAAATGCACCCATCACATTGAAACATTAAGAAAAACTGCTCACAGCAGAACTAATGAAGTGACAGGAAGGAGAAAAAGGAGGAAAGAACATACACAAAGATGATAAAGTCGGTAAAGGAATGTCACTTAATAAAAAGCACTATGTAAAAACCCCAAACAGGAAAATTGAAAGTGTACAGAAGAGTGAATGGAAATGGATGTCCACTGAATTCTCACTGACACTATAAACTCTCAGGGCTTGCCCTATCTAAGTATCCACACATTTTACTCTTCTTTCTCATTTGGAAAAAATCCTGTTTTCCTGGTCCTCCACACCCTCTAACTTTTGTGCTGTAGTCGCACCTTCATGTCGTTTGTTCCACGATTTCTAGTGGCAACACTTTTTGTTACATATAAACGGGGAAACGATCCTATTTTGTAAAATACTGTACCACAACGAAAGTGCCAAAATCCCTTGTCTGTTTCCTTCTGTCCCCATAACCCTCTTTCATTCATTCTTAGGAAAAAAAAAAGGAAAACCCCCACACCACAGGCTGGGGAAACTCAGCAGTAGCGCGGTATCTTAAGGCTAAGCCATTCCCAGAGCCTTCCCTGAGCTGCGGGTACACGCAACGCCCCAGGTCTCCCGTGTGCCCGGGGTGAGGGTTTCCCGTCTCCCGGGGCGGCACGGGCTGCGCTCCAGCGCGGCATCGCGCTTTGTGCTGCCGCGGATAACGGGATCTCCGGCTGAAACGCATCCATCAGGCGGGGTAATTCAGGGAGGGGAGCTAGCTACCGGCTGCTGGAAAGAAAGCCCACACAGACGTATGCCCTGGCTGCTGGAAGACATGGCTGGCTGGCTATTTGATTTGATCCAAGGGATATAAAAATAAAAAGGAAAGGGGGAAAGGGAGAGGGGGGAAGCACACAGGCTCGCACACGCATACGGCTGATCTTACCTCCACATTGAAATACTGCTCCGCTTTGCACACTGTAGCACATAAAATCCAAAGGAAGGTTTGCAAGAAAAATACCCTGGACTGAGACACGAAATCCAACCGGCTTCCAGTGCTGAATGCGAGTACGATCATAGTGAACTGTGCTTCAGTGGACGGAAGATCTCTCGCTTTTTTTCTCTCTCTCTCTCTCTCTCTGCCTTAAACAAATACACAAACAAACGAACCCCCCTCCCCCGTGTCGGTGAAGAGCCCGTAGCGCAGGTTCACCCACAGCAGGGGAGGAGGAGGAGGAGGAGGAGGAGGAGCAGGAGGAGCAGACACTTCTCAGCACAGGCGGCGGCGGCAGGATCAGCTCTCGCACATCCTCACCCCCAGTCCCGTAAGGAGGGAATGTGGCGTCCGAGTGCAGCCGCAGCTCCTGCACGACGACTCTGCCCAGCAGCAGCAACCGCCTCCCCGTGTCCTCCCTCCTCTCCCTCCTCCTCCCCCTCCCCTGCCTCCTCCCCCTTCGCCTTCGCCTCCGCCTCCTCCCGGGGAAGGCTGGCCTGGCCGCCCGGCGGCGCGGCGCAACTCGGCTCGGCACAGCTCGGCTCGGCTCGGCGCGGCTCCGCTCGGGCGGCGCGGCTCGGGGCGGCACCCCGCCTCGCCTCGCCCCCCGCCGCTCCCCTCCACTCCAGAATGTTCAGCCGAAACCTACACAGCCCCGCCCCGCAGGCGTCTTAAAGACGACGGGCGCACCAGGCCGCCCCGCCGCCGTACGGCCGCGCCCGCCCGGCAGCCGGCTCTGCCGCCGGGAGCGGCCGTCGGTGGGCGGCCGCTGGGGAGGAGCGCGCGGCCTTCCCTCACGCGCGCGTGCCGAGGCAGCCGCGCGAGCGCCCGGCCCGGCGGGAGGACGGGCCTCGCCTGCGGGCGGGGAAGGGCCCGGCCCGGCGCGGCGCGGCGGGAACGCGCCCACTGGCCCTGCGGGCCGCGAGCGCGGCTGGGGCACCGCGTGTGCCCGGGGGCACCGCCCGCGCCGGGATTCCCGGTCCGCTCCGTGGGGCGCGGAGCGTGCGCGCGCTGCTCCCGTTAAGCGCCCGTGGAATGCCCGCCTGGCGCGGCCTGTGCGAGCGGCGGGCGGGCGCCGGCGGGGCGGGGGTCCCTCAGCCTCGGCCGCCCCCTGCCGCCACCGAGGGGCCGGGGACGCGCAGCTCGTCCCGACCCCGGTGCCGCCCGGTTTAGCCGAGGCAGCCCAGCCGCGCTGCCGTGCGGCCTACCCCGGCACGCACCGGGGCGGGCGGCGGCGCGGCGCGTAGCGGCAGATCAAAGGGGCTGGAGGGTGGCTGGGGCGGGGGGGGCGGTGTGCCCGAACGCAGCCCCGGGCGAGGGAGGACCATGGCACGAGGGTCGGGGTGCCCCGGGGCCATCTGGCCCTTCGGCGGCTCGGGAGAACGTCGGGCGTCGCTGCTGACGAAGTTCACGGAAAGGGAGTTGGTGATGGTGTAGTTACCAGTGACGGAAACAAGCCGGACAAAGTCTGGGTTGACTGAAAATCTATTTTAATGTGTCCAAATATATGGTCATATGGTGCGTGAAAGACCTATAGCATAGCCTAACTTTATGCTGGATGTTGTGATGTTCAAAATGCCTCCTGGTTATGGCAGATAAACTACTCCTGTGGTGATTTCCTATTGCAATAATGCATCTTGGGGGGGGGGGGGGGGGGGGGGAAGGGCTGGAGGAAGCAACCTTACTGAAAACAAGCAATTTAACAATTCCAAGATTTGAAAATTTACCTTATTTTTACTTGTTTGGTTACCAAAAAAAAAGTATGTAAAGATACTTGATCGTGATATGGAGCAACCTGGATGTAAAAGACATAACCTGACAGATGAAATCCTACTCAGTTGAGGTCAATGTCCAGAAATAAAACATGTGAAGATTAGATGTGTAAAATTTTGACACCACCTAGTAGCAGGATGTAGGAACGTGGATGTTTCTCCATCATTTGTTATGTTAAGAGTGAGACAGTTGTCTCTGAAAACGTTGTATTCTGCCTAACCAAAGGGAATGGTGAAGCAGAATTTCTTACGTGATATACTTTTTTCATGTTAACTGCTAGATCTTAAAGGCATTTTCTGTTCTTCAGATTGTCAGTGATGTGAATAATGAAATCATGAAATACAGAGCTGGCAGCAAGCTAGAAGGACCTGTTGGCATGTTGGCGGCCAATATCGGAAGTCAAAATGATCTTAACAAATTAAAGAAATGTCTTGGAACCATCAGGAGGAAACTTAATACTGACAAATGCAAATTACATTTGGGAAGAAAAAGTAAAATCAAAAGGATACTGGTAAAACAGCAGCACTTCAGAAAAGAATCTGGGGGCTGTAATGGACTATAAAGTAAATATGAGTCAGCAACATGCTACCATTAAAGAAAAAGACAGCCTCACTGTGGAGTGTATTAATAGATGTGCAGTACATCTGACAGGACAAATTATTTTTCTGCTAGGGATTGATGAAGTCAACTGTGTTTGGTTTGAAACTAAGGACAGTCCAGAGGAAAATAACAGAATTTTAAGACATGTAGAAAGCAAGGCGTGTAGAAGTTGAAAGAACACTATTTAGTCTGAGAAGACTGAGGGTAAATGGTCTCTTTATATGGAAAATGTTAGACAAAACTTTATTAAATGTGGTGTTAGTCGCATTTGGAACAAGGTAACTAGTGGGAGTGTGGAATCTCTTCTGTACAGAGGTTTGACAGGCAAGAACATTATAGCTGTCGTCTCTCCATTCCTAGGGCAGTGGATTGTGTAGTAAGATCTAATAGACTTTTTTGCTTATAGTGTATCAGTAGCTTATTTTCTCTTATTACTCTAAGAATTAGTCACTGTTACTGGTGTAAAAGAAACAGTAACTCACTGACTTCATACTGTCCCTTCTGTTTTTTCCTCTTCTCCTAAAGGACCTCCTTATTTGTGCCTTCAGCAAGCACTGGCCCTATTTGTGATGGTGTATTTTGTAGAGTCTGCCATTAGCGTAATACGCGGAAATGGAAATAGATGTTGCTGTAACTGGAATTTCATTCATCTTGCCTGTCAGGACTGCTGTGGCTATCTATTGTGAAAAGCATGGGGCCATAAATACAGTTACCTCCTTCCTTTACACTGTATTCATTAGAAGAAAGAAGAAAAGCAGTGGCATGAATAGAATGGTGGAGAACAAAAGCACCTAAGTGTTTGAGCAACAGAGTGGGAGAACACAAAAGTAAAGAAAGATTAGTAAGGAAACAGAGTAACAGCGTGTGAGTATGAGTGCCAAGGGAAGAGACAAGGCATGTGAAGGACAGAGGTCTTTGAAGTGAAAAATATCAGTCAGGAATGCTTGTGTGAGAGAAGAAATGCTGGCAATGATGGGATAGGGCTTTGAATATTTATAAGTAAGCTGTGGGCAGGAACATGTAGGAGTAGTAGGGTCAGAGTCTCACGGGACATGTAAGAAGGTAAAAAGGAATAGAAATTAATTTAAAACTCCATACAGAGGGCTGTTTGTAGATATGTGTGTATGGAATTATGAGAGAGATTAAAGAAAAGACAGAAAAAAGCAACAAAGATGAAAGGGTAAGTAAACAAGAAAGGAAGGAAGGAAGCAGAAAAATGCAATTGGAAAGAAATGGGAGCTATTTGTTGAAGTGCTTGAATGATTCAAGTCATATACTTTATCAGTGTCTTGCAGATTTTTATCTTTTATCAAATACCAATATGATTTTTCTGTTCTTGCCTGTGGCAGTTACCAGCAGTAGTTAATAAGCATTGAACAGGTTTGTAGGGAAGTAAAACTGGAAAACTGAGATTTCCATTTAGTTTTAAAACTTTTAGCCTTTTTGAAAGGCAGGAAGAGATCTGTGTCCTGTGCTCCCAGCCAGCCCATTTACTATCTGAGTTTCTTAGACTCTGTAGAAAATCTATTTTATGGATGACTATAGTCACAGGTTTACAATGGATGATGACCAGAAACAGATGAAGACATCGTTACACATTCCTGTGTCCAGATTTGAACACAGGGCAAAAATCTTTCACTTTATATAAATTCTGAGTATAAATTCATACAGTAACTGAAAAAAACCAAAATATTACATGTTTTCCTTTCTGCATTTTGTGTTGCTTAGCTGCTGATAGTACCAGCTGGAACTTTAAAGAGCTTCATTACAAGGTATATTAAACTGCAAAGACTGATGATAGATACCACATCTCACGCATTTGTATTGTCTCACATTGATAATTGGTTCTGGTTTGGAAAAGATGTTCTACTCAGCTGGCCTTTTACTCATGGAATGAGACTTTCATAGATGTGTCCATATGAATTCTGTTTGACTATTTGAAAGGTCCTGCAGGACATGAAGGCAACAAATAAGTTTAACTGTGTAGGAGGGAATATTGCATTGACTCTGTATTCCTGCCAGGATCACACTCATATTTGCCTGTGTTCAGGTATCTATGGTTCTTTATATTGCAAAGTTTACTGTAGGCATAAGGCTATCCAGTCAGAAAGTAGAACTGATACTGCCAGTGCACTTTACTCTGTTGTCTTGCAGCTCCACCAAAGGCTTTATGAAGACCCTAAGTAAAGATAAAGGTAAATGACACTGTAAAACCTCACATAAAATTGTTGTAGGATCACGAGGAAAATTCCTAACACTTAGGAAGTCATAAAGTCAGTAATATTTCAGGATATTTTGGTTTATGTTTGGCTGTAATTTTTCCCAGAGTCAGTGAAGTCATAGAGAAAGAAAGTCTGAAAGTGTAAAAAATTTAAAAAATACAAAGTTATAAATTGAATTTCTAATTCATTGAGTCATAATGTCACAGAATAATTTAGGTTCAATGAGACTTCTATAAATCATCGGATCCAACTGTCTGCATAAAGCAGAGGCAATGCAGGTTACGTTACTCTGATGCTTGTTCAGGGAGTTACGAATCAAGTTAATATAACTCAAGCATCATTTTCCAGTCTGCAATATGACTTCTCTGTCTCAGGGAGCTATTTTGAGGGTAAAATCTCTTCTGTGAGGCATTTGTCAGGCCTTCAGTTATTTTGGTCTTTGTGGTGACAGTGCCCATTTCAGCAAGTAGAGCAGGTACCTCCTAATCTCTTGAAGGCAGGAGAAATGGCCAAGAAAAATAGGTATAGGAAATACAACTCTGTAGGTGAAGACTGAAAGAAATACATTTTAGAGAGAAAGAAGATACAGGGTGAGAGAGAAATGGCTCTTGGGGAAAAAACGTCAAGAAGTACACAATAATAATTTAAAGTTTCTGTATTTTAATAGTAACATTTTCACAAGAATATTTCTAAGAGTATGACTTGCTACTGGGTTAGTGAAGAACAGATCCAAAAAAATGCACTAAAGCAGCCAAGTCCTTACTTATTTACTGTGTGTAACTGTTCACATCAAACTTTATTTTCTCTACTTTATGACAATTTTCATGCTGCTGTTTTCTCTCCCACTCCTGATGCATGCTTTCCGTGCTTTCTGATTTTTGGGTCAGTCTGCAGAGTAAGAAGACCCATTCAAGTGCCAAGTCCGTCAGCAATTTCCCAATATATATCTCAGACTAAAGGGTTCTTTGCAGTCAAAGGTTTACAAGTGGTCCAGCTGTCTTTTGCGCTGTGCTGGTGATTATTCACCAATTTTACAGTAGTGTCAGATTGTCAGTGTAGTGATTGTTGTAAGATCTTAACAATTTGTTTTGAATATTATTTCCATCATTTTTACAAGGTGCCCTGTGTATAAGATTTATATTGTTAAAAGCTAAGAGAAGAACACATTACATAAAAATAAATAATGCAGAGCAGTGACAGGTAAGTCTGACAGATGTGAGGAGGATGGCAAAAACAGCTTGAAAATGCTGGGTGTCTTCTATAACGTAAACACAAAGGCCTCCATAACTCCATATCAAGTTGAATCTTAAATGGAAGGTAATTATCGCAGGTTTTGTTTTGTGTTGCTCTAATGTGGCTGGAAATTCCACATCAACATGGTTAAAATAGACCTTTTTTAAATTACTCTGTTAATTAATCTCCCCAAATTAACTGTACTAGCAACCTGTGTAATTTATTTCATTGTCCACAGAAATTAATTTTATATTGTCTATTTTTAGCTTTCAACACACTATTTAAGTACTTTTTCTTTTCTTTTTTCTTTTTTTTTTTTTTTTTCCCCTGTGTGTTTACAGCACAAATGAATGTTGGAAGTGTTACCTGGAGAAAGATAAATCTTGGCGACTGTAGTTTGTGAGAAATAGTGTTGCATTTGGCACTTGGAAAGTAAACTTAAGACTGTGGAATTTCATAGAGGGATTGGATGCATCTGGCAAAATGAGTAGCAGTAAAGCAGATAGGAATGTTAACATTTAAATATCATTGGTGAGTTTCCAAGTTAATTACCAGTGTCATTAATGAAATCACTGCATTTCTTAGAGCTGTTGTTCTGCAGACTCAAGAAAAAATATTATACTTTTTATATACATTCAAGAATATCTTTATCAACACAGTGTAATTTCTTTACTTACTTGCTTTTGCATGTTTTAAAGTTTAGGTTCTAAAAAGCAGTTCTGCTGCTTTGGTAGCCCAGTGACTGGAATTACTCCCCTCGAAAGCATTGGACATGTAGGACTCCTTAAGATCATTTTAGTTTATGCCATTCATGTATGAGATTTTGGATCAAGAAGATCTGTGAGAAGAGTTTAGAGAAGAAAAACTGCATGCTGCTTGTAAAGAGAGAGCAGGTTTAACAACAGAAAATGTGTTTTAAAAGGACACACTTGAAAATGTATCTGAAGAGGCCAGACTGCAAGAAACAGGAGAGTTCACTCAAGGTTAAGCTATATATTAGTCCATTCTGCAGTACAGATACACCCAATGTGACAGACACCCATTCGACAGAAACAGTTATTCAAGTGAAAGAGGAAAAATCACACACAGAGGGTTCCGTTTCTCTCTGCCTGTACTTCTCTAACTACAACCTGTTTGTTTTCCCCTTTTATTGACAACTGCTACCTTAGCATCCTTTTGCTATAATTGGTTAATATGTTGTCATTGGGGAAACAGTGGCCAGGTTAAAGAGGACTATAAAATAATGCACATTCTCGTGAGACTAGTATTAAGGTTCCAGGTGAATTTCAAGTTTTTAACTTGAATGCTGATGGTCTAATAAGCAACATTTTAAAATTGTAGAAATGCAGCTTTTAAAGTGTGGGAATACTGAAGTGTGGAGGTTTTTTTGTAAACCTACTTATCCCAAAGTGAAAAAAAGATGGGAAGGTGAAGGGATGGAAAGATTCAGAAAATTAATTTTATGGAATAGTTGGGCAAACATGTTTACCAGGGCTACGCTATGTGAAAATGCATTGCTCACTTAGAGGATCTATTTGCACCTTAGATAATTAGACCTATCTTTGGGGAATGTAAGTTTGGACCTGACTCAGTTTTCCTCTGCCCAGGCCTCTGACTAAACAATGTTCAGTTCCTCTGTTTTTAACACAGTTTACTTCTCAGTTAGAGCAATATGTACTCTCTCTTACTCTTATAGGTGGGGTTTAATTTATTCATTCTGGAAGGAGAAAATAAGGCGTGATTTTAAAGCTTAAACCATATTTTACCCTGTTAACTTTTTTCATCAATCAAATTTCATGGCCGTTTTAGCTGTTCTTTGCTATTCCAGTGACAGACATGACTTTAGCAACAGCAGTTTTAAAAATTTGCAGAAAATATGTGAAAAACGGTGAAGATGCTGGTGTAGATGTGATTGTGGGAAGAGGAGGAAATGTCTTGGAATCTGATGGTCTGCCAAAATATTACTGTAGCATTTCTGGTGGCAATAACCTCATGTAAAGAGGTACACTTCAAACCTGTCTGTATATAAGATTTTATTGTAGATGTGTGTAGAGCTACACAAATAATTTAATTTAATTATATTTCTAGTGCACACAGGTAAAGGCAAAATATGGGAAGATAAAGTGGCGAGGCACAACTGAAGGTTATTAGCTTTGAAAAGTCTCTTTATACATGGCTACTGGTAACGGTGACATTGACAAGAAGTGAGATAAGCATCCCAGTTTTATATCTGTATTCTGGGAGGAATACATAGAAAGTACTTAGATTATGTTATGTACTTTTATAAAGTCTTACCAGTTCAGTCTGATGTGACCTGTATAACTCGGGCACAGAAAAGTCACACAAAAACTACTGAAGATTTTTGCAGCACCCCTCCTCCCCAATTCGCTCTGTACAATGTGTGAGCACAAACACAATACTGATCCTTGTAATAGTTGTATTTTCTGTCTTCAAGAAAGCCACTATATTTTTTTAAAAAATATATTTATATATATATATATTTCTTTCTTAATCTAAGACATACACATTTTTATCTGTATCTTTCCTCTGTCTTTCTTCTGGGATTTTTCTGGTCTTCTCAATTTATTTATTGCAAGACACTTCATAAAAGCACAAGAACTGGCTATACAGTCTTCCCATATCATTAAGGGGGCTCCCAGTAGAGATTCTAAGCATATGTTCTTACTCATGCATAACTGAAGAAGAGCCAGAATTATGCTTAGACCTTTAGCTTTAGAGAGGTTTCCAAACAGTGCTCATACTTTCAGATTGAAATCTCAGGGCAATCTAACAGATCTGAACACCTACTTCTCATTAATTTTATGGGACCTGGGCGGACCTATCCCACAGGCATATTTGAAAACACCAGACAAAAAAAAAAGAAAAAAAAAAGAATTAGAAAGAGACTGCTAATATAGATAATTGTTTTTAAAAGTGCATTTACTACTGTTTATTTAGTTGCTTAGTTTTAACCTGAGATTTACACAGGGGTTAACTTAACGGATTGATACTGCAGTTGCTCAACTTACTAACTGCTCTGAAAACCTTTCCTACTGTTCATATTTAGTGTTATTACCATTGTTACTGTATCCAGTCATTCATAGCAAAAAATCACTTTCTTCATGCAGAAAGTTGGCTTTATGAGGTGAGGGGTCGTTACCAAACTTTCAGACTTTCAGTTTTCACTGACCCAAAGGCAGATGAAAACATTTGTACCTTTTAGCAAGTTTCTAACCTTTTCTTAGAACATTCCAATGTTTGTCAGGTTGAGTAAAATTTCTGGAGGACAGAGGATAACAACAGCATCATTAGAAATGGGGGGGGGGGGAGCGGTTCTTTGTAACACACGTAGTAAGGGTGCTGTTCTGTGAGACTGTGTATATGTGTACATGTATACAGTTGTGTGAGTGAGAGAGAGAGGGCTGGAGAGCACACAAGGCAGAGTCCCAGGTTACCTTAACAAACACAATATAATGTCTAATTTTTCTTAAAACAATCCAGAAAGCTGTCAGAAAGTGCTTTTCCCAATGCCATACGGTTACTTATCTCCAAACATATGATGTCCATCCATGTTTAGTATTGAACAAAATGAGTGTGAAACATAGGTATGGTATGCTTATGAGAACATATATATACATATCAACTAACAGAGATAATGGAGATTAGATCAAGTAAAAGAAAATTTCTCATCAGTTATTTCAGCACATTCCATTTTACTAACTCTAACTTTTCTTGGAATATCAAATTTGTAAGTCTACCATATTTAATTAACCACATTAATGACTTTGTCTATTCTTTAATTGTCATTACAACTTTGAGACTGGAGTTGATAAGATAATTTAGTCGAAAATTTATTTATTTATAGATGTTAAGATACGTACAGTTTAATTGTCTGAGCTTTGTGGTTCTTCTTCCTTAGACAATGTAGTTCTAAGCAAAGGTTATTATAGGAACATTCGAAAACTAAAATTTATGTGTTAAAACTCTAAATATCCACAGAGAGAAAATTTATATTCAAACCACATAAATTATCAATAGTCAAAAGAAAATAGCAAATTTTACATCTAGATGTAAAGTATATGATCCTACAGAAAATATTCAGGGACCATAAATAATAATGAGATTACTTATGAAGCTATACAGACTTATACAAAACTTGAGAATTTCCAGTAAGTGTTCTGTAAATAACCTATGAATCAAAAATCATTTGCTTAAAAATTCAGCTCTAAAAAAATTTAAAGCAGATAGATTCATTTCCAGGTGAGAATTCAGGTCAGTGTGCTGTTGACTGATGTTTTCATTGTTTTCAATGGAACTAACTTTTACCACCAAAGGACATGTCTCAGGAAATCTATGTTTGACCTAAATAATTTCATGTAGCACAGTATAACCAAATACTTTGCTAATGCATAAGAGAACAGATTAATGTGTATGTGACAAGAGAAGCACTAATAATTTTGAAAACTAAACACTGTTTCAATTATTATAATATGAATTTCAGGTAAATGCAAAGTCTATGGAACTTAGGTCTTCAGTCTAAAAAGATTACTTAAGTATTCGAAAGAGGTTCTGGTATGTATTAAGGGCACTTTTTCATTATGGCACTTTACAAATACGTAATAAAATTTAAGCCTTTTTCCTAATAATACAGTTCCTTGTATTCTTATTAACTTTTCCCCCTTTAAATCATAATGGTATAGGTAACATGGTTTGCCAACACATGCCACATATTCTTAACTTTTTTCTTCAAAATAGTATCACTGGATACTTACTTTTCCAGCCCTCAGGAGTTTCAGGTTTCTTGACAGTACTTCATGCAATGACATTTGGCATCATAATATTGAACTGGCAACTGGGAATCTCCATTTCCCTACCTTCCCATAGGTTCAAAACAGCTCTGTATGTTTTAGCTGAATTCTCTGTTCCACACTAAAGCACTTTGTTGCCATAATGAAACAAATATTTCTATTTTACTTGGTACCTTCACCAATCGCTGTAGTGTATTTTTTTCATGGAGGGCAGCAGGGATATAAATCTGAAAATGTGGGACAATGCATGACTAGGCGATGAAAAAAGTTTGTCTCTTAATGTACATTTTTGAGAAATCCAGCTCCTTAACACTATACTATCATGTTAATTTTAGAATGTCTCAATTAAATTGTGAGAAGAGGTTGAAAAAATACTGAAGAAGTTCAGTTTTCAATAGTTTTCTGTCAAACTGGAAGGGTGGTATATGTCTGTCCCAGCTGACCCATTCAGGGAAACAGCTTTTCTGAATGTCTATTTCATATTTTCATTAAAGTTTTAAACAATGAAATGAAGGGTGTAGCTATGCAATTTATAAGGGACACTATTTGTGGAGTTCACAAGTGCTGGAGATCAATGTATGTCACAGAAAATATCCCAAATCTTATTAAATGTAATGATGACAAACACAAGTACTGTGCTTGGGAAAGATGTTATATGGGCAAATACAAAAGAAGGAAGAGCAATGCAAGAAAGACTACAGAAAAGTATAGATGTGCCATAATCTGAATTAAGGTTTGTAAGATTTTGCCACAAAAAGCAAATGTTCTGGGAATGGTTCATGGAAAACTGGTAGCTCTGAGCAATTTATTTTTTTTTTTACTTTCTCAGTCTTGGCAAGGCTTCAGCTAGAAGTTTAGGTTTCAGCACCATTCCGTAACAGAAAACAAACAGAAAGGAGCAACAAAGTGATCAGAGATTTAAAAGCATATGAGAAAAACTTTTGTCTTTGACTGAAAATTGGATTTGTATAACCTAGAAAGGATGACAGTGCAGAGGACATAGTAATGATATCTGTACAGGTATCATGAAAATATATTTGTCCCCCATCACTATGGTATAAATTTGACTTAATTTAAACCCAAGACATGCAGTTTAGATTTTTTTTTTTTTTTTTTGCTTGCTGTAATAATATGTAAACATTGGAAGAGGCTACTTAGGAAGGCCATGGAAGTTGTAAAAATAAGAATGTTTCAAGTTAATCCTGCCTCAAAACAGAGTAGGTTGACTAAAGGACCAACTGTTGAATTATCTTTTTTTAATTAATTATAGATAAACAATGTAATTAACATTCAAAAAATAGCAAATTTATATTTTATCTGGATTTAAGTATGTATAATTTTTTTTTTCATACAAATAATTTTTCACTTGTTACACTCCTTGAGAATGAATGTAAGACAGAGAAATATTTGCATTGCAATTAAATTTATTTATTAAAGATAACTTGCTTTTTTTTTCTTTTTTTTTTTTTTCAGGAAAGGTCCTCACATGATGGGAAGTTTCATGAGCTTTTTTGGAACACATTAGTTTGCTGACTAACAGGACTACTCTGAAACACTGGAATTCTCTCCTTTCATTTTTGCTGACAGATGATACATTTTTCTTTAGCTCTTGGAACTAACAGCTTTTCATTTAATGATTAAAAATGTACTTGCTTGGAATGGTATGAGCTTGCCATTCTGAGAACATGATGACAATAATATGATTGTGATGTAATTACAGCATGTACATCTTTTGGAAATGATCTCTTTTTCAGAAACCCATAGCTCCTCATAATACTTACCAGTACAGTCTCTAAGCTTGCTTTTATGATGGGAAAAGGTTGGGTTCATCTGGACCCTATGCAGGTGCCAATAATCAGGCTGTAGTCATCTTGTAAGGGATCTTGGTGCCCTTTTCAAAAGATGAACTTGATGGTCGTGACTTGTTTAAAATACTGACCACCACAGATTATTTTCTAAATTGTTTTCCCTAGTTTTGTAGGTGAATAAGATAAGTAAGATAAAATGTTTCTGGTACATGAATGCAGATAGCCTCTTCTAGCATTTTTTTTTCTTCCTTTCTTTTTTCCAGGAATAAGTGCCATTTGCTATTTGAAGAGGGAAAAGTACAAGAGCAGGATAACTTTCAAACCTTGGTCCACATTACTGAGGACCACCCTTTTATTAATGCAGCTGTAAAGGGATCATTTTAAGATGAGCAGTGATACTGCTCACCATATCATTCTTCTGCTTGCTGTTTGCTGTAATAAGCTGTGTGTCTTATTCAGCCTAAATGTCTACAACCAGGAAGACCATTGACTTAGTTTCAGTAGTGAAGACAGGGAAGAGGAAGAAACAGTGCCTCAGAGCATGTAGTGCCTTATAAACAACTCATGGTTCATATGGCTAGAAACATTTCACGATTAGAGCAATAGACAGTATGGCATAGAAAAACAAAATATGATACCAGTACTATTTAAAACAACAGAGTGAGGCATGCAAGGGTATGACCTTGTGTTGAGTAACCTACTCTTTATGCAAGTGATTTTCATTAAGGTAAGCTAGTAAATACAGGGAATGAGTTCTGTAAATATTGTTTTATTTTTTTAAAAAATGAATTCACTTCAGCATTGTATTTCTGGGTTGTGTTTGTCTATGAATATTCTGGTGACAGAATTAGACTGCAGGATTGTACTTACTTGGCTAGTTAGCTAATTTTAAGAAATTATTTAAAGGAAATGCTGGAGAATGTTTAGGGAACATGAATCTTGTAAACAAAACTAGTCATGGCATTTTGAATACATTGCAATTGGAAACTTTCTCAGCTGCAGATAAATGGAAAACAAACAAAAAAATGTCACAAGAACCAGGTCTCCCCTTTTAAAATGTGTGAAGATACTAATGACATTCTTTAGTACCACCTCTCCTTTGCACTATTATCTGTAATTAAGCTGAAGCACCTCCAGAGACTATTTCTGTGCCCCCCCCATCAAAGTATTTTACTTACAATTTTGTTGGAGTGAAAGGGAAGCTAATTTTTTCCCCCGTGTTTCTGTTCTTTTCTTAACACATTCATTCATTTTACTCAAAAGATTTGAAATTGTTCCCTCTTCATACTGTACAAAGTGGGGAACAACCCTTTGATGAGTGCATGTGAAGGGCCAGTATGTTTGAGTCTCCTTTCCATTTACACAGTCTCCTCTCAGAAATCCCATCCTAAAATCATATATGTCACTTCACCAAGTTGGTAAAAATGAATTTGCTCAGTGATTTTTATGACATAAAGATGGAAGAAATGAAACTACCTAAGGTCATCCTACATCTCTCCTATTTGGGCCACCAACACTTAAGACGAATCAGAGAATCATAGAACAGTTTGGGTTGGAATGGACCCAAAAGATCATCTAGTTTCAACCCCCCTGCCATGGGCAGGGACATCTTCCACTGGACCAGGTTGCTCAAAGCCACATCCAAGATGAAGATAACAATTTGCTCTTTAAAAATGTAATCATTACACAAAATTTTTTTCAGCCATGTTGCTGTCTTTTTCACTGCTGCCTCCATATGGACTCCAATGAATTATATAATTAGTTATGCTCTAAACCAGTTTGAAACTTTGGCTTCCTACACTTTCAGGTACATCTGATAATTTTACTTTATATCTAATTGTGTCTGGGACTCCTGCATACTATAATAGAATGCTCCAGGAAGAGTTTTGCTAATAGTAGGTTGTAAAATTTGAAGTTTTTCCAGCTACACAAGGCCTGCATTGCATTCCTAGAAGCAAGCCAAGGGTAAAACTAAGTCCACCCTTCATGCTACTCCTTCTTTTGCTTGTAGAAGACATGATCAGCTACCTACAAAGCTGAAATTATCCGTAAGATAGTAAAGAAAAGCTGAAGGAAAGAAAAAGAACAAAGTAAGGGGAAAAAAATCTTAAGACAGAGAAGCAGCAGAGGAGTAGAACATGAGTTTACAATTTCTGATACCTCCCTGAAAAGTATCAGCCTTCTCAGGCATCTCTGTTTCACCTTTTTCTGTTAATGCCTCTGCCTGTTTCCCCATCCTTTGGGAAACATTTTTACTTTTGTGATGAATGGAAGAAGCAATCTCTTCCATGTTCAGAGTGAGTGGTAGGTTGTGTTTGTGACATCCACCTGAAGGTCACTTTCACAGTGCTCCACAATAAGGAAATAGCATAGCAGAAAAATACAAAAACAAAATACAAAAACACAAAGGCTACATTTACACATATTTGAAGGGGTCTAACTATGCAGTTTGATGATCAGTGCAATTCACAGTAGCAATGAGGTTCATTAAAAATGCTTTTAGAAGTCAATGAGTTAACTACTTACTCTAGTGTGTTCTTTTAAATATCTCTCTACGTCTTTACTCACCTTAACTACCTTTATTAGACCAGTCCTTTCAATTCTAATCTTTATAATGTCATTAAAAACCTGTTATATTCTGTGCATGCCCTGCTAATTCTCCAACATATTTCTGACAATATTTTCTTTTGTTGCCTTTCAGTGCTTACCCTTTACTTTTTCTCTGACAGAGCATTATCTAAGGCTTGCTCTTTGTCTGCAACAGAAGCTGTGTGAGTTTGACATGCTGACTAATTTCAGAAATTTAACCAAGCATTGAAGCTACAATAAGACATGAATAATGGCTGAGAGTGATTGAGACTGATTAATATACATACTGCAGTGCTGAAATGACAGTCACCCACTCAGTCTGATTGGTTTAGGCCTCGTGTGGTCATGCTGTACTTGCTTGGTTGGTGCCACTTCCACTTCGTTGCAGCAGACTTTACTCATAGTTTAATGTAATACAGGAAGTTTCCTGTCTTCCAATATGATTTACATTTTATAATCCCTGATATATACCTTGCAGAAAGTAACTCATGGGATATTTTTCAATCAAGGATGTTTTCTGGTTCAGACTTACTGTTCTATGTTATAGATCATATGTTTTTCAAAATGTTTTTAGGATTATTTATGGAATTGCAAATAAGTAAAACCACTAGAGGGCAATAACATTGCTAATCTAGTTGTAGTAACAATGTTCCAGTTGATCAAAATATTTAAGTGAATAAGGAAAGGCACAGGAAATCATGTAAGTGACAGAGTATTTGTACCGACTCCAGACTACTACTTGTCCTGCTTCTTCAGTTCTCCTGTTTTAGGCATAGAAACTAATACCCAGGGTAGACATCTTCAGATGTGCTAACCCTCTGTTCCATGAATAGAAAAGAGAATGCCAAAAGGACAATTCCATAAGTAAAGGACGTCAGGAACCCTATTTTCCCAGCATGATTTAACCTGATATGTAGCCCTTCAGTCTTTAGCTTGAACAATAACCACATGTTCTACCAGTTAAAATGTCCTTTACTTATATAAAGAAGTTGGGAAAGTAAAATAATTGTCAAACTATCACCAGTTTCAGTCTTACTTAGAAAATCACTTCCTGACCTGCAAAGTACCAATCAGCAAGACTTACTAGTGTCTTTAAGAAGCTGTCCTTTAGGAGTATATACCTACCCTTACAGCATGAGGAGGAAAACATGAGTAGGGAATGGTAGAAGAGATAGAACAGTAGTTAGGAGTCTCTTTCTAAAATGTTTTGACTGGAAGGAACAGCAGAAATAATATTCCTGAAGGGGAGAGCCTGAGATCGTATTACCCTATGTCCACACATCTTCCCCCACCTCATTCCTCAGAGCTTTGCTGGGGTTAACTAATACATATATTTCACCTCCGATGAAATGAGTAGTAATTTCTACAGTAAGTGAAAGCATAATTTTAATTGATTTACAAATGAAATATCTGAAATATGTTTTGCTTTACCTTTGTAATGCAAATGTGGGTAATACAGAAAGTATATGAAAATGATGAATTCAGTGCAATTTCAGATTTGTACTGGATAAATTATAATGAAAATTCAGATATTTACAGGTGTATTTATAGCAGTCTGCTCATTTTTCTTGCTAGATAAGTGTAATGCAAAACCGTCCATATTGATATTGATATGAAAGTTTTGGTGGAATCACATACATGCTTTAATCATCTGCAAAATACAGTAAAACACATTGATTTTATCAGCAAACTGTCTCATTTATATAATGAATTCGTATATTGATTATGTAAACAAGATAGGGTAAAAAGGTGGAAAAAACATCACTAAATTAACTTTTGTATATATGTAAATTAAATGTAGAAATTATTATTAGTGATGTGTGAATAATTCACAGTAAGTTTATTTATAGGATCAATATACCTTCTTTTTTTTCAGAGTATTCATAATCATAGAATTTGAACACATTTTAAACAGACTTTTGAAGCAGTGTTAGGTTTCTGTATTCTCATTCTCACCGTTGCTTAGTTGAACTCTGTGAAGTTGCAGTTCTGATAAAGCTCACTATAACCGAGATTAAAACCGAAGTGAAAAATAGGTAAATTGGTTTCCAGTGAACATTCATTAGAGAATACATTTTTAACAAAGCAAGTACTGAATGAATGAAGAAAGCCAACCCTAAAGACTGTATGGTGACAGCCAATAGTAGTGGAGTGCAATGGCTAAGAAAAATTTTTAAACAATCTATTGGTGTTCACTTAAAGCTTTCTTTTTTGCTGCTTATTGCCACAAAGCATGCTTCTGTGCTTTAACATGTACGTGTAGCCTATGGCCATCTATTGTCATGTCAAAAAATCATTCTTTTCTCTAGGTTTTGTCACCATAAGCGATACATTACCTAGGGAAGAGAAGCAGCAACCGAGGTCTTTGCAAATAATCCCAATGCACTCATCAAGAGTTAGTGAGCTCCAGAGAGTTTTTTTATTCCCTGCATGATTGTTTGTCTCCAAAAAGTAAAGCCTTAAAAAAGAAATCTTTAAAAACAAATTGTCTTCATGTGTTCATGGGTACTTTGAAGACCCTCCAGACTCAGGAACTCTGACAACTCTGTTGCAGATTTAATTGCAAGCAGAGCCTTCCATAAAAAAAAAAAATAATAAAAATAGTTAACCTGTTTGAAAAGATTTGAAAAAAAACACCCTAGAAGTAAATCTGGGAAGTTTATAAACGTTATACATAATGTTGTCTTAAGTGCTATTCCATTGGCTATTATGACAAAAATCCTCTCCATGGTGTCCTTTGCTCAAAGGAAAAATTGCCATTATCTGAATCCTGGGAACGGCAGTTGAGGAAAGCTAAAGAGACATTACTCAGTAGTTGTGGCATTAGGCAGGTCTCAGAGGTCTAGGCCTTTCAGACAGAAAAAATGTCAGTAGGAATGAAGTATGAAAAATAAGACAACATTAACAAAAAGGCACATGTTAGAATATTCTTCTGAAAAAATAGTAACATACATTTATTAAAAACCAACAAATTCAGCTAATCTGTGTTCAGTTATAAAGCTAGCTTTGCATATTTATTTGAACAATTGAAGTAGAAAGGTCTTTTTTTTTAATTCCATCCCAGTATTAACAAAGTTTTAATGATATCTCTAGCTACCATATAGAGATATATTTATCTGCAAGGTCTGAAATGGATTAAGGAAATAATAAACCTACCTATTAAATCATAGGTAAATCAGTTTAAATGGAAATATGTTCCAGATGCCAAAGAAGATGCTGGTAAAATGCCTGGGATGTGACGTCAAACATGATGAGTAAATGGAGTTTAGTACTAACATTGAATTAATCCTGAAGATAAAGTAGTATTGATATGTGCTCCAGGAGGAATTCACACAGGAAACTGTAAACTAGAAGGTGGTAACTGTTGCACTAGATGGATGGGAAATTTATTCTGCTTGAGACTTCTCTCTGGCACAGCGTAGGTGCCCTGTCATGCCAGGGCTGCTGAATTCCTTGTGCCTTATGATAGGTACCTGGAAACGGGGGAAATGGAATATGAAACCATCTTTTCCTTTTGCCTGGGTGAACATTTAGGTAAGTCCATAACACCTCTCTTTTCCCCAAAAATGTACAGTTTTGAGAATATAGTCTTCCCAAAATGTACAGTCCTGGTCCTGTAAGATTGTGGTATTTACATCAACTCTGATGTAACCTAATCTCCTCTAGGTAGTATGTATGCAAGAAAAAAGCCAACATCTAAATATAAAAACTCAGACTAGAAAACCTAGAAGGCTTTTATCTCCAGAATGTCCAAGTGAAATTTTGATGCAATAATCTTGCAGGAAAGCCAGATGACTCTGCCTAGTGCATTGACCATTGTTGTCAGTGCCCCAGGGGTACCACCAGCCCCAGCTGCCCCTGCCCAGCCCCCCGGGAACTCTCCCCCACTGCCCATGGCCCAGGCCCCCATTTCAGTGCTGCAGGGCTGTCAGCCCCTGCCCCAGCAGCACCACAGCAGGGCCCGTCTCCAGCTCCCCACAGCCCTGCCCTGCCACGGGGCCCACCCACTCGGGCCCACCCACTGGCCCACACCCCGGCCGGCCCCTGGCCCCATCCCCATCCCCAGGGAGGTGCCCCGTACCCCAGGCTGTGTACCCCTGGTTAACCTTACTAGACATGAATCTGAGCTGTCAGCTTGTCTTGACCTCAGAGCTACCTGGTCAACAAGGCCTGGTCATCTGAACTCTTGGGTGAACGTGCTAGCCACCCTCAGGCCTGCCCTGCGGCCTCACCAGGGTGGTGGGACGAGCTCCTTGGCCCGGCCCTGAGGGACCAGCTGGTCCTTGCTGCTCCCTGGCAATTGCCTTCGGAGAGAGCTTTCCGTAACAATGATTGTGAAGCATTAAGAAATAACACAGATTTGAACTGATAATATTGAAATTATAAGTTCTGCATCCATCTGCAGGCATATGATGTTCTCTTAAGCTGGTAGGTTTGTGTTAAAACATCATGTCCAACGCATGACGCTGTAGATCCAAGTACAACACAGTTAAAGTTAACCCCTTACTTTATTACAACCAAAGATTTTTCTGTTACCGTGTCTTCACAAATTCAACAAATGCCTTAATCATAAGGCTATTATTAAATGTTATGTGAAGTGCTACATGGTCCTGACAGTAAAACTACAAATTAATTTCTGACTATTTTTCATAGGAAAGTGTCATACCAACAACAAAAGCTGATACTCACTCTTTTGCAGGTATAAGCCTTTTCTAGGTATACCTCACTAACTGGGTGAACTGTCAGTGAATTAGTAGCCCTTCTTCTTTTCATATGGAAACTTTTCAAATCAATCTTTCAACGACTCTAGGGGTTATGTTCTTTGCACCACGCTTTGAAAGAGACCTTAAGTACTCTAAGGAAGATCAGAATCCAAGTAGAACAAATAATATAAAATCTTAATAATTTTCTGTTAGGAGAGTGACTTATGTTTATATTTCTACGAATTTTCCATTATAAGTCTGTTTCAAGTGGATTAGTAGGCTTTCTTTTTTGGAGTTGCTAACACTTGGCAGGAGGTGGAGTAGAAAAAGGATAATCTCCACAGCTTTTTTCTTAGTCAGTGAGAGAGGTTCCTCCTAAACGAACAGGACTTTAATTTAACATGATGAACTACCTCTGGAGGAAACTTTCTACACAGGTTATACAAGAAGCCAAAGCATAGATGTAATTATAGGTATAGATAGAATAAGACATATTTAGAAGAAACTGATTTTTTCTTTTTTACTTTTTTTTTTCTGAGCATGAGTCCAAAAGTGTAGGCTTTCTCTACCTAGTATATGATTTTCTGGAAGTCTGAAATTGTGCTATTATGATGCCAGAGGTGATTAGATCATTAAATAATGTATTCCTAAAAAATCAGAACTGAAGTACAGTGAATCATAGACAGGATGGTTGGGATCCCATTTAGTGCTTATATCACAATGTCTGCTAATTTTCTTTGTTTGAAAAGTAATATGTAAGTTTTCCCTAGGAATCTAGCCTAGCCAACAGAAATAACTTCTAGTGAAAAGGTATGAAGAAATATACTGATTTATAAGCTAATGTGTTCCCTTCAAGAATTTTTGGGTTTGTGTCATTGTCTTCTTTTTCTCCATATGATTTACCAATTCATTTATCTCAGCAAATTAAGGCAGGAAATGCCATTGGGATAATTAGAAAATTATTCCTTTAAAATTAACCTTCAGGAAGCTGTCTCTATGATGACATGACTCAGAAAGAAGAAGATTGTTTCAAGAATTCTTGATGCCTGGTAGTTAACGCTCCTGCTCAAAAGTGACGTAGTTTCTTGCTGCAAAAATCATTAAAGGTTCCTCATGACTTTGCTTTTGTGTCCAAGGCACAAGAAGCAGGACAAATACGGAAGGAAACACAAGGTTAAATCCTTAACCCAGGGAGAAATAGAGGAACTCCAAAATGTGATTTTCTCTGTCCAGCTCTCACATAGCACTGCTTTTACTTGTGCAGTCCTCTAAAATTTTGTAAAGCCAGTTACAAAGACAGACTGGATTCACTAGTGTGCCCTGCTCTAAAAATGTAGAGTAACTATCAGTGCAGCTTTACTGGGGTCTGAAATGCTTGGCATGGTAGCAAATCCGATCTCAACAGTTAACATACTTTTTATTTTTGAAAAGGTCATATTTCACATCTTCATGTCATTAGAAGTTACAAAAGGCATATTGTCTGACTGCATCTTATTTCAGTTTTCCAATATGAATTGTTTGGTAATTCTTAAAATGTGAGAAAATATATAGAAAAATCTTCTGCAACGGTAAAAAGCAAGTTTGCCAACAGCAAAATGCTGGTTACTCTTCATTTACTGACACACACTACCAACTCCACTTCTGTGTTAAAATATTTTTTTGTCTCTGGATTATGTATTACATATAAAATTGTACATACAGTGGTGACATTCAGTTGTTAACTGACAGACACCTACACACAAATAGAGTTTATAATTTCAGCAGTCTAATCAGAGATTCAGGCTGATCCATGGTGATTTAAATTAGATGATTTCACTACAGTCTGTATCATGCAAGACTTTCTATACTGTGCAACTTTATGGAGGGATGGAGGAACATGAAATATTATGCTAAACACACACAAGACCACTTTTCTCAGCTTAATAGCAAGACATTTGAAGTCTGAAAAAAATTTAAATTTGCCTGCCTGCAAATGAGGCTCATTCCGTAATGACACTTTTAGGTATATAATTTCTGAAACCACGTAAAGCAAATAGATGAGTAAAAGAATAGAAACAATCACTACTTTTCTTTCTTGATGTGCATCTACTACTACTTCCTGAAGGAAAGGCACAAACGATAGCAATTTTTATAAACTTGGAAGTCTTTTTCATTCAGATGTTGAATTATGCAATGAATATGCTTGGGCCATTATACAGAGAACTGCCTTGGGTCCACCATAAAATAATATTATTAGCCTAAACTGCTTGCAAAGCAATGTCAGAATGATACCAAAAATAATATTTCTGAGAAAACTACTCTGAATTAGAGCCATTGACTGTCCCTTTGGATGAAAACTGACTTTGGTGATTCTCCTTGAAAGGAATTCTGTGTGTTCATGTTAAAAGGAATGCTCATTTCACTTTAAATACAGATTTCTTTTAAAGGTGGAAAGTAGCTGTGCCACACTAGTGAAAATTAACTCATTTAAATATCTCTTTTGTATTTTCACTAAGGTATACACATTATTATAAACAAAGTAACATGTAAGGGAGCTTTAGGATTTGTTTTTCTCCCTTTTCTGTTCAGAGGACAAAGTTAAAATAATAATAAAAAAAAAAAATCCTCACAGCAACCATATCTAAATTCACCTCTTAATGAGTCAATTGTTTCTCCACAAATTGAAACTTATCAGCTCAGATTAGCAAGTCGATGACAGTGAAGTCTAAAATGCTTTTGTATGTCATCCTATATTGATGATTTTACTTCTTTTCTTGGCTTTCTTTTTCTATTCTTTTTCCAAAGTTTAAATGTAATAAAATATAGTTTTTTTCACTGCCTTCTGTATTCAAGGTATCTGAAGTGTTTTGCAAGATAATAAGACACAAACTGGTCTTTTCAATGGATGTGTAAGGAGTAGAATGTGTCTGATAAAAGGAGGATGATGACCTACACATTCTCTTCTGGGTGACATTTATATTGACCTCATGTGGAACTTTCCTAAATAATAATTGCAGGCAGAGCTTTTGCAAGAGGAAGACAGCCTGAGCAGGCAGCTCAAATATTATCCTTCCCAAAGGAAGGGATATAGCTGAAGTACCAGCGGAATTTACTCTGCTCCAACCTCCCACAGCAGCCTGTGCCAGGCTATCTTCTGAAGTACTAATTAAAGAAAAGAACAGGGAAAATGCAGCCAGAGCACCAGAACATACACGTTCTTTCTTCTCTCCAGTCACTTATTTGCCCCATACAACATCAGGGCAAATAAATGTCCAGTTGGATCCAAAGTGATGTATTTTGATTTTAGATATTAATGCCTGCATCACAAGAGAACCAAATATTGGTTGGAAAAGAACCCCCTGATACTTTAAACTGTCACAGATTCACATATACCAGTGTCAGTTAGCTGCTCTTGCCTGTATTTCCTGAAATTTCTGCAAAGTATTTTGACTTATCAGATACAAGAAGCCTTTAAACAGTCTAATGTAACCTGATAACTTTGGTCAGCACCACCAAAATTTTCAGATGCTTTGGATGTATGACTCATACTCCCCATCCCACCATCCTCTATCCTAGCAGTGTTTTCTAAATTAGGCTTCCAAATTACTTCTTCAAAGTAATGATGCTGTCATCCTTCCTGTTACTGCTATATCATGGTCATAAGATGTTACTCAACTCTATGAGCATCATTTAAATGAGAACACATATCTGAGAATTGATATTTAAAGAAAAGCATCTTAAATCCAGTAAAAATTTGCCACAGCACGCAAGCACAAGGGAATAGAAGGCGAGTACCTGTTTTTCTTACTGAAAGGCAGCTCGGCTGTCTGCATCATAGTTAAGCATACTGATTACCGGGTTAGTTTGCGAACAGAGTAGGATTAGGCTTAGAAGAGTAGCAGTTATGGCAGGATATATTTTGAAGGAAGAAAGCAAGACAACAGCTAATTCAGCGCTACGATTCTTGATGTATATTATATAGTCAAATTAATAAAGAATTTTCTTTATAAAGCATCAATTTATCTTTATAAACCTGATGTGGTCTCATCTGTGTACTAAGTTACTGTAACTAAAGTAAGTAGTGTTACATTAGTCAATGGTGGCAGGGGACTGTCTCCTCAGATCTAGAATTAAGAAGAGGATTTGATTAGTGCACAAAGAAGTACTTTGGAAGGCAGCAAAGTGGTACCACAGAAGGAATCACCTTCTAGAGAACCTTACCTCTTCAGAAACTAGAACAGTCTTACTCTGTTTTCAAATGATGTTTCAGGCACCGATGACAGAAAGCAGCATCTACTAGTAAGCCTTTAGAGGGTGTAAAATAGGGTATAGTTAAAGACATAATTCTCAAAGGTGCTGTTTGTTGTGGATCACTTTCAAGAAGTAGTTTTAAGACAAATCTAACATATTTAGTCACGTTATCAGTGATTAAGAAGCTCCATAAAGAAGTTGTAATGAAGATAAAATGCAGTGAAAGATATTAAATCTCTTCAGCCTGGAGGTCACAACATTGTATTGTTCAAAAATGGCTCTACTATTGTATTTGGCATAGCTGACAGGGTTTTGGTTCAGGGGCAGCAGTTATGACTGGTATGGGAGGAGACCATGAACTGCCAAGTTCTCCAGATATTTTTTCCATTATATTGATGGTACATTAATTGGAAGAACACATCCAGAAGTACTAAGGAAAGGATGTCGTAGGTTAAACTTGGACAGCAGTCAGATGCCCACCCAGCCTCTCACTCACTCCTTCTCCTCACCAGGGCAGTGGGAAAAAGTAGGATGAAAAAAACCATGTCAAGATGAAGACAGGGAGATCACCTACCAATTACTGTCATGGGCAAAACATACTTGACTTGGAGAGAATTAAATTTTTGCCAGTTAAAACAGATACGGGTATTGAGCAGCATAGACAAAAACTAAAACAGCATGTATTCCTCACCCACCCCCATCTTCCCAGGCCCAAATTAATTTCCCAGTCTTCTTCATTCCCAGCTCCGCTACCTCTCCCTTACTCCCTGAGTAGCCCAGAGAGGATGAGTAATAGAAGGCTATCATCAGTTCATAATAGTTCTTTGCTGTTCGTTCTTTCTCACACTTTTCCTCTGCTTCAGCATGGGTTCTCTCCATGGGCTGCAGTCCTCCGGTAAATATCCACTTGCTTCAGTGTAGTTTCCTCCACAGGCTGGAGGGCAATCTCTGCTCTGGTACCTGGAACACCTCCTCCCCCTTCTTCTCTGATCTGGGTGTTCACAGGGTTGTTTCTTGCTCTATTTTTCTCTCCTCTTCAGGCACTGTGGCAGGTTTTTCCCTTTCTCAAATATATTTTAACAAAGGCACCACCAACACTCTTCAGCTTTGTCCTGCAGTGTGTCCCTTGCAGAGCCAGCTGGAAGCAGCTGCGTCTGGCATGGGGCAGCCCCTGGTCTCTTCTCACAAAGCTACCACTGCAGCATTTCCCCAACCTTGTCAACCTTTTACAATGCCAGATTTTCTCTTAAGTGTTCCAAACTAAAAGGGCCTACTCAAGAAATAAATGTTTTATGTTTGTCATGGTCATATGGACAGAGACATATTCCAGCTGAAAATATTGCTCAAGGGCCTTGAACACCTATCTGCAGTTACCAAGAATGCCTTCTTGATCATTAACAGATTTTGGTGTATGCACATCCCCAGTTACAGCCAATTGACCAAACTTAATACCAAGTGACCTCAAAACAAGAATCATTTTGAGAGGGAAGAGAAACACCAGCAAGCTTTTCACCAGGTCAAGCAGGAGGTAACCCATGCAATGACATTGGTACTGACACAGAAAGAGAGTCATATAAACATTTTGTTACATACTAGTGCAGGAAAGAACAGCAGTTTGTGGCAGCAAGAGCAGGAGCTTGTAGCAATGAGCCCCTCGAGATAAGAGGCAAGCTGATGGGATTCTGAAGTTGAAGCCACAGAGGAGCCAAAAATAAGTACATATCTGTGGAGCAAGTGGTTCAAGCTGCAGATGGGGCCATTCTGCATGACATTGAACTGTTAGGCACAGAGCAACCACTGTGGTTATACCCTAGACTATCTGTCCTGAATTTTTTGTTCAAGGATTCAAAACTGACTGGTGGAAAAGCAACCAGTGCTACATGACAAAAACGTGTACTGCCCTTTACTCAGTAGACATGTACTGGTTGAAGGTCCAGGCTGGGATTATCTGAGTTTATTAGTCTGTGGCCAGTAAATCAACAATGTGAGAAAACTGAATTCTTCAGGCTGTTGAAGCCCCAGTGTGTGATGAATTAAGGGCTGAAAACAAACAATGGAGTTTGTTTACAGATGGATTTCATAAAATTACAGTGGGATCAGGAGGTGGTGAGCTGCTACTTGGAACCCCTCCACAGGAGAAGCTGCCACCTGCAAAGGGACTGGAAGCTCTGGTCAGTTTGCAGAAGTAATGGTCTTGAAAATAGCCTTGGAACATGTTCAGGAGTACCACTGGCCCCAGTATATCTACACACAGACTCCTGGATGGTGGCTAATGCAGTGTGGAAACATCTCAAAGACTGGAATTGTGTTAACTGGCAGCAATGAGCCATTGAGCCTGGGGAGAGGGAAGAAAAGTGTTAGTGTTTAAATTGTGTATGTTTTCCTTTTTTTCTCACCTGAATCAGTAATCAAAATTTTGTGTAATTGCCAATAAAACTTAAGTAAAATTCCTTAAAAATAATTACCCTCTGACAACTTTTGGCAAGGTGACACAGACAAGAAGATATCTAGAGGACAGCTCTGAAAAGCAGAATATTAATCCTATCAGCTTGCTCTCATATCCTTACTTCATGAAAGTGCTAAGAAGGATACAGAATGGATGGATAGATCTTAAGGAACAAAGGAACTTAAGGAACGCCCAGTTACTGAGGGGACAGTGCAGGTAGCCCTTGCAAATTTACAAGACTACCTAAGAAAAATGTATACTTCACACTGGACAAAAGTAGACTAACATCTGGGTGTGCAAGCTTATTTGGCATATGTTTGAACAGTGAGAAGACTGAACACAATACAGAAGATGTATAGCCTCACCAAATTCTCGATTAAACCTAGAAAACATCAGATCACAATTTAGGAAATAAATGGATGACATAAGGTTAATTTCCAAATTTCTGAGACAAAGTCTATCTGGAGGGCAAAAAACATGATGAGGGAACTAAAGATAGATTTTACTATTTCTGACCTATCTAACATTTACTCAGGAAACGAGCAACACATTGCAGAATTCAAATGGCTCAGTGGCATCTGAGAATCTGAAAACATAATGGATAGCAGTAGGCATGCATAATCCCCTGGAAGGACATCCAAGAAACTGATGGCAAGGGCAAACAAACAGAAAAGGATCCTTACCTGCTAGTGTTGGATCCAGCAAAACATCTTTCCAGGTAAAAAAACAAAATATGATGAACTAGAAAAATATTTTTATCCACTGAAGTCATGTGGGCCTGTGGTTGTTTGACTGACTGAATACCAGGTGCCCACCAAAGCCACTCTATCACTCCCCTCCTCAAACAGACAGAGAGGAAAAAAATATAATAAGAATCTTGTGGGTTGAGATAAGGACAGGGAGGTCACTCAGCAATTACTGTCACGGGCAAAATAGACTTGACTGGGAGAAATTAATTTGTTACTATTCAAATCAGAAAAGAAACCACCTTCCTCCCATTCCTTCCTTCTTCCCAGGATTAATTCCTGATTTCTTTAACTCCTACCCCTGAGCAGCGCAGGGGGGCGGAGAATGGAGGATACAGTCAGTTCATCACATGTTGTTTCTGGTGCTCCTTCCTCGTCACACTCTTCCCCTGCTCCAGCATGGTGTCCCTCCCATGGGAGACAGTTCTCCATGAACTTCTGCAATGGTCCTTCAGTTTTCCTTCCCATGAGCTGCAGTTCCTCACACACTGCTCCAGCACGGGTCTGTTTCACAGGATGCAGCCCTTCAGGAACAGGCTTCTCCAGCGTAAGTCCCCCACAGGATCACAAGTCCTGCCAGAAAACCTATTTCAGTGTGGGCTTCCCACAGGTCACAACCTCCTTTGGACATCCACCTGCTCCAGTGTGGGGTCCTCCACAGGCTGCAAGTGGATATCTACTCTAACATTAACCTCCATAGGCTGCAGGGGGACATCCTGTCTCACCATGGGCTGCAGGGGAACCACTGCTCCGACACCTGGGGCACCTTCTCCCCCTCCTTCTGCACTGACCTGGGTGTCTGCAGAGTTGCTACTCTCACTCCTCTCTTCTGCTGGCACAGATTTTTTTTTGTTTTTTTCCCTTATTTATATGCTATCACAGAGGTGCTACCACTGTTGTGGATTAGCTCAGCCTTGGCCAGCAGCAGGTCTGTTTTGGAGCTGGCTGGAATTGGCTCCATTGGACATGGGGGAAGCTTGTGGCATCTTCTTACAGAAACCAATCCTGCAGCCCCCTGCTACCAAAACATTGCCATGCAAACACAGTACAGGACCTCACTAGAGAAATGACAGACCCTGCCACAGTTAGGAGAATGCCAAGCAAAGTGGACAGCCCTCTGCAGTAAAGTCGTCAATGACCTGAGGTGAGGATGTACAGGTGAGCATGCTTGAGTCCAACTGTCAAGTCACCACAGAAACAATGGCAATAGCCCATGTTCCCATGGAAAACATTGCACGCAAGGTAGACAGACTGAGACAACAGTGGAGAGAGAACTATGGACAACTGCATAGAACTGGCAGACAGACAGCATATAAAGGACAGGAAGAATGTGACCTAGAATGTGACATCTTATGAGAAATTAATTTACCTAATGCATCTGTGATAAGGCTTACATGAGCTGACAAGTCCTCTCAGGCACCACAAATGCTTCCAAAATCAGACTTTTGAAGACAATATTTTTAACATTTTTGTTTGATAGGAATTCTGAAAAGATTTGTTCCCATTCTGATTCAGAAATCATAGCTGTAGAATGGTTTGAGTTAGAAGGGACCTTAAAGTTCCAACCCCCTGCCATGGGCAGGGACACCTTCCACTAGACCAGGGGTCCGGCGCGTGGAAGCAGTGGCAGGCAGTCATCTGTGGCTGCTTGGTTTCCCCCCGAGCCCCCGGTGTGTGTGTGCGTGTGTGTGTGTCTGTAAATACCGGGGGCTGGATTGAGGACCCTGGGGGGCCGTATCTGGCCCGTGGGCCGTAGTTTCAGGACCCCTGTGACCAGACCAAGTTGCTCAAAACCACATCCAACCTAGCCTGGAACACTTCCAGGGACAGGGCATCCACAATTACTCTGAGCAATTTGTTCCAGTGCCTCTCCACCCTTACTGTAAAGAATTTCTTCCTAATACTTAATTAAATCTGCCTTCTGTCAGTTTAAAGACATTACCCCTTGTCCTATCACCACATGCCCTTACAAAAAGTCCCTCTCCAGCTTTCTTGTTGGCCCCCTTTAGGTACTGGAAGGCTGCTATAAGGTCTCCCTGGAGCCTTCTCTTCAAACTGAAACAACTCTGACTCTCTCAGCCTGTCTTCACAGGAGATGTGTTCTAGTCCTCTGATCATCAGCTTTAACCTTGGAACAGAAAATCTGGATTTAGCACTGTATATTAAGCTTGTTCCAAACTGATGGCAAGATCTTTTGTTTTTCTACCATATCCCATCTATGACTTGGGTTTTTTAGTGTCTTAGCTATTTTAATATATACATTTTCTGAAAATAAAATAAAAAAATAAAATAATATCAGATGCTTCCAAATGTGAGTTAACGATACATTAACATGGTGCAGATACTTAAGCAGTTAGCGCAAACACTAAGAGATGAAAAACAGTTTTATTAAATATAGCCTAAGTTACCATTACCACAATCTCAAATTTTCCTCATTTGATTTTTAGATGAGAAATATTGCATTTGTCCTGTATAATCAATTCTTAAAGAAGTATATAAAATATTCTTTATTGTATTGATAGAACACTTCACCCTAAATAGATTATCTATACCATGGATTCTAACTTTAATCTAGGTTAGATCTGGTTAGCCATGTAAATTACTTACAGAATTACATCAATGTGAAATTTTGCAAAGTTTGTCTTTGCAGTATCAGGGAAGAACTTACCAATTAACACTGCTTAGAGGCTTCAGTTTATATTAATTCTTACAGGGAGAACTGAAAACAGGTTCTTAATCTCCACCATGCTAGCACCAACAGAACTTCAGTACTCCCGATGGGGTCTCACAAGAGCCAAGTAGAGGGGGAGGATCACCTCCTTCAACCTGCTTGCCACACTTCTTTTGATGCAGTCCATTTTGGCTGCAAAAGCACATTGTCAGGTCATGTTGAGATTTTCACCCACCAGCACCCTCAAGTCCTTCTCCTCAGGGCTGGTCTCAATCCATTCACTGCCCAACCTGTATTGATACTGGGGGTGCAGTACCTTGCAGACTTAGGTGCAGGACCTTGCACTTAGCCTTGCTGAACATCATAAGGTACATGTGAGCCCATCTCTCAAGCCTGTCAAAGTCCTTCTGGACAGCATCTCTTCCCTCCAGCACGTCAAATGCACTACTCAAGTTGGTGTTGTTGGCAAACTTGCTGAGGGTGCACTCGATCCCACTGTCCATGTTGCCAACAAAGATGTTGAACAGCACCAGCCCCCGCATTGACCCCTAAGGATCACTGCTTGTCATCAGTCTCCATGTGGACATTGAACCGTTGACCACAAGTCTTTTAGTGCAACCATCCAGCCAGTTCCTTATCCACTGGGTAGTCCACCCATCAAATCTACATCTCTCCAGTTTGGAGAGAAGGATGTCATGCAGGACAGTTGTCAAAAGCTCTGCACAAGTCCAAGTAGATGTTGTCAGTTGCTCTTCCCTCATCCACCAGTGCCATGAACACATAATAGAAGGCCACCAAATTTGTTAGGCATGATTTGCCCTTAGCAAAGCCATGTTGGCTGCCATCAATAACCTCATTTTCTACATACCTTACCATAATTTCTAGGAGGATTTGCTCCATGATCTTGCTGGGCACAGAGATGAAACTGACCGGCTTGTAGTTTCCTAGGTCTTCCTTGTTTCCCCCTTTTAAAAATGGGGGTTAAGTTTCCCCTTTTACAGTCTGTGGGAACTTCACCAGACTACCACAACTGCTCAAATATGATGGATAGTGGCTTAGCCACTTCATCTGTCAGTTCCCTCAGGACCCACCTATGCATCTCATCAGGTCCCATGGACTTGTGCACGTTCAGGGTCCTTAGATGCTCTTGAACCTGATCTTCTCCTCTAGCAAGTGATTCTTCATTTTCCCAGTCCCTGCCTTTGCCTTCTGCGACTTGTGCGGTGTGGCTGGAACACTTGTTGGTGAAAACTGAGGTGAAAAAGTTGTTGAGCACTTCAGCCTTCTCCATGTCCTGGGTAACCAGATCTGTTTCCTTCTAGAGAGGGCCCATGTTTTCCCTAGTCTACCTTTTATCACCAACACACCTATAGAATCTTTTCTTGTTGCCCTTAATGTCCTTGGCCAGATTTAATTCTATCAGAGCTTCAGCTTTCCAGACCTGATCCCTGGCTCGTACAGTTTCTCTGTATACATCACAGGCTACCTCTCCTTGCTTCCATGCCCTGTAGGCTTCCTTTTGTGTTTTGTCTAGAAGCTCTTGGTTCAATCATGTAGGCCTCCTGGCATTTTTACTTGATTTTATTTTTCTTGGGATACATAACTCCTGAGCTTGGAGGAAGTGATCCTTGAACATCAACCAACTTTTCTGGGTGGCTCTTCACTCCAGGGCTCCATGCCATGGTACTCTACCAAGCAGATCCCTGAAGAGACCAAACTCAGACCTTCTGAGGTCCAGGCTTGTGATCTTGCTGAACACCCTGCTTGCTGCCCTAAGGATCTTAAACTCCACCATTTCATGGTCACTGCATCCTAGGCTGCCCTTGAGCTTCACATTCCCCATGAGCCCCTCCTCATTAGTGAGAACAAGGCCCAGCATAGCACCTCTCATTATTAGCTCCTCTATCACTTGGAGAAGGAAGTTAATCTGCTACACATTTTGAGAACCTCCTGGATTGCCTATGCCCTGCTGTGTTGTCCCTCCAGTAGATATCAGAAGGGCTGAAGTCCCCCAGGAGGATCAGAGCTTGTGAAAGCAAGGCAACTCCTATCTGCCTATAGAGGGTCTCATCTGCTCAGTCTTCCTGGTCACATAGCCTGTAGCAGACCCCCACTAGAACGTTACCTGTCTCTGTGCCTGCCCTCCCTTTAACGCTGATCCATAAGCTCTCAGTTGGCTCCTCATCCACACCTCTTACAGCACAAACAAACTAGTAGGTTGCAACAAGGCTTTTAACATCAGTCACATTCTGCTGTCCATACTGTTTCACCCTCCTCCAGAGATCAGACCACACTGCTCCTCCTTCCAACACCTATCCCACCCTCATCAGTGCTATTTAACTGCTTAGCAGGAATGAGCTACAGCTGCACATCATCCATGTCAATCAACCTACTGCCTTCAACGCAAAGCCATAGCTGCATGTTATCAATGCTAATCAAGCCACTGCCTTCATTCCTCCACACACCCCCAGGCAGAGCTCCATGCACTCCAGCTGGTCATTGACAGAGAGGGTGACACCCCCTCCTCTTCTCCCCTGCCTGTCCTTCCTAAAGAGCCTGAATCCTTCCATCCAATACTCCAGTCGTAAGAGCCATCCCACCATGTCTGTAATGGCAGTAACATAGTAGCCCTGCAGTTGTATGCACATCTCTAATGCCTCTCGTTTATTTCCCCATGCTACATGCATTTGCATAGAGACATTTCAGCTGGGCCCCTAGTGAAGCTGACTTACTGGCTGGAGCGGCTGGAATTCCTATGTGCTGCTCTTCAGGTGCGTGTCTGCTGCCCTGCAATGCCTCTCCAGGCTTTGGGCATCTCTTGCTGTCACTGGCATTAAACTAGTAGGAGTGGGATGAATTGAGGTTCCCCTCCCCTAGCAACTTCAATTTTGTTCAGTTTTATGCTATTTATGGAAAGATATCAGAGATTAAATTTTAATCCTAGTTGCCATTATAGATGATAATTTAATAGTTCACAAACAGATGATCAACGTTTTCGTATAATTTCCAGATTTTCTATAGAACACCTAACCTTAAGGTAGGAATATAATCTAAAGAGTTTACCAAACCCAGAAATTGATGCTTATATTATAATTCGAAATAAGACAGTTACTGAAGGCAATTAACCACTGACACAGTTTAACAAGAACCGTGGTACGTTTTTATCACAGTGAATTGAAAACTGAATGTCTTCCTAAAAGGCATGCTCAAATTAATAAATGAACTAAAGGGCACGTGATGAATTTCTATTCCTTTGATATATGCAAGATGTAATTATAATGATGATTCTCACCTTAAGGACTCTAAAAAGGTCTCTTACCTAACAACATACCTGCAACACCTCATCATAATAGGGATGAACATATTTCCAACCTACAGGAAAAATTAAACATCTGTTGGTGCTGATTATACGCCGTGATGTGAGAGCATTTATGTGACATCCATCACTTTAATTCTTCTTGCCCCTAGTACAACTTTTGGCTAGTAATGAAAATTTGAAATACATAAGAACAGAGACGTATCCCCTGACTTGGCATATGAAAACTCTGTCTCTTGAAAACAATTTTATATTTTATGTTAGCTCAAAGTTTTATTTTAAATATATGTAGATTGAACTTTGATTTTGCTGGTTTTAAAATTGCACATTCATAGATGTACTTGTATGTTCATAGATGTAAAGTGGAGTGAGGCAGAAGGAGTTAACACCTTTACAGCAAGATTCTACCACCATATTTTTATTGGAATGGGCTAGCCATTTCACTGTATCATTACAGTGCTGATTTAGAGCCTTAAAAGCTAATACATAATCATTTCCCAGGGAAAAAAAAAATAAAAGTGAAGGTTGGAATATAGCTTATCTGCAAGGGAAATAAAGGGTTGGAAAGAAGGTAGGAAAATGTGGTTAGTTTTTTTAAATGCAAATTTTAGAATGTTAAAAATAGTTTTAATTGCCCTGGCGTTGCATGAACGTTATTGGATTAGTCATTAATTCAAGCTGGCAGCAGGTTTTTTAATACCTTTCCTGCTTTTCTATGTGAGGAAACAGATCATTTTAATGGCTATTTAAAGCCTCAAGATGTATCTAATGCTGAAAAATCTTCAATATAAAACTGGCAGAACTGTAGTGACTTCCTAATTTTATTCAAAACTGTCTCAATGTGGCCAATGCGTCATGTAGAGACCTCTCACAAAAGACAGCTCTTGTTTACAGAATGTCAACAATGAGGAGTTTGGCCCCATTTGTGCTTTGTCTTCTTTGCTTTCCTTACTTCCTTTTTTAAGGTTATAGTTTGGGAGTGAGTTATATAGAAACTTGCTGTTTTCTTTCAATCTGTAAGGCTTTCACTGAAGGAAGTTAATGGGATTTATGAGTAGTTTGGAAATTAAATAATTATTAAGTAATTCTAAGTTAATTGATTCCCACTGGGCTGTGTTATTCTATTCAAGATTGGACTAAGCCAGCGCAGTCTGAGCCACAAAAATAAGTAATGAACTTCTTTAAGGCACAGACAGAGTACTAGACCTAGTGAGGGATTTAGGCACAGAGAAGTGTTTGACAGCACCTAAGTGCACGTTTCTATGTAGATTCCCCAGCTAGCTCAAAAAGAGATAATATGTCTATTATACCATTTGAAATTACTTGTCCATGTTTTGAAAAGGTGCAGTTTTGTTTTCCAAGAGCTCCACATACCTGGGAAAAAGCATGCTATGCAGTGTAGTACCATACACAAAAGCACTAGTGTTTCCTGGCATATCAGAGCATAAAAAATCCTAGTAGCTGTAAGCATCTTGAAAAATTTTGCAGTGTGGTATTTTTTACAGAATATTGACTCATAAAATCATGAACATTTCTTCATTTAAATAAACAAGCAATTAAAAAACCAATTGTACTACTCTTAGTTATGCCGGACAGTCTTTCCTGGAGTTCTTGTAATAGGTATCTCCAGCCCAACAACAATTAAGGCACTAGAAAAGCCCTTGTTTGTGTTCCAACTCTAACAACCATCGATAAATCTTTTAAAACCACAGGAAGCATATAAAAAACAATCAAAGCACATGAAACTGAAATAATCAAGGAAGGTGAGTAAAAAAATATTACTAACTGAAGTACTACATTACTCAATTTTTTGCCCTTTAATTGTGCAGAATCTTACACAGGAAAAGACTCACTTGACAGCATTTGAAAAACATTAGAGATAGCATTAAATATGCTGTTTGTGGCAGAAGAGAGACAAGCTAGGCTAGGTTATATTGAGTAGTTATTGCTGCTGCAGAAATCCAGTCATTTTTCTTTTAATACACGCAAGGGCAGGAAAAAGATAAAAAGTTGGTGATATTGAGTCTCAATTGCAACTTAAAAATAAGGAAATTACAAGTACACCATGCAGTCTTATCTGTCACTTCCAGGCTTGATAAACTCCTACCCATGCCTGTGAATAGAGGAATAAGAGTCTGATGTAAGAAAGTTTGTTTCCTGACTTATACAAATTTGTATAGGCAATCTGTGTGTATAAAACAACCTACCCCAGGACTGTCAGTCCCTTTAAAAGTAGTCAGGACTTACATTATACCTGAGTCTACCCCGACCCATCTCTAATTGGCTGGAGAAAGTGTTTTACTCCTAAACCTTTTTAATGTTAAGTGATAACTACTCTTCCTTCAGTCTGTAAATTTGAAAAGGAAATCCAATGAAGGTTCTTACTTAAGCTATATAAAGGAACATGATTTTGACATGCTTCCCTTCCTAGCTTCTGCATTTGCTATGGAGTAGGTTAAGAAGACTTCTTACTCAACAGTGTAATTTCTGGATTGCCTAATACATCATGCACACTGTGAGAGATCAAGGCTCTTAATTCTGTATTTTAGATTCTAGTCTGGTAGGTCTCACATGTCAAACCTGTATGGTCCCAGGGATTAATCCAGTTCATTTAAGTTAGGTAACTAGCTAATACCTCCATTTTAAGTATCTAATGAAGTAGTAAGGTTTATTTCCAGTGCAAGGATGCTTTTGTCCAAGGTTAAGCACCTAAATTAGGCAGATGTGATCTCACCCTTGAGGACTTCAAAGGTACCTACCTCTATCCTTTGACCAGACAGGAATTAAGAAGTTTTACCTTTAGAAGTTTGTGTGCTTTTATACAACTAAAATGGAAGGTAAACAGAGCAGGTTATACCTAAGAATAATTTGGGATCTAGCCTGCAATGCCTGGTCTTGTATTTTGCGTTTTTTCTTTTGTCCCATTTATGTTTTATTCCAGTTCTTAGAACCATTCAGTGATCCTCATGTGATATTTTGTATTTAAAGTGCGCTCTGATTCTGTACCATCAATAAATTTTATTATCACATTGACAAGTTCCTAATGAAATATTTAAATGACATCACACCCAAGACTAACTTTTTAGGAACTTCACAAGTAACTTTTTTCTATGAAGACAGATCTTATTTGAGTTCTTTTTCATATTTCATTGGTCAGTTTCTTACCTATCATACAGTTTCTCTACCATTTCTCATTTCCTCTAGTTTAATGAACACCCCATGTGACACTGCATCAATTTCTTTTAGCGAAGAGCAGATTAAATCTGCTGCACTTCTCTAAATGGCTTAGGAACAAAGGAAACATGATCCATTATATTAAATCAGCTCAGAAATTACATCTCAGCAAAGTTCAGTGTAAAGAGATAATAATTTTAAGATATTAATCAAAAATGAGAAATAATACTCTCAGAATTCACCCTGAGCCCCAACTGAAAGACTACTTATTAAAATAGGTGGAGAGAAATCAAAATAACACTATCTAGAAAAATCAGATTAAAAAAAATAGTATTTTTTAAATGACAGTTATTAACTGAACTATTTTTAATGATCTGATATTTAGACACCAGTCAGCTGGGTACCCTGCTCCCTTGGCAACTGCAAATACTGGCTCTGCAATATAATGTTATGGTGTATTTCCTTCCTCCTTGGTTCGTTCTTTCTGACAGTGTGATGAATTATATTGGTGTTGCAAGTTATTGGGTCACTAAAGTTAGAGCACAAACTCATTTTTATGACAGCACTAAGATATTACTCTCCCTATTCCTTGAAAATGAAGAGTCTTTCTGAAGTTGCAACTTTTTCAACACACACCAAAAAATGATTTCTGTGCTCTCTTAAAAGAGAAATTACTTTGTAATACACATCACATCCATGTGTCACATCTGACAACAATAAGCCCTGATATGTTTCTTGCTAGGTGTTAATGTCAATATCTGAAATACAGCACTGCTCCAGAGCAAAGGAATAACCTGGGAAATACAGATGCACTGAGGGTATTTATGATTCATAGAATCATAGAATCATAGATTTGACACAAGTTCAATGGAAAACAAATATGGCTTACTGTCTCTACTGGTGTCTCTCTTTCTAAAGAAAACTGATACTCTGAAACTCCCCGAAGGATATATACAAAGATGCTCAGGGCACACAGCCTATATGAAGAGATTAAGGGAGATTCTTTGGACTGTTAGAGAGAAGACTAAGGGGCAATGAAATACCTAAAGAGTAGTTACAGACATGGTGGAGCCAGACTCTTCTGAGCAAATGGTTAAACAAGTGGCAATAGGATAATTCAGAATGGAAGGGAACTCAGGAGGTCTGTGTGCAGACTCCTACTGAAAACATAGTCAGCTGTGAATACAGACCAGTTTGCTCATGGCTTCATGCAGTCTGGTCTAAAAACCTTTGAGGATGGAAAATGCATAACCTCCCTGACCAACCTGTTCCATTGTTTGAGTGCCCTAACTTTATAAGAGTTTATATTTACATCCAATCTGAGCCTCTCTTGTTTAAACTTATGTGTATGTACCGTAGTGAAGAGCATGACACCATCTTCTTGATGACCTCCCCATTGGTACTGGTAAGTTGCTATTAGACTTTTTCAAATCCTTCCTTTCTCAAGGGTGAACAAGTCCAGCTACCTCAGCTTTCCCTGATAGAGCAAGTGCTCCAGCCCCAACCATCATGGTGACTTTCTTCTGAATTCAAGTCACTTGTTCAGAATATACTGGAGGCCCAAATCTGGATGCAGTATTCCAGATGCAGTATCATGAGTGCTGAATGGAGCGGAACTTCCCCTGATCTATTTGCTATGCTTCTTTCACCCACGATGCAGTTGGCTCTCTTTGCTGCCAGGACTCACTGCTGGCTCATGCTTATCCTGCTGTCTGTGAAAACCCGCAGGTCCTTTTCAGCAGAGCTGCTCCTCAGCCAGGTTCTCCCCAGCGTACATTGTTTCCAGGCATTCTTCTTTCCAAGATGCAGGACTTGGCATTTGTCCTTGCAGAATTTCATAGGGTTGCTGTTGGCGCATTCCTTCAGCCTGTCCAGGACACCTTGGATGGCAGTCCTTCTCTCAACTGTGTCAGCTGTTCCCTCCATTTTAGTGTGATCTGCAAACCTGAGGAGACTGCACTGTCATCCTTCAAGATAATGGTGTTAAGCAGAACAGGAGGACAGGTCCCAGAGCAGGCCCCTGCAGTTCAATACTTTTTGCCAGTTTCCAGGTAAAACACAACCCATTAACGACCACCGTCTAAGCTCACTACCCTCCAACTGTCTTTTTACCCATCCGGAGCATAAATGTACTAATTAGGATTGAAGAATATAGAATCATAGAATCATTTAGGTTGGAAAAGACCTTTAAGATCACCAAGTCCAGCTGTTAGCCCAGGACTTCCAAGTCCACCAGTAAACCATGTCTCTAAGCACCACATCTGCGCATTCTTTAAACACCCCACCTCACCAGTGCTCGTGGCAAGAATATTGTGGAAGACAGTATCAAAAGCCTTGCTGAAGTCACGGTAAATGATATTCACTGGTCTCATCTCATTCACAGACCTTGTTACTTTATCACAAAAGGGAATCAAATTGGTCACACACAATTTATCTTTGGTAAACATATGCTGACTGTTTCCACTTACCTTCTTCTCCCTTGTGTCCCCAGGAATATGTACCAAAAGGACCCCTTCTGTTATTTTTCCAGGGACCAAGCAGGCTGACTGGCCTGCCACTGACGGAGGCTTGGAATACTGAGGTTAGAGATTAGGTAAAAAATTCAGTAAGGATTAATGTAGTGCTGGAACAGGTGATGGAATTTTCACCTCTGGACCTTGTTAACCTAATTAAACACTGATTATCCCCTTTGTTAAAGTCACAGGTTGGATTAGATGACCTGCGAAAGTCTGTCTATCTAGCATTTCTCTGATTTTATAACTCTTTGATACAATTACAAAATTCTCAAGGTTTTGAATAATCTATAGGTGATGGGACCCCTTTGAGGTTGAGATTAATTTATTGCTTTTAATGATAACCCTATTGTCTTGTGGAAATTTACCTTATGTTGTACCACAATGACATTTTCTATGGTTGTCAGATTAAGCCATCTTTTGGCTGTCATGCAGCATACATAGGACTGTGTTTTGCCCATAGTGAACTATTTTTGCATTACTCTGGGTAAAGAATAAGTAGTTAAGGATGCTCTAAGTCAACACTTTAAGTACAGTCAAGAAAGCTTTAGAAAACATTATAGAGAAGATTCACAGCCATTTAAAGGCTTCTCTCGTATGAAGTTCACAACTACTTATAATATTGGGAATGGAAGAATTAGGTGGCATCGTCCCTTCTCAACCACTCTACACCTTACACAAGTACTGAAAGAACCTCCTAGGATCTGCTGTGCAATATGAATGACTGCATTTCAAATTGCTTTGCATCTAAGGATGTAAGAATCTTAATGAAGTCATTGAATCCTATCAGCCATATCAGACAGATGAGGAAATTAAGACAGACATTATTAAAACCATTATTTCAAGAGTGTCATTTTAGTAGTGCGACGAACATTCAGCATCTTGCAGGATTATGCCAAAGAAGTTCCATTCAGGAAAAGTGTTGAACTGACTTCATCAGAGTTGTGATGAAGAGGATGTTGTTACAACAGAGCTGTATTTTCCATCTGTTTGTGTCATCATGATCAGTAGGACCTTTGTGCAAATTACATTTTTGTATCACTAACATATTTTTATACTTAGACACCTTTTCTTCAGGCCTTAAAAATTGTATTATTCCAACATGATTGGATCTTCAAAATCAGAATCTTATTGAAACTAATGGGGATTTGACCTGAACAAAAACCTAGTAAAATACATACAAAATTCTCAGCTTCTATAGTAATTTTAAGAATTTAATATATCTCCCCATGCAATCTGGTAATATATATGGAGAGATTTTTTTAGAAACTAAGCATGGCACTGGTTTTATTATTATTTTTTTTTAAAAATATTTTACATTCTTATATGTTTGAATGCTTTTTTATAAGCTCTGTGAAATATTTTTTTCTCTTTTATCAAATGTGTCAAATTACATACATAGACATTTCTATCTGTCCAAGGACAAGGCTAAAGAAAGGGATATCATCTATGTAGTAAGTTGTGTAGGCACAGGATAGCTTCCAGAAAAATGTGATGCATTCATTTAAGGCTTGCATATGATTGTTTTCGTCTCACTACTCTGTTTTCTCCATGATTTACTTTAATTTCCAGACCTTGGGGAAAGATCAAACAACTGCTTTAAAAAAATAAATCAATGCACTGAAAAAGTACTTTCAAACTCACATATTTCATACCTCGGTACCATATCCTCATTTCATCTTGGAAAAAAACATCTCACTGTAACTACTTTAAGGCCCAAGTTCAAATGTAGCTCAGTATTAAAATGGAATGAACAGAAGAAGTTTTCCATCTCTTGCCCAGAAAAAAAATTTGTTTCTCACATTTTAAACCCACTGTTGTTGCCATTGTCAATAGGCAGAAAATAGTCAGAGGGATCACAACTGAATAGTGAGCAGCATCCCTGTGTTGCAAAACACTGGTGGAACTTCAGTTGTGTCTTTCAATTACCGACCATGCCTCTGTAAGCAGGTCAGAAGGGAGCTGCTTTCCTGGCTCATACCCACAGTACTCTCTGACTAACAGTCAGGCCCGTTGCTCACCTGCTGCTGGGTGCCAGACAATGGCAGGTGCTGCCCCTGCATGTCCCTCACTAGATGCCAAAGGGAGCCAGCTTACATCTCTCCAGACTAGTCTTACCCAGTTTGTTATCAGGCCAATCCCTTCTGCTTTAATATGTATCTCTGAGCAAAGAATTTCCACCAAATGAACTTAAAACAGGTTTTTAAAGGTATAAGCTTTCTATGTCATCTGCTTACTTGCTAGGAAATGAGGAGCATAAACAACTTTGAATCACTTAGGCTGGACAGATTAGTGGCCTTTGAAATAGCAAATTATCAGTGAACAGCAAACAAATATTTCCCCACGTGAAAGCTGCATTGTGAAAACAGTCTATAGCTCGTTGGACAAAAATAAACAGATGAGTGCCCCATGCAACTGATGTTTTGTACAGTCTGGGCATTCACATAGCAAGCTTATGAAGTTGGGGCCAGGCCAGTTCTGATTCCAGGAACACAGCAAGAGATTGATTAAAGTGAGCTTTATACCATCTGTGGTCAGGTTATGCTTGGTATAGTTCATATATCTGCAAAAGCAGTATTAAATATGCCAGTAGAAACAACAGGTTTTCACAAACTGAGAAAAGAAATAGAAGCTGACCAGGAGGGTGGCTTCTGCCTATCAGTAAGGAATCAAGAACGAGTGGCTCCCTGTCACCTGTGAGAAAAGATCACCTGCTAAGGAGAGCTGGTACTGAAAGATGCTCCCTCAGAAACGAATTTATGATTCAAACGCAGATTCGTTCCAGTATTTATTCAATTAAATTTGGTATAAGCATTTTGGCAGAAATTCAAAGTCTACATTAGCAAGACAGTAGCAAAATATATATCTGGTTAGGAGCAACTGGCTCTCAACTGTGTTACTCTATTAATGAGATTGAAAGTAAAGGCCAAATTATAGCTAGGACATAAGCATGGACAGTTTAATTGGCTTCAGTGGTATGGTACACATTTCTGCCAGGTGCAAGTTTTGCCACAAGAGGATTAGGCAAAGTAGTCCTTTCTTCTCCACACTGTTGGCTAACATTAAGCAGCTTTCGTTCCCACCACAAAAATTACTTGATTCTATATACATGCCATTTCTGATCCATCCACAGCATGGGCTTTGTGCCAGCTCCTGCTGTGGGTGGCTTGGCCGGGAGCTCCTTTAAGATCTGAATTACCAACACACATAATCACCAATGTCAGTTGTTAAACATGAGGCAGTTATGTCAAAGGATAAAGCAGAGAATATATTTTATGATTAATCTCATTTAATGTTTTGTTATCTCAAGCATCTAATTGGAGCCAGAAAAGATTTGCTAGTCCCTATAAGCATTTTAGCACTGAACTCAGAAAAGTTGGAATGCTACAGGAAAAACTTCCCATGTTTAAGGGGAGACAAGAGGTAGATAGCTGAAAGCTTATGATTTAGGCAGGTAAAGTAATACTGTGTTCTCAGATCCATTTACGCTAAAGTAATTCAGATATACTTTTGTTGCCACTTTCACTTGGCTTTTGATATAAAGCTTTCCAAAATGGTTTGTGTAGAGGATTTACAGTAATAAAACCAATAAAACCATAAGGCTTATTTCTAATAGCAATGTATATTCATGAGTTTCCCAGGCATGTGCAGCAACTGTGGAGTCTATTCTGGAGTGGTATATTCTTTTTAAAGAGTACAAAACAAATTCTATAGAATTAATTAATGCTATCATCATTGCATGTATTCTCTGATGGAGTTTGCTGGAGTAGACCCTCCTGCTTGTCACTAAATTACAAAGTTCTCATTAAATCCTGTAAAGGTATGGGATTAGACAGTGATGCTAACAGACCAAGCAGCTGTCATGGAGTGCCAATAGCATCTTCTGACACTGTTTTTTAGAAACTATTTGACTACAAAGGAAGTCTAATAATCTCACTTTTCCTAGGAACATCTTTTCTTACCTAGCTTTCTGACCTAAGGATATTTTTCAAACTCTGTAATACCAGAGATAATCTTTGGGTGTATCTTTGGATATTCTTTGGAATATTCTTAGCTAAGAATATTCACCTTCTTGTTACTTGACAGTTTTAAGCTTTACTTCTTTTTTGACCCATTTTATGTAATTTTTGATGGCCAGAATAGCTCTGCAAGTGTTAAGTATACAGTTGCTATTTAGGCATTAACATTCACATTCACAAACCCCCATTAGCTTTGCCACTGTATGACTTTTCAGATAAATTTTTCATTTGACCAGGCTAATTCTAGTCCCTTTTTTCTGGATTTCATGCTGAGCTTCTTTTGCCTATAAAATAAGCCATGTGCCGGTCTGAGGGTGATGTCTTTTTGATGGTTTAATACCACAAAATGTTCCTGGGAGCTGTAAGCCATAAAAAGGCAGGAAATAATTTTTACAAATTATGTACCTTTCATCTTCTTGGTCTCATACAGATAGGTGTTTGACTACTATTTTGGTCATTTAGAAGATGCATTTTTAAGCATTACATTTTCCTTTTCCACATCTTAATAGACCTCTTCTTTGAACACCAAAATTACTAGGTTCTAAAAAACCCTGTATTTTGGACTCTTCTTGGAACAATGGCTTTCAAATGCAAGCCAAGAACCCATAAGGCTGCTTTATTTGACCTTCAGTAACTTGGTCCTTTCTGATTTATTTAGCTATGTAGATGAAAGAGACAATTAAGATAAGAAGCCAAGTTCACAGGAAACAACCATCCATGGCTTAGAGAGCATGAAAGGCTGATTCTATGCTTACCATGGTGAATGACAGAGATTCCGAAACACAGGTCCGAGCTTTGCCACTGACTTGCCACATGTCCTAAATTTAGCATTGCTGAGGGGTATTCTGAGTGTCTGGTTCATAAGCCCACGGTGGAAAACTGTCAGTTTATAGGTTAGTCTTAGGTTCAGTGCTCTCTTCAGCCTAAGGGACTAAAAAATGCATGTCTGTGGCGATGGCTTTCGGAACAACCCCATTTTATAGAGGCTTAGGTTAAAGTGCTTACCCATCCCCAGACAGAAGTGTGGGTAACACTTGCATAGCCTTGAATTCAATCTCAAAATAATTGTCTGTTAATGTGTGACTCATGAGGTTTAGAAGGGCTTCTAGTCCTGTGGGTTTATTCTTGCTGGGGAGGCAAATATATGTGTTTCACACCTCCAGTAAAACATTGTTTTGTGTTCCAATGTTTGGTGTGCTTCTGATATTCTGAGAAAGAGTCACCCAATAATTTCTAAACATAGGGAAAACAGTTTTTTCCCACACTTCAGTTTTGGGTAGAGCTGAACTATTTTGTGTGAATTTTATCAAATTTAGACTAACACACACATCTGGCAAGAAAAATTGTAGCTCAGTTGCTGAAATTTTAGGAAATTAATTGCAAGTGGAAGTAGAAATATGTGGAGGAATATCATCATCTTATTACTAACAGAATCTTCTGAGACTTGCATTTTACTTGCAAGAGATCTTGAAAAAGGAGTCACATAAACACAATTGCTTAGTAGTATCTAATTACATTATCAGGATACACTTGTCACTGAGATTATAGGCTGCAGTAAGTGGAATAATAAATAATGTCAGAAAAGGTTTTGCTGAAGAAATTCCAAAGGCTGAATCGTCATTTTTGTTAAAATAATTACGTTGGGAAGAGTTTCAAAATTAGGAGAGGATCCATTCACTTAACCATGTAGAAAGAATTAAACTGTGGTGGTGGTACATTGAGGTAGTCTTTGGCCCATCCTCAACATAGCTGAGAGCATGTGAGTACTCACAAAATTCTTAGCTCAGCTAGAATTTTCTACTTTAACTTTTGACGTTGCTCTTTTTAATTTCTCCCTTAAGTAACATCTATTGGGGGACATATTTCAAGTCAAACAGTTATTTTTACATGATCAGCTGCTTTTCTTTATTTTTAGATGATCAGCTGCTGTTAAAATTGAGAAATGAAAGGCTAAATCTTAACCAAATGGGAAAAGGGGATGGAGAATGTGGACTGTCTGTATGAAAGAATATGTAAGAGGCCAAAAACCTCTATGGCACCAGACCTCTCTTGAAAATTCCCTGTCCCTGGAGTAGCTCATGACAATCATGGGATTGTGCATGGTATTTGTCCATCTTACTGAAAACAAATCCAGACCCAGAGGATCTGATTTTCCTCTTATATAGAAGACATAATTTTTTTATTGATGGAGATCAAAGTAATTGTTTATATGCCTGAAAGAGTAGAGAGTTAGGGCCAAAAAATTTTACTTTTCTAATTTCCTTCTTTCTGGGGTTTTCATGTGGTGAGGTGTCATTAAGCATATATGGTCCAAGAGCCTAATAATAAGTCCATTATCTGTAGACTATTATACTCTACCATGAAAAGAATGCTTGTTCTTTAAGGCAAACATTCAAGAACCCAAATTAAAAGGGGAAGTCCTCTAGTATCCTTTTAATGTATGCCACAGAAGTAGACAGACTTGTGCACTGTACTATTGCCTATGGAAAAAGCTGTAAAAGATGAGTTAGGAAGCCCGAATTCCCTGCAGGAACCCATTTTTTTAGTTAAGAGTTAGGAGGGAAACTGGATTAAGGTGCTAAGAAAACTATACTTCTGCTTCCTCCTAACTGCTCCTCTGGGGAATAACTAAGATGCTGAATTTATCAGGCTGGAATCTGGAAAGAAATTCACACAGATAAAGGGATTGTTTGGGGGTAAGAGCTCTGACCATGCCTATGACATTCCTGTGGCAAACATACAGAAATCAAAGACAGAAAGTGCATTTCTGCTGGATCATGCCCCATCTGCAGTTAACTTCTCATTGTAATTTTGAATTCCTGCTTCTGTACTATCTCCACTTAATGAAGCACATTTTATTTCTAATTTCTAAAGATCCAACCTCAGAATATTCTAGTAGCCTTGGCTCAAGGAAGAGTGAAATGCAACTAAGCAATTGGAAAGGAGGCTTAGTGGAGATCTCTCATTGGATTAATTTAGTTGAAGAACTAAATCTAAACTATGAAGACTTTATTGTGTATTTCATTCCATAAGTACTTTTATTGCTACCCTGTTTTTTTCACTGGTGTCTAATATCAGCTTAAGGCTTCATTATTATTGTAAAAGCTGGCTGGCAAATTAAGATTTTTCTAAAAGTATTTGAAATATATTTCAAATACAGAAATACTTTTCAATTAGATAAGCAAGTCATGGACACCACTGAAGTCTAATGAAATGAAATCCTAAGTATCACAGTAAGTGATACAATACTTCTCTACCAGCTTTAAACACTGTTAATTTTTGCCCTCCTGACATCTGAATACTTACAAGATGATCAATTTAATAAGTTTCATTAATGTAAATGGAAGTACAAAAGGTTTTACTTATCCATGCGAAGTAATGCTGTCTTTTGAAAACACAAACTAGATGTTGATTAAACTGAAGAATAGAAGACAGTAAACAAAATTTAAAAATTAATATCCCTTTATGCTTCCTTTGATGCAGGGAATGTAGAAAATATACATCACAGGAGAAAACTGTAAATCCCATTCATACATTTTGTCCAATATTTTTCTGTAGGAGATATTTTACGTGATAAAACCAGGTTTTCTTCTTGAGGGATTCACCTATTAGAAGGAAAACTGTAGGTAGTTTGACAAATGTCTGGTATTTTCCATAGGTACATTACCAACATACTGCTTTCAACGGTTGCAAAACCAAAAGCATTTATGAGTTAAGAGATGACTAAGCCCAGTCTATCATTGACTATCAGACAGTGGCACGTAGACCGTGGAAACAGACAGGGAGTCAGAAATCCAGACAGTTTGGGTAAACACAGACACCACATTGCATCTCTCTTATTATGTCAACAGGAAGAATGTTACAGTGACAAAGATGTAGCAGACAAATGGCTACTGTAACCTTTCAGGCTTCTGCTTTTCCTTTAAAACTGTAACATCACGTTGAAATGTTCTTTATCAGCACCTCACCCATTTGAAAGTACAGAATACTTCATGTGCTAGGGGGTGGCAGATGATCTGGCTAGTTCTGGTAAAAAGGTCTAGGGATCTTTGAATTGGATCACCCAAATTTGAGTTTAGTGGAAGCTGAAAGAGCAATGAAAAATGTCTTCAGTCAAATGATGCTTCTTTAAGGGTCACCAAGACTATTGTGCAATGTAAGCATATTGTGTTTGATAAGCATTTGGAGACCCTTTGATGGAAAACGTTATTTAAATTTAAAGGATTATATCTATGTATTTATTCATGAGAGAGGCTGAAGCAGGATTGGCTTTCTGTCAAAAACTGTCAAACAAAAATAGGATTCCTTCTGGATAGTTGTCTTGAGGATTCCTCCTGCTGCCTCAGAGATTTATGTGGAAAGATTTACAAGTATATTATGGGCCAGTGGGTAGTACACAGGACTAGAAATGGGAAGAATTACATTCTACTAATATCTCTGACCTTAACTGTTTTGTGATCTTTCATATGGCATTCTGCCTTCCTTTTCTTTCCTATCTATTGTCAAACTTTTCTCCTTTTGCAAATTTGCAAGGGCAAAGGAAGGTGAGGGAGATTAAGCGCTCTAATACTCCAACAGCACAATTGCCAGTGATACTACAAGAATGCCTTCATAGCTTTATAGTCTCCTTCAACCTCCCTCTAACCTCTTGTCAGAGGCAGTGACTGTTTCCTTGTATATATTTTTGTCATGAATTAAAAAATGAAATCTGATGATTGCCTAGATGTTTTTGTAAAATTATTATTATTACTACTGTTATTACCACCAAAAATGTTACTAATATTTCTAATAATGTAGTTACATATGTATTAATATAAAAATTTCCTAGCCGTATGTTGGTGTCTCAGACTACAAGTACACGTAACTGGGAGATCTCCTGGCCATATAAATATGTCAAAACCAGATTACAGTCTCATTTTAGTTACAGAAAATCAGGCTGCACAAGGGCTGTAATGCCTTCTTAGAGGTCCCTAATCTGAACAACAGGGTGACCAGGAACCCCAGAAATTTTATGTAGGTAGTAGGTTAATTCTTTTCAGAATGTGAACACAGCACAGCACAGATACATATTTTTCTTCTTGAGAAACACACTAAGAAATGGATGCATAAGGAAGATTGTAAAGTTTCCCTTTCAGTTAGCTGCATGTGCCTCTAAAATAGTCATATTCAGAACAATCAGATTATAGATTAATCTGTCTATGAAAAATTCATGCTTTGACTTTTCCTTTAAACATTATGCTTTATTGATTTTTAAATGTCATGAAAAGGACATGTAATTATTTAGCACAGAAAAAAACAGGTTTAGATCTTTCAATAAACAGAGGAGACAGAAGACTCACAATAAGAAATGACAGCAGACCTTATTTCATAAATAATAGAAGAGGAAAAAGAAAGGAAATAACAATTTAATGGTTACAAATCATATCAAGGATGATAATACAAAATATTTTCTCTGATTATGTATCAGTCACGTTTTCACTGTGTATCTTTTTATTCAAGCTAGTACAAATTAATTTTTCTGGCCAAAATGTTTGCAAAAAGATAGTACAAGGTCACATCTATGAAAACAACCCAAAATCTAAATTTATGTTTGCATGTGTGAGGATTTGCAGTAGAGATGCTTAGATGTTTATCCAATCAGGAAGTAAGAACAATACCATGTGCCTTTGCTGATCAAGACATCTGACACATGAATACTCTGTAAAAACAATTCATATTCAGGTCATAAAACTAACAACTTTTTAAAGAAGCTATTTTAATTCTGAATATTGAATAAATATGAAAGAACTGCAATCTGCTCACAGATATGCCATAAGAAAAGGATTTAGATACATTATTCACAGCAAGCCATTTGCTCATCTATGTTTTAAAAAATATCCATCAAAATCCAGTGTTCCTGGAAGTACTTATATAACAGCAAAATGTGTACATATATAGATAGGAGAGTGGACTGCCCTATAGTATGTTTGAGAAAGGTAAAGCAAGGAGATTGTTACTTTAACCTATAACCCACAATTTAAAAACAATTTAGTGAAGTAACATTTACAATAAAATTTTCAGATTTTATTTCCATGATATTCCACAGATCAGTTGTGTAGGGAGCAGTTCAGCAGCTGTGCCCCTGATTTGACAGAGGTTATGTGTCATGACCCTTGGTGTTGTCAAAATATATGAACCCAAAATTCAAAATAATATTTTCCCAAAAGTACTGAAGCTGCTCTAACCTAATGAAGCTGCTGTAATATTTGGCAGGAGAAGAACAAATAAATTCTCTGAATATACTTTTGCATAAGAACAGACAAATAATATTTTCTTAAATTGTCCAGAAATTCATTACATACTAAAGATTATCTCCATCTCATCCTGGAGGTCATCTCAAAGCATGTGGAGAAAAGAAGGTCATCAGAAACAGTCCACATGGATTCACCAAGGGGAAATCATGTCTGACCAACCTGATAGTCCTCTATGATGGAATGACTGGCTGGGTAGATGAGGGGAGGGCAGTGGGTGTTGTCTACCCTGACCGCAGCAAGGCTTTTGACACTTATCTCCCATAACATCCTCATAGGTAGCTCAGGAACTGTGCGCTAAATGAGCGGGCAGTGAGGTGGATTGAGAACTGGCTGAATGGCAGAGCTCAGAGGGTTGTGATCAGTGGCGCAGAGCCCAGCTGGAGGCCTGTAGCCAGCGGTGTTCCCCAGGGTCAGTGCTGGGTCCAGTCCTGTTCAACTCACCCATCAGTACCCTGGATGAAGGGCCAGAGTGCACCCTCAGCACGGTTGCTGGTGGTACAGAACTGGGAGGAGTGGCTGACACACCAGCAGGCTGCGCTGCCATTCAGCGGGACCTGGGCAGGCTGGAGGGTTGGGTGGAGAGGGACCTGATGAAGTCCAACAGAGGCAAGTGGAGGGTCCTGCACCTGGGGAGGAACAACCTCACGCACCAGCACAGGCTGGGGCTGACCTGCTGGAAGGCAGCTCTGTGGAGAAGGACCTGGGAGTGCAGGTGGACAGCAAGGTGCCCACGAGCCAGCAGTGTGCCCTGGTGGCCAAGAAGGCCAGTGGGATCCGGGGGGACATTGGGAGGACCGTGGCCAGCAGGTCAAGAGAGGTGATCCTGCCCCTCTGCTCTGCCCTGCTGAGGCTGCATCTGGAGTGCTGTGCCCAGTGCTGGGCTCCCCAGTTCCAGAGAGACAGGGAACTGCTGGGGAGAGTCCAGCAGAGGGTTACAAAGATGATGAGGCGACTGGAGCATCTCCCTTATGGGGAAAGGCTGAGGGGGCTGGGCCTGTTTAGCCTGGAGAAGAGAAGGCTGAGAGGGGATTTTATCAGTGTCTACAAATATTTTAGTGGTAAGTGCCAAGAGGATGGGGCTGGGCTCTTTTCAGTGGTGCCCAGCGACAGAACAAGGGGCAACAGGCACAAACTGCAATATAGAAAGTTCTGCCTGAATGTGGGGGGAAAGTACATTAATTTCAAGGGTAATAGACCACTGGAAGAGGTTGCCCAGAGGGGTTGTGGAGTCTCCTTCTCTGGAGATATTCAAAACGGAGCTGGACACGATTATGCGCAACCTGCTCTAGGAGAACCTACTTTAGCAGTGGGTTGGACTAGATGATGTCCAGAGGTTCCTTCCACCCCTGACCGTTCTGTGATTCTGAAACACTGTATGGGCATAATGTGATATAGTTTTAATTCTGTAAAACTGTAGAAATCTCATTTAGATAAATCTAAGCAGATGGGGCATACATTCACAGATAGAATGAGACCTTAACTGTATATTTGGATGTATATAGCTATGTCTTGGATTCATAATTGACAGTAGGACCACAACAGAAAATGGACACCATCAGTGAAAAAAATTCAGGGATCAAAGGTTGTAACAACAATTTGGTTTTTTTTAAAGTAATATAGCAGAAATCTGGGTCTTGATCCAGCGTATGAATAATGTTCAAGGACTCTATGTCTCCTTTTCTCCCCAACACACTAATCAATGGCCATGATTGTATAGAAACAACAGCAGAGAAACAAATTCTGAGGTATCTGATCTCTTTTGTGCAGTTATTGCTGGATTTTAGCCCTTATTTTCCTGACAAACACAAAGTGATGGCCCAACATTCCCCCTGGAAAAGCCATACTGCAGCCCTGGAATAAATGTAATATAAATAAACCCCACAGTGAACAGTTAATGGATTTATGAATTTTTGGGCTGTTATGTCTGTGAAGTGACATCTGTATTAGCACACTCCCAGACTGTTCCCACATTTTTTTTAGTAAAAAGCAGTTGCCCTATGCCAATACTATACCAGGGACTGTGCTAACAGTTTGCACAGCATAGATAGTCACATTCCAGTGCCTGAAAAATCTGTCTGTACAGACAGAAACAAATGTGTTCCTCTTGTGTCTGAAACTGCCAGTATTCTAGTGGGTGCTGAACAGGTAGGTCTTTAGCAGAACTTCTAGCTTTAAAATGTGCAAAGCCTCAAAGAATTTTATGAGAAGTATGAAAATCGGGGTTTTTCATACTATGAGTCTACATTCTCAAGTTTGCAGGACAGCAGGCTTTCTCTCTGGGAAATTTCCTGGCAAAAGTAAAGGGATTCAGTTTCTTTTTGTTTTATAATTCTAAGACCCTCATGTACTTCAAAGACTTGCATATTTTCAGGCTATAAGTAATTACCACATTTCAATACAAAGCTTATTGTCAAGCCTATCTGCTTGTTTTTCATGATTTAAACACATCATCCTACCAAACACAAGGAGGTCTCATTTCCAGTATAACATTTTTAATTGCTTAGGATTTTTTGTGGGAGGAAAGTCATCACTGAATTGTTAAATGAAAACAGTTATTAAAAAAATATTAGTTGCATCATAAATGAGGTCTATGCAGTACTGAGAGGCTTGGTTTTAGGGCAGCTAGATATGTGAAGAATTTGTTAAAGAACGGGTTTCTCTAGCTTCATGCTCTTGCTTATAGCTGATGTTAACCTTAGGAGACTTACACATAATACATACACATTTGTGTTAATGTTGCGTAATAAATATAAAAAATAATAAATAAATATAAATATAAAGAAATTTTTCTTTGAATGACTTATTGAAAAGATGCATCCCTTGCATAAAGAACATGTAGCACTTGCTGTTTATGCTTCTGAGAGCAGTAAACTTTCTATTTACATAAAAGAAAACTTAAGCTGAGAGAGAACATCCTTAAGAAATGTGGGAGTAGTACTAGCCCAAGTTACAAGGGCATACAACAACTGCATCTCATAGAGCAGCTGACAACTAAAGGCATCTTCCTTGTCCTTTCCCATGCAGTGCCAGATTTACAGATAACAATTAGCAAATTATCTGATTTAATTTACTGGTAGGAGGGAACACAGGTTGGCACAATATTTTTGTTGCCTTGCAATTACTGGAAAGAATCTGGATTCCTGTGACTTGTCAGACAAGCAATATTTGTCTGAGTTAAGTCAAAGATGTTAGGTAATGTCTGAAAGAGCAGAAGATACTTGAAAAGAATTTTCTATCAACTAGTATACATAGTACATGGAGTCACACATGATATGAGCTTTGAATTGTAGCCACCACTGACGCTATCAGCACAGCTGTTTAGACATGATTGGATGGGAGGGTGTAAATCTGATTGCTAAAAAAAAGTAAAATAGGATTGGAGAGGAGATATGTAATGGAAAACTAATCTAATTTCTAGGGTTTAGGAGCACTGAAGATTTAAAAAAGAGGTTATATTATCTAAAATACTTATTATTTTTTTTTTTTTTTACAGTAGTCAGCAGAAGGATTTTTGCCTTCTAGAAAAGGTGAGCAGGCCATGTTCAGCCATAACTACCTGTTCTTAAATTCATTGGAAAGAGACTGAAAGCTTGTAGAAACTGCAAGGCAAATACCAGTTCCTTTCTGCATTGGATTCCTTTGTCAGGGGGGATACAGCTCACTGTTAAAGTGTGCACTGAACAAATATGTGATGTCTGTATTTCTCAGGGTCTTCCATTCTTCAGTCCTTTCAGATCTTATCATCATTCTGTCTTGGGTAATCCTCCTGTTTCAGGTTTTGCATTTTTCCTTTTCAGAGAAAGAAAAATACCACAAAAACAGTCTGCTGGTTTGGAAGTCAGTATGTAATCAAGGTTTTTTTGTGATTTTGCTATTATTTCCAGTGGTATTAAAGTTTCTTCTATCATTTGTATTTTAAAAAGCTTCCTTTTCCTATTGTCATGCTGGAGTTCTCACTTTCTGGGAAATGAGATGAATCTGTTTGCTGTCTTCTGCGCATTTACTCTTTTCTGTGATCCACAGGGGTGCAATTGAGGTTGAATTCCCAAAGTGGTTTTGTGCGCAAGAGGATAGATTAATCTTTTACTGAAAAGCAAGGAGAGCAAGTTAGTAGAAAATTTCACTCAGAATTAGTTTACCAGGTTCTTAAATTTTCCTTGTAGATTTTATTAATTTTTCATTTAAAACATTTTCCATTAAAGTCTTTTAACTTGGGCTCTTGAAACTGAATTCTGCCGAAGTCATTCTTACTTTCCATTGTTAGCTGATAGCACTTTACAAGAAGTGAATCTTGAATACATCTGTGACAACCTTTCATTTTTAAGAGTTTTTAGTGTTTGGTTTTTTTTTTTTTGGGGGGGGGGGGGTTGGTGGGGGGGTTTTTTAGCTAAAATTCAGACCAGAGTTAAACATCTATGTCCAGGGCTCCAAATCTGAAAGGCTGAGGCTAGATGCATACCTGTTTGATGGATTAACATAATCCAAATACTTATGGCCAGATGAGAAAGCATGCCATCCTGATGTGATCTTATTGATAGAGAATCAAGTATATTAGTCTTCACAAAAGATACACTAATTCAGTAGAAATACATCTAGACAAAATTGTCCTTTAGAATTATTTTTTAAAATAAAGAATAAATGTAGAAAAGCAAAATGAAAGCATGATTAATCTTGCATTTCATGCTTTGTAATGCCTGATAGTTTTGTGGTGCTGTGAGGACAGGTGATTGGGAGCATGTGAACTTGTGTGTTAACTTCCCATTTTCCTGTTTTTCTATAAGGCATTCTATCAGTAAAAAAATTGAAAGGAGTTGCCTTTCCAAGAAAGCAAAGGCATTCTTTTTTAATATCAGACAGAAAAGATGATGGTGACTTCATCACAGCAGAAATTTGCATTGCCCAGGTAAAGTCCGCTCTCGCTATTACAGTTTTCTGCTTCATATTCTAATTCATTAATGTAAAGTAATGTTGTATCAGTTTACAATTACAATTTCTGGGTGTAAAATATTACATTTCACAGAATGTATTGCACAGGAAAGAACAGAAAAGTTGATTTTTTTTGTGCATATCACATATAAGAACATTTGGTTTAAGCTATCAGTACGTGAACTGAAAGATCATACTGTCAGGATTTTATGCAGAGCAGTTTGTCCTTAGAAATCTGAAGTTTTTCACATTGATTCACATAAATTATTAGACTTTCTCATAGCATAAATGGGCTTTTGAATTCACATGATGATTCACATAAATTATTAGAATTTCTCATAGCATAAATGGGTTTTTGAAACGATCCCATGATCCCTTATGTTTCCTGCTAGCTGTCCCTTATTCTATGTGTTGGTTTTCTAATCTTGTCTCTGTATGCCTGTGCTAATCTTTTATTTGCAGTCTCACCATGTGCCACATAACGTAAACACAATCATAGAGTCATAGAATATCTCAAGTTGGAAGGCACCCATAAATATCATCAAATCGAACTCCCTGCTTCACACAGAGCTACCTAAAACTGAACTATTTGACTAAGAGTGTCATCCAGACACATCTAGAACTCTGACAGGCTTGGTGCCATGACCACTTCCATGAGAAGTCTGTTCCAGTGACAAGCCACCCTCTCAGTGAAGAACCTTTTCCTAATGTCCAGTCTGAATTTCCCCTGACGCAGCTTCATTCCATTTCCTCATGTCCCGTCACTGGTGATCAGAGAGAGGAGATCAGCATCTCCTCCTCCAGTGACTACTTTGAGGAAGTTGTAGACCATGATAAGCTCACCCCTCAGCCTTCTCCTCTCCAAGCTGAATGAACCAAGTGACCTCAGCCTCTCTTCCCAAGTCATGTCCCCAAGGCTCTTCACCACCTTGGTCACCCTCCTTCGGACACTAACAGTTTAATGTCCTTTGCACGTTGAGGCACCCAAAACTGCACACAGTACTTGAGGTGGGGCCACACCAGTGCAGCGTAGAGTGGGACAATCGCCTCCCTCAACCAGCTAGCTCTGCTGTGTTTGGTGCACCCCAGGACACCGTTGGTCCTTTTGGCTGCCAGGGCACACTGTTGACTCATATTCAACTTGCCGTCAACCCAGACTCCCAGATCTCTCTCTGCAGGGCTGGGCTGCAGCCCTTCATCCCCCAGTATATATGGAGAAAAGGCTGGTGAGCAGCCTCTCATACAATCACAGACCGTGCCCTTCCACAAACAATATTGGAAGTGTAGTGGGGTATTGGCCAAACTGATCTTGAACCCACATTATGGGTACTTTAAGGAGCAATTAGATGTGCTTAACTTTTTCTTAACAGGTTGCAGTGAGATAATTCTTATTACTTCATTGAGGATTTTTTCTTTTTCCTTTTTTTTCCTTTTTTGCCTTTTTTTTTTTTTTTTAAATCTTTTTTCCACTGGGGACTGCTTAAAATATGATATTTCCTTTCTGAAGTGGAGGTACTGGACCTTTGTTATAAAGTAGAGGAAAATAGCAAAAGGAAGTGCAGTTCAGGTGTAACATTGGAGAAATTGCAGTAAGAAAAGGTTGTGAATTTGTTGCATATGCTGAAATGAGAGGTCAGCCTTCACCTGTGTTCTTCTGAAGCTTTCTCCCTTACCATTGAAAGCCACGGTTCTTCTTCAATGTTTACACGTATTGGAAGAACTCTAGCAGAGGATGCTGTTAAAAACCCCATCATCCATGCCACAATACCCTTAAACTCAATACTGAAAAAGTTTCAATTAAATCTCTACTGTTAATCAAGCAAGGAAAAAACTCTCTGGAAACTGAGTCATATACATGTATGTTGACTTAACTTCCAGGAAATCCTTGCACTGTTTACTTGTTCAATGGTCACATTGTAATTAAAGTTGTATGGTCCATTGGGAAAGGCTGGGTGGAATCACTGTTAAGAATGGCCTGTTCTGCAAAAAGACACAGCAGATAAAAGCCTTGATTTTCAGGGACTGTAAGGTTTAAGCAGCTGGAATGTATGGAAATGAATTTTCATGGGCTACAGGGGCTTCAGTTACTGAGAGCTACAGGGCCTGGATCATCATGTAATGCTAGTTTCCTGAGGGCTATAGGGTTTGATCTCCCAGAGAATGTTGCAACTGTGAACAAAACATGCTGAACTGTGATTTATTGCTGTCACCCAACATATACATGGTTTCGCTTTATAGCAGGCAGCTCTCAGGGGTTTGCACAACTAGCCAACTAGGATATCCCTCATGGTTTGGCTCTCCTAATTCAGTGCATGAGCAGGCATTCATTAGCTGTGGTTTCATATGGGCTCCACATCTGCTCTTCTGACATTCATTCTGCTTGCTGTCATAAGGGTCATGCAATATACTCCTGGTAAAGAGGATCCATGTGAGGAAGCAGAGACCAGATTCAAGCTAAAGACTGAAACTGCTCCATTTTCCATACTTTTCACTTATCCAGCTGCTCTTATGCCATACTGGAAGAAGCTCTGGAGACAACTAATATTGCCTATGAACAGTTCTATAATGCCAGATATCATAAAATTGATAGGGTATGTAATATACATCTGAGATAATATTAATTATCTGTAGCTATTAAATAGATAAACTGGTAACATGAACATGCCCAGGACCCTTCTCTGACTTGAGGCTAACTGGCACAGGGTCTGCTAGTTCAGTCCTATTGAACTCTTTAACTTCAGAAAAGCCTAGCGGAAATATTCTGCAGCTTGCACGAATTCCTAGACTGCCTGGCAATTGTTTTAAAGAGTGTGGTGGGGGCCAAAACTCAGCCAGGCACGATTGTAACAAGTTAGCAGTAAGATAATAAAATTCAAGAGCCCAGAAATGTTCTTGTAACTGTTGCATGTACCCTGTGTATTATGGCTTGCTTGTCTGGCATCAGCCAGGGATGAATTATCAAAGATATGGACATAATGAACTAGTTGTCAGACCACCATAAATGATTACAGCGAAGTGCTGGCAGTGACCTACAGCTGTTGTAACAACTGAATCATATCCCTTCCTGTTCATAATTTATTGAACCTAATACGAAAACAGAGGGGGAAAGAAAAAAAAAAAAAAAAACCCAGAAAAAAAGAGTAACAGATATGCATATACAACCTAGCAGTAGCATGAACAGAGCTGATCATGAAGGAGAAGTCTGCTGTGGTTTCTTGTGCCTCCACCATTTGAAAGTGTCGTGGAAACAGATTTCTCAAAATGGAGAATATCACTTCTGGAATTGCATTATAGGAAATCCTGTTTCTCAACATAGATTGAGAGCAGAGAGGTAAGAGTTGGTATTTCCAGCTTCTAAATTTCTCTTCTGCCCATTGACACTCTGTAATCAGTTATCTTCTGCACTAAATGAGGAGTGACCTCAGTACAAGTCTCCACAAATGTGAATTTTCCTTCAATTGGCTCTCCTCCCACATTTGTAGCATGATCATCTGCCATTAGTTACTTGTTCTTCTCAGAAACTCAGACGCTGAGTGCAATAAGAAGCCATTATCACCGTGCTGAAGGTCAGTACAGCCTCCTGTAATTTAATTTCTTCATGTACTTCCTCTCTTTGTATCTGGTCCGTGGTAAACAAGACAGCTTGCTCCCATACATCAGTTTGACCACAGCTGGCCAGAAATCAAGTCTTTTGCTGCAGCTACTTCATGTTCATCTTGTCAGAATGGGCCACAGACAAAAATAAAATTTAGATTGGCTATTCCACAGTGTAGATGATCACCTGGAACAGCAATATTATGTTATAGCTCTTTTAAAGGAGCATACTTCTCAGGCACTGGTGGGCTTTGAAACCTAAAGAAAAGCACATGACAGGCTGGTATTCCAGACTGCACACAGTGCACAGAAGGAGGGTTAAATTCACAGCCATTTAAGATGCACTGATTGTTTAAGACTGATGTAAGATTAAGTCTTAGAGTAACAAGGTCAGGAAATCTCAGATGCATGCTTTTGCTAATTTAGCAGTATAATTTGACATGTGATAATGAGACTGAACTTGCTCAACTCTACCATTAGATGACCGAGTAGTGCAAGCATTAACTTGTTAGTGCTAGTTGTCTTCTTTTTCTGCTAATAATTTATCTGTTTTGTGAACGTTAACTACTGTTTTATTATTATGCATCATAATACTGTATAATATTGTTATTTACTCAGTTACGATAATTAAACCAAGGACAGTATACCTACCAACCATTAGTTTTTTGCTACTGCTTCTTGGGTTTAACATAGGTTGTGTGGGCCCAAAGTAAGTGCTTTCCCACTTTCCTACATGGCCTAATAAAAAATAATCCCTCTCCCCACAAACCTTGCTTGTATCAGTAGTTGAGACTATCACAGAATCGTTTTAAGTTTGAAGGGTTCTCTTGAGACCACCTGGTCCAACCACCTGCTCAAGCAGGGTCAGTTAGAACAGGTTGCCTAGGACCCTGTCCAGTCATGTTTTGAATATCTCCACAGAGGGAAACTTCACAACCTCTCTGTGACAGTGTTTGACCACCCTCACAGTAAAAATAATTGTTTTCTTATATTCAGATAAAATTTAATGTTTTTTCATTTGTCTCCATTGTCTCCTGTTCTGTCAACGGGCACTACTGAGAAAAGCCTGGCTCCCTCTTCTTCATTCCCTTCCATCAAGTATTTATACACAGGGATGCATTCCCCCCAAAGCCTTTTCTTTCCTAGACTGAATCCTTATCTGTATAGATAAAGAAGAAATTAAGAAGGTCTAGAAGTGAATTAATATACCCTGCTCCCAACTGAAACTGAAACTTTAGCTGGAGGGATTTAGACAGTACTAAGAATGATTTTTGTAAAAAATTGGTTTTATAGCAACTTGCTATATTATTTTTCCCCCTATTTCTGTTTTTGTTTGTTTGCTTGCTTGCTTGTTTGCTTGCTTGCTGGGACTTCCTTACTCAGATTTTTCATTTGAATTACTGCTATTAATTGCACCTGTTATGTCAATGTCACATTGTGTCTTTAACCTAAGGAATGATTTTCCCCCTTTTTTTTTAACATCTTCACCAATGCCTTTTTTTTCCCTGTAAAAATATCCATGTTGTGTGAGTTTTATGAACATCACCTTTTAGAAGGAAGACCTGATATTTTCTGTAGATCTTAAATAATGTGGCTACTGTTAGCAATAAACCTGGTAAAGTATAAATAAAAAGTTATTTGTGGTAGTTTTATTTCTAAATGCTAATAGCATGGCGGCAGCTCATAAATCATTAATGATGATCTTCTAATTATGTGCCAGTATCACAGTGGGATCCAACCTAATACCAAAAATTTACATATTCATGAACACACACATACTTGTGCATGGAAGAATGCAGGACAGAGAAGAAATCAAGTAACAGCCTTCGTTTTCTCCAAGCTGTTATTTGAGTGGATTGCCCCCTTTCCTAACACCCTTCTTCCAGGTATGTACCTATGATATATACTCTAATTTCAAATAGTTTTCTTTGCAGCTAGATTTTAGACTGTAGATAGCTTCATCTTGTCTAAAAGAATGTGTGCAGTTTGCAATGTTATGGGTAATGAATACCTCATTTAATTAGTGTCCACTCCATTTCTACTTGCTGACATGAATTTTGAGTTTAAAATATAGCTGGCATATGTTTAGTCTAGAACTTATGGTCATTTATCTAAATTTTCTGTGATGTAACTTGGCATCAAAGCTTTTAAAACATTTGCTCTTTTTTCAGTGGATATTGTCTGGAACTGGGAAAGTTTGAATTGGACAGTGTAGGTACTTCAATAGATCAGGTATAAGGGGTCACTTGTAAATGCAGGTGTAAGGATTGGAGGGAAGAAGATGGGCTTTATTTGTTTTTGTTTTAGTGTTGTGTTTATTTGTTTTATTAAGGTGTTTTTACAGAACCTCCCATATAGGCCCTAGAAAGCATCAGCTCATTGCTGTGAAAGTGACTAGCCTTTCCCAGCCCTGAAATAATCTAGTAGAAGTTTTTCTTTTGAGGCACAATTTTACTGTTTGAAATAAAACTTGAGTAAAACATAAAACCAAACCATTGCTGATGTTTCCTGCAGATCTGAAGCCCTGGAGACCGGGAGGGTTTTTTTCCTTATGCCTTTTTGATTGTGACACTCTCTTCTTCACCCTGCTCAGTCTTTAGGTCTAATATGGCAGCTCACCTGCAGATCTCCTTCAGATGAGTGAGTAACTACCTCTGTAATAATTTCCACCTTTTTTATTGGACCCATTAATTGAAAAATATGTGCTGGGTCCTGACACCCTGTCTCCTAAAGGGACACAGGCCACCTCAGTACAAGCCACAGTCTCTGCTTGGGGCTTGGCACTGCTGCAATTCAGACACCAGTGATAGTTATTTTAATTGGATGTATCTATGACTAATTATGTGTATTTCCGCAGAAGCTATTATTCAAGGATCCCTGAGCAGTTTTTGCAATTAAGATTAAGATTTGTATCAAAACTGCACAGTATATAATGATAAGAAAATCGGTACATCTGGCACTGAGCAATCTCTGTTGTAGAATGTAATGCCTTTTAAAAACCTACTTGCCAAGAAATTCAGAATCCTTCTTCTCTTCGCACCCATCCCCATAAACTGTAAACCTGTATGTCTCTCATATATGTAGTATAGTGGCATAGATTCCTTGCTGCTCCACTAGCCAGATGCTGTCAGAGAACAGAGAAGCTTCTCCTGATGGAACACTTTCCCATGTCAGCTAAACGCCTTCCTTGTCATGCAACAGACCCACTAACACAAGACTCAGCATTGCTCCAGGTGATGGGTCTGCTGAGGTATGAAATGAAAGTTCCATATCTGAGGGAAATTGCACAAGACATGTATGGAGTCACATTAACCCAAAGTACAGCAGAGCGAGAACTGACAAGCTGATCCGCAGCAGTGGTTTGCTTAGTCCAACTTTCTGGGTTTGACAGGCAGAATTGCTGAGTGCTTTCAAGCAATGTGCTATAAACTCAGCAATAGGGAGTAAAAAATGAAATGAAACAAAGTCTTTTCAGCCCCTAAATTTTGAACTGTGCTGCTTTGTGCTAACCTATTGCAGCAACCTCCACCCTGATAGAGCCTTCTCCTTTCCTTTTGGCCAGTTCCAGTTTATGCTTGAAATTGCAGGCAGAGGCTTGCTTGTCCTCTCAGCTATGTATTTTTCCTGCTGGATGTAGAATGCAGCATCCAGTGGCGTGTTACTGAAGTTGTACCTGTCCTTTGGTCCTAGATGGCTCTGGTTCTGTCTGGAGGAGGCTGGAACATAATATGAAACCAAAAAGATACCAGCCCGCAGCATTGGTTTGTGTTCTTCATTGAAGAAAGCAAGGAAAAATATCTAGTAAGAAAATTTTAAATGTTTGTCATTACCCGTGGTTCATATAAGTTCCCATTTTATCTAAATCTCTTATTTTTTTAACGACAAGAATCCTGGCATATTCATACATAATAAGATTTAATTTAATATCGTTAAATCCAAACAATCGACAGAGAACAGCTAATGTGATAATATACTCTCCAAGTTACCTAAGCAAGAAACCTCCTAGTCAAATCACAAGCAACCTGTTTTCCTGTGTACATGATGCAGCCAGTGGCGTACAGCAGGTGTTAGGACTAGAGCATGTGATGAGATACCGTTGTAATGCACCAGGCTCACCTGTGGTTTTGCCCTGCTGATGCTAGGGTTTGCTTATATAAATTAGAACACTTTTTATAAACTACTTTTACTAAACCTGCTTTTATTAGAGAAATCTCTTCTCAGCTGAGCTAATGTATACCTTTAATACTTAGAAAACCTGTTCCACAAATAACACTAATACAGAAGTCTTTGAAGAGTTCAGCGAGAAAAAAAAAATCCAGTCTTTATCCTTGCAACCTATCCAAATATAGCTTTCTTATGCCCACTTCTGTCCCACTGATATCCCTGTGGATTTTAATCCTTCATCCTGCTGTGTACATCACTGGTCTCCTTACACACCAGGGAAACCTTTTAATGCACAGAAATCTGCAGCAAAGTCATGAGGTAGCTCAGTACTGCAAGGTCATTTGACGTTTTTCTCACCTGATTTTCCATTTCCCCAGGGGGAAGTTACTTTGTAGGATAACCCTTTTCCTTGGTTCAGAAAGATTAAGAAACTTGTCATATATCAGATTGGGATTTTTTTGACATAACCAGAAGTTCTGGAGGTTGAATAGTGCTTACAAAGTACAGGATACCCCAAACAAGGTTAAGAAATGGGATAACAGTTGCAAGGCATATCATTAAGGAAGGGAGTTTCTAGACTTCTATAAAAGCATTTAGAAACCTCTTGTTTAAGATGTCAGCCCTTAGTGCTGTGTTTATTCTCTCACTGGTTTCACCTGGTTCTGGGCTGGGCCCTTAATTATTTTAAACATGAAGAACTAACTACGCCCTAGGCAAAATGCACCTCTCCCAGTGGAGATCTGCCAATTGTCAAAGGAAAAATTCTAATGTGAAAATTCCTGTAATTTCTTTATTTTTTCAGCTTTTGTTGATATTTAGATTTATATTTTCTAGAAATGTTAGCCAGCAACATTCTCCCACTTTCTTAGATCATATATACATTCTCTTCTTGTAAGAATATTTTTTACCTGCAGGAACAACATGATTCTGCTCTGGCCACATACCAGCAAATTGTTCAGCATCTATGGAGATAGTTAGTGTCACATGAGATCTCAAAATGAATATAACTTATCTAGATGAAATTAGGGATGCATTTGAATGCCTCCACACAGCTATCTTGGTTTGATTTTGGCACTCCTAGTCAAAAAGTCATGTTGCTGGGATTAATTTTAAAACACTAGGCAACTTTAAAAACAACAGCAACTAAGTTCTTCAAATGACAGAAGATAATTCAACATTTGTGTTTTATTAAATATGGACATTGCCTACACTGGAATCAACATAATAATAACGATAAATTTAAAATAAAAAACCCAAAAAACAACAACAAAAAAAAACAAACCAAAAGAATTGGAATGAACCTCTGGAGGTCCAGCTCAAAGCAAGGATAAATTTAAAGTTAGACTAGGCTGCTGAAGATTTTTGTCTGGTTCTGTTTTGAAATACTCCAAGGACAGTGTTTCCATGTTCTCTCTGGGTTGTTACATTCCCATACAAAAGTAAAATTTACCTGCAAGAGTCTTCTAGAGGGTGCTTATATAGATTCATAATGGTCTGCATCGTATATTGTGCATGTGGTTTTAGAAATACATACAGCACTTAGTCTAATGATTTCTTCTGACATACAGCTCTACAGTTGTATGAATCTTCTATTCTTTGCACTTTAAGATGTACCTAAAAATCGATTATGTATACCTTGATTTCCACTAGTAAGATAAACAAGGAATATTTCATAAAAATTTTGCACACACACCCCCCCAAGAAATTAACGGCAGAGATCCCATATGTTATAGTGGGATCAAGGTTCCACTGAGGATATTCATAAAATATGGCCTCTCTGATTGCTATAAATATGCAAGTACCTTCAGCAATACAAAAATTGGATATTTTCCATACCACATTATTTACCTTTATTGCAATATTTGTACTATTTCTGACACTTCATGTAGGAAATTCCTCAAACACTCCATAAATTTAAGGAATGGTTCTGGTAAATATCGAGTTGTTACTGGCTTCCAATGTAAGATGAAACATAGGCCATATAATACCCTACAGTGCTGTCCTAAAAAATGAATCTTTCTATTTATGCCTTGGACATCTTTTGCTTCTGAAAACTTTAAGTCAAGGTATCACAGCTAAAGCATAATTCCAGGCAATGTTTTCTAGGTCAGTGGCAAAGGCAGCCTTTCTTGAGTTTTAAGGAGGCTTTTAGTAAAATTTCAAGCTGCTTGCACTTGGTTGAGGTTTCAATGAAGCATAAAGGAGTTAAGGAACACAGAACCGAATAACTGAAAATTGTTATAGGTGAAGAAGAAACCAAGAACGATTCCATGAGGAAGAGAGGGGAGTTAGGAAAATTAGGAGAAACCTGATCTAGAAAAAATCATTAAAGCTATATGGAAAAGAATGTGATACAATTTATACCCATTTTTTTCCACTCCAGCTCCACTGTAAAACTGTCAGTATGGTCACTGACATAATTTGCTGCTCAGGCCAGACAGCATCCTTACAAACTGCTGCCCACCTTTCAGAAGCTAGAGTAGGTCAGGACTTACAGAAAATTCAAGCGTTACTGGCCTATTGAGGGGATATTACATATAGAAGTTGTAATGATTGGTACGGAGGTTGGAGTGATTGGCTTCAGTGCCGACCCAGACTCGGACTAACAGTCCCAGGCACATTTAAGATATTAGAATAAATGTATCCTTAAGTTACTTTTTCTAATGCATCATAGCTCTCAACTTAGGAGCAATATAAAGGTTTTGATTACTCTTCAGATTACTTGCTATTTGAACCTCCTCTGCATCTACATCGTGACTTCCAGAGTGGTGGCACTGTTGGACCTGTTCTTTCTCTCTGTGGACATAAAGCCTCTGCATCAGTGGGATCCCTAGCTCTTTGCTTTTTAGCACTCTCAGAGAAGAAGTGAAGTGAAATGAGGCACTGTGTTTCTAACATGCCCAAAAGACACCTGCTTACTCAAATGACATCAGTGTCTACGGGCTTGAACAAGCTGAGTTCTGGATGCTCCTGTGATATAGGAGCATATATAGAGTAGGAGGGGGAATACTGTAGTGATACCTTTTTGTTTGTTTGTTTTATTGTATTTTTGTTTGGGTTTGTGTGGTGTGGGTTTTTTGGGGTGCTTAAAACCTATCACAACCAGAAAGTGGTAATGGCTGTGGGAAATTCACACAGGAGGCAGGCTGTTGTTTTGTTTCCTGGGTGGAGCCATGGATATTACATTTATTTATCAGTTTCCCAGTTTATAAATCTAAAAACATTTTAATGACATAATTTTGTTTTATAAATATAGTTTTCCTGGCTAGACATGAAAGACTATGTGTCTCACCTTTATTGGATTTGGTAGCAGTGTGGGGTGCTGAGTTTAATATTGATTAGCTCATGACAGCTGGCATTGCTAATCCCCCTTCAGTCCCCCTATAGTGGTTTACTGAAGTTCCAGTTGTTTGTAGCCGAGATGCTCATTCATGATATCTTTGCAACTGCTTAGGTGAAGATTACACTCTGTCACATGCATTTATCTCCTCTGATTACATGCAGTTCAGCTTCTTTTTTTCATTCATTCCAAAGTGCTCAAATTTTTTGCTTGATTTTCAGGGAGAATAAACAGTGTTTGCCTGTTTATGTTATAGTGCATGCCTCAGTGGAGAAACATTCTCCTACTGTATTATGTGTGTGAAAAAAATGTAATTTTTATAAAATTACAAAATTATAGCATTATTATAAAATAATAAAAATATATTATTTTAACAAGTGTCAAACTTCTGGCAAAAATACAAAACCAAAATATCATGACTGCAGATAATTAATTTACCAGCTATAGCAATAGTGTCCAGATCACAGCTTGATGTATTTTGGGAGGGTCATGTAGACAACCACTCTCATTGTCCCTACCTAGACATGTATTCCTTGCAAGTGATTTTAAGTGTCTTCAATCTGATCATTTTATGTACACTAATTTCACTTTCAGAAGAAAGAGAAATAAATATTCTTCCATAAACTTTCTTAGTCATGATCTCAGGTCCCCTTTCAACTGTCCATATTTAGAGACATTTCTTTACTAATCAGTGAAGGTGTCTGACATTATAGGAAGCCAAAAAGCTTTTGAATACATAAAAGTTGGTGATCAGAGCTCTAGCATAGGAGCAATGGAAAAAATAGCTTGTCTTACGTTAAGTAATGTAAGTCCTAGACATTAGAAGAGTTACTTTTAATTTGCTTTGATACAAATGAACTTAGATTCTGCCTTTGTAAGGAAAACTAATGTTGGGAATGTTACTGTGGTTTTGCTGGTGGCTTTTCAGTCTCCAGGAAAGTGAAATCATGAAATATGGACCTGGAATTTGATTACCATTTCCTCAGTGTGCCTTGGATGGCAATCACTTAAAATAAAATGTGATATTACAAAAATTCAAAAACACAAGGCATCAACTTAGTCCCTTATGATACAGTTTCTTTGAAATGACTTTCAAAAATGTGCACCCCTGCAGCCTGGCTTTTAATTTGTATATTTTCTTAAGCACATAATAGGATAGACATCCCACTGTAAGACTGGCACCATTCATAAGTTGAGGGAATGAAAATTCAGTTTGTTTTTATTAATTCATGCAGGAGCAGCCCAGTCTGGTATGCACAACCTACATTCGCCGGTTTGTATTTAAATGCTGAAAAAGAAATACATTCCCTCTTTATTGCTACAGTTGCTTTAAATTAAAATTGCGAAGAAATACAATGCTAGGTAACACAAAGCTTCTTTTATTTCTCTTAAACAAAAGGCTTTATGAACATGCTGATGTATTTGGTAAACATAATAAATTTTATCTAGCGAATCAGTGGGAAAACATAGCCCCAAGGCTCAGCTCTGTGGTGTCTCTTAGAATGATACTACTAAAGTTATGCTAAAACTATCATAAAAGTAAGAAGAAAAAAGCTTTTAGCAAGTGCTTGCAACGTTTTGATACTAATGGAACTGTATTTGCTCAAATGAGAGCATTTTGGTAAATGCTTACAAAGCAAAAGGCACTGCATTTTCTTTATACAAATTAAAGATAGAACATTAAAGGTCAGATGTAAAACTTTGCCAAATAGCTCTCTCTCCATTAATTTTACAGTGTGTTTAAGGGGAGAGGATCTAGCCTGCTTGTGACATGAAAAAAGACTACTGGTTTGACTGTCTTTGTGAGAACCTGAAGAACCAATGGAGCAAGCACTGAATGGTACGAGATGAGTCCTAGAAAGGCAGAGATCTGGGCAAACCTTCAAGGTTCATGGAGACAAAGGAGCAACATCCCTGAAAGCTCATCAATGCAGATTGCAGGTTCCAGTCTTCATTGATTTTCCTGCTTGGGATCTGCCAGCTGTAATGGCTGTGCCATTCAAATTCTGAGGCTCTGGAAGAACAGCAGCCTCTGTGCAGGATGTTCTCAAGGCTGGCGGTCTCACCAGGAGGTATATTGGAAGACCTGAAGAAGAAGGCAAAGGCAGTGGAAATATATTGTTCTAATTTCTCTTGTTAGTGGACAGTAGTGCTCTCAGTTACCAGTGATAAGGAAAGTGTTTTTATTACTTGTACAATGCATTCCTATGGTTCATGAAGGCAAAAGGTGGACCTGAGCTGCATAATACTTTGGCAATCGTCATGCAGTCATCTTCAGGGAAAATATGAGGTCAGAACTCCTTAAACATTTTCAAGCTGGTTCCTGTCAATATATCTTCTGTATTTCTTGGATTGAGGTTGGAAAGCTGTTTAGTACAAATACCTTAAAAACCTTATAAAGACTGGTCTAGGAGTATAATTATGTTCATTTTGTCTCCATTTTTCATCTGTATGAAAGAAAAGCCTTTTTTCATAAGAGTACTTATTGAGAAATAAAGCATTTCAGGCATAGTATATAGAAATGTAAAATAAAATCAGAAAAAAACCCTTTGTTTCAGACTGTTTTGGTAAATCTCTTTTTTGTGATGAAAGCAATCAAAAATATTTCATGATTGTAGTGTTGGGGAGAGTTGCTTTTTCTCTTTGAAACTCAGGCTGCTGCTAAGAGCTGCCTCTGCCATCACCAGGCAAACCTTGAAGGAAGGTTTTGAATGGTGGTAGCTGAGGGCATTCTGAAAAAGTAAGTCAAGGCTGAATAGTAGCACTAGTGTTTGTGTTGCTAGGGTGAAGTTATATTTATCTTCCTTTAAAAACTCCTGACTATAGAGTGCCATTCTGTACTCAGTCTTGCCAAATAAAGTTCAAGCACAAGAAGGTTGCTCAGTTTGACTGTAATTTGAAATAAATCTGTTGTCTTGCTTTGCCTCAAAGTAATTATTAAATGTATTATAAGATATAATTTTTGCTGTTACAAAATAATCAGAAAATATCAACATATTTTACTTCTACGAATAGCCTAGTTCAATAGATTAGATTTTTCATATAATCTCTTGGCACAACAATGTTTTCTCCAGCTGGGACAATGTTCTTGTATATTGTAACTTCCCTAAAGTCCTTTGAACAGTTTTCATTTTATCTCCAACCCATTTTCAATGAATCTTTGATACTTGAATTGACAAACTACAGGATTTCAGGTATTGTTGCAGAGCAGTAGAATAATGAAAATAACCATGATACATATTTGCATACATTGATGTAAAATAGCAGATGGGGTGGGAGAAGGAATGTCTTTAATTAGTCTAAAGAAAAAAAACCAAGGGTCGGAAAACTACCTATACTGATGAAAATAAGTTTAAAGAGAGGGGGGGAAAGGAAAGAGGAATTTTTAAGTGGCTGTTGAAGGGAAAATATTCTGGCAAGCAGCTCTATTAAGTTATGCAATATTTTTCAAAGAAAAACAGTTGAAGTCTTCTCATTTGTGATATATAAAGTCTCAGGGGACAGAAACCTAGAAATTATACATAACTCTACCAGTAACATACTGGTAAAGAGATGGACAAAATGATCAAATAAATGTTTTCCTTTCCCCGTTTCTACGATCCTATGGAAATATTTCTTTAATATTACAGCGGCTTTCTGTGTGAAAACATAATAGCAAAACAAGCTGTCCCCTTTCTCCTGTGAAAAGTATAGGAGATAGGAGTGGAGAACTGGATAATAGGAAAGAAGGAATAGCTAGACTAGTTATAGATATAAAAATAGCAGTCAGATTTGAGTCTGCATACATTATAGTAACAGGCACTATGCACAAAAGAGGCATATTGGAATGTTACATCAGGAAGCAATCCTCCTACCACTGAAAAATAATAATCTCAAAGCTGCACTGACGTTTCTTAGCCAAGCTCCCTCCTGCTATGAGCACAAGCAGGGAAAAAACGTAACAAAATTATGAACAAAATCCATGATACATAAACAGGAGAAAACAGGCTTAGTAGGATAAGAAGAGCATCTCTTGCATTTTTTCAATTCTAATTCTTCTCAAAACATATTGCAGAAAATTACCGGCTTCATGTGTCTTCAGAGGGGAGAAATCTGTGAGAAATTAAGAGAGTTCAGACCTGGGAGGTTTTGTGCTAGTACAGATGAAACTACCCTCACCTAGATACATGTAGGAGCCATTAGCATGCCATTATCCTGTCTGTCAAATCTTTTTGAACATCTTTTTATAAACCCCAAAAGGAATAGACTGTGTCTCAACATCGTTGTTCTCCTCTTTTTCTGCAAAACAGAAGTCACCAAGCAGACCAGCACAAGCTGACCAGCTGGCTCGTCATCACGTTTATGACTGTTTGAGGTGAATGTTTTGGGTAGTTGGAATATGAAGGCTTGAGTCCCAGATGGAAGTAGTAGGTAAGAAAACCACTCCAAAATTTACATGTCAGTTATTCCCTTCACACAGTATTCTATTGGAAAGCTCGAACCATAGTATGTTTGTGATGAGTATCTATCCAACGTCATAAAATTCTTGGAATTACCTGCAGGTTCTTTTCTTTCACATTCCACTTGAATGGAGAAAGAATAATAAATAAAATAAAAAAAGATGTGCTGGCAAAGTGTCATTGAATTATTATTTCAAAATACATTAATCTGGATGAGTGAGTACTCTGATGTTCATATTACTGATAAAGAGACCATGGAAAAGAGGGGCAGCTAAAAAAAAAAAAAAAAAAAAAAAAAGCATGCATCTAAAAATACTGATGTATGTAGGGTTTCAAAATCGTGTATGTGTCTCACTAAGTATGTAATTAAAATTCTGACTCAAAAAAAAAAGAGTTAATTAGTGCATCCTATCATATTTTTTCAGTCATTGGCAAAAATGAGAAAAGCACATACCAGACTCCTATTCTAATCTTGCAGGTGAGACCCTGACTTCTCTAAAATCCAGTATAAAATACCCATTGAATTCTGTTTCATGCATAAACTTAAAGGAGTTTTAACATTTTATTCAGCTGAGCTGAGTCAGGTCATCCAGTTATTAAGTATCAAGCAAGCATCTTTCAAAGAAACTAGATGCAGTGCTTACTAGACAACTTGCATAAAGGAGCAGAAGACCTCTGTGGTTCTAAATAAAGTGAGACCAACTTAGAAAAGCTTAGAAATAGCTGGTCTCACCTGATCAATTTTATAAAGAGATTTTGGAAGATCGTTTGAAACTAGGAAAGAAGCCAAGGGAACAGAATAGAAGAGGTCAAGTATAGGAGTTTTGAATGTTCAGTAAGTGTCTGAAAAGAGGAAGGATGGAGGCTCAGATTGGAACCACTGCCTTTAAAATGGTATTTAATAATAAGTTTATGGTTTGGCTGTTTAAACTCACATTTAAAAACTTGAAAAAGAAACTGTTAGCCTGATTGCTATTTTTTTGTGTTAAAAATGTCTGATCCTAGGTTAATTTTAAAACCCAGAATAATAATTTCTGTATTTAAAAACAAACAAACAGACAAAAAAAAATCAGCTGGAAAGCAAAAGAAAGATATCACATTAAAATGAAAAGCAGATTGTAGATATTTATGTGAACACATGTTCTTTATTTTCTGCTTTCTTTGACAGTATTTGGGTTTTAGTGAAGTAATTTGCCTTTTCAAAAACATCTACTGCATCAGGATGTTGGTTGCAATGTCAAAAGCTCTCCAGCTGATGACTGCTGATATTGACCCACTCTAGCCACTGACACAATGTCAGATTGCCTCCTTTTTTGGGACATTTCCACACACTTGTATGGCTGCAAGAACAGTAATAAGGGAATTGTTCTAGTGCTAAGCCCAGAGATTTTTAGAAGTCTCTTTAAAACTGAGTATTTGCAAGAGAAGAAATAAAGGGAAGAATATTTCAAAATATGTGAAATGAAGGTTCAAGGCAATAAAGCTTCCTCTGATTATCATAGGAGGCAGAGTGGGATGAGTGTAAGTTCCCAAATACTTCCATCCTATAAAGTAAGAATGATGAAAATGGACTAGGTTGTATTGTTATTCTAGGAAATGCTCTTCTATAGTTTTAAGTCAGGGGGACTGGAACAGCCTCTTAAAGTGAACGTGCACAGTTTTATACAGTATAAGGAAGTCCTACTATAATATTGTACCTTACGTACAGCCATTAGGCAGGACTCATTTTATTCCATAGGTGGTTCTTATGCTTTCCAGTTGAGCTGTAGTGCTGTAACAGACACAAGGGGTGTGTCGCTCCAAAAAGCCTATTTTCTCAGTTTTGTCAGTACACCTGCATACTGTTGATGGGATATTGTTAAGCTAGCTTTACTTCCCATTGTACTGTAGAGTAAAGCTAACTTTAGGGAGAACATATTAAGGCCAAAATTCAGAGTCTGAGAAAGTCACAAACTACGTGTTGACATGATAGATACCATCAGGCAAGAAATCCTGATGATATGTATAATAAAAACCTAATGCCTATACTGGCTCATGCTTAAGACTGAGAAGTCTGGTCTTTAATCTCAGTGACCATGAGCAGATACTTAGGAAGATGAAGAAAGGAGCAAACATACATGATAGTTCTTAGCAGTTTTCTAACCTTCAGCTATTTCATATCTGGGGATTCCTTCACTTCCATATGATTTTTTTAATTAAAGAATTCCCAAATGATTTCTTTCCATGAAAATAAACCTCCCTTTGACCCATACAAACTTTAGTACAGTGCTATATTCAGTGCAACCTAATGAGAAAGAAAAGAATAAGAGAAATGTAGCATGTTTCAACCACATTTTTCCTTTCCATCAGATGTATTTCCCTCCTCTTCCTGGATCACCTGTGGGTGGTGAAACAAATAGATTGCAGAACAACTCTGGAAGTTTTTTAGTCCAACTTCTGGGTCAATGCTAGATCAGTCCTAATGCAGGGTGACAGTAATACAGCCCGTAAGCTAGCTCCCAATGGGCACAGAAGACCCCTAGCACTGAATAAGTACTTATATGCTGTTTTCTCTCACCCTCTGTACTGCAGTACTCATCTAGACACTTTATCTCGCCTTAAATAATGAGAGGAAATGAAGCTGATAAACAGTGAAGGTTCTAGTGCAATTTTACTTTAGCTAGGCTGATACCAAATGAGATACCCACAGTAGGTGTCTGGTCTTGGATTTGCTGGTGTCTTTTGAGTACCTATTTTGTGTTAGTAAAATATACACTCTAAAAGAGCTGTGATAGTTATGAACTGAAGCTTCTGTCTGCTTACATGGTTAATTCTTTTGTGTATGTTCCTGCATTTTCTGCAGTTCTACTTGCTCAAGCTTCATACAAGTAACTTGGGTGCCTGCTTTGGAAAACTTGGTCAACGGTGCATTGCAGTTTCTCAGGCAGTAAGGTTTTGAACAATAAAGTTTTCATTGAATGTAGATGCTCTGGATCAGAGTTTAGTTTCAGTATGTCAATATACTGTCATATATCATATAGGATTATATATACCATATGTATCATCAGAAGAACCAAAAAGAAGTTGGAACCCATAATGGCACAAATCCAGGTTGGGCATTGCTCTTTTTTCATACAGTGCCTGGGAAATAGTCTTAAAGATATTTTCAGGAAAGAAATAATTATCTCTGTAGTAATTAAAAAAAAAAACAAACACCGGAACTGGACATAAAAAATACCTTCTAGATTTATACCATTTAAACATAAAACATTAATGTTCTCATGACAAAAAAACATATGCAGAATTGCACACAGACAAAGGTTAACAAACCTCATTATCAGATTGTTGAACTTATTTTATTTAAGGCAAACAAACTTTAATGAGTAATGAGGGAAGACAATGAAAATGCAGCTTCCTAGCCAAGATAATTGTGCAGGCAGATTTATCCTTACTTTCTTGATAGTGCTAATGTAATTACTAAGAAATGACAGTAAGACTCTTGTATTGATTTTTATATGTCATTGATTCGTCAAGGTCTTAACTTACAAAAATGTATAAATCTGTATGTTAATGGGCTTAGTCACTTATTCAAACTCTAAACAAAAGGTAGTTACTTCGCAGGAAATTACAATAATGATAAAGTCATTTTACTCATCAAAAAAAGAAAGAGAAAAAGAGGGGAAAAAAAAAAAAAAAAAAAAGAAACCCCTCTTGTGCAGGATAAGAACCCAGAGGAATTCTATGAATAATTTAAAGATCAATTAGTACTCCTCTGTTAGGAACTTTTGCTAATTCTTTACAGACAGCATGTTTCTTTTTCTGTGCAGACAGCAATAATTTCTGTATTATTTATTAAAGGCAACAAATAATTCTAGCTTTTAAGACGTGGAGTGATATCATTCATCAGTTGTGCATGTACAACAGAGCTAACGACTTGGCTGTTCAGCCCATTTTACACACATTAATTTATCCAGAATAGTACGATTTATGAAAAAAACCTGCAAGTAAATGTATCTATGCATATACATGAAATACATGCATGATATCTTACTGATACATTTCTGCCTAAAAGGTAAAAGAGTACAAGATAATATTCTTCCCCCAAGTAATCAACAAGTAAATTTATCTCCAAAAATGCTATTAAACATGGGTACATGTAATGTGACAGGCTGGAACTGCTCTGTTATTAAATTGTTGAATTGCTCTCTTGACAGATGCATGAACACAGTTTCTGTTTACCTGTTCAGGTTGTATAAGCCTCAGAAAGGGGAAGGAGGAAATTTTCTTGCTCAAACTGGCATGAACTGACTTGCTTTACTGCAAGAGTTTGGAACAATTAAGCATACTCAGAATAACCCAATGGCATTGTCAGGTATTTCATTCCCATTTTCTTGAAGCAAGACATTCTGATGGTTAAAGAGTCTACATACGTGTGCAATTTAGTATAAGTATGTTCAATTAGCTACAGAAGGGCAGCCCTTGGAAGTCCTACCACTGACTCAGACAAGAAATATTCCAATCCAAACCCATTTGCCATCTGGACTATATGGGTTAAATTGAAAGACTTTATTAGTACACAGATGCTATGTCTATACCTGTTTTTAAGAGTAGCCTCTGGATTTATTCCCCAAAGTAACTGAGAGCCTGTGGACTGCTCGCTGGCTGCCTGTGAACACTCTGTATGATGCTTGGTGAAAGTTCCCATATGCTCTCTGGCCAGGCCAAGTCTGCCAGCTTGCTAGGTGCATGTAGCGGAGTGGTCTTGACGATAGCCTCAGATCTTTCCTCAGCAGGGAATACACACTTATACAGGCAGCCTGGACAGTTAGATTTTGAATGTTTGTCTGAACTGTGAAGCCTACAACTCATTGTGCCAATTCATACCTATAGAACTTGTTTTGTGGGTGGGATTATCATTCCTCTTTCCAGTTATAAAGTTGGCATGTTAGAAGATGCATAATGATGGGAGGCTGGTAATAGAATTACAAGCTGCATACACTAAACAGTTTGAAAGGTCAAGGAGCTGTTATTCAGCAATAAGTTCGAGACTTAAACTTACAACAATTTTACAGCCCTGATATAATTTATACTGGAGCAGAACTAAGAACAGAAAAGGCAGCATGGCAACTGTGTAGTAGTGTGGAATTGTAGTTGCAAATAGATGCTCTATTAAGGTGCCAAAAACTATAATTAAAGGCTTGTTATGTCATATTTATGCTTTGGACTACATGTTGAAGAGTATCAGCATGATGAGATGGTTTCTATCATTCTCAGTCTAAGACATCCAGGTTCATCTGTGACCTGACTGTTCCGGATTCTCCTGTGACACATCAGCACCTAAGTACATCAATCTGCAGTGTTCACCTTTACATCCCTCAATTCTTTTTCTGAAGTTGTCACCTAATTCCTTTTTCAGTCACAGTTCTTCTGAAAGTAACACAGTTTAAATAAGAAATATATTTAGGTTAAATCCTCGTTTAGATATAAAACACCATTTTATTTTCTAATGCAAGCATAAAAAATTACCCCGTTGTCTCACTTTTGAGAGATTTTTCATGTAATTTAAATACACATGTTTTTAAAATGTGTGTTAGCATTTTGGAAGAGTTTTACCCCATGACCAGATGAAGAGTATTTTATTTGAAAGTCATGCTGTTCATTAGCTCTCATCCTCATTAACATTTGTCACATTCTTTTACTGCAGGAGGTCAATAGTTTGTCATTTCTCTTCCTGGGAAGTCATAGGCATAAAAATGTGATATCTCAAATGTCACATTAATTTGTTTCTCAAGAGTGAGACTAAAGAGAAATTAAATAATTTCTTTTATGAATAAAAACTTCTAGAACTAGTCTGTAGATATGAAGAGCACCTGCTAATTTATTTAGTAGGTAGGAAGTCTGTGAGCACTGATCAATATAGAATACACACTATTTAATTACATTACAGTTGTTCCAAAAAAATTTAAGCAATACATTCAAGAGGAAATTGCAGGTGTTGGCAAAGGTATTCAGAATTTGTGTTAGTCTCATGTTCCTGTAGGTTTTTCTTCTTTTGAAATGTGTAAGAAAAAAATATGAATTGCAAGTGAATCTTCAGTTATAAAAATAGTTTGTCCCCATAGTTCACCCCAAAGTGAAATTTACATTGTATTACAAGGAAAGGTTGACATTCCTTTGCTTGAGAAGATGAATAAGTTATTCAAAGCATAAAAGGAAGTCTTGCTAAATGTAGGTCTTATTTTTTGCCTATTTTCTAGTTAGAAATGCTCATATTTTACTGAGAATAATAATTTAACTTACTTTTTTACTGTTCACAGACAATGCATCCTCTTTCTCAGCTATATGTTTAGTAGTCTTATCTACTTCTGCAATGATTTCTTTACTTTTAAGAGTGCATGTATCTGACTCATAAGTGTATTCATATGCAGGTGTGCATGTACATTTCATGGAAAAAAATATTAAACTGTATCTTATATTTCTGTAGCAATACTTAGTTCCTTGCATTTCAGGTGCTGAATACGAATGGTTAAAATATTCAGAGGATATTCAGAGGCTGATGTTTGCACCATAAGGATATTATATTCTATACCTCAGTTGTTGTCTATGAGCTCTGTTTTTTGATTAAGGAACTTAAGTTGCTGCTGAACATTTTTTCTTTTCTTTAGAACAAAAAGAAGCATGGGATGGTAGCAGCAGCCAAACTGAAACGGTCCAAACCTACTCATTGCATACAGACCAGAGTATCAAGACCTTTAACATCTTCCTTAAGAAAGTAAGTACGTTACAAATTATAAAACTCGAAGTGGATAAAAGCTATTTATCTCCAACCAATAATCCAATAATGCAATTATGTCAAGAATCATATGTACTTGTACTAGCAAGGCAAACTAAACCAATATAAGGTAACATTTTTATGCACATAGGATTCTACCTGTCACTGGACAGCTGAGGCTGTAATTTGTTTTTCACATCTACAAGACAACTGTATAGTCTCAGAACACAATGAATAGTGAAGAAAGAAAAAAATATTCAAATTTAGTAATGCTTAACATGATAGGCTAGAAAAAACTACTGAAATACCTATTTTCTTACACATATTGGCAAAAGTGCTTCCCCTACAGAAAAAATATAATTCTGTAGGGAAATAAGTGTTCATTGGCTACAGCCAACAAGCTCAAGACCTATAAAAACATTTGACAACCAGGAAGTAACTATGACAGAAGACATTTTTCTGTAATTTATATAGTAATCCCATGCTACGTACAAATATGCTTCACTGCTCCTCTTTATAAAGGATTCCCACTTACACATGTGGTGAAATGTCATTCTCTTTATAACTAGAAACTAGTTGTAATGGAAGAAAAGAAATTCTGGGTTCCAGTTATGTATTAAAACCCACTTTGAATAAATATAGGCCTATATAATAAAGTCAAAATTATGATTATCAAACAGCATTTGCAGTGGTTTTGTCAAAAAAGGGAAACCACAATCTGTAAGTTCTTATTAAAATACAATGTTTGGGAAGAGACCCTTTGCTTTCTGTATTTTTAATGATAAAAAATCAAACAACAACAAAAAACCCAAACCCCCTGTCTTATGCTATCTTTATTCTAATAATTTTAGCTTGAACCTTAAAAGTGTAATATTTTTTAGACAAGGAATATGTCTTTGTATGAAATGTTCTTGCTCATTATAACATAAGATATTTTTAAAATGTATGTATCTCTAAGTATTATTACTGATAGGGTTTAAATCTTACAGCGTACTCAATACGTAGTGTTTTAACTTCATCTGAACTTGTTAAAGCCTGAATCTATTTGAGTGAATTATCAGTAGAAAGTCTTGAAACTTTTTTTTTGTGAAACATATTACTGGAGTAGTTCAGAAGCTAATGTAAAAGTTGTGTAATACTGAATTCTCTTACTCTGAGCAAAGATCTGACTTGTATTATGAGGATGGACAATAGAAGCAAGAGCAATATCTGTTTAAAATAAATGTTAACACTGAAGATTCAAATCAATGACATGAACAATTGCATATCTTATTGATAATTCAGGTTGTGCCTTTTACTTTTGGGAAAGCAACGTTATATTATACATTAAAGTGTATATGAGCAGTCCTACATCTTTTACAGATCATCTTTGAATGAATTCATTTGTCAGTTTTATTGTTCACAATTGCATTATATTTCATGTATTTTTCCTTTCTGAAGCAGTTTATTACATCCTTCGTCAGCATTTCTGGGCTGTAAGAATGCTTCATAAATAAATCCAGAGCCGTGACATCTAATGGAAATTGTAGTCCTATAATAGATAACCCTTGGTTTAGACACCAGCTTAACTGTCTCAGAAGAACTAGTTCTATTTTATTCTTCTTAATAAATTTATTTAGATCAGTAGCATTGTGTCATGAAAGTGAAAAATAAAACATGTGATGCTAATAATTTGTTTTCTGTTACTTTGTGTTACTTGTGTCACACTTTTTGGCTACAGTGGGAAAAGTTTTAGAAGTTTTTGTCAAAATAGCTCTTGAGAAATTTTGTGGCATTTTTGCAAGATATAACTAATCAGAACTTGGAAAATTTTAAAACTCTAACTTGTACAATTGTGGCTACCAATGTGACAAAACAGCAAAATGAGAGAGATAATTATTACCCCCACCTCCTCCCTCAAAAACAAACAAAAACCCAAACAAACAAACAAAAAAACCCCACCCCAAACCCAAACAACCAAGAGGATAACACATTATTTTAAACATTTCTGGATAACTTTTAATACATTATTTAAAATTTTAAGTCATAAAAGTAAAGAGGTAGTGAGTTGTGGTCTAAAAGGAATAGTTTCCCTGCCGTACCCTACACTTGGCTGCAGCATCTTGTCCGTTCACAGACTTGACTAGCTTCACACCCTTCCTGCACAAGCTGAAGGCAGCATGGCTTTTCACATAGACTGTGACAGAAACACCATTAAGTCCTTAGGCTGTGATAGGCAGGCATGCCTTGAATTTAATTAGTTCTGGAAAACATAACAGCCACCTCATGGCTGATTAAGGAACAGCATCATCCATTTCTATGCTGAAAGATACTAGTGCTGACAAAAATCCTTGAGATGGGTTTAAATTAGGCATATCAGGCTTCAATTAAGTGTATGTTCAATTTATTCATCAATGACCTGGCCAGAGTGCACCCTCAGCACGGTTGCTGGTGGTACAGAACTGGGAGGAGTGGCTGACACACCAGCAGGCTGCGCTGCCATTCAGCGGGACCTGGGCAGGCTGGAGGGTTGGGCAGAGAGGGACCTGATGAAGTCCAACAGAGGCAAGTGGAGGGTCCTGCACCTGGGGAGGAACAACCTCACGCACCAGCACAGGCTGGGGCTGACCTGCTGGAAGGCAGCTCTGTGGAGAAGGACCTGGGAGTGCAGGTGGACAGCAAGGTGCCCACGAGCCAGCAGTGTGCCCTGGTGGCCAAGAAGGCCAGTGAGATCCGGGGGGACATTGGGAGGACCGTGGCCAGCAGGTCAAGGGAGGAGATCGTCCCCCTCTGCTCTGCCCTGGTGAGGCTGCATCTGGAGTGCTGTGTCCGGTGCTGGGCTCCCCAGTTCAAGAGGGACAGGGAATTACTGGGGAGGGCCCAGTGCAGGGCTACAAAGATGTTGAGGGGACTGGAGCATCTCCCTTATGGGGAAAGGCTGAGGGAGCTGGGCCTGTTTAGCCTGGAGAAGAGAAGGCTGAGAGAGGATCTTATCAATGTCTACAAATATTTTAGTGGTAAGTGCCAAGAGGATGGGGCTGGGCTCTTTTCAGTGGTACCCAGTGACAGAACAAGGGGCAACGGTCACAAACTGCAGCACAGGAGGTTCCACCTGAATATGAGGAAGAACTGCTTTACCTTGGGGGTGGCAGACCACTGAAAGAGGCTGCCCAGAGAGGCTGTGGAGTCTCCTTCGCTGGAGATATTCAAAGTCTGTCTGGATGTGTCTCTGTACAACCTGCTCTAGGAGAACCTACTTTAGCAGTGGGTTGGACTAGCTGATGTCCAGAGGTTCCCTCCATCCCTGACCATTCTGTGATTCTGTGATATATATTATTTCCTGAAAATACAATAAGATCACTGAACTAGTAAACACGAAATATTGAAGGCCTTCCTCTGACAGGAGAGCTCAAGGCTCAAGGAACTCTCTTGTCTGAAACACCCTCTTACTGAACAAAATAACAGGATTATCAAAACTTTCTCCCTGGCTAAATATCACACTGTGCTGGGAAGAAAAGCCTCAGGAACAGAAACATGGGCAACAAATAAAAAACCCAACATGGTCCTGATCAGTATGAAAGAGCTAGATAGACTCCAAGTTAGACAGGATCATAAGACGAACCTTCAGTCTGGCCCAGAATGGTGGCTTCTGCATTCTTGTGAAAGAAAAAAAATGGATTTTTGTAGGAAAAAAAAACTGCAGTAAAATGTTACTAGCTAGAGAATGTCCTTGGAAATCTGCTTCCACAAGTATGTGCTCTTTTGCTCACTGCCTTCCACACAGCACTGAGCTGCTGTTTTTTGCAACAAGGGTTTCCTTATCAATTTTATAGGCTTGCTATAGAGACAGCTTGCCACTTTCCTTGCCAGAGAGCAGAAACTGTCCTCTCAGTGGTAAAATACTAGGAGACCTGAGCATTGGTAAGCATACAATTCTTTAGTGCTTTCTCCCTATCCAGGAATGTAATATTTTACCCCAAACAGTCTTACTGACATTGTTACCCTGTAAATAATAGCACTCTCCGTGGTTGCCTATTTTTCCTGGATTTACCTGGGTTGTAGTCATGTATTTATGAAGTGGTGGTTGTCTTTCATGAGAGATAAAAGATGAGAAATAAACAAGATTTCTGTGTACTCCCTTCAACCTCAGTGTAAGCAATGGCAGACTACTTTCCAAGGATGCTGAGACAGTGAGTAATTTAAATGCCAAGTAGCAATAGTTGTCAAGAACATTTTATACACTTTGGCTGGCTTTGAATTATAATGTTTCATTTAATCTGTTTCATTACATAACCACTTCAGGAATATCTCTTAGTTTGAACCTCTCTTGCATATTATCACTCACTCTCTAAATTTTCTTGATAGAAACTTTAGTCACAGTGAGATATTTGTGCTAGCTAAATCAATAAGCTCAGAAAAAATATCAGTCTTTAAAAGCTATATTCATAGTATAATTCCTGAAATGTAACCATTTCCTTTTCTTATTAAACTTTGTTAATTTTAACATACATTTTTCTTCACTAAAAGTAAGTTTTCCCACTCAGAATGCCTGATTTTCAGAGTGCAGACCTTAGGTTAATGGAAAATCTCACAAACAACAACATATTTCTGTAAAGTCAATAAATTGTCCATTAAATGTTCTGGGTTTGATGGAAAAGTAACTGTTTGATGTTTGCCTGTGCAATTTAGGAGGGCATACACTTCTGCTGCATTTTCACCTTCACAATGGAGGAAAATGTCTTCTACTAACATGTCAGGGATGCAGCCCTCTGTTGTTAATTCATTTTATGTTCAGACAACATCTTAGATCACTTTATCATAAAATTGTCCTTAGTGTATATGAGGCCTAAACATCCCTTCCTGAAAGAGATAAAAATGTAATTAAAGTCTGAAATGATCCACAGTCAGAGGTGGAGCATTAAACTAAACAGCTATTAGATTTAAATCTAGCGTTGCCAAGTCTAGTGTAAATCTCATGATTTAACAACCTCAAAACTGTATTTCTTTTCATTTTATTTTATGCAAAGAGCTAAACATTAATTTCTTCTTATTTATATTCAATGTTCATATCTTTATTGGACTCTGGATTCACATTTCTAACATTTGGCTATGGCTGGGAAGGTTTTCCTGAATGACAACTGAGTTTCTCTTACAATAGCATGACTCCAGAAGCTGGGACTTTAGAAATATTATAAATACCATTATTTCAAATTCTATGAGCTGATAGTATCTGCTGCAACAATTGCCATGTACTAGTCCAGGTCTCGCAAAACCCACTCATGATAAAAGCTATTAAGCTACAATTGTAGTAAGATATTTTATTTTTATGGTGTACATCTTAGAATTCTTCTGTGAATTTCTGGAACACTCATTTATAATTCCAGCCAAGATAATGGTCACTTGTGTGATAGCAATCCTAGATGACTTCCCATATGGATAAAAATAATTTAAAAAAATAATTCAAGGAAAAGGAATTAATGGAGCATTAATGGAATTAATTCTGGAATTAATGGAGAAAAAATAAGGTGGTTTGCATTTTTTCTCACTTTAGGGAAAAATACTTGAGAGGATAAAACATTTCTCATCTGTTTTAAAAACTGTGAACACATCACAGTAACACAGAGACTAGCAGATTTGATATTAAGATAGTTAAATGTAGTTAGCTAAGTACAAATCTTTACATGGGAGCGTGGTGTTCAATACTTTATTGCTGCTAGTGGAGAGCTAGGTCTTGGTCCCATTGGCCATGGAGTGTGATTTAAGATCCCTGTTGGGAGTCCTGCCTGGCTTGCAACTTTTGCTGTAGTGCATAGCTGCTGTGTCACCTCTTGACAGCCCCTTGAGGATAGTTCAGATACCATAAGACGTTTAGAATGACACCAGATGCTTATGTTTTGCCACTTGCACACTATTTATCTGTAGCATCACAACTGAGAGGATGAGGGGAAAAAAACTTTAGTACCAGATGTCTGATGAACTTTTCTCTTTGTTTTCTTCTGCTGCTTCTTTTTTAGTAACATCCCTTTTATTTCTCTGGCTCCTCGTGCAGTTCAAGAGATGTAGCTATACACAATGGCACAGAATATACACCTGGCAAGCATAGCTAATTGTGAAATGTTAGTAATTTCCAACACTATTTTCATTTTCCAACACTACTTAGTCAACTGAATGAATAAATCTTTGCTTTTCAGGTACAAAAGTGAGTCTTGATATGTAGAGATAGGTTATGCAATATATTTGACTTCAAATAAGAGAATTTATGATTTTTTTTGCCTGTATTATCTATCAACACTTCTGGAGCAGGGAATTAACTTCAAAATAGAGGAAAATAAACAATAATAAATGTTCCATTTATGGCACTGATCAATGAACAATGGAAATTTGTATCAGACTGCTTAGTGCTCATCTTCACTGTGTATGAGAAATGTAACACATACACTCCAGCATTTGCTTTACTTTCCTTGGCATTATTCACTTCTTATAAAACGTTGAAAAGTTTTCTGTAGGGCTGTGTATGGAAATGTATATACATTACACATTGGGTAAGACAGAATGACAAAGCAGCAGTGAAAAGACTCTATCGAAGACAGTTGTCACCAAACTTTATGCCTGTAGAACATTGCTGTGAATTTCAAAGCTGTCATATTGCTTATCACTGTATGAAAGTGTAGCTGGCCTGTCATCTTGGAACAGCTGAATCAGAGTAAGGAGACCAAGGAGGAGAGGACATGAACAGATGAGGAAACCACTTATTTACAGTATTTAGTTTTCCGTGATTTTCTTTTGTTATAAATGCATTTTTTGCAGTTACATTAGAAAAAAGACCTTGTCAATAAAGGATTTTCCAGACTAAAAGCCCCTTATCTTCCTGGAAGCATGTAATCAGCAATACTTTCAGTCTCTTCTGGATAGTAATTGTCAATGCCCTGCCCACATCACATGCAAGGGCATTTCTCTTTTTATTTTCATTAATTTGTCTTCTTTGTTTTTACATAATTTGTGACATTTAGAATTAATGGCTACTTTCATCCCTCTTTTTCCCCTTGTAGACAAGAAAACCAGGTGTGTCTCCATTATCAACATTTCAGCTGATATTTCTGTGTCCTGTTAATATGGTCTGTTTCCTTCCCATGCTACCAAGCAACCACCTCTTCAGAGCCGGATTTCTGTAAGAAGGTCTGTAATGGTTGAAGCCTACAATTTCTATTAAGTGCTGTCCCAGAAACAGTATGTTCACTTGAGCAATATTGATGTTGGGGGGTACTCAGCACTGGATCTGTTTCCCTTTAACACAGATTACGTCTTGGTTTAGAGAATAAAATTTGGAGTTTTCCTGAATAAAGAATTGTGTTGCCATTATATAATCATCCTAAATCTCCATTCTCAAAGGATGTTTGTATTTTTTTGCAAAGATCAAGCCAATAAACAGTTTAAATTATAACTCCTTCCAATGAGCTCTTGGTTGATTTGCATTTAGCATGTGTCACATTTCAGTAATGTCAGTCTGAACTTTTTAGTCTAATTAGAAGATAATAAGATATGCCTTTTTTTATATGATGTGTCTTACATCTCTTGCAATGAGACATATTTGACACTGACCATGATTATGAAAAAGCAACTGGTATTAAAATAATACAAAAGTGAAATAAACTGTATGATGAAATCAGTCTTACATGATCAAGATAAAATAATGCTGTAAATTAAATAATAAAAATATAATATTTTAGCTAATGTATCATGCTCTAATATAATATGACATGCCGGTAGTGTAAATACCTAATATGGAATGACGTGATGTCTAATACAGAAGAAAAACAAGTTTTGAAATGTTGGAATTTCCTGTGCACCAGAAAACTTGACTGCTGTCTGGCTCTAAAGACAGAAGAATCATGAGGGTATGAAGAAAACCTGAAAAACAGAAGGAGGCGAAAGTCTGAAAGAAAAGACAAGATAGGGTGGCTCATACTTTGGGATTAGCGAGATTCATCCCCACCAGAAATTTATAACCTTTGGTAAAATCTTTCAGTGTTTATTTCTCAGCTGCAGTGAACACACGCCAGACACGGCAGCACCAGCCTGGTGCTGTAGCACACAGGAGCAAGGCTCAGGGGCATGTTGTGCCCTCATGCTGCAAATGCCCTGGGCAGCCCCAGTGGCTAAAAAACCTTAGAGCCCACACTGAGACAAATACTTCTGTGATCATCGTCATAAACTACTGAGAGCTCAGATTAGGGGCTGTCTTTGCTACAGACCGGAGTAAATGTGGCTGAACAAAGAAAAGGGAGATTTGTCTGACTTCTGTCAGAGAACTGTATTTCCCAGTATGGCAGAAAAACAGAGAAAAAAATGCTTATTTTAAGACTTAGGGGTAGCAAGATACATTTGGATTATCAATTTTAAATTCATAGCTCTAGAGATGTGCATATTAATTATATTCTCTATATCTGAGGGATAATTTAGGGAAATTCTATGTTAAAGTAAAGGGGAGACGCTACTTAAGGAAATACTCTGACAAATAAAAAGAGAGATCGGGGAGAGCTGTGCTTTTCATGCGCTTATTCATTAGAATATTTCCCCCATTCTGAATGATGTTTCTCTCGAAATAAAATGTCCAAGGTCTAGACTGCTAATAATCTCAATTTAGAACTGATTAATTCACAGTTACTATCTAAATTGTCAGTTACGTTTGGTACATAATCCGTTCCAATTCCCTTACATTAAATTGAGGTTGCCTGCCAATTCTACAATATGTAACTCAAGATACATATAGGAAAGGAAAATTAAAAATGATTCTTCATTTTTTTGATTCAATGAGTATTGCTTCTAGCTTTGTTGATTTTAGGCTGCCTGATATTGCCCCATAATTCAAGGAGATAGATCTATCACACTTTGTTGTGACAGATCAGGAACATTTTGAATAATATTACATTTTCCAAAAGAGATTGGCTAGCTGCCATTTTGGACTTCTGAAAATGCTAGGGAGAATCTGGGAATTATAAAGTTATTTTATATTAGGCTGAATTTTAGAGATATCCAAGGCCCGTCAGGATGAAGCTGACATTCTGTGTCTCCAGTTAATAAGAAAATTATCCCTTACAGCTGGTATGTGTGTATTCATAAGTCTCTTTGGGTTATGGATAAATTAACCCTTAAAAACTAATTTAAAAAAAAAAATCCAGCTATTTAACAAAGTAACTCACTTTTTTTCAACAGGTAATCTAAAGGAAGAGATAGAAGGCCATGACTTCTGGGTGTAGAGGATTATTTTTTTTTGTTCTCTCTTAACAACAATACCTGTTTGCATCCCTTAACAAGAAGATTTATAAAGACAAATTCTTATTTGATGTAAATAGCTGATGTCCACTTGAAGGCAATGGGCTTATATAAAGGTTGAATTCCACCCAATAGTACCTATTTTAATGGGTTTTTTTTAACTTAATTAGAAGCCATCTGTTTAGGGTCGTAATTATGGTTGTCATACTTCAAACTATGAAGAGCATTCTTACATATATTGCTTTTTAAACTGCAGCCCTTAGAATCTAAAAAAAGTACTAACATTAAAATAATTGGGTTTATTCACAAAATTTATAGATTGTGAATAGCAACCCAGTAGAAATATTTTAACAATACTTTTATATTAGTTTTATAACCCATTAAGCCCGTAATTCGTAAAGCAGTGCTTCTTCACAGATTATTAGGCTTCACAGATTTTTGTTACAGCATCAGGATCAAAGTGATTAATAATAATAATAAAAATAGCATAACAACAACTAATGTAAGAAATAATATAAGGACTACTTTGTAATTTTAGGAGGTATACATTTGTCATGCAGTGAAGCTTACTTACATAGTGACCCATTAAATAATTCTAATTTACTAGTGTTCATTGTAACAAGTTTGGCTCAAGGAGGCAGGAAATCTCCAACTCAGAGAATAGAAATATATATATATATATTTGAAATTATTTAATACCCTATTTTCTGCACAGGGTTTCAATTACTGGAAGATATGGGCAGTATTACAAATTATGATGCCCATAGAGTATAATTCAGAGAAAGATAATTCCCTGCTTTTGTGTTTCAACCAACTGATCCTCCATAATTTTTTTCCAAGCAGGTGAAGATTTATAACACATTCAGGCTTTTTTACCTGTATCTGTATAACATTTGATTAAGCAAGTCTTTGCATACTTAGCATTAAAATGAATTCCTGCTTTAATTAAATCTAATTTTTCTGATGTGGTTGCAGTCACAGATTCAGGTTGCATGTTAATTTTCTTCTGCTTTCTTAAGAATCCAATATAATCTATTTTTTATTTTGAAAAAGTATTTGAATTTTGTAACTGGCACTTAACAGTCAAAAAATGCTTTGAAAAGAAGGAACTTATGACTGTTTATTCTACTTCCTAACTTTTTATTTATAGAATTGTCTGAAAGAGTTTCTTTCTCAAAAAAAAGAAAAACAAACAAACAAACAAACAGTACATTGAATAAGAAATTCTTTAGAGTAGAGGAAGTATGGGTTATGTGGTCAATAGTAGCACATATATTCCAAGAACTGTGTGACTGTTTATTTTGGCTCATATTTCCTCAGATTATTTCAGCTATTAATCGCATAAATGCAGGAAATGTTTCTGCTTCTTGAGGTTCTGTTACTCCTACTCTGTTTAGTTTTCTTAAGGAACATCTAATTCTGCATTCAAAGTGATAACTTTTTATTGCTTGCATGCAAAGATTTTCAAAATCTATATTGACTGAATTTTAGTAATCCAGAACATTTATTTCCCTTTCAGTATGAAAACTGGACATATTGATATATATCACTGAAATTTTCTTACCTGCTTTTCCTGTCACTTCCAAATAGCTTTCATTTTGGTATAATTTCAGAAATTTTGGAGATGATTCCTTATGGTACAACAGAACTTTGTAAAAACGGTTCCATTTAATTTTCTATAGTTTTTACTCCCAGTAGTAGCAAGTGAAATTATGTTGTGGTGCAGTGCCATAACTATTAATGGCAACTTTTTGGTTGACAGCTTCTAAAGATGAGTCACTCGCATGGTAGATGCGTTTATATTGTTTCAACTTCCTACAGAGATCTGCTAGTTGATTTTGCTCTAATATAGCCCTGTAGTGTCAATATTACCCACAAATTCTGAAGAAATAAGACACATGCAACACACATAGTTCTGATTTTCATACACATCTGTCTTCATATTTTTATGCATAATACTCTACTAGATCCAGTTAAAAAAAATATTCTGAATGATTTTGCAAATTATAAATCACAAAAATAATTCCCTAGGGAAAACATTAAGAGCATTTTTTATTCAGATTTAAAAGATTTAACAAATAATTGGATAGAAGATCTCTTAAATTGATGTGTTTTCAATTAGTGTATCATAAGAGGGGGAAAAAAAAGACTTTATAAAGAAGTTTATAAAAATAAAAGTACTGTACAATTAACATGTAAATTTTCCACCTTCATAAACATTTTTGGGAAGGAATCTTCCTCAACCTGCTATGATGTTTCTTCCTCAAATAAGGAACTATTAAACTCAGGGGGGAATTGTACACTGAAATGTTTTTTCTGATATGGTCCATGGACACTTCAAGTGAAGGAGAGGCAGAAGCATTCAGTAGGTGCAGGTATGTGCAGAATGACTAAAGTCTCCTTGACTTTTCTGTCTGCTCTACGAAGAAAGTCAGGTTATTCTAGATATCAAAAAGCATTTCAAAATACCTAAGAAGAGCACTGCATAAAGACTTGTCCAATAGGAAATTATAGATAGAAGGATCTGGGCGTAGTTTAGGTTGTCAAAATATGTTAAAAAAAGATAGTGATTGACCTACTGAAAAAAGAAGATAAAATATGTTTCATTTCTTTCCAAGGCTAGTCAGTCAAGGAAGCATGTAGTTCTGACTTATTTCCCCTTACCAAGATTTATTGGCATTAACCAGTTTCAGTTATTAAAGTAATTCTGTTTGAGGAGGTGTTACTTTGAGAGAATAGAAGACAACTATGTTAAAAGTCTGGTTTGAGATTTAAATATGGACTATGTTATACACAGAGCATAGCAGTATTATTTCTCTTGACCATATTAAAACTACACTGTAAGCCCTTTCATTCAGGTATCATTTATTCTGGTTTCCTCCGGAGATTACACTATCTGCTAGTGCTGTTTTTGAAGACACATGCATGTTGCGTGATTTTTTTCTGCCTACTATGATTTTTCAGATTTTGAGGGATATATGGGGATACATGAGACTGATTAACGTAAGCGACAAAGCTGTCCTCTATTGTCTGTGAAAATCAGAGGTTTCTAAGCTAAATTGTACAAATCTTCGTAAATTAATTGTAGTAGGATGCTCCTAAAAGAGAGGAGTTTGTTCAGTACTCTGGTCATTTGAATTTAGGACTCTCTTTTCATCTCTTTGTGTATTTAAACACTTTTTTTGTGCTTTTTTCCCCCCCAAAGAGTCAAAATATTTCTTTTGATCGCAATAATGACTTTCAGATCCCTGGGATGAGTGTAAATAATTTTCAGATTTGGCTGGTTTATATAACACCTGGATGATATCACTTTGTATCTTTTTGGAAATTCATTCAGGTATATTCGTCTCTTTCTTTACCTGTTTTATTGTGGTATAAATAAAAAAAACCAGAAAATGAGAAAGAAAAAAATCAGCTGCAAAATCAAAATCTTTTTCTACAGCATGGCTTGTACCTCGTATTTTACAGAATTAAAATGGAAGGGGCATAATATCCTTCATCATTGCTTCAGGTGATAGCAAATCTGTATTCTGATACCTTGCAATTGGTAATTAGTAGTAATTATTTTCATTACAGCAAGACATCTGTAGATGGCTTGTGGAGTTGAAATGCAGCAGCAAAGCTGACAGGAAAAGGGAGTATAAATGCAATGCCTTTAGACTATGCCGAAAATTAGTTTGGGGGGTAAATATGATGGAAAGTGACAGAGGGGATACTTTAGCAGAAGAAAAATGCACAAAATAAGATACTCAAATGCAAGGATATGATAGTGTCCACCAGAAGGGGGAAAAGGGAAAGGAAGGAGACTGTACAAGCTAATAATTGGACGAGAAACATTGAAATTATACTGGGAAAATAATTTGGATATGAACAAAGGAAAAGATGACAGAAAGAGGAAGAAAACATAGTTTACCTGAATTCTTCCATATATATTTTCCTCAGTGGGGGCTCCCTACACCCAGCACCCTAAGTCACAGCACCCTATGCCCATCCTTTAGTGGATACCACAGACCCAGTACTCTGTTTTCTATGCTCAGCACTTGCAGCACAAAAGTTCTCTCATCTGCATTTGTTTGCCACCGCAGCCTGGTTCCTCATCTACCCTGCATTATTCCCATGGACAGAAACACCACCAGCCCTTTATGATCTCAACAGTCTGCATGATCTGTGGGAGATCTGCTCTGTCTCAAAGCAGTCATTGTCTCCATTGAAAGCATAGGACTTCTTTTTATGTTTTAGTTTCAAAGTGCCTAAACCATGACAAAGATCATAATTCATTGTCAGTAAGAAGGTGGATGTGGTTGGACTGAAGACCTGTGGAAAATGTCTTTGGGTGATAGGACTCACATTCACCTTCAGAAATGGTATTCTTTCTTTTGTATTGTGTTCCTGATTCCTTTTCTTACTCCTTAAAAGGTACTATCTTTTTATCAACTGTTACAGAGAACAGGAATCCCAAAAGAAGATTGTTTCCCTTTTTCATTGTAATATGTTTTCCTGTTAGAAACCCCACCAGCTGTGCTGAGAACAGGATGTTTGTCTTTCCTTATCAGCTTCCCACAGTGAGTTACTTATAGACTTATATATCCTTCTCTGAACTTTGGTGTCCATAGACTTATATATCCTTCTCTGAACTTCGGTGCCCATCTCATACATAAAGATGTGCTTTTAGGGTCTGCTTCTCAAATGTCACCCGCAAATTTTCTCCCATGAATTGTAGATAATAATCCTGAAGCAGAACGTGAGGAAATACTGTCCAGAATGTCTCCAGTACTGACAAATACACTTAGGTTATTTAATTTATAAAAGCCAGAATTAAATTTAAAAAAATATGAAGGTTATCAAGAAGAATAAATACCAAGTTAATATATATTCATATAAAATTCCAAAAGACACTGATTAAATAGTCTCCACATACCAAAATTCATCTGACCTTAGTTGTTCTAACAAATAAAATCTACGGTTTTCAGTAACTCATGGAAGTCACCTATAGTGCCTTAGACAACATATATCTTTTACACCTATAATGGAAGTTAGTGTGATAAGCAAATGACCTTCTATCACTGTCATGATGAATATAGAGCAGGGAGATAGTGTTGACATGCTCTTAATCAGCTGCTTGATGCTTTTGACACATTTCAATTTGTGCTCAGAGTTTGACAGTTGACATCTAGCAAAGTGTTTCCCAAAGTAATATATATTGCTGCTTTTTCATACAATATATTTTTGTATTTTGTGCTTGTATGACTGTGGGAGAGATTCCACCATGGATTTTAAGAGTCCTTTGGTGGTAAGTGTAGCAAGTATGAAGGAGAAAAATGTTGAATGATTTACTGACAGAAGTAACAGAGAAGGGTCCATTTTATTGATACTAAGAAGACTATGGCATTTATGGATTTTATTCACAAGCAAAAGCCTATGCATTTTTTCTGCAAGCCCCATTTTTCTAGCACTGAGGTCTTTTGTATGTGAAATAAATACATTAGTGATGCTTAGTAAAGTCTATTAATGACCTATATTATTTGCCACTTTTTCAGAAAAAAACATCTGAATAAATATATTTTGAACATTTTCAAGGCTTTTTAGAGGCTGGTACATGATTATAAATTCTCTTTTGTTATAATATGTCTCAAAGAGACATGGGTTGACTGTCATTGGGTTGGTAGCATTGCTGGTAGGATGGAAATCCTTTTGAAGGCAGCAAACCCTTGGATGCATTCAAATTACTCCAACATACAATTTGGTAGCCAGGGCCTCCTGACAGAATTATTTGTCCCCAGCATCTTCTCTGGGTTCCTGTTGTTCCAAAATAGATAAGGTAGAATTTGTTAGGCTGCAAGACCATTAAAAAGAGCAAAACCAGACCCTGAGAGGTTACCTAGCCTCTATTCAGAATCCTATACAATCAGCTGTACCTATTCCTGACACACATTTGTTTAACCTGTTTCTAAAAAATGGATGTTGAAATTTCCTTATGTAAGCAATTCCTTAACTCTCCTTAACTCTCCTTCCCATTCCATGAGAATCAGAGGCTGCAAATAAAACTATTTCTCTTACTAGCCACTATGAACTTTGAGAATGAATGGTCTCCTATTTCCTCAAAACATCAATATGAAGACTCATCATTTCTCTTTGTGCATTCTCTAGACCTAACAAACTCAGTTGTTAATTCTTTGTCATATTTGCCAGAACTTTATTCATTTTCAGAGCTGTCCATTGGACTCTTTAGTCATACTGGTCAGTATTTTTATTTAATACAATATTCAAGGGTTGTTTCTTTAGGGAGAAAAGGATATTACGTGTGTTATAAAGACAGTATTCCTCTTTTGCCAGACCTGCTTATGTATCTATGTTCAGACCTTTTTGCAGAATTGCTGTCTACTTGTTTCTCATCCTTTTTATTTTCCCTGGGATTGATCATTTCTGGCTGAATAGAGAATTGTTGCACTTGACAATATTGAACTGCAATTATTTTTTTATAAGACCTTTTACCCACTTTGTGAAGACTGTTTCTTTTTTTAAATTCTGAACTGGACCTCTGTTGATATTTTCAGCTTTGCAAAAATGGAAGCAGAGGAAATTAAGATCTGAGAAATTTGCTTGACATAAAAAACTATGTTAAAGAGTTTTATGTTGAAACTACCCATCTCCTGGGAATGGTTTATTAGTGACTCACTCTTCTTAATTACAAGGGAAAATAAAGTTATATTATGTTAGCTTTGAGCTGGTTGTATTGGTTGCTAGAATTGTTTTCAGGTAATAATAAGAAAAGTTAAGTTGCGATGATAATGTAAATGTGCTGATAGAAATTTAATTCAGATCAGTTCATAAATCTGCATAGTCTATGTTATGTCTACTGTTCTGAGCCCCACAATTTAAGAATAAATGCATCCAGAGAAGGGCAACAAAGCTGGTGAAAGGGCTGGAAGGCATGCTGTATGAGGAGCAGCTAAGGACTTTGGGTTTGTCTAGGTTGGAGAAAAGGAGGCTGAGGGGAAACCTTATTGCTCTCTATGGCTTCCTGGGGAAAGGAAGTGGAGAGGGGGGTGCTGATCTCCCTGGTATCAAGGACTTGTGGGAATAGAACAAAGCTGTGTCAGGGGAGATTCAAACTTGTTAGAATGTATTTCTTTACTGACAGTGTGATCAAAAACTGAAACAGACTTCCTAGGGGGGTGGTTGATGTCTCGTGCCTATCAGTGTTTAAGAGGCAATTGGACATGCCCCTTAATAATATGCTTTAACTTATGGTCAGGCAGTTGGACTAGATGGTCCTTGGAGGTCCCTTCCAGCTGGAACTCAACCCTTTTCTCTTCTCTTCTCTTCTCTTCTCTTCTCTTCTCTTCTCTTCTCTTCTCTTCTCTTCTCTTCTCTTCTCTTCTCTTCTCTTCTCTTCTCTTCTCTTCTCTTCTCTTCTCTTCTCTTCTCTTCTCTTCTCTTTTCTCTTCTCTTTTCCTTATACTTACATATATTAATATATATTAAATAATGATGGCTTTGGAGTGGTTTACAAATACATATGATACACAACTAACTATTGTATGGCTCTTCAGAGCCTATTCTGTGTCAATGTTTACTATATCTCTTTTCTGACCCTATCTGCAAGGTCATATAAAAAGAGTAAAGAAGAAAGCTGTTAGCAAAAATAGAAGCTATTAGCTGAACTGGCTTCATTCCATTTATTTCCATCTGGACTGAAAGACTTAACTTTCCTTTTTGTAACATAGTTCAGAATCCCAAGAAAAAAAAGGGGATTCTACCTTCCCATAGTGACTACTGATTTATGAGGAGTTCCTGATTTGAATGATAAAAGATGTTCAATTGGGCATCATGTATTTAAATTTAATCATACTATGGACTCTTCCAAAAAGGATGGAGAACCTCCTGGCTTGGTCAACTTGAAATTAATAAACCTATTCTGCATAAGTTTTTAATAAAAATGTCTAAGTGTACCAGAGGTAGCAGGCTTCATCTTGACACAATCTTTCAGTCTGAGGTAAGACACAGACAATTAATATCTGAATATACTTTACAGACGGTATTGCATTTACCTTAGTAATTTCTTTCATGTTTATAGCTCATAATATGAGTTATTATCAAAGTTCTGCTGAAGTCAAGATGCATGACATCTACTCCCTCTCTTCTGTCTACAAGACCCCTCACCTTATCACTGAAAGAAATCACATTGACTTGAAATGACATGGCTTTGACAAAAAAAAGTGGCTATTCCTTACTTATTCTTCAGTCTTGGTGTTTATAAATAGTTTGAATTTTTGTTCTGAGTTTTTTTAAGAAATCAAGCTAAAGTGACAGATCTGCTGTTGTTTTTCTTTCTCTTGAAAGGCAGGTGGTATGAAAGATACTCGAACTGCACCTCACATAATTTTAGACATCTCATTTAGATGCCAGAATTAGTTTCAAATGCAACCAATGGAGAAGAGGAAAAAAAACCACAAACCACAAAACAAAGCAGAGCAGAGTAGTGCTTAAGGAAGCCTAAGGTTAGTCTCCATATCTGCCTGGGAAACTATGTCTCTCCCCTGTGCCTAGGTATGGCAGCTGAGAAACTAATTACCCAATCTAAACACCCAGATTGTCTAATATTTATTCATTTGCTTCTATATTCACTGCTTGCCAGTCTGCAAGATCCTCACCTGTTCTCCTTGACTTCTCAAAGGTAACTGTGATGTCTTGGAGATCTTTTTACCAGTTCTTTAAGGATACTAGGCAAAATAAAATTCCACTGTTCATCTCTCTTAAAGGCTGTTTTAAAATCATCTGTTCAGCTATATTATTCCCCTATGGTAGCCAGTTGCTTGTGTTATGTTAGCTATCTAATTGCATTTCACCTTTTCAGTGTGATAGCACAAAACACTTCAGCTTTTTGTCTTCTTTATTGAATAATGAGTCCATACCTCCCCTGGTCTTCCTCTTACTATTACTAGGTTGTATTTTTTTTCCTTTGTCTCTTAAATGTTACATGATGTTTATACATATCATACAGGTAATTTCTTTGGTCTTTCTGATTTTGTTCCCCAGCTCTGTTTTGGTTTTGTTGGGTTTTTTGGTTGGTTGGGGTTTTTTTTGTTTGGTTGGTTGGTCGGTTTGTTTGGTTTTCTATATTATTATAAGTATTTTGAGTCAGTTTCCACTTTCGGTAGGCTTATTCTCACATATTAAGTCAAAGCGAGACCTATTTGGTCATGATGGTCTTTTATTATTTTTTGTATTCTTTACCCTCCACAGCTGAGAAACCCTGCTTTCTGTTGCTCTTGGAGATCCAGGTGTCCCAACACTGGCCCTCAGATAAAAGGAATCAAACATCAGTGGAGACGTTTGTCTAATTTACACCTACGGTGGTGTGACATGGGCTTTTAATTCCTTTAATAAGCACGAACTTTAAGTAATGTGAAGGGTTATATTAGAATTACATTGCTTCTTGTGTCTTGTCTTTTCTACATCCATGTTAAAATTTTTCATTGTTCGGTATCCTCTGTAGCTTTATGGTAGATGAAGGAACAGTTGAAGTGACTCAGACCCCCTTAAAACATATTTTGCTGCTTAGAAAATGGCATCCTCTATGAATTCCCTGTAGCCATGATTTTTTACATACCTCTAATCTTATAGCTGCTGCTTAAAGAATTAAATAAAGACTATGAATTGATTTTATAAAATCTATATAAAAACAGCCTATAACATATCAGGTCATATGGAGAAATTACTTTTGATAACTAAATGTAAGACCAATTTATAACTTGCATTCCAATATATAACTGATAGGCAATAAGCAATTGGCACTCAGCCAGATGAAAAATGATGGGTCATTGTCATGCAGCTCTCACTTGGCAGCCTGTGTCAGAGGTCTGACCTGAAAGGAAAAGCAGTGGCTGTTCTACCAGCAGGTCCCATACAAGAATCTCGTATACAGACCAAGCCCTCATATGTTTTCTAATGTCTAGTGTGGGTCTTGCAGAACTTGCAAAGCCATGTCAACTACTTTCTATTTCAATGATAAACAGACAGCAGACTCATTTTGTCAGGACAAAATTTAGTATAATAACAGCAATAATATAAAAATACAACTCAATCATAAAAACAATGATGAAATTGCAGAAAAATATTAAGACAAGCTTTTAATGTTATTCCTCCTGGAATCATCTCTGAAAACTCTCTGTGTTGGTTAGAGTGATTGGTAAAATTACAGTTTTCTGCTGTAATATAAAAAAAAATAATGGGAGATTATTACTTCTATGTTAGTTACTAGCATGCATGGTGAAAGAATCAATATGTAAGCACTTAACTAAGAAAGAATCAATATGTAAGCACTTAACTAAGAAAGAATCAATATGTAAGCACTTAACTAAGAACATTATGTGTGGTAAGCAAAACACTTCCATGCAGAACAGATTGTGTTAAAACGACAAAGTTCTGATGAGATGACTAGCTTGGTGAAAAAATCTGATAAAGTTAATACAGTTTATCTAGACCTTGCTGAAGGCTTTGTAATAGAGTCCAGTCCAGAAACATAACATTAGGATGATTCTGCCTTACTGAAAACATCAGCAGTGGAAGTTAATTTAATTCATAAAGAAACAAAAAGAAATAAAATCCTACTGGAGATAGGCTAGAAAGAGGTTAACATGGAATCGTCTTAGCAATGATGAGGAAAAAGATATATAACTACACGTTTATTTGATTATCCTATTAAACAAGTAGAAATGAATATGTGTTCAAGTAAAATCAGTGAAGTAACAACAGCATGAAAGCAGAAAACAGAAGTCAGGTTTAAGTTCCTAGTCTTTTACGATTCAAGATGATTAGAGTGACTAACAAAAGAGCTCGTTAAGAAGCAATAAACAAGTCAATAGAAATGAAAATGGCTAAAATGCTGAGAAAAGAGACTCACAGGGCTTGATTCACAACAGTGGTTTTCTTTGGTGATTTCAGCATAATTGCAGTGTAAAACTAGATTCATGTAATGGAACATCAGCTAAATTGCCTCAAAACAAAAAGCAGTTAACTGTTTCCCATCAAAGATAAAAAGGTATGTATAAGGGAAGGGATTCTGGAATTATTCTGTAATGTTGAAATGAGCATTCGAACGTTTGAAAACCCTTTTTTTAATTTTGCATTATTTAACTTGCCCTGTTTTTCTACCATTAGATTATTTGCATATGTTTCATTGTGCTCATTATCTTTATTTTATGGATTAACAAAAGACTAATACAACTTAAAACTCAAAAGTTTTGTGACGTGAAAACTAATTTGAATCATTATTACTAGTAACAAAGAATTCTTTCCACAAACATATATGCTAGCATCCTCAGGGACAGTTTATATTCACTCTAGTTAACTTGGCAAATTGTTCAAGGCACTCTGTAAAGATGAAACAGACATACAATTGTGTTATTTTAACAAATTTGTCTTTAGAATGCTTGTGAAAAATCTGTATCTAAATAACCTGGATCACAGTTTGATTCCAACCTGCAATTTCCTATGCTTTGCTTCAACTGACTGTTACAGAGTCCATCACAGGATTAACTCAATCTTTGTTTACATGTACAGTAGCAAAAAGATTAATAACAGAGGACCCTTGTTGCTTATCAGTCGTTCCAGAGTGCAGACAGAGAAACAAATCTTAAAACCCTAAATTAATACCTCAATAATCCTAAACATAGATACTAACTATAATACTGCACATTTAACTGATGAAAATAACTCAGAAAAAGATTACAATAAAGGATTTGTATGACATTGAGGTAGTCCTATATCTTACATTTTATTACAGAGTAAACCTAACTTTGAGAATTTTAGTGATGGTCTTTTCGTTTTAATATAATTTCTCCAAATCTATTCATTTAAAGTCAATGCATTTATCATGGCCTATTTAAAAATAAAAGGTAACCATGAGGCCTAACTGAAAATGTAGTGGCTCAGAGGCTTTTTTTCTGAATCCAGACACCAAGATGAATTTCAATCACACAGCAGACCTCATTTTTTGAGTAAAGATTTTAAGTCAGGCAGATCAGACCCAGGCTTTTCAGATTTATTTTTAGTTCAGACTTTATAGGCCTTAATTGTTGGAAATTTCTGAAGAAAGTGTCTTTGTATACTCATATAATTAGGGCTGGTAGCAGTAGCACTGCATATAGGAAGATGTACCTTGCATTTTCCATTATTTAAAAAAATCACCAGGAACATATGGCCAAAGTTTGAGTCACAGTAGTTATTGTGGAATATCTGCCACACGTTAAATTTACTCATAAGAATAAATAAAATACAATTTTAAAAGAGTAGTGGGGAAATAAATCATCTTTCCATGCTCAGTCATTATTTTAAATAACTATTTCAGTTACTAAACTTCAGAGTTAAATTTAATGAATGGTTGTATGCAAAAAGCTATTTAAATATAGTTAAGTTATAAGCCTCTGAAAATCTACTGCTAGGAATTGAAGATGCTAGGTACAGAATTCGTCCTTCTGCATCATCACACTGCCCAGACACCCATGCACTTTTCCAAAGAGTAATTATTGTAACCTCTTTAGAGGCTGTGGTGGGCTGACCCTGGCTGGATGCAACATGACCACCAAACCTGTGCTGTCACTCCCCTCCTCGGCTGTACAGGGGAGAGAAAATGTAATGAAAGGCTGGTGGGCTGACACATGGGCAGGGAGATCACTCAGCAATTACTGTCATGGGCAAAACAGACTCGACTTGGGGAAAGATTAATTTAATTTATTGCCAATTAAATCAAAACAGGATGCTGAGAAATAGAATATTAAATCTAAAAACACCTTTCCCCCACCCCTCCCTTCTTCTCAGGCTCAACTTCACTCCTGATTTGTCTCCCTTCTCCCCCCAGCAGCAGAGGGGACAGGGAATGGGGCTGGGGTCAGTCCCTCACACGCTGTCCCTGCTGCTCCTGCCCCCTCAGGGGGAGGCTCCACACACTGCCCTGCTCCAGCCTGGGGTCCCTCCCATGGGAGACAGTACTCTATGATCTTCTCCAGTGTGAGTCCTTCCCACGGGCTACAGTTCTTCATGAACTGCTCCAGCGTGGGTCCCCCCCACCAGGTGCCGTCCTTCAGGCACAGCCGGCTCCAGCGTGGGTCCCCCGTGGGGTCACAGCCTGGCCAGCAGCCCTGCCCCAGCCTGGGCTCCTCTCCACGGGGCCACAGGGCCTGCCAGGAGCTGCTCCAGTGTGGGCTTCCCACTGGTCACAGCATCCTTTGGATACATCCACCTGTTCCAGTATGGGGTCCTCCCATGTGCTGCAGGGGCACAGCCTGCCTCACCATGGTCTTCACCATGGGCTGCAGGGGAACCTCTGCTCTGGCTCCTGGAGCACCCCCTGCCCTCCTTCTGCACTGACCTGGGTGTCTGCAGTTGTTTCTCTCACATATTCTCTCTTCTTTCTCATCTGGCTGCTACTGTTGTGCAGGTTTTTCCCCCACACCTTCTTAAATACATTATCCCAGTGGTGCTACCACCATTACTGATGGACTTAGCCTTGTCCAACAGTGGTCCATCTTGGAGCCAGCTGGCATTGGCTCAATTGAACATAGGAGAAGCTTCTCACAGGAGCCACCCTTGTAGCCCTCCACTACCAAAACTTTGCCATGCAAACCCAACACAGAGTTCTTAGTCTACAGAGAAACACAAACCAAACTCCTGGTCAAAGCAAGGATGCTTGAATTTTCAGAAAACTTTTCACAGTTTGTACAAGACTTTTTCTTCCCAGAGCTAAACTGATTTTCTGTTTCAATATTTACCTCTCTCTTCCACCTAAATCTCCTTCTGGCACCTCTTTCCAGTCCCATTAGACCTAATTCCATTCAACAGTACCTCTCCACTTCCTACTTCTTTCTCTGTAGTTTAATTAGTCCTTGGACAGTCTCACCCACAGAAATTGCTTTCAGTAACTAACACGGTTCGCTGATATCGTTGTGTCTGCTCTGTACGAAAAAACTAAACTGATGCTTGAACAGACTCTATTGTCTAGTTAAACTGGAATGTTTTTGGCAAGGGCACTGTCACATTACAAAAGATATTACCAGAGGAACAAAAAATTGCAACATGAAAGGAAAATAGAGATTGCAGAGGAATACTGAAAATTCTAGGAATGCCAAAATGAGCATTTCCTATACTATCTTACGTGCATGTTTGTGTATCTTTTCATAGATTTTACATGATTAATATGTCTAACAGCTCTACAGAACTTAATTTTTTCCAGTTTCAGGACTCAGTACTGAAACAAGACTGTGTAAAGAGAAGTTGTTTTGGTATCTTTGTCTCAGGAGGATAAGTTAAAAATCAGGCATCCCTGTCTTATCTCTTCCATACCTTTCCCATTAAATACTCAAATGTTTAGATGCTTTGCAGCATTGTTACACTTTCAGCACTACAGACCATGGCCTTGCAAAGCTATATACAACTGTGGCAACTGATAATCTGCACCAGGTCTTTAAGCGCTACGTTAGCATACATTTTCAAAATATATCATGAAAATAAAATTTAATATGCACAAACTTGTACACATACTACAATTGACCTACTTTTAGAAAGCTGTCCATGCTATTACTAGTGCTATTACTTTTTATGTTTTTTTTAAAGTTCCTAATACAATTTAAATAAGATTGATGTGCACTAATTCACATATGACAAATCATTACAGAACTATTATTACAATTTTTCTTTTATTCTTATATTTAAAAGCAAAAATGCATACATATCACAGTACAAGCAATAGCATAAACCACAGCTCCAGTTCTAGTGTATCTTGTGTGAAAACCCACGATCCATGTGAATATCTCTGTAAAATAATGAATTTATTATCAACTGTTTAAACAGATTTTATTTATTTTGGTTTACTTCTTGTTTCTTGTAGGATATGCCTTTCTTTTATTGCAATGACTAAACTAAAAGTGCCAGGAGTTTTCTTTTCCTTAGAGTAGACATTCATAAAACATATTAAGAAATACATTCTAGTCTTTTTAATAAATTTCAAGGAGGTTTAATTGTTTTCTACCTTTTCTATGCTTTTTTTTTAAAGAAAATCAACAAAAAAATATTTCTGTATTCTGATCTACCTGAGGAAAAATGAAAATCTTTATCTAAGAAAACATATTCTATGAAAGCTTCAATTTAAGACAGAAAGCAATTTTCCTTTGAAATTTTTTGAACAATAAATATTTTAACAAAGGCTGGTGCTCACGCACATTACAAAGCAGAAAAGATAAACTTATTCTGCTGCTATCTGAGCTTAATTTGCTACAGAAAATCAGCGCAAGGAGTCTTGTTCTCCAGAACTGTGACCTTAACACATTTTGTGTGTTCTAATAACATGAAAAGTAAATAGGACTAAAGGCACTTTCTACATTCTTGATGAGGTTCTGCTATTGCACACTAGCTTCATAAATTATCTGTTGGCTCCAAGCCACATTCAGTCTTCACTTGATGCTCTGATCTCTAAATTGCTAAAGGAGCTGAAATACAGGAGGATTCAGCAAGCTGTCTTCTGTTATCACCCCAACAATTACAGTCTGGCATGGCAGCAGGCATTTGATTGGTAGATTGACACCTAATAAATTAATTAAATAAATAATAGAATTTAATTGCTTGAGTGTCTCCTTTCTGTAGCATCAGCTAACCTGATGAGTACCTTACCATTTTGCTGATACAGTCAGCAGTTGTGATGGCCTTTACCTCAGTAACACCGCTTTTTGCCCAAAAGTCTTTGATGGTTCACATCACTTCTCTGTTTCTTGCCCTGCTACCTGTATAGACCTTGTTCAGGGTCCATTTCCTACTCATACATTTCTCACTTGTGGAAACTGCTCCTAATTAGTTGTGAACAGGAGAAGCAGGGAAAGAAACCATTTTTTGATCTGGGAGCCCATTAGCAGTCCTGCTGTTCCAAAACACTGGAAAAATGTGATGAGCTCAAAGGGTGCCTCTTTATGAAACCTGTAACACCACATTTTGGTACTCTAAAGAATATATAAACACATCTTATTTCACATTTTAAAAGGAATTACTTATGTCTTTTAAGATCGGACTTGTAACTTAGGAAACATAGTATTTTCTCCTCTTTCCCCAGATAATTGTCTTGTCTCACACAAACATTGACACCTTTATGTTTTGGTCACTGCACGAATAACATTAGAAAGAAGTGTATGTAATCTTTCCTTGTTGCTGTTGGGAGGCAATAGAAATGCAGGTAGGACATAAACGACATTGTAACAGCGTCAGACAATCAATCAGTGATCACAAAAACTTACCAGAAAATTTTGGAAGTGAAATATATTAAAAAGGGAAAAAGATGAATATGAGGAAGATCCCTGACAAACAGAAAGGGAGTCAGTCTGTGGTGATAAGGCCTTCACCAGATCCCTCCATCAGGGGGAAGAAATATTTTAGTCCATTCTGATAAGGGAAGGATTTTTGGTATCAATCTTATGATTATCATATCAGCTATATTTACTAAAGGTTTCTGTCTTGAAGGATTTACTTTTCTCAGATCTCACTTTTTTGAAAATGTGGGTTTGTAGCACAATCAAGAAGGAAAATACTGGAAATGTGCCATATATAATCTGATATGACATATAAAGTAGATAAAATGTATTTCCAAAATAAGTGGAAAAACCTGGGCAGTAAGTTTGGGGTGACTGAGATGGAAAGATTACTCCAACTTTTGATGGCTGGAAAGGTCACCAGTGTCCAGGTCCTGGTGAAGAAATATCCCTTCTATACACTGTTTGCTTACGTAGCCAGTAAAAGTCAGGAACCTAGATAAGGAAAAGGCTTTACCCATGTTTTTGAAAAGGGGTTTCTGTTTTCAGTTATGGTTGCAAACAACTGTGAAGAAATCTCCCATTTTTGCTGCTGACTTGAGTATGTTAGTGTCTGACATTGTGCTCTTAACCATAGAAGTCCTACTGTTGAAACAGAACAAGGCCTTAAAGAAAATGATTAGTCAGGATGAGTTTCGTACAATGCTCTGTGTGATGTTCTGTGTTGAGAAAGGAATGTACTCTGAATAATTAGAAAAGGTTCCACTGAATGTACTCTGAATAATTAGAAAAGATAAGGTGGGCATCTGAAGGAGATAAGGAGACCATCAAGTCAGGAAATCGTTGAACAAAGAAAATTGAAAGGTCTACCCCACCTAGATCCCACCTATTGTGAATGGAATGATTAGGTGTCAAAATCAAATGAGTATGTATGTAAAGATGTTGTGTAACCTCTCACAAAAACTGTAGAAAATACCTAACTTTTCACTGAAAACTTTGGAGCTAGTTTGTCCGGTGTTAATCGGCTAGCTCCCCAACGCTGCGCGAAATAAATACCTTTGCTGCTTAAAGACAAAATTAATCTCTGAGCAGTTACTCTGTGCCGTTTTGGCATCACTGTCAGGTATGTAGAGTATAGTGCTCACTAGAGCACTACACACCTGGTGCCAGGAGTTTTCTCATCCTAGTGGGGAAAACAGAATTCTCTTAGAAAACAACATTTTTGTCCCTTCTTACCTTACTTCAGTCCACAACTCAGCACTGTTGTCTAGCTACGCTCCATTTCTGCCCTGCTCTTTATACACTGAACACACTACTCTGAATTTGTGGTATGTTTGCTAGCTATTCAGCTGGCAGATGCACCACACATTCTCTTTCCCTGGGAACTGGGATTGTGTTCAGATTAGTGTGGAGATGAAGCTTTTTCAGAGCAAAATCTGAAATAAAACCAATTTCTAGTTAGGTCTTAAGCTAATTCCTTTAAGACCTGGATGTGAGTTAATTAAGTTTTATTAATCTGGAAAGTCTTTAATTTTAGCCCAGTGTTACAGGTAGCTTTAGTCCAGCAACATCATATGAGATGGATACAACTACCTACTTTACCCCAGGTATGAGACAAAAAAAATCAGTAAGCATTTCTGCCTTTCTGTTTAGAGTTCTTATACTTAGATTTTTTCTTGTTTGCCTTTGTAAAATTTCTTTCAACAAAATCTTACTTCTTTACTGCTACTGTCCAAAACAGTACAAGGACTTGCAGAAAAATCTCACTTATTAAAATGATTTCTCATCACTTACATGAAAAGTTAAGCTCGTTTTTTAATACAAGCACTATTTTATTAGCGCAGACCTTAACACTGAGATCAAATATTGGGGCCTTTATGGTTAATGTCAAAAAAGCCCCAAATCCTAGACAGCTATTTTTTCATATTTATCATAATTATATCAGTTTTCTGATTACCATTTCCATATCTGGGTGAGGGAATTATACCAGTACAGTGGCTGCTATTGAAATGCAGCCTTTAAGGTAGGGTTTGTGAATACCGCCTAAGATATTAAAAAAAATCACCTCTCTGTGCTTCAGTTATCTCATCTGAAAACAGTGGGTATAATAATGTCTTCTGCAGTTCACTACTATGCTGTGCAAGATTTATTCAATAGACAGTAATTTTGGAAGCACAGGAAGTATATCACGGAAAAGCATAAACAATAAACTTCAAATGTTAGTATCCATTTATATATACACATTTAACTTGCATCACACTCTTATTAGCTAGTTTAAAAGAGGACATTCTTTGCAATTTGACGACCAGTCATTTATGTGCTCCTCAATGAGCCCTGCACATATTGGATACGTGAATTTCTGGACAGACAGATAAGTACTTGTAAAATTTCAGAATGATGCAGAGCTGTGGAAAGCCCCCCCCCCCCCCCATAGATATAGATATAGATATAGATATAGATATAGATATAGATATAGATATAGATAGATACTGATAGATATATATGAACATTGAATTAATTGTTAAGTTCTATATATCACAGCTGGAATTGCTTTGTGATGAAGCAATATAGTAATAACCCAGCATTATAGGGAGTGCTAGAAATGGTAGGAGAGAAACACTCCAGCAGTGTACGGACAATATTCGTGCGTGGCAATTGCCAGAATCATTTATGGATTCTATTTTTACAATATTCTGCAATAAAATGAAAGAAGTGTGATTTTATATCTCAGAAGAAAATGTAAAATATTACAAGAATATATATGAATAGAAGCATTATGGTCACATCAAGTCTTAAGAGGGAAACAATATTATGCATAACAACAAGTAATAAAAAGAAGTCTCTAAGATTTTCTTACATTATTTATTTTTACTAACAGCTACCAGAAGCTATTTATTAACTTTTAAATTACTTTTTTTAATCTTTTTACTAGTAGTATTCACATCTTGAATATCTGATAACTTTCTAACTTTTAGTCTGGTAATAAAAGAATGAAAAAGCTTCTGTATTTATGGATTACTTTGATCCATTGTAGCAGAAGTACAGTTTGAAGCAATTCTAATATCTACACAAGAGAAGCCTTACAATGAAGTGATGATTACTGCATGAAAGTACAGCAACAAAGTTTCAGTCTTGCTCTGATTTTCATCCTGCTCTAATTTATCCATCTCAAATCACTCAAAGCAAACCCAGCTTCATCTTGACGAGAAAAAATGTATGTTCTCCCAAGACAAAATTTGGCAGTAGTGTAGGATAGGCAGAGAGGTTAGATCAAGAGATGCTATCCATTCCCTTGATTGCTGTAGGACTAGAAAGTTTAGCATATTTACCATAGTAGATACTCGAGGTTAATATGGAGCTTTTTACTGGATTGGGAAACACTTTCTGGAGTTCAGAAAGAGTTGCCTGAAGCGCTCTCTGAAATGTTGCTAAATCCTGATTCAAAGGTAGGATGCAGCTGGCTGCAGATCACATTTATTTCCTTTGTTATACAAGGTCTGTCTTGAAGGACATTGTGCTTACAATACTCCTGTGGAATCAGAAAGCAGCAACATCATGACCAATGTTAGAAGATGTGACAGAAATTTTTTTCCTTCTCCACAGAACAGGTATGTTCTTTCCTACAGGAAACATGGGCAATTCTGCACACTAGCAAGGCCCTTGGATATCTGCAGTTTTTCTAGTGGTCTACACATGAAACACATCGTGTGCAAAAGTAGATGAAGTTTTGATCCAAGAGGAATTTTCAAAATGGCTAAAAGGAGGCAAATATAATTTCTGGCCTTAATTTTTGTTTTAAAAAGAATATTGAAATCTCAGTGAAAGTATTGGTTTGAATATGCCATTTATGCCATGAATTCTTATGCCATTTAAAATAAAATATATGTCCAAATGAGGACTCATAATACTTTCTTAATTGGAATTCTACTCTTTTGCTGTCTGCAGTCTATCCTACAACCATCTAATTTTTACAGATGTTGCTCAGATGCTTTGCATATGAACCTCTGTTTCCCATGTGGCTTACCAGAATGTCTGTTGTACTTAATTAAACATATACATATATATATATATATATACATTATTAGAAGAAAACCAAATTAAACAAAACCCTGTAAATATGACAATGTTGTTCCAGGGAGATGATGTTTATTACAACCCTTCTGCAATTTCTTAACAGTCAGTGATTGATCCATCATCAAGTGACAGCTTCAGAGTTCTGAGTCCCATGAAAAATCATGTTCAGCATTTTCTTCCCCAACCAAACATCAGATACAGGAATTTCAAGTAAAGACAGATATTTTTATTTTTTTCCTGAAAGGAAGCTAGACTATTTTGTTCAAAATTTTTTTATAAAAATGTGATTATTTCACTGTACATAAAAGTCATGGAAAGTAAAGCGGCTAGCTGCTTTTTGTTATATTTACAATTGCCCACATTATATAGGTCAAAACTATTTCCAAATATCATGGAGTTCTTTCACTTCTCAGCTGTCTGCCTGAGCCTTCTCTGACTAGGCTGTTTTTTAGCTCGCAAATGTAAGAAAGCCTTAAAGGTAAGAAAAAAAACCCAAACACAAAAATGTAAAGATATATGATGTCATTATGAACAAAATGTGATGTTCTGCCTTAACTGTAATTTTTCTAAGTTATAAAGGAGTAGCAGTAAGAACAAAGACATACAAAAGAACACATGGACTTAAAAGATCCAGCTGTTGCACAACTTCAGACATTGATATAGGTGGATTATGTTATATAACTGAGACAAATAGCAACTATATGTTAAAAAAAATCCTAGTCATAATTGAACCTTCTCTCGCCTCAGCGATAGAGAAAAAAATTAATTCCTTTAACTGTAAATGATGCTTAAGAGTATGTTTGTTGAAAAGATGAAGATTATGTTTAGGCTTAACCACAAAAATTTGTATCTGGAAAACAATTGTAGCTGCAGAATAGGGATTTACTAACTTGAATGTTTAGTACCTTGATTTCATGGGTAGTAAAGTTAAAATAGGAACATGCACAGACAAGAAAAATCATAAAAAGAAGACACATCCTTTATTGATTTTCTTTGTCCTAATAAAGTAGGATGGTTTGGAGGTCTAACCTCCTGCTTCAAAGCTAGTTCAGCTCTCAGGTCAGACCAGGTTTCTCAGGACATTACTTGGTAGGGGCTTGAAAACGTCCAAGGAGGCAACCTCTCTGGGCAACCTCTTCCACTGCCTGGTTCTCCTCACAGGAGGAAAAGTGTCCCCTTATATTCAGACTGAATCCCTCATGCTTTGAGTTATGTCTGTTGTCTCTTGGACTCCTGTGATGCACTGCTTTCAAAGGCTTGGATTCACCTCTTCAGTGACCTCCCTTCAAGTGTTGGAGTGCAGCAGTCAGGGTCCCCAAAGCCATCCCTTCTCCAGGCTGAACAAGTCCCAGGCCCTTAGCCTCTCCTTGAAGGGTAAGTGCTCCAGCCCCAGCCATGCATGGGTTGACCTTGGTTGGTTGCCAGATGCCTACCCCAGTTACTCCTTCACTCCCCTGGACAACAGGAGAAAATAAGGTGGAAAAACTTGTGGGTTGAGACAAAGACAGGAATGTCACTTATCAATTACCATCACAAGAAATACAGACTTGACTTGAGGAAAAAAATATTATTGTTAATTTAATAGATTTGGATGGAGAGAAACAAAGACAGAAATTGAAACACCACCTTACCCTTTTCCCCCCTTTTCTCCCAGGCTCAACTTCACAACTTCTGTCCCTAGTCCTCTACCTTGTGAGCCCTGAACAACACAGGGTGGTGGGGAATGGGGGATTATGATCAGCCCATAACAGTACCTCTTCACACTTCCCCCCTGCTCCAGTACATGTCCTCTCCATGGACTTCAGTCCTTCAGGGAGAACCTTCTCCAGTGTGGAGCTTCTGTATGGGCTGCCGGGAAGGACCTGCTCCATCATGGTCTCTCCATGGGCTGCAGGGGCTGCTCCAGCACCTGAAGCGCTTCCTTCACCTCCTCCTTTTCTGAACGTGGTGCTCCCAGGACTATTTCCCAATTTTTTCCTACACTCCTCACTGCCTGTGCAGTGGTTTTGCTTTTTCTTAAATATGTGTTGCAGAGGTGCCACCGGTTTGGCTAATGGGCATAGCTGTGTCCTGTGGTGGGTCCAATGGACCTGGCTGGAGCCAGCTGGAACCAGCTGTGTCTGGCACAGGGCATCTCCTGGCATCTCCTTGCAGAAGCCACCCTGCAGCCCTCACTGCCAGCACCTGGACATGGGTGGACACAGGAACCATGTGCAGGGACCTTCCACTAAATTCCTGCCACTTTGTTGGTGCCTTTGCTGTACTGAGCGCAGGACCAAACCTACAGGTATCTCATTCCTCCCTCCTTTCCAATAATGTTTTATTTTGCTTTTCTCTGATTTTCTTCCAGTTTTTTATTTTTCTGTGGTAATGATCAGGCTGAACGAATATGCTGAAGACCAGGCACAGGCACTTTTTGGGTAGGAAGTAAGACTTTAGCCATCCTTTTTGCCACCAGCAAGCTCATATCTCTGTACCACAGGACATGGTGGCTATCAGGCTGCTCTGGAGCCCTCACTTTGGTTGATAGCTGAGCAAGTACTGAGTAATACTTGAAATACATGGAATTTTTTTGTCCCCACTGCTGAATACAAATTAACCAGCCTCTCAGCTACCACATCTCTGATGTAGTGGATACATAAAAGCCAGTTCAAAAACTTTTGTGCCAGAGCTAGAAGTATAACCTAATTCATTCTACATCTCCATATTGTGGTCCCCATCTTGCTCAAAGAGGAATATTATTAAAAAACTCTGGACTATGCCTGAAAATCATTTACCTGAACACATCAGCCATGGGAAATATGCAGGAAGAAATTATCTTAAGCGTGAGATAAACACCCTGTTTGTGTTTACAAGAGTAAATCAGGACTACATGCAAACAATTCTGCTAATATCAAGAGCAATACTATAGCACTTTACCAGTATCTACCCAGTAAAACAACCTTCCTTTGCCTTCAGCAGAAGTCTTTCCAGAGTGGAGTTTAAGGAATGTGAAACTTTGTGCCTGTATGTATATGTATACAGTGCCTTTACTGAGTCTAATGACATAGCAGGGAAGCACTCAAAATCCTGAATGTGCTAATAAACTACTTCTTAAAAGGCCATATTCTCCCAGTGACCAAAAAGATCATTCTGAGCTGTTTTGCTGAGGTTATGCTATTTCAAAACCACAAGACAAAACCTATCATCTTCTTTCATTTTCTAAAACCGGCAAAAATGTAACATTTCAGCTGTGAGGTTGTTGTTCCTTCCTCCCCCCCCCCCCATCATTCCACTTTACAGTGCTGACAACCAGGATGTTTATAATGCTGTTAATATCAAACCTGCATATGCAGAGTGACTGTTGGTGGTTTTGATTCAAATTCCGTGGAAACAAATGTGCTGAGAGCAGGAAAAATGAAATTGGAAATAAGATACAACTTTTTGATGTTAAGGATAACTATGTGTCCTGCAACACTAGGAACTCCTGGTTTAAAAATGCATTTCTTTTAAAAAGTAGTTTAAAGCTCATCCATGATTTGTCTTGATAATGTTCATTTACAAACAAGGAAAGAACAGTTCTTTTCACCTCAGGAATTGCTAGGTGAAAATACATGGCTTATGTTACAGTGGCTGGTAGAAATAAGGATGTTCGCTTCTCACCTTAAGGAGACAAAGCAAATTTCCCCCCTTCTGAATAAAAAGTCACAGATAGCTGCAATTGAAACAGCTGCAGGCGATTAACTGTAAATAACTACCAACTTTTTGGCAATCTTAACAAGGACAGCAGGAAAGAGAAGCATCTCATTATCATATCATTAATTATCGTTCCTATTGTTATTGCTACATATAGTTTGAATCTCGGTGCTGAGCTTCACACTGCACTAGACATAGAAAAACAAGTAAAGGCATACTCCTTGTCCTTGGGAGTTAACAATCCAAAAATAACCCACTCATGGAAATGTTTCTGCCAGGTGAGAGCACTGCTATGTGGTGGCGGAGAACTGTTCTCTGCCTGTTCTAAACTGCATCAATGGATAATAAAGAGGCTTTACTGCCAGACTGATAGTTTGGTGCATTTCATGAACATCACACGTGGATACTGCTAATATTTAGAAGGTATGAGATCAGCTTTTTAAAATTTTTTTTTCTGAAATGTTCTGGAAGAATTGCAATGGGAATAAAGAGAGGAATTTGAAGAGTACTGTTATGAATTTTGTTTTGTGTCAGGAATATAGAAGATAGTAATTTTCCCAGTGTTCAACTTCTGCTTTGGTCTTTGCATGCTACACTATTAAAGGGTGCAAAATTTTCCTTTGAGATTTTACTCCCTTTTGGCATCCTCTTTGTCCTTCTGCTTATTTTTTCATTCAGCTTTTCTGTGACTAATCTGTGAAGCTCATTTGTGGAATTTTCTTCTGAATAGACAGAGGTATAGGTATAGGGGAATCAAGCAACACAAAGAAAAGGTTACCATAAGAAAAATTGAAATGTCACAAAAGACCAATGTTTGCGTTTAAGTTGGCTGTGAGTCTGCTTTTCTATCATCTCCTTTGTCTTTCCAGGTCTACCTACTACTAAACTTCTGCTAGAAGTAAAAAAGATTAATATGAATAGCCATTATTATAGGTCAGGGAGGACTCCACAAGTGTGCATATTAAATTGAAAATACATGATATAGCTCAAATTATTTGCTCTTATTCAACAAGTACTTGCCAGTCACAAAGATATTTTGGTGCCCCCTTTCTCTTCATAGTAATGAAAAAGACTGGGGAAAAAACTCCAATCATAATATATCCTAATACTTTTCTTAACAAATGAACATATACTATGAGAATTATTCTGCTTTTGCTTTTACCCCTTATCAAATGCAATTACATAATTACATTGTTCAAAAAAGGCATAAAAATGCTATCAGTTCCATGTAGTAGGATTTTATATCCATCTCTTACCAGTGTGAGGCAAAAAAATATAAGGTCTTTGTATTCATTATAGTTATCCAAATAACCTAAATGGAGCCATTAATGACTGTGCTGAGGGAACTGATGGATTATTAGAATGCATTTTTCCTTCTTTGTCCTTGATACCACTGCCAGAATAAGTCAACAAGATTTCAATATTCAATAAGCAGGGTAAGAATTGAAAACTGAACACTTTTGTCAGTTCAATTATTCATCTACTCACTATAAAGAATAGAATAATCTTTAAACAAGTATTTTTTCCCCTTAGATTAAATTTTATACACAATGAAATTGGGCTTCTTAAAAAAGACATTATAGCATAATAATGCATTAGAAAGAAGGCTGTTTTGGTTTGTAATGTATCAAGTATAACATATTTAGTTGTACAGCCAAAGACTGCATTCCTCATGGTCCTATTTGGTATGATTGTGCCTTTAGTATGAATATATCAAGGTCTTTGAGGTTAAGTTCAGGGAGATCACACAGTGAATTATGCAGCTACGTAAAGAGGTTTTGTGTTGATTTTGTGAGAAGCTGAGAAACAAAGCACAGCATCCATTGGCAGGAGAGAGACAGTAGGAATCTGAATGATGCAAGACCCAAAAATACGCGGTAGGGAGATTTTCAGGAGAACCTGAAATTTTATATAAAGTTGCATGAACAGCTGTGGAGGGAGTCAAGGAAGCACGAGAATGACCCACAAATATAAGTAAGGAAGAACTCATCATTATTACCTGCCTCTCTGCCTTCATTAGTGAAATTAGTTCAGACAGTGCTGCAGTTTGCTCATAAAAGCCTCTATCCTGAGCTTACAGCACCCTTTGCAAAAAGTGAGAAGTACAATCAAATCAGACTGAAATGCAATAATGTCTCCACATAACCAAGTCAAAGAAAATTATCAGCTGTAAAGAACTCTCTCTCTCCTCCACAGATACAAGCCCTAAGCATATTTATATCTTTCATGAAGTGTGAGCATTTCAGCATGTCCCGCAGATCAGGAAATATTAGGAAGCAATTTGCTCATAATGGAAGTGAATGCAAATCAATCTGCTCGAGAAAAATGACTTTATAGAGGTGGGATGGGAGAAAATTTGCCTTCATCTAGAAAAAAACCCAAGATGTGGAGCCTTAATTGTGTTCTTTTTCTCAGACTGCTCGAGTTTGCAGTTCAAAAGGGGTAGCGCTGCATCCCACACTGCAATCTGTTCATGCAAGGACTGTCCATCTGCTAGGTTTTAACAGACCTCCAGTTGCTTATGTGTTTGTTCACAGATGTAGGTAGGAGGTTTGACTGTAGGTTTCTAAAACTCGGATCCAAGATTATGAGACACATTTGCAAACATACTTGCATATAGCAGAGTCTTATCTATTTGCTAGGAAATGCTCTATTGTTTGACTTGCAAATCAGTTCCATTCAAATTGAAACATGTTAGTGATACTTACGCATATAAAATGAAATTTGCACAATATCATTTCAATTTAGTCAAGAACTGTAAAATATACAATGACAGAAAACATTAAAGACGGCATCATTTAAATTATCATATATGACATAGAATTTATTTGGGAGAGAAAGATCTGCAAGGGGAATTTGTTTCAGAGAAAACTGTTCCTTAAACTGTGGGTAGTGCAGCACTTGAAAATAACATTATAATTTCAGTTGATTCCCAAGGGTCCTCTACAAGTAAATCAATTGCTATATTTTTAACAATAGAGTAGATTTGCCTCCTTGTAAGAAAATTACAGATTACTGCAATAGTTTGATTGCAGCTGGAACTCCTTTCTAATTCTTTCAGTCTTTCCTCAGGAAGCTCCCTTTCTCCTGAAAGCAAGTTCTTGATATTGAAATGTAAATGGAATACAACAGAGATGGTACAGAGCAAAATGCACCAACACATGATTCTCCTGTTTTGGCAGGAAGATACTTTGTAGGAAGATGTTACTACGATATTTAACAAAATATAAAGTGGGACTTTCTTCCTACTCTACCAGCTGCAATAGATCATTAGATTACAGTCCACAAACAAGAAGATTTGGGTTCATTTGCAAGTGAAACTTTGTGGGACAAAGCTAATGCAATTATTATCGCTGTGTTTTATGGTTCACTGTTTTACACAACCTATGAAGACATTTTAATTTGGAAAAAAATACTTTATTAGTGAATTACAAGTGATGTATTTTACTTTTATCCTAAACATATGTTTTTATATCTCTAAGGGAAAAATTCTTCATTATATAATGAAAGGGCAGGTTCTCAGTTCTCCATGTGATTTTTTGTCACATCCAGAGTGATTCAGCTGCTGAGCTGCAGAACAAGTCCAACCTGCCTGACATCCCCAAAGCACTGTTATGTTCCCAGACACTGTCATGCAAGATAATGGAAACACAACTGAGAAAGAATTCTATCAACTCCCTAGGCAAGCTGGACCATTTTCATCAGTCCATTTTAAGTAAACCAGTGAAAGGATAAATGTTAGATTTGTTATCAATTTTATAGGATTCCAGGTAACACTGATTCTACTCTACATCTGCATTTCTTTACTGATGTAACTTTCTGAGATGTGAAGTTAGGATTTAGATCCCCACCTTGCTAGATACTGAGAGTACCTGAGAAGTAATTTCAGATCTTACCCATCTAGTAGGATCTGGCTCATATGAAGGTGGAAGGAAGAGCAGAATAGGTGCAAGATTTCATTCTAGCTAAATTGTGTTGTCCATAGATAGATATCTCCTGGAAAATCCTGGAAGTTTGGCTACTGACATTTTATAGAATCATGGAATGGTTTGGGTTGAAAGGGAACTTTAAAGGTCATCGAGTCCAATCCCGCACAATGAGCAGGGATATCTTCAACTAGATCAGGTCACTCAGAGCCCTGTCCAACCTGACCTTGAATGTTTCCCAGGATGGGACATCTACCGCCCCTCTGGGCAACCTGTGCCAGTGTTTCACTACCCCCATTGTAAAAAAAAATAAATCTTCCTTATATCTAGTCTGAATCTACCTCTTTTAGTTTAAAACCATTACCCCTTGTCCCATCACAACAGGCCCTGCTAAACAGCCTGTCCCCATCTTTCTTATAAGCCCCTTTATATAGGAATACATATAATACATATGTTGCAATAAGGTCTCCCTGGAGCCTTCTCTTCTCCAGGCTGAACAACCCCAGCTCTCTCAGCCTTTCATAATGGGAGGGGTGTTCCCTCCTTCTGATCATTTTTGTGACCCACTCCAACAGGTATCTTTCTTGTGCTGGGGACTCCAGAGCTGGACACAGTACTCCAGGTGAGGTCTCAGCAGAGTGGAGTAGAGGAATAGAATCATAGAATCATAGGATTATTTAGGTTGGAAAAGACCTTTGAGATCATACAGACCAACCGTTAACATAGCAATGACAAGTCCATCACTAAACCATGCCTCTAAGCACCACATCTACATGCTTTTTGAACACTTCCAGGGATGGTGATTCCGCCATCTCCCTGGGCAGCCTGTTCCAATGCTTGACACCCCTTCAGTGAAGAAATTTTTCCTAATATCGAATCTAAATCTCCCGTGGCTCAACTTGAGGCCATTTTGTCTCATCCTGTTGCTTTTTACCTAGGAGAAGAGACCTACCCCCACCTGCCTACAGACTCCTCTCGCTGCAGAGAACAATAAGGTCCCCCCTGAGCCTTCTCCTCTCCAGACTAAACAACCCCAGTTCCCTCAGCTGCTCCTTGTAAGACTTTTGCTCCAGACGATTCACCAGCTTCATTTCCCTTCTCTGGACATGGTCCAGCACCTCAATGTCTTTCTTGTCATGATGGGCCCAAAACTGAAGGTGCTGCCTCAAAAATGCCGAGTACAGGGGGACAATCACTGCTCTTGTCCTGCTGGCCATACAATTTCTGATAAAAGCCAGGATGCTATTGGCCCCTTTGGCCACGTGGGCACACTGCTGGCTCAAATTCAAAAGGCTGTAGACCAAAACTCCCAGGTCCTTTTCCACCAGGCAGCTTTCCAGCCACCCTTCCCCAAGACTGTAGTATTGTGTGGGGCTGTTGTGACCCAAGTGCACAACCCAACACTTCTTGTTGATCTTCATACAACTGTCCTTGGCAATCCCCTCCCTTCACCTGCTGGCCACACTTCTTTCGCTGCAGCCTAGGACACAGCTGGATTTCTAGGCTGTGAGCACACATTGTCAACTTGCATCCAGCTTTTCATCCACCAGTCCCCCTAAGTCCTTCTCTGCAGATCTGCCCTCAATCAAGCAAAGTATGGATTTAAGCAAAAGAGAAGCTTGTGCTTTATGTGCCACCAGTAAAACACTGGGCTAATAAGTAGTCTGATGCAATTTGAGACAGAGTTAAAAGTCTTGCTGGGGTCAAGGTAGACAACATGCACTGCCCTCCCCTCATCTACCCAGCCAGTCATTCCATCATAGAAGACTCGCAGTTGGTCAGACATGATTTCCCCTTAGTGAATCCATGTTGACTACTCCTGATGACATTCTTTTCCTCCATATGCTTTGAGATGACCTCCAAGATGAGCTGTTCCAGGGATAGAGGTAAGGTTGACTGGTCTGTAGTTTCCTGCATCCTCCTTCTTGCCCTTTTTGAATACTGCAATGACTTTGGCACCTCACGCACCTCTCCTTTGCTCCATGATCTTTCAAAGATGATGGAGAGTGGCTTAGCAATAACATCTGCCAGCTCCCTCAGCACTCAGAGGTGCACCCCGTCAGGGTCCCTGGATTTGTGGGTGTCAGGTTTGCTTCAGTGATCTCTAAAAGCATCCTCCTCAACGAAGGGAAAGTTTTCCTTTCTCCAGATTTCCTCTCTTGCCTCCAGGGTCTGGGAAACCCGAAGGACAGCTTTAGCAGTAAAGACTGAAGCAAAGACTGGCTATATTTTTGAACATAGACTTAGAAGTGGAAAGTATACCCTTCATGTCATATGTAGCTTCCCCGGCTAATTAATCTCATTTCGCTATTGTGAACAGCATAAAATTAGCAAAAAGGCCTGGATTCACCCAGGTGGACTTCTGTAGATGCTGTTGGAAATAGTTTAGGAATGAATGTACATTAAAGACTTTGCTCATAAGGAGCAGGATGAGCTTCCTGGATATGTATCATACCCCTGGCTGCTCTTATTAGGGATGATGATCTGAATTTTAGTAGTAGGCTGTAGACTTCCAATTAACTGTGTATGCCATTGTATTACTGGCCTGAAATTTTTGTTTTGTTTAGATGACAACAAATGCTGTATATTGCAGATCCTACTGAAAAGATATCCAAATGAAATGAATAATTGCTTTTTTTTTTTTCATTCCAGACACTAGCTGAACAAAGTCTGAATGACAGGTATGGCAAACTTGAGCAATGACAGCTTCCTAAATAAAGACTCATCATTCCATATGCTATATTTTAGGCAGATTAGCGTGTAGTGAGCAAACACTCTGATGTTACCTTATCCTAAGGAGTGGTACAAAATAGTAATGCTGTTTTAAGGATGGAGGAAAAGAAGTAGCAAAGGACTGTGTATCAGCAACTGTGGGTCAAAATTTAAGGAAGAGTAGAAGTGGGAGACTTTTTGACAAAAAGATAGATGGTTAAAACTGGTGAGTCCCAGTTCCTAGGAGGACTTAAGAGTAAATTTAACAGCAATTTGTCTCTTAATCCTGTGTTTGTCTGGCAATAAAAGTATCTACACAATACACAAACACATTTTCAACTCCTTGATTTTTCTGTAGAGTCATACAAATATAATTATAAAGAAACAGTACTACATTAAAATCATGTCACCACCACTTACTAATTAGCAATCAAACATCATCTCTTATTTCTGGGACATTCAGAACACCCTTTAAGTAGGATTCCTCCCTTCTCTCCTCTTCTATTTTCCTCCTGGTCCTCATCCCCATTCCTGTTTACAATATGGTGTAATGTATTTTGGGATATATTTGGTTTTACTAGATTTTAGACATTTAGGTCAAGAAGATAATATATCTATGGAATGAGTCCCTACATGTTCACAAATGCTGATGAAAGAAGTTGTGTTACTTCAGTGTTTCACTGTTTTCTGTATCAAAATGCAGAGATATTTTTTTCAGAGAGTTCATCTCCTATCATTCTAATTGACTTAATTTCATGGGTAAAAACCACAAGTGTATTATACTTAACAAATTGGTAGAACATGATTCCAAATACGTTCATAACTTAAATTCCTGTGTGCTATCGGTTTAATTTTACCTCTGCATGGTTTCAAAGTTCTAAATTTTCTTTTACAAGAAAAACTGACAAAATGAGAACAGAATAGTTGCAGAAATAAAAATTACATTCTTCAAACAATAATATTCTTCATTAAAACCAACATGCCTGAGTTAGAGTTAGCAGAATTATGTTTGCATTCAGTAGACAGACTCCCTTCATAGATCCGTTCACAAGTGTAGAACTGATCTGTACTGATGAAGTCAAAACATGAGTACGTTTGAAGCATTTTTGACCCTGCAGCTGATTAGCTTCAAGAACATCCCTTGAGGCACTGACTGTGCATTAGCACTGGGCAATTTCTGCCCTCTCGGAACAGATCCTTTGCAAAAATGCTGATGAATGTTTTCTTAACTTCCATCTAGCTACCACACACTGTAGAATATTCTGAATTGCTGTAAGCCAAAAAATTGACACTAGTGGGAAGGGGGAATAATTTTCAATATTTTAATGATTTAATAAATAGTCTTGCTGTTAATCAACTTGAAGAACAGTTAACATTTTTCAGGGAGCATTGACGTGAGTTGGATAGCTCTGCATCTACAGGGGAAGAAAACACAGCACAAAAAATCCTACTTAAGATGCAGCTGGAATGTTCACTATAGTTAACAGCTGTGTAGAGCAGCTACTGTGCAGTAAATTCCCAGCCTGGCACTCTAACTTTCCTGTGTAGATAACCCTCAAAACCATTCAGGCAGGTCAATGAAGTGCCTGCTTTCATTGCCATTAACGTGAGTTACAGCTGTTTACAATTGCTGCAAGACAGTCTAAATGGAGAAAGCCAACATTAACAACATTAAAGGATGATCCCACTATGAAATGTGTCTCTGCAAAAATGATATTTGAAGTTCAATGTCTGTCATGTTTTCTAAGTTCTCAGTTCAAACACGTTTAGCTTAAAAATTAAAAAGTTTTTTTCCATATGCCAGCCCTGCATATTCAATTTTAAATCTGTAAGTGAGGCTGCTGCTTTTTGGCTCCAACATCACTTATGCTGAAGATTCCATAAAATAAATTCTCCTTACATTTCTGTTCATGATGTGTGAATCAGAATACTGCCTCTGTGTGTGTGTGTGTTTTCTATGAGAAAAGGAGTAAAAAAGAAAAACAAGAACGTATCATTGTTGCTTAAGTAAACAGACTTGGCTTTTGTCTCTTGCAGAGGCTAAGTATTTTTCAGCAATAGCCACTTTCTCAGATTGAAGATTGTTAGATGCTTAGTTTGTTGTAAATTACTGTGACAAATCCTATTTCAACTAATCTGTGTCAACATCAAACTCTGGATCCCACCCAAATGCAATTTGTAGAAACAAAAAAAGAATCGGCTTCCATTTTATTTTTATTCATTGAGAGAAGTTTCTTCAAAATGCAACAATCCAACTTTTCAGTTTAAAACTCAGACAATCAAATCAGGGCTAAGACTTGCAGCTTGTCTTGCAGAAGAGATCATAGACTCATAGAACAATGGAATTGTAGAGTGGTAGAATCTTCTGGGTTGGAAGGGGCCTTATGCTCATTTAGTTCCAACATCCCTGCCATGGACAAGGACACTGCACTACACCAGGTTGTTCAAAGCTCCATCCAGCCTGGCCTTGAGCACTTCCAGGGATGGGGCATCCATAGCTTCTCTGGGCAACCTGTTCCTGTGTCTCAACACACTCACAGTCAAGAATTTTTTCCTAATATCTAATCTAAATGTACCTTCTCCCTCTTTCAGTTTAAAGCCATTAGATAGGACCATTTATAATTGTTTAAGAAAATCAGAAAAATTAGGCTTTTTGATATTTTGATTTTTTGTTGTTGTTGTTCCTTAAGGAAAAAAAAAAAAACCCAAACAACAAACCTGTTCCTCACAGTTGGGAAGGAGATAAAATGTTGACAAAGAATCTTGGTTTTTTAACATAAGTTGTTTTAGTGGCATGAACAGCAAAAGTCATCCTGCCAGAGGAATATTGGAGGAGATGACTGTTCAGTCAGTAAGATAATGGAAAAAGAAGCAGAATGTATACATCCAGTTTTTTAGTGTCACCCTGTTATCTTATTTATTATTCTTTAGGTTTCAGAGCAATGAAAAAAGCCAACACTCCGCAGAGTTTCATTTCCCCCTTCTCCAGTTGACAACAACAGAAGAGTCTGAAGAAGTCACTGGGAAAGAGTATGAGATTCTGATGAAAAGAAATAAGACAAAACTGACAAAGGGAAAGTACCTTTCACCAGGTAAGGCTTCCAGACACATTTTCAATTTTATGGCCAAAAAGTGAAAATCAGGCTATAGTAGTGTTTAGCTACAATAAGTAAAAGCAGCATTTACATTTGTGACACCAGTTTTACTTTTTAGCTGAACAATATATGCTGACATAACCATTGCCTTTCTCCTGTAGCATACTCAGGAAAAAGTGCTGATAACATGAGAAAGAGACAGACTGTGTGAGCAGATTATGAAAGGGAAGTAATGGCAAAATGTACTGCTGACTCATATTAGGTATAAAAGGTAATACCTTTTGCCCTCTCCTGACTGACAGGCAAAGAAGTTATCAGGCCAGCTAAATTACCAGAGCTGTCTGTGGATTTTTTTGTATAAATTTGCATGTCTGGTTGCCACGAATATGTTACACTTGACATGGAAGTAGAAGGGTTAGAAAATTGTTTGTTTGCATATAAGAGGTATAAAATAAGAGGTCATTACCTCCATATTTATTTTAATTTTTATTCTTCACAAGAATCCCTTTGGAGGGAGATGGGCAGAAGTTAAAGAAAACAGGACAAGAAATCCCACTTGTTTTAGCATGCCTGGAAAAATATATCAGGAGGTTCAATGTGAATATTTGTTGAAATGAAAAAGAGCAATTCAAAACTGATCTTGATGTCTTTGCTGTACAGACTTTTTGCAAGTATTAGAAGTGATGAGTTTGTTAGCTAGAAAGCTTAAAAAAAGTGAATTTTAATTGTTTTTTATAGCATTGGCTGAAAGTGAAACTTCTGAGACTATGTAATGGAACCAAAAATCTGAGGCTGTTGTAGTTTTGCATCCTAAAAACTGAATAATGTATGGGCTGTATGAATGCATCTTAGTTAAAGCTGACAATCTCTGTTTGCATTTGAGTATCAAATATTTTAAGTGCTACAATCTGCAGCCGAGAGACTCTTTGTTGGCATCATTTTCTGGGTAATTTAAAATAAGCAATATTTGAGAAAGACATATATTGCTCACAGGTATTTTAGGAAAATCCTAATTATTGTAATAATTAAGGATGTAATGATTCAATATGAATTATTAAATAAGAATTGCTAGTCATTGATAAGATAAATGCTCCATTCTCTGCAGCTAAGAAAAGTTTGAAACTAAGGCTTTGGTCACTATAGAGGTTTTTCCCTTCTTGACCTCCAGTTTGTCAGCTGTTGTCTGAAACAGACTTACCATCTAAAAGGCATTCCAGAATTTGGGAATGATAGGGAACATGGCATAGTCTTTGATAGTTCCTAATTGCTTTACTGGAAGTTTGTTAGGGAACATTGCTGGTGATGTATTTATGAGGCTGCATTTAGAAAGGGATAGTAAGAAAGATACTCATATTTCTGTACCAACTTTCTAATCTTTTCTTCCTTTGATGTGTCTGTAGGAACTGAGTTACCTCGAGGGTGAGAGGGGACACTTGATAGGTTCCTCATTTTCATATTAGTTTTGTTACTGTTCAGCAGACCTGTAATGACTTCAGGCAAGAGTTCTGTTGCTGAAATTATTACTAATTTTATTTACAGATTAGTATTTATTTATTACTTTTTAGTGATTAGTTATCTGGGGATATATATGATTTATACATAAGCATTATCTTTTTTATGTATTTCTCCGGCGTGATGAAGCATATCAAACAAATAAAAATGCTGAGATAATAAACAGATTCATAGAACTGATGATTAAATGCTGAAACTGACATACTGCATGGCAACCACATGTGCTTTGTAGCATTTGAATTGTGGTAGTGGAATATGTAGTTAATGTTTAGTCGACAGCTGTTCTTGTTTGGAAACTCTCAAGGAAAAGTATAATATTTTTCTGTAAAATATATATTTATAAAATTAATTTAAAAATGTTAAAGGAGAAATAAAAAGCCAGAGCTGGCTATAAAGATAATTTCTGTGGTTTTTTGGTAGCTGAGTGAAAACTATTTAATTGTCACTGAAAGGAAACAGTGGCTTTCGTGGTTATTAATTTTATCTTAAAATTTTTAGTAAAGATTGTTGTCAAATATCTTTACCTACTAAAATTCCTCCTGTATTCAATAGAATTGAATAGAATTGATGGGATTTCATAGATAGCAATAAGAAATCTGAATTTGCCCTTTTAACTGTGATGAGTTCTTAGATTATAGAAGTTAATTACAGACTAGGAGTTTGTGATGATGAGGAGGAGTTACATCTAGTATACTCAGCCTGCTGACACCTCACTTTTACACTTCACTTTCTTCACTCTAACAACAAGAAGCCTGCAAATACTGGAGCACAAGGCTCATAGTAGAACAGCTGTTGTTAAACAATGTTAAAAAACCCCCATTAAATAAAAAATGTTCTTTATTTTTTTCTCTAATATTCTCATAGATACTCAATGTAAGTGGAAAGTAGCAATAATAAAGATGTGCAACATTAGTGCTTGGTTGACCAGGGTTTGATACCTGGGTTACTTTGAAAAACAGAGTCTCTTTTTTCTTAGGTAAAGGCTGATGTACCCCAAGAGGTGCACCGTCTAGAGGCAGGCATACACTTAATATCCAAATTGCTTAGGGTCTGGATGATACAGAAAAGGTCATCTGCACAGGTTTCATTTCCATTTTCCAATGTTCACAAGTATCCTGGCAATTTAGAAATCAAAAAATGCAACATCATAGTTTATTCCACAGGCCTTCATGACTGACAAGCTCTAAAATTCAGAGGATGTCTCACCACTGTAGAGTGGCAAAAACTGAAAGCAAACATGTTGCCGTTTGTTCCCATGTTAATGTTCCTGCCATGATTACTCTAACATTATTAGCAAAGGCATTGTGAAGGTGGTGGAAATCTGGAAAAGGGCCAAACACAAGCAGTCATAGAAATTTTAAGAAGTGAACGAGTTTCAAAGGTGCCTTTTAAAATCCTCCTTGAAAGACATCTCAGGATCACAATCACCTTCATTGCAAAACTGGAACAAAGACAGTTGGTTTTACAGCTTGCAATCCAATCAAGCCTTTCCTCAGAGGTATGAACAGCTGTTACAGAAGTACTTGCTTCACATTCTGTTTCCCAACAGAAACCTCACTGCATGCCAGTCTCCCAGGCAGCTGAGGTGGTGGAGGTGGGAGAGCTGACCTGTAGCCCCAGCAAGGACATCTGCCCTGTGCTCACTACATCAGCACATGATGGGAAGAAGGAATTTACAGAGGCAGATCAGCAGCACACTGTGTATGGTGAAAGGAAGGAAAATCAGGCCTGGGAACGCTTTAGATAGGTGTTGACCTTCACAGTCGAGTATGTGGAACTGAGGCCATGGAGCACTGACCAGGAACACAGGAGTTCTTTTGTTTTGCTTCTGGTCAGAATCTTAGTCTGAAAACTTGGCAAAGCTTTTCCTGCCAATAGTGACAAGTGAAAAAGAAATCCATTATGCTGAGTTGTTTCTAACCCTTGAGCTAGACAGCTCTGACTCATTCTGTTCTCATACATACTGTGCATACACCCACCGTATATTGGCTGAACACAGCCATAACCTTGCAGTGATGAGAGTCATGCCTTTAACCCTTTTTTACTATGCTTTCTGCCTTGATATTGAAATGCCAAAAGAACTTAATATGGACTATTAAACAACTTTAGTATAAATCAGACACATTTTACTCTATAATCACATGTACCAGAACAGACTATGGCTATTTTTTTGGAGTGTGTAGAGTGACTCTTTGCAGCTCTCAGTGTTTTTTCACTCCATCTTCAGGGACTGGTTATGATTACAGTTTCAAGTAATGTCTTCTAGGAGAAAATAAAAATTTAGAGCTGTTTAAATGTGACTGATCGTGTTCAACATTGTTGATTAAAGATAAACCTAATTTCCACAGCCTCTTTTAGTGCCATGTAGACTTAGGGTCAGATCATAATCTTAATAAAGTAAACAGTGAAAATCTGTTGAAATCTAGATCTAGAAGTAAACTTCAGATTCAGATTTAAACTGTGTAGTAAAAAATGTGTGATTTTTAGAGTGCTCTATTACTATGATCACAGAACTATATATATGCATTTATACATAGGTTATATCCACATAACAAAGTTTTTGAATTTATATTGGTGTTGTATAAGTTTCATACATGTATATGTGTCTCATATAAATGCATATGCATGTGTGGCAGTGTGTGTATAATTATATAAGTATATATATATATTTTTAATTTTATATATATATAAATATGCATGGTTATTTTGTTCCCCATTCTAAAATGGAGACTTTATGGGTCCTCAGTTAGTTAACAGACAGGAAGTCAAATGATAGTCATCAGAAAAATTAAATTACATGTGAGAAGAATGATTTGTTTGATTTTAAAAGATGTTGCTTGTCAGTTTTGAGAGTTTAAATGGTCTGTTTATAATTTGCTTTTAAGTAGGGAAAGTCTGTTAAAATATCTGGTAAGGATATAATTGAACTTCCATCTCTAACATCATCAATCCGTGAAGTACTTGGAAGGACTATATTGGCTGACCTCAGACTATACAACAATTACAGTTACTAAGTTCAGTGTTTCACCCCTCATTGTAAGATTTCATTAACAGTGTTATTGTGGTGCAATTGCTGGGGAGTAAAAAATACGTGAAATTTAAAAGGGATTGAATTTTTTTCAGATGGCATTTTGGATTTCTATGCTATAAATTAAATTGTATTTTGTTTATAAGTAAATATTTACGGTCTAAATATTGTCCTGTCACAATTCAGATTCTACTAACTTTGCTCAAGCCAAATAGTACTTTACAAGTAACAAGTGGACTCTTTCATTGGTACAGAGATCACAGGTTCTTGCATAACTTGTAAAGGATGACTGGTGATGAAAGGTCCCTGTATCTTCCTAATCTTCCTCTGCAATCTGTCTTTTCCATTGAATTATTTCCCCATTGCTGTGGAAAATATCATAATCCTGGCTTTATGTAGGCCTGTCATCTAGACACCAGGTAGAGACTTTCAAGTCCAGCTTGTGTCCAGGCCTTGCAGACCTTTTCCTCCTAAAACTTTCCCAAATAGTCTACTTATCTTGTATTTAAATGACTGAAAGATGGTTTTTATTCATTGTCCCTCACAGCAGCACACTTTACTGATTTTTCCAGAATGCTGTTGCATAGATATTTTTGCTGACCCATTGGTGTGAGCATGACCCCTCTCCTCAGCTTCCTAAAATTCCCACACTTTTATTACATCAGAAGTTATTTGCCTTTGTTTTCAAGGTTTTTACAAACTTTCTTCACCTTGAGCCTTACCTCTTCTTCCAGCTTGAGATCCTGAGAGGCTGACTCTTGTGTCTGTGTAAACCACGGTAATATCCTCTGTCACTCACTTCTCTGGTTTTCAGACCATGTCTTTCTGCTTTATCCCACAGTGCTCTTCATGTTTTAAAAGAGCTTGCGCAGGTGTCACATAACCTTCCTCTCATGCCTGCATAGAATTTACTGCGGCTGAGAGGTTTGCAGAAACTGTTGATGACAGAGATGCTTCAGAGTGCTCAGCCCTACTGCTTACCCTGTTGAACGCTATTGTTTAATAGCTGCTTTGTCTTCCCTTGTCAGTATCCTTGAGTTTCTTCTCTTAAACAAGAAGTGTGCACTGTCTTTCTCTTTTGTCTACAGCACCCAGCACAGAGATCCTTAATGTTTAACTGGAATTCATGGGGTCTGTGGTAGTAGAAATAATAAATGAATTTTTTAAAAATAGTTTCTTGAAAGTGACAGAAAATTAAGTCCTGACATATGTAGAGCAAACCACAGTTTGATGAAGTGCATTGTGAATTGCACAGCTACTGAATTTACTTGTGCACCCTGAGCTGCTTCATTCTTTTCAAAGTTGTTCCCAAAGATAACTGGGCAGATGCTGGTTTTTGAACTACAAATAAAAAGTGTCTTTTATGTGCCTGGTTTTCCCAGTTCATTATAAGAGCCTTACAATGGTCTACTCATCAAATTCACGTGTCACAAATTAATTTGGTTGTTAGTTAAAATAAGAATCTTATGAATTTACCTCCTGTAATAGTATGTCAGTTTATTCTTTTAAACATTCTGGACCACCTCATGCATCCCTGCCACTCTAGAAGCTAATGGTTAGAAGTGACAGTCTTAAATTATATAGTATTATCATGTTTCTATAATTGGGTTTATTATACAAATATGCATCATCCTAAAAGCTATAAAATTTTCCTATTAAATTGTACTACTGAGTAAACAAACTGAAGTGTTTCTTATCCCATTGCATTTTTTCTTTACCTTGTCTATTTTTGTGTTTATTATAGGGGCCTTTGAATGGTGTATGGTCATGTATATTGCAGGAATAGTTATATAAAAAAGTTAAGCCTGTCACCTCACACCTTGCTTTCCTTCCTAGCCCTTCCTTCAGCTTTAACACTTCTGAAATTATGATTCTTTTTCATTGCCAGTGTTTAGGTCTGGTCCTCAACATGTGCTCATTGCCTCCTCATTCTGCATACCTGAAAGTGACCTTCATGGCATCTCTATTACCCCTGCACCATTACAGTAAATGTGTCTTACCCAGAGTTGAACTGTACCTGCACTCCCAAGAAGTGAGACTGGATGAACTGCAGATAAATGAGGACTACTACACCACCAGATGGGTGAATTAGTCCTTCAGTGCACTGGGTTGTAGCTAGTATTTTCAAAATCTGTTTTTCTTTTGAGGTCCAACAGGTTACAGTGATTGTATAACTTTTAACTAACTGTGCTGTGGCAGTCTGAAATAGCAAAAGAAAAAAAGGAGTGAGATAATGACACAGGCTCTCTACAAGGTTTGTAGAGAGAAGCAAAATAGCTTTTACTGTAGCTGTAGCTGGGAATATAAACAAGCTTTCAGACATCATCTGAAAGAGAAGCAGCAAACTGCAAGCTAGTAATGAAAGGATGAGTTCCAAAGCACTTTGGCTTTATCAGTGGGTTCAGAACACATTATATATTTGGAATGAATCTTTATCCTTTGTATCTGTCATTAGACTGTCTCAGAACCCTGCTTGAAACCCTGTGTGGAAACAGCACTGTTAGGCAGGAAGCAATGTTTTCTGCTGCAATTTCTTCACTCATCTACAATGGCGTTTAGTAGCTGCTGTGCTGAACAGGATTCATCTTCTTCTCATTACCCCTCATCAGATCTGGTTTGTATTCTCAGTGCCTCTCACTCCATCACAGCTAGGGGTAGATAAGGAAAGTTAAGACAACATGAAAGAAATGGTGAAGGCAGTTGCCTAATCCAACAATTTCTCAGCCCACAATGGTATAAGTAGTACAAATAACAGAGGCCTTTTCAGGCAAGAAGAGAAATGAGAAGAGGAAGGATAAGACTTGAATCAGGAAGGGACACTCTTTAAGGAAAGTTGGGAAGAAAACAGAATAGGCAAAAAGGGACTGGAAGAAAAAATAATTTCATTGGAGAGAAGAAGAGGTTAGAAGAGAAAATCACACCAGTAAAGGATCTTGAGACGACTCAAACTGAAGTGGGAGAGAATTTAACTGAAGGAAAAAAATCTGGATCAAAGAGCAAAAGGAAAATATCTTCCTTTTTGTATTTTTTCTCTAATATTTAAAAAGAAAAATATCTTGTTTCTATTGGATATTTATGTCCTATATTTCTTTCTGATAGCAGCAAAAATAACATCACTGGTCTGGACAGGCTTTCAGCTGTTATTGATGTTTCAAACTAAATATCTACACTGTAAACTTGATAATACCTGTTAATTTTAGTGGTACACATTTGGAAGTTCAGTGGATTTTGTCTGTTTTAAAGTACATGGTAAATTACGTTTGTGTGTCCCATGTTGCTGAACACACAGTATGCATGCTTTAGAACTAATCTGAGTGTAAACTGTGTTCATTGTTGGGGGAATATGGACATCATTGAGATGTAGCCCAGGCTGCTATATATTTGGAAGTTCAGGCAGAGTGTCAGTGCCTTTTTTTGTTTTCTTCCTGGACTGAATTTCCAAAGTTAATTTATCTGAGGAAACCTGTAGATATATGTCCACGTAGAAACCTGGCAGGGGTGTATACTTAGTCATACATGTAGGGATCTGGAATTACAAAGCAAATTGTAATTGAAGGATAAAACTCAGTCTATAGCATTCATCCGCATTATAGCATTTACATATATTTGAGAGAGAATTTTTGATACTGCATTTAACATGGAAACTATTGATACAAGAAAAGAAAACTGTGACATAAAAATATTGTGACCTAACACATCTCTCTTTCGCTTTGCTCCTCCCCTGCCTCCTATAAAATCTTCCCTGTATTCAGCTTAAATCTAGAATATGGGAAATGTTTCAAGATAACTGGATTGTTGTGCTGAAGTGGAGCTGTAATTTTGCAGTGCACATCTGAGGATGATCTGAGGGTTTCTTTAATGTTTGTTTCACATATCTTTTGTGATTTTTTTTCAAGGCATTTAAATAGAAAGATAGCTTTCCATGACACTGTGCTGTTCTTGCCACGTGCAGCAATATACTCTCAGCTCAGGAGCAGCCATATAAGATTTTGTGGCTGAAAAAAAAGAGCAGTATTTAACATTTTACTTCAACCTAGTACCAATTATGTGGCTCTTTATTAAATTCCCCACATAAATTTTTCACTGTGTAAAACCTATAGTTTCAGAAGATGTGGCCTGATTTTTTGCTTTCTGTTTGACTAAGCATACTAGATTATGGCAAGAAATCATGTCAAAGAGTTGAACATAATGATACAGAAACAGTCTGGTGCAAAATGGTCTTCTTGATAGAACACTCGTAAAATACAGGATTTGCATATCAGGAGCTCTCCTTGTTTTGTGCACTTGAATATTTTGCATGTCTTTATCCATTCACTGCTGCAAATGTGGATGCAAATTTTTTTACTTGCATGCATGTAACAGGGCAATTTCCTTCTTATTCCCATTTGGTATGAACTAAGATGACATTTATTTCCATATAACCTTGTGTACCCTTCTCTTTGTGTTGTAGCAAGTGAAAACTGTAGTGAGGAAAAACATCCATCAGAAGATACCACTTATTTTCTTTGTGTCTCTAATCCGCTATGTACCTACAAAGTCTGTGAATTCTTTTGCTGTAAAGGAAAACAGTATGATGTCGACAGCTCAATCCCCCAACAATGACAATCAATAAGGCTCCAGGCTGAAAAAAATCTATCTGGGGTTTTGATTTCATTTCTACTCCCACCCATCAGTTTCCAAATAACCCATTTTTTTACCTGTTTAATATTTCTTTCTCTGATGCCTAGAAAATTTCTCTTATACTTTAAGGTTCTACCGTGCTCTATGACAAGACCTTTCTAACAAGACCCTCAGGAAAAATGCCACAAAGATGAAATTGCGGAGTCTCAATTGCTGCTCTTCACAAGTTTTCTGGCATAAATGACTGTCATGGGGAAAACAGTGATTTAACAGAATTAAAATTGTAAATATTAACTGAATTGAAATCTACTTCCTTAAGAGACAACTTACTTCTCTGAACTCCCATTTCCCCATAACCTGACCACCAGGTGCATACATGATAGTCATTTCCAAGTCCCACTGACAGCAATTTTTCTTCCTTTCAGATCCCATTAGGGAACTAGAAATCTCAGAGCTTCTGAGCATTACGTTTACCACTTGACTAATTTTATCAGTTGAATGCCTGGGGATTTCAAGGCTTCACTGGTTAAACAGAGGACTTGACCAACTCTTATTGCTAGCTCAAGAGGTTACTGAATCAGCCTGAATGCCCATGAACTCATTTTTATTTCAAAATTTCCTGGTTTTTTATGAAATTCTTTCCAATGGAAAGTACTGCTTCTCATCAAAGATTACAATTTCAACCTCACATCTCAAGAATTTGAACCCACATTTTTCCATAGAAAAGAATTTCCACCTTTTCACTTACCAAGAATTTTCCTTTCTGTATAATAGTAGCAAACTAGCAGCCTAATTCTTAATTCATGTGTGACTCTCCTTTAATTTTTTTACTCCTGTCCAGATTTATCTCAGGTACTATTTCTTTGGTTAACAATTTAATCCTTTGCTCTGTCTTTGCACTTTTACTACCTCAGGTATGTTCTATTGTGAATCACTCTTCTTTTAGTAGGAGGGAAGTTCCTTCAACAGCTTTTACCATTTTGAAATATATTTGTGGTTTTAAATTTCAGAACACCGCTATCTTTCATTCAGATTTTGATAGGACCCAAGTGTAGGTGCAGGATTCTCAGTTTTTTACCTAGAAGGGCTTTCCTTTTATGGGGTTATATGATGGTCTGAGCTAGATATCTCTCATTGCACTCTCATTTTGACTTGCTGACATCCTCTGCCATGACCCAAGCGAAATTCCAGTGTAAACTAGGACAGAGAACTGGATTTATCTTGGTGACATTGAGCCTTAGCTGCTAAACAAGCAGCATTTGTTGAGTCTGGCACGATCCCGCACTGCTCCGCTGCCTGTCTGACTTCTGAGAAAGCTCTGACATTGTCACACGCATTGGCTGCAGTTTTGTGCAGCAGCACTAATTTCTCAGAAGAGTTTGTCTGCATTTATCAGCAGAACATTGAGAAGACAGTGACCTAGGAATAGTGATGCTCAAAATCTTTGTAAACCTTGACTTGCTTAAGCTTCTGCGTTATTTCCATTAAATATGAATTTGTTTTAAAAAATGACCACTGGCTTTGCCAGTGAGTACTTGACTATTAAATATTCAGCAGTCTGACATGACTTCTCTATGTTTGCTATAGCTTAAATTGTTATGTCACTTTATGACAACTCTTGAAGAACTCTTATCCCATATCTATACATGCAAACTGAATGGGAAGAAGAATATAGTAACTTTTATATATTCAGCTGATATGAGACTCAAGCAATGTGGTGACTCTACAGCATGTCCTTGAGAATCAACTCCACATTATTTCTTTATTGTTTGATGAAATGCTTGTCCTCTTAGTTTTATCCCAGTTCTAGCTATACCTCTGTGCTGAATTCCTCACTGCTTAGTGTTTAATTCTTAAGTACTGAGCATGCCCTGTCCTTGGTAAGTACTTCATCTAGCTACATGCTCACGATTATGATCGTATTCTTTCTTCCACCTTTTCCCACACAGATGTCAGGGCACTGCACAGGCCAGGGACTCCATGAGGGCCGTGAGTGGGGAACCTCAGGGCAGCAGGGCAGGAGGCCACAGTCAGGGCACATCCCGATGCCCCAGCCAGGGGCAAGGCAGCCAGGGGGCAACTGGAGCAGCCCCAGTCCAGGGCACCAGGCACCTCCCTGGGGACGGGGCTGGGGCAGGACTTGGCAGGACTGTGGGCCCATGGGTGGGGGTCAGGATCAGGCCTGGTGAGGGGAACCAGGGTCATATGCAGCCCTGGGATGGTCAGGCCAGGCCATGGCAATGTTAGTGCCCACAGGGCCATGACAACTAATTTGTTGTTGAGTCCTGCCCTTTCATTTGCCCATATCTTTGTGGTAACACAGCTGATCCTGAAGGAATAGCACAGGCCAACTTTGGTCACTTTATGTCATAATGGCTTAATGTCTTTTCATATTCTTCACAAAAAAGTGGCAGGTCTGTTTCACACAGGTGGAAAATAGTGAGATTTAATGCTGAATTTGAAACTAATTGGGATCTTTTGATCTTTTGGGGTATTATATTTTCAGTTTTCTTTTAAATACATTTTGGGTTATTCTTCTCCAGACATTAGGTTTTGACAACACCCATTTTTCCCTCCCTTCATCCTTTCTCTCAAATTTAATTTCTTAATGAAATTTATTCAGGAGAGCTTGAGAATACGCAGAAAGTACAATACAGAAATTATAGTTAGTTTGAGATACGCTGTCCTTGCTAGTTGATAACACTGAAATACTAGTCTGGGAAAAGTTGGTGGAGAAAGATATTTAAAGTAACACCAATTATACTGAAAGTTGACTAGTATAGACAAGTTATGTATCACATCCAGCTCAGCTGAAAGCAAATGCAGAAATACACAGACTATATAGTGTGGCAGTATATTTCTTAGGCTTGAATTCTCTGAGCATAGTAGAAGAACCTTGAAAGCTGGAGCAGAGAACTAGGCTAAAAGATTGTGTTTCTGCTCCCTGTCTTCAAACTTTGACCACAGAGAAGTCACCTAGCCAGTTCAGGTTTCCACCACTCTGTTAAAGTTTTCTCATCTTTGTAAGACATGGTAAAATGTTTGTAAAGGATGTAAATCATTCCTACATCCCCAGTTGAAAGATGAAAAAAAATGCAAGGTGTTAGTGATATCTTATCCAAGTACAAGCCAAAATATGCACAAATGTGCAGCAAGAAAGCTTTGAACAGTGGCCATCTTAAAACATGTGCAGGAAGGAAGCTGCTTAACAAGGCATTGAGAGATTAAGGTGATGAACGAAGCATAAAGCTGCAGATGACTCAAAATTGTATCCTTACAAAATCTGTGTTGCATAAGCAAGATGATTTACATGTGAGAAGAAGAAAAGTTGCATTGTTTTACAATTACAGGTTTTAGAATATAATTTATAAAATGCAATTTTTGTGTAGGCTCAAGCCAGATTGCATCTATGCAAGGTAATCTACCATCTGGTACTGCACCCCTTCCTTATTATGTAGTCATGATTCCCAATGGGTTAATACCCCATAGAAATAATAAAATACCTCTTTACCTATATGATTAAAATTATTTCTCTATCTGCCTGGCTTTCAGTGAGATTCCATACTGTCTGCTTATCAGCTGTTTGATGAATTTTCAGAAGGCATATATTAAAGCTGTCATAATCATTTAAGAAAACTTGTATGTTTCAAACCTATGGCCTGATGTCCTAAAATTTTAAGGAGTATGCTTTTGATGCTTGTTGGCTAAAAGTGAGAAAAGTCTTGTTCGGAGATCTAGGTGGAGACAAACTCAAAGGGGCAGGAGGTTCTGCCAATGTTTCCTGGCAACTGAAAGCAAAAGAAAGGAAAGGCCTGTCTTTACACGCTCTTCAATTAATGTGGTAATGTGGACCTTTTCTTAAAATTCAGTCTAAGTTAGGGTTAAATGCTGCGGTATCTAACAGTGAATTCTTTTGGACAGCTGGGTGAGGACGCCTGGACAAGCAAAAGGAAAGGCCCTAATAGAAGGGCTCTTTTCATTGTTGATTTAGGAATGAAGACTGCTTTGGGGTGCTGCATGCCAATAATTTTTCCATTAACACCACATATATGGTTTGGACAGTGATAAGTAGCAAGGAACTGTCATAGATAAAGTTATAAGGCTGTGAGCGGAAACTAGTAAAGCTGAAACAGTGGAGAGTGGCAGTCTCCCCCAGGAAATGCTCTCATCTAGGTTCACATTGATCAGACATACTCTGAAGTCAAAGTTTAATTCCATAATTTGCATGCAATTCAGATGATCAGACCTTCTTGTCCGTATTTTGGTCTCCCCTCAGGCTGAGAGAGATATCCAACATCTTCAAGTCTAGAAGACACTGCAAAAAACACTCAGAGATACCAGCTGAGATGCAATGCTAGTAACAGGCACCTCTCAGCTGAATCCATTTGTTGGCTATGTTAGTATGCATCCTTTAGTCTGGGGGAAAAGAAAGCGTGTTACAGAAAACATTTATGGTTTAAATACTTACACCATTGCTGGCTTGTAAACACTGCTTCACACCTACTTCAATGCAACTGAAACTAAATCACTTCCCTCCCTCACCGTTCTCTCCCCTCAACAGAGATGTAGCAAATCACAGAAAATTTCTGAGTTATTCTAGGGTCCATGGTTTGAAAAGTATCTCATGCTTCCACTTGTTGTTTGTTGGGGGACCTGTCTAGCCAAATGTAACCTGAGAGACTCCAGAGGAAATCGAAATCCTAGAAACACAGAAGCTCAGGTAAATAACAGTGTTGAGCAGACATCCATCTGTTTTAGGGACAGAAACTCTGAAAACAGGCCTGGTTAAAGGAAATGGTAGATCATAACCTGGCAGCTCTACTTTGCCATTTTTTAAGCTAAAACTGTTTGAGGAAAATCACAACTTCAGGGAATTGTGTTTGTTGTTTGAAGGCTCAATTTTGAAAGCTAGTTAGTGTTTGTCAACAAAATGAGACCACAATGCCATAGAAATAGTCCTGTGACTTTAAAGACCATTTTCTCAACCATATCTTTGACTTTCTGTAAGCTGTTTAGCCCCATATTTTCACTTGCAAGGGCCAGTTAGAATATCTAATCCATTTTTTTCCCTGATAGAATAAATATTTATTGATATAACCCTTTATTTCTAACTTCAAAATATTTCTAATGAGATTTTTAATATCTGACTCTCATGACACAAATGTTAATGTGTGTATCAAATTACCCAAGTATGAAAACAATGTGCTAAACAAAAGCAAGCAATTTTTTCCTTTTCTGTTCCTAAAAGAAGATTGTAAAGCAGTGCTGCAGGGCTATACAGATGCCCAAAACAACTTCCAGGACCTTTATACTAAAGTACCTTTACTGTGCAGGAAGAATTCAGATCCTTTGTATTTTAGATAAATTAAGGAATGTAAGCTTTTCTATATTAAATTAATCCAAGTCTTTACAAGTATTAATAGCAAGATGTTAATGCTTCACTTTCAAGGGTATTTTGGAATATATTATTGTGGGGATCTGGATGGAAAAAAAACAGCCAGAGAGTATCAGGTACTTTTTAATTATTATTATTTTTTCCCCCTTCCAAATATTAGCTAGGTCTGAACTGCAATCTGGAAATCAGTAGTGATGTCTAAACAAGTAAGGAAAGAGGTGGGAGAGCTGATGGGGGTGCAGTAATCTCTCCTTCTTCTGTGTTCTCCTGTAGGAGTTTAACCCAGGTCAAAAAGCACAGCATCAGTTAAATCCACATTTATTGCTATGATTGTCCCCAGACAAATTCCTAGGGCTAGTACGCTTGCAGTAGCAGGCTAATTTATTCTACCTGAACAAGTGCTTTTTCTCACCAGAAGGATGCCCTCTTTGCACGCAGGCATGTCAAAATAGCTTCCTTTTTCTACATGATAAACTCTGTTCTACATCTGTCCTGCTGTTTTCAGACATCCGTAGGGCATTTAAACTGTGTAGTGATGAAACAAATCTAGGCAGTTGGGGAATCACTCACAGACAATTTCAGTGAAGGTAAGGAACATGTGGATGGATGTTTTTTCTTAACTGTACCAGTACACGCAAACTAAGACATTTCTGGGTGGACAGAGACAATGTTTCTGTAAATTACTCATTGATACAAACTCTTACTGGGTTGTGAATACCCACAAAAAAGCACTAATACCCATCAGTGGCTTCCATTTCATAAGGTTTTATCTGTCAACCTTTTTATAAAGGCATTCCTATGTTTTCTCACCTCATCAATAGAAAATATCAGACTTTTCTGACTGAACTCTGAACTGTGATTGAAAATTAAAACTAAGATTTACCTAATTGATGTATTGTATCACAGTGAAAAATATCTTATTGATGCATTGTAGCATAGCATCCAAACCTGAATATTGCATGTATTAATTTGTTCCATCAGGAAAAAAAAAGCAAAAAAATAAACATCCTTACACTTTGTATAAATAGCATATACCTCATGCAAAAAAACCCTGTTTAGTCAAAAAACAATTACACACAGATAAACAGCTTTGCCAGAAAATATCAATCAGTCCATTTGTCCATCATTTATGCTGAATGTTAATTGGACATATCTGCAAAAAATACTGTATCCCAATTTGGCATCTTTACTAATAACATTACGTAGCTCTGAAGCTCAGTGATCCTTAGTACTCAGGCCTCAGTTTTCCCCATGGCAATGAGTTTTGACCTCCAATGATTAATATGGACTCTGAGTGTTAAGTAATGACAAACCACTAGTAACGTATCTTGTATTTGATGTGCTGCCCATTCCTTTCTTAAAATTCAAATGCTTTCTCATACTTGAATGTAGCCACCTATACTCAACTAATAAAATCATTCTAAATATAATGTTAATATCAAGCAATTCTGGAAGGAAAAAAAATCCTACCACTTCAGGGAAAGCAAAAATGCTTACTTGAACACCAGTTAAGATTCAGAAAACTTATACATATATGTTACGAATTTTACATTTCTATGTGAAACACAAGTTAGGAAATGGTGGAACAAGGTTTCTTGTTCAATTTTTTTTCCAGAACCTTCTTCTGCATACATATTGTAGTTCTTTATCACATAATCACATAGTAATCTTTCACAGGAGTCATGCCTCATTCAGGAAGAATGGACCTTTGGTGTGGAATGAATCATAACTTAATAATTGCTAAGGTTATTAGACAAAGGACTGTTGCTTTGTTTGTCAGAAAACCGGGACATGTGTAATCCACAAAGCAGCAAGTTTTGTGGTTATAATAGTATTCTGGGATCTGGATGCTAAACTCCAGCATTTTCTCAAGTAACTGAAGGGTGTTTCTTATTTTCCTGCAACTCAGCCTCTGAAATACAAGAAATCCATTGATAGAGCCTTATAAAAGACAAACCGATTGATTCTATGGAATATTCCTTTGAATGAATATACAATGGATAAGCCCAGGTGGAAGTTAATAGTTCTATATTTAGTGCAGAAGCTTGAATGGTGAGCTGCAAATAAAACATGGAAATACACCCTGGCTGAGGATAGAAACCATTTTTGCTCATTCAGTGTCACTATTCATTGTGTGCCCTGAATGAAACAGGAGTCCTGTGGAAAGAGCAATATGCAGTCAGAAACTTGAAATCTGTGTTAGTAAACAGAGGAGGAATTAAAGTTGACCAGATCATCTGACTGAAGTTGACTCACATCCACCCACCATGCTTTACAGGGAAAGCAAACATATGCTTGTTTGAACTCAATATATATATATATAAATATCTTCGACTTTCTCTTATATAATTGACTCCACAATCTGCCAACCCACATAGTAAAGTTTTTTGCCCCTTTAGCAGGTGTAATCAATGGAGCAAAGAAGATTCTCTTCATGGAAGATCAAAGTTTATCTTCAGAATTCTGAATGATCTCAATATCCTCTCAAATGGTATGAAACATTATGCCGTGTTTTACAGACCCCTTACACATGAGTTTCATTCATTTCAAAATCACACTTGGGTAGTTTTTTGCAGACATATGATATTGACAAATATGACAGGATGTCCTCTTTTGCTTCTTTCAACAGATGGATACCGCTTTTAACAGAAATTCTTAATTCCTAAATGCATGCATTTGCAAATTTACTGTCAGATTTCTTTCAATCTCTATTCCTTTAGTCTGGAAGAATCTTCTTTCCTCCTTACGAGATCTCTATTTTCTTTCATATTATGTTAGTCCTGTAGTACTTCCTACTCCTTTGTGTACAGGTCATTCCTAAAGACCAGTAAATAGATTATTTCATACTATGCATTTCTAAAGCAAAACCTCATCTTGTCTAGAGGAACTAATTTTCTATATGGACCTATGCAAAACATCTTCATGAAATCAAAATATATCACATCTATTTCAATTTCTGATCTAGGAAAAAATCCAATAATTTTATACAGAAAAATATTGGATAAGTCTTGCACAATCTATCTTCTGTAAATTCAGATTTTATCTTATCCTTTAGCTTTCTTATGCTGGAGAAAAATAATAATAATAAAAAAAAAAAAACCCACAATAAAGAGCAAACCCAACATCTTCACTATTTTAAACTATTTTTTCTACTAACATTCCTAATGCAATTTTGTCACTTTCTCCTTCTACTGTATTACGTGAAGTCAATAATTGCTTTCAGAAGCATATCTTTTGTATTTATCCTTCCATTTACACCTGATTTTCTTTTCTAAATTTAAAATCTATCATTTGCCTATATATACTGTGTGCAGCACGTATAATTTTATTTCCTTGGAAGCAACCTTGACAAAAAGGAAACAACAGAAAAAGACCCCATAGGCATGGTTCAAGTGGATTCTATGATTGGCTTTTTTCTGACTCTAATGTTGGCTTGATTTCATCAACTGTAATGTTTTGGTTGCAGTTGTCTAAGGGTCAGTTTGCTGTAGGGCTGTCCTGTCCTTTTAGATGTCATTTAATTTTCAGTTGTATAAAAATGTTCTGCTTCCTACATGCTGTTCTACAAATGCCTTATGACATCCATCCTTAATGTCTTTTTATGGTAAAGCAATGCCTGGCTCCCCTATGTCTTTATTTATTACACTGTAAAACATATGCAGTACGTTCTATCCTCTACATGTGTTTTGCATATTAATAAATACAGATTAGTTCATTTCATATTTCTGTGCAAGTCAGAATTTAGGTCTTATTGTGTCATTGATATTCCGATAAATATACTTGTATATGCAGTCATGGCACCTTCCTTCACCCTCTTTTCACTTATTCCAACAATTCACAGTACTTGTTTTCTTGTTTAAACATATATTTGTAAGATACAGCCATTATAATACATTGCCATACTTAATCACTCTCTATTGCTTTTACACATCATACATAAGCTGTGGTGGCAATGCTTTACTGCAAAAATGCTGTATGGATAGGCCCATAGGCTGGGGATGCTACAATATAAAAATCCATTTTGAAAAAAAATCTGTAAAGTAGAATGTCAATTTCTTTTCTTCATGTAAAAAAAACACTATGTAGAAGACCAAACTTGTATCTTTGCTGTCATTTTGAGAAATAAAACTGCACCAGCCTTTTAAAATAGCTTTAAAGTAGCTGTGTAAATTATGAAATAATTTCATGGAGAGGATTTATTTTCCTCTCCGCTGGTAAAAAATGGTAGAGAAGAAAGCTCAGTTATACTATTTGAAAGTTTTTTTCATTTACTGAAAGACACTAGAAAAAATACACTTTGTCTCTTTGTAAAATCCTGAATTGTACTGAATCAACTTGAAGAGGTTTTTGCAATGAAGTATTAAACACAGACCGGTTAACTGATTCTGTCTTATAATTTTATTGGAAAAGCTGGATCACTCGGTGTCACTGTGAGTCAAGGCTCATATTGCTGCAGTGGCTCAAGACACTACAAACCTGCAGAATTTTGTTGCCATCTCTTCAGAGCTCACTTGCAGTAAAATGGGCATGAAGCATGCAGTTGTTCAGCAGTTTCAGTGCAATTTTCAGCAGTTTAGGTTAGATTTTTCCCAGCAGCGAGTTGAGCCAAGCGGTTGGATACTGCTGTTGTTGAAAAATGTTTGCATACTTAATTCTGCCAATATACATGCATGGGATCACATAATGGCAGCTGAATCTCTGCAATTGCATGCAGGTACTGTACTTTTAGCTTATGCCATATCTAAAGTAACAGTACCTTGATTTAGATCTCTTTTAATGAGATTTCAGTAATTTTAAGAGGGGCTCTGTGGGGCTCACATTATTACCAGAGATCAGCCAATGGGCAACAATTTGCTGAGCCACTGCAACTTGATTGGAGGGTGTGTGTATGTAAGCTCTCTTTCCCTATCTGAAAAACAGAGATAACGTTTCCTCTCAGTTCTCATGAGGACACCGTGAGGATTAAAGTTTGCACAGTGCTTCAAAATGTAAACTACTACATAAAATGAATCAAGCACTAAAATGATGCCACCCTTTGGAAAAGATAAGTGAACATGTTCAGCCTGCCAGAGAAAGCAAAGCAGTCATGCATAACATGAATATTTCCTCTCCAAGATGTGAAAGTGTGGTATGGATCTCTAAATACTAGAAAACTGAAAAAGGGTCAATCTCTAAAGCATGAGAAAATAAAGAAGAAACATATTACAGTGATATCTTTTGTCTAATTATGTTTATGTGCCTTTAATGTGCTGGCTGGTGTGTGCACATGTATGCAGTTGTATAGAATTTCTTATGAATATGTTGTGGATAAATTACCTGACAGACAGTCTGATATTGCTGTGGAAGTGAACTTAACTCCACAGTCATTCTGTGGACAGCAAGGTTTATTTGTCATTTATCAAAGCTTAATATATGCAGTCTGTCTCACCAAGAGCAACAGCAAGGAAAGAGGAGTGAGGAAAAAGGGAAGAGTGTATCATCAGACCACAGTTTATGCTTTTGAAAGTGTCCCAGCTTTACTCTTCTTGCTCTGTTGAGAAAAAAAATATTGATCAAAGGACTGGAAGTGCGACACCCTTTGAGAGGTGCCTGGCAAGAGCTACATGATGACTTAGCTTTTGTGCTGCTCAAGCAGAAGCCTGTTCTGTGCACTATCTGGACTCTCATTATCGTTCATCTGTCAAACCTGCTGCTGTGAAAAGAGCCCGGGTGGAGGTCAACTTTTAAAGCAGCAGCAGCAGAAGCAGAGAAATGTGCTCTGCTCTTTGGTGAGTTAGTTGTCAGTTGTCTTTCTCTAATGCTCTTAATCCACCCTCCAGGACTAAATCAGTGCTGAATGTTGTTTCCTTCCTTTGTGATCTGACCTGTCCACAAGAGGGGCTAAAAGGAACTTTTTATTCCCAGCAACTCCACGAATTTGTTGGAATCTTGCAACTGAAGTTGTTGTATCTGATTCTTCAATGGAAGTTATTAGTCCTTTTGGAAAATCAGAAGAGTCAGGTTGCACAGCAACTTTCTTTTCTCAAGATCCAAGCAAAAACAAAGATCTGACAAAGACGTATCTGGTACTTGTCACAATCTGCTGAGGTAGTTTCATATGCTGACATTCAACTCATATTGTCAAATTACAGTAAGAAATGGCTCAGTATATCAGCTAATCGGTTCCCATGTGTAAAGTTAAAATATTTTCTTTTCCACAGAGCTTATGCCACTATCTCCTGATCAAAATGGTGCTCTGTCCCAGTGCAGGACACGTAGGAGTAAATCTGCTTTAAGATAACAAGTGTCACCTACATTTGGCATTAAAACTGTTCTTGCCCTCTCAGTGAGATCCACAAGGGTCAATAAATATCTATTTGAAGCCTCCTAAAAATTCTAATCCAAAGACTGAAATATCACCAGTAGTCTTGATTTTTTCATAATCAGTCTTTATAGGTTTGGAGGGTTTTGTGTTTGGTTTAGTTTTCCCTGTAAAAATTTTAAATTTCAATATCCATGGGAGACTCCTTTTACATAATATAGTCAGACTGAGAATTTCTTTTAAAACTTGTATTATGGTTTGTGGGAAAGATGTACAATACCTATTGACAACTGGGTACTTTTGCTGAAAAAAAACCCCAACCAACTTATCACTTGAAAACTGAAAAACACTTTAAATTTTTAGAGAAACCCAGAATAAGTTTGATTCTCAAATGCTCCCTCAGGACATCGTGAAATAAATGGAGAGCTCCCTGTCAATACTATCTGTTACAGCACGCCTGTTGCCAGGCTTCTCTAATCCTTTTTGTCTGAAAGTTTAGTCATAGATGTAATGCTGATCCAGTGAAACAAAATTACCTATCAAGTTTCTTTTGGTTTCACTAAATTGTTGAAGACAATGTTGTGTAAATAAAATAAGGCTCTGATTTTATCAGGGGCCTTGATTTGTCCCAGGCTGAGGGTTCAGCTTAGACTGAAGATTTGGCCTACATGAGTTACACTTGCCCTCCACAGATTAAATAGAAAGACTAAATGGTCATAATGGTGTTTGTTGGCAGGCTTGTTAGTAAGACACCTATACTGTGAACCAAGCAAAGCTACATGCAGATGCTTCCTTCGCCCATGACACAATATTATGAGATGGCATGTGAGAACAACTCCACCTTTATTTTTCACTGGGGCTGACTATACTTTATGATCAAGTGTGTCCTATTTCTAACTTCTGAAAAGGTCCAGGAATCATTATCTCTCTCATTTTCTCACACTACTTAGTAGCCCCCGATTGTTAGCTGAAATTTCAGTATCGTGTTTCTCTAAAATTAACAGATAAAGTGAAACAAAGTTTTAAAGAAATGTTGCTGCTTCTAACAGTGCCAATTGCTGAAACCAGACTTAAGGTTTACTTGAAAAATTTATCCTACTATAAAATGTCTACTTCTAATTTTCTTTTTCTCCTTTTTAACCAAAATAGGGGAAATCTTCATGTCTCATTTGGGCTAACAGTTAAGGAAACATACAATAAGGAAAAGAAAAAAAAAAAAAAAAAGAAAAACAGAACTAGCACTGAGTGCTAAGAAAGGCAATTCCTGCTGCACTTGCTAGTTTGATGAATGTGAGGAAAAACCCAGAGATTTTGGTGTGAAAAAATAAACGAGCCTTGATATTCTGCAGCTTGACCTCAGTTCCAGACCTCCATACAAGCACTTTTTATGTCTCTACACAGAGAGGAACCATAGTAGGCTTTGCATGAACAGCCTTAATGCCTTTTGGAGGTAACATTTAGCCTGTTCCACTTCTTTTAGTCATTAATAATGATCACAACCTGGCAGAAGGCATAGGTGCTATTCCAATTTGGGTTGGGAAGTGGGGCTCCCCATCCACTGGGGAATACTGCTTCAGGTCCCCGGCACCATCACGTACCCCTGAAGGCATCTGTGAGGGGCTGGCACTAGGCAGGGGCTAGGGCTGTACCGCTGTTAGGGCTCATAATTGGTGGCTGAAGTAAAACCTTTTTTATTTAAAAATTGTTGTCAAAACCCAGATTCCTTCACACTAACACATTTCACAAAGTTATCCTGATACCAACTAAAGTTTATCTGAAAAGATTTCTTGGACCCAGGATAGATTTTGTGAGCAAAGGTCCTCAGGAAAATAGCCCCAAAGGAAGTTGTTGCTAAGTATTTTCACTTAGGACATAGAAAATAAGGCATTAAGTCCCTTCATCCCCAGGCATGGATTAGAATTGAAAATTTCCATGCATGCTATGAGTATCAGCTCGTCTGAAATTGGCCATCTCTCCTTTTTCTTCCCCAAAACTCTTGAAAGCCTGTTTTGTTCACATCAGGAACTGAAAACAAATGCCAGAACTCTGACATTTATCATAAGATGGAAAACTTGTTTTTCATCCAGCCATATTCAATACTTCAGGGAAAAGAGACAACAAGCATTCATCTTTATTTTTTGTCTATAAATTGAGAATGAGATACATTAAACAACGTTTTTTCTAGATACTTCTATGGGCTTTGGAGTGGTCAAGAGATATAGTTAAAGTTGTCTGGAAGAATCATTCTCCAGAGAAAAACCGAGACAGGTAATAAACTGACTTTATGATTTATTTTATATAACCAGAGACTTCTGTTATCACAGCTAGCTCTTTGTGAAGAACTGAAGTATATAACACATTCTGGCAAATTATTGAGAACGAATAAGAGAATGTGGCTCCTTCAGAATCAATGGAGTTGTGCTGTTTTGTACGAAGTCAGCAGCTATCTCTTGTGCCTGATGGGTCTTGCTTTTTTAGTTTGGGCATTTGATATATCACTAAGTTCAGGTGTGATGGGCTACTATAAAGCTTGTCTTCTTTGCAGAGGATGATGGTAACAACGTTAGTCTGAGCTAATAGCCTAGTATTAAAGCTTCAGTGGAGATCTCCACAAATTCCCCAGGGCAGCCTGAAAAGCAGAATCCTCATACAGATGTGCAGACTTGGGTGTTCATGAAACAAAAATATAACACAAGTTAATTCAGTCAAAGACATTTGGTCTTTTTATACTTCCTTTAAATTAGTTGGGTCCTTTTTTATTTCAATCTTTTCTTTTTAAGATTTGTCTTGTTCAAAAAGATAATGAAGAATCATGCGTGTGGTGTTTTGAAATCTAGAACTACCCCTATCTGTGCATCAGTTATATTTACTGTCAGAGACACCTGCCTCAGCAAATGTATTAAGAACTGATTGTTAAACAATTCTGAGATATATGAAAATTAGACTTTTGCAGTTGTATATGGTGTATTCTCAACTGAGTAGCGACAGCTACTTTGTACTACTACAGTACAAAGTACACCTTGCCTATGCAAAGACAAATTAATGAATACTAGGAAGAATTAGATATTTCACTCTGAAGAAGTAATTGACAGCTGGAATCATTATTTTCAGAGTGAGAGCTCTTTTAATGTTCTTTTGCATTTTCCTCTATAATAAAGTCATAGTAGGTGGAATATTAATTAAAGAGCGTAAATCATACTGTAGTAAGAGCGAAAATTCTGCTTAAATTCCTATAGCCCTGATTTTAGAACTATTGAATAAATCTGCATTGCCTCTAAGTGTTAGCTTTCTTTTAAGTATTTGCATTTTTTTGTCTTCAATAGAGGGGGTTTTTTTGCAGGTTTTTATGGAAAAATAGAGTGTCATTAAAGGGTAAATCTGATAAAAATTTAAGAAAACATGATATCAAAAGTAATTTTATTTTTGTGTTTATTTTCAATAAACACACATCAAAGGTGATGTGGTAGCAGTCAAAGCCTAGAACATATAAAAAAAAGTAGCTGAACTTCATCAATCTACCATATCTCCATATTTCTTTTTTATTTACAAAAATATCTCATATAACTAGAAAAATAAAGCTACAGCTGTGAATCTGTCCTATAGCATCATAGCAATACCACCATGACTATGCAAAGCCTTGGGCATCCAATGGGAGTTGCTTCCTGACATCAGCTGTTGCAATTTTGTTCCAAAGTTCATTATGAGGGTGCTAAAGGATTTAGATAGGTGTTTGTCATTGTAACCAGCTCTCCCCAGTGCTAAAATATCATGTGACAGTCAAGTATTCTTACATATGAAGTATACTTCTTTTGTCTTCCATTTAAAGTAGCTGCAGAGGAAAGGGTGGCACAGTAAGTTTTTGACAAAGTATTATGCAACGTGGTTTCAAATGGCTAGACTTCTTTTGCAACAGACTTTTTTCCTGTACCTATGTCTGGTGCCTTAAACATCTGGGTGCTGAACCTTTATTTGGGCCTCTGAACAATAACACATGCTTCATATACATTTCAGCAAGTGTTTCTTCCTTTAAAAGTGGAAGTAATGGGAGTAATGTTTCAGTTCTCTAAGCATTTTTCCCCTTCACTATATGTGAAAGTGTCAAAGACAAAACATTCACAGTAAACACACAGTTGTAATTTAGTGGTGTTTCCAGTTAAAGGCAGTTTTCAACAAGTTTGTGTGCAGCAGTCACTGAGATGCCAATAAATGAGCGATGTGGTTCAGCACATAACCTTCTATTGACAATATAAAATATTAAAATTGAAGATTATATTGAAATGATAGACTCTAGTGTAGTAACTGTAGGTAAGCAATTACTTTTAATGGTGGAGCCTGAATTTATGGATTTGCCTCATCTCACTGATATAAATCAGGTGAACTATCATATTGCTTTCTCCCATCTGAATGTTCTCAGAGTAAAAGAAAAGTTCTATATTTATGGAGAAATTATATTTCTTACTATAATGGTATTACAAAGCTGTCCAGTAACGTTCTTTTGCATATTCACATTCACCTATAAGAAAAGCATAACGGAGTCTACAGGCTGTTCACATTTTGATTTTTGTTGATATTATTAACAAAACTACTTGTTTATGGACAAATTTCACTGTGTTTCTTGTGTCTGCGGAATTGTTACCATGGTAAGGTAAAAGATATTCAGGTATCATTTATCCAGTTTCAGGTTGGTTTGGTTGTGGGGGGTTTTTTTTGGTTTGTTTTTTTTTATATATAGATATATCAGCTTGCAAGAAATACATATATGGTATTTAAAAAAAAGACTAGTAAAATATGTTCTTGATATAACGATTTTGTAACCGTTATACCTTTCAGACATGAAGTTTGCCTGATTGTTCCTGCAGTTCTAAATCACTGCTTTAGTTCTGTGAGAAGGGTCAGTTCTCTAAGAAGACGTGAAAGTAGTTTTAAAAAGCCTTGGTCTTACAAAACTGAGGCTGGAGTTTTCCATCTCCACCTGGTCATAGATTATCATGAAATTCACAGGAATCAGAAAAAAGTTCCTCTTTTTTGTTTGTTGCCACCAGTGCTAGTGATACATCTCTGAGGATCTCCTAATGATCTCAAAGGTTTTCTTTGGGTGCAGTGAGTGCCTTGCTTTTATGGAACCATGTGGGCACAAAAGCATGAATCACACTCGCTTCAGGTCATCATTCGCCAAATGGAGCTAGACTTTGCCAGAAATTGTTGATTGGTATTTGGAGTTATTGCTTCATGAATAAACCTGGGGTATTCATAAGCTGACTGACTAATGGGGATGTGCACTGTCAAATAAAGGATATTTGATGACAGCTGCACACAGAGTTGCGTGAATAATGATTTTTTTTTTTTAGTTCCGAAGCCAAGCAAAAACATTTGGTTTAGAGATGCTGAAATGAAACAGTAAAGGGAAAAAAAATATGTCTTTTTCCTGACTAGAAGTGTTTCCCATATGAAACACAGGCCTGCAATTTGTCTGTAACCCATTCTTCCACCCTCTCAAAGTTATATTTTTCAGAAATTGATGTGCTGATAGATAAAAACACAGTTTCAGTACCCGTACAGCTAGAATAGTCTTTATTTATTCAGAACATTAGCTAGCCACACACAGTAATAACAGATACTGCTAGATACAGTTCTTTTAAAGTTAGTGAAGACTTCAGATTTTACAGCCAAGTTACTGACGATCTTTTTGCTAACTCAATGTTTATACTATAATTTATTCTTTAACAGCACTCCCCGGATTCCTTTCTAATGAAATGTACATTCAACTAGATGTTCAATACAATAAAACTGCTTTTGCTTGCTCAGTAGGTCTGTTTAGCCACCATATGAAAATACATTCAGTAAAGCCTCTCTTATATTTGCAATAAATTGGCCGAAAATAATGTACACATCTCTCTCTTATAGTCTCCTTCAAGGCAATTTTGAGGCCTGCAGAGGACGCCTGTGATGAACAACTGCTTGGACAGTGAAGTTGACCCATCCTCAAGGAGGCTCTGGTAAGGTTTTAGTTTATGTAGACTGTTCTATTATATATCTTGATGACCTTTTCTTAACATGTTAATTATATGAATCTTCTCTTATTCATACACTCATTCTTTTCAGCACAATTTCAACTTTTCATCCCCAGTTTTAACATCTTGCTCCCTAAACCAAAAGAAAACAGCCAACGTTTTTCATAGCAGGTCCCTTTTCCCAAATATACTTCCCTCTCCAAAGCCATCTCCAGGTTGCCCTTCCACTTCTGTTTCCATCTCTACCTCTCATCTTTAGTCAGGGAATTGAATTTCTCTCTCTTCCTCTAAAATACTGAGTTACTTCCTCCTTTCAGATTTTTCCCTTAAGATACCTGCTTTTTCTAGCTTATTACTCATCCTGGATAGAATATTATTATATTTCTTTTCAATTATGCCACATGAAAATAAATGGCACTGCAGAAATATAATTTGCAAGGGGATGCAAATTTTGATGCCCTTTTCAGCTTTCTGTAAGAATTTACCATAACTCAATTAAATTCTATTTTTTCAGTCCTCTGAATATTTTAAAAATATTGATATCAGAATATTAATGGCAGTGTGTTCATATTCTTAACTTTAGTCAACCCTTGATTATTTAATTTTCTTTCAGAATATGAAGTTGCAAATGTAAACAAACATAAGGTAGTTCTCTTGAAATTGTTTTCAGGTGATTTTTTTGTATTTGGTGAAACTTTAACAGCGCATGATCATCATTCAGCAGTGTAAAAGCATGTGGAAGGTCAAGTATGATCATTTTTATGTTATAAAAGGGCCTACTTAACATTTAACATTTTTTATTAAAAAATATGTTTTTTCATCTACCACATTGTTAATGTAATCTAAAATAAAGCTCTCCCTTTACGTGCCACTTACCACATTTTATGAAATGGATATTTTATCCATAAGATTTTCTAAAGACAGAAGCAAATTTCTCCAACATGCTTTAAGAGGGGTTTCACTGGCTGCAAGTTGACACAGAAGCTGCTGTGGAAGCGCTGGCACATGAGGAGTCAATGTGTCTGAATATCCGAATAGCTCCATTATGTGAGATAGCTCTCCCTTCCTTCACAGCTGATCTGGTGTCAATGCAGCACTTAAGGTGAACTCCAGCTGTTTTCCAAACTGATGGTTACTCTTATTTGCAACTAGCCAGGTGAATATCTCCAAATATTTACAACATAATGTGATTGGGAACCCATGCAGCCTGGCCTCTCTCAATGAGTTGCTGTGCCAGGTTCAAGACCTAGAATTAGCTCCTGCAAGAAACCTCTAGCTATGCATAGCCCTGGACAGGGAGTGAAGTAGCAATTAATGCTGGTACCAGTAGTATGAAAGCAAACCCTTCTGGCTGATCTGCAGCTGACCAGGGGCTGAGCTCTGTAGTGATGGAAACAATCACTCCTTTGCTTGCAGATGGTGAGCTACGGGAAGCAGTGCTTATTTCCAGTGCTCTACAGGACCCACCAATGAGCAACAACAAAACAAAGCTTTAGGATTTTAGACTGAATGTGATGTTAATGCACGCATACTGTGTATGCATATGTAACTGAGATCTAATGCACAAGTGTCCCTGATAGTCCTCTGTAGGACCTAGATGAGAACATATAGGGGTAAAAATTATTCCGAGTTTAGCAAGCCAGTTGTCTTTAACTGCTGATAAAAAAGTGCTCAAAGGAAAATATCAATTGATGTTAACACTTGAAAAAGACTGGCTCTGAATTTCCTCAGTTCAGAAAGTAGGAAATAACAATAGTTTGTAAGAATAACTGCAATCTCAGAAACAAACAGGTTTACAGAAAAGAAAGCATATGTTTCCCTATATTTTCTTTTTCTTCTGCACCCCCTCCCCTTTCCTCACTTTGGTCGATTTGAAGTCGGTTTTTGTTTCATACCCTATGCAGTTACAACTTTTACCGAAATCATTTTTGCAGGTTGCGAGTGCTACTATTTCCACAGACCCAGCCTTATTGTGTTCTATTAAGCCAAATGACCTTCCATTTAAATTAAGGAAACAAGAAAATAAGAGGGAAATAAGTAAGCTCCACATGATGTGTTTGTCACTCATTCTGACAGCAGCTGTCTTGAGCCTAATAGTCTGCCCTACATAGGAGGAAGGATAATACCCTCCCATTTAAAGATACAGAAAATGAGCAGAGAACAGCATGAACATCTGACTTCCAAATTCCATCATTATAATATATATATATCAAAAAAACCCCAGTAACTGTGGAAAGTTAAGTCTGTAAAGGTATCCTGTCTCACAGAAATATCCAACGGAATACAACAAAATATTATATGTGCAAGCTATAAGTCCTAAATATCTTCAAATGAGAAACCAGAGGGTGCTGTGGGGTGGGAGAAAAGAGAAATGAGTAGAGGTTATTTTAAGGAATGCAAAAGTGTCATTGACATGTGGCAAATGGGGGGGCAGGGGGGGAATATATATATTTTTTTATATATATACACACACACACACATATATCACTTCCTCATCAGAGCTTTCTTGGGGTAAGAAAGGAGTTTGATCTATATTCCTTAATCTCTAATCTGGCTGTAAAAATCTCTACACTGGCTGTAAAAACAGGAGGATTTGCCTGACAAAGTGTTACTATGGAATGTGAGACTAGAATTTAGGAGGCTGAGGTCCAGTTCTTAACCTGATAAGTTTAAAAAGCTACTCTATAAAGCTGGAAAGACTAAAGATCAAAAATGTGTATAAGGTTCAACAACTAGATTTAATCAGGTTTAAATCATAGAGAATTTGCATGCTAGCCTTCTAGAAATGGTTTCCATAGCAAACTGAACAGCTTGGAAGGAACTGAAGTCTACATTGATCAGCAAAGAAAGATTCTGGAGTTAAAAAATAGTGCTGGAGTGCTAAAGTGGAATGGCCAAAACTCAAGATGAAAGGGCAATGAAAACAAATAAAAACAGAGCAAGGAAAGATGCTGTGAAGAATGTATATGTTATCGATGGGACAGGAAATAAAGACAATTAAGAAACATCTAAACCTGTGCCCAAAGCTAAATTAATACTTTCCCTTTGTTCTTTGTGAGTGCACACTAAGAAAAAGTGTTCACAACAGACATTGCTCTGAGGCATTTAGCTGTTTTCTGGAATAGTGAGAGAATTAACAGTCCCCTTCACACAGATTTCTAATTTGTCAAACCAGCATCAACACCGTATGACTGGAAAAAATGGAACGTGGTGCTTACGTGTAAGAAAGAGGAAAATGTGGTCAAGTAAACTGCAGGCTCCTTTCTCTAATCACAGTAATAAATAAGGCTTTAAAACATGTTTTTGAGATGATAATAAACATATAGAATTAAAAGAACAAAGGGATGTGGTGAAAGACAAATTTTTTGAAAGTTGTTTGATGATCTTTGCTAGATTGCTGTTGTGAAATACGGGGTTGTCCTGCTTTTAGAGAATAATGATGCAGCAGAACTAATCTGCTTCAGGGAAGTCTTTGATGTGATACTGCATTGGAATTTACTTATTACTCTAAATCAGACAGACGGACAAGGAATCGGTTAATGTGAAAAAGGAATTACCAGTCTGGATAGAGATTACTAAGGGAGTTCCTCAAAGATCAGATTCGAAATGGGTCTGATTTAATATTTTCATTTGTTATCTTGGCACACACAAACATTCTAACACAATTTTCTGGTGACACAAAGTTATTAGACTTTGTCAATGTAAAGGTGAGTTGGAAGAATTTTGAAGACACAAAGGACTCAGATAACCTTGAAAGCTGGAGCACTGGTAATGGGATGAAGTATAGTAGTCCAAAGTGCAAAGTCATGTGCTTGCAGACTAATGAAAAAAAGACTCTAAGAGTTGGAGGATTATCAGTTGAGAATAACAGAGGAATAAAAACCATAACTGGGTTAATCCAGAACAGAAAAAATATAGGCCACTATACAATATATGCATCTGTGAAATATCTTAGGAAATAGAATGTGAGGGGTTTCTGAGAGAGATAAGGAAAGTCCTACGTAGACCACCATTTGTGACTAAGTCACTCCTGTTCAAGAAAGCTCAATTTAAACTAGTCTAAAGGAGGGAAGATCTGTAGGTAGATAGCAAACCTATCTTATAGCAGAAGACCAAAAGAATGTAAGAAGTTCACTTTAGTAAGTGAAGGCTAAGCAATGGGACTCCAGGAACAGAAAAAGTTGTAAAACTGTATAAGCTATTCAACACTTGATGGAAGCCCAAAACTAGAACCTCCAAAGGCATGACTTTCTAAAATATTCTTACAACATAAGAAACTTTGCTAGTTTAAAGATTCAGCTAAATAAGTGGTTGAAAAACTATAACATATAGATACTTACAACAGCAGAGGACTGGATGCAGGGAGCAGGCCTTTGATGTTTGTTGTATATTAAGGAAAGAGTGGGAAATCAGCCCACTAAGGTGAAACCTTAGTTTCAGAAACTGGAGCTGCTGAAAACCAGCACTGACTGTTGATTTGTAAAACGATCTTAATGGAATACCTCTTAATATTTGTAATATCCTTTCAGTGTAAAATGAATTGGTCTTTATTACTCACTCCAATTTCCTGTGTAAGAGTGTCTTAAGTTTCTGAGCATGATATCACAGAATCATAGAATCACAGAGTGGAGTGGGTTTGAAGGGACCTTTAAAAACCATCTAGCCCGCCCCGCCTGCCACAGACAGCAACATTTTTCACTAGATCAGGTCCCTACATTTCAATAAAGAAATGGCCAGTTAGAGAAGGATCAGAAGAGATCAGTGATGTTTTCTGGCGTCCAAAAAACATGACCAACATCAGAAACTGAAGAATTGGATTTAGTTGTTTCAGAATAAGGAATAATGACTAGAGTCTTGAAAGTTTTCTCAAGATACAGAATGAAGAGGGGAATTATCTGTTCTCTATTTTCCATTTTGGATATGTTATGATGTAATGGACTTAAATCTTTCTTAATGGAGTTCAGGACATAATTTCTAATGGTAAAAATAGTTGAATGATGGAATAAATTGGTCTGGAGATTTGCAGAATCTCCATTACTGGTATATCTTTAAGAACAGGGGCAAAAACGTCTGTCAGAAACAGCACAACTATAAACAATCCTGGTTTTAGATAAGGAAATGCACAAAATGACAAACCTGAGCTTTTATGACTCTTCAGAATCACCATTACTTTATCTCCACTCCCAGACATTGATATGTGCATTTTAAAACATATTTTCATGTTAGTATACGCCAGAGCAGATATTTCCAAATAAGATTAAAAATGGCTTGCTGAAAACAGATAATTTTCAATTGCAAGATACTTTGTCCTGTATTATGTTAAAGAACCAAACAAAAAATTAAGTAAGTGTAAGTTTGCTATACCTTCCTAGTTTATATGAGATCATTTTAGATAGCTGGATGATAAAATTTATGCAAGATAACACTAAAGTTTTAGAAGTATCACAAAAAGCCAGCAATGACATGCTGTCCTTGTTCACTGAAATTGGTGATCTCGCGTAATCCCACCATCTCTTATACTTCCTTCTATTCCTAACATTATTGTTGAATTTTTTCACAAGTATCATAAGCTATAAAAATGTATATGAGAGGCACAAATATTGAAGAGGTAATTACATGAGTTTCAAGTTATTTAGAGTGATATTAATACAGCAATTATTACTGGAATAATAGTAGCTCTATATATTCCCTTTCAAGAGTTTCAGGATAAATACTGAATACACTAATTTCTTTGTCTCAAGAGATAAATTTTTGTCTTGCTTATGAAGAGGTAAAGAATACTTTTTTAATGTTCAGCTGAATCCTATTTGCCACTGAATTACAATTATCCAAGCTTTTTTAAAAGGAAATATATTTTGATGTATTAAAAGCAGCAATTATCAATGTACAGGACATTTGTTTAGACGGCAGGCATGGTTTATTTTGTCTCTGAAAGTATACCCAGAAAAATGAAACATTCCGTAAATCAATCAATGCACTTACCCAATTGTTCCTGAACCTCACCAAAAAAATGAAATGACATCGTGGAAGTTACAGTATGTGTCTGATGTTATCAGCCTAGGATAAATCATTGTTTCTTGTTATTTCCTATGATGCTTCATATCTGAAATATATAACTTGGCATCTCTGATTTGTTCTTCTTTATTATTCTAGTCCTCTGACTTCAGACAGCACCATCCATTCACATATCTATAAAAGGCTAATTTGTCCATGTGTTCTTTTGGCAAAATATTCCTAAACAGATGAACAGATCTTTGCGAGTGAGTTGTTAATTGACACTTTATGACTGGAGACATTACCTATTGGGTAAAAAGTCTGAAACAGCTTGTGTATTTGATGTGCTAAGACCAAACTGTACCAGAAGTGCTTACAGCTAATTAAAGTAGTGCTCTTCCATTACAGACATTTCTGTACTTCTGTCTCTCTCTTTTTTTTTTTTCTTTTTTTTTTTTTTAAGTCCAATGCACTGAAATGAATAGGACTCCAATTGTTGGGGGGCAGATTGTTGAGGGCCTTGTCAATTGATATAATCTTTAAAACATTCCTTTTTCTCTCTGTTTCATCTTTTGAAGTGTCAGTCCATGCAGACTACTTAGCTTGAGTGCTTCACTTTTCAACATTTAATCCTTCTGCCCAGATACTTCTTTTTTTTTATCCTGCTTTGAATTTTTCTTTCACATCTTGAATTCATAGCCTCATTCACTTTAAAAGAAGCTCAAATCAGCCTTGGACTGGACCATAGCTATTGTTTGACTTCCAGTCCAGTTTTCTAAATGTATTTGTTTTATTTGGCTCTCAGTCCCAAATCTCCTACCTATCTCCATGCCAATTTTCTGCCTTTTTTCTTTTTAATGTTTCTGTAAGAATTCTGAATTAGACTGCAGTTTCCTCAGAGTTAAAATTCTGTTAAATCTTTTGTTTAAACATATTGTGCTTACCTGAAGTTTGGTGCTGTGGGAGGATTTAAGGACTTAGCTTTTTGTGTTACAGTGTAACAATCACTAAACTGAATGCTGGTATTGTGTGAATTGAATTCATGACAGGAGTGAGCATCTCCAGAGCAACCCATGAGCAACACAAGACTCTCTGAAGTCCTCAACAAAGCAGCTGAGGGGATGGGTAAGCACTTACACAGCTGCTTTTCTTCGGCGTAAATCTCATTTTTACTTGCACAAAATTCTACAAATTACATTTTTACTTTATTCTCTGCATAGCTATATTGATGTAATTAATGACAATTAATTACTATTTTTTTAATCTATTTAAGTGTTTGTAAAAGACAGATAGGCATCACAAAATTCCCTAACATGAAGCAAGGAGAACTAATCTGGCCTTAGTTTACCTGTAAGATTGTTCCAATGTAGATGCTGGCTAAAGCATATAGTAAATCTGTGTCACTGTAGCAGCCTCAGTTATGGTTTTACTAAACAATCTCCAGTGTAAATGGTCCTAAAGTCAACAGTTAAAATTTGTCAGTCACTAAATTACAAGGTCACGGTACTGTTATCATATTTTATCTGTGCTTCTTTGGCTTTCAGCCTCATTTCAATAAATTATTACATTTACAACCTACCTTCAAGATCTCTCTTTGAGTTAAACTATCCCATGTGGCAGATGATGCATGTTGGAAACCTCTCTGGAGATTTAGTCCAATTAATCATGGAGCTAATGCAGAATGTAGTTCTTTGCTGAATAAGTTGTGTGTCACACAGTGCTCATATGCACCAGTGCTCTGTATATTTGTACTGACTATCAGCAGGTTGCTGTGTGCAATTCGGGACATTTTTAACTTCAGTAACTCTAAACCATCCCCATGTGGAAGACAGTGATAATAGTGTAAACTCTTTTTTTTTTTTCCTATGAATTGTTCCATGGATGCAGAATCAAACAAGTGGGGTTAAATGAATTTGACATTTGTGCTGATGTTGGTTACAGGAGTTCTGGTCAGCTCAGAGCAAGTTTGTGTCTGCCCACAGACCAACGTAATATCACCTGCAGGGTGAAAAATTTATCGGCAGTCAGCAATTTTAGTCACCAGAAAGAAAATGGTTTGGTTTAGAAGAGGCAAGGCTGAGATGTGGAAGCACTGGAACCTGAACCTTGCTGAAGGGGACGAAGTGCTACTCACCCTTTCTGTGGAAGGCAGCTGGCAGCTTCTCTCTCCGTGAACCCTAATGCCTGCTGCAAAGTTAATTTCTTAGGTATTCAAAGGTTGGCAAGTGCTGTGTTTGATGTGTAAGGGCTTTCACAGTATCTTTACGCTTGTTAAAAACAAGGCTGCATTGTTAGACCAGAACTGAAAGTATGTCTTGAACTGACTGTGGCTTACCTACATGAAAAATTACTGCCCAGGAAGCAAATTACTATGTAACAGGGTGGAGTGTCCAGGATGTAATTTAGAAAATCTAAATTAGGTTCCTGCTTTGCATGATTCCCCTGAAAAGCCTACCAGTCTCCACTAACTATAAAGTCTTTAGGAGACTGGACTGGGAAACCTGAGCATTGTTTTATGAATAATCTTTTAGCTCTGTCTGTGGGCATCTTCAGCAGGGCTTCAGACCTACCAGAGTTGGGGATGCCGACCTGTACTGAAGCTGAAGAGCTGAATTAGCACAAGAGTAAGTCCAGATTCCCAGGGGCACAGTGGGAGTACAACCCCACCCTGACAAAGCTGCACAACCAGGGAGCCAGAGCTGGCTGGTGCCTTGCTGGCCATGTGTAAGGCTGGTTGAACTCTGTTCCTGCCTGCCCTGACCCAGTAGCTGTGCCCTTATTGCATGTCAGGAGCGCCTTTGCACGCTGCCTTCCACGGCAGGAACTTCACTGTACAGTCACAATTAACAAGAGACAGGAAAAGTGGATCCCAAGCATGTCCTGAAAATTGCTTTATCTTCAGAAACTGTGTAAGGCAATGGGGAAAAAAGATTATTTGTTTGAATGGTGTTCACTTGCTTGTATCTCTGTCTAAAGGTGTGCCACTAAATGTGTGTATTCTTTAATCTTGTATTAAAAAAATAATACTGCAATACCTCCACAAGTTCAGAAGTCATAAATTTAGAACAAAACAATAATATTAAAAACTTTGCAAAAATGATTTATTAATCTACTGTGTCATTTCAGATCTCATTAAATTGTATTTTATATAACTCATACACCATATACAAGACTTAGATGCGCTGTGTCAACATTAAGTATTCAATATGTTGCAATATCAAGAAAATGTTGCTGTACTGGTCTATTTCTTAGGTGTATGGCAAAGGCATAAAGAAGCAACTTGAAACTGATAAATAGAAATGTTTCCTTTTGCTTACTAAGTATCTGAGACTTTGAACACCAGTGGTTGTCTGATCCAGTATGATTTTTTAATGGCTTTTTTGTTTGCCACTATATATCTGTCTTCCATGAACCACATCAGCTTGGTTGTAACTAATCACTATTCATTCCTTCTTTTAAAGCTTATTAAAAATTTTAATAAAAAGATACATATACCATTTTACAAAGTCTGTTTGTGACATGCAAAATTAATGCCAAAGGCCAACATTTAATTTTGATGTGCTGCTAGCAACTTCTCTAATGTACTATGGGAAACTAGCTTGATGCTCATGTTTTAAGAATTTTTAATGTTCTAGTTTCTTGTGGATATTTCAGAATAAACTTTATTTGTTAAAAAAAAATAGTTTAAGTGTTATTCCCAATATTTTTGAACTTCTGCTTATAAAATATAGTTACATAGTTAGTGCTTTGGAAAGAATTGTATGCTGCATTCTGAAAATGCGGAACATCTGACACTTTGAGAATTCATTATTTTATGCTGTTGTATTTCCTGCTTTTCTAAAATCTCACCTACACAACTCAGCATTCTGCAATAGAACCTCAGCTGTCCTCACAACTTTCATTCCTAGACACAGGTCTAACCAAACTGTGAAATAGATGTGCTAAAAACTTGCTGGTTGTCAAAGTTTCAGAGAAAAGCTTGAAAACATAAGGTTTAAGAACCTAGAACAGCAATAAAGGCAGCACCAATGTAGTCTTTTTTTAAAAAAGGAGAAAATAATCTAATGACTTCTTAATTTTAAATGGGTTTATGTTCCTTAATCTAAGACTTTTGGCTATGTAGTCCATGTTCATCTTCCAGAAGATGTTATGAAAAATGCTTTATCACCACAAATGGCTCCTAGGTTAATCTGTCTGAATGAATATCACAAGAGAGTAGAGTTTGAGTACCTGGACTAACATATCAGAAAGAGTTCCAAAAATGAGTCTAATATAAATCCTACAACATTGTTTGCTACCTATTCTGAAAGTAATTTACAATTACAAAATTTTATGACAATCACTATTCACTGGGCTCTACTGCAGTGTAGTGTCTTTTAAAAGGGGTAGCAATTTCCGGTTAAATAATATTTCTGCTCAAATGGATGTGTGCCAGCTTTAAAATCTTATCTCCTCCAGAGCTGCAGGGAAGAAGTCAGGACATTTTATATCATTAGAATCTGCACTCTCATCTTCTCACAGACATTCAGAACATTCTGCTTCTCCAAGACACCAAGATTTCAAAATGTTGAAGTCATGAGTTGTTATTGTTTAATACAAAATTATTTAGGTCATTTTAGATGTTCAGAAGTCTCTTGAAGCTATGAAAAGTTAGGCTTATGGCAAGTAAATCAAATAATACAGATGAAAACACACACACACACAAAAAAAAAAAAAAGAATTCAAACAAAAAGTGTCTGTATAAAGCAATTGAAAGGTATGTGTTCTGCATGCACAGAAAACAAGTACAGATGTATAAAGCTTTTATTGACACCTTTCTTCAGAAGATTTGCATAGCTTGTAGCTTATCCACCCCAAAACTTCTGTTTGTAAGATTACTATATGCAGTGCTATCTTGTATTCTCAAGCCATGAATCATAAAAGGCATTGAGATAGAAGTGACAAATTGCTAAGTCACATGGAAACTATATTCCTCATTTCTCTTTGCTCACCTCATTTTCACTCTGCTAGTTTGTCTATCTCAGGTTAAACTTCGAACATTTCACAGCTCTGAAAAGCTTCAAACAGCTCCCACTTTTGCCTCTTAGAGCAGGATGTTGTAAAACCCAACATTTCTCTTGAAGAAATGTGGAATTTCTGTACTTCTACTTAGCTCCAAACCTGAGCTTTTCCAAAGTCCAGGATAGACAGTACTTGTTGCAGGAACATTTCCTTTTTACCACTGGTTTAAAAGCAGTTGAATTGAGGATACTTATACAGCTTCAGATTTTTCATAGATAATATGTGTGAGTTACCCATTTTTATACTCATTCTTTTTCATGTTAATATCTATGTAAATGCAATTTACATATCCATGGAGGTAGAAATATTAATTTCACTATGGCTTTCACTCATTTCTATCTATCTGTCTTTGCTTTGATGCACAGGTATTAGACTCGATGTGAAAGAGTTACATTATGATGTTGCATGGCAAGAAACTCTCCAGTTAATAATTCTGTCCTCCATTTTTCAAGTCATGAATTTTATGAAGGCACTGGATCCAGAATGACTGATTTTACAACCTAAAGGTAGAAGATCAGATTCTTTTTATGGTAGTAAAACATCTGAAATGAGATGTCTTACAGACCTCTTGTTCTGTTTGTATTGGAAGCTGAGGTATTTGCTGTTTGTTCACACTGTGTTGCTTTTTAACTAGCACAGTGTACTCATTCAAACAGCAGGGTTTAGATATATCCCAGCTCATAAATAGGTCCTTAAATTTATTTCAGAGCAAGCTATCAAATTTTCAGAAAAATTACTTGTGTTCATCTTGAGAACCTTATACAGATAAGGTGATAAAATTTCAGTTATTATTGCCACACTACACTTCATAAATGGTACTTAAGTAGGTAATCTTTTTCTAAGCCTTGTAGGTGATAAAAGTGAAATTCATGTTGAAAAAAAACCAGAAGTAAATTTTCTCCTGTGTAATCTTGTTTTCTTTATGGAAAAAGATGTTACCGTACTTGGAAACTCCACATAAAACTGGTGGATTTATGTGGGCTTTAGCTGATATACAGACATGTAACTTTCTATGCAGAGGTAAATTTCCCTCTGTGATAAAGTAATAATGTCTCCCGTGTCAGCTTGGAATGTGACTAGCACAGCAAAGACTTGATTCTGATTAATGACTGTAATATTATTTGTTTCATTTTGTTCTTACTCCTAAGCAAATTATATAAATACATTTTATTGTTTTCTGAATCACCGAAGATGATCCGCATCAAATGAAATATATTTTCTTCTCATAACTGTTAGGTCAAATAGAGTGGTAAAATCATAAGTATTGTTGGTTAACAGGTGTTTTCAGACTATTAATATAAACAATATTTGACTTAATTTCCAAAATGTGTTGATGGATCTGTATACTCTATCATCTAGTGAATGAAACAGAGTATTTCAGTAAAGTTTTTGGGTTTTTTTTCTAGGATATGTAGGCATACTCTCATGTTTGTTTTTCTATCAATTTCTATCAAATATTAATATAAACAATATTTGACTTAATTTCCAAAATGTGTTGATGGATCTGTATACTCTATCATCTAGTGAATGAAACAGAGTATTTCAGTAAAGTTTTTGGGGTTTTTTTCTAGGATATGTAGGCATACTCTCATGTTTGTTTTTCTAACATTCTTCCATCTTCATGATATGCAGGGTGTGAGTACTTCAATTATTCTGTATCAAAGAAAAAGATTGCATATGTAAACTGGTAAGACAGATGAGTTAGAGTGACTTTCAAGTTTTCTTCTCTAACAACAGTGCCATTTGCCCTTTTCTCAGTGACGATATAATCCTGGCAGAGAGCATCTGTAGGTTGATGAACTTAATGGCAAGTCTGTAGGGGACAGGCTGTGCTGGAATAGGGTGCCCACACCATTTGTATAATTCCATGCAGAGATGTTCATGTTTCATCTCTCCTGGTGTCAGCCTTTATATAAAGACAAAGAGGAAGAGAAGACTGATCTTCTAATGAAGAGGTTTCTAGGTTGCAGGATACAGAGGAGAAAAGAAAATAAGGACATGATCACATCACAGGCCTGGGAATCTCCAGCTCAAATAAAGAAGGGAAGAGAAATGACAGAAAGGACAAGGTCAGGTAGCCAGACCACAGAGGTGGCAGAAGACCACAGAGAAATAACTAAAGTTTTCTGCAGCTCAAATGTCTCTGAGCTAGTTCAAACCAAGACCATATGCAAGGACATTCTTTCAAGGAAGAATCATTTATAAACATGTTATTGCTATGCAGACATAGTTTTTCTAAATTTTGTTTCCTGTAAAGTTTATACTCCAATGAAACTTGCCTTTTGCAGTTTAATAGCCAATATTACAGGTCATCTAGAGGAGCTCACATTAACGGCAACTTCTAGGCATATCCAGTCCAAAGATTTGGCCAGTCAATGTTTCATCATATTCAACTAGCTTTGAATGTGCATATATATTATGGTATCAGAAACTGTCCAGTGCCATTAGTGTACTACACCACTGGAGTTAATGACAGGAACAGAGTATAAGGTCATGGACAGAGTTCAGCAAAGCCAAGACTGTTCTTCTCTGGAATTCAGGCTAATTCTGATGCAGTTGGCTTGGATGTCTCTGTGTAGTTCCTCACTTTCTTATGCAGTTATAGGTTTATTAAATGGGCAGTTTGTACAGGCTATGCAGTCAGAAAGGCCATACAGAATATCAAAGCAGGCTGTGAAGTACAACATGAGAAGTTATGTCTTTACTGATAGTATTAAAATATGTATAAGTAGTTTCCCTTTGTTGCCTTATGGTCATTTAGAAGTTCCCTATCGAGACTTTTTCAGGGTTAAATACCTGACTTAATTTGAGAATAAAAGGACATCAGTCATTAAATAAAATCATTGTACTCAATATAAAGGTGAACCCTGTGCAGCTGTGTAAGAACTTTATCCAATTCCTTATATCTGTTTCCTCCGTGTGAATGAAAATTTCTATCATCTTCTTCAGTCTAGAGCACAGCAACTCATTCACCATCCTGTTTTTAGCTCGAGAGAACTGAAACTCAAGGGCAAACAGAGCCTTATTGGAAACATCTGAATAAGTTCCTAATGAATGGCTGTTATCAAGCACTCCCATTCTGCCATCCTCAGACAATTTTATGTTTTGTAGATGGATAGCAGCCTTTCTTTTATTTTATTTTATTTTTTATTGTCATTTCCCAGCTTCTATAATTAGCATTTAATCTTATTGGTCTTTCCAAGTACTCTCTCCAGGGTCATAGTACCAGTAATATTTGCCATATAGAAAAAATAAAATTACTTATCAGAAAAGTATTCAGGTAGACATAAGAATTCCATGCAGCTGAAGGAAAGAAGGAGATAACTGAGTACTGGAGTGTCTTGGATTTGGAACAGATGCAGACACACGCATCCATAAAGATTTGGATGAGATTAATATTAGCAGTCTGTTCCACCTTGTCTCAAAACAAGATGCCTACAGAGTATCATTACCTCATAGACATGAGTTGGGGAAAAGCTTTGGGAGTCTCCCAGGCAGAACTCATCTGCCTTGGATCTGTTTAGGGATATTGGGGTGCCTGCCACCCAGAGACCTCCTAAGGAAGTTTGAGTCTGACACTCTCCCAAGAGGCTGCCAAGGTTGCTTTCCAAATTTGTGGCACCACTGATTGCCAGAGGGACCTCCAGTCTTCTTTTTCCCCTTAAAACATCATTTCTACTTCCAAGATTTAAATTTTCTGCATTTTAGATGGAATTTGAGTACTGTTTCTTCTTGCTTTATCCTTTACATATCTTTCAAAATATTAATAACCTGTAACATACTCATAGCATTCTGTTTGCAGATAGTTAATCTAACCAATACTTTATGAACAATAATTGAATGGGTCTTTCTTTTTCTGTAATTTATTCTTTCTCCTAAACCGTATTTAAAACTGTGAAAAGCAATGTAAGTACTTAATTATTAAAATAATGTTGACATTCAATGAAATGTAAAAAACCCAAATTCCTGCATAATTTTTGAATTGGAATTTCAGGTTCAAAACCATGTAGCTATTTTTGAAAATGTTACTTTGTCTCTTTCTAATAACTTTCTCTGTAATTATGTTCTTTTGTTTCTGTAAGGATGTACATTTAACTCTGACTAGATTAGTAGAATCAAGACATTGAAGCTTCTGGTTTTGCTTTTTCAAATTAGACATGACAAAACCAAAAAAATGTGCTATAGTAAAGTAAAAAGAATTGAAAATTATAAATGTGAATGTAAGGATATGTTTCAAGCTTCTACTTGAAAATTCAAATGCAGTCTATACAAAATATTATTATTTGGGTTAAGAAAAATAAAAGTCCGTTATGCTGGGAGTATAATTGAAAATATATTAAAAGCAAAGTTTTTATGTGGGGTTCAGCAAGGCTCAAAATGAACTAACTAACTTATATGCCTGGTAAAGCACCAAGCTCAATACAAGTTCTTTCATACTTAATGTCTCCCTGATAGCAGCACTGGCAAATTCTGCCTTGCATGTATTCACACCATTTTTGCAGATCAAGATGAAAGGCATGAACAGAAATTTCAGCTACCACGTTGTTTTTGAGAAATGTATCCTATACTCAAGCTCCACCATGTATTTCATTAAATCTTAATAAACAGTGCTACTTGCTACTCCATACTTTTCTGAAAAAAAAATAAATTTTCTAAACAATTCCACAAAGAAATCTAATTCTCAGCTCAGGAGGAGCAATTCTTGTCCTTCAGAAATTTTTCATATTTTATTATTTTTATCTTAGAACATAGGGCTAATCGTTTTTCACAGAAGGTTAGTGCTCATCCAATTTCATGGGGTTACTGGTTCATATCACAGATGTAAAAAATGCCAGTGTTGGTTATTTCATCTTTTCTAAAAATACAGGCTACTGCAGGACAGAAAAATGGCATTTGGCTTATCTCTGAAGCACAAATATAACTTGGAGACCACTGGTGCATTTTAGGAAAGTAGTACCAATTTCTCACATAAAACACCAATCTCATTACATTCTCTCAGCTGCAGTCCTCCTAAATAGAGTATTAGTACCAGCTGCTAATATTCTTTCCTTTCAATAAATAAAATGTATATGCAACATTACTGAAGTTTTTCTAGCTATTGGTAGGTCACCTGAGGCCAGCTTTTAGTCTCTAAGCCCAGAGGAGATAAGGGCTTAGAGCACAAGGGATTCTTAGATTTCTGTAGATGGGAACAGGTTGAGACCAAGTTTATCATGTCATACAGTTCTTTTTTCATCAGATGCTCAGATAGGGACTGAGGAAGAGATTAACCTTGTGTTGACTTAACTGTCTAAAAATAAGACAGTCTGAACCAGTCAGTTGCCTTGGTTTCTTTTAACCATTGGAAAGGGATGTTTGGGAATTTCAGTCTAGTTCTTCAGTGAAGTTAATTGTAACATGAATCCCACTTATTTTAAAGCTGAATGAAAAACTAATTTGTAGGTCCAGCTGCAAAAATAATTAATTTTTTTATGTTTAAGTTTCACTGATACTTCACTGACCATAGCATATAGCTATAGAACCATGTAGTTAAAGATACCTGGAAATCAGTGCAAACAAAAAAAAAGGGTTCTGCTGCTATAAAATACCCTCAGAAAACAATCAGAGTTCTGTGATCCTAGGACCAAAAAATAATTCAGTAAATCTGTATAAAATAATAGTGTGATACATATGACATGCACATATTGGCTTATAAGTGACAGGAATAGAGTGCATGTTTCTCTGAGTACACTGACCTCAACAAAGCAATCTTATTTATATCAATTACATAGTAGTTCTTCTAATTCAGACTAGAGTGAGGCTACTGTGTATCAGCAGCCATTACACAGAGCACTGCTTTCTGCCTGTCCTTGGCAGGCTGGCAGGCAAACCAAAGTCTTCACAGACATGAGCAACAAATATGTATATATATATATATGGATGCTGGTCCTGCCTAAGCATACTGTATATACTCATATAAACCTCATATACTATATAGAATTTGACTCAGTGATCAGTATTTGTAAATACTTTGAACTGTCATAAAAGGGCAGACTCAGGTTATTTTCATCTGATGCTCATATGAAGTATTTCAATCATAGTCTATACAATCAGGACATCAGCACAAAATTTAAGTATTCATTCTTAACACATATATAATCACTGCTAGAATGAAGATCTCACGATTTCCAACAAAACCAGTACTTGGAATGATAATAAGTTGTTGGTAAAGAATGCAAAATAGGAGGCAAATAGGTAGAAATATCACCAGCATAGTAGCATAGCATCAGTATACAGGCAAATGTAATGGGCTGTGCTGATCCATTCATACTGAAGAAAAATAAAAAAATATCTGAAATCAGGAGGTGTTTCAGTGAATATTACAGCAGCAGGTGCACCAGCTTTACTGCCATCTGCAAAACAGATTCAGCAATGCTCGTTAAGGTGTTGTCTTGATTTGATTTGATTTGATTTGATTGATCTAGTGCTCATCCTTTTAGGCATGTATTCATTTCCATAGTACCCAGCAAACAAGCACAGTACAACCCAGAGAGATTCAACAGCCTAATATTAATAATGTTTTAATGCTTGTACAGAGCATGTTCTATATTCAAAGAACTGTACAAATATTAACCAACTAATACAAACTAATGTTATTCCTTTACTATCTCATGATATTAATGAAGTGTATTAGTCATTCTCCATCTACCCTTTCATGTTTTTAGCTCTGCATTTGAGCATTTTATGGTAAACTCTAGAGATCAATTTGTACAGCTAAGAAAGATGCATACGTGCATAATACATTTTACAAACTCTTCCTTAAGCAGCACCTGCTGCAGAATGCAGACAAGAGGTCTTAAAATTATTCTGATTTTGTGATATTGTGAGTTAAGTATTGAGGGAACCAAAAGGATTTCAGGTAAAATTAGAGCTGGTCAGAATTTTCCCGAGACTAATCTACTGCCAGAGAATGGCAATCTTTCAAAAATCTCCAAATTACCGGTCCATCTTTTCTGTGGAGGGAAAGCCCTCAGACAGAGCTCAGTGGCATGCAGCTCTGAGTAGCCCAGTAGTTTCGTGGGTCCAGAATAGCCTTCCTCTCTGGGCCCAGGGCTGGACCTGGGAAGACGTCTTTCCAACTTTCTCAGCATGGACCTGGAAACTTCTGAATCCCTGAAACTCTGAGCATTTTATACTTTTATTTTAGGCTCCAAGTGTACCCGTGAGCTACTGTTCCTGATTGCTCACACTTCCTGCATGCTGACTCACAACCTGGCTTCTGAGTCCAGGGTAAGCCAGCTACATCTGCTGACGGGGAAATCTGGAGATAAAAGAAGTGGAACAGAAGTCACTCGTGCCCAAGAACTACCCCATAGTCAGAGCCAGCTGGTGCAGGGAGCTGAAGCTCAGCTGAGTTTCAGCACAGTTACTAACAGCACCAGTGAAATTTTTTTTTTAAATCTGGAGTTTGGTCTCAACTGGGACAATCAATATTTGTCCATTCCTACATATCAGAAATCCTGGAGAAAAAAGACTGAACTAAGAACTTTGGAACTTGGGCTCTTAGATAGAATTTCAGGTCTAAAAGGAACTCTCTATGTTATAATTTTGAAAGGCATAGGTTTTAAGTCTTTTTATTTGTTCAAAGATTTGAGATCTCTGTTTTTTCATACTGAAGCATTTTATTTGTGTCCAAAATTTAAAGTTACTACAAGAGAGCTCTGGTTTCAAAAAAGATTTAAGTAAAATCTAGAAATCTTTGTGGCAAAGATTTTCCTTCCTTTGATTCAGCCTTTAGTCAATCTTTGAGGACAGTGATGGGGGAACAAAGAGGTTTTTTGAGGTGATATTGTAGACCAGGTTGTTAAATTGTTGTGTTGAACAGTTGCGGAAAAGTAATAATGGCTAGTTCATTGGCTTTGTGTTTTGAAGATGGAAATATGATAGGAATATTAAGCAAAATTACTCCTCTGCTTTATCTTTTATGTAAGGTTTCCAGTAGTTTGCCTATTACTGTAGTGTCCTGGACACTCTCCAGTTTGCCTAAATAATTGCGTTCTGCCTACTTCCATTTTTCTCTACAATTTCAACTACATATGTCATTTATCATTTCCTGTTGTGCAGTGCCACTGTGGCCTACTGATTCTTTCATTTTGATTCAAGTTTAAGTCATCCCTAGATATGTTTGAGTGCCTGAGAGCAGGTGAAAGGAGAATGTGATTCTGTTTTGGGATTGCTTGCAAACCAAATTCAGAAGAGAAGTAATATAAGCAGGAAGGTGTGGGAGGGTGGACATTGGTTATAGTATGCTTAAATGGTTACTCAGCTAAAAGCAGGGTAAGTTATGTTGAACAGTTTCAGGGTTTATTTTGCAAATAATGCAAACAAATAAATGAAGATGTTTACATGTTCACCTCTTACACAGCCTAGCAGCTGTAGGAAGAGTGTGGAAGTATGTAGGCAATAATGGTTTTACCTGACAAGCTAGCTCAATAAAATAGACAAGAAGAAAATTCAGAGACGATCTTGACCAAAATAGGATGAAATGCTATTGAAATGCAATGCAATGACTGTGTATTGAAATGCTGTAAATTTTACAAACTACTTGCCCAAGAATACAATTTGGATTTAGGAATAATTAATCTTATGGTGTAATAAGAATGAATAAATGCTCATGGAACAGGGAACAACTACATAACTGGTGGAGGTAACATGTCCATATTAAGAACAGCAAGCATTTTTTGTGAAGTCAGCAATACAATTATGGAAAGGTGGCTGCTCTGCAAATGATTTTAACTGATTAGAGAGAAAAAAAAAGCTGTATGTTTCTGCTTGCTTTTCTAGGATGTTAAGGATTGGGGCACTTATTTTAACGCCACGAATCTTTCACAGTTACTGCTTTGCCACTTCCTGCTTTAATTATTCTAGCAAGAAAGCTTCCCTATTGAAAGTCACTCAGAACTTTCTTCTAGAAGAGACTATGGCTTCCTGCTTAGTAGCAGAGTATAAGGCACATGGCTCCCATGGCCAAAAGTTTACATAGGCTACCTACCAGTTCACTTCCCAATGCAACTGGAGGAATCAGCTCTGCTTTGTAAAGCTTTTCAGGCTTCGGACCTGCTCTAGGCTATCATTTGACACCATCTGGAACAAGAGCGAGAACCTCCTCATGAACTTTGTACCTCATAGTGAGGCAGGCATCGTTATCTTGAGTCTTTCTGTCCTCAAACTAGCTCAACAGAAATTCAGATTAAATCATGGTGAGAACACATTACAAAACTTTCCTCTTCATACCTGCGTTTCCCTAAACAATGAGCTCAAGAAGCTCCTATGGAAGACCATTCTTTTTATGGCCTGTCTTGGAGAAAGGGCATACCACAGAAGTGACACACAGACAAATATTTCAACATACTCCTCAGATTTGTTTACCTTTAATGTGGTTCTTAACTAAACTAATAGAAACTCCCTATCATAAACACAAACCCAATAAACTAATAGTTGCACAAATTACTTATGGGAAGCAGAAGCCAAGAAGTCATGCAAACCCTGACTTTATCCCTGTAGGTTTGAGTGAGTCTGCTGCTTTGAGGGTTTTGCTTTACTTTCTTCTTAAAGTGTTGAAATAGCACCTTTACTTGGGGGTAAGCTTAATTAGGCAGCTATTATAAAGAGCTTTTTAAAGGTTGATATAACTGCCAGGCTTTATTACCTACCAATTTCATTACCAGCTTCAGTTTGCTAGTAAGCTGTCACACAAACCTCACAACATATTGCTATTATTGCCACATCTTCACCGCCACCTTGAGAGACCCACATGTTTATCCAGTAGTTTACACCACAAACTATGCCATGGAGTCATTATTTCTTGTGTGTGTAAAATGCCAAGCAAAACATTACCCAGTTGGCTTCTCTGCTGAATGCTCTATAAATATTAAGTACCAATGTTATCACCACTGTGGTTATTATTGTTTGTTATTATTATTGTTATTACTATTATGTAATGACATGCTTGACATCTGTAAGCCATTACATATGTCTTGAATTTATATTATAATGTGATATAGTATCCTGAACCTACATTATACACATCCTGAGTATTCTCTTACATTGTGTTTAAAGCTGCATTTAAAGTATACCTCCACTATATCAAAACAAATCAGCATGCATTGTCCAAAACAAACAAACAAACAAAGGCCATATACCACATTGGTGCATCTACATGTCTGCATGAATTCTCTGGCTATTGTTGACTTTCTGGGGACACATTTACGTGCTTTCATCAAGCTGGTTGATCCCACTGGGAAGCAGCAAGGGTGGGCTGCTCTGCTGAGTGAAGGGAGCTGGGACATGAGGGTGACACCAGGCTGTCAGGGCAGTGCCCTCACCATCATGGGCACAGTCCCACTGTGCTCAAACCAGAAGAGAAGAGCAGATCCAGTGAGGGTAATCAGGGTCAGCCAGGAGCCCAGGCACCCCCAGACCAATTTGCCGTGGCCAGCCATGTCTGAGGAGAAGGCAGCAAGAGAAGCCAACAGGGGCAGGTGGGGGCCAAGAGGGCCACAACTGGGCACAGGTGCACCTGCATGATGGCTCTGGTGAGGAGCTGGTGCAGGGGCTGAGCTGGGACAGGGTCTTAAGCCAAAGGGCTGAGAGTGCCTGGGTGAGCCCCAGAAGAGGTTCCTCACAGCCCCTTTTTGCAAGGCTCTTTGCACAGCTCCCTGCCCCTTGGCTGCGCTGTCCCAGCACCCACCTCCAGCGGCAACCACTGAGCCCCCAGGAAGGGGCAAAGCCTGCAGAGCTTCTTGGTGTGTTCAGAGTTGTGACAGACACAGGTCTTCTCTTATGGGACTACTTGGATTTACTGTATATGTTCTCTGCCTTGCTGGTTAATTACTATTGAAGAGGAGGATTAATTCACAGAAATTAAGAAAAAAAAAGTTAATTGAAGTATCTGGGGGAAGGGTAACAAAATAAGTAATAGTTCCAAACACTGAGGTAGTCGTGGGTCACTGTAACAACTTGATGCCCTAATAGAGCACATGAACATAAATACAAGGCTCATAATATTGTTTTACTTGCTCCTTGTCCTGTTTCTTAACCCTTACCATACAACAAGCCTCTAGAAGAGACTATTTCCAAGTACAGCGTACCCACTGAGTTTTCTGACTTCTCCACTTCGTGACTATCCCAGTATCCATCATTATCTTCTCCAGCTTCACAGCTTTCATCCCACTGTATTTGGCTATGTCAGGTGTTTCTAACTGTGCTTCTTATCCTTTAATCATCCCCCAAAGCCATAGCAACAATTTAAACCACTCTATATTGAATTTGATTTCTATCATTTTGCTCTTTCCTTGTTTTTGCCCTCTTCCTGCCTCACTAAGTGATTAGAAGGATCACAAAAGAATGCCTGGGTTTTACAGTGCTTGGCATATCACAACATGTATTTGGGAGACTCAGTGCTGAGCTAGATGATAAAGTTCATCTTGGTCTGGTCCCAATTATGTTAGCAGCTGCCTTAGGAAACCTTACTTCACAAGGTAAAATGGAAAGGAGAAAATCACACAGAGGAAGGAACAGCTGGTGCACTCCTACACATGTGCAAGAGCCCAGATGCACAAACTTTTGGACCTGTAGTTATAGAAACTTGGCAGCTTTAGGTGCTTGCAAGATTTAGTGTGAATGACTGAGTGAACCACGTTGTCCTCAGAAACTTGTGTTCATTGTTCATACCACCTTTATAAATACTAAAGATGGGTGAATATGGGTGTAAATATTTTCACTGAAAATAAGAACATGTATATATAGGTCAGTAAGCAGATGGTAAGTCTGAAGTCTTGGCTTTGGTGCTAAATTCTCAGTCTGCCTTTTGATTAAAATAAGAAATTATAGGAAGCAAGAGGGACGAGGAAATCACAGCTGTTACTTCTGATGTTACATTTAATCACCTCTTATAAGTATTGCAGCATCTTGGAATTATGAACAATTTACAGCGTGGTATTACACTGGTATAATTTCTAAGTTTTTGGGGACTTGGACCTTCATAACCTGACTTTAATGTCATCACATGAGATGCTGAGAAGTATATATTTGTATATTTTAAGTCTAAGGCTGAATAGGGATTTGTAGTGTAATATTGTGTCTTGAACCTGTGCTTTCTGTATTTGAATTACCTTATGCTGATGGGAAGTGGATGAATAATTAGAGGATGAATGAATGAATTCTGCTTATTATCCCTCATATGTGTGGGACTCAGTGACTTTAGAAATGTGCAGTTAAGTTAAATTACATACTACTCTCAACTTAAACTGTTTCTTGTGCAGTTGGCATGTAAAGGTTAAAAATTTCTACTTTAACAAACCTACACAACACCTTCATGGTATGAACATCTCTCAGATCATAAAGATTCTTTTTGCATGGGTCTTTGATAACGCTTTACTTGAAGAATGTAGCATTTTTTAGTTCAACCAATTTTTTATATATATTTTTTTTAAATCTCGTATTTCTACTTGGTATTAGTTATTTTTCACTATTTATTGTACAGGAAGTAGCCTTGATGAGAATTCCAGAAACTTCAAGTTCTTAAAGAAATTTATTGATTTCCACATTTAACTCTTAGAAACGACACCTCTTTGATAGCATATACAGGATTAATACATTAGATGCCAAAAAGTGTAATTTAAAAGGTAACAATAGAAACAGCTGTAATTTTCCAGATACACTATGAAAATATCAGTTAACTTGGATGCTATGCTAGAAGTTTCTTCTACTAATTAAATATAAATGTGCAACCATTAAGGAAATGGAAAAGCCTTCTGTAATGAACTTAAATTTCAGAAGACTTTAACATGTTTAAAAATAAAATTAAAACAAAACCCATGCTATTACTTAGAAATAGTCACCACAACTGCCTGAACATTTTTATTTACATGTGGATGTTAGATATTCTTCCAAGGAATCAAAAGTTTTCTGTATGGTAATGTTACATGTAAAATCCTTTTCAAAGTAGAGAATATTTAAAATTTAGACACTGAACATATATCCAGGTTTTACTCCCTATTTAAGTGCCCTTTTAAAGCTGAATCATAACATGCTGAAGTCCCTTAGATTTCTTGCAGCCTTGGCATTTCTTGCTGCATCTGTTGATATCATCAGCCTGTAACACTTAGAAGGAAGCTCCATTTCCAAGTCCAAGGAAGAGTGATTATGAATTCAATATGCCAGCAGAGAAATTCAAACAGAGGTCAAATATCCTGTATCCTATTAGTCATCCACGGTTAGGGGTTTTTTCTAAGTCATGTTGGTTCAAGTTTAGGAGAACTCTTGGACACATCTGGTTTTAGGTTTAAATTTAAAAAAATACAATTTCCAAAGAACAATGTTTTTATAAATCATACACGGTAACATCCAGCTTTGAGGGAAGCCAGGCTAGCAAAATTCTGTCCATACTGAAACAAGCTGCAAATCTCCAGTTATCTTCAGAGAGGTGGAAGTTTAACCAGATTAATCTAGTATCACAGGCTTGATTTGAACTGGAAAAAAGAACATTCCAATATGGCAGTCACTGAGAAAGGATTCTTTCAATCCCATTGAAATCAGTGGCAAAATGAATTAATCATCGTGGAATCAAGGCATCATCTTTGCTCTCTGTAATAGTCTTTGTTTTAAAGAAAGAAGTTATATTGAGGCATGGGAGGAAAAGAGTAATGGAAATCATTTATATAGACACCATGTCAAGTTCTCAAAGAGTTGAATGCTATCACCTTCATTTCTGACGTAGGCTAACCTATTTCTTTGTATAGCTACTCCTCTAACATACTGGTACAGCCAACCAAAAAACTAGCATTAATATGTAGATTCAGAATGCAAAAGTGTATAAATAATACAGAAATTTAGGCTAATTAATGTACTTTTTTTTTTTTTCCTGTCTGAATAAGATGTGTACTCTACAGACTTGCTAAACAGTTGGTCTATGCTGTTTAAATATGTGTTGTGTGTAGATTTCCTAGGATGGAACACAACAACATTCTGTTTCTATTTAAAGTAACAGTAATGTTCTTGGCATAACCTGAACCCACCACATTAGGTATAGGTCTTTCTCATGGATCACTAACAAAAAAGGCATTTGCTACAGAGATTTTAATGCTAAAGGAGACGAGGTGGTTCACAATTTATTTCAAAGGCAATATTTTTTATTTTTTATTGCAATGGGTTTTAAGTTACTCCTGTCATTAAGAATTTTTAAGATGAAAATAAAGAGTAAGTAAAACTGATTGCAGTTCTTGTTCCTACTGCTGTATATTTTTTAACTGCCAATAACATTGAGATTCTAATAAACTAATTCTCCTTGGGCCCTAAATGTGATCTGATTGAAATAAAAATACAGGGCAGGAGAAGAAGGGGGACAATAAAGATAAGAAACAGGTGACATCTTCTGACATGTCGATTGGTGATTGATCTTCTAATTTTGCTTTAGCAGGCATAGAAAGATGAGAAATGACATTGTCCCGACACAAATGCATACACGAAAAGGAAGAACTCTGGAAACTGAACACGAAAAGGGTAAAGCACTTAGATTTCCAGAGTCCATTCAAATCAGTAAGAATGTCCTAACTGAATTTAACAGGATTTGGTTTAGGCTTTGATTGAAACTCCCACCCCAAATGAATGTTCTATTTTTAAGAAGCTGGAAAAAACCATTATTTATAGGCCTTGCTTTATATCTATGCTCCATATGACTATTCTTCCAGTGTTTGATAAATAATAGAGAGCATTTCAACCTTGAAAGGGGCTGGGAAAACTTCAGGGAGATAAAGCTCCATCAGTGAACAGTGTCTGTTAGCTAGTCTGTATTATGCCAATGACTGATTCTCACGTAAATCACCTTGAAATGTATTTGAAATACTTTTGAAATCTATTTGCCTGATAGAAATCTCGGTGACCTCAGAAAGGCAATGTTTTTTCTCGTATATATTTACATATTATCATTTACGTCCTCTTTACTTACAGCTCAACATACCACTTCTCTTGGAGCATTATTTTAACATTTTTACCTGTAACTGTATGTAGGGCTTATGAAATATTAATAGCATGAGCTGACATTTATATTAAAGAAAGTTTTGTGTGTATGGTTATCGGTGTGATTTGACATGATAGCCCTAAGGAAAAAAAAATAATTGCTTTAACTTTCATAAGAACTTCAGGTTTTCACACAACTACCAACTTAGCCTTATGTAGACAAAAGTGCAGAAGCTTTACTTCATCAAATGCTGACATAGACAAAATAGTGTTTTGTATTAAAAATTCTGTTCAAACCCTCCTTCTGCACACTGATATTTCACAATAGAACTGTTTTATCTATGTAGTAAAATAGAACTATTGTAAAATACATTATGCCTTCAAAGCAAGTTACCAGTAATAATTCCTGCGCTAACTGCATGTTTTCTGGGTTTCCATCAACATAGAAAACAAACCATGGAAAGAACTACACAAGCAACCCAGCAAGAATAAAATAAAACCAGTCTTTAATAATGGCAGCTTGAATGCATAAGCAGGACTTTCCAGAGAATTCATATTTAATGTGAAACCAGTGAATATGATATATTTGTCATGTATAAAAGAAACCCTTAAATCAACTTTTGTTCAGTTAGATTGCTTTTCATGTAGAGAGAATGAGATTTGGGAATCACAGCCAAATTGTCCCACAGGCGCATTTGAATATATTATTCCTACACAAAGTTTTTTATTTAAGTCTGTTTTCCCATAAGAAAGAAATTGTTAGTATATAGTCAAAAGGACCATCTCAAATATTGTACACAAGTAGGATTTAATCATCTATCTGCCACATGAATAAAATGTCCAAATTTCAGATTGTCTTTCAGTTGCATCCAAGTCCTTGAGGAGACACCTATGTTTTTGACATTACCCTCCTTCAGACAGCTACAGTTCAGCTTCAAGAAAGACAATCTTTACTGCTTTTACTGCACCGAGCAGGCCAGCATTTCTTTGTGATCCAGTGTCTGCTCCACACACCTTGCCTGCAAGTTGGATTTGCTAAACCAATATTTATGAACTTGTGGAGTCTGCAGACCACTCCATCATGACTTGTGGGAGGGTACTGTGCTGAATGGCTGTAATGCCTTCCCCACAAAAAGAACACTTAGGAATAGTTTTACCTGTGTAAACAAAGCAGATAAAGGTATCTGAGTGTGAAAATAAAGGTAATGTGATACTTCAGTGTTTAGCTCTATGTAGTTTGCTTTTCATGAAAGCCACTGTGAAAAGTGTCTGAAATAGTTTGCAGACATCTTGGGGAGAAGGCTCAGAAAAAGTTATTACTCGGTATTTTAATATTTAAATGTTTATATTGTTCACTTTAAGGAATGTTAAAAAGTATTTTTAAAGATTCAAAAATGTAGTGGGTTAAAGCTTCCTTGTTCTTCCAGAGCACATTTTTAACAGTCATAACTTTTTCTTGCCTGAGCATATAGTTCTCTGCTGAGATCTGGTGCCAGGTCTGCTATGTTCCTGTGGAGAGAAGTTTTGTACCCATGCTGGATGGCTGGGAGTCCTACATAACAGTGCACTGAACACGGCCGCGCTCTCAGAACAGGCTTCAAGAGGCAGAAATCTGTGTCATTCCCATTAAGCCCTTGGATCAGAAAGAGAACTGCAGCTGCCTTCAGTTAGTCACAAGGAGGGCTGGGAACCCTGCCTCCGAGCGTTGGAGCTTTGCTAAAAACCCTTCTGTGACAGGACACCCTTGTTTGCTCTTGGGAGAGCTGTGCTGTCACAAGTGCAAATAAAAAATAAATAACAAACATTCATTAGGTCAGTGATTAAAGGAGTGGTCTGTAGCCTGTAAGTTATTAGTAATGATGATTTCTTTGGTAGCAGACAGCAGAAAGCAAATCCAAGTGTGCTAATGAACTGCATTTTGGGGAGTAAGGCATACCTTTCCCTAATGGGACAAAGAAATGTTTAGAAAAGTACCTTCATGATCACAATGTTAATTGGCACCATTCATTTAATGCAAATATAGGCCATAATTTTTAAAGATAAGTAAGCCATTTTCCTTTCCTGTAAGCCCAACCAGAAGCTTTACTGGAGTCAATGGCATTGGTGTTCTAATTTCACTGAGAGCACAGACTCAGCCCTACATCACCAGAAATTATGATTACATGGAAAAATATTTATGGCTCCAAAAGTAACTTCAGTATTAATATTGCCATCCACTATAGTCCAGTTGAATTGTTTCAGTCTTTGTGTTATTTTGCCTTAAGACAGGGTTTTTCTCTTAGTAAATTACAGTGAATTTCAGAGATTGGTTTGGTCTGATTTTTATATAAGCATGGAATTAAAATTCTCAAATTTTTGGTAGGCAGAGCATTTAAGAATTTAAAAATTCATATTTACTTTTAAACATCTGTTTTTGACATCCAGCAAAACTTTGTATTTGCAGGATGAAGTTTTCAGCATACTCAATAAAAGTATGCACTGTTATGAAATGTTAATCAAAAAGCATGTCAGATCTGTGTGGAAGGCAATCAGTGGATCAAAGAACTAAGAAGAAAACTAGGGGTTTTTATCAATTATACTTCCCTCTTATTCTTGCTATAAATAACTTTGCTTTTTTTTTAATATTTAATACAAGCTTTCACTGTTTTGACTTGTCAGTTTAATTGACTTCAGTGTATAAAAGTACACACTGACTTAGCAAGATAGGGATCAGCCCCAGAATATTTAATTCTTCATTAGGTTTCACTGGACGTGGCTTGAACATATATCACTCTGTCCTAAACTATTTTCAAGTCTGGCTTTCTGCTTCAAGACACTAGGGAGAAAAATCCTACACCAACCTCATTTTAAATTATTTGACAAATACACATCAGGATGAAACCTCCCATAATTAGGGATGCACAGGTTGTAAAGTGAGTTGCACTGAACCATCTGAAGGTAATAAAAATTACTTATTCTCTAGGACAATCAATCCTTCAATTACCCACCAAAACCTAGGCTTGGATGTCAGCTATCCCATAATATATCTGTTATTCATCAGGAAACCCTGCCAGAAGCATTTCTTTTTCTTTTTCTTTTTCTTTTTCTTTTTCTTTTTCTTTTTCTTTTTCTTTGCAGATATAAATATGAAACACAGACATCAGACACATAGGGGTGTCATTTCTTTTCAGGTCTGCAAAATGAATTTCTGTGTCTGGAAGGTCCGTTCTGCAAATGGTCTGTGCTCTGGGAAGGGGATTTCAAAAGGTCTTTAACAACTCTGAAGTTGGATAATGAGGGGGAGACACTCCTTCTCCAGAGTTATATTTTCATGGATTATGGCCATATGCCAGATGGCTTGGTGATCATTATTCTGAGCCCCAAAATGATTTCTAGGGTTTAAGTGCAAAATAATTGCTTTGAACAGATCATTTCACCCTGCAGTTAATTTTCCCATGAGTCTTGTGAAACAGGACACTTGACAACTTTGCTTTCTGATTCTGGGGAAATGTGATTGGAATAGCTCAATATATTGTTTGCCACAGATCTCTGAAACTACGGTGAATTCCTGAAATCCTCATGATAATTCTTATATTTTATATTATTGTTTAGAATCCAACTAATCCTTTCCTCTATTTCATGGTTTTGCAGTGCAAAGAGATTGTTGAAACTCTGTTTGGGGTCAGGGTTTTGGGTGTGCTGGACACAGTCCAGTAACTACTATGGGGATGGACTCGTCAGTCTGTGTATCGTCACCAGTGGGACTGAACTTCACAGGCAATAGAACTGTGTGATAGATGTGAACGTGACAGTCACCACTGCTCATAGGTAAATGTGGGTGTAAAGACCTTAGAAGACCTTCTTGATTCCCGAGATCTGTCACAGATTTTGTGGTTATGTCCATCCTTGCAAACTGTACAGGATGAGGACATGGGCTTGACCATTACCTTAACTATTCCAGTGTTGTCATCCACCTTGCTAGTGTTTTGGCCCAGACCAGCTAGTAGGGTCCCGCACAACGAGGAGGCATGGGCTAGGGGACAGAATGGCCTCCAGGCTGGTCTGAGCATGCCACCCTAAGTGTTTAGCTGTATGCTGAGTTGTCTCAGTTATGCCAGTTGTCTCCGGGAATGTGTTTGTCACCGCGCATAGGGGCTTTTTTCACCTGCAAACAGGAAGGCAGCCAGCATCTCTCATCTCCTCCAGGAACACTGACCCAGTTATGGGACATAGGCTCTTCCCTCCCTTCAAAAAGTATCTTTATGAAACTGTCAAAATGTTGGGAAAGCCCCTTAATTTCAGTGCAAAATCATGGTAATAACACTCCTCTTCCAGAAAAATGTTTTTCTGTTGTATCAGGTTAGAACTGAATCTGCTAGAGCAGCAATGTCCCTACGAATTTTGCTTAATGGGGCCCTAATCTTGCTTGTGTCCTAATGTGATATGTTGATGGATATTAGTAACACACTGGTGTTTACACAGGTGCTATTCGCACATGTAACTCAGTCTCTTACCAAGTTGTCGGCAGTTTTATGGGGCACAGATATATTTTCCTCTCAACTTTTGAAGCTTGTGATTCCATGCCTTTGTCTGAAAAGACCTGATAGGAGCTGTACTGTGTTTACATGGCAAGATTTGGGTAGCGGGGGGAAAGGGGAGGCTGCAGGGGTGGCTTCTGTGAGAAGACGCCAGAAACTGCCCTCATGTCCGACAGAGCCAATGCCAGCCGGCTCTAAGACAAACCCACCACTGACCAAGGCTTAGCCCATCAGCAACAGTGGTAGCACTTCTGAGATAACATATTTAAGGAGGTGGGAAAACTGCTGCCCAAGAGCAGATGGGAGAGAGGAGTGAGAATATGTGAAACAACTCTGCAGATATCAAGGTCAGTGAAAAAGAAGAGGTACAAGGTTCTCCAGGTGTCAGAGCAGAGGTTCCCCTGCAGCCCATGGTGAAGACTGTGGTGAGGCAGGCTGTCCCCTGCAGCCTATGAAGGTTCACGGTAGCGCAGATATCCACCTGGAGCCCATACATGACCCCACGCCAGAGCAGGCGGATGTGCCCTGAAGGAAGCTGTGACCTCGTGGAAAGCCTGTACTGGAGCAGGCTCCTGGCAGGACCTATGACCCTGTGAAGAAGAGCCCTGGCTGGAGCAGGTTTTCTGGCAGGACTTGTGACCCTTTGGGGGACACGTGCTGTAGAAGTCTGTCCCTGAAAGACTACTCTGTTGAAAAAAAAAACATTCTGGAGCAGTTCTTGAAGAACTGCAGGATGTTGGAAGCACTTTTGTCAGAAAAGATCATGAAGGACTGTATCTTGTGCGAGGGGCCACATGCTGGTGCAGAGGAAGAGTGTGAGTAGGACACAGCAGCAGAATAGAAGAGTTATGAACTGACAGTAACTCCCATTCCCATCCCCCTGCACTGCTCAGTGGGAGGAGGTAGAAGAGTTGGGAGTAATGTTTAGACTGGGAAAAAGGAAGAAGTGGAGATAAGACGGCTATAGATTTCTCATTATCCTACTCTCTTATTAATTGGCAATAAATTAAATTAATTTTCCCAAGTCAAGCCTGTTTTGCTCATGACAGTAATTGGTGAGAGATCTCCATGTCCTTATCTCAAACCACAAGAATTTTTCCCAGTTTTCTCCCCTTGCCCTGTTGAGAAAGGGGACAGATAGAGTGGCTGGGGGGGTCACCTGGTGGCTAGCCAAGGTCAACCCACCCAGAGTCATGAGTAAGATATTTGAAATATTGCTAGAAGACAACAAATATTAAATGGTATATAGAAAGTAACTATAGAAAGATAATAATCACAACTTTCTCCGATAGTCATCAGTCTGGTTATGCACTGTTATTCTAGAACAATGCTATGGATTGCTGTCTTCCTTTCATAATTTTCCTAGTCTTGGCTTTGTGTTTTTTGAAAGCTTTGTTACAGATTTGCTAATAAGTTAAGATTGATTGACTTTATTTGATTTTATAAAATCATTTTTAATAGAAATATAGAGGGATAAGAAACATATTTTAATGAAACTTAATAGTTGCACAGTAAAAGCTGTTATGAAATCCTCTGTACAGTCTCGTACCAAGGCCAGAAGAATGGGCTAGAATCATTGTTTAAAACTTAGGTAATAACTTTAGGGTTTGAAAGGTTTCTTTGTATTTGACTAGTCTCCTGTATGTAGAAAGTGTATTGAAATGGCAGAATATAGAATTAATGGGAACTGGGGAGAGTCGACTGGAACAGCTTGTAGTTGCCTGCCAAGAAACGATGAACTTTAGTAAAAGGTAATTCCGGCAGGGGGAGATTGCGACCACCGACTCATATACCACCTACCCAAGTCGTACCCCAGACCCATTTCTAGACCTTTCTAAGCTCTACTGCACAGAATCGGATATGGGAGGAGAATATGTTAATGATTTATGGGAAATATCATGTTTATGCATAAATACTTAATGAATATGTATGAATAAGTTATATATGGTGTCTGATTTTGAAACTTGGTGTGCGTTGATCGTGAGAGGACTCACTCTCGCACCCGGCCGTCAATAAAGAAGTGTTTGCTTATCTACATCATATTGGTGTCGATAAGTTCTTCATTCCGAGATTTCGGTGACAGCTTGATGGTACCAGCAGTTGTTATATGAGTGAATACCTCTTCATGCATAGTTGGACAACCAGGTACAGTGCTATATACAGGTAATAGAGTTGGTTTAGGCAAGCAGTTTTGAATTTCAGAAGCTATCTGGAACTCTGCTCAGAAGTAAATTTTATAAAATCATTTATAGACAATCTACAGTAACACAAAACAAACAAAAACCAACCAAACAAACAAACAAAAGCACAACCAAAACCCTTAAAACCCATTGCCTTCTCTCTTTCTCCATTATAATATGTAACTTGTAAAATGTGCTTTTCTTTTATTCTTCTGGAAAACCAACCAAAAGATTGTTTTCTGTAGAAAATGTTGACTTTTTTCCTGCAAAATATTTTAAGGTGTTGCCTGAAATTAAAAAAAAAAAAAAAAAAAAAAAACCTTAAACAAAATTAATTCCTTTTTAAACTCAGAATTAGCCATATTCTCTAGATCCTTTGGTGAACTATATGTTACTAAAAGGTGACCTAAAAAGCAACTGCCAACGATTATTTTTTTTTTTTAAATACAAACAAACCATAAGCTAGCAAACCATACAGGCTGACAAACAGGGAAGGCAAATGATAAAAATGAAATTAATAAATGAATAGGGTTTAACTCGTTCTAAATTAAAGTATCCGGCTGTGGTAAAACTAAAAAGCAATGCTCAGATTTTTTGCAGAAAGGTTAAGTGGCCCTTGAATTTAAAAAGGTTGAGAAACACTTCTCTAAGAGATGGACTATTGAGATTTTAAAGACCCTTTAGTAGTGATTAATGGCTGCCTTTCAAAGTGTAACTAGCTGATTCAGAAACTGCTTTTCACACAGATCTCAAGCTCTGTTTCATTTCAGCTTGATTCCTTTCAAGCAATTTTTACTTTTTTCTGAGAGTCATCAGCTAATGGCAGGTCTCTATGTCCTCTGTCACTCAAATGCACAAGGAAGAGTGAAGAGAGGAAGATTATTTAAAGAAAACAATCATATGGAATAGATTTTCTGAAAGACTAACTAGACTATCTATTTCTAGACCTTGGTCAGAGTTGATAGACGTGGCTTTTTGAGCTTATGGAGTGAAGTGGTGGCACAGGCCAAAAAAAAAAAAAAAGCTTTGGCAGTTTGTGGTGAGTAACTCTTAAGTGTAGCTCAAGCATGCAGTCAGTTGCACAGATTCAACAGGGACCTTTCAGAAAGGATCGCCTCCAAAGTGCCGTGTTTAGCAGCTTATTTGGCTCCACATTATAAGATGGAAAAGATTAGACTTGTGCATTTTGCTACCCTCAATTTGTTATATGGTTTAAATTGTTGATTCTAATAGGTATTCACATTTTTAGGAAGAAAGGAGAATTACAGTGATTGCTATCAAGAAGCCAGACATTGGAAACATTTACTAAGTCATGATATTTGGGATACTATATATGTTATATATAATATATACATATAAAAAATTATATATATATATATAACGTAATATATATGTTTCTCAACCTTTAGAATAGGAAATATCTGCGGTATCACAGATACTGTGGTAAAGTAATTGTTGGTAAATGCTGATTTTCTTTTAAATAGTAACCACAATGGCCACTAATTATAGACAGCGAAATAGTGGAATTGCCATACCAAGTGTTTTATTTGCTTCAGGATAAAACTGTTAATTATATATTGTCATTTACTGTATATAAAGATTTACTAACTGCCCTGCCATCTACAGCTGATTAGTCTCAAGAATGAGCTGTATTGCCCGTCCTTTTCTTCTGAAGAACTGAAAGCAAATACAGTTATTTAACAATTTTGTCTCTTGATGTGGCGAACTTAGAAAAGTTTTCCATTTTAATTATTCATTTCCTGAGAGGCAGCCTGTAGCATTTTGCAATGTGTGTGGGCAGGACCTTCTCAGCCCTGCAGCTTGCAGTGGAATCTGCCTTTAAAAGTATCTTGTTTGGCTTCTCACTGATTTTTGTGCATCAGGATGAACTCAAACATTTTAATCACAAATGCCTGACCCTGAACACTTCTGGAACTTTGGCAGCACCTTCTCAGAGCTAAACCAATGCAGCATGTCTGCCATTAGTTTTACTAATGTTTTAGTAAAGTCTTTACCCTAAAACCAGCTCTCTCCAGGCATCTTGCTTGTCCTTCAGTTAACTTATTCTGACATAAAATTGCAGTAAATGAAAGATGAAGGCCTATGGTATTTGCTACTGGTATTGGATAATTATGTAACTATGCTACTCTTTCTTCATTATCAGTAATCCAAACAATTAAAAACATTTGTTTCAAATTTCTATTTATATTGAAAGAAGGTGATAAGGGGACAGTGTCACCCCATTATATGGATAACATTAAATTGTAGTGGTAACACTTTGCACTCCAATTGTAAGGATATCAAAGAAATCCAGAGTAATAGTTTATAACAACTTGCTTCACTCAAGGCAGCTGCCTTATATGAAACTATCATATATGTCAACATTTTGCAGTCTTCAAAAACTAATTTCATGTTATAAAGGAAGATTTCCATGATGGACAGTTGTTTGGTTTTGTTTTGTTGGGGGTGTGTGTGGGTGTGTGTGTGTGTGTGTGTGTGTGGTGGGTGGGTGTGTGTGGGGGTGTGTGGGGGTGTGTGGGTGTGGGGGTGTGTGTGGGTGTGTGTGGGTGTGTGTGTGGGTGTGGGTGTGGGTGTGCGCGTGCGTGTGTGTGTGTGTGTGTAAATTTTCAGTTATTTACCTAAAGTACTGGACCTATTTGGAAGGGCTGCCATGAGCAAAATCTGACTGTGAGGCAAATGGAGTAAAGGCACAGTGAGCAGTGGTGTGTCTGAATGATCTTGTTTAAGAACAGCTGTAAGAGCAAGACCTGTGCATCGAATACCAGGCTACAGTATAACACCTTTACTACTATATGTATTTTATAGGTTTGGCTCAAACAAGACAGGCTATATTATAATCAGCTGTGCAAACAAGTAAGTGGAATATATATACTGAACCAATACACCTTGATTTAAATCATTATTGCTTTCATAGTATTGTATTGACTTCATATGCTGGGCCCTACAGACACAGTGTGGATTTGTGGCCATTTAGTGGAGCATTTTTAATACAGTGTAGAGTACAAAGTCAGATCTTAGTAGACACTAATGGGTTTTATGCATAGTTCTCTCACAGGGAACTTTAAGAAGCTGTTCCTCTAATGGCCTTGCGATACAGTTTGATAGAAGCCACAAGCCAAGCAGCCATAACTCCCCATGGCATTCAAATATGTTAACCTGACCTGAGAATCAGGAGACTTCTGTTGCATAAGAATTTTTTATGTTCTGCGTGCTGTTTTATCCTTCTGCCAGGAAATATTAAAATATATTATTAAAAAAGATTTACTCTAGCTGTTTATTTCCCACAGCAGTGATAATATAACCTCCTTTTCACCTACCTCATCTTGTATGAATTTCATTCTAGCCATCAAGGGACACATATACGGATGCTTATTCTTGAAGGCTTTATTTAGTTGGAGCATTTCTGCAAGATTTCTTTTTGCCTTTGGCCATTGTCATTGCCCATGTACAGTACATGGCAGACCAGCTATCCCTCTCTGCCCCCCCCAGAAAACTCTTGGGATATTTGTTCTACTTTTTACGGCATTTGGGAGCCCATTTCTCATCACTGTGATATAATGCCACCATAAAATCATGCTTAGCAAGGCCTGTCAAATAAAAATGGCCGATGCTGAATTTATTGAAATAAGGTCTTAAGCTTATGTATTGCTTCTGAATCAAAAGAATGGCCTAGTAATAACTGTGCATAGAAGACACTTTTCTAACACCAAATTATTAATATTAACACAAAAAGGTGTTTTTTTCTCAAGATTTTAACACAGTAAAATTTTGCACCAATTTGAGAGTAACTCAGCCAAAAACATCTCTTTTTCGTCAGCTGCCCATTTGTCATGGCATGGCAAGACCAGCAATAATAAAAAGTCACCCTCCATTTCACTGTACTTTCCTGCAATTCCCTCCCCACACCACTGACTCAGGATGCGGTGGGGGAAAAAAAAGTGTCTCTGTTGGTGGCTCTCCAGACAGAAGGAGGTTTTCAAAGGGCTTAGCCCTGCTGCAGCTCCACATGAAGCACCGCCAATTGAGGTTAAAGATCTTCTTCTATGATAACACTTGAGTTTATTTTAAGGTGGAAGAGATCAGAACCAGGAGGTGCCATACTCGTAAATTTATTCTCCAGAGTTTTTGCACACTGGTATTGACAAGGCACTGAAATTATAGCCGCTAATCCCCAAGCACGTCTTTCTGCAGTTCAGTCTTAATTTACTGGCAGAAACAGAGGCAACCACCCACTTCCTTGCCCCCTCTGCTCAGTACCATTTCTCCTTTGTTCCTTTTATTTAATTTCTTTTTTAGTGCATGTTGCTTCTTTAGTTTAAGGCTCCTTTCCCACACTTCCCCCCAGATTTTACCACACTATTACACTCTTTATTACATCTGCTTGCAGCTTCATGAGCTGATTGAGTGATTTTAGGGGAGACTGGAATGATGTCAGGTTAGAAAAGAAAAGAGAACTATGGGGTAGCAAGGTGAGCAGAGCAAGCTGCAATAAAAGGAACAGAAAGGAGATTTCTCTGAGGACTTGTTTCACATTTGTTAAGAGGAATACTTTTGAAAATGGGCAGTTCATATTATTTTTTCTCTTTTAACATACAGATCCTTCAAGTAATTTGGTTACCATAGATACACTGTTGACCAACTTCAAAATTTTGAAGGAGGCTAATTAAAGCAAGATGAAAAAATACACATTAATACTATTTTCTATAGAAAAGACAGTTATTTTCCTTGAAAAAAAATTCTTTCTCTTTTTTTAATCATTTAAGCAAATCAAATGAGAACTTGTTTTTCACAATAAAAGAAAAAAAACCCAGCACAAAACAAAACAAAAGAATCTGTACTGAAGTTTCTCTCTTTAACTGCCTCAAAATTAGAGTCCTAAGAAACAATAATAGTTCTCTTGTGACCTGCTGCTGAGACGATAATGGTATTTGAAGTATTGTTTTCATGAACGGAGCCTGCCTAGACAATGTGTCATTTGTTCATTGTAATTTCATCATGTGTTAGAAACTTCACTCCTGAGGAAGCCTCACACCCAGCGTGGTCACATAATGCATATCAACTTTTTTGTATGCAAGTATGCTACACAAAGATGTTGAGTCAGCCATGCATAAACCTGCTTCACTATAGCAATTAGCTATCATTACAGTAATTTTAACATGCCATCCCAAATTTTTACTCTGTATACCTATGCTTTAAAATGGCCTTGATGTGTCACTTAATGTTGCTGAAAAGACAGTAATATAAAGCAAAAATATTAGAAAACCCAAAAATCTCCTGCAGTTATTCCCTGTCCCTAGATACCACTGTGACGCCTGTAAGATCAGGGTGACATCAGTCATGGGAAAGGTGAGAAATTGTGGTTTTACCCCGTCTTGTATCATGCTTCATTTGGCTTTTAATACAAACAACACTATTCCGGAATAACAAAGCTACAGAGAGGTGCACAGTGACTGTTATCTCTGATATGTGTGTTTTTCTACATATTCAGAGAACTAAAAAAATCTCAGTCCCTCACCATCGAGACAGCTTTAAATTGTAAAGCAGCTGTCCTTTCTGAGGAACAGACACATGCCTTTGCTTTCTGTGTAAAGGAAGATAGTTTTCAGTGGGAATTTGTGCAGGTATTTAGTTCCTGTGCAGAGAAGATCTGCTTAAATGAAATGTAATAAAAAGTATGTTAGCTCTGCAAGAGCAGACATTCTGTCTGCAAAAGACCTTAAAACAAGTGTGCTGCAGCAAGCTAACAGTTCCTTCTGGGTATGGACAAGCCAGACATGAAAATCTTTCTACATCTGACTGAGATAGAATGTATAAAGATAGCCATTTACAAAGTCTGCTACTGAAGTCAAAGTGCTGTGAGTACATTAGACAGAGGGTACTTTGGAGAAGAACAGCAAATATGTTAACAGACACCTGGAAAATTTGAAGTCTGGACTTTGTTTACAGGTGTCTCTTTCTGGAAGGGGTGCCAGAATGCATCTCATGGTAGGTTACATTATGGAGTGTCTGCAAAAATAGGGATATCTCCAAGAAAGCCTACAGTCTGTATTGCTTAGGGAAGAGTATTCTATGGATTAAAAAGGGAAAAGGCTGGGGGAGCAGGATTTAACCTGAGCAGAATCACTGACCAAAGAAACGTCTATTATACTCCGCATCTGCAGTACTCAAAAAGTGTATTCAACTCCATGCTTCATCTGATTTCATGACCTGCTACTGACTATTGTTCAATTTTTAGCATGGAGAAACCTAGGATAACAAATGGAGGTGTGTCAGAGCTGGGTATTTCTTTGACTGCATGGAAGTTTAGTATGAATCCCTACAGACTAACATGTTCTTAATTTTCAAATTGTACTTTCAAAATAAATTGCAGCAAAAATAGCCACATAGTAATCTATACTGACATGCATAAAATACAGCAGGCTAAATGAATGAAATGGAATAACGCATATGACATGTTTTAGATTAACTGGAAACTGTTCTGCATCATACCTCCTATTTTATAAAAAATGCTATATTACTGTTTGAAATCATAAAATGAAACAAAAGGTGCACAAACCTTTTTTCCTAGATTATGTGTCTTGACAAATGACAAGCCACCACCCCTTTTTCAGATCATTTGTGGGTTTTGCTGTTCTTATTTTGTAATACACAATTTAAGACAATGAAGAAGTAGCATATACTAAGCTGATGATGAAACAGTTTGCTCTTGTATATGTAAGGCAGAACAGATTCAGATATTATAAAGTCAGAAAGAATTGTTGTTTAAGCTTCCTGTATAATGCACACCACACACCACCGACATGAATTAATTGTCACTTGATACAAGATGCACTTTGAAAAGCACTGAGTTTTGTTTAAAAGTTTTCAGTGCTCTGTCACTCACTGTGTCTCTTCAGAAAGCTCTTCTGGTGGCTAATTATGTTGTTAAACAAAACAAACAAACAAAACAAGAGCAGGTGCCCTGCTTTAGCATTTATCTTTCTTCACCTTCCAGCCATCAGAACTTGTATTTTTTCTGAATGATGGTAGAACTTTCAGCTGTTAAAAAATCCTCCCTGAACAGGTGTTTGTAGACTCTAAGCCACCCCTTAGCTTTCTCTTTGTTAAACTAGAATATTTAACCAAGGATTGTGTATAAAAACAGAAAACAAAACTGTGCTTCTGGGAAGACCTGCTGTTATAAGCACATATATGTAATATTCAGGGATACTTGCCCCAGTTACATCTAAGCTGGAACCTTCTTTACTGCCCTGAGCTATATATTGAGGTGTATAACACCCACCTGAGATCATTCAGATCCACAAATGAACTACAGAGCATGCAAACTCACTATTTCTGGATAGCTTCAGGTGTCAGATACACATATGAAAATGTTGTAATTACACTGAGACCTCTAATGTTTCTATCATTTGCATTTTATACCGAACAAGCAACGTTTTAAACATATACTTTAAAAAAAGTCTCGTATTACCATTTGTTTTCTAGTTTAGTTATTACAAATACTTGAACTTCCTGTCAAAATGATGATATTTTCTCCCCAATGCAGAATTATTTTTTTTTACATTTCAGGACTAAGGTTGAAATATGTAGCAAATTGCTGTTAAACAGATACTTGCTGCAGTCTTTTTATGTTCCTGTTCTTTCTCGTAATTGTTCTCAGTCTTGTGAAACCAATGCTTTCAAACAGCGAGTGGGTGCAGGTGTGTGAGCAAGTCCATGTGAAGAATAAATAAGTGCATTTTCTCTCTCCCTAGATAGGCAATATGATCAAGTCATGATCATTCAAACTTAATAACTTTTCAGCTCTCTGATCCCTTCCTCTGTCTCTGCCAGGAGGAGGCCTAATACTGGTTTTGCCTTATTGAAGGATGCATCCTTTGCAATGTTTAGGAACTGCACTGTCATAAGTCTTCACTGAACATAAGTGTCAGGTAGCACTGGACAAAATGTTTTCAGTTCATGCAGTTCACTATTCTCTCCATGTCATCCTATACAAGCAATATTGTAATGATGCATATAATACTTTGCCAATTAGTGGTCAAGATGATGACAGAATGGGACAATAGGGTAGAAAGGAGCATAGTGGGAACTACAGACCAGTCAGCCTCACTTCTGTGCCCAGTAAGAGCATGAAACAGATCCTGCTGGAAGACATGTCTAAACATATGGAAGGCAGGTGATCAGAGATAGCCAGCATGGCTTCACCAAAGGCAAATAGTGCCTGACTAATCTACTGGCCTTCTACAATAGACTAAGTATTGCATCAGTGGACAAGGGAAGAGCTATGGATGTCATCTACCTGGACTTCTGATACAGTCAGTCCCTCACAGCCTTCTGGTCACTAAATTGGAGAGACATGGGTTTGACAGATGGATTCTTAGATGGATAATGAACTGGCTGGATGGCCGCATTCAAAGAGTATATCAATGGCTCAATGTCCAAGTGGAAACCAGTAACAAGTGCTGTCCCTTAGAGGTCCAGACTGGGACCAATACTATTTAATATCTTCATCAACAATCTAGATGGTGTCATTGAGTGCACCCTCAGCAACTTTGCAGGTGACATCAAGCTGAATGGTGCAGTTGATTCACTAGAGGGAAAGGATGCCATCCAGAAGGACCTTGACAGGCTTGTGGAGCGGGTCTGTGTGAACTTCGTGAAGTTTAACAAGGCCAAGTGCAAGGTCCTGCACCTGGGTCAGGGCAATCACCAGAATCAATACAGACTGGAGGATGAAGGGATTGAGAGCAGCCCTGCGGAGAAGGACTTCAAGACATTGGTGGATGAAAAATTGGACATGAACTGGCAACGTGTGCTTGCATCCCAGAAAGCAAATAGTATCCTGGGCTGCATAAAAAGAAATGTGACCAGCATGTCTTGGGAGGTGATTCTCCCCCTTCACTCTGCTCTCGTGAGAGCCCACCTGGAGTACTGCATCCACCTCTCAGACCCACAGTACAGGAAAGATATGGACCTGTTGTAGTGCATCCAGAGGAAGGCCACAAAAATGATCAGAGACTTGGAACAACTCTCCTATGAAGAAAGGCTGAAAGTGTGGGGGTTGGGGTTGTTCAACCTGGAGAAGAGAAGGGTCTGGGGAAGACCTTGCTGTCTCCTTTAAATAAAGGAGGCTTATAGAAAGACCTTTTACCAAGACCTGTAATGACAGGGCAAGGGGTGCTTGTTTTAAACCAAAAGTAAATTCAGATCAGATATACAGAAAAAAAAAATTATGATGAGGGTGTTGAGGCACTGGAACAGACTGCCTAAAGAAGTTGTGAATGCCCCATGATTGGAAGTGCTCAAGGCCAGGATAGATGGGGTTTTGAGCAACCTGATGTAGTGAAATATGTTCCTGCCCATGGCAGGGGGGTTGGACTAGATGATTCTCAAAGGTCCCTTCCAGCCCAAGCCATTCTGTGATTCTGTGAAGATACCTTCACACCATTGAACACTTACCTCTCTATCTTGCTATGTATTGGTAATCAGCCTTTGCCAGTTCCTCTCTTTCTATGAAAAAACATTCATTTTTCTTAGATAAATAGTCATGCAAGCCATATAAACTGCCTTTTGAACTTCATTCAGTATAAACCTATCTTCAAACACATATGTTCTTGTGCATTAAAACATCAGTGCACAGCAAAACAAATATTCTTTTATTTCTTAAGGCAGTGAAATATTAGGTTTTTCCTTCAGTCATATCTCACAGCTTTTGCAAGAATATTGTTTGTATGAACATGTCTCATGGCTACTGTAATAATGGAGCCAGTTTTAATACAAAACAGCAACATCTTAAAAAGCAACAACACTAATCACTACCATATTGTGAAACTACTGCTAGCTTCAAGCAGATTTCTAATGTCCAGCACTTCTGATCACTAGCAAGCTGCTGGCTGTATTTCCATTTCTTTTTGTCTCCACTTAAAAACTAAGAAATTGCAGTGGTTTTATTTTCCAATTAATTTCAGGCCATGCTGCATTGACAGATTTATCAGGGCAGGATCATAGGCTTGCACTGGACACATTCCTTGAACAAGAGCACCAGGGCGAAGTCTGCGCTACTGTAGCGTACTCCCCACAGAACTATATCAACTCACACCAGCTGAGGTTTGGTCCTTGTATATTGTCATCAGGAGGTCCCAGGATCCACCAGTGGTTCCAATAATCTAAGAAATAAAAGATCCATCCTGATACAGAATTGACAGATTAAAATCTTTCATGGAGCTGCATTTGATCCATCTAGATAGGAGGGATCTGTGTGGCTCATATATGGGTGAGATTATATTGCCTAACTCACATTTTATTGCTTTCTTGGGATTCATAGTCAGGGCAGAAGCAAGGAGGCTGTGGTTACTCCCCAGATTCCAAAATGTCAAGGAAACAGAGTTATGACAGAAAACTACAGTAATACCATTCACAGAAGAGATCTCTCTGAAAAGATTGTCTAGCTAGGCATTTCTTTTCCCATGTCATCTGCAGAGACATGTGTGAAGGAAGAGATTTTTTTTGCCTCGTTCAAACCAAATTCAGCCTTACTCCCATGGTTTCATTGGGAACCTCCCAGGATGGGTAAGCAAAATGTTGTTCAGCTGTGAGATGGATGAAATTTATTTCTTATTTGGACACCTTCACAGCAAGGAATTTTGTAGACTTTAGATGTAAAATTTACTGTCCAAATATTACAAACATCTGTAATTAAGTGTGTGAGTCCCATAGCTCATACACTTAAGCTGGCGAGGATTCATTATGTTGCTATTCCATGTGAATCCATAAACACAGATAATACTGTCAACAGCCTAAAGCATTTATCTGAGTGCTAAAACAAAGAAGTCTTTTTCCAAATCATGGTACCCAGAATTGGAGTAAAATGTCTTGCAACTTCTACAGTATTTCCTAATGGAAAAAATGACTGGTTTGTGAGAGAATAAAAATGACTGAAAGCAGTACCCAAAACATAAACTTGAAGCAAATTTCAAAGCTTTTTCAAATTCACAACATTATGGTTAACTGAAAAACAAACAAATAAATAAAAATGAACACACTAACACTCCCACACCCCTGAATGTGAGAAAAACATGAAACTGAAGTTATGGTTTCTTTTTCTTTTGTTTTTTTTGTTTGGTTGATGTTTGTTTGGGTTTGGGTTTTTTTGGCATTTTTTTGTGTGTATATCACAGATGAAAAGATTATTGTATTTCTAACAGACACAAAATTAAGAATCCTTCAATATGTCTCAGGGGAAAAAAAACCTTAACAGACCACCAAAATATTGCTTGCAAGACCTTCTTCTTGACTTTTTATAAGAATTTAAGGTAAGTGCAAAGTAATTTAGATGGTTAGTCAAATGGAACTAAATCTTAGATGATATAAGGTTTGACCACCACTACGACAACATTTTCTTCCAGAAGACTTTAAGCAAAGATTTAACGTGTTAGATTACTCAAGAGAAATCAGTACTGAACATTTTTCCCCTTGTTTTAACATCAATAATGTTAACAGTAAAATTGCAATACATTAATATAATACTGTGAATATGATGATGAATATAATGAGAAATATAATACTGTTGATATATTTTTTAAAAAAGGAACCTGTCTACCTCAAGTTTATTATATAGGTTTGGTTTCCTCCCTCACCTACACCCCCAGCCCCATGGTTCTGATTAGTTCAAATGCTGTCCACAGAAATATTCCACACCTGGCCATTACATGTATGTTATACCTATACATGTTCATTTTCTACATTTCATTTTATGTTACATTTGCATTTACATATATGCATTTGTATATGCATGTGTCCTTATATTTCTTAAAAAAAAAAAAGAAAACTGCAACAAAGTATTTTATTGGGAAGTAAAATGTATTTTTATATTAAAGGTAACAAAAAACTTTGGTTTTAAAATACACCTTTTGTTACATTTTCCTTTTTGAACATTTTTTTAAAATATCTGGAAGAATTAACCTGAAGGATTACAGAAAATGAGAATCGTTACTGCATGGAAATTCTGAACATTTGTTTTCATTCTAAATAATGAGGGAAAATATGGAAGTTTCCCAAAAATTATTCTCTGAAACATTTCATTTCGTTGCTTCTAACAAAAGCTAAGTCTTTCACTACAGCAGTTTCTGAACTGAAATGATCACTTTGGTTGTTCAGTTGGCTGCTTAAACGTAAGCAAAAATAGTTTTAGCTTCACTTATTAAACTCTTCCTCTCCGGTAAATGGTTGCTTCCCCAACATTTGTTCTCCCACGAGGTCTACGGCACACAGTGCTGCCCCTGGGCCAGGCTTCTCAGCCAGACTCACCACCCACGGTGGATCACATCAGCCAAGCACAAGGGAAGAGGGAGCCACCTGGCAAAGGACGGGCAGACCTGCACCACGAAGATGAGACCCAAAACTGCAAAGTGGCCTGCCGTTCAGCTGAGAAGAAACTCTGGGGGGTAGTTGTGATTTGGTTTAAGAAAAGGAAACAGTTTTCTTTCAGTCTAAACGTCTTCTATTGCAGTATTTTTGTTTTTCAACAGAGAATAATTTGGGGAAAATCATGAATTGTCTGAGTTAATTCTGAACTCTGTGGAAAGTATACAGTCTCTTTAGGCAATATTGGATAAAAAAATTCCCATATCAGTTTTAGCTAATATAACAAAACAAAACAAACAAAAAAACCCCAACACCAACAACGAAAGAAAGGATGGATATGGATTAATCAAGATTCTTCTTTTGCCATTTGCCATTTCTCAGTTAGTCCCCAGAGTACTTGCAGCATCTTCCCTCACCTGTTCACAGACAGATATGAGAGGCACTATGCTTTATGTTTTCGTGGGTACATTTCCAAACCTGGTATTTTAGTTTCATTTACTTCTATACTAAAAGGACTTATACATAAAAAAACCTATTCTGCACTGCAGGTGCTATATAAGAATTTTGAACAAAATACCCAATGGTTTTATAGCTGTAAGGAAAACACTGATCACAGGGTGTTGCATGAAAGACATCTGTCACTAAAATGCTGAAACAAGATGTTTTAGGAAGGTTAGCATGTGTCTCTGTGTACATGTGGGAGAAGAGGACACTGTATGCAACATCAATTGTGTAGATAATTAATGGATGATGATAAAAGAAGAGAAAAAACACACAAATTGTTACTTAATACCCTCAGCCTTACATAGCAAATGGATAGAAGCAGATTGCATGAGGTAAACAGAAGAAAGATTAGTGTGCATGAAGGAATAATTGAAAGCTGCATTCATGGAAGTGCGTTGTTTTTAATTATTAATTGACAGAAAACCTGTAGTTAAAACACCTGCTAATCTTTAATCCAAAACACCCTTAGGCCTGTAAGACCTATTGGGGATGTAAAGAGGAATAATAAAGAGGTAGACAGAATCAAGAAGGATGTGTAAGTTGTCCTTAGTGTTCCTTAACAGTGTGACTTGTTCAGAGACTTCATACATTAGACTAAATAATTCAGTTTTATTTAGCTGGTACTGTTGCATATTTTAAAGTGATACAGAATAGTAAAAACAGACATTCTAAACTACAAAAAGGCTTCAATAATAATTCCTCTACCGTTATCTTCATCAGTTATATTTCTGTTGAAGAAATGGGGCAGATACTTAGTCTGAAATCATTCTTAAGAAGGATCCCACATCACAAATCTTCTAGTTTTTAATAAAAGTTACAGTCTCAATGATTGACATCATGATAAAACTGACCTTGTCAAAAGAACATCCAAATCTCGTAAAGAATAATAATGAGGTAAGTAAGCAAGTAAATATGAAAGGAAAAAAGAAAGAAAGAAAAATGAATTGGTTTTTTGTGAAAAGTTTTGCATATTTGGTTGAAAAATACCATCTTTGTTTTCTCCCTAGCTCAGATATTTTTCACAGTTCAGATCACAAAGCACATCTAAGCTATCCCTATTTAATACTTCATTCAATCCGAAGCTGAAGCATGGAGATTATCTATACCTCTGAGTGTTACGAGTAGGATGCTTACTAGACATGAAACAAATCCATTGAGAAAATTGAAATGAAAGGTGGTCTATTTGGATCAAGTGCTGGAGAAGGTCCATCCTGTGCTGCATGATTCCTACAGCTGTTTCCATGTTAGTCTGATCAGTGTCAAAATGTAAACAAAATCCTGTGGTTTTGCGAAGTGTTAGAGAGAAGCTTTAGCTCCAAGGGCAAATAATCTCCCAGCAAATCATGAGCAGCCCAGCTCCACAGCCTTTCTGGTTGTTAGTGCTGGCAAAGGAGTACAAAACAACTGGAATGAGGATCTGGCTGGGTGTCTAATTCTGTGGGGACATGGATACATTTTTTCAACTCCTTTAAAGTCTTCTGAAGTTAGCAATCATTAGCATACAAATAATTAAGGAACTGATATAATCTTAGGCTTTAAAAACTTGTTTGACTTTTGTCTGCCATGCAGCACTACAGGTGTTTCATGTATATTGACTGGAGCTAGCAAAAGGTATGACTGACATGACTTGTATTTGTTACTCTGCACAGTATAGATTAGCAGAACAGATGTGCAGAGCATGGGACAAATCTGGTTGTGCTGAATTTTACCACAAGCTGAAAGAAATCTGCATCTTGCTATGATTAAACTCAGCAGGAAGAGTCACAATAAATTGTGTTAAATCAAGCGTGACCTTGCAAAGTCTTAATACAGATCAAACAAATTTAGAAATGATTTTTCATGGTTATGCATACAAAATACAAAATGGACAGAAATGCAGGAAGAAAGACAGAAAGAGCATTACAATGACCCATATACGGTGTCAACATTTGTATTACTCACCAGATTTATTAAAGAAGAAGTATATTAAAGTGGTTCTGTTTGGTTATATAAACAATTCTAGGGACCTTACCCGGCTGAGTAAATGGAAATATTTAAATCTGCATTATTTACAGCTTGAAGACATGCCTAACTTCTCAGTTAAGCGATAAAGCTGGAAAGGAAAAGGTAGAGAAGCTGTGAAAGGGCACAAATACTACATTTTTCTCTGACACTGTTCGTTAGAGTTGCAATATTCCTGTTGTCTGCTGTGCATTCCTGACAAATTGCTGCTGTAGGTGTGGAAGATAAAGAATGTGCATCCTGGCATATTTTACCTGTGATGCAGGTACCCAGATATCCAGTGCAGGAGATGAAAATAGCTGGACAAACCCAAAAGTCATTTTTCAAGCCCCTGAAACTTTATCAGAAGAAAAAATGTTTGTTTCTAAATCAGAATGGGTACAAAAGCCAATGTGAGGCAAGAACACAAACCTAGAAATTGTATCTTAACATTTATTAGAATAGTAAAGATTTGGCAAGTCTTGGGCAGGTATAACACTTAATGGCTGTTGATTTAGTGACCATTCTAATGGGGAATTTAGCTTGATATGTAGCAGACCAGAAAGATTAAAGGTCTGACCACATACACAGTACAGTATTAGTTGTCTTTTGTCTTGCTGCTTCTACGCAATAATAGAGGAAGACAATTAAATCTCACAGAAAGGAAAAACTGGGCATTTGTCTGCAAAGTCTCTCATGTGTTTTATTGATCTGGGGTACTAAGTGCTTACAAATCTGTGGAACAGAATCCAGAGGATTATGTTTGGTCTGGACTTTGCAAACACTTATTGACATTTCTCACGTTGCTACTTCTGTTCGCATTGCTGGGCTGTATAATTGTCATAAATTACATCTGTGTTGGTTAATGTTAACTGAACTGATGAAAGAGACATAGCTCTTCATATACAAAATTGGATTTATTTGTACCTCTGGCATGTACATGTTTTAGTGTTTGAATGAGCAATATTTTTTTTCTTTTCTTGCTTATTTGCATGGTACTTGTGATATGTACATGAAATTTTGTCTTGGTTTGGAAAAAGTATTCCCTGACTATTGTTTTACAGTTTTCCTTGAAAGTCTTAAGCCATACTAAAATCCCTAGGACTTCTGTCACACCCCCTACTGAGAAAGCTTGCCTTTCTGAGTACTGGCATGAAGCAGAGAAACTGAGGGACATCACACTCCAGATCATATCTGAAAATACTTTAGAATCTTGTATCTCTGTATTTCTGAAAAATACCATGGCATTACAGCCCTGCTGGAAATCATGAATGTAAATTACTTTATATAAAAAAAGAAATATATTATTTAGTATATTTTCAAATAGCTTACTTCAAAGCAGAGAACATTAATAAACATCAAGGAATTTAAAGGAGGGGAGGGGGGAATGCAGAGAAAACTTATGCCTTCAGCTGAAATATAATGTTATTTCTCCCCAGCTAACTAGTCTGCTAACGAAATGCCAGGGCATTGCTACCTCCCAATCAGCAGTAAATGTGCAAGGCTTGATTGAATTATGATACAGAAGTAAAGGGAACATAGTCCTAAAATAAAAAATGCAAACAATGGCAACACACTTCTCCTGCCCCCAGGTTTGGGTTTCTGCAGTTGTTCAATGGAGGTAAACTGTTGCCTCTAATGTTCCTCATAACGCACCAAAATAAGATCTAGTAATTAAGGATCTTGCCTTTAGGTCCTAATCTAGCAATGCAAACCATATTGTAGCTTGAGCAAATTTGGTGGGAAATTTATTGCTGGTCTTTAATATGTGTCTTTGTAAGTGCAATGTATCAGGCATCAATGGACAAGTGTCAGTTAGGCAGGCAGTCTCTGCAATCTGTTTATATGTGACTTTTCCCCTCTTTTTTTCCTCCAGCAGAGCTCTTCATCTTTTCTCCACTTTGATTTCCAAGGTTTCACTTTCTTCAGCAGCCTCACAACAAAACCCCAGACCCTTCACATCTGTGTCTTCTCCTTTCTGGTCCTAGGGCTTTGCAAGCTGTCTCCCATCACAGAAAGTAACTTTTACATTGACCTTTTTCAATCAGCTTTTTGAACAGGTCCATAATGACACTTGCAACCTCTGTCCACCAGACCTCCTTCCCCATCTGACTCCAGCTTCATCTCCTCAGGGTTTTAAGTGCTCTCATAGTATGGTTTGTTATTTTCAGAAGAAATATGAAATTGAGGTGGGACCCAGCAGAGTCAGATTAAGATAATCAACCCAAAAACTGCTCTAGAGGGGGACTGGGAGAGCTTCTGAATCACATCTAAGCAATGGCAACCCTAAGAACAAACTTTTTTTCTTACAAATCTGAGATACTAAGAGTCAGACCTTCTACATGTGTTCTTCTTTATTCTTCTTTCCCAGCCACCTCCTTGTCAGTTTTTGTAAATTTCTGTCTTATAGTTCTTCACTTGTTGCATTAGTCTTTTTGCACTCTGCTACCATCTCACTGCTCTCTAATTACTATAAGCATAAGTGCAGCCAGCCCAGCCAAAGCCACAGTGAGAGCTCACACTCCTCTACAAGCAAGGTGGGGAGCAGTGCCTGTGCTGGTCTGCTCCAGCGGTTCACGTTTTCCTGAGGAAGACCTTTGGTGGCTGCTGGCTCTGCACAGGCTGTGACCGCTGTGGTAAGTAAAAGAATAATGTTCACCATCGTGACAGGTCCATTCCCTCTGCCAGTAGCATCACCTGGCTTGGGAAAGGAAACCATGGGGCTGTCAGGAGCTGAGGCATTGCAAGTATCCAGACCTAGCAGAACTGGTAAATGTATTACACTGGCTACAAAATTTGTAAAAGCTCCTTCATAAGGAGAGTTCAATAGAGTGATGTCACCCAGCCACCCATAGCTTGTAGCTGTCCTCAGATCCCATCTTAAAACCCAACTAAGCTACAAAAAAAGGAGGTGGTTATGCTATTATTGCATGAAAAGTAAAGGGGAAAATGTTCTGAGGGAAATACTTCCTACCCATGCCTGTGCTGCCCAACTTGATTATCTCATGAGTGGGGATGCTCCGTTAAGACTGGTCACTGCCCTGCAAATGCCTCAGCTGGGAGGTGGGGTCACAGCTTCCATAACCACACATGACCGGATGTGCTGGGTGTTAATAGCCTTTGGGGCAACAGCTGACCCCTACAAAGAGCTGCACATGCATCAGACAGCAAGATGCAGTCCTTACATGTTGTGCTTTCACAGATGCACAAAGTCCTGCAACATCAATAAAAAGCTGCAGGAACAACAGATTTGTAGGAGAATTTTCCTTGGTGCTTCCTACTGACATTTGTGCCAAAAGTCTTGAATACAACATAGACTTTTTGGCTGTTTTTGCTTTAAAGAAGTTGCCATTCTTGAAATGCTCCTGGAAACAAAGTCTGTCTGGGATACCTCTTCCTTGGATAAATAAATAACCCAGTGTCTGAATACCGACTTATCAGGACAGACTTGGAGAAATGTTGCTGAATTTATTTAATATATACTCTAATTATACATAAATATTCTGGAAATGCACATGGTTTCTTTATTAATTCAGAGCTTATCAAATTTCAGAAACACAAATTCTCCTTCAAACAGGAAACTCAGCTGTTCAGTACTCTCTAGGTTAACACAGATTTTATTAACAGATTAACAGAGATAACTCAAAGATAGTTGAGATGTGCAACTATTTGCAGAATTTTTTCCCCTTCTTCATATTTTCACAGTATAAAACACTAACAGAAGAAGGCTTTGATAAGAGGATAAATATAGTTTAATCCAAAATATGGTAGCCTTATACGAAAGATAATTTTGTGTTGAGCAGCTTTATAATGAGCACTCTAAATCACTGTTGGCCCTAAAGTGAGATGCCCCACTTTCTCTTTGGTCTCTTGTGAACTCATTAAGACAGAAAAATTGTTTTTTAAATCATTCCAATGACTTGTAGAATATGCTGGCCTTCATGCACTCACTGGTCAGGAGAAAAAACCAAAAAAAGCTCTAAAATGGTGTTACAAGCAAGGTACAATTCAGTGCTTCCTTCTGTTTAGTCTTCCAAATGTGTAAAGTGATATTGCATTTCCAAGGTGATTGGACCCTCATTGATAGTGGCTTTTAATATCCTGGACCTTGGTATTACAGAAAGTACTTGGTCACAGCTAATACTTTGATGGAAAATGTGTTAATAGGTAATTAAAAAAAAAAAAAACAGGGAAAAAATAAAATTAATTGCCTTGGAGATCAGAGCCAGAGAATCAATGTAAATTTATGTTCTGTCGATGTTTTAGGTACAGGTTAATGTTAATACAAATAATAAAGTATTTTGACATTGTACATTTAAGCCTAATGGCATCAAAATTATGTATATAAAAACATGTGAAATAAAGCATACTTTAGTACAAGGCTGAAGTCTATAGAAGGCAGCTTTAGGCAATATAATATTATTTAAAATATTTTTATATAAAAATCCTGCCAGCCTTTGCCATCCAAGTAAAACCAACTGCAAATCCAGCTGCCTAAATAAACTAATACAGATGGTAGATATTTCACAGAGAGCAAAAATGGTCAAGCAATCCATAACTTCCTCTTCATTTGGGGATCTTGTGCTTTTGATTCATAGAACAATGATGTCATAATCCAGCATGATTTTCCTGAATTGAGAAATGTAATGATAAACCCAATGCAGAGTCCTGCCAGATGATCTGGGGGAAATCTCAAGAAGAGAAGTATCTGTGACTGCCCTCAGACTACTCCCCTTGCAGAAATATGCAGAGCAGCTCCTGGGAGATCTGTTAGTTCTCAGAGCCACATCCCCTTGATCTCCCCTCCTAAATCTGAAATGCACTCTGGCAGAGCAGCAGTCCTATTTCTCTTTAAAGAATTCTTTTTCCAGTCTTCGTGGGAATAGAATTGCTTATTAAATTTCATTGAACGAGAAAGTGCAGGAACTTTCTGAAAGACAGTAGGGCTTACTCTCCTTGTAACCTTGTAAGTCATTCCTACACCCAGAGTGGCAGACAAACAAAAAAGACAGAGTAGTTTCTTTTTCACTCTCCTTTTTTTTCTGCTGTGTAGACTTCATGTAGTTTTTTCTTTTTTTCTTTCCTTTTTTTTTTTTTCACTTATGCCTGAATTCTTGTCAGAATGATCCATGCAACAACTTTGTTTAGAATTGAGAGAAATCTACAGTATAACCCCAAAAGCTCAGGACCATTCTGAAGGCCTTTGTGAAGCTTTCATGATCTCTGCTCATCTTTCTCAGCCTCAGTAGTCTGGCAGGTTTCAGGAGGATGCTAGCAAAAAAACTATTTTGCTCTATATGCCCCTATTTCAAATTCTCCTGACTCTTTAAATGTTCAGTAATGGTAGGATTTCAGAGCTGAGAAGAGAAAAATTCCATGATCCAGCACGTACTTCTTCCTAAACCTTCCATGATTTCAGACTCCTTCATGGGTACAGCTAGTGAATTATAACAAATAGAAGACATCTCTGGATGCTCTGGTTATATGTGAATAAGTTTTATCTTATTGCCAAAGTACGGAAGCATAAGCCAAGCCATAGCTAAACACTGTGAAGAAAGGTCTCTTCACTTTCACTACAGAGTCACAAAGGTGACATAGAGGCAATCTTCTTCTGTTGACACAGATTTATCAAATTTCAAACAGCTTGGGATTGCTTGAAATGAGTAATAAGTAAAAAGCTACGTAAAAAACCTGCTAAAACTATAATCCAGTATTTGCGCCTCTAAATCCTGTGGTATCAAAATGGAAATAGCTCTTATCAAGCCCATAATGAAGAAAAATTGACAGTTTCCTCTTGCAAGCTGGTGAAATCATAGAAAAAGATACTGATTTAATTGCTATATGCAGTTTTCACATTAAGAATAATTCCAGATGGTCACACTATGCCTGAAAGAATTTAGTTGGTTAGACAAAGTTTAGGTAATTACTTATTCCTTGAGTTGCAAGTGTGAATAACTTTATGCACAACTGCTCTGGATACAGACAATTGTCTCTGTTGTGAAGAAATCCAAACATTCAATTTGTTTCTGTCTGGGCTTCAGGAATGGGTTTACTGAGTCATGTTGGAAATGAAGATTACCTCCCAACGCTGACCTGTAAGGTTTAGAAGGTAAGATTGTGACCTGTAAGGTTTAGAAACTTGTAATGATTCGAGGTTTCCTAGAGTTCTTTACATACATATTGAGAGAGAGATGGATGAATGGAAAAGCGAGTTAAATCTAGAGATTTAACAAAGAAAAAGTATCATTTTAGCTTGTTTTTCACTCATCTCTGTTAAAGGAATAAAACAGATTGTAGTTGTATGACCTAGTAATTATAAATATCTCTATAGGAATTCCATCAAAAGACTTGCATTAAGAATTGCACAAAAAGTAGGTTTATAATTTCTATTTCATGCTTTAATGATTGATCTTAGACTTTAAATTTCATGCAGCGATTCTTCAGTGGAAATGTGTTGTCCATAATAGACTTGCTGAAGAGGAAACAGCAAAGGATTACATGGTTTTGAATGCCTTCTCTAAGATATCATTGAGTTACTCAACACAAGTACACAAAAGATTTTGGGCTACATACTTTTGTAAATGCATGAATACACACACACGCCTCAAAAAATTTCACATGCACTCCAAAATTTAAAAGTTTTTTTCCTGAACACCAATGAGTTGCTTCAGTTTGTCGTTATTTCAGTTCAACAAAACCATAGCAGTGGAATAAGTAAGCTGCCTCTGTGGTTTTGGGACTGACACTTTTTTTTATTTGATGTTCTGTGCTTTCACTCTGTCCCACCATCTTGTTGCCAAAAGAGCTGGCCAGCATCCTACCCACTCCAATCAACAAGTATATGTCATAGTTTTGATATACTGTAAAATAATTGATAATACAGTCCTACATCCATAGAATGGATATTTATGCTCTCATCAGCCAGGCTAGATAATAACTTTATAGTGGAGTTACCTTTATAACCTTTGCTTCTAGGGCAACATGAGACAGAAACTGTAAAACAATTCCTTCTCTTGTCAAAAGGAAAAAAGAAATAGGTTGGTTTTGTTGGGGGAAGAGGAGGGGAATGCTGCAGGCAAAATCAGGCTGCACATTACATTGATATTTCATTACAGAGTTAGCTGCTGCTTCTAATTTAGTTTGTGGTTTACTAAGGGGTAATCTGAGTCAAGGGATCTTCAGAAAAATTGCAGTCTGAACTCTGCCTGATGGAGGCATAGTGTATGAAGGAGGATGTCTGGATAAGATAAGAGTTGGCAATAAAGTCTGTCCCCTGTTAATTACCATAAGGCTACAGGAAACTCCAACTCAGTCTTCTGTCCAAGCAGTTTCCCAGGACTTTTCTGCTGCCTCTGCTGCCTGCCAGCTTCCCTTGTACTCAAACCCCCAGTTCTTCAAGGTTTGTTACCTATGTGAATTCGCCTACATCAGAAAATAGCACAAGGTTTTATTATATTCCCTCATCTTAAAATACACTGAAGTTTAACATTTCTGTGTATAACTGGAGCTTAAGGAAAGGGATGTCAAGGGCCCATGACACCAGCCAGCACTTTATCCCTGTGAAGGAGAAGGCTGTAGATGTGGGGTCAGCAAATAACAGGGCAGAGAGGCGAGATGCTCCATGGTGCTGCCACATGCCAGGTCTGGCCACTGATGTGGCAGGGATGGATGATGGAAGAGACTGAGTCCATCCCATCACTGGAGGCCTCTGTGTTTTTCTTTTCAGAAATTACATAGGTAGGAAAACAACTGAGCAGTTTGGAGTTAAAGCAGCACAGGAAGTGGGACTTGTCCCACACGTCTGGGTATTTTTCTGACAAAAAGTGAAATGTCACAAGCAGTATTATGACTCATCTTAATTTGCATAACCCACGGTCACCCAGGCGCTGGTCTAGAGAGGTCAGTCCCCAATGTTCCTTTGGAAATGACCTTTAGGAGGCTCAACAATGCATTGGCTGTGTAGAGGAACAGCTACTGCATCCTCCCATACTGTCAGAGGCACAGGCGGCTGCTCCCTTGGAGGGTAAAACTCACTTATGTGATTGCACAAAGAGGCAAAGGCAGCCAGCTTTGTCTCAAGCCAAACGTTAGAGCAAAGTAGGATTTTGAAAGTGTTAGGCTGTTCATGAAAATAGGGCCTTCAGACCTCAAATAGATGTTGTCGGAAATCTACATGATCTACATATATAATTCTAAAAAAACATTAATTTGAGTAATATCATTTTTTATTTAATTTAATATTATTATATGTCTTCAGATCTGCAAACAGTAAATCTCTATCAAAAGAAGTTTACTTGACATTCATTGTTAGTATTAAAGCAAGACCTTTATTTTTTCAGAGCAAAACAAATTAAGTCATCTGCAGACACTGGCTGAGTTTTAGGTTTTAATAAAACCAGTCTGGTCTCTAAGAATAATGAGCAGTAAATGCATTTCAGACCTAAGAGATAAAATATTGGTTGTGGTTTTGCCTTTCAGATTATTGCAAGATTTAGTCCATAGAATGCAATATCTACCCGGGACCTTGTGTGGGTTTTTTTGTTGTTGTTTTTTTGTTGTTTTTTTGTCAGAAACTGTTTTCACAGGTTTATCATTAAAAAAAATAATATAACAAGTAAACAAAATCATTTAAGACAAATGCTGTTGTCTGGGTTTGGTCAATTGTACAGCTCTTCCATCCTAGCTGCCCTGTAAAGCCTATTTTTACTACTTGTCTGATGCTTTAGTGGCACTGGAATCTGAAAAAATGCAGCTAAGAATATCAATGTGTACAGCCTCCCTCAACAACATTTAGCACAGTATGTACTGTTGAACATGGATCAGTGAGTATGCTTTGTTTCTTGAAGGGATTTAGGTCCCTGTGCAGGAGACCACTGAGAGTCGTTCTGTCTCTTGCGGTACTGTGTAATAGCTTATAATACTGTCAAACCAGGGGCTGTATAGAGCTTCTGAATGCCACCTGCAAGTGTGGGATAACACTTCTCAGTCCTCAGAAAACCAATGCAATCAACTGCACAGCTAATAAAACTCCTCAGAGAATCAGTATATGCTGCGACAGTTCCCACATGGCACCCCAGAAGATGACTTTTAAGTTATAAGGAGTCTAGATAATGGCAGTCACAAAACTAAATAAATTTGTATGGCTACTTTAGTATGGGCCAGTTTGGTGTATTTATTTCCCTTTAAATGAGATAGATAGAAAGTACTCATACTCAGAAAACTCAAGTCAGTGAGTACAAACGTCACAGATCATTTGGTTTTGATATCATGGTATTTAGAGAGTCCTCTGAAGCAGAATTTCCCTTTGTGTATGTTTTGCATATGAACTAGCCATCTCCAGATACTCAGATCAAGCAGAAACAAGGTGGCCATCATTATTTCCATTATTTTCACAAGTGTTATAGGAAGTGCTTCCCTCTATTCCTCAAACCTGAGGAAACAGAACTCAGATATTGAAAGCATAGACTTTTCATGGCAAATCATCATACACTGTAGTGTGTTACAAAAAGATTTCTAAAAGATACAGAAAAATGGATATTTTTAGCTGTTAAAAAAGTATATTTTAAGATCACTTTACTTGATAAATGTTAATTTAGTTTTGATAAATACAGTGCTACATGTTGCCTTACCTATGTTAATGAGTTAAAGCAAGAGCTTCTTGCCTTGGGAAATAACACTTCATCACCAACTGTAAGAGTTCCCAGGGAATTCAAAGTTGTATATTTTACTCATAAAAAGAGAAAATTATTGCTTTTGCACTGCTTCATTCTTAATCTTGCCTTTGTTTTAAGATTATTGTTTGTTCAAGTGTATTGAATACGGTTCAGGTCTGAGTTGATTCTCACATCATACTTGATCAATATTTATGGCCCAATCTAGATTTTCTTTAAACTTGATCATAATTATATTTGGATTATTTTGGTCTAAAATCTTTTTGTCTCTTGTTTTTTGTTACTGAAAACACAGATACAGATTTTTACTACATGTTCATGTTCCAGTTCCATAAAATTATCAATAACAAAAGTGAAATAATCCTTATAAACTCATACCCTGCATGACAGGAAAGGTGGCTGAAATGTTTTTTCTGTAAAAAGAATTGATGAAGTTCAAGAAAAAATGCAAATTACAAACCCTGGAAATCTCCCTGTTTAGGATACTTCCCTTTATTATGGGTATTAACTCTTTCAGATAGAAGGGAAGAAGGCTGGAGCTTCTTTCAATAAAAAGCAGCCATCATACAATTATGATGACAAGAGGAAGGGGGCAAATGACATATGCCCTCTTGTACTCAATCAATGTCTTTTCCCCTTCAGAATAAGTTGTCAGAACTTGATACTGTCAGCTGCCAGAAAAAGAGAACAGTTGCTTCATCAGGGACAGTAGAATCATTCATGTTTGAAAACATTTCAGACCTTCCAACTTAGCTTGCTGTTGCTACAGAGAAGCAGAGCTTTGGAAAGCCTTGGAAGTGAAGTCTGGGGATGACAAAGCAAGGGAATAGAAATGTGAATTCATTTAATCTCACAGTATTACTTAATAAAGTTTTTTTTATTTTAATATTAATGTTAATATTTTAGAGAATAGCATAAAATGTAGTAAAGAATAGGAAAGAATTTATATTTTTAATAATTTTTATATTCCTCTGTCTTATACAGCAGCTAATCCTTCTGAATTCTTTTATCATATTGTTGATTCCTCCACACATTATGTTTTACAAATACTTTACAAATATTTCCACTTAATGAAAAACTTCAGCAATTTTGGTGAATGGAGGAGGAGAAAATTCTTTTTTACTGTTGCTTTGTAGAGCTCCTGTATATTTTTCCTATGTGTTTTTTCCCTTTCCTTTCCTTTATAAAAAGAAGTCTTTTTTGCCTTATATCTGTTCTGCTACCAAATTCTTATTTATCAACAGGCCTCCTAGACTATGCCAGCTCTATAAGGTGGTAGTCTTAGAGTTTCTCTTTTGTTTGCTATGATTTTTTTTCTTTTTATTTGTCCAGCAAAAGCTAAGTCAACAATTTCATTTTGACTGTTCATATCCAATATTTTGTGTAAATTCATGCAAAAACAGGTGGGATGGTCCCCTGCTATGGGAAATCTTAAAAAGACCTTATTGTACAGAAATTCAGTTTCAAGAAGTTTGAAGATGCAGTGACTCGGGAGAATAACAAGTAAGGAGAGACGTTAAGAAAATGTGGTAACCTCAGAAAAGTCTGGAAGAGTTAGAATTGTTTGGCTAGTGAAAAAAAGGGCACTAGAAGAAGACTGTTGCACAGGTAACAGTCTTTTCTCTTTATCCATCAGCAACAGGAAAATAAAGCTAATGCAGGAAACAGTTGAAGTATACATTAAGAAAAACAGTCCAACTGTAAGGACAAAGAAGACCTGGACTGGGTGTCCAAGTCAGGTGATGAGGGAGATCTTGGAGAACAAGAGCAGAAAAATAGGGCTGTTATGGAAGTAATTCATCTAGAGCTGCGGTCTATATGAACTCCCTCTCAGGCTTATTGTGTATTTGTAGGGATCGATGATCTGACTGTGCTGCTTTCCTAGTTTGTTCATGGAATTGGCTCCTTAAACTTCTTATTTGAAAGGAAGGATCAAAACCAAAGCAAGTTGTTCAATAATATTTAGACAAACCTGGACTGGGACTAATTAAGTCAGTGTTTCATATGTGCTGCTCCTGTGCATAAGCCTTAATTAATAATGTCACTCTTAAAGAAACAAAATTTTCATTTCCCCAAAGTAAAATTCCTAAGTACCATCAAGCTTGTATAGATACTTTCAACCGTATTCACTTATGTCATGCAGATGATCAGCTTTCCACAACAGACTTTACAGTAATTAAATAAAAACTGTAAGACCATATTTTCATAGTGATTTAAGGTAAATTTATTTTGAACCCCCTTTAATATTTGCAGATCATTAGGTTTACAGTTGTATAATACTCAGTTTGCACAGTTACAATGATGTACACAAATAGGCACACAATTTGGAATAATTATTCAAAAGTTTAGCAGTACAGTGTAGATGACAGTGAGTCCTTGGGGTAAAAAAACCAGAAATACTCAATATTCAACTTCTATTTCTGCCTTTTCCTTTCGAATACACTTTGTCCAGAGGCAATTTTCCTTATCCTCTAGGTACCTCATACTTCTTCTCTTTCAGATAAAAATAATATGCTTATCTCAGAAGGCAGTTGAGAAGGTGACTAGTCTACAATGTAGTTTGAGAACTCCTGAACAGAGATACCCTTATATTTCTCTGTGTTACAGTTTGGGGTTTTTTCTTAATTGCTAACCTTTATCATTGATATCTTGTTTCTTTAAGGTGTTTCAGCAACCTCAGAATCTGTATTTCATGGATGGAAATACCATTTTCAGCAATACCACAACTAAGATTATGGCTTTTCTGGAAGCTGTGATCAGTATAATGAATGACTGTTACCATTCCCGCAAGTGGGTATTGTAGCATGGCAAATAACAAAGTAATAGCAGTCTCCCAAATGACAGATGAGCACCCCGAAGTTCACAGTTCTCTGAATATTTGCAGATACATGCAGCAGAACACTACCTACCTTTCCATTATGCACAAAGTGACTATATAGGTCACTGTTTAAGGAGAAAAGTGAAAGCCATGGCTGAGTGCTTGAAAAACAAGCAGCTTTCAAAGACCAGTATTTGCATTTGTAGAGCACATCTCTACTCTCAGGCCAAACCTTCATATCAATGTCATTTTTCTGAGTATCGAGCCAATGTTTTCTTTCCTTGTCACCAGTTACGGATGAAGGAGTACAAGACAAAATATGAAAATTATGGAAACCTTTCAGCTTTTAACAAGCATGAAAACTGTACTCCTAGGTCTATATGGATATTTTTCCTGTGTTTGATATGATGATTTTACCATGTCACTGGTGCCTGACGGCTTAAATAACCTTGCCCTGAGACTCCCTGACAGACACAATTGACAAGTCATTTCTGTGAAAGTGAAGGACAGAATCTTATGGATGAATACATATAATTTTACAATGTAATTGTATCAGAAGTATCATTCATAAAAAACAAAACCCTCCATCACAAAACTTATGCATTTGGCTAGCCAAGGAGAAGGTCATTAGTACACATGCTTCTTCCTAGTCAGATCAAACTTAACCTATGAATACTAATTACCTGCCTTTTCTATTTAGATATCTGAAAATGGTGTGTGGTATTTCCAGGGTTTCCACTTAACTATATGCTACATAACAAAATATACTACAGAAAGCCCAGATATCTATGATCTGGAGATATCTATAACTAATATTAAGTTCCATCCTGCTAAAAAGGATAATTCAGAAAAGTTAAGTAGTTTATATGGCCATTTTTTCTACACCTGTAAGGCCATATATACCTTTCAAATTATTGGGTTTTGGTCCAGATGTCTACTGATGTCTACAGATTCAGAGATTCTGGTTTTCTGATCTATGTATGGATTTGGCACAATTCACAACATCCCTGAGAAAAAGATTGCAATTCTTAGCTATACCTAGGTACTACCTATCATTTATTTGTTACTGAAATAATGTTTTTCAACCACAGATGTCAAAACACATTGCACTTTGGCCAGTACTGTGATTTTATAGATATGAAAACTGAGGTGCTGAGATTATAAACTAATTCTCCAAGGCACCTTATGAATTTTTAGCACATTCACAAATTAATTTATGCATTCTTAATTCCTGCAAAGTACCCTACATTCCTAGCTTCATGTATACTTGTCAAACACAGAGCATTCAAACTCACAGCATTGATTTTACCTTCTGAGCTGACCGCAGACTTTCATACCTGATAGTTAATTGCACGTTAGGAAACATTCAAAATCCTTAGTTTAAAAATCTTGTAGACATTGTCTCTACTCTTAATTTTCCATGAAATTAACTTTTGTTCATTTTCAGTCTTGCTTAAATCAAGTCTGGCCAGCTACTTGCTCTTTTTATGCTACATAACTGCTAAAAGTCAAAAGGACATCCTATATTACAAACAAAACAGCATGCCAAATTTAATTTATGATTCTTGTTTATTCTGTATGTTTTATCATCACTGAGAGTTTGCCTAAGGCTGATTTGAGACCCCAAATCCATAGAAAATGCACACCAATTGTGTGAGGGTGGATCTATGTTATGAAGTTGAGTAATTTCTTGTTTACCTCCAAAGTACCCAGCTCCTTGTCATCTATACACTGTGTAAGTAGGTTCATCAGCAGACAACCATCTCAGCTAAATCAGATCATTCCCGCAGCAAGAAAACTTGGGTAGAATTTACCCTGTTCCAAAATCTGTTTCCAGAAGGCAGTAGAGAGAAGAATAGTTTTGTACCCGTCAGCCTCGACACATCCTCTAAGAATTTCATGTTCACAGGGCATGGATTTAGTCCAGACTCTGTAAAATGTAAGCAGCCTTGACAGTGTTGCCCCAGAGTACATGTCAGTCCTGAGCAGAAAAAAATTAGAAAATACAAACAGTATCAAGTTTTTCAAACTGGAAAATCAGGTGGAAATATCATTATTATCAGATGGAAAACCCATATATTTTGATTATGTTAAAATACTTTATCTTGTTAATTTCAAAACATGTTCCACTTTAAGTTTTCACTTTATACTGCTTGGGGTTTTACATTCATTCAATTTCAAATCAGTAATTACATTTAAAAACAAAAATAATTTGTTGGAAAAAATATTATACTTAATTTAGAAAATACAGATGAAAACCTTTTCTCATGATGGAAAGATTTTATTTTTTTTTAGTTCAAAATATGACATTTCCTAAAAGTGATACTTTTCTGTGTGCAAGCACAAAATGCTTAATTAAATTTCAAGTAACGAGTTGGGGTTTTTTTCCAATTATATATCTGAAAGGCGTTGTTTTAGTTTATATGTCTCATAAACACTCAAACACTATTTTCATGCTGTCTCCTGCAATCACATCTTCTCTGTCCTTTACAAGTGAAAGTCTTTGCTCCATGTAGAAGTAACTCAAGGACTTCTCTGTATTTTCTTTCAACAAGTGGTGTAATGGCAGCTTTTGGCAGATCCTCTGCAGCAAACTAAGACAATCTCAATTTTTCAAATATTAAAGTTTTCAAGGGTATTTTTTAATGCTTTTATCAAGCAGTCACACCAAAACACTGAATCATGCAATTATTTTTTTTTTTTTTAAGATTATTAACACACTGAAAATATTTCAGTCTCAATATCTCTATTTTCAAAATTTCTAAGGTATTCATGAAGTACTTGAGAGATCTCTCTTGGGTGAAATCAAGTTCATATTTGTTTAAATTTATTACTTGCCTTCTCTGCAAACCTTTGAAGAGTTTGCAAATTACCAACCTGGAAGTTGTCGCTTTGTCTAACTCTTGCTCTAGCCTCTCCTTAAGACCTCTATAAAGCTTCCACAAGGTGGCATTATGTAATACTGTTTTTCGTCATTCTTTGATAGATCTTCATGCTGCGACTCTTTGGTTTAAGTTAATGATTAATCCCCTTGGACTGCAGTGTTAAATGGATTTGACCTAGTGGATAGTCTCCTAGTTATTAAATAGTTTTTCATTTAAGTAGACCAGAAAACATTAAAAGACAGTATCCAATTCTAGAAATTTTGTCCATGCTAACAGCACTACATCTGATTAAGAAAAAAAAAAAAAAAAAGGCAGTGTATAATTTTCCTCTTGAAGCTGGATTAATTCCCGTTGTCATCTGTTGAAATATATCCAAGGGTTTGAAATAGCATTGCATACAGCCATAAAGAAATATTAGATATGAGTATTCAGACTGCCACCAAGGCAAAACTTGTTGTTTTAAGAAGTCAGATAATGTTATTAACTTTTATTAAAAAAGTTGTACAGACATATTTGAAATATGAATGTGCTCAAAAGACATCAGCTTACTTCTTTTACTTGCTTTCCCTCAATTTGCACAATATTTTGTTACTGAGTTTATGTATCACCTGAATCCCCATTCCTTGATAGAGGACATAAAAAAAATTTTTCAAGTCACTATTAGATCAAAATAAGACAGCCACCCTTGCGCCTGCCTCTTAGACACTGTTGACTCTTAAAGCATTTCTGGCTTTGATTTAAGCCAAATATTGAAGAATGGTCTGATCCTGACTTGGTCTCTAATATGGGATAAACAAACTTCTATAACTTCAATTACTATTGTGGAAGCATACATACCTACTCTAATAATTAAATTTAACTGGAAAATTCATGGCAAAAAAATGCATTTTCAGATGATACCAGAAAGTTCAAAGATTTGCCAAAATAAAAGTAATATTTTAACATAAGCAGTTGCTAATTGGTTCAAGAAAAGTTTTGGACTAAAAAATTCATGTTTGGTAGGTTTCAATTTACCCAAGAGGTTTCCGTGCTAAGTATCTTTTTCTTGTAATTTTCCTCAGTGAAAGATAGAAAAACAAACAAACAAGCAAACAAACAAACATAAATCTATTTAGTATTTCAATACCAAACCAGAGTAAGAATGTACCATTCCTCTGTTGTCTGTGGCAGTTCTTAGCATGTCAATGCCAAGCATTTAGGTCATGAATTCAGACTCAAAAAGCACCAATGGTATGAAAAAATCACAAGGTATATCAAAACAATACAAATTTATTTTCAAATTTCTCAGCATGATTTTGACAGTGAGATATATCCCACAATCAAAAGTACATGAAACATCTCTTATTTTTGTATAATCTAGTATTTTCAAGAACAACACACTGAAGAAAAGCTCCTAAAGCTGCAGAACAGCAGTGCAACAGCTATCACTGGTGGCAGGTAAATGCTGCAGTGTCCAGATTCTAAGTCTACTGGTCTGTGAGCACCAACTAATCTCCACTCCTATCATTATGGTTTATTTTTTATGCTAGGACTTTTAACAGGTTTGAAAAATCAAGCTAACGCACTTTCAAAAGGCCTACCTAAAATTGTATTAATTTCTGTAACAAACAGGTGTGTATCTGGACCTTGGGCAGAAAAGGGACACAATCATAAAATAATTTAATGTAGAGATTCTATAAATAATTCAGGATCATATGATCCTGGACATAGCCCTGATCTATGTCCCTACCTTCCTACCCTACCCTAACTTCATTATTCCTGTTGTGAGCAGAGGACTGGCTTGCTGAGGCCCCTTCCAACCTCAGCTATATGGTTCAATTATTTATACTACTGAAGTAATATCAGCAATTACTTTTTTTATTATTTATTTTTTACCTACAGATAATTTCAAATCGTTTATAAACAAGTAAGTGTGATATTTTCACTTCAAGTGTTTAAGTCTTAGATTTTTAGCACAATCCATACATCAATCTCACCCAACACTAACGTCAAAAGCATTAATCTTTAACAACACTTTGTCTCTGGTGAAACTATAAAGTATATATTACTTTAACAAACAGAATTAAATATAGTAAATGTACTATGTGCCTAAGAAATGACTGGGAAAACAGTTTCTCCTCTTTCTGAACATGCTTTTTGATGGTTAAATTAATAATTTTTACGAGCATTAGTAAATTAAAGTAATTTGGTTAGGTAGCCTACAATATATTTAGTGTATGCCATGCTGTTTGTTGACACTAGATTTACAATGTAACCCTAGTTCTCTTAGTTTTTTTCCTCATTTCTATGTAACCAGAGTGAAATCTGTGAAACTAAAACCCAATAAAGGTTTAGATTCGTTAAGTAACATTCTTGAGAGTGTTAATAATAAAAACCTAGAGGTGTTTATGAAAAAACCCTCAGGCAGGAAGCAATTCACAGCTTCTGAATATGTAGCCACCGAACATGTGAAGTATGGCAGTACCCAGTAAAAAAGGGTTCGATTTTTTAAAATAATTTATCCTGAAAGTGATACATTGCATCCTAGAAGAAACCAAAAGAATGCCCAGCTAGATGATCAGAGAAACTGGTCATGGTTTTCTCAACTGAAATAATCAGATCAGATCAGCCATGAAATAATACATGAAATAATGCTAGACAGCAACTATAGGAGTAGGAAAAGTAAGACAAGAAGACAAAAAAGAAAGTAAAAGGCAGTGTGTGGTTAAAAGAGAGTCAGTGACAAATTTTGTAACTGACTTAGAGTTTGAGAATGAGATCTACCGAGTCTCCAGAGAATAAGACCAAATCATGTTGGCTAAGAATGGGTTTGTATTAGACATGTTAATATTAGACAACCATGGTATCTTAATACAAAAAGAAAATTGACTATTAACAGGATTGACTCAAGACATATAGGTGAAAGAGGTTTTAGAACGTGTTAGAAAAATTTTTAAAAAGGAGTAACTTTCAACTCTGTTCAGTAAGTTTGTATCATGCCAGAAGAATGAAATCTTGTGATACCTACTTCTAAACTTAATCAATAAAACAAAATAAAACTTCACAGCGTTTGCTAGTTATGTTCCGTCACGGAGTTGCATTATGCCCCCAGGTTCAGAGATAGGACCACTGGAAAGTATCTCTGCAAAACTTGAAATTTTGAAGGCTCAGTGTATCTCCATATTACAAAGAATACCTAGTACTATATGCTACCATTCTACTTGTCCTAGGAAAAAAAAAAAAAAAAAAAAAAAAAGCAACAAAGGGAAAAGGAATTGGAAGTTAAGATCTGGAAATAGGCACAGAAATGCATAATACATTAGTTTGCTAAAGTTTGCAGTGAAAAGATGTGCTAAAACATATTTTTAATTCAGGTTATGTACAACAAATATATCTCCACAACTGAAGTAAAATGTGACCTTAGTAGGTGACTCAAAGTTGCTTGCAAAGAATTCTTTCCTATAGGCAGTTATCATGAAGGTAATAAACCATATTGCTGAAACTGGATTATTGCTGTTCGCTAGTGATTTCATGATGAAGGAGACTGTGATGACCTGAAAGTCACCTGTGAACACTGAGCATGTATTTTAGGTGTGCATCTGGACTATGGGACAAAAGAAGAGATTTTGGGCACAAGTCATATGGCACAGACTGTCTCACGTCCATGCTGCCAGGGGCTAACCCACACTGTAACATAATAGTTATGCCCACTGCATTGATCGAGAGCACTTGGCTCTGGGTGTCCTCTCCAGGGAATATCTTGTAACCCTAAATCATAATTATTATTTCAAAGGATTTTTAGTTCAAAACACCTGACAGATGTGTTGCAACCCACCAAAGCATTGGTCTGATAATACAAAACTGAAGGCACAAAATACATACCCTAGAGCATGGCTTGGAGGTCTGTCAAGGTGCATGAAGGTACAAACCATGCTGAGATTGTGCTGGAGGACTGTATACAGCAAGGATACCCAGGCTTGGTGCAGTTTTACCCTTGAGCCATGTTTTCAGGAATCAATTGCCTTTTCCTAGGACTTCTTTTAGAAAGAGCAAGCAAGAGTGGTCCAAAATATATCCAATGAGCATGCTGAGAAGCTAAACAATGTGGGACATGCAGGTTTCAGTGCTGAGACATATGTATTTACTTTCTTTTACCCTTGTAAGGCTATGGTCATGCTAATTAAGAGAGTCAGTCCATCACAGAAGTGACCCTTTGAAAGGAGTTTAGAAGACTGAAGAAACCTAAATATCATGGGTCAATATATGATAGTACTCCCTCTCAAAGCCTCATGGCCTTGAACAACAGTTTAAGAAACAAACATTAATCTTCTGGAATAAAACTATGTCAATATCTTAACAGACCGAACAGAAATTTGGGAATTCACAAACAAGTCAGTATGCAGTCTATCACAGCAGTATACTCATTTATGGTTGTATTTTAGGTATTCTGTGGTAAGAGGAAAGAAAAGAGTAAGTGAGGTCTCTAACACAGTTGCCTTAATTGACAAGATGTTTCAGCAGGATGGGCAACACCACTGTGAGCACATTCTTCAGAAAATTGAGTACCGTAACCATATATTGATTTTACAGTTGTAAAAGACTCAACTAAGTAGCAGTGCATGAAACAGGATATTGTGGACCCCTTAGAGGTCAATTGGACAATGAACTGTAAAATAACTGAGTGTTAAAATAAAAGGCTGTAAAAGTTCCTGGTACTGGATAGTGAGTGCCATAAAGGAAGATTTATTAGAAATTATAGATAACAAAAATTTACCCTGTGGAAAAAAAAACACTAAACAAACCTACGGATGAGGCTCACTAGGGACAAAGAGAGTCTTGAGCTGACAGGGAAGTTCAACTTTAGAAGAGTATTACAGGCAATTTAAAGGAAAGGAAAGTTCTTTCATTTATCATTTGCAATGTAATGCTTGCAATTTAGAATCTAAGAGCTTTTGTGTGGCTGTATGTTAATCTTTTATGTAGCCTAAAATAACAATAAAACATGAAGTATATTTGGGAAAATTACTTGGCAATGTCCTTCCAAAGCACATAAAAACATTCTTCACAGAGTAATAATGACTTTCTGTGATATCTGTTTTATAAGTTCTATATATATTTCACTTCCCTATCTCCTTCCTGTTTTTTCAGAAATGCATCCTCCAAACACAAATGGAATGAAGTGGTAGTGACATTTTATGTGAGTTCTTTCAGAGGCAGAATTGAACCGGTTTGTGAGTTTTCTATATCAGTATCTAGAAGTCCTGGGAAGTATATTATGAGACACGAAGGTAAAGGTGACTTTGGCATCCTGTGGAACTGACTGACTGGAAAACAGCTCAGCAGAAAAGGACCTGAGGGTCCTGGTGGACCTGGCCTCAGTTAGCTACTGAGCATGAGTCAGAAATGCATGTTTGTACTGATTGTGTTAACTGTACACTCGGCTACGTTAGCAAAATCATAGCCATCAGGTCAAGCAAAGGGATTATTACTCTCAGCTCAGTTGTTGGGGGCCACATCTGGAATGAAGTGTCCAATTTTGTCCTCTAGTGCAAGAGCTGTATGTCATGATCAACAGGGAGCTGGAACCTTGGTGAGACCAAAGGAACTGCATTCATTTGGCCTTCAGAAAAGAAAGCTAAGGAGAAACATAATTACATTCTTCTTATACTTAGAGAGTGTTTGTAGACAATGGAGCCAGGCATTTGTGGGAGTTACGCAGCAACAGGACAAGTTGCCACAAATAAAATTCTAGTTGGACATAACGAAAAAACTCTCGACATGAAGGTGATCAAATAAAGGAAGGGTTCACCCAAGGAGGCTTTGAAGTCTCCACCCCTGCAGATTTCCAGAATTGATCTGAAAATGACCTTGAACACTTAGATCTGACAAAAGCTATGCCTGCATTGAGAGGGGGGTTGAGCTAAATGATGTCCAGAGTCCTCTTCAAACTGCATTGTCCTATGATTTCAAGATTCTATGATTCTACTTGTTTGTAATGTTTGATCTGCAAAATAAGCAAATTTCAGGGACAACAGTTATCTCTGACATTTTATCAACCAGCTTCATTTTAATGATTATCACTCTGTCTTTAAAATTGTGACAAGATCTTATGTTTTGATAGGTATATTTGATTTACATGGCCTTGTAGGTACTGCAGACACAACCAGTTCAGTGTTACAAGAAGCAGTCTCAGGTTCACTGCAAGCGTGTTGGGGTGGTACCGTGACCACTAAAAGGTGACCACCACACAGTTTCTCTGCATTGATCTCATTTCCACCTCGTTCAGAGAGAAATCTGGAAGCTGATGTTTTATAGTGATGAGTAAAGAAAATGCTTAGAAAATGTGGCCTTCATCATTGTTAAGCTGAAAAATACTGTATTTGACATTTCACTCACTAACTCCCACTGTGCTTCTCATAAATTTGCCACCAAAATAACATATCAAGCTCTTTATTGTTTTGCAGTTTGCAGATCATTCAACTTCTGGTGAAGTTTTTAAAAATAGCAGAAATCTGATATGCAGGGGTAATGTTTTATATTCAAGAATAGTAAGATGCTCTAAAATGTTTTTAGATTGACTAAATGAGCTAAAGAAGAGTAAACGTTTGCAGGAAAATCTTTCTTTGACAAGTAAGAGAGAGAAATCATGAAGGTACTGTTCTCCATTACATCATTGGCTATTGCTGTAAGGATATAACATTCCCATAAAAAGGTATTACGCCGCACCATATTCTTACGAATCCTGAATCAGAGCAAGTACTTTCCTGAATCTCATCCTCCAAAATTATTCTTCAGTTTTCATTTGCATAATTCTTTACAAATTAATCCACCAGGGCACTGAAATGCAATTACCACAAAATGAGGATTTAAAATCCACTCGCTTTTCTTCACATTAGTGTTATATGAATTCTTGGATTACTACAAGGAAACTTTTGTCATACTGTAGTCTGCTAACATGTGGTTTGTACTTTCTGTGGTACAAAAGTCCTTTTAGTATTCTAAATGTTCTTAACATTCACCAACATTTTAACACAATGGAAATTAAGATAACCACATTGTAGTTTGAATACTTAAATATATGCAGTCTTATCTCTTGGAAACATCAGATTAGTTCTCACCTGTTCTATGCTGAAACTGTTACTTTTAATATATATGCATAGAAGGAAAAGCAAATAATTATATTCAATTTTAAGTCATGATAATTACTTGCATAATGGTATCTGTAACACTGGTGAATCCACCTTAGAAATGCTAAGAGCAATTTAAAAGTAAAGAATAGCATCAGCATGAAAACCTGGTGAGAAATCAGAATTCACTGGACTATTTATGTGAAAATGCTGCATGATAGTGACTTTTAAACCCTCTTCCAGAGATATAACAAGACAATATTGACCTTTCCCCTTAACTTTTTATGAGAGAAAAAAAATATTAAAAAAAAAAAAAAAAGAAAAATTTGATCATTCTCCTTAAGGGCCTTAGACAGTTTGCCACTATTTTTTATAAAGTTAGATTGGATTCCACTTTAAAATTTGTAAGGGTATGACTGCACTGGCAATTTAAAATGGAACGAGCATTAGGTTTTGATATCATTAAAATATTTACTTCTTCAGCACTACCACCATCCTAATAGAGACAGCAGGAGCTCAGCAGCTATTGCTTTGGCCGCAATTCTATTTTAATTATGGTTGAAGATTGCTGGTATAAAAACAGTCAAACAAGGCTGTATAAGAATAATATTTTGACTAGTTTGTGGGTTAGGCTTTGGTCTTGGAGTTCAATGCTTGATTCTACTACTAGGTTTATGGTATGTCAGATATCCTCCCTGTGTCTAAGTTTTTCTGTAACAAAATTACAGGTAATAATGGTAATTTATTTCTAAAATGCCAAGGAGTCATAGAGAAAATTAATTATATAAAGTTTGGTTTGCTTTTGCAGTTATTTTTATTAATTTTTAACATAATTTATTTTAGAAGTGTGAACTCAGTCTCACCACCCACCTGGGAGGTATTTTTTATTATGTTGATCTTCCAAATGGACACACTCTGATGTATAGAGATGTTAATGTTGGCATTTCCACAAGCTCGTGGAGACACAGCAGCCTGCTCCGAAAGGGCACAGAGCATTAATGGTCCCTACGGGTTTTTTCAGAACAACATTCCCCAAAATATCCAAGTTCCTGGAGTACATAAGAGAAACACTGCACATTTATGGTTTTTAGAAAACACAGTTACAGGGAAAAATTATGTCAGAGATGAATGAATACATTAGTCCATCAGATACTGACGGTTTTTTTTCTGGTGAAATGAAGTTACTATGGAAGTTAGCCTAATACTGAGGCTAAAAGCGAGGCAAATCTGCTCCTAGTAAAAATGTAGAGAAAGGCTTCCCCAGCTCCCCTCCATAGATAATACTAATGCACCTTCTCTCCCCTGCCCCTATAACCTTGCATCCAGGTCCTCTGGATGCCCAACTCCCACACAGTAAAAATGAGAGCCATGGTTCTGGTAGATAGGCAGGCACTCCTGGAGGCTGAAGCAAGACTGAGGCTTTTGAGACGTAGCTGAGACTCCCTTGAAAAAAAGGACAGTAGGAGCAGGAGCCATGGTGTATATTGAAACTGGACAAAGAGACAACACAGATTTGAGTGAAGTTGCAAGAATACAAGTGGGACATAATAGGACAGAGGTAGAGGAGAAAGACCTATTACATGAGAAATTGGAACAATGTCTCAGATTCGACTGAACAAGGATCTGAGGATTAAGGGAGAAGTGACTGGGCAAGGGAAAAAAAGACCAGGGTTATTTCAGGGGTTCTGGATCCCTGTAAGATCCTTCTCCACAGGCTCAACTTTATCTTCTCCTTGATTTTACCTGCCTTCACTTCTAACCAGCTCTTTCTTTGGTAAATATAAACAGCAAAGTTAATACGACTGATGTGAGCAAGTAGTTCTTTAAGGTGCATCTGTTACTATTTAGTGTCTTAGATATCATTAACACGTTAGATTATGAGCTCAGTGTACTGGTTTCTTCTCTGAGGGTCTTTTACTAGCAAAAATAACTCATCTCCTTACACATGGAAGGTGTTTTCAATATGTAAAAAATGTGTTGCTACAAAATATCAAGGGGAAAATTATCCTTTCTTTTTCCCCTTGAAAATATTATGGAGGTCACAGTACAGATGTTGCATAAAAATGTTTGTTTACATTCATACACACTGTTTTTTACCATACAGATGGCAGGAATGCATTGTGGTTTACATCTGCTGGAACATCACGAGTTTGGCATTTCCTCATAAGACTTAACATTTTTATGTCCTGCTTCTTACTCTTGGTGGAGTGGGTAGATTTTTGAGTCCTAATTCCCTCCACACTTCCCTTGAAAGCCAGCCATATTGTAACAGGTGTGCTGAGCAGCTGTGCATTAGGAAAAGGGTGGCTATGATGCCTGCTAGTGAATGTTTGGGAGCTTTGAGACTGGGAGGATTATTACTTCTCAATGGTAGATGAATCATCTATAAATGTTTTAGGTGAATGGCATTACCAACCTGACACTTTCCAGCTCTTTAAGAGCTTAACGGGAGCATGCCCCAAGCAGTATGGTGGAATGGCGCTTTCAAAAATGCTGAAGACCTGACAAATAGGTACCACAGTGAAAACAAAGGATAGGAAGTTCCTGGACCCCTTCCAGGTCAAAGAGGAATCAACCCAATCCACACAGGACAACAATCCATAAAGTCAAGGTTTGCCCTAAGAAGAGGACATGCTCATACAGGAGTTGCCTGGATGGCAAGATGTCTGTGAATGGACGGTGCATTATCTGCAACACACGAATTGTCTGTGGGCACATTTTTGACCTACAACTGCAGAATTAGCTAGATTCACCCTGGAAACACCAGCGTAAACTCTGGGATAGAGTAAACCACCTTGCTCTTGCCAAGACCATCCATATGGGAATATAGGACAGTATAGTTTGTGTGATGTAGATTCATATTTCAGCTTGTTTCTGTCATTTTCCCTATGTAAGAAAGCAAATAATATTGTGTTTGGGGCTGTCCACAGAAAGAGAATAGATTTATGTTTTCCAGAGCCCTCGTGGCTTTTGAAAATTAGACTTTTGGAGCTGAGTAAATGGTTTTAAATTAATAATTTACTCAATATACTTAATCACTATTTCTGCTCTCAATACAGTTCTAAGCAGGTCACTATTTCTTGAAAGTATTCATTATTTGAATTGCTTCAGCGAATTGTTTTCCATTCTGGTTTTTCTCTGTGGTTGAACACAAACTTCTCCGACAAATATGCAAGCTAAATAATTCAAATTGGAACTATGAGGTGGTTTTGGTTATTCACAAATATCATGCAGACGCATACGTGCACAGACATTTGTAGGGTCTTAATTTTCTCTCTTTTCTAGATAATGGTCAAGCTAATGTTTTTCAAATATTGTTGGAAGAGCTAACAGTTCGTCACCAAGAGGGAAATAAGGAAACAGAGCTGCAAGTTAGTCAGCAAGCTGCAAGAAATAATATTGTCTTGATAAAGACACTCATTTAATTTCTTAACTCCAGATTCATACAAATTCCACGTACCTATGTAATTCCACAATATAGCATGTCCAACGATCCATCTAGGGCTCCACAAGTGTCATTTAATCAAAGCTTTATGTGGATGTAAGAGAATTTGCACAAGGAAGGGAAATCATGCCCAGGGTTGCATTAGCAAGAGGAACTAAACTGCAGATCAAAGTGATTATTTCTATTTAATTAAGAATTGTTAGGCTCCAGATGGAATTCTGTGTCCAGTTTTGATTACTCAGTTGTAGAGAGAAACTGAAAAGTTGAATAGGGTCCAGCAGAGGGTCGTCAAGATGATGAGAGGGGTGGAGGACCTGCTATGAAGAAATGTGGAAGAAATCTGGTTTGTTCAACATAGAGAAAACATGTTTCAAGGAAAATCTGATTAGAGTCTTCCAACACTTTATAATTAGTTACAAAGACTGATGTACTCTCTTCTAAGTACATCTAACTTACTTCTAAGTTACTAAGCAACAGGCACAAGTCATATCAGAGGAAGTTCTCTTATTATTTTTTTTTTAAATCTCTTCACCATGAGAATAAGTAAACACTGAAACAGGTTTCCCAAGAAGTGATAAAAATCTTCCGCACTGGATATTTTCAAGACTCCGTTTGACATGGCCCTGGGCAACTTCATTTGGGGCCAGGCCTTCAACAGAAGGTTCAACCAGATGAACTCCAGAGGTCCTGTTCCAAACTAGACTTTTCCATGATTCCATGATTTCTATAATGTTATGACTTAAATATGTAATATTCTGGCCAAATAAAATCCTGGGTCTAATTGGATATTAAAGTGTTACTGAAGGTGCATAGAAGTCTCAGGATGTAGCCTTAAAAATCCATGGTGCTCCCCTTTATGAAATATTTAACAAGGAAAACTACTAAAAAAAAGATATGTTCAAGAATGTAATTCAAAAGTTTTAGACAATTCAGTTGTTCTCTCTACGCTCATCACCTGGCAAAGGAGTAGATCTGACCCACAGAGTCAAATCCCTGATTGAAATACAGATTTTCTTGACACCTAATGATTGTACAGCACATCTGTACAACCACTGTAATTCTAGTTTACCATTTCAAACATTTACATTGCCTTGAAACCAGTGCCATTTCTTGGACAAGGAGCATTTTTCTCCCCTAGGTATTATCATCTAGTATTGGAGATTTTGTTAGTGAAGAATATGTGTCCACAGCAGTATAAACCCATGTTATGTTACTGCATCTTAATGCCTGAAAAACATGCATTGCATGCTTCTAAGCACCACGTGCCCAGTACCATAAAAGAAAGAAGCAGAGAAAGTTCATTGGTGACACTTCTAAATAGTTTTTTCAAAGTTAACGCAAAAGCTGCAAAGAGTTTAGGATGTGGTTATAAAACAATATACTACCAGGTTTAACAGATTTGGTTGCTGTAATATCTAATGTTAATGTTGTGAACATTTAGAAAGGCTCTAATCAGTCTGTGGCCATCCATTCATAGATTCATAAACTTTGACAGGTGGAATCAGAACAGCCTGTTAATCTCATCTCTTTGCAATTGGATATTGCCCCCTTGAGCACAAGTTCAGCAGTGATATAATTGTCCTGAACTGTAACATGGGTGAATATAACATGATGTGCCTCTACAAGTAATTATGTTTCACATTCAATTTCTACCAACATCTGTCTGAAGGAAATCCATTTAGTTTAGGAGTGACAGTGCTATAAAATTACATAAGTAAGGTCCACATCTGGCCTGTAAGCAGCTGAGAACTAATTGCCAAATCAAATAATCACTAAAATTTCCAGTGAAATGTCAATTTGATTTTTTAAGTTTGAACTGTTAGTACAGGAAGACATTGAAACCAGAAACTTGTGACACTGGTAGAAAGTGGTAATGACCTTACATAAAATTGAAAACAGGGATAGGGGAGAAGATTTGCCTGTCCTGGGAGTGTTGCTCTGCATTGAAAGAAGTTTGCTGTATGATAAAATGACATTTTGGAAATCCTAGCTGTAGCAGCAGTATCATCCTAATCCCCTTCATATAGTGTCAGAGCAGAATGTAAATCCTGTTATCATATGCAGGACTCACCTGTGTATGATTTCATTAGATTAGCTTCTTGCAAACTATAATCTGGGAGAGGTTTCTTAGAAAACCTTGTGTGAAAATAGATAAGAATCTTGACATGAATTTGTTGCTAAACATATTTCATCTAATTCAGCACTGTCTGATCATAACAGAAATGCTAAGACACTTAAATGACCTCCTGTAATGTCTTTGGAATTGTACAAACTTTACACATGCAGAATGTTCCTCTTTCTTCCCATGACACACAGCTTATTTTTAAAAAATTTTTCAGAATACACATGGGTCTATGAGAAATGGGTTGTCATCCATGGAGCGAAAATTCGCTGCCCTAACTGAAGGTACTGTTGAAAATTTGGTCAAGTTATTCTCAGACACCTTGGCATACAGTTTTGCTCCAAATCACAAAGGCCTGCAATAAAACTGGAATCTAGACCTTGACCAAACTCAGACAGTAAATTGCAAAAATTCCATTCCGTTTATTATAGGAAGGTTACAAGTCCAGCCATCAAAACCAAAGACTTTGGAGGTCTGCCTAACAAAAATGTGCATGCTTTGGACGCACCTGCCTGTTGTAATTTGGTCACTGAAATGATACATTTCAATGAACAGAATGCTTTGGACAAAACAACTTCAGAAAAAACTTCAGACAAAATTGTGCAGTATTTCAATTACTTTTAGGGAAGACCACAGGTCAAATAATGCATTTCACTCATGAATTAACATGTAAAAGGTTTCCTGCTTCCCACTTAGACCCTTTTTCAAGTTGCTACAACTGTAAGAAAAACAGAAAACAGAAGCTAAATGTTAGTTGCTTCAGAGGAGATAACTAATTAAAAATTCTTTTGTCAACAACTTACAAAGTTGTTGCAGTGGTACCTAACAAGGAGTCTGTGTAAGAATCTGCCCTCTGATACTCCTTCAAGTCCTTCATTCCTGGCAGTATGTAAGTCTCCCTCCAACTTCTCCACAGGTTACTCTAATAGACCTGTACTTATTAGGGTACACAATTATTCTCATCTGCCTCCCAATCCTGCATTCCCAGCCATGGCATTGCCAGAAGCCTATGTGAGAACTGCAGACAGGTGGCAATGGCCCCGTGTCTCTATACCTACATCAGCCACAAGATAGTATTGCCACAAATGGCTTTGAAACAGGGCTTCTGCATTGTCGGGTGGCCGTGGAAGTCCTGCTGTACCAAAGGCACAAGGCTGCTATTCCCAGTACATCTTGTCTTCTGAGAAAACTTTGGCTTTTACCACTATAGGATCAGGATCAGACTGGAAGAAGGAGTAGTGGAGGTGGCTTGTAAAATTGCATGAGCTAAGGTTAAAAAACTAGTCCCATTTCAAAGACAGTGAGCTGCTTGGAAAGTGTCACCTCATGACTGATCAACATCATTTCCAATAACATCTGGTGTAGTGTATTAAGGTCTTATTTAACTGTTGCCAAAAAACAGGTGTGAGGCTTAAAAAGAATTCAGAGTAGATTAAAAAATCCCCATTAAAAATATACAGTCTAACATTCATCTCAATTGGCCAAACTTTTCTATCAAAGCATGCAGGCCAGCAGCTTCCTTTTCTGTTTGAGGTGAAGGTTAAAATTGTTAGGCAATCAAATGAAACCAAAAGCTTTTGTGGCTTTAGAAAGGCACCAGATACAAAGATGATAACGACAAAGTGATAATGCACAAAGATTGGCAAGAGTACAGTTAGAGAATTTACTTTGTCCAAGTGCTTAAATTATAGCCATTTATAAGTAGCTGCTTGAACTTGAGCTTACAGGTGTAACTAGTACAACTGCTCACGTTTCATAAGAAAACATAAAATTTAAAGTACATTATCCCAGCTCACCTCCATATCTTAGAGAACCAAATGTATTTTTAATTAAAATAAAACCCATCTTTTATTATATTGTGACTATACCATTTCTGGAGGTATTTATAATTAAATTACAAATCATCCAATTTCGTATGCTTAGCTTTTCTTTGCTCTCATTTACCTGTCAGCTGTAATGCTCATGAGGCATCTTATAATTCAATAATTTGCATTTCACAGGCACATAAAAATTATTGTTTAAAGAAAGTCTCAATTGCACAGTAAGGAAAAATATAGATGAACAGTATTTTATTAATAAAGTTAGACATATGGTATGGTAAAGTTCATTACAAGATTCCTTTTTCATTTCATCACAGCATTATGAAAAAATTAGCCTCCCATTCATGTTTTGATATCTATATAGCATGTATCTCCTAAACACATCTGACAAAATTTATCCCTTATGTAAAGGTATTGAGGTCAGTGGAGTTTTATGCAGGATTCATTTTTTCCATTCAGACTTGTTATTTAGAGTATAATTCAAGGATGCTATGGCTATAGGAGACAGTAGTGTTTTGAATAGAATTATTTATTTTACATGAAAGGTTTTTCCATATGCTCAAACTATATGGAAATAATCAGTCTGTCCACTTCATTAATAGATCATGTTTCAGGACCTCTTTCACTTTGAGAAGACATTTTATTATTACATAAACTTCTTATACTTAGTATATTTTTGCATGCAGATAAAACTTGAGCAAGATTGTTTGAATAGTTTTCCATGATGCTGCTTTAGACAAAATTCTTATCCACATTTATGGATAAGAATCCAGAAAGAACTACCTCGATCTTTCTGTTTCTTTTAGACAGTAATCTTATTTTAATTTTGCAGCTTCCTGCGGAGCTGAACTCACTTTTATTGTTTCTCACATAAATAAATGAAACAATAATGAATAGTAAATGGTAACACTTTGCTGTCTCGGATATTTTTCCCCAAAGCCATACAGTACTTTTGCACAGAAAGCCATGTAGCTGGGCCTGGTCAGCTATGGAGTAAGACATGAACTAATTTGTGACTAAATTTGATCTCAGCAGCCAGTTCAGAGAACTATAGTGACACAATTATTGTATCATGGGTAACATCAAATTCCTTCACAGCGCATTGAAAACAGTATTATTTAATGTTTTCTCAGAGCAGGCACTATTCTGAGTAGATATATTCCAGACATTCAAGAAAGGTTGTAGAAGCTGAATTCTACAGGATAAAAAAGCAGGAGTGATGACTGTGTTGACTACCTTCATTTGAGGAAGCATTACAGCTCTCAGTCTTAAAGAAGAATCCAGATGTGAGTTACTGGTCTTGCAAGAAAAGAAGGACAGATGGGCTATAAGAAGATGGCATCCTTGTGAAACTTCATAAAAATGTGTCCTCTGGGGTACTTGAATGGAAGCTGTAAAATCCTGGAGCTATATTCAGCAAGGCTCCAAAAATTGCTGAAACTGGTACCATTCATGCACCACCATAATAGAAGGAAAATGGATAACATTTTAGCTCCTCGAGCCCACTAGAAAGAGAATTAATTATAAGAGTGTAGAGGAATGAAGGCAGTGGTCGATTAGCATTGATAACATGCAGCTGTGGCCTTGCCTCAAAGGCAGTGGGTTGATTGACATGGACAATGTGCAGGTATAGCTCGTTCCTGCTAAGTGGTTAAAGAGTCCTGAGGATTTTTTTTGGGGGTAGGGTAGGGTAGGGTGGGGTGGGGGGTGGGGTGGGGTGGGGTGGGGGGTAAGGGGTAAGGGGTCATCAGATGGAGGAGGAGCAGTGTGGTCTGACCTCTGGAGGAAGGAGATACAGCACAGACAGTACAAACTGACCAATGGTAAAGCCTTGTTGCAATCTACTAGTTTGATTGTGCTGCAACAATTGGTGCGTCGTGTGAGGCTGACTGAGTTGGACTACTGACTACAACAACTGGTGCCCAATATAGCTGAGACGAGCAGGGGAACCTGCAACCCATAACAGACACCATGAGAGGTCAGCCATTGCAACTAATCAATATGGGTATATTGCAATATTTGTTGTCCATCTTGACTCAAATTGCGACTTTTGGTACCCAGTGTAGATAGGGACTAATTGATATGGGTACTGAAGAAGAAAATTCCACTTTAACAATGCTTATAGATATATTTGAAAAAAGAAGTGTAAAGTATAACAAGAAGGAAATAAGAACTTTGCTAGGATGGTGCAAAGTAAATGATGTGCTAGTTACGCCAAAAAATGTCTCCAGTGTTCAGACATGGCAAAATGCTGGAAAATTTCTTTTTGAGGCTGCCTTGAGGGGCAATAAAATTGCAGCAAAGAAAACTTGTATTTAAATATGCCTCACAAAGAGTGTTTTTTTCATAGTCACTCCTCTATTTTTCTTCTCCCTCTGTGCCATTGAAGTGCTTTCCACAAACCCCTGTTCTTTCTCTTTTCCCTCAATATTGCTGTCTTCAAAGGAGCAACATCAAGACTGTGTGAATATCTGACCCTTATCCATCTTTGAATTTTCTTTAGAGTTGTAACAGCAGGTCAGTCCTGTAGAGACCTGGTAGTGGCCCATTGTGGGAGCTTGCAACGGTGTTCAGGAGGTACAATGACGTACAGTTTGTTCCTTTCCTTCTCCCTCCTGACTGGCAATAGTCTGGTAGCTACTCAGGATGAAAAAGAGTCGTTGAGGGCAGAGTAAGTACCTGTATCCCACATATCTTGAGTGGAGGTGGAGGAAGACTAAGAAATGACCCAAGAATTGGTTTCACTTCTTAGCTAGCACAGGCAGTGTGGCCTCATCAGCACCTGTGAATAAAGGCTGAGTAATGCATGGCTCTGCCAGGGAGTTCACTCTTGCATCAGAGGAAAAACAGGAAAAAATCGTGGTTCTTGGAACTGAAACTATCTTTCCACTTTATGCCAAGGCAATTCAGCTATGCGCCACCCAAAGGCTTGTGAGAAAGCCACTTTTACCTGTGCAGTTAGCTGTGCTGGCAGTGAGCTCAGCTAAAAGCCTTGGCTCCTGTTTGGTAGGGCTAGCCTAAGTACAGACACAGCAAACATAAAAAAGCTGCCTCGATCATGTACACCAATATCCTGGCACTTCTGCGGGAAGCAAAGACTTTCCATTACAGGCAGCCTAAGACAGTCTCTTCTGTCATGCTACATTGTAATCTGGTGGCTATGTGATTCCTTTACATGGAATCTCTTCCAGCTGTCATTAGAGCCCTTGTCATGCTTTCTTTTGCTCCTTTAAAAGAATAGTTTGCTCACAAATTTAATACAAATTGTGTTCTGTAAAATAGAGTTGAGTGAATATTAAATGCTTATTCCTGGAAAATATGTTTGCTCATTAAATTTGACAGTCATTGCTTATGTGGTAAGTGCTGTCAGTGCCAAGAACCCTTTGGCAGTTTTTGCCAGATACAGGTCCATTATTTTAATTGCCTTTAACCTATAATCAATATTTGCTGCTTTCAATACAACTAGACGCATAGCTAAGCGATACAAAGAAGAGATTTATAGTCTATTGCACCTTATATTCTTCTTTAATGTGTAGAGATGCAGCAAAAGGCATCATTGCAATAATCTTTCCATCATCAAAACTATTCCAGCTTCCTAGGCAACCTTTTAAAGGAGGAAGCAAAGTATTTGTCTGGTTTAATGCAACAAACCTGATGCACAATTTTAGGTCAAATTCAGTTGCATCAGTGTAAACTTAGAATGATTAACTAGTATCTATTGGAATTTTTGTTTGCAAATAAGAATGGGATTGTACTCTCAGGACTGGATTGCTTTGATTAACAGTTATAAAGCTGTTGACCATAACAGCAGTTCCAGAGAGGTCACTGGAACCTGCAACATGTACAGAGGTCAGATTTTCTGTGTTCCAGCGACTGGCTGTTAGATGCTGTGTCTAACAACCAGGCAAAACAAAGGACTGAAGAATACCATGCATTCAGAGAACGGTGCACCTTGTAGGAGTCATTCTGGGTGCATCAAGGTAGTTATACCTTCAGTTACGTAATTTTGTTTTTCTGAAGGGTTTTTTGTTTCTCTTTTAAAGCAAAGGGCCTCCACATTTGTGTGGGAAATAAGTAGCTAGCTTTGGTCTAAAATGCACAATAATCGTTGTACCAGTGGTATTTGAAAGGTACAACTTTAAATTATAAATGACCATCCCATCCTTAGCTGAGTATAACTTCCATTGCTTCTATAGAGATTATGTCTAAATATGACATTTAAATCAGGCTCATTCATCTCCTGAATCATGATCTGTGAACTCCTTCTCAACAAGAGTTGCTACTGAAAGGAAATAATTCTTGATGAAGTCTCAACTTCATCACCATTAGAACAAGTAATCCAGTTGACTTCATTTGGGGCAGAATTTCATCCTCAGAGTTTGAAGTGTTCCTTAGGAGAAATTGCATGCGAGGTGCACAATTTAGACTAGTTTCATGCATAGAAAAATGTAGAAGCATAATACATTTCTCAGTGTGCCTAATTACAACAAAATGAGGGTAGTTGGGTAAGTAGGTAACACAAAACTGTTACCTGTTTAGAAGGAAGGAGAGGAAAAGAGAACAAAGATGTAGGTACAGACACAGAAAAGACTGTTTTATGTCCATTCTATTTCCATTAAGAAGGAGTTATTATCACTGGCTTTACCTTCCAATTTCTCAAAAACAAGCATAATCTCTTTTTCATTTTTTGCTCCCCATGTACATAGTGCATTTGCAAGCACATACAGTCTGCTGTCTCCTGTTCACCCTCCTGCAGCCTGGCATAGGTAACTCTGCTCTCGCAGCTGACACAATATTATTGCTGCTTGGCCAGCTGGCAGAGCACACTTCTACATGGGACTGTAGTCCCTTGGTGGACCTTGAGTCCATCTCTAAACTGTAGCTGCACTACTGAGCCAACTCAATAATTTATGCTTATTAATAATGCATCTCCGTGAATCATTACTCCTTTAAATTTTAAAACAATTGTTTTAGCATTTTTAATCTTTATGTGCCATTGATGAATGACTTATTTATTTCAGCTACAGACATACAGGATTATAATAACAAAGGCACTGGCTCTCAGTGGACAAGAACAAGGTTCTGAGGGGAAGTCAGACTGGGAGAAAAAAGGGTGAAACAGAGCTGCATATAATCATTGTAAAAGCCGGAATTTGCAGAAAGAAAGGAGGTACTTCCTCCTGTTGATACCAACCACCCACTCCACTATCAATGCAGTTGTCCAAAGTATGAACTATGATATTTGTAAGACAAAGGAATTACATCTGTTATAACATTATGCCAAAGGTAATGACGATAATATATCTGGTCAGCAGCTCACTGAACCACAACACTTTTGAACTCTTCTTACAAGCATCACGTACATTACAGAGCCATTATAACTACTGGCACACACCAGAAGACACTATGACTCATGTATTTTATACAGTGGAACTCATAAATTAGCCAGATGACAGCCCAAAGCTCTTAGCTGCTATACCATGGCTAATACAAACAGCTGCTTCCTCTGATACAATATTGATGTTTTTAAATACTGCCCCTTGGTGACAGTTTTGAGGTCTAGTAAAACAATCTTTCACACAAGCACAGTATGCAACAACAAAGGAGCAAGTCATCTGTAGAGCAGCCACATAAAGTGAAAATTTCATGTGTAGGAAATTCATAGTAGGTTAATTGTCCAGCCAGTTACCCTGAAATTAAAGCTTCTGGAGAGCAGTACATATGTCCCATAAGTATCTGTCAGCAATTTCAGACAGAGACAGAAAAAACTAAAAGTGCATCCTGTTTACAGTATGTCTTTTTCACCTGTCAGGAAAAAAAAGTCTAATTTTGCAGAAGCAGAAGAGATGAGTAAATTTATAAAGAACCAGAAGGTACATTGCCTTTTCATGGATGTATATGGACAATGTGCCCAGGATGACATGTGCAAATACTTCAGGGATAGTTCAGACCTAATATAAGGGCTTTTAGTATCAAAAGAAAGGACCACAGTCTACAAGTTTCTACAGCAGCCCAAAAGCCTGTCTGTAATGATTTTCACTACTTTTTGCAAGTCCAGCATTTTACAGTCTCCCTATCCCAATTCCTCAATCAAAGCTTGGCCCACAGTCCCTATATGCAGGATTAGCATCTAACCCAGCATCCAGCCAAATGTAAAATCATAAAAACCATACTTCCAAAAATGCTGTAAGACCTAGTCTTGGAAGAACATGGCAAAACACTAACCTTAATTCTTATAAACCCCACTTGCCCTGGGATCTGCAGAAGTGACAGAGCAGCTCTCACATGGAGTTATGTTTCTCCTGCTGTTCCCTGTTGAGGCATGGGTCTAACAGAAAAGTCATGACTCCTACATTTTTGAATTTGTTCTCTTTCCTTGGATCGAGTTTTTAGTTCAAAAATTATCCAATTCCCCAGATTCTGGAAAGAAGAAAGAACTATTACATTTTGAATAGCTAGGCAGAGCTGAGTGTTTTGTAGTTCCCATGCTGTTGTATTTTTTCCTTCAGGTAAAACTTAATATTTTTATTTAAAAAAAAAAAAGTAACAAAAAAATTGCTTAGAATTTTCCAGTTAGCTGACAAAACCTCAGAATTTTACAGTAAGCTTATATTGTTTGTCTGCCAAAAAGTCTGCTCAATTTATCTTTTACCTATCGAAACTGTTTTGAAAGACAAACCGTTTTAAACCTGCCCAAGCAACTACCTAAGCAGATCATTCTGATTGTGTGGGTCTAGTTCTCTGGCCTGTTGCTTTTATAGTGCTTTAATAACACAATAGTGGATGGTGGAGTAAGTCTGTGGGGAGAACAGGGCTCAGGAAAGGCACTTGGTCAGACGACATGACTTCCAGCTGAGCTCCGTGGGATCTCTCCATGGGCCATACAACAGCAGCTTACAGAGCCGTACAGAATGCATTTCATTGTAGCCTTATTTGGATGTAAATGCTAAATTTATTTGAAACAAAAATTTAATATGTTTGGATATATAACCAGGGATATCTTTTTTTTTTATTCCCCAGGAATAATGACAACTGTTTTACTCATTACAGAGGTCTCAGTGCAGCAAGGGTTGTAAGTCATATTGGAAATTGAATAGATATCATAAACCACAGAACTCCAATTCAGCTAATTACTAAATCTCAATCAATCTTGGATTTTTGAATTAAACTAAGGTTGTACTATCTAATATTTCTACCTGTGCTAATAGTTTGAAAATGGCTGACCATAAATAAGTTGGTTTTTTTTCCATAGGAATTACTATAAATCTATTGAAAAGGACAAAAAAAGTAGCCCATTTTATAATCTGCAAATACATCACCAGTTATATCTTACTAAGTACCAGGTGAACAAAGCAGGAGTACTTGGTAAGTACCAATAGGAGCTGAAAAGCTAATAAAGTCTTATTTGCTCAATAAAGAAGAGAGTAGGTGGACAAACAGGTTTTAGTCTGAATCATAATGGAGACAATATCTAAGATGCTTTAGGAACTAAATAGAAATAAAATCTCCATTAGACTGGAAAACTCGTGTCCTTTGTGTTATATAATAATCCAGCACAGTTTTAGAAAGCTAACTGCTGAGCCCCAAGCTGGCCAGAGGCCTCTTACATATCGAGAATCAGTTTCTGATGTCAGGTTCAAGTCTCTGTTAGACATACGCCTATGCTTCTGACAATCATTTGCAGATAGACATTTTTCACATGCAGCATGGGAAGGCACAGACTCTGTCCCCATGTATATTATAATTATATGCATGTGGAAACATCAAACTTGTAAAAGCAACAGCACATATTTAATGAAGATAAAAAGGGAAAAGACACACAGTACAGCATGAGGCTTTAATTAACTTTACACGAACCCTGGTATGGGGGAAAAGTAAATTCCTACTGGGTACATGAAGACTGTGCTTCAGGTTTAGCCTGCAGATGTGTGCAGCCATTGGGTGTGCAGCATGTTGGACCACTCCACCTAAGGAGTACCCTACAGCATCTCATCTCATCTCATCCAATTACCCTGTAGCTTAATCTTATTTATACCTTACCTCTTTCTCCTAAAAACAGCCTTCACAGTTCCCAGCAGCTCTCCAAAGCCGGGTGGACACTTGCATAAAACTGAATAAAAAAAAAAAAAAAAAAAAAAAAAAAAGCAGAAAAAAAAGCAGTCTGGTGCAACTATTAGATTAGCCTTGTTAGGAATCTGGAAGCTCTGCATGCCTCAGACACATACTGTCCTGCACAACGCACTGGAGTGGAACATGGCAGTGTGCAATATCTCAGGCATTTTTCTTTCCTTAAAGGCCAAACACTCTTCATTTCAGTTCAAAAATGAACTCTATAAGCTACGTTGTAATGCTGAAGACCCTTGAATAGTCATCCTAGGATCTTTTCCATTTCCTCTTATTGGTTGTCCTGATTCACATACATCAGTCCTGAATTCACCAGGTTTTGTGTTCTTCAGGTAAAACTAATCTGAGTCAACAAAGCAGTGTATTCATATTCTTCAGCTGTATTCTGCATGTTATGGTAGTTGTATCATCTGTTATTTATATTCATACACTCAGGGTTTTTTATGGCTCCAAAATAATTTATTTACATTACAACAGCTCCTGTAATAAGTATCCAGCTCAAAAGACCAAATGTCTTGTGGCTGTTTCTTGCATATGGAGTATCAGTGCAGTATGGAATTTCTATAACAACATGTCCATTAATTAACACTAAATTACAATGCAGCACCTATATAAAAGATGATGAATACTACACAAATTCATTTTAATTACTGTTATTACACTGAATACTAAGTGAAGTTGGGAAGATAGGACCTTTTAAGTGTCAGCAGATGTTTTTTGATCAGTGTTTATCCTTTTTGGTATAATTTAATGAGAGATCATATGTTAATATGCAGCTGGAGAAAACTACCTTTCAGACTTAACAAGCTTGAGAAGAATTTCCAGCTGCCATTGCATATACTAGAGCTGTAATTACCAATCATGACAGAATAAATTTTAAAAAGTAAAATAGCTGAAGCAGAATACGTGCAAAGTGACTCTAAACTTGAACTTAACGCAGTGAAATGGGGTCTGTTCTTATTTAATCAAAACCGATGTGCTTTTTTTTTTTTTCTAGTCTGCTACTAACCAAAAATACTGCCCTCACTTTGGGCTGACTGTTTTCAGCAATAAATTTCTAAACAGTCCCAAATGTATAATTCTTAAAACTTTCCCTCCTCTTCCTCCTTGAAGACAATAAAATTTCACTCTCTCCAAGAAAGTTTGCAACAAATTACCAAAATCTGTCAGTCCTACATTATCTCAATTATGTAAAAACTACTCAGTTTCCTTGGAGGCATGTTTTTGCAGCTCTGACTTCTGTGCATGGGGTGTTGATGGATTCTGAGCAGTTGCAGAAGATTGCTTACGATGTCAATTTGAATCACTGGAGTATAGTGCCATATTACATTTGGGGCAAGACCTATGGCATTGTCTTTGTACCAATCAAACTGTATAAATAACATACTGGGTTTTATATTCTGGTGTAACTTATTATCAGGTGATAATAGTATGCACATATGCAACTAGACTGCAAAAATCAATTCCTGTCTACAATTAAAAAAAAAAATATATTAAAAAGACTTTATCTCAAGAACAGCTCGGTCAATTCAGAGAACAAAATGGTTTACATTCTTAGTCTCTCCTGAAATAAAAATAATTCTGTCTCTGCAATACATGAAGCCCATGTGTGTGCCACTATATAATATCACCCAAACCCTTCTTGTTTCCCATTCCTAATGTGTACTTCTAAACACCTTCCAAGTGAAGGTGTGTGCTTCTGTTAGTCATAAAAGCCTATGTTACATCTGCATTTTTGCTTGGGCAGTTTCCTGGGAACTGGCATAATCTCTTCCTTGATGGCTTGAGTCACTTGATAAATAGCATATTTAGGAAATGTTACCACCCAAGAAGACTCACTATTTTGTTAACTTTCTTGCTGCATTTCAGAATTTTACTTGATTGTTTCCAAGGATCAGCATATAATGCATACTTATTTCTTTTATACATTTTGGGCAATATTAAAGCTATTCAAACAGTCATGAGTCACTCTTTGTAGCATTTCCTGAGGCAAGTATCTTCATCAAAGGGCTCTTTGGCTGCTTTATCTGTGACAGAAGGGCTCCTCAAAGACTACTCTTAGTAAAATGGATTTCTTTCACTCCCGGGAGTAAACTCAAATGATGTGTCACCTTCATTTTCCATCTTTGATGTCGCTTGTTACCAAGTCTGCTGGTTTTACGTAGAAGACAGATAGTCCATAATCTTCTCCAGACACACTCAGATCCTCATTAGAACTAAAATCAGAATGTAAGAGCTGAGTCTGTGAAAAGAATATTATTCTGCTAGTTTGGAAATCTAGACAGGTGGTCGAATCCCATTCAAGGCATTTATTACTTTCTTCAAAGATCTCTTCTGAGTAGAGAGGACCTTACCAATGAAGGAAAACTTGCATCTGCATATTGATCTTTTGAACTTCCTCTGAAGTAAAACTATCAAAATGTCTTTTGTGGAATATCTCTGAAAAATGCTTTAATCTTCTCTTTAAGAAAAAACAAAGGAAGGAGGCTGGATGTTCTTATACTGACTTATAGCAAGCCATAGCATTTTGAAAGGTAAAGTACAAGAATTCATTATAACACTATCCAAAGACAGAGATGAAAATGCTAAAAAACTTTGCCAGCGGAGAAAAATGTGCAGTCCGAGGACCCTAGCAGGCTTAATCCACTGCTAGACTATCTTGAACTGCACTGTAATATACTCAGGGAGTGAACACCAAACAGGACAACACAGAGACGTATCTGTATATATTCATGTATCACTGGAAAAGAGAGTCAAAAGAACTGGGAGTATATGTATACAATAAATTTAAGACTACGATTTTCAACCCTGAGGTAGATGGACTGCTTCTAGAGAGAATGAAAGGTAATGCTCTTTTTTTTTTTTTTTCTTGTCAGTAATCTACATTTTGCTACACCAGGGTTCTGTATCTTCACTGAAAAATAATTAAAGTTATACAAATAATATTTTTAAAAGTCTAGATTTTAAAATTAAAAAAAATATTTTAAAATAATACTTTAAAATATTTAAAATTATACAAATAATATTTTTAAAAGTCTAGAAATCGGTGATTTAGGTGTTTGCTCAGAAATAATCTATAGGAAATAAAATTGCAGTCTTTGGGGGAACCTGAAAATAAAATCTAAGTAAAGATTTAATTAAAGCAGAAGAAAGTGGGAATGCAAACCCAGCAAGCTAAGTTTTAGAAATAAGTCTGAAGAGTATGAAGAAGGGACTTAGAGCACCATTACAAGGCAGAAAAAGGAAAGCAAATGTCCCTGAGAAGTCTGAAGATGAGTTTCTTCACTTCAGTCTTCCTAGAAAGGTTAACTGTGACTAGAATTTTAAAAATTAATTTTAATGAAGGGCTAGACATTCAAGCTGGAAGATGAGAAGGACAAGCTAAATAACATTCAAATAAGATCAATGTGTTCATCAATGTGTTAGCAAGGCCTGACGGAATCCATCTTAGAAATAGCTAAAGCAATTTCTGAGCCATAATCAATTATATCTGAAACTTCATGGAAAGCCAATAAGGTCCCAGAGGAGCAGAATAAATGTAGAATCTATCTTTTAAAAAGGAAAATGAGAACTCAGGGAATTATAGATCAGTCAACCTAACTTTGGTTCATTGAAATGTTTTATATAAAATAGTTAAAAACAGATATCTAGAAGATAATAAGGCAATATAAAAAGCTAACATAGATTTGTCATATTAAACTAATCGAAGTTCCTTCCTTGGTGGGATAAATGACCTAGTGTGTAAGAAGAAGCAGTAAATGCTTAAGCTAGACTTTTGGTACACAATATTGTGAGATAGTATTTTTTCTAATCAAGATGAGAATTTTTGGGTTTTGTGTGTTATTACCGTTAATGAGAATACATTTGGTTGGAAGATTACTCTCTAAAGTACTATTGATATTTGACTATCAAATTAAGGGTATATCAAAGAAGATTTCTTCAGGAATATCTCCAGAACTTCACTTCTTCCGGGGCCCCAGACCACTATTTTCAGTAATGGTTTGGAGGAAGAACCGGGGAATATGAAAAGAGCATAAAAATGTGAAAGAATGCAAAGGTGTTCTAATAAAACCAGAGGATTTTGACAAATAAGAGTATGAAAGTGATAGAATTATTTTCATTGAGGTAAGTGTAGTTATGGAAGGGAAGCTGAAGGGAAAGTGCATTCACCTATTTAAACAACAGTACTGCAGGAAATGATCAGAGGTGTATATTGGATGAGAAGCAGATTACCAACTCATGGTGCTGCCAGGAAAAAAAAGAAAAAGAAGTCTTTTAAGGATGCATTAGAATACAAGGATCAGTTTTACTGTACTAGTAAGATCTTATAAAAATAAATAATTGTGTTTAGTTTTCATTACCTCAGTCAATAAGAAAGATATGAAAATAAAGGAGGGTCTGGAAAAAGAGCAAGAAGGCTAAAATACTTTAAATATGGCATATTAGAAAGCTGTTGAGAGAACTGAGTGTATTTCATCTAGAAATAAATTCATCAGTCCTCTATTTATTATGCAGATTTGTTACTAACAGGATAGCAAGCACTCACTGTCCATGCAGGAGGAATGATAAGACACCTGCTCAACAAAGTAACAGCAACCAAGCAGGAAGTTGTACTTTACAAAAGTCTTTCTAAAAGTAATTCTGGAAGTGGCTGTCTAGGTATATTGGGCAATACCTACATAAACTCTTAATCTTTCTGACTTAAAGTCCAATGCCTAAGAATCAGCAGTCATGCAGAAGTGAATTCCCAGTTCTCCATGGTTAGTACCAGTAGGGTTGGGTGTCATGTCATCATTTTGCTCTGCCTGAGAAAAAGGAGTCTTTAAGGTCTAGCTGGTCCTTTGTGGATTACCTTTTAATAGGCATTTGAAAAGCACAATTTTTGGATCTTCTTTGATGTAAATATTCTCCACTAGAGTTCTTAGAAAGTGAGATAAATATGTTGACTCAATTAAGCAGTCTCCTGTTTCAAGTGACCTAAGTGTTTTCCAAATTATTGAGTATGCTCTTGCTTTGTTGTTATTAATAGACAAAAAATCCATTACAGCTGTTTTCCCCTCAGTTTATTTTCACTTGTTAGACAGGTTCCATTCTAAGCAGTTCATAATTCATCAAAGGTAAATTTGTGTCTGACTGCGAGTATATTTCTATCAGCGTGAAAGACAAAGCAAATTACAGTTCATGTAGCTACCCCCAATTAAGGTAATCAGGATAGCCTTCAGAAGAAGGAAAACTGTGTCAATTCTAGTCTGAGAAGCAGTTTTCCTCAAACTGATTTCAATGCCAAATGCCAGTTTCTGATGAGTAGTTATTGCTGCCAAGATTTCGTTTCTTCTGAGAATAATTTTTCTTTTGCATCAGATGCTGTAAGTCAGCATCACAATTTTGAATAAAGCAATGCAAATGCTTAATAGTCTCTTTAACCTCTGTTGCACCATGAACTGGCTATGACAGGTGCTGAACCTTTCCAGCGGGGCTGTAACAAAGGAGTTGTGGAGAAATTCTAAACATGTTGGAGTGGAAGGGAAGCAGTGACTGGTTGAGAGTGACATTGATGTAAAAGCCATGATGGGTTTTAAGTATGTGCACAAGTGCATATTTATGTCTCTTTTAAGTATCACAAAAAGATGTAGCTTGGAGCAACTGCAGTTATGGAGATTTTCTTAGTCCAAACAGTAGCCAACCAGTGCATGCAGCTGAAAAATTGCACAACAAACAGAAGAAACACTTCTGTTTTGGGAGGAAATGTTGTATCTTTAGAGGAATTAAAGAGTAAGAGGTAAAGAAACAGAAACTCTCTAGGTAGTAGAGTTAAGGGTTGTTTCACTCAGTCCCTGCTGGCACAAGTTGTAAAGCTATCAAATACCACGTACTTTTATTTATTAATTCTGGGTTAGATCTGATATCATACAAAGTGCTACAGGAAGCACAGTTCCTAAAAATCTGTGTAGCATGTGCCAGGTTTTTTTCCCTCCCGTCTCCTAAAAGGGTCATTGAAATCTAACTGCTTAAAGTCTTTCCCAAGACCTCAGGATATCACTGAGACCGTTACCAGATACTTACGTACATCTCCAGTTACAATTACTTACTCCAGCAAAGGCAGTGTATTTCAAATGGACTTTGCAGTAGTTGCCCTTCACCCAGCAGAATATGCATTAGGAAGCCGACTTAGCTGGAGGATAGATATTTCCTGGTAATGATTATTGCACATGTTCCTGTTTTGACAGAGCAAAATCACCCATTTCTGAACAAGTAAACTTAAACTCCAATGTGCAATTTCCTACACTAAGCTCTTGCCTGCGCACCATTCTGAATACCCAAAACCTGATGAAGAAACAAGGAGGATCTGTAGAAACAGCCAGCAGATGCATGCAGCTGGTCTTGTCTAATTGTACTGCCTTGGCACCAGCCCATTATTAAAGATTTCTGGCTGATGGTGACGGGCAGCCCACTGTGCAGGACAAGCTGTTCTCAAGTGGCCAGTCTGAGCAAAGCACGACCAACTTACAGCTCACAGGGTTCTCGGAGTCTGTGGGAGTCGGGCTGCACCAAGCATTTATTCTGGATACCACTGTATTTCAAGACACGCAATAAAAGCTTTTCCAGCAGAAATACAGTACGACTTTAATGAATCCCACTGGGGGGGGGGATTGTGCTGATCTCACAATAACTGGGCGCAGTGCTCAGTTATCTGATCAGCATAACCCAAGTACAGTAGTTAATTTGGAAGAAAAGATTAAAAAAAAAAAAAAAAGGAGGTGCATTCCATCTTCTTAACTCCATTGCAAGATAACACACTTGAATAATAGTTTTAATTAAATTAAGTGAGTTTAATTAAGATTGGGCTGCTTCTGGGAAGACAAAGCACTGTTCAAGACTTTTTAAATGCTTTCTTTCCTCATTTTCCTGAAGACTATGTTTAGCTGTGGAACACCCTAAAGACATCCAGTTCATACATTTGCCAATCCAATAGACTAGTTTTTTGTCACGGATAAGAGTGTGTGGCATTTGATAGAAGGAAGTTGGAATCAAATGGTTAATGAAACTGATTTTACTTTTAGCTTGAAAAATGAAAATCTGGCAGCATCTGGTTATGTACTATATATCTCTGGACACTGTTTTACCTATACTGCCGTTAATATTCTTTCATACAGTTGTCTATGCTTCAAGGGTTTTATTACAAACTTAAAAAAAAACCAAAACATTAAATAAGAAATCAGCTATGGAAGGGGAAAGAAAAAAAAAAAAGCAGCATGTTTAAGTTTTGATCCCAAAAAATACACAAATTGGAAGTTATTTCTCAGGCAAGGGTTATAACTGTGGACAAGAAAATTAGCAACTTGGGAAAAAGCCATGAAGTTTATTAAGGGACTAGAGCACTTTTCATAAGAGGAGAGGCTGAGAGAGCTGGGAGTGTTGAGCATGATGAAAAGGGTTGGAGGGATCTTACCAGTGTGTACAAGTACCTGATGGGAGGGAATGAAGAGGGAGTCAGTGGTGCCCAGTGACAGGACAAGAGGCAATAGCAACAGATTTGACAACATGAAAATCCATCTGAACACACGCACACAAAAAGAAAAATTATTGTGAGGTTGTAAGATGTTCACAGCAAAAAATGTTGGAACTGGTTGCCCAACGAGGTCATGGAGTATCTATTCATGGAGATACTCAAATCCAGCTGGATATGGTCCTGGGTAGCCTGCTCTAGGTGACGCTGCTTGAACAGGGGACTGAGTTTGACTTGAGTTGGACTAGAAGGTCTCAAAACATCTCTTCCAACTGAAACAGTTCTGTGGTTCTGTGATTCAAGTACAAGTCAGAATAACTGCAGGAAGAGGGATTCATGCCCATGCGCTGTGAAGACTTGACAGCCGCTGCAGAAGTCGTCCTATTGAGGTATTACAGAGAGGCAAGGAAATGATTAAACAGAAATGTCAAAGAGTCAAGAAAGAGAAGTAATTATTTCAAAGTTCTTGAGCAATCTAACTGTTCTGCCATTACGGGATTTTCCAAAGACACAAGCTAAGTCTTTGGCTGATACAAACACTTTCACTGAAGTCAAAGAATGGGCTTTAGATTACATCACTTCTTGATTTGACCTGTAAGAGTTTGTCTAATAGCAAGAAATGAAAAGATCTTAGAAAAAATCATTAATATTTCATTAATTAAAAATGTAAAGTGTTTTCATCTGCAGAATTTTTCCTACTTTAGAATCAATGAGCAGTGGAATATTTGAGCTGTACTTGCAAGCAGAAACAGTAGAACTAATACATGCAATATTCACTAAGACATAATATCACACAGATTGTCTTCTGCATAAAATTCATATCTTTGCAATTTACATGTTAGTTTCATAGACCATCCAATTAAGTGAGAAAAGATACTACATTGAGCAACCATGCGCCAGCTGAGCTAAAGGGAGATTGCTAACAATCTAAACAGCAAGAATTATATTAATGAGAAATACTGCAATAATTTAGAACAAAAATGAATTTAAATTTAAAAAAATTAATAGGTATTTTATATGCTGTCCAAAAGGACTCATTTTGACCTTATTCATGACATAAAGAAAAAAAAAAATCATGGGCATAAAGGTAATAATGTACAGAAAATATTGATGCTGAAGCACAAATAAACATAGTTAAAGAAGCAAGAGCATGATAAATTCTCTTCATAAATTCAAAGTCCTATGGATTGCAAATTAAAATTAAAATATTAAACTCCACTGAAAATCTATTGAAAATGTTTACATCTTTTCTAATGGAGCTAGTGAAGTTCATCCACCAAAGTTATGAAAAGAATAAGGAAGGGGGATGAAGAAATTTGACAAGGAAAATGGTTCTGTTGGCAGGGACACAAGAAAGAAAATTACATTTCCAAGAGCAAACCAACCAGGAAGTTCATCTGAAAATTCACAGAACTCTTTAAATGTAAAAAAGGACATAGAGAGGGGATAAATTGGGGCATGTGCTGGCCCTACAGCTAAGATTTTTTTCTCCCTGATACTTTGCACTGCCTGTTTGCCTTTCCTCTCACTTTAATAGAATCATATATCTGGAAATAGCTTTAGAATCAAGGGCAATAGTGGGGTTCCAGAGGCATAGAGAAACTGTCTGATAAAGAACTTAGTATGTAGTACAATGATTCTCACCATTAGATTTTTATTTAAGCATGAGAACTGATGTGAGCTCCATTGAGGTAAGCAAATTCTGCCTTCCAGCAAGAAGATGAATTAGAAAACATTGTCCATTTTAATTACTCATTTTTTTCCCCTGTGCTTCTTCCTACCTTAATGTCTATGTAGAAAAGCAATATTTTGTAAAGTGCCTATGTATTATGTTTTAACTTACAAGTGACCAATTTTATGGACTTTTGTCATGGGAACTGGGGGTTTTGTTTGTCATTTTGGATGTATTGTAGCAAAGCAGGATGAATGTTTGCTAACAGTAGGAACACCAGACTTGTCGAAGGAACTAGTTAAATATAGGATAAAGGGCCATTGGCTTATAAACAATAAAGGAGATGTAGGTTATATACTGAGAAAATTTTGTGAACGGAAAAATATTTGGGTAGATTGATTGGGAAATTCATGGACTAGCACTTGGAGTTTCTTAGAAGAAACTCCTGTTGAAATTAAGAACAGATTATCAAAATTTGCATTGTGAAAATTAAGTAGATTATTTTAACTTTATTTTAGCCTTACACGATTTCTATGAAGGCAGACTGCTGAGACAAATTAGATGCTCACATACCCTCTTTGCTGCCACAGCACTGCACCATGTGCTGCGCTGCAGGTACATTCTTCCAGTCCGGAGCTGCTTGGCCCTTGTTGTGGGCTTTCCAAGAGTGGGTTTAAGAATGTCAGGTGAAAGGTGGACACATGCTGAAACAATGACAAGGGTTCATGGTAATATCATGTCAGGGTGCTGTGTGAGATAGGATCTCCCTGGGGACTAGGAGCTGCAGGTCCTGTCCATGGTGGCAGGGAAGGGGCATGCATCCCATCCCATCCCATCCCATCCCATCCCACTGTCCCAGACAAGAAGCAGGGCAGCTGGGTGGCAGCCACAGCCCCAGGGATCAGGCACCTCCCTGGGGACAGGGGTGGCACAAGGCTGGCCTGGGATGTCAGCCTTTGTGGTGAGCTGGACACCTGAGATTACCTGAAGCTACAACTGTCTGAATCACAGTTGCCTGGAATTACAGAAATAGTGTTATCAATTAAATTATAAAGAATTATAATTACACTTCTTATTGAGTTTTTCTTGTAATTATCATAAGAGGTAGACTGAAACTGGGTGGGACAAACAGAAGAGGAAATTACTCCTTGCAAAGTTTCCTTTCTGCCAGCAAGTGAGCCATCTGCTGTTATGGTAGAAATTCATTTGTGGGGTTTTTTTTAATAAAATATATACCAGACAAGTAGCAAAAATAATTTCTCAGCATTCAAACCGAGGTAGAGATCTCAGTTCTAGTGAATATGACATTTTCCCATCTATATTTATGTAGCATGTACAGTGGGTGATCAATGCTCCTGGATGTAATTTCACCAATGAAAAAATAGAGAAAAGTAACTCATGAATAGGTTTGCTAAATGAGAGCTGTTCTTTCCACTGTAGAAGAGAGAAAGGCAGAACAGCAAACTTGTGTTGTATATATACTTCCAATATACATCAATGACCCTGAAAAATAAAAATAACAGCAAGCAGATCCTTTCCTAAGCTAAAACCTGAGGTTCTTGGAGAATCTATTACATTTGTTTAACATTCATGTTAGTTTTGTTTGCTCTCCTTGTTCAAATTATGTTATGATACCTTTCAGTAACCCTAGTCAAGTGTCAGTCCTTTATTATCCTAGGATATATAGACTATTAGTAAACAGCACATACTTGGTTCTAGAGACCTAGATGCATAGACCCTTCAATCTAGGGCCTTACATAAGGAAGTTAGTTTCAGTGTAAGTCAATATGTATTAGCTTTATGTGAATAATCTGTTTTATATTCACATTTAGATAATATTTTCCAATTTTATCTTGAGTTTTAATTTCCACTGTAAAAAAATCCATAACCATATTTCAAAATCAGTAATCCACTATAAGATTTGTGTTGACGCGTCTCTATTTTGAATCAGTATTTCAAAACTGCTTTCACTGTACTCCCAATCCTGATTGCTGCTTACTTACTACATGTTCTCTATCTACTGTTCCATTTTTATCCTGATTAGAGTAACTCTGTCCTACTTAAATGCTGGTGCATAACCATGATCCACTTGTGACTTCATCTTGACAGCAAGTTCATAGACTCTGAGTTTGTTCTTGCCTTGATATGGTATGTTTATGTGCAGACTCATCAAGAAAACCTGAAGTATCTTGCCTCACTAGACAGAGCAAGTTCAGTCTCATCTTACCACTTGCCAGTGAGATGTCTGTATCTATAAATTGCTAGCAGACAAATGAAGAATGAAAGATATTTCCTGGGACCTGTGACAGTGAAACCATGACAAAAACTCTAAAGGCAAACACTAGCCTCGCAGTCATGTTTCCAAAGTATACACATCTTCTGAGAAACTTAAATAAAAATTTCCCCAATAAATCACCACAGTGTATGTCTGCACAGGCAATAGCATCCAGTGAACAAAATGAAATTACCTTGTAAGGTCAGACTCTCCCCAATACACCTCACACAGGTCCAGAGGAGTTGTTCTGGATCCAGCATGAAGCCGCAGGGACAGGAATGTCACAATCATTAAATAAGACATGTTATATTACTGTTATCCTCAGAACATGAAATAAGGAAATCTTTGTCCGTAGTAACAGCTATGGGGAGGTGTGTTCAGTAAATACTACAATATTACAGAGGATGGCAGAATTGTCCATCCCTATGTAGTAAACCTTTCAGACTTTTGCTAGCTCCATCCAACATACCACGCACTGAAGATTCAGACCCATGACAGGTTGCTAATTTTTCACCATCTAAGTGATCAGCTCTTGAGTATTAGCTTCCAAATCATGATGCTCACACACTTCTAAATACAGAAGGAAACCTGTCTCTAGTTGATGCTAACTGCTGTAGTTCAAAAAGCAAGTTCAATAACTGTTTCCTGAAATAAACCACTTCAAGACCTCTAGCTGTCTCTGGTCACCCCAGACATGCAGCACTCCTCTGATCCATGAAGCTGAGAAAGGAAGTTCAAGAGTAAAGGAAGGAAGTTCAAGAGTCAGCAAAAGATGTCCAGCCCACCTTTTTCTTCTGTCTCCAAGAGCAGCTATAACTGTAACGAAGTTTAATTTGATTCAAAAGTATGTAACTTGAACAATTGCCAAAACACCTGAAATATTCTTTTCATAGCAGTTATCACTGGGATAATAGTGCTCGGCTGTGCTACCTGCATCCAGTCTGACAGCATCTTGAAAAAGTTTCTGAAACACAAAAATATTAAAAATACTGTTGCAACCAGGCAACTACGCAACGGAGTGGAAGGAATGGTGGGACCGACTACAGGGTCCCCAGTTGCTCCTGATTCCATGAGGTTTCCTATGATTCAGCATGATAAAAAGCCACTAATCCCCACTGCCTAGCAACAGAGCATTGACCCCAGATACCTGCTGAGAAAATGGCGTCTTTATTGTGAAGAAAAATCAACCAGAAAAAAATCCCACAACGCTGAACAATATATTTCATAAAATAAGCTGTTTAAATCCCATAAGAGTAAACACTGTTGAAATATAACGTATTAAAGCAAAATACTGTTTTTTAACATTTCCTTGAGTTTGCAAGGATTACATATAAAACAGACCACTGGGGCAGATGAAGCAGAGTTGCCTCAAGGGTTGCAGGGTGAGCTAACCTAAAACATAAAGCTCAGCAGAAAATCATTTGGTTTAGCTTACCTTTTCTTTAATTTCTGCCAGATGGTAGTGTTGTCATGGCTAAGGTGGAATTTAAATGAGAAGATGGCATAGTTACAAACTTCCATGGAAAGTGTGGTACCCATTTGGGTAGGTTCTGAAGAGCAAGGTACTAATTTAAATGTATAAAATTATAAATGTTTTCAGGTATGGTGATATGGAGAAAAGTTACCTTGCTATACCATTCAGTGTCAACAATAAAGATCAGTGCAAGTATCTAAATCCCTTTGGGAAAGAGAGAACTACCAGAAGGGTGGTTTTTTCCATTTTGCATCCATAAGCTGCCAAACTCATTCTCTTTAACTATAATGATAAATAATTATTATAAAATTTATTGGAGTCAGAATGCACCCGTGATATTCTAAGTATTTGTAAATTGGGGGGGAAAAAAATCATGTCTACTTGAGAAAGCTTGCAGTGTGTGGACTGTGTGACAGGAAAGGTTCATATTGGCAAGGCAGTACAGTTGGTTTTTTGGCATGTTTTAAGGCAGACAAAATAAGTCAGCTAGCTTCTTTATAAGCCTACTACAGGCATTTACACATAAAGAATCTCAGACCTGGAAGCAAAGCTCAAGAAAATTAGTCCATAGAAAAAAGTTGGAAATGGTAAGAATATGCATACACTAGAATACAAAAAGTCTTCCTGATTGATATGCAAAGGTTATGCACAGTGGAAATATGCTGAGCAAGTTCCTCTCATTCACCTAGTCCACTTTATCAAGTGCATTGGTAGGGGGTAACCAGCATCACATCTCTTCCCTCCCTGTTCCTTTTAGGTATCAGGAATGTCACTGAAAACCTTCCAGACGGAGCATCTGCTGAGACTACCATTTCTCTGGTCCTTGTATGGAGCTCACATATGTGAATATTTGTACCCTTTCCCTCCCCCATGTCCTTCCACTGCACAAATTCAATTGCCAGGGACAATCTGAACCTTGATTGTAAAGTATGTCAACAGTTTGTCATTTAAAGTCTTATATAACTTGGCAGTTTTTCCTGAATCTTGTCAGTTCTCTTTTTGAGTGTTTACATATGGGCATAATAAATGCTACAGATAGCTGTGACTGGATCTAAAACTATATGCCCTGTAGTCTGAAACTCACAGCACACCACAGAAAGATGCACGTGATTCAAGAAAAAACACCTCATTTATCACATAACCATAGAATCATAGAATGCTTTGGTTTGGAAGCGACCTTAAAGATCATCTAGTTCCAACCCCCCTGCCATGGGCAGGGACACCTTCCACCAGACCAGGCTGCCCAAAGCCCCATCCAGCCTGGCCTGGAGCACTTCCAGGGATGGGGCATCCACAGCTGCTCTGGGAAACCTGTGCCAGGGGCTCACCGCCCTCACAGTCAAGAATTTCTTCCTAACACGTAATCCAAATCTACCTTCATTCAGTTTAAAGACATTCCCCCTTGTCCTATCCTTACATTGCATTGTAAAATGTCCCTCTCCTGTTTTCCTGTAGGCCCCCTCTGATACTTGAAGGCTGCTGTAAAGTTTTGACTTGTCTTCATATATTTTCTTCTCTAAAATATAGTCTCCATGGATGTAAAAACAATATATTTTTCTTTAATTCTACTGTTAAAACATACAGAGGAAATGTCAAAATTAATAGCAACTTACTTACTTGATACATCAAACATATCAACAAAATTCATATCAGCTTATTTTCCCAAACTTATTTAGGGAGAAATAGCTCTTATATTGGAGGTATAATTTCAGGCATAGCAGTGCTCCACACAGATAAGGAGTGACTTTACAGAATCACAGAATGGTCAGAGTTGGAAAGGACATCCGGAGATTATCTAGTCCAAGCCCCCTGCTAAAGCAGGTTCTCCTAGAGCGGGTTGCACAGGATCACATCCAGGTGGGTTGTGAATATCTCCAGAGAAGGAGACTTCACAGCCTGTCTGGGAAGCCTCTTCCAGAGCTTTGTCATCCCCAAAATAGAGAAGTTCTTCCTCATATTCAGGTGAAACTTCCTGAGTCGCAGTTTGTGCCCATTGCCCCTTGTCCTGTCACTGGGCACCACTGAAAAGAGCCCAGCCCCATCCTTTTGATGCCCACCCCTGAAATATTTGTAGACATTGATAAGATCCCCTCTCAGTCTTCTCTTCCCCAGGCTAAACAGGCCCAGCTCCCTCAGCCTTTCCCCATAAGGGAGATGCTCCAATCCCCTCATCATCTTCGTAGCCCTGCACTGGACCCTCCCCAGCAGTTCCCTGTCTCTCTTGAACTGGGGAGCCCAGCACTGCGCACAGCACTCCAGATGCAGCCTCACCAGGGCAGAGCAGAGGGGTAGGATCACCTCCCTCAACCTGATGGCCACACTCCTCCCAATGTCCCCCAGGATCCCACTGGCCTTCTTGGCCACCAGGGCACACTGCTGGCTCATGGGCACCTTGCTGTCCACCTGCACTCCCAGGTCCTTCTCCGCAGAGCTGCCTTCCAGCCTGTGCTGGTGTGTGGGGTTGTTCCTCCCCAGGTGCAGGACCCTACACTTGCCTCTGTTGGACTTCATCAGGTTCCTCTCCGCTCAACCCTCCAGCCTGCCCAGGTCCCGCTGAATGGCAGCGCAGCCTGCTGGTGTGTCAGCCACTCCTCCCAGTTCTGTACCACCAGCAACCGTGCTGAGGGTGCACTCTGGCCCCTCATCCAGATGGGTGAGTCGAACAGGACTGGATTTGCATGTGTACAGTCAGTCATACCTTAAAAGTCTGGAGGGTATTTATATTAACTTTGGAAATTTTACCTGCTATCTTTAAGATACCTCCAATAAGGCAAAGTAAAACAATATTTAAGAAAAACAAATATCTTTAATTTACAGATACAGAATCAAGATTAAACTGTAGATTCTTATCAAAATGCACACATCTTTGTTCTATTGTTGCTTGCAAAATCTATAGACTTCAGTTTTTCATTCTCTCTTTTTACTAGGCTGTCATCTAACATGGAGCAAATTATTTTCTTCTGAAACTACCCACATGAAGATAGCCACTCTGGATCATGAGGAAACCATGGAGATTTGCACGCCCATATTTCAGTATGAGGTTTTGCCTTCAAATGTCCTTATTGAATATAATGCATGTCCAGAACAGTAATTCTGATACACATGTATATGAAATGGAAATGTTTAAGTATAAGGAAAGCAACTGTATATTTTTCATGGGATAATGAAATACAGATTGATTATCAAGTATGGGAGCAGATCATGAAAGTGATGTGAATAAATCTGTCTATAACTGGAAGAGTTCCTACAGTAGCATTTTGCTCACAAGTGCTTTGTACTTCAGATGTAAAGTAGCCTGGATCTGAAAATCTTCACACTTCCCATACCAAGGAAAAAGCTGTTGTATGAATAGTTCATAGATGTACTTTTTATTAGCAAATTGCTGTGTACTTCTTAAGTTTTCTTTTTATTCTAGTTTTAAACAGCTTACCTCCTCTAGATTTTACTCTGAAGTCATACTTCCAAATGTGCCCAATAAAATTTTTTGGACTGATGCAAATAAACTGTTTGTGAGAAGTAAACACAAATTTGGTGCTCACACACCATGACAGATATTTTTCTCACTGCTTATAGCTGAATTATTTTTTAATATTAAATTTGATTCTAAGTTACCCACTGATAGTCACAATATGAGATCAGAAGTGGAATGAAGGCTTGTAATATGTTAGTTATGAGTTATAATATTCATTTACATTACTGGTCATGAAATGGCTGATATTGAATCTTCACTATTAAATTAAGTTAAAATTTCTTAAGGGACCATGAGGAAGAAAGCTTAAATACTGGTATTCTGCTGTGTGTTTTACTACTTAGCAAGTTGCATGAAATATGGTAAAACCTTAAAGCTTGAAAGAGTGACAATAAATCAAGTAATGTTGCAAAATGCTACCTAACAACTGCAGCAGAAATAAAGAATCAGGAAAACTTTTTCAAGAATAAGTTCCCAAATCTTGTGTCTACATTTTTTCCATGTCTCTATTTTTCTGAAGTCATAAAGTTAAATCAATCACATGCCTAATTTTTGGTCCACGTGTCTTTTAGCTTCTGGCAGACTTAAATAGCAGGGGGGAAAGGAGGTGGCTCTAGAAAAGTCCAAACAAATCAATTTTTGTTTCATTCCCTTTAGAGGCTCTATGACATTCTGCGCTATATGCAGATTTATGCTAAAATACTGATATTCATTCTTTGTTTCAAATATTTCATTACAGGTCAATTGAAATTACATTTCCTGCATGATTAAGAAAATCGCTTTGCTTATCCCAGCAGTCTCAAAGTCGTAAAGTTGAAAAAGAACACAAACCCATCGCAGTGTGATTAAGCAGAGAAGTGGATTCCACAGAGGAAGATATATTTAACTGCCATTCTCCAGCCTCTGGGCTGGAGCTATCTTGCTCAAAGGTTATGTCATGTATGATGTTGATGGTATAGCCTGGTCAGAGATCCTGAAGGCTAGGTTGGCACAGAAAAGCAGGACTGCACACAAAACGATGCACAAGCAAAGACACCCTGGCCTCAGGATTTCAAATACTCAGTGCCTGTCAATGAAGTAAGAAGGCTTCCTTCAACTAACAAAGGACAAGCTTATGGTGTGTAATAATTACTTTAAGGAGAAAAACTATTATCTTGCACTAGTGAGCCTTCGTCTACACCTATGCTAGAAAGATAAGGAATGCCAGGAACTTTCCTGGGCACCATGATTGTCTGTGTGCTTGGACTGTGAGAAGTCTCCAGGACACTTTTGGGTCTGATACCAGTGACCCAAATAATCCCCGGGCATGCATAAGGAGTCAGCACAGACTAGGGGCTGCTGCCAGTGAGTAATTTACATGAGGACATGTTGTTTTGGAAGTGGGCTCTTGATGTTAGAGACACAGCCCCACAACAGTTGGCCTCAGTGCCAGAGGTGACATCCCGGTCCTTTTTACTTTACTAATACAGTCATAGCCCTCATGTTCATTAGTTATACCAACTAGCTATGACCATAGCTGTTCTGTGATGTGTTCTAAATCAGAAATAGTAACAGCCCTAAATAAAGATGTGGAATGTGAAATGATTTTCTGTTATGGGTTAACTAGAAAACATGATTATTTTTTTCTTTTATTCTCATTTTCAAAATGGAAGTGGCATGGCTTGGCTTTGTCTTTATTTATTAAACTAGCTTCTTTAGGACAATTTCTGTGATATAAGTCTATTCACTTCCCTAACTGGTTAGGAAATTTCATGATTTTCTCAGACTTAGCTAAACATACCTAGCAATATCATACACTGTACAGAATTTAAAAACTTATGAAAGCAAAAGGATACAGTTGCCATGTTTTTAAAAAAAGACAAGTAATTTCTGTTAATATTACATGAAGCACTTGCCCTAAATGCCAGAATTATTTTGTTTTCTGAAATTCACATACATCAAGCTAGATAATAACAACAACAACAACAACAACAACAACAATTATTATTATTATTATTATTATTATTGTTGTTGTTGTTATTATTATTATTATTATTATTATTATTTGAAAAGGATAGTGCACTCCAAAAAAAAACCCCAAACCAGCCCAATGTGGAAATTGAAAAATACTGGTAAAAATCCTATTTTTGGACTGAAGCTGCTGAAACTCAAACTGCAGACAGCTTTTCTTCCCTAATGTGAAAACATCATAGAGCTGGAGGTATCTGCCACTTCTTGTTCTAGCACTGAGATAGCTTCATCTCAGAGCAAACAGCTCCCTCTGTGTCAGAATAAGCTGTGACAAAGTTAAAAAAACTAAGGAGTTTAAACTGTTCAATATGAAAAGTGGTTCTTTCTGGACATGGTGAACTGCCAGATATTACGCTGAACAGATAGATATTGTTTTCCCATGAAGGTTGATTTATTGAATAGAAATGAATGAATGTTCTTTTTGCTCCTTGAAAGGCTATATTTGCCCCCAGACAGTTATTCTTTTATACGGTCATGTTGAACCCAGGAGGAAAGGGCAAAAATACTAGTCTGAGTCCTGCCATAAAACCGCCACTTGAGGCAAAATTTAATGACGTTCATCACACTGATTACAAATCTGGTATTTTTTCTCTTGTATGGATGAAAAAAAACCAAAGGAATTAATTTGAAAAATGCATACTTGCTACTTTGCAATGTGCAAAATTGTTTCAGTACGAGTCAGATGTTTTAAACAAGTGGCAGACGTGTTTCATTCTAAGAACTGGAATCTTTATAGCTACACAAGGGAGAATAAAAAACCCATAGAAAGGGCTCCTTTGATGCCTTCCTGCCTTCCTCTGGTGTGTCCAAACATGAAGAGCTGATGTAGAGGGACATTCCCAGGGCTGAAAGAGGTAGAGTAGCAGGAGACACTCCTGTGGTCATTTTGGTGATGCTGCCACGCATGGGTGTTCTATATTATGCTGCCATAACTTAACTTTCACCCTACTGACAAAGCCAACTTCATTCTGTTTTGGGCAAGCAGGTATCTATTCTCGGGTTGCCAGTGTTGTCCTGCCACACATACGTTAAGCAGAAATGCAAGACAAAATGCACATACATTTATTTTTAAAATACCTTTGGAAATAGGAAGGGAAAAGCTACAGAAACTCACAAAGAGACCTTCTTTAAAGAAAAAAAATGTAATTTTTATTTATCTGATGACTGAGGGAAAATGGGAATAAGAAATTGCTTTTGAAGCTTTTCTTAATCACTAAAGTAATTTTAAAATACAATTAGAGATGTTATTTGCAGTAGCTTTGTTGTTAAAAAATCATTAATACAACTGCAGAGGTCAATACTGTAAGCCACTATTCTCCCTTCTTATTAACCTCAACTTCTCACGGCTGTTTGACTTTTGCTTAAGACCTTGCCTTCTGCTCCTACTAGGAAATAAAGTGTTATTGAAACCCCTACAGTCCATTTTGTATGCTGTCTCTGTGGAGTAGGATATTAATTTAATCAAGATATCGGAAGGCCATATCTCTTGTGGTTCCTCCCACTGCTTACAGCCATAATGACAACACATTGCTGACAGAAGGTTGGTGTAGTTCATTACTCAGGGATCCCTGTAATACAAGGAAATTACCAAGGGGAGAGGTGGAGAGACTAGATAGATGTGAATCAGCTCCTCCTCTTCCATTCTGTTTCCCCAGTTGAAGCACCTTCAAAGCAAGGCAAAATCCTGGCAGGTTTTGCACCACTTTGATCCACAGCTTCTGAAACATATCTCTCTGGCCAGATACTACTAGGAGAGTCTTTGAGTCTGATCAAACTTGTGTTGTGATTCTTACTTTTTACCACATCTGTCTCCTCTCCAAGTCTCTGAAGTTTAAATGCCACTCAGAGGAGTCAGTCAACTGCTCATTCCATTTCTCCAAATCAAAAAGTCTGTCTAGTACTAACCTTTTATCCTTTGCAAATAGGCCTATTGAGACAACTTCTTGTCTGCATGGAACAGCACTCCCAAACTAATCAAAGGTTTGGTTCAGACATGGACAATATCCCATGCACCTCCTGTGATATTCTCCTTATCAAAGGAATAGAAGACACTGAAGGGCACAGTCATGAATTTGCCCTAGATTCCATCTGCAGTGTGTGAAAGAAAAGGTACCATCCCTCATGGTGAAGCCAAAATAAGAATACAGAGTAAGCACAGAAGTGCAGAGTAAAATAATAGAGGTCGTTTGCAAACTGTGTCTTATCTCCAAAGCATCCACCTCCTATGCTATTCATGGCAGCAGCCTTTCTGGCTGTGTCTGCTCTCCCTTTGTAATCCTTCTTCCCCAAGATTTCTTCTTTTCATTTATTCCAGGACTATTCTGTCTTCCATTAAGCACTGCTTTGCTCCACCTTCCCCTTAGTCCGCCAGGTATAGATGATGATGCTGTCTGTCGAATATGATTAGAAGAAATCTTGACATACTACTTTTTTGCAAATCTGTCTTTTTTTTTTTCTTCTTTTTTTTTTTTTTTTTCCTCTCCTGTAAGCTGGCTCTGTTCTTGGCCAAGGAATCTTCTTCCACATCCTCACTTATGCCTCCAGTCTGTGATGGATCTTTGCCATCCTTTAATCACTGGGGAAATGCTACATTTTCTTCTCTGTTCCTTCTTTGTTTTTTCCCTGCCAGGATTTCGCAACATATCACACAGTTACCCATTATTCTTATTTGAAAGCTCCCAGATTGTCTCAATGGCAGCTGCAATGGCTAACATCTGACTGGATGTGAGTGTTTGTGACACAGGGGTTTACATCTGAGCCACTCACTCTCAGGCTTCCCAGAATTTCCACCCAACAGGATACAATTTATCTCAGCCTAAAGTAGACACCTACATTTTGTCACATGAATCATACCCTAAACGCCACTGACTATGCTAACAAAAATTCCGATGACTGTGGTGGAAGCCACAACTAGCTTCAATGTAAAAACCTGTGTTGTAGCCCTTAAAGTCAGCTGTGACAAATGCCAGTCTCAGACTTGTTCCTTTTTTACCTTCACAACAAACAGCTTTTTAATCAAGGGGAAACTCATGGCAGGATGGATGCTGGACTTTCCCAGGCTCATGTCCTGTGCTGGAAGCAATGTTAGCTGAAGGCAACCTTAATATAGCTGTGATATTATCTCCCTTGCTTGTCTGTCCTTGAAACAGTGTGAAACGCAGCACTTTCATTTAGCATAACTACTTTTTCAAAAATAGTATGTGGGTCATGAACTCCAGTAGCTCAATTTGAACAGAGTAATTGTTCTTTTTTGTACTTGACGTTTCCTTCTGGCAGACAACTCTCATGTGTCGGATACCATAAATGACCTACAGTAGGTACCAAGCCACGAAGGTGGTAACCTCATGATTCTCCACACTCTTCTTCCCTTGTCCTGTTTCATTACCTTAGTAGCGTATTAAATGGATGTGGTTGTCTTTCAAAGGCAACTGTGGAAGCGTTTCTGCGAGGCTGGAGTCACTGGACATTTTTTCATCAGTATTGTAGAGGTCAGCTTTTCACTGGCAGGCTTAATATGTCTTACTAAACTTTATCTAGCTTCATGGCTTCATGATGTAAATTTATTTACTAAGGTGGTTCACTGGCTTAAGAAAAGATTATTTTCAAGGCACACACCGATAGTATTTTTTCTAAGTACACACAGAAATAAATCTGAGAACCTCAAACAATAATTCCCAGGATTTCTGGAATTTTCATTTCCATGCTTTGCTCTTTTGCCTGATTTTGGTATCTTGTAACAGAAAGTCTGTGTGTCTTGTGAAAAAATGGAAATGAGATGGAAATATTCAAAAACACGATGATCAAACGAATATATGAAGCAGTAGGGCATTTATAGAATGGCAGCAATCCAGAGATTCCTAGGGCAGTCATGTAAGTTTGCAAAAGTCTTCATGCAGTTTGGTCATAAACTAAAATAGCTCACCATGGATAGCTGGTTAGCATGGAAGTAGCACTCACCCCTTACATGGGGTCTAACCCTTAAATACTTTAAACTTTTTATTCTTCGCTAAGAAGAAGAAATGTACCAGCAAGGAACAGAAAAGACAGCAGAACAACAACTGACAGCAGCAAAAGCAGTGCTGAAAGCCCTCAATAGCTACCTTCAAAAAGAGAGGGAAGTGGCCAGAACACTATGGAGTGGAGCTGCTGCAGGAGCATGCAGCAGTGCGAGCAGCAGCAGGGAAGGCAGTTACAATACAACACAAACAGTATGAGGAGCCAGCTCACAATGCTGATCGCTAGCTCAGTGAATGCTGATGTCAGGCACACAGCAGCAAGGCCAGCAGAGAAATTGAAGGTTTTGATATGATGAAATACACCTACCCTGGAGAAAATTCAGAGTTAATTGAAAGCTACTAATCTCCAGCAAGAGGAAACAGGAAGGGATTGGAAATGAAAGGTAGAGAGATAAAGGCAAAATGTTGGCCAACAAGAGAGAAAACAGAATGTAGGGTAATCTAGTGCACCAGAGTACTTAAACGCATGCTTAAATGTTAATGTACAAGTAATCCCATTGACTTTAACATATGCTTAAATGCTTTGCTGGATCAGGGCTTTAATGTACGTTTGAATTAAACTGTAAAATGATAATTTAAAAGTGAGATCATTTCAGGTTTGACTGGCTAACCAGAATTTTGCTTAACTGACATTTGGAGTGGGGTTATTTTAATGAACATCTAGGTGCTTCAGAAAGCAATTAGGCTGTCATTCAGTAATGGCATTTTTCTCTCTGAAAAATGATTCCCAATTCCAGATTAACATTTTTCAGATTAAGCTTGGAAGGCACCATGTTGCTGGTGTGTAACTATAGCTAACACATATATAACATATAACTTTATATATATATATATGTGTATATATATATATTTTTTTATAGATAAATTCATTATATATATATATATATAGTCTATTTCCAGCCACCTTCTTAACCTTCTAGATGCTTATCAGGAAGGGCTGAAAGTTCATGCAATGGTGCATACCTCTGCCTAGTAGTCCCTAATAAAATATATGCAAAAGAGTTAAAGGATACTGGAAAGAATCATCAAGAAATAAAACAGAACTAAAGATAAGACAACTGTAACAAACTCCTTTAAAAAAAAGTTAAGATAGTGGCCGTCCCATTTCTTAGGAGATTCTGAATGTCAATATTGGGAGCAGTGCGGTTTACCAGCTGGCATTGGTGTCATCAGCTAGAGAGAACTTTGGCTGCAGTATTTTTACTGATCACTCTCCCCGCTCTCCTTTTTTTGCCAGCAATTTCTTGCCTAAAGCAACTGGCTATTTCAGCTACATCTGGGAGCAAACCTAGACCTGATACTAAAACCATAAGAAGAACAATGAAAATAACCAGCTGGAAATCATGCATGGAAGGCTGGAATTATTGCATGTGGTTTTATGATGAATTGTTTAATATTAAGCACGCTAGCCTCAGGAAGGAAAAAAGGAGTGTCCAAGTGTGTTGTCAGCAGTCTGATACACAACCAGCACACATACTGGGATAGCAGCACATAGGCCTAATTCTCCAGCTTGGAGTAGAAATAAACTGAAGCAGATAAAATAAAATGTGGAGCTAACATAGGGAAACACATGGCTAGATATGTGGTTAGGGGTATTTGTTGCACTGAACCATTTTCCCGTGAGGCAACCTGCCTGATGGCCATTAACATGACTGGTCCTTTTCAAGCAAGTCTAATCAGGCCAGTGCTCAGTTCCTGGAGGAAAATGGATAACAGGTGCTAAGTCCAGCTGGGTTGGTTGAATTAGCCTGGTTGGCAGAAAAAGGCCATAGCCTAATTTTTGCCATAAGAGCAGTTGGGCTACGTGGCTCAGCTTAGACCAAAGTGCTGGGAACCAAACCGGATGCTGAAGGAAGTACATAAGAAAGACTGCACTGAAGTTTTCTGTGGATCTGTGCCTATGAGATGCAATCAGAAGCAAAAGGAGTGAGAACAGCAAGTAGTAAGAGAGTTCAGTCATTTATAAGATAATTTCAGAAAATAAAGGCCATACAATTTTTGGGGAAAATGGGCATTAGTGAAAGAAAAACACCTTCAAAAATTACACCCATTCAGAGCACTCTTTCACTTAATTTATATATCTGTTGTTTATTTCTCAGCCCTTTGATAAAAATATTAGCACATCATTATATCCACCTCATTTCAGGAAAACCTTTTAATCCCGTGCTTAAGTCTCACTGGCTACAAAGAGGCATCCACAAATTTCCAGTTAAGCACTGCTCCTGGCAAGGGGACTTGATTGATGCTGCTGTGCTGCTGAATCCTTATTCTAAGTCCCTGTGTGAGCAGCAGATCACTGGGTGTTGCCATGTCCAAGGAGCTGTAGAGGTGGAAGCATTGTACAGGGTGCTCTTCCCAGGGTAGGTACATGCTCATCATGTGGGATAATGAGGCTGCCCACCACCACTGCTCTACCACCTCTGTAGGGCACCTGGGGCTCGAGCAAGCATCCCTGCAGAGCAATGCATTATATATGCAGGCATAAGATTAGTGATGGACAGAGAGCTTCTGGGAGGCGTTCAGTCACATGTGGTGCTGTGTGTAGCTGGTTAGTGACAGCCACACTGAATACATGGATGCGGTAGCACTAGTACAACCAAGCAGGACTGAAAGAAGACTTTTTGTCTGTCCTATGTTTATATTGTATCCCATGCTGCAAGGTTAGTGCTGGTCTTTTTCAGTGGCTGGGCTGGATTTGCTTCTTTCTGCCTTTAGCTTGTAGTTCAGTTTCTGTAAAGTAGTTTTCTCTCTCAGAAGCCCTGGAGGTTGGCCACAGCTACAGTGTAGACAGGGTGTGCAGATACTGCTAATGCATTACACTCATTCAGCAAGTTAAATGTACATATCCTGTTGCAATTTCCAGAATTAAGCCAGATTGTGGACTTAGGGTCAGGGGAGGGCTTTTTTCTCAGTCATATTACTAGGGGTCATAAAGATATTTCTTCTCATCAGTCTGACCATGACTTTCTAAGATCATCTGGCTTCCTTTGACTTCCCTTTCTCTCTTTCTTCAGCACATTATAGTTGTTACTTTTAAGTCCTTAGATGCAGATGCCAAATTTGTTGCAGTTTGCTGATCAGTGTTATTTAGTGGTAGTATTTGGAGCAGAAATTATGTGAACCCTGCAAAGATAGATACCTATTTCAACACTGTGTATGATTTTACAGGTCTTGACACAATAACTAAGTGGTGCATCTAAGTCACACATTCATACGTCTTTATATTTAGCAGAATTATCTGCCAACCTATCTTACAGTGCGATGTCTCTTCTGAAACAAGTTGCTTTACTTAAGTCTTCTTGCAAGATTAGTAGAAGTAGAGGAATCAAGTTGTGTTTTGCTGGGCAAATCTTGAGACTTTTCAGTGGAATGCAAATAATTTGTTCTCAGTCCTTGGAGATTACCACAAATTGAGACTACAGAACAGTTTTCTTTCTTGGAAAGAAAGCCTCAGTTCATTCTATTACTGGTGATGTAAAAGGGAAAGCTACATTCTCAGTCCTGCTTATTTCTTTTAGCTTGGAGAGTGTTACACACAGAACTGGTGAGTCAGACGGTACCATCTCAGGGACCCCACAGTGCAAGAGTACAGATAGCACAGAGCATTCCTGATGGCATCAAAGTGATGTGAAGACAATGGACACCTCTCAGAAGACTTAGTTGCTTGAAAATCTACTTCCATCCCTTAACTACAAACAGCACAGTATAGCTTAGCATTAAGCAAGGAACTAAAGTGGAAAATGATCTTTCCAGATCTTAAAGGAGTTTTCAGCATGTCATGTACATAGGAGCAAGTAATTTGTGACTTTTTGTTTTACTCCTGATCCCTCGAAGTCTGGCCAAAGCTTTGATCATCACTCTTTTTCCAGAATCTGTGCTGTATTGGTTGCAGTGATGATGCACTGCCTCTTCTGTGTTGGACAATTTGTTTCAGCTTGTATATCTTGAGTTTAGGAATAATTCAGGTAGAAATAGGGAGTAAATAAGATACTTGGTTTTCAATAGCTTTCTATACTTACTAGTAATCTTAAAAAAAGGCCACAAATGCTTAAATCTTGGATTGATGATTAAAGTTTTTTGCAAATATCTATTTCTCATGGCAGGATACCCAGGAAGATTGGATATGGGTAGGAACTTGCAAGACAGTTTTTTATGAAAGGTGTAAAAATGCTTCTTTCCCTGAAGTGCTCACAAATATCACTGTAAAACACATTGACAAGTTGGACAGGACAATATTTATACTAGTGTGATAAAAATAAAGCTTATCAAGTGCTATAAAGCCAGGTGCACACTTCTTTGGGGAAGAGAATGTAAAGACAATGTGAGTGGAATCGATCAATAAGGGCTTCTGTTCAGAATCAGCTCAAAAGGAAAGGGTACTGCAATGGCTTTTATTCTCCAAGCTGGGGAACAGCCAAAATTGCATCTTTTTTTTTCCCTAACGCTGTCAGCAACAACAAAACAGCCATTTTAAATTACTTCAAACCATTGTAAAAGCTCTATCAAGACGTCCAAAATTATTTTCACGGAACAGCTTTCAGCTGCTCTTTTGGAGTCATAACAGCACTACACAGGTGAAAAGTTCTAAATCCTGCTTGTGCTCCTGTGAGTCATGCCATGCTTCAAGGGGTTTATTTTTCTGAGAAAGTATTTCAGTTTGCCGCTTGCAGTTAAGACACATTTACCACCAAATTGTTGAAGCCAGAATTGTGTTTCTCCAACAGCTAATGTTCCTAGCAACCTAGTAATGAGATTAAAACTGCCAATAATACAACGCAGATTTTCACTGTGCTAAAGATTTCTTCATAGCATTTGCTGTTAAAACATTGCAGAGTCATACATGATGTGTTGAATTTTTTGAAAAATCACACTTAAGCAAAGACAAAGACTTTAGTCTCCATATTTAAAACTAGTAATTTCAGCCATTGAATTAAAAAAATATTTTGACGAATACCAGGCTTTTTTAAGAGCAACCCACAACATGCAGGTCATAAAAAACACTATATATTTTCTAGAAAATGTCCATGCTGTCAAAAAGGAAAAATTTATGTTGAATGTTAATGGCCATGAAAGCTAACACTGGGATATCTTTAAATGCAGCTGTCCAGCAATTCAGGGACTAGGGTAATGGGCCCTTTTCTCCGTACTTCTGGGGGGCAAGTCACTCCTTTTACTGCACAATGCAGTTAGCTATAAATCATGCCAAATTATTAGCAGTGTCCAGCCCTTAGACCACTGATGGAATTAAACCTGGTGAGGGAAGTCAAGGACAACAAGAAGGGCTTCTTCAAATACATCAGCAGGAAAAGGATGCCTAGGGAAAATGTGGACCCTCTGCTGGATGAGGTGGGTGCCCTGGTGACAAAGGACACAGGGTAGGCCGAGTTGATGAATGTCTTCTTTGCTTCAATCTTCACTGCCAAGGCCAGCCCTCTGGTTTCCTGGACCCTGGAGGCAAGAGAGGAAGTCTGGAAAAATGAAAACTTTCCCTTGGTCTAGGAAGATCGCTTTAGAGATCACTTAAATTTGACGCCAACAAATCCATGGGCCCCAATGGGATGCACCCCCAAGTGCTGAGGGAGCTGGCAGATGTTATTACTAAGCTGCTCTCCATCATCTTTGAAAGGACATGGAGCACAGGAGAGGTAAAGGAGGACTGGAGGAAAGCCAATGTCACTGCAGTCTCAAAAAAGGCAAGAAGGAAACTACAGGCTGGTCAATCTCACCTCTACCCCTGGAAAGGTGATGGAACACCTCATCCTGGAGGTCATCTCAAAGCATGTGGAGGAAAAGAAGGTCATCAGAAACAGTCCACATGGATTCACCAAGGGAAAATCATGTCTGACCAACCTGATAGTCTTCTATGATGGAACGACTGGCTGTGTGGATGTGGGGAGAGAAGTGCATGTTGCTTACCTTGACTGCAGCAAGGCTTTTGACACTGTCTCCCATAACATCCTCATAGGTAGCTCAGGAACTGTGCACTAAATGAGCGGGCAGTGAGGTGGATTGAGAACTGGCTGAATGGCAGAGCTCAGAGGGTTGTGATCAGTGGTGCAGAGCCCAGCTGGAGGCCTGTAGCCAGCGGTGTTCCCCAGGGTCAGTGCTGGGTCCAGTCCTGTTCAACTCACCCATCAATGCCCTGGATGAAGGGCCAGAGTGCACCCTCAGCACGGTTGCTGGTGGTACAGAACTGGGAGGAGTGGCTGACACACCAGCAGGCTGCGCTGCCATTCAGCGGGATCTGGGCAGGCTGGAGGGTTGGGCAGAGAGGAACCTCATGAAGTCCAACAGAGGAACAACCCCATGCACCAGCACAGGCTGGGGCTGACCTGCTGGAAGGCAGCTCTGCGGAGAAGGACCTGGGAGTGCTGGTGGACAGCAAGGTGCCCATGAGCCAGAAGTGTGTCCTGGTGGCCAAGAAGGCCAGTGGGATCCTGGGGGACATTGGGAGGAGTGTGGCCATCAGGTTGAGGGAGGTGATCCTACCCCTCTGCTCTGCCCTGGTGAGGCCCCATCTGGAGTGCTGTGCGCAGTGCTGGGCTCCCCAGTTCAAGAGAGACAGGGAACTTCTGGAGAGGGTCCAGTGCAGGGCTACGAAGATGATGAGGGGATTGGAGCATCTCCCTTATGGGGAAAGGCTGAGGGGGCTGGGCCTGTTTAGCCTGGGGAAGAGAAGACTGAGAGGGGATCTTATCAATGTCTACAAATATTTCAGGGGTGGGCGTCAAAAGGATGGGGCTGGGCTCTTTTCAGTGGTGCCCAGCGACAGGACAAGGGGCAATGGGCACAAACTGCGACTCAGGAAGTTTCACCTGAATATGAGGAAGAACTTCTCTATTTTGGGGATGACAAAGCTCTGGAAGAGGCTTCCCAGACAGGCTGTGAAGTCTCCTTCTCTGGAGATATTCACAACCCACCTGGATGTGATCCTGTGCAACCTGCTCTAGGAGAACCTGTTTTAGCAGTGGGTTGGACTAGCTGATGTCCAGAGGTGCCTTCCAACCGTGACCATTCTGTTATTCTGTGTGATGTTAGGTTGGTGACTCACTTTGCCTGTGGGATACTCACCTGTCCATGTGTTAATGATGGAAAGTTGCACTGTTCTAGAGTAAAACACACAATTTAAGTCTCTGTCATAATAGACCCAGTTGCTCCTGCCTGGGTCAATGTAAAGTCTTTAGTGTACTCATGAGCCAGGCATAGGCTAAGCACCACAGAAAACTCAGAGTATGGAAATTAGTTTTGCATATCAGATGACATAAAATGCACATAGTGGCAAAGACATTCACACTAATAATGAGATTTTCATTGCTTACATCTCCTTAGGGTGCAGCTATTTAATCTCTGAGCCGTAAGACGTTAACAGGGAAGATGCTGAAGGGTTCTGAAATCTATGTTCTTTCCTAACCCGCATTTTCCTGCTCCAGACAATTTTTACCAGCTCTATTAGCCACAAAGCAATCCTTGCAACTACTGCTATTTGTTTTGGTTTTTTTCTAAGTCAACAGCAGAAGAAATAAATAGCATGAGCAAATGTATTTCTCCACTTACTTGATTTGGAAGTTTTCTAGGTCACATCTGCTCCCATCAGCTTCTACCATGTCCTGATACTAGACCATCTGGGAGGTATTGAGGAAGACATGCACAAAGGAATTCTTACAGAGGGATTTAATAAAGTGGGTCACTCATTAAATGTCTTCAGTTGGAAACTAAGCAGAAATTGGCCTATATGATAGGAGAAGCATGGAATATGCTGGAAAGAGTGGCACTGCATCAGACAGTGGACTTGAAGGTGGAAGTGTGCAGGAACTATAGCTTGAAGCCTCCCGCAAATAATTACATTGACTCACAAGTGTGGGGGGACAGAGTTTCTAATTATTTCTTATATCTCATGAGCTTTCTGTTCAAACTGTTGACTCAGTCTCTGCTTTCCCTCTTTTGTAGATATAATTTTAAAAGTTTTATTCTTGCTACCTACAAGGTAGATGGATATTCACAGCAAACTAACATTTAAATCCATCTTCCTTGTCATAGCCAACTGTTGCATTTGGAGTCATGCACTTCACTCACAGAGAGAAGCAACAATCTACTTTATTGATACAACAAAGTTCAATGGTAAATGTGACAGTTGTTTAACAAGATTTGATGGCAAGGCACACAATTATTTACTGCATAGAGGACAGGGTCAGACAAAAGTGTCAGGGAGACCCTCTCATTGAGTCATGAGGTTCAGAAATGACCCTCTTGCATTCCAAACTCCTTCTTGGAAGAGAATTTAGGTGCAGCAGGATCCAGACTTAGTCCCAGACTTGGTCAACAGTTTCTGTCTAAATGATTACATATGTGCAATCAATCTTTTATATCACTTAGCTAAGATTTCAGAGTTTCAGTGTGCTTATTCCCAATTCCCTTGCTGAGTTTCTGATGTGATAAGGATTCCCTCAGCCTTGAGGAGTAAACCTTGAGAAGCATCCCTGCTCAAGGGGAGAACTTGTCATGCAGCCTACTATTGTGCCGGAGAGCTCAACGGGCCCTGGGGCTTCCACTATTAATGGAGTAAGATGACTGACTCATAGTCATATTTACATAAACCCTACAGATGTTAGTTTCTTGCAAACTTGGCTTCAGTTAGACCTTGACCAGCACTGTGGTTGGGTGGGTGCCGCTGCTCAAATTAGCCCTTGGCTATTGTGTTGTTATCTGTCTCCCCTGAAACCACTTTAAGCCAGATGCAGCCGTCGAGACTAGACACATCCATTATAACTGCCACTGTTCGTTATCACTTGAGCAGTGTTATGGGAAATAAAGGCCAGATGCGGTGGGGGGAGCACATCGCCACACCAACACTGGAAATTACACAACAGCAAATGCATTTTTTACATTCAGTAACAATTGTACTGTTTAATTCTCAGTATTTGCTCAGTATTAAAATTCAAGGCAACTAAGAGTATTGGCAAATATGACAGATACATATAAAAAGCCTGAAATTAAGGAACAAAAGATATAAATATTGCCTTGTCAACTTGTTCCATGTTTTCAACAGCCATCAATCTGAAATGCCAATCTGAAATGCCAATCTGAAACGTATTTTTGGGAATCAAGCAACAAAGCCAAGCCACATAAAATTTTGACTGTATTAGGACTTCAACTAAGATACTGCTTGCAGTTCAAATACTCTCACTAATCCTTATTTATCATGCATCTTCAATAATAGAAAATGAAAGAACAATGCCATTATATTAAGTACCAAATACATCAAGAGATAGTATGGTACTGTGATTTCTGTAACAATTTAGAAAAAGTCATGTCTGTAATCTTATTTTTTAAGAAATCACTGTGACATGGAGCTAAAGAAGGATGAAAAAGAAGTTGACTTTACTACCAGCACAAGTTAGGTGCAGATTAGGAGGTGGGAGCACTGCCACCAAGCGGCAGTCAGAGCTGTGTCAATGGACAGCAGAGGTCCATCTTCCTCTGATGTTTCAGCCTGGCATTCACTAGTCAGTATGTTTCAAAAACTACTCAAGTTTCAGACAACTGGAAACAGACTACCTCTTGGGGTATAGATGCGGGATAATGCAAACAGACTATCCTTTGCTGTATAAATATGGAGTATAGGATTTCCCAATACTCTGTCAATAGGGACTTTATTTGCCTATGCATTACAGTGCACATATATATTACGTTGAGTTAGAATAACTGCCTTTTATTATCTGCATAGTTATTTTTAAAACCCTACCCATTTCTTGGTCTTTATTTCTTGCAACAGTGAGTTGTTCTGATTGGATATTAAGCACATTAAATAATACTTTTGACCAATTTTGATCTGCTTCTCCTTTGAACTTTATTCATTCACCCTTCTTGCATCAGGAAAATGCTTACAACATATAACAAATTATTCATTCCAAATTACATTAATTGCTGCATAGCTCAGAACTCAATTGCATCTGTTAGCATACTGTCCATTCACAACATTAGAAATATTTTTGCTCATGTTCATCTGTAGACTTTTTCAGTTCTAACTAAAATAATTTGGTATCATGTATATTACTGTAGTGTGTTCTTATACAAACTCTCTTTGTCATCTTGGACAAGTGACCTACTCTACAAAATTGATCGCTTCTGTCAGCATATATCCTTCATAAATTGGGAGTAAAAATTCCCTGTATCAGAATGGGTGATGCCAGGATGAAATTTCTAAGTGGCAGTGAAAAGTTGAGGGCCCTTTTAGCAGGCAAGGATTTGGAAAATAACTTGATAAAATGAATCAACTAATTAAAATAGGCATTCAGTACATGGATATATAGAGTACTCTCATAGAGTTAAAAAATATTTTTTCTTATCAAACTCATTAACTCCTTTCCTCATGAAGCCAGCACTGTAAAAATAGAAACTATCATCTAAATTAGTTTTTAAAAAATCATCAAATTAAAATTGATATGTTCAGAAGCACAGTGGTATTTTCTTGCCTAATACCAACATAACACTGGTTTTATTGGTACATACATACCACATCTCACTGAAACATTTTGTATATGTCTAAACTGTGATGGTATGTTGATTCAGGCCTGTTTGAAGTTAATTCATCCATGTGTACAGGGCTTGTTCACTGCAGGTTGATCTCACTTAATGTTAGAAGGAGGGTCACTGTACATATGCACAGCATTAATTTTTTTTAAGCTTTTTTTTTTTCCCCAGGATCTGTTGATTCAAAGAACTGCATATACCAGAGACCTGAAATACTGGAGTAGATTACTGGAATTTTTCACCTTTCCAAATCTTGTAAATTGTAGTTGCAGGGAAAGCACCTCTTTCTTTGCAGAGACTGCAGAGATTCTTCTGCTGGGTAGAGTTGTTCTGTGAGACTTTTTCTCCATTAACCCTGCATATGGAGGGGAAATAACCCTCCCATCACCTTAACCATCTGTGACAGAGAAAGTAAGGTGGTGAGAATTTCTCCAATACAGAACTAAAGGCATCAAGGTGGAATCATTGTCTTTGTATGCCTAAGGAATATGACTAGTTACTTTTGTGTGTGTTTAGAAACAACTTTAAGGGATAGACACCAGATTTAATTTTTCCCATACTCTTTTCAGACATTCCTTCTAACTAAAGCTTTTCTTGGAAAAATAGTTTATTGCTTAATGTGAATCAATTAGATGAATGTGAAAGGAATCCTGCTTCTTAAACTACACTGTGTGCAGCACTTTTCCACCTAGTGCAGGTTGATCGGTACTTCAGAATTTGTCACAAGTCATACAGTATTTTTCCCTGGTAGCTCTCCATTTTCAGGGGATCTGTAATCTCTTGAGAATTTCAGATTAAGCAGGGAAATATAAAAATAGAAGTCTTAAACATCACAGGCTTCAGAGAATCAAAGATGTATTATTTTTAGCTTGAGGTCTAAACCTCAATGTATGATAGTCATATTATTCCTAACAATTTCAGATATTTATAAAAGTGGAACTGGAAGTGACCCCAAGAGATTCAATCCTACTACTTCAGGACAGGACCATCTATACCTAAAAACAGACAATGAGAAGTATTCCCCATGTTACCCATCTCAACCAGGCAGGTGTTCAATGATCTTGCCATTAGAAAATTTTTCGTATTGTTTAAGCTAGATTAGTAGCCATTATATCTTGTCCTATTTGGCATTAGGCATTGTGAACAAATTAATTCTTTTCAGCTGACATTTTAAACACTTGAAAACCAATATCATTTTTCTGCTTAATCTTATTTTGTCTAAAGAGCCCCAGTCCCTTCAATTCCTTCTCAGAGGTAGTGTTTGTTAGGTCTCAGCATATCACTGATGCTCTGTGCTGCACTCTCAGTTGACATGCATCTGGACACAGAGCTCTGGCAGAGGTCTAACAGTGCAGGGCAGAGCAGGCTTACGTTATGTATTGAGTCTATTTAACGTGCTTTGAGTCCTGTGCTATTTCTTTGTTGTCTTGATAGGAACATGGTTCTGTTAACCCATGGTCAGTCTATTCTGGCAGAGACCAGATTTGCAAGGATCCTCAGATCCTTTTCCTGAACACTATTTACTTTCCTTACTGGTCTCATTCCTGATGCTGTCATTGATTTTTCTGAAAAGTAGAATTTGGACCTTGTTTTCTCTGAATCGAATTAAATTTCTCTTTTCCTATGCCATTTTTCTGGTCATTGGGTTATTCAGATTTCTAGTTCTGCAGCATTCTCCCCTCTCAGATCAGGGTCAAGGGCAGATTTCATAAGAATCCCTTCCATTCTGTCTTCCAAGAGACTAATGAAAACATCAAGGGCAGGAGTCTCTGGATCCCTTCTTACTAAGCTTTTCTTCTTCTATAGAGAGCTACATTCTATGGCCCCACAACCCCCAGTATCTTGAAAGGAAAGACAAACAAGGGGTATTTGTTTCAGCTCAAAACTGTTACATTTCTTACCATCAATCTGTCAGGCACTTTTCCAGTCTAAAAATTCTGTCATTTAAAGACAAAATGTGCATTTCGTATAATTATCAAGTTCAGTATGCTTTTCCAATTTTCACATGCTTCTTAGTTAGGAATATTAGTGGGAAAAAACAAGCTGCTTTTTTTTTTTTTTTTTTTTTTTTCGATTCCCACCAGGGAATTCTACTGTGTAGGCAGATCTTAGATATCACCAAAGCTTTCTATTTTTAGATGCACTGGAAATGGGTCTCTACTTTTCATATAGTAATAATTTCAATGAATGATTAGCAGATTTTTGAAAATGCATATGTAAATACATGAATGCAACCAAATTTCCACATAATTAGTTTTTTCTGAATGTATATACATATATTGTGGTTTAGGATCTTAAACTTTCGTTTTCGTGTCAAATCTAACTCTCCCTTTATTGTAAGAATTTCACTTTATGCTGTCTTAATTAGGTTGTTTCTCATGAAAAGTTAACAATTGTGAACTGCATAGTTTTCGCATTGCTCTTGCATTCACCACCCTACATGCATATTTTAACTTTGTAGGAGGCAGTAACTATCCTATTAATATTACGTTAAACGTGTATTTTACAAGATTTTAGAAACACATTACTGTTCATTGTACTTGGCCCATGGACTCCAGGGGCACATGCAGAAAATGAGCATGTCTTCAATATGGTTTTCTCTCAACCACAAGTTTGTTCTCGAGGAAACGGTACTAGAACTCATTCAAGATTGCTAGAATACCTGACTTTTGCTCTTCTAAGGAAACAAATCAAGTTTGTGGTTCACAAAAGAGATGGGTATTCATGTTCTCCGGAGTAGGTATATAATGTTTTCAGAAAACAAACTCATAGACCTATGGAAAGACAGAGAACAGCCCAAAGGGTTGGACAGCCACCATAGCTATCAGCAATGCTACTGAAAAAAAGCAAGGGGGAAGAAAATTGTTTTTGCTCGAGTAAGGCTGACCCCGTCTTAGATATTCAGCTAGGTCTCATGGTGACTGTGTTGGACCACCACAGCCAGCTGAATGTGGTCAACAAGGGTAACAGGCAGCACAGCATTTATGCAATGTCATACTCATGGCTTTATCAAAATGGTCAGATGTGATGATCACCTTAGCACTGAACTGTGGGAGTTTGTCTAGGTTATGCAAAACTCAAACACACACTGGAGTCCTAACTAGTCTTAGTTATCACTTGCAGTGCTGCCAGCCACTATTTAGTTTTCTAAGAACATCTATGACTACAAAAACATGACTAAACAACAGAATATTTAGCAAGTGAATTTTCCCTTTTAAGTTTTTTTATTATTATCATTTTCTGTTTCTGACCTCCTGATGCTATGTGCCTTTTCTCAACACACTGAAATAAATAATGGGGCACATCTTGGGTTAGCTATGAAAGCACTCAAAGTTTAAGCATCCCCTAGTCTGCTCCAGCTAGACAAAGTGTCACTGAGCAAAAGAACCTGTAGATTTGTTGGCTGCAAGTTGTTTATCTTGAAAGCTCGAACTCTTTAAACAATAGCTTGTGAGATTTTTACAACCGTTGTATCTCAACAACAGATTTGATGCAGATATAAGTCTTCTGGTAGTTTAGCTCATTTCTGGATACAGAAATCATTTGCTTGGACACCTTGCAATCAGTCACTGTGATAACTAGCCCAGATGATATAGCATCATCATCACAGAAAAATACACCTGAACCAAACCACAAGGCTCAGCCATTCCTTGCAGAACTAGCTGTGTAGCAACTGTGTAGGCAGTTCATCTCCAATAATGATATAAATCCCTAATGTAAACATACAAGTTCAGGACACCATCAGCTGCTGCTCAGAAATTTCTAAAATCTGAATCATAGAATCATGTAATCATAGAATACCAGGTTGGAAGGGACCTCAAAGGTCATCTCATCCAACTTTCCTTGGCAAAAGCACGGTCTAGACAAGATGTCCCAGCACCCTGCCCAGCTGAATCTTAAAAGTGTTCGATGTTGGGGAATCAACCTCTTCCCTGGGGAGACTATTCCAATGGCTGATTGTTCTCATGGTGAAAAATTGTCCTCTTGTGTCCAGTCAGAATGTCCCCAGGAGTAATTTGTACCTATTACTCGTTGTCTTTTCCACGTGATTCCTTGTAAAAAGAGAGTCTCCATCTTTTTAGCCACCCTTTGAATACTGGAACATGGTGACAAGGTCTCCCCTAAGCTTTCTTTCCTCAAGGCTGAGCAAACCCAGTTCTCTCAGCCTTTCCTCACATGGCAGGCTTCCCAGTCCTGTGGTCATCTTTATGGCCCTTCTCTGGACCCTCTCCAGCCTGTCCACATGTTTTTTGCACAGCAGGGACTGAAACTGAACACAGTATTCCCGGTGTGACCTGACAAGTGCTGGGTAGGGTGGTAAAATGGCTTCTCTCTGTGTGCTGGTGATGCCCTTGTTGATGCAACGCAGCACCCCGCTGCTTGCTCTGCCGCAGCAGCACACTGCTCATCACACTGAGCTCTTGTCCACCAGGGCCCGGGTCCCTGCCCACAGAGCTGCTCCCCAGCCGGGTAGATCCCAGATGTGCTGCGCTCCTGGATTGTGTCTTCCCCAGTGCAAGACCTTACACTTGTCCTTGCTGCAATTCATAAGCTTCTTCTTAGCCCACTCTTCCAATCTATCCAGGTGTTACTGGAGGGTGGTTCTCCCTTCCAAACTGTTCGCTTCCTCACTAAGTTTGGCATCATCAGCAGTCTTCACTAGGATGCACTTAATCCCATGATCCAGATCACTTATGAAGATTTTAATCAACATTGGGGTCAATGTTGATCCCTGGAGGCCACACTTGTGACAGGTTGCCAGTGTCAAGAGGAGCTATTGCCCACCAGCCTCTGGGCACGGGCAGTCAGCCAGTTCCCCACCCACCCCGTGGACCACTTGTCTAGACCATAATGCATCAGTTTCTCTAGGAGGAAGCTGTGGAAAACTGTATCAAAAGCCTTGAAGAAATGCAGATAGACAATGTCCACCACTTGCCCCACATCAACTGCGCAGGTTGCTTTGTTGTAGAAGACCATCAGATTTGTCAAGCGCAATTTGCCCTTGATGAATCCATTGGAAAATCCCAATCATGTGCTTCATTTGGCCTGTCATAGCCCCCAGGAGGATTCATCCTGTAACTTTCCCAAGGACTGAAGGAAGACTGATGGGTCTATAATTTCCTGGATCCTCCTTTGTGGATCCTCATTGTGACCACCTAAAGGCTACGTGAACATAAGTTTTCACTAGTAAACTTCTCTAGAACAACTAAGCATACTTCTGGATACACCTGGAACTTCCTAATACCTTACACTACTGAGCAAGTAGCCCAAACGTCCTGACACCTGCCAGGATACTCAAAAAATTGCAAGGATTCATATTCATCTCATTTGCAGAACCCAATTTAATAGGCTTTGCCAGACCACAAATACTGAAGAGTAGCCTCTTCAAAAGGCTAGAGGAAGGTGGCATTTCTCCTTCCCTTAATTTTATCAAGCATTCAGCAGTTATATCATTGCTACAAGGTGCAGAAGATGAGTTTCACTGCTGCTTCCTATATTTCCTGTTACTCAGGTGGATGCTTTTAGTACTGCCAGTGTTTTATGCTACACTGACAGCAATCCAGGTGTCCCATCTTGGCTGTGACTACTCACACCACCCAGCTGGAAAGCTGTGCTCTTTTGCTTGTTCTGTCAGTTTTACCAGGAGATGCTGAAGAGACTGAAACTGTATCTCAGAAATCACCTAGGATATCAGTGATGAAATTCAAATGGGAGGGGAAGGAACTGAAGCCCAATCTCACACAGCCACAATCAATCTTCTGTCAGTGAACTCCTAGAAGGCCCTTTTACAAGCTCTTATTTTGGCTGGTATAGCCAGCTCCAGGAAAGTATTTAGGGATGTGGTCGCTAAGTAAAGTAAAATCTCTTTCTGTGGCCTCATTTAGTTCCTAATTCTCTGGCAGAAACTGGACCTGGGAGACACATACCTCTTCCCAGTTTTTGACTGATAAACCTGAGTGGCTCAGTGTTCTGGCATTTTTAAAGCAGATCTAAGCTGCAAGTTCTCCCTGTTGTTTACAGACGTATGCATTCACAGCAGGACCAGTGAGTCCTAGGTATCTGGACTTTCAGACCCAGATTTTGGCTCAAAATTTTGAGCTGTTTAGTTAAGAATTATATATTCACACAACTGCAGGATTTCAAAATTGTTACCCTAAGTGTTGAGAATTGCAGTGCTTGGTGACGCAACACACATTTCTTGTTGAGTAGCCCTTGGTGCTTTTCCATTCCATCAGCGGTCTTTGTTGATATATCTAACAACTACAGCTGGTTAGCTGTCTTCTGATTAAATTAATTTCATGGGAAAATGTTACTGAGTCCAGCACACTTTGTCAGAAATATCTTGGGTTTGACAAAAGCTGATACATGGCAATGCAGTTTTCCCACAGATTCCTGGACTGCCTCGGTAACCCAGCTTTTGAGACAGGTATGCCAGGAAAACACTGCACTGAGATAAAGACATGGTACTTCCAGTCTGCCCATTTCCAAGCCATCTTCTGGTAGCCACAGCTCCCGAGCAGGGCTGGTGTCTGTCTATATTCAGGTTAGAGACCTGGAGATCTTGATGTCCCTTTTCCCCGCCCATGTTAATATGGTGTTTTTCAGACAGACCTCCATACAGACTGCTTCAAGGGCAGGATCCAGAGTTTTCCAACTCCATAGCTCAGGGCAAACCAGCCTGTCCAGGTTCTCCCAGGGCTGGGGTGCCACCAGAGTCCTGGCATCGATGGTATGGGTGTGCTTGGCCATGCCAGAAGTCTCAGATGATTTGCCATGGCATGAACCAGGCTTTAGCCAGAGCCACAAACGCATGATCCCAGGCTACTGCTTAGTGAGATCACTGTTCTTACCACATTTAACTCTACAAAGAGCAGAAATGGGCAACTGATGGGAATTTCGATTTCAGTGAGCAGACACACAATAGTAATTTCTGAAACAGTGTATCAGCTTTTTCTGGCATAACATTTCCTCCAAATTTCTGACTCTCAGGGAATTTAGGAAAGTCTTTTGTCTAGATTTTCATTTGTCCTGTCTATTCAGCTTAGACCAGAATAAACTACAAATAAACACAACAGAAAATTTTGCCTCCTTTTAGCATCAGCTCCTTGAGCTTCATCTGAAGCCTAGACTCATACAGTTTCTCAAAACTATAAACAGGATTAACTGTTTGATTTGGATGCATTTTTAAATGTATACAACATATTCTTTAGAGGCATTCTAAATGCCATGTTACTTGGGAAGTGACAGTTACTGTTTTGCAGCATTTTAAACAGATATATATATCTCCATGTATAACTCCAAATGACAAGTGGCAGTGCAATTAAAACTGCAGTTTCAAAATAACTTTTCCTCATATTTAATGAAATAAAAACCCTGATCACTCCTACATGAGAAAAAAATATTTTCTGCACCTGTACACTTATCAGTTCAAAATAGTGAAAGCTAGCAATTGCACCTTCTTAAACAGTGGAAGCATTTTTCCACAATTAGGTTGACTGTATTCACTTGAAAGGATATGAAGTGGTGATACGTTCTGAAGACAACAAATCAGATCTAGCACATGGAATTATATGTCTGGACTGAAAGGAAAAATACATTTAAATGTGTTATTATTTTATTTTCTATTAAAAATATAATTAATCTTAAAATCCGGTTGTATTTACTAAAAAGAAACCAAAATAGTAGCTTTGTAGAAAGATATAACTTTTCCTTTTCTCCTACAACCCTGTTGTAAAATAATCTGGTTTGCTATTTTTATTTCTCAAATTGCAAGACAGATTTTTTAAAGTCAAAACAAAACAGAAGATCATATCAGTTCATAACTGTATTTTTGTAATGGCAGAGATTAAAAACTCATTAGAAAGAAAAACTTCCAATGTGTTCTACAGTGTTAGAAGACATGTTCATTTGGTGGCCAAGATGTGCAGATCCCATATGAAAAAAATGTGCAGTCAAATTCTCCTCCACACATGCTTTTTTGGGGGGAATACTTGATCTTTAAAAAAATGTATTTTATAATAGTAGAGTCAATGAATTCCAAGGGATTTTCTCAAAATGTTAATGACCTGGCTCAAGTCATTAAGTATTTATTCAGGATGTTCTATTGGACATTCTTCCTTTCTGCATTGCAAGCAGAAATCAGCTTGCAATGCAACCATTCTAAGGCTTCAAAAGACCACACAGAAGGCGGCTACCCATCCCTACGGCACATCTAACCTAAGGGAAAGTCTGTCTGACTTGAGAATCTGCTGCAAGGAACAACAACTGTTGTAGTTAAACCCAATCCTATTCATTCCTTTGACTTCATAACTAATCTCATACTTCTACTATGTGGAGGTTTCTCCTGAAATTTAGATAATTTGTCAGTATTTCTGGTGTTAGAACACTGGTGGACTGGAGCAGCGTCTATGATATGGATGAGTATAGACCTACTGTTCCTGCTGCTTCAACTTCTGTCCAGCGTATCTACTTCTATGTTTTGGCTTTAATGCAATACCTTACTTAAAAATATTTAGAAGCATTTTCCGTCTTCTCCTCTGGCATTAGTACTGGTCCCTATTACACTTGGGGCTACACTCAGACTGTCTTTTTATTACTCAAATTGTTCCTATCCCTGTCCAAAGTCTGTAAAGCTTAAACACCAGGCAGTCTGATTTGTACGGCACTGTCTTGAACCTAAATGCCAGCACAATCACAGGTGAGCTTAATAGAACCACTTGCAAAGGACTTTAATGAAGAATAAGCTAGAAGAATGTCACAGGTTTATAATTGCATCTGGAGACAATCATAACAATAAAAAAATGCAAAGCCCTCCTTTATGCAATGTAAACTTTAGATCTGTATTTATCTCTAAAGGAATTCATACATTTTACTGTTGCTGATTAGTACTGAATGAGACAGTTGTTATATTAATTTATAAATAAGTGATTTATGTATTTCTTAAGGACTGAAAAGCAAAAAAAGAGAGGAAATATTCTCTTTTGATGATTTAGAGTATGAATACATCTTTTCTTCTCTCTCTCTCTTTTTTTTTTTTTCTTATCAGCTTATGGGGAAGCATTAATGCCATAAAATAACAAGCTGAAGGGGATAGATATAAGATTCAGTATAGCTCCAAAATTGGTGGGCTTTCATATGTCATGAAAGGAAATACAAAAACACACAAGGGAATTAGGCTTGATATTTTCTGATACTTTGAGCTGTGTGGGGGTTTTGCTAGGTAGGCGCAATTTAGATGAGTTATGCTGACAGTCACTGATCAAAAGAAGCAGTAACGAAACTTTTATGATGCTAAATGCCTAATGCAGTATCACTCATGGCAGAAGTACTGGACTAGATCTACACTTGAATAAATCACATGAGCATCTGGTGCAATGTGAGGAAGATGGCACTCCTGAGTGAATTCTACCTTGGGCATAAACCAACCAAGCTGTAGACAGTTAAGAAAAAAACTGTTGCCAACCATTCTGAAAAGCAAGCTTGAGTGCTCAGTCCCCTTTTACGTATCCTAAGAGGAATTCTGAAACAGAATATGAAACCAGCCTGATTTGAAAAAATCAGCTCAGACTGATCCAGTGTAATGCCAACAAAGGCACCCTTAGCTGAAACAGTCAGTATATTTTCCTATTACTATCTCACACTGCTGATTATTTCCAAGAATTTTACAGTTCTGATGTTGCTTTGGGGATTTTTGTTTGCTTTATGTTTGAACTGTGGCAAGAACTGACACACGGTACCCAAAAGTCACGTTAGTTGAAAGACCATGTGCGTCCATTAAAAGATATTTCAAGATTCATGGCTAGTGTGCATATAACAAAACACAAGTACTAATACTAGCTCCATCCAGAAGACTCAAAAAAAAAGAAAAATAGAAACAAACCAGTGTCATTGTTTGGAGAGAGTTTTATAATGAACAGTTTCTTAGAAAGAGTAAAAAACATGGACAAAAAACAAATGAGTAATCAGTATTTAGCCCAAACAGAAAAGCAGTACTATGGTGAAAGAGGAGGTACTAAATATCAAAACAGAGGCCAGACAAAAAATGCTGAAACAAATTTATGGGGGGAAATGTAGGTAAAAAAGAACTACCTGTGTCTGTCTAGGAGGTACATAGCAGTCAAAGCTGAAATTCACATACATTGTCAAAGGATAATCAACTGCCAACCTAAACTGGTCAGTCCTTGTCTGTCACTGGTTTTAGCAGGTTCATTCTGAACAACAGTGTTTCAAGCAGTGTTGGCGTTTGTAGAGTCAATGATGGTGCCTGAAATGCAGCACAGGTATAATCGATGAAATATCCTGCAGTCTTGACACCCAGTTATATTAATTTTCTCCCTGCTAATGCTACCAGGCTTTCTTTCAAGAGGAAACAGACTGCAGGAGAGAGACTCTGATACCTGGGTCTTGTTACAGCATGCGTTCAGGAAATGTCCTCAGCCCCACAGATTCAACATGTCCAGTGGACGGTGGAGAAAGAACCCTTACGAAGCTGCTCTGTATGATGGGTACAGATCTTTTTAACAGTTGGCACTGTAAGCATGATTAAGAGCTCCTCAAACCTTTTTTTTCCCTTCTTAGTCAATGTAATCTTTGTCATGTTTCAGGACTCTCAAATTTGTATTATCTCAAGGCAGTTCAATGAAGTATAGCCATGTTATTTCAGTATCACTGTTCCTAGTCAGATAGCGATATCTCTGCTAACTGTGATGAAACTCTGCCCTCGCGCTGGAAGTGTTTTATTTAGCTCTACAGCATGCTTCATCTCAGATCGTGGGCTATAACAGCATTTCACCCTGTTAGTTTGTACGGAAAACAATAAAGATACTACCTAGGTGTTGTATAGCTAGGCAGCACAGCAGGGACTGTACAGAGGCCTGGTACACTTGGCAGCAGCTCCAGTTTCTCTGTAACCATCCCAGGGAGGAGATACCTGAGATGCTTTATCAGATGGAGTGAGTATTCCTCTCTTTTCCCACTTGTCTGGCAAGTGGGAAGGACCCAGACTCATTCCTGTCCACTGCCTATGAGCTCATATATGCATGGTCTGTAGCTCCGTTGTTAGACATAGTAAGTATAACTTAGACACGCTAAAAATACAAAGTATGGAACCATGCTGGGAATGCAAAAGGAAGGAATGTCGCTGACCTGAGCCAGACCCAGAGATCAGAAAGCCACTTTTAGCAGGCCTTTTCTTGGAGATTCATTGTACACTTCTTTAGATAGCCTAAAGTTAAAAGTAATGTAGCTTACGTGTTTGGTAGCGGCAAGGTTTTCTCCTACCAACTTGTGCTGTGACATTAGGAATTCCAGAGCCAGGCTAAATTCCACTGAGCTGTCACTGGCAGGTTCTCTGGAGGGGGTGGCCGATCACTGCTGAAGCCCACAGCAGAGTCAATAGTGGCTGACAACAAACCGGCATCTGCACTCAGGATTGTGTATTCCTTTTCCCCAAGACTTATGTTCCGGGACAAAGCAAAACCTACCACTCCTAGATATGAAGATGGAGAGCACATATTCATATACAGACAACACAGAACCTGACTACAGTCTTTTATCACTTGCTGTTCTCTTACAGCATCTTTCAGTGCTTTGTTTCATCATTTCTGGCCCAGAAAACTTGCCTAGTTAGGCACAAATGAAAATCTCACAAATACTGCATGCATGCCATGCAGTTTTATACAGACAGATTGCACTATATTTAATTCCAAAGCTTTTAAAACTGACTGCTATTCATTAGCAACTAGACACGGGTACACGTCCCAGCTTGAACTGCTTAAAACCACCTGCTGGGTACTGGATTTTCTGCCGACCATCAGCATACAACTACCATTCGTCTTCTTTTGCAGTGCATTCTCCTATAATCAATTTATGGGTGAAGTACTGTATATACATATCCAAATTAATTCTTCCTCAAGATCCGTCTTCAGATTCTACCATACAATTGCCAAAAGCTGTTCTGCTCACTATCTTTTTCTACTTGCTAATTAATTAGAGAAAGTCACAAGAAATACCGGCTAAGTATTTTGGGAGGGCTTAATGAATGAGTCTATTAATTTAAGAAGAGTTAGCAATTATGCATTCTCTAATATTGATTTCCACTAAATCCTATCTGGAAATTAAGGAGATTGATAATAAAACCTTTTATTCAGTTCCACTACAATATATCTAATGAATAAATTGGCTGCATGCACATCCTTAGAACTAGATTCATTTAGTAATAAATGGTGTAACACAAAGGCGCACATTATAATTGGAATTAAGGAGGGGGGAAAAACAGGTGTAGGCTGAACTCAGTAATATGCTAATCAAGCATAATGCAGAAAGGAAGTTTTACGTGACATAGATTTGTTCCTCTGGTATTCATACAATTTCCTTTTCAAATTTATTTTCTTACTTCTGTGTAGCCAGGTCCTGTTTGTGGGATTCCTCAGCCTGTTTCTGGATGAAAGGAAATTCATACACAGCAGCACACTGTGAGCCGAATCCTGCTTGGTTAAAAAGATCACAGAATTAATTCTGAGAAAAGTCCTTAGTTGCTGACAACACATTTTTCTACTCCAGATTGTTTATTCTTATTCCAGAACCATAAAAGAGAGGGATGAGTCCCAAGTAATGGAGAATATGCATCATGGTCCTAAGAGAAAGGACTTGAAAGCTGGAAAGCTCAAATGTCCACCCTCCCTCATCTTCCAGAATGAAAGCCATAATCGGTTCAAGGAAGGCTCATACCCACAGTAATTTAACCTCAAACGTAGCAATCCAGTCCATTCAGACTTTGGGGAGTGGTCAGCACCAAGCATCTCTCACAGCCCAATTGTAAATTATTCTTTTCATTGCTCTGTAAACCATATTTTACCTCACACATCTGAGTAATCTTTGAGGATGTCGGTGAAACACTAAATCATCTTAGCATTTTCTCTCCTTAGGTGCAGAAAACAATTTTGCTAATTCTCGAGCTGCCTCTGAGCCCTCAGTCAACAGGTCTTTTTCCTTTGAATTTCTCCTTCCTTTTGACCCACAGTTCTTAAGTGCCTGCTACCTCCTGACTGCACGCAGGAAGCGCAATTCAAATATCTACTAGAAAAAATACTAAGGACCTGATTGAAAAACCCATATAAATTAATCCATTTAAGACTCCCACTGATTTTAATAAACTTTTGATCAATCAATGTGATTATTCAAATTAGCTTCTTAAATGTACTGTCTAATGCATCTTAATTTGCTTTATTGTGTTACAACTCATCTCTTCTCACCCAAGGGAAAAAATTATATCTAAGTGAGATTCTAGCCTTTATAGACTTAGATCTGCAGAAGAAAAACATTGCCAACATCAGAATCAGACATCAAACACCAGAAGTGCAGAACAATGAAGTACTGATTCCCAAATCATTCATTTCCATCATTGTTTTTACTTATTATTACATTATTAACAGAACATGTCATAAGAAACTCTCTTGACAGTAATTAACTTAATGATAATAATAAGGATTCCAATAATGCTAAATGCATAAGGATCATGTCACAACAGATCACTATGGCTTGACATTGCACATACAAGGGCCACGGAATGTTAATGATTTGATCCTCAACAGTTGCTTTGTAAAGTAAGGAAATATTACTGCCATTATAAAGATAGCAGAGAGAAAGTAGGTTATTTTCTGGAGCACAGAGAATATCTGCGATAGAGCCAAGATGAGAATGCAGAGAATTTTATAAGCTGTTCCTAGGCATTCACTATATAACCACCTGACTGTATCTCTCATCATTAGATAGGCTTTAACTTTTTCAGCCCCATATCACAATCACATGTGCAGAGCTGCATCTCACATAACTTACTTAATAAAAATATTGTAATCTACAAACAAATAGACAGATAACTTGCTTTGTTATAATAAAACCTGAATTAACTACATCAGCATGAGAGCTTAGAGCAGCTAATGTAGGAGATGTGGAGACTATGGATACAGGCCCTTCCCTAGAAGTCATTCTTCTTGCCCCTTTCTTTACATCTTCTTCAACACACACATGCACACACACGTGTGCACACACACGTTATTCCACAGCTGCAGCTCTCTCAGGATGTGAGGAGGAGGGATAATTCTTTCTTACAGTGGTTGCAGTTATTTTAAAAGGTGTCTCCAGTACATTCACCCTTGCATTTGCATACACATATACCACGTACTGCTGCTCAGTCTTACATTTTCTACAGATAAGATATGAATATACAGTAATTCTGGGGATAGTTCTTTCTGTGTGATGAAGTCAGCATAATTAAGCTGAAAGTGAAAAAAACTGCCAAATTTGCATCTCTGGTACACCTGAAAGTAGTAATCTCAGAATAGAAATGTTAGTGTTCTGCTAAGTAGCTCAACAGATAACAGGTTGGGTAATCTCTGCTCCCCTCTGCTCTTTATGTACCTGATCCAAGACAAAATCCATATGCAGTTCTCAGAGCTTAGGAACAAATCTGGCTTGCCTTCAGTGACAGAACAAGCTGCAGAATTAGGGTCCCTCTCTCTATTCCTCGGGTTCCATAAATTCTGTGTCATTTTCTTTGCAGAACTTAGCTTCAAGGGGGAAAAGGAAAGGTGGAGACTGGATTCAACAGGTTACAGTACAACCTTGCAGGTAAGGTGCTTTGCTCCTCAAACTGAGAATACATATTCCTCAATTTCTTGCTTAGACTTTTGCTTATCAGGGCATGCATAATCCAATTCACGGTCCATTAGCTGTATCTGGCCCATGGCACTCTTGCACCCAGCTCTTTCATTGACAGATAGGAAGAGCAGCTGCTCAGATAAATGAATTCTTCCTATATGGCTGGATAATTTACCTCTGTTGGTGAAGAAGCTCTGCACTCACTCAGAGACAGACCTACTACCATGTCATATCCAAGTAAGAGGAAGCAGGCACCAGCAGACATATGTCTTCTCATGAGTACCCACATAAAACCTGAACTGCTGCTCCCTGGGGTTCCAAGCTAGCAGTGCAAAAATCTGTTCTTGCACAAACCTCACTCAGATGAGGGCTGTGTGCTGTGACTCCTGAGTAGGAGGACGTGTTCAGGCTAGTTGCATGTGCAGAGTGGGAGACAGAGTCTCTGCTGAAGCACTTTGGCTCTGTGTACAGACAGCGGCAAGAGCTGGCACCTCTGAAATGAATTTCCTGGGAGGATTCAATGCAGCACTTCATTGCCAATGCAGCAGTGAGTCCTGCCTTGGTATGTCAGAGATAACTAAAACAGATTACAGGTGTGGAAAAGACAATTCATCTAGGAATTGAAGAACTCTGGTTTATCATGAATAACTTAACAACTAATGAATAAGTAATCTTAAATAAGGTCTGATCAGAGAAAGGAATTTTTAACTTGGTTTCTTAGAAAGAACCTATCCAGAAGTCAGGCATTCTACACAGCCAAATGTGCACCTGTTCAATTACAGAGGCAGTACGGTAACAGGTTTAATAACATTCATCACCTTACACCCAGACCCATTATTTTTCTCTCTTCTCCCAGCATGTCTCCTCTCCAGAAGTACTTGTTTAAAAACAGGTTAGCAGAACAAGTTGTTCTAATCTCTAATGACAATAGGATTTCAATATCCCATGGAAAATCATTGCAAAAGCAATTTAAATTTAATCCCTTGACAACACTTTTGCAAACATCAAATTAGCAGTGATGAGGATGTCTGGCTGATATTGTCCTGTTTCAGCAGCAAAGCTGGACTGGAAGGCAGCACTGAGGGACGCTGTGCAAGAGGTCGTCTGTCTCAGAGCTGTGAGACTGCACAGAAACATTAGATCAGCAGACAGAGCAGTGAGGAAAACATTCCGTTTTAGAAAGATTTTTACCTTTTCTTTGCACCAACATGGTAAAGGACAAATATGCCTTGTAGAAGCAATAGCATTGATCTATACATCAACCATGGTCACCTCTAAGTTAATTTTTCATAGGATCTTACACTGCTGAGGAAAGACAGCTGTCTTTTATTGGCTTCTACACCAAGACTGTATTTCTTCTTTAATTTTACTAAGGAACCAGAAAGACATGTGTCTTTCTGTATATTCTTCCCCCAGGACTTCCAGTTACCTTTAGCTGAGGCAGTCTCCCAGAAAATGTAGGTTCCCATCATGTTAGGTGAAGGACAGCATCCTATCTGAGACTCTCACTTGACACCTGGCTTTGCACAGCCTTATTATGTATATGAGTCATTGGAGTGTTGTATAGAAAGGGAAGCAACAGCAGGAAAAAGCCACTGCCAACTCGTTTTTTGTGGAGTCTACTGCAGTGGGTCTGTGATTAATGTTTCAAAGTATGCAACTAGGATTGAATCTCTCTGGAGAACATGCTGAAGAACTCATTGGTTTTTTTAATCCTGAGTAGGCTTAGCTATGAACCAAGCTGTGTCAGAACTGCCTGTGCCTAACTGTGTCACTTTTCAGCACATTTTCTGTGCTTTTGGTGCTTCATCACAGCTCTGCAAGTTGCATTCAGTATATGAATATCCCAGAGAGTGTATTCAACCTACATGTGATTGACTGTGAGAATGGTTTCTAATACTGCTAATGCACAGTCTGGGGCAAGTTGCCTCAGGAGTTAGCCTTCAATTTAAGTATTAGCAAAATAAGATAATAATATGCAATTAACTATCCCCAAGCATATTGTATGGCTTACTTGGTTACTGTTTATAAGGCACACTTTGGAAATGAAAATGCTACATGCACTAAGTATTGTGCAGCATGGAAAAATGTTTGACTATTTAATTCAGATGGAATGTGTGTAACACAATGAAACCATGAGTCCTGGCCAGCATGCAAGAGCCCCTTTGCCATCTTTCATTTGATACGCAAACACTGGATTAAGTTTCCTTTACTTTGGCTAAACCAGCACTCTCAGGAAGCATACCATGTCCCTCCCACAGCTGTAAAATGTTCTTCTTACAGAATAATATTGGGTGCGTTTTGGTAGTAAGATGCCAATATCTAGAAATATTTTAGGTGTACTCTGGGAGTAAGAGTCTGTTCAGTTTGTTAACTGCAGAAAACTGAGAACGAAAAAATATGTATGGTACAAACTTGCAGGTAAAACCCTTAGGATGGTCATGGGGAGCTTTATTTTACCATCCATAATAGTAAAAGAAACCTAAACCATAAGGTTCTCCACAGCAGAAGCAGCACGCTTCTCCCAGCCAATAAGCAGAGCTGAACTCCTGATGCATGCCATTAATCACACAATAGTATTGGTGACATAAATGCAAAAAGATTTTGCAAGCGCAGCATATACAGACAGCTTGCTTATATCCCTGGCTTGCCTTAGGTTTGCTGGGGGGAGGGGGGGAGGGGGGGGGTGGTAGTGGTGGTGGTGGTTGTTTCTTTTATCTTCCCCCTCGCCCCCCTGATTTATGCTCTGATCCAACAACATCAAATTTTAGCTGTACATGAATCCTTAACACTGCCGAGCTTTGCAAACGTGCATTCTTTCATGCTCATTGGCCCTTAAGCTCTATTCTGATAATGAAAGATGCAGAGCAACACAGGATGAATGCAGATAGCAACCTGTCAGCAGCCCTCTATTATGCACAGACATAACCTATCAGAGTTTACACACAGGTTAAAGCATGAGATAGGATAAAAGGGAGAGAAAGAACAGAGAGAAGCCTGAAGGTGAAAATTAAAAATGAATATATGACCCACTGTGTCCCTTGGTTTTTAGCTCGTAAAAAGAACGCATTGACTTAATTAAGATAAAAACTTTTTCTTTAGTATTTGGAGTCTTAACCTGACATTGTTTTATTAAAATGCACTGTGAATATTAAATAGTATATTACTTCACCTCCCTACAGTAAAAGCAAAGCCATTTGTTTTGAACTCTTGATCCTGTTTGTTTGCTCTTTATTTCATGTGTGTGTTTTGTCTGTTGACGTTATTCATGACACTGAGATCTAATAGAGAGCTGGGATTCACCCTGAGTGGTGGTGTCTGATGTCCATTTGGAACAAATTCAAACAACCCAAGCAGTCCAGGGAAAACTCCAGCTTCCCTGGTGATCACCACCTGCCAGTAAGACAAGCCCAGCTGCAACAGAGCATCACAGTCTGGCAGATCTCCATTACAGGAAAAGTACGATTTTTCTCAGATTTAGTTAACTCCTTGAAGAGTCTGGCAATGCAAGAAAGCTGATCTGCTGCTTGGAACATGGAAGATCCAGTATGATCAGTGTTTGAGACCAAAGACATCGGTAACACTATTTAAAACTGCCCTTTCGAAAATCAGGTGGTTCAGTTAATTGAACAGAGTTACTTGGTTTGAAATACAGGAATAAAAAAGTTGAATTTTCACTAGACTTTACAAAAGGCAGAATGCAAATACGATGCATAACACCACTTTCAGCCTTGGTTCAGCAGACTTTTGGGTACTTACTTATTGTCTGTACTTCAGTGCAAGTGCTTTGCTGAACCAAAGCCCTAGTGAGCATATACTGACTCTTAGAAGTTAAATGAAGGAATTGATCTTTTCTGACAGTGAGGCAGATTTTAAATCATGGCTTTCTCCCCCCCCCAACCCCACCCCCATTGTACATTTCCACAGTCATTTATTTCTGGCTAGAGTAACTACAGATCAGAGGGTTAAAATGTTCAATGGCTTAATGTGCTAGCTTCATTTCTACTGGCTTCTTGTAGCAACAGTGGACAATGAAAGCAATAGTCTCAGTCTGATCCCTGATAAATGCTTGCCCAGATAATTATATTGGCTGCAAGCTAGGCACAGCTGGGAGACAAGAGACAATGAGCGTTAGAAAAGTGCAGTTACTGTAGGTCAGGGCTGATGTCTCCACATGGCACTTGCGTACCTTTTCTTCCCCAGGATCACTAGATGGTTTTTTACCTACCTAATCCATGTTTTCTCTCTTGCTCACAGGCACGTTCAGACACAAACAAAAGCTTTCAGCCATAGCTTTAATATGAACCTTTAAATGCCAGCTATTGTAGCTGAGCTAAGCTTGTCAGCTACTACTGTTGTCTTCATATTGACATTCACTTTAACAATTACTTATGTTTTGAAGCCTGAAAAAATTAAACTAATCACCTCAGTTATTTTGTCTGAAAATACATTGTTCATGTCTTTTACACCTACCAACCCAGTGAGAAAAAGGTAGGCATCTTGAATTCCTTATCAAATAAAACTTAATGTAAATGCAACAACTCCCTGTTTCAATATTACATAGGTATGGCTGACTCCCAGCTATCTTGTAAGCTTCTGCAATTGGAAAAGCAAATGTTTAACTACTTTCTGTGTAATTGGCTTTTTCTTACACCTCTCATACTGTGAAGTGGAAAGGGTTAGTTAGTCTTTTACCCAGATGTGACATAATCAGTGCCTTGCAGAGACAACCTTCCATGTGGACATTGCCACCTCTTGCGATGCAGCTAATTAGCATCTTAGAAGAAGCTATCATAGTCTACTGGATACATACAAAGTAGCTTCAGAAACTACATAATAAATTCCCAGTAGACTCCTATTTATTGCAGTAAATGATACATATTTCTCCTCTGCTTAAAAGTGCGTGCAGTGTTTATACCAAAATCCTGAACATTTAATTTCTCTTGAGGCTATGATAACTGTGTTTATGCTCATGAATTAAAATAAAAAGTTTTACTAGGGAGATATGGACATGCAGGTTTAGATCTCTGTAGCTGCAATTTCACAAATGCTTTGCTCCAACGTAAGTGAGAGTTTCCCTTTACATAGCCAGGCTTCCTCTCTACCCTAATCTGAACCACACATTCCTGCCACCCTTTTGCATCCCCACTGCATGCTAGTCTGGACCAAGAAACAGATCAGGCTGAAAACCAGGCTGGGGGATGGAGGGAGTCTGTGAGACACAAACAGGGTATTTCTTTTCATATGGATTTTTTCCCTGAACTCACCCACTTAAGTCCAACAGGAGTGCACAGCTGGAGATGGGACAGAGAGTAGGATGAATTGTCTTGTTCCATTTACATTGGCTTAAAGTGATTATGAAATTGCCATCTCAACTAGATATTAAAAAGGAAATTTTTCTGGTAGCTTATGATTTTTTTTAGATCCCAATTCAGCAAGGTATTTAAGCACCTAACTTAAAGTCTCATGCTGAAGTTCATTGCTAAAGTGAGTTCCTAGTGTTTTCATTGCTTGGCTGACTTTCTGAAGTGTCAGAGTCAGGGGAGCTGTTGTTCTTTCTAACAGCTTCACTGAAAATTATTTAGCCATTTTAAAGAAAATATTCATTGTTGCTAGGAAATATTGTTTGTGACCTTTTTATTAAGCAGCTACAGCACCTCAGGGAAGAAAAGAGAAGAATAAGCTTGGCAAGGAGTAAAACTCCAGGTAAGATTTGTGGGTTTATTAGCCCCGGAAGAATTGGATGTGATTTAACTGAGTTATACAATATATAAAGCACTTTGTACATGGGCCGTGGAGTACATTAGACGATAAAATTGGCTTCTTCTGCTGTTCCATTAGTGATGGTACCAGTGGACATACAAACTGAGACTGATATATCTTGACGCACAAGGAAAAGAGGGCACATTAAGGAGGATGGAGGTCTCAGAAGTGCTTCCCTAGCATAATGTAAACTAGGATGAAGTTATAATTTCCTTCTTCATCCTCAGAGAGAGTACATGTGAGAGCTTAACATGTTGTTGTAAGGAAGATATGCAGCTTCCCAAAGAGCACTTGAGAGATCTTTAGAATCAGCATTCTATAAGGTGCCTTTCTTTCTGTATGGAATAGATGAAGATTGCAAAGGTGAACACTGTGGGAGATGAATAAACAAGACATGGTCTTGCCTGATTGATTGCACATATTGAACAATATGTAGTGCAGGGCTTTTACCCAGCCAGCAGATAAAACAAGACACATTGCTTCATCTATTTTTCTTTCATAAAGATTTTCGAAAACAGCCCTGTGAAACCAAGTAAGCAAGCAGCAGCATGGGCAGAAATGGAAATTCAACATGTCAGGTATGGCACTGCTAAAGTTGCCTGTCTAACTTTAGAGTAACCACTTGTACATACTTACTGCAAGGAAAGCTTTCTCACATACAATCACATTGATTTTCTCTCAAAAGAACAGACATGCTATGCATAAATCCCCAGAAGCTGTGCTCTATATCTCTCTTCTCCTCCTTCAAATCTCCCAGATGTTATGCCATAGTCAGTGCTCTGCTCTCTTCTTATAATATCCTCTGCTTCTACATCTTCATCTTCACAAAGATTCTCTTTTCTTTTCTTTTTTACTGAGAAATTGTCCAAATTTATATTTATCTCCTCTATCAATCAGATATTATCCTCTTGTTATCCTATTAACAGATATTATCCTCTTTAGTGCACAGACACTAAATATTGTCATCTCCCTTCCACAAGATAACTGCTCTCTCAGATGATCTACAAGCACAACTGCTCCTTAACCTAGTTCTGTCAGAATGATTTGATTGTAAAACCCTTGCACAGAAGTGTTTTAGTAGGTTTTAAAAACCAAATTCTTTTGACGAAATCAGGCTGGGGACAGCTATATGTATAGTTATACTGGCAAATCTGAGGGGGATTGTAACCTTCTGGGAAGCAGAAGGGAGAAGAGAGTGGCTGGTGATAAGCCACCTACATTATTTCCATGCTTACATTATCCACATACCTATCAACATCTGACCACACCCTGGCTATTCTGATTTTCATACTTGTTGCTTATTTGTCCAAAATGTCTGTCATTGCTGACAGACCTGCAACATATAACCACAATGCTCTCATTCCATTACAATGTCTATAACTACATTCTTATCTCCTCAGCTGATTTTCCTTATTCCCTTCTCCTCATTTCATTGCTGATTTAATTATTTTTTCACAGTGTCCATTTCTTCTCTTCAAAAAATCCTGTCTTTGTTTGCATCTCTCCTTTCATCCACTCCTCGAAGCAGTTTCTCCTCAAGTCTTATTAAAAATTTTCTTCCTTCTGCCTTGTTTTAATTAAGCTCTGAACTCTTCAGGTGAATGAATGTGACAAAAGTTGTAAAATGTTTGTACATTGAACTGCCAAATTATAACAACAGCAACAATCAACAGAGTTCTGAAGTTCAAGCCCAGGACAATATGTAATACTGCAGAAAGTAAGTCCAAACAAAAGAATAAAAAAAGAAAATTAGAGGAAGAGAGCCTGCAACAATTTAGAAAATGCAGAGCAGTCAGCAGTCACTGACACATAGAAAGGGCAAGGAGAAAAGGCAGGTCAGTCTTGAGACCAAAGAGAAGTTTCACACCAGGAGTGCCTGATGATTCAGGCAGAAAAGTATCTGCAGTTCAGGAAACTCCTAAAATGTTGTAATCACCCTGGAGCATACACAGGAGAAAATTCCACCCTGTCTTAATGACTGAGAACTGCTATATCTATGGAAATGAGTGAGCTCTGTGTCTAGGAAATGAATATATGCCTAGTCAGGAACTGGTGAAGACTTTTCTTATAACTGGAAGGTCTAATCCATCTCTGAGCAAAGGCATTTCTGGTGCTGCTTGACCTGAGGAGCGAAGTAATACAAAATGTAGTGCATGTTGGTTTTCCCAATTCGCAACCCATGATAGGTCTAACTATTAACCTAGAAAATGCCTTGAGGAAAAACACTGAGCAAATGAAAAAAGTAGATGTGTATGAATGAAAGGAAAAGGGAGAAGCACACTGAAATGTAGAAGATGGTAAATTAAGCACAGTTTTTTCCTGCATCTGCACACATGCTGTATAGGAAATAGCTGGAGTATTAAATACTTACTGAAATTATGCTTCAGAAGAAGACAAAAAATCACTAGGAACATTGCGGAAAGAAAATAAGCACATTAAACAGATTTAAAAAACCCCTAATATTAGGGGATACTCCAAATTCACACACATTTTCAATGATACTTAAATTTGTGTCAATCTCTCATTTCAGTTCCCTCTCAGATTCCAGTCTGAGCCCTATTTCTTCAGTCCTTCACCCTGCTTATGTACAGATACACAGCCAGGTGGCTTTGTAGGTGAAAACCCACATGTTTGCATTTGGTCCTAATTCAAGCCCCATCACTGCAGCATGGAGTGATACCACTTCTGTTTCATGGGGCAGTAGTGAGTAGCTGACTCTTTTAGGATTTATCATCTCACTCCTTGCTCCTTTTCTCTGCCCCACCGAGATGCTTTTAAAAGCTTAAACCTTAAGGGTTCCCTCTTTTTTTCTCTCCTCCACCCCCACCCTCCCAACAAGTGAAAGAATAAATTTGAGGAATGTGATGGTTTGGGAATAAACAAGAAAAAATTTGGCAGTGAAGCTCAGAAGTTGAACAATTGGCTTTGGGAAAGGGTTTAGACTATAGTGGCAGAAGAATGAGTGCTGACATGGAAAATCAAGATACATTAGACGTTTCAGTACAGGAGAGGGAAGGCTATGCAACCTGGTCAGGTGGGAAGAGCTCTAGTGGTCAAGAGCTTAGTGACAAAAACAAAAACTGAGGGATTTTAGTAAGCAAAAAGGAGTTTTGGACAGAGTAGTGTACAGCGAGATTATAAAAGAAAGAATGCGGCAGTGAAACCAATGAAAGCACTATCTCTTCAAGGCTACCAGGGAAAATGGACTGGAAATAAATTGATCAGCAATATGGAATTTAACTGCTATATTCAGGGCTCAGGCTAATTAAGAATGTGATAGTAATCTTACAAAATAGTGTTATCACTGAAATAGTAAATACATTTCTTGTCGGTTTTCTTGTAGTTTTTTTTAATATAGCTAATACATACTGCTTGAAAATAACACATTTAATGAAATTACATCATACAATATGAACTTCTCCTTCTTTTCCCTGCTGCCAGCCTGCATGGAGTTCACACACAAACTGTTTGGCAGGCCTGCTAATGGTGAAGGTTCTGATTACACAGAATACACATTCTGAAACAGCAGGGGAGGGGAGCTCTCCAGTGAGGAGAGGCAAGGAGATTTAGATGGTAACTCCTCACAATCACCAAATGAGCAACACACTGTAGCAGTGTCAAAAAGACAAATAATACTCTTTCCAGAGGGATTTATTTGATCAGGACATTGCTGACCGTGAAGGCTATGATGAAAATAACTGAAAAGGCATGAACGTTAGAAGCAGAACATAATACTGGTTCAGGTGGAAAAGAAAAATAGTGTCATAGATCCAAGTACAAATAATCATGAAAATGGTGTGCACATTAACCACTCACATACCTGAGAGATCAGAGGTTATAGCTTCAAAAAGACAGAAAGGATGTAGATGTCCAGCTATCATTAAGGCACATGAGTCCAGCCTTAGCACCTGCTATCTAAGTAGTGTTATTTCGATGAGAGGCATTTCCTTTGCAGCACTAACATTGCTGAAGTACCTGCACGTCTTCTGCCTCAGTCCAGAAGCATTAGCATTTCTAATAGGGCTCAGCAATTTAGCCCAAGACAAAGTCCATGGACCTGCCAGCATCATTCAGTCTCATTCAGTCAAACATGCTACTAGATATGCAAACAGGCCCCAAAACAGCTGTAAAAAACCTGATTCCACTGAGCTCCCTTCTACTGTTGAGCCTTTCCCAGGATTATGCCACCTGTCTTGGACTTGATGAATAATTCTACCACTGTATACCCACCCAGGCTTGGGACACAAAGTTTCTAGCCACAAAAAACCAAGCATTCTCAGGAGACTCCACACTCATCTTCACCAGCCTTGGCAACAGAATCAGCCAGCATTCATTTCACAGCAAACATATAGCCGTCTCCTTCTTTCTACTTCTGGCCTCTTCCTACTCTCAATTTGTAGAAAACAGAGGTTCAAATCCATGTGCACTGTGGTATGATTTGAACCTGTATCTCTTGTCTTCTTTATGTTTGAAATACAACCTATACAGGAGTCTGAGATATTATATATTAGTTCTTTCTGTTGAAGTATATAACAGAAATTAATCACAGCTATTAAAAGCATTTTATAGATTCCCCCCCTGAGCCTTCTCAGGGCTAAACATTTCCAGATATCTCAGCCTTTCCTTGTTATGTCAAATGCTCCAAGCTCTTAATCATCTTGATGGCCCTTTGCTGGACTTGCTACACTATGTTGTAGTGGTTTGACCCTGGCTAAATACCAAGTTCCCACTGAAACTGCTCTATCACTCCCCTCCTGGACAAGACAGGGGAAAGAAAACAAAAGGCTTGGGGGTTGAGATAAGGACAAGGAGATCACTTACCAATTACTGTCACAGGCAAAACAGACTCTACCTGGGAAAATTAGTTTAGTTTATTACCATTCAAATCAGAAAAAAACATCTTCCCCCCACTCATCCCTTCTTCTCGGGCTTAATTCCCAATTTCTCTACATCCTTCCCCAAAGTGGTGCAGGGTAACAAGGAACGGGGGTTATGGTCAGTTCATCACATGTTGTTTCTGGTGCTCCTTCCTCCTCACACTTTTCCCCTGCTCCAGTGTGGGGTCCCTCCACAAGAGACAGTCCTCCATGAACTTCTCCAAAGTGAGTTCTTCTCAAAGGGTGTAGTTCTTCACACACTGATCCAGCGTGGATCCCTTCCATGCGGCACAGTCCTTCAGGGACAGACTGCTCTAGTGTGGGTCACCTACAGAGTCACAAGCCCTGCCAGCAAACCTGGTACAGTGTGGGCTTCCCACAGTTTGCAGCCTTCTTTGAGCATCCATCTGCTCCAGTGTGGGATCCTCCATGGACTGTGGGTGGATATCTGCTCCACCATGGACCTCCATGGGCTGCAGGGAGAGAGCCTGCCTTGCCATGGTCTTCACCATGAGCTATAGAGGAACCTCTGCTCTGGTGTCTGGAGCACCTCCTCCCACTCCTTCTGCACTGACCTTGTTGTGTGCAGGGTTGTTGCTTTCACATAGTCTCACTCCTCTCTCCCACAGATGCAAATTTTTTAAATTTTCTTTTCCTCTTCTTAATATGCTATCACAGCGGTGCTATCACACTGTTGCTGATGGGCTCAGACTTGGCCAGCAGTGGGTCCATCTTGGAGCCGGCTGGCATTGGCTCCATTGGACATGGGGGAAGCTTCTGGCACCTTCTCATAGAAGCCACCCCTGTAGTCCCCCCCCTACCAAAACCTTGCCATGCAAACCCACTGCATATGTTCATCTCTGTCTTGTACTGGGGAGCCCAGAGCTGGGCACAGCACTCCAGGTGTGTCTCACCAGTGCAACTAGAGAAGAAGAACCACCTCTCTTCAGTCTGCAGGCAACACTTTCTAATGCAGACCAGGGTGCTGCTCAACTGTTTTTTTGCTGTGAGGGCATATCACTGCCTTATGCTCAACTTGTCTACCATGACCCTCAGGTCATTTTCTGCAAGGCTGCTTTCTAGCCAGCTGACCCCCAGCCTGCACTGGTATATAGCGGTTTTCCACCTCAGGTGCAGGACTTGGAATTTCTCTTCTTTAAACTTCATGAGATTCCTGTTGGCCCATTTCTCCAGCCTGTTGAGCTAATCATGTGAATGGCAGCACAGTCCTCTGACACATCGGCCACTCCTCCCAGTTTTGTATTACTAGAAAACTTGATGAGAGTGGACTTTCTCCTACCATCTAGCTCATTAACAAAGATGTTAATGAATATAAGACCCAGTACTGACATCTTGGGTACAGCACCACTAACTGTCTTCGAGTTACTAGTGGTAACTAGTAACTTCCAGCAGCTGGACTTGATGCTACTGGTCACAACCAGTTCATTCCAGTTTTCAGTCAATCTCACTGTCTGTCCACTTATCTAGCAGGTTTTCTATGAGGATTTTATGGGACACTGCAACCTTCTAAAGATGAGATAGATAACATCAGCTACTCTTCCATCATTCACTAAGCCAGTCATCTCATCACAGAGAGCAGTCTGGTTCATTAAACATAATTTCCTCTTCATAAATCCATGCTGACTCCTCCCAATCACCTTCTTGTCCTTCATATGCTTGGGAATGGTTTCCAAATTATTTGTTCCACCACTTTCAAAGGGATAGAGGTGAGGGTGACAAGACTATAGTTCTCCGGAACCTCATTTTTAACCTTCTTGAAAATAGAAGTGACATTTCCTTTCTTCTGATCCTCAGGAACCTCCCCAGACCACCATGACCTTTCAAAGTTAACTGAGAGTGGCCTTGCAGTTACATCAGCCAGCTCCATCAGCCTCATGCATCCTAAGATCAGTTCTTCCTCGTTTTGTAAATGTGAGGTCAAGCAGAGTATCTGCCTTTGTCAGCTCCTTGCTCACCTGTGTCATGTTGTCATCCATGTACTCCAGAAATCTCCTGGATTGCTTGTGCCTTGCTGTGTTGTCCCTCCAGAGGTAGCAGGGTGGTAAAAAACACCCCTGCTAACCAGGGCCAGCAAGTACAAGGCTTCTTCAAGTTAATTGAAGGCCTCATCAACTTAATTTTCTTGATCAGACAGTCTGTAAGAGACATCACAACATCATCCCTACTGGTCTGCTTGGTAATCCTGACCCATAAATTCTCAGCTGGTTCATCATCTGTCCCAAGGCAGAGCTTCAAGCATTCCAGCTGCACTTGCATATAAAGTTAAGATGCTCATTAGTTGTTTAATTTCAAATCCCTCTGACAAATCAATTCTGCCTTTTCTTTTTCCCTTTAGTGATACCTTTGATAGGAATTATATCGAAGTCAGTATATGTTCATGTATAGCAGAAATAAGTTTTCTTTTTTTATCTATCTATCACACTGCATTGAGAGTATGGAAGAGAAATGGTATGAGAGAGTTAAATGGTTTCTCTTATGGCAAAAAAAGTTATGCAAGAATAAATTCACACTGGGAGTTTACCTCCTAGAGTGTCTGACTGTTTATAGCATTGTAGAACAGAAGGATAACTCACACAAATTTACTCCATTTTAACTGCATGTACACCTACAGTTATGATAATTTCCTATTGTGCTTTTAAAAACCTACTAAACTTTTTCTCCTTCACAAAGTTTAGAGGGAAAAATGTGAAGTCTGGGTGAAATTTAACAGATTAAAGCTCCAGATAGATCTGCATTATTCTAAGCGTGAAAGACATCTTTGATTAATGGTTTGCTGTATCTCAGCTAGCATTACAAATCTTGAGTAAATATGCCACTAGGACATTAATGTGTGGGATGAGTGTGTATAGAATAGGCTGCATATTCAGGAAACACCGCAGAATTTCCATGGGCCATGGAGCAGAAATCTAATGATCTTCTTCCTTTCATCAGGCACACTTTGTAAATGAAGTAGGCACAGAAATACATGCAGTACTTCAAAATAATTTACCTCTACTGCAGGACCCTTAATGCATTGACAGCAGTGCTGTTTCTTGTAATGGCTTAAAAAGTACCCTTTTTCTTTTCAAAGTCTTTTTATGCCTTTTCTTTGGCATGTGATATTTTAGTTATTGGGTAAATCCACCATGGTCTCACAGCACAGTCCTTAGAGTATCACAAAGGATATGCACAATAGCACAACTCAAGCCACAGCAAAGTTCTTATATAAAGATTGTTTAACCTAAATTACTTCAGTGTTCATATTTCTTTATCTGCTTTACACTTGGGGTATTATAGCTTTCATTTTCAACCACATCTTGAGTTAGAATTAGATTTGAGAATCAGAGTCAGAGATATTTTATATTTAAATTAAACCATTGAACTGTAATTGTTGAAAAAATCAACCACAGAAAGGAAAACATAAAAGAGAAACCAGAATTGACTATGCAGGCAATGCAAGGCAAAAGATGATTGGAAAGGACTTCAGAAAATGAAGTAACAGATGATACAAGCCTTAAGGAATATATACAAGGAATTTAGCATCACATTGTGCATATGATATAGGAATTGTCAGTTGTAGGTGCCACTTCACACAGAGAGTGTGAAAATCCAGTTCTAAGATATAGTGAGTAAATAAGCATTCAACTACAGGGTTTGGATGAAAGTCAGAAAACAACACGAAACCTAGTCCAGAAGTTTAAAAAAAAAGTCTCTGATCTGGGCTGTCTCCATCTATGGATATACAACACTAAATATATGTTAACTTCATTTGGATATGTAGAATCAGAAATCAATTTTTGACTAACTAGTCCTAGTACACATAATTTAACACATAACCCACATCTACATCTTCTTAGCAGTCAATAATTTGGCCTTCACATAGCATTATAAAATTTTAGGTAATAAATTTAGGAAATAAAATCAGGCCTTCAGTGATACTTCCCATGTTACGTTTTATCACTATGGAGCGCAGGGTGAGATGCAGAATTCCAGCCCACTGAGCTTCATGTTTCTGCAGGAATTCTTCAGCTTCACTTATATGATAGTGACGAAGGCCATCTCTCACATTATTCTGTGCTTTTTTCTCAGAATTGTTGACCAGAAAGCCTAGAGATGTCCCATCACACAGGCAAATCTGACCTACTAGGGCTTCACTCATACTACCATACATATTTATTTTTCAGAGTTATGGCTGTAAAATGCCACCCTGCAAGAGCCCTTTCATGAACTGTTTTCATTGCTTCTTTGGGTGACTTAAACTTTCCCCTCAGAAGAAAACTTGATCCCTTGCAAAGTGAACCACCAGAAAATTTATATGCAAACCAAAACTGGGGTTGGAGATAGCTGGGTAACAAACTTTTCTGAGAGGACACAGATCTCCAGCTGTCTCTATTTGATTAATAAAGCCCACTTAGTTTTGCTGCCTCATGTGTTCTGGCTGTAATTGCTCTGCAGAATTCTTTTTCAGTCTGTCTTGTAACATAATCGTACTGTGCCAGCACATTCTTTAGGCTTGCTACAAAGCAAGAGTCACCTGCCTAAAAGGATCCCAAGTCACACACCTAAAAGAAACCCAGATGAAAGTGAACATGGGAATCTGACAGTTTTTTCTCTATCCCAGAAGAAATAATGCTGAGACATAGATTTTTTCTTTTCCTCTATACTCTCTAGCTTTGTGCAGTATTGAAGTCAACTGTATTATTTCTCATGTGCAGTCTTTACTGTGGGTAGGACAGGTCTCTCTGTTCTCTGAGGCTCATACATTTCAGACCAGCCTCTGATAATACAGTACGTCAAGGTTTGCACGTGCAGTCCAAGGTGCTGTACCTATGGCACATCATAACTAGATTATGCATTAGAAAATATGTTTCTTGGCACTGGCAAAATATTCTGTTCGATATTCCGTTTAAGTACAGCTGATTTTAACTTTCATACCATAAATAAAATGCACTTAAAATGGTCAGCTTATCCCAAAACAAGCAATCAGCTAAAGCTTAGGACATATCTCATGCATTTAAAGAAACATACTGAATCTGTTGCCAATGTGCCTTACCTTTTCATACCTGTTTGAGCACTGGGAGTATGTACTCACTGCAATACTGCCCGATTCCACTGAAAGCGTAATATTACTATAGCCACAAAGAGCTGACAGCAGATGTGTTTAATCTGAGCTCAAAGCACTTTAGGAAAAGAGATAACACCAGTCACCAAATCTGGGGGAAAAGGGAAACAGGAATCTTTCTGTAGTCTTGAAGTCTAGACTTGATGAAAGTGAAATGAGCCACAGAGTTTCCAGCGACCGTCCCCAGAACAAGTAAAGCTGTTCTGCTGAAGTCTAACATTTGACTCACTGGCAGTTTTCCAAAGTCAAAGTAAGGCAAAATAATTCCCCCACTTAAATTCAATAGATACTTCAAAATCAATGACCATAAAGCTCTGAAATGAAAATAATGCTATTCCGTTCTCAGTGATACACTTTGTTCTGAGAAACTGATTGGATCACTCACTGTGACAGATTTGTTTTCTCACAGGACACAATGGAGCAAAAGCTTTAATTTCCTTGATCCCTAAACCAAATATTTTCCTGCATAGGCATTAGAAAAAATTCAGCTTTTGTAAAAATACAACCAAGACCTTAATGAAGAAAATTTCACTGAGTTTATATTCTTATAAAAACAATTTCAGAAGTCTAATTTGTGTGTGTCTCCTATCATATGTCAGACTTGCTAAGGAATACCATTTCTGGCATACCAGGAACCAGGAATGTAATTCATTACTTTAATATTCAGATAAATCTTAGCAAGGTTTTATTGTTTTGATCACACTCAAAGTAGTTAAAATTTGTGTAGAAAATTACCGGACTATATTTTAAAGGTAGGTTACATTTTTTTGAATATTTAAAATTATACCCAGAGTATGTTTTCTGTCATTCTCCCCTCCACTTAACACTATACTAATGTAAGCCCTCTTTTAGCATAAGAAAATAATCCAAGTCACTGAACATATCCTATGGATATGAGCCTGTAACACTGAGGTCTTTCAACTCCTATTGATTCAGGGCCGCATCAAAAAACTGATTCAAATAAATAAGAGTCTTTTAATTGTCTTGGGATCAAACCCTTACATGAGAGCTGAGTGCACTCAGCACCTCACAGAACTAAGATTCTCAAAATAAAAAATTGAGGTTATTAATGGAAAATCAAAATGCTTTCATTGTGAATGCTTTATGTAATATCTTTCCCAAAACAAAGTCACATTATGTGTGTCTGAAATTATTATTTGCAGCTAGTCAAAAGTGAGTATATATGCTATAGGCATATAGGAAAATATTATACTCATTGGAATAATCAATTTATATGACTAATTTTATTAAGTGACATCTAAGGTACTTTCATCATAGAACATTATGAAATCTTGTAGGAGTAAGCTTTTTAGACTTTGTTATAGCTTGCCAGAGAAGAACTAGATGAAAGGAAACAGGGATAGCAGACATATCCTTTGGACTACTCAGAATTGGTATATTTTCATTTCAATCTATTTTTGTACATATATATTCACCCTTTATCTAAACATTTTTAGATAAATATTTTAAAATACTTGGCAATATACAGCATGCATAGCTTTGAAACATATTTTCTATTTTTTCAGTTGTCAGTTTTTATCATCTATTGAACAAGATGGTGGAACTCCAAACAGTCCACATTTATAAAGAAAACAATGTCAAATATGAATACATAACCATCAGAAAATCAGAAGATTCTGTACTGAATTATAGCTCTTCAAAATCAGTTAACACAGCAATGTTTATATTTCTATTCATTCTACGTAAACATAATGAAACATATTTCTTGCTGATTTTGAGTGATTTCCTGGATACTGTGAATTCTTTTCAGTATCATACCTAAAATATCATACAAGGGTTTTTTTGTAATGTGTCATTCCAACACAGCTCCTTTAAATTTAGCAGTTTCAGCACTAAAATGTCTGTTTTGAAGGTGACTTTCTATATAATCTATCCTTCTGTTTAACAGTTATCTCTCGTTTCAGCTTCCCATGCTTTGTCAAAATAATTCATAGAATTAAAGAATCATGAAATTGTTTAGGTTGGAAAAGACCTTTAAGATCATAAAGTCCAACCATTAATCTAACAATGCTAAGTCCACCACTAAGCCATGTCCCTAAGCGCCACATCTACACATCTTTTAAATACCTCCAGAGATGGTGTGTCAAACACTTCCCAGGGCAGCCTGTTCCAATGCTTGACAATCCTTTCAGTGAAGAATTTTTTCCTAATATCTAATATAAACCTCCCATGGCATAACCTAAGGCCATTTCCTCTTGTCCTGTCACTATTTATCTGGGAGAAAAGACCTTCCCCCACCTGCCTACAACCTCCTTTGAGGTAGTTGTAGAGAGCAACAATGTCTCCCCTAAGCCTCCTCCTCTCCAGGCTGAACAATCCCAGTTCCCTCAGCCCCTGCTCATAAGACTTCTCTAGACCCTTCACCAGCCTCGTTGCCCTTCTCAGGACACGCTCCAGCACCAGAATGTCTTTCTTGTAGTATTTGAGGTGCAGCCTCACCAGTGCTGACTACAGGGGGACAACCACTTCCTTTGTCCTGCTGGCCACGCTGTTTCTGATACAGGCCAGGATGCTGTTGGCCCCCTTGGCCACCTGGGCACACTGCTGGCTCATGCTCAGCCGGCCGTCAGCCAGCACCCCCAGGTCCTTTTCCTCCAGGCAGTTTTCCAGCTGCTCTGCCCCAAGCCTGTAGCTATGTGGGGTGTTGTGACCACATGTGGAGTGTTATGTGGGGTTGTTGTGACCACACATTATTTTCTGCAGGACCTGGCATGTAGCCTTGTTGAACCTCATACAATTGGTCTCAGCCCATCGGTCCAGCCTGTCCATATCCCTCTGTTGAGCCTTCCTACCCTCCAGCAGAGCAACACTCCCACTTAACTTGGTGTCGTCTGCAATTCATTCCTGTTCTGATGATTATCTTACTAAAATACTAAAAATTTGCTTTGTTTTTCAGCTATGTTAAGTGTTATTTTGAGTTTTAATATCTCACATACTGATGGTTGTTTGTTTGGGGTTTTTTTTGTAAAATAGAAATATATTTTTTTCACCTAGCTATTGGACTGAAGAATTTGTTTTCTGTAGTATGACTTACTTCACAACCATCCTTCACTCACCACCCCCTGACCTTCCAGCTCAAGACTATCTATAGTTGACAAAGATAAGCATCACTCTCACAAATATTATTCCTGATTCCCACAATATGGAAGGCCAGAAGGAACAAATGGAAGGAAGAAAAGAAAGAAAGCAAGCAGGAAACCCAAATAAACCAGAAAACCCCAGGGTCAGCTGAGACCAGAGAGGTCAAACCTCAGCTTTCCTAACTCCTATATCAGATGACTCATATGGTCTTATATTATTTAGTCTAAAATAAATATTTTATAATAAAATTATAGTACTTTAAAATCTCAAACATACAGGGTATCCATGAAAACATCTTTTTTGAAATAACTCATTGCCCTTTGGTTGAGATCAAGATGCCCAGCTTTTTTGACAATCTGGTCCCAGTTACAAAAGCAGACCTTTGCAAAATTTGATCATGAAAGACTGAGTTCTGAAGTCTTATTAGCCTCATAGGAAATTATGTTAACACTAACATCTTAAGGCTGCGAATAACATTTGAATAAAAGATGAGGGGATTATTTTGAGAAACTAACAACCAGGTTTATTTCTGATGTGGTGGCTTAGAAAGAACGTGGCTTTCTTTGCAAATGTGCTAAATATGTTAATACATTGTGATTTTTTAAAATTTGATTTCAATTTTACCAAGGCTTTTATGGTTTTAGAAATCCTGTCAAATTGCCATCAATACCCAGAAACACCCAGATGATTTAGAGAAGCACAGACACATGGCTGAAAGACTCCAAAGGGAACGTGGCCTTAGCTATTGTTTCCCACTGAGGTAATTGTGTTTCCTGCAATATCCTATGTCTCAACTTCTCCACCATCTCACCGGCCTCTGTACATACAGCTGCATTAATTTTGAAGCTTAAGGCCCTAAGTCCCATTTTCTGGGTAGCACAGGGTAGAAAGCTTAAGCTAGCTGGTGCATTACCCTAGTCCAGTGAATCCCTGTGCACAGGTGGGAGCTCAGGGCTTCTAAACGACATACCCAGGACATTACAGATCCATGCCTCTGCTATTTAGCTCTATTGACATGGCTATGTTGCTTTCAGTTCTGGAGCTTACATGTCCAGTCCAAGCTTGGTGTTCCACAAACTGAATTCTAACATTAATGGTACATACCAGTTTGAACTGTTTGGGAGATGGTGCTGAAATAATAAATTACACTAAATAATATTTTTTTCAAAAATATTGAAATAATGGCCTAACTATGCTACCCATTTAAATACATGAAGCATCTATACTTTAGGTGCCTGCATAGTAGATATCAATCTACATTCAGTGTAAAGTCTAGTCACATCTAGATTCTTTTGTAAATGTGCACACCCACTAACATTTCCATTTGAACTGCTATTGGCAAGGTGACCTTGGTCAGTTATATAGCACAGCAATGTGCCACTGCATCAGCTTACTGAATTTTGTCTAGTCTGAAATATGGTAGCTTTCCTCCATCCCAAGCCATTAAGCTTTCTTCTTCTCTTCTTTATTTCTATGTCTCATCACAATAAATATCCAGGGAAATGAAATGAATGTACAATTGTAGGTAACGAGCTGGGACTGTTGTTTCTTTAATCTAAGCTTTGATGTTAAAAATCACTGTAGCAAATTCTATCAGTTTTCACTATTAACCTTCACAAACTATTGTGTTGCTTGGCCATTCAGAGACAATTTCAGTATTAAATAAAGGTGCAATAAACACTAAAGGAACTAAATGACCTTGCTGTGGTTATAAACCAAAACACACAGAGACAGAGTGACTATTGCAGCTCTTTAAGAAACAAAGGAGTGTTGAAATGTATTGCCTCATGTACTTTTATATAGTCCTGAATGTTTATAATGAATAGGTAGTCATACACCTGATGGAGATTAGTTGGAAAAAGAATTCAATGTGAATGTAATACAGGAGTTTAATGGAGGACTTACCAGACACTTTAATCAGGAAAGGAAGCATCTCTTTGGCTTCCAAGCACAGAAGCGCTCACCTAATTATTCTGATTCTCCTAAATATGCTGACTCAGAGTACCTCTGTTGAGACATTCAAACAATTCAAATATAAAACTTAATGTAGTTAATTAAATTTGCCTACACACAAGTATTTTTATAGAAGTAGATAGATTTACTTCAACATCACTGGCAAATAGTAAGACAGCCTTTTTGTATTATCATTTTAAGGGAGAAATACTCTATTAAAATATGTCAAATACAGCAGATAACAACTTCTCACTGAAAAATTAAACATGAACTTTGGAGACACATAGTTCTAAGTAACCTGTAGCAATAGGAGAGCCATTAAAAGTTTTAATAAATTGTTTCAATAACCACCTAATCAGCTGAAAACAAAAGAATGAACTGTACTGCTTTTTTCTAGTGTATGTGGATGTCCTATCTTTTTACATACATAATTTTAAAAATAAAATATTAATAGTTTATATAAAATATTGTTGAATTGGTGAATAAGATACTAATACCTTTCTTAATTTCTAACTAATATCCTATCTGTATTTTAATGCATGACAGCTATTAATTTCATGGCCACACGTATTGTCTAAATTCCCTAAGCTGACATGTCTACTCTAGAAATCATGAATGCCAAATCCATATTACATCTTTCAAAAGGTGCAGCAACCCATCACTGCAGCAGGCAGCTTGCCATAAATATTAGCAAAAGCTAGAGTGAAATTCCAGTAAATGAAGATTAAAGGAAACCACTTTGAAATTGGCTGAGCTGAGCAAAGTAAGGAATTCATGTACCTCCTAATGTTGTAAATCAACTTACGCTGTACAGTCTCTGGCTATTTAATTAACAGCTTCATATTCTGCTAGCAAAAGAAGGGTCACAAGGACAAGATACAGAACGTGCAGTAATTTCACCAAGGTCTGCATTACCTTTAAGGCCCAAATACTGTTTTTTCAATGAATATAACTCCTGAGTTATAATCAGATTTTTTATCCTCATCCTTCTTTACTATTTATTTCATTTCCTTTACCTCTTCATCTATATGTTCATGTCCACTTCTCATATTCCTTCATAGTCTCAGTCCTATGGTAGCTGATTATGTCCGCAGTTCTTCGTTTGATGTACAAAACTGAGTACAAAGTGTAATGAGGCCCGATGGCGTTCAAAAGCATCATTTCTAAGCTGTAAAGGCCATCAGTTCTGTAGTTAAATGAGTATTTCCAAATGCAACACATAAATGTAGATGTTTATTCCCAAGAGCTTTATGTACAAACAAGGATATTTTTGCATACTAGCAATTGTGCATCAAATCTACATGGGAATTTCAGAGACTATTCTATAGCAGCCTTTCAATACTTAAAAGAGGCCTATAAGAAAGATGGAGGCAGACATTTTAGTAAGGCCTGTAGCGATAGGACAAAGGTTAATGGTTTTAAACTAAAAAAAATTACAGATATAGATTAGATATTAGGAAGAAATTCTTTACTGTGAGGGTGGTGAGCCCCTGGCACAGGTTTCCCAGAGCAGCTGTGGATGCCCCATCCCTGGAAGTGCTCCAGGCCAGGCTGGATGGGGCTTTGAGCAACCTGGTCTGGTGGAAGGTGTCCCTGCCCATGGCAGAGGAGTTGGGACTAGATGATCCTTAAGGTCCCTTCCAACCCAAACCATTCTGTGATTCTCAACCCCAGCAACAAGTTGTAGTTCTTAATTCTCTCTAGAAAGCTGTATTCCTAATAAAAAGTTCAAGATGTTCAACATTTCAGTGCCTTGTCGTTTCACTAAGTCTGGTACGTAAAGCAAACCTTTGCAGGTATATGACTTGGGAGAATTAGAACAGTGAATGTTGATCTTAAGTAAAAAAAAGGCTGACAAGCAAAGCGATAATCTAGGGATTATTTGTAGGAAATAGTACAATGTGGTAATTCATAGATGGTAGTTTTAGGAAGTGAGGGTTTATAAATCTGAACCCCTCTAACCAGCTGAAAGAATTGGCTCTGCACAAGCCTTCTAATAACTAAGATATAAAAGGAAGTACATTTTCTTCCAGACATTTTCTGGGAAAAAGGTACAGAAAAACCCCCAACCCTATCCCCTATCTGGAAATTAAATGGATTTTCTTCCTAGTTTAAAATGAAAGACTTCTTTTTTGCTATTGCCATTTTAGTAGGATCTTACTCTGAACTGAGAAACTAGGTATTAATTTAAAACAAATAAATAGTACTGGAAATGGCTGCATACTTGATAACAGTTTGGTTTCCAGGAAATCCATTCTTGTTAGTGCTTTAGCATGCTGTGATTGCTGACTGCCCCATAGAGATGTACAGACTGATGTGGAAAACTGAACTCTCTTTAATTCTTTATCCTGAATTTTTATCTAAAATTAAAAGACTCTGGACTTCTTTAACTGTTTCAGAAGGGCTTTTTACATATTTAAAATAGATGCAAAGCTTATGCAAATAGATACAAAATTATGGCTTACTACTAACAAGCAGTCAGAAGCACACCATCAAGTACCCATAATTTAAGGATACTGGCCAAATTAATGCATGTGCCTAAGCCCAACTGAATTAATCAGTTGCTCCTACAAATTAATATTTTGTTTCAGGCGTATTCATGTTTCTTTTTATTATTATTTTTTTACTAATTTTAAGTATACAAGAAAATAAGCTTCCTGGCAGGACCGTTAGCAAAATGTTAATCTCAAATAAATTTTACGGAATTTTCACAGAAATCTAATCTTATATCAGAAGTCTGAACATTCAGTTTACTGAATCACATGGCTATCCAGTTAGCTGACAGAAAGGAGAAACAAATGATCCATGTAGACTGCTGTGCGTAATCAATTCCACTTACTTTTAAATAGTTGCTTATAACAAATTTCTCAGGATCATTCTACAGCTTTAGAACTATTTATAGAACTCCTTCCTTACCAAATCTTTTCTTGCAGTATTTCCAGAATATGTATGTAAAATAATCTATGAAAAATTCTGGCAACGGGAGAATTAATAAAAGAGAGGAAAAAATAATTTTCTGTTTTGAAAGGAGTAATTTCTATACCAGTTACTTAGTCTTTAAGTTAGAGATTAATTGGTTATCTGATTTTTATTGTTACTACTATTGGCAAGTAAGACAGCTTGCTTAAGAGTGTACTGAATACTGATCAGGTGTCAGTGAAGCAATCCAGCAATCCAGGCATTTCTGGATGCTCCTAAAGGCTTGCGGAAAATGAGATCCAAGTGTACTAAAGTCTTCATACTGTCTGCTCCTAGATTCAGTATATATTCCCACTATGACTGTTGTAGTCAGGGTCCACAGTGAAATCCAGTGTAGCTGGGAGTAACTTCCTGAAAAGAAAGCCATCAGATGAAGAGTATCTACGTAGGAATATCTGCTGATTCCCTTTCTAAATCAGTGATAAATTACTTAATATGACTTAACTTCAGCCCATAGTGAAAATAAGTCTATACTCCTTGACCACCCATGGTAGATATGAGGGAATATCATTGTCCCATTAGCTTTAGTTATGTATTGAAAGAAATATCCATTTCAGCAGGGGAAAGGAATAGATCAAGGCTTTGATTCATGACACATGTTGAAGGAATATAGGCCCCTTCTTCCCTGTAGAGTATGTATGGTCATCTTTTCCCACCCTTCAGAAAGTCATTTTCTCCAACAGTGTGTTAGAACATGACTAATACTTAATAAAAACAGATATAATGCCAGAAAGCCAAAAGGCTTTTGTTCACTGACTTGTTTTTTTAATACAAAATCTACTATGCTGCAAGAGTTGGAAGACAAGGAATAATTAATTATCTGTAGAAACTGCCAGAAATATGACTTGAGTGTTTACCATTGTATTTTATCATATAGTGGTGTCTAGATTATCTAAAATGTCCCTCAGGTTTACACACATTCTACAATACAAAAACCTGCAATAAATGTAAACAAGTTATCCCCCCACCCTCATTTTTCTCTAGTAAGGCTATCATAACAAATCAATTTGATAATTGCTAGGCATTTTTCTATGTGCTATTGAAAATTGGTTTACATCTGAAGACACTAATTCATGAAAAACAGAATTTTGAAAGAATATCAGAAAGTTCAGTGGAGATTTTCTGTTTTAGATAAGATCTTAGCTAGTAGTTTCATGATTCAGTGCATTTATATAGACACTATAAGACCCCAGCTCATGTCAGTACTTGCTTCAGGACAAGTGACCCTTGTGAAATGTTAGAGAAATAAGTTTTCAGAAAAGTCCCTGTTATAGTTTTGTATAAGAGCACCAAGAGTTGAGTGACTGGCCTGATGAACCTTCTGAATGAGTTCCCAACACTCTGTCCATGCTATTTATAGACCTTATTTCCATCTCTCCTTTGTTCATTATCTTTTGACCCACAACCCAAAGGTGTGTGGTGTCTGAAACAGCTGAGTATACTAACACTGGAGAAAATACATGGTGTCAGGACAAACTGCAGCAGCGCTGGTGATGGAAATGCTGCAGACAAGGCATCGTCTTTAGGTCTTGCTGAGGAATGAAACTATTACAGTCCTCCTCAGAACAAAGTTTCAATATGCAGGCAACCTACAGGCACAGACAGCTGGTGAAAGGTTGTATTACCTCCAGTGAAGGCTTCTTCAGACTCTTCAGAAGAATCTGTACAGATCTGAAGAACAAATGGTTGTACCTGTGTCAGCTGACTACACCTCCCTGACCCTCAATGCAAATGTCATGGTACCTGTGTAAATATGACTAAATTCTCTTCTCCCCCAAAACTGGATGGCTGCATTCAAACTGCCTAGTGGTGAGTTCACCTGTGGTGTGCTCTCCTCAGGTTGTGCATTCGTGTGGCTGGCAGAAGTGGAGATTGGAATGCGATAACAGCTTAGCAGATCATGTGTTACTGAAATCTCGGAATGAAGAACTTATCGACACCAATGTGATGTAGATAAGCAGACGCTTCTTTATTAACGACCGGGTGCGTGAGTGAGTCCTCTCACGATCAACGCACACCAAGTCTCAAAATTAAACACCATATATAGAACTTATCCATACATATTCATTAAGTATTCATGCATAATCATAATATTTCCCATAAACCATTAACATATTCTCCTCCTATATCCGATTCTGTGCAGTAGAGCTTAGAAAGGTCTAGAAATGGGTCTGGGGTACGATTTGGGTAGGTGGTATATGAGTCAGTGGTTGCGATCTCCCCCGGCTGGAATTACCTTCTACTAAAGTTCACGATTTCTTGGCAGGTAACTACAAGCTGTTCCAGTCGACTCTCCCCGGTTTCCATTAATCTCATATTCTGACATTTCAATACACCTTCTACATACAGAAGACTGGTCAAATACAAAGAAACCTTTCAAACCCTAAAGTTATTACCTAAGTTTTAACAATGGTTCTAGCCCATTCTTCTAGCCGTGGTATGGGATGTACAGAAGATCTCATAGCAGCTTTTACTGTGCAACTCTAAGTTTCATTAAAATACATTTCTTATCCTTCTATATTTCTATTCTATAAAATAATTTTATAAAATCAAATAATCAATCAAATAAAGTCAATCAATCTTAACTTATTAGCAAATCTATAACATTTCCCCCCTTTGAAAGTGTTGAAAATCATTATTTCAATACTTTCACTTTATTTATATATCATTTGTTTCAACATATTTTGGTGATGGACCATGTCTTGATAAAATAGTTGGTACTTCTCTCATAATCATACAATTGACTGCAATTCTATTGGTAAACTGTTTCTTCAAACATGCATATACTAGCATGATCATCAAAAAGACAATTAGTAACAGAAACAAAGTTTTAATTATAGATTGTATCCCAGAGCTCAGATTCCATCCTAGTTTGTTAAAAATTTTCCCAAGCCAATCTTCTGACATATCCTTTTGAATTGTTTCAGTTTCTTTTTCAATTTTTCCTGATAGGTCTAGATCATGTTCCACATCTTGAGTGACATTTGGAATGTGGGTACAACAGTGGTCCAGTTTATCCTTGAGATATCCACATACTCCATGTTCTTAAAGTAGGAGCATATCTAATGCCATCCTATTTTGTAAAGTCATTCTGGAGGTCGCCTGTAATTGTATATTCAACACATGGGCTGTGACCCTGTCCTGCTCTCTTTGACAGTACAGATGCAGCCTCTTTGTCAGCTTTTTTTTTTTTTTTTTTCCAAACAGCTCCCTGAAAAACACATTTCTCTTCTTCGTTTAGTATTTCATGAGTGATCCTCTGATTCACATCCTTAGCTAAATAAGTCTCGTAATTTAGTCAATATTTGAAAACAGCAGTCTCCCAGCAGGCAGGTCATGCCATTATTGCTTAATGAACTTTTACCTCTTTACTTAGAGGCACCGCTGTGTTACCTTCCTTTCATTTCCTTAACACCTCTCTTACTGAATCAAACAAATACATCAAAGACCCATCTCAGTGGTCCAATGTGTTCATGTCGTACCTGTGCTCGTAACTAATTATCTGAGCTACCCATCTTTCACAGTTGTTGTCATTGTTTCTAACATTAGAAGTAAGGCACTTTTGTTATAATTGACACACCCTTTATATCAAATGTCTTCCTTTTGTAGCATTTGAGAGTACCCAGAGGATAACAAATATTAGTTATTTGGTATTTAAGTGACAGATATGATATATTTTTATTCCCATGATATCTGATAATAAAAAGGCAGCCATGACAGGTAGATCAAACCGAAGCCAATATCTCTGGTGCATTTTGTCCCACAGAAAAAAGCCGTGCGTGGCTGACCTGATTTTTTTCCTTGTCTTTCATAGCTTCCCTTTTTGGGAGGAGGAGAGGAAGCTTTTGTTTAGCATTCTTTATTTAATGAGGTTTATATTTTCAATAAAGACATTTGTCAGAAATATTTGCCTAAGCAGAAGTTTCCAGATCATAAAGTATTTAGAAAAGATATGTTATATCATAGCTGTGCATATGCTTCAAATTAAGACATGATTCTTACCAATGTACATCTGTTACCAGATTAGTGTAGATCATTTTTTCTTATTGGAATGGACCCCAGAATAGCAGTGGTCGGGATATAAATATGTTCTGACATTGCTATTTATCTAGAAACTTCTCAACTTATGTGAAAAAAATCAAAGTGAACTTCAAATCAGATGTTAATACTGCTGCAGTAAAACTGGCCAAACTGCAGTAATAGTAACTGCAGTTACTATATAATTTTTACTCCCATAAAAAATGAGAAAAGAGTCTGAAAGAGAATAGGTCTGCTAGTCTTTAACAGAGTTCAATCATAAACATGTTAAAAATGCTGAACCTGCAGCTTCGGCAAACAGCAGAATTCAGTTTGACTACAATTTCCAAAAATTATTGATTTAAAAAAATGCAACAATTGGCATAAATTTTGGGAATGGAATGACTTGCAAAGTGTGACAGCAGCAGCAAAGCTAGTACATCTTAGAAAAAAACACCCATGACACTCAGATGTTAGTTCAGTAGCTACTATCTAAAATGTAATCTTTTTCATCTGATGAAATTTCATCTTTTACTTCAGGGTTTCTGAGAATGGAACTAATCAATTCTAGATGTTAGTGCAAGGTTGCAGTTCTCTAAATGAAAAATGAAATTATGTCAAATTATATTACAAAGTCTAAGATGAATCTTGGATTAATCTTAGATTCTTAATACCTAGTATTAACAAATTCACAGTCACTGTTGATTTGTAAAAGATGAGAGAGATTAACATTATATTTGCACACAGATTTGGTGGTACAAATATTTTCACAGAATCACAGGATGGCTGAGATTGGAAGGGACCTCTGGAGGTCATCTGATCCCAATCACCCTGCTCAAGCAGGGCCACATAAAGCCAGTTGCCCAGGACCATGTCCAGACGGCTTTTGAATGTCTCCAAGGATGGAGACTACACAACTTCTCTGCTCAACCTGTGCCAGTGCTCAGTAACCCTCACAGTGAAAAAGTGTTTACTGATGTTCAGAGGGAACCTCCCATACTTCAGTTTGTGCCCATTGCCTCTTATTGTCCATAAGAGAAATTACTTTTGAAGGTATATGATATATATTTCAGGCAGATCATGCCAAAAAAGGCAGAAGGACCTTGACTATATTAGATGACCTATGTTTTGCAGAAAGATTATGCTGGAAAAATGCCACTGACCCCTACTATCAACATGCTAACCTCCACCTTGTTTTAAATGCTATTTCCTTTAGTCATAGAAGTTAATATTATTCTGCCTCTGGGTTATTAAAAAAAATACGAACTTTGTACAAAATATATGTTAAATAATCCAACAATAACCTTTTCTCTGGCCCTTAAATATAATCATCAACAAACACAGAAATTCTTTTTTGTACAAAGACAGTCAGCAGGAGCACTTGCTTCAAAACATACATCACTATGATAACCCCTCTGACAACCACCAAGCTTTGAAAACAATGGGCTTCAAGGCCCATTGCACATCATACCTCCTAATTGCAGAACAGCTAACATTTCAGGCCTTAATTTCCAAAAGAGGTCAGTATAGCCGGCTATTCTGCTTTATGCTCCTTCCTCAGGTGTCCATTTTCTAGCAGAGGTCAGCTTTATTTAAAATGTAGGAAATAAATGGTTTTATTTCACAAATACACTAATCTACCTTTTCCATCCTTAGTTTTCCCTGATAGAAAGAGAAAGGATGGCAAAGTATTAGCCTTTCTTTAAAAAAAAAAAATTACAATTTCTAAAATATTTGACTCTAGTGAAAACATGTTAAATACTGAATTGATAGGCAGATAAACTAGTGCAGCAGTGATGGTATAAATCAATGCAGAGACCTTTTTTCTATATTCCCACCACTGACTATGGCAAATGCCAAAGCTTTCAAAAATGTATTACAGCTGTAAATAACTTGGTTAATGTTACTGGTCATTAATTGTTTATCTGAAATAATATTCATGTAAGTGCATTATCTTATTCTAAGGCTCAATCAGCAAGTAGAATTGAATTCAAAGGACTACTCATTTGCAAAGTGTGTATGTGCCTGAGGATCTGGGGTTTAAATTTGATTACTGTATATAACCAATATGGAGCTGGAAACTGGACTTCTCCACTATGAGGTCTGGTATATGTTACCAAACTATTTAATTAGGACTAATTCAGTCTGAACACAGAAACTCCACTTGTGGAAAGGGGCATCATGAATTTTGCTCTACACCACAGCTGTAAGACATATTAATCACTCAGACCAATGCAACACAGACAAAATAAGGCACAGGCACCTAATCAGCTACTATTGTGCTGCTGCCTTCAAGTATCAGTGGCTTGCACTCCATGCTGAGTTGTAAAGTCGGGTACTGGTGATACAATTTCAGAGTGCTGTCTGTTTGCCTGACAGAACAGGATCATCTTTATGTAAATGTTTTCTGTACATACTCAGAAAAATTAGCATTTTTTTTAATTTATCAATGCAACTTTGAGTGTTCAGAGAGTTCCCAATCATACATTTTATTTTTTTAAATATTTTTTATTTTTTTCATTTGCCTTGTAATGTGCTACAAGTTTAAGATGACAGAAATTGCATATCGTTGACTAATTAACAAGTTTAGAGGTAGGCATATTGTCTATCTCATTTCTGCAAATTGTGTACAGCAGAGAATTCAATGAATTTCCAAAATCCCAAACCACTTCCTCAAGTCCAGTTGTACATAAATCATCTTACAATTATCGCTTCCTTCCTGTATGAGACTGCTTCTCATTTATTTCTTCACAATGCCATGGATCCTGCCTGATATCACATGCCTTAGTTGTGAAGGTGATAATATTTGTTCTATATATGTGTGTTGTTGTATGTAATACTGGTGTAGATATAACATTTATACATTATATGCATAAAATTACAATAACAGCTATATTATATAGATTATATTCACAATATATAGTTTATAGGACATTTAAAATAAGACATACCTAAATTATTACCTATAATATGTTGTTGTTCTACAGCATGTCATATGACTATATAGAATGTATTATATATTTTATATTATGTATCACATATAATACATTTTATATTCTATATTCTATGTGTTATGTGTTATTATAGTATATAAATTATTAAATTGTGCATATATTCATATGTGTATTTTTAGAAAAATCCTTCATAAGGCTAGAAGATGATACATAATGCTAGGAATTGCTCGCTAAGAGGTTAAAAGCTTCCTGAGAAATTTTAGCCAGCTCCACCGGCTACCTCAGCCTCAACTTAAAGCTGATGGGAAGCATTAGAGAGGGTCTTATAATACTTTATGTGACTGAGGGTCATCACGCTGTACAGGATGACTAAGTCTTATTTCTTGCACTTCCAAACTGAGGAGTCTGAAAATGCTGAGGTTTTGTTGATTATCACACATCCTTTGGGAGTATCTCACTTATTGTTATTTCAAGGAGCAGTTAAATAACAGGCAGCAGAGAGACAAAAGCATCAGGACTGGGTACCGAGGAATACCCCAAACTGCTCTGCATTGAAAGTTCTTTGCACTTTATGTTTGTAGCCCCTAAATGTAAATTGCTGTAGCTAACACATAGAAACTATAAAAAGGTATAGACTGATGAAGGGTAGAGGTGGCCAATCAGAAGTTGAGTACAAAAAGCTGTTTTCAAACTGCTTACATGTCCTTTCTTAGCCATCGCAGCTGTAATAGGGCTACATTGGAGGTCACTAGGAAAAGCTCAGACTTCCTACTACCTTTCTGTGGTTTCCTCCTACTGATACCACAGTCACGTGGAGAGAGGAGCTGTACTGCCTAACCTTGAGGCACTACTTGCCAGAGACCCCTCTGACACCGTAGGATTTAGTGCTGCCTTACACAGCCCTCTACCAGAAAGACATCCAGTGGAGCAGCCTCCCTGTTTACCCAACACATGAGGTTACAAGTCCCAGGAGATTCTTGACACTGTCTTTGAAAATGCATTTGAGCTTTCAGATCTTTACTGCTGTGTTGGGTTAGAGAAGTCCTTGGGGCTGGTCTTCAGCCTACATGTACTTGAGTTCATTAGAAAAGGGGATTTCAGACAGCCCATCACTGTTGTTTGGAAGTGCATTAAACATTTGATGAGCCTAGAATAAATGCAACAACCTATGTTCTACTAAAACAGAGAGAGTTAGACCTTTGCTACAAATATTTGGAGAAACAATTACAGAAGTAAAGCATGTAAGGAATCAAACACAAACTGCACGGAAGGGAATTGCCTTAAGGCAAGTAATGGCCTCTTTCTGCCATTACAGGACAGCACAGATTTTATGCCATGTTGACCAACCATATGCAATGGCTTGAATGCCTTTGGGACTCTAAAATAGTGCTAGGTGCCCACATTTAAGTTATGAAGTCTTACCCAATGTGTTGTGGAACTCTTATTCTAGTTGTTAGCTCTGCATTTGTCATCAAGGACTTCAGAAGAACTAAGGTCTTTGCTCCACAGGGCTCCATTTCTCCTAAGGCAGTATTACTGATGTATTTGTTTACTCCTACATGTACTCAGGGCCTTTATGATTTCTGCTGAAGCTTTAAAGCATGTCTGCAGAACTCTCTTATTTCTATACTCAGTCAAGAACCTCTTAGTGTTTTCATGTAGTTTTTAGCTGTTCTCCAGAAAAACTGTCTGCAGCAGTAACTGTCTGAGCAAAAAAGACCGACACCCTTCCTTCTGTTTACTTCTAGCCTCAGGAAATCAGCTGATTTGTGAAAACTAAGTAGTCTGAATACAAAGAACACTGAAATAGGAATGTCACTGTGAGAAGAAATTTCATCTCTACACCTTGTCCTCTCGCTTCTGCTTTTGGAAAAAAAAAGAAAAAAGTAAATAGCTATGGTGTATGGGTGGTGTGGGCAATAGTGATCAGAATTAGGAATGAAATTAATGGAATAGCCTGGGTATAAAGCAAATATATGCAAAGCAAAGGATGAACCCAGAAAAACATTTTTATATATGAGCTCCTCGTATCAAGGAAATCTGTACGTATAGTACTTCTTTCCTAAGTACTACATCACTTACATACATAGAAGGATGCTGGGCACTTCTCTGTGCAGAAGATGCACTGTATCAGTTATACACTGACAGATTGAATGTGACATTGCTTAGAATGAGAAGTGCATTTGACTACATTATAAAGGATTTTAGACTGTTTACCAGTTTCAGTCTGAGTAATTCTATGAATTGTGTGACTTCAGACAGGATACAGAAATGGGACAGATAATTTTATAAAGCTAGATCTTATCATTTCAAAGTCATCAATAATCTCACTCATCACTAACTGACAGTGAGAAAGTGGACCTCTGAAGCTACACTGTCTGATCCACTTTGCAACTTGGAATATCAGAGTGGCTGGGCTCTAGCTGAGTGCTAAGAATCAGAGAACCAGGGGTTAAAGACTATGACACTACCAGAGAGACGAAAGGCGCTGTAGTGTATCAGGCTGCTGGGGCAACACAATTTAGCCAATAAATTGTCTTTCTTATCTAAACAAGTATAATTATCTGTCAGTGTTAATTGTTGTGCTGGGGTTGAGAATAATGGTCACCTATAGTTCTGTCCTGTTCAAATTTTATGTGAATCCTCACCCACATCCACAGAGGGATGCTGTCAGGTTGTGGTTTTAGTTTTGTTAGAAGTCATACATTTAGCAAGGATAAGGTCACTAATAAGTGTTTCAAAAATTATGTTTACTTCCAATTAAAACACTTCTGATCTAGTATTTAAACGTATCCCTGCTTTGTTTGGAACCTAACTATTACAAGGTTATAACACTGCGAGTGGAAAGCCTTGTGCCACCCTCCTGCAGATAACCCAGGAGCGACACTGTATTTGTTTTGTATTTGTATTTGTATTTGTATTGTATTTGTCCTTGATGACAGAAACAGAAGATAAGCAAATCACCACTGATAGTGAGAGATAATTTGGCTTCAAAAATCCCTTCATTTATAACATGTAAGCTGTTGCATCACAGGAAAAAAGATACATATTCTAAAAGAAGTTATTTTTACCTTGCCATTGGCTTTTTAAATAATATTATGGTGGTAGCATAGCAATGCTTGAGCTCACTACTTTGTCAGTGAGAAAATATAGAACCACTGCTTAAAGTACTATGAGTTTCTTTTCTTACAACAAATAGTCCTGCAAGTGACCGATGCAGAGCATGTGGGGCAGGTATGAGACTATATGTGGTATGAGATTCGTGATTGTCTTGGGTTCTTGCTCTGATCTGATCTGCCCTTGCTGCCTTTGTTGGTTCCTGCTGTGGTGAGCAGGGGAGAAGCTTCTGACTGTAAGCTGACAGGTTGCAAAGAGTGAACTCCTTCCATTTCTGTGAGGAAAGGTTGCAACATGGAAGGGGACCTCATAAAAAATAAAAATACAATGTCACTCAGCAGACCAGAGGTAAAGCAGGACCAAAACCTCACTGTTCAGGCATGTAGGTACTAAGTTTATCAGTACTAACTGATAAACATTGTCCATAGTTTGGACATCCACACTTACTTTGTTTAAAAAGTTTAATCAGTCTTGCCCTTCAAAGTTGCTTTAAAGCCTTCACCAGAACAAGCCAATGGGGCACATTCTATTTCTGCCAGGCAAGGATATACCATAAGAAGGTAAGAGCAGTTCCTGTGGTGTTGTGTAGTTTGACAGGCTTTCTGGAAGTCTTCTGTGTAGTAATTGTCACAAATACATGAATAATTTATTTCATTACATTTCAAACAGTTTGAAAAAGAAAAGAAGAATGTGTCCTCTGGTTTAAAAGTTCTAGGAGAAGAGGTGTTTCTTCATTTCATCCATCCCACAGATCCGGTATCTACCCACGGTCTTCTTTTCTTCAAATAAATAGCTTGCCCTGTCTAAACATTGATTAAGAAAAGTAATTTCCCACGAGGACCTGAAAATTTTGACACAGCACAGAACAAGATCTCAGTAGGACTGACTGCTGTATCACCAACACAAAACTGAGTCATTTTGAGGCTTAGGGTAACTTTTAATTACAGTAGTTTCTTATTCGTGTGACTGACTTGCGTGACTAGCTGCCCAAAGGACTAATTAACTAAACTGTTTGAAAATCAAACAATGCATGATTATTTTTTAAAATTCCAGTCATTCACTACAGTGCCACACAGGAATGGGAAGCTTTTGAATTCTGTCTTCTTAGGTCACAACAGTCAAAGAGGGTCATTATGAGCTCTGTTCCTGTTAAACTACCTGATTTGGGACTTCTAGAAATTGGAATATCATCTTAATTGAAACAACATAAACATCACAGCTATTTTATCTACCATCTGATTTTCAAACAATAGAAAAAGGAATCTTTACAGTATATCCAAAAAAGACCACAGATTTTTTTTCTGTCTGTCAAATCTGATGGGAATTGCCTACCAAGCATCTATTTTAGAAGACAGTAATGTTTGTGGGATGAAATAACTTGGGTTCAACTATCAAGTCTGCCTTGCATTTCCTATTCGTTCAAGCAAACCTCTGATTTATAAAACTGTAGAATAATTTAGGTAGGAAGGGACCTCTGCAAGTCCCTACTCCCACATCCCTGTTCAAAGAAAGATAACTTCAGCTAGGTGAGGTCACTAAGGGCCATGCCCAGCTGAGGGCTGAAAATCTCCAGGATAGAGATTTCATCACCTCCTGCTTTAATGGTATATTATTTTTTATCTTGTACCTAACTGGAATTTCCCTTGTAGTAGCCTGTGTCCACCACCTCTTGCTGTTTCACAGTACACCTCAGAGAGACATCTGGGTCCATCTTCCCTAAAACTTCTTTTAGTGGGCAACTGTGATTCAACATCAACATCCTCCAAGCCCTCTCTTCTGGCTAGCCCACCCCAGCTCCCTCACAGGTCACAGGCTTCAGGCCCTTCACCACCTTAGTGACCCTCCACTGGCATCTCAGCAGTTTGTTGATGTCACTTCTGTTACAGATAGCGAGTATTATTGGGCACTATATCCTGGATACTGGGCTGCATTCCAGCCCTGACAGGGGCTGAGCGGAAGGCTCCTTCACAGTCTCCATCCCTGGAGGTTTACAAGCCCAGACTGGGTAAGACCCTGAGCGCCCTGGTCTGACCTCACAGCTGACCTCCTTCTCCCATCCTGATTTATCCTATGTCTCTATGAGTAGTGATGTCCCTTGACCTGTTGACTGCACTCCTGCTGGTGCAGACCAGTAAGCAATTAGCCTTGGCCACCCCAAGGGCACATGCCTGACTCATGCCTCTGCTGCTCTTGGGAAGCTGAGGTAACAAAAGGTATAATATGCCCCTGTCTTGCTTGGGGTACATTCATTATGCTTAGTTAGCAACAGAGACCCACTTAAATCTATGAACAGACACAGGGTTAGCTAAGGGTTGAAAATGCAGAAATGACTAGGCAGTGCAGGTTAAATATGACATATGTAACAATGAGGTTATTTATTTCTCATTAAAAAAGCAGTTTCAATTTTATTTTCCTGTCAACATCTATTAAACTGAAGATGATTCCACAGTGTATGAGTGACAGTTTATTTGTTTACACAGCACTGCTTTCACTCCACTTCCATCTTTTTTTTTTTCCTAAATGAAAAATAAATGACGATCTTTTTGGCAAGTTTCTGACCTTTATATGACCCTGTATTTACTTGCCAAACACATGCTAAGGCAGAGTGGAATTGCTTTTATTTCTGACACAGAAATACACGCTTTGTGGCCAAGTACTTTGTTAAGAAATAATACCTGGTCCATTTTTCATTTTTGTAAGAACAAAGAATCTGTTCACTTTCCAGAAATGAAGAATGGACCAGGCATTATTTATAACATATGTGAAAACTCTGGCCCGGAGAGCACCTCTAGCAGCTTTGGAGCAAGGATAGCACTGGCTGTATTTTCTCAACTCCTCTGTGTACACATGTAGGAATTCCTAAATATGTTGACACCTTGTTGCATATCAGTAATAAAGTGCAGGAGAATAACGCAGAGCAATTAACAACGTTATGCAGTCATGCACTATTACAAGGCCACTAAAAGATTCAGTAAGTGATTAATCATCTGAATGGTTTATTTTCCTTGGGGGTCCAATGAACAATTAATGTTGATTAATGAACCAATTAATTTTTTGGTAAAAATGTAAGTTCAAATGAACAAATCTGTTGTCTGTCTGTCACCAGATTATCCCTATGAAATTAATAAAAAATACAAGCTAAGAACGGGAAAAAAGAGATAAAGATCAGTGTAAGAGTCATTGGGTCACAGAGGGAAGCTTTAGCACCTCTTTTGATCTAAAATCTCTGACTATGACAAAATGGTATCTTTATAGTTCAAATTTCCAAGCAGAATTCAGACAGACAGGAATTGCTGACAGCAATGGGCCCACGATGGCCATTAAAATCCAAACGCACTCCCTTGCTCTCGGGTTTGAAGGATTTCTGCTCTTACAGCTCTTACATCCTAGAAAAGTGTGAAATGTCTCCAAAAACTGAAAGACTGTTACAGAAACTGCTCTGAAATCTACAGAAGAGATGGATACTGAGATATCTTCTATCTGATCACCTCAAAGCTTCCTGTAGGATACTGGAGTGATAACATTAAACTCAGTACTCTGCTTCAACACACTTGACTTTATTATTTTTTGTTTACAGAACCACAATGCTTACAAGGCCAAATCACTGATATTTTATATAGTGGAGGGGTATGAAGAGAGTTGTCCTTTCTATCAAATCTGTTTAGGATTTAATTAAATCCATTTTCAATTAACTCTCCCACAATAAGGGACTCAATTCCAGTGTGCAATGTGAAATAACTTTCAGCCTAGAGATGGCACTAGGAACCAGAGAACATCCTTGGGTAGATGCCAAGTGTCTACCTCTGGACTCTTAGGACATGATTGCTTCTTAGGGGAATGGCAGGTTTTGACTGGAACTCTTGGAGAAAAAAGCAGAGAGATCAAATAATTTTTCCATAGCCCTCTTCTACAATATCACTTAGATCAAGGCAAATAATAAATATGCCTTTCATTTAGGGAATACAGTTCATATTCTTTTAGGAAGTTTGGGACAACTGTTACTTAAGTCTTAGAAAATACTTACTATGATTACTGCAAAGTATGTATCAGAACTGTGCAAAGGTGGTAATCATACTAACACTTCTTGCCCTCTGGACAAGAACATAAGGCAAGAGCTCTTTTAATCACAGATATTTTGTAAACACCTTATAGAATGGTAATTTTGTCTTTCTAGTACATGGGCAAAATACAGGTTTAGGAGAAAGAATCTTGGGGACAGAAATAATTTAGTAAAAGCAGCTCGTTGGCTGGTGAAGATTTTAGTGTTCTTCAAGCTCAGTGTCGCTGCTTTTTACACATTTGAAGCTTGATCTCAACTATCCAAGGCTCTATTCTGAAATCCTTAGCAAGATTAACAAAACTTCTTTTGCTTGGCTTTAAAGACACTTAGGCCTGACAAAGCACAACAGTAGTAGGTAAATAAAAAGAACTGGGAAAGGCAAATAGGAAGCAAAGAGATGAAACGGTGCTTTATGCTGCTGCATGCAATTAAAAGTTGAAATGCAAGAGCTTCAGCAGCAGTAGCAAAGCATAGCACATCAGGGTTTTCTTTTTTCTTTTAACTCTGCAGGCTAACCCTTTTCCATGTCTTCCTCCCAGCTCAACAGCTGCCTTCATCATTGTTCAGACATAGCTGTGTTTCTTTCAGGTTCCAGTTCTTGAGAAAAGGTCAACAAGAAGCAGGAGAAAACATTAAACAACTCATTTAGTTTTTCTGATCAAATGGAAAGTGAAGAGTCTCCAGGTACCCACAAATTTCTGGAGACTGCAAATGCTGGGCAAAGGGGCAGGAGGTCTTAGAAACCAAGTTAGTCAGAGGACTGATAAAGGAAAAAAGTAGCTACACCAAAGAGATCAAATGAAAACATATTAAGTGCACAGGTTTTATGATAAATAATTTTTTAGATTGCTAGTGTAGTATATTATTTCCCAATTACTTCTTTAGTATTTTTTCTATTCCTTTTCCAACAAAATAGTTCTACAAATGAAGGCTAAGGCAATGAAAAATTATAGCTTTTTTTTGTTAGAGAGGAACAAAACCTTCTGTTTATAATAGTAACAGAACTGACTTCGCTTCTCTGCTACTAATACACCAGGCATAACACAGTGGGAGAACTAATATATCTGTAGTATCATGTCAATCTGACTTCATACACAGGCTTAAATCCCCTCATCATCCACCTGGATACACGTGCCCTGGCTCAAGTCTGATGGCAAGCCTGCTGGCCTCCTGGATTTTTGTGATGGAAAACTTCAGCAAAAGTAGAGAAACACAACATCACGATGCAAAGGATGTGCAGAACAGCACCGACAGCTCACACCATTGCAGCCCAGAGACTTGGGCCCCACCTGAAGCAGGCTCTGCTCACCAAAGGTTTTCCAGATACAGCCAAGGAGTCTCCAGTGAGATCTGGCTGGAAGCAACCTGCCTCTGCTTGTCAGACCTTTCTGTGTTGACCACCATTTGCTCTCTTCCAGACCTTCTCCCCATCACTTCCACCCAGTGCCTAAATGGAGACCTCAGCTGCCAGGCATCCTCTCTGCCTTGCTGCTCCCTCTCACTCACGCCACAAAGCACGGCATGGGTGTTACCTTCAGACTCTCACACCAACAGCACATCAGGGAGGGTCGCAGTGATACCCTGTGTAGTTGTCCCTTTTCAGCTGGGGCAGGGAGGCAGAGGAAGAGAATAGTACCTCCTTCTCCCAAGGTCATAGAATTTACAGGCTTGCCTTCACACCTCTTCTCAAAGTAGGTGAACAGGGCGATACGGTCCAAAAATTTATTAGAACTATTTTAAATTGTGTCCTATTTCTTGAGTATTCAGGTGTTTTTGGGGAAGAGTTTTGCTCATTGTTGGATATTTCTATCTGTCCTCCCAAGTCTTGGTGCAATAGTTACATTTTCCTTACTGCTTCTTTATCTGGGAGTTAATAATGGCTTTTGGCATCTGTTCTTTTTCCCCATTTGGAAATACTAGGGCAAATAATTACATAATTTACATGCATCCTTGATAAGTAACTTATTTTTGTCACTCTTTCAAGTCCCACAGTCTTCTTCAGGCTACTTTCTTCACTTAACATATTTGAATCCATTCCCAGTTTTACAGAAAGTGCATGTACATCCTTCTTTTCAACCTTGTGGTTTGCTTTTTTTTTTCTTTGTTTTATGGTCTCAAATTTGCTGTGTAATTCTTTGAGTTTTCCTCCATACTTGAACAATTTCCTGCATGAATCATACAGATTATGAAGTAGGCTGAATGCTATAAAACGTAGGAATGTAAAATTCCTCCAGTAAATAAGGTATGCTACAGTTCTGTAGTTTTAAACTAGCATGCCTGAATTACAAAAATATTGGCTTTCAAGAGCCTATATAAAAGCTATACTACAGAAAATTTGCATAGGCCTCTTCAAATTTCAAAGAAAGTCTTGCAATGCCTGAATGACTCAAAACAAGCTAAGTTTCAGTGTTTCTGACTATTAAGCTCCGGGGATGCATAACCTGTGAATTAGTTTGTTAACAGTATATTGAAGTGGTTACCATTCTTCTTGCTGCAGCTGCACTGCTCTTCAAGGAGTTAGGCACTGATATGTACTGCAGTATAAGGAAAAATAGCCATTCTTACCCTCACACTTACTCTCCATTCTCAGATTTCTCATTTTCCCATCCCACCAGAAATTATGGGAGATGTATTTCCTTGTATTTGAAACTGGGAAGGAATATACAGCTCTAAGCTTGCATTTTTAAGATGTTTCATTTTTTAAAAGATGTTTGCTGTCACAAATTTATCATTTTTTATCAAATCCAAATCAATAATGTAGGTACAAAACTACAATATAACTAAATAATTCTGGAAGAGCATTCATAATATTTGCGGCCACCAGCTTCTTTCTTCTTCCCTCTCTCCATTTCTGCACAATAGTTTCTCTCATTTTTCTTCTTCATGGCCTGAGCTTATTTCATCCATGATGGAGAAAATCTACTGAACTTTTGATGAGTTACTCCTGATTTATTTGAGGGAAAGTCTAACTTCCAACTACTCTTCTACTTTCAGTTCATGACGTCTCATATTTGTTTTCCATCTCAGCTAGGTACCATGATTCCCATTTTCAACTATGCTCACCCTTTACCCTTACCAAATGTTTGCACCATTTCTTCTGTGCTTCATGACATCTGAAATTTGGTTGCTGTCCTTAATAGGACTGGAACCTTTGCTACATTACATCCTGTCTTCAGACTTTGTCAGCCTGAAGTCTTTCACACTAATGCAGAAAATGCCCTCAGTATTTCAAACACAAAGAAAATTAATAACTCAGAGGACACTTTAACCTACTCCATGCTGCATGGAGTAGTGGCAGTCAAGAAAAATTCTATTAACTGCAAACAGACCTTGAATATAGGAGAAACCCATTACTGATAATGGCATAAACCTTTTAAAACAATCTTAATTGCTCTAGAAGAACAGCAGATAACTAGTTTGACCCTTTATATTATATTAGTTTAAGACCCTCATCCTTGGGTGCTCTAGTATTTCCTAACACTCTCCCAACAGTAACTATGCTGAGCATCACCACAGCAACAAGTCAAGGGTCAAAGACAGAGGAGAACTGATGTTCAGAAGTGTATTTAGTGACACAGTGAACTGCTGTCATAAAGAAAACCAAGGGAGTGATCAGAAGAGTGCAGGGACTTCCGAGACGTCTGTTTGAAAGCAAAAAAAAAAATCTGTGAAACTTCACTGAGCAATCTGTTAAAATGAGTAAGTAGGTAACATTATTGTCCTGGTTTTGGCTGGGATAAGATTAATTTTCTTCTTAGCAGCTGATGCAGTGTTATGTTTTAGATTTGGTGTGAGAATAATGTTGGTAACACGCTGGTTTTGGTTGTTGCAAGGTGATGTTTAAACTATGTCAAGGACTTTTCAGTTTTCTTGGGCCCTGCCAATGAGAAAGCTGGAGGGACACAAGAAATTAGAAGGGAACACAGCCAGGAGTGCTGACCCAAATTAGCCAAAGGGATATTGCATACCACAGAATGTGACGTTGAGTAAATAGACAGGGAGGGAGGTGGCCAGGGCCTGCTGATCGCTGCTTGGGGACTGGCTGGGCATCTGTCAGCAGGTGGTAAGCAGTTGCATTGTGCATCACTTGGGGATATTTTCCTTTCTCTTTGGGTTTTATTCCTCTCCCCTTCTCTTTCCCTTTCATTACAATTTTTACTGTTGTTGTTTTTGTTGTTATAATATTTCAATTATTAGATTGTTCTTCTCTCAGCCCTCAAGTTTTACCTATTTCCCAATTCTCCTCCTCATTCCTCTGGCAGGAGGGAGGGGGAGATTGAGTGGCTGTGTGGTACTTAGTTTTCAGCTGGTGTTAAACCAAGACAATTATATTAGAGTACGTAATCTCAAATATCTTTCTAACTTTTAAAAAATAGTGCAAGATTATGGTGGTAGGATTTCACACCTTCTGAAAGGAGATAGGAGGTTTCTCTTTACCCTTGCTGGTACCTTTGGCAGCATTTGCAACAGATAAAGTTTAAAAAGGTATACAAAAGCAACTTAACACAGCAGATGTCATGAGTACATACTGGACTAAACAGAGAAGATGATAGTGTCGATACAAGCAAGTAGATATCAGTGTTTTAAAGATAAGAAGAAATCTGCAAGACTTCAATAGAGAAGCACCTATGGGCATAAGGACTATCTGTGATACCTTTGAACAAAACCAGCAGCAGCACAAAGTGAGCCAATGAATCCAAGATATGCCCAGTGTGGGTGCATATCCACTCCCAGATGGGGAGGTAGGAACGCTCCAGGTTATGGTACCAGCTGGAAAACATACAGATGCAGACTCTAGGGATTAGAGAACTCAGCAGAGGAATATACCATCTTTTCCTTACAGAAGGATTTACTGACTTTTCTTTTTGTCTTAATGGTGCTGGCAGGAAAGCCCAGGGATGACATAGCTGGCTGTGTCCCTTCCCATGGAGCTCCCAGCACTGGGAGGAGGAAGGGCAGGGAGCACAGGGAATGCATGTCAAGAACAGTCTAATTCAGAGTTCCCCTTGAAAGAAGAGACAGAAAGAGCCACAGAGATTAAGCGAAACTGCTGTGCCACTATCAGTGTTTTCAGCACTGGAAATACACTTTAGGATCCTTTATTTTTGAGTGTTTGCACTGTGAAAGTCTATCTTTCAGAAAATAGCTGCTCAATGGTTTTTGAAAGTCAGGCCCTTTGATGTGCATTAAAATGAACACCAGCGTTTTGAGGCATTTAAAGCACCAAATCACTTCTGAAAAAGGTTGTTAAGCCTCTGTCCTCACATATACACACTTAGCAGCCTTGGACATTGGCCACAAAAATGATTAGAAAAGCCTTAAGCACTTTTAAAGCCCTAACTATCTGTGACTGGAAAGTTTATAACCTCTCTGGAGCCTTGTTGGTGGAAATATAATGAAATACTGCCCTGGTGCAGAGCTGACATTTTCAGATATGTGGATCTTGAGTTTCCTTACATCCTTAATTTCTACAAACAGGAAAACTTGCTGCAAATCCTTAGAAAATGTTCCTTTAACCCTTCTATAGTCTGCAACATTAGTTACTGCTGTTGGATTTTCTTCACCTTCTTTGAGGTAGGGGTATCCCCTTAAGAGCTTTATCACAGGCTTTTTGCCTGCAGTCTGATTTGCAACACAAAGTTGTACTTACTGCTTTATGCCATGCATCACTCAGTGTATATTTTGTGAGTTAAAGTCACAGTACTAGCAAATTAGCAGAGAAAAAAGGCATAATAGTAATACTATGCTATGATAAACATGAAGAACCAAGCTCAGGAATATGAGCATCTCCTTAAAAAATGGAAGTGAGGAGGGAAAAAAGTAGTAAAGGGAAAATACAGCAAAGGAAAAAGATAGCAAAGGAATGTACTGAAGCAGATTGAACAGCTCGGTACTTTGTAGAGTAATGTGGGTTGACTTAGTCCTGTGTCACTAGAGAGTAAATAACAGCCATGCAGGTTCTGAGCAAAATACTCTGGTAAGTAATTACTATTTCCTAGAAATGGATTTAGCCTAGCATCCCTGGAGCAGTTGCATGAGCAATATCTAAAATAACAGTAACAGCAGGGCACGGTAAAATCCAATTGTTGACTCAATCCTGTTCTGCTTTGTTCTGCTGTGAGCCCTGTCAAAAGCTGCCTGTAACGGAACACAAGAGACCTACATAAACTCAGATTTAGTTCATGTGAAGGAGTTGAGGAGAATGCTCACTTCAGTTTAGCAAAGGAGAGACATTCACTCATTCATCCTCATCTCACCAGATTAACAGCTGTAATATTTCCAAATAACAGACATGCTGCATCCTCATGCAATTAAAACAATGATATAAAGATGGCTGGAGAGTTTAGTGACTAAGCAGTGTTATTTTAATTATGTATTCCATTACTGTCCACTGATAAACAGGAAGTATCATGCAGTCATTGAACAGGAACAGAACATTTCAGGTACAAGACAATACTTTTTAGGAATGGCACTGCAAGGGCACAGAAATACTGTGAATTGTTTTTTGGAGATACCGACATGATCAAGGGACTAATATTCCCTGAAATTATGTGAAGTGCAAGCAGATACCTATAAAGTTGCAGAGAGAGGACAGTGTCATTCACAGATGTGAGATTTTGGAAAATGTCTGTTTAGGAAAGTCACTTTTACATGCCCAGAGTGTGTATAGGGAAGGAATAGGTAAATTAGAGATTGAAGAGGTGGAGGAATTACACCTGGCTGTGTGCTATACAGACCCTAGCATAGGAACACCACTATCAGCAGCAAATCTTTTTTTTTAAGTGGCTTGGCTTTTTTACTCAGTCGTTATCATTACCCTTCAAAGGAAGGCAGAGAAGAAGTTTGAGTGATCATTCTGCATCTTCCCTTCCTCTCTGCAGCCAAGCCATTTGAAGTCCTGGTGGGTGGGGTATTTGCAGTTTGGAATAGGTCATTTTTCAGTCATATTTCACAGAGTGGAGTTAGGAAATTCATCAGACTTTTAAAGGGCAGCAAAGGCTAGCATGGCCAAGATTCAGTTAAGAAGTTTGTAGACCTAAATATCAACAAGTGGAGGCAGTAAAATAAGCTGAAAAACTGAACAGCTACTCTGGAAAAAGGAAAAAAAAAAAAGGAAATATGGGTAAGATGTGAGCAAGAGGTTTATACACACAAAATGGTCATCAAATAGGGTACCAAGAAAGAAAATGCAAGGACATAAAGGTGTAAAGGAATCCATAAGAAAATATTCAAGTTAGATATTATCCTGTTTGGAAGTAGTGCAGCATATAGATAAAAGAAAATTAAGCATTTTAGGAATAGCTGTGTAAACCTGTGTTTGGAAATAGTAATTTCCAGAGGCACGTCATTCACCTCTCTATGAGAATAAGCCACAGAAAGGAACAGACTCCCAAGTTTTCAGCCTCTTCCGAAATCTTTCCTTCAAAGGGGAGAGTTTGCTTCTCCAACGAGTGACGTATTCTGCCGCTGTAAAGTCATTACACTAGAATTGTTTATGGGAGGGAAATGCAGAAGTACTGAAGAGATGGAAACAAATGAAAATATTTGCTCCAAAAAATTCTAAGTGTCATGGAAAACTCCATCCTTTCCATTTTAGGAAAAAGACTATACTGGATTTATGACAAATCCACTCCATCTGTCCATTCATATTTGACAGGTGCTCTTGCTTTCACATTGGCTTTCCAGCTGAGAATATTCTGGGGAAAGAAAGTTCTGAAAAAATAAATAGAAAAAATAGTGTCAAGAAAATGTGAATATCTGTACAGAGTTCAGAGAAGTCTGATCTGTTTGATGCAACCCAGACCTGAGAGCTCCTACATCCCTGTGAAAGGTTAGATGACAGAAGAAACATCCCAGAAGCACAAAGGGGACTTGTTGGTGCAGTTCCCATTGCTAGTCAGTGAGGCAGGCTCGTCACCTTCCTACATGCCTTTGAATTAGTCCCAACAGGCAACATAGCAGAAACATTAGCGTACTGGTGGCCTTTTCTGTATTCAGTCATTCATATTTATTTTATTATGTGTTAAGGCAGAAATAATAAGTTAAGGGGGAAAGAGAATTGCTCAGCAGTGAAGTCTAAGGTCTCTAACTGTGGCTCCTCTTTTAAATAACTGTTTTCATTTCTAAGGAAGCGACACTCTGTCTGGAATAAAAGGTCCTTTCATGTCTATTGCTCTGATCCAGTAATTTGCACTCAGGAGGTGTTCCTATGTCAGGCAAGCTTCAGCAATAGTGCTGAGCTGATTTGTCTTCTCAATCAGATTTGTCTGGTTTCTCCCAGACTGCCCAGAACATCTGTTATCCTGCATCTGGAGTTCGCCAACACAGAAGTGCCTGCATTTTTATGGAGGCAAAGATAATGTACAAATAGTGTTATTTTGCAGTTCCGAGCCACAGATTTCTAATAAAAGCACTTACTGCAAAGCTCACTCACACCAAAGAGTGTATTTCCAGGCTTCAGAGGACTATGAGGCAGTCCAAAATTTGGATCCAAGATTCTCCACAGCGCTGTTATTTAGTTTCTCACTGCATATAAGAAGGCCACTTGTAAAATCCAGTTCCAGCTTGGATCTTGCTTTCTAGGTAGTTTTGAGATCTTTGAAAACATGGTTTCAGATGGACTTACATGCGTATCTTAAACATTGCTAAAAAGGAGGCTAGTGACTCTCAAAATGACACAGACACTCTGGAAACCTGAAACTGACTGAAAAAGCATTAACAGTTGTTGTTATCTTTCCAAGAGGAAAAAGTCTCTTGTAGATTTCATGATAGAATTGCATAATGTTTACTTACGCTAATGCCTTCTTATTTCAAGGAGGTTTGTTTGTTGTTTTAAAAAATGTTTACATATTTTTTTAGCTCTGCTTGAAAAATGAGCATCATGTCTGGCAGGTAACTCCCACACTAATGCCTACAATAGAAGACAACATTTGTAAAAGAAACATTTAAGGCCTTGGGTACTTTCAAAGATTAAAGTAAACTAAATATTTTATTTTTTTTTTTCCCTTGGAGTTTGAGGTAACTTCAGCTTTTGACTGCAGTCTAGCAAAGCTGTGTAACTTTTAGAACTCAGTACTGCTAGCAAATCATATGCAATAAGAACTTCAATCTAAGTTTTTGAAAACTTTCTTTCTTCTGTGTGTCTACTCCTGTTGTACACAGAAATTCTCCAGAGTTTTTTCTGCAAACCTGTCCATAATTTTTCCTGAAGAAATCACCACAGACTTCAGGTCTGCAAAATTCACAAATTTTGGAGGAACTGTTAGATGTTCAGGCTTTCCCTAAGGAAACACCCTGACTTCTTCCTATGACACACCCTTCTATTTTTTCTGTCATAAGGGTGTGCTGGCAAAGACTTTCCTTCCTGCTTAGAACAATGCATGCTTCAGAGAGAATTTCAATGGCTGGAGGAGGCAAAACCCCATAGTGACTCCAGAGTTCTTCCTATATGAATATTCAAATGTAGATTAAGAGTAGTCCTGGTTCCACAGATCACCACTAGAGATTCACCATCTATGCAAAATCATCCAGAAAGAGAAGGAACACCCCAGCCACAGCACTCTTAAACGAATTACACACTGTGTTGCACTAAATAGGTACAAGCAAGCCAAAATCATCACAAAATAAAATAAAATCTGCCACAGCAGTTGCATAAAGCTAGTACAAAAGCAAGATTTTTATTCCATGTACAGTAAAACACTTGTACACTGAACTTGGGACTCAAAAAACGTATTTGGACCTCAAATGTCTGTGAAAATCCTGCCTGAATGGAATGTGCAAGATCCAGTTTATGCCCATTCATAATAAAATGCTGGCAGGCTCTTAATTTTATGGTAGCATCACTAAGCAGCAATGCTAGCAGGTGCTTCTGAGCTCAGGATAAGTGATAAAAAGCCCCTTGTTTTTTTTCTTTCGTTTCATTCTTGTTCTTTCATTTCTGAAGCGTATGACCTGCCCTGACCAACATCCTGTTAGTTCAAGGAAGCCAAAGGCTCTTTTGGACTTACAGCTTTCCTTTACCGAACCTCACATTTTCAGATGTACACACACCTCAGATTTTGGGCATGTAACTACTAAAACAGAGGACTGGGGAGCCAGAAATGCTGAAGAATTCCAACCACTAGGGCAGTTCCTGAAATGTGCAGTATGTCTGCAACATGGTAGTCAAACCCAAAGTTCCCCAATCCAGCTATTGTCAGATCACACAGTAGGCACAGTTTTGGAAAATGACCTCTCATCATAAAGTGACAAGCCCATTGCTCACTTTCCCACAGGTCTGACATGATTGAAATAGAAAAGCTGTAAAACAAATGTCTATAACAGGGTTGATGTACTACCTTATTAATCCTACCACAGGAAATCATTACATCTGCATTTTGTTTAGATTGCTGTTGACTAGCATCACTTGTAACAGCCATGTGCTCATGCAGCTGGGAAAGGTGTTAGTGTTCCTAGAAAAAACACAGAGGATTGGATTAGTCACAAAATGTAGAGGAATTAAGGTAGTGGGTTGATTGAGAGAGAGAGAGCGTGCTCTCGGGGTGAAGAGAGACTAGGAGAAGGCAGCAGAGGGACTGGCATAAAGAGTATGCTGGTATGAGATGTATGACAACAAAAGGCTTAGAAGATGTAATATTAAACATGACTCACATTTTTAATAACCAACCATTGCTTCTTCCCATTTACAATTTTTAAAAAGGAGTTGAAGTCACAGGTTCTGATTTTACATACTTCCCTGAATCTCACAAATGACAGTAACTCTATCCCCTTCCTCAGAGGAGCTCCAGATCATCATATAAATATAAAAAAAGAATCTGATACACATCTTTCTTTCATTTAATTTTCCTGGGGAATTTGTCAAAGTTGTAGTCATGTTTGCTATATGATATTCCTGCTAAGCACTAACATCTGATGCAGTGTGATGTTAATAAACAATCTGAAAATATGAATTACAACAAAGTACACACTGTTACTACAATCAATCAAACTGATAGTGAAAGCCTTGCTGTCAAATCTCCCTTTTTACAATTGAATTTCACACTAATAGTGCAGTAGGTATTACTGCTGCTAATTCAGAAACTTTGTTGTGATTCCTCCTAGGTATGTCTATGCAGCTGAAGAATTATTAAAGTGGAAAAAATCCCTTTCTCATTCTTATAATGTTGCAAAATGTGTTTCTGAAGTTCTTTAACATTCCTTGAAACTGATGTTGAAACATATTGGAGGTTAGTGTAGTGAAACGTGACAAACTTGACACTTTGGTTTACTGATCTTCATTCAGAAAAGTAAAAACTAGGATATGTGTTGCTTCAGTATCATCTTCTGCAAGTACATACTTTTCACATAAAAACTTAAGGGTTTTTCACAGGAAAAAACCCCATAATTTGACAAAAGAGGTAGCAGAAGAAACAATGATTTTCAGGTAAGACTCAAGCACAAGAAATGCGGTCACAGCCATGATGCTGTAAGAAGGAAAAGATTAAGGGGCTGAGCAAGGGGTTTGGATTAGAAACACCCAGAATACTGAAGTTCCAAAGACACAGCTAAGTGGGCCTTTTCCCCTCTGAAGTCTTAGGAATCAAAACATTCAGAAAGTTTGCTGCAACTCTCTGACCTGAGAGTCCTTTGTAGGTGACAAACCTCCCCTCCAAATGACACTCTGCCTTTAGGACTACAGGATGACTGATGGTGTTGACTTTTATCTCATCTTTGCTGTAATCCCGTGTTAAGCCCCAGATTTCAGTTCTGAATGACTTTTCACTCACAGTGCTGTGCCCACGAGAAGTCTTGATCATGACACTGAAATCATTGCTCTGTATTTTTCCCATGCTTTGTCTTTGCTTCACTTACAAAGGATGACTTGGAGAAAAATTGCAGCAAACCACATTTCTGCTTCCTGCCAGGCAGCAGAAGTTAGCAGCATACACCTCGAGTGATGGACATGGGGAAGAGAGCTGGGGGTCAGTGATTTTGTGATATAGATTCAGAAGGGACAAGGACTGAGCGTTGAAAGACTTAGTTTGACACTAGCAGATCAACCATTTACCACAGTATTATTGCTCCTTGGAGGAGATAACAGTTTTGAAAGGACAGCAAGTATATCTACTCAGTTACTAGAAAAGGTGGAAAGATCTATAACACAGGGAGATCAAAACTTTTGTGGTTTATATTAACAGTATCCTGAGCAGATTTTTTTTAAGATTTGAGGGGAAAGCAGGCCTCCCCCTTCTATCTTCACTGAATAGATTGAGGGAGCGATTATAGCACTGTAATTACAATATATAACATAGGATTTCCTCTTCTCAAAGGGAAAAATAAAATATGAATGCTGATGTCTACAATGCTCTTGTAGATGTAGCATTTTACATCTACAATGACCATATAGCAGCATAAAAATTATTTGAACAAACAAACAAAAATTTTGTCATAGTTTAGGTAAACTCAGCCATCAAAGGTCCTGAAAAGAATAGAGTCCAGCTGACTGCACAACGGAGACAATTTGTGTTCTACTTTCTGGACAGGTATGACAAGCCCGATACATTCCAAATTCACCAGAACTGATCTCCATATGCTGACTATTTGTCAATGCACATACATCTGTTACTCCCAGAGCCGCTGGACTCACTACACATGTCTACTCAATCATTTAGGTTTTCCGGACAAAAATATATGATCTTGCACACAAGTGAATTAGTTAATTAGTATAGCACAGGAAAGTAATTGTGCATTCACTAAAGATGTGGTGGATCTATACATGAAAGCTGTAGTGGAAAATCTGTGGAATGGACTCCCTGGATCTCACAGTCCTTAATTCCATAAGATTGGCAAGGTACATCCTGCAAAATCTTTTTATTTCATTGTCTTCATATTCTTAATAAGACTTGGCTAAGAAGAAAAGGAAATTTGTGTACTCCAAATAAGGAGGTTCATTTCATTAGTGATTCTCTGAATCACTAATGAGAGTAAATCTCTGATGCCAATAGAAAATATTGCAGTACATACAGAAACACATATTTTAAATACATGCATGTGGTGTTACAAAGACTCTTCTCTGATGAACTTGCATTTTCCCAATTAAGAACAAAATTTAATTTCATGCGAAAAGTCTGTATGTGCCTCTTTTTCCTCTTCTGGCTTTGACATCATCCTGCAGCTCTAGTTATTACTGTGTAATTGTCCTGAAATGTAGTTATTGTTAGGAATCGTTGCAGATGTTCCCCATGTAATTCAAACTAAATGAATATAGAATTAAATTACCAGTGCAAAGCTTTACCAGTGCAAGTTGCAGTAAAAATGGTAAATTGCTCTCTCTCTTTAGAGGAAACTATCCAAAAATGTAATGGGAAGTTAAGTAAGCAGTATTTCTTGCTTGGGAATCTAGAAAGATTCAAAACAGGATGTCAGAGTTAGTGCTGAATAGCTTAATATATTGTCCCCATTCAAGAGATGTAACAGTGAAGTACCGTTGCTCTGTGACTCTGGTTAGAGAGAAGTCAATAAAAATGCACCAGCAGCTAGCTGCCTTAAAATTTATTGAGATCTAGGATGCTAGTGCAGACTGGAGGAGTTTGTGGCTACTTTATGTATATTCCATGGCTTCTAGGACTTTCAGTTCTCTTTGGGCAAGCTTAAAATGGGCTAAAGACCCTGATGACTGTGAGTACTTCCCCAGCCAGTAAACCACAAGGAGGCAACAAGTATCAAAGATATCCACTTTGGGGAGAGGATCTGGATACCCAGACCTGTAAATCAGACCAAAACCAGACCACTCCAGCTACAACTGAAGAGATGTGTATTAATATGCAATTTATGTACAATGACATGGCACATGTCAACATTTCAAGGTACATTTCAGAGCTGGTGTTCCCTTAGCACCAATCATGAGTGATACTTGCATGCGATAACTATTTAAAGGACAATACAGAAATGGAAAGAGTAATTTATGATCTTAAAGGAGGTATGCACCCAAAACTGGGGGGTTCAGTAGAGAAGGTGCATCTGCCAACAGCTTTCAGACAAATGTCTTTAATGACAAAACGGAGTATTGGGCAGCTGCATGGAGTGAGCAGCCCATGAATGTTTCTGCTTTACCTTATTAGCATCAGTTTCTTTCTCTTTACAAAGCAGACAGACATGATTAGGGGCTATTGCGTTCTTAATTTTCTGAAAATTAAGTATTATTAATATTTTGGACAATTTTTGACCAAGAGTGGGGCCAAATAACCTGCGGCAGGGGGGCAGGGGGGAAGTTCAATGAATGCAGCAGATGAAAAATATGAAGTTAAATGTATCTGAATGAACTTTGAGTTGTTTCAAACAAGCTGGGTGGTTTTGTTTGTTTGTTTGTTTCCCATGAATATTCTGTATTTGGAACATTTTAAACCAGGGGTCCTCAAACTACGGCCCATGAGCCGGATACAGCCCCCAAGGGTCCTCAATCCAGCCCCCGGTATTTACAGAACCCCCCTGCCCCCCCACCCTCACCCCTGCCGGGGGTCAGGGGGGGAAACCAAGCAGCCGCAGATGACTGCCTGCCACTTCATCTGCACGCCAGCCCCCTGGTTAAAAAGTTTGAGGACCCCTGTTTTAAACTATGCTAGGATGGGTATTTTTAAATAGGTCTTGATTTCACAGCTAATGGAAATTCAGTAAAACCTGGATCTTTTCCAATGTACTCCTTTTATCCCTGTAGAAGTCAGTGATAGCTGTAATAGCTATCCAGGCTTAAGCTGATGACCAAAATTCCATCAGCTTTGAAGGGTAGAGACTTTGCTTCGTAATGGAACTAAATGTTACCAGGGGTTTTGTTGTTCTTGTTGTTTGGTTGAGTTTTTAATATGCATCATTCATGACAGATTTGAATCAAAACCTGGGTCCTACATCAGTGTTTAAGTCTTTTTAGGAAAAGCATAGGGTGTTTGATATCTGAACTTGGATTTACACCCAAAGCAGAAACTAACTTCCTCCTGTTTCCAAATCCATTTCAACAGACGTTATAGGAGACAGACACAAGTACATTTCTTGAACTATCAACTTGCACAGGCAGATCACTTGCATAAAAGAGAAGCAAGGTAGTCACAGAGTTTGGCTCAAGTTAGATCATTAACGCCACCAGTAATTCATTAGCTGAGTCAGTCTATAGGGACAGAAAGCATACATTCAGAGCATGGGGTTGGATGATCCACTTTGTTTCTCAAGTTCTTTCCCCCAAGTCACATGAGATAGGCAGAGCAGTATCTTCCAGAGCTGCCCTGTAGCACCTAACCTGTTCTTTAAGATCTCAGCCTTTTACTTCCTTGCCTTTTAAGCAACCCAGAAAAATGTCTACTAGAAGCATCAACATGCCATTGCTCAAAAGCTTAAGGTATAAATTAAAGCTAACTCCTGATATTCTCTGAAATCAATTTCTTTAACTGAATTAATAGGTTTATAAATAAAAATGTGATACGTAATAAATAGGTTAAGTAAACAGGTCACAATAGGGAAATGTAACTTTCTTTTTGCTAAATTGTACTAATGTCATTCTAATTAATTTGGTTTTTTATTGGAAAATAGGTAGAAGACTAAATGTTATTCTGTGTCATGATACCATGAAAAACTCTGCAGAGATGCACTAACCTTCCCGCCTGGCAAAGACTGAGTGGGTCAGTACAGCGTGGACTTCCAATAGCACGCGTGCCTGCTTTCTTATGGAGTATCAACCTACAATATGTTGTTGAAGCAAATCACCTCATACCTACTCAGTGTAGGTCTCAATAATTCAGTTTATTGAATTGATTGAAAATTGGTTTGGTATTTGTATTTTCCATCTCATACTTTTTCTGGTTTCCAAGTTGCAACAATAGGCACAGCTTCATTGTTTTTATAGGTGGTTTTGACAGACTTGCAAAAGTGTGTTTTCCTGAACAAAACTTTTGGTGACCTGTGTTGCTGTATCATTGATCTGCAAGTTTGTTTATTGTCTGTTGTCCTTTAATTTTTTTATTTCTTTTCATAAGCATCATCTTCTTTGCCATTAAGATCTGCAGGATCAGAGGTCACCTTTGACTTTTTTCCTTCTTTACCACTTCCAAGATGCATCCAAATCTTACCACTTCTTTCTGTGAAACATGCAATCTTTTGTGTGGGTAATGGTCTAAATAATCAGTGCAAGCCTAGAGTCTCTGCCTTGATTACTCTAGCCTCCAAGTATCTCTTCTCTGATTTTTTTTTTCCAAAATGCTGCCAAACTGATCTTTCCTATGCATAAATCTGATCTTATCTTTTAAACACACACCCTGAAGTTTCAAAGATTGGTCTCTTTCTAATCGCTCTTCCCTGTTCTATACCACTTTTCCTGATGACCCCACCAATTAAAAACATTACTTTTAAAAAGTCCTCAGGAAATTATTTGGGTTGAGGGAATCTAACGACTAGTAAGGCTTCAGTTCAAGGGTATTAAAGGCATAACAATGCATGGAACACTTTCAGTGTCTAGTGTTTACATTAAGGCATGTGATTGGGCATCTAGATGAATCAGAGCCCAAATAAATGTAATTTTAACTTATCTTTGTCTAATACATCAGATTAGCATTTTCAGACTGCCAAGAGCATTGTTTGTGCTAAACAAATAACACTAAGCCAGACTGCTACAAATTTTTACTGTGATGTTTTGCACTTAGAATATCATCTGTCAAAAGATTGCTCTCAAAGCACTTTACAGACATTAACTAATTAGGCCTAATGACACTTCTCTGGAAGTAGTGAAGTGTAATTAATTCCCTTTTGTGAAAAGGGAATTTAAGACACAGAGAGATCAAATGATTTTTCCAAGGTCATGAAGTATGTTATGGAAGATGTGGGAACAGAACCCAAACAGCCCAGTCCTCCAAGACTGTGCTTTAGGACAGGAACAGAGCTATCAGCTGTGGGAGGAGAATGGCTCTTCCTTTCCTTTCTTTGTTATTACAGAAGTACAGGAAATTAATTGCTGCACAGACAAGCTTTCATTAATTCCACACTAATGGCCTGCAAAAGTCCATTAGGAAGGAAGTTATCCGCCTCCTCCAAGTTGTATGTGTAAACAGCAGTGAAGAAACTGTGCATTTCCAAGTTATCATTCTGCTGAGGACAAGGCATTGCTCATGTTATCCATTTTTATTGATAATGTCATATACTATTTATTGTAGAGTTGTGGGTTTTAATCCTGTGCATTTGTATGCCTCAGAGTTAAATCTTACAGTGACAAGAAAAAAGCCACAGAATTTCAATTTATGTGCAAGAGGTTATCTCAATGACTTTTGTAGATATGTAAATTCACATCTTAGCTTTTGCTATAAACTTCAAGGATTTCTTTTAACTTTTTTTTTTTTTTTTTTAACTTAAGCTTTAAAGTAAGAGTTTTCCTGGCCTGCACTGAGCGACCATTGGTTAACAGGAAGAAAAGACAGGTAGCTCCCACCTGCAGATAACAGGTAATGCACTATTAGGGGAAAAAGGGAAGAATATGAACTAGAGTGTTCTGGTTTAGAAGACATATAAGTACATATGATCAGACTGTCAAAGGTGATTAAGTATCTAACTGTGTGGGCAGGTCCCTGTGAGGTCTCGATACAAGTGAGGGCACCAAAGTCCCACTGGATGGAGAGCAAAGACAGAATGGTGAGCTCCACAGGGACATGTCCTTTGGTTTCACACAAATTGTCTTCGCATATCACCTTTTTAACTGTCTTTGTGCCTTAAGATTTTGGCTGGCTGTGTAAAATTGACATAATTAAGCTGGGGGTGGGTGGGAAGAGAGCTGCTGAGCACAACCCCCTCTGTCTATCTGTCTCTGCAGCTGCTCTACTCAAAGGTTAAGAAAATGGGAACTTAATCTTAGAAGCTTTGCTAATGGAAATTGATTGACTTGCATACTTTTTAGTGTATTTCCAATGTTAACTGGCTTGCTGGATGAAATTTTCTTGTAGTTCATGCTAAAAGGCAGCCAGTATTATCACTGAAAGCTCTAAGTGGACTTGCTGAGGGACATTCTACAGGGCTCTTTGTGTTAAAACACATAAAAAAGACAGACTCTTTTCCACTCTCCCGTACAACCTAATAGGAATTTGCACCTCACTTTGCACTGATAAATCACTGATCAAAATGTATAGCAGTGAACAAAGAGAGCAACACCTGGGATGTGCCCAAAGTAAGATAAATAATTAAATCAATACATTGCAGAAATATGAATTTATTTTTTTTTAAATAGCCACACGTTTTTTGTTGTACTCAGTATGATGGATGTAGCAGCTGAACCAGTCAACAAACAGTATATGAACTGAAAGGCAGTTTATAAAATGTTCTCCATCTGGATAGAAAATTCTTTTAAAAAAAAAAAATAGGAATTTATTTTATGAGTTTATAAATTGCAGCTCTTAAACTCTTCATTGAGAAATAGACTATAACCTAACTGCAGTTCTTTTAAAGACTACAAAGAAATGTTTCACTTTAAAAGGATACAATTGACTTTCCCCCACAATGACTTCTCATCTGACAATTATTTTCCACTGATGCTGTAACTATTAGCAGTGTGGCAGCACTTGGAACTTGAGATCAAGGTATGTTACATTTGCTGCTGCTGCTGTAAAGCTTTGTTGTCCTCAGTTTGAACCTAGGTGAGTGAAAATGGCTGTTTCAGAAAAATAGAGATACAATCTGCAGGATTCCAGATATCCAGGCAAAGCTATTACAGCTTAATATTTTAGTATCTAATTCCAAGGGCATCCAACAACAGGCAGGGCTCAGAATGACTCCCAGCTGGCAGTGGTTCTAAAAGAAACCAGATGTTTTCTTAACTTGGTTCCATGTTTGCAGATGTAATTGTGTACTGATGGCTATGTGGCTTCTTAAAACAGAGCATTTAAATAATGAGCATGTAGCATGTACCTTAAAGTTGTGATGCTAACTCCTTTCCTTGCACCAGAGATGTCAAATCCTGATGCAAATAATTATGTGTTTGCATACCTTTTCACGTGGCCCAGGTGTCACAAGATATCAATGATTTCTTTTTCTAGTCGTGTTACATTCAGTTTCTCCAAGACCCAGTATGTCCCATGCTCACTTTAATTTCTCAGCTTGGACCCTGATCCTGCAACTGGATCCTCCTCAGCAATAAGCATTAATATATGAGAGAGGACCACTGCAGGTCCTCTCCCCTCTGCTCCTTTCTTCCCAGACTCCCTGCACATCAGAGCTCTCCTATGTGAGGCTGGCAGCCCTACTCCCCTGGTCATTACTGAGGCTGTAACCTTCAACAGGACAGACCGTGGTGCTCCACTGGCACATATGCAGCAGCTCCTTCGCTAGTCCCACCTGGCACAAAGCAGGACAGCCTGGCTATTTGGAACCAGGGAAGAGGGGGAAAAGTATTTTGCTGGTCATTCAGATCTAGGAGGGACTATAAGGACCTGAGGGAAGAATTCCCTTCCACTGTTCCCTGAGGGTAGTCATCCCTCTGCTATACACAGACCCTTGTGTACGAGAATAAAACCCCTTGCACATGGAATAGGAAACCACAGCCTCTGGTCCAGCAGTCATGTCTGTCTGCCAGATTTCTGACCCCAGACATTTCAGAGCAGGACTGAAATCCTTCATCCTTGGAAGATGACTTTTTCTCTTTTTTTTCATTAGACTTGTATTAGCCGGCCATATATTCCAGACTGCCTGAACAGTTTGTTTAAAATCCGTAGAGACCAATGAGTCAAATATCAGCTCAAAAATGCACAACCTGAAAGCAGAGGCTTAAAATGGAGACAGTTTGTCAGCAGTCTCTTCACTTCCTTTGGCTAATAATATGATTGCATTGTAGTACTCATAGCATAAAGTCTTGTAATGACATTACCGGAATTGCTGTAGAGGCTTAATATATCAAAAGGTATATTTATTTTAATGCTAACATTTCTGCTACCCATACAATTGTCTGTCAAAGTTTTCATAATGAACCTATTTTTCTGCTAGCATATGAGGGAAAAGTAGTAATTTGCTAGTTTATTTTTGTGTTTCCATATCTCAGAATCAGATTAAAATTCACTCTTGTACTATAGGATTTGAATTAATGCATGAGCCCTTAATTTACCTTTCCCATGTGCAAAATAGGAATATTTAGCTATGATACATTTAATATCCATCTTTCAAAAATGCTGCTATAAAAATATACAACAATTTGGAAAAAGAAAACATAAGAGGCTCCAAACTGTATTTCAATTAGAGGATTATGCCAAAACACATAATATCATATCACTAACAGTGCTACACTAAAAAAAATAAATCAGATTAACTGCAAAACCAGATAAAAAGTACTTCACTGGCCCGTATTGTGGTGCTTGAGTTGGATGGCATTCGGAAATCATGCTTGCTAAATGATTGAATAATACAAAAAAAATCTTTGTTGGTAAAGAACTAAATTTACATTAATCTTCTAGAAAACCAGAGGCCATACCAAAATGGTGATGAATGAATATTAAAGAAAAAGTTCAAATTAAATACTTTAAGTAACTGATACTTCTGTGTGTTAGTGGGATACAGCTCATCTGTCTTCAGCTCACTCAAAGTTACTCTCAATCTGTAGCAACTCAGGTACCACCAGATTGCCATTTACCTCCCTTGTACCTTAGGACGGGCTGAACTGCCTCTGAGACCCATAAAGAGGGAACCCAGCAAACTAGTTCAGAGTAGTTTAGACCCGTGCTTAAAGTGGGTAGAAAAAAAGATTAATTGTATCTAAAGTCCTCTACATGGTAACACTGATGGGAGCTTTGTCAGCGGCTTCCAGGGGGACCTGACCGTCATAGTGTGGTATGACCAAATCAGTGAACTTATGGGAAAGGAGACTGGTCTAGACTTCAGATATGTTTTTCATTACATGGCAAAATTCCTCTGGTTCTCAAAGTGACAACTGCTGCCAGGAGTGATTTTTAGTTTTCAAATTATATCTGGCAACATTTTTGCCCAGATTTCAACTAATCATACAGTGGATGTTTAAAGGTAGTTTTTAATTCTGTAATGGATCTACCACAAGACTTTTTTTGCTATGAAAAGTGCTGAATATAGACCACATGCCACTTTCCCAGACAGATGAGTGTACAAAAGACTATAGGTATCACAAAGCATCTTAACTTTACCCAAAGTAGTAACTGGCTATATTGAGTCTGGCTGAACCCCATAGAAGCCCTCATAGCGCTGCGCTTGTATTGGTGTCTAGAAAGGTGATGATAGCAAGCCAGTGTTTTGGCTGCTGCTAAGCAGTGCTCACACAGCATCAAGGTTGCCTCTCCATCTTCCTAGCCCCCCCCCCCCCCCCACCTCAGTAGGCTGGTGGTGGGCAAAATCATGGGAGGGGACATAGTCAGGACAGCTGACCCAAACTGTCCAAAGGGATATTCCATATCATATGGTGTCTGCCCAGATATAAAAGCTAGGAGAAAGGAGGAGGAAGAGGAAAGGGGGGGGGGGGGGGGCGAGGGCGGGGGGTGGTGGCATTCATAATTTATGACGCTTGTCTTCTGGAGCAACCACTACACATCCTGAAGGCCTGCTTCCTGGGAAGTAGCCAAACATCGCTTGCTGATAGGAAGTAGAGAATAACATCTTTTTCTTTCCTTTGCTTCCACATATGTGACTTTTGCTGTTGCTTCATTAAACTGCCGTTATCTTGACCCACAAGTCTTTTTTCATCTTATTTTCTCGCCTCCCCATTCTGCTGAGAAGGGGAGTGGTAGAGTGGCTTGGTGAGCACCTGGTGTTCAGCCAAGGTCAACTCACCACAGTAGTCAAATTCAATTTACCTGCAATAAGAATTTTTCCAGAAGTGCTAGTAAATTTTGAGGGAAGAACTTTGTAAGGAAAGCACACACCCAGGTACACCCGTATGCATAACACACAGCTATAGGTGCTTCTTGGAAACTATGCACTAAGCTATACAAACACACTCAAAACAGAATATACTCTTCTGGATGAGCTGCTGGCCAAGCTGGACAAAATATCCTCAAGTAGTTGAGTTTCATGAAGCAGATTATATGCTTCCACCGTTAATTCAGCATGTGTAGCAAAACCATCCAGAGACAGCACAATCTTACCTTTTGTTCAACAGTGGTATCTGGAGGCCAGTTCTTAGCCTTCACCCTCTGCCCCCACCAGGTACCTTATCCATAGTGCAAACTTGCTTCTTCCGTGTTCTCATTGTTATGCCTATAGCAGCTTTACCCAGCTCTCCAAGCTGAATTTCTTCAAGGACTGTGAACCTGTTTGCAGACTGTGTTTATATTTCCATTTTCCTGTGCTGTTTTTTGGAGGTTCTGCTTCACAGGAGAGCAGAGAACGTCCACCTCCAGGTTCCAGTTCTCACAAATAGCTCTTGCAAGCTCAGCCTGATAGCATGTCTGACCAGTCATGGTCCCAACATCCTACTAAGGTGGGGGCTGTGAGCAGCAATGACCACTATTACTGGACCATGGGGTAGCAAGAGCATTTCTCTTATTCCTACAATGCCCTTCTCTCTGCAACTAAACCTGAATCAAGAGAAGGGAATGAGAAAGCACACAGCTAAGGACAACAATTTGGCCACGACTCTACTGCTGGGTTTTAGTCCTTTTTTCCTCCCAGAAAGCTATATCATGTTTGTGCGCAAAGGAGAGGAGGTCTGTCTTTACATTACTGCCACATCAGATTGATGGATATCTATTTGCCCCTTTTCATGTCATCTGAACATGGGGGTCCGTGAGCATCATGGCCTTTGCAGAGCCTGTACTGGGTCCTGATGCTCTTTATGAACCATCCATTCTGCTATCCCAGTAAGACATTCCCTCAAACAGGCCTGTAGAGAACCAGTGCTGTTTTGGAAACCTGGAAGTTTCTGTAAAAGAACTCGGTACTTTAATTACTTGTATCTGAGGCAGTTCCTGAGCCAGGGCTTCATTTTCTTACACAATAAGGGGTGGAGAAAGTTTTCAGAGTGGAAGTCATGAGCCTCTCCCTTTCCCTGTCAGGGTCTGAAAGATGCCCAATAGCCTCTGTGACTCACTGTAATATTATAAATCAGTGGGCTGTCATGATATTTTCAGATGCCTGCTGTCAGTAACAGAAGAAATCTGTATCCTGCCTGCAAGCCAGGAAAATAATTCAGGAAATGCATGGTGCATTTATGGAGAGTAGAAAATGTTGTAGAGTCAAAATTTTCATTTCAAGCACATCCTTAATTAACATTCATACATCAGGTATTAACACGCACATCCAAGCTATTCACATATTTTTTAATCTTTCCAGTGCAGGTGCACCAAAATCAGTCTGGTTCCTCTTCCCAGCTCTGATACTATTACAGAGAATATGCAATTCCCTTAGGCAGCTAACAGGAGCCAATGACACTTGCCTCATGTTAAGGTGCTCTTTTAAAAAGAATACCCTAGGAATAAATGGATGCCATCAGAGCTGGGAGCTTCCTTTAGGGAAAAATTATTATAATGACACTGTATGTACCTAAACATACCAAAAAATACATGTGTAGACAGGCATAGACCAGAGAATTCTTTGAGCAGATCTTCAGGTAGTCTGTGGACTACCTTCCAAATTACACATTTAGGATTCCTGGGCAATCCAGAATGCAGAAAATGTACTGGTTTTTCTTTCTTACTTGATAGAAATACATATCAGAACACAAACATATTTCAGTTCCTTCATTTACATAATGCGGTCATTTGGAAATGGTTTCTTTCATTCATCTGTAATCTTTATAGAGGTTATGAAGTACAATTTGGAATGCTAAATCAATCTAGAATTTATAACTATCAAAATTAAAATCTCCCACTGTGTACTGAGAAGCAGGACCTTAAACTCAGAGATATTTTAAACCATAAAGCCCTTACAAGTGTGCACAGGATCTCGTCCAAGTCAAGTCCTCCTACAATTCCTCAGAAAAGTTCATAGAAAAGAAGACCTGAGACATTCCATATATTCTTTCTGACAAGAAGCCTGCTGCAGTTCTAAATTCAGTAGCAAGACATATAATATGGATTTTCTACTCCCGTCAGAATTAGTGGGATAAGATGTCCCTTGACACACAAGTTCTGTGCAGTGGTCTCCCTTGTCTGGAGCTTGGGGAAAGCAACCCTATGGCATCTAGTGAAGTTGATGGGAGTTTTGACCCCAACATCACTGTTAAATATCTTGAGTTTACTGCCACTGATACATTCCATGGCCTAAGCGAAGCTCATGAAGTCTGAAAACTTTTTAAGCGAAGTGTGTGCAAACATGTTTATATCCTCAGCATATATATGTTTGCAAAACATATATATATGTTTGCTTACAACATATGTCCCAGCAAAACAAGTGTTTATGTAGAGAGATGACTCATCAAATACCTGAAGGGTTAATATGTAGGTTTGAATTTTGTATTTAATCTTAAGAAGTCTTCTGTGCAACTATTACTGTTAATAGTTGTTATTAACATCAGTAGATGTTATTAACATCCAGCTACAGGGGACTAAATTTGCTGCTTCTGGCAGCAGAGAGAAGCATCTACTGTTGTCAGTGTTTCTGGGAACTGTATTCCTGCTTCTGAGCAGGGTTTTGTTTTGTTTTGTTATGCTTTGCTTCACATCTTTACCCCCTGCTGCATCCTGTAGTTTGTTTTACTTTATTCTTTCCTTCTTTTTTAGTTTAATTAAGTGAATTGAAGTGAACAAACAAAGCCTCAGATACTTGTAAATTCCCAGCTACCACAATACTGAGCATTCCAAGTCCTTGGAAATTGCTTTTTACATCTTTAATTTGCTGGCTGCATGTAATAGAAGTGTAAGCAGGGTCTGTCCCACAGGATTATTTGACAGATGAAAAATGTGATGCAATAATAGTGGAATAAGTAAAATAACAAAGCAATGAAAGAACAGCTAGAGAGAGCAGATTATTTGGGAATGGTTTTATGTCATGTAGCAAGGAACACTATTCTGATCCCTTCTAGTTGGCAGACGTTCTGGTAGGAGAGAAAGGTATTTATATACATTTGACACCTGAATTTTCAATGCACCAGGAAAATGATTAAGATAAATACATGGAGCCAAGCATGTCCAATTAGTGATTAGTCACATCCACTGTTTTTTTCAGCAGTCATCATTGTGCTAACAAAATCCAAACCAAAATTTACTATTGAGTAACAGAATGGACAACCCTGGATATTATATGACCATTGTAATGATGACCAAATGAAGGAAATTATTTTCATCTTCCATATATGGATTAGAAAACACAAAAAGCCCCTAATTCAGTCATTAAGTATGCAAGGGACTTTTGGTATGACAATGGTTAGAGGGAACAAGAAGCTGGAGGGCTGTTCCACAGACAAGGGTCAATAAAGTCATATATTTGTGCTGACAAGGAACATCTGAAGCAGTATCTGCACAAGCAGACAAACCACTAAGATGCAATCTTAAAAAACATGAGTGTTGCATAGGTCTGTCCTTAGGAATTGGCAGTACTGACCCGGGATTTCACATGCTACTCTGTCTGCTGCTCAAGCTGTAGCACTCACAGAGAGGGGCTTCACAGCCATGCACATTTTGAAATGCTAAGTAAACAACGTCAGAGACTTGAGAGTCTCCAAAATAGGTCAAAATGTGACTGTGTTGAAAAAAAAGGGGCTACATTAATCAAGGAATATTTATTAGCCCCAGACAGCTCCTGTCTGGTAAATTGGTTAGGAAAGATAAACTGAAAAAGAGACCTGATAAAAAAGAATAAAAAAATCTTAAACATGTCTCTATAACACTACTGATTTTAACTAAGGACAGGAATTTGTCTTGAAGAACTGAAACTCTGAACTTTGAGTTCAGAGTTTGGCAATCTGAAAGAAGAGAACAGAAGGTGAGAAGTGATGATTATTGGTAAAATGAAATAGATACAACATTTGAGATGGAACAGCAGAGGCTCTTTGAAGAAAAACTGAGGACGACTGAAAGCTGACAAGTTGGTAAAAACAACCTGTGAAGTAAATAATCTCCAGCATAGTAGATAAGAGATGGCCATAAGAGCATCAGCAATGTCAGTACTTTCTCAGACTGCAACATCTCAAGGTGACCTATGCAACAGCATGAACTGTTGTGATGGGGAGCTGATTTGACTTTGGACTTAATTATAGCATTTATATTAATTATTTTTCAATGATAAATAAGAGTCATTGAAAGAAAATATATAAGGTAAGAGTTTAGTCTGGGGGTTTTTTAACAGCTTTTTATTTGGTCAAAATAGAGCTTAGTGTGTATCTTAAGAAATGCCTTTAAAGCATTATATACATTCAAAAGAAAAGTAGCTAAAATTTGCTGTCTACACTATTATTATGTTTGATAGATTCAAAAGAAAATGCTAGAACAGAGAAGGTAAACCAAAAATTCTGCCTTTAGAAAGCACTCTGAGAAACACATAATAGGATGAGGACATGAACATCAATGAATCATCTTGAGCCGCCTTGGAAATGTAATGCCACGTGAGGGCTCATTTCAGCTCAAATGGCTTGAAAGGTGATTGCTGGTTCCTCAGCAGAAAGAGAATAATTTTGGAACAATAAAGCTTGCAAAAGCCTGAAGACCAAAAACTTATTTTCATGCCTGACATAATGAAACCTTTATCTAGTATCTGTTGTCTGACCTGCCCTACTCCTGCAGACAGCAACATAATAACGTTGTGGAAGACCCAACAGGAACTAAAAGCCATATGTATATGAGAGAAAATCAGAACATCTAGAGTCTTATAATTTTGATGCCATTTATTCATATTTCAGTAAACTGTTATTAGGCACTATGAACCTATTTAATATCTGAGGTCTGGCTCCAAGATCATTATTGTCCTTTCAAAATGTTATGCTGGTTTCAATACCCACTGAAACGCATAAGCAACCTTGTTCTTCACTTGGATCTTTTGACATCATTTTCTCGTGCCGGGTTATAAAACTTTGAGCTGTTACATTTTGGAAAATAAGATATTTTAATCATATCTCCTCAGAATTTCTACTGACAATCTATCTTCACTTCTATTAACACATTATTTCAAGACCAGACAGCTCTGCATCTGCTTGTTTTCTAAGACAATATACAGTGCATCCTCTCATTAAATCCCAGAAGTCCTATCCTTATTTAGAAGCTGATACTACCAATGTAGAGATCCTATTGTGAGACCTTTATTTCTTCCAAGATTGATTATGGTAACTTTTATTACATAAATTCCTAAAGCTGTCTGGCTCCATTTATAGTCCCGAATGACTCTTCTTGTCCTTAAAGCTGCAACACATTCCTACCTTGCTAGGGATTTCTGTTGTATAAAGAGAATGCTCTGGTGATATATGAGCACTTGAAAACCATACTATCTTTCCCAGGTTTTCATGTTAGTTTTCAGCCATTCACTGATTTCCAGCTCCTGGTCTGGCTTCTTGTCCCCAAATACCATTCTGCCTCAGGGTGCTACCTTCCTTTGTTTCACTCAAGCATGGAAAATACTTTCTGATAAGTCACCAGGTGTGTAACACCACACTATTAACACTTCAGCCCCAAAGACTCACCTGAATATATCAGCCTTGGTGCTAATACTTTGAAGGTCTAAAAAATACTGCTCGGACATTCTGGAGGCGGTCTGAAGTGTGACCTGGTACCTTTGACTAGGGCTGCATTAGGAAGGTGTCTGGCCCAACAGGAGCGGATTGGTTTGGCAAAGCAGCTGCACTGAGAACCCTTTTCTGGGGAACTGAGAAACCTGCTTTCAAGGCAGTGGGAAGATACATTTGGAAATGGCTGGATTCCTTTCAACTGGCAACTGTTTAGGTCACTGATAATCATTCATGGCACTTTTCACTGGCAACTCTTCAAAACAGTTCTCTAGGGAAATCTTCCTGGTTGTCCCTGTTGCCAGGTGCGGTCTCTGAGAAACTTCCACCTCTGCAGATCTTCTATGTTTTTTTTGGCTTTTACTAGGTGGAAAAGTGTCAACAGAATATTTTTTTTTTCTTTGAAAGGTGCAAAATAGGTCATTAAGCTGGTGTTGAAAGAGTCCCTTGCCACCAGGTTTTGTAGCACACAGTCTCAGCTGTGTCTGTCTTTGTGGAAGAAAAGACACAAGTGTTCCAGATTCTCCCTGTGGAGAGGAGACAGGGCTTCAGACTGCTTCCTGTGAACCTGTTGCTGGTGGTTGTGTCAGAGTGGTTGCTTTGTGTGTTTGGGTTTTAGCAACAAATAGCACAAAAACTGTACTTCTGAGGCTCTGAGTTGGCTTTATCCATTGCAAAGACCGGGAGGACACTCCACCAGCATCCGGAAGTGGGAAGCCCAGCTCTCCCCATGGAGTCACTTATGTCAAAAGGAACTTGCGAGCAGGAAAAGCGCTGTGAAGGTGACGTGCCTGGGCTGGAAGATGTGCTGATTTACTCTCTCATTCACACTTAGTGTTCTAGCCCTGCCATATTTTTCACCTGCTTTTCACCATGTCTAAACTGGTCTAAGGCTTCAGAGCAGAAACATCTACTTCACTGTTCTCTAATATGCAAATCAGATTGTGTTTACTTCAGCGTTTTCTAATACTGGATAATTTCTGCTTTAGCTCAACTGAGACTAGCACTTACCAGATTAATTTCTGAATTATAGATGTAACCAATGTAATACCCATGTAATTATACCAGAAATTAATTTGGACTATTATATTTAAATATTTATGTGAACATAGTCTCCATCCCCCTCATTTAAATATTTGCTTCTTTCACTTAGATATAAAAGATCCGAGGCTGAAAACAGCCTGATTGTCATTGTACTGGAGTACAGTATCAATTACACTTGGGCTCCCACAGAGAGGAAATCAGCCAGTGTAGGGGGTTCCTTTTCCAAATTAGATTTCTTGGAATACAGAAAATGGAAAAACACATGAAAATCCATTTATTTCAAACATCTGCCTGCATTAGAAAGCTTCCACCGAAATCACAGGATGTGTCATAATTAAATGGCTTGAAAATAATTTCTTGAGAGCAGAAATTTTATATTCAGTCATGCATAGCAGCCCATAGGAGTTTTTCCCTCAAAAAGCTTCTTTGCCTTATGTTGTTATACTCCCAAGAAAACAGGACCCGCCATGAATCCACAACAGAGTTAAAACCAAAGAGCATCCTAAGGTTTTGTATATGCTGATGGAGGTAACTAATCCCTACATTTCCAGGTTCTAACCCCTGAGGATTTTTTTGGTTGCTTGGGGTTCTTTTGTTGGTTTTTTTCTGTACTATTGGTTAAGTCACATGTCTATAAAATGCTTGCTGGTCACCTGAGTACTGGAACAAAGAAGCACTCAAGTCATGGGGTTTGCCATGGCTCAGACCCTCCTGAGCACAGGTTTCTTCTATTTGAAAAGCAAGACCATGTCTTTCCTTGTGTACCCTTACCCACCATGCCGGAGGTGGTTGCAGTTGCAGAGAAAGTAGATGACCAAGCATTCCTGATATGAATCCCAATTGAGGGAGGTAAATCAGGAGCCAGGCACACGTTTTGCAGGTAGTGCATGAGACTGAATGTCTGACACTTAACTAAGTGACAGTCCCACAGTCATCATTCCACAGTGCTCCCCTAAGAGAAAAAACACTGCCTTTCCATGTGAATCCCTGTGAAAATCAATATTTTCTTTTAACAAGATCCAGGCCTAAAACCAGAGGTAAAGGAATCAGGAGGAGCCAGGTAAAATGCTGTTTAAAACAACTTCTTGAAATTGCAGTTTACAGTGTTTAAGGATGGAGATTAGCTAAAAGTTTGGGCAGAACAACATTTAGTCTATTTAAATGAAGACACAACACTTTTATGGGTAAGAGGGGATATCACACCACAACTGTGCAACAACGTACTTAGACACTGAAGTTTCCCTCTGTTGCACAGAGATATTAATCAGAGCAGGAAAAAGGAATCTATTTGTCTGTCATCCTTAGAAAGAAGTGTTAAAATGTATAAAAGTTCAATAAACAACTTTGCATGACATCAACACTGTTCAGCTGAAAACCTTCAGATCTTTCAGTCCTGTATAAAAAGACATCAGCTTTTGAAATGTACATACTAAAAGAAATGCAGAGACATGATGGTTGTGAATACAGAAAACTATTTGTACACAATCAAGTTAGGTAATGGTGCAAAAAATTGCTCTATAAATCAATCAACCCTCTATACTTGTTTCATTAAGGGATAATATAACTCTGGTATCATTTCACTAAAGTTGGCTAAGCTTCTCATATTTGATTTCTATCCAATTTTTTTAGCAGAACTCAGCATTTTAGAAACAAAGGAAAGAAAAAAATCCAGTGCAGATGTACATTTTCATGATGTTTAATGCAGAACAGCAAGGTTGCAGTACATTAGTCATCATGGCAAGCAGCCTATATGGAATATTAACTAAACCTTGAAGAAAAGCTCTATTTGCTCTGAATGCCTATACCAGTGCTTGCAGAACATTTGAATATTCCAAAGTGAGTGTCGGAGTTATCATTAAGTCAGGGCATTACTAGCTAACTTCTCCCCATGGGGAAACTGGTGCAGCTCTGACAGCAATATGTAGCCATACAATCAGACTTTAAGTCAATTTTTGCCTCATATTGCCATCTAGATGTGTACAAGCTTATTCTGAAAAGCTGTGTACAGAACAAGACAGACAGCCATTGATGTTTCCTGGTTCACGGCAACACCTCATTCCTGATTCACGTCCTGCTCATTCTTCTCTTGATCCTGTTAACGACACAAGACTCTTACAGAAGGTGCTAAGCTCCCTCTGTTACCATATAGTTCAATGGGGTGACAGGAGATTTTAACCAAACATGTGATCCTGTCACATTCAAGATCACTTAGATTTTGAGAGATGAGATCATATGGCTCCTTATAATCAGCTTGTATCAAGTTTAAAAGGGTGCATATAACATTTCACGCATACAATCATTAGTCATCTGATATATTAAAAATAAACACACCCTCAAAAATATCAGCTTACCCCCAATCCTCTGCTTTGATAAGGTAAAGTAAAATACATCATACTATTACCCTGGAGGTTCTTTTCTGAAGGATAAGCCACAGCGTCTGTTCTCAAGTGTTAAAAAATTGCACAGATACATAATGGATAATTTTCATTTCAACTCTTGGATATATGAAAAATCACGCAAATAAGCAATTGACATGATTATGTTTTTAGTGCTACACAATCTAACAGTTGTAAAGTAATTTTTGGCAATGATGCCATGTTAATTTTCAAGTTAAAGTAGTAAATTAGGTAAATGCATGTTTTTAAACACTGTTTTCTTTGTGTAATTGTATTTTCACTCTATTATGGGTCTTTTATGTCTGTATCCTTAATCCATTTCTACAACACAGTTGTATATATCTTTATTTTGTTCATTCTCCTATGTTTAGTCACTTGCATTCTGACTTACCTTCTCCCTCATGCTGTGATACATTTCTCTCTCTCTACATCATGATGTACTTTTATTCATTGATCTGCTGATCTGGACATAGCCTCTTCTCTATCCTGACTTGCTCTTATTTCAGCCCACAAATAATTAGGTCCCACTTAGTTTGAAGGCAGGTAAATCTCACCACAGAAGGGAGTTCTCCAAGTAGCAAGTAGATTACACAAAAGTTAGCGGGGTCCACCCTATCTGGTATCAGAGACTCCTGAACTGCTGATGAGCAATGCACTCCATCCCATGCTCTCCACCACATGATACAGCAAAATCTGGATAACTCTACTTGTCAGAGGCCCATCTCCTACAGGCAAGGACCAATGTTATTTGTGTTTCATGCATTGGTTCATGTACCAGACACTCACATCCAGATTCCTTGCTCTGTGTCCACACTGGCTGGTTCGCATGGCACTCCCAGACTTACAATCTGTCCCATAAATCCTTACAGCTCTTTGAAGAATATGGCCCCAATCCTTAGACTTCAAAGCATATTCCAATCTGAATAAACACATACTGCCTAAATCAATCTCCCTGCACTCTGCAGTTTTACTGTAGTATGTTTGATTTTTTTTTTCTTCCCCCTCCCTCCTCCCTTACTGGAAGCCTTAGAAGCAGGTGTTTTGCTAACAGGAAGAGTGAAAAGACATTCCAGTTTTTCATCTCCTCTACGCCAGGTCAATCATCATCAGAGTTCAGCTAGCAGAATCATAGCTGCTAATGCAGCTACCAGAACAGCAGTGAAATATGTCTCAGGTTAGCTAGACAGGAGAAGGTTGGTATGCAGATGTAGACATGGCTTATAGGTAAATATGTCAAAAGAAGTGTGAAGCAGTAGCTGTTGTAAAATAAGGCAACTGGAGGGAACAGCTGACAACAGAACATAGACAATGAAAGTGAAAAAGGAGAGGAAGAGGGAAGCTATAAATCTGATGAGTTACAGCAGAATCAGTTTTTCTTCAGGTCTTATTCAAGTAGCAAACTTGTATCTTGTTGAATGGGAGGTGCACTGTGCCTTTTTCATACTAGGAAAAGTGGTAAATCTATAATCTTATCATCCATTTGGATAGTTAAGGTGCTGCCCTGTGTTTACACAAAAGCAGCTGGAGAAACAGCAGAAGATTAGATTGGTTCAAACCAGAACAGGGACAGCCTGTAATTATTCCAGTCCTCTGAGCCCAGGCTTTTACTTTCCACGGGCAGCTGCAGGATAGTGACACAGCTGCTTTCAGCCATTAACAGGCAAAAAAGTGATTTATTTTTGGTTTTGGTTTTCTTCTTTTTTTCCCATTTTCAAAACCAGATTGATCTTTGATTGACAAGCATCCAAACCCTTCTGTATCATCCTAGCTCTGTCAGAAAGGGAAAGCAATGAAGTTGACTGATGGGAAGGGAAAAAAAAAGGTACCTGTGATATATGCAACCCAGACAAATAATTAAATATTCTAATTTGCAGCCAGGCAATTTTAGAGCAGGCTGAAGATATTAGCACCCAGAGAGGATTGACAGCATGGGTGACTGCTTCATAAGGAAAGAACAAATCATATGGGTCTACCATTTAAATATCTTTCCAGGGCAACCTTTGAATCAAGAAGGCAATGGATTATCTTGTAGGCTAAAAACTGATATATGGGTTTGAAATATTCCATGAAGAGAAGAAATAGTTCAAGGTCTCTTACCTAAAGACAAGGGTTAACAACCTTTAGTATCACAAGAGACTGACTGTGCAGAAATAGTTTTAGATTGGGATGAAAAGAGTAATTGAAAGAGTCTTAATTTTTTTTTTTTTTTATGGGTTAACAGCCAGAGTTCATACAGACAAAACAGGTAAGGACAGTTAGAGAAAGAGGTTCTGGGTTTGTAAATGAAGTCAGTGTAGAAACCTTTTCTTACTATCCATTTTTTTTAAAGTGAACAGAAAGGACAAAGAACAGGATAAATGTGTTTTACAAATGCTAGAAACATATGTAACAAGACTGTTGTATTAGAAACATATGTTGAGGGAAAATTATGATTACATTGGAACGACAAAGACTTGGTTAAATCAAGCTATCAACTGGGTGATAAAATTACCAACATATAAAGTCTGCAGATGGGTGAGGTAAAACAAAAGTAACGAGGGAGGGAGCAATTTGCGTATAGGGAGAATACTGAATAAACAGAAATAAATGACACTAGGATTTTGGCTGAAGCAACAGGGAGTATTTGAAGTAAACTGAAGAATGAGATATGGAAAAAGTCCTTGGATCTTGCCAGACACTTTCAGAAGAGAATGAGAAAGCATATCAGGAAATGTTTTTACAGATGAAGGAAGTCTGTATCAGGCTTGGTGCAATGATCATGTTAGGAGTTCAGTTGCCTAGACATTTCCTAGGAAAATATTAGTGGGGGAAAGTAGGAAGGAAGCATGATTATGAAAGTAATACAAGATTGCTTCCTGCACAGGAAAAGGGTAATGTGGATATAGTGACTAGAAATAAAGCAGATATGATGAATACAGTCAAATCTGGGGAGAATAGTACAATAATTAGTGCAATACCCAATCTGAAATGCCAATAAGGCTGTAAAAAGGTAAGTAGCAAATTTATTTTAGTAAAATCAGACTCTGAATGAGCATTTATAAATAAAAAGTAGCCTGAAAGAATTCAGCTCTGCCAAAGAAAACTCAGAAATACTTCTGAGATATATTTAAGAAGGATATATTAAAAATAAAAGCTGTATATCAGGAATTAAGACAGAACAAACACGGCAGTTGTAGGGAAGTATAATGCAATATCTACTCCCATTCACAGAAGAAGTACAGAAAGATTTTGTGGCCAGGAATGCAAGTTTCTAACAACTTAAATGACCTGTGCGCTTGTGCCCATCTATTGTGTTACCCCTGCTGAAAGAAAAACAGAAGGGTCTGGAGTCAAAGAGAAGATAGTGGGCATGAGGAGGGAAATGATAAATGTATAAATGTATTCTCCCACATTTCCCTGCTTCTAGGGAATGAGGTTTACAAATGAGCTTGGGTGCCAGGCACAAAGCCTAGCAGTGATCCTCCACTGCACATCACAGCTAAGCACTCATATCAGGTGTGGGGAACCTGGGTTCAAGACCATGTTTTGTCTAATAGAGGTGGACTCGGTTCTCTGAACAACCGGGTAGCCTGGGGTAGCGTGTTCTTATCTTTTCATTCTGAAGATGATAAAATTGTATCAATGGTAGAGCATCTGCTGTTTGTTGAGTGTTGACTGGGATGTTGAGTATTGAGGATGGTAGGTGATTTGTCTGAGCAGTGACAGGACAATGTTTCAGTGCATGGAATGATTTCAACCAGAGATGTTGAGGAAGTCCTAAATTTCCTATTTCCCTGCAGCTAGTACCCTGTGTTCTTCTCTGGAGACAAGAAGATCAGTTCAAGTTGTTATTCCAACTCAAAGAAGAAATGTGAAGCTGTACCTGCTACACCTCGGTCATGCTCCTTAGCCTCCCAGCAAAGCTGTCCTTCTTCACCTTTGTCACTGGCTCCACAGGGCTATTGCTGAACCTCCCCCTTTGTTCATAGCTCTAGTTCTATTTAAACCAACAAATGCATTGCAAATTCCACTGGAACTAAGGTGTGTGTGGGGATTTACATCATCTGTGGTATAGTAATTTAATATGTACAAAACTCTTTTGTTTCACATTATCCCAGATTACTTCTTTCCCCTCAGAATTGCCACAAAATAAAATGGACAGAAATTATTTCCACCCTCCTGACTGTCATCACCTTTATGCAAGGAAACTACTTTTTTCCCATTTTTATAAAATGTTTGGAGCGAACACACTTGTGCTGATCAGCTCAGCCAAAATCACTTTGCATTCCTGTCTAGACACAGGACTAGATTCTGTCTGAGGCAACCATTCCTAGAGCCACAAGGGATCCAGAAGAGAGCTCCTGGAGTTGTCTAACAGAGGAGTGCATGGGTATTCTAATGATTTCTCCTGTGCAAGTACACTACTCCTTCAGAAATACAAACAGGAATCCTCAGCATAAAATTCTCCTAAATAAGCTGTCAACTTTGTGAAAAGTAATAACTTGGTTATCCAGAAGTTTAAGTACACGAGAATATTCACACATGCAAAGAGTAAAAGTCAGGTTGAATCTTTATTAAGTAACAGTCTTAGTCATAACTGTAGGAACCAAGATCATCTATCTCAAAATTCTTCATCATGCATTAATTTACTGCTATTAACACTCTTGTATGGCTCAGTTGTTAGCTGTTCTCCAGTTTTGAACAATTGGCCTCTTGGCAACTGATAATTTGCACTATTTGTACAATTGGCTGTTATACAGACCTCTAACCAAAAAAGCATATGTGACTTGTATTGACCTATTAAGTCAATTTCCATCCAGTTTCATCCCCACCTCTACTTTAGATCAGTGTATTTTGCATGTCCATTTAAATTCCACCTCACCACTTTTCAGTCAACATCTGTAATAATTTTTGTCTTCCTAAGCAGCTTCTGAAGGTCTCAAGCTGATATCAGGTTGAGGATTAAATACTATACAAATCCTAAACAGATGCTACCGAATACTACAGAAAAAGGAGTATGAAATAGCTTCCCTCTAAGGAAAAAATATCTTGGGGAAGAACAGAAAAGAGAAGACATACACAGATAGGCAACATGGGTCACACAGTCTGGATTCCTGTATTTGTGTGGTGTGAGGTGTGGGTGCATGTACTCTGTCTTGCATCTCCCTTTACGCAGCAAAAGCTCAGACATCCTCTCCCTGGAACAAGTTAAAAAAGAGTATCAGCAGTTTTCTTATACTGAGATGATTAGAACTAATGTTGAGTTTTGAAAGCTCACTGCTCTAAGGATTAAAGCATACTTTTAACATTTTGTATATTTCTTGACATTCATGGATCAGTGTTAGAAGGCTGGTCTCACAGCTGCTATCCTCCAGGTGTCTATTTCTCCTTTCATTTGTAGCAGCCTCACACTCATATGCAACAGACTGGTATTAGCAAGCATTGGTACCTGCTGTATAATTATCAAGACAGGAAAGATCTAAGAAACATTTTGAATGGGTGCTGAGTTTTGTAATGATTGCAAAAAAAAATCTGGAAACACTTAAGATTGTGCCTATGCAGGGAAAGGGATTAGTCCCGGTTTTAAGCACCTCGTAGCATAGAGCCAAAGCATCAAGAAAGAAAAAACCCCACAACTTTCAGGTTTATTTTTGATGATCTGGATAACTCATTATCTCTACTCATTTTATCACTTACAAGGGAGTGTTGTCATTCACTCACATTCCTCCAGCAATGAGAAAGAAAAATGGCAAAAACCATTGGAAAATAATCTCTATAAAATGCAAGTCTTGTCAGGGGTAGTTGGCTTGTCACGTGCCTGAAAACCATCAAATCTTGAAATACTGTCTTTAAAACTATTCCTTACCCCTGAAGAAGTATACAATAGTGACAAAGGCACTCCCCAGGCTCTGAACACCAGCGGGTTTAGCAGTGTCTGAAGTCAGCACTACTACTGCAGTTTGCCTGAGTAGACCTGTTCTCCCACGTGGACCCTACTAAAGTTAACAGGGCTCGAAACACCTGCAAGAAAGTACATGAGGACATCAGAATCAGTCACTGCAGTATATTTATATTCTGAATTCAAACTAAGAACTTCATTTTCTGCTTACATTTAAGTGTGGAAATTAATCATTTGGGATTGTAATTATACATATGATGCTCGGGGAAATTATAATAACATCCAAAGTACCACATCTTTAGCCACGTTTTGTTTTAGACATGTTAGATAATGCTTAATGAAGTATTTTACATCCTAATAAAGCTTTATAGCACATACCACCTCCTACTAAAAAATGCTTAGAGTCAGTACCTAAGTGCAGCTTAAAATCAGATACACTCATAAAATATAAACATATTGCATAATTTTCCTACATGTTAGAGCTAATGCAACTTATCAGAAAGGACAGAGCTCTGTGTATTCAGTGCAGTATTCATAGTAATAACTGCTAGTCGTAAAATATGCAAGCTGGAGATCAGGTAATATTTGTGTACTGTGACATTACAGTTACCATAATTTTGATATATGACTAAAATAAATATACTTTAAAAAGATATTTATTTAATATAATGCACCTGCAGGCAATTTCTATTTCTAAATGATCATGGTGGGTTGACCCTGGCTGGGCACCAGGTGCCCACCATAGCTGCCCTATCACTCCCCTCCTCAGCTGCACAGGGAAGAAAAAATATAACGAAAGGGTCATGGGCTGAGATAAAGACAGGGAGAGATCACTCACCAATTACCATCACAGGCAAAACAGACTTGACCCAGGGAAAAAAATATAATTTAATTTATTCACAATCGCATCAGAGTAGGATAATGAGAAATAAAACCAAATCCAAAAATAATAATTAAAAAAAAACATCCAACCCCACCCCTCCCTTCTTCCCAGGCTTAGCTTCACTCCTGATTTTCTCTCCCTCCTCCCTCCAGCAGCGCAGGGGACAGGGAATGGGGCTGGGGTCAGTCCCTCACACGCTGTCCCTGCTGCTCCCACCCTCAGGGGGAGGCTCCTCACTCTCTGCCCCTGCTCCAGCCTGGGGTCCCTCCCACAGGAGACAGTTCTGCATGATCTTCTCCGACGTGAGTCCTTCCCACGGGCTGCAGTTCTTCACAAACTGCTCTGTCTTGGAGCTGGCTGGCATTGAGTCTATCAGACACCAGGGAAGCTGCCCCTGTAAGCACTCCCCATTACCAAAACCTTGCCATGCAATCCAGCTACAGTCTTTCTCTGAGCATTTAATGAGAGGCAGCCAGCTGAATCACTTCCATCAGCCCGAAGCTTTGATTCCTGAACTTTGCATGTAAGTGCTTCATTGCCGTTTTGCTTCAATTTCATAGCAGTGACACTGCAGATGAAGACACCGAAGAGGAGCAGGAATGCAAAAGTACAAGGAGTAGATACAATTAAATGACTTCTGTAGTCTGGTCAAAGACTCATACAAATGTTCTGAAGTGGAAAACATTTCTAACAGAGAAATTAAACACAAAACCTCCCTCCCCTTGTCTTCATTAAGAGCACTATTACAGGTTTTTTTGGGTTTGAGAGTGTTCTATTTTGCTGGCAGCTATTATAGATGAAACCTCACTAGGATCGTCATTAAACGCTCCGCAAGTTTTTCCTTCCCCTGCTGCAGTAGGTACTGGCCTTGCTGGACAGAAGGTACGAGACTGGATGAATCACAGTTTGACTGTGGTTTTAGGGGGGTGCCTACACTGCAGTCACCTTCTTGTTAATCCATAGAGGGGCACAGGAGATGCTCACTCCCATATTTGTAAAACATACTGGGATTAAGAAGCCAATGTAGTCTATTTATTTCATTGTTTTGGTGACATTTCACTTGTAAAATAATCTTCATTCTGAGCTCTACTTTTGCATGTTTAATTCCATAATAAATTATTCTTATGTACAGAGTTCAGCTTTGACGACTTCTATGCACTACTCTGGGTCAAGTCCCTAATGAAGCTGGAATTCACTTCTATGATGAAAACCAGGAAGAAAATATCACAGTTTATCATTTCAATATAAGCCTTAGATGGTGCACAGCCTTGTGCAAGCTCTTTGTCAGCACTTTAGCCCTCAAGTCAAAAATCCAAATTGAAAGCTACCTTGAGAGACATGTTTAGGCAATGTCCTACTTGACTGGGGATAAATTAAAAGTTAAATAATATCTTTTGATTTGGTTAAAAATGATCTTGTTAAGCAGCACTGGCTGCTTTATCACAAGAAATGACAGACTATTTGCTTTAAGTGATGCCTAAAATAGGCGTGAAACTACTTGATTAATTGGAACCATTCGATAGGAAGTATATTCATTATTAACACAAGCAGAAGTTTCCAGCAGTTCTCCAGTGGAGAATTTTGTAAAGAGAGCTTTTGAAGCTTGGGTGGGGATTTCTGCCATTTATTACTACAATAGTGGCAAAGATAGCAGTAAAACTTTATATGATATTTATTCCAGCAGAATAGACACATGTCACAACATGTATGATTATCACCATACTATAAGAACTTTGTAGTTGCTTATAGTTTTAGTAATTTAAGCTGAATCTTGCTAGTTTAGTGATCTGCCTCTGGCTGTAATGTTTGGAAAGTTTCAGCTCATCAGTTTGCAAGAATGGAGGTAGAAAAAGTGAAAAAGTGTTCCCTGGCTGGAACTCTTCCCAGTTGTGTTACAATAAAATTAGTGCTTGAAGCAAGGACTTGGAATTCAGCTGTGGGTTTCCCTAGTATTGAGGATGGGGCTCTTACCTCTTCCATCAGTGTTAGTTCAAATTTGATCAAATCACAGCTGCTGAAGATACCTTTGAAATCATTCATTTGGGTCACATGACTATCAAAAATAAAACAAAACTTTATCTCTTGATAAGTTTTAAACAGAAAGGGAAAATTATCGCACAGAAAAAATACTGCTTTTTTAACATCATGGAATCTTGTGTAATCTTCTCATCTTCTCTACAACTCACCATTCTGTCTTTTTATTTTTATATTTGCCTTTACCTGGGGTGAGTTATGTTGCCCTACTAACATCAGTGAGATTTAACTATTTGCTTAAAAAGCTTGGGTCCAGATTTAACAACTGTCCCATTCTTCAGTGATCATCACACACATTTGAAATGATATTGTTATTATTCATAAAAGAGGTATACCTTGACAAGTGGTACTAGTGTGTTTAAGTCTAAACTCTTCCAGAATGCTTCTACGTGTACGTATACATTCTCTTGAATAATATTTTTATTTTAATAAATTAGAAAACTTTATAGCACATGATCATTGTATCAGGTTTGCATGGCAAGGTTTTGGTAGTGGGGGGCTACAGGGGTGACTTCAGTGAGAAGCTGCTAGAAGCTTCCCCTGTGTCCAACAGAGCCAATGCCAGCCAGCTCCAAGACAGACCCACTGCCGGCCAAGGCTGAGCCCATCAGTGATGGTGGTAGCGCCTTATGGGATAATATATTTAAGAATGAGGGGAAAACCCTGCGCAACACCAGCAGCAGCCAGAGGAGACTGTGTGAGAGCAACAGCCCTGCAGACACCCAGGTCAGTGCAGGAGGGGCAGGGGGTGCTCCAGGGCCTGGAGCAGAGGTTCCCCTGCAGCCCATGATGAAGCCCACGGTGAGGCAGGCTGTGCCCCTGCAGCCTGTGGAGGTCCATGGTGGAGCAAATATCCACCTGCAGCCCATGGAGGACCCCATGCCGGAGCAGGTGGGTGCCCAAAGGAGGCTGTGCCCCCACGGGCAGCCCACGCTGGAGCAGCTCCTGGCAGGGCCTGTGGCCCCATGGAGAGGAGCCCAGGCTGGGGCAGGGCTGCTGGCCGGGCTGTGACCCCACAGGGACCCACACTGGAGCTGGCTGTGCCTGAAGGACAGCACCCCATGGTGGGAACCCACACTGGAGCAGTTCATGAAGAACTGCAGCCCGTGGGAAGGACCCACATTGGAGAAGATCATGCAGAACTGTCTCCTGTGGGAGGGACCCCAGGCTGGAGCAGGGGCAGAGAGTGAGGAGCCTCTCCCTGAGGGTGGGAGCAGCAGGGACAGCGTGTGAGGGACTGACCCCAGCCCCATTCCCTGTCCCCTGTGCTGCTGGAGGAAGGAGGAGGAGAAAATCAGGAGCGAAGCTAAGCCTGGGAAGAAGGGAGGGGTGGGGGAAAAGTGTGTTGGATGGTTTTTGTTTTTTTAATTTGGTTTTATTTCTCATTATCCTAATCTGATTTGATTGTGAATAAATTAAATTATATTTTTTCCCCAAGCTGAGTCTGGTTTGCCCATGACAGTATTTGGTGAGTGATCTCTCCCTGTCCTTATCTCAGCCCACAAGCTTTTCTTTATACTTTCACTTCCCTGTGCAGCTAAGGAGCGGAATGATAGGGCAGCTATGGTGGGCACCAGCCCAAGGTCAGTCCACCACAGAGGGTTGTTATTCTTCTTGAAATTATGTTCTTTCAACAGTAGAACAAAAAAAGAAAAAATGCTTTAACCTATAGCATTTTCTTTCTGAAAAAGAAAACAGAACAACTTATGTCAATGCACAGTCAATCACCATAATAATAGTACCTGTCAGCTTAAGCAGATCAGAACTGAAGGGTAAAAATATATTTTTCCTTGATAAATGATTTGTTAAAGGATGGGGGTGGGTGGGTGGGGTGTGTGTGTGTGTATAAATATATAAAGGGAACAAGAGGAAAAAGGAATGGAAAAAAAAGACCTTGTGTAAGCAGTACTGGACTCATGGTTAGAAAAGAGGAAGAGGAGGGAGGATGTATTTTGGTTCCCAGTTCTGATGAGGCACCAGTGTACACAAGAAATTTTAAAATAGATGAAAGCTTATGATCTTGATTGAAGCTGGGTATAGACAGCTACAACCCTCATAAGCTGCATACAGTATAGTCTGTAGGCTACTTTTAGATCTGTTTACAGTACCTAAAGTACCTTCCTATTTAGCCTAAAAGTTTCCCAGACTCTTATACCCAAAGTACACTGGGAAAATAGGTATCTTTCTTTTACCTACAACCATCTAAGCAAAAGCAAAGGGCCACCAGTGTTCAAGCCCATTTCCCATGGCAAGGCCTACAGCTAAATCCATATGCAGGAGAATTAAAGATACTGCCCACTTTCCTGTGAGCATCCTACCAGGAGACAGGAGCCCTGGGCTGTACTCTGCATCTCAAGCATCCCATACAAACACTGTAATCTGCACGAGGGAAGGAAGCACGCTTCAGTCCTTCAGCTGAAGCTGCTCCACCATGCCAGCAATGTCAGGGACATGAAAGCTCCACGGAGAGCTGCAAGGGACAGCTTCAGTCCAGCTTAATCATTAACTGGGATTGTCCTGGAAAATAGACATGCTGAGTGGCTTCCTAGGAGTTAGGGGAGCTTAGGTGCTTATGACTAAGCTTGGGTAGATTTAGGCAGGTTGAATCCCACCCATAAATTAGGCAGACTGAATCCCACCCTAGAGAATGTATATTGCTTAAACCTTGAAGAGCTTTCCAGCTTAAGAAACACAGCAACTCCTTGGTGACAAAGACAATTCCAGGGAATTTTGCCTAACCCTGCTGCAGAGTCTGAAAATACTTGTCACCTACACTGCGAAAGACGGTACCCATACATTTTGAACCATAAATGGATTAATCCTCTATCCTTTTGTTTCCAAACACTCATAACTCCTGCTAATCTCTCTCTCTCTTCCCACCCTGCCTGTTTTCTGCATGACTGTGTTTTTCCCTGGTGCCCCTCCTCTCTCTGTGCTCTTGGTGTAGCAATAGGATGGGGTATGGTTAAGGACTGCAGCTGCCACCTGGCCCCAGAGATTGTGCAGCAGTCACCTTCTCACTCACCTGTTGAAATACAAGCCACTTGCATCTAACACATCATCCCAGCCCTCCTGCAGTTTAAGCCTCAGTTTCCTTCCTTGTAAAAAAAAAAAAAAAAAAAAAAAAAAAGAGGTTAAATATGGCTGTCATACTGAAAAGCTTTTAAAATGTCAAATGGAAGATGCTATAATTGCAATGCATTACATTACAGCTGTATTAATTTCTAATCTTAAACATACTGATTTAGGGGAAAGAGAAAAGAGACCAAGATTTTAAAGATCTCTGGCATTACAAGGATCTACAGTAAGTTCACAAAAATGCACTCCATGGCTCCAATCTCTCATTTAGGAATGTGCTTCACAAGACCCACTCATCAGGTTAATAATTTTGATCTCATGTAAGTGGTTCAAACATTTGACAAATTATTACCAAACTTTTTCCACTGGCTTTGAGTGAGAATGCTAGAAGTTTATCTGAATTTCTAATATGATATGATGCACTTCCAAAACGAAATTTGAGGTTGTTTCCTTCACTCTTTTGTGCTAAGTACCCTGTGGATCATTATTTTACCTGGAGTAGCCCCCATCTCCATAAATGACCCCATTTTGATAAAATAAAATGGAAACAAAAATTGTTGTTTTGCTGGGGGTTTTTAACCTATTTTCTAGGTTAAAAAACATCCTCACATGCCACAATGGTTCTAGCGGTGGCTGAAATAAATGGGGCCCACCTTCCAGCTAACCCCTAATATAACCACGCTTGACAAAGCTGCAGAATAACACATAATTCCTGGTAACTTTTTGCCTACTTACAGTATCTCTTAGGCAATCACCAGAGTAAATCAAACTAATGAACTGCTTAAAAATAAGTGAAGTATCACTGATAATTTTGGTTCAGTGCAGTAAAATTAGGGATAAGCATGAGTTTTATGATTTGGACTGTAAAGTTCCTTTTGCAAGTCAGGGGGCATTTGGTGTCAAGGTTTTGATTCAGATCCTAGTCTTAAATAAACGATTTCATTATTAAACTCGACTACTAAATGAGTCTGCTTTATCAATATGCTCATCCATATTGTAATAACTGATAGTATGAACAAATCACTGCACACTCTGAGAGACATCTGGCAGTTTTGAGCAGAAACACATTACTGCAAGGGAAAAGGTGCCTTTTCAAAATTGGCAGTAGATGAGCTTTTGCTTGCCTGAGGCACATACTTAAACCATTTATATTTCATTTATGAATTGCAAGAGGTGAGCTGCACCATCCTTTTCATGGTGGTCTATAGAGCTGGTTGGGTAAAGTCTAGTGGAAACTTTTCCATCAAAATCAAAATTTCAGGAACAGACAGTGAGTTTTTCAAATTGAACATTGGGAAGTAAGTAATGTGAGAAGTGTGCTGAATGATTCTATTTTAATATTTTCAGAAAAGCATTTTCTTTAAAAAAAAAATGACACTGACATATTGTCTGTGTCACTTTATATTGAAAGAAAACAAAACCAAAATACCTTAGAGGTTTATGCTCACTAAATCATCCAATCCTAAAAGAAACTCCCTCACAGAAAAATGAAAAGAGCTTCAGTATTTTGTAACTTTGTTCCAATATGATCTTAAAGAAGATTTTGAAATTCTGAGTACTGGGAACCTCAGATGCTCCAAGAAAGAAAATTATTTTTTCTCCTTTCCCAACCACAATTCTCAGCACAAATGTGGTACACCGAAACTGTGAAAGTACTTTTCAGGAAAGTGATGATTCCCTATGGAAATCATGCTCAAAGATAAAACAAATTCCTTTCAGAACAAAGGGTTTTGAGTCTATTCTGGAAATAAAAAACATCCTGAGGAGCAAACCATGAATTGAATCAATAAACTCATTTTTCCCAATGGTTGTGAACAAAAGAACAAAAAACAAGAATAAAAGACCAAAACAAAACAAAACAAAAAAACCAAACCAAAACAACAACAACAAAAGAAAAGGGGGGGGCACAATCATATGTTGGTGCTGTTACTTTTCAAGATTTCTTTGAAGTCAGGACCCTGCAAAGCTTCTCTTCTCTAGAAGTACAAGAACTTCATCTTGCCTCTCTCCTCTCCTCTCCTCTCCTCTCCTCTCCTCTCCTCTCCTCTCCTCTCCTCTCCTCTCTTCCTCATCCTTGCCCTCACTCTAGCCTTTGCATATCTGATGGGCCCACCCAGAGAGGCAAAAGTATGTAATTTCAGTCTCTACTTATACACTATCACACAGGAGCTTCCAGTCAAGACAACCTTCTTTGTGACCATAAATAGTTCCATTTTTCCTTCTCATTATTCATTTTCACACCTTCCACTAGCATTTCTCATTCCTTACCTTTTCAGCACCACATATACAGTTGCCCTTTAAAAGTAAACACTGAGTTTGGCCAAAAAAAAGAACATGAGGTGTAAAGGATGGACTGTGAGATAATAGTGATTACAAAGTCTCTATCAACAAAAACTGCCTTCATGATTGCATATTTTCAGAATGTTGATTGCCATTGAAGTATTTTCTTTACACTGAAAAAATTAAACCTGTTAAACTTGAAGCTTACAGGGTTTTGCTGAAAAATGCAGTTTACAGTGATATCAAACTTGCTGTGCAATGAGCCTGATCTAAGAAAGACTTTCCTCCACCTTAGCTGGAAGTTTTAAGGAGATGGATGTGGGTGTGACCCAAGCAGTTTCAGGCTAGATTTACTGAGGAACTAATGCATCTTCATGACTAGCCAAATTTTGTGTGTCTCTGTTAAGAGCCCCATCTTACTCAGCTCCTTGCAGCAACATGTTTGTTATTTATAGTAGACATTGCTCCTATTCTCCATATCATCTGGTTCATCCAGTGAGGAGAGACACTGTACTCAAAATATTCAATCAAATTGCAGTATGTGGTGGCATCCCAGTATTTTGTGTCCTTATATTATATTGGGCTTGCTGAGCTCTAGAAGCAGGTTTTGTTCTGAGCCTAACTCAAAATCAGTTAGCACTGATTATCCTTTTAGATCATAGTTCTGTGATACTATTTTTTCAAAGCTTCTATGTCAAGTTACTTTTTCTTTTCATTGTCTTCACCAGCACTCTTCCCTTTCGTTCAATAACCCTCTCATTCTTTACCCTGTGTTTTGTATAGGGATGAATCATCAATGAATCATTTTTCACTACCATTACTATTGCTCCTTTCACATTAACAAGTTGGGTTTGTTGAATTCCTATACTTGATAAGGTCAAAATTTGCATGCACCTTTCTCCTTATCCTGGTTCAGTTGTTACAAATGCTAAAATGAGTATTATGCCCAGAATCATATTTCAGAAATGGGATTTTTTTCTTTCTTTTTTCCCTCTAATCACAAAACAAGAAAGAGAATGAGAACCTCTTTAAAACTTCCACACTTTTTTCTGGAAAACAGAGAAACTGGGGGCAAAACCTTATCCCACCCAACATTGGTGGGAATGAGATGGGCATGAACTTTAAGGATGAATTCTGACAGATGATATCTGCCAGTATCTTGGAGTATTTACAATCCAAGATTTTTGGGACATTACCTGTTTACACATCATGATAAAATCACAGGAGAATTATCAAAATGTGGCTCAGTGTTGCAGGAAGAACTTGCTGTGGCTCCTAAAGAAGGTCATTCATATTTTTGTCAGGAAAGACAATTTCCCATTTTCTCTCTCATTTTATTGCCTGAAGATTAGAAGCGGTATTAGAAAACATATAATCCTTAGAGAAACAAGATTCACTTGCTGCAAATGATCTGTCTGCTCATTTGATTCAGGCCATTTATGCACAACAACTGCTGTGTACAAAAATATAAAATCCCACATGGATAGAGGAAAGCATAGGTAAGGGAGAGACTTCTGGTCTCTCTCGCCCTGTGAAGAGAAGTAATAAGGTAGAATATATACAGGAGGCTCAAACTGTCCTGAGACACGTACTGATTAACAACATAATTCATTTGTATTAGTTTTGTTGGTCAGATTCCTCTCATGCTTTTCACAATGTAAAAAATGTCTGTAGATGCTCAGAGACAAAAAAAAAAATGTCCTCAAAATAATGGGAATGAGAATCTGGTAAGCTCAGAATTTTCCTATGAACATAGCGAGAAGCTGCTCTTTCCCCCTGTCCTTTTTGTAGGTGTATACATACGCTGACTGACACAGGTATGAATTAGCTATACTCATGAAGTGGCATCTGGAGAGTGGGATTTTTCAGACGTAACAATCTCAACTGGACTGGGTTCCCCAGCTATAAATTTGTAAGTCAGAAAGTAACACTCATCGTCTTCCCAGAATGTCTAATATTGGACGTGCTGTGCTTTTAACCAGCAGCTGTACTTACATCAGCATGGCTCAATAACCATGTGCCCTCACAAGGCAACCAAGCAATCTGAACCCAGTCTTTGTCTAAGTTATATAGGTCATCTCATTTGCATCTTTCTCTTTCCATGGTTTGGGTACTGATCTGAACATAAATAATGCTTTTGATTTACATAAAGAAAGGCTGAATTGAAACCTCCACTTCTGTTAGCCCAGATATTGTGGACCACTGTTAAGTATTCAAACAGGTCCAGGAGAAAGTTAGTCATCTGGATGAGTATTCCAGAGGGGCCTGAATTAAATACAACTTCTTTCTTCAATCACAGACCCACAAAAAAGGATTAGTGAAAAGCTGATATATCAGGAAGACTGGTAAGTAATGTATTGGTGACATGGTTTCAAAGTTATATGATGCCATTTTATGAGACAAGATACAGTAGTAGCTTAATTGGAATAAATTGTTCAACATAGCTGGAAATAAAAGGTCAAGGAGAAATGTATTTTCCTGAGTGAACTGGAGTGATTAGAAGGAGAAATAGGAAGGAACAGAGCTGCCTGTAAAGAGATATATCATATATATTATGATAAATATATATATTATCAAATATATAATTTATAATAATTCTTTTGCTTTCTGTCTCTGAAACATTCTCAATTTTTTAAATTCCAGACACTTTGACCCTTTATGTCTGTGTAAGTGCTGTGTTAAACACATACTGATGTAAAATTATTTTAATCATAATTAAGCAAGTTTGACTTTTATTCTGCAGACTATCTTAAATTTAGATTTAGGTTTTTGGACAAGACAAGTATTTAAATTAATACAGTAGACATCTTTGAGAAGTCAGTGAAAATAATCAATTCATGCTGATGCTGCCTTCAATTATATTTCACGCAACTATGAGTCAGTTTCTGCTTTATAATTGCTTAAGTATTACATGACCCCAGAATTTCTTTATCATATTAGTAAAATCACATATATTAGTTTCAATCATAGAATAATTTGGGTTGGAAAGAACTTCCAGACTTCATCTAGATTAACCTATTATTCATGTTTTAACTCACTAGCTGTTCCAATAGTCTGCATTATTTCTTTCAAGGAGACTGTGTGTAGACCTTGACATTTTTCAGGTGTGAACAGGCACAAGCTGAAACACAGGATGTTCCCCCTGAACATCAGGACACAGTTTTTCACTGTGAGGATGACTGAGCACTGGCACAGGTTTTCCAGGGAGATTGTAGAGTCATCAGTCTTGGAGATCAAAAGTCACCTGTATATGGCTCTGGATAACTGGCTCTAAGTGGCCCTGCTTGAGCACAGATTTAGGACCAGGTGACCTCCAGAAGTCCCTTCCAACCTCAGCCATCTGATGACTCTGTGGTGCTGTGATCCTGGATGCCAAAGACTAGAAAACAGCTTTGCAGAAAAGGAACTGGAGGTACTGGTAACTTTGATGCTATCTCTGCTTTTAGCAGAAGATCAGCCCAGATGAGCTCCATAGAGTTGTTCCAAGGTAAATTTCTCTGTGTTTCTATCATATTTTCATAGAATCTTCAAGGAATAGGCTGAAATCTTTCTATTAGTTTTCTACGGGTTCATGGAGGAATGATAGCAGTTACCACTGGAGAATAATTATTGTACCCAAGATGAAACTTCAGGCAGAGAATTATAGATTTGTAACATGTAAACCAGACCAGAGCTACATCTGTAAAGTAAATTATACAGTGCCAGACACCAGATTGCTTTCAGAACAGACCTTGGCATGTTTTTGACCTCTTCCAACTTGCACACTCCCAAATTATTCCTGGCCGTAATGGAGAAAATAGCATTAGCAGGGGACCATTCCCAATAGGTGGCCCATATGCAGCCAACCTGCTATGGAAGGTAAAGGAGTGGAAGAATACAGATAAGGTTTATGGTTCATTTGCCTGGCAATGAGGTTTGCTTATGGAGAAACCATCCAAAAGGACAACCAGAAAACCACAGACTCACCATTCAAGGACAATGTAGATGGTGTTACTTTAGCTTTGCTCTGTCTATTCATCAGACATCAGAGTGTGTTCAGAATATAATCAAAGGGAAAAGTCATCTAGAATACAGGCACACATCCATTAATATTACCAAGTAGCTGCCCATACAGCTCAGTCTGAGCAAAATGGGAATGATCTTTTCTCTGCTTCTGGTTCTTCCTGGCAAGCATAACCAGCAGCTTTCTGCCCCGGTCAATCTTTTTGCTGAGGTTGTGCAGGCTGCTTTGGATACTAGATTTTATTTTCCAAAAAGGTAACATGGTGCAGTGACACCTCAGACCTGTACTGAGGTGGAAGATTTTCTAGGTCTTCTGCTTCACAGCTCCATTCTCCCTTGCATATTCCTTCTTCCCCAATAAAAATATATCCTATCCTCTTATCTCTTCTCCCTGGCTTTGCAGCCCTGTCCCCTCTCTTTGACCAGCTTTGGCTTCTGTCAGGTCCTTTCTAAGTTATTCAAATTCATTTGCAAGGAACAAAAACAACTAGCTTCCTAGTTTTGCTTTCTGCAGCTTCAACATGTTGGAGCTGATACAAAATGAGTAGCAGGACTACATGTCTAGGAGTGAGGCAGCAAAGAAGAGAGGAGAAACAGAAGATGCCCCTTTCAGCAGGGGTTTTGTTGCTGGCATCTGACTTTTTGTAACAGGGTCTGAGAAAATTAATTGTACTTTGCTGGTGGCTGTGCAAGTTGCTGTTAGCGTGCATTCTGTTTCTGTTTTTCAAGTGAAGACAACCATTGTATAATGCAAATAAAAGAAGTATATTCACACCAGGCTCCACAGAGAAACTCGGCAGTTGAAGTTTACCCTCAAAAGAGAATAAAAAATAAAGACTGGCTCTTCTTGCCTGTGTTGTTTTTCTTTGCCCTTTGTTTGCTTTTATGCTACCTGATATAGTTTGTTCATCCAGAGCATGCAGTCTAAAAAAGTTCCATGAAGTGGCCAAATCGACTCAATCTGTTGATTGAGAAGTCTCTGTAGTTATTCATATACATTTCCCTTCCTCATTCACCCTCTTTGCCTTCAGACATTCTCAGACACATGGTTTAATTCAGGTGCTTTCTATTTTATGCTTTGCAATGCATTATTCATAGTAGTGCCTAGGTGACAATGTTATGTGGGAATTAGTCATCTCCTATTCATTGGTTTGCCAGCAATTTGAGTTGTCTGACTCTCAGACTGATTTAGGAAAATACGTAATTATCCCAGGAAAATTTCTTTGAAAACATACAAATGGATTTTTCAGTTCATTAAAACTCTACTGTGATCTCTTTATACATAATCCTTTCAATAAGTAATTTCAATCTATATTTAAATAATGTAAGTCTTTGTAGTTTGCTAGAACTTTATCCAGCTGCTGGAGATCGCTGAATAGATCCCAGGGATTCTCACAGAAACTAACTTTAGTTTACTAAGGCTCATCTTTTGAGGCTGTCTTCAAAGTCAATGGAGCTGCAGGTTTCCAAGGACAAGTCAGAGTTGGAGGCTTCCTTGGGTAGTGTAATCAGCCACTACATTAGAAGTCTGATATGTCTGTGCTTCCTTTGGTAGCAAGCTCAGACACTCAAGGGGTTTGACTCAGACTTTTATCCTGCAGAGATGTTTAACTAGAGTCTCTTGCAATTTATGGGCTCTGGGCGAGTAGTTATCTTGCATCTGCAGTATCCTGTACCATGTGTGGATGCATGATCTTGTATCTTGTACATGAAAAATCAACAGAGCAAGTTACTAACATATAGGGAAATGTTTGAGCCAGTATTTGTTGTCTTCATCATGTCTCAATCCATTTCATTGTTTGTTGTGGTTGACAGAACTGAGGCACTGAGAGTACATATAACATCAATTAAATCATGCAAAAATTGGTGAGGGGATTCAGAAAGCTTGGAGTCTTACTGTGGAAGATGATCTAAGTCCATAGAGTCCTATCATGTTAGGAATGGATACCAGTACAAAAGCAGCAGGTATGACCATCTGAAAAGGTGATCTCTATGGAAATACACTGGAAAAGTAGTTAAGAAATTTGAGGTCATGAATCCAAAAGGTGGGAGTCCTGAAAGCATGATATTTTCAGTCCCAAAAATGGGAATTGCTGGACTATAATAGTCCAAACAAGCCACTAAGGGAACAGACTCCCCCCATAAAGGAGAAAGAGACTAAAGGGGTGGGGGGGAGTGGGGGGAGTTCCCTGGTATTGATATGCAACACTGGACACTGGACTTCAGACTGGAGAAAGCAATGGGAAAGCAAGATCTTGGTCTCAATCCTCTCTATCTTTGCATGTACACTCAGAGAAGAACAGGGGAGTCAGTAAGCGGGACAAGAAAACATGCAGAATTATGGTATGGCAATCAATGAACACAGAGAAACATTTTTTGAAAACTTTGAAATGAGAAAGCTGAATAGGTACGTATTCATGGGAGATACAGAGCCTCAGTAATGGGTTGAGGATTAGGACAGGTCTTAAAGCATTTGATAAAGGGATAAATCGCGATCTCTTTCCAGGTGGATAAAGGTGACTGCTCTGTCAGATTTACTCCTGAGGATGAAATGTGGCAAACAGAAGAATAAGCAAGAGGAAAATATTTGCTATCCAAAAGGCTTGGAAGGGCTACTTGCTGCAAACTAGGACTCTGCCACGCCTAGGACTGACTGGATGAGGGTGGGTTTATGTATTTATACCTGCTTCATCTAGATGTATGGGGGAACAAACACGTAGTAATAAACCTTGTCTGGGATCTTGCCTTTCTACTTTCTCTTCTTGTCAGTAGTTGAAGATCACCCCCCTCCCTTTCAAGTGAATGAAGCGTCCCAGCTCTGATCTGCTTCTAGTTATATCAAAATAGGTCACCTGGGACCCAGTGGAAGAAGAATGTTGATACACTTTATATATATATATATATATCAGTTAGAGGGCCTTACAAGCCATGTGCCACCAGTGGTGCTTAGGATACACATGCCTTGCCATACTCTTGTCATCTGGGTATCTGCACAAAGATGAGAGATGGCAAAATAGTAAGTGATACAACAGTAACTCCCTCTAAGGAGCTCGTGGTAGCTGACCACTCAGTGTCACTCATTCTGAGTCTGCCCAGCAGCTGAATACATGGAGGGATGTCAGATCCTAGATCTTCCAGAAAATTTTTAAAAGAGCAGGTCAGATCAATGTTTTTGTATTACATTGTACTTAAGAATAAGCAAAGTATATCACAAACCTGTCAGAATGAGAGATTTTATATATTCATTTTTGGGGCTGATTAAGATTTCTTTTAAGTTCCTGTAAAGGTCTACTTTTTTGTTGTGATTGTTAGGAACTATTATTTTTCATTCAGATCTATGGCACCTTTTTTTTTTTTTTTTTTTTGTACTGTTCAGCTGCATGGAAATAAATTGTTTTATTACTGAAATGTGAAAACAAGGATTATCTCACTGGGGTATAATAAATCTTGGTTAAAATACAGATTATTTTTGTTAATGTAATGATTCTATGTTTTAAAAATGTAAAGGTTGTGACAAAAATCAACAAAAGCCAGGAAATTCAAAGTTAATGTTGAATTGTGTCCATAAAGCACCTCATTAAGCCCAGACATTGTATCCCATATGGAATCATACAGTTTCCAGAGACAAATGTAATTTTTCATAATACAAGAGTGTGTTAAGGACAGAATCAGTGGATGTCGCTGATCTAGCAAAAAAATAATTCTAGTGTTCACATACTCTGTAATCCATGAGAGGTGGTTCCATCTGGATTTAAGCAATCAAGCACTCTTCTTAGCATAAACTGGCACAAAAAGCCTGAAAAAAACCCAGCCTTGAGTTCAGTTTCAATGCAAGGCATGTAGCAGGGGAGCTTAATGGTGTCCATCCACTGTGCCTTGCTAATAGTCACAATTTTAGAAAATGATTTCTTGGTTTAGCATCAGAACTGTTTGTATACTTTGTGTTGACTTTCTTAATGAAAAAATAAAGTATGTAAAAAATTGTCTCTTATAGCAAGATCTCAGTCATCAAGCATTTCACTGATGCATAAACAAGTAAGAGCTGGAGCCCTCCAAGTTTGCCTGCAGAATCACCATAGGGCTGACAAGAATCCCAATGCTTCCAGAGTTTGTAACTTGAAAGTAAACCCACACCATTCACTCCCAAGCCATTGCACTAGACTTTTGATGGCTTTTTGAAGACAGAATTTCCAAAATCCCCAGGGCAAGTCTTACACTTTTTTGGATTTTTCTGGAAAATTGGGGTTTGTTTTTTGGGGGTTTTAGTTGTTTTGTATTTGGGGTTTTTTTCTTCATTTTTCTGCTTTGTTTTGTTTTGTTTGGGTTTTTTTGTGGGAAAGAAAATAGGAAAATTTAAAACGTGGAAGTTCCTACCATACAACATGTCCCAAATACATATAATTTGGGGGTTTACTTTCTTTTTTTTTTTTATCTTGCAGAAGTTAAATTGTGAAAAAAAAAAATCAGTTTGTGTCCATTTGTGAAACACACGCAAATACTGCGTAGCTCCTCTGCTATCCCGGGAGTGTTGTGCAGCACGCCAGCTTAGCAGGGCAGAGGGGAGCTTTTTTAATTAGGCAGAAGTGCCGGATAAAATGGTTTTGTTTTCCAAACCTTACTTACCTTACCGTGTGGATTACCTGGGGAGTCTAAAGCTTGGAAAGTGTGCAGTGGTCTGCAGTGGAAAGTGTGCAGTGGTCTGCAGTGATCTCAGTAGCAAGCAAACATGTGATGCTCCCTGAGTGCTGCCGATGCACAGAGTATAGAGTGTTGGCTGATGTCAGGCTGGGAGGAGAGGCTGTGAAGTCGTGGGTCAGGGTCATGAGCACAACATGGAAGCCAAGAGGAGCTGTTCTTCTTTATGGAAACACAGGGACTTCCTGGTCTGAGCCTGAGCAGGTAAGGTGGAAATGAGCCTCCATATGTTGAGCTGGAGCCAGACCCCCTTCTGGCAGCTCATCCCTTGAGGGCAAGGCTGCTGGGACACTATCTTAGCTTCTGGAGGGAAGAGAAAGCCTTGGAGGCATGCACTGGCCTGACAGAAAACCCAGGAGATGAGGCAGCAGCAGGAGAAAACCGGGTATGCTATTGGCACAAAAGAACTAACTGAATGGCTTCAGGAGGACATGGACAGGAGCTCCATGGGAGGAAGAACCCTCTGTCCCATCCAATGGCAGTGGATCAAAGAGGTGAGGTGTAATTCATATGTATATACTGGAAAGCTTGAGAGCATTTCTATATAAAACAAAAAGCAACCAGGAAGAAACAGCTCAGTGTTGTCACTGGAGGAGATAACGCTCATACCATGCTTGTAGAGTGGGGGTAGCCAAACCGCACTGCTCCCAGAGACCAAGGAACTTCAAGCAGAGAGGATTAGAGGGCTTTGAACTGGATGCCTGTTGAAGAAAAGAATAAAAAGAGAAGGGAAAATATTCTTGTTGCAAGACATCTGGAAACCCCAGCTGTTACTGACCTCTTTCTAAAAACCTGGGAGCATTGCAATATTTCACCTTCCACTGAAATTCTCTGGCTTTAGTCTGGATTTAAAAGTGTTTTTAAGACTTTCCTTGGGGATTCAAACATAATGTGCTGAGCAACTGCACTCTGATTATAAAGATTCATTAAGCTGTCTAAAATCAGGAGCCCCAAAACTGAAGTATCCAAAATCATCAGTCACTTTGAAAATTTAGGTAATCTTTTCCCTGTCTTTTCTCTTTGCCAGCTTAGACCTCTCCTTGATCTATGGCCCTTTTACATTTTTCCCAAGCTAAGAGAGATTAAGCTGTAAGAGAAGAGCCAGATCTGATTTAACTGTCACTCAGAATCAGCAGCTTCAGGGCTACAAAGTCTGCAAAGCTCCTTTGAATTGACTGTCACAAAGGCATTTTTAGGTGTCAAGACCTATGTTTGTTACCTTAATGTTTTCTCGAAGAATACCATCAAAGCATAAGCTTTATCTTGGTTCTAAGGTATCTATAAACTAACCTAACCAACAGGTATTTTAATGTTGTTATTGGCTTAATCTTGATTTGAAAAAATTCATTTGACATTGTTTGGGATTCATTCCATGAAAAACAAGATCAGAACACAGCCTCTCGGTACCTGTAAATAATATATCATGGACAGATTCAAAATGATTCTGCTAGCACTTTGAGTCTGCTGGCACAGTCTTATAAATTGATTAGTGGTAGCAAGCAGATAAACACAGGGTTAGTGCTGAGGTACTGCTTCAATCCAGAGCTCATTTGCCATCACTTTTAACATATGTTTAGACATGCTATGTCCCCATATTAAAACTCTTTTGACCTACAGGCCTAAAGCAAGATTTAGGCTGAATTTAAACACCTCATACAGCAATTTTTTCCACCAACTGAGGCTCTGAAGAGCTCTGAGAGTCTCTAGGGCTTCCCTCCTTAGACTAAATGTTTCCTACTTTTTCCTCAGAACTGCCCTAGATGCAGTGACTTGGTCCTTTGCCCTTGCTTACACTTCACCAAGGTCTGGACAGTCAGCACCGGAGACGCCCAGGGCCATGTCCATACCCGGGCTACAGAGCAAGCCAGGGTCAATGTTCAGTCTTTGGACAAGGTACACCCAAAAGCCCAAATCCTCCCTTTCACTTCCCAGAATGGGAAGTCGATGTCTAAATTGTCTCTTGGACACTGTTCCTGATGAATGCTATTCCTCTGGCAAGGGAAAAAACTCTTCCAAAGAGCATGTTAATAATTAAACAGCCCACTTGACTGCAAGCAAGTGCCCCTTCTTAAGTGGTATAGATACAGCCTTAGACAGCACTGCAAGGGGGCAGAGAGGTAAGTGCTTAGTTTTTCAATGCACACTTTTTAATTCAGTTTTGTATTTCAATATTGTAATCATGTCCTGATTTTCTGACATGTTAACTCCACAGGTCCCTCTCAAGGATTTTTTTTCATAAAGGTACCCTTGTTAATTCCAGTCCATAATCGGATAGCTCAAGCTCCTTCACTTATTCCCTTTATGGTCAGCAGGTTTGAAAATCACCTGATTTTTATTTCAGTGACTAAACAGTGAACCCGAACCTAACTTCAAGCACATGGATTTGGATATTTTGACAACCACTGTCTGTCTTGACAAGTTCTTGACAATAATGTTATTACTTCATCCTGCTGAACTAGCAAACTGACAAATAGTCCTCTTTCTTTCAAGTCAGTGCCAGAATGCTGATTCTTTACTAGAAAGTACTGAGCTAATTATAGCCATGTTTAACATTTATTAGCTTAATCTGAGATTTAAATTTTATTGTACTTTTAAAAATGTTCCATTGTGCTTAAGCAGCAGTTAGATAACTAAGACCATAATCTCATTGAATAGAAAGGTACTAGACAAGGTTTTGCAAGCAGGAATGATTGGAAGAATTCAAAGTAATAAGAAAATCTTTGTCCTTTTAATTTGATCTCAAATCTTGTCATTGCTCTGACTACAAAATTTCTAGGTAAATGAAAAATGTCACTCACTTAAAATACCAGGAAAACCAAAATGTTCTGAATTTTGCAGGTATGAGAATATAATAATTCCTCTTGTAGTTTCAGTTCAGCATGATCATTCTTTCCTTATCTAAACTGTTGCATAGATCTCTGCATTCTGAGACTATATTCTACCTCAAAAGTGGCTGAATTTTAACAATGGATGAAATAAGCCATTACACAGTTCGTGTGTTAAAGTGCTCCAAGACCCTTTGGGAGAAGGTATTATATATATGTACCAGAGGTATTATTTCAAGGCAGCAACTCTGCCAAATGTTAAACTGAGACTGAAGTGTTACAGCTGAGTTGTTAACCTCTGGAAAGAGGGGTTTAAACTGCAAATGCTGACCTAACCTTACCTCTGGGGGAGCAAATAGTAATAATGAAAAATTATGCAGCTTTCACCTCCTCTTCAAAGAAAAAATCAAACCTAAACATTTTAAGCTTCATTTTATACTCTTTTCCTCCAGTTAATTTAGACAAGCTTGTTAGCAAAATAATAGTTCCTGTGCTTAGTAAGCAGTATTTCAACTTTCTGACTCCCATTCAGCTGGAAAATCACAAGGTCAGGTTGCTTTCATCTTTGATTTGTAAGTAGAAGAGAATTCTGCTCTTGGCCTTCTCAGTGCCTTCATCAGAAAATACAACAAACACAAAAGATAGACATGCCAGACACCAGTAGGTCCCAATATATAAAACCACAGAAGCAAGCAAGTAGAAGGGATGGAGGCGAAAGATGACAGAAAAAGTATTGTTTCAGATTTACAATCTTTGGTTGTTACCTTTAAAAGAGAAGGAAAAGACAGAATACTCTGCAGTTATGTAGAAGGCCATAATAGACAGAAAGAGAAAACACATCCTGCTTTCAGCAGGCAGGGAGGAAGGGAGAGGCTGTCCAGCTCCACTCAGAACAAACTTTATTTATAAACTCTTGGAGACAGGTGTCACAAAGCAGCCTCAAGTGGTGGGACTGTATTTATTCATTAAAAGGGGTTTTCACTGCATCTAATAAATGCTTTATTTCTACTTCTCTAAATATAGCAGGATCTTACTTAAAAATTAAATGTGAGACTCTTCTTGAAACTCCTGGTAAGAGGGCTTTAACTACTGATTACTGAAATACAGGAAGATATGCAAGAAAAAAGATTATTCAGATGACAGTGTTTATCATGCTCTTTATATTTTCCTCTGAGCTGTCCCTGTTATCAGAAATTGGATAGTTTGATAAGACAAAATGTGATAACTTTTATGCTTTCAGACCAGTAGAAAGCAAAAAGGAAGCAAAGTAATGCAAAATAATTACTGCACCATCTACATGGTCTGTGGCCCTATCAGGTTCACAAAGGTGCTACACAATTTTTCTCTCCCATCTTGTCTTCCTCATTAGATTCAGACCATGAATCTCTTCATTTGGCCCTTTGCAAGTAAATTAGGACACCTTCCCACTTGGTCTTCAGCAAACTACTAATGCAGTCCAGCTGTTTGGGGTTTTTTTCCCCCAAAAAGCCACAGAAAGAGCTGGACAAGGGTAAAAAATCACAGCTACAGCCACAGACAGACACAAGAGAAGAAAAAAAAGAGCAATCCCATGTACTACATTCCTGCCATGGTTGCTTCTCCACTCACACCACCTACGATGTCCCTTTCTGCAGTCAGCCCCTCAGCCTGCCCCACTGCAGGTGGGCAAAGGTGGGGCAGGACTTCACCTTCGAGCTGTGGGGAGCGATTGTGGTGAGTTGACCCTGGCCGGATGTCAGGTGCCCACCAAAGCTGGTCTATCACTCCCCCCCCACCACTCAGCTGGACAGAAAAGAGAAAATAAAAAAAAAGGCTTGTGGGTCAAGATAAGGACAAGGAGATCACTCACCAATTACCATCACAGGTAAAACGGGCTTGTCTTGGGAGAAATAGTTTAATTCATTACCATCCAGATCAGAGCAGGATGATAAGAAATAAAACCAAAACTTAAATACAACCTTACCCTACCCCTCCCTTCTTCCTGAGCTCAGCTTCATTCCTGGTTTTCTCTACCTCCTCCCTATCCAGTGGTGCAGGGGACAGGGAATGGAGGTTACAGTCAGTCAATCACACGTTGCCTCTGTTGCTCCTTCTTCCTCCTCAGGGTGAGGACTCCTCACACTCTTCCCCTGCTCCAGCATGGTGTCCCACCCATAGCAGACAGTCCTCCATTAACTTCTCCAATGTGGGTCCTTCCCACAGGCTGCAGTTCTTTACACACTACTCCACCACGGGTCCCCCCCACCAGGTGCCGTCCTTCAGGCACAGCCGGCTCCAGCGTGGGTCCCCCACAGGGTCACAGCCCGGCCAGCAGCCCTGCCCCAGCCTGGGCTCCTCTCCATGGGGCCACAGGCCCTGCCAGGAGCTGCTCCAGTGCAGGCTGCCCGTGGGGGCACAGCCTCCTTTGGGCACCCACCTGCTCTGGTGTGGGTCCTCCACAGGCTGCAGGTGGATATCTGCTCCAGCATGGACCTCCACGGGCTGCAGGGGGACAGCCTGCCTCACCGTGGGCTTCACCATGGGCTGCAAGGAAGTCTCTGCTCCAGCACCTGGGGCACCTCCTGCCTCTGCTTCTGCACTGATCTTGGTGTATGCTCACATATTCTCACTTTTCTCTTCTGGCTGCAATTTGTTACACAATTACTTTTTTTCCCCCTTAAATTCATTTTCCTAGAGACACTACCACCATTGCTGATAGGCTTGGCCTTGGCCAGAAGTGGGTCCATCTTGGAGACAGCTGGCATTCATTACATAGGGGAAGTTTCTAGCAGCCTCTCAAAGAAGCCACCCCTGTAGTCCTTCCGCTACCAAAACCTTGCCATGCAAACCCATCACAGTGATGAAGTATAGCTCTTGGAGGGCTTCAGGGAGAAGAAAAACACAAACCAGAGATTTAAAACACACTCTCCCTAGCAGAATACTTGCTGATATATTTTTTTGGGGGGGTGCAGAGGTTTGAGCTTGCCCCTTTACCCATTTACCATGGTTTATTTATCAAACAGTGTTCCCTGGTTTAAGAAAGCATGACCCTTTTCTTCCAGTGTGTGACAATATCTGAGCAAGAGAAGTCCAGCCTCAGAGGTTGGTTGGCATTTTCTGTCACTAGTCCTTAGGTACGGATGTCTCTAATATGCTCATACCCATAGGTGGAAATTGTGGAAACAAATCATGGTCTGCAAACTTCTAGTGCCTCAAGAGACTCAAGCGCATAAGACCAGACATAGCTGGTCCCTGGAACAATGTCCCTACTGCAGTGCTTTCACCTCTGATTCAAAGGTGAAGATGCATACTGAGTGGATGGTGAGAAGTTTTGATGGCTTACAGTAATCCACTGACCACAAAAATTTGGGGTCCATGAAAATGATCTGTCAGCTTCAGACTGTTCTCTCCTGGAACTTATCAACCCAAAATTGGAATTCTGTGCTGCTGCCAACAAGTCCAAATAGGCTTCCTTTGTTTTCCTGGCCTCTATGTAACCATGCTATCAAAAAGCAAATTAAGGTCAGAAAATCAGAAGGCAGAAATGATGAGTAACAAAGGCTGAAGATGTATAGTTCCAGTGGGAAAATGAATTGTAAAGACCTTGCAGTTAAAGACTGCAATCAGCATTCAGAGGCACCCTGGAGGTGTGCTCATGAGAGCTGGAAATATTTCAAAAGCTTTACAGCATTAAAATAAAGCTATCCTAAAAATATAGCTATTTTAAACAAAACATACTGAGGAAGAGGTATGAAGAGTTTCAATAATCTTTTAAATATTTATATATGGAGAACATATTTTTTCTTTCTTTGAAATTATACTTGTTTAAGAAATTGTCTATTTTACCGTTCTAAATACAATTTTCAAAATTACCATGCAACTTCTACTTGAGCTGCAAAATTTTGAGAGATATTTCATAGAAAATCCAGAAGTATTTTCTTTTTCTTCCAAGCCAGAGCAAACCAGAAATTTCAAAACCTCCAGATTGAGTGTGAAATGGATATTGCAGATCTACACAGCTGCATTCACATTTCAAAATAATTATTCTCTGTGTATGCTTATCTGTGATGGCCTAATTTTGCTATTAATTCATTTACTATTAGTTTCCTATCTGCAGAACAAATGCAGTTAATGTTCTGGCATTTATTCATATTTTATGATCATCTCACAACAATTAGAAGTTTTCTCATTAAATAATGCTTACTTCATAAATATTTTCAACAGGGTAGCATATCAGAACTGAAAACAAAGCAATCAGAAGATCATCCATATTAAGGTGATGACGTCTTGAGATTTTCTCCTGATTATTGTGCTTCATAATGATATTTCTAAATTAATGTGTATGTGTGTGTGTTAGATGAAATATAATTAAACACTGCTTCAGAAATGGATGCATTATTTCACATTGGTATTACCAAGTTTTTATACATATGTATTTTATTTTTATATGTAGAAGACTAAATTTCCTCCAAATCCTGCAGGTATAAGTATGAAGCATGTGCATATAAAAGGGGATGAAGGTGTGAAAAAATGTAAATATTTTTAAGGGAGATATTACTGCACGTTCCTGTAGGTGTGCAATGATCTTAATTGACCACACAAACTGACCACCGTCAGTAGGTGTCGTAATAAATACCATTTCCTGATTTTAAGTAAAAGTAGCAGGCACACTTTTCACTCAGTTTTTGGTGATTCTGGGATAAGAAACATTAGAAGAATTATGTTGTTTAGGTAGTTATTAATAATGTAGAAAATAACCCTAAACAGTCAGACAGAACAGGCTCCTAAACATGTTGACAGCCTGGAAATTTTCCAAAACCACTGTTGTATGCATGTTCTTACCTGCACCCACACAGGACTTTGCATATCTTCTCAAGACACTGGATTTTTATTCAGTCTCCAGGACTCTGCAGGTTGCAGGAATACAGGTTATGCTTTGCCCCAGAAAAACAAGTGTGACACCAGCCTACCAAACACCAGTCTTTGAAAATGTGAGTTACAATGCAATATCACTATGACTTCATACAGCTATTGCCATTTTCTTGTTCCCATAACTGAGGGTACACTCAACAGCAAATAGTAAATTAGGGTTATTTTTCCGCTGATTTGGAGGAGCATTCTATCAGATTGTTATTATTAAAATGTTTCACAAACCAGGCTGATCTGCAGGATGAATAGACATTTTTATCCTGCCAGGACAAGAGGACAAAAGAACAAAAAAATTCTAATGACTTTTCAAAATCTCAGATAAAAAGTTTGAATAAAGTTTTGCTTTTTGTATATATTTTATTACTTTACTATATTTCATCAATAAAAACAGTTTCTCGAATTGTCCATAATTATATTTAAATGGAGGCACTAATGTAACATTCTGTTGGCTTAAACAAATTGTTCATTTTTAACCCCTAACCTCAGACACAAGCTGCCAGGGTAAAACTGCATTGTCATGTGGCAATTTTTTAAAACATTGATAGTCTCAGATTATTATTCTTGATTTTGATATAATTATTTAAATAATTCCTGTCCGTCTAGAATATAATATTTCTGGGTCATCTCCAGATTACACAAGACAGTTGATTTAGTCTCATGCTTGATTGTGAAAAATCCCTACTCCCCTTTCCGTTCTTTCCATCTTCTCCCCTGCCAGGTAAATCACATTTTTTTAAAAAGGCACAGTGTTATTGGTTGGGGTTTTTTTAGCAGATCAGAACTAAGACGATTCATGAATTCTGAATATCTAATTTCTATACTTTTTTAGGATAAAGAATTGTTTATAGCAAAAGACTGCATAAAGTGAAATCTTGGTCACACAAAAATGACAGCAAAATCAGTTTTGGCTTTTGTGAGAAGGAATTCTATGTAACTCTTGAGGAAAAACTCTGAGTTTCAGTATTCTTACCCTAATTAGATCCAATCTTTCTTCTATATAACCTTACTATATACACTAGCTGTAGATTTCCTTTTCCTTGATTTCCTTGATTGAGTCAGGGAGAAGCACAGATAACAACCACTGTCTATTAAAACACCTTTCATTAATTAAGCTGTAACCGTTAACATAATTAAACCATTATTATTAATAGCAAACATCTCTCTACCCAGTGCATTCACTTACTTCTTATGCAGTTCACTCTCCAAGTACTTGGATTTCCTCAATTATCTGGTTGGAGTTAAGGCATGAACCCCAGCTGCAGAAGCAACAGCTCATCCAGATGTGCCAGTGGCTTCTGGGCTGGTCTTCAGAAAGATCCCAAGACTCCCTCATCCCACCAGACATGAACATCACCCTGTAGTCTTTCTTTGCAAACAACAGTCTCCACCTTCCCACACAAGGTCCAAATCATGCAGCTCCTTGCTGGTGCCCATACGTGCTGGTGGCTTTCCACACTTTTGGTCCGGCCCTTGGTGTCCCGAGCTTCTCTGTTCTTGCAGATCCAGCAGGACTGCTGGCCTCTGGAGCTCACCAGTTCCTGGGACAGTCACACATTCCTCAGCTGGTTACCCTTCCACTCTTTGTCCTGCTTTTGTTCAGTACTTATATCTCTACCAACGTACATGGGTAACCACAGAAGGGACTGCTACAGCACCCTATGCTCACAGGCCACTTGTGGAGCTTCCTCTCCACAAAACAGTAATAGTTATTTATTATATGTGTGATACACATGTAGGAAACAAAGAACCTGCTAATATGCTATAAAATATGTTACAACTTTGAGCCTGGCATCTAATAATACCTACAGGTGGTAACTGTACAAGTTTTAGGTTATCTCACAAGATTTCCTTCCAATAAATGCTGTATATTATACCTCCACAGTGTTAACTAAAAAAAAAAAAACCACAAAACCAAACAAACAAAAAAAAAAAACCAACCCATTTATTTCCTGTGGCCAAGCTGAATAAAACATAAGAAATAGAAAAGAGTTTAAAGCAAATTTAATTTTTATACTTATTTCAATTTCATTGATCTAGGTTACTGTTATCTGTGAATGTAACTTAAATAATAACAACAACGTGATAGTAGCAATCAAATCAAATTATGTTAGGTGATGTATTTTCATATTTGTCAACCCAGTCATTGCCCTCAACTATTTCTCCACTATGGAAACTCTGCTATCCTGCCAATATCTCTATATTATCATCTCTGTTAAGACAGGAAACCAGAAATAGATTTGCCATACATAATCCAGTTATGAACCTGCTTTATTGGAATGAAATACTTTAAATCCCAGTGGTTAGCAAGATGCAGACCTTCAAAGTATTCACTGTTCTGAGGCAGACTATCACCTATACTGACTTCAGGTCAGTAAGATTTTGGTTAAAAAATCTGTACTTAAGGAAAGTGAAAACAACATTTTCTAAAAGAAGAGAAGGTGGCTTATTTTTGAGAAATTATTTTTATTGTTGTTGCTTTTATTGTGGGTAGTTGTTTGGGTTTTTTTAATTGGCAATGGGGGAAAACATTTCATTGTAGAGGAATGAGGCTGGGCTAATTAGCATTGATAATATACAGCTGTGGGTTGGCTTCATGGTTGTCAAGTTGGCCGATGTAGGTAAGGTGCAGGTGTGGCTGGTTCTGTTAAGTGGTTGAGAGCCAGTGAAGGGAGAGCAGCTGAGGAAGAAGGGGAGAGAGGAAGAAGCAGAGAAAAGAGAGAGAACACATTCCCTGGAAGAGGTGAGATGAGGAGAAGGCAGCAGAGGGACTGACATGAAGAGTGTCATGTATGCTGGTATGAGGTGGTAAAAGACCTTGTTGTAGCTGGCTAGTTTGGAGAGTGCTGTGACATTTCATTGGTTTTAATATGAGTTCATTGCAACTACTCAGAAGCTGGAATATCAGGGGTAAATGCAGCAGTAAAATAGTGAACATCATTAAGCAGATCCGATTTGGACAAAATCAATATGTCTTCCCTATTCTTCATGCAGTTACAGAAGCAAATCACCATGATGGTATGATGTCAAGCATGTCAGAGTCACAGTATTTGAAATGTGCTAGAAATTGTAAAACCCTTCTCAGGTGTTGTTCCGTCTTGTTAAGGATCTGTGATCAGGAAGATTTCTCCCCTTCTCTTTGCTGCTTCTTCTGGCTGTTTCCCACAGCAGAATTCATTAAGAAAACTAAGAAATGCCATGAACTACATTTAAAAGGGAAGCATCATCTTTACTAACTGTTCCCATCACAAAGCATTTCTTTGCCTTGGAAGAGGACTGTTTTCCTGTTGGCTGCATGCAGAGAATGGAAATGGGGAAAAAAATGAAATTGTAGAAACATTCTTAAAAAAGACATACATTGTACAGATTCCTAAAAACCCTTCCAATTATCCAAAGATTTAATCAAGCATTGTCTGCTATGGGCATATGTATGTGCCTGGGGTATCCTCATACGCTAAGCATGACTAGCAGCTCTACTTGCACTGTTAGTAGCTGCTAAGCTCAAGAAGATGCTCTAACCAGAAAGATAAAAGTGTTCCAAGTACTGTAATGGAGTTGCAGGGAATGAAGATATATGAAGTGTGAGAGGAAAAGCAATATGTGTTAAGATTTTGATCCTATGAACTGATGTGGTCTGCAATCACACTGTTAGAGCTGTCTGACTCTTTAGGCAGTCTAGTCCCGTTGCTGGAGCCCTGTAGTATGGCATCAAAGTGATCAGTGGTAAAATGGGCAGTAAATTGTAAATATCAACCTTTCCTGCTGGTTTTACACTTTGATAAGAGCTGAGATAGTGCTTTTCAAATAAAATATATTTTTCCTTTCTGCACTTCAGCATTTTCAGTTTGGAAAAGCCTAATACATTTCAGGTCATATAGCTTGCTCCCTAAAGTGAGATATTTACTAATTTAGAAGCTGCTATCAAAAATAGCAAGAAATAGGAAATGAAAGAGAGAGCAAAACAGTGAGACCTTTCCTGGCACAATAATCTCTAAGGCTTTGACCCAGCAAAAAATCATCTCTGCTTAATCTTGAACATGCTGGCAAAAGTTCCAAATAAGATATCAGGAAAGGCAAACGTATTTGTGCAGTGGAAGAGTTTGTATTAACTTATCACTTTGTAATTTACTGAAAAGGTTACTTTATTTGAAATGATTATTCTTTAAAAGCCATAGTAATTTTTGTCTAACTAGAGAGGGAGACAGAGTCAAACACAAGTGTCTTGACAACACTTTCATCTGACAGACTGGAATTGGACTGTAGGTAAGACATGGTTCAGGATTCCACTTTCATTTCCCTTCAGTGTAAGTTTCACTTATTAGTTATCTTGGATTCAAATGCATTTAATAATTTTTTTAAAAATTATTGTTGTACTAAGTAAGCACTAAACTAGTTTCTGTGAAGTATGTTGAGATCCCCAGGAAAAAAAGCACTATCACAAAAAAAACCCAAAAGTCAATAAAATATATTTAAAAAATATTAATAAACTCCAGTAATGATGACATTTTGTCACAGAAATTCTCAGTCCTCTGTGCTGCTCCCATACACAATACAGTATTCAAATAAGATATGCAGCTTTTTACAACAAAATTTTGCATTTTCAAACATTCTTCTTGATTTTAAACATTTCTCATATTATACTTGACATGAACATTCTTTTTCTGCTTTTTCTGCTCAGTTGTTGGCAGCTGTTACAGTGCTGTAATCTGAAAAAAAATAAAAGCTTGCAGAATGGCTAAGTATCATATATTACATGTATTCCTTATTTGGTGAAAATTATGTTAGGTGAATGTACTAATTCAGAAGGCAAACCTGATGCAGATTACAAATAAGGAGAGTGATTTTAGCTAATAGAAAATAAAATCCTCAGAGCTATACTGAGTATACCATGGAAACACAGGTGTACTTTTCCCTTTAAAATGAAAGTGAACAACTATTCTATATAATTAGTGAGATTGTCTAAATGCACAGTTTTACCCTCCAAACTAAGGTCTGTTTACTATCTTAGTTTTTTTTTTTTTTTTCCTCAAGGAATTAGAATATGCTGAAATTTTTGAAGCTAAAGCACTTCCTTTTTGTCTTAATGTAGAAACTGTAGGATTAGCTGCCTGAAAATGAACCCATTAGATAGTAATAACTTGATTACAAGCACTTAAACTCCCATACATATCCAGGTTGATCAGAGGTTCTACAAAATTAATTTTCTACAAAATGTAGAAAAAAAACATTTACTGGTCCATCATGACAATATCTTTGTTCTAAAACAAAAATGGAGATCTGCAAGCACCATCACGTGAATTTGAAAGCTTTGTTCACCTTTATTAGTAACGTGATATGCATATATATACTTATACCTTGACAAACTTTCAGCTCTGCTGTCCTGAAGATAGTTGATTGCTGCACTTTCTGCTTGTTATCCTCCATATCTTGTGTCCATCTTCTTCTTGACTCCGTCCGCATATCATTGATGGAGTTAGCTACACCGCGTCTTCCAGGAGACGTCTGGTCTCTGCAGCTCTCTGACCTATCACTCATTCTCTCCATTCCCAACACTTTAAGCTTGTGGTGGAGCATCAAATAGCTGCTGCTACATACTTGGTATCTTCCTTGACATTGTTCTCCATTAAAAAAGACAACTCTAATCAGACTATGGAAAAAATCCAGCCCTAAGACTCAGACAGTATACCAGAGATGAGGAAAATTTCAAGCAAACAGTGAAGCTCAGGATCCCACCTTGGCTTATTTGACCATTATTAAGTTGCAGGAGCCAAGTGTTTGAGCTCCTTTAGAGTAAGGATGTTTCTAGCCTTCAGCTCTGGCCCTGTGGGTTTTGGTCCTAAATGTCCTCTGCCACTGCTGCCTGCTGTTTTCTAACAAAACGGGCAACTGTTCCCAAATTGTCTTGCATCGGCAATGTTTGGGTAATGCGTCTCTATTTCATGGAAGGTATACCTAGAGAGAGAATACATAATGAACTGTTGTGATGAGGCATTTATCTCTGCAACATTGAGAGGTATAACTTAAGAGCGATGTATAGTAGCCATGAAGATAAATAGCACGGCAGGGCAGAGTATCATGTATAAAACATTCCTGGCACTCTAGGTTCCATTTCATTATTAGATTTTTAAAAAGAACCATTTTCTTGGTTAGTTTCCAGACCTAGCAGTCACAGAGGCTAATTTCAAATTGCTTGAGGCCTTGGAAACAAAGATGCATTTTTGCAAACACTGACTTAAGTGCCAATAAAAAATGTGAGCAGGACCCACCCAGCCCTGTAAGGGAATTATACACAAGAGAGTTTTTTCCCCTCACAAACCCCCATCTCCCCCCAGTTTTTTCTGTCATGCACCAGCATTTACAGGTTAGCTTTCAAAACAGCAAAAATATTAGGCAGGAAAAAAAGGTAGCTAGCTAGACAGATAGACAGATTGCCTCCTGTAGTGAGCAGTTTCTTTTGATCCGCATGTGAGGTCCTTCCTCTTTACCTGTCTCCACTGAGATGTCCCCTGGAGTATATTCAGGAAGGATGTGGGACAAAAGCAGGAAGTCCTCAGCAGATCAGCAGGAATGGTTAGGTGTGTAGGTGTTAAAGATTTAATGAATTTGGGTTGCTTAGCCTAAAGAAAAGGAGTCTGGAGGGAGAGCATGGCAGTTACTAGTATGCATATCACTACAATAATCTATAGTAAGGGACAGAATAAAATACTCTTCATGTTCACAGTAAACAGGAGAATCTTAAAAGACAGCATGAAGGTTCAGGTTAGATACCTGGAAAACCTTTGTAATGTAATGGTAGTAAAGCACCAGAATAAGTTACTGGAAATGTGAGATTTGCACTACTGAAAGTCTGATGTGAATGTTTATCTAGAGATAACACAAATGCAATTAACTCTTCTCTGGCTCATGGAGATTGTGAAATCTGCTAAAACCCTTTCAGACCAAGTTGTGATGTGTTAAAAATGCCACATAATAAATATACACCCAAATCACCCAAATGCTAGTGATAAAGCAGTACAAATATAAAATTAATCATTCAGCAGAGCATCTTATCCTGGAATTGTTAGCTTGCTGCTTTTTTTTTTTTTTTTTTTAGATTGTGGTACCAGCTGGCAATAGCATGATAATATATTTATCCTCATTAGAGACAAATGTGTTATTTTATGGTTAATTCAGTATGTAGACTTTAGACCCTGTGGAGTATAGTTCAAGCCTCTGTTTTGCAACAGAATCTGTTACTTCAGTTAATTATTTGCTCTCCCTGAACCCTAGTTTTTCACCTGTAGAAGGAGGACAACATCTCTCCTACACTTTAATTATTTACTGTAAGAATATGTGGAATGAAGAATGGAAACCAGCTGCTTCCAGGGGTGGCCAGACACTTTGTTTAGATAAATAAACTCCTTGGGAACAAGGAATGTGAAGTTCTCATTTTATGGGTAGCATTATAATGAATATCAGTTATTTAATATTTCAAGACAGTAAGCACACCAGATGTAAAAAGTTGTTGAACCTTAAAAGTGTTTCTTGGACCAAATGGCTCTAATGGCAATTAATTTGCTGTGAATAATTATTTTCAGCCAAATATATTTGGGTTTATGTCTGTATAATTTGTATGTACTTTTGCAGTGAGGTAGATGAGAACTTCGGAATGGCATGGAATAAAAACAAAGCTTTCATGCCTCTAAGGAAAGCTCTTCCTGAAATGGTCAGAACCACATGGCTAAAAGTTTCAGACTGGCTCTTTACCCACGATCGCTCAGCACACCAGCTTGCCAAGCCAAAGTACAAGCCTTCCACTGGCGTTAGACTCCCACTACCTAGAGACTGTAACAAAGTCTTGCTCCTCAAGTTCCTCCCCTGAAAGTGCAAGTGTAAGAACTGGATCTCCCTCCCCCAGGGGAGGAGGCTTACCAGGAACTCAGCTCAGACTGTGTTTGATCTTACGTGCAAGGTGATTGAAGTGCAACACTCTGCACAGGTGAGTGTTGTCTCTGTAAGTCCTCCCCTTGCCTCTTCTCTGTGCAGCAGTCTGGCAGTTTCTCAAGTTTCCTTTGCAGTCCTGTGAGCTGAAATTGGCCCTCTTCTTTGTTCTTTTTTCTCTTTTTTTTTTCTTTTTTTTTTTTTTTTGGTAGTGTTAAATGTCACTTATTTAAGGATCTGTAGCCATAAAGCACTTTTTAGACTGTTCCTTTTTCTCACTTATGTTTACAGGGAGTGGCATATGTATTTTTAACTAGCAGCTATAAAACCTATAAAAAGACACACGGCTTAACATTTTAGCTGAAGTACAGTGAAAAAAGAATCTGTCTTAAGACCCTTGTTACAAGCTTGATCTATTTTTCTACTACAAGATTACTAATAAAGTAAAATATGTCTGTTTGTAAAGATTTGATTCAAAAGGAAAGCATCAGATTTTTAACAACTACATTCATTTCACTGAAGACGTCCCCCAAACCAGTATACTCTTGCCCCAGACTTGACAGAAATAAAAAAATGGAACACTTCTATTTCACTGAAAAATTTATAACTCATTCTGGGTTTGACGGGCTTACCATTGACAGCTTTCACATTGTTTAACACCTTTCAGGATGTCACTATGAGCCTTACATATAGACCAGATAAAATAACTTTTCTTCGCTGATGTTCAGTCTTGGAGCACATTCAGCGGCTGCTGTCATAGTCAGACCCACAGTGTGAGGTAGATTGTTCTGCATGTGTCACAAACGCGCACTCATGCCTACGCATGTGCAGAAGCCAAGCCTGTAGAGAAAGCTGGATGACTCATCTCTAGTGCTTCTCATTTTTTTGCTAGCCAAGTTGGATACAGGGGCCTCTTTTTGTGCAAAGACTTCCAGGACTGTTGTCATTATCCTCCACCTCCTCTCTCTTTATCACAACACCTTTACTCTTTTTTTTTTTCCAATATATAATTCACATAAGCTAGTTTGTAAGTATTCCTTATTTTGTTCCAGTCATGTGGTGGTGTTCATGCCATACTCAAGTTATATGAAGACAAATGTTCGTACAGAAATTGATCAAAACATCTTTTGGTAAAGTGAGACGAGTCTGGCTCACTGATTGTCTGAATGCTACAAAACCAGAAGCTCTAGATATTCTTCAGAGCTGGGATAATCTGCCAAGCAAAAGAAAACCAAAACCTCACTTAAAAGTCATATATGAATCTTTACATAACATACAGTCTATTTTTACAAGTACTATCTAAACAATTTGCACCTTTTGGTATGGTATTGCATAAAACCAGTAATTCTGAAAGAATTTATCACTTTAAAAAGTTGTGTTCTATCTTAACAAAAATAAGGAAGAAAGTTATTACTATTTTAAAGTCTAACAGTCTGAAGCTAAGAGAAATTCCAACCCAACATCTGATATAGTTCCTCAGGTTCAGTGAAAACTTTTTTTTCTGCAAGTCATTCCATTGAAATCCAGGGAATTATGGGCAAGGGGGGGGTGGGGGGGTGGGGAGGGGAGGAAATGGTAGAATAACATGCATAGTTGTTCCAGAATCAGGAGTATAACCCATACATGTATTCTTCACTATCAAGTCATTATTTCGTCCAAACAGATCACGTGCATCCATATAACTTTGGTGTGTCTCTTAAGATTAATTTCGTATTATCTGTAGTGAAATATAAAGTATGTTTCCACAGTTGAACATTCAGAAGACCTAATTTTATAACCATTTGAATGAGCATGCAAGTTTAATTGTCTGTCTTTGTGCTTGTTCATTGCCAAGCAAACTTTTGGTAAGTGTCCCATGACGTATTTCAAATACTTTGCTACAACATTAAATATTTTTGTGGTACCTGAATATTAGTGGTGTAATATATTCTCATTTATGTATTTACACGATTTTCTTTCTCACAGCGGTTCAATACAACTTTATTCAATTAGCCTTTTCTGCAGGATGTTGCCAACATCTGCATTCAAGAAATCTTTTGACAAGTAACATTACAATGTGTGTTTTCATTTGCACTGGGGAAATAAGAATTGCCAAAGAAAATTAGGAAACAAATAAAAATAGTCATCTGTGGAAATAAAAACGGTCATCTAATTGTCCAGAGAAGAATCAACCAAAAGGTGTATAAATATAGACAAGGTGAATTATGTGTCAATTCAGTGAGTGCTTATTTCCACATATTTAACCAAGACATTAGCTGTAGAAGTACAATCCTTTCCAAGGCTTGATGTATGGCTTATCAGAAAGCTGCTCCAGCCCCTGGAGCACCCCCTGCCCCTCCTGCACTGACCTGGGTGTCACTCCTCTCTCCTCTGGCTGCTCCTGGTGTTGCACAGGGTTTTCCCCCCATTCTTAAATATGTTATCCCATAAGGCGCTACCACCATCACTGATGGGCTCAGCCTTGGCCAGTGGCAGGACTGTCCTGTAGCCGGCTGGCATTGGCTCTGTCGAACACAGGGAAGCTTCTGGCAGCTTCTCACAGCAGCCACTCCTGTAGCCCCCCCACTACCAAAACATTGCCATGCAAACCCAGTACAAATCACAAGTTGAATGGGTTCTTCTTTGAAGGCTGTGGAGCCAAAGTAAAAAACTAAGCACTTGAATTCAAATTTCTAGTACAGAGCTAAAGATGAAGTTTTGAAGTTTCTCAAAGTACTTTTCTTGAACTAATCTGAAGCATCACCTCAGGTGAAAAATGACATTAAGCCAGATGGCATAGCTGTAGAAGCTGTATGAGTAAAAAGAGTCCCAGAAAAGGAAGTAAATTTAAATGTTGAAGAATAAAAATAGGGGAAAAAACAACTACGAAAAGAACTAAACTACACTACATAAAGGTTTGAGTAGTGCCTTAAGTAAAATTCAAGCTAGTGGCTGAAAGAAGCTAAACAGTGCAAGAAAGTACCGGGGTTGGACATCAGGGGATGAGAGATGCCACTGTACCATGGCTGGGGTAGAACGTGGACCTCCCCACCACTGACCAGTTATGACCTCACCCTGGGAATGTACTTACAGTCTGTCATCTAGAGGTGAAATTTTAGCTATACAAAGTGTTATACTCTGGCAGGTGGATCACTTGTTTGAAGCAATGCTTGTCTCTACAGTGACAGCAAATCATGAAAGTGAGATAAGTGTGTGAGTTGGAGGTACTTCCAATTCCTTTTCTTGAAACATAGCTAACGGTATTTGATTTCTTAACACAAAAGGCAATCACGTCACAAAATGAAGATGAATGTGTCTCTATATTTCTAACATGCAGGTGTTAAAGTATTTATTTCTCAGTGTAAACACGCACGGTGCCTGAAGTACAGCTAGTTGCAGCAAGTTGATGGGCACCAAGCAACACAAAAAGGTAATCTGTCAGCATTGCCAGGCTGCAGATTCAAGGCAGAGCACCAGCTGCTAACAGGTGTTTTATACTATAAACCATTATTCGTGTTTAGCCTCTCCCCATTCATTGCTGAGGAATAGAAAATATGATGTTACCATTCCTTGCAAACTTTTCAGTTTAAATCCCCGTTATGGTTCTGTTACACTCAGCGTATATTGAACTAGAAAGTACAACACAGAAGCACAGGTGCAGAGTTTGCTGAAGTATGACAAAAATGGACAGAAAGTTATACAAGCTGTGAGGTAGGTATAGTTCATCTGCCCAAGGTGGACAGGTCAACATTCAACAGAAAGAATGAAGGTTATGGTTTCACGTGGCCAGGGGTTTCACTGTCTGAAAACACAGACTCTAATGAGGATTTCTGTGAAAGAGAGCAGAGACGAACCTACCTTTGTCCCTTGCTCTGCACTAAAAATGCAAGATGAAATGCAGAAATTAACATACACTGCTGCAGGTTTCAGCCGTCCCATTCCTCCACAAATGAGGAAAAAAACAGCCCTTTTAACCAGCCCTAGCCTTATTTTTGACTTAAAAATATTTGTCTCAGCACTAGTCTTGACTTTTAAATAAAAACAACACAAAAGAGTTAACAGATCAAAGAATCAAGGGGGATTATAAGTAGAAGAGCATTTTATTGGGGGGGAGGTGGTGTTCAGATAGGCTATTAAACCTTTATTTTTTTCAAAGTGAAATACATTCCTGTGAAAGTTCTCTCTGTTAACACTGCCCTAAGATAGGAATTAATTTTATTTCATTAAACATTTCTTCCAGTGATATACACAGTTATAAAAAATCAATAAAAATGGTCACTAAATAATGGTTGCTAAATGGTGATTACAGAAAAGATTTTACAAACAGCAGTAGACTCAAGAGGTCAGGAGTGAAAAAAGAAAGAGACCATTAAGCTAAGTAGGAACAATCTGCATGAAGCAGCAGTACAAAGTGACCCTCGTAAATGTAAAAAAAATTAAGTGCTAGGTCCATATAATCTAGACAACATTTTAGTACTAGAAAAAAAGTTTATAAATTTTGTACACCACTGGAAGGAAATTTATCTCCAAAAGCACTGACAGGACTCATCAAGTCAATGTTGGTCTGACTGTCTTAAATCAACAAGTTTTTTATTCAAGTTAACAACAACCGTTTTTTTAAAAATTATTCATAGCTGTAAGCAATATTTGATCACATTTTAGGACAAACAGCGTACACCATAATGGCCATTACATAACAATCTTAATTTTACCAAAGCTTTTAATTTTGTTTTTTATTGTCAGAAACTTTCAATATTCAGAGAAAAAGTGTCTGACTACCCAAAAAACCCACCTAAATAAATTCAAATTAATATTAACCACCTTAAAAACACAAAAAAAGGACATCTTTGGAATGATCTTACTTTCTAGTATTATTGTATGTTCTGTTTTTCTTAAGACATCAATATGTCTTAGGACTCAATATTTTATATATAATGCAATTAAAATTTTAAATCATGATAAATATTTTGTTTATGCTAGATGTGTAAATTTTACTGCAAACACTCAGCTAGACATCTTATCACGTAAGTCCTTCCCTATCCAAGACTAGAATTTTCCATTATTGGAAAGAAAGGGATATTTCTTATGGATAAAGTATTGCAGTTGAGTCTCAAAATATCTGAGTTCAATCTTCAGATTCTCAGGTGCATAAATCTGTATTGAAGACTTACCAGAGCTATTTAGTTTACCTGTTTCAAGTTAGACTTCCTCGAATGAGAGCTACCCAGGCTTTGAAATCATATTCAAGCTGCTGTGGCTTCATTTATACCATCTTTATTTTCATTGCACTCAGGCAACTGAGGGAGTACCTTTGCACAGTATTAAGCTGAAGTACTCTAAGGATTGTTTTCCAAAGAATTGTGAGAGTCTTTCTTTGTCCTTCCTATAATCCACTGTTGGAACAGCTGGATACTAACAGAAGACTGCAGGCTTTAAAGTGACATTTTGGTGCTTGTGTTGGTGCTTTATTTGTGATTAACCTATACTACCAGAGTCAACTATTCTGAATTAAAAACACCACTTTGAGTGAAGGGATGTGCTTGTGGGCCTAGGATCCTGGGCTGGACACAAACTCTTCCCGGTGGAACAAATCGACTAGTGCAGCCTCAGGCAATTATTTAAACACTTTATATTCCAATAAATCCATCTGAGAACTGGAAATTATATTTTTTCTTCCCCACACTTTATATGTCTGATTCATTCCAAGCTCTTGTAAGACAAAAAAAAAAAATCAGCTAGTATATATGGAAGAAATTTCCTAATTAACAGTTTTTAGATCAGGTTTTGAGACTCAGGCTTTTTTGTGTGAGGAAACAGTCCAGTACATTGGGACCTCTGCATTGATTCAATGTGTAGGAGCTTATGTATTGAAGGTAGTAAATCATCTTCATAAAGAGGTATTACAAAAATTTTCAAAGTATTGTTTACCTTCTCTTCCCTATAACAATACGGCAGTTTCCCTAAGCCCAGGAAAGAGGAACCACCACGTCAATTTTTGCAATGCTCAGTTCAAACTACCTACAGGAAAGGGAAGTGATTCAGCATTGAAAACTGCTGCTGCAAAAAGTGTGCTACAAGAGATCAAACTTGACTGTGTCAGTTCAGTATATGCAATTGAAAAACTGCAGGAGGGAATTAGCAAGCACAGTCTAAGTGAAATATCTAATATTTCAGACCTATTTGTCTCTGGATATTGGAAAACTCATTACTGTCACCCCCTGTAAAATAGTACAAATTTGGTAAATAAGAACCCTTTGTCTATCCTGGCATCTCTATATGCCATGCAACAGCATTGTCAGATAACGGCAACCAGAGGTGAAAGTAGAGATCCAAGCCCAGGATGTACATGTTACGTACATTGCTACTGGTAATTTGTTCATCCACTGCCTAAATAGCTGTAGTTCACATGATATATCAAAGCTGCAATACACACGGAATCAACACCCCTCAATCCCACTGCTTCTATTCTTTTCACACAATTGCAATTGAGCCATTTATCTGTAGACCTGATGATGGCTTTTCATATCAATATCACTCAGCTCTATATGTGTGCTGCTGAAAAATTAGTTATGAATGATTGACACTCACCTCTGTGGGAAAATTACTTGGGGGGGGCAATTTGGGAAAACTGGGACCTAATAGAGGCATAGTATTACAGAAGGCTTTTTTTAGGGTAAAATACAGCTATCACTTTCAGGATGGCTGGCACACACGGAATCTACTTTACCGCGGCTCCCTAAGCAGCACACCCTGCCAGCTCAGCACATGCTGATAGGGGTAACGGAGGGTGGAGTGGAGCAGACTGTGGCCAGGGTCTGTTGTACTCCCTGCTGGAACGGGAACTTGATGGCACCACAGCTGATGAGCTGCATAGATAAGCTGCATAGTGAAGCTGCACATTGTCATGTGAAGAATCTATGAGATGTTTGCTGCTCAGCCAACCACTGTGGCAAAATTACTTTCCTCAGGTGAAATAATCTCATTGTAATACCAATGCTTACCTCCATCTCAAAGTTACCTGCCTCCGAGGTTCTACCACACGTCACTGGGCAGGTGATACCAGTCAGTAACAACAATATGTATGACTAGAGTCGCTCAAGTTCCACCTACATGTAAAGAAAATGAACTGGTCCTGGACTGAAATAAATCCAGAGGGGGGGGGAATTGTTGTCTAAACTCCCGAATTACCAAATGCTGATTTCATGTTTAAATATATACAAATCTGTGAATAAAGTTAGGTCAAGCTGGTGCACTCTCTAAAGCTGTTACGAATGAAGGGACCTAACCAAGGGAGTCAGCCTTAGAAGGATGAGAGACAAAGAACATAGTGAAAAGAACACCGTTATCTAAGTTACACAGAAAGAAGCCTTCAAGTCTAGCTATAAGAGGAGACCAGCTGAAAAGGTGTTGCAATCCACTGACATCAACAGAAAATTAGTGGAAAATAGGACAAAGGTAATTGTGGCAGTGGCAAATTGTGACCTCCAAGTCAAATAGCTCCCCACAAAAGACACCAAAACCCTGCTCGGAGAGCATGCACAGTTTGTGAAGAACTTTAGTAGTGCTATTTGAGGATGTGTACTAATTTGTGTTAGAAGCAAGAAACTATCCTGTGTCTGATGAATATGCAATGTACTGTGAAGTATAAAAAGTAAGCAAAGGAGGGGAGAAGTTAGGGAAAGCTCCATCGTAACTTCTGGGATCAGTTGATGGGCTGAACCTGTCTTCTCCCCCATAGGGACACCTGACAGGTAAGAACTTTATTCTATGACTGACTCATGCCAGCTGTTATTAGTGTGTTGTTTTAAGCTTGCTGCTTGCTTTGCAGTCAGGGTATTATCACCGGCAAACTTGGAACCTTATTCTGTCACAAACTTGCATTTTGTATAATTAAAGATCTTTAGCTGAAGTTCATTTTGTATAAATGTCCAGGAATTTGGGTAGCTGTTATAAGGGTTTTGACTCAGTGATGCTGTCAGCAGGGGTCCCTGAAAAGGTTACTCAAATCACTCTCCAATACAGTGGGCTGTCAAGACACAAGTAGTGGACAGGCTGGCCAGAGATAAGGGTCTCATCTTTCTTGGGAAACTGACAGGCTGATCAAATATAAAGGGTTCGAGGAATCCCCCCTTCTTAACGTGACAACCTCATTGGAGTTCATGCAAGACTTCTATTAACTATTGTGGACCATAGTATAAGGTAGTTTTACTCTTCTACCAATGACAACTAATGAACTCCAGCCTACAGAAGAAACTCCTCTTATTAAGCTCCAAGGACATCAGTTTGTATTTGTGTTCATTTACTTTTGGGGACATGGCTAGATTAGCTTTAGTCTCTGCCCTGTCATTATTGTGTAGTGAACTCACTTATGCTTTCCTGTGTTCTTTTTATTTATACAGCTGAATATCCTTTTGCTATTTGTTTAATTTCCTTTACAAAGTCTGGCTAGACTGACTTTTGGCATGTCTCATTATCCCCATACGTCTTGATCTTCTAAACATGATTGCATTGCTGAGCAGGACTTTTTCCTTTTCCTGGTGGGGTGTATACTTATTCGTGTGATTTGTTTTGTGCTTTTTATTAAACCAGTGAGATCCAGAGCCCTATCCTAAAATTTTCCCCAGAGTTCAGAGTATAAATTCCACACAGTTTTTTGTCCTTTTTACACAACAAGATTTCAAGTCTCCAGTTGCTACTCCTTGATCTTTTCAATGCAACTGACTTCACAAATCTTAAGATGTTCATTCACACCCCAGCTGCCAGCTGCCATGATACTTCCTCAGCAGTCAGAAAACAACTCCTGGCCACACAACCAATTGAGATATGTAGTAACATCTGACAAAATGCATGCACCAGCTCACCAACAGATGGCTTATCCTCCACTGCCACCTTCTTTGCATTGCCCACTGGCCCTAGTCTTAGATTCCCTAATAATTCCCTAACAATACTCACCCCATCTAGCTGGTCTTTCTGCTAGTTTTGAACAGATCTCATGCATGTCAGCCTGTCACTGTTCAAAGAAAGATCCACAGACCCAAGTCTGTTGCATACTCACTTATGAATCTTCTCTAAGAAATCCACATATATAATATCTCTCCTTGCCTATATTTTCGGTCTTTAAAATATCAAATTCATGGTACTTATGGTTTCAATGTCCTGTCAAAACCCATAAATTTTGATGATTAATTCATGTCATCAAATAGAGCTCTTTCTATGCATATCTATCTGCAGCCAAAGAGGACAATTCATCATCCCCACAAATCGCTGACCTATTTTCCTGACAATCCCTAGGAAATAAGTAATAGGTCATATTAACTTAGGTCATGTTAGGGAAAAAGGTCATATTACCCATCCTTGGATGCCCATCACTCTATGACTGCTTTGCAAGCACACCCTGCCATGCATCCGGGTTGTGCTGGAGGTGGTTTGTTCCTTTTCAGCTACCAGCTGCTTCCTGACCTTTCTGACAAAAACTTAAGTCTAGTGAGCACTGCTCCCTTTTGCTGATGCTATTTTTCCTGAGCACTGTCGCCTGTTCTTGGTTTGATGAGTCTCCTTCACCTCTTCCTGCTCTCTTTTCAGGCTTGCACATGGAAGTCCTTATACACTGTACGTGGGGGGTCCCGTCCTTGCCAGCTGACCCCCTGGCTCATGTCCATGCTCCCTGGCACTGCTTCAACACCCGTTAATGTTCTTTTGGCAGCTCACCCTGACATGCATATTGGTGAATCCCTTTCACTCCCAGGAAACAGTGAGGCCAGAAATGATCCTGGCCACAGCCAAAACAATATACAGAGCAGCCAGGAGTGTAATTGACCCTTGGCTCTTTCTAACACTGTGCAACATGCATGAGTTGATGTTTTGAAAATGCCCTGTACATTGGGCCGCACAGTGATGTGCATTAGAACAACTGGAACTACTCACTTAGCAGGGAACAGCCCAGGGGATTCAGGGTCCGAAAGGCCACAGCAAAGGTATGTATTTAGATGGACTGAGGGGGTTCCAGTGCTCTGTAATCAGTCTTGAGGGATGTAACTGCTATGGTGAAGAATTAGGCTGGTAGGAGGAGTAGCAGTGTCCAGGCATGCAAACTTCACCTCTGCAATCATTCTATAGCTGCAAGGATGTCTTGACAAACAAACAAGGCTAGGCTACAAACCAATAGAGTTGCTTCAGGCTGCAAGAGAACAGTGGAAAGAATATCTGGAGAGGTGCCCATGGCACCAAAAGAAAAATTTTACAAGGTATTTTCAAGAATTCTTCTAGCTGCGCATACTGCTGCTTGGCAAAAGTACTGAACAAATCTTGCAGCCAATCACTGTTAAAATGTCACCATCTTTAATGCAAATAGGTTTACTTAGTACACGACCCCACAGGAAGTGCAAAAGTGGATTATTGACTCAGAAAATAAACCTATTAAGCTTTAAAATACAGCGAGAACATTAAAAAAAAATAAATCACGCTGTAAAAATTTCATTAGAAGCAGTACCTTCTCAAAATGTAAAAATTTTTGGACAGTAAGTACTGCAAAGCTTTCATTATCAATGCCATTCTTATTGTTTGTGCTGTATAATTATGTTTAAGACTAGAAAAGTAAATGAGAAGTACTCAGTGAACCCATTAAAACAGCAACATTATCTGAAAAACAAATTCTAATAATGTATAAATTTAAATCTCATAATAATCTCATAATAGAAGAACTATTATTTCAGCATATACAGTGCTGGCATGGGGTGTAATTTAGCTTGAATCCAAGAGGTCTGTCAGACCAACCAATGCCCTGAGTGCCTTGATAAACTAGAACAGATGCATAATAAGATAACTCAGCTTCCTAAAGTTTCATCTGCCAGTGGGACCCACTTGGTACAGCCAGAGCCCTTTGCCAAGTCTACTTTCTCACACTGTATAGATGGCCTTGCTCCAGTAGCAGCTCTCATCTTCTATCCAGCTGCTACACACAATCTCAGAAAGAGAGTTTTTATTATGCATTAATTCCAAAGGACTACAAAGAACAATAGGACCTGCTAACTACTCCCTAGCAGGTCGTTCAGCACTTTTAGAAGCCCATTTTTAAAGGCTTAGAGTTGGCAAAACTCAGCTCTGCCCCCCCCCTCTTCACACAAATGGTTCAGTGAACCTTGAGCTCAAAAGAATGTGAGGGCTCACATCAGAAATCAGGTTTAGGATTTATTAAACTCTAGATTTTTAATAGAAAATTCTGACACTGTAGAAATACTGGTTTTCTTATGGGTAGTTCTTGAAATCATTGAACTTTGCAATTTTCTTTAGGAGTTTTTCTACATGTACATTTCCGTTGCAGAGGCTTAACTTCTCACTTGAATTGCTCCTCTAAAGCTAGCCTAACCTCGAATGAGTCATGCTGTGAGGGTGAGGAGGCATCTGAGATTCAAGTGACTTGGATCTGCTGTCCTTGGCCATGTATGTCTCTTATTTCTAGGAAGCTCATCCCACAGTTCTGTGCAGTGCAGCAAGCCAAGGTTTTCTATCATTTCTATGCTGAAATATAGTAGGAGGACTTTTTTGAACTTTCTAGAGGGTATTTAAGCCTCTAAGTTTAGCCTGAAGAAAAGAAGGCTCTGGGGAGACCTTAACACAGCCTTTCAATATTTAGAGGGGGCTTATAAGATGAAGAAAGACTTCTTGCCAGATCCTGTAGTGACAGCACAAGGGGCAATGGTTTTAAACTGAAAGAGGGTAAATTTGGATTGGATATAAGGAATAAATTCTTTACAATGACAGTGGTGAAGCACTGGAACTAGACGCCCAGAGAAGCTGTGGGTGCCCAGTCCCTGGAAGTGTTCAAGGTCAGGTTGGCTAGGGCTTTGAGCAACCTGGTCTAGTTGAAGATGTCCCTGCTCATGGATCATCCCTTCCAACCCAACCCAATCTATGATTCTATGATTCTTTGTTTCTATGATTCCATTTATTTGTGAAAAGGCGCAAAGGACTAGCAATACCAAAATACCAGCTTCACCTAAAGAGCAACACAACTTTGTTAGAAGTACTTACACTAGGATTTAATATACTCTCTTTTTCTAGATGTCAGCTGTTGCTCAAACACACAATGTTGCCTAGAAAAAAAAATCATGGGGACTTTTCATGGAGTAGGACTCACATGGAGAATCAAACCTCTGAAAAAGGACAGTCAGTCCTAGAATAAACAGTTCCATGAGCCTTCATTGCAAGGGTCCTTGCAATTGCCTGTTCCAAAGGATTCAGTGAGACTCCCCAATGTGCTGATGAATTCTTATGATCCAGAAATTTGCTTTGTGCAGTACAGTAGGCAGCCTTTCAGGGTCTGTACTGTGATGACATGATTCTGCATGTTTCTGACTGGATCCCATACATATTTATTATAAGTCTTCTATTTTGGTATATCCCAAAGTTGTCCTTCAGATTTGAGAGTCCTGTGTCTCAAAAATTTGCAGATTCTTTTGATATATTTTATGCAAGTGATGCATATCTTGCATTTTTTAATATTTCCACATTCATGTTCAGATTATTTCTGTCATCTACAGAGAAAAAATTCAGCGTTCCATTAGCTTGGAGGTTTCTTTTTATTGAAAACACAATAAATAATGTCTTAAAGTGAAGAAATAATGGTGTAAACATGTATAAATCCTGATTATTCAGAAACATTCTGAATTTATTACTTTAAAACTCCCAGGAAGTAAAAGAAATTAATTTGGTATTTTATATTAATAAACAATTCTATTTCTTTCTTACTTTGGCTACTCAATACATGTAAAGAGTATGATTTTGAAATAAACTCCTTAAATGTAATACATTAACCTACATTAAGACAGCCTTTTGTTTAATTAATGAAATTGTTTCCAAATACTCCACATTTCTTACTGCAACAAATCAGCATTGTCCAGACACAATAACTGGAGATTACACATGCACATATACTCCTGGTTAAGCACCCTAAAAAAAACCCAACACACCACAACTTGAATTTCTGTTTCAGTACCCTACTGCATTAAACTGGCTGATTCCATATTTTGGGGTTTGTGAATCTGAGATGTGATAAATTGGATATAAACCCTGTCCCTTTTATAGGTCATGAATAGGGCACTTATTTTTGTTATATGATCTCAATCCTAAGGTGAAAGACATTGTTCCCTAGTTTGATGAATTTAGTGAAAATTTTGCTTCTATAGTGAGCATGGTGAGCATGGAGACAAGATTTCTGGATTATAGTCTTGGAGGCAACTAAATTAGCCATGACATTTTATGAGTTCTTTCAGCATTACAAGGCTGGATTATGGTGAAAATTAATGATTTTCATACCAGATCCTTCAAATCAAATACTGTTCACCTAGTCAAAAGTGAGTTAATTTCAAACTATGTACTTTCTCCAATCAGCTATCAACAGACTCCAGAAAAACAAGTTTTAAACTTGAATATCAACGAAGAAAAAGTTCAAACACTTTGGAGGAAAAAAAAAAAACGTTTTAGTACGGGATTTTTTCAGCACAAATCCAGACATGTGAAAGATATTTTTATGTCCTTTTTATAGTAAGTTTCAGAGTGAAGCCAACCAATCTGCAAAAATTGCACATGTAAGTGAGCAAATATTCCTGCTATTGCCTGTGCTGTTTGATCTCACAGTCTAGAAGAGAAGCAGAACTATATTTAATGACTCCTGCAGCCAGAATTTCGATTTAAAAAACCATCCCTGAGCTCTGTTGTTCTTTGAAATATGAAACCCCCATCTCATTTTCCTGCTCAGAGAGCTTGAAACTGATGACGTCAAGATCCTTCCATTAAATCGCTGACAGGTAGCCGGCTGCCAGGATTCCAGACGGGACCCAAATTCACAAGGCGTCAGGGATGGAGGTTAATGTCCACACACAAGTCTTATAACAGCCAAATACAGAAGAGAAGGTTTTCGAGAAGCAACTTCCACAAGGATGTCAGAAGCAGAAATTAGGGAATGAAGGAGATATGCTTCAGCCCCTTGTACTTCCATGGTAGGTGATGAAGTCTATAATTAAAAGCAGTCTAAGGATACTGTTAAGTGACAGAAATACTGGAGACAATTTGTCAGCACCTGGATTAGCAGGCCCACAAAAATAAATTATTCATGGGTTGCTTATGTGTTATGTCACCATCATGAAACAGTTTTGTTAGTACTAGCTTTACTGTTTCATTTCTTGGGCTGAATAGCAGATTTGTCACTCCCACAAAAACATTCACATTTTCTGTTTAAGAGAATCTGAGATGTGTCACTGTAATGCAAAAAGTATAAATATTACTTTTTTGGGAGTTTTGTCTTTACCTGTGTAAAAAGAAGGAGTCTTCATGTATATTCCTATGTTGTAGCAGTGAGTGGTAAGACAACACAGAAGCCAAAGCCCCTTCAGGTGCTCTTATCCCAGTAAAGTCTCACACAGGTTAATGTGGGACAGATGATAATAGAAGACTGCAGAGCTGGTCAAGAAAAGAAGATAACTGAGTCCAGAACAAGAGCAGTGCCAATAAAGAAAAGTAAAAATTATAGAGTTTATGGGCACTGAATGGAGTAATAGGGAATTGTGTATCTATAGAAGCAAAGCAGGAGAAAACAGTAAAAGCTTTCACCAATGTTCTGTGCACAACAGTGATACTCTTGTGCTGGGGTGGAGCACAGCATGATAATAAGGAGTTTACCTACATTTCCTGTTTAGCACTCCTCCATGTTTTCCCCTGCTTCATGTTCGTGTGCTTCAAAAGATAGGTGACACCAGTTTATACTAGCTTGAACTTACTCCTGCTATATCCGCTCTGCAAGTATCTTGTTTAACTTGAAATGCAAAACCATCTCACATTCCAGGACCTAAATGTCTACGCAGATAGTGTAAGAAGTGAGCCAATTGCTGTTCAGATGATGAGTTGTGATTTCATAAACATTTAGTGATAGGAAAGTTTGTTTGTATTCCTGTCCTAGCCCGTCATCTTAACTAAATCTAAAATTTCATCTATGATATCCTTTAACTATGGACATCTCTGTTTTATAAAGATGAACTCTATTTCCTGAAAGTGCATGGTGAAGCATTGTGTTTTCATGTGCAATATCTTGATTATATTTTGCAAAGAGGGATTTCTGTCTCTGCGACATTGTAACAAAAATCACATACCATGTATGAATGCATCATTTAAAGTTGCGTAGGTTTATGGCATACTGTGACAGCTTTTTCTCTCCAGAGTCCGCTGGTCGTTTGATAATGGTTTTAGACCTTGACATGAGTGCCTTCAGGCATTTGACCTACACGGGACACCTACCAGCAAATTATGTTGACTGTAAATAAGGAAAAAACATACATGAAACATAAATCTTCCTTTCTTGCTAACAGAAGAAAGTGGTAAAAAGTGTCCTTGATTACAGATATACAGAGAACCTGAGAAACCAAAAGGCTGTTTGCAGCGATATGGCAAAATGCTGATGGAAAATCACTTTGGCAGCATGTGAGGAAATGGGGAAGTGAACAAAAGACAAAAGAAACAGTCCATGTAAAACTTCCTGCTTGCATAAAAATCCCGGCATCGACCTTCCTATCTCTATGGAAATTGCAAGATAAATAGTTTAACCCTCAGATTTATAATTTTTAAGTGACTAAAACTTATAAAATGCTTCCAGAATTGAGGGGTCATGTATGCTAACAGGCCCACAGCATGACACTAACACAATATGGGGAATGCAGAAGTGCCATAGCAACGAGGTGTTGGTAAAGGTCTTGTTTGAAATATCATGTACTAGGCTGGTCATCTATGCTCAAGAAAGAAAAAATTGAACTGGAAGAGAAGCAGAACCTATGGAATTGATTAAGTAAAGAGAAAACCATACAATGAGGCCTTGCAGAGTTTCCATTGTTTAGCCAAGAAAAACAAGAGATGGAAGAGGATACAAGGACTCTAGAAATATGTCTTTGGATGAATATCAAGGAGAAAAAGTGTATCTCAAGCTAAATAGAAGCACTAACATAAAATCAAATTACTGTAAACTGGTTATGAATAAATCTATTCTGGAAATTCCTGATATTTGAACAGCAAACTTTTAAGAGTAGCCACATAAGCTATGGGAGAAAGTGAAGCTAAATTTGTTTTAAGATGAACTTCAGAAAAGAAAGAGCTGTATAACAGAGAAAATGTCTGGGCCTAGGAAGCTGGTGGCTCACTTCAGTCCTCTAGACAGAGGCAACTAGTGCCATGTCCTCGGACACTGCTCCCAGCCTCCAGCTGCCAGCTCAGGGAAGTTCTTCTACAAGATCTAAGTAGTATTTGCCAGACGTGCAGATTTTTTTATCTAAGATACAGCATCTCAAATGGCATTAGGCGACCATGTGTAAGCTTCTGAATCAGGCTGTGAGCATGGGCAATCAGACTTCAGATATGTCATGTGTTACTTAGGCAGAGACTTATCCTAAGTACCTGGATCTTTATGAGCTTGTATTGCATCTATAATGTGTTCTCAGGGCTTTTTACTTGTCACATTTGGAGGCCAGGGAGGATTTCCACATGTGAATGTTCTAGTTTCTAGGGGAGGCAGATTTTGCTTTCAGCTTTGAAGCTGAAAATGTTCACCATAGCTGAGGGAGGAAGTTTACAAGATACATTTGAGGGTCACATTGCTTCAGGCTGTTGCTAAGGGTTAAAGAAAATACTGATCAAGAGAGAGGTTTTTCTGCCCAGTTTGGTTTAAAGGATCTTTTTTCTCTTGCCTTTCTGTATAGAAAGTAGTTGGTCTTTGAGGACATTTTGTTTAACAGATACTATGCTAGTCCAAAGACTGGAGATGTTCTTCGTTTCTTGCTTACGCTTCCCTTGGCACAGCTGTGACACAGCCTGCATAAGACTATAAATTCAGTACAGGGTGATGGACATGCTTTGCAGTCTAGAGTGTTAGGTACATGTGGAATCTCTGCAGCCTTTTGAACCTGAGATTTTTCCTCGGTTGCCCACAGTTCTGGGTGTTCTGACCTGGATGAACCGGACTGTACAGATCATGACCTAAACTGTCTTTCCCAGCCATATGCTCCTATTTTTATGTCCATATATGTATAATCAATCACAATCAATACTGAATGCTGGGAGAACTTGCATTAGGCTGCCCTGAATTTTCTGTGAATTCTAGCAGTACGTTTTTTTACACTTATTAGCTCACTCCTGGACATCTTTCTCCATGTAACAGAATAAATAATTGTTATTTTATTTTAGATGTTCAGTGTCTTTGTTGTGGACTGCTTCTTTGCAGGAAACACCTCAATGATTATTTTTTTATATTATTTCTTTCTTTTTTAATAGAAGTCACATACATACTGGGTATACTTGAAAAATTCTCAGGAAGGTGCATTGCCACAGTTGCATATTTGAAAGTGTCCACACAAGTATAAAATAGCTGTATGCACAGAGAATGTAACCTATACTATATTAAGCTGTGAGCATTGCATGTGCCACCTGGTTGTTTTACCAGAGGCTCATATGTGATTATGGAGGAGATAAGTCTAAACGGCGAGGTAGAATTAAAAACCAAGAAATAAAACATTTAGAGATACAATGTTTCTGCAAAAAAACTTTCAACATACTTAATATCTGGGAGATGAATGGGAAAATGTATACCTGACTACATTTTCCCAGGAAAATGAAAACTGGGATGTCAAGATCTTGGCCCTTTGAGTTCAAAACTCCCTTCAAGAGAGGAGACTCTGGAAGCAGAAAGACAAAGCTACTTCCTGAGACAGCATCTGTGTCAGGAGGAGACTGAATGTGAATCTGAGTTGTCACAGGAATGAGATGCTGAGTCAGAGCACCCTTATGGGAAATGCCCCAGTTTAGGATGGGCTTGGGTTTGCCAGGAAAAGTGAGCCAGCACGTAAGCCATGATGCTGATCCACCATCATCCTCATCTGGGTGTGATGAAGCAGACAGCGATCCTGGTGCAGAGAGCTGTAGCTATCTTTTCCTGTATCTCTGTCATTAGTCACAGCTCCCACCTGGGACCTGGTAGCTGACTGCATGTGAACCAGGCCAAAATCAACAGACTAGCTACAATCACAGAATGTAGGAATATATTAAAGGAAGCTGGAATTACACTAGCTGTCACTTCTCATATTTTAGATTATTGCCCTGTAACTGGGAATAGAGGCTGCTGGAGCTGAAACAAGTGTACACAGGTACAAATGTTTCCCCCTGCTCATCTGTGTTTTAAGCCTTGTTCAGGGGTAGCTGAAAGCTCTCTTTGACCTTGCCCTGAAATGGGCTAGAAGCGCTCACTGAGGTCCAAGAGACCTCAGCTGCTTACCTTCTGGTGCCAAGTTGAGATCGAGACCCTGACTGAATCCACATGTCTGGACTTTTTGGTCATTGACATGCTAAATCTGGATAAAAATTTAGTATGTCAGTAGGTATGTTGATGACAGAGCTCGGAATTAACTTTCAGCCATAAAACTATCATAACTTCCTATGATGCAGAGAGGCAGGGCAGAGGGAGTCTGAAGACAGCTGTGGATGGCTAACAACTGGACAGTGCTGAGCTGTATGTAGGAAGATTACAACATATCCAGTGTGGATTATTTTATTGCTGTTTTCTTATGTCATGCAGTGTTACTGTGAACAGTATCTTGAAAAGCCTGTTAAGTCACCGTCTGTTCCTGCTCGCAGTTCCCAAGAGAAGAACAGCAGGTACAGCATGTAACCCAGGCTTACTGAAGCAATGTCAGCTTAGCAATCAGGCACCTAACATCCAAGCTCTCTTCCAAAAGTGTAAGAGCCACTGCATTCACTCCCAGGCAAGTGACATCCCCTAAAGTCACATTCAATCAGACAGTGGTATGGGTGGAAGGACAATATACTTTATTTCAGAAGTTCTTTTAGCTTTGTCTTAGCAAAAGGCTGGTAACATTTCTGTTAACAAAGCTTACATCTCATCTTTTATGGATTCATTGCATATTTATATGCTTTGGTGCCTCTTCAAGGAAACTGGTGACACCTCCTATTTTCTTCATGATAGTTACATCAGTTTTACAAGACATGATCAAAGAGCTTGTCTTTAGCGTTGTTTCTAAGTAGAGCTTTTGTTATTACATATCCTCTCCAGAAAAAACAACTTTGTATCTCCTGAGAATGTAACAGGTCCACAAAACCGTATCTAATTGCAGATTCAATGTAATTGGCTTTCTTGTGCATTCAGTGCACCAAAGCACTGCTATCAGGTCTGCTTTGCACCATGTTCTGGTGAAAAGAGGTCCAACAGAAGAGTTCCCTTCCCTTCAGGAATACAGAAACAAACAAGGGAGTTCGATAAACACAGGCTGGAGATAGAAATAAACTTTTTGGAGGTATTCTTCCTTTCTCGTATCTGGGAAAACAGGGGTCAGATCATAGGTAGTATATTTGTTCCTGTTAGTTCATTTTCATTTTTCCACAACCTGAATTGTCTTTCTCCTCTTTCCTTCCCCAGGGAGGTCCAGCCTGTGAATCCCAAAGTAGTGCTTACCTGATTATTACTCTCCTACTACCATCCAGAAGGTTAACTACTAGAAACATAGGTAAAAGAAGGGCAGTGGTATGGCTCATATTGTTCTAACACCAATTAAAGTCAGTAGAAAGACTTGCACTGACCCCCATGTTTTGGTGAAGTTGGACTTTTATAGCTTGAGTTTGAAAACTGGTCAAAGAAAACAAACTGCAACTTAAGATCTGACATTGTGTAAACCAAAATCAAATACAAAGCAAAAAAATCTTTGAAACGTTAAAAAAAAATACCCTTGAATTAACTGCTTGGAATTAAATATTGTTATAACCGTATTAGATATCATATGTGGCAAATTTCTTTTGTCCATTAGTAAAAAATCAAAATCAATAATGATTTTTTTAAAAAAGAATGGACATTTCTTATTCCATTTGGCAGAACACTGAGTAGCAGGCTACTTGCACAGGCATGATCATCTCACAAGTCTTATTTTCTCTAGTGCTACAGTTGTCCTCAAATTTTGATTTCAGGGTACCACTTTCCTCAGACCTACATCCCAGGCCTTACTGCTTTGCCAGCAACTGGTTGCATGCATCAGTCTAGGGAACTAAAGGCCAGTTTCTGGAAGGCAGACTTATGGAAAACAACTGACAATGAATCCCTGAAGTTAGTAGGTGTTAGTCATTAAAATTGTTCTTAATGAATGAATCTCACAACACCGAAAGTAGTACTCACCAGACAATGAGGGAAGTGGCAGGATGTACTCACACAAAGCATAGAAATGACATGACAAAAAACACCATCTAGGTTGTAGCAGCATCTGCTTCTGCTCATTCTAAAGAATTATAAAGGGTTAACATTTATTGCAACGTAATTAAGCACAGAGAAAAATAGAAGGTGATAAGCAATGTTTGCTTCCACACGCCACAAACAGAGACAAGATACATAAATACAAAAGGGAAGGGTAAGTTGCAATGAAGGTTAACTTCTCACAGACCTTAATGCATGCGTAGATGTTCAGGTCAGATCTCTTCAATCAGAGACAAATTATTGAATTTAATTCATTTAAGCTATATCTAACCTCAGCAGATAGTGTTTCACAAGGAGAGAATCTGGGAGGTAGAAGAGTTGACCACAAGGATGTGATGTCCACATTCAGTTTAAAGTTCTTGCTGAAAACTAGATCTAGTCTGATCCCACTTGTTCAACACCCATCAGCAGTGGGAGTGCAGGTATCTTCCTGCAGCATTTCTACCAGATTAGTTTTATTGAAAAAAAAAATAAAAATCCAGTCTGCATGCTCCAAGACCAATTCATAGGGTGAACTCTGAGACAGCAAGGAATTGACAAACTCTCTTTTGATCCAAACTAGAAAAATAAGTCCATTGATGTGTCTACCTCATGTCCATAGTGTTTATCCAGATGTATCTTTTGGGCATTCACATCTGTGAGACTACATTCCCAATCTCCTTCAATTGCAAAGTAAGATACCATTATTAAGGTATTATAACACAGTAGCTCTTAGATTTCGTTGGCTGTGGTTTTCTTGAAGCCCATAAAACAGTCATGTCTTCCTTTCTGCTAAGAACTTGCCTGATTCAGCACCTGCTGAACTCTGTGAAAGTCCTTTTGGTGACTTCAAGCAATTGTGGAACAGCCCCCAGGTAAACTGCTCATTCAAGTGCTTTGAGTTGGATTTTCAAGTGAATTTGATTGTTATTCAGTAGCGCTGCTTTGTCTCAGAACCACTGCTGGACCTATTTTATATTGGCAGGAGCAAAGATTCCTTCTGCTCAGAAGCCAGGAGATGGTATAGAGCCAGCTGCAGTTTCTGTAGTTCCAGCACTTTTCCAACACCTTCCAACACCAACACCTTGGCACCTGCTGCAGCAAAGTCTGACCATAGGAACAGGATCAGTTATTATATCTACTTTTCTCCACAGTAACATCTTTTTTCATATTTCCATGACTAGGTGTGTTTGGTATTGCCCTTTATTAGCCCAAGTCTGGCAAAAGTCTAATTTCATAGCCAGTACAAATACCATTGAAATTTAATGAAGAGTCAAATATTCACCTGTGTGAAACTCACCGTTACTCCATGCCTCATGTTGGTCTGTCTAATGCTTTTCTTCCCTCTGTGTCCAAATTTTTACATCATTACATCGTGAGGCATGTAACACAGTAAAGTACCGCCAGCAAAAGCCACATCTCTGTCCATGGAACATATTCCTTTTCACTCAGCAGTTTCTCTGCTGCAGCAGGTATGGTTCATATCCTCTGACTGAAAAGCAGGTCCCTGGAGGAAAGTGGCTGCTGCTCATAAAAATACACTGTCAGGCAAAAATGATGCATTCTTTGGTTTTAATATTTAGTATGATCCCATGATGACCCCCAGCCCACATACCAGGAACTTCTAACCTAGATGATGTTGGGCAACAGAGAGAATTGGTTAAACAAATGGGGCTTTTTTTGTTCAGCAAGTCACTCCCTGTGTGTTCTACCACTGAGCTTTTTTATTGCAGAGTAGGTTTGTTTGAAGTAAAACTGACAGAAAATTTTGTGATAAGATAGTTGTTTGTCAGAAACTGTTGATCTGTCCAAATAGAAAAGTATGACTGAGAAGCACTCACACTACTTGTAAAGGACAAGGCTTATCTGGTCAAATTCAGACGGAAGACAGATGTTCACTGACCTTAAAAGAGTTTCAGGCAGGCACGTGGGAGTAAGAATCCAACCATGACGTTCTTGCTTTGCTTATTTCAGTCCATGGATCTGAACCTCACACTCCCACACACCCAGCAGGTTTTCTGCTTTCTGGACTATTAAGTCATCTTCCCTTATGCTCTCTCCAAACAGATAATGCAGTTAACCATGTGAAGTGGAGTATGTCCAATACGAATGACTGAGAGAAGCATGGAGATTTACTCAATAACATGTTTCAGATGTTTGGTTAAAATCTACCCCTCCAGGATTCAAAAACCTTTCAGTAATATCCTACAAAAAGGTAAACATGTCAAGTGAAATGTAGACAGAAAAAAAGACTGAAGTTAAAATTCTTTGGCATGTTCAGAGATCTAGATTTCCAATATGCCAGCTCTCAAGATACTTCATAATATGGGATAGATAGGTCTGCCACCTTCTACTAGCAACCTGGAAATGACCTAATGTAATTTCTAAGTATAATATCTATACACACACCCCAAAATATAAAATCGGCACAAGAAATCAGAAAGTGAAAAGGAAAATAGTTTTTCATTGTGTTCTTGCATAACAGTTTTCTGTAACACAGGAGTGGGACAATCAGTAATGTTGTGCACTCACATAATCCTTTGAGATCTCATATTCCTTTAAAAAAGTTAATAAACTCATATCTGTGGATTCCTTGAGGTAAGTATTTTCCTCTTTTTGAAGATGAGAAAAATGTAGTATAGAGGTAGTAGGTTCTCCATATCAGATAAAAGGTCATTGGCAGAACCACAGAAAGAACCTGTATATATAGCCCTCAGCCTTACCTATGACATTATCCTTCTCCATAAAGTATTCTTCCTTCCAAAGGTATCACAGTCAGAGTTGAATGGAAAGATGCTCTTTCACCTCATCTACGTTGAGGTTTCTCCTTTTCTCCTGTTACATGAGATGGGTTCAAGTACTGCCTGTGAAGCAAGGGAGAATTACCCAGATCATCTAGTCCTCTGTTTTTAAAGTGTATCCCTAATCAAAGCAATATGAAGTATTTTAACCTTGGATCTCCTTTCCTAATGCTGAACAGGCTCTACTGTACACAGGATATATTTGGGTGGGGTTTTTTATTAACAGTTTTTTCATTAGAGCATCACATTTCAGCAAACTATTTCAATTAATTCCTTTTTTCCAATGAAAAAACACTTTGCTGAGAAATTTCTAAGCACTTGACTTTCAGAATAAGTTAATAACCTGGACTTAAAACCTGAATTCCTTCCTGAAGGCATATTTCATCCTCTCAAGGATTTGATCTGCCACATAAAAAAAAAAAAACAACTGGGAGTAGCACTAGAAATAACAATGGTTTATCATTTGTATTTTGTTAGGAAAGCAATTTTATTCATAGCAAAAATCACCTCGGAACTTTCTTTTGACTGCAGTGACATCTGCTGGTAGTCAGAAAAAATTCTGAATATGAAGTGAGAATAAACATGTCAAAAAGACACTAGGTATGGGGCCTAGCAGCTTGACTTTTTATTTCTAAGTAGGAGAGCCAAAAAACCCCAGACATTCCAGGGTTCAGGCATGTATCCTCCCAAGGACTTCAGGCTTGCTCATGTTTCTTGATGTAAGAAGAAATGGTCCAAGTGGAGGAGCCCAGGTTCAGCAGTGTTTTAAAAGGCAAAGAAACCTGATTACCTGATACATGGGAAGCAGGGGAGCAGCTTGTTGCTCACTTTCTATTCCAGAGTGAATGAAAAGAAGGGAAAAGACTGCAACTTTTCCTGTGGGAAAAAAAGAGGGAAGAATTTAAGAATGCAGAGGGGTCTACAGAAGCAGCATCACTGGTAGAGGTAGAGGTAGAGGTAGAGGTAGAGGTAGAGGTAGAGGTAGAGGTAGAGGTAGAGGTAAAGGTAGAGGTAGAGGTAGAGGCAGAGGCAGAGGTAGAGATAGGCTAATGCCTAGAGCTGTCAGACATCTCCCATCCTGAGGCATTGAAATGAAACACAAATAGAGTGAAACTAGTACAGTGGTAAGCTAAAAAACTGAAACCCTGCACAGATCACCCTTGAGCATCTAAACCACATCTCCTGTTTTCTTTGTGTGTGCCCATCCCCTCAATTGGATTCTTGATGCCATTGGGGATGTTTACATCTTCCTGCTCTTCGCTAACACAGTCCTTGTTCTGCCTCTACCTTTCAAAGAGATAGTGGGCACCTAAAAAATACTATATAGGAGCTAAGGATTTGTATAAGACACTCAGATAGGTATCTTTCATTGTAAATTCTCTTTAAATGTTTTGTTCTTTTTGGATTTAACTGTAAATTCATAACAAGAAGCCTATAAGATACATTAAACTTCTGCAGCATCACAAAACATGATTTTGAAGCAACATGATGTATAGTAACACACTCAAAAGTTATTTATACATAAGGATCCCCCTCGTTTTATTTGTCAAGCAAACAGAAAATCTTATATACTTTAATTACACTCTATTTGGCAATATGCACAATGGAGAAAGTATTTTAAAATATGTCCTTTTCTTAATAATGCAGAATAATGGTATATAAGTATTTTAAAAATCAGTACTGAATATATTCAGATATCAAATACTTACTAGGTCTTTCCAAAATGACTGAGAAATACATCAAGAAATATTGTCCAAAGACAATAATTTAATGCTAGTCAAAGTCAGAAAGCTGCATTATCTAATGCATTAAATTATTCTGTTACCCTCTGCCTTTCAGTTAAAATCAAGAAGATGTATGTTGATAAGGACAGTGGGTCATCTCTCTGGACTCTGTGATCTTCCACATTACCCAGGAATCTATCCTGTAGCCATTTGGAGAAACACTGGGAGCAAATGAGTTATGAGTCATGTGAAGAAGAAAAGGCATGACACAAATTTTGAAATTAAATGCAAAGGGAAATGACAAGTACTGGAAATACAAACTGCCTAATAAGCAACTGATAGTGAAACAAGGCAAATGCTGGAAATGGCAAATAATGAAAGAAGACAGATACTGCGAAGAAAACACAATAAAAGAAGAGAATTAAAACAAACACAGAACTAATGGTATCATTGATCCTAAGGAATTTTGAAAGGGTAGAACAAAAATACTGAAACAAGCGAAGCTCTAGGGAAAATGCTAAATTAAGGCGAAGTACAAAATAAGAGATCAAAAGATTCACTTAGAGGCTTGAACCTCTAAGCATCAGAATTGTCATTTATGGACTCTGACTCTGTCCACTGTTTTTTGTGTAACTTCACTATACTCTATTCTACTCTATTTGTTTCCTGGCATATAAGTACATGCAGATACTGTTTCCAGGACTGTGGAACATTTTTAAGATCTTTGGCCATTGTTTTAAATGTGGTCATTCAGTCTTTAATTTACACCTTGAGTAATCTTAATAAGCCGCAGAAACTACACTTGCTAAGCAAGGCAGAAATTTCTCCAAGTTCATTTATTGATTCTTCAGAAAAAAAATAGAAGGCAGCATAAAAATAAAGATGAAAGGCCACAGACTCAGATGAGATATATTATCAGTGCAGGTAGATGGGCTTCTGATTTGTATTAGTTAGGAAACTCACATTGAGGTTCTGTCACTGTAAGAGAACTTCTGAGTGTGACATCTGCTAAGGGGGCAAGGTCTAGGGAAGAAACAGATTTGTAATTAAAAGCATTATTTACTCAGCCTAACCTAAGGCATCTTTGTCAGGCATCTCCTCGGAGTCACGTGTGACTGGAGACTGCATTGACTTTACACAGAACCAAGGGAAGATACAACAAAACTGAAAAGGCTTAGAACTAGCTACGCCAACACTGCTATGAAAAAGATTACTAGTGTGAAACTAATATACTAACATGAGAATACTGGACATCTCAAGGAAAAGGTAGAAATTAGCTTTCCCAGCTCTCATAGTCTTGCCTGACTTCAGTACAACTAATCATGGGATATTAATGGCATAAATTCCATCCTTTAAATAAAAGTTGGCAGCATTGTAGACCCCAGTTGATTTTAGAGGACAATCATGAAGCATTCTGAGAACAGGTTCCCTCTATCTTAATGCTGCAGTTATGCGTCTGTGTAGCTTTATATATAGGCATAAACCTAAAAATTTATAGACGTGTCTGACGGAACAGACTAGGAACTGGAAATACAGATTTTTTTTCACTTGCATTAAAAATATTTTACATTGTTGCTTCATATTTTCAAAGAGCCTTCAAGTGAAGACCATCGTCTAAGTGAAGTAATCATCCAAAAACTGAGTATATGTAAGAATCAACTGCTAAGTGTAGCCTGCAAAGAAATGTATCTTTTTGCCCTTTTACTCTATTTTACAAGCAGTTTTGGTTTCTTGTCAATATAATTTGTCAGTTGAAATGTGATATTTACCAGGATATTTACCTTACTAGCTTTTCTGGGACTTTTAAAAAAGTTTCAGGTTAGAGGGCAGAGGACTCAATATAAAATATAAAATGTTTCAATAGTAACAGGAATTTTCAAATTAAACAAACAAAATGAAAAACAAACCATACATTTTGAATATGGGGTCACACTTTAAGCGGAGAAATATCATGACTGATTCCATATTACTGGCAAACAGGTCTTACCCAGAGAAGCAGGTACGATAGGATTCCAAATTTTTGCTTCAGTGTGATTTATGATCATATTTAAAACAGAACGGAGAACAAACTTGGAATATACTTTAAATTTATTTAATAAGACACTACAGCTTGAAGAGTAAAGACAGAACAACCTGAAGATGTTGAGTTACACCAAGTCTAGCTGTAATTTAATAGACAAAAAAATGTTTTTACAGTTTAAACAACAGGGAGAAAAATATTACAAAGGATAGTGGCTATTTCTGAAATGAAAGAGATGTTCTGTTTAAAGGTTTCATCAGTTGAAAATGTGGTTCTCTGTACATTAGAGATGACAGAAGGTCTAAAATCAAATTTCTTCAAAGTAACAAAGAAATGGAAAGATTAGCTTAAAGCCAAGTTAGTTGCTTATTTATATTACTTTCCTATTGGACCACACACTGGGCTGATTCTAGCTATTATTCCTAGTCATTCCCAAGAAATATGGGAACCATGCATGATTAACCAGACCTTCAAAGGCAAAATTACCAATGACAAGAACGATTCTGAAGTTCTGTAGAATCATCTGTCCTGTATACCCCCGTGGTGACAACTTCCAACTGTATGCCTTGGGATCCAACACCCTCTGTTCAGCAACCCAGACATGCTTTTGGGTCACACTCACAACAGGGCAAGCAGAATTTGTAAACCCATAGAACAGACACAATGTGGGAGGCACCACTTTCTCATTTAGGTTTTTTGCAAACTATGTACCCTAAAATGACTAAGTTTATCATGTATATTTAAAATTATATTTAAAATGCAACTAAGAGTAATTATTAATTTAGAATATATAGAAAATTACACAACTAAAACAAATAATATATAAACAAGAACCAGTGATAGGTTCTAGATTTGTGATTCATGAAGGCTGACTTACTACATCATAGCTATAAACGTGAATAAAACAGTAAAACTGTCATCAAGACAAAAGAAACATTAAAATTATGATATTTAAATAAGAAAGGCAACTACAAGTAAGAAGACTACAATGACAGTTGATTTTCCTAAAATTTACAGAATTTTTTTCGTACAAAGATTTTCAGTAACATAGTTGCTTCCTGAATCAACAAGCCACCAAGAGAAATTTGTTTGTAGGTTGTATCATCACAGTCAGGGATTATAATACCATGAAGTCATCAGCTAAAAAGTCAAGAGATTACTGAAAATTCAACCTTATTTTACTGATTTTTATAAATTTTGTCTCCACCAAAGTTATGCATTCAGAGATTTTATCTTTACCATTGATTTAGCCTCTATATAGAAAAGGTTTATCTATAATTAGAGATGCATGTAACACCAAATTGCAGTGATTTCAACCCTGTACAGGTTGCCTTAAGCAGCCAGATACTGTGCAATACAATCTGTCAATACTTAAAAACTAAAATCACAATAGATTTTGTCCCTAGAAACAATAATGAAACATGGGATTAACCTAACAGAGTGATTTCCAAGGCTAAGCATTTACAAGTTTGCATAGGGGTGAGTCATATAAAATTAGTGCTCAGCTCCATGATTCTTGACCACATCAAACTTTTTCTATGTGCTGAGTTTGCACAGCCAGACAAATGTACATGGGACTCCCTGCTTGCACTCTCTGTTGTATAATTTGTTTATAAAAACATAGACAAACATGGCTTCAGTCACGGTCTTGTGTAATTCTTGCAAATTCCCTGCTGCACAAGCCTTTGAAAATATATCCAGAAAAGAAAACGAGAATATTTAAAATGAGCTGAAAAATTACATCTGAGAACTTGCTGCAGCCTAATATGAACTTTTGTTGAATAATGATAGTGACTACTTCAATCACACACTTTGAAGGGGATAAGAAAAAAGAATGAAATAAATTATGGAGTATATTCTTATCTTAAACTCAAAGAAAAGTTTACTGTGGCATATCAGATGACCAATACCTTCCATATCACTACAAATATTCTCTCACATGAATGGTTATAAAACAAAAAAATCACAAGCCCCTTTGTATTTCCTTGTGGATAAATTCAATACAGAATTAATGCAAGCCAAACCAAAGATGGCATGTCAAGACAAAAGCATTTGTATTTTAGTCATAGCACTATGCCTTTTCTCCAAAGATCTTGATGTGCTTCATAAACTTTAATTAATCTTCACAGCACGACTACCAGTCAGGCAGAAATTATATAATTTTCAGAAAAAGCATGGCATAGCCTTTATTCCTTATGCCTCTGCTCTGAATACATACTGCATTTTTTCCACTGTGATATATTGTGGAAAAATACATAATAGCAAAGCAAAAGGCCCCAGTGGACCCAACTTTTGTTAGTTTAACTTTCTTTGCTTGTATTTCTTACTTTTTTTTATAATAGCTTACATTAACTGTTCCCTTTTTTAACTTTATTACTGAATTCATATATGTGTGCCTAAACTGAGGTTATGGTAAGACATGTTTCTTTTTTTCTTGTTGTTTGGCGAGGGGGTGGGGGGTGGGGGAGGTTTATTTGAAAAAGTGATAGTTTAGATTGCATTATTCCCTAGAATCAACTATGGAAAATACACATGAGAAAAGTGCACAGAGGCCATCTAGATTTGTAAACGAATTGCTACAGGAACTGTACTTTTCAGAGCACAAATCCTCTTTTCCTACATTTGCATGCACATAGGACAATATGACCACATTTTCTTTCGGAACAACTGAACACCTTGATAAAAATATGATACCACATTAATAAGTGATCCTCTCCCTCCTTCAGAGTGTGCCTTAGGGTTTATGCTTCATTTAAATACAGCGCTATAAAGCAAGCCACTGCTTCTCCAGGACAGACAGAGGAAGTGAGGGGGGTATAAACATTAGCTTTTTGCTAATTGCAGTTGCAATTTTAGTGATCCCATGATACATCTGACAAAAAAACTCCATCTGGAAAAAGGGCTTTGGATACAAGCCATTTGAACTGAAGTTTGATATTGTATCTATAAATAAGAAAACCACTTTTACAAAATAAGAACAAACTGCTGGGTTTAAACAAAAGAACAAACATTTTAAAAGGGACACTAAATGATGAAAGCGTATGTGATCAACTCTCCTAGGTGTGTATGGTTCAGAGAGACAACTAAAAACTGTGGCTGAAATGTGATACAAATATAAATCAGAAGACTTTACTGTGCAGTACTAAAACTTTATAATAAATTATAATACTTGAAGAGGTAAGAAGAGGATCCACAGGACTGTTATTAAAACATGGAGATGGGAGTTATTGTGCAAAAAAACTATAAAGCCCAAGAAGAAGGCATTTGTGATAAAGAGGTCAAAGTATTTCACAAAAAGATTGAGAGACTATGTATTGTCCCAACTTATTTAAAGTACAGAAGATGTTAGTATTTGAAATCATGTGGAAGACAATGTTTTCTGAGATGCATCAAAAATAAAACAAAATCTGAAATGGTAGCAGGAAGTAGTTTCTGTTTTAATAGACCAGGTTTTCTCAAAAGGATGATATAATTAGTTTTATAATCCTGCCACGGACTCTCCTGGTGGGGCATGGTCAGTACTGTCAGGTTTACTTGCAGGCCAGGAGGTGCCTCTGTCTGAGGCTCTCCTTGGTGTTATTCAGTGATCAAGGGAACCCAGAAAAAGCTCTCTTTCTAGTCTTTTTATGGAAGTCTATATATTTCAATGTTGATTAAAAAGTTATCTATAAGAATTTTTAGTTTATATCTAGTTATTGCAGCATTTTCTGAGAAAGCAGCATGCAGGTTTGTGTCTGTATGTTTGCTTGTTTGCATTATTTTTTCCTTTATAAATAAACTTTATGACTAACAATTTCAAGGTATAATTACTAAGTTTTATTTTAATAAAAGAGATTACCTGTAAAGCTAGATATACCTATCAATCACGCGTAATTTTTCTAGCAGGATATATTTAACTTCAATGTCATTAAATAGCAATAACTGTGAAGTATAAATTGTTAGCAAAGGAATTAATCTATCTGTGAATCTGTATTTATAAATCTGTTACCTATAAAGTTTACTTTATAATGGAGCTTATGGCTGTCACAAAACATCCCTTACCGCCCTTCTCCCTTTCAGATGTACCTGCACTCCGAGTCTGTGTGGTGCTCCATCAAAAGTGTCACTTTGGGTTATGCAGCTTTGCTGACTGGCAGGAACTCACTCCAGCGTGAGATAGCCGCAGTGAAATACCACCTAATTGGGAGCGTCACTGCAGTGGGGACAGCTGACAGGCTGAGTCTTGTCCAGTGCAAGGTAAGCAGCTCCCAGCCCTGCCACTTGCCGCAGCAGCCAAATCCTGCCAAGCTAGAAACATGTCCTGTTCTTCTTCTTCTGACATGTTCGTCACAGGGTTACTGACTGCTTGCTCAGCTGCTTTGCTAATGCATACGCATGAGCTCGCAGGCTTGCAGTGTGGCTGTGCCAGAAAGGGGAGCATGCTGCAGTGGACTCGTGGATGCATTTATATTTGCCCAGCTCTGTAACTGCATCAGCACAGAGCTGTGCCCCAACACATCAGCCTTTTCCTCCACTGCTGCAGGTAGCAGTGAGACTGAAACTGGAAATACAGAAGTGCCATTATGTCCCTTTCAGTAACACCTTTCTTCATATTACTGAAAAAAAAAAAGAAAAAGTCTCTCCCAGTCTTCAAGTTCTTTAATTTTATGACATGAACACTTTCTGCCTACAGGTATTTTGTATCGCATTATATGGTTTGCCAAAATATTATTTTATATATGTATATCCATTTCATTTTAAAATCCTTTTTGCATGTAAACAGAAAAATTAAGCCGATTGCTTGCAGGCCCCAGTCTGAACTGAAAAATTTATGTGTCCGGATTCTAGGTATAAGTTATTTACCAGCTTAGCCTCTGTACAAATTCGATTGACCCTCCTGAGACAGTTTGGCTGCTGAAGAGATAATAAGAAATCATTAATATTTTTATAATCTACACAATTTTAAAATATTTAAGAACATGCTGTCATGGCAATAACTGCTCATGTGATAGCAACTCCTAAAAATACTCCTGAATTCATTATATGGTTAGCATATATGTGATTCCCAAAAGAACCATTTCTTAGAGTATTACTTTTGAGGGCCTACTTCCAGTGCATTAACGTTTTTGATGCTATAACATCACTGGAAGAAAGTCTGCTATGAACAGAGACATTTCCTTTGCAGAGAAGGGGAATCTAACTGATTTACATGATCAAACCCTTTTCAGTCCCTTGGAAAATCTGGTACCTCATAAAACTATCAACAAATTTGTTGTTTTTTATCAACAAAAGCAAACTTTCATCTATTTCTATTAAAAATGTCTTTAAAATCAGGCCAGAGTCATGGTTTCCAAAATGGTAGATTCAGAATTTAACTCACAGTAGCACTTACTCAAAATATTCAGGGAATTCTGCTGCTTTATTGGCATGCAGGATAAATTAAAAAATTGAGATCTCATTTAAAAATTGGCTTCCACAAGTATATTCTGATGTTCACCTGGAACAGCATGACATAATTTAAGTGTGATTTTTATACACAAAGACAGAGCTTCAAAGCAAGGAATATAACTCCATACTAAATCATCATCAGTGCTTCACTTGTAAAAAGTTGCTTGCCTGAGCATTGTGTCAGTAGCTTAGTTATGTTCTTCTGCCCGACAGATGTGGAATAGTGTGTAACACTAAGACACTGTTGCAGTATAAGCTTGCCCAGCACTTTTCTGTTGGCAAAGTGCATTAACGGTAGAGCTGTCGCAAAGTATCCTGAGACAAATGTATATTAATAAGAATTGTCAGGTCTTGCTCGTTCATGGTGACTTTCTTTTTCATTTCATAGAAGGGCAGTGATTAATGAAACCTCTGTATGTGGTATATGACTAGGGAAGAGAAGCCCAGCTTTCCAAATACAAGCAAGATCTCCTCATACGAGACATCAGGGATGAGCTGTGACTCACCAGCCAGAGAGCGAGGAGCGAGCGATGAAAAAGAAGTGGCTCATTTGTTGGAAACAAATTGCAAGAAATCACTGCTCCAGAACTGGATCTGCCACCTACATGATGTATGAGCCTTCAGACGCAGATGTCTCCTGAAGATATCTACAAACCGTACTCTAAATTAGTTTTATACCAGAAAAGCCACAATAATTCAGCTTTTCAGGACTGCCTTATCACAGTCCACCCATGTGACAGCCCTTGGACAAGATCCTCAGCCTGCTTTGTTCATTCTGAGTAAATGGGTTGGAGCAGAAAAGGTTCTACCAGCTGCATGCTTGCTTATGTGAAGATTGCTGTAAGACAAGTATGGTGGCTATGCAAGGTGTACAGGAGAAGGTAGTACAAGAATAATGGAGGCAGTGTTGCAGCACTATCCAAACTAGCTGGCTGCAACAAGGCTTTTACCAGCACATACCAGAAGCCTTGTTGCAGCTGGCTAGTTTGGATCGTGCTGCGACAGCAGAGCTACAGAATACAGCCACTAACATTCGTACTTTGCCGTAAGACTCAGGTCTGCCTGAATTTCAAAGGGTCCTCATCTGACTTCTGAACTTAAAGCATTCATCTTTTCCAGGCACCTGGAGAGCCAGCGAACAGATTTTTACCATGTAGCTCTTCAGGAAGTCTTGTCCTTGAAGAGATGTGTTTCATCAAACCACCACAGTACTTAACACCTTTCCCTCGATCACTGTTCCTGTTTTGCAAGCCTCTGTGGCTTCCAAGCTGTTCTGCCAGTGATCAAGTAAAATGGAAAATCCAGAAAAAAAATCCCACTCTTCAGGATATGTCTTCTTTGGCAAAGGCAGCACAAACTTTCTCATATAAGCCTTGGCATTAAGGGGAAGAGAAATACAGACCCATTTTTTCCAAAGCTAAACAAGGTTCCTAGGAGCTCAAGCTATGCTGGCAGAGAACAAACTGTGCTGACAAGCAACTAGTCTTCAAGACTTCATGCATTTTCTGAAGAGGCCATAAAATAAATACCTGACTCAGAAAAATGTATATATGTCTGAAATCTCTTCACCCTTTGTAACCCATGCATTTTCAGGGGTTTAGGCAATCATACCTAAATGACCCTGCCTTTCAGACACTTGCTCCCCAGGTTTGCAGGGTTTCACCTACATAAGTACACTGAAGACTTCTCTTAAATCTCTTTCTGGCCCCCTTAAGCTGTCTGTGTTGGCCTGACATTAAGAAATATGGCATATGACCCAAGTAATGCAAAAGCTGCATCCATCAGCATTTACTTTGATTTTCCTTTCATAAACAAATGCAAATCAGATAATACACCACAAAAGAAATAATATCTGAGCAATTATTTTAAATACTTTCCACATCTTCTAAGCACAAGTACAATTTTTAATAACAATTTTTGGCTAAATTACCTAAGCTAACAGTAACTTTGTCCAGCTGCTCTACCAAACTGATAGGTGCTCTCCTCTGTCACTGTAAGATATACATGAAAACCTCAAACTGCATCAAATAAACAGCTCTGTGAAAAGTAAAATACTGAAAGATGCCTTGAAATGTGCTTGTGTATGAGAGATAATCCCTAAAAATATACTGATATATAAAAACTTCTGCCCATGTATCTGTAATGCAGATGGCACCTTAAATTAGCTAGCTCATATTTTAAAGGGATTCTATGAAAAATAAGAAATGCAGATCACAACATTTTATTATCTTTATATTCTGTGAGTACTTGGAGAACATGCAGAAGAAAAATCTATCCCCGAGAGTGTTTTAATAAAGCCGATTATTTATACAGTTGTTTGAAAAGATGTGTCATACTGCTTATCTGAAATGTCACATTCACGTTCTCACCAGTATCAAAACACAGCTAACAAGGATTTTTCAAGCATGAATTTGAATGACTATAGTGACATCGAGTGGCCATCACCACTAACTGCTGCTGTGTTCTGCCATGAAACCCCTGTTATAATGGTAATGCCAATGTGTTGACTTCAAATAGTGTGCAGTGCTAAATCAACTAGTACTGTTCGTACAGCAACTACAAAGGTGAATTCGTTATACATTGTCGATGTGCAGTTTAAATTCATAGTCAAGCGTTCTAAACATAATCCTGTGTACAATGTAGCAGAGCCCATAATATACTGACAAAAGCGCAAGCAGAATACAAAGGCAGAGCATCTGCCACAGGATGGGCTGCACCCTTAAAAGGTTGGCATCAAAAGCCTGAAGAATATGGCCCAAACCATACAAGCATTCACACATGTGCATAACGTCAGGGGTGTGACCAGCACCAAATTCTGTGGCTAATTTCTGTCTCCAGAAGTGCTCCCTCACCACTTGGTCCTGGTGCTTGCTTTGGCCCTGTTCAGCCCCTAAGCTGACAGGAGACCCACTCACGCCCACATGCCCTTGCTCTTCGAATACTTTATACCTGTGCAAAACCATTTGTGTGTGGAGGCTAGATGGGTGCCAGAGCACACCCCCCAACCAGTCCCCTTGCTCAGATAATCTGAGAACCAGCATAGTGGTGAGTGCTCCCATGCCTCAGAAGCCAACCTTGGTGCAGCCGATGAAGTCACTGAGACTAGCTGCATAATTAATCATGCACATAAGCATTCAACTGGCTGGAGCCATATGCTTGGCATTTTGCATGGCAAAGAGGGCTTCACCAGACATCAGGAGGACAAAGATCAGGGATAAAATGAATGCTTATGTTGTCTTTTTTGGTGCTTATTGAATCCACATTATGTTCCTGATCTGTTGCTTCTTTCTTCACCCCCTTTCCAATGCCCATGGCCACAGTATGATAGAAATTCTACTAAAATTCTTCATATTTTTCAATGCTCTGTTACTTCTTTTTAATAGTTTTATTTCTACATTTAAAAGCACTCCTCCTTACTGCCTTTGCTGCTTACATGTTAAGGGTGTAGCCTTATCTATGAAGGCAGACATCTCCTGGCAGTGACAACCTGGCAGAAACCACTGGAGCTTTTCAAAGGTTTGGGTGCACATGCATAGCTCTCACCCAGAGCACATCTCAGATAATTATATACTCTCTGTTCAAACATACAACCATATCATGCCCTGCATCTGCAGGCCATGACTTTAACAGAAGGCTCTCCTCAGTATCTAGAGCTATGTTGAATGAACATGCTGAGTCCAATGCAAAGACTTTGATCTTCAGATTTCAAGGAAGGAGTGAGTGGTATTTTGTCTGTAAAATGTGCAGCAACTTCTGCATGTGGTGTGAGACTTTAGAGGAATTTGAAGAACAATGCAGGAAAGGAATTTCTTTTTATATAGTTGTAATAACAGCCCATGTGGATAAAGCAACTCTTTTCTCAAAGGCACATGGTGTGCACAAAATGTCCTGGTTCATTTGTTGTTTTCTTATTATGATGTCCCCAAGTCATTATTCACGGATGTGCTATATTGGAAAGAAACAATTTCCGTAGCATTCCTGTGAGAATACTAATTAAGACCATTACACTAATGGATATTTGCAAGGGAGCTTAAGCAGGCAAAAAACACTGGTGGGCTTTGGTACGTACACAACAAGCCAAGCTATCGGATGTCCTGCAACTGGGATGATTCTTGCATGGACCTGCAACAGTGTCCTGGAGCATCCCAGGGGACTGACAGAGGTAACTAGCACAGGAAAGAGGGAAGATGGCTCTGAAGCTGCCAAAGGATGTACAAGCTTGCCTTTTGTGGTGGATTGACCTTGGCCAAATGCCAAATGCCAATCTGTCACTCCCTCTCCTCAACTGGAAAGGTGAGAAAAAACATGATGAAAGATGTTTTTCTTGACCTTGGGTCAAGATAAAGAAAAGGGAGATAACTTAGCACATACTGTCAGGAGCGAAACAGACTCTACTTGGGGAAAATGAATTTCATTTATTACCAATCAAATGAGACTATGATAATGAGAAATAAAAGGAAATCTTAAACCACCTTTTCTGTGCCACTTCCTTCTTCGCAGGCTTAACTTCACCCCTGGCTTCTTTATCTCCTCCCCCCGACCTATGCAGGTGGATGGGGAATGGGGGTTGCAGTTCATTACACATTCTTTGTGCCACTCCTTCCACCTCATACTGTCCCCTCCACAGAAGACAGTCCTCCACAACTTCTCCAACGTGAGTCCTTCCCATGGGCTGCAGTTCTTCATAAACTGCTCCAGCGTGGGTCCCTTCCATAGAGTGCAGTCTTTCAGGAACAGACTGCTCCAGTATGGATTCCGCACAGGGCCATAAGTCCTGCCAGAAAAAGCTGCTCCAGCCTGGGTCCCTCTCCACAGGGCCCACAGGTCCTGTCAGGAGCCTCCTCTAGCATAGGCTCCCATGGAGCCACAGCCTCCCTTGGATGCATCCACATGCTGCAGTGTGCGGTCCTCCATGAGCTGCAGACTGGGTAGGTGCTCCACCATGGAGAAATGGACAAATGGGAGTAATTTCCAAAATAACCTTGTAAACTTCTGGACGAAGAAACACAGCATTGAGTGGGTGTATCACATCCTCTATCACCCACAAGCATCTGGAAACACTGAGAGATACAATGGACTGCTAAAACTATGTTGAGAAAGTTGGACATTGGGTCATGGAAACACCAGGATATAGATTTAGCAAAAGCAACATGGCTGGTTAACACCAGAGGATCTGCTAACCATCCTGATCCTGCAAACAAACTCCCAACATGCTGGGGGAGGAGATAAGGTCCCCATAGTGCACACAGAAGTGGCTGAGGAAGGCAGTGTAGTTTACTCCTCCCCTGGGAAAGGCAAACCCATTTGTGGGATTATCTTTGCTCAAGGACCTGGATGTGCTTAGTAGGTAATGCAGAAGGATGGGGACACCATCATCTTTGTGCTTCCTTGGAGAAAAAATAATCCATGGTGCGAGCTGTATGTTGTAGGGAGTCATGTAGCAGGAACGATCTCAACCAACAAAGGGTGAGATTCAAAAGGACCTGGGTGAGTGCAACAATGACCAAAACCAAGCCACTGTTGGGGTCCAACAATTGAACATGCTGCTGCTACTGTCCTGAGAATTCACCTTGATAGATGAGGGCCAAACCATAGCCTGTTTTTACAAACATTTGAAGGAGTGGAGGAAGCCCATGGAATAGGAGAATAATATCTATCTATTACGGGACAGTTAATGAGAATGTATAAATCTGTATCTTCGGTACATAGTGATATAATTAAGATATAAAGAATCAATAACAGAGGCTGCAACTAAAGCAATGATTAACTCAACCTATTAAATAAGCTCACTGAGATGTAACAAGCTTTCTGAGACACGTGGGATATAATAATAGGCAAGAGAAGTGGGATAACAGAGCATTATGGTCAAACCATATAGCACAGGGAACAAATGAAGTTATATAAGAACAAGTAGTGCACATGTTCCCCAAGAAAGTTCAGTTGAAGTTCACCAACTTGCCAGCCACCAGGAGTCTCAACAGACTCCAGGATAAAACCCCAGGAGCTAAGTGTGCATGTGCAAGTGTCTTATGCATATGTAAATCATTTTTGGGAAGTAGCTATAATATGTATTAGATTTTGGTGAAATATGATGAATGTGTGTTTTGTTGTAAAGTGAGGACGCTGGTCAGATAGGTGTGTATGATCTGAGATACTAATCTCCATGCACCCAGCACTGCAATAAAGAATGCCTGCCTTCTAAACTTGGAAAAGTCTAGAGGGTTTCCTTTGTGCCGGTTTTTCAGTATCACTAGTATAAGCTGTATTGCTAAGAAGGGATTTCAGTAATGAGAATTAGATACAAAACAATGGTTAGAAGATATAAAAATGTATTTAATTATGTGGACCTGAGGATGACACCAATGGTATGGAATAAAAATGGAGATTGTAGTAAGTATGGCTGGAATGCAGTCAACTTTCTCATAGAAGTCCTCATAGTACTTGCTTTGTATTTTTTAGCTAGAAAGATATTGATAACAAACCACCATTTTAGCTACTGCTGAGCGCCAAGGCCACCTCTCCAAACCCACCACACCCAAAGGCCAGTAGGCTGGGGCTGGGCAAGATGTTGAGAGGGGACATAGCCAGAACAGCTGACCCAAGCTGACCAAAAAGATATGTCATACCAAATGGTGTTGTGCTCAGCAATAAAAGCTAAGCGAAAGCAGGAGCTCCCCTCAGAGAAATGGGCCCCAGGCCCTGGCAGCAGCCAGCCACCAGGTCAAGGCTCAGTCTTCCTGGTTGGCACTACAAGAGACACCCCCCCACCAAAAGCCACAGCGCTGGGCAGCAAGGTGACATGCCACACTGTGGTGGGTGCTCTGCTCCAGGTGCCAGAGCCTGCGGGGGAAGACTTGGTGCTTCCTGGTAGTGCCTGCAGCTGGCTGCTGGAGCAGAGTGGCCACCTGCAGCATGCCCTGGAAGACCTGGAGAACCAGCTCAGTGCCCTTGAGACAGAGAGCTGCCTCCTGAGAAAGACAAGGTCTCCAGAAGTGTGCAAGGAGGCAGAGAGGCTCCAGCAGAAAAATGCCAAGCTAGCTGCCCTCACTGAGCAGCTGAGAGAAAGACGCAGGTTTGCAGGACACCATCAAGCACCTGATGAATACTCCAGTGCTACTGCCTATCCAAAGCTCTGCTGAGGAACTAGGCATGAAATAGTTTCCTCAACAGAGGACTGAGGAGAGGAGAGAGCCTGCTGGAGCTTTGCTGGCACAGAACTAGCGCAGTGAGGTCTCCTCATAGAAGGCAGCTGAGGACCTTCACACCCAACTGGCTGCAGACAGAGGACTCTGTTCTGTGAGCACCCTCAGCCAAAGGTGTGAGGACTTACCAAGCAGCTCACAGAGATAACAGATGAAAACACCAGGCTGGCTGAAGAAAATTCTCCCCTCCACAAGCAGATGTGCTGGGCAGAAAGGTTGCAAGATGAAAATGCTGACCTGAAGGGGCAACTACTGCAAGTGGCAGAGAAGAGAAATTCTGTCATCCAATCCTTCAGCTCTCTTCAAACCCAATGAGAAGATGCACAGCACAAACTGAAAGCCACGAGTGAAATGGCAGAAAGTACTCAAGCAGAAGTAAAAAGGGAGCACAAGGGCACCATGCCACTGTTTCGAGCCCAGGTGACAGAAAACTGCAGAATCAGTTTCAGAGCCCTTCGGAGCCAGCTTGGGCAGAGGACAGTCCTGGGTCCTGCCTTTTTGCCGAGGACCCCACAAGTGAGATGGAAGAAACAGTAACAGGCAAACAGTCCATCATCCTGCAGGTTCTGGGGACAAAAAGGATTCACATCCTGCATATTTCTTCCGATATTTTATCTTTATTTTGAATATATACAGCACAATTACTACAATATAAATACTGTCAGTTTGAAGGTCATGTTCTAAACTAATTTGTATTTGATGATCTTTAAACCTATTCTTTACAAAAGTTTTGAAAATTTGGTTTTGATAAATTTTCTCAGATATGAATCTATACTAGAGATTTACTTATTGGAAATATTTACACAGAAACATATTTGCTGTTTACCAAATCAAACAAAATTTCTCTTTTTAATTGAAGACCACAAGGTGGCATGTGAAACATACAGTAAACATTATTTAAAGAATACAGTAGAAAACTAGTATGCAGTTCTACTGGATGGCTATTACCTGAAAAGTCAAACAGTTTTAAGAAGCAATCTAAATTTTTTGTGGGATTTTGTCTTTTTCAGTCCAAGCTCTTTGCACTGGAAAAGGAATAAGGTGCACAAGCCTTTTATTAACAAGGAGGGACTGTTCTTTCTAGTTTAAAAGTACATTAGGGCATTCCAATACAGACACTTCATTCTGCAGGTCACTTCAAATGCATTCCCAAACCCAAAAAATGTCTTTCTGCCCCATCCCAACTACCATCTCAGCCTGTCTGTGCTATTTTCCCCTGTTTGATGGTTAGCTGTGGTAACTCCAGGCCTGTAAATCTTTAGAGGCATTTCATATATTGACCAAGTGTCAATGATGGAAGACCCCACAGAAGAGGCCCATGTGTTCCTGCCTGGAGACTTGGGAAATGGTCCTACAGGCATTCAGACAATCTGAACCTGTACGACTGGTGTTTGGTACCTTGTGCATGCAGGCTGGTATACAGGGTCCTCATTTAATACCTGCTTTATATATATATTTTTCATTAAAATATTCCACCTTCATTGCTGGGTTATTTTTTAAAGATTTTTTCCAGAATTTACCCTCTCCTAAACTGTTACATTTGTGCTAAAAATATGCCTTACGTTATTCCCAGATGACACATGCTAATTACGTATATAAACAGGAAGAGAAGGCAATGTGTTTATGCTCTAAAACTGAGGAAATGGTTAAGAGGGTTGTTTGATTTTGGCTTACTATAAATTCCTCAAGACATAAGTACTGTTGCTAAAAGCCATAGACCTTCAACAGAACACTCATCAGGAATTACCTGCTCCCAAATGAGTTGCACTTACTAACAAAATGACTAAGGTTCGGAACATCAGTGAATGGGGTTGAATGTTGTAGTCCACAAGCACTAGGGAGGATTTATTTCTCTCTTTGGAATAAAAAAAAAGTATTACCATAACCATTAGTTTTATACAAGAAAAATTACCTTTCATTAAATGAAAGCGTATCTGTTGGAGATGGTTCAGAGTCACAGAATTTGGGCAAGACTTGACTTTGTTCAAGCCTGAAGGATTTCAAACCCAGAGCTGGAAACTAGGGCTATTGCTTCTATGGAGAATTCAGTCTTGTAGCGTACTAAGTATGCTCAGTTCCTACAAGTTGTAGCTTCTCATTTAGGCTGCATCTTAATTTGATTCCAAGACACTTAGGTGTTATCAAATAAACACGCTAACTTTTTACCCTTATTGAAGTGCCAGCAAAAAAAACCAAAACAAAACAAAACACTAATGTTTGACATCTTCAGCCCCCACCTGACCACCTGGTTCTATGCATCCATTTGATTATCTAGACCTCTCCTTGTAGTCTTGTAGTAAAGCAATGAATGTTATCTTGCATGACTGTCATGACTGAAAGCTTAGCAGCTATTTGGAGAGAATTGTAGTGATTCAAGCAACAGGGCAGATTTCCAGCAGATTATGTACTTCTGGGAACTGTAATTACAGACCTGAGAGATTTTTGACACTCTAGGTGGTGCTTTGCATCAAATCTGCCACGGTTGTATAACAGTTTAAATTTAAAAAGATAAAGGGAGAAAAATAAATTTTGCTCTAATGCACTGCTGAAAGTAAATTTTTCAGCTTGCTCTCAGCTGAAATAATTCTGGAGGAAACACCAAGAACATCAGCATTTTAGACTGAAAATGAAAATAAAAGTTAAAACTTAGAAGTAGGGGGAAGGGAGAAGCTGAAGCATTTGAGGAAATACCCCAGCCTAAAAAACTTAACATAGCCTGATCCTGAACATAGCAGACAACTGAATACCTGATACTACCTGTGCTAATAAATTAAAAGGTGTCAGGGAATCCTCCCAGGCCCTGGCACTCAAATCTGCTGCCAGAAGATAGTTTTGTTAGAAGTCTAATCCCTTGGGAGAATAATCCCTTTGGGTTTATGAGAAATATCACTTTTCTAAACAGTCTGTAAGCTTCAGGAATTGGACCCAGTAACTATTATGAACAGGCATTTCTGATGCAGATTCTCTGTTTTGGATGATTAACAGTCATCCCCTGCTAACTGGCCTCATTGCTAAGAAATGGTCCAGTACATGTTTAATTTATTAGCATGGATTCAGCACCTAGGACGCACCCAGGCTGCATGTGGCCCCAGAAAATCCAAGGCAGCATGTGTTGAGAAAGGTACAGAAAAGCACCACAATGTTACTGTGTGCAAGCAGAATCCATCAAAATCTCCCACTCTTTCCCTTCCTCCTTCTTTATTGAGCATTTGTCTCTGCATTACTTCCACACAGATAGCTTCACTGGCTTCATGCAAAGCAAGTCGCTAGGAAGAGGACTGGCATCATAAAATTGCCTATGTCCCACAAGCAAGAGGAGAAAAGAGGAAGCTCGGTGAAAACAGCCAATAAACGGCAAAATGACTCTAGCGTGAGGTGGCTTTGTTAAACTGCTAGTGCTGAAATGAAGTATCATTTATCTTCACAAAAGCACCAGTTTATCCTGACATTATACTTATGACATGCCATCACCAGCAGTAGCACAACACGGAACTAAAATCCCTGGTGACTCACAAGTATCGTACTCCCAAGCGCTCCCTCCCTCCCTCCAAATGTCTAGAAAAGCTCCTAGCATTTTCTGCCCCTTGATTCAGTCAAGCTGGGTAGTGTCCCCATATTGCAATAGCTGGATACAAGTACCCTCATGCAGATCTCTTAATGCAAAATTGTGTCAGCAGTCATCTAAAACAAGAGGTAATAATTTTCAAAAGAATTCAGATGTCCAGGAACAGCCCAGCTAGTGTGTGGCACATGTTAACAAGGAGGGGTTGGCCAAGGCTGGTAGGAGACTACACAGATGATTGCAAAGGGTGTTGGCTCCCACGGTGCTCAACTGTTGTAGCCCTCATTATTAATAGATCTGAGCAAGTGTACCATTGTATTACCAGGGTGGCAGCAGGCAAAACAGGATCTCAGCCAGAATCTAAACACCTAATATTTTGTTTCAGAAAATATCAGGACCAGAAATGATTTCTCACTGGTAAGAACAATTGAAAAAGTTACTACCACACTCCTTCAGTCCTGTAATGTAGATAGCACAAAAAATGCAGACAAAATGTTCTGTTTAAAAAAGCTATTGCAAACCAAATACCCATTCTCTTTTCATATAAAGCTTGGAAAATCCACCAAAAAAACAAGGACAAAGGCACTGTGATTACTGAATCTGATCACTTATTTTCTAAACCAAGGTCCTTTATACAATCCTAAATATACAAATAAAATTCAGGGACTATCAAGAGTTAAAAGAAAAATAATGTCTTTTCCCCAAATGTTTCAGAATATTTAATAGGTAACAGGGTGTGTCGTGTTTAAGTCCAAGAGTAAAAATATACTAAAGTTGTATGAGAGATATAACGGCTAAATGTGTGAGTCCATGTTCTGACTATTGCAATGTTTTTATATTACTTCATATGATCATGTAAATAATTTTATCTAGGTGATACAGATTAGTGTATTTAAGATTAGCATTTTCCTGTCCTCAGGTGGGTCATATGCAGTAAATCTTGATGATGGATATTAAATGTTACATGTTCACAAGAAATTATATTTGTGACCTGGACAAATGTTCAGTTATCTTTACAATACATAACCACTTTCAATATTTGATTTTAATCACTTACCATTTACTTTTTTACTACCTTGCTAAAAATACGGCAGCTTGCTTTACAACCCTCCCCAAATTTTGTGGGCAAGATAATAATTCCATTTTGCTGAGCCTGTCATTTAAAAACCTGCCATAAAAACAATCCTACTTGCAGAATACCTGTAAATATCACCCAAAAGAAGGGGAGAAAAAAAAAATCTAAAAAAAACAAGGAAGGGCCCTGACATGCCAAAACACGCCAAAGTATAGTTGTAGTTATGAGGCAGGACAGATGGTGACCATCACAGTCCTGGTACCACTGTTTGGTGGGAGCTATTAGTAGCTGTCCTCTCTGAATAGTGCATCACTTCATATGGGAAGCACAGCACAGCTGAGGTGGAAGAATATGATGCACAGTTAGATCTCTTCCCAGCTCTTTTTCAGATAGGTCACAGCTAGCTGACATATCCAGACTGAGATCCATCCTTAAGCCCAACACCCAGTCATACCCTAAGTGTTTGATACAGCCCACTGGTTTTGATAATCTTCCACAAGTCAAAAATTCAAAGAAGGAACCAAGAGGCAGCTGTCTACAATCATAAGGAAGAACTTTGAATATGAAAAGTACTTTTTTATTTTTATGTCCATTAGATAACAAGTAATGTGAAAGTCACAGCTTGCTGTACCAGGTCATTTATCACCTGACATAACGAGACAGAGGACAAATTAAAGATTGCATCACCTGCTCCTTCAAATGTAGCAGCAGCATTGCTAGAAACAGTGTAGCCTTAATTAGGCCCAAATACAGTTTATTGCATAAATAACATATTAAAAGGTGATTATCAGATAATCTACCACTTCCTTTTATTAGTATACTATGCATCTTCTCTACTGTCAACTGCACATTTCAAATTACAGTCCGTTAGGAGCTGTGCTTTGCTAAAGCCCTCTGCAACAACAAGCAAAGCTTTCTGACATGGTCTGACAAGCCAGCCCCAGGAACAGGACAAAAACACAAACCTACTTCTTCCCCTGTCCCATGCTCAGGCTCTGGGACCTAGATTCTGACTTTCTGATCCGCATTCTTTCTTTATCCCAGGATTATTCAGACAGAAATAATCAAGTTAATTTATCCAGAAAATCTACTTGCTCACTGCTTTAGAATTTATCACAGATTTAACTCTGCAATGCAATTCCAGAAAACTGGGGTGGAAAATGCCAGTGCTTTGAGATACAGATAAGCTCATGTTTCTTCTAAGCATTGTATCGCACCACCACCACCAGACAGGAACACACAAATTAGCACTGGCACAAGCAGCTTCACTACGCATTGTCTCCATCACCCTTCTTTTCTTGTAATGACTGCACCTTTGAGGAGTCCATCACATACTCTTCACTGGCGAGGGAGCTGCACTTCCTCTGTGACTGAAGTTTGAGCTGCCACTACGGTTGGATAAGCAGACAGATGTAGTTTTACAAGAAAATGCTTATTTTCTCAATCTTCAGCATACTGAAAGCATAAAAAACTAAGCAGAGTGTACCATTTAGCCACTGACTATCCTTAAATCTGCCATTGATTCTTCCTGCAGGTCACTTTGCACACATTACAAGAACGGATCCTGCTTACAGTTAGAGATACCAAAGGGATTTAAAATAAAAATCAGTAACAATGAAAACAATAATGTTTATCCTATAATGTATAACGTTTTATATGTGATGATCTGCTGAAACAAGTCTTACACTGATTGAGAAATATAAAGTGATTAAAATCAATTGCATGTAATGAGTAGTGAGTGTAATGCAGGTCTCCCAGATATGAGGCTACGACCCAATTTCTAGTTGGAAATAGAAAGTCAACAGGTATTGTTACATCGCTTTGCCAAACACCATTACAATATTGTTTTAAAGTCAATTATATAGTTAATCTAAAAATCAGAACACCACATATAATACTTCAATTGACATCACATCGTATTTTAGTTTTACAAGTTAACAGTGTCAACACAATCTCAACAATATTTTAAAGCTTTAATTTGCACTGAAATTACTTTGTATTTCTGCTGCAGTTTATGCCACATAACTTCAACAATGAAACCTTTAAGCCTGCTGTGATGTCACTTATGGAATTTGAGAGAATGCCTTTTAATATACTAATGAAAATAAAGAGGGGTTTCCAGAAGCAGTAATTATTTACTCTAGTTTTACCCTCAGAAGCCCCTCTTTGTCTTGGGAGCTCCAAGTCACAACTTTGTATTTTTGGAACTTCTGGTTTGGTGTGTCAAAACATCACAGTACTACAGCCACAGAACTCATCTCAAATGGAGCATTCTTCTGCCCTTACTGCCCTTACAAAATTCCTAAAGATCTGCAGAAAGAAGTAACTAACCACTTATTCCTGTTATTCACCCTGTATTCCTTTACTGTGGTGAAAATGTCAATACCGCTTCCACTCAACTCACAGAAACTGACCCCGTGCTGTCTTAGCATGGTGCAAAACCCACTGACATAAGCGGAAACTGACCGGCCCTTTAGCCAATACAAAACAGTATACTTTAGAATATATACATTGTAACAACACGTGGCAATACTCTTGGCACTGTTACCCTTTATAATCACAATATTTTCCTAAGTGAATACACTTAGAACTACAAATAAAAGTGAAATCAACCAGTACAAGGCAAGCAGATGAGCAATTTTTTTTTTTTTTTATCTTGAACTTTTTAGTATAGTGACATTCAGAATCTCATGGGAGGGAAATACCGTAAGTATGTATTTGCACAGTGGCTTTGTAGTACATGCCTACAGTGTGTGTCCATTACATATTATTTTCTTTAGGAAACAAAATCTTTCTTATGTATCAAAGTTGAAATAGTATGATAAATAGTACTACTGACATGGTAAATAGAGAGAAGGATATGCATAAACAGATACCCAAAACCTGTGTATTGCAAACACTGCATCACAATTACACGTCTGGGAAACCACCTAGTGTGTCCAAAGGACGCAGGCAAAATGAAAACTGAAAACACAGTAAGTCAGTACTTGCTTCATGCAGAGTATGTTAGTAGTGCTGCATCATTTGGAAGATATAAACTGTTCAAGATGTAAAAAATTGGAAAAACATAGCAAAGCTGTCTAAAATACTAGGACCTAGAGAGAACTGAAAAATAATTGCCATGCCTTGAAGCGCGTGCTGCGAAATACTGCACGGTATCCTAGCCTGAGAACTTAGCCCCTTTCCCTCATTCTCTGGTCTATATCCACTACAGGGAGAAAAGAGGAGAGGTGAGAAGTCCCGGACTTTTAGCCCAAGATCCATACACATGGGAAGGTGAGGGATTTGTTCCATTTACCTCTATTTCATCCTGCTTAACTGTCACTCCTTGTCAAAAGCTACAGGCTATTAAATTAAGGCATTTTTTTAGTCTACGAGAACTTGACTTGGTGAACAGGCCTTGCAAAACCTTCCTTTGTAACCCTCACGTAAAGCTATTGCAAACTCATCAGCTGATCAGGCAGCTGGCTCTGAGCCAGGGCAAGGGTGAACTTGCGCTTTCTGGAAATTTCGAAATTACCTTTTTGAAATGCCGCTATCATGAAAAATCTTCCTAGGACAGCCACAGAGAAGACAAGCGAGTGCAAGTGCGAAGTCTCCTCTCCCTTCACCTGAGCGATGAACACCACACCCGGAGCGGCACAAGCCACAGCTCCGGAGGGCGGCGCTCCCTGCCGGGCCCGGCCCTGGCGTCCCGCATCGTTTTTCGGGAAGAGAAATGGCACATCCCCGCCCGCCGCCCGGACGGAGGGGGAGGTTCCCCCCTCTCCCCCGGGGGATACCTGCCGGCACGACGCCCCCGCTCCCCCGAAGGAGCAGGCTGCTGCCCCGACCCTGCGCTCCCGAGGGACCTGCGGCTCCCCCCCGGCCCCTCCCCCCCCGCCCGACTCATCGCGGCGCTCCGCCCTCCCCGAGGCGGGCACCCGCGGGACGCCGCTCTCCGTGGGGAAGGGCCGCGGCTCCCCGGCGGTGCCGAGGGAGGAGGGGGCTGCCGTCGGGCTGGGGAGGAGGCGCGCCGGGGCGGGGAAGCGGGGCGGCAGTAGAGGCGCTGCGGGCTCCGCTGCGCCCGGCGGAGAGACGGCGCGACCGCCCCGGCGGCGGAGTGCGAGGATGAGCGGCGGGGATGGCGGAGGCCGGGCGGGCGCCATCAGCTACGCCCTGCCCTCCATCCCCTCCAACAAACTCCCGGATCTGCGTTTTATCAGCCGCGGCGCTTACGGCACCGTGTCCGCCGCCCGCCATGCCGACTGGAGGGTCCCGGTGGCCCTCAAATGCCTGCAGGGGCCGCTGCTAGACAGGTAACGGGGGGGGGCGGACACCGCCGGGGTGGTGGCCAGGGACCGAGCAGAGCACACCTCTCCCCTAAACCAAGCAGGGGGTCCCCCGCTCCTACACTGCCCAGGTCACTCGGTGAGGGCGTCCCGTCGGTGGGTAACGCAGCCACGGGTGGTGGAGCCCGGGCTGTGCGGGCATGGGCCGAGCTGCCGCGGCGGAGGTGCCGCCGTGGGTTTCTCCCGTTGGTGGCTCACGGACGGGGTGTCTTGGCAGGCAGCGTTGCTTTAAATCCAGGGGTAAAGGACGTCCCGCGGTGGGTGATTTAGCTTGAGCCACGAGAAAGCACGTACCAGCCCCGGAGCTTCCTCACTTTCGGTTATTGAAAATGGGTGGCTTCAGGCCCAGCGTGGCAGACACTAAGCAAGTTGCCGCTTTTGAAGGTTTTTTTCTTCTGCAACGTGCGCCTTGCTTCCCCCTCAGGGTGGGATTTGCACAGTTCGGCTTCGTTCTGGGTCTGTTGGTCGCTAAACGTTTTGCTGAATTATCACCAGGATACTAAAATACAGTGGTTACTGTAGATTCGTTCTTTACAGAGAGAAGACAAGGAATGTATTACTGTACCCACTAGAGATTGCATCTAGCTCCTAGAACAAGCTTCTCTGAGACAATACATGATAGTTTCCTTTTTTTGTTTCTTTGGTTGGTCTTTTTTGTCCCGGTTCTCACAGTACTGAGAGAAGTTAATTTAAAATAAAAGGCTTGTAGGCTCCCACATACAACTGATACTTTCCATTAGTTCTTCAACTATTAATCCTTGTGTTCCCAATTTTCCTGGGGCTCAAGTGACAAGTTTATTACAGGTGCTGTCACTCCATGTAAGGGGGAAGCAGGTAATAATTTTTCATCCATCTCTGTCTCATTCACTTCCTATAGTGCCAATTTTTTTATCTTACCAATGCAAACTTGCCTCTTCTTAAGGCTATCTGAAGCCTGCCTCTTACATCTTATCTAGGTGTCTTTAATCTTTACTGCCTCAGGTTTCTTTGATCTAGTATTAGCTATTTAGGCAGAATAGCTTCACTGAAAATAACAAGGCTTCTAGTCTTGTGACCTAGCGTGCTAGAATATAAGATAACTTGTTTTAAGCTATTTCACCTCTTATTCCCCAGGTGTGTATACACAAGCTTTATCTCTGAAATCTTGCCAAAATGAAATGGAATCTCAGTTATGTTTTTAAGCAGGAATACAATGTTCTCTGATAAGTTTATTGATGGGTTTTTTCTTTAATTTAAATGCCAGCTTAAATCCCTGCTAATCAGAACAATGTTTATCCTCCCAACTCAGATGGGAGAAAACAACAAATATTATTTTTAGCCTTGCAAGAATTTAGGTTAGCAACATCTAACCCATGAAATTATGATGAAAAGGGCAACTGAGGTAATCAAAATAATTTAGACGCCTACTGTACACCATGCAAAGCTTGGAAGCGCTCTAAGAAGACCAAAACCTGTAAGAAATGCGTTATACTGGTGTGTCTGCAGCAAGTGATTTGTCGGTTACATAGTAGGCAATATAAAATGCCACCCTGTAAATGCTGTCAAGAACCGGGAAGAGTTTGTGGTGCAGTTAATTCCTTAAACAGGAAGCCTGCATTGTGTTATCCCAGAACCTGGTGTGTGACCAGCCAAAAAAGCAAAGCTGGTTGGGAAGCTGTTGTAGGCTTGTACTGATTTAGGCATTACTCAATGCCCTCCTGGTATAGAGCAGACAAAGGTGAAGTGACTTACAGACACGGGAATAGACCTCACCATGTTGCAACTCTTTTCCAGGCTACAGCTGAATCCCATGCAGATATGCCTCACAGTCTGGGAAAACCCCTAGCTGTCTCAAACCTAGTCTTTTCTGGACAGGAAGAAGGGAAGGAGTTATGTCTTTGCCCCATGCTTTTCTTGAAGGCTGCCTTTTCACTTTGACCATTTCCTAGAGTTTCCTGTAACAGAAGCCTTTTTCCATCACATAGATAAGGACTAACAATTGCCCTTGATTTCACATCCTTCTAAGTTCAACGTTTTCCTGTCCTAAAAGCAGCAGGCTTTAGTTCTCCAGGCTTCCTCGTTTCCCCATGTGCCCTGATGGCCTTTTCTTTGTGAGGGCTAGATCTACGTTGATGGGTCCAGACTGACGTGAACTCTTTGGTGTCTGCCCTGGCTTGATGGATGCATGCCAGCTCTCACCCAGGAGGTGTATAAGCACATTAACATGGCACTGTACTTAGCAAATCACGATTGGCACAGCTCTGGTTTGTATGCAACCATGCCCTAAGCACAGCTGTATTGCTTTTAAATCAGACGGGCTCATATTCAAAGGATCAATCTTAGATGTGTTGTAAAAGTCCTGTACTTGCACCTATACCGATCTCCATTGGTATAAAATTAAATCTTTTTTTCTTAGAATTAACATATTCATGGTCCAAGTATTCTCACTGTCAGCAATCCTATTTTTTTCAAGAACATTTGAGATATAAGGCATTCCAAATAGTTTATCATTTTTAGGGATAGAACCATAATCAATCTTCACTAAAACTTGGGCTTCTCAAATCCACATGCTACAAGGTCTGAATTTGTAAAGATGCATCTAACTCACTTTTATGAGGAGGTTTGATGTAACAGAAAGCGTTCACACAGCCACATTCAGACATCCAAACAAGAGGCTGGTCCCTTCCTGCTTCCTGTGCAACCAGGGGATGTTTTTTTCCAGATGATGATTCAAAGCAGGGGCCCAATTTGAAGGAAAAATTTATGTGAAAACAAAACATAATTGGTAGTTCCTTTTCCTTCAGAAACTGAAGGTACATTTCTTTAGCCCATATTATTTTAGTGCACAATTTAAATGGTTGTAGAGTTAGGAGTATTAAAATCTCCGCTCAGTAGAAGATTAATATTGAGCCTCAGCGAAAACTTGGGGTTTGAAGATGGCCAGTAAAATAGGACAAGTATGGCTGGTTATTACTGTTACGGTTACACAGGGTGGTGGAAGTTGGAGTTCTGACTTTTTCCTTATTTAGTGGAAACATGGATTAAATGTGTGATGGAAGTAGAGATATTTGTGTGGTAAAAAAAACCTGGGGAAGCTATCTTGTATTTGCATTTGCAGATTCTAATTTGCCTTACAGTATCCTGTAATCAAAACAGCATAGTAAGAATAAAATGGTGAAAGGTGGTGGTACTGCGTATAGGTACATAATTTTTTAAAGATAACATAGTGAAACCAAGATTTGTTCTGAGTTTCATAGTACAGGTATGGTAATGTTTTTTGTTTGTTTGCTTGCTTTTAAGTGATAGAAGCCACCTTCTAAAAGAAGCAGAGATATTACACAAAGCCAGGTTTAGTTACATTCTGCCAATTTTGGGAATTTGCAACGAGCCTGAATTTCTGGGGATAGTAACAGAATATATGACAAATGGGTCATTAAACCAGCTTTTACATGGGGTAAGTGTACTTACAGTCTTAAATACAATGCCTGGTTGTTTTGAATAGATTGTGATTTCCATACTTGAAGTAATATAGTAAAGTGTATTATTAATAATATTTCAAATCAAAGGACAGTCATTATCGCTAGTAGTTTTTGGTGCTCAGATGGATTTTCTGTACCCCAAAAAGACAACAAAACTCAGCAGACTTTAGTTCTATTACACTTTTCCTTTTAATGTCATAACCTATAACTGGCTTCATGTTGAATTATTATATACAATCACTTTTCAAACCTCTGCTGTTCTCAAATTAGAAGCTTAAATACTTATGCTTACTTCAACCTGGGTTTCAGAATTATTGCCAATGTAAACATCACACAAAGATAAGTATTTTTTCCCTGAATATGAATCTTTATTAAAATAAAATGAAGACAGAGATGGCTATTTCTACCAGATGATACTCTCAGGAGTAAGTTCTCCTGTGCTGAACTCTCAGCTGCTCCAATTAACTTGGTCTGAGCATCCAGTGTTGCTACTGTAAAGCTACTGCATTTGTGTCTCAACAGCACTGCAGTCTCTTTTGTACCTTTAATCAGTACATGTTTTATGCCTTAGAGAGCTCAGCTGTGTTTTTCATAAAGGCATTGGTGTCAATGTAACTTTTAAGATGCCAGTTGAGTTTTACTGCCTTTTTCTTGGTGTATTAATATTTACAAAGGTAGTTGTGGTTTTTTTTCCTTGCTGTATTAATATTTATAAAGGTAGTATTTTGCACTTAGTTTCACCACAGCCTCTTTTTTTCCCCCAGTGTCAGTCGAAGATATGATTCTTACCGTCCTTTGTGTAGTATTCATAATCTGTGGGTTGCAAGTTTCATACAGGAGTTCATCTGCAAATCATACTTTCATATGAATGAGTAATGTAGTAAGTGTAATACATCATCTATAGCAGTTATGAACTATTACATGAATGCTAGGGAATGGAAACATAACACTGCATGATTAACATTTATGTATTTGTTTTAACAGCTAACCGGTCTTAATGCTTAGTTACAATTTTTTAAGGAGTTCATATAATGTATGTTTTAAAAGTTTACTGCTTGTCCAAGTTACTTTCTTCGTATTATAAAAGTCTTTGTGTTGTGTTGTTAGATAAGGATGGAGGATTATATTCTGGTTTTGTGGTTTTATCTTGGCAGAAAGATCTATATCCTAACATTCCCTGGTGCCTGAGATTCCGCATTCTTTATGAAATTGCATTGGGAGTAAACTATTTACACAACATGAATCCTCCACTGCTGCACCATGACTTGAAAACCCAGAATATTTTGCTGGATGATGAGTTTCATGTCAAGGTAGAGTTATTTAATTCTTATATTCTTCAGCATCCAGAATGAGCAAAAGTGTTTGAATTATTGTAGAGGAAGAAGAGTGAGGATGCAGCCATACAGAGGGGTTGTAATTGTATGCCAGATGTTTTCTTCTATCCTTGCAGACAGAACTTTTGAGTTTTTCTTTTGAAAATTCTCCTTTGCTCAAATGTGGATTCTATCCATCTGAAACGATGGGAAAGCCAGAATTCAGGCTGTTTCTGCTATAGCAGTAGGTGATACTCAGTAGCAGTGACACTCTCGTATGACAGCCTTCCAAGGGTAGCTCCATCTGGCCCTTTCGTGAGAAGAAAATAGAAAGTGTTCCTGTCTGAGGTACTCAGACAAGTTAGTTCTGGGGGACAGTAGGTCAAATTCAAATGTTAATACCCCATTTTATATTTATCATGCAATATGTACATATATGTTCTGTTAGCATAGTATGAGAACATGTAAAACTTAACTGAAATCTGTAACATGTTGGCAGATGGCTTTTGTGAAGCACCAAAGAGCAAACATACATGGAGAAGTAACATTAGTTTAAAACTTTAATTCTGCCTTTTAAAATAGCACTTCCATGATATGAAAAAGGCACTAAAAGTGCATCTAACGGAATGGTTAGGTGCTTCCGTAATTGCAAGAGTCACAGGGACTTTTTGTAAAAGATCCTCTATTTTTAAAATTGATAGGCTAGAATATACTGTTCAAGTAAATAAGAAATAAGAGATATTTTACACTTAGTTTATATTTGAATGGCAAATGCTTCGGTTCTTACTGAGATATGAATCTATTTGTGAGTCCTTTGAGCAAAGATCAGAGATCCAGAGCTGATTTCCTTTTTCTCCATTGCAAGCACATTTTTCTTGGCAGCACGGTGCCTTACGTAGCTTTGTCTCCACTCACACCCTTAGCAGGTCATACCTCCTCCCACTCGCTTGTGCTGGTATTGCCATCTCTCAAGCTTCCTGATAAACCTGACTGGCGAACTGGTCCAAGTAATTTTTTTATCCATTCTCTTTTTAATCCCAAAGAGCATTAGTGTGGTCCCGTGCTCTGCCTGACCACATCTAAACAGCTGCTTTGATGGAGCAACTGAAGGGAAGAGGTTAACTCTTGCCTATCTGCCCTGCCTCCTGTAAAGAGTCTCTGGAAGACTGTCCTTAGAGGGTTCAAGTGGGTTTTTTTGGGGTGAAGCAAGATTGTCTAAATTAGGACAACTGTCAGGAAACACAAGGAAGGTCATCATGCATGCCAAATAGAACAATTATTGCATTGGTATAAAAGTGATACCATTCATAGGGTGCTTCTGGCTGTCCCAGCTACTGAACGAGCAAGATAATGTGACTTCCTACAGTGAGGAAGGCTTGATGAGAATGAGTTGTAGAGTAAAAAAGGTTATTTTTCACTGTGGATGTCGACTGTATGTTTTCCTGAAAGCTTATTTCTGTTATCTTAGTTGCCACAATGCTTGCAGAGCCATCTTTGTTGAAAATGTTTTCACTGTCACACAAATGTTGAACAAGTGCAGAGCTCGTAGTTAGCTGCTTATCTGTCTCCCTTGTATGCCAGACACTGCAACTCAGCCAGAAGGTGAGTTATGGCTGTGTGTCTCCCTACTAGTAACCTAGTTTGACATCTTGCACCCTGGCTTGTAGATGTCTGAGAATGTAAACTGCAGTCAATTAATTCTTTATGTGGAGGAACTGTAAACTCTATAGGAAAGGACAAGGCCCCAGAGTGCACGATAAAGAAAATATTCAGCACAGAATTTCAGAATATCAAATGAATTAATGGAAGATTAATATTTCATTGATTTGGGGGTGAGGTGGAGTACCCCAAAGTTTTCTTGTGAAAGCAACTGTCTTGGAATACCTGCAACCTAAGTTACATAGAGCTATTATGATTTATACTGAATTTGTGCTTTCTTCACAACAAGGGAGCTAGAAGTACTCAATGATTTTTTTTGTTTGCTTTTTTTAACAAAGGAAAGTTATTTTCTTTATACAGAACAGACTTTCATAGCAGATTCCCCAGCCATATGATATATGAGTCCTTCCTCAAAAGAACAACAGGATAGGGCAGGGCTATAGGGATAGCATGAGTCATGACCTGGAATGCTTTCTGGACTGAAGCCAGTGTTTACTGTTGCTAGGACGACCCACATACTTTTTGTGTGTTAGGTTAAGGACTTTAAGTGACCCGTTCTTTTGGGCATATTTCTGGAATTTCTAACAATGGTCAGCCAATAATTCCAGTTTTTCTTCTCAGAACAACTGATTTGTCCTTTCCAGATTGCAGATTTTGGCATGTCAAAATGGCGTGTCATTTCCATGTCGCAATCACGAAGTGAAACTTCTTTGCCAGAAGGAGGGACAATTATCTACATGCCACCTGAAAATTACAATCCCAGTCAGAAAACCCGTGCAAGTGTGAAACACGATATCTACAGGTAACTTGTGGTGTTCTCAAGTGATCTTTGCAATTTGAATTCATATTTGATTTACTGAACTTAGATTTTAACATATTCTCAGCAATTTTATTATTTTTGGTAGTAGCACTATCATAGGTGTATAAACAAAATGAATTGGGGAAAAAAAAGAATTAATTGGTAGCTGGATTTAATGACTCATTTCTTTAGGAAACACCATGACAAGTGTAATGCTCCAGAAATTAAGTTAGAACTACAGAAACAGACAGAGGAGGCTGGTTTCTATAAATGAGTGTACACATACAGACAGTGTAGGGAAGGAAAAAAGCTCTTCACACAGCTTGATGCACATACCCTTGTAATTTGTGCAGATCAGTTAATATAAATTGCAGAATATACTTGGGGGAAAGAAAAAAACATAGTTTTGGGAAGAAGTTAGGAAAAAAACAGGGTAATGGGGTTGGAGGAAGTATTTACAGAGATCTCCTTAAGGAATAATTTACTTTATGAAAGTTGAGGTAGATCTGTGTCAGTTCTGAGTAGTAGAAGTAACAGAACAGGAAGGAGTAGAGTGGTGGAGACCCATCTAACAAAACATCAATTGCTCTTAGGATATTAGTTACAATTAGTTAATCTGAAAAGGCTTCGAGAGCTCAAGGATTATTTGAACAATCATGGAGGTAACTGTCCTGTTGTTGTGGTTTAACCCCGTCCGGCAACCAAGCACCACACAGCCGCTTGCTCACTTCCCCCCCACCCAGAGGGATGGGAAGAAGGATTGGAAGAAGGATCGGAAAGGAATGTAAAACTTCCAGGGTTGAGATAAGAACAATTTAATAGGTAAACAAAAAGCTGCGCACACAAGCAAAGTAAACCAAGGAATTCATTCACTGCTTCCCGTGGGCAGGCAGGTGTTCAGCCATCCCCAGGAAAGCCGGGCTCCATCACACGTAACGGTTACTCAGGAAGACAAACACATCATGCCAAATGTACCCCCCTTCCTTTTTCTTCCCCCAGTTTATATACTCAGCATGACGCCATATGGTATGGAATACCTTTTGGGCTAGCTTGGGTCACCTGTCCTGGCTGTGTACCCCCCAAATTTCCTGTGTCCCTCCAGCCCTCATGCTGGCAGGGCCCAAGGAACTGAAAAAGTCCTGGATTCAATTTGAACATCACCCAGCAACAACTAAAAACATCAGTGTACCATCAACATTGTTCCCACACCACAGCAAAAACACAGCACTGCACCAGCTACTAAGAAGAAAATTAACTATCCCAGCTGAAACCAGGACACCTGTGTAAAAGGAGATTAAGGAGGCATGAAGAGGCATATCTCTGTGACAAAGTCCATCTCTCTATTGCACTCTACCACCTTTACCTTCAGCTTTGACAGGGTTGTATTTTGGTGAGAGATGTATCAGTTTCAGAGTGTCTTCCTGACTTCCAGGGAGACCACTATTTCTCTTTAATTATCCCTTACTCTTAAGGGTCACACAAAGTTCCTGGACTTTCCTGTCTAAAGAATAGAGATGGTAGCATACCTGCTTTCCTCGCCCTTTGATGAGAAAATCTGGACTAGGAAGACATTGAAAAGGAGTAGTGTATATTGTGTAACATACAGAAAGTATGGCTGGTGGCTTAATGACTGAGTGGAGATGAGGAAGACGAATGTTTAAAGAAAAAAAAAATGTGTGCAGAAGAATAGCAACCAAATGAAAGAAAATAAGAGAGAAAAGATCAGTAGAAGGGCTTAGAAAACTGATGAATTAGGAAGAAAAGAGATTATCTGAGAAGAAAGAAACTGAGACATCATAAAGAGGGAAGGCAGTTCAAGGCAGGAAGACGTGAAGGAAACGACCACCAGAAAGGTCACGCAGGAAGATCTGTGCTCCGGATCATAAGGAGATGCTATGAAGCAGAAATAAGAAGGGAAAACACAAACAGAAAATCAGCAGGAGTTGGTATGCTGCAGTGTTGTAGAATTAAGAAGACAGTCTTTAGTTGTAGAGAGATTCTAAACTGAATTAAAGGTTGGATGTCTGATTAATTGTCCACAGCAGATGCAGCTGAATGTTGTTGAGATATCAAAGTTAATCTGTGAGGAAGGATCTTTCTTAAAGAAAAAAATTGTTCACACAACAGTCAAGCAGCATCAACTTTTACTGCCAAAAAAATCAGTCTGCATGAATTCTCAGGAATGCATCAAAAGCAGGCTTTCTAACAAGGAGGACTGCTTTTATTAGAAGTTACCTGAATAAATTTTATCAGGGGTGGATGTTAAAATATGAATGGAATAAGTAGTTAGGAAAGCTCAATTTATATGATTAATTTTAAGCATCACTTACTTTATTCTTCCTTAATTGTTTTGATTCTTCCTAATTGGTAGCTGTTGGATGATATCATGCTTAGAGGCAGTTACATGTAACCTATATGCAAAATTTTGTACTTCTTAGTGGTGCAGGAAAACACTATCTTTGTGCAGTTATTTGAGTAGTTCAGCAAACATTTATTCTGATAAGTGTTAATTCTTTAGCAAAAAAATAATTCTTTGCATAATTTCATTTGTATTGCTTCTGTGCAAATTGGATTTCAATTTTTTTCAAGTAAAATGTTTAAAACTTTTAAATCCATTTTAAAATTGATTTACTGGAAACAATAAGGGAGTAGAGGTAAGTTTACAAGGGTATGTTTGACATTGGAAATTAGGTTCTTATGCAGTGAAATATTTTTGCTCTCTCATTTTAGTTTTAGAACTACTGGTGTTATTCCTGACACCAAATTCCTATTCTTAAATAGGAAAGCCAGATTTGAAGGTTTTACATCACTGTATTTCTTTTTATTTATCTTAACTGCATTGATTTTTTTTTATAAACAAATTCAATGCTCGGCAGTCCTGGGTTAATGGTTGGACTTGATGATCTTAAAGGTCTTTTCCAACCTAAATGATTCTATGATTCTATTTAAATGAAATAATCTGATCTTATTTAAATTACAAAGTTGCTTAAACTTACGGGGTTTTTTTACATATCCTGATGACTGAAGAGAGTGACTAGTCTACTAAAGGTGGAGCAGGTTTGTTTTCACTGAACCAGTTCCCATTCATGTTGAGGTGAATGGAAAAAAATGTCACTGGTTTGAGTAAGGAGATGTGCGTTCAGTCTCCTAGCTGTAGTTCAGGGTGGTGTTCTTGAAAGTCTTTTTTGTGAAGTGAATGCTGTGTGTAAGTGACATCTCTCCTTATAGAGAAGATTGCATATGTTGAAAGCATGTATATCTGTGGGGGAAGGTGGAGGGTGCTTCCCGAGTGCAAGTCTTTATCTTACCTGACTGACTTTGTGTTGGGGTAGAAGTGTGGGTGAAAGCCATCCTCCCTGCTGGTACCCTGCTTCCCGTGGGAATGTCAGAGTGTCCATCTGGACTGGGGAGATGCCACAGTATTGCAGTTAGGACAGAGCAGCCGGGACTCTGGAGCACACTTTAATTTGCATACTGACATTTAAACTGCATATACGTAATTCACAATGTATTAATAGAGCAGAGCTAATACAGATTTGGAATAGGAATTTACATGCCATGTACTTTTTCTGTACTTATTATTAATTACTTATAGTTGAAGCCACTGGTTAAAATTCCTGCTAGTTTCCATATATTCAGGTCATCATTGTAGTTAGCTATAGTCAGTTCTATGCATGTATGCAGGATCATTTTAGCAAAATGTTTTTAGTAAAATGTAAAGCTGGGCAAACTGTGTTAAGTGTGAGTAATCAAAATCGTAGAGTAGTTTGGGTTGGAAGGGACTTTTAAAGATCATCTAGTTCCAACCCCTTGCCATGGGCAGGGACACCTTCCACCAGACCAGGCTGCCCAAAGCCCCATCCAGCCTGGCCTGGAGCACTTCCAGGGATGGGGCATCCACAGCTGCTCTGGACAACCCCTGCCAGGGGCTCACCGCCCTCACAGTTCAGAATTTCTTCCTAATATCGAATCTAAATCTACCCTCTTTCAGTTTAATCTGAAATAACTTCTACACTTTTTATACTTTAAACAGTTATGCAATTATTATGTGGGAAGTGATGTCAAGGAAACAGCCATTTGAAGGTAAGGTCATGTCTTCCTTTAATTTATTTTTCCAGCTTTACTTACAGGCTAAACCTGAGACCTGGTACCTGGGAACTTCATTTTAGGGGTTAATTCTAATGATTCAACTTGTAAGCTTGTTGAAGAACACTTTGAGTTACTTTTCAAATGAGAGTTTTTCTGTATTTTTTTTTAAATTAGTGTTGTTCAATAAATTAAAATAATCTTTTTAAATAAAAAAGTATAGTCTTATTTTGGCGATGTATAAATACTATGTCTGCAAACTAAATTATTCCTCCTATAGTAAGCTATTTATATTGCATATATTTCTAATGACTGTATGATGTCTATTTTGACAGAAGTTATAAACCCCTTGCAGATAATGTATAGTGTGTCACAAGGACAGCGACTAGACTTAAGTGAAGAAAGTTTGTCAATGGACATTCCTCATCGAGTGCTCATCATCAGATTGATAGAAAGTGGATGGGCACAAAACCCAGATGAAAGACCATCGTTCTTAAGTGAGTTTACATTTCATAATAAGAAAATATTTGTAAATTGCCAGATTTCTGTTGAACATGGTACTTACAGAGCAAGATTACAGTCACAAAAGGGAATGTTAAAAGTGTCAAGAGATAGTATGTGCTCAGTTTTGCATATGATAAGGTGCTTGTCTGCTTCCACCACATCTAGAAACAAACTTTTATGAATGGAACTATGTGTGTGCCGTAAAACCAAGTTGTTAGAGATGACAAATGCAAAAGACTCCAGCTAATTTACCTGTACAAAAGCAGCATGCTTTTTTTAATTACTTGGACTTGGGGGTTTTTTGTTTATTGTTGAAGGGAACTTTTTTTTTTTTTTTTTAAGAAGGGAAGTGTAGAATGAGTACTGTGAGATTTGTAAGCAAGCTGGCAAACACACCAACAAAACATTGCATATCAGATAAACTATACTGACTTCATCCTGTGTTTGCATCTTGGTATAGATCTTTTTCACTGAGAGTTTATATTTGATTGCTCCACTGTCCAGATTGAACAGGTACTGGATGAACCCACTTAACTTTCTCTTTCCATCTTTCCTTTGTTCAGCTTTTTGTCCATGAGACCAAATATAGATACTTCCAACCATTTTTACAGTGGATTGCAGAATTTAGAGAATAAGACTGAAGTGTGAGCTTGTAGACATTAGTGTAGTGTGAACTAGAAAAGTTCTGTTTTGCTTTTTGCAAACCTGTGTTTCTTGCACTTAACTGACATATTTGGTGTGTGTTGAGTCCAAATTTATCCTGTGTAACAATTTCTCCTCAAAATGCTTAATTCTGTGGTTACTTTTGGTTCTTCTTTGGCCATTGCATAAAGGTAATTCCATCAATATTGGCAGAAAATGATTAAACTGTGAAATTTGCTCTTGCAAGTGTTGCTATCATCACATATATCAGTGTAGTGAAGCCAACAGTGGTTCCTCCACCTGCATTGCTGTGCTTGTTTAATTTGCATGTGCTTTAAAATCTTCCTTCCTTCTCCTTTAGAAAACGTGAACCTAATTCTGTAGGGAAAACTGGATCACCCTGGAGAGGCAAAAATGTAGACGGAAAGTATTCAAATTTAGAACAGTACAAATTGCTCTGGCTTAAACAATTCTGTCTTTTAAATTTCTCACTGGTTAGGTTGAAGATGCAATGACCAAACCTGAAATATCAGGGTTTCTTTGTTGGTTCTTGTGGGTTTATGGTTTATTTTGATTTTGGATTTTTTGATGTTATGAGTAGAGAGGTCCACAATCTTAAAGTTACATCTGTAGCTTTGGTGAACAGAAATTTGTTTACTATTTTGAAAGCCTTTATAGGCATACTCCTTTGAGTGGGAAATTGTTAGAAAATTGCTGTTCAGATAGCTTAGAAATGTTTTTGACTCCATTTTTTGGGATCAGTTTGGCAAAAGACAAAATGGAGGCACATCTAAACACATACAGCATCTTCATGTTGCGTTTACAGTCCAAAATGATTTACATGACCTTTTTTGAGGCGTTCTTATTTCTGCATTAAGAACATTTTGAAATGTCAGGTTATGTTTGTGTGAGTCCGGTTTGTGTGATTTTAAGTTGTGGATTATTTTTTTCCCAAACAAGGAAATATAACCATTTATAATATTTTTCTAAAATGACAAAGGATAGACACATCATAATATTTATTTATGTATTCTCATTTTCTTTTGACAGTTAAGCAAAGCAAAATAGCAATCAAAGTCTGTGGTCATGTTGAAGGGCTAATTACCTGGGATGTGAGCTAACTTGGGTTCTGTTACTAGTGCTGCGTCTGTAGTAAGATGTCTTTGAAGAAAACATGCATTGCTTTCTCCTCTACTTTACTATCACAAAAAGAAAGAGGAAGTTGCAGAACTGTTGCAAATTAAGGGAAGTAAAGCTCACTGGGAAATTTTGCAATTACCGTAGTACAGGGCAGAGAAAACCAAAACACCAGACCTCCCCTTTTGTTAAATAAACTTTAAATGGAAAACCTCGGTTAACCTGTCTGTTCTCCTTATAAAGAAGAGATAACAACTACTTATCCCCATGTTTCTGCATGTACTTGGAATATGTACCTACAGTTTAATTATAATCAACAAGAATTAGCAGTGCTAGTATTTCAGTGTGGAAAATGGATTGCCAAACCTGTAAAACTCTGTTTTAGTCAAGAAAATAAGAATTCCAGTATTGAATGTATATCTTGAAGATGCTAGTGGAAAAAAGTTAATACAGGAGAAGAGAGGTAAAATTGTAGTAAAAAATAAAAATATGTTAATAAGGATGCAGTGTGACAGAATGCTAGCATGGTTAACAGGTTTTGATGAATCGGCAGAATCCATAGAAATGCAATAGAATTGAGCTATGCCATTACCCTTTCTTGAGGTTTTGTTGTATCTGAGCACAGTTTCAAAGAAAACATTTTTATAACACAGTCATCTCAACATTTGAAATATTTATCTTTATAAACCTTTAAACACTGGAAAGCAAGGGAGCATAGCACAGGTTGTAACTTACTTCTTGGACTGTCATGTGCTTCCCTATGTGAGCAGATGATTTTAGCTTCTCTGAATTGCTGCCTTTGGTGAAAACAAGGACAGTATCATTTGGATTCATTGGATGTGATAGGTCAGTGCCTTGACTGTCCCATCTTCTCTGGCCCTGCCTCACAGCATCTGTTCTGGATATTGCTGTAGTAAGGGTTTGTTTGTTTATTTTTCTCATGTAGATCTTTAATACCTCTGGTGGAGTGGGAAGACCGTGACCCACACTGAGGTATTGTGCTGCTTGGTCCCATTTAGCTAATCAAGCTTGTTGGGTCTACCTTGAAACATGGCAAACCCACCAATCTATCCATTACAGCAATGTAAGACTTGCTGTCTGGCACAGTCCCAGATCTCTTGTGATACTGAGTGCCGAGGTGGCCAGATCAGCACAGGGTTTATTTTGGTGATGTGAAACTGTTCTAACAGGTGAAAGCAAGAAACTTCTGTTTAGCAGCATAAGTGGTTTGATGTGTATCAACAGATAAATTACTTTTGTAAATGTAAGAAAGTACCTTTAGCAAAATGAAAACTTAATTTCCACTTTAAATCAGTCAGCAAAATACTATTTTTTTTTTAATAGAATGTTTAATAGACCTTGAGCCAGTCCTGCGAACATTTGATGAAATAGCTATGTTGGAAGCAGTAATTCTGTTAAAAAGATCAAAGGTAAGTGGCTTTTGTTACAGTCATGAGTTGGTCAAATAAATTGGTAATATTTGTTTGCTAAAAGAAATGTACTCTCCTTTGTCATTTATTCAATCTTGTATCTGGCTGAAGCATGCGTTTGTATAAAGCTATCATCTTGTCTTATAGCAGAAATTTAATACAAGTAAATATATCTCTTCCAGTCACTGTATGAATCACGATGTATTTACAAGAGTGGAAAGCAAGCAGATGTGGAGCAGGTATCTCTAAATATACCTCTGAATCCCCAAGAGGTAAATATTTTATGTATTGCATTCAGTATGTCAGCATCATTAAAGATCCTGAGAGCTTAAGGGAGGGTTAACTTAGTAAGGAGGAATCGTTCTGCAGTTTACTTTCCTGTGCAGTCAGGAAAGGCATAAAGTGCATTAGTTGAGCTGGGATGTAACAAATGCATAGCTATATAGGTTAAAATAGTAAGGGGTGGGTAAGCAGAAATAAGAAGGGCGTGTTTGGTATATTCTCTAGATGTGGGAAAGCCAGCGCTTTGAGAAGGAATGCAGCACACAATGTCTGCAACTTGTAAGAGATTGTCTTCTGCTCCCTTACACCTCTGCGGAGCTTGATTACATAGGGTCATATAGATTTGCTTTTATATTTCAATTCTTAGTGCTTCTGATTTTGGTTCTTACTAATGGTTAAACTCGTATATGAAATTGCTGTCAGCTATGGAATAACACAAGTATTAGGATTACACGATTTCTTCTGCTTTACTGCATTTTAATTGTGCTGTCTATTGAGCAGGGAAAACAGTGATGGGAAAGTACTCTGTAAAAAACCTGCAACTTTGTATTTATTTAATGTGCCTTTTCAATATACAACTGGAATCATTCCAGGAAACACATTCTGGCTCCATACAGTGTGATGCACTTCCCCTTCGAAGCATCTCTCCAGATATATCAAGATTCAAGTCGGTTCCCAAGTGCAATATCCTGTCATCAGGTAGAGATACTCATGAGTTTAAGTTTAAGTTGCAATTGCAACTTTACCCTCCCGCTGTGTCATGGCATTTGCATAGTAGAAAGTTGGATCTCCGTATGTCAGAAGAGAGATGTGTTTTGTAAACATAGTGCTCTGGGTAAAAAACTAGAGTATTTGAGCTCTGATTTTCTGTTTCTGTCACTTGAGCAATCCCCACAGCTCACAGCTTCAGTTTTCCCATTCATGGTCATGAGTGCAGAGATAGCATTTACTTGTCCCTTCAGACTTCAGGCAGTTTAGTTAACCATTTGTGAATTAATTATAAAGATAAAAAGGCTAAAACATTTTGAGGCACTCTTAAAGATACATAAACTGAAAGTTTTTAATGCAGCCCAGCCTCTCAATCATTTTTAATTCCATTTTTAAAAATGCTTTAATAATTAGATTCCTTGCAAAAATACCTGCACAGACCTTTCATAGCTGTCACCTTTTCTGAACAAAAGTTGGGAAAATTCTGAGACAAAACGCCATTTTAAGGTTTTGCTGACATCAGAAGACAGAAAAATGCAATGAGACCCAGCTGGAATAGCAATACATTGTGAAACTAAAACTGCACTTAAGTTTCTTCTCTTGAAAGAACACAAACGTATATTTCAAAAGAATGGATATCCTTTGACTTTGCAGGGAGCAGTGGTGTGAAAGCAGACAAGGCACTTGACTTCTGCTGTAAGTAGGGCATCAAAAAGTGTGCTGAGGTGCTGCAGGCAGGTTTTTTTCTAGCCCCTGTTTGAACATGTCCACAATTCTGGACTTGTACTCAATGTACTAGAGAGATATGTAATTTTTCTTCCTTGGAATTCCTGCTGTATTTACGAAGCTTAAGGAATTTGAGTTACTGGGGAAAATGGCAGAAAGCAAGTGCAGTGTACTTCAGCTGTACCTCAACCCAAGCATTTATAGCATAAAAATCTTAAAGATGAAGAATAACTTTTGGCTACCAAGCTTAATAGGAATGTTGTGATGAATTTTAGAAAATGTAATATTGGCTTGAAAATGAGCATGGTCTCTAAGTGTAATGAGATAAGATAATGATAAATATTAGCCCTTCTTGCTGCTGGTTCCTATTAAAAATTGTCGTGTTTACCTGTGGAAGTCATTGATGACATTGTGGTGGTACAACTATCTGACTGATCAGTTGGTGATCTTTGTGTGGAGTCACTGCTTAGACTTTGTTGTATGTGTGTATAGATAATGTAAAGCTTGTGAAAAAAGTGCCTACACTATTTTATGTCTATCTATCTATCTATATACACTATATGTAGTATATACTACTACAGAAGAAGTGTTTGTTATTTCTTTGCCAATATCTATGTCAGGTAGTTATATAACAGAAAGCAAAACCGACATTCCTCTTACTTTTCAAAATCAGATGCAATTGTTTCAGGTGAAAATCTGTTCCCAGGTAGCTGTTGGTAAGAGATGCATTTGGCATGGCACCAAGGCAGGAGTTAATACTATAGATTTTAGTTTAGTTGTTTTTTCCACCAATCCAATTAGAAATTTTTTTCAGAAACTTGCTCCTCCAGAGTTAAGACTTTTCTTCTAACTTCCAGCCTCCCTTTTCCTCTTTTTTTTTTTTTTCCTTTCCTCTTCCCTAGCAAGCTTATACATGCACTTTGCTTGGGCATTTTTTTAAGGTTTAAATAGATCTTTCCCCTCTTCTCCCATTATTTTTTTTCTGATATAGAGAGTAATTCTTTAATACACTTTGTCTTGCTAGACAAACAGGATACACTCTTTTGAAGTCCATTTCTTAAATAAGCTTCTTCATTCTCCTGGTATCCTACTACTCCTTGTGCATGTTCTAACTGAAGTCATTGAACCGTTACCAGACCTCTGTACTTAGTATCCTGAAAGAATGGTGACAAAAGTTTTCTGTCTCAGAAACCCCTGTACTTTATATACCTTAGAATTTTATTTCTCCTTTCTCACAAGATCCTTCATTACATAATAATCTACCTAGGGTTTTTTTCCTTATCTCAATTCCAAACGATTAGCCCCAGCTTGAAGCAGAAAGTCTGGATCTCATATTTTTGCTACTGAATTTCCACTTCAACTAGGTTCTTTCTGAGTAACTTGGATCAACCTGTTCTTTCTGAATAACATCTGCAAATCTAATTAGCATGTTTCTGTTTGAGGGAGCTGGAGTTGTTTAATCTGGGAAAAGGAGGCTCAGGGGAGCCCTTATCGTTCTCTACAACTACCTGAAAGGGGGCTGTAGCAAAGTGTGTGTTGGAGTCTTCTCCCATGTAACAATCGGTAGGATGAGAGGAAACAGCTCAAGTTGTGCCAGGGAAGTTTTAGATTGGATATTAGGAAAAATTCCTTCAACAAAAGGGTTGTCAAGCATTGGAACAGGCTGCCAGGGAAGTGTTTGAGTCACCATCCCTGGAGGTATTTAAAAGATGTGTAGATGTGGCACTTAGGGATGTTGTTTAGTGGTGGAATTGGCAGTCTTAGGTTTACGGTTGGACTTGATGATCTTAAAGGTCTTTTCAAACGTAAAAGATTCTGTGATTCTATGATAGTACTTTTTATGCTATGGTCTCTGATCAAGGTCATTCTACCATACTAGTATAATCCCAGTAGTTTTGTCTGTAATGTTATTAAAAATCTGCGTGTGCCTAGAGATCTACAACAATCTATCCCAGCAGAGCTGTTTAAAATCCTTTTCTGAAATGATCTTTCACTCAGTGGTTGTCTCCTAATCCTTTCTCATTCATGCAGTAGATAACATATGCTGCTTCACACTACAGAGAAAGTTCTGCCCAGCTTTCTCTCCCTTTCGTGAAATAAAGTACTAGTTACTATGAGTTCTAGTGCACTGTTTTTTAAATAATGAGAGTGTCATTTCATTCACGTTATCCTATTCCTGATCCATGTACTTATAGCCATATTCTTCTACAGGTCAACACTGATCTAGGAATACACCTTCAGGTTCCCCCATTGGACAGGTACCTGTAAATCCCAAGTTGTCCATAGAGTTACCTCTTCTTATTGTGTCTTTAGATGTTCATCTGGATTCATACATTTGCATCTCTGGTTTTTAGTTAACTCTGAAGCTCTTTATCAAATGACACTGTGAAAGTCTGTAACGAAAACTGTATGCAGAATTAGGCATATGTCCTGCAGTTTGTTGCTTATCAGCTATTTGTCATCTCCTCCTTAAGTAATTCCTACTGCTGTTTTCATATCCATCATCTTTTTCTGCTATATAAAAAAAATCCTAAAAATAGAAACTATTAAGTTTTTCTCCCTTCCTTTGCACAAGTTTACGTGAAGCTTTCTTGAAGTCATCTGCAGTTTTGACAGACTACCAAAAGCTTCCACTGGCCTCCCACTGAATGTTACAGTTGCTTTTCATGTTCTTTCCCTCCACCTGAAAATAAAAGAAATATTTCCACCTTGATTACACTGCCAAACTTCATCAGTCTGCTTTCATGCTGACTCCTAGCTGCCTCTCCAAAAACTTGAAGGAGTTTTGTTCTTCCAGTCCCTGCAAAAATTTTCTGTCAGAGCTATTTTTTTAAAGGTCACATCTACCAGATTTATCCTCTCAATGTTCTTTTAAAACAAAAAAAAAATGCCCAAACCCATGGTCAGGGCCTGGTTAAAAGATAAGGGACATGAATGTACTCAGAACCTGAGTGTAAGGAATAATGTGTTGTATCTGATGTGAATTTAGGTTGTTTATTACTTGTTTTATAGAGTTCCTCTAAATAGTCTCCGATGGCTGTATTTTATTTCAACATAGAATTAATACAGCTCACTCTCCCCTTCCCCCCCCCCCCCTTTTTTTTTTGTTTTAAGATGGAAATTCTGAAGGTCTACAGTCTCTCAGCCGTCAGAGCACAGATGAAAATATCTCTGTAACTCAGAGTGCCAAACTTCTTGTGCATCCATACGATTATTTTCCCTTGCCAGAAAAGAGTATTTCAGATGCCTCAAATTCTGCATCACATATGCTGCGGACATCACCAGTTTCTTCAGGTACAGCAAACACTGATTTAATTCCAAGACCCACAATAAGTGTCCTAATGTCAAATAAATGTTTGTATGAAATGCAAACTGGTACTGTTGTTCATCTGTAAAATGGAAACAAAGCATTTTACAAATTAAGAATGCAGGTAATTCTGTCCTTGTAGCCTTATATTGCAAAGTAAAACCAACATAAAGTGCGGCACCTTTTCACTGTGTGAATCCTCAACTTGAGGAAAACACACAGGAAACTAGTGTTATTTTCAGTAAAATTGAATAAAAGTGCACTTGGAAAGTGAAGTTACCACCTCTGTCTTTTTAGTACCAGGTTGGGCTGAACCCTGGAACAGGTTGCCCACAGAGGCTGTAGAAGTCCCATCATTTGGAGACACTCAAGGTTCAGCTGGTCAGGGCCCTGAGCAACCAGAGTTATCATTGAAGTTGCCCCACCTTTGTCATTTATCTGAGGCCATTATACCAGATGACCTCCTTGAGGCTTCCTTCCAACCTAAATTATTCTGTGATTCTATGATAAAACAAACACTAACCACCAAATCTGAGAAACTGGAACATTTTAAATGTGGAATATAATAGTGAAATCTTAAAAGCATGGTTAGTAGTCTAGTGTATTTCTGACCAACTTTTTTTCCGAACAAGTTTTAAACAGCTCTTTCTCAGCTTGTTCTTTGTTCTATGGCACTATCTGTTGACAGAAATTTACAATACTTTTTTTTTTTTTTCAATCCTCTTCAATCTCAGATTTTGTTTTGGAAACCATACAACAGAATGTAGCTCATCAGTGGATCCAAAGTAAAAGAGAGGAAATTATCGATCAGATGACTGAAGCATGTTTGAATCAGTCACTGGATGCTCTTCTTTCAAGATTTTTACTCATGAAAGAAGACTATGAACTTATAAGCACCAAACCTACAAGGACATCAAAAGTACGACAACTGCTTGATACCTCAGATAGCCAAGGAGAGGAATTTGCCAGAATTATAATACAAAAGTTGAAAGATAACAAACAGCTAGGACTTCAACCTTATCCAGATGTATCTAATTCTCTAAGACTGCATCTTTAAATTTATTCTTTCTATATGAAACCATGTGAATATTTTTCTTACAACACAATTCGTGTTTCTGTATAGTAGTTTTATATCTGTACTGCTTTGTCTTTATTGTGCCTTTGCTGAGTCTCAGAAATGACACTGAGTTCGTCTAGACTGCATTTGGTGAGTTACCAATTAGTCAGTTGGAGTGCGGTCATAAAGCCAAACACCTGACACTTGTTGCCTCAATTCATAGAAGTATTTTGTTTATACATGACAAATAAATGTTTCCTGTTTTACACATTTTCTCTTTATACCTATTGTCATGTTAAGAAGGGGGTTTTCCTCCAATCCCTTCTATTTGATCAGCCTGTCAGTTTCCCAAGGAAGATGAGACCCTTGCGTCTGACCAGCCTGTCCACCACCTGTGTCTTGACAGCCCACTGTATTGGAGAGTGATGTGAGTAACCTGTTCAGGGACCCCTGCTGACAGCATCACTGAGTAAAATCCCTTATAACAACTACTCAAATCCCTGGAGATTCATAAAAAATGAATTTCAGCTGAAGATTTTTGTTATACAAAATGCAAGTTTGTGACAGAATAAGGTTCCAAGTTTGCCGGTGATAATACCCTGACTGCAAAGCAAGCAGCGAGCTTAAAACAACACACTAATAACAGCTGGCATGAGTCAGTCATAGAATAAAGTTCTTACCTGTCAGGTGTCCCTATGGGGGAGAAGACAGGTTCAGCCCATCAACTGATCCCAGAAGTTACGATGGAGCTTTCCCTAACTTCTCCCCTCCTTTGCTTACTTTTTATACTTCACAGTACATTGCTTATTCATCAGACACAGGATTGGTTACAAGTTTCTCACTTCTAACACAAATTAGTACGCAACCTCAGATAGCACTGCTAAAGTTCTTCACTAACTATGCATGCTGCTCAAGCAGGATTTTGCGCTCTTTTTGAGGGGGCTATTTGAGTTGGATGTCGTGATTTCCCAGTGCCACAATAACCTTTGTCCTGTTTTCAACTAATTTTCTGTGGATTGCAACACCTTATCAGCTTGGCCAGAACTTTCTCACTTGGAGGCTTCTTTCTCCATAATTTAGATAACAGTGTTCTTTTCCCCAATCTGTTACTTGTTTCCTAAGGTTGACTCCCTTGATTAGAAGTCCTTTCATTCATTATTTTTGATGACTTTAGAGGGTGTCAGCTTGACCTTATCTTTGTGCACAGAAACGTTTAACATATAAACACTAAATCAGAGTTTGGTAATTTGGGAGTTTAGACAGCAATTCCCCCCTTTTGGATTTATTTCAGTCCAGGACCAGTTCATTTTCTTTAGGTTTAGGTGGAGCTTGAGTGACACTGGTCATACATATTTTTGGTACTGATTGGTACACGTGCCCAGTGACGTGTGGTAGTACCTTGGAGGCAGGTAATTTTGGGATGGAGGTGTGCATTGGTATTACAGTGAGATTATCGCATCAGAGGAACACAATTTCACCACAAACGTTGACTTAGCAGTGGACATCTCATCGGCTGCATAGTTCCATCAAGTTCCCATTCCAGCAGGGAGTACAAAGACCCTGGCCACAGTGTCTCTGCTCCACTCCACCCTCCGTTACCCCTATCAGCATGTGCTGAGCTGGCAGGGTGTGCTGCTTAGGGAGCCGCGGTAAAGTAGATTCCGTGTGTGCCAACCATCCTGAAAGTGATAGCTGTATTTTACCCTAAAAAAAAGCCTTCTGTAATACTATGCCTCTATTAGGTCCCAGGTTTCTCTAATTGCCCTGTCAAAGTAATTTTCCCACAGCCCTGATTAAGCAACATGGTGCTCAGTCTCTGCTCTTCCAGCAGAGAACACATTCCTGCAAAGCAATTCTGTTGCCAAAATGTTTCTTTATGTATTATAATGTATGTAACCACAGACTAGCAGGCAGCTGGAATTGTGCAGTCTTTTCAGGAGGACTTTGAGAGCTCTCAGGGATAAATAATCATCCTTCATAGATAAAAGTAAAGCAACTCGGAGGCCATTTATTCCAAATACTTGTCATATACTTGCTTTGAATAGTGTTTTTAAAAAGCACAGCCATTTCTGTGTAAACATTAATTGTAGACCTGCCTTTATCACAAAAAGCATGTTTTTACAAGATGTTACTTTAAAAGGAAGAAATAGGAGGAGCACTGACAACAGAAAGGTTTGAATTGTTTTTATTATTGCTTTGGGTCACTGTGGGTTACAGCATGGAACGTACAACATGATGCAACCCTCCTGCTTGTTTTCCAGTTGGAATGCTGAGGCTGATTGGAAGGGTATCTGTGTTTGAATTCAATGATTTCTCTTTCCTGTCAATCCACTTTCCTGGATTAGTAGCCCATTCTGACGAAGTCCTGTTACCTGACGCCTTCAACTCAGTCCAGTGTCTTAGGACTCTTGATCTGCTGTTATCAGCTCCTTCCACATGCCCTTTGACATACCAATACAAATTTTTGCCTTACTATTGGCCTTGTTCATGAAAAACAGAAATCCCACGTTAATGTTCTTGCATTTGTTAACTTTTTGCTCTGCCCAGAGGACTTTATTTTCTGGATATTTACCTGTTTTGGTAGCTATTTTGCTGTATACCACACTGCCTTTCTAAAAGTACTTTATAGACGGGGCAACATATTGTTTCAGAAGACAAAGCAGAATACATTGGGTAAGTAATTTCTTTCTTTGCTTCTTTTTTGTCTTAGAAGTATTTTTTAAAGCTTATTTAGTTAAAATAAGACCTTATTTTTACACATATTTTATATTTATATACAATTTATACAAATATAACAAATTTATATTTATACACAGATCAGATCAGCCTGTTTTGTGTATGTGTCATGTCACAAATTATTAGAAAAGCCACAGATATATAATTCTCTGGTTAATAAAAATAACTGAGTTGATAAATATTTAATAGTGAGTATTTAAAAGAAAATATATCAAAAAAATAAAGGAAACTGAAAAAATATTAGATTGTTTGAAATGAAATAATACCTAGGATTTTCAGTTAACTACCACTCTTTTCAAATTTAGCCACTCTAAAAATCTTTCTGGTTTGGCAGGTTATGCCAGAAGTATAAAGGTCTTCCTTGTGTACAGTGTTAGTAAAGTCTGATTGTGGCTTTCTAAATTAACAAGAAGGAGTTAGACTGCATTTTTTTCACATTAACATCTGGGAAAGTGGTGTTGTTGATTTCAGTGACACATGGATGAAGGATTTGGTTTTGATTTCCCAACCTTCCTTTTGTCTTATGCTATCACAACTTTCTAAGGAACAGAGAGCAGCTGCTATGTAAGCTGCCTGCTTCTGCCTGCTAATGACCTCAGCTGAGGTTGATTGAACAAACCACATGCCAGGAGACTCTGGGATCTTCTTTCCTGAAAGCTTTCATTGATTTTAATATTCATGCTACTGCAATAAAAGTAGCAGCTAAAGGCAAGGCTAAACCAAGAATAAGAGTAGAGGATATTCATTTTAGTGTTAACCTACCCGTCCTGGTGAAACAGGTGTATGCTTATTTAGAGCAGCAGCTAGAGAGTCACTATTCAATTACAGCAGCCTTTCTGCTAAATGAAGCAAAGATCCACCTACCCTCTGGTAAGCTGCTACCTTCTCTTTTTAATACCTTTCTTAGATTTGGACTACAGTGGCTTCTCTTTCAAATATCCTTTATGATTTCCCTTAGGGTGGGAATGGAGTGCTGGGTGTGGAGCAAGTCCCTCCTATGGGAAAACGAGCCTCTGACCACAGTACTGCAATTGGAGCATGCAAAGCATTAATTGAATGAACACTTTTATAAACATAAAGTTTAAACACCAAAAGGAAATATGCTTGTTTCCTACTGAGTGGGATATGTTTTCTTCAGAGGAGATCAAAGTGGAGTTGTTGTTGTTGTTTCGTTATTTTATTATTATTGCTAAGAGTGTTTTGTTTTATGCTGTTCCTTCATAATGCATAATCTTGCTTTGTTTGCTTGATCTTTCTAAAAGAAAAAATGCTCATTTCCTACTAAGGAGGATATGTTTTCTTCAGAGGAGATCAAAGTGGATTTGTTGTTGTTGTTTGGTTATTTTATTATTATTGATAAGAGTGTTTTATGCTGATCCTTCATAATGCATGATTTTGTTTTGTTTGCTTGATCTCTCTCACTGGAAAATGTTCAACAGTATAATCTGCCATGAATACTCCCTTTAAGACCTGACAATGCTCATGCTCAGCAATGGTGTTTTGAGGTTTGATATACACATTTTTGATCATGTTGAAAACTGCTGGCTCATATGATTTCATGTTCCAGTAACTATTATATGGTTGTATATGGTTGGGTTTTGGGGGGTATTTCGGTCAATTTGCTACCTGCAGGAGAAAATTCCCCAGGGAGTGTACTTGGAGAAAATAAGAGATTGCTTGTGACTTTTAAAATTAGTTTCTACACTTATATTGATTTCTAATACATAATTAAAATATGCTAGATTTTGGTTTTAAATATAATCTTTAATGTCATTAATTTTCTAACTGAAACTAGAAAACATTAGGGGTTTATCATTTTTATTGTCTGGTTTTACTTTGCTATATGTGGCAGTAGAAACTCACTGCCACAATCACCTAAAGAAAAGTCCATGAAATTATCTGAAATAATATTAAGGAGTAAATTCAATGTCCAGCATGTTCCAACATCTTTGATAGGAGATGACTTTCTAAATGCCCTCAGTTTCCAAGGGAATCTGCTGAAGGGAACAATATTTGGTCTCTGAGAGAGATTCTCTGATTTATTTACTAGTTCTTCTTGAATGAAAAACTGAGAATTTCAAAATGTCCTAACAAATAGAGGCAGCTTGGTCCCTCAATAAGTCTATGGAGCAGTTCATAAGATGTCACACTTCCATAAACCCCGACCAAGCCTTGCTTAATCATTTGGCAAAAGTTAATTACCTCCTCAAGGAGGAGGCAATCACTCATGAGGCTGTAGATCCCTGAAGGATGGGCAGCGTCTGAGAAAATCCTGCCCTGCCAAACCAGTCCTGCACTAATTTATGCAAGAATTGTTTTTGATTTCAACTCTGGTTTTCAACTACTATCAAGCTGTTCCTTTATCCTTCACTTTTCTGTATGACTTCTGGCAGTGGCTTGACTAAAAAATGAGCTACTGGGAATTACGTGTATATGGTATTTATTGTTTTAATTTCTCAGGTGTCAGTCTGCAAGTTCTTTTCTGTTCTTTGGGCATGCAGCTGGGACGTAAACAAAACTGCAAAGGGTTTAGAGCTGTTATGCCTGTCTGTGCTCTCAAGGCATTATGCTTTTTCTCTGAGAGGAAAATTTTCCTCCATTTATTGAAGGAGTCCCTAAGGGAGAGCAGGGCCTGCATGAAAACAGGGTTCTGAAGTTCTGTAGTAGAGATCACTTGCTGACACAAGGCACAGACAAGTGTTTGCAGCTGTTTCGTTTAGTCTGCTGCAGCCTCTGGAGCACAATGGCATGTTGATGCCTGTCTGGATCTCTGATTTCCAGAGAGCAGTAGCTCTTTCTGCTTGTCACAGTCCACGGAGACCAAGACAGCAGGGACCTTCCTTCATGTCAGGAAGCTTTTATGTCTTGCTTTTCAGATTTTATAGACATGAGCTACTAAAATACCCATTCTTATATTTTTGATGCCATGAAGTTTTATTATTGCAGTAGGATTAGCCTTTAAATACTTAACCATGCTAAAGCAGAATGCCAGAATGCGAAGAACCTCCCTTTTTTAATTATTGCATAAATTAAATCTTTCCGTTCTTAGGAAGTCATTCTGAATTCCTCTCAGCTAGAGGATTCACCATAAGGATTTGTTACGTATTATAATACAGGATTTTCCAACTGAAAATGGCCACCCCTCTGTAAGAAGTCAGTTTGTTACAGCTCTGATGCCCTCAGCCAGCATGGAAGCCCTCCCAGACCTTAGCTCATACTGGCTTTTGGTCGGATTATGTGCACCCTCAAAATGTGACCTATAGAAATGCCTAAGTGACAGAGCAGTCGTGCTTAAACAGCTAGGCTTCTCAGCTTAAGCTTTTTGGGCCACCAGTTCAGGGCCAAAGCAGCAGTGGTGGTCCCAGAAAGGGGAGATGGTAGTATAAGGATGAAGTGACACTGGTGACAGTAGGGCAACAAAATAGCAGAAGCTATAAATGAGGGAAACGGTTAGACCATGGCAACAGACACTGGGCGTATCCTCAAATTGTTTTCATCACTGCCTGGATTTAACAGCAGTAAATTCTTTACACGATCAATAAAAAATTCTTATCCTTTTGCTGTTATACAGGAAGATCTGTACAGGAGACTATTTCCTATATTCTGCTACTTTGCTAAATAGCGTGAAGACTTTGCTGGGAACTAGCATGAGTCCTGCTTCAGTCAAACCTTGTTTATTTAAGGAAGACATAGTCCAGGATAAAGAAATCGGTAACAGCTATCAACATTGTGACCCCGCCAAATGAAATCAGTGTGGTGTCTTAGCTTAGTGGGAATATTGCTGTTGGCTTGGAGGGGGCAGGACACACACACACAGAGGCATAAGCTGTTCAAAAGATTTTATTCTCAAATTGCTACTTTCTTGCGGATTTTCAGCTGATACCAACTGGGGTCACAACTAGAGTGAAGTTAAATATCTTGGTTATGGAAACTGAATCTCTTATCCTTTGATTCTCAGGCTGTGCCTGTTTGTGGACTTAATTTAAGGTCTGCTTAAAAGTTTTGCTAATGTGACATCTCTCAAAGTACAGAAGTTTGAACTGTTTCTTCTTCCATTTGTTTTTCTTTCAGAATGGTTTCATCCACTGTCACTTATTTAGGAACAAAATATTTACCTATACAGCTGTGGTTACACATTTTTAGAGATCCAAAATAATCATTTGTGAGCACCAGAGAGAAGAAAAAATAGGCAAAACTTTGTGTTACTTAAGAAAATAATTTAACCTTTAACTTTGTGCTCTCATGAAAGCTATAGATTGCAAAAGCTCTACTAGATTCAAGTAGTATTGGCAGTTTAAATGCTCAAATTCCCTTTAGCTACCAGGTCATCCATACTAGACATCAAAGTTCAGGTTTGATATCATGTACACAGGTTACCTGTACTAGTGAAAACCTGCAAATTGCATTATGTATCCTACTTTACAGGAAAGTAACTTTACTTCATTCATCAGTGACACTTCTTTTCAGGAAAAATGATAGCCATTGGTTTCGACCACTACTTGCATAGCTGCACATTCACATCACCTCAGGAACAGCTGCATTTTAAATTCTCGCTCCCTCTGAGCTGTACCCACTTAAACATTTGTGCATTTTGGCTTAGAGCCAGAGCTCTGAATGACCCACATTTAAAAATAATAATAAAAAAAAAAAAAATAACACCCACATCAGGTATAAAAAGCACAAATTGGTTTTAAAATGGCTCTTCTGCCAAAGTAGTACTAACACAAGAATTCTGCCCAAATTTCTAGCATGCTGCTGTCCTGATGCACTCTCCGGACAGCTGTGATCACAGGAGGGGGGTTCTGCAAACATTTCACATAGCCATAGGAAGTAGAAATGGAGCCAGGAGGTTCTGGAAGTATTAGCTTGTATTTTTGGGGGGATGGTGTGGGGGGGTGTGTGTGTGGAACATGACTTCTTTTCCCTCCTTTCTTTCACACAAGCAGAAAAATTGTGTTAACAGTAGGAAACTGGGAATGCTTACCAAGAATTTTAAAGGACAATATGTGACGGATGTATTGGATGCCTGAAATTCTTCCCACCAGGCCAAGGTGGCATTTTTTATTCTTAGAGGGATAAAGTGAGAAGTCAGAGGAGTTACCTGTGTGTGAAGAGGAAATCAACAAAAGATGGGAGACTCAGCAGTCATGCTTCAACACCTATGGCAGGAATTAATATTTAACTTTACTCCAGTGTTCCCATAGTGCTCCTGCAGTTAGAGAAAGTGCCACTGGGATGAGAAAAGCATTTAATCTTTAAAGAGAGTTTGACAATTTTTAATCTTTAATCCTCACCAGGACTCATTAGTTATTTGATCAACTAGAAAACTGAGTTGCACCAGAAAAAAAGCTGGAAAAGAACACATGTAATTATACGTTATTCAGTGTTTCTAAACCAGGAAGGCTTTACAAAGGAAAGCAAGCCTCTTAGGAAGTTTGAGGAGGGCAGGCTGTTTGTTTTAAACTGGCCACTGATCCACATTTTAACACCATAAATTTGTGATCAAAATGTTTTGGCCAGTGTCCCATGGAGGAGTTTTGTTCTACTCAGAGAAGTTGGCTTTAGTTTATAGTATTTTGAGGAAGTTCTCTTTGGAAGTGTTTTAGAGTATGTGTGAAGAGGGGAAGGGAAGGAGAAATAAACTTCTGAGACAGGCACTGAAAAAATCCATTGTTCTAGGTAAGCATCGTTATGAGTCAGCAGGACCCAAGAATTCAGACAGTCACTGCAGTCCCAGCTGTTACATTTCCCTTCTCCAACCCTGAGGACCTCAGTCCCGGAGGGGTGCGAAGTGTGCACAAGGCTGATTTATTGATGGAGCTATATTTGATGCAGTTATGTTGTTTTTCCCAGCTTCCAGCATACCTGGAACCTGCCCTGCGAACACTGGCATGGGAAGCTTCTACAGTCACGTTTTGTTGGACTTTCTTATAAAAAAGTGTTCCAGGAACAGTGTTCAAAACTCAATCCCTATGCATGCTTGTGGCTTCTACCCAGAAGTCAAGTAAGGGTAATAACTACACAAGCTGCATTATTCACTGCAGCACCAATTTCATCTCTAGGAACAGCTAAAGCTCTTTTCTTTATCTTCATATTAACATTAACCTCCTGAGTCTGGAGGGTTTGGGTATCTTTTTCTCTCTTTTTCTCTTGGGTTCCTCAGCAGATAGTTTTCAGATGGATGTGATTTCATGAAACAAATAATAATGAAATAAAGAAAGTTCTTCCTGGGATGAGAGCAAAATTTAGGGAGAAGTACACCTGTAGGGGAAATTCCAGCTATATTAAAGAACGTTTCCAGGGGTACAGTGTCTCTTTCTTCCCTAAAATTACTTCAATAACATAATGTAGAATTACAGTTTAAGACAATAATAAAAGTGAACTGAGAGTTCATGAAAGCTTCAGGATCTATAATTAAGGACAGTGGCCTCACATTTCTCCGTTAAAAAGGTATGGAACAGTGAAAGTTAAGAAAATTCACTGGTATGTGGTTTCTGGACTGTTTCTGGACTACCAGATAAAAACAGGCAAAATCACTGTTCTTCGTACCTGTAGGAGCCCTTCTTATTATGATTTGCATCCCATACCAAGTTCAGCTGCAGCTGAGCCTTGGCCTTCCTGACCCCATCCCTACATAGCTGGGCAGCATCCCTGTACTCTTCCCAGGAGCGTCCCTGCTTCCATTGCCTGTGCGTTTCTTTCTTGCCCTTTAGTTTGACCACCACATCTCAACTCTGCCATGCAGGTCTTTTGCCTTCCTTTCCTGATTTCTTACACCTGGAGAACGAGGGCTCTCATGCTCCATGGAAAGCATCCTTAAAGATCTGCCAGCTCTATTCCATTCCCTTGTCCCTGAGGAGAGTTTCCCAGGGGGTCCTATTGACTAACTCCTTGAACAGCTGGAAGTTTGCTTTCCTACTTAAATTTTAATAAAGTATATAAAGAATAAAGAAATCTCACCTTTCGCATGTGAGCAACTGTGTTGACTTTAATAAAACTTAAGGATTATTTAAAAGGAGCAGGTATTAGTGCTAAAATTCAAAAGATGGTGTGTTTTCTCTTACTGTCATGAAAACAGTAACCTTCAGAAAACCATTGTGTAAATTTTAAACCAGGTATTTTATTCATTTTAATAAATCTAGGTGGTCCTGAAATGATGAAATTTGATTCTGTTTTGTTCCTTGAAAGAGGGTTGGTATCTGGAAAGACAGTTTTGAAATATGCTTTAAGTGATGTAAAGCATACAGTGCTCCTCTCATGCATGTTCTTTTTTTCTGCAGGTTCCTTAACATTTATTAATTGTGTTAAAATGTAGCGGGGAGCCCTTGTACACCATGTTTTCACATATGCAAAAGTTATGGCTCTTATCTTGGTGATATCTGTTGGCCTTTACAAAATTGGTAAAGGTAAGAATAATTTTCATTCACTACTTTTGAAAATGTACCAGATATGAGTTTCATAATCTGTGCAGGAAGATCAGACTACGTAAGGCTGACATATGAAGCATTGTTTATTCTGGAAAAAACTGTCATAGGAAGATCAGAGGAATTTCATGGTTTGTTACGTAATGGGGCTTAGTTATTCTTCTACCCTTAGTGTGACAAACCAACACATGCCAAGTTCTGTGTTGCTCAGGCTGAATAGCAAATAGCCACTGGAGTAACTAGTGCTAACTAGTTTAGAGCCAGCCTTAGTGTCTCCCACTCGTGCTTGTTAAAGACTAGTGTTGCTACTTGTCCTGTGACAGGACAGCACAGCAGGAATTGCCGGACGTGTCCTTCACATCGTTCCTCACCCTGCCCGCGGCAGCAATGCCACAGCAGGGTCCGCGGGGAGAGGGCCAGGGAGGGAGCGCTCGTCCTTTCCTCCACTGGCGACAGGGCGTGCTTGTTCCTAGAAGCAAGGGAAGTCCTGTGAATCACTGTGGTATTGTAAGACATCACAGGACAGATGAGCCACTCAGCAGTAACTGGATGAACGGAATATGCTGAAAAGCTGGAGGCTAGTTAATTCCAGTGCTACAGCTGATCTTTGCATATGGCCATAAATTTGATTTTATTACTTTGGGCCTCCGGTACAATGAAGTCTCTTCCAACTCTAGCTCTGCTGCTTAGTTACTAAGGTTTCTTCATTTTTCTTTCCCATTAAAATCCTAAATAGCCGTGGTATCTTTGGTCAGTTGAGATAAAGATGGTTTCCCCTCTTCAGTTTAGAGATCGTCTTTTTCTGCTGCTGAAATCAGTTTAGAAAATCTAATGAGTGTGCTTGCTTTTCCATGTCTGCTGGCCACCTCCTTTCCTTGGCTGCAGTTGTATCAACTCTTACACTGTAAACTGCCCCAGCCTTTAAGAGAACTGTCATCACTGGTTTGTTCAAGTCTAAAGAGACCTGAACAAACGAACTCGGTCCTAGGGGTGGGAACGTGAAGATGCAGAGCAAAAGCATTGCTTAAGGGCCTCAGTTACACGAAGGAATAGTTCCTTTCATATAGCTGCTGCAGTTTTAGAAAAGTGTGAGTCTGTGATGTCACCCCTATAGTAGCTTTGCCCTGTCCCCATGGTCACAGATTTACCCGTGCTTTCAAACCGCCTCCTTCACAGCTCCCAGCCTGCTCCCTGCCATGCAGCTGCCATTGTGCAGTTTGGCCCAGGGGCCATTCCCTCTGCCCTTGCATCCATATAGCCCACGTGGGTTCCTCGGCGTTGCTTCATGGGGTCAGGCAAGGTAAAGGCAGAGAGGAAACATCATTGTGAGGAACACAAAGGGCTGAGGGCTTTTAGGGGTAGTAAAGATCTGTCTCTGCTTTGTTTAAGCAGAACAGAGCACTTAAATACAAAAAGGGCTGGGAGGAGGAATGATGTAGATTTCTGGAGGAAGCTGTGATTGAGTCAATGCACTCTTTTAAACCCAGCAGCTGTTTTAATGAAAAGTTACAATGTTTTAGCCCTGCTGTATTCCTTCTGATGTGCTCAGATATGCCTCTTGTTTTAAAACACTGTGAACGTATCTGATTATGAATATGAGATACCTTTAATTAAAAAAAAACAACAACTTTTCCTGTTCCTTTTCGATTTTTCTTTTTCTTCCTTCCAACCATTTTTATCTCCAAGGTGTGCGTACATCTCATAGCTTCACCATCCTTGGTTCGAACAGTCTCCTGGTAGTTACTGCTCTTCAAAGACTGATTTGCTTTTGTGGTATCTATAAACTCCTTGGTTTAACCACAGAGTAAAGTTGTTTCATTTTACAACAAAGATGTTACTTTCTCCCCTAATGGAGGTTTCGGCATATTTCTGTCTTCCTTAATACTTAATCCACTTCCATTTATATTAAACAGTCATTTTCTTCTGCAAACTCACTAAGGCTTTTCTTCCCCTTTCCAGAATCACAGGAAAGGCTCACACAGTTTCACTAACATTTCGTTTATACTGCAGCATTCTGCAGGCTGTCATTTCAACTGATTGAGCTAAACTACAAAAGAATTTTGAAAGGAAAGATTTTTTCATGTCTCCTTTCTTAATTTTGTGTAATGCCTTGGTGGGGCAGAGCATCCCACTGAGAACCATGCCTCCAGGAGTTGCCCCTCCAGTGGCTACTAATTCATCTGGTGAAAATGAAAGCACAGATGCAAGGAAGAAATATGAGACAGATTCAGGAACTGAAATTGGGTTTTCTGAGTGCCTCTGCCTGGCTGCCAGGGCATAGCATGACCTCAGTATGGCTCCCTCCTTCCGTAGGCTAGACAGCGATGCCAGGAGACAAGAATGCTGTGAATTCTGGTAGAACTGCAGATCACATCCAAGTAACAAAACACAGGTAAACATCTTCTGCTGTCTCCCTATACAAGTGTAGCTGTCTGAACGTCTGACTGAAACTTTCCTATTTGTCAAGTGAAAATATAAGCTATGCACTTTTAGAAATAGTAACGAAGCCTGAATTAAGCGGATTTTTACTTCCTTTTGGTTATCTGAGACTTCTATGTAATGTCCATTTATGTCATAATTCTTAAAACATAACAGGCAATTGATATCTGCTGTTTCTACAGGACAAACAGAAAACCTGGGAGCTCCATTCAAGGGCTCTGCAACTAACCCAAAGATGATCACGCTGGCTCTCTACTCTGCCGCCTTCTCCCATGCGGGACGGGACATGCTCAACTATGTCACTGAGCAGATGCAGGATCCCGAGAGGTAAAAGTGTGCTTTTCCTTTAAATTGCTGAAGTGTCCTGGTAAGACAGGTGATGTCAGACAAGCCACTCTTATTTGTTTCTGATTGGAAATTAGTCCAACTGTTTTCTCTGCAAAAACCTTCTTTTTTTCAAAAGAAGGAACAAGTATGACAGCTCTTTCTGATTATTGTCCTCACTCACCTGTTGTATCATACTGATAATTCACTTGCCTGCATGTATGTAACACCTTAGACTTTAAACCAGAATTTTTAAAACAGGAGAACAGATCCCTGCTGAAAGGAGGGAAAAGCGTGGGTCCATCTAAAATTCCTCTAAAATTCCCCACTTCTTTTCAGTTAGACAGAACAATTATTTTATTTTTCCAGGACTGGTTTTGCCACCTGTGAAGTAAGACTGTGTCAGGTTTATGGCTGTTTTATCCTGTGATCTTCAGCATTACTGTTTATGGGCAGAATGTTTAATTTTGCTGAAGACGAAAGGTTGAGTGAAACATTAAAAAATCCATAGTAGCACTAAAATATCATCTCTTCCCCTCTGTAGGAATGTCCTGTGGGAGCTCTGTGCCTCACCTACTCAGCCTGATATAGTCCACCCTGTATTGGGACATACATAGGTTATGGTTAGGAAAAAATGCTATGATCAAGAAAACACCTGTGTGCATTTAAGTCTCATTGTTTAAGCGCTGTCTTAAATTTCTTCATATGAAAGACAGAATATAAAATTACAGATATAAATGTACGAAATTTTCTCTAAAACTTGTGACAGACCCGCAAGCAGCCAACTAAGCTGCTTATGGAACTTTTCCACATGTGGCTGCAAATTATTTCGTAACCCCACAATTATAAAATGATGGATTACAAAAAGTGATGGAGGTATCCATTCACAATGTTTGACTCTGGGAACAATCTTCTGTTTAAATATTCCTTGATTAAAAAACATGACATAATTTTGCCATTTTCCTTTGCAGGAATATTGCAATTTCAATGTCTGTTGTGACTATTATTTACTTGTTGACTAATATAGCATACCGTGTAGTGTGGACTTGTCAAGTCTCCTCACAACTGATGCACTGGCTCTGGTAAGTTGAATAAAATAATTAAAACAAAAGTCACTTATGGATGATACTGCAGAAAAATCGCTGGTAGCATACTTTTTGGTGAAACAGTTGAAATATCTTGATGCTGAAAGTTGTCGCTTTCTTTTAAACTTTGTTTTCATGTAAGAGTACCAGTATATTAGAAGGCATATAAAGAACTGTTGTGGTTTAACCCTAGCTGGTAATTAAGTACCACACAGCTGCTCGCTTACTCCCCCCTCATCCAAACGGATGGGGAGGAGAGTGGGAAAGGAATGTAAAACTGGAGGGTTGAGATAAGAATAATTTAATAATTGAAATAGAAGAAAAATGAAAGAACAGTAGTAATGACAATGATGATAATAACAGTTATAATGAAAAGGAGGAGGGAAAGAATAAAATCCAGAGGGAAAGGAAGAAAGGAACACGAGGTGCACAACGCAACTGCTCACCGCCCACTGACCCATGCCCAGCAGGTCCCCAGGCAACCCTCTGCCCGCCCCGGCCAGCCCCTCAGGTATATATACCAGGCATGATGTCCCATGGTATGGAATTCCTCTTTGGCTAGTTTGCGTCGGCTGACCTGGCTGTGTCCCCTCCCAGTTCCTTCTGCCCCTCCAGCCTTTTCACTAACAAGGCCTGAGGAACAGAAAAGTGTCACACCAAAGCCAAAACACAGCACCCCACTAGCTCCTAAGAAGATAATTAACTCCATCCCAGCTGAAACCAGGACAAGAATATATCAATAAATCTGTTCTTGTAAAATCCTCTTATATGCTCTGTAAATCCTGCTCCTAACAGTACTTCATTGTAGAAGATGCTTTTGCCAGGGCCAGGCAGAGATTGAGCTATGGAAAGTCCTGGTGGTTTAACAGCCAGGGGTTTGTTTGCTATCATTCTAATATAGAGTGTGTGATGTTTAATGCTGCAGGATCACAGCAATATTTTCAACACAAAAATGTGCAGTGAAAAGCTTTTTAAAACCTGATCAATATTTTATACAAAAGTACAGTTATAACTCGTGGACTACTATAGTCAGTATTTGTCAGAGTACGTTGAAGTCAACACATCTTCTCTCATTGACTTGACCTAGGCTTAGACATTTTTTAAATCTTTTTTTAGTGTATCTACCATTTTTGTTTTGATACTGATCAGTTTTTCCAAATTCTGATTTCCCAGATCATTATCAGGTGTCATAAGGAAGCATGGGCTGTGACACTATATTTGGGCTGTTGTGTTTTCATGAGAGTTTCTCAGGATTGTCCATATGCTTAATGTAACGGGCCTTGCTATTATTTTCATTTTTGTTACAGGTGTTTGGCAGTGAAACCCTTAGTTGTGCTAACTGGATAATTCCTATAGCAGTGGCCATGTATTGCTGTAGTGGCTTAAACTCATCAATGATTACAGCAGCAAGGTATGAAATATAAGATGTATTTTAAATAATTGAAGAGATCATTTATGATTAATCTGCATTGTAAAAGTGACGCAGCAAATTTTTGCCATGTCCAGTTGTTCATTTACAGTGGAAGTACTGTTATGATCTGACGTTTCTTCTCATGAGCACCACCAATTGATAAACTAAAGCCACTTGAGAAGGGAGGAGCGTGTACAACAGAGTAATAAAATCATTAATGCTGCCTTTGTCAGAAACCTACAAAATATTCCTTGGCTCACTCTCTGGTTGAGGTTTTTTATTCTTTTTTTTTTTTTTAGGCCTTTTTATGTTGGAGCTAGGGAAGGACACCTTCCTGACAGTCTGAGCTTGGTTCGTATAAAGTGCCACACACCAGCCCCTGCTCTCGCCTTCGGTGTAAGTGACAGCCTGGCCCCGTGCCTGGCCGGGGCAGCCGAGGATCTGTACCTGGGCAGTCTAACACCCCACCTCTGCCTGGTGTTTCTCCTGGGCTTCTCCTGCACTGCAGAAATCTTCCTCAAATGCCCACAACTTAAAAAACTCATTCAGGGTGGTGGTGGTGTTTGCCTCACGAGGGGTTTTTTTTCAGTGGAAAGAGAACAGCTTAGTTCACACTCGTGCTCTCTCAATAAGATTAGTGAGGAATAAATGCAATAGTATTACTTAGAAAACAGAGAATGGCTACACGTGTAACAATAGAGACAGGAGTTATTTAAGTCTTTATGTGAATTTTCAGAGTGTCACTGGAGAAGCACATGGCAGGAACATGTCTCAAACCCTGCTGTAGGCTGATGTTGCGGGACTCTTCTTAGGAGTGAAAAAGCAACCAAAATTAAATTTTCACCATTGGATGCCTATAGCCATATTGATTTCTTCCTGCTGTCACTATACAAATGAATCTTGTGACACAAACCTGAAGAACCATGACGTATACAATTGGTGCAAATTATTTTAATAAATAATCCTTAAATCTAACAGATTATAAAATAAGGGGGAGGATATGCACAAAAAAAGAAGGTGAAATCATTCAGAAGCATTTGACTGCTGTTTATTTTATTTGGTCTCTTCTGTTGCCCTGTGTTACACATGGTTTATGAATAGATTATCATACCGGTCCTGTTTGACATCAGGTAATTTACTAAAAGATCTAATCTCAGTACGAACACCTTTCTCAGAGGGATTCTGTTTGCACCAGTAAGATGAGCTATACTGCCTTAATACACCACCATTCACATTTTTCACAGTGGAATTTTTTTCTGCTCCTCTGTTAAAAGAGACATTAAATTCCTGGTGTTTTAGGTCTTTCCATGCAGGCAGTATAGCATACTTGCATAATAGCCAATTTACTCTAATAGTCTCAAAGATGAGTGGGCTGTGAGAGCCTCCAACGGTGAAACTAAATTAAAAGTTTGCTTTGAAACTGAAGCCAACCAGAACAGCAGAGTAAGCAGCTGCCTGAGAAAGCTTCTTGGCAACTTCTCCATAGTGCAGCAGAGTCTGGGGCTCCTCATCTGGCCACTTTAGGCGGGTTTTCTGCTGGTGCTGAAACAACAAGTCTGACAGCTCTTCAGCCAAATGTGCTGGTCTCATTGCTGTTTAAGGAAGAGATACCAGCATGTTTCACGTAGAATATTTGCAGATTTCTCAGAGTTTTAAGTACATCCTTCTTGCAAGGACTTAATCTCCTAAATCCAGACAAATATATTGGAAACAGGCCATATTATAACTTTACTACCTCTTTATTTTTGCGTTAAGAAGCCTTTGTTTTTATTATCGCTAGGGCTTAATAACTTTTCTTTATCTCCTTGTGGAAAATGTTTTCTTCCTCATTCATTACTACTGCTTCAACTACTGGAGCTGTGTGGGTCTGTCTGTTGCAGGACTAATGTATTTGAGATATATGCAGCCACATAGACCACAGCCTCTTAAAGTAAGTAAACGAGAGGAAACAAGCCCTAAAAGCCATCGTATGTATGTGTTTATGTGATACTTAATACCACAACCATAACATTGCCAGTCATGTTATAGACTATTTATCAGCCACAGATATCCTTTCAACATACAAGATAAGAATCGAAGGAGCAAACCCATTTGAGTTTCCACAAGACTATTCTGGTACTGTTGCTGTGACGTTGAAATTCTATTTACCATTTCTTTTTCCTTTCATTCAACCTTATAACTATTTTTATTTCAAAATAGATGAGGAATAAATAAATGTCTGGGTTTCTTATTTCATCCTGGAACAACCCCCTTTTGTATTGTTCACAGCAGACCTCAGCAGAGCTAGTGACGGGGGCTCCAGAGAGCTTCGCACTGCTCAAACTTACATGACTTAACAAATTCAGCAAAATTCCTCCAAAACCCATAAATGCCCAAAATTTTGCTCATGCAAAGGTTCAAAAGCTTGAATAATCAAATATATTTTGATTGTTCCCTCCCACTGCATAGTGGTCATAGACAATAAAATGCAAGTTTATTGACTGACTGTAGAAGAACATCTGGCTATCAGTTAGGACACTGCACAAAAAAAAAAGCATGGCTAAAACTTTTTTCTAGTTTTAGTCCAGTGATTGTCCAAGAAGCAGGGGTGGAAACACACAGCTTCGCCCAGGCACACAGAACCACATGCTGGCTCCCGTTTCGCTGCACTCTGTTGGTTCTGTGACCTGCATTTTCATTCTGCAGTGCTGCAGTAAAAATTACGAGAAATCCAAATAAACACTCAATCTAAATATTTAAATATTTCTTCCTTGTGACTCTCTCTTCCTAACCTTCTGCACAATTTTTAGCCACACATTTTTTTTTTTCCATTTAAGTGTAACATCCTGATTACAAAAACCACATGGTTCAAACAAAGGCATAAAATATGCTAAGCACCTATTGCTAGCAAACTTTGCAGTCTCCTAGAGCAGACCAAATCTTCCTGAAGCATGTTCACACTTCATTTCCAAACATTCCCCCCAAATATTTGGAAGATAAAGATTAAATCTTGCCTTATTGGCAGTTTTGCTACTGACTCTATTAAAGCCAGGATTACAATCAGATTATAGATAATGACTGTTTAATCCCTATCAGCATTTGCCAGTTTAGTCAACGTCACAGCTCTGCATGTGCTTTTTCCTTCTCTGAAATGTAGCAGTTGGTTTTCATCAATTTACAGTTTTAATCCTTATAAGAAAAAAGAAATGTTTATACCTGTACCTCTCAGTATTCAAATGTCAGCTCCTGGACTTCTGAAAAAGCTCATTACCATAGCCGGTGACGAATATTTTAGTGAAAAATAAACCCATAAAGGAGTTGTTACAAATTTCCTTATTTGTGGTATATTTGTTAAGTATCCAGGCAAAATGGTTGTAAACCAGTCCGTTAGTTCTGTAGCATCAACATGGTAATTGAAAATCTAGTTGAGTTAGTTCCCAATCAAAATAGCTATTAAAAATCTGCAATTTAAGTTAGAGGGAAAACTACCCATTACTGCTTAGTTTTAAAGCACTGCTTTTGAAGATTGATCTCTTATTAATTGGAAAGGAGTTGAGCTTGTGCAGGCCTGAAAACAACAAAATGATGAGATACTCAGGTGTGTGCCAAATCAGAGTCTCCCAGCAGCATACACAGAAGCTAGCAAATTGTACTGACTGTAGGAAGTCAAAAGGTTCAGTACATAGCAGTCATGCAGTCAATAGCTGTATTTTTATTATCGACATGTCTAACTTTAATCTGCAAAACATCTGTACAATATTTACTGCATCTTTTAATAAATGTAGGAATACTTTTTGTCTCCACAGGTTAACCTCTTCTTCCCTATATACTGTTTATGTTCCCTTTTCCTAGTGATAGTTCCTCTCTACAGCAACACAATCAATTCCCTTGTTATCGTTGGTATTACCCTTTCAGGCATCCCTGCACATTATTTGGGAGTCTGTCTTTCAGTTGAAAAATTACCTAAACATCTACAGCGGCCCTCTGGTAAGCAATGTCATCTTGTCCTAGTCAGTCTCCTAAATCCTTGAATGCTTGGTCAGAAGAAAGGAAGAAAAATTTTTCCTAGAATTCTTTTTCTTTATGGAGTCTTGCTATGCTTTTGTAAATGGCATATCTGAGATCATCTGCTTCACCACATGGTCCTGAAAACAAAACCACACATACCTGTACAAAACAGTCCAGTATGTGGATATGATGCTAGTTTGGTGTTATCCCACATTCATTACCCTTCTGCAGAAAAGTTATTTTCAACAAATTATGCCACTGTAACTGAAGTGCTTTCACTTTCCAGCAGAACAACCTGTTGTGGAGCACTGTAAGGGACTGAGTTGTGTTCCAGCTAGCATATATTCAGGGAAAACATGTTTTCATAGTGTCCATTGCCTGCCTAGTAGTATCAAAGGTGTGACCCCATGAATCACACTGATTTTTTTCTACAGTGGAAATTATTTAAGGAATTCACAAGGAGAAATTAAACCCTGCTGTCTACAAAATCCCTTGAGCCCCTGCCCAACCCTTTGGCCTCGACAGTTCCTGCTGGCAAGGTAACCTTCAGGTCTCCTGAGCACGCAGAGAGCCTCCAGCACTGGCTGCCTGGTCCTCATGTCACACAGGTGGCTGTTGCACGATACCCAGCGCAGGCATGTGTGGACAAGTGCACAGACTGGACAAGTGCCCCTGTCAGTGGGTGCCATGAAAGAAAAGAGAAGAACGGGGATAGTTCTCTTGAAGTTTTTCAGTGTGGCACATGGGAATGTGCAATTAGCCCTAATTCTTAGTCTCCCAAAATGAAAGACACAATAACTGCCATTAAAAAAAAGCCATCAGCCTTGCAACCTGGACCATAAAAACAGTCACTCCAGCTCTAATATGGTTTGTTGATATGTAGCGCCATTTGTTATCCTTGTCGGCAAGTTGTAATTCCTTTCTGTAATTGTATTTCAATATAACATACATTGTTTCTAATTTGCGTTTCATCATTCCTATTCAATTAGCCCCAATAAAGGTAATTTAATCTTATACAAGTCCCTGTAGTTTCTAGCATTATTGTCTTTTTATTGATGTCTTCCCAGAAAAAGAGAAATGGAATAGGCAATCATTGCTACTTAAACCTTTCTTTATTCCCTCCCCACATTTTAAAGAAGTCATTTACAGGACTGTAATTTTGTGCATCTCCAATACAGTGTTTGCTGATAGGGCTCCTGTGAAACCTACTATTTGCATTTCAATGCCATCTGCTGTGGCAGTTTCCTTTCAGCGGGATTTTCTTTTGACGCAAAGTATAAACAATAAAAACACACTACATTAAGTTAAAGACGAAGATATTAGAGATGCATGTTTTGCTTTTGGGAAGCCACTGCTTTTGAGCACTAAAATCCTTTAAGTACCACAATCACAAAACACAAAGAGGAAAGAAGACCTATGGCATACTTTAGTTTGCCCAGCTCAGAACATCCCCATGTCCTCTTCACACACACAACACATGCCTCTGTTACAGTATAGCACCCTCTGATCCTGCTCTACCGTTGTGTGGAAATACTGCATTTTGGCCCCATCTCTTGCCAAGCAGTGGTTAACAACAGAGGCACAGTCCCAGACTGTATCAGGGCACAAAAAAAGTACAAACCCTACAAGTCAGTATCAAACCAAACATGACAGGCTTTGCCTCCACAGAGCTCAAAGTCATGCTTGGTGCTGAGCTACATGTCCCACCAAGACAGCACTATACCATCATCCAAAGTTTTCCTTGCAGAACCAAAGTTCCCAAGTGATTTGAAATACCTGAGGTGACACCTCAGGTGATACCAGCTGGCAGGTGCTATGGGGAGTGTAATAAGGGCTGCAGGCTAAGGCCATTTGCATCAAGAATTTGGAGCTGAGAAACTTCTTTCTTTGTTTGTTTTGTTTTGTTTTGTTTTCCCAAAATCTCTTTTTGCATGAATCTGTTCACTTTCTGGGTATGATGCACAAGCCTTCATTTTCTTTCTTTCTGGACAGTAGGAAAGTAGTAGTCAGGTGCAAGGTTATGAATGTGATTAATGTTATTAAAATTCTCTATGGACATAGGAATCCCAGAAATTTTAATGTCTGATGTTTTTTCATCTCTTACAAATTATACATGTAAGTCTATTGTCAAATATCTAAAGCAACTCATAGACGCTGAAGTGTTTTAAATAAACATCTGATCCATAGCAAATACTGTAGTTGTGTGGTTTTAAAGCATTAAAGTGGTACTATGAATGAAATTTGCCTGCCTTACATCTTGCAAGCTGGTTTGTCAGGAGAGCAATAAATGTCTAACTCTTACTTGTGTTCTCTGTAGCACAACAGAAGAAGTATTTGTGGAAGGAAAAATTTCTAGTTACTCCAGATGGGACACTTTCTCACTACAGTTATGAGAAATTCTTTACCCAAACTCTTTCTTCTTGTAAGAATAAACACTTTTTTTTTTTTACATTATTCACAGATGCTCAATTATGCAGTCAAACAATAAACAGTTTTACTTTTTCAGAGACAGTCTTGGCATGCAGGCAAAGTATCTCATCATTACATAAAATATCAGGAGGCAGCTGTTCGACATCTAGTTTGTCAGCTGGCATCTCTGTGGTAGAAGGGACTGGGGTATGGATAACACTGGAACCCACTGGAAGCTGTAGGCCGTGGAAAAGTGCAGGCTGTGCTGCGATGCATAATGGGAGCCTGGCAGGCTCAAGGGCAAGAGACCCTGGAGAACAGCCCACATGCAGAGCTGGGAAGGGTCTTTCAGGGGCAAAAGCTGGGGCAATACAGTACTTGGGAATAGTACTAGCTCTTCTTTAGGAATCAGGAAAATACAGGATTCTTGCTTTATATGAAGAATCATAGTTCTTTGAATAAAAACAGAAGAGAATTGGTATGGTATTCCATTTCTGTGTCAGCAAAGGAAAAGAGAAGTTGGTGTTGACAGAGGAAAGACTATCAGCTATAGAAAGTCTGCAGATGCCAGGGCTTTGCACCAGCCTGAAGAACCCTAAGGGCTGTTTTGTGCTCCCTGGCTACAGAGGTGAGAAAATGCCTTCACACATTAGGTAGGAAGAGGATAATGAAGTGTGAAACAACCTGAGAGATGCAGGACCTGACACTAGGCCAGGTCACAGTTCTGTTACAGGACAAAGTGCCTTTGGCACGTGTATGACTTGAAACTGAAGACAATTCCTAAATATCTTTTCCTGAAATTTACTTTTATTGTGTAACAGGGACTTCAGAAGTAATATTGCACAATCTTTCAAGCTGCAGTACTGGATCTTTCAAGTCCCTGTTCTCTAGCTGATAAGCAATCAGGTTTTGCAAATCTTCCCATTTTTTTTTCTGCAGGATTGTTTTTTGACTTATGTGGAGCCGCAGCCAAGCAACTCTGTGAAGTGCAAGTGGCTCAACAGCTCTAAAATTATAAAAAAAAAAAAAAAAAAAAAAAAGGCAGGCAAATGAGGAAAATAAACTGCAGATCTAAACAAGATGCCACAGAGTAAGGGGAGAATAACTTCTCTGTCTTGTACATCAAAGGCCTGGATTATAACCACAAGAAATTAGAAGCACTTGTTTAGGAATACACATTGAATGCAATTGATGTCACTGAAAAACATGAAAGACAAACTGGCTACTAAAATGTCTGGTTATTAGCTACCTAGAAAGGTCAGTATTAGTGTCAAAGGAAGGGAGTGGAATTTGGTTTACATGACCAAGGTTTTGAAACAGGAGAGGTCAACATTAAAGCACATGACTGTGAGTCAATCCTCTTCTAACAGGAAGAATAAATGAGAATGAACTGGTTTATGCTACAATTTGATAAAAGATGAGGTAGAAATTAGTAGGTATTTAAAAAGCTGGTCACCCAAAATCTGGTGTCTGTCAAGTGATGGAACTGAATACACTTCAGCATACAAACAGAAGAAAGATTAATTCAGCAATATATTTACATAGTACAGAAATGTTCATTTCACAGAGCCAAAACCAACTGAGCCACACCTGCTGGACGGAGGGCAAAGAGAGTTTAAACTAGGAAAAAAACCAACTGCTTGGGGCTGTTTAAGAGCGTTCTACCTACATGCAGAAACCAGGAAAAAAGGAACATGCAGTGGTTTAAAACTGTAATAAATCCTTCCTCTTTAGAGAGGAAGTCAAGCGAGTCATTTAGAAATAGAAGAAAGGCAAATTTGATGGTAATGACCATAAGTTCAAGGACAAGATGCTGAACAAGACATCTGACGCACTTAGATGTGCTTCTACAACAGCACAAAAGAAGAAATTTCAGAACGTGGTTACAATGACACAGTATGTGCTCAGATCAAAATACGCTCGTTACAATGATACTGCCTTATTTCTGCCTAGCCGTTGTTCTTGCCCATTCCACGCCATCACATAAGGAAACCTGCAAATTTAATTCACCTTTCTCTTGCTAATTTAGGTCCTGCCTGTCCCAGCGTGTGTGTGGTCATGGAAGCAGAATTTAAAATTTCCAGTGAGGTTACATTTGACTCCACAAGAGGGAGAACTCCTCTGCTTGATGCTCTCGGGAAAGAAAGCGAGCCCGTGGTTCCGAGACCTTCTGGGAGCAGCAGGCTCAGAGCCATGGGACTGTCCCCGCCCTCCTGAGGACAGGCTGCGCTCCAGGGAAGAGTGTCAGCTACATATTCTGAATAATGCTGTACAACAGCCTGCTGCAGATTCAAATGAAGATGAGGTTAAAGTTCAGACATTCCTCTTTCCTTGTAGGATTGCCTTAGTGTCTGCAGCAGAAGACAATTTTTTCTCATCCTGGCAGTTTCCTATATATAACAGCATATATAAATACCTAATTCAAAAGAATGACGAACAACCTTTTCAAAACTCCTAAATTAATCGTAAATAATAAACAAGCTAATAGATAATAAATCAGCTATTGTATAGAAATGAAAATAAATTGTTCTGAATGAATGTCTGAGCAGATCTCCATCCTCACACTTTTTTTTTCTCAGATGAAACTTGTGAAATCTCCAAGTCCCTCTGCTGTTTGGTAGCAAAGAGCTATTTACAAAGACACCCTTTGGAAAATACAGTGCTTAGGTCAAATCAGTTGCCTGTTGACATCTAGCCAACGTGATTTCAGTACATGGGCAGTTATGGCCTTTGTTCTATATATATATTTCTAATTCTTCCATATTACTCTGTTGAAGTCACTTCTGCCTTAACTGCCTTCTAGAGTAATCCCCTAGCTCTGCCTGCTTAGTGGAATACCAAGCCATCCTTGCCTTTCATCTCAGCTTATGAAATCTATCTGCTGCCTCTAATTGCCTCGATACATTAAGGTACTCTGACTGCAAGTGAATCATATGCACAGACCAGGCAAGATCTCTATAAGCAGTTGCCAGCAAAAGGTAGCAAGTGGAGGAGGGTATGGACGTTTCAAATTCCTTTCTTTGTGTTGCTTATTTTTCTCTCAGGCAGAGCACTTGTATTGGTTGTAGTGCTTGCTACAAATCCGGACAGTAAAGGGATGTATATTGGCCTACTGGGCTCCCTCCCTCCATGTATCTCAGCTATTCATTCTCCAAAATGTGTTAAGCACCAGCAGACTTGACAGCCTTCCCACTTCCCTTTCACGCCCTTTGTCAGCTGTGCAGTCTCTGAGCCCTGTTAGGTTGCCCCCGAGGCTTGGCTAACAGCATCGTGGCCCTCAGGTCATTCACAACAGCATCTGTCACCTCACAGGGCAGGAGCCGTGCCTCTGCCTCCCTCTGCAGGAGGCACATCCCGCAGCACTGCTTGGACTCCCTGCACCTGAGCCAGAAGTTACAGATGCTGAAGCAATTCCAGTTGACCCAAAATGTACCTCATCACCTTCTGCATGACCTTAGCTGCCATGAGCACATTGGCCCTGGCTTCAGATATTATATTGGCTCCTATTTAGCAACAGATACCAGTGAGCAGGATTTTTTCCTAATATTCACTGTAACTAATAGATCAAATCCTAGATAGACTAAATATTGAAATGAGATGTACAAGTCACTAAGGTGTTTCTGCTTTTCCGGGACAGTGTGTATTGCCAGACCAGTGTGTTTTGGTACAAGACAAGTGATTTAAGAACTCTGAGGCCTTTTGGAGAATAGATTTATTCTATATAGATATCTACATAATCTGATTCTTATTTCAGGTAAGAATTTGGCTGTACAACAAACTTTCAGAGACCATTGGACCACTGTCTGGGTCTGACCAGCCTTAGATGTTCCTGTAATCCTCCTTTTTTGGGGGTCTCAGAAGCAGAAAAGAATGAGAAGAGAGGAAATAAAAACTCTCTAGAATAAAAAGAATGGATATGTTTATTCTGTTCAGCAAACAGCAATTCTTTTCTTCCACAATAAAATGCTGAACCAAGAAATTCAACCAAGTACCTTGCACACTCAAGACATAGGTTTGTTTCTCCAAAAGACAGGACGCTAAAAGCCAGGTAAGACCAAACTGCCCAGGAGAAGTTCCGGCAATCACAAGGAGAAACATGACCATGATTTTATCCCCTCTCCTCTGACCGACTTGTCCTCCTACAGTCTATCAAGACAAACTAGGTAAACGTTTGGACTTTGAATGCAGAAAGCATTTAATTTTACAAACATCTTCACAAGCCATCTAGCTGCTGCCTGGAGACTAGTCATGTAGTAAATGACTGCCAAAACAGGTTTAAACTGTGGGAGCGTGGGGCAGAGAAAATGATCCAGGAAACAATTTCTTTTTGATTTAAGGCATTTCATGAGCCTACTACATGAAGTATCTGGTTTAGTGGGTAATTATGAGAAGCATACTACCATAGTATTGGATGCAAACTGCAAATAAACAGCATAAAAATTGCTAAAAATCATGCTGGCTTTACTGGAAGTATTCCAGCTTACTTCAGCCACACATACTTTCAAAGTAACACTATTTTAGGTTAGGGGTGAACAGTGTTAACTGATCCTCTCATATCACTATGGCAAGAGTTGGTCTGACCATTTCACAGTGGATGAAAAGTATTACAATAATGGAGATTTGTAATTAACATTACCTGAGGATTTACCCAGCTTTTTTTATTTTACAAACAAAATGAACATTTTTCCTAAGCCTTTCTGTGTTTATTAACTTACTTTCCAATAGACAGAAATAAAAGGAGAATAAAGAGCTCAGCATCTCTCTCAGAGAGACGGTGTTTTCTGATGTGTCTGACATCTCAGGGGAGTAGACTGAGTCTGTTCAGTTGTGCTGTGATTTTTTTATATGGTGGCCTTTTGATTCCCCCTGCTTTTTACCTAGTTCCCAAATCTCCCCTCATTTCCTAGTCATATGGACTGAGCAAGCTTCCCAGCAAGTCCATTAACACCAGTCAAGTTGCTGATCAGATCAAAATTCCTGAAAATTGCCACCCCTTTACCTCCTAAGTGATGTTACACAGAAATTAAAAGAGCATAGCTGGATCCGAAAGATAGGGGTTCATAAAACGTATATGAGCACAGCTACATACTGCAGTACTGAATGACTTTTGGTGGCCCCTCAACCAGCCCATGCTGAGCTCTCCAAGAAGTCACTAATAAACTTTCCTGTATGTCTCGGAAGCCCTGACAGGTCCATAGGAGGTGCTAGGTGCCTGTGCAAGGCAGTGAAAGGTTGCAGTAACTGAGCCAGCAGTAAACGTCCACCACATAAAACCATGCAAAGCCACACTTTAAAGGCTAAATACAGGAGCAAACCTGCCTAATTTCTACTTTTATGGATGGATATCCACTTCCAAACGCTGATCTGATTTTATATATGGTCTAGCTATGCCACTGAAAGCTGTGTCATACTCGGAAAAAAATCAAAACACAATCACTGTTTTCAGGGCAGAATGAGGCATGAAGCAGAAAGAGAAAAACAAGGAGGGTAATCAGAGTGCAGCTGTGGTCACCCTGCAGTTTCCAAACCTGGCTGATGAGCCACTTCTGGCCGTACCTTCTCAGCACTGCCCATCACCTTGTCATTAGAGTCCTTCCGAATGTTGTCACGGGAGTGCAGAGAACTGATGTGGAACCAGGGAAGAAATCAGCGATGGGTGTGTAAGGACAACATCAACATTTGTGCAACAGCCACACTAGCAGAAAACCCACAAAGATTTAAGAAAGCTATAAACCTGTTTTTTCCCTTTCTCCCTTCATATACCAACAATTAACTTCTTTTCAATTTCTTTCCCTGGCTTTTTTCCTCTACTTTTCCTTTCTTCACCATTTCAACCCCATAATTAGATTCACTTGAGAGTGGTTTTACTTTATAAAACAGTATTAAGGACAGCAATTTCTTTTCATTGCCTCCTTTTCCCCCTCCTTCCCCTCAAAATTCACTTTAATGACTTGTCCTAATTAAGATTGAACAAATTATTTATTATGTTCCCAGATTTTCTGTGGTGTGATCACTTAACCTGCAAAATATAATTGCAGGTTTGGTACCCATGCAGACTGATTATTATAATTGGTACCTGTTACCTTCCTTTTAGTTTTCATTATAGCTTTATACTCAAGGAAACTAAAATAGTTCCATTTTAGGAATAAACAGGATACATTGTCCTAAAGGAACCATGTTTGTCTTCCAAATGCATATTGTTTTCATATAAAGTCTTTAACTTTTAAAGAGTGACATCTGAATAAGCGTGGAAAAAAATTAGACCACAGTTGGAAACAAAACCATTGCTTCTGAGCATATTGGAAATGGACCAAAAATCAAACCAATATTTGTGGGGTCAAAACGACTTACTCTAACTGAAAATTTGACCAAAGACATTTTCAAGAGGCAGCTTTGCCTCACCGTTGCATTACTAAATCTAGTACTCTTCCCTGAAAAGATGAGTGATGGATGGTACGGGCCTCCTTGCAGTAACTTAACTTCCTTGCAGTGTTCCATATAAAGAAGAAAGCCGTTTGAGACCTGAGCTAAAGATTTTGTAGGAATGCCCCGCAATGCAGAAAAAACTCAAAAACAATCGATCTGAGTTTGTTCTAGGAAGGAAAGGATGAGCAAAAAATGAAAGAAGCCTCTGGAACAGTTAAAACAGGCTCCAAAAACCTGTAGGGTTGGTTTAGAAAAGTGTGCAAATCCTGGATATGTATGCAAGCTCTTCTTGCCCCTGCATGGCTGGCTGGCTGACAAACACCATTAAAAACTGTCACTTCTTTTTCAGAAAATTCATGCTTCTGTAAAAAGTTTCAGACATGAAATACAAATCTAGTAATCTTCACAGAACTTGGTTAAAGTTTTAATTGGCAAGCATTTAAGACTGTTTTTTCTTTCATTCACTCACTCTGAACTCAGATTAGAAGGGTAGAAGAAAAGTTACTGAATTAGAAAATTATTTTAAGCTGTAGTATTTTTTAATTACCAGCACAACACTGATGCTGGCTAAAAGTAGAACCACATTTTCATCTGCTATAAATGGCAGAAGTTAATACAAATTGAAACTGCTCTATTGCTGCTTAATAGTCTGTATAACCAAGACATTAGGAAGTAATTTACAACATTTTTTATTTTTGTCTTTGATTGCTTGTAGTATTTCTTGTGCATTTAACATTTCATTCCCAATAGCACCTAGAAAATGGGTAAAAGCTTTTAAAAGGTTATTGACTTGGTGTCTGTACCTGTCGTCCTTCACCTAAGTCAACTGTCAGTAGATGATTTGGTCTGATTTAATTCTAGACTTTTTCTTTATCAGACCTAGCCTGACAATTTGCTCTGCGTTCTTATTCCTGAGAGTATGTCTGTATTTTATGTTTCAGTCTGTATTCACTCTTATGAAATGCAGACTTGCCCGTGGAACAGGGGGAGTTGCAAAAACCTCCTGCAGCCCTCACCAACACACCGTTTCCAGCGGCAGGACTCTCTCGCTTAGTTCTGTGCAGGCTTGGATCACACAGGGCTTTTCCTGCATACTGCTGTTGTGCAAGGCAATCAATCCTACTGGTGAAGTAGCTCTTGGTAGCAGCATTAGCTCTGTCCTATGGTCATTTCATGTAGCCTATTCCCAGGCTAGTATAGCTTTCTCAGTGCAGTCACAACAGGGACATCCTGCACCTCACACAACAGAGTACAGCAAAGCAGTACTATTTTATCCCTTCCACATTTCCTTTTCTCTCCAGCTATTCTCCTCTGTTCCTAGGGAGCTTGCAAAGAAACTTCTTTACCTGTTTTTCCTTCCATTCCCTTTCTGGTTTGCTAATTCATCCTTGCTGTTGCCTTGATGATTGCCAGCTATCATGCTGTTCTCTCTCCTTCTTTATTTCAGCCTTCCTCCTCTCTTTCACCCAGTCTTACTTAGAAGCACGGTAGAATGTGGAAGTCTCCTGTTCAGCGTTTGCACAATGTATTGCACTTGTGATTGCTGGTGATTGTTGCAAGGCTGTTGTTTAGAATGCACACAGCCAACCTAAGCTATCTGGAAGCTCAAAAGTTCCCTATTTTATTGCATATTCACACACTTTCAGCTAGAAAGTATCCCTGACTTCTTGTAACCATGACTTCACACCACAGAAATAACAAATCACCTCAATGGAGCAACCGCTTCCACTGATGGCTATGCTACTTTGAAAGAATAAAGACCCTGTTGCATCACAGAATATATCTAGATTGTCCAGATTAATTTAAATCTGTAATAATATAGCCATTTCCAAGCCTTTCACTATCGGTAACGTGCTAAAAATCATAGTAAGGTGTGATGTCTGATGAAAAGTTGATTTCAGTTATTGTTACCTCAGGAGCAGACAGGTGGCCAAGAACAGAAAACCCTCAGCAATGCTGGGAAGGGGCCTTACCACAACCACTGGCACGGAGCAGAAAATTCCCTTTGTAACACAGCGAGGGTGACTGCTGGGACCAGATGAAAAGCAAGTGATGGCAGCCTGGAGGGGGCTGGGTGGGGAAAGCCCAGCTGCCAGGGAAGAAGGAGACTGGGCTAGCAGGTCCCTGCAAGCAAGCCACACAGTGGTACCAGCCCTTGCTGGAAGTGGGTGGCTGCCCCAGTCCAGAGGAGGGAGTTCAGAATGGATCTACACCATAAGAAAAGCCATGTTATTTAAAATTAATTAAAATACAAATTAATGAAGCTAGTCTTGTGCCAATAAACGGTAAAAAATGGCTGAGAAGTGCCCGATATCCACATGTCTACAATACAGTTTCCTTTAGAAAGAAGTAGGCTGCTAGGTCATGGAGATTGGCTTACTGATTGTATTGACACTGGCTTACTCAACTAATTAAAATCCTCATTAGTGATCTTAACTGAAAATACGCTATTTTCAGGTCAGGCTTCTGCCTGCGTTCATTTGTCTGGCCTTGGGGTTAAAGCACAGGGACTCAGCAGCAGAAAATAGCTCTTCCCAGCTACCTCACCCTCTTCTGGTGCGTCCTTGACAAGAGACTTCATCTGTTTGACTTTCTTTGCCAGGCTGTAAAAGTGAAGGCAAGAACATCCCACTCATCACACACTCAGAAACTAATTTCCTAGTATTTGAAAATAAGGTGACAGAGAAAATGGGATTAGTTCTACTAATTCAATCATTGACGTTAGTCTGAGCGGTTTGTGAGCATAAACAGGATGACTGGGTAAGTACCCAAAAGACATTGTGTTGCAATGGGTTTTAAGTTGTATACGCACAAGTGATAAAAGAGCTCTAAAAACCTGTGACTGAGGTACCTAGCAGTAATACTGTTGCACGCAGGCAACACAGACTTGCCTGACTGAAAAAGGAGAGTGGAAGACTTGGACACGGAGGTGGTACAGGACTGTATATGAATACTGTTAGAAGTCAAGTATTGAGTCATCAGCTTCCCCTAAAACACACTGACCAAATAAGTTTTCCTTGGCTTACTATGTCTTCAAAGGTCTGAACACCCTTCTGTTCTTCAGGTAATCGGTCCACAGTATTGGCTTTCTGCAATGCACTTCAGGATTTCTGTATTTTAAAGAGATTTTTCTGAGCCATGTGTACCAAATATGACTGCCAAGATCCATGCTGATTGAAATAGATGAACCTCTGTTAAATAAGCTGAATGTGCTTACTTGAAACAGAAATGGTACGTTCGAATTTATGCCATCTATCGCCTCCCCATTCTTTTATGACCAAAGTTTAGACTGAGTCTAAGAATATTTGATAAATTTGTTTCTGTAGTGAAAACCTTACCCTGTTATCTTGTCACCAAGGATGTTTTGCAGTTTGCTTGACCCATATTTGAATATGTGTGGTCCACAGCTGCAAAGACAAAAACAAAATAGTGAAGAAATCTTCCTTTCTTTTTTTTAATTACTATATGGCTATAATGTATGACATCTCTTTAAACAATGCTGACTAATACCCCATTTTCTAATTAAAGATTATTATCGATTCCCCCTTTCATAAAGGGAAGCCCAGGGCTGTCAAAGAGGCTGAGACCCTGGCCAGTGTAACCATAATGGCTATTTCATTATATCAGTGTGAGATCAAGCCTCACCACTGCAGCAGTGCTCTGGGGCCAGCAAGTCCTGCATGCCACAGCCTGCAAAGGAAAGCAGTCCTCCACTCTAAGCCAAACCCTCAGCAGAAATAGCCCCACATTGCCCTGGGAAGGGCCATCTCAAAGCTTTTGGTGGTGACTGAGGGCTGGGGCAGTCTGAGATGGACAAACCATATGGGGCAGCTGCAGACCCCACACAATGAAATTGCTGTGCTCTCATCCTCCTGGGCGTGATGGGCAACTGTGTTCAGGAGTGTGTCCTGTATGGGATGTAACTATGTAATAAGGCAAATTCCACATGATCTGTCAAGACTGGGATCTGGCTTAGTGTCCTGCCCAAGGGGAAGGAGAGGACCTTCGAGAGTGTCACCCTGGGAGAGCCTCTGCAGCTATAATCTTGGGGACTGCTTGTTTCCAGAGACTTTGTCTTCCAAAGAGCACTAAAAATTAATCTCATGTTATATGCTGTATTAAGATACATCATTAGCCTTACAAATGGCTTTCTACAACATAAGTCTCCCCTTGGAAAGAATGGAAAGATTCTGGTAGAGCCAGATGGAAAATACAGAAACTACTGTGGGAAGTTTTATCATGACAGAAGACATTATTTAAAACAAAATATTTCTGGTCAGTATTTTGAAATCAGACTATAATTTACAGGTCACAAGAGCTTTTATTCTTAAACTAGTAGTCCATAAATGCTGAGAACACCAGCACACTACAACACCATTATTAAATACCTCATACTTTTCCATGTTTCTCATGTTGTTGTAGGGTGGAAAAAGAGGAAAGACATTTTGGAAACACATTGTCCCAACTGGAGATAAGCAAATCCCATGGTATTAATTGATTTGGTTGTGGCTGACTTCTGGTGAGAAGTAGAGTGACACAACTTCAAGGTCAGGAAGAACTACAGATTAAGAACTGCTGTGATTCCCCATGCTACATCATCATTATTATTATTATTATTATTATTATTATTATATTTTCCATGGAAAAGTTATATCTTTATGTTCCCAAAATCCATGGTCTGTCTAGACTTCATCCCTCCTTACTACTCTAAGTTTTTAACCAACTAACCCTCAAAAAAAGTACTGCCCAGATTTAGCCCCAGGCTCTAAGTTCCTGGGATCAGTAACCGCACACTGCCAAGATCCTTCTCTCAGATGTGACATAGTGAGACCAGTTTCACTGCAATTTGCAAAGTAACAACTAGCTCTTTTCTCCTGTGTTCCACTAAGAAATGCAACAGCTATGTTGAAGTCGTCCTACGAAGCACTGTCATCCCCAAGCCACAAAGAATTACAGGTGCTCATAGGACCACTTCACTAAATCTTCCAAGGTTTAATACTAAATAATATTGTTAATATTAATTGGTGTAATACTGATGCATCACAAAGGCAAACTATCCAGCTGTACTATGTACTTGAGGAAACTGAAGACTTCCCTCTTGTGGAGAACTTGGTCATATAAGGGCAGAATATACATCTAAAAATTCAGGGAACAAGGATTTGAGGAAAACTTTTGGCTGAAAGAGAAGACATCATGGGACAGCTTATAAGAAACCGAAGAGAACTGGATTATAAACCATTGCCCAAATAGAGGAGGCATTTCTTGGAAAAGGCCAAAGTACTATATACAGGTGTCTGGTTGTTTAGACACTGATTGGATGCCTGACAGTGAAGAGGACGGTGTGAGCTGTTCACTTAAACAATATAGATACTGTGTTTCAGCATTGCCAGTAGTCACCAAGAATGACCATCAGTAGCAGAAATGAAAAAGGCCAACATGTGGATGAGGTTAGCAGACATTATTGATGATTGTATAGTGTAGATCAGTATAGATTATAGTATTGTATAGAAGATCAGTAGATCATCATGTTGGGCTCCTAACTAAAGAAAAAGATTTAGAGAGTAGGTTAAATGCAACACTATTAACAAATCCTCCCCCACAGAGTGATTCAATCGGTTGCATAAATGTCGTTTTAACTATAGTGCAATCAACATACTTGACACATCGTGATGCAGACTGTACAAAAACTAATGTTAGCATCATTTACCCTGTTCTTGCCATTACGACCTGTTTTTTAAAAGGCAAGGGCATACTCTTTTTGTTTGTATGTATTAATAATATATTTTATCAGACTGCCACAAGTAGAAAAGCAAGACAAACTGTCAGATATGCACAATGTTGACACCTTGTAGTGGTAGCAGATACTGATCAAGCTCTTGCACATCCTTCCCACTTGCAATTTCGTGTACTGGAACCTACACACACACAATCATTGAAAGATTTATTAGAAGACAATCCTGTTTTGAAACAGGGCTCTCCAGAACCACCCTTCTAATTATGCAGGCCCCAACCTCTCTAAACCCTTTACGAGAAGTAAGCTTCCTGTGGTCAAAACAAACTAAATATACTAAGGCCCTTCCCAAGTACAAAACATAACCAACGTGTCTCCACTACTAGCACAATAAATACCCCTTAACACAGAACCATCAACTCCTATGCTTGTACTTCTGGGGTCATAATACGTTTCATTTGAGTGCATCAAGTGCTTTCAGGGTAACTACGCAGGTGAAACTAAGCAACTACTCTGCACCAGAAAAAAGAAGCAAAATTCAAGCTGCAAAGGACAGAAGCACCCAGTTATCAGGGAGGGAACATTTCTTAGAAAATAATCACTGCACTTTGAATGTCTTAGGCCTGCACCTCAAGGAATCCTACAACATTTTCCAAATAAAAACCTGGGTGCTTTCATAAACTTGCTAGATACCAAAACCCATGAACTCACAGACCGTATATCTCCCACCACTCTCAAGATGTCTCGCTTCCTCAGACTCCTCTTCCTTTCACTGCTCCTTCCTCCAACATCCTTTTCCCTTCAGAAGCATCAGCTACTTTCTCTTTGAGATGGTCTGAGATATAACTAACGTAATAGCTATAAGAATACTTTCAACTTCTACTTGGCTTTGAAGTATGCTGCTTCTATTTCAGACCTGAAGAAGGACTCACATGCCCCAAAACTTGTCTAATTTTGCCAGAGATACAAGCTGGTCTAATAAAAGATATTGCTTCCACCAACAAAATCTGTCTTGATTATGACTTTAGGCTGTCATAACAACAGCAGCACCACCATTATTCTTCACATGACACAGTCAATCAGTAGATGCTTTATTTTTTGTCTTTCCATAAGTGATGCACAAAGCTAAAATAAACCAGGCACTGGGGTTTTTTTAGGCTGATGGCTCAGAGAGAGGAGAGTGTACTACAAATAGTATTTCAACAAGCAGAGCCATAATTCAGACAAAAAGTGTGTGTGGGCAGTGAAGGGGCAGGGGTAGGGGAAACTGTGGTTTCAAAAGGCATGTACAAACACCTGAATTAAAAAATTAAATTCAGAACCAGAGTAAGGTAAGAACAGAGAGATATGCTCAACCAATGACATCTATATATCAAATAAACTCATGAATGAAATAGGTATTATTTGTGGGAAACTTATAATGTTGAATTAAACTGAATGCTATTCTTAATCGAACACAGACAGTGTAAGGTTGGATACTTTTGCTTCCAGATTTCTGTTTACTTCTTTTAAAGGCTGACAGCTGTCAAGAGCACCTTTTTGAGGAGAAACAGAAGAGAAAATTCAGCTGTAACAAGAGGAGGAGATCATTTGCCAAACAAACACAGGGGAGAACACAAGCCCAGAATGAAAAAGGACATAAGCAAAATGAGGCTGCCAAGAGAGGCAGCCTGTCAGGAGTGTTTGAATAAGTACACACTGGGGGAAGGGAACAGGGAGGAAATAAAAGATATGCAAATATTTTAACTAGATATCCATAGAACAAAAAACTGGTGACTCTTAGAAGCATGATGTAGATCAAAAGGATCTGTTGGAGGAGGTGGAGGAGAATGACACATGGCTTGATCAGTGAGAGAGGAAGCTGATTCCTGTATTAGCTTTGTAACCTCCATCCAAGACCATACAGCAAAAAGAAACAAATAGTAGCTTTAGTAATTATGCATCAAACCCCCAAATTTAAGAAAGCTGATTTTTATCCAATGTTTTCACACAATTCCTATCATAAAATAGTAAAATTTAATCTCAAGATTCTGCTGGTATTATAAACCTCAGTTGCTTCTGGACCTGATAACTGTTTTGCATATTCAGATTAGTTTATTAAATGCCTGATCTGCTAAAGGTAAAGCAAACACTATCACATCAAACTTCTTTCACTGACTACCAAATTGATTTTAATGAGTAACAGAGGCCTGTTTCCCAAGTATTTACTTCCTTGAATAAGAAGCCTATTTACAGAGATGCGTGGGGTGATCTTCACAAAGATTTTCAGACTTCCAACCTGGATCCATCAGAGCTTTAGTCACTCATTCTTCAGCCTTCTTTAAAGGACAGTCATAACAACCAGACAACTGAATTCCACAATAAGCATGTATATATAGAGAGCATCATCCACCACCCAGGTGCAGTTGTAGTCAACAAGAAAGTGAAAAGCAAATTGACAGCATTGTCAGTTGTAAAAAGAGGATTAGTCAAAAGGATCAAGAATGCCTGTTTCAGTGCTCCACTCCATAAAGACATGGAACTCATAACAAAAGCTTTGAGATATGCATTAGCTATCATATGTGAAAGACTGTTTTGCACTCTTCCTCAGGGTATTTGAGACAACAATCCTGAGCTCCCCAACATCATCGGAGAAGCAAGGAGGGGATATGTCTTGAAAAAGGCACTGAACTGATCAGTGAGAACACAGTAAAATCACAACATTTTCTGCATTAGTTTTCTTCTGCAAAATAATTTCCCTCATCTGCCCCGCAGGAGTTTCTTTTCTCTGTTTCAGGTACAGTAAGCCTTGTCTTTGATCTTTTTCCTTCTCAGATATTGCTTTGAACTGCCAGAAGCTTGTTTTAATTTCTCATTTATATTTCAAAGTTTTTATACACTCCACCACATCCAGTTTTCTAACTCTCTAGCATCCCATTTACTTTTTTAAAGTTTAAGTTCTCCTGTAAAAAAAAACCCTAAAAACGCAGAATACCTCAGCCTTGATGTCATGACTAATTCCTTTTGTTTCACCTCTCCAATTTTCACAGCACCTACAAGCAACGGCAATGCCTATCTCACTCTAAAAGCATATACTGAGAGTCCCCCAAAACCTAAACTTTGTGGGTTTCAATTTTTTTTAAGTATTGTTGTTAATATAGAACTCTGAACTTCAACCACATTCTCTCCTTATGAGGCTTTAGCAGCCTCTATGACTACTGAGCCTGAGTTTTATTCCACTGGAGCATGGATAATCATCAAGACAGGGCCTGTTGAAACTCTACCGCATGTACAGTCATACTTTCCATACTTGTTAGTAAGTCTCACGCATCCCCACAGACTAATGAGCTAACTACACTGGTTAGTTAATAGACATCATTCACCTTTTTCTCAAGAGTCTCAACAATTGTAAAGATACTAGCGTGTTACAGAAAAACATGTAATTTCCTAAAATAAAGCTGCTATTTCTTTCTTTGTGGCCTATATGTACTGATACATCTTTTGTGAATTTCAGATTCAGGTAATCTTAAAATTGCTTTGGTAAGACTGGTTTTGAATGGGGTATTACTTGAATATGCATATCCTTAGCTCATTTACACATCCCACTCAAAACTACACAGTGCCACAACAAAGCACAGACAAAACCGTAGTCTACATGCAGTGTCCTCAGGTATGCCTAAGAAAATAAAGGGCTCAGAGCAAAGGAAAAGTCCTTCAGGTGCATCTGAAAACTCCATCCTAAATCTCTTCGCTTTTTAATATTGAACAACTTTCATGCTGTTCATTTCTGAAACTACCAAAGAAACTCAAGAAATCTCATTTCTGGAAACATCTCATGCTTCCCCAGGCTCTATAAAGTTAAAGCATGGGGTGGGTGGAATGTATATTGCCATGGAAATGTATCAAAAAAGCTTTCCTAAAGCCAGACTCCTGCTTTAAACCTCTATGGACCCGGCTTCGGTTTAGGAGGTGTCCCCAGGTAGCCTGTAGTGGACAAGACTACAACAGGCTTCAGGAGGACCTCTGCTGGCCTAAGGAATCCAGCATCAAATCAGACAGATAGAAGTCATGTTTTTATTTCACCACCTTTAAGAATGCAGAATGGCCAAAGTAATTTCTGGAAGTTTTATAAAAAAAATAAAAAATTACATTTAGGCAACTCATTGGCCAGTCTGCAGGCAGAAGATATGGTCTCCAGAAAACTCAATTGAGTTTTTTTTCATAAGAATTCCTGTTAGATTTTCTGGTCATGCCTTTCATTTTTGTTCATGTAATCATATTAATGAAATAATGGGTAGCAGCTTTCCTTCTCGAGAGTGAAGTATCAGCAGCGTTCATTTGTAATGGGAAATATGTCCACTTATCAACCAAGCTTAATAACTGCTGTATTAAAATTCCAAAATATTGTATTCAAAATAACTTTTGGAATTCAGCAATTGTATCAACTTATTACAATAATGGGAAGTCTGATTGCAAATGTATGATGTCAATTTAAAACAAAACTATGTTGGTAAGTTTTGTATTCAATTCAGATAATTTTTAACAAAGATTTCTTTATAGGTGCTCTCAAAAAGCAAAAAGAAGCAATCAAAATATCAGTATTTTTGCTTTTTAGTATTTCCAAGTTATGTTTTAATGCTGAGCACCCACAAGTTGAACAGTCTTGTATGATAATATTTATAGAAATAAAATTAAAATCCTAATTTTCTGCCAATATAATACTTTTTACTGTGCAACATTTATTTTTATGATTGTTTATATTTTTAAACTGTGACATATAATCTAATTAGTTCAGGTCAGGCAACATGACAAAATTTAGCTCTCCTTTATTAGCTAAAATCTGTTTATGTATGAGCTCTTCAAGCAATTAACGTACAAGAGAATTTCTCCTCGCTCATTGAAATGAACATCTGTAATACGACTACTGTGCTGCTCTCTCTTAGGTAACCAAGCCACAAGAATGAATTCCTTCTGGTTTTACCAAAAATACAAATGGAGGTTTTTGCTTTTTTGCAAGTAGTGTCAGTTCAAACAATCATGTCATAACATGGTACCTGATGAAAGGAACATTAAATCAGTCCTGAGATTTGCAGTGGAAACCTACTGCAAATACAATGAAAAAGTGGCCTATAGTGAAATATGGCCCTGACCTCAAAATTCATAATTTTCTGTTCTAAAATGAATTATTAGTAATACTTGCAGAAAAGACTCCCAAATTACACCTTTTGCTACCTCCATTTTGATGAATCCGTTGGTATGAACAGAAGTCTTACATAAATACAACTTGTGGACTACAATCTGAAAACACTTTTACCAACAGCAGGTTTAAGTACTGACATCTGCGCAGTTGCCATCTCATTCTTGTTTCTGACCACAAGCAGACCATGCAACAATGCATCCACCAATTAGATTATATTTCTTACTTAAAATATAAAATGATTAGGCTCTGTTGATGGGTACAGGCAGTTCATCATGACCTTGTTCCTGCCTGTCTGTGTGTAACTTTTTCACTAAAGGAATGTTGTGTTTCTGCTAATAATGTCTTCTGGAGAGCAGGGCTTAGACACAGCTTTTCATTTGTACAGCTGTTCTGCTTTCAGACCAGAGCAAAATTAAAATCCAGCCACCATGGACTATAAGCAGAACCAACACACACCAGTTTCTACCTGCCTATCTGGATATACCATTTTATTTGTCTACAGTGACGTGAGATGCCTTATGTCACATGCATGTTTTTATTTCTTTTCCCCCCCACGTATTTAGCATTGCATTAAAACTGAGAATCAGTAAAGTAATATTGCAGTAACTTTGATAAGGACATCTTTTGCAAGCATAATAAAAAGTAAGACTCAAAGGCTGATAAGGCTGATAAGACTGAGAATCCTAACGAAAAAGTAGTTGCTTAGACCAGCAAATCTGATATGCACACAGTTTTTGTAACATCCCTCCTTTATCACAAATAAATAAAGTTTTGGCAATATTGTTCACTTGATCTGTCTAGCCATGGTGACTTTTATCACCGCAAGCACATACTTTGTATCACATACACTTGAGATCTGACTGAATTAAACAGATTAAGTTATATCCTAGTGGTAGTTTTGTTATGAAGCTGTAACTTACCACTAAGCTGTACTTGCATGTCATATTTTTTTGCCATTGCCCCATCGCCCTCTGCTCCAATTTGATAGCTCTTCTCAGCAGATAGAATTTCCAGAAAACAACCAGATTCCAACTGTTTCTAGCAAAAGGTCTGGATTCAAGGAAAAAAGTGCTAACACCAGCTACTACCAACTGTAGATCTGGTAATTTAAGCTGAACTCAGCTATTTGTATGAAACAACAAATTGACTTATGAGCAAAAAAGACTTCTCACAGCTCCCCGCTCTCCAGCTGGCCAGTTAGCAGCTGATGTAGGGTCAATGGTTTGGTTTGTTTCCCCAGAGAAGGGAGAGTGAAGGAAGAGGAAAAGGACTGATAGTAGTTCTTTTAGCATAAGACTCCAAAAAGAAAACATGTATTTCACACACAGAGGAGCAGTGGCTGGAGCAAAGCGTGCTGCTATTTATTTGTGAATTACTACAGACAATACCTAACAAGAGCCTTGGTTTAATAACAATGCCTACGCACTGAAAACAAAAGGTATGCTGACCTACGCTAGGGAACTGAAGGATTTACTAGCATAATAAAGAGTACACAAAACACAATGATGTATGCTTTGCAGTAGGTCCTTCATTGCAAGTAAGATGCTTCAGTACTTCCAAGAAACTTGGAAATGAAAGTCTCCTTTGCTTAAAAATTATCTATTAATTTTGCAATAAGATTGGTTTTTTTTGTTTGGTTTGGTGTTTTTTGCTAATGAAACTAATTGAGCATTCAATCCAGTATGGGAAGTGTTACAATGCTCTATAGAGAACACTCCTTTTACTGCCAATTTGAACAGCATGTATTACTTCACTTTTGTCTTTCAGGGCTAAATACCACTTTACTTACAAGGTAAATGAATAGTACTTGTAGACCCGTCAGTTGAAAAGCCCTGTGATCATAAGACTATGAGATTTCCCAGTTATTTCAGTCACATTAATAACAGCTCAGCTAATTAACAATTTTAAAAGGATCAACCCGCTAACAAATTAAAAGAAGTATCTGTATACAAAGAGAAATTTTTCTGTTTGGCTCCAGTCTTGATGGTAATAAATAAAAGCTTCTATTGTGGAAGTGGAGAAATGTGTCATCTGTAGTGATAGGGATTCACTTTGGAATGACACAGTCGCAGTTTCTATTTTCTCAGTGTTTTGTGGGGTATGTTTTGGTTTCTGCTTATTAAAAGTGAAATTTAAGGTCAGAGGCTAAATGACATCAAAATGCCTTCCACTCATTTGATGTGACAAGGCAGCTGAGCTGTTCAGAATGTGTTCCAAACACACGGATAGGTGGCGTTTAAGGGAATGCTACTGGTAAACTTACTGTTTCTGTCTGCAGCTCATTTGTCAGAAATAAAGTGACCAGCAAGGACACCTCTGAAAATACTGCCATATCCCTCTAGAAGTGGAAATGCTTTTATTCTAACACAAAGAGATTGCTGCAGAAAAAATTATTCTAGAGGTATTGGCTGGATGCCCCATCGCCCCAAGCACTGTGATGTCTTTTATGGATGCTATGAAACATTTCAGTTTGCCTTGGATTAGGACACTGGCAGTACAGAGCATGTGATCCCAGCCTCAGCAAAGCATTCTTTCTCTTTGGGATACAGCTATGGAGTGATTTTTCCTAGGAGATTAGACGAATCAAGCCTGGGCATCTGCAATACTTTTTTTCTCTCACATAATGGAAAGCTTTTAATCAGAAATGCCACACAAGCTAGTAACTGGAGCCCTCTTGGTCTTCTCAAATAAAAACAAAGAAATCAAACCAAATAAAAAACTCCAAAGACTTTAAACTAGTTCCCTAAATACACAGCAGAGAATTCATATAACTCAGAGAAGAGCCACATGTTCCAAAAAGAGATTGTTACTGCATGTTCAAAAATTATTCTAAAGGCAACCATGCATGCTATACTTGCTGGCATAACATTATCCTTGTATCACAACTGAAAGCTTGTTAAAATAACTTCAGAATTTCTAGTCTGAAAATATCAGGAGTACTATGAGCACAGCATTCTGACTTCCAGAGGGCTGGTAGCAGGCACTGTGGAAATAATAGATGGCCAAAGCCACAGGGCCTTGGTCTGTAAGCGATGCCAAGAAACTATGAAGTCAGTAGCTTTTGTAAGTGAATACCAGAACAAGATACATAGACTATAGCTCAGCAGTTTCCCAGAGGAAGATTATGGACATACATTGCTTTTTCTGTATTAAAAGCTAGGTGTTCTTTCATTCAAAAAGCTCCGTCGTTATCTGTCAATGCCCTTGATGAGACCTTTCTGTCATCGCTTCATATTGAGTGTGACAACCCATTGCTGCCATCAGTAATGCCACAGTAGAAAAGGCAAAATTTTGGCTGCTGGATCTCCAAGGACCAATTTTAAACTTCCCGAGAAGTACTTCCCAAGCACAAATAAAAAAAAGAGTCCTGTAGGTTTTGATTGAATTTCCTAATGTGACGAAGTTTTGTTGTTCTCAGTTAAAGGACTTCTAAACCATACATTAGACAAATCACAATGAATAAAAGCAAATAAAGGAAAGGTATTAGCACGAACAAAAGGAAATAAGTTCTGTAGAAAAAGTAAGAATTTAATAGAAGTGACCTGAACACAGATGTTCAAGTCATCTGAGGAAAGAGGAGTCAGTGAAAGGGATTGGAGAAATAAAAAAAGTTTTAAAGCAGAGGAGGAGGATATATCAGACATCTAAAATTAAAACAGTGCTATAAGTATCAAGTCATGAACAGCTGAGGCTGAGTAGAAACTATTTTTTTATAAAGAACATAGCCCAAGAGTGAAAACAAATTAGTCTGTATCAGATAAAGCAACTTCTAGAAAATAAAAGTACCACATAATCATATAATAACCATATAATCAAGCAATTAAATGCAGCAAACAAAAAAAATCTGCTTTTCATACAAAGAATCATCAAGATGTATAATTTTAATTGTAATTAGTGAATCAAACTCAGGAAAAAAATCACAAAGATTAAACTCAAAACAGAAAAAGCATTGCTTTTTTCCTTCTCCTGTCTCCGATTTATTTTACAGCAGCATTTAAATATAGATTTTACAAGCATGAGGAGGTCAGGGACCCAAAATGAGTAAAGTGCAAATAAACAGACTCTACCTTATTTAACATCACAATTTGCTAAAAATCCTTTGCTCATTTACCAATGTGTTTGCTTCCCCAGAAGAGCTGCATCAGGCAACACTCGATAGGAAGATGCTGCTTTTCATTAAACCAGCTGATACAGCTAGGGCAAGCAAACCTGACTGGTTCCAGCTCCGTTGATGCAGGCTGCACCTAACTGGGCTCTGCAGGCAGAAGCCAGAAATCATTCTTGATTCCAGTCCAGGTGGGTTATATGAGCTGCAGAGTCTCGTACCTTCCTTACTCTGCCAGGTCAGTGCAAACTAAGTAAGCCTAAATTCTGTCTAAGAGTCCCTGGAGTTTCAGAAAATTTGAAACAGCCTCTTCAGTTTCATCTGAATGTGTGACAGCAAAATTAAAATGTATGTAACATGTAGTTTTCCGAAGATGAGGTTACCAATATTGATTACAACAATGTGTATTTCTGCTATTCTGCAGTGTGGGTGCATCAGGGGTATGTGTTCAGATCCTGCATTCCCAAGTATTTCTGTTTTATGTGTATTGAAATGCTAAATGCTTGCAATTGTTTCCTGTAATATGCAAAGGCCAGTTGGCCCACATGTAGAACAGTTAAGCCTTTATTGTTACTAGACTTAACATCTTCAGCAAGGTCGAATAAAGCTATTATCGGTGAGACTTTCATCTGTTGTTTCAGTAATATAGCATGGGGCTTTTTAAGCAAATGCAGAGACCTATGCATATGACCGAGGCTGAGCCCAAAACAAAGCTGTACCAGAAACACTAAGCCACTTAAGAACACGCAAAATTAAGAGCTTTGTCTGCTTCTGTGCCGATTGTTCACAGTAACTTGTCCCAAAAGATTTTCATGCAAACCCACCGAGGAGCTAGATGACTTTATTTCCCTCATGCATTCATCCAAAAACATTCTTTGAAGATGCAAACCAGTACATCTGGTCACCAGAAAACTGTATTTGACTATTGAGATAAATACATGAAAACATGACTTCTCCTCAAAGGCTGTAGAATTCAGTGCTTGAGTGACAAAATGAAGGACAGTGAAGATCATCCTGTAAGCACTGGAAAAATATATAACATGTCATAAGCATTTTTAAAGCATTATTGCATTATTATTAAATATCCATTAGATTTTTCTTTCCCTACTTTTCCTAAACTAATTGCTGTTGTCTTCCTTCAGACACAGCCGCTCCGGCAAAGCAGATCTTACTGTTGGGTGCAGGTAATGCTTCATGGTTCATTTTGGTGATTTTGATTGTCTTACCTAATTCCACCATCACTGTGTTACTCATGCAGATTTAATACAAAAATCAGACAGCTCGTTTGGGGTGGGTTTTTTTACCTCTCTTCCACTTCTTCCAATGTTGTTTGCACTTCCATAGCTGGTGACTCCCTAAAGCCATAAAAATTACACTATTGAAATTGCAGGTTTCAGTCCCAAAACATAAGTAGGAGGTGGCAAAATGTTTAACTTTACTCTACAGCCTGATGAAAAAAATAAAGCTTTTCAGTGGTGAAACTGCTAATTTTGACAGGCAGGAATGCTCTTCAAGGAATGAATGCTGACCTTAAAGTTTCTAACAAGCAGCTTTTTCCAGGCTTTCTCTTTGGAATTTATCACAGCTATTGTAGGTGGCCTGTGTTGTAGTCAGTCTTCTGTTTCAAAAACATGTAAGCTTAGGAAATATTTCCCACTATTTTATTTTTTCTTTCTCTTATGCAGCTGATGTTCCAGTTCAGCTGCATTTGCTACTCCTCACCTTTGATATTAAATGCCCTTTGGTAAAAGAACACATTGGGTCAGGTAATTTACTTGATATTAACAGGCTATATAATGCTGCTTTGAAACGTTTAAGCTTTAATGCAAATTTAAAAGAAAAATCAAAAACTTATCTATACCAAAACACGTCAGATGTGCTAATGAGTTAAAAATAATATGTAGGACTCCTCTTTTAGAAATTGTGATGGAAGATTTTACTATGTAAATCTAAGGAGGGAACCTGACAATATTTAGATCCAAATTTTGCTTTAAATTATAGCTCCTAAGATGCAAAACTGCATGAAAGAAATTATGGCCCTTAGTATTTCACACTGAGGTCTGTCTCTGCTCTCGAAATGTATCCTTGAAGTTCTAATATATTCTGCATTTTCTCTAACATGAGGCAAAGAGGAACAACCTCATTGCAATCCACTAAATACAGCACAACTTGCGCAAACTGCCATTGTATTTACAGCAATGAGAGAGGAATAATCTTGCATTTGGACAAATAATCCTGTAGCCCATGTACAAGGACACCAAACAGAGACAGAAACTTTACAGAAAAAAAAAAAAAAAAAAAAAAAAAAAGATAAAGTGTACTTCCATGGGTTGTGGAATAATCCATTTATTCTTACATAAGATAACATATAGTTAGTACTTATTTATTAGTTAGTACTTGTTTATTTATGTGTCTTTAGCTACACATTTTCTCAAACTGGTCCTTAAAAATGCCCATCTAGTGCACTACATATTTGCTTTAGAAAAACAAACAAGCTGTGAGTACAATTATTACTGGCAAATGCTTCCAAAAATTTTGCCAAGTCACCACCCAAGTCAAATCCCATTCATCCTCAAAGACATGTAAAACCAAGTGCAAGCTGCAGACCATTCCTATGGTCTGAAAAACAAGACAGGACACAAAACAAAAGTTTGAGTTACAAAAGAGTGAGGAAAGTTATGATTAGACAGGCTTATAAGAGGCTTGATAATATATTTGGTACAGAACAGAAAATCCTGTTGTTTCTAGAGCTTTCTGCAATACTTGTTAATTGGCTGGTTTGCTTGATTTTGGAATTTTTTTAGGACACCTTTGTGTAGTTAAGACACACACAGACATATAGACTATGTAAACTCCCTTTTTGTTCCCTCTCCTGTAACCTGCAGCATTTGCTTTCCATCCACTTATTCCATTACAGACAAGTACACACCTCTATTTCTGTTTTTCACTATTTCAATTCCAAGACCTTTGCAGTCTTATGTCTTTTACAGACACAAAGCAGTTAACAGATGTGACAAAATAGCGTGACTCAAAATAATACAGCAAGTTCATATACAAGTGCAAAGTGTGGTTGAAATATTGTTGCTATGGAGGTGCAGCTATAATCAAACTGTGAGTACTGTGCTCTCAATATTTAGAAAGCTAACACTCAAAGGGATAAAAAATTTTGTACAGCTCTTCTTTTGGTTTCCTTTGGTGCCTAATGGAAGGAAAGGCAGAAGGTTTGAAATAAGCATATGGCGGGTATTGGGTACTGTGAAAAATTCAGCAATTGCGTCTCCTGTTCTGTAACAAAGCTGCAAGTCACTGGCAATAGAGTCCCTACAATTGTCACTTTTAATTATTATCAGTCAGCTTTAGGAAATGAGAGTGTCAGAATAAAAACAGAGACTTAACATTTTGATAACATTGCATCAGAATAAAAAAGCGTTGACAGTCTCAACTACACCAAAAGGAAGATCGACTGCTACGTAAGTGGTTACAAGGATTAGTGAAATGCCAAATCAGCAGTAACTGTGCTTTTCACCAAAATATGTTGATCATCTAGTCTTTTTTTCTTCATTCTCACTTACTGAATTTGGTTTACAGCACAAGTTAAAAGGCCTAATCAGAAGTAAGGCTCCAGGACAGCAGCAGCCACCCAAACACAGAAGTACGCATCACTCATCACTCTCCTAAGAATGTAATCAGAAATAAAATGCTGCAAATAGCTGTGGCAGATAATAGGAAAAACAAGAAAGAAACAACACTTGTCATTCTAAGACCTAGAAGTAATTGTGTTGCCCAGTTCAATGAGTGGAAGCTTTTCTTTTCCTTTTTAATTAAATGCCTTTAAGAGCTACTCCTGAATGCTCCATCTTTCACTACTTGATACCCTTGTTTGATGTTTCTCTCCCACTCTCTCCTTCACTTCCCACTTGGGCAACACAACAAGAGTGTGATTCAGAGAAATGTGTGAAGCAGCAAAAGCAATAGGATGCTTATGACAGCTGGATTTCAAATACATTAAAGGAGAGAGGAATGCAGAAGCCACAGCAAAAAAAGTAGGTTGGAGTACAATACGCTGCAACTGAAGAATTTCAGCTGTTTCAACCCCTGGGGTTTTATCCTTGTTTTGAAAACTATTGTTATGGTTCTTTATATTATTCTTCACATCCCTTGTGGCTTCATATATCCCAGCCTTGACCAGTTTGCTTTGCACACCGTCCTCTCCTTGCCCTTTTCAAACAGCCGTGCAGGTACACAAAGCTTCCCCATGAACTGCCACTATCCCTGAGAGATGCAACCTGACTTTCATAACAGGCAGGTTCGGGAGTGACTGGGAACAATCTGTGTTTCATAACAGAAGAACTGAGAAACATGAAATTCATTATGAATTCAATTGCAATTTTGACATCTTTCGAATTATGCTACTCTTTTTCCAACATCTATGACAAGCCTCAGCCCTCTACACAATGTAGAAGTGTGCACTGGATACTGCCAGGAGCGAGCTGTACATTCCTACATTTATATAAAAATGCTGTTTGCATTGTGGCATTACATCTAAAAGAAATTCAAGCAGCACAATAGAGCTAGTCCCAAGTATTTCAGAAATTATGAATCAGACCTACAAAATATATGGAGCTGAAATTAATTTATATCTAAGGAGTTACTTTTGACAAAGTTTTTGTGCAATCAGAAGTGTGACCGAGACACATTTGGAGGACAGAGAATTAGATGCAGCCTATATAATCATTTGCCTCCAGGACCTGGACTTGGTAAAATAATGAGGACAGAGGAAGACCTGGCAACACTCAGGAGGGGAAAGCTCTACTCTTTGAAAAAAAAATACTTAATTACAAATAAAAATGCATGTCCTAAAGTCTTTATACAGGAAAAATTCTGAGGCCTTTCCCAATTAAAATTGCAGAATTGCTTCCCCAAAAATGAATGTGCATCTGGATAATTATATACGACATTAAGTAGCATTATTAGTTGTCAAAATTCATATTATCAGTAAGCTTACATGGGACTATTTACAGAATAAGATACTTTAAATAAACAAGATGAGAACTAGTAGTTGTATGTGGCAGACATCTTTACAGGAATTTTGCCACAGGCTCAAAGTATGCATTCATTTCCTCAGGTTGGGTACTGAGCTCCACCCAGTGTCTCCACAGATTGGCATAAAGACACTACTCCAGCACAGTGCTTCGGCTGTTCAGTGAGGGCAGTTTACAGTACTGAAAGTTAATTCTACTGAATATTTTGGGTTTTTTCATGGACTATCTAGTTTTTACAGAATAGCCCTTTGGTATTATGCTGCTCTTGGACAAAGTAGAACATACTGTGCAAAAATACAGAGATGAAGAGTTATCTATCAAATGAGGATCAAATATATATTCTCTATAACATCTATTTGAAGAACAGTACCGCAACTTTATCAGTGGGATGATACCGTAAGATGCCTGCATCATCATGCTTCAGTGGCTTAGAAGCATCACGGTTTGCAATTTTGGAATAGACATGTTGTAAAGACTGTTTGATAGCAAATTGATTAAAAGCAAGTCACTGGTCCAAGCTGCAAATAATAGAGATCTACAATCACTTTCACTCTACTGTTTTTGAATCTGCTCCTGCACTGCCACATTTTGCATTTCAGATCAGATACAGAATGCTTTTGAATAATTCATCTCCCTGTACAGAATGTTTTGTTGTTATTTTTCCTTAACATAATAGAAAAATGACCTAGAATTGGAAGGGCAGATGTTCATCTGTGTATGTAAGCACTGGCATGCCTCTGATTTTTTTCTTGCAAACAGTAAGTATTTTGTGCTTATTACCAAAGGCAACTAAAGTTACAACTACATCTAGGAAAGATTCAGAGCTCTCTGACTGCCTACCAGAAACAGTGTGCTTGTATTAGTAGAATAATCTGTATATCAAATACTTTCTGTGAATTCCTTTTTCACCAACTAGGTCTAGTTTTATGTTAGAACTCTTAAAAACATAAATGAAATATATCTAGGCAAAATAACTTGCATTAAAAATAGAGGACAAGCAAAGGTGATATTTATAAGAGCAAAGGTAGATTTGCGTAGACTGATGATTATCTGTATTTTAGGTTTAGAACATACCATCAGTCCTGGTCAAATACATAAAATAGAGATGCAACATTATGCAACAAACTGACAGTTTCTTTTCTTAGAGCAATTTAAAATAATTTTCATATATTTTCCAAGTATATTCTTCATAAACGCTTGTTGTTTTTATACAGGCAGATGGTGCTAACGGCTCCTTCAGAGGTCACACTAGAGAATTGTAGAACTGCAAAAGGAAACAGGGCTTCCAGACTAATTATATTTCCAAAAATACCATTTGCATATTTTATCTACAGCATATTTATTATTCTAATTAGAAAGGAGGTAACAGTTTTGCTCAGACATAATCCTTTAAATAAAACCTCATATACATTAAAGGCTGTAGCTAGTTACATGCATGCATCGTTTAAACACACAGCTGAACACCATCTTTACTTCCCTGGACACTCACTTGTATTACTTTACCATGGATAATTTTGTACACTAACACCAGAGCAGTTCACAAATCCAAAGTTAAATACAAACTGTAAAAAAGATTCATTAGTTCTATTGCCGAAACGGTTGCCTCAGGGATTAAGTTTACAGAACAGGTCTAGTATATGCCATAGGGTATGTCCTGACCCAGATATTTCAACATGCACACTTATTCTTGCAAACAAACCTATGGTAATTTTGAATATATGCCTTTTCCCTTACTCAGGACTATGTCATGAAGTTTGCTTCAGGCCTTGCAACATGCTGAATTCCATACATTTGTTGGAACCACCAAATTCTGCAGTTCCCAGAGCCTATAACCTGTGGCCCTACCACTTCTCACAAGTCTTTTAAGCAGTGGAAGCTGCTTGCTCCTTTACATCCTCTTTTCTGACGCCTGGCCCCTTCCCAGTCTCAATGGTAACTAGATCCCAGTTAGCTATTCTCTCTCCCAGCAATATCATCTTCCAAACACACTTCAGGTGTCTTTCCAAAACCAACAAAAACCTTTGAATGCTCAAAGCTGATAGCCAGCTTTCTGTGATAATTAGCGCAGAGTCTGATTGTGGGTGATTTCACAGGCTGGAGTGGACTTGCCCCTCCCCACCCCACTCAAAAAACCGCAGCCAGCTCCCTCCATGCGTGTCAGCAGTGGCCACAAGAAGCAGGCAATAGCTGCCGCTCGGTCAAGTGCAAAAGGAGACTGACAAAGCTGTACCATCTGTTATTGGAAAATCTGAAATTATCTTCACGATTTTTGTTCATCCTTCTCTCTTGATATTTGTAATCAGAATGTTTTTTATAATCAAACAGATTTTTACAAGTGTCTATACTAGGAAGTTTTCAGGCCAGTATTCATACCTTTACATGCCTCAGGAAACTGATGTCCTGACACTCCCTGACAGTCAATCAACTCCAAGAAGGCTCGGCAACACCCCTATTTCTTCTAAAGTCAGGTAGCACAAATCCCCAATTATCTTGCCACCATGTAATGCCTACTTAGAATTCTCTTCCCCTACCTTGCAAAAGGCAATCACAATTTACTTGTTTCCACTAATACATAGCAGAACACTTTAACTGCTCTCATGGAGGTTGGATCTATAAACTCTTATCGTAAATGTCTTGAAGACTGACATCATCAGCAGACTCCGGGCGGTTAATCCCATCCATGTACACTGTTATCCAGAGGCCATTCATGCCTTTACCTGTCTGTCACATCATGATCTTTCAGGTTTTCTCCAGGCTGATTTCATTCATCTGTCAAAACAGTCCAGTGCAGTGTCAAGAAATGCCAGTTCCTTCCACGTGCTACTGACGTTATCGCAGCTTTGCAGTTTACCACTGGCTGGGACCTTGCATCAGCAAAATTCTTCTCCTATTGTCCTGGTTTCAGCTGGGATAGAGTTAATTTTCTTCCTATTAACTCGTACAATGTTGTGTTTTCGATTTAGGATGAGAATAATGTTGATAATACACTGATGGTTTAGTTGTTCCTGAGCAGTGCTTACACTAAGTCAATGACTTTTCAGCTTCTCATACTGCCCTGCTGACAAGGAGGCTGGGGGTGCACAAGAAGCTGGGAGGGGACACAGCCAGGACAGCTGACCCCAACTGACGAAAGGGATATTCCATACCGTATGACATCATGCTGAACAATAAAACTGGGGGGAGTCAGCCAGGGGGGTGGTGTCCTGCTGCTCAGGAGCTGGCTGGACATGGTCAGTGGGCGGCGAGCAACTGCACTGCGCATCACTTGTTTTCTATATTCTCTTACCATTACTATTATTTCCCCTTCCTTTTCTGTCCTATTAAACTGTCTTTATCTCAATGCACCAGTTTTACCTCTTTTTTCCCAATTCTCTCCACCATCCCACTTGGGGGGAGTGAGCAAACGGCTGTGTAGTGTTTAGCTGCCTGCTGGGTTAAACCATCAGCAGAATTCTTCTCTCATCCTACCATCACAGAATACTACACAGATCCCTTTTGAGATATTCAGACAAATATCTCTGTGAAGTGCAAAAGGCGTGCAAAGACCCTTATGCCAATCCTTCTATACTACTAAAATAATTCTTTGACACAGAAATTGTTGCATCTTTGCTCTCCAAGCAAGTATTATTTCATTAGCACTTCAAAACATCTGAAGAGAACCAATGAAAATTATTTTATTCAACGGTGAAGAAAAGATCCCAGGAACCTGACAAACCTGCTCCTTTAAGCTTATTCCATAAGCGTCTTTTCTTTCTCCCTCTTGGCAAATATCTCGACTTTTTGGCAGGATCTGTTATACCTGCAACAGAACTTCTTGACTGAGATTCCCCCATCTTTATCATTCTTTTTCCTTGGCCGGGCAGAAAGTTGGTTTGCAGCTCAATTTCCTAGCTGCTATCTCGCTTGACAGTATTGAGAGTAAATAACCTCAAGCCTTCCTAATCTCTCCTGGCCTTTCTTCAGCACCTCATACTTCAGGCTGAGTGCCACAGGCTTGTGGCAAAGTTTCTGTTAGCTCATCTCAGAAAAAATTTCACTACACTGTCGCTTGCTAGGCCTTGCAGTTCATACATCTTTCAGAGTCATTTAATGTTACAGGGAACAAGTCTGTAATTGATGAGACACCTGTCCTGGGTAAGCTCCAGTACCAAGATACTGCATTATTTATCCAGACAGAGTTGATCATATTCCTGTAGTGACATTTGAAGCCTTGCAGGTCTACTTTCTACTTAGTTTGTACTTCAACCTCATATTTTAGTGGGTGGAGGCATCGGAGTCTTCCCAAAATGTTGCAGTCGTTTTCCTTGCTTCCCGTGCTGTATTACAATGTGCAGGTTGTTGGCATTCCTCAGTTACACATCGGCCACGCGGCTTCTACAGAGGAGGATGAAGACCTTTTTTCCATGCTGTGTATCATGGCTTGAGACAACAGTTCCCTGCTCTGATGCTCCCATCTTATGTGTCCACAGGATTTTCAGGAATTCTGCGGTGCCAAGCTGGTACTAAACATATTTAGTTATCAGTCGGTTGATCGGGAGAAAGATTATGCTACTAATGTTGTTAAAAATACCTTTGTGATTACTAAAAAGCTGTCTGATTAATATATTTTCCAAGATCATTGGCAGAGGTAATGGTTTGTTGAATATTGGAGGAAGAAATTTTTTTTAATTAATTTGCTTAAAAAAATATTTCTTGAACAAATGCACAATTTTATTACCTAAATTAGTATAGTGAGTGTTAGTGAAAGAAAGGAGATTTAAATTAGCTAATTGGCTAATATGATTTAAAATGTGAAGATCTGGAATATACCTAGCAGCCAATAACTGCCTGAATCTGTTAACAGAAATGAACAGAACAGGAAATAGAAAACCCTGTAAAATGTGATTGTGTTTATATATGGGAGGAAACACTTGCTATGGCTTGGTGCATTTTATTCTCTTCTCATTTGTTGCTTCCTTAGTGTTAAATAACTAAGACAAAGGTACATTTGAAGAAAATTTATTTTAACATGAGACATGAATTTGAAATAAATCCAACGAAAAAACTAAGATACCTGAAAAACCCAGGCCAATATGTAGAATTTAAAAGGAACATAAAATTTTATTTCTGAGAGAAGTATATAATTAATTATAAGTCAGGTCACCTACGCAGAATACTACTTCCAGAGAAGGCCCATGAGTACTTGTTAGGTTTATAAAATACCTTTTTTCCAACCTACCTTCTTTGTAAAAGCATGCTGGGGAAAGATGTGTCTTGATCATAGGTGTGGACACAGGTGTGGTTGTTTTTCTCTTCTACTCAAGGTTATGTCCACAAAGACAAGGGCAAAAACTATTAATAGTACCAGAATAGCTGAGGTGCTGTGTTATATTCTAGATAACCAGATTTGCTGATGGGAGGAAATAAAGGTGGCATTTAGAGCCAAATATGTCCTTAATGTGTTGATTTTGAAGTCAGTGCCATCGGACCCTGCCATCAAACAGCTAGTGAAACCTGGAAAACTTTTGCTTGGCGATAGCTAGTTTTCTTGAAGCATGATGTCCCGCAGACCTCCAGTTTTGTATCTGGGAGGAGGCCAAGTCCTGACTGGAAGCAAAATATTGTAAGAAAAAACTTAAGTTTGCCTTTCAGTTTCTGTTGTATTTTTCTGTAACTTGTTGTAAAGGAGAACATAATTTTAATGAAACTGTATTAATATTCAAGTAGCATGAATTAACTGGTCAACATATAAATCATTCATGTAATTTCCTAAACTGAAGGCAGTATTCTGGGGATAGAGCAAGCTAAAGACAACTTCACGTGGTTAGTTCTAGTCTAGACATATTACACCTGGTCCTGGGTATACTCAAAGAACAACGTATTTAGCTGGATGTGTTTCATACTCTCTAAAGAGATTTTGTATCAATATTCTGTATTTCCTCAGTGATACAACTTGGCTCCCATGTTCTTCTGCCTTAAGTTTTTATAGAGCACATATCTAATAAATATAAAGCCATCCTGTAAAAGAAGAGACTCAAACTCTTATGGGTTACTCTAGGTTTGCAGTTTTAATCGGTCCAGCAGCGTTGGGTCACCTCCGCAGAGAGTGACCAGGTTACAGGATTTTTAGCTCTACGTTTATAGTCTCTACAAAGCATTACCTAATCTATTGGTTTCAAACAAGTCTTTTATTAGTCATTATCTTGACAGTCGGTTTCACAAGTTGTTCTATATCTTGACCACTTCGCCATTTTACTTTTTCTTTCAAGGATGATCGCTTCAGGTTCTGCACGTCTCAGTTCTGAGTAATCACAATAGACAAACTCCACCATCTCAGCCGCCTAGAAGTCAGGGTCTTCTGTTCTTAGAAACTTCTTTGAACTGTCAGGTACAGTCTTACTAATATTAAACTTTCATTGTCTAGCATCTATTTACTGACCGCACTTGCAGTCCTGGTCTGGGGCTATACAGGGGACAAAAGCTGAGGTACACAGCCTACAGTAGCACTCATCTGGCATTTTCCATCCTTTCTAGTGGGATTGAGACTGATGCTATTAATTATTTGCTGACTACCATCCTAACAGTGTTGGAACGGACAACCTAGAGGTAAACTGAACTGTCAGCTACCAACAGCCGCTTCAGACACAGTAAATCTACAGCCTTGCAAGATCTGTGTTGTGGATTTATGGAACAGATTCACAGAAGACATTTCAAATTGTTAAGTTTGTGTGAAAAACTAAATAAACAGTCGTAGATTTTATTAGCATTCTCCCTTATTGCTTTGAGAGAGAAAACCAGTGTAAGACATGGGTGTCTTAGATAGCAGACTGACTAATATGAGCAGAGGCTCGGAAAGCTGGGACTGTTCAGCCAGTGGAAAAGAAGTGTCGGAGGGATCTTATGCATGTACAAATACATGATAGGTGATGGAAGAGAATGATGAAGACGCAGCCAGGCTCTTCTCAGTGGTTCCCTGGGACAGAATGACAGGCAATGGGCACAAAATGAAATGGAGGAAATTCTACTTGTACGTAAGGAAAGACGTTTTCATTGGGAGGGTGGTCAAAACACCCGAGCAGGTTGCTCAGGGAGGTCATGAAGTCTCCACTTTTGGAGATACATTTCCAACACCAGCAGGCCCGCTCCTGGACAGCTGGGCAGACTGCTCTGGGCTGCCCTTGCTTGAGCAGGGGGTTGGGCCAGGGGACCTGCAGGGGTCCTGCCCCTCTGAGCCGCTCCCCGACTGGGGAAAGGCCAGGTTAAGAAACGGTTTCTCTCAAATAAGCACACCTGCAAACTATTTACCTATCGTAAGACCCCATTTCGAGTAGCTAACAGAACACGTATTAATATTGTTCCCAAATAGATGGCTAAGAGTCAAACGGTGCCTCGACATTTTTTGAACGGCTTTGATTTCTGTTAATTTCCCCAAGCGCATTTTGCACGTGAACCCTAAGAGGGCAGGGCAGGGAACTCCGGGCCGGGCGGCAGCCTGGGTGACAACCGCCATTGCCAGCAGCACCGCAACCTGCGGCAAAAGTCACCTCAGGAAGCGAAGCCCCCGCTCCCCGCGCCACCGGCCGCGACCAAGCCGCAGGTGTGCCCCGGCCGGCGGCGGGAAGGCGGCGCGGCCTGCGTGTGGAGGCCCCGCCTCGGAGGGGCGGCGGGCGGTGACACGGCGGCGGCGGGAAGCGGCCCTCGCCGTTCTCCGGGGAGGCGGTGCGCCGAGGCCCTCCTGCCGTCGCCCTCGTCCCCGGCCCGAGGAGGGGTCTCCCTGCCGCGGTGCCGCCCTCCCGCTCACCCTTCCCCCGCGCCGGTGCCAAGCCGGGGCTGCCCTTCCCGCCTTCCCCGGGGGGAGGCGGCGCATCCCGCATACTCCCGCGGGGAGCGGGCGCGCCGCTGGCTACCCCCGCCGCACGGGGCCGCGGCGGGGCTGGGAGGGGGAAGCGGCGCGGTGCCCTCCCCTCCTCACGCCGCCCGTTCCTCCCGCCCTCCCGGTGCTGGCGGCGGCTCCTCCTCCCGCGTGTGACCCGCTGCCGCATGTGAGCGGGGAGGAGGGACGGCGCCGCGCGGGCCCCAGTGTGGCGGCGGCGGCAGGAGGAGGAGCGGGAGCCGCGGTGCGGCGTCCCCCCGCAGCCTCATCGCTGGGCCCCGCCGGCGCCCCGGGCCCGCCGGCGTTCCCCATGCCCGTGTGGTGCTGCCGCTGCTCCTTGGCCGGTCACTTCAGGTGAGGCGGCGGGGGCGAGCGGCCGGTGGGTCGAGGCGGCTGCCTGCTGCCCCCTCCCCGCCGCGGCAGCCGGGGGACCGGGTTGAGGGGCTCGGGGGCGGTGCTGGGGGGGGGGAGACGGCGACACCGACGGGCGGGGAGCGCGGCCGCCGCCCCGGTGCTGCGGCCTCCGCGAGGCTGCTGCGTGGCGGCGGGGCTGCCCGGTGCCGCACGCCCCTCGGCCGCAGCGGCGCTGGCGGGCGGAGCGCGGGGCCGGTGGGCAGGGGCTGGCGGTGGCGCGGCGGGCAGGCGCGCAGTGACCTTGGGCAGCGCCGGGGCCGCGCTGGGAGGGGACCGGCGCCCGCTGATGCTCGGGGGCGCTTCTGCGTGCGGAGCGCTGCGCCGTCGGGGGTCCCGGCCCTGATGGGCATCGCTTTTCTGCGTTACTTAAAAAAAAACAACCAAACAAACAAAAAAACCAAAACAACCAGCCAACCAACAATCCCACGGTGTTAAATTTGCTTCCCAACACGTCAGATGGAGACCAAATTTAAATTCCTTTTATATAACGAGTTTTCTGTTAACCACCCACTACAGTCAGTTTGCTTTTTTTTTTTTTTCTAGAACTATGTAGGGAATTCTAGGATCTTTCAAAACGGCTACCTGAAAAAGGCAGCTCTGATTTTAATAACCTGCAGCAAATGAGGGCAGTTGTTATGAAAGAATTACTTTCTTTTTCAAAAGGGAGAAGAACGTGTATGTGTATGAAGTGTTTTTTCTCTTAATGGGTTTTTCACATGAATTAAAAAAAGTAATGAACTGAAAAGCACTAAAAAGGGCAAAAATTGAAAAAAACAGCCCACAAACTCAAGCACGTTTGAAACTTAGGTGTTTGACAGAACGTAATTCTCGAGGTTATTTGGTATGACCAGCAGAAGGTAAAGTAAGCACTCGCTTTGGAACTGACTCATCCTTGTGCCCACTTGCATCTCTGCAGGACTATAGCCTGAGAGGTATTCTTACCAAATCCCCGGCACTGCAAAGCTGTCTGCCATGGCTTTTTTTTTTCAAGATCAAAACTTCTGGTACTTGGTGGCTTTCAGTGTTGTGCAGAGGTTAGGAAGATGGTGGCCCCGACTTAAAATCTTACTGAGCTCTGGCATGATGTCCTTGCAAAGGAAGAACATGCTCCTGACAGCAGTCCTTCCTCTGCTTCATGTGCACAGTAGCTGAGAAACTCTGTTGCATGCGGGTGTTTCTATGCACATCTAGATTCTATGCTAAACCAGTTAGGATATCACATTCTACCCATCTAAGCTGCACAGAACCAACTGTTTTTATCATTACGGATTCTTTTGTAGCCTAAAGCAGTGCGCATATATCCCATAAAAGAGTTTTTGAAATGTTTCTTTTGTTTTTTATCTCCCATCTTGCACAGCAAGTGTATTAAAACCACGCTAAAACATATGTGCTCCCTTTAAGGCGCGTTTGCAAAGCATAGTGTAGTATTGCCTTAGTTCACTTTGAGCAAAGGCTAGAAAATAATAGTCTACCTGTGCCAGTCTAAAAGGAAGTGAAAAAAGCAGCATGATAATTAGATACCCTTTCTCTGACTTCTGCTTGTCTTCATCTAGCTCCTGGTATTTGTTGCCTGTCTCCAAGATCACCAAGAGCTAATGTGCAGCTGTAAACAAACAGTAAGCACGTAATTTGCAACCTTTTGTTTGTTGTAGTGTAGGGAATAAAGTATCAAGTACTTTCTTTCTGAAATAAAAACACTCTTAGAATAGCTTCTCACCCTTTTTAACAAGGAAATAACCGTCAGAGAGATGTATTACAGTGTGCTGGTGCTGTTACTACTGTACAGCTCTGCCTCTAGTTTATTTCAGACTTCCCCCGTTGAGGAAAGGCTTTTGAAATATGTAGCAGAACCTTCAGTGTTGGGGGAGTTGAGGCAGCATGTAGCTTAAGTGGCTTGTTGAAGGCCATGGGAATTGGATCAGTGTCTTACGCTTTTGGTCCTTAGTAGTAGAAAATAGAAATTTGTAGTGTAGAAAATAATTCCTGAAATAATAAAATAGCTTTTAAGATATTCTTGGGAGATAAATAAGAGTACTTTCATTTATTCAGTTAATAATTAAAACTGTGTTTGTAAAGAGGAAAAGTTTAGGTCAGTTGATTGAGGTATTTTTAATGAAAAAGTTGCCTTTATTTTGAAGACAGTAAAATAACTGCTAATAACAGAGTATTGTTAATTTGCCCCTGCCTTTCTAGCTAAACTGATAGTGCATGCTTTTTCAATGAACTGGAAAGGCTTCAGAGGGGGCTCCTGAATAATTAAACAACAAACAATATAAACCAAGTCTTCGTAGTCTAGAAGCACGTTTGGAAGAGTTAACGAGAGCAACCAAAGTAGATCTTGCAGAGAAAGAACTGAGAAATCTAGGAAAATAACTGGGGGTGGAAGCAGTCTGCTGCACAGTGGCTGACCTGACTGCATGGCAATTCCTTTTATGAAAATCTTTCTTTTAACAGTAGTAAAATGCACTGTGTCTAAGGCTTAACAGGGCTCACACTTTTCTCTGTCTTCACACCACTGGCAGCTTTAACCAGCCTTACTTCTACTCAAACAGAAATTCGTCGAGGCAAAGTCCTCTGTGCTGCTCAGCAGGTAGGAAGGGATGTGAACCGCTGCTCTTGTAGCTTAGCTATTCCTTCAGCCTTTGGTTGGCCTTAGAGTTGTTAATTGACTAGGCAGTGTGTATCCTCTTCTGATAAGGATCATGAGGAATGGATTTTGCTGTGTGTGGGATCAAAATAATGCTTGTTGGTTATACTTTTTTGGCTTTGTATAAACTGAAATTAGAAATCTGCATCTCAGCAGAACCATCTGTGCCTTCTTGTTACGCTTCTGTAGACTTTCTAGGAGAAAGTGGACTTTTTAAAAATCTTCTGTCAGAAAAGCTGTGCTGAAGCGTAAAATTTCGTAGATTGGATGAAGCGTATCTATTTTGGTCTTGGTTTTGCCAGTTCCATAGCTCTTAAAGTAAAGCATCAAAAGCAACTTTATTTTTGAAGAGACTGTTCTGATGACAGTTGAAATGTTTCATTTTAGTTTTTTCCCATCTGTCCTTAATTAGAAGTTACAGCAGCCCTGAAACAGAAGGACAGCTTTTGAATTCCTTTGTCCAGTATTTTGGTGACAGTCTTGGGAGGAAGATTAAAAGAATGCCTTTAATTGAAGAAACTGTTCTGCCTGGAGATTCCCTCCTTACTCTGCCTGTAGTAATAATAGGTGAGTTTTTTTCCACATTTTTGAGAATCTCTGTCACTGTCATTGCCTTTATAGACCTGCTGCATGAAGTCATTTATCATTAAATAACAAATGCTTAGCATCCTTGCAGTGAATATGTTTATTAGACTAATACAGTTGTTATGATTAATAAAAGTACCATAAAATTGTGTTAAGGGACTTGCTATTGGAGTAATTTGATTTCAGATTGTGCTTTGACAAAATGAGCTGCATTATTTGACAGCAGATACGTGTGTCTTAATGGAAGAACTGTTTTGATTCTAGTGTTGATCCCACTGGGTTTGATTTACATGATATGTCTACTTCAGGTAACATGGAGGTTGTTGATGGCATGAGTAGAAATTTGTAGGGTCAGACGGGACAGTGAAAAGCATAACGTAAAATTTATGCTGTATGTTGGTTAGATGTTAACCTCCCTCCTTGATTGCCTTTCTCTTTGTTGCACCCATCACTAACGTCTGAATATTGTCCCATCTTTTCCAAGCTGAATCCAAGTCAATCCAACCAATTTAAAACAATACATTGTAATCTCAATTAATTAGTTAAGGGCTTGTACTCGTAACATCTTGCTGAATGACAGGATAGCAGAGGGAGCAAGCTCCTTAGGTATGTAGCTTAATTGAGAGTGCCAGGAGGATTTGTACTGGGCCAAGGTTTTTCAGCAACAGCTGGTCACCAGCTCCTTACCACCGTACCTTGATGAGGGGATAAAGAAAAGATCTGGAGTAAAGAAGGTTTTCAATAATATAGTCCAAAGCTGTTGAGACTACAGCAAACCAACAGCTTTAACTGTACTTGCAAACAAGCAGAGATTCCAGAGAATGATATTTCAGTGTAATGTGCTCACAGTAAGTCTCCACAACTTTGAAAGACTGGTGTTTGTACATTGCCTGTTAGCAAAGCTCTCTTCATGATAGCTTAAAATAGTGCTCATGTAATAGACTTATGTGGATGTGACAGACATGAATCACTTGCTCAGTTCTGTATCATAGTTGAAGAGCAACAGTTTTCTGGCATTTTGTCAACCTTAGTGTAGGTTTGCCATATGGTTAATGACTCAGTTTTCACTGTTTAGTTTTACAAATATGCATTATGCAAATACCTGTGCTCAATACTTACTTTGTCTAGAGCGCCTTTGTATGTGCTGACACTAAACGCAGCTGCCTTGACTATTTCTTCTTGAAAAACAAATACAGTACCCAAATGATTTTTCACAGATAATGTTTGAGACACTTCAGATCTTCTCGATTGGCAGCCTCTTATCACTAATTCATTGGCTCTCTGAAGAGCCTTAAAACGGATCTAGAATGATTTAATAATGTAGAAGAATACAAAAATAGTTGTCACACTATATACATACATGTATATATACACACACACGCACACACACCGTCTAGTGCTTTAATTATCTCTGTGTACTTTCTAGTGCTGCCATCTTCTCATTGCACTATTTTATTATCAGAAAGAAAAAGATGGCACATATGTAAATAGTTAGTGATGGAGCAGTAACTTATATTTCCCTTTCTTTAACTTTCTTTAACCATCTCCTTTTTACCTCTGTAATGTCCTATTTAAGATTTGATTCTAAGCTTGTGCTGCATATTGTACTGCAGTTCTGCGTAGGGTGCTAAGCTACTGTGTAGTAAGTAAGTAACTTTGGTGCTGTACCTGTCTTCAAGATATTGGGAAAAAATTAATACATTCCATTTGAATGAGTTGGGACTGAAGAATTTCATGCTGGAGCTCTTAAGTCTAGAGTATGTTCTGCACTAAACACTTCCATCTTCTGCACTAGTTTTGATCGTTACTGTGTAAATGTAACATTTTAAATTTTCATCTGAATGACAAGGCTGTTGTGATGTTTGTAGCTGATTATTTGCTTTACATGTAGACACATAATGTAAATATGATTGGACTGTAGTTGACTGTTGATCGGGAGAAGCCTCTGCTGCTAGTCACACAAAATGTTAACTGCTCCTTAAATGAACAGGGTCATGGGGTTTTGGGGTATATTGATTGTATATCTAAAGTCTGTATTATAATAAAATCTCAGTTGCAATCAGAGCCTTTATTGGAGGCATTGTGTGTAAATAAAGAGCGAACTCTTCAGGTATACATTTCTCATTTCAAAGAGAGTTGTTGGGGTTCCCTGCGCGCCCCCCCTCCCCCCCCCCCCCCTCCTCCAGCCCAGGATGTCATGAAAAAATCATAGCAAGTCTAATTGCAGCTGAACCTTCATCTTATGTTCTGAGAGCATATCCACAAGGGAATTTCTTTCCCTTGGACACAGTCTGCCCCAAGAATAGGAGCTGGGTTTGGATGGGCCCTCTGGATGGGCCCAGGGGAGTGGCTAGGGAGTTTACTGACAGTAATTCACCTTAGCATAATCCCATCCTCAGTAATTTCCTTGGCCCTTGCCAGCCTTTGTTTTGGCAACTTTAGCAATCCATTTGGTTCTTTTTAGTCTTACCCAGTAGGAATAAATAATCTTTAGCACGGCATCCTTGGGTATGGCACAGTTCTTTCTCTTTGTATTGTAGACTAGCGTCCTTTAGACCCCGGTAGGAAAAAAAAATCTAGCTATGCAGTTGTAAAAAGAAACAAAATTCTTTACCATGTCCAAGTTGTAATTCCAAAAATAGTTAAGAATGGACTCTGTCATGGGAGTGTTTGTGAACTATAGGTATGAATAGAGTGTTTTCAGAACTTCATACGATTTTGTTCTGGATGGTTTCAGTGTATTGCTAAGGTTCTCTCTCACATCCGTCTCATGTGGCAAGTGGGTGACAGGAGGGGTGTGCATCTGTTTTAAGCTTTACTTCCTGGACTGAAGCGTAGCCAGCTATCTCATGCTGATCTGTTTGTGGGAGGGTAGAACAGTGTGAGAGTAAGGAAGAGCATTTTCACTGTCTGAAAGATTGTTTATAGTCTTTTTTGTAAATGGTAAAATAGGAATGAAAGTGGTTTGGGGGATAATATAGGCAGGATCAGCAATACGTAAAACTTTTATTACAGATTTTTGATTTAACTGTCTTGAAGATCCCAATGGTAGAAATCCACGGCTTGCTTAGTCTTTTCCAGTGTTTTAAGGTTCTTACAGTATACAGGCACTCTATTTTTGGCTCCATATTTGGGTGCAGAAACAAGATTGTTTGATAGGAGCCATTGTGCAGTCTCACATACTTAGTCAGGTTTTAGGCCTTTGGAGAAAACATGCTTATTGAAGATTTCTATTAACTTTGTAGTCTCAGCCTTTGAAGAACTCGTCTGTAGTGAGCCTACATGATTTTATTGGAGCCCATGGCAGTGACTGGTCTATGCATGCAGCATTGGGATAAAGTATGGGATATATTGCCACTGGGGACCAGAGTGATGAGTGTAGTCTAGTGGAGGAGTAAAAAGAGATCTGATGTATGAAAAGGCTGGGAATGAACAGGGTCTCGGCAAACTGATGGGGGATTTAGGGACTGGGAAATCAGAAAATGGAGAAGGGACGGGCATTGGAGAACTGGGATTGTTGACAGGTAATGGAAATAGCGTGTGCAGAGGTGATGGGGAACAGGACATGACGGGTGAACTCTTCAGATCAAGAATTGAAATGGTAGGAAGAGCTAACATCCTAACAATGAGTGCTGTATAAAACACGAATAAATTAGTAACTTTGTCTTTACCCCAGAATTTGAATAGTGTGTGGTAAATACCATGTGTGCCATTCTAGTTAGAAAACAAAGACAAAATACTGAATAGTGCCTCATTAGGAGAACACTGTGCTTTTCATTCAGTTAATGAGCACGAGGAGCTATAGAAATAACAGTGCATAGTCACATGTTTAAATTCTGTACCAGAGCCTATACTTTCCTGACTTTACCTTTCCCTAGCTTTTGTTATCTGACTTTGCAACATGAATATTACTTCCATATTTGCATGTCATAGATATGGTCCGCTACTTTGTTTAATACTAGTCAAATAAATAGAAATAATTACGGTAGTGTTTTGGTCCCACACATTTCACACCTTCAATAACATTTTGAAAAGTTTTAAAATTGCAATAATACACATATATTAATTGAATGCTACAAAAAGGATATAGAAGGATGTTTGAATTTAGATTGTTGCTTAATGTTGAATGTGGTCTTACGAGTTTCTTGTACTTCACCACTTACCTACTGTAACTGTCTTCATTCAGCTTTTACATTGCTGTTGTGGTGTGTCTGTAACTTCTCATCTGACTTGCAGTCTCCAGCTTTCTGCTTGTCTCTTACTTCCTTTTATTTTATGGGAAGACCTGAAGAGCATATGCTCTAGATTGTCTTTCTGTTCTGTGTTTTTACAGTACCCAGTGTAAGTAGGAAGGCAATGTTGTAAGGTGGCAATAATATTCAGGTATCACTATGATTGACAGGCAGACCAGATCTTATCCATTGAACCATTTTCACACAAGAATAGTGATTTCAACATACTAAATTATGAAACTCCTTTATATGCGTTTTCTTTCATCATTTAAACAGTCATATGTACTTTTCTTGTTATCTGGAAAAGATTCTGCTCAGTTTATTTGGAGGAAGTTCCTATGGCAGCCTTTATTTTACTGTGAAGTTTATAAGCTGCTTGGAATCAGGATAGTATCGCATTATAGTACTTTAATATGATTTTGCTGCTGCTTATTTAGCGACAGAAACTTTATTGGCATTTTTACTAAAGCGGTAACTTCTTTCTTTAATAGGAAATGGACCTTCGGGAATTTGTCTTTCTTACCTGCTCTCTGGATACAGGCCATATTTATCTCCTGAAGCTATACACCCAAACCCCATTCTACATACGAAATTAGAAGAAGCTCGACATCTTTCCATTGTTGATCAAGTAAGCTTTGGTTACCAGCTTGTCTAGCTCTTTTCCTGCTGCAAGCTGGATTATGAAACAGTAGGCTTTCTTTAACAATCCTATTTAAAATGCTTTTGCAATTTACATAAATAGTGCCATAGACAAGAACAGGCTTAATATTCTCACCCCATAGAGAATTAGACCGCAGTAAAGCTCAGTAACTGCGTGGTCTCAAACAACAAGCTTTATTTCTTGGCCTCTCTTTTTTTCTACCTGTAAAATAAAGAGCAGTATATACCTTCTTCAGTGGCTTGTAACAAATTATATATGTAGGGCACTTCAGATGAAAAGCAATACACTTTAAGTGCTGCTTATCCAAAACAGTTCTGCAGATTGTATTGTGAAGAGCCAGCCTACTCATCTAAGGGTATTTCTAATGTGTTAACAAGTTACTTTGTTAATTTAAATAGAATAAATTCATGAGCACTAGATCCAATCCTGGGGCATGTGGTGGGTTTTGTGGTTTTTGAGGGCTTTTTGTTTATGGTGTTTTGGTTTTACAATCTGCCCTTTGCATTGTTCCTACTACTTGCCAGAAGTATCTAAAGCACCACTTGGTCAGTGAGTAGCTGATGCAGGAATTCCAGCTTTCGTGTCCTAGGATGTTCAGGCACTATTGTCAAAGAACACATGCTGCTAACATACTTGAAGTTAAAATCTTCCTTAAAAAGTACGATTCTCATAAAGACTTCATTTTTAGTAACGTAAGGGACATATATCCTCTATAAACACAATCCATTTTTCTTTTCTCAACAGTATGTATCCTTCAGTGTTTGTCTTGTACTCACAATTGCTCTTCTGCTATATTTGTTACCCTCATATAATCCCAGTTTTTTCTGATTTGATTAGTTAAATCTTCATTATTTTTCTCCCCCCTTGTCCATTTGCTTGTCATGTTATTGCTTCTATTTACCTCACTGTTCTACTGATTGACTACTTACAATGCTATCACTAACTGTATTGTCTGTGTGACTAGTTTATTTGAAATACAAACATGCATATGTATTTGTAGTGGAGAAGTAGGGGTTGTTTGACTTTGGGTTTTTTTGTGGTGTTGGTTCTTTTTTTCCCCCAATTCTTTCTTCAAAACTGTAGTCTCTCTTCAAATATTTGCTATTGCATTGTAAAATTTTTAGAACACAGCTGATGAATAGATGCTGAAATGTGAACATGTTACAAAGTTTTCTGCTTTATCAAAATGGGGCTCCTAGAGATACTAGTAATTCTTTGTTAAAAGGAGTCTCCTATCTATAAATGCAAGTGTCACTAAGTTGCTCTGATCTCTGAGTATTTGTCCCTGTATTTCTTTTTTAAAGTGAATTTCAAATGCTAACCTGCCCCAGTATTACTGTGTGATTAACATGTAGTTTTTGCATGAGTGAAATGTATTATTCAGACCTATAGAAGAACTGAATCATGGCAGTTTTTTCTGAAAAGTGTTTTGATTGAATCTCTGCATTAAATACCTCTGCTTAAAATGCAGCTTGAACTAATTGTGTTTTCTGTTGAAATTCAACTTCTGTACATCAGAATAACATGATGAACAGTAGAAGCTGTGTGAACATACCACTTTTTCCATATTTTAGGATCTGGAGTACCTGTCTGAAGGCCTCGAAGGGCGTTCTTCAAACCCAGTTGCAGTGCTTTTTGATACATTGCTTCATCCTGATGCTGACTTTGGGTATGACTACCCACCTGTTTTGCACTGGAAGCTAGAACAACATAATTATATTCCCCATATAGTGCTTGGTAAAGGACCACCTGGTGGGGCTTGGCATGTAAGTAAAAATTTCCTATCACTTCTATGGTAACTTGATAATTTTATGGTTTGGGGTTTTTCTTACCATCTAAGGCTGGTTTAGATAGTAATGGCAGTTTCAGTTGCAACTGCTTAATTACCAAAGCCCAGATATGTTGGGGAAATGAGAAAATAAGGAAAAGATTGTCCTTCATTTGGGGATTTGTGACCATTACTGTTGTCTTATATGGTTTTTTCATTAGCTTAAATTTAATGAATTATAATGAAGAGTATTTTCTATGACTTTTTTCTCGTCTGCATTGTTTCCAGGTACTTCAGTACAAAATCTTAAATCTTAATGTGTCCATATGGTGTTAGTTTCACTTTTTTTTCTTCTTGTTTTGTATGTTAAGTAGCTTGCTTTTGATTTCCCTTTCACTTGTTCTGTCTTCACCTTCTGCTTTATTAGATAATGTAGTTGCTCAGTATCTAACTGTAACATGACCACAGTTCATCAACGCTTCATGTCATGTCCTGGTATTGTTATGTTCTGGTATTTTATTGCTCTGAATGAGTACAATGAGAAAAATGTTACTGTATTTTACATTAATGTATCCATTTTAAATGTATCTGGTCATGCATCTTGGGGTTTTTTTCTCCATAGTCCATGGAAGGCTCTATGCTAACAATCAGTTTTGGAGACTGGATGGAGTTGCCTGGCCTCACCTTTAAGGAGTGGGCAGCTAACAAACGCAGGTAACGATATTGCATAATTAGGGTTGTATATATAATTGTAGTAGGGTCACTTAGTTGCTCTAAGAATCCAGATAACATTATTTTAAGAACTGGAAAACACTCAAACTTCATTGTTCAAAGGGAGACTTCTTGTATTGTTTGTTAAATTGCCTGATGGCACTGGAAATTATTCTGCTGTATGTACTGTGATGGAAAAAAATGGACAGTGGTCAGCCAGAGTAATTGCTTTAAGAGCATCAAAAGCATACATACAAGCAGTGGTGTGTTTTAGCAGCATTTCACAAAGGAGTACTGTTACGTGAGCAGTTTTGATCAGAGTTTAAAGGAAAAAAATTACTGTCTTGTACAAGCTCACTGTTCTTACTTCAGTTATATAATTAGTTCATAAAGGTCTGTGTCATCAGATGAACCTAGGAACACTCTACATAAGCTTTTTCTAGAATTTTAATTTTCCTGACTTTGTTCTAGCAAAATTAAAGGAAGTTGTTCTTGTACCACACAGGGCAAAGAAGAATTACTTGGGCATATGTCTTTAAGGGCAGACTGTTACTCATTTCAGGACAAAACTTGTAGTGAAGAAGCTGTACCTTTGTTCTTTAACTGCTTTCTTAGATAACCACAGTAATCTTGCATCCTTATTAACTGAAATCCCATAAGCTGCTTATTATCTGAAGCTAATTTGTTTATATTATAGTTTTCAACAATACTAAAACCAGCAGTGTTGACCTGTTATACTACAACTAAACTAACATATTTAAAAGTATTGATGATAATGAAAACTTACAGTCATGTAAAATAGTTCCTGAAGTTTCATTGCAACAGGTGTCACACTGTAGCATTATCCTCTTCAATAAATATCTCAACAGGATTGTCAGAGTAGCAACTTGAACATTTAGAAGTACATATGCTATTAACTTGTTAATCTATGATAACAAGTAGCTTGATTTCCTGTAAATATGCTTTTAAGCATAATTCAGTGGCAATCCCGATATTCACTGTTTCTTTTGCCTTCTTCCTAGAGCTTACTTCTAAAGAAGCACAAATTCATGCACCTGTTCAAAATAATTACATTTTCAGCTTACTCTTTCATACATGTGAATGCAATAAGCATTGGAAAAGCATAGATGTAATGTGAGGATTACAGTGCAAAAAATTTTTTATCGGACACTTGGACATGATAATCCTCTTTACATAGTTGTATTAAGGTTGCGTGTCATACTTGCATTGTTCATTCCTGTGATATGGAACAACTTGATTTGATACTTACTGAACTTACCTGTACCCAAGGGAGAGGTCTTTTGTAGAGTATAATAAAGAATACTTGCCTCCAGTAGTACATGGAACCTAGGGTTTAAAAAACAGCACTTAACAATTACTGTAACATTTAGTTACTTATGTCCTAATCAAGTGTATTCTCACGGAGTACAAGTTTAGCCAGTATTGTATTGTTGACAGTTGTGATGCTAAACTGGCTTTGTAAAACACTTCCATACAGACCTACTGTGATACTGCAGAGTTTTGTTATACTTGTTAATCACCTTATCACTTTGCATGGTAAAGATTTACAGCTATTAAAAATGTCAGATTGTCTTGTATATCAGGAATCAAGAGAACAAATAAAGGTTCAGTTATCTTAAATTTGACTGCCATGTAGTGTGTCATACATGATATTCACATTTCTGTACATTAACCAGAACCATTTAATTTTGTTTCAGAAATATAAAGAGTGATCGAGTAATGCCAGAGGAGATAGCTTGTTATTATAAACACTATGTTAAAGTCATGGGCCTCCAAAAGAATTTCAGAGACAATGTTTACATCACATCAGTATCCAGGCTTTACCGAGGAAAGGATGATGAAGATAGAAGTCAACTAAATGAAAATATGTCAACACAGCATTTGGAAATGGAAGATGGACAGAAATCACTGATTAAGAGAAATTGGGAAGTGAGAGGTTATCAGCGAGCAACGGATGGTTCTCATGTGCCCTTCTGCCTCTTTGCTGAGAATGTGGCTCTGGCCACAGGAACCTTTGATTCTCCTGGCCGACTTCAAGTTGAAGGAGAAGACTTTCCTTTTGTGCTTCATTCCATGTCTGACTTCGGAGCTGCTATCAGCAAAGGAAAGTTACGTGGGAAGGCAGACCCCGTGTTAATTGTGGGTGCTGGACTTACAGCAGCTGATGCAGTACTGTGTGCCTACAACAACAACATCCCAGTAATCCATGTGTTTCGTAGAAGAGTTACTGATACAAGTCTAATTTTCAAACAATTACCTAAAAAGCTTTACCCAGAATACCATAAGGTCTATCATATGATGTGTACTCAGTCCCATACGGTGGACTCCAGTCTACATTCTGCTTACACAAGTTTCCCTGAACACAATGTGCTTTCCTTCAAGCCTGAAATGAAGTGTGTTCTTCAGAGTGCCTCCGGACTGAAGAAAATTTTGAAGTTTTCTGTAGCCTTAGTTCTGATAGGTTCTCACCCAAATCTTTTCTTTCTAAAGGACCAAGGACATAGCATAGGTCATCACTCTAACCAGCCCATCACGTGCAAGGGGAATCCTATAGAGATTGATCCATACACTTATGAATGCACTAAAGAAGCTAACCTCTTTGCTTTAGGTCCTCTGGTGGGAGACAACTTTGTACGGTTTTTAAAAGGAGGCGCACTGGGCATTGCGCGATGCTTGGCAATAAGACAAAAGAAGAAACATGAGTTGATTGAAAGTGGGGATGGAGGAGGTGATGGGGTACCATAAATGAGACATTAGAAACTTTCACATACAGAATTGCAGATGTAGTCTAACAGAACACTCACTGACAGTGAAAGTTGATAGCAGTCACATTTCTGTTGTATACAAGTAACCTGCGCTTGTATTGCTTGGTAAAGGATGCTGATACTACAATACTTCACCTTTTCAAAATACAAAAAATTGATCTGCTATTACAACTGATCTCTACTTAACTGGCATTACTTCCAGATAAACAGAAAATGAGACTAACTTATATTGACCTGCCTGTCATCTCTTGCTCAGCTAAAAGAGCAGACTTCCTGTGGGAAAAGCAATGCCTACCAGAGTGGCTTTACATTTTAGTGTCAAACGTGACAAAATATTCTTACCATGAAATTAAAATAACTTCTAAAAGCAGAAAGCTTGCATAGTCCAAAGTGATTCTTGGTCCCAAAGCAAATTTGGAACCTTCTGCTTGAAAGAAAAATTTTATTTATTTGCCATAGTAATACAGTAATACTTGGAATGAGCACTTAGTAAAATGGTTTTTACTATAAGAAGGATTTCTTCTACAATTTTAAATTATCCTAGTTGGTAACTGGAATAAAAGAATAAGCATTCCCATTTAATCTTTAACGCATGATTTGACACAATCCATTAATGTTTTTTCACTCTATGCCTATAGTTGGGGGAGTGCAGAAAGATTTGAGATGTTCCCCTACAGTGGTATGTACATTTCTGAGAATACTCATTAACATAAACAATAAAGTACTGATGTAAGTGCTCTTATTACAGTGTCAATATAATGAATATCTAGTGTACTACTGAAAAATTAAGTACATAAGAAAAATTAAGGGTTTTTTTTGCTTCCTAGCTCAGGAAGACTGAATGGGATCACTTGACTGATGAAGGTGGGTGATAGATATCCTCATCTCCCATTTGAGCAAGTGTTGGTTATTTCTCTTTTTTTCTAGAGCAGCACATAACACTAAAACTACTTTAGCCTGCAGTTTCTGAAACTTGAAAAAGGGTTATATCTCACAGCCAGCTAAAAAACAAACAAACCAAACCCAAAACAAACATGCCATAGTTCCTCTAAATCTTAAAGCTCGTTATGAAAGACAAAGACTTAACTTGTACCTACCTCTGAATTGAAGTTTCACCTTTCTGCTCCATAATGTGAGACCTAGATTTCATTTGCTGGGTTTTAGAGAAGTTAGTTTACCTAAACACACTCATGGATTTTTCACCATAGTGAGGCAAGCATCAGCTTGTTCGAAAACTTACTTTATATTCCAGAACTCTCAATAGACAAAAAGTGCTTGGTTTTAACTGATTTGTTACCAAACATTTTACTTCAGGTCCAATGCGATGGAATAGATGTTATTTATTTTTTTGTTGAGGGCTTTTTGTGTTGAAGAATTTCATGTTAGTTTAAGGTATTGTATTTGCATGATTAAAATCTCCGTATTATAACTTGAACAGATTTTAAAAAGGAAATTAGGCTTAGACTTTTGTGAAACTGCTAGTGCTTGCTGGTTTCCCAGCTGTCTAACTTTCATAAGTTGTAGATACCAATATGCAATAAATGCCTGTTTTTCTGTGCCTACTGAATTATGGGGTTCTGTGGCTGCTGCAGCCCTTTATGCATCTGAGTAAGTTACTCAGACTTTGGACATACAAGTTGAAAAGGTAAAGTATGCAAGGACTGAAATGACTATTTTCAAAGGAAGTCCAAAGTAATTTATGAAATGATGCTACTACTAATAATAAATTTTAGTTTAGAGCCAACTTAATAGCATAAAAATGAACACAAATGAAGCAACATTTATATTAATTTCCACATTGCCTCCATGGTTGGATTTAACAATGCATTGTCAATAGTAGTTAAGATACTTTTTATACTGATATTTGAGCTGGTTTTAATTATGCTAAATTCTAGGCTTATTCATAATTGAATTGAGATTCTATAATTTGCTGCCTTTGGCCGAAACTGTGTTATATATAAATCTATCCTAAACCTGTGATAGCTGATAATTTTAACTGAAAATCAGTTTTGTAAGTGCTGAATACTTGATTATAGAACTTCATTGCAGTTAATATATTGGGAATACATCTGTGCTGTTATTAAATTCCTTGAGTTTTGTGTCGAGATAAATGTCTGAATACAACATATCATAGCATGTTACCACTTTTTCATTTGTCATGTGAAACCATCAAAACAAAGGAGGCCATTTACTTACACTTATTTTGGAAAAAGGGGAAAAAAGCTTCAAACAGCCAAATCTCTAGCTTCAGCTGCTGCAGCTACTTAAAAGCTGTGTGTGTTGTAGTGAAAAATTTGTAGCAGAGATTTCTGTCCTGTTACTGCAGTAAAAGATAATTCTGTACTATTACAGTACCTTGGGGTTTAACTGTCTTTCTTTATTTTTCCTTTTATCTTGCATGTATTTTTGGATTAAAAAGTTGCATGTGAGAAGCCCTTAGCTGGGCAGAGAAGTTCTCGGTAGTCATGTTTATTAAGCCAGTATAAAAATACTTTTTTCAATCAAAGCTTTACTAAAAAAATAATCCTGTTTCTTCTAGGAATTGCTAGGTTTAAAGTTGTAGCTGGACTTTCTTACTTTTGGGTTTCTTCAAGAGAAATTCCTGTTTCTCTCCACTGTGGTGTTTTTCAGAGAATGAGAAATGTAAAAATTTAAGCTTTGCCTTAGGATAGTTTTTACCTAAAGCATTATATCATACTGACTGCATTTCTTGTGGCTCAGATGTTGGCACTGAATAGTTGTCTTTTGGGGAAATACTTTGTTGCTCAGATTACAAAAACCCCAACAAACATCTGAACTTCCTGTATGGTATAATACAGTTCCCAGAAGGGAGCCTGACTGCTTCTTTCAGCTTTCCTTTCAGAGAGAAAGATAAGCTTTTAAACATCATGGATTTAAAAAGGATGCTTTACTACTTAAGCTTTATTACTAAAATACAGACAGGAAGAATATAATTTTTAGCTAAAGGACTTTAATTTGGGTTTATAGAATTGGTAAATGTATGGTAACCCATACTGTAGATTTTCTAATAGGCTACTGGGAAAATGTCTCTTACATTTGGGTTTGGTTCTTAATGCTGAATGTGTCTCCTAGATAAAATGCTGCTACGATTATTTAAGTAGTATTGAGCTGTTGGGCTGGGAGTAAGATTTTTTCATAGTAATTCCCCATACAGTCTGCCTCATATGTGATGATGTAACGATAGGTGCTTATTAATGAAGGCACCCAACAGGGCGGTAGGAAACGGCACTGCCTTTCTTTTAGGTTCCAGTAGATGACTGATTTCTGCTTAAAACATTTTCCACGGAAGAGTAAGGCTAAGTTTCACCCTGGTGAGTAAATGCAGAAATCGTTTCTGCAAGTAATCCAGAGAGAACAGTGTCTGAGCTTGTCAGTGAACGCGTGGAAAGAATATAGCTCCCAGAAACAGTACCTATACATTGAGTAAAGGACACCAGAGCGTGTCCTGCAGCTGTATGTCCCTAGTCCTTGGCACTTAGGAAATTATTGGGTCATACTGTATTTTCCTTCTGGCCTGGTGACTGTAGGCCCCCTTTTTTAAACTGATTAATTTCATAAAGGATGGTTGCATAATGAAAAAAAACTAGATTTGTAGAAGTAGGTGTCAGTAACTTGTTTCTCTCATAGCTCAAGAACTATGAAAAGAAGGCTAGAGCCAGAAATCCAGAGTACTTATTCAAAGCTGGAGGAAATAAAGACTCAAACTTGGAGGCAGGCCCGACCAGCATGTCCAGTTGAAAGGAAGAAAAGGCCATTTTTAGGCCAACTTCTTGAGAAAGAAAGGGTGTAAAATTTGCAAACTTCTAGTGAGTCCTCACTGACAGCAAGTGATCACCTGTGAGGAATGACGGGAAGAAAGCAGAAATGAATCTGAGCAATATGAACTGCAAACTTTAAGGTGCTGAAGTGAACCTATGCAGCGTTGATGGGCTGGTGGTCTCCCACCCTCGTGTGTCAAGATCTGCCAACCGTAACTTCAGAGCTTTGTGCTGGAGCCCTTAGTCTAATGTTGCCGTATATTTTTAACTGAAGTTACACTGAAGTGCAACACGCAACATAGGAAGTAGAAGCAATTATATTTGCTGCAGAAGCTGTAGTACTGGGTCAGTAAGGTGGTGTGCCAAGAGATGAGACTCTGTTGTTCTGGAACCATGTTTTCTAATTCTGAGAAAGCAAGCGCGTATTTTCATGTAATGGCGGAATCTGTGCTGTAACTGTGCTAGCTCCCAAACTTGTCTGAACAGCAAGAGGTAGCACATGTATGCCTTAAAGGCAGCTAATAATTTGATTTTATTATCATCCATATAGTAATGATTTCATTTTGAAGAAGTTACAGAACAACAAATGCTGAAAGGTTTATACTGTTACATTTTAATTCTAGATAGTATTTTAGAACCTTACAATAACAGTGTTCCGTCATCATTGATTATTTTTTGAGATAAGAGCAAGATGGGAGCATAGTACCTCAAATGATGTGAGAGCTTTTTGGATGCTTACTTCCCCCTTTTCCCCTTGCCCAACTTGAAAGAAAAGTCACGCTTTATTTGCAATAACCATAATACCTGATTCTATTTACCAGAAACAATGGAAACTGAAACATCCTTTGACAGAGAAAGAAAGGTTTTGGTGACATTAGGGGTACACATTTGAAGCGAGGATATTGAATTATGAACAGCTCTTCTTCTGAAAAAGACCATATTTTAGGGAATATGGTATACTTCAGTTATTTCACTTTAACTAATTTTTGAAGCTTGATTATACAAGGAATTGTGAGGTCATGGATTAAATTGGTGTAAGGAACAAGGATTATGGGGGAAAAAACATTTACAGTATAATTTAGTAATTACAGTGAACATAAGCTCTGTTTTAAAGATTATTTTGTCTTTGCAGGCACTACAACATTTCAGCTCAGGCAAACCCTGAACCTACGTTCACATTACATCTGTCCATGTGCTAGGTGATTTTCTAACGATAGTTTTGTACTTACAGGGCATACCAAGCAAACTCAAAACGCAGAGGTCATCAGTAGTCATTAAAACCAGGAAAAAAACCCCAACCTTCATATTGTTAGCTCTCTTATCCTTTTTGAAACAACTTGTTGTGGAGATTTAAGTTAATCTAATTTTCATTTTCCTCCTCCATCTCTTTATTCTGGGATCACTAGCAATGCACAAGTATCCGCCTACAGTGGATGCTTCAGTAAACTAGAATTCAGATTCATATTCCTGGGCACCCTCTGTGGACTCGCATACCAGCATAAAGAAAGCTAACGACTAGGTTTGCTAAATAGTCACAAAGTAGTATGGAATCCTGGCAATTTAAATTCTTTTTTAACTAGCTGTAATAAGTAAAAAAAGTTCTCCACAAATATAAAGGTAAAGACAAGGCAATCAAAGAGATTGGACAGAGTTCCAGGGGACACTCTGAGGAGAGAGGGGAATGGTTCATTTTTTCATCAGTTTGGACTCTAGCACCAGCATTTACATGAACTCTGAGTTATTGCTGTTTAAGAACTGATCCTGCTTTCTTATATCTACCTGGCACAATCTGGAGTGTCAGTACTCTGATCTTGCCTGTTTCTGTTAGGATTGGTATGCTGGTTGTGGAATTACTTCTAAGTAAGATAAAGGCTTGTATTTATCTACCTGTGTGTTTGTTCACACACGTGATACACCTGGAGATACTATGTAAATGTAATTTCTGTGTGTCATGCCTCCATTTGCTGCTTTTGCTGGAGTATGCTTGGGTCATACCCCCTTTTTCAGATGAGCAATGTCAACTTGTACAGAACATCTGCTATCAGCTGAAATACAGTCTCCTGAGCTGCAAGCAACTTGTGAGCAAAACCACAGCTTTGATTAGATGATAAGCCCGCCTAAGGTTTGCATGCTAAGCTTGTTTCATCTTCGTGTGTGAAAACTGATGATGGACTGAAGGCTAAATATTAAAAGTTTCACCTAGAAGTTAATTTTTTTAGTTTGGAAAAGTGGGGAATTTTTAAGTCAAAGGAAAAAAACCGGGGAGGAAGAGGTGTTCAGAAAGCTGTAGTATTCAAAAAGAGGAAGGTGTTGATTTGCTTGCATCTGGTGCTGTACCCACTGCTGGAGAGAGATTGTGCTGGTCAAAGCTGGGGCAGCGTAGTATGGGCAGAGCGCTAAAGCAAGTGGCTGTGAAAGTTGCAGTTAGGGAGATCTGATTTTGTCTAGCATTTTCATAACTATTTCCCTGGAATGTGGAGATGGCGGTTATAAAGGCATTGTAAGAGGAAGAGTAGAGGTGTAACAGTAAAGATGACGGTTCAGGTTTTGCCACATTTAGCTTGAAGTTCTAAGGAGATACCAGAATGCAACTGGAATTTGTGAATCAAACACCAGATGCTGCCAAATGTGACTTGAGGACAGATTCAAGAAATGGAACAGAGCAAGAGGAGCAGTTTTGCAGGAAGAGGAGAAAAGGCAGGAAAATAAGGACTGAGGAATCACCCGTGGTAAGAGGAGAGCTGGGAGGGGGGGTGGGAGGTAGGTCTATAGCAGAGACTTCAGCTACTGTCTCAGTTAGGATGGTTGACGGTAAACACGTGGAATAAAGCCTCTTTGACACGTCGGGAAGGAAGGTAGTGAACGGGCTTAGCCCTCCAGAGGAAGCCAGGGGGGAGGTTGGTGGATGGAGGAGACTGAAACTGAAAGCAAAGACACTTTCAGCATACAGAAACTGGTGCAATGACGCAGGAGAGGCCAGCCCTGCCGCATCAGTCCCCCATCGTTCTGGGAGAAGATGGGGAGTAAGGGAAGGAGAAAAGGGGGCAGCTCAGAGATGTTAATGGATAGAAACAGAAAATAAATGTCAACAGTGAGAATCGTCGTAATCTTGCCAAAAAAGGCAGTGGCTTCCCCAACTGATGTAGGAAATATGCGAAGTTTGCTGAAACGCGTGTGAGTTAAACTGAGAATTAAGCATGTTCCTGCAGGGATACAGCACCCATCCTCTGTTTTAGTGGCGCATGGAGTAATTCAACCTGCTTTAAACTGTGTTCAGCTAAGCTGCTGAATACGAGACTGTATTTTAAAAAGCCTTGCTAATAAAAAGTATATTTAGTTTTAAGTATTGTGTGCATCTCCTTCCTGTGAGCAGGGTAAACAATAAATGCTATAAAAAAAAGCAATCCCTACAAGCCTTCAAACAAACTTTGTGTTACACAGAAAAAATGCAAGAAACAAGATCTGAAGATAAGTTTCTGGTTAGATGTATTTTTAGAAAAAGAGCATCATATTGTCAAAAAGGTGGCATACTTGCAGACTGTGGGTTGAGGCAGATCAGAGAAACCTTAGATGTCGTATCAGTTGCTGCACTTTTTTTACCCTTCCAAAGAAAACCATAGAAATTCTCTCGGAAAACTGCTGAACTGAATGTCGAAACCACAAGGCACAATCCTCACAAAGTTAAAATATGGCATGCAGCAAAACTAACACAAAGTTAATTGCCCTTGCTTGTGCACCCAGCTTTTGCTTTAACTGTTAAAACCGTCTTTATGTCAACCCCTCAGTTTTCCCACTTTCACCCTTCTGATTCTCTTACCCCACGCTGCTGGCGAGGAGCAAGTGAGCAGCTGCAGGGGGCTTAGCTGCCTGCTGAGGTTAGCCTACAACAGTATGTTTTGTAAACTGAAGGAAACATTGGGCCAAGTTAATTTAATAGTTCCAGGGGTAATGCAAATACTGGTGTAGTTTATTGGATGTTCAGGCTCCCAAGATTTGGATCACGTAATCACATCCTTTATCATCTACCTCAGAAACTTCAGTAACAGAAGGCTCAAACCAGCGAGCAAACAAGCATGCTTCCCCTAATGTTTGGAGCTCTAACTTATGACAATATTATGCTAAAATGGAAGGCTTCAGTATTACAAACAGGATTTGTTACATGAATTTGGAATTATAATTCAAGGCATGGGTAAGGGGTAGAGGTTTAAATGACTAAGCTTTTTTAAAGCAAATATAACTTCATGTTCAAATAGCAAAAGGCTTACATACTGATCTACAGGCTTCTCATCAAGCAAACAGCAGACAAAGCTGAATTAGAAACCAAACCTATCAACTATTAGATACCCTCAAGTTGGACCCAAAACAGGAACATACACTGGATACATATCTCCAGCCAAGTGCTGATGCTGGGTTTTTTTGTCAGCACTACTGTAGAAATTCCCAAAATGCCCTCCCATCTCAACAGCACACAGCCTGTGAAAGACTACAAAGAAATGTGAAGATGACACTGGAAACGCTGACACAGAGAAGACATCTCATACAAGATCTATAAAGAAACCTCCATGTTTGTCTGGGGGGTGCTTCCCTTAGTCACGTGGTAGATGAGTCCACTGGTTTGCAAAGGAACGGAAATACGCAGAGAGGGAAACTGCACTTGCCTCTCCCTCCAATTTCAAGGAGCAAAAATTAAAATGCTTATTGCTGCTGTAAGATTTTTTAGTATCTTTTCTGAGTTTGTAGGAGTGTTTCTAGTCTAACTGTAGGCTGTTCAAACAAATTTTGAAGACCTAATAGGGCAAAGTCACTGAATTTTAGAATTTAAACATCTTTCAAATCTGCTGTCACACAAAACTGGTGGCACTAAAACCAATTTGATGTTACTAACTTCAAAAATAGAAAGAAGCTTGACCTTATCAATATTAAATACTTGTTTCCACAGACACGAATTTAAGTTTTGTCTAACTTATTTATGAAGTCTTCAGAAACCACCACCTCAAGACAAAATTGACAATATGCAAAAATCTAATTAACAAAGCCCTTCTGAAAAGAAAAAAGTGTGATGCTAACTTCCTTTTTTTTCCTAAAATACTACTGATAAGGAAACACTAGAAATCAACAGCCCAAAATGAAATCTTAAGTATCTATGGTATTTTACTGAGCATTACTCTGAAGCAAGCAACGTGAGGGTCTTGAAAACGTGCAATCTGTTAAGTACCAAGCAGTGAACAAAACTTTTCTTTTTCTTTAATAAAGCCAAGACTTAAAAACAAGTCTTACAATAACAGATAGCTCAAATAGTCATATGTAGGTATGTATTACACACTGTAACAGCAAACCTAAAGAACAGAAAAGACTGCTTGAAAATCACTGTAAATTCAGGTCACAATTCATCTTCTCCTTTTCACATTAGGATCATATCTGCAACAAAAAAGAAAATTTGTCACAAATAATTAAAACTTAATGATCTTCAAAGTTAACAATGTGATGCAAATAGCTTTATTATATATTTGTAACAGGGGATTAGTCGGCGTTCAGTCCCTTCCCTGACTGCACTTCTATAATTAACTACAGTTGCTACAATTTGACTGAAGGACGCACAAGCCAGAGCCTGTGCATGAACTACAGCTAGCCTTTACTAGAATCTTCACTGATTTCCTAGCTACTTAAAATCTTTACAGTTGAGACATCAACAAGTTTCCCCAACCCTTTAATGTCCCAACATTAAGTGCCTTACTAAAGAAAACAAACCAAGCAACCAAACAAAAAACTGCCAAAATAAAAATTAAGAAGGGGAGGGAAGGGAAAGGGCTACCATATATTCACAGCAATGTATATTTGGGCACAACTCAATCAGACAAAACCCTTCTGCTGCTTACTACTCCCACATAAAAACAGTTCCTTGCCTTACCTTCTCTTTTATACAGCTTCTGATTGATTTTTACTAATTTAGATCTACTTTCTGGATATACTGGTCACCCGATTTACTGCAGTATGTTTACAGTTTGCCTCTGTTTGACACTGCTGTCCCTTAGCCTTCTCTTTCTCTCCATTTGGGCTTTATTTCCCAAAATCCTGCATACCTTCTTTGGAATTTTGATGTATTTTGTATTCATGCATGAATAACGTACAGACGCAACTGAATGATCAGGCAGTTTTACTTCCACTAATTCTGCTCTCATTCATCAAGACTTTTTTTTGCTTAGACAGGAAAATGTGATAACTTGTGAGCCAAATTACATCACCACATAACTAGAAAGGTATTAGAAGTCACTGCTGTTGCTATACAACTCAGACCAGCAGAAATGAAATGTGTACCCTTTGAAAGAAATGCTCTATTATTAAATGTTAATTAACAGAGCAAGCTGTTATTGCAGTAGGATTTTCTGAATGGCTCATACACATGTTGACATGCAGTATTGTGTTTCTTTGATAGTGATTTGGATAAAGATATCTTTCTTCACCATACTTATTTTTCTACCTAAATGCACTATTTTTAGTATTAGTCAAATGCATGGCAGGTGATAAGTCAAACAGTGGTGGCTTTTTCACATAAAAACTAAGAAAATAAGGAAATCTTTGCTAAATATGAGATCCTTATATTAAATCTCAAAGCATTTCTTTGAATTTATTGCTATAGCATTGTAACACATCAGCTGTAACATTTAAATATGTCCTGGACACCGAATCCTGGGGGGGGGGGGGGGACGGGGGGGGACACGGGGGGGACGACGACAGCAGAGATAAGTAGATAGGAGAAGGGGGGTGATATGTGATGGACTGCCTTCAGGACTTCAACCCTGTCTGTGATGGGAGATGCTGACACTGACAGTCATGAACATCTTTTCATAACCTCCCCCACCTCACCTCCAGCCATTTTCCATGTTAAATGAAGCCTGGATGTTGTTTTCCAGACAGAAAGAAATCAAACAACATTATCAGAGAAAGGAAACTATACGGTGCCCGTGGCCTGAAATGGAAAAAGGACTACAGAGATTTCACTACTGTGGAGTGAATGCACAAAGAAACAAAAGACCTTGCTGGAACAGGGAGTGAAGGATACAAAGGGCTATTAACGAACATAACCCATTTATCTGTAGTCCTAGCAGATAGTACGATATGCCTTCCCTTCCTCCTCCATCTCTGTAAGTACTCGGCAGCAGCTGAGGGCACAGCTTTTCTTCCTAGCTCATCTCTACCTTGGAGTACTGCATGACCCTAATGGCACCTTCAAATGCAATTTTCATGGGAAACTGTAACTGTTACCATTAGCATTATGGCAAGTAGTTTTACTCAGGATTAAGGACAAAATTAGAAGTAGGTTACAAACTGCTGAACACTAAATTGCCTGTTTTAATAGTTTTGACTATGGAAACTTTTCTAAGTACAACTGTCCTAAACAATAGTTGAGATAAAAAGTTTTCTAAGCATGAATGCATACAAATTATCTAAGTTGCCACTGCTGTGTTTTGAAAGGCTAAAATTAATCAAGATATTTTGAACCAGTTAATACGCCAGCACAGTAATCAAGCTGCATCATGTTTTTATAAATGTCTTCATAACTGACATATATTTAAAGGGCTGTATGGCAGATGTAAAAACTGGATAAAGTAGCAAGCTTGGCTTAGAAATTTATTTGATTAGAGAGTGGTGAAAAATCATTAAATTAGGATTACAATTGAAAGTAACTGGACAGGAAATCAACTGACTAGAATGAATCCCTCTTTCAAAAAAGAGATTAGGGAAAGCAGTAGACAGCTGAAGTGAGGGTTATTAAAAGAAAAATGCTGAAACAGAGCGTGTTTTAGAGGCAAATGCAATGAGTTATGGCAAAGAGCAGTGGTAAACAGCAAAGGTGAACCTGGACCTACCAAAGAAATATCTCAAACTCCCGTGACATAAGCCCTGATTAAGACAGAATTAATCACTCTACTACACAATCAAGAGCATAGAATGATCAGTGTAAAAATGCCTCCTCTCAGTCTGAAAAATGGAAAGACAGTAAGGCACTGAGGGAGTTTCTAACAAAAAACCCCCCCAGGTACAAGCTCTTTCATTGCGAATGAATGGTTTGAAAGCAGCTTAAGGTCTCAAAGGGATATGGGGGCCATACTAAAGGATTTATTTAGTTTTGTGGGGGTTTAATTTTTATTTTTAATTCTGAGAATCATTACTTCAAAGATTAAAAAAAAAAAAAAGCAAGCAGTCCTGCCAATCACTTTCTCACAGCTGTTGTTTAGCTCCCTCAAGTGACAGGGATAGATAAGTGCTATGGCCAAAATGAAAAAGTGGCAGACCCCATCACCTTCTGCTTCGCATTTCAGATGACTGACTACGTTACAAGATCAAAACCTTCATTAGGCTCTAGCTAATGCTAATGGTGAAAAGCCTGACCCGGGAATCTCTTTCAGCCTCTGTGAACAATCAAGTTTGCGCATATCAGCCAGGAAATAGCAACATTTTTGTTTGAGAATATTCTTATTAAAAAACTATAGCAAGTCTGAATGAAATTTAAAGCTTCAGGTATAAAAAAACAATTGAGTTGTTGAGTCATTGTGGCTATATTCCATACATGGGAATACATGAGATTTTGAAAAGAACAGTCAAAGCAGTCTTTTACAGAATTGGAATTTGTCAAAAAAAAAAAAAAAACAACCCAAAAAAAGATGTGATGCAAAAAACCCACACATTTTCTAAGTACAAACATAAAACTCTTACCTAAAGAGATCATCAGCAAGTGATTCTTCTCTTGCACGTCGGTTCTGTTCCTGAGAAAAGATGTTTACTCAATATTTGACATTAAGGATGAAGCTAATGAACAAACTATATAGAAGAAAAATATATTCCTGCACTAACACAGATTTTCCTGAAGAAATGTTTTCTCTAAGTACTCCATTCAGTGCATATTCACATTAGGTAATATATTTCACTACTCAAGTTTGGCTACTGCTAACAACTCATTCAACAGAGTTGTTCATGCAAGATAGCAATTTTGGTCAGAAATATGTTTGGGGTTTTTTTTAAGCATCATTATAGAAACAGGGAAATTTGTATCTGGTTATTGGTGCATAAAGGGAATTTTAACCAGCATTATCTATACGCAGGGGTTAAAAACAAAGGACAATCAAAAGTGTTGATGTACGGAGACCTCAGACTATGGAAGCAGAATACATATCATGAGAATACATCAGCAAGTATCTTTAAACAAACTATTGGAAAATGAAAGTGCTAGAAAACTGCTATGATAAAATATGGGTTTTTTTAAAAACTTTTACACACAAAAGGTCAAGATTTTTACAAAAGAAAAAACACCGAATTTATTCTTACTAATATATCTTCAGTATACTCCCAACAGAATTTTACTCAGGTATTTTCTTATCAAGAGTGCTGTATAACAATTTGAACATAGTGAACCATACAGAAGCTCTTTCTAGCTCCCTGTCATCATTTTAGAAGTCACGAGTTTCCATAATGCTTATTTTGCTTATTAAAAAAAAATTTCTAAATTACTGATTTTTGCTTTGAATCAGTATTTCTGATAACATGAGTGTCAAATGTAAAATGAATTCAAATAATCAGCAAAAAGATGAGTCTTACCACTGACCTTTGACTTTCAGTAACTTTTCTAATGTATATGATCCTATGAGCATGTGCACAGCTCATTGGCTGAGGTTTTATTTCAAGAATAAAATTCTGAAGTATTTCACAGTTTGGTATGACCACTTAAGTCAGTCAAGTTTTTGTTTGATCATCTTCAAGTAGTAATTCCTTACCTCCATTTCTTGCCTTAACCAGTCTTCGAGTTCAGAATTCTTTTTAGCATGGTGAGCAATCAAATCTAACCCTCCAATAATATACGGAAGTTGTCCTGCCCCTGGATAAGCTACCTGTTTGGACAATAAATTATTACAATTACAAAGCAAGGCAAGCACACTGCAAGTAGAAGGTCTGTTTTAATATATTCAGAAAGTCTATTCAGATATCACAGAAGTCAGTCAGTCTTCCTTTGCATAACATTTAATTAGAGATCATATTTCAGAGTCTGAAGTGAAAAAGCATTTACAGAAAGCTATTCACTCCCTTGTTTTACCAACAGAAAAACAAAAGCTGACAAGTTACATATCCTAAATAAAGCTGATAGTACATTAAAGAAGTTTGAAAACATCAGAAATTGATTTTTACCAACCGATTCTATTTTATTGTCAGAATGAATAAGCATCTATTGCAAAACAGTAGAAAAGGAAACACTATCAGAAATTTAACGTTATCTAAAAATGAGAACATATCACCAGAAAACTGGAAGTTGCATTAAGTGACTCACACTCTACATAATGCTTTACTGAAATGCATTTCTAGTAATCTTATACCATTTTTTAAATTATTGTTAATATCAGCTGAAGTGGTATTTTTACACTGAACACAGGATCTTCCTGAAATTATCTTCGGTACCCAAGCAAGTAATAATCTTACTTTTGTAAGATACTACATTTAGTTCCGTTTAGAAATCCAGGATTTATTAGATAAAATGCAAGACACTGAATCAGCATATACTTTATATGCAGGTTTTTGGAGAAGTCAAATTGCTAGCATTGTGGAGGTACAACCGGGAGTTATGGTAGGCATCACTTAATGACTGATTCCAAGTAACAGCTTGGAACAGAGAGTACAAGTACCTTAATAATCTAGCACAAGGTAAGCCTTCGTCAGCCTGGCACTGCTTCAGTCAATTAGCAAAATACTTGTTAACAGTGTAATATGGTATTTAAATGGTTTCCTTCTGTAGTTACTATACATTTAAAAATTCTTATATAAAATATTTCATAGAAGGGGTTGGGTTGGAAGGGACCTTAAAGATCATCTAGTTCCAACCCCCCTGCCATGGGCAGGGACACCTTCCACCAGACCAGGTTGCTCAAAACCCCATCCAGCCTGGCCTGGAGCACTTCCAGGGATGGGGCACCCACAGCTGCTCTGGGCAACCTGTGCCAGGGGCTCACCGCCCTCACAGTCAAGAATTTCTTCCTAATACCTCATCTAAATCTACCCTCTTTCAGTTCAAAGCCATTATCTCTTGTCCTATCACTACATGTCCTCATAAAATGTTCCTCTCCAGCTTTCCCGTAGGCCCCCTTTAGGTACTGGAAGGCCGCTATAAGGTCTCCCTGGAGCCTCCTCAGGGCTGAGCAACCCCAGCTCTCCCAGCCTGTTCTCACAGGAGAGGGGCTCCAGCCTTTTGATCATCTTTGTGGCCCTGCTCTGGACTCAATTCAGTAGGTCCATGTCCTTCTGATGTTGGGGGCCCCAGAGCTGAATGCTCCAGGTGGGTCTCATGAGAGTGGAGTAGAGGGGCAGAATCACCTCCCTCAGCCTGCTGGTCAAGTTTCTTTTGATGCAGCCCAGGATATGGTTGGCTTTCTGGGCTGCAAGCGCACACTGCTGGTTCATGTTGAGCTTCTCATCCACCAACACCCCCAGGTCTTTGTCCTCAGGGCTGCTCCCAAACCATTCTCCACCCAGCCTGTACCATGCTTGGGATTGCCTCGATCCAGGTGCAGGACCTCGCACCTGGCCTTGCTGAACTTCATGAGGTTCACAAGGGCACACCTCTCAAGCCTGGCAAGGTCCCTCTGGATGGCATCACTTCGCTCCAGCGTGCTGCTCACACCACAGCTTGGTGTCATTGGTAAAATCACTCAGGGTGCACTCAATCCCAGTGTCCATGACACCAACAAAGATGTCAAAAGGAGTGCCAGTCCCAGCATCAACCCCTGAGGAATGGCACTCGTCACTGGTCTCCACTCAGATGCCAAGCTGTTGACCATTCTGAGTGAGACCATCCAGCCAATTCCTTATCCAAGCGGTCCATCCATCAAATCCATGTCTCTCCAGTTCTAAACTGGATGGTCTCAATTCCTTAGATAGTCTCAAACCCAACCTTCTCCTATAGCAAGTAGCTCTTCCATTCTCCCAGTCCCTGCCCTTGCCTTCTGCGACTTGTGCGGTGTGGCTGGAACACTTGTTGGTGAAGACCGAGGTGAAAATGCCATTGAGTACCCTCAGCCTTCTCCATGTCCCAGGTAACCAGGTCTCCCTATTTCCTTCCAGAGAGGGCCCACATTTTCCCTGGTCTTCCTTTTATCACCAACACACCTTTAAGAAGCTTTTCTTGTTGCCCTTCATGTCCCTGGCCAGACTTAATTCTGTCAGAGCTTTAGCTATCCTAACCAGGTCCCTGGCTGCTTAGACAATTTCTCTATATTCCTCCCACGCTACCTGTCCTTGCTTCTACCCTCCGCAGGTTGACTGTACTTCTACAGTCTTGAAGCAATACTTGGTAGTATTTTTAGACACTACTTTTAAATAGTGTCATCTTGTGACCATTTCAAATACACACTAACCTTTTTGAACTTTTTGAAATTTTTCTTTCCCCCGTAGCTGGTATTTCCAGTAAACTGGCTGTTGTGTCTTGGATGGCTGACAACCAACGATCTGAACTCAGTCAACAGAAGTCTGCTAGGAAGATTGCTGGAGTCATCTTGCAGTTCATTGTGGTTCTTATGTGGGAAGAACAAGGAAGGAGCACTTCAAGTGTGTAACAAGACATACTGAATATCTAACAGTATAAACTTTAGAGAAAGAAATTACCATGAGCACAGCTGAGGCAGAAGTTAGGATTACAAAAGGGTGAGAGGAAGCACTAGCAGTACTAGAGGCCAAGAAAATAGAGGTACTTCTCGGCCTCCTTACAGAGCACCAACAGAACTGGGAGCTCAGTAGATTTTTTTTCTCTCTTATTTACATCTGTTGAAAAGACCAGCTCATTAAGAAATGCAGTAATAATAAGGAAGTCAATGTACCTCATTTCACCAGGATTTTAATTTTTTTTTCAATATAGCTAATATCTAAGAATTACTTATTCTTCCTCTCACCTTGTCTCCTACCTGGACTAATTTAATCAAGTGTACTTACTCTAATGGAAACTCCAGCTAACTCCACGGAAGAAAAAGTTGAATGTCTCCAGGTCAATTCTAGCCTACAGATTTACCATTCAGGCCAACTTTAGGGCTGTAAGCTGGACCTGATCAATGAAGCAACGTTTTCTTGTACATAAGAATGCTCATATGCCAGCAAGTCTACATGCACACTTTGCTGCTTGGGGCTAGATCTACACGGATTAAAAAGGAAGTCTGGGTACAAAACAACGTTGCAAGTAATGTTAAACTATCTTCGTGAACAGCTCCAGCCCAGATATCGTATAGTTGTTTGTAGCAAAATATAAACTGAACATCCCTTAATGTAAGCTGTCCCTGCACTTGGTATACCTGCACAGCATTCCTGCCATTACAAAAGCATGCAATGAACTACAGTTCACTGTCTTTTCACAGTCAGTAAGCTAAACTGTACTAATCAAATTTACACGTGATTTTAAGGAGCACAATCTTCAGAACCTCCTTTATGCTGAAATACAATCCACAAAGACTATGTTCTTAAAAGCAAAATTTTGATGCATTTTATTAACGCTTCTCAAAGTTCGCTGTTCAAACTAACAATTAACTGGTTTCTTACCAAGACTTGCGACTCCTGCTTGATGTCACTTTTCATTTCTGAAGTTAGAACTGATCCAAGTTCCTCTTCATTCTATTTGATTAGAAATTATTTCAAATGTAACACTGAAATTAAATGCAAATGTAATTACATAAAATTGTTTTCTGCTATTTTCAGTGGAATAAGCATTTTCAAATCTATACAAATATTTAGACAGAAAAGAAACTGCACTGTACATTTAAATTTTTATGATTTTATGTGTACTGTAACAATTGATGGGGGTTTTTTCTACTAAAAAAATCACTATTATTTTCTCACTTTTTTTTTCCTTATACCAGTAGCCAGTATTGTCCATGTGTACAATCTTCAGAGTCCTGCCGTGTTCTGGAAAACACTGTAAAAACTTTTGAATATAAAAAGTTGCATTTTCAATTTTGTATGCTAAGTGTACATGTCTGCAGGAAGGAAATTTCATTACTAGGACAAGAAAGTATTCTGCAGATTGCTTTCCTCCTGTAGTTTAAAACCAGATTTGCCTTTCACAGATTACTTTCAATGGTAAAAAAAAAATCAGATCAGTTTTAAGCAACCCATAGATTTTGAGTCACTCACATTCTCTGTCTTGCCAGATACATGAGGTGCATCTATACTTGAAGAAAACAGGCAACATAAATATGCCTGTGGAGCTTTATCATGAAATCTCCTTCCTATTCCACTGGAAATATAATTTATGAGAATAAAGTACGACATTATTAAACTAGTCAGCAAAAATCTTTTAAGTGCACATCTGAAAAAATAACAATTTAGTTATACATAAGAATTTGTTTTCCCTCATGATCCTGACAAGAAGTTAGACTAGAAAAACTTCCCAGGCCACAACAAAATTCGAAAGACTATTCCAAGCAGCCATTTCAGTCTCTCAGTACAGTCAGACCAAACGGAAAATACCTCCTCTCTGATAGGATGCAGACCAAGAAATAAAGATTCTCTACAACTGTAAGATTTGTTTTTTGTAAAATTTGCCTGTTATTAACACACAAAAACCCAGCACTATAATGAAGTTCAAAATTCACACTTTGCCAGAAGCAAGCTCTAGTAAAGTATCGAGAGAAGAGTGTTAAGCTGGACTGAGCTAAGGATGCACAGAAAATTACTAATTATCATCTGATTCAAGGTATCTTGCAAATCCCAACTACTCACACATACATTCAAACTGATTCTCAGAAACAAAATCAGAGAAATAAACAAGAAAATTAATCACAGGCTGTATTTTGGTTTGGAGTTTTTGTTTGTCTGGGTTTGGGTGGTTTGTTTTTGTTTTAAAGAGGACATTAGTGATTTGAATTGCCTCATACAGGAATTTTAATAATCTTTCACGTGACACCTAGAGATTCTGACTTGAAAGATGCTGGACCCTACTGTGGCATTCAACAGAAGAGGTCAACTAAAGGTCTCTTCAGAAAATTCATTACATAAAGGTAAGTATTATTTTAGTATAAATATCAGCATTATAATTAACACAGTAATATACAATTTGAGAGGTTTTTCTTGGACCAGGGGTATATTCTGCTGTTCTATCCACAGTACTTAGGCAAAAAGAGAGGAAAACTCAGAATACAAGCAGCTTTCAGTTCACAAAGAAACAAGGTCCTGAAGAATGAAAAACACTTAAGATAGGCGTAACACTGCAACATTCATGTGTAGCAGATACATCATGCCAATTTTTACTTCAGAGTTATTTGGGATGCTTAAGCAAACAAATTTTACAAAGCTACTTTCTGTATGCAGGCAGCCTCATTCTTAAAGAAGCTACCTAAATTCTTCCACCACAGTTGTAAATTTCAATATTAGGTACATGAGAAGAATATAGCTTACCAGTATTTTATTATCTTGCCTCTGCTTTAAATTTACTTCTCGAATCCTGCCTCCTTTGGCTTCCAAACATTTTTTTTTCCGTGCATTTCCTTGAGCTTCCTGGTCATGATCTGCCGTTTGATCTTCCCAGTCTAGATCTCTACTTCCGAACACAATTTCTAGTGCCTCTGTATCTTCAGATAAATCACTGAACTCCTTTCTCTTCTTTGGTGCATGCTTTTCACTAGAAGCAGTTTTAGTGTCTCTTTTATCGCTTGTTAGTTTGCCATTTTCCCTCATGAGCTCTACACCTGTGTCTTCTAACGCAAAATTTGGGTTTCGGTCCAGGATGTTATTTTCCTTTTGATGTTGTTCTGCTTCACTGTTCCGCACCGATGAAGCTGTGGGCTCAGTGCACTTGGAAACAAGCAATGACCTTTCCTCCAGTTTTGCTAGTTTGGGTTCAGATGTTTGTTCTTCTTCATCTCTTTCCCTTAGCCAGAAAGTAATTAGAAAAGAAATTAGAAAAGCATTTTTGAATACGACTAGCTGCATCCACAACAGCTTCCCGGGGTTTTAGTGGCTGCATTGTGAAATTCGAACATAAGAGCCCTTGAAAAAAAGCTTGCCATTCCAGGAAGCTGATCTAAAAATTACATTTTTAAGTACGTTTAGAATTAAACGTACACGCCTTGAGTTAAAATTATTTTTCAGAAACAACACCAACAGAACAACAAGGTAAATAATGTCAAGAACATTTCAACATACCTTTTTCTAGCTACCTGGAAGTAATTTGTAATTACATTAGACTGGTGATGTGAAGCACAGTCACTAGGTTTATTAGCTTCTGAAATTTTAGATGGTGAGACAGGATGACTTTGACTAAATCCTGATGTTCTGTTTACTCTAGCCATCGATGTTCCTGCATTTGCACTGCCACTTGTGGTAGGGTTTCTCTTTACAGCAGTTACATCTTGGAAAGCCATTTTGCCCCATCTATCCATCTGGGGAGTATCCTCTATCATCATACTACATTAGAGAGAAAAAAAGTGAAAACACAAGAAGTTACCACAGAGATACACCGTAGAGTACCACTTTTTAAATTGAACATACTTATAAAAAATATAGGTGTACTTAAACTGTAAAATCTGCTACGATAAATACAGTTTTATAATTGTGGAATGCCAGTCAAACAGTCAAATCAGATATGCAGCATCTACATTTGTATCCAAGAGTCACGCAAGTCCTAACGTGATGCTTTCTACCACTCAAAAGCAGAACTCCTCTCACTGCAGACAAGTTGCAGCAGTTTAGTTAAGTGCCATTTCTAACAATCTATCTCTTTGCCCACGGCAATGATAGAGCTCCTCTGCCACAAAAGATTGCTTTATTTGCAACTATTAGCTTAGAAACTATTTCCATGAATACTTTACCATGTCTGCTTTTCTGTTTCCGTGTCAGCTAAATATACTGTGCTGTTATCTGCAGCAGGTGGCATTATGGTTTCATCCACAGCCAAGCTCTGGGAAATGGCTCTCCTTGCAACAGCTGGTGCAGGAATACCTTTAGTTACAGCTGCAAGATCAACACATAAGAATGAAAAGGTTAGTATCAAATCTGTGTTTCTTTGCAAGTGTTGTCACACATCAGTAACTGATCAGGTGAGATTTTTGTAAAATGGCCTTAAAGCCATTTTAATAAAACTATTAAGCAGATTTACTAAAAAAACCTGAAAGAAACAGTTCTAAAGGGCCATATTCTGGGGTTCAGTTTTAGTCAAATATTCCACTGAAGTCAGTCATGGAATTTTGCTTAAATAAAATGAAGTATAATGGGAAATCATATATTAATATGGACATAATGTAATTAATAAGCCATGCAACAAATTTTTTGCAAAACTGTCAAGAGCACAAAATTCCTCACATTTACAGCTTTACGATGGTATCTAACATGATTATTATACAGAATACAGAACCAATATTTGAAATCAAAAAATCTTTAGAATAAATGCCTTCTACAGCCGATTTCCCCTAATGTCTATAGTCAGGGGATTGCCTTAAAACATCCTTTGCTGCTTTCTATTTAGTTACTCTCAGTATTTCTCTGTAAAACAGAAAGAAGTGCATATACAACATTTATTTATATTCTTTCCTTTCACATGTCCTTGTTTCACACATTTCTTCTCCAAGTCAAAAGATAATAACATCTACTATTTTAACATGCCTCATCATGCTTATAGATACATTTTTTAATTACTACTCATCACTCAGCCCTTTTACATTTTTCCTGCATCTTGTTATGATTGAGACTAAGGTAACAGTATTACCCTTTCAGATGACCCATTCTATATACATTCATTCATTTTTTCCTACCAAGAACAACATATAGACACACCTAGCAACTACATCTTATGTATTCATTGCTATTCATTGTTCTGAGACAAAATCAGAGGAAGTAATCTTGTTTACAATCCCTTTGATTTGAACACTTACATGGAAGGTTTTTTTAAGTCCCAAAAAATATTTGCTAAGAGGGAACAAATGCTAAACTCTAAACACAGCTATTCTTAAAAGCCTGACATATAGTACATTCACACAATTCAATCAGACAACTTAATTTCTATCCAATTGTAACATTCAGACTGGAAACAAGAATCAGCATGTTTGATATATTCAGATGTCTGCAAGGTCAGTATCTTTGTATCTTTAAATTCAATCTGATAATTATTTTGTATTGTTTCCTGAACTAACTGGATAGGCAACAGATCATATAGAAGTTATTCATAGAATACCAGTCAACCTAAGTATTTTTCAGAGCTCTGCCAGTACTGCACATACATCTTTCTCTCTTCAAAATACATTTTTGAGTAAGTAATGTTCCCATATGTAAAGGCAAATGTATGGGGGTTTTGTTTGATTTTTTAAAAAAATTATAGGATTTGCTACCTGATACAACACTTTGTAGAACAGAATAGAACATAAAATTATACACAGAACTTTGAACATTTTACAGAAACAAAACAGTAACAATTTTGGAAGATACGTGAAAAGAGAATTAGAGAAACAAAACCTCTTTCTGTCTCTCAAGCATTTTTGTTAGTACTGCATTAGCAAATACAAATTAAGTTTCAAGTCAAGACTTGGAACGCCCACCCCCAAACTATTACTTTAACAAACATGGCAATCATGTAATTGTTTTTACTTCTTACATTAAGATTATGTTTGATTTTGAACTGTGTGTGGGGCAGATGAATTTTCCTAAAGCAAATCCTTTTTTGAAAAACAAAAACAAACAAAAAAATAAATCAAACAAACCCAAGCTTTTACAAATTAAATCCCTTCCTATTCTTTCACTTTCTAACATTCATCTTTTACCTCCCTGTTACCACAGCCTTTTCATAAAAGATAGAATAGCATGGAGTTCAGACTACCACATATGTATTAATTCAACAAAAATGTGAACTTCAGAAGATTCTTTTAAAGTACCTTTCCTTTACAGATCAATGTACTATATGTCTGCTTTTTATGCTAGTTTTAGATCTGTACTTTTTTAATTATGAGTCTTAAATTTTCACTGCAGTTTATTGCCAGACCATTAAAAAAGCATCATTCTACTTTAGTGGTCTTGCAAAGCAAGACAAAAGAACATAAGCAGTTGATGCCCCTTTACAAAAAGAAATAACTGCCTCTCTAATGCTGTTAACTTATTACTACCCTTCCAATTACCTTTGTTACCAGCATGGTTTTGAGGGTTGCAGAATTTTTCCGTAGACATGAAGATAACTGCCAGTCCAATTTCGGCTTCAGGAATCGCCCTGAGACCCTTGCTGTTAACATAAAAAAAATGTAAGACAGACCAAAAAAATTTGTTTATTAATACAGAATCGAACCTGAATAGGTGAATGGGCACAGATATGACAAACTCCATTCCTCCTTTCAAAAACCATCAGTCTACACCACAATTTTCAAATACAGTAAATCAGCATAATTATCCATGATTACACCCATGTCCTATACATATGAACTTCCAATTGCCTGCTGCTGTAGCCACTGTCTAGTCCCAGTAATCTGGCTAATGCATCTCTCCCTAGCGGATTTCTGGGCATTTAACCAACTGCGCTCTACCTCTGATTGAAAAGTGTGAATGGAAAAGTGACTTGAAAGATTTCAACACTTATTACAAATCAGTTAAGCACATAAGAAAACCTTGCCATAAGAAAACCTTGAGTACAGTTCCCTGCATTTAGCAAGAAAATTCAGGGGAACTAGGTTTATGTATCAGGTTAAGGACTGGGATTTTGTTTTCTTTCATTGTTTTAATAACATGAAAATCCTAACATCTATAAAACATGCACTCCACCCTCTCACACAAAACCTACCACCAAAATAAAAACTGATTTTCAAACAGAAGCTACTCTTCAGAAACACTGTATACAAATAATTAAGACAGCAACGAACCACATGTCCTCAAGATGCCATTTCATCTGTCTTCCATTAAATACATATATTTATTGAAAAAGCATAGATAATATATTCTAAGAATGGAAAATAGATCAATTTTTAACTTGTTTTAAATAGAAGAAAAACCACTTGCTGTCTGTAATTTCAAAGCAGCTTCATTACAGTAACTTTTTATAGAATTGGATCCTCTGAAAAACAAAAGAAAACACAAACCCCATCAAATCCTCACAGAACTGCCAAGTCCTTTTTTCCCTGCTTCAAGAAATTTTAGTTACAAAATACTTAAAAGCAATGAAGAAAATACCCTCTTTATAAGCATCCTACTGCTTCAGTATGCATGCAAACACCATGACCAAATCTCTGCAGAAATTCTGAAATTACCCTACTGCTGTACAAGAGAACAATGCTGCACCTTTGCAAGACAGTCAGAATGGAATCAGTCCAGTTTCTCAAGGAGTCAGATCCTGGGATCTGAGAGTCTGCCAACCCCACATCAACAACACAAACTTCTGGAGAAACTAGTGAAGATGTTTCTTTTCTTCCTTCTGTCATCAGCTTTGCTTCCCCGCCTCCAAGAATAACCACTGGACCCAGTTTCTTGTGCTAAAGAGAATGCAAAAAAAAAAATAAATCTTAAAATACAGTCAGTTTGTAAGTATCAGCATAATGAACTACCAGCATAATGCTTATCACTGACGTACTAATGCAGATGTGATGTGTTCTGTTTCTCCCCCTGTATAGGCCACTGTATTTTAACAAGAGAAACACAAAGAAATCTTCTTTCCTGATGAACCCAGAATGAGTGTGAATTCAAAGAGAACCTGTGCCTAGCTAGCCCTCCAATATTTCTGCAATGTAAAGCCTGATTACCTGCTTGGCAGTTAGAAATACAAAAGTTTTTCCACTGAATATTTTTTTCCTTTCATGATGCTCAGATAAATCCAGTTGTTCAGTGCCAATGGAAGGCTCATCAACTGGAGGATAAAAGCTGCAAGAACAGAAAACTAAAGTTACAAAATTCAGATTTACCCATCAGTACTCGCTCATATTCCTTTCCATTTTAGAGTAAAGCTCTAAAGTTAAAATACTGCATTGCTCTGTTAAAACTATTTATATAAATATTTTTTTCAAGAGATTGTTAAGAAGAAACAGAGCCTCTAACTTCTCAACATCTAAGCTACGACCAAGAATTCTACTTTGACTAAGAGGACAAGACTTTTAGGAATGCATTCGACCTATCCACTCCACTTTAAGTATCTGCTGTACACTGTACACATATCTGTATTTTCCACTAACAATACTGACAAATGTGACTGCGACCTTCTGCACTTAACTCGAGCTAACAGTAAAACTCCACACAAAATTAGTCATCTTGCTCCCTCTACCCTTGAGGAGTAGACAGCCACCCCTCCTTCTCTTCTACTGGATCAAGAAACTGTGTACCACCACACTAGATGACAGCCTACTAACATGACAGAAAATAAGTACACTTTTCTTGCTGGTGGGATAGAGAACTGAACTGATTCACACTGCAGATTCTCAATTGTCTTCTCCAATACAAGAAAAGTGATCACAAATTCAGCTGGGGAACAGACAGGGCAAAAGCAGAATTCTCCCCTGAAGCTCTCATTTTTGTCACGGCCTGTGATCTCTGCTCTAGTTAATGATGGCATGCCCCCATCATAAAAAGCCTCTAGAGTTAAGACAAGCACGTGACTGATAATTTCAGGACAGTATTTACAGAATCTTTAAGCCACAAATTCACTACTACAACAGTTCTGATAGAACAAGGTGCACACTAGAAAGAAGGGAAAACATAGGTCAATTTAAAATCTATACTATACTACGTCTGTACCCAAACAGCAGTTTGTGTACTTACTCTTGCTGATCACAGAGCTACTTATCTTTATTCTGACTGCTGATTATACATCCTTCTCATACTACTATGCAGGGGAAAAAAAAGATGCTCAAACACACTCCCAAAATCTACTTCAACAGGATAATAAATTACATATATAGAGACATAAATACACTTGGATATTTTTTTTCTCATTTATGCAAAGATTAGCAGATTCTAAGCAAGAAACATACTCCACAAAGTACTGAAATATTATTTAAGACCATTTTACCAGACTTTTACCATCTGTAAACATATAAAAATTCTTCAGACACTGTGAATGTTCACATACTTATAACTGAATGCAAGAATAAGCATATAAATTTTATATTGCATTCACCTGTAATTCAATCATGATAAGCTAAAATGTACTATATAAGCACACTTCATTTTAAGCAATCTTTGTTCTTTTGTGTTCTTCACAATCAGTTCCTGAAGCTTTACATACACAATGGAAATTAACCAGCCTGCAACTATCAGGTTTTGAAAAACTAGGATTTGATAAGTTTCAGCAACCTATTCAAGTCTGTTTATAAAAATACTGTTGCATTGAAATAGACATGATGAAGTGTACTAACTGCAAGAAATAGGGCAACTCAGATTTTAGTTACTAGACCAGAAGACTTCTGATACTGAGTCCCATAAAGACAGTTATTAACCTAAGATAAATACAGGGGCCAGTCATCTTTAAAGACCAAAGGATGAGTAAAAAGGGAAAACCCGCAGTTTCCATTACTTTGGAACTGGACTACAGTTTCTCTATAAACACATTTCAAACCTCCGTTTTTATTTCAAACCTCTGTTTTTTAATTTCAGCAGGAAGCTTCAACTGATCATCTCTTCAAAGAAAACTTTGACTTGACTTTGAAACTCTTACCCAATGCTGATCTAAGCTCAAAAGGCAACATAAGTCTTCTTCCATCTTAGGATTCTGAAGTGCTCCTTGTACTCTCCCCCTATAAGCTTTGAACAGTAACACCATTATCCAGAAAAGACCTTCTACAGTCTTGAATCCTTCAATAAATAAATTTTGACTCTTGATGAGTTTCTGTTAAAGGCTCATTTATTTTCCTACTTTTTCAAAGCCCTGCACTACTTACAGTGGACTGGTGTAATAAAACACGTTATTTCCTACAGAGCTGCACTTATGCAGCCATTAGTGAAATCTTTGGTTATTGTTCTTCCTTGCATAGGTCATCAAGAGTACCAGAACACTGGAGTAATATATTTCACCATAAAAAGCCTCAAGTAAGAAGCCCCACATTCATACATGAACTGCAGGTTTGCAATTCTGTGAAGCCTTAGTGTAAACAAAAAGAAGTTTTAATTTTTTTTAACTTTAAGATTTTATTTCCCTAAAACTTTTTGGGATCAGCTCTACAGTAGTAATGAAGATTAATTAACAGTGTCACCCTGTATTACCGCATTGATATACATTTCTTATTTCATAAGTATTCAAACTAGTATTGCCCCAAGTTTAGTGTCTTGCGCATGTAGCAGCTCAGGTCATCTCTAGCTACAATGCACAATGTAGAGATTCCCTGTGAAAGTTAAAACCATTTTTGGAAATTGAATGCAAACAGCTGCTAAGTAAATTTTCAGAATCTTCTCACAACCTACATCTTAAAATACCACCTATTTAAAATACTGTAATTATTTTAAATATAGATCTATTACACCAGCTGTTCCATTTAGCTTGATGCAGAACTCTCTCTTTGAAAGCTACATCATGCATATACTGCTAATGTCACTAACATTTAGTCAGCTCAATTCCTCCAAGAATCTTAATAGTTAGCAAAAATATTTGAGGGAAACATATCCATCTGGTTTTATTTTAGAGAGCACTTAATAGCTCAGTTATACTGTCACTCCTGTATCAAAAGAAATGGACAAACATGTACCCTAGTCTCAGGAGCCCAAGGCACTGTCTGCTTGTTAACAGACAGTAACAGCAGTCTTACAGCTAGGCAATGTTAGATAGACCAAGCAAACTTCTGACTGTACAACCAATTGTTAGCACCTCTAATAAAAAAAACAAAACCCAAAAAACTGCCAGAAAACCTTCACACACCCTTATAAAACAATGTAGAAGTAGAAAGAAAAGTTACACTCCATGAAGAATCCTCTCTTCCAAAACTGAAGACCCAATGAATTTTAAGCCACTCACAGGTGACCGATTTGACTATTATATAAACCCCTGCAAACATAAAACAGCATCTAGAAACTAAAGACTAGTTGCTACCAATTGCTCCAGATTGGCACCTGTATTGTTCTAACAACATACTGTCACATTCTGCAAAATACATTTTACCACCTATCAAGTGCAGCTTACTGCTAATCCTCTACAGCTTTGTTTCCATTACTGTGTGTGCACCATTGAGGCTTGTTTAGATGCCCTTTTCCTTCCAGCCCTGTTCTTCAAACTACACTGTTTGTGGTTTGTAGATACCAATGACTATCATCAGACCTCCTGAAGAAAATAAATTGCTATATTCTAACATGGATGGATGGACATGTATCTTGTACGTATGTAAAACCAATAGTGACCTGATTCTTCTTCACCACTTATTCTCCCCTACTCAAATGTCTGGTGTTCAACATACATGCAGAACAATCATAGTGTCTTAAATGCATCTGAAGTAATTTCACAAATTTTTCTCACTGTACACTGACATTAGAAGTTCAGCATGTTATTTTTCAAATGCCAAGTACTATTACAATTTCCTTTCATTGTGTATTTCATTTCACAGTATCTTCCAAAGCAAACAAAGAAAAGAAGCGATTAAAAAAACCACAGGTACCCACACAGTTTACCTTTTAAAAAGACAGAATGGATATTTCTCACCTGCATTAATCAAAAATCAAAATAATAATTAAAAAGCCCACCCAAAAACCAAAACACAACTGTCTCCCATTTCAGGTAAAAATCGTAGCAATACAGGCTCAGATGGAACTCTTGTATACAAAAATGGGCCTATTTTACACTTTTCTACATAGAGAAAATAACCAAAAGGGCTATTCTACATACTTAATTGAAAAAGGAATTCTTACTTTGGAACAAGTTAATTTAGCCATGAAAACAATGAGTATTTTATTCTCACATAGGGAAGACCAATGCACATTAATCTCACTTCATCTCTTAACAGATAATTAACCACCCCTGCTATTTCAGGGAATTCAATGGTAAGCCTAACTCTATTTTGACCAAAGTTTACAGTAAACTCAGTAACTAACTGCATACTAGGAAAAAATGTCTACATAATTAAATACGCTTGATATAATTTCTTCAATAAAATTTTAATTTTCTTTATGTATCAATTCCCAAAAGAGTTTAAAGGTTGCTTCAAACATATCAACAAAACAAGTTCCTACTTAGAACTAGTAACAACTCTAAGCATACAGTCAATTCCAAGAGCTCATTTTATAACTCTTGGAGACAAGAGCAAGAAAATTGCCTGAATATTAACACGTGTCATATTAAGCATTCTTCCACAAATCAAGTTACTGTAAATCACACATTTTGTCAAATATGATCAGATAAACATGTAGGTTTTCAATAATCTAACTCCCTTAAATTTAATTATGTGACAATGAAAACATGACACTTACCTTTCATGATTTGGCAACTGTTGCCTGGACTGAACAGCTTTGATTAATTCAACAAAAAACTCTGGTTTTAAAATTGGTCGACCACAAATTAAAGCACATATAGTCTGAAAGGACAAAAAAATGCTTATTTACTGTATGGAAAAAGTTCAGCTAGAATATGGTTCAAATGACATTAGCCTTTTAAGATCTGAGATATGGAAAACATCACACAAACAAATAAAACAGTACTGTATTTTGCTACTGAAAAACAGGATTGTTTTGCTTCTAACAACCTAGCTTTTAATTGCCGTCTTGTCCAAAGTTATGAAAATGTACAAGGCAACTGATGAAAATCAGCAAGTCTTCAAAACTGGCTTTTTTCTTTTTATTTCCCTCCAACCTCCCATCAACACATAACCTCTTTCTAAACTTGGAGGAGCTAACTTCATAGCTTTGTAGAAGAAAATCTTGAGCAGGTCTAGAATTTAATTTGCTTTTGTGGGAAAACTGCAAAGCAATACTATCAATATGCAAAAGCTCAGCCTACCTTAACAGTGACTTTTACTGAAACCATTACAAGGTGAGTACAGTCTTTTGTCCATTCATTCACTACAAGGCCTCCAAGCTGCTGGATGGCTCGATGTAAAGCACTTTTCTGAGCTAAATCTAAACACGAGGAGCAGACAACCAAAGGTTCATATTCTACTCTGCAAAGAACAAGAGAATTGCTGTAGTTATTTCAGCCAATCATTACAATGAACAAAGCTGACTTAACTATCACGTTTGTGTCTCAGGGAAACCTGAAGGAAAGAAAACCAAAACCAAACAAAAAACCACACACACAAAACCACCCATACTCTTACCCAGATCAAAGACTATGTTTTAAAGTTTCCTGAAGAAAGTAAATACTAATTTTTATTCCAAAAAAGTAATAACATTTTGACTTAATGTCTGAAATACTTCTAAGGACTTTTGGGTCTTTCACAGACATCACATAGAATTCGTGCTTCAAAAAAACACAGGGAATATCAGATGAAATTGAGTGTGTTCTTCCAAAGGCAGAAGTATGCTTAATAGAACAGTTCATAAACAAGATTAATATTGAAAAAAATTCTAAGAGCTGTAGAATGCAAATTCAAGCAACTTTTTCCTAACATTGCCATTACTCTTGACCATAAGCTTATTTGTATTTGTAGATCTTCCACATAGAATTACAGCATATCAAATTCCAGGATTTGATTCCGTTTAGTTTACAAAGCAGAAAGAAATTTAAATTATCTTTCCAGTACAACAGTCATGATGTATCTGGTCTCATGGCATGATTCTTGTACCATATTTCAGGTGCATATTCAGGTTTATCTAAAATACCAAAAATAATTTATTGTCATAAGTGGAGGGAGATGCATTTTTTCCTGTCAAAAAATACCAGCAGCAGTGACAAAACTGAGTCACATTTTAAGGAACAAAGCCAACTTCTGGTGGCTTTAACACTGATTATAATGGTCATCAGAATTTGTTCTATTTACCCACGACTTAACTTCAAGGAGTGCTTCCTATATGTAAACATAGCCCTGGCTACCAAGTTACATTTGAAAAGTTAGCAAATTGGGTTCACTACAAAGAATGCACGCGCATGTCACAGCAACAAGCATTCAGCATGTCAGTTCTTCTCTTGTTACACTATCAACAGTGAACAACGGCTCAGACAAGCTCTCTCCCTACCCTAAACTTTGTTTAGAACTATTTGTTTCAGGATGTTTTTCTTTGCCTAAGATGGCCTCACTGCACATGTATGAGTACAAACACTCACTGTACATGATACAACATCTTCCAAAATGCCAGTGCTTTACTATGAATAATTTTAGTTTCTCAGTGTCAAAATAAATTATATTATAAAATTAAGTAATGGAAAACCATTGCAGAAGCAGGTGTGGAACACAGGCAAAATACTGCTCACCTCCTTTGCTTTCTAAAGTCATCACTGCTGTATCGCTTGATGAGTTGTATGATGTGCTAAAATACTCTTTTTAAAAACTGCAATTTTCTACTTTGCATTTTATAATCAAAGCACTTACCTAAACTTGCTCTCAAAGACTCCAAAGTTGATTCTGTCACCAGACTGCAAAGACACTGAACTGCCATTGAGTTTTGATCCATTAACAAAGGTACCATACTTAGATGTATCTGTTACTGTTAATACAGGGACTGAGAGAGATTGGCTCTGAAAATAAACATAAATAGCCATTATAGTTTATCAGAATGAAATAATTTTACTAGAAAGAGGTTACTACCATCGGGGATCAAAGCACTAGATAAATAAGAAAAAGCTCATAAAATACTATCTTAAATAAACACTTTGTACAATGAGATTGCCTACACATAATTATTCACCTTCTGGTTTTCACCTGTGAAGAAATAAGAGAAAACATACATATTTTTAGCTTCAGAACATCTGTGCTTCTTACATTCAGACCTTATGGAGGCTGTGCAAGGCCCAAAGCCTCTGCTAGTGCAACTTAGCAAGGCTCTGAGATTCATTATTGATGCTTTCACCTTCCATTAAGCCTTGGCATAGGTGCTCAAGTCACTTTCCTTCACTTCCTTCCACGAACACTGCTAGTCTTCCACAAGTTCCAGGGCATGGTGACACCAGCACATCTTGAGAAGAGATTAGATACTTTCGTATTTCCCAAAAGGATCACAAGCCAATGAGAACACCGTCAGCTTGTTCTCATGAAATTTTGCCAAACAGTTATACACTATTTGCAGTATTAAAAAGACAAATACATTTTATGTATTTAATGTCAAACTCTATACACAGTTACACAAATGAAATTCCTGCTGACCAGCTTCAAAATGTCCATAAACATTGTAACATGTAAATGAGAGTAAACTGCTGCTTACTAATTCTCCTTGGGCATTTTTATTTTCAGTCCCCTAAGCAAATACAGAATTCATGATATGGAACGAAACACGAACTAAGCCTGCAGTAAGACAACTGAAGTGCTTCCCAGAACCAAGATCTAAAACTTGTCTAGATAATAAAATTTAACTGCATCATTTTCCTGCTGTGATTCTTTTAATACAAATTCCTAGTGAATCTTTAACCTGGGATAAAAGGGAGCTTGGACTAGTAGAATTACGCCACTAAATTTCTCAACACAGGCAGGCAACACTGAGGAAAAAAAATAAAAGTAAAGATTAAGGAAAGACAGGTGATCTGCGGTTCTATTCCAAGCTGCAACCAGTGAGCGCAAAATGAGAGTACGTATGGTCATGGCAGACTGAATTATCCACACAGTACATTGATATGCAGTAAAATGCTAGCCACTTACAGGGGTTGTTTCAGGACGATTTACTGTCAGAACTGCATGACTTCGACTGATGGACTGGTCATCCTGAATTAAAATTGCACAGTTTTTGCGTCCAATAATATATTCCGTACCACTCAAAAGCCGGTATGGCTCTCCTGAAAATAAACAAGAGACAGAAAAATACCAATTTACAAAAAACTCCAAAATACCCAAAGTACTTAGGAAACATTCAGAAGTTTGTAATATATCTAAAACTCAACTTTGTCATGCATCATTTATTAGTCTGACTAGAATTAGGCATTTAGTTTATAGACAAAATGTCTTTCTTCCCCTCTCCCTCCCTTTGTCCATTATAAAAGGATACATTTTATGATAAGCAAAGCAGTTACGAAAGTGGCAACGCACTTTTTTTTCAAGGACAATATACTTTTACTATTACTTCTTAACTTCTCTCTTGTATTATTTCTTGAAGATTGTTACATATAGAAAAAGAAGAAAAAAATAATTACAATGTAAGATAACCTTCCCGAAACACAAGTTCTCAGGGTGCTGAAATTTTTTGAAGATATGCTATTTACACAACTTACTAAGAGGTTCAGAGGAAAATGTCCTGCTAACAAATGTAAGAAGTTCTGCAATGTAAATCAGAATGATACTCGGTAAGTTCAGTCTCTGACCTATGCTTTAGCTCATTCTTGGTATCTCTCATCTAGACCACGTGGTGGCTTCTCAGTGGATGGCTTGACTACATCTGGTCAAGAGAACTAGAAATGTTTCTTGATGAAAATGATATCTACAGATTAAATCCTAGTTCTCAGCCCTGGGCAAATAACTTTCCAAATATGAACTGCACAGAAACAATAATTTTTAATATGATGCTCCCAGTGTTCCGGCTCTTGAGCGAGAGTCTTCCAGGCTGTAAGAGGTAAGTCAGTTCAACAGAATTCAAGTAGGTACTGTTGCTACTAGGAGATAAACCAAACACACAATACTAACTCCCAATGAATTAGGAAATAAAAGGCAGATGCAGTTGTGATAGGACTACTCATTATACAGAAAATATTTAAGTCAAGAAGGAATTTATGTATTACACGATACACTGATAACTTGATAATAGGTATCAAAGTTCCTATGGATAAGAAAACTGATAAAGAAACGCACCGTGGCAATTCAGTTTCAAAACTCTGCACCCAATAATCAACACGATGTTTTAAGTTCAACACTTGGCCCTTGAAGCATCAACATAATATTTAGGCATCTTTTCTGAGAGACTCCTGAGCTCACTTCTGCCTCAGAGCTCAGCTCCTCGGGTACTGTAACGGGGCCCTGCACCCCGCCGGCTGCGGCAGCGCCCCAGGACACCGCAGCGGGGCTCGCAAAGCGAAAAGCCCGATCAAACCTAACAGGAGCCCGGGTCTGTGGCGCCCACGGGAGAAACGGCGCCCCAGGTGCGGCCAAGCGCCCAGAACTCGTGTCACCGCCGGGCCACAGCGGGCCCACGCAGCCCTGCCCGGGGAGCACGGCAGGACACAGGGAGGGCCGCACGGCCGGAACCCCGGCACTCGCAGCGAAGGGCCGGGCCGAGGCCCGCCGCCGCCGGACCCCAGCTGGAGCCCAGGGGCCTGCGTCCGCCCCGGGCAGCCGCGCAGACGCAGGCCGGGGCGGGAAGGTGGAGCGGGCCGCGGTGCCAGGCCCGGGCCCGGGCGCAGCCTGCCGCTCCCTCACCTCTTCCCGCGGCGGGCACCAGCTTCCACATCCCGGAGGGAGGCCAGGAGCGCCTCAGCGGCAGGAAGGGGGGAGGGCGGCTCGGCCCTGCACCCCCCGGCGAGCCGGGCCGACGCCAGCGAAGGAAGGGAAAGGAAGGAAAAAACCCCGCTCGCTGCCGCGGGGACCGCCGCGTCGCTGCGGGCGAGAGCCGGGCCGAAGTTGCGGCGGCAGGGGAAGGGAGGGGAGCGGAGAGCGCCGGCTGCCGGAGGCGGGCAGCCACTGCAGCTGGGGCCCGGCGCGCAGGCGCGGCGGCCTGGGGCAGCGTGGGGCGGGGGCCTGCCCGGCCTCGGGGAGGTCCCTGGTTTCCCACCAGCCGCGCTTGGCGTCTCCTTCTTTCACCCGTTCTCGGCCCAGGACCACGCTTCGGCACCCCCGGGAGCTGCCGGTTCCCCTGCCCGGTGACAGCTGAGGTCGGGACTGACAGCCCCTGGCCGAACCGAGGGGGGTCCCCGGGCCGCGCGGGCGGGGCGCAGGTGGGGGCCGCAGGTGAGGCTGGGTCGGGCCGGTGAGGCCTGAGGAGCCCCCAGCCCACCCCGGCAGTCGTGTCCCTCTGCCCTAGCCTTCATTAGGCACTAATGCCCCTAACCAAATGCATAGCATGAGGAACATTAAATGCGACAGAGATTCATCTTATACGTGAAAGCAACTTTTGGATAAAAAGAAGAAATAAACTTCCTAGAATTTTGAGTAAAAGAAAAAACACCTGGGATTTTCAAGGCCATTCAGCAGGCTTCCATCTCGGCTAGCATTGTGCTGTCCTTGGGGAAACCAGCATGTGCATCATTTTTTATAGTTAAAAAGGCACAAAAACATTCCTTTTCTACATGCCACAGATGCTTTAAAACCCACCCTTCTTTGGAGGGGATGGAAAGGGGCCTGTAGATAAAATAATGAAATTGTAAAGTCCAAAGACTTTCTACTCTGTTATGCTGAATTTTCTGGAAAGGAATAGCAGAGGACAGGTATGGAGAAGCCCTATGTGCATGACTCCAGTCACACACATTTGAGGTACGGCTCAAAATACCTGTTTCTCCTTGTGCTACGCAGCTCCCAAGCAGCAAGGTTGTCCACTTGGACTCCCAAGTCAGCTTCCAGTTGCCCACAATTAACATCAGCCAACAGTTGGAGAGCAAATGTCTTCCTACTGGGCAATCAGCTTGCTTCTCAAGTGACGAATATGGGTAATTGTTTGCCATTTATCTTTGCAAAACAGTGGAAGCTTTTGGAGGTATGTCTACAGCTAGTTAAGAGGTTTTAGCATCAGAAAACCTGTGGAATTTAAATGGACCGGGGGAACTCAGGATATTTTTTGTAACAGGAAATGATTAATTTAAAACATACAGAAAAGTAAATACGAGCTGTCAGAAATGTTTCTGTAGAATCATAATCTGTTAAATCTCCATGTCTTATAACTTTAAGTATCCTTTGACCTTTTAAATGTTCACTTAGATATCTTTCTATATTTTCCTTCCTGTGCTTCTCCTAAAATAAATGATTCCCATCATTGTGCATTTTCTTCATCTTTACTTGTCTGTTTAGTCCCTCATAACTTGCAATTTCAGTCCGTTTTAAGCTAGGGTGACCAGAAATATAGACCATATCCTAAATGAGACTATTTCTCAGCTTTATATAGCTGTACTTAAATATTCTCTGTATTGTTGTCATCATTCTATGTCTTAAATACCCTATTGGCTTGACTTTTGTGATCACAACCTCCTATGACAAATCATCCATCACAAGAAACTGTATGAATCCTGTAAACCCTATTATTATGTTTATACTTTCAATTTCCCTGCATTTATCCAATTTTATTTTATTTTCTGGTACCCGTGTTTTCCCATTCATTTATAGTCTACACTTCTTGAGTTCTTGCCTGTCTCTCTGATCCTGATTGACCTAACTGTCTGTCCTCCAATATTTCTTGGTTTTCTACTTGTTCCTTTTTTCAGTTCATAAATAAATGATTCAGCAGAGTCCAAAACTCAGAGACTATCAGAGCAGAAAGTGTCATTTCAGATATTCTTAGGGACTGCAAGCTTAACTTGCATAGAACTGGTGAAATAGTACCACAGTCAACTACCCCTGGGAAACAGTATCTAAACAGAATATTGAGGTGATTTATCATTAAACTTTTGCCCTTAACCGAAACGTTTGTCTGTGTTATGTCCATGTTGATATTTTACCCCTGATCTACGATTATTTTTTTTCTTTTTGTTAGAAGCCTTCTGTGTCAAAAGTCTCTTGGACTATTTTTTAGCTTTATCATCAGGTGCTGTGCATTTCTTTTGACAAGGTAGTTTGGGTGGCAGAAACTCATTGGCATGCAAGTTTAAAATGAGGACTCGGGTTTCTACTGAGCTCTATGTTATGCCACTTGGCCAAACCTATGAAAGTGTACATTATGGCTGTCAGCTCTTAAATTGCCTTATAGGTTTTTCCATAAGAGATTATTGAGACTATTATCTTTAAAGAATACTAGTGCTAGTTAGACTCTTTCAGATTATGCTTTTCTAGGTGTTATGGTTGTTAATTACTTTACCTCCTGCAAATGTTAGAATTACAGTCTTATAATTTCTTATGTTACCTGAGAAGATTTTTCTAAAACCAGGTATTTTCTGCACTTTAAACCCCTTGACACACTTTAAACCAGAGATCAGATGCTTTTAACGTTTCAGTTAAGCCATTCTTAAACTCTTCCTAAACTTGTAAATAAACATCATGCAAACTAAAGTAGGATTTTATGAAGTGGAGTGATAGCTTATTAAGCCAATTTACTTTCCTTGTAAAATGCAGGTAGCCTGCCTTAAATTATATGTTTAGGTGATGAGACATGAAAGTGTCACTGCAGTTTCCTGGCTGCTTCCTAGTCTTGTAAACCACTTTCTTCTTATTATTCAAATATTCTTACTATTATTCAAACAAAAACAGGTCTGGTATAGGGATTGCACCTCATCAGTGAAAGCTGCTGAATAACATTTTCTGAAATTTAGTTTGGTCATATGTTCTTGTTCACTTTTACCGTGACAATACAACAATTCTTTCAGAGATAGCTGGCACATTTGTATCTTCCAATGTGTAAAAGGTTTGCTTTTGTTGTTTGTTTCCTCTTCCTTGCTAGTTTCTTTCCAGTGAAGCTTTCTAAATGCTGTAGTATTTCTAACTTTAAAACATCTCTTGAACTATATTCACTCCTTTCTCTAACTTGTTGTTTTGTTCAGTGATTACATATCTCTTGAGAATCAGTGTGTTTTGAATTAACTGATTTTACTGAAATGTTACTATTTAAACCTTACAGTGACTCTTTAACACCTACCAGATATTTGTCACACAGCTTTAATGGTATTGTGGTAACTGCTTAGTGGTGTGGCACTGTTGCCTCAGTGGCTGCCAGGTGGTATGCAGGACTAATAATGATATTACATACTCTAGAATTTACTGTACCAACAGAGCATCAACTATTTTTTTTTCTCTAGATGTTGAACATTGAGCTGTTTGACCATTTTTATACAGGGAGCTGATGACTAAGGTGTAGGATTTGAATTCTGATGCCTCTGAACTCCCATAGCAGTGTGTGTTGTTTGTCCTGAATTCTTACTTCAAAAGTTGGTAGCATAGACCCACTCATGGGTTTGTTGTCTTTCACGCCAAGTTGTGTAACAGTGTAGATTTGTTGGCGTGGTCTCTTCTCCTCAAAACCTGCAGCTTTACCGAATTCATAGCTTCCTACAGCTCCTGTGCTAGGCCAGATACAGCTCTGCAGGACTCTCTGCCTTGTTACCCAGACTGTGCAAAAGGGTGGATAGTCAGTCTATCGTTACCTTTCCCATTGGCCAGTCTATGTACTCAACAGGGATAAATCAAATGCCTTGTTATCTCAACATAATCCCCTGTAGATTGGTGACTTCATTTGACATGATCTATGGCCGTGCTGTTGTTGGACAACATTTTGCCTATGTTTCCTATTTCATGGCTTGGCAGTGCTAGGTTAATGGTTGGTATTGATGATCTTAAAGGTCTTTTCTACCCTAAATGATTCTATGATTTAAAGTTCACAGACTGCTCAGGCCTTTTCTGAACTCCGTTGACAGTGCTGCATTTGAAAAGAGGAATCATGTTTTTTCCGGTAAACCTTGTTTCACAGCAGATGAAAGGTGGAGACGTGTGGTGGCACCAGCCTGGAGCCTCTGGAACGAACTCATCACAATCTCACTCCAAATCAGGCCATGTGTTACCCATTCTACGTGAAATCCTGATCAGTAGCCTGCTGTGCCACCGCTTTTCTCATACTTCTGGAACAAACCCCTTTCCCCGAAGAACACGTGCCAAGAACTGCCAAGACCCCCTGAGAGAGAGAAGCCATGTTGAGGGGACAGGAGGCACATCAACTCCTGGTTTTAGATCGCACAAGGAAAAAAAAAAAAAAAAAAAAGTAATTCAGTGTCCTTCAAGCAGCACTGAATAAACCATTTGCAATTTAAAAAGCCCAACGCCGTGAAGCTTATAAACAGAACCGAGCACACCCCATCCCTCGCAGCTGCCACTGGAGCCCCCGGGGCGGCGGCAGCGGCCGGGCGAGGCGCCCCCAGGGCGGGCGCGGGACCCCCTTTCTGGTGCTGCAGCCGCGGCCTCGCTGCTTTCCCGAGCTCGGTGGCTCAGGCCGGCGCGGCTGCGGCGCACCAGCACCGCCAGCCCGCCCACGCCTGCCCGGGGCCCGCGGGTGGCCCGGCGGCCGGACCGACAGCCGCCGCGGCGCGGGCGCTGGCCACGGAGCAGGCGCACAGCCCGGCCCCCGCCGCTCCCGGCCCCTGGGCAGCGAAAGATGGCGGCGGCGGTCCGGCTGGGGCGGCGCGGCGTCCGTGGGGGTGCCGCGGCCTGCTTCTCTGGCATCCGGCGGGTAAGGCGCTGCCTGCTCCGGTGGGGCCGAGGGCTGTGGGCCGCCGCCTCCGGGGAGCTCCGCGATCTCCTGCCCCACTGCCCCGCGGGCGCCCTTGTCCCGTCAGAGGGCACGGCGGGTCTCTGCGAGCGGTGCTGCCCGCCGGGCCGGGGCCGCCCGGCCGCCTCACGGCCCCCGCCGCCGCCGCGGGGAGAGCCCTCTCGTCGAAGCGGTGTCGAGGGGTGGCCCTGCCTGGAGGGGAGCCTCGGCTGTTTGGGTTCGGGGGAACAGCCAGGAAACCCCCCGAGGGCGGGGACGACCCCCGGTTCTCCTCAGCTCCCTTCGCAGCCCGCGCCAGCCCTGTCGGCCGCGGAGCCCTGGCTAGAGGGGCGGCCTGTGCGCCGCGGGGCAGCTCCCGCCTCTCCCTTTTCCGTGCGGGCTGTGGAGGCGTTGGTCTCCGCAGCGAAGTTACGCAGTGCGGTGTAGGTAAAGTGGTTTGAATGTTACCGTCCGAACGGTGCCGTGCCTGACTCGTGTGGGTGTTGCTGGAAGCCGTATCCAGCGATTTCTGCCCAGGCACAGGCCTTCTCCCCGGCGGTGGCTTGTCAGCTTCAGAGGGCCGCCTGCAGTAATTTCGTGATTCACTTGGACCCCCTGGGTGAGGGTTGTTTTTTTGGTTTGTTCGTGGGTTTTGTTTGTTTTGAAGCTGTTTCCTGGCTTCTTTATGTCTGTGTTTACACCTGAAGTTTCATTTAAAACCCTGACCTTAGAAAGTGAAATAATTAAACTGAGTAAATCCTGTCATGGAAGCCCCTTGTGCAAGCTACTTATGAGGCAATAGCAGTCTCATGAACAGATTTCTGAATTATGCCAACTTTACTGGCTGCTTGATATGTGACAGTACTTCATTAGTCTTGGTGCAGATTTGCTGTCCGCCCCTGCAGTGGCCTGTTCCCTCATCTTTCTCCCCCGAGCAGGAGAAAAGCTACTTGCACAGTTTCTGTAGCAGTGACCAAGATGAGTGGGCTATGTTTGCAAGTAACAGGTCAGGGAGACACAGTACTGTGTGTGGGTTACCTCCAGTTACGTCCTTGAGACTGGAGGAAGAGGGAGTTCAAATGCCATCTTGATTTGCAGTGTCTGCCATGAGCTGAGGTTCTCTGGAGGGAGCCCTTCTCTCTCCCTGCATTACCCGAAGAGATGTGTTGAGTAGGAACTACTAAGAAAGGCTCAGAAAAGAATATTCGCACCCTCCTTTCCTGGAGCTTTAATAGTATTCTGTGGAGGAAAAAAAAGGTACTCTGTGAAAATATGCAGATTTTTATTTTCATTGGGGGAAAAAAAATAATCAACAGTATTTCACAGACATTTGGTGGCAGATCTGATGTGTAGAATTCTGTTATTTCAGAAAAATCTTGTGAGTCTTTAGATTTTCCATTTGAGCTGCTTGTGTTTCTTAGAATCACCTTTGGTTTATTTTCCTCATTGTGAGAAACTGTAGCTGAAGAGTCCGAGTTCCAGGAAGAATCCCTAAAGTACATTTGCAGCATTGCTTTACTTTCGTGATAATTCTAGCTTTAGTTTCAGCTTTACTTTTATTTTCTTCTACATAGCACCTACCACTCTTCTTCACTCTTTAGTTTTTCTTTCATCATTTCTTTGGAACATGAGCTCTGTTAAATTGGCAGTGTAATTCCATCGTTATTCTTTCTGTTTTCACCTGTGTTACTCATATGCAAATATATTATCACACAGAAGGATTCACATGCACACTTTCTCAGACCAATTTTAAGCTCTGTGAAACCCTCACTCCAGTGCATTGTAGCTGTGGCATGTTCAGATTATTTATTCAGCTACCACTAAAAATGTTATGTCTTAATTTTAGTGTTGAAAATGTTAGTAAATGTAAAAATATTACAACGTATTGTTCTTATTATTTTAAAATAACTTTTCTTCTTCACGTCAACCTGTTGAACAATTGCATGTTTTTATTAACACCACCATACAAGATTAACCATTCATTGTTCTTCCCTAAAATTATACTAGACTTTTTATATTCAGCTAAATACATTAAAGGTTCAAGTACAAATGAGTATTAGAGAAAATAAATATAACTCATACTATCCTAAGTTTTTGTACATCAAATATAGAACGTCTAGTTTTGTCATACTTAGAAGTATTTACAGCTTCAGGTTAAGGTAACACTTACATTCTAAATAATTTGGAAATTTCAGAATTGTTACTGTGATGCTGCTCTCCCAGAGCATTTACTTCAGTATTTAGTTGAGGGCTTGAGTTAGTTCAGTGTTTCAGGATGCCAGAAATATCCTCTTGGCTATTTTTGCTGTGACTTTCTTGGTGACATTACAAATTCGTCATTGCATTAATGGAATGTTTTCTTATTAAAGTGAATCACTAGACGTAGTACTGAAGTGCCCTTGTCTAGTTGGAATGGGAAGTCGAATAGCTCAGATGCTTTACTAGTCTAGTATTAGCTTTTATATGAAGATCCATATGTATAATACAATCTAATAATTCTTGCACTCAGTTTATAGTAAGGCAGTTATGGTTGTTATGTCCACTGTCGTAAGTAAATGTCATCTTGCATAACAGTCCTGTATACAGAAATGAGAAAAAACTAACCTTCCTCTTATTTTCTTTCAGTTTTTCAGCCGTGGGCCAAATGTGCTGCATCAAGACAGCAATGCACCGCAAGCTGCATTCTTTTCACCTCTTCAAAAAGCGATGTTGCCACCAAATACCTTTCAAGGGAAAGTGGCCTTTATAACTGGTGGAGGTACTGGGATTGGCAAAGGGATGACAACAACTTTGTCCAGTTTAGGTGCCGTGTGTGTTATAGCAAGCCGGTAAATATTAATGAACATGTTTTAGAATTTTCATACTGAGTGCTGAAAAGCTCTATTTTCTTTTTCATAATAAATCTTAATTTCTTCTTCATGAACTGGATAAATTTATTCTATTTACTCTGTCTCAGTACACTTTTAAATTATAATGTCATATTGTAAATACCAGAAACTTGCAGATCCATCTACGTATGTCTAATGGTGTAACCAGTGGTACAAAAAAATAAACTAAACACACTTCCATGAAATGTGACAGCAAAATAAACAGCCCAGAATATTATGCATAAATTCAGCTAAAGCCTGAAAGAGAACAAAAATCTGAAATGGCCATTATTGATAATTTTGCATGTATTATTACAGGTGTTCTTGATACAGATTTGCATTGCAATAAAAAATGAAAGCCATTCCTTTTAATTCTTACAACTTTAAAAACAGCCTTGATTTTTCCCTTAATGAAGATGATCTTTCTACAGTTGTTTTAAATAGCACTGCATTAAAGACTGGAAAACCAATCTCATTTTTAATCAAATTAAACATGTGTCATGACATTCATCCAAACAGTGGTTTAGTTATTTAGTTTGAAATCTCAATATGCATGTCTCTTCTAAAATACCAGTACAGTAGTAGCAAAACCTGTTTGTTATGATTATGTACTCAGAATGAAAATATTTTTCCTAGCTTATCACATTTGATCAGCTTGTGTCTTTTACTGTAATAAATCAGAAATTACTTAGATTTAAAGTTTTTTCTCAGAAAGTTAGTGGCTAAGCATAGGGTTTTTTTGTCTTAAAGCTCAGTCAACAACATGTATGTGTGCATGCACCTATTCTAAGTTTAGCTCAATTTGCTTAGAAAAAATAATTAGATTTTATTAATCTGAATTGTAGTTGTATTTAATTGAAATTTAGTGATGTATACTTACTTCTAGGAAGCTTGATGTTTTGAAAGGAACAGCAGAAGAAATTTCTTCTAAAACAGGCAATAAGGTAAATTTTTACAGAATTGTGAATGTGTTGTTATACTTTAAATGGTTATAGGAGTTATATGCATGTACATGCTTCTGTGGGATTGCTTAATTTGTAAGGGATACAGTTTTGAAGTCTTATAACTGCCTTTCCATTATTATCTAGGTTCATGCCATCCAGTGTGATGTGAGAGAGCCAGTTTCAGTTAAGAATGCTGTTGCCGAATTAATCCAAGTGGCAGGACATCCTGATGTAAGTGTTCTAGTGAAAGAACTTCAGTTGTCATTACTCAAAATATTCTGCATAGTAGGTATGAAGAAAATTACTATGATAGAAGGTTAAGGGAATCTAGAGACACTAGACAAAAAGTAGACACTAGATTTCAAGATGAAGCTAATTTCACAGACTGGTCACTATTTCTGTGGTTCTTAAAATACTTTGTGGCCAAATAGACAAAACGTTGTTGTCCTTACTCTGAGGACTAACATTTTCTTTGTAAACAGTACAACTATTGTTATGGGGCTCATTAATTAAGTGAACAGACTATTGCCCTTAAATTCACCTTTTCAGGAGGTTTACCTGTGTTACTACAGAATTACACTTGTTGCTTACTAACAGAATGTCTCACAAATCAGAAATGGAAGTAATCATAAACATCTTCCTTGGTCCTTGCTTAGCTTATTAAAATACACAAAGAAGGTTCCAACTTGAAGACTTAAGTTCTTATAAAATCAAGGGAAAAATATCTTCAGTCAGGCTAAGCATCTGGTTTTTGATAGTTTGACCCAAACCAGAGCTCTTTACATCAGATTTGCTTTGAGAAGGGTGGTCTGGTGGAGTCTGAGCAATGATAGGCACCAAATTCTGATTTGCTTGTTGGAGAAACAACTCGGATTCAGGTAGCTGATGGAAAGTGTGATGAGGATGTTACGGTCAATGTAAAGGAGTCAATGAGATTTAGAAATGGTTACTGTAGATTTAACACTGTCATATATTGTAGATATTTTGCATTCACCAGTAGCTTCCTACAGGCATGGAAGAGAACCTGCCGAGTTCTAAATGTGTTAAGAAGTGGAGAAACTATTTCTCATAGCTGTATGCTATAACAGTGCTATAAAATAAAGCAGCTCACTGTCCTGATTTGTAGACATGATACTCTGGATATTATTTTGACTGTTAGTTACTGCAGTTTTTGGCCAAAGCACATCACAATCTCCAGGTTTTAAGTGTGTCCAGAGAGGGAGGAGACTTCTTCCTGTGTATTGCATTTTTAGTACACCACCAATTTTCTGAATAAATACACCCCATGACCTGGTCTTTACAAGCATTTCCTTTCTCTTTAATTTCACATACTCTGTGTATTTAAGAGTGACTGCACAGTAAGTTGAATATTCGGTTCTTTTTGTCTAGTTTTTCTCTTGGTGACAGACATGACATGTAAGGTTATGAATACTGCAGGCCTGGGTATCCCTGCCACTGTGAGGTGAGATTTCAAAGACAGATCTTAATGGCAGTATCATATTTCTTCTAGCTTTGTTTTGTTCATTCCATCACCAAGATTGTTACTTGCAATTAGAAAGCAATTGTTCTCTTGTCATATGAATTGTTCTGGCAGTCTTACATATCTACGTACTACAAAGATTGTATCATTCCGTCCTTATTTCACTAGTTTTATTATTGTCTTCACTGTATTTATTAAGTGATTCAAGTAACCTTCCCAGTGCCTTGAGGTGTTTGGATTTCACTTTTTTTTCCCCTTCAAACTCTAGGAAGGCCTTTAAATTTTATTTGCCATCTGTATGTATAATTTATGGCTTCAACAAAGTGATTTGTTTTATATTAATGCAGTATGTGCTGTGCTCTGTTTTGTTATTGAAAATTCTAATGTCTTAATTTAGCCCAGAAGTTCTTCAGGACAAAGACTTGTTTTGTGTGCAAATCTACATGAATCTAGGTGCCATTCAATAAGTAATAACTCATTTTATTGCTTCAGCACATTATATTAATATTAAATACACAAGATCCGGCTGCAGAAGTTTTGGTTTAAAAACTGCTTATGTGATGCTTAGTCCTCTTAAAAAAAATAAACAATATCTAACTTGCTAGCTTGAATGGCTAAGCAGATGGTATCGAAAGTATCCTCTGCCTAATTATTGTTTGTAGAAAGGCAACATTGATTTGAAAAAAGTTGTGGGGTTTTTTTTTCTCTCCACCCACCAACCCCACCACCTTGATGGGGATATTTTTACTTTTCTACTTAGAAACACTAAGAAGTTCCTTGTAAATTCTTTGCTTTTCTCTCAGGAAGTTTGTCTTTAGTTAACTTTTAGTTTTTCGGTTTTGTGTTTCAGGTTGTGATAAACAATGCAGCTGGAAACTTTATTTCCCCTTCTGAACGACTTTCTGCTAATGCATGGAAAACAATAACTGATATTGTTCTTAATGGTACTGCTTTTATAACTCTGGAAATCGGAAAGGAGCTCATTAAAGTAAAAAAAGGTATCTTAAACATAAGATAAATGGTAACTAAGCATTTTGATACATTGTTACCTTACCATTATTATAGCCAGTTTTGAGAGTTTGAAAAGGAACACAATTTTTAACAATCTAAATCTTTTCTAGAAAGAAACTTTTTTCAGTAGAAACCCAGTTCAGTAGAACTGGATAGCAATTACTTCATTGTAGAATGTGCCGTTGAAATTGGACCCAGAGGCCATGAAGTTGAATATAAAAATCTGAATGCAGAGTTTGTACTGGTTGTAAAATGTTTTTAAAATTCAGAAAATTAGGTTTTGTGTAAAACATGCTGTTACTTCATTTGAGTCTTCTATATGTTGGTTTCATTGAGCAACTGAACATGTAGCATTTATATAAGTGAACAGCAAGTCAGGATATCACTTTGAATTTTCCTCCTACACTTAAATAAATAAATACCACAGCTGTGGTATTTGATTAATAGCACTAGAGAATATTACCTTTGAGATAATTTGGAAAAAAAATTAAAAATTGAAATAGCTACTAGGTTTTATTTTCCTGGGTATAATTCTTAGTTCTAGACTAGGCAGGAGTGTAATCCACTATTTTACCTTTACCTTAAAAATGTGATAGTTTTTTTTTATATACTGTTTAGCTAAAGATTTACTTAACCAGATTCTTGTCTTTAAGGGAAAGATAATGCATGCTATTTTATGTTACAACATAGATTATATGCAAAGAATTATATGCTTTCATTTTATATTATCTTCTAGTTATGAATCGGAAAACATTGAGCTTAATTTTTGATCTGAATGACATCATCTCAAATAGCATTTAAAAGCAGTGAGGTATATTATGTGCCCTCGCTTCTGAATCTTGTTTTCTAGGTACAGCCACTGTGTTGAAATAATCCTTTTGTATTTGCACTGTATTTCTCCTAACTCCTGAATTAGTTCAATTTCTTCAAAATACCTCTCCGAAAAGTACTCAGTGGGGTTATACTATTTAATGATAACCATATAAAGTTAGTGTTGTTTCAGTAAATCTGTAACAGTTTTGGTCAGTTGAAAAGGTATTTCCCGCATATTTTTTCATGTGCTGCTAAAATATAATTTCCACCATTCTAGTGCTAATATTCCCGCATTAAAAACCTGTCCCCAACTCTGTCTTACTATATCATTGTAGCAAACTATTGTAATAGTTTTATGGTCTTCCAGGTGCATGCAGTAATATGAAATGCAGCTTTAAAAATGCCTTTGCCTCTGCTGCTGTTGAATGAAAAACTACTTTCCTTGCTTCCACCCTTTAAATTCGGCAAAATCCAGGAGTCATTCGCCTTCAGTTTGTTGACTCTCTTCCTTTCAGTTCTAAGCTTCCAAAACATTTTAATTTCTTTTGCTATTACTTGCATGCCTTCTTTCTAGGGGACTCCGTCTGTAAGTAAGGCTTTATTTAAAGCTTTCTTTGAGACATGTTTTTGCAAGTAGATCAAGTGTACTCATTTGTCCTCTTTATTTTCCACCTTCATTTTCTATTTACTTGCTTGGTGTTTTAAGTTTGAATGCAGACCTTAGTTTCTGGAGTGTTGGAGATGCTACTCAATGCAAATATTTTAGAACAGTCTGTGAGGATGCTGGACATCTAGCAGTTACTAAAGCAGTGGTGTATTTTTTAGGTCTGCAGCGTGACCTACAATAAACCTGATTTGGTAAATAATAACAGTGCTCTGCTTTTAGACTTTTAAGTTTGTACCGGTATTTAAAAAGGGATTTGTAATTGCTAGTGTATTATTTATTTATGCACTAAAGTTTTACAAAATGATAGGAGTTAGATATTGTCCGTTTTATGAATATAGGCTTTAGGAGTAAAAATTGTGTATAAGCCGAAGTGTGCTTTAAACTTCAGAACTATACATTTATCAGTCATTCTTCCTTTTGTGTTTAGTCCACCCAACTCACCTCTATTTAACCTGTGTTTTAAAAATTCTGTGGTTTAATTCTGAAAAATGTGTAATTAACAATCAGCTCTAGAAAACTTCAGTTGTTCTGTGTTTTTTGCCTGTGTTAATTTTCCTTTTCAAAGTTCCTCACTGTAGACTAATTTTTTATAAGTATAGTCCATGGCTTTTGGATATCTGCTGGCATTTCTGTCAGTGCTTGTTTATGGTTCTTTTCAATTTCTTTTGTGTAAGAATACTGTAATTTTTTAACTGAGTCTCTACTTCATCATCACATACATTCTATCAGTAACATATATTGTTCTAGAAATATCCCTTGGGTAGCTATTCTAATTAAATTATTTTTAAGATACAGTAACTAGAACAGTTATTTTAGTTACTGTGGCGTAAGTAGTGAACTATCATCCCTTGTCCTCCATTTCCATTAAGTTCATGCTAGTCATTGATCAGATAATTGGAATTTGCAGGCTTCTGTAAAGGAAAGATTGAATAAACAGTTGCAGTTTCCATGTTTTTGCTAAATCTGTTATGAAATATATAAAAGAAAGTGGTCTTTTTATAATACAGTTTATTGTGATAATAATGGGAAAAAGTAATGCAAGTTTAACTGTCATAAGCTCTATTGCAGAAAAAGCTTCTGAAAATTTCTTAAACTTTTTTCCCTGCATAAACTTTAACTCAAGTCTTAAACTGTGTCATTATAAGATTATGCTAATCCTAATTATTAGTGCTGATATTTTTTTTTTTTTTCAGCCAGGAATTGGTGAAATTAGGGCAGATTACCTGGTTGGTGACTACTAGACTAGGGCAGCTTCTAAAAAGACACTGTAAGACCTTAGACCTTCACTCCAGTTAGACTGAGTTGCACATGTAAATTCATTATCAGTAGAAGTCTGAGGGTTTAGACCTTTGGAGCCTAATTAATAGCTATTTATGCTTACATGAAACAACTCTTAACGTTCCTGCAAAAGAGGGAATTGAAATAAAAGGGCTTAAAAGCAAAGCTTCTAAGACTAGATTTTTAAAATATCTTTTTACAACAGGGAGTGAAATGGCATCCCAAACACTTGAGCTGCAAACTTTATTCTCACTGAGGTTGCGTTTCTCTTAAGTTCAGAGTTTGTTCTTCATGCATTTTTTCCTTGTTTGGTGTGGGGTCTCTTTAAAATGTTTTTGCAACTTCCAGGAGCAGCATTCCTGGCTATTACAACAATTTATGCAGAGAGTGGTTCAGGATTTGTGTTGCCAAGCGCCTCTGCCAAAGCTGGTGTAGAAGCAATGAGCAAGTGAGTAATACAGCAAAATGTGTGTTCTGCTTTCCACGTCCCTGAGATAGGGTAATGAGTCTGTAAAAATTGAGGTAGTTGGTATAGTCCTGCTATTCCATTTCATAAGAGAACCTTCCATCCTCCAGTATCCTACCAAGAAATTGTATAGTGACAGGTTCTTACAGAAGGAAGCCTTAACTGCTATTATTATGACAATTTTTATCACAAGGATGAGCTGAGGACAAGTGGAACTACTTCTTTCAGCAATAGCAAGTTCCAAAGTTTAAATTACAGAGAGTTAGTAATCAGATTCTCATACCTTCCACTTTTTTCTCTCTCAGGAAAAGTGCTTATATTTAGGTGGAGTATACTGTTGCTTTGCCTGTCTAGTTTCGTAAAGAAATGATTTCCTGTCACTATTTTAAATTAAGGTCTGCAGTTACACTCAATTCAGAAATGTGGTGTATCCACATTACTCAGCAAACAAAAGGATTTCTAACATTATTAACTATAGGGCAGTCCTTCATAGCAAATAGATCCTCCTCTGCACTTTTGCAGAAGAAATTAAATAGTTTGGCAGCCTTTTAGTAATTAGAATTCTTTATCCAGAAAAAAATGAGGGAATGTGTGATGGTCTTGATTTCTGTTCTACAGAGCTATAACTGAAATGTGTACTTTTAAGAGACTTTGACCAAGCTAATTCATTCACTGCAGTAGGTGATCTATCTGAAGTACTGCTTATGCAGGGAAAACATTGCCATAAAGTAAAATTATTCTACTGGTCCCACTTCAAAATGTAATATCTGTTCTGTGTTATTTCAAAGCATCTAGTGTGAAAGCTATATTGAAAATGTTAGAAATGTGTACTTGTGGGATAGTCTAAATTACCAGAGAAAGATGGTGGCCTAACAGTTGTTTGTCAAGGAGTTTAGGTGCCAAAATCACCTGTGTAATTTGTGAGAGAGAAAGAATTGCTCCATAATACTGCTTTGTTTATGATGCACCTATTAATCCTGTGTACCCTGTATTTGTGAATGTGATTTTGGTTTTTTTTTCCCTCTGAACTGTTTTTGTTAGGAACAAAAAAAAAATACAAGTAGAAATGCCTTTTTCAGAAAAAGTCTAGTATTTACATGTTTGATTCAGGGGTTTTTTGTGTGAATAGCATTATTAAGTACTGCGTTTAAAATACTGATTCATTCTGTTAATGAATTTTTAGGTCTCTTGCGGCTGAGTGGGGTAGATATGGCATGAGATTCAATGTGATTCAACCAGGTCCAATAAAAACAAAGGTACGTAGCATGAAGTGAAACACAGCCTTGAATATGCTTTGTAGTACAATCTTAAGATAGTCTAACCTTTTCTGTAACTGCTAAATTCAAGTATGATTTCCTTGGCAGTCAAGACTGTGCTGGAATATTGAACACACTACCTCTCAGTTCTTCGGTAAAATAGAATTTCTTGAACTTCTGAAACCTGCCACTGTCCCTTCTACTACACTAGTATAAATGAAACCTTTTTTTAGTGTTTCAAAGAAATTATTTATCAAAATATTTAATGTTGATTCTTATCAACTGTACATAACTAGCTTGTCAAGTGAAATGAATTCTTACACTTGGTGGAGTAAAAGTGCCTAATTTCTGCCTGAACTCATTTTTAAACAAAACATCAATTCAAAAATTTCAGAATCCCTTTTAGGTGTATGAGAACAGAATCTCACTAGCTTTGTTGAAAATCACAACACTAGGAAGAGAAAACTAAGTCAGCAAGGAAATGTGAAGCTTTGATGTGAGTGAAAAGGAGGACTGGAGGGTTTGAAGGAAATAATCCAGACCAGCGGTAACAGGAAGAAAAAAGACAGCAGAAAAAAGAGGAGAGGGGAGGATCGATTTCACATTGAATCAAAATATTACAATTGTGAGCAGTAACTGCTAATAATGTTATTACTACTACCTGTAAAAAGTTTCACAGTTGGTTTTGCTGATGTTTTGGGGGTAGGGGTGCAGAGTTGCTTCTTTTTTTTTTTTTTTTTTTTTCTTTTCTTTCTTCCTCTTGCAGTATTAGATGCTACACTGGACAGCTCAGTTTTACCTTTTTTGACTTTAAAGAAAGATAAGTGGTGGTGTCAGCAGGGCTGTAAGAATGCTGAAACGACATTACAGGGTGAGACCAGAGGTTCTCCAGGTCTTGTATCTGGTGGATTTTTAGGCCAGAGCAGAAAAACATTTAATGATATTTCTTCTTTATGTCGCTAGCCTCTGGCAGTCTATGGTCCAGGGAGTTTGATACAGTTGTTATCTCTTCATGTTGTAATCATCTTGGTGGATCTCTTTTCTTCCATTAGTTCGTCCTGTTCCTTTTTGAATCCATATAAACTTTTGGTATCCACTATATCACATGGCAAGATCATTTTAATTTATAGATTCTCATAATTTGTGGCAAGTTAACTGCTTTAAACGTCAGTGTTGCTACCTCCTGTTAATGTTTCTTATTTCAAATAGTAGTGTATATTCCACTTGAGGTATATGTGTTCTTCATAAAGTACTAGTTTTGTCATACTGGTTCCAAGTTAAAATTCCCTTGAAAGCATAAAAAGGCAGACTGGCTTTACTTAAAACAGCATATTGAAAAATCAAGGCTTTCTACATTTCTGTCTTTTAAAAAAAACCTGTTGTAAGTCATGATAGGAAAAAACCCAAGCATAGAAGCACAATACTGTTAAGCTTATAAACTGGCATTTAAAAATATGGCAATAGAAGACTTAAATGGCATGAATACAACTACAATTATATAAATTAGTGTGCTTTAACTCGTAACTTAACAGGAATGTTACTAATATGTTTCTGATTTTGCCTAAGGAGGTTTTTTCTTTGTGGAGGAGCCAGGAAGAACAAAAAACCTCTTCTATTTCCCATGCCATTCTAAGCTATTAAAATACTAAAACATCCAGTGACTTCATTTAGTTCTAGCCATTGCTGCAATATAACTGAACTTTTTTTTTTCTTTTCATTATTACTTACTTTGTCATGTATAATTTATTTCTGTCACTTTCTGGATCCTCTTCTCCTGGCATTCCTCTCCCCTGTCCATGCAGCACATTGCTTATTTCCTCAAGTGTTTATCAAGGGTGTCTGGGAATCAAAGATCATTAACCCCTTTTGTTTTTCATAGATGATTATCCAAAACATGTTAAATTCCAGCTTATCATCCTCAGTAGATGCATGTCAGCGCAACAGAGATTGTTTTCTGTTTCTTACTTTCTTCTTTTCCCTCATACTGACACAAAGAAGGTGTAGACAGTTTACTCGTAAATGTTAACTTCCGTATTGTTTATGTGGAGTCAAATCTCTGTTGGGTTTTAATTTCTGATGTAGTTACAACTTTTTTTAAAAAAAAAATGTTTCTCTTAATTCTCAGGGTGCTTTTAGCCGCCTTGACCCGACAGGCTCATTTGAGAAGAAACTTATTGAGAGGATTCCCTGTGGTCGTCTGGGAACTGTAGAAGAAATAGCAAATCTTGCTGCCTATTTCTGCAGTGACTATGCAAGCTGGGTTAATGGAGCAGTGAGTTTTCGTTGATCTTGTTTATACAATTAACCTAAACAATGGTCTGAGTTTTGATGATATTTTTTTAAAGCCCTGGTTTCAGAAATGGAAAAAAAACCCCTGATAATTATTCTTTAAAAGAATTATTAACATTTTAATTGTACTGCATGGCGTAGTCCCTTTAAAAAGAACTTTCAGAAGTGATTGAATTACATTATTTTGAGCATGTTTTTTTCTGATCCAAATTAATACAATTTACTTTCACAATTCATAATAGGAGAAGGCTACAGAAACCCCACTATTACTAAATATACTGCTTATGCTTTTTCTAGGTTATTAGAATGGATGGTGGAGAATATGTTTCTATGGCAGGAGAATTCAATGATTTGAAGAAGGTATTAAATTCCTTGCATGCTATTTTCCTTTCAAACAGTTATTTATATGTGTAATTATTATATGGAATTCCAATAAAATGTTCTTTTTTTTTATTAGGTTACCAAAGAGCAGTGGGATATGATGGAAGCAATGATTAGAAAAACAAAAGGCTCTTAAAGTACATAACTATATGGTGGAGATTTTTGGAAATGAACCACTACTTTTTCATGAATACTTAGAAATAACCAATAGAAAAATAGTTTAAAAATCTTTTGTATGGTAATTTCAATAAAGTATTTTGAAATAGTCATATTTTGAATATAGTATGTATATTTATCCCATCTACAGTCTATTCTGTTGCTAATGGTGAGCAACAGTTGTTCACTGAAATGTTATTGTTCTTTAGATTGTCATATATAGCCATGCCATGCTCTACAGTTAGGTGGCCAGGTTTTTAATGTTTCCGAGGATTCTTTTTGTTTTTCTCAGATACATGCAAGTATCTCTTAATATTGTAATTCCAATAGCATTTCAGGACTATAACTGTTAATCTGAGAAAAACTAAGAAATTCAGTCATAATCTTCACACTTCAGTAATGTCCTACACTTGCAAATAACAAAGTTTCAAGTTACCAGTTTGACTACGTACACTTGAGATAGGATGTAACTCCTGTGGTTACTTAAAAAATCTTGAAAGACATAACCAACTTGTTCTCATCTCTTGGTGACATTTTCAGTCTGTTGTTTTATGCTGAACTTTAAAAATGGCATTTAAAGACTAGCAATACCTTTCTAAGGAGCTTGCTCTTTCTCATGATTAAGTTAATGTTCTTGTAAATTAGAAACTAAAAATCATTTGCTGTTAATGTGTGTGTGACTAGGGGAGTCTCTCTGTAAAAAAAAAAAAAGTTTACTTAAGACTAGTAAAGTATATCAGTAAATCAGAACTGAAAGCGTTGAAACCTCATTGGCTTAGATTTACAGAAATCCTAGGTTTCATTTCCATTCACAAACTAAAGTACTAAAGGAGTTTTAAGGTGGGATTACCTCTGAATCTAGTCAGTTTATCCATCCTAAATGAGCAGATGATTAAAAAACCCAAAAATCCCAAACAAAGAAAAAACAAACAAACAATGTTTATTGCTGTCCCTCTTTTAGTATTAATACATTTGCCAGATTAGGGAGTTGCCAGTTGTGTGTCCTCCCTGCTTCAAACTATGGGATGGAGCTCTTAAAAGAAATTTAACCTCCTTTGGCCTTTGAGGCCTGAAATCCATGTTTTTTTCTTTTTTAATTGTTTAACCTGAGCCCCAGACGATCCACACATACAAGCATGGATATAGCTGTATGTGCTTTGAAATTGATACAGTGGTTTAAGAGTCAGTAATATAGAACCAATTTGAGGATGTCTCCCTTCAAGTGCTGGCAGCAATCTTGTCACTACCCACACTTCAGGCTGTACTTATATATGCCAGCGTCTGACTTTGAAACCATTTGATTGCCTTAATACAAAGGTGTAGTAAGCTAATATATGTTCCGTTGAAAGGGTGGACTATATTAGTGCAGGTTTCCATATGCCAGCTTTCTCCTGAGAGTAATGGTCCTATGGGGAATTGAACAGTATCTGTGCCACTGATAATAAAATAAAGCAAATGTGTTTATCATAGCAGCCTTCAAGGTGTCACTTGAGCATAATCTAAAGCTTTTTTTTTTATAGCATCTTGGGTTTTGGTAGGTCTACTGTCAAGATCAAATTCTGACATATCCATGTCTTTTCCCCAAAAGGTGATTTAATTGAGAAGTTAGGCACCTATATACTGTTCTTTGCTTGTTGTCCTTTGCGTGTGCTTAAATTTTCTGTTTGTATGGCACACAGTTGCGTGTAAGGCTTTGACACTCGGAAAAAAAAATATATTTCAGAAAAAAATCCAAAGGTACGCTTGTGAACTGCAGTATGATCAAGTATTTCTCCGTGGTATTTTGTAGGGTATCCTCTGGAGATGGGCTGTCAGTAAATATAAGTTCCCACTGGTCTCTTGCAGTCGTGGGGGTGTACAACTTTTACTACGGGAAGGTTTGTCATGTGGTTGAATTATTGGACTGAGATTGAAGAGAATCATGTTCAGTCTCCAACATTGTCACAGGCTTTGTGTGACCTCAAGTTATTTCTCTTGTATCTGAACAGCAGGGCAGGTATGCTTTTCAGCATTCCCTCAGGAACTGGTCATCTGAAGCAGGGAGACTGGCACATTTCATCTAGCTCAGGTCCTGTGTGTGGCACAGGTGGGAAAGATCAAGGCAAGAGGCACATTCCCAGTCTTAGGATCAAGTCTATACTTGGCTTTGGAGGCTAGAGAGCACTGCTGGCTGCCACATACTCATCCATCTCTCTTCCCTGCATATAAAATAGTAATAACAATACTTTTTTTTTTAATCTCTCATACATTTTTACATAATCCTACATGTTATTTAGTGTATATTTTAGATACTGAAAGCAGAAGCATTTTTTGGTGGGGATAGCGTGAGATGGAAAAGGGAGGGACAAAGGAAAAAAGGGAGATAAGCCTAGCTCAGCTACAATTATTTTTTTTCCAGATATTTCAGCAGTAGGTAGTGTGGTGCTCAGATGTAATATCTACTGACATAGTAAATGCCAGAAATCCATTATGTGGCTTTAAACACTCCGAGCCACTATTCGTTGGCTCAACCACGACTGCTTGTAGATGTCCTTTGTTTAGAAAGTAAGCTTCACAGACCTCAGTTAGAAATGTTTCTTTTCCACAGCAAAAGGCAGTGCGTTCCTATGCAAAAATACTTTCACAGTTTAAAATTAATACTGGTTCTTGACCGAAAATTAAAAATGAGAAGGTCTTTGTCTTTCCTTCATTGCTTTACTCATCAGAGAGATTCAGGCCAACTTTGCATCTAGGAGAAACTCACTTTAATTCATAGTGAATCTTTCAGGGACTGAAGCTGTTTTCTGAACAGTCAGAGTTACTGGAAAATGTAATTTAAGGGGGAGGGGATTGCTTAATTGAATAAAATCAGAATGTTGAAGGGAGGTCTCTTAAAGCCTGTCTTATAGGTAGATACTGGGTATTTATTCAATAACAGAACATTTTTATCACTTGCAGAAACAGGTATTGCTTCCAAAGTATCTTCCTTCTACCGGTTTACTGTCCATGACTGAATGAATTATTAATTTTAAAGTGACAACAAAACATTTTTAAAGCATGCTATTCAGTGATAGAACCAGAAAGCACATTTTAAATTTTAATGAGCATCTATAATAAGAGTAATCTATTTTATCTTACCTATGCCAATAACATTCATTTCAAACTATGCAAGTTAGTTGCTTTTAGATTCTTCTCTCTTGACAAGATGTATACAATGTGTTGATGCAGGTTTTAGAAATGACATGTAATGTTTTGGAGAGATACATATTATTAGCTAGTTTATAAAATATTTCCTAATATGTACACTTAGTTCAGTGAAAAAACTTAACTCTGATGTAGCCATCCACTTTTGCAGAAGAATGGAATAGTCTGGCTTGGATTAATTTTCCTCATTAAAATTATTGTTAGACTTGTTAGGGGCAGGAGAGGAATGTCCCTATGAAGAAGTGAATCTGGAACATCTCAAGTTGTTATTACATGTGTGCTTATCCAAGTACAATTGCATTGCTTGTTACTGAGTTAGCCACACATGACATCTGAACTCGGGAAGAGGACAAGAGAAAGCAGCTTTATAGCGACTGCCTAACCCAGGTGGTGTCTGGCTTGGCAGTTCCAAAGGAACCTGTTCCTAAATGTCCATGAGGATGAGACTGTCCTGAAAGATACGTAAAACACCCCTAAAACCTGAGAGGTACCCAAGCTGTAAGCATGTTGTGCAGCTGTGTGTTGTGCACGCTTGTTGCAGACTGACATAAAGCATAGTTATCACATCTACTTTATTCCAAACATAGCAAAAATGGTAGGAGATGCTATCCACATTAAGCACGCTGTCTTACGCTGACACATTTGCCCTGAGATTATTACATTCCTGACCTTGCCTTAGACTGCCAGTGAACCACAATGTACAGGGGAGTGTGAAACAAGTATGGCGTTGCAGCGTAATAATTTTATGGAGAGGAAATTAAAAGGACAAGAAAACATGATGGTATATGTTGGGGATTGTGAAAGGAATCAGTAGTGTTGCAGAGGTAATTTAATTCTCACGGATCACAAGGAAAACTTTCCTTGACTCCAAATACCTTGTTTAAAATACTTTTGCATGACCCATCAGTCAAAGCTGTTACCGTTTCCATGAACTCAACTTCGAGACACTCACAAAGGAAGATTCATTGTCTGTTTTCAACTGAAAAGTACATCTTGTCTGCTTGATTAAATCTTGAATCACCCTTATTTCAGCTGATGATCTACTGTCTTTGAACCTGTCTGTTACAATTTCTTACATTAATTTTGTGCTGTAAAAGTGGTATTGTATTATAGCAGAGGCTTATAAACAAGTTAGGAAAATCATTTGAGGTTGCAAATGAAAGAGATTAGTTGTATTACCTCTGTACTGTGATACCAGAGCTGCTGTCAATCTTTGGTTCTCCTCTTTCTGCGAATTCCCTCCTTTTGAATATTTCAATTCCTGTTGAGAATATTGCTGGTATTTACCAATTCAAGAATCTGCTTTACAAGCAGAAGATGACAGTGAGGGAACTGCGGATTCCTACCTGTTGATACTGGCTTCCAAGTTCGTTGGCACATGACCTGCTCACTTACCTTTACTTCTTTTCGTGTGCTGATAACACATAAGTAAAGACACAGAATTGCAAGGAAATCTTTACCTTTGTGTAACTGCACAGAGCATATCGTCTTGTAACTTCTAAACTGTAACCCCATTGTAACTGAGGTAAACCGCCCAGTCTTTTATGTGATAATATAATGTGCAGTAAAATAAAATGGTCTTTGGGATTTCGGTGCGTTGGCCTGCTTTTAATTGGTCCAGAACAACTTCAGTTGATTTCATAGGGATTTGGAGGTGTTCAGCACTTGAGAAAATCAGGCCACGTATGTTTAATGGGTGCCTAAATATGGGTCCTGGGCATCCTCGTAGACACAGCAAGTAGGTGTGGATTTCAGTATGCCTCCACAACCAGCGATTATAACCATGGTTATGATGAGGGCTTAGTATAAATGCGTAAGATGCCAAATGGAAATTAATCGGAAAAAGCAAACATCTAATGAAACAGACTTAATCCTAGTTTAAATGGAGTTTAGCAGCAGCGTGTGCGTATTTTGTGGGATGACGTTCATTTTACATAAAAGCACTGCTGCTTGTCAGCATCCTGATCTGTATTTGACATCGGCACATGGGATATGCTGTTTAGAAATTCTGTAAGCTTGTGTGGGTAATCTTTTCAAAGATGTGTATCTAAGTTGTAAATAGGGAGGATTAGACCGGTGCTATGATACTGCACATTAACTGCTGGGGATAGAACAATGCAGCAGTAAACAAAGGCCAAATCGCTTGCCTGAAGGCCTGTGTTCGGTTGTAATTAAATCATCAGTGAGAATTGGTATGATATTCTCCGTAATGTGTATCACAGGTGCCAGCTGGGCAGTGTGGGTGGTTTCGGATCGGGTGAGGCCCCTAAGGTGCGCTGCTGTGCTGTGAGGTGGGCACAGCTGGAAGCAGGCACGCACTCTGCCTGAGCTGGTACTCTTAACATTTACATCCATCAGCAAACACTGCATTTAGAATGCCAAAGGTTTTTGAAGGGCCTAATAGTTGCTGTTATTTTTTTTTTTTCCTATCAGTCTTAGTAATGCTCTCTTGTGCTTTAAAATTAGTAGAAAACCACCTTCTTTGATTGGAACACTGAGCACTGTGTTAAATTTTAATCTGTACACACTTAAACTAGAATGGGCTAAAATTTTTTACAACGTACTAGTTTATAATTTGTAGGACAGTAGTTTTGAGTATTTATGAGCCTGAGTGCTTATTTGAACGCTTATTTTAATAAAATACATATTTTTAGACAATAAAATGATTAATGGCTTCAGTAAAGTGGATCCCAGGTAGCTACGTGTCAGTCAGTTTCTCTGTTTAGCAGGAACATGGCATACCTGCACTACCTCATGTCATTAATTTTTGTGCAAAAATTTTAATTTCAATCCTTTTTTTGGACACCAGATGTCTACCAGAAGAAGGAAGCTTGCAGTCTTCCTTACCATCACCTCTCTCACTATTCCAAGCTTTGTTCTGCCCCAGCTGTGATGGTTTTAAGAGCTGTGCCCAGGAATGTTTCAGAGATTTTAAAACCTGGAGTTTTTACAGCACTTTTGACTTACCCCTATTTTGCTTTGCACTGACATAGTAGACATCTTTGCTAGAATGGGGTTTTTAAATTGCTGTCTCTTAATCCAGGTTTTATTTATGAGAAATAACTGCAGGAAGCACTCTGCCTGTTGGTGACTGAGACCTGCTTTCTGTGTCACGCTCTGCAGCAGAGGCAGGTGGTGGCAGCAGCTGGAGTGGAAGGGTGGTTTCAGAACAGGTCTGTGACAGGTAACTTTACTTATGTTCAGGTTTCTGTGATGACTTTTTGTGAAAAAACACTTTAAACGTTTTTATCTTCCATTGTAATGAGTTGAGCAGCCACATATGTTTACATACAAGTTTTGGGGTTTTTTCTTTACCTTTACACTATTAGAATGTTAAAATAAGGCAAGATCCAGGGTTTCAGGTGCACAGTATGAACAATATCAATCATTTATTGTACTGATAGGCAGATTCAGTGTTCCTCCACTTAACACACACAATTGTATTTCACATTGCATAGAGAAAAGAGGAGAACAAGCAGAAGTTAAATCACTGTGCATGCAGTGGGAGTAAAGCGGTGACAATGAGCTAGCTTAATCTTTTGGTTTTTTTTTTTTTTTATTTGAGGGGGAAGGGGGTTCAGCAAGACCCATCTGGCACCATCTACTCCTTAACTTCCCAAGGCTCAGACTAGAGAGATCCCAAGGCCATTAGGCCATTCCTAAAATGGCATTTAGTTGCCTGAGTTCACCTGAAGAATTCAAAGATTCATTTCAGTGGGAGTTCAGTGACAATAATCTTCAAGAATCTGAGCCTCGTTGTTTGAGACACGTTTCAAATAAAATGCATTTGCTTCTGCTTACGTAAGACACAGAGATGCATCTGAGAAGTTGTATATAGCTCTTCTGCTAACCTGGAATTGCTTCTGAAACAGTTGTACGTGGAAGCAACGTAGATTTTTTGGCTTTAAGACACAGCCCAATTTCCTTCCGACACCAGTACATACTGGGAGCAATGGCCTGGACATTAGTGGAGTTGCCTGGCATAAAACCAGTGTAAAGTAAAAAGGGAGCCAAGCCAAAAAAATAAAGATGCAAGAAGACAAGGCTGTTTCCATAGTATGGTTCCCATTTTAAAAATACCTCTCAAGCATAATAAAAAGCTGAGTCCATGTAAACTAAATTACTAGATTGGTATAAAATCTGTACTAGACCTTTTGTTTCATTTAGTGTTAAATTTTAATTTAACTGTTATAGATTAGTAATTCAGTGTAAGATCTGAGGAGGCACATGGTTTTTAAATAGTTGTTTTGTCCCTTACATGGTACAGAAAAAAAATCCAGGAGATAGACAAAGTAGACACCAACAATCTTAGGTTATTAAATTTAATTATAGATTACACAGAATATGATGTAAAAACAGCAATTTACTAGAATAGTTATAACCTGCAAAATGTGAAAATAGTTTAGAAAATGGATTGTCATATTCTCTGACACAGCAATAGTCATGAAAGGTACACTTATAATATCATATGTTAATCTGTGTATTAACTATACTACCTGTCATTTAGCCAGGATTCCAAGACAGATTAAAGGCATTTATTTCTGAAGTGCCTGTGTTTAAATTCAGTAAAGTTAAACAGCTAGATTGAAAACACTACATTTTTGTCAGCTACTGCGTGGAGATCTATCCCGGATAAATGCTTTGTCTATATGCTATGAGTTCATAATGAGAAGAGTAATTGAAAAACTGCAGAGAGCACAGACCTGTAAGTGGGCGGTTTGACAACTGAAAATATTTCCTAGTGCCTTGTTAATTTTTGGAAATCAGGCATGCCAGCATCTCTTTCCTGTTTCAGACCTAGATCATGTTTCATCTGAATTCATATTTTGCATTTAAAAAACCCACGCTTGTAACGGGGAAAGATATCTGTAGACCTTTTTGTTACGTAGTTCAACAAGAAATGTTGCAAGTGTCAAAGGATATGATGACCACAGCAATGTCAGCAGGTTTAATTTTTTTCCCAGCTGTGTTTATGAAAGCAAAACCAAAACCAACCCCGACATATTTTAGTTTCTTTTTGAATATACAGACTGGCCCAAACATAAACAATCTCTTTATCAATCTTATTGTTACAAAAACTGTACATTACAAACAGTATAGAAACAAACTGAAAGGAATGTGCCACACATCCTGGCTAATTTTCTATATGCAGTTTAAAAATACAGCCTACTCCCTTATAGTGCACAGTTATTGTGTAAATGAGTACATCACTAGTTAAGTGGACATGATAGAAGAGTTCTAGTTTTCCTCAGCACAGAGAATAAGAGCCAGTTCTGCTCGGTAAAGCTTTCCTCCATCAGACAAGGCCATGATGCTTTTCTTGTATGTCGCAAGGTTGTTAATGTCTAATTCCTATTTAAAGAACAGATAATGCTTTACCAGCATGAACAAGTTTGCTTCCAAGGCAGAAAATGACAAAAAAAAAAAAAGGGGGGGGGGATATTCTCAGACTGTCTGACAGTAATACATTATAAATATTGCTTATGCATTTGTGTGTTATCCATCTTATAGCCATGTTAAATAGCTGATAGCTATAGATGTCTCAGAAGCAAGATTTAAAGAGTGTTGCTATACAATCACAACTCCCCTAGTTCAGAATTTACAAGGTTGTGACTTCTGCCGAGAATTTTACGTGTACTTTGACTTCAGGAATTACGACTTAGAAGCTCTATATTTATCTTAATAGGGTGGATTAACATGTCCTTAAAATCCACATTAAATCTAATCTCCAAAAGGCCTTTAGGATTACCTTTTTGTTCTTCTCACAGAGATCCTTCAGTAGTGCATCAAGTTCATTTTCATCTATATAGCCATTACCATCCTGAAAAATAACATTAAAGATAATTTTAAACATTTATTTTTCATTTCAGAGGTTGTGGCTAATTTTCCACAAACTCAGAAAATAAATGCCATCAGACTACACAATTAAAAAGGTTTTTGAAAGACTTACTTGATCATACATCTCAAAGGCTTTATTGAATTCTTTTGCACACATTTTGACACCCTAAATGCCAAAAGGAAAACACATCCGTTAATTACACCAGTTATGTATGATGGTAACAAGTTACCTTAAGAATGTGAATATTCATACCTGAAATTTAATAAGAAAATTTTCCTGCACTGGGAGTAGCCTTTGGAGAGGAAAAAGAAAGGTCAAAATATTTAACTCCTTCCGTAACAGTGCTTGGTACATGATACTTGTTATGCAAAGAGTCAGAAGACATACCTGGCCAGTTCAGTAAGCTCCAACTTCCCATCATTGTTTGCATCAAACATCCTAAGCTGAAAGAACATATAATTCTACATTACTAATCAAAATTAATCAACATAATGAAGTAAACACTTCTTTGGAAAACTTAAATTCAATGAAATATAGCCTTTACTTCATGCCGAAATTATGGCTCCAGGTTTTAATCTTCACATTTGCTGTGTAATGCATTTATTTAAAGTACTGATGAAGTAATTTATAGTGATTGATTCTACTGCAAAAGCCTCATAAGAAGCCAGACGAGCAATTCTGATTAACCTACTCTAAGGTTGGTCTTAACCAGCCTGCAGGGATGAATGTTCCGTATGAAAAATGCTCATGTAGTTAATTATAAATGAGAGGAGTCTTGACATGATAACATTTTACTTTTGACTTCATGTCATGATTTGATAATAGCATCATTATTGTCTATTCTTAAAGGTGAAACAACAGTTGGGTAAAGTGCAATAGAATCCCAGGCATTAAATTGCATAGTCAGAAGATAATAGACGTTTAATTCAATTAACTGCTAGGTCTAAATATTTAAGTAAAGATCACATTCTGTTTCTGTGATATATTTCAAGGAAAGAGTGAACAGATGCTATAGATGATCTCATTTTGTTGATGGTATGAAAACGGGAAATTAAATCTCTCCAAATAATCATAATTAAATTATAAGAATAAGTATATTAATGTAATTGGACAAAACAAGTAAATGCTATTTCTGATCATTTTTAATCACCCTATTGTGTTAAAGTGTGTTCCTTTGAGGCCTTGAAAAGATGAGCCTCTGCTGCTTGAGAAGCACAAACAGTTTATACTGGTTATTAGAAGCAGATGGAGATAGTGCACTTGCGTGGGACTTCCTCTCCCAGTTTTTACATCTGTATAGTTCTATTTTTCTACTTTCAAGTATTATTTTGCCTGTGCTGTATAAAAGAGTCACAAAAGCAGCAAACATTGTTAGGCATTGTACTGAAAACACCACCACCCACACTCCATCCCATCTCTTTCAATCACAGTAATTTTAGAAGTAATTTTTAGATAAGAGGAAAAACGACATCCTGTGCTGAGAAAAGTGTATATCCTTTTAAAGACAGAATTAATGCCATGAAAAAAGACTTAATTTCACTTGGTTAATACATGATAAATGGCAAAGGAGACCAGAAGAGACGCCAATTCTATAAACATTTATTTCTGCACAACACCTTGGTTCCTTTGAACGCTTCCTTTCCTTGCATAAAAGCATCTGCCTTGCATGCATTTTCCATGAAAGGAGATTTGCATTTGGGGGAGGTACGCAGCGCCAGCTGTGAAGTCAACATATTTTGTATTTTGATGGGTTGTTAGTGCCTGGCTGTGCCTGCCTGCAGCTGCTCAGGACCGTATGTTTTCTAGTAGTCTTTTCTAGTTTCTGAGGAGATTATGGGAGAGCCAGCCTTATTTATTTTTTTTTCTTATTGCTGTTAATTCTTTGTCATTGGATCTCTCTGCAGAGGCCAGAATGTAGAGCATGCTTTAAGATGAAGGTCAAAATGCTCCCTGAATGAAAAGGATATGTCTTACTTTCACCAGTGAATAAACAGTGACAATTCTAGGTAAATGGTTTATACTGGTACAACAAACCAGCAGGCTTTTTCCGGGAAAACCACAAGTTTTGATCAGCCATTCTCAGACCAGTTTGAGGACTAGTGTGTTTACTTGGCACATTTTTGATTGCTAAAAATATTTTAGGATGAAACCAAGCTAGCAAAACAAAAAATGTAGTGTTACACATTTCCTGAAGACAAGGATTCTGAGCCTTTTTTTTCTTGAAATGTCCACTCAGAAGCCCATACTGGTCCTTACCATGGAGCACCATAGCAGTGGGATGGAAGGAGTGCCCCAAGGACAGGCTGAATTAAGGCCAGGGAAACGACAGCTTTGTTCTGGTGTTTTATCTGAAACATCGATTTCTCCTTCTTGAAGAGAGGGAGAAGGAAAGAGTGAGATGCTTGTAAATCTGGTAAGAAACCACCATGTGATGGCTTGATGGCTTTTAAGACAAGAGGCAGACACTGCAGCACTGTAAGAAGGCAAAACGTAGAAAGTAAACCCAAATTAATTTGATCTAAATGTAATAATGTATTTATGACAGGTACAGTTTTTCTCTTGTGAACTTAAGCTTTGCAACTAATGGCACAAGGAAGCAGAATGGGAAAATTCTATGGTTTGGTCTATCTAATATCATTTAAGTGCCAAGAAGATTCAAAATTCCTGACCGTTTTTTTTCAAGCAGCACTGAAAACTTCCCATCAAAACTCTGTAGCTGCAGAAGTACTTGCAAGGCTAGATGCCTTGGTCATCTACCTGTTGCAATGACATAGTTAGCCTGATTAGGACCTGGTGGACTCCAAGTCGTTTGGAGCCTTCCAGCAACTAAAGATAAATTGAGTTGGATTAATCCAGTCTTGATGAAATAATGTCTGTAAATAATCTTACCATTATTTCTGTGTATTCTGTTAGCTTTGAGTCTTCAATCTGCTTATTTGCTTTCTGTAATAAATCTTTCAAGAAGCTCTGTTAAAATAAATAGAAAAATAATAGGTCATTTTTTATTTACGGTATAAAATGCTTGACATGCTAACTTCAGATTAAAGTAACGGGAAATACTATTTTACTCTCACTTTAGTATTTACTGCTGAAGTTCCAAGTAAGTATGAAAAGCAGTAATTAACAGCTAAGAATATAACAGTTTCTTTTGATCAATTCAAGTATATTGCCGTTTTATTTGGAAAAAGTGACTCATAAAACTTTCTGCATTGTATGCCATTTGTTGTATTGTGATTTTGGAAAAAATGGTTTGGCTTTCAAGTGTACTGCTTCCTAATCAGCTCTATCAGTAAACTAAACTAATTAACCTTGAGTCTCCTTGAAAACGAGGATGCCTAATCACTTCTTGCAACATAGGTACAATTTTACAGAAAAGATCAATGATTAATCAAGTTTTCTTCTTGCCTGTGGCAGTACCTGATGCTAGAAGTGAACGTTAAGCTACATTGCTCCTTTCTACCTTCTATTTTAAATGTGTGCAGCCAGTTTCATTGCATTTTATTGAATGAGAATTTGATATACTGTCACAGGACTTGAAACATCAGCCATTATTACTTTAAAAAATGAGATTGTTTCCACCTATTCAGTGGTTTAAATTTCTGTACTAGCTCTGTGACATTAAAAAAGAAAGATATCAATTTACTTAACAAGGGTGTTACAAGAACTGAGATGTCTGTATGCCTGTCAGTGCTCAATGAAGTACCTAATTAGTGTCATCAGTTGGAGTGTCATTATCTTTGTGGAATCTTGGCCCACATTTCAAGATATAAAATGGGGTAGCTTGTAAGAAAATCTATTTGTACATAGATGACTTTCTTGAGCTTGAATGCAACCATGTCAACAGTCACATGACTAATACCCACTGTAGTTCTTCTAGTTTTGCCCCCTCCATCCATGCTGGAGGGCCTTCCTGGTGGTGTGTATACAAAGAGCATGGCTGAAATGTTGTAAATGGACATTATGGAGACATGTTTGATCTTGTGTGCTTTGGTGGAAAATAGAACTGGAAAGGACATTGAATGGCTATCCAGTCTGTCTCCATGTCTCAAGAAAGGATCATCTGTATCTAAACTTCCTGAGTTACTGTCTGATCTGAGCTATTGCCAAACCTTTCCTAAATACAGGCCGTGATGGAGAGTCTGCCTCCCCCTTAGACAACATATTCGACCGCTGTTTCTATTGTTAGAAAGTATTCCTGATTTCCAGCTTTAATTTCTCTTACAACATTTTGAGTGGGTGTACTCCTCACATAGCAAATACTTAAAATGTTTGGGCTTGTCAAGAAATACTGATCTACAAGTAAAACTGGATATTTATGTCTTATGTTCAATATGTTAAGATGGCCTGTTTTTCTGAGATGGACAAAATTTCACAGCACAAGAGAGAAGGGACCACTAGGGATGCAGTTTAAACGTCTTTATTCTTCAGCTGGTCCTCAATCAGCCCTGCCTTTTTAGGTTTACTTTAAATTATAGCAGCTGGCAACAGTCCTTAAGGCATTGTCTAACAGCTGGAGAGTTCTCAAGTGCTACATGCATGGCCTCTCCTGATCCTGCAGACTTTAGGTACACTGACTGGCTGTGACCAGCCAGCAGACTAAGCTCATCTGCCTGAGGGGTACCTTCAGGTAGGATCCTCAGCAATGTCACACAGATACCAAACTCAAAGAGGAAGAGAAAAGGAAAAAAGGTGTGAATTGTCTGATGTAGATTCCTCCTCTGAACAGAAGAACTGTAAGGGTTTCAGACAGTTTGATCTCCCAGAGCTTTAGTTAATAAAGCTTATTTAGTTCTTTAGCACATATATGGGCAAAATAGTCTAAAAGAGATGGATAAACACTGCTAGGTCTTTCTCTAGGAATTGTTTTGATTCTTCTGAATTAAAAGCTACAGTAATGTATCAAATGCAGTTGAACTGTGGAAAAAAGCACCTTTCTAGTCAGAAGGTCTTGCATATGAGCATCTCCTCTGAGGAAAGGCTGGGAGAGCTGGGACTGTTCAGCCTGAAGAAGACGAGGCTTGGGGCACCTCGTCAATGTATATAAATACTTCAGGAGAGTGTGCAAAGTGGATGGAGCCAGGCTGGTGCCCAGTGACAGGTCCAGAGACAGTGGGAACAAACTTGAAACACAGGAGGTTCCCTCTGAACATCAGGAAACACATTTTCACTGTGAGGGTGACCAGGCACTGGCACAGGTTGTCTGGGAATGTTGTGAGTCTTCATCCTTGGAGATATTCAAAAGCCCTGTGGATATTGTTTTGGGCAACTGGCTTTAGGTGGCCCTGCTTGACCAGGGGGGTTGGACAAGATGTCCTCCAGAGGTCCCTGCCAACCACTCTGTGATTCTGTGACTGTAATTCAAGATCTACAAATTGCTGTTAGTTTTATGACTAGAGAGGTAAATCATTGCAGATTTAAGGTGTTTTAAATCTTCAGGGCTGAGATGGCTAATTGAATTATCTCAATTCTGTTCTTATTTGTGCATATTAAAGCTGACACCAAAATCCCACCAATTTAACCAAGCAGGGGGAACACAGTTCTATTTGTGTTAGCCTAACAGTATTACAGTGGAAACGAGGATTACATTATACTTGAGAGAGCACGATCTGTCCAGCAGCATAGTGGTTGATGGTAGTGATGTCCTTAGGGGAAAAAAAAAGAATAAAGAAAAAAGAAAAAAACAGCTCTCCTCCCTAATATACCAAAAAAAAAGAACAGCATAGCTTTCACAGGCCTATCTTGCTTTCTTAATCTTTCTTATTTCTAAGTTACAGTACCTGCAATGCTGAGTCACTTGAGACAAACATTGATCTGAATTAAAACATGTTTTAAAAAACATTGATCAGATTAGAGTTTCAGTTTAAATAATTTACTGGTGATAAAAACATCAGCAAATCACATTGCTTTTCGGTCATGTTTGAAATGCAAAAACATGCATTTGGTGGGTATCTGAAGAAACAGATAGCAGCACAGGCTGTCATCCAATGCCTGCTCTCATCTTGTGCCTACTCATAAATATCAGCTTACCTTGAGTTCCTCAGAATCAATGAAGCCACTGTGGTCGCTGTCGTATTTTCTCCATGTCTGCAATCAGAACGTGAATGCATTAATGATATATTTATGGCAAGCAGGTCTTGGATAATTTTACAAAAGGTGACTTTTCCTACTGTACCTGCATGAAGTCTTCACTTGACTTTAGCTGCTGGCATCTGAAGAACAACAGGAAATTCTCTTCCGTCGGTAATATCTGAGCAAGCTGTAACAGAATTTAAGAAAGATTAAATTTTGATTATTCATTAGGCCAGCTGAGCCTGGAAAAGAGCATGAAGCTTTTTAAAAGACTGTGAGATTCTTTGTGCTTATACTGCCTTATTGTGGCCCCATAGGCAGCTTCATCCTCTTAGCTCAAATATTTGGAAGATGCCTCTGAAAGGCTTCTGGCTTGCGGCTTTGCCATATTCATCAAGGTCAAACAGAGTTTAGTTCTGAGAGAAGGGAGTGAGACATCACTTTCCCTAAGGGGTAGCTGGGGAAAAAGGGGAAAAATTCACCCGTGCAGTTAGGTTCTATGGTGAGAGCCTTGCAATTGGCACAAAGAGAAAGCGTAATGCGGGGATGTTCAGAGGGTAAGTGTGAAGGACCACGAATTAAGAAGATCCTGTGGCAGATACTGAGGAACAAGTGAGAGGAACACTGACATGAAGAACAACACATGTAAGGTAAACAGAAAAATATATGGAAAAGCCAGGAGTAAAAAAAACAAGTGGGGAGGGTGAGGGGATGGCAAACAGTCATCATCTGTCAGGCACAGAGATGTGTTCAAGAAGAGCTATAAATACCAGAAAGAAATCAAAAGGGCTTTTAGCCCTACAAAGTCAGGCGTGGTTCTTCCAGTGCCTCTGCTCTACAAAAGGCTTTTTTAAAATCAGACATTATTGTACTGATTATTGAAAATGTTCATTTACTATAACTCAATTTTGGCAAGTGACAAATGTAGAAGATGGAGAGTATGCTGTATAATTTAATGTAAAATCATGACTTGTTTTTAACAAAAGCCCAATATTTTTTTCTGTCCTCAAAATGTATGAAATGTGTTTTGATTAAAGAAAAATTTTTACTTGAAGAATAGGCCAGCTGTGCTTACTAGGATGAGAAAATGGAGAAGGATGGATTTCTTAGCTGCATTCTTTCACGAAAAATGAGATCTGCAGACTTCCTGGAGCCCCATCTTAAAATTTTGATCCACATTTTTGTTTCTCTGCATTCAGTTCACACCCTTACATCCCTCATTCTGTCTATTTCAATGTTATTGCCTAATTGCTCAGGCTTTTTACTTGGGTTCCAGCGGTGCTGTAGGTGAGTTCAGCTCTCCCTCTCACCCTACAGGCACAAGAGTGTGGAGACAGATCTCTTGTTTCTCTAAAATTACCAGTGCAAGGAATCAGTTATATTCTTTAAGTGTTTGTACAACTGAAAAGACACATCAAGGCACGCTCCTTATAGAAATGGTGCAGCTGATGGCAGGCTGTTGGGCCCATCAGAGCACTCCAAGTGCCTTTGCTAAATGGCTGAGCACCAAACCCAACCAACTTAAACAATATGGGTTTGTCAGCAGCTTTCAAAACCAACTCAGTTATAAATAGCATATACACATTTGAGTAAGTACATGTTCATATGTACGCAATAGTTAAAAGTGTGTAACTTAGTACCGATTTATGGAAAAATTTATTTATTGCTCCCACAACAGGGGAGTTACGATTTTTAGAGTACATTCCTACTCAACAACAAATGTTGAATGGAAGAACTGATTATAATAATAAGCAGAGTCTGGAGGAAGAGGCTAATTATGACAATGGGAAAGGGTTTACACGTGTGGAAATGACAAATAAGGTGTCATTCATGGGCTCTCTGTAACTGGTGAATTTTTCAAGGACACTGTAAAATAGTACAAGGTACAAGGGTAAATGTAAAATAGTAACTTTCCAAAGAATTATTAACAGCTTACTAGCAGTACCAAACTGTATTAGAGGTACAGAACCTATTACCTCTGGAAGAAAATTAGCCTATTTTAAGCTATACCTCTCACCCTTTGTAAATCCCCAGGGCAAGCACAGGCTTTTACGTTACAAAGATGTAGTAGCTCAATATCCAATATTAGCTCAGACTAATGCCAAAAATTGTGTTTTGAGATTTCTTTCTTTCGTATCCTTTAGCGTAATAGAAATAATATCGCTAAAGGGAAGCCCAGTTCTCCAAGCGTATGCATCGAATAGCATTACACTGCTTTTTGTGGAAAACTCTGCATCATTAAGGGATGAGGAGATTGTGTCAAAACTCAATCAGCTTCCAAGTCCCAGTTATAGCACCACAGAGGAAAGATGGAAACCTGGTGCAATTTCTAATGACTTCTTTGTGAAAGTAAGTATAGGGGGACCCTGTGACCCATGTTTGAAGAAGAGTGCAGACCGCTGCAAGTTCATCTGTGGCAGCAGTAGTGGTTCAGTGAGTGTTTCCATGAGCTATGCTGCTTTTATGAGGAAGGTTGGCTGTTTCTGCATTGGGAGTTATAGAGGACAACCACAAAGCCAGAGACTGGCTTGACTCCTCTCTGTTCAGTTGCAGGCCGAGATACCTCTTTATAGGTTACCTAGTGAAAAAAATACTCCCAGTACTCAAAACAATATCAGAACTATTTTCTAGAAATCACTCTGTAATGAAATCTGTTTCTATTTAATGCTATTTAAAATTCCTTTCACCTAATACAGTGAATTTTCTTTTTAAAATCCTGCAATAGAGAATGGGAGTACAAAGAATATTTTAGGCTAATAAGTAGTTATTTTTACAGCAGCAGTGAGCTTCAAATAATTTGAATGTGGAATTACTGCAGTCCTGAGTTTCAAAACCTTGGGTTTCATATCCACGTTTCAGTGAACCATTTGCCTGAATGAGTACAAAAGATGAATTACAGGTGCCTTACACAACGACAAGCAAGTGGACAGGTCAGACTGAGCCTTTAGCTGGAGTGCACTGGATAAAAGCTAGTGAACTAACTGCAGTGTGTTTGCAAAGACAGAATCGACAATCTGAGCTGAAAATCCGCTCCTTCCTCTGTGAAGCCACCCAGGGCTCCTCTTTGTCTCAGTCAACAGATCTTTCCTGTAAACTCATTATTTGCAAGGACATTTTCCGTCAGATGCTGAGGTATTCATTATGATGGCTGGGAGTCTGAATGGTTTTACGTTAAGGTTTTTTTTTAAACAATATTCATACACTTTTTCAGAAAAAAACTATTTTATGTACTATGTAAATGGGAACAATCTGGAATTACTGGACATTTTTGTTTATAAGGAAGGAGAATCAAATTCAAATATCAACTGCATGTACAACATGTTTTATCTGAGTCCCATCAGCACTTTCAAAATGAAGCTCCGTGCTGATGTAAGTGAAATAAAATATAGCTATTTGGTTAGGAGACTGCTATATTAAGGGAGAAAGTCCCTTCAGTCACTGAACTGAGTACTGTCACCATTCAGTGGCTTCCGTGGATGCTGAGCATGCTTGGCACCTCACTGGGTGTGGTGAGCACCGTACCATATCAGGCCCTCTTGAGTTTTCTCACCTTTAACCATTAAGTCAATAACAGAATCAGAAACAGAATTTGAAAGGTAAAACTTCCAGTTATCTTTTCTAAGTGAGGAAGCCCAGTCTTTTTCAGCCACTGTCTATACATTTTTCTTGCATCCCAGTGCTTGCTATTACACATATTTAAAAATAATAAATTAAATAGGATTCTTCAATACCAAATGAAGAAGCATTTTTTAGTCCCAAACCAAACAGTCTGTTAGTCCAAATAAACACTTAATTCTTTTTAAAACGCAGAACTATTTGATCAGTGCTACATATTGTCAAAAGGTGCATTTTTAAAATCAGTTATAGCTGCAAGTGAAACACACTGCTCATATTTCGATTGTAGTTTTGTCATCATTACATATGCATTTAAACAAGTATATGCAATTCAGACACATGACAGAGGAGAAAAGATGCCCTAAAATGATTTATTGTATCAACGGTAATACTTCCTATTGACTTTTACAGATTCTGTGCAGTCCTCTATTTTAAAATTTGCTACTGACTGAAAGTTGGTCACTGTAGAAATTTTGCAGACCTGGCTTGTTTCCAGTTGTTTCTTAATTATCTCTCTAGGTCACTTCTCTTATTATCAGAAAAAAAAAATAATAATAGCATTTAATAATAAAACTGCAGTCTCACTGCACTCAGAGTGACATAAATGAGTTGTAGATTTAAGCTTGAAAAAGTGGCTTCTCCAGCTGTAACCTAGCAAACTTTTTTGACTTGCAGCATTGAAGAGTGAAAGCGAGAGAAAACACAGTGGTTCCCCCCTTCCTAGCAAGTTTCCTAAATTACACAATTGTTGAGCAGCTGTAGGTGCAGAAGGAGTTGGTTATTTTTACGTTCTTTAGAAAAGTGGGAGTAAGGAACAGGGGAATTTTCTGCCTGAAGTTCTGTTAAAGTTCAAGAAAGGAATTAATAAGAAATCCTGATCTTTCACAAACTGGATCACAACTACCATTAACATTTAAATGTTCACTTATATGTTATACTCACTATAGGGGTTGTGACAGAGCATTACTTCAAAATCATATGTAGAAATAAATCACATTACCTTTCACAAACTAAATTTCTAAAATAGAGCTCTTTTCTGCTTTCCAGGAAAACTCTATCACTGTTGGTGCTTATTATACTGAACAAAGGGTGCACAGAGTTAAATGAAGTCTAGTGAAATGTCTGGAGAGGGGTAAGGAATACCTTCTTTTTGTTAATGAAAAAATTTCTTTAATGAAAAAAATACTAAAGATTTTAAGACAGCAGAAGAAATTTTCTGTGAAATTGAAAAATCCAAAATATTTACATATCATGTTTACATTGTTTTGTGCTAAATGTATTTTCTACAACATGTCAGTCTTTTGTTATAAAGTAACTGTCTTACCTCAACTATTCCTATTTTTCCATCAGCAGTCTTTCCATATTGGTCCACAAAAGCTTTCATTTCAGGTGTTAAATCCTACAAAGTCACAATGAGAGAATCATTACTTAAAGATCCAGAGGAACATACGTAAATTTACTTGAATATTCTATTAGTCGCCAAATAATATACTACATTTAATGAAGTGCTCACACTTATTGCAGCTAGATTCCTCAAGTTTAAATGAAACAGTATTTTTTTAACATGAATAATGTAATTGTGATAAATTTTACTTCCTGAGGCATTACATTATAGTCAGTGTGAATGATTGGCTTCTAAATACTTAGAACTCTTATTTTAGTTTACAGAATGAAAAAAATTTTGAAGACAGATGTGTTGAAAGATGTGTATAACAGCTCCTTTGTTTAAGAGGATGACGGTGAAGTTCATAGGCAATTATTAGTCAATTTTCTCATTTTTCATTTTTAAATTAGCAACTTGAAGGCAGTACAAAATCTTTCAAAATAAGAACATTTCAGTATAATATAGCTGAACACCAAAATAGCCTTTCCACATTTTTGAGTGGATTTTTCCTCAACAATGGATGCTATTTTAGCCCTGAAAGAGCTCATCACGATACATTTTTCACTGTTTAGTATTTGGTTATCATAGAAACAGAGTCAAAATGTCACTGCTGAAATGTAGAGGGGAGGATTTAGGAGGGAGAAAACTTTGAGCAGTACCTTAAATCTGGCAAAGTAAAGCCAGCATAATTGTTCTTCATATAAATTATGCTCCCTACTGTACGTCTGTTCTCTAAAGGCTGTCCCTGCTCTAGGCTATGGCAAAGGTGCCAGCTTTGGGGTGAATATCTAAGTATTTAGTTTTGCACTTCAACTTACCTTGCCTTGCTTTGATATGAGCTGCCATCAGCCTTCGATACTGATCAAACTTTTAACTTTCTCTGTATTTCTTATAGGTGTGAGTTAATAAAACGGTGCAGGAAGAATCAGGACTACAGTTATATTAAAACAATGGACAACACTATGTTTATAGATGGAGATACAGCAGTCTGGAAATTAGAAGTTTAGTTGCTATAATAGATCTGATTATATGGGACCTAAGGGATCCATTCTCTCGCTGGAGACACAGGGAATCTCAGCTGTACAAAGTCCATTGTAGTTTGTCCCAAATTTCAACTACCAAAGCTAACTAAAATGTCAGTTCTTTGTAGCTGATACAAGCATGGCCTAGTATCCTATTTCTGTCAAAGTCATCCATGGCAGGTTAGTAATTAAGCCATGGCTTTAATTAGAGATGTGGTTATTAATACAATGCACTTCAATGTCACCTTTCATCTAATGATCCCAAAGTGCAGACAAGTTTGCTTAGCAGATAGAATGGAGAATTTAGACACCTGGATTTTAATTAGTCCTGGTTAAATATTTTACTAATCTTTCCAACAGCAGCTCTGCAGTGCCAGACAATGTCCAGCCATTGAAGGAGGCACAGCTAATTACAGGTTAAAGGAAACAGGATGTTTGTCCTATAGTACATTATTCAGAAAGGGTTGTGAGGGTTTTTTTGTATTTATTTCACCTGCTTTTGAGCTGCTTGATAAGTTATTCAAGTTATGTTATTCAAATAAATGTTTTTAGTCAAGAAAACTTGCATAAATTTAACCACGTCTGCTCCTAAACTTGATACAGATGCAGTGCTCAGTGATAGAAATTAAGAAACTAACCCTTCACACCTCAGTCTCCCCTTTAAAAATTTAAGACACTTGTCCAGCCAAGTGTAGCTGTAGAAAACCAGCTTTTTTTGATATGATTTGAAAACGTAAGGATAGATGGCACTACAGAAACACCTACATGACCCTATTCATAAACATCTATTAAATCACATTTTTCTGTGGAGATATATTGTAATCATCTCTATATGCAGAGAAAGTGAGCAACAGATGTGGAATAGCTCAGCCAAGATCCACCTATTGACCCTTAATCAACCTCCATGTTAGTCACTTACACCCCACAGTTTCTTTTGGCAATTGGCATATAATAGAGAAAGTATTGCATGAACATGGGGCGCAGTAAATGGAAGCTATGTTTATATACTTATATCGCTTTTATCTTTAGAAAAGAGGCAGTTCTTTCAACATGCCTGAAGGTATATCAGATCAATTCACTGTCTACCATAATGCATGAAACAAAAAGACGGTGTTACCGCAGAAAAGCCCAAGCCCTAAACCCTCCAAATACAAATCCACCCTTTGGGGCTAGCATGAATCAGGCTGCATGCTACTGCTCCGTCTGAGAAAAAGCAACTGTGAAAGTATGGGCTTACTGAGTAGATTAATAAAACGATTAGAATTAAAACATAATTAGAACGGTTCTGTAGTTGGGAAGAATATTGGGAAATGTTAAACCATCCTATTGGATGACAGAATCGATGTGATTCTTTAATACATATGGCATGACTGATGTAAAATCCAGCTATGAAGAATGCATAATTGAATATTTCAAAAATAGTGAGCAGGAGAGTGACCTGAAATGCAGAAGCTAATGATGACAAAGAAGCTTTGGGGTGTTAAAAGAAGGACAGCGAGGAAATGACATATAACCTATACTAGCTTCTCAATGTGTCCCTTCTGGCAAAAAAAAGACATTCAAAGCTACTGAATTAGCATCCCGTGAGACAAGGCATGAACTAATGAGATGCTTGTTTGGCAAATGAGCCTTCAAATCCAAGAATCAGCTTCGATTTGACACCTTAGATGACATATATCCATGCCTCAGAGCCAACAGACCAAGTAGTGAATTTCATGTTGCAACTGTAGATAGCTCTTTTCAGCAGAATACTCCAAAGATAGGTTTGAATCAGAAAAATGGGAAAACAAAACTTAATTAAACACCTGAACATTTTAAAAATATATTGTGAGATACAGTCAGAGGTTATTTTAAAAAAGGGCATAAATTATGAAATTTGTAGCAGATAAGAATAATCCTGCAAGGCTTTTCTGTGTTACTTTGAGCAGGCTCTGTTTTAAGAAGAGATGCCCACTTGCTTTGAGAGAGAAAAGAATCTGATCTTAAAACAATAAATATGTTTTTCATTGAGCTTCTAATTATTTTTTTAACTACTGAATAATATATCAGCATTTCTACTAAGAATGCCATTCATACTAATACACACAAGCTTTAATATCTTCTTTTTAATGGACATCAGTTTCCTGCACTTCAGTATAGAAGAGAGATTTGTTTTGTTGCAATACTTGAAAGGAACTGAAGTTGTGTTTAACGTTTTCTGTGGGAAAAAAAAATAATTTTTTTTCCTTCTAAAAACATACTCCTTTCCCAATTTCATGGTTTTTTTGAGTTTGGGTTTGTTTGTTTGTTTGTTTTTAAAGAGTTTAAACTTACACTTATGAAAATGAGTGCCTACACCAACTGCACTAGGAAGAATTAACTGGTACCTGGACTGCAGTAACATCAGAGGCATTGCTGGGAGACAGATTTTCAGATGTGTGAAGTTTATGCTTATACCATTAATAACAGTATACAATTTTCCACAAAATAAATTAAGATTCTTCTTTTTCTACATGTTATTCTAAAATATACAGCAACTTTAAAGCAAAGTTAATTATTCAAAAGCTATTGCTCAGTTTGAAGGTATTCTTATATGAAGTATTAATCTGTTTCCCCCATGCACACATGCCATCCAGTTAAATTATAATTTTGTTTTCTGTTACTTCACAAGTCTTTTAGCATAAATTGATTACGTTAGGTTATATATTGGAGTTTGAAGGTAAGTGGCTTGTGTTAAAAACTGATTATTTTGAAGACAATTGTTAAAAAGGTTCACTTCTATTTTAACTCAAATCTTTACATGGAATATTTCTTTCTTTTTTTTCTTTTTCTTTCTTTCTCTCTGTTCTTTCCCCATGGAGGTATAGTTTGGAGGAAATTTATCATCAGTGCTTTAATAACTCATACACAGAACTGTTTTGACAACATTGCCAAAAACTTTACTGTCTCTGAACAATTTAAACCACCAGGATTTGGTACTGGTACTCCTAGTGCGTAACACTGGTGAAGGGCAAGAAGTGGTTAGCAGTCATCTGCAGATCTATTCAGTGACCACCAAGGGGCAGAAATGCATTTCAGCCCATACTGCCCATTAGGTATGAAATTAAGAGTCCAACTAACTTGAAGTGTTGGTTTTTTCTTTCTTTCCTCTCTCTTTTTTTTTTTTTTTTTTTTTTTTTTTAGCATCAGTGCACATCTGGATCAGGTAAGATTAACTGCAATGGCATAAGGTCCCATCCAAGCCAAAAAGATAACATCCATGCATTTCTTGACTTTTCTTTTTAAGCACTGCCAGAAGGATCAACTTGTAGCCTGCCAAGATGCGAGGGGGGACCTGCCCTCCGGGGAGGTGGACCCTGGCCTCACTTTTCCAAAGCCGGCGGTTTATTTCATTTGCAACCTGCCGCTTTCTAACCGAGCTACTCCCCTTTGCCTGCTGAGCAAGAGAATGAGCCATGGGATGGCAACAGAGGACAGAAGGAAGTGGGGCACCGGAGTTTGCTCAGGAAAACTCTTCTTTCCCGGAGGAGATGGAAAAGTGGGGTGAAACATCAACCTACCAAGCCTGCCTTCTTCCGCGCCTGCTGCAGCTCCTGGATGAAGTTTTGTAGCTCCTTCCCATCCATGTACCCATTGCCTACAACAGAAAGAGTTAGGGGTGCTGTCACTGCCCCCTGCAAACTCCCTTCGCTCTTCGGCGCTGGCAGGGACGCCTCCGAGCCGTCTGCGCCCTCCCGGCGGCGCGGCTCCCTGCGCGCCTCGCCCGGCTCCGGCCCCAGCCCCTGACGACGCCGGGCTGCGCCCCCCGGCTGCGGGGCGGCGGGCGCGGAGCGGGGTGGGGGCCGGGGCCGGGAGCGGTGGGGTCCCCCCCAGCCTCCCGTGGGTCTGTCCCCCGCCGCCCCCCGCGCCCCCCGCCGCCCCGGGGGGGCAAGGAGTCACCGTCGGAGTCGTAGTGGTGCCAGATCTCGAAGAACTGGGCGGCCGAGATCTCCACGCCCTGCAGGTGGGTCTCCGCCGTCATGGTGGGGGCGCGGGGCGGCGCGGCGGGGAGCGGCGGGGAGCGGCGGGGCGCGGAGGGGCGCGGAGGGGCGCGGAGGGGCGCTGTCCGCGGTGCTGACTCTGCCCCGCGGCGACGGCTGCGGCGGCTGCGGCGGCTGCGGCGACGGCTCCGACGGCTCCTCCCGCCGCCGCCCCGCCGAGGGCTATTTATGGGGCCGCCCGGACGGGCCCCTCCCCCCGGCGCTGCCCACCCTCCCAGCCGGCCCCGCCGAGGCCTTCCCGCCCTACGCGGGGGGGCCGGGGTCTCCCACCGGCGGCTCCGGGGCTGGGCCAGCCCGGCGGCACCCTGCCCGGGGCACCCCGCCCGGGGCACCCCCCGGCCCCCGCGGCTGAGCCCTCCGGGGACGGGCACCTCTAACCGTGGGCGGGAGCGGGGGTTGGGGGGTGCCGGCTGGAGGCCCCCGAGAGGAGGGGGCAGCGCGGGGTGAGCCAGGAGTTATTGCGGGTCCTTCGCTGGGGGGGAGTGTGCCCATGAGACCTGGGGGAACTGGAGCAAGCACAGTTTCCCAGTTTAGCCATCGGGTTTCCGTCTGGGAAAGGGTCCCGGATGTCAGAGCATGGGCTAGTAGCTCTGCAGGATGTCGTGGTACAAGAAAGCCACATGGGACACCACATAGGGTGCAAGGGGGCCATTTTTCACTGCTCCATCCCCAGGCCAGACCTGCAGACAGCTCTGCGGAGGCTTAACCTTTGAAGCTCTGCACCCCTGTAACCCCGCTATTCCCACTGAGGTACCAGGGGATGCTGAGATATCCATATTGAGACAGCATGGGAACAGGCATGGCACATTTAAATATACTGCCCTAGCAGGTAATTTCATCCCAGCAGATAAGTATGGGAGGCTTCATTAGTGAGCTCATTCTCTCCCAGCGCGGGGGTGTGAGGGACACTTCTGGCTGGACAAGAGTGTTTTTTGGCAGACCAGCTTTGGAAACGCACCCTGCTACAGCAGTGGGTTGGTGGGAGGGGACACAGCAAGTTACCAGAAATCTTCCTTCTGCCATGGGGTAACAGTATTCTAATGATCAAGACCCTTTTGGAATGTCTTATTTTAGTCTTTAGGGCTACCTGGGTACTCTGAAGCACTGAAACTGCCTTTTTCTGGCAACATCTATCCCTCACACGTTACATTGAGTTAGCATGGTTCAGTGGCAAAGATGATCGGCTGACAGGACTTTGCCAAATACTGTAGGTAGTATAGTAAGGATGGGGGATGAGAACAGCTGGGAAACCCCAGAATCTCCTTGTGCTAAGTGATTGACACAAGCAACAGTAGGACAATAATACGTTAAGACTCACATAATAGCATGAGGATAAAAACCCAATGGGATAATGCAGAACAGAAGACAGCGAAATGCCAAGGGAGGTGGATAACCCAGCAGGATGAGAGGTGGATGCTTAGTTAAAGGCTGACATGTCCTGAGAGGGATTTCAGTAGATTGGGTGGCTGAAATCTTGTATGCATTATGGAACAAGATGTGGGCATAGCGATTAAGTAATCATGAGACCTTATACTTGATTCCCTCCATCTTTCCATTCTCCTGTTTCTCCACCTGTTATGTGCAGCTTTCTGTCATTCTGTTGCTGCTGTTTGGCTGTGAGCTCTTCAAGAGATGCATCATATTGGTCGGTGTTTTGGGAGCTGCTGAACAAAACAGCAGCTAAAATGAAAGACACAAGAATCTGATCATTAATCCCTTCACTTCAAAATATTTGTATTGGTGGAAAATGTTCAGAATAGTTTTACAGCCACAAATGCCATTATACACTTGCAAAAGGACTGAAGGAATTTTAAATAATTTCTTACGATCAGACTTTGTGTTTCACCATGTACAAAATAAATGAAAAACCACGACTGAGTCAGTTTCCCATCTAGGAACTGTTTTTCACGCATCGCTTTCTCAGGGTAGTACACTTCAATGCGAGCCATATCCTGAAACTCCTGTAATCTGTCTACATCTTGTTTTAAAAATAAAAATTGGAAACTAATGCATTTCCATACATAGCAATGATGACAAGAAAAAAGAGGCTTCATGAGGCTTATTTTTATAAGGAGCAGGGACATCACAGAGCTCTGGCCTTCACAAGCAGAAGCACAGTGAACTGAGCCTGGGATTATCCTTTGTACTTGGAAAAGACAATGGGGTACCAGTGACGCAAGGACAGTGGAAGGAGACAAAGGTGAAACTGGCATTTCCATCATTTTTAGATAGAAGAGGTCTGTGCTAGTGAGGCAACTTCTTATATTTGCCAAGTGTATTGAATTACTCCATCCAGTGCAGAATTTCAGCTTCCAGCCAGGCTGCATGAGTGGAAACTGAGTACCGAACCTGTTTCAACAGTCCTGTGACTTGCATCTTAGGCTGATTTGCTCCTTGCTGCATACCGCTTTCCAATGGCACATCAAATCTTGTGCCTGTTACTTTTCCCTGACCCAGAAGTCTGTAGCTGAATGGGAGAGAAGAATTCAGAGCTGTTTGGAGCCAGCCCAACCTTGCTCATCTAACTGCTCAGACTTTTAAATGAACAGGAGCTGCAATGTTTACATCTTCAAAAATTCTCCAAATAAAATATTTTACATAGGTCGTATGTGGCCAGGAGGGTTTGAAAGAAGAACTTTCAAAATATGCTGCCTCTCACCTCCAGGAACATATATAATTGTAAGGATACCTGGACGCACTGACCTCTCATTATGCTAGCATCTACAAAATCACTAATGTCTACAGAGCATTTATGAATCTTTGTGCCTTCTTTGTAAAACAGTGTATCAAGGTGAGTGGGTTTGTATGTTCTCCCTGCTGCACTTGAAGTGATCCTGCACAGGCATAAAAGTAGCAGACATTTCCATGCAAAAATAATCACTTATATAACTAACTGCACACCATATTTTCATGATTAATGAATTACCAAGCCAGCATTCATATTTAATCCCACTGGACTCCGCTTCTTATGCAAAACTAAATCAGAAACTGGTCATTTCAATTCCAAGAAGCTATTAATTTCCATTGAAAGAGGAAGCACTGGAAAAAGATTTCAAAATGCAGATATATACAGGATGTGATCCATAACTCAATGAAGTCTGTGCCAATTTTTCCAATGACTCTAGAGGGCTTTATACAAGGACAAAGTTCTTCATATTTTCAGAAATTATATGTATGGTGATATGCATATATACACATTGATTAATGAATTACTTCACTGAGAAGCCGAAGCCTTGTCATTCATTTTAGTTAGAGCTACTTGAAGTTCTCCTTACAAAATATGAGCCAGATCCATATCTGGCAGAAGTCAGAAATGCTACACTGAAGCCAGCTGGGAACTTGACCCAGAATCTAAGTGACTACAATTTCCTTTGAAAACATTTGTTGTTCGTAGCTGTTCTTCAAATGCTTTTCATGAATTATTTTTTGTATGTGGGCTTTCTGAGACTTCCCTGTTCTGACTACCAGACTTCTGTTTTCACTCTCTCAAGAGCACCTAGCTATGGTATCTGAAGGGTTTCTCAAGATGTGTAGAATTCAAATAGCCCAATTATAATAGCAACACAACCTAAAATATCCCTGAAATAAAAGCAAGAAATAACAAGGTAAGTACTTCTCAGTCAGAAAGCGCCAATATTTCAGCATCCTGTGAAGAATCACCAACTTGATTTTGATGACCAGACACCAAAAGAGACTCAAAGATAAGAACTTTCAAATGAGACATGAACATGAACAACATAAATCTCTGCAAGGACAAGAGCAGTTATTTACTCGGTTATTCTCAGTCCACCTTCAGAAGATACACCAAAGGCAGGGACTGTTGTCTCACCTCTCTTCTGAAAGGCCAAATTCATGTGTGATCCTGAGGTGTGGCTGGAGTTCCTTTATCAGCATCTTCTTTCCCTTTTGATGCTTAGTTCTGATTAGCAGCACAATCATTCTTGAAAGTTGTAGAAGGAAATGTTGGTCCTTGGCTGTTATCGCTCGCTACAGTCCTGCCTTCCTGTACAGAACCATCGCAGGAAGAAGCATTTTGAAACAAGTGATTTTAATTATAACCTTTTCATGATTGTCAGATATGGAGAAGGTGTCTCTTACATTCTCCTTCACTCCTTTATTAAAACACATATCTGAAAAACATTGTAACTGGAAGGATGGATAAGGTTTTAACCAAATTTTTAGATGTTAAGTAAATACAAAAAGTATTAAGTAAATACAAAAAGCAGGGTTGCCTTTCATCTTGAGCCCAACCATGTAAGTATGAAATATTTTAAAGCCAATAGACACAGTCTTTCACACGGGAAAAAGGATGTAGATGTTGTTAATTCTGAACAAGTGCAAACATCTGTACAAGTACAAAGTCCTGCTAATGTCAGTCTTGATGGTGACAGATGCACAGACCAGATGATAGGTAAGGGCTGGTGCTTCATAAAACGATCCTAGGAAACTAAAACCTGGGGAAGACTTTTTCTCAGGTAAATATTTGGTCCAGGTACTAAAAGAAGATCCTCAAGCTTATTCCTGACATATAACCCAGACAGAACAACAGGAACAACTGTAACAGTGTTGGTACCTGGTCTGGGCTGTGGCAGAATTTATGGAAGTAGCGCTGGGCTCTAGAAGGCGGCTTCAGTTTTGTGCGACTGCCAGCAAGTATGGCTGGCCGTGGGTGGAGGAACATGTCTTTTCAGAATATTTGAATAATACTACAGAACAATTTATTGCTTACTTTTTCTTTATCTACGTGTCAATCAGTATTCGTATTCTTTAAAAATGAGAAAGAAAATGCAGCACTGAAGTGCACACTCTACCTTAAGTTGACCTTAGCTTATGTAGTCATTATGTAAAGCCACTATTTGCACAGGAATTATATTATGTAAATAGTGATTTACATAAACCTTCACTGTTTTTCAAAGGCAGCACTACATAGAAATGTTTTTTTTCATGCACCAGACAGAATTGTCCAAAATAATTCTAAGGATGTAAAATGTATTTTAATATAAAATGCAAATTAGTGAGCCACTTGTAAATTCAGATTGCAGCATATCCCAACCCTTAACCTTCTGACACATGAAGTCAGGGACTAATTAATTTCTTTTTAACCTATTTTATACCCTTACAGTCTCATCCATAGCTGTCCAAGGAGCAATGTAATGATGACAAGGCAATGCTCAGCAACAGATTTCTCAACATTAGAAGGCCCAAAGTCCATGCAACCATGCTTTGCCACGTCTTCCCACCCTGCAAGATCCTTTGAGCCATCAGAACATTTTGTTCTTCACATTGCAGCTGCCTTCCTTCAAGGACCGTATGGATGCCCAGCACAGATGTTGTGGGCAGCACTGGCCTGGCATCTCCCTCTGGCCCAGCAATTCCAAAGGGCAGGCAGCATGACAGCCTGTGGCTCCAGGCATGAGGGAAGGGCTTTCTTGTTTGAAGGAATCCAACAACATGTTAATGCTACATATGCATGAAAGGTTGTTCTGGGGTGTCGATGTATCAGTGCCACCAGGAAAAGCACCTGAGGTGGATGGGGTTTGTTTGATACTCTGCAATACTATAGACCAACTAGGAAACCAAGAAGAAAAAAAAAAGAAACCATGCAACATTCTTGAATTTAGTCCTATCTTTTCCAGCATAATGCCTAACTGTGGGTTTTTTTCTTGTATTTTGCAGGCAAACACCTGCCTAACTGCGAGATTTAGAAGAGCCTCAGGGATGACCTAACTCATGCCTGGAAAAGCAGCTCCTCTTGCCCACCTGCCACAACCCCATAATATCTTCACATTGGTGGGGTGTGAGGTGCTGCAGAGTTACTGCTACAGCCAAAGCTACCCCTGGCAAGAGGAAATCTTCAGCTGCTGCCTGGAGCTCCCTGCATGGCGTGGGCTGAACACGGATGGGCTGCAGGGTGCTGGACCCTGTGCTTTCTCTGAGAGTCTGATCCAATGTTTATTAAAATCAGTGTTCATCCTTTTATTGATTTTCAGTGAGTTTCAATGGGATTTTTAGTGGCTTATGTTGCTGTATGCCAGACCAGAATTTTATTCTTTCTACTCTTTCGATAATGTATATTTGCATACTATTTCAAGCAAATTCAGCACAATTTAGTACTCTAACGTGTAGTTAAATGGAATGTTAGTGCTACTAATGGTGGTTGGTTATTGAAGCTCTTAGAGACCCATCTTGTGACACACCTTACTGGGAGACTGCTGGAAATTTAGGATCCTAATTTAAGAGGATTGCCTGTGTCTTTGGAGGACGTTAATGCTCCTTTTGAGTATTTAAGACACTTTCATTTTACCCATCCTGGAAAACTCAGACTGTGTCTAGCTTACAGGGCAGTATGCATGCTTTGGCTGAGCATTAGCCCCACAACTGGAGAAGAGCTGGATGTGTGTCAGTGGTCCCTGTTCCCAGAGTCCTCACTTCCTGAGCACTGACATTTTTTGGGAAAGAAACTTGAGCTGACAGCTGAAAGGAAACTCCGGAGTACGCCCACAGGTACTACGGCCTGGGTGAGTGGGGGACCAAGGCTATGGGGTGCACCCTGGGCCACACCTGCTCTGCAGCTCAAGCACGTCCATAGGGCATTATTCTACTTGGAAGAAAAGCTGTGTGACCAAAACATACCCAAAAGGGGTATGTTAGATGTGATGGGATCCAAGTGAAATGGTTTTGCGGGTCAGTCCCCTGTGGACAGAATAGGAGCAAAACACTCCTCTCTGTTCTACGTACGTCCTCTTGACTGAACTCAATGCTCTTTAAGAAGAGAATGAATCACAAGAAACACAATCCCTGTCCTAGAGTAGTTATGCAAGATGAAAACATACTGTTAATTTGTAACTAGAAAAATCCAGTGTTCCTCGGGAAGGTTGAATTAAAAATTTAAACTGGAGGTTTTTCTTGTTTGAGCTTACAGCACAGCCCTATCCTGTCCAATCTGTGTGCTGCAAGGGTCTACCACAATGTAACAGTTGCTTGAAAAAGTAATCATTTTAGCAAAGTTATGGAATATGAAGGTGTTTAATAAGCAGACTCACCCTTTTTTAAATAATGGAAAAAACTTGTGTTATCTCATTCCAAATTCTTTTATAACAGTTGTAGGTCAACCCACACAACTTCAAAGCCATAAAATTACACGGTGCGAGTCTCAAAGTGTAATATGGAAAAAACAATAAATAGAGCAAACAATATTATAAGGTGAACAGGTTCATCTTTCAACTCTGCTGAACTCAAAACTAGCTCAGCAAAAATGACGTAAGTGCTGTTGTAATAAAGATCTCAGTCACTGCCTGCTGCTGCACAGCAATGTGAGTTCTTGGTATGGACAGAAATCTGTGATCAATGACCACGGCAACTGGAAGCCTACAGAAGCAGGCGTGTAACGTTACTTACTTTTTCCGTGCAAAATACCAGCTGCAGTTCAGCTGTAAGGTCCATTCTTATGCACAGCTCTCACTGAAGATCAATGGCTGGTAATCGTGCATATCAAAGGCAGAATAGCTCTTCCATATGCTATTTATCTCCCAAATGATATGAGCTCTCTTTACATAGACTGCTGTATTCTTCTGCTTATTTTTTTATGTTTCATATTTCCACCAGATTATCTCCTTTGTTATCCACATATTTTAAAATATTTGTGATTTTATCAAGAATATTGAACATTACATTGGGAAGGAAGACTTGCTAACAGTATTTTTCCATCCCTGTGTTCTATTGGAAAAAATAAAAAGTTTAATTCTCTTTAAAAATTTAAATAATTTACTTTGTAGATGAGTTTAAGTTTAGAAAAAGAGAAATTTAGTGAGGAATCTCTTTATTAATTCTCCAAGGCGTATCACTTCTGAAGAGAATTGACAGCTTCTTCTAAGTAGCTCCTGGAAATTATTTCAGCATCTGATAAGTACAATGTCTTCTTGGAAGCTTGTAAATGATACATTAAAAAGCATTTATTTTGTTTTATTTCAAAATGCGATCCATTCTACCTGCCTGCACTAGTGTTCAGGATTAGAAACTTCCCTTCCAACAATTCATAACATAACCACTTACCAAAATTATCCAACATTTGCAGTAAAATGACGGTGAGCAGGTTTGATATAAGAGCTGGACCCTTTTCTGAGCAAAGATCAAGGCCCGGCCTCGTGATCGTGGAAAGAAGTGACATTTACAACAGCCAGAGAATGGAAAATGTAAGCAAGTTAAAGCAAACAGAAGCTCAACATTAGGCTTTCACAACACAAGAGTGCAGTGTGTCCAACCTGTCATCAGTTTACAACTTTAGCCTTGCAGCCCTCTTTCCTAACTCACAAAGTTCTTTGTTTCTTCTTGATCAAGATCGACCTGGATTGCAAAGCTGTTCCCACCGCGCCTTGCACCATGCCCGTGGTGTGGGAGCGAGCAGAAATTTAAGGGCTACGCAGTCCAACCCGCTGCGTTATTTCCCATCAGTGAGTGACAGTATTTAGTACCTGCCATGAAAAGATTTTAGGGAGCTTGCTTTTTCTCCTCAGCTAAGTACTGGAAGTGGCCACCAGTGGGGCTGCCAGTTTCACCAGATGGAAGCAATGTAAATCAGGAAAAGTTCATCCTATATTTAAATAGCTATGAACTAAGCAAAACAGTGAAATGAAAAAGCACATGTTGCAGCCATACCAACTGATCAGGTTTTGAACTCAACCACACAGGAAAAATGTGCCATGAATACTTCAAATGACCTCTGTCCTGGTAGGGCACAAACTTACTTGCCCCGGTGTTTTTCTCTCAGTCTCACCTAATTGCAACACAAGACTGACCTCAGCTCCAGGTTTCTAGTCACCCGTCTGCTTGTGAGAGAAGCACAGGGACACTCCCAGAAAGTCTCTTGTCTTCCACAGTCCCACCAGCAGGATTTGTGTACAGGTTTTCCTTGTGGTCCAACATGAGCTGCAGTAGGGCTCTTCACCTGGAGCATGGAAATCCCACATATTCAGGTGCCTGGGCTGGCTCCTGGGTACCAGTTTGTCTGCAGCGAGCTTATTCCAGATTCACTGGGAGTAATAGCCAGAGGTTTCCCACAACTTTTTAGCAATGCCTCACTGGCTATATTCAGTTGCTCAGTTTCAGAATGACTGTATTGAAATGTCTGTCCCTCTGCTTCTCACCACGTCCCTACTCTTCCCACCACCTGGAGGAGGGTAGGGAAGAACTTGGCTCTGTGCCATGGAAAAGCATGGAAGGCAAAAGTGGCAGATAAAAGCTGTCCCCTCAAAACCAGATCCTCTGCTGTCTGAAACAATATGTGACTGCCAGAATGTGCGGAGGAAAATCTCCCAGAAAGCCACAAAAGGCTGAGTAAACCCACTGAGTAACAGTAAAACATGTGAGCTTAGCACCAGCAAGGCTGCAGCCTCGCAGAGCCCGTGCCAGGCCTGAGGGAGGCCCCAGGGGAGCTTAACCTTCCCCCTCCACCTGTATGGGGGAGACTTTCTCCAGCCATACGTACGAACACAAGCTACGCTCATTTTGGTGCAGACAGAACTCCACTAACTGCTCTTGAGGTCATTCTGCAGACTGAAGGACAGACACACCAGAAAGTAAATATCTGTGCGGGTGCTGAGCTCCTTTCCAGTCCTGCATTTGCCCTGTGGAGCTTACACTTGGCTAACCAAAAGCTTGCTCTGTGGGTATTCCACATACTTAGAGCAGTTGCATTCTGATTTTCCATTCAAAATTGCACTATTCTCTTTATTTCAGGAATACCTGACATACCTTTTGGGCTGACTCTTCCCCTCTTCTCTGTGCTATTATCTTGTGTACAGGTAAGTAGAAGAATTAGGAGTGTTTTTGCATGGCTGCTCTTAAGATTTTGAAACACTTAGGGCCTTTACTGTTGAGAAAAGTTTGCTAGCTTCAGTGAACCTTTCCAGCACTTTTCTAGAGTCTTACAACAACCTTTTTCACCATATATTTTCCATTGACAATCCAAGTTCATAGAACAGGATTAATCTTTAATCTTTATAATTAATGTTTCAAGTAACCTGAGTATCTATTATTAAATGTTGCAAGGCACATTTCTTTCCTGGATGCCCGGGCGTGGCTTCTTTTAACTCAGAGCGACAATGAGCATACGGCTTATTGATGTTTTGTGTGTTGGTATAAAAGCCATAGTACAAACAGCTTCTCTAGTTTCTTACACAGGACTCATACTGTTCCCTTTTGTTACTCATAAATCTTCAAAGTCATCTCATCTGTTCCTAAAACTAATGTACAAAGCAGATAACAATTCCAGAAAGTGGGAGGAGGCTTTGATTTCACAGGATGGCATAGTGGGCAGGCTGGATTCTTTAGGCAACAAGGTTGGCGGAAACTTTCTTAATGGTGACTTCTTCAAGGGGAGATCACCGGTAATGACCATTCATATCTCCTCTCTCCCTGTATTTAAAAGACAGTAAGGCACAAGCAAACAGCAGCATGCTCCTAAAATGTTGGTAACCAGAAAGTATCTGGGACTTGCATATGTGAGACGTGGTCCAGGAAATCCCACCAGAGGAGACCCCTGTGGAGTCTAAGTTCAGGCAGGATTTTTGCACTTATGCTTAGTGCAGACCATAGGAAAAAGCTGCTTCAACCTGGGAGGGATCTGCAGACAGTCTTAAAGGTCATATGAAGGTCTTTAAACCTTGAGAAAAGGTCTTTTCCATTAACTAATATGGTTGTAATGTACCCAGACCCATAGCTCCTGGGCCTTTTTCATCCGTGCCCTGTCACAGTGGTCACAAAGTATGTATGTTAAAAAGGAAATACATGCTTTTCAAAGGCAGAATGATGGATTCATTTGATCAAACCAGTCTGCCTGCTGGTTTTGCTCACAGGCAGCCCATACCACTTGTGTGTGCAGCAACCTATATACATGGCCATTTGTGTCCCGTGCTGGGGAGGAGCTGGCTAGGCCATTGGTGGCAGGAGCTGAGGACAAAGCAAAGTTCACTGCCTCCCACCCCAGTGAGGAGGGCTCCTGTGGAGAGTGTATCTTGTGTCATGAGAAAAACTAGAGTGTGGGACTTGATTGTTAAAAGTTTATTCAAAGAAGAGAGGGGCCAAAGGTTGTTTCTATAATAAGAAATATCTTAAGACTGCTTATAGGTGGGTTGTACATGGTTTTACATTTTCTGCCTGAACCCCAGCAAACTACAAACCTCATTTCTTCAGTGTTTGAAACTTCCTTGAGAGGAAAAGTTTCAGGCTTCTGAGTCCTGCTGTTGTGATACAGAAATCTTTGAAGATCTCTTGAGGTTCAGCAAGTTTATTAATAATGTAAGCTAAATGAATGCCCAATGTAATTTTCTGTGCTTTGAACCAAAGCTGTTAAATGCTGGAAAACAAGTAAAAATGTAACACTTCCCAGCTCAGTTTTTCAGATGGGTCTTTCACCTAAGAGTAGGAGTTTGTCAAAAGAAGAATATGTATTGTTTTGCCAGATTGCCTGATACACTCCAATTTATAGATTTGTATCAGACTTCAAAGTCTGTATTTAGGCACCTGTGAACACACTGTATGACTTTCCAAAACTCAAGTGCACACAAATCCTATTAAAGCAACGGAAGCTGCAGATATTCACTATCACTTCATGAAGTCTTTTTCCCGCAGGCAGAAATGATTATCATCTTCATCATCAGTTTTAGAATCTTTTATGGTGTGTACTGTAGCTCAAGCTGGGAGAAGGTGAACTTCTTCCTAAACCTCCTAAGTGGAATCAAACAATTTTTTGACTGGGACCATAGCTAATTTATGGTTTCAACTGCAAGGGCCACCAAAACATGCACATAACTGGGCCTGATGGGTCTTCAAATTTAGGTGTCTGATGTTTCACTTATCTCCACTGAGCTCAAGCTATTAATTTGGAAAGTCTACAAATTCCCTGTCTCTACAATTCAATGCAGGCTACATAATGATCAAGACATTATATCAAATCGGGGTCAAATCTTCCCCACACCAAAAGAGAGGAGGTGAAACAAACAGTCTAAAATAAAACTAGTTGGATCAGACATGGTTAACTTGAATTACTAGTGAAGATCTATTTTAAACTTAAGATTAACAAGTTCGTATTGCTGCGGGCATCACACTATCAGACTGGTTAACACCAGTTGCTCTCCCGGACATGCTCTCCAGATTAACCAGGCATGAAGTAACAGAACCTAAATATAGGTTTCTATTTTTGTAAGCAGGTGTTATCCTTACCAGGTAAAATTTCTCATTCCTTCCCTTGGTAGCATACAAGGGTTTTATACAGTCAATTTCTTTACAGCAAAGACAAAAGAGTTAGAGAGTGGTCATTTGTAAGTATTTTACATTGGCAAATAGAAGTATTTAGAACCATCAAAGGGAATTTGGGGCAATTGTTTTAGTAGCTATCTTTGACAATGCTGAAGTCTTTCTAATGCCTTAAAGTACATGGCATTTATAAAAATGGGAGCTTAATCATTGCTCATGCAATGCTGTTAGCTGTCAGGGAGTGCTAGTAAGGGAAATGTACCTCTGTTTCAATCTCCATTATCAGCTTTTCTGTTTTTTTTCATCTCCCTTTGGACGTGTTTCCTTTTCTAAGCAAACATTTGTGTATAATCCAGAATATTCTGGGTTTGGAAGAAGACACCCTTTTTTTTTTAATTTATTTATTTTTTTTTTAGTTTATGGGGGGAAAAAAACCCAACAAAAACCTTAACATGTGTCAGTTTCTGTGGTTTTTAGAAAAGAAGAAAATTAATTACTCCCTGAGGTTTTTTTTTTGTTTGTTTGTTTTTCGTTTTTGTTTTGTGTTGTTTTGGGTTTTTTTTCTTCTCAGAGTTTTAATTAGGAGTGTAAGAAGAGAGGTCCTTTAAGCTTTTAGCAGGAAATACTCTTGTTTTATCAGCTCCTGCAGCCTTGCATCAGTAAGACACCTTGTTGCCAGTACCAGGTCACCATGCCCAAGAAATCTCATACCACTGGAAGGAGTCCCAAATACCATTGCCCTAACACTCCCAGCTTGGCCCTGTATCATCCACACAAAAGAAGCCCTAATGCCATCTTAACTGGCTGCCAGATGATCCCCAGCTTGTGGAGATCCATGGGCTGAGCAAAATCAGTTTGACAACTGCCATGGCACTTCTGTGGACCAAGGTGGCTGGGTTAGGTGAGCAAATGACTCTCAGTAATTAAAGAAATCCTTCAGCAGCTCTAATGGCTGCTAGGACAAGTAGGTGAGGCTAGGAAAATGATGAACACCCAGTCAGGGGGATACAAAAGCCACCTGAGTGCCCCCTCATTAAAGTGACGAGCAGTATCAGGAGGTCTCTGAATTAAAGCTATATATTTGTGTCAATGGCTTGAAACCTAAATTTGTTTATTGCATGGTAGTCTGCATTTGCTGCTGGATTAGTGGCTAACCCACTTGTAAATGGGTTGGCTAGTTTCTTGTTCCCACTTGTGCTAAAAAAATGTGGATCTGGGAGGGAAGAACTGCCCCTGCAGAGCAAAGATAATAATCTAATATAGGAAGGGAATTCAGAAACAGAAATAAGTGGGAATCACTTCTGTGTTAGCTGCTATTATTTGTAATTTCTTGGCATACACAGCTGCAAGACCTGTAGGGTCAATATTCAAGATTTTGGCACCTGTGGTAAATATCGAAACAGAATTGGTGTGTGTATCGCATTTCCCACAAATCCCTTGTTTCCTCATCTATATGCAGACAAAGCTTAGAAGTACTTTGTTTTACATGTGTCAGTATAAATGTTGCCTGCAGAGCAAGAGTCTGACCTGGAAGGAAATAATTCTGTTTTCTCCAGGTGGTTTTGAGCAATGACTGAAATGCCTTTGAATGGAGATTGGTGATGTGTAGATTCATCCCAGTGTTTCCAAAGGTATCTCTTAAAGCCATTCAAGTCACTATTTCATACTTAGTACACTTGGATAATATTAAATGCAAGGAACAATTAATTGGTCTTCCATGATATGTGACATAAAGTTCATTATTTACATAGAAGATAGAAATAGTTCCAGTATGTTTGCTTCATATAGGGTTGAATTAAATTGTTATTTTATAAGTGGGCTTCTTGCTGGTGACCTGCATGTGATGAAGGACGCTAGAGCTCTGGCCATGCTGGTTCTGCCTGCATATAACCCTGTCACCAGGCTTGTGGGATGATGGCCAGGTATGCTATAGATGTGATAAATTCTCATTATCCACAGGAATCTCTTGTCTTTCATTTCTTCTGCATAGCCAAAGAAGCTAGAAGTCATTTGTGTCTATGACTCACATTTGAAAACAAGATTATAAAGAGCACAGGTAAATTTTTCAAGGATTATTTTCCCATTTCCATGGGTGATTCAGAGCTAAATAACCCAGGAAGAAAACCAATGTTTTTATTGATGTCTAGAGTGGACCACAAGGCAACCATCAAGCTGGGGCACACGGGTCCTCTGCTCCCAGCCCCCTTCTCGAGAGGCTGTCAGGCCTCCTGCTGAATGCCAGATCTCAGACCCTAGTGCTGCTCGCTCCTGGCTCAGGAAACCTACCAGTGCAGCCCTAGATGCCACTGTTCCTTTCTTCTGTCTCCCTCAAATCCCTCTGTCTTTAGTGAGGGGTACATTTTGCTGGAGAGAGGAGAACGATTCCCAGAACTCTAGTTGCTCTAGGTTCCAGTGAACTCCAATTGCTGTGGACCCTGGTGGAACACCTACCTTACTTCAGGATTTGTACCTTTCCCTGTGCTCTTCCTACATCTCCAAAGTGGAGAGAGTGGGTTTGCCCTCTCCTTTCTGCCCAAGTACTCAGCTGCAGGGGTGAGCACTCCAGCAGCAGGCAGTGGGCTACTGTAGGATGGGGCTTTCCTCTGGCCTCCACTTGCAGCTGTTTGTTGCTGCGTTGTGTAGCTGCACGTTCCTTCAGCTGAAGAGAAGGAGCATCGTCCCAGCAGCTGGGCAGCCACGTCAGTGAGAAGAGAGAGCAGGAGGGGAGAGACGTGCTTTCCTGTCCCTGCTCCGCTGCTGTTCAGACAGTAACAGGAGGCTGGACTGAAATACGGGTATCTCCTTGCCTGAAGCAGCATCTAGAGAGTAATGCTTATCTTCTGGCCAATTAATATTTAAGCATCCTATATAAAATGAGCAACTCCAACAGGAAAAATTGCAAGTGGGCTTTGTTCCTCCCACACCCCCCCAAGAATATCTGATAACCTTAAAGTGAGAGCTTTCCTCTCCTGAAAAGCATGAGGCACCATGTGTCACACATGAGTGGTTTATCCTAAAAGTCTCTTAAAGAATCACCACCAAAATTATGAGAAAAATGGATTTATTATGGGTTTGCAGGAGTGCGAATTCACAAAACTTGATGGCAAGGTTCACTCTACTACATGTTACATGAATTGAACACACAAATTAAAATCAAAGTAAAAAAAATAGAGTTAAAAGAAAATTCAAATTAAAAACCAAGTTAAAATTAAGCCAAAATGATTTTACACAGGGATCAAAGATGTGAAGTTAGGGGTAAGGGAGACCCCACCATTGAGTCATGTGGTTTAGAGAGGACCCCCTGCTTTCTAAACTGTTTGATAGAATTTAGGTGCAGCTAGATCCAGTCTTAGTCTCAGATTTGGTCAATGGCTTATGTCTAATTAATAGAAAAGATATAAAGAGTAGGACAAAAGAGTAAAGGAGGCTATTCCACTGAGTTACTAGGTTCAGAATGGATCCTCTTTACTTTCCAAACTCTTTATAAGAGTTTAGGTGTGGCTAGACCCAATCCTAGTCTCAGACTTGGACAACAGACTATATCTAAGGGTATATAAAGAGTGAGGGTTTATTCACAGTTTAAGGTTGATCACAAAATTGTAGCTACACTTAATCGTCTATTAATAAGTATTTACCAAGTGATTCAATATGATTTACTTCCCTTATAACAGTGATTTGCTTACAGATCTGAAACGATAACACCCATACCATATTGGTTATGAAGCATCTAAATCAATTTGCACATGCATACATGCACACAAACAAAAAGGAATAGGTGTATAGAAATATATATACAAATGTACAAAGATGTAACTATTAAAAGCTCCCCTCAAGTTCAGTGAAATATTAACTTCAAATGCTTTTGCATTTCTCAGCAGGTGAAGGGTTGAGCCTCAAGGAGCAGGGGTATCAGCCCAGGCTCTGTTGTCATCTTTTGGCAACAGTCCCCCTAGTATCACAGACTTGGGAGTTTGCCAGCGGTGAGTGGTGTCCCACTCACAGCGAGATGCTGGTTGCAGCCTTCTGCAGTCTGGGCAAGGTCAAAGGGTCTCACCCAGACCACTGGTTATAGGGTCAGCGATGGTTTTAGTCATCCACAAATTTCCATCCTGGCCATTGAGTTGGTAATTTTTTATTAATAATGGTATCATTCCCTTCAGGCTCCAGTTTGGGTCAACAGGCTGTCAGAAGATGACCGATTATTGGTTTTGTTTCCACCTTTGCCAAGCAACAAGTATTCCTGGTACAGGCAGTACTGCTTCCCTCCTTCGTCATGCAAGAGTTGTTGGTATGATCAAGGGGTGCCTAACTTTCCAACTCATTACTCAAATGCCAAGGCCTAACAGGTATTCCTGGGGTTGTAGAGTGGCCCCAGGAAGGGGGTGAGATGCACCACCTCACCATGGATACAAATCCTTGTGGGCAGAGCACAAGGGTGTAATCCCAGCTCCCACATCCCAGGGAACACTTCACACAAGCTGATGGGTAAAGACTGAGGTGTGGAAGCTTCCTTTTTTCTGGAATCAGGTGCCTGGCTTGCGTTGTGTTACAACAATCCTCGACAAATTTTGCAGGCTTATTTGAAAAACTCAGTTCTGTGGCTGTGCCATTCTTAAGTCTTCTTTATATTGTAAAAGCAGCCGTACACATTCTGAGGAGAAATGCTTTAAAGTGCCCCATGGTGGTTATCACACAGCCAGCCAGCCTTTAGGGGCTGTGTTGTAAAGCCCTTGGGACTGGGGTGGTCCCCACCAGGCCAAGTACTTTGAAAATTTCCACTTGGGTTGTAAGAACCTCATGTCTCTGCCTTTTGGCCGGCTCCCAGTTCTGGAAGCAAAGGTCAGCATACACAGCCAGAATATTTACTGATGCAATGGCTGGCTTTTACAAGGTCTGTGCTGAGGACTGTTTTTAAGTAAAGTACCAACCCATTAAAAAATTTATACTTATAGACTGGAAAACTTAGAAATCTACTATCTCAAAGTATTTTGCTGCCTAAGTAGTAGAATGATAAGACACATTATTTACTTTTATGGTCAATAAAGTAAAGCCTGTTCTCAGGTGCAGTGCTCTTAAGTGGCTGCCAATCGCTAACATGAGACTTTAGACTGATTTTATCCTTCTGACGTTCAATGGAACAAATATCCTGTAGTTTGCAGATAAGGATCACTCCAGGATCAGTTTCAGTTTGACACAGTTGTTTCAAAATTCACCTTGGGTGTATTTTTTCCCTTCAACTTTATCTAAAAAACTAATCTGCCTGGCTAATGAATTAAAGGGGTCAAAGGAATCAATGGTCCTTATTTGTGTTCATTCAAATGAATACCTATCTGTTTTATTGAATAAGGAGTTACAGCTCTGATATTCATAAATACTTGATACAGACTTAACATGATTCAGTAAAGATATTCTGGTTTTCTTTTTATGAATTAACATGCACCGACAGTAAGTATTTTTACGATTAAAAAGATTTATCATGTGAAAGTGATCACTGCACTGGTAAAATGGTGCTATTGAAAGGAAGAATGATTGAATAGCTGAGGTCCTGCTGTTAGACCTAGGAGTGCTGGGCTCAGTGCTCCCTTAACTGACGCCCTGAATGGCCCTGGGAGCTCTTCGAAGTTCCGGCGCTTCAGTTTCCGACTCATGAATTTTCTTTCTTAGAGAAGTTTGGTGAAAATTAATACCTTAGAAGCTAAGGATGTCACACCTTTCAGTTGCGCAATATGGTAAGAACAGAAGACCAATACAAAATAAAAAAAGGTCAATCCCTTTTAAATGGAGCAAAGAAATGTAGTGGGAAAACTGGAAGGGCTGACAAGGGTTTTTTTGTTAAAGTCCATCTTGTTTTTCCATGACATGCTAAGCTAGACCTGGCTGTAATATGAAAGGCCACAAGAAGCCTGATTAGAAAGCACACTGGGCTGTTTACAAAACTGTGCAATCCCTAATCACTCTTGAAACCACTGGAACGCACTACATTGTTCTGGAAATTATTTTATGTATTTCAGGTAATGGAATTATTTGTCCAACTGGAGGCTGCAGAGTTGAAAAACTGCTGACAATTCCTGTGAAATTTGCTCAGAAGAAAAAATACTCTGAATTTAGGTCCCACTCCTGCAGAAACACACCTGCTTTTAATTGTAAGGACATGGGATGTCAGCTGGCAGGACTTGGTTGGTGTCAGTGAGGTGGCTCAGGTGGGAAACAAAACTCTTCAGAGCAGGTCTCCTTTACGCAGAAATACTGGATGTGTCAGTGCCACACGGTTCAGTGCTGTATGGAGAAACCTGAACCGTTTCTGCTGCTCCGGCTGGGACCACAGAAGGCAGGCAAGCTGCACCAGCCAGTGTGGAGTGCACTGACATGGCCCTGCTGAGGCAAAATGGTTTCATTTGCAGTAGCTATTAAATGTGACACTCTTTCAACAACCCATTTTAATTCCTAAACAGTTATAAAAATGTACTCCTCAGATTATCTGTGGTAGTATTTTATTGAAAATTTCCTGATACAAACCAAATAGCCAACCACTAGCCAAAGAAACTGTCTTTCTCTTCCATGCAGAAATGAATGGCTTTTGCGGCAGGAAAAAGACACCTTTTTTTTTGCAGCTCACAAAGGAGACTATAGATGCACAGACGCTCATGCTCGGAGTTCAACCCTGTTAGGACAAAAGCAGGAGCTAAATGCAGGTGTCTACACCTCAGCTGCAGACATCTACAGGGGAAGCAGATCTCCATCAGACCTTTGAATGAAAGGGCTGTTTCATGACCAGTTCAGGAAAAAAACCTCAGAGCAAGATTCAGTAATACTGTGGCACTAGTTATTAATCAGCACCCAGTGTAACACCTAGGGTCAGAAGAAGATTGCCTAGTACAACACCGATGTCTGAAGGGCCACGTCCGTTTCCCTGCAACCTTGGTGCTTACCTGTATGGGAAAAGATTTTGAGCTAAGAGTTGCAAATAGGGAGAATCTTAAGAAGCCTTTTTAAGGGCTTTTTTGCTTTGCTGACTTAGGTGGCTTTCCCCGGAATACCAGTTTTTGCATATCTCTTTCAGAAACACTGCACTATTTCCAGTGTGTGTAAGCCAGGCAGGCTCCCTCCCTGGGGCTGTAGATCGGAGGGCTGGAGGACAGCTGCCTAAGATCCCTTGTGTACCTAACCCCCAGTTAGTATTAACAGATATAGTTCAAAACTGAAGGTGTTCAAATCTTGTCTGTCTACAAAGGAAAAACTGAAAGAAATATTTAATTTGATTTAACAGCAAGGCAGGAAGAAATGTTTTACAGAGCTCCAAGAATTTCCTATTGGCTTTCTCCATGCATCATGCCTTTAAATTTCTTCCTTCTTAATTGGTGAAGATTTAAGGACAAAACTCCTCAAGCTCTTTTTATGTCTGTAACAAGTTGTGGTTTTAACAGGAGTTATTTTGGGGGTACTGGAGAAGGAAGAGGGAACATTGGGCTCTGGGGACACATTTCCATAGGGTAATGCTATTGAGCTGCTTGATTTGTGCACATCATTGTGCCTCGGGGTGAGAGCCAGGGAGGTGTTTGGAAAGCTACCTACTCACTCAAGCTATTTGATTGAAGTTTGCCATTACCTGCATGTGCACACAAAGTACTCATTTGTGTTTATAACTGTTCTGTGCAGATTTTTGGCAGATGTTGTGCTGTTATCCTGAAATATGGCTCTTTGTTCTCTTTAATGAACAAGTGCTGTTAATACCATGCTGTGTTGCTGATGTCTTTTTGCCGGTCAGTACTCACTGCCCTCTTTGCTCCAGAAGAAGCAGGAATAGAAGCACTGCGCCTCCTGCTTACCTGGTGTTACAGACTGGCAAAGTGAGGAGGTCTCTGGGAGGGAAAGCCATTTTCTTTTAATCAATTATTAACTAGTAAGTCACCCTGGTCGATCTTTGCTTAGCAGCTGTGTGAAACTTCTGAGCAAGTTTCTGAGCAAACCAGGCTTAGCTGAAACCAAGCGAAGGGAAAATCACATTCTGTGCAAACTTACCGAAAAATTAAGCAGGTGGCAAACTGGAGAAAATGAGAACATGCCCACTTACATTTATAGAAGTGCTCTTGTCCGAAGTATCATAAAGCTCTTTAGAAGCCTAGAAATATATACAGTGCACAGGGACTCTTTCATTTTCCCTTTAGAAACAGTAAGTGAATGAAAGAGGCTTCCTTATGACAATACATGGCAGTGCTGCAGTGAAGAATATCTAGTAGCAGGGTATGTTAGCCAAATGTAACTACCTAGTGCTAGCTTGGCACAGTGTTGTTACTAGTTTAGCTATTTTTACTGAGTGATACAGCACCTGTAGCTGTTATATGTAGTCAAAACACTGATGATGTCTTCATCACCACAATATCCCTTAGAATGGAGGAGTTCACAGATGCAGTGCAGAAAGAAATCCCTCATTTAATCTCTTTTTTTCCCTGGGAAAAAATGCAAAGCTACTCAACTGCTGCTTCTTTCCTCACAATAAACCCCATCAGTTAATCTGATAAAAAGAAAGATGTCTCCAGTTTAACAGTCAAACTAGCTAGGTATTCTGACAAAGGTCATCGAAAGATGTGTGTCATTAATGTAAGTAGGGACAAAGTTTTGGATTTGGAATGACAATGGATGCGAAGCAATCCAGATTAAGGTTTGGCATAGTGAGACCTCCAGCTGACCTGCTGGAAAAAGTAATTCCCATAAATTCTCTGTGGAAGAGCTGATATATATTCTCTGGCTGTGATTCATGCGTGACACGACATACAGCTCTGGCCACTTTTTAAGAGCAGGAGGACCTTTTATGGCTCCGCAATGATAGCTTTCTTGGAGAAAGCCCTCTGGGACCTCAGATTGCCAGTCCTCCTGCAGGTGTGTGTGCTACAGGGTTGAAAAGGAGATCTGATGTAAACAAATACCAAAGGTGTTAGAAGTAATTAAATGTTCTCAGAGCACTAGCTTCTTGAAAAATACAACCATGTATAATTTTTATGGTTGTCTTCAAAAGAGAATTTACTATACAGTCACCAAGGTGTACAGTTAACAAACAGCAAATTAATCAAAACATTCTTCTGATAATGTGCTTTTCTTGAACTTACATAAGCATTACTTTTAGCAAAGAATTTGCTAATGAGTTTCCTGCTGCACTAGGACTTATTCAATAGAGAAAAATGAGAGATGCACAGAAAGAACTCTGTGAGGGTATGATGCTTCTAATTCATCAGAACTATTCAAATGCAGTCTTTCTCCGAGCAGCTTCAGTGTGAAGCTGTCTCTTCCACACATAACAAATCTGCTTTATAAGTTTTTATCTACTTTAGTGCATTATTTTGGATCAGAAGTGTGTTTTGGAAAAAAAAATGTCCCTACTCACTCTTACTGTGCTTTGGTTCCCATTGTGGAAAAGTTTTTGAAGACATGAATTGGATTTCTTTTACATGAAACTACAGTGGAAAATGCTCTCTAGTAGGTAGCTAATACACTGCACCACAAACAGGTTTATATTATATTAGATAATACAGATGTAGGCTGCATCACCAGGGCTGTATCTACCCTTGCTGAACCAAGCTAGCAAAGATGCTGTTTGTTCTTGTGTGTCACTTTACATATTTTCTTTTAATCCAGTGATGTTCTAATCCTCTCCTGTGTTTAATCAACAGACTTGCTTAACGAAATGCAAAGAATAACATCTGGCAATCCCATTGAAGAACAAAAGTTGCAAAAGTGTCACTGCAGACTACTTGAAAGGCCACGGAGTTCTTACACAGCAACCTTGTTTGACCTGGGCTACTTTATTGATGGTGGTGACGTGCAAGTGAGAATAACAATTGTAGTCCTGATCCCATGCTGACTTCTCCGGACTGTATAGGGTGTACCTTATTTGTGTAGGTATGATGGTACATGTGGATCCTAGCAGCACTGCTTTTAGAGAGGAGAAATGGACTTGCATGAGGAAAAGACCCAAGCTGAGAGAGTGGAGATGGATATTAATGTGCAATTAATGAACTAAGAAACTGCATTCATAATTATAAAAGAATAAGGGTATTTGGTTACTGGAGTTCTGTGGTATTTTTTGTGTTAGTCCCTAACATTGGGTCAAGACTCTACTAAAGCTGATAAAAATAACCCATCTAGCACCAGGACACAGCCAGGGCCCGTTAGTGATTAACAGCTCCTGGGACATGCATATACTGTTGTGTGCACAAACTGTAATGCACTTACTACTGCCTTTGTGGAAATAACATGCATCTCTATACTATATTTGTATATCTCAATTGAAAGTGAAATCACTATAGATGTCAGTTGTAGTAGTACTGTGATCATTTAGTAGAAAAATCCCAAGAGTGTGCATATTTTTGCATGAAAAATTCTTCAGACTTTCTGTAGGATGGGGTCTGGCTAATACTACTCTGCAGTGCACTTACATGCCTTAGAAAACAGCCTGTGTTTTCAAACTGCAGATGGAGCTGAAACAAGTGTCTCTCTTCAAGTTAATTTCACTTCCAAGCCATCTTGGTAATGCTACTAATGATTTTCTGTCTCTATGTATATGATATTTCTGAGTGTCTATCACCAGGGTATCTAAATGTCATTATAAATTTAATGAACAGCTGCTGCCCATTAAAAGTAAGTGTAACTTCTATTGCTTAAATTAAACTAGTTTAAAGTAAAATGAGCATTTAGGTTAGGCAGGTGTTGCCGCTATTTATATCCAAAAGTCAAATTTCTCCTAGACCAAGGGCTAGTTTCAAAATTGCACTTTTTCTGCTACTGCTCTTTTTCCAGGAAAACCTCCATACATTGGTATGTAAACTGCAGAGATGGTAAAAGAGGTGCCTACATCACAGTTCTGGTCATCTCTAAAATGTGGGTATTCATGCCAGAGGATTAAACGATCTTCTTACATGGGGAGCTTCTAGCATTTGCCTTCTATATTGCCAATTCATGATAATAGGCTGAGGTTAATTGGGTCATTTAACTGTGTTCTGCCACTCTGCCTTTCCTTAAAGGATTCAGAAAGATTGCCTGCTAAAATTCATATTATCTCTGTAACAAACCCAAGTGTTAGTACCGCTGGTCTAAGAGCAGAGGAAAAGGATCAGGACAGTTCCACAGCAGAATCCATTAATGTCTTTGATGTTGTTTTGAATACTCAATTACAAGAGCTCACAGGGGTGTCCAGAAACAAACTTGGTCAGAGTAAATATACCAGCACAATTGTAAACTCTCTGTCAGATAATTAATAGTAGCAAAAAGGGCCAGGCTCAGTAAATCTGGGACTGCTCTTCACAAGCGACTGAGAAAGGTGCGGCCCCAAATTGCGGAGAGGTGGCCTGCGCAGGCAGATCATACCCCTGGTATCTCTCCTTAATTGTAGGAAATTTGTTAAGGCACAGAAGGCGGACATAATTTGAGGGAACTAGAGAAGCATATCACACATGCACAAATATTGATAGCACCTGCGAGTCAAGAGGAAATGATGTTGTAAATGAGCAATTTAGCATCCTTCCTCTTCACCACTGAGTAGCTTGCATCACTCCACTTTAGACACACATCCCACCCTCTCCTCAGCTTGGCTCTGCAAAGAGCAGCTCTGTGAAGGTCTCTTTGCCTGTCTCAGGTCCTCAGGGAGCTTTTCTGATCTGGCTGTGAGCTGCTGCTCCTCAGTGATTCAGCTGCAGGACAATGCTGAATAAGCATGATAGTAGAGTCCACTGAGCAACACTTTTCATCCCGTCTCTTCTCATCCAAAGGATTTCCTGCAATGTTTCCTAACATGCAGCAGCCCGGGGAATGGCAGTCAAGCCCAGGACTGGCCATTTAGAAATAAACGGAGGGTAGGATAAGGTGAAGGCTGAGTCCACAACACTCTTTGGCCTTGTGGTAACTTTCTGAATGTTGGTGGAGGACGTGCTAGCTTGTGCCCATCCCCATCCCCAGGGAGGATGTGGGGCTGCCCTGCTCCCTGGCTGAGACCGTGGGATGGGTCCAGGCTGTCTGGCCCTGCCCTGCCCCCTCCCATGGGGAGCCCCCAAAGCTCCCAGCCCCGAGCAGCCCCTGGGCCACTGGAAGCTGTGTGAAAGGTCCCACTTTCCGTGTCTCTAAACATTTCCAGGTTGTTTTCAGTGCATAACTTTAATTATCAGAAACCTCAGGAGACTTTTGACACAGCTGGCTGAGCAGATCTGCAAACAAATTTCCTCTGAAATTTGAAAGGAGAGTCTAAATTTTCCATCTGTAATGGCTGGAGCCTACATGCATTTTGACTGCATGCCTGGTGTAGGATGCTTGGCAGAAGTCAGGTGGAAGCACTTTTTTAGGTCCAGACTGGCTGGGGCTAGCCCAGATGACAGCAGATCCAGCACAGCTGTCCTCTGCAGTTTCTCCAATGGGCAGATGCCTATTGAGTTCACCATCTTATTCAGACGGAGAACTGTAATCCTCCTCTTCAACAGTGCCACCACTTCCTCTTGTCTTCTCCTGCTCTGGTTATCAGGCCATTGCTGGCCTCATTAGTACACTTACTCCTTCCTGCAAATCCTTTTTATGTTTGACCTCATATTTGCCACTTTTATTTTGAGGAGAAATTAATGCACTGGTCTTCTTTATCAGCCTGGTGAATTGTTGCTTTGTGTAGCTCATACGTGACACTCCTGTAATTTCTTTACCAGGAAACTGTCTTTCTAACCTTATGAACTTTAAAGTTGGCATTTACCATATTGCAAGGGAGGGATGATGGTTGTGTGAGACGGCGCCTGACGTCTGACCACAGTGCAAAAGAGCAGGTGCAGATCTCAGTAGGGCAGTAAAGGTAGTAAAGAGTTCATGTGGCACAGTGCCCGATGGAAAAAGGAAGGAGCCAAGAGGAGGCCAGAAGATCTTTTCCAGACCTGTACATTTTTCTGCATTATTCTTTGCTGGATTAGGATGATCATTTCAAAAGATGAGATACAAAAGACAGGTAAGAAGGCTTTACTACACTGCAGCTTTTATGTCAGCTGTTGTGTCAATCACTCTTTCACAGATTTTCTTTTTAATTGCAAGTAATTCAGTACCAGCTGGGTTTGGTTCATCCTTTACATGTAATTTCAACTGAACGAGGGAAATGATTCAATGATTACCAACAGCAGTCAAGCGCCAACAGTATATATATATATATATATATCTCATATATTTTAACCTTAAACCTTATCAGGCAACGGAGGACTAGGAACAGAAGCTAATTTACCATATCCAAACATCTGTTGGTGATGTCAGGAAAAAAACAAATCTTTTAAACATCCTGAATCCATGTAAATACATGACTGCCTTAGAGCAAAATTTTTGAGGCATATTGTTGCTGAATGAGACACTTCAATACAAGACAAAGCTGTGCAGAATGAAGCCCTTGAGGTGCTATTGTATGACCTGGAATGCAGGAGTTGGAGGTTTCGCCCAAGTTGTCTGAGGAAACAGAGGGTTAGTCCTGAGTTTCTAACACTCTAAAAAGGCTCTGAAAAATGCAAAAATCCTTTATTCAAATTTCCTTATTTGATGGTTAACGTTGTATAAATGGGTCGTCTCAGGAGATTTCATGTGTGCCACCTCTCTGCTCTGGATGAAGAGCTATTCTCTCAGCAGGCTAAGTTCAGCATTTGAAGACCCTGAGTTCTATTCCAGTTGTCATGTGCAGGAGGGACTTTTTAAATCACTATGTGTATATACAATGCATGATGTAAAATACACTATGGTTCATTAGTCACATTGTGAACAATTTTCCTTCAATGGAAGTAGTCATGCAGATATATACCCTCTGCAGCCACTGAACTCATTGTCAGCATGACCTTGGCAACATTAAAGCAACATCAAAGTGGAAGATCGCAGTGCCAACTGCAAAACTACTGGGTATGTTAAAAAAAAAAATTTAAAAAAATTAATGAAAATGTAATCAGCTCTGTTCACTCCCTCCCCAAGTGATCCACTCTCATGCTCCTAGCTACCATTTGGTTTATTAAGGGACTAAAGAGGGGCAAAAAGCTGTACAGTCACCTCTTCCATGAGAAACAGTTTGAAGGATTACTTAATGGAGAGAGCTAACATGATGGACAGAAAAACTGGTTTTTTTATCTTCCTCATAGAAATAGGATGTTTTCTTAATTACAAGGAACAAATCATAAGCAAAATGCTAGTCAAAGCATGGCTTCACTAAGGGCAAGTCCTGCCTGACCTACCTAGTGGCCTTGTATGGTGGAGTGACTACATCAGTGGACAAGGGAAGAGCTATGGATGTCCTCTGTTTGGACCTCTGTAAGGCCTTTGACAACAGTTCCCATAACATTCTTCTCTCTAAATTGGAGAGATATGGATTTGATGGGTGGACTGTTTGGTGGATGAGGAATTAGTTGGATTGTGGCATCCAGAGGTAGTGGTCAATGGCTTTAATGTCCAGATGGAGATCGGTGACGAGTGGTGTCCCTCAGGAGTCTGTACTGGGACCAGTACTGTTTAATATCTTCATCAATGACATAGACAGGGGGATCAAGTGTACCCTCAGCAAGTTTGCGGACAACACCAAGCTGATCATGGAGCAGATGACGCACCTGAGATGTGATACCATCAAGAGGGATCTGGACAAGCTCAAGAAGCTGGCCTCATGAACTTCAACAAGACCAAATGCAAGGTCCTGCTCCTGGGTCAAGGGCAACCTCCAATATCAATACAGGGGGATGAAGGGATTGAGAGAAGCCCTGCGGAGAAGGGACTGGGGGAACCGGTGGATGAAAAGCTGGACATAAGCCGACCATGTGCACTTTCAGCTCAGAAAGCCAACTGTACCCTAGGGTCCATCAAAAGAAGCATGGCCAGCAGGTGGAGGGAGGTGATTCTGACCTTTTAGTCTGCTCTGGTGAGACCCAGCCTGGAGTCCTGCATCCAGCTCTGGAGTCCTCAACAGGGGAAGGACATGGACCTGTTTTAGCAGGTCCAAAGAAGGGCCACAAAAATGATCAGGGAGATGGAAGACCTCTTCTGTGAAGACAGGCTGGGAGAGTTGGGGTTGTTCAGCCTGGAGAAGGCTCCAGGGAGACCTTATTGTGGTCTTTCAGTACTTAAAGGGACCTTATAAGAAAGACAGGAACAGACTTTTTTTTGTGGGGCCTGTTGTGATAGGACAAGGGGTAATGGTTTTAAACTAACAGAGGTTTGATTTAGATTAGATATACGGAAGAATATTTTTTTTACAATGAAGGTAATAAAGCACTGGCAGAGGTTGCCCGGGAAGGTGGTAGCTGCCCCATCCCTGGAAACATTCAAGGTCAGGTTGGACGGGGCTCTGAGCAACCTGGTCTAGTTGAAAATATCTCTGTCCATGGTGGGGGAGTTGAACTAGATGACCTTTAAAGGTCCGTTCCAACCCAAGCTATTGTATGATTCTATGATTCAAAGACTTCTGGGCAGCTTACTGAATCATGCCTAGTGCCAGCCCTGAGGTGTTACAAATAAGTGCTAGGCAGTTCAGAACATTAAATATATTTTGCTGGCTCAGAATGTAATTGATTTTGTTTAGCTCTGGAAAGGTTTGAAAAATACGGTGATTATTTTCACATTGCAGCAGCTGCAATGGTGTGAAATCTTAGTCAATTCTGCATGATTCTTAATTAATGGTCTCCAGTCTCTAGAATCGGACAATGGGAGTGATTTTCATTTGCACTCCACTGCTGTATTTGTCTTCCTTCAAGAAGACAAGTCTGAGTAAGGAACATTGGTCAGTATGGGAACTGTGCTCCTGAACTTTAAAGGCAAAATGACCACTATGCTTACCTCAGTGGATCTGCAAACCCTTCAGTCAGGGAAGCTGGCATTCAGGAATTCATGTCTCAAGCTTGATTGATTGTGCATCCTATTTCATAGAAGTTAAAAATGATAGGGAATTTAACATGCACAAGATCTCCCCACATCCCCAAAGAGGTAGATTTGGGACAGTAAAGATGGCATCATGAAGCAGAACAAAAGCTGTTAAAACAGCAGCAATCCACTTAAAACAAGCAATATGGTAAAATTATGAGTGCATGTAAATTGCTTGCTGCCAAGTGCACAAGGCCCTGGAAAATCCTCTGTAAGGGATATTATGCTTTATCTTGAATATGTCTATTGCTGCAATTAAGTAGCGTGCTCTTTAACTTGGAAGCATGAACTGTCTGGACAGTAGTATTAGAGCTAGTTGTATTCTCAATTCCCTGCTGCGCAGTCAGCAGGAATAATTTTACCGTTCCCTTTTATGAGCCTTTGGAGCCATAAACACCTCCTCAGCTTTCCGTGCGGACCTCTGCAACTGGATAAACAGTGAGTACATTAGCAATCTGGTTGCAGAGAAGGAGCTGGAGCAAGTGTGCTCCTCCAGAAAACTGTATGTCTGCCTTGTACTGGCTGGTGCAGCCCTCGAACAAGGACTGATAGAAATTTTCTGCTTCAACACCACCATGTGAGAAATTCAAGGGAGGCAAGAGAGAGGTGGAAGTCAGATAAGCAGAATCAACCTACATTTTTTTTCCCCTTGAAACATAGATATGTATATAATAAACCTTTTGTCCCTCTGTAAGTGTTTCACACCCAGTTCTTGTTAGAAATACTTAAAACTAGCACAAGACGACGCTTAGATTTTGACTTCTGTGAGATGTTCATTTTCACATGGATGCATACTGACATTTCAAACACCATGACCATAACTGGCTCCAAATCTGACAGCCTCAGCTGGAATCCAGAGCTGTAACCAAACCTCTTAGCTCAGGGGTGGCTCTTTTGCATCAGGGCTCATGGGAACTGGTGTGTCTGCCCACACAGGGAGCTGACCTCCTGATGTTAGTGTTCAGAAGTTAAGTGCAAGGTGCTGGTCGTCTCCACCATTTTTTTTGTGAGTGTTAAATTCACTTGAAAATATGAATGGTGTCTTGAAGGATCAAGTGTCTTGCATCTCAGCTCTGCAGAATTTTCTGCTGCTTGACTGTAGGATGGTGTGATGAACTGTCATCTATATGACAGGATAATAGAAACAGATTTTTACAGGCACGAGACCCCCACAAGTGTGTGGTAGGAGGGAGCAGTGCATGTTAGGTTTTTTTGTCAAACTTCTGGCAAGGCAGTGAGCTCGTGATCTTAAGTATGCACCTTTTCATAGTCACTGTGTAAATCTGACATGGCCCATTCCTATGGGATCATTAGCAGGTGTCAATGTGCAGGTGGTTTCCTTGCAAGTACCACCTTTCTTCATTCATAGATTCATGAACACCTCATGGAACATTGAAGGAGAATTGCTCAGCAGCAGGCACGAAGGGACAAGACAATTATTGCTCCTATCCTGATGAACAAATATAGTTAAAAAATCTTCAAATCTAGTTGTTTAAATCCAGGCTCCCTGTCCACACAGACAGTCTCTTGGAGGAGAGAGATAGGAAAGCAGGAAGAATTTCACCACAAAAGGAAGGATTCCCAGTTCTATGGCTGGAAAAGAGACACTCTATGGCCACACATCCTCTTCACAGACCTCTAAGGAATGTTCCTCCATTGGCCAGCAACTAACAGAGCTCCCCAGGGTGTCTGCCTTGTCAAATGGTGTGACTGGACAGTGACATTTTCTTACCTACTATGCTAGATTCTTAAAACTGTCCTCAGCACAGCACAGGCTAGCTGGCACTCTTCCATATAATTCCCAAGAAGCTTGGGGGTTAGTGCAAGCTAAGGGCTATTGCCTATATGCAATTTGTCTTGGAGGCTGAGGAAGTTTAGCATTGTGGTCACAGGCTGTTCAGTGATGGAGAAAATGTATAATGCTATTCTAAATGTAGCTGACTTGAGGGCAAGGCATCCCTCAGTCTCCATTAAAAAAAGGATGGTAAAACTTTCAATAACATGTGCTCTACTCCTGGTGTAATAAACTGTGTTCCTATTGTTGAAGAAATAGTGGTATGGTTTTGGGAAGAGTGGCTGAAGTGTTAGGTTTATCACTGGGAACTCTTTTGTAGAGGACTTTATGGGTGATGAACTCAGCTGGCCAGAGATTACATGCAGGTGAGACACAGGGACTGTGATCCCCAATGTAAAGGGAAGGTGGAAGAATTCTTTCAGGGTGGGAAAAAGGCAAAGGGTGATACCAGAGAGGACGAGTAGAAGGGCAGAAAGGAGATGAAGGTGCATGGACATCTGGCTTTGCTGAAGCAGCAAGCACACCATGACTTGTTTACGTACCACATTTTCCACCAGCTCTGCCTGATTAGTCCATCTGTTCAGTCATCTGCATGACCCACAGAGACTGAAGAGTGCATGGGAGACCACCCTCCTCTTCAGTTTTCCACACCGTTGTTAGAACAAGCAAACCTTGATCCTAGGCAGCACAAGTGCAAGGTGTTAAGAAACATAGCCAGACCCTTGCTTGGACCCTTCTTTCTCTCTCATGGGAAGACCAGGTCTCTGTATTCGTTTTCTCAACAAACCCTGCTAAAGCAGCAGCCATACGTTTCCAGCAAGAGGGGTATGGTATAGTGGAGCGAGAAAGAATTGAAATATCTGTAGCATGAAGCTCTTCTGGAAAATGGGGTTAAGATCAATTCCAGCATGATGCAAACTCTGGCACCAACTCACTGGAAGCATCACCTGGATGAGTCTTCATAAAGCTATTATACCATAATATAGAAATTGAGTGGCATCTCATCTAAGTCTCCTGTACTGGAGTTTGCTGAGTACTGAAACTCTTTCTGAAGGTTTAGAAAGGTAACATGGTATTGCAAACAGGTCCTCCTCCCAAATGTTCAGAATATAGACACTGATGTAGCTAAACCAAGGTGTGTGTAACATGGGAAGTGGTACCAAAGGGAGAAATAGATGGGTTGAAGGTGACTGGAAATTACACTTACACTGGGAGTTGTGTTTAGGATTTTATGTACAATCACGGAGTGTAAATGATACATGACTTTCTGAATTCTTCTTATTGAGAAATAAATCATAAGTCGATTGAGACCACTTTGGAATAATAGAATAAGAGCTGATTCAACAAACGAGATGTGTCTAGAAGCAGAAAGCATGAATTTATGCATCCGACCGCTGTAACTACATCTCTACTCCTTACCCACACATTACTCTCTTTTCAGCGGGGGTCTCACTGGTTTAAATGCAGTATCAATGGGAAAGCACACAAGCTTAAAATCTCCTTTCTGGCTCCAGCTTTGTCCTCAGGCCAAAGCGTGTGCAATCAGGGTGGGATGCAGAGTGAGGCAATACGCTGGGGAATGCAATGTCGTACTAAGGAATTTTTGAGTGAAATAGTATTACCTTCCACAACCTGCACACACTCAACCAGTGTAAAATAGTTGTTAATCCTGAAAGTAAATCAGCAAAATGAGATAGGGAAGCTGAGTACCAAATTATTTATGCCCCCTTCTTGAGGGAAGATTTTGGGAGTCCAACAGCTGTTGGAAAAGATAACTCCCTGATTGCTTTTAATCTTCACAGCTAAGGCTGACTTCCATCTCACCTTCTAACACAAAGTTTCATGCTGCACTGTTTGCAAGGTTTATGTACAGGAAACTGATGTGTTCGCATTTTGTCTGCCCACCCTGATGTCTCTTTCCAGGGCAAAAAACAGCTGCAATATTTACAGAGCCGTTACAGACACTGCAGGCATAGCATGATATCCAAAGTTTAGGATAGCACCATCACCAGAATCATGGGACGTGGGAAGGGTAGGGGATAGGCATTTTGTATAGCAAGGTATGCAATAGAAGAAGCCATTCTGGCCAATGGTTGAAGCTACATTGTTTCTTTTCCCAGTAAATTAGTGAATTCGTGCTCATTCTTTCTTTTTGTTGTTGTTGTTCTTATGGGAAAACCTTTGATTCTGGTGTGCCAGTGCTATGTGCTGTGTTGGGTTTTTTTTCTTTTTTCCCCAAAGCAGTAATGCAAAGGAGGGAATGCTATGTGCCATGTTGGGTTTTTTTTTTTATTTTTTCCCCAAAGCAGTAATGCAAAAGAGGGAATTATTTTGAGCTCCTGTTCTAACATAATGCATCTTCTTCAAGGAGCTCTTTAGATATGAAATCTGTGAGTCTTACTTTCTAACCTGCTTACTTACCAAAAAGGATGAAGTAATTTGCCCAGATCCTAGAGTATGGTGAATGCTTTTGGGTGAGGGTTAAAGCAAAAGATTTACTCTCTCTTTCAATTTTAGATCATGTTAAGACTTCCAGACTGAAATCCTGAGATTACAAGTAGAGTTTTCCAGGCCATATGGATGATTTTCTGTCTCACAAAAGTGCTGCACAGCTGAATTGATAAAATTTTGGAGAAGCTGAAGATTACAGAAAGCAAGGACTCTGCTCTTGCACCTGGAGAGCAAAGCCTGCTTTCTTTAAGTCCTAGCCTAGCAGAAGAATAGTTTACAAATCAAACTGGCTCATGCCCTTTTTGACCCTGATACTATGACAATTTGCACAGCATGAAACCTGTCTTAGAACGAGAACAAGTATTATACGTGACGGTAAATCTGATATTTTCCTGGAAGATAAGGAAAGAGGAGACAGTCATGTCTGCCTCTATTGTATTTCTCTCCTGATACAGGAAGCATGGTTTTTCAAAATATTTTCAGTTTTAATCAATAAGTTATTGAAGATATAAAAAATTAAACAGCATTCTGTTGGGTTTTTGTAAAAAATTATATCCTATGTCCCTCCTGTATTTCCTTTTACATGTGACCTCTGCTTTTACCTTGATCTTCAAACCTTTCTCTCTCCTTTGTGTTTTTGTAAGGCTCCAAACAGTCCTGCTGGTGTAAAATGGACCTGGTTTTCATGTAGTTTGAGGTTTGTAATTAGGACTTTGAATGCTTTCCTTTTAGAGTAAATGAGTCAAATCTGACCCAGATCGGTCACAATCAGACATTTCTATATTCTAGAAGTTGTCCGGAGAGCAATGTTAAATGCTCCTTATTTTTTTTCCTGATGGAGAGTGTCTCGACACAGAAATGACCGACATTATAATCAGTTCTTTTGTTTGTATTTTCAATACAAAGGCCCAAGCCCGAAAGAACTAGAGGCTGGACTACCTTAGCTGCAATGATCCACTTATCTGTGAGATCCACAGTTAGCTCAGGGCTTCCCAGAAGAGGTAAATTAAGGGCTTTGCTCGGATGTGCTGAAGACTTAGGTTTCCATGTGGTATCTTGAATTCAAGGGCAGAGCACCTGATACTCAACACTGCCAGACCTACTTTCTTTACACAACGAAGAGAAATGGGAGCTGGATTCAGGCTGCCCTCTACAGCTACGTAACATAAATGTTTAGCATGAATTGGAGAGCTTACCATGGCCATGCAGCAGCAGGGCTCCCTAGGCAGTCATGGGGCTCCCTGGGCAGTCAGGACAGACAGTGATCAGGAAGGTCAAAATAAAGCAACCATGTTGTTCCTGGCAATCCAGGCTGTCACGGAGCTGGATGTTACATAGTCTGCATCACCCTGCAATGGCATCTGCCTCTTGCCAGTGACTGAGGGTGCAGGTACTTACTATGATTCAGTTTCCTGATGCATCCTTTTGCTGTTGTGCTGGGTGTTGGGGGCCTCTTGCCAGAGGAAAAACTAGTGGCCTGTCTCCTCCTTGGTGGAGAAGGTGTTTACTGAAGGTCACCCTTGTCCTTCAGTGTAGGGTTAACTTAATAACTTGGCCATTTGGCCCTCTTCAACAACATCGAACATTAAGCAACTCTAAATCATTTCACAGAGAAGTGCCACTTTTCCTAGGAAGTTATTACTACAATTCACTGTTAATCCCATGTTCGCAGAGTCCAAGTCCCTTTCTCAAAGTCTTTTCAATCTCAACATCAGTGACATTAGCAGAAGTCAGCAATGAAAGCATTTCCCTTAAAGCAGCCTAAAATCCATCTCTTTCCTTCGTCCACAACACGTTTGTGTACCATTGCAGAGTATGACAGGAGGAAGGTACAGGTGACATTCTTTGCCTGGTGTCACTCACTGGAGAGCTTGAATTTATGTCTATTCATGCTTCCTGATTCATCAAGATACAGCTGACATCAGCTGTTGAAAATGGCTCAAAACTGCTGTTCTTTGACAAAAAAAGAGTCATTCACAGTTAACAGCAATGCAATTATATTTTCAAATTCTTTCTCTAAACAACAAACAAGCACAGCAGCAGCAGCAATGATATTTCTTATCTGTGCTTTTGTCCTCTGTTCTTTGCTTTATTTCAACCTGCACAGCTTGGGGCTGATCTGGAAGTGTATCAAGCATTCACAACTCATACAGAAGTCTGTACGATTCGTGGAAGTTCAGTGTGACATCAGCTTCAGTCCTGTCAAAGAACTTCAACAGGGTGTGCAGAAAATCTTTTATTTACATAAGCCTCAGCTGAAGTTTTTCGCCACTTGAGATGAGTCTTTAACAGCTGTACTTCATGTTGTGGATGCTTGCCTTCATGCAGTAAGTTTGGGTTTGGGTTACGTATTTACCACAGACAAGCTATAAGCAACCACACCTCAGTACTATGGTGAGGTCTGGTCCCCCAGGTCCAGTTAAATCTTCAGTAAGAAAGAATGTGGATTTGGTTACATCCCAGGCTGGCAAGCTCACAAATATTTCTCTGCACCTTTTGCAGGGGCTCTTATTACTCAGGCTTTTCAGTGGTGGTCATGGTGGTCCCTGCCTAAGTTCACAACAAGATAAAGCATGCAGTAGAAGGGCCAAACACAAGGCAGGAAAAAATTAAAAGGTGTCTTTTCAGATATATGGGAAGCTAAGACCTAGGCATCCTGCAGCATACTCCAACAGCTTTTAAACAAGATTATATCTGCTCTGGTGGAGCCATTTTCCCACCAAATTCAGTAGGAGTTTTTGTAGCTTCCCTACACTATGTTTAGAAAGTTGATTTCAGTTTTATAAATAGCAATGATTTCGAATGAAATACTTATGCCTACAGTAAAGAACCTAACTCCATTAATGACATAAACCCCCCTTTTTGCTTCCATGGCAAAACAGCAGAAAAACCTAAATTAAATATTTGGGAGTTGGTTTATATTTTCTGACATATTGAAATAAAGATAAAAATTCCTGAATTTTGAGTCTGCTGAACTTTTAGTTGGATTTAGAATGATTTGCTGAATTTGTGTGTTGGGAGGGTTCATTAACAAACAGGCTTTAAAAGCCGGTTTTAAGTTTAGCTTTTTGTGTGTAGCTGAATTTGCTTATTTTTTTTATTCTTTAGGAATTTAAGCCACCTTTAAGAACTGTATTTTGAGTAAATTAATTGTTCACCTAAAAATTTCAGCTAGGTCAGTATTATCTGGTCTAATGCATTCATCACAGTGAGTTCTTGAACCACATCCAGTATTTTTTATTAAGTAGTAGACCAAACCCTAAGGTTTGCATGCAAACCCACAACTTATGTCTTTAAAGTTTCTTAGCTAGATGAGCTTTGGTGTTACTACCATCAAACTCCACTGTGAAATGAAGCTATTACTGAACGTGGAGATCAATTGAATATCTCAAAGGATTTTCAATGTTACATCAGTATGAATGGAATTAAGCCAAAATTGGCTTTGCTGGGATCTGCCAGTTCTAAATAAAACTTGTAGCAGGAAAGTCCCTATTCCATACTGCATCAATTGATAAGTCAATAAATGGAATTTGCAAGAGACTCAATGTATAAAAAGGTCAATATATCATTGTGTTCTTACCAGCTTCTCTTGGCAAGACACACTTAGTACTTAAATGCCTTTAACCTTCACTATAGTCCTTATATTTCCTCTGATATAATGTCTATGGTATGAAGAAATGAAAAATAGATAAGGTAGAATCTCAAGATTTGCTCTTCTGATTGCTTTGGATAATGAATAAGTAGAGAAGGACCAAATTTGACTGCAAAGATAGTAAAATATCTTTGGGTAAAATTGCTAGCTGGGAAACTGTCAGGGCTTTATTCAGCTTACTCATTTAAGAGGGATCTAGGTTCAAGAGAATGATGAAAAACTAATCTTCACTGCCCAAGGTGACAGACTGTGACTGTTACAAAATCGATGAAGAGAGGCAGGTGGGACACCCAGGCTATATCAGTGTGTTGTGGCAACTGTATCTCTTCATGGATGGTGCAGGAGGTCCAGAAATGGCAGCCATGGGCAGCAGGGAGCTTGGATCACTAAGCATCAATGACTTCTAATCGCTTAACTCCACCTCTGTATTTTGTATTTACTGAACACCTCACATGCAGCTACTTTATGCACCACCCTCATCTTTGCTACCCATCTGTAAAAGACATTGAGATTATATTATATTTTAGACTCCTCCCCAAATACCAGCTAGGATAAACCTGCCAAAACCCAGGCCTCATAGCCACTGGACTATGGGTTCCTGACCTTATATTTGGACAAGAAATCTGCAGACAATACCAAAATTTGAGTCACATTACAAATCTATGTAGGCCAGCAACTTTCTCTGATGATAATCAATTCTGGGAAAAGTATACAGAAGGGACAGACATGTCATATGTCCTCCAAGATCTCTCAAGTTCTCTGGAATTTGAGACTCAAGTATTTCCTGAACCAAGATGTTTAAATACTTCCTCCTAAAGTAGGTAAACTGTTTGGGGGGGAAAAAAATGGTAATAGGAAATCCTGCTTGCATTTTCACCCCTCTTGCATTTTCCTTTTTTCACAGGTTGGGCTGGACATGTGGTTCATCAATGCTAGTACTCCTGGAGTTAAAAGTAAAACAACCTGGAGTGACAGTTTATGTTGCAGTTTACTGTTACCAGATAACATTTTATAAAGATGAACACAATTCCCTTGAGTCTGTCCCCCCTAGTGTCTGGTTCCTTGCCTCTGCATCATAAAATATTACAATTTGGTCATTATGACTGTCTCCTAATGGTCTATTTTTGTGCAGGTTATCTGGGGACATCCCCGAGTCTTTGCTTTCTGTTACCCAATTTAGCCCCAACTTCACCAGTGAAAATTCTAAGGATCGGGGAAGGATTTTTTTTAACACATAGGAGCTTGTGACATAGCTTACAATTTTCATCAAGCCTAATTAAGAAGGAAATGCAAAATCAGCCAGTTATGGAACTTCTTCCATCTCTGAATTTCACAGGAGAAGAAGGGTCTAATATGCACAAGGCTGGATCAGGAGATTTAGAAAGAATGTCCAGCAGTGATTCCCAACAGAAAGATTATCTCACTATAGGACAGGCAAAACTGCACAGTTTTGTAAGTAATTTACAGATCACTCTGCTTTGGGAGGCACTGAAGTCCTTTAAGTATTCAACGCTGAATATATTCAATCAGCTTTATAGGAGCACGCTCAGAGCTGTCAAACTGTAAAGGCCTCTCTTAGACCTATGGAAGCAAACTAGATTGTGGGAAGCAATAATCAAATATTGGCTCAAACAAGCATTTAATATGTAATAACAAAACACTTGCTGTTTATATTTAATGCAAAGACATATAGTTTTGTTTAGTGTCAGCAAACCCATGAGAAGGCATTGAACTACCGAGGAGAAAATTCATTCAGCTAAATTTAGAACCTCCTCAAAATGACAGAAACTCCCATTAACTTCAATAGAGCCAAGATTTCATGCAGAGCTCCTAAATTTAGTACAGAACTTGAAACAGTCATAATTTGTAAAATGGCAGTTCTGAAATGGTGGGAATGGCTTTATTTATTTGCCCACTAACTCTTATTCCACTGTAATTTGAACAATCATTCATTAGAGGAATGGTTCATCTGTTTCCCAAGTTATTTTCTTAAATCTTGAGAAGATTTTTGAGGGAAGATTCCTCAAGTCTCGTATTTCTGATGAGATTTTAGTCTGCTTCTTGAATCAATAAATGGTAAGCTTCCTTCAAAAATCTGTTTTGATTTTCAAACAGCTGACGGTAGCCTGTTCCCTGCACCAAAGCAGAGAGAAAGACATACATCCTTTGTCAGTGTGAGAAAAATGTAGATCTACATTTTCTTTCATTCATGTCTGGCTTCCACCCAAACACCAGATTTCTTGTTTCCTTCATCAACTGTAAACCGGAACGAGCTTGCATCTTCTTCCTCTTGAAAAGGCAGCTGTCGGAGAAATGGTTTCACAAAAAATAATGCTTGTGCATACTCTGCAGTCAGCTTAATCTGTATGTCCACAAACTGTGAATTGTGCAGAACTCGATCTCTACCAGCTGACCTCTTGCAGGCAGAACAGTTAGCTTCAATTAAGAAAGCACAAACACAAACAGCAAACCTGCTGATGGGCCTGTATGCAATTTCACCTTCTTTGAGGCTTTTTGTGCGGGAATGAATTCAATATGTAGGCTGTGAATGGGTCAGTGAATCTTTGTACTTCTAGGGTCAAGCCAAGTCATAGCAAAGGCTGATTTTGATAAGCTTTTCCTGGAGCTTATTTCATTAACAAAATTTTGTTAGGAACTTTAGTGACCCTAGTAGTGAATACCTAAAATGCCCTCCCACCTACTCCGGAGCTGCATAACTCTGTTATGTTACAGAGTTATGCAGCTCTGTAAACCTCAAGAGACTGCTCAATGAAGGGTAACTTGCTTACTTTGTAGAGAGTGGTCTTTAATAACAGAGATAGGTGGTCTTCATATATGGCTATCAGCATTGCGTAAGTAGTGTTTTCTATGAACTCTGTGCATACTTGCTGCTCTTACCACTGGCTGGATGTGAGCTGAGCCATTGGTGGCTGAACGCACATGAAATGCTCAAAATAATTTGCATCTCATATTCACACAAGTATCTAATCTCAATATTTGTCACCCACGAGAATTTACAAAGAAGAACGAGCACACTGGATTGAACCAAAAGACTGCCCAGAGAGCTGTGTCTCCAGCAGCATCCAGTAATGCAAGGCTTAAAGAATATGTGTAAGGAGCAGGCATAACTGGCTGATGCTTTTGTTTGTATGTCTTCCTGGCTATTGCTCCTTAGTTTACTCTCCTTCAGTATCATAATTTCTCCATTTCCAGAAAAAAGCTGTTTAGACATCTCTGGAGCAGAAACTTGCATTTGGACCACAGTATATTAATTCTCCAGCAATCTGTTGAATTTCTGAGTGCACTGATATTTTGGCCTCCCCAATGCCCTGTGGCAGAGCTCCACTGTTCAGCTACGTCCCACATGAAAAAGAATCTCTTTGCAGTTTCAGTGTGCTGCTTGGTAACACTACCATTTTCTGAAAACCTGAAGCACTTGAAAAAAGTACATCTCATACTAACTCTGAGTAACAAAGAAGGCATCTTTCCAGGGAGATACTGATTGCCATCTGGCATACAATTTAAACAAGGTGTATTGTACCAGCTTGATCCTCTTTCTAATTTAATGCCTGGCTTCCTCTAGGATATAGCTAACTTGGGATACCTTGTGCTAGCAAAATAGAGATTCATACAGAGCTGCCTTATAAATAACTCACAGTTCCCTTCATCTCTGGTCACTATGCCTGCCTACTTTGCCAGGGTTTTCGGAATCTGCTGAATGGTTATTTCCTTTGCCATGGTAACCTGAGAAGAAGAGGACCCTCTAGCAAGGTCTGCCACATGCTGACTGGGAAAATGAGACTTTCAGAAGTTCCCTTTGTCCTTCTCTTGCCACGCACCCACCTGGCCTTCCAGAGCACAGCAAGCATTTCTTTTTTTTTTTTTTTGGTAAAGTGATAAAGCAGGTTTTTGTCATCCTATCCTTCTCCATATGCTTCTTCTAGCAGAAAAATAATTCAGCAGCAGCAAGAAAGCCCTGTTTGCATGAGTGAGCTTCTTTCAGTAACCTGGATGAAAGGACCTTTTCCCTTCTTTCCTAAATCTATTTATCCAACTTATTAAGAAGATTTATGCTTTTAAGCAGAAGTTGGATAAAATTTTGTTCTTTGTTTGTGTATGTTCAGGGAGAGTCAAAAACCTTCAGTCTTCAGCAATCTTAAAGCTTGCTAATGAGCGGTTTAGTTTTCTAATCATAGTCTCTGTATATTGAATACAAAAATGCATACTTTTATGGAGGTTCCTCTTTTTCTGAAGAAACAAAGTTCCTTTAGTCACCTTAGGAGAATTGCTCAAAAACAAATGCACAGTGTCACTAGTCACCTTTAACAATCTTGATTTTGCATTTGATAGCTCATCCCATATGTGGGTGTTGAATGCCTCTGAAGGCAGGTGAGAAGTGCCGTTACAATACATTGCTATTCAAGGCCAGAGTCACAATAAGCCAGCAAGCACCCCAGTCAGACTCTCAGTGTAATTTCCCAGCTAGGATGGATGTGTGGCCCTGCACAAGTTGGGCCTTATGCAGGATGGTTCAGCAGTGCCTTCCATTTCAGGTGGCTAGGAGGAGTCAGATTTGATGGTAGCACCTCTGCTCTATCTGTATTTAGAAGCCTCCAACACTCCTAGGATGCTCAGATAGGGGCCAAGCTGGACATTTTTCTAAGTCCAGCTTTTCCTCTTCTACAGACTTTGCATGGATGTCAAAGAAGCTGTGTCTTGTCCTTGTGGTTTGTGGCCTCTTGCCATGAGAGGTCTGAGCACTCAGCTGGCTTCTGAGGCAGCAGCAAGGCAGGCGGAGGGCAGAGTCCATGTTTACAATGCAGACTGTCATTCCCTGGCTGTGCAGCTTTTCCTGCCGGTGGCTGTGCTAAGGAGTTCAGGGACTGTACAAGCCCGATATGCAATTGGCTCCTATGCTGAAAAAGTAGAGGAAGTAGTTACCCATGGATCGCTTTTCATGGGTGGAAGACATCACCACTTGACCTGTAAAAGAAAGGGGAACAGGTTTCTTAGGGCTTTTGCTTTAGCAAGCCTTATTCAACTTTTACTGCAAGCAGGGTTTCCCTGAGACACCGTGGTATTCGGAGGAATTTTATTATCTGTTTGTTAAGACGCATCTGTCCACCTGACCCAAGGACAACATCTCCCATAGTTCAGGCTTACCAGTGACCCTTAGAAGTGCCTTCCTGGCAAGTAACATGCATGTTGGCAGAATCCCTCACCAAGCTGAAAGGGACGCATCATTAATTGGGAATGGTCCCTAGCACATCCTGACCCCCGAATCATCCACAGCTGTTATCTTCAGAAGTGATATTCCCACAGACCAAACCTGTGTTGGGCAGTTTCAAGATGGAAAGGCCACAGGCTTGTTCTTTTTCCCTAACTTTTTTTCATCAAATTCCCCAGAAGTGGGTGATATAGTTCTGAAAGGAGTGGACAGAGGCACTGCTTAGCTACTAGACCAGCAGCAAACTTAATTTAGCCCATACCAGTGATGTACAAGTCTAAATTCCAAAAGCTGGCCTGTTTTGACTCAAAACTGACAGCATGTTTCAGACTTTCTTCTATCTGATGAAGAATCTGATACCTCTGCAAGTGCTGGTGCTTCTATTCTTGCAGATAGGGGGTAGAGGCATCACATGTCATGGCATCTTGTTGCTTCTCCACAGTTACCATATACGTTGTTACCATGTCAGAGTCCTGATGCAGAGTAGGGTATTTCATCAGGGGATGCAACTGGAATTCCCAGCCCTGTGAGTGCAGAGGTCTGGGAATGAGCCTATTGGACTAGGATGCTCCTAAAATGAATCAGTTTTCCCCAAATAAGGATTTAGGTACCGCAAGGGATGACACTGCAGTGATGGGTGCCTCAGATATGCTTATAAGGGCTAAAGATCTAATTGCACGAGAGAGGAGTGCACATGGTCTCTAAAGCTAGCCTTGCTTGCTACCTTTAAGGAAGATAGGCATAAAGTTGCCCACTGCAGACCTGTGTACTTGAGTTATTCAGAGATCCCTCAGTCTCTTGCTACATTTTGGAGCCACTAGAAATCTTTCAGGACAAAGCATGTGATGAGAATAAGCATTCAGGAACACAGATGTGTACCCTACCATTCTGACTCCAGCTGGCAAACTCAGCAGCTGCTGTCTTTCTACCTGTTCCTTATGCTCTTGTGGATCCAGACTGTGATTTCAGCCTGTTTCCTGGTCCCCCCAGAGGACTAGCCCCACATCTAGCCCCTGCTACAAAGACCTTTCCAACGCATCCACTCCTTAGACCAGGAACCAGCAACTTCCTTGATTTACAGAAAAATTTCTCCTTCTACTGCCAAACAGTGCCTTCAGTGCAACAGGATAGTTCATATGCTTCCACTCAGGAAAAAAACACACCCCTGCAGCTGTCTTTTTTTTCTGGAATATTTCTGGCATAATGTCCTCTGAAGTCCTCAATACTCTCCAAGCCTGAAGAAAACACATAAATGCACTAGCCTTGTTCCTTTCCCTAGGAGTGGAAAAAATTCTGCTGCTGCCCATATATCACCCAGGAATGCATTGCACTGTGAGGTATGCTCAGACCTTGCCAAGGATGGAGAGTAGATGAACAGATTAACTGCTTTGTTTGGCCCTTGCTGAGACTTTCAGAGAATTACTCCTCTCTCAAATACAGTTTTTCACGCATAGTTTCTTTTTCTTGCTCATTATAACTGAAAGGTTATAACAGAAATATTTTGAAGGTTTTTGGAGAGCCATGATCTTCATGCAGAGCTGACAGTTTTACCAAGCCTGAAGAGTGGTGGAGATAAATCTGTTTCCCCAGTTCTTAACAGGAACTGTGTTTTGGATAAAACCTCGAGTGGCTAACAATTTCTTTGACACATGGGTTTATTTCTGAAGATCTAGAAGATCTGTTTCCAGTCTTTGCGTAGCTGGACAGTTTCTTCTAAATTCCACTTTCTCCATGCAACTTGTAATTTTCCAATTTTGAGGTTCTGCTGCTGACCTATAATTATACTTTGGCTGAAGTTACACTTGAAGGTCACTGGGAAACTATTCCTCATGTGCATTGCAAATGCATACCTATTAGGCAGCTTTAACTAGTAATCATTACATTAGCTTTTTTCTAGTTGTTCTGATGGCTGCATCTCACAGAATCACAGAATGGTTGAGGTTGGCAGGGACCTCTGGAGGTCATCTGGACCAACACCCCTGCTCAAGCAGGGCCATCTAGAGCCAGCTGCCCAGGACTGTTCAGATGTTTTTTGAATTATCTCCAAGGATGAAAAATCCACAGCCTCTCTGGGCAACCTGTGCCAGTGCTCAGTCACCCTCAAGGCAAAAAAGTGTTTCCTAATGTTTGGATGGATCCTCTTATGTTTCACTTTGTGCGCGTTGCTTCCTGACTTCTTAGTTGTTCTGGCTGCAATTCAGTCTGTCAAGCTCCTTATGTGAAGCCCTAAAGTGCTTTTGCCCCCCTTTTCTAAGAGACTCCTGTAATCTTCCATAGCTTTCCTTAATCCACTCTCCTTGTGGTTGAAGCTTCTCCAAAATTAATTCTGAAGTTGAAGAGTTTGTAGATTCACAGCTTCCATCACATTTAATGGCTGATGTGTTACTATCACCTTTCAACCAGAAGGTTGTTCTAATACATATTTAGACCAAAATGGAGCTCAAAGCTTGCATTAGAATGTGAAATTTCTTGACAAACAGTCACTTTAAAAGTTGGAGTGGAAATAACAGCTTTTACTGTTCCTATTTAAGAAAAGACTTAATGCTGCTTTGCATTAGATGCTCCAGGCAATAGATGTGCTTCTGTGTCTGACTGAGCCCAACTGTGCCCTGTTGAACCTCCTGCAGCTCCTGTGCACTCCTCTGGATTTGAAGATCCTATGAGAAACAGCAAGATTAGAAGACACCTAACATAGGGTCCATCTGTAGGGACAAAATTTCCCATTCATTTTCAACATTCAGACCTGAAACACAAGTTTGTGAACTTATTTGTAAGGAACCTGTCTATACAAATTTCAAATCAGCACATTGGGGGGATGTAACAGGTTCATTTATTCCTGTGCATGTTTTATTTTGTTCTCATTTTAAACTGAACATTATCCTTTTGCATTAAAACCATTATCAGATTTCTGCAGTTAATGAGCCAGAGAGACTAGAGCACAGGAAATTTTCTTTCACTGGGTTGGAAAAATGTAGCCATTAAAAGAAAAGACATCACTTGTTATTCCATGGGTATGAAACATTATTTATTTATTTATGGAGAAAAGTGAGGAGAATGACAATGGCAGATAATAAGACCTGGAATTACATATCTCAGAAGGAATTCCACAAAATTTAGAGGTATGTATTATTTGAAACACTGGTTGATGTGGGAAGTATCTTTGCTTTTAATATTTCCTCCAGCTCCTAGATGGGGTGAATGCTGAGTAAAGCATCAGGCCCCATCAGCAAGGTCCTGGCTACGATGCCAGACACAGTTTGCTGTCTGTTACACCTCTGCAATGTCACAGCTCTGCCATAGGCTGCCTGGTGTTGCTTAACATCACTGGGCATTCAAGGAGGGGGGGGGGGGAGTGGGGTGGCGGGAGACAAACCTCTCCGGGCAGAAATTAATACTGCAATGTGCAGCACACCCTCCTCTGCAGACCCTCAGTGCTCAGCTCAGTGGGAAGCATATAGTTAGCACACATCTATGGACATGTATGCAGGTGTAGATACATGAAACCATTTACCCACAGAGAAGAATATTTAGTATGTTGACAAATAAATAGTATATCCTGATGACTAAAGAGGCATTAGCAATGAAACAGACAAAAGAAACTAACCTTTTCAACTCTATATCCAGTGATTGTTCTGAGGTAAACCTATCTTTGTCAATTGTTGCATTAGTTGCTTGAACTCAAGGTGCCTGAAAATGCTGCAGAAATTTCTGGAAGTTTGCACAGTGTGCCAACACTGCTGCCTGCAGTGTAGCGCTGAGATACCCGAGCTTTTCCTCATTGGAAAACCTCACTGTGGTTAAAGGACTGGGTTAAAAGTAGGTCTCTTGGCAGCATCCCATTCCTTGACATTTGGGGATGGGAATGGTGGGCAAACCTGCACCCTGGGGGATGACCCGTCACCCCCACCAGCCTTCCTGTCCCACAGGTCCCGCAGGCAAGCCTGGGCATCCGCTGCACAGGGGGTCATCTTCTCCATGGAAGTAACTGCAGTGGTCCATACTCAAAAGCAAGCCTGAATAAGGGAATATGTCCCTCACTTTTTTAGGCATGGAGAAATAAGATAAGTTAAACTACTTAAATGCCACTTGATTTGTATTTTTTTAGATTTTCAAAGTTTTAGTATCTACATGATAAAATTAAACCAAAACTGGTAAAGATTGGTTTAAAAAGGGTAAGGTTCACTGTCAAAATGTTGCTATTAAATTCCTGAACAACAAAACTTTACAATCACCAAAAAATGACATTTTATATGAAAATGGCATGACCTTCTCTGAGTCATTTTGTCTATTTGTCAGCACCAGACTATAAAAACACTGACCAAAATGAAAAATTACTAGAAAAATGTCAATAGTAATTGAAGAGGCATTTTAATTGAACAGATGTTGGCTAGATCCAATACAGTCTTTACAGAGTAAGATCCCGAAATGAAGAAAGCCCCGTAAATTTAGAGATGAGTTCTATTTTGTTCAACTAAGTACATCCCAGAGAGCAGAACAATAAAAAGATTTGAAGCCTCACCTCCACCAAGCCTAACATCCAAACCTTTTTTGTTTAACAGTTTATTAAGCAAAACAGAGCTAATTTCTGCATGTCTCCTTAGAAAGTAATACTGCTGAGCTCATTATACCTTTTCTCACATCAAAGATATGAGGAAATCAGCTCTGTTTTGGTCTTTTTCTGTTGCAAGTAATCTTAGCTGGGCAACCGGGATTCAGCAGTGTTTTACTCATTTAATACCTTATTCTTTGAAATGTAAAGGCATTTTAGTGAATCTGTAGTTCACAGAATATTGTGGGAGACAACAGATATTGTAGTATTTCTACAAAAGCTCTCTATTCAAATGGGTTTTAGCATCAGGGGGTTCAATTTCCTTGAGTTCATAGTTCAAATAATCTCAAAGAAATAGGGCTTTGCTCTCTGATTTACAGAAACAGCATCCGAACTTGTATTTGCATTTTCAAGAATGCAAAGAGTTTATTTACTCATGGATTTTCTGTCAGGCATAAACTCCACCTTTCAGTGACCAGATTTCATCTAATTCTACGAATGTATGAACTAAATGGTTCCTTAAAGCATTTAAAAAGCAAATGCCCATACTAAACTTTAAAGAAGGTGTCTCAGACCAGACCTAAGAAAAGTAGTTTTCATTCTGTACTCGTAATACTACTATTAATGAAGGACATACTATACAAGAGTCTTGGTGTGCTGTGTGTGTATGCATAAGCTAAAATGTTTCACTTCTCTTCATAGAGAAACAAGTGTTCTGCAAGCCATTTAAAAAATAATTCCTGGATTGTCATCAAATAACTAGATATAATTTACTGTCTCAGTAATTAATGCCCATAGAAGATTACAAGGATAAAGTATTTTAACTACAGTGGCTTGCAATTAATAAACCAAAAATAAGATTTCAACATATAAAAAAAGAGGGATTTAAAGAGACATTGGGAAAATGCAATTAAATCAATGCATGCATGCATTCTTACTTTTGTGTATGCATATGAACAGATCTGTTCCCTGTTCTTTTTCATTATTTCTTAAATTAAGCAAATATCACTATCATGAATCTCTTGGTCATGGTTGTCCAGGTAGGAGAAGAATTTGGCCATCTTCCTCACCTGTTTCCTGATCCCGTTTTAACAGCCAGACCAACCTTCAGAGAGAGTAATCAGACCAAACATGACCAACCAAACCTTAGAACAAATAATAAACTACAACTTTTTTTTAATGGTAGCAAACCAATTTTTACATAATTAGCAATCCAAGATATCAAAATGATAAATTTTGCATACCAAGTTCCAAAGATAAGGGTTACCTGTGGACATCAGTGGGCTTTGTGACCATCTCACACATCCAATCTAGAGTCAGCTTGACTTGTGGTATTAGCTGGTCAGCTTGGATGATGATTCCTATTCTCTTCAATGTGATAACACATCCATTCTGTGGACTAGCCATCAATGTATATTTTTAGGTAAGCTGTCCTTCTTGTACATTATCCATTTGGGTATATTCTTCAGCCTGCAGACTGGCATTCGTTCTGGACATGGTACTTTACAGATGTGTTTCCAAATGGTTCAAGATAGTCTTATTATATTGGTGATTGCTCATAAATCCTTACTTTAGGGCAGATTTCTCAAGGCCCCTTAAATTCAAAATATATAGCAGTAGTAAAAAGTATATATCTAGATATGTGTGTGCATATAGGTAATAATTTTATATCTGGGTATAATACCTTTCTCACTACATGCTCTTAACATATTAACTCATTCTGACAATGTTAATGGAAGTTATCAAGCCTCTTTAGTTTTACTTCCTTGATTTTTTTGAGGCTACAACATACCACAGCCCTTTGCCTAAACTTTCTGCTAGATTTGGTGGATCAGAAAAAGGAATGGACTAAAATAGTTGACCACAAATAAAGTCATGCCTTTTCTAACTTCAATGCCAGTATGTCTAAGAGAGAGGATAAGGAGGAGTGTTTCATAAGGAGAGACGTCATGCTCTAATCTATGAAAACAAGGGGTGGCTTTGCATGTATCTGGGAAATGATAAATTTGATATAAGCAGAGTTAGGAAAAGGGAGGCAATGGGTTTGGACCTTTGAGGGCTTATTTGTAAACAACCACCACTGCTTGGATGGAAAAGCACTGTCTTGTCATGTGGTTGTCTTGAGACGAAGTTGGATTTTTGTGATCTGATATGGAAGTTGTGATGCTTTTTTATTAACCGCCATTGCTAATTATGATATATAATGCCATTGGGCCATTGTTTATTAACTGGTAATTTTAAACAACAAGTGGACAAGTCTGCTTTGCATTCACAGTTGGTGGATGTCTTGTGTCTTTAGTTAGTGGATTTGAATGTCAAAGAATAATTTGAATTTCTAAAAAGACTGGGAGCATTTTCTACCCACTTTTGATTTGTTACAGTGTACTTATGTGAGTGGATATAAAAAGGTGCCAGAGGACTGGTGATTCAGTCCCTTCATTAAATTTAGTTATCCCTGTGCATGGGTAATTGCTTCCACTTGGGAAAGAAACAGAGGATTGAGTCTCTGGCAATGGATTTCAGTTTCAGACCTGAGGAATATGAAGAATTTCTGAAGGAGAGACATACTGAGTACAGGGATTCTTTCATTTATTATCCTCAAGCCTGTGGGGAAATAAAACATTTTAATCGTGTCTGAAAATTTGTTTGCAAACTGCTGACCCAGAAGGATAGCCCTGGAAATTATTTGTTATAGGCTTCTTGGTGAACTACTGCATGAACTGACATGGCAGAACTGCCCAGATGTCTTCTGCTGCTGGAAAAGGAATTCAGTTAGTTGCTAATATCCTCTGAAAACAAAAACCAGATACAAAGCTGTTGTAATATTCACCACTGGAATCTATGAGAAACATAATTTGATGATATGGCCACAAGTAAACAGCACAGGGCATGCCCCTGGGTGAGGCTGCAGGAATTGGTTCTTTGGGGATCAGCATGCTTGGTTATCCAGAACAATTATGTCAAACTGTGGATTCATGAAAAAGAAATCCCCAGGAGCAGGGTGGTGAAGGCAGCATTACAGCTGCTGTGTGCTGATGGGGCAGGGAAAAACATCCTGGCCCTGGAATCATAATTCTAGGTAGCCAAAATTCTTGTGTGACTCCTTTGCAAGACTTTGTAAACACAGACTGGAAATAAATAAGTGTGCTTCTACACTCTGACAAGAACTGCATAAGGAGGAACTGGGGAAATGTAAAAACATTATATTTTTTTCAGAATTTGAAATATATATTTGTTTTCCTCACATGAAAACATGGTCATGTTCTGTAACAATAGGAAGGGCAGATGTTGATCTTAGCTGTTTAATGGGTAGAAGTATAATGCTTTTTCACGTGCTCTACAGCAAAGCCTTCATGCATGCAGAAGACAACAGAAAACCTGTATGGGTCAAGGAGTCATCTTGTTTATGTGACACCTCTAAAAAGCTCTCTGCCAGACACACGTGAGAACATGTGCAGATACTTTGACAACTGTAGCTCAGGGTAGAGCAATATCTCCTTATGAGCTCCTGGGGAATATAGGAATGTCCTGCCAGTCCTGAGGGAGCCGTGACCTGCTTCTAGCCCAGTCCCTTCTGTTGATTGATGATGGAAGGACAGAGTCATGATGATCTTGCTTCCCCACAGCCTTTCCTGTAGAGGGTCTGGCCAAGGGAGACACCCTGGGAGCTGCAGAAAAGCATGGGAGGACTCCTGCTGCATGTCCATCCTAGAGTGTCTGCCCATGGGCAAGCTGTGCCTGGGCAATAGTAAACGTAATAAGCTTAAGCAATAATAAACTGAGTGTCAAGTGTTACCAGAGTGAACTTAGGTTTTTTTCAGCTTGAGCTGACATGCTATGTAAATTTACATCGCAGTTTCTTTTCTGCGAATCTCTCTCCCACCGGCAGTGTTCACCCTGTGTGCCACGCATCATCTAACAGGGACTTGCCTTGGAAACCAAAGTCACTAATACCCTATGGCTAAAAATTTCTTGATGGAGCTCAATGGAGCAAGGCATTGCCCAGTGAGGCGTTGCAGATGGAGCAGGTACGGGTGATCACAGCATGGTGTGAAATGCAGCTTCTCTGAGGAGCGGGCTTCTCACATGTGCCCATTTCAGTGCACTTTCTTGCCTACAGAGGACCTTTATCTCTGAGATTTTGAGAAAAATATTTCAAGCCCTGACAGGTTCTAAGCTCCATCAGTGTTGCACGTCTCCCTGCAATATGTACCTTTCAAACTTCCCTCCCTGCTGAAATTTCAGGAGCAGCAAAGCTACTGTAAAGAGACCTCCTACATTTCCTGCTGAGCTGAAATGCTGTGAAAGATCTTCAGCTTTTAGAAGGAAATACCTGAACACACACAAAAATATTTTATTAAGAAAATAGAATTGAAATGGTCTGCCTTATGTCAGCTGAGCATTAATGTGCCTCTGAATCGCACGTGCGTGTGTGTGTGTGCTGTATTACAGCATATGCAGTCCAGTGAAGGAGCCCGCTCACAGAGCACCACAGGATCACAAGTTGCTTTTAACTACAAATCTCATGGAATACTGCTGTGACGTGAAGAGGATGCAGGTCAATATTCAGTAAAGTCAAACCCAAGTACTCCAAAATTTCTGTATTAATCTCATCCAGAAATGGGACATTTTCTTTTGCCCTATTGAATACAAAATCAAATATTAACAAGTATTTACACAATAAATTTTAACTTTTAATAAATGAGTATTAACACTAAATTATGCGATTTAACTGGAAAACAAATAAACCCACTAACAAATTTTTCTGTGACAAAATCTACATTACAGCTTCAGGCAGTCTGATTACTTAGCCCGAACTATAACTCTGTGACCAGGAACATCTGCTCCATCTCTACTGCATCAGGAGAGACCCCACAGCAGTTGTGCAAAGGCACAGTGACAAGCCCCTGCAGAGTGGTGGGTACCAGACCTGGCTATCATTTTGTGCAGCAATTCTGGACAGAAATCTCAGACCCCATAACAGAGACCAACAGTCTAATTAGCTGTAAGATGAATTTTTTAAACTGATGAACAGAGTGGTATAACATGGATGTCTGCAGGAGCAGGTAAGTGGATCTGATGATGCAAGGGCTCTTGCAGGCCTGTATGCCGATGTTCCTGTTTCATCTGTGCATCCTGGAGTCATTCTCAATGCAGGGCTCCTATTCTGAGAAGCCTCCAGGCTACCCCTCTAGGGACGTAGTTCAAGGAGTGCTCTCAAGGGCTGTAGTTCCCCAAGTTTCCATGTATTTATATTGGTCCATACAAGTTATTTTCTCCTATTTCTACAGCCTATCCCCTTCTTTCTGCAGAGTTATCCCATTTTGATTTTTGTCCTAAACCAGCAGAAGTCTTTTTCCTAAACAGGTAATTTGCTCATTTTCCCCTGAGTTAGAATACAATTTCTTTACCTTCATCTACATCAGGCCCCAGGACAATCACTGGTAAAACACTGCTGTACCTACCATCGCTGGTTCCCATGCAAGACACGTGGGTGTTACAGAATTAGACAAAAGAAAGTAAACTGGGGCAGTTTAGCTGATAATGCCATTTCCTTGTAAGGTTATAGAACGTAGCGATGTGTCCTAATGAGAGAAATCTCTCCTTTATCAAGGGAAAGCTATTTTTAACACATTCTTTTAATTGACTTACAGTAACTCCTTACATGAAGCAGCGACTGTTGAATTATCTCAAAATGTTCTTCTCCAACTTCTGGCAAAAAAACCCCAAACTATTAAGAATATCTACAATTTTTGTATGATAAAATAAAAACTAGAACTGTGGATTTTGGCTTTAGTTCTGACATAGGTCACTGTAGCATAGAAATTAAAAGGAAGTGAGGAAGAGTGTCCTTTTTAATTTATCGTTCCTCTTGCTCTCTCTGTAAAACTCTATGTGTGGATGAGATGTGGAAGAAACAGAGGCAACTGAGGGTCCCAAAAGGGTCCAAGTGAAATGTGGATTATTTCCTAATTTCTGTCACCTCCACTATCCTGATTTTGCTGTATGAGGGGCTATTTGTCTTATCACTCCTTTTTAAGAAGATTGTGAATATGTAAGAATCTCTGTGAGCTGAAGTCTACCTGATCCTTACTTGAGGATGCAAAGGGAGAGGATGCAGTGGTAGAGGATACCTTCTCTCCATTTCTGAGGGGCTCTTGCAAAGGCCAACCTTTGACCAAAGAAACTTAGGTCAAAGAAAGATACTCACTCCTGTCCCCCAGTGGGCTCTGTCCCCCAGTGCCCTACAAGGGATGTTGCCCAAGACATTAGAGCCATCTGAGGGGAGACAGGCTCCCTGTGATCACATATGCCAGGTTACAAAACAAAGATGACAGGTAGTAAAGGCATGGACTGTCTCGCTTTTTGTATGTGGGTATAGTCTTCTTGTACAGTGAGCATTTCAGGCATTGAAATGCTTCCAAGCACTTCCAAGAAGCAGAATGCCTCACACTGCTCCCTCTGGGACAGATTTCTGCATTACCCTCACTTTGAGTTGAGCCTTGAGGTTATATTTTAGCCCTATACAATGAAGAAAGAGTTTTTCTCTGCATAAATTTAATCTTGTGTTTGACTGATCTGAAGGCAGTGAGAAAGCTACTTTCTTCCTCATGCACAGAAAATTTACTTTGCAACCTACAACAGTGCAATTAGTGTTAGAAAGAGTTAGGTACATAAATTCAGTCCCCTCGTAACAAGTACATATTGGCTGCATGGTTATGAATTAGGTGTGTTATATATAGAGAAAGCCTGTCCCCTGGACGGTCACCAAATGTAAGAGCAATCTGTTTTCTGGGAGATGCTCAGATTAAAATAAAACAAAGTCAAAGTAGGATATCTCTGTCCGTTTACAATCCAGGAAGTCCTTGCATCTGACCTGACACTGGTCATTTTCAGATATGTTTTAACAATGAAAGTACAGCTTTTTAATTATGATGTGAGGTTGCAATGTATGCTACTAAGTAGAACTAACATCAGAGGACTGTACTGAACAATCTGTTCTCTGCAGAGCAGAGCAGTAGTACGTAATCAGCTTAAGAGCTCAAGTTCACTGACTTTCAGTAGGGCTCAGTTCCTAAACCACTAAACCACAAGATAATTTGGGTGAGCCTGAATGGTGCTCTCACACCAGACCCCTCCTCAAAGGGTTCCTGTGCAGTGTTTTTGGTGAGGCTGTCCATGCTGGGACATGGTGTCATGGACTTTCTCATGTTGCAAGACATAAAGTACCCTCCCTGTGACATGGAGAAATCTGTACCTACACCTGGAAGTACTAAACTCCCTTCCTCTATCTTAAGCTATTCAGCATGCCTTAGTAAGGGATATTTGTAAATCTTATCTGCATGTGGGTTGGCCCCCATGCCTCTTTGTTGGGATGTAGTGCATAGGATATGTTGGCTCACCATCCAACAGCAGATGGGCCAGAGTCATGATGTGCTGCATGTCCTGCCATGGCTTCCCAAACCACCTGCAATCAGCTCTGTGTTCTTGACAACACTGAGGGTCCTAACCAATCCATGAAATGCAGATATTTCATAGGTCTTCAAAATAAGTAGCTGGGATCAGCACTGTGCTATGACATCTGTTACACATCTTGTGTGCCCTGGTGTGAGATGGACATGCATCATGGAGCAAAGGACATCTGCAGGGGGCAGCCCCTGGAGAGCGCTGATGCCTGAGCTGCCCCGCACTTAGCTTACTGCGAAAGAGAGCCAGGGAGGGAACCAACGTACAAAGAGTGTGAACAATCAGGAGGTGTGGCAGCCTCAGCTGTGGATGGCCACATTGCAGTAATGTAATTTACATGCTGCATCACCAAACAGTTTATTTGCAACAAAATATTGTGTGTCCTCATGAACATGCCAGATAAAGGGCAAGTACTAAACCAAGAAAACATTTCCCCTCCACATGGGCATTGTTCTTTCTTAATTTTATTCCCTCAACCAAAGTTGTTGTAACATCTAATGTACCCCAACATCTACGACAAGCTGTCTAGTGCCTTCCCAGAAAAGACTGCATCCTTATCAATATCTCATACAATAAAAGCATAGCCTTTCTGCTGATAAACCTTGTACTTCTTTTTGGTTCTTTGTGGTTTTTTTTCACTGTGTTATCCCTAGAATTACCAGTCATGTGGAGATTTTGTGGTCTAAATTTTTAGGTTTTTTTTTTTCTGTGGGATGTACTCAAGACATTTTATTGGTCAAATATCAATGCTTATGACGCTTGGCTTATTGTAAAATGTCAGTGTCACATTATTGGCAACCATTAAGCCAAGATTAAATTTATTTTTTGCATAATTTTACTCTGTGCTGTCAAAGAGTCAACATTGATACTGGATCTGTATGGAGTGTGACACTCCATAGCAGGGAGAGCTCTCTCTTTTTTTCTTTTTATGTGGACATATAACTTTTAAATTATTTACATATACAAGACACTGCATTACAGGACTTGCAATAATAACAGAACAATTTCAGGCAAAATGAAATATGAGCAAAAAACCCCCACCTTTTTCTCAGTATTCTAAGTCATTTAGATTACAGAAAATATTGTATTTTTTTCCTAGAAAATATTTCTGTACAGATAGAGGGTAACGGTGATTAGCTTTGCAATGATAATCAGACCAGTAGTTCAGTTCCTAAGGGTATGAAATGTTCATCTGCTTTTAGACTACAGTGATTGCAGAAGAGTCATAAAATCTCCTAAATCTCTATATCCCAGTTAAGTCTGCATGTCTCTGTTTCTTGGTAAATGTAGAACAACCTTTTAAAATCCCACTCTGATATTAGAACTCCTAGGATTCTCCAACCAATACCACACCACATCTCTCCAAATGATTTTTGCCTGAAGGAAAACTACAAAGAGCCTTTTCTATCAATGAAGTGTATTAAATGAAGACCACTGGAAATCTGCTGCTATCTTCTCTGGATCTGACATCTATTACAGAAACCTCACGGAGTCACAGGATAGTTGAGGTCGGCAGGGACCTCTGGAGGTCATATAGTCCAACCTCCCTGCTCAAGCAGGGCCATCTAAAGCCAATTGCCCAGGAATGTGTCCAGATGGCTTCTGAATATCTCCAAGGATGGAGACTGCACAGCCTCTCTGGGCAACCTGTGCCAGTGCTGAGTCAGTGAAATTCCCTCATGCTCAAGAGGGAATCTCCTGTGTTTCAGCTTGGATGCCGTTATCTGATGTTACAGTTTCCAACCCAGCCTGAACATACCCTGATCTGAAAGCTTTATATTCTTGTTACAGCAGGAAAGTGACAGATTTCTTGGTAGCGCTGTCTCTCCTGCTGACGTGGAGGCTGGCTCTTTTATTGTTACCCAAATGATGGTAACCCACAGGACTGAAAAGGTTTGGTTGCCGTAGCATGTCTTATGCACTCACACGGCCTACTGTGCAAGTATCAGCACATCCAAACTTTTTACTGTTCTGAACTTCAAAACATTTCTATGAAATACCAAAAGTTTGTTCTCCTTATTTTGTAGCTAAGGAAGCCAGAAATAAGGGAAAGTCATTTGTCAAGGGCTACCCATATGGGTAGATGCAGTGGAGAAAGGCACTGGTCCCACTTTCCAGAGACTTCCTTGCAGTCCTTGCTCAAAGAGAGGGTATTGCTCTTCTCCTCACCTGATGGTGATGATGTCCTTCACTGAAAAAAAGACTTTATATAGCTGGCTGGACAAAAACATTCCCTGACATATCTCATCTATTGTCATTAATGATGTATGTCACCATGGTTCACTGAGGACATACCCCAGATAAACCTGGTTCACAGACAGAAGTACTTATTTTAACAGGATAATATTTTATTCTGAATTCTATAGTGAAAACAAAATGTTGGTGATATTTACTTTTTATATCCAGAGTATTTGATCCAAATATTCAGTTTTTCTTATTTGCATGCATTTTATGGTTGTATGAAAAGACTAAATAAAATACTGATCCAGAAATAAATCCTTCCTATCAGATAGATTTCAGACCGGACAAACTGAAATGAAATATTCTGTGCTGTTTTCAGATAAAGAGAAGCAGCACATTCAAATCCAGTGAGTACTAGCTACGACTATAGTGGAAAATTACAACTAGACTTTTATTATGTCAAATTTGTACTTCCTTTGCTAACTAAAAACTTACAGCATCAGCTTTTCTCCTAGCAATTGCTGCATGATAGCAGAAACTGTGTAAAAGAGATGTAACAGGCTCCCTCTGACTTAAGATCACACGCCCAGCTATAACCGTAGCAGGCATTATATGAGTTGGGGATTTTTTGACAAAAGCATTCTTCTTACCAGCCTCTATCTCTACACCATAAGAGAAAATTATGGCATTAGCAGTTGCCTTCCTATTTCTAGTCCCTAACAATAATGTTAGCTAAACCCTACTACCTATTTGTCACCCCTGACCAGACAGCTCTCGGTGGAAATGGGTAAGATAAGAGGGTTTTGTGTGTTTTCTTTTCTCAGCACTCACAGACCAGCTAATCTTTTTGCTGGGAATATGAAGGAAGCCAATTGTTTCTCTCACTTCAGCTTTCATATTCCAGCAGCTACCCATTGATCTTCAGTAATTTTTTTTTTATTTTTTTTTTGTCTGGGTTTGTCTAGATGCCGGTTATCTTCCTGGAAAGGTGGCTTTCTGTCAGGATCAGTCTCACTTTGCACATCGGCACCCAGGTTCTCCTGGCAGATGCACCTTGCTGTAGTGGTGGAATTCTGGAGTGGCCAATGTCCTGGGGCTTCAGGGGGAGTTGTGATATTAAAAACTTCTCAAGTACTGGCACAAAATCTGTAGGAAATCAACAGTTTTGGAATATCAGAAAGTATGTCTGAGTTAGATCTATAGGTTGCATCATTTTTATCAAGCCTTTAGAAACAGCCTGCCGACATTCTTGGGTGGATGTTTGTAAAGTAATTATTTTCTGCCTTGAAAATTAACTTTTCTTTAGATAAGCATATATCTAAAAATAAACATGCATTACTTAAGAGACTTTTCAGCACTAACTTTGTTTCATCCACTGAAAAGCACAGTGTCAGTAATATGCAAAGAGATACTGGCATATCTTTAGGTTTTTGCTACAGGTATAACATTCAGAGATCTAGCGATACACACATTAAACAAAATGACAGGCTGGAATATAATTGCCACTGAGGGAATAACTGCTCTGCCTTCATTTGTGAACTGCACAACAGAGCTTTATACATCTCTTAAATAAAAGGCGACATCAATTGCAGGATGCAGGTTTTGGACAGTTTTCTGGTTTTGGAGCCCACACAGGACAAACCAGTCCATTAAATGTGTATTTCCCTTGGCTTATCACTATGTGATTTCTTGCCTTCACTCAGTGGGATGAAAGCTTGCTGCTTTCAGGGCTGGCTGTTCACAGCAGAGGTAGCATCTGAGAGCCCCGCTCCCTCGGCCCTCGCAGTGGCTGGGCAGCTGCAGGCACTGCAGACCCCCAGCAGATTACTGGGTTCATCTCAGCCCATTACCTGAGCAGGACATCTCTGGAAAACTGAGGCAGTGAGAGAAACAGGGTGAAAGCCTCCACCCAAGGCAAACTTTGTTGTGTGTGTTAAAAGGTAGCCAGAAGAACTCTCCCTCCTTTACCACCAAGCTGCTTACTGGTGTCCTGGGGAGCCAGGTTTCTGCCAGGGATGCAGCACAAGAGCACATAGCAATACGGGCCTATGTAAAAGTATATATAGAAATATGGGGTACTGCATCATGAAATATGGGTGCTTCTTTTCCTCCTACATCTTCAGTATGCCCATATGATGGTTGCAGCCACTCCCCGAAATGGTTGTGCATCATCATGGATGTAGTTCTGATTTTCTAGCAAGCAGCTGAATGTAACTTCTTTCCATACACTACAAAATACCACTTTGTATCCATTCAGGCTAAGCTATTTTCCCTCTGACATATCTCTGCTAAAGTCTTCTCACTTTCCCCTTCAGGTTCAAATCTGACTTAGCGCCCTTTAATGTCCACTCTTTAATTTCACGTCTGCATACAACTCTTCTCATATTTTTTCCCCGTCTTAAGACAGCAAAGACTGCATCTTCCGTGTCTTTCCATGATGCTTCTCTTTTATGCCTCCTACTGGAAGCTCTTATCCTCTGCCAAATAGCCAGTATCTCATGTAGATCCCTGTCAGACTTTTCAGTAACAATCCAAGAAGTGAAACAATCTTTGCTTTCCTCTGTGCTTTGGTCATTACATATTTTCATGGGGTAGAAGTTGAGTACCTTTTAACGTTAAGTTTATTTGTCTCATGCCATGCTTTCTAGTGAAGGAAACTAATAGATAGAAGACAGCAGCAAATATTTACCTTCATGACTTCCTGGCTACCAACTTCTTGCCTTCTGAAAAGAAAGCTCTTGAAGTCTTCTGTGCTTTTGGTAACACCGATGCTATTCCTCATGCTACCTCTGAGACTTTCATGCGGCTCCCTATCCTTCAGCAGGCTAGGATGACTTTTCTACACCTCAAATAGGTACAATTATATATTAGCACTCACTTTCTCCTCTCACCCTTGATTTTTTCTCCATCTCACACCTATCAACATAATTTAATGTCTTTCATTGTGTATCTAACCCACAGAGAAATCTTTCTCCCTTGATTTCAAAAGCCTACTTCCTGCTTTCTCTGCTGTGGTTTTTTTCCACTGGGACAAAGTGCTGCCACCTTCTCCCCTGACTGTTATGACTAAATTTGTTTCTTTTGAAGACCTTAAACTGTGAGTTCATTTCAAGCCCAGTTTTAAAAGGCACAGCAGTATAGATGTGAAAGATCATATAGATTAGAAGCTGAGGAAGCAGAAAATCCTTTGTCTCACAAAGAACAGTAAGCATTCAGAATTGTATATATGCTGAGCACACAAAGTTTTGGTTTTTCTTTTAATTAAAATGAAAGGCATTGTCTGTAGGCGTGAGCAGGTATTCGTGCATATGCAGTGGGAAATACCACAGTCACTGAACTATCTTCTGGGAGAAAAGACATAAGACCTACTGCTGGCATACCCCAGCTCCAAACAGCTCTGTGCTTACTGAACAAACCCAAGCTGGTTTATATACATAAACAAGTCTATATACCGAAGAGGTCTGTATACCAACAGAAAAAGATATCAAGGATGTGTGGTTATTGGTATGTACTGCGCCTCAGAGACCTGAGAGAGGGAAGATAATCTTGGAAGATCAAAATAACAGTATATAAATTTTATGAGAGAATAGGGATGTAAGAATGGGTTGTTCTAGCAGGGGAGGGGTGCTATACATTAGGGAAAGTCTGGAAGGAAATGAGTGATTTTCATCAACACACAAAATTCTTTATCAGTGCATCCCTGTCCATTGCACAGGATCCCCAGCAGCTGCAGCTTCAGACCTACATGAATGACACACTATGAAGCTGTCCTGTAATCATCCAGGGCAGAGACTACCTGGACTGTGAGTACTACGGGAGTTATTAGAGAATCCAGAAAGGCAGAAAACATGTTAATAAAAGACAGGTCTCATTCCTCTCTGCTTCCTTCGGCACCTTTGTGCCTAGGCATATGCCCTGATGGGTCATTATACTGAGGCTAAATTTTTGCACATTGTGTTTTAAAGTTACTATCTCTTGGAGTATCTGATTAGAAAACTTTCAAACAGAGAAGCATGATTTGATGTAGTCCTCATGGGAACAGCTCATAGGTCCTAGTCTGAAGCATTATTAAACAACTTTCCTGTAATGCTGACTGCAATATACTTATATCTAGCAGCCATGTAGAACTGAGAGAAGTCCCTAAGAGGCAGGAGAAAAACTCCTAGCCCCACACTGGAGTATTTGTTAGCTTCAAAATCAGGAACTGCATAAAAATGATATGGTTTCTTCAAAGGAAATGAAAAAGTCCTAGTAAGAGAATAAAATGATTGTAGCTGGAAGGGAGGTTGCATAAAAGCATTAGATTAGAAGCTCACAGTAAATATATTAATATATAAAAGAAGTTTAAAAGGTCAAGAAAGACTATGCTGTCACGCAGCAGAGCAAAGGCATTTCTGAGAGTAAGAAGCTACCTCTCAAAATGTGGAAACAATCTCCAGACTAGAAAACTGGAAAAATCATATACTCTGGCATGCTGAATAGAATGAGTTCGAAGAACAGCTAGTTTAAGACATGAAAGTAATAACAAATCTTGTCCAGCTACATCAGATATAGTACATCTGTTAAAAATCTTGCAGGACCAAAAGGTAGTTGAGTTGTAAAAGGATTGATCAAGGAAGATAAAGAAACATAGAATCATAGAATGGTTCTGGTTGGAAGGGACCTTAATGTTCATCTGGTTCCAACCCCCCTGCCATGGGCAAGGACACCTTCCACCAGACCAGGTTGCTCAAAGCCCCATCCAGCCTGGCCTGGAGCACTTCCAGGGATGGGGCATCCACAGCTGCTCTGGGCAACCTGTTCCAGGGGCTCACCACCCTCACAGTAAAGAGTTTCTTCCTTATATCTAATCTAAATCTACCCTCTGATAGTTTAAAAACATTACCCCTTGTCCTATCACAACAGGCCCCACTAAAAGTTCTGTCCCTGTCTTTCTTCTCCCTGGACTCTTCTCTTCTCCAGGCTGATCAACCCCAACTCTCCCAGCCTGTCTTCACAGAAGAGGTCTTCCGTCTACTTGATCATTTTTGTGGCTCTCCTCTGGACCTGCTCCAACAAGTCCATGTCTTTCCCCTATTGAGGACTCCAGGTGGGGTCTCACCAGAGCAGACTAAAAGGTCAGAATCACCTCCCTCCACCTGCTGGCCATGCTTCTTTTGATGGACCCTAGGGTACAGTTGGCTTTCTGAGCTGAAAGTGCACATGGTCGGCTTATGTCCAGCTTTTCATCCACCGGTTCCCCCAGTCCCTTCTCCACAGGGCTTCTCTCAATCCCTTCATCCCCCTGTATTGATATTGGAGGTTGCCCTTGACCCAGGTGCAGGACCTTGCATTTGGTCTTGTTGAAGTTCATGAGGCCAGCTTCTTGAGCTTGTCCAGATCCCTCTTGATGGTATCACATCTCAGGTGTGTCATCTGCTCCATGATCAGCTTGGTGTTGTCCACAAACTTGCTGAGGGTACACTTGATCCCCCTGTCTATGTCATTGATGAAGATATTAAACAGTACTGGTCCCAGTACAGACTCCTGAGGGACACCACTCGTCACCGATCTCCATCTGGACATTAAAGCCATTGACCACTACCATGCTGTCTGTCACCAATCACCTCCTTATTTTACATGTTTCTTAGCATAGTTTCCAGGATGATCTGCTCCATGATCTTACTGGGCATGGAGGTGAGACTGACCAGCCTGTAGTTTCCTAGGTCTTCCTTATTTCTCCTTTTAAAAATGGGGGCTAAGTTTCCCCTTTTCCAGTCTGTGGGAACTTCACCGGACTACCACAACTGCTCAAATATGATGGATAGTGGCTTAGCCACTTCATCTGCCAGTTCCCTCAGAACCCACCTATGCATCTCATCAGGTCCCATGGACTTGCACACGTTCAGGGTCCTTAGATGGTCTTAAACCTGATCTTCTCCTATAGCAAGTGGTTCTTCATTTTCCCAGTCCCTGCCCTTGCCTTCTGCGACTTGGGCGGTGTGGCTGGAACACTTGTTGGTGAAGACCGAGGTGAAAATGCCATTGAGTACCCTCAGCCTTCTCCATGTCCTGGGTAGCCAGGTCTCACATTTCCTTCTGGAGAGGGTCCACATTTTCCCTAGTCTTCCTTTTATCACTGATGTACCTAAAGAAGCTTTTCTTGTTGCCCTTGATGTCCCTGGCAAAATTTGTGTTAGGGCTTTAGCTTTCCAAACATGATCCCTGGCAGCTTGGACAGTTTCTCTGTATACGTTGCAGGCTACCTGTCCTTGCTTCCATGCTCTGTAGGCTTCCTTTTGTGTTTTATTTTGTCTGTGAGCTCTTAATTCATTTATGCAGGCCTCCTGACATTTTTACCTGATTGCATCTTTCTTGGGACGCATCATTCCTGAGCTTGGAGGAGGTGATCTTTAGTTTTTGGCACCACCAGCTTTCCTGAGTGCCTCTTCCTTCCAGGACTTTATTCCATGGTAACCTGCCAAGCAGCTCCTTGAGGAGGCCTAAGTCTGCTCTCCTCAAGTATAGGGTGGTGATCTTGCTGTGCACCTTCCTTGCTGCCCTAAGGATCTTGAGCTCCACCATTTCATGTTTATTGCAGCCCAGGCTGCCCTTGAGCTTCACATTCCTCATGATCCCCTCCTCATTGATGAGAACAAGGCCCAGCATGGCACTTCTTCTTGTTGGGTCTTCTATCACTTGGAGAAAGAAGTTACTATCAACGCATTCCAAGAAACTTCTGGATAGCCTATGCCCTGCTGTGTTGTCCTTCCAACAGATATTGGGTTGAAGGCCCCCATGAGGACCAGGGCTTGTGAAGGTGAGGCAGCTCCTATCTGCCTATAGAGGGTCTCATCTGCTCAGTCTTCCTGGTTGCATGGCCTGTAGCAGACCCCCACTATAATGTTACCTGCCTGTGTGCTTGCCCTCCCTTTAATCTTGACTCATAAGCTCTCAGCTGGCTCCTCATCCACCCCCCGGCAGAGCTCCATGCACTCCAGCTGGTCATTGACAGAGAGGGTGACACCCCCTCCTCTTCTCCCCTGCCTGTCCTTCCTAAAGAGCCTGAATCCTTCCATTGCAGAAGCAGCAGAAAAGCTAAGAGCGATATTTGCATCAGCAGTCAGTATGGCAAAGCCTGGGTCTGGTCTTACCCCCTGTGGTGGTGTGACCCAGGCTGGATGCCAGGTGCCCACCAAAGCCTCTCTCTCTCTCTCCCCTCCTCAACAAGACAAGGGAGAGAAAATATAACAAAAGGATTGAGGTAAGGACAGTGAGATCACTCACCAATTACCGTCATGCTCAAAACAGACTTGACTTCGGGAAATTGGCTTAATTTATTACCATTCAACTCAGTAAAAACACTTTCCCCCCACCTCTTCTTTCTGCTCAGGCTTAACTGAATTCCCAGTTTCTCTGCCTCCTCCCTCTGAGCAGTGCAGGAGAATGGGGAATCAGGGTTATGGTTAGTTCATCCCATTTTGTCTCTGCTGCTTCCTCCTCGCCCTTCCCCCACTCCAGCCTGAGGTCCCACTCATGGGAGACAGTTCTCCATGAACTTCTCCAACGTGAGTCCTTCCCATGGGCTGCAGTTCTTCACGGACTGCTCCAGCTACATCCCTCCCACTGGTTGGTGTCCTTCAGGCACAGCTGGCTCCAGTGTGGGTGCCCCATGGGGTCACAAGTCCTGGCAGCAAACCTGCTCCAGCCTGGGCTTCCCATGGGGTCACAGCCTCCTTCGGGCATCCACTTGCTCCAGCGTGGGGTCCTCCACATGCTGCAGGTGGATATCTGCTCCACTGTGAACCTCCATGGGCTGCAGGGGACAGCCTGCCTTGTCATGGGCTTCAGCATGGGCTTCATGGGAATCTCTGCTCTGGTGCCTGGAGCACCCCCTGCTCCTTCTCCACTGACCTGGGTGTCTGTAGAGCTGTTGCTCTCACATAGTCTCACTCCTCTCTCCAACTAACAGAGATATTCCGCCCAGCCCTCCCCTCCCCCCCCCACCCCACCCCCCACCCCCGCTTCTTAATATGCTGTCACAGGGCTGCTACCACCATCACGGATGGCCTCAGCCTTGGCCAGTGGTGGCAGGTCCCTCTTGGAGTTGGCTGGCATTGGCTCCACTGGACAAGGGGGAAGCGTCTAGCATCTTCTCACAGAAGCCACCCCTGTAGCCAAGCCACTACCAAAACCCTGCCATGCAAACCCACTGCACCCCCTCAGCCTTTCTTTACAGGAGACAGAGCAGGGGAACCGTCTCAGTCAGAACTGTCAGCAAAAGACATTTTAGGACAATTTTAAAAAAAATCAATACAGCATTGTCAGTGCTGATACCATTTGCCCAGTGGGTCTTAGGCAATTCAGGTTTGAAACGGTCATGATCTCAGCTGTGGTGTATAACCTATCACTTAAATTGGTCTCAGTACAGAAGGAAAGGGAGATAGCATATACAATGCTGGGTTTTAATAAGGACTCCTGAGGAACCTTTGAACTTACAGCCTAGGAAGTTGTACTTTTGTATTTGGCAGATTAGTAGACACTATAATAAATGTCGTAACTAGCAGCATACATGAATTAATATGATTTAATAGGGAAGAATTAACATAGGTTTTGCAGGAAGAAGAATGCATGTCAGACCTCTTTCAGCACATGGAGGACTCATTAAACATTGACTTATCACTAAGCTAAGTCATACTAGGCTTAGATTTCACAAAGGCTTTTGATAATATGCCTTTCCAAAAGCTCTTAGATAAAGTAGGTTGGTATGGGATAAGAGGGAAAGCCCTCTGCAAGAGTAATAGCTATCTTTAAATTGGGAAGAGAACAGGGAGAAATGATCAGTCTTGAAAGGGATGTGACAGGACCTGTACTGCTGGGTGTATTCACACATGAGCGGAAAAAGGGTTACATAAGGTGACTGAAAAACATATATGCATGTAAGTTTTCTGACCTTATAATATTATTTAGGATAGTTAAAATAAAACTGCTTACAAAGAGCTGCAGAATTATATTGTACTGCAGAACTGTTGATAGCTGCAAAGAAATACACTTGAGAAAAATAACCCTGACATTAACTATTACTTAGTTAAAAGATGGATCTTTTATTTATTGTAGGTTGTTTTATGAAAATGTCATCTCAATACTCAGTATAATTCAAAATGAAAACAGAAGATTAAGTGCTATCAGGCAAGGAGCAGAGAGCCATCCTTTAAATGTCATTATAATAACGCATAACTCAATCATACTTCCATGTTCTGGGTTTTGGCTGCCTAACCTCTAAGATACAGAAAATACACAATCAAGAACAAGGAAAATGGTCAGAGGTATGGTGTGCCTTTCCAGCAAGATTAACTTAAACCAAAACACACCAAATGTAATTATTCTGCAGGAAGTTCAAAACAAAGCAAGTCAAGCTTTGTCAAACTACACATCAAATAAACTCATTGCCAAAAACCATTTTAGATATGGAAGTGTAAATACTTCGAAGACAGATTAGATGAAAATAGAAAAAAAATGTCCATTGAAGCCTCACAATGTAAAGATGAAGGTGCAATGCCTCACTCAGGAAGCCTCTAATTTGAAGCTTTCTTTGAGCGGAGAAGAAAGTAACTAAAATATTGCTTGTCTTCTCACACTCAGTAAATAACCAGTGCTTAGCACCAAGGTAGACACTCCTTCTCTGAACCCACTTCAGGTGTTCTTATGTTTCCAGGTGTGCAGGGAGTCAAACTGTGGAGGGTGCATCTCAGAAAAGGTTGTGACAAGGTTTTCTATAATGAAGGTGGGTAACTCCCACTGAAATCCATACAACATTTCTGGGAGCAGGGGCTACCCAGTAGGTCTGACGCTGCCTGGCTGTCAGGCAGCTTTATATGCTGTTATTCCAGGTGTCCAGTGAAAATTTATTTAGGGGTGTTTTCACACACAAGTAGCGACACACACCTGTGCACACTATTCCTTCTAGAAGCAGAACATTATTTGGCTAATAAAGCATGACTATTTTGACTATATTAAGTCCATTGTATTTAAACAGCTGCTGCCGTAATCCCTTCATGCATATTTGCTGCTTGACACTCCTGCTTCTCATTAAATACCAAGATTTAGGAACATCTGCCAGTAAACCTTTTTTTTTTTTTTTTTTTAAATGATCCAGTAGGTGACTTATCAAGACTTATTTCTGTTAGCTTTCTAAAGCTCCTTCTGCTGAAGATCAGTGATTTGTTAAAGGAAAAAGAATTATGTCAGGCCTTCTGAATACCCACTTTATACATTCATAAACATTCCCAGTCCAAAATCAGTCTGGACTATAATCAGTTTACTTTATTCAGCCATGGACAATTATTTCAAATCTATAAATGTGAGCATTCCCTATGACGATTAAAACTCTTGATGGATCTGAAAGTCTCAGCCATAGACTGCAACACGGAAGCTACTGCAATGCTTTGTTTTTATTCTCCTTGTTACACTGGCCCCAGTTTTCAGTCTGAAAAACCACAGGTTTTTCTCTTTGCCTCTGTTCTTTTATCCTCGCTCACTGGGTTTCTCTCCCAGGCAGTTGCTTTTTGCAGGAAGAGGGCCACGTCATCAGCTGCTGCTCTTACTCCAGAAAAGCCTCGTGGAGTGTGCAGTGATTCCCAGAGACCGGTGTGCGAATGGGTGCTGTTCCCAGGTGATCTCCTGTCCGCAGAGCCGGAGTAGCTTGTCACATTTTCAGTTAAACATTTGGTGATGAGAGAACCAACAGTCTCTGAGAGATCTTGGGGGCTGAGGACAACTCACCCCAGAATCCCGGAATCATTTAAGTTAGAAAAGACCTTTAAGATCCTTGAGTCCAACCTAGCGCTGCCAAGAGCTGTGTGAGTGCTGCTGCTGGCCACCCTCTCAGGCATCCCCCGTGACTGACACTGCAGTTTTCTGACCCCAGTTTCAAAGTTCAGGCCTGGGCTTAACTTTCTGTTTCGTATTAGGCTTCTATAAATACACTGGCTTTGCAAATGTAAGCATTACAGTCACGTAAGTGCTTTCACAAAGGACAGTATTATCTTCTGCTCTTTTTCAATTATTAAACATTATTTTATTTTATTTTGTTTCATAAAGTAGCATGTCTATTTTTAACATATCTAGAACAATGAAACGTCTTCATATGTACATAGCTCTGGTCTTTCAGAAACATTTAAAACTGGTTTCAGTGACTGCCCAGTGTTCATGCTTCCCTCTACCTGAAGCAATGCCGAAGAGCCATCTGTTTCCCTGCTAGGTGCAACACCTCCCTTGGTACTGGGTTACTGACTTAATGGGCCTTATTTTTAAGACTGTTTAATTATCTGTGCCGTGTAGAGCAGCTGTGTAAGGATCCAGTAAGAGCGGCACTTGCCAACTTCCAGAAAGTCATGCCTCATGCCCATGGTACCTACTACGAAGGGCCAAATGATGGGATGGAATCAAACCTTTCACCCTTCTCCTGTGCCCTGGGCAGTGCTGGGAGATCTGAGACACCGGCAGGTGGGATGAAGATCTCTATCTCCAGCCACTCTTTGGAGAACTGTCCTCTGCACCTTTTCTCACAAACGTTATTTACCAGGAGATTTCAGCTAAATTCACATTCATCCACAGCTATTTGGTACAGACAAATCAGTTTGAAGGGAAGGTGGTGTGGGGTTTGCTCTTTTCTGAAGGAGCATTTTGGTGGCCAGCACCCTGTTACAACTGCCGCAGCTGCTGCTGTGCATCCTCCTTTGGGGACAGGCAGGAGAAGAGGATGGTGTTGTTGCTCATTAGGCTGATGACTTTCCAAGGTAGATGAAAACAAGGGATCTCTCGGTGACCTGACACTGCAAATCCTCTGTCTCAAGCGTGTTTCCGGATTACGGCTGAAGCAGGCAAAGCTCCACTGTCCAGGAGCCAGCACAGTCAGTATCTTGGCTGTAGATTATAGGGTTATGCAACAAGAGAAGCAATCCTGGCTGGCAATACTTTTAGGATGTGAACTAAAATTTGACTTTTGCTGTGTGAAAGACCACAGTGTAATACAGTGGTGTGACTTTTGCTTGCTTAGCTCTGTATAGCTCTGTTCAGCAAAAGTGTATAAATAGCTGTGAACAAAGAGCCTTTCAAAAATGTCACCAGCAAATTACTGATTCTCTGCCTCTTGCCATGAAAGCATTAAAAAAATATTTTAGATAGTTATTAGAGAAAATCCTTCTTTCATGAGAGACAAATAGAATTTTCTAAAGTTTTGATCTGTACTCTTATGTATTTATTGAATATATGTAACATGTGAGTATTTATAGACATTCCATACATGCCTACAAACATGTTGTACAAAAGATATTTCAAACCTGAAATGTTTATGATATATACAATACATGTTGAGCCTATAGACAAATAATTTTTTAATGGAGGCAAAAACCCCTGCATTGAATGTACTTTTCTCGACAGAACAATGCCTTTTCACAAGGTAAATATTTTCAAATGAAACCCTAGATATTGCTAACACGATACCCTTATATCTTCCTTAGAGAAAATGTGAAAACTATCCTTCTAATCCCATAGGTCTTAAAAATTAATACCTGGAAATACTCACAGACAAGTACATCGACAGCTGGGGCCAGCCACCACACTGTCTTTACTGGGCATCTAACAGACTTAAAGACTTGATGGCAGACACACGGCAGCTTCTGTGAGGGGTGAATGGTTTGAACTGTGACCCTCCCACACCCTGCCAAGCCCCCAGTATTCCTGGGATTGCTCCAAAGAAAGGTGAGAGAGGCAGTGTCCCAGATGAGCACACAACTTGGGCTGTGAACTAGAAACAACAAAGCTTTGCCACAAAACGTTTTGGAGTGACACTGATAAACTTTCCATAATTTTGATTCTTTGTTAGAAGTTAATTTGCCAGAGCCCTTACAGGTCCTTAATAAGAATTTCCAGGATTTTAAGGATAAACAGAGAATGTTCTAACTATTTATGAAAGAAAATGAACAAACTGGTTTAGCATTGCTGATATCTTAAAAGGTGTTAGTTTCAAAAATAGGATCAGCATCTTTATTGGACTCTAATTTCTGCAATCCCAGACAAAAAGTTTTGAATTTGAAGACCTAGATTCTGGATGAATTTGTTCAGCAGTTTACAATAAGAAGAATCATTGTCATTATTTGTAGCTATTTCCTGAGTGTCCCAGGGTGAACTTGATCCTGGGAATTTCGGTGATGGAGGAAAATTTTTCTCAATGACGTGCCCTGTGCTGGTGTTTTCTGTGCAGCCCTCCGAGTCTGCAAGTAAATTAACACTCCTCACAGAGGAGAAAAACAGATTGGTAATAGAAGCTGAAGTGGGGCTGCCCCTGTGACTGTGTCCCTGGCTGGAACTGCTGCCTCATGTCGCCTACAAATTTCTGAATATTGGAAGAAGGATGGAAATAAGGGTAGCACAACATCAGGCAAGTAGAAGCTCATGCAGAAGCTTTTTCTGTCCCACTGTCTCTGAGAAGAGCTTTCTTTAATCGTATTATGGTAAACCCAACATCAGGTCTTTTTCCCTTACGTTGCTCTGACAAGAGCAGGGAACTGGCATGAAGGTTGTATCTATATTAGTGAATTAACCAGTAACAGGAGTGCTCTTAGGCCATTGATGCCTGCCCCGGTCCTCAGTGTGACTTTGGCCAGGGCCAAACAGAACTTTCTGAAACACCTCCTGAGCCTGGCTTGGGTGTTAACACAGGACCAGTCCTCAAAGAAATGATGAAGTCATTCCTGGACTTTTGTGTTCCCCAAAACATGATCTACAACTACAGAATGTTTTTCTCTGTCTCTGGTTCTCTGCCTGTCTTTTCTATTTTTGATCACTGTCAGCAATTCTGTGAAACAGCTAATATCCCCATAAGCATTCTGCAGATGTCAGACAGAAATGAGCTATTAAATATCAGCCATGAGGGTATAATTCTGTCAGATGCTTCATTCTGCAAGTCTGATGGATAACTAGCCACAAAGTTATCTGTAAGTCCCATCTTACCAGTGCCTCTCAACAGCATCTTCCTTGGGACATTGATTTTTACTGTATTATCATCATTATTTCTTAAAAACTCCATCTCCATTGAATTCTATTTTCTTCTCTATTCCCTTCCTTCTCTTAAAGGGAAGTATTCCAGCTTTATTTAAAGCTTCAGACCTCAGGTCAAGCTGCTTGCGGAGACCTCAGACACACCTGGATTAGACTCCTTCCAGCACCTGTAGGGAAGAAGGTGCCGCAGCCGGTGACGGGCTGTGCAGGTGGGCTTTCAGCAGGAGGAACCCAGCACCGAGCAGCTGCTGGGGCAGCACCGCCTCATCTCAGTAAGCTGAAGAACATCTGAACACTGGTTATTATGTTTGACCTCTGGATATACTTCAGATTACTTTAGGATGCCTGTGGAACAGGGAGAGGACCTAACAAACAGTCAGTTTTTTGCTCTCAACCAGTAGGCTTGTGACTATCAAGGCTTTATTAAACACAGGCTCTACAAATATTCAAATAAGTGAAATATACCTTGCCAGGAATTTATATATTGTAAGCGACCAAAATATTAAGTAAATAGCTTACAAAACTACTTTGTCAAAGCCTCAGCAGTTCCACACAAACAAAATCTCTCTGGCTTTGAACAGGACTGAACAACTTTACATTCTATTTTACTCAGCAGTTAAATTTAGTTTTGAAAGTAAAGTAGGAGAGGCTGACCAAAATCACATTCAGGTTAATTCTTCTTCAGGGATGCTATGGCACTGGTAGAAAATGGTGTGCTGAAAACAGAATGACCCTGTTATTTCTGTGGGTGAAGACCATCTCTGGTAACACCAGGCGGGGTGGGTACCAGCACCATAGCTGTGAGGCCGCTGTCTCTGCCAAGCGACACCGCCTAACACCAGTTTCTGCCGTGAGCAGGTTAATCTATAGCTGTTTACCATGAGAACTGCAGCCCTGTCCCTATCACATGGAAAGAAATGCAGTTCTGTGTCCCACAGATAATGATACTGCTGCTGTTCTCATGTATTGCTATGGAGGTTTTCGCTGACCAAGTAAAAAGAGTACCTGAAGAGTTACAATAACATGCTACACTCATTACCAGACACCAGAATTTCAACATCAGCACTTTTTTGATGCTTTTAATTGGAAATCTCACAATTAATCCATTCTTTTTAATACATTTCAATGATTACTGAACAAACAAAGGTGAATATGCTCTGGTACAGTGCTGGTTGTGTAATGCTCGTTTCTTAGGCTAGAAACTCAAGTGGTAGCAGCCATCGGTCTCCTCCTTTCCAGGGCACACAATCGAAGAGGAATTCAGCATATGGTCCTGTGGAAAAACATCATGACCCCAAAGCTGTATCATTCAATCCACGTGCAGTTTAAGACACCAAGACTGGGATTTACAAAAAAAACTCATAGGTGCTTATGTCCCCGTAACAGAGAGGGTATGTGACCCTAGGGCTAGGATGGCAGCACCTGCAGCACTGAGTAGTGGATGCCATCTCCAGGGTATGACAGGGAGGTACTCAAGTATCTCAGTGCAACATTGGGAAAGGCCTTTCTGAGAAAGTGGTATTCAGAGCCTGAAAACATTTCCTGGATTTCACACTTAAAATTAATCTTCGATAACATAGTTTCCTCTGAAGTGCATCTAAGTGTCTGTGTGAAGTGTCCTGTGTATATGAATCTATTCTTCAAAAATGTGTTTTGTTTTAAATCTTGACCTGAATTTTCAAGCTCCAGAACCAAACTTCTCCTTTATCCAAGACAGTACAACAGTTTCTGGTTGCACAAATTCATACGTGCTTAGAAACATACTAAAATCAAAGTCATCGCATAAAGTGAGGTTAAACTAAGACAGCAATCTGGCAGGTGAAAGGCTGCTGCTTTATTTACTAAGCCTTATAATCTTTTGACTTACAGTTCACTGCCAAAGAAGATTATGGAAGAACTGCAGCCCATATCCAAGTGTTACAAGTCTATATTTGGTATCACATTGAACTCCTACAATAAAGGTTGAAAAAGATTGCAAAGTGTGAAAGATTACCAATATAGATTGATAGACAAGGAATAGAGCTGCATTTTGGAAGATGTGGAAAAACAAATTGTGCATTTATCAGTATTGACACAGACCCTTTCCTGCTCTTTCCCATCAGGGTTCAAAGCTCAGTGACATGCCTGAGCTGTCTGACCCGCATTAAAATCAGAGGGTGCTGCACAAATTATTTAAATGCAGATTTGGACTTTCAAATTTGGTAACAGGACACTTAACAATCTATTTTTATTCATTCAGTAATAATTGACTTGATTGGTGTACACACATGGGGTCTCCATGGTCTTCTTTAGTAGGTCATTGACTGTTCTCAGGAGGCAGCCAGGGTGCTCTGTTGCCTCCGTGCAAACCAGAGTGATCAACGTATGCTTTTCTGAGCAAAGCTGAGAAAGGGTGGAAGTCTAGCCCACAATTTACATGCAATCTATTACACTTTTGGTGAGTGACAGTAGAAGTCCTTTAAAACTCAAAAGACCATTCCTGTAACTGGATTATTAGCGTAGGCTCAGTATTTTGGAGTGGGCTGTGACAGACTGAGGTACAGAGAAAGGTGAATCACTGGCAGGGAGAGCTGAGTCACATTACCTGTAAAACAGCCCAGTTACAGGCTGACACATTTGCGAAGGAAAATCACAGGGTGTTTTTTTAAATTATTTTTAAAAGCATGAGTGTGTTGGGCCTTCTGCTACTATTTTTAACCTTGAGGAGAAATGGCTGCCCAGCTTCTACAAGAAGCAAAGGATGTTTCTTACAGAAGCTGTGGCTGCCTGTGGCTACATGTACTCTCACAGTGTGTTCTGTTTGCTAGAAAGGAAACAAGGATAGAGTAGGACAGGATTGTAAGGATAGAGTAGGACAGGATTGTAACAAATGTGTCTGGTGGTTGGACAATATGTAGTGTTAGCTGTTAAAAAAAACAGTTTTCCTCTATTTTCCTCTCCTGTGCATATTTTCTCTGTAAATGCACAAGTAAAGAAGTTCTAACTGAAATAATTACAGAAATTAAAAAATGGAAAATTACTTAGGATTATTGTTAAACTACAAAACTTGAGCCAACTACTCACATGATTTTGAAGAACTGTGATCATCTCACAAGGAATGCATCACTGGACCAACAGCTTAAATATTCAGACATCACTTTGCTATCAGGAGTTTCACAAGAAGTTTCTGATCTGCAGTATAAAATGCTCTAAAATATTGATAAATAATTTAAAGCACACAAAAGCAAACTGCAAGCTGTACAGTGACAAATTATAAAGGAAAAGATAGTTTATTTGGTTTTTGTTTTGTTTTGTTTTGTTTTTTGCAACAACCATTGTTTCCTAAGATTGCAGGAATATCAAACAGATCACAAGTTCATAACAATGCATCTTCCCACCTTCATGCCTCTGGAACATTGGGTTTAGTGACAGGGAGCACTGTCAGAATAAGTATCTGCTGTCCACACAAAAAAATGGACACACTAAACACATATATATAGGAATTCCTGCTTTATTACACTTTGGTTGATGACTTATTTGCTCTTTTACTTGCAAGTATCAGACAAGGGAATATTTGTCACTTCAGCCAAGAGTGGCAGAAATTTAATTCTCTCGTTTCGTTGTCCTATTCTCCTCCCAGTGTTGTAAGAGTAGAAACCTTGTCTATGCAAACGAGGTAAAGGATGGGAGGCAAGCTGAAGCCAGGCTGCCAGGCAGTGCCATCTAGGGGTAAGCCACCAGGACAGTGTCTTCTGCATTACTGAAGCTAAAGAGACCAGACCTATATATAGTTGCTATAGGATAAAATACATCAGGGCTTGTATCCTCTAAAGCTGGTCTCGTTTTCCAGCTCTGTAAGATGGCCCGAAATGATGCAAAATATCACTTAGGTCCATATAGCCTCATGTCTGTGACAACATCTCCATGAAGTCCTATAAAAATCTCTGTAGTACTTTAGTGGGATTATTAATAACGATGCTCTTGCATGTTCTAAGTTCTTTGCTTCTTTTTAATTCTTCCTCTGTAATAAAACTGTGCTTTGATTAATGCACCTGATAGATCAAAAAAAACCTGAGGAGATTTTTGTAAAAATTTGTATTACTGGCCATACAGGTAACAAACCAACAAAATAAGAGATCTAGTAGTGCGTTCAGAAACTAGGTGATGGCAAAAACCCTACGCAGTCACCAGAGGTTCTCTGTCTGTCTCTTTATGTACCTGATTGCCTCAAAAATGGGTTCAGTATTTGGGGTAAGATCCTGCTACGTTGTAAGGTGAAATGATGGGCTTTCGATGCTGCTTTATCACGGCAACAAGCAAAAGCCCAACACCCAGATGAGATTAATGGGGAGGCTGCAGCCCTTTTGGATGCTCCATTGCTTCTCCTGGAAAGGATGTTCTTCAGCAAGACTCAAATCCAAGCCGCTCTGCTCAGACATGATGTGAAGGAAGAGGGTAGAATATTAATTCTTCACAGTTTGAAACCTCTCTGGACAGCTGGGTGTGTGTTGTGGTGTGTCCTGGGGGAAGAAATGTTATTGTAGTAATCAAGAATCGGTGCATCTACCTACTCTGTTTCTTAATTTGCAACATAAATAACCTGAAAGCTGCAAAGATGCTGACATGTTTAATGCAAAAAAATAACTTTTCTTAAGGTCTACTCGAGCACAGCTGCACAAGCCATAGCCAAAACAATGGTACTTTCACTTGAGAAAGTGTGTCAAGATGCAGAAAAGATCAATGCCCAAGGGAGTCTTTGACCTTGACACAACAGAGAGGCTAGAGAAGGGAAACATTGTAATCTCCTCCTTGTAATGATGAATTGAGGTAAGAGATAAGTGAGTAGCTCAAAATTATGTAGGAAAGCCTGTGGCAGAGTCAGGAAACAAATTGAAATAAGCAGGACAAAATACAGCCTCAGCACTTTGAAGAATTCAGACCAGAACCCAGGACCATTTTTTTAGGGAAGGTAAATGAAGCACTGGAACAGCTGGCTGAGGTGGGTCTTGGATTCACTATCACACTGAATGCACCACACTTGGATGGAAAGTCTGTCATAGATGCTGTGACTCCACAGGAAGCTACCGGCCAGGTGCAAATGTCACTTGGTGCTTTGCAGAGGCATGTAAGTGTCAACCGTCTGTTGCTCTGCACTTTGAGGTCTCCAGTCTGTGCTGTGCAGGAGTAAATGACAGTTTATCATGATTGCTGTATCTGACCTTAGCCTTTAGGAATCACGAGACACTCCACTGTCACAGCATCTTCACTTGCCTCTTCCCAGAATATTAAACGTGCTAAAAATCAGTCCATTACTAAGCATCTTAATGATGAATCCTGGCCGGTTCTTGCAGCAGACAAAAGTGATCGCAGCTACCCCTCCCTTTACTTCTTGGGACTGATGCTGCGCTGTTCCGGCACCGCTCCAGCCCTCACGTCAATGTGAGGCTTGCCTGTGGTGCTACATCAGAAGAACAGACTGAAAGCTTTTGCAAATCCCTGCTTTGTACTGCTATGAACAACTATAGAAGATGCAGGGGAACTTTGAATGGAATAAGTGATCTTCTGAAAAAAAAACCACAAAGGAGCTCTATTAGGGCCAGCCTGTGCAGGGCACTCGCCAGGTGCACATTGTGGTGCTCAATCTGCTGCTCCTGCTACAGGTAGCACATGCTGCCACAGCACAGCTGCTTCCACCGCTGCTCACCACCTTACTTTTGCTCCAAATCCTTGCTGGCCAGGATAAAGTCCTGTCTTGGTGTTTGTGTGTAGAAATCTGTGGCCTGTGGTACACAGAAGCTCGATGAGATTATCACAGCTGTCCCTGGCCTTATTAAAGTCCATTATTCTAAGCCACTATGTCCTCTGCCTTCCCTCAGCCAGAACTCCTGCATCACTTAACAGAAGAGCAAAGCCTACCATGCGTAAGTAATAATTTTAACTCCAGCTTATGTATTTTGGTGACTTTTCACAACATAAAACTGCACTGAGTGATTGATTATAGATGTTAACTGTAATTCTATTATGCTTTTCAAATCACAGTAAATGCTGAGCAGCATAATATTATCGAGTATACAATTATAGGTGGTGTGCTTTTTCTACCTAGCTTCTGACATAGGTAATGAAAGGTGTAGGGAAAAATCAATGAAAAACATAAAGAGGCCTGTTTGAATTCAGAGGCAGCCAATTTGTGAAGGCAGTGAATCTTGGCTTCTGAAAGAAATCAACTTTGGAATTTTTTTTTTTTTTTTTGGTGTCAGACTAAGGAAACTTCCCCCAGAGCAATCAAAACAAGGAGCTAGAATTTGCATCCTCCCATCTAGAGCAGGGGTTCCCTGGCAGGTCCGTAAGGGCTGGTGACCCATGTGAAAAACACGTGCAGCAGGGAAATGACACAAGAGCTGTGACCCAGCACAAACCCCTCCTCTCTGAAAATTTGGTGTGCTGAATTGCAGAAGCCTAAACTTTTAACCTTGAATTAACACCAACCTCACTTCCAGGTGATTGTCTACACTTCTGAAACACATTGGAAGAGCCTTTCCCTCCTCTGCTAGAGTAACACAAATTCAACAAGGAATGATAACAAAAAAAAAAAAAAAAAGAGAACCAAAAAAAAATACCAATCCACAAAAGAAGGAAAACTTCTGTTTAGGTTAAAGAGGATGGCGGCATCTCTCCTGGCTACATCCCAAGTCACTTTATGGGCTTACTGAAGGAACCTGACTCCTGTAGTGGGGAAAAGGTTAAAATGAGGAAAAGGCAAAATGGTTACCTAAGACATTTACAAGTGTGCTGCTACAAGGCACCTGTCTCCAGGGATACAGGGAAATGTAGTCAGAGAAATGAGGCAGCACCCACACTGCTCCAGTTCATCATTTGAAAGGAGAAAGGACTTTAACAGTAATGATGGTTGCAATGTACAGAGCAGGTTGTGACTCCAGTCTGTTAGTACCCACTTTTCTGGAAGTAATGAGGAGGAAGGACAATAGGTGTTTCACCTGGTTGTGTATTATTATCAACAGGTGTTGATTAATAGGTGTTTGTGAGTTTGAACAAAGCTTAGATCAGCACGTCTCAAGAACTTATTTCAGAGATCCTTGTGATTGAATTTAAATAAGGAGATACTTTGTTAGCTTAGTATTGAAATTTTAACATTGTAACATACAGAAAAGATAATATTATTAGCACTTAGATGTGTCGGAAGAATGTGCATTTCAGGTTGGAAAATCTGTTGTACAATAATTGAAAAATGTGATCAAATCATACTCAAAGGGCTTGAGCACTCATTTGGTAAGAGATTTGTTTTTAATACAAATTTAAGAACTCTGAAGCTTTGACATAGTTTAGCAAGTCTTAAAGCTCAGCTTTCCCACCATAGTTTTAGCCTTCTGAATTTAGGTCTGTCTCTTTCAGGGAATGAAAGAGAGACAATCACAGCTGGATAATGAAAGAGTTAAAGGACTTAGCACAGTAGCAAAAATAGGATTAGAGTGAACATTAACAACTTCAGCCAAAAAGTCTTAACAGCCATATGGGCACAGTGGAAAGGTGGTACTGCATTTCTAGGTATGACTAATCTGCAGGACTCAGGAAGATGTCCCTGCCCCATCTCCCCTCAGCTACATCCTGGCACCATGTAGAGGAAACCCTGGCTATGCATTGAACTCTCCAAATCATCATCCTCAGTCCCCATGGACTGGAAATTCAGCAAAACTAAGTCAGGAGAGATGTGCAGCCCAGCAGGCAGGATGAGCAGGAGATACGCCACGTGGCCTGTACTGCCCTTCATATCTGCACCCATCTGTCTGGTGGAGGTGGGCAAGGCAGTGTCCTCCTGCCAGGACAGCCAACTCTTTCATTTTTATGTGTTCCTCTAAGGTAGATCTTCATTTCTGGCCTGACCACTCAGCATTTCGAGTAACTTGAAGCTAAATAATGCCATCCCAGCATATCAGGGTTACGGGACAGTTTCCCTGCCCCTGTGATTGAGACAGCTTTGTCAGGGTTACAGGATCTGAAGATCTCAGGTCCACATCTTCTGCTGCAGTTCTTGTTCCCCAAAAGACCTAGATATTCCTGTGTAGGCACTTCACGAAGCCATCTGCACACTGAATGCACACATACCTCTGGCAGAAACACTCTTTGTGTTACAAAGGCATGCTCGGGACTTGCACAAATACGCGGCCTGCTTCTGCATAAAAGAAAGTCCTGTCACTACATGGGAAAACTAGAATTTATTTCAAGAAAGACAGATGACCCTGACATTCAGCATCTGTCAGTGACACAATTTGAAAAATCCACCAAACAGTAGGGTGGCACCATGACCACTAGCTCTGATCTTCAGCTTCAGGACTGCATACTCACTGGGAGTGTCTCAGTCCAGAATGAAAGAATTTCCAGAGCTCCTTCAATAAATAGAGATGCCAGCTAATATATGTATTCATATTCATTGTCACTTCTTGCTTTGACATGTCATTTATTGAAGGAATTTGATTACAGTGGGATTGCAGAGCACTTTTGCCTATTTCAAACCTTGCACTCTAATGTTACAATACTGTATATATAATTAATAGTTTAGAAAGGAGAGTGGAAGTTTCTTTCATTCCTGTCTTAGAACATGAAGATCTAGAAGACACTTCATTACACCATAGGAAGGGCACATTTAAAAGATATATTATAGAGAGAGACATGTATTAAATGTATTTTTTTATATATATCTATATAATATATATTTTGTAGCCTTTTTTCACAATCTGGATGAGGGGATCGAGTGCACCCTCAGTAAGTTGGCAGACAACACCAAGCTGGGGGGAGTGTTGCTCTGCTGTTGGGCAGGAGGCTCTGCAGAGGGATCTGGGCAGGCTGGACCGATGGGCCGAGCCCAGTTGTAGGAGGTTCAACCAGGCTCAGTGCCGGGCCCTGCCCTTGGGTCACAGCAGCCCCAGGCAGCGCTGCAGGCTGGGGCAGAGCGGCTGGGAAGCTGCCTGGGGGATATGGACCTGGCTGAACATGAGCCAGCAGTGTGCCCAGGTGGCCAAGACAGCCAACAGCATCATGGCCTGTATTAGAAATAGCATGGCCAGCAGGACTAAGAAGTAGTTGTCCCCCTGTACTCAGCACTGGTGAGGCTCCAACTCAAATACTGTGCACAGGTTTGGACCCCTCACCTCATTTTTCAGAGGTAATCATATTCTTTATAAAATTTATAGAATTGTGTTATTATAGCATCTAGAACATATACTACACAACATCTATGTACATGTACTACTAAATTACAAATCCTACCACAACTTACATAAGATACGACGTAATGACTCAGATTTCCTCATACATATGTACTTTCATGTTTTGAACGCTGAAAAGTGAAGTCTGTAGTGGCTGCTGTTGGACGTAGGAAGCTAGTCTGCTTGGATTGTGTGCCTTGCTCAGGGTTATTCTACCTTGCATGTTCTGCTGATGTGCAAAAGTACTGCATAAAACACAAAATTCAACAAAAAGGACATGCCTTGGATATTTCAAAAATAGATGTAAAAAGAAATGCTCGAAGTATTCTCAAAAAATTGGAAAGGAGTATCTTTGGTAATAAAGTTCTGTGAACTGTTTTCTGATGGTATCAACATGGTTCTTGTGAACAGTGAGGTAGAGCAAGGGTCACTTGTATCCTGCGATGCTTTAGTATTTTGGAAGCAATGGAATGCTGCCTTAGCAAAGTTCTGCTTTGAGCTGTGTGACAGTTTCTATCTAGAGAGCAAGAGCCGAACACGATTATATTTAGTCATCAAAAGTGTATTGTATTTATATGTTGTACACAGGACACAGGTTAGAAATCTTCAAAGCAAATATGAGTACATTATGTTAGATGATGTCTAGCAGCCATAGTAAGAGCAAATCTGTGCCCTGTAGATCTTACATTTGAGTAATAGATGTAAAAGCAAGAATACTTAGTTGCAGTGAACAGTCTGATGCTATGCTTAATACATGCTGGAGATCCGTACCCCATAACACTGGGATAACAGCATCAAACCCATAATATGTGAATGACCTATGGTGTAAATTTCAGAAATATGTTCAACCCTGAATTAAGCCTTCCAGTGATGGAGAACATGCCAGCTGCTAGTTGTCATCATAAATAGAAAAATCATAGACTTTGTTTCTAGGCTTCATTCATTTATACTTTACTTTTGATCACTAAATCTCACTGTGTCTTACTCTCCTGAACAGAAGACCTGTTTACTATCAAAGGTCTATTCCCCATATAGACATCTGCAGACAGAAAGCAAGTAACTTAATTTCTCTTGGATAAACATTTTAAGTCTCTCTTTTGGGCATAAGTGCCACATGGGAAATAATTTTGCAACTCTTTTAAAAATACTTTTAATTTTCACTACAATCTCTACAATGCAGGGTTACCACAAGTGGACACCACATCAGTATGGGTCCTGTCACTGGCACTGCACAAATGTGAAGCAATCTCCATAGTTTCCCGAGGGTTTGTCCTGCTGGTATAGTCAAGTGTTTCTGAGCCAGAACCTCACATGGGGAGTTCAAGCAGTGTCCACCAGCACCATAATCAGGCAGATCTAATATTGGACAGGCAGAAATGAAAACAGAAATGGGGAATTCAAATTATTGCTCATAAAGGTTGGATTATATCTTCTGAGTCCAATTTTTCTGGTGTACCCACCAGCTAACACTTCTCAGATGAACACCTGCACCACCTGCCTACTACGTGGTTTGGCATGACAGACTGCTCTTTTCACTTCCACTCCATGTAGAAAAATATTGCTTTCTTTTCCCCTAAAAGACAGATCCTAAATTTATTCAAATAAAGTGGGCTTTAAACAGGCTATAAGGCACTCTACAAGACGACGTAGCTTTCCTATTGCTCCATCCTATAACCTGAACTTTCACATCCCAGGTTTGGAGGTACTTTTTTGACTCCTAGATTGCATGTGATAGGAAGAGAGGAGAAAATACGTTTTGGATTGTGGTTTTTTTGTTTGTTTGGGGTTTTTTATGTTGTCATAGTATGAACAAATAAAATGTAAACACTTCTTTCTCATCTCTGTTCCCTGAGCAGAGTTGTGGGGACAACCGTTCATGTTTTCCTGTGATTTAGAGAAGACAAAAATAGCCATATCTCAAGCTTTCTTCCTTTTTCTTTCTTAATCATATTCAACTCTGCTCTGCAGATCTTAGAGATGGACAATGAATACTGACACTGACTTTGAAACATACAAATTAACATTTGTCTGACATCCTGTTAACTTGCAATGATAATCAACTGGGGTCTTTTGATCTAGTGAGGGTTGAAGGGAGATTAGCACAGGATGGACAACTCTTTTAATTGATTAAAATGATAAGCAGAGAAAGAGTGAGCTGCTTCCCATATCCTACAGCTCAGTGGCCAGAGGAATGTACACAGCATATTTTCTAAATCCCCCAGTGACTAAGCAGCTTTGACCATGCACATCGCTTCTCACTTTGGAAGTGCCAGAGGGCACAGCTCTAGAATTTGCAGATCAAGAAGCGTGATGATGTTTGCAGCAGTTTTGTGTTCTCCGATAGGGAAGGCACCAGACAAAGCATATGTAACAGATTAAAAGATGAGACAGCTGCTGTAGGTTTTGCATGTCAGAAAATCAGCTTTCATTTTTCAGGTATCAGAGAAAAAAAAAGATCATTTGTTTGCATCTCTGTGTTTAAAATACACATGCACTAGGGCAACCTTTTAAAATTATGTGCCAGGGAAAGTACATTTTTCAGTAGCATCAGTGGGAATTACCTTTTAGATTTACAATTATCCCTTTCAAAACTGTATGGTAATTTTTAGATACACAAAGGAAAAAGAATTCTACCCTGGTTTTAAAACACTTATATTTGCTTCCTGCTGAGCAGAAACATACTAAAATCAAGAACAAAAGCAAACCTAGTACAGTGCAGACATTCCTGAGAAAATGGCTAGTTTGTACCTTTAAGAGAAAGCTAAAAGAGGGAAAATTTAATCAGGAAGCACCCCGGTGGTCAGTTAGTGAAAGGAAAAAGTTAAATCTGATGTTGTGTGCACAATGATGACAGTAGCCATCAACGTTATTGCTCACACAGTAAAAAGAAACATGTTTTAGGACTGTTACTGTCCTGTGTATCTCACTGACTGTCGCCATATAGTGTGTACCTTCAGGAGTTGTTAGCAATATGCAAGCGCACACAAGAGAGTCTGCAACACAAAAATTACACAATGGGTAATTTTTACACAAAGGGTACACACAGTGAAGCATATTGGAATAGTGAGAGTATTTGACACAGTAACAGGCAAAAATCTTTGCTGTTGTCAAGGATTTTGTTTTCTTTGAAATAATCAACTCAAAGAAATTAAAGGAGAGACATGAAGGAGGAAAATTAATTTGATCTGATATATTTGTGGGTACTGTAGGAGAGGAATCTAATAAGATCACACCCTGCCATTCTTGAAAGTCACCTGTTGACGTGTGACATGATCAGGAAATGGAAGCTGTAGAAGAATGTTTCTTCAAAGCATCAGGCAAGGATGGTGACCACTGGGAGTGGCTGTGAGCAGGCTGACATTGCCTCTGCCAGTGTAGCTAGAGAAAAATATATTGAATTAATCAGTCACAGACACAAAAAGGCTGGGGAAGAGTTACAGCCATGCAGATGAGATGTGAAAGAGACAGATCTCTAGAGAAAGAACCTTGGATACAGTCCGAACAGGATAGTTAAGTTAGGGCCAAGGCAACTTCTCACCAGCAGATGCGAGAAACAAGTAGTGAGCAGTGGTGTCTGTAGAGATCCCACAAAAAAAGATGAAGAAAGGAAATTCAAAGGTGTCTCTCTGCTTTGTTTGCTTTGACAAGACATCTAGATATCTGGAGGGACGTGCCGGAGACATAGGTGGAGTTTTTAACTGACGTACATGAAAACACTGGATCTATAAACTGTATGAATAAAGAGAGAAGCTAGATTTGTGCAAGATCATAAAAACATGAAGAGAGAAAAGAGGAAAGACCAAAGCATGGAGCCTTGTAGGGATATTTCTCTCTAAAGCCACAACAAAGGAACCCCAACTGGACAGCAAATTTCTAAAGATGCTTGCAGGCATGTTCCCCTAGGAACTTTATTCCAGACTGTGCATGCCTTTAAGCAGCAATATTTGCATGATTTGTGCAGCACACCTAAATCCCGTGCACAGCAGTGTTTTCATGAGTCTGAGTCAGTTCTCATTCCATTTCTCGCATGTTTTACCTGCTTTCAGTGTAATAAGTTCTCCCATCACCTGGGCTGGTATTCTTATTATTTTCTGCCTCTGCTGATCTTCTTGGCCATCACTTCTCCATATTATGCATAATCGGGATCATAGTCAGTCTGTGTGGGCTGCCATGTCAGTGAACGGTGTGCTATCTACTGATAACATGAATGTACAAACGTCTTTACATTGTGTAAATGAATACAGGCTTGCTTTCACCAGTCTGCACTGAACACTAACCCATTCCTATTGCAACTCACGTTTCAGACTACATATGTATGGTGCAGAATGGGCTTTAGTTTATCTCATCTGTTTTTGAAGTAATGTTGAAATACAGGCTTTTCCTCACAAACCCTTTCTTCTCAAAAGAAAGAGTCACGTTGTTGATAATGGTCTTAACAAAACTGTATGCTTCCTCCACTAATTAGATCAGTTGTTTGTCACAGCATTATTCATCCTTTAGACTAGTAATTATTTTATGCGACTGTTTTTTAATGCATTTTTAATGCATTTTCAGGGAGACAGTACATATTTAATATATATCCATGGGATGCTGTATCAAATGGGTAACTAAAATGTACCTACTTCATCTCCTATCTTTGCATAACCTACTAATTTTGCAACAGTCTTAAATCACCACCCGTTCAATATCTGATTATGCTATTTGTTGTTTATAAGTCCATCATACTTACACATTCAGATTTTTTTCTCTTAATATTTATTCCACTGGTGACATCTAGACTTCATTTTATCAATACCTGGTTTAACTTCATCATTTATCAAACTGCTGGATTTAAATATCAGCCTCCATCAATAATTTTATTATTTACCAGTAAGCCTCGATGATGTTTAAAATGTCTCCATGTATTATTTGTAATAGACTTTCTGACTTCTCCCAAGGTAAGTTTCATTGATACACTTCACAGTCATGTTTCTTAACATTGGACATTGGCCCAACTCTCTAATGATCTTCATTAGATCCTGTACTCTCATTTGTGGTACCTTAGTGTCTGAGTCATCTTAAAGTTTGCAAGTAAAATTCCAAGAAGCTCTTGGCGCTTCTTAGACTGTGTGATGCTGAGACTGGGTAAGCACCATGGGTGTGCTTTGCTCAATTATTTGTTTCCAGTCCTAAGCTGACAACGTGATTATTAATTACATTTTGCAGGATTTCAGTCCTCATCCCACAAATTGACTGGGATGCTCATTGCTGACCTTTGCAGTCTTTTACCCCCCGTGGCATGTCTGTTAAAAGATCCTATCTGCTCACTGTAATTCAGTGTGTCTTGTTACTGCAGCTGCTTAATTAGGAGTCATGTCTTCAAAATAAACTACATAGGCAGAATTAATTTCTCAGAATTTAATTTATTGAAGGGATTTGGGATGGGGATTTTGCTTGAATCATTTATGATTTCATCTCCTTGACAGACGTTCATAAATATCTACACCTGAACTGTGGTCAGTGTGCATGCTTTGGATTGAAATCCCTCCAACAAAGAAAATTCAAACTGACCGTCTTTTGGATAAAACCAGTGCTCTAGTTGTTTGGATACTGGCAAAAGTTATATTGGACCTGCTCCAGTAAACTTCTGAAATGAACATATTGTCAATTTTTAGTTATGCTCACATAATTTTTACTGGATTAAACTTTAATCATTTCTCTGACTAACCTTTGGCTCTGCCTGGTTCTTAGGAAGAAGAAAATCTCATAGATCTTCAGACCAAGGAGCTTCTAAAACATATGGGAGGTAATTTAGGCACTAGGGACTGTGATGAGTCTGGGATGACTTCAGAGGTGCCTAGAGACTTTCAAGACTCTTGTGAGTCAGGCTCTGCTGTCAGTGAGGTGGCTTTCTTGTTCCCTAGCCTGGCAAAGTTGCTTAAATCCTGCCAAATGTAGGCAAAGTGTAGATGTAGGTGTAGTGTAGCTCCTTGCCTGAAGGAGCTAATATGTAAAATTTTTATATCCTGACTCACTCTGTGGAACTGACACAATTAAGGAATTTATAGTGACACTTCACTAAATGGAGGATGCTGGTGACCTGGAAAGGTTAAGATTCTTGCATTGTTAGTCAACACTTCACTCAAAAAATGTTCGCATTCTTTAGTTTGTAAACAAAATGTGCAAATGTGACTGAGCAGTATGGCAGGGCAAAGAACGCTTTCACTGGTCTCTAGAACAGTATTTATAAGATCTAACGTTGCTTTTATTTAAAATACTCTGATGAAAAGACTAATCATTATAGTAGTGATACATTATATGTTACGACCACAAATCCAGATAATTTATTAAATAAGGAAAACAGCATAAATTTAGAGGTCAGCAGTCATTTCCAAGACTAATTTATAATTGGAAAAGTGTATTAGGCCTGGCTGAGGTAGAGTTAACTTTCCCCATAGCAGCCCTCCTGGAGCTGTCCTTTGCACTGGTAGTTGGTAACTGCCTGTTGGTAACACACCGACCGGTGTTTTGGCCTCGGCTGACAGTGCTCGCACAGCACCAAGGCTGCCTCTCCAGCCTTCCTCCCTCACCAGTAGACCACGGGTGGGCAAGGTCTTGTGAGGGGATGTAGCCAGGACAGCTGACCCAAAGTGACCGAACAGATACTCCATACCATAGGATGTCTGGTCAGCAATAAAGGCTAAGAGAAAAGTGGTGGGCATTTGTCCTGGCGTTGATGACTTTGATGTACTGGGGGAGCTATCTAGTGGAGAAGATAAGGGAATACATCTCTCTCTCCCTGCTCAGGACTGATGTGGATGGTTTTGTTACACAGGCTCCTTGTTCACCCTTTTGTGAGCTGTTCAGTACTATTATTTAATACTGTTGGCATATTATGGGTTTTATGGAATTTGGTCTCATCCTGGTGTAAGAGGAGACAACTTTTGAATGAGGCAATACTGAAATGTACCCTGAGGTGGCTGGTCCCAGGGTGGCAGGGTGTGTGGAAGGATTTGGGCAGATTCCTAGGACAGTTATCACCTCCCATAGCCTGGGACCTGAAGAGACAAGCAACCCTGGCACACTGATGCGCCACCTGACAGAAGGGTGCCTTACCTACCCCAACGAAAACCAACAGCTTCTGGCACTGTCCTGGGGCCTGGCCTGCATCTATCGAGCCACAGTTCAGCACTCTCAGAGGACTGTGGTTGAGACAAGGACCCAAAATGCAGCTGAGGATACCATGGTTGAGACTGGGACACAAACAACAACAACTAGAGTAATTGCCCCAGTAGTGAAAAAGAAAGGTGGACAAGAAGAACAACAGGGTCCTATTGATGAGAAAGGGAGGAGGAAGAAGAGGAAAGGTTTGTTGAAGAGATGGGTGCTTTGACAAAGAAATTGGAGGAAGGAGTGAGAGCATTTAGACAGAAAGTGGAAACTACCCGGTCCCCAGCCTCATCAGAACTTCGAGATATGTGGAAAATGAAAGCCACCAGCCGCGTGAGTGGGTTGCTGCCTGGAGACTCTGATGCTGGAATAACAGGGCTGACAGCAGCTGGAAGGCAAGGAAGCCTAACAGCTGGGATCCCTTGCTAGAAACCAGGGAATTCAGAGAGGAATTGGAAAAGAGTCAGCAATCTGCAGCCTTTGGAGGGCAGCTCCTCTCAAGTGTGAGGGCAAGATACCTATTCAAGGAAGATCTTGTGAACTCCCTGGGAAAGTGGACTACCACAGATGAAGGCATCCAGTACCTGAGAGAACTAGTGGTACTCAAAGTCATCTACAATGATCTAGATGATGATGAAGTCTCCAAAGGTCCAGATGATGTCCTGTGCACATGGACCATGTGGAGGAAGGTGAATCAAAGTGCCCCTGCATCATGTTCTAACAGCTTGGCAGCAATGTATTACCAGGATATGGATACACCAACTGTGGAGAAAGTGTTTTCTTGGCTTCAAAACTTTAAAGAAAATTTCTGTACTTCCTTAACCCTATGGGCCAGTACCTTGGCTGTCAGAGGCACCCCAAGAAATCAGTCCTCCCCTGATCCAGTCAGAGGGAAAGGGACCCCCAGCCACAAATCACATGGTGCACTGTGGTTCTTCCTGCAGGACCAGGGGAGGACATGAAGAAGCAGGATGGTCACACACACACCCCCCCACACCTTTAAGCTGGAAACCCCTGTACGTGAACTGAGAGAGAATACAGCTGTTAAGAAGGGGTCACCCAAGAAGGCTACCAGTGTAGTTGCTGTAGAGACACAAGAAGGCAATCAATGCTCTCCCAGACATCGAAGAACAGAAATCACCTCACTTAATCCTGGTGAGAGGACTTCTGGTCTGGCACTGCAAGGGTCAGATAGCGAATACTCTGACCCCTTGTGTCCTTGGCATAGACTGCCTCAGGAGAGGGTACTTCAAGGACCCAAAGGGTTGCCAATGGGTTTTTGGTGTAGACATTGCGAATACAGAGAAGATCAAACAGCTGTCTGCCCTGCCTGGCCTCTCAGAAGATCCCTTAGTTCTGGGGCTGCTGCAAGTTGAACAGCAGGTGCCAGTTGCTACCAGGGTGGTGCACGGGTGGCAATATCACACAAACTGAGACTCCCTGGCTCCCATCCATGAGCTGATCCATCAACTGGAGAGCCAAGGAGTGATCAACGAGACTCACTCATCTTTTAATAGTCCCGTATGGCCAGTGCAGAAGTCTGGCGTCTTCAAGAGAGAAGATGGAGGGTGGAAGTTAACAGTAGACTATTGTGGCCTGAATGAAGTGATGCCAGGACTGAGTGCTGCTGTACCAGACATGTTAGAACTCCAATATGAACTGGAGTTGAAGGCAGCCAAGTGGTATACTACAACTAACATTGCCAATGTGTTGTTCTCAATCCCTTTGGCAGCAGAGTGCAGGCCACAGTTTGCTTTCACGTGCAGTGATGTCCAATACACCTGGAACCGACCATACCAGGGGTGGAAGCACAGCCCTACCATGCATCATGAACTAATCCAAACTGCACTGGAAAAGGGTGATGCCCCTGAGCATCTACAGTACATCGATGATATGTCCATGGGGGACATTCATTATTTATGACTTTTGTCTTTCAAAGCAACTGTTACGCATACTGAAGCCCTGCTTCCCGGGAAGTGCCTGAACATTGGCTGCTGATGGGAAGTAGAAAAGAACATGTTTTGTTTTCCTTTACTTCTGCAACCTGTGCTATTACCTCATTAAACTGCCTTTATCTTGACCCACAAGGGGTTTTTTTTCCACCTTATTTTGTCCCTGCTGCTACGCCCCCCCCCCTCCCCCCCCCCCCCCCCCCCCCCCAATCCTGCTGAGGAAAGGAGTGATAGAGCAGCTTGGTAGGTACCTGGCATCCAGCCAAGGTCAACCCACCACATCATCGCATAAACTCATGTGCACAGGAGACGTTTTGAGCATTGTATGGGATAAGGAAGACTTGGTGGGCATCCATTCCTGCTGTAGGGAAGCATGGTCAGTTTTCCTAGCAATCACACAAGATTGCTCCCAGTCATCCCCAGTTCAAGAGAGACAGGGAACTACTGGAGAGGGTCCAGTGGAAGACCAAGAGGAGATACTGTCACTCCCTTCATATCAGCACAAAATCTCAGGACTCCCTTGTAGCTTCAGCCATGTGGCAGCAGGGTGGCTAAGGGGCAATCACCTTAGTAGCCTTTGCTCTGCCTTCCTGTTTATGTATCTCACACTTAGCAAGACAAAGAATGGATCTTAATTTTGTGCTAGGGTCATATTTTTGGAGCACAGTGTCTGTTACTCTAATGGCCATTACTTACCCCACACCATATTCTTGATGAAGACCTCTGAATCGTTCCCATCTGTAAAGTGAGATTCCCATGCTTTGTAGTTATCAATGCAGGTTCTGAATGTGAGGCGCCCTTCTGCTTTTATCTGTACTAATAAGTTCACCACCCCCTTTTAAATGTTGTCACCCAATGACATTTTGTTTGCCACGTAATTCTCAACCAGTAAGTCAGGACATCGACATGTCATAGATTATTCAGATGTTGCAAAGCCGACAGACTGCTTTCTGGAAATTAGGACTTCCAAGCTTTTATTTTTTAATGTAATTTTTTTCCCCTTTACATCCAAATTAGACCTCATTTCCCTCATATTTTATACATGCTTTTAAAATGCGATTTTTCGTTGATACTGTCCCACATCACTAATTCTCACTTCCCCAGTATCTTTATTTCAATGTTTACTGAATGAAAAGAATAGAAATGTGTCTCCTGTTCCTCCACATCAGACTTGCTGACATTTTTGCTAAAGGACTTTTTCTCTATGTTATGTACGTGGTTATATCAGGAGGCATGTGCACATGCTGGCATCTGACATTTTTGGACAGTCTCACTGACTATATATAGCAATCGAAAATGGAAACATTTTACCTGGCAGAGCCCTACAGTGTGTCTCCAAATAGCCCAGTCAGCCAAGTGCTCCCAGCTCAGTGGGTGCCCCTGTGGGTTCAGGAGTATCAGTTGGACATTGGTCCCTCCTTAGGAGAGAAAGAGGGAGGGAATGGTGCCAAGCAGGGGTGACAATAACTTTGATGTTAATCTTACCAAGCTGGAAGGAGGATGGTGATTATTAACTATTTACTAACAAACTCTGCTTGCAGCTGGACATCAAACAGACTGGTCCACCTACAGAAAATAATGATTTCTCTATTCAGGCATTGACCTTGTCTACCCTGACCGCAGCAAGGCTTTTGACACTGTCTCCCATAACATCCTCATAGGTAGCTCAGGAACTGTGCACTAAATGAGCGGGCAGTGAGGTGGATTGAGAACTGGCTGAATGGCAGAGCTCAGAGGGTTGTGATCAGTGGTGCAGAGCCCAGCTGGAGGCCTGTAGCCAGCGGTGTTCCCCAGGGTCAGTGCTGGGTCCAGTCCTGTTCAACTCACCCATCAATGCCCTGGATGAAGAAGGGCCAGAGTGCACCCTCAGCACGGTTGCTGGTGGTACAGAACTGGGAGGAGTGGCTGACACACCAGCAGGCTGCGCTGCCATTCAGCGGGACCTGGGCAGGCTGGAGGGTTGGGCGGAGAGGGACCTAATGAAGTCCAACAGAGGCAAGTGTAGGGTCCTGCATCTGGGGAGGAACAACCCCATGCACCAGCACAGGCTGGGGCTGACCTGCTGGAAGGCAGCTCTGTGGAGAAGGACCTGGGAGTGCAGGTGGACAGCAAGGTGCCCATGAGCCAGCAGTGTGCCCTGGTGGCCAAGAAGGCCAGTGGGATCCTGGGGCGCATTAAGAGGAGCGTGGCCATCAGGTGAAGGGAGGTGATCCTGCCCCTCTGCTCTGCCCTGGTGAGGCCCCATCTGGAGTGCTGTGTCCAGTGCTGGGCTCCCCAGTTCCAGAGAGACAGGGAACTGCTGGGGAGGGCCCAGCACAGGGCTATAAAGACAATTAAGGGACTGGAGCATGGCCCTGTGAGGAAAGGCTGAGAGAGCTGGGCCTGTTTAGCCTGGAGAAGAGAAGGCTGAGAGGGGACCTTATCAATGCACACAGATATCTTAAGGTCAGGTGTCAAGTGGATGGGGCCAGGCTGTTTTCAGTGGTGCCCAGCAACAGGACGAAGGAAATGGGTACAAACTGAATCATAAGAAGTTTCTTCTGAATATGCGGGAAAACTTGTTTACTTTGAAGGTGGAAGAGCACTGGAACAGGCTTCCCAGAGAAGCTGTGGAGTCTCTTTCTCTGGAGACATTCAAACCCTGCCTGGATGCAATTCTGTGCAACCTACTCTAGGAGAACCTGCTTTAGCAGTGGGTTGGACTAGCTGATGTCCAGAGGTCCCTTCCAACCCTGACCATTCTGTGATTCTGTGATTTCTTGTGACAAGGTGAAGAGGAAATTGCCCAGGTCATTTCTCTCATGTCAGTCAGGCAAGTTCATTGGCTTTTGGGATGCTTACAGACAACCTGCACAGGTGTGAAATGCAGCATGGGGATACATCAAAAGTCCATTTGAAAACAGTAATTACACGATGGAGGTTGGCATCACAGTCCTAAGACAAATATGCTCAGACCTTTTATAACCAAAATGCCTGCCTCCCTGGTGATGCCCGGAAAACTGGAGTTACGGGTGATCATTCATCCCAGAAAAGCATGGCTTTTCCTTCATTTTCCGAAAGAAATCAAATGGTAATATTTTCCATTCCATGCCATTTTTGCTGTTTGTGTTCAGACAAATATTTACTTCCAACAGTTTATGCCCTCTCTCCCAGTTTGGGTTTATAGTGTATCTGAATTGGCTTCACATATGGTATTGCAGAGGGTTTTGATAGACACAGATGGTACATCTGCAAACATCTGAAATCTGCTTCACTATCCAAACCTTTAATACTTGTCAGTGTTCCAAAAAGTTAGTAAATGCCTGATATAGCTATTCACTCATAATAAACACTAAAGGGTAGTGAGTTGCTGGGAATTAAAAAATCAAAGCCTGATTCTATGGCTCCAGCAATAATATCAGGAGGAGAATCACCTCACAGCAGGTAAATTGAAGGCGAAGTTTTAGTTGGCCTTTCTGTGCTTCACATTAATTTCCTTCACTTGATTTCAGTCAGACCTCTGTAACTAAATGACATTATTTAGTCTCTAGCATATTACATTTTGCTGTCCTTACAAGAATGCTCGAGAAGAATTTGTATATGCATTGCCTAAAAATACCAAAGTCCATTCAAAAGGAAAAGAAAAAGCAGGATAATTAGGCAGACAAAACTGACTCATTTATTAGTGCACTTACACAGAAATTTAAAATGACTTGTCCCATTACAATAATCCATATAATTTTTATATTCTGTGTTAGATGAGCACCAGCACCCAGCAGGACTCGTCCTGGATGGATGCTTCACAGACCTGTTGGTGGACTGAGGGGGGGAGGGGGGAAAGGCAAAGGCACAGCCAGCTCCTGCTGTAACACAGTGTCAGGCCAAGCAGGTAGTTCAGCTGATGGCCCAGATCCCATCTGCATGGCGATACTATCTGGCATTTTCTTCAAAGGCAATTCTGCATCTGCCTGTAAGTAAAGGTAAAGACAGGGAGAAAGATTACCCTCTGAACTCTTGCAGACATTTTGAAATACAGAGTGCCATTAGCCCCATAAGCTCATCAGAAGTCCTGGCCCCAAGGTCTAAATTTGTTGGGATGACTCCATAATAAAGCGTAGATGGCAAGGGAAAGAAAAAAACCCCAAAGACATTATCCTCATTTTTCAAATGACAAATGAAAGACCTGCAAATATGTGTGACTTGCCCAAAGTGAGACAGAAAAATCTGTGCCAGAGCCATGCTGTCCTTCAGGTGAAAAGTGCCAAACCCATACTGGATCCTCACCCTCACACTGATTTATCCATCATCTAAAGGCACCGAGAATCCAGGAAGCTGTATGGTAGGAAGCTCCTAAGAACAAAAACTTGGAAGGATGGAACTAGATGGAGAGTAAATGGAAAGTTGTTCCCACAGGTAGGCTTATCTGAAAAAGTCCAGTTGGAAAAGGAGACCAAGACAGAAAGTAAGGCTGAGCCTACGAAAAGTGGAACAAAGAATGGTTAGAAGAGTAGACCCCGGGAAGGGAGGCAAGGGAGCAGGATATAAGGATTTCATACATCGATTATGCCTAGAGGAATGGGTAGGGAAATACTGCAATTTTGGCAGCTGCAACTTTGTTGAAAAGGAAAGGTAGAAAGCAGAAGGTAAAAGAAAGATGAGTATTTTCCAGGGATGAATGAAAAGGGAGCAATGGTGCCCTGACAGTGTGTGTGTACATTCTGCAGTGAAAAAGGGAGTGGGATTTGTTAAGGGGTTGGGTGCGAGAGAAGAGAATAATCAAGAGCAGGGTGGGCAGCCAGGAGAGGTCTGTTCCTGAGTCAGTCACTGTAGCCTGTGCTGTCCTTGGGGGGAGCCTGCCCAATGTGTACTGCAACAACCATCACATCCCTTCTGCTTGTGGACACCTGCTTCCTCCGAGCCTGCCGGGCTGGGAGCCGCAGGGGAGAGCCCTTGACAGAGAACAGGAGAGGCGACCGGCAAGCTGTGGGCAGGTAGGAATGGCAGAACAAACAAGCTAGCAGCTCATGTCTCTCACAGGCATGGTCTTCCTTCCCAGCCATTGATAACAAGCAATTTTAATCCCCAGACTTGAAAGCATTTTTACAATTTGCTTAAGAGTGAGTGTGTTCGCTGAGGACTCACACACCCATGTGTAGACCTCTCTTCACAGGCTTTAAATGGCTGTGCAAGTATCGTGACTTTGAGCGTGAGCTACTGTGCAATTATAGTGTATTTTTGCAAGCATGGGAATAAGAATAGAGACCAGGTTTCTGTCTCACTGTACAGACTTTCAGATTTACACAGTGCAGCTTGAAACCATAACTGTCCTAATGAGGAAAATGTGCAGTCAACTGAACATTAACTGGTTTGGACACTATTACTGTAAAAATAAATAATCAACCAACTTTATCTCTGAATAGAAAACTCTGCAGCGGGAAGACCGACTGAATAACTGACATGATTGCTGAGGGAAGAAATGGAAATAACAGTTTACAGTTCACAGGATCTCAATGGACAATCAACATAGTAAATTAGGACGTGGCTGAAATTATAGACATAGCAATTAAAATTAGACATGAATAATAGAACACAGTTCCTCTAGAATAGAATAGAAAGTGCCACTAGACAGAAACAGAATAATACCGTGCAAATGTACAGAAATTTTACTTTTTAGGAGAAGTTCAAATTGGCAAAAGATGTGTTCAGCATCTCCACTGACACTTTTCACAAGCTTATAATAGGCAGCTGTAAATTATTGTTGGAGAGGAATCTAATTTAATTGCATGTCCTCCTTATGAAAAGTACTCTCTGAAGCACATCTGAAGTCAGTGCTAAGGTGTCTCTAAACTACCATTCAGATGGACTCTATTCATTGCAGCTGGCCACAGTTTGACTTCACTTTCCTCTTTAGTCTATTGCTCTTTTTTAAATTGCAGGAACTGTGTTATGAACAGAATAGCCACAAGCCCTGCTGTTCCAGCACAGCAGCTCTTCACAGCCAATGCTGGAGCTGGGTTTTATGTAACAGGAGAAAATTACAAAACCAGAGAAAGAGGGGGTGGGGGGGGCAGGATTTATTTGTTCTTTCAGTTTCCTTGCAAAACTCCTGTTGGAAGTAACTGCTGACAGTGTGATGCAGAATGCAAGGCATTAGTTTGTTCTAGCAGAATAATTCCCACATTTTTTAAATCTTAAAGTATAATGTGATTTTGCTGAATGAATACATGACTGCAAAGGTGGCCAAGAAGCCTGTATGTAATTAGATTTCTACTAAATATATATGTTCAGATTCGGCAGGCTCTATAAACATGACTGATTTCAAGTAATGTGAATGGTATGACTGAAGTCCTTTTTTGCCAGATCTGATCATAAGTTTCCTCTGTAATATCAATGCTGAATATTCAGGCTTTCCAATTTTCCTGTGTATACTTTGAAAATTTTCCTTTTTTTTTTTTTTTTTTTTTTTTTTTTTTTTTTTTTGTACAAGTTCCAGTGACATGATGAAGGATACTTGTGGCACCTCTAATGTTTTTTAGCTGATGGGAATCTCAGCTGAAAATTTTGTCTTAGATGTGCATATGGCACATTTAGGAGAACAAGATCATACAAAACACCAGTGTAAGTTATTTGTTATCAAGACAATACCAACAAGCTAAGAGCATTCCGTTGTTATACGCTGGAAAACAGGAAAAAGGGATGTTATTTTGCAGATGACCTTTTAGCATTCTCCAGCGTGCCCCTTTCCAGTTGCCACACTGCCATTCCTGTGACCCTGGGACAGACATCAAATCCTGTCTGAGGCTGCCTGTATAGGCACAGTGCATAAGAATGCTGTGGCATGTGCTAATCCTGTTTATCAACCCCAAGACACACAACTCCCCCTTATTTAACGATAAAAACTGCTTCATAATACAAAAAGAGGGTTAAACACACATATATACTTATTTTGTGTACATACCCATCACTACCTCTCCCAAACCTAATCCTCCTCACAAATGACATCAGAAGGCAGCCAGGGCATTGGGACTCTCCAAATTTCATTTGTTCCAAGGGTAGGTAACACTCCCAAAGACTTAACTGAGGGCTATCAAACCCAGGTGGGGATGGGCTCCACTAAACCCCAGGGGAGTGCTGGAGGATATGATATCAAAATCGAGTTTTGATATAAAAGCATGATTATACGTGTCATATGTCTTTTTCTTTCTCTTGTATTACATGTATTCTGGCAAATCTTTGGATTCTCCAGCAGTTTCATAATGATCTGTTATAAACAATCTTGTTTTGTTTTGTTGGGTTTTTAAATTTATTTTTTATTGAGCTGTTTATAATGATTCACAATTAATTATAACAGCTCTAAATTTTCAATTTAAAGTAGTTTAAATTATTGCCCAGGCTTTTCCCATAGGCAGAGGCATGTTAGTCGCACAGTACTGCTGAATCAGATTTAATAGGCATTTTGAAACAAGTATAGCTGCAATTATGCCCAGAGAATCCCTGCCAACTTTTTAATGGTTTATTTTTATTGTAAAGGCATCTTTTAAACACCTTTGTTTCTCCTGGGATAGTAATTATTGTTTGAGAGTGTTTCATGCCGAATTTTTACTTAGTATGTTACCTAGTAATTATTTCTCATTACAGAAAAATCACAAATTATATTCAATAAAATATAGAACCAATGCAAAAGAACATGCTGGAATTAAAGGTATTTGTTTGTGTTTTCCATAATACATCCAGCAGTTATTATTTTTATGTTACTCCTGATATTTTAAAGTGCTATGCAAACATTAAGTGAATCATAAAACCTAAGAACTCATTATTGCTTTATCCTTACTTTATAGATGGGGAAAAGAGGACACAGAAGTACCCTGCCCATTGCAACAGGGAAGCAAAATTAGAACACCTATTCCCATCTCTCAGCTGACTCCTGAAAGTGCTTTGTGAATAATAACCCATCTTGTGAGAAAATTGTCTGAATTTACTCCTGTAATAAGACTTGGAATTTTTCTTCCTTCATGATGCACAGAAAAAAGAGGTGTTTACTTTTTATTCATCCTGTTGATAAATATTTTACATCTGTATTTTGAACCAAATGAATGCTAAGCAGTGCCAGTCACCACGTGATAGATATACCTGCATTTTTTGTAAGACCACATTATGCACATTAGATTGGCTCTGAAAGCTTCAATTAGTACATCTTAAGTCCAACCTCCAACATGAGCAACTGGCTGGAGTATATATTTGCTTATGAAGACGCCGCTGAAAACAAAGCAATAGACACAGTAAGAAACAAATTAGATATGTAATTTTTTCCTACCTGATTAACAAGATACAAGGAGAATTAAGCACAAAACCCCCATATAAAACATTGCTGGATAAAACAGGAATATATCCATGACCACATCTCAATCATAGGATGTTATCTTACAGTAAAAATACTTCATAGACATTCTGAATGAGGCACAAGGCAAGTATCTTCAAATTCTGCTCTTTATTTTCATTTGGTTATCTCTGTCATAGGTAAACCATGAACCACTAACACTTGATTCTGAATTTCACTTATTTTGTTAAATTCACCTCTAGCAGTATGCTGGACTGAGGCTTCAGTCATACCATTGGTGGTAGTACCTCTCTTATTTGGTATGGGTTGAGTGTGACACCAGTGATTATAACTATCACTATTTGCATTTTAGATATTTATGTATTCACCTACATCTCACTTTTGCAGACTGTGCTAACTGTGGCTCCCCCAGTCTCAGAAGGGGTCTTGCAGGAATAAGTAGGTACAAAGAAGGGCAACAAAAATGTTCCCCCAAGAAGTCCATTCCACAGCCTAATCTGTGGCACCAGTGGTTATTACTGACACTATTCACATCTTAAATATTTGCGTACTTATATCACACTTAAAGAAACATGGAGTCAGGTTAGGTTCTCGTATCTCCTTATCTTTGTATTTAATTTGATGTAGCTAAGATTTCCAGACCCTACATTCAGCAAGGAGCTGTCTGGAGCATACCAGAGGTCACCGAAGCAACAAAGACAGTAAATGTCAATTAAAAAAACTAGAGGGAGGAATGATTTTCCATGCAGGCCTAGAAGGATGGCACTAGCAGTGCTGATTTTTAGTAACGCTTTTCTGTAAAATAGCTATTGAAGTAATTATAGAATAATATCTACTATTAGACTTGTTAACAGTATTAAAGATGACTATTTTTTCTCTCACTGGTGTGCATTCCCATTGGATTGCTCCAGAAGTGCAAAATATATTTGTTTAGTCAGTAGGAGTCCTGCTAATTGTTCAATGGTACTTGCTGTGCTGGAGAGATTTGATATTTATGTTGTTGCTCTGAATGCAATGTACTTCTGATTCATTTTAACGTTCGGATAGCTGTGACAAGAAATAAAATGGCACAATATTGTTTTCCTATTCTGCTTTCAGAGTGACATAATTACTGCAAATATTGCCTGAGATACCCGCTGAGGCAACCAGGGGACTTAATTTTGGATGAAGCAATAGGTATCTGAAGACTGAAAGCAAAATGGTGCACTGCAAAGTGATGGAGGAAGTATTGGAACAGAGGTGACTGCTAAGCACCAGGTTATCTACCTACTCACTCCCAGCCAGAGGTTACATATTTTGAGAGAACTGTCAATTATTATGTCAGGTATACTATACATTGCCTTAATTCTTGTAACTCTCCTTTACAAATAGCAGCAGAGATATTTGTGTTCTAATTGATTGCTGCTTCAATCCTTCACAGAAAATGCACTTATTATCTTGAACAATGTGCAGTTACTCCTGCAGAGACATCATTTGTAGGTTGATTGCCTTCTTAATGTTATGAAGCAGTCTTTCGATTGAAGAGAGAAATGAGAAATTTTATGCTGCTTCTTGATTTTACACCTCTCAGTGTGACTGTCTGTCTTAGTGTCACTCTTCATTCAGAAAAAACACTAATTTCCCCAAACACATGCTTCGCCTCTGAGGCTGACCCCAGGAGCACAATTCTCCAGAGGCAGACCTTGCTCTTCCCTTTAGCCGCATTGGCCCACATGATGTCAGGTCCATTCTGTACAGCCCTCCTCCCTCGTACAAATGGTCCAGTCTCATTTGCCTTTCAAAAGCAAAAGCTCGGTGCCTGGACCAGCTTGTACAAGCATAGCTCACCTCCTGGCATCGTGGGAGGGACTGCTCGGTTCACAAAATCATTTGGTCCAAGGCAGTGGTGGGATCCCCACCCGGAGGCAGGAGGAGGTGAGCTGTACTCACGCTGTGTAAATCAGCTTGGGACCCATGCTGGACCCATGCTAAGCACAGTTTAGACCTCGTGTGAGGTTTGCACTGGGATTAGCGGTGCCCTCGCAAATGTGGAATTTTCTGGCACTTTCAGAGGAAACGCACTACGATAGGTACAAAGGCTTGGAGATGAAATATTGTAAAAGCAGCTTTACATCTCACTGTACACTCGAGGACATGTCACTTAGAGGTCCCCTAGCAATGCTCAGAGCTTCCTGGGCTGAAAAAGGATCAGAGCTCAGGAGGCAATTGTGTGAATTTCACAGAAATAAATGGGGGAAACTGGATCAGATTCTAAACCTTACCATCGGGAGTTGTTATCCAGAGGAAAAATCTTCAGGGGTCTTTTGATTACTTCTAATTTTCATGATCCTTGGCAGCTCTGAAACACAAACTAAAGATTTTAGATTCATAGCATGGGATGGATCTATCCATTTTCCCTAGAATCCAGCCACCAAGCAGACAAAAGCAGAAGCCTAGAGAAGAGAAAAAGGTAAAAAATGTAATGATGTTTTCCTAGAATACTTTTTCAGCTCCAGACTCCTTGAGTCACAGATAGTGTCTTTGTAATTAATAGGCCTGACATGGTTTTCTTTCTTCTTTTGATGTTTTTTTTCAGTTATCTTTTGAACTCATATAGATGCTTTGCACCTGGAAAAATATGTAGTTTACCTGTAGCGTGTGAAGAATCAATTCATTTTCTCTGAGCCTGCCATTTGTTTACTTCTTCTGTTATCCTGTAGTTCTTGCTTTGGCAGAGACCATGAGCAGCCATTCCTGATGCACCTCTCTGTGCATATTCTTAAAATGTGCCACCTCTCCCTACTCCCCCACTCCAGTTTCTCTCTTTGCTAAGCTAGTGTTTACCTAGTTGCTCTTCCTATGGAAACTGATCCATATTTTTAAAAATAGCTCCACGTTTTTGAACATCCCTGTCACCCTGCTCTCAATCTTTCCCAGTCATACACTGTATTTTTTGAGATTGGTGGGTGAGAACTGCACACAACAGTTCAAGATGTGACTGAACCATGGATTTATACAGCTGGGTAATAAGATTCTCTGCTTGTTTCAAAGGCTGCTCTGTCTTAAAACTGATTATCTAGTGCAGCCTTGCCAGCTCCTGTATGCATATTGTTTGGAGACCTGTAATTATGTAAGAGTCTCAGCTTGCATTTAAGAGTTGCATAAACAAGTTTCTATTTTTTGCAACTAGAGAAAAAGCCTGCAGGAAGTAAAACCTGTAACTTTGAAATCAGAACCTAAAAGAAAAACAAAGACGCATTATTTGTGTGTGTGTGTGGCTAAACTTCATTCATTTAAACCTGAGTTCATAATTTGAGGATATATGTAACATTTGTATGCATTTTATTAGTATTGCAGTAATTTGTGCCTTTTGGTACACAGACTGGATGAACTACACTGAATAAAGCTCATTTCTCAGTGCACAAGATATACTGCCATCCGTACATGAGATCCCCATCTCCTCACCCTAGCTTCATACCTGGCATGTCCTTATGTTTCAGCCCCTGCACTCTCCCCACAGGCCATCTCTTACTGTAACCAACCTGCCATTAAGAGATGTTCATACACATGTGAACTCCCAAACCTGCCCAGGAGCAGTATGGGAGAGGAATGGTTGTCCTGGGATGGCTCAGATGGGCTCTAGGACCTGCAGTCTTTGGGGTTTGGTGTCACACCAGTAATTGAAAATGAAAGCAGGGACAATAATCCCTCCCCGTGACTCATTTTACTTCTGACAGTGACATGTGAGGCACCAGAGTCCTTCCTGAGAGCAAAAAACCGGTCCTGAGGATTTTTAAAATAAATCTCTGCCTCCTGCCTGTATTCTGAGGATCACATCTATTTGTTTTAGCTCATCCAATTAAGGTCAGATAAAGATGCGAAATAATACCAGACAAAAGATATTTTATCACGTGTTGTAAACCTATAGTAGGAAATAGAATGGGTGTAGGAAAAACAGGTAAGAAAGGGCTAGATGTAGCTATAGGGAAGGAGGTGGTATTAAAGCAGAGTCTCTGTCAATAAATGCCAGCCAATTTAGTCTAAAGTGCTCTTGCTCAGCTGCATAAGGTCTCGGCATGATAGATGTGAAATGAGAGTGCTAACGTAGCAGGTACTTGTTCTACAGTCTTGTTCTTTGCAAAACTGTAATTAGCTGCATGTCTTTTTCAAGCAGTGCTATTACTATTTTTATTTTTATTGACCCTTGGATCCTATCTAAACAGCCATAATGCTTTTTTGGACTGCTGATATTACTTACTAGATGCTTAGAAAAAGCTAAATTAAAAGTAGATGTGCAATTCTGGAACTTATTGAATAAATAATCTAGCATGTACAAATAAAATGCCAAGACAACAGCTCCTTTGATTAGCCTTATCCAAATGCAGTTTCCATTAGCTGTCCTTTGAAACGAAGTAGAAGAAAATATGAGGAAAATTATGTGTGCCTGCGTGTGCACATGTATGTTCTTGTTCACATCTAGGAGGCTGAAAACTCTGAAAACAAATTTTAATGCAGTGTTATCATTCCCATCGGAATAATCCTACCATATTTCTGGGAAGTTATAGAACTTCAGTATCTCCTACATTCATATATCTTTGTGTGATGCTACATTTTGAAATAATCACCTTGAAGTTAATGGACATTTGTAAAAAAGTAAGGTCCCTGTAACCTGCAAGGGCAGAGATTCAGGATTTCCAAAGCAGCATTTTTATTTATTCATTTAAGTTAATGCTAAGTTAAGGAGGCTGAACTCCTAGAAATGTACAGGTCCTATTTCTACTAGTTTAGCAATGAAAGTTGCCTCAAAGCATGAGGGCTATTTTCTGTGCAAAATTTTCCAGTTTACACTTCAGTCTTCTGCTGGCCTCACTGACTCTGCAAGACTTTCTCCTTTAGATGTTTATGTTTTAAAAGCTTTGTTACTTTTTATATTCATCTAGCAAATTGTTTCTGGAAATTTTTTCTGGCTTATCACATTGTAGTTGCATACATTGGTTGTATACAGAATTTGTTATCTTTCATAATTATTTGTGCTTTTTGCAGGGTGTTTTTTAACACCCAGTATTTTTATTTTGTCATCTGTGTTGTTCTTCTGCATGTGTTTGGTCTTTATGAAATCCTAATTTTAAGAGTGTATATATGCTCTGAATCACCATTATCGTCTCATTAAACATTCTTCATGGTTCCTTTAACTGTTTTTCTTCACTATGCTTGGTATTTTTCTTTCAAGACATGTTCTCATTTTTATTCTGATCCTCTTTTTAACACATGCTCATGTCAGATGTTTTTTGTTTCCTGCAGAGATGGTCAACTATGATAAAGTGGGTCCAGTGTTCAGTGGCTACATCTTGAACCAGATCCTGTGTGCTGCTTGGGAGTACACCAAAAAGTGCTTCTCCTCTTGTAGATTTTCTGATTAGCTTCTTCATGGCTCCATCAGTGATGATGTCTAAAACCAATGGTTTTTCTGGCTCATCTTAATATCTGCCTTCTGCTCCCACAGTCTCTCTTATTTCCCTTACCATTTGATTCTATGCTCATCGTCACCATTTTGGTTGGATAGTAGTGTAGATACCATGCTCTTCCTACTAGGCAAAATACTTTAAGGCAAAGATTCAGATTTCCATAGAATTCACCTTACTTGACTTGAATTTTTCTTCAACATCACACTCGTCATCAGTTCAGCCTGCCCTGGCAGCCTTATGTGGTTTACATCACTGAATTATACTGTTAGGTATTCCCTTGATTATCTTCCTTTCAATGAGCTTTTGACCTGCCTGTTCTAGCAATAATGTCATTTAAAGCCAAGTATTCCACTGCAACTTGTCCTTTGGAGCAACTTTCGTGAAATTTCTTTTTGAGAGCAAAAACCAAAACAGCACACATTGGGAAAAATAATAGAAATTATAATTGGTTTAAGCCAGATTTCTTCTCATGAGATTTATTCAGTGGCCAGTAAAAAATTCTGTTGCTGCTGTTGAAGTGGAATTTAATTTCTAGCATGTTTGCTGCCTGGAAGTTAGACAACGTATAGATAACTCCTAATGACAAGTGCATTGAAACGCTGGCAGAGGCTAGCTATCGAGGGTGCAGAGTGTCCTTCACTGAAGATTTTTCAGACAAATAATACCTTGCACAAAGGGTCTGGTCCTGCCTCAGTTCAGTAAGCTAAACCATGTCATCTCTTCCAACTTTACTTTCCTAATTAAAGTCAACTTATTCGAGCTTCCTAAGTTTCAAACCTGCATAGTCCAGGTAACGTTTCTGCATGCCACAAACACAGTCTGACACACTGTCTAGATTCCTCCTACTGTAAAATGAAGTCCCTAGGCCACGGTGAGTCAACTGACTAGCTATTAAAAATAAAAACATTTGAAATAAACACTCTTTGTAGTAGAAATTTGGTCTCCCACATTTCCAGCTATGGAGAAATTACTTTCAAAATACCTCATGTAAATAATATTGCAAATGTTACCATTTTATATCCCACATCTGTTGTATACTAATTAAATTGAAGAGAGGAACTGTGAGAGACACACGAACTACTGAATTTAAAACAGTAATTCAAGAAATTAATCCATTTTAATAGAAGAAGTTCATGAATTAAAGATGGATAATTAAGGCAAAGAAAATGGGGAACCTTAAAGAGTCCTTTATTTGTGTTTAACTGATGCCCCCACTGAAGTCTTGTGATGACACCTGGAAATAACACATGAATTGCTATGAATTTTATCCCCAGATTTAGTATGTAAATGTGAGTATTTTTAAGTGAGGTTCATACTGACTAGGAAAATCAAGACTGAGCGTAAGCAACTCTGTGAGTGACCACACCTTCAGAGAAGGTGCACTCAGGTAAACAGCACAGTCTCGGGGAGCAACAGTCCAACACCCTCTTTTCCTTTGCCTTAGGGACTGGACAGTCTACAAATTGGACACAACCACCTGGCAGTGGGATGACAAAGCATGCAGGGTGCTCCGCCATTCGCACTGCCTCTATTCCCATCCCTTCTGGCTGCAGCTCACCTTGCACTGAGATGCAGTCAGTCTCCATGGGAACCGGCATCTTCCCCTCTGCCGGAGCCCTGAGAGACGAGATCACTGGCTTTGCTGCTGTGGAGGTACCACTGCAAGGGATGGGAATGAGAAGTGCTCTCTTCCAGTAGTCACTGTTTTCTCCAGCCCAATAGCTGGGGTAAAGGAAGCTCTTAAAATGGGAATGCTAAACATACCGGGATCTGTTAATTTTTCAGCTTGAGCAAGAGCAGCCCGGTACCTCACCTAGCGTTAGGAAGTGGAGTTCAGTGCTTGACTCAGCAGTGGTCTTCCTTCTCCACTTCAATCTACTATGAGAGATTGTGCGGCTGGAAAAATAACTTTTTCTGAGCAAACCCCTTTCACATGCCATCCAGTTTAGCCACGCAGAAGATGATAACCACAAAAACTTCTTTGGTTCTTTGGTTCTTGCCCAGAAAAAAGCTAGACATGAAGACAGATCAGGGAGGGGAGTGGTCTGGAGTTCTTCCCATTAACTTCAAATTACAAGAAAACATTTAGTGTGAAAGCTTCAATCAGAGGAAGTCAGCTAGACAAGTTGATCTTGTCACAGTCTGCTTCCTCGAGTTGAATGCTTATATTTTTTCATACAGCTACCGTTCATGTCGTATCACTTATTCACAGATCTACTTGTGAAAATACACGCCTTTACAGTCAGCATCCAGCACTCCTGGAGGCTAACCTCCAGGCAAGGTATATAACCCTGCAGCGTGGCTCATATTGCTGGACAGGTCCCCAGTAGAAGAGCTTGAAGAGTACAGCCACAAAATTTTGCACAAGGTAAAGGTACAATCTTCTGGTACAAAATATTACTTTTATAGCATAACAGTCTTGAGATCACACCCCAAAAAGCTCCTTTATCAACAAAAAAATTCCTCATTAAGACCATACTTACTGTGTATTCATTCTCTTTCCAATGACACTGACTTTCAATAGCTGTAATGATCATAAGTAGCCTTCCTTTTAGCACAGTTTCACCTGATACCAAAATAAAATTTAAAAAAATCCTCTTTTTTTTCTGTTCAGGTTGGAAATCTCTTTTCACTTGCCATGACAGATATTTACTTAATTAATCTAAGCTTACTGTCAAGCTCTGTTTAATTAATACTGTAGCTGATATTTCTGACTTTAACCACCTCAGAATAAAGCGGAAAAGGTCACAAAATTCAAGGTATGTAGTCTACCATTGTGCCTTTTCTTCATAATAGCCTTTATGATATAATAGGCAAGAGATTTATCTTGCCAGTATCTGTAAACACACATTGCAATAACATCTATACTATGATAAAGTATTTGTGCTGCTGGAAGTTCTACATGGAGTGAAAGAAAGCAAAAAATGGAAACAACTAACCAGTATTTCTATCTCTGGCATAAAACATTCACTTTGCCAGCAAAATAAGCATGCATTTCATAGAGATAGAAAATCTGAACAATGTAATTCCTTTTTTTTTACATTCTGGCTTGGAAATACATTCCTAGCAACGTGATTCTTTATTAATAACATTAACACAGAGTTACTCATTAGTTACAATGTGTTAAATATTTGAGTACTGTGGTGAGGGCAAGTTATTTCTACACAAGAATAAAATGAAGATCACAAAGGACTTCATTTACTGGTAACACTTTCCCTGAACTTTTAATTAGAACAACAGTACAATTACAAACACGGTTCAGTCCTGAGAGATGTACAGTAGCCAGAGCAGCATGTGGCTAGCTTAAGTAGTGTTGGGTTTTTGGTTTGTTTTTTTTTTTGGACCATCCTGCTAAGTACTCAGCCCTGGTTGCAGACTGGTCCTTGGCAGGAGTGCTTGGAAGCACTTGCTGGCTCCAGGCATGCAAGGATGCACACATAAAACCCGTATCACTCCTCTTCAACAGACAGGGCAGGCCCACAGCCTGTTAGACAGGTATCCATCTGACATCACCAATGGTCACCAAAGCTCAGTATCTGTGAATTCAGACAACTGCAAGGCAAATGACCAAGGCGCAGGAGTAGAGATTGTAGTAGGACTGAGTTTAGAAGAGACTCCAGGAACTGCCAATTTTGCATGGCCAAATGCCAGCTGATACTGCATCTCCATTTCAAGTTTGACAGTAAAGGTTCTAATCCCTTTAATTACTAACCACACTGTGCATGAAATACTTTACAAGATAACTATGCTCTAGGAACTGAACTGCATGTACTGCAAAAGTTAACTTTTTTTTTCCTTGGATAAAAAGGAATGTGTAAAATTAAAGAGGGTCCCAGAACTTGCTGAGGCTCTTTCCTGAAAGCAATAGCTTTTGTCTGAAGATTGAAGCCCTGATCCTGTAGATAGTGAAATAAAATCTGCAGGCTGATGGTTCTTCTGGGCAGTCCTTGCAGAATGGCAGCACAGACTTGTTTTGCCTCTGTTAAGGCAACCTGCTGTGACCCATATTCAGTCCATGTCTCAGAGGACCACCCCAGATGCACCATTTCCTCCACTAAGAGTTACCGCCTCTGACTCAGTCGATGGTACAGGAAGCTTCATCCCCCTGCAAGCAAATTACTTTAATTACTTTGTGCTGCTAACACTGGCAGCATGAGGTACCTGAGAGCAGATTTATCCGAGCCATGCCTAGTCGGACTTTGTCTCCCAAGTGCAACACAAACTCCAATGGGGCAAAGGAAATGCCAGGACTGAAAACATAAAGGGTTCAGTCTACAAGGTGTCACTTCCCCATCTCCTTTCTCCTTCAAACATCTTAGTGGAGATAACTGCTACTTGCAGACATTCTCCCTTGTAAACCTGTTTTAGCATCCTGTTTCTTTCAGTGTTTGCAAAGATGCTTTCAGTGATAAAAAACCCACCCTGGTATATAACTTGCCTCAGACCTAAAACACATAGAAGAAACCTACACTGTTACAGAATGTCAGTAAATGGTTCCTAATCAGTCAAACACAAGAAAACAGGTAGACTTTGCCTAGCAGTGCTGACTACAGGTATTTGCCCTCCTTAGTCCATATTATTTTGCTGTTGTTTTCCCACTGAAAAAATTGCTGTATGAATCCACAGTGGCTCTTCCAGCTGGAAAAAATATATATCACTTTAAGTTTCTGGGAGGAACAATCATTTGCAATTTAGTCACACTGTGACATGCTAGGGCAAGTGATATGATCTGACACGTTGTTTACAGTATAATGATACAGTAGAAATAAACCAGGCATGGTATAGAGTTATCCTGATCTTGAGGAACCGATGCTCATCAGTACCTGCTAGCTACCAGATACAACAAGGCAGGGGGAAAAAACTGGCTGAAAGATGGCTGGTTGTGCAAAACTCACATCTGAAAACTTTTCCCTCCTTTTACAAATGACATGAATACAAAGGGAACTTCACTTACAGTTATAGACAGAGATTCTTCTTCACTGTAAATGATTTTGTTGAAGATCTTTGAAGTTGCTACCACCTTCAGCTAAGCTGTGCTTTCTCTGGCTGGCCTTTGATCCGAGCCATAGGAAACCACAGCCAGAATGAGAAAGAAGGAAAGCAGATAAAACAATCCAAATTTGGCAGAACATGGCACTGATGTTTCGGAAAGTACATTTTCCTCTAGAATGGCCATGGAAATTATCCTATAGACTGGACTGATGCTAAGGAAAGAGCAGCGTGACCTGTTTTATGGATGAGACGTTATCATGCAGCACCACTAAAACCCGACTTCTTGGCAGTTTTTTTCCCTGAATGTACTAGCGCTAATTTTTTAGCAAAGTTCAAGGTTAGGCAAGTAACATAATATCTAACTAAATGATTCTTCAGCTTCTGGTAGGTTAAGTTTTCTTTCTGATCCTATTTCACTTCTTATTCTCTTGTAGAGCTGTTGCGCATGTGTGGGGTGAGATCAAGCTCACATTAAATTTCAGTGTCTGCGTTTGCTCCTGCTTCAACAGCTGAAACCCTTGTCACCAGCTGATGGGAGGCCAGCAAGTGGTGCAGATGGTCACCCACTAAGTGTCTGTGGAAGCAGGAGCTGCATCACCTCCTGGGCTCTGCTCCTTAGCTCTCCATGGACTAGGGTGTGCCGTGAAGCACTGAGCATGCAGGCAAACACCCACCAGTAGACCACCATGGGTTTTTATCATAATGTGCTCAGCCAGCCTCACGCCTGTGTGCACTATAGTGAGTGAATCAGTGAAGCAATTCCCAGAGATGCTGTTTTCTGTCTACTTCTGACCTTGCTGTAGCCAACTGAAAAACTATGTGCCCAGCTAACTGTCCAGAATCTTCCACAGCCATGGGGAGAGAGGTGCTTGCAGGCAGGGAAGCAGTTTGGCATTATGACACTTCTACTTTGGTACGGTGAATCACCTCATGGAGGTACTCATCTCTTTCCACCACCTCTAGAAGTGATCACAAACAACTGGCACTCACTATATACCAAAATGAAAAGCTAGCATGATGAAACTCACCCTGTGCCAGACTCTGAAGCAATATAAAACAATAGCTCCAAGAACTTCACCATAGCTGGTGGCAGAAGCATTAGTTCAGTGCAAGAACTTTCAAGTTTCCAAAGCCAGTCCTGCTGTGTCCATGGGGTGTGGGAAGTAGATCACTCTATTCATTTCTTGCTGATGGCTGTGTCAGGGGCTTACGGTTACTGGCACCGCTCCAGGGAAGCAGCCTCACACAGAATGGCTGAGGCTGCGAGCAGCACCAGGGCCCATGGTGTTCCCCGGCTTGGTTTTGGTAGATAAAGCTCCAGGCTGCTGAGGACAACCTATGCACGGTGGGCATGGCAGCACCTGAATGAAAGGTACTACATACATATGAAAGAACTTCACTTATTAAAAGTGTGGTAGTGGTTATGGCTAAGATCTGATTAATTGCAGACTCCAACTCACTCTGAAGTCAGCTCGGTGGCCGTGCTTATGTCAAAATATGACCTGAATCTGTTTGTTCTCTGCTCCTCTCTGACCCAGGTGGTGTCCAGGTACCATAGCCAGCAAACAGTGGATGGCAGCATTCATCCTCCACATGATGCTTCTACCTGCAACTCAAAAGACTCACTTTGCTGTATTCACAAAAATGACAGAACGGTGTGCAAGGGCTACTAAGACAAGGGAAATATGGAAGTTTTCTTCTAGATGTTCTCTATATACAGTCATTTACATAATGTAAATTGATAGTAGTCTTTCATACAGAAAACACTGATCAGTATATGAAACATAACTTGATGCTTTTCAAAAGCTGCAAGCACATATAAATAAAAGGAGGAAGTGTACAGACAGATACGCTGCCTAGATATGCGATACTACAGTTTTGAGATCTGTGCTTGTGTTAGCTGTATTTACTGCCTGTAAGCAGTCTTTCCTAAGTATATTCATTGCATCTTACTCAAGCCAACATTGCTCAAGTCATCAAGCCTACAAATTAAATGTGAAGAATTAAAACTGGATAATCTCACTATCCTGCCATCTGTTCCTCAACTTGAAAGTGACAGAGCATCATCATGATGGTTTGGGGTTTTTTCTTCTCAAATATTTATTGCAGACAGCAAACCACTACAGAACCTCAGGCGCACAAGCTTTGGGACTTTAGTGGGACTTTGGGATTTTGGTGACCAAAATCAGGCTGTTTTACTGCAAAAGCTTTGGAATCTTTGTAAATTCAGTAAGAACAGAAATAAGTGTTTCTACTAAATGCACCCAAAGCTGTGGTGGAGATTTGGCACAGCGCTGCTGGAATTGACCACTGGATGGTGGTGGCATTGCTCCTGCAGAAACCCCAGGGGTTTGTGGTGCAGGCAACGCAGTCAGGCAGCACAGACATGGGTTTCTTTGCAGACAGAGTGCTAGCAAATCTGAAAAGGTGGTAACATAACATTAAGGTTCTTCATCAGTCTGCATGGAAGGAGATCAACAGTGTAGTTAGAGCTCTCACGCAGTTGCTTTGTTAGGTCGATGAAGTCTGAAAGACTCTCTTTGAACATTTTGATAGCTAATTTTCCTTAAGTTTTTTGTAAGAATTCAGTTTAAAATTGAAGATATCCAAATATTATCTCAGCTATCTCAGTAAAAAAAAAGATATTATATTATTCTTTAATACCATTTAGAACTAAATTCAAACTTTGGAACCTCAGTGCAAGCCATTAATGCTGATATTTGGTATCATCTCATATTCCCAGAATCTGGAGAAATGGTTGAGGGAAAGGCATACTGCATTTCTGTAGCAGTTATCTAAAGGAATAATTAAAATGCAGGTAAAGTTAAAATACAGATAAAAATTTTCCTATTTAGAAAAGATAAAGCAGGCCATCAGTGTCGTATGACACTATCCCTAGAGATCCATTGCCTGATGGGAAATTCCAGCTCTGAACTGAGGGCCAATAAAAGTCCAATTTTAGTGCAGAAGTCTTTTTTTTTTTTTTTTTTCAGACACAGAACAAATGAAGGCTAAAGGGGCATAAAGGCCATCTTTGTATTCTCCCTTTTGAGCTGTTGCAGCTGCAGATCTGATTACTGATGTAAAGGATCACCTTTGATAATTGCAGCAAAGGATCACCTTTGCTGAAGGGTGAATTTCATCCTAACATAGAGGCTCTGGCCCTTGTTCCGGTGATACAAAAAGGTACAAGACTACTGACAGGAAAGGTTAGTGACCCCTATTAAAACAAATAGACTATATTGGGTACTTGGAATTCCCAGTAACTTTTGTTACATTTTTTGTGGCTTCTGTTACGGCAGGATTCACTTTTTGATCTCTGCATAATCCTCTTCTGAGCTCTATAAATCCTTAGTATCATGATGACCACATAAGATTAACTACAGTGAAGTCATGATGGAGCAATCTCAATTACTGGGAAGCACTTGGGTAAGAAAGGTTGATAGGAACAGCTAAGGGAAGGCATATATGACACCCAGCAGTAGTGTCATATTGTTTCAGAGTATATGTCATGGAGAATCTCTGCCTGGGTTCCCTGTTGATGTCTGCCTTTGCCTACCCATTCCTACAAAGGCAGTAAATTCATGTGTGGCTAGTAATTACTAATTACATTTTGTGTGCAGATTCCTCCTCTCCCCTCCTCCAAAGAAACTTATCAATAATGTCTTCTTATACTATTTTCTAATGGCTACAAGAGATTTTCTGCCGTACTGCACATTTTCTTTACAGCCACTGTCTGTAATAATTTAAAGTAATTTTAAATCATGTCTGGTGGATACTGAAAAGATAGTGCAAAGATTTAGAACAGACGTAGCATCACGTTGGAGTTTTAAAGAAGTTCAGAGGAACCCTGCTCCATTAAATGATTTACAGGGAGAATAAAAGGTCAAGGAACTTGTTCTTATTGCATACCTGTAGTCTGAAGGTCTATTACACTCTGAAGTCTCAGGCACCTTAGAACAAAACCTAACCAAACTGTACAGCAGCTAATTGCACCTCAAGGCATTTTTTTTAAAGGTTACAGCTGTAGCTGGACAGGAACTGGGAGATCTGATGAGATACCCACCCCTTCCCCATGCACCACAGGGATCACAGGTGCTGGAGCTGAACTTTGCAAGCTGAACTGCAAACTCTTGAGCTTTTTATTTGTTACACAACAACAATAACAAGAAGAAATTTCCCGGGTGAAGAAAGGGTCCAAATAAACTTATTCACCAGTACATTTCAAATTCTGGGCTAAGGCACAACAGCACATTGTTGTATATTCTGATAGCATCTAAAACAAGACAGAGAAGCTTATTCGAGAGAGTACAAATTACTCAACTGTGTTCTGTCACGTTTTGTAACCTTATGTGAGGTATTCAACCTAGACACCACCTGTCACTTGGTGCAAGATCTTGAGTAATACCATAAAGTAGATTTGCTCCTGTGATGGAAAAGGTAAATTAAATTTACGCTGTCCATTTGTAGTTTGTGGTGTGCAGGGGGCTGTTTATATATGTGTCTGTGTGTCTGCCTGCCTGCATAGGGAATTTTGACTCCGTGGGAGTCTTACATTAAGATGACTGTACATATTTGCTCCAAACATCGTCATCTTGTGCAGTAGCAGATATGCTGAGAAATGTTGTAGTACTCTGGGCTGCAAATACGGAGCACAGGTGCAACCATATGGTCTTGTCAGATTTTCCTTAGAGGGAAACAGATCTGCAGAGGAGAGGCAGCAGGAGTGCAACAGGGGAAAGCACATGAGCTGCATTACTGGCCTCGCAAAGATATGTTTACCTGACACCCTGAAACCTTTGCTGTGTGAAGGTTTGAGGACACCATCACAACCACAAGGGATTGAATCATGTGTTTCCAGTACACCACACCCAAGGGAGTAACATACAGCCACCCCAGAGCTCCTAACTAGGTCCAAGGACTTTCTGAGCTCTTGACTGGTAAGCAGAGTGAAATAGTTACAGCATCCCATCTGTTTCCCTCACACCACTTGGTATTTAAGATCAATAAACACAAATGTCCAATTCCACCTTTCTTGCTGGTACCTTTCAGCTGTGTTCAGACTTGACGTTGCCAGATTGGCCCCAAAGGTTCCTGCTACATCCCTCTCAAATCGCTTGCCAAACAAGATGAATAGCTGTGTGGACAACCTGCAGAGCTATGGAAAGCTAATCAATGCCTGCCTCATTCTCCAAATGCTTTATGTGCTTTCACAGGTAGTGTGAACGTCAATATCAAAGAGGAGGCCATTGCCACATGTTGTCATGCCCTTCTGAGCAATTGTTTTGATCTGCAGATGGCTTTTCCTTCCCCTGCTCCATACAGCAAAGCAAGTCTTGTACTGTCAGGCTCTGCCCAGATGAAATGATGCATTATGTTTCTTGTAGGACCCTGTGGCTAAACCTAGAGAAAGCAGGCATTAAAAAGTAGCCAGATCTGGGGGAGGATGTTGATAAATGAAGAGACACCAGCCTCAGCAGGTTAAGTAAGACACCTGGATTTTAGTGGCAGGGAGTTAGAAGGAAATGACTGATGGTGAAATTCATCTTACCTAACTTTAGTCCTCCAAAAGGCACTTGGTCTAAACTAGCTCTTTGGGATGCAGCCTCAGTTAATGGAGAGACACGCCTCTTCACAAAGTGATCCATGCCTTCATCAGAACATGTCTCAGCCAGGAGAGATGAATTAACTGTTGAACATACCCATCCTTCTATATGAACAGCAGCAGGCATCTCTGACCGACTGTCAAGCTTCTAGAAAGTTAAATGGTTCTTCCAGGACCCCCAGAAACTCAGGAAAGAGCATGTGCACATTGATTTAGTGTAATGGTCTCTAAAGAGGTAGAGCTTAAGCTTAATTTCCAGGGATGGTTTAGGTAGCAAACCACATCGTGGCCTTGTAAAGCAAGGAACTAAGACTCCTATCTGCCTGTTGCCCCTGAAAATAGGATCCAAGCTCCTAAATTGCTTGATCCTTTGGGAAATCACAACTACTGCTGAAATACTTTGAAATTAGTGGCCCTTGCACTACACTGCAGCAGCCTCAAATGATATGTTAGATAATCTGATCACTTGAAAAGTTAACTGAAGGATAATGTTTTGTTTTAACTTGAACTCCAATAAGGAATGTATTTCCTGACCAGAAGAATTTCATAATTTTCAGATAAATCTCTCAGTGGGGAATATCAAGTTATTTGCTATAATTTCAATTTTTTATAGAATAAAATGTCTTTTAAAATGGTAACGCTGTATGTTGTGAAGCACTTTCTTCCTCTTTTGACCTGTGCAAGAAGATGGGGCTCTTACCACCTATGTTCCTCCACAACAGGAGCCCTGTGTTCTGAAGCATTAATTTTTTAGCTATTCAAATCTGTATATCAGCCTGTGAAGTCAGATCTAGAAAAACGAGCCCATTTCAGGAGCCTTCTGCTTCTAAAGGCATGGTGGGAATTAAGTTTTTAGACAGAGGCTGTAACTAAGTTTATATCTTTTATGAATAAGGTTAATGTATCCTATAGTTACGTAAACCTCAGCAAGAAAAGTTCAAGAGCACTTGGTCAGTAGGAGTTGTTGCCAGGTTTATGGATCTCAGGATTTGCCAGGGTGTTTGTGTTTTAATTTAGCAGCACTGAACAGTAAGTGCTCTCAGCAGCTGCTTACTGAGAAAGCACATCTAAAGAGTTGCACAAGGGCTAAATGTTGCACATCTTTCTGTACTTACAGAATTAAAATCCTAAAAATTATTCCAGAAACTGCAATCTGTCAGGACTTTCAAGTTCTACAATCAGAGACTAAAAAGAATGGAGAAAAAATGTAGAAAAATACAAAAAGAAAGGAAAAGATAAATAATGATCATGCTGGTATATGCTGATCAGATGAGTCTGAATGGGCATATGATTAGAAATCATACGTGATTTCAAATACAAATGGAAATGGAAAGAGGTCAGATAAAATAAGAAAAAAGAGTAAGAGCAATTGCATTGTCACATGCTCTACCCACAATGTGCTGTACGGACAACAGAGTAAGGACCCATGAAATTATTAGAAGTGCTTGATAGTGCTGACGTGCTTAATCAAAAACCTGAAGGTAAACTATATCCTCACATTACCAAACCACGCTAGTCACCGATTCATTAGCTGCTAGATCTTGGGAGATGAAATAGATCATAAGGGATTAGGAATAAGGGACAAGAGTTCTGATGTAAAAGCACAGAGAACATACACAGACTCTTCAAGGCTACAGATATGAGCAAACTTAATGAATGAATGAACTGTCAGACAGAAAGGAAAGATAGTACCAAGTGTGTGCAAAATGCACAAATACAAACCAGGAAATTAAAAGTAATGGAGACTTTTGGAGATGATCTTTCTAATAGTTAATGCTCAAAATATTGAGTCATTTGCTGTAACTATGGCTAGGAAAACTATGCCAAAGTTTGCAGACAAGAAAAGCTAAGTTAAAAAGTACTATACTGAAGAAGCAAGCAGTGACTCACAGGAAAAACTTCCAAATAATGTATTTCTAATTAAAAACAAATGCTTGGTAAAACCAGGTTGGCACTAGGTATAAAGACAAAGCAGCAGCATCCACACACAAGTGAACTGAATGCCAAACATGCAACATAGGTTACGGTATATTAGTGAACACAGATAGCTTCAACTAAGCAGCATCAAGTTAAATGATATGATAGTATGATCATTACAGTGCTGAGATGAGCTCAGCCAGAGCACAACAAGGAAATGTATGCAGACTGGAGGATTAACCAGTCCAAGCAACTCAGAAATCATGGCTTTTACCGAAAACAAATACGTTCATGCGCTCATTGCTACTAAACCTGGATGGATTGTTCACACCATAAAGATACTCACCCACCCAGGCCGGCAGGCTGTGAGACACCATGTGGCACCACGGCACTGCTGTTGTCACATGAACTCATTTGGAGATCCAGGCCAGGCCAGGCACATCTGAGGAAAGCAAGCTGTTTACAAAGTTGCTGTTGAGCTCTCTGTGAGAAGACAGGCTTTAGGGTAAAACAGTGAATTTCAGAAAAAGAAATGATACATGCACTGTCTTGCACCTCTCTCTAACCCCACCATACTTGAATATAATCAGCATCTAAAAGGTATTTAGAATGTTTAAACTTATTTTTCCTTTCCTTTGTAACCTTTTAATTCATACTGATAGTATACGTAGGAAAACGTTTGACTGTTCCTGTTGTCCCAAAGCCATTATGTTTGAGAGACAATAAACCAGTAAGAACAGGACAGCAGGGACAAAATCTCTGTGTTTTGTGGGTCTAGGTGAACATTCATCTTCAGAAACACCACATTAACACTGGTTTTTCCCCTCTCTGTGGCAGTGCTGAACACTGCCAGCTGAAATTACTTCAGAGGCAGCTGAAATGACCACCACAGCAGGTCAGCTGAGCTGGCCACAGCAGTGGGTCGATGCCGGTGTCAGAAGCTGTTTGGTTTGGATGGCTGTATTTTTAAAGACAATGAAATACGAAATATACCTTCTTAGGGCCCCAACCTGGGATATTCCTTTAATACTCTCCTCCCAAAAAACCCAACAACCAACTAAGAAAAAAAAAACAAGCACAAAACCCCACAACCTTCTCAAATACTGTATAATAGAAGAGGAAGAGGAGAGATGACTGATGCACCCAAAGAGTCAAGAAGACATCTCCAGCTGGCACCTATCCTTATACAACATACACTGATTTTCCTCAGCTATTATTCTGCCGTTACTTTCCATCTTTAGAATTCTGAAGTATCTTCTTCTTGTTGTTGTTTTTGGGGTTTTTTTGCAACTGTTGTCCATCCTACAGTGCATTTTGTGACCCTTTAGAAGTTGCCTGAATTCTAACTCTTGCAAAAGTTGCTATGTCATGTGCAGTTACAAAAAAAAAAAAACAAAAACCAAAAAAAACCAAACATGATTTGGAAAGATGCTGTGCAAAACACAGCACCATGAAAGATAAAATGTTAGCTTTGGCCAAACTCAGTCCTGGAGTAAGTTTACATGTTCAGCAATTTGAGCTGCTCTCAGGATCATTCAATCCACTGATGCCACAGCTTGCTGTCGCCTCAATACAACATCCCTGAGACCTCAGTCATTTCCATGCAGTCTGCTACTTACTCCTTTCACAAAATATTGTAGGAGCCAAGTGAAACATTATTTTGAATGAATGAAAGTCTTGATATAAGGGACTTTCACATTGCATATTGCCACAAAGGTAGTTCTAGAGTGCACCTACCCTACTAATAGTTTCCTGCAGCTCCCCAAAGTGCAGGCAGAGGTAGGTGAACTTTTAGCGTCTTCATTGTCTTCTTCCATCCCAGTTTCACCACAAGTAATGTCTCCTGGGTTTTTTTCCCCAGTCTGGGGCATCAGAGATGAAAACCTACTCCATATTATGACTTTGCAGATTTAAAGAGTTAATGCTTTTACCCCCAGGGTATGTGGCCTTGCAATGTAACAATAAAGATGGAATAAATTGTGGTTACTAAAAATTATAGGAAGATGCTAAATGGATTTTAAGATCCTTTATTCTAAATTGTCCCATGGATAAAACTCTGCTGCTAAGTGGAAAGATTCACTTAGGAAAAGCATTTCATAATCCTTTGGGAAACGGCAACATGACATCTAGCTGACTTAAAAGGTCACATTTATGACCATAAAGAAAGAGTAACATAAATGCCCGAGTCCACAGCCATTATATAAAAAAAATCTCTATAAAGAAACCCACTTAGATAAGTGAAATACAGTGATTAGAATGTAAGTTTCAAATCTCATTGCAATGAAAGGGCATAAAAATTCTAGCTCAAGTTAAAGTGAACTTCAGTCATGGCTAGATAAATAAAAAGCATGTTTATCATCTATCTAGTGATACCACTGTCCTGAGAGGTAATAGTACAGAATAGTGACCTAGAAAATGTATAAAAAATATGCTGATTTCAAACATGAAAAATTAGGGGAACATCATTTTCCTACAAGCATGAGATCAGGAAGTCCAGATTTCCCATTGTCAGCTAGCAAAGGAAAAATTTGGCTATAACAGCCACAGGAAAGCAGTATGTTTTATGCAGGGAGGTTATTAGGACACTTTACATATACTATATTTCTGTCTTCTCCTGCTTAAAATGTTTTTTTCACGTAATAGATGGATTGAGCAGTTCTGGTTTGAGTCACAGTCTTTTCTCTCTTTCTTTTTCACAGAACAATTTATTCACTGTTACCATGGAAATTATTTCATCTTTCCGATAGAAGGATTCCAGCTCTGCAGTCTCGGTTTTGTCAATATAGTGTCCAACCCCCAACATTCCTATTTTATTGTCACTGTTAGTTGAGACTATTTACCTATGTCAAGAAAAAAAAAAAAAACCACAACAGTTTAGCCAAGCAAGGAAGCTGCCACTGCATCATTTCACAGCTGTGCTGCAAACAAAAGACCCACCATTGTGACCCTCACTATTTATTGTGGAGTAGTAAAGTTACTTCAGCCTCCTCCCAGGGCCTTGTCTTGTGAGCAGTTCTGTCTCTCCCAGAGCAGATAATGGACACTGGTGTAGCACAAGGTTTCACATTGGTTTTTTTGTTGTTTTCCCAGGTCTTCTGGGAGAAAATAGATTTGGCATTCCTGAGTTTGTACCCCTACCTCTCACCACTGTTGCTGGCTGACTCAGACTTGCCAGAGGAAGGACGTACTCTAATCCTCCTTTCAGCTGAAAGCGGGTTTTGCTGTGTTTCATAAGGCAGATGGAGGGGCACACAGAACCACTCTCAGACCAGCTGATGGAGAGCAGAAGAGGCGTACATCACACACAAACACACATAATCAGAGCAGCGTAAGAAAGTAATTTCCTCACATTTGCTATGTGTCAGCTGTGACTTCTTTGCAAAACACCAGCCCCAGCTACCATACTTGGGGAGAATAACAAATTAATTTCTCCCTTTGATGTTCACCGGCAGATGTTAAGAGTCTATTCAGGAGCTGGTGAAGAGTGATTTAAAGCTCAATCTGTTGTTTGTTTGTTTGTTTGCCAGGATTGCATGTCCAACAGCAAAATATGAGATTTCTCTTTAAAGCATAATAAACTTCAAGCATTTTGATGAAAATGTTCTGCCCTATTTTTGACTGTGCTTCAGACGGAAGTCTCCTGAGCTTCTCCTCCAAAATGAGGCAGTAGCGTAGAGCAGTCTGATCATCTGTAGTGCCACTATTGCAGTTTAAGTCACATCTTAAAGCTGTCTCAGCACTCCTTTAAGTTTCTGGCCCATCTTCTTCAACCTTCTGATGTGTTTTGTTCAAGACCCAGCTGCTGGATGAAGTACATCCACCTTTCATTAAAAATCCCCTCATTGCCTGTCTTTCTGAACACAGAGGCATAGGATGAGAGGAAACAGATTCAAATTACACAAGAGGAGGTTTAGATTGGTTATTAGGAAGAATTTCTTCACCAAAAGGTTTTTCAAGCATTGGAACAGGCTGCCTAGGAGAGTGGTTGAGTCACCACCCCTGGAGGCATTTAAAAGATGTGTAAATGTGGCACTTAGGGACACGGTTTAGTGGTGGAATTGGCAGTTTTAAGTTTACAGTAGGACTCAATGACCTTTAGGGTCTTATCCAACCTAAATGAGTAGATGATTCTATGATTCTAAAAGTTTCCTGTTAGAACAGCCTCTACAGGGAGGGATACATTACCTCATTGATTGAAGACTTAAAATTAGCAAGGCAGAGCTGATGAGTGTGAATGAATGTGTCCTTTTAATATTTTGGGGCTCTCTGTACATGGCATGTCATAATATTATATTAAATTTTCAGATGTCTTGTTGCTTTCTGTGGCAAAAAATAGATAGTGAGGGAAGAGGGAAAACCATCAAAGATAAGAAATGTCTGGACAAAAAGACTATCTGTTCCAAGATGCTGCACATTTCGACTATGTCATTCCCTTTTTATTCAGACTCAATGATAAGCGACTGGTGGAACACAATGTGGTGGTGTGCTGAGCTCTGGCTTGGCTGCCTCTGCCAGTAGTGACAATCAGAGGATGACGAATGAGGCTGGTAGCTCTAGTGGTAATAACGTTTGCTAATGTTTCCTGTTGTATTTTCAGCTGCTTAAAATTTTGCAGACTATTAAAAGTTTGGGTGGAAGTTTTCCATGTTGTGTTTCTGTTTCTGGATGACCTTTTTCTTCTTTTAAGTTTCAGCTAACATAGTCTGGCTATTTCTGATGGTGAAGCTGTTTGGCTCCTACTGAATGACGAAAATCAGAACAGGGAGTAGGGGCTGATACCCCAGCTGAGTGTGTTGCCATTCAGAGGGATCTGGACAGGGTGGGGAGACAGGCTGACAGGAATGTTATAAAGTTCAGTAAAAGGAAATGTGAAGTCCTGCATCTGATAAGGAGTAACCCCAGGCACCAGAATAGGCTGAGGGCTAACTGTCTGGGAAGAAGCTCTGAGGGTCCTGGTGGACAACAAGGTGACAATGATGTGTCCCTGCAGCAAAGATGGCCAACAGCATCCTAGGCTGCGTTAGAAAGTGAGTTGCCAGCAGGTGGGGAGAGGTGATCCTTCTCTGTTCAGCACTTATGAGACTCACCTGAAGTCCTGGGCTCCCCAGTATGACAGACATCGACTTGCGAAAGTAAGTCCAAAGAAAGGGCATAAGATAATTAAGGGAATATCTTGCATAGAAGAATAGGCTAAGAAAGCTGGAACTATTCAGCTGGGGAAAGTGAAGGCTCAAGGTAGATATTATCTAGATATATACATATCTGATGGGAAGGAATAAATAAAAGGGAGTCAAACTGTTCTCACTGGTGCCCATTGACAGGACAAGAAATCAATGGGCAAAAAACTGAAACATGAAACTCTGTCTGAACACATGAAAACATTTATTTACTGTCAGAGACATTATGGAGTCTCCATTCATGAAGATATTCAAAACCCAGCTGGACATAGGTCTGCAAACTGCTCTAGATGATCCTGCTTGAGCATGAGGTTTGAACTAGACAATCTCAAGAAGCCCCTTCCAACCCCACCAAGTCTGTGATACTGTGAGTGAAGAAATCTCACCACTCTGTGTTTCTAGCTTTGGAGCAGAAATGTTAAATGTCTTTATAGGATGAGTCTTTTGCTGTCAGTTTTCTTCATGCTTTCACCTGAAATTTTCTAAATTCATAACACATTGAAGCTGCCAGGGGTCAACAGAGCCTGGCTGGAATTTGATTAATAGGCAAAACCTGCAGGCAGCTCCTGTAAGGAGCACACGCCATCTCTGGGCTGCACGCACTGAATACAATTTACCCTACATTTGCTGCTTGGGCACTGTGGTACAAAGCTCAGACACAGAGGACAGGCCTTCTTCAGGCTTGCAAGGCTCTAATTGCAGGTGCCTGGGATGGGAAGAAGAGGAAGAAGCCTAACTCGACTACAGCAAAGTGGTATATCCCTCACAGGGAAAAGATTGCAAGAGCTGGAGACTGAAGCAGGAAAAAATCCAGTGCAAAGGAATGAAAGAGAGTAACAAGGCTGTACCCTAGGGGGATTTGGGGGGGCATGGAACAGATTTCACCCAAATGCAGATGTAGAGGGAAACTAAGGGACAACATCAGAGAAAACACGAGCTACAGTATTTTGTGAGCTTAATGTGATTTAGCAACCAATTAGACACTGTTTTGAAGTTAATGCACATCTTCCCCTCTCCCCCAGATGTACACATGTGAATTCTCCCCACCAGGCTCATCAGATGAACCCTCTTAAGATGCTTTGAAAAACCCAATCTTAATATTTAAAGTGCTATAGGATCTTCTGAGTGTCCTCCTCTTCTTTACTTTGTGAAAGTACTTAGTCTTTATATAACATTCAGCCCTGATTCCAGAGTGCAAAACTGTTTTTTCTGTCTAAAGAACTAGTTATGAAAGAAAGCTAGGTTTGGGGTTTCTGCTCTTATGCACAGCAAACATGCAATTTTGTTACCGGTAGCAACAACTAGCTCAGAAAATGATTAGGCTATTAAATGACTGGATTTTGTCAAAAAAGCATAAACAGGAAGTTGTGGGCTGTTTTGGGGGTTATAGGGACTGAACTAGAAGGAATTCAGGGAAGAGACAGTGAGTGAGACTCCTACACCAGTTTTCATGTGGAGTCTCTGAAGTCAGAGGAATTCTTCCAAATGTATGAAATTTGCAAAATTGTAATTGAGTGTAAAATTTGACCCTTGTTTTTCAGGGCAAGAGTTGGATTTTATCAAACTAATTGATAACTCTTTTGTAATTTTGAAAGGTTAATTACATTGTTGAGCAATATTTTAATTTATTCTAATACATCTCGTCTGGATTCCTTTGCCTAATAGTTTTGCATATCTTTACATTCATTACAGTCCATTAAGGTAAAACCTTTTAACAAATACTCATTTGTGGCCACTTTCACCACTTTCTGTTTGAACCTCATACTTTTTCCAAATGTCACATTCTTTAAAAATCTTGTCATGAAAGGTCACCTTTTTGTGAAAATCATACCCAACGTTTCAGCACTGGCACAGAATGACAAGTTATACAGAAGTCTTGTCCCTTTCAAGAGGAATCTCAGGGAGACCTTACAGTACTTTTTTTCCCCTTAAAATTACAGTTTTCCCATCAGTTTTTAGCTCTATGCCTCTTACAAAAGCTAGTATGTCTACTGACCACAGTTTTCATCTGAGATTACTTCACATGACCAAATAATGGCCCAGGAAGAATGCAAAAGCATTTCTTGTGCTTTGGTGGAGCACCCTGCTCTTGCACTCTGCAGAGCAGTCTCACCAGTGCTCATCCATGACTCATGATAACGAAGGTCGTACATAATGTCTGAAAAGACTGAGATGCTTATGTAGGGGGCATATTCATAGATGTAAACTTCGACTGCTTTGCATTAACTTTCATAAACTTTATGAGAACAACCCAAATATTTGATTTTGTTATTTGTACTGTGCGGTACTGCCTGCTTCCTGGGTGTGCTTCTGTCTGCAAATTACAGTAAAAAGATATTTCTTGCCTTAAAGGCCTTCTGAGTTTAGAAAAAAAACAAGAGGAACAGGTTGCAGCAAACAGACACATGGACACTTGGAAATAACTAGTTAAAACAACACAGCAAAAAATGCCATGGAAGTAATATGTTTGTAATTTTTTTATAGGCACCATAGCAAATATGAGATTGTACATTCACCTAGGGCTGAAATGGCCATTTAGGAGAGGTGCTAACAATAGCTGTCAAGTGATAAAGACATATTTTAAAGTCCAAATAAAACTGGAATAGGAATGTTTATTGAGTTAGCTGATACTTCCCAAATAAGCATGTGAAAAATATATGAAACAAAATTGTGCTTACTATTGCACAGTGCCTTATGCTGTTCTCAGCTCTGTACCCTTTCACACATGTTTTTAAGAATCTCAGTAGTGGTGCTTTTTGTTTCTATTCTTGCATTGTCCTCGTGGCCCTGCACCTGAAACCCCAATAGTGTTGTCATGGCGAGCTCCCATGGGAAACGGTTTGCCCTTCTTTTTCCTCACTCCTTATCTCTTGCTTTGTAGACCTTGGTTCATATTGGTGAATACTAAATGTAATGAACAACAAAGTATAGAGCAGTAATTTAAATATTCAGTCAATATTATCCGATAATTTATGTGCACAGAAGTTTAGCAAGTAGCCAATGTGCAAAAATTGCACCCAATTAATGTACTCCAGTCAGTGCTAATAACACCGTTAAGTGGAAACAATAGGGAGTATGAGTGGCTCACAATGAAAAGTATATAGTGCTAGGGAAAAAACATGACAAAAAACCCCACTGTCCTTGTCATCTTGTTTCTTACTACCTGCTGCACTGGATAGCCCAGGTACTACCTTCCCACTCTTTCTCTCCCTCCCCCTCCCCTGTCCCCTTATGTTTTTACTTTTCTCCAGAAGTAACTTGCGCTGTTAGAGTGGACATATGTCATCAGCTACAGACCCCACTGATAAGTGCCCCTGCAGTGTGATCCTGTCTTACTACCCTTTGTGCAACATCACCATTTTCTTAGCTTTATTGTCTACCTTTAGAAACTCTGGGCTTGATATGAGTTTTTAGTATCTTCTGCACTTTGATGTAAAGGCTGATTATCTGATTGAAGAGCCTGTAATGTACACTCTGTTATCACACCCTCTACATTTAAATTGACCAAATAAATTTCCATCTCTTCTATCTGATTTGCAGTGATATATTAAAATTCTCCCCCTTCAATATCTTGTTGAAAGTAGCCCTACTCTCCCTTTTAGAAGACGCTGCCAATATCTGCACGGCATCGAAGTATGACAGTTGCAATTTATTTGTTAGGTTTTATCCACAGAATGCCCCCTCGTCACCCAAGAAACGATTGCAACTAGAGTTTTATATCTGTATCATTTCTATGAATAATATATATAACTGAATTTAGTCCATCACTTGATATTATTCTGTCACATGAATGCCAAAGCAAAGGAAGTCTAAAGCAAACAAAAAGAAGAAAAATTATAGTCATAAGGTAAACGGTTTCATGAGAGAAAGAGAATCATGGGTTGAACATTCATGGGAAAGATTTTTTTAACAGGTGCTAAGGAAAGTAATATGGCTCATGAAGACCTAACACAAAAAGAATATTAAACAGCTATTGGATTTCTGGAGGGCAGGTAAGAGAACTGGCCTATAGGGCTGTTTGGGAAGAAAAGACTGACTGAAATGTGGGCTGTAAAGAGTGCCCTAGGCTGTCTCCACCTTCAGTTTAAGAAGTTTTCAGCATAAAACTCATGCACATCGGCCTTATACTACTGTATTTCACATTGCTACATACCTTTGACTTGAGCAAAGGAGAATTGTTTGAAGAAACTGTCTTCAATAATTTCACATGACTGAAAACCAGGATAATCCCTTTGTCTTTTCTCAGTAGTCAAACCAAGGGATCCTGCCTTCAGACAGATGAAGGAAGGTGAAGCCCATCACTGGGAAGATGTCCATGATATGAGATGCTGTTCACACTGTACCTGGAAAAATACCTTATTCAGACAAAGTCTGAAAAAATAGGTAGGCATGTTTTTTATTGTAGCAACTTAGGATGCATCATGGAATTGTTATGGTTATTAAGCTAACCTTACTGTCATGTTACTTCTTAACCTACAGTCTGTTCCTCTTCATCAAACCTATGTGAGGCAGGGCTATAGGTTTATTTGTCCCATATTATGGGCCAAATTAGGAATCAAGGCTCCCGGAGCAATGAGTGGGGAGAGTTGCATGTCACTAGGATGTGCTGATAGGTAAGAAGCTGATGGAAAAGGCTTGTTTGTCTCCTAATGAGGTTTGCATAGTCTCCAGAGCTTGCTCCAGCCTGAGAAGGAAAAACATATTTTTCAGTTTTCCTCCTTTAGGAAAAAAAACTATAGAAGCTTGAACAGACCTTCAGAGGTCATCTCAACCAAAAAATTTTGAAGAGCTTCAAGAACAGAAATTTAACTCTTAGTCCCTAATACATTTCATAAGCATATCACTCTTCATTTGCTTCAGTTTCTGAGATTCCCACAAGAGAGTGGAATCACTCCCTTGAAGTTCTTCATAACTCAGTACTAGGCAGTGAATGTTGTACACTGTCAAAAAACAATTTTTTGAAAGCACTGAAATTGAGGAAATAGTAATAACAGTGTTAGAGAAATGAAAACACATGCATATTCATAAGAACATGAGTCAAAATTTCCATTCACCAAACTAATCCTGGAGGTATTATGGGCAGGAAAATGTTTAAGTTTTCAAAAGTGAAAGACAAAGAACAAGCTGAACTATTGGAAAAACCTTGGTGACTTCAAAGGTCAACACAAAACTTGTCTGCGTGAAGTTTTTTGAAATATAAAATTCTAAACGAGTGGTATTCAAAAAACCTGAACTGTGAAACTTTGAGAGCTGTGTCTGTCATGGCACAGATCCCTTCCCACCCAACTCCAGGTTCCTTAGACATGCCTGCTCTTTCATTCCCAGCAATGTGTTTTTGCTGTTTTCCTAGCTCTGTATTGCTCTGTAATTAGGTCTGTATGGCTAATTAACCTCTCTTGATGTCTTAACTTCCTTATTTTTATTATTTTCCTTGTTCTTTTTAAAAGATATTAATAATAATAACTTATTAAAAGACGCTTTCTACTGGAAAAAATAATTTTGAACTTTCAGAAGGATTTTATACTCTGGAATCCATCCTTTTGAATCCAAATTCAGAGAATAACATCATTATAGAATTTTGCTTTGTATGATCTTCATTTTCAGATGTTCTTTTTGTTTGTGCTAGTCTTTTAAGTAAGCCATTATAGAAAAAGAAGACAAGCAATCTCAGACTTTTAAGGCAAGCAACTTTTATCAGGAAAAAAGCAGCTGTAAATATTGTTTTGTTTTCCTCTAACAACCATTTAGTTTATTAATTTGAATTTTTGAGAACTAGCCAATTATTTCAAGACTGCTGCATTTTACAGTGTGATGCCAATGACATGTTGAAATTTCATCAGGGTCATTGTTTGTGATTGACGTTATCACTGTCTTCCTTTGGTTTATTACGTTTTTTGTAAGCAGGAAATCCTGATACTGTCAAGTCAAGTGCCTACTGAATTTCTAGAGACCTAAGCTGCCATCCTCCTTAGGCAGAAAATAAATTGGTCTTTCACTGTTGCATAATCTGATTGACATACCTACATTGAATGGGCTCCTTTTTATGAAGACAATGAATCCCATCTCTCTTGTCATATTTCATAAATTCCACACAGTTGCATTACTGCAATCTGTAAGCACTGTGAAATTATGAATATGGCAAAAGGCAGCCATGGCTAGCCACTCTTTATAATGAAGGATAGAGTTTAAATTAATTCCAATGATTGTGATACATTTCCATGCTGGCATAAAAACTGTCACAATCTCCTGCCTTTTTAATGGGTGTACTCTGAAATAGATATTTCAATGAAGCAATTTCCTTTCTGCTAATTTAAAACTCTTTTTTTTAAGCTGTGATACATATTTCAAATTATGCTACAAAAGGATGCACAACCTCTTTTTGATTATTATTTGTCACTGAACAAGAACAGTCTTTTCTTGTCCTTTAATGGCCCAAGAGGAAGCACTTCAAGCACTTCTAGGTGAACCAAGTGGTCAAGTTTCAAGTTTTAGTTCTCTTCCAGGTGTTCCTGAGTGGAGAGAAATCTGGCAGCCTGTGGTTTGAAATCCACTACTCTGAGTTGGATGCCTCGGCTCCTGCAGCATTGTATAGGATGTAAGGTGTAAGGATCTATGTAAAATCGGTACCTGGAACAGAGGCCTGCTGAAGCTGAATGAATGTTATGGTAGGGATTCTTCCTTATGCAAGGCTGAGTGGTTGGCACTTAGACACTGAGTAAAAGAAAATCTCAGTGATCACTGGATGTCTCTTGATTTTCAATGTATAAATGGCAGCAAGGAAAATCCCCACCAGAACTGTAACTCTCTGGAATGGAGAGTCACAAAAGAATGTTAAAAGAGCATTTTATCCTGAGTCACAGACAACCAGTTCCAGAACACAATCAAAAGTCAGAAAAAAGATGGCTTTTTCCCTACCATTATAAGATTCCTCATTAGCTCTGTTTTTTCAGGAAGAGGTGACAGTCTCTGGAACTCAGGGTGAAGATACCTGAGCTCCACCTAAAGAAAAAACATGAGAGGGACACATTTGCATAGACTTCAAAAGAAAAGTGAAAACACACAACACTTGTAACACGGCAAAGACTGAAGACTTCAGCTAGCTGATTTGGAGAACCATTTGATCTATTTGACTTCTTAAGAAAAGACCAGACCAGTTCAATGTAAGACCAAAAAGACAGGGAATATGGAGGACCTCAGGACAGTGGTTAACCTTGACATAGCTTTTATACAATGATTACAGAAATTTACCCTCCTAAGATACTGTTCTATGACTTAGCTCCTGGAAAGGACTTGCTCAGCAAGGCACCAATGCATTGCTAGGAAAACAGCAAAAACACATTGCTGGGAATGAAAGAGCAGGCATGTCTAAGGAACCTGGAGCTGGGTGGGAAGGGATCTGTGCCATGACAGACAAAGCCTATGTCTGCATTAGCAGGTAGTGTGGCCTGACATAAATGTATCTACTGAGGGAAACACTTCACATTAACAGCCCAGTGTCCCCACTGCATGTGTTTCAAGGGGTCTCTAACTTTTTCCCCTGAGTGGACACTCATTAGCAGCTGCAGTGAAACCTAGAAGTTACCTTCCATTCTGGCTTTAGCAACAAGGAATCCAGTTTTTACCTTCCATGAATGCTCTGTGATGTGAAGCAAAACATGGGAAGTAGACGAGGGGATTCATTTAAAATATCCAGTTCTGATCTCAACTAAAATGCTAGTGTAGACACATGTAGAGTTAATCTGCACACAGATACATAAGAAATTGTCAATATCTGGGTAGGACCGTGCTCCTAGATCTCCACTGCATGCTTGCTTGTTTGAATCTGTTGGCCTGGCCTGGAGGAAGCTCTCAGGCAAGAAAAATGCCAGCATCATTAATCCTTGCTGCAACTGAGGGGTGAAATAAACTCTTTTCAGGGCTGTAAAACTGTTTGACCTGGACAAGCTCAGTGCAAGTATGCAGTTTGGGCACTGGTTTATTTGGAGTCTAGATGTAGAGCTGACTGTCTGGTCTAGATGGTTCTTCATGTTGATTGTTAGTGTATGAATTGGTGGTTAGTGTGCAAACGGACACATGGCTCTTCAAAGTCAGAGAAAAATAATTTTTTTCAATAGGCCACTGATTAGATGCGGCTGAGTCAGAAGGGTATGAGTCACCACTCAAATGACAAGTGTAAATTTAGTGCCTAGGGGAAGGGAGGAGGCTTTTAAGAGCAAACACATAGTTTGGAACTGAAGAAATTGAAGCCAGGTCTCCACCACAGGATTTTTCTGGCATACCTGTGTTGTCTAGAGGTGTAAGAAAATCACCCACAGAGTTAACACTGGTCTATTGGCAAAATTCATGGTGAAAACACCGGGAGGCTTAAAGAAGAGTGTTTGTCACAAAGCTTTTGCAGTACAGGGAAAGGATACAGCTATGCTGATGAAAAGGAAAATGGCTTGGGATGAGATTCTGTCAATGCATGTTTGAGGTGCTCCTGTATCAATAGGCTTCTCAGAAAGCAGGAATCCCTATGTCTACTGTCAAGATCCTGGATGGATTTAGTCAGGAGCTAGCTCTCAGCTACAAGGTGCAAGCATTTGAAGACAGGAAGATCTAGGTGCTAGGGAACATTGCAGCCTGAGAGTATTAGCAAAGCTAATTGTTTAGACTGATATTTTGGAGCTCAGTGCCTCTGTTTCCCCAAAATATTTCTTTAGGTCCCCACATTCTTCAACATTTTTTCAAGGAAACAGAAGAAAAGTGTTCTAGAAAAAATTGTCAAAAGGTAGCTTTGCAGCAAATTATTCCAGAGTAAATAGCAGTAGATCACACCAAACCAGCACAGTGTTTCAAGTGAGATCTAACAGGGCACTAGCCTAAGTTCCTGAGTGCCAATGAACATTTTGATTAGTGGGTAGATTGATGGAAGAGAAGCTCTTACAAAGTGTGCAGACATCAATGCACACAGCAGTCTGCAAACACCACTGAGGATGCAATTAGAATTCAGGATAGCTAGCTGAGACTGGGAAAAAAAGGGTTTGAAAACAATAACAAACAAAAAATAATTAGTAAACAGCAAAGACCAACTCAGAGGAAGAAAAAGGCAAATGCACAAATATTAAAAACAAACAAATAAACAACACACAAAAAAAACCTCTAAAAAAGACAGATGAGTGAAACAGTACCTTGGAGGAAAGGCATTAAAGTCTGTTGTGGACCACAAACTGTATGACAAGACTACAATGCAATGTTGTTACAAAGCCACCCCAGATGAACAGGACTGTCATCCGCGGAACATACAAAGCAATTAATCTTTTTGTTTCCATATAGCTTCAGGCACTAAACATTACGAGAGATGCAGTCACACTAAAAAGAATAACAGGAATGATGAGAGACTTTAGAAAATGTGAACTATCCATCAAAGCAGAGGCAATTCAGTTTATTTTTGGAATAAAAAAGAAGTATGGGCAGACATGATAAAAATGCCAATATTGAACACACAGTTGAAAGGGTGGTGATCCATGATTTTTCATTTCCAGGAGTGAAATAAAATAATAATAATTAATTTTATGTAGGAAAAAATATAGTTTAGGTATTATGGAATGTGTTCCTAACCACAAAGATCAATAAGCATCAAAAGGCTACCTGAGCTGTGGTATCCTCATTACTTGAGGTTTTAAAGACCATCTCAGGAAATCTTTGCCACAGAGAACGTCAGGGTTCTTGGTCCTCCTCAGAACAGGGACATGGACTAGCTGTCCTGTGAAAGTCGTTCTAACTTTGTTTTAAACAAAATGAACCTGACTCTTCTGAGAAGCAAGCAGCAAAAGCACAAGGGGCAACAGGCATGGATTCCAACAAGAGTAATTTCAATTAGATACAAGAAAAATATTTCCTCTGTGTGGGCAGTTCAACACTGGAACAGGGTGCCCAGAGAGGCTGTGAAATCTCCAAGTTGGAAATATTCAAAGTTCTGCTGGACAATGCCCTTGCTGCTGCTTTGATCATGGCGTTGAAAAAATGACCTCCAGAGGTGCCATCCAAACTCAAGTATTCTATGATCCTGTGATTCTGTTATTAAGGCTTATACATGGAAGAGGAATGTCATACCACCCTGGGTAGAAAATGTTGGGTTTAGTCTAGAGAAGGAAGACTGTCAATTGTCTATATTGGCATTAGTGGTACATTATCTACAGTCTGTCTAGGGTATTTTCCATAAAATAAAATGTTTTCCAAAATTATCTTCTATCTACATGAACAAAAAAAATCTGCATTAAAAATAGATTTCAATTCCCCACCCATTTCCACATGTTTCTCTTTAGATAACAAAATATATTAATACTTTTAATTGGAGAAGAAAACAGAAAAGAGCATTACCACTCCAATTGCCTCTGGAAAGTGACTTTACTGATTTGCCTTTGATCCCTGTCATCAAGTAATTAGCTTTAAAAATGCAATTTCAGAATGGCTGGGGGGAGGAGGGGAGAAGCAGAGAAATTATCTTTTACTCCATATTTTCGCAGGAAATCTAGCCTCAGACTTGAACTGTACTTGACTACATCACTATGAGGTAATCAGAAAGACAGGAACCTCCTTTGCTATAAGTTCTCTAGTGTGTAGGATCAGCTGCTTCCTTCATGGTTATTATAAAATATTCCTTGGACACATAACATGCTCTTTTCAATGAAGAGAATTTTACTATCTATCAGCTAAAATAAAAGTGTACTCTTTGTTTACTGAAGTTGCTTTAGACTTATGTGAAGGTAGATGGAGATAGCATTTGGTCCAGTATCACTTCAAGCAAAGCACTGAGTTAATTTCAGTTCTGACTACGTGCATTGCGGGTCAGAAGAGACGGGTGGGTGAGTAAGCAGTCAGGTATGATAGCAACAAGCTTCCAATCTACCAGAAGGCCCTTTGTAGACTCCACAGTCAGTGGTAAGTGAAAATACTCAAGGAATATCATCATTGCATTCTGACTGCAGGACTGAGATTAAAGGCTAAACCTCCCTAGCACATTCACAGTCTTTGGACTCAAGCTTGTACACAGATACAGGCTTTGGGCCAATTTGAGAATGTGGCAGAAAAAAGTTTGATCTGCCCCTTAACATGGGCCCAAAACCTGCCCATCCAAAGTGCAGGGAGTCAAATTATCTGTGATCTACCTATAGGGTCTCATCCCCTCACACATCTACCCTTATGCTCCCACTACTTTTATTGTTCTGACCTCAGCACTTGTGAGTCCTTTCCATGAGCCATTCTGACTTTCTCCTGGGTAAAAGAATTCAAACAACTCAGAGGGTTCACCTGTTGAGGGTCAGAACCAGCACAGCAAAGCAAAATGACAGCACCGGTCCAGGAGAGATGGAGGATGAAAAGACAACTCTATGTAGGGACTGTCTCAGAGTCACTGAGACAGTAAATCAATTCAGCTGTTTAACAGATCTTACACTCAGACACCTTTCTTGAAGTGCAGTGGCTCCAGAGGTAACTTTTTCTCTCGGAACCTAGAGTAACTAGCCCAGAGTTAGACATCCAACTTTTAGATGCTTGCTATATATTTACATGTTTACTATATATTAGATACCTGTACCAGTATACATCCCCATCCTTAAGGTAACAGATTAAGTATTATATTGATAATCTGTTTGCAAGATTGCTCCTAGCAGAATGGGGTACAGCAGCAGTCTGAATTCTGTCTGCCTTTCAAGTGCTGAAATCGTGAGGTTGCTGTACTATAAGCCTGCTAAAGCAGGGGTTCCTGGTCCTGCTTCCTAATGCCAAAACAGTAACACTAGTGACGCCTTTCAGATCACACATTCCAACCTAAAGCACGTGGGTCAGAGCCAGGATAATGTCACTGAATTAGATGCAGTGGTTCTCATGGTTCTTCTCCAAAGGCAGTCATGACACTACACAGAACTTCACAGTAATGAATGAAAAAACCGATAGGATACAAGAAAAACAGCATCACAAATTATCCCAGCAACATGAAACAAAGACTTGAAAAAGAAACCAAGAAAGGTCATCCTAATGACACTTTCAAAACAGTTCCCAGGTGTTTTGGGGGAATATAGTTGAAACTCAGAAGAGCCTTGAAGCTAAGGCAGTAAAAAGATGTACCAACAACTCTCCTAAAAATGAAGTGATATCACCAGCCAGATCACTTCTGAAGTTGCCACAAAGCCAGCAGTCTAAGGAATGAAAGAAAACAAGTCATTCCTGATTTAGGATTGCTTGGACAGTCATAATTTGACCAGCTGAAGCTGTCAAGTCGTACTTTTAGCTGAGCATTTGGAACAAAATCCAGACTGCTAGATTAAGTGCATAAATCAGGTTTTGCAAAGCCCAGCATGTATTCTTTTAGTATCAGTGCAGGGATCCAGTCTACTTGGTTTAAGTACAAAACCACTCTACACAGCTCACGGAGGGACACATCTTCCCTGACCAATAACCCAAAAAGCCTAGTTCTTGCTTAGAGTAATGCCTAAAGCATCCAGTAGGAAACAGCACAATCAGTCTGAACTTGACTTCAGGGGAGTGATTGAGAATTGCAGTTAGGTCTCTAATTAGCAGGACAGCTAGACTACAGAAGGAAAAAATAAAACAAAAAAAAAGAGGAAAGACTAGAAGCCACATCTACTTCTTCCAGGTTAAGAGAATGAACTAAAAGGATATAAGAGAACTGGGAACAATACCATTCCTGGTTTTCATGGGAGCTATCCCGCACCTTACCTTGAGCACTTATCTGAATTTCAGGGTGTCCATAGGTCCCTCTTGTTTTAGGAGAACAGTAGGTAAGTAGTATTAAAATCTAGGTCACTGGGGCTTTGAAATCTAGAATTAATTTAATTTGTACAGTGTGAATCTGACTGCCTTTTTTAATCAGTTCATAGCAGTCAGATTATTCACCGGTACTTTAGTGAGAACAGTCTGGGTCTAGTTAATTCTGTGAATTAGCTTTTCTGTTTGCTATGATGTATACTAGAGAGCAAAATCTCTTCAATCAGCTGCAAAAACTCTACTAGACACAAATGCCAGCACTGGAAAAAAATAAAACTATGAGAAAATGTGAAAATTCATCTAATTTTCAGCTTACAATCGTCACATTTCTTAAAGCCATTACATCCTCAAGCTGTATAACAGCTCTCTGAAAAGAAGCAGGTCTCGCACAGAGGCTATTTCACCTCTACTGAACCAAAGCTACTCTGTGGTAGGACACAGCAACCCCAGGAAACAGAGACTGATGCTATAGTCACTACAGACACAAGAAGATGGCTCCAGAATGCAATCAGCTCAACAGGCATTTGTGCATGTCACCCACATCAGTGATCTGCCAGGCAGGTAGCACCCTGCTTTTTGTAATAGGAAATGCTCCAGTGCATTTTTTCCACACTTGGAAAGCAGCATCTCCCACTGTGTTAAGAGGTTATGGCAGGGCCTTGACTAATTTCTTACCCAGAAGGAACATCACTGACTCACTGGTGTCCCAGGGCAGTCTTGCTTCAGCCTGACTAGGCTTATCTTTGAAGCAGAGCACAAGGTGATCTGCTGTAAAGCCTTTTGCATAGGACTGTTATCACCAAAACAAAGGCAAACAAGAAAATTATGATGTTCTTTTAAGTCACAGGGCAGCACTAAGTAATAACGTCTTCCCCATTTCGAGTTGAAGCTGGTCCTACCTACATGACTGCCAACGACATACTAGGTAAATGTGACACAACTTAGATCTGTCTAATGTGAAATAATTGTAATTAAAAACAAAGTCATGCCTGCTTCAAACACTTGGCTGTCAGGGTGTTGGTTCCCATTGTTTCTAGGTTTCCTATTGCCCCTGGTACCATTCCCTGGGAAAGGCGCAGCTTGTGTGTGGAGGTTAGGTTTAATAATTGAGGAAGCAGAAAATACTCTGTTCAAATGCCAAATCATATGAAGGACTTCCACTCAAACAAAGAGGGACTTAGGAAAATAGGAAGCAGAAGAGTTAATTTTTTTGAGGACCAGGAGGGTGGTGGGGTGTGTGTGTGAGTACTTCAAGGATGGGGGGTTGGCTCTCTGCCCTTTGTCTTCATAAGTAGCAAATTTAACTCCATGAATTGATTACATGTATAAGGAGACTTTTTACACGTTTAGCTACATCTGTAATTACACTATATACACTAATGCATCTTGTAAGTCAAAAACAAGCAGCCCATAAATCTGAGCAGTTTTTACCACCCATAAGTTAGAGGCTTCTGTCAAGCCCGCCTTAGAGCCTGTCTCCTTTAAATGCTCAAAAGTGACTGCTAGAGCCTCAGCGCAATTACAGCTGGAAATAAACTATATTACACAGCGATTTCAGTTCATGATCGGTAGCCATGGTAACACCAAGCAATAAGGCTTAAAAAAGGAAATGGCCTTAAAGGGCAAAAATGTGCATCTTGAATCCAGGCAAGTGGGATACTAAGGAGGTTTTGTTTCTTCAAGAGGATAAATTCCTTTTTTTCTGCCCCAGTTAATTTTTTAGGTTCTATTTTAAGGCAATTAACTTCTTAATTTGCCTCACAGAAACTAACACTCAAACATTTTTTATTTTCAGTTGCATACTCATCAAAGTCTTCATATTTAGCTGTCTATTGTTTGAAGCACTCCCATACTGAGGTCTGTATTTCTGTGTGACTAATGATATTAATAAAAATTCCTTTCATCTGCGCTTTTGTTTTTAGCTTGTGATTTGTTATGTGTTTGTTTTGGTGAGCAGTGCAGGCTTGGTCCCTGTTACTTTAAAGTGAGAAAATTGACTGTAGGATAATGTGATTTTGGTGGGATGTTCAGTATTTCTCAAGTCCAGTCCACAGCCCCTTCACCTGTTGTACAACTTTAAAATCTAGCCTCAGTCCCATTGCTTATAACTGTTTTGAAATGTGAGTTTAGTTCTTTAAATCCTTTCAAAGCTTTCAGATTGCCACTTTTATTAGTTCAAATTGATAGTGCACTTTCACTCTGTGCACAACATTGAAAGTCCAAGAAAATCAAATGGACAAATACCTGCTTTTCAAAGAACTGCATAAATTAACTATAAACAAACACACCAGTCTGTTAGGTCTGTTGGTTTCTGTAATGGCAGACAGATATCATTAACTTTCTTAGGTGATTATCATACAGAAGCCTAAATATTTGTTTTGGGGTTTTTTTTCCCCTCTATCCAAAAGCCAGCTATACTATCACAGAAGAAAACCATACTGGTCTAAGATTATTTGCTCTGAAGAAATCCAAGTTTGCTGCTGCTACCCACCACCTAGCTAATTTTCCAAAACTTCTAACAATTTAATTTTCTGTTAAATTGTTTTCCAGGGATTGAAGTTAAACTGACTCTGGAACAGTTGCTGTATTATGCAACTTAGATACTTTTTTCCTCCCTTCACTAAAGACTTGTACTGGCAAATAATCTATTCTTCCCAAGAGCACAGCCTGGTTACTGGTTCCCAGATGTTCCCATTCCTTCAGGTCTTCATGCACTTTAAGGTACAGTTTGTCAGACTCGGTTGAGTTGAAAACATCTAATTTATTCTCTACTTTGCTCTCTCCATATTCCAGTTTGACATCTTACACCTCTGTTGTTGTCCATAGCGGTATTAGGTCACAGTTGACCTTTTCAGTGAGGACAGGCTCAAAACCACATAATGCAATTAGCCTTCTTGATGTCCCTTGTTAGTCACTTTTCCTGTCCATTAGCAGAGAAGTATGGGCTTTGGTCTTCCACTTGCTTCTAATATAATTGAAGGTCCTGAGGATTTCTCATCATCACTGACGTTTCATAACTACATTTCACTTATGCTTTGTTCTTCTGAGGTTGTGCCTACCTGCTCACTTGTCTTTTCATATCCATCCTTAGTGATCTGATCTACTTTCCATTTTCTCAATTATATCTTCCTGGGTTTGATGTCAATGAAGAGTTCACAGTTTAACTAACCTGATCTTTTACTACATTTTTTATCTTTCTGCACTGGGACAGTTTGTGCTTCTGCCTTTAGTAGTGTTTTCTTGAAGAACTGCCAGGACTCTTTAATGCCTTTGAAAATCCATTGACATTTCCAGAAATACTAATCAATCCCAAAGATGATCAATATACTCTTCAGTAGAGTTTTCTGTATCTTACATACAGGTGACATTAAGTCTGGATAAAAGGCTAGATAAATTAATTATTATTCAAAAATTAATCTAATTATTTATTATTATAAATAATTAATGTTCATTTTATATAATTATTATAAACAATAAATAAAAAGACCAGATAGATTAAGCCTAGATAAAAATCTACACAGCTTCAGAACAGGCTAAGCAAATAACAGCACGTTAGGTGTCCCATGAAACCCTTCCAAAACCATTCTTACCTAAAGAGGCTTGTAAGACATTCACCAATGAAGTTCTAATCTCACCTGATGGATGTTTAATTGGAGAAACAATTCAATGTCCTTCCAGTAAGAAAAATAAAATTAAAGACTAAGAAAGAGTTCCTTTTTAAAGATAGGCTGAAATTCAAAATCTTTTACTTTTCCTTAGTCTTGGGTTGTGGGTTTATTGTTTTTTCTAAATTTAATCTACTTAATGATAACCTACTGACCCATTTATTATTTTGTGCAGAAATCTATGAAATTTCATTGGTTTCTTTTGTATTTAACATTGTTTCTTTTCTGTAAATGCTATGCTTAGGGTATAACTATTTGCTGTTAGATGGCCGTGGCTCTTGTGCTGGTCATTACAACACTGCCACGCTGGAAAAGCAGTCACACCTTCTTAATTATGAATCTCTTGCAATATACAGTTACAATAAACATGTCACAGAATAGATTTTAATGAAACCTCTCTGCTTTACTATCTGATTTTGAGTATTCATTACCTTAAGTGGTCACTTTAAATTCTCCACATTACTGTATCTTGCTCCTTCAACAGTACTGATTAAAAGGAGTTAGCGTTAGAGCAGGCAGGTTAGTCTTTGATTTCAGTCTCTAAACCGATCAGTAGCTATCAGTCTAGATGATTTATGGCTCCTTTCACTTTAGAACCTGATCACTCACATACATTAATAAATCTATTGTTACAGCACATTTCTAAATCACTATCATGCTCATAGGAAATTGAAGGAATAGGAGGCCATACAAACAGCGTATGACAGTCATGAGCAGAATTAGGGTCTTTGCTGTGTTCTTTCTCAGACACCAAAACATTCCCCTATAGACTGTAAACATGTGGAACCCTTCCTGTGGAAGCGTATAGGAGCTAGAGAGGGTTATTCAAATGTAACTTTAAGTGTTCAGATTCATAACATTTCCCCACGGAATGACTGAGGAGTCAGAAGGAGACCCTGGAAGTTTCCTTTGCTGTATAGCAGGGTGGGAATCTTAATTCTACTGCCCAGGTTTGATACCTGAAGTTAGACTGTCTGAATTCTTGGTTTGAAGGCAACTTTGCAACCTACAGAGCTTTCCTCATCTTGAATAAGTTTTCCAGGATGCTGGATGTTAAGGATGCTTCACAGAAAGCATTTTTTAAACCAGTTAGCCCTACCTAATAAATAATTTTAGTTATCCTAAAAAGCATTACAGAGAACATCACAACAGCAAGACTATGCGTAGCCTACAAAAAAAGTCACGTAGTAAACAGTCTTGAGTAGCAGAGCACGAACAAGAGCTGAGAGCCGTGATCACAGCGGACCTTTGCAGGCAACAGAAAGAAATTGGAACCTAATAGGGGAAGTGAGAGAAGTGAAGGTGAAGTGGTAACCAAATGTAAGAAGAATTCTTAAGCACTGATATATTGTGATTATACTGACAGATGGAAGGGAGAACTGTACTGAACTGAGAGAACAAGGCCCATAGAAATCAGTGATGATCTGGAATGTATACTGGTGAAACTTGCTGGCAACAAACTATGTCTTTATTTTGTAACACTGGACTTAGGAAACATCCAACTTTCCAGCTTGTAAGCAGATATCAAACCTCTACCCTGGCTGTGTTTTTAACTTGCTTACATATTTATTATTTTTGGACTCTGAAACTTGGCTAAATGTTTTAGACAAGGACTGCACACTGTTCACCAGTGACACCAAAACCCAGTTCACAAGACCATCTGACAGCAGAGCTTCTTCATATGTAATTGTACTATTTAATTCTGCACAGTATCCTGGAGTAGTTTCTGTGAAAGATGTTTTATGTAAATAATACAACAGACTTAACAGAGTCACCCTAGTAGTAGTGATCTTGTTTTGGAGGCAGACAACTCCCTGTAGACCGCAGGCCTAACTGTGGCTGTGTTCTGAGGGAAAGTTTCAGTGATCTTAGTGGATTTGTATCTGACAGGCAGCCTGCAAATGCTAATGTAGTTCAGCTGTGCTGAAGAAACTGTGTAATATCTAGCTTGAAAATAAAGGGTGAGTACCTGGGGTGATCAATAGCAGGAATTAAATTCCCCAATGCAAATCTATCAGCAAACCAAGACCAGGACTCCTTGCTGCCTTAATTCCAAAACAGCCTGTGTTAGTGACATAAACCAAAACATAAATTCTAGAAAAATAACCCTAAACCCATGGTTGTGTAACTAAGAGGTAACTGTGACTTTTCTGGTTGATTGTAATAGGTTTTGCCTTCTTTGGAGTAATTTTTGTCTTCCCACACATCCACATACCTTTTCAGACTTTCTTTCTCCCACACTTACCCCTTGATATGTAAAACTCTGATTTGACTCAACCTCACAGAAAGTCAGACTTCAGTTGGGCCAGCTGAAGGCATGGGGTCTCCTAAAGGTAAAAAAGAAGCAGCCAGATTACAGGAGGTACCTAGAAGTCAGAAAGTCTGGGTGCCGCTTCTCTGCCTGGATTGCTGCAATGCTGCAAAGAATTAGAAACAATAAAAATACATTTCCAGGATGTACTACAGAGGTTAACTAAGCCAGTTTTTAAGATCATAGAATCATAGAATGGTTTGGGTTGGAAGGGACCTAAAAAGATCACCCAGTTCCAAACCCCCTGCCATGAGCAGGGACATCATCCACTAGACCAGGTCGCTCAAAGCCCCATCCAGCCCAGCCTGGAACATTACTTCCAGGATGGGGCATCCATGGCTTCTCTGGGCACCCTGTTGCAGAGTCTCACCACCCTCATAGTAAAGAACATCTTCCTTATCTCAATCTAAATCTACCATCTTTCAGTTTAAAACCATTGCCCCTTGTCCTGTTGCTACAGGATACAGTAGAAGTCTCTCTCCATCTTTCTTATAAGCCTCCTTTATATACTGAAAGGCTGCAATAAGGTCTCCCCAGAATCTTCCCTCCTCCAGGCTAAACAACTCAATCTCATTTCTAAAGTTAAGATACTTGGAGTATGTCTTTGTATGCACAACAAAGTTAAAACATTTCTCATCAGGCCAGCAGCACCAAACCCCAAAACAAAAACCAGATCCACTCTTCACTTTCAAGCGGCCTTCCCCTTGATCTTGAGTTATCAGCCCTAACCATTACTCCATACTACAGTGTGTGACAGGGGTATCACTGGTCTGTGCTGGAACACCTAACTGCCACAAAGCTGGAAGTGGCTTTTCAGGTGACATGGAGCACATCAACTGATCCATGTGCCCCAGCGCCTTCATCAGCAACGAAGAGGGGACAAAGGAGGGAATGACACCCTCCTCTCTTGTAGAACCAGCTGGGTAGATTAATGGGTGATCAGTGAAGTGCCATGTAACAGCCATGGTTTTCTACAGGTGGTACTTTAGATTGGTTCACTGACTGCCTGCATGCTCTTTTACATCTTTGAGGAGAGAGACCCTGTCGGTTCAGACACTAAACAAGCAAAAAGAGAAGTGACAGGGCAATTCGAGGTGGGAAACAATGAGTTTGTGTTGCATTAAAAATCCAATGGACTTTGGCAGTGGCAAAAGGAGGGGGGAAATAGAACTAGGGAGCAGGGCTGTACACTGAAAACTATATATATTGAAGTGACGATATAGAAATGCAGTCTCAGGCAATCTGACACAAATACTGGGATCAGAGGGGAAGTTCTGCACACCTGTTTTGATCATCTGGGACAGCCTTGTGAAGCAGTGTGCACCACAAGCCAACAGATCAGGACACTAGTGTGGAGATCATGATGCTTTATGTCCCTCTACTAGGAAGCAACATCATAGTGCCTGCAGAGAAGCAGGTCCAGGTCAAGACACAGATGATACTCATCAGAGGTGGCAAACTTCTGTCATACTCCCTGCTGCCTCAGGACCCCTTTTCAGCTTATTGGTTGCTCTGGGACCTTCATGTGCCTCAGCCAACTCATCAGGGGACCACAGGAACTCACCAGCCAGCTGGGACTTGCATGTTAGACCACAAAGAAGGACAGATGTTCAGCCCATATGAATTAGTCATAGTAAGGGGGGAGGCAGTAGTAGGGCAGTAAATGGCAGGATCATACAGGATGCCAATTTGTGAGTCTTGCACTCCACACAGGAGCCTTGACACCTCTACACCAGAGGTGTGCTGCTGCAGGAGGACCTACAGTCGTACCTGTACACAGAGATCCCCACAGACACGACTTGGGCATACCAGGCTCAAAGGCACACCCCACATGTCGCAGCAGGGCACTGATTCTGCTGCACAGCATGTATATGGAGTCTTGAGGATAGGGTAGAGCAACATACCAGGTTCTTCTCTTTCCTAGAACAGAAAAGTGAATTTCATGCTTAAAGTGTGAGGTCTGACAATCTCCTGCTAGTACCATGGCACAGCTGCTGTCCTAGTCCCAGACAAAGCAACAAACTTTGCCCTTATGGCCTCCTGGGCTCTCAGAAAATCCCCAGGCACCTCTGTTTTTTTGTGTCATTTTGGAACAGAAAATGATTTGAGCTCAACTTGCAAAATGAAAAGTACAGTTCCTGCCCTGTTAATGCAAGTTTTTTTTCTTTTTCTACCCTGGATTAAGAAAATACTTTGTTTCTAAAGCATAATGAAAGTAATAAATAAATCCACACATAATATGTACCTTGTGTGCAAAACAACTATCAGAAAACAATATATTGGGTCAAGGGAAATACTGTGTTTCACCAGAAAGTGTTTCTTAACTTGAATCATACAAAATGAAAACTTGGAATGAGTGTTAGACTGAATCAAAATTTTTTCTCCCCAGTTTTCCTTTAAAGAAAACTTTTCTTAAACACATGTCAGTGTTTGGAGTGGTGGACTGATGATTATAATGTTGCAACTTCAACAATGTTTCTATTTTATTCATTGGATGACTAGCAGCCATTCTACAAGACACAGTGGTGTGCAGACAAGACGATGTACTTGAGAGCAAGAAGCTACATTGCTCCATTGCTCGCCTTGGGAATTTCTAACGGTTCCTGCTGAGTTTTGTAGATGTGACCAAAATTTCACTACTTGAGCTTTGTGCTCAGTTTTCCAAGCTTCATTTGTCCCATATAGGGGACACATGCATTTGGTTACATGCCCAGCACATATCTGGACACCACACATAAGAAGGATTAATTATATCAAGAGTTGGGAGCAAGGAGTTTACAGGTTTAGAGGTTTTAGAGGTTAAAACAGAAGGAATGAAGACAGTGTGAAAAGTAAAATAGAGAAAATAGTTTGGAATTTTGCTTTCTAACTTAAGGTGACAGGATGAATGTGGCCTCATAAATACAGAAAAAGAATTTTATATATATGTACACACAGAAAAGTATTTAATCATACATGTGGTGAAAATGACAGCAGCATTTAGCTTTGGGACAACTTATCTGATGCTCTATACAAAATTATAGCACTGTACCTATTAGCAGTGCCTCCTCTGAAGTATAGGGTCATTTTGCCTTTAGGAATAAAGGAAAATCCTCTGATACTTGTTGAAATTTTGCACATCCAGCCAGGTCTGGAGTAGGAAGTGCAGCTGCTTTGATTAAGGGCATGTGGTTTTTCAGAGATAACTATATGGGCCATGAAAGAAATCAAGACATACACATTTCAAAGCTTCTGTTTGAGAGGTTTGGTGTGGAAGATTATGGAGTAGTCAGGAGCTATAAGTAAGGCACAGCACCCTCTGGACAGCAGGTCTGCTTTCAGTGAAGCAGTCCTTCAGAGCTGATTGAAGAGGAGCCCAAATCAACCGTGTATCTCCCTGTTTGAACCTCCAAAATCTACCTTGTGGCTGCCTCAAGCCACTTTACTAGCAAACCATCTGTACCTAAGCAGTAATTGCTATCTGTTGAAGCTTCTCTCTTCAACACTTTCATGACTTTTTTTATATTAATTCACAATTGAAAGAAATTTAACTATTAAAGAAAAATATAGGGAGCAAACAATTTTCTTTGATTTATCCTTTACAGAAAATCTATCATGCCCTAAAGCTGTACACTCCACTTTTCTTCCCCTAATACAAGCATTTCCCCACCTTTTCATCAGTCACTGCCCTGGGCCTTGTTAAAACATGAGGTCTATGGGGCATCACTGCTGTCCTTGCATGCAATTAGACAGCTCCTGTGGTGCTCTATTTGTCAGTACAAAATTCATACAAAAAATACACAGAAAGCACATATTAACTTTGCAAAACAGTTATTAAAAGCTGAGGAAATACCAAGATTAAAACTTGGCCCATTGTGCTCATTCTTATGTAAGAGAATGTGAATATGTAATATGAACACATTCTCCTCTCCTCTGTTCTCCCTCTTCTTCTTTCCTCTCTTCCAGAAACAGATTTAAAAAAAAAAGCCTCAAGAGATGAGAGTCCAGTTATTCTTATATGAAAGAGTCTAGTTATCCTATCCCAATAACAATAAAGACCTGCAGCACAGAAATCAAACAGAAAATTATCAACTGACTCGAGGTACCCAGTTTAATATATCTCAAAGCTGCTATTATAACAAGAAAAATAGCATTTTTTATACAGCATAGGTCCCTGTGTCTCTATTTGTAGCTTCAGCTCAGCAGTAGCATTGGCTGAAAGATGTCCAAAGCAGCTACTGCTCCTCTAAATCTTACATCCTGGTTCTAAGGCAGAGACATTGTAGACATTGTAGAACTTTTTTTTTTTTTTTTTTTTTTTTCACTTGTGCTAAACCCTGATTTTTTTCTATAGTCTAAATCTCTAAAATAGCTGAAATATTTTGGCTGAAATTTAAAAGAAAATGTAATCAACCTGAGCAGTCACCCAACAGAGGAAATTTGAACCTAGGGAAAATATTGGCTAAATTATAAGCATCTAAATGCAATCTTACAAAAAGAAGTATCGAACAATGCTGACAAAACGTGGGGCTAGAAGCCTTCCCAGTAATGTGAAGGTGCTTACTTTTGGACACAGTTATGGAACCACAAAACTGATCAATACTGCAGCACAGGTGTTAGCTCTTCCTTCAAAATCACTTCTTTCGCTGGTGAGAAAAACAGCACCATTACCCTATCTGAAAGTCTGTTAGCCTGTGAGTAACAACAGGCAGCTAGTCAGTCAGTCTGTTGGGCAGCCAGAAGTGTTTTGTTCAGCAACTCTCTTCTCATTGTGAAGCAAAATTATGAAACAAATAGCAGTCTTCTGAAAAGCTTTGGTTTGCCTTGGGGTTCCCTGAGAAGCAGGTGAACAAAGCCACACTTCCATCCCACCTTAGCATCTTCCATTTGGTAAACAAGCAAAGCTGTCCCAGGCAAAAAAGAAATGGTGTCTCAGCAAATATAATAATGCCTCAGCATCTGCAAAATGGGATTTCTGACTGTGCAAAGTTCCTTCCAGAGTGATCTCAGATGAGGCTGAAATAGTACAGAAAACCAAAACTGGAGTTTCTAACCTTGCAAACACATGACTGTTGGCTTTCTTTCCTTTTATTCTGTCTCTTCTTATAAAGAACCTGTTCTTTGATGGTGATTTAGGTTAGCCCCTCCACCCTTCCCCAGCTGGATATATGATAAAATTAGAGTAATAGCTACAGAACTATTTCCTTTCTCTGCAAGACTCTGTTGCAGACCCTGATTGGTTCTCAGCCCAGGGCAACCTCCTGGTTGCATTAGTCTTTGAACATGTATAAAGGCACATACAAAATAGAAGATTATATTATTTCATTTTATGTGAGTTCAGTCTCAAACAATTCAATAGATAACAGTTATAGAGACAGATGAGGCTGTTCTGTATATTCTAGTTTGACTCTCCACCTATTGCAGCATTATACAGGAACTGGACACAACCACAATTAATTTTATTCTCATTCCCCTCCTGTTCCATATCCCTGTGGATAATCTTCCAGGTTCCCTTAGATCCGCTAAAGAACAAAAAGTTTTCCAGGTCAGATGCTGCAGTATCTAATGTGTAGACAATGTCCAAAGAGGGAAGCTTGCCTTAGAGAGTTTGCCACAGAACATGGTATAGCAGGAGAAAGTCAGCTCAGAATAAAAGCCCAAACACCCAGTGCCCTGAGCCAGAACACTAATTCGAAATACCTGTGTAAAGCCAGGATGATGTTAGGGACAATGTCGATACAGACAAGTTCTGCGGTTCAAGGAAGAAGCAATTCTGACCACTTAATAGTCACGTCTGTGAACCCCTTCTTTTCAAGAGCCACACTGAGTTCAGTCAATTTTTAATATATTAAACAGAACAACATAATATTTATATGTATAAGAATATATAAATAATGTATTTTTTAAAATGAGTGAGCTATCCATATAAAAGAAAACCTTCTTTTATACAATAGTCTGCTGATTGTAGCAAACTTACTGGAAAAGTGTAAGCCCAACTCATTTCCTTTCTCTCCCTGAGGGAATTTTAAGCTACAGTTTCACCATTCTGTTCAAGCACCTTTAGCACTCAGACTGAAATTATTCCGCAGTGGGAATAAAGCAGAGTCATCAGCATTCCAAAAGACCTGTGTCAAAAAAATGGAGAAGAAAATTCAGAATTTATTGGTGCTTTCAGGGCCTAGGGACTCGTGCAGGGAAGAGTTATCCAATGCTCTCTTATTATATGACCCTATTCTATTTCAAGGTTTTCTTCCTGTAATATTTCCTTCTTTCTCACTCTGCTCTGTATGTGTGTGTGTTGGGGTTTGTTGTGTTTTGGTGTTTGGTTTTTTTTGGTTTTTTTTCTTTTTTTTTATTAAAGCCTATAACAAGCAACTCTGGCTTCCAAGATTTTTTCCCCTTAAGCTATAAAATTGTAGACAAACAGATACTGCTAAAATGATAGGTGTCACTTGCACACAGTATAGTGGAAGCTGTCTGACTCATTTTACTGCTAAATGCAGGGGTCCTCAAACTTTTTAACCAGGGGGCCGGCGCGCGGATGCAGTGGCAGGCAGTCATCTGCGGCTGCTTGGTTTCCCCCCCCAACCCCCGGGGGGGGGGAGGGGGGGGGTCTGTAAATACCAGGGGCCAGATTGAGGACCTTGGGGGGCTGTATCTGGCCCACGAGCCGTAGTTTGAGGACCCCTGGCTTGATGTGTGTCTTATTAGTGCCAGTTATCTATAATGTGACCTGAACTGTGATAGGAAATGCCTTTAAAAGTGAAATACTTGTTATTGAGTATTGTATAACCTGAAAACAGAACTAAGGCTACTGAAAGGCAATGAAACCAACACCTTGATAATGATTGTTTCTGCTTTGCTGTTAGCTAAAGCTGTAATGTGGGTTTTCCTTCAAAGCTGACTTCTATTGACAAAAATCACTAGCACAAATCTGAAGACTTGCTGGGCCCCTAAAAGTTGACTTATTGAAGCTGAGGGGCTGGAAGCTTTTGACATTCCTAGTTTCACTCCTCAGAGCAGCCATACGATGGATCTCAAAAGCTTCTCAGGTTCCTTTGCAGTCCCTTTGTATAGACTTTTCTCCCCCCAGAATATATCCAGTGGAGTAGTTCTGTCGCAACAGTATTGCTGTGAAGAGAACCCCGTATAAGAATACGTATCTATTTCTGCACTTTTTTCTGCACTGCATAAGAAGAAATTAAATAATCAAAAGACCATTTTAGTGAATAAGAGCCTGGAACATCTTTCGCATAGAAAATATTTAATTTCATAAGGACTCTTCACCAGAAAAGGGATGCCACAAGGATGAACCATAGCATTTTCTGATTTTTAATACATTTCTTAATTCTTCATTTTGGATTATGCTTTTCAGATGTTATTATAAAAAGGGAGACAGACAGTGTTAAAAATATTTGGGGAATATGTAATTTATGCACTTAAACTAAAATTGTGTATTACTTTGATTGCTTTCATTTCTCAACAATTCTGGTAGCAGTTGTTTATTTTACTCTAAAAATATATAAATAGAACTGTAGTAAAATAACTCTGAACTCACTTAGCTTTTGAAAGATTAAAGTTTCAGTTAGCAGAAATTAGGGTAGTTTCCTGGTGTCAAAAGGGATGCTGTACATATAGATGTCAGTGTAAAGAATTGAAATAAAGCATGGAATAAAAGAAGCTGAAATCTTTGCTTTTAAGAAACAAGTTGTAATTCCAATTAGGGTCAACAACTGCAGATACAGATACCACAAAAGCAAAATTCACTACACTTTCAAGATATCCTGTTAGTATGAAAGTCAGAACTAGTATTCTTTTGGGGCAGAATGGGAGACTAAGGTAATATAGTGCAGAGGAGTTGAAATCTTATTTATAGGTTCCCAGGGATCATAGCTTTCCTAGACTTTTTAGAGTTGTGGGATTTTAAGAAACTAAGAGATGGGAATCAACTTTCCTGACAATTGTTTTGGATTGTGAGTTTAAATCCATTACAATAAATTATTCAGAATACTCTCCAAGGTGTTATGTTTGAGTGGCAAGCAGTACTTCCCAAGTTCTGTCATGGAAGTAGTACCTGATAGAATTAGTACCTGACAGAAATTTCACAGAAATAGCCAGCATGCAAGAAAAGCTGAATAAAAGCCAACACAGTGTCTGGCTACCCTTATTTTCATTTTTCACTGAGTTACTTCATCCCAGAGACCCATTCATGGAGAACAAAACATTCATACTTTATTTGTGATCTCTTTATATATAGAAATATTAATTAAAAGATGTAATGACACAAGTAGATTGTATTCTAAGCATATAGTTGAATATATAATAGTATTATATGGAAGCAACATATTGCCAAGCTGGTCTTGGTCATAAGCCACAATATTTTGTACATGATTACATATATTTGCAATCAGTTAAAAAAATAAACAGCAGGTGTGAGTTAAGCATTTGCAATGTAAATCTTATTGTAAAATGACATTTCAAAGTAATGTAAAACTACATTTCTGTCTGATACGAAGTAGCAGATATGAAAAGAAAAATTCTTGAACATTTTGGGCTCATCAGTTCCTAGATCATTCATGTTAAAAGCGATCTCAGTAGATCTGTAATCCAACCGCTTGTTCAAAACAAGGTCAGCTATGAGATCTGATGTGCTAAAGAAAGCTCAGGAAATACAAAAATACATACAGCATATTCCTGGTTACTGTCATTTTAGTTTGATCTTCTCCTAAGGTTTGTGATCACAGATCTCTTTGGCATGTCAAGTCCCATTGACTTGGGATTTACTCCACAAAATCTGTAATGTAAAAGCTGGTGAAAAAACATTTAGCATCACATCAGTTAACTGAAACCTATTGCCTTGAAACACGTTTTTCAACCTTTTATCAGATACTCCTAACCCTGAGTCCACATCAAGCCTCACTGCAAAGAACTTTGTTCACTGTCATTAATAGAAAGCAAGAGTTACTGTTGTGAAATGTTCGAAAATTTATGATAGTCCCATATTTCACTTGAATTAATTATTTCTGGTTTCTCCCAGAGATGTAAGAACATGACATGTATTCTTAAATGTAGTTATACTGGTGGCTTGAATTTCCTTATTTTGCTTATGTCTTTCAACCCATCGTTCTTTTTTCTCTTTTAAGCATCAAGGGAAAACAAGCAAACTATTGCCTTCCTTACAAAGCATCGCTGTGTTACATTTTTTGAAAAGACATTGCTCACACAAAGAAACTGTACTACATTCTGACAACTGCATTGCTGTCAATCTGCAGTAGCTCCACTGTCTGCTGGTTACAGATAAGCATGCTCTGATTCCCAGATCTCTGGTATAACATTAGATTCCTGTTGTCAAATTTTCTCTTACCCGACCACAGTTTTGGGACATAGTAACAAATTTTGGGAAAATATAAACGAGGCATTCTGGTCAGCCATAGCAATTGTCTTCCCAGTTTTCCTGGGGCACCATTTAATTGATTCAAGAACAAGGAAGAGGGCTTTAACTTCTGCAACTTCCCCTCAGGGAGCAGGTCACCCTCCATATTTCTGCTCATTGCCAGTATAAGGATTAAGTTTGCATTTTCTCAGTCAATTTATTGGCCCATTCCTGTCACCTACCCTTTTACATAACTGCAGCCTTTTTAAAGTGATTCACTTTTGCTCGTTCAAAAGAAGTTTGCAATGTCTTGTTTATTATCTCTTGTATTAGCTGAGGATGTGAGCTCTTCAGAGCTGGTTTTTCCTGTGTTTGGAAAACATTCTGTCCACTGTGGCAAAATCAAAACTGGTACAAGGAAATACTTTTACCCAGAGTAAGTGCATAACCCATGAAACTTGTACCTGAAAAAAGTTGCTCAAGACAGGAATTTAATTGAATTTGGAAGGAGCTTGAACATTTTGTACTGCTAAATAGCTCATGTCAATGCACTTCTGGAAGAAATATTAACCTTCATGATGCAGTCCTTAAACCAAACTCTTAATTCTTGTATATCAGGACAAAGCAGGATTTACCACCTCTGTTTATGTCAAAGCTTGTACATATTCCTTTGAAGCATCTGTGAGCAACCATTCTTCAAGGGACAACATCAGATTAATTGCACCCTACATTAATTACAGTGTCTTGCATAGCAACTTGTCTTTTCTTTAATAACATCTTCTCTCTTTAGGGGGAAAAAAACACTCATAGCACTCCTGAAATACTTCCCTGAAGAACTGCACAATTTAGGAAAGTGCACATTGGTATAAATAGTATGATTGTATCCAAAAGCTAATATTCTGGTTTTGTGTCAGAACTCAATTTCACAGAGCAGTTTAAGGTGCAAAACCACAGAGTATTCTGAAGAAAGAAAGTGGAAAATAGATAATTTAGTGTCACCTTTCCCTCTCTATCTGGGTATCAAATACATTACTTAAGGACAAAAGAACATATTTTGAGCAGAAGTTCTTAGGTTTAAGGAGAGAAAAAAAAATAGGCCTGCTTGAAATGTGTTTCAGGGAAATGTCAGAAATCAGATTAAAGGACACTCCATCAGGGATATATGAGCTTTGCTCTATGATAACAGACATAGTTCCCTTTGATTAACCTTGCCAAGAAGCCTAGAGTGGCCTAATGGCAATAATTACAGCTCATAAGTTAAGAAGCCAATAAGACACTGTGCTGGGTTTGGTGGGGGTAGAGTTAATTTTCTTCATAGTAAGTAGTATAGGGGTATGTTTTGGATTTGTACTGAAAACAGTGTCGATAACACAGGGATGTTTTAGCTGCTGCTGAGCAGTGCTTACATAGTGTCAAGGCCCTTTCTGTTCCTCATCCCACCCTACTGGTGAGCAGGCTGGGGGTGCACAAGGAGTTGGAAGGGGGCACAGCCAGGACAGCTGACCCCAGCTGGCCAAAGGGATATTCCATACCATATGACATCATGCTGAGTATATAAGCTGGAAGAAAGAGGAAGGGGGGCACATGTTCAGAGTTACAGTGTTTTGTCTTCCCAAGTAACTGTTAGGTGTGATGGAGCCCTGCCTTCCTGGAGATGGCTGAACTCCTGCCTGCTGGTGGGAAGTGGTGAATGAATTCCGTGTTTCACTTTGCTTGCATGTGCAGCTTTTACTTTACCTATTAAACTGTCTTTATCTCAACCCATGAGTTTTCTCACTTTTACTCTTTCAATTCTTCCCCTCATCCAACCAGGGGGGAGTGAGTGAGTGGCTGTGTGGGGGTTAGTTACTAGCTGGGGTTAAACCACAGCAGATGCATGCAAACTGTCAATGAGAAATTGCTTGGTCCAGAAAAATTTAGCAAGTACCTGAGCAAACCCATTACCATGAAAATTCAACAGGTGTTTAATGGAAAAAACTGAAAATGAAAAATATGTGAATTAAAAACAATGCTTTGATTAAATAGTTTTATTTTATATTAATAAATAATGTAAAAATTAGAAGCTAAACCAGTTATATTTATAGTGTCACATATCAAATTTCTCACTTCAACACTTTTGAAAGCAAAGTTTTTTCATATTATTAGATTAGCTACACTAGTGTGTGAGACTTTGCCTTCTTTGAAAGAGGAGTCCTTTTTGCAGGTCACCAAACAGTCATAGGACAAGGAAAGACTCATAAATGATCAGGACATGTAGTTAGTACATGCAGTGGGTCCCCAGAACTCAGAATTGTTGCTTGACTTACTATATATAGCCATCTGACAAACAAGTGCATTATCTCCTTTAATTTTTATCATAGTAACACAGTGCAAACTGTTTAATAGATCAAAAGTTACAAAGCTCAAGCCTACTAAGAAAAGAAAATTTTCCAAGAAAAAAAGCATAAGAAAAAACCCTGTGAACCCTTTTTACTACTCTCAAGACTCTCTATCTAACTTATTAATGGAAACACTGGGGAAAAAAATGCCTATGTTAATAGAATAAGGGCTTACGGTGCTTCAATTTATCAATGGATATTAATCAATGGATTTAGATAACACACAAAGAAAACACTAGACGATCTCCAGAGGTTCCTTCCAAACCCGACCATTCTGTGATTCTGTGACTCGGTGAAAAGCTTTCCAATTGTTGGGTTGGTGAAACCAAGGAATTATTGCTTGCAAAGCCTGTGGAATCTCCATCAGCAATATTTTTGATAAAACTTTGCACAACCACCTGTCTGCCACTGGTTCATAGATATTTGAACTGTTCTTGGGGAAGAAAGATGGGATAGACCATCTTTTGAGGCTCCTTGTAGCTCTGAATTTGTAGTGTTCCAGAATCACTCAGGAGCTTTGGTTCTTCTCTAAACAACTGAAAGTTACAGAACAGAAGATATAAATGCATCCCTATTCTGAACTTTACAACCACTCTGTTAAGATAAAGTAAAAATGCTATCAAAGTGCTTATGACCTTATGTTGACTTTTAGTAAACATAATAATATAAAACTAATGATTTAAAGTATGTTTGAGATTTCCAAATAGATAAAAAAGTCAGTGTACACTGTTTGAAAAATTAGGTCATTATTTAAATTGTGGCCAGAAAAACCTCAAACTCCAACATGTTACTACAAAACTGAGCCAGATGGACAGATGGGAACAATACTATCAAATGCTTTATTGCCAGAGGTCATGTAATCAACAGCCAATAAAAGTAAAAACTTGAAAAGATAAGAGACAAAGACATTTCAGTTAGGAAACAGTATGTTCTGCAGGTGGTGTAGGTAGACATATTGCTTCTTGATTAAATCAAATCATTAGTTTATTTTCTTGATTTGATACTATCAGAAATTATTCTTGCTAACTTTTAAATACAATTTATTTAAAAGCCAAAACAAATATCCAAGTTAAACCTAATAACATTCTATGTGGAGAACAATCAAGAAATCTGAAAATGAGATGAAAGTGACTTTTTTTAAAAATATGAACATTTTTTCTATTATTTATTTTTTTAAAGGTTCTGCCTCATGCTCAATTTTGTTGGGAAAATTTCAATTAAAAGGTTTGGATCATTGCTGTAGCTAGAGGAAATACGTTATCCTTGCGTTACAAGGTTTCATAGGTGGTTTGACCTTGGCTGGATGCCAGATGCATCTAACAGTCCTCAGCAGGACAAGGGGGAGAAAATGATGAAAAAGATGAAAAAACTTGTGGGTCAAGATAAAGGCAGTTTAATAAAGCAAAAGTAAAGGTTGCAAGCAGAAGCAAAGGAAAACACAAGATGTTATTCTCTACTTCCCATCAGCAGGTGATGTCCAGCCACTTCCCGGGAAGCAGGGCTTTGGAATGTGTAGTGGGTGCTCCAGAAGACAAATGTAATCAATAACAAATGCCAATGCCCTCCCCGCCCCAGCCCCCACCACTTTTCTCTTAGCCTTTATTGCTGACCAGACATCCTATGGTATGGAGTATCTGTTCGGTCACTTTGGGTCAGCTGTCCTGGCTACATCCCCTCACAAGACCTTGCCCACCCGTGGTCTACTGGTGAGGGAGGAAGGCTGGAGAGACAGCCTTGGTGCTGTGCGAGCACTGTCAGCCGAGGCCAAAACACCGGTCGGTGTGTTACCAACAGGCAGTTACCAACTACCAGTGCAAAGGACAGCTCCAGGAGGGCTGCTATGGGGAAAGTTAACTCTACCTCAGCCAGGCCTAATACAGGTTTTTAAGATACATGACTATATAATGAAATGGTCAAGTTGCTTTCTACATTGAAGCGCTTACTTGACATTTGACAAGAATCCTCCTCGTGTCAGAGATGTGCCCTTTTTTAACCCCATGAAAATCCACTCCAATTTGACCAAACGAGGAGATTTTGAAAACTCTCAATGTGGTCAGTAGAGATTTGTTACATGCTGGCAGTTTCCAGAGACACCATCTGCTCTAAGTATGTTTCATCCCTTCTCAGCTTCTACAAGCCAACCAGACATGCCATTCATCATTCCCACAGAGCAACTGTGTGTTGTGCCCTCGGGGGTGTGATGTGTGTGGGAACAAAAGCATTTACCTGCAAGTGCTCTTCTTGTCTGCTGAGGACTGTTGGATGGAACTGATTCCAATATTACATGGAGCCAACTACAAGTTGCACAATCTCTTTCTCCCCAGCAGAAAATTTCAAAGCAAAAATAAGGCCCAAGAATCACAGGCCTTTTAATTAGTTTGATTTTATCCTTTGGTCTATATATTTTGTGCCGCAGGGGCAATGAATATGTAATGCTTTGTTTTGAAAGCAAGGTTCTAGTAGCTTAGTTCTGGCCATAGTTCCCCAGAAAAATCTTATAGGTGCCTCCACAGCTGAGGCTGTCAAGGTAACACGCCAAAACAGGCAGTGAAGGCACAACTAGTCACTGAAAGGACTGTGTGTATTCTGCCATAGTTGCACCTAGCATTCTGCAAAAGAGATAAAGACAATGAAGAAATAAACTAAAACATTAGGAATCACCTGATTTAAAGTTTACCTTTGAAATTTCATTCTGCTTCACTTTCTTCATGTATTGCTGCATTAAGCAAGACAACGTTCCTATGCAGTTCCATATAGTCCCTTCCTAAATGATGGATCTGGAATGAATAACCATTGATATGTGATTAACTCTACAAACCTCTACTAAATATAGGGTGATAATTAGAAGGTTTGCAGCAAGGGAACTAAAAGAGCTGTGATAGCTTTGTAAATGGGGGTTAGATGAGACTTGGCCAAATAATGGCAAATAAGCCAAATCCAGCCTGGCATCACAGTGTGTTGGTTGTTTTGGCCTGTTTGCCCCATGCTGCCTTCTCTCTCAAAAGGCTCAGGAAGCACTCAAAGGGGTACACATATAACCATATGGGAGGAAATGTTCACAGTCCTGTGATAAAAGTTTTGGTTATAGCATGGGCACATGCCTGGTAACATCATGAGTCTGCAGTAGGAAGTTAACTTTACCCTACCCTAAGCATCCTGAATATCGGTGATTTATACAGCTGCCATCATAAAAAAGTAGATTCTCTTTCTACCATTGCCAGCAGAGCTTTCATTACAGATTGTCTAATCATGTAAGCCAAACTTCCTGTAGAATGTCACTTGATATTTCTGAGATTAATCGGTAGGAGAGTAAGGGGTTGTCATTGCAGCTACAGTTTTGACATTTAAGATTCATGTTAGCTATACACTACTGAGAATGAATTAGAACGATATACGTTCTCTCTGTTTCAGCCCATAAGTCACTGCAAAACAAATAACTTTGAGTCAACCACTGACTTGCCATCTTTTCAAGAAGTCATTGCAATATCTGCCAGTATGGACCCTCTCACTCGGGCAGAAGCATAAACTATTTTAGGAGTGAGGAATTAGGGCTATAAAATGGTTCTCTCTGCTAAAATGAGCTCTGAGGACCAGGATAAATTTCACTTAAATTAAATGTTTAGAGATAAGATTCAGATCTCTTACATATGTCTACATGTGAGCTAGGTGTTAGCCACTATTCAAATCAGTGGAAATCTAGTCAGTACAGTCAATAGAGACTACAGAGTGATTTGACTTATCCTAAAGTAGGTATCACAAGCTTGGTTCAGTTATTGATGGGCAGGCAACTAGGGCCACTTTAGGGGGTCTGGCTGCAGGACCAAGGGAGGGACCCACCCAGAATAGTAGTTGTGCATCAGGTGGGAGATCTGGGGCACTTCACATGGCTCTGGCAGCTCAGATGCAGGGCAGGGAAATGAATTGAGCTCTACCTATCTAAGTGTCTGAATTAGTCACTCTAGGAATCTCTTGATCGTCAGTGGAGACAAACAGGCAGCTTCAGATGGAAATACATCTGACTTATTTTAGGATTAGAAAAGCTGACTTCTGGAGATCTCCATTTCTCCCTATTGACCCCGAAGAGAGCCTAAGAGTAACTAGGTCAGCCTGAGACATCTAGCTCCTAGGCCTCAAAAGAGCGATTAAGCAGTCTCAGCAGGGCTGTCTACAAGCACATTTGATGCTACCACATATGCCATTTGGCTTCCAACTACATCCTCAGAAGTGCGAAGGCCTCCCATAAGTCTTGCATACGATTTCCAAAGCTGTGCAGGCGTCCTGGGTATGCTAGGGCATCCAATGGCATTGTGTGGCTCTGATGACACTCCCCTGAAATAAAGTAACCTGATTCCCCTTCTAAGTGACAGCTTTAATTTTAAACATATTTTCGTCTTTCTCCTATAAAACATTTTAAACTGATATTTGTGTCTTGCAGCCTTTTTTCGTTTGATCATTGAGAGGTCACCGACTTATTTTTACATCAATAATAAAAGCTACTTCTATGCAGCTCTGCTTATACAGTCCCCATTTTTGTTTGATCGTATGAAAATGGAAGTCATACTTATATAAACCTTAGGCACAGACGCCGTTTTCATTCATATATTTCTAACCTCAGTATTATCCTGATGCCTGGAGTGCCCCAGCTTAACAGACTGGCAACTTTGTAAGCTATTTCTTCTATTCTGAGAGGATTTCCAATTTTTTGATTGTTTGGTTAAGAATCACAGATGTTCATCACACATATGAAAACCTAAAATCTATCCTTGATATCAGTCTGAGATGAGATGACCTACTTTGCAGCTATTACATCATTCAAAAACCAAATCCTCACCTGAAGATTTTCTCAATTTGTTGAGGTTCTTTTTTTCCCTCTTTTTCTTTATTAATTTCCCACTTGTACCAGATGGAGCCAGTTAATTATCTGTCTAGCTGAAAAAGGTAGAGTATAATATTTTTCTTATGAGTCAACACTTTCCAGGTTTTCTGGTAATTGTGTGCTCCTTTAAAAATATTGAGTGGTATATGAACGGGATAAATTCTAAAGCAGCATAGAAAATTTAGTATGCAGTACAGCAATAGTTTACAAATATTTTAATCCATTCATGAAACAGCTAAAACTATATGAAATGTATAATTAACATGCTTGTTTTCTAAAGGTAATAAGCCCCTGAGGGCAGGATTTTGCAAAACTAGAAAGTTTTCTTAAACACCTGGAACTGCACAAATAACACCACCAACCAGAGCATGCACAGGTTCATGTTTTACACCTGCAAACACATTACTGAAATCCATAAAAATTCACGCAGGTGTTTCTACTCACTGGAAAAATAAGTAAGTAATAGAAAAGGGTGATTTCATAAAAATCACTCAATTTGAAACTGCTGTCTCAAAATATTATCAAAGTACAGAAACCTTGAATTTGCAATGACACAGCATGGAGGCAATGAAATAAGGTGTATGATATATACAAATATGAAAATGTAAATGTAGAAAATTTAGAGACTGGATTATTTGAACAATAATTGAAAACAAGAACCATGCTGCCAGATTCCAACATTTGAATAAAACTTCGTAATTTGTTTTATATCTTATTGTAAGTATTCTTAAATTACCAACCTAAGTTAAGGAGTGCTCCTCTGCAGGTGCCAGAATTACCCCAGTTACTTTGTTAAAAAGAAATACAACTTCTATTAATCCTCACAAAACCATCAGGCGTTAAATGAGACAACTTTAAAAACTGTGTAATAGTAGCACAACTGATTGAAGAAAAATCAATGAAAACATTTTCTGTGAAAAACTGATGTAAAGAAGCATTTTTTCACAATACTACACAGATTTTCACAATTTTCTTCATGGAAAATAAAGGAAACGTTTATTTCAGAATGCCCCGTCTGGAAGAAGACAAAAAAAAGACAGCTTTTCTTTCTATAGCCAGTCGGAGGGGCCACCTGCCCCTGCCCAGGCCCCGTCAGTGCCACTGGTCCCACAGCAGCAGCCATGTCAGGCCAGCCCTGCAGGCGGCCTCCCCTCAGCCCCCAGCCTGGCCCTGCCACCACTGGGTCAATGCCTCACCCAGTCCCAGGGCTCCTTCTCTTCTGATTGGCCTCTCACACCATCTGGCTTCTAATTGGCTGAGTGATGCCAGCACATCCGTGACCAGCCAATCAGTGTAGAGGCAGAGGCCGTGCAGGGGAAGGGTGTGGTGCTGTGGTGGCCATGACAGTGGCCTGCCTCAGAGCGGGCGGCAGTAGCACAGGGGCTTCTTTGGCTGTTGCTGGGGGAGCGGCTGGCAACACCTCAGCTAGCAGCTGAGAGGAAATATTTTGAGCAGGAACAGCAGCTTTAAACAGTCATAACAGGCTGACTTCCTCAGACCACTTTGGCTGCTTTGGCTCACTTCTTTTATCTCACTTCAATGTATAATCTTTTATCTCAAAATGGGTCCCAAGTTCAGAGCAAGGACACACTGAAATGAAAACGTTTGCTGTCTCCATGCCAGCCAACATAACAGATACCTGAATAACTCTCAAGCAGGACAAATAAGAGTCAAAAGAGCTCTCAATACTGATTTCACCACTATCACACTTTCATAAATGCACACACATGCATCTGTATGATTTACATTTATAATTGTCAACATCATATACTTTTTCAATCACGTTTTCCACGTATTCAATGGAATAATAAGGATCTCTGCAAGCAAACTGCACAGGTGCAAGGGACAGCTTGTCTGTGTTAAGACAGAAGGTGGAAGATTAGCTAATGTGAAGGGCGAAGACTAAGGATCAAGTCATAATTAGTAAGCCAAGAACATGCAAGTCTCCAAGTAAATTTTGCCACCTACCAAGCCACACTGGGGGAATAGAGGCCCATTCTAGACTCGGGCTGCTGATGGGGGACAGGCACTTCATTAGTTGTTATGGATGTTCCTTCCTTCGCTTCCAGACTTGGGATACACGTACATGATCATATTTTGAGCATAAGGAAAATATGCTTTGAATGGTAGCTCATTCTAGCCTTTAAGGAAATGCAGCTGAGCATTCCTGCTAAAAGCGTCGGGGCTTTTTTATTTGCATTTCACAATCTTTCCAGAAAATAACACTATGCAGCAAAATGCACATCTTCAGTTTCTTCAACTTTAAAGCTCCATTTTATTCCAGTTGGCACCTTTTTGCAGTTATTGCAAGTTTTGTACATAGTTCGCAATTGTGTATGAGATGTCTTAGTGAAAGAAAAAAATGTACATTTTCTTTTGCTACCATCTGGAGAAACCCCACAGTCAACAATCTTGTGTTTCCCTCAGAGTTCATATTCATTGCCATACTGCTCTTCAGAAACTTTCTTCTGGTCTTATATCTCACAAGAAGATGATGAAATATTATTGAACATCCCTGAAGTAAATGAAACTGAATTATTTCAGAGTTGTTCTCTGGGACTACATTCATTCTTCTGTGGTCACTGCCACTGCTACAATGAATAGCTGAGCTTTTGAGGAAATTGGTGAGGAAAGAGGGTTTGGTTTGGTTTCTGAAGGAGAGGTAATTATGTTTGTCAGTTCTTAATTCTTAAAAAAAAAAGTATGCATGTGATGTGCACCTGACATTTAAGAACCAGAAAGAAATATAAAGTAAATGGCTCAAGAGATAATGAGAAAAGCAACGCTCTTTTACTAGATTGCTGCTCTAGATGTCCAATGCTGCGAAAAAATTGCAGTTGTTATCAAAGGAATAAAGAGAAGTGGAAATATACATCCTCCAAACACTCCTGCTATCCTCCAACAAGAACTACTGCTTTCAGAGTCATCTTGGAACAAGACCTGTCACAGATAACTTTAAGCTTTTGGGTCATTCCTGTGATTTAGGTCCTTTTCTGGAGAATATCTGAAGGAGGCTTACCACACCTTCTAAAAGGAGGTTACAGGGTGTTGCCCCTACACATCGCTGGCCAGACAGAGCAGTAGTTATAGCTCTATTTTCCTTCTGCTGCTCCTCCCCTCATGAAAGGCCATTGCTAAACTAGAACAGAAGGCTGTGTTCCAAGATGAACTCAATTTGCAAATGACTTTGCCTACCGGGGACGAGGAAAGTCAAATTTCTAAACATATTATCACATCACAGACAACCCTATGGATCTGAAGAACGGTATTGGAGGAAATGGACTGCAGGAACTGTAAGCTAGAAGTAATAGATAATCAGCCTACTTCAGATGAAAGCGCATGTGTATCTATCTTCACATATCCAACTTCTCTGGTTCAGCCAGGCTATACCACCAGTTTGGGGTTGGTTTTTTTCCCTCAAGTCCCTGTTCAGGCACCATTTGTGGCATATAAAGGCACAGACCCCAGGTAAGATCCCCTATTACATACCTAAGTTCTGAATATATACAATCACTTATCCATCCAAGTTCTGCCCTAGAATATACCTACATGCAGCAAAGCACCTTTGCAGGTAGCTTACACTCCACCAAGCCATTTAATCCCTCCATGCTCATCTGAGAAGGTCTCTTCCTCCCCAATATTTAACATGTAGGAAGCTTTGGCCACACCTCTCATTGGGAGGCTTTGGTCACCCCCCTCATTACAGACAGGTGTGGCATAATCACTCTGTGACCTGGCAATGAACACCCAGGCAATGAACAAAGCCTTTTCTCAGAAAGGGCCCTTACAGAGTACCATAGGATAAAGCCCTGGAGGCAAGAGGCGCCCAGGAAAGCTGGTAAATATTCAAGGATGGCCTCCTCCCAGCTCAGGACTGATGGGTCCCAGGAAAGAGGAAGTTGGGCAAAAATTCCAGGAGGCTTGAATACAAGAACAAAATGCTCCTGGACAAAATAAAACACAAAAAGAAAGCCTATAGAGCATGGAAGCAAGGACAGGTAGCCTGAGATGTATACAGAGAAACTGTCCAAGCTGCCAGGGATCAGGTTTGGAAAGCTAAAGCCCTGACATAATTAAATTTTGTCAGGGACATCAAGGGCAATAAGAAAAGCTTCTATAGGTACATCAGTGATAAAAGGAAGACTAGGGAAAACATGAACCCTCTCTAGAAGGAAATGTGAGACCTGGTTAACCCAGAACATGGAGAAGGCTGAGGTACTCAATGACATTTTGCCTTGATCTTCACTGGTAAGTGCTCTAGCCACACTACCCAGGTCACAGAAGGCAAAGGCAGCAAACTTCCTCTGCTTCACCAAAATAATTGTGCCAATGACCATGTGCTCTAGGCTAATGCTTAAAGCTGTCACAATCAGAATGGGTTTAGTAGATATAAATTCACTCATTTAGATATTTTTTAAAAAATTATTTTTAAATTTTATTTTAAGATAGCTTGTATTTTTATATTATATATATATATCCACAAATTCTACCTTCAGGAATAGTTTTTGTCTCTGCCCTTTCAATATATACATCTGTTTCTGCTACAGCTACCCATGATTACCTCATTGCAAAACTTACAATTATGAGGCACATCACAGCTTTGCTTTGAGCTTTTCCAATAAAGGACTTTGAGAACCAGAGTAGTTCCTAAGATAATTCAAGTGAGCCATGATCTTCCCTTCTCTTGTCTTCAGGGCATGTGTCTAGAGGCAGCAAAAAGGAAACTCTGAAAACTTACCCAATGGAAAAAAACACCTCAGTCCCTTTTACATACCTAAAGGCTAATTACTGCAACTGTGATATTAAAGACATTCTCAAAATAACTTTTCTGACACATACTCTGCTGACGTACAATAAAAGCTGTTAGAAATACTTCCCTTCACCTTTCATACTCATTCACATAGAAAACCCAGCTTGTTGAATTTCTAAATGTTAATTCACAACTCTTCATACGTCATATTTATAATCTTTTTCATGTTAGTAGTTATATAATTTTCAGTAGTTTAAATGCCAGCTTCACTCACCTGTATGCATACATAGGTGCTGAGATTTCTTGAATATAAACATATAGAAAAGAGAAATGCTTGCTTAGACTATTCAAAGTGTATAGACAGACTTCAGTAACCATGAAGTTCTTAAAGTATAACGGAAAGCAAGCTGGTTTTGCAAATGGAAATGAATAAATTCATGCAGGTTTACATCAGCTATCTCAAAAACATATAGAAATTACAAATAATTTCAAATTTGCCTATGTTCATTAGACACTTGGGCACTTCAAGTCTATTCAGAAAAGATATAAAGCAGGAAACTTCAAAAATAGGATACACCTGTTTCTGAAATTATGGTTTCCTTAATGTAATTTTAATCATTACTTTTATAAATGGAAGGACCTGTTAATCTGAACCCCAATTCAACTGACTTAGGGTGACGCATATACACTAGCAGTTATATGGTTTCATAGCATCGGGATTCAATAGCTTAAAAATGTACAGAGTTTGTGAGCAGTAAGTATCCATTCTTAGGAAAGGGCATCGATGACCAAGGGTAAAACATTTACTGATATTCTAATTAGAAATCATTTGAATTAAAGTATCATACTGAGGTCCATTCACAGCTGGATGCCCATTATTGTAGCTGCAAGGTAAGCAAACAACGTGAAAAATGCCTAAAAGAGTCTTAGGGTTGGAATCAGATCAGTATCATCCACTTATAGCATAGAAATAGAAATAAAATTTTTACAACATCACATGCAGGGAGGAGCATAAAGTAAAATAAACAGCAGTGTGGCTTCTATTTCACTTCATAAAACTTGCCAGATTTTAGGAATTATGTATATACTTTTGTACTTTTTTAGCCTTTTTTTTCTTCCTCACCAGATTCTTTTTATACTTTAAGTATGTCAAAGCATAGGTATCAAACTGTACTTTAAGAACTCAGAAGTAGATATATGGTCTGTAGACTTGAAACAGAAATAATGAAAGGATCAGGCTCCCTGACTGCCACTATATGCCTAAGGCCCATCAGCTCATACCTAACTCTGAACAGCCTGAGGCCAACAGTAACTTAAGTTTCTACCAGGATACCTTCGAAGTGCTCACATTCCTGATTCTGGCAGAACTTCCAGCTTTCAGAGCAGTGATTCTGCAAGACACATGCTCTGGAAGGACTTAGCACTTTCGCTGTACCAGCAGGGCCTAATTAAGCTGCTGTTCTCAAGAGCACTGTCACCAGATTGCCATTTGCCCCAATAAAGGAGAAGGGAGAAGGAAGCAAAAGTAGAGGAACAGAGTAAGACTGTCCCTACAGATAGTTACCAAAGCAACACTGAGTGGCACGAATTCTGTTCCCTAACTTTCTTCACGATAACTCTTGCACATAAGCAGAACCCTTCATATGGGTGACGGCTGCAGCATTGAAGACAGTTGCTGAGCAATAATTCACACCCACAGACAGTTGTACCAATCCAGGAAACATTTATTTGAAAGTGAATACAATTTAAACACATCTTTCTATGTTGACCTGTTTGCATTTTTAAAGGGCCATGCTCATGCGATGGACAGAACACTCTCCCTTTCTGTTCCCACCCACATATATGAAGGCAAGACATAATTACTCTTCTTCTGCCTTGAACTACTGCTCCTTAGGACAAAGTGCTCTTTGAAGACTTTAGGGCAGATGATTTATTGGTGGTTCTGACAGCTCAGTTAATATCAGTTTTCACTGGTTTGCCAGGATGGACATCACTTCACTGAAGCATTATAAAACATGCAAAATCATCCACTCAAAACCAGTACCAATGCAACACAGTCTGGAAAAGGTTCTGCAGGAGAGTTTTTTAAGCTGCAGCCTCTACAGGGACTCAATGACACCCAGAGCCTTGGACTTCCTCTGGTCCTCCCTTTCCATTTGATCCTTCTCACGTTGCTTTTCCCCCACTGCTTTAGCTGGAATGACTACTCCATGCCTCATGATCCAGTAACCTTTTCATAGCTGCATCTTCAAGTCTTGTCCTTTGGCCTAACAGCAACAGTCCTCTCCCATGAGTACACTCCACAGTCTTTCCTGTTACTCTCCCTAATTAAGAGGTTTCTAAATTGGGGTGATTGGGGGGGGGGGGGGGTAGGAGCAAGAATATTGTAAGCTACATAGGGAAAGAAGCATGAAAACTAATCTATACATACATAAATAATATGCTGCAGCCACATTATTTTAACAATTTTATGTTCATTATATATAAATAATAATAAAAAAATATAATTTTGTTGAGTCATGACCAAAAAACAGGGGATTTCCCCCCCCTTTCTGTTTACAAACGTTCACATGACATGGGGACATTGACCTCTTTCACCTGTCTCTCTGCAACACCAACTGCCCTTAGTCACGGGCAGGACTCTCATCCCAGATCTATGAGAAACTGAGCAAGAGAACTTGACTGCAGTTCCTTAACAAAAGCAAAGCAGAAATGTAAAAGGTGTTACATCTTTTTTTGAGAGCTAGGACTGCTGTGGACTGTAGGCCAATTAAATAGACCTGCCAGTTTGTACTAATGTCTTCTCCAAGTGCTTTATGTGGTGCTTCTACCTTGGAAGCATACTGGGGCTGGATGCAGTTTCCCAGTTACTTCACCTGACATGCGGTCTTGGCAGTGTTGTCATGTCAATTTTTCATACTTTCACCTTATACAGCTTCAATAACCTGTCAAATAATGATGCCAGATACCAAACCATTTATCTTAGCAATTTTATTATTTTTTTAAACTTGAGTAGTTGCACTGCTCCATAATCTCCCCAGTTTGCTTAAGCATTTAGCACTATTGTCTCTTGCATTAAAATTAGTTTTGTAGCGAAAGGTAATTATACATCTATTTGCTCTATTACAAGTTTTAGGGTTTGGTGGTTTGTTGCTTGTCGGTTTTTTGAGAAAGAGTTATTTTGGCATGTCAAACAGAACACATTTTAATGGAATGAGGAATGAACAATTGCCACTGAAGGACATGCCTACCATACAGATAACTGAAGAATTAAAGTTCAGCTTGTTAAAAATATATCCTGACAGAATTTTCTGGATGTTAATACTGATTTGATTTAATAACAATGTTCTGTGGGGACCTGTAAAAATTGTTCATGGAAAGCAGGCAGAGAGGTTGGTGTGACCTCCGTTGGCTTCCAGGCTCCTTTAGCTCTCAGGATGGACAGCTTTTTGGTCACCAGGCTTACTGGGAAGGGAGAGGTCAAAAGTGCTGATCAGCTGCCTGGCTTCCCGGGCTCCTTCCTCTGGCCAGAAGTCAGTTCCCTGACCACAGCATTTTTCAAAAATGCCATTTTACATTAGTTCTCCTAAGGAAAAATTCTAAAACTTTTCCATTCCACAGAATATTTCACATTTCCAAAGTGTTGCTCCAAATCAAAATGGTAGATAAATCGAAAATGAAAAAAGGCTCCTGGTGTGTCTAGGCACACATGGTATGCCAGACCAGTAATCTAATAAAAGGTGGTTCTACCACTGAAGTCTGGAGGACATGTTTTTTCCTGTACACTGTTTCTGCTACTTTAGGTGATTAAATCAGGCCATGCGGCAGCGAGTAAGAATGTGGGCATTGGCTTTTAGCAGAGCTGGGACTTTACCTCTTTATGTAGCTAAAACACTAGCTTCATAGTGTAGCTCCAGCCACACACAGGCCACTAAAGAGACCATCTTTGTTAGGCTTGCCATTGATTCCCATGCTTAGTCAATGGCAATTCTTCTAATGACTTCAGTGAATATTAAGGATTTCACAGGAAAGTGGAGAAAAATGGTTAAATGTCTGAAAAGATTTACATGGGAAAAGAACGAAGCTCAAAATGCGTACAGCTTAGCTAAGCAGTGACTCAGAGGGATCTGATTGCCATCCACAAATATTTCAGGGAGGTTAAACACATGGGTGGGAAGGAACTACTCAGGATAACAAGGGAAAGGAAGCAATATGATTGCAGACAATTTGGATTGAGCTGGAGGCATATCTTCTCAATAGCATAACTGGTTAGGCTGTGGAACAATTTGCAAGTGAGACTGTGGTGGTCTCATCATTTTGGCCATTCACTGCCAGATGGGGAAAATGTGGTGATGAATAATCCTATTGTAGAAGTAGATGGAATTCACAGATTTTTATGAGCTGTTCCTATTACACTTTCAAGCCTCTGGGATCTCAGGATGAAAAAAGTAGAAGCAGATGAAAAAGGTAGAGACAGGTACAGTTTTACTGCTGTTTTCCACTTTAAGAAAGTAGTATCTCTAACAAGAGTTACCCTCATTTTTAATTCTATGTCATTGCTCTTTTTAAAATCACCCTATTATTTCATTCCTTCCAATCTAAAGTTTCTTTAGTTTAATAGCTCTGTATTAAAATGCAACTAAAAGAAGCATAAACCATCTGCATTTTTTCTTGGTTAAAACTAAATAGCAATGATTATGCCTAACAGATAGTATTCAAATAGGCTTACAGAATACTGTAGTTACACCAACACTAAAAAATGTATATGCACATTTTAATCCTTTTCTGTCCTTGGGTAATGACAACATTGGTGACTTACATTTATATTGCACTCTTCTTCTGAAAGGAAACCAATTAACGCACAAACTAGTTTCACAGACAACATACAACACATATTTCACTCGTGTTAGGCAGTCAGCTAAAGGCTGAAGCGAGCAGAACATTAGAGCTCTGGGTTTATATGGCTTGGAGAGAAAGATGCCTCCAGATGAAATAGAAGCATCACGAAGACCAGAGCTGAGAACATTTCTTACATCAGTAATGACTTTTGGGACCAAGAGTGGCATGAACAGCATCACCGTCTCAGCTTTGCAGGAACAAATGAGAGATCTTGAAGTGCAATATGTGCTTTATTAAGTAGAGGAAAGGATAAGATAGAATTTGTATCACCTAAAGACAGAAAGCAAGATACTGTCCCAGCCTTAGGACTGGAAAATGTCTGTTTGAAAAGGAATTTTAAATACTGGATTTAAATTGCTTGAAGAGTGTTTTCTAGGGGGTGTGATAATGCACAGCATAGTAAAGGATGTCATACATAGACAGAGGGATGATTTCTAGCTCGGGCAAGATACGTGTCCTGCCATATTTACATAACCTAAAAGTTGGCCTGTAGAATGCAAGCAGAAAGAAAAATCACAGATACACAAGGGTTTCAACTTTGTGAACCAGCATGCTCCATATGCTCTTCTTTAACTACCCACACCTTTTCCAAGCCCCTCACCAATCCAAATGTGAGCTACAGCAGAACATAGTGAATGGCCATGAGGTAAGGCCTAGATATTAAGAAACTGTAAATTTTATTCATGTGCTGATGTCTCTCTCCAAGAGTCTGGTGTCCTTAGCCATAAAAGGCTTTCAAAAGCATATACCTTTAAGCTTGGAAAATGGAAGACAAAATGTGCTTACAAGCTTAGTACTTACATAAATGACAGAAAATCCAAGCAGAAACCATCATGTTAATTGCAATTCACGCTGTTGGGTAAGTGCTTTGTATTAAACAACTGAACAAAGATAGGTGAGACCAATAGAACAGGTTTCCTGGAATATATGGTCTCCCAGGAAGACAGTGAAAGGGGTATGCTCTGTCCCAGCCTTTTTGCCTCAGCACTCCTGGAGTACAGAGCAACACAAAAGAGGTCATGAAACAGAATGAGGACAGAGGTGCTGAAAAAAGCATTGAGCATCCCTACAATATGCAAAAACACAGTGACTGAGGGGTCAGGGGAGAGAAAGAGGAGCAGAAATGAGATGGAGGTGAAGTACAGCTCAATCAAGCTTCAGCTGATTGTCCAAAGAGGCACCCACTGTGGACAAAACAGCACCTGGGCAGATGGATAGTGAGAGGAAAGCTAGAAACCAGGGTCACAAGATGGTTACAGGAATTAAAATGAGCAGGTGAAGGACGGAACAAAGATTTTAGAAGTAAATGCAGGAAGGTTGCAACCATATTGGCACAGATTCCAGGCTTCCTTCAGCATAAAGGGACTTTCACTTTTCATAAGATGCGCTTAAAAAGCAAAAGCTCTTTGTTTTGGTGGCCACACTGTTCTCCCCGGTGCAGCCCTTAAACATTTATTTCTGAGTGCTGGATCCATCAGTCCCTGCACAAAGCTGGTTTCTGATGCAGGGAAGCTCTTGTTAGCAAAACAATTTACAGTCTCATGTTATTAGCAGAATTGATTTGGAATAGTTTCTATACCTTATTCCTTGTCTTGCCTACAGCTCAGTCTCTCCCTGTGATGTATCTCAGCAGCAGCCCTGGCGCATCACTGCCCACGTCAGGGAGCAGCCACCTTGTGAGGAACTGACTGGCTGACCATGAACCAGTCAGGTCAGGCTGCCCAAAGGACTTGGCTTTCTAAAGGGCCTTACTACACCTATACCTGGAGCATCATTTAAATGTAAGGCATCTGATATTTTAAGATTTCAAAAGATCAGGCCTAGTGATGTTGTAGAAAAGTGGAGAGAGAAAAGCTGAAGTTTGCCAAAGGCAAACACAAAATAACAGAGAAAAGAGGAGCATGAACGTTGCAGCAAACTTTATATTGGCTGAAATCTGCAGTGTAACTCCACTTGCTTCAATGACTCCAGGGTGCATTTGGCCCACTGCATAGGTAATGGTCTACACACTGGCTCTTGTATTTCCACCACGTACGTGATAAAAGGAGTCTGTCTAGCTTTCCGCCTACTTCTCCTGAAGGAATGGTATTTTATTATAACAGGAGCAACATGCCAAGGGTCTACTCTGTACCTCTCACCAACAAAAGCCAAATATGACTGTGACCCTCAGAGATTTCAGGTTCATTTGCAATCAACCAAATGCAAAAAGGACTGGAAGCCTTCCATCATGAAAAAGAAAAGAAGCCTATCTGTCTGATGTCTTTGTTGCACATAGCTTTTCATTTTAGGTCTTCTTTAATCCAATATAGCAACCTATAAACTATATCTCCATTCTACCATCTCTTTTAAGGGAAGTCCCTTGATGATTTTTTTGTTCTCTATTTCTGCTCAATTGGATTGTATCACACTTTTTCTCTCCTCCTTAGGTTTGCAAGCCTATATCTCCTTTACTATATCTATACCCATCAACCCCTTTTCTTAAACCTATCCAATCTCTCAGATTCTCTTTGAAACAAGGACAGAACCTGAGTCTTTTCAAGTCCTCAGTTCTATAAAAATCTGTACAAATTTCCTCCCTGATCCTTGGTGCCTTTTCTGTTATCAATTCACTTTTAAATATGTAAAAAAATTAGTTTTAATGGTAAATATTGGTGTATTTTTATAGAATGTCTAAAACAAAGCAGAATCTGAATGCCAAGAAACATGAGAAAAAATGTTTAATTATCTTTGAGAGCAACTCTTCAGACAAGGACTTGAGGATACTGGTGGGTGAAAAATTGGACCTCAGCTGGCAATGTGTGATTGGCCCAGAAAGCCAAGCGTACCCTAGGGTCCATGAAAAGAAGTGTAGCAACAGGTCGAGGGAGCTGATTCTCCCCTTCTACTCTGCTCTTGTGAGATCCTACCTGGAGTACTATATCCAGCTCTGGGTGACCCAGCACAAGAAAGAGATGGACCTGTTGGAGTGGGTTCAGAGGAGGCCATGAAAATTACCAAAGGGATGGAACACTTCTCCTGGGAAGAAAAGCTGAGAGAGTTGGGATTGTTCAGCCTGGAGAAGAGAAGGTTCTGGGAAACCTTATTGTGGCTTTTCAATGTATACAGGGAGCTTATAAGAAAGATAAGGAAAGACTTTTTACCAAGCCTGTAGTGACAGGACAAGGGGCAATGGTTTTAAACTGAAATAGGGCACGTTTAGACAGGAGATAAGGAAGAAACTTTTCATTATGAAGGTGGTGAAACACTGGCACATGTTGCCCAGAGAAGTTGTGGATGCGCAATCATTGGAAGTGTTCAAGGTCAGGCTGGATGGGGCTTTGAGCAACATGATCTAGTGCAAGATGTCCCTGACCACAGCAGGGGGTTTGGACTAGATGATCTTTAAAGGACCCTTCCAACCCAAACCATCCTATGATTCTGTGGTTCTTTAATTATGGAATTTCTGAGATCAGTAAATACTGTCCATATTCCTTCCATTCAGCATAAAATGTGACCCTTTTTCAAACTCCCAGACCAACATTTTGGAAAGCAAAGATGAGAAATCAATTTAAATCTCAGCTGTTTGGTTTCAGCTTTTCAAGAACTTGACTTTCCTTACCAAGTGAATATATCTATTGATGGTAGAGTGAACACTACTAAATACCTTAAAGAATGTGGTTTCTACTGCTTCCTTTCTTAAACTGAGTAGCCATCTTGTCTTAAAAAGTATAACTCAGCCCCTTTTGGGGAGTCAAACAAAAGGATTTCTGGAAGATGCATGTGAGAAAATGTGGATGATTAGTATATATAGCAGCAACAGTATAGAATAAAAGCATCTCCACTGTTATTAAGCTACCTCCCCATTTATCAGCTGTGATTTATACAGAACTGTCAGACATTTAGGGAATCCTGGCTGATTATCAGTTTCAGATGCCTGGGTCAACTGTTAACCTGATTTTCACTTAGTTTTCCATCTGAATTCCTATACTAGTACAAATAAAGTCAGAAAGTGGACACTAGGATTTCTCCTTCAGTTAGCAGAACCAAAGCTGCAGTCAGAAAGAGGAAATCAAGTAAAAAAAAAAAAAAAAAAACCAAAAAAAACCCCCACCAAAACAAAATTTTCTTAATTTCTTTCTGACTGTCACAAGAACAATCAATTTCCTGGAGTGATAATTTAGGTAAAGGCTCCTTCTATTGCAACTGCATCTCACTCCTTTTTTTCCTATATTAATTACATCATATGCACAGCCTAATACTCCAGACAAACTTCCATTGCATTAAAAGTTCAGAAATGTGGTTCATTTTGTATAATAAATGCATCAGAAGAGCCATTCTGTATTCACAGCGGGTATGCCCCACTAAAATATTGTCAAACTCTGAGCAGGCCACACTTCATAAGTTTCAATGTGTATCATAGCTACAGCTCAAGAGGTGCATTAGCAGGGTCTCTCCCCACAGACTGATGAAAAATGTTTGGTTTTCTTTTTCTTATCTGGAGTATATTAGGCATTAGCAGTCAAACAGATTCTTTGAATTTAATTAACTGAAAGCCCTATAGTAAAGGAAAATAACTTCCCATTGACTCAACATGAGAACAGCCTTCTTCATGAGCATTTGAGATAAAGCCCTGGTGTTCATGCAAATTGCTATCTTAATAATAAAAATATTTATGCATATGTATGATTGAATAAATGAAAATTAGGAGTAGTAAAATTCAAAACAAAACGTCAAAAATCTTTACTGTTAAGCTGTTACAGCTTGTTTAGGTTGAATATTTCCATTAAAAAGCAAGATGCATCATTCTTCTGCAGCCATTCTGAACACACTGGCTGGGGTTTTTTGGTTTGCTTTTCTTCTTTTGTCAGAGCTAGACCCAAAATCACAACTTTTTAATCTCAAAAACAATCTTCAGAATATATGTGACTTTGTTAAAGATTATGTCAATATGCTAATGTGGGAAAGGATAACCTGTCTCTGTGCATAAATATTTGGCATAACAGTCCTGTATGGTGAAGGTTAATTCAGTCAGGCAAAGGGAGATGGAGGAGAGGATACAAGCAAGAGCTTCACTCAGAACCTTCCTTTTTTCCTTCTTAAACTGAATGTGAATCAAAGCATCCTGAAAATACTGAGATATGCAGATATTTTCAGGCCTCTGAAAGAGCAGAATCAACAATGCCGGATCATGAAGGGTAGTTCTTAAGTGATTTTCAGTCATTTCAAGCAAAAACATTAGAAATGTGGGGTTTGCAGCAATCTGAGATGACAAGATGTTCCAACATCCTTAAAAGTTTTCCACAGTCAGATGTTTTTAAACTTGTTTAAAAATTCCGCTCCACCCCCACATTAGTGAATGTATCCATTGCTACTGAAAACAATCCTTCCTCAATAATTTCTTCTTCTGCAGAGTGAGAGCTCAGTCCTGCAACGTTACCTACATGGATAAATGCAGATACACACCTGGGTTTCACTGAAGAACCTGCCCCTGCTTTTTGGCCCAAGTCATGATTAAGTGGTATTCTTTCTTGACTATCTGCTGTGATAATAGTGTACCTGGACCATTTTTCTGCCAAACAGATATTTGAATGGAAGAAAACCAAACATCATAACAGAAAAGTTTGCACCAGCTTCTTGGACTGTTTTAATAGCTAATTTCTGAAAGTAATTGGCCATTATCTGAACACTCAGAAACACCAAAGACTTTGCATATTAAATTGGGCATGGTTATTTCAAAATTATCGAATCCACTCTAGGTTTTGTTAATTGTTTTCATGTTCATTGTAAGAAAGCTAGACCTCTTTCAGTGAGGGTGTAATTGGCATAAAACTGTTGCCTTTTGAGTGACATTTAGCTCAAAGACTCTTTAGATACATGAGACAGTTTCAGCAGGAGCAAATGAAAAGTACTTCCCCCCCATCTCCCCTTCACTGATGAGGAAATCAGGCTCTCTGGTTTCCTGGGAAGAAGCAAATGTCTGCTGTAATACGATAAGGATAAGGGTTCCTGCAAGGACCTTAAAAAAAAAAAAAAAAGAAAAGAAAAAAACACAACAAAACCCAGACATTCCGTGTTTGCATTGAATACTTTCAAAAGTTTGGGGCAAGAACTCTATGTACTGTATTCTTAACTGTTTTGGGGTGGGTTTTTTCCAATCAAACTTTGGAAAGTCAGTCCTGTATAATGTAGCTGACTTTAATGTTAACTAAAAAAAAAAAAAAAGGCAATATCATTTGCACCTAAAAATCCAAAATGAAAAATATTTTCCTCTGGAAAAGGTACTTTAAAGACTACATTGCAAAATAGTTGCTATGACTACCACAACTCACTTAAAGATCTCTGCTTTAAAATGTCATCATGCTGCTATCGTGTGGCAATTTGAGGTACTGCTCACAAAGTCCAATTTTGAAATTATGACTCCGTTTTAAAACTTAGACATTTCTATCACTAGAAAAGTACATGTTGCAATATAAGCATCAGGTTTTAAACATCTGGAATTATTAATATGCTATGATTCTGAATGAGAAGGATTAATGCGTATATATATATATATATATGTGGTGCAATGACTGGTTTTGCTTCTTTTACTTCACAGCTCGTGCTCTACAATATAAAGCAGTTGGGAAACCAACAGCTAACTTGATGATGTTGGTAACATTAACACTTTACTTGAAGAAACATGAGTAATTTCAGTCTTAGGCTTTCCTCCTTTGTTCCAGTCTCATTCAATTCCAGACTGTGCAGAAAATCACTCATCTTGCACCCCATTGCTATAGTACATCACCTGTATTAATTAGGTATGCTGCATCAGATTACCCTGTCTTAACAGACTGCTGCATGCAGTACAAGATGGGAAAAGGAGGAAACGCTGCTTTTTGTTCTGTTCAGTCTACAGAAATCTGTTTCAATGTCTGTGTGCATACCCAGCCAGCTCCCAGCTCTGTGTCTGAGCAACACGTGGGCACGGACAAACCTCTCTTTCCTCTTCTACAGGGAGATCCCCTAGAATGTACCCTTAAATCCCAGTAAGTAAGCACAGACACAACATTTTTTTTACCTTTTGTATTGCTGAACAGCTGTAGGACCTCATCTGTTTGAAGTAACAACCCCTCAGCTTCTATTCCATTCTTGAGGTTGAAACACTGATCAAATCCCTTTCAAGCCACATAAATGATGAGATAGCAACCTCTTTTCCCATCCACTTCTTTAGTTCTAGACTATGTTGTGTTTGCATCACCCTTCTAACCCCCCCTTGCTGACAGATGCCAGTTTGCTGCATAAATGCAGGCCTGGAAGAGAGAGGCAATACATTGTCAGTGGGCCAACATGAATTCACACAGAACTGATCTGTACTCCTCAGTGTGCTGGGTTTGGCTGGGATAGAGTTGATTTTCTTCATAGCAGCTATATGGGGCTAAGTTTTAGATTTTTAGTGAAAACAGTGTTGATGATACAAGGGTGTTTTCATTATTGCTGAGCAGTGCTTACACAGCATCAAGGCCTTTTCTGCCTCGCATCTCACCCCACCAGCAAGCAGGCTGAGGGTGCACAAGAAGCTGGCAGGTGACACAGCCAGAACAGCTGAACCTGAATGTCCAAAGGGATATTCCATGCTATATGACATCATGCTGAGCATATAAAGCTAGAAGAAGGAAGAAGGTGATGTTTGGAATTACAGAATTTGTCTTTGCAAGTAACCATCATACGTGATGGAGCCCTGCTTTCCTGGAGATGGCTGAACACCTGGCTGCTGGTGGGAAGTGCTGAATGAACTCCCTGTTTTGTTTTGCTGGTGTGTAGGGCTTTTACTTCACCTATCACAGAATTACAGAGCCACAGAATGGTCAGGTTTGGAAGGGACCTCCCAACTCCCCTGGTAAAGCAGGTTCTCCTAGAGCAGGTTGCACAGAATCGTGTCCAGGTGGGTTTTGAATGTCTCCAGAGAAGGAGACTCCACAGCCTCTCTGGGTAGCCTGTTCCAGTGCTCTTCCACCTTCAAAGTAAACAAGTTTTCCCTCATATTCAGAAGAAACTTCTTGTGTTGCAGTTTGTAACCATTGCCCCTTGTCCTGTTACTGGGCACCACTGAAAAGAGCCCGGCCCTGTCCTCTTGACACTTGCCCTTAAGATATTTTTAGATGTTGATAAGGTCCCCTCTCAGCCTTCTCTTCTCCAGGCTAAACAAGTCCAGCTCCCTCAGCCTTTCCTCAGAAGGGAGATGCTCCAGTCAATTGTCTTTGTAGCCCTCTGCTGGACTCTCCCAAGCAGTTCCCTGTCCCTCTTGAACTGGGGAGCCCAGCACTGGACACAGCACTCCAGATGGGGCCTCACCAAGGCAGAACAGAGGGGGATGATCACCTCCCTTCACCTGATGGCCACGCTCCTCTTAATGCCCCCCAGGATCCCACTGGCCTTCTTGGCCACCAGGGCACACTGCTGGCTCGTGGGCACCTTGTTGTCCACCTGCACTCCCAGGTCCTTCTCCACAGAGCTGCCTTCCAGCAGGCAGCCCCAGCCTGTGCTGGTGCGTGGGGTTGTTCCTCCCCAGATGCAGGACCCTACACTTGCCTCTGTTGACCTTCATTAGGTTCCTCTCTGCCCAGCTCTCCAGCCTGCCCAGGTCTTGCGGTGCAGCTGGCTGGTGTGTCGTTTAAACTGTCTTTATCTCATCCTACAAGTTTTCTCACTTTTACCTTTCCAATTTTCTCCCCATCCCACTGCGGGGGGGAGTGAGTGAGAAGCTGTGTGGTGCTTAGTTGCCGGCTGGGGTTAAACCATGACACTGAGCCACTGAGTATATCACTTTAGCCACATACATTTTTTAAAAATCAAAATGGGTGAAATAGTTCAGGATCCCCAGGAAGAAAGCATTCACAACTTCCATAAAACCTCAAACTCAGAAAGTATGATAGAAAATAAATCACTGAAATTCTCTAGCCAGATGTTACTGATGAAGCAAAACATCCACTAAAAAGTTATTTAAAATCTCCACAAGGAACCTGAAATATTGCTGCTCCAGCTGAGGCAGGTTATAACTTAACTGTCCATATATAACCTTATCCAGTAAGATAACTCAGAAATGGAAAGCTACGATGTCTCCAGAGCAGAGCAACTCAAAATTGCCTGGGCTGATAAAATGTTTTACATCTGTTGCCATCCTACCATTGCACACGTATAGGTCCTTCCAATGGCAGCCAGTCAGTGGCAAGCTCTGCACAAAGTTCTCTCTCTAAAAGCAGTTCTGTTTCTTCATTTAATCTTCTACCCTGTTTGCCCTTATGATCAGAAATGAGATTAAAGGCTGCCACTAAGAACAGAGCTGACAGAGGCAACCAGCTCATCTATCCCTCCTCCTTTCTTTGACAAACCGATGGATTTTGGTGTCTCTGCTTTGACACCAAAGACCTTATCCTGCAAATAGTTACTCACACAAGTAGTCCCATTGAATGCAGTGGAAGTAACTTCCACAGGTTTGCAGAGTGCCCTTCTTCTGCTATGCACATGCTGTAGCCATTACTAAGTTCTTGGAGCAGCTGATGAAAAATGAACATAATTAGGCTTTTGGGGCAAAAGTCCAATGAGTTTACAATGGTACTAACTGCATATCTCTGCAAGGGCTAACAATTCATTCTTCAAAAGCATTTTACCTCAATCTTTTATATGCTTATGTTTTACTTCAAAGCAAATCTAGATTTGTGAACTGGTCAAAAACAAAGCCTATATACTAAGGACTATTCTTCTAGGTCCAGGCTAACAGGACCTGGCTGGCTAATTTAAGCCTCTTTTTTAATTTGTGGCAGCAGAGATACCCGAATCTCCTAATCTTGGAATAGTACCAAACATGTGTAATTAACTCAGCATTGATTCCTGCCACAGGTTATTGCATTTGGACACTGCAAATTTCGCCCCCACAAACTGATGCCCATTTTGCAACAGGAGCTGTCATCTGTGATGAGCGCTTCCACTGTCTTGCAGCACAGGAGGGCTCTCTCCTACCTTGGGCCATTAGATTTAAGCAATATCTAAATAAATAATGATAAGGTTTCCTCTATTCGTAATGTGTCATAGCACAGAATTACTTGATACAATGACAAGGACATAATAGGGTTTTTATGGGACAGAGGAAAAAAGGCAACCTGGCACTCACATCTGACCTGCTACATGGGCCTGTACTGCTAATGGGGCAAGCTCAGAGCAGGTGAGTGACCACCTTCTCTTTTCAGCAGTGTATTTGGGTCCAGAAGGGTAAAGAATCTGTGCTAAATAAAAATGACTCAGTGGGCTGTTACACAACCAGCCAGCTTTGTTCACAGATACTAGCTACACCAATAAATTTGAGTCATGACTTGATTATAGTGCTGGTAACAAGGTGGGTGGTAAAGAGAGGACTCTTACAGGTTTGAAAAATAGGACTGGTAGAGAACTCAAAAGGTCATCTACACCAATCTCCTCCCCTGCCCAGAGCAGGAGGAGTTGCAGAGACATAGTTTTCAGATGACATCCACTCTACCACTTGTTTGTTAAGATTGTTCTCAAAACACCTCACTAGTGATGGGGACTATGCATTATACCAGAAAATCTACTTAGTGCTTCCCTGCTCTTACTTTCTTATTTTCAGGAATTATTTTGTACAGTCTGAAAAATCTCTGCAACTTTATGTGTTGTTTATCTCTTGTCTGTGTTCTGCTTTGGCATATTATCGTTTAATTAATAAAATTTGTAGTGTTGCCCCTTATTTGAAGGCATTTCATGGGTGCATTTCTATTTCCAGCAGTTCTGGATCAAAGTCATTGCATGCAGCAGAATGGCTCTCACATCGCCTCTGAGTGGAGACCCTTAAACTGTGCTGTGCCGTGCTGTTGGAGCACACATCATGCGTCATTTCCTTCATCGATCTTTAGAAATTATATTGTTCAAAAGCCTCCCTTAAGCATTCACAGGTACATTTTCTGATGTGCACCCTGGAGCAAAAGATGTCATGATACCAAAGAACATGCATCTGCAAGCATTTGTTTGCATGTGCAAAGTGAAGAGTATGGAATTTCCTCCATAGGTCTGCAAATAAACCTTGCAAGCTGCAAGTTGAGTGGGCCTTTCCTTTTATCATGTGCTTTATCATTCGTGAATTGATGTGAAACCCTTTTATGAGCCAAAGAACAGCTCACTTCATACTTCCAGTCCTATACTCCACAAGGTGCCTGGCACCTGCACACTGTTTGTGCAGAAGAGTCATAGGAACAAGCTGAAGCACTGGAGCACACAGTTTGTTAGCCCAGTCCCTGGCTCTGTATTGAGATGATTCAACGAGCTTCTTTCAGGATGCATCTGTTACATAGGGGCTAGCCCTAAGCCAGCTGAAAACACCTCACTTTTCATCAGCTGGCCTTGGAATAACAGACTTAACTTATTCAGCAAAACTCCCTCATCCTCTCTGAGACTTCCCATCATACAATCAAAACGAGAATAAAACACACATCTGGAAACACTGCGCTAACAGATCCCAAACAGATCCAGTCAACAAAAGCTGCTCACAAACATACTGAGCTGGAGCCACTTTTCTGGCCTAAGCACAGCCTGGTTTCAGGACCAGGAATGGTAGAATACCCATCCTCAACCCTGGCCTCCTCTGAGGGCATTTAGTACTGCTGACTGCAGTGTGTTACTGCTGAAGGGAGGGGGCAGAAAATGCTTTAAAATGCACTCAGTGTAGGGCAAGGAGGAGTTGAAGTCCTCCTCAAAGGGGTCCTGGAGAACTGTGGTGGGAAGTCACAGCTTCACCAACAGACCCAGGACATTCTCATGCAGTATTGAATTGAAGGCATCAGAAGAAACAGAGAAGTATCACAGATGCAAACACCAACATTTGCAAACTTCTCCTTGTTCTTCACCACATACAACAATGCCTTTCCTTAAGTTGGCTAGAAGAGATCAATTCATAGATGATTAACAACTAGTGAAATCTGAGGAAGAGTATTATCTGAGTTCGTAGAGGGAAGGAAGTATAGTGGGAAGTTTGCAGCTACTGAGCGAGAAAACCCATTTTTGCTGAAGGTAACTGACTTTCAGTGGAAGGGCCTTTTCTGAGAGAATTCATACCTGAAAAGACAATGCAAAATGTCCACCCCACTATTCAGGAGTAATGTTTTCTGTCAAATCTCCAAAGCGAGAACAGCCAGTTCTCTGCATCAGTAGATGCTGACCCAGCCTTAATACCTGCCTCCAGCACTTGCTGTCTGAACTGCAGCAGGGCGCTATTATTGATCAAGACCATTTCTAACTTCATGTCTCCAAGGATGCTCCAAAGCATTCAGAACGGTGTAGATTTGCATCTCCATGGCATTCAGTAGTCCAGGGCCTGGGATAGTAAAATATTCTTCATGGTTCCCAGCATGCTAACATACTGCGCAAGCATACTGTAACTGGCTGTGGGTAATGGGTTAAACTGCATTCACACAGGAAACAAAACTTCCTTACAATGGATTTCAAAAAAGCCATAAATTAGTCTGGAAGCTTTGGAGAACATTAACCCACCCCAATAAAAATGTCTACAGCCTTGACCTTTCTCTTGACCTCTCCTAAAAAATAGAAAAAGAATTTCCCATATGCATGATCCAAGATTGAGAAAATATGTTGAAAGGAAATGTTTCCATTTTGCTGGACATTTTCAAATACCTGTCAGGAAACCAGCTTCAGCTCAATGGCTTCTGGCAGCCTACAGTCAGCTGCTTCAACCCTCATCATCCAAACCCTCCCAGTGAGCCTAGCAGCAACCTGAGCATCTTTTGTTCTATCTATACCAACACATCCTTACTGCAGGAACTCCAAAATACTGCCAAATTTCAGCTGAATTAAAAACATCCAGGTATTTGGATTTTCATCCTAAATGATAACACAGACAAAAGGTCACCTGAAAATTCAGGATTTAAGCTGAAAAGCGAAGCTACTATTTCACATGCAATTAGTGCTGTTCTGAAATACATACTAACATTTGTTGGTTTTGCAAGGTGATAGATAATCCTTGTTGCGCTTTATCTTTTACTTCAGAGATATGTCATTCCATGAGATAATATACATAAGCTTTATTTAAATCAACTTCACAATTTCCCTCATACCTAAAACTCAACTGAGGGAAAGAAACAACCCACACAACTGCCTTAGTTCTATAGCAAATCATTAACACTTCCCATTAAACTGACCAAGGAACAAAAAACATTGCTGTGACCTTTGTGGATGAAATTACCAAACATTTTAATATTGGCATCATTTTCTGTTTCTCTGCAACTGACTGAACAATTGTATCTCCACTATGTGACCTGCTGTCCAACTCTTATTTGATTTTCTGCTGACTCTGTGCTATTTTCCCCCTCTCTATATTAATAGGAAGTTTAAGGTCTTTGTTTCTGGCACTCTTGCATGAGGCTGAACCATGCTGACTGCTACACTTTGTTGCTTCAGTCCTCACAGTACTTCACATTGCCTTAGTTTGCTAAACCAGGAAACATTAATTTTGGCAGCCTGGTCAATAACTCTCTTTTGCCGTTGACTGCTATTACTAACTGTTAACTAACTCCTCTGTTTATGGCAGCTTTTTCCTTAAATTGGCTGGTAGGAAACTTTTGTTCCCTTGGAGGAACAAAGGAGCAAACAAAGCTGCCTTAGCTTTACTGAAGTAAGAGTTGGAAAAGACATGATGGATCATCAAATTAATCACTTGCTAAGTATGGGACTGTTGTCTCCATTTCTGTCCCAGCTGTCAGCAACCTCAGTACCAGGAAAAGAATTCTGTTTCATTGCAGATTAGGCTTTTAGCTGCTGCTCCACAATCAGGCTGTGACTCTGAGCAGGTTGAACCATGTTTCTGAGCACCATGGGTTTGCAACCAGAAGTCAATACTTAAACTATCTCTCTGTCATTGCAGCATACCGAGCAGAGCCAGGGGACAATATACTTCTTGGATGAACTTTGCTGAGAGTTGAAGCTCTCCACAAATACTGAACGTGTCTTTTTGGGTTAGAAGAAATAATCCCACAGCACTTTACGCTTTCTGCATTAATATTTTTTTTATTCCTTGTTTTGAGTACAATCCACATTTGAGACTTAGCAGGTTGGAAAGCAAAGAGGGAAGGCAATACCTGCAGAGTGTGATTTCTTGAGAATCAAAGACAATTGTGCCAGATGCCCATAAACATAAAGCCAGAAGTCTTCATGGCGACAAAGTGATTACCTTCTGCAGCTGTAAATTATTCACGCTTGAAGTCGTCTGCTCAAGAAGAAAAAAGGATGCACGTTTGAAAGAATACTCAGATATAAGACTTTTATTCATCTTCACTGAAAGAAAAGCAATTTAAAGGGAACACAGAGGTCCCTTTGCAGCCCACATACCATGGGCAAACAACAAAAACTGCTGAAGTCTGATTTATGTAGGTCAGGCACTCTATATGGTAAAACTGGCTTATCATCACACAAACACTTCCATACTTGCAAGAAGTTAGAGAAACCAGCTCTTCTGATTTACTCATATAATATATTTTTTGCCTAAAAGATGGGATAATGTACTTACTTCCAAATAATTCAAAAGCAAACCACTGAATTAACCCACTGCATCCCACACCCGAATACACTGTAGAACACACACAGCAGTTCAGAGGGCAGCACCATGGAGGTACACCAAAGAGGAACGTGGCCTGCTGTAGCACCAGGATCTTACTAATCTTTACTACCATAGCATCTCTAGTACTTAAAGTGTAACGCAGATAAAGCGCAAAAACTCTCATGAGCATTTAGAAGACATGGAGAAGTTACTGATTTTGTGAAAACACAATTTCCCAGACATTCTTCAAGATTTACTGCACATCTAGCTTCTCCTGTTGTTGGGATTATTTCTGTTACAGTCTTTGACATAAAGAAAAAATTATCAGAATTATAATAGGCATACATGTGCTCAGTTGTATAACTCAGCATTTACTGAGCACTATCTTTTGTTGTGTTAACAGGGGATTTCGCTCCTATTTTCATTTTCAAGTCACTCAGCTAAGAGACAGTCACAGCAGCCATTTACAGCAAGTGACTAAGTTACACAGTGGTATGTATCAAGATGCAAAGTATCCTATCTAATGACAGCTGCAAGGGGAATTTCTGTAAGCTGAATGCAATCAGTGAATAGAAACATAGCCAGCAATTTGAGCGATACCATTATAGTGTCTCTGTGATTTACAGTGACCTATTTTACTTCTGATTATAGTTGCTAAGGGCAGCAGCTCCAATGATATGATGGCACTGATGCTGTCACCTGGTGCTTCCCAGCCTCAGAGTGCTCCTAGAATGCTTTTTACACCAGCAGAACAGGTCCGCAGGTCTTTGTATGATTTTTGGACACGTCTTTGTCCTTTGTGGAGGGCAGCCAGTTTCAACACTAATGCTTCTATGATAAGCTATGCAAAAGATCTGGTGAACATCATAAGCAGCAGTCTGTGCCTTTCTGAGAGGTGATGACCAGGACATGCTGTCCAGATGATGATCAGTAACTTCTGGCTTCCCGTCTCTGGATTTTTTTTGCAGTAGAATTTAAGACTCTGCCTTCAGCATGGAAAGGGGTTGAGTTTCATTCTGACAGCAGGATAATTGCTGCACAGCAGTTTGCTGAAGTCTCTGGGGTGCCAAGGGCACTACAGTCTTTTTGCCAGGTTGATAGGTAATGACAACACAAGTGAGAGGGAACTACACCACTGCCCAATTTCAGGTGAGTCAGAGAGATACCTGGTCTAGGAGACTGGTCTTCTCCTACTGTTAAAGAAAAGCAAGAGGCAAACCTTTCCAGAGTGGAATTCATAAGGGGAGCCAAAATTAAATGCATAGAAGTGCATATGTCCCTGCTGGTGGTTCACTTTGTAGAGAAGTCTCCAGTATTTTACCTTCACTAGCATCTTTGTGTCTGAGGTAGCACCAAGTCATTCTGAGGGGATGCTGGCCTTCAGTGGGAATGAAATGAGGCTCCTGTTACAGCAGGCCCTGATTATAACAGCATTGCAGCACTTGCTTGATGTATCACGTTGTCCTAACTTCTGTGCATTCACTCCAAAACCCACCTAAATCCACCTTGCATCCAAATATACAAGTCTCCAGATGTAGTACTTGCAGTCGTATCCTCCAGTATTCGTAACTATATATATGGGATGAATATTCGAAACTGTAATCTTGGCATGACCCAGGCTAGTTCAGGGATGACAAATATAACTTTTGATCACACTCTGTTCATATGGAAAAGTTAGAACAGCTGCTGCTATTTCAGTTCTCTCAGGCAGGGAGTTGAATTACCTACAAATAGACATAGCAAGGAACCCAGAAGGCAAGACAACACTCTCTCCCCAGAGACCAAGAGATTGCAAGGGGATACCTGGAAGACAAGCTATAAAGCTGCGCTCTGTAGTGCTTATGTGAGGGGAAACACTTCCTTTGCACGTCCTGCACCTTCAGAGCTAGAACCAAGGTTTCTGGAGCACCTTCATGCTTTTTTTGGGGGTGGTGGATTTTTTTGTTTGTTTCTTTTATGCATCTTTAAAGACTAAAGAACTGGTAATTAAAATCCCATCTGAGGAGTTTACTGACCATAAAAAGAACTCAAGGACAGAACACAGTGAAATAGATAAACCTCGCTGTATCCATTTTGAAATATGACTCATATGAGTGGTTAAAGAGAGAGAAAGCAAAACATATTAATCTTAATATTTAGATTTTGATTCTGTTCCCCCAATTTCCTTTACAAATGCCCTAGTCCTACCTCATCAGCTGTAAATATGCACCTGTATAACAACAGTAGAGAAACTCCAGCAGCTGGGCAAAGAAGTTAATATTCCACCTCAGAGTCAGCCAATTCATTTTTAATGGTATATATACCTGGGATCATTGTTTTTTCCCAAAAAGTAATTTCTTTTGTTAGCAAGAATATGAAGATAAGCTTTTAGAAATACCTGCACAAACCTTTCTTCTGACTTCTGCCGCCTTCTGTTTTCCTGCTAGCTACTCTCCAGGCAGTCAGCAGAACCATTACAGGGTTCACCCAGCCAGGAACTCCAAAGGCAATGCAAAATTAATTGAAGTGTAGGAACAGGAGGAAAACCTGATGAAGGAAGTAGAACTCTTTTAAAAAAAAAATTAAATTGGGCAACAGTTCTTAGAAAAGAGCAAATTTTAAAAACAAAATAGTATTCTGTGACCAAAAAAAAAAAAAGGGACAAGATTTTTTTGAGAAATGAAAGAAAAAATGTTTGCTCAAAAATGATTTGAGTCTTGGAGAAATGATTTATCATTAATAGAGAGTTGGAAACTTAAGAGGTCATCTAGCCTATTTTCCTTCTGCTCCAGTATTTCAAACGCTGAGCTCTTTCAGGCAAAGAACTGCTTTTGAGGTGTACTTCTAAGATTTTTCTCTACTATAGAAGTTCATGCAACACTTGTGAACAGAGTCAAAGAGATGTCCTAAACTAAGCTGAAGATTTCATTCCATGTGAGATTTAACTTATTGTAGAATATGTTCCATCAAGCAGGTCAGAATGAATATAGCAATTAATCAAAGCAATATTTAGTCCAAATTTATACCCCAATTGTAATGTTACTGGGCTAATTATCTGTCAATTTGTTTAAGCCAACATGGACTGCTAGATGGTTTTGTTCAGGGGTCCTCAAACTACGGCCCATGGGCTGGATACAGCCCCCCAGGGTCCTCAATCCAGCCCCCGGTATTTACAGACCCCCCCGCCAGGAGTTGGGGGGGGAAACCAAGCAGCCGCAGATGACTGCCTGCCACTGCATCCGCGCGCCGGCCCCCTGGTTAAAAAGTTTGAGGACCCCTGGTTTTGTTGATCACTGAAAAAGCTTGATTGCAAAGGTATGAAGACACGTTTCTCACTATAGAGTTCCCATTTTTCCTTATGTCTTTGAGCTGACAGCAGGTAACATGACCTGGAAAAATGAATAGGAATACAATTGATAGAAATGTCAACTAGTTTTGCTTCAGTGCATTTCTCTAGCACCAGTGTCAAGTGCCATGCATTGCAAATGTTCTTCTTCAACTCAATGGACTGTGAAACTAGTTTGAAAACACACCTTGAAATTTTCTTACAGAACCTTTGCACAGATAAATTTAATTTGCTATCTCTCTCTGGAAACAACAAAGTACATTAAAGTACTGAAATAATGGCAAGTGCAGAGGAAATGGTAAAATGACAAAATAATTCTTATTGACAGCTTCCTATCTGTCATAATTCTCTGCTTATTTTAGACCTATTTTTCCATTTTGTGGGGATTAATATTTAGAAAATAACTTTAAGTGTTAAGTCCCAGAATATATAGGCAGCATGAACTGTTCTCAAAGATGCAGTTATTCTGTCAGGGAAGATATCAGTGACTTGTTTAAAGTGTAACATTGCCCATATTTATTCATGCGGCAGAAAAGAGAATGCAGCTACATAAATACTTGCATAAATATAAATCAGCAGAGACATGAAATTTTACAAAAATATATGCAAAGTCTGAAAAGAAAGATGCTTCTTTGTTTTGGCTGATGTTTTCCACTCTTTCATCAAATAATGCATTCCAGAAATCTGTGTTAAGTTCTGATCCTGCAAACACTTGCAACATGTTTAAGATCAGGCACCTTGTCCCACTGATCAGTTAATCTAGTTCTGCATATGCAAAATTGCATGATAGAAAATCCATCTTGCCCAGCACTCATCTTACTGTTCTCTCAGGCACATTCCCATTGGAGTTTGAGAAAGAAAAGACTTTTGCTGTCCTGAGTAAAACCTAAAGTACTTTTAAAATACTCTTAACTCATACTCCAATTTTAGACCCCCTCAAAAGACTTATTCCAGAAGATGAGCAAAGAAGCTATCAGGTCCCCTGTCTCTCTGCGTGTCCTAAATTGACCAATATACCCCAAACCATGAGGAAAATGAGTAACACACCTGAAAAGCTCTCCTACAGACAGGAACTGCTTTTACAAGTTGCACAGTCTTTAGTTTAAAGAAATTGAACCAGAACATTTGGATAAAAATACATCTGTACTAACACCCTGATTCCAGAGGTGCCAGGAGGCAATGAGCTGGAACAATGTTTTTCACTCTGCAATATTCAAGAACCACTCTAAAGAATGTGTGACCTTTAATTAAGAGAAGGAAATTTATGTTTAAATACACTTTGGAGGTCCAAAAATTTTCAATCTGAAAATCAAAAGACAAAAAAACACTACTCTGAAAATTTTGAGGTAAAACCAGACTTTGACAGAAGCAGTGGATCTCTGGAAAACTACATGAAAAAAATTCATGTTTTGACTTCAGCCTCAGTCCAAGAGTCAAACCAATGTTCACATATGAATATTTTTTTTCTCTTAACTCGCCTGACTTAGACAGATACAAAGGCATTTGTCATTGAGCTGCTTAATCCTGTCTACTTAAATCTATCACATTTTTCTCTTGGGCCTTCTTGATTTAGACTTCCAAAAGGTTATTGTAAGGAGTAATAAAAGAAGCTGTCATATTCCCCATCCTTATTTGTCCCCTAGGTGATGGCCATTATGTTGCAGCATTGAGAAAACTGTGTAACACCAGATTGGTTTGATCCATAGAGAGAGCTAAAAAATAAATCAAACAAGCTTTGTGATTCCTTTTGTCCCTGCATTATGACAAATTTATAGAATATGTTATAAGAATTCAAACTTTCACCTGTGCAGAATATTAACAAAGATCGTACTGGTTTTGTCTAGGACGGAGTTAATTTTCTTCGTAGTAGCTCATATGGTGCTATGCTTCAGATCTGTGATAAATGCAGTGTTGATAACCTACCAGTGTTTTAGTTATTGCTGAGCAGAGCAGTGCTTACAAAGCATCTTATGCTTCTCACACTGACCCCTCCAGCGATCAGGCTGGGGTTGGGCAAGAAGCTGGGAAAGGACACAGAGGGAACAGCTGACCCCAACTGACCAAAGGGATATCCCATATCATATATGATGTTGTGCTCAGCAGTGAAAGCTGGGAGAAAGAGGAGCAAGGGGAAGCATCCAGAGTTATGGCATTTCTCTTCCCAAGTAACCATTAGGTGTGATGGAGCCTGGCTTTCCTAGGGATGGCTGAACACCTGCCTGCCAACGGGAAGGAGTGAATTCATTCCATATTTTGCTTTGCTTATGTGCGCAGCTTTTGCTTTACCTATTAAACTGTCTTCATCTCAGCCCATGAGTTTACACACTTTTAGCCTCACCCTCAGCCCATTTCTGGGGAAGTGAGTGAATGCCTGGTTGGGGCTTGGCTGCCTACTGGCATTAAACCATGTCCAATATTCATGTTGCAGTAATGCTTGACCCCTTTCTTCCTCATCATGGTTAAGAAAAGATACTCCATCCCATACTCTTCTAGGTATTCCAGCTCCTGACTCACAGTATAGTTCAGTCAGATGTAGGAAACTACATACCTTTTAAAATCTGAGCCTTGGGCTCTCACTACTTTGTATACAATATAGAAACATCTACTGAGGACACTGTGTATTTTCTTAATAGGCATTTTCACTTCAAAACCTTTTAAAATCAACACCAGCAAGACGGAAACACTTGTTTTGATCTCCAGGTGCAATCATTTAAGAAAACTGCCTTCTCCCAAGCATTTGGCATTTCCATACTGAAAACTACTTACAGATATTTTGACTTTAAAGCCACCAAAGAAAGAAGTACTTTGTTTCACTGCTCCTTGCCAGACAATCTTTGACATTTATCCTAAAAGCACTGTAATAGCCTTACTGAAATCATGCTGACTGGAGAGTGCAAATAGTGAAGCTATACTTGCTGGAACCTCACAACAGCTGAACAGAAGAGATTCAGAGCAGGAAAAAGCAATTACAAAATTGTATCCTGAAGTAAAAGACCAAAGTCATATGCCTAAAGGCTAAACTTGAGAAAAAATTAAATCATTGATGTGGAGAAAATGTGAAATGTCCAAAGCAGGGCACTGAATTTCTCCAGTGTGTAAAAATGTTCATGGAGAAAATTTTTGTGGGAGTAGGTCTCATGAGCTTGAAATTAAGACCTGATAAGTTGGTGTAACCCACAGTGAAAGTTATCTCATGCTTTTAAAAGTAGTAAACATGAGATAATGAAGAGGTTTTATATTGATTTAACCTACACCAGTTTGAATCAGAAGTGCTAGAAGTGACTGTAAAGAAAACAACTAAAAAAAACCCCAACAACAACAAAAAACCCGCAAACCCAGAGCCAGAAATATTGTTGATTTCACTTGGAAAGGCTCTCACAATAGTATCCAAAACAATATCCAATCTACAGTTATGATTTTAAAAAAATAAAAATCCAGGCCAAACCTAGGTCTGTAAACAAACACAAATGGTGAGTTTAGATCTAGTACCACCATGTTAGTGGACAGAAAAAGTGCTGTAGTTTGAAAAAAACAGTGAAGCTCACAACAACAAAAGTTACATGTCAGCTAGTAAATATTAAACATTGCCAAGAAAAATTCCAAGGGATTAGAACCCAATTTTGTCTATGTTTAACTACTAAAAAAGTCCCTAACAGTATTCTGACCTGGACCAACTAGCACCTTCACAAGCAACTTACAGGCATGTGTCAGGAGTTAGCTCCCAGCAAGACTGTTGACTGCAAGCAACTTGGATGAAATCATCATTTTCTGGAGGTTAAACTAGTTTAACAATTAGATGGGGGTGATTCTGTGCCAGTTAGTCTCAGTGCTAGAGGATGTTCCCAGACATGTTTAGTTTATTAATACCAACATAGCCAAATATTCCAGGTTGTAAGCACCTGAAGCTGAAATTATTACAAGAATGTGACCTGCAGAGCTTTAGAAGCAGTTGATAAACAGCAGCAGCATATGAACTGATAAACTGTCTAAGTGATGGAAGAGTCCTGAGAGACTCTACAAAGTGTTTTCTCCTGCAATAACAACTTCCTTGCAAACCATACATTTATCTACAATATTTATGTTGTTCCTCCAGCTGAAAGGCAACAGACTGAGACTGTATTACTGGAAATAGAAGGGGAGAATTAAAAAGTCTCCTAATGAACAGAAGAGAAATTTAGTACTTATCACATGGAGGAAAAGCACTACAATCTTCTTGAACATGCTTAGAAAAATAATTTTTTTGTTAAATAATTATGTTACCATTGCCACTCTCCTCATTACATCTGAAAGCATTTGTTCCATGTGTGTTTAACTCGGGCAATTTCTGTCTCTCAGTGAATGGGAAGTCTGAGTACACAAAACAGCTGGTTGCCAAGTCAGCATTATATGTGCATTAGCAAAGTTTCAGGACAGCTTGCTGTGTTAGGGACACAGGCCTATTTAGAGTAGAGGCTGGTGAAACATAAATAGCACAATGTACTTATTTAAAGCATTAAACAGTTCCTGCCTGTGATGATGGCAGAGCATAGTATTTTCTTCTGGCTTGCTGAAGGCTATTAACAGAAAAGACGAGATTTGAGAATGTAGGTATGAGTTAGGTGGAATAAGTCAGATTGAAGAGGGAACAGGACCAGACCTACTGCCAGTGGCACACTTACCCTGCGCTGTCATCAGGCAAGCCCAGAAATGTGATCTCTATGTCTTTGATGTTGATTAGAAAATTTACTCTCCAGATCTCGAAGTTCCAGACAGCAAAGGATGGGATTCATTGACCAGGCATGGGCTATGCCCAGCACACATCTTAGCCAAGTCACCATAGGATCCTTCCATAGTCCTGCAGGGAGCAGGGAGCTGGGCAGGAACAGGGACCACTTTATTTCACCCTGAAGTAGACACCTTTCGTATGATTAGGTGAATTGTACTTTAATGTCCACTGACTCTGCTGGGAATCAAAACGGGCACTAGAAGTTAGGTGAGCTCAACCAGATGTACCTGTTCTGAGGGATGTTGCAGTGAACACCCACGGAAGGCATACATAGACAAATGAGGACAAGTCAGATATTAGAGCACACTTTGTACTGCCCAGAAACAACATAAGGGTTAGGCACATGCCTTCTTAGCACAAACTTGGTTTAACTGGAACTCACCTAAAGGCCCTTACCTGCAGTCAGAAAAGATATTTGACTGGTAGATCGATAATCCAGAGGGCTTCAGGGGTACCCTATTGGTCAATATGGGCACTGGAAGCTGCAGGAACCTGAAGCAGTTTCAGATATCTTCAGAACAAAAATATTCACAGCTTTATGAAGGGTATGTGTTTTATATAAGAGATTCCTCACATAGGAGCACAAAGACACACCCTTTCGGGCAGTGGAGTTTGCAATGTAACTACAGGCACATCCCCAGGTAATACCATAACTGTGGAGCTGACCTCCCAAAATGGTCACCTTACTCTCCACTGAGTCTAGAGACAGTTGAAACCAATCAACGTCTTGCAGGAAGCACGAGTTCAGGCTGGTCAGTCAGATACTACCATGACACGTATAGAAAGGTCAGAAAAAGTCTGGAGAGATAATACAGGACTAGGCTGCAGACAGTAACAAATACATCTTGTGCTGTGAGCACACATCATAAGCTTTGACTGCAGGAAATCAGGGAGGATGAGGCAGCTGTTTACATTTTCTCTTCATATTCCTGTGGCTATTTAAGACAATAGTATGATGTGAGAGACGCTGGTGCTATCAATATTACCTGCATTCTGCTTTACTCATGGCTGACACTATTCATTATGTGCTTCTTGTGTCACAGCCAAAACCCCAGATACTTTGCAAAAAGTCAACAAAATGTGGAACCATGAAGCTTCAAGTCATCTGAAACATACAGCACTTATTAAACCTGTTTGTGGGTTGTCACCCAGGAAGACTGCATAATACTGCAAGGGAAAACAAGCTAGAGAAAGCAGATGCCTTAACAGCTACTAATTAGAATCTAATTACTCTTTCAATTACCTTTACTCACCACTCTCAGTCCCCAAGCCAGCTACTGACAGACATCAGCTGTCCATGTGGCATCCTCATCTAGCACAAACCATATTGAGTGTGAAATCAAATGAAACAGTTACACCAACATCAGCAGCATCCCTTTCAAACTCTCTGCAGTAAGAAGGCATGCTGAATATTTCATAGCACCCATTTATAGCTACTGTATCTTTTTTGAGGTGATAGAAATACCACATTTCTGCAAGATTTCGGTGCTGCATAGCTGTAGGTGAGTGATTAAATTCTATGTGCAAACACACACACTCAGCCAAATCAGTCATGCTGGACTAAACATGGCTTCCCCCCATCCTTTTACTTGGGTTCAGTCCCCTGCTGTTACAAGCAATTTTGTCATACAATAGCATCTAGCATCAATCCCTTCCTTACTTAAAACCAGAGGAGGTTCCTTGTGTGCTGAAGGAATGAAACATAAATATAATCCTTATTCCTCCAGGAAGAGTTTTATATATATTCTAAGGAATTGCAAATCCCCAAATCCCCATCATCTAGAGAGCTGCATATACCTAGTTATTACTTTTCATAATTCTCACAGTGCCTGGAGTCCTCCCACAGCTACAGGATCTCTCCATAGTGGGTCTGTAGCTGCCTGTACTGTGAGCAAACCCACACTGTCACAAGCACACAACATCCCAACGTAAGAAAATGGAAACAATATTTATAAATGAGGAACAAAAGCTGAGACACTTCCCCCAAAACACAGGAGGCTCAGCATCAGATTTCCTGCTTTCACCACAGCGTTATTACTGTGGGTCTGCCCTCGTTTCCCCAGAAGGACAGGTGCTTTGTTTTTAAATAAACATGTCTTATTTTTGTGGGGACTTGAATTTTTGAAGCTCACCAAGCAATTGAGGCATTGACTTAGCAGGAAGAAGAGTATCGGCATGGGGCTTTATGGAGGTGACGGTACTGCTCGGCTGTGGTTACAGTGGTGTTGCTGCAGCCCACAGCTGCTGCAGGAGGAAATGGTTCTTGTTTCTTGTCTGGCATGCTCTACCAGGCAGCATACATACCCCATAAGCTCTTTTGTAGGTGATTTGACCAGGCCTCACTCTGGATCTGCCTTTTTTTGATCAAGTTTCTCTGAGCATGCATTTCCAGAGAAAGGAGTCTACATTCCAACTGTGGGCACACAAGATAGCTAAAGGCTGGCATTGAGATGTTAAGCCTGAAGGGAAAAGGGACAGTAATACCTGGCAAGGAGAACTCCAGAGAGCATGAGAGTCTTGCCTCAACCACTTCACAGCTGGAGAAGGATCCCCTCGCCTGGCAAATTCTCTTCCATTTCTCTTCCCCTATTTTAGATGTCTGCCTCAGCTTGACCAAGGTCTGCAGGCTCATGTGCCACATAGTAAGGGAAATGGTCCTTCTAGGAATACCCCTTCACCCCCATAAAGCAAGCAATACACTAGTTTTCAAAGCAACAAATGTTAAGAAGTGACAGGGAGTGGTCTTGAGCATTCACGCGGTTCACATTGCTGAATTACTGCAATAGTCCCCCACAGGGTCCCTGGGCTAAACCGCACGGTCCTAAAAAGTTTCAGAGTTAGGGAATTAGTATGGCTGGGGAATTCACCCAGTTTGGGTATCTTTACCCTGTTTAAGAGGACGAGAGGTTTATCCATATGGACACGGACTGTTCAAAATGCTATGTCTCAGTGTTGGTGAGCAGACCTAGACATAATTTATTAGTACAGTCGCAGCTTAGCTCTCTGTTAATTATGGCCTGTCAACCTACTTGCCAAACTGTACAGCTCCTCTTCAGATAGCTCCAGTGGAAGTAAATCATTAGTGTAAGAGATCAAAGAGAAGAAAGAAACTTCTGCTGTGATTCCCCTTGCTTCTTGAATCCGCCACAGACCACAAGGTTACTAAGATCAATAGTCATGTGTTTTCCTGCACAAATCCCTGTTTGGGAAGAAGTGGTCAGGGAGATTACAAACTGCAGACCAGAACTTCCCCTCCTGACCACACTAATCGATCTCTCACATTAATTAGCCAAACTTGGTTATCACCATGAGGAAGCTCCTAATAAGACCCAGAGGGTTGTTTGGGTTTTTTTTAGTTCTGAAGAGAGATGATTACTGATGCGCACACAAATAGGTCGAGTTAGCAGATAGAATGTTTTCTATCCCAAAACACCCCTCTTGAAGAAAAATCGTGATCACTCTTGCATCAGGTTGTTTTCTTATTACAGGCAAATTTGGGGTGCATGTGGCAGCTGACCAGATCTTCGCCTTTTCTTCTGCTGCCAGTGAAAAGCCAGGCAAACAGCATTACAAAGGCAAAACAAACTGCAGGAGAAGCAGCTCCACTGAAGAGACAGGAATAAGTCCTGCTGCCATGGGAGTTTAAAAGATTCCTAATCCTCAGAAATACATGACCCTTTCAAAAAACTGAACTAAAGAAGTCTTTAACAGATATTGACCTTGTCAATACAAAGAATCCATTTTGAGAGTAGGAAACGGGGGAAGGGAAAAAGATGCTCAAAATGAGCTCTGTACCAAAAGCTGGCTGTCTGCCTCCATGTAGCCTACCTACCTAGAAATTTCCTTAGTTTCAGAGAACAGGGGCTTTTTTAATTCATTCTGACCTAGACTGTAACACACTGTTCTACAAGAAGTGGATAAGGGGGTTTATCTTCTGCAGCTCACAATAAATCAACATATCTTTTTATTATGTATTAATTACTCTCCACTGAATATTATTCTGATTATTAAAAGAATGTTTAAAGTGAAATGTTTACAAATGTTCATGTCGCATTTAACACAAGACTTTTCTTTGGGGGATATTGCACTATTTTATTAAGCCATTGTTCTGCAAAGATGCATGAACTTACCTTATTGTACAGCCCTCTCTGCTGGGTTCAGACCTTAGTTATGTTAAGTCCAAACTATGCAATTTTCCAGAAATGCTGCTTGGGAGTTCATCCATATATTCAAAGTGGAGGAGGAATGAAGGGAAAAGCAGCTGGTTCTTTTCTACTAGTATTTCTAAATATTTCTAAAATTTTCTACTAATATTGACTAAATATTTGTTGAATTTATTTGCCATCTCTAAAGATGAATGTAAAGAGAATCTTTTAATCAATTTTCCCGCATCCTGTTAGATTTGTAACATCTAAACCCCTTGAACACATGAAGACACTCGGAAAATGAGGTGTTTTTTTGATTACCCAGAACAAGGGGAGGATGTCAGATACAGTGGGGGTGTTCTCTCTCATCCCTCCACGTTTGGATATTCAGCATACTGCTTTTTTCACCCAAGCATTTTCTAGTAGGAGCTAGAGATTTGATACATCTATATATGAACATAAAATAATATTACATTTATATAAAATTAAATTTTACTTAAATTATAAGATACAACTGTTTACGCTTTTCATTTGCTCCTGTTCTGGTCTCTTACAATGAGATAATCCAGCTAGTTCCAGAGCGAGCTCCATCTATATTTTGATATGTTATTAAATCCACAAACTGTTAAGTATACATCAGACAACACAAATCTAAACATAACACAGAGTTCTTGGAATCCATGTGAAGTTAATATTGTAAGACTATTGATACAAGATAATAAATCTTTCTTATTGCTACTGCTTTCTTATTGCAAAATTTCAGCCCTTCCAAGTAGCAGCTGAAGACTGATCGTGCATGCTGCAGACTACTGAAAGGAGTTATATCTAAATAAAATAAACTTTATCCCAAGCCGACATCAAAGCCAGTCTTTGGCAACTAATGGCATTGCCTTCAACAATGAGTGCTTCCCTTCACCTACCGTGAATCAGAAACATCCTTAGAAAGACAAATGTGTTGAGGCATAAAGCTAGGATGCTACTGAAGGCAATCACAAGGCTGATTTGGCAGTATGTCTTCCTGATGTTCCTCCCAGCAAAGACACAAGTGCAGCATCTCAGAGCTAGTTTCACAGAAGCACTCCCTGGGGCCAGATTTTCAGGCTGATTTTTGCAAGGACAGGAATTTGAGAAGAGGATTTTTGACTTGTAAGCACATGGACACAGCATCCCACAAAAACCCTTGTGCAAAATTGTTTTACAGATTAAAATTGTAAAATTGCACTGCTGCTGTTTCTTTGGTCAGATCAAGAAGAAATGTATTTTGAGGTCCAAAACGCCTGCGTGCCTCAGATCACAAGATTGTGAGCCTACTTAATCTTCAATCACATATATATATATGATACAACTGATTTCCTAACCTCTTTGTTCCGCACCTCCTCTCTCTTCCTGTATGTAGTACGAAGAGTACAAGCAAAATGCGTCAGCACTACCTTCTTCAAGATCATCTCAGACATATGCTGAGAGATCTCTAGAGCAAAGCTAAACCATATATAGCAAGCAGCACTTTTGCTTTGCACTACATTGCAGCTCCAGCTCACAAGCCTCACATGATTTAGGTTGGATAATTTAAGATGTTAGTAGGGAGGAGGTCTGGTTCACTGTCCAGTGTTTCAATACGGTCACAGCCTTCACTCGTGATTTACATTAAATTCAGTGTACTTCTAAGCTTGTTCTGCAGTCTGTGTTTAAATGATGACATCTAGGTAGATTAGGGTTTGGCAAGATTAAGAAAAGTATATAAAATTTTAATTCTTTTGTTCCAAACTAGAGGTAAGCATGCCTGAGGCAACTCAGCAAGAGACAGTCCCTCTCCAAGAGGCATGACACCTTTGTCACAGTACCTTGATTCATCATGAGTGAAGATTCTTGAGAGCTGCCAAGCTCAGAAATCGATGGGAATCAGGACCAGGGAATTGCTGCTTTGCAGAAGGTATCGGAGCACTCCCATTCTAATCCTCTTGTACCTCACTGAATGCTGGGCAACACAGACTGATACAGATGCTAGCAGGTCAGAAGGCAAAGATGTAGATCACCTCTCAAAAAGCACTGGCAAATGTCAGAAATGTTCAGTGGTACTGGGCATTGAAAAGCTTTGGAGACCCTTGGTACTTGGCTTCACACACCCTTTAGGCACCATGGTACTTTAGGAAAACTGGTTTCTGGGTGTGCAATACTTGTTACGCATGACAGGACTTTCACTGTTCTTTGAGAAGTTCAGACAAATTATTTTCTTCTCATGTTGTTAGCATTACCATGTCCTGCTACTGTTAAATACCCACTACCCTTAAACAATAGAAAAGATAAAGCAATTGCTGGGGCTGCATAGGCCTGTAAATGACTCACAGTGATTTCACAGCACTTAAAATATATATTTGCAAATGTCTAAACATTTGCATCAATTGTCATTATTGTAGACATTTAGCTCTGTGAAGAAAAACACTCTGTTCTGAATAGCTGATATTCTGATGTTATTTTACCTGATATTACTTGAAGTTGATACTTTAAAAAAAACAGTTTCATAATTTCAATGGCATTTATAAGAAAATTCTGGAATGAAATAATATATGATATAGATATTTTGTGTAAGCAATTAAATACAACAATTCAAAAATTCAAGTTTTGGAGACGTGTCTAAGATGTTACTTCATCATGCAAAAGCGCATATTCAACAGCAGGATAAAAACAAAATTAGTCTGAGATGTCACTTGGCATTTCATATTTTTATTTGTTCTCCAGCTGTAACTTAGCCAAGTCAGAGTTCAGAGATGCCTTGCTCCTCATCCATGACCTTCTTGCACAAATAACTGTTTTGCAATATAAATATACAAAGCGCGTGCATTTCATTACAACAGCAGAGAGACAACAAATCCAAGGAACTTTGCATTTCTTTGACCTGCGGGGCTGCATGTATGAACATGACATTTTGCACCTCTCCTCTCTGCCCAGCCAATTTTCCCTGTTGTGGTGCCAACCCTCCAGGCACCAGCCCTCGCGCCAGCACCTTCTGCTCTTTCCAGCGGGGCCCTTGCAGGCCAGGGCAAGGCAGGAGCAGCCTCTGAGGGAGCTGTGGCTCCCAGCTCCAGGCTCCCAGCTCCCATTCACCTGCTGTCTTTTAACTACATAATGGGCAGGCAAGAGAACCAGGCACTTCTCAGAGGTACTCAGTGAAGGAGAGAAGGCAATGGATACAAACCGCAACATGAGAAATCTGACCAAGTATGAGGAAAAATTCTTTCACTATAAGATTGGTCAAACACTGGACCAGGTCACCCAGGCTTGTAGATTCTCCACCCTTGAAGATATTCAAGCCTCAACTGGACATAGCCCTCAGGCAACCTGATCTAACCGAATGTGATCCTGAGCAGGGGCTGGCTGGATGACATCCCTTCCAACCTTCGTTGCTCTATAATGCTGTGACCTGGAGACAAACTGCTTTTCAGGAGCTTCAGCTGATCAATATGATCTCACTTGTTTGAGGCAGAAGTTCCCACAACTTGAATATGATGATGCTTAAATATTAGGTGAAATAGGTTTTCTCCTAAAAAAACCTCTTAGGCAAATGCAATCACCCATTACATCTGCATAGGGCTTCCATCAAGGGTACCTGAAACACTCTAAATAGCTTTAAGGATAATGATATCCATTATCAGAAAATACAGGTGCATCTCCCAAATTTCCTTTATTCAAATTCCAATCTGGTAAAACGTGCTGATAATAGGGAGAAATTATTTGCTCAGGCCTATGCCACATGATCGCAAGCTTTACATTTGGCCAATTCTGAGACACAGAAGTGGCCCATACACAGTCAGCATGGAGTGCAGGAAATGTACACCAAGTACTTCTGCACCACATGCAACCCCAAAAAACTGAATCCCCAAGGATTTTTTCCCCAACAGAATAAAATCCATGTGATACAAATGTATCCATGCTTCACTACATGGTTACCTTTCCTTTACTGTTTATCGGAGCAGATATAATGAAGGAAAGAAGATTTGTACCAACATACCTGCCACCTATAGAAGCGAATTTCTGCCTTGCTTCAAGGTTAATATTCAGTAATCTTTACAAGTCTGCATTTTCTGCATTGTTAATACATACTTCTGTGACTCCCTCTCATTTTTCTACTCAGGTTTTAACAAGTGAAAAGGGTTTTTAAAAAATAAATACATTTAATCCATTCTCTAAGGAATGACTCACTGAAAAGGGAGAATAACCTTGTCTAATTATAGCTGCCAGGATTTTTACCTCCTGGTAAGTATACTAATACCCTTGTACTAATTGCAACTTTTTCCCTCCTCCTCTAAGTTTTCAATTCCAGTCTCAAACTGCTTCTTTATGGAAACATTTCTAAAATTCATTACCACAAGGCTCTTTTCCCCAGTGCAAATGCCAGGGGCTCTAGGGAGTTCAGGGTTCTTCCTCCAGACCCTGCCATTTTCCCACCTCAAAATTTGTTTGAAAGAACAAGGTCATACCCAACCTAATCTAAGGAAGCATCATATGCAAGGACAGATAATGTCTTTCATGCGACTGAGTGACGTAGCTGGAAAAAAAGACAAATTCCTCAGCTGAAAGGAGCCAGCCACAGAAAATGAGCTGTTCAATGCTGGACCAGCATGTATGCATAGCAGAATTGTCTGATTGCAAATTAAGCAATAACCATATAGCTGGTAAACCATTGTGGTCGACGTGGGGGTAGGGGGAAAGAGGCCTGCTGTATCTAATGAAATAAAGTTCAACACACTGCACCAAAAATCAAAATACCTGTACTCTTGCCAAAACCTGGACAAGACACACATCATGTTACAACCAGTGCAGCCTTCCCACAAAATGCAGCAAAGCCAACACGAAGTGCTTGTAAAATACCAACGCACGTGATGTTGGAGCTGCACACTGGTATTGTTCCCACAATTGTGAAACCCTAAAATTCACTGCAGCATTAAGATGACTGGAACTCAGTGATTCAATAGTGTAAACAGCAAGAAAATCCCTTCATGGCTGCCATAGTACTGCACCCTAGTAAGCTCCATGGCTGGAGAACTTTGTTTCCTGCAGAAGTCACTGAGCATGGAAGAGATTACTACAGCTGGCTGAACACAATCATCTCATACATCTATTGATATCTGCAGGAGAATATACAGAATATTCATTTAAAGGCATGAATTTTACTTGTTCCAAAGGTTTCTTGGGTGTGGGGTTGGGGGGGTGGGGGGGGTGGGGGGGGGTGGAGCTTTTTTAAAGCATAGAGAAAAGAAGCTGTGCAGAAAGTGTTTGAGAATGAAAGACACAGAGCAACCTCTGGCTTCAACTCAGAAACATCTGCCTCCCTGCCTGGTGGAAAAGCAAATGGCAAGTGCACAGCTCTTCCTCGCTCAGCTGCCACCTGAGCTAGGCAAAGCAGTGCGAGAGCAAAAAGGAAGCCTTTCAGGCAGGCAAACCATCTGCCATATACTTTTGCTGCAAAAAATATCAGAAAGGCAGCAAATGTCCCCCTTTAATGAGAGCTATCCACAGCTTCTGGTCTGGGCACTGCCAGCCCAGGTTATAAAAGCAGGCCCTGGAAAGAGAGATTCGTATTCAGCAGCCCTCCAGGAGCAGAGATGCTCTCACTTAAAACTCTTACTCTTAGCTGCTTCTGAGACACTATTCCCCATAGCTGTAAAAGACATCTGAAACAGTCATAATAACTCACGGTTCAAAAGAATCAGCAGTAACTTCATATTGCTGCCATTTCAGTGCCATTTGCTTCCAGTAGTACCACCCTCACCCTTCCCTACGCCCAAAAATCCAGCAAAAAAACCACCCTTCTATAATCTGGGTGTTTCACTTCATACTGAAGCAATTTATTACTCCCTCACAAATATCACAGTGAGAGAATTCATTAGTCTATTCCCTCACCACCTACTGCTTCTCACATTAAACGCAGAATATTTGTGATCTTAAGCAACCAAGTTTCTAAGGCAGAGAGTGAAAATTTGCTATTAAAATAGTCCATCACCACAGGCCTTTCCTTCCTTCCTTCCTCCCACCCACAGCCTGTAAGGGAAACAGTTATAGCTCAGTGGAAGAGAGGGAAACACCTCGCATTCAGCAAACTGAGCTCATGCACATTGCCCTACAGAAGTTCCTTCTTAGGCCAGGTGCACATACATGAACATCACTTGGTCCATACATGTTTGCACCCCAGCTGATCTTGCTCTGTTACTGGAACAAACTAAAATTTTCTATTTAGAGAAATTACAGCAAAATTTGGCAAAATACTATTTCAAAAGTAAAGAAGTCTGAAAGTCAAAGCATGCTAAAATTCTCCAGAAGACAAAACGCTGACCTACCTCTAGGTGATGCCACCCAGCTACCCTCCAGTGGAAGGAAGCAGAAGCTGTGAAAGTACCTGGCAATTATGAAAACAAGGCACTCTCATGTATTCACAGTTCTGGCAACATTGTTAGTTTAACCTACCCAAACTGTTTGCTGTGCTGGCTATTATTTCCTCCCCTGCAGCTTGAAATCTTGTAGCTCTCTAGATTCCGATGGGAAGCAATGCACTGCACTCACCAATGCCAAGCTGTGCAGCTCTGTAGATTGTATGACAAAAAAAACTTTCCATGCTGGCCTGAAGATACAGGGTTTACATCCTTTTCACCAAAATGGGCACCTAATTACCTTGATGCACCCAAGCTTACACGTGCTACATCTTGGCAATATTCTAATCTCCCAAAAAGGATGACACCCAGTATTCAAGTCTCAGGATCAGGACAGAACACATCCTCTCTCTGCTATGTTGCTAACAATCTTTTTTCTAAAGCAAAACAACAACAACAAAACAACAACAAAATACAACAACAACAACAAAAAAACCCAAACAAAACCAGAAAACTTTGTACAATAAATCTATTCTGCTAATTTATTTTGCAATGTATCTAAAGTCCTAAATAATTAGACACTCAAAACAGTAACTCTTGCCCAAATAATTTTCCAAATGAATTGAGACTCTGAATCCAATCAACTACACATTAGTCACTTGGCTAGCAAGCAGGACTTAACTACATTAACAAACACAAGTCTTTATTAAAATGTAGATTTAAGTTTAGTAATAAACCACAATAATGTATTGAAGGAGGAAAGGCATAGGATTGCAAGTGCCCACTCAATTAGTTCTTGTTACATATCACTAATAAATTAAAAATCAATACAACAGGATACTGCAAGACAAACACTAACGACCATGAAGAGAGGATGCAGTAGACCCATCACCCCTGTGCTGCCAGGCACATTGCTAATTCTGCAGGACTGGAGAGGACAGGACCAAGCTCCTTTCCCCAGCAGAGGCAGAATTTGCATCAGCTCCCCCTCTGCACTCCCTTTTCATATTCCCTCATGCTCAAACCATTGTCTTCTTATGTACATGGGACTGGTATGAATTAATCATAGTGGAAGCCTGTCACAGAGCTACTTGAGCTATTTGCTTCTGTCGTTAAAAATGACCACATAGTCAATGGAAATACATTTATAGTATTTCATCTTAACTATTTTATCCTAGATTATTTGCAAGGCCACTGATGACTCCAGAAATCTTGGTCAGTCAAAATCCAAATCATAGCAGCTTTGGGTGGGAAACTGAAAATTAAACGCAAACGTGACACCAGCCACACACCATGCAAGAAACCAGTTCTTCCATTCTTCAAACTTGACCTTGGCAATGTTTGCTGGAGTTACCGTGCAAAAATCAATGTGAAAATAGTATATAAAGCTCTTGGACACGAAAGGGTTTTCCTCACAGGTGCGTAGTAGAAAGCTAAATTTTGACAAATTTATTACACAGTTGCACTTACCACAAGGAGGAAGGAAAACTGGTGTTATGCAGCTGAGAGAGATTCCTTCTTCTGCATGACCTGCAATTTATGTACATTTCATGGCAACTCAGAAAGCATTCATTGAAGTGACTTGCCACCTATTATTTAAACTAGATTCATAGCCTTTTCTTTTTTAATTGCACTAGGTAGGGAAAGTATTAAAAAAACCCAAAAAAAATCACATCACTTTTACTACTTCTACATTCAAAAAAAAATCATCCTTTTTCACTTCAGTAGCACATTTCTTATAGGCACACTTCTGCTCATTCTTCTATCAAAAAGGCAGCTATAAATACCTCACCTTCAAAGTATTTAAAAGAATTAAGCATGTATTTATTTTAAAAAATATAAACCAAGTGGTTTTCCTTTGTCAGTAAATCCCCAACCCATGGAAGTCATCCTTAAATCCTAACTTATTACTCCTTCAACATAGACAACTAACTTGGCACGCACACATAAAGACAAAGCTCCACTGCACCTTCTTTCCAACTACCTCATAGCAACTTAAATCATTTAATACATATTCCTTTAAAGAAATTTAAGTGAATTTATTGTATAAAATTATGATTGGCATGGTACAGAAAAGTTCCTTTTGATGCACATTTCCCATTAACTTGTACACAAATATTACAAGTATCAAGCAAAATGCAAAAATCTTAAGAACTAATTCCATACTACAAAAGTGTTCACATAGTGAAGTTACTCTGGTTACAAAATGTCATGGAAATAAAAGCACTTCAAAATACATATTTGGGAAATGTTCTCGAATAATCAACACAACCTTAAGTTAGTTTAAAAATGCAAAGAAAGAGATACCCTCTTCAAAACACTGTTGTTCATTTGGCAAGACGGAGCAAAGTTCAGATCAGTTCATTTATTGAAGGACTGTTCTTTCCAAGGAACAAAAAAAAATAAAAAACCTTTAGTTAAGAAAGGGCTCAATTATACGATGATGACAAATAACGCCATCAGAAAGTTATCTGGCTCTCTTGTTTTCACACAGGAGCTGTCAGAGGCAGGTATGTGTAAATGAACACTTCCAGGTATATACAGATTGCCTTTTCAAAAACCAACCAACCAACCAAAAATAAACCCACCCCAAACCCAAACCAACAAAAAGGAGACAATCTGAACTTTGTTGTTTCATTTAACTAGTTCAGTTCCTTAGGTCACAAGACCCAAGAACAGCAGTCTGCAAAGGATATGTATTTAAAGGGAAAAAACTGAACTTCCACTACCAAGGAATGCGCAGATGTCAAGTTATGCGAGTAGCGTACATCCTCCCAGTAAGACTGTTAGAGGCTATCAAATCTCCGCTTCCCAATGACCTCGAAGACCTGCTATTCTCAGCAAGACAAAAATGCTTGGGCCCTGCAGCCTTACAAAAAGGAGGCACAGTCATATTGTTAGAAAATAACACAAAATCTTGAAGACTGAAAGCATCCTTAAAAACTTACACAAAATAACTATAAAATAAGCAATACATTACATTATTTTTGTATCAGATGACTTGCGCATGTTCGAGCAGTTGAACAATGGTATGTATATCTACACAAAACTCACACATACAGGACATCATGTTCAGGCATTATTGTTTTCCTTTTTGCACACACACACACACGATACTTTCAGGTTATCCAGTCTATTCAAACGCAGTGAAAAACAGTCCACAGCACACGTAAAAGGAGAATTATCCAATACAGTGTTATCTTGCAAAAATGGAGTCAGAATTCCTGAGTCTCAGACATTACTGTCCTCCTCCATTACTGGATTATTTAATTTTCCAAGGAAAACATCTAGTTTTCATTTCTTCACTCTCACAAACTTTATAATAGATTGCGTCTTGTAAAAAATGTAAAAATTTAGAGAAAAACATGCCAACCAAAGTGAATTTTTAAAGCTTTTTAAAGGGAGGGGGATTCACTTACAAAATAAAGGCCACCTTCATGTAAAATTAGCACTGTCAGTATCCCATCGTTCTGTTTAAAGGAGATATTTAGCTCCCTGTTCTGGAAGCCTTATTACATGCGCTCACACGAGTTTAAAAACTCCATCCTTTTAACAATTAAAAATACTATAAATAGGACTAACGTTGAACAGCCCTTTGTTACAATCACCAAGGTGGCAAAACCAATGCAACAGTTAGATCATGAAGTCTCCTTCAAATAGTCACTGCAATCTATTATAACTTCTGTATTTTTCCTTTTACTTTGCATATTACACAGTGTAACTTAAAATGTTATTTAAGAGCACTTCAGTCCCACAATGTAGGATTTAAGCTTGTGTGAATACATACACATGGCTCTGCAACATTTTTAATGACTTACAAAAATACATTCAACCAAAATTTTATATAGGGCTCTTTTTTTAAAAAAAAAAAAATCAAAAAATGAAGCCAAATGGTCCCATCACTAGCTAAATAATACACTCCAAGTTCTGGAAGCAATTCTAAAGCAACAGCACATTCAAGAATAACATACATTGAATTGCATACCTTCTCATTCATCTTTATCAGTAATAAAATTCTACTGCATATAATTATTCAGCCTTATAAATAATGCTAAGGAGAAAAATATTTCCCTCTGTGCTACTCTTCTCAGTTTATAGAAGCATTTCTCAGTTTATAGGAGCAAAGGAAAAAACCTAAAGTGCAGACTACAGGCCTGACAGGCATATAAACGACCAAAGGTGCAACCAAATTTGCATTTACATCTTAAGTTACTTCGCCATCTCTCTTTTCTTGCTAGAAGTCACCCCGTGTGCAATTGAAGAGCTGGTCGGTTGGTTTGTGCCACAGTACAACCTGTAACCACTTGTAATTATTTTTTTTTAAAACTTGTTTAATTGTCCATAGATATTTCTAGGCAATAGCTTAGGTTCCCAACACCTTACTTTATTAATACTTGATATCACACAATATTGACACCTCCTCCAGAGAACGCTACTGTCCTTTTGTTACAGTATGTTGTTGAACCACTGATGCTTGGTTGACTGTCTTTAACAAGCGATGTCTTCATTTCTATTTCACACGCTACAATAGCTGCATTCAGTTCCACTTGAGCTCGGTGAACAACATAAAACATGAGTCCTATGCTTATGACAATCTGCAAATAAAACAAAAGAGTGCTGTAGGCTATATAAACTGTAAGCATGAATACAAAGCAACTGTTCTGAATAAAACAAAAGTCATCGGTGCAAAGATTCATGGAGGCATCTGATGACTCAGTGCTTCACAGGCAAGACATCAGAAGGGAGATGAACTTAACCAATGAGTGGCTCTAATCCTACATATGCTACAAACATAAATAGCATATCAGAACACAGACATTACCTACCACTTAGGAAAGATTCTTTCTTCCATTGATATCCACTATTTGTTAGAAAGTAATCCCTTCACCTTCTCTCTCGGCAAAAATGTATCCACAAAGAAACAACATGGTGCACTTCTGTAAATCAAAAGGGCTGTTGGCCGCAAACCAAGGGAATAATAGGTTGAAATTGTACTGGGCATCTGCAACTAGCAAAACAGCAGAGACAGGATGCTGCAGACCAAAGGAAATAAGACTTCTTGTTTGTTCCCCCGGGGTGTGGAAGAGAGAGAGCAGACGTGTCACGCTGCTTCTTGGATATCAAAACTGAACAGGACAGAATCAGAGCTTCTGAGCTACTTATAGTAGTCTGTATGGGAAGAACTTGGTTTCTGGAGGATGGCTCAGGGAAGTGATAGGATGTTGGTGGTGGGGAGTTCTTTCATTTGTTTAAGGAAGAAATATTGTCCATAACTAGGGGTTTAGTTCAGGTTTTTGCTCTGAATTTTATTGCTAAGAATTTTTAAACTTTCACCACATAAGTTATCACAATTAAACAACCATTTTTGTTTTGAAATTACTCATTCAATGACATTGGCATGCACTGCACTCCCCAGAGATGGCCTTTGCTTTCAATAAAACACCAGTTAAGTTTTCAGCTGAGATCCTCCTTAAAAAAAAATAATTAATCTTCAAATAAAAATCAAGCTGTCTTATAGCGAGAGTCCTTTCAAAAGAAGTAAATTCCTCTACCTTTTCTAAGAATGTTTTATGAAACTAGCTGGAATCTGTGACTTCCTTTCAAAAAAACAGAAAGGTTATATTGTTTACAACAGAACCTAAAGTTTTGAGTCCAAAATCTGAACTTCATTATTAATTGGTAGGGCTATGTTTTCTTTAACTTTAAGAACTACCACTTAAAACACCTGTCAGCATGACATACAAAATATTAGACTATCACCGAGTAAGATGATTGACAAGTATTGTCACAGGATAATTGCAGCTGGAAGGCATCCTAGCAGTCTAGCCCAACCTGCTGCTCACGGCAGGGCTGGCTGCAAGATCACACCAGGTTGCTCAGGACTTTTGTCAGTCAGGTCTTTAAAATTTCCAAGGATAGAGATTTCACCACCTCTCTGGGCAACACGCTCCATTGCTTGACTATCCCTGTGGTGGAAAAGATGTTCCTCACTAATTCAAGTTATACATTTCAAAAGCTGGCCAATGTAAGAGTCAAAAAGAGACTATGGACACCAAGTTCTGAATATACAGGAAAAATCCTATTCTAAAAGCTTGCCCACATATTTAAATTTGACTGGTTTGAGAAATATTACTACCAGTAGCCTGGTACCCTACATGAATAAATAAATTAAAAAAATATATACACACAGACAACAATGAAATGTGAAGGATTTTTACAGCTATTCACTAAATTAAAGTCACATCAAAGCCCAGTCAAGCAAAGCACCAGGCATACGCCCGAGAGAAAGTGGGAGAACTTAAATAATTCCTCCACTAACAGGCTCCCCTTCACTTATTCAGTCAGGTCCCAAGGACTGCTCAAGGAGGTGAGCATTCCTATTCAAATATTCAACCCTCTCTAGCTAGTGCTCATCTGAGCAACAGTTACGTTACAACCTATATAATCTTCAAAGGAGAGTCAATGTCATTAAAAAAAAAAAAAAAAAAAAAAGGGAAAAGACCGCTAAATACTATACTGGAAATAACAGTTCACAATTAAAATGAAAGCTGATCACTTAACCGTTTCTTTTCTCTTTGATCTACAAGGTTATTTACAAAAGCATTTTTAATACTCATAACCCTGTTCTATGAAGCCTATAAATTATATGGTCCATTTAAGAGCACACTAGTTTTAGGAGCAGGGGGGAATGGCTTAAACTGGTCCTAGACTTAGTTTTATATCTTAACATTGTTAAACATCAACTTTATGATTGTAAAAACTGAGGAAGATAAATGACTGCAGTACCAACTGAAAGTCTGCAAACCATGGTAACTGCTGGTCAAACACAGCCTTAAGTACTGGCACTGTCAGGAAATTTTAATATATCATCTGCTTCTGAAATACTCATGACCTCTATGCTCGTAATAGTCTCAGACTTAAGGCTTACCCCCAAGATTTACTGACAAATCACTTCATCGGCTAAGCTCATGTACGGGTACTAGATACTCCTCAGAAATTTACTTACTTGCAAAACTAGGATATTCAGATTTAGGCATTAGCAAAATTGTATTTTTACAGCACTTTTCATCCTCAATATCTATGCAAAATCTGGAGTGTTCAGTGCTAACACTGAACATTGCACAGGTGCTGGGTCTATGCACCCTGAACACACTATTTCACAGCTGGTGGCACACAGGCTTTTGCATAGGGGTGGTCTGACAAGTCTAAAAATCAGCAGGAGATTTACCACAGAGGGCAGGAGAAGAAAACTCGACAAAACTGTGGCAGAAAGGAAAAAAAAGAGAGCACTGAGTAAGTTCTGCTTTGTGTCAAGCACAGTACGAGAGAACTAAACTTTTCTAACAGAAGAAAACAAAATCAAAAGAAAACAGCACCCTCAAAACCCATTTCTCTGGGTATCTGGGAGTCAATAAGACTGTGAAACAGAAACAGCAGCTCAGCTTTACACAATCTACTGAAAATACCAGTAACAGTTATAAATTAAACACTTTATAAACCTGCTGCCTTTGAATACCACATGCCATACCTGCTTGACTCAGTCTGTAAGAGGTTGGCTGCCTCAGACTAGGAGCTGTCACACCAACAGAAAGCAGCTCTTAACCCCCGAGACATGCATTCCCCCAAACCTCCTGCAGCCCACCCCTTTTACACTTCAGGCTGTACAACCTAAAAGACAAACCAGCAATACTGAATCTGTCTCCCACCCATTTCTATGGGCATGCAGTTTCCAAAGCAAAGACTCAATGACTTGAAGAGACAGGAAGGAAACTTGTCTACTGCCTCCAGAAGAAAAATTCTGTCTTGAATCCGGCTGATACAGAAGATGAGCAAGATATTAGGGGGCTATAGAAATAAATTCAACCACAAGAAGATGACCGCCAAGAGTAATTGCTTACCCAAGCAGTCATAAATAGACTGACGTTACTGTCACCAAGGTCTGTGAAAGCAATTATTTTAACTTACCTGTAAACTGAATATAAAATAGCCACTAACACTTTGTTCTGCAATCACATCCTCCATGGTACGCAAGGTAGTGCCCAAGTATGAGTTCAGGAGCTGAGTAGGAAGCAGCCCAACTGAGGAAGCCATCAGGTAGTTGGGTAATGACAGATCTGTAATCTGAGTAAAAGACAACGTAAGAAATCAAGTACAGCTTCAACACAATCTACATGCACAAACAACCAGACTGCCACTCCCACAACCATCTGTGCAAAATAATGAAGGAATTTCTTACGTTCCTTCACCAAAACTTTCCACTGTGCATGAATCTTAAGATAATACAACAAAACAGTATGTGGCTAGTTTTCATCTGGCCTTTTTAAAGTTACTAGGTTTTATTTCATTCAATCTTACATTATGGAACATCTCTGTGTAAAAGTCATTAACTAAAGATGCAATTATACTGTTCATTGAAAATGTTTATTTCTTCATGGTGAATGGAGCCCTACAATTTATGAGAATTTGCTTGCGGGAAGAAATTACTTTATCAAATGTGAAGATCTAAAGCAAAAATCTATTTGCTTTGCATTTTACATGTATGGCAACTAATAAAAGGCAACTGTTCAAAACGTCACTGTACTAAATACAATCTAGTTAAACAGAATAGTAGATACAATTTGCCTCTACAAGGGAAGTTATATAGCTGGTTAAGATACATATATCTATCAGTGATCTCTATGAGCAATATCTATCTATATACTGATATACATGGGTATCATTAAGATTTCCTACCAAAGGTATTTTAGCATCACATTTTAATTAGTGAACAAAACAGTACATGTGGCTATAGCTTGTGTTAGTTTCTCTGGAAAAACCACTAATAATACTTCAAGGTGTTTTCCTCTCTGGTGTGAAATTTCTGTTGAGTCAATATGTGGACAGTTTATCTGGGAACAAAGTACACAGTACTAGCTAAATTAGTATCAGCAGCCATTGGGAAATACTAAATGCAAAAGCCCAGAGGTCAAAAGGTATTTATGCAAGCAAAATGAAAACAGGAGAAAACCATAGGTTAAAAATTAGTATGAAAAGGGCAATTTTGAAACAAGCAGTCTAAGGAATTTTCCAGACAATTCAGTTGATCACATTGTAATGAAACAAGTTCTAACTAAGAACAGCCCCTAACACTGGAAGTCTACGTGGAAATTATTGACCTTGACAGTTTTGCACAGTGTCAAAGACAAGAGAAGAGCAAGAAATTACTATTCTTAAACTTTGGTTACTACCAAAGTCACAGTGCTGAATTCTTGGAGCTCTAAGTAGTATCAGTGGAAAGTTTTTGGGAAGGGCAATGGAGGAAGAGAATGCAATGAAGCATAACGATTAATTCACTGGAACAAGACCCAGTAAGCCAATTCCAAACTTCACACTGCAAATTATACTTCCCACAGACTGAAATATATAGTAGCATCCAAATAATACATTTCCCTCTCTATACAAGATTGATTTAGATTTATAATGAAAAAACAATACATAATTATGTCAGAACTTCACATTTGACCGATGCTTCAAAAAGACTTTTTTCAAAAAAAAAAAAAAAAAAAAAAAAAAAAAAGCATTAGTAATCTGGGCCATGTAATAAGAATGCACAAGCGAAACTTCCCATATTGCCAAGGGAATGAAGGAGCTGCTATTAAAAGTCCCTGAAATACTAATGCTGAGGGAAGATCTGCTAAGTAGGACACTGTTATTAAATCTAAAGGAGCTGGGAAATTTCCCAAAGATTGTTTTAACACTCCCAGGCACCTCTCATTTCTGTATATATATTAAGGACATTGTGGTTGCAGAGCAACACATCTGCACATCTGGATCTGTCCTGAAGCAACTGGACCTCCTGAGTCATGAGAGGGACTGTTTCCAAACAAAGTGGAGGCTGCCAATGGATATGCTGGACTGCAACTGAGCTTTCATTTTAGTGGGAAGCCCAAGGAGAGGGAGAGGAAATTTTGCAGGTGCCCTTTTAACTCCTGGTTTAGGCCTGCAGTGGTATCCCTTCACCCAGAAGGCACAGGAAGCAGATTGCGTTCCCACCTAAGAAACCTGAGGAATTTTTAATAAAACTTACAGCTTTCCATATTTTGCCTTCTATGAACTTTACTTGTTCTATAAACCTGCCAGACTGGGGTCTGCATGGCCAAGCTGCCAGAGGCTACCAAGACTTGTTTCTAGTGAAAGCTCGAGACAGCAAAAAATTAACAGAAGTCTCAAAGCAAGCATGGATGCAGTTGTGTTACGGGCCATACCTATGTATTTAAATGAAGTTAAGAACTACCTAATTGCTCTGGTGACAAGAGCATTAGGCAGAAACTCTCTCACTAAGCCTTGAACAGACTTTGTCTGGTAAAACTTTTGTGTATTCTTTGAAGCTGACACCTTTGGTTCAGTATTGCCAAAGAATAAACGCTTGTGTCAGGACTTTGTTGAGAACTCACATGCCTTCGGGGATTGCAGCAGATTCTACTCCCCTCAGCTTATGAATCCCCATGTTTTGGATCAGATAGGCTTAGCAACAAGAGCAAAGGACAATTCTGATGCTTTTGTTGTCCTCAAAAAACCCATGTAGCAAATAAAACCAAAACAAACTAAAAAAATCGCTATCAACTTTCCAACAAGCAGAGTAAGCAGCCTGCATGTTCCTGCAAAGCAGGTACCATTTCTTCAACTCTAATTTCACTGTGTGCATTTCGGGAACCAGAGGAGCACTCTTAGACACTCAGATATTTTTTTTTAGTCAATTTCTTCCATGTGATATTCCTCTCAAAGAGGGAAGGAAAAAAAAAAAAAAAGAAATATGAATTCTGATCTAACCTACACCTAGCACTACAAATAATGTGTTTGCACAAATCTCACTCCAGGGACTCACTGGTGGGAAGGCGGTAATAACCTGCATACCAGGCGTCCTTACAGGCCTGCCTCCAAAACACTCGGAGCTGCCGAGAGCGCTGTGCGTGGGCAAACACTTCAGGAAGAACTATCACCCCTCCCCAGAGCCACGGCCACACTGGCATCACAAGGAGTGACAATTAGGCAAAACACACCCAAAGAGAAATACAAACATGCTTTCAGTTGACTGTTTTCTAGGTCTTCCAGAAAGGCAAGTAAATGCACTACCCCACTGCTCCCAATATCAGCGCCTTCCCAGAGCAGCAGAATGACTCTAAGAAGCATGTTCACATCTGGCTGGTGAGAAACTAAGAAATTTGTGCTAATTTTCTTCTTGTGCATTTCAAATAATGTGATCCCATCACTAATCAAATGTTAGGAAGCTCTTCCTTCTCTACACTCCTCCTGTAATTCAGCCTCCCCAAAACCCTGAGCAGATGGTATACACCACTGAACAAGTGCTTGTCGAAACCCATTAATCCCAGCCCTGCAGATGACCCCTCCCACATCAAGGTTATGCCTTGCCCCAGACCTCATGTGTCACTTCCTCCCTTCCTTCTCATTTATGTATTCTCAGTGTCTCCAGTTTACTTATAAATATGCACATAGAAGACACACCTAGACCAGATTGCTGGAAAATTAAAGACGCGTAGGTTTCCTCAAGTTTACTGTTCTTTCCTCTACTATTAAGAACAATCCTTTTCAAATTCATTACTGAAGTTGCTAGCTCAGGGAATGGATAGATGGTTAGGGCACCCCAAACCCCCTTGCATTTCAAACTTCAGTAAAACATTAAGTTTTCAAATAGGTCAGATCTCAAAGAAATGACAGCTCAGTCTGTGTGGGTAGCATTTTGTACTCTATATGTAGCTTAAACTTGACTCACAGCGAGAAACCGCCTTGACTTCCCTGATTTGCATGCAACGTTTTTATTTTTCAGTAATCTTGTAGTTCATATTAAATGTTCTCTGTTAAAAATGTAACGCGCCATGCTTTATTTGACTACACTGCAAAGTAGTAAATCTGGAGTAATAAATGCAACCCAAACTAATTTTAGCAGGCAACATCCAAGCTACTTGGCATAATCAAGAACCTGCTTTCATCTCATTTCCTATCTGTTATTTTAACACTGAAACCTTCCACTTGGAAAGGAAAAGATTTATCTTGCAGTACTTAAGAGAATATAAACCACTGATTTACAGCATCATTTTAATACTGCACTGGTCTGCTGAATCATGTTTCCAACAGAAATCATTTTAACTCTGTAATTGTCTGGTCAGTTCTTCAGATCCAATACTACAACATCTGCTGAATACTTCAGGTGACACCCAGAAACAGTGAACAACCAAAGCACAACAGCTCTCCCCACTTCGGGAACGTCACGCTACAGCATCTGCTACACTGGGACCCTGGGCTCTGGGGGGGACTCTGATCCCAGCTGCATGGGTTTAAGCTTCCTCAGTCCAGCAGTAACTAAATAAATGTAAAAGTAAATAAATGGAACAGCTGAGGTTCTTCTCATTCATACCAAAATACTTGCTTATAAAGAAAACATAACCTGTTACAGCTTTTACAGACAGAGATTGCAGCTCTTGAGACAAATGTCCCAGCACACCCAGTCTTACACATAGCAATTTTAAATATTTGATGCTCTCTAATTTGATCACCTCTAAAGATGGTGTGGATTAATTTTTTTCTGAAATGTCAAATTTGGTTTTCAGTAACCTACTGATTTCAACCAGATAGACCTGTCAAAATTAAGCAAGTGCTTCAGAAGGGAACAGGATCAGGACTGCAGACAGGAGAAGGAAAGTGTGCTATAAGAAAGTGGCAGACCAAAACACTTTTTTGGAGAGTCTTTTACAGTAAAGAATGTAAGTTACTGTAAAACATTTAAAATATTTCAGGATCTGGTTTGCTTTAGTATCACCAAGTTAGCAGACACAACTGAGGCATAACACACAGCCAAAACCAGATCCTTCAGACAAAGCACTCAAGAGATGAGGGTCTGAAATTGTCATCATCAGCATGATGGTACTCAAAAGCACACCCTCCATGTTCTTCTCTACTTTCTCTTTTAAGATGATCAAAGGGGACAGCAAGATTATAAATTTTAAATAACTAAAGAACATACCAATCTGCATCCAGAAGTAGAAAGAAAAGCAAGACTAATCCCTTTCCAAACTCAAATTTAAACTTGCTTTCAGTTCCATTCTGCTGCACAGTCCCTTTTTCAGCTCTGCCACTGCATCTCACTGCTCTGCCCAAGATACGCGTCCTCTCTCACGTGCACGGACTTAACATGCTGTATGGATTTGCCAGACGTATGCTACAAACACCAACCAACCAGAGTAAGAATTTTAATCTGTCCGCTTCTTTCTTTCCAATATGATTGTTTATACAAAGTAGTTTAGGGAGATCTGGCAAGACTGCTTACAAATACAACTTTTCCTCCCGCTTGGATGACTTTAAAAAACCAGGCACTTCAAAACAGTCGAGTTCTCCGCAGACTTTGCTACACAGCACCCTGGTGCTTCGTTCTAACACTGGCACACAGTCTTGAAAGCCTGAGAGCAACTCGTAACGCAATGTCACCAAGCAAGGCGCCTCGAAAACCTGCCCGCCGTCCCTCTGCAAGCACGGACTAGCGCAAGCAGGCGGGGGGGGGTGGGGGGTGGGGGGTGCTTCTGCTGTTGTTAAAAGAAACCCAGGTTTCCTCCTGGGAAAGGAGGCAACCTCCACCAGCGACAGCGGCCACTACACTGCGAGCCATCCTTCCAGCCAGAGCTTCTTCCTGGCTGCAGGGCCCGGGCCGGGACTCACCGCGAAGACGGCGTTCTGCAGCCCGAAGGGGATCGGCGTCAGCCGCGCCAGGGCCACCACCTTGAGGCCGCTGCCGCCCTCCACGACGCGGACGACGGCGCTGAGCGTGTCGCTGCCCTGGATCCGGGCCCGCGCCCAGCGGGCCAACAGCCGCTTGCAGGCCACGTGGGCGACAAAGGTGCCGACGAGGACGCCGAGCACCATCAGCCCCATGCCCAGCACGAAGCCGTAGAGATAGCCGGCTGCCACGTTGAGCAGGATGTAGCCCCAGCCGCAGGGGAAGGACACGACGATGAAGCCCACGGTGAAGAGCAGCACGCCGGCCAGGCTGTCCAGGCTCTCGGCCCAGAGCAGCAGGTCCCGCAGGTACTGGCGCACCAGGGCGAGCGAGGCGAAGCAGAGGGCCGCCAGGACGCACACGCTGAGGCAGCTCTTGCACCAGCAGGTGCCCAGCAGGCAGCAGGAGCAGCGCCAGCCCCGGGCCTCGGCCAGCCCGGGCCCGCCGCCGCCCGCCTCGGGCAGCTGGCAGAGCAGCAGCTCGGCCGGCGGCAGCCCGCCCTGCTCCGCGTAGGGCCCCAGCAGCAGCCCGCCGGCCCCCGCCGCCTCCGCCGGGACGAAGCCGACGGCGTCCCCGCCGCCGCCTCCCGCCGCCGTCCCGGCGGCTCGGGACAGCCAGCGGCCCAGGTCCTGCCGGGCCCCCTGCGCCGCCGCCTGCTTCACGGCCCGGGAGAGGAGCTGCAACGCCGCGGCCCCCGCGCCCCACATCCCCCCGGCCCGCCGGCCGGCTCTAGCGCCGCCGAGCCGCCCAGCCCCGTCGCTCCCCGCCTCCCCACGCAGCCTGCGGGCAGCGGCGGCCGCTCCCTCATCGCCCCGCCATGGCCCGGCTGCCGGCGGCGGAGCCCAGCCGAGGGCCGGGCGGGGGCGGAGAAGCGGCTGCGGGGAGGGCGGGGAGCAGGGGGCCGCGCTTCGGCGCCGCGCGGGCCCGGCGGGCGACGGGGACGCGGCGGTCTCCGCGCCGCCTCCCCCCTCGGCCGCGCCGCCGGGGCTGCGGCGTTAGACGGCGGCGCCGCGCTCTCCGTCCCGGCGGTGGCAGCGGCGGCCCTGGCGGAGCGCGAGTCCCGGGGGGCGGCAGCGGCGGCAGCAGAAGCGGGGCTCCATCTCCCGGCACGCTGGGCTCCCGATCCGCTCCGCGAAGCGCCTTCTCGGAGCGGCGGTGCCGATGTGGCAGCCCGGGCGCCGCTCGCAGCGCAGGGGGCGGGGGCTGGGCTCCGGCAGCGGCGGCGGCGGCAGCGCCCGGCCCCGCTGCGGGACTCGGCGGTAGCGCTGCGGCCCGCCCCCGCCCCGCCCCGCCCCGCCCCGCCCCGCCCCGCGCCGCACCACTCCGCCCGCCGCGGGGCGTGGGGCCGGCCGGGGTGTGCGGCGGTGGGGCCGCCTCGCCCGCCTCGCCCTCGCCTCGGGGCGCCGCACGCCGCCGCGGTCCCGCCCCGTTCTCAGCAGCCCGCACCCGCGGCGGAGCCTTAACGGGCGGGAGCCGGGGGGCTGCGCCGAAACGCTGCCGGGGGACGCGCGGTGGGGACCCCTCTGAGCGGGGGGTTACGCCTGGGCTCCCGCGGCGTGCCGGCCGCTCGTCCTGCCTCACGGGCGGGCTCCGCGGCACCGGCGCCCCGCGTCCTCCGCCTCACAAGCGGGACGAGCCCCCCCGGCAGCAGCCGCTCGCACCCCGGCTGGCCCGGACGCGCTTTTGGGTGGTTTGAGCTCGACTCCTGAGCCGATGCTAGACAGAAAGAAAGAGCCGGAACGCGCAGCGAGGGCTCCGTTCCGAGGGGTGTTTCCTCATGAGCCTCGCTGAGGCCTGACAGCTTCGTAGGTCGCTGTTGCTCTGGCGTTACTAATGAGAGGAGCCGCGTAGGGCGGAGAGGGGTTTGTGTTCTTCACAGTGCTTAAGCGTACAGCGTGCTCCGGTGGAGCTATATTCCTCTGCTGGGAAATTTGCAAGCCTATACAAAATGAGAATGCGCGTGGGAGTTGTAAAGGTTAAGGGGTGATTTGAAAAAAGCGACCCTGAGCTGCATAACGAAGAGCGTATCTTGAAGAATGTGTTGCAAAAATGTTCACTTGCAAAATGCACCATTAGAAATGATACAACCTGGGCAATCAACACACCCGCCTAAAAAAATGACAGATGTCTTTGAGCACCACAGCAGAATAAAACGATCCTGGGAGACTGTACAACGGGGAAAGCTGTGGATAAATACCTCCAGCATAATCTGCTTTCTTGCCTTTACCTGTAGGCGAATGTGAGCACTTGATTTTGTGTGTGCTCCTTACTTACAATGCAAATGCATCCATCATCGTAATGATAATGGCAAGAAAGCCCTGCGTTACAAGGATCGTGGGCATACCTGTACATTCAGGAAGGCATTTCAGCAAACTGGGGATGGCTGGAAGTTCTGTAGAAAGAAAAAAAAAAAAAAAAAGACAACAGAATATTAATTTCTGGGTTTATGCTATGAGCATGTATGTGGATTCAGCTTGTGTATATTTATGTTCAGTACAGTTGCTTTCACAGAATATGAAAAAGCCTGAGTGGAAATGTCCATCAGAGTTACACGCTTTATGCTGCCACTACATTTCTGCATTGAAAGTGCATAACCTTGTGCTCAGAGCTGGAATAAATCTCCTACTGCCACTCCTAAAAGCTACAGGGTTCTGTATTTATAATTACAGAAAATGTACTTGAAAAGGGACCATGAAAGGGTATGAGAAACATAATGGTCTATCTAAGTGACAGTCCTGACATTACACTCCAACCTATAAAAATATTGTAACTGGTTAGTGAGCAGAGATGCTTCTCCAGTCCCTGGGAATGTACAGGCTGAAGCCTGCCCCCCCTAAAATAGCTAATCCTGGCATTGTACAGATCCTTGGAGCCGCAGCTCAGAAAGGAAAGGCAACAGGCAACACGCAGTCAAATTTTGAGTGACACAGTGCATAGTCGTGGAGCACAAGCTGAAGAATTTTTGGATAAAATCCAAGCGAGACCGCAGGAATTCAGCAAGACTTGGGCAGAGCTGGGATCCTCTCCTGCACGCAGAGCGGATACAGCTACAGAGCTAAGAGGCAGTGTCAGCTGGCTCCTGCAAGTCTTCCCAGCACTCTCACTGTTTGAAGGGGGAAAAAAACAACCTCACACACCCTTGAAAATGCACCAAATTGGCCCATTGCTGGACAAAATGCTGGACTAAATGATCCGCCTTTCAGGCTTACTAGTCGGTGAATCATAGGATATTCCCATAGTATGGATGATGCAATTCCAATGGTCTGATGATATAAGCAAGGCAAGATCTGTAAGGAAAAGCAGTTATCTTTTCATAGACTAATCACTACACTTAGAAAAACAGACAAGCTCTTGAGCACACAGCTGCTGGGCAAACAATCTGTGCTGCAAAAGATTGCACTTACCCCCCCCCACCCCCCCACCCCCACCCCCGTTAGATTAGTTGATTTAGTGAATAATTTCCAACAGATGTTGTCTAACCTGTTCTTTAAAAAAGCACTGGTGGCCTGGTTAGCTTCAGAAATTGTTTGAAGTAATAGGAGTAACAATTACAGGTTTACTATATATGCATTTAAATGATTACATTAAATTAATTAAAACTGCTTTTATACTTGTCAGGCTGAGTTACTTAGATTCTCATTAAACTTGTCTGTCATCTGAGCTGCTTTCTTAGCTGTCTTTATATTTAATTTTGGTATTTGTCAGCGAAGCAATGTAAAACCTGAGAGGCACAGGGTAACAGCCAGAGGACTTCTGCTTCACGAAAAGGTGTTTCTAAAGATGCTCTCATGATGACATAGATAGTAATTGGATATTGAAGAATTTTTGCCCATGCAGGTGTTTTTTCCAGGCCTATGTTGTAAATCCAGGATATTTCCCTGATCTGGCATGAGCAACTGAGAAATGCTATTTTGCGTGGAATATTAGCATGCAAACACACCCAACTAAGCATGTGAGTTATCTCATTGAAATGAAAGACATGACTCATTTAGGCCCATGTAACTGGTCTGCACTGAACAGTGGTCCTGAAGCCGGAGAATAGGATATACTACGCCATGAACCAGAAGACAAAATAATTCTGAGTTGCAAGCTCCTGAAAACTTGCCATAGTTATTTCTGAATTGTTCTTTGGGAGAGAGAGAAGCACGACTTTTCTGAGAAGGTGATATTAAGAACCATAACTCCAGTGTATTGCTAAATGCCTGTTCTGTTTAATTTTGTCCTTTTAATGTGAAGGTCCTTTGGTGGGAACTGCAACACCGACTAATTTATGTCGGGAGTAACCGTTCCTTGGGCACAGCAAGCTGTTACTAGAGGTGTCTCCATCTTATCTGCAGTCTTCCTTGTCATACTTTCCTTTACATCCACATGAAGGAAACTGCATACACTTTGCTCATGCAGGGAATACACTTTTTGTTGTTTAACAGAGGATGAATTGCAAGGATTTAGGGGAAGATACTAGCAAGGAGCAAGCCATGACCAGAGAAATTATTCTGGCAGACCAATTTAGGTGTGCAAGCTACAGCCTGGGCACCAATGATTGGGTTGTTATATTTTAAATACATGTGCATTGACAGTTTTGTCAAAGCAAATTAGGAATATGCTGAAACAAGCTATCGAGTAGCTTTATATGAGATTGATTAAATTCCCAGTGAAAGGTGATAGTTCTGAAGTTGCTGCATCAGTAACAGGGGGTGTAAGAGAAGAACTGGCATTATTAGCAACTGAATGTTGCTAAAACAATCCAGTGTTTTAATTTTTTGGACAAATATCAATCAAGATGTAACAAAGTTTGCATTGCTTTCACCTGGAGATGTCTAGTTCAGAAAAAATCTTTAAATAAAGGATACAAACATAAAAAGTTAAATGCCTGTGAAACTCAATAAATGTACCCATTAAAGAGTGCAACTTTTAAAGTCTTAGGTTGGGAATCCAGACTGTGTTATTTTGCAGCTTGATTGATTAGGTGTCTACATGTAGGACTGGAAACTTTATTGCTTTATTTATAGTACCAGCGTCCCGAATAAGTGCTATACAATCATGTTAAAAACATCGAATGATTTGATATACTGTCAAAAACTCATATAATTCAGAAAATTAATGTGTTTAGTTTCTTATGAGTTTATACATAAAAGATATGGTTAATACAATGATTTTACAAGAAACGTTTCAAGCAGATTTTATTACAAAACAATTTATATGTAAGGCATAAACAAAAATTAATTACAGTAGGCAGTGTGCTGAAATATTTACACTGAGGGGAAGATTCTGAGACATCACTCTGGTATTAGTTATTGTATAAATAGTGACACACCTAAAACAAGTCCATTTCAGTAGAACTGAGTATTTATGACGACTTGTATAGTATTCCTGAGAGTGTCCTAGCCCAGAAACAGCAAATGGGAAACCTTAAGCATCCTTATAACTAAAGGCAAAATATGGCTATATACTTCATACATTTATAGCTGCTTTCAATTGTCACAGTAATGGAAAACTTAAGCTAATTCATCTTAAAGACTCACACGGGATTCCTCCTTGTAAAAGGATATCCTGAGGTTAAAAGAAGAAACTTCCACTGTTTTTTCATTCCATGAAATGACTGCTTTGTTGCCAAAAGTAGCCTACAGTTTGGTAGTCATAAAATTGCTTATGAGGACTAGACTAGCACTGGCAGCCCTAGGAAATGGTAAACCATAGAAGAAAGATTAAGTTTATTGCATTTGTAGTGCCCTCCTGAATTGCACAGTGTAAACATCTTATGCACCATAAAATGTTAACCATGTAATTACTTACTTCTACCATACCAGGACCACAAACTAGGAATCTGCATTTTCATGCAACAGAATACTCGAGGCAGTTCTTGAGAGCGCTAACGTTTAGAAGGTATGCTTTCAAAATGAATTTTGGGTATCATGAAATAAGGTACCGTGAGCAAAGCATATGTGAGGAATAGGAAACTCAGTCAAATAATTTATTGAGGTTGTTTACACACAGATTATTCTCCACTCAAAAGTAACCAAAAGAAGTGTATCTAAACGTATGCCATGCTCAGGGCACTTTTAATGGGAGGGGTTTAGGAAAATGGAAATGTTAGCATATCCTTAGTGTCCTGTTTTCATCAGTTCCCACATATCTCTGTCTTTCTAGCAATACACTTTGATATTCTTCAACAAGCTATCACATTCCTTTTGGTTACATCTGCAACACTTCTTATACAATCCCATATGTAAAAGCTATATTTATCTTCTTTATATATATATATATATATATTTATAAAATTAAAATATTTTAAAGTATATTTACAAGTGTATATATATTATATATATATATATATATATACTTTTAAAGTATACTAGACTAAGTTGCAAAGCAAATAAGACTGCATTTTCATTATCTCCATGGCAAGGATGTAGTTCTAGTAGGTTATGGATTGGAGGTCAGTTCCTCCTAATATTTTTGGATCAATCAGTGATTTTTGTAAAAGTAGTTAACAACAAAGTTTAACTCCAAATACAAAGATTCTGGTTTAGCAGCACAGTAATATTTGACTGAGTTTTACTATTAAGGTTTATCAAGCAGCTTTAAGGTTAGCTTCAAGTCAACACTGAAGCAGAACATCATATTTGAGTTGGGTTGGATAAACAACAGGTATTTAAATTTGATGGTATAAAGCAAACCACTGATATCAGTTATGGCAATATAAGATCAGGAAGAAGCTCATGGATTTATCTTTTTCATGTTGCCTTGATTTATTATTAGCTTTTACTTAGCAAAGTTTTAATAGCCCTTTCCCATCTTTGTTTTTCTTGCTTTGTGTGAGAAACCGCAATGTTGTAACCGCTGGCAGGCATTGAATATAGCAGGGTTTTATGCCTCTGTAGAAGGATGAGGATTGAAAAAATCCTAGCTTCTAAAATCAATGGCAGAACCCTTGTCTGCGTGTTACAGCGTATCACGCACTCTTGCTGCAACAAAGCACAATTATATCAGTCTACATGTTTACAATCCTTGTTGTAGTATATCTACTAAATTATTTATTTTTCTTAGTTTCCAGCTAGGTTAACCGATGAGTTACAAACCTCCTCTGAGGGAACATTCACATTTTACATTAAACATCAGTGAAAACAGGATCTGAAGCCTAATTTGCCTCCCCTTCTAATTGTTATGGCCCTAGTCCCAGGCAAAAAAGCATCTTGATTAGAAGCCTCAAAAGTCAGAGTTCAGCAGGCAGCCTGGCTCTCTGCTCTGTGTAGATTAAAGGACAGTCAGATTATGAATGAGTTTGGAAAACAGTTCCCAGTCTCTTCTTAATGGTCTCACTCTTATGTGCTAAGACTGCAAAATGGAAACTCCACTTCTTGCCTGCTTTTTCTAGGCTCTGATGTCTGCACCACTACTCCAGCAGCTAAGATCGGGGACACAATGAGAGCAATCCATTAGGTTTGTGATAAAGATTTTGCCAAAGTCTCGGAATGTCTTCTCTTTCCTCTGAAGCATTCAGTAGTCCTCAGCAGGCTTAGCAGCCACTCAGGAACTCACAAGAGGTGCTCCACATCAAGCAGCTTAGGAGATAGACACAGAACACAAATAAATGAATGGTCAGATTAGATAGTGAGGGCTCTCAAGATTTAAAAAATGTTAGTGTTTATAGGAAATACATGAAAAAGGGCTGTGTGTTCTTTTCAGTCCTGTTCCCCCTCTCCCCCAGCCACAAGAGGTGCTGTAAAAAATGCCTTTTAGTACTACTTAAATGGAGTTCTACAGGAGAAGGTAAGGTACAAGACAGGGTAGAGGGACAGGGTCGGTTCATGAAAGAGCCTGCTCACTACGGCCCCAAAACCACTCTATCTAAGGCAACCTCTGTGCTCCCTTTCTGCACTTGAGGGCAGCTTTTCTGTAACGAGAAGGAGGAACCTTTAAAATCATAAGAAACAACATTGCACATAGTAATTAAGATCAGTGTGTTTGCTAAATATGAAGCCTGTGTACAGAGCAGATCTCTACAGGGCACACAGTTAGGCAATTAGGAGTCCAGGTGCATGGCAATTTGGACTTTTGAAAACAAACATCCCCAAATCACCCCTCTTATGAGGTTCAACAGAGCCACAATAGCTATGTTTAAAAATATTTAGACATGTTGAAACTATTTATTGACTTTGAGACTGACTTAAACTGCTCATACAGCGATACCCAAAAGCATATGTTTAAACTGAAGTTATTTAGTAAACCTCATTCAAATGATATTGTTAGATAAAATCAGAAAACGTTTTCCAAACCTTATCTTGCAAAGACATAGCAGTACATGGGTTTTTGTCATATTAGTAGATACTTTTGTCTGCCCTCTTTTGACTGTATCCTGGGCAAAATTGTGCTTTCTGTAGCCAATAAACCCCAAAGGAATATTGTAAACAGTTGCATACAACATTATTAAACACACAGAAAAATTATACATGTCACTGGTAAATGAGTTGAGGTAAAGACATCCACAAAACCTGAAAGCATCCAGAGATTTTGGTTGATACGCTCTACAGCTCATCTCTCCTTTAGCTCATGTCTTTGCCTGGATTTAGAGTTTATTTGTGAGCATGGTTGTTTGGGGTTTTGAGCCATCTGTACCATTGCTGCTCAGCTTTTATTATAACAGTTTCAATTTCAACATTTTTCACTGGGCTACAATAATTTTTTCAACTGTCTGGCTCTCCTGTACTTTGCATGCTCAAAACACTATATAAGAATTTTGTGTTGGATTTGTTGCCTCCATCTGTCCCCCGAAGCACTTCAAATTACCTTTATAAAATAGGAATACATTAAATCAAACACGCTGTACATTTGAATGAATCTGCTCTAAAGTGCTTTCCAAGTCATCAGGCAAAACAGGCAGTCTGCAAACCCAGCTATTCCCTTGGAAAATAAACACACCAGCAGCACATCAAAGATATCCCGGGAAGATGTTCACAGCCTAAAGTACAGTCTTTCCACATTATTCCTCCAAGTAACAGAAATGATTATGTGAACTGTTGTAGCAAGTCTTAATTTAGGTAGAGAATTTCTTCTTCATTGAAAGAGGACCTTGAAAGCTTTCTCTGACATTGACCTGGCTATCTTTATAAAACCTCCATGCAATGTCTGCTTGCTTACTTCTCGGGATCAGAAATAAGGCAGAAGGGTAAAGTTAGGCACAAAGGGAAGCAGTACCAAGTCTGGGATTTGAAATCAGTTCTTTGCTCCCATTATACAAATTCAGATTTTTGTGATTTTTTTTTCTTAAAAAATTTAAAGAGGATCATGTTTTTTTAGAAGAAAGCTTGTGCAACAGTAAAAGTTCCCAATTTTTTTTTCATGTTTTTCACAATTTCTTTAACATGTTCTGAAATCACTCTTTCAATGTAGTTTGTATTCCTTCCAGAAATAACATTTTATTAATATACAGACACTTCATACTTTTCCATCTGTAGGAAAATGTTAGCTTTCATCGTTAATATACAGTCCCAGTGGTAACACTTAACATCGTCCTTTATTCCCTGTTTAATGTCGATAACAGTGGGAGGTTCACCTCTTTTCCTTCCTCCTCCGTTTCCTTTCTGGCATTCTGCCTATGGCCATGGTGTAGCCGGCATATATTATTTCCTCAAGCAGTTGCACCAGTTACTTCAGGCATGCATATCCCATCAAATTAACTTCACCATGCCCCTTAGCATCTGTTGCTGCTTTATCACGTTACTGCCAGCTGGGCAGCAAGCACCAGTCCTGAGGCAGCACCAGTCGAGATGCCATTCCATCTTTACAGCAGCACTGCCGTTCAGTTCCTTACTAAAAACTGAATAACCTGATCAGCTATGTTTTTTTCATTAAAACCTAGGTTTATTCTTCATGTGTGTTATTAATATTTGTCAATAATTTTATACCAAAGGAAATACTGAAGAGCTATTATGTAGACATATATGTATGACTTTTATAATGAGTTCTGAATGCAACTCCACACCACTCCAGCACAGAATTTGCCTTAATCTGTAGTATTCCTAATTTTCCTCTTTATGTCTCAAGGCCTTCCAGATTAGTCTCACATCTAGCAAGACATGCAAAAATATTGAAAAGTTTTTCTATGAAATAGATAGATTTTAATGAGTAACATCTACCTTATTTCCTATGAAGTGCACAAAAATTTCCATAAAATAATTAGTTGACAAGGAAAAAAATGACAAAAAACATTTGGAGGTGACTTTGATATTTAATAACTTGAACAAATAGTTACAGTGTGTGATGCCAACGTTATCCTTCAGTACAAAAAACAGATGAAATTACACTGCTAAACCCAATATATGTACTTTCATAGAATCTTAGAATGGTTTGGGTTGGAAGGGACCTCAAAGACCATCTGGTTCCAACGACCCTGCTGTGGACAGGGACACCTTCCACCAGACCAGGTTGCTCAAAGCCCCATCCAACATGGTTTGATATTCTTAAACACATTATATGGTGTGTAGGAACTAATATGCTATGTGCTAATTATGGCTGGTATAAGACCTCAGCGTGCTCTATTATGAGCCTTTCCATTCCACAATAGCTTATTGCAGTCATAAGAAAGAGGCAGTGGTGTCTTTTTTCTTGACTGATGAAGTTATAGACTTTTTCTGTAACATGTCACCAATGGATAGCAAACACAAGCAGGGCCTGGATCCAACCCTCATCCACATCTGGGGACTGTGCTGTGTGTGAGCATTCACACCGTGTGTCCAAATCCATGTGCCACACTGGAAGAGGCTAAAGAAGGGCGGACAGGGAGAAGGAGAAGGTTAAGGGACATGTTACCTATCTGGTCTCCCTCCCGGTCACCCTACCTCTTCTAGTAAGCCCTACCTGCAGGGTACTGTCCTCTCATTAGGAACTATTTCTGGAGGAGGGAGATTAATAAAAATCCAACACAACATGTAGGTACATAGCTGAAGACGTGATCTGCTTCAACAGAGCATTACGATAGCTCTAGGACAAGTTATCCTCCTTGACGTCAGAGGTTTTACGTGAGCAGAAAAGCAGGGAAGCAGAGAAGCAGTCAGGCTTACCTAGCCTTCAGTGTAACAGGAGGCTGCTTCAACAACAGAGGCAGTAAAGTAGCTGTAACCGCTGCAATGAATTACAAAGTTTCTGATTATGGAGAATTATTTAGGATTTCCTCCAAGGAGTTAATTTTAAAGAATACTGGAGATGATCTCTAAAGACCTCTTCTAACCTGTCACACTTAAAAGCATTCCAGCTCCTCAGATGTGCTGCTCAGGGGAGCTCTTTCTATTTTATTGGTATCCACTAGAGAAAAATAAGCAACGGCCAAGTCATAAAAAGGTTGGTTTTTATTACTCAACATCATAGCAATTTGCTTTTGCTAAACTCATTGGGAAACTGCAGGAAGCTGAAGATGAGTGGATGAGCTGATTCACTGGGGAGTATGATTGATTGATGGTGGGGAAATAATGAGAAGTCCCAGGGGAGCACATAGCAGAGAGAAACTTTAGCAAAAGGAGAGTTTTACAAAGAGGTGTTCTATTTTTCCTTTTTTTTTTACCTGTTTTATTTTTATTTTTTTTTAACAAAAGCACCCAGCATCTTCATGATACACTTTGATCTGCACAATTTGGACAGTTATATATATATATATAAACATTTATAAAAAAATGTATAAAGTCAGTTAATCCAAAGATGCCACACACTGTTTAGGAGAGGTTCAAAGTGAAACTAATCTGTTATTTGCAGTTATTTTCAGGTGCAGAAGGCCCTTTTCCCTGCGTGAAAGTGAAAAGGCTGTGCTTGCCACCCCTGGAAACAGCTGTGGGATTCACAGTTCACCCAGAGCTCCTAAGACAGTAGATTGACATACCTAGTGTGTATTTCTTTCTTTCTGGCAATGTAATCACAGCTGTCTTTCAGCTATTTGTCAAGAGTCTCAAGTAGGCCACCTGTGACTGGGGGAAGTGGACATATGCCACATACGATTGGACAACAAACTGCTCCTCCCCACGCCAGCATCCAGATCAGAGCACAGCGCATGTTAAAAGCCCCAGAATATTTCTCCACCTGTTTCCTGCCCTTGCACAGGCTGTAACAGTCTCTGTGGTGGGGACGCGAGACTGAAGAGGGAAGCTGTGATTTCAAAGCAGCACAACGTGAGGGAGACGTTTGGTGCGGCAACGGGGTCTGCGGTGCCTGCTGTCCTGTGGAGGAGCGAAAACATTGCCCTGCCACTGTGGGACACTTGCAGATGCAGCATATCTGTGGCAAAGATCAGACTTTGTGGTCTGGAAGAGCATCTCTGCTTTGCCGCGAGGGGAAAAGAGGGAAAATCTGGTCAACTGGGGGGGCAAACTACAAAGCCAAGGGATTTCTTCTTTCTCAGAGTTCAAGCGAGACAAAAACATGGCAAGGGATGAAGACACTTCATACCAAGATCCCAGGGAGGAGAGGACAAGCATGCGTGAGTGTTAGAACAAAGCCATGATGGAGGGAAGCCAACCACCCTGTCTCCAGCAAACCTTTGCTTTCAGGGGAACTCAGGAAACAGGCAAACTTTCTGGTTCTTCCTCACCACTGACGTATACAGGTGGTACCGCATTAAGTCCTACCCTTTAATGTATAGATTACCACAAAACCGCAATTCTCCTTTTTCATTTTATTTTAATTAAATTTAAATAAACACTGTACTAGCACAACTAGTGTTACTACCGCTGAGGGGTTTTTTAGCAGTTAATTTAAAGCAATTATGCTTTATTTCCTATATTTCTGCAACAGTACGATTAAAAATCAAAAGAATGAACCTGATTTTAAGATAGAAGAGCCTCCTGCAAAGGAAATAACCTCATCAGCCTTCTGAACTGAACTAAATAGTCCTGTTTCAGTGCAGAGCAGACCAAAATTGCTACTCCACCAAGGTGACTTCAACTTAAAGTTGAGCCTTATGCTTTCTCAAGGGACTGCCACATGGGAGCTTTCTTGAAGGGTTTTTCAGAAGCCACATGTCTTGGATGTGGCACATCCCTTGGCCACACCACTGTCAACAAACACACAAAATCACCTGATGTTGCACACAAAAACCCCTCATATGACAGCAGAATCCAATGCTGAAATATACATCCTGAGATACAAAGATTGTAAAACTTGGCTGGAGGCTGCAAGGCTACTTTAGCAGCCATGCAAGTCAGCATGTACTGCGCAGCTCTGGAAAAGGGGAGCAGTTGTAAAGGGATTATTCCCAGTGTTTACTTCAGACATCACTTTTCAGCCTAACTATAACCAAAAATAAAGAAAACAAGCACTGTATCGTCATTAAGATGTTAATTAAGAAATGAGACAGGTTAAAAATAGAACAGGAAATTATTCTTTGTTTTCACTTCCCGAGTTTTATTAGCTCAGTGACGCAGGCCAGCTCCCGAAAAAGCACTTGTTTAACAATTGGACAAAAATCAAAAGATAAATTTGAAGGCCATCTCCTTGGCAGTGCTCATGGCAGGCTCTCTTCAGCGTGCAGTAAGACTCCTACAAAAATGTTTAAAGTCAGTCAATCCAAAGATGCCATGTACTGTTTAGGAGAGGTTCAAAGTGAAACTAATCTGCTTAGAGCCATCGTGACCCCGCACCAATTTATGCTGTCTGTCCTCATCTAATATTCAGAATATCAACATGCCAATCAGATTTTCCCAGAGCATATTATTAATCTTTGCCCTTTATAATAAAGTCTTGGGTTTAGCTGTATTGTATACAACATGAGCCCAGGATCCTGTTAAGGACTTATCCTCTATGAATCTCCCACAGCTTAGCAACTTGGGGTCCTCTGAGACTGAAAAAACATCCTTTGTGATTTACTTTAGCATATGAGAAGGAGGAGAGGAAAAATGCTAGTAACTGTACAAAAAGGAGTGTAACTCGCAGAGATTAGTGCCCTGCGTGTGACCATCTCTGCAGCAGTTTCAGGTGTACAGTGGGATGCATACATTGCAGCAGGTGGAGACACACTCGCACTTCTCTGTGGATGGACCCCAATTACTCCCTGAATTAGGCCAGGTTCCCTCTTGGGAAAAGCCCCAGGAATTAGCAGCTCTAATTGCTCTCTAGCTAGATTTTGGCCATAGTGAGTAGGGACAGCCATGAATGAGACCTTGATACAAACCTTTAGTATCTTGCCCATCTCCAGACACTTTTTAGAAAGTTTACCCATTCTAAGTAGATGTAATTTAGCATAATTATAGCTTTGTACAGCTAGCCTCAGTGCTGGGGACTGAAGAAAAAGGAAATAGGAAGACTTGGAGCTGTAGAGCCTGAGAAATAGAGCAGTGCAAATACAGCCCATCCAAGAAAAGATATGCTTGTATTTCACTTAAGATTCTGTTGCCATTTGTTTAAAATAATCTGATTAGTTCCAGTTATTCAGTACCTGGAATGTTTTCTTTACTGCTTGCCAAAAGTAAATTATTAAGCCTTATTCTTTGTGATAAAGTACACTGGAAAAGGAATCCATGGAGAAAAAGAGTGGAGAGTAGGCTTTGAGAAACACTCAGAATACTCAGCAATGGGTTTGTAAACATTTCTAAGTACACCTGAAGCCTATGAGAGACCAGGATTTCTGGTCCAGGTCTGGACCACAAGCATGAGAGACTTCAGGAGCTGCTCAGCTGGAGGAACACGTCTCACAGGAATGCCAAATGGTGAGGACACCTGAACCCTTGTTGTATCCTTAGTAAGGGAGAAAATGAGTAATTCTGTAATTTTCCCACCGATTAAGTATGAAATTCTAAGTGAAATCGAGTGTCTTTATGCTATTTCCCTGCTCACAGGAGATGCTTCCATGCATAGTTCAGTTCATATTTAATGCTATACCAACAAATGTGCATCAAATGCCTTTCCACTGCTGCTTTTTCCTCAGAACCTCTGCCAACCCATACAATCAATTTTTTTTTCAGTGTTTGCAGACAGTTTGTGAGTCTATAAACTGTACTTTCTGCAACGTACACACAAAAACAAAGGAAAGAGAGGCATAAAAAATATCTTGCCTGCTTTGATGGCAAAATTGTCTGTACAACAAGAAGGTATAAATTCTTTTATTCTTTTCTTTTAGGTTTCAACAGCTGCCAAATTCATCTTCTTCTAAACTCCAGTATTTCAAAACCAGAATGACCTAACTGCAAGGGATTTTGCCCATGAATTGGAGTCCCATGCCTCTAGTTATGAAGCTGTCTTTTCCAAACCAGTGTACACAGATACATTTTGTATCTGGGTATAGAGGTTCTCCCAGCCCCTGTCTCAGACGCCATCTCCTGCATTTAATGATCCTTCCTCATATTCTCTTCTTTATCTGATCAAGAACTACTTTCATCCTTCAAATTAAAGCTGGAGATGTTAATTTGTACTAATTAGATTATTATAGATGTTATAGTTAGTTACACAAAAGACTTGCCAGTGGAACCTGGGGAAGGAAGAGGGAAGGAAGAGGAGGAAAGGGAAGAAAGGGGTTTATTTGTGGAAACCACTTCATAAGCACCAAGGATACCTCCGGATGCTATTTCTGAAGTACAAAACCAAAGCAAAAATTTGCATTTAGACCCATAAGCCCGGCTGAAACCAGCACAGCTGCCAAATAATTAGGCCATCTTGGGAAACTCTTTCACTAAGCAGTGCTCTCCATTATACTGTTTGCAGAAGGAAAGGTTCCTGGTGTGAAGAGATGAGAAAGTCTCCAACAAAAGGGAGAATGCAGTTGCCACTAATACTAATAACTGCTATAAAATATATGATAATGAATAATAAGTTACCATCTGGATAATCAAAAGGTAATTTCCAAACCTATGGGTGTAAAGTAAATGGAGATGTTCTAACCCAACTGAAATTTAGCATACCCTTCTTCTCTATAGGTTTGCTTGAATTTGCTTGTTTTGGAAACAAAGCAAAGCTCTAACCTCATTTGTTAAAACTGGATAGGCAGCAGAATTAGCTGGTATTTTACTCTGCCTCATGACCTATTAGTAAAGTTCCCAGAATCAGCAATTTCCAGGTGCAGAAGTTTTAACTGGTGACAATACAAGGGACAGGAGTGATTTGTGCATTGTGAGATTTACAAAGAAGTAACTAGCTCTGATGTATGTCCCAGTGCTGTATTCCACTGGTAGATATTTACCATTTTAGACCAGCACGTTTTTGTGAGATGACCTGAGGGTCCCAGGCATTAAAATTAAGACAACATAGTTGTCACTTACAACAGTGCAGATCTACATTAACATGAGTATTAAATGTACATCAGCAAGAGAATGTGAGACCAAGAGCATTTGGCCTTTTCAGGAAAGACCCAGAACAAAAAATGTTCATATGGCCCACAAGATTTTACATTGGCAGAAGTGATGAAGAATGTGGCAACTAATTCACCACCACAGAATTAATTTCTGAACTTCATTGTAGTCTCCACTGAGACTCTCAAATTACTTTTGCTATAACATCATTCCAATTATTTTCAGCTGCTCAGCAACCAGAATTTGTAGGAAAGTTCTGACTCTTTGAAAGCTGTGCTCGTTCTGAATGGGAACAAAATCAACTTTTTGTAGTTTTTTAGAACACAAGTTTCTGGAGGAGATGCTGTTTCAGGAATTTCGAAATGTGTTACTCTAAGATAATTAACTTGTAAAGAGCTTTGAGTTTCAGACATGACAATTTATTCTGAAAAGGTTCTAAATTAATCACACTGACATTGTTAAAATGCTTTTCAATGCTTTTCATTACAGAATTTCATGAAAAGCAATACATTTTTCAGATGATTCAGTTGTTAATGAAGCTTCATTTCCCAAATGAGAAACTTTCCTACAGCAAATTTATTACCTTTTTAATTTTATCCTTTGTTTTCTATACTCTGTTCATCTGACACGCAGTTATACAAGTACTGAAGACAGACAGACACTTGTACCAGCACCACTGCCACTTTTTCTAGGTATGAGTCTCTTACTCCACCTGCCAGTACAAAAATGTATTACAACACAGACTTTACAGCTGTATGTATATGGGATTTTATAGTATGAAGATTGTCTAACGGTTAAATATTGATAGAAAACTATACTAGTAAATGCTGTAAATCTACAGTACACCCCAGCTTTAAATCTAGTTTTGCATATTGGAAGTGAATGCTAGCTAAATGAGGCCCTTCTGCCTTTTAAGAGGTGATCAGAGAGAAATGGGTAGATTAGGAAAAGAAGATTATCTAAAAAAATTAGGAGGGAGGAATAAGGATTGAAGTTGCAAAATACACAGACAGTATCTCAATAAACAGGGAAAAGCTTTCCAAAGAACGGATGTACTTGGAGCATGGTAAAAAAATTAATTGGTTCCTTGAGGTTAATAGGGAATTAGACAGAGGATGGAGTCACATTGCAGACCTGTTGTGTAATTTCCCTGTCTGCTCTTACAAATGAAGTGGGTGGTGATTTGCTTTAGCTGGATGTCCATTTTCCCAAAGACAGGGAAAAGAACTAAGAAATAATGCTCAGCTACATGTACAGGCAGGACACAGCAGGGCCAAAGGGAGCTGAAGCAAAAGATTTGTAGCTGGGAAGCTGTCAGGGGTGACCACGGGCAAATATTTGCCAGGCTGGTTTCAGTAGATTCAAATCCAACGTCTGCTCTGAATGACAGGAAGAAAACAGTGTAAAAAAAATACCAACACAAGAATCAAGGCTTATTTGCCAGAGATTACAGAAATTTATGACTGAGCACACATATGGAAAACTGACCTTTGGCAAGAAGATACGATTAGACAGAGGAGCATGCACACTGCAGAGCACAGCTTTCCCACTGGAGGAAGATGCTAGAAGAAGCAGCGGCTGAAGTACTCTGGGGTTATAAAGTGGAGACCAATGCGTTCTGAGCATGTCACCCTCCTAGCAAACAATGTACGTGGTCCTTGGGAGGAGTAGAGGGTGCACACCCTTTTTGCAGCTCTGGCACCCCACCAAGCCAATGAGATGCATAAGATCTGGGTACAGCTCCTCCAGCAAGCCCAGGGTCTTCATCTTCTGCAGATGCATCTTTGCCCTTACTTTAGATAGTCCAGAGTTAGCAAAGGAGTTATTCCCAGGCTCCCAGAGACAGCGGGGATGTTCTTTTACTAAGGGGTGCTTTAGTTGCTTAAAAATCTCTTAGATATAAGTTGCTTCCTTTTCAAGTGAGATCCACCTGATAAGTACTTCTGTTTTTGTTCAACTGCCTGCACATTCCTCATTGTTGAAAACATAAAGCAAGAAGGTATGGTAAATTGTAGCTGTTAATTAAGGCTGTGCTGAGAGTTAAGGACTGTGCCATAAATGGCCATTTTGTTGCCACTTGCAGGACCCACGGAGCACAGTGCCGAGCATCTTAGTGTGAGCTACAAAATGTGAAAGGATAGTTTACATAACTCATCTGCAGCTGTCCTTAAATGTGTAGATGTTCCTCTGGTGCATGCTGCCTCCCAGGCAGACTCCTGTCTTCCACATATGTCTACTAAGCAGGCAGGCAGGATGGTCAGGACCAGGGTGGTCCGTGCAATGCTTTGCAGAGTGCAAAAAAGTTTATGGGAAGGAAGCTGGCATGGGGATAACACAGCTGCAGAGGTAGCTGAAAGGAGAAGTTCTTCTGGATCAAGGCCCTGGGGCTATAAGGATCCTGTCTGTTATAGACAAAAGAGGCATCAGCTGGGATCCTGCAAACGTTTATCAAAAAAAATATAAAAGGGCAAAAATACAGCTGCCACACATCTCCATAAAATTTCTAATATATACAAGGGTTTCAGCCATTTAAGTTCCCTCTCAGTCAAGAAACTGGAATTGTCTAAGAATATTCACATTGACAAAACAAGTGCTGCATAAAGGCAGATGGGGGAAAGGATTAAATCTGGCACTTTTATAATTTTTTGTGCATTGTATCTATCACAGATTTTCTTCTTATACTCATCAGAATTAAAGCTCCCTGATTGTAATCTTTTCTGATAATCCAGTCGCTTTCTGCCTTGAGAAACAGAAACAGGAGCTGACAGCTTTGAGTTATTAAAGATGATCCAGTTAAACACACAGGGCTACTAAGGAGAGAGCAGCATCCAACAGGCTGTGCCAGCTCCTGCGAACAGTGCACATGCTTGGTCTTCATATGGCCAATGCGGAGGGTGCCCTCTGCGTAAGCACTTCCCCTGCTTTAATTTGTGGTTTGTAGAAACTGATAGCCCATTAGTAAGTATCTTAGGTCATCATCCTGTTATCTGCTTTCATGGTTTAATCAAATACACAACAAACACGACTCACCCTTGCTAACTCCCAGATTCTTATTTGTGAGGAAGGCTTAGTGTGGGCAGTGCTCTTTGTGCAGATGGAGTTTGTACATGTATGCATTTCAGTTCCACTGCTCTCAGTTAACCTGGGCATACACTTTCAGTTGTAGAAATTTAAATGCAAAATGGTGCAGGAAAAAATATAACATGGGAACCAGATATGACTGAATAACCTCTTTGCATGAACCACAGCTTTCTAAAGACTAAACAAAATTGCTGAATGTCAGGCAGAGGGGAATAGGAGACTAGCTTCTCATAGCTTTAAATTTCTCATTTTAAGGACTTGGTCGGTAAGATTCTGAATTTCGGAAGTGTTCCATTTCAGAAACTCACTGGGAATGACAAAGCCAACAGAACAAAGTTACGTTGTTCAAACCACCTTTGTGCTGTTTCATCAGATTACAATTCTGATTTTTATTTACATATAATAAGCTCAAAATGAGTTAGAGTGAATATAGGCACCAGGTTTATACTTCAAAATATAAATTGGAGATTTATAAACTCTATTTTCTAAAAAGTTGACATAAATTTCCTGTTCCTTTTACATTTTAAGGGACAGTGAGCTGAGTATTTGTCAATGTCATTTTAATGCTTTACAACTTTTGTCAAATGCATTATTCACAAGCATGGTTGATGATTTACTTTTTTAGTTCTGAGCAAACACTTCAATGTGGAAAGTTGGAAAGATTATTCAAATATTATTATTCTATTCAGCCTACTCTTTGGAGAGACAGAAGAAGGCACATTTGCTGAAAATATGCTGTTCTAGCACTTTAATTAAAAGAGACTAGAGAAAATTCCCTAAAGGTTTTGGCTAGACAGTATTAGGCTGCGTTGTATAAAATAAAATCTAAATTAAAGGAGGAGGACTTCTTTCATAGCAGATTAGAGTTCAGATGGAAGACCAGAGCGTGCCTGCAGCCTGGGTCATTTTGGTCAAAAGGTGAAAACAGCTTGGGGTTTGTATGCTTTTTACAGCAAAATCACAACAGATGAGAAGAGAAAAATACCAGATTTCTGAGAGTTAAGACAAGAATAGACTAAAATAAAAATCTGAGAGCCATATGCTACTCAGAGACTCGATGGCAGGGCCCGCTGGCGACAGAGCATTTGCTCCTGCGGCCGGAGGAGAGCCCGTGGTGGTGCCCAGCTGGGGCACGCAGAGCCCTAGATTGAGACCCTTTAAAGCCTGTCATCTCTGTCCCGACCTCTCCAGTGCAGCCTGCGGCAGATGTGAGCGTAGCATCCCCTACGGCTGTAGCCTGTGCTGTACCTGATCTGTAGATTAATGGAGTCCAGCAAGCCCAGTCGTTAATCTCCTGCTTTTCAGTAACATATTATGTATATTTGTTTATAATCGCACTGATACTCATGAATGTATAAGCAAATATGAAGGGGACAAAAGGATACCACTAAAGTGGAAATAAAAATGAGACTCGTGGGAACTCTGATTTCTAATTAGAAACACTGTACGTCTATTATCATTTTTGCTTACAGAGTTTAATAAAAAATGAGATCAAGGGCAGCATGTGTTTACCAATGGTAGATCATGCCAGACTAAGCTGCTTTGATGTTCTATGAGATCTGAAGAGGAAATGCAGATCTCATCTATCTGAACTTCAGGAAAACTTTTAATGTGCTGCCGCTTGGGACCATATCTGTTAGATGAATGATAAAGGAACTCATAAAAGAACTATAAAAGTGCATGAGGTTTGGAACAGGGCAGATGACAATCTGATTCTATGGAAAGGAAATGACTATGCTGGAAGGAGGTTAGTAGTGGAGATCCTTGTGGGTTTGTGGTGGGTTTAGTCATCTTCCGTAACAGTACTTACACTGTTCCTCCTCCCCCAGCCCTATAGGTTCCTGAGGGTTGGGGTTTTTTTACCAGCTACTCCAGGGCTGCTCAGCGAAGGAATGCAGCGCTGCCCTGGACACAGCCAGTGAGAGCCCATGTTGCAAGCCCCTTCCCTTCCTCCTGGGGAAATCCTCACCCCATCTGCACCCGTTTGCTCCAAGGAGGGCTTCAGGACCCAGCAGGTGTGGGGATGATGATGCCTCCCACCTTCCCTGAGCACGGACACTTTCAGAAGAGTCCCACAGGGCCACACAAACACCACAAAACCTTCTGGACTCAAGTCCAATTAATGGATAGCACTGCCAGATCATCTTTCAGCTGGTAAAGAAAATATGTTCCAGTGTTGAGTGGAAGCAAATAATGAACACAGAAAAATGACTTTTGTTCATAACCTTAAAACATTATTTTCAATTGAAATTGCAGATGTGCCAAAGCAGAAGACTGCAATATTATTCAGAAGTAACTAGAGGACCTTAGGGCATGAAGTCACAGCAGTGTGATGAGCTTCCATCAAATATGTTGTAAGACTGTGCCCTTTGGACCTACAATGAGATTTGTGTTACAGACTGGAAGTTCCTCATTTGGGAAGATGATGGACCAGGGATGTATTTTCACAGAAGCAAAGACACCTAGAAAGTATTGTCTGAATTACTTCTAGCAAAAAGCAGGAAACATATAATGGCATTTTTCTTGTGAGCTCTTGCTGGAAGGTGGCATAAAACTCTTGTCCCTCGCTTTGAAAAAGAGAAGCAAACATGAACCAGAGAAGGCAGACATGATGAGGCAACTGGAAGCTTCTCTTAATGAGAGCAACACTAAAGAGTTTAACTTAGTCTAGCAAAATCAAGGCTGAAAGAAGAAGTAATTATTTTCTGTAAAGCTGTCAAGACCAAACTTCAGGGGACGAAAAAGACTTTGTAGCTGAGCAGAGCAAGACGTGGGAATAAACTGGCCATGAATATGTTTAGGCTGGAAAAATGGGGGAAAAAATGAACTATCAGGGAGCAGGGTTGTCTCCTAGCAGAGGCCAATAAAAGCACATGCAATTTTAGGACAGCAGCTAATCAGCATATGGAAGGACCACCTTGAACACTGCCATCCTGCAGCAGGGAAAAGAAACCATAAGAAGCCATAAGTAATTTGCACCTGGACATACAGAAGCCCAAGGTATACCAAATTACATGGCAGTAAGTAAACCCACCTCTTCACTCAATGGGAGAGACTACTCTGTAAGCACAGGTTATTGACGCTAGGATTAAAAGGCCAAACCTACATGAGAACAAGTAGTTTCTTTGTTCTGGAGTTATAAGTGAAACAGGAATCAAATCTATCCAGACCCTGTAGACGCATCTACTGCTGCTCCTAAAAACAAGGAGCAAAAAGAATGACAACAAGAAGAGCAACAATCCCACAATAAGTAATTTCAGACAACATTCAGATCCATAGCAGAAGCTGAACTGCAATAGCAAAGGGTTAGTTATAAATCCCCTGCTTTGTTAAAAATGCAGAACCTTATAGAAAAGCTTACATACACTTTTTCTATGAATTATTGAGACCCCAGGTACGACATGCATGCAGCTGGAAGACTAAAAGACCTCTGGACATTACCACAATGACAGCCCTTGCTCTCCCTGCCTGCCAAGCCAGGAGCCTGGAGATCTGAAACTTTGGTTTGTGCACGAATCTGTCTGTGAAGCATCCTCCGCTTAACAGAGTGGTTGGGCCATTTCTTAGGGGGGTGCCATGGGATTTGTGCCACCTTGGCTGTGGCAGATGACAAGTTGTTACAGTTCTGATCAATTTTCAATGATCAAATCATTTCCAAGCTACAAAACATTATAAGCTTTGTGCAGACCACAAGATGGCACAGCTGTAGTAGCTGTATAGAACCACATAAGGCATCCCAGCATGAATAGATTAATAATAAAAATGAACATACTATTTAACATCAGTTAGCGATGGGGTAGAGCAAAAAATATCCTATTCTGCTGGAAAAGCTGTTATTGCTAATGGAGGGGCAGTGCTCTCTGAACCAATAAACAACAGACAATGCTAAAATCTTTTATTTTCAATAATCATCTGCTTATATATTTACCAAAAAAATTAACATTTCAATGCAGAAAGGACTTTTGATCAAGGAAACCAGTTTTGTCTGAGATGTAACAGAATCCTATGACTTTAGATTCTTTTCAGCCAAATGTTGCAATGACTACGGAATAGCTTTGTAGAGATTTCGGGTTTTAAGCTGGAAAATTCTTTAATACCAACAAACTGTCTCTATCCTACAGACAATTTCATTTGCAATGACTTTCAATTTTTTAATAGCAAGAGTCTGAGAAAAATCCCTAATTAGATGTCAGATACCAATGACCTTTTGAAAATAGTCTTTGTATGATACAATCCACAAGGCAATGAATGCATTCTACGAGACAATAATTTTAGTAATATGGATTTATGGGATTCAGATTCCCTGTGCCGAATGACCCAGAAAATATTATGGAAGTTTAACCCAATCATCACTCTGGCAGCATATCGCAAGGAACTGAACAGTATAGGTTTATTGCCTCTGGGATATTTGCTTTTATTACCCCCTAACTACTGAGGAGATGATCTGAGGTGAAGAGAAGCAGACATATATTGAGGACTATGCAAGGAGTGGAATTTCATCATGTTTATGTTGTGGGGTTTTTTAACAAAAATGATGTGATTTGTATCATTCACCAGTGAGTTCTGCCATTTGTCCTGCAGCTGTTCAGCATCTAGCATAACAGGGTGATAACCCATGCTTAAGACTTCTAGGAGTGTCTGCAATAAAAATATTAACTTTCTATCCATTTATGTACTGCCATGTTTGTCAATAATTGTCACAAATGCCAGGGATTTGGAGAGGTCCCATTATAGCAGAATAATCAAAATCTAAATATAAACTCATCTAAATACTGACATATGTCCATCAGAAATACTTATATCTAGTCATCTAATCTATATCTGAAGGGGAGGGAAATAATAATTTTATGAGTCAGGTCCTCTTGTAGTAAACCAGAATTCCTGATTAGCATCCAAATGTACAACTGGCCTTTCCAAATCTGCTACATTTCATCCAGGCAAACTGTTCTCTGACTTGGACAGTGGGGAGATTCACAAAAGCCTGCAGTTTTTTAAATGAGATCTGAAATTTTAATTCACAATTTTTTTTTCATTTGGGTTTGCAGTCTTCCTTATTTTAACTGGGAAATGGCTGTGACTGCTCTTGCTATGCCTCGTATAATATTTATAAAGAATGTCCTAGTAAGTAAGAATTTAAGACACTGAAATTCACTAATAATCATGCATACAATTTTCAAAACAACCTGAGGGATTTGAATACACAATGTTCTTCCACCTCTAACCCTTACCATACGTCTGTCTTTATCATCCACTGCAGTGTCGTACCTACTTCAGGGCTCACTCCTCCAAACGCATAACGCAGTCGCAGTTCCAGGAAGCCAATAATGATGGAGGGGGGTGTGTGTGCTGTGTCTTCAGAGTAAAATCTTTCCCGGGGAAGGAATGCACACACAGAGCTCTGTCAGCAAACAAAAAGAAGGGAAAGGAAAAGCAGAGAAGAAATGGTGATTGATTCCTACAGCTCTTACGCTAACTGAAATGAGTCAACTTATCTTATGCTGTTAGATCCTCTACCCACATCAGCAGCATTGCTTCAGGGGGCTCTCTGGATCTCAACAGATGGACACCAAAGATCACAATTATTCTTTTCTTATGTTAATATAACTCGGCACAGAAACAAATCAAAAAAAAGTATAAACTGTCTGTTTATTTTTTAAGTCAGGATAATAAAGAGTCTTTAAAATTTCACAGAGAAGGGTACGTATCCCACGTAGAAAACTCAGTCTTGCAGTTCCCATTAATTTTAATGTGATTTGTACAGTCAGTTCGTGAACGCCAAAAATACCTCTCACAGTGAAACACATACATGACCCTGTTGTTTTATTGCATCCTTTGATGATCAAGTTTGTGTATTTTGCCCTTTGTAGACAATACACATCCTAAAATCTTGTTTACAGTTCCCTGTTAGTATTACAGTGACTGACCACATTTTAAGATCATATGCAAATCTGTAGATTTTGTTTTCCTGCCCCTATCTGTATAGTTATTTGCACTGATGAGATCTCCCCCCTGAGTCTTCTCTTCTCCAGGCTGCAGACCCGGCTCTCTCAGCCTCTCCAGGCCAGCTGGAGGCCAGTCACTAGTGATACGTGCACCACAGGGGCTGATACTGGGACCACTACTATACAACACCTTCATTAATGACAAGGATGATGAGACAAGGGTGCACCCTCAGCAGCTTTGCAGATAATCCATGGCTCTATGGGCTCCCAGGCTCACCAGTGCTACTAAATTATTCATCTAGGACCCTACAGAAAGTCTGAAATACAGCCAGGAACTTACCCTAGTTGTCTTGGCATTGGGCTAGCATCGTGGCATTGAACCAGCCTTCAGAGGCCTGGCTCCAGGATAACGACAGCATTAGTGGGAAGTGTTTGTCCAAATCACTTACTGCTATTCTCAATCTCAAGTCCCATCTGTAAGTAGAACTTGTCTGGGAATATTTTATGCAGAATTTCTCCAAAAAAGCACAAAATTCAGAAGCAGGCCAGAACTTTGACATGCATTACTGGAAATTATCTCAATTTCTAATACAGTTTTGCATTTGGGTAGGAATTTCCCCAAAACTGCACTCTGTTTGAATTAAGGGGTTTGGTTCTGCCATTTAGACTGGGGTATTTTTTTATTATTGTTTCAAGTAGATGCCTATTAATTATATCAATTATTGACCTATATGTTGTATTAATTATTGTTAAAATTGATAACAGAGAAAATCACACCCTAACTCCCCTCCTCCTTTTTTTTGCATTTTGCTACATTATTCTCCTTAGCCTAGGAGCCCCAGTAACAGCTGGGGAGCAGAGTGCTTGCCACTGAGTGCTCTGGCAATATAAACTGCTAGAGATTTTATTCTTTTTTTTAATAAGATGGTTCCGTATCCACTTTTTCTGCAAGAATTCAGTTCCTGAAAAAAATTCCCTGAAAGCAAAAGAGAGTATCAGCTCCTGTTGTAACAATATGATCACACACATCAGTCAAAAAGACCTTGAAGAGAGCCCTTGGCTTTCCTTGAGGTGAGAAGTACCAGATGTGCCACCAGGCTGTCAGCATCACCTGTCTCGGGCAGAGCGGGTTGCCCACAGATTCTGAGCTGTCTGTGTGGCTCTCAGTGATGAAATCACTGAACTGGAATAAGCCAGGTAGCCGTTTCTGACAGCAGAATTTCAACAACTGCCAGGCTCTTTCAAACTGAAAAGCAAAGAGCAAAACTAGCATCATCACATCAGATACTATTTTGTGAGAGAAGTGTGTGTCTTTGAAGCAGCGGCAGCCTGGGAAGGGTACATGAAATTCTTTATTTCACAAAGCTGTTGGAACAATACAGTTTTTCTCAAATCCAGCTATAGAAATGAATTTGAAATACTCTTCTTCTCAGATCCACGATCTTGTTATTGGATTCATGTAATCAGATCCCTGTTGCATATGAAGGGTGATGGCCTGCACCTAGAAAAATATTTGGGCACCTAAAGCAGAGCTTAGGCACTGAAGCTTTGCCAACCCCCTACACCATGAAGCCACGTCACTGGTCTCAGACACGCTCTCAGATTGCTGTGCCATTCTGTGTACATGTGCATTTCCTTCTGGCCCTTTTGGGAAGCAGAAAGCCTCTGGCATTTGTCACAGTGGTGATCCTCAAACACTTCTTAATTCAAAACATGTTACTCAGAGGTTGGCATTGGTGGAAGGGTACATAGGTAAGGAAGAAGAAACACTAATTATTTACACAGCCCAACAAGACTCAAGAACCTGAATAAATTAACCAGGCTCCTAAAATTACTCTGTGGTCAATGGCTGCTTCAGAGCCAATATAGACCAGGACCCTTAAGACTGGACTTAACCCTTTGGTGGAGCCTCACTCTTTTCTTCAGCTGTATGGGAAACTGTCTTCCCAGGTTTGACAAATAATTAGTGACTAGAGTTTTGCAATACAAATAACCTTACGATCCCCTTTCTGAAGGAGGAGGGAGCTGGGGCAAATGGACTGCTCAGGACCGTTGCTCATATCCAAGTCTGATAGGTATTGTGAACTGGACCTCTTTGGTTTTCAATTAAATACGAAATATTTTTAGTTGCAGGCTAACAGTAGCAGTTTCCTTCTACTTTTTTTTTTCCTGGGAATGTTGCAAATAACAAAAAAAGCATCTTTTTTATTGTGCTGTTGTGTTGTTATGCTTCTGACTCTCTGTCATGTTTTGATCTTTTCCTTTGTTCCTTTGCTTAGATCTTTTAAGTAAATATCTGACTTAGCCATCCAGCCACACAGTAGGCTTTTTCTCCACATGAGCCATAGTCTCTGCTGGATACCCCATTAAAGTCATTTTTATTACACTGCTTGCTTCCAAAAAACTCTTGCAGGGCTGGTCATAAACAGAATGTGTGTAGGAGAGTCTACACGGTATATTAATTCTCATCACACATCTTATGCATTTCACATGTCTCTAAAAAGTTGCTCTAAACTCAACAAAATTGTCTGAATCTACCTGAAAGAGGGTGTAAAAAAATGTGGGTTACATCTTGCAAGGAGCAGTCAATATTCCATGTACAGGGATGTGCATATAGTTCACTTAGGCACTTCCAATGCACCACTGTGCACTACTGACGCAGAACTATTCCATCTTTGCTACGTTTATCTTTATAATGACACTTTTCTATCCTGGGAGTATTATGTGTCCCCTACAGATAGGAAGGGGGCCAGTAAAGAGAGACCGAAGTTCATAGCTGCTGGTCTAAAGACTGCCTTTAGATGCTGGGAGATCCCAGGCTTGGCATTTCCCACTGGCTGGGAAGAGTCTGTCAAAGGCATCAAATTATTAAGAAAAGTTAAGCTTGGGAATCTACATGAAAACTGAGTTGAACGAGCAGGTCTCCAACGATCTTCCCGAACATTTCTAGGAAGAACGTGCAAATAAATAGAACAAAATAATGTTCTAGTGCAAGCTGTGTGGTTTCCTCCTGCAGGAGCTCTTACCAACATGAAAGCCAGCATCTCCCTGAATTCCTCTTGCGTAATTATGGCTTCACATTACATTTGTTTTCCTGATGATTTAGGAATGAGCTCCAATACACACAGACTGCATCCGATTTCACTTGCTGAGGTACATCCCACATCCCAGTTGTCTATACTGGATTGCCATTGGAACGTGATGTGGCTCCAGTCCGGTTTGGGTTTCTTTTCCACCAAAGGGTGGGTATGGGAGCAGAGGAGAAGGGCCAGAAGGGTATGGACGTAGGCTCAGGTCTTGCTCCAGTAGGTGTCAGGATGCAGGTAAAGTGCACTCCTGGAGCTGAGGACTTTGAGGTAATTTTCATCTGATGAACTAGATGTAGGTAGCCACACACTCCCTGTAGAGGTAGTTGACCCAATGTTTTTCCAGGCACACCATCACTCCTTTGGGAATTGAATACATCTATCCTTGCTGTCACTGGCACAGATACCGTATGGAAGGGCACTTTTCCACCTTCACAATCCTATTTATGGAAACATGGAGTTGTAAAGATACTGGCTGTTCACTTGGGTCAGATTAGCCCACGTGCACGACACAAGGTGATGGAAAAGAAAGGTGGCTTCTAGCATCCCCTGTTACTGCTCATATAACAAGCCATGGCCACACGCATACTAACTCTGAAATTTCTCTGTTTTTACAGCTGATGATCAAGAAAAGCCATGCGGGAGCTGTCACAGGGGGCAGCATTTGAGAACTCAAACCAGAGGCTCATTTAGCCTACAGAGCACCAGACCAGGTGGTCAAACCATGACAAAACATGTTTTGAGAGCTGACGGGAGACATCATATTATGCTAACTCAACTCTTTAGGTAAGTACCAATCAACTTCTGCAGTCAAAAAAGGACCATAAAGCAGATCCATTTCCTTAGCCAAGGGCAAATAGTACTTTTCACTGCAGACCTGTGGGGTACCCGAGCGTGCAAGCTGTTCCGTTGCTGGCAAGGTTGTATTTTGATGTAAGCATTACATAGTGTTTTTCTTGTCATTTAGAGATAACACACATAGCTGACCATCGTGGATTGATTTAGAAACTTGATCAGACAATCAGGCAGCTTGCATTTCCTCAGTAAAAAGGAAGGTTTGCTGTCTATCTGTCCAGCATCACTGGCTCTTGTTGCACAGCCCACTGCATGATGAGTGTAAGGTAGCTCTTGCTGCTAGTTTCCATTTCTATGTTTTTCCCAGATAAAAGGACAAAATCATTAAACACTGGCTGGCCATTTCGTTTCACATGAGCAAAGATGATGTCACAGTATGCTGGTTTCTAAATAAAAGTTTAATGATTTGACAATTGGCAAGAAAAAGAGCAGGCACTTTTAGGTTATATACTCGTACACACAAGAAACAACTTTATTTCTCGTAATAGATGATGAGCAGCATGGGTCTGTGGCTGCCAAAGCGAGCGTACCCCTGAGTGCTGACCTCTGCTAACCTCACCTGGCTATTTCACAAAGCCATCATCATCAAGGCAGCAAGTACCATACCTGTACTCCCACATCACGGGGAACCATGCGGCCGCATTTCCCTCTCCCCTGTCTCACAGCCTCTTGCTCAGAGATGGAGGGAAATCATTAGGAAGCTGGTAAAATTCAGAGCTTTCATCCTGCTTATGTTGTTAAAATTGAAATACTACTTCAGATAATTTTGAAGTGGTATAAAAAATTATTACCAGTAAGTTACTCATATACCCTACCCACAGATTTGCTTGCTCACCTGAACCTGAAAACTAAAGTCTCTGAAAATGGCTACCTAAACAGTACTTTCATGTTCCCATGTTAATGCCAAGGTAATTTGCAAATAATCTTTTTAATACTGTAAATAATGCTTCCTAATATAGTAAAAGGCCTATGAGTTGGTTTTGCTTCTTAAGTTTTAATTTTTGCCCTAAAAATGTCGGGATTATGCAATCTTTTTCTTGCTGTTTTTAAGGAACATTTCTCTAGACAAACTTTAAATATTCGCAGCGAATGTTAAGATCAAAGGGGAAAGATACCAGTCCTTCAACAAAAGTCTTTTCACTCCAAGATAGTAATTAACCAATAAAGTTAAACATGTAAATTATTATCGTTGTTGTTGTTGTAACAGTTAACAAAACCAAGTCCTACAGCCTAAAGAAGCTTTTCCTCGTCTCCACTCACCCTCCTGGCTCTTAAGACAACCTTTGGACTTTTTTTTCTTTTTTTTCTCTGGAAAGAAATAGATCCCCATACTTCCATCATAACAATCAGATTAAATAAAAGCCTTTCAGTATTACTAAAAAGCAAAAATAGCCTGAGATCATTTTTCCATCTCTTTTTCAAGCCATCTTTAGGAAGTGAGATAAAAATTTGTCATCCTGTGAAATGCCTAGTCTTTCCTGTTGGTGCTTTCTTCCCTCTCCCAGGTCTTCTCTTGAAATCAGGAAAGGGAGGTGGAAGAACTAGGAGCACCCATGGACAGCAAGTCACACCACAGCTGAGGCTTTTTATACAGGAAGGTGTGTTACCGTAAAAACTTCACTCTAACATTTATTATGGAGCATAATATCATCTATAATAATATATAATAATCTAATATATAATGTATAGTGTATAGTGTATAATATTAGGGTAATATATGATGCAATGGCATCCACTGGTGGTGTGTGGTGGGAGAACCAAGACAAAGCCCCATTACGTGATGTCCACATAAAAACCTCTCCGCACGTGTCTGAGATAACATGGGGGGATGTCCTCAGCACTGCTCTCTGCCGCGCCTCAGCACCCTCCTCCTCGCCTGGCCTCACCTGCAGAGCCTGCTCCTGCCCCATCCCTCAGCTCCCTACTCCCACCCCTCCACAACCACCAGCACTCCCAAGCCCCCCAAGCTTTTTGGCCAGGCCACTCTGAGGGGCATGCTGTACTCAAGGGCCTTACTTTCAAGCTCGAGCGCTTCTGCAGAGCGCAGCTTATCGTGGCGTCAGCACCAGCCGCGTGCAAGCACAGTTTTGCTCCCCCATCCCCGTCCTCCCCCATCACCCCCCGCAGCGCGGAGACTTCGCGGGACGTTCAGCCTGGGGTCCTGTGGCTCCAGAAAGATGTCCCCCAAGTGACTGCGCTGCAGGGGCAGGCGGCAGAAACAGATGAACGCTTGACCCGCCAGGCTGCAAGAGCCGAGTGTCTCTCATGGACAGAAAGCAGGTGCAGCCACGGACACACTCTGAAGATGCAGCAAGGTGGCTGCAGGGCAGCAGGGGCAACCGGCCCCGTGCCCTCAGGGGCGCGCAGCGCCCAGCGCTCCCCCCCGGCCGCAGTCGGGGCGCTGCCCGAGCAGCAGGCGAGGCGGGGCGAGCGGCTCGGCCCCCGGGGGCGGGGGGCGGTCCGACCCCCCGGCCCCGCCGCCGCCCCCCGGCTGCGCTGCCGCTGCGGGCGCTGGCGCGGCGGCGGGCGGATGGCGGCGGAGCTGGGAGCGGGGCTGCGCATCTTCCGCGATGTGAGTACGCGGCGCCCTTGGTACGACCCCCTCCCTCCAGCACAGGCAGCAACTGCAAGCCGGGGGGAGGGGGGTGGGGGTGGGGGCGTCTTTTTTTTATGTTTTGCCTTTTTTCCTTGTCTCTCCGCTGCTTTTTTTTTTTTTTCCTTTGCCTCCCCCCCCCCCCCCCCCCCCCCCCCCCTTTTTTTTTCTTCTGGAGCCACGATTACCTCCGTGGGGTGTAAGGGGGTGTAAGCCCCGCGAGACTGTGGGTCTTTCCCCTTTCCTTTTCATTTCCCTTTCCCTGTTCCCTTCCCCCTTCCTTTTTTTTTTTTTTTTTCCCCCAAAAAATGTTTTTACCATTTAAAATGTTAATGAGGGGAATGAGTTTGCTTCTGATGGCATGCATGCATGAGGAGAGCAGGTTAGCAGTTGGGGGTGGTTAGGAGAGGTGCTGGGTGAAAACACTGTTTGGATTTTTATTACTTTTAACTTTTTTCCGGGCTTTTCACTGAAGAGTTTCTCACCCTGCAAAAGTTTTTTCCCAAACTGTGCAGGCTCCCTCCCATCCCATTAGACCCTGACGGCTTTGAGGTTCCCAGGGTTGATGTGCAGAGCAACCCTGAGACCCTCTGCCCTTTGAGATAGAGGCCAGCGAGGTGCTGCCCTGTGCACCCAGCCGGCCTGCCCTTCAGGGATGCTGTGCTAGAGCATCACCAAGGTCTCAGCATCTCACAACATGCAGCTGGGAAGATTTTTGTCTAAATTTGCCCAGTACAGAGTGTTTCTTTGGCCCATGGCAAGTCCTGATGAAAGGCAGGCTCCCACCCAAAGATGTCCAAAGTATCCCCTGTCCTTGGTGAGACCTACGAAACTTTAGACCAATTCTGCTCCCAACTCTGATCTACTTCAGGCCAAATACTGGGGTTAGTCCACAGTATCAGCTGGAAATGACATGTTCTGTATTAAAGGATCCTTCATCTAGATGTTTCCTTGTATGTGCCCAGATTAACTTCCCTAACCTTTTCCTCAAATGATTTCAAGCAGCCCTCATCCACTTCTCTCCTGATTTCTCTAGCCTCCATGAGAAATCATTTAAATTAGACTCTTTGTTTACTTTTATTATTATTGTTCAAGTGTGTAATGCAAGTGCGGCTTTTTTGTCTTGTAAATACCACTTGTAAGAGAAACAGGACAATTACAGGCACACGTCACAAAGACAGGAGAGAAACCTAAGTTGCTAGGAAAGAGTTAAAAAACATGGAATGGAGCCAACTCTCCAGTTCAGCTCAGCACACTGGGTTGGGAAACTGTACATGGTCAGAATATCTGATAAACTGAAAACATTTAATTTCACCCAAAGGTTTAAAAAAAAAAAAAAAAAAAGGAAAAGAAAATCAAATGAAAATCTCTTGTTTAATTTTCAGCAATTTCTTAAACCAGTGTCAGGTTCATATTTATAGAAAAGCAGGTGCCTTTCGCAAAACTGGTGAAGAGGAGGGAGGGGGCTGCTGCCGTACTTCTGCACTTACATCTGGAGGAAAACCTTAAATTCAAACCTAGTCTCTGCCTGCTTCAAAGCAGGGACAGGACCCGGGGGGCCCTTCCTGTGAGAGTACACCCATGTCATAGGTATTTGGGGGTGTGCAGCCCTGTGATTACCACTCAGTGAAGCACCTCCACCTGCATGCACACTTAACTGTAGATTAGACCAGGCAGCAAGAGACAGGCGATAAGGCTGCACAGAAAGGGCAGGTGGTGAGGTCCTGGTCCCACTGGGGGACAGGCAGAGACCTGATTTCTCCTGCAACCTCCTCCCTAGTTTTGTATCAAAGTCCCTATCAGGTGTCCAAAGAACATTAACATTTCCTTAAGGGTTGGTGCTTTAAAAAAATTATTTAAAATTAATTATCCCACACTTTTAAGTAATAATTAATAAAGACATAAAATTCATTAATTAATTTATTAATTAAAAAAAGGAAAAATTACTTACGCAGAAACTTCTGCCACCCTTGACCCATATTTGTGGGGCATTTCTAGTTGATTGAAACTCCGTTGCTGCAGCTGTCCTAGTCCTGTACATCCATAAGCCAAGCGTGAGAACCTAGCGCTCTTGCTCACAGAGAAGTCTTGAACAGGTGTGGGCTGCGTCACCTGGTGTGGCTGTAACACCTGTGTGGCTCTGCTTGGGCCCTTGCTACTTGCGGCCCAAGTCACTAGTTAATATAATATAATACAACATCTGTTAATATTGCTTGGGTTCACGCCGGGCGTATTTATCCCTTTGCTGAAGGACGTCTTGCTCTTTCCCATCAGACGTGCTTGTGCAGCGTGCCCGCAGCAGTCAGCTCAGCCCAGGCACCTGCAAGGTGAGCAGTGGGGTTTCAGCACTGGCCCCTTTGGTGTGCATCTACCTGGGGGCACCCACCGTTCCCTTTTATCAGGTGTAACTGGGCAGAAGAAAGCCATTAGATCTCAGAGCACTGTGTTTCTCCACCCTCCCCAGATTTCACAAATCTCTCCACTTCCAGCTGAAAATCTGCAAAACTTTGCGGCACGCTGGCTTTGCTATCTGTTAACACGTAGTTACTAACTGCAGAGCAGGACCAAGTCCTACGGGCAGCACGGTGCTTGACAAGCAGGCTGATTTTTTCCTTCAGGTGACACAAAAAGGAAACGAGGCTGCTTGCCAGTGAGATAGGAGAAAGATGAACATTTCCCCAAAAATTCCAGCCAAACCTGCCAGGAATCTAGGACTGTATTCTACCTGTTAGGGATTGTAGAAAAAGTTTTCATTTTGTTCTACTAATGCCTTTAATGATCTTTCCTTTGCTCTGCATTTAGTCTTTAGTTCTCATTAGGAGAAAATTTCCAGTTTAAGAGTATAAATTTTAAACACCTAAATAGTCCAACCCTCATACTGAAAATTGAGTTGCAAATGTAATTTATTTGGATGCATAGGGAGCAAAGATGTCATCTTGACTGAGTTTATTTCATACTCTGTGCTGTGAACTTGGTCCAATGCAAAGTTCAGCTTAGAGACCATCGGTGAAGTCCTGGATGTGGGTCACAATTCCGTTAGTTCCTCGCCAACCCCACCCTACAGAGTACAGTCACAAAGATGCTCTGACAGAGCTTGGTACCTGGATCCTTGGATTTCTCATTTGGTTTCACCTCTAGGAGCAGAGCAGTTATGGCATGTGCTTGAGAAGCTGTTTAAATACTCATTTCCATTGCCATCAGCTCTCAAAAATATATGCCCATTTTGAAGCTCTTTACTGATATTCATAGCAGCAATAGAAAATACATTCTGAAGATTTGCTTCCTTCCCTTGCCAAAATTTGTTATAGCGCTGCCTGGATGACTCCCCATTGCGGTTCAGGCTGAAGGAGCAATGGGGACTACATATGGCAACATAGTAGGATGACAACGGATGGCAATTGCACATATCTGAAGTGTCACGTGGTGACCCATGCCACAGCAGAACCACCTCATCTGGAGAGTAGGGAGCAAAGAAACTGGAGGAGACCCCCTCTGTCACTTTCATTCCCTATCCCTGACCCCTTCTCCAAAGTGTGGAATAACGTGGTGGTACCAGCGGTGGGACTCCAGCAGGGACAGATGGGCACGCTGGCATGTCACCAGCAGTCAGAGAGGGCCAGTGCACCTGCATACAGTCCTGGATGGGTTGGTGCTGTGTCCCCTCACTGATAGTAGGGCTGTGCCTGAAAGGCTCTGCCATGTCTCCTTGTAGGATGCATCTCCCAGTATTGTCTTCTCAGACTTTGCGCAGTGAGTTGCAGACTATTGCCTACATATTTAAATAGCTTCTCCAGCAGGTGCCATTTACATTGGTGAGAAAAGGCAGACCTGCACACCGTGAGGGTAAGCTGGGGTCACACACAGTTTTTGTGGCAGAAGTATTGCAGGGAAGGATCTGCAGCAGGCACTCTTGTGCTGCCCTTGCCTTCCCAGCTTATAAACCTCTATGCTTTCCTTCTCCCCTTTCTTCTGTATCAGGTTTCTACTTGCTGGCAGAGCAGTCCTCAGATTTGCTCCCACACATCTGATCTGGCTGCCTCCCACGCCTAGTCTGATCCCTTCATGCCACCCAGCTCCTCACCTGACTTATCCCTTTGCTTCTTCCACCCACACAAACCCTGAGTCTTTCTCACCATCTCAGATGCTCAGCACATCCTCCCAGCTATCATCCTTGCTCTGTTTCTTTAAACCACTTCTCTCAACCCTGAATCCAGTATCGTGGTACCATATGGTATCAGGTTTTGTGCCCAAATATCATCCTTAAAAGCCATGCACAAACTAGAAAATAAAGATGGCTCTTGTTATGGTCTTGTTTTTCAGTGCATATGGTACAAGAGGAGTTAAAGAAAGCAATACTATGATGGAAGGATGGAGACACACTAAGGGCTTTTCAGTTTTATGTAGCCCTGTGAAAATATCATGCAGAGCTCAAACTATAAATGCCCACTAAATATAGCATTGTGTGTGATTAACTCATGAAAAAAAAAAAAAGTGATACTGTTCTCTTTCTCTTTTTGTTTAGATATTAAGAAGAGCAGACAAGAATGGTAAGACCAGCCACATGTCTTTCCCCCTCCCCTTGGAAAAAAAATCCATCATTGATTCAGCATTTTAAGTCATGCTTTTAACATCTTAACAGGAAAACCAACCATCCCTCATGTCATTTTATGTTTTCTACAGGTTCAATGCAATGTATTTTGTTGTGCAGTGATCCTTTCTATGGGTTCTTTAAGGGCAGGTCTTGTGGTTTCACAATTTGGCGTGTGTGCTTGATTTGCACTTTGGGTGCATGTAGCTGTTTTCTTAATGACACTGTGTTCACAAGAAGGTTTGAAATACTTGTTAGTATTAGCTTCATCTTATTACATTTTTAAAACACCATAAGCTATATCTAGCAATCAGATTTGTTCCCTACATTTTGCAGTTATATATTTGTTCGGCACGTCAGTAGGAAGAATAAAGTCTTGAATTCAACTCACGTATTTATAACACAAAAGTCATGAGTTCTTTATTATGTTCTTAATCGAAAGTTTTGCCCTCATGCTACTAAGTGATTTTCCTTCCCTGTCTATTTTTTCCCTTTTTTGAATTCAGTAAATTGGAGCATAATACTGTAGGCTTCACAAGTGCTCCCTTTGGCCACAGCAGGGGAAGGTCCTTGCTATAAGGACTACAAATGTAACCACTGGATTTTTTTGCTGATATACATAGTCATGGTCTTTAACCTGACTTGAACTCCTTTTCCCCTCTCAGAATTGCTGCACAATTCTGGACAAGTTACGTTGTTGGTTTTGTGCCACATACCCTAGCAGAGAAAAGAAGCCACTACCATGTCCCTGTATCAACAGAGTGTGAGATTCTGTATGTTTGAGACTATAAAGAGCTTCTGTAGCTCTGCAGTTACCATAATAGTATTTATACTGAACTCAGATAACCAATTAGATCTTACAGGATGAGAAGGAAACATAAGCTTGCAATTATTTAGCACTGTAATACCAAAGTACTGGATGAAGGGAGATGCAAATTCTTGCGGAAGCATGGGCCAGACTTTGGTCTTTTCCTGCAAGCACTGAACAGTGTCAAACCCACAGCTCAGACAGGTTTAGCCCTGACAAGTAATTCCCAGGCCTCAGAAAACAGGTATTGTGTGGGTTTGGTAAAGTGTACTCTCAGGTGTCTGAAGGCAGAGGAATACCATTGAGAAAATCAGAGAGAATAACTTTCAAGGAAGAACTCTTGGACAGTAAGGGGCCAACTGTGCCTGTTGAGCAACCATTTACTGTTGCTGAGAGGGCAGTCCCACCCCCACAGCCCACCTCTGGTTGTTACTCCAGCCCCAACTCATGCAGCAGCCGGCACTTCCCACAACACCACAGCAGGCTCCTTTAGAGCTCAGAAGCCACAAAATCCATCACTGTAAGAGTTTTTTGGTAGTGTTTTTGTTACCTCCCTCAGTCAGCTTGCCCGTGGCTTGCAAGGGCAATGATGGTGCAAGTTGAATACTAAGGTGAGGGCTGGGGTGGGGAGAAGAAGGACCTTTCCCTTCACCAGTGCCTTTCCAGCTTAGCTACATACCAACCACAGCCAAGCTCGGCTGGCATCCTCCACAGACCTCTTTGTGGTGTTTGCAATAGATGTTTATGTGTCTACCCTGAAGACTGATGAGAGTCAGAGCGCATGGCACAGAGCAGCAGTCGTCACCCCCCCTGAAATCACAAAGAGCCCCTGCAGCTCCGTGTCCCTGCTCTGGACTTTGAGCTTATGCTCTGTCCCAGTCCTGATGGATCCTACAACACTTTGGTGGTCAGGAGGACTTACAGTGCTCATTGGGGTTACCCCGCAGCTTATTATTTATGTGTTGCTATTAAAAAACAGGAAACAGCTCACATGATCAGTGACAAACTTGCTTGGTCCAGAACAACATGAAACCACATCAGCCCCAGAGGCTTTGGTCACTGGCATTCCTACCTGTATATGGATGCTTTACAACTTATTATTGGGACAGCAGTGGCTAAGTTCAGTCACTTTAGTTCTATTAATTTAAGTCCATGCACTTGAAATGGTTTCAGCTCTTACGTGCTTAACTTTGTTTGCTCAACCATCATTTGCCCTTCGGACTTCTAATCTAGCACTGCACAGGCTCATGCTGTATTAATAGGGAGGAGATGATTTGTTTTAAGGCTGGGAAGTTAAGTACCTTCTCAGAAAGGTTACTGGATATGCGAGCACGTTTACACTGTTGTTAACACAGATTATTAGCTTTTGTTAATGACAAGGATACTTACACTTCCAGTGTCACCCTTCTGTGCTACAGGAAACCAAGTATTAGCTCTACAGTAACAAATACTGTGTTACTGTCCATGACACAGCCCTGGTAAGTTCTCTCATATGCTTTTAATAGGACCCTCTCAGAGCTGCCATATTCCTTCTGTCTGTGAGACTGAAATACCTCCGAGAAATTTATCATCACAAACCTTACTAGATACTTGCCTGTCAGCAAGAAAAAAACCCATCCAAAACAGTGGATCAAGCTGATAAATAGGAATATTACAGGAGACAGTGTTCTTGCTATGAATTTAGGAACTGTGGAACTTCAGGTTAGCCATCCACAACCAGGAAAGGCGGTTGTTCTTGCAAAGACAATATAAAGTAAGAGATCAAGAGAGCCAAGAAATCCTGCTGAATTGCTGTTAAGTCAAAAATACTACAGTGGTTTCTGACAGCTGGGTTTAATTGATAAAGTCCTTTATGAAACAGTTATTCCCCTGTTTGAAAGAAGCTATACAAATATTGTTTCTTTTAGGGTGGTGGCTTCTTTCATTGCCAGCCTAGGTACATATATCATTCTGTTTCTTCCCATTTCTTCAAATACTTGCTGTACACTGCTTCCACAAGAGGATCAGATTCATAAACTCTTACCTGTAGTTCTTATTTCATGGCTGAGCAGCTCTGCTCTGTATGGAGCAGATCCATACTCCTCCCTTAACTGAAAAGGTCATGTGGTTTTCTTAGAGGGAAAACAGGGCAGCAAGGGAAAGAATATTGCATTACTAAGAAATATATGGTTCTTAATATTGTCAAAAGCAACAGAAAACCCTGAGGGGAGAAAAAGCAATTTCATAAAGGTGAGACGTTGCACGTTGACCTTTTGGAAAGGAGAAGTTCCAGGTTTGCATATCAAAATGAAATTTTGGTCAGGTTTACTTTGCAAAACTCCATGCATTTGAAGGAAAGCATGTGGATTGCACACAGAACTAATTTGGAAAAATTCCAGCTAAAGGGAAAGTTCTTCCATTTATTTCATTCCTTTTGCTATTTAAAACAAACTTAAACTCATTAAATTCCTCTCAAAAAGTAAAATCTTGTCCCTAGCCTGTAAGGGAGGGAGTAAAGAAATATGAGAAACTAGAACTGCCAAACGTAGTCCTTCCTAATAAAAAAAAAATAATTTATCTCCCTCATCTCACAGGCAACCACAGTTGCCCCACATGTGTGACTGCAGCACCTGTATGCTCTTGTCTGTGGTGGTGTTTCTGTTCTGGTATGCTAAGAGGGACATGAGGCACCTCATTAGCCTTGCAGTGATTTGCAATCAAGTGAAATGGTATCAGCTGTTGGTAAAGGTCAGCCAGGGGCCTCTCCCGACCATGCAGCTTTGAGATACGCCCTGCTGGTATCACCTCATGCTGTTATTCCCTCCTGTTAGCACAGGAATAGAAATTCAAATATAGACTATGTTGCAGAAATCCAGTCACAAACAGTCCGATGGTCAAAATGGAGAATATAAAAGGTAATAATCTACTGAGAACGCAACTCTTGGTCATGCAAGATTAACAGTCTTCCTTCAGCTGAGGGAAGTTGAAGCATCGACTCTGATGGTTCAACACTGACCAGAGGTAAGGAGTACCACAGAATAACGGGAGAGCAGAGCCCTGCCTTTGCCTGCGTCAAGGTGGGGATCATTTCTGTTCACACCCTCCTGGGGGAGAAGGGGGCTGCTCTTTGCTTTTAGCAGAGTCTTTCTGCTTTATCGTCTCCTGCTTTTTTTTGTTGAGGGGAGCCTGGCTGCCGCAGATCTGTTCTCTTCTAACAGTGGAAAGAAATAACTCTGCGCCCAGTGGTGGGGCTGTGGGCTTACCTGGCTGTGGGCTGTGGAGTGTATGCGCCAGCACAACAGCCACCCTTTAAGGCCATGAGCCTCTTATCCTGCTCTGGGAACCTGGTGTTTAAAACTCCCTTTAACACTTTTCCGTGTGAAAACAGCCATCCAGTCAAACCTGGAGGGAGTGACCCCCAGCCATGTCCTTCAGAAGGAGGACCTCGTAGCTGTCTCTCTCCTCCACAAGTTTAGAACTGGTGTTTGATTATGGCCTTGTTGCAGACCTCCAGCTGCCACTCCCTACTCTCAGATCAGCTCCAAGCAGGAGCCCCAAAAAGGGCAGCTCTAAGATGACAGGTTTAGAAAAGATGGTTTGTGTAGAGATGCTGTTATTGACTTGCAAATAAAAGCCAGCTGTTAATGAGAAAGCATTGAGTATAAGCTATATCTCAAACATCCTTAAAGCTCATAAGAGGACGGTATTTGAAAACATAGTAAGTAATATCTGCTAGAGAAGCAGAGACTTTCCAGAAAAACAAGCCTTAACCGTGAGGAACACAGTAAACAAACAGTATGCTGCAGGCAGTCAGGAATGACTGCAACCAAATGAGGGGAAATTTAAAAACTGATTAAACAAAAGAAAACTAAAACTCTAGAGATGGCTTAACCAGAATATCAAACACCCAGCACAGGTCAGCAACAAAATGTTATTAATGCCAGAACCAGCGCATTTATGTCTGATTTCATTTTTTCTCTGACATTTCAAACAAGCACTCATTGAAAGCTTCCCCCCCTCCCCCCCCGAAAATATATCTTTTATAATGTCATTGAACTAGAATCTGTAAAATTAAAAATACAGTCAGATGAGACTAATCTTGTTCTGTCATACATCTTCATTCAGCACCCCCAGATGTCCATACAGAGCAGGAACATCACACTTTCAAATGTAGTATTCTAAACCAGTATAAAATAGCACGATAATATACACACTACCAAAATTGTTGTTCATCACAGTGGTCTGGGAATTCCATCCCAGCTCTAAAACTATGCAAACATTAACCTGGCAAAACCCTGTGGGTCATAAATAAAAGATTCTTTATAAAAAAGCAAGTGCGGCAGTAGCATCCTATTGCTTCCACTGGTGTCAGTGACCAGAGAGATTGGTTCACAGAGTGTAAGTATTTGAGTTATCTGACAAGATGTCCACAGAACAACCACAAAGCCACTGAGCTGCACCTGTATGATGATCAAGGGCAAATCTTGTAACGCAAGAGTCAGTTTTGCAGAGACCAAATGTTTTCATATTCATTATTTATTGGCAGGACAAGCACTGACTTTGCAGGTGAGTCTTCTACCAGCTGCATCTGCTCGTGTCTCCAGGTGAGCTGTGGCAGGATGATAGCTGCCTCACTACAGCAATCCTCAGACAGTGACTTCTTAGTGGCTCTAGCTTGTATCTCAGAGTGCTAGTTTATGCCATTCCAGAGGACTGAGTGAATGCCTGTGAGAGGCAGGGGATGCACCTCAGGAAGGGGATCTCTTGAATCACCTCAACCTGAACTGTCAGAATTGGGCTGGAGGCTCTCTGAAGATTGTCACTTAGGGGATTAAACTGTTTCTTAAGGAAAATTTTAGAGTTGCACCAAAGCAAGGCATGCCGAGTTCCTGATTTCAGTATTTTTTCATCAGTCAGCATCTCCTAATCTGGGGCCACAGCATCCTGACATCTCATGAGGTCTTTGGCTAGCCCATGGACTGCCCACAGCCAGGCTGCTCGGTGGCAGCTCCAGCAGTGCATGGGCTCTTCCCTCCATGCACGTGGACCTGGTCAGATATGTCACAGTATAAGAGGGTGACCCACCTTTTGTGTGCCATTCCTTGAGGAAAAACAGCCATGTGCAGGAATCCCTCAGGGCAGCTCTATGCACCATGATACCCAGAAGGTATGAGCAGCCCATAGTAGCCACGTTTGAGCTATACATTTACTGGATGACTACAGACTATGTATTTTGGATGGGAGCCAGAGCACAGAAATTCTCTCAACTGCAGCATCACTGGTATGAGCTCCCAAATTATTCAGTCAGTACTGGTAAAATGGATGAGTAAGGCAAAGCCCATGTAGGACAGCCTCCAGGGACCCTTGCCATGCTACTGTTTGCTTCCTGACCACCTGGACAGACTGCAGACACCACCCTGGCTCCTGTTTCAAAGCCCCAGGCACTGCCTGGGTGGATTCCCCATCCCACCTCCCTGGGCTCTTCAGGTGCTGCAGGGCTGGAGTCTGTGCTCCAGATTCCAAACATTATTTCTGTAAAGAGAAAATGCCTACTTTAAATCTGAACCCTCTCCCTGTTAGCCTAGTCCCCTTGGGACCATTTGCTAAGCTTTTCCAGCATAACAGCTGGAATAATAGCTCAGAATAATTATTTCTGGTTAGATCAACACATAATACAGATCAGAGGCAATGAAAGCTTAGTGCATTTGCCCGGAATCTTTAAAGATTCAGCCTATATCTGTGCTTTTTTTTATGCAATCCCTTATGCCTAGACCCTAGTGGATATTACCAGCATACTCTTTGGCACACTGAAAATTATTATTTTGGCAGCTCTTCCTTGGTCTGATTCCAACCCATATGCCACTAATCAGGTGTTTTTCAACTTTTTCCGTATGTTTCGGTCCATCCATGCCTGTTGTCTTGTGTCCCCTCCCACTGCCTCATTCTCTCTGTATGTAGGGAAATACATTTCAGCACTCAAGTGCTCTGATCCAAACCTTTTACAGCAGGTATGGACTATCGGTTCCTTCTAAAAAGGCAAGTCACGCAGCAGGTCCCCAGGCGCAGGTGAGCTGGAGGGAGGACCCCCGTATATATTGCCTTCCCGCTGTGGTTGCTTCAGCCCTGCAGGGGACTGTGGCCCGAGTGAGGTGCTTTAAGGCTTTAAGTTCTTCAAAGCAGCCGTATTTCAAAAAGCTATAAAAGGGCTTTCACAACTCCCACGAGGGGTTTAGGGAGTCAGTTCCCATTGAGAGCTGTGAGGGCCTGGCTGGGGCTGTGGTTTTGGCCCTGGCCTTTCCCATGGCAGAAGGGACGGCTTCATTTTGAGCGCTGTCATTTCCTAGCCTCTGTTGTATGTTCCTGGAATGAGATACTTTCTGCCGCAGTGGATTTTGGTTTCACTTGTTATCTCTTCTCCCTCTGCTATTTTCTGCCCTACAAGGGCAAAGGGCTGTGCCTGTAGAGCCCCGGCCCTAAAGAACCGGACTGCCCTGGCAGGGCGCACGTCGCCAGCCTGGAGGCAGGCTGGGCACTGTCTGGTTGGGCAGGGACAGTGCCGTGGGCTCTGCTGTCCAAATCCCATCCTGCAGAGGTGAACCCCAGGATGAGCTTTAGCCCAGTGGGATTTTTCCCTCTGACTGCCATGAGCTCTTCCATGTGACTCCTCCAGTTGCTGTAAGCCCTAGGGCTGCCTTTCAGCCATATGAGCTTCATCTGATGTGGCTCCTGCTATGGAAACACTGCTTTGATAGTCCTCTGTGGAGCCCACAGGCGTGTCTAACTGCTAGGAAAGGCTCACAGTCCTAACAAGAAGCTGTTTTGTGGCCTTCCAGCATTTGGTGGCATCTCTGTGAGACATCCGGCTCCTCTGCATCACCATGACTTCCTTCAGTGCCTGTAGACTCATCATGTGCCATCGTCTTCAGGCACGTAGACTCCAAATATATATGTGGCCTTGCTCATTATTTGCTCAATATCTTCTCACTCACTGAAGTCATCTTTCAACTAAAAAGAGAGTATGGCTGTGACTTTCCTTTGTCACTTTTGCTGTTGTCTGTTAAAGTCATAAGCTATCCAGAATATGTCCTGGAGATGACTAGTGTTTCTGGAGCAGCCTGGGTGGGGGGTATCACTTGGGCCTATTTTACACCTAAAAACATCTGTGCAATAGAGAGGTGAATTTTACCTAAATAAATGTGAGAATGCAAATGTAACCCAAGGGAAGGCTCCCCTCAAACACCATGTAAATAGATTTCTAAACTTGCAAGTGCTACATGGGGAGATTACTTTTATTACTTGTATTTTTGTCTGCCATTCCAGAGAGTTTTGGCTCCAAGGAGGATGAGCACCTGTGCCTGTTTTTGAAGAAACCCTGCTTTTGAAAGACATTACAGAAATGTCTAGCAAGCAAGGCTTGCAGAACAGCTTCTTTGAGATAATGTTGCCAAGGCAAACACTGCTGAAGGTTGATTTGTCTGAGGAATGCATGGCTTCAGAGGAGTTTGTCTTTCATGAATCATCCATCTCCTGTTGCTTTGCCAGTGGCAAGGACTGAAGCATCTGTAGTAGAGGTTTCTGCTCAGCTGCTCTGAAGCACTTAAACCAGACAGTATTTATCTGGGTGCCCCGAGGGCAGCGAGGTGTGCCGTAGGGAGGCAGTGCTGAGGATACATAACACAGCCTTTAAAATAAAAGCTGTTCTTGACACTTGAAAAAAGACACCTGGCTAGGCAAATATGTCTTCAGTTAATCAGCACAAGGAGCACTTGTTAGGGATTGGGTTTGAGCTTCGTCTGAGCACTGAGGGAGCACAGGGGTGGCCTGGACCACTGGCAGCTGAGTCCCCTGCTGCACAAGCAAAACATTTACACTCATACAAAATCAGAGAAATGCCCTGGGGAATCAGAGCTTTTTTCAGTAAATGTAACTGTATGATGTCTGTAAGTAACCGAGTAAGTTCAAACCTCCTTGAGTTTTGCCAGCAACAAGCTCAGTGATGTGTCATTCAATGTCAATAACATTCAAAATGCTACTGAGAATAAATAGCAATGAAGCAAAGGCAATGTCTGCTCTTGGATGATAAAATTTAAAGAAAATAGCTAAAGTGCCCAGTCTGGCTGTTGGCAGATCATTGATTTTCTGGATTGATGTAAAGCCAGTGATCCTGAAGAACAGAGATATACAGATGTTTCAGGTTTTGTGTCACACTCAGACTGTTCTATGAGTGAACTCATACTATGTGTATCTCAGGAAAGTTGCCAAAAATCACTACTTTCTTGAGTATGTGTATAACCTGCATGTAAATACCCTTCCGAGCAAAGGCTAAAGCTGCAGCGGCAGTTTGGTTAAACAATGGATATTATCTGTATGAGCCAAAGGAAGCGTAGCTGTGAAAAGATGCTCGTTTCAGCACGCTTGCTGTTTGATATTCCGTCTCTGTAGCCAGTGCCAAACAGCAGATGTATTTAGATTTTCAATTAGGTAATCATGGCAGCTCTGTCAAAGAAAATTGCCTACCTTCAACACAGTATTCTGCCATCTTGGTTTTTAGCTCTTGTGGATCTCGACATTTTATTTTGATCGTAATGATGATTATCTCCAGCTACAATCTGTCTTTTCATATCAAACATTTCAATATGATTTTATTGAAGCAGACACTTAATTTGTACAATTTTGAAACTTCTTGAAGATTACATATTTGAAGCCATATATTTGAGTCAAAGAGATTATGAAATAATAGCAAATAAAAGAGTAAGAAAAGTTCTCAATTCTGATCTTCAAATTTGCATGCTGTAGTACAGCATGTAGTTACAGGATTCATACACTGACTTTACAATAGATTCTTCACCACTATGAAATTAGGCCACAATATGTTGTAGATTAGTCTGGTTCTTAGGACATCTTAATCTTACCCTGTACTGTTGTTTAGTGTCCTGTGAATGGCTCAGTATGCTACTAAGAGGCAGGTGAATTTAAACGTAGTGCTACCCAAAAGGCTATGAAGGCTTTGAAATATTCTTTATGCTTCATGCAAAGGGTCAATCAATTCAGATAAATTATTACTTAACTACTGTTTAACCATTTAGAGTTCTTCTAAGTAAAAGCAAAAGGTGGATCTTTGCCTTTTGTTTCCTGATTATCAGTCTTGCATATAAAACTTAACTGTGCTAGTCAATGAGGAACAAACTGCCCTAATTGTTTTAATTAAAAGGTGTGAATTTGCCTTGTCCTGACCCGTGCACTTCTTCTGAAGTCATGCCAGTACAGAAAATAAAATGGGGCCATTGTTTTTCAGGACAGAAGCAAATGTCAGCTGTTGCTGAAGGATCCCTAATGAAATCTTGTGGACTTCTGTGGGGTCAGCTTTCCAATTGCAAACTTCTTTCATTTTTTTAAACATCCTGCTGACAAGCATTGATTGGTTTCTTGCATCACCTCCTGTACAATGTCATTCAAAGCCCCATCCAGGCTCTAGGTAATTTCAGCATGCAGAATTGTTTTATGTATCATCCTTTAATTGATTCCTTTTCCTCAGCCTTGAATCATATACTCAGGAAAAATATTACCTGTGCTGCCTGTCATATGTTGTTTAAATAGTCATTGTGATATGATTAGAGGCCAGAGTTAAAAAAGGCTAATGCTCCTTGCACCCCAGATTCCTATTTTCCAAAACAGACAATAACCTAAGTCTGCCACTTCTGTCACTGCAGCCATGGCACATTTTATCCATTTTTGACATCACTAATTTAAAAAAATCCCAAAAACAACCATGGGAAATCTGCAGTATAGCACCTTCTCTGGGATTATCAGACGTGTAAGTGAGGTGAAATACAAGTGTGATCCCTCCTTCAATGAAATACTGTAGGAGTTATTTGAGTACGCCTTAGAAAGCATTGATGGTTGTGCAGTTTGATCTGACAAAAAGAGGGTAGACCCTCAATGTGCAGTGGTAACGTCCTGAAAATACCAGATGAACTGATCTGCTTGACACATCTCATCTCAAGAATTTTGCCTCATGTAGTCAAGGGCTTGCTATAATTAAAGCTAACTTAAGAAACATATGAAACAGACTCCACTAAATAACGTAGTAGGGATTGCAATAAGGACTTTCTCCTCTTGAATTAATGTACATCCCATTACTGTTCTTCTAAATATTATCATATGGTACTTCCCTTCCCTCTGAGTCTCATCAGTCCTGCAGACACTTCCTATCTACATGAACAGGTTATTGATGATAATCAGGACCCATGTGGTGATGATTGATTTTGTCCCAAAGAAATGAGAACAGCAGATACTTAGGAAATAAAGCCAACTGCTACTGTATATTAAATGGATGATTCAAACTCCATCTGAAAATCCATCTGAGGATTTTGACTGACCTCGGTTCTATGTCTAAACCAGTTTTCTCATTCCTATATTTTGGTGTAATCTCCAGATGAATTACATGCTGGCAAACAGAAATTTATTATTTTCTGTGCTGACCAGAAAATTAGCTGAAATTCTTTCCAATGGAAGAGGACAGAAAGCTGGCTTCCTATTCCATAGAAATCAAACTTCTCTTTAAATTTATTTCGTTAATTACATACCAAGCATAGAGCTTTTTGAGAAAGGTGCGTTTTATGAGGAGAGAGAGAATCAAAATGCTGCAGGCCAGTGCGTTGTATTGATTAGCATCCTTCCCTAGAGAGGAGAGTCGAGGTGAGATCCCTACTGCTATCGAATTGTGCACTTGAGTCTCAGTCTCCCATGTGGGAGGCAGGGAGCAGAGGAAAGAAAGAGGAGGAAAAGGAAAGGGAAATTGATAGCCCTAGGCAGCTGAAGAGATTTTAATTGAACATGTTCCTTCAGCAGCTGTTTGCTTTTGCATTTGCCTGGATTTGCTCTGTCCCACTCAGTCTCAGGTCACTGATCTTCTATGCAGAGGTGAGGACATGGCAGGGAGGAAGTAGGAGAAACACGGGGCAGTACAGGGAGAAGCCACAGTAAATGGGATCAGAGCAAAGACAGGACTGTATTCATGTGTTTGTCAGTAGGGACTTACCAAAACCAAACTATCTTTTCTTGAAAGATAAGAAAGAAGAATAACAGAGTTATCAGGCAAACTGAGAACTCTGATACAACAGTCAGTGCTTTTAGCATTATGTTCTTAATGTGTCTTGATCAAATATGTAAAGTTTCTACATCTAATCCAAAGAGCTAGTTTTTAATACTTTAGTCTTCTACTGCATGAAGTAAACAAGTAAAACTAGAAATGAAACTAAGGCACTTTCCACTTCTTCATTGTTTCAGATGATGGAAAACTGTCCTTTGATGAATTCAAAGCTTACTTTGCTGATGGAGTTCTGAGTGGAGAAGAACTGCATGAACTTTTTCACACCATTGATACACACAATACTGAGTAAGTGCCTCCTTGTTAAAATTACAGTGCTACTTTCTGTAGCTGAGAATGGAAAAAAGACATCAGGATGATTTTAGTAAGCAAGTCTAAGGAGAAAGCTGCTTCAGGAAAGCTAGGCTGTGTCACATGGGCTCTAAACTGTACAAGAGAAGTGTTTCTAAACGTTGTAGAAATACCTGCACGTTCCCATAAATGTGATTTAGGTACTGACAACACAGGGTGGAAACTGGATTCCTTCTGTGTTCCCCATCCATGATAATAAGGAAAAGGGTCTGTGGCCTTAAATACTGAGTTCCTCAATTCTTGATCCCACTTCTGTGATTCATTACATGAGGTGAATACTTGAACCAGATGCTGAGCAGGGTTAAAAATAAATGAAGCAATCATACGTAGTAAAGAGCAGAAAAAGCCATCCTGTCTGGTGCTGGCATGGTAATTGTGTTGGTGCTGTCACTTAGGTTGTTTGGATATCCCCATTACGGTCGGGCTTAACAAGGCCACAGGGAAATGAGCTAACAGGAACTTAATGAAGTTCAACAAGGTGCAGAGTCCTGCACCTGGGGAGGAACAACCCCATGCACCAATATGTCGTGGAGCACCCGGCTGGAAAGCAGCTTCACAGAAAAGGGCATGGGGTGGACAGCAAGCTGAACATGAGCTGACAGTGCGTCCTTGCAGCAAAGAAGGCAAATGGAATTCTGGGCTGCATTAGACAAGGTATTGTCAGCAGGTCAAGGGAGCTGGTCCTTCCCCTCTGTTCAGCACTGGTGAGGCCACATCTGGTGTGCTGTGTCCAGTTCTGGGCTCATCAGTACAAGAGAGGAATGACATGCTGGAAGGAGTGCAACGAAGGGCCACAAAGATGATTAAGGGACCTCACCCATGAGGAAAGGCTGAGAGAGCTGGGACTGTTTAGCCTGAAGAAGAGAAGGCTCAGGGGGACCTCACCAGTGTCTAGAAATACCTCAAGGGAGGGTGCAAAGAGGACAGAGCCAGGCTTTTTTCAGTGGTGCCCAGTGACAAGACCAGAGGCAGTGGGCACAAAGTGAAACTCAGGAGGTTCTCTCTGAACATCAGGAAACACTTTTTTATTGTGAGGGTGACCAAGCATGGGCACAGCCTGCCCAGGGAGGTTGTGGAGCCTCCATTTTTGGAGATATTCAAAAGCCAGCTGGACATGGTCCTGGACAGCTGTCTCTAGGTGGCCCAGCTTGAGCAGGGATGTTAGACCAGATGACCTCTAGAGGCCCCTTCCAACCTCATCCATCCTAAGATTTTATGGCTGAAGAAGAGAATTCATTTCCTTCTAATTTGCTTTCTGGCCGTCAGCAGTTACTCACAACAAGTCTCCCATTTACTGTTAATTAGATGGATGTTACTAAGCTAGTGTTTTTTAAATCGAACTATTCCTGTGGTAAAGAAGGTCCTGAGGAGAGGCCGTTTATTGCTTTTGCTAAGAGGTTATGAAGATATCGTGTAGCAATCATGGTGTGGGTCGTGGTCCTGTTTACAAGGACCAAGCAGACAGTGAGTCAGTATTGCTTTTCTCGGCTGTGTACAGTGGAGCAGCAAGTATTAAGATGCTGTCACTGCCCTGTTCCTACAGTTACTGTCAGAAAAGGTAGGAGCGGTGTAACAGGACCTTGCCTCATCCAAGGCCAAACTCCAGTGTCTGGGATTTTTACCTTCCACAGGGAAACAAAACCAATAGGCTGTGATTTTGTAATTCATCTACTTTGTAAATGTCCAGACACTAAGTCACAGTGAAAGTGAAATATTAGTAGCCTTGCTCCTTAGACACAGGAATTTGGCAGTCACCTTAATACTTCAGGACTTGCACATTACCCCAGATAGTTCCAGACAAGTATTTTCCTTTGGCCAGTTCTTCCTGACGGTGACTCTGGTATGTCTTTTTCACCTTTGAATGTCTATGCCACAGCCTCACACCCCTCCTTGTTCCTCTCATTCTCAGCTTCTGCTAGTCCTCCTCTGCAAACACCCAATTGTCATGACAGTTGTGTGTCATTAGCCCCAAATGCTGACCCAAGCCCAGGCTCGTCACCCTGGTGGCCTGTCAATGACCAAGCATGTCAATGACCATTGACATGACAATTACCCTTGCAGCAGAAAGCCTAGAAGTCCAGTCAAGGGCTTTTTGGGGAACCATCTCAAAGCTCATTCTTCTGAAGAAGCCTTACTGAAAGCCCTGTGTGCTTGGAAGCTTGTCCATGTTTTCTACCATTATCAGCTAGTCCAATTGAACATATTCTCTCTGCTTTCAAATTTTGCCTCCTCCGGTCTAGATGGAATTACTAAACCACTTCATCTTTTTTGAAAGTATAAAGAAAGAAATCAATTGAACTCTGAAATCTGATTGATATTGTAAAAGTATATGCTAGATCAGGGGCCCTCAAACTTTTTAACCAGGGGGCCGGCGCGCGGATGCAGTGGCAGGCAGTCATCTGCGGCTGCTTGGTTTCCCCCCAAAACCCCCGGCGGGGGCAGGGGGGTGGGTGGGGGTGGGGGTGTCTGTAAATACCAGGGGCCGGATTGAGGACCTTGGGGGGCTGTATCTGGCCCACGGGCCGTAGTTTGAGGACCCCTGTGCTAGGGAATGTGTATCTCAATCTATGTATCATCTTTTATGAACAGCTTCCAGAATATAAATGTCAAATTTTTTAAAAGTTTCTGTGTTTTTGTTAGCCAATATACAAATCTTTTTTTGTAAAGAATCAATAGTTATATGAATTCAGATATTAACTATTCAAAATGATGCTTATTTCAAGCCATTTAAATATACAGTCTATATGCAGAACCATATTTCTTTGCTGTCTTAAGAGCTTGGCTGCTTTTTTATAAACATGAATGAAGTACTGTTCATGAGCAGTATTGTCTTTGTGATTACAGGGAGCCATGAAATGCCTACAGTTAGGAATCCTCTTTTAGATCTGTTCTCCACAGTCCTAAAAGCATTCACACAGGCACCTGATTCATATAATCAGAGTAATATATCCCCTAGAAGTAATTGCCTAAATAACTCTGTGGATTTGCTTTTTAGCTCTGATCTCCTTTATGTTGCTATAAATCAGGCATAAGCTCCCCAGAATCATTGGATTTAAGCCAGAACAAAATGGAAATATGGAATTGGTCTTTTAATCCCAACGCCATCCTAAAACATCCAGTAAACCATCCTGTGTTGAAGACTTTTGGTACTAGGATGCAACAGAGACAGAGAAACAGATGTGTCATTCTCCTTAACAAACAGTACAGGAGAAGGAGCAATAAAAACAGGTCTTGTCATAGGAAAAGAAGAGGAGGCTGTCATTTCCCTAATTTGCCATATTTCCCAAATTTTGTCAGAAGTACTTCCGTGCTATAAATTCAAAGCAGAAGTTGTAGAAATACTGCTATATAAATAGGTATTGTGTGCAGAAGTAGTGTAACATTTTAATTTCCTCAGGTTTCTTAAAATCAGTGGCAAAAACTAAGACACAAATATGATATTCAAAAAATACAATGCTTGCAGTCTACTTAATCCGAGCAAAATGAATCACATGCCTCTTAGAACACCATGGGAATTTGCTTAGCAGATTAAGAGTCTTCATGCAGATTTTTAACCCAGAATCAAAGACTCATTTCAAAGCCAAAGATGCATTCATACAGCTTTGGACTTCCTGGTGTACCACATATCTGATTAAGAGCCGTTTTATTTTACCGTGATTCCATTTGTCTGCATTTTTCAGGGATCATCCTGATTACTGCAGATTTCCTTGATGACTATGTAAGATTTCTAAGAAAAAAACACAGATGTTCTGTGTCTATTTTTCATTCTTTTTATTTGTGAAGCTTGCTTTTATTAGTAATTTTTTTATTATTTTTAAACCTTTTTCTCTTTAACAGCGAATATCTGGACCTGAAAAATATGTAGAAAAGTGAGAATAACATTATGTTTTTCCTCCTGGGAGACAGGCATACCTGAAGAATAGGTGTGACTGCCAAATGCTATAGTTTTTTAGCTGAGAACAGGTAATGACACTGGCACAGCAGCCATCTGAGAGAGGGATCATTCTCACTGTCTGGGAAAAGCCTGGCAAAAAGCAGGGTACAAAAGTCGCAGAGAATATGTACTGTGAAGGATGGTATTGTCATGTATTTCAGGGAAGTGAACAGGTGGAAGACTAAGAAAACCTACTAAACTGCCTTTTAGAACCAGAAGAAAGGGTGCTTTCTGTTGTCTGGTTAACATTTGTTAGAGAGTAGAACCTAGATACAGCTAATAAGAAAACATGCTTAAAGTTTTGATTTAAAACAGCAAGAAGCAGCTTTTTGAGTAGTTTTTAAATAAAGTCTTTAACTGATAAAAGGCTTAGTGCCTGACTTTTCAGCTGAAGAGTGTTCCATATCACTTGATCTTTCTCTTTAACGGAGGCAAATAAATTTTAAAGGCTTTCCCTTATCACCTTTGAAAGCTTTTGGGAACCCTGTCATCATGCAGGCAGCAAGATGGAGCATGCCGAATATCAGATGGGTATAGCAAAGTGAGACAGTTCAGACACTGTAATGCAAATTCCTTTGTAGTATAGCTTTCCAGCAAAAATCACATGAAGCAGATATAATAAGAAGGCAAAAACTTTACTCACTGGCATTTGCTGAAAAGGGCAGATTATGTAAAAATGCTTCAAATTAACCAACTGGCTAAGAAAAGTAGCAAAATGTTCATCGAACCTTGGGAAGTTTTGTAATGTAAGCATATAGAAGAATCACATACATATCAAACAATCCCCAAACCACCTGTTTTGCAATGTTTTCACTTGCAAATTACCCAAGGGAATGAAATTAAGATCATGGTTTGTGTCTATGAGTCCCAAGTAGTTTATGGCTGGTTTTTAGTAGGGAGGGTGAGAAATTCTACTTGCTCATATATCTAGTTGGAGAAGGTTTGCACAGATTATTTTGTCTCTCTTATCCAGTTAAAATACGGACTCTATCAAACTCTGGGCAAATCATTTATCTTCGCGCTGCTTCATTTCACTATTTACAAAATGCAGACTGTACTTCCCTATGCCAGAAATATTTCGTAAGCATGGAGATTATGCAGTGATTTACACCACATGTAAATGCCTAAGACAGATGGCTAGGGAAGCATGTCATGATCTGCTGGATCATTTCTTGGAGTATCTCAAGATTTTGTACTCAGCTTGCCACAAGAGCAGACTTGGGGTTGTTTCCACCTGCTTTAAATCTTTTAGGGTATCACCGGCATTCAAACCCTCACTGTCCGTGTGCATGAGTCTTTGTACTTCAAAGCCTGAAGATAAAAAAGATGTGGACTCGGGGTGATACCCATGGGCCACAAACTCAGGAAATCTGAATTCCTGTCACAGTCCTGCTGCAGCAATCTTTCAAAAAAACATTCAAAGCATATGAGACTTACAGTAGCTTAACACTTTTTAAGGGAACTAAAGTAACCAGGTACTCAAACCCCGGTACACAGATCCTAATGTCAGTCTTGTTGAAGAGAGATTTGGATTATTAACTTTCAAAAAGACTAAGACAAGCTAATGTAACATAGCTGTTATGGAGCAGATAGGCTGTGGAAGACTGCTAAAATGAGCAATTACCATTTTCAAAGTGATAGCAGGGCAAATAAAAGAGGGTTTAACTTCCTAGTAATTAAGGTTGTGTCTGCCTAACTGACTGTGATCTCTGGACCTTGCTGTTTGGTGCAGACAGGTGTTACATTTTCACAAAGCAAAAGAAGAATCAGTTGGTACTGCAGGGACCATAATCACCAGGAAAAAAGATGAGTAGGAATTAGTGAACACCACATAATGTTTCCGAGTTCATTATGCCAGGATGAATTTATATTTACAATTTGTCTAGACCCTGAAGTACAGGTTATTCATACAGGACAGATCACTGCTTTTACTGAAGATTTGCATTAGCTACAATCATTCCTCATTACATCACTTTGATATATATTTTGTGATTTATGAATGTACTTATGTTTAGACTGGCTATTTTTGCCTTTCTATTTCATAAAATCTACATTACCTTTTTATAAGGTTTTAAATACTAAACAAATGCCAGTAAAGACGCGCCGTACAAATTAATTGCCTGATTTTTTTAACTTCCATTCCTTTTCCCTTTTGATACAGCTAGAAACAAATGTATAAGTTAATATATACTGCGTATGTCATAGATTAATAATAATGCTATCACTATCTGGACAACCAAATTAGGTGAAGTAGTGTGTCCGTACAAAAAGAAAGGTGGTTTTTTTTTCATATATTTCAGTACTGCTACAATGCTTTACCTTTCTGGAAGATGTTTTAATGCAAGAATTGTAAGAACTGGCAATCAAAAAGATATGTTGCAAACAATGAAAGCTGAGGCAGGTTCTTCTGTCCACTGAATCATAAGCCAATATAATAATTAGTTTATAGGGCAGCTACTAGATACACAAAGTTACACAGAAATTCCCATCATGGGCAGACTAGCTCATACCTGTTCACAAGGCCTTAAGACAGTGCGTTGGGGTTTTTTTACAGCCTCCTATGACCACAAAGAAACAAAGAGGACTTTGGACCAATGGGCCACTGTGGTCAGCCGGGGAATGCCAGTCTCCTGGTTGGTAGTGAAGGCAGGGAGATAATACCAAGAATTAATTAATACATTAAATTAATTTTAGCATTCTTCAGTAAAACAAGCAAATCCTGATTATTCAGAGATACCATGATTCAAATGCTACGTAAAGAGAGCATAGAATGCTTTGATTAGGAGATACAACTAGCATTCCTGACATGTAATTATCACAAGGTGACTGCCTTAGGGGGGTAGCAGTTAACTATCCTTTCTAAAATGCAGTTTCCAGTATTATCATTACTTCAAACTGAAGCTGAAAGCCAGTTAGGCATTTGACTTCCACTGAAAGTCACTTCTATTTGTGTTTTCCAGGATGTCATGAAACCTTTGGGCAATCCCTATTCAATCACATACCATTCAATAGCATAAAGAAGCTGTTATGGAGGGTCCCTACTCAGATGCTGTCATTGTCAGTGTAAGGAAAGGCTTCATGTTGATGCAGCAGTGATTAGGTATAAGATTATTCTTATAATTCTTGCATTAAAACATCTTCAAGAAAGGTAAAGCATTGTAGCATACTGAAATATAGGAAAAAAATAACTTTCTTTTTGCGTGGACACACTACTTCACCTAATTTGGTTGTCCAGATAGTGATAGCATTATTATTAATCTATACCATACCGAGTATATATTAAAAAAAAGCCAGGTCTCCAGGTTTTCGTTCACTAGCATGCACTTAGCACTTGCATCTGCTGCAAAGCAGTGTCTTGTATTTAAAGACTCCTAAAAAAAAATACGAAAGTATAGGCAAGTAATCAAGAGCAGTGATTATTAAAGACTTGCTTCAACCTATAGTTGTGCAATGATCCTTCTCCCCTTATTCATAGCGGTTTAAGCGGTTTGCAGATGACCCAGAAATAGGCACACTGTAAGCATCTGGGCAACATCTTAAGCTGTGTTGAAGGTATCAGGAGGCCAAGGTAGATCCCCACAGTGTGTGGAGTAGGAGCCAAACCCCCACAGCGTGCGCTAGACCAACATGAGGGCGTGGCTGTGAGCAGGGAAGGAGCAAGAGGAAGAGCTTAGCTTTGCCTCCAGATTTGACACATCTTTGATGTGACATCTATGTTGTACATCTGTAATGTCAGTTGGGAGGTTGTCAGAGCTTGTCCTGAGACCTCAAAAACCCTCAATGTACTCTACTTGAAAGCTGAGTTAACCTTTTCGGAGGAGTTTTTTGAGAGTGAAGGAAATCCAGCGTGGTTCCTCACCCCTCTCTCCCCCCACAACCTCAGCTCCAAGCTACACACCACTCAGCAAGACTCTGCAGGGCTGGTGGGAGCAATGAGAAGGGTGTTGGAGCAAATGCAGCTGCTGCAAAGGCACCAGAAATATTTCCTGGGGCTGACTGACAAGAAGGGTGACAACACGCAGCTCATGGAGGACATGGTCTGCAGGTCATAGCTGGAGTAATTTTGAAGCTGAACACCCACATGCTCTTCTGTTTTAGAGAATCCTGATTATTAACTCCTCTATCAAATGAATGTGAAACACTAATTTTGGTTGCATAGTACTTTGTACTGCCATGGCACAAGTGTAAATCAATATACAGAGCTCAAGGCAAAGGCTATCAAGGACTGATGCTGAAAGCCACCTGAAGATAGAAGTGATCTGGTGATGTTAGCTACAAGAAATGTTAATGTTTTCCAAAATTGCCAACTTTTACAAAGGCTGCGAAGAGTGGCATTGTCTCACAACCTTAAGCATTGTGTTTCTTAATATATTCTGTTAAGCACTATTTTTAGGAGCAGGTTGGAGCACAAGAATATTTTACATCTTAAATAAGAATAATAATCATGGAATGTGACTGGCTTTGCTGACTTTCCACTTGAAAAATACTGAAGTTTTTTTTGGTGTTGTTTCTGTTGCTATTTCATTTCTCGGCCCTTTTGAATGACTAAATCATAATGTATGCATCAAATTCAAATCTGAAGATCTTCTCCCTCCCATATTTGCATCTATTCAGGAACAAAAGTCATATTTTTACTATAAGCTTCACATTTTAAGTACTTTATAATGTGTGCATCATTCCTACTAGCTAGTTTGTATCTTAACATTTCTGCAAGCTTTCATCTGGTTTCCAGATCCAATGTGTGTGTATGTTCATTGAAGCTGCCTGGCAGTTGTAATACTCCTGAAGAAGCTATTTAAGCTCCCTGTTACGCCAGCTCAGAAAACCCTAACTTGTGGGGTTAGCATGCTCTAAACAATTAATAGATTGTATTACCTGGACTTCACATCTGTCTTTACTGAGTGCTAAACAGCTTGTATGTAAGAGAGTATTGCAGCACAGTTCAGCTTCAGAGGAGGTAGTTCTGCAGAAGTACGGGTGTTTTTACATGTGTTACTGCCTGAATAATTGTACTGAAACTAGAGAAAAGTATCATCAGCACTGGTCTTTTTATACATGGAGAGAGGTATGCAGGAAAAGTTTGAAATTTGTGGCTTGTGGGGTGCATGCTTTTACAGCTCATTTCCATGGTAAATCTGCCCCTGCTCAATTTTAGTGTCAACTCTGATGAGCCCATGTTTCAGCAAAGCAAGAATCCTTGGCATGGTTAATAGTTTAGAGAATAGGTTTTAGCAGTCATTGCAAATGTAAACCTCCCTTTTATCCTTCTTCCTTCCCTCCCCTCACTCATAACTTTCATGGAAATCATTTTTGCATAATGGCATCCTCAGGGAAAAGGTGTCAGAAAATAATGAGAAGATTTGGCAAAGTTACAAACTAAGAGATATGTAGAAGATCTCAAGGGGATTTAGTCTGCAGCACTGCCAGAGAGATAGTGCGATAAATGCTTCACTGATTACTGACTTCTATGAGTCAGTGGGGAATCAGACTTGTTTTTCTCACTCTTCTTGTCGATAAATTGAAGTCTTCAGCCAAGAACCTTAGTTACAAGGTAGGAGGGATGCTAGAAGTATTGGCGCAGAGCTAGGGCACAGGCAACCTCCCAAAGGTAGGGAGGTCCCATTAAGCCTTTGTGTGTGGCACAAGTTAAACTATGCATGAGGCAGAGATGAGTTTGGTGAGGACCTGAGAGCTTTGGCCACCTGCAGAGCTGAGCATATGCTGGGCATTTGGGAGAGTCTGTCATGCTGTATGTACTGCACATGTAGGGGTGGGACCTGGCACTATGGAGGCATGTGTACACTTGTGTGTGTGTATGTCAGCAGGGTGTCTAAGGCTCCCTCATAATGAAATCAGTGGCACCTAAGAAGTAATTCTGCTGACATGGGCTTCAGCACCATTGCCCAGGAATAAGGCATTTAAAATGCTCCCACCTGAGACAGCATCCCAAGGTGGACAGGATGATGAAGGAGAAGCAGCTGGGATGTGGGTGGCGGGAGAAATGCTAGAGCATCTGGAACAACACTAGATGCCTGTGGTATATCCAATTACTCACACTCATGCTAGCTGGTGTACTCACCCCCCCCACACACACACACACCCCACCCCCCCACACACACCCCCACACCCCACACACACCCCCCACACACACACCCACACCCCCCCGCACCCCCCCACCCCACCCCACCCCACACACACCCCCACACCCCCCCAATTCCACTGAATGCACTGGAGCTCCTTTGCCTGGCAGGGGAGGTTGGACACCATCCACATCTGGCTGTCTAGGACATTTAGGACTCAGCCCCCAAGTGAATCCACCTCCCTCCCAGCTGCCCAGGTCTTCATTAGCAGAGCCCTGGCTCCTTCCTTGGATCAAAAGAGAAATGCTGAGATCATCTGCCCTAACAGCAAACTCCAAAAGGATGCCAATTTCATATCTGAGAGCAAGAGGCTGGTTAGCATTATCCTTGCAATGATGGGAGCCCATCCAACTGCATTAGCCTGCACCCCAGTACCATACACTGAAACTAAAATGAAATGTATGTTGTATGAGACCACAGTGCTTCCTTCAAGATTCTGTTGTAAAGACAATAATGACAAACCCTCAGCAGTTTAACTACTACTAGTCTAAGGATAGTAATTACCTGTGGCTTGGGTTGTTTTCTTCTGTTTCATTTGGAAGGCATGCTTCAGTCTCATGCTATTGCTGATTTACCATGGTTCAATAAATGTACACAGAAAATAATAATGAACGTCTAAGTACAACGAGGGGAAAAAAAATGATCTATTAAAACAGCATGAGATACAGACAGGGTCTTTAATTAGGTGAACTGTAGGTGAGTGAAAAGTACGTTCTCTAAGAAGGAATTACTGAATGCAAAATATTGTACGAAGGAAAATAATACATTGGGTTTTGACCATTTTTTAAAAACTAGATGTTTTAGATAAGAGTTTCAGGCAGGTGATGCAGCACTGAACAGAAAGGTGTGTTTGCTACTGTTTAAGAGACATAATTTCAGCTATTGGCTTTAACTCTTAGATTTTTCAAGTCAGTAACTACAGAAATCAGTTTGGAAATTAAATACAAAGGCAAGATACTGCTCAGAATTGAGCTGATTATACAGTTTAGTATTTCATGATTGAAAAAAAAGTTCACAGAGAATGATTTACACGGTCCTGATGCTAACAGATAGTCCAGTCAGACAGACAAACTGCAAGAGATGCTTGGAAGTTTTCCATATGAATGGTTATTTTTAATGGGAAATTCAGCTTTCTGCAAGAAAAATGAGAATCACCCACACTGGGAAAATCAAATGGTAATGAGTAGTCTCAGTTGCATTGACCTAAATGGAGCTGACCTAGAATGTTTCATTTCAGTTCAGTTCTTCAGAAGACGGTGTTGGCTTCCTAGCAGTGAGCTCATTGCTTAAGGGTAGGTGTAGTTCAAGGGCCTAGTCCTTCTATAATCCATGTTTCTCAGAGAACGACAGCAGTTTGGGTGTCTTATCAGCATGTGCATTTCCAAGGAATTCAGTAAACAGAAAAAAACCCCCACCATTTTATGTTGTGTAACAACAAATAATTTAATCTCAGTTTTTTAAAAAATATAGTTTGGGACAAAAATAGAAGTTGAAAGAATAGCATCTTCTTTGGGGTCAAAACTCTGAAATTTGCTCCTTGTGGCAACAGAGCTACCATGATGTTGCCTCTCATCTCCTTGTTTAGGTTGCTGTCACTCAGACTGCTAAAAAAATCCTAGCTCTGCAGCCCTTGTACTGTCCTCTACAGATTGTAGCACGTACCACAACTTTTAATAATATTATTAAGGCTCATTTAGCAACACAGAGACTGTTACAGCTAGGATGATTAAGGTGGCTAGCCAGCTATGTAGTCATTGCATCCCTGTGAATCATTGCCTAATGCAAAGGACTAGCAGGGGGTCTTTTTTCAGACAAGTTGTTAGGAAAAAACCTTTATTCTCTTCTGTAGGCCTGCCACGTGCAAAGCAGTAAGTGGCGATTCTGAAGCTGTCACTTGGCCTGGAGCTAAGCATAAGCGAACTAGGCAATTATTTAGTGCAGCAAAATGTGGGACATTAAAAGAGCCGTGCCCATGTCAGAGCCCAGAACACCAAGCTGGGTGCTGCCTTTGGAAGGCCAGAGGGTGCACAGTCCATCTAGCTGTGGGGCTGACGGGCAGCAGTGTCCCTGGGGCAGCGGGAAGTTTGGCTCCCCAGGGACCAGCCCCAGGAGCTCTGTCCCAATTTTGCCTCTTCTTCCTCCTCTCCCTTTTCTGTGGCAAGGGGCCATTGCTTGGGCTCGTCCCAGCACCACATCCTACTGGTGGCAAAAAGGTGGTTTTGCCTCCACTGGTAAGAAACTTTGACCAAACCTGAACAAAAAGGTCTTTGCTGTTGCAAAAGAGCAGAGAAGCAGAACGTTCTTTAAAATGGAAATGCACACATAAAGACTGCTTTGCACAACGCCTTCTGTAGTGTTGGAGCACTTACCTCATTTTGCTGACTTGAAGTGGGATGGTGTGCAGGCTTTCTTGTTGCGAAGAGCTTACAGCTTTTTGCCTGAGATTGTCCATAGATGACTATTCAGTTACTCTTGCACAATCTAAGTAACACTTAATTCCTTTCAGTCACAAATTATATGCTTCTGCTTAACAATAGGAGATACCAGCCTCAGACTTTCCTCCCTAAAACCAAATTTAGCAATGAGACATGCAAATGGGCCAAAAAAAAAAGAGCTGGTTCAAGTCTCTGAAATAAATCCTTCTCATATCTGAGAATGAAGAAGGATCCGAAGAAGAGTTATCTTCCTCCAGCTATGACAGTCATGGCAATGAATTTCCTAAATTTAGTTCATAAAGTCTTTCATATGGTATCAGATTCTTCAATAAAATAACTGCTTTAGATGCCAGAGATTTTGTACATAATTCCTGTACTGAAGAGGTGTCACTGCCTCTTCTTGTGGTCCAGCAAAAACATGCAGCTCTTCTACTGCTACCTAGAGGTGCCTTTCATACCAGAGAATGGTGTGGGTGAGGACAGTGGATGGGGCTGTGGATCAGTGGATTCATACCAGTGGATGGATGGAATAACTCTAACCTTCCTTCCTCCCCGGCTGGCCCCAGCCCACAGCTGACTGTGGTGGGCACAACAAAAGCGAGATCGTAGCTGCCATGCGCTCCTACACTTTGGACCAGTTCCAGAGGTACCACAAACAGCACTTTTGCCACAGTTCGTTCAAGTGGATTTGCTTATGTTTCTGTCGCTGAGCGATAGGCATGATCAGCTTTGCGGTGATCAGGACTGCTTAATGGAATATTTGCAATAGTCCTTTAAGAATCGTTCACGTTATTAGGTAGACAACATTTTAGACACAAGGTCAGACATATAGAAGGACTGCATTTAGTAGTCAGAAAGCAAATTGAGAGCAGTTCAAAAAATGATCATGTTGACATGATGTGAGTGCATTTGGCTGCTCACAGAATAGGATTATTCTTTGGGTGCTTATCATGAGTGGAGTGCTGGCACTTGTATGTAGGCATCCAGCAAATATTGCAAATAACATGTTCAACGTTGCTAGATTATAGGTCTAAGCATAAGCATCCTTGCCATATGTACCCACTGAAATGATGAGCAGGTGTCCACTATAAACCCGAGTATTGAGTTGCAGAAACAGCCCTTTGGTGTGCAGCTCACTCCTGTACTGTTAACTATATTCCAGAATTCATTAATTGTTTCTGTAGCGTCCTGCAGGGAGCTCAAAATTGTTTGTATACAGAAAAAGAATTTCTAGGCTTGTTCACGACTGTGTTTGAAGCAGTATGTTATTATTTCTGAGAGAATGAACTAATCAGTGACACAAAATTATAGTTTGCCTTCTTGGAATAGCATTCCCTTCAAAGAGGGTACAGAGAACAATGGAGCCTCAGAGGGTATTTATAACAGAGAAGGAAACACTATGAGTATGCGAGACTGAAGTCTGTGCTTTTTGTGTCACTTCTATGTTCTGATACAGGCTTCCTGAAAGCTGCTGCGCAAATCACTTTGGACAATAACTTTCTCATTATTCAAGTTCCCCATTCTAACTGAAGATAAATTCAGCACCTAAATACTTTTCCATTTTTACTTTTAGTCCATTTGCAGCTGTGTTGCTCCTGTCAATAGGACTAACAGTGATGTTCTGCTGACAGCAATGCTGAAAGCCTCCGAGCCACTCCCTTGCTGTGTTGCTACCGCAGTGCTGAGGATACTGCAGAAGAACAAGGACCAGAATGGATTTTAATATGAAATTTGAAAAGAGAGCATGAATGTGACTGGCTAACAATGTGAGAGGCCATTTTAAACACAGATATCAAGCTGTACTTTAAGAAATGCAGAAATGCCTTTTACAAACAGAAGGTGTTAGGGCAGATGATGTGATGGGGCAGGAAATGCAGGGACAATGAACAAAGAGAGGGCATCATAAAAGCAAACTCCTGACATTTAACATCATCCTGTTCTGTCACTGCTTTTTGACTCAGGCAGTCTTCCAGCTTTCAGGTTTTCAGTTTGCATCCAAGGAGTGAACATCTGGACTGTTCAAAAAAGAACTGCTGGACTGCAGAAGTGATTGGTCAAGTACATTTGGTCATTCATGCCATAGTGGTCCATGGTGGACAGCATTAAGGGGTTGCAGCCACTTTTTCTCATCACGTTTGTTGTTGTAAGAGTTAAGTTTCTCAGCTTCAGCACCAATTCTTACAGACTATGGATTCCCTTACACCTGCTACAAAAGCCACTGGAAAAATCAGATGGAAGACTCCATTGCAGCCATCCAACTTGGCCAGTTCAAATGCAGATAAGGTCACCTTCAGTTAATAAAAGTTGTGGGAGAATCTTGTTTACATCATCAATTAAAAGCATTCAGAAGTTTTTACAGCCCTGAGTATGAAACTCTGTGACAACCCAGGATCCTGCAATTTCTGTCTGTTTCTCTCCCTCATGAAATAAAGGTCATGTATGGAAGTTAGCATTGGTGAAAGTGAATTTAAGATAATACTGTGTCATCATTTTATTAAAAGGTCAGTTAAAAAATACCATTAAAAAGATAAGTGAAAAAATGTTAAGTGCAATCAGCTGTTCAATATTCACCCCTCAGCAAGATTAAAAAGGATATTCATGCTTTTAAGTTTCTTTAATAATCAGTTTCTTCTCCTCCTTGGAAGAAAGTCAATATGCTAACTCAGAATTGAGCTGTAGGTCAAAAGTGGTTTTTTTTGACTGTTAAAGCCTCAGAGAGGAAATATTGCTAATGAAGAGGGAAAATATCACTTAAGAGTTGATCAAGAGGAAATCTGTTTCAAGTGAACAGTTTTGAATTGTATAGAATACTTGCATACATTTCTATATTTATGTAATACTGGCATGGGAATATAGCAATACAGCTATACTTTTCACATCACTGATTTTCTGAAGTTAGTACTGGTGAGATGGTTTTGTATGGCCAGAAAGTCTTAGAAACTATGTGTGCTGATGAGCTATGTCTGGTTTTATTCTACTGGTTATCCCTCCCATGGAACACTATTGCACAGTGAGGATTACAAAGAGGTTACTGGGTTTTCCTTCATTTAGCATGGAGGGCTGAGCTCTCTGAGCCACACTGCCCAGCATGACAGCCACAAAAGAGGAGCACCAGCAGAAAAGGTGGTGGTGGTGGGGAACAATTTCTAGTGCTTAGATGGATTTCTGCCAGGACTGGGACCAAATGTGTAAAGCCTGAGCAGCAACTCTGCACCACGATGCACAAAGGTTGGGTGAGGAACTTCAAAGAGGGTTGTTGGTGAGTAGGATGGTGCCAGTGGGAATGTGATTGGGAAGAGAGGCTGCAGCACAGCTACAGCCTTCAGCTTCGGACAAGCCTCCCTAAGGCAGCAGAGCAAGGCCAGCAAGTGCCAGGCACTCACATCTCCTGCTACAGCCCAGGTGGGGAGGCTTCATACCACAATCAGGCTAATCTTTGAGTCCTGCTATGTACCAATCCAACAAAAAACTATTACTAAGCTCACTAACCTTCTTACTCTTATCTTCCCAGCAATCTGGACACAGAAGAGCTCTGCGGTAAGTTCCTTCTTGGGCAAGAACAGTATCTATGCCTGTGGCAGACTTGTGCAAGTAAACATATCATGTGATAAGATTTTTTTTTTTTCTGTTTAATCTTTGTAGCTCCAACAGAAAATAAGTTCAATTGAAAGAAATCCCAGGAAAACACAGATGACTTACAATCTTTTCAGACTGTCAACCATTCCATTAAGAAATTACTTAGAAAATATTTTTCCTAATACTTGTGTTCTCTGATTTTCAAGATATGTTCTGATATAAAAATAGACATAACTTTTACCTGACTTCTCTTTTATGCAAGATATTTTTTTTTTCTAGTTAGTTTGTCACTTCCAGAGGTATGAGTGCTTTTGGCAATTTCAAAAGCAACGGTCACATTAGTACTCCTAGAGTAAATTCATCCAGTACACTGGAAGAAAATTCATTACTTCCCTCCAACTTGAGTCAGTGAAAACAGTAAAGCTCTATTATCCTTCATCACAAAAACTCCTGTAAGACCTAGAATTTGGCTCAGTTACCCATTTCTGTACCCTGTTCTGGGCTGTGAGTCATTTCCCCACAGCCCTGTTTGCTGATCTTACAGCACCTGATTTAAGTGTGCTGCTTACAGCAAAAAAACAAGTCACAGAACATTTCTGCAAGTCCTCCCACAAAGTGACAAAGAAACCCTATTATACTTGTCAGAACTATCCTATTTCTGAGGGAAAGATAATAGGCTGATAAATTTTCCAATAGCCAGCAACTCTGAAGACCTGCAAAGGTTGAAAATACTACCAGCTCCTTTATCCACCCACAGAGTAACTCCACCTATGACCAGGACCCCACTAAGAAGCATCTCAGCCTGTGGCTTATAAACATATAAGACTCAGCTGAAGTGAATTGGGCTGTGATGATTTCTGCTGATTGAGCATCTGGCCAAAACTATATCAAACTGGCCAAGGAAGGCAGATGGTTTAGTTCCACAATGGACTTGCTGCTTTGATGCTGCGCTGGAGGCTCACAGGTTTGCTTGGTACTTGACCCCACCAGGCACCTTAGGCTGGCCAGAGAGAGGGCTGAGGGGGCTGTCTGCCCTGCACTGGCTCTGTTTACTGTCTGCTTTGACTAAGCATGGCTTCCTTCAGTGGCCTTTTGAACCTTTCATAGGTTGCTGCTGGGGTGTTTCTCATCTGTGAGTCTGGTACTGAGCTGAGGCAGCTCTTGCTAAGCTATCTCAGCGCACCTCAGAAATGAAGCTTTGCTTCCAGGGTACTAATTCATAACACATTTTCATTCTAAATCAGTTTATTCAATCTCTCAGCAATATCAAGTTATATCGCAGTGTTCCTGAAGCCTTATGCTTTCATGACTGCCCTGAGAAGCTCACGCTGATCTCTTAAAAGCCTCAAAGTATTGCTATTTATTATTTCAAAAAGCACCCATCTAATCTTGTTCTTCCTGTCTGCCATTTAGATGTTGTTTTTCATCCTTGTTCAGGTGATCTGGTGTCTAAATGCATTGTCTAACACAGTGTCTGGCTTTCCACATAATTTTCTTTCTTTTTCACACTTTTTTCTTCCTGTGTCTCCCTCTATTGGATTTTGCTGCATCAACTGAATGGGAACTTGGGTCATGATTTCCCAAGTTTGCCTCCAGCACCTGTTGTATGGCTGAGTTATGCCCTCAGATTTAACATCAGCTCTTTCTGTTAAAACACACTTTGCTTTGAGCAGCTATGCAAGGACATCCTGCGTCTTACGTTATTTCCATTATTTTTGTTAGAAGTATTTTGCATGCACCGTATTTGTTGAAAATATAATCATAGCACCTGGGACTAGAGCTTATCTGGCAGCTCATGGTCTCCATTTCTCAGAGAGAAGCAACCATTCTCAGCTGACCTCAACTCACAACAGCTCCCACTTGATCTTACCTCCTCTAATGGCTTTACTAGAATTACTCATTTTTGTAGCAATATAATCAGATTTAGTACATACACATGAAAACTTCATCTCCTGCTACTAACCCTAAAGTAAACTATTAGACTGAAAACCTAGTTTAGAATAAAACTGCAGATACTTTGGGAAAAAGTCTGTTTCAGCATTCAAACTGGTATTTTAAATTTTTGTCAATTTGGCAACTCGTTTATTGAAAGAAAATGTTTTGAAACACTGATTTTGATATTTTAACTACTCCAGGAATGATTTTCAGGGGAAATAATACAAAAATAATAATAAAAAAATGTTTTCATTTTAGTTCTCATTCATTTTATATATTTAGATAGTTAATACCATAACTGAATTCAGACTTTATAAAATTATTTAATGAAATACTGGTTTTTCAGGTCATTAACAAGTGATGTGGGTTTTCTTCTTCTTTTAGAATATTTTTCCCAGCACTTGGGAGAGTATGAAAATGTTCTGTCTGTCTTGGAAGACTTAAACTTAACCATACTGAAGGCAATGGACAAAACGAAGAAAGTAAGTAAAAACTGAAATTTTCTTTACATTGTATATTTTGTTTATTTGAACATGTATCCAGTATTTTTTGTATCTAAGTAGAAGTTCTTGCAAATAGACATGTTTGTATCAAAAGTCCAGTAGGACAAGGCTTGCCAGAATGGTTCAGTCTCAAAGCTGGAAAGCTCTGTCTGCAAAGTATTACAGTTTGGATATAATCAATATTGTCTTAGTAAATGATCTGAAAAATGTTCTTCCAATTGTGGTACCAAGAGGTATTGTGGTGCCAAATGTGGGTATTATCAGCATATCAACATGTGGAAATAGTCTGAATTTGAAAAAATAATTGTGGTGGGTTGACCCTGGCTGGATGATCACTCCCCTCCTCCACCAGACAGGGGACAGAAAATATGATAAAGGCTCGTACATTGTGATAAGGACAGGGAGATCACTCAGCAATTACAGTCACAGGCAACACAGATTCAACTTGGGGAAAATTAATTTAATTTATTACCAATCAAATCAAAGTAGGATAGTAAGAAATAAAGCCAAATCATAAAAGCACTTAACCCCCACCCCTCCCTTCTTCCCAGGCTTAGCTTCACTCCTGATTTCTCTCCCTCCTCCCTCCAGCAGCACAGGGGACAGGGAATGGGGCTGGGGTCAGTCCCTCACACGCTGTCCCTGCTGCTCCCACCCTCAGGGGGAGGCTCCTCACACTGCCCTGCTCCAGCCTGGGGTCCCTCCTGCTGGGTGCTGTCCTTCAGGCACAGCCGGCTCCAGCTTGGGTCCCCCATGGGGTCACAGCCCAGCCAGCAGCCCTGCCCCAGCCTGGGCTCCTCTCCACGGGGCCACAGGCCCTGCCAGGAGCTGCTCCAGCGTGGGCTGCCCATGGGGGCACAGCCTCCTTTGGGCACCCACCTGCTCCATCGTGGGATCCTCCATGGGCTGCAGGTGGATATCTGCTCCACCATGGACCTCCATGGGCTGCAGGGGACAGCCTGCCTCACCGTGGGCTTCACCATGGGCTGCAGGGGAACCTCTGCTCTGGCTCCTGGAGCACCCCCTGCCCTCCTGCACTGACCTGGGTGTCTGCAGAGCTGTTGCTCTCAATCTCACTCCTCTCTCTGGCTGCAAGGGCTGTTGCACAGCAACTTTTCCCCCTTCTTAAATACATTGTCCCAGAGGGACTACCGCTATCACTGATGGGCTCAGCCTTGGCCAGTGGTGGATCCATCTTGGAGCTGGCTGGCATTGGCTCTGTTGGACATCGGAGGAGCTTCTGGTAGTGCCTCACAGAAGCCACCCCTGTAGCCCCCTGCTACCAAAGCCTTGCCACGCAAACCCAACACAATTTCCCACCAAGAGCAACTAGAGTTTGGCTGGGCTATGGACTCCTAGACTTAAATGAAGGTCAACCATATTGTCCCCATCACTCCAAAATATCTCCATGTCTAGATATTTTTAACCCAACAGACTGGCAGATAACTGACTCCTGCGAGGTAATTGCAGCATAATTTCTGCGTACTTTGTTGCCCTCTGTGGTCTGAAAGGGCTGTCCACCCCAGCTTTCTTGAACTAAGCTTTTCTGTAGTCTGCCAGCCCTGCGCTATCTGAAAGTGAAAATACTGAGACGTCTATGGGAGAAAACATTCCGGTGCCTCAGCAGGTTCAAGAAACTTTGAAACCAGACTTCCTTGGACCATTCTGGGGCCGGATCCCAGCAGCCTAACCAAACTAAATAGCACCTGGAAAGACAGGAAGCCCTTAAGGGTGTAGGAGCGGTTCATGCCCTGTTGCTTTACGGGAAGGTGCTGAGCTAAAAATGCAGAGAGACAGATACAGCAAGGAGCATCTTTCAGCAGGTAAAAGGCTGAGTTGCATTTGCAAGCAACACCTTAATACAAAAAGCATCTTACTGGAGGATGCTAGGGGAGCTACAGTCCTTCTGTTTTGGTCTTTTGTTACTGGCCTTTTGTGTTTTAACCTTAAACAAGGAAGGGGAACGCATATCTGAAGATTTTTAGAGGGATTTGTGGCATTTGATATTTGATCATTTCTCTCCTTGGGATGGAGAGAGTCTGCATGAGTTACTTACACAGTAGTGTAAGGACAGATTAATCATTGGCGTCAGTTGTTGTTACTGTACCTGCCAGGCTGATATTTTCCTGATCAAAGTACAAGCTGGGATAGTTCTGTTTATCTTGTTTCTACTTCATCTTTATATGCAGGAAGCATTAACAATTAAAGACACAGCAAAACTTTACAAATGCATTGGAAGGCTTGTTTGTTTAAGCCTATTTTTTTCTGACTTTTTTTTTATATTAAAACGCAGAAGTGTATTTAAATAAATATTTAATCTTTTTTATTACCCAAATAGACAATATTTTCAGCGAGCTGCATTTTTATTATATTATAAGTAGCTTGCAGTCACATATAAATACATTTAAACTTTGCAACCCAGAGCACAGTAATAAATTCTGTCATTGAATAATGACATAGATAAAAATAGACTAGTTTTTTTAAGGTGCTTGACATTTCCATTCTATTGATGTGTGAATACTGGAAATCAGAAACTTACAGACTAAAGAACACGTCTGAAGTTATCAGGCCATAAAGCTGCAATTTGTCAGCTATTCAGTAAGAACAAGTTTTGCTTTATCATTTTTATTTCTGGTATAAAACAACCTGCTGCTGGTGGTGAACTATTCTGTACTCAGTAAACTAGCAAAGGTTGTTTAATCACCAAACATGTAATTTTCATGTGAAGCAAAGCTGAAAATATAGAAGTATTCAGGGGTTTAAACAGGCATCTAGTGGTATTTTAGAAAACCTGGGGTATTTGAGGATGTCCAAGATGTCTGCACGGGCCTGACAAATAGCACGCAGGACCTTTAGGAGACCCGGGAGCAGGATGAGACCTCCTTCTAGGGCAGCAGCTGGAAACCAGCTGGGTTTCTGTAGAGCACCAGACTCCAGTTTAGGTACTTGAATAACTCTGAGGTCTCTGAAGGGTTTTTCCCAGAGGAGCTGTCTCACAGAGGAAGAACTGATGATGGCTTACCCTGACCTGACAGTGCCTTTTTTATCAAAGCCATAACACCCATTTGAAGTTCCATTTTCTTTCTTTCACCAGCTGAAGAGCACTCCCCTCTCCTCCTGTCTCCTGCCTTCCCTTTTGCCAACTGCATGGCGTCATTTTACAGCCAGGATGTACCCTCATGTGTCCCCACTGTCACTGTCACCTGCACCGTGAAGGCTGGCAGCAGAGGCTTGCAGGGAAGCAGGGACCATTTTGGATTGTTTTAACCCCCCCCTGCTCCAGAGGGCAGTTTATACTGCAGTGTTGGTGACAGTCTAACCACAGCTGGCTGGTGGCCAAGCGACCATGCCAGGGGGATTTCAGGGTGGGACATGCTCCCTGCTCCGTGATTTCAGTGACTGCTGGCTTGAGCCTCACCTGACCTGTTAAGTCTGTCATGGATCTGACAATAGTCTTGACATACAGAGCACCAGCTCTTCAGTCACTGGAGTGACAGCTAAAGTTCAGACTGTCTGCACTGGCACAATGATGAAGTGGTGGGAACTGGGAATCCCTGAGCGAGCACCTGAGCCCAGCAGAGATGCTTCCTCAGTGTGGTTTCTTTTTCACTGCAGATGCAGAGTTTGTGTGGCACCCATGGAGGCCACCCTGTCAGCTGCCTCAGAAGTGACTTAAGGCCACTATACCTGTTGTAAAAGTAATCCAACCTCCAGCAGCAAAAAGCTTCGTATCTACACTGTTTCTTAGGTTATATTGTTTATATGTATTAGATCGTACATTTTAATTTCAAAAGGAAATAGTGCAATAGATTTTTTAAGTAAACTGAAACTGTCTTTTATAGCTAAGAGTGCTTATAAGACAAAATTTTGATCCAGTGAGTAAGACTAGAGCTTCACCCTGTATAATTTTATATCTGACGTGGAAATCCTGTAACTATAAAGCAACAGCAACCTCCTGGATGGATTCGGGCAGGACTATTGTACAGCTACTAGAAAGCATTTATGAACAGCAAAATGAAATATTAAAATCTAAAGTAAAGGGAACATCAAAATAACCAAGGACTGTCAGCACAGTAGAAAATTGTTTAAACAAATCTCGAAGATTCTCCCCTCAATGTGTTTTTCTGTCTCATCATCCTTATTTCATTGTTCTCATTCCATTTCTTTACATCTCTTATTCCTCACAAGTACAGCAAACCCTTTTTTCCATAGATAAAAGCCAGGCTTAGGATGGAAATGAAAAGCCTAAGTTTAGGATGAAAATGAAAGATAATTTTTACTCAACAGAGCAATCAAGTTCTGGAATAGTCTTCCAAGCATTTGGGGGCGAACTGCTTTTTACATGTTGCTTGCAAAAACCTAGAAAGGGGAATGTGTAATGCGCAACAGCAAGATGCTGGATTCAGTGACTGGGACAGCACGTGTCAGTCAGTTCTTTCCTCCTATGAAATCATTCATTTCTGTGCTTTGCTCAAAAAAACCCAAAGCTAAGTGAAATTAATGCAGCTTCTTATTACTGGGAAACCTCTTGAATAGTCTAAAAATAGGAGCTGGTCAAATTAAAAAGATTATAGGAGCTGAAAGAGTAACACAGGGACATGCAATTTAGTTACTGATGGTGCATTTACAATAATTATGTAAATTAATGCACTCTGTGAGGTAGATACCCATTATAAACCAGAATACCTAGATCTTTTTAATAGCCCATTTGAGTAGTAGTAACAGCAGCGATTATGCAAATTATATTGCAAAACAAAATAACTGGGGAAAAGCTAGATAAGCATATGTCAACAATAGAGTTCCACAACTAACATGTGTTTGAGCAAAAAAGAAGTTTCAAGATTTTTTTTTGTTTTCACAAAATCCATGTTAAATTTTCTGACACCAGTTTTTGCATGTGATTAGAATTTATTAACATTTTTCACAGAATCAAGTCTTGTTCTCTTTGAAATAGCGATTTTTACAAATGCACCTTTCACAGTATGAACGTAATGAGTAGCTTGTGTGTAGGAGTAACGTAAGGCAGGTATTACTCAGTTTATCCTGATTATTAATTTTCATGCATTGGCTTTGAATTTACTTAATTTGTTCCTTTATGTTTATCACTACGTTTTTTTCAGTTCAGTGTCAAACAAAAATCATAGAATCACAGAAATATTCAGGTTGGAAAAGACTTCTCAAGATCAAATCCAACTGTAAATCTAACACTCCCAAGTCCACAACTGAATCATGTCCCTAAGTGCCACATCTACATATTTTTTCAATACCTCCAGGGATGGTGTGTCAGCACTCCCTGGGCAGCCTGTTCTAATGTTTGACAATGCTCTCAGTGAAGAATTCTTTCCTTATATCCAGCCTAAACCTCCCATGGTGTAACTTGAGGCCATTTCCTCTTGTCCTGTCACTTGTTACATGGGCAAAGAGACCATCACCTGCCTGCCTACAGCCTCCTTCAGTGAGTTGCAGAGACCAATAAGGTCCCCCCTGAGACTCCTCCTCTTGTCCAGGCTGAACACCCCCAGCTCCCTCAGCTGCTTCTCACAAGACCTGTGCTCCAGACCCTTCACCGGCTCCGTTGCCCTTCTCTGGACACGCTCCAGCACCTCAATGTCCCTCCTGAAGCGAGGGGCCCAAACCTGAACCCAGGATTCGAGGGGCGGCCTCACCAGTGCCGAGTGCAGGGGGACGATCACCGCCCTGTTCCTGCTGGCCACACTCTCTGATACAGGCCAGGATGCTGTGGCCCCCCTTGCCCCCCCGGGCACACTGCTGGCTCATGCCCAGCTGGCCGTCAGCCAGCTCCCCCAGGCCCTTTTCCCCCAGGCAGCTTCCCAGCCGCTCTGCCCCAGCCTGCAGCGCTGCCTGGGGCTGCTGTGACCCAAGGGCAGGGCCCGGCACTGAGCCTGGTTGAACCTCATACAACTGGGCTCGGCCCATCGGTCCAGCCTGCCCAGATCCCTCTGCAGAGCCTCCTGCCCAACAGCAGAGCACCCCCCACCCTCAACTTGGTGTTGTCTGCCAACTCACTGAGGGTGCACTCGATCCCCTCATCCAGATCACTGATAAAGGTATTAAACAGGACTGGCCCCAGTACTGAGCCCTGGGGGACATCACTGTGACTGGTCACCAACTGGATATAGCTCCGTTCACCACCACCCTTTGGGCTCAGCTGTCCAGGTAGTTTTTCACCCAGCAAAGAGTATGCCCATCCAAGCCATGAGCAGCCAGTTTCTCCAGGAGATGCTGTGGGAAATTCTGTCAAAGTCTTTACTAAAGTCCAGGTAGGCAACATCCAAAGCCCCTTCCTCATCCACGAAGCAGGTCATCTTGTCATAGAAGATTAGGTTCGTCAAAATACCATAGCCATCTCCCATCTTGATGTTTTTAAGTGGACAAAATATCCAAATTCCATTGGAAATGAAAGGCCAGAGTAAAGAGTTACTAATTTTATTATTCATTATAAAGAAATAGAAATCTGTTCAGGATGAAGAGCACATAAAGTGCTTGAGCTGCAGTGGTACCATTCAGAACATTTTTTCTTTTGGCCATGGATGACTTGACCTAAATTCCTTGGGGGTTTGGGCTTTTTTTACAATTCCCTAATTTTTTATGAGACAGGCCGGCGGGTGGTTTGAATTGGAGTCTGGATCCTTTTTGTATAAATCCATGTAATCAACTGTTCAGCAGCTCCTTGCTGTAAATGCAGCTGAAGAGAGGAATGCTGGTGATAGTGTGAAGTGTATCATGAGTTGTACCCTACTACAAGGCAGAGAGGACACTATGAATAAACAGCTATTTTTATCTAGGGACATTATTAAATGAAGTTTTAGAATTTCATTTCATAGGATTTTCTATCTATAAAATTTATTAAAGATTGTGACTTAGTGCAAATGAAGTCAAACACAGATAAATTCAAAAAGCTGCAAGTGATGAATTTTGAGCAGTTGTGCAATTCCAGAGATTCACCCCTTCCCTCTCTTCCTAGATCCTTATCAGAGTAATGAAAACTCTTGGGAACTTCTTTGATCTTTTTTGTGGAAGTCTTGTACCTACTGGGTCAGAAAGAGGCAATGTTCAAAATTTTGCTGGTAGCAGAGATGATGTGTTAAATAGAATTTAAAAAGCCAAACAACCAACCCTTAATTAAGTTAATATCCATACCTTTAAACATAAAAATGTGTAGAAATAACTTCACAGCAGAAAAAATAAAATCATTTAACCTAGCCATTCTCCTGCAAATACCTGTGAAACCCACCAACAGCTTTGATGTTTTCCTTGTATCCTTACAGCCTTCTCCCAGGAGCAATGGCATTACACATATCCTTGCTACCTGCTGAGATAAAACAGTTTCTTGTCTCTAAGCTATGTGGTGCACTTAATAGCAATTAAATAGGAGTTACTTTTTATCTATGCATGAATTTTGTACATAATATTACTGCAATAAGAGTCTATGACTCCTTCAATAATGCCAGTAAAAGAAAAGTGATAGACTCTTCTGTTCTGATACACGCTGTTACAAGTGTGCGTCAATATTCTCCTATAATCGCCCATGGGTGCCCATTTTATTTCATTGCTCTTTATGTCAGCACTGCAAGTGTTTAGTAGGATTGTCGCTGTTCCAATTCCCTAGGCGGAATTTAAACATGTAATTTATTCCAAATATAATACTTCAATAAACTTGTAAAGCTTGTGCCACACTCTAAAACTGAAGTTGAATCTATTTAATAGCTTAGCAGGTAATGCCTTTACTCAGTCTTACAGTGAGGGTGCTGTAAAAGTTGCATTTGTGTGAAGTCAACACAGTGCGCATCTCTGGATCTGGCTTCTGATGAAATTATGATTTTATTCTGACCCTGTTCTGATTCTGTCCTACAGTCTGCAGAATTAGATCTTACGGATTGAAATTGAAAAGCCTTGATTTCTTTTTCATTTTAGTAGTTGTTCTGACTTATTTTTTATCCTCAATTTAAAGTTGTAAACCAGAGTGTTGTTCCACTAATGTAGGACCTAAACACACAGGGCAGGAGACATTCCATAATCAAGGGAAATTTAAATAGATTATTCCTTGCTGAGTTTTACTCGATGATAACTACTTTTCATTTGTCTTGAGGGTATTTTCTGTAAGGATAAGCATAAATAATTTTTATAAAATCATTTTCATATGAGATATAAAACAGGAAAAAGAAATTGGCAGAGTAATATAACACTAATAACTAACTACTATAATGTTACAAATAAAGTACAATAAAGTTATAAAGTGTTATATAACAAACTACTAGATAGCGAAATAGCAATATAGAGAGGGGGGCAAGGGGACTAGATTTGTTCAACCTGGAGAAAAGGCTGAGTGAGGGAATATGTAAATGTATTATCTAAAGAAGGGTTATACAGAAGACAAAACAACACTGTCTTTTTCAGGGGCACATAGCAAAAGCACAGGAGGCAACAGGTACAGTTTGTGGAAGGGAAAATGCTGACTAGACATTTGGAAAATAACTTCGAGCACAGAGAGTGCAACAGTGGACCAGAGAGAGAGCGTAATCTCCATCCTTGGAGTTATTCCAAACTCAGCACAGTCCCCGTGCAGCCTGAACAAGTTTTGAAGTTGGCCCTGCTCTAAACAGGAGGCTGGACTAGATGACAGCCAGACATCCTTTCCCACTAAGTCTGTGGAGCTCTTGCCCGAGCTCCTACCCATTCTGAGAGATTTCAGAGTTATTTTTTGTCCCAACCAAGATTAGTTTGCTTGCCCCAAGTAAGCAAACACAGGTATCTCCCTCCTTCCCCATCTGAAGGAGCTAGTTTTCTGTTCAGTGGATCAGCATGGTGTCCCGTCACCCCAGGGGAGATCATCAGGGCTGGCCCCAGGGCTCGAGAGGGTCAAGAGAGTTGCTGAACCTGTGGTAGCCCTGAAATGTGGATTCCCTTAGGAGGTACCTAAGGTCTGCCTCCTCAGCCTTTATAAAAGGAGAACCTCTTCTGCAGCTTTTAAGATAGCCGTAAGCCAGTTTTAAAGGCCATGGTGACCTTTTCTGCAGGGAAATTGCTAATTGTGTATTTTCAGTTGCATTAATGGAAACTCCCATCTTAGCTGCTCACAAAGGTCACAGTCATCTCTTGATGAGGAAGATGTGGAAAATTACCCTCGTTCACTCACACTCAGTAAAACTAACAAACGTAATATGTTAACACAGACTTACTTCATCTGGACTGCCCAAACTGCTGTGCAGTATAATGTATATGCTAATGAATGGTAATTTACAGCTAATGAAATTAAAGAAACGGACCATTTTTCTAGTTTACACACAGATGCTATCAGCGGGTGTCATTATTAATTGGTGTCAGTATACTGACAATACAAATGCTAGGCATGCCAGTTAAGCTGATTCTACCATAGTATATATTTAATAAATTTATATACTTTTTTTAATTCATAATTAACATTTTCTTTCTTCTAGTGTGATCTTGTACCAGTGTGCCTTTAGTAAAATGCAAATGAAGGCACTTTTCTGTAGGAAGTAGCGTGGTGAAACAATAACAAAGCATGGCTGTAATTCCTCATTGCTGAGAGATGGAGTTGAGGTTTAAGTTGAATTGTAACAGACAATCTTTTTTCCTCCGTAACTTAAATTATAATAATGCTGACAGTTGTATATGTTGAATACCTTCCTCTAGGATCTTTGAATAATTTTAGAAGGACTGGTAGGAGTAGTTATCTTTCAGTGGGCAGGAGTCAAAGTTGCCCAACATTGCTGTAAGCTCAGGACTGCTGGCCTCAGAGCCATTACTAAAAGAAAAATACTGAGTAGTCATTTGCCCAGCTGGCTGCATTAAGAAGGTTAAGTAATTCTGCATAGAAGAGTTGTAAACACCAACATTTGGGTAAAATATACATAAGGAAAAAATCTTTGATAATTCCAGACTCCCACAGATTGTTAGCATGCTGCCTGCCTAGCCCATCATTACAAAAAAGCTCTGTGTACCTGATAAGGTAACTCCAAGCCATATTTAAAGATCACAAGGACCTGTTCCACAGGGAAGCCTTTAAATGTAGAACTTAGGGGAGAACAGGGCGGGAAGAGAAAAAGACTAAATCCTGGTGCAGTGCACAAACCTGAAGTAGCTCTGATGAAAAAAAAACCCACCTCAATAACTTTCAGATGCAGGAAAGCATTTCTGAAGAAGCCAAAAAGCAGCAAGCCTCAGACAGTAGCAAGTATTACACAGCTAACGTTTATATGATACCCCCCATTAGCAAGGACCCACCTGAACGGTTTGCAAAATGAAACAGCATTGATGTACTGTTTAAGTTGTAATTCAGCATGCCAGTATCAGATTTACCATGATTATGAGCAGGAAGCTATATGGAGGTATCTGTAGCATTAACTTTTTGGATGCCCGGAATTTTAAAACACTTTGATTATTTTCCTCTTGTGAGGTTGCTTTGGTATTCAAAAACTTACAAGAAATGGTCAGTTCTGTACCGTTTTGTTCACTTACTTCCAAGAGCACTGGCAAAAGCTGAAAAATTAAAATATAACCTGGATTTCTACTCCAGGGTTTTACTTAGCTGTCCATGCTACACAGATTCACACACATTGTTCTAACATGCCACAGAGAATCAAAATTTTTGGAAATTAAGTGATCTTTTTAGGTGCACCAAAGTTTCAAATCAGTTACAATGGAGACAATTTAGAGGAAAAAAACCAGCTTTCCTATTGCATACTAAGATTTAGTAATCATAAAGGTTGCCATAAATGTTATTTATAGGACTGATGTGAGTCTCTCAAAAGGTGAGCTACTCAAAAGGTAGACAGCCAACCTCCCATGAGTACCTATTTTAAAAATGTGTAAATAAGAAATTATTTGTCAGAGGGTGGCTCTCACCTGATTAATCTGAAGACAGAAGAAGTAAATATAGATGACCATAAAGCTCCTATGTAATTAATTTCTGGTGATTTATGGGTCGTTTAACATCTGAGGTTTCTGTAGCAGAAGTCTTCCAAGAAGAACTAACAATAACATGCATACGTTGTGAATAAATTGCTCTTATTAGAGAGCAAAATGCTTTTAAAGTTATTATCTTAGATCTTCTATTTTATGTTTAGATTTCAAAACATCCCATATTTATGTTCTGATTGCAAACACATACTTGCAAAAATTCTAAGTCAAAAAGGCATTTCAGCTGTAATTCACACTGGGAAGAACAGGGAAGAGCTTAAAAATACCCATATGCATTGCCAAAAATACTCAAATGGGTTCTCGGCTAGAGGAGGCAGCAACACCATTCAAATGACAAGTTTTCTTTAAAGCTTGGAGATAACAGACCATCTATCTTCAGATGCAGTGACCAGAGAAATCTTATTCAATGCACCTCATATTTTATGAAACCGTTTTAGATGAAATGGTACCCAAAGGCTTCCAAGATCAGCTTAGTGGGTTTTCTGCACACATAAACACTCTAGAGCATATGAAAAATGGATACCAGCATACTTTCATCCAAGTAGGAGGCAACAAATTAATTCAGACTTTGAGATGGAAGTGCATTTTCCTTCTCTGTTCCTGATGGGAGCTATACACAGTAAGCAGAGGCTCTAGGGGTCTGCTCTATCCTCTTTATTAAATTTATTAACGAGAAAAAAGCAAAGAGGATGTTTATATTATTGTGTAGGTGACCCCCCTCATACAGCATTACCTGCATGTCACTGGGGTTTGTAGATCTGGGATTGCCAGAAAAGTTACAAGTTGACTCGATCCATGGAAATATGAATCATTGGGCCAGGGAGAGAGCAGGTATAAGAATTTTTCTGAAATTATCTACACAAAATAGGCATAAATATTTTCGAACACATAAAATATATTGGAAATGTTGTTACACAAAGAACCATTACAGACTGCTAAATATAGGTGCAAACTTTTCTAATAACCAAGCTCCAACTCAAAGAACATTTAGACATGCATTTCATGTAATTGTGAAATATACAGATACATGGTTTCAAAAATAATTAAACAAGTTAAAGGAACAAGCATCAGTCAAAGACTGTAAAATTCAGGAGGCAGTCTCTGTGGCACAGGCAGTCCGTCAGTCAAACTGCTGGTGGAGTTTTCCAGGGGGAGTATCACTAAGCACGTGCTCTGCTCAAAGGCTATTCCCGTAATCACCGTCAAGAGACAGGGCAGACGTCTTTTCACAAGAGTGGATGGGAATAAAAACTTTAAATTGATTTCTGCATTTGTCAATATGCGCTGGCTTTTCCACACTTAAGAAGTAATGTGGTACTGCCATCAACTGGAGTTAAGAAATCTAAGAAAAAGACGTTTTTTTGAGTAGAATCTATGCTGTGCCACTGTGTACCTGGGCCTCTCTCAGCTTGGGTGGGATCAGTGTCTACACCTGGAAATTCAGAGGACTTTTTGTCCAGAAACATGAAGGTTGCTTACTCAGTTTGCATGTATAAACATGAGAACATCCAAACTGCTTCCTTTCTGAATTAAGTCTAAATCTCTCCTGGCATATTTCTAACTTAGTAGGCAAATCCTTACCGTTTGTTTTTTGGTGTTTGGTTGTTTTTTTTCCCCTCATGTGATTTTCAGGGCTATCAGGAAGCTTCTAATTTGGAGCAGTTTGTGACTCGCTTTCTTTTGAAGGAAACACTGAACCAGCTTCAGTCCCTCCAGAACTCCCTGGAGTGTGCCATGGAAACCACGGAGGAGCAGTCTCGGCAGGAGAGGTGAGAAAACCTGTCCAGCTGCAGTGAAGGGGGTGAAGAGTCAGGTCACTGTGAACCTCCAAGGCCATTCTACATTTCACCCAGCAACCTGTTGTAGGGAGTAACAGCAGAAACAAGGATACACTTTTTGTTCCATATAGGAACTTACTAACAGTTTTCCTGAAATTGAATACAGACAGGTTCCAATCTGATCCTGTGGTCACTGCATGTAGAAGGACCTTTTTGTCACATCCTAGGCTTTGCTCCTTTGACTTCTTTTTAAATCCATTGACTAATATCAAATGCAAAACCCAGACCACTGCAATGTGAAGAGCTCTGAAATTACTAAGATGACTGACTGTCTCCTTGTCTATTTCTTCCAGCTTTATTTTATTTTTTTTTTCATTTCTGGTTGCACAACTGTCTGAATGTTAAGAGGAGAAATACTCAGGCTCTTGCTTGTTACAGCTTCTTCCTAGAACACAGGGTCATAATCTTGGCTAACATCTAACTCTATCCACTCTCAATCACCTGGGTAACTTATATCCATCAAGGGTTTAGCTGAATTTAATACCATGACGTCATAGGTGAGGGTTTGTAGGATCAAGGATCAAAACATTTTTGAAAGGTACTTGGCTTTATGGATTTGTTTTCCTTAGTATGGTATCGTTAAAGATGATGGGGAAAGTGAAATACAAACTCTAGTGTTTCATGAACAAATAAGATCTTAACATTTCATATGTTTTAAAATGCATTGCTTTTTCATTCTTTCTTTTGGAAATGTTATTTTCTTGTTTGTTTTGCTGTTGGTTTTGAGCTCTCTGAAGTTCATGAATAATACACTGGGGGTTTGCGCCAGCAGCTTGACCACAGGAATCAAGCAGGTTTTGAAAGGCTGAGTGTGCACTGAGTGTGCACAGTATCTATCTATCTATCTATTATTTATTTATACACACACCCGCACACCCCTACCTTCATTCATGCCTACGTCTTTCCAGGCTCACCAGACAACTGATCGGAGAGAAAGAAGTACTGAATGGCCTGTTCAGAGCTGGAGCCTAACTTAGATGCTCTTACGTGCTCTGGAGTAATCACTGACTTCTTCTCTGACTTGCCTTTTAGGACAGACTCTAGAAATGCAATCTAGAAAGACCATCTGAATGCCTCAGACTACATGGTTGGGTGTATAGAATGGGGTAATATGAACATCCCTTTTGCTGCCAGCTTTCCCGTCTGCGTTGACTGGTAGGGTATTGTGGAGACTTCCTTCTCTGGTGATATCAGTACAGTTGTCCAGAAGTATCCTCTTGGATGGGAATCTGGTTTATGGCTAAGAAAATGAGAGAGAGTTGTGACGCTGTTATGCCAAATACCATCTTCCCCATTTTTTGAGGTAGCAACGGAAAAGCCAAGCAAACTCAGTACTTTAACTACAGCTATTTTTGAGAAAATAGTTCCTAGTGCAGATGCCCCAGTTCCTATGTAAAATCATCTTCAGTTGTGTTTAACAACTCAGGGGCAAACTGTCCGAATCAAAATACCATCAAGACACTCCTAAAGTAATTTAAGAGTGCTCACAGTGGGGAACTGCCATGATTTGGCTTACTGTGAAGGGATCTTATGCTGCAGAAAATACCATCTTAAAACATCCCCTTAACATATTGTTTGAGCTTTTGGTGACCCTTCATTCTGTGCTTCAAGAGACCTGATAGCTTTCCAAAGCAGTGACCTGGGAATTATTTACCGAACTGTTTAGGCTACTGTCTAATATTCTTTGCAACCACTCATAGAACTAACTGTTTAAAAGTAACCATAGTCCTGGTCCTTCACTGCTCTCCAGCTGGATGATGAAGGAGAACCATATAGAGACAGCCTTCAGTCCTCACACAAACTATCAAGCTTCAATGACTGTCATCATAGTACAAATTCGTCATTTCTATATCTGCTGTGTTTCAATACTAGTCCCAGAAACATACCTGCCTGCCATTCAATATTAACTAATTCTCATCAGTTTTCCTTCTTTATTAACATATGTATGTTGCTGTTTATCTTTTCAATCTTTAAGCTGAAGGGGCCAATGTTTAAGGTTCATATCTCACTTCTAGCTGTTCTTGTGACTCCAGTTCCTCTGCAGAGGTGCTACGAAACTCCTGTGAATAAAGAAACGGTGTGAATGGTTCCTTAGGTCAGGTCTGAACCACATCACGGACAGACACTGACCTCGAGCTTTGTCTCCCTAAAAGATACATTTACACCAGTTTAACCCTCCTATTTTTTTATTTTTTTTACTTCTCTACTAACTAGCAACCTAAACACAACTAATTAGTAATAGTGAAAATATGGAAAAGAATTCAGTGGTCTCAATAGGTATTTCTCCTTTTTTAATTCAAAAGGGAACACTGAAGAACATTTTTTAAGAACAGAGAGGAGAGCTCCCTCCCATGTTTTACCTTATGAAGTCTCCTGTGTTTCTCTGCAGACAAGATCCAACAAAACCAGAAGTGCTCTCAATTCAATGGCCGGGAAAACGCTCAGCTCGAAGGCTTCAGAGGAACAACAGCTTGTCGCCAAATAGCCCTCATTTTAGCACAGGTATGGTATTTCACATTTTAAAGGTATTTAAAATACATGCATACATACACACATACAGAAAAAAATACATGTATCTTCCTCTCAAAAATTTAATTTAGACATGGTAACTAACTCAGATACTTTACTGACAGCAATCAATCTTCAATTTAATATAGAAGTTATTATCTCACACTATAAGGAAAATAAACATGTACCCATAGATATGAACTGATAAAAAATACATACATAATTATGGGCCAAGCTGTGATATTGTCTTGGGGCTCTGTGTTGATTCAACATTTCTTAGGTAGTATTTGTAGTCTGCAGGTAAGCATGAAAAGGTGAAGGCTATAACTTTTACAGAACCAAGTTCTCTGTCATGACCTACAGCCCAGCTGAGGGGAATAAACAAGAAACAGAGAGGGAAAATATAAAACCTGAAAGAAAAAAATATTTAAGGTGATACAAAAAAAAAGTTGAAACAGCATTTCTGCTTTGGAAAACATGAGAGGGTACTTTGGTAAATAGGATTCTCTGAGGCAGCAAAATTCAGCATGAGGCCACAATGAAGACATCTCCAGGCTTAGTGATGTCTCCCAGAACCAAGGCATGAAGATGACCAAAGCACCAAAGTACATGATGAGTCAATCTCACTTCTTGACCAGCCATGCAGATCTCACTGCTTGCAGCCATGTGCTTAGCTCTTCTTTTTTAACCCTGTTTTGAAGACCCTTCTGTCACACACATTCATGACTTGTTGACTCACCAGATGATGCCGTTCATTCAATGCAATGATGCAGGATAATGCCTTGTCCCTTGCTGTGAGTTGCCAGTGTTCATAACAAGGTCACACAGCCTTGTTACTGCGCTCCTAATGCACAGAGTTCAGAAGGAACCCAATCATGGGCGAGTAGTACCAAATCCATTTATTGTATTAAAGTAATTCTAAAGAGTGAACATCTTCTTCCACCGCTATTCTAAGAGCTGCTTATTTACCTAGACAAGATTTGTGTTTCTCGGCACATGGTCTTCCTCCTTACTGCCTGCTACCCACATGCACAGTAACACTGTAGGTGTGTATACACACCCAGCACTCAAGCCAGCATTTCCTTAGCCTTTGTACTTGTTCAGGTAAAGCCGCACTCTTCCTCCTCTGCATATGACACCTGTGGTACATCCCCAGCATTAGGATTTCTTTGGTGACAACATAGTCCAAGTGTCAGAAGAACTCTCAGCTGGAAAATGAGCAGATTAATGAACACATATATCAAAAGCATGTGTTGAAAAATCTTCAGTTTCTTCCTCTCTCCATAGAGCAATTACTTACTTACATTCACACTGTGGGTGATGCCAGGAACTACTCTCATAATGTACGTACTCGTTTCCTTGAGTACTGTCCTTTCCATCTGATTGATAGACAATTTTCTTGAGAGTTTAGAAAAGCAAAATTTTCAGGAGACTTCAGAGAGGCTCAGAAATGCTTGTGCCTTTGTAGAACATTTTCTAGCTTCACCTTTGCTATATGACATCAAGTCATTATACAGTCATGAATATGACTGCAGTAGAGATGGAGAGAGCTAGAAGTCTTCTGAAAAGGGGCATGTCCTATCCATACAGGGAGATGAGACACAGTGTCTTTAGTCTTTCCTCTGCTGCTGGATTGCATAGCTTGGGAGAAAAGTAAACGTAGGAAGGGTATTATGATGAAACATAATCAGTCTTGAGTTGGTCAAAATTTTGCAGTCACCACAGGCAGAAATTACACATCTCAAAATGAAAATCTTATTCTAGAAAAACCTAGTGTAGGAAGAATCAATCCTAATAATCATATTGCGGCAATTCATCAAGCACCTAATAACACTGTTCTGTTGGAAAGGTAAAGAAGGATCTTTAGCTGCAAGGGACATCCAGTTATTGCTATTAAATCAGCTATAGAGTTTACTGCAAGATTATATCTGTAATTAGTGGAGGAACACATAAAACCCCCTAAAACAGCATATTGCAGATGACTGTAAAAAAGCTGAAAACCCCTCACAGTGCAAGTATAAAAACAGTTGTTGCAGCTAAATGAACCTTTTCTGGAGGAAGAGAAAGCCCCTTATTCCCCATGCATATGAGACATTCTATGATTATGCTAGGAGACTCCTTCAGGAATCCCTCAATATCGGGATTTCTCAACATGCCATGCCAGAAACCTAGATCATTTAGCTGTGCGTATACATCCAATTCTTTTCTGCTGTTCATAAGAATGTATTTTTTTTATTGGGAAGGAACATACATACTCAACCTTTCAATAACCCTGGAATCCTGCTGGAAGCATCCTGTCAGGGCCCAAAGAACAGCAGCAGGCTGACCAGAGCAATGTCCTTGCAGCCAGGGCCCTACAGCAGGTCTGCTGCCTCTGCAGGAGGAAGTAAGATCCTATCACTTAAGCTGTATTGGCCATGCCAGGAGATTTTAAGACAGTCTTGGCTGCCTTTCTTTCACCTTGCTCTCGGAGGAAAGAGGAACTGCAGACAAGACACAGTACGTGGTCCCTCCATGGGATGCATTTGAAAGGAATTTGAAAGACAGGCTTGCTATGCAGTACAACAGCTGACTTATAGAAATGTTCACATAAAGAAGATAAAGAAAGGGCAAACTAAGAAAAATACTAAGACACGGAAAGCTTTAACATACCTGCCCCCAAGATGATTCTGCATTTTGAGCAGAAGGTGCTCAGGTTATGAGACAGTTCCATCTGCACAGGAAAGCATTCCTTTCTTCAGGTATCAGCATGATTTCAAAAGTACTGGCATTAATCTAGAATGTGGTTTTCATTCTGTATTGGGTTTCTATTGAATCTTAAAAGGAAAGAAAAAAATCATAGTCAGAATCAAGCTTTCCTTTAGTTACACCTAAATGAACATTGAACTAGTTGCAGCACAATCTTCAAGAAGCAAAATAAACGACAAGCTAAGCTAAAATTTTTATAAAACAAATGAATACACCATTTTCCAGTATTTAGTAACATTGCATAAACCTTCATTATTTATATTTTCCAAAGGTTGGATTGAGGAAGATAGCCAGTGGATGACCCAGATAAACAGACTTCAAAAGCTGATTGACAGGCTGGAAAAGAAGGTGTGCATATCTTTTCACCTGTTTGTTCTCTCACTTTCAGTAAAGCAATCCTTAAATCACAAATGCTTTCAATGTCCAGTCACAGTCTTTCCAAACAGTAATGAGTGAAACTTCAGCATCACCTAAGACAGCTAACACTCATTAAATGCCTACAGTTTCCTTCCACCTTCTTTCCTATTTCATGAGCATCATGTTTTTTCCACACTTCCCTTTCCCCTTCCCATCACCACAGATCCAACTTTTCATAAAGATCTGAAAAGTCACATTACTCAATTACTGAAGGATGTTACGGTATTTAGTTATGCTTGTTTTGGGAAGCATGGGACAAGCCTCCCTTTTTAGGATCTAATTTTTTTCTCTCCTCCAAACTTTCCCACTAAAGCTTGACAGAAAGTCTTGTTTTCTCCTTTGCCATCAGGAAATACTAATGTATAAAGGTTAAAACATTTTCCTAATAAGTACAGTTCAACCAAAAGCTGATGCAAACCCCACCATCCTGCCTGGGAGCCAGCTGCACCAGCTCCCAGAGCCCTGAGACCGCCTGCAGTTCCCACGCCAAAGCAGAGCCCTCCGGGAGTCCGACCAATGACTCATCTGATCCAATGATACCAAGGTTTCTCAGGGCTTGTAAAAACCTGAGTAACATCTGTCTGTACAGAAAATATTTTTTTTTTTTTTTTCAATCAGATTGATTGCTACCCTAGGTTTTAAAAATTGGTTTATGTCTGTGTCTGATTTATCTTATTTTTTTTTTTTTTTAAGAATAGCAGAGGAAAAAGTAAGGTTATAAATTCCTTTGTTGCTCTCTACATAAAGTGTCCCTATTGAAGGACAGACAAACAATTTCAGAGAGGTGCTGAGGCAGTGGCTGAATTCAGTGGACTTTGGGACCCAGGATATTTCTTCCTCCTGGTCCACTAGTGGTGAGGTTTTAGGCTGAAGTGCTCTCGGACCCAGGAGTTGCTCCAGTCCCAGTGCGGCTGATGCTGCTCCTCCCTGCAGGTCACTGCTCACCAGTATTGAGGCTGTGCACATACTGCAAGGACATGGGCCCACACACACCAGCACGAGTGCTTTCACCAGCACCTGCAAACAGACAGGCAGGACTTGCAGAACCATGAACATACAACAACCTGATCCTATTCCTTCTTTCCAGCTGATGAGAATGGATGCTTCCCTGTGAATATTATCATGGGCTTTAGGTCTACCTAGTATTTGTGGCAGGACTCATGTCCCTTACCCAGGCTCTGTCTTAGACCTTGGGCCCCGGAAGACAAGCATCCCCTCCTACTTGCCCACTAGTTTAACTTGAGTTCAGCAGCAAATTATACACACAGAAAATATGTAAGGGATTTAACAAGAAAACAGAATAAATGGTGGTGACCCAGCACAGGGCTGAGCATGACAAGCATACTGACCTTTCTTTGCCATTGCTCCCTCCCAAATGAACAAACGACCCTTAATTACTTTTCCCCTTTGGCCCCAGTTTGGAACCAAAATTTGGTATTTCCGTTATCTCAGCCTTATTACCAATTAGTTGCAGCACTGCTGGCCTTCAAGACTGTTCTCCAAAAGAAGCTCAGTACTCCCTTCGGTTATCCCTGAGGTCCGATAGTCTCTTTCATCACTTCTCCTTAACCAGCTGTGAAATTCGGCCATTTCTTGTGGCACTGTCTGTAACTTCTGTCAGCTTCTCTGCTCCTTCCTATGCTCAGCAGTTCCTTATGGTCTGCTCTGTCCATTAAGCCTCTGGCCAGGGTATACCCATCTGCCTGCACACAACAGCTTCCTCCCAGAGGTCATTTCTGCATAAGAAAAGCAATTAAACAGCAGTTGCCACATTAATGACATTTTAGTAGCAACTTGATTTTTTCCAAATAGATATAAATAGGATTTTGAAATGTCAAAGTCCATCAAGAAATGTAACTGTCCTCTTTGGTCCAGCTTTATTCCCAGCTCTGCTCTGGAAACAGCAGCTCTCTGCCCTGCCACAGTTGCCTCCTGACATGGACTGATGCCAAAAGGAGTTCAAGGAAACAATATTTAAAAGAATGTTACTGAAAGAAGGAACCTGGCATGCAGCAATAATGCAACACAAACGTTACAGAGAGTAGCCAACCATTTTGTAGTAAATAAAACTTACAGCAGGGATTTATAAAATGATCAAATCTGCTACAGAGAGATGGAGAACCTCAGTGTGAAAAAGAGCTGTGCCAAAGGGAAACAGTGGCAGGACACAGACCTGTAATTATCTCCTTATTGATGTAAAACTTGATTAATAAAACATAGCAATTAGATAAACCTAGTTTTGCCAGTAGACAGCCTATATCCACCTTTGCCTATCTTTGCATCTGCTTAACTTTGTTATCTCATGGCCAGGCCTAACTGTAAGAGCTGTTAAATATCAGCCGTCTTTCGGCAGCTACTAAAACTCCTCTTTTTGACTTTGCCCTGAAACAGAATAGAAAGGATCAAGCAGTCATGCCAAAAGGCAAGTTCAGAAGCTACCACTCTCAGCTGCAGTGAGGCAGGACTGCAGAGGCATTTTAAAGCCCCAGCTCTGAGCTGCATCGGTTGTTATTGCCAGGCTTCACGATAACTGTCTGGCAGGATGGCAGGACCTCTGTTCTCCACACTGGGGACTTCACTCATGCTCAACGTTGAGTCAGCCGATGCACAAGACTCTTTCTGCACTGATAAGAACTATGTGCTAGTGGTCACATGCTCCAAGGTCATAGCAGGCTGGCTGTGTAGATTTACGACATCTGTGTAGTCATGCCCTGTCTAATAACATAACATTGCTGAAGAACTACTGTAGATTATTTTTAACTTCTGGAGGAGGCCAACAAGTTATCCACCAGTGGTTCCTACTGGAAAACTACCCGGTGAAGGGTTGATTTAGTGTTGTCTAACTTGTCTGCCACCTTCTGTCAAAGGTGAATTTAGCCATAAATCAGTCTCCCAAGTCATCCTTTTTTTTTTCCTCTCAAGTTCTAAATTTATATATACTGGGGAAAATAGAATTTTTTTCTTGCTACCTTAAGAGAAAGTTTGCAGTACAACATGAGTCATTCCTTTCCTCTTTTTTTCCATTAATTTCCCTAGAAAAAAATTACACTGAAAGTATAGAAGAATCGCAGGAACACACGTTTTCCCTCAGGGTTTTTATCTGCAGTGCCTGCACTGACCAATGAGCTATTAAAGCTGGGCATTTTTCCCTCCACACACACATTCATGCCTTTCTATGCACATTCAGCAGGAGAGGTACAGCGACACAGTCATTACTGTGTGACTGCTGCTTCCCTCCTGCCTTTCTGTGCCCCTTGCCGCTGGTGGAGGTCCCCTCCTTCATTTGAATTCTACCTGCACACCTCTGTGTTGGCTTTTCAGCAAGTACAGTATTTGTGCTGCTACCTGAGGTTAATCAATCCTCACCCAGCTGGAAGCGGAAGAAAATGTTTTATCTTTGTTACACAAGAGTTGCATGCAGTAAGAAGTGAAGCACCACTAACAAAGGGTGCATTTTGCTCCAGCTGCTTATTGCGAATCAGTCTGCCTTTTTTCAGGCACATGGGTATTTTTCAGAATATACAGACATTTTTCAGAATGTCCATATGGCAGTGGGTTAGAAGGTACTGCATGTGCCTAGCATGTAAAGGATAATTTCTTGTGCATTACTAGATGGCACTTGCATGAATCACTGATTCACGAAGTGCGCATCCAGACTGTGTGCCAAACAAGCATACTGCTGCCTCACAGATGCATCTGTTTGCTGCTGCCCAGCCTGTCCTCAGAAGAAAGTGCAACAGCTGAGAAACCTGACTCAGAGCATGATGCACATCTTTTGCAATGCTAGAAAACTCTTGCAACCATACCCACTCACACGACGCCCCCTGTAGAGAAGTTTCTTCTGCATCATTTTATGATTGCAGAATAGTAGCTGACAGTTCATTTCAAATTACCATTCTTGCTTATGTCCATAGTCCATGTGACAATTTGAGAAAGTATCTGTCTTTTCTCAATTAAGTCCAATATACACTTTAGAACAAGCAGATGTGTTAGAAATGAAAATGCTGCTCAGCATTCTAAGTCAAACTTTATCTAACAGCCTGGGTTGGATTTAACCCACTGAAGCATACAAGATTTTGCAAACAATGCTTGTGTTTGACATAGCTAATAAAGAAGGGATTTAATCACAACTTCTGGAGATAAAATGGAATCTAGCTATAGGAATAGTTCTTTTAAGAGGTAAGAGCTGTAGTATTGCCTCTTATATTTCTATTTTCTTTTCAACTGCCTCAAAGGACCTAAAGCTTGAGCCATTCGAAGAGGAAGTTTTGGAAGAAAATGCAAAATCTGTAAGTGCTTTTCAAGATAATGATTTTGACATTTGATTCTGAATGCCAAGTATTGAGACAGCAATCTCACGTGGCCTCTTTTGTTAAAAAAATTAGTTAAAAAACCACCATCCTCACTTTTTCCAGTGATAAGAATCCATTTTAGTTAGCAGCATACATTGTGCAAGAGGCAACAAAATAAAACTTAGAATGTGTAGGCAAAACTTTTATATTAATTTTTGCATTGTTTTCTAAGGATACAATGAGCCAAAACCTCAACTCACATAAGGAGGAAAAGGTGTCATTCATAAGATTTACCAAATTTGGCAGAAGTGTTTATGGGGTGGTAGCTTCTTGCTCCTGATCATCTAACGCTGTGTGTATGCTTTAAATCAGTTGTACAGCCTTCCTGCCTGCCTGCATTCCTCCCAAACTGCTACTGGAAACCTGATCAGGAAAGATGGGAGAGCATCTAGTACTAAGCAATCATCAATATTACAACTTACAAAACCAAAATCATAACCAGAAATAAATTGTTAAGTAAGTTTATGTCCCGCATCTAGTACTAAGCAATCATCAATATTACAACTTACAAAACCAAAATCATAACCAGAAATAAATTGTTAAGTAAGTTTATGTCCCAAGATCAAGCTATGTTTTTCAAATACCATAGCACTCCTAAATTTGGAGCTTTGCACCTAGCAAAAATGCAAATCAAATAAACATGAAAAAATAAACAAAATAGATGATCCATCAAATTCCTTATTTCATCACAGGAGTTGAATTAGATTTCTTCTTGTTTTCGATGAGTTTATACAATATTGCTAGACAGGCTGCTTATGACAAGAGGGATAATCCATGAGATAACAGCATCAATAATCAAGGCAGAAACAAGTCAAAAACCTGTATAAGAGATTAAGTTGTATTAATAAAGAAGCACATGGTGTTACTTTAAATACTGCATTAGTAAACTGACAAGCTTCAATAGATGAATCAATATGTAAATTACTTAAAATAGCTAATTTTTAATCATAATAATTGATGATAATACATCTTCTGTACTTCTGAGTGTTTCCATAGTCCTGCTTATAAAGATTGTTCATTTTTTGCAGAAAGGTGGAGGAAAAATACCCCTCTCTGTTCCACATTTAACATGGGCTACCTTAGGCATCTCATTCAGGTGTTAAGTCGGAGCTTTGAAAAGTCAAAGCTATGAGAGCACCTCAATAAAAGTAACGGAGCATCCAGTGCAATCTTACCTCAGACCTCATACCTGCTTGCATACAGATCCGTCCAAGGAAACACACTGACTTTATTATTGAACATTTCAAAGATGAACATCTGACCACACTCTTCTGAAAAGACTCTGTCACACAGGCTTCAGACAACTCTCACTTTCTCACCTTAGGGTGGGCACTCACTCTGGGTGTTTCATTCTGTGCCTCAGCCTGCCTAACATAAAAGCCACACTTGAGCACTTCCACTTCTCCACTCCAGAGCACTAAACCAGGGACTGCAAACTTCAGAGGAACTTCTGTGGGTTTTCTTTGATGACTGTGTTTCTTATTTTTTTATGATAGACTTTTCTGAGTTTAAAGTACAAGGAATTCAGAGAATAATGCGGTAGTAACGGTCATGTTTTTTATCAGCACATAATGATTGTTCAACGTCAAATGTCTGTGATAGAAGAAGAAATTGAGGAATTCCAGCTTGCTCTGAAGCAGTATGTGGAATCTGCTTCTACTCAGGGTGGCTGCTTGCAGTAAGTACAATGTAACTGTCATTGGGCTGAAGGAAGGAACATGGTCAGATTTCTTGAACAACTGTTCAGTGGAGCTGAATTATTTATGAAGGGAGAACCTGTAATATCTTTTTTCCTGGCTGGTTATGCATGTGTGCAAGACAGAGCTTTGGGGGTTGGAACTAGATGGTCTTTAAGGTCCCTCACAACCCAAACCATTCTCTGATTCTTTGAAAACCAGAAAGAGATGTCAAAGTATCCATGCAGCCTTCTAAGTAGTACCACAAAATGACAATACAGGCTATCCCAAAGATGCTAAACAATCCTTCAAGGCTTCTCAGCTCTGCAGGTCATCAGTTCACAGTTTCCAGAAGCTCCTAGGGAAAACTCATTTGCCATCCTTCATTTGTGCTCACCTGGCAAGTGAGAAACTTACCAACTTGTTTGCTACTTCTCTACTTTCAGAATCTTCCCTTTAGGTTGTAATTTCAAAATTTTCTTTCATAATAAAATGGGAAATTTTCAATGAAATGTTCTATTTCTCCTTTGCTCCTTTTAGAATTAAATAAAATATTAGAATGGAATTAAGAATAAATTTTAGTGACTCACCACTGTACTGAATTTCTTAATTTAACATATTGGAGACAGCTACCACCACACACACTACAGACCACTATGAAATAGATATTTTTATAGTGGCTACACAATCAAGGAACTTCTATACATTCAAAGGCTGCCTATTGCATCCCTAATTTATTTGCCTTGCTGCTATGAGATCATCACACTTAGGATGGTATCAGTTCACACCGACCAGAAAAAGTAAGTTAAGCTGGACGATGAAAGTGACCTTTTAGCAGCGGTTCACTTGTAGAGGCAGACTGATGAGGAAAATAAAATCTTATTGTGGGCCAAGAGCTGGAAAAAACAAAAAGAATTCCCCCAGCCCCCTTCCAAAACGGAACATCCGGCAGAACACTTTAGTGGCTGCAAACTTGTCAGGGGGGAGAGCTTACATGACACCGGAATGGAGTTTAACAAATGATGGGAAAAAATTACTCGTTCCCAAGTTTACAGGGCTTTGGTAAGTCTGTAATGCCACCTACCGGTTGGTTTTTACTGTAGCTGTTTATGACATTGATGTTTTTTCCAACAGTTCTTGATATTGCTGCAATTTTACAATGTACTTTCACATACAGCAGGAGAAAACCAATAAATAATATAACTTACTGCTTATTCGAGTGTGAAACATAATCTGAGACCAGTTTGCGAGCACATCAGTAGTAAGATCAGCAGTCTCACACTTGGGCACTTGAGAGAGACCTATATATACCTTTTGTGCTATATGTACATCTAAACACCAATTTAAGTACCCAAATGCATAAGTACCCTACATGCTGTAAAGCTTTTATGCTTAGGATAATAAGCAGGATGACTCAGTGTAGAAGATCAGTAGATATTCTGTGGGTCTTTTTTCACCCATGATAAATCATTACCTGAATATCATAAGAACAAGTAAATCGTACCCGAAAGTATTATTTTAAAAGTGTGCCTGCACACATCAGCCTATCTGGCTTTACAGTCCATTATATATTTGCTTTCAAAGCACCTAAACTGCCACTTTGATTGATCTCTAATAAAAAAGGATGAATTCTCAGTGTAATTCTTCACTGAAACAGCGCAAGTTACTCTATAAACTTACTTGAACTGTTCTCTATGCGCAGTATGCTGTATTAGCTGATTTTCCCTGAATCACAGTTGTTTGATTAATTTTCTGTATTACTGATTAGCATTTATTTAGATAAACTATAGCATTGGAGAAAAATGGGAAGTTTCATAAATGAGTCCATCATAAGTGTAGTAATTTAAATTTTAAAAAAAACATTAAAATATACAAGAGGTTGGTTTTTTTAAAAAAAAACAGCTTCAGATAATTTGCAGTATGTGATCACATGTTTGTTAAATTTATTACTTGGGTTGGTTTTTGGTTTTAGTTTGGCTCTTTTTCAAAAATCACTGCATTTGGTCCTACTCATAAGCACTTTGGAATAAGATGTGTATGTCCAATAACATTGTCGTCTTCTATTAAATTAGTTCTATCCTACAATTCTTAGTGTTTCCATACAGAAGCTTCCAAGTGATTCCCGGTTCATTATTTATGAGTTCTGGGAGAACAGCAATGCCTGGAATAGGTAAGTTTTGTGGTTCTGGTTTGTTTGGGGTTCTCTTTGTAATACAGAAAGTTTTGAAGGTTAGAAAGCAGTAGTAGAAAGACTGAATACAAAACACTTTAAATACTGCTAACCAATCTCTTACTAAATATATCACAATTAATACTTCAGAGCAATACTTCAATTGCTAAAGCCTAAAATATACTGAAACATATAAATAAAAACGTCAGAAAGACAAAGCTAATTTGAACAGAATAGAGTAAGTCTGAAAGTGGATAGACAAAGGTATGGCATCAGATGGGTATTAGTTCATCAGTTTAATAATGAAATATCACTTTAATAATGAAAGAAACAAAAGGAGCCAACGAGTGAGACAGGAGGTGTGCCATCGAGCAACACGCTTAAGCATGCAAGCAGTCATGGGTAGCTCTCCCAAAGCTTCCCAAATCCACATCACAAAAATCCATCTGACAGATTTCCAGGATCTCTCTTTTGGGCCCAAAATAGAAGTTATAATGATTAAGTCCTACTAGCTGAATTCTAGCCTGCAGCAGGCAGACGACTAAAAAACTTGAGCAGAGACAAAAAGATTTTCCTTAACTACATTTACTGTTAAAAAAACAAACCAACCCTATGATCCCAAATCTGTAGACAGAAAAGACAGAAACCATTCTGAAGGAAGATTAAGTCCCTTGAAGCTTAGTTGCTTTCTTTTTGAACAAAACCCCAGTTGAAAGGTTACTTTCGCAAAGACTGACAGAAGTAACACACATCAACACTATACTGGGTCACAACCAAGAAATGAGCATCAGAGTAACAGTTAACTATACAGAAGAAAACCTGTGTTTAATATAACATGCAAGCACTTCACAGATTATCTGGTCCCCTCCCCCACTATCATCACCTGATTTTTGAAGCACAAAATCTTTGTTACAGCATTAATTTTAAAAATTCTAATGCTCATGGGAAAAAAAATAGGCCCTTTAAAAAACTTGGTATGTTCTTATTTTTCACAATTATTTAGCCACCTCCAAATGAGTTACAGCAAGACATTCCAAAGAAGTAACGTGGACTTCTTGGAAACCCCAGAGCTCATCACAACAATGCTAGTCCCTGGTAAATATCTATTTTTCACATTATTTTGTTTGTCCATGTGAAGAGTTCTGCTATATTAGTGTGTTCCACATGCAAGACCACTGCATAATATCACCCTTAGTCAGATCTTCTTTGGTAAAGTAGATCTCCAAAACTAGAAAGTAGAAAGGAACTCCAAGTGGTTTTATTTCAAACACAGAAATGTAAAATGCATCAGCAAGAGTAAGACTCACAATACTTTATTTTATATGGTGTAAAGTTATGCTAGCATATACTATTTAATAAAATATCTAGAATAAACAATACTACTTGTGATTAGTAAAAATAGACCCCATTTAAGATTTTCAGGCAAAAAACCTGCTTTCTGATGAAGGCTTCAACTTAATCATACTTACATTGACCAAAGGGAGCCTTAATTATTAATAATTTATATTTACTAACCAATTTATTGTACATACTTCCTGCTATGTTAAAAAAAAAACCAAAAAAACAACCTACTTTGAAAAAGCAAGGTCTTAAAGATTCCAAATTATTATTTCTAATACAAACAAATGAGCATGCAACATCTTTCTCCTAGAAATGATAGTTGAAAGAGACAGTGCAGGATGAAGCAAAGCAAGCATCAGTCCCATATCTGCAGCAGCAGGATGGCAAATTTTTTGTCTTAGGGAACACAGATCTATTGCAATGAAACCCGGGTTTCCCCTATGTCTGAGTACAGACTAAATTTAGAATGATTAAACCCCACCTAGTAGTAAAAAACCCTACATAATCCCGTACCTGGGGTTTCTATTTAAAAGAAAACAGCCAAGACATTTTCAGACCTCTTGAGCCTGATTTGGACACACAATTACATGCCAGGGTTTCCTGCAGTACCAGGAGACTGCACTTAATGAACCAAGAATCTGCTCAAATCTTGCCTCTTACTGGGAAATTTCTGGAATTAAGATAAACTTGGCTGTAGGAAACAATGCAGCCTTTTCCCCAGCTTGTGTCCAAAAGCTAGACTGTGTATGCCCCAGGAGCATTCCGGGGTGGTTTACTCACAGCTAATGTACAATTAACATAACATAAAATATAATCATAACTTTAAAATGCCTAAATATACAAGTGTCTGAAATTGGATTCAAAACACTTGTTAAAGCATCAGCTCTGCTTGCTAACAAGGGTTTCAGTCTGCAGCACTCCATTGTGGCAGACATTTCTCACTGTGCTCTCCTTGCGGGGAGGTGGTGTGGTGGGGCAATGGGAAATAATGCATTCACAGTTATTTTTACAATATTATATATTATCTACAATTTAGAAATCTGTGCAGAGATTTGCACGTTTGTTTCAAGGGAAGTACTTCCCATGTCTGACCTATACAAATCATACTGGTATTTGAAAGACAGAAAATTTTCTTGAAAAAAAAAAATCATGGCTGCAATCCTACCAGTATACTTTATGAAGTTTTAGACACCACTGTAAAATCAGGAAAAAAAACAACCAAACAAAAACAAGCTGCCTGCAACTAGCACATAGATAGGCTCTGTCTTAAAAACAAATCTACCCTAGCTCAGGCACATTCACACTTTTTTACACATCTGGGTAACACAAGAACTTAATTCTAAATTGTAATCTGAATCTGATTCAATCAAAGATTACAACCCATGAGTCCTTACTCTGCCAATTAATTAAAACTGAGAAGGACACACTTATTATGTGTCCAGGAATGACTCAGGAAGACAGGAGTTTTCAAGACTGTTAGATCCAATATTATCCTGAAGTAAATACATTTACCATCAGTTAACAGGAACCACAACCTATTACAATCACTTGTACACCTCTTAACCAACCAAGCTGCTTCAGGCCAATCTACCAGGGTGGCATCAATCACTGTTACTCTTTAATGAATACCTAATGTTTATATAAGATCTGGACTTAAGGGCACTAGAGAACCTTTTGATGAAAAAACCAAAAGCATGGGGAAAACTGTTGAACACTTACACTATAATCCATTAAATAAACCGTTAAATTGGAAATTTTTTTTGCCAAAATTCATGAATCCACTGATGAGTCAGAGACTACTAGGCTTTCATAGCCCAAATTCAGGTAAGATTCTTAAGTATATTCTCAACATTCTTCTTAAAAGATAACATTTTTCATAAAAATACCATAAATTGAAGGATTTATGGACACATTCACAGAAACAAGTTGTGTTAACGAATTTAATCCCCAAACTGTGTAATGCGAAACCTAGTGAGCCTAGAACACCACTCTGCTACGGGGACTTGGTATCTCGGATAGTCATGATTCCTTTCCTTCTTTTGGGTTTCTCTCTATAAACCTTGTAGGTAGGAACTGTGCAGAAGTACAAATGTGTATCACTCCAGCCCTTTGTATAACCTGGCGATTACAGATTTTCTTTTACCGGAATGACATTTTACAAGTCCATCAATTACCTTATTTTGGGGGCAAAATGCTCTTAATTCCTGGAACTGTGTAAAAAGAACACCAGGGTTTGAATAATATTACAAGGAACGAAAGTCACTAAAGGCAGCACAACCACCCAGGGGACAGATGCAGCAGAACAGGAGTAAGAATTTATGTGATTTGCTCTCTGGGATCTGGGCACTTAATTCTATGCAACTGCACCTATGACATGTTAATGCTTCTTTGGATGTCATCAAAAGGAGCTATAAAATCTTGTGCTAAAGCCATCCCCCCACCAGTTATACTCAGCTCTCCTAATACTTTAGTTATTCTTCCCCTGCCTGGAGAGGTTTTGTCCTTGAAAGTATGCTGCTTTCAAATAAGAGTAGTATTAGCTGCATATATAAATTCATGTTTCTTTATATTTTTTCTATATATAAAATAGCTTTTAATTTGGATTAAAAATTTAGTGTTTTATTTTTACAAAAGGTGGAAAAAGAAATACTGTTTATGTTAATGAATAAATTCTCCTCTCTTTCAGCATCATGGTGGGTCCTCAAAAACAACTAGAAGCTATGGTTCCAAGTAGCGTTAATGTTGCATTGTTTTTCATTATGGTACCATTCATATAGCAGTGTACAGGTATGCTAGGTTATGAATTTATGATGTGGTATTGTTTGTTATTATGGATGTGATCTTTTCCATTTTAAAATATGGGAAATTGCATATTTATTACCTTCTCATGACTAGTTCAGTGAAAAGATGCATTCTAAAAGCTGAAAAACAGACAACTATGCTAAACTGTTTATTGTGTATATTCAGTCCGAACTGTCACAGAAAATCACAACTTGACTGGTATGACTTAAGTATTTGTGAAAAGTTTTAGTCTTACATTAATAAACAATTGTTACTTAATGCTGCTGTTTTCTCCTTTTACAGAAGAATTGGTTATGAACATCAACACACATTTTCATACATCTTATACTTTGGAGAAGCTGTAAGGCATTAATTAGGAAAATAAATAATAGGGACAACTTTTTGTGTTAATAGAGAATCTCACTCATACAGGCTGTTTTCTGCCCATAACAAAACCAGGCAGTACCTTTTTCTCTTCTAGCCCCTACCGTCACAGGAGGAAACACATCTGCCTGTCCGTCAAGCCAATGTAGATCCACAGACTTAACACTTCACTGCCAGTTTGCTTTGAACCCTATGTCCTGACCGCTCAGAAAATGTCTTCATTGGATCGTTAGTAGCTCACTAAAAACTCATTAGAGAAACTTCTGTTAAAGTGTAAATAGCTATAAACCTAGAAGCAGAAATACTTCATACACTAACAAGTCTTGCTGTTGTCCACTGCATGAGCAGCAGGTGTGTCCTCCAGCCCAAGAATGAAAGGCTTGTAACCTCACACCTCCACAACAGGCTGACAAGCTCTACATGCTTAATGACCTGTCTCTCCGCTCATCTAGCAGTCCACAGGGACAAACAGTACCCAAAAGTAACTTAACAGTCATATTTCATAAAATATCTTCTTATCTATTTTTATTTCAACTCAACCAAAACATAACATATGTGATTAAAAGTGGGGACTTTAGATAACAAACGAGCAATCTTCATTGCAGTAAGGTTCCGTATTCCAGAAACCATGAGCAGGATTCAGCTCAAGATTAAGAAACGCATCAGATTTAGGTACCTGCATGTAACCAAGACATCTTAGCTCCTACTGAATCAATGGAGTTCTGAAGCAAATTAGTTGCCTAAACAAAAGCATCTAGTACATGTGAGATGCTCTAGGGTATCCCAACTGGTCTCCAGCTCCCAGCTGAGAAGGACATGAGTTACCTATAGGTTGTGTGACATTTATGCCAGCCCCATGCAGTTGCTTCAGATATCCTACATGGCTCAGGTGACGCCAGATGCCTGCCCTTAGGCAAGTGAATCAAACCCCTTGTCAATGAAGTCAATGGAGCCTAAATTCTCTACGCAAAAGGCAATGTCAGAAAGCGGTAACTTACACACCTAAATTTAGGTGCCTACGTTAAAGGCAAGTTTCATCTTTAAATATTCTTACAGTAACTTGGCAAACGTGAATGTTTTTAATACTGAAGTCCAAGCTTTCCCATATTGACATAATCCAACTACAGATCCGTTCATTCTTAAAAAAGCACCCGAACAGCAGTATTATGTTCACAAATGATGTATCAGTGAAAGTTTAAAGATTTCTTGTCTTTAGCTGAGTAAAGCTACTCAAACTCCTGAAGATCTGGCTGGCTTTCCTCCTATGCCAAGATGTCGGTCTAGTGTACGGCATGTTCTCTTTTGTCACTACTGATCTACCAACAAAGGAAATATAGTGACATGCGACACTGCTGCAGGGTAAATCCTTAAGTGAAGCTGAGACACTACACTGAGGTTTATAACATTTTTCCTTTTCACTGGAAAAAGGTATTAAAATTACTCTTAAAATAACCTGCTTTAGAACTTCATGTCAACTAGGTGCTAGAAGGGGGAAAAGAACATTCTAGTAGGTCCTATGTCCTTCTAACAGTTGTTCTCCTTTGTATACTTAAACACTTTGATGAATCATACACAAGAACAAGTTTGAGAAGTTTCACTGAAGAGTTTTAAGAGCTACACACAGAAATTGCCTTCAACACACCAGGGGAAAAGATCTGCAGAACTCACTCTGAAGAACTTCCAGTGATTAAAAACCAATCAAACGAATAAAAAAAAATATTTCAGTTCTTTGTACCATTACTTGTAAACAACATACAAATAGAACATACTTGCAAGCTTGTTTTAATTGACTAACTGCTGCTAAACATAAAAAAAACCTGGTTTCAAACAAGTTTATTTGCATAGTTCAGGGAAAGAAACCTAGTGTCTATCAAATGCAACTTGAAAGTTTTCTGCAATATTGCAATTACCATTCAACACATTATCATTTAGCTTCCATTATCATTTCTGACAGAGGTTAAAAAATTGCCTTCAGTGCCCAAATGATGTTATTGTAAGTCTGAATACAGGTTCTGAAGGTAATTATATTCATACAAAATAACTATTAGCAATGTGTGTCAATGGAAGGATACTTCCAGGAAATATCCATGTTACTGTTTTCCACTTAACTATAAAATACTACATTATATTAAGAAAAAAAATTACAGAATTAACTATGCATTGGTATACCTACTTACCCATATAAGACATATGATTAAAATCTCTCTTGTTCCTCAGTTTTGCTCATTACTTCCACTTTTCAAAGTCAAAAATACTGGTCAGTTATTTACAAAGAACTTCATGGAATGCAACACATTTTGATCCGTGATGAGAGAAGATTTCTCATTTTAGTGAAACTATTAGTAACAAGAAACTTTGTACCTTGAAAGAAGGTATGTATCCACAAAATATTAAGGAATCTCTTGTGTCAAGACAGAGATTTCAAATTATGAAAGAAAACAAATTAAATTTGTTGGGGGAGGGGGGGAAATTAAGCTAGAAGAGTACATACCCTAAGACATCTGAGATTTGACACAGCCAGTATTTGTTATTCCATTATTAAAGCTAAGGAAGGGAGGTAGAAACAAGCAAAAAGCCCCAGTCAAGTATTGGTTTAGAATTTATGGTCAGAGAAACTATATGGCTACATAACACAGACAATTCAAGGACAAAATTCTGTCAAGCAAAATGCAAAATTATTTATTTTCACTTTAATTGTATTACCATCTCAGGCATTACAAATTAAAAGTTTGTCTTTTAAAGCTTTCAGGCAATTACAGGAAGAAACAGGCATTTCCCTAAGTTTCATAGGGTCCTACTTTCATCTGTAGGCACCCAAGTACCTTCAAAAATCTTAAAAGATCTGCATATGTAGCTCCTTCACTAACGGATTTCTCATTTTCCAAACAACCTGTCACTTCTTGCACATGTCAGTAAAAGGGTTGCTTTTTTCCTGTAAAACAAACAAACCCTCAAATTACTTCAGTTGTAAGAGGTCATTTAAATGAAGTTTTCATGTGTTTGCTTATAACCCTTTTGTATTCCACATACATTTAACAATTTGATATTTTGGCAAACAGTTTACTTTCATTAATCATAAAGACTTAACCTGAAATCTTCCTGGAAGACTTTGTCAACACAGTAACATCAGTTCAGTTCAAATAAGCGCTATGCATAGGTAGGCCTGATTCCCACATCTCAAAAAAACCTGTCTTTTGGGACAAATGCAACCCACAGCCGACTAATTCTAACAACAGCATCTCCCTTGTATGAGTCACTCTAGGAAGCTTTCCCTATCTGAAAATACGGCTTTCACTCATAGATGGGCATATACTTCAGTAATGACTTCAAAAACTAGGGAAGTCTTAAGAACTGCCCAAATACTCAGTTCAGTGGCAAACTGCCACTAATAAAATACACATATACTGACATGTTGTAGGATTGTCTGCTCATCATTAGACATTTACTTGGAGGGCCTCCTGCCACTTTTAAGAATCATTCAATTCATACATGCATTTCTTTGATCCCTCTGATTTCTGTGTAGAAAAATGGGTGACATGGGATCAGTCAACACACTGGAATTTTCCCATGTAGAACCCGCTGCATGAAGGAAACTGAAGTGCAGAGGAAAGATGACAGATAATGGAACAACCAAACAATGTTCAATGTCAGTAAATCAAGTGGGTTTGCACACTCCGCTGAAAACAAATCCTGAATAACAGTATCATCACGACACAAACATTCTACTGTCATATCTGGTACTGCTCTACCAAAGGAGTACTGTCTTTAGGTGACTTGTTACCAGTATGCCACAAGCAAAACTGCACAAAAATCCACCTCAGCACTTACCTTAGAGATCTCAAGAACAGCAGTATTCAGGTAATTTCTCACTATCATGTCAGCTCTGCCACAGGATGTCCTTAAAGTGAGCCTGTATCTCTCTCACCTTCTAGAAGCCACAAAGGCTATGAGGAAGATTTTAGATTTATTTTTTCTTTTTAACTAATGGGAACATCCAGTACGATCTGATGAAAGACACACAGCTTTCATAGCCTCCCCAAACCAACTGTTTTATCACTGTGAGGGTGACCAAGCACTGCAACAGGTTATGCAATCTCTTCACAGAGAGGCTGGGAAGTCTCTGCCTGTGGACATACTCAAAACCTGACCAAACACAATCCTGAGCAACCTGCTCTAGGTGACTCTGCTTGAGTAGAGGGGTTGGACTAGGTGATCTCAAGAGGTCCCTTCCAAACTAAATGATTCTGGAAAAATTCATTAAACACTACCAAAAACATACTTAGGAAAGAAAAACAAACAAGCAAAAAAACCCTAAACCAAAGCTGTAGATTATAACTCTGTCTCATCACTAAACAGAGTAGAAAGAAACAGCACCCAGAAAACACTGTTTGCATCAAAACTAAAGCTGTTTGTACTTGCCCTATAGGATTGCAAATTTTAATCAACCTGTTCTCTACCTCAGTGCGGAATGCTCAAACGCTTGACATCCAGTCTCAGTAAGCAAGGTGCCACACAAAGCAGGCAATTTAACATGACAGGTTGATGTCACTGTACTGTACCAGAAGGAGCTTGAAATCACTGCCTTTTCTGGATAAATTAGTTCTGAATTTATCTTCACTTTTTCCTTGATTCCAGGTGCCTTCTCAGATTACATGGTCAAGAGTTATTGAGTGCTTTTCCTCCAATCTACACATTATAAGTAGTATTAAGGAAAATCCATAACAGGCTCAATCCTTTTATGGGATATTGGACTCAGACTATTCTCATTTGAGATAAAACAGTGTCACTGAGTAAGCAATTTTTTTCTTGCCAGGAGAGGATTTAGGAGGAACTGTACACCAAGGAACCCTGCATTCTCAAGAGGCCTCTCCTATTCTGATGCTGACTAATCAGTCCTGTATTTCATGAAAGTCTCACTAGTAATGATTTCCAAAAGATGCAGCTATCTCAGAAGAGTTAGTAACGCAGGTCTTTGTCCCACAAAATGTTGATAGTTATTGGAGTTTTATCTTTTAATTTTGAAATGTGTTTTATCATCTTCATTCTTGAAATTCATCACGTATCTTTTCACACTAATACATGAGACCTGAAAGTAAGAACTATTTGCTGACAGGCCAAGTCAAATCTAAGGCATTCTTGGGTAAGATTCAGCTTCTATTCTATTTGCAGATTCTTATATTTGGATTCCCATACAGAAAAACTTAACATGTCCAAGTGCTTCAATCTTTTTATAGAAAATAACTAGCTGGGTAGGGTTCATGTATGCCACATACAACATTTTTATTTCAGTGTATACCAGGGGTCCTCAAACTTTTTAAACAGGCGGCTAGCGCACGGATGAAGTGGCAGGCAGTCATCTGCGGCTGCTTGGTTTCCCCCCCCATCCCCTGGCAGGGGGGGGGGTGGGGGGTTCTGTAAATACCGGGGGCCAGATTGAGGACCCTGGGGGGCCGTATCTGGCCCGCGGACCGTAGTTTGAGGACCCCTGGTGTATGGCAATGGGATTTCTAACAAGGTTCATATATTTTAACTGAGATCTTACAATGTTCTTAGTAACGATGTTAATTTTTTCCTCTTCCTTGCCGATACGAAAACTGCTTAGTGAAAAGCAAGCAGGTATATATCCACATAGACTTACAAAATACATCTTAAGACAATCTACATCCAAGGAACTTAGTTTAATTTGTGTTAATATGCCTCCAAACAAGCTCCAAATTAGTAAAAATTCAATGTCTACACTAAAATTCAACACTAAAATACCTCAGTGCATAGTTTTATCTATATTAACAGCAAAACATTTATTCTAGTCAATTCAGAAAAAAATACAGACTATCACCAACCATGTTTCATACTTACAATGGGGAACTACCTTCTGAAGTATGACTGGCAAGCTAGTAATATCACCTTCATGTACTAATGAGATCAGTATACTTGCAATACCCTCTTCAACACTGCCTCCAAGATCACACAGCAAATTCACCAGCTTTTACTTTCTTTTAATAACAGGTTTTCTTTCCTTTAGCTTCCTATTCAACCATCCATACTTTGCGCTTAAGACACTGATAATGATGGCTGTGATACACTGCGCGTTACTCTAACACAACATCCTGACTAATAAAGGTTCGTAATTTACCCATCCCCTTTTTTAGCTGAGCAGAATTGGAAAACTCACTGCTTTTTTATCTGTATGACAAACTAGCATACGCAGGTGGGGGCTTACACACATAGACTTAACACAAAGCAGAGAAAAGACTTTAAAAGCAGGGCTCACAAACAGTGATATACTCCTATTTCTAAAGACTAATAGATTGGATACAGTTACAACATCATCCTACAGACACAGAACCCCTAGCCCCCAAACAATTTCTTCAAATACATGCAATAGCATTTTTACTGTGTTTCTTTCCCTCTACCCAAACTGTTTGCAATTTAGCTACCATGAGCAATTTTGGAGTTCAATTGTCCACTGATTCAATTTCTGCAGGAATATAACAATGTTAAAGTGTATATATTATCAAAATTTGCCCCCTTTAGAAACTAAGGGGGGAAAATGCAAGAGATCTGACAAAAGTGACAAGAAGAGTGGGGAAAAAAGGAAATTCAAGAGCTCAAACTTTCCCATCTGTAGGCAGGTTTTCCAGCAAGTAAAGCTTTCAACTTTGGGAAAAATATAAGAGATGTAAAAAGATAGATCACAGAAGGCTGATTACTGTAATGTATTAGTTTAACCTAATTTTTCCAAAGAATAGAAATCTTAGAAGTCTAAAACTGTCTAAAATTGTGGCCAACACAGTAGTCACCTGGACACACTTCTTCAGGACAGGAATCCTATTTCTAGAAGAACTACACCCCAACGGCCTCAAAAGCAGCGTAGTACATAGCTTAATTTGATACTATAATGTTTATACCCAAGAACATTTTCCCACAATTGCTGTATGGAATGCAAACCATGAGATTTTTTTCTCTTAGCATACAAAGTGAGGATTATTTCATCTCAAAGGTTAAGGTTGCACTTAGATATCCTTCACATTCATCATTTATTTCTATTCATTTCTCTCCAACAACACAGACCACAGACAATGACAACACAAACTGCATTAAGCTCATTAATAGTTTTGTAGTGGCCACTGGTGTATGGACAACTTGAACACTGGAATCAGATTTTCAGCAAGCTGGAATCTACCATGATTGTTTTCTCATTTTGAAAAGAAAAAGATGGAATTCACATATAATACCAAAGCTATGTACTGTAATTTCACAGTAGGAAGCTTTAATATGATTTCATATTGACTTCAGATTTGGAAACATATGCGATCTTGTTCCTGAAAACAAACAAAAACCCAACAAAACCTCTTCCTTTGTATGGTACTTGCCATGGTGAGATGCCAAATACCAAAACTGGGGAAGTTATGTACAAAAGTAGCAGAGCTGAACTGTCTTCTGAAGGTTTTGTCAATTTGGCAGGCTAGTCTGAAGAAAAATGTTTCCATCAAGTGGGTAGTCAAAACCTCCACAACTGTTTTTATAACTTCACTTAATACAAAAAAATGCACTTACTGGCTTTTCAAGTACAATTGGATGATCAGGAAGAAACTTTGGCTTCTTCAGTGAGAGAGAAACACTTGAAAGTTTCAGAAGGAAATCTCTGCTGTATTTGATCCTTTCTGTAAATACACAAAATTACTAAATTCAACATTGCCTTTTAAGGCATTAAGGTGGGAAACACAGAGTAGTGGTTTATCTTATAAAAGGGTGGAAATGCTGCATGTAGAATATAAAAATCTGTATTAAAACCAGCAGCAATTCAAGTCTGACCTTGCATCAGGACAATATGTAGTAAATTACAGAGCATCACACTTTAACTCTATCAAATTGACTTAGTAAATATGGAGGACTATTCCAAGCTATTAATTGTTTTTATTCCAAGTTGTTTTAATGCAAAAGAACAGAAAAGGGTAAATCCAACCTTACAATACAGACAGACTCCCTAACAGAAACACCAAAACCTGGTCTTGAAACCCTATAGAAAATCTGTTTATAACTCACACCCAAAGTGGCACATGTTTCCATGGGACAAGAGAACAAATCCTGAGTGTCTATTTTCGTGGTGCTATTAGGTTGATGACTTTCAACAGCTAAAAGTAATTATGAGATCTGCTGCATACAAATGGATTAATACAAATGAAATAATTTTGGGTGTTTTACACTGAATCAACAACAGTGAGGGGCTTTGCTTAGAACACACATGTTGAAGTTTTAACACCATCTCTCCTCTAGCATAGCCTCAGATGTAATTCTACCCATATAAGTACCCATACCCAAATAAAGTCTGTATTTTAAACTGATATTCTTAAACAAGAGCTGAAATAAGAGGAAAGAAATTCGGCAAAGAAGGAACAAAATTTATCTCTGGTTCTTAGTGACAAAGTTTATTCCTTTAATATCGTTACACAGACACTGACTACCGTTTTTGCTTCTCAGGCTGTAGGCCGCTGCAGAGAGATGCCACAAAGTCAACTATGATTGGATTTTTTCCTGCCTTCAACTACAAATGATTGTAAAAAATGCTGAATCTATGTGAGGGCACAAGGATAATTATAAAAATAATAAAATAAACACAAGCAAACCTGAAAACTTAGGGCTTGCTATTTTGACCCTTGTTTAAAAATGTATCAAGATGATGATTTCTGTAAGGCCTTTGACACAGTCCCTCACAACATCCTCCTCTCTAAATTGGAGAGATATGGATTTGATGGATAGACTGTTCAGCAGATGAGGAATTGGTTGGATGGCTACACCCAGAGAGTAGTGGTCAACAACTCAACATTCAGATGGAGATCAGTGACAAGTGGTGTCCCTCAGGGGTCTGTACTGGGACAAGTACTGTTCAACATCTTCATCAACGACAGACAGTGGGATCAAGTGCACCCTCAGCAACTCCGCAGATGACACCAGGCTCAGTGGTGCAGCTGACACACCTGAGGGATGGGATACCATCCAGAGGGACCTGAAAAAGCTTAAGAAGTGGGCCCATGTGAACCTCATGAGGTTCAACAGTGCCAAGTGCAAGGTCCTTCACCTGCGTCAGGGCAACCCCCAGTATCAATATAGGCTGGGAGACAAAAGGAAGGACTTTTGGGGACTAATGGATGAAAAACTTGACATGAGCCGCAATGTGCACTCACAGCCCAGAAAGTCAACCACATCCTGGGCTGCATCAGAAGAAGCACGACCAGCAGCTTGAGGGACGTGATTCTGCCCCTCTACTCCACCCTGGTGAGACCCCACCTGGAGTCCTGCATTCAGTTCTATAGTCCTCAGCACAAGAAAGACATGGACCTGTTGAAGCAAAGATGATGGAGGGATGGAGCACCTCTCCTTTGAGGAAAGACAAGAGAGCTGGAGTTGTTTGCTCAGCACGGAAAGGTCAAGCCTCCAGGGAGACCTTATTGTGGCCTTTCAGTACTTAAAGGGGTCTATAAGAAAAATTGGGATGGACTTTTCAGTGAAGCCTGTAGTGATGGGACAAGGGGTAATGGTTTTAAACCAAAAACGAGTAGTTTCACACTAGATACATGGAAGAATTTTTTTTTATGGTGAGGGTGGTAGAACACTGGAACAGGTTGCCTAGAGAGATGGTTGATGTCCAATCCCTGGAAACATTCAAGGTCAGGTTGGATGGGGCTCTGAGCAACCTGATCGAGTTGATCACTGAAGGGGGCTTGGACTAGATGACTTTTAAAGGTCCCCTCCAACCAATGCCATTCTATGATTCTAAAGGAAAGCAGCATAGTGATTGAGAGAGCAGTAAAAAGCTTTTAAGAACTGCAGAGGCAGTGTCCTGGTTTCAGCTGGCATAAGAGTTGATTTTCTTCTTAGTAGCTGGTACAGTGCTTTACTGTATTTGGATTTACTATGACAATAATGTTGATAACACACTGATGTTTCAGTTGTTACTAAGTAGTGCTTACTCTAGGCCAAGGGACTTTCTCATGCTCTGCTAGTGAACAAGTGCACAAGAAGCTGGGAGGAAGCATAGCCAGGACAGCTGACCGGAACTAGCCAAAAGGGATATTCCATACCATACAATGTCAAGAACAGTATATAAACTAGGGGCGAGTTTGCTCTGGGACTGGCTGGGCATCAGTCAGAGAATGGTGAAGAACTGTCGTGTGCATCACTTGGGTTTTTTTTTTCCCCTTGGTTTTTATTCTTCCCTCTCCCTCTCCTCATAATTACAATTATTACTGGGGGGGGGTGAGGGGGTTGTGGTGTTTGTTTGAGGTTTTGGTTTTGGTTGTTGTTGTTTGGGTTTTTTTTTTTTACTTGATTTCAAGTATTAAACTGTTCTTATCTCAACCCCTTTTCCCAATTCTCCTCCCCATCCCACCAGTGGGGGCTGGGGCAGCTGCAGAAGTGACCAAGCAGCTGTGTGGTACTTAGTTGCTGGCTGGGGTTAAACCACAACAGATAACTGAAGGCATACTACCACTGAACAGGTATCAAATGGAAATTATTATATAGAACTTAAGGTACAGCTGGAGATAAAAACGGAGTTCCAGTGGAAATTTCACAGTGTGATGGAAGAAAGGAGGGAAGAGAAAAAAAGAAAGAAAAGGTGGGTGTGTGGCGGGGCTGGGGCAGGGAGACTTCTTTGTAGGCATTAGCTGAACAACAGGACCTTTAAAATTGTGTTAATCTGAAGGAAAGTGTTACAACAACCATCAAAAAAATAAAAGCCCTTTGAAAAATGCTGGGAAGTTTGACATTATGGACAAATGTGCAACAGACTTAGGAAGGCATCAGAGAGCAATTAACCACTAAAAAAAGTTCCAAAGTGATGGCTTATAAAAGAGACCAGGATCTGATGAGAAGCCATTTAAGATCTTGTAGAACACAATCTCTACATACCACAAGTACAACAAATGAGAAAGGATCAGAAAGTGACAACCAAACAGACAGAACTTTACAAGCCTGACACCAAACTAGATCCAAAGAACAGAACATTATTCTGTTTACCAAGATCAAGAATAAACAAACTCAAGCTTGAAAGGGGATACATGTTAGACTCACTTTCAAGTCTGTAACACACTACAGTATAGAATTACTGCTCAAGAACCTTGGTCTTGGTAACCTCAGATTGAGGAAAACCAGGAAAGGCTCGATAAAATTTAACAGAATTCATTAATTTCTTGATTACTAAGACCAACAGAACAAATGAAGTCTCCAGAGATTACTTAGAGACTGGAGATTACAGATGGATATTTGAGATGCCTGATTACAGGAAGACATGAACAGAAAAAATTGCCTCAATGAACTGATGAGCTACCCTGGATCACTGTCACAGTTCCACTGACATCTTTAAGAATGAAGAATTAGACAGGAAGCAGTGCACAGGAAGACTGTGCGAATATATTTGGAATCTGAGATTATCTATTAATTTAAAAAACAAAAAAACCAAAAAACCATAAAAGTTTGGCTTGTTTAAACTTACCAAACCAAGACAAGAAGAGTTATGCTTAATGAGTACTGAATGACAGGCAGTACAGAAAGAAAAGCATAAAGAACAAATCTTAAGGACAGCCAGCGTTGACACACAAAATTGTCCAGGACTAAACATTAAAGAAATTAAGTGATTTCTAACCATCAGAAAATAAGTATTGCAGAAGCATTGTAGTAAGAGTAGGAAAAAGACGCCAAACTACTAAATTCTTAAACTGGTTGCACACACTAGTCTGTATGCCACAACATATCCCTGCAACAGGCTAAACGATGCAACTCAAACATGTACTTCTACACACAGAAGTAATTTACACAAAACCCAGGATTTTGTGTGAAAAGAAGTTTTATGCTCAGGTTTTTGGTTTGTTGGTTTTTTGGTGTGTTTTTTTTTTAAATCAACCAAACAAAACCAAAGAAAAAACCAAAAGACACAGGTACACCCTTTTATGTAAGCAAGTCCACCAGTGGAGGTTTCCCACCTCAGTTATGGCCAAGTTTTACATTTTCACTACAGTGTTATGTGAAAAACAGAAAGGTTTCATACTGCTCTCAAATTGTGGTACAGAAGGAAGCCAAACTCTCAAAGCAATGGCTAATTGGAAAAGTAATATGCACCCCACATCACTTCAAAGTTCAACTGTCTCCCATCCAGAAAATACAATTCTGAGACAGATCTCCATCCAATGTTTTACCTTTCTTTGCTTCTGATTCATGCTGGTTTGGTTGATGGGGCATCACAGTTTGAGTTAAGATCTTCACTTCAGTCATTTCCGATAACTAAAATAGGGAGGAAAGAATTAAACATTTTGTGATATATTTCACAAAATCAAGTCATGAAGTCCATTTTCTTTAAGCATCCTTCAAAACAAGGATGCATGTTTCTGGGTTTCTTAGTTAAAAATAACAGCTGTAGCACAGTTTCAGTAATCAATTTAGATTTTGGACAAATAATACTTTCTGTGCATGAAGAAAACTGGATTCCGTTCATTTTTTCTACTCCTTGAAACTGAATCACTGTTGTCTTTATAGTGTAAGAGCAGTCTGAAAAGAAACAGTCTTGCACAAACCAAACTGTAGTCAGAACTCTAGCTATTTATAACAGCTGATGCACCTCCAATATGAAAGATTAAGGTCCTCCAAAAGAATTGCAAAACCACCTACAAATAGGAATATTGATAATGTTAAATGCTCGAGAAGCTTAATTTGAACGTGTAGAATGTTTGTTACTCTTGATTGCCTACAATAAGGAATAGTTCAATGACCTACAAAGCAGTATAGGTAAGCACAACTGAGACAGCAACCAGTGCTTTTGCTAGTTTTTAAAAAGAGCACAATTACCTCCTCCTTTTATCTCACCCAGAACACAGCCAAAAGCTGCTACACTGGCGAGTAATGAAAGCTGGAAAGACGTTCCTTAAGACAAAAGAGACTTGGATTCTCTAACTTAGCAAAATGTTTCGTAAGGATCAAGACCCAACACCCGCAATATACCACCAAGTTCCTTTCGGTTGCTAAAACCTTGAAGTTAGCATTTTGGAAAGCAGGAAATAAGTTTACCCTCAGCATTTTGTCTTGGCTCCCAAAAGGCTCCACAGGTTTGACTGAGGAATTTTAATCTCATTTTCTGTACCTCAAATAGATCTGAGGTAGTAGACTCAACACTTTGCAGATCTTCTGAAAAGTCTTTGCATACCATGAAGGAATAAAAATTATTCTTTGCTTTAAATTAGCCAGTTTAGGGCACAGTGAGTATTCAGGCATTTTTACTCTAAACACCAGTTTGGTGGAAATTCCCTAGAGTCAAGGCTGACACCTTAAATACAATCACTATACTCATTATTATTGTAGCTCTTCTCCACCTCCCCTAAGGCTTAAGACTACAAGCTTCAGACTACAAGTTCATCAGACAGTAGTTTTAATTCTGTAATTCACTGTTCTTTACACTCACAGTTGAATCTAACACTGACCAGCACTCCTGATGTGCCATAATGATGATTCTTTTTTCCTGGCAGAAGTCTAACCAGCTTTAAGCCTGCATACTAAATATAACAGAGTAAAGCAGTTTGGAGAATTAGGTTGCCAGATTCTTCTTCAGTTCTTTTACTGCTTTAAGAACCTAGTTTGCCAGTTGGCTTTTTTTTTTCTTTTGTTTCTAAAACCTCCTTTATTTTTTAAAATCTATTTATAAATTAGTGGCAAAACCAATCTGTTTTACTTTTTAAAATCTTCACCATTCACCATACTTTCCAAAAAGTAACCTGCATCCTAACTTGTATATAACCTGAATGTTTATTCTGTCTTTAATAGACACCTGGTATGTAAGACTATGACTGGTATAAAAAGTTGTAACAAGCTGGTTTTCCTTTAGCAGTATTAACTGTATGCCAACAGTTGTTCTTGTTTTTCACCTTAAAGCGTGTTTAGCGTTATGCTCATTTATCTTCTGTAAAAGGAAATATACTGGAGGAGGAAGGAAAGGGAATGAAGATAAGTTTTGTGTCTGTAGATACAAAGCACTATTACTGTCTTGATGAAGAAGCAGAAAGATTTAAAGTACCTGAAATACAATTAAAATTTTGAAAAACAAATCCTTGAAGTGGAAAAAAAACCCCATTACTCTAGGAATAGGGTCATTAATTCACCCTATCAGGAGCCAAAGAGCAAATGGATAACAACATACAAGTTTCTCAGATAATCCTGATGCCTTCTGAAACTTAGAGAATGTTCAGCAACATTAATTAAAGGGTGATAATACATCACTATATTATCAAATTCAGGTCCCAGTATCTTCAGAACTAGATACTGAATGTTCCTGCTTGGAACAATATTCTGTGAAGCTACTATGCCAGCCTCCAGGCCAATGCTGCCCACCAAGTAGGGGTTCATAGGGTACTAATCAGCTGGTATTTGGAGGTACTCATGAAATAGCCAACAGCCAAAAGTATTAAAAAAGCTTTTCAATATCCTCGGCCAAAGTTTTTAAAAATAATAATAATACGGACACATTAACTTCAAAGAAATGCAGTATTTAGCTATATGTAGCCACATATTGATGACACAAGAGTACTACAAAGACCACAGGCCTATTCAAAAAGGGAATAGTTTACTCTCCTAAATACGTATCACTCAAGAGACAAGTGTAACTGATAATTTCCCTGTGTGTGATCAAGGATAAGCTACCAACCCTTTGACATTTATATTTTTTTTTAAATTCAAAGGCTGCTCCCACACAGTTCATACAATAAAGGAAAGACTACAGGATTAGTAGACGTCTACTGAAATAAAAAAATGAAGAAACAGACACTTGGTCTAACAAAAAAAACCCAACAACAAACCCCAAACAAAAATTGTCAATATGCGCTGAAGAATATTCAAATCAGTATCAACAGAAAATCAAATTCAGACTATGAAACATTAAGCATTCCAGTTGGAACACTACAAACTTCATTTTGCATCAAATAGCTACAACCAATTTCAGGTTTGAAGAACACATTGTACCATGTCTAAACCCAAGTATTTCTGGCAATAAAGCACTAGTGCTTCTGGTTTTCTGAATGTTAACATCTGTTTATTGCCTGGTCCAGCATAGCCAATGAAACAGAACTACAGGATGCACTGGAACTGTTTAATTGTCTAGTTTTGTGACGTTTGCTGCCTAAAATGAATTTGGACATTTGCTAGCAGAACTAAAAAAATAGTTATTTATAATGTTACTCTTTACACATAATCAGCAAAGACTGAATATGTGTATTTTAAGTTTAAAATAGCTGTTTTAAATTCAGTGAAGGCTAAAGAGACACCACACAGATTTTCATAAGACTCTTAAGTAACTCACAAGATAAAACTTTTCAGCTAGTAATATCATGGAAGGGCATTCCCAAAAGTCTTACTTAACACTTCTGGTTTATAACATGTGGATTCAAGGACACTCCTAGCTGGAAATACAGTTTACTTTTCATTTGGTAACAGAAGGGATCAGCTGACCTCCAATTTATAGCACTCTAGAACACACTCCATCAACTTTGCCATCTACTATGTACTCAACACTCACCCTGTCAACCTTACTCTGCAAACATGCTTCAGTGTTGCTAGGTAGTTCAGTCTGAATGTTAAAAGCAATGGCTGATGCTGGTGAAGATAAGAAAAAGCATTAAGAAAAAATACTGTAAAGACTCCATGTTTTTATTTTGTGACACTGTAAGAACACCGAAATCCAACTGCAACGAGATTATACAGGTATTTACTCACAACTTAAAAGCTCTAGATCACTATAGGACCACTTTTCCATTTCTTCCATGAATTTAAAAAAAAAAAAAACCATAAAAATTTATCATCTCACCTTCTGTCATCTAGGTGACATCAGCACAGTTGCTACTGTTTCTCTGGCCACCAAAAATTTCTAACTTAATGGTCATAATAGCTGTAGTATTGCAATATTGAGAAGGTATACAGAGATTTAAAAACAAAACCAAAATATACATACCTGACATAAACAATGCATGATTTTTTTCCTTAGGCATTTTTTTGTTTGTTTCAAACTTGTCTGAACACTAAACAGGAACTGTATGGTGCCGTATATTGTACTTGCAATAAAACCTAAACAATAATCTATTTGTTTAATGATGTGTATTTTGTTTTCAATAGCAAGAGTCAACCAACCCAAGAAATCCAAATTTATTATATAGAGAAGCCTGATCCAGCTTTCTGAAGCCAGAATTTCACATGCCAAGCTAGAACACCTCAAACAGTTCTGCATAAACTTAATGTAGTTTAAATTCAGATTTCATCACAAGAGATGACCTAGCAAGATCAACACACAGCAAGATATACACCACTGTAGCTTGAACAATCATTGCCAAAAAAAAAAAACCCAAGTCACCTTACACGTCCTTGCTATCTTCTTAAAAGCAACTGAAACTTTGCAAAGTGAACTGTATCTTAGCCATGCTACTCACCTTGTTTAGAAGGCAGATGACGCACAGGTCGTGCTGGCTGAAGGGATTTACCAATAAACGTTTTAGTTTCTGCTAACATTTTGAAGCATCGCACTTTAAAAAAAGCAGCAGAAATCAATACAGAGCATTCAGTTTCACATACAGATGTTAAGTGAGGAGAGCAGTCTATCTATCGCTCGTTAGCTGCATTTAACAAGAGGATATACTGTATTTTAGTATCTGGGCATGAAAAAGAAGAAAGGCCTAACACAGAAATTTTCTTAGATGATAGAATATGCTGGACAAAATCTGCATAAAGACAGAATCAGACATCTCATTTTTCCTTCCAATTTAGCTACTCTAGCTTCTTCTCAAAAAGTTGTTTTTGTCCTGTATGTATGTCTGTATGCTTGGAGAAAGGAGATGGGGACACATAATGGAATATTTTCTAACAATTTAATTCCATGGGGTAGTTAACATCAGTGTACCCTTAACAGTCTGCTTGCTGCACAGGGGTTCCTTTTATATATATCCACGTAAACTTGCATAATTTTTTTTAATATCTGATTAAATTTATATTGTTTTGCATCTTCCCACTCAATTTAGCTGCTATAGAAGCACCAAAAACTGCTAAAGTGGTGCTGGGCTAACAAGTCTCCTCCTATAAATAAACCATCATTTGTAAAACCTAAATTTGTAGTATCCATTTCTTAATTATTCTCCTTCCCAGCCCTATCTCCTTTGCCAATTGGGAGATTTCATTATTTCAAGGAACTTCAGCTTCTTTTAGAGAAAAAGAATAGCAAAACCCACAATCCACACAGTAATAATGGTACTGAAATTCTGTTTTTCTAAGACACTTTACAGGACAAGGGAATAATTGTTACATCAAAAAAGATTCCAAGGAAACTATCATGACTTCTAGAGATGAAACTATAGAGATTATTATCTGATCTCATTATGGAACAGGAAAAGAGAGGTTGAGCTATTTAAAATATGATCCAGTATCACTCCCCACTTTAACTGGTCTTTGCGTTATAGCAAACAAAAAAAAAATCATCTGACCATTTACTATGTTATAATCTTTTGAACTTGAACACTGAACTTTTAATATACTGAAGTAGAATTTTCCAACATAGCCAGTTTGGACCCATTCAGGCAGGTCTAGAAACCAACTATTAAATTGTTACAGTCTGAATTAGAACACTTGAGATAAAGGGAGAATAAATTTCTGTTTTGATTCCCTAGTTTTCCTACCTTCTCATCTTAAAAAAGAATGACTTGAAAGCTGTAGCCAAAAACAACTGTGAAAAGTCCTGTAGCTGAATGCATTGAGACTACCGACATGCAAAATATACTTAATTTTATCCAGATTAGGAATGCTTCTTTAAACCATATTTATACTAGATACTAGATTTCTGCATAAAGCGATGCAGTAACTTTTGCATCAGAAGGTTAAAAAAAGTGTTTTCCTCCATATCCTGATTGCAAATGACATGCACACTTTTTAAAACCAGGAAAAAGTGTTTTAAGCAGCTGGCTATTTTCTAGAACGTAGCACACCTGTATTTCTTTAAGGTATTCTCCTGCTAATGAAAACAAAATGACCTGTGGTGACAGCAAAACAACATATTTTTTCCCTTCTGCTGCCCCCTGAATTTCCATTAGGAGGATGCCTAAGCAACCACTTACTCCCAAAGCAAACAAAACAGAAGAGTATGAGAGAGAGGGGGAGTCTGAGCAGGGGTGAAATCTAGTACAGCGCTGTAACAGCTCTATTTCCTCTTTTAAGCAGAAGAGCCTAGAAAAGGCCTCAAGTTATCTAGCACAACCTTCTAAATTAAGTGTTCTATCTGACTAGAATCAAGAAAAGCGGATAATGGTTAAACAGCTGAGAAATACACTGCTTCCATGAGAGATTACAGCGGCAGGGGCACCTCCTGCTCCCCAAGACATCCCCCTACAAAGGCCATATTGCTTCTCAGGAGTTACCCCAGCTGGTGACCTGCCCACCAGAAAGGCGCCTTCCACAGTAGCTCACAGGCCTAGCAGGATTTCTCTATGACTTTTTGGGGTTTTTCTGGCATCTTAACAAACTGGACATTTGCAGCAGCTTATGAGGGCCCATCTGAAACGTTCTTTGGAAGATTTTTTCCCCCCGAGAACGTAACACAAATTTTGTGAAAGATCTCCCCATGAGCAACCCGAAACTGACCACCTCCCCTTACCCAAGGAGGCACAGCACTCGGAGCTCCGAGCGCACACCTCAACCCACAAGGAAACACACCGGCTCGCCCCAGCCTGACAGAAGCCGCCCCCTCCCCGCGCGGGGCAGGACCTGGCAGCACCCCCCCCCCGCCGGCCACCTCACCGCCGGCAGCCCTCCCGCCCCGCTGCGGGCCGTGGGACGCCAAGGGCTGCCCCGGCCCACCTCTGACCGCCTCCCCGGGCAGCCTTCCCCAGCCGCGGGCAGCGCCTCCGCCGCGGGACCCCCGCCGGGCAGGGGGGCGCCGCTCTCCCTCAGCGGCGGGCGGGACCGGCCTTGGCGCGGCTCCAGCCGCAGCCGCGTGCGGGGCGGGGGCGGGCGCTCGGGCCGGCTAACGGTCGCGCCGCTGAGGGGGTGGCGGTCGCAGCCGAATGGCGGTCGGTAGCGTCCCGTAGCGGGGCCGTCGTGACTTCTTGCCACTCTCCGTTGTGGTTTGGGGTCGTGGTGCCGGCCCGCCCAGGCGGAGGAGAGGCAAGCTGAGGTGCTGCTGCCACCTCCCTCTTGTGCCACGGCTGAGACTGGAAATAAAGGTGGTGGCACTTGCGGGCCCACACAGCGTAGTCATGTTTCACCAGGGCCTTAACGTGGAAAACAGAACAAAATAAGTGACTTTGGAACACAAGTGTGAGGCCTCCCTCCGCAACTAAGCTCATCCACAACAAAAAGGAAAATCCCCAGGCCTGGGGGAGCCCTTAGGTGTGATTTGAGAATCTGCAAATGGCCCTTGCCAACCTGCCCAGTTGCACCAACTGGTGACACGGGTATGAGGGACCAGAGAATGGCCCCTGGTTTTTCATTTCTGTAAGTAAGGGCATTCTGCATGTTTTGGAAATGATTATTTTTTTCTTAGAACATGCAATCAACATGGAATCAACAGTATCAATTGTTCAAAAACATCAACAATAACAATGGAAACACCCTGCGAACTCCCAAAGGGCCAGACTGATATTCGTGATGTTAATTTGTTAGGTTCCAGATAGTCTCCTTTATTACTTAAGTATTCATGAAAAGTGCTTAACTTCTTTGTAAAATGTTTTGGTTTTGGTTTAATATTTCATAGCATCTACTACCTGACTGCAGAGGTTCAACATAAGTAGGTAACGTCAACTATGTGACTTCATTATATAAATAGCAAGTAAAATAATAGGTATTTAATTATTAATATCCAATGTTAAAATTTACAATCCTGGTTTGTTACATAATAAAAACTTATTTTGTTCCACCAAGCATTTTGGTTCTTCTTTGCTGTGGACTCTTGAATTTATTTTTCTTAAGTTAGGTACACAGGGTTGAATACTGTCCCTGAAAGCGTGGTTATTGCTGATGTCACGCTTCTATAGCCTTTTCTCATAACACATCATCTTCCAGTTAGTTTCCTGAGCTGTTTGTGCATGGTGCATCATCACATTGTTTTTGCAGACATTGATGCAATACGACTGCCTGCTTGCTAACCCACTTGCTGCTGTTCAAAGTCTGGTTTGAAGTAATTTTTCCCAAGTGAATTAGTTTATACTCAGACGTAACATGTTTCTTCTGACCCATTGTCTGTTCTTACAAGATCATCATGTAAAAGTTACTCCACTACTCATGTCAACCATTTTCCTTAGCAAAATCAGAACTAATTATCAACTATTAATATGTAAGTGCACATCAACATTAAATGGCTGCTGCTACTCCAGAACCATTACTGACAGGAAAGTCAATGGGGCAACTGAGATAAAGGTACGTTTTTTACCTGGGCTGTTGTGGTTTTTGCAAGAAGTGTGTCGGGTGCTACAAACCAGATTTGCACAAGATCAACACAATCCTTTTTGTGTTTGGCATACCTAAACGGCATCAAATACAGTGATGTAGAATTACATATCCTTCATATTTTTGCAGATTTAAATATGCTAAGGATGAATTAGTAAAAAACGTCACTTGTGTATTTCATAGAAGCTGTAGACTGGGCTGCTGCTTTTAATATATAAGGGAAGGAGAAGGAGCAGGAGCAGAAATTAGGTAAGAGGAAAGAAAGGGAGTGTGCCAGATATTTTGAAAGCTTGTTGCTCCTGGGCCTGCTGGGAAAATGGGAATATTAGGGCTGGTAATGGCTGTTTTCTGAGGCACTGACGATCCCAGCAGGAATAGTTATCACCTCACACACTGCCACCCATGAATTGGCAATACTAGCAGTAGCACAGAAGCCAGCTTTCCAGCAGCCTGGCATAGGTGGAGGGAGCACTGGACCGCAGCCATTTCACAGATCCCAGCAACCTGCCATCCTGAGCAACTTTCTCTGTGCCTAGAGAGAATCCTGCTTCTGACTGTAGCAAACAAAAACATAAGCTAACGTTATTTCCACTTTATCAATTGTCTGCCGGTTTGCCTGATGCTGGTGATTACCCTACTGGAAATTCATGATGATAATCTAGTGTTCTCTCAAATACCTGATATATACAATAATTAATTTAAAGAGCCAATGACAGGCCTAGCCAAGAAAGATTTATTATATAGAGCAAAATATAGCTATTAAAGGTTTTATTGCTGTGTGAACAAAATGCATATATGTAGTGAAAACCCACCCCAAAACCAACTGGCTTTTGCTGCTTCTGCTCCTAAAGGCTGTAGATTGCAGAAAGCCATAGAGTCACACTTACTCCCTTTACTAGATATGGTTTGGGAAAGTGTAAAGCATGTATGAAAGACAATATCAATACAGCACGTGTGAAAATGAGCAGTTGCACATCTAAATGAGCATGTAATTGTAATTGCACATGAATAGTTTTGTAAGGGATGGCACTTAATAGCAAAGTAATGGCTTTGTGCTGAAATGAAAGGACCCTTGGGTCAGCCTGGGGGCATACTTGTAGCTACAAGTTTGAAAAGCTGTTTTTAGTGTAATTTGTTACTCAGTTGTGCAGCCAAATGTAATCAGCCTATTTGCATATTGTGATTTATTTAGCAGTACTTTTGGGGGGAGACTTTTTTTTCTAAAGCTACTTTCAAAGTAATCACAAAGCTAAAAAAGAATTATTTCCAATGTTACATGCTTTATTACTCAGTCAACAGAACAAACACTGAGAGACAAGAGTGACATGTAAATGCGTATGTGTGCACACAGTGTATTTTAGTCATATGCTTGTGAAGCACCTACTTCAGCTAAACTAGTGACTTGTTCTGTAGCAGCTGCAGAGGGAAAGAGTGTAAAAGCTTTTTCACCCCCTGCATGTTCCTGAACTATTTACTATATTGATGCTATTTTTTCAATTGATTTGATAATTCAGAGTTTTAGTAATATTAATCTTGTTTGTTTTGACTAGAAAAACAGTTGAGTTAGAAGTGGGAAGTATTGCTCTATTTAGTGCTTACCATGTGTAACTAAAAAGAGGTTTGAATGTTTGTGATCAGCTTATACTACTATGTACATTAATATATGCAAAAAGATTTTATTTACCTAAAAAACTTCTTTCACTTCTGTCAACTGTCATGCTTCTCCTGGATTAGGATTTTGTATTTTTCCTTATAATTAATTTCCTGGGATCATTAATTACAACAGATTCTCAACATTTTTCTACAAAACTTCTGATTTCTGTGAATGGGGAGAATGATCTTGACAACATGGATCAAAGGCACCACACAAAGACCAAAAACTCCCTAAATGGCAAATCAAACAAATTTTATAAATATAGTTATTCAAGAGAAGAAAACTCTTATGTGTTCAGATGTGTGTATATACATATAAGGGTAAGAATGACCTAAGTGAAAGTTAAGCCTTTGTAAATTAATCCATGGGCATGTACCCTGAGAAATCAGATTTGCTTTGTCCCCTTGAAATATATTATTGTAAAATTACTAAATGCAAATTACCAAATATTGGAATGGAATAATTCTGACCTCTTTTCGCTTTTTCTAGATGTGAGGTATGGCTGATCTATAAGGAATCAGAATAAAGTTTCTTATTACCATTTATATTTTAATTTACTTAAAAGAGTAAGAGATTAATGCTTCTATGGCTTTTAAGTAACTATCTGTCTTAGTTCACTGTTCTTCTAGGTGGTAGTGTATATCTAATAGGTTTTAAAAAAGAACTATCAAGAGAGCAGTTAGTATAACTTTAGCACATACTAATCTTTCTGCATGATGTAGTGCATCGTCTCCGTTTGTGTCCTGTGTACATGTGTATCAGGATTTTAACAACTCTGTCCAACAAATCTGCTTTCCAGCCCTTTCTGTCTTTGCACCTGTATGTATACTGCAGGACAGATAAATGCTTCATGTAGTATCCGGCAGATGTTAAACTTGTGGAGAAGGACAGGGAGAACTGCTGTCACTTCTTTGTGGTTCACACTCCCCGTTCCCTCTGGAAGCAGGACAAGGAAGAGACAGGGGACGAGCCGGTCTTGCCATGAAACAATCTGGAGCATACACCTACCTACAGTACAGAGATAATTTGACTGCTGTGTGTGTTGTTGAAGACAGTAAAAATGTAAGAAAGAATGTAATTGTGTGCTTCACTGTGGGAATTGCGATCTCTTGCCATGCAAACCAGCATGAGAGAATTGCATTGAATTGATCTGAGAAATAGCAGTTAAGGGGATTGCAGAAGGAAGCCTAGCACTGGAAGTTTTGTATGTCCACATAGCAGCTGCCTTTTCTCTGCCAGAAAGAGCAGTTTGATAGAGTTAGTGAATAACTCCTGCCCGGGCAGGGACTCCTTGCAATAGGAACTTAACTGCCCGGAGCAGGAAGGCAGGCTCTGGCAAATGAAGACTTGCGCTGGGGTGCACTAGGGGAAAATTAACGCATTGTGGGTCTTGGCTTGGAATTGCCTACTGGAGATTACCCTGCTAAAAGAAGCCAGAAACTGTACTGTTTCTGCTCCAATACACTCATCATTTACTTACTCTCAGTTATCTAAGCTTGCCACTTCATTGTAGCAATGGACCCATCAAATTTCAGCTGTTTTTGTTAAGTCGGGACAGCAGGTTCTTCTGGTGGAGGTGGTTTTTCTCACCCGAATAGTCTGGATTTTATCCTGTAATTTACTGTGCCTCTCAAACACTGACAAAGGTAGGGAAAAAGCAAAGGTCATCAAAGAGCAAATGAGAATAAGGAACAAGAGCAGGCCAGAACGAAAGAATTGTTGTTATTAACCAAATATAGGATTAATTACAAAAAACAAAAAAGCAAAAATACTACCTAGAAACCTTGTTCTGGAACTGAAGTCCTACAAGCACCCCAGGAATCAATATTAAGTTGAATTTCTGAATACACAAAAGTCTCTTTTTCAGTATATGAATTAGAAAAAGATGTTCACTGCCTGCAAAATGAACAGTTGAAGTCTTTGATATTACTGAGAATAAGCACAAAATGTGGCCCACTAACTAGCAAAATCTAAAGGGTTTTCAGTTCTTCTTACTAAAAACAGAAAGGAAACACCAAGAAAAAAATCAGTTCAGGTTCTTATCTATTCTCTGAGCATATGCTCGCAGAGACGTTTGGTCCAACAAGGTAATTACAAGTACTCCATTGTTTAAATTTATAAATGTTATTTTCTAGGGCTTTAGAAGTATTACAGTAATAACTTGTCTTGGTCTGGAACAAGTTTATATCAGTGCATTGTATCTCTCTATTTTATATTATTCTACCACATCTTATATTACAAGTTTTTAAAAACATATTTTGGGATAAATATTTTTACAAAGAGCTTTAATCTAGATTCAATGTTTATCATGGAAGTGTAGTGAAAGAAATCTGAAAAAAAACGCTTCTCTGTTTATAGTAAATGTAGCAAAAAAATGACATTTTTCCTCAAAGATTGTAAATTTAAAATATTTTTAAGCAAGTATTTCAACTTTCATGTTTTTAACTGCCACTGCCACCTATATCCAAGGTTTATGAGAGACCTGAACTTTTCTGGAATAGTCTTTTTAATTATTAACTGCAGTTTAATCAACAAATATAACCTGTTTTCATATTTATTTAGTTTATATAGTAGTATACCAGTTTTTAATCCGAAGTTTTTAATCAAGCACAAAAGCATTTAGGAAGCTGAGATTTTGAAGGGAGTCTTCTCAGCCATTCTTCACAGGTGTATCACTAGGATATCCGTTTCAATGGGAAATCTGTATGTGAGCTGCTGTGACCCTCTCTTTGTCCCTCCCACCACAACCGGGGTAGATACATGTTTTGAACGTTAAACACGGATGTCAGTATCCCATTCTGAACATAAAGCACGTGCTGCCCTCGGTCAGGGATCTGTTGTTCAGTCTGATCTGCTCTCTTGGAAAGCAACTTCCAAGGACTCTAGTGGTATCAGTCTCTTATCAGCAATGCCATTTTTTGCAGAAGTAAATCCTAACTTTTGATGTCTTTGAATCCAAGCAAAATTAGCAATACAGCCATCATTGAAACGATATTACAGATAGTTGTACTGAACAGAAAATGCTGTATCATTCTAGTCAAAGTATCATAGAGAAAGAAATGGTTCTATTCATTAAAGCATATATTCCTCATCAATTTAGAAAAGATTATAGACTTAGAAGAATGACAGAAATTCCACAAATAATAATGGAATAGGAAACGTAGGGTTCAGTCAGCTCACTTAAATATCTCATTAAATCAGCTCACACCAAGGCTTTCCTTCAAGCCAAGATTAGGATCTGCTGTTACTTGAAAATTCCATTCAAGCTTTCTAGCTCAGCCGGCCTGGGTGCTTACAAGTGTGAAACTAAAAGCAGATAATCCTGGTAGGGAAGTAAATTAAATTTCACAAATATAAACATTTAAATTGTAAATTTTATCATTTTCTTCTTCCTCTCAGAAATCAAATCGGTATTAGCAACAGTCCAATACACTTAATGCTGTATTAAAAATACATGAGCTGTTTTGGGCATAACAAAATTGTAAATTGTGCTTTGGTAATACCATCTTTTCCATCAGTGCTGGAGGTTTTTGCTCCTGTGCCTGTACTAATGGCCAGCTACAGCCAGGCTACGTCTCTGGTGTAGAGAAGGGCAGTGTCACAGACAGTGCAGTGCCACACTGTCTGTCCGTGACAGAAACAATTGCTTTTCCCACATGCAGTGAAACATGACATTTTCTCCACACTCATGACCTGCTCTGTCGTCTTAATGCTAAAAGCATAGGAAAATCCAAGTTTGTTTGACAAAGCCTGAATTAGAGGAGACAGTAATATTCCTTCTATAATTCATAATGTAGGAAACTATAGAAAGCTTTCATTTACTGTCTCCCAAAACGAGATAGATCCCAAGGTTTCAGTTGGGATTTCTAAAAATAACTATTTTTTTTTTTTATTTAAGCCAATTGCACTAAATTTTTGGTTTAAACTAAATTGAAACAAGGGACATGGAGTGTTTTTCTTATGGTTCAATGACATTGGTTTAAAGTCACTGTATTTAACAGATCATGTTTTCTTCTTTTTACTTTAAAACAAAGATGAAGAAAAAAGGTTTATTCTCACTGATTTTTACTTTGTTAATCTGGAAAGTATTCTTATTAACCTTCCTGCCACAAATGTAATACCAGAACTACACAGTGTCTAATGACTACACCATTTCTGCCTCCGCAAAGTAAATTACTATATTTCTGTACATCTAAGGTTTATTAACAATAATAGTTGCTACGTTGTGTTTTTCAAATTTGGAAAGAGAACCCCTTTTTTAAGGTTGTCTCTTCACTGTTAACAGTCGCAAAAGGTGTTAAACTTGCTGTGAGCTTAGCAGTCGGTGAGGTCTGTTGGTATCACCTCGATACTGGTGACAGGCCATTTTAAACAAAATTGGAAAAATTTCATCAACCTTGTCGGGGCCAGTAACGCAGGCTGACTGCAAACCAACTTAGAAAGGGATTAATGCATAACAAGATGAGCAACTTTTCTGTGTGTGTGTGAGAGCCAGATCTCTGAGGAAAATCTGTTTCATAACAGTCTGAGATTTTTTTTTGCTTTGTACTGTGCGTGCATTTTTAACCATTTTGCTTAACTCCATTAGCTTCCTAACATCCCTATTAGACAATCTAGATAGAATGTTAAATACAACAGCTTTGTAAGTGACATGTACTCATTTAAAATTTAAAAAATGCAGAAATGAAGATTGCCCTGGGATTTCTTGTTTCTTAGTTGTTTTGGCCCTTGAGGGTGGATTTAACTCTAAATTTTATATTGCCTCCCCGTTTTCCTGGGACATGCAGGATGTCCCTGGATGCTGTCAAGCTGAGAGCATTTCTGTCAGTAGCTTCGAGGTCCCATGGTCACATAGGAGAGTGTTGATGAAGGGAACCTGTGAGGATCAGAAGTGTGCTCTTAATCTCTTAATTAAGAAGCAAGGGAATGTCTTGCTTCTACAGGTTTTCCAGCTCCTGTTACCTGATAGGGTTGACTGATGCAACTGTGGCAGGATCAGAGAGAAATCTCAGAAGACCAGCTTGTAGCCCAGGTTGTCTCCATCCTCATCCTTTTGCTGGAAAGTCAGGTGTATGAAGATCAGGAGTACTAAAAGCATCTTCTCAGAAATGCTGCAATACTTTGTGGGTTGGATATTATATTATGACAGTCGTTACACCACACACAAAAAAAGTCGCAGTCTGTATAAAGGTTGGTTTAAGTGGAATTTAATTTTGTTGAGAAATTATTAGGTGTTTCTCATTTTCTGTAGCGTGACTTCCCTCTGTAAACAGATTGTGTTTTCTGCCTCTGTTTTGTATCACTATCCCCTTCCAGGCTCCTTCTTCATCTTGACTCTCCATGTCACGTTTTTTTCTTCCTCTGTGTTGTCCAGTGTTAGTACTGGAGGAGGCAGTCCTTTTCTTCTTTCAGGTATGGTAGAAGGAGTAGTTACGGGAAAGCCCTGTGTGTTTCCTGCATCTCCAGAATGAAGGTGCCCGTTTGACCAGTTCAGAGGAAACAGATACCCAGTACAAAACAGCTGTTCTGAGAGTTCTAGCTGACTACTTCTAACGAACCTCTACAGAGAGCACACAGGTGATTTTTTTCTTAGTCTCATAACTCAGCTGTATTTCAGCTCACTTTTGCAGGAGAGTTGAAAACATGTCTGACGTCATGCAAACTGATCCTGCCGAACTGCTCCAAAGCATGGGGCAGGGATAACTGGAATTTTCTGGCTATGTGGTTTTATTTAAGCATAAACAAATAAACAGTTTTTCCCCTGCAATCATTCCTGGAAAACTAGTACTACTTAAACTGAAACCGCACAAAAAATATGCCAGACAGCTAGGATGGAAAATTTTGATCTAAAAGGTTAATGTTTAACATTATAAGCATGAAAACAGAAATAGAGAGACAATTAAAGCTCAGAAGATGGAAAAATTAGGCAAAAATATTTTTCTAAGCATGCTTTCTAGTTCATTGACCTTTCCATCAAAAGAACAATAGTGTGCATTTATATTAAAATGAGTGTAAAGTACCGTTTTCTTACTCCTAAATAAGAAAGGTACACAAACTATAAATAAGACTTTAGGCTCAGCATCCTTCAGCACTAATTGGAGCTAGCCGAATAATTTTTGGTAGGGAAAAAATATAATCAGAGTGCCAGTTTGTCAAACTCATTCTGAAGGGAAGACTAGTAGGGCGATTTCATTTTCAATGAAATATTGCCAGAGAACTCTTGTGAAAACTCATCTGGTGGATGTTTGGGGTTCCTTGCCATGCAGCCTGCTCAGGGTGAGAGGCTCCAAGCCTGAACAGCTTTCTGGGAGGTGTGTTATACCTTTCAAATTGGTGTTCAATAAAAATTCTGTATTAAAGATTCATCTCTTCAAGGTGCTTTATGTTTTCTCTCTCTGAAACGGTTAGAAATTATGTTCAGCATGTCGTAAAGGCATCCCTTAAATGTGCAAGAATTTGAAGTATTTCAGATGTTTGACTTGAGAAACTGGCAGATACTACATGCACCAGTATCACTTACAGATATAAAATTAAAAGTATCCTAAGAAAAATATGATAATTACATTACAAAGATAAAGAGGACCCCAAATACTCCAGTAATATTACATGGGCAAAATTCTGGAAGCAAATAATAATAAATAAATTTTTCTCCCAATTTTTCCAATCTAGGTAACTATGCTAATTTTTTAAACAAAATGAATTTATATTTTATAACATATATTTTTTTATTTTTATATTTATGAATTTATTTATATTTAAATTTATATATAAATTTATATCATATACAAAATAACAAGAAAGCTGTACTATACATGGGCAAGACACTTAAACGGTGAAATTAAATAACAGTGAAAGCTTAAAGATGTTCCTTTGGAAATTCTGGAAATTCAGTCTGTAAAAGTAATATGCTGTATGTCATCTGGCCTGGACCCATAAGCCTGCTAGCAACTTCTTTCTCACAGTTTAACTCAAATCAGTCTTGAAATTCCATCAACCACGTAATTTTCCCTAGGAAATACTGCAAGAGAAACAAGAAGCATGCCCTCAGAGGTGTTTTTCTAACCTCAGACTCTTTGTCCCTCCCTCATTTTTATTTTTTTTTTAATTAAGCAACTCACTTAAATTTAAGTAAGTTGGAACTATAACCACGTCATTACAAATTGATATAAAACTATGCCAGAGAGCTAGTATTGTTTCTCCATTACAAGATATGCTGTTGGATAAAACCATAATATGCAACTGCTCTTATGACCCCATGTGTCTCATCCAGTTTTATCTTTTAGCCGTTTATAATAGGTGTTCTTAAACCCATTTGATAAGCATTTTACAATGTCATTGCAATGATACAACACAACTTGTCACCTGGATCAACAATTTCCAATCCATACTCTATCACATCCGTTAATTTTGTTCACAAGATTTAGCTGAACACACTTCTTGCTAATGACCTGTAAAAAGGAGTCATACAAACCACTACTCAGGTCCAGATCCAAAATCTGTTTAGCCCAATGTCTTTTTTTTTTTTTTTTTCCAAAAGCACTCGACAGTGAAAGCCTACAGATGAATATAAAAGCAGAGGAAGCGATGCAGCTATACCTCCCTGGTAGACCTCAGATTCCAGTGATGTGTAACATGATGAGTTGCTAGCTAATCAGGCTAACAAGTAGCTTTATTGTTCTAAAATAAAAGCCTTTTTGTGGTTAAAGCTGTAGAAAACTGAGCCTAAATATTCCTTTCTTGATGGCTCAAATAACTATAAGAAAATCTTGCAAATAACTTAAATCGGATTAAGTTCCTCTCTCCCCTCTCCTTCCTGACCTCCAGCCTTTTGTACCTTCACCTTCATGCAGTCTGCTGCACATTGAGTATACCAGTAAAATCAGTGAAAGATATCTGCATTAGGGAGGCACTTTTAAAATTATCTTCAAGCAGGCTTTCCCCCACGCAGTGATGGCTGTACAGTGTAATCGCTCACGCTCCACTGGAAGTACAGTCTGCTGCAGAGCCATGGTATAGGGATGGACAGGACGGGAAGGCTGAGGAATGGGAACAATTTAATCTGATACGTCTACTAAGACAAACGTGGTTTGCAACTCCACTATAAAGAAAATTATTTTTGGTATGAAGGGGAATTTAATATAATGAGAATCCAGCTCTCAAACATTAGACATTATACTAAATGCTATGATTAGAATTTTCTATTCCAAGTAGTAAGTAATTTCTCCAACACTGATCTATTTCTCCACAACAGATGTTTTGAAAGGGAAAGCTCAGTCCCTGGTGTTGTAACTCTGAATCACACATACGGAAATTAAGTAGGAAAACAGGATGAGTTATTCCAATCATTCAGCTTTTTGTCAGTTTCTATCAGCTAGGAGTGAAACAGATTAAGTAAACAGCACGCTAACTTTACAAAAAGTATTTCCAAATAGCTGGCATGTATTTGCCACATCCTCCCCCAGTTAGATATATCTATCAGAGCCTTGCCTGGAAGAACGTTTCACAGATACTTTTAGAAGGCATACTGCATTCAGTGCAGAATTCTTGCCCCCTCACAAAAGGCAGTTAAATCGATCTAACATGACAAGTCCTCTTTCCTGCTACCCACCTATTTATTATTGAAGTTACAGGGATTTTCTAGCATTTGGTATTAAGCTGCTGCCCTGGCTTTCCCTAGCTAGTTTGAAAGACTAGGAAAAAGAAAATACTGTTAATCATCCATTTCTCAGCAACAACCACTAATGGCTTCATGGTTGCTTCAGCATCTTCTTCATGCACTTCACAGTGAATTTATCAGGTTGATTTGAAACCTCTAGCTTCTTTCAACATGCTACTCATAGCCCAGATCTGGTAATTCAGTTTTCAGAAACACTAACCTCTAGTCTTTTTTTTTTTTTTTTTTTTTTGAGACGACACATTAACATGTATGACTGATACAGACAAAATCAGTAACACTCATTAGTAGGTTTGTAATTAAAAAATAAAACCAAGCTTAAGGTCTGAAACATTTCCTAGTCAACACCACTCATTTTGCATAAAATCTCTTGGACGGGAAGGAGTGTAAGGAGGGTAGGAAAGGGGGATGGTAAAACCTGAAAGCGCAAAAGCCCTTCACTGTGACTCTAGACAGCTCCTTCCTTCATCTAACACAAAATACATTGAGGAAAAGACTATTAAAAGTTAATAAAAGCAATGAGTGATTATAAAAGCTGAGAAAGTTTTTCTCGTGGTCAGTTTACAGAGAACACTATTTAATTTTATTTAACTTGAAGCTTAGAGAATGGATGGAGATGTAGTTCAGCACTGAATGTCATGACTACCTGCAAACAAGCCTGTACCACAAACAGAACTATTCCAGTCCCCTGTAGAGGACCTTCAGATTCTACCGTTAATCTACGTGGTTAAAATACCATGATTCTTTTGTACCCAGGAACAGTTGAAATATATGAAATCTATTGTATCATTATTCTATAGAAATAACTAAAGTGTTTCACTTTCGCAAAAGGAACCAGTAGCAAGTATCGTGCATTTTAATAAGAAAGAGGTGAAACGTGAGAGTAAGTGAAGTACAGCTTAACGCAGGGAGGAAAAGTAGAAAGTCCTTTGCTTCATTAATATAACATTATATCCAGGCTCGCCCCACCCACCCCCACTTAAGTTACAAAGGCAAGGGATGATTTTCTGTACAGCCTGAGCCTACTGTATTTTGAAATACAAGACAACTGGAAAAAGCACTCAAAGGTTTGAGATGCAAATGAGCACAGCAAATCCCTACAGTGAAGGGCTGTAAATAGCATTAGTAAAAGAGAATATATTCCCTCAATAAGCCATTGACTAAAGAAAACGTAATCGCAGCAGTGGTCTCATTCCTTATTTACTTCTTCATTCTTCCCAAAACATCAAGAAAACATCAAGTGGTTTGTTCTTGCTCTCTTCAATTCCCAAGGCTGCCATGTGCTGCACAATACCTTTGTTGCTCCTGTATTGCACTAGGACATTCTTCCACTTGTGTATTTTTATTTATATATAAATAACAAAATATATTAAGTTTGAATAATAATCTTTATTTCTTTATTAGTTTATTTGTAAAAGGTACATTGTAATCCTGAGCTACTGCTTTTATACATTTAGCATCATACAAAGACAGATCATTTACAGTTTGATCATTTACATTTATTGTGCTCCAAAATCCTTATCTGAATATCATTTTGTCCTAGCAGGAACATAGATAATTTAAATTACATGTATCCCTGAACATCCACATTAATTTACCCATCTGACCCCATTATCTAAATTACTACAGTCATCTAAATCACTTGGGACATTCCTTCGGAATTTAGCAAAAACTTGTTTAAAACTATAAAGATGGGCAGTGCAAGAACTGGTCCCTCAATCTTTTGTGAATACATCATTAGAAAAAGCTTTCTGCTTCCATATTCTCATAGCAAGTCAGTGCTAAAGTACATCTAGTCAATTTGATGGAATAGTCCAAGTAATAGTTTACTCATTTCCTTATTACAGCAGTTACTGTGAATTTACAGTGTCTCCCTTTGCAGTGACCAGCGTATAACTCTCCCAAACAAGGAAAGTCTGACACAATCAGAGGAAAGTGAGACAACCCATCACCATCTTATTGTCACCTACGTGACACTGAAGTATTACGAAACAAGTCATATGAAATGCTTCCCTTAGACCCTGTAAAGGAACTTGTACGAATATCCAGAGTTAAGTTCCATAACCCGAACATGGCTTTTAGGATTTGCCAGTTTAAAAAAAAAAAAAAAAAAACAACCCCAAAACCAAACACCTAATTCCCAGGATCCTTGAGAAGAAAGCATTTATCCTAACTTAAATCCAATCCTGGATAAATGGAAATTTAATTGGACTACCAAAATAGCATCTCTCTACCTGAAAAATCTCAAAGCATACAGTGTTTACAGATGTCTCTCTAGCAACAGTGTCAGTCTTTTAAAGTACAGTCATAACTTTCGTTTCCTGAATAAGGTCACTATGATCTTAGGCAAAAGATACAGTAAGCAGTTCAAGCAAAATGCTTATTGCTTAGGTTTTAAAGCAAGCCACTTTAATTGTATTTAAAATGTTAAGTACAAATGTGAAGCTATTGTAGAAACACTTATAAACACTCTTGCTTTTGAATTCTTACTGATCATCTAGAAAAATGACGGATTTTAACATAACAAAGGAAATGTAAAACTTAATACTGTCTGTTGAAATAAAATTCAACACCTATAAAGACAGAATTATGAACATGTAAACACAGCTTTAGTATTCAGAGCTAGGGAATCTAGCAGCAAAACAAACTATTTGCATATTATGTAGTGCAATGAACATTTGTTCTTAAGAGACCCCCAGTCTTAAAACTACTTTGAAGAGAATGGAATCCTTACAGGAAAGGTTTTAAAAGTGTCCAAGTTGTAATATCCCGAATTAGTAGATGTTCACCCACTATAATCTAACAACTTCTCTATGCAAAACTGTGCTCTGGATAACTGACTTTAATAGCTCCCCAGTAGCAGGCTCGAATGAGGCAGATTAAACCTAAGAGATAAGCAATAGCCCAAGAAACGTACGTTGCGTGAAATCGCCTGGCAAAATCTTGCGTACCAACCTAAAAAGAGAAAACAAAAATGTCAAACATACAGTACTATCTGATTTTCAGAAAAGAGCAAATTATATTAAGGAGAAGTATTATGGCACCTTTTTAACTCTGATAAGGATAAATCAGATATTAGCTTAATTTTACACAATCATAGGATAATTGAGCTTGGAAGGGACATCAGGAGGTCTCTAGTACCAAGCTCCCAGTCAAAGCAGGGTCAAGTCTCAGGTCAGACAAAGTTGCTCAAGGTTTTAACCCAGATGGGTCCCAAAAAACTCCAACGATGGACAAGACTACAGAAGCCTCTAAGCACACCTCATTGAGAAACATTTTCATAATTTTCAAACTCATTAAAGTTGTTAAAATTGAAAAATAAATCTGCCTCTTATTAGGGAAGTGGAAAATACTTCATAACTCATTTAAGCTCACACAAGAAATTCGGGTTATAATGCAAGTTAGAGGTACAATGAGAATCACATTTTGCAGGTATTTCCTCATACGTACTTTTCTGGGACTGGCAGGTAGAAAGTTGGCTCTAGTAACCAGCACCAAATACTCTAGAGCCAAGCAAGTCAGACTGTTGTTGCTCCATTACTCAGAAAAATGTGTGAGCCTTTTGATTAGTAAATAGCTGGGTTTTGTATTTTTTAGATATTAATAAATATCTGGTTTTACTACTTACAGCTTGTACCAATTAAGAGGCATACACACATTTCTAGATTTTAGAATCCCATTCCCCTTCACTGCACTGGAACTGACATTCCTGGCTATACAGCAATATGTACTTCTGGAAACCTGGAAGTTCTGAGAGTCCTAGCAAGAGCAAGGCATTCTAGTATTTCTACAGGCAAGTAAAACCATTTTTCATAAAACTGATGTTTTTAGGGAGAGCACATCAAATTTAACATCAGGAAGAAGAAACTCTCAAAGTGCCAGAAAAAAATTTTTTAGGAACATTTCATTTTTCTGGCTAACCCAGATGAGTAAGTCATGGTTTTTAAGAGCGATGACAGAAAACACACAAACTTTTGAAGATTTTACTCAAATGCTGGGGAAAGAAGTGCTGGTAGACAAAGGGAGCTCCTTTGTACATGCATACCCTTACACACAGTTGCAAGTGTGTCATAGTACATCACTCACAGTTAATCCAACTCCAATGAAGATGCATATCATTCCAATCGTAATGTATGCACAGCAGCGCCTCCGTGGCAGTGCACTTCCAACAGAAGAACTGTTAGAAAATAAATGGTATTTTAAGTTAAAAAGAAAAAAACAAAGCCCCCTACACAAATAGTAACTCTTCAGCCTAGATGGCGGAAGGGAAAGAACAGCAATACATATACACCATCTTAAGTTTATAAAGTTGTAGGCAAAGTCTGCAATTATACTAAGCAGTAAGAGTCCACATGTTTGTTTTAAAGGGGAACTATTGGTGAAGGCTATCTAGGTGCTTACAACAAAGAGAGCGATGCCACACCTACAGATTGTGTCTACCTCTTATATCCACAGCACACACGCAAGTATCTTGAATAGCCCCTGGACTGCAAAACTAGAGTTCGCTTTGTAGCTTCTATGTAGGTTGTAAGACACCCTTCAGACTTAATACATCAGTACATGGCTTTAATACTTTCACTGCATTTGTGAAATCACTTCTGCTACCTCAAATGTCATTAACAGTAGCTTCCTGCGCTATTTCCTGGAATAGTTCACTCAATACTCGAGTGAACTAGTTCTCAAAGATAAAGAAACCAAACTATTTTAGTCACAAACGTGAAAACTTTCTCATGTTCAACACTTGGAGAGACTGAAATTCTTTAGGCACACTTCAGTCAGTTTTAGTAACTTCAAAACATAAGTTAATTATTTATTTTTTTTTAAGAAAAAGTTCTACCACAAGTTACATAAGCTGAACAAATCTCTGCTGACAACCAAGGTGAATAAAACCCCTGGAAGTTTTGTCACTCATTGTCTAGACTATAAACTCAGAGACAGACAGCTTTGTTTTTACCTGCTGCATTAAGCTATTACAGTGCTGCAGTCAAACTGAATATGCAAATAAACATTAGGAATCGTTACTATAGGTCAGAAAAATTATTCCAGAAGCTTAGCATACACATCTTGAGTCACACATACACCATCACCTACAGCTATACTAATGAGGAAAACAGGAACATGATTTAATTCCATTGAAACACAGTGAACACATAGGTCCACTGGAAGGACTAAAGGCACAGAGGTGCTTTCATAAAACACGTACAATCTATCTTAGAAGTAGTTTGAAGCAGGTTATCATTAAATACTTCATCCCATTCTGGGAGATCAACACACTTTTGGAAATACTCCGATGTTTGTACCTCTATGTTCAAAGATGCAAGGGAAAATCCTTTTCATCTCATGATATTTCAACATATTTAAAATAAATATGTAACAGAAGAAAGCATTGCTGAACTATTGAAGTAGTATATCTGTCACATGACTGACCAAATTTCTGGCTCCAGTTAATTAATTACATAGTAAGGTCTCATATGCTTAGCATGTGACCAGAATTTTTTAAGCATTCATCTTAGAAAGCCTTCAAATAGGTTCGTTTAAGCAGCTTTACTCCAATATTACTTCTTTACAAGGAATTTCTAAAATGTTCCATGGGAAAAAAAAAATAATAATAAAAAAAAATCGCCAGCCAAACAGAAATCCAAAAGCCTGAATCCTTAAATGAACACACCGAGTTTCATCTTGTAAGGCAAGGGTTGAATACACTGACCACTCACAAGCCCTCTGTTACACATTTTCAGAAAAGGAAAAGTCCTAAAACTGTTCTGCTCATTAATTTCTCAAGAGAAATTACTTCTGTCCAAAAGCCTCACCATACACATTTGGGATGCGATTGGGGGGCAGTATGACTAGGGTATGATAATTCCCAATTAGGGAAACAATGGGATCTTACCCTCTCTCACACACACAGTCCCCAAAGCCACCCTAAACACTTCTATGGCCATTCTATGCTGTCTGATTCCAAGCTGCATAAGGAAAAAACCCCAAACAATATAGAAGTTTTATAAAAGGGAAGAGGGAGGAGATTTCTCCAGAAGCCGAACTGATGAGCACTGAGCTTGCCAAACTGACCTTAGGTTGCCTCCTTTGGAGGATTTCTTGATTATGTACTCAGAAAGTTAATTCTATTACAGAACTGGATACCTTAAGATAAGCTGGCAGAAATGTCATGTTCAATACACCTAGAGCACAGATGGTATCTACTGCGCTGCGTATTTCACATGGAGACAAAACTCATTTTGGGAAAGAGACGTTCGCTTTCAGAGCTGTCTGACTTATGATCTTATTTTTTTAACCCTAATGCAGGTGCCATGTGTATTTTCCATCTGTATTTCTCTCAAGCTCTGTCCCCTCCTATCCAGTAAGGAGGGCTGAGGGAGAAACCATCACCTCAAGTACTGCAAAAAGGGAAACAAAGAATGTCTTAATTTAACCGCCTTTCTCTTTCCACAGAAAGCAAAGATGAAATAATTACATTAAGTTTCTATGGTCACATAGCAGACCTGGGAATATCTAGCTACCCCAATAAATCACGATTTATTTTTCATCTCCTGACAGTAATATTAACTACTGGGATACTAAATAGTGAGGTCTCCCTCTAATCACCCCAAATTATACATTAAAAACCCCAACAAACTTTGAATAAAACAACTTGAAACCCTATCCCAAAACATACCAATTTCCAAATTTTGACAGGCACACTTAGAGATATCAAAACTGGAGTCAAGAGAACATTTTCAAATCACAGGAGCAGCTGTTTCCATTGTAGGACTAACAAGTGTGGACTTACTACAAAGCTATGCAGAAGGCAGTGATTCTTTCTTTCTAAGCTGCTGCTAAGGAAGCAAAGGCACCTGCCAGACCTTCAGGCAGCAGCAGATATAAAAGACACCAAAGCCAATTTAGCATCAGGTAGTAATTAGAAAAGGGGAAAGCCACTGCAAGGGACAGAGGCTATTATTAGAGGAACAGAACATTAATGCAGGATCTCTTGTGCTCCAAATAATAGGAGTTATTGCCAGGATTTCAGACAGGCTTTTAGAAAGGTTTCTAAGACTAAGATCAAAATTCTGAAGGTGAGCAGCACTGCTGAAACTAGCCTCCATGGTAGTGACATAGGGTTCCAATACCTCTCTCTCCTAAAGGTCCTGCAGACTTTACAGGGTAAAAGTGTTATAAATTCAGTAGGGTTCATCATTTTGTCAGACCTTAAAAAGAAAAATAAGTAGGTTCTAAAGGAAAAAAGAAAAAGAGAGATTTGGCATTCTGAAATAAAGTGTACCCTTCAATTCTCTTTCTAGGAACTGAGTTCATGATCCTGACGTTTCTAGATGATTTAGTATGCAGCCTGGGAAACAGAGTAGCAGACAAAACAGCTCCTGCTTCTTCTCCATCATTAAATGAGAAAAATACTAGAAGCCTTCCCTAAACCTCTCACACTTTCAGGAAGCAGGATGATAAATATTTCATATTTTGAAATATAAAAGAACACTGAACTGTAAAAAGAAAGTTTCTCCCCTATTCCCAGGTGTTATCTTCTACACTATAAAATAAAATACTGCAACAATTTCTTCATTAACTGTATTTGCTGTCCCCATGCAGTAGATAATGTGCAACTAAGGGCCTACGTCAAGCAGAACCACTATGCATCAGTTGGGCTTCTGCAAACACCTTACCTACATTGGCAAGGCCAGGTTTGCAGCCCACTTCCAAAGAGATTTGGTCTTTTACCAAAGCAGTGATTTTATTATCTGCATCACAACTGATTTAGTCTATTTCCCAAGATATTTTGAAAAAAACCCAGACTTTTGTGGGGGAGGGGAAGAATAAAAACACAGGGCAGTGACACAGACAAAAAAAAAAAAAAAGTATGTCACAAAATAACTTTGTGACCACAATGGTAACAGGTAAATGGGATTAAAAAGAAACAATAAACCCAAGATCTGTTTTCCCCAACATCCAGATATAAAAGCTTCCTTTGTTTATGTGCTCTGAGGCATGATAGCTTTATTTTCACTGCACATTCTTTCATTATTGATCTTTTCGTGTCATAACTCCTAATTTCCCCTGAAGTTTTACAAGGTTTTCTTAGTATTAAGATCTAGTCTCATCAACCAAATAGGTGGTCACAAAGAAGCTATTTGCAGAGATTCACTGCACTTTTAAAAAAAATTGAAACAAAATAATGAAAATTATTTAAGAAACTCTTAAGTCTCAAGAGAAGCCTTCTTGAAAAAAAACATACTGTTGCAGTGATTCAAGGTGCCTTTTGCCTCAGTAAGGGAAAGACTACCCTTTTTTCAGTGACAAACATCAACTGAGTCAACAGAAGGAATGACTAGTTTTGTATCTGACTAGTCAGCTACTAATGAAAGGAGTTTTGCATTAATAAACTAAAATAAAGAATCCTACATTCCCTTCTGACTACTTGGCTACAGGTATGACAACCTCTAACAAAGAGCTGATAACTGCAGTGACCTGCTGCTTTCTATTTATTCCATCATCACAACTCAAAGCTCTGCCTCACCCGTGCTGTGCTCTAAACCCATGCATTGCAATGTTTATGCTGCTGGAAGTACAGACCTCCTGACCATCACATCTCAAAAGCAGAAAGACACCAAGCAACTCAAAGCTAAATCACAATATTCCATAGTTTGCATACTCAGCCCAAGGACAGAAATGCCCATTTGTTAAAATCTAGTTTGTATTCTGGAATTCAGTTGCCAAACAAGCTATAATTTTCCACAAATTGCACTGCAGAGCTGCTCCAGTTTTATTACATAAAGTGCACACTTTGCACTTTATAGACAGAAATACTAGGAAATCCTTCGACTCAAGCTGGATTTTAAAATACAAAGAACATAAATCAACAGAAGACAGACCAAAAGATCACACAGTATGACTCTTGGCCAGTTGCTTAGAGCATTTGGTAGTGGTGGTGGTGGTATTGTTGGGGTTGGTTTTTGTTTATTTGGGGTTTTTTTGTTGTGGGTGTTTATTTTTTTTAAGTTAAACAGCTAATAATTTTGTACCTAAGCAGAGTGAATAAAAAAAGCCCAGGTCAGTTATCAAGTGTGACATGATAAAACATAAAACATAGTTGCAACTAGTTTAAAAACAAACAAACCAAACCACAAGACACCAACCCCTCCCCCAGAACTGAAGAAACTAAATGCAATTAGTCAGTAAAAATACCCAGCTCTGATGAGATGTTGCTTTGCAGGGGAGTTTATTTGGCCTAAGCAAATTAGAACATATCCACTACTCCACACCTGACTAGTTACACTCCTGAGGTTAAACGTACCAGTAGACTGACATCTCTACCAAGTATTCCAGTTAAAGATTTCAATCACTGTTGAAGGCCAAGCCATACCAACACCTACAATACATTTAACTTAAGCCTTCTGCTTCTTAAGAGACCTGCTAGTTTTCCTACGACATGCAACACAGCTCTGGTCCTCCATTCCCAGTTGAAAACACATTTGCTCCTTCAACTGGAAACTGCACTTGCACATCAAAGGAAGACAAATATTTAAGTAAATTAGCAGGACAACAAAGTCTCTGAAATAACATTTTTAAGTCTTGTTTCATACCCTGTGGTTGAGATCCCATACAAATTTAAAGTATGTTAGTAGTGTAGCTTTTAACAACAATTCAAACCAAGTATTCCTGACCTCAGATAAGAAAGGCCAAACACCCAAAAAAGCCAACCCCAAACAAAAAACAAACCATAAAAAACTTACAGCTCTTGTATTCTAATTCTTCTCCTTCTTACTGAAGTAATAGCAAATGAGTAGGCGAGTTCTTCCACAGTAATTCAGAAACATTAAACAAACTAATGCATTAAGATCCTTAACACAAGTTAGTTGTTGCATTTATGAAATCAGTAAAATTTTTAAATTAAGACAAGATTATTTCTTTTCGTCCTTTTACAATAAGGCAATTCAAGTTCTACATTTAAACATGACATCTGATTAACTGCACAAAATGGTAAAATTTCAAGGATGTAGAGTTATTAATTTTAGCAACCCATTCCTGTCTCTATTGTTAGCAGCTTATTTTTGCCTTTAGCAATTCAATCAGAGCATTTTAATAAATGCAGGTTGGATTTGTCAAAGTTACTGATTTGTGCATAAAGAGTGGAGAATTCATGTGCACATAACATGCTCTTTAGCCTTGAAGTTCAGATGAGCATGGCAAAGTGATCAGCATGACACACATTTTACTCCCAAGACTTTTACAGAACAAACACTGGCAACTTACTTAACAGTTAATTTACGTAACCTTAACTTACATTTTTTTGCAGTGTGGGCATTTTGCTAGTGTATTAAACCTCAGTTCCATCCACTGTAAAAAAGAAAAAATAAAAAAGGTTGAAAAACTGGCCTGAGAAAATGTTGTACTTCATGCGAAATGTCACTGTGAAAACATTTTGCTTCTCAGGCTTTCTTTGACTTGTTTCTTGCTTTCTTCCATAAATGGGATGCCCTTTTGTCAGTGGCAACATAGGTTTGGGATTTCCATGTGAACATTTCCCATGACTTGCCTTGGTATTACAAGACTCACTTGATGTAATGTGGTTTCATCCACAAGCACAGTATAGGCAACGTGATAATATCAATACAGTTTCTTCTCTTACTTACACAACTATGAATATACCCCAAATCAAAATAAGTGTGTTTTCTTTGGCACAATTACAGATAGATACATTTTCTCATCTTTACCCAACACTGCATCATCTATGAAAACTAAGTTAAGTGTGCACAGAAAGGTTAGTTAAAGAATGTTTTAGAAACTAGATGTCTAAGTTTTGTATCAAAAAAATAGAGAACACTATTGAATACTTACATGACATTTTTTAAAAGTTATATATAAGAGCATACACGACACGGTTATAACCTTCCATGCACAGACTAAAACCAATCTGGGAAACGGACTTAGTGAAAGCAACGCCTGGAACTACCTCACCCAGAGGATACACAGTCATATACTTTTTAATTTTAAAACAGCAGGTTTTGTTAAATTTCATTCTGTGGTAACAGAAGCAGTAAACAAGCATTTCAAACATGTTTGCCTTTAAGAAGGCAGTAAGATTATCATTCTTTGCTCTGCAGTTCTATTGTAATTGCAGGTCTCTTCTACTGCCTTTCTCAGCTGGAGGTAGTCAGTAGGGTTTCCAGGTGAAGTATAATTCTCCTCTCCCCTCCCCTCTTAGCTTATGCAGAAGTCATACTGCAAATTACTAGAAGGGGAAGAAGCCACAACACAGACCACCAATGCCACCATTTGGATCCTCCTTATCTCTGAGACATCAGAAGTTGGTCTACTGAAGCGACTAGTGTTATAACTGCTAAAACAAATCAAAATCAGAGCACATCCTTGTATGGAAAACAGCACCTACCTACAGCACAGCACCTTTTAAACACTGAGAAGAAATTGATGACTTCATGTGCAAAGGAAGAGGATGTGGCTTGTGATGCCTTGCCAGTATGAGCAGGTTTTGCTGTGAGCAAGGCTCTGATCTATAGCATTTAAGAGTGCACTTTCCTGCCTCTTGAAGGTCTCCCTCAATTTATTTACTTCTCATGGGGACAGTTCACTAAAATGAAAGATTTTTTTTTCCTGGTTCTGAAGTACTAAAATACAATACCAGTTACACAGTTATTCTTTAAATTTATTTGTTTACAAAGGCTTGACCAAACTGATTTACCATAGTTCTACTTTATCCCTTAATAAATTGAAAGCTTCTGTAATATTCCCCAACTGAGCAACGCTTTTTAGGAGAATTAATTCTGCTTCCACATTCCTGACAGAGAAGCAAGTTAGCTCTTTGCCATCCCTGTCAAAACCTACTTAAGTTCCCTTAGTTCTACACAGTAAAAGTGTGATGAAGTGCAATTGTCAGTACCAGAGATGGACACAGGCCTCTTCAGAGCTGTTCTTTCAGCTTTTTAAGCTGCAATTCCAGAAATACAAGGCAGTCTAAATCCAGGACTTATATTTTACATGTTTGTAATTCAACTTCACTTTTGTACACTAGTTTTATCCCAGCGTAGGCAAATCCATCTCCTAAGTTACTCATTAATGATCTTTCTAGGGTTTTATATTAAGATTTCTGATTATTAGCCATAATTATAAATGGATACAAACTCAAATGCATTTGGGCTCAAAATATTTATGGGAGGAAAAAAAAAAAAAAAAAGAAAAGAGATACTGATGATCTGTTCTCATTGAGAGTTACCTGCAAGTAACAGAAGCACCAACTGTTACGAGGTCTTCTGCACATACTGGACATATTTGCAGAAAAAGAACAAAAATGTGATAAGACCTTCAAACGACAAGAATTCAGATCACATTAGCACAGTGGGGAAAGGTTATTTTCACATACATTCTAATTTGTGGAGTTTTGATGGATTAAACAAAGTAGTTTAAATCATGCTTAAAGCTGGTTTGTTTTTTTGTTTAAAACATATTCGAATGATTTACAGTACCTAACCTTGTTTCATGTTGTTAAGAAAACTTGAAGTACATGAAATTTAGTTCCCTGCTGAGAATACAAACTGAACAATACAGTAAATGATAGCCCAAATGCCTGGTTAGATGTACCGAAACACAGATGAGGATTTCAGAAAGCTCTTCAATGTTTCAACTGTGGACAAAACTAGACATCCATCAAAAGGAACTACTAGAAGACTATGTCAAACCTTCTTCCTTCTGAGCCTAAAAGAGTTCTCAGTGCATTCAGTACAAGGGCAGAGGGACAAGACAGACGTAGACATAAATGCACATACACACCCCTACAAACAGCTGTGAAGCTTCCCCTCTGCTCCCTCCCCCCCCCAATGTCCTTTGGGAAAGCAAAATGCTTCTGCATATTTAAATATTTTTTATGTTTTCTAAAGAATTTGAAGGATTTTCTATTCCATTATTTTTTGAGAAATAATTTTCATATTTGATCAGTTTAAGAAAAAAAATTGACAGCACAATTGATGAAGTGCAGTCCTCAGCCTACAGCCTGAGGCTTCCACAGTTTGATGCTGGCTTCTTGTCCTTGAGGGTCTCTCCAGTAGCAAGAGGTTGAGGGAAGGGGGGACAACACAGGGACAGCCATTTCCAGAGGCAACTCGGCCTCTGACAAGCACAAATCATCACAGGCAGAGGCCCTTGGGAAATGGGTTGCAGGGAATGTCTTACTGCTGGCAGAAACAGCAAGTCAGCCACAGCACAAGTCCAGCAGCTCTCAAAAAAGCCCAAACCAGATCAGATTGCAATTTAAGACGACAGTTAAATGCTTGTCCTACCCTCGTTTTCTATTCTGCCACTTCACACACCCCCTGTCTGAACTCCAAATCTGCCAGAAACAGCGGAAATCTTAGCACAGAAAAGACTGCTCTCAGGTTACCAAGGAAAAAAATAATCTGATTAACAAAATTTAAGTAATTAGGGATAGTTCAGCTACGTATCACTTCAGTCATTCTCCCACCTAAGACAGAGAAACTTTGAGGTACTCCATAGGTGAAGCATGTTTTTAATAATTCGTAAAAAAACCTGCCTCCCATATGTAGAGGCACAGAAAGCACTGCCCATAGTTATGATTTCATATGGAGAAGAAAAAAAAAAGTTCTTGGAAAGGTGAACAAGTTGATACTCTTAAACCCCCCCCTCCCCCCGAACAAGCAACTGGCAATTTTACTTGTCCACCTCAAGGATTCTAGCTTTACCTGTCTATTTTACTTATTTTTAAGTAAAGTAAAAGAGAAACCTTACTGAGTTGCAGAGAGATGCATCTATTACATATTTGCTTTACAATGTGGTGATATCAAAGGGCAGAAATACCCTCACAGCCACTGAGTTTCTAGGCTGGCTACAGCACTTCTATTTTTTGCTTCTCTGTTCACTGTCAAACCCAAGGAATTTCCTCATTTTTCTTAACTAAAAATTTTACTTGCAGAGTATCAAACTTAGTAACAGAAAAAAGCAGAAGCAAAAGAGGGGTGGGAAAGCTTGTGTAAAGCAAGAAAAAGGGCTTGCTTCTTGATAACTCTGCATAAAAGAGCACAAACTTCAATTTCCTTATGATTTTTGAGGGCTTCTTTTCAATGTACTGTGAAACGGCAAATTGGTCTTACTAGCTGATAGGACTATGAAGTTCAAAGTGATGCAGTTCCCTACAGTAACCACCAGATCTGAAGTCACACATACAAAGCTTGCTGCTCTCCACAGCTGCCCGAGAGGAGGCTGTAGGCAGCTGGGGGTCTGTCTTTTCTCCCACACAAGAAGTGACAGGACAAGAAGAAATGCCCTCAAGTTATACCAGGGAAGTTTTAGATCGGATATTAGGAAAAATTCCTTCACTGAAAGTATGTTCAAACACTGGAACAGGCTGCCCAGGGAGGTGGTGGAATCACCATCCCCAGAGGTGTTTAAAAACACCCACATAGATGGGGACATGGTTTAGTGATGGACTTGGCACTCCTGGGTTACTGGTTGGACTTCGCATTCTCAAAGGTCTTTTCCAAACTAAGTGATTCTCTGATTTTGGGAAATTCTAAGTCAGAAAACTTAACCTTTTAAGGCATAATCTAGTAGTTACAGACAAAACTAGCCTTTATGAGTCTAGTTTTGTTTTCCCCCTTATATTCACCTAAAGGCGTTCAAGTGTAAACTACGGAACTAATTTGGGCTGCAATTATAGAAAGCAAATAGGGGACAGACGCAAATAAAACTCCCACGCTTATGAAAACCCCCAAAGATAGGCCAATAACTTAGCAATGAGAATTTGACTTCACAGCACTGACTCTCCCCAATAAAAAAGAAAAAAAAAATTAAGTCCCATAGTAGACACAGTCTTTTGTGTTAAGAGACCACATTAAAACTTATTACCAGAACTGTTCTACAGCACCACTTTTGCCTGTGCAGCTTTAAAGCTGTGGTAAAATACGTACTTGCATTACAAAATGAAGTTATGACTCTGTATGAAACTACAGCGTTCATGCAGGCACTTGAAGTTTGTAACATGCTACTATATTATTTAAAAAGCTAAAAGAAAAGGCAACCTTTAATAAAACATTCCTGTGTTAGAATACGTACTTGAAACGGCCTTTTTCTTCCATAGATCCAGTGCTTTTCTGTTAGTAGCACTATTCTATATCATATACAATGTTTTTACTAGTTAAGTTCACACACAGACTTGCATTTTAAAAAAAAGGTGAACAGAACACCCCCTCCAGCTATCTAGTTACAGGCTACCGTTCTTCAGCAAGGCTTATGACAGATTTTTTTTTTTCCAAAAAGACAGGCAGAATTAGTAGAATATATCTCAAGCATCTCTGTAATGGTTTCTCAGATAGTACATTACTTGTAAATTCATAATCAAATTCCTAGCTTTCCTTAAAAAAAAAAAAAAAGCGCAGTCTTCTGCTCCCTGCATTCATCATCTATTATAGTAGTTAAGCCATTATAGCACACCCCACTGATCCATAAACCCGAAGGAAAAGATTTGAAGGCACAAGTCTATTCCATTATGGAGCCCATCACAAGCGAACTCTTCTCTCACTGCTGATACAAGCCAACATGGAGTGCCATCCCCTAAGCTTCCTTTGTCCTTTCACAAAATGCACCTGAGAGTTCCCTGGCCTTTATGCACCTTATGAACCTTTGTTTCAGGAGTATAACACCACTCTAATTGCTGTGCAGGTCCTTCAGCTGTACCACTTATCTTAGTTATCCCATAACTCACAAACCTGACAAATATTCAAGGACTGCTAGATGACACTAAAGCTAACTTAGTTCCGTATTGCACTCAAAATTCAAGTATGGCAGCCCCTTATCCACGTAAGAGGCTGCAAACAGTTCAACAGCAAAAGAGTATTCTTGCATCCTTCCACTTCAAAAACGGGATCAACTGTCAACCTCACACATAAACCACAACCTCCGCTTTTATAACGATGGACAGATATGCTAAAGGCAAACAGCTTTCAGGGGTCCATAGAGCAGTGGCAGAACTGCTGTCTTAGCCACTGAAGAACATAACCAGCACTGCAAGCCTAAGAAGAACCTGGAAGCACAACTTCCTCTTCCAGCACTGTCCACTCACATCACTAAGCAATAAGAGTAACTTTGGGCTTTATCCATGCACGCACAGAAAGACTGTTAAAAGTTTTCTTGAAATGCATGTAAAGATAACCAAATAGAGGCTATACATCCATAGGAATATGACCACAGAAGACAATTCAGTTCCAGAATGATGCCATGGAGTGAGGCAATGTACTCTTCAAAAAGTGCTTACAACAAATGGCTTGAGGGATAGCACAGTGAGGTGAAAAGAAGAATCTGATGCTTTACTTACCAGGAATGTATTTCCACAGTGCCCACATACCACTCTAGTTCCATCTGGTTGGACTGGCAAGGCAGGCTGAGCTGGCTGCTCTTCTGGGATCAGCATTACTGGACCAAGAGTAATGATGCGTCTACTGTGTTAGGAACATTAGAAGTACATGTAATTAAGCTAGCAAAAGAGAAGGACTACGTGTTGGAAGCAATTAGCAGTCACTACCAAATATTTTACACTTTTAAACTATTTGCTTTTTAAACAGATGATGTACCCAGTTTTGATCTCTCTCCAAAGTGTTTTCCTTTTCAGTTTTGAAAACATTCTCTTTCACCATAAGATCAGCCATGCAAGCCAGAACCCTGTAGAGATCAAAGACTTGCCATCATATGGCAGAAACACTCCCCAGGAAAATGAAATCTTAATACCCAGGCTGAGCCAGCCCATGAATTGCAACATACTCTTTCTACGTGGTTCATGTGGATGTGTAAGGACTCTTCTGTAACCTAGTTCTCCTCCCCAAGTCAGATGCTCTTCCATCCCACACTTCTGACAACCACATCAATATAAGCAGCATATCTGCATTTGTACAGTAAAAATTCCATTCAAATTGAGTGAACTAAGAAAGAAAACCATCCCAGGTTGACTAAATGCAATTAATTTACTTTTTTAAAAAGTTTGTAACTATAATTAAACTGGAAACGCATTACACATAAAAGCGAATACAATTTGTCCATCCAGAATTACAGCATGCAAATTAAACAATCCAAAGCAGAATGAGGATCAGACTTCCTAGCATGAAAAAATTAAAAATTATTTAACTTGCACTGCATCTCTCCCCATATACAAGCAAAATTCTGTTTGCGTGGCACCCCTTCAATCTGGACCCTTTCATTTAAGGCACATTCCCAACTCTTTCCTTCTAAGTACTTCAGTTTTGCTCATCTTCTAGGCTATCTTAAGGAAACTACTGAGACACACACTTTTGAAATTATTTTAATAAAATCAGGGAGTTTCTGATTCAGCTTGGTTACCAACCATATGATGTATTACAACTGAAGCGTCTTATGAACACTTTTTCACCATCACAAACAATATTTGGAACGTTTTGAAGTTTTCCCCAACACCACACTAGTTAAAAAAATAAAGTAACTGAAACCACCCAAGTTTCAGACAGTGTTTCAGAACCACAACAGCCAACAGACTGGTAACTAGGGCACTTGGTGTGGCAAAACTCCCATTCACGTATCCACAGACCTAGCCTTCATCTCAGTTTCTCTCATTAGAGCTGCACCACTTACAAATTACTCCTAACTTGGTAAGATCTTTAACACCCTAAGCCGAATGGCAAGAACACACTACAGCAATCATGCTTGTTTCTTTTATAACAACTGTGTAAATTAAAGCTGAGGCCTGAGAGACTATTGAAAACTGTAAGAAAGAAGGGAGGACAGGAGTGAAGCCAACCTACTGCTCCCTCTCCTGTTTCATTCTGAAGACCCCACTCCAAACCAGGCAAAGTCAGCAACCTGTATGTTTACAATAATTAAGTTTGCAAGAAATTATGAATGTTAAAGTCCCAGAAACAAGATGTTATTTTCTTCTCCATTGTTCTTTACACCATTTTTTTCTTGTGAAGTAACTGAAATGGAGAACACACATTTTGAGACTACCACTAAATACAAAAGAAAATGTTTTGCTCTTTGAAGTTAATCTTAACAAAAAAATAATTTTAAATTAACACTAGTAAAACCTGTGTCTGCATTAATTCAGTGATGCTCTGTAAGGGTCCATGTACAGAGGTCCAGGCTTTAATTTCTTTCAGTTTTAAATATTCAACATTAAGAACACCGTTGCTTTAAAGAAAGGTATCTCAAGGCACTTACAGTTTTCTTATTCTTACCAGTTTGGTCTTGGACAGCCTATTTTCCGAGAGGTATCCTTACAGATAAGGAGACAGTTACATTGACATCTAACATACTTCTTCCCTGAAGGAGGGTTTTTGATTGGCTAGACAAAAAAAAAAACCGAAAAGACAGAAAAACACACCAGAGGATACATCAGAAGACATAGCAATTCATACTTTTCCTCCTACAGTATAACAAAGCAGAACAACTTCAGTGACAAGCTTTTGCTAACAGAGAAATACAGTTCCTCCAGGGGAAACTTGAGAGTCAAAACAAAATTAGATGTTTTCCCTCCCTTTCCAGAGAAGGAAATGCAAATTTCCTCACTAGAACAAACATGAGATTCTGCAAACTAATGGAAAAAACATTCATATTTTAGCAATGAAGAATTTAAGACTTCAGTTTAGTCAGGTTTTTTTTAAAACACGAGTTTAAGTAGTGGTATATTTTCTAAAATCCAGTCAAAACATCAAACAAGCCTCCTTGCCTGGTACAATGGCATTATTCAACAGTGATCACAGTCTTGTTCTCAATCTAAGAGACTATGTAGACATCACTGAACTGTAATCTTATTTTAAACTGTTCCGAATTTATCTTTCTCCAGCCTGGGAGTCAAGTTTCTGTGTCCCTTTCATAGAGCAAATCAAAAGCTGCAAGATTCTTTGTTTGGCTTGAAACTTTATATATTGGCACGGAAAGAGAGTATTAATGGCAGGTTCTCTACTCCCTCTTAAGTGAGAAAAAAAAAAAAAAAAGAGTTTTCCTACAGTTTTAAGGCTTCCTGTTTTCTGGACATAATTTAAAGTTCTTTTATTAAAAGAAATCTAATCTGGTGGTTTTCAAGCAAATGCCCTCAGTAGCTGTGGAGTTCTGCAGTATCAGATCCTGAAACTAAAACTGGAAGGAAGAAAAAAAAAAAAAAAAACAAACAAAACACAAAACACACAAACCAGAAGCAGGAGGCCAAATACTGAAGACTTGATTTAAGAAAAGGGAAGGAAGAGTAAAATGGTCTGCAATCACTGGAAAAGAACCTACAATTTATGCATTTCAAAATTGTTGCGTTGTGGTTTGTTCACAACCTAAGAAATTGACTGAATAGTGTTGCAGGAGGAAAGCATACATCCAGGGAGATGTGTGAGTTTATTTATTTTAAGAGTAGAAGAAAGAAACTAATTCTTCCTTTCTCTTCATCCCAACAAAACCAGTTTCACCCTTCTTTGCAGAAGGCTAATTACTTACACAACTTTGCTTGTTGTCCTCCTCAAAATGAAACATCTTGCACAGCCAGCTCAATAGCACCATGATTTATTCTAACTGCATATAACCATACTCGTGCCAGCAACCCTTGGACTTGCATGCTAGCTATATCAGCAGTCGGCTGCGCTGACAGGTCCTTTGCAGGGATGACAGGAAGGGATTCATCCTTTGTAGATGAGACTCTACCAGCAACATACTTCAACCTCCCCCCACTTCCCTCCACACAAAGAAAACACTAAAAATCCATTTTACCGTAGCTTCATTGCAAACTGTGCACTTAACAACATGTTGGTGTAACTTGCCATCCAAATTGATTAGCGACTGGCACACACGGCAGTTTATTACAGGAACACCACTGGCATCTGGACTTGCAATGGCAGTATATGGAGGAGGAAGCTCTGCTGCAAGAGATCAGGAAATCTCAGTTGAAAAACCAAACGGGATCCTGAAAAACTGTCAGCAAAGATAGTCTCTAACAGTCACAGCCTCAAGAAAAAAATTAAAAATAATCAATTTTTTCCTGAGCCCATGACAAACCAGTGAGGAAACCCTCAAGATCCTTCTTGGTATAAGAATCCATGGAATGAGAACAAGTTTAATCAAAATTAATGATCAGCATAAACACAAGACAAACCTGAATTTGCTTTCCCCTTCCCTCCCCTCCCCACAACTTCTATTACCCAAACATCAACCATAGTTGTACATATAGCATACCAGCAATACAAACACAGTGTAAATCACCCCAGAGTAGTGGCATCAGACAAAAGGTTCATCTATGCAACTTAATTTTCAAACCAATTCTTTGCAGTCTTTAGAAAAAAAGGGAGGATGGGACAGAATGACACACACCCAAACCCACCCCAGATTTGTAGCAACCAGAGCGTGGCTTCTCAAGAAAAAACAAGATACAGGTATGCAGAAGAGGCACAACCAGCATTTGCAGACACATGGAGCGACTGAAACATAGGACAACTGTTTATCATATAGTAATAAATACTACAGATAAAAATAGAGAAAAGTCTTATAAAGGAAACGGGTCTTGGATAGGAAGTGCTGCTTTTTTTTTTTTTAGTGCAACAATAGCAAATTCATGCTGTCTTCAAGAAAAAAAAAAGATGAACTGAACCATCTAAACTTCTGCTTTTGAGGGTTCCAGATATTTTTGTTGTCCAAGAGCCAAAGCACAGATACACAAGGTCTTAGGTCAGTTACGATAGGCTAAGACAAAGGAGAATATAAGGGCCTCAGTCCCCTGTGGAAAAGCAGATTTCAGCTTTGGCACTCCTGAGCCCATGACAAGCCAGTGAGGAAACCCTCAAGATCCTTCTTGGTATAAGAATCCATGGAATGAGAACAATTCAACACAGCAACCTCTCACAAGCTTATTACCGCAATTATTTGGCATGTAATAGCACCAGCTTTTATTTCATCAACAAGTTCATAGCTCTTCAGGTAAACAATAAGGACTGGGCATATTTAGTTGTTCACGGTTCACTTTTTTATATTAATTGCTTGAAATACTCTGCAACCTTGGACTTCAATAAATTACTTCATAATTGCAGCCAATAAAATCTTCAGATAAGCAACAAGAGATGAGCCTCCTTTCTGTTTACAAACAGCAGTGAACGGGGCAGTATCCTCTGGGGGAGGCAAAGGAAACCACAGGCTATCAAAGCTGAGAAGCCCAAGTATTAAATTTAAGCCTGTAAGAAAGCACTGATCACTCCTTCAGTCTGTTTTAAAGTGAATGTCATAAGATGGAGAGATATAAAAAACCCTGCCTGACCTTAAGATCCAAAACTCATCATAAACCTTTGAAGCAGCATTGCTGTTCAGTGCTTGCTCTCTGCTAACTTGGCCTACAAACCTTCTGGACCTGTACTTAGTTTCACCTCACAGAGGTAGCAGAAGGAAGCTGGCCACCTTGAGGGTCTCAGCATCGCATCCAGCATACTGAAATTATTTCAGGTAAGAGACATAGTTAACTTATATGCAGCAATGCAATTCTGAAGTCACCATACAAACTGATGCTCCATTACTTCAGCAAATGAACTTCACAACTTCAGGTTTGATGTACTAGTTGCAGAAACAAATATCCTTAAGAAATACCAGGTAACCTAGAATGTTCTTCTGATATTTTTTTTCTGTTTGAGGAATTACACTCTGAGAAAATACAGCATCCAGTCAAAAAGTTTTTGCAACAACATGATTTTGCAGTACTGATACCATTCATGCAAGGGAAGGGATACTACAAGATGCTAACAAACAACAAACACACAGAAGACAAAACCCACCCCCCTGCACACTTTAGCAACTGGAAACCACCTCAAGCCTACTAGAACACTGCAGAAAACGGGTCTGAGATTTAGGTAACGGGAATAGCCGGTTCTTGGCTGCAAGTCTTGAAGTCAAGGCTGCTGCAAGGGGGTTTTGGCCATAAGCAGGCTGCTCAGCTGCTCACGCAGTGAGCAGTTGACGCACTTTCTGGCTAGGGAGAACAGGTAGCCATTACACACAAGGCATGTCCAGCTGACTAAATACCAAACTCTGTCAAGACACTCCTACAGTTCAATCCCAGCTTTGTTGCTTTTCAGAAAAGCATCCTCAATCATGTTACAGAACTTCTTTGCTTTGTTCTCTCCGTTTCAAGCATGACTTCTCAACTCTATCAGCTAGGCACAGGGCAGCTGTACTAAGGAAAGGCAAACTATCTTTGAAGAGTACTAGGAAGTAGACACACATACACCCTCCCAGCCTTTCAGCTTTCCACCATCCTGGAATACTTTTAAGAATGGGCAACTGTACCCTTCTAGACAATTATAATATTCTATATCCTACTTGTAAGTGACAACTCTTGGGATTTTTCAAGTTGGTTCAATAAGGTGTGCAAGCACCGACAGACACTGCCAGCCACTTTTCCAGCCTCACACTGAAGCTGCTCAGCTTACAGGTAAGCAGCCTTGCTGTTCCTGTCCTGCTGGCTCAGCAAATTTCAGAAAGCAAGCAAATAATGGCTGCTTTTCAGAGTGTGGTGCTGCAGCAAGTAACATTTGCTATGGAGCAGAAAGCTGGAGGTATCTTGGCACTGCAACCTCCATACTTAAAGAAAAAGTGAATTTGGAAGAGCTCCAAAAAACAAACCAGCAAAAGCCACTAAAATTAACCTTAAAGAAAAGTATATTTGGAGGAGGGTGGGGGTGCGTGAAAAGGAAAATAAAGGCATTGTCTTGAAGTTCACTGCTCATTACCCTTTAATAAAAATGTTTCAAACCACATTAACATACTTTGTATGACTTTTTTTTTTTTGACGGCTTGAATTTCAGGCTAGCTATAACATCTAAAACCTGTTCGTAAAGGTCCATCATGTTGGTTGTGACTGAATGGTAGACAAGTTTCACAAACACACCAGAGGTTTCAGGACACGTTTAATGAGTTGGTGAATTTCCTGCTACTGACACACCAATTTAAAGCTCCATTATCAGTTTTTCATTAAAAAAATAAACATAAAATCCAATAGGTATTAGTTCAGGAAGACTAGCAGAGCACCCTACCATGCAGTACATCTGACTAATGTACCATTCCCTCCTCACCCTGACAGGATAGAGGATGCAGTGGAAGATATTCACATATTCAACCTTAAAAATGCCTTGTGGTGCTTTCCTCCCATGGTATTCAAAGGGCAGAAACCACAGGTAACACTTACAGCTTACCTGGGTCAACCAGAAATGGATTTGTTTTGTTTATTTGATTAAAAAAAAAAAAGTAAAAAAGCACTTAGTAACTACCCTGCTACAAGAAACAGACCTGATGGTCCCACCCCTTGTCTATGTGAAAAGTTTCTTCAATAATGAGCCCTGCATCCACATCGAAAAGATTTTTCTTGCTTGTTCCCATCATTAGGAACAAACACTGAACAAAAATTACCAGGATTCATCCACCCAGCAGCTTACTGAAAAGGGTCAGCTGGATCTCAACTGCATCCCAACAAGGAAAGAGGAGTCTGCTTTCAAACCATGGCCTCTCTAATTTAAAGTTCAGGACGTCATACTGGGCACAGTACATAATTACAGGGATAAATCTATTAATGTACATTCAGGTGACAGTTTGGAAGGCAAAGGGCTTCTTCCTCCTTCCTCTGCAGCTCCACACCAGTAAGGTCAATGTTAAACAAGGAAGCTCTGCAGAAAGGGGTTTGGACACAAACCTCATCTCCCCACAAGACTACTTCTTCCCTCTACAGCTAGACTTGCGCTAGGGGGAGAGACAGACTGCCTGTTAGCCGAAAAGGCTGTTTAGCTTGCATAGATCCTTTCACCAAGGATAACTGACAGCAAGGAAGCTAGAGCTACTGGGTCTATGTCACAGCTCCACAAAATTTTCTTCTGCAGATAGCTCTACAAAACTTACAAAAAGGTATCTCGTGTGCTTGCTCATGGACTGATCAAACAAGAGATCCTCAACGTGCAAAGAGATGTCTGACATTCAAGAAAGCTCTACAGTTCCTCCTTACTTTTGGGAGCAAGCCACTTTGCTCAAAAGTCGCACGCCACCGCCAGTGCCAAGCTAGTTAACACCAGTTACAGACATGCACTGAAGGCGCAGCAGGACACAGCTACCAACCAAAATGAGCATTTGGGGTCCAGCTTGTTTCCAAGTCATGAGTTTTAGCCTGGGTTCAAACAAGAGTTACTGATGCAATGCATTGTCATTACCTTTTAAATCTAAGACCGGATTGAAATGTCTGCAGAAGTAATAGTTACAGGATAAGGACTACTAAGAATAAAAACACTGAATACCAGAATGTAAACTAAGGTGGATTTCTAGATTATTCTTTTTTTAAAACTGTAAAACTTAAGGGATTATGCCAATCCTACAGAATCTGATTGAAAACAAGAAGTAAAAAAAAAAAAAAAAAAGAACCCCACCCAAACTCAAAAAACCTCTGCTGTTTATCAGGCTATACTGATTTGTGCAATTTGAAAGTAAACAGTCAACACCAGCTACAGCACTAACTGAAAAACATTTTTCTATCAGAGGACTAGCTTTCCACGAATTTAAGTATTATTTGAAACAAACAAATGCTCACCCATAGCATTCTAGTTACATACATATGTCATGAATTTATACAACTAAATAAAAATCCTTCAGAAAGGGCCAACACACTGGAGCCAGTGGTGAGACCAGGACTGTTATCTCACATTTTAAAGTGTACTGCTAGCAAACCTAAACTAATCTTATTTAGTCATGATTCCTTCAGCTTTCTCCCCACCGTGCTGCCTGCTGTAAAATGTTTAAGGGGGGGGGGGGGGGGGGGGGGGGGGATCTATTAATGTATCTCGTAAACCTTCTGATTTACATTTTCCAATTAAAATCTTTTCAGCTACTTACTAAGTATTCAGTATCGATCAACAAGATGATTTTCCAAGTCTGTGCAAGGAAGTTAATACTCTATGGTTAAACCGCGATTCCAGATTGGAAACCACAGTATTTGACAGGCTTTAAAAATAAAGCCAAACCCAGCTACGGCCTTGAAATGTGTTCACAAGGACATCCTAGTGGTTTTGGACTTCAGCTGCCACACCGCCCGGAGCCCCTCGGTTACTGCGGCGGAGGGGCGGCCCGGGCGCCCGCCGGGGGTCACGGCTCTGGCGGTCACCGGGGGCTGCGCACTCGGTGCTGCTGCCTCCCTCACACCTCCGCCGGCTGCGCCCCTCCAGCCCTCCGCAGCAACGGCTCTATTACTTAATCCTGCTCCTAATTAATGGGGGAACCGAAGTCCAACAATTACCTTGCAAGCTCCGACATGCGAACGACTTACAATAAGCAGACCGGTTCGGGCTTGTTCTGCCGCTGCACACCATTTATTATTTTTCTCTCTCCATTTCAAGAGTTCACGCCGGAGCGCGGCGCGCAGCCCGGCCTACCCGGCCCTCAGCGGCGTTACCTGTTGTTCCCCAGCTCGCTCCCCCCCGCCGGGGCACTGCGGGCTCTCCCCGCCGCCGGCGGCCCCCGGCCCGGCCCCGCCGCCCGCCGACAAAGGCGGGGGGAGACCCCGCGCTGCCGCAACCGAGCGGAGGCGCCGCGTCCCCCCGGTGGGCGCAGGGGCCCGGCCCCCCCCACACCCCGACCCGCTCGGGGCCTGCCCGCCCCCTGCCCGGTACAGCCCCGCGGGCGGCGGCTCCGCGGCGGCGGGCGAGCAGAGAGAGCGGCGGCGGCCGCCTTACCTCGGGGGCTGCTGTCCGGCAAATAGGGCGGCGCGGTCGGGGTGACATTGCCGGAGCCGGGCGCGGAGAGCAGCGGGGAGCGCTCGTCCACCCCCTCGGCGGCCATAGCTGCGGCGCGAAGGGCCCTTCCCGCTGCCGGGCGCTCGGCGTGCGGCGGGGAGGCAGCCGGGCCGGCAGCACCAGGGAAGGGGAAGGAGCGCAGAGGAAGGGGCTGGGAATGAATGGGACCGGGGAGGGCGGCGGGGCGGGGGCTGGGCGAGCCGGGCCTGCCTCCCACCACTCTCCCGTCACGGGCTAATAAGCGGGGCAGGCCGGGGAGGGCCGGGCTTCCTCCAGCGGAGCAGGCGGGGCAGCGCCGCTGCGGCGGCCCGAGCCGCCCCGGCCGCGGGGAGCCTCCTCTCTGCGGCGGCCCTGCCGCCAGCCGCCAGCCGCAGCGCCGCCGGAGGAGGGCCCGCGGCGAGGAGGCGCGGCCCGGCCCGGCCCGGCCCGCCCCGCCCCCCTCGCTGCCCCGGGGAGGCGTGAGGGCGCCCCGGTGCCCCGGCTAGGCAGCCCCCAGGGGGAAGGCCGTCCGCCCGTCGGCGATGGCCGGTAGCAGAGAACAGTAGGTCGAGGGCGGGTTCAGCAGGAAGGTGTCTGGAGAAGAAGCGTAGCAACCTTCTTTTTAAAATATTTTTTTTCCAAGGAAAGTGCTTTTGGGTTTTTTGTGTGTTTTGGTTTTGTTCCCACCCCCCACCCCCCCCTGAAACGCTGTGGTTATGAATAGCAGTACCAGGGAAGTCCTGTAGTTGGTTCAACTGGTACCAGTTGCCTTGCCCAGGCGCCTGAGGCTGCAGACCCTCAGGGCTCAGCTGAAGCGTGACTCTGAGGTGACAGTGGCGGTGACCTCTAAGGGCTCTCAAAACGTGAGGAGATAAATCTACACGTTATGAAATCTGCTCAACTGAGAAGCCTCTCCTTAGTGTCACTGAGCTCTCTGAGGACGTAAGGACTCATTTGCCTAGACTGCCCGCTCAGGCACCATCTGGGAATCTTCAACAAAGAGGGAAAATAGTCTTCCCTGATGAATTTCTCAGCCTATATTGAGATAAGACAGATGTTTGTCACCCATGTGTCGTGTCCTTCTGTTGTCTGTAGGTCAGAGATTGCCAGGCCGTGATAACACCAGCAGATGAGCAGTTACTCTGTACAGAAGCAGACATGACTGCAGGTGCCACACAGCATCCTCGCGGGGCCATTGCTCAGAACCAAGCCGCTTCTTGAATCGCGTGACATGGAAGGTGTGTAGATGTTTCCATAAGAACTGGCTAAAGATGAGGTTGTGGCCTCAGAGTTCATGAGCTGGTCATATTCCTTCTTTAATAGTACATGTTATAAAATAGTATTTTTTGCATCATGTTGAAAATTTTCTGCGGGAGCTGTTTTTCAGCAAAAAATCTGGAGTCTAGGAAATCAAGTCATTCTACAAAAGGACTCCAATGTATTCAAGAGTCTGTGAGAAATAATCAAAACATTTAATTAAATGGAGGCTGATGTGGTTTATTTCTGTAAGATTTAAATGATTCATTTTTACTTTAATAACTATAATACAAAACTCTTTAATAACTATAATATGGAATTAATAAGCTGTGGTAATGTGATGGCAAAACAGAATGTTTTCACTTGTTATTTTAATGTTTCTGATAAAGAAAGTTTTTATTTTGAAGCAAATTTTGAAATACTGTTCATTCTTTCTCATTTGGGACAAAATTGTGCGTTTGAATATTGTTATTTCCTGCAGAAATAAACTCAAAATTTGAATAAGCTGTGATGTTACCACATAAGGAATAATGTGCTTCAAGGCAGCTGGTTGTGTTACACCGTCTTCATCATGCAAGAAATGCAGTCATGCCATGTCAAACTGTTCTTCCCTTGGAAAATGTGGTAACTAACCTGGAAGATGCTTTTTTGGTATTAAACAGATTGAGCTTTCAGTTTTCAGCCAGCTGAAAAAGAACTCTCTCAAGCTCATATCAGTACTTAAAAGCTTTTTTGGTGAGGAATTTGAGGGCTCGAGGTGTTTTATGCCCCTAAGTCTTTCATCTTGATGAGGTACTGTGAGGCTGACCTTAGCAAGTCAAATGCAGATCATACAAGTTAGTAGTCAGGTTGTACCCCAGCACATCTTCAGGCCATGATTTTGCTATTACATGCCCAGTTTTCAACAAGTACAGAGCTGTAGGGTTGCTTTTGGAGTCCAAGTGCAGGAACTAGCATTTGCAACTAGGTTTCTCTACCATTTTTCTTGTTTGGGGAAGGAGAGAAAAGATTTTATGTCTTGTTAAAGCTGCCAACTAGGCAGCACTGAGTTCAACCAGTGCCTAGTCCATCCCACTGCAATTGCAGCAAATGGTCTGTGTGGGACCTCCTTCTCCACTGAACTGCTGTGCTGTGCCTCTGAAGAAGACTGAAAACCTTCAAATCACTCTCGGGGACCTGCAAGGAAAGCTATGTCACAACTCAGTCTGACAGCTCAAGACTGCATAAACAGCTGAGAATTATTGTTATTAAGCATCCCAGCATGCGGACCTATTCCTGGAAAGAGGGGTCTGGGAAGGCTGGACATTCTTCAGGAAGGCAGCCTTAAAGGCACAGGAGCGGGCCATCTCCATGGGCCAAAAGATGAGCCAGTGGGGAAGAAGACTGTCCTGGCTGAGCAGAGAGCTTTGGCTGGATCTCAGGGGGAAAATAAGTTGTCTGACACCTTTGGAGTAAGGGGCAGGCAACTCTGGAGTACTATAAGGATGTTGTGAGATTAGGCAGGGTGAAGGTTAGAGAGGCAAAAGCCCAGCTACACCTCAGGCTGGCCACTGCCATAAAAGATAACAAAAAACGTTTTTACAAATACATGAAAAACAAAAGGAGGGTCAAGGATAATCTGCATCCTTTATTGGATGCAGGAGTGAACATTGCCACAAAATGAGGAAAAGGCTGAGGTAATTAATGCTTTCTTTGTCTCAGTCGTTAATAGTAAGACCAGCTTCCCTCTGGGTACTCAGCCCCCTGAGCCAGAAGACAGGGATGAGAAGCAGATAGAAGTCCCCACAGTCCAGGAAGAAACAGTTAGTGATCTGCTGCTCCACTGGAATGTGCACAAGTCTATGGGGCCAGATGGGATCTACCTGAGGATACTGAGGGAGCTGGCAGAGTAGCTCACCAAGCTGCTCTCCATCATTTATCAACAGTCCCAGCAAACTGGAGAGGTCCCAGAAGACAGGAGGTTAGCCAACGTGATGCTCATCTACAAGAAGGGCAGGAAGGAGGATCCAGGGAGCTACAGGCCTGTCAGCCTGACATCAGTGCCAGGGAAGGCTATGCAGCAGGTCATCCCGAGCGCCATTGTGTGGCACGTGCAAGACTACTGAGGATCAGTCCTAGCCAGCATGGGGTTATGGAAGGCAAGTCCTGCTTGACAAACTTGATCTCCTTCTGTGACAGGATGACCCACCTAATGGATGAGGGAAAGGCTGCGGATGTTGTCTACCTGGACTTCAGTAAGGCCTTTGACAGAATTTCCCACAGCATTCTCTGAAAGACACTGGCTGCTCAGTGGATCGGATGAGTGTACTCTTCGCTGGGTTAAAAGCTGGCTGGACAGCCAACCCCAATGAGTGGTGGTGAATGGAGTTACACCCAGCTGGCGGCTGGTCACAGTGGTGTCCCCCAGGGCTCAGTGCTGGGGCCAGTCCTGCTTAATATCTTTATCAGTGATCTGGATGAGGGGATCGAGTGCACCCTCAGTGAGTTGGCAGCTGACACCAAGCTGGGGGGAGTGTTGCTCTGCTGTTGGGCAGGAGGCTCTGCAGAGGGATCTGGGCAGGCTGGACCGATGGGCCGAGCCCAGTTGTAGGAGGTTCAACCAGGCTCAGTGCCGGGCCCTGCCCTTGGGTCACAGCAGCCCCAGGCAGCGCTGCAGGCTGGGGCAGAGCGGCTGGGAAGCTGCCTGGGGGAAAAGGGCCTGGGGGAGCTGGCTGACGGCCGGCTGGGCATGAGCCAGCAGTGTGCCCGGGGGGGCAAGGGGGGCCACAGCATCCTGGCCTGTATCAGAAACTGTGTGGCCAGCAGGACCAGGGCGGTGATCGTCCCCCTGCACTCGGCACTGGTGAGGCCGCACCTCGAATCCGGGGTTCAGGTTTGGGCCCGTCGCTTCAGGAGGGACATTGAGGTGCTGGAGCGTGTCCAGAGAAGGGCAGCGGAGCTGGTGAAGGGTGTGGAGCACAGGTCTTGTGAGGAGCAGCTGAGGGAGCTGGGGGTGTTTAGTCTGGAGAGGAGGAGACTCAGGGGGCACCTTCCTGCTCTCTGCAACTCCCTGAGAGGAGGCTGTAGGCAGGAGGAGGTAGGTCCCTTCTCCCAGATAAGAAGCAACAGGACAAGAGGAAATGGCTTCAAGCTATGCGAAGGGAGGTTTAGATTGAATGTTAGGAAAAATTTCTTCAGCAAAAGGATGGTCAAGCATTGGAACAGGCTGCCCAGGGAGGTGGTGGAATCACCATCCTGGAAGTGTTTAAAAGCTGTATAGATGTGGTGCTTAGGGACATGGTTTAGTGGTGGACTTGGCAGTTCTGGGCTAATAGTTGGACTTGATGATCTTAAAAGTTTTTTCCAACCTAAATGATTCTATGATTCTAAATACATCATCTAAATAAGTACACATTTGTTATTAAAAAAAAAAATACGCATTCCTCCAGCCCTTGTGACTTGACTTGCCAGAGTCCTTTAAACCCGAGTCACCTGAGCTGCTAAACAGTCTAAATAGCAGAAATTAGGTAACAGTTCAGTTATCTGCCTCTGTTTTTCAGTATTTTGAGTCTATGTTTTTAAGGTAGCCAAAGGTCTACAGGACTTTCCAACTCAAAAGTTGCAGCCTAATGTGTCAGTCTGCTAAGCACTGTCTGCAGTATCCACATGAAGTTGGATGGACCCAGTTAATTACAACAGAGGGTACCAAAAGGTGTACCAGGAAGCAAGGCAATGCACTTGGCTGGTAACAAGTTTATTCGGATGTTACTCAAGCTGCAAAGGGAAGAATCAAAACATGGGGTAATGCCAGGGTGAAGACCACTTAGGCAGTGACACCTTGCTGCTTTCTTCCTGCTCTTCTTCCTCTGAACACAGATGCCTTATGATACATCTTTAATTACACTGCTGTGCAGTTTTCCTTCTATGAAAATCCTGCCTTGTCTGGTAGGTAGGATGCTCTGCCCTGAGCAGCCCTGCTTGTGACTGAACTACCCAGTTCAGTGCCATAGCACAAACCACGGTGCATGGCACATCACGGTGGTTTTCTACGCTTGGCCTCATTGCCCCTAGGCTCCTTCAACCAGTGAGTCCCAGCACACCCTGCATATGCCTCAGTCTTGTACTGCAGTACCTGTTTATGCTGCCAAGGCATCTTGTGTGTTCCCAGCAATAAAGGCTATGGATTCAACCACGTACCTCGATGGAAAATGCCTTCATAAGTGCAGGTAAACTGAAACTGAAACACTGCTTTGGAAATGGCACAGGCAAATGAATCAACTATACTTCTGATAACAGCCTTCAAAGGTGGTTTCTCAAGGTGTTATTATCTGTGTCACAGATTTCAGTCACACCTGTACCTCTCCATCCTGCCCCAAAGTTGGGTTGTTTCATATAAACTTCCGTACCAAATAAATGAGGGCTTAGAAAGACAGCACATCAGTTACTAACAAGGCTTACATTAAGTAGAGACATAAAATAAGCAGGGTATAACATATTTCTTCTACTGTTTTTATTAGTTTCCCATGCTTAGTGTGATCTTTTGAGAAGCTTACTAATGCCCAAGTTTTATTTTTCTTCATTTTGAAAACACTGTCCTCATTGGTTATTTTACTTTTTTTATTATTTTTCCTAGGTAAAAGAAAGAATCAAATTAGTTTACTATGAGACAAACCGCTGCAAATGTTGAAGCTCATTGTCAACTGAAAAAGTATTTGTGTTATCAATGCTATAAAAAACTACAACTCCTCGTTATTCTTGCATCTCTAATAAGTAGTAAGTGCAAAAAATATCTTAGGGAGACTTTTTTCAGGTAACCTGAAAATTATTTAGAACAAATAGAACAAAGTTATTTAAGAACAAATAACCTCCAATAATGATCTTTTATATGTCTATTGTTTTTATTTTCACAATAATGCTTAGAGACTGCAAGCCTAAATCCATTGTAATAGGAGCTGTTCAAAGACACAGAGGAATACCCTGACCATTTAAAAGATAATAAAAAACCCCAATAAAAATTCCAGCATAATATGGTTTATGCAAGTTTATGTAATATCTCGCTTGTTGTGTAAGAAATGGAATACAGTTTTCTCAAGTCCAGTCAAAGGGCTGTTTGCTAAACCAACTTTCTTTCTAATGCCCAAAGGAAGAGAAAAGAAAAGCCTGGGATCATTTGTGTCACACATGGTCCAGCTCTGTGCCCCACCATGGCCTGAGCACCGTTTTCAGATGCTATGCAAAGAGTATAATAAACTAAGCAGACAGAAATTGAAGTCGTATCGTATGTTTAAAACTTTGGATAGCAAAATCTTACTTGAGAATGGCTGAGACCAATTAAAAGCCCATCTACTGCCAGTTTTGGTACTGAATAAGACAGTACAAGAGAACAATACAAATCTTCCTTAACAAGTTTGCAGAATTTTTGTCAAACAAATTTTGAAGGATCTGGCTATGGTCTGGGGCTAACTTGTAATTTCTAGATATTTCAGATATTAGATATGTTCGTGCTAGGAAGGAGAAAGTAAATTGTGACTCAAGCTTTCTGAGATTGTTCTCTGTGCCTTTGTATTAATGTCTCTTTTCCTGTGTCACTGAACTATATTAATTTCTCTTCTGCTACTTGGCCAGTAAGTTGAATAAAAACAGAAGGAAAAAGTGCTTATTTGTATATTTTCCCAGACCTGCTACATTAGAAAGAGGCACAGTAAGATAACACAAGACCTGGCTTATTTTTTAAAACTGTACTACAGAGAGGTGCATAGGAGCAGCACATACAGTGTACACAAAATCCTCTTGTGTTTTTCATTTGCAGAGATATCCTGTGCTGCAAGATCAAGTCCATGACAAGATAAAATTTTATTCTGTACATAGTTTGAGAAATGTAATTACATTACTGTGTATAGTATGAAATGCAGGATATAATAATTAGCACCACTTATAAAAATAGCTAACTCTAGGTTTGCAAATTTGGTTTCTTGTAAGTTAATGCACATAATCTAATACAATAACTATGATACAGTATCCTGGATAGTATTTGAGAGCATATTTTGACAGATAGGCAAGTCTTTTCAAAACACTTCTCACTTCTCTGTGCCATGCTGCAACCTAGCGCAGGCTTCTGACTCAATATAGGATTGTAACTTGCCATTGATAGGCACAGCCACATGATAACCACTGGAACTGTTAGTATGTTGGGATGTTTAGGGGTTTTTTTCTTTTTTCTTTTAATGTATGTGTCTGTAATTTACATGCAAAGGTATACAAGCACCATGAAAATGGGATCATATAATTCCATATTTATCTGTACTTGGGAAAGGGCTGGTTCCTCTCCATACAGTAGAAATTAGATAGTAGGGCTATAGAGCACAGGAATTAAATATAAACCTCTTACGTGCAGAAGAATTTTATCTCTAGTCCCATCAACACTGCTTATCCCCTTATGGTTATGTGATAAATTACCCTCCCACTGGCAAAACCCAGACAAAGAACGTTATGTTACTTCAACGATGACTTAGAAGGTTGAGAGCAGCTAATGTTGCAGAAAGTGGTTGTTCTTCCCACCGACTCCTTCCCACCTGCAGGGCTATGAAGGCAGGAGAACATTGCAGCAAAGCAGCAGGAAGGGTCATGCTCGCTGCACTGACAGCCTCTGCTTGTCACCACCCTCTGTTCCCAAAAGCAATGGGTAGCATTTGGCCAGTGACTAGGCAAGTCTATTTTTGGTAACTTTTTTCCCCTGTATATTCTATTTCTGACACTACAGAGCACTCATGCAAATGTAGAGGCTGCTGTTACAAAGCTGCAATTTACTAGACTGCATCAATTTTACTACAGTAGGTTATGACAGACAGAAATTATCATGGTAAAGACATCTTCATTTATACAAAGGGACACCTCCTCTATTATTCCTAACTGGAATTGTGATTCTTAAAGCTTATTCTTGTTATCACCTTTTCCTGATTGCACATCTGTCATTTATTTTACAGTCCCGGTGCTATTTCTAGTTAACCTTATTTTTAGAATAATGGAGGAATTTTTAGTCTCAATTCAGAAATTGTTCACACTGGAAAATGTAATCTTGATTGGCAGGAAAATTGTTTATGGGTTTTAAATTCCTTTTCAGCTCAGCTCTGTATCAGTATATTACCATAACTGCTAAGTGCTTTCTTGGTCATCTTGAAGACACCAGCTGCTTTCAAAAGTCTTTATTTAATATATTCAGCTCCTCTTAATCACACTACACATACTAAATATTCCTTCCTTTATTATTTGTCAGAAGTTGGTACTCGATAAATACTCAAAAAAATGGATCTAGATCACTTCCTTATGTAAAATCATTCCATTTTTTTACTAATGTTGTTCAGATGGTATTGCACTTGCAGCTTTTGAATAACCTTTTAATTCCTTTTTTCTACTTTCTTTTCTGTTCTTGAATGGGTGAACATTACAGAGATAATGAGATACTTCTAAATTTTTAGACACTTCTAAATATTGGTATCATATACAATTTTAATTTGATCTCTAATTTTTAGTTCTGAGGGTGGGGGTTCAGGGGGAACAACAAGGAAAAAGTCATCCTACACATTCATTTGAGCATTTTTTTCAGTTTCAATTGGAGTTACTTTTTAGCCTGAAACACCCCTGAATCTTTGGCCATGAAACCAAGCAATATCAGTGTTAGTCAATACCTACATAACATACATCCAAGAAAAATAGGTAAAAATCTGAAGTTCCTTCTGGTGCTTCAGTAGGTGGCACCCTTTGCTCTGAGGAAGAAGAGCTGCTGTACCCTGCTAGTATCAGGTGATGACTAAGTATAAAGAAGGAAACTTAATAATTGAAGTCAATGTTACAACAGCTTTTGATCATGAGCTATCCCATGACACATATCATAAGAACAGCAGCATCTTGGTCAAACTCTAGTTTGGATAATTAACCGTCTCACTTGAATTCCCTTTGCCGTTTCAGTCTCAATGAGCAACTTTCTTTGCATTCAACCGGAACTCATTTAATGCAACATGTTCATTAAAGATTTGCTTCATTTCAGGAATGGATTAAGCAATTAACATACAGTTCATGATCTGTCCAGGAGAATAAAAAAGAGTAACAGGGCCTCTTACTCTAGCTTTTTTATGAGAGCATCCATTTTTATTTCAGATAAGTAGCAGCCTTGCTGATGATCTAATGCTTAGTAGATTCATGAAAACATTTCAAATGGTATTGCAAAGACTGTTCCATATAGGTATGGGTTGTGTAGATTGAAGTGGCACAGTGCTGCTTTTTAAACTTAACTGCATTTGTTAATGTAGTGTTCAAATGTGATCAGGACTAGTCATATTAAACCAGCAATCCTTGAATCACCAGCATCTGAAAGCAAACATTTGAAATCAGACTGAGGGACTGAAAATGCTGGTGATGGCCTGTCTCCAAGGTAAGCTTTACTACTGGGAGCTGCCAAAAGAGGTGCTGCGTAAGGACTGTGCAGATGTTGGAAAACTGATTGAAATTCTTAAAGAGCATTGGGTGCCTTGAGCTTGGCTCCACTATGGCCTGGGGCTCTGCAAAACTTCTGTGAGTTAGGAAATGTCCACATAACTGGATGGGAAGGAAAAGAGGTTAAGGGGGGGATGAGTTTACTATAGATACCCAGAAATTAAACTGTTGCATGTTTGCACCTAAATATTGGCTGCACATGCAGAATGCCTTTAATTGATTCTTTTCATAAAGAAATAATTTAGTTTTACAAATATGGAGTCCTATTGTGTGTCTCTCAGCATGTGATGCAAGGGTGGCAACAGCTAGTCTAATCACAGCCACCAATAAAGAGGAAATTGTAATTAACTACAAAACATAGTAGCAATGAGAAACCAGACAAATTAGAAGCCTGGAGAGACTCCAGCTACTAGAAAGTGGAATTTCCTGCTATAAGAATAAAAATAACAGAAATATTTTTTTGTCTATATCTAGATTTTGTCAGTACAAATTGAAAATAGAAAAGTGGACACATACATTATTCTCCTACTGATGAAAAAGATATGAGAAACATGCTAATAGTATCATGATCTTCAGCAGAAGAATAATTTACAGCTTCTTGATGCAAACCCCAATATCCTTCTGGGAAAGGTCAAAGTGGAGCCAGGAGCCTTATCCTTATCCATTGACCAATCTTAAGATTGTGGGGAAAACATGCAGGATGTGTAACAAGGAGAAAGAAAGCAAAATGGTGCAACTGAGATAACAATTCAATAGAAAAAATCCTTTTACTGGTACTACAAACAAGTTTCAAGATCGATACAGTTGCAAAAGGTGCAATGAAATGAGTGTACTTAATGCCAATGCAGTATCTTTATAAGTAGTTCTCCTAATGAAGAGCTAATAAATACAGATTAAGTTATCATATTTTTTTCTCTCTTTGTAGAACTGGAAGACCTTACATTGTGCTCCTAGTTAATGTTCATATAGCAGTACAGATATCTTCCACTTCCCTTATTTCCTGCAGGCAGCTATTACAATTTCAGCTCTGCCTTCCTTCCACAACCCCTCCCAGATGACCTGCTATACCATTTGAAATGTCTAGTATGCTATCTATTTCAGATCACAAAAAATCCCAGCAACCTTCTGTAAGAAATATATCATATCTATGTTCTGATATGCTGATATGTCCTTAGCATCTCAACAGCAACCAGACATGGCAACATCTCTGGGCACATTACTTAGGACAGATGACAGAGCAAGAATGAATAAAATTCTTCAACATATTTTTGAGTGCATGCTATTGGAAGGTTATAGAATCATAGAACAGTTTGGGTTGGAAGGCACCTAAAGATCATCTAGTCCCAACCTCCCTGCCATGGGCAGGGACACCTTCCACCAGACCAGGTTGCTCAAAGCCCCATCCAGCCTGGCCTGGAGCACTTCCAGGGATGGGGCATCCACAGCTGCTCTGGGCAACCCCTGCCAGGGGCTCACCACCCTCAGGAGTTCGGAGTTCAAAGAAACTGATATAGGATTTCTAAGGAAATAGAAAGTTCAGTTCTGCCACAGATTCAAGCCCTAAAAGCTGTTTTCCTCCTCTTCCAAAAAAACCCACCCAACCTCTCAAAAAACCCAGAAGGAATAATGCCATTTGTTCCTTTGTTTCTGTATCATTTTCTTGTAAGTATGGAAAAGGATTTTTGTGAATGTTTAATAAGATTAATGGAAATACATATCAGCTTTAATTATTGCTTTTGATTTGGAAAAAATGCTGGATTTTCTTTTTTCTCCTGCATGATACACTGCAAAGGTATAGAGAACTCTGGCAGATTCTTATTAATAGGTTCTGTAAGTCTAGAGATAAAAATTCATGAAGCAGAATTTGTGAGAAGGATCGAAAGATGGCTGATGTTAAGTACTGACACTTGTTTGAAACATTTGAAGTAGTGCTTTTGTACCTACAGCCCCACAGTTATAATGCATAGCTTTATGTTCTTCTGCACCTTTTCAAATAATTCAATTGTGCTCATTGTCTAATCATTTGTTGCTTTATTCCGTCACATCCCTCTCCACTATTCAGTCATAAATCCCTCCACGTAGAGGGTGTTCACTCCAACACACTGCAAGAGCAAACAAAAGTCTGTTGCTAAACTCATCAGCTAATTATTCAGCTATTTGTAGATGTTGAAGGTAGTGTGATAGTTTTCTCTGGAGCGTGTGCAGCAATGTCTCTGCATGTCAATCAGAATACTGGTGTGGCCCACTCACTTTGGGATTGCACTGCAGAGTCTTGGAGTTTGTCCATCTGTTTTGTTAATATCTTTTAACTGTTTCCTTGCCCCAGGACTCATGTTTTTGAGCTCCAGGTCCTTACCCTATTTTACCTCTTGCTTTTCTCCTCCATATGCACAGTTCCTTGATTCTGGCTTCTCACTCAACTTATCCAAATTTTCTGTTGCAGCCTTGCTTCTTGCCAGAGCTATTTCTCAACTCCATCTATCTGTGACAGGGATCAGTGATTCCCTGTCTTTTTCTCTAACTAATCCTAGTCCCGTTGTTCATCCCCTATTTTAAAAACATAGAATGGTTTGGGTTGGCATGGACCTTTAAAGGTCACCTAGTTCAAGCCCCTTGCAATAAGCAGGAACATCCTCAACTAGATCAGGTTGCTCAGAGCCCCGTCCAACCTGACCTTAAATGTTTCCAGGGATGCAGCATCTACCATCTCTCTGGGCAACCTCTTCCAGTGTTTCACCACCCTCATCATAAAAAAAAATCCTTCTTTATATCTTCTCTGAATCTATCCTCTTTCGGTTTAAAACCGTTACCACTTGTCCTATTGCAACAGGCCCTACTAAAAAGTCTGTCCCTCAAATTCCCTTCCTTTTGTCAAAAATTCCTTCTCTAATTCCCTCTTCCATTTTCTGTACTAGCTCTGGACCTTCCTTCCTCTTGTCACAGCAATGATCTCTCTCTCCAGCCATCACCTCTCTAGACCAGTGTTCCTTTCATTGCTCTCAGTCAGTTTTCCCTTTCCCTTCCCTGTGATTATGTCTCCAGACTCCTTTTCTGAATCTTCTGCTTGTCTTTTCGTTGTCCTTAGGGCACTTAAGTTAGGCATATTTCTTTCTTCCCTCCCCAGGTACCTAGCAGATAAGATCACTAGAGGTGGCTCCAGTACTCAGCCCTGTGGAGGGTAACAGCGACCCAGCATTGGGATTAGAGGATGGGTCTAGCTTGGTGCTTCAACCCTGGCCAGACTGCTCCACCAGCCTGCGGGACCCAACTGGAGCAGCACCAGGGCTGCTGGCAGAATCTTGCATGTTGACAAGCAACTTGGAAAAAAAAAATCAGAGAATAAAATTTTGCTGGTAATCGTACTATCTGCCATGTCCGTACTAAAGGTGTTGCTGTTATCATAGCTAATTTGGTGGCTTCCTCATTTTTGTGCTCAAAAATTTAATTAGTAGGGCAAAAACTTGCTCCTAGCTATGAGTTCTTTGCATGGCATTGTACATGAAGATCCTACTTATAGATCTCAGTGTGTGTGGGTCTGTACACTAGGTGGGTTTTGAAACTATTCACAGACCACCAGCATTTAGGATTGTCACCCAGCAGATTTACTCTCGAATCCCCTATGACCTCCCCATTGCTGCTGAGTATGCATGCATGTGTAGGTTCTCTGATCAAGTACATCAGCAGTTTGTGTGGCATAGACAAACACATTTGATTCAGTTGTGAAAATGATGGAGACAGTTAACCAGTGGTCTGTATGCTAGACAGCAATGATCTGGTATTTTATTGATATAAGAAATTATATTGCACGAATCATGGTACAAATATTTAGTCGTATGTTTGCCTTGAAATCTATGTACAAATAAAATGCAATTTTAGCTGGAATGCTTACTAATGAATGCTACTTTGAGAGTCTCAGAAGTTACAGTAACTGTGCAGTTATACTTTTTAGCAGTTTAAGGCTAGGGTCCCTCTTTTAGTCTCTTTCATTATCAGCAGATCTGGAAAGATTACCCGGCAAAAAAATGACTGCTTAGCATGTGACACTCTTTCATTGTTTTATAGCAATAAGACGAGCTGTAGTTGGCAACTCCACAGTCTAGAAAGTTAATAAAGAGCATAGTGAAAATGACAGCAGCTTCAAGGGGGTTAGTAGAGCGTGGATTATTGGTCAAGATTCTTGCCAAGACTACACCAGCAAAATGTGATGTGCTAACCCTGCGATGAAACCTGATTGACAGTCTCTGCTGAATGCACTAAGTGACTGTACTTAGGTACTGGAAATCCCAAGTGTCCAATTTTTTCATTTTTTTCTACTGAAAAGCAGTGTGAAGAGCTGGAGCTGGGCTTTTTCTTTTTACTTATTGTTTATGAGCATTTAGGATGCATTCAGGTCACCTCTTGTCAAACAGATCTTCTCTCTCAGTCATATAGCCAAGAGAACTGCTTAAAAATCCAGGCTTTTCATTAAATCTCACCATTCCAGCTGCTGATATTCAAGAAAACAAAACACTGCAAAGCTCACAATACATTTGCAGAGGCTGGCACAATTGTGCTAGCATTAACACTCACATTTCCCAATAGCAGTCTTCACAGAAATCAAGGATGTCTCCAGGTAACAGCCACAGTTTCTCTGCATCCCAGCATTTTGTAAGATAACTGTGAATAATGAGCGACCCTGACTCAGTGTTAACAGAGACCCAAGACAGTTCTTACACCTTCTGATGCTACAAATACAAAAGGTAAGTACATTGGTCTTTGTGAGCTCCAAAATGTCAAATCCAGAAATAAACCCCACTATTCTGTTTAACTGATAAACATGACTCATTACAGATTTAATTAAGTGATTGGATTTGTGTTAGGTCCTGATGCTTGTCAGATTCGTGTTGAAAAATTATTAGAAAACAGATTTACAGCTGAGGGATCTTAGAAGCAGATGTCCTGCTGTGAAAATCTGTTAGCACTGTCTTCAGCAAACATAAAGGAACAACTGGAAAAGCTCAGCTAGTTCATTTACCGACGTAAGTGAACTTTCAGACAACATATACCATGCTAGGATATTTTAGGAGCCTTAAAGAATGTGCCTTATTGATCTTCACGTTGTGTTGAGGCTTCATTGCAAGGTCATGTATACTCCTTAATTCATGTAGAATAACTGCAAATCTTACTACCAGCCAATTTTATGGCATAGACTAAAGGAAAGTTGAGCTACTTTTGCCTCAGTACCTGGGATCAAGTGACCCAGATTGACTAGCTATGTAGTACATATATGAGAAAACTCCCAACAAAACAACAGCACCACTTTAAAAGAGTTTTGTGTATGGCTACAAGCAGTGTGTAATTCACTTCAATGTTCAGCAAAAAAATTTCTTGGAGATAATGGAGGGGAATGAAATACACACTGACCTAAAAGTAGTAAGACAGCTTCTTTTCTCAACCAATGTTTTGTAACATTTAGCTGGGTAAGATTTGGATATTCTTCACTGCTGTCATGAAAACTGTCCACTACACAGCATTAGCTTATTGGTTTTGCAACTGCAGAGACAAAATCAAGATTTTTAAAGTGACAGAAGTACCAGGGGTTCCACTCCAACTTACTTATAAAATACCAATGAACAAATGACCTTTCTGATTTTCAGCACGCTTACTGAGCACTGTGAAACCACTGGAAGAAAGATACTAGAACGGATGTCAAAGTGTAATACTTTAAATAGCCATGCAGGCTTTCCTCCCCAGAAAAGAAATACAAAAGAAAGAGAACATGGCCGCTGATTAATTCACTGTCCGAGCCAGCTGATATCAAAGGTAACCAACCCTCAGTCATTGACTTCAGTGACTAACTTGACAATATTCAGTCACATTTCAAAAGTGCCCCTTAATTCTGAAAGTTTCAATTTTGACAGTGTCTAAGACACAGACTGTGCTCAGTACAGAGCATCTTACAGCTATCACTGATTTCAAGGGGAGGTTCAAATTCCTACAGAACAGATTAATGAAGTAATACATGTTAATATGAGAAAGGGCCATTATGGTAATATAGCTGGACTTCTGAGTCAATAACTGCTGTTTGCATGGAGCCTGTAATTTACAGCTGAGCTAACACATATCCACAGGAAAGCTTTCAGTCTTGTTTTAAAGACTTGTGTGACAGTGAACCCATCACATCCTAGATAAAGTGTTCCACAGTTAGTTACCTCAGATTTCAGTTCTCTTTTTCCTTTCATTTCAGCTTCTAACCATTCTATTTCATTATGACCTTAGCTGTTGAACCACTCTTTCTACCCAGGAATTATAATAAGCCAAGCTGAGCTTACATGCAGTAAGGCTCTATTTAAGTGTTTCAAGAGTGTCAGAGAGGAAAAAACACACAGAATTTGTGGGGGGAAAAGCAGATGTATGTGGTCCTGATGAGCTGGCAGGTCAAGAGGTCCCTGAGGCGCCAGGGATCCTGGGGCAAGGAGGCAGGGAGAGGCAGCGCCCTTGGCATAGACAGGGAGAGTAGGTGGCATGCTTGTGGCCCTGGCAAACCCGCAGAGACATCATGGCTGCAGGTCCCCATGATGACGGTTTCACCAAATTTGGAATTTTTTCCTTTTCTGAAATGATTTCTGAACAGCCAGCAGCCTTTGGTCTCCACCCCCCAAGCCATACCCATACCTTGCAAAATGAAACCGTTACTTTCTCAGGTCTTAGCAAATGCCTCCTCCTGCTCCTTGGTTGTTTTTCTCTAGCTCAGCTGTTGCTTTCCTTTTGTATGCTCAAAGCAGTCATCTTCCTAATTTGTGAGATTGTGTTTTTTTCAACCAGTAATTGGCCATCAGTTAGCTGTTTATAATGTTCGGATCCCTGTTTTCAATGGTATTTTCAAGGCCTTTGCTGTTGTCCCATGTTAAACTCCAGTTCACAATAGCTGCCTGGCACAGAGCCTCCGTTCGCAGGGCAGGTTCTCACCACAGGCTGACAAGAAGCCCCACAGGCCAGGACTGGGACCTCGTGGAGCTGGCACTGAGCCTGTGGCCTGCTGCTAGCAAGGGCAGTGCTTGTCTTAATAGTGTTCATTTATTCTAGGTTTCATGGCAGCACAGGAGACTCATCTTTAGACGGCTGTGCAGCATGACCTCCCCAGCATTTATCATACCGCTGTTCTCTACAATGTACTCCCTTGTACTTAGTGTGCCCTAAAACCTCCATTCCTGTATAACAACGCATTATGATAGGCGTTGTTCAAATGAGGCTAGAATATCATAAGGTCATTTTAATCAACCTACCTTCATCATCACTTAGCACTTCACATTTGGTCACCTGAGGTATTTATTTATTTGGTCATTGGTATTTATTCTATATTCTTTCAGCTTACTGCTAAAGATATGGCAGAAGCACAGACTAAAACCCGTAGTCACTACAGGGACCTCACTGGATGTATCCCCCTTTGACTGGGGACAGTTGTGCTGGAGAGAAGTAGGCTCTGCTACCTTTTCTCTGAAAGCTTTAAGACTTCAGTCCCCCAAAACACTGGAGAGCACAGCCTGCCTGAAGGATGGATTGGGTCATGTCTGAACAACTACTTACTGTCCCTTGTTATGGTAAAAAGGATGGTTTTGTCCTTAGCTGTATAAGGTTCTAAAAGAAACTAAAATGCAGAAGGTATAAACCAGTATTTATTGCTTTTAACTATACAGCACTTTTAAGAACATGTATTAAATATCAGCATATTGATATATACATACCTGTGCGAACAAATAAATGTCATTGACAAACTGCTACAGAGCACATATATACATTAGTCAAGGCAAATTAACCTGGAGTTGTCCTTATTCTGGATTTGCTGGTAGCATGCAGAAATATTTATAGGGCCACCCTAGTAAGTTCCAGTGCTAACCTATTTTCCTAGCTAAAAGCCAACCACCTCCCTTTCATTCTTTCTGACTGAGACTTCCTGTTGTCATGTGTGTGTGTATCCCATCCCCCCCCCCCCCCAGTCCCCATCCAGTCCCGTCCCGTCCCCCTCCCCCGCCGCCACCTATGATGTGTTTTATTCTAACAGGCTGAAAAAAGCAGGTGGAGGTAAGGGGAAAATACATTTCCAGGTTATCAATATACAAATTGGAAAAATTATTTATGTTTCAACAGAATTGTAAAAATTGGGTGATCCTATACAGCAAGAGAGTTTGATCCATCATCTTACAATTCTGCTTTCAATCTGTTTCCTTTCTTTGCATTTGACAGTGTGGTTCATAGAATCGTAGGATCATTTAGGTTGGAAAAGAACCTTGAGATCATCGAGTCCAACCATTAACCCAGCACTGCCAAGTCCATCACTAAACCACGTCCCCAAGTGCCACATCTACACATCTTATAAGTATCTCCAGGGAGATATTCTTGTAGAGGGTCTGTTGATAAAAATGTAAAAGAATAGCAATGCTGTAACAGTTAAGCGCAAACTTACTGTTTCCATTGCCAATTTTTTTCTCAATTTGAGTAATTTTAAATCCAATTAACATACTAAAGTTTATAAATTATATTTTGCCTGATGAACTCAATGTTCCACAAAATAACGTTGGTGACTGCATTGAATAGAAAAGCATCTCACACCACACTAGGACTCAACAAGAATTGTAGTTCCCACTTTGAGGTGGGGATTTGACTCCCATCAGGAAATCTGGAATTTATTGTAATAAAAATGTTACCCTCCAAGATGTAGTCTGACAGTGGTGAGGAGACGCAAATCACAGACATCACAACTTGAAAAACTGGGAATCTTCCTGGGTTTTTTAGTGCTAAGTAGCTTCATATAAAAAATGTGCACACACAGGGCACTGTGTATTTTGCACAAAAGCGAAGGGGTTAATTTCTTTTCCTTAACGTGATCAATCACACAAAACCCTCAACCAACTCCTTTCTCACCTCTAGCTTTCCTCAACAGGATTCACCTCAAGTTGAGGTAAACTACCTTTTTTTCTTAGTGAAGACCTGCCCATACGGAGTATGCATACAGACACAGCCATGCCCTATCTGTTGGGCAGGAGGTAGGGGCAAGCAGCCCCGCAGCTGCGCCAGAGGCCCGCGGTAAGGACGGGGCTCGCCTTCCCCGTAACACCGGCCTGTCCGCCCCCGCCGCTCCCACAGCCCGGGGACGGCAGGAACGCTCCCCGCTCCCGCTGCGTTCCGAGCTCGCGGCCCGTAACGCGCGGGCTCAGGCGCGGCGGTAGAGGCCGCCTATTCCCGCCAGCCGGGCGTACGGCGCGGCCCTGGCAGAGCGGGGCGGCGGCGACACGGCGACCAGCCGGTCCGGCAAGGCGGCGGGCAGCGCACGGAGCAACCCGCACGGGCAGGGGAGCGCCGCCCCGGGCCGCCCGCCCCACTCCGCTCCTGCCCCGCTCCCGCCCGAGGCGGCGCCGAGGGACCGCGGGCGGGGGGCGGGGCCGGGGGCCGGTGCTGCCGGAAGCGCGGCGAGCTCCCGCCTCGCGCCGGGGTTGGGGGTCACGCGCGCCGCCGCCGCGGGCCTCCGGGCGCCCATGGAGGGCTGGGGGGCGGAGGAGGAGGCGGCGGCCGGCGGGCCGCTGCAGCAGCTGGTGAAGCGGCAGCGCAAGGAGAAGCGGGAGCTGCAGGGTGAGGGGCGCCGCGGCCCGGCGGAGGGGGCTCGGGCGGGGGGAGAGCGGCTCCCTCAGGCCGCCCCGCCGAGGGGGGAGCGGGGCGGGCCCGGCTCTCGGCCTTCTCCTGCGGGCCGCTCTGTGGGGGCGAGGCGGGCAGCCGCGCTCGGCAGCGGGTGTGTGTGTGTGTATGTGCGCGCTCGGCACCGCCGGACTTGGAGGGAGGGGAGTCCATGCGGAGGAAGGGGGCGTCGGTACCGGAACCGGGGCGGAGGTGCCCAGGCCGTGCTGTGCGGATGGGAGGGGGTCTTGTCCTGCAGGCGGGCTGCGGGCTTCCCTGGCGGAGAGCCGTAACGGAACGCTGGACTGTTAATGTGATGTTAACGCTTTGCTGCATTGCTTTTAAGTTACAGAAGGTGTGTTTTTGTGAGGCGTATTAGGTTGAAAAGCCTGCGTGAGGGACCTTGCCGCCCAGGCAGCTACCTTCATTCCCAGTGCAACTGATCTGGAATGAGCTTCCGTATGCAGCCCAGCCGCAGTAATGTATCTGTAGGAGACCCGTGTGGTCTTACAGTACTCCGTGTGAACTGTTCACAAGCCACATTTTACCACCCTGTCAACGTAGATGAATATAATTGACTAATTTTGTTAGCTGGATTCTGTTGAATTGAGTTTTATGGTTGATAATAACCTTTTTGTTAAGCCTTTCTTGTTGCTCATATACAGCCTTTTCCTTGTTCGGCTCTTTTGGTATGTAATGAAATAGGCCCATCTGCAGCCTTTTATCTGTTAGAAGGTTAAAGAAGGGAAGACATGATTGGGCTGCATGGTGCCATTCAGTCTATAGGAACTTACTATTCTGAGATGCCTTTTCCTCCCTCAAATTTGGTTGAAATTTAGAAGAGAGATAGGATCAAGCATTGTGGTTAGGTGGCTGGAGCACATGGCCGGTTGATTGAGAGAGGCTGAGGAACAGAGGGGTTTTCCGCCTAGAGAAGGTGATAGGGAGGTATCCAATTTTAGTGCCCTGCTACCTAAAGGTGGGAGGGGTACACAGAAGACAGAAACCCAGTCTTCTCAGTTAGGAGAGGCAGGTGACCTATAGGCGCATGTTTTCCTACTTGAAAAAATATATTCCTGGTAAGTGCGATAATTAACTGTTTGACAGATAGCAAAATAGTTTGTTCATAAGGTTAATCCCAGCCTCTGAAAATCCAGCATCTCCTCCAACTGATGATCCTTGTGTCCATATACTCTCATGGTGGATTTGTGTGTGCCTCTTAAGTCCTAGATTTCCTTCTCCCCCATTATGTTGATTTTTATCAATAAAACTGCTTTTCTGTCTGTTAAACTCAGCTGCTTCATCTGTGATATTGAATGCTTAACAGAAAATTTTCATTATGAGCATTCTTGCTGCCATCTCTTGAATAGTTTCATTATTGCCATCATCTTCAGCTCAATTGTGTCAGTCAAGGGTAAAGGACAAGAAAATGTACAGGTGATGAATAGCAAGCAGGGTGTTAAATAATTGGTGCTGTAACTCTAAAACAGTGAATACAGAAGTGATGAGAGCTAACAGGGAGGGGTCATGTAAGAGCACAGGCTATGGAAGCTGTGCTTCTTCAGTCTGGAGAAGAGGAGAGTGTGAGGGATCTGGTTGTAGTTTCTGCTGCATAATGGATGGAGCCAGATTCTTCAAAGTAGAGTGTTGAGAATGGACTAGAGACAACTGCTGAAAGTGGTAACAAGAAATACCCTCATGGGAGGAAAAAGGGAAAATATTTTCATAACAAGAATGGTTAAAGATTGGAAAAAAACTGCCTGGAAAGGTTACAGAATGTCCATCCATGGAGACTTTGCACAGTCATCGGACTAAACTCCAAGTCAATCTGAATTAACGTAGTAACATGGTGTGGCTTTGAATTCAGCCATGCTTTGAGCAGGAGGTTGAACTGGACGACCTCCAGACCTCTTCTAACCAAACTATTCTATGATTTGAGAAACGGAGCCTTGACTTACAGCCTTAAAAATACTTACAGAATTCAAGCAAGGTGGCGGTGGGTTTTTTTTCTTCTTGAATACACATTTTACTTTTAGAAACTTTATTTTAAGGACGGGTAACCTCTGTTTTTACTTTTAATCTGCTGCTTGTGTGATTAAGAATTTACACATCTTTCCTGTGACAGGATTTGAGATCTCAATGCTTAATCAATCTTCTTGAAGGTTGAGGTCTGCTGCATCAATGAAGTTCTTAAGTATTTATAATAGTGACCTGGCACAAGTTTTTCTTTTCTTCACATATAACATTTGTATCTTTTAAGAAAAATATAGGTGCTTTAAAATGTGATGACTATAACAGCCAGTCTCCGTTAAACCGTTAAAATGTACGGATATGTTGATACTTGTAATTTTTTTTCTCTGCATGACTTCCAGTTCTTTTTTCTGCGATGACTGTGGAGTATCTGTATTTAGAGGTCATGTTTTATTACACTGCTTCTCTAACAGCAAAAATTCAAGGCATGAAAAATGCTGTTCCCAAGAATGATAAAAAGAGACGAAAACAGCTGGCTGATGAAGTTGCCAAACTAGAGGCAGAACTTGAACAGAAGCATAAGGGGGAATTAAAGCAGCTAAAGGAAGTATCACCTGAGCAGAATAAGGTAAGTGCCTTAACTTTAGCTGAAGTTGTACAGATACAATTTGTGTTAGGGCTTCTTTAATTTTTAAAAATTGTAATGAAGTAACACTTCAAAGTATTTCTCATTTTCTTTACAGTATTAGTAACTTTTTTAATCTTTGGAAAGATTCAGCTGTTGCAGTGGGTGAGCATTGCTAGAAGGGGCATTTAACAACATGGATTTTTTTGTTGTCCAGCTTTTTTTTGTTTAGCTCTTAAGGCTATGTTAATAGCTCAGTTGTCTTAATCTTTTTTTAAGTTCCTGTTATATTGTCACTTAATGACTCTTTGTGTGACCAGGCCTGTTCATATATTTTCCCTAATCTAAATGGGAATAGAGCTTGTGGCTAAATTGGTGCAGTACAGTTAGCTGTGAATGATGCTAATGCTCCATGCTCATACATCTCCTGACAGTCTATGACTTTTGGCTGTTTAAATCTTGTAAAGAAACAAACAAAAACCTGTCTGCCTGATGTTTTCTGGACTATGTGTTTTCCCGTAAGTAGCTAAACAAAGAGTTAAGTGAATGTATTTTTGTTTGAAAATGAGTGAAAACATTTCTGAATGGCTTTTAGGGAAATAGACTTGTCTGAGAAGCATCTGCTGAGAATCCTTGTGGAAAAAGTTTTCAGTTGTGAGAGTTACAACCCTGTAACAATCTTCTGTAATAAGTTTTTAATCAGATGCTTAAGCAGATAGTGTGTAAGCCTTAAACGTAGTGCTCCAGTTTGCTTGTATCTTAGATTAGTTTTAAGAGTTTGTTTTATGTTGCTAAAAGAGTTGAAACGTTACAGTGGAGGATCTTTCAAGGTAAAATGCTTGCCCTGGATGTAACTTTGCCTGAGAGGAATTTGTTTTGAGATGTCTGGTGTCTTTCACTTCGCAAACTTTTTATTCAAATTGAAACACACTCATGATTCCAAGGGTGGCATCTAGTTCATACTGTTAATGGCATTAGCTTTGTCACTTTTCTTGAGATGTGTCAACTCCCTGTCGTTTCCAACTGCTGGTTATGCTTTAGAGCCTTCTCCTGCTTTAATTGTCACAGAACTTGATAATGGCTGTTTGGGTACCTTGGTCAACAACTGGTATAGTGAGGAAAACTTTCCCTTTCAGCCAGTGAGCAGTGTTCATGCTTGAGTATGGAAGCTTGTAAGAGAACATAGGGATTAAATTTGAGATACACGGTTCGTAACTGTCTCTGTGGACACTACAGAAAAAGTAACGCATGACAGTGGATTGGAATGTGAAATTCTTCACACTTGGCTTTGATAGGTTCTATGATATACACTGATCTTTGTGGTTAAACCATAAAAATACCCTGGAATTACCTAGGAACACAATTTAAAATCGTTTCAGGAGATGCACATCTCTGTTATAATTTATACTAATAAGAACATTTAACTTTTTTCTTTTTAGACAGATTCTATAGCTGATGGTGTTGCAAATTTAGAGCTTGAAGGAGTAGAGCAACAGGTTCAGCATCCTCGAATATCAAAAGCACAGAAGAGGCGGGTATGACTTTACATTTAAAAATTTTATAAATATTTTATTGAAGTTATAGTCACTTAAACTGAACTGTAATAACTAAAGTTAAACAATTTTGCAGGGGGCATTACCTGGCTAATTCAGTATTGATGCTGTACCTACTGGGTGCTTTGACAATCTGTAAAGCTGCTACCTAGAGATATGTAAGCATTTTATAAATAGTTGTACTTTTTTACCCTCAGCCATGAGCTGGGAATCAGAATAGGTCAGGAGATGGGAGCCAGAAATAGCAAATGATGTAAAGCAAATGATTTTAAAAGAATTTACCTGAAAATATTAATAAAAGTAAGGTAATTGAATGAAAATAATTGTAAAATACATGGAAAATATGCAAGTAGTAGAACTTTACACATTTAACCAAAGAACATGAATACTGAAATTCTTGTAAATTTTTGAATTTTTAAGAAACACTACCTGGTGTCCAGGCCATTAGGATTAACTCTTGTTAACCTTCAGATGTTAAATTTTGATGGATTAACGTTCTCATTGTACCTGCCTGAATGTTGATGCAGGGCCAGAGGAGCACTGCTTTATTGCAGAATCCATCCACTGTTACATGGTCGCTGCTGCAGAGCTGCCTTGTAACAAACATGATAAAAGGATGGTCTTAATTCATCGCATCCTGTCTAGGCAAACTAGAAACTCTGTAGCGTAGTTTTCCTATATTGTGGTTGCCTAAGCCAGTCTGGTCTTGATCTGTGGTGAATTTTAAGTGTGAAAGTAAAAAGATCATTCTCTGTACTGCTGCTTTTTTTATTTACTCATTTACTTTGACTCTTATTCCCCTGTTAACTTAAGCGTAAACTTAAGAAGCATTCTACTAAACTAATTTTTATGTTATTTATTATTACATCCCCTCTAGTATTCTCTGTATGCATTCTTATCCGTCCTTTATGTTAGGAGCAGTCTTTTATGATGTATAGTACCTAGCCCTAGGGAGTTTCAGTTTCATGACATGAGATCCATTATGCAATCATATGCGTAAGTGGTAGATCTCATGCTTATTATGAAAGAGCAATATTTTCTGTTGTTGAATTAGAATTCCCATACTTAAGTTGTTTGACAATGTGGTGAAATAGGTGATCCTGAAGAAATTACTATTATAACAGTGATTTTACGGGTGTTGTAAAAAATGTTATTTTGCATGTTGATATATTTAAGATTTCTCCTGTCACATACATTTGGGTGTAGCGTAAGAGGCAGTTAGGATCTATCGGTCACTTACCATTTGCTAAAGTTTGGATTTAGGAGGTCTCTAAGATTTGGTGGTACTGATTTGGGAGAACATTTCTCAGATACAAATGTACTGAGAAGACATTTGAAGAGTTGAAAGCAAGCGCTGAGTCAAGAACTCTACAGGAATCTTCTAAATTTTAACATTTGATGTAATTTTAATGTGTTTTTAATCTAAGGAAAAAAAAGCTGCCTTGGAGAAAGAAAGAGAAGAAAGGATAGCTGAAGCTGAGATAGAAAATTTAACGGGTGCTAGACATCTTGAAAGTCAGAAACTTGCCTCCCTATTGGCAGCAAGGCACTTAGAAATCAAACAGATCCCTTCAGATGGCCATTGCATGTACAGAGCTATTGAAGATCAGCTCAAGGATCACCAGAATTCCTGGACTGTTGCAACTCTGAGGAGCCAAACAGCAAAGTATATGCAAAGTCACTTTGATGACTTCCTGCCATTTCTTACAAACCCTAGTACTGGAGACATGTATAGCAGAGGTAAGACTTGTGGTATAGGAGATTTTAAAAAATGTTACAACTATCTCTGATATCTTGTTCTCAGTTACAGCTCAGTTGGGACTAATTCATTACGAAGTTTGTTCCTGAACTTTGATTTGGTTGTGTTCTGTGGAACACAGAATTATGATCTGCTATGAAACTTGGTACACTTCAATCTCTGTAATTTTATTTTTTTTTAAGTAATCTAGCAAACATTATTTCCCCCCCCCCAAAAAAAAAAAAAAAAAAAAATCAGAACTTGGTAATCATGTTCTGGGATGTGATTTAAGTTGTACTGTAAACAGTTTCTCTACCAGGTTAGTGGTGATTTTCTGTCAACTTTTATATTGGTGTTTTCAATTTACATAGGAAAACTTAGAGTGTGAAATTCAAGCAAATTATTTATAATAGCTTGCACATACACTTTCTCTTATTCTACCCTTTATTTTCACTATTTATGCTAGGCCTTTTGGAGCTCTTCCTTAAAAGCAGACTAAACTAAAAAATACAAAGGCATTCAGTGTGAGCAATGAGTGGCTGAGTAAATGCAGTTAAATGGAATTTATGTACTTATTTGAGCAATACATGGTTTACTCATTTCTTACTGCATGTCTGGAACACTATAATTTTTTTTAGTCTACTGCTACATTCATTTAATAGTTATTGCTGTAGATTTCATTTGGTGACTGGGGGCTTTTATGAAGTAGAAAGTATCTTTCCCATGTTGGCAGAGATAATTGCAAAAGGATAAATGTGCCCCAAGAGAAGACTGAATGAAGTTCTGCAGAGCAGCAGGGAGCTGTGGTTTTCTTATGTCTCTTAAGTCTGTTATAAGGGGAACATATGAAAAACAGTTCTGAGCAGTCTTCAGAAAATCCATTTTTTCTTTATCAAAAACAATTTATGGGTTTCAGAAGCCTGAAGGGTTGCAATTTATATTTTGAAAAGCTTGGTTTCTGTAGAACATGATCTCCAAAAGACTTATTTAGCTCTGAACAAAAGGAACTATTGGGAATAAATACTTCTGAGGTTAAAAACAAGTTAGCTAATATGGAAATTAGAAAAAAAACCAAACAAAATCCAAACCAAACCATTGAACTTCCTACAGTCACAAGATTTTAAAAACATACCTGACACCTAACTAAGAACGAAGCATACCACTTGCTATCACATTGTTGTTTTGAGACTGTAGAAAATACTTTCTGATATCCAACAGGAAGAAAACTGCAATTTCATGCTTCTTGTCAACAGTTCCCTAAAGAAAAAGTTTATATTTTAAACCTGTACTTTTTTTATTCCCATACCTGTTTTTATTCCTGTCTGCTGTCTTAATTTTTCCTTCTAAAACAGTCATGGGGTGTTTTTTCTGGGGCCTCTGGTGTTTTTCTGTTGCTTTCCTTCTCTTCAGTGGACATACATGTTTTTTTGTATGGTGTGTTTGGACTTTTCAGGTTCTAGTTCTTCATTGTACGACCAATATTTTTCCTCAGTTGCTTGTTCTCAAATAAGATAAGTAATAAAAATTGTCTTTTCTTTTCCCACAGAGGAATTTGAAAAGTACTGTGATGATATAGCAAATACAGCTGCATGGGGTGGTCAGCTGGAGGCAAGTATTGCACTGATAATTTTTATTTATGAAATTCCAAAGTGGGTGGATATGCCTTCAAAAAAGGGCTTCTTAAGAAAGAACACCTAAAGGCATAAGAGAATGTAGTCATAAACAGTTTATCAAGAACTTTCCTCTACGGTTATAAATTGTGTTCCCGAATTGGTAGCTTTTGTGATGGTGCACCACTGTTCTGATGTATTTGATGACACATAAGTTAATGAATTCAGTAGTTTTAAATATCATTAGAAAGGCTGATAATACGAGCGGAAGAAGACTTTCTAAGGAGAAAGCATTTTATTATGCAGACTAAGATGGTAGCAAAGCTGACTAGAGCAGAGCAATGTTAGATTTTTATAATGTAAACCAGAACTTGAGTTTGAGAAAATAAGTATTTATTTACTTTGTCTTATTTATTGTTTTATGAAAAAGTAGTTACCAAATTACTGAAGCTAGCTCAATGTTACCTGTGTTGTATCACCAAATTAGTGATTAATTTAAGACAACCTGTTTTCAATTAAAGTTTAAAACATTTAAATAGTTTTGATTATTTTATTAAAGTTTATTTTCTGACAGTATTTGAAATGTGATGTCTGAACTGATGTCTGCTAAAACTAAATGCCATGTCTTCTTCTCTTCCCCTGCATTGGATTTAATGATATCATTGTGTTGTTTTTATACCTTAAAGCTAAGGGCTTTGTCTCACATTTTGCAAACACCTATTGAAGTAGTGCAGATGGATTCCCCTCCCATTATTGTTGGTGAAGAATATTCGGGCAAACCAATAATACTTGTGTAAGTATGTAATTTTATCCCTTCTTCAAATCAGTGCACTTCTATATCAGAGGGCTCAGCTTTGATTCTCCCTCTTTCTTTTTTGATTCACCTGCTCTTTCATTTTCTGTTGTTTATCTGACATTTAAGCATTTCTTGAATAAAGATCTTGCAGGTCAGAATTTATGTTTGTGGTTAACACACTTAGTTTAAAGATATTGTAATTAGAGTTCTTAAAATGCTGACAGTCAGTCTGAAGTGTGATTCAGTCACTGCATTATAGAATGCTACAAGATCATTTAACCTGTTAGATAATTACAAAATAATAGTGAAATTCATATAAGATGCAGCAGGAAACTTTTTCCTCTTACAAGTTTATGTCAGTCTGTGCCTGGAAGTCACCAGAATTTAAAAGCTGTCGTTATTAGTACTCTGTTATTTAATCGGAGAATCACAGAACAGTCAGGGGTGGAAGGGGCCTCTGGACATCAGCTAGTCCAACGCCCTGCTAAAGCAGGTTCTCCTAGAGCAGGTTGCACAGAGTCACATCCAGGTGAGTTTTGAATGTCTCCAGAGAAGGAGACTCCACAGCCTCTCTGGGCAGCCTCTGCCAGAGCTCTATCATGCCCAAGGTAAAGAAGTTCTTGCTCACATTCAGGTGGAACTTCTTGAGTTGCAGATTGTGCCCGTTGCCCCTTGTCCTGTCACTGGGCACCACTGAAAAGAGCCCGGCCCCGGCCTCTTGACACCGACCCCTAAGATACTTGTGTGCATTGATAAGGTCCCATCTCAGCCTTCTCTTCTCCAAGCTAAACAGGCTCAGTTGTCTCAGCCTTTCGCATGAGGGAGATGCTCCAGTCAGTTGTCTTTGTAGCCCTGCACTGGACTCTCCCCAGCAGTTCCCTGTCTCTCTTGAACTGGGGAGCCCAGCACTGGACACAGCACTCCAGATGGGGCCTCACCAGGGCAGAGCAGAGGGGGACGATCACCTCCCTCGACCTGCTGGCCATGCTCCTCCTAATGCACCCCAATGTATTTTCTGTTCTAATTTAAGCTGTCTTCCAGTGCTGTTAATGTTTGTCATGACACATACTTTTAGTTAAACTGAACACTAATTCTGTAACTTTTTCTTTTTTTAGGTATATGAGACATGCCTATGGATTAGGAGAACATTACAATTCTGTAAAACTTCTAACAGATGCTGCCACGGAAAATGGCAGCTAGCATACAAAAGTCATAAATCCACATGGATAATAGCTGTGTCTTGATGTGTTGGGCACCAGACAATTTCCAGACAGACTGGAAAGTTATGCTTTTTTTTCATTTTTAACTTTTAAACTAAATTGAAAGGATTTTCACTATAAATCCAAAACAGCTCTTAATTTAAAACAAAACCAAATCAAATCAAAACTACACAACAGTATTTTGAACTTGTTGGCATTAAGCATGTTTAGAAGATCTTCTCTAAAAAGGTGGCTATGTTGGTCAGACTTTTTTTTTTCCCCCAATAGACCTTCATCCCATGCTGCAGTGAAGATAGAGTAGTAAATATTTTGGTTAATCAGCATTTCTGCTGAAGAATTAGTTACTTGAAGGTTCCTGTTACATCATTTTGGGCAGATTTTGATGCTCACGGAAGAGTTAAGGTATTTAAAATGATTGTTTATTTTGATTGATGGAATATCCTCTGCAGTGTTTCTTTAGTTCTGTCAGGATCTAGCTTTAATGCTCTAGGAGGGATCCCTTTCTTCATTTGGGTAGAGAAGAGCTGGAGACAAATCCCGTAGTAGAATATCTTGATACCTTGCTCGGCTGAAGGAATCACAGTGTTTTATTTTTAAAGACTTTCATCTAAGATTTTTAGCAAGGTTTGAGGACTTTTTTTTTTTTTCTTTTCCATTTGACAGCAGGAACTGAATCTTGATGCTCTTTCTATACTGAATTTGTAGGAAGAACGTTGTTGTTTATATATCGTAACGTTGATGCAAGTTAATGGTGCTGTTCATCCTTCATGATCTTTCATTTGTGCATTTTGATGATACAGAAATCTTACAAACTAAAAGCCCTTCAATGTCCTCACTTCAGGTAGTGAAACTCAACACATCATTTATGGATCAGCTGATCTAAGCACTTTGTGATCAAAGATGTGGTATTTTATAATGCTTAAAACAACTGGTTGCATTCAAGTGTAAAAATAACCACCTTGGGTTTTGTCAGGAACTTAATTTTTCTGCAGATCACCTTTAAACTGAAATATTCATTGCTTCTAATGATGCACAGAGACCTGACAGGTGTGGCTTTTTTAATATGGCTTGACTTTTTACATTAGAAACATAGATTTTTGTCTTTTAAGTCACTGTAAATGTGACTCCAAAATTAGAAGTATACTGAAACCAAAGTTCTAATGCAATTGTTTTTTAACAATAGAAGTGATTTTTAAATTAATTTATTTTTTTTAAGCCTTAGTCAATAACATGACCATTGTCTGTATTATAGTTTTGATGAGTCGGAAAAAAGTGATTCATGTCGAGTTTAAACACCTTTGCTCTGATTTGAGGATTATAAGCTAGTAACAGTGCGTATCTTGTAGTCCTTCAGTAAAGTTAGCCAGCAGATTGATGTTCCTGGGTCTTATAAATTAGAAAGAACAATCTGCTCTTACTTGAGGAGGAGATAAGTGTTCACTTTATGGATCAGATTGTCTGCTTTAAAGCACTTTGAGAGAGAGGGAGAGGAAAAAATCAGACAATTATAGCAAGGGGTTTTGGAGAAGCAGAACTTGAATTGTGACTTGTTTAGACTGGTTCCTGCCAGGAAAACAAGTATTAACTGGATTGGGAGGTTTTATGTCCTTATTTACCTGATACAGTATAGCAAATATAGCTGTATTTATAGCAGCTGCTTTACTGTACAATTTAGTTTGCTACCTTGATGTATAAAATGATGTTTCTAATTTTAAACAAAAAATTGGTTACAGCAGTATGGAAAAAATATTCCTATTCATAATACCACTATAAATTTCACTAAAAATAGCAATCAGGAATACTCTTCTGTGTTTTGCTTAGAACCGATGTGATTTTAAATGCATATGCTGCATTTTTTTAGATACCCCATGAAAAAAGTTCTTTGTTTTATTGGGTTTTCATTCAATTAACTGCCAGAGAAAAGATGCCAGAGCCGTGGAATGCCTGTACCAACAGTTTGTCCTGTTGAAGATGTTTACAATTTGTATAAAGCGAAATAATGTTTTAATATAGTGAGTGAAAGATCTTTGCTCTTGCTGTATGGGACTGGCCAAAAAGTAATAAATCAGTTTGTGGCAGGTCTTGTGGTGGTCATTTTCTATTTTGTACTTTGATTGATTGTTCCCTACTGAATTCCTATTATCAAAAAGTTTACCTATTTATTTTATGGCTTGTGGGTCCTACTGTAGTATGAATTCTCCAACAACTGACTATTCCTATTCAAGCAGACGAAGCTTTACTCTTCATGAAATTGAGTTGTTTCTAAACAAAATTTATCCTCTGTGTTTTAGCAATTAAAATTGAACTATTCTGAAAAGCTGTATTTGAAAATACTATTGAACTGCTCCATACATAAAAATGATCAAGTGAAACAGAGCTGTAGTAGGGTTACACAGGAAGGTTTTGGTAGCCGGGGGCTACAGAGGTGGCTGCTGTGAGTAGTAGCCAGAAGCTCCCCTGTGTCCGACAGAGCCAATGCCAGCTGGCTCCGAGACGTGACCCGCTGCTGGCCAAGGCTGAGCCCATCAGCGACAGCGGTAGTGCCTCTGGGATAGCATATTAAGGAGGGGAAAAAAATAAAAATGGCACATCTGTGCCAGCAGGAGAGAGGAGTGAGACTGAGAGCAACAGCCCTGCAGACACCCAGGTCAGTGCAGAAGGGGCAGGGGGTCCTCCAGGGGCTGGAGCAGAGGTTCCCCTGCAGCCCACGGTGAGGCAGGCTGTGCTGCTGCAGCCCGTGGAGGTCCACAGTGGAGCAGATATCCACCTGCAGCCCATGGAGGACCCCATGCTGGAGCAGGTGGGTGCCCAAAGGAGGCTGTGACCCCCTGGGCAGCCCACACTGGAGCAGCTCCTGGCAGGGCCTGTGGCCCCGTGGAGAGGAGCCCAGGCTGGGGCAGGGCTGCTGGCCGGGCTGTGACCCCGCGGGGGACCCACACTGGAGCCGGCTGTGCCTGAAGGACGGCACCTGGTGGGGGGGACCCACGCTGGGACAGTTTGAATAACTGCAACCCGTGAGAAGGACCCACATTGGAGAAGTTCACAGAGGACTGTCTCCTATGGGAGAGACCCCACGCTGGAGCAGGGAAAGGGTGGGGAGGAAGAAGAGGCAGAAGTGTGTGATGGACTGACTGTAATCCCCATTCTCCTGTGCTGTGCAGCGGGAGGAGGAAGAGAAATTGGGAATTAAGCCTGGAAAGAAGGGAGAGGTGAGGAGAAGGTGTTTTTTCTGGTTTGAATGATAATAAGTAAACTAATTTTCCCAAGTTAAGTCTGTTTTGCCCGTGACGGTGATTGCTAAGTGATCTCCCTGTCTTTATCTCGACCCATGAGCCCTTTGTCATATTTTTCTCTCCCCTGTCTGCTTGAGGAGGGGAGTTTCAGTGGGTACCTGGCATCCAGCCAGAGTCAAACCACCACAGGAAGGTTTCTTGCAGGATTTAGCTTTTAACTTCTTTCAGATTACATTTTCTCTGCAAAGTAGCAGTACTTATTTTGAGTTTATATGTATTATTATATGCTTATATGTAGCTTTTCTTTCTTTTATATGGAATTAATTGACATCAGTTTCTTCAACCGCTGTTTCTTTTAGGGGCTGTTCAGTCATTTCTCCGCAAGGTAATTGCGATTAGTTTCCAGTCAGAATGCTCACATGAATGTGAGGGGAACTGCCTAGTGGTCTGCAATACATTGTGTACAGTATTCTTAAAGGGAAGAACTTGTTGAAAGAAATGGGTGCAGCTGGGCAAGTTGGGGCACAGAAGAGACTGGCTTCCTCTTGGTGGCATTTTAGCATTTGTCCCTGTCCCCTTAGTCCCTGCCCGGTCTCTGCTCTCCCTGCATCCCCAGCAGTGGGCTGCAACTGGCCTCAGAAAGCGGTTGGGAGATGGGAGACAGTGGGAGGGAGTGCAGGCCCGTCATAAATTACTCAAATATTCCATGACTTCAAGGACTTTTTAAAAGAAATATAAAATGCAATGAGGCACGGCTGTTCCTCGCACACATTAGTACAATTCTTATAACCTGTTGTGTTTACATATATTAAAATGTTACACCACAGTTAAAAAAAGTGGGGAGGTTATTTCACAACTACTTGCCTCGAAGCAAAATTGTCATTAGAGGTGCTTTTTGCCTCCTGCCCGTGCTCTGCCCTTCCTCTCTCCTCTTTTTAACTAGCAGTTCAACAGGAGCTGTGACAGGCCCCAGGAAAAAACCCAAGGCTGAAATTTCAGTCTGTGCAGAACACGTCCCCTCTGCTCCTGCACTGTCTCAAGGAGTAAGAGGTGCTGGGCAGATGGGATGCTGTGGGATGGTGCCCCCCCTCTGCTGTGCTATGCTCAAGTGTAATATTGTTATGAACAACAACAGTGAGAATTACTGTGCTGGTGGCAGATGGGGTAGGGGCTCTGTCTCCTGCAGCTGGTGTCAGGGCTTTGCATTTTGCCCAGTTCTCCAATCTCCCTCCTTCACCAGTGCTGGTTGCCCTGTATCTTATGAAGCCACTGATGTGACAAGTGAGTAAGTGGAGTTAGGCAGCATCTCTTTCATAGATGATATGGGTGGTGGCAGCGCAGATACATTGGGGTGTATGTTCTGGGAAGCGCTGGTCAGACACGTTGCGCAGGTGTGCTTGGGTAAGTGGCATCTTCAGGGGAAAAACACCCTTTGTGCCAGAGGAGTGAATGCCGAGTGCCCCGGAGGCACCCTGAAGGCTGTGGTGAGAGTGGATGACAATGTCCCATCTCCATCATCCTTGTAGACAACGCTTTGGGCCATCATCTTTCACAGGCTGTGGAACTGTTGCAAGTGCAACTTTCCATTTTTAGTCCTCAAGGTACAACCTGCCCTCCTTTATCTCCCAGCTGATCTCCTGGGATGTATTTGTGAATGACAGGCAGCCCATGTTGATTACTTAGTCTGTGTAAGTAGCTGAGCAGACTTAAAAATCGGGCCTGACGTACAGGAGGCATTTTCTGTGCTTTCCTTGGCTCCAGTAAGAACACTAACCCACACCATAACATAAATGGATTATGATTATTCACTAGAGGCATATGTGGTATACATACATTTGAATACAGCTAAAATCCTTAAAAATTGCCTCTGTATGTTATAAACAGGTATATCATAAAAAGAACTGTTCACACACAAAAAATATTTGGTAAAATTAAAAATAAACTGATGTAGTCTCTATATTCCAGATTAAATAAATACATCAAGGGATCAACTGAAAAGCTTTATCCTCCTTATAAATTAGAACAAGTGGAGTGCATAAGCTTAAATAGTAAGATAAAAGATATTCCTAGGGACCTGTATTTTCTGCAAAGGCTTGCTCAACTTCATCAGTCCTGCAAATATTTGGCATATTGGAAGAGATTAGATATGTGAAGAGTCTGAAGTTGCTGTGTTTGTCCAGACAAAAACTTAAAAACCTTCCAGATGTGAGTAACGCTGTTTTATTTTTCAAAGCTTTTTTTCTTCCTGTTGAAGAATAATGTCTTATGAAAACATCTGAGAAAGATATCTTTTTTGAAATTATTATGTAAGTCATGAAAATGCACTTTAATAATTGCATTCTGGAAGGTATTTGAATACTCTTTCGAGCAAGCTGAGGACCTGGGGCTCCAAAACCAGAAGCAGGGTAAGTTCTTATGCCAAGGTATGTTTCTGAAAGAGGAAAGAAAAGAAGGTAAGTATTTGCTGCTTTTCCTAGCTCATAATTTACTTCATAATATGAAAATATCTTCTAACAGTAGCATTGTATAACCAGCAGTCTCAAATGGCTGGGGTTTGGTGAGCTCCTTGAAAGAGAGACCTGTTTTGTAGCTTCACTGACAGCCTTCATTGCACCTCCCTGACTGGTTGGTAGAACTGCAGATTGTTTCAATGGTTTTTAAAAACTTTATTTTAATCTCTGACATATTTATCAGTATTTGACATCCTGTGTTTTATGCCACTGGTTTAGTTGTCATGTTTGCTGTGTGCCTGATCTGCTGGCTGGAGTATGTTATCCATCTGTTTCTGAACATTTCATCACAATTTCTGCAAACTGCAGGGTTGACATGGAGGTCTTCGAGAAAACCTACATGGGACAAGAAGCTGGAGAATGTAATGAAAGAATACTTCAAATCCAGCTTGAAAAACTGTGCTGTTAGTAAAAACAATAACAAAAAGATTCTTAAGGAAAATTGCTGATATTCCAAACTTTTACATTTTACTTTTTATGTCTATTTGTGACAATCAAGTAAAAGCTTCGGTTTTAATGCAGATGAAACTGGATGTCATGCCTCTGATAATGTATTCATGTTTTACAGATTCAGTTATTTCTAAAAGACTGGTAGCTTTCCCAGACATAACAAGTGATATTCCCCCTATAGTGCAAGGACACATTACAAAAAATATGGCAAGTGTCTTTTTCTAGTTAGACAATTTTGAGCTTCTAACATATTTTGTGAAACACCCTTGATGTTATATGTAGGAGTAGAGCTGTTGAGGTTGTTTGGTTTTTTTTAATTTAAAAAAGTGCCTTTAATGGGGGAGGTCTTGGGGCGATGGGGACGGACAGGAAGGACACAGATTGTTTTCCTGAATTAGGCAATAATTGAACTAAGACGTTTGGGCACTATGTGGGTGTACTGAGAAAGCTGTGTATTTAAAATCTGTGTACCAATACATCTTCTACATTGTAGGATATGTGCTGACTTATCCCACGTGATAGCACCTTTAGAAAAAACTTCTTAGCTACAGAGTTTTGGCTCTGGAGCTGGGAGTCTGTGGACTGTTGCAGATCTAGGACATCACTGGGAACAAAAAGAAATGTAGAATAGTTTGCATGACTGGAGCGGTGCACTGGATGGATGCAGGCTTTTTTGGAAGGACAGGCTGGGAAGGTGAGGAGGAGAGGTTTAGCTTAGTGCTCAGCTGTGGTACAGGTGACAGGTCTGGTCATAGCTTATGGGTCAGGACCAGAGGGGTGGCGTATGTAGGCTATGTTGTAGTGGGCGCCTGCTACACATCAACCAAGATGTTTTTACTAATTTTACCAATAGTGGGGTTTTGCACAGTTTGAGTTCCCTAGCCAACTCCAGAGCCTTAAGTTAAAAATAAGACAAAGCAGAGGCTAAATTTGAAAACTATTGCTTAGTAGATACATTTGATCATGAAATCTCCATCAAATCTTGTGTAGGAAAATCCGTGTCTTTTCCCTGCAAGATTTATTTATGTATTTTAAGAAGAATGTGCAAGACAGCCTATTTGTGCAAGGTGAAACCAGGTCTCAATATAGGCTTTCTTGCTTTCTCACTTATTTCTCACAATGTATGGTACATATCACAGTGATGCATGTAACATCAGTTTGCCACATGCGCAAACTAAGGTATTACCTTCAAAAAGCAGGCTTTCCAAAACTGATAACAAGCGTTACATGATTTAAGAGTCTTGAAATTGTCTTTATAAACTGCATTGATATGCAATGTTTTCAAGATTAGAGCACTTATAAAAGGTAATTTCAAGGACTGTAATCAAATGTGCACTTTAGTAAGGGGAAAAGATCCAACCCTGTATTGTGCACCATAAAAATAGTGAACTGCTGACTAATATTATATTAGAAGCTAAATGAACAGTCTGAGAATAAACAGGATATCTAGTAAATGTGTAGGCTTAATTTTTTTGGCAGAATCTCTAATGCATAATTACTTATGCATAAGATTTATAAATAAAATACTTTTGGGGGGCTAGAAGTTATTTTAGCTAATTTAAACTATCACCTTAAATAGGAAGGCATAATTAGGATATAATATTAAATAGAAAAGTAATTCCTGAAATTTCTGTCATTAAATTTTAAAAGAAACTTAGCAAAGATCTCTAAAGCCACTTATCCATCAGTCAGAACTTATTCTTTGTTTCTCACAAAGCATTGACACAAGAGCTTTGATTTTGTTTGCACCATTATGTTTAAAATAAAAATCTATAACTGACAATAGTACATTAAAAATGATGCAAAGTGCACCTTTAGAATGATTAAAAAATGAATCTCCGTTCAGTTGTCTACACATCTGTTTTATTCATGGATGCATTCCTACTAATCAGGTGAGTGAACATCATCAGAAAAAATAACAAAGAAATGCACCAATAAAAAAGATAATCTGAAATTTCTTTAAATTCTCTGTATTATTGAAGAATTACTTTAAATAGTTGGGTTTGAATTACTTTAGTTATAGCAATTGGAATATTTGCATTATCTCACTGCTAGTCTTCAGAAGACCAACAGCTGCTGGGTTTTTTCTAAAGCACTGCATTATTCTTACGGTGTAATTCCCTTAACCTAAAGTCCTCCCTTTATTTCAACAGAAAAGTTTGCAGGAGTTGGTAACTAAATAGTTTTGCTGCTTCAGTTTACATCAATTGTTTTACAAATTAAAAAGCTACTTAAGAATAAAGAAATAAAGACAGGTGCTCCATGCATATGCTAAGTTAAAGCTCATCTTCCTTTGCAAAAATTTAGAAGCACATAGTCTCTTCGTGCTTCTAATAAATAATTCTTATATTTTAATCAAACAGCTAATCCTCATTTGCTCTACTAGATTAATCTTGCCACTTGAGTGATGGTTTACTAGAGAGCTAGAAATTGTCAAGCTCAGCCTATTTAAGATCCGAGGCGATCAGAATATCTGAGATTAACACATAAAAATGTCTTTTACTTGACTGATTTTAGATGTACTTTAATTCTGTTATCTGTGTTTCAGTGCAAATCACAGAGCAATTTTAATAGTAGATTGTCTCAGCATTGAAACACTTCTAGCTTCCAATTTTTCAAATGAAAGTTAATGAATTATTTATTTAAGCACTGTACATATTAATTACATATTGTCAAGAATAAAACTGTCAGTAAATCTTAATTGAAGAACCTTAAAAATTATAGAAGCAGCTCAACTTCTTATTTTGCATGTAGTACATCTCACAAACATTTGCTTTAGAAATAAAGAAGCCTGGGAATAGACAACTCATAACTATACTCAGTAACTCAAATTATATTTTGCATTATGAAAATATGGTTCTGCATGTTGCTCATCTGCCCATGGACATATAAGAAAATATATATATATATTCCACATACTGGTACTTAGGATCTTTTCCAGTCTATTTTCTAAACTAAAATAATATTTAAGCAAATTTCTGGAGTCAGTGCTGAACATATAACTGGCACACAAAGCACACGACATTCTGTTCATTCAGTTAATGGCTTCAAGGCTAGTTTGACCAAGTATTTGAAGGTCTACACACAAAGAGATATGCATTAAATATCCTTTACTTTTTACCTCTTAAGTATAATAACCTGTTTTTTAAATAGTATGAACTAAAATGCAAGGTGGTGGAAAGTGGGGTTGGAATGTGGGTCTCAACTGAGCAAGTACCTTCCAACAGTTGATTTGCAAAATGTCAAAATTTGCTCGTGCTTTTCTAAAATGCAGTGCAGGACAGATGAGTAAATATGAAGCAGGATTTTCGTAGAATACTTTAGTTTTGAAAGGAACTCCAGTAGTCCTCCAGACTGATATCCAGCTCACAGTGGCACTAACTTCAGGTAGACCAGATTATTCTCTTTCACTTTACAAGCATCATCCTTCTGTACAGGGAAAAAGGGGAGGAAAAGCCACTGAGAAATTGGTAGCCATGGACGGAAGAGAAACACTTGTTCTGTGTGTTTGCTTCAGGCTGCAGGTCCCTTTTTCCTGTGGCCTCAGAAAATCTTTAGCTGAAGATTTCCTCTGTTTGAGCTGAGTTTTACAGCTTCTTCAGGTTTGGCCTCCTAGGTCAAAGTGAGGAAGACATTTGTTCAGGGTTTTCTGCTCACTTTGTCTCTGATTGATAGAGCCAGCTAACAGACTAGAACAGCTTTAAAGGTATTTCATCCTATTTACCATGCTGGTGTGTTGTGTTCAGTAAGATTAACTCACCTGATGCTTATTCCTTTAGACAAGTCTTCCATTCCATTCTTATCCTTAGCCATGCGTTTCTCATATGAGCTATCATACTTAAGGCTTTTCAGATAAATCATCTTATTGGAAAGGAGCTGAAGCACTGCAGTGATGCACTGCAGCATCTTTCTGCTGGGGCCGGGGACTATTGAAGTTGTTACTGAAGAACTTCAGCCATTGACCTTAGTCCTTGCTTAAGATTCCTGAGCTCCCACCTGTACACCATGGTGGCTGTGAACGCAGCCCATGCAAAGAGCTCTTCTTACCACATTTGGGCAGATGATGAGCAGTGCACCCTTCGTTTTCCGCTTGAATTTCAGTTTCTTTCTTTTTTTGTTTGTATTTCCAAGGATCTTTTTATGATTGTACCTCCTCTAAATTAGCAGCAGCTGCACATGCCATTAAGGCATATTCTACTTTTTGCACTGCATTAAATGAAGGCCGTATAAGACTGGACTGGACAGCAGTAATGGGCTCCATCACACAGCATTAGCTACCTCACTCAGTGGGTGCTTTGAACTTTTGTAATTCACCCTGAGTGTATCTGCGTCACGGAGCACCAGTCCCAACAAGTATGGAGTGTTTCTGGCAGACTTTGTTAGTTGGACATAAACTGTGCCAATTGTTACACAGAAATCACTCATTTCATGTGCTTTTCACCTCTTTTGAAAGGATTTCTCCATCTCAGAGTAGGTAATGATTTCTCTGCATGTTCAGTTCTTACTGCCTCTGCTGCCGCTGCTGGAAGAGTCCCAACTATGTGATGATTTTTTTCAAAATCTGAACTTCATCTGTGCGTATCTGCACTCAGGCCAAGGAGCTAACATCAAATTGTAGTAACAACTCTCAATTATTACTCATGGAGTACATAATGCAAAGAGTGACTTGGAAATGGAAAGTCCTAAATTCTGTTTCCATCTCCCTCAGCCATGCAGGCCCCAAGACACACTTTCATATGTATTTACTTTCTGTAGTGCTGATAACCCTAGCTTTTCCCTAGGTCCTCTTAAAGTTACAGAGTTTGGGAGTAAATGATTTGTGTGTTGGATAATGAACTTTCAACCCCGTAAGAAATGATGTAATGCAGTTAAAAACTGCTCTTGAAAGAGACTGAGGTGGATATGCCTCATTCCAAATGTGTGTGACTTAAAGGGTCCCATTATGGAAACATAAACGCAGCTTCATAGCCATAATTACTTTAGCTGACATGTTTAGCTGAGCAGCAATAAAACATATATCATCTTAATATGTATTGTTAATCTTGCCAATGATTTATTCCATGCAAGCTAAAATTACCTCGCTGGGTTAGATAGAATGAAGTCAGTGAAAAGCCGCTGAGCTTGATAATTAAGCCAGACAAAAAGTAGGGTTTTTACTGCTTAATATGTTATTGCAATTTATTTAAGTACTAAAAGACAACATGAAATTCCTTTCTTTTAGCTATAATTGGTCCTGCTGTAGATATGTTCAAACAAAACAGATATTTCAGGTATTTCATAACATTAAATACACAAATTTTTATTTCGTTTGGAGAACTGCATTGGAATGTGCTAAGATTTATGTCAATAAATACTTCCAGCCTTGAAATTCTTCTAATAACTCATGGAAGGAAAGCAACAAACAAGAGAAGTTCACTATTTTTCAGAGGCTTTTTAAAATACATTTCTGTCTGTACTTGGGAGAGGACATTTTTGTTTAGGTGTTTTTCTTGCTATTTTTTCTCATCAGAGGGAAGTCAGCATGGCAGTGACAGGAACTGGGAATTTTTGCACTAACAGAAAAGTCAACTTGTGTATTCATTGACATTTGCCATTTGAAAATAATTATTATTTAGCTAAAAAGTACAGCATGTATATTTATCAGGATATTTTCAAGCACTTTAGCGTAAAGGGAGATAATTATATTTCATCAGCTAATAATATCTTTCTTTTCAATTTGGCTTTCAGGACAGTTTTTATAGCATTATTGTGCAAGATGGGCTTCTCAGTTTGTTAAATATTCTTCAGCATTCCATAGTGGTAATCAGACAAGCAATTTCATTTTTTAAAAATTAGAAGCAGTAATTCAAACCTAAAATTTGGAGAAAAAAAACCAACCACGCGTCTTTAATTTTTTTTTGTCAGTGTTGTTTGATATTCTGTAACAGTGTGGAGCAATGTTGTAGTCCAAGTTTTCAAACAGAATACAGTTGGCTTTTTAGTCACGGTTGCACAGTCGCTTAAGGGCACTAGCATTTACATTCTGTATGCCTATGGATATAGGAAAAGACAAATGTCTTCAAAACAAAGGTCTGATTTGATAACCTATTTGTGGTTATGTCCTGGTTTCAGCTGGGACAGAGTTAATTTTCTTCTGAGTAGCCGGTGCAGTGCTGTGTTTTGGATTTGGTGTGAGAACAGCGCTGACAGCACACGGATGGGTCTGGTTGTTGCCTCGTGATGTTTATACCAAGTCAAGGACTGTTGGGTTCCTTGGGCCCTGCCAGCGAGAGGGCTGGAGGGGCACGGGGCACTGGGAGGGGGCACAGCTGGGACAGCTGACCCAAACTGGCCAAAGGGATATTCCATACCATGGGACGTCATGCTGAGTGTATAAACTGCGGGAAGAAAAAGGAAGGGGGGGACATTCAGCATTATGGCATTTGTCATCCCAAGTAACTGTTACGTGTGATGGAGCCCGGCTTTCCTGGGGATGGCTGAACTCCTGCTTGCCCATGGGAAGCAGTGAATGAATTCCTTGGTTTGCTTTGCTGCATGCCCGGCTTTTGCTTTACCTATTAAATTGTTCTTATCTCAACCCTTGAGTTTTACATTCCTTTCTGATTCTCCTCCCCACCCTTCTGGGTGAGAGGCAGTGAGCGAGCGGCTGCGTGGTGCTTGGCTGCTGGCCAGGGTTAAACCACGACAGTTTGCTCTTAGTTTTTGTTTATGACTGAGTTGTAAAGGTTGTGGTCTTATGCAAGCCTAATTTTTATGAGATGTTGTGAATTGCTGGTTGTTCTTCCTATACTATCAGTTGACCACAGGTGCATCTTTGTGCTCGTTACACAGATCACTGATTTGCTGTGGTAGATAAGGTCATCGAGGTTAAATAGTTTGTCTGTAAAATGATGAATTCTGCAACACGAAAGAGAATTGAGTTACACGTAGATGTGGGATGAGAAATTGAGATCGAATTGTAAATCTCTAGGAAGCATTTGGATGTGCAATACTGAGAAACCGGAAATCCTGAACATGTACTATTCAGCATGTGCATACATTTCTATGGAAGTAAATTAATTTTAATGTGCCCAAAGTATTTGAATTTTAAAGCTCTGTTGTTTTTCTCATTCTGGATGATCCTAAATAGGAGAACTTTTCATTGAAGGGCTTGGTATTTGTTTGTTTTCTTATACAGCTGTTTAATCAAAGGCCTTATTCTGTTTTATAATTTATAGGTTTATAAAGCATTTCTAAGACATTGAATATGAATGCATTTTGGGTCCAATGTAAGTGACAGAAATTAATGTTGAAGATGGTCAACACTTTGGAAAACCAAATCTCTTAAGAGTTATTTGAAAGTGGAACTGCTCCCAGCCAACAGTAACAGCTGGATTTCACCACAGCTTGAACAACTTCCCAGCTGGATGTTGCTTCTGCTCCCACTTCTGTAGACACAGTTAACTATTATAAAAAAAATGAGTGAGAAACTTGAGGATCTGTTTACAGTATCTGCTTACCTCATTGCTACTGACAAGTCATCCATTTCATGGAGCTAGAGGCTCGCAGAATTGTCTTGGTTGGAGACATCTCCTAATATCATCAAGTGCAACTCCCTGCTCAAGCAATTGAAATTTCTGGGTCTGTTAGCTATGGATAGAAATGGAGTTAGGTTTTTAAAGATGTTGGACTGAATTTTGAGTAGCGAGTAATGCTAATAGCATCTTGAATTTTGAAGAGAGGAGTTGCTAATCTGCTAGATGCGTCACACAGCTGGACCTTGAGGTGGAAGCAGGGCAGAAGGCTGCTGCAGCCCACTGCCAGAAGTCAGGGTGGTTTTTCTCTGTTGCCACTCTGACTGTCTGACCATCCTGTCTCTTTAGCCTTAGGCTGTTCAGGATCAGATCTGCCTCTAGTTACATGGGTGTCACCCCCTGGCCATGAAGCCAAGTGGCACAGGCTGGCTGGCAGCCTGTCCGACGCTGTGTGGTGCAGCAGCTGCCTTGGGCACTCAGCTGGACCCCGCATGGTGTGCCCGTGGCTCTCAGAAACAGCCATTATTCTTTGTGTGCCTCTCTGATTTTGAAGTTTCTGAAACAAATAGAGGGCAGTTTGTCCAGGTCGCCAGGGCAAAGTTTTTATAGAATGGAAGCAGGTTTTGGAGTGCAGCAGGAGGATTTTTAGGGGTTCGTGGGGACAGAAAAACTTCTGGGATATAACATTGAAGGACTGAGTATCCAGAAAAAGACAGAACTGATGTAACCTTACCCGTATTGCCTTTTGGCCCTGTTTTTTGAAGTGAAACCTCCTCTAAGCTTTGCCTAGTTACCTGGGGCAGCCCCAAAGGTCCAGGGGGTGAGTGAAAAATGAAGCAGTGTGGACACTGAAGGGTCCGATGCATAAGTTCATTTTCTGGCTTTCAATTATTTATCAGTGTGGATGTTTTCCATGAAGTCCAATCACAGTTAGTACTGTGCTGCAGTGCAAATAAAAAATGGTCTAAGTTGGTTTTGTGGTCTCAGAAAACTTTTTTTCTGCAGCAACATTACTGTCCACTCCTTGTTCAGTGTTGCCTACAACACAGCAGATAACAGTGGTCCCCATCCTAAGGAACTTTACATTTAAATATTAGTCTTGAAGACAAAATCTAAGTGTAAATTGTGCCTTTGGAGGCCTTTGTGCCTTCTAAACATTTGGAAAAAACCTAACACTTTACAGGATGCTTGACAGAATAGGAATTCAGCAGTATTTGTGGTACAGATTTGTGGAAGACGATTTTGAAATGTTGATGTTACAGCTTTTCTTCAGAAAGTTTATACAGTGTCTTTTATTTGCAGAAGAAAATGAAAATAAACTGAATGTACACCTGCTACCTATAGGGACGGTGCTGTGCTTCTACCCAGTGTGGTCACAGACCGGTTGCTGTTGCTGTGCCATACAGCAAGCAAGGAATGCACTCAGTAGATCAATCAGATTGCTCTCTTTGGTATTGTTTACAATAATTGTTAATTAGTTCCCTAGGATAGTACCTCATTTGTGGTCAAAATAAAATGTACACCAGATGGAGAGAAAATGAATTCTGAAGTAGTAATCTATTCATATATGTAATTATTTCTTGTAAGTCTGTAATGGTGATGTTTTTGGTTGTTTAAACTCCAGCAACAGACAGATCAAGCAGATGACATTGCTTAAACATTAGTTAGGGTTTTATTGGGTAAACCATAAACAATTGATATGTGATAGCTTTTTGACTGGCTTCTTCCATGTGTTGTAATCTGATATTGTGATCAACATTTTTTTGTTTAAAGACTTTTGAGTTCAAATTTTAAAGTTGCAGAAGATGTTTAGATGTGCATAAAGTGTTATTTCTAATATGGTTCAGCATTTTCATTATAAATTCTGCCTTTCCTTAGTTTTGAAATTGACTTTTAAAATGTGGTGGACAGATGTCCTAATATAGAAACAGATACATTGTTAAAAATAAAGAAAAAAGATCAGGTTTGAAATGTTTGGAGTTTTTTGGTTTTTTCTGGAACAAATTTAAACTGAAAGAGGCTCTCATACCTTATTGAAAAACGCTGAGAAAGCATGAATTTATCTTTAGAAATTCTATATTTATACTCGGTCTTTATTCCTATGAATGATTTCATGTGGAAACAGTATTATTGTTACTTTCTTTTATGCTGAGAATCTGATTATTGTGTATTTTCTCTCTCCCCTGAAATGACATTTGTTTCTTATTTCTCACCCTTTTGAAATGATCATGATGTTACAAAGAGAATGCAGATTCAGGAAACGTATTCCTACATGTAATTATATAATTAGTAATTTCAGTGGGATTCTCAGTGTGCTTGGATTTAAGGATGTGCTTAGTAAGCTTCTTCAACTGGTTCAAAGTTACTTATTTTGAAACAATTGTACTAAATCTGCCACTCCTACAGTAGATACTGGTAAGGCTTAAGAAAAAGTAAATAAAAGTTCCATAAACAGGTGCAGATTTTTTTCTATAGGTTTTCTGTTTAGAATAAAGGATGGCTGGAATGCAAACATTTCTGGAGAGTTTTGGCTCTGTGATGGAGCCAGTGAAGACTTTTAGCATGATCTTTTCACTTTGAACAATAAGAATGGCTGAGAGACAACGAACTTCTTTTATACATCTGTGCAAACGGTAAGAGGTATCTCACTAATACTCCAGGTATTCTGACACCTTCCCAAACCTGAACATTTCAGCAAGAGGGTAGTTTAAAAACACCTAAATATTTTTTATTTTGAGGTATAATAAAAATGTAGACATGGCATACTAAATTTATATCCTTCTGACATTAAGAGGATGTTAAGAAGGCTATGGGAGGTGCCCAAGTGTATGGAAATGACAAAGACCAGAGCTGATTGGGGAACCTTATTTGTGCTTTCCCTTTGAAGGTCTATAAAGGTCACATTTTATATGCAATCAGATTGGATTTCCAAGAACAAAAAGATCAGAGTCAGACTATTGTCATAGCTGCTTTGTCTAAGATATAACATGACAGACACCTGATATAAACCCCAATTATTTCAAAAATTGAAAGAGAACCTAAGCAGATTTTATTTTTTATATTCAGCTAATTTATGTAATGTATATAGTGTTTTTCCTTTGAGTGGGGCATGAATCAAAATCCATTTATGACAAGGAGAAATATGTATTACTGAAGTTTATACAAGTGCTGTCACATAGCTAATGTCCTTGTGGGCACTTGTACAAACTTTGTCTGCATGTAGGAAGACATCCACAAACAGGTTTATCATTCAGAAACCTCAGGAAAAAATATATACATAGAGAATTTTGTAGAACTTAAAAAAAATCTCTGTAATTTATGTACAAAAAATAATGCGTGTCCCATACGGTTTTATTGTTGTGTAGATATTCTAGTTCACGCTGAAAGGTTTGTCCCCTTTTTCCTTTTCAAAAGCAGCTTCATTACAGCATCGTTTCACAGTGTTTCCTGTTTGATGTTACGGTGACATTGTTTTAAGTTGCTGACTCTTTAAGTAGCACACTCTCCAGATAAATGTACAAATAAATAAGGCAACATCACAGTGGGAGATCTTAATTATATAAGGGGTAGATATTAATTATATAAATAGGGACGAGACCCTCAGGCACTGGGGTCTAAGATGGCTCGTAGCAGCAGGAGGTAAAAGAAGACCTGGAAAATGAAGTCACGGTGTGGCAATCTGGGTAGCAGTTCTAATAGCTGCCCAAACCTTTGGTTTCCCTTAGGTTCCCTTTACTCCTTTTTAGTTCTTTACAATCTGCATAAAGGGAAGTCTGCGAGTGTCTTTACGCTGCTTTACCTTCTCATGAACTTCTCTGTAACATTTCCTCCTTCCCCTTATGGATGGCCAGAGAGCATCTGAAATGTAAGAGAGGAGCGTGCACAGAGCTCTTCTGTCCATGGAGACTGAAATTTTAGTTGAATGTGGCGAATTGGTGTCAGTACATGTAGGTGAAATTAGCCTTCTTTCTCATTCAAAATGTATAAGTAAGAACACCAGATTTCTTTGAAGTCTGAAAAGGAGCTCTCTGAATTAATTTAAGTTTCTCCCTCTCATCCTGGTAACAAGGTTTTCTGTACAAATTGTCCCGAGATGTGTCTTAAAGCAAGATATTTTTAGAAATGGTTGTACCTTGGAGAAGGTTTCCCCTCTCTCCAGTGAAACTCTATTACAATTTCAGCTTTGGCAAAATCAACTCAAAGTAACTACAGTCTAAACCAACAAATCTGTGCTACATATGGCTTATTTTATGCACTCTTCTGCCTAATGCCTAACATACAAATATTACAAATTTCTGAATGGAAGATTTGTTTGAAGGAAGTAATTCTAAACTGGGAAAGTGCAAAAGTGATCTGTGATAGAAGAAATTGGTAAATAATTGCATCAGCACATTTGAGCACAAAGGACAGGTTTTAATGGGGTGGAAGGGAAATGCCTGTATGAGAGCCAGAATGTAGAAATCTTGCATAAAAGGAGGAAAAGGAATTGTAAATCAGTGCAAGGGAAGGCAAAATCAACACGAGCTAAAAAGTCTAAATTTCAAAAGTAACAATAGAAAAGAAATTATGAGGGGAAAAGGCAAAAGAAAATTGTTTGTGTCATTTTTGAAAATATGGAACTAAACAAAAGCAACTGCTAAGCACCTGAATCAGCAAACTATCCAGCCATACGCTCAAGTGCATTTTTATTTAACAAAACACTCCACAGCCAATTAAGCAATCACTGGGGTCAGAAGAAATCTTTCCACAACTGAACTATGAAAATTAATTTAATCTCATGGACTTTTTTTTAAATTCACAGAGCCACAGAATGGTCAGGGTTGGAAGATTGACTAGCCCAACACCCTGCTAAAGCAGGTTCTCCTAGAGCAGGTTGCAGTTGTGTCTGGACAGGTTTTGAATGTCTCCAGAGAAGGAGACTCCACACCTTCTCTGGGCAGCCTGTGCCAGAGCTCTGTCACTCCCAAAGTAAAGAAGCTCTTCCTCCTATTCAGGTGGAACCTCCTGTGCTGCAGTTTGCTCCCATTGCCCCTTGTCCTGTCACTGGGCACCACTGAAAAGAGCCCGGCCCCGTCCTCTTGACATTTGGCCTTAAGATACCTGTGTGCATTGATAAGGTCCCCTCTCAGCCTTCTCTTCTCCAGGCTAAACAGGACCACCTCTCTCAGCCTTTCCCCATAAGGGAGATGCTCCAGTCCCCTCATCATCTTTGTAGCCCTGTGCTGGGCCCTCCCCAGCAGTTCCCTGTCTCTCTTGAACTGGGGAGCCCAGCACCGGACACAGCACTCCAGATGTGACCTCAGCAGGGCAGAGCAGAGGGGCAGGATCACCTCTCTTGACCTGCTGGCCGCAGTCCTCCCAATGTCCCCCCGGATCCCACTGGCCTTCTTGGCCACCAGGGCACACCGCTGGCTCATGGGCACCTTGCTGTCCACCTGCACTCCCAGGTCCTTCTCCACAGAGCTGCCTTCCAGCAGGTCAGCCCCAGCCTGTGCTGGTGCGTGAGGTTGTTCCTCCCCAGGTGCAGGACCCTCCACTTGCCTCTGTTGGACTTCATTCAGTAAGACGTAGGTTTTGTGTTCCCATTGTGTATGGGATTACAGAAAAGGAGGCTGAGGAATGGATAAAAAAAAATATTTTGTAGTTTATATGTAACATTTTAAATGCATATACAGTGAAAACCACAGTATTCCTGATTACTTTCCAAAATGTATTTGCATATAATCAATCGCTGGTTTTCTGTTTTGGCAATACATGATAAAAATACAAGTCTTTAAACATTTAGGAGTGAGTAGTGGCACAGAATGATCTCAGTTGTCTGTGTTCCCTCACTGTGACAAGGGAGGGTAACAATTTCATAAGGTGTGGAGCTGTCTAGGGGAGATATTGATTATTTTGGAAAACAGCTGAAGTTCTGCCACAGTTGTCTAATAGCAGTGGTGTATTTCTCTTTAAGCACGTTTCAAACTTTTCAAACACCTTAAAAGTCTGATTTAATTAAAGGGGGAACAATTCAGTCATGATGATGAATTAACCATTTCTTTTTAGTGGACCATGGGCAAAGGTCTTATCCTTCTTCCCTGCTCCCTCAAGCAGATCATAGCAGTGCATGCCACAGCCACGCGAAGCACATCGTCCTGTCTTTATCAGCTGTTCTCCACCCTCTCCTTGGTGCCATTTTCATACTCCCAGGAAAAATGAGATGTGTTGTGTTGTGCGATGTGGATAATTTCCCTAGAACCCCAGGGTCTGGGATCATGTTTCAAAGCCATAAGGCTTTTACTGAGAATACATAATTTGCTACTATTCAATGTTAAATTGTCTGACCTGAGCAACAGCTGATACTGCAGAAAGCAGCAAAATGACAGCCTTTTTCTTCATCAATGAGGTCATTAGCCACCACATCAGAAGGGAACAGGAGTATATCTTAACTAGCATTTGAAGTGGAGTTATAAAGAGAGAATGCATTGCTCAAGATCACCTAGAACAGATTTTTCTGCAGTAAAAATAGATCAGTAACAATTAGGGCAAAAATGACAGAGTCCAGACCATGCAAGTCTCATCATACATGGAATTACTTTCTTACTTAATCAGTTGCGTAAAATGTGCAGGTAGCTGCATTTGATTGGGTTGTCATATCAATTATTCTTTATTTTTTATGCAAATTAAAATGGACTTTGGCTTAAGAATCAGGGAATATGGATCTGTATAGTGTGAACTTTGAATAAAATATAGGGACTCATCTGGATGACGTCTTTGAATGAGCACTCTCTCTTTTTTTTAATATATTTTCATGGCTTCTTAAGGATGTGGCATGCAAGTCCTTGTGTTCTGAGTTACTGTGCCCAGTACTGTACTGAGTTCCTGACACTTTGGAAGAAAGTGCTGGAGAAGTACAACAGGGTTCCTGATTTCAGAGCACTTGGCAAGTACACTGGGGGATTCAGTTTGTCTTATTTCTAAGCTGTTGGAATTATTTTTTTTTTTTAATGTGTGGTGGAAACATGTATGGGGTGGTTTAAAATACTTTATTTCAAACTTAAGTATCTTGTGTGTGTGTAGTTCACCAAGTTGCAAGCAAGAATAAGACTTTTTATTGAAGTAAGCAAGATAGTTCAGTACAACTGTTTATTGTGAGTTTTCTGAGGTTACTATTCTTTATAGTAGTAAAGTTGTTTATAAAAATAATGTTCTCATGCCTCTGTATATCTTTCAGGCTTATTCCTGGAACCCATAAAAGTTGATGTTACAATTCAGATTATTAGTAGCACAGAAGTTTTTGACTTCACTCAAACTTCTTAGCCACGAGGGTAGCATTCCATGCAATACACCAGATTTGCTGATGATCATTAAGTCAGTGTGGCAAGCAACAGTTTTGAGGAAGGAAAGCATTTAAGTCTTTCTGGGCCCATCTTTGGAAAGCAACCCCTTTTTTATTTAGTATGCACTATGCATTCTTCATGTGAGACTTTCTGTGAAGTATGCAGACTACAAGGTAGTCTCATAAAACATGTTTTCAAATATTTTTAATTAAAATGATGAAATAAAGGACTACATGAGTATGCTAATGGTTTAGAATAGGCTTTTCAAGGAGTGTTTTAGTTGTCCCACAGGTTTCATGGAATTTGCTTGGCTGTGGCCCTGGAATTCCACTGGTTTGCTGTCTCTGAGGCCAGAAAGATACTAACTGTTTAAATACTAAATTTTAATTATTACACTTCATAGGCTTTCCTTTTTGAATGGACTTACTTTCTGTCACATGTTGTAAAACCTGTTACCACTGCGATTTATATTATTACAGCCTACAGACCTGGATTAATATGCTGCTTTATACATACACTGTTAATTTAGTTTCCTCAGTGAGGTGGTTAAGTACCCATTTCAGCTGGCTGAAATTAAGCCAATGGGTAAAGTATACGGACACTCAAATCGCAGTTTTTTCTAAGTACTTGCATCAAATGATGTGTCTGTAAGTTAGCAGCAGCACAGTGCATTGTAAGAGTGGGTAGAAATAAGACATTTAGAGGAAAACAAGTGTGATGAGATTATCATGGGATGCAAAAGAAGGGATTTGGTCTGCTGAAGGGTCTGGAGGCAAGGTATTGCTGATTATTGAGGCAGTGGTATCTTCTCCCTGCAAGGGTGTCAGAACAAAAACTTGCCATTGAAGGAAGGCTATGTAAATTGGGATAATCTTTGATTTATTATCCATTCTTCTGCTCTAAGATGATGTAACTCTCACGAGAGAGAATGTGGAAAACTTTCTACATTGCCCACAGTATTTAATGTAGTGTACGTTTTTGGGAAGAAAGGGCAACCCAGAAGATGCTATAGGAAAGTGATTCTTTCTGCATCACTTTCAAAGCAAAAGACAGAGGACATAGATATCATATTTCAGCATTATTTTCCTCTTACTTGAAATTTGTTTAATTAATCTATTATATGACTATTAAAACTATTCTTTTTCTTGATCCTGATGGTAGCTAAGGTTTTCCTCTTTTCCACATAGTCACAGGCAGTAGAGTTACTGTGGCACAGGGGTGGCTTTCTTTTTAGTCACAAGTTGCTATTGTTCCACTAAAGTGAAGTTTGTTGCACTTAACCTTTTTCTGTCTGAAGGTTTGGAGTCAACATATGTTGTCTATTGATATGAAAGACAATTACCATTTTGATAAGCTTCATGTGTGTTTATTTTTCTAATAAGGCTGTCTTATTTTTTGAGTCCACTTGAAAGTGAAGTTAACTGAAGCAAAGGAGTCTTATGCCTGAGGAACAAGTAAAGGAATGTAATAGAGAAAACAGAACCAGGCTGTTGTCAGAGTGGAATAGCAGGACAAGAGGCAATGCTCACAAGCAGCAGCAAGGGAAATTCTGTTTGAGTGCACAGTGGGGAAAAATGCAGCAAGGGGGGTTAAACACAAGAACAGTTTGTCCCCAGAGCTTGTGGAATCTCCATCCTTGGAGATATACAAAATGTTCCTGAGCAGCTTGATCTGGCTTTGAAGTTATCCCTTTTATGATGAAGTATTTGGATGAGATGACCTTTGGAAGTCTCTCCCGTCTCAAATTATTTTATGATTCTAAGGATATCTGGAGATAAAATTCTTCAGGAATGCTTGTTCCGTTGTTGTGTTCCCAAATAATTCTCTCGTCAGACAAGCTGTAATTGGTGAGCACCTAAACATTCTGTGGTTGATGAGAACATCATATTCATAAAAATTAACTTGAGGTATGAACCCTTTGGTGGCTTAAGAACAGTGAGTTGCATTTTTTGAACATATTAGCATTTTAGACCTGTCTGCTGTTTGTCTAACTAGTAAGGCTGTTGCACCTAAATTCCAGGAAAAATGGAGCCCTGTCACAGGGGATCAGGTCTGGTCTTCCCAGCTGCGTCAGTGCCTCAGTGTCCCACAGCCTTTGGTGGGCCAGGTCTCAGCATTATCATTTACAGATAGGTCTCAGACACGAGGATGAATGTTTCTTCAAGATATATTTACATTCTCAGTACCCACCAATTCGAAATGAAAGGAGACCTGGAGTGAGGAGAGGTTTTGAACCTCATTCTCTGGTGGTCAAGGCTAGAATTGAAACTGGTGAAGAGCTGCTTCTACACAGAGTGGCTGCTCTGCTCCACAGACTGCCAAGCACCTGCCAGCCCATAAGACATGCAAGGGAAGGGGGTCACTTGAGTTTGGATCTGTTGATTTCCAAAGTTACAGCGTTCTGCTTTCATTGCATGCCTTATAGGCTGATTTGTGCACTTGATAATCAGAAAATCTGGTTTATGTACTCTGTCTTATGTTTCAATAAGTGAAATAACACAAAGAAACAGATGCCTGTGATTTAAACATTTCTTGAACGTGTGTTTTTGGTGCTGAGACCTTAAACAGCATCCCTCTTGCACAGACAAGTTTACGTCAAGACTAAGGATTACCACAAAATATTTCTGTGTTTAATGTCATTGTATGTGTATACATATTTATATGTTTTCCTTATGAAGATGTGTTCTCAAATGTATGAGTCCATAAATCTTAGTTTTCAGCCTATTTGGTAACACATTCCAGTTTAAAAATAAAAAAAAAAGTTTTTGTTTTTTTTTACTAATTTGAAGGTATTTTCAAACTGCTACAAGAAACAACCTTAAAAGAGAAAAAAAATATTACATTTTCTTTACTCATGTTTTCCCCAAGAGATGGACAGTACTGGGTTTTTTAGGCTCATTTTAGATGTGTTAGATGATTTAATATAACTTCCCAAGAACTTAAATTTTTTTTCTTAGCACCTGTGTGACTTTTTATTAGCAGTCAGCTGTAAATATCTCAACAGGAACGGAGTTTAAAAGGATTGTTGCATTATCAGATTATTTTTTGTTTGCCTGTTCTGCACTTGCATTTCTTGTTCATGAGATGAGCTGAGAGCAGACGGTACCTGGGCACTAGGAACTCCTGTCTTAAATCTCTGACCAGTAAATACGTTTGAAATGTAATGAGTGAACCTTTTATTGATGCTACAGGCTTTTGATTTTTAGCATGTTGTGTTCTTGAACTACATAGTTAACATTATCCAGTTCCAAAACCATCATGTCGTGAGGCTAGGTAGTGCTCTTGGGCTCAGCAATAAACAAAGAGAAATACCAAGTGAAGCCACTCGATGTCGGTGTTGCTTCACACAGTTGTGTGGAGCACAGCATCACCAACGGGGCTGAGAAGCCCGTTGACAAGGAGAGTGTTAAAAGCCGAGCCCAAGCCATTTGAGTCAGGTCTGACTTCTGTGTTGCCTGGACACTCACCTTTATCTTGTGATAATTCTGATTAATCTGTGGCAAAGGAGATATTCTGTCACCATAGTGGCTCCTAATCGTCCTGTATGAAGAAAGGATAGAGACTTAGCTTAATCTGTTTTGTGAAGGGCAAGAATCATACCTTTTTTAAATTTAGGTCCACCTTGAAGTATTTGATGATGGAAATCAGGAGTACTTTTAGAGTTAGGTATCACTGAAAATAAATGCATTGCAATCAACCGTGGAAGATATATTGGCAAGCTTCAGAGTTTGTGAATTATGTTCGGGTTTTATGCACCAGAATTTCAGAGGACCAATTTCCTTAAATTTCAGTAGTAAATAATTTGCATGCTTAAACATATGCTTTCTCTGTGGTCTAGTTTAAAATTTTATGTAATATGTGTGATTGATAACCTATTTTTTTACAAATTCTCAACATTCAGGAATGCTTTTTTAAAGGTGTGGATTTTTGTCGCTGTTTTTATGTTGTTCCATTTGTTATCACTCTCTTATCTTTCCAGTAGCTTGTATAATAGCCTCGTGTGCTCTGTTCTGTGATTTATGAACTGCACAGTCTGGTCTCTTTGAACTAGTACCTATCACCCCTTATTTTAAATCTGACTTCCATTCCCATCCAGCTGTGCTTTGTCAAACATACTTGGAATTTTTAACAGGATTTCTCTTGGAATTTCAGCTATCTTTCCTAAAGACACAAGCTTTGTGTGATCAAGATTTTTTTTCTTACATCTTTCATCTAGTATCCTCTTAATCCTTTAGACGTTGTTATCTGTATTTGACAGAACGATAGCAGCATCAAAACTGAGTTCATAGAGATTGTTGGTCAGGGTAGAGGACAAGGATGAATGGAAATCAGTTTCCCCACTGAAGAAAAGGTGAGGAAAGCTCAAACATTATATATTCAGTTGGATCATTTGGTGATATGTACAGTACTAGAATCATACTTTTTTGTGTTTCTCAGAAAAAGCAACTAATAACTAGAAAATAGGCTTTCCTTACATAAGATCATTGAAAAAGCTAATTGTAAAACATCTAACCTTAAAATTGTGTGTGAATATACTGACTTAAATGTATAAAACCAAATGTTCCTCATGCTTCGCTTTTGGTGTTCCAGAGAACGAAGTTTTATATGCCTGCTTCAGGAAAGGAGAGGATCTCATAGTCCTGATATCTCAGGTACATCATGATACAGTTTGAAGTATGACAAATCTGCATAGTCTGGGTGTTTATAGATTATACGTTCATTGGTTAATGAATTTCACCTGGTGGGAAAATGTTTAAACAGGGTGTGTGTGTGATACAATATGTGTTTCAGGATAGTGTTTTTTGATGTTTCTTTAAGATTCAAATGTTAGATTTGTCTAGTGAGGTATAGGCTTGCTGTTATGCATACCTATGCATCTGTTTTCCCTTCAAATTTTTGATTTCTTTTTTCTGGGGGGCTGTAAATGATATGTTGCTTTGTGTCACTAACTAAGAGTACTTTATTAATTTCAAAGTTACAACAAGGAATACTTATTTAAGACTGGCGACGATGTTATCAAGATTTAATGATAATGCAATTTTTAACTTATCTAAGTAACTGTTGGAGTAAAACAAAACTTCTGCACAAATTCCACATCAGCGTGGACATCCCAAAGACTTTGCATGTGCAGTTCTGTCTGCGTCTAACAGGGCTAATTTTCAAGTCTTAGCTGTAAAGATATTTGCCCTCACGCATGCACACACCCATAGAGAGAAACCATCCCTTGTTATTGGTGAGGGACAAAAGTCTGTTGATACAGCTAATCCTAGGAGTTCAGATACTAGTCTGGGATTGATGAAAATTGTCCAGATTTACTGACTCTGCAAATATAAGGTGGGAAAATCTCAATTATAGATTTTTTCGAACAGCTTCAGCATTTTGATGTGAGAAGTTTGAAGAATGGAGAGTATGTTCTTGTGTGTTTAGTGAAGGTTCTTTGGTTTTGTAATGGGTATTGTTTTGAATATTCAGAGCTTCTAGGGAACGTAATTTGTATTAAACAAAATGGGACTAGTCTCTTTCACACAAGTATCCATATTTGGATTTATTTTTGTACATACAAATTATGTATAGATGTGTTTTATTATATTTTTTCCCCAGAAAATGCTATTATAGTTAAAGGTACTGAACATTTTATCAAAACTAAGCACCTCCTGACAGCTGAGTAACTCTTGCTGTATCTAGAAGGATTCCTGTCTACTTCTGATCATTGGAAGTAGGGAAGGGTCTGTGTTGTGGAACACGTGGCAGCCGTAAAAGCCTTGATTATCCTTGAATTGCACTTCCAAGCTAAAAGCAGGAACACACACACATACAAAACCCCAAACCCAAACTCCACATTAAAAAAAACACTAAAGGAAAATACAAAAACCAAAAACAAAAAGAAAAAAGGAATCAATGCTTAGATGCTTATTCCAGTGAAGAGAAGTAGGATAAACCTGTCTTGTGTTTCTTCTATTCTTTAAAAAGTGTGCATGGTTAAAGGATGGGCAGGGCAAAGAGTAAGTATGCCTGAAATAGTTAAGAGTGAGAGTCTGTCTTAAGCAATCTTTTCCTGATATTTCTTTTTTTCTTTTTTCATTTTGCACTTCTAAGAGACACAACAATTGACACCACCTAAATGTCACTAAGTAGAATGAACTGTGGTGCATTTGCCCTTGTGTTTTTCTCCCTATTGCATTTGGAAACGAAGCCTCATTTTTCTAAAGTTTTTTCAGATGAATAATGCTTTATTTTAATCTAAATAATAACATTTAAATGAATTTATGTAAATACAATTAAAATATTAAAAATGCATATTTATTTTTATGCCTGATGCAGAATGGTGATTGAGAAGACACTTCACACATATGATGGACCTTGCATTTTACATTAAATTTCTGTCCCATGCAGAGATAAAAAATACTTAAAGGAAAGCCACTGTGTCCTTGCTCCATATCCGACAAGACACTTAAATGACTTGACATTCAAAGGTCTTCCATGCTCTTATCACTTTGTGTCTGAGTACTGTGTATTGTACACAAGGTACATGACGTTACTAGTTGGCGAGGCATGTGAGGCACGCAGCAGTGGCAACGGTACGTCCTGTGGCTGAGCACTAGATTAAGGTGGACAGAGGGGTTCCTGGAGCCAGGGAAACCCAAGCAAGAGCTGAGAATCCTACCAGGAGCCAGCAGCTCTCATGAGCAAGGCTGATGCAGCTTGGGCATTGCCATGAGATTTAAATGACCCTGAGGGGTGCTACCATCCAGGGCGTGATGTGGCAGTTTGTGTGGCCATTTGTGTGGCAGGGTGCACAGGGAGGGCCCTGCGCCCTGCTAGCAGGGCCACAGTCAAGGGAAGTGCTCTAGGTCTCTGCTATAACGGTTGGGCACTGGCCTCAGCCTGAAAACCAGTGTTTCTGCAAAGAAAGTCCCTGAGATGTCTGGTGCTTCTACCCAGACAGAACTGGTAAGGAAGGAGATATTAGTACAAAAGTTAGTTTGCAACAAGTGCCCGGATCCTTCTCCTGGAGAAAATGTAAGTACATGCATAAAGTGTGCACAGGCTGATGTTCTGTTATGTCAGGTGGCCTAGTTGCAGGGAAGAGTTAAAAGGCTGTGCAGTATCAGAGGAGCCGAGATGGAGATAGATAGGTGGTTTCAGAACCATGTTCCTGTAGCAGACACCAAAGAAATGAGGCACCTTGGACCCTGGGGACCCACAAAAGCAGGGCTCTGCTTCTGTCTTCACCCTCCAGCATCACAACCAAACCAGATATGAAGCCTCAATGGCTATAGGCACCCACAAGCAAGGTCCACAAGGAGAAGCTGTACCAGCAGCGCACAGTGGATACAATAAAAAGAAACCTTGGGTGCTCATAGTAGGTGACTCTTGGTTAAGGGGCACTGAGACACCCATCTGCCAGTCTGACAAGTACTCATGTGAGGTGTGCTGGCTTCTGGGAGCTAAGGTCTGAGATGTTGCCATGAGGGTTTCACAACTTGCACAGACTACTATCCACTACTACTCTTTCATGTGGGCAAGCCAGAACCTGGGCAGAATCAAGGAAGACCATAAAGCCCTGGGGGTGCAAATAAAAATATTGGTGCCCAAGTATCTTTTCTTCCATTTTATCTGTTAAAGGAAAGGGTGCATCCAGAAGCAGATGTATAATACAAATCAATTTCTGGCTTAGTGGCTGGTGCCATCATGAGGGTTTTAGTTTCTACAACAAGATATTCTTTAACGGCTATAGCCTGTTAGGGAGGGATGGGATACACCTGTCTAGAAGAGGCAAAGGATTCTTTGGTGGCAGGCTAGCCAACATGGTGAGCTGGGCTTTAAACTGAAGGACTTGGTGGGAGGGGTCTGATATGGCAACGCTTACACCATCACATCCAACTAGTGAATAGGCCAGGCCAACCAGAGCAGCGATATATGTCCCTTAGCTGCCTCCCAAGATGAGTATTCTGGCAAAACTCAAACAGAAGAAGGAAGTTTACAGGATGTAGAAAAAGGGACAGGCCATTTGGGAGGAATATAGGAATGTTGTCAGAGTATGTAGGTAGGCGTTGAGGAAGGCTAAGGTCCATCTGGAATTAAATCTGATGATGGACGTCAAGGACAACAGGAAGGGCTTCATCAAATACATCAGTTGTAAAAGGATGACTAGAGAAAATGTGGGCATGCTGCTGAATGAGGTGGGCGCCCTGGTGATGAAGGACACAGAGGAGGCAGTTACTGAATTGTGGCTTTGCTTCAGTCTTTACTGCTAAGGCCAGCCCTCAGGTTTCCCAGACCCTGGAGGAAAGAGGGGAAGTCTGAAGAAAGGAAAACTTTCTACAGAGAAGGATCCTGGGGGGCATTAGGAGGAGCATGGCCATCAGGTTGAGAGAGGTGATTGTCCCCCTCTGCTCTGCCTTGGTGAGGCTCCATCTGGAGTGCTGTGTCCAGTGCTGGGCTCCCCAGTTCAAGAGGGACAGGGAACTGCTGGGGAGGGCCCAGCACAGGGCTACAAAGATGATGAGGGGACTGGAGCATCTCCCTTATGGGGAAAGGCTGAGAGAGGTGGTCCTGTTTAGCCTGGAGAAGAGAAGGCTGAGAGGGGACCTTATCAATGCACACAGGTATCTTAAGGCCAAATGTCAAGAGGACGGGGCCGGGCTCTTTTCAGTGGTGCCCAGTGACAGGACAAGGGGCAACGGGCACAATCTGCAGCACAGGAAGTTCCACCTGAATGTGAGCAAGAACTTCTTTACCTTGGGCATGACAGAGCTCTGGCAGAGGCTGCCCAGAGAGGCTGTGGAGTCTCCTTCTCTGGAGACATTCAAAACTCACCTGGATGTGACTCTGTGCAACCTGCTCTAGGAGAACCTGCTTTAGCAGGGCGTTGGACTAGCTGATGTCCAGAGGTCCCTTCCAACTCTGACCATTCTGTGATTACAAGATCAAAAATTACTTGGTGAAGTCTTCATTGAGAGAGCCTTTGCTGCGTGGACTACCAAGAGTAGAAAGGAATAGCTGTGAAGGAGAGTGATCGTCACAAGCATTTTTGGCACTTCCCATGCAGAGCTGATAGCCTGCAGTCCTTCACTGCACTATGAGCTTGTTACATTTAGGTCTGAGGCTTCAGCCTACAGATGCAATCTGTGTATGTTTTTGTCAGTACTTATTGCTACCTGCTGTTTTGCATTTTCTACATAAATAAGCTCTTTACTGTCATTCAGAAGACAAAACATTGACGGAGTAAAACAAATTTGCTAGCACCAGGTTATGGAGGACTTCATGCTTTCCGACTGTGGCCAGAAAATCTACCCCCAGGAGAGGCAAGGCAGCTCTCCTGGGCTTGGCAGGGAGATGCCTGCTCCACTGGGCACTTCCCGCTCATATTAGCATAGCTCAGCCTATATCGCACACACCCCCAGTAATACCTCATTTTGCCACTGGACTGAGGCCAAAAGCACAGGCATTACAAGGAATATAAAGCGGGAGGTTACTGGAAAGAATCACTAACTAACTTGAGACTAGACTAAATTTTTGCAAAGAGCAGAAAATGTGATCTTTGCTACAAACGGTTCTTGAATTTCATTTAGCTCTTTATATGATTGAAGCATTTAATAAGTGTTTTTATTTAGTAAAGTTAGAGAGCAGCTGCAGAATTCCTAAGTGCTTCTGCTCATTTATTCTTTCTCTGTAGTTTTGGAACTGCAAAATCTCCGAAGAAAACTGGAGACTGACACAGATCAGGGTGATTCCTCAGCTGTGCACTCTTCTGAAAGAGGAACTGCTTTTGTGGGGTGGCAATGATGACAGGAGCAAAAAGGAAAAGAAATGCAGTCTGGAGGAAGATCCAGGCTGTTCGCTTTGAAGATGTCAAAGTATGGTGTATGAGAAGGCTGCCCATCTTGAAATGGGTGCCTGTCTACAATTGGAAGGAAAATTTGGTTCCCGATACAGTTTCTGGGATGATGCTAGCCATCCAACAGGTGACTCAAGGTACAGTCAGTTAACTCATTTCAAATTCATATGTTTCAAATCTGGTCATGCTGAATCGGTCTGGTCATCTTTTTCTTTTCTTTTCTTTTTTTTTTCCTTGTTTAGTATTAGCATAAAGCTTTGGTTAAAACAAAGGCATGCTTGTATGTTTAGTGTTGATTTAATCTAAATATAAATATAAAGGAAAAAATATATGCTTTTAACTGTTATGTGTACATACTGGATGTGCAAAAGTGGATAGAAATACCTTGTGTTATTGTAGCTAATTTCTGTGAGCTGGAACTTTGTTATATATCCCACCTTTCTGACAAATTTTCACAGACTTAATATAGAAGATAAGAGAGCAGCAACTGTGTTCACACAGCGTATGGTTTTATACAATGCTTTATCAGTTAAATGACTACCTTTTTCCCTATTCCATATGGAAAGCAAAATACATCTACGTGATAATTGCATTGTAAGAAATGCAGTTTGGGAAGAAACATGGGCATTATACCGTAACCTTTGGAAGCCCAGAGCACAGCAGGAAATACTAACTTTCTGTGCATAAAGGGTGCTCCTGCCAGAGGCATTACCCACAGAAAGAATCTGCCTGCATCCATGGCTTGCGTACTTCTGCTTCTGCGTTGATTTAATGCTGTATTATGTTACCTACCACATCTCTTTTCAAGCAGCTATACAAGGCAGGGGTGGAGCTAGACTCCATTTGGTAGCTTAAAAAAAAAAAAAAGGAAAAGGAAAAACTCCCCCAAAACAAAAGCCTGCACAATTACCTGCAGAAACCTGAAGTCCCAGTAATCTGGGTTTGTAAAGTGATTGCTACTGGGAATTAAATGTTTTTCTCAGTTTTTTGATGTGTCTTTGATAGTGTCACCTTCATTTGGCAATATTTTGTATTTGCCTCAGGTAAATCACAGCTGCTTATCTTGCTCAAATGGACTTTAACTCCTTCCCTTATGTAAACCATGTTGATTCTTTCTTAACAATTTCCCATATTAGTTATGCTTAACTGTCATTGATGTTGTTACATTATAAGCACTCCTTTAATTGAATTATGCTGGAGTTGGAAACAACTAATTTGTGTAAGTATTTGTGCTTTTAAAGTAATTAGGAACATCTGCATTGGCATGATTTAACTTTAAGAACCTTAATATGTAACACTGCAAAGTATCGGATTTCACTAGTATGTGCCTATACAGCAATTGTATTTAAAATGCTGCTAATAACAGTATTGTTGAAATTCATCAAAAACATTAAGTTAAACAGCAGTTCTGCACTACTGTTAGTTTTAGCCAGGATTTTCTTGTTTGAGTCTTGTACCAAGAAGTAATTTAATGTAACAGATAAATTTAAGAAGATCCTGGGAAGATAGAAATACTGGTTTTATCTTTCTAGATTATTTTTAAGTACTCTAGAAAGAATTTTATCCTTATTTTATGCTGTTTAAAACCAAATACTTGAAACTCTTCCCTCCTGCTGATCTGTTTTTCCTTTCTCTCTCCTCACTACTTTTCAAGATTTCAGAATGATATTAGGGGATTCAAAAGGAGGAGAGTTAGATACCAAAATATTTTACCATGTTTGTGGTGCTTTAGCTTAAACACAACATATTTATTTAGACCCTGTTTGCATTAGCTCTTTTCCTAGGGTTGTAAGCCTTCCAGTTATCAGGACTATCCTTTAATGTCTTCACAGAGAGGGTTATGCAAGAAAATAAAGACTCATTTGTCATACGGCATGAAGGGAAAAGACCCTGAATTTTGAGAGGTCTTATATGTGTCTGTTTCATTCCACCCACAAAACAAGAAGTTTTGTAATTAAATGAAAGCAGAAACTCTAACAATGGTAAGAAAAATTTAGTAACCAGTGGTAACTGACATGCAGAGCAGTGTCATTTGGTGTTGCAGCAACATGTTTAAGTAAATTCAAGTATATGGAAATAAACTTGAGTTATGGTAGCATACAGAAAAAACCTGCAAGTTGTATTCGTAAGCAACAGTTTTCTGAGTGATGGAAGCTGCATATTCCAGGGTAGAGAGCAGTCCAGTAGCTTGAGAATAATTAAGAAAGACCTTCCAACTGGGCTGCATTTTTCACATTTTCCTACTGTGGGATTTCTTACTCATCTGGCCTTGGCCATGTTCAGACTATTCAGGTTGGCAGCTGCTCTGATCTGGTGTAATGTGTCTGTGTTCCAACATCTAAGCTAAATTTTAGATGATATAACTGGCTTCCCTTTGTAAAGGAAGGTAGGAAAGAGGAAAATCACTGTCCTTAGTGTGTCGTAGTGAACGCAACAAAAAAAAAATGCTCATAACTGCTGCTTCTCACAGAATTTTCAGAAACTCTTTATGGAGAATTCGTACACAATAGCAGGTTTTGGTTTCTGCCCTGTAAGTGGGAAAAATAAAAGAGCAAAGTAATATAAATACAGCAATCAATGTATGCAGGTAATGTTTTCTCCCAAAAAGTCTTTTATAAAGGTATAGGATAGTTCAGAATAGCTGTTCTTATGCCATCTTTTATGTTGGACTAAGTTTTAAAGAACTACTACTATTCATCATTCTCAGGGTCAAAATTACTGGATTCTAGATGTGACTTAAAGACTTCAGACTCCTGCAAGATACCTTCAAGTCAGCTACTTGAAAATTGAAACACTTGAGCTCATATTTAGGTTTAAATGTCTTCCATCAGGACACACATGAACTAGAAATTATGTCCCGTGGTGACAGAGTCTAGGAACGGAGTACAAGAAAAGCACGCTACCTGAGTAATTATGTACAGTGTGGAAGAAATAGATCTTTAGAAGGTAAGGTGTTACCTTGCCTAGCACTGAACTAAGTGTAAAACCATATGCCTCAGTGCCTAAGGTGTTAACCTTACTCTCTCACAATGTTATCCAATAAAGAATACAATAGCTATCAAAGAATCCACATGAAATTACGTAATAAATTCTGCAGAGAATTCTGCCACTACTTTTCAAATGCTTTTGAAACCTGTTTAAAGCATGCTGTGCTGGTTTTGTCTGTGGTAGAGTTAATTTTCTTCATAGTAGCTAGTATGGGGCTACGTTTTGGATTTGTGCTGAAAACAGTGTTGATAACACAGGGATGTTTTTAGCTGTTGGTGAGCAGTGCTTACACGGAGTCAAGGCCTTTTCTGCCTTGCATCTTACCCCACCAGCCAGCAGGCTGTGGGTGCACAAGGAGCTGGGAGGGGGCACAGGCAGGACAGCTGACTCCAGCTGGCCAAAGGGATATTCTATGCCACATGGTGTCATGCTCAGCATATAAAGCTGGGGGAAGAAGGTGGAAAGGGGGCGACATTCAGAGTGGTGGCGTTTGTCTTCCCAAGTAACTCTTACGCGTGTTGGACCCCTGCCTTCCTGGGGATGGCTGAACACCTGCCTGCTGATGGGAAGTGGTGAATGAACTCCTTGTTTTGCTTTGCTTGTGCATATGGCTTTTGCTTTACATGTTAAACTGTTTTCATCTCAAACTACAAGTTTTCTCACTTTTACTCTTCTGATCCTCTCCCCCATCCCACTGCGGGGAATGAGTGAGCGAGGGGCTGTGTGGGGCTTAATTGCTGGCTGGGCTTAAACTACAACACATGCCCAAGTCATATTTAACCATTCAGAGGGAATCCATTGATCAACAACATTCAGTACAACAAATGGATCCAGTACTGGGGTGGAGGTGAGGAGTCCAAGGAACGTGGGAGATGGGAAGGAAAGGCATGGCATTATCACCATGTGCTGCTTGGCATTTGTGATGAGTCATGGCTGAAACCAAGTAATCATTTTCCAAGTTTTCCTGTAGTTGTTTCACTGACCACTAAAAATGCCAAATTAGTCTTAATTCATGAGCCCCAAAATTCAATGCTTAACTCTTATGTCCTATTAATCTATTGAGGCAATACTTCTATGGTCTCTGTGTATATCCTCTAATTTTAGAGGTGTTTAGCTAATTATACAGAAGATGAAGGAAAGTGTCAAAGATAATTATGTTCTTCAGATTTTTTGAAAATGACCAGTGGAAACAGATCCTCCAAGTTCTAAAAAGCGATAATACAAATTTATACCTTGTTAGGCATTAGGTAATCTGTGTAGAAAAAAAAAAAAAAAGAAAAAAAAAGCCCTTTCAAACGCATGAATTACTGGAAAAATTCTGCTGGAACTTGCACTGTCTCAGACTGTAAAGTCAGTCAGCCATGAATAAAAACCAGTAAAAGAATTTAGGCTTCATTAGTTCCAGCTATCATTTAGTAATACAGAGCTCAACACCTTATTTTTCAGACACAGTATTCTTATTATTACTCTGATACCTAAGGCCGAAAAATAACCCTTGAATCTAAAATGAGCTTTGTCATCCAGTCTTCAAGTTTGCTGTATATTTTCACAGACAGTTAAGAAATTTGATTTTCATGTTTTGGTAATCACTACCCAATTCGTCCGTGTTTCTCAAAGACCTGTTATTGATAGACTGCAGCAAGATGTCTCTACATGAACAAAGAAATCCTTTGCTGCTTGGACTATGACTTCATTGCTCTCTTCTCTTTTCCTTTGGAATTTATAAATACCCCATCAACAATCATCATGTAAAGATTTTTCTTTCCGTTTCATTCTGTGTTCTTCCCCCATACACACAAATTCAATTCCTAGGTCCATGTAGATGTCTCATAAATGCCTAATTTGGTTTTTTTTCTCTCCAATTTGAAATTTTGCTAATAAAACAAACTTTCTGGAGTGTAAATATGTAGTTTGCAACAAGCCACTCTTGTATTTCTTACTAGTCATTGGAGATCTGGTTGATAAGACTTAGCAATTTGCTTATGGAAGTTCGTGAATGACTGCTTTTCCATGAATATTTTTTTTCCTTTTTCTTTTGTTCACTTATTAAACTGTATCTTGACCCACAAGTTTTCTCTCTTTTGCTTTTCTGGTTCTCTCCCCCACCCTTTGAGGGGGAGTGAATGAGTGGCTGGGCGGGTGCTTAGCTGCTGGCCAGGATCAACTCACCACAGGTGTGATTCATCTGACTAAACCTAATCCTTTACTTTGTTAAGTCTGATTGATTATATTGGTAAGATTTCCATGGAGTGTAACAGGCAAGTCACTCAGGTGTAAACACTGATGATGTAGACATCAAAATTTAGGTGAGATGTTTCTCAGCTAGTATATCTGTGTCATTGTGGGTAATAAACAGTTCATGCTCAACATGGTTAAGGCAAGTCTTACTGTTTTCTTTCCTGTAACTCATCCATTGACCTGTCACAATAACACCAGGATTCTTTTTGTGGCTTTTTTGTGTGACCTGGACACCACCTACTTGTATGAGAAGCATACTTTGATCAAGCTGCGTCTGAATTTGTCTCAGTTTCCTTGCATGATAATATTAAGATGCATTATGATGCAGTCTTTCATGTAGCTAAATCTCATAAAGATGTCATTGTGTTTTTTCTGCAGCCTTCTGAACATGTGCTATAGCCCCTTCATATCTCTTCAGAATGCAGCTGCTTAGCTCATTTTCACAGTCTGTGGTAACTTTTTATTGCACCAAGCAAATTACTCATCTTTACTTTCAAGGCCTTTCATAGCTGATCTTTCCTGGCATCATTTATTCATTACCAAGCTGTTGATCCATCTCTCATTAATCCATTTTGCTAGCCGCCTTCATCCAATCTTGTCTTTTTCAAACAAATAGCTTTGTGCCTTCTCTTAGGATTTAAATCATGCAAAGCGTGTTGGCTGGTACATCACATCTCAGTTTTTGCTTTTGGGTTGTTATTTAGAATGTGTTTCTTTGTTTGTGTGTTTGTTTTGGTATTTTTTTTCTGGGTAGAACCACGCATACTGTCCAAAAAGGCTGGCATCTAGAAGCCATGTAGGTAATGCTGCAAACCATCAGTAAGCTTCTCTGACTGTCATGGGCTCTAAAAAATGTAACTCTGAGTTTGTCTGAAAAAGTCTGTACAAATACAAACGTTGTGCAACTGAGTTAATTGATGGAGAACTTATCCCCAGTTAGTCTGCTTGAATATGTATATTAGTGTACATAATTTATGTACATCATTCTCTATATAGTTAGGGGACACAAATATATCTGAAGTACTTCGGTTAGGATATTATATAATATGAAAATTAAGTGCTTTGCTTAACACATGAAGTTGCTTTACTCTTTCTGGATGTAAATTCCTAATGTAGGTATCTAACTTCAGGCATCAACCCTTCCCCGCAAGCTTCTTCCAAGATCTCGCTTAAGATTTTGGTGACTATAACACTATTCTGCAAGCCACTAATGATCAGAGAGACTCCTGCTTAAACAAACCCATGATTTAAATTCTGTTTTGTCATTCACTGGGTGATGATAATACTTGCAACCTGTACTTTTCATTAAAGCATCTTCGAGCTCTTTACACTGTCCAGTAATAGAAAAGTATATGGGGAAAGAAATTAGAAACACAAAAGTGCTTTTTCTTGAAACACAGAAATGCCTCATGCAAAATCATGTATTGATAGTTTATGGTGCAAAGAATACAGGTTTCAATTATTTGCTACTAATATGAATGTCCAGCATCACAACTGAGTTAGATCCTACTCTGGTTTTAACTGCGATAGAGCCACCAGTCGCTGCTTGGGGACTGGCTCGGCCTCAGTCAGTGGGTGGTGAGCAGTTGTATTGTGCATCACTTCATCTTGTTGGATTTTATTCCTCTCTCCCTTTTTCCTTTTTGTTATTTTTTTTCAAACAATATTTCAACTATTAAACTGGTCTTATCTCAACCTGTGAGTTTTACCTTTTTCGAAATCTCCCCCCACCCCCCATCCCACTGGGGCAGGGGGAAGGAGAGTGAGCAAACAGCTGCATGGTACTTAGTTTCCAGCTGGGGTTAAACCATGACAGTCTCTTCTGAAAAACACAAACCCACAAATGTTTTTTCAGCCTTAGAAAAAAGAGGACAAAACCAAGACATGGTACTTTCTACTTAAATATTTGATCTAAACTGAAGGCTCAGTACAAAATTGGGACTTTATCTCAGTTTTACTGAAGGATAATGACTTTGCCCATGAGGGAAATGGTCAAATGCATGGATATGTAACCAAGTTTAAACACAGGAGTTGAAACATACTCAGATCAAGGGCTGAGACAGGTAATTATCATCTCAGAACTCTGAGGGAATACGTAAGTGACATTGCAAGTCCGGTAACAAGTACCTTTGATGATCCTGTCAAATTTGGAATGATATTCTATGATTAGATCATAGTGAGTATAGTGTTGTATCCAAGTTACAAGTCTGTATTGCAGATGAGGGACTGGACCAGATGCAAGCAATATTTCCCTTCAATGATAATAAAATAATATTTGCATGTATAGCAATAAAGGATACCATAGTGATTGAATCTGCCACACAGTTCTGAAACAAGGCTCTAGGACAGCTAGTGGGTTTTGCTTCAGATTTATGTATGCATTCTAAAGACAACTCTGCTGATGCTCTCATTTAGGGGTAATTTTAATGATCTGCTGGAAAATAATTAGCCTATTTGAAAAAAAGGGATTGTTAGGTGGGTTAGGAGCTGCAAAGAGGCTGATAACTACAGGTAGTGCTGACTGTTGATCCACTAGCTGAAATCCAATGTGTAATTTTGTTTGCCTCTCTTCATGGAAGATGATTTTAAGCTTCAGTAGGAGAAGAAAAGGCTAGAAGAAGGATTGGAAAAACAAAGTTTATATTTGGGAGAAGATTTAAATGGCTTGGACAGGTTAATTACAACCAGAGAAAGTTTTTTCCTTATCAGGAAAGGCATTTAACGTAAAAGACAGTTGCAGCACATGATTAAATGAGCATAAAGTAGCAGGAATAAGTTTAGACTTAAAAATGGAAGTAGTTCTAAAAATATTCATTACAATATTGGGATAAAATGATGCATCTGCTTACCACGTAATTGCATTCATAGATGTACTAAATTACATGTTTGCCTGTCATAAGAAGGAAAAGAATACAGAGCACAAGGGGGCTCCTTCACAAGTTTATAGTTCCTTTCAATATCTGCTGATGCTCAAAAAAAATGGGAAGCTTTGAACTGAGGTGTGTCTATCAATAAGTTAAGACAATTCTGTGTGTTTTTTCAAACTGAAAAACTGTCACTGTATTTCTGGATTCAAGCTTTATCTTGCTGAGTTCCTGGTATTTAGCTGAATTCATAAACATTATGTTATTTTTTTAAAATAAACATCTGTCCATGTGCTGTACTGCATATACTCAAAAGTTGCCCATGTGGGAGTATGAGGGTATAAGGTTTGGACTTTCAAATTTATCACATTTAGGACTATAGCAGTTCGTAATTTTTAAAAAAATATATTTTTTTTGTATTCAGCTAGCGCATGGATATACTTCATATAGTATTTATAAGCAGTGTTATGCATTTGCTGCCTTTTCTATGACCTATCATGAGCAAGAAATGCTTTGGATTAAGTGGGTTTTGGTGGGCTGTTTTTTGGGAGGTGGAGGGCTCTTGAGACATACTTCCTCTGAAAGCAAAATATGTAGATGGCATCCGATGAAATCGGTTTTGTTATTCCGGCCAACTTCTTTTTTTCATTCTGCAAGTCCAATAATAACTCACTGAGGATTGGTGTGTTTCGTATGTTTAATTAAAGTTAATTTAATCTTGAGCTGGATTTATTGTTGAACAGCTGATTCCTTAACACTGGCTGGAGACCTTGCCATTAAGAAAATGAACTATACTGCCGTCATGCATTCCAGAACTGGTGCCCAGTGTTTTGGAAGGCATGATGCCAAAAACGTTTTATATATATGTGTGTGTGTGTGTATATATATATATACACACATACATATATATATATTTTATTTTTTTTTTAGCTTTTCATGGAGGAGCTCCAGCTGTGTCTTCTCAAGGGTGGTGGTTGCTAGGGTTTTTTTCAGACTCTGCCCATAAATGTAGACATAAATATTCTCTGAGCAGACTAACTGGAGCTAATAATTTTATTAAGAGGTAGAGCTGTCTTGTAAATATACATCTGGCATACAAATATCATGTGTAGATGAAACTGAATAAGCATATTTGGAAACAGAGCCAGAAAAATCTCCTAGAGAAGGCATTGGAGAATCCATGTAGGTCATAAATTATTCGTGAAAACGTGTCCAGCTGAACTCTGTTACAGTTCTCCCATACGAAGAATAATGCTGTAAGATGATCATGAAATGTAACATGTTAGTAAGCAAATGTAGGGCAATGTTGCATATTTATACGACTTTCCATCAGAGGAGAAAGGCACTAATGCTGCTGTGCATGCAATATCTCATTTCTAACCTCTTAAAATTGTTCCAAGTTACATATGTGCTAATACAGACCTTCTGACAGAGTACTAGAAATGTGAATTCAGCTTCTGAATGACCTCTAAATCCTTTGGGGCCTAATCTCCATGTGCACGTGTCTTAGTATGACCCGATAAGCCGCACAGATGTCCGAGCCCTGTGCCTGGGGGTGCCAGAGCACCATGGACAGGGACTGACAAGTCCAGGGAATGCTGACTCCCTGAAGGAAGAAGAAGAAATGACTTCACCTATAATCTTCCATGTCAGAGAGACCAGGAAAACCCTTTGTGCTGAGATCCTTGGCCACCAATTTATCAAAATGGATGCCCTTTTCAAGGATTTCAAGAAGTCAGGTTCATCTGATTGAGGCTTGTTATCAGTCACAACTGGTCTTTGTTTCTCCACAGGGTTGATGCTTCTCTGTCCTGGTTTTGGCTGGGATAGAGTTAGTTTTCTTCTTAGCAGCTGGTACGGTGCTGTGTTTTGGATTTAGTATGAGAATAATGTTGATAACACACTGATGTTTTAGTTGTTGCTAAGTAGTGCTTACTCTCAATCAAGCACTTTTCAAGTTCCCCATGCTCTGCCAGTGGGGAGGTGCACAAGAAGCTGGGCAGGAGCAGAGCCAGGGCAGCTGACCCGAACTAGCCGCAGGGATATTCCATACCACAGATCATCAAGCTCAGTATATAAACTGGGGGGAGTTGGCCGGGGGCTGCTGATTGCTGCTCAGGGGCTGGCTGGGCATCGGTCAGCAGGTGGTGAGCAATAGTATTGTGCATCACTTTGGGGTTTTTTTTCCTTTGGGTTTTATTCCTCTCTTCCTCTCTCTTCTGTTCATTACAACTGTTGTTGTTATTATATTTTCTTTCCTTTATTAAATTGTTCTTATCTCAGCCTGTGAGTTTTACCTTTTTCCAGATTCTCCTCCCCATCCCGTTGGGGAGAGCCAGGGGAGTGTGTGAGTGGCTGTGTGATACTTAGTTGCTGTCTGGGGTTAAACCATGACATTCTCAAAAGGCTGCCTCATAGTTACCTGCTTGCCAGAAGCTTCTTATGGGTTTCATTCTCTATTTATTCTTACTGAGATGCAGACACCTTTCCCTATAATCCACTTGCAAAATGCCTCTTTAATTTTATTTTAGAGACAATCTCTGTTTGTCTGTCAAGAGTCATAGCTCTTTTTTTCATGAGCTCCGTTAAAAGAAAATAAAATACTAGATTATTTCCCCCTCCCACCCCCTACCCCCATCTGTTTTTGTGTGTATCCAAGCTTTTTTATGTACAGAAGGGTCAAGCTATCTCAAATAGAGAATTCATAAATGGGTCACAGAGCCCACTTGTTTCTTCTACTGTAATACTTACATATCTTTTGTCTTGAACATGAGGATACAAATGTCAGTATCTGGAGATCTGCAAAGTGGCAGAAACAGAACAGTGCTTTCTCAAACATACCTTTGACACAGTTGTCACATGGTACACTGGCAGAGCTGCATTTCAGATAGTGTTAATTATTGTGAGTTCAGGTACTATGACTAATAGAGCTGAGATGCTTAATTCTCATCAGTCTGAAGGAGACAGTTGCATGGGAAGGAGCTGCACTGAAGCATCCTTCAAAAAAGAGAAAATGGTTGCTAACTCAACATTGTGTGGTCTCTTGAAGATAAATGGTACATTTTTTGAAAAATGTCCTCCCAGCTTGCTTTTACATTCTTCATTTGCCTCAGGCTTTGAATGACAGAAGAACTAAGGAATGATTTTAAGCTCTTATCACTTTCTCTTTAAATAAATCAATCAGACAGAAGGTATAATGCACATGCACAGCCCCAGCAAATGGTGCCATTAGGAAAGAGATCTGCAAGCATGAGGTGTACATGTGCACCACCGAGAGAGCTGACACTGGACTTTCCAGGTTTTGGAGGTAAATGACATTATTTCCAAAGGATCATTCTGTGTTAATAACTTTTAACAAGCCAGTGTCAAATAATCTTCCAGAACTGTAGGACTGTATAGGAAAATTGTTATGAAATGTAGTATTAAAAGTGTTTTCTGTTTGTTTGGGTTTTTTTTCTTCAGTGGAAGTTAGCTATCCCAGAGTTAGAAATTAAAGCCTGTGATATGAGCCATTGGGTGCCTGATTTGTAGGTTCTCAAAGAAAAATTGGCAGGAGACTTGTTAAAATGTGTTAATTTTACATTTTAGGGCATCTACAGGAAATACTTTTCTTACTATGTAATTCAGGTTTGTGAACAAAAGGAGAAATTATCTTTTTCTGAAGCATCAGACAGTGACCACAACTGCAGATAGCATTTTGAGTGGGATAAGATGTATCAGTGTAATTTTGGGTTCCCTAAATTTGAGGTTGGACCATCTTAATATAGTCACATTTAAAAACAGAATATTACAATAATAAAAAGTTATTTGAATATATACACTACCAGAAAAACTTTTAAATTTATAGCTTTCCACAGTAAGTAGTAAATGAGACAAATTTTGAAACTCCTTGGATTATCTATAGATGTACTACTTTTCCTGCTTCTTCATTTAAATTTCTGATTTGCATATTGTATTTTCAAAAGACATGGTGTAGCTTTGCTCAGAATATATGTATGTAACATGAGTGTATTTCCAGATGCAGAAAATTGTTAACTAGTTGATCATACTCTGATGATTCATAGCTCTTTCTTCGGAAAACATATTTTTTATTGCTGTACGTTTGGCACTAGCCTACTTATCAGAAGCTATTAAACGGAGACCTTTCTCCTGTGATAGGACATGGCCTTGATTCTATTTGTATCAGGCTTGTTATTTTGTAGTTACCTGCATTTGACATTTACCAGAAGTGGTGCAGCAACTCTTGCTTTTTGCTGTGGCATACTAAAAGATTGTTACGCATCTGATGCTAGTCAGAAAGCATGGTTTTCAATGAGACTGTCACACAATGTTATCTTATGATAAGGAGGTAGTTAAAAGAAAGAACAACAATATTGATGTGCTGTATCTGAACTTATTTTTCATTCTTTGTTTGCATTTCTTTCCATGGAATTTATATACTTATTTGAAAACCTTAATGTCACTGCCATAGAGGCTTCTCCATATTACCAGTGAAGATTATGAGATCCTTATTTTATGATCTGTTTCTTTTGAGTGTTATTACTGTTTGGAATGAAAAATTTAAAATAATGTTTCCTGTCTTTTGACTACTTCTGGAGCATATGGAATGCATTGTGGTGAAGTTTAATATGAAAATTAATGAAATGAGCTGAAATATACTACTGATTATATCTTTAAAAGTATTTGAACCTTTTAGAACGTTATATGCCAAATCAGAAAGCCTGAAGACTTTACTAATTCTGTTTTATAATGCTTCTTTGTTCTTGCACACGATTGACCTGCTTCAGTAATGGGAGCAAAAAGCTAACAAACAGAGCCAGAACTGGAGTCAGAGGCTGGTAATTTTAGCTCTGTCCTGACTGCCATGACCTCACCATGAAAAAAACAGGAGACACAGCTTCTAGAAACTAAGTACAAAAAGATTCTGAAAGGTTTACGCATGAAAGGCAGAAAACAAGGGCTGGGTTTATGTTTAGATTGTCTGCCTGTAAACAAGAGATATTTCTCAGCAACAAGTCTGTGAGTAAAGAAAAATTCCTTTTGGATGTTGGGGCTTTGCTGGGCAGGGTAACCCCTTTTCCACATTTTTACAGGACTCATGCCAGATTTCTGTTGGCCAGTTCTGACTGTAAGGGTTTGCTCAGTTTGTGCCTCTTTGTTCCACTCAGCCCTGTTCAGATAGCTGAGCTGAGCTGTTGACAAAGTTTCTGTGTGGGTGATCTGGGACTGGATTGAGCTTCTTGTGCTCTACCCACAACATGTACAGTTTATGCTGGATCAAACACAGTCTGACTGTAATTGTCAAATGTTTCAGACTCAGAAGGTCTTAGGAAACATAAAACCAAAGTAAACATATGTAGAGAAATAAGAATTGGCTTTTACAGCCAGATGGTGACAGAATATCTTGTGGTAGCTGAACCCTTGTTTTCCTCATAAATGTTGAGAGGAAAGAACAGTGTATGCTGTTCTTAAACCTGGATTAATTGGAAATATTGAATAGTAAAAGAGCTAGGAGTCCCTCTTCTGGAAATATTTTAGCTTAGTATCATGGTTTAACCCCAGCTGGCAGCTGAGCCCCGCGCAGCCGCTAGCTCGCTTACTCACCCCTGCAGTGGGATAGGAGGGAGAATAAGAAAAATAAAAGTGAGAAAACTGTTGAGTTGTCACGAAGACAGCTTAATGGGACAGAAAAGGAAGCAAATAATAAGAATGATGATAGTAATGATAAAAGAATTAGAATACACAAAACAAGTGATGCACAATGCAGTTGCTCGCTGCTCACCAACTGATACCCAGTCAGTTCCTGAGCAGCGGCCCCTGGCCAGGTTTCCCCCCAGTTTACATACTGAGCATTATGTTATATGGTATGCGTATCCCTTTGGCCAGTTCGGGTCAGCTGTCCTGGCTGCGCCCCCTCCCAGCTTCTTGTACCCCTCCAGCTTTCTCGCTGGCAGGGCCTGAGAAGCTGCAAATGTCCTTGACTTAGCATAAACACTACTTAGCAACAACTGAAAGCATAAGTGTGTTATCAACATTATTCTCATACTAAATCCAACCCCCAGCAATATACCAGCTACTAGGATTAACACTGTCCCAGCTGAAACCAGGACGCTTAGCCTGCAGTGTATTACTGTACTCTTCAGTGTTGTTTTGTACAACTTCTAAGCTAGCCTCCTCTTGAACTGAGTGGTAAAGTTGTTTAGGGTCAAAATCAATTTGAACTGAACTGTGTCGATTTTATAAGGAAAACTTCAAGGTGCAAAATTAAGACAGTGGAAGCACAAACTTTACAATGATGTGGACACAATCTGCCTTCCGCAAAATGAACTTGATATTTCAAAATATATCTTCCAAAATTGTTAACCTTTCTTGGTGAAGAGGAAGTTTTTGTGCTTCCCTTGTAATAGCTGCTGAAAAGAAAAAAGTAAGGAGGAAAGCATGCAAAGGAACTCAGCTAGGTGAGTTTATGCATTGTGTAGAAGTTCTGCAGCACGCAGATAGGAAATTTTTGGAAATAGGAATGTTTTCAGATGAAAATGTTCTATATTTGTAATTCTCTGGTTCAGTGTTAGAGAATTCTTTTCATTTAATTAGGATCTGAAACAGAGCATTTTGCAGATCATCTTAACCAGGATTTATAGACCTCTTCCCAGTCGATCTTGTAAAGTACAAACCTGGCTCAACATTCAGTGCTGAATCTTGTGTATTTTCCCTATGCTTGTCCACACAGAGAGGTTGCTTCATTTCAATTATGTTGTTATAATTAAAGTATGACTGAACTCAGACTGATTTTACTGAATCCTTAACTTTTTGGAAAGTAAAATAAATTAGCCTTGCATAATGCTTTTTTTGTAAGCCTGGAATATCTGTGAGTGGTATTCTACTAGTGAATAAATTGCCACGTTTGTGGTTTCATGTTTTTTGTTTGTTTGTTCATAAATTGGTTATAGTGGAAGAGATTTTCAGTGCAAGCCTTAAAAATCTTTTTCTCCTTTTCTTTATTTTTTTCCCCTGTGCTCACTTTTGTCTGGATAGGGTCATGCAGTTCTCTCCTGTGCTGTTTTTATTCTCCTCGGGCACACCCTTCTGTGTTGCTTTTGGGTCAGAACCTTCTTTTATGTCTATTGATCATGGGAACATGGATGTAGAACTATAATTTCAAAGATCTTTCTGGTTCATGATAATGGTGTGCTACAAGAAAAGAGCAGAAGCAATGATTGTACATATGCTAATTAAAAGGCAGAAGGGCAACAAAGTCTATTTCTGTTTTAAAAAGGGCATCAAAGTTTTGAAACATAAATGTTTTAAAATCTCTCCTCTCCAAGCCACAAGTGATAGTGCTGCTTTGTTGAGCGCAGTGTGAGTGAAGATGATCCATGTAAGATCCATCTCAGCAAGATCTTCACAGTAATGTTTTTCTGAGAACAGGTGAACTGTTAGGCCTTGTTTACTTCACAGGGAACTTGATGCCTCTGGCCTTCTGGTGTTTTATTGCCTCCCCCTATCATGTGCTCTTTGTTACAGACTCAAACGAAAATACAAGAGGAGAACTCTTGAATCAAAATTTTGAGAATTGCCACTGAAAGCCTATAAACAAAGATACTCTTTTGGCACTTTGCATATTATTCAAACCCCATACACCAATGTTTCAGGTAAAAAATGCTTTCTGCAGCAGTCAGGAAAGTTTGTGAGAACAATTGTGAGAACAATTAATACTATGCATTTAATTTTCTTTGGAAATTTCAAATGTAACACAGAAGGCAGCCCCATTTCATAGATCTGAATCACCTCTGCCATGTTCATTCTCTCAGCACACACACATATACACTAGCTTAGACTGGCCACTCAGGTTGAAGGTGGACCTTAGAAAAGCATCTTGTGTGTTACAGAAGCCAGTCCTGCCTTCCCCACTGCACGGCAAGGTATTCACCAAGATTTATGGGGCAGCTCTGCCAGGCCATTTCTCCTACTCTTAGTTCCTAGGGGCAGTGAAATGGCAGTAGAGGCTGCTGGTCTGAAGCATAGTCTGGTGAGTGTCTCTTTCTGCTGACTTGCAAAAATTCAGTGCAGACTTGGTCGCTGTCTTAGGTTTCTAAAGTTAAACAATCAAAGCTGCTGCTTTGCAGGAATGTCTCTGGTAAAAGATGATTTCTTGGCATATTCTTAGGCTTTCTAAGAAAAAGATGGATGCTGTCTACAGCTAAGCAATAAAGGTAACTGGTAGGTTTGTAAAGTTAAATCCTAACCAATTCAGTTCATTTCCATCTCAATATGAAAATAAAATACTTTCTGTTTCAGGACTGACAGCTTTACATAATGAAAAAAATGTTAATAGCTAAAGGATTAAAAACTCAGGCATCTAAAGGCAATGAACACTGGGATATTTTTTTATTTAAGAAATTAGAACAAAGCAGACTGAACGCGCTCCATCCAAACCAAAATTATAGGTTTTGAACTGTTTGTAAGAAATAACCATCTGACTGCCTGGAGCCCTGGCAGTCTCAAAGCCATGTTTGCGAGGGTAGGGGTGAAATGGTGCTGCTTCCTCCTGTGAGGACTGGCTAATAAAAAACGTTTGGAATGACTAATGGAGACAACCTGGAAACATGGTAGCTGGTGCCATAGATTGTATCTGTGACCTAATTGTTTCTGCTGGTGACCAGGACTCAGAAGAAAGTGTGAGGTTTTGGTGACAGGCAATTGATGAAAAACCTTCCACAGTCCTTCCTGATCCTAATTGTATAGTAGTTGACTTATGCTCAAGGTTTTTGTAAATGAAGGTGTGTTTTTTCCTGCTCTAATAAAATCGTAGATGTTTCCTCATTTAAAAAAATTGCATGCAGAACATTTTATCTTCATTAGTGAAGTAATGCCATTCAACTTTCTATAGGGCTGGCCTTTGCTGTTCTGTCTTCAGTCCATCCGGTTTTTGGTTTATATGGCTCTTTCTTCCCTGTCATTATTTACGCCATATTTGGAATGGGACGTCATGTTGCAACAGGTAAGTGTCTATTTGCTAAAAACATTTTCAGAAACAAGAAGTTGGAAACCAAAACTTTTTTTTGTGGGTGTTATAAGCCCAGTGGAAGGAAAGTTATCTGAGACTAAACACAAATAAAATGGTTTTGTGCTTCTTTTTACAACTGGTTTTTTTGCCAGTTTAAGTACTTCAAAGAGCCTCATTAAGAATATATTGGAGTTACTCCTGCCATTATGATTTAGTATTCCATTGACACTTCCTTTGTAAATTAGTTTATTAAGGGCATTTGTATTTTAATTCTAGAAATCTGCTTCGGGCTAAGATTTTAACAGAGGGCTCAGCCAACAAGATATGTGCAAACAGGAATGAAAAGGGCTCAATCACTTCTTAAACCACAGAAAACACACATTACTTCTCACCTGTCTGAAACACAAAACCTGCATTTCTCAGGAAAAAAGCTTTCTGTGCCTATTACCTGCTACAGTATTAAAGATAGAGATTCTCCCAATGAGTTCAGTATAACTCCTGTCCACTTGCAGACTAATTAGATGGGCAGTGAAAGGCGTGCCCTAGCTACTATGCTAGTAGCGCTGAGTTACTTGCTTACCCTCAGCAGAGCCAACGGCAGCTGCAAGCCTTGAATGGCTTTGATCTCCTAATAGGTTGGTGAATGCTCTGACTCCAAAGAAACCAAATTATGGATGGAAGTTAGAAATAATACTCACGAGATCTAGCCACAAGCACTTCAGGTGTGCAGAAGTGGGCGCTTGGTGGCCTCTGAAGTTCTCAGGAAGGGTGAGACAGGCCCAGTAGGACTGGGTGAAGGAAGGGAGCCTCTGTGGTTGTCAGAAGATTTTAGCAGGGAGGAGATGTGTTTTCCTTGTGGAGGAGGAAAACTCCTGAAAGGAGGAAAGATGGTTTGGGGTAATCACACACAAAATTAAGTCTGCAGAATCTGATTGCTTGAGTGTATGCTCTTGAGTGTATGCAATGTTTTACTAAGAATTTAGCCACATATTTTGAGCACTTTTTGTTCAAAGTTGCTGTTAAGTTATTGAAAATTGCTGAACAGCTATAAATAGTCTTAGAGAAACAGGAAAGCTGAAGGTTTGTTTTCCCTAGAAGCGCAGAAAATATTTGAGTCTTTTGGTGTTCGAGAAGGATCTGTGGATGCTGTTAGTGATCTGATGCTATAATGAGAGATAGAATGTATTCAACTCATGTAAAAAAAGAGAAGCGTTCCAAAAAAAGTGAAAATTTAGAATCTGGAAAGTAATTTTGACTCTTGAGTAGAGATAGATTAGTATATTTATTAAAACATGAACCTATGTTAAAAAGCTGTTTCAAAATGAATGATTTAGCAGTGTATTATCAGTAGTTTGTTGGTGTAAGATTATTAGGAAGACAAGAATCCATCATATGACCATATGCAGGAAAACAGAAAAGTATCTGGCTGACACAAATTCTAGTAATGAAAATGGATGATAAAAAGGGTAAGTACAAGCTGTTAAGTCTGATTTTTATTCTTGGGAGGGATTCCCACTCAGAGAATGATTTTCTGAGTCCCACAGCTCCCTGGTTGTGTATTCCTGTACAGTCCTTGGTGTGGAACCTCCTTCCACAGGTTTCTATTACAGAATTTAATCTTAAGCAAAAAAAAAACCAACAGAAATGTTCTCTTGTAGTCACGAAGATTTTTTTTAAATAAATGTCTTTGACATATGTTGTTGGTCCTTTCAGTAGAAATGTCTCATGCATTTGTCCCATCAGCCTTGGTTAAGGTGTTACGGTGTGCAGGTTGAACTGGAGCTATACCACCTGCCTCAGATTGCCAAATGCTCCATAATTACTCATGTACATTGATGACAATCTCTTCGCCTGCCAGCATTTTCTGTAAGGTCAGCAGGGCTCTCCATATGTATACAGGCTATAAAAGTGCCCTTTGTTAGTGAAGTCTGCCATGCTAATATGAAATAGAAAATTCATCAATGGCCCAGTTTTGTCAACTTTTACTCACTTGAAATGTCTCTTCTGTGAGATAGATGATTTACTTTAAAAGATTACTCACCTGAGCAACTAACCCCTACACCTTTTTGTTGACTGTTTTTGGGGTAATTGAACTTGAGGCACCTTCTGAGAGCACTTCATCTGTCATCATACCACATACAGCTCTTTGATTTTGGATAAAATGTTATATAAATTGTTTTCAAATCCAATTTTATGTAAACTTTTTTGTTGTTGTTGTTAACGGGCAATCTGAAGAGAAAAATATACAACTATCCTGAGCGTTGCTTGAAAAAAAAATATTATAGGCCCAGGTAAAATGTGTATCATGATGCAAAAAAGAAAATGTGATCAAAAAAAATCCTTCATGGTTCAACAGGAGAATTAAGGGGGATGTCATAAGGAAGGGTTTTAGCACTTGAAAAACGGAAAGCTTGGACAAATGAGATGAGCAGGAAAGCCATGAAATGTAACAGGTCAAACATATACAGGAAGTTAGAAGGCTAAAAGAAGGGATTTGAAGAATGCCATGGAGAGGATGATCCAACTGTTAGTTAAAGGTTCTTTAAATACAACTACTTCAAGACTTTGGGAAGGAAACTGGTAGGATACCTTCCTGACAAAGGTGTAACAGGGACATTCTGTGACATGGTCACAGAATTGTCAAGTTTCCAGTGTAATTTCACTGTCAGAAGGTCTTTGGAAGGTACCCTGGGAACTGCAGATGTGCCTATAATAAAAGTAAGAATTCTGAAATATATGTATAATCAGAGTTTGTTGGAGAGAAGTTAATATGACTCCCGTAAAGGAAAATCCTACCTCACTGACCTCCTAGAGTATTGTATGAGTGTCAGTAAGCACATGGGAAAAGGAAATACTTTGAATATAAGATATCAGAAGGGTCAGCTACTGATAAGGTTCCACACCAAAGGTTACTAAAGAAACTAAGTTGTCCTTGTGATAGAAGAAAAGTCCTTTATTAATTATTAGCAGGTTAAAGGATAAGAAGCAAAAGGTAGGAATTAGTGGTCATTTTTCATGGTGGAGGTGTCCCTGGTAGGTTCCCAAGGAATTCGTGCTAGGAGGTTTATTCTATGAAGTCTGAGGTGAAGGTAGAACTGTGTTCACTGTGCCCTGCAACAGCAGAAATAAGGAGAGCTCAGTGACATGGGAGAGGCATCACTTTAAAAGGCTTTTACAGTATAGATTAAAGAAAATACTACAGCAGATGATGAACTTCTGGAACCTGCTCCCAGAGGACATTGTGGAGGCAGAAAATACAAGCAGGTTCAAACAGAGCTTTGACTGATTCGTGAATGCTAGTCCATAAACAAAATCTAAAAGGGATAGATAAGGATACACTTCCCTGACACAACAGCTATGGATGCTGGGAAATTATGAGGGGACTAGTCTGCAGAAAATGGCCAGGCTTGTGTGCTCTCCCTGGGTAACACCTCTGATTGCCACAGCTGGAGGCAGAGTACTGGGCAAGATGGACCATTTGTCTGACACAGTAAGGCATTTTTCACGCTCCTAGATCTCTGCATGAATGTGTTTGTGCTTTTTTATATTGAATTACCATCCTTATTTATCTGCGTGTCATTCAACTTGCTTTACCTTTCTCAGCAAATAAAAATTTCTCTCATAATCTGCCTCCATTTCTTAGAGTGCAGATTGCTGAGGTTTTGAACTTGCACATCTGCTAACTATAATGGGCTAGGTACTGTATATATAGCATGAATTAATTGCCCTAGAAATTTGAATGGTAAACATTTGGGATTCTCAGACGAAAAGCTGTTTCATCTCATCCAGGGTGAGTTAAAAGCCTTTCTGACAGCTTGAAATAATTGTGGGTTGTGTTCGAACCTCTTTTGTTAACATGTCTAAATTAATATGGTCACCAAAAAATTTACATTTAAATTGTCTGTACAAATGGTATTTTACATGAAGAAATGTGTGTTACAAGATTACCTTAAAAATTGTTCTTATCATGACAGGGATGCACAACAATGGCACTAACGGCCAAGTTTTGAGAAAGAGACAGTGAGTGATGAGTACAGACAGATACAGAATTACTGGTGACTGATGTGTGGCTTTTTTTGTAGGTACTTTTGCCTTGACTTCCTTAATATCAGCCAACGCAGTTGAGCGTCTCCTTCCTTCAGTCAGCACTAATTTCACTACAAACAATAATTCAGAAGTTTTGGGCCTATCGGAGTTTGAAATGCAGAGGATTGGAGTTGCAGCAGCAGTTTCATTTCTGGGAGGAATCATTCAGGTCAGTGGCACATACACATTCTATATGCTACTGATGCATTGCACTGGTGACAGCTATGACTTTTGTAATGTTTTTTTTTTGGGGTTTTTTTCTGAGAAAAATGAACCATGGATCTGGTCCAATGTTCATGAATGATGTAATTAATGTATTTTAAAAACTTTCTGCTCCTTTTTTTGAGATGTAGTATTTATGAAATTTAAATGTATACATGCTCCTAGGGTGTTGCAATATGAATTAAGACCACATTCAGTCAGCTCTAATATAATATTCAATTGCTGTTGGTGCCCTCTTTCCTTCTCCTTCAGAAAAAAAAAAATCATGAATCAGCTCCTGGTAAGCACTGACATATTCCTGAGGTTTTCTATTGCTCTTGGCTTGAAGAGAAATACTATACAATATTCAATAATTAAAAACAGTAGGGAAAACATCTTTAAATTCTCTTTAGAGTTCACACACCCATCATTAAAGGAAAATAAATTAGTAAAACAGATGTCTTTAAGTGATTCCCCAAAGCTTATTCAAATGATCAGAGGTCTTTTAAATTTCTTCTCTCTTCCTATTCTGACCACAAGTGCTGAGTTCCTTTATCCATTGCCAGTTGCTTAGGTCTTCAAAGAAGGTTTCCCTCTTTCCTTGTAAATATTAAAATGGAAGAGATGTTCCAGCACTCAACATTGCAACACCTCCTGGGTAGAAACCTTCTCAAAGAAACCCAGACCCCTGCGCTCGGTGCTTTGAATCCCTCTACTGTGCATGGATGAGCGAAGGAGCCTGGAATGGGATCTCCAGTGGCTGACATGCTTGGCAGGAACTGGGGCATATGCTTATGTTAGTCAGTAGGAAATATCAGTAAGCATGATGATTTCTGTAGCACTTGTTTTCATTCTTTTATTGGTTACAGAACTATGACTTGGGGTAGCGGCATGAGGGAAACCCTATAGACAACGTATGGAGTAGAGCTGGTGCTCATTGTGCCTGGCTGCTGCATGTGTTGTCCCATTGCACCAGTGTGTGCAACACAACACTGCATCCATGTGCAAGGTGCTTGCAATAACAGAGTCCTTTGAGCATACACAGAGCTCTTCATGTGGGAGGGCTGCGTTCACAGCCTGACAATCTCCTATGTTGCCCCCAGAGAGGCCAAAATGCCTCAAGTGGGAAGTTGGTGCCTGCATTTGATTTAACTTCAAAACCTGATGCAGATTTTTTTTGCTTGGCTGCTGCAGAATCCCATTAGGTGTGTAAATCCTCTAGACTTCTTACTCTTTCATTCTGAAAAGTTCTGCTTTTTCACATGCCTCCAGCCACACCAGCTGACTCATCTCAGCCTATGTCCTGTTTAAGCCTGATTGGAATGAGAACTAGAAAATACTCTGCCTGCATCTTCAAAGTGGGTCTGATAGGAAACTGGGCTATGTGCATGGGCTTCTCTCCCAGGTCAGTAATGCCACTTGCATCAGAGTCATGCTGACAAAACTGGTGCTTGTAGTGCCACCACTAGTCATTTATGTGAGCTTAATGGTTAGAGATGAGATTAAAATACTTTTTTCCTAGACGAGTGCCTTGAAACTACTGATACACAATACGCAAGTAAAAGTCTGGATCAAGGCTGTGATCAAGGCTGACCTTGTTATCATCCCAGGTGCTGTTAAGCATTAGACTCCACATTTCTCATCATGATTCCAGGCTCCTGGCTAACAGCTGCTGCAGTTCCCAGATAAGGTGACAGGGCATATCTTACTGTTAATGGGGAGCTAAGTCAGTGACCTGCTTCTACCTATCATGTTAAACTAGAAGCTAATGAATAGCCTGGAATAGATGTGGTATTCTGGCACAAGAGGAATAAGTTGATGCATTTTGAGGCAACAGTTTTCCATTGAAGACACAATGAAATACACAAAGTGGAATTGTCAGTGTAGTTGACAGTTGGGATGGTACTCCTCTGTGAAGGGAGCAGATCTGAGCTATGGTGTCTACTGTTTCATTATTCTGAAAAAAGTGAAAATGCAGTGCTCTAACCAGCTGCTAACTACACAAAGATGACTGATGCTATGACTATTCCACACCTTGAGCAGCTTCCACACAAAGGATGAAATGTCCGTCTCCAAAACAGCTGGTTCCATCTTAGAAATAGTAGGCAAAGACCTGAACCTCCTTGGCCACAAAAGCAATTTGACAGTATTTTTCTAGTACCCTGGCTAAGTACTTTAATCGGCAAATAATGCTAAAGAAAAGAAAGGAAAAAACCAATACAAAATAGTAAGTCATGGAGGGAAGGCAAAGGCAAGAGATGTGTTTTTGCAATTAGCTGCTGTTGCTTGGCTTGTATTTTGTGAAGCCCATAAGTGCGCTTGTGTGTGAGGCAAGCTCTGAGCAGGCTTTGTGAATCTCAGTGCCATCTAGGTATGAAATAAATTAGAACTGGTTTCTGATCATCACATAAGAGTAGGTGGAGCTTATAAGATTTGAAATTTGGGGCTTAGCTGTTTAATTTTTTTTCAAGTAATCGATTTCAGATTGCTAAACTACTTTTTGTATCTAATGTTTGAGGAAGTGTTCATAGAAGAGGGAAGATATTTAGTTATCTTAAGAGGCATTCTGATGAAGATAACAGTATTAAAATAGAAAATAAGCAAACATAAAATAAGACCTGTAATTATCAGAAACATTTAATATAATGCATTCATAGACATAATTTCATTTTTAAAAGCGGAATTGAAGGTATAGTGCAGATTTTTTTATGTTTGTGTAACATACATAAAAAACATATAAACAGGGCATGGAAAGCTAATCAAGTTAATGGAATTATTCCCTGATATTAAATACCTCCGCGGTATTGATGGGAAGAGGAAATGGCAGAACATAACAGATGCCTGTGGAAGAATTTTGTAATTAGAATTGAATGATGCCTTTATAACATTTAAAACAAACAAACACCTCAAAAGAAAGGCTTTTAGGTAAGATTTTTCCCCCTCTTATTAAATTATATGTGCAGGAACGCTTGCATAAATATAGGTGTCTATAAAAAACATCAATATACTAAACTGAAATTCAACATTAAATTTGCTGAATAAACAGAGGAAAGCCACTTGCAGTGCAAAGTGAGAAAAAAATAATGTTCATCCTAGAAAAAAAAGGCTTTATTCTCTTAAGGACTGCAATGCTACAGACTTCAGTTGTGCTACTCTGCTGTAAATGAGAAATAGGTGGTTATTGCATTCGAGTCTTCTACAGTTTCATTGGTAAATTTTTCAGCTACTGCATTATAAAAACTTACATATAATTTGTTTCTAATATACAGTATTGAAAATAGAAAGTATTTCTGGTTATCAGGAGAACAAATTTACATGGTCTATTATCAGTTTACTTAGTAACGAATGAGCACATTTGAAGATGAAGTGTGCTTTTGCAAGGTTAGTATTCATGTCCAAAGATTTTTTTCCCTGTGGGGAAAATTATGCTGCACTATTCTATGTTACACAGAGTTTTTCATGAGGTACAAACATGAGCCTTTGTTGTACAGTGATAATCAGGAAAAGAGTTAACTTTTCTTTCACAGTGGAAATAACTTCTTGCAGGCTTATTGAAAAATACAGGTGGGCTGGATGGCAGTCCTGGTTCCCACAATTGTACAGCATGCTACATATTAGTCCAGAAAGACCACAGAAAGAAGTCTTCTACAGGTCCTGGAGTGAGGAAAGGTCACTCCACACACCACCAGAAGCTACCAAACACTCTCAAGCCATCCAGAATGAACTTCAGAGCTGCATTTCAGAAGACCAAAAGCTAACAATTAGAATGTATATTGAAACAGCCTAAGAAGAATTTTAAATGGATGACTTAGTTAAGGGGAACTGTCTGTGTCTGACTGTTGTCTCCAGGTGGTCCATAGATGTCTTCACTTTTGCAACCTCTGATTTTGAGATAACCGATACAACATACTAAATGAGAAGCTCACAGTCTGCTCCCCTCCAAGAGAGATTCCTGATGGCTGACCTTGTTTTCTTGGCCCATGCAGCAAATTACCGGAAAGAATACCACCACTTTTTGTTCATTTTAATGGTGAAAAAAAGTTGCATCTTCCAGAACATTGAGTTTTGAGGGGTTTAAAATCTATTCTCTAAAACTGGATACAAGCAGCGGGTAACACGATATCAGCCTTTCAATTACTGTGGACAAAAAGTTTGACATTAGTGATTCCCAAAGAGCTGTTAAATGATAAAAAATTTTACTGGCCATAAAGCTAGATTGACTACACAGTGAGAGTGGAATTTTAACAATAATAAACTAAGCGTGTTGTCATGGGAAGAAAGTATTGAAAGTGGACAAGAACCAAAAGGGCTTGAATTAATGAACATAGAGGGCTTTGCTTTTTTCAATTACTCATTTCACTTCTCCTGGCTAAAACCCTGTTCTCTTCTTCTACTTGTCAAATTCCAGAACAGTAAAGACAGCTGCAGGAAAAGGTTCCCTGTGTATTATCTTTCTTCCATTCTAAACTTTAGTTTTCAATATTATTCTATATTTTTGTTCAGAAATCTCACCTTCCACCATTTCTGTCTAATCACTTGGTTTTATAACTTGTTTCCATGACCTTTTCTCCTTTACTGTGCATTAACTCAAGGCAGCTTTTCCTTACTTTCTCCTGTGTTTTATTCCTTTCCCTGACAGCTCCTGATTTCATTCACATTAATTTAATCAAGAATGTCTACCTGGCGAAAGCAAAGTTCATCTCAAGAAAGCTATTTCTTAATGAGCCTTTTTACATAGTATGATGTACTGGAAAAGCTGCACAAATAAACTAGTTATGTGCCTTTCAAACCGTTTTTGTCACTATAATTGTTCTCTCTCTAAAACACTCCTTCATCCCCTAGAAACTGAATTTTGAAAAACAGACAATTCTGGAGACAATCTTAAAATATATGAAAATTTTCTTTCTTTTACAGTTTAAGAAAAGCCTAGTATTAGTATAAATAATGAAAAGAGAAACCCATTTACCTTTGACATTATTTTATTTTTTTTTTAGTTTTTGCTGTTCTGACACTTCACTGTCAGTTTTCCCTGTAGTTCATCTGTAGAAGGAAGAAAAATCATGCCATATATCAGAAAATAAGATGGAAATTCCTCAAAACTGAGCATCACAACCACAATGAAGATAAAGTAGATTGTTAGAAATTTCCTTAAGAATATTTTACTTCCTACATTTTGGTTATTGCTTAGCGGGTGAAACATTTTATGACATAATGCAATGTGATGCAATTTTATGCTGTCAGCTCAGCTTAGTTTCAAACAGTGTTTACCCAAAACGCAGTGGCAGCCAAGCTATGTGCCTGTTGCCTGGCACGGAGGGTTCACTGGAGAGTCAGTCTGGGCCTGTATAAATGCTAAAAATTTTATCTGTCAAGGAAACTCACATGCAACTGGATTTGGGAGACTGGTTTCAGAACAGCTTCTTGCCCCATCTTGATCTAAGCAGTTTCTGTAGATGACTCATGTTGCAAGGACAGCAGGAGTTTCTCACAGCAGCTTATGCTGACAATCCCACTCTCCTCCCTGGGTGTTTTCTGTTCTGGTGCTTCATTATTAGATCTTCACCATGGAAGATACGTGGATGCACATTATATTTATTTAACTAGAATGTAAATAAATACTAAGATGTATGTGTTGATGAAGCTTTTGTTTCTGGAGCTACCTTCTGTAGTAACAGGCGGGGATCAAATGTAGGCTGCTGCTTGTTTAACTGAGAGGCTGCAGAAACTGTCTACCTGAAACCACACAGTTTGGATGTAGTTTACATAACCTACGGTTATAAAAACCCAATAAAAACTAGTTTTGAAATATGACCTTTTAGTTACTATCTGTGAAGCATCTCCCTAAAATAAAATGAAGATTTAAAGTAAAAAAATGAAAGTTAAAAAAAAAGAAGTAAATATGAGTGGTGCTGAAGTTGTGAAGTCCTGCAATCATGTTTCCATGTCACTGTAATTCACCATAATAACTTCATCTGAAATGCTAATATTAACTAATATTTCTCTGTGACATTATGTAGTTCACAGAATTGTCTCTGTGGTTTTGATTCCACAGCTAAATAAACATCCATCTCATTCTCTGGAAAACAAGGTATTACACAGTTAGAAATTTTGCATCCATACAATGCAAACTGATCTTAGAAAACAAACAAAAATTCACTAGGGAAGGGAGAATTTAATTCTTATTGAACTTTGCTACTGTGAAAAATGTTCTAAATACATGAATAGACGCACTATTAGAACAAACATCTAAACAAAATATCTGAAGTTAGTAATTATCAGTTTTAGGCCCAACTAACTAAATTATTACTTACTGAGGGTAGAACAGTAATTATCACTATGGGGGTCCAATCTTGAATGGCAATCGATATTCTGATTGTTCGTAGTACAGTGCCATTCACATGCTATTAGGGGGAGTTAGAAAAAAAAATCTCAGAATTAATCTCTCAGGTGGAAGAGGAAATTGTTCACTAGAGCTTTCTGTAGTAAATTAAAAGCCACTCACTTTGGTATTTTTATATCTTTCGTGCTATTATGGCTCACTGCGTACAGGTGAGGTTCATGATGAAAACACAAATAGTGTTCAGGTATAAAGAATGATAACATTTAGAATTATTCTTTTAGCTTCAGAACAAAACAAAATAAAGCAAAGATGACTGTCACATATTCCAAAAGGATGATATTTAGTATGCTAAACACAAAATAATCCTCTTAGAAAGTATTGTAATGAACAACTTTATGCCAAGAACATGTACCTTTTCAGGCATAAGAATAACAAATGCAAGACTATAGATGTATGAAATTGTTTTTTTATCTAATGAATCTGCAGAACTCATTTTAAGAGGAGATGATTTAAATGTAACTTAATATCTTAATATGGATCTGAAAAGGATTAATTGTTATGCAAACCACAGTAGCACCTGTAGGTATGTAACAACCTTGGTCAAAGAATTAAGAGGTGTCAGATCTCATTCTTCAGAGGAAAAGAGTGATTGCCGTCTAGGATAAGGGGAGAAAATGCAGCAGGACACAGTAATACCTTGGGTATTTGGCTTATATTGCTACAAAGTATCTACAATAGCTGTAGATTCAGCTGTAGTCCAGATTCCTGGATTAGAGAGGAATGTTATTCTTTCATTATATGCTTGTACTCTGAAATAACTTCTGTAAAAATTGCAACAAAGCTGAAATAATTGTCAAGGTCAAATACAGATGAGCCAAAGCCTGCTCTTCTATTTCTAGCAGAGAAATCCAATTTGTATATGTGATTGTGTTTATGAAATTGGACATTGAAGTTTTCTTCCTTTTTTAAGTTTTCTGACTGTATACATATATTCTACTTTGTTAGGTCAAGCATTTGCCACATGCATAGGAAGCAGATTTTAAAGGTCTTTAAAATAGTTTACTTTTACTATAAGTTTATAAAGTTTGTTCATACAGAACACATAACTATATAAACATCCCTTTTTGTCTGTAAAGAAGATAAATATTTTTATATCCTCCACCATGTGAAGCAACTTCTGTTGCTTCCTCACCTGGATACCTGTAAACCCAGACACCTCAACATATGAAGCTGATGTAACTAGAGATAGTGGACTGGTGATACTTGATGTATTTGATATTATGATATTGCAGCATGAGAGCATCAAGTATCATGGTATATTGAACTGTATGTGCAGAGACAGTGGGATATCAGGAGACTAAGGGTCCGCAGGAGGAGCAAAGCAGTTGTGTGACTGCATGAGAAGGAAAACTGATGATGATGCAGCCTGGGGTGGGGCAGGGCTCTGTGGGATGATGGAGCTCTCACCATGGACTCATCGCTCTGTAGTTTTAGCACCTAACACATTTTGCAGCTGTTGAAATTACTAACATTGGGAATCCTGGTATCAACGTGCTGGCAGTTTGTAAGCTGGACAAAGATATACGGCCCTTTGCCTGTGCAGGCTGAATAGCAGTGGGGCAGGAATGAGTCTTAGCATCACCCTTGCCTTTTGAGTTGCTTTACTTCATGTTGCTGTGTTGAGCTGATGTTTTTATAGTGTTTCTTGTGCTCACGTATTTAAGTGGGAGAGAATACTAAGCATTGCATGAAGACAGTTTCTCTGATCCTCTTTTTTTACTAAACTAATGTTAAAGTCTGGTAAACTAGTGATGTGAGTAAGATAATTCAGGTAAACCCACAGAGCTTCAGTGGGTTCTGTTTTCAGGTATTGCTGTCCTTCAAAGGATTTTTGCTTCTTATCTTTATCTTATTTATCTTACAGTTTATTAAAAGGACTCTGGCACATTTTCCTGTCACCAGGAAGCTGCATTTTATTGTAATTGCTGATACTCGTACCTTTGCCTTTTAGGTAGCAATGTTTATGCTGCAGTTGGGCAGTGCCACTTTCTTGTTAACAGAACCAGTGATAAGCGCGATGACCACGGGAGCAGCTACACATGTTGTGACTTCTCAAGTGAAGTATCTGCTGGGAATGAAAATGCCGTATATATCAGGACCACTGGGATTTTTTCATGTGAGTTCAGTAAAAGACATGGGTTATTCCATTAGCTAATACTTTCTTAAATAACTGCACTATTTGGCTATATGTAAGTGTAAGAAATTTGTTAGGCATATGTGTGAATGAATGGAAGATGTAATATCAAAATGTTAATCTTGCTAGGTCTGTTTGTGAGAACAGATTAGGAAAACCTGATGAAGAATTAGCAGAAATGGGTCTTCTTTTGAAAGGATACAGTAATCAATTTGAAATATTTGTATTACAGCACCAATGATTACATTTATTATCCTGAGCAATTACACACTTTAACAGGGAGGATTAACTCTTTCTGGATCAGCATGTGGGAGGGATATATCCAAACACCAATCCAAACATATTTTCTTCATATTTTGCTGAATGACAGCTGACAGCTTATTTTGGGGTAAAAGGAAAACAAACCATGATTTGTAGATCTCCTATGCAAAAGTTACCTTACCTATGTTACTCATTGCTTTATGACATGATACTACTTTGCCAAAACCACAGAAAATGTACAGCTTTAAGGTATTTTTTGTACAATGCATACAGCCTTTCATACAGTATCATGATTACTCCCTTTGGAAAGTAGATATTGTTGGCTGAAACCTTAAAGGGCCAAGCTGTATAGTCTTACTGCGTAAAAGTTATAAGAACATATTCTTTATGGTAACTTATACCAATAAACCCTGAGTTTAGGTGCTGTGAGCATAATCTCTTGGCAGAAGCATTAGTTACAAGAGTATTTTGTTACAAGAGCATTAGTTACAAGAGTATATTGCAAGAGTATTTGTCAAAACGGTATTTTGCTCATAATAAAATTTTATTTACTTGCTGAGGTGACATTTAATTGCATTTATAGCAACAAATGAATTGATTACCAGATGAAGTGAGGCTTCGTCTAGTTAGCCACTAGATTAAGACACCTTATTTAAAAGCACTATATTTTCTTGTAATGCTGTGCTCTTTATTTTTTCCTATTATTTGGGAGGATTTGTTAATGTGAACTCTGTGATGAGAATATGTTGGTTTTAGACTGCTATTTCATAGTATTTTATAAATTTGATAACATTTCTTATGACTAATCCATTGGTAAGTTTTTTACAGGACCAATTTATTAATGAGAATCAGGAGCATGCAATAAATAAAATTTATTTATCTTGACAAGTTATTTATCTTGTAGGGACATAACTAAAAGTGTCATAGCTATTTTTATGAGTAGTCAGTTGGCCTGTAAGACTATTCATCATATATCAAAATATTATTTAATTTTTTTAAAGCCTTTTCATAAATACTTCTTAATATAAAATGTGACTAGCCTTTTTTTCATGGTGTTTCCATGGTGACTATACTTATATATAGGAATATTGTCATCTTTTAGATATGACTGGTGTTAAGCACCACAGCCAAGACATAATCAAAATATACATTATGAGCAATAATAAAGAACAGCAGTGATACGAAGAAATATTTCCACGTTGGTGTGTTGGTGATATCATAAATGAGGTCATTGAAATTCTCTGAAAGAAATCTATTCCCTTATCCCTTGTATTTTTTAATGTATTTGAAGTAAGTTCTTTGCTATTCACTTCACTTTTGAAATGAAACCCCTCTGAACGTTTTCCAAAGAAAATATTTCCTGATTTTGCTAAGGTTCTGAATGGCTCTTTAGAATTGCATGAAAACAAATGAACAAACAAAAACCCCTCTGTACAACTTAAAAGAATAAGAAAAATGTCTCCTTACTTAGAAGGGACAATTTTACCATACAGGTATTTTAAAAGGTTTCTGGTACCTGTTCAGACTTATGGATTGCTTTAAAAAGATCCAGCACCTCAGTCAGAAGCATCAGATTCAGATTTTAATAATAATTTTTATATATAATAAAATAATAAAAATTATACTAATTAGATATGTGTTAGTGTGCACATGTAACTAGAGAGTGAAAGGCAAATTTGGCATGTCTCTCTGGGCATGTTCTTTACTCCAAATTCTTGAAACCCAAAGACTGGTATTTTTGCTCACATTTTCTTTTTCTTTCTCCACTCCAAATCACCTCCCACTCACAAAGCCAATTGCTTTGCCTCAGGCAGCCTTTGGGTTGGCAAAGCAAGAATAAGAATGTTTAATAAAGTGTGATAGGAGAGTTGAAAGTAAGGCAAGCCCGTGAAATGGATTCTTTATAGCAAGTGAGATCATGATTAAATATGTAAAAATGAGCTTTGCATATGGAGAACATATCTACTACACTGGCATTGAGCCTATGGGATCTTTGTGTTTACACAGTTTATGTAATTTATTAAATATCATTTTCGCTGTACGTGGTTTGTAATACTCCAACTGAGCTGCACATTGCAGCATCAATCAGTATTTTGCAAATGGGAAGGACAAGGTGAAGGTAAAGAAAAATGGTGAAGGAAGGTTACATGTAAGATCTAATTTTTACAAGGGAGAAGAAAAGTGTCATCAAGATTTACTTAATATCTGAAATCACAAAAACATATTTTCCTTTTATCCCAGTGTAGATATATTTAATCCTTCCACAGGTTTCTGAGAAAATGCAGCACTGCATAATGAGCTGCAACATAACAAACTGACTTTCCAAAACAGGGTCTTTTGTAGTTGTGTTGAAAAATCCTTCATGTTCCTGCTATTACTCCTTTCCCCCCCCCCCTCCCCCCCCCCAGTTTATTCACTATACAGTTCACAGTAGTCGCCTGCACTTTTTTTCCCACAGTGTGTTCCAATTGTCTAATAAGCACCATAATGAAACATATTTGAAAATGCAGTGAGGTCATCTACTATTAAACTGTATTAAATATTTTAAGTAATATGTTCTCTTAATTCTTTTGTTTACCTCGACATCTATACTCACTTTAGAATCTTTTGGATTTTCATATCTACATTAAAGAAAAAGAACTCAGAGCATTTCATTAGCACATCAGAATACACATAGTTTCTAGAATATAAACCATTACATTATTCATATATGTGATATTGCCCTATGAAAGCAGGTGAAAATATAGTGGATTTCAAAGCCATTAATTTCCCATGAGAATAGGGACATTCAGTGTCAGTATATATATGTGTGCAAAGTTAGAGAATTGCTTTTTCCACTTATGTGCAAATTTGCATCGATTGCCAAAAAGTTCACTGATTCCTCCTATTATTGTCAGATTATTTCCATTAAAAATCTTTACACAAAACTAGCAACAACAATAAAAAAAGACAATTAAAAAGCTCAATTAATATATTATTGCTGTGTTTTAGAATGTTGTTAATTATATAATGACACAACAAATTGTTTTGTACACTGCAATATCAAACTAAATTCTGCTACATGACTTCTAAATTATTTCTGTAAGTGCATCATCAAAATATGTAAAATACTGAATTCATAACGAGGTTTGTGATGAACATTTGTAAGTATTTCTTTTGAATCAGATGCCAGTGCTATGACAAGCTTGAACTTTAGGTCCTTATGTTTAGGATTTACATTTTCGGCTCGGCTGAATACAGTAACTGACTGGACAGTATAACATGTGAACTGTATAGCATAGAGAGATGGATTTAGTATATGTTAGCTACATTCATGTTAAGAACCACACTCTTTCTCTTTCTGAAGAGCCTGTGAGCGGTTTGATTACCTGGGAACAGACTAGTCAATAGAAGCTCTTTAGCCTGGTGTAGTAAATGATTTAATATCTATGTATTACTGCCAGCATTGTTTCAGTGTACCACAGACACTGCAGAACTTGTACGAGCAACAAAACATTGACTGATGTAAACCGTATACTGAAGGGCACAATTTGAAGAGAAACACCACAGAATACACAAGACAGATCATATAAAGTATTTATTGCAAAGTCTGAAAAAGCTGTGACAAAGGTCTACAAGATTTAGCTATATATTTTAAGAATTAAATGGAAGCTTCTTTTTTATAAAGAAGAACAGAAATTATAAAAGCTTATACGTATCTCTTTGTAAGCCTTCATTCAAATCGTATTCACCCAATCTCACTCATGTCTCTCTTTGTCTAGGAAAATTAAATTAAATGCCATAAACGCAGAGAGCTGATACTGACACTTCAGTAGACACCGTTCATTCCAAGTTAAGCCCATATCCCTTTGACTTCAACGATTATCAATCAGTCTATTTCTTCCCTTTTCTTACCACTTCATCTTAGATCTAGCACAGCCTTTCGTGAGTCTGTGGGCGCAGTTTGCAATACAGTTTTCCAGATCGCCTCCTTTTATCCTAATTAATCACATCTTCTGCTTCGCACAGAGCCAAATCCTGTGCTCTCTTGAAAATGTGTTCTTGGAAAATTATGGGTATAGAGACTAGTCCCAAGCCACTCAAGACACAATCCACACATTGTCTGATTACAGTGGGGCCATATGTGGTTAAAAACTGTGGTTTCATTACCATTCTTCAGATTTATGACATATATAGATCATATTATTTAACAAGTAGATTTTGAAATGTTTTCCTGGGTTCTGAGAAATGTTTGTGCTGGGTTATACTGTGCATCCTTAATCACAATTCCAAGGGCTAAATTTCCAAGGCCTGGACTAAAATTTTGTCTATTTGTCTGTAACCAGTTTTAGGTGTTTTTCAAATATTTTTTTTCCCATTGTAGATTATGAAAATATTCTTAGAAAGCATGAGAGAGGAAAGATCAGGAAATTATTTTAATTTACTCATTCTTCAAAATGAGCGTCATCTCTTCAAGGAGTGATAGAATCAGAACAGGACAAAAAAACTTTTATCATCATATTGACCACCTTTCTGCTAAAACAAGGTTCTTTCCTAAGATATTTTTTCTAGTACTTCTCCCTGTGCAATACAAATATATGTATTTAAGCTCCAAACTGTCAAACCATGTTAGCTTTATACATGTATTTGTGAATGGGTTCTCTGGGGCAGAAAATTATTAATGTTTATTTTCATAAAACGACAAGTGTCACTTTTCATTTATTTTAGTGGTCTGAGTCATTACCAGGGAAAACACTTTTTTTTTAATATTATTATTTCAAGCCTCAGCCGCTTGATTTTATTATCCATAATGTTGTGGTTTAAAAAGAAGTTACTGTGATGCAGTCTAAATCTACATCCTAGATTTTAACTTCTCTTCTCTCCGTGGTTTACATATCAGGCTACACAATAGTTCCCAGAATATAAATGCAGAATCCCAGGGACTGAGGCTACCTTGGTTTTTTTCCCCTGCAGCTTTAGTAAGCATGTGTATTATATCAATTTTCTTGCCTCTCTTTTCCTCCAGGCATTAGACTATTGCTTTTATTCATGAAGCCTTAAAATAATTTGTGATGGGGATCTAATTATTTCTTTGTTTATTAGGACCAAGGTTCCCTCTGACTTTCTTCACCTCTTCTAACCATTACAGTAAACTTGCAATTTTTTTCATTACTTTCTGTTAATCTGTTGTCATACTGATTTATGTCTCATTTTCCAGACCCTCAGATTCAGACCAGTACTGAAATTACAGTTCACTGTGTCATCTGTGCTGGTGTGAAGGCAACTGCATTCTTCTAAGGCTGTTACTTACAAAATTGCATTAATCATCAGTGATCCCTGTTATTCATCACTACTGGTCACTCTATTCCTATTCTATATTTCTATTCCACATCTTCCTTATGTTCAGCACCATATTTCCTTTCTTCATCATAGACCTGACTATACTCTTCTAGCCATCTTTTACAGCACACTGCACCACAACTTAACCTTTGAAAAGCTGAAAGCATCCTATTTGCAGCTCCATGTATCTGCTCCGGTCTTCTCGTTCTTTTTTAACATTGTAATCTGCATGCCAAGTGCAGTGATGTATCCATTCCCCAGCATCCCATGGACTGCTGTGGCAGGGCTGTGAACCTTGTGGTCCAGCACGCCCCACCCTTGCACCTGCAATTCCTGCACCTTGCTGTGGACAGTTTCCCCTGGAAAGTACTTGCCACTGATGTGTAAATCACCCCTTCTTCCCTTACCCTCTTTTTACCTTTTTTTTTGCAGCTTTTAACTTACAAGTGTATGCTAAGGAAAGAAACAAGCCTAGCAGATGAACATTAGTTATTTAAATAAACAACAGCATACATACACAAGCTTGACAGCTCACTAGCACGTGCAGCATTTGGATGTGATAAAAGCATGGTCCATGGAGCACTTTTAGTGTAATGGGCAGCAGCAACCAACGGGGAGACTGAGTGGGCCCTGCTGAAGTTATACAGTTACTCTGGAAAAGTATTTGGATGGATTCCCTTGTGCACCGGAGAGGGTGTCCTGAAGAGGATGCTCATCTAGGAAGATTCCTGTTGCTTCTCTTCCATCCAGCCACTACTGCATTTTTCTTTCCCTTCTTCTTCTTCCTCTCTCTCCTTTTATTTATCCCTCCTTTCTGTCTTTTAAAGTTTTTCATCAGAAGTAACTTTTGCTACTAAACTTGACGGATGTTATGAGATATGGACACTGAAAATAAATCTTTGGGTATGGAAGCATCTCAACATTTTTGTGCAACACTCATTTATCTCACTAAATTTAATGAGACTGAATAAGAAAAGGACATGCATCACATTTACTGGAATCTTCTTGGCTTCTACCAACAGAAACTTGTAAATTCATATATACAAATATTCAGTGTATTTTTTGAGTGTTCAAAGTCCATAGTAATAGTAAATTGCTGACTTTCTTCCCTGCAAAATCTTAAGTGTAGGCCAGTTTGTCAGATGACTCAACTCCTGCTGTATCAATTCAGCTCTCACAGATTATTTAAGATGTTATGATATAATTTTTAATCTGTGATTGTTATTTACCATTCACTGTAGATTTATGCCTACATCTTTGAGAATATCAGATCAGTTCAGTTGGAGGCTTTACTTCTCTCCTTGCTGAGCATTGTGGTGCTTGTTCTTGTCAAAGAACTGAATGAGAAATTTCAGAGAAACATTAAAATTGTTCTTCCCATCGATCTTGTTTTGGTGAGTACAAAATCAAATATCAGACTTTTTGCTTACAAAGCTTTTAGCGGTTCAACTAATCTGCTGAAGTTTGCTGTGTTGTCTATAGTTAGCCACAGCCACACCTGCCATGTATTAAATGGATAGCTCATTTTCATGGCTGTATGTTAATTGTAAGAACAGGAAAGAGTTTGGTTAAATAATTAAGAAAGAAATGGCATACGTTCCTAATTTGTTTAACTTTTTTCATGTGTTTACTAGTTTTTGCATAATCACAAGAATACAAAGCCTCGAATATTAAAGTGTAAGAAGTTTGAAATAGAAAATGAATAATTGGCATGTTGTAACTCCAGGCAAGTCTTGTGCTGGGTAGTTGTGGCTTAGATGTTGCTTGCTATTTATCTGCAACAAAGTTAAATAGGTATGCTATTGCTTTCTGTAATTTTACTTACATGGCCTTTCACATGTCATAGGCTAAGTTGAAATTAGCTATTACATTGTAAATCCCTGCTTTAAGGATTAAGCTGTAGTCAAATAATCAGCACCAGCACAGAAGGTTTCTGTTTTTCTCTAGATCTCAAAGAAAATTTAAAAAATGAAGGGTCGGTGCTTTTCAGAGTGGATCATCACAATTACTCTTCTTTCGCTGGAAAAAAATATTTACAAAAAAATAATTTTTCTTGGGCAAAATGCTGGAAAAAGAGGTAGTGTGGTTCTGGTCCCTGCTCTAAGATCTGTTTCTGTGTTACTTTTTAAGCAATATTGGCTAAAATGTACCGGCAAACAGAGGATCATGGACTGGTACCTGCGCCTGTTCTGCTGGGATTTGTCTGCTCATCTCATTGAAAGTGTAGGAAGTGAGTTTGAACCTTCTCAGGGACAAACTGTTCACTCCCTCCCCAAGATTTATACCTGCTGGAACATAAAAATAAGAAGCAGCCCCATTTTTTGCTGTGTTTTGTGTCGATGTCGACACTGCCCATCTGGATTAGATGTGCTCGGAGAATATCAGCTGAATCAGACCACTCAGGAGCACCTAAATTATGAATCATTCTAAGCTGCTTGTGTGAATGGCAGTGGTCTCGGGCACATGTTGCACAGAGGCTGTGGGGACACTGATTGGCAATGTTCCTGGGGTTTCACACAGAATCGTACAGATCCCTTTCATGAACAGAGAACATACAAACTCCACCATAGTTCTTCTTCAGCTATCTTTTGCAAATTAGTTATTGCATACAGATTTTAGGGTTTTTTTGCATCTCTTCTATGTTTGCAAAATTTTTTGTGATAATACTTCATTGTCTTACTGGATTGATCTAAGGATAAATGAATATCATGTGCTTAGGTATGGCAATAATAGGGACCATGTGATAAGTAAAATGCAATAGAAACATAATGTTTTTTTCTATGTTGAATCAATAGATAATTGCTACATCAATTGCTTGCTACTATGCTGATATGGAATACACCTACGGGCTTGAAGTTGTGGGACATATTCCTGAAGGGTAATGTGTTTTTATTAGCTCGTGCCTTTCAAATATGTTTACTTCTGAGAACATTCTCTGAAGAGGTCAAAGTAGTTTTCTGAAATAAAAATTGGCAAAAATCCATTATGTTTATTTCCCATCTCCTCAAATACTGTCCCCCAATTCAACCCCATGTTAACAAGGTACATCTGTATAGATATCATAGAAATGCAGACTTTTCTTGCACATTTTCATAGATTATTACTTTATGGAATGAAAAGTAGGTACTAACTACCTGTTGATGGCTGATGGATGTATGACAGGAGGGCAGAGCACTCTCTACAAGATTATTGCAGGCTGCTTTTTGAGGGTTACCTTGGGTTACTGTAGCAGAAAGGACATGCAGTGAGATAAGGCTTGTAGATTACTCGACTTTGTTCTTCTCTACTCACTTATATAGTAATTTTAGGAAATGTTGTTTCTGAGGAAATTTAAAGGATTTAGATATGCTTAATCTAGAAAAGGGCATTCTGACTACAGATAGCATTACATTTTTCTCCATGACCTTGAAGAGAAGGAAAAAAAAATATTCACAATAATTAGCTGGAAAGAGAAATTAGATTAGATGTTAGAGAGGATGTTCAAATTCTAAGGGTTAGTAAGGAATAGAATAGCTGTTGTGTAATCTCTCCTTTGGAAATTGCAGGGTTTCCCTCAATTTCACAGAGTACAAGTCCAAGACAACATGGGTGCATATGTGGTAGCTTGCACTGATAAAGTAAAATAAGTGAAGTTCCTGAGAAAGAAAATTGTGTTAAAGTATTTAGGGCATGCTATTACATGCAATGTATCTGAAGTTAAAAGAGAGCTAAGTGTGGGTTTTTGATATGTGCTAAATTAAATAACTTCAGTTAAATTGTATTAATGTAGACTCAATCAGGAACTAATTTTTTTCCTAACTAATGAGAAGATTGTGTAGTGTTGAAAAACAGAAGTAGAGCCTGGACCATTCCTATGCGTTTTTAGGCGTTTACCTGAAATACCTAACTGCCTTGTCAGTGGAGAGTATGAAAAACCTTAAGAGCTCAATCTGGCTCCTAGGCAGTTTGATTTGTGCTCTGGGGAGAGTGAAGTCTCTTTGTGGAGTACAGAGGCAATCTGGGGTGATTTGGTTCTTAACCGAGGCGATTCATTGCAGTCCCAATTAGAAGGTCTCATTAGATGAAATAAATGTCCATACTGTTCGTAACCTACAGGAATACTGTTTAAAAGATTTAAACTAAACATTACAGAAAAGTCAACTACAAAAAAGAAAAAGTATGCAGTAGAGTCTCTTTTATTGAGCATTACAAAATTAGGGAATGGTTGATGATTTCATCTGTCAGCAAGGAAGATAATTTAATCTTTTCATAGTTTCTCAGATTGACGTTTACAAATGGAATACTCCATCTGAAACTAGTTCATCTTCTACAAGTTTTCATCTGCAGTTCCCCATAGACTCAGATCTTGTTAATCTAAAATATTGAAAAATGTCACAAGTATTACAAAAATTAGCTGGCTGTGTGTGAAGATTGTTTTTCTTGTATTTTCATGAATTGCGAGCGTATTGAGGCTATGTATCAGGCTTTGTAAAAAGGACTGTCTTTATTTTTTATAGGTTACCATCACCAAAACCACCACCCATGAACGTCCTGCCTGAAGTAGTCACTGAAGCTTTTGGAGTAGCACTGGTTGGTTATGTAGCATCACTATCTCTTGCTCAAGGCTCTGCTAAAAAGTTTAAATACACTGTGGATGACAACCAGGTAAAGCTTTTTCTCCTTGCTGTCAGTAAGCCTTGAAATTGCTTCACCATTTTGGAAATGTCTTATAGATGAATGCCCAGTAGGAAAGGGTATGTTCCATGTGAGATCCTGAGGCCTTGCTCTGCAGAACACCCTAATTGGTTAAGCTACTTCTTTTGGGGAAACGCATCCTTCAGGATAATCTTGTAATGCTGTATTCAGTGCAGGCCTGGGGTGTTAATGTATTTCCAGTGCTCTAAGATGAGACATCTTCTCTGGCAGCTGAGTTCTTAAAAACAAGCTAAGATGTTAAATCAGCCACTGACTGAAGCAACAAAGCAGTTCTAAAACCAAACCAGGTACTTATAGCCCCGGGACATAACATTTTATAACAGGTTATAAAATTAAGTTTACGCCAAGTAGAAGTCTCATCCCAAATAAAGATTTATTTTTATTAAAGAAGCAGAGTGGGTTCAGACAGTGCTGCCTGAAATTTGCAGCCACAGAAGCTTTCTGTGCAAAGTTAAATAAAGTGGGATGCTTAAATAAAAGTAAGATGTTACCTTTTGCACAGCCCCACTGCTTGTCATGGCGGGTGATTAACTCCAAGTCAAACTGAGATCCACGGAGACAGTAATTCAAGCACTGTGGTAAGAAAAGCTCATATTTAGGTGACTAGCAATAGTGCGGTGTGGTAAAAATGCTGCATCCACCTTTCTCCTAAGTGATCTGGGATAAATGAAGAACAGTTGGTTTTGCAGGTGGAGGTCTATTTGAACACCCTATCTACACAGGTTGGTCTTCCTAACATCCTTTCATGTCCTTTACAACTCTTGCATCATTGGAAAATCTGGTGGGAATGTTCTTGTCTACTCAGGTCTCAATTGCTTTTCAGAATGAATAGAATAGGTCATTAATTTCTGTTGATGCTTCAGAGCCATATTTTCTAGGGAGCAAAGGAAAAATGCTTGGAGCTCAATACAGGTTAGACTTCAGGGTGATATGCTGCATTGGCTCAAGAGCACTGAATGGAGCACAGCAACCTGTGTGTCTTTCTGCACCTTCAGAGATCTTGTGGCTTGCACAGCTTAATTACTGAGGTGTTGGAAACTATGTGTGTGTCTGCATTGAATTATGGAGCGAAAGAGCAAAACCTCTATGAGAACAGAGATGACAATGGCAGTGGGGTGGTATAGCTGCACTGCATTCAGAGGCCAGGCACAGGGCTCTGTGTGGTGGCATGTGGGTGTGTGAGGCTGTCTGGGGACCTTTAAGGTGATGCTGTCCTGTGCTGTGAAGACAAACTTATGACCATGGCTGGACACAAAAACATTTGTGTCCTAAGCACTTCTAGCAGTACTGACTTCTTTTCTCCTTGTAGTCTGGGGAAGAAGGCTGATGTTGGGTAGCTAAGTTGCTGTGCTTTCTGTAGAAAACACTGTTCAGATTAGGCTGCAGATACAAGGTGGCTTCTCCACTTTTGCTTCTGTAAATCTTTGTTCAGACATAGCTGCAATTTGAGTGTGAATAAACACCAAATACATTTGTAATGAAAGACAGCATGCAGATAGTATTGCTACCATACTTCACTTTCACTAAAGCATGCTTTAAAAGAAATAAAATCAGTGGCTGTCTTTTTCCAGTAGAATCATAAGCCAGAAACAACCTGGACACCGTCCAGATCCCACTATTTGAGACTCTGGCCTGTTAAAAAGCAGATATGGATCAAGATGTAAATATTTTGGTTGAAGTTCATCTTCAAAACTTAGCAATACCATTTATTCTGTGAACAAAATGTGCCTCCTGCTTTTGATGACTCTTGCTCAGCAGTTCTATCATTCAGATTAGTTCTGAGTTGTAAGAAAATATATTCTGTTGGGAGATCTTTTATGATACACATATGTGATTTTTTTTCCCAAAAAAACATGGCCATCCTTTGTCATTGCTAATATTTGCAATCCCTTGTTGACAAGAAGCATTGAAATGACAGAATAGGAAAAAAAACCATATTCTTTTTAACATCTATTTAATAACTTTGCAGGAATTTTTGGCTCATGGCCTCAGCAACGTGATTCCTTCATTTTTCTTTTGCATACCAAGTGCTGCAGCAATGGGGCGGACGGCACTTCTGTACAGTACAGGCGCCAAAACACAGGTAACGTGTTACAGTGAGGTACACAGGAGAATTAAGGCTATGGGAACTGCTCACTGGAACTTTTACTGAATTTTATTCGTTGTATTTCCCTATTCTCCCTTTCCTTCTGTCCTGGGAAATGACTCTGCTCTGTTATTTCTAACAATCTGCATGGAATGCAGCAGCTGTCTTACTGGAAAAGCTAACGGTTCCACTTATTCATTTTTACCTGTTTGATTCAATATAGACTTTAAAGTCTGTGGCAGTAAGGAGGTTTGGAGTTGTGTTGTAAGACTGCAGGAAACTACACACAAACCCTTTCAGTTTTATGTGATTTAGTCAGCACTGTAACATAAGTGCCCTCTAATGGTGTTTAATGGATTTAATGGTACAGGCTGAACTAAAGTTTTAGAAAAAAAAATGGATTTAATTTAGTGCTTCTATCTGATTTTCAAAATAAAGTGGAAGTAACCTTAATTGCTACTTGTTAAAAAAGTCCAAGTAATCTCCCAGCTTTGGCCTTTGACTACACAGACAGAACTAAGTTTACTCTGGCATATGTCATGAAAGAAATGCAAAATTCAGGGGCTCCATGCAGCCCTTTTTTCTCTAACAGCTATATCTGGGATTCAGTGGTGTAATTTATTCTTCAGTGATATATTTTCCTGGGAGAAAACAGAAGTGACGGACTGTATTATTCTATGATTCTATTTTTTACAAGGACATGTAGTGACAGGACAAGGGAGAATGGCTTTAAATTGAGAGGGTAGATTTAAATTAGGTATCAAGAAGAAATTCTGAACTGTGAGGGTGGTGAGCCCCTGGCATAGGTTTCCCAGAGCAGCTGTGGATGCCCCATCCCTGGAAGTGCTCCAGGCCAGGCTGGATGGGGCTTTGAGCAACCTGGTCTGGTGGAAGGTGTCCCTGCCCATGGCAGGGGGGTTGGAACCAGGTGATCTTTAAGGCTCCTTCCAACCCAAACCATTCTGATTCTGTGATTCTATGATCATGGGCTAGAAGTGTCCTTCAAACGGAATCAACGATTTTTTTCTTTTTCCTCCTCTTGGGAAGATGGAAAGAGGGAAAAGTTCCTTGTGACTTTACCAGCAGATTTTGCGTCTCTTTTCCTGTAAACACTCTGTCTATCCTTCTTGATGGTATTTTTCAGTACACCATGGCTTTAATTTTCTAGTGTTTTAACAACTTGTCTGGTTTTGTTTTTAACAACTTGTCTGTTAAAATGAAACCTGATTATTTTAGTAAAGAAACATATTATCAATACAAAAATAAAGTAAGCATCTGTCTACTTATCGTCAAAAACCTTCTGTGAATCTGAACAGTATCTTAATGAGACCAGAAGTATTCTGCTGTGTGAGCAGTCAGAGTGGAGTAGGAGAGTGCAATTTTACTGTAGTTTTCCATGAAATTAATATCTTACAATACTGTGAAGAAACATAGTTCTTAGACTGTATATTTGTCTGGATTCATGTCACCTGTGTTAAATATAATTTTTAATATATAAAAAAAATGTTCCTACATTTTCTAAATTAAAGTCTACTGATATGAACATGAAATCATTGGTGGTTTCTGACTTAACACAATAATTTCCTTTTAGTGTTGATCCCAGTAAAAGAAGTTAAAAATCTTGTGCAAAAATGACAACACATGACAGATCTGTTATTTAGTGCAGCATTTAGGGTGCATGATTATAAATATGTTACAGAATGACAGTGGGTGCTGCAGAACTTCTGGGATGAGATTCTGCTCACACACACTCCATTTGATAACCAAGTGTGTAAGTGATGCTGTGGTCTGTGTCTGTGTGATGTCAGCGGAGTCAAGCACAGATGTTGAAATCTCTTGTTTTCACTGTAGTTGGCTGAAGATAATCACCAGAGAATAAAACTAAAATCGTACGCATCTGCAATCCATAGATACATTAATAGCTACCATCTTCAACATCTCATTCTTGACTTTGTCTGCAATATTTGATAATTAGTCCTTTCCACATATTTTACTTTTTTCCTTTTTTTTTAGCCTGAATAATCTGTTTTTCTTGTTTATTGTTTTAGGTGGCTTGCCTTATCTCTTGTGTATTAATTCTTGTGGTGATCTATGCAATTGGACCTATGCTGTACTGGCTGCCTATGGTATGGTACTTACCATCTTTTTAAAAGATTATATTAAACATTTGCTAATGACTTCATTTCTTTCAGGAAAAGATTGTGCTACTTCTAAAACAGCTCTAATTTTAATGGGGGAAAGAAAAGTAAGGGCACAGCAAGTCTTGAAATCATAAAATACAGAGGTGACAACATAATACATACAGATTTTACACATGTATAGTTGAATATATAGGCTATCACATAAGTATATAAGAAAGCATTTCCTTTCTACTTACTTTTGGCACATAGTTTATGAAAAATATACATCCAGATTGCTGTGGATTTGTAAATTGACAGTGTGGTAGAAATTAATGAAGATCCTCAATTTTTCTTTAGTTATGCATATAATGGATGACTTTGCTTTTCAAATAAATTTGACACAAATGATTGTAGACAGAGATCTAAGCTTAATTACAGAAAGATTATAAGGTATTCTTATCTCTGTCATAGAACACATCTGCACTAAGGCTCTGAAAAGCAATGTGGTGTGTTTTCACATAAGCCATATCTAGCTTGGTATTACAATTAATAGTGAATTTTAATTAGAGGCATGTCAAAGATGCAAAATACATCTCCATAATTATCTGTAATTTTGCCGTGTTTGTACATTAAATTTTAAGTCAACAGTGTTTTAAATTCACTTTGTGCTATTGTTTACAGTGTCATTTGAAAGTTCTCACTTTTCAAACACAGATGCTTTCATAGCTTATTTTAACCATGCAAAGCAAGGACACTTGAAGATGGGTGCACAATATGTCCTTTTTCTTACTATCCTGCTTTCCTCCCTTCATTTTTTGTACGGATTATATGTAAATTTTAACTGTTTTCCTGTAGGCTTCTTTTCCCATGGTTTAAAAATCCTTTTCTGTGTTGCTTTCTTAATGTTTTATTTCTTTTTTATTCTGCTTTTTTTAGCCCTCCCCACCTATGCACTGCAAGTCCATCGTTTTGTACTCCATCATTTTTGGTTCCAGATTATTTCTTCAGCCATCTCCTTCCCCCTTCTGATTCAGAGATCAATAAAGTATTTTGTTTGCCTCAGAGTTAATTGATTTTTTGCCTTTAATGTCTGTCATTTTTGTCTCACAATTAGGTGGCCTATAGGTTGTCTTCAGGAAGAGAAAAATGGGTTTGATACTGTTACTGCTTGTGTCACAAGGACACCTGTGTTCATCCCATTTTTGAAACACTAACTTCAGATTTTTGATAGATGAATTACAATATTGACCACTAGATTGAAAAAAACCAGTTCTGAAAACAGCCTTTGTTTTTTATTTCTATGCAGTGTGTGCTAGCAAGCATTATTGTTGTGGGCTTAAAGGGGATGCTAATGCAGTTCCGTGACTTAAAAAAATACTGGAACGTGGATAGAATAGACTGGGTAAGTGAAACATAACCTAAGGTGGTTTTCCTGAGACCCTATACCTGCTAAATAAACTTTAATAGTACCGTGGCCCAGAAGAGATAAGTCTGAGCCATTATTATTAAGGGTTTTGTGTACTATTGGCTTATTTTCTTTCACCAAATAACAGTATCTGTAATGTCAATTGTGTTAAAAAATGGAATTTTAGTGAATGATAAAGAATCAAACCTGATTTAATGCTAAAGATGTGTATATGGACAGATCAGGTTAATCTGAGCAGATGTGTGTCTAATTTTGTGTGCATTCTCTAAGTGGTTAGCATGCTTTTGCTATTGTAGTATTATTGAAGAGATTCTGTTATCTCTGTCCTCTGGGGCTATGGAATGGTACAGGTACAGGACAAACACAACTGGGAACACTAGAGATGCAGAAAGATACATGTCTGAGGGTGCTGTGAGTAAATTGCCTTAACTTTTTCAGATTTTGCAGAGTGCTACTGTTTGATCGTAATGAAAGACTCTGCAGTATGAGAGGAGGAATACATCAGAAAAAAGAGAGAGATGGAAAGAGACATAGTATGAAAATCTAGTTTAATGCAAATTCTGAATAGCCTGACATACATTTGCACAGAATACCTAGCAAATGTGAAAGATGAGTCCAGGTTTAGGAGGACTCCTAGACCTCTCTTCTAAGGGAATTTTTAAATGTATTGGATGATTAGTGGAACCAAAAGCTCTAACCACTTCCATAAATACATACTGACATCTCATAAAGCTTTTGGAACTTCTGTTTTATTTAAAAAGTATTCAGAAAGGTATTTTGGCCATATCCTCCTTCTCTGTGGTGAGAAATATAGTTTACTGGAGGTAATATTGGACTTCATTGGACTCACCAGTGACTTATTATTCTATAGCAGTAATGTTAGGTTTAGACTGAATAAAACCTTGTGTTTTTGTTGGTTTTTTTTAAGAGTACTGGATTTCAGCATGAAAAGCAGCACTAAGTAAACAACATCAAGTTTGGCTATGCGAGATTTTTCACATTTCATTGCAGAAGACTATGGTGGGTTTTTGTTGTTGTGGGTATTTGTTTGGTGGTTCATTTTTTTATCATCCAGAAGAAAAGCTCTGTCTTTCAGGAAATCTTGTGTTCCTCAAGCAGCAAAATTTTGAAAATATTTTCTATCACTTGTACTGTATTGATCTTCAACTTATCCCATATTGCCAGTGACGCAAATGGTGTATGATGTGGATCAGGAATTATTTTGGGGACAGTGGACTAAAGAAAATCGGTAGTTATGGAAGAGAGAGATAGCTTCTCTATTAATGCATTGAGATAATAAGTAGATAAGTTTTCCAGCAGCATATTCTGTAATCTCACTATGTTTGATGCATCTTCACAGATAGACTAGCCTGACTGATTTTTATTTTTGTGGGTTTGGCAGGAAAGAATGGGTGAATAGTTAGTTAGTACATCTCTGACATGTGTCATTATATCTCAAAGAGAGGTTATAGAGTGGGGGAGTTTGCTGGGTTTATCTTTTTGAATGAACATACCTGAACAATAATTTATCTTCAAGTAGTTATACCATGAGTTCTTAGCCTGACAGGGTAAATCATCTTCCTTTAAGCAGTATAATCTAAAGTAAGGCTATAAACGTTGATCTTACATTGCTGCCTGGTCTGAGGAGCCCCACCAAGCCCAGGCATTTGAGTAACTACATTGGTGTTGGTTTTGGCCTGAAAAGGTTCACCCCAGCAATCGACAACACACTGGAAATGAATCCGTTCCACTACTCAGGTTATCCAAAGTGTTTTGAAGATAGAAACTCTAACAAAACATTTGGAAATAATTAGCAGCTGTCCTTTCTGGAACTGATTCTTTGAAGGGTGTGTGTCACGTAGCATAGAAGTCAGGTTTGTTACGCTTACAGGTCTGGTAAATGATAGTGCAAGGAAACAGAATATCATGGGGTTTGTTACCTTGCTCCTTCATGCTTCTTTAAGCTTCTCATTGAATGCAAACAGGATGAGTAATATTCATTTGTTGATTAGTTCTTTTTAAAACATAATCCTTTTAAATGTAGAAGTATGTAAGGATGTAAAGATGATACTAATTCAGCAGTTAAAGTGGATCCAACAAGGAGGGTCACATTTTTGACAAGTAGCCTCCAAGATCTTGCCAGTGTGGGTTTCTGAGACATGGATCCAACCACCCTGTCAAACTATTTTGTCAAAATAGTTGGAGGAGGGGACCTGGGAGGGTCTTCCATGGAATTTTGGAGCAAACTGGTGCAATTACTTGTATTTTTAGAACTTTTTAACATATTATCCTCAGTAGGCAGATGGACTTTTAGATTTGTTCAGCTATTCATCACACAGGGGTCCCAGTTTGTGAGAGGACTCTGAGAGCTCTGAGGGCTCTGCTATATAAACAATTTTCCACAAAGTAGGAAGCTGTCTCTTCTATGATAGTAATTTTACATGGATACTTCTAGCTTATGACATCCTAGGGCTATGGAGATTTTATATCTTTCCTGCATTAGTGAATATACTACCCTGAGTTATAATACTTTTGCTGTATTTAGTCTCGGTGGGGTGGGAAGGAATTTACAAATGCTTAATCCGTTGGAAGTATGATTACCATATAAATTCTTCTTAAAGAATATTATTTATATCAGTCCATCTGTCTCCAGGGCAGCTTGCAATCAAATACCCTCTCAACCATTGTGTATGGAATGCTTGTGAAAAATTATATTAAAGAACTACTATATACCACTTTACTATTGAGCAGTTCCTGCTGTACAGCTGCAGTGGTCCTCACTTCAACACTTCACAGAATCACCAAATCACAGAACGGTCAGGGGTGGAAGGGGCCTCTGGACATCAGCTAGTCCAACGCCCTGCTAAAGCAGGTTCTCCTAGAGCAGGTTGCACAGAATCATGTGCAGGTGAGTTTTGAATGTCTCCAGAGAAGGAGACTCCACAGCCTCTCTGGGCAGCCTGTGCCAGAGCTCTGTCATGCCCAAGGTAAAGAAGTTTTTCCTCACATTCAGGTGGAAATTCCCGAGTTGCAGATTGTGCCCGCTGCCCCTTGTCCTGTCACTGGGGACCACTGAAAAGAGGCTGGCCCTGTCCTCCTGAGACTCACCCTTCAGATATCTGTGTGCATTGATAAGATCCCCTCTCAGCCTTCTCCCTAGGCTAAACAAGCCCAGCTCCCTCAGCCTTTCCGCATGAGGGAGATGTTCCAGCCCCCTCATCATCTTTGTAGCCCTGCGCTGGACCCTCTCCAGCAGTTCCCTGTCTCTCTTGAACTGGGGAGCCCAGAGCTGGATGAATCATAAGTTTTGAGGAAGGGTACCCTGAGGATGTATGCACACATCAGTCACTTGCCTGCAGAAGGATGTAGAAGCATGGGTGTGCTACTCAGCCTCTGTGGAGCCAGACCCTCCTCCAGGACTCCAGCATCTTCCTTGCCAAGGTACTCACTGAGTGAACAGGACTTCAATAAGATTCTTCCTTTGGCTGTGTGCTGGTGACTGCTGCATGGGCCTCTGTTTAGAGCAAGCCATCACAACCTCACGTTACAGACAGTACAGAGCTGGTCAGTCAAGGCATGTTAGGGTATGATTCATCTCTTCCTCAAGTAGGCACCAGCATAATCAGGTGGGAGTTAGATGAATGCATCCAGATTTCTCTTCACTCTTATAACTAAATCTCCATTGATTATGATGGGAATGTGGACAGCTCACCCAGCTGTAGGCATCTGTACTGTAGATCGTTAAGCCAAGTGAAATGAAGCCCTACCCATTCAGGCAATAGCTGATCATCTCCTCAATCTGCAACAAAAAAGGAAATTTATAATCTGATTTTGAAGTGCTACAGAAACATTTAGTATCACAGTACTTTAGTATTGCATTGTTTAGCCATTGGCTCACAGAGTATTCTCCCACTTCTCCTATTTATATGTTTTTTTACTAGCAAGTTCCAATTTTAGACTCCCCTCAGTGGTGTATGTGTAGACTCTGTGAGATGAAAAGCTCTAGGTGGAAACACACTGTCCACCGAGTTTCAGAGGCAGCTGCTGTATATAGACAGTCACTGTACCTCTCAATGCTTCTAACACTTTCTGATATATGCAGGATTCAACATAAATCCCTGTCTTCTGCTTGTTTAGAATTTCTTTAGATATTTTTTTTTTTTTAATTTTTACAGTACAGACATACTTTGAAGGTGGATTTTGTTTTGACTTTTAAGAATAAAATGTGCCTGTAACACATTATTGCTGAGATTTGAAGAATGATTACGTTCTATCTGTCCTGGAGTCTTTAATAGTCATCTTGAAATAAGTTGCTAAAGAGAACTTTGATATTTTTATGACTTCTTTGCTGAACCTAGTGACAACCTATGATTTAAAAAAATGTCTGTCATATCAACATAACTTTTTTCTACCAGTTTGATGCTACCCTACCTTAAAAAGTTCTGACTCCAGGCCAGTACAAAGCACTGAACCAGTGACCGACAGATGAGAATATGATTGTTTTGGCTGGTCCTCTACAACAATGGCAGTCTCTGTTTACATTTAAGATGTAAGATATTAGGCTGCTGAAGACCCAGTCAACTAACTTTTGCAGTACTCAGCAGTACTTAAACATTTTGGCTTTGATTCTTCTTATATAGACCTTGTATTTGCATGCTTTCCATTTTATTCTGAGACAGAAGAATTTTGCAGGTCTTGCAGCAGTGATATAGTTACATGTGATGAGGCTCAGGTCTGCAGCTGAAGTGGATTGCTTGGTCTCAGGTGCTGGGAAGGGTTCACGCTTATCAGGACTGATAGTTCTTGATCCTGCCTGAATTTCAGGTTTGTAGTACTTCCCTTAGCCCTTTCATGTCCAGTAAGCTCCTTCATAAATATATATTTGATTTGTAAATGTTATAATTTTCTCACTGATTAATCAGAACTCAGTATTTGTTGCTTATAAAGGTATTCTTTGCAAATATATATGCAACAATTTGTAAAAGATGTAATTTTAAAATATAACTGGAGGTCAAGCACCATTTCAAAGAATGAACTAACTCTTTACCTAGCAGCTGTGCTGTAGAAGAGACTGCAAAAACCTTTTGCAACGGCTTAGAGTTTTGAAGACGGGGGAGGAAAAGGTTTCTTGGTAGAGTCATGTAACACACTGTCCTCTGTGAAGCACAAATTAGTATGGTATGACTTATACTGTATTATTCATAAACTAACTGTTCTGAAATCTGCTTGACAAAATTCCTGTGGTTAAGCTGAAAGTATTCTATTGTCTCTGGCTTTCCTGAGCTGAGTGAAAGCATCAGAAAGGATAATTTTAACACTGATTGTGCCATTGTAACATGATCTGTTCCTCTGCGAACATTAACAAGAAGTGCTGTAATTGTTGAAACAGGCACCTGTGGAGATCAGTATATCTAGAGGAGTGAAAATACTTTCCATTTTTCTTTAACACTTTTTATATAAAGATTATGTGGCAGTCTTTGCTTAAGGCTCCCTCAAGGAAAGAAATTTGTGCTGACATTAGGTTGCTATCAGAAATCAAGTAATTTGTTCTTTTCTCCTTTGAATCATATCTGGATATTTCTCAGCCCTACACAACATTGATGCATGGAAATATAATTGGTCATTTCTGTTTAGAAAATATTTTTTAAAAATTCAAATGTTAAAATCTTTTGGTTTTTTTAATATTTTAAATTCCTTGCCAAAGTGATGTTTGTTTCAGATACTCTTCTTTGTATTTTTTTAATTGTATTTAAAATTAACCCAAAGTTTTATTAATAAATATTGAAAGATGGGGAAGTAATCTGAAATCTCACCATTTCCAAATGAAGAAATTAATTCCCCGATACTTTTTATTTGTTATAGAATTGGTTTAGGCAGCTGTACTTTGATAAATGCCACTTTTAATTAACCTCTTTGCAAATTATGATTCTCACTTACACAATTAGTGGAAGAAGAGCTCTCTGTTTTTGACCTTTAGGGTACCTCATTGTGTAAAAGGAAAGGAGGATTTTAAATGGGTGCAGTGAAGAAACTGACAAAACCTTTGAATGTGAAAAATAAATACAGGTTTTACAAAACAACTAAGTTCGTTCTGAGTCATGCTGTTAGTGCAACTACATATGCTATTTTAAGTAACTCTGAAAGGAGCCTCTGTGAGCATTGGCATGAGTAGCGCCATGTCATATGTGTTCTCCCATAGAGGGGCATTTTTTCAAATCACTAATTCAGTCTGCAATATCTGCCAGTTCAAAGATCCAAATGTTCACCTCTGAGAAACTATCTTCATTTTTAAAATCTTTATTTCTGATTCATAAAATGCACATTGTTACAAAAATGAAAACAACTAATCACCTCTTTCTGTTTCCCTCCTTTTAAAGATCATATGGGTTAGTACCTATGTGTTTACAATATGTTTTGCTGCTAACGTGGGACTGTTGTATGGTGTTGTCTGCACTACAGTAACCATGATTTTCCGCTTTCCCAGGTGAGAAACAATTTATTGAAATGTTCTAGTAGCACATCATTATGTCTTCTTTCTGGTGCCGCATTGCTTCACAGTCAGGATAGACATACGGTATACTAAATTTAACAATGAAACCAGTTTTTTAGTTGCAGAAAATATAGTATACTACAATTCAAAAGAAGTCAAACGTGTATTTCCTGTAGGCTAAGGATCTCCAAGACATTTCATACTATGGTATTATTTTGTGATTTCTCTTAGTATTATACATCTGTATGATTCATTAGGTAAAGGTAGCATAGGATCAACAGGAAGATCAATAAAATTATTTTTTTCCATTAGATATTTGTTTGCTCCTTAAGGAGAAACTGTATCTGGCAAGTCTTAATAACTAGGCACCTTTGTAAACTCCTAGGAACTATGTTGCACAGGAGTTGATCGTTGACATTTGCACTTCTAATATTTATTGATGAAACATAACTGCACAACTATTCTAACACCTAATAAAAAATATACGTTCTATGTATGAATTAGAAAAGTGAAGACGAAGAAACAAGCAAACAGAAATTCATATGTTCTTTTGCATGCATTACAGTTGCTGCTTTGGATCATGAGTAAAGGAAAATATCAGCTAATGTTCATGATCATTTTGTGCTACACAATTAATCCATAGCTCACCAGTACTAGAAATGACTTGCTGCTTGCAGGCACTTGTTTGCACGAACATTGAAATTAAGCACAATACAGACAGCTCGATTTAATGCTTGTTAAAGTTAATAGCTCTGTTCTCATAGGGTAAGTTGCAGAACTACCATGAAAATAGCTCAAAATTGCACAGCAATTACAAATTATAGAAGAATGGTTTCTGTTAAAATCAATCAGTACATTTGTGGTAACCTTCTTCTACTCAGCCAACTAAACTTTTGATAAATTCTGATGGTAAAGGAAAAGGCAAGTTTTCACATTGTTTACGTCTGAGGTTCTCCAACAGCAGAAAGGGAGGGATATCTGACACAAAAGACTGTGGTCCTTTGTTGCCTAGTCTACCAGAGACCTCAGTCTGAACGTGCACTAATTAAAGTAAATAAGATTGTTCCCAGTGTTTTCTGTTCTCTTCAGTCAGGTTGCACATGATTGTCCCTGCAATCTAAAGGCACTGAACAGCTAATAGACCTAAAATCTGTACTGTGCTGATGAGGTTAGCAGGAGAACATGTAGTAAGCCATGGGTAAAGGTGTCAGCAAAAGCGAAGCAAGAAAAATACCATAGATGATTTATTGTGAAGTTTCTGCTCAGATGCCAGAGTATTGGACGTAGTACATTATATATCAGAATGTATTAAAACCAGCAGCAGCTACAGCTTGATTTATGCAAACGGGAGAGAACAGCTGACTTTTGCAAGCCTCATTTAGCCGACCCCAGTACCTGCAAATACTCCTTGCACATTGACGCATCTAGTAAATGTTTGTATTCTGGTATTATTTCCATTACCTGCTTTAGGCACAGAGCTGTTGATAGCTGGTTTTGTAGTCTTCTTGTTCTGCACAAGGGATGTATTGAAGCACAAGGTCCTACACTGAGCTGCCTTGTCAAGGCAACGTCCTCTTTTCACTGGCTGTGTAGAGAGCACAGGGGTACTGGCTTTTCCAGTTAGGTCCCTCACTTTGGTAACTAGAGTGCAATGTTTAAATGACAAATAAAATGTCCTTAGTTTTCATGGCCCATAGCTCTCTGTTATCTTTTCTTTTTTTTTTTTTTCTTTTCCTTCCAATATGATTTTGCAGGTAAAAAAATATTAATTATACCTTTCTAATTTTGAAGCCGTGGATTATGTTTTAGCTACTTTGACTTAAGAATAGCTCTCTGGCCAGCTACAAAACAGAAATTTAAAATTAAGATTTTATTTACCATAAATTTCCATTATTCATATCTTCAAAGTGATATATTGCAACTTTAAAATGTGCCTTTTACTCTTCAGCTGGATCATTATCACACACAAAAAAAAAAAAAAAAAAAGCTATGTATGCTTGAAAATATGTATGGATTCATTGCCACAACTTTATAAAGTTCTATGCTGTAGTTTTGGGATGTGTCTCTTGCTGCTTCTGTTCCAGACTGCTAACAATTTGCCTTACAGAATTTCTCTGTGTATTGATTACAGAGCAAAGACACTGAACTTGAAAAATGTGAAAGTGGAATATAAATACAAAACAGAAGATAATTGTGTAAGTTTTGTGTGTGTGTGTGTTCCACTCATTCAGATTTATGTATTTTCTCTAGTTGGTTACCAGATTGTAATCAGTGAGCCAAGGGAACATTTTTATGGTATGACCATTTGAAATCTAAAGCCAGTATGAAGTAGTAAATACAAAAGCAGTCTGGGAATCAGAAATTGGAATATTTTCCTGGTTCTGTTTTTGGTGTACAAAGTGAAGTTAGGCAAGTCCTGTTAGATCTGTCTATCTTTGTTTGTTTGTTACTTTTAAGTTAGGAATTGCTCTTTGTAAAAGTTTCTTAATCCCAAAGTCTAAGGAAGTGTCTTGGCAGCAAGGGCAGGGGCCATCAGAGCAGACAATAGCTGTCTTTATATTCTTATCAGACTTCCTCATTTCCTGAAAGTCCTTTGATATTCTCATCATCTGCAGTCTCTTTTCTGACCCCTTTTCTGCCACCAGCCCCTTGGGATCGGACTGTCCCAGAGGATACTGTGTGTGGCTGGGGAAGGAGGGACAGCAGCATGAAGTTGTCACAGACTGCTCCACACATCTCGCCACTGTACCCAAACAAGGGTACCCTCATGTGAAAACTGAATGGAACAATCTCTCCCAAAGACGGTGCTTTTAAAATGCGGTTTCTTACAAACTTAAACCTACCAGTCAGAGATTTTAAATTATTTTGGTTATTTTCATTGCAATTATCATTGAAGTTTCTTGTGGTCATGCCTATGGTAAGAAAAGAGGGGTAATGACCCAGAGAGGTGAACTCCCTCCTCTGAAATAAAATGGTAGGTCAGCAGCCAAGAGAGAAGTAGAACCATGTGTCTTTTCAGTGCAGAGCTCCATCATTAGGACATTGTGCCTTCTCACCGTAGCAGTTTCAACTATGTCCTCTTTCCTAATGCTTATGAAGGGTCTTACGTATCAGTAAGCAACATGCTTAGCAGTTATTATCTCACCATTAAGAAACTGTCCTCTAAAGAACTTATTTTTTCTGACAAATGTTTTCCATAAGATCTATCTGGGGTTCAAAATCTAAACTTGGCTCAGAGGCATTTACTGTTTTGGCATGTTGAACAATGATGGAATGTGAAAGGTATATGAGGATGGGAAGGACTCTGAAATGTGAATTAAAAACACTGTTGTTGAGGTTGGCCCAGATGTCAATTATTAAATCACTTCTCATTCTTAAGAAAAATGTTGGAGTAACTTTGTCAGAGATGGGTTACCAAAATTTGATATGCACACTTTTTTTCATATAAGTTCATAAAATACTTTGTACAAATCCCATCCAAATGTATGTCTTTTTTTTTTTTTTTTTTTTTTTCAGCTAACTGCTCCCCTGGTTTTTTATCTTAATCATTAAGATTAATGCAAGTAACCAAGTAATAACACATTAGTGTCTGCAGGCAGTGGGGAAAATAACATCTTGTTAACAAAGCAAATTGCTCAAGAGCTTGTTACACAAAACAAAGAAGGAAAATATTTTCAAGCTCTAGAAAAATGCCTTTAATTGAATTTAGAGTCACTGAGCTGCAGCAGGCATTTAGAGTAATTTTTAATGTATGAATATTTGACTGATCCCAGTTTCTCTGGTAAATAACAACTTAGACATAAACAACAGGACTTTTAAACATGAAAATATGCAAGCTTAATGATCTACTCTGCCATTAAGGTCTGTGGATTTATAGGGGTTATTTCATCAATAAGAGAAAAGACAATTTAATGTGGAAAAAATCAAGAGGGTATTTAGAAGCTTATGTGAAACACATTGCATCACAGGCATTCACTGAGCTGAACTCTTACCCAAGCCCAGACAATGCTGTGCAGAGTGCATGGGGCAATTGCCAGTATCCTTCTAAGTGGCAGCGGGGATAGGTCACCTGAGATAATTTTCTTTCCTAGTAAGGACATGACAAAGTCTATTTTTCTCATAACACTTCTTATTAAGAAAGGAGCTAGAACCAAGCCAGAGCCAGAAATAACTTAGCCAAATTTGGTACAGTTGTCCTTGCCCATCTTGGACAAAAGATTGTGTCTAAGTCTGCCATCTGCTTGATTTAGTCTCATAATTTAAGCCTTTCCAGTTTTCCACCTCGTATTTTTGGAAGCTTATCAGCTTCTTGATCATACAGGCTTTGACCTTTGCACATTAGTCTTCCTTTTTCTTAGTTTTCATCTTCCATTCTGCCAGTTCTGCTATGGCACCAAGATGCTCCCTTGTATCCGCACTGAGCTGTGTATAACTGTTTTTATGGGAATCTGTGGGATGTTGGAGTATTTCTCCATTCAAACATATTGCCCTCCATTTTTCACTTACTTTAGATCTTTCTTTCATATAATCTTAGCTCTTTTAATTGCCAGTTAGGCTTTGCCACTTGATTGACCAAAGTATGTTGGTGATGTGATATTTACCACAATCACATTTATAGGTAAATTGCACAAAGTCCCTATACATAGTCTGAGGTTCATTGACTCAGTTTTGGATGTTTGAAATGTTTCCTTTGTGGTGGTGTCCAAGACATCATCTGGTTCCCAGAAGTCTGAATAGAACTCTACAATAAGGGGGTATCTTGTGTGGTTTGTGGTGAAGTTTTCCATTCCTGTTTTGCTTGAAGGTCTGTTGGGTAAACTGCGTATCTTCAATGCAATCCCACACATTTTGAAACTACTTTAAAAAATAGTCTGTGTCAGCTTCACTTACTTGTATTTGAGTGTGACCCTGTTACATGACTTTTGTTAGGAAGAAGAGTGGCTTTTTGACCTGTATTCTCTTGCAAATTCTTGGGTTTTGCTTCCTGATAGCCATTGCCACAAACAGGAGAGCTGATACATAAATCAGATATTTTATTTAAGTAGTAAATGGATATTTTCTGTATCCAGACCCCTTTTTGCACTTAGTGATAGCATACTTTATTGCATATAGCACTTTTGTGGACTGAAATCCTTTTGGAGAACTTCCTGGAACCAGATCTGCTGATGTGCCCTCACAGCCTGCTGCTGACCTGCTGTGGTGTTGTCAGCTGCAGTGTATGCCCATTACAATCAGCAGAATGGTGTCTTTCATCCTGCTCTCATTCTTCAAAAGTGAGCAAAGTTTTTTGTGAGACTGTTGAAGCTGATGATAGGCGATACCATTTTTTGCATGTGAAATCACCTAGTGGGAATCATTGCTGTGCAATGCGGTAGTGCGATCAAGGACCCATTTTTCCCATTTTCCACCTGGAAGAAGAATATTCTGAACTTCTACATGTAACCTAGAGATAGCCAGCTTCCATAAAAGATATGCCTGAAAGGAAAAATAATCCTATTATGTTTTTGGCAACTGGCATTTATGAACAGTGTTGTTGTGACTATTTAAGATTCTCTAGTTGCATGCATGCTGGTCAGGTAGAGAAAGAAGAAAATGCTACTGAAAATATTAGTAACTTTTACAGGCCACACATGATCCTGCTTATTCCTGTTTACAGCAATAGATGTGTAAAAGCTTAATACAGTTATTTATTGGAATATACATAAAGAACTTTATAAGTAGATGTAATATCTTTTACTAGATCAAGTAGTACAACTGGAAAAAGTAAGACCGCAACAACCGACAGACTTTTCCTGAAGTCTGAAATAGAAGCAACAGAAATCAAAGCAACTGTGGTCCACATTGAATTTCGTCTGTCTCAGACCTAATTTGCCTGAGGAAAAGAGAGGCATCTTTCACAACCTGTGGAAAATTGAGAGCTTAGTAGAATTACCTTAATTCTACCTACCTACAAAACCAGTATTTCAGCTGAGATTGTGATTGTTGATATCCAATATATTTATATATAAATATGTGGTGGTTTGACCCTGGCTGTATGCCAGGTGTCCACCAAAGCCAACACTCTATCACTCCCCTCCTCCAACAGACAGGGGAGAAAAAACATAACAAAAGGCTTGTGAGTCAAGATACGAACCAGGAGATCACAATTACCATCAGGGGCAAAACAGACTTGACTTGAGGAAATTAGTTTAATTTATTACCACTCAAATCAGAGCAGGGTAATGAGAACGAAAAACCAAATTGTAAAAACACCTTCCCCCCACCACTTCCTTCTTCCCAGGCTCAGCTTCAGTCCCAGTTCCTCTGCCTCTTCCCTGTGCTGAGTGGCATAGGTGGACAGGGAATGGGGGTTGCAGTCAGTTCATCACATGTTGTTTCTGCTGCTCCTTCCACCTCACACTCTTCGCCTGCTTCAGCGTGGGGTCCCACCCACTGGAGACAGTTCTCCATGATCTTCTCCAACATGAGTCCTTCCCATGGGCTGCAGTTCTTCACAAACTGCTCCAGTGGGGTGGGTCCCTTCCATGGGGTGCTGTCCTTCAGGAACATGGCTTGTAAAGGTGCTTTATAAGTCCACCTTGAAAGAAATAGTCCTTTTTTTGTGGGAAAGGTTCTCTTCTGGAACCTGGGGGTTTCTGACCTCTATCTGATGCCCTTCAGAAATTGTTCTGCTTTGCAATGTCCATGTTATCAGCTACACAGTTTCATTGAAGGTACCTGGTGAACTGGTTGAAACTAATTCAAGGAAGTGCAGAGATGGGACTTGGGTCAGCTGATCGTTCTCTTGTAGATTATTTATTGTGTTGGTTGTAGATATGTCCTGGCAAAGTTTGAAATGTGTCACTCAAGCTTGGTCTGGAACCACTAAGTATTTCCATGGAGAAATACCCCTGTTGTACCAAAGCCATCTTCAGATGACCAAGATGAGCATTTCCAGTGTCCCCCAAACCATTCACAGTGTTTGTCCCAAAACCTTATGCACTTTTTCCAGTACATGTGTTTGTGTGATAGAAAATCTTCCCTGTCTGCAAGCCTTGTCTTGCCTACGTTTGGGGATCATACCAACTGAAACAGTGCTACTATTATTTGCCAGATAATAGGTCTTAGTATTATGCATCATAGTGAATATGATTTTTCTTTCATGTTATCTTGAATTAAGGGTATTTTCCTTATAGGTTACTTATATTTCCTTTTTTACTTCAGTTATGTGTGAAGACTGATCAAGATAGTTATCTGTTAAATCATTTTCACAATCCAAAGCTCCTTCTAGGTTGTTATACAGAAATTTTCAGGATTTTTAAAGAAATTAGTTTGGTTTTTAGTCTCCAAACCCAAGATAATCTTTTCAGCATTATGTTTATTTCATTCCACAGGAATCATTAAAACAGGTAAAGATAGTTTCAGTCAACAACCCGTTAGTCTTTCTGAATGCCAGGAAATTTCATGCTGACCTGATAAAGATAATCCAAAAGGATAGCACCAGCAGCCAGGCATGTGAAGATGTAAACAAGGTAAGATGTGCTATATGCTTCAGTAATCATCATGACAATGTTGAAGATCATGATTGCTTTCTTTGCATTTCTTAGAGACTGCAATGAGATACTGAAAGAGATAAAAAAAGGTAATATTGCAAATGATTAATTTAGAATAAAGTTAATCCTTATCTTAATCAGATTCAATATGGATTATTTTCTTATTATTGCTTGAAAAGACTCTCTCTATTATTTCTGTATATGATCTTGTAAGAGACATTAAAGCACTGTCCCAAAACTCTTTAAAAATTTCTGGCAGAACGCACATAACCTCAGCTAATACAAAGCTGTGATTTTAAAAAGACAATGATGAGCTACAAATCTACTTGAACAGAATGTGTTGGGTTTTTTTCCCTGGAAATAAGTCCATAAGAGAGACACTTCATTTCTGTTTCTAACTATAAATAATTCCAGGAGACTTAGAAAGAAGGTACAGACTGGCTAAAGTTTTTCTCAAAGGTAGTTTTTCATTTTCTGCACTGATTGCATTGGAAAAATTAACAGTATACAAATAACATATAACTTGATTTTAGAGAAAATCTTTGTAAGAATAGTATTTTTTGAGTTTATCTGTACATAACTACTGTGACTTCCTACAACATTCCCTAAAAGGGGGAAAAGTGTTATTTATCAACCATTTTGATTAATATATTCCAATACCATACAATGCTTACTGTAGGCAATTTCATGCAGTTTGGTAAATTGGGCTACAAAATTCAGAGCTATTTCTTAGATAGGTTGTTAAGACAGTGTTCAGCAATGTGGGTCTACCACCTCTGCCGTCTCTTGCCAAAGAGTTGTGCTACCCCAACCTACTTTGATGGGTGACTTCTCGTTCAGAAATTCAGCTCAGAAATTGTGCTGCTTTTTTCCTTGATTCTACTAGGCCAACTGATTTGGTTTAGCATGATAACAAACCCCCAAACAGAGGAAAATTACTGAGGATTTGCATGGAATTAATTTATGACTTAATAAGTGTAATAAGTTAATTTAATAAGTTAATGTATAAGTACTTAGGAAGAAAATTTTTATGCTTTGTCTCTTTTGTAAGGTTCTTGGCAGTAGAGCTGCCTGAAATACTGTGCATAAATATTTTTTTTATGGAATAAGAGTCTTTCTGTAGCACCTAATGGAAGTGAAAAAAATTGCATTTTGCATTTTGGTTTTGTGCTGTATTTCTGGTTTTAACATATATTTCTCCTGTGAAATTAACAGTCATATTGAAATCATAAAAACATTTATCCAGGTAAAAGTAATTCCTTAATAAATTTACTTGTCAAAGTGGTTTCACTGAAATATTAGCATAGCAGATGAGAATGCAGCAAGAAGAAAAATGAATCAGAAGATACTCTTATAAAATCACTGTCTAGAATTTATCTTTTCAAGAACATCTTTCCCACTTTTGACCACTTCTTAACCAACCCCTGCTTGCCCAAAAGCATCATGTTCATTATATGCTTTCTAGTGGATCCAAACATGACAATAGTTTGAGACACCTAAAAAGAAAAGCAAAATACCAGTTTGGTATGACTTTAGAATACTGACATACATACCAGCGAATATTACATATCCAATAGGCTGTTGCGTAGAACATGATTTTGGAGAAAAGGAATTAACTTTGATATTGAGAAACAGAATTCCTATGGATTGCATTGATTTTTTCTGGTTACTTTGCATTGGACTAGTTTTCCTTGGTACGTTAATAGTTTGTTGCTTTTATTTCAGTGTGACCAGAACACATTGCTCTGTTCATTTTCCAATGGAAGTTGTCATGGTGAGTTAATTATCTATTAATGATATTAAAACCAAGACAGATGTAAGTGTGCAAAATGGCTCTATACTTTTCTATTTATTTCTAGGTGAACTTAAGTTGTCTGGAAACTAATATTTTCAGTTGGATGAAACATTCAATGAAGCATGAGTGATAAACAGTGTTGAACTTTGTTAACCTTGGCCTAACAGGTTCTATTTTTTTTCTGGTTTTGAATGACTTTTGAAGATTTCAAAAGCAGGAAGCCCATGACAATACCTTTTCTGCAGGAGTCCCTACTTACTTCACAGGAACCACTGTGTGTGTACTGAGACAGGTACACAGTGGTGGGAATCACTTCCCACTTTACTGCCTGGGTTGTCTTCAGACGAAGGCCTAAGAGGCTATTTTGCTAAGTTCTGGTCTTGTTTTTTTGCATTCACAGTGAGCCTTGGATATTAGTATGCAAAAGTAAAAATAGGACAAGATTACAGCTGTGTTAAATCTTTGTGACCTTTAAAGCCACTTAGGAGAAAATCTCAGAAAATGTCAACTGAATTATCAGTGACACAATGGGCACCAATATTGTACAATATATCAATAAAGTATAGAATAAAGAAAAAAACCTAAGGGTTTGCTTTCAATTAAGGATTAAGCTGGATAATTCCACTCTTCTCACACATTGAGAATATATATATATATAGATATATATATATATATAACAAACCAAAGCACATACATTCCCACAGAAGAGCTGCAGCAACCTTTTGCAGAGGATACTTTATACAGATTACTTTATTACGGATGGAATTAAACCACTGTGTTTATTTAAAACACTTATAAGCATTAAGACCACAGTAGAGAATCTGATTTGGAGGCTGTTGTCTGAATGTTTACATTTATTAACTAGTATCATGACATTTGTATGATATTACAGTGTTTAGTTTACTTGGAGGTGACAGGGTGTTTTTCTGTAACCCGTAGCAACATAATGGTAATGGCTACTGAAGAATATATACTATACTGTAAAATACTAAAAGACTGCACAGCACCCTATGTGTGAGAAGATCTTGACAGTACATATGTCAGTCTTTTTTTAGATGAACTGGTTTCTCATGTTACAGAACTGACAGACAGCACAAGACCTCCTTTCTGATAGCATAAGTCCTACCCTGAGGACTTAAATGCCCTGTTGTTCCTTGTACAAACCAGCCTATGGTGACACTTCACAGAGGCTTTAACACATCCCCCCCCCCCCCCCCCCCCCCAAACCCAGAAAGAATAAAGAAAAATTCCTATAAAGAGAAAAACAAACCGTGGAGCTTAAATTTTCAGGAAGGATGGGAGCAGGAGGGCAAAATCTTTAATCCTTAATGGCAGTCATCCTGGAAAATGCAGCAACTTACATGTTTGTCAAAATCTTTCTCCCTCTGGGGAATACCAATTTGCCATTGGTCTGTATCAGCACCAAACTAAACAGCTACTGTTGCCCTTGGCACTGGTTCAGGGGGGGAGCAGGTCTGCCCCTACTCCCCATTTAGAAGCCAGGCAACCTCTACTGCAATGCAGGATGCCAGCTGGGTGGGAAGGTAGCAGGGGTAAGTAACAGGGAAAAAGACTATGTTCTTTTGTTTTGGAGGCAGAGGAAATGTATACAAATGATTACAGTGAGCAGCTAGGAGTTCTCTTACGTCCCTTCTGAGTTTCCATTACAGTGATGTCAAGCAGGAGATTCGCTTTAAAATTCTGTATATTTGCTCGGTATGTATCTGTTAATGTATGTTGGACAGTACAAAGGCAGTAAATCTCTGGAGGTGTAAGTCCAAAAGGCTTTCAGACTACTGTCAGAAAGGAGTTAGCTCCATTTTAAACCTACACCATGGGGAAATACTGTCCCCTCAAGAGTTTAAAATCTTTACCTCTGTTTTCTTTACATTCAGAATTCCTTTTTTTTTTTTTTTTTGAGTTTTGTACATTATGATAACTATTATGAACATTTGTTCACAGAGAAATGTAAATAAGATGTACATTATTTTCTAGTTTTCCTTTCATGAAAGCCAGGAATCGTTTAGCTATGTGTTAGTTCAGGACACATTTGGAACAGTGCAGGCTTAGCTTACGCACAAGGTGGCCTGAGGTTGAAGTATGAGTATAAGGCCTTCACAAACCATACTAGCATCTTTTTTTCTCCAGCATCACTATGTGATATTATATTAAAAAAAATTAACCAAACAAAAACCAGCACAATAAAACCATAGGAAAATGAAACACTTCACTTTACATATTTTTCTTCATTATGGGCAGATATTAGTTAAGCCATAGACAGGTGTTTAAGCACTACAGAAATAAATGTCATATCAGAACTTAAAAGAGAGCTATATTCCCTGTGTATCCTATGTAAACTCTTCCAATCCAGCCAAGGTATTATCCTGACTCATTTAGAAAATCAATTCTAAAGAAGCAGTTCTTAAATTCTTGAAAGACTATTCCTGTCTAAAACATCTCACTAATAATATGTTCTGCCCATCATCACTCCATCTCATTGCTTTGAAGGTCCTCCATTTGTGCTTGTAAAATATGCCATATGCTTAATGATACCCCAGTACCTAATAGTAATTTTTAATTGTGATATTCTGAGTTTATTTTGTTGAACTATCATTATTCTTATACACATTTCTTGACTATTCTCCCTTTTAATTAAAGTTTTTCGTTTATCAAATGTGTAGGTGAGTCGCAGTCATGTCACACTGAGCGATGTGTTTTGATACTAGACTGCAGTGGACTGGATTTTTTTGACTACACTGGAATATCAGTGCTGCTTCAGGTATTCATAACATCAGAAAATTCTGTACATGGAAATATAATTATACATATGAGTTATTGGGGCAAGCTTCTAGTCACTCCACCTATATCAGTGGATAAACGTGTCACTCATGGAAAATATGAACACAGATTTGGTATTAAACTGCACTGTGTTTATATATAAAATTATATGAAAAATAATTCTAAAGATTTTGAGTGACATTCAGTGCAAATATAAATATCTGTATAGAATGGAGAAGTGTTTCTGAACTTTTTTTTTGAAGTTTTAAAGATGTTTTAGGTCATATTTGACCCTGTCATGTCAGCTGAAGTGGAGCCATGTATAGATTTGCTCCTTTAAAATTTCAGCTTTTAATTCTGTGATTTTATCTGTATGTCCTGCTTTCTGCTAAGTCTAAGGTCTTAAAAATCTCCATGTTTTCTCCTGTGGGCTACATACCTAGCAAGTTGGGTTCCTCAGGCATTACAGGAGCTCCAAGAAGCTCTCAGAAGACTAAACCCAGTAATCATTGGTTACTGTGATGAATGGAGTTACATCCAGTTGGCAGCTGGTCACAAGTGCTGTCCCCTGGGGCTCAGTACTGGGGCCAGTCCTGCTTAATACCTTTATCAGTGATCTGGATGAGGGGATCGAGTGCACCCTCAGTGAGTTGGCAGCTGACACCAAGCTGGGGGGAGTGTTGCTCTGCTGGAGGGCAGGAGGCTCTGCAGAGGGATCTGGGCAGGCTGGACCGATGGGCCGAGCCCAGTTGTAGGAGGTTCAACCAGGCTCAGTGCCGGGCCCTGCCCTTGGGTCACAGCAGCCCCAGGCAGCGCTGCAGGCTGGGGCAGAGCGGCTGGGAAGCTGCCTGGGGGAAAAGGGCCTGGGGGAGCTGGCTGACGGCCGGCTGGGCATGAGCCAGCAGTGTGCCCGGGGGGGCAAGGGGGCCCACAGCATCCTGGCCTGTATCAGAGAGTGTGGCCAGCAGGACCAGGGCGGTGATCGTCCCCCTGCACTGGGCACTGGTGAGGCCGCACCTCGAATCCGGGGTTCAGGTTTGGGCCCGTCGCTGCAAGAGGGACATTGAGGTGCTGGAGCGTGTCCAGAGAAGGGCAACGGAGCCGGTGAAGGGTCTGGAGCACAGGTCTTGTGAGGAGCAGCTGAGGGAGCTGGGGGTGTTTAGTCTGGAGAAAAGGAGGCTCGGGGGAGACCTTATTGCTTTACAACTACCTGAATTGCAGCGAGGGGATTGTCAGTCTCTTCACCCAAGTCACAAGTGACAGGACAAGAGGAAACGGCCTCAAGCTGCACCAGGGAAGGTTTAGATTGGGTATTAGGAAAAATTCTTCACTGAGAGGGTTGTCAAGCATTGGCACAGGCTGCCCAGGGAAGTGGTTGAGTCACCATCCCTGGCAGTATTTAAAAGATATGTAGATATGGTGCTTAGGGCCATAGTTTAATAGTGGGCTTGGCAGTCCTGGGTTAACAGTTAGACTTGATGATCCTAAAAGTCTTTTCCAACGTAAAATGATTCTATGACTATGATTCCACATAATGAGCGATTCTATATAGTGGATGAAAAATTGTGTTCAAAAGCTTTTTCTTATGTTTCCATTGTTGTGTAGCAGGTACAGGTTTTAGTGGATATGCACAGTTGGATTCATGCAATTTTTCTAAGATAGAAGACTAGATTTGGACTTGGGTTTCAGCCCAGGCCTTTGCTTATCCTAAACATCTTCTCAGTTTACTGCAGTGATTAAGCAGTGAAGTAAGTGCTGCCTCAAAAATGTTAAATTAAAACTACATATATAGGTGGGGATATATTCAAAAAGAAAATTGGAAAAATAAGGTTAGTGGGAGTTACTCTTTACAAGATCACCCCTCAAAGTATAGGGCATTCAATAAAGCATTAATTATAAAAAAATTGTGAAATGATTTCCAAAAGGTTGAAGAGAGCTCGGAACTACAAATTATGTCAAAGAAGTGTTTGACATTTTTTTTGACAGGTAAGCCTGTTGTGGGCTGTGAAGTGCACAGGTTGGGAGTGCAGCCTCTGAGTGAATGACTGGTCCAAAACTGAGTTACTCAGAGGAGGAGCACATTCAACATGTCCTTGTTGTTACACTCCTCGAAATATCATCACTACTGCTAGGGTTGGAGAGATTTTTAGACTAAGTCAGGCTTTTGGTTTATTTTTAAAAATAGAGTTTTCTCATGTGGTTCTCATTGAATCTGTTCTCTCAGCATGGTTCCACTTTACATGGATTATTTAACCGTTTTTTGAAGCAGGGACTGATTTGGATGTTCCTTATCTCCCAGGAAAAGGCCCTATGCTGGTTCTAAAGTTATTTTCACTTTTTCTTTTTTTATTTTTACTTTCTAGCTTACTGAATACTTAGTCTCTGTAAAGTTGAACATTTCACAGAATCACAAAATGGTCAAGGTTGGAAGGGACCTCTGGACTTCAACTAGTCCGACCCCCTGGTAAAGCATGTTCTCCTAGAGCAGGTTGCACAGAATTGTGGCCAGGCGGGTTTTGAATGTCGCCAGAGAAGGAGACTCCACAACAGTTCTTTGTAAAGAAAGAATAAAGAACAACTTACTGTAGAATGTAGCATGATGGTTATGGTGCTTTTCTGATAGACTGACAAAAGTCTTAAAGTTTCTTAGATCTGATTCCTGTCTTGTGGACTGGTAGGTAAGCATAAGGAGAGGAGATGGGAAAACTTGCTAATAAAGAAGATAAAGGAGAACTTGGGGAAAAAAAAAACCCTAAAAAATATAGTAAAAAATGCAAAATTGTCAATCAAGTTCAGATTTATTTTTCAGCAGAGCCGTATAGAGTACTTTGGGGAGCGGGGAGGAAATTGGTGTGGATTCGTGGTGTTTGCATTATAGAAGGGCTCGCTCTGGTGGCTGCTGGCAGTATAGCTTCAACAGCAGCACTCCATGCACTCTGCCTTGCTTTGAATATGTTATTTTTTTGCGTATTTTATTCTCTGTTGGTATTTTACACAGTTTTTTTGAATTTCATGTTTTCACACATATAGATTTACATGGACTGTAAAAGCAGACACATCGATGTGTTGCTAGCACACTGCAAAGGCAAGTATCAGCTTACTGCAAAATTCTTAACATAATGGTTTATCTATCCTCACTACCTTATCAGTACTCATATGTTTGTTTTATTGCAGCTTCCTTGATAAAAGCAATGCAGCATGGTGGAAATCTTGAATCTGAAAAACCTGTCTTCTTTGAATCTCTTTCTTCAGCAATTGATGCCATTCAAATTCACAGGGTGAGACTTACAGCAGGGGTAGGTGAAGTGGAGTGCTTCTTCTCCACACATGATGCTCACAGCAATTTCTTAAAGTCTGGGAAAATCTTATTTACCCAGTGTTCCGTTTAGATAGAGATTTTTTATCTGTCTATTCTCTACAACTGCTCCTCAGCATCTGGATTGCAGTTACCAAATTGTTCCTGCTAGCGCTCTCTTCCCATCACCATCTCTCCTTTAACAACAGCTTCTCAGTCTTCTAAATCCAGAGATGCTGTGTTGTGGGGCATCAGTCTGGGTGCATTCTCCACTGCAAAGTGTAATGTCATCTAGAAACACCTAATACAGCCTCTCAGGGAGGCAAACTACCTCGCACCCAGTTCTGCATTTTTGAAACTACACTCATCCCTTCCTCAGCCTGGCTTGCTTAAATCAGCTTCACACAGCACTGCACTGTTCTGACCGTGATGCTTCTGGAGCCTTAGCAAGTTTGTTTCAAGCTAATAAGTTTGTCACTATCCTGTACTGTAGTGTGCTGTGCCTGCTCACTGATGGATAAAGGGGAGAAGAGTTGCATGAGGTGGAAAAGAGAGCTAGACGGAGAAGGAAGGCTTGGCTCAGAAACTGAGGCTTGAGGCTTGAATATGCATTTGCTTGAACATGTATTTACTTGCTCAATAATTCTTGCATTCCTTGTTAAAAGGCTGTAAACCTGGGCTTTCCTCATAAACCACGTGAGCCTTTTCCATTGTAATCCCAACGTAACTGAGCATGCATTACAAGTAGTGTGCTTTCCTATGGTTTTATTTATGATTCCAAACATGGCTAGAACTTGGCTCAGAGCCTTCTCCAAGAGACATTAAAACTCATAATGGTCTGTGGTTTAGGGTGGGTTTTTTTCTTCACTTTATATTTTACTAATTGAATTAGAGTTGCTTATGGACAAAATCACTTTCCATTGATTTATCTCGATAAGGTAAGTTGCACAGCTGATCCAGTGGATTGACCAGAAAAAACATGTTCTTTTCAGAGCTTTTCAACATTTTTCATTTTGTTGTTCTCAAAAAATAATTTACTGAAATGGTAACTGCAGGGCAAAAATAATGGGGATGGCTGTTGAATATTTTGTCTGGGTCTGATTAGATGAATTAGGATGATTGTTGTGTTATAAAATGTCTGCATTCTTTATAGACATTAATTAATGTTCCTATATTGTTGTAAGATATTTATGTGCTAGCATTTCCATCTTACAAAAATGGGATAGGGACAGACCAGGACAAATGTTCAAAGAGAAAAGGCGGAGTTAGAGCTCAGAAGCCCACTTTTCTAGGAACTGATCACGTGTTTCTACCAGAGCTGCTAGGCAAATCAAAACTCTGAATAGTGGTTTAGCAGATTAATCCAAAAGGCTCACTCACAGCCTCAAATTTTAAATGTAATTATGAACTGTGTATATGTGCTGCTGATACTTCTTCAGAGTATTCAAAGCATGTGCTTTGGGGTTTTTTGTGTGTTCCTTATGTTTAACACCTGAAGATAAGCTGAACAGGAGTAAAAAGGCAGAATGATTGCAATAGCAGCACCGCACAATAACTGACACAGTCTGTGTACCTCTCTGTGTCTTTTAAAGATGCTAAGGTCAATAGGAATTTTGAGTATTTCCATGACGGAAAAAAGGCAGGATAGAATGGGATGGGATGGGATGGGATAGGGTAGGGTAGGGTAGGGTAGGGTAGGGTAGGGTAGGGTAGGGTAGGGTAGGGTAGGGTAGGGAAGGGAAGGGAAGGGAAGGGTAGGGAAGGGTAGGAGGAAGGAGTTGGAGATTTAGGGGAAGTCTTTCATTCCAATTTACATTTGAGCCTCACCCCACAGCAGGAAATAGTCTTTCACTGGCAGAAAGGCAGAGGCAAGAGGCCTTCATGGTTCCTTTTAATCTCTGCTGCTGTTTGGAAATGCAAAGGTGCTCTTATCTACATTCTCCAAGGATAATGTTTTGTAATGCTCGTGTTTATGTTGATAAGTTGATGAGAAACTCATCTGTTCATCCTCATCATAATTTTTTTAATTTATTTATTAGTCTTTATAATGGTGGCATTTTCAAGCCAGCACTGCTTCATTTGCTAATTTTGCATTATATTCTAGGAAAATATTATAATATGGTTTTTTTTTCCTGTTTCTCCCCTATTTAGAATTACAGCAAGTTTAGTGAACAGAGTGAAGTGTGATGTCAACCCATTGAATATGGCTAGTTTAATCTGCTCATATTCAGAATGAACTACACCATGGTTTCTCCTTAGCTTTTTTCTCCAGGAGATCTCGTAGATGATCTTTTGTATGCCGTATGTATTTGCTACATTCACTAATAACTGATCTGCCATTCAGAGAAAAAAAAAAAATCTTTCAGCTGCCATCACTTGGAGAATGTTCATGCAATTCTTCTATAGTGGTTTTATATAATATTTTTATATACGTTTAGATACAAATTATTAGAAAGCAGACACGAGGTACTGACTGCTTACCAGTGAGATATATTCTTTTAGATATCTTCTATTGTAACATTAGTTGTAATACACATCTGTATTTTTGTGTATGGAATAATGAGATGTTATGAACTCTTAAAAATAGTGTGTTATAATCAATACAGTAGATGCAGGAAGGCACAGAACAATGCATACTGTTTCTAATGGCTTTACTTACCCTTCCTTCTGTTCAAGACAGCCATTTGCAGGAACAGCATTGTATCACAGCTAACGTATGCTTCCATTTTTCATACTTGGTTTTGTATGCTTTTTAATGCCTGCCAGGGTCAGTGGGAGCACTGTATATTCAGAGAAGGTAGATGCATGTTGGCTAAGTGCACTGACTTGCCTCCCCCTCCAGTGGCTGTCATGAGTTATTATTATGGTTTGCTACATTTTCAAAGCCACAGGTATTCTTTAGCTCAGATTGAAGAGGAAAAACTGGTAATATTCTTCCAAAACTTGTTCTGCATTTCCATTCTGAGCTATGATTTGTTCGGTGTTGAAATCTTCAGCTGTGGTAGCTGAGATGATAGCGGAGAGACACATATGGTGTGTGCCACATTTCAGCCCAAATCCTGATGTGCAGTGCTATGTGGAGCACACAAATGGGGTGGAGGAATTCACAGGTTGAGTATTTGGCTTGTAACTATTGCCAGCAATCGTATCAGATTATGCTGTCATATCAGCATCATGTTATGTGGCAACATGTATGATTTTTTTCTTCTTGCCTTTGTTGCCATACATGAACACTAGCAGTAAAACATGAGTTGAGCAAAAAGCAAACAAAAAACGAGAAAGGATGAGGAAGTAGGATTTTTCCTCGCTGACTTAAAAAAACTATGGAAGGTAAAAGGTAAATGAATATGGCACAGCCGCAATGGCCATCTTAGTATTACAGAGAGGAGAAGTACAAGGGTGTTTCGTGCACCTGGAGCGTATAGACAAAATCTAATGCTAAGTATCCTGTTTTCAGCAACAGTTACATATGTATGCTTGTCTGGACTCTCCTTGCTCTGTCTGCCCAAAGCAGCTGCCTGCTTCATAGAGTGATTTTCACATCTCCGCATAGTTGTGTTAAGGCTTTTCTTCTGGTATTGGTGAGTCCACGCTTCTAGAAGACAACGGGAGAGAGCCATGGGTTTTTTTACCCTTTCAGTCATAGGTGACTCTTGGAGTTATTCCCCACTTTGTCCCACAGATGACCAGAATTGTTCTGTACATGTTCTTCTGAGACTGCCTTCGTAATTAATATGCAAAGGGTTGATTAGTAACTGTGAGATGCTTGCTGTACACAGGAGAAATAAGTTCTGTATGTTGTCCCAAGTGCATTCATTTCAGATGCTGTAGTTGAATGCAAATGACTCATTACATCCTCAGACTCAGTAACAGACCATAACATTTGATTAATAATTTCCTCAAACAGTTTTAGTAATTTATTAACTCTTCAGAAACTATTTACAATGTACTTTCATTGTAGAAGCATCAATTTTATGTCACAGCTGAATGGAGATCTCTACCTAATTGCAAACTGAACAAATGAATAAATGGTGTCTTCTCTACCAAGTTCAGTATTTATTCTTTGATGGCTAAATGTTTTTTTCTGAAAATTTACAGATAAGTTGATTAATGAAATTGTTAAAAATAGGTCTTTAGCAAAGATAGCTTCTACCAGGGGACCTCTGGTTTTGTTCTGAATTATCTTGTAAATGGAACAACACAGATACTATTTGTACTATTAGCCCTTGATGAAACCCACTGTATCTCTGCATCGAATTAACAATTTTGTAGTGCTAATCAAAATGGCTCCCAATTCCCACTGCCTTCAATAAGAATAACTTTTCCCAGCTAAATGGCTGGTTTGGGATGGACATTTATTTCCCATTAGTTCAAAGACCTTCTTGTGACACAGTGTCATTTTTAAAAGTGTTTCATCAGTGTAAGACTTCAAATTTAAAGTCTCCTAATGATGTGATTACTGCTTGATTGCCTCTCAGGGCAGAATCAGGGATGAAATACGTGCCTTTCCTTAAAATGTTTAATCATAACTCTAAATTTCCTAACCTTTCAATACTGGGCTTTGGGATACTTGTAATATTCCTGTAACATATTTTACCTTATATAATTAACCTAGATTTCTTTCTATTTCTGAGAATATACATGGTTAATTAGATTCCCTTTCTGGCAAGTGACAGCACTTAGAATAGTTGTTTCTTAGCAGAACAGAGCATTCAAGGGACTTGTGACTATAGCTGCCCTTTTAATTGCTTCTAAAACACCTGTACTGAGTTTAAGCTCCGTCAGACTAGAACTGCTTTACAGAGCCATGGTTAATGGGTGAGGGAGGGTAATTTCTCTTTTGCCATTGACCTAGGTGGGCTAATTACTTCACTACTGAAGAATTTCTCCATCACTACCCCTCTGAGCTATTGACATTTACTAAAACTGGTGATTGCACGTTGCCTGTCTTCAAACGACCTGGTTGACATGCCATCAGTCCTCATGCACTGGTGACTGGGCACCAGGAGATCGCTAGGTGCTCTGCTGGTGGGCTGGGAGTTGCTTAGCGTCTTGCCCGAGTTGTTCTTTGCAAATCCCTAGGGGTGGTGGTGGTGTGTTTCCTTCATTTGCGGAGTCAGCTGATAAACAGCTGCTCAATTCTTTGGTGAAGATTTGAAGGAAATACCCTAAACCTTCTAGATTAAATTTTGGAGGATGCTATCTGTTTCAACCCTTTCCTCAATGCTTCTTTGTATAGACTGTCCACTGGCCTCCCTCTGGCTCTCAGGAAGAATTACTATGTAAATATACAGGAGCTTAACCCAAAACTTCCCAGTTAGTTTCACTAGAATAGAATAAATAGAACAGAACAGAACAGAATAGAATAGAATAACATAGTTCGGTTGAGAGGGACCTACAACTATCATCTAGTTCAACTGCAGTTATTATAAAATAATAGAATATTACAGAATAGAAAAGAATAAACCATATTTATTCTTCTGATTCAGAAGGGCTGAGTGAGCCAAACTCGCCCTGTAGCAAAGAGGCTGCACAAAGTCTGTGTCTCCTTATGGCGGTGCAGACCCCGGTCTTGCCATCCACGTGGAGGTGAATTACAAGACAGTAAAAATAAGGGTTGTCGTTACTGTGCCCTCCTGAGGCAGGCATTCATCTTTCTACTTTCTAGCCTTATTTACTTGAATATCCCTAGGGAGTTTTGAGAATAATGCAAAGTTTTATTAAGTGTGCCTGTGTACATAAGCTTGTGCCATGTTAGAAATATGGGCAGAGTCTGCCAAGTGGGGAGCGCTCTCTGTTCTTACCTTCTTTCTAACGGCGTGAGGGAGAGACTGCACCCTCCAGCAGAAGCTCAAAGAAGTCTTTCATTTATGAACAGGTTTCAGCTAATAAAACCAACAAGTTTAGTATTCTGGGTAGTAAGCAATTCTGAAAATCTAACCATTCACTTTGATTCCCATAGGTATAATTAGGCACTCAGATTTTACATTCCTAAACTCAAAAGGTATGGCTCACCTAGTTTATGAAAATCATTGTTTCGATTTTGAACATTTTGGGGTTTTGTATTTTTCGTTTTGGTGTATTCTGCACTTCCCAGGAAAACATTGATACAAGATTGTTTTCAAGAGATGGCCCAGTATTTTCAGACATTATATTTGCTTGATGTGTTTAGGAATATTTAGCTATTTTTAGGAATTAATTCTAAATATCAGATAGTACATTATGTGAATGAAGAGTTTTCCACAAAAATTAAGATGTGCTAATTGAAGTATATTAAAATGGCGATCTGATCATATGCTTCTTACAGAATTTGTGTTTCACACGTTCCAAAACAAAGCAAGCAATGAGGAAAAAAATAGAGTGCAAACTGATGTTAAGAAATGAATATAGTGACAATTATAAATTAGGCATGAAATATGTAATAAGGGAAACACTGTTAACATTATATTTATGCAAATTAAATGTTTCCAGTTCTCATCATATGTCTTTCATTTTAAAGGTTATTTGCCCTGATTCTATGATTCAAGTGTCACAAGGTCTGGCTTTAGCTGCTTTGACATAATTTATTTGACAGCTCTGTGTGTCATAAATATATAATGTAACAAGGAAAGGTATCTTCACTGTTGAATGAAAACATTAATGCATCAATACTGTGTACGAATATTGTTTGACATTTACTAGTTACTAAAATAAAATACACAGTATGCTTTGAAAATATGGCACTCCTATTTTTGGAAGATACTTTCTTTGTCTACAGAAAGTAGTGTCTCATAAATAAATGAAGGAGTGCAGTTCCAGAGTGGATGCTAAATGGTGCTTTCATCATTAAGATGGATTTTTAGTAAAGATCACATAATCTGTATGTTTCCATATGTTTTACGATGCATTTAATTTTTTTTTCTTGTTTAAATTCTGTGTATTAGCATATGCAACAATAAATTTCTATGGAAATAAATTGGAATATGAGACAATTTACATGTAGCAGGAAGAAAATGCCCTCATTATTTCGATACTTAAAAGACTTTTTTTTACGTTCTGCACTAACCAGTCTGTAATGAGATATGTTGCCTTCTTCAACCTCAAAATGTATTAAATCTTAATAAGGAAAAAGGAGAAATTGTATTAACATTCATAAGTTTGACTACCTCACAGTTCTTAGAGGTGTATGGCATATAACAGATGTTTTTACCTCCATAAGAGACATAGAAATCTTGGGGCAATTTTTCCAATATTGCCTCTATGCATATACAGTTGTTTGAATATGTCTTTTTGTCATTTGCATCAGTAAATGGTGCACCTTATATCCAATTTGTACATACTGATGGTATTGCTTATATATAGTCTGTGGCTTACCCGAGTAGAGAGGAAATTATGGGTAAACCCTCCTCCTCTGCCAACAGTTAGGATGGCATTAATGGAAAATATATTGACATATTTTTTTAAAAAATGGCCTTGAAAGTAGCAGCCTAATTTTTCAAGTCTGGTAATACATGACGGCATTTGCCTCTACCAAAATTAATGCAACCTCTACATTTTTAATTTTACAGTGGCTTGCAAAAGTATAAACAATTTGCCGTGCCATAAACTCCTAGATGCTATACAGCTAAATGTTCTTAATGATACACTTAAAGATAAAGGCTATTTTCTAGAGTTATACTTCTCAATTACACTCACACAATAGCAAGGAAACCACCTTGGAGTGAGATGGCCAAGCAACATCATTCTTTTCATTCCCAGAATGTGCATGCAAAAGCCCAAGATGAGCTCTCACCAGGGACTTGAAAGGTAACTCAAGAAGCAAGTCCTTCCCTAACAGGAATCCTCTGGCTCTGCAGCATTTCTGTAGAGCATGACGAGCAAAAGCAGAGAAATGGCTGGTTAATTTTTTTCTAATATGCTCTCCAATAAAGAGGTGTTTTGTGCTGGATACATTCAGGTGGTTATGAATTAAGAAAGACCAAGGGAGTGGCTCGTAGTGTTGCACAGATTGTAATTTAAATCTGGGTTTTTGCTCTGACTGACTCAGTGGTGGTAATACTTTTTGTCCCCACACTTTGATCGTGATGCTGTCACAGTTTAAACTCTTAGGAACTCTTAAAAACTCTACAATGCTGTGGAAATTTTCTTAAATATTACTTAAATAGTTGTAAGTTTTGGGTGAAAGTACTTTTTGCACATTTTTTGCTTTGTTGAGTAAATCATAAACTTTATTAAACAATGCCATCAGCAAATAGAAAAAACAGGCTGTCATTTGTAGACCCAGGTAGTATAGTTAAAAATGCTTGCTGCTTGTTAGTTCAGAAATTAGGTGTCTATCAGTCCACAGGCAAAGTGATGGAGTGTCACAGAGTGATACATAACATCCCTTGGATGGTTTCAAATTTGCACTACTTGTAGCTTCTGGGGTGATTGAACCAATAAACTGATAGAAAAAGTAGATGATTTTACAAACAGAGGACTGGAAAGGACCTGTTCCATCATCAAGTTGCCTTTTCTGTGCAATCCGGTAACCATGCTTTATAATCACAAAGAATAATCTTTAAAGCCATCACTGCCTGGGACTTGACTTGCTGTTTGAAGCCTGAACAGGCTATAGTGATTATAGCAACAATTCAGTTGTGGTAGTTGGCGGATGGAGGGTTTTTTTCAGAAACGAAAAGTAATGTTACCCAAAGAGTAGTCATACAACTCTATCCTGAAGTACTTCATACACCTCCGCTTGCTGTTACCTGCTCTAATACTCATCGACCTTCATACACGCATGTTCTTTATGCAAATTCTTTAATCTGCAAACTCCTGGGTCAGCCTGTAAATCTGCCTATGAGCTGGGGGGAACAAGATTCCTGTCTTTTGCTCTTGTGTATAGAAGGAGGAAGGAGCAGATGGTATTTGCTCATTCAGTCTTGAGAATAAAGTAATTGGCAGATCATGTCCATCCTGCATGCTCTCTGTGACAAAGGGGGAGTGCAGAGTTTTGTTAGTCCTGCAGTTTTGAGGAGGACTGTCCATTTGTATACACCAGGGGTCCTCAAACTACGGCCCGCAGGCTGGATATGGCCCCCCCCAGGGTCCTCAATCCACCCCCCGGTGTTTACAGACCCCCCCGCCCCCCCCCCCCCCCCCCCGCCCCCCGCCGGGGGTTGGGGGGGGGAAACCAAGCAGCTGCAGATGACTGCCTGCCACTGCATCCGCGCGCCGGCCCCCTGGTTAAAAAGTTTGAGGGCCCCTGGTATACACCATGCACCAGACACTGAACATCATGTCTGCCTTAGGATCCAACTCTCTGTGGTATCAGTGGTCATTATTTTGCTGTAACATCTATAGCTAATTTTCCATTCTGCCTTTATGGACCTGCTGTGTTTACATCTCTGTTAGTAAAGTCCTAAAATATATTTTGAAATAACATCATGACATTTCCTGTCCAAGAGAGTTTAATAGTCACAGTACTGGAATTGTCAGTTGGCTCCCCAGTGTGGTTTGTTTATAGCCCAGTACAAACTAATAATTTCAAACACTCTCAGCATTTTGCTTCAAGTTCCTTTCTCTCTTTGCTCTCTCTGCAACTGTTTTTAAATCTCTGGAACTTCATTGCTTTCTGTTTTAGCTTGTTTCCTATAGCCAAATTCTTAATTCAGAGTAACTCCATAAAGGAAGACATGTTTTGAAAGAATGAGAGCAATCCTAAGTGATAAGAAAAAAAAGTGCACTTTTTTGGTCTTGGAGTGCTTCCAGATTTGAAACAGGTTTTGGAATATTACATTTGAAATCTGCAATTTGTGATCGTTTTCGTTTTATTTTCAGTAGTAAAATTGTATTTAAATCTGCCAATCATAGCTCAGGTTCAGCACTGGCCTGGGTCCACTGTTGCCCCCATTTCACACATCTTCAGTATGCCTCTTCAATTCCCAGTCCCATGAAACGGAGATGTGACCTGTAGGGGACTGTCTTGGTTTAACCCCGGCCAGTAACTAAGCCCCACACAGCCACTTGCTCATTCCTCCCACAGTGGGATATGGGAGAGGATCAGAAGGGTAAAAGTAAAAAAACTTGTGGGTTGAGATAAAGACAGTTTAATAGGTAAAGTAAAATCCGTACATGCCAGCAAAGCAAACCAAGGAATTCATTCACCACTTCCCACTGGCAGGCAGGTGTCCAGCCATCCCCAGGAAAGCCGGGCTCCATCACACATAACGGTTACTTGGGATACAAACACCATAATGCTGGATGTTCCCCAGCTCCTTCTTCTTCCCGCAGTTTATACACTCAGCATGACGTCCCATGGTATGGAATATCCCTTTGGCCAGTTTGGGTCAGCTGTCCCAGCTGTGCCCCCTCCCAGTGCCCCGTGCCCCTCCAGCCCTCTCGCTGGCAGGGCGCAAGGAACCCAACAGTCCTTGACTTGGTATAAACATCACGAGGCAACAACCAGACCCATCCGTGTGCTGTCAGCGCTGTTCTCACACCAAATCCAAAACACAGCACTGCACCGGCTACTCAGAAGAAAATTAACTCTGTCCCAGCTGAAACCAGGACAGGGACCCATGATGTTCTCCAGGCCAGTGGACTGCTTGCTTTGCTCCTTCCTCCTTCCTATCCCTCCCAGCAGGAGACAGTCTGCTCTACACACTGCACAGCCCAAGTGCTAATGGGTGCAGTATTGGCTGAACTACATGTGAGACAGTGCAGATGCAAAGCTGGAGACCAGAGCTAAGATATTGGTAGCCTGTGAGGCTGTGGTGCATGGGACTGGGAGGAGAAGGGCACTGGGGTGGGCAGCAGGGTGTGGGAAGAGGGTGTATGGATGAAGAAATCTCAAGGCAATGAGATTGTGTGATATTGTGAATGGAGGAAAAAGCTGAAGAGCACAGGGTGCAGCTGGGATGTCAGGCTGCATGGAGGTGTTGGATGAAGGAGAAGCAGACAACAAAAAAATTTAACCAGTTGCTATTGGCAGGCCCTGGGTCAGCATGCGAGGTCATTTTCTTCAAAGTGCAGTTTGCCTCACACAAGGATAGTTTCCCCACAATGCCATTGATCCTGCTAATGTGCTTTGAATAACATTTCAGTTACATCATATCAATAACAGAGTTGTGTGATTTTCTAGAGTAAGACTTCTTTTTCAAACAAAATGCAGCATCATAAGTGTTTCATCCGTATAAGCATGAGATACATGTATAAGCAAGCTCACATCTGCCTCTTTTTAGCCTCACAGACTACACTTTTTCAGGTGGTCCACAAGGAGGAACAGGTGTATCCCAACCATTACCACTTCTGTGTTATGGACAGTCATTGCAAACACTGTGTTCAAAGCACTTCAATTGCCTCTCTATCAATGTCACCACCCAGATACTTCATCAGGAGCCAGCAGGGGTAGTGGCAGCTCTGTTCATGGCATTTGTCCAAAAAAATTTAGGATAGGAGTCGAGAGAAAGGTCAAGGGGAAACATTTTCAGTTGAAAGGTTAACTCAAAACTGCGATAATGGTTTTAGAATAACCTGTCAGATAGGACTAGTCATCAGTTAGCTAAGAACAAAGCTGATAGAGCTTCATGGGGACATGACTCCCTGTGCCTTGGTGCGTGTCGCCACTCTGCCCACACAGGGGAGTGTAAAACGAGGTGGTACAGTAGACAGATGTCTTTAGTACCCTCCATGCACCCTCAGAGCTGCACTGGAGTACCCTGGAGATGTGCAGGCACTACACAGAGGACTACTGCGACCCACTTAGCACAGGGCAGCCAGGCATTACTGTAGCCAGAGGCATTACTACACTGTTTATCAGGAGAGAGGCATCTGTGTGGTTTTGAACAGCTGCTGAATCTGTCTTCTACATGGTCCTCAGCTTGGAAAGGCAGCATCCTGCCTGCCTGGGCTGTGTGTACCACGGTGTGGTCTGAGAGCTTAAAGTGAGTATCACCAGATCACTAAAATCTACTGTGCCCAGGTCTGGGCTTCCCAGCAGAAGAGGTGGATGTATTGAAGTGAGTTCAAGAAAAGCCATGAAGCCTGACATAGGAACAGAGGCTGATAGACCCGGGGCTGTTCAACCTGGAGAACACAAGGCTCAGGGGGATCTTACCTGGGTGTATCTGATGGGGCAATAAAGAATCAGACCCTTCTCAGTGGTGCTCAGGAACAGGACATGAGGCAACAGGAACAAACTGAAGTACAGGAAATTCCATTCAAACATGCTTTTTACTATGAAGGTGTTCACACACTGGAGCAGGTTGCTCAGAGAGGCTGTGGAATCTCCATCCTTGGAGATAATCAAAACCCAACTGAACATGGCCCTGAGTAACCTGCTGTAGCTGACTGGTCTGAGCATGGATGTTGGACCTCCAGAAGTACCTTTCAACCTCAGCGTCTCTCTGAGTCTGTGTGCCTGAGGGACCACAGCAACTTTGGCCAAGTGTGCCTTCTTGCTACACATGCTGGCTGCCACCCTGCCTCTCATCAGCTCTTGTACAGGCGCCTGGTGGCAGCCCTCTCCCATCTCCAGACAGGCAGCAAAATCTGATGCAACTGATATTGCAGTCTTAAACACTGGCTATCAGCCAGTATGTAAACAAGGACACAGTCAGGTGGTCTGGACAGTCTTATGTGAATATTGTTCAAATATAAAGCACATCCTGGGTTGTGGAGACCATGGTGCAATAGCCCTCATTTCCCAGCCTCGGCTTCATGAAGGTGGGTACTGACTATTTTCTTCTAACAAAGTAAAAAAGGTTCCCTCTTTCCTTTTCAAGACACAGCTGGAGAAGGGCTTAGGCTTTCTGTGCCCTTTTACATGTTCTCATGGTTTAAACAACCTCCTGAAAGCCAAGATGTCCAGATTTAATCACTGTTTCTGGCTGGATATTTTCAGCCATGCATTTCCTGTTCCTCTCTTGGGAAGGTGCCTTAACTCTTCTACAATTTCTCCTTCCTATGGACATTACCCTTCTGCATGGAAAAGAGAGCAACAAGATTCATTGGGGTAAAGGCAACAGAGGGCATGAATTGGCCATCTAATGTGGAGTTCCTGGGATCTGGTCTTTGTAGTGGTGGTTTAACATTAAATATATAAATTGTCCTGAGAAGAGGGATTGGTGCCCAGGAGCTCCCCATTCATATGGCTTGACCAGGCACTAAAACAGAGTCTCTCCTTTTCCCACACTACCCAAATTCAGGCTTAAACTCTTCTTAGTATAGCTTTGGTGGAATGTATCCTATCTCACCAGTGAGAAGGCTATTCCCCCGAAGATAAAACATAGATTTTAATCTTATTAGCCTGAGAAGGAGTTTGTTTCTGGATTTCTCAGCTTATAAGGTAAAAAATGGGCTACTGTACTGAAGGAGCTGCCCTAGCTTACATCTGAAATGCGGGCCACCACTAAGGATTTTAGCTTTTTGTTTTCAAAATGGTGGAAACACTGAAAGAGCAATGAGGAGCATCTTTATATTTCTGCAAGGAGTAAGGGAAATGCTTTACTGCTTGGCCTGGTCAGTGGTGGGACAACTGTGGTGCCACCAGAGCCACAAGTCTGAACAACAAGTAAAAGCAAATAAAGTGCTCTAATACTGCAACACCCCCGAGAGTCAGGAGCAACCGCCAAAACCTTTACCAGGTGTTGGAGGTGCTGCCTCTGCCCATGCAGTTGTCAAAAGGGATCTTTCCACAGAAATACTATTTCCTTTAGCCAGTACCAGAAAAAAAAAAAAAAAAAAAGTCATGTTTAATTCTGTGGCATGTAAAGTGTGTCTGTGTGTCTGCATCAGTGGTTTCTTCCCCATGGAAAACAGCAGGTAGGTTTTGGTGACAGTCAAGCTTAGGCTTTTATTTTTCCCCTCCAGTTTCCTGGCATTTGTAAATTTAAGATAGATCCTTAATGTTATATTAACATAGATTTTTATGTGTCAATTAACAGATAAATTCATTATAAAAACTCATTTAGGAGAAGGCTGACACCAGACAAAGCCTTGAGGCAGCTGTGGAGTGCTGGGATGCAACATCTGCTCCATCAAATCGCACTCAGATGCTCCCATTCCTCGGCTGTTTGCTGCTGCTCCTCAGCGTCTCAAGCAGCAACTTACCTCCCCAGGACATACAAGTTCGGACACAGACCCACAAAGGCCAAATGTCTCCATTAATTCTCCCAGGCATAACCAGCTAAAGAAAGTTGTCAAGATACACAACCCTTTGACATCGTCAAAGAAAAATTCTGAACAAGCTACATACTGTGTTGATTTGTCATGTGAGATTTGCTTTCATTGATTTATTTACTCAGTATAGAATCTGACATTCATCTGAAATATTGAATCTACCTTTGGAGCCCACGTATTTTCTATGCTATGAACCTCATTTGGCAATTTAGGTAATATTAAAATGCCTTCCATTACTAGCAGTGGTGCTTCTCATGACATAACAGAAACTGACTCAGAAAGTAGCATATGCTGTTATCACCCATAATAGATCAGCCATATCTCAAAGACTGGAAGCCAAAATTACCATTTGGCGTGTCTGTAAATTCAAATATACCGTCTGTCCCAAGTTGAAAATTAATGGAATTTTATCTATTTTATATATATATATCAAAGACTTTGCTTTCACTACTGCCATGAAAGATTTTTCATTTAGTATTTGTATTATAGTAACTCTCCATGGGTGTTTAATGTTGTTGAAGAGCTCATCAGGCTGCAATTTGTAAAACACATCCCCTTCTGCCTCTCTGCAGACTGTTTCCTCCACATCGAGGTTAGAGCTTCCAGAAACACAGAGCTGGGAAAGGGACCCTGAGAGGCTCTTCAGCCATCTCCCTGTCCCAAGACAGGACCCACTAAACCATTCCCAAGAGGCATTAATAAAGAAAATAAAAGGCAATACTAATATATATACACATCTTTCCATATATGTGTAGTATATGTCAAAAATTCCTCCATATGAGCTGGCATTATGTACCCTTAGTTTTAAAGGGCTGATAATTCAGAAAAGGACAATTACTGAGGAGGAACCATGTCTGCACCTTTTTGGAGCAGAAAACTCCCTGACAGCAGGCAGATTTCCAGGCATACACATGGCAGGATCAAACCTTTCCATGGGTAGCTCATTTCTATACCTGCAGTTGTGGTGCATTTTCAGCCAGCAGAGAAGTTCCTTTTGAGGGTGTGTGGTGGGTTTTTTTGCCCAATTGAATTCACAGACTTTTTTTCAGGCAGCCTCTGCCACTCAAGTGTTTTTCATGAAGGCTTCTTTTCGACAGCTACAGTTTCTAAAAGGGACAAATTATGCGTCCAGTCCTGCAAGCCTGCCTGTGATGAACGCCTTTAGAAATCAGTGGAGCTTTCACATGGCAGATGGCTTCCTAGGATTGAGCTCTACATAATTTTGCGATATTTTAGCTGGGGATATTTTAGTGGCTTTTTCCCTATGCATGACAGCACGATTTGCTGGCTGCTAGAAAATGTCATCAGACCCTTTCTCATTCCACAATGAAACCTTTGAATAGTTGTTTGGGTTTTTTTTAAGAGCAAAAATGTTTTCTTTCCCTGTTGTACAGGACGCTCCTATCTGATGAAAAATATTTCCAGCTAAAAACAGTGACAGTAGAAGGGTAAAAGGGCAAAAAAGCTATGTTATGTTTCAAAATAGACCTAAAGCCAAAAGAAAGGGGGAGAGGTTTCTCTAACAGCCTTTAGGCAAATGTCCTACTATTGAAAATACTTCTGTCCATTAAAATCCTTTTGGAGGACTCTCTCATGATTTCATTTGTGGTGTCATCTGATTCCTCCTACAATGCAATAAATGCAAAAATGTAATAAATTCACCAGGTTGAGCTTTTTTTGCATTCACTCAAAAAGGGTAGTTGCTTAAGCAAAAAATTCAGTGATTGCAGATCTGTCCACAGCCAGCCTACTAAAACACAGCAAAAGAAGAAAAAAAAATTAAAATCACTGTCAACCTCCCTTTGTTTTGCCAACATTTGTCTCAGTCCCAGAGAGAATTAATTCATTATCCCTGGCCAGGCCTGTATCTGCATGCAGAGATTGCAGCAGATTACTTTGCACTAGTTTTGTTGATAGACTTTGCAGTGTAGATACTTCTCCTTGAAGTTGGTCACACAATTGGTTAGTGGTAACAAGACATATTCTGAGCGGCTACTATATTGCTTAAAATGGACTTGCACACCCAACAGATATTTAAGTTCAAGATACCTGTCACTGAATGAAGCAACGGTTGCCTAGTTTCTTGGGCAGTCTATAGAATGACATAGGAGCCCTATTTGGATAGCTCACATTTCCCAGCATGTCGTTCCCGTAGAATGCATGTGTAGCTATGACTTATCACCTCTGGCTAGAAAGATTGATTCTGCCATCAATTTCTTTGAAGATATGTGTAATTTTAAGCAAATATGTCTGTATTATAGACCAACATAGTCTGAATACATCTCGCTTCTCCCTAGACCTAGGAGTCTGTAATATCATTTGCAGCATACACAAATACACAACCCTCTTTGTATTTTTTTCATTCTGACCTTGTGAATAATTATTCCCTTCCAATGTTTCCACTTGTTTTCATTAGGCATTCATTCTTCTTTGACCCTTCACTATGATGGGTATTCAACAAAACTAAAGTTAATGTGGCTTCCTCATCTCCTTCTTTATACAACAGCATAATCAATAACACCAATTGATCTCTGGAGCCAGGAACTTCTAGTTAACCTTCCTTGCCTCTCTTGGATGAATAGTTGCCTAGCTTTTCAGGGTGTAAGACATAGTAAATTACAGAAAAGATGTGGTTATCTTTAAAAATCTGGTGATACAGCAGTGATTTTAGCAGCAGGATGTTTTGATTCATTGTTCACATTCATTGTACACATAATAAACACTTCAGGATTTGAGTCTGCGCTATTGAAGAGGGTTTTTTTGTTCAAAATAATTCTTAACCATTGGGCCAATGATACCCTGAGCCAGACACTAGATCAGAAAGGCCTGGAGGCTTGGGGGAGTATTCAGAATCCCACCTGAGGTTTCCATGCAAATTTCATGTGCTGCCCTGCCTAAGCCTAGAAGTACAAATGGGAAAAAAACTCCCCAAAAATGCAGTACTAGGCATGATGTGGGATCATTCTTTCCTTTGCAGGATGATACTGTGTCAAACAGACTAGAGAAAGTTATAAGAAAGGAAAACAGATATCAAAGAATTTGCTTTGGCAGTTGAGAATCATTAATGTTTTTAGCATCTGGTAACCAATGCAGCCAGGGGGGAAGAGTGTTCGTTACTGCACCAGTGACAACAAGTCAGTGTGTGAAGAGGTAATAAGCCCAATTTGAGAAAAGTAGGGAAATGTGACCTTGAGGAAGCACTCTAAGGCATAATATGCAAAGCCATTTTTGCTGATCAAAGAGGCATTGCAAACTTGGCTGACATTTGCTTTAATGAAAGACTTTCATTGTTGTCCAGTGCCTCCACAGAGCACAAAACTGTGTAGCTGAACTCCAAATTATCTAATATTTTGTGCTGAAGGACTGGATTCCTTTTGCCAACAGAGAAATCAATGGATTATGAGTTCCCATTTTTCAAACTGTGTCCAGCCAGTGTGGGTGACCTCTTGCTTACATTCATAGACTTGCAGACCTGACATAGTTCACGAGGATGAAAAGGGAATTAATTTTGTAATAGGATGAATACAACAGAATTAACATTATTTGCACAAACTTACTGAACCAGACCATTAAGTTCCTCTTTATGTCTCACTATAAAAAGCCCACCATTTCCTAAATATGCAAGCATTGTTCTCCATATTTTGGAGGAGTCTGTTTTTTGACGTCTTAATATATTGTCATCTAAGCAGTAACTTTCACATACACATGTGCTAAGCAATACTCCAGAAAAGAGCCAATATCTTGGTCTCCTTTTATATTCCAAGAACTAAGTTACATATTAGATTGTAACATCAAAACTGATATATCTATGAAAGATAGTCTCTGCCAAACATCCCTAAAAGGTTTAGTTAGTGTTCACTTACATCAAAATTCAGTCACAAAGGAAAGAAAATAGGGAATACTTGTTATCAAAGGTAATATTTTTTGGAATTGTCATAATTTTTATAATAATATGCTTTGTGGAATCACATCTGGAAGAAAGGCAATGATGTCTTCTCCAGTCTGTTATTTGAGTGGAGCTAGTCCTTGCACTGGCAGAAAAGGGAAAGCATACTTGAGACACCATCAGTTTGCTGGTGTCGCGGTTTAACCCTGGCTGGTAATTAAATACCACGCAGCTACTTGCTTATTCCTCCCTCATGCAGAGGGATGGGGAGAAGAGTTGGAAAGGAATGTAAAAACAGTAATAATAACAATGATGACAAAACAGTTATAATGAAAAGGGGGAGGGGAAGAAAGAAATCCAGAGGGAAAGGAAGAAAGGAACACGAGGTGCACAACGCAACTGCTCACCGCCCGCTGACCCATGCCCAGCAGGTCCCCAGGCAACCCTCTGCCCGCCCCGGCCAGCCCCTCAGGTATATATACCAGGCATGATGTCCCATGGTATGGAATTCCTCTTTGGCTAGTTTGCGTCAGCTGACCTGGCTGTGTCCCCTCCCAGTTCCTTGTGCCCCTCCAGCCTTTTTGCTAGCAAGGCCTGAGGAACAGAAAAGTGTCACACCAAAGCCAAAACACAGCACCCCACTAGCTCCTAAGAAAATAACGAGTCCATCCCAACTGAAACCAGGACACTTGGTTGTTAAAAAATATCATTGAAGATGTGACAGATTCATGGATTAACCCTTGAAGAAGAGCTGGCGTACCTGAGATATTCCCTGCCCTGCCTAGAAGGTGAATTCTGACACTACCCAACAGCATCATAAACCAGAGATGGTTAAAGAGAGGATAAGATTGTCAAAACAAATTAATTCTTACATTTTATTCTGAAAAAAACCTTTACCTCAGTCTTTTAGGTTGGACTGGGGAGGGGAAAGAAGTTCTTTAGATGAAAAAAAACCCAACCCTTGTTCCACCAGTTATATTGATCTGATGCCTAAAACATGAAAGTAAAGTGCTTTTTGCCTGTCAGTGACAGGAAACATATTTAGATTTTCCATGTGAATTTTTGTACCACTAATTAAAGGGATGAAGCTTCTTGAATTCTTTTAGTAAAACTTTCATGTTAATTGCAAAATCATTTTTCACAGGGGAAAACATTTTGATAGAAAATTGTCAGTTTAGCCTGATGTAAATGGGAATTAAATCCTTCCATGTTGGTGGAGAAAAACAATGTTTTAAATGAAATTATAATCTACTGGGGAAAAGTAAGTTTAATTTATGGGAGGCAAGAGCCTCAGTGGTGGTTCAGCTGAAAATCCTTAACATCCTTCCAAAGGCTCAGTCTGAGTTGCATCCGATGTTTTAGTTGCTTATGAGATCCAGATTTTAATTCAGAAAGCAGAGCTGTCTTGACCTAAACTTCTGCAGTGTTGTGTTTCCAAGTTGTTACCCATTCCAGGAGATGCTAATCCAGGCAGATTGTGAAGACCTGACACCTTCCAATACTTTGATGCTGTTTCATGGACATTAACTGAGCTGACTTAATTTTATTTTTTTCATCTTCCAACGATGATAAACAGGAAACCCAGTTAATTAATCCATGTATTTAATAGAGTGTCAATATTGAAAAAAGATGAGTTTTGATCGATATTTTGCGTCTAATTCTTACTAACATTTGAAAAACAGACTTGTACAGATGTTCTACTGATGCAGTATACTGTACAGACATTAGTGAGTCTGAAGTATGCACAGCTGTGGTTGGACAATATTTGCAAGAATGAAATAAATAATAAAAATACTCTTAATCTAAGAACAAAACCAATGTAATTTGATTGCTTTATTTATACTAGATGATTATAACAATAATGATTATACAATGTATGCATTATTATATGACCATAATGAATATTATTGATTCCATTAATTTGTTGTTATTTAAGTAGACTTCTCCTGAAAACTGTTTGCACTTGATTTGTGTTTGAAAATGTTTTAAAAAAGCTGAACTAAAAATGAATGACAAACTGTATGTGAATTTCACTGACTAACCAGACTTATGACTTGCTATCTAAGAGTACCACTGCCTAAAACCAGATTTATAGAACAGCTTCCTGATAAAAGTGTAGTTTCATTATTTTCAAAATACTTCATCTATTGATTCTGGGAAAATGTAATATGAAAAAAGTAAAAACAAGATTTATTTCTTCTTCAATTGGTTTAATTTACTATCCAATTCAAATTCCTTGACTATTGTATTATATATAATTAATATTTTAATAAAAAATAAAACCCAAACAAAATATCTAAAATGATAACTGGAAACTTGGAATTTTTCCAATTTTAAGTTGAGGGAATTTTATTTTGTTAGAATGATGTTATTGAAGTCAGAATAAAGCAACACTAGATAGATTGCTAAAATAGATTGCTTCAATGAGCAGGTAATAAATTTTTCTGGAATTTTTATTCCATGAGAAATTTTGGAATTTCAGCTTACCATTTCAGTTAATTTAGAGCATAGGAAAAGGAAAATATTGCTCGAAATTGAGTGGCACTACACAATAAATGCAATTTAAAACTATGAATAAAGAAAACAGAAAATCTTGGTCTGTGAGGCTGTACTTACATGCATAACAACTGATTTTACTTATTATATTAACAAATCTGTATATCTGCATACATTAAATAAAACCAAGGATTTTGATATGACACTTAAAATATTCAGTAGTTCGTCCTCTGTATTGCCTTAGCTTGTATATTTATCACTTTTATGAGGACACATAATTTATACCTACTCTTCACTTTACCCGAGCCACTAAAGCAAATGGATTACCATCAGTTCAAGTCAGTTTATACAAAGACTCTTTTCACTGACAATGTGCTGCTCCAGCACAATAACCTAACAAAGGCCCCACATAGAAGACTTTGTAGTGTATTTTTAGGACACTTTGTATAATTTTGATCTACTTCAGTATACTCTGCATACCTTCTGCGTGTTGATATTATTTGAGTTTTAACTACAGTGGGCTTTGTATAAAACGACAGAGGAACCAAACAGGGAATTAAAGAAAAAAGAAGAATCCCTTCTATGCTTTCATTTGTGGTCAGTCACCACTGTACTCCCTCTCACTTCTTTTGAGATTTGTAGCCAAGAGCACATCTACGGCCATCTGTTTTTAATCTGCTATTCAGGATGATAGTCTGTGGATCAATGAACTCTATCCATAGTGTATAGAGAAACTGCAAATCTTTTTGGGATAATTTCCAGAGGATAATAATATTCACAAGAGACTTCTTTTGCCTTCCTTATCTCCAACTACAGTTTTTCATAAAGGAATGGTATCATAGCTGCCTGTTCCAACAATTGCTTCTGTCATGATGCATTATTGCCAGTGAGCTAAACAATTGAAGTCATAAATCTTTGAGCTTTTAACTATGCTACCACTGCCCAAAGGAGATTTTGTGAGACAGTAGTGAGCTAAAGAGAGTCAACTGACTAAACGCAAGAGGGTTAAATGGGACAGACAAGCTTTCCTTCTAAAATATGGTTTGGATTTTCTAGCAAGAACATAGCATGAGATAAAGTTCCTTGGCAAGTCTGAAATTAAACAGGGTGCACTTGCTTCAGCTATGTCCGATAGACACTAACCATACTGACATAGGTCAGTAATGCTCCTGACTGTACATTGCACTCAGGAAAACATTTCGGCAGAAAATAAAAACTACTACTTGCTGTCCTGGTGCCTGTTGACTTGGCATCTGCTGAGAATAAAATGCACAAATTCATGCACTAAAAAGTGTTAATCTGCCTGGCCATGGTATAGCTCACCTGATAACACTCCCCTACATCCACACTTCTGCACATGACCTGCAGCCATCCTGCCAAAGCCAAAAAGTACACGGTTTAGTGAATCCCTGAGAGGGGTCTGCAGTGCTGCAGCTTTTCCCCTCCTTGTCCTGAAAAAAAGTGGGGAGATTATTTTGAGCTGAAGTAGATACAGGTTCTCCATTCTCAATGTGAATTCACTACAATACTGCTGGACAACAGAGTAGTCACTTCATACTTGAAATCCCTTGACCCTAAAGGATGCTCATTACCACATGTGAATTGTCATTACTTGCAGAAGCGCATGAAGACAAGTTATCCCCCCAAACTGCTCCAAATAAAAATAAATAAGCAGCAGCTCTCAATTGTTAACTCTACCAACATGCTTTTTTATTTCTTTTAGAAATCCATCCAAAAGGAAACCAGCATAAACTCAGGAACGCTTACTGATCTGAAATGCAGGCCTCTGAATTGCACCACTGCACTTAAAAATCCTTTCGATGTGAATACCCATTTTTTCAGATTTTTGTTATATACCCCCAGTAAGTTGCAGCATCCTCATGTCTCTTGAGAAAAAACTAAGCTGACCATTCTTTCAGATTCTTGCAACATTAAGTATGTTGAAATTCTGCATTTTAAATATGAACAGCTGAATCCTCCCATTAGATACAGAAATGCAGTTCCCACTGAAATCAATTAAGACTGTCTTGAAATCTCACAGAGTACCCTAAGCTTTATATCCATTATATATTGGAAGTAATTGGAGATATATTATGTGAATTGTCTAAACAAATGATGAATCGCCCTCATTTCACTGTCTGGAAGGAGAGTTTAGATACTTGATCCACAGCTATTCACTTGCTCTAAATTTTCAGAACTGCAGCTTCTCTGTACACCTCCAATTCTATAAATTATTTCAATTTCATGGTGCTAATCCTGTTATTTGTGAGCTTTATATGAATTTCCTGCCAAGGAAGAAAGAAATTGGGGAGGGGGGGGATTGTATTTTAATTTTTAACCAAGGCTACTTATATAAAATATTTCTACTCTATGGTATTACAGAGAACATTTTACAACAAACCAGATTTCCTAAGAAAGCAGAAAGACTATGATACTAACCTGGGAAGTATTTGCCAGAGAAATGACTACAGTGATGGTGATTCAAATTGTTGGAGAGTAGTGCTTGCCCTGTCCAAGTCAATAGAGGGTTTGCCACTAATTTCTAATTTATGTGCTGGGCAGGATTTCACTCTGCTCAAAGGGTGGGACTTCTGTCTTGCCAGTGGAATCATTAGAGCATCTGAGAAAAAAAAAAAAAAAAAAAAAAAAAGGAAATGTATATTTCTTCCAAAATACTGTTTTAAGAGTGCCTAGAAACACTGATAAGTGTGTTGCTGATTCTAAAATGACTCTTCCAAGCTGTCTCTGTTTTCTATTAAAAATACTAAAGATTTTAAGGTTATACAAAATATTCAAAATTAATCACAGAATATTTTCTCTGAAGCAATTTCTGATGTTATTTTTTTTTTTTTTTGTTTTAACAGCAATGTTTTCTTGGTTTGAACTGTCTTAATTTAGATTGAAGTAAAGTTAGTTTGGGGTGGAAAATCCATTTTTAAAGACATATCTGGCTGGGAGACATAAGCACAGGTCAGAATCTATCAGTAGTCCTGTTAAATAGCTAGTGGAAAGCATAATTGTTGAGAATGGGAGTGTGAGGAGCCCTATAACCAGGTGGTAGCACCTGGAGCCAGGGACAGGGGAAAGCAGCTTTTCTGTCTTCCTTTCATTTCTACCACAGAGCTAGTTAGTTTCAGCTTTACATAAGAAATCACCTTCCTGGCCATATTTTTAATAGGACAGCCATAAACTTTTAATTAAGGGATAATCTGAATGAAACAGAGTATTTTCGTAGAGTAATAGTCTCCTGCTGTCAGACAGGCAAGGCATTTACTGAAATGAGATTTATCTTCAAAGCAGAAGATATTGATCATGTGCTATTACAAGAACAGTATTATTTCTTTTACCAGGTGATTGATGGTGACACAATGATTGTGATTGATGGATGTCAGTACACAAGAGAGACAGTGGTTTAATGCACTTACTCAGTAGTAGACCTCTGAATAGTTCAAATCATAATTGCCCATTCTGGGGGTCAGAAAACTAGGAAAATTTTAGAAAACAGTGGATATTACTTCTATAGAACAAATTTTCCATTTAAAACACCATATGATTAGGGTACTTCTTAATCAATGGGCTTATAAGTACTTAATTGCAGTAATTTTAAATTCTTTCAACAAATTTTTCCTAGCAAAAAATCAATTTTACTAATAAAGTGTAATAAAGAATAATATTTTACATTCATGTTCAGAGTTTCATCCAAGATTCATGAAGTGTTTCTATGAACATAGAATGCACCTGCTGCAGTCCTCCCACTGTGTATTTTTGAGTGTGACTTCATTTGTCCACAAATTTTCTGCTGGGGTTTCTGGTGCACCTCTCTGGAGCGTACGAGAATCTCAATTATCTCTTAAGATCAGTGAGTAATTGTGTGTGTGTCTGTGAGGTGGGGGAGACACTGTCTCTCCTGGTCCTCATTCAGCCCTGCCTAATCTCACTTGTGTCATCCATTTCCTCCTTAAAACGCGCACAGTTTGTTCATCCTTTCTCAACATATATGGAAAGTATATGAAAATATAAGACAGGTGGGAAAAAAACAGGTTTCTTTTATGCTGACAGGATAGCCTTTTCAAGAAATATGGTAAGAACTCTAGTTTACCCTCTTTTTTCAATTTATTTTATATCTTGTTCCTGAGGACTTGGTATATCTCACAAACCAGTGAATCTGTCCTAAATATTGTGGTTTATCAGTTTTCCAAAGCTTTGGGCCTTTCTGCCCTAACAAAACAATATAATAACATTGGGTAAAAGTGCTTAAGCTTTTTTATCTTTATTTCTACTTCTTTAATTAATTTACTGGGGTTTTAGCAGCTGTGGAAAAATATTTGTTTCCTGTAGGCTGTTAGATATTACGGTGGGTTGGTAGCCTTACAGAAAAAATGAGAAGTGGTGCTCATCTCCATTTTCACAAGTCTATTTGGTTGACTCCAAGTCCTCTGTATTTTCAAAGAAAAACAGATATAAATATAAACACAAATAAAGCATTTTTAAGTTTGAAAACACTATTTTGCAAAAGATGGGGCATGACAGGTCTGTCACTGTCTGCCAAATGTAGGTCCATGCTGTGGGTACCTGATGAAACAGTCCTGCTGAACTCAGTGTTTTTATTCCCCAAAGAAGGGACCAAAAGAGGTAAGTAGCTTTGAAGATCTCCAGAGGCAATTTTTTCTGGCAAGTTGAGTCACTCGATGAGTAACAGCCTCCCCTCTGGGGTCCTGAAAAGGAATCTAGAGTTACCTATTGATTATGCATGGTATTGCTTTAGCCAGACAGACTATGCCAAAGTTTAGGTGCCCATCTTTGGTGATCCTTTTGACCAAATGTCGCAGTCCTCCTACTCCTGCTGTAAGAAGGGAAGGGCAAGGACAAGGACAAGGTGCATGAGCCAGAGTTTTGGCTTTCACAAAGCATTTTCTCAGCACACATCTCACTCTCTGTGTCTCCTTTGGTATTGACCAGTGTGTGGGCTTGTGTTGTCACATAATAGCTGTGCTACAGGGAGACATAGGGATGTGTTAGGGCATGAAAAGAGGAGCTAGGATACAAGTGAGAATGAATACAGGACTTCCCTTCTGTTTTGAAACCTATCTTTGTTGTTTTGCTAGGCAGGATTGAAGCTCTTGATGTTTCAGAGCTTCAGGGAGTGGCGTGTTTTACCTCCTGCCTTGCCTGGCTCACAGGGCTCTCCCTGACAGCATCGGTAAGGATGTGATGGGGCCCTGGTAGCTGCCTGTCCACTGAAATCCCACAGCCATCAGCCCTGCCCTGCTCCTCTCATCCACAGGGGAGAGGTAAAGCAGACAGCTCTGTGTCCTCAGGGGTGGCAAGGGCCAGCCCCTTCTCCGCTTCTTGACTCCTGTCCACGCAGGGGCCTTCGGTGCCTGCACCACCTCCTGTGCTGCCGGCTGGGAGCGGTGAGGGGCATGTGGAGGGTCTCACCCGGCTGCCTGGCAGCTACACCAGCTCTGGGGGGCCGCAAGGCTCTGCACGGGGGCACACACGCTTCCTGGCACCATGTTGTTCCCCTCGTGATCAGCACCGCCGCCGCCACCGCCAGGGAGGCCGCCTCTCCCTCCCCGGCCTCACTGCCACTCGCACTGCAGGCGCAGCTTGTCCTTCATTTGAATAAAACCATCATCAAAACCATTCGGTCGAGTCAGCTATTAAACCACTTAATTCCAAAATCCATACCATGGGTGATTTAGAAAGGACAATTAAAAAGCCAGAGAATGGTCTCTATGGTTCTTTTATTGTGAACTTCATCAGCCTGGAGTGCTGCCTGCCATCCGCTTTGCTAATAAAAGTCTTGATACACAAATTGAAATAGTGTTTTATAGGTGCTGCTTTGCTTCCCCTCCTCTACCCCAGTCTGTCAGAAAATGCTTTCTCTGATATAAATCACCATTTTATTTTATTTCATTTTGTTCTGACTGCAGATTTAGGGCTAGATTAAGAATGGCCACGACATAACCAACAGAGAGAGAAAGGCAATGAAACAGTCACCCAGTGGGTGCAGTGTGGCTCTTCACAGCTGGGTGCAAGATCAGCCCTGGCTGTGCTGTGAGCTTAACACCCTTCTCATGGTCAAAGGACAGGGGAAGCAGGGCTTGGGAATGAGCCAGCTCCATCACAGCTCTGCTACCACGACAGCAGACCCTGAACACAGCCCCTCCTCAGGACCGGGACCAGGGGTTCAATCACACCCTTGCCATCACAGACAAAGAAGATAGGACTGATATCTGCAATTAAACTGGGCAAAATTCTGCTTCAATATCTATTAATTCTGCAGTAGCAAAGCTGAGAGGAGAGTGACGGAAACAAAGGAGTTGCAGCAGGATTAAACTGAAGTTAATATTTTGTTCTCATGTTGTCCTCCTGGCTGCTTAAAAACAAACAAAAAAAAAGCCTAATATCATGCTAGTGTTCCTTTTCATAGACACTGCATGAAACTTGCCTGTTTGCATCCTGCAGTGTTTGAATGAGAACCTGGCCCAGATCGTATGTTCTGTGGCTCCATCTGTGCTGGTGGGTCAAACTGCTCTGTGAAAAGAGCTCTCCCATAGCTCCTCATACTCAGCTGAACCAGTGAGAATCTGAAGTGCCAGGAATTTGGATTGCACTCAGCTTTCCTTTTGATTAAAAAAATCCTGACAAACTCACAACTGAAAACCTTCCCCTCTTTTCCCAGGTGAAAAGGAAGGCGAGTTGGAGCACTGAGTGGGAAGGGCTTTGCCATAGTTCCTGGAGTGGAGCGGGGGGACGGTGCTAGAGCAGCAGGAGTAGGAGCTGCCTCTCATGCCTAGGGCAAAACTTAGCAGATAGAAGTCCCCAAAAGAGTTAATCCAGCCCACAACAGAGATCCCTGACTGAGCCTCCTGCGTGTGTGGGCCTTTGTGAAGACACTTTTTCCCTTGTTCTCCTCTTTGACAATGTGCCATCACGGACAATTGACAAGGCAGCGCTCCTAGCTGGATAGCTTAGTGGAGGTGTGTTTCCTTGCAGTTTCTACAGCTGTCTGGTTTTCTACTTCTCTCCCCCTTTCCGTTTCCTGTTGGCACTGCATCCTAAACTCCTAACTCTTACACACATGCACATTTTTTTTCACTTGCTGGGGGAGGTGCTGGGCAATGAGATCCGTGTAGTGAGAGTTCAGTTGCCTCATGTCGGAGCACCGCATACGCTAGCCAGTTTTCTCACCCACACCCCTCTCCATGGGATTTCTCAGTACACTTGCTTCCCAGATCCTGCACTCAACATGTGGTGCAAAGTGCAGTGGAATATCCGGGTCTGAGGCCCTGCACTGTACAGGAGGACTCTTCCTGGCTTGTATTAATATTGCTGCCAGCGAAATCTGTGGCATTTTGATTGCTTTGGAGTTCCAGTGCTGATACCGTGTTTCTCTCTGCTTACCCATATGACTTTCCTTTCAGCTTTTTGTCTTCACATGAAAGAGAGGGCAAAAAAATTCTTTTGATGTTTTTGAGAATATTGCAAGATATTCTCAAGAAAACACCATTTCATTTGCTCAGACTCTTGTTCATACAGGCTTTCATGACTTCCAGGATTGACTATTTTAATTTGTTCCTGGTGGTGTTCCAGATTGTTTGCTAAACTGGCTGCAGATGGTTTTGAATGTTTCTGCTGCCAGAATTGTTACTAGGACTTGATCTACAGATCATATTTCTCCAGTCTCACGTTCCCTCTACCCTGGTGACTGCTAAGCAGCATATGGCTTTAAAATTCTTTCACTGACTTATAAAGCTTGCACTGGCCCTGATTTTCTTTACCTTCCTGACCTTTTTTACTCTTTAGACTTTGGCTTAGGCTCACTGCCTGTCTGAGGTACTGTCCACTGACAGTTCAGAGCCAGCATCCAGAAACCAAGGTCGTGTATGGCTTTGGGTTTTGCTCCTTGTCATGCTTTTCTGTAACTTCAGTGAAATGAAGGAAGCGGGTTGATTTTTCACTTCTGTTGCCTAATATCCCAAGCTTTACACTGAACTTCTCACAGACAGATTTACACACAGGCACAGGCACACAGAAAGTCAACTTATAAACAGTATGCTGCTCCTTTAAATTTGAAAAGTGCAATCAAAAAGCAGTTTGATTCCCAACTGATGTACAAGAGAACTGGTCTAATAAACTCTGGAGAGCCACTGCCTGACTGCACTGGGTGAGGAGTATGTACATGGCATGAAAAAAATTGAAACAGCACCTTCTTTTATTGGCATGCCCTTGGGGTACTTTGGTGGTTACTGAAAGCTCAGGAGTGCCACTCTTAGCATTCTATCAATTCTGTGTCACCTCAGCTGAAAAGCAGGTATGCAAAAACACTGCCTTGTCTGGGTATATTTTGTCACACGGTATTTGGTTCCCTACTATCTAACTAGACCTTGCTGCTGGTTTTCATCCCAGTCAGATGGAGAACTAAGGACAACAGAAGGGAACTGGGTTCTTTTCACCTGTAACTGGATGTTCTTGTAGAGCTTTTCTTAACAGTGGTATAGCACAAACGCACAAAGGGTGAAATCTGGTATTTACTGAAATCTGTGAATTTTGTTGATGATTTTGTTACAGCCAAGTCTTTAAGGAGTGAGGCTTAGAAGGATCTTGGATTGCTGAAGTTGGCAAGTGCATGGGAAGAGTTCTTTCTGTCAGTTACCTAAGTCAGGATTGCTCTGGATTGCCACTGAGATATGGTCAGGGAGTGTCATAATTTTAGAGCCCCTTTCCAGAGAAGAGCAACTCTGCAAGCCTAACCAGTGGTATTTATTTATTCTTCAAGGGTTAGTTCAGAGTGGATTCCTGTCCTTTTGCTAGCCTTGAGTGCCTCTGGAGCACTGAGATGTTTGTCTCCATCTGGAAGGAATTGGAAGTGTTCCTTTCTGCTCCCACCTCAATGTGCAAGACCGAACCAGGACCACAGTGCATTTCACTCCTTTGCCTTCACTGACTGCAATGCAGTTATTTCTGAGAAGATATGTAAGAGCTTCTTTCATCCTAGTAGCTCTGATTTTACAGATTTCTTTTTCTTCTTAGTCTCCTCAACCTGATTCCCTTGGTGAGTCCCTGTATCTTTTGTACTTATTATTTACTCTGTCTTTCTACAAAGTATAAAGCAGAACAGTTCTACTTCCCTATGGAAAAACATCCCAACCTTTTTTGCTCCTTTTGCTTCTTCCAAAGTTGGTCATAGCTGCATATTATATTTTTCTGCAGAAATGAAGAAAAAAGACAGGAAAATTGAACTAGAGAAAAAAAAGAGGAAAAAAGAAAAAAGGGGGGAAATAGAAGAATTTGAAAACTTCTCTCCACTGCCCTTTAATCTGAGTGAATTCTGGTTGTTTTGCTTATGTATTGTTCTCTCTAAAAAAAAAACAAAACAAAACAACAAAAAAAACCAAAACAAAAAAACCCACCAAAAACCAAAACATAACAAAAAACACGGGGAAAAGAGGGAAGAAAGAATGGACACGTCAGCACTTCTTTATAAAAAACATTCTCTCAAAAGAATTGTATATTTTATGGAAAAAGAAGTCAAAGTTCAGATTACTTTTTGGAGTATAGAATATATTAAGTTTATTCCTGTATGGTAAATTTGTCAAGAGAGAATTGCGGTACTCTATAAAAAGTTAGAGTGCCCTAGTAGAGTTCATGAAGTGTACAGAAAGCAACTGAATAAGGCAGGGAACATAAGACACAGGGCATGGAAACTGATTAAAGTTCACCAGAATTTACTGCTGTGATGCTGAGGCCAAATGGCTTACGAAGTCCCCAGGTATATAAGCAGGTCAGTGACAAGTAGAAATTAGGAGTTACTTTTCCTCTGTGTGTGCACTGTAAGACATGAACACATAAGAACATGGCACATGGGTCTACAGTCAGCTTTTTAAACAAGATACTGAGCAACTGGAAGAGTAAAGGAAAATAAGGAAAAAGAATAAACAAAATTATCTGAGCGCTAGAGAAGTTACTTTGTTTTCACAAACTTGAAGCTCAGTTTGTTTATTTGAGTGAAAAGATGGATGTTGAAGTAATCTTCAACTGTGGCCAAACAGATATGGTCACAGCAAGAGTTATGGCTGGAAGCTTGGGCCAGATGAAGTCAGATGAAAACATGAAACATACTCTGAGCAGCGAGGGCAAGCAACTGCTGCAGCACAATACCAAAAAAACCAGTGATACTGCCTAAACAGGTATGAATACTTTTCTGGAAGACCTGTGTTTTCTCAACACAAGTTTTACTTTAGTCACACGCATTACTGAGCTCACTCAGTATGTGAAGACTGGATGAAACATTGTGCTCTGGGATGTGCAGGAGAACAGACTAAAAGAGGTGTTGGTCCATCCTGACCTTTAACTTTAGCATACTGGGAGGTGACTTTTTGAGGCAGGCCAGGTTTCTTTTACCCATTGCTTCACACAGAAAGGCAGAACAACAACCTCGAGAGATTATTTGTCTTTGTTTTTATAATGAGGAAAACAATGAAAATCAATCGTTTTACACAACTACTTAAAATGCATTTCAGCAGATCCTTTACATTCCTTTGACTGAAGTTAAATGCCTTAATATTTCAGAATAAAAATGTCTAATTTTGGTTTGTTGACTTGAACATTTTAGTTCAGGAATCAGAAGGACATTTATTCCTTGTGGGATCTGTAGTTCAAATGCAGCATTCCCATTTTTCCACCATGGTTTGGGGTCTCCAGCTCAACTGGGTCTTGACTGATGTTTCAGCTTCAGGAATTTCTATGGTGTAGCTCAGACAAGGAGGCTTTTGCAAAAAGAAGAACTGGGACATGTATGATCTGAACTAAACTCCCGTGAGACATTGCTATGACTTTTGTGACCATGAGGTAAAGTCTGACCTGATGTGAGGTGTTTTAACTAACAAAACTGTTTCCCTTGGAGTCAGCATTGCCTGGTGAAGATTCAGAAACTTCAAGGAATATTATTAATATTTCCTCACAGTAAAGTACAGTTTTACAGAAAATGCATTTTCTATGAGAAGGTATTCATGGAAATTTCCCGACTAGTTTTATGTAAGAACAGAGAACCAGCTCTTAATTGAAAGGGGGAGAGTGCCAAATATTAACACCCCCAGGGACAGCAAAACTGATTAAATATGTGTCTAATGTTCTGTTTTTAATCCAAGGGAAACTGCATTGACGGCATACATGTTGTTTTAAGTTTTTTTCATTTTCCTGAAAAAGTGTCTGAGTAAAACAGCATGTTCTTTATGCTGGGGTCTCATTCCCTCAGGTTACTCTCATCGTGGTCGTGGTGCGTAAGTGCTGCTTTTTTCTTCGTGTGAGCAGACACACCAGCAACGAGAGGACTAGAAGCAACAATGAAGAAAAGTGAAGTGGTCCTTGTGTTTGCCTGACTAACTGCTAGGTCATGAGTCACGGTGATCTAGAGACCTGAGTTTTCTTACAAAGGCAGGGTTATAGTTCCCATTGACTTCCTGCGCAGTGCTCACTTTTTCTGTCTTACAGTGCTGGCAGTGGCAGTGAAAAAGTCAGGCCATAGTGAGGCTACAAAAAGACAATTGTCCTCAGTCGACTTGTCCCTTCCTGAAGCTACAGCTGTTATGAACAGCCACACATGATAAATAAAATGAAGGGTGTGGGATACTAAAAATAGCAGTTTTGCTGCTGAAAAATCCAGCTTTTTTTCAGAATCACAGAACCACAGATTGGCTGAAGTTGGCAGGGACCTCTAGAGGTCATTTGGTCCAATCCCCCTCACTCAAGCCAGATCATCTAAAGGCAGTTGCCCAGCACCATGTCTAGATGGCTTTTGAGTATCTCCAAAGGTGGAGACACCACAGCCTTTCTGGGCAATCTTTGTCAGTGCTTGGTGACCCTCACAGTAAAAAAGCGTTTCCTGATGTTCAGAGGGAACCTCCTGTGTTTCACTTTGTGCCTATGGACTCTGGTCCTGTCACTGGGCACTGCTGAAAAAAGCCTGGCTCCTTGCTCTTTGCCTTCTCCTTTCAGGTATTTGCATACATTGATGAGGTCCCCCCTGAGCCTTGTCTTCTCCAGGCTAAACAGTGCCAGCTCTCTCAAGTGTCTTCTCATAGGAGAGATGCTCCAGTTCCTTAATAATCCTGGTGGCCCTTCATTGGACTCTTTCCAGTATATCCATGTTTCTTTTGTACTGGGGAGACCAGAACTGGACACAGAACTCCAGGTGTAGCCTCATTAGTGCTGAGTAGAGGGGAAGGATCACCTCCCTTGACCAGCTGGTAATGGTTTGCTTAATGCATCCCAGGACATCTTTAGCCTTCTTTGCCACAAGGGCACATTGTTGATTCATGTTCAACTTGGTGTCCACCAGGACCAGCAGGTCACTTTCTGCAATGCTCTTTTCTATCTGCGTGGCTCCCAGAATATAGTAGTGCATGGAGTTGTTCCATCCCAGGTGGAGGAATTTGCACCTGCCCTTGCTGAACTTCATGAGGTCTTCCTTATAAAACTAGGTGTTACCAAATAATAATCTTTGCTGGACAGACACAAATAACATTAAAATATTGTAGATAATTTAAAGAAAATAATTCTGAACTATCAGCACTTACTGTTTATATGTCCATAAACAGCACTATCAAAGTCATTAAAGTATCTTACCTCCTGCTATACCAAATCCACCTTTTCCAGCAAATGCGCATGTTATGGATCAATATACTCTAACAATGATGAAATTCTAAGGACGTGGAGCTCTTGAGACTACCCTTAACACTGAAATAACATATACCAAAGCTTTCAAATCTCTGCTGCCAATAGGAGAAAGCAAATGCCTTGGGTTTTATCCCGTGACTTACTACCATTACTGCATATGCTGAGAGGCACAACGTATCATCTCTGAAAGCAAATCCACGTCTCTGTAGTACAGACCTTTAACTTACAAACAGTGATCAAATGGTCTATTGCAATACAGCTCGGTGTCTTAAGGAGCTATGGATCATAGTCTTGCCTTGGTAGCTCTAGCTTCTCAATGGTTTTAAATCTGTAAGATGAGTTATAGCAATATTATTGTAATTACTGTAATATCAGTTGTGTTAGTGCTCATTAATCTACATCAACCTGCATGATTTTTCTTGAAATATATTGCATATTTATGTCTGTGTGCATATGCAGTTTTTAAAAATTATATTTGTAAGATGGCCAGCTGACATAAATCTAGGTATAGTGCCACACTCTTCACTGCTACATATTTCCTGGAAAGGCTGATGAATTATTGCAATTCCAGCAAATATATTTGCTTAGGTGACTCTAAGGCTGAAAGCCGTCTTTATAATCTGAAGTGTTAAATACCTTTTAAGAAAAAAATATCTCATCCTAAAATCATGTGCAAATGTAGGCAAAGGTTAAATCAGTTCTGAAGCTCTTTAACAGTACAGAAATGCAGAACTGAGGTCACATTAAAACCATGATCCAGTTCTGTAGACAACACCCTGAGAAAAAGCAGAAATTCTGAGAAAAACTCATCCATCCATAACAAGTGGGTTCTTCTCATCGGTAAGCACAAAACCAGAGAAGCAGAAAAGACCAGCAAAGCATTAGTGTAATTTTGCCACTAATTTGTGGATGACTAATTGGAGAGCACTGTGTGACAGCAAGCAACAAATGCTCAATGTTTATATCAAGTAATCCAGTGAAATAGTCAAAGACAAGCCAAATCATTTACAGGAAGCTTTCAGTGTGGCAAAGGGTTTCAGAGTGGCTTTGCCAGCACACAGCTAACCTCTGTCGGAGACGCTGTGTGTAACTGATTCTCAGCAACTGATCCTGGGCTCTGCATACAAGAGTAGTGACCATGTCTGCCTGCATAAAAACATTAGGTTTCTGGCTGCTGCTCTCTCTCAAATGGTTAGAAACATGGAGTTGGACCCTTCACCCTAGGAATGTCAAATACAGTCTCTAGCAAATAAATGCATTAAGTATTTCCTTTCATAAAGACACCTTTAAAATATGATACAGAGCTAATAAATTTTGAAGTCACTATGAATTAAAAATGGGAAAAGGAGGGAAACCTCTTTAACAGCAACATTAGAAGAAAGATAATCATAATAGTTCAGTGTGATGGGGACAGGTAGTACACCTTTGATCTATAATGTCAAAGACATGCTTAAGGAAGGAAGCAGAAGAGCTGCAGTGGTTGGCACTTGTTTCCAGATCTGCTCCTGGATTAGATTGGGACTGCCATATCTGTGACAAGGGTTTCCTGGCCAGAAATATATGTGCATGCACCACCCAGATGGCCTACACATGGACTGGAAGTGCATCCCAACCTCAACATGTCTGATGTACTGTGCATGTGCTATGCAGCTGTGCTCACACAGTCAGTCAGATGGATCCAGTACATGCTGCATTTACACTGTCATCTGTACAGTCTATAAACTACTGGGGGAATGGGACATATGGCACATGTACACAATGTAGGATTTCTGGTTGATTTTGGACTTCCTACATCCTAAGATTCATCATGGGGGTAAAAAGAGGACATGCCTGGGACAACCCAAACAAATGGAGAACATTCTTTTTTTACGTGTGATTTATCCAAAAGGTGATTTTGTAGAAGCTGGGAGATACCTGTCACACGTTTACAGGCTGGACACACAGTATGAGCAAACCCAATGCTTTGTTCATCCAGTGAAAGAAAGTGTTTAATACATGACTCCTGGACCAAGCTGAGAATGAAATCATATCAAAGCAAAAATGCACCATTCAAACAATGCAACATAGCTCCCAGATGCATAAACCTTTGGTGTAAAATAAAACCACATGATCCCCATTCATAAAAGAAGCCTTTGGTGGCATTTGCTCTGCCTTTGACTTGCAAACATTCAAGTGTGAAAGCTTTTGTTCATGAGGATATGTGCAGGGCTGTGAATACTCCTACACGTACACTGTTGTATTAAAAAGCATATATGTATGCAAACCTCTGTGTAAATAGGCATCTACAATAGTGATTATCTTGAATGCTTCTCTTTGGTTTGGGAGTCTGGAAGCAGGCAGTTTATGGCTTTGATGAGCAAATGCAGGGTTGGAGGAACAGAGCAGATAAGCAGTTCATATAAACTGCTATTATACAGAATTATCTGAAGAAATGTGTGAAAATCAATTCTGCACTTTGGTAAAGCACTGTCTAGGAAAAAGAATGTAATGGAGATGATATATTGCTCATAGTGATAGGTGTGCACAGTTTTCAGCTGTGTATAAGTTAACATTTTATTGTGCACAAGGAGAGAGGCTTGAAAGATTTACAGAAAGGAAATTCACAATAAAAATGCAGCGAGCATTTTTGCCAATAATAGAACCTCTTGCAGAACACTTCTTTCCCTTGTCATTTCAATTCAAGACCTAGATGTTATTCACTGACACGCAAACTAACAATGACATTTTAAAGCTTGCACAGTGCACATGCATCCAGCTCCCCTAGGAAAAGTCAGACAAACACCTGATGCCTCCTGGGATTTTCGCTGTGGGTGCCAGACAGCTGCTGCCCATCAGTGTTTCCAGGTGTGCTTATTCGGCTGGGAGGTTGCTCCAGCTGCAGACACAATCATAGCAGGGACAGAGGACATGCTCAGATTTTGCTGCTTGGGCTGCCTTGGTTTTGCCCTGATTTAGAGCACCTGGCTTGTTGCAGGATGCAGATGTTTGTTCTGTTGCCCAAGAACCAGCACTTCATTCCCTTTATAATGAGCACTGTGACCTGGGGGAGTTATTAAATCTCTGGTTCAAAGGAGTCTAGTTTCCCTCTCTTTTTGTTTTACAGCTGACAGTCTAAAGTTCACAAACAGATTAGTAGAAGGAGTATATAGAAATTAAAAACTTAATTTTCAAACTCCTCTGAGTCATATCTATTTGACAATTTGAATTATAGCCTGCCCTGTTCTTTGTTTCATTTTTATTTAGGGAAATCCCTGGTTATAGTTTTGCTTTGTCCTTTACTATAATTTTAGAAGCCTGTATTTAAAAATTATTCTGGAGCAACTTCTGGAGTCTGAAGCAATTTTAGGGCTACTGCAGTGTTGGTGTGAGACCAGGCAATATTCAAAACTGAAGAGATTATACCTTACTCAGGAGACTAGGTACCTTTTTTAAGACCATCAATTTAATTAAAAATCACAGGCACTGTATTAGCAGCAAGCTTATGGATCACCATATGCCAGTCAAACATAATGAAATACATGCAAATGTTAGATGGCATATTCTTTTGTCTCTGAAATTAACAATCTCACTGAACGCTCTCCACGCCATGCGGGGGGATTTACTTATTTATTTGGCTTTATATTAAGAAAAGGTGCCCACCCAAGTGTGTACCTTTTAAATGATAAGAAAGGTAATAAATAATCCATTGGCAACAATGCTTTCTTTGTAGTTTGTGGTTTGGCGTTCTCACCTTCCATCAAGGGTGTCTGCATCTTGCACAGCACTGACATCGAGTCAAGGTGCCCCATTTCCTATAAACACGCTTTTGCCTTTGGAGATTATTTGCATTGAAGGGGAAAAAAAAGTCATGAAATTGAAGCCCTGGAGAAAATCACTTATGCTCAAGGAACACATTTCAACCTTTCTGTCTGAACAGGTTTATTTTCTTTTCCAGCTTCATTCTTCATCATTGTCACCCATCCACTTGGCCATTTGTATCTGGGAAGTCAGTGGATGGGAGAACATTTGCTCTTTGTATCGCTGACACCATCAAGAGCTGTAGCAGAAACAGGAGAGCCATGATGTAACAGTTCCAGTGACCATGTCTCTAGGAATCTTGATGAAAAGAAACTAAATTTAAGGGACTACCTCACAACTGAGAGATGTGCAAATAGCACAAAATATACTGGGAAAAAAATCCAGTGTGTGAATTTGACATGATTTATACATCTGAAAAGAAAACAGAGTATTAAGAAAAGTTCTTAAGGATGTCACTGGTATATGGTGTTAAGTTTATGGCAAGGGGAAAGTATTCTGTGTTCTTTTCTCCTGTAGAAATATGATTTTGATACTATTGCAAGGTCTTTGTGGAGTTCTGTTGGCATCATTTTTGGTATATTATGTTAATTTGTTACAGCTCTGTCTAAAGACACTGTATCTATGGGATCATCAGGAGTTCTGTAATGAACAAAGTAATATAGTTTAAAAGGGTCTCATGTGATGAAATTACCTTTTAAATCAATGCATCAGAATAATTTCTTTTTTTTTTTTTCTTCATGAATATGGTCATTTTTCGCTCAATTATTACATTTGCTAGTGCTCTCAGCTCACCCTGGAGATATGCCATCATATTCTGATTAAGGTCTATTCCTTCAAATTCATTCTGGTAATAGTGGTAATCAAAGCATTTCCAAAGATGGTAAGTCCTGAAGGCATTTATGAAAGAAAGTGCTAGATTCTAGGCCTGCTGTGACTTTGTTTTTCAAAAGCCACTTTTCACATCTATTTTAAAATTATTATCTAAATTATTTTCTATTATCGTTATCTATTTTTAAATAGCCTTAGTCTATTTTGACTAGCGTGAAACTAAAACGTCACATTTATCCAATGTCTTCAATTTCCTGTATTCCTACATATAAGGAAAGCTTATTGGACTTGCAAAGTGCTGTTTGAGACTATTGAATCAATAATTTTTTTCATAGTCAAAATTTAGATCGTTCATGTGAAGTTATATGAAAAAGAGAAAGGGTGATGATAAAATATACATTTCTCCTACATTTGAACCACAGGATGTCACTGTTTCTCTTTCACAAGAAACAAGCTTCAGATGTGAAAGTAGACCAGATTCTTCTTAAAATGACAGAAATGCACAGAAATGACATAAAAAGCACAGAAATTAAGTCAGACATTTCCTTTGTATGTGTGAGTCAACCTAGGCAATGTGTTGCCTATGTAGAATAACAATTTAATATTCAATTCAGTCTCATAATGTACCAAGATTGATATATTTTTGGTACATCCCTCCAGACAGAACTGACACATATCAATATGTCCCATATTGCATAAAGAGTCAGGCAGAGCTGAATAGAGTTCAAGAGAAAGTTAATGTAAGACATTAAAACTTCTTGTAGCCTTCCCTATTTAGCACTGAATTTCTAAAATTTAGCACCCTTCACTACCACAAAGCTGGATCTTGACAAACACATGCTGCTGCTTGAGATTTAAGATGATCCCTCTACAAGATCCTTGGTTGCCTTCATATGTAGGGTTGCCCATCCTAGATGGCCCAGTGGGGTGCTGGAAACTCTCTTAGAGAGGCTTTAAGAGGTTGGTGTGCTGTAGGCAGTATTCTTCAGGAGTCTCCGAGGGCATTGCAGAATAAAGTCCTTTTCAAAAGGTCATCTTGATGCTTCCTTTTACACAGAGAAGTCTTTCCTCATTGCAGTACATGGGGGGACTCCCTCACTCTTTCCAAATCTTCTTCCAAAGTACCTTGTTCTAATATTGATCTGCCAGTTCTACAAGCTCAAATGCTGTTTGTTTATTTTCTTACTGTTGGCTGTTGATTCCACTTTTAGCTTTCTTGGGATTTCTTGGGGAGCCGTTTTGCTCTTTCTGATTTTTTTTCTCTATCCTGATCACACTGCTTGCATATAACAAATAAGGAAGGCATTGTATTAGTGTCACAGATTTGTCTTATACTCTAAGGTCTAGTGGCACAGGTTTTAAGAAATATTGTGTGTGGGAGATGGCTGCTCCCTGGTTCTTCTGGAATGGCTTGTGTAAAACTGAGACATTCTGGCAAACTTTACTCACCTCTCTGATTTCTATCCTCTTCTCACAGCTTCAGTAGAAGGGACTCTTCTATTTTCATTCCTTTTGTGGGATGACATGTGAAATATATGGAAAACGTGTAGGAAGATTTTTCACAATTGCCAATTTAATCCCTGCAGCCCACTGAGATCTCGAACTGAATCACACCCCATCTTCTACATGTCTGAAATAATTCCCATGCTATTCTTTAAAATGGCAGCCAGGAGTCAGTGAGAGGCGGGTGCAATGACACGAAACAGAAGAGAGTGCAGTACCTGCAGAAATCTTTTTTCTGAAGTCAGGGACTAGATCATCTGGCATCTCTGAAGTCTAAAATTTCCTATCACTGAGGAGCTCCTAAAAATAATTATGTTTTTAATCTTCATTATAAACAATGAGGGTACTTTGCATGAATCAGTCTCACTAGTTCTCCTTCCAAAAAAGAAAGGAGCTAGCAGTTTGGGGTAAGGGATTGTGTGGTGGTTAGCGAGACATATGGTGTGCAGCATAAGGACCATACTGGATGCAACTGAAGGCAGTAGCAAAATTCCCACCCACATCAGCAGATCTGAACCTGGACCATAAATACTTTCTTTATTTGATAAACCATAGTATAAATGACTTTCTATTTTATAAATGGGCTTTAAAGAGGAATTATGAATGCCATTGAGCTCTCCCATGCTAATGGCATCCTCGTTGCCATAGGAACTAATGTACTCGAAAGGTGGGACAAATGTGTGGGGATTAAGAAGAGTTTGTAGGACAGGTACCTAAACAAAATATGTAGTAACAAGCATTTCCTAGAAAAATTTCCACTGTTTTGGGAAATATTTAGCTGAATTAGGCAGAGGTATCCATAGGCTGGAGGATAGGGATGTGTTATTTTATCTATTAATATGGGTTGGTTGGATGACACATTTGTTCCTCGAGTTTCCTGTTTCCACAAACTGCAATGAAAACTGCCTCCAAATACCAAATCTGTGGAAAACTGCCTCCAAATACTAAATCTGTGCTCCCACTGGGTCAACTTCTGCTACTCTTGCAGAGTAACCGAGAGTCTGACAGCAGCGTGGACAGACACATCTTCAATAACCTCAGCAAGATTAAAGCAGCAGAAAGGAAGATGCAGCAGCATGGACATCTGCACAGGCTACCAGCTAAACACTCTTCTCATATGACAAAATGAAACCCATGGTCTTCACTGCAGTATTACTGGGTGGTTAAAACACAGCATCTTTGATGCAGTCATACCTTTGGGCACAGTAGTAAATTGCTCTGTGACAGCACTTTCACTGGAGCTTCTCTCCTTATACACTGTTGGCAGAATATGCAGACTATCGAACACCCTTAATTCACACCAGACAGTGGAGTTATGGCAGTAATATTTTTCACCCTGTCCAGACCATGTGTCAAATTTTACTTTGCTCTGAATGGAAGGAAAGTTTTTTTCCAGAAGAAAAGATAGGGGAGATCCTATCAGATAGAAGACAGAACACAGCAGGGAGAGTGAAGGGGTTACAAAGCTCTCCAGCGTCTTCTTTTTAGCTGTATTGATATTTTTTTTCCTAGTTTCTATTTCATTTTAAATGAATAAAAATAATTTGTAGGCCTTAGGACCCTCAGGGATACTGAAGCCTGCAGCAAATTTAAGCATACTTACCACTTCAAAGTGAACTGGGCTTTCTCTTACAGCAGAGTAGTTAGCATTTTGGGGGAAAAATTGCAGGGTATTTCTCACTGGAGATGAGTGTGGAGGAAATGTACTTGGCTTCCAGCAGAAATAAGGTGTTTTTGAAATGTTACCATTTTATACAGGGCTGTTCCCTTTAATATCTTCTCAGTCTTCTGTTGTCCAGACAGTCACAGCTTCAGTCAATACTGAGCTGCAACATTCAAAATCTCTCCAAATTTGGACAGATGGACACTCTGAGGGCTCTTAGATCGGATGACTTCTGGTTTAGATAATCTTAGAGATTTGCGGAAAGCTGTTCTGATTTGAAGGGACAGTTATTATAGGGGGTTTTGACAAGCTGTGGCTGCACTAGAAGATCCCAGCAGAGATCTGTGCCCAGCTGTGCCGTGTATGTCTTTGCGTGGTCAGATGAGAGTAGATGTGAGGTCTTCATCAGTAAGGTAGTATCTGAAGCCACGTACTTAGAGATTTCTGTGTTTACATATTGTTCTGGTGGTGAAGCAAATTAAGAACTTGGATGGAAAATCCTAAATTTAACTGAAAGTGTAGCTGAGAGTGATGACTGGGGGAAAAAAAAGATTTCATGGGGGTTTGAGTGGCAAAAATTGGAGGGCCAAACCCCTTTTTGTGCAGCTGGAACAGTGGTATGGACCCATGGAGGTCACAGGTGCTTGATTGCTGCCTCCTTGGGAGTTCTGCCAGAACTTCAGAGACAGAAAATTTACTTGGCACTGACAACATGTTGGCAATTCCCAGTGTCAGACACTTAGTAGCCTCAGTACCTCAGACACCTACAGGATAAAGGACCGAATGAGGGGAGTAAGTCTAAAGGAGTAGAGATAGGTGCCAAGTCCTTTCATTACTTATGACTGAAAATGTCACAAATAATTTTTTCCCAGCTCCTTTTTCTCCAGTATCAAGCCTGTATTGGATCAGTAAGTCATATCTTTAAAACAACTGATACCTGTTTAAAACTGTCTGAACAGCTGAAAAATGCCATTTGTATTGTGCTGAATAAGATCAGTTCTAAACTGGGGACAATTAGCAACAAGAACACAGCGAACACCTTGGTTCACTTCAAAACCCATGGTGAAGCCATATCAACAGCTTCTCATGTTTCTCTCCACTCAGAAGTACACAGGCTACCTTCTGAAGATCAGAACTTCACAGGCTTCCTGAAATAAACAGAGTACAGAAGAAAAGGGGAGAAAACGGGTGGCTGGAGACTAATGTCCTTCTTGCTTAAGCTAGCAGGTCTCATTATGAATTTGCATAACTTTCAGCTAACTCTGAACAAAGTCCAGCACTCAATGATATTGTGCTCATTTATTTTATAGGCTAGATCTCTATGGGCTCATAAAACAAGGACTGGATAATGCTTATTCTTAGATTTATTATATTTCATTTTCTAGTATAAAAGTACAAGGAAGTACATGGAGTACTCCAGGCTTCTTTGTCATAAATCTAAAATAAAAACAACATAAAACCCAGCTAATTTCAGTCATCAGCAAAAAATATCTTTCATTCATTCTTTCAAGGCCTTCCCTGCAACAACCCCCAAGCCTTTAAAGGGAAGCACTGCACTGGGAAGATCATTAAAACCTTCCTTTCTCTCTCCCTCTCTCTCTCTCTTTCTCTTTTTTGACCAAGTGGAGGAAGCAGGTTCAAAGGAGAAGGCTTCCCACAGAGAACAAATTATTCTGTGAACATCTGAACTACCAGAGTCAGAGTTTCTACTAAGCTGTGTCTTGTGATTGACTTTGGTGTCTGAGAAAGTGCTATTTTGATTGACATTTGGGGGAAATTGTTTCTTGTGCGTCAGGTTTTATTTCCCTTTTTTCCCCTTTAGTGAGAGAATCATGAAGTCTCTTTCCAGAGCAGATTCTTTGGTTGCTTTCACATGAGTGTCTTGTAGGGTCTCTCCTTAACTGCTCATATTCTTTAAAGATATTAATTGTCTTTGAAATCTCTGCATTCAAATTTGATTGAATCAATACAGAAGGATCAAACCCCCTTCTGCCTGTGTGGAAAGCTGGACTTGCAAAATACCTGCAGACTCTAATTCAGGAACCCTGACTCTTTAATAATCCCCCTTCCTAAGTGATAAGGACTGATCAGTCTCCACTGATGGTAGCTGTGGCAGTATCCCACAGGGATCCCCCCTGTGCAACAAGCGTGGTATGACTGTGTCACAGCTTGAGCTATCCAGATACAAAGTGAGAGCTACATCGCAAGTAGGATCATTTTCCACAGGAAGACAACTTTGCTGTCACTCACATTCACTCCCTTTGCCCAGCTGTGGTACCAAAGCTGACTTCAAAGATAGCTCTGTCAGGCATCCCATCACCAGGACTTCCCTGGACTAAACAGTTTCCTTTCCCATGGGGTAAACTGCTGAGTGACTCAGACTGTGCAAAATCCTTCCTTGTCACCTGCAGATGTTGCCTTCCCTCCACACTTGTCTCAAGGCCACCTTTCAAGAAAACCTACTGACTTCCCAAAGAACTAAGCAGAAGTCTTCCTTCCCCTTTCCAACCTCCTCTGCCTAGACGTCTTTTATAGAAATCTAAGAACAGGGTTGACCCAGAGACATGTACCACCACCTGGCTTCCCTCATGGTGTAGCACCAGCTTCTGACTGGTGGCTAGAATCTGACACCACCTTCTAAGATCCAGTGGTTTGTTTTTGTGTGGGTAACAGAAAAAAATGGAAAAATGGCAAATGGTGAAATAAAAGGAGGAGGTGAACTCCAGGGGGATCACCTCAGGGCTGAGCACAGCAATTTCTTGCGCTTAAAACTGCATGCAGCTCTGAGCGACTTGTTTTGAAGCACTTAAAAATGCGACTGACTGGAAATCGCTGAACAAAACGTGTTATAATGAGTGTGGGTGTTTCACTGAAGTGAGAGACATGTTGCACTCTTTTTTGTCTACTAATGCCACAATCTAAAGGGCAGGCATCACATCAAACAGATGAGAACAAGAAAACTCAGTGGCAACCCTGACTCACCCCAGCTGTGCACTCTTGGCTCTGTACTGAATATGGTGATCATAGGCTGGCAGAGCTGTTGTAGAAAAGGAGGTCTGAAACATTTAAAAACATTTTTGAGTGACTTCTGTTTATTAAACACCACTGAGGCCTTTTATATTAATTTTCAATCCTTTCAATAACTTGTTTTCCAACAGCACTAAATCACCTACCTCTTCTTCAGATCGTAATTAGGCCATCAATTAGGTAAATCACATCTGCTTGTCCTTTTCACCACGGTTCCCCATGTACAGTAGCTCTGGATATTTTAGAGTATACATCCACGCTGGCAAAGCAAGACTGGCATTGCTCCCACTGCTATTGCCACCCACCCTCTGTTTTCGCAAGGGTGCACACAGATGCAGCAGGGTTGAGGATCACTTCTGCTGCAAATGAGTTGGGTTTGAACAAGGGAGTTACTCTTGGCTGAAAACCCCTTAGTATACGCAAGTATAAACAAAATCAGCAATAAACGTGATCAGTTTGCATGACTGTGTACTTACGATGAAATGGTTGCCTGGGCTTAAACGGCTGCCAACTGCTGTCACTCTGCATATTCCATGTTGTGTACAACTCTGTCATAGCATGGAAAAGCAGGAACTGTTTCAAAGAGGATGCAGGTGTGGACTCACACCTGGCATGTTAGCGGATTTGCCTCCTTTGCCCTGCAGGCTCACCATGGTGCTGGCAGATGGAGTGTCATGAACAACTCCTCTGGCCTCTCAGTCACACGTACTTTGCGCAGGGTGCTGGGACATCCCTGCAGAGCAGGCGTTTGGTCCTGCCTGCAGCCTTGCTGCAACCCTCTCTTGCTGTTGTCACAGCCACCCAGCCATTTACCTTCCTTGTTCGCCAAGGGGCTGAGCTCACCCAGGGTCCTTCATCAATTTTTTCAGTCTGGACCAGCCTTACGCTGTGTGTCTTAAACTCTTGTTGGTGCAGATGGTATCAAGAAATCCTGAATCTCTCTCACTCATCAGATGGCTTTCACTCAGTATCTCATAAATTCAGGTTTCTTATGTTACTGGACACAGCTGAGGAAAGAAAATTCAAATGGATGGAGGCTGCAAAATCTGGCTTTGAGATTATGGGTCCTGACTCTTCTGGGCTCCTCAGAGTCATTACCACTAAGAAAATGTAAGTATGGAATGGATGTAAAACGCTACTATTCAGAACTCCCCCCTCAGAAAGAAATACACTTATTATAGTTCCCCACACTTGGAAACTACTCACCTAACATTAAAGGCAGTGTTAAATTGGTCCTTCATAGTTAATTTGCTTGTGGAACTTAATAATAGTGTGCATATTACCGAATAAGGCAGATTTTACAAGTATTCCTTTAACAATTCAAAACAGTTTTATGAGACATTTCAAAATTATACTAGACTTCAAAATCTCAAAAAAAGTTTCAAATTTAAGACTTCAAAATTTTAAAATTTACTATATTAAGGTTGCATCTAAGACTATTTTTCTGCTATGTGTGTACTCTTTGAAGCAGACTACATATATGAACTTACATCTTCTCTGCTAGATCCATCTTATTTGATGAACTGGACCAGATACTCTGGTGTACATTGATGACGCTGTAGTGAAGGAAGGTGCCATTAATTGGAGGATCCTTGTTATAGAATTTGGGAATCTGATTCATTGGGTTGCAGGCAAAGAAATAATTTCATCATTAGTTTAATGAAATGCTGATTTAGACAACTGGATCCTAAATCTATGGCACAGGGTTTGTCTGTGATGCTAGGCAAGTCATGCAAAACCTTATTTTCCTCTGAGGTTCACTACCCTGCCTGCTCCTTGTTTTCTGGATTTCCAGTGCAAGTTTCTGAAAGCCAGGTTAATGCAGATGCCGAGTTCTCACAAAGGTAGGACTGGTGGACTAGAGCCATGGGAGAGCATGTTATGGGCTAAAAATTGCTGAGCCATCTGAAGCACCAAGACTTCATTATTTCCAGTGCTTATCCAAAGGAAGGAGTATGGACTTATCTGTGATCCAGTTTCTTGGGGCTTAAGTAGTTGTGGCAGGAATGTTGTATAACTGGGATTGTTAATGTCTGTGAACGAACCAGACAGAAGAGCTCAGTGAGAATTAAACCTGCATTCCATATCTAATTTGAATGATAGTTCTGGGAGTGTCTCGCTATGTGTTGAATGGGGAACACTGAAGGCGGTGACCTTCCAGAGTGCAAAACATGTGGCTGCCTTGTTAGTGTGCTAAACCTGTGCAGCGAGTGTGCAGAGAGGAGCATCATGCCTTCACGGGCAAGATGGACATTCTTGGTGTTCTGCTGGGCAGGATCCACACCCCAAATTTATCTGTCCCTGAGTAAGCTAGGGATATCTAAGGCACTACCCAGTTTCTCTTTCTGAGGTAAAATAATGGCACATGTATGACAAATGCCAATCACATCACTCCATCTTCTTCTGGAAACAGCAGGAGGTACTGTGATGAGGGAAAGAGCTCCACTGGGACCTGCAGAACTAATTGTCCCAGGGTTCGTGGCAGCATAATTTTGGTAATTAATTAATCTCTCATTTTCTTCCATGTTTTCTGCTCTGTTGATTAGCACCCTCCAGTCTTCCCACTCTTCTTCTGAGATGGAATGGATCACAGCAGCAAAAATCACACACAACGGGAAAGTTACCACCAGGCTATATGGCATTTTCCTTCCTTTCCTTTTAGCAAAAGGAATGCGTTCCCATCAATCCTTACCTGTCCTGTGAAGGGGCTGTGAGGACTCTGGGAGCACTGGGGGTCTGGCTGCCGGCTCAGGGCTGGCTCAGAGACAGGGTAGCCTCAGGTGGCCCGTTCCTTTGGTGGCATGGGGAGATGCTCCCAGACAGCCTCATCTCCTGTCCCAGCCTTGGCCCATCCCTGTCCCCATGGATATGCCTGATGCCTGGGGCTGGGGCTGCCCTGGTTTCCCCTTGTCCTGCCTTGCTCCTGGCTGGGGCAGTGGGACAGGATGGGTAGTGTCCTGACAGGAGGAGAGAAAATTTTAATCAAAATTATCTTGCTCAGCTTTTCTTTTGTTTGGTTTTTTTGTTTTGTTTTGGGGTTTTTTTGTTGGTTTTTTGTGTTGGTTTTTTTTTAATATTAGATTTGCCTTTTAAAATACCAGCAAGAAAATGTTCTGAGGGGGTGCTACCAATGTATGTAGCACACAATTTGGAGTTAAATCTGAGTGAGAAAATAATTTGCAATATTATTGCCTCAGCCCCATTTTCTGCACCCATATACAAAACCAGTGCACATTGACCTTTTCTGATAAAATTAAGCCTTTTTTCCACTCTGAATCAATTCATCATGCTCTCCTGACCACAACTGTGTCTGGCTGAGCTCCTGTTCACATGGTGGGACACCCTGAGACCATTTATTCTTCTGGTGAGGACAGCATGTCCCAGTTTAGTGGATTGCCACAAATGTTCATGTTTGTGCCACAACGGCCAGTGAAGCCACATCCTCTCCAAGTTAAGCCTAGACTGCCACACTTTTCCCGGAGGGAGATGCAGAGTTTGCTTGTCCCCCAGTCAGGTCCTCCTGATGCTATTTAACACAGCATTTTTAAGGAAGCACAACTGGTGTTATTTTCCACGTTCTTTGCACCAGCCTCTCGTCCTTGTTTGTCTTCCCCCTTGCCCTCACTTGTGTTGATGCAATGGGCTGTGGGAGAATGATGTGAAATGAATCCAAAGAAGGATTCAGGACAAAGCACGCACACACACAGAAAATTTCCCTAAAATATTTTTTTCACTTCTTTAAAAGGAGTTCTTCCTGTGGGCCCCAAGCTGGGAGCACTGGCTTCAGCGTAATCAGTGTCACAACCACAGACCTTGCCTTCTGTGTTACCAGAAAACAGACTCTGCTGTCCTCAACCATTAATTGCCTTCTTGTGGTCATGTATACGACAAACTCCTCCAAGAATTATCACCTTCATCTAGCATTTAAAAACTCTACAGTAATAATGGGTGAAAAAAGCGCTATGCATAATATTCACAGAAGTACCACAGTCTGTTGCAACACCCTTCCTTCACTAGTTATATCCAAGTCTTTTGTCTCTGTATTTCCCAAATGTTAGAAGATATGAGTTGCACAAAACCAAAATGTTTCTCCAGCTCAGCTGCTTGAATTCTCCAGAGGTTTTTTTCCTGGCCTTTCTCAGCTGCAGAAGGGAAGACTGCCTCTTCTTTAAATTCCCAGATGAGTCATGATAAAAATAGTGTGGCACTTGTATTCATACCGATGCACCTGCAGTATCATCTGTCTCCCAGCTATGAGGCTGCAAATTTCTGCACTTATCTATGTGTAAGTTAAAAAGCTTATAACACTCCACCAACATTAAAACACGCTTGCAACTCTGCAAGCTCTGCAGAAACTGTGCAGAGAAACAGGAGAAAGTGTATGTTCTGAACAGTCTTGAGTGATGAGGAATGCATACAACATTGTACAAGCTATTTATATAAATGTGATTAGATTTAGATTTTAAAATCATGTGATTTAAAACTTTTTATGCTAGTCTCCAAAATATTTTTATGCTCATACAGTGTTAGTTCCACAGTAATGAATTAGAATCAGTTATTCTTTTTTGTTTGCCACTACTTTGCTCTAGATCTTGTCAGTGCTACTTGTAGTTTCATCTCCAATAAAAATATTTAATTATAATTTTTATGACATTTAAAGTGAATTTTCAGTCGACTGTGCCGCAGTAAGACATCAACCTTGAATATGTTTATTTAAAATTAATATGTACATAATTGCTGAACTTTGTATTTGGTTTGAATCTGTCTAGTCAGTGATACCACGCAATGTTGTTCTTGCTCTCCTCTCATCCCCACAGGGTTCAGCCTGCTGCTTGCAGTTCTGTTCCAGTTCTGACAGAGCTGTGCAGCTCTCTCCCTGGGCCCATTAGCAAGCTGTGTAACTTTCCTTTCTAATACACAGCTTTTGCTTCTGGTGCTACTTCTTGTAACTTAAATGACCTGCTGGTTCTGGGCTATATACTGAGGACATTTTCAAAACCTCTGTAAGTTACTTTGGAACCTAAACCTAATGAAAAATTAAGAAGAGTCTGACAATTCTGAAAAGTCATTTTCCTTCTTTATCTTCTAGGTAATTTTACTGCTTGCTCCAATGTTTCATGTTCAGTTACTGAATCTTGATGCATGCAGCTGAAGTGGATGTGGAGATACTCAACCAGTATATGCAGTAAGTGTAGATCCTGCTTACATAAACAAAGACTCAGAGAGAAAAAAACAACCAAAAGCAGCTTTGGAGGCACTTTAAATGTATGTCACGATCTCACAATCTCTTCCAAGTTAACAAATTGCATTTTAGAACTGTGTTTGGCAATTATTGCATTCATACCTCAAAAGTAAGACCCAGGCATTATGGTTGGTTGGAATTCATCTGAATAAATAGCAGTTTGCCACATTCTTAACAAAAACATTATTCATTAGAACTATTACGTATTAGCAGCATTGAATAACATTTGGCAATTGCTTTGGGTATACATTACTAAAAGGCCCATAGACGCATACAAATTGCTTGGTGCGCTAATATAAAACAGGGGCAGTAATGAAATAGTAGAGTGAGTATTAAGCTCCAGGACTGCAGTTTTATTCTGCAAAATGTTCCTTTTGCAATTTGTAAACATCTTAGAAACCTGAATGTTTTTAAGCTTTTTAATGATTGTTAGTCATAAGGTTTGATTTGTATTTGCTACAGGACCTGCCTGCCCCTTTCCTTCTGCAGAAGGCATTAGTCACAGGCTGATTTGGTCGAATGATTTTCAGGCATGACAGCAATAATCTCTAAGGTGTTTAAAGTTTTTTGAATATAGATTCCTGGAGGCAGTTATCTTAAAAAGGTGCTTTGAAAAAAGTAGCCAGATGGGTGCTATGGTTAGTCATGCTGACCAACAGGGTAGAAAGAAGTGCATAGATATGATGGGAGACTTTCTTGGCAGCTCCTTAGAAAGAAGTGGCATCTTGTCAAATCATGTGTGACCTGTTTCTGTCCCTCTGCATGGCTCTGGCTTGTAGGAAAAGGAGAAGACACTTCTAATGATCTGGTACATGACTACTTTTATAAGAAGTTTACATTTTATCCCACTCAGAAGAGGCATAGCCAGGAAGAAAAGAGGGGGTTTGTACATACAAAATTTCTTTTATCTTACACAAACATAATATCACAAAAGAGGAAAGGAGGCTCTAACAAATGAATTTCTGGGTTCTCAGTATAATGTCTGGACACTTCTGGACCTCTAAACAGTCTAACTATGAACAGTGCTGTGAGATGGTTCTACTGTCCCAAGGGACAGAAAAGGCTAGACACACCTCCTCAAAGGCTTTGGAAAAGCTTAATTTTCATACCATTCTAAATTACTTGCTCAAGATCTTGCAGAAAGTCTCTGAACAAGCAAGAAGCTGGATTTTGTTACCTCAAGTTCTTGTTTTATGCCTTATGACTCTAGTCCAACCACTGAAATCTGTACATAATCTATTAACCAAATAAAGGCTCCCTCCTTTATTGAAATCCAAATGCTTTCCAAAGCATCTGCTTCCAGTTCTGTTGGCAATCTGAAAGATATGTTGCAGCTACTTTAAGGTAGAAATAAGGTTCAAGAGTCATAGATTTGTATACATGTTACCCATCACTGTGACAATGTCTAGGAAATTAATCTGTAATGGAGCCAACTTTAAAAGTTGGAAGGAACAATATATTTCCTATAACAGGAGAGGACTAGAGTGCTTCTTCTTGTGGTATCCATTTTTAAATGTTTTAAAGAAAGGTAAGGCAACAGCAAGCCTTAACCTGATTTCTGATTCATTGGTATGAAACGTTACTTAGAGTGGAGGGAAGGACTAAAGGAGGGAATGTGTAAACAAGGCATAACCACATCCAATAGTTTCTTGTGTTCTGGGTGACAATTGTTTATAAGCATGGATTTATGAAAATGCGTTTGGGAGAACAAAAATGCCAGGAAAGAAACTGAACAAAGAGTGTTTTTCCTCTGGTGTTTGTAAGTCTTTCCAATCTCTCTTAGGATGTTTTCAGGACAGTCAGGATTTCCTTGTTCTTAAAAGCTATGTGCCCCTGGGGCTTTGGTGTCTCAGGCCACTTTGGATGCAGTCAGTCATCACAAGGATGACATTTATCACAAAATCTTCCTTCTTTGTATTGGAGGTTATGATTTGCTTTTGCCATCAGTAGAATACATGGGAAATGAAATGTGTCCGTGTGCATTGCTGTAATTCCTTGATGCGACTGTCTTGTTTGCTTGCCATCAGCATTTTAGGAGAGTGTCTAACAGAATCCAGAAATCCATATTTCATAACCAACATTTGATTTCTGTTAGGCTTAAGAAAGATTTTTATAAGGTTGTGGTAACAGAAGACACTTACTTAGCCTTGAGAGAAAACACATTAGTTCCATAGCAGAACAGTAACCATAAAAGGGATGGGGGTATGATAGAGAGTTGTAATTTATTGCCTTTGAGCATCTACTGTGAACTGAAATTAGCACGTTCTTATTATGGTTTCCAGTGATGAAGTATTTAATTACAGGGAATAGCATCACCTAACTATATTTTAGAAATGGACGTAAACGTGCCTTCTGTGTTTAAATTATTTGAAAGGCTTTTGGCTCTCTAGCAGCCAATTTAAATAGGAAGAAGAATCTGCAGTTAAAGGCTGGCTGGCTCAGTTCTTCACAGGAAGCCAGTGGCTTCACCTGAACTTTTGCACTAGAAAAATTCAGCTCTAATTCACATGTGCAGTATTACTCACTCTTTTATAGTTAGGCCACAGAATCAACAAAACAAATTTTAACTGCAGTCATGAATAACCTCACTGCTTCTTGAAAAGGGGAGAGAAAAAGGGAAACTTCTTGATCAGATGAGACTGCCCTTCACTTCAAGGTGCTCCTTGGAAAATGGGTACACAAGACAAATACGTAACACACCAAGTTCAACTCTCATTCCCTGTAGTGTTGGATAAGCAGGCTGGGAGAAGCACAGGTCAGAGCTTCTTCCAGCAACAGGTGGCAAAGTCTTTGCTTATCTTTTCTTAGAGCAGGCTAACAGGCTGTTCTGAGGAGGATCTTGTCTCTCTGAGCCTCTGTCTCTGCTCCTTCAGAAGCACGACACATGGGAAAATGGGAGCCCTCCCTTCCTTTCCTAGGCAGGTGTAAAAGTGTGGTTGGAAAGGGGAGAATTTGGGTTACATGAACAATAAAAATGGTAAAATGAGCATGTAGTTTTTCTGTCTGGTGAAAACTGATAATTATTGCTCTGGGATCCCTTTTTATTTAAGAAACAAACAAACAAAAAAAGAAAATACCAAGGAGAAATGCTATTTATGATATTAGATATGCTTTCTTTAACATTGCTAAAATGTTAAGGTTTCACTTAAATAGTGCTAGTTATACGCATCCGTATACAGTAAAGTTGCTAGTAGGTGTATTCATGGCATATATAGCAGATCACCACTGAAAGACTAGCAAACATGCAGAGTATGAACAAACGCATCACTGTACTTTCTGTCACTGTACTGTGAAGCTAAACAAAGAGCATTGTGCTGCATTGACTAATGCTTGAAAAGACTCTGGGTTATATAATAAAAACTATATTTACTGAGTTTCAGGTTAACATGGGGCACCCGAAGAAAAGGATGATCACAGGCTTGCCTGTCCTTTAGATGCAGGTAAGAGGGCAGTAAAGGGAAGGAACTATTCAAGCTTTTAGCTTGAGTACCATTAAATTTAATGCGAGATGAGTGGCTAAAACCTCACACAACACTTTGAAGATACAGGGGTCACTCTGTCTTCTAGTCTTGGAATGAATGATGAACCAGCTAGGAGCTATATATAGATTTTGAAACAAGTAAATAAGCCTGCATTACAGTAACACTGGTATGCTTGGCCAAATAAATCAAAATATTAGGGGAAATTAATTATGCAAAAATAGGGGAAGTTATAATTGACTACATGACAGCTGAATTGAGCTACTGTGGAACACGTTTGAAGATATCTCCATCAATTTACAACGTGACAATAAATAAAATGTCGTAATTTAGCAAGAAAGCAGTGCTGGCATTTAATTAATTTTATTTAATGTGTTTGTTTAAATGTAAAAATGATATTAGAAAACACCTGTCTGAAGTGCTCTTTGATATTAATTGTGGACATGAGCCAAAAATGTGTGCTTGCAGCCCAGAAAGCCAACCGTACCCTGGGCTGCATCAAAAGAAGCGTGACCAGCAGCTTGAGGGAGGTGATTCTGCCCCTCTACTCTGTTCTCATGAGACCTCACCTGGAGCCCCGTGTCCAGCTTTGGAGCCCTCAGCACAGAAAAGACATGGACCCATTGAAGCATGTCAAGAGGAGGGCCACAAAAATGATCAGAGGGTTGGAACACCTCTCCTACAAGGAAAAGCTGAAAGTTGGGATTGTTCAGCCTGGAGAAGAGAAGGCTCCAGGGAGACCTCATTGCAGCCTTTCAGTACTTAAAGGGGCCTTATAAGAAAGATGAGGACAGACTTTTTAGTGGAGCCTGTTGTGATAGGACAAGGGGTAATGGTTTTAAACTGAAAGAGGCTAGATTCAGACTAGATGTAAGGAAGAAATTCTTTACTGTGAGAGTGGTGAAGCACTGGCACAGGTTGCCCAGGAAGGTGGTAGATGCCCCATTCCTGGAAACATTCAAGGTCAGGTTGGATGGGGCTCTGAGCAACCTGGTCTAGTTGAAGATGTCCCTGCTCATTGCAGGTGGGGTTGGACTATTTGATCTTTAAAGGTCCCTTCCAACCCAAACTGTTCTATGATTCTGTGATTCTATGATTCAATTCACAGCACACAAGTAATTACAAAGCTACAGCAAGAATGAACCCAGTCCTTGGCAACAACATAATGGTGCTGACCAACAAATAACTACAGACCAAAATGTTCTGCCCACAGACTAGAGCTACCCAGTTATCAGGGTCTGCCCTTACCTTCTCACCTCCCATCTCCGACACTCTTCAGATGGCTCTTTAACCAGCTTGGCTTTGCCTGGAAGCATTTCCAGAGGCCAAAATACTCAAGCTAGTCAGTACTTGCCTTTCTCAACAAGGACAGTGTCAGCTGCTCTGTTCAGGTTGGTTTTGCCTGGGGGAGGGCCTTGAGGCAGTAAAGGTGAGTGAACAGACTCTAAATACGTATTTTCTATGAAAATGATCTTCAGAACACACTGGTAAAGTAAATGAGGAGTTGGTGGGATTGTTGGGTGCTCTTATCTGGCAGAAACTTTGTCATTTTCTCCTAGGAATGTTACTGTACATATTCTTGTCACCTAGAACAGCCGCCCTGTCTTGAACTCCTGGCTGGCTGGCACAATTCACTATACTTCCCCCCAAATCAGGGATTTCTATGGCCATGACTCCCCGAACTTGCCTCTCCAGATGAGTCCTTGAGCAAAGGAGGGAAGTGTCGCTGCAGCCTTGACAGTCCAAGGGAAGATAAGAATTCTAAGGAGACTTTTTCCTTTTTTTAAAAAAAGAAAAAGTTATAAAGTTAGAAAGATGAGACACTTTCAGTGCATCACAGTTCTGCTCTGAAGAAAACACTGTGTGTATTGAGCTTGACAGTTTTTACACAATGCTGCTTTGAGTCTTGTCATTAACTACTATCCTGGTTATGCAGAAGTAGCCATCAGCATCTTAGTCCTGCATTAGTGTTCATATGAGCATGTTCTTGACTATAAAAAGGATGGTGAAGGATTCACATTTATTGTGCCTGAGTGACTTGAATGACATTTTCTCAGTTTAGAATCATCTCCACTTGCAGACTCAGCTTGGGATCTGGAAGTCAAGCTGTGCATTTTCTGGTTCATACAGCTTTGCCATTAAAACTTCATTACATCAAATTCTGCTCACAATTAAACCTTTGCAAATAAATTCTCCTCTGAGTTTGCAAAGGAATAGTTGAGAAGGCAGCATTTGGTCCTGGAATTAGAAAGCATTTAACAAATCTTTTGGTGATACATGAGCCAGAACAGAAATCAGGTTTTCCTCTTATACCTTTGTCAACACTAAGAAGTGAAAGAAAAAAATGTTATAAAAATTTATTTTAGTGCTAAATACATTGGATAAAAATACAGACAGGGACTAGATCAATTGAGTGAAAGGATGCAATTTTTGACAGTTGCTTTTCAGAATAAAGACACATTTTAAGAAAGACACAGGTGTGTGTTGGAATAATAAATTTTCTTTTATATATGAAGGTGAGTCAGACTGTCTTGGGACTTCATTTGCTTAACTGACAGGCAGAAAATAGGATTCTGACTAGTACTGCAGCTCCTCTAGCTTCACATGGGAGTTGAAATTGAAAGTAGTAATGAACTGTAATGTTAATCACTCCTTTATTAGAGCAGGGACTGAGGATCAAGGGGCCTAAGTTCTTTCTTTGACTCTTTCATTGAAACCTTAGGTGATCTGAAGATTATTAACTCAAATATCAGCTTGATGTTCATGGATTGGTACTACTTGCTCCTGACCCACAGAATCAGGGTCAGGAAGTTTTGGCTCCCAAGCTAGCAGCCCAACATAGCCAGCAAAACTGGCACATATGCCCATATACCAACAGGGCACCTCTTCATATTATTTCTCACAAAAGCACAGTGCCAAGACATAAGACTACTGTACAGAAAGTGCAAAACACTCTTTCAAAGCATCTCCTGGTGTCTGAGAAAAACAACAATCTGAGCCAGTCCCAACATTTTTTCCTATGGCAGTATCTCTGTTTCCTCAAGAAATATTTTCTGGATCAAATGTGTTAGCCAGGACAAGTTGCGGTACCATGCAGAGCACATGTCCCACATTGCAAAGGAGGTTTAGCCACATTAGAAATGAAATGACTGTGTTCTCCTGGGATTCTAGGGGCTGCAAGGCGACTCACATGGCTGGGGACAGTAGTGAGCACCAACAGACTGAGAAAAAGTTTCTCTTTTGATCGCTGTTTTTTCCTGAGGCTGCAGCAGCAGACACCTCACATCTTCAGAGCAAATCTTTCAGCCAGGCACGAGTCCTAGCATTATTCATCTCTCTTAAAACTCTTTCATAGCACTGACAGCTACGTTGGATATCTTGTTCCTGCACCTCTGAACAAGAAGCAGTCAGCCTATCCAGTACGGCTGTGCTGCAGCTCCTGGAAAGCTGAGTGTGGTAGCATTACTCACTGCAAAATATGTTGGCTCATGCATTTTTTCAAACTTGTGCAATGGTTTGGTGACCTACGTGATAATAAGATTTATAATGAAAGGAAAGAAAACAAAAATGTCTCAGAGAAACAACATAATTCTTTGTGTGCTCAGCACTTATAAGCAATCTTTTTACTTATTCAGGCCTGCAAACTGGACCCTAAAATGCTCTCCAGGCATGATTTGAACTGAGACTTCAGAGGATGCTCATGTTTTGATCCCATTTCAACTCACTTGCAATCACGTTAGCCACCTGCCTTCCTCGAGTGTCTATGAACCCAGCTGGCTTTTTTTTGGTTGGTTTTTGTTTTTGGCTTTTTTTTTTTTCAGAATTGAAGATTTCAATGAAAACCAGATGTTTCATCTGATCCAACCTTTCTTGGATAAATAAACACTCACTCTGTTCTGTCCACTTAGTTATAATATCCCAAACCATCTCTACTGGAAATGCTTTCACAGACCATTTAGTAAAAATAAGATCCCAGTTCTCCTAGAGAGACACTGAGCTTGTGCATTAATGCAGGAAACAGTGGCTAGAGTCACTCTGCCCCAGTCAGTGCCTGTCTTTCCTGTGCATTGTGATGAGGTCTTCTTAGATGAGGAAAGAGCTTAGCAGAGATCATGAAAGCCAGGGAAAAGCCTCGGGTGGACTCTGCAGCCCACAGTTTAGTCTAAACATAAGGAACATGGGAGGACATTCATTATCCTTGGAGACGTTTGGAGGGGAACATGAAGCAGCGTGGACCAACCATGCAGAAGAGTGGGGGCACAGCAGCAAGCAATAACAATAGGAATATTTGGAGACAAAATGTGCTGAAACACAGCACTTTCTTACCTTGTTGGCAGCCCACCCTTTCCCCCACCTCAGGCAGGGAAGCCAGACGTCCCCAAAAAACAATTCATTAAATTGAAGTAACAAAAGACAATTAATTCTCAGTGGCAACATTTGGTACTGCCGCTGATTGTGTTCACATCACAGACAGCCTGCCCCATGGCAGTGGGGGGGGGAGGGGGGGTTGTCCAGAGATCTCATAGGCAACTGGTCAGGTGAAGCAGTAAATGCAGCATCCCCAGTACACAGTTTACCAAACGATACGTTCACGTGAATCCACCCTCGTTTTTTGTTCCTCCAGCTTCCATAGTCACCTTAAGCAAGGGGTGATGATGTTCTGCTCCTGGCTAGGAAGCAAGAGTCGGGAATCTAACAAAACAGTGCTGGGGTAACTGGGGGCTGTCACTCTGGTCTTCAAGTAGCAGACAAGGTTTAGAATGGCTTCTTCAGCACCTAGCCAAATTTATTAGTATATGAATAAGCTGAACAAATGCTCATTATTTTAGGAATAACGTGACAGTCCTTTGTGGAGAAAAATAATAATTATTTCGATTCCTCTTTGCTAAGGAGAGACTGTGGCTTTTATGGTCACCCCTGACGTCAATGCTCTTTAGCTTTAGATAGAGCTGACCATGGCATTTTTTTAGTAGACCTGTGAAAATATTTTCTATTCCCTTAGACTTCCAACATAAACAGATTCTGCTTAACCATGTCTATATCACTTCATACTATGCAGAACTGAGAATCTTAGAAAAGGTCAGCAGGCTCTTCTACGCATCAAAATAAAATCATTTTATATAAAAAAAGAAAGCAGGAGGATATATACCTCTCACCGGATTTCAAGTGTGGATGACTATAGTCCACTTGCTTTTGCTGGCAGCTTTTTTATTTTCAATATTTTTAAAAAGGCTTATTAAGAGGTTTTGCAGACAAACACAGCCCACCTCCAAGAGTCCCCAGAAGAGCTCCAGTGGGAAGCATGGCACTGGCTGAGCTCCGGGGGGGGTTGGGGGGGTGGGGGGTGGAGCGCAGCAAGTCTGCCTGCAAAGGCAGGGATCGCTGGCCCAGCGTGCCTGGTATCTTGCTCCGGGGAGAGGCAGAGGCTCGCTGGGCACAGTTTTGCTGTGCTCTGAGATCACAGGAGCTGGTGAGGCAGTTGTCCCTGGTGAGGCAGCAGCTTTTATCCCACAGCTTTCATTGACTTGCGGCAACAGCAGGAGTTGGAAAGGTAGTTGGAGCTGAAATCTGTGAACCTGCACTCCAGGGAGTCAAAATACTCCCAGTCAGCTTCAGTAAGAAGAGGCTGAGTGAAGCTAAAGAGATCTGTATAATGTTATTCTCTTTTGCAGCTCTTCACATTGCTCTCTCCCTACGCTTATGTTTCAGAGCCCCACGCGGACCTGATATATATCAAAGCCTGTGCTGGTCAGTATGTATTTAATCCAGTGAATGGAGAATGGGATGACAGTTAGTTGGTCACGCACAATTCTGAGTGATAGTTGAAAGCCAAGCTGCCTGTGGTGGATCACAGGAGAATTTTACAGCAAAGCATTTTTGCAAGAGCAAGGTGAGGGAACAAGGGAAAAATAAGCCAGATTGTGTTAGGCTCTCAGGGAAGAAGTCTTGGAGGCACAAAGGTGGTTGGGACCTCTTAGAACAATTTGGAATGAAGAAGAAAGCAGAGAGCAGCTTTACACAGTTATATCCACCCTTGGATGGAGCTCTTCCTCTCTAACCTCCAACTTCAGCTTTGTCCCCTTCCTCCAACGGGACAGCAAAGCGCAGGGATGAGCAGTGAGAGAGGGAACAGCCTCTGCACACTGGTCTGAATGTCTTGAGCTCTGTCAGCTTCAGCCTGTCCTCATGTACAGTCTGAACATCCACCCTCCTGCACTGTCCCCACTCCCAGATCTATTCCATTAAAACAGGCATTTGCAAAATGCTGCCTGCTGAAAGCATATGAATTGAACTCTCTGCATGATGTGCCTTAAGGCCAGTAAAAATTGGTTTTCACATTCTGCAAAGAAGGAAATGAAATGAAAATTAAGTGACTTGCTCAGGACCGAAGAGGGAGCCCATAGTGGAACTTGGAAGAGACAGTGGAAATCACACAGTGCATTTCCCAGGATGAATCCTTTCTGAAGGACCCACATGTGTTGTGAGGCTTTTCTGCTCAGAGAACGAATACAGCTTCAGCCAAAGAGGCAGAAGTGTTCAGCAACATTTCTCTTAGCATTGAGGTCTCAAACTTCTTCAGGTTGTCTGAAAATTTTCTGGACTTGACTTAAAGACAAAGGGAGCTCTGCTTCTCACAGAACACAAAATCCAGCCCCAGTCACCTCCAGAGAGGCCATGAACTAAATGTGGTCTTCAGGGGAAATAATGACAGTTTTTTAATCTGAGGCTTTTCTTTTACCAGATCCCAAAATGCTGGTTTAAAGTTGATAAATTGGAGATTAGAAACCTATACAGAGTTTTCAACAAATTATTCAGTCATGGTGTATTGAAGGATTTTTAAAATGGAGAATTAAATGCATTTTTAGAAAATATGAAACGTCTTATAGCCACTCTGGAGTTGGAACAAAACATGTTTTCTTTATTTAAAATGTAATTTTTATGGATGCATTAGACTTGGAGCCAGAGAAAACATTTTTAACTGCTGAGGTTTTACAGCCACTCTAGGGTTAGGAAAGAAAGCTGAAAAAATATTCTGCCTGGCAGATTTTTTAATGCTTCATTTAAAAGTAAAATAAAAATTAAAAAAATATTGTAACCCTTCCACCTGTACCATAGTTCATCCAAGTGAAAGAGACACCTTTCATTTCATCCCTCCCTGCTGCAATGAGCCCAAATTCAGGCAGCTTGTCTTGTGTGAAAAGAAGGGGCCACCTCCAGGCTGAGGACCACAGCAAAAGCACTGGGGCCAATCTGGTCCGCAACCGTGGTCAGTATCTTTGCTTAACTGTAAGTCTCAGTTTCTTGTGTGTAAGATGGAGAGTAAATGTCCTTCCTTCTACCTGATCCATTTAGGGGTGTTGGGAAGCAATTTAGACTGTCACCGTGTCTTGTTTGTATAATGCCTTTTGCAGAGAAACCTTCAGAAACGCCTGCTTTTTGACATAGTTCAAGGCAGTTGATGGCAGTCTGAGAATCTGCTTCTGAAGAATTAAATGTGATTGTTCATTTGCTTAATCAAATAAATAAAAAGGCATAATATCTTGATTTGTTAAAAATTAAACAGTTCCCTTCTCCAAGTAAAGGACCTAAAGAAAGTCCTAAGCAAACAGGATCTCCCAAATATCAGCATGCTGGGAAAGCACAGAGCCTGAGTGCTTCATGCATTGCTAAAAGAGAAACACATGCCAGACTCATGTATAACTTTGTGTCTGGTGAGTCAGAGTTAAAAGAGGCTTTCTATCCACATTTTTTTCATGTTTAAATTCTTGCATGTGGAACCTGCAGATCCGTGGGTGAGAGCAGATCCTGCTGATGAACATACCCTATGTGAAAAGGCAGAGGAACAGACATACTTTTTGTCCACGTGCACAAAGAGACCAATCTACTCAGATGAATAATGGTGTGTTGTTCTCCCTCACTCATATGAAGACTTGTCCTGAAGTACTTGATACTCACATGCAGTAAATCAGAAGTCTGGCATCTGCTCCTGTACTGTGTTCAGTGTAGGGTGGCTGAGGTTTGATTTCTGCACAGAGCTCTGAGAGGCAGTTCCTTTGAAATGTGAGTGTTTCTGAACTGGGTGGTTTTGCCTGTAGCACAGGGCAAAAGGCCATTCTCACAGTGTGATTGTATAGGCCACAGAAGCAGAGAAAATAGGGCTGAAAAAGAGCAGTAAAGGCCATCTAATCCACTCCCTTGCTTCATGGGAAGATCAATGTTATCAAATTAACACCTCACCTGACAATCTGAAAACAAAGAGTTGTGTGTAAGGATGATCAAAATCTTTCTCTTTCGTCTGTAGCACTGACTTCTGAGAGGTGGTACAGACCACCAGCCCTCAGGATCTGAGGTCCACAGCAAGACGTGATGTGGTCCGTTCATCCTTCCATGTTTCCATCTTGCACTTTCTACATTGTGGGCAGTGCTTTTCTCCTGGCTTTACCCTAGGTCATATGTAGATCACTCTTTAAAATCAGTCATGAAGATTTGGTCTGTTTTATCTTCAGACCTTAGTTTGGAACTATGGACCACGTGCTGAATTCATAGTACAGTCTTTTGTAAAGTACTTGGAGATGTCTTGGCATGATGAGGTGCCAGACAACTTTGGCCTGATGCTCCTAGATGTGTAGAAGTTGTCAGTCTGCACACATTTGTGGAGAGGGCACTTATTTTCAGGTCTTTTCCAACCTAAAAGATTCTATGATTCTATTAGTTCATGAAGTGGAATTTTGCCATTTCAGGGGGGTGGGAGGTGGGAGGGCAGGGTAAAGGAGAGGAAGCAATGGGCTATCATACACAATTTCATTCACATGCAAGATGTTCCTTTTTTTAATCCTAAGTCTACCAGTGGAGTTGATTATTCCAGTTTCTCTTGCATGTTTAGAAATGACTCACTGCTACTACAGGACTTAGCCTCCAAATTTAGAGGAAAATGAAAAACACTAACAAAAAGCACTTGGTTGTGGTGAAGAGGAAAGCAAGTGTTGAAAAGAAAATCCTCTGATCATGTCAGTGTCAAGCACCTGAATCCAGAATTACATGCCAAAGATCAGCTCTTATCAGCTCTGAGAGGTTGTTCTGCAGGGGTACTTTAAGAGACAACCACAACTGCCAAACAAACGATCATCAGGATCCCTAGAATGCCACATGAATAGGGGTCCAGACAGACCAGGGAAAGAAAGTAAGTAGCCACACATATAGTTTAGGAGAGATGGATAATTTAAGGAAAGAGAAGAAGGTGTGGGTGAAGAGAATTTCAGATGGATAACAATCTTTAAAATCATGGAAAAGGATGGAGTACAGAAAGGCAAGCCACCAGAAAGATTTACTGAGAGACTGAAGACAACCAGAGCAACCAAAGGTGTATGCTTTTCCCAGCAGAATTTTTAGTGAATGGTGAAAAGAGGATGAGGTTCAATGTGGCAGGACCAGGGAAAATGGGAGACCCCATGGGTTTCACTTACAGTGTGGCTGCTGCCCTGATTGAAGACCTGCTGCAGAAGCTGAACCCAGGACCCAGAAGAAGTGGCAGCCTGGATCATGGAGATGCTGTAAGTAGTTCTTAGGAAAAAAATATGAAAATGTATAGGCAATAATATGGGAGAAAAGAAGAGAAACAGGGATGTAAAAGCAGCAGTGAAGGGACAAGGGCAGTGTACTTTTGAGGCTACATATAAATGTTGTCTCCTTTGCAGTTTAAGTGCCAGAACTGCTCAGCTTTGCTTCATGGTTCTCACACCTATTCTGCTCATGAGACAACACTTTAATATCACCAGATGTAACACAGATGGTACATATTAATTTATATATGGATGCTGGAAAATACATATATACTTTCCATTTGAAGTCTTTTAAGTATGATTTTTATATTCATTTGAAAATTGTTCATTTTTATTTGAGCCATAAGGCAGCCAAAATACAGCTCCCAGGTGAATGAACATTTATCTATTCCATCCTAAACGATTCCAGGTTTCTGTGAGACTACTTTTGAAGGTGTGTGCTCATTTCATCTCAGAAATGATTCTCACTGGCTCAACAATAATGTGTTGCTGTCAAACGTCCATTATTATGCTGAATGAAAATGCTGAGGAGATAAATTTAGAACATCTTTCATCTCATTTTCAGTATTAACAACTGTTCCATAGACTTGCCAGCAGACCCAAGTGTGTGACAAAGTAGAATGCCTTGATTTAAGCATTTAATTATTTTTCTGTGTCAAACTTGATTTAATAAGTAATGATAATTGGAGTCGGACATGATCTTTAGATAATCAAGCAATCGAGCTCACTCATCCGACAGAGCAGGAAGAAGTGGTGGTGGTGTTTGTCATAATAATCTATGCAACATAAACACAGGTATTTCCCCAGTGTTTGGAATCACTGAGAAAATGTGATGAAAAAAAGAAAATATGCGACTAGAGTATCAAAACCGTATTAAAGAACAAACTGTGCCTCTTGGTTGGTAGCTTCCAGTTCCTTCCATCCCTCCATCCCACTTCTTGTCCTCTGCTTCCACCCCAAAGTGAACACCATTTCTGCAATTGCATTTTCTAGGCTTAAAACTGGAATCCGAAGTGCTGTGTTTCTGCCGGAGGTGGACCCTTTGTCCGAGAGAGCAACAAGGAGTAAGCAAGCACTTAAAAATGTTCAGTAAGTTGAAGAAATAAATTTGTCTTTTAAGCACTAGCCCACAGAGTAGCCTACAATTATTTCTGTTATATAAAAGTGTATACACAGAAATGAAGATCAACCCAAAACATTAACTTTGTAACCTTAGTAATGACTGGAAAAGGTATTTTCAGGCCAATTTGGTCAATCTTTGCCATAATATGCATTATGTCATGAAACTAGAGAAAACGTTTTCCTAGGAGGACCACATTTCCACTCTTTTATGAAGCAATGCCAGACAAATAAAATCTATACATTAAACAATAGGCTGTGCATGTTGTTAACATGATTGCATTAGAATAAACAATGAAATGACAAATCATTCTCCCTAATTCAGGATGGAAAATACCACCAGTTCTAGGTTTTAGGCAGAAACATCTCCTACGGACATTGTTCTGTTGTTCTCTGGTGTAAAGATATTATGCACCTTGAACAATTTGCTGTTGGGTGCTGTCAGAGAACAGTCACTGGATTAGATGGATTGCTGGTCTGATGAGACAAGGCAGTGCCTTTATGCCATCCCACCCATCTCTTAAGTAATCCCCTACCAGAATTATATTTAGCTACTTCCCATAAGTCTACTGCTAATTCCAGTTGTTATTCTCCGAGTTCTTTCTGTTTTGCCGCATTTGGTGTTTACAGCATCTTTTTGGTAATGCTAATCAGGAATAAGGTACAGTCATATCTGGAGAAAGTACCAAGGAACTTCCCAGCAGTAGACAGTTAATGACTATGACAAGGACTGTAAGGCATTCTGCAGTAGCAGTGGCACACATTTTCCAGCAATCACTGCCCAGTGCTTTGGAAAGAACCACTCTTGTGTTATGCTGCTGCCTGTTAAATATCTTGGCATTTATCTCACAGCAGAGACCATTCGCCTGTGCCAGGGTTCTGTTCCATTGACAATGTCTCTTAATTGCCTTGTTGTTTAAATAAACAAGACAAGATAATTAAAAGATAATGACAAAGAAATAGGATGTTAGTGATAATGGGTGGTAGATCCCTCTTCCACTCTAACTTCGCTACCTAGAGCAGCGCAGACTCTGCCTGCGTTAAACCTCACAGCAACCTTTTGAATTTTGAAGGGCCTTTTGTCCTTGCTATATGTCTGAATTAATCAGTAAAAGTGAAAAAGTCTGGACAAGGACTCAGGGCTGGGAATCTGAGAGGATCGGGTGATGCAAAGGTTTTGGAAACGTAGCACAGACCTACAGCACAAAGGAAAGCAATTCTGTGTGGAGAATGACCAGGCAGAAGGACCTGCCTGTTTGCCTATTCAGTAGTCCTGGTAGCCCAGTACTGGCTGGCCTGAGGTTCTGCTCCTGACCAAAGCTGTTTGGCCATGCAGCCTCCTTCAGGGCTGGCCAGCGGGAATGCCTCCCTGCTGATGCCAGCTACCTGGGCTGCTGTTGCTCACATGCCTTCTCGGTGCCTTTGCTCACACTTTACCGTTTTATTCCCCCATACTGAGGGCTAATCAAAAGGGATGAAGTCATCCTTTAAGCAATCTGTTTGGCAAAAATTAACTGAAGTGGGAAATTCAGCTCTTCAGACCTAAGAACAAAGCAATTTTAAAGTGTATTCATACACTTGGGAGACTAATAAAATAGATCAGCGGCCCTTTCCATTCATTACCTTGTTTCCTCAACTGGGGCTATCAGACAAAGGTACAAATCCAAAAAGATTTGATATGTAGAAGCCTAGGAGTATTTTTACTGACTCAGCCTACCAAGAAGCCATGAAGACTGCAGACGGATGGATCTCATTGCTTGTCTGAGGTTTTTGATTTGTTTTGGTAATTGTTCATATAGTTGACAGTGACCAGTTCTGCATATGGTGATGCCGTTGTACATTTCACAGTATCAGAACAGATTATTCTGGCAGAAATACATAGCTAAAAGTCAAGTATATGAACTTCTGCTCAGCAAAGAGTGGTAGTGAAAGGAAAAAGAAGTTCCTTTGAACTTCTTTGAAGTTCCTGTTCTCTCTCCTGGCTTCCAGCTTGGCTGTACACTTTGCTTCAAAGACTAAAGCAGTATCACAACAGATTTGCTTCCAATTGTCTCAGTTCAAACATCTTTCCTGCTGGTTATTGATATTGATCTGACAAGCTCCATGAGAGGTTTTCAGGGCATTCTTAAAGCACTTGTGTTGGCCTCAAACTGTTCAAGCCAGCTGAATGTAAAAAAAACATCATGTAGACTTTGAGCTTGATTTTTTGTCTGTACTAGAACAGATTGCACCTTACCAAGAAAGTCTGGATACCGGGAATAAAAAATGATTTTTTGAGACAGAGGTGCAATGTTTGCTGCACAGTCATGTCTGCCTATGTCCCAATTCAGGAGCAATGACAGACTTGAAGGACTGGCTGTGTAGTCTTGTTAGATACTCAGACATCGAAGATAAGAACAGAAATGTACAGCAGTCTTGCTGAGCGCTGGATTCTTCTGTTATTGCGTGTCACTTTACAGTCAATCAAAGGAAGGGTTAATTTTGGAAATGAAAGAAACATGAGAAAGATTGCTTCTCATGTAGTGAGTGATCTACCAAGACACAAACACACATCAACAGTTTCAAGCCTGCTTCTGGCAACAGTGGCAGTGGCTTCTATCAGGCTGGCCTGGAGCAGATTGAAGAATGCCTGTTGGCTTCAAAATATCTTAATAGGACTGAAGTACTTACATGATGCTGGAGAGATATTAGGAAATTCTGTAGGTGTTTTGAGCTTTGGCCTTGATTTTTTTTATTAACCATTATCTTCAGGGTTACAGGCTAAATATGTAGGTTCATGAATAGGCAGCTTTTATAAGAGCTGGGCTTGTGTTAGAGAGGTAAATGATACCCCAGCTCAGGAAAGACTGAACTGTGTAATATTTCCATATAGCAGACTAGGAAGCCGGTTTGTCGACATTGAGGAATTTGATCAAATCAGTAAAACAGCCTGATGACAGAAACAAACCTGAAACCTACACCTTCAGATCCCAGGGTTAAACACTGCTAGCATAACATGTTTAGATTGTTCTTTAAAGGATAATGATTAGGTCAAGCACTTTGGTCAGAAAAAATGAGGATATGTGGTGCGTGGATCACCAATACATACATGACACATATATGTTTGTGTGAGTTGGAAATAACAGGCTAAAAGAGCTTTTTACAAAAGTACAGCGTTATAGTGTGCCACCATGCTGCCCACACCAGCACTGCTTTCGTGAAGAAGGCCCTGATAAACAAATGCCTGCTTCTGTGGGGTTTTTTTGTAATAAGAATATTCTATTTGTTTTTCATATTCATATATTGATTTTGGTTGCATTTTGTAGTCATTCACAGGCAAAGACATGGGTTCATGTTATTCATGGGAATGGGAACTTGCTATGCCCCTATCTCCCAGGAAACCTCCTGCAATAATAGAGGCACTGAGTTTTAAAATAAGTGTTGAGCATCTGATCAACTAACTATGCCACTATTAGAAAGAAACAAAGAAAAGACAAATAAAATGGAAGCTTATTTGCATCTGATTTACATTATCCTTGTGAGCATTGATTCCATTTTTATTTCATTCCTCTTAATACTATTCAGATTGCAGACTGTAACCTTGCTGCAAATTTACAGCTGAGTTTCATTGTTCATTTAATCATCTCAGGTGTTACTGAAATAAGGAACACTGCTGCTTGAAAGATTTCCCCTGGGGTTCATGGGAGCTGCTTGTATCCTGAGGCTGGAGGAGGGGGCTGCAGATACATTATGGCACTGCAGCTCTGAATTTTGATGATCATCTGTTGAAAAATCACATGGGCCCATCCTGTGTCAAGACCAACATTGCTGTCTCCTCCTTTTAGTCAGCAATTCATCTTCAAGCTTGCTGCTTAGGTTATGTCTTTTTCTTCTTCCCCCCACAAACCCTTGCTTCAGCTTAAATATTTGCAATAACACACATTTACCTCTCCCTCATTCCTCTCATAGGCAGGAACAAACACACAGTGTCAACACTGTGCAGATATGCTTTAACCCAGCAGATTATTTCAGTGGGTTTGATGGTGAGTCGTGCGATCTATGTGGTAACCTCACAACACAAGAAGATTGTTTGATAAACATAAGTCACTGGAGGGACTGGTTTTCTTTCTGTTCCCTAGAGCATCACCTTCTCTGGTTCAGATATCCAGAAAGTTAACAGTCATGTGTAACAGAGAGTAGTATCCATGATCTGAAATTCTGTTTTAAGTAAAATTTTATAATGTTAGCTTAAAATCTACCGTGTCTGCAAGCAACCCTGCCTGAAAAATTATTTACCATTGAATATTTGCTGAAAGCAAACACAAAAAGCGCTATCACATTCTAAGTTAATTTGTTTAAAAATTTAAACAAATAGCAATGAATAGTGTTTTAAAATCTTTGTTTAGCTGTAGTCTGTTTCTACTGATGTAGACCTACAAGAATCTTGTGGCTGGGAGCTCTGATCTGTTTCCATTTGAATTCTTCAAATCAAGTTTCTTCCCCATTTTTGACAGGCAAAATTGTGCTCAGATGCTTACGTGATGGCATCATAATGAACAAATGAATGAATAAATAAAAATGTAAAAATATCCCCTCAGGCAACAAATTTGCTGATTTTAATGCTGGAAGTGAGGGTTAAGTGCTATGTGACAGAAACTGTACTAGCTGTTGCAAAAGGAGCTGCTCAATTTGATCAACAGCAAAACATTTGCCTTCAAATCTTGAGACTCCAGTCCCAGTTGGAGCAGCAACCTTTCCCCTATAATTAATTTTTGTGTGCTGTAGTCCATTAGAGAAGAGAGTGACAGCCTCTGGACACAGATTACTGTCTTATGTATGGCCCAAAGGAACATTATGGTCTTAATTAAAGGTGGCTCAGTATGTCAGCCATTGCAATCGTTCGAGCGTTTTTTAATACTGTGTTGGTATCTAACCACCTTAAAAGAATTCTGGTAGCAAGCAAACTAAGTAATTTAAAGGCAGCTCATGTTCTCTGTAAGTTTTGCAGGACTGCTATTGGGAATACTTGATAATTTATGAAGGCTTACACCACCAAATTAATTACATTTTCCTGATGCCACATGTCTTTTTCATACAAGCTAGCTCTGAATTATAAGTAACAATATTGTCCTTGTTCATTCCTTTAGTACAGGAGACAGCTTACTAATAACACTGGTAGAATTCAGTGGCTGTATTTTAGAAGTGTCATTTATTAAAGCATTGCTACAGTTAAGGTGGTGTATGGTCCTCTAATATTAACCCTGATTTCTGTTTTACTTATTACTGAATCTCCGTTCTGAGCCTTCAGTATGGATTTGATCTGGAAACATTTTTTACACAGTTTGGAAAAAATAACTTTGCAGGAAGTGGCCAGGGCAGAGACTTGCTGTGACATGCAGGAGGTACAAAGCTGCACACTTTACTGTTTTGTGTGGGAAAGAGGTTATATTACAAGCCTCCATTCTGACAAACAAAAAACTCCTAGGCGTCCTTACGATAGATAACTCTTTGTTTTCTGTTGTCAGTGGGCTTCCTCGGAGACCCTGCAATCTTGAATCATGCTTGGGTTTTGCATGGCAGCTACTTCTGACGACTCTCCTAATGAGGCTGGCTTAAAAAGAATGAACATTTTTCCTTTTTAAAAACAAATTAAAATAAAATCAATTTGGATAGATGGTATATAAATACGGCTAAACCCTCAGCTTTCAATTAGTAAGGAGAGATATAAATGGAACATCTATCTTCTTGAAAAAGATTTTAGAATATTGTAACTTCCTTTTGTGCCTTTTCCACTTCTTGTCTGATTTGTATGAAAATGATAAAAGAGAATCTAGGGCTGCTTTTGGAATATTTTTCAAAAGAGTAATTTGTACAATGAAACATACTTCCATGATACACTATTATTAATTGAAATAAAAATTGAATTGGAGATAAAATTCCAGGAGAAGAACTTTTGAGAGGAAATGTCACTTTCCTGCAGTTCCTTTGAATACTGAATTTTGGTCTGTGAAGGAAACTTGCTGTTGTGAGGTTTCAGCAGACTGAGGGGAATTCGGGGGGCTGGTACCCTTTAAGTTCACTCTTGAAAGATAAAGAAAAAGCTGCTTCCGTCCAGCAAAGAGCAGAAGAGAAGAAGCCCATAGCTCTCTCTGTCCTCACCCCTTTAAACAAATCATGAATTTAAAAGCTAATTGAATTGTGTAAATAACATAATTCTAAGGCAGTTTATTTTATTCTCCAAACAAGCAAGTATGACACTGCCCCAGTCAAAATAGAAAATGAAATAAAGAAAATTAAATGCAAGTAAACCCTCTTCATGTAACAGTAAGGGCTAGATCTTGGCAAACTATTGGCATTCAGAACGTATTCTGATGTTAGGCCTTTTCAGAGTGGGCCCCAAAGCAACAGATCCCAAAGCTATTTGCAATCTGGTTATTTTCTGTTTTCAGTTGTCAGTGCTGGGTGGCCCCATTGCTGCAAAAACTTGTAGAAACCACAGTGTTTAAGAATTTGCATTAAACTTCGTAAAGTTAATAGTAGGCTTAATGTAGATCACATGATTGTTTTCAGAACCTGGACATGAACAATACTAATAATTTGAGCTATTACAGTTACATATATTTAAATTTGTCATTAAAAAAAAAACACAAACAAAAACAAAAAAAACCAACCCAACAAGAAAAACCCAAAACAAAAGAAACCACCCTCTCCCTAACCAGTTTTATTTCAGTGCGTACTGAAGTCAACTTTGAAAGACAAGGCAGGGTGTGGGAGAGTCATGTCTTTTGGCTTTTTCTCTGGGAAGAAGTTGGCGGGTTCTTTTGGTGATGGAGAGGAGTGGGAGTCAGAAGAATGGGTGGTTGGAGGAATGAATCAGGAATGCTGAAAAGTTTGCTGGGATGGGAGGCCTGGAATTTGGTTATCTTGGAGGTGGAACATGGTTTAGGTTGGAAGATAAGCCAAGAAGGAGAGAACAAATCAATATCAGAAAAGGTTGGTGGGATCACAAGAATTTTACCAGAAACTTTTTCTCAAAACCATACAAGACTGGATGAACCAAATGTAGGGATAAATCAGGTCTGACCTTAGAAGTGCTGACCATTAGTGGCAGAAGGGGTAGGTGAGGGAGAGCAAAAAATGGAGAAAACCAAACCCATAGGATGGAAGGAAAAGCAGGGAACAGAGAGGATGAGTTTAGTTTACTAATGCTGCCAAGGTAACGTTCACCGGAAGGCCAAGTTATTGATGCTACTGTATTGATTTTCACTGTAACACCAACAACATTCTTATTATGGGTCTAGTCAAGGTTTTTTTGATGTTATTATATTGATGTCGAAGGCCAAGTATATTGATAGCTGACAGTGAGAGACCAATTCATGGCTGTATGCATGACTGAACTTTGTAGTAAGGACAGATAGTAGAGAGAGAGATATGGAGAGGTTAGCTGGCGAGTCAGTGGCAGCAATACAAAGAAGAAGTCAAATACTGCATGACTCTGGAGCTGAGGGAAGAGATGGAAATATATAATAAAACTGAGTGAAAAACATTCTCACACCATGGCCATGGCTGGAATCAGTTGCCCTATGAATGGTGAAAAAGAAGGTTGCACTTGCTATCTGTTATCACTTTAACCTGAAATGTTTGACCCACGACAACAGGGTCCCACACCTTTTTGAGCTCCTGCTAGAGTCCTGCTTGACAATGGTAACACTGAAAAGATGGGTCCGGGCAAAGACATCCAGACCTCTGTGAGAATCTGTAACTTGGGGGAATGAAGTTGGGAGAGAGAAGAAAGTGAGAGAAGGGGGTTGGGCTAGGAATAAGGGTGTGAAATTTAGGGAAGAAAAGGTGCAAAGGATGGAGATGTTAGGGTCAAGTCTAGGAGGGGAAGAGGAGCAGATGTTACATTGGATTCTGTATTTGCCCTGATGTGAAAAGCAGTAGTGCCGTGAGGGAAGAGGGAAGAAAAATCCCCTGGAGCTAACAGGAACCTGACAGAAGTGTGATGAATGAGGGAATGGAGCTGTAGGATGTAGAGGACAAAAATCAGCAGGACAGAATTCTACAAAATAAGATTAGGGTGAAAATAACCTATTTCAACAAAATTATTGGCAAACACAACCGAGAAAAACCCAAAAGGTACCATAAAAGCAACACGTATAGATGTATCCTACTTGAAACATGCTGGAGGATCTTGCCTCCTCTTCCTAGACGTGAGTGAAAATATTCTTGGATAATGACAATACAGGATCAGTGCAGGAGAAATAATCTTGCTGCTCGCAGCTCTCCAGCACTTAGACTTAATGCTTCTCCCAGTGAGATCTTCTTTCTGCTGCCTTATGGAGCCATGCTCCATTTTTCAGCTGTATCAGTAACATGTGTGTTAGAGGTCAGGTTCTAAATATTAGTGATTCTGCAGAGAAGACCATGATGAACTAGTGGTGAATTACATTTTCTGCTGCATTTAGTCTTCAGGCCTGAATAATGTTTGGTCATCTTCACATTATGTTAAGTACAATGGATGCTGAAGGCCTTCCAGGTAGTGACATCTGGTTGTGCTACTTTACAGTACAAAAAATGCCTCAAGGAACTAAGCCTCAAGTAGTTCAGCATCTGTTTCAGGTTGTTTCAAGAGATGGTATACTCCTTGTAAGCTTGCTCATGAAGAATTCTTACATGAGCTTTGACAGCAGCAACATTTTTCTGCTTTTTTTGCAGCATGCAGTTAGAAGTTTATTTTTTGTAAGGATTTGGTTGTGCTTGGAAATTTAAATCTGCATGGAAGTGGCTGGTAAAAACTCTGTTAATTGAACATCAATAACACTGCAAATACTTGCAAGGGTAAAGATATATTCAACAGCCGTTCACGCAGTCTGGATTCTTCAGCTGGAATGGTACTGAACACATTTTTTTCCCATCTCTGCTTAAAACTAAAGGAAATGCAGGTCTTTGTCAGTCCATTCAGGAGTTTGCCATGGATTGTCACCCTCTGTCTTCCGATAGCAACAACATCCTGTAATTTCTTTTTGTCACTAACAACAAAATTCTTTGTAACAGTTGCGCACCAGGCAATAACTGGAATAAAAATCCTTACTAGAAAAAAAAGACATTTGATTTCTGACCGAAAATGAGGTTCTCCATCTTTTGCTCTGTCTTGAGCCAATGACTCCTGTATTTACACAGTCCAGATTGTTTTATTTTGAACTAAACCTGAAATCTAACAAATTGGAAAGAACACCAGTTAAATAATACTGTAACTTTTTTAGCGACACAAATACAAATTGACGCCTAATGACTGCCCTAAGCCAGGGCATATTAACTGGGAAACATAAGATAGTGCTGCTATAATTGGCCTGGCTTTAGTCTAGCTTAGCTCAATAAACAAGAAAATACTTTGCCTTCTCTCCTAAAGAGGCAACAAGAAATGACTCGATGTGAATCAGTTACTCTGTTGTTCCCCAGCACCTTTACAGCAATGTGGAATTTGTTTTCAGCATGTCAGGATGACAGACAGAGAGCTACATCTTCTTCTTGTCTCTCCTTCAGCACCTCTGATAGTTAGGCAACTCTACCTGGTGGGAGCTTCTTTATAAAATATAGCTATATTGCAAGCAGTTATCTGCCGTAGAATGTATTCAGGAAGAAATAACACTGCAGCCAGATCTGTGCAAATCTCAGGAGCTGTTGCCATAATGTTAATAGGGGAAACATCCTACACTTGTAATATTTGAAAGGGAAGGCCAGAATGGTTGGGTATTTGCCAGCCATATCAGGGTGTGAATAATTCCCTCAGCTCTCTCTATATTCATTGCAGTCCTCCTCAGAGCCATGTAGTATGAGAGATCCAGAGCCGATCCCTAAGAAAATGAACAATCACAGACTTTGTAGCAAAAGTCTCCAAGTATTACCATAAAGGTCTTCTGATGCATCTTGCTGGGAAGCCTGGAAGGTAATTCTTCCAGCCACTGCACCTGTCCCCTGGGTGCAACCATGGCTATGTGGAGGTCCACATGAGCAGGAGGCTGCTGTGCTGATTTAAAAATTCCCCCTGTTCCCTCATGCCTGTTTTTCTCTGTCAGGGCTGCTGTGCTACAGCGGGAGGGAGCATGTGCCCATGCCCCAGGGCCACCCGTCCCTGCAGACAGTGGGCTGAAATGCCCAGCAAAGGTGACTTTGTGCTGTGGTTGAGGGCAGTGCTTGGGGGCGTTCTTTGGCACACGTTCCCTTCTGCCATCTCTGCTGTGGGGCGATAACTGCTGGCAGATGACTGTGAGCATCTAGGAGCTTTAAAATCTCCTAGAAAATTCCCCACGGGTTTTTTGTCAGAGTCTTTGCATTGTACCACCCTCATTAGTTTCTCTGTATTGCTTGTCCTAGTCCAAGCGAAACTGCTGAATGAAAGGGACATCTTTTGTGGTAATAACAACATTAATCACTGCTGGATTACAACTTCATTTATCTATCTATTAGCAAAAAATGACAGCAAAAATTGTATGCAGAAGCACCTTGAATAGACCCATAATAAGAATGTTGTTGGTGTAACACACACACAGACACACACACATGCGCTGCACAGTAGTAGTACATTCTTTATTTATTTATTGCAATTTCACCAAGGAGTACTGCTAAAATGTTATGAGAGACAGTTCTTGAAATGTTATGTGATTTATCTGGAAGCAGAATGAACTCGATGTGTTGTTATATAGTCTGGGTTTGTGTGAATATGTTCCTGTTTTAGCACACTGAAGACTGATGTTGAGCCCATACATACACGCAGAGGCTTCTTCACAGCTGTTTAAACTGTGCCCTCTTGGTTTGCTCTACAGACTTCCATGGATGTTTAGATTTATGTTGCCTCCCTCGTCACACCAGTGCTGTTGATTGGGCTTGTGATGCTGAAGGAAGTGGTTAGGTTTTGCTGGGTCTGCACGAATAGTGTCTTAGGATTCCTGTAAGTGGGAACAACTTCTTTGTAAAGTCTCACACGTGATCTGGAGCCTTACAGAGATGCTGGAATGGACATGGAGACATTAAGCAATTCAGTAATGCCTTTACAATAAAACAGAGGAAGGCTTTTTGGTCTCCTAGATTCTGGGGTTGCTTTTTAAGTTAAATCAGTGTGGTATAGATTACTGCTGCCTACACCACCACCACCACCACCATACTAGTCTACACTAATACATTACACACAAGAATTTTAAGAAGGAAGAGCAAGGATTTCCTCAAACATCTGTTTTGTGGTCAAAAAATGTACTTCATTAACTTTAAACTATTTGTACTATAGTTGAGTTGGCCATGCATGACTAACTGATGGTTTCAAAACTTCTTGCACCTCCTTGCTAAAAGAAAAAACTACCACTACATTGTTTTCTGTAGCTGTATTATTTCTGATTGCTCTTTCCTGTAACAATTTTCCCCCACAATTTATATTCCATTTATCTAGAAGACCACTGGCAACCTGTAGCACAAATAACTCAAGTCCATGTCTGTCGTCAGCAGTAAAGAGTTGTTTGAGAAAAAAGGTGAATGTCAGTACCAGTGTTTTTTCCCTGTAAATGTCCATCATGAGAAGTTCAGAGCACAGCAGCTTTGCTGAGAACTCCCTGACAGGCTTTATGAAGATTTGTCCTTTATTGTCATTTGTGGTTGTTAGTCTGTGGGCAGTTCTGAAGACGTCATTGACTTCCACCCAATCAGAGAGGGAATGAACCCCTTGGGTTCAGAATGAGCAGTTGGGCTTCCCTCCTTGAAAAGATGCATGGAAAGGAAAGAAAGCAAGATCTGGTGCTGCAGGTTGGTCTGTGAGGCAATCCCAGTGGCAAGAGCACCAAGGCAGCCCAGTCTGACAACATTGCTCTTGGAGCCATAGGAGCCCGCTCTCTGCTGGGTGCACAGCCTGCTGAGATGCCTCAGTATCCCCTCTGCTGCAGCACCACCAGTCAGGATACCGTAATTTCTATTTCTTCAGTATGTCCCCTTCATAAAGTAATGATGTGTGTTTACAAATGTGCAGGCATAACCAGAGCTACACTGAGTACCAGCATCCCTTGGATGAAGGTTAAGAACATGGCATGTGGCATTTGGGCATCCCCGGGGGCTGATGGCCAGGCTGGCCTGTGCTTGGCAGCACAGTGCAACACGGCTGTTGGGTTCGTGAAGAAATGCCTACGTTCAGTGACCTCCCCTACCCTTATGCATCCCTCCCCACCATATTTTTTCTGCCCCTCAGCCAGGCATCACACATTCACAGGAATAAGGATGTGAGAAGAGGAAGGTCCACCGCCAGCCAGGTGCTGTTCCTGTGGTGGGGAAAATCCACCTCCAGCCTTAACTGTTGACCAAGAGCATCGCCATTTCAGTAATACTCTTTATACGTTGATCTCTGGTAGATTCAGCACCATAAAAATCCTCCTTTATGAGTGGCTTTCACCTCTGCTTCTCCTTCTGTGCTTGGGCAGAGAAGGAATTCTTTCTCTTGCTGGCTCGAGGAGGTGAGGTCAGAAGGAGAAAGAGCTTGGGTGGCTGAGTTGCAGGTGGCGAAAGAGCTGGGAAGGGTCTCCAGATGGCTGACGTAAGGGTTCATAAAATGATGAGGGCCCAACCCTCACCGTTCCTTTAAACCTAAATGTTTGTATGTGTTACCAAACCATCATGTAAAACTGTATAAACGTTTTCACATGTTGAACTACAGATTAACTGTGGTGCTTATGATGATAATTAAAACCACAAACACAACATATTGTGAAAAATACCACATGCACATTTAATTATGATTTGAATTTCCAGGCATGTAGTCAGGGAAAGGAGTTACTGGGTGCAGCTTGAAAGTAGGTCTTTGTATTCAGCAAATCTTACGTGATGCTGAGTATCTTGCAGGGCCGGATGTCATTATTTGTAGAATTTGGAGATCTTTCATTATTTCTGGAGTTAATGTTTAGATCTGGGTTTTTTCTGAGTACTTTTTAACGTGAAAGAAATTGATATATAGGGGGTTGGTGTGATTGGTATATAATATTTCATATCAAATACCTGGAAAATAACCTTCTGGTTTTTACTATTTTAAACCATTAAAAACAGTGTAATTCTGCAGGGATGGGGGGAAAAAATAAGTTATACAAAAGTGTGTTTTCTTTGAGGCTTGTAATTCTTTTTATTTAATGCTTGCAAAAGCAAGGCAAATGTTGCTTTAAGTATCTGCTTTTGGGGATTATTCCCCATGTTAGTTTCCTGTCTCACAAACTTTGCTGTGCAGCACTGATTCTGCAGCTAGCTCTCGGAGCCAAGTGAGCCAGGACGTTTACTTGGGGTAGTGCCCTTCCATGAAGAAACACCAATTACTCTGAAATGTAACAGCCACACCAGCAGCTGAAGAAAACAAAAATGGACCCTGAATAATTGTTATTACTACATGTATATTTCTGAACTTTTTAACTAGTCTCATATCTTTAAAAAAGTTATGTTAAAACTTCATATTTAAAGAAGTTATAAAAAAGTTTGAGATGTGCTTTTCAACGTTGGTGGTAAGTGAATGAAATCAGGCAAGTAGCAGCATCCTCTCCAAAGCAATCCAGAGTCCAAGACACAGAGTTCATGACTTTTACTGGCAGAATGGACACAGGAGAGTAACTGCCTGGTGTAGGTAAAAATGTAACCTGCTTTGCACAAACTGCAACCCAAAATGGGAGAGTTTGGACTTTTGGCTTCTCCAACCTCATTGCAGTGCCTATATTCTAACATGATCCTGCACTCAGCTTTCTCTTCACCTACAATTTTGTGCCTAATTTTCCATGGAAGATGTGGCTGCACGGTGCAAAGCAGCACTGCAGGAGAGAGGTGGCCACCAGCTCTGAGCAGGCAGAAGCATCTCCACTGAGCACCCCTGCGATGTGCACAGAAATTGTTGAGAGAGTTGGGACCCCCATACTGTTGGCACAGTGTGGATGGGGCTAGCTGCAGGATGTTTGTACCGCCCTGTGCTAAGCAGCAGAGGTGTGCCCAAGCTGCATGAGTGAAACAAGTACTTCTAAAAGCTTAATGACCCAGGGCAAACATTAAAAATATTTTTTAAAAAAATCAATAATCAGAAGCATTCCATTTTAATAATAATGAATAAATGAATAACAAATTAAATTAAAGAAATAATAACTTAAAGTGTCATAGGTCATGTTTAAGATTCAAACAGATAGACATCCTGGGGTATTTAAGGAGGCAACCTCTTAAAAATATTTTTTTGTTTGTTTTGAAAAAGAAGCCATTTTTCTGCTATAAAATGTTTTGTCAAAATTGTTGAGCCTATTTTTTTCTTCTGTTTTACACAGTGTTTTCTTCTCCTTGGGTTTCTGAAAATTTTCGAATTAATTTTTTTCTCAACTTCAGTTCTCTGTAAACAATCATTAAAAATGGGCAAAGCCATATTTCTTTCCATTAAAAGATTGTTTTTCCCACAAAAGGTAATATTTTAAGAAATCCATGACAGTTTTTGTGAAATATTACGCTTCAGGGAAAAAAAAACCACAAAAACACAAAAAAGAAGTGATACTTCTGTAAAAAAAAAGACTTGATGTTAAATTCTGAGCAGCTGCAACCCAAAACAACACCTTGCAGAGTGTTGAGAAATTATAGCTACAGAGTCAGCAAAACACAGGTGTAAAGGGCTCCCTCTGTGGAGCACAACTAGCTGCGATGTTTGCTGTGTATTTGAGTTTATTGGGATGTTGTCTTGGGAAGTCTTGCTGGCAGTCTTCTCCAGGAATCTGAATGCAGTGTGATGGAAACATTACACTGGGCTGTTCAGCTTGAACCTTGCACTATGCCTCCCGTGATGCATGCCATTATTATTACTATTATTTTTAGGGTTGGAGTTGTTTTGTGTTTTTTTGCTCTGCATTAATGTAACCAAGATCATAACAGCAGCATATGCACAACAAAGCTGCTAACCGAAGAAATATCAGGCTTACAGCATTTCTTTGCACCAGAGTTGCTTATCAATGAAGCGTATATATAGCCTAATTAACATAACTGGAACGACTATAATTATGCTATCATTTTGTTTACTTTAGCACATTCTGTTGAGGTATATGGGTAGCAATATTTGTTATTGAAATATTCCCCCTTGCTACATTCAGACTGTTTAATTATCCTGTTAGTCTATTTTATTTATAGTGCGATCTAGTTCTTAAAAGTGAGGAAAGTGTTAAAGTCCACAAACTCTTGGCTTATGTATTCATCTCTATTTTGGAACATGGACACAATCTGATAAAGCTTTGAGTAGTTCTTACTCATGCAAGTAAGGCAGTCCTGTTATAATTAATGTCACTATTGGCTTAAATAAGACTTTGGAGGATAGAACCCTAAAAATAAAAATAATCAAGAACATACAGAGCTAAAAAGCCTTTCAGGCTTCCCATTTGAGAAAGTGCAATGCAAAAGTGAATCTGATAGTTTGGAATTGCACTGCTAGACAAAGACAATGAAGGAAAATGATATCAAACATTTATTTTTTCCCAGCTTAGACTGCACTACTGAAATGAAATTGCATCCGTTTTTGGTAAAAACAAGATATCTCTCCAGCAAATGTTTCCAAAGAAGGTTCCTTGTGCAGGCAGGACAATGCTTGCCCCAGATTTTGTATAGTCCACATGGACACCTGCGTCTTCATAGCTTCAGCAGTAGCATCACGAGTCCTTTCTTGGTCCATGGAAGCCTGAGCATCCTTGGTGCATTACTGTGTGACCACAGCTCAGGAGAGGTAACCACAGCACATTCTTATCCCTCATGCCCTTGTCTCCCATGCATTTCACCAGGGTTAATGCCTCTCACTTTATGCTGGTGTGCAGAACATTAATAAAGCAATTCATGTTTGTTCAGCTATATGATTTCCATAATTAGGAATGTCAAGAATATATTTTGAGGTAAGATTGTAAAAATTGACATAGACATAGTGAGAGTGTTGGCAGTTTACCACACCTTTCAGTGTAATCCAAGGCCTTTCTTCACATTAAAGGAATTAACAAAGCTTCTTACAGGTCTCTTGCTGGTTGGCTGGAAATGTCCTTTTATTTTTGGCTTTTGATGGAACAAAACTGTTCATGGTAGTGTTTTCTTTGGGAGGTACCTCTTATGTGCAAGGTGTCATACTTTCAGTCACTTCTAACTGAGAACGAATTTACTTCTCAAGCTGACACATGCCGCAGGTGAAGTGCCTTCCACATGTGAAAATGTCCAAATCTTCCCAGGGATCTTCTGATGAAAACTGGATGGCCTGAAATCTTCCCTTTCCTCTCCCTATCAGCACATTTACACAAAGGCCATATAGAGGTCAAATTTAAAGACATGAATATAAAAGGGTGGAGAGAATTTACTGTTTTCTTTTTCCTGAATATTGCAAACACACCACAGTCAAAAGAAGAAGAGTAAATGAAGGAGCAATCCATTTCAAGCCCACTGTCACAGTGGCTTTGCTGCCCTCCTGCGTCTCTTTACCACTCTTGGTCAGGCACCATATGTAAATGAACACTGCTTACATGCAAGCTCTCCCTTAGAGTTACATCAGCTACTCCTAATAAAAGCTCAATATGTGGAATTTAATCATCTACCAGATGTTTTTATTTACCAGTTCTTATTTTTTATTTAAAATTGCTCATGGGGTTTTCTAGTCACTTGGATCTAATTTAAATGAGTAGACCCAAATTCATCTCTGACAATACATCATTATAAGTGACGCAGTTTTACATAAGAGATCAATTTTATCCACAGACCATATTTTTTTAAGAATAAAATAATCTGTTACTGGAACACAACCACATATACACTCTTTCTAACCCCTGGCCATCCCCATAAATATGAAGAATTGAGGACATAACCTTTGGAGACAAATACTCACACGTGCATCTCTTTCCATCCCTCTCGCTGCCATCCCAAGGTTTTTGGCATTGAAATGATAGCTGATCCTCTCTCTTTTCTTATATGACCACAAAGACAGAGGCCTGAGGCTCTGAGCCAAGTATCTCAGTGTCCGGTGAAAGCACTGAAAACCGTGCCTTAAGAACTGCAGGACTGAACTGCTATGGCAGGGCATGAGACTAATCATGATTATTATCCATGTCCTGCTCTTTTTCTCTAACATACTTGTGGCATTTGCTCTCTCACTGAAGCCCATTAGCTGGTAACAAGGAGCAGAGAAGTGTTTTGTGGGCTGTAAAGAGCAGAGACCAAATGCTGTGACATGCCTGCCAATGACCATGGCTGGACTTGCTGGTCCTTGTCTTCCACTTTTATGCCTGTTTCAGACACTACATATGCAAATGTCTTTCTGATGCTTGCTAAATCGTCCCTGAAGTCTAACCCTTTCTATTCCCACCTTGGCTTCTCTTAAGTGCACTGTCAATCATGTTAGGGTTTTCTAGATGTGTGATGGTTTAGTGGGTTTTATACAAATAGACACCGGTTTCACTTGCTAAAAATATATACTTTAATTTTCCACTGTGATTTCTTACATTCAGAATGAGGAAGAGAAATCCATTCTGGTTTAAACAGCCTTCTAGTATTCTGCATTTCTGTGTGGGAACAACAACATCACAGTGTTGGGACACGGGGCCCTGCTGCCTCGGAGATGTGATGTGAGACCCACTCCCCTTGCACAAAGGGAGTCTCGCCATATCTGCTGAGGCTGTCGGCAATACCATGCTGTGAATCATTTTGTCATCGCCGTTGTCATCTGGGAAAGCAAACAGAATTCTGCCCTTCAGTTTTGTGTTGTTTGTGCTTGATGCTGGAACTCTTGCCCTCCTCATCCCTTTTCTTACCATAAACACTGCTTCTGGTCACCTTCTCCTCCCATGCAGTCCCTTTGCCTTTGCCCTTTCTTCTTCTCTTGTACAGCTCATGTTTCCCTTGTACCGGGTTATCTCAACAGTTTATATTAAGCTCCTCCGCTAACCACATGGCATTTGTGCAGCTGCACACCCCACTCGGGCTTACTCCATGCCTTTTTTGTTTACTCTGGGTGCAGGTGACGGCGGTGCAGGCTGGAGTGACCAGCTGGTGCTGTCAGGAAGAGCAATAAGTAAAGATTTGCTTGAACAAGCCTAAACTCCTGTGGTCACTAACGCCTTGTCTGTGTGCTCAGCCTTAGCCTGACAAGACATATTGGTTCATGCAACCAGGAAACAAGTAACATCTTCCTTCAAAGACAGGGATTTTTGAAAAGTGCCAGAATGTGCAAGGAATGAGAACTTTGTTAAAGGGAGCCTGGCACACCCCATGCGCAGCTGACAGTGCACGTGGTTTAGTGAGGATCCCTGAGTCCTGTGTACTGCTGTGGTCCATGAGGCAGTGCCTGCCATGGGCAAGGCAAGAGCAGCAAGCAAGGAAAATAACTGCAGACAACAAAAACCATTGTGAGAACATCCACTGTCTCGCACGTCTTCCTAAACCGGGATTACAGCAGGGCACTGGGAGTCTTGAATAAAGAGCCTCAAGGTATCTAATGACCCCAAGTGGCAGAGGTTTATGGTGTACTTACATGTACACTTTCCAAACAGTGCTTTTCTAGTAAGACCATGTTGGCCACTGCAGTGGTGGAAGTATTTGTTCATGTGCACTGGCTTTGCAGAGGACAGCTGCTGTGTATCTCCACCTACCTCAGTCATTTCCCAGCAGACAAGAAACTAATCCTTTTCTCAGACCAAAGTGTCTCTCATAACCCCAAACTGAGACACGTCACGAAAATATTGCATTTTTATTCAAACCAGCTATTGTTTAAATGTGCTGTTTTTATCAGCAAATTGCTTTCTTTTAAAATTTCCCACATGTGACAAGGCACGTTGTAATGCATTACTTCAGGCTGTATCTTTCATGTTGCATTAGAGTGAAACAAACTTAACATGATTTGATGCTTGCAACCTGCCTCAAACACAGCATGTGAAAGATTTGAAAGAGATACATCTTTCAGGGAAAACAAAGTTTATAGATTATTTTTACTCCTTTATGTATGTTTTCTTCCTTTTTTAGTTTTAAACTGAAGTTAAATAGTGGGGCTGTTAGAGAAAGAGCTAATCAATGCATCCATTTTTCTTACTTGTGAAAATTCTATCAATTTCCAATTGTTTGCTGGATTTCTGCTTTATATTTTCCCAACTTTCTAACTGAGAGCAAAAGCTACCTAGTGGCTATTAGAAAAAAGTTTTCTAACAAAGCAGCAATTGGATCAGAGAAAGAGTGGGTATAGATTGTCTTAATGGATGCTCATAACAGACGAAACAATTCTACTTTTAAAAGATGAAGGTTTATATGGCTAAATCCCATATGGTCATCCTCTTACGTTCTAAGATATTTTTAATTCTTTGATTCAAAGGTGAACATAGCAACTGTATCACACAAATGAACATACTTGAAGTGTTTATTGTAATTTATTTACATATTTATTGTAATTTATTTACAATTAGACATGGTAAAAATTCATATTTTTCTTAGAAAAGTATCAATAGAATTATTTTTAGAATTCCTTAGAAAAGGAATATTGTAACATTTGAAGTTTTTGGTTTTTTCTCATAGAAATTGTTTTTGTATTGTCAAGAAATTTCAGGAAAACATTTATGAGCACATGCTAGTTTCTCCCATGACCTGTATACAGGTAACAGTATAAGCATATTGGTGCTTAGAGTCTGCCTGAAGAGTTTTCTGCTTTCTTCAGTGCTTGCATTTTGTTTTCTCTGAGACTATTCAGATATTGTATGTACAGCAAGAGATACTTTTAAGTATGAACATAAAGCAAGAGACTGCAGTTAAGTATGAACATAAGCAAGTTCATGATTCACACTGGGCTAGACACTGATTTTATTTTTATTCCTTCTCAACCATCCTGTTTTGCCCCATGTGGTCACAGTAGCTTCAGTGGCATGGCTTGGACTACGAGCTCAGTTCATTATATACAGAGGTAACACATTCTGACTTTATGGACTTTTTCAGTACGAGTATCTTTATTGTAACTGCACATTTCATCTGGTATACACGCTAATATAACTGCAGCAACCTAATTCTCCACCATTTCAGGTCTTTAAAAAGACATGGCTCTGGACCAGCCAAGAAGCAGAATCCTTACACAGGAACCACCGGGTAACATTATATAATTCCTGTGTACAGAATCAGAATACCTGACCAAAATAGTAATTTCTGGTGTCAAAATCTATTAAACTATAACTTTACCTTCTGTCCCAGCAACAGGGATCTGATCAAGAATAACCTCAGTCAAAATGAGCATGAATTAGTTTATCTGTGTTTGCTTTTAACCTGCTTTAGATTAGAGAGAGGTTCTAAGAATTCCCATACCTGCCCTTCCAACACCTTGGTTTAGTGGCTTTTCTAATTGATTTGATAAATCACAACAATTAGTTTCTGAAGTATGTCTTCAGCACATGAAGCAAAAGGAAGGAAGAAAACCCACCCTCAAGCCACAAACCTACTACTTAAACAGACGTGTCACTTTAAAATGCCCCTCCTTCCATTTCTGAAGATTTTCCTATAACACAGCTGTTGGAAATAACATGACTAACGTCAGTACAAGGGTCAGCACCCAGTTGTAAACCAAAGGGTATATTTTTGTTCAGACTCTGTGAAGTTGCCAAAATGGCATGTCAAACCAAGCAGAGAAGTTATGAGCAGAGGATGTAGCCTTCATCTCATGGTTGGTTGTAAAAGACTGGGGATAAATTAGAGATAATATTAATAAAATATTTTTTGTTTCAAAAAGGGAAATATTTTACATGCTCCTCTGATTTCACAAAAACTAAGTACTTGATGAATCCGTTCACTGGCCTAAGAAGTGGTGGGGATAGAGATAATGGTGTTTCCTAGCTCATCACTGTCGATGTGTCTGCATTTAAACAGAAAACAAAGGTAAATGTAATGCTTTGTCTATAGTTAGCCATTCTTGCTTCTAAATGAGATTTTCACAAGCTGGCAGGATATTGAGTTTCACTGCCAGCTATTTAGTTTCATAATATAGCGCAGGTAGTAATGGCTAGTATAACCCACGGATGTGCAAGAAGACAGTATGTCAAGAATTTACTGCAATGGATGCCATGATGCTACCAGATGCACCAGGTCAGACTGCAGTAACGTCCAAATCCTTGAGCAGTAGTTAAAGCTCTTTAAAGCAAGCCAATGTAAATCTAGAAAGTCAGCCAGAATCTTGTACTAATTTTTTCCAGAGTATATGCCAGAAGGTGTCTGTTGTGCTAAGCACCTAACTAGGTATCCTGATTCGCAGTGCTGCTAAAAGCTTTCAGTGCCAGCTCTCTTCATACAGATAACCACATGAGCAGCAGTGGAAATTACTTATTATAGGCAGATATGCCACAAAGCCCAGAGGGGGTCTCTGGGAGCTTCCCACTTCCTCGCTGCACACTGATGAGTCCTCCGGGTTGTTGCTGGTCACCAAAAGGCTCTTCCCTTTACAACCCCTAAAATACCAGCTCTCAAACAGTCTGTGCACATCTGCGAGGGCCACAGCTGAACAGCAGCGTGCATACAGCATGCTATTTCTGTTAGTTCCCTATTTTTCTGATTTTCCACTCTTTCAAAGAAAAAATGCCTTTATGTAAACTAGTTACCTTCAAATCACCCTTAATGCAAGTCAGGTTAAGGTAAAAGGTGGGCAAAAGTATAAATTCACATCAAAGCAGATTGTGAAAACAAAGGTTTATGCAAGGTATAGGCAGAATGAAAGAAAAAACCCACACCATCCATACACATGAAGCTGAAATCAAAGTTACTTCTTCCGTCAGACCTCATCAGTGATTCTGGCCTCTGTCATGCCTGCAGTGTCAGCTCATGTCCCTTGGAGAGGAGTTGTCCCGGGAGAAGCCACCAGCTCTAAATCACCTCTCTGGGGGTTCTTGGGTTTGCCGCTCACATCAACCTTCCCACACAGCTGGCACAGGTCGCTCCTCAGAAATTTGAACGGACTGCTCCCTTTCAGTCCTCCCATGAGAGGCACGATGGAGTTTTGCTCTTGGTGAACCTTAACCAACTTTTTGTGTTACATACGCAAATTTTCCTTCCAAAAAAACTAATTGGAAGTTCTAATCTTTTAAGAGACAGTCATGCAGTGTGCAAAAACCTTTGATAAAATATCTAAATAAATACATCATGGAAAACAAATAAATCCTGGTGATGATAAAAGGCTAATCCAATAAACTAATCTAATAAACTAATCTGATCAAAAGATCAGTCTTGTAAAATCAATTACATTTGTCTTCAAACACAAAGACATAGACAAGGTTCTTCGAAGAAATACGTTCTCTGTAGGGATTAAACCACAAATTGATTTATGAATATACTCCCCTAAGAGAAGCTAGAATATAATTCCTAAAGTATCTCTATCAAGAACCAAGGGGAATTTTGTCTCTTTTGTACTAGTTTAGTGACTCACTTAAAAACATGTAAACAATGGTTGGTATACAGCATGTGATTTATGACATACACTGTTTTGTCTCAGTGCTTTCAGAGAGAACAACAGCAAGCTGTAAAACCTTCTGCTCCAGATCATTCCTTCAAAATAAATCCAGTTCAGATGCTCTGTGAGGACTGGTATTTCAAAGTGATAACTGACAATTTATAAATCACCCACTTTATTTTCCAATGAGACAGCACATCTGTAATCCATATTTATTTCCCGTTAATAACTGTGAGGGTGCTGCTGCATTGATTGCTTCATATCACATACATTTCACCTTACAAACTAACCTTTAAGAAGAGCAAAGAGCAGCACTTTTCCCCGTTTCCTTTTCACACTCAGGGAATATTCTAAAATGAACAGTTTCAAATAAATTCAAATGAGATATTGAACCAACAGAAGCACAACATTTTGGTGAGTTTATGAAGGGGATCTATATTGGCATCATTTATGTTTCATTCCCTTTTCAGACATCCCCATCAGATATGAAAGCTGAGCAACTCAAAGAGGAAATACTTTATTTAAAAAAAAACCAAAAACACAGTCAAAATGTTGAGTCACTTCAGGGTTGGCATTGGTAGCAATATGACTTTGCATGCCTCCAGGATTTATAAAATTGCCAAAACAGATTTTAGGAAACTGATGGGACTAGACTACCAGGAGGGAAATTTAACAGCAAGAAGATTGATTACAACCAGCTCTGCTAAGGGATAGTAATAACAGGCCAAGGTGCATTCCCCACCTGCCCCCAGGCTACACTGCCTGTTGAAATCTGTGAAAAATGTGTAACCTGGACTGTTCCCATTTGCTATTCTAGTCTTCCTACCATGGGAAATGACTGTAGAAATTGCAGCTGGGTTTGTCCCAAAGCCCTACCAGAAATGAGTCAAAGACCAGGCTCCAATCATGCCACCTGTGGAAGTTTCTTCTCCTGCATGTTGCCAAGGAGCTCATGGCTAGCTGCAAAAAAGACTCCATGCAAAGCATCTTTCAGTGAGAAGAGCACATCTTTTCTATTTTGCCCATTTTTTTTTATTTTGCACAAGTTCACGTTCAATACAGAGGTTTCTGTATTAAAAGGCATCCTGTTTTGACATCTTTTAAACTTATATTAGGGTTCATATTGAGCCTTTGATTACTGAACCATAATAATCTCCATTAATAAATCCTATATACGTTAAGTTGAGAATTTAACCTTCCAGGCAAAGAGGTGTGGAACTGCATAGGAAATGTTGGATGCATACACCACCTAGTCTGTAATGCAGAACCTAGTCACCTCTAACAGCGTAAAATTGGCATACTTAAAAATACCTTTACAACAGGGTTCTCTCTCTGCTCCTGCCTAATATTGCTCATAAATCAAAAATACTGAAGATTAAATCATTGGCTTCATGTCACACTAAACATTCAAAATCATTATCCCAAAATCCTTTTGGGAAGCAGACAAGATGCTCTCAGTTCAGGTCCCTGTAGATTGTCGGTCAGTAGCACAAAGACATAGCATATAATTGGACTCAAGTGGTAGTCTGAGCTCATAAGAGGCCAAGGACAAATTAGTCTGAATCACCTCCTACTTTAAAAAGAGACATTTCAACATGGGCACAGTTCAAATTTGCAGCTGCCTGACCTATGGATAAATACAAGGCTTTAATGCTTCCAGAAACTGAACAGTGAACAATTTGGGTGTCTGAATATGACAGGAAACATCAGCCTTTTTGATCCAGGGCATTTCTATGAACATTTTGGCTTCAGGATGAACTCTGAATTCTTGAATTTATATTGAAGAGTACAAAATTCAACCTTAAACTCTAGATTATAAAGGGAAATGAAGACCAAAATGAAAGCAGCATGCAAATACTAACTGTGAAATGTTTCCAATAAATACCAGATATTGTTTTTTAATGTTATATGACATTTCAGAGATGCAGAGAACAATCAGACATCCATTGTCAGCCAATTAATACATTAAAATAAATGCAAATGAAAAAATCAGTGACCTGGTATTGATTTTGATATCATGTAAATGGTATGTGTTTAATTTATTTTACCAAGGAAGTTTTTAAATGACTAAGCACTCATGCTGAATAATGAGATAATAAATCAGGAAAGGATCAGTCTATATTTGTCCTGTTTCTTGTATCCTCCAACTACCCAAGAGCAGCTGCAGCATGCAGTAGAAGATTAGGGTTAAGACTCCTTCATCTGACTTGATGTTCCTAGAATTCAAGAGGCAAAAAAGTTGTCTGGATTGGAATTTAGGTTCTCATTCATTTCTGACTGTCAGTTAACACATGGTAACACTGAGCACATTTCACACTTTGGGTAGAAAAAACAAATATATGCTTTCTGAAAAAAATGTTAGCAATGCTTCAAAACCAACATTTATAATACAGTCAGACTGGAAGAAGCACGAAATGGTTAAGGTATGAACCCAGGACATAAAAGAATCCTCTTTCAAGCTTCGCCCCAGGCTTTCTTGGTGATGTTGGACCAGTCATATGGCCTCCCATGTACCTCAGTTTCCCTTCTGTATTGCAGGGCTAATCACATCACTCTCCATCAGAAAGGAGGACAGTCCTGTGGGTTTCTGATTCAGCCTAGCTAGCCTGACAGGAAGAAACAACACATTGTGCTTCTCACTCTCTGGGGTTATTTTTGGACCTTTACAAGAAGGTAAAAAAGAGATGAAAGCACCATCTGAATTGTGTTCTTTGCTGCTGGAGTAAAAGTAATGGTGTCTATCATGTTTAATCAAGTTGTTTGCCTACTTTTACTCTCCTGTACTTGAAGCACTGCAGCAATTTGTTTTCATTGCAGTGTTTTGATGCAACATTTCTTCATTGGTTCTGTTTATGTCCAAAGAGATTTAGAATTGGACATAATTTTTAAGTGGTACTTTTAGTGTTTGTCTCAAGGGCCTGATTCACAGAATTTGTCACAATCCTCTAGCATACTAACAGTTCAGCTGAAGTATGGCAGTCACCATTGTAAAGCAATGGCCATATTTTTATATATATTGCTTTGTAATAAGTAAACGGTTCCTATTGAAAAGAAGCTGATAGAGCAGGAGGTGGCAGGTTCCAGTTTTGCCTTCAGAAGGCATCACAGCTGCAGCTGGCTGGGAGTGTGAGACCAGCCAAGGACCCATAGGGAAGAGTCCTTTTCCCACAGCCACATTAGTTAGGAGAGGGAACACGTATTTACCAGTGCAGCACAACATGAGGCTAAGCAGCAGGATGCAATTCTGGTACACTAAAATCAGTAGCAAGCTCTTGTTGGCTTCTGCTGCAGGAGAATTTAATCCTCAAGACTATAGCATTTCCCAGCAGCAGGAAGAGCAGGTCTTGCACATGCCTGCTCTTTCATGGTACAAGCCCATCATTCACACACCAACCCTGAGTACCAGCTATCTTCTGCAAGATGCCTGCACTCACCATGCTCTCTTAGCTGAAAAGGAATGCGGATGCACACTCTTTGGATTTTTTTGAAACTGCTATTTCAGCTCATTTCCACCCTTCCCCATCTTTCCAATCTCTTTTTTTTGTTGTTGTTGTTCTTTTTTCCCCCTCTTCACACTCTTTCTCCTCTCTCTAATATTTCCAAACCCAGCTTTGAAGTCATTGACCTTGAAAAAAAAAAAAAACAAAAGAGCAATTCACTTGCCAAGTGCAAATACCTTGACAGATGCAGCATATAAACCAAGCTGTGAAGTCAAACAAACCTGTAACATCTCACATCGGAAGCCTTCTCTCTCCCTCTGTCTGGGTTTCTACTCTGTATTATTTTTCCTTGATTCCATCATTCTTTTGTGAAGACTGAAACTCTTGAGACCAGAACTACCCTAGTCTCTATAATAAATATATCATAGAAACTCTGTGTTTTATGGATTTTGGTAGTATTTTAACCATCCTGTTATACATCAGCAGGGATCTATGGCACAGATCTCTTGATCTCATAAAAACAGGCACAACAACCAAAACCACAAGAGCCTCTAACTCTTGGCAATCTCTAACGCTATTTTGTTAATAGGAAAGTTTAAAAGGGCACGCTGTATTAGTACAGGAGTCACACTAAAGCTGCCCAGAAGATCCCAGGTCCCTCAAGGGCCACAGCTGCTCAGCTCCACGCTGTGAGGACTTCTTGTGGTGGCGAGGCTCACGGGAGGTATTTCAGCCTAGACCTATGCTTTAAAAATGCAAAACTGAACCTGGAAATACTTGAACCTCCAGGTCAAGTCCTTTAGCACAGAGGCAGCGGCAGATTTGCAACAGTTCATGTATGTAGGCAAACCACTAGAGGGAGGGAGAGGTCCACAGTGCCCGAGCAGCCCTTCCCGAGCAGCTTCTCCATCTCCTCCACCATCAAACACAGGCTAGACCCTGCCTTTTGGTAGCGGGTGGGGGCGTCGGGCTGGACCCCACTCGTAGGCCAAATGAAGGTGGCAGCAGTTCCCCAAGGCCTTCGGTGTTTGGCCTTCCAAACATCGCCCAGCAGCTTTTCTTCAGCCCCCACCGCGGCTCCCACATGGATGCAATTTCTCAGCCGCAAGGCTGCAGGCCAGATGGACATGTCCCATGGGCTGAATGCGGCCCAGGAACCATCAGCAACAGCACCATATGTAAGTGGTGTTTCGCATACGTAGCAAATGTCAGGCCTCAGTTAAGTCACAGATGAAGTAGAATGCCACTGCTGTAGCACGGTGCCCTTAATATCATCCTGCAATGTGGAAGGGTCCTTCCTCCAAATCATTAGCAACAGATGAGCTCTGTGCTTATTATAGGCCCCCAAGTACTTTGTAGCAAAACCATACCCAGAACAAAGTGTGTCTCCGTTCCTCTGCAGCAAAGTTTTAGCAAAGAATTTAATAAAGATTTATAGGTTTTCAGAGATTGTTTTGAGCTTAGCCAAGGTCTCTTTTTTTAATCAGACTTTTCCGTGGGGGGCAGGGGTGGAAGTGTTTCCAAGGTTATAGAAATTGAAGCAATATCTCAGGTATCTCCAGCCTCACTCAACGTGCTACCAGCCCTTTAACTTGTGAGAGAACAGACTGTTTTTACAAGTCTCATCCAGAAAAGGTTTGTGTGAGTAATAAAATGTTAGCCCCATAAGCTTATGCTAATACTCACTTCCCTGGGCTTTATTACATTTGGAAATAAAAAATGAATCCCATAAAATTTCCAAAAGAAAAAAAAAATGTGCTGAGGGCAAATAGGTGAAAGCTATCCTGTGTCATTATTCTTTAATTAAACTACTCAAGGCTGTTTCAATGATTACAGATGGACAAATGCCAGAAAAGAAGATTCACTCCTGCAAGGAGCTTGGAATGTTGCTAAGAAATATTACAATGTGGGGTTGTGATAGACATCATTCTAGTGTGAGTAAAGTGGAAGTCTTCCTTCCTGCTACGTTAACATTCCAAGCATTCCGAAACGCTTTGCAAAGAAGATGATAAGATTTCCTGGTAACTTGGATAAAGGTGTTGGATTCAGGAAAGAGTGGCTTGGAGTCAGCATTTAAGCCTGAAGAGTGTACTCTGCTGTTAATTACAGGGAGTAATATAGTAAGAATTGATGGAAGGACTAGTTTGGTGGACCTTGGAAATGGTGTTCTCTGTCAGCCTAGAAGAAACATCCCAGGTCTGCTCATTTTTCCCACATAAGTTGTGTTCCTTCAACTATTGATCATTCAGGTTGGTTTCCTGCAGACTCTTCAGCTCGATCATACCTCTCCTGAGACGCAGCATGAAAAACAGGACACAGTACTCAAGATAAGTCATCAAAAGTAGGGAGAATAACAAAAGAATTACTTCACATGTCTAGCATATTTTTTCATGTTTCCATTTGCTCTGGCTAGGATTCGCTGTCTTTTTCTACAGACCTGCAGACCAGCTCACAATTTTTCTCCTTTAAAGCACACATCTGATTATGCCTACATGTGGTTTACTTACCCTATTAAACTGCATCCTGTTTATTCCAGGGCATATTTTTTTTTAATTTATCAAAGCCATTTGGAGTTTGGAGTCTTTGCTATATAAACTCCTCATGTCACCATCTAAGACTTTAACAAAAGTATTTGTTAACTTATGTCAGACCCAGATCCCTACTGCAAAAGCCTGCTTACTGGATCAGCCCAGTTGCCAAATGTTAGGGATTTTGGATTGAACATGAATCCAGATCTCTTGGAGAGGGCATCAACAAGTGGCTGTGCTGTTAAAAGAAGGGGTTTCTTATTCTACCAGAACAGATAGCCCAATAGTCTGTCTGTAACATTGGCCAGTTTCAAGGGAAGATTTTAGTAACTGCAGAATGGGCAGCTGTGGAACTAGGTAAGATTATGTTGTAACCAGAAAATTACAAATGACAGTAGGTTAGCTCATACTGAATTTCTGCCAGACAATATTATCTAGGATTCTGAACAAGGGAGAGTGAATAAATGAAGAACACTTAGGGAAGATAAATCTCATACCCAGTGAAAGAAAATGGTTTTGGTTTTAAGCCCCTGCCTGCTCAGCTTTGCAGTGGATCTGACAACTGTTTCTGCCACAGACTTTTATTATGGACTTTGAAAGGATCAGTTAATCCCTCTGAGCATCAAAACTCTTCTGATTCTGGGGGATACAGTTTATTGACATGTTTGAGGGACTCCTTGATACTGTAAGTGCCCACACCCCCACCCCTTTCCCCACCCCCCCCCACCCCCCCCCCCCCAGAAAAAAAAAAAATTAAAGTAAGGTCTGGAGAGGAAAGGATAAAGAATGAAGCCATAAGGAATCAAAGATTAATAAATGCCCTGACTGGAACATAGTTTGTGTCTGATGAGACATCCACACAAAGTGAGAAGATGTATTACACAGCTTAGATAAGTGAGGGAAGACAAGAGCTACCTGTCATAAAAATATATGGGTTTAAAGACAGTCAGGTGATCAGGTGAGTAGGAAAAGGACTTTGTTGTTTTATTCAAAGCATTTGGATCCCATACAGAAAAGGCATGGAAAGTGAGGGTTGCCAGTCATCAGTAATGAAAAGTCAAGTAAGAATCTCTGACACGTAAGTTCCCTCAAGACCAAAGTCAAAATAGATTTATGACCAGGTTAAGACTCTAGTGCAATTTAGGCAGCAAAGCCTGATGCTGAGATCCTGGGAACTCATTACACATGACTTTGGGGCTGTATATAACCCCACGGAAGCTGAAGTTCTGCCTTGTGCTTAACCAGAGTGGCTCAAGAAGCAGCACAGCTCAGGACTTAGCTCCTGCCTGCATAGAAGCAGACACAAACAGTTGAATCTTCTGCAATACCAAAGGGATCATCAAGAAATCCAGTGTTATTATGTCTAAGGGATTAGTGGGATTCATTGCGACTGGAAGCAAGAAACTCTCTCCTCACTAACTTCCTCGCTACCCAGATGATCTGACCTGGGACAAGGAGACATCATCTCCTGCAGTGCATGTGAACAATTTTGCCAGAATAAGCCCCTTCCTTGGTGACCCTTACTGACCCCATTACATAGCACCTTGGCCTGCTTCCCAGTCCAAGGGCTGCAGGAGACAATGAGTGCAGAAGCATCTGAAATGTTTGACCCTATCTGGTGAAAAGGATAACATGACTCCGTGGGGAGCACAGAGGCAAATGTGCACAGTGGGGCCAACCAGTGCGGATCAGGGCTAGGACAGCCCATCCAGAACAACACAGAGCGGATGCTAGTATCACAGTTGTATGATATTAGTAACATCTAAGAATTCTGAAATTTTCTGTATTGCAAATCACGTTTCTACCATATGCTGATACCAGCCACCACTATGCTTAAGGCTGAAAGTATCTACGAGCAATTAATTCCTTATGGTAAGTCTCTGAGGGGCTGGATTCAGTAGGATTTCTCAGTGTCATGCATGTGAACACACATGCACACACATCGACAGGTGTGCACAAGCCATATTGGATTCTTCACAAAATGAAGTCATAGCTTCTGTTTTCTTTGGAGGTGGATGGATGAGGACAGGCTAGCATTTATGTAAAAGCCCAGCAAGTGTTTCATTCACAATGGGTATGGAAGGTGCACGGTCATTTCCTTTCTTCAGGTTCAAGCCCTTTCTTTGCTCCAGAGAATCCGAGGTCAGTCTCACTCTTTGGTAGGCAGCTTTCTGGTAGACAGTGGTTAGAGGAGAATGGATGTGAAGAGGTACAATGACAGAAGTTACTTACTTACAGGTTTAAAAGGAAAGAATAAATTTCCTTGCTTCTTCAGAAGGAGAGTTGGCTCCCACTTTCACAGGACCTATTCAAGGAGTTCGAGTCTACATCTCAGCCTTGCAATACTCATGTCCCCTGCATAGCTCTAAATGTCCTTGTACAGGTCCAGGTGACTCCTAATTCCTGAACAGGTTTTGTGCAGATGTGCAGAACTCCATCTATATGCACCAAACCACTGAGTTTATGAAGCCAGAAAGTGAAAGTAATTTATAAATCTAATTTCAAATCTCAAAGGAATAATGCAAAGCAAAACGGAGAGCTCTGTATCTCTTCTTCTTGTACATTCACTGGGTACAATGTAACCCACTTTTAAGTAAAACTCATAAAATAGTGTGTCTCCATTGTTTAAAAGAGCTTTTAAAGGAATCCATTTGTTCTGTTTTCCTTCCTGTTTCTTTCTTTCCTCTTTCCCTTTGAATACCATAGGTCTCATTTCTGACTTACAGGGATGGTTGTCTGCTCTTCTCATTCTCATGTGGTCTCCCTCGATAGAAGAGAAATGATGAACCTTGAATTCCTTCACTATCTTGGTCCCCAGGGAAATAACTGTAGCCACAGATACAGAGCAGAAAAAATGAGTGAGCTGGGCTTTTCCACCATCCTTTATTTACACTTTTCCTGGTTTCTTCTCTTTCTATATTGCTTATGTATTTATGTTCAGCTAGCAGCTGAGCAGGGATCAAAGTCTTTATTCATACTAGTGGAGTTTCTTATCACAGCAAGGAAAAGGTCTAAGAGCACAGATAAAAAATATAGATAGCAACCAGGTTTTTTTTAACTTGCAACACCATTTGGAACAGCTAAAATTATGACACCAAATATTGTTGTCTGGATCAATCTAGAGTAATCCCATCTGCTTCAGAGCAACTCTGAATGTACAGACTCTTGGTGGCCACTAGTAGCAAAACTCCCTTTATAAAGTAGAATACCCAGAATGAAGAAGGCTGTGATACAGTGCTCTAGAAGTTTTGTACTTGGCACAAACAGGGCTATGTAAAGGGGAGGTAGCAGGGAGAGAATTGGAGTGCAGCAATTTTGTAGCATAAACTGTGACAAAAATATTGGCAGAGATTAGTAACATTTGACTGGTTTCAGGTTTCTTTACGAACTCAACTATTAGGTGAGGTTTAGCGGGATCGTTTTACCCAAACGGGAATTAATTTTTTAATAACTCTTGTGAGCAACATGGAAAACAGGTCTTTTCCTCATTTTTATTAGCCATTTATGATTCTTTTTGATTGCCTGAGACAACACCACGCACCCAGAAACACAAAACTGCTTGGAAGTTAATTGAGTGAACATGGAAGGAGAGGAGGAAGAGGAGGGAGGATGTTTTAACTGGCTTCATGGTGTGGGTGAGTCACCAGCCAGCCCAGTGTGGCTATCATGAAACGTACCGAGGGTGCAGCAGGTGAAACAGGGAACTGTTGCAAGGTGATACTATGTAGAATTCAAGAAAGATGGAAAACTTACAACATAGTTTCTAGAAGCTTCCTTAGAAGATATTTTACTTCTATTTCATAAATAGGATCTTTCAAAAGAGGTTTATGGTTTGGGTTTTTTTACTAAAGGTCTGGGACTGATGAGCCTAGCAGAGGCTGTTGGAATGCCATTAGGCTGCGCAGTGGTTATATGTAGGTAAATGCAGGGTAGAAAGAAGAGCCCACGAGCAAGGTAGGAACTACATCTGCACAAACTGCAGCAAGAGGACTTACCCATTCTCACTTTTCACTCAGTCTCCTGGGGTTTGTGCTTTCACCTGGCATCAGGGAAAACCATTTTCAAATTTCCTCTCTGTCGGAGGGAACCTGAATCCACATTATTTCCTTCACCAATCTGTCCCTATGCTTCCCCTTGCTCTCAGGTTGGACCCATTCCAGAGAACAAAAAATACCAAAGTCTGTTCTCAGATGAGTGTTACGACCACTATGCTTTTGGATAAACAAATTAATCACCTCTTATTCTACCTATGTATCCAGTCTGAGAGCTCTCACAAGGTGGGGACTTATGGAAAAATATCAGTTTGTGGGTCCTGGCACCACAGGTTTCAGCTCAGCATCCAGTTATGTGATGATGCCCACAACATTCCATTTGGTAGCTTCTGCTTGCAGGAAGAAATGTATGAAACTGTATCTAAAAGAAACTGTACCTCTTCCATGCACCATTCATTCACTGAACTCAGTGAATGAAGGAGTCTCAGTTGGACTTTTTGATGAAGAATTTCATTGAGGCAAAGTCTTGGATGAGGCAGTTACCTCGCCTCCTACAAAAATTAGCCGACGTGGTGATCCTACAGGAAAAAGAAAACTTCTCAGCAATCACTTGTGGGGGTACTTAAAGGGTGCTGCAGCCAGATTCTTTAAGAGGAGTTGATGGAGATGTGGGATCACAAGTGGGCACAGGTGTGCCTGTAAGTCTGTATTATCATGAGATGGTCCTGTAAAGAAATGAAAAGTGATGGGTTAACTTCAAAGGCACTTGCTTAAATCTAGTCAACGTATCACTTTGCTTCTCTTTTTAATAAGAAACAAAAAAAACTAAAGGAGTTTCACAGACACAAAAAAATCAGGGGCACTGTAATGGACTTCAGTGCCATGAGTACCAGGGCTATTGTGGCAGACTGCAGTAAAGTTGTTTATTGTGGGGAATTACTATGCCTACAAGTCATTACTTCTGGTAGAAATAACACATAATACCATGAGCCATGATGTATCTCATGGGGAATTTGAGGAAGGTCTGCTTTAATTAACTTGAGCCACTAGTGAATACAAGTAAATAAATCAATGCAATCTTGATCTTAGAACTGAGTGGGTAGAAGGAAGGTTCCATCATTGCCTCAGAAGTCTCTCTCATGTATTGTTTCTTGGTTATTCAGATTGATTGGGCTACTCAGTGTGGAGGTCCACGTTTCCCTCCTCATGCCTGACATTGTTAGCAAGCAGAAGAAGGGAGGAGAAAAACTTCTTGGAGCTAGAATTGGGTTTTGATGGTTACCTCACTTGACAGTGCAGTTACTGCAAGTTCATGACACCTCCTGCTCCTCAAAGCCTGCTCTTTTTGCCTCTCTGCATACACAAATTAACAATCCAAAGGCAAGTTACTACCAGGATCTCCAGGAACTCTGTTTTAGGGAGTCAGCAAGATCTGCTGAGGCAAATTAATTAGTGTCAGAACGAGGGTTTCTAATTGTTCTCCTGTTCCCAAGATGGGATTTCAGCTGTATTAATGGCGTTAGCTGACTATGGAGAGAGAAAGGAAAAGAGACCAGAAGGAAGAAGCAGCATGAACTGAGGGTATGTAGCCCTCTACTCACCACTGTCTGCTTGTGACTGAGCAGGTAAATTGTATTCCACACTATTGTTTGGAGTTCCCTGACTGAGCAAACACTGCCTGATCCAAAGCCTACCCAAAATTGCAGGCAAAAAACTGATTGGTTTCTTTTTAGACCTTTTACAATGAATGAATAGGCTGGATTTGGAGCCTTTTCCATACTGGGTACAGTCAAATCAAATGCAAAGGCTGAGAAATAATTCTACAGCTTTGTGCTTTAAATTCACATTCTCTGCTGAGGTCAAACATTTGCTGGTTAGCGACAACAAAATCATCTTGTATTACTTGTCAAGTGTTAGCATAGCTTAAAAGACAAACTGATTTCAAACATCAGAGAACAGAATAAAGTTTAAACCGTAGGAGCAGTAATTTCTTACTCTGGAAATCAATAACATTGCACTGAGGAGAGCTGCAAAACCTCTCCACATTCTATTGCCATAAGCCAAGGCTCTGATTCCCACTGTAAGCATTACTCAGTTTCGGCACACTTTGATCCTCGTTGGGAGGAAACAAGGATCCGACCTCTGCCTGAACTTGGGTCCTGTGGAGAAAAAGATTCCCCAGTTAGAAAAATAGAGGTTTCTGAGCTTCTTATACATCTGTTAGCTTCCCACCAGGCAGCGTGTGCACATGCCTGGGTAGTGTTTCTGAGTAGTCTCCTCTAATTAACCTCCAGACAAGGTTGCCAGCTAATTTGCTGACCAACCTCAAACAACTAAAAAAAATAATGAAGGAAATATTAAAAAATGTCAGGCAGTGGTTTTAAGCATAATTCTTGAATTAAATTTGCCAGCTAGAGGAAACAGCCCTGGCTGTTGTGCAGTAACATCATTCCTTCGTCTGCTTCTAACACCCGTCCTTCCTCACCCCCAACCTTTCTCAACGGGAAGTTTCCTGATGTGATTAAGACGTTACTGGTTTCCTTGGGTAGATACAATGGAAATCTCCCAAGTGGAAGGAGTTGTAAACATAGACCAAAATTCAGCTCACTGCAGATCCTAAAAAACATACAGACGAAGCAACAACCTGAGTTTATGTTTTGGATTTATGATGAAAACAGTGCTGATAACACAGAGGTGTTTTTGGTATTGCTGAGCGGTGCTTACACAGCGTCAAGGCCTTTTCTGCTTCTCATGCTGCCCTGCCAGCGAGCAGGCTGGGGGTGCACAGGGAGCTGGGAGGGGGCACGGCTGGGACAGCTGACCCCAGTGGCCAAAGGGCTATCCCATACCACATGCCAACACGCTCAGTAGTAAAATGGGGTCGGGGTTGTCCAGGGCTGCCATTGCTCATGGACTGTCTGGACATTGGTCAGTTGGTGGTAAGCAACTGGGGTTTCTCAGCATCACTTGTTTTTTGAGGGGATGGAGGATTGAGGTGGTTTTCTTTCTTGTTGTTGTTTTTTGGGGTCCGTTTGTCCCCCCCTTATTAAACTGTCTTTATCTCAACCCATGAGGTTTTGGACTTCTGCCTTTCAGGTTCTCTGCCCCATCCCACTGGGTCAGGGAGTGAGCCAGTGGATTTGTGGTGCTTAGCTACCAATCAGGATTAAACCATGACAATTAGGCTTGAAACCCTTCCAGGGGGTTGCTAAAACCCACACATTAGGCTGCATGAATTTCTTGCAACTTCCATAAAGTGGTAATCCAGCATACACTGTCCAATCTGGCACAATTTTTCATCTTTGGTTCCTCCCAGGTTCTAAAGTCTTCCAAATACATACTTCCACTTTCTCTCTCTGCATTAAGGTTTCCTTCCCTTTCTCCTGATGCTTTCTCCTGACACCTCCCCCACCCACCAGCCATATACTGAACTTCAACTTTTTGTCTCCTACCACTACTCCCACCTGCTTTCCTTCATCTGCTTGCATTTCTTCCTCCTTGCTGATGCTGTGGGCAAGTCTCAACACAGGGTCAAGGGTCTGAAAGCACATCAAGTCTGCCAGTGCTCTCACCTTGCTGCAACCCCGTTGCTCCCTGCAAGCTGCCCCAGTCACAGCATGACCCGCTGTAGCATAGCTGTGTAGGACACCTCTGGGGGTGCCTCCCTCTTGCTCGCTCACTCGCTGACCTCAGGCTGAGGCTTGACTCTCTCTTGCCCCTGTCTGGCTTTCTTCCACTCTTCCTCATTTTTCCCTTCCTGCCAGTCACTTTGGGATCAGTTCTTCCACAGAAAGGAAAGGGTAAAATAGCTAAAAATAAGTACAGCTGTAAGTGGACTGACTGTTCTTCTGCTTGCTGTCCACTTAGCGAGGCATTGCAGGGAGAGGTTACCAGGCACATAGGGTGGAACAGAGGGGATGCAAAACTGAGGGGTCTCACCCAGCATGTCGGGATTCCTCTTCATGGACCTGAATAGTGCTCACTATGGGGCTTCGAGTGCATTTGTGTTGATCGGTTTATGAAAACAATTATATGACATGGCTTGCCTGTGATGGTTACCGGCTTTTGTCACTGAGACAGTTCTTTTCACCTCTCTGTTGCTCTAATTTGCTCTCCTGGAGAAAAGGACAGGTTAAAGGTATAACAGCTGCACTAGGTAACTAGATTTTTGTTGTTTAACGTAGCCTGGCATCCTAAGTATTATCAAGTCAGCTATGGTTGACACTAATATGTTGGACTGTAAGTTGTAGTGTCTCACAGTGCCTATATATTCCCTTCAGGGTGCCTACATCTTGTCTGTTATAGTGTCAAAAAGCTGGTAGAATTGCTTAACGTGTTTGCGTCTTGAGGGTGACCTGAACACTGTACTACAGGAGTAAGAAATAGCTGGTAAAACAGTTAAAGCCATGGATGTTAATAAAACCATATGATAAAAAAGCAGCCAGTCTGGGATGTGGAGCTGGATCACACCCACAGCACCAGGGAAGAGACTTCTGGCTGAGACAGTGACTCCTCATCCTCACCACACTTTGTTCACAACTGAAGGACTCGAGCCCCTGCCTTAACCAGCAAGCTATCGCTGAGGACTTTGCACCTTTCTGTCTTTTGAGGGTGATCCTCAATGTTTCTACCAGGCCATTTAATGTATAGTGTGGGGAAAAGATTTATGCATCCATTGTTCTCCAAAAGTTGTGAGCCTTTGAATAGATGGTGCAGTACTGAACATCTCAGGGCACATACAACAGCCAAGAAGCAGAGAAGTGGCCCTTTCTTGGACAGCTGGGAGTGGAGCACACACCACAGAAAGTAATCCCCTTGACTTTCAGGACAGCCAGATGTGATATAAAGCTCCTGTCCCTAGAATGGTAATCTGGCAGGAATCACTTAGCAGACAAGAAGTTCTCACTGTTCTTGTTATATCTGGGACCTGATTACCCTGAATCCAATTGTGGGTCCTGGTCCATCTTTCCCCAGAGATTGCTGTTAAAATGATAGACCTGCACCTTCATAATACAGAGTGGTTTTCATGGCTTAATGACTTTCTGTCTTGCTGGGATAAGGCAGGTTATATCAGAGGAGATTGCTATCTATTCTGGTTACTTCCTTAGAGCCCCTAGACATAATCAAGTTCATTTCTCTGCCTCCTTTCTTGAGGGAAGATTTTCTTTTGTGCCCCCAAAATACTGTTTCAGTTATTTATAAATGTTCATCAGATCATTTGCCTGTACAAATGACAGCCTGAATATTATCTGTGAACTGTATATTTCCATTATTCATCCTGGTCTCCCCTCCTGATTGGATGCCTGAAACTTTATGAATAGAGAAAAAAGTGAATGATGAATAGTGACTCATGAATAATAAACAGAAGATGAGTACACTTTTTCAAACTCCTATTCCTCCATGAATATGTGTACCCCTCTATATCAGTTGCCTTCACCAACATTCAAATGCAGAGAAAATAGACAGAAACAAGACTAACAAAAAATAGGGCAGGAATGCAGCTGAATCAAATCAGGAACTGTGGGGTTTTTTTGTGCATAGTTGTGAATGCACTACTTAGCAGTTATTCAGCTCCAGTAAAATCCAACTGTTCTGGGGACAGAGTTAGCTGGAGAGGCAAGAGCAGGATTTTTCTCTACAAATCCCCCACTAACTGCTCCAGGAAGATGGACATGTTGCAGTACTTCTGCTTTCTTCTGCTTCCTCATCTGTAAAATAGAAGTAATGATGCCCTTCCTTCTTCCTGTAGCCTCAGACCTCTGAATAAATTGTGCTAAGCAAGAAAGTAGCATTTTTAAAGACTCATCAGTAACTGGTATAAATCATGTCAGCCTTTAGATTCTTAGCCTTTTAGGTAACTTACAGGTATGTTCAATACAGATGTTGCTTAGAGATTATTCATAAATTATATTTCTTCCACATCTGATAATGGATAGGTTCTGTGTGCCTGACTTGCCAAATCATGTCATACTTAAATAAATAAATAAATTGTGTTCATTTAAGCAAAACTTTATTTTCTCGTGCAATGTCCAAAACTTAATAATTATTGTTTTGCTAAATGGCAACAAGTTGCCTTCCTAAGCCTGTAAAAAAGTCTTCTAATTTAAACCTGTAGAAACAACTTGGCAGTAAATGTGGGCAATTACAATCATTCTTGCTCTAATTTATACAATTATAGGAATGTATTTCTTCTTAGCTGTGGACTCCAGCTGTCTAAAGTTGCTGACCAGAGTAGAAGCTGTGAACATATTTTTGAAAGGAAGACGATTTTGTTTAGATTATGATATTTGTACTTCTTTTTTTCATATTTTTAAAGAATAGTTCTGAGTTTATTGCATGTGCATTTCTATCTTCTTTCTAATTAGGGACTCTACATAACTCTTGAAGCTTTGTATGAAAAGGCGACAGGATTTTCATCTTCAGAAAGTAAACCCCAAATCTCTGGAGTCTTACCTGTAAATGAAAAAATAAATAAGCCTGAGTCTTCCATATGTGATCTACCAGTGAGTAGCTAGTTATTATCAAGCCATTTTGAAATTCAGAAAATAAATGTTCCTAGCTTGAATAAAAACAGCCAAGCCTTTCAGGAACTGCTGGAGGATACTCAGCCAAAAGCATCCATTAGTCACCCAGAATTACCCCTCTAAATCAGCCAGAAAAGGGACTTAAATCTGCTTTTCTCATAGAGTCAGTGTCTCAACCTGCTTCCAAAGAGCCTTTTGCCAGCTGGGACCCAAGATGGTTATGCTGAAACCAGCACTCTTAAAATAGTTTTGGTTTTGACTTTGGCTTTCTTAGTGACAAAAGTCAATTGCATCCAAAAATTCCCAGTATGCTTTAACCACTCTAACCGGTATTGCGTAGGGTGAAATACCTCACAGATATGCATTAAACAGACCTGTATAGCTCTGCTCTTTAACACTTTACTGAAGTGAAATGCCAGAAATTTCTGCATTTGTGGCATGCCAGGATTTGAAGATTTTTCTGGAAGAGCTTCTAAAATAAAAAATAAAAAATGTTTTTAACAACATTTTATACTATTAAAGTACATAAGTACGTAAGCTTTTTTATAAGTACTGGATATACTTTCTTCAACAGAAATAAGTGGCATGTCTGTTTAGATTTTAGCCCTGACTCTCTAAAAAACTATAATCAGGAAGTTCAAAGTGCCAGTCTAGCATAAAACTCAGTTAATGGAAGTTTTGTGACCATATTTTTGCCACTTTAAAAAATAATAATACAGCTTTGTTGATGTTTCCTTTGGTGCTCCAATGAACTGTAAATTAGGGTCACCCTTTTTGTGTCCTTTTGAATCATCAAATTATAAATGCATTTCATCTGTCTCAAGGCATCACAGCAAAAATTACAAGATGACCTTTAAAAATGGCTTGTAAAGCACTGTTGCTTACTTTGTTCTGGATCTCACCTCAGACAATCTCTTGTCTCTGTCACTTTCAGAGATAAATTACTATTTCCACTGTGCCAACACCTGTAATAGCAGCTGCCTTTTCACCGCCTGTCACTTGCTTTTCTATACTACCACCCCCCACCCCCCCACCCCACCCCCATTCCTGCTTTTATGTCTTTCTGCCTACACTGCAATTCTGTTTCTCCCAAGGAAACATTATATATTTGATATATAAATACAAAATATACCCTGACCTTCTTTTCCTTTTCCCCTTGCCTGTCATAGTGCAGGCAGTTCCTCTATGCCTTTTCCTCTTACTCCTCAGCTGTTCCAGTAATCCCATCCCATTCTCTTCCTTAGTCTTCTCCTTAGCTTCTCACTATGCTCTGGCTCTTCTTCCACCCCCATACAAGAAGGTTTGCTCTTGCTCAACCTACAGCAGCCTGCCTTTCCAGCCCTGGACCCTTCTCTCTCCATTCGCCTCCAAGCTCCAGCTGTGGTGTGGAGTTTCTCCTCTTCCCCCCACCGGTCTGGCTGTCTTGGACTTGAACACAAACGAGCACATACTTTTGGAAAAATCATCCTTTTTTATGGCCTTAGTGAGGTTTTTCTTCTTTCCAATTTCTTCCTGCCTCCCCAACTGCTTGTTCAGAAAGTCTGCTGGAAATTTTCTTATTCTTCTCCCTGGTTACTGGGGAGAGAAGAGTGGTGCTCACTAAGGCTGTATTTTTTATAATGTTTCTGATTTGATTCTTTTCACTTTCTACTGTCTTACCTCTGAACACAAGAACAACTGGTGCATCTGTGTCAGAAAAGTGTGTCTTTCCTACATGTCTTTAATTCTATTTCCTTATGTCCAATTGAAAACCTTTTTGTGTCTCTTAAAATCCAACCATCAGGCCAAGCTGAACACAGCTAAAACAAACCTCTTAACCTCTTTTCCTTGCAAACATTTCTCAAACTTTTCAGAACTGCTTTTCATTGGCACAATATTGCCATGCTGCTCTTAAATGGATGTGATCTTCTGTTGTGATTTCTGTAGTTTCCTGCTCCATGTCATACTTCATTCTTGCAGTCTTTCCTTCTAACTTCTCTAAAATACATTCCCTATCTACCCAGACATCTAAGACTGTCATATAGAATCCATCATCTTATTTCTCTGAGTACACTGACATTTTCCCTGACCTTTCTCTGACTCCTCATGATAATGAACAGCTCCCCAAAGCACCCACAGAACCACTTTAAGGTCGAGGGTTTTTTTTTGTAAAACCTATCTGACTAACACTATGTTGAGACCATCATCATGTTGCTGATCAGTACATCTGTTTGTATGGGTTATATATGACCAGATTCAGGTATCTCTAGATACAGGTGTCTGTGAAACAGCTCATTTTGTTTGCTCTTTAGTGGACACAAAGAAATAAGGCATTGCCAGGTCAGATCCAATGTGTTGATACATGAAAGTGCCTGTTTCCCTTCACCAGCTGTAAAGGAAGCCGGGGTCACTAGCTCAGATGCCAATACCTGCAGCTGAGCAGCTGAGATACCTGAAACAATTGAGAAGAATCCCACTTTTTTTTTTTTTTTTTTGGGGGGGGGGGGGCGGGGCGGGGTGTTGAAGTATTTTGTCTTAGTTTTTAGATTCTATGCAGTTGGGAGCATTTCTGTATCCATACCTGGATCTGTGCAGAGCCTAATGCAACAGGATTTGAGGCAATGAGTATGTTGTTATGGTGCCACTGCAATGGTAAGACTTCACGTTATCAACAGCATCAAAATGATGTTCGAAAAAAGACTGAAGAAAACATCTTGCAAAGGTTAGAGGAGCCACAGTGATGTATAGCAAGAATATGGAGGCATTCAGAAACGGTTAATTGATAGCTTGTGTGGCTGGTATTCACAGTGCTGCAGTCCCAGTGACTCTAAACATATGGCAGCAAGGATAATGCTGAAAAAGAACAATGGCATTTAGTCAACTGCAGTATATAGCATTTATTTATTTATTTATTACTAACAGTGGTATGTAAAACTTTTCTTGCTTTCCTTTGGAGGAGGTTTTAAACTGAAGATCTAAGCCACTTGGAGAAAACATTAAGTCCTTGGACTTCCATAACTATGTGTAACATTTGGTGAGATTTTTGCCTTTGTTTTGCTGCATGATTGCCTTTTAGCAATGAGTGAAATTTTAGGGCTTGTACCAATTCTTTTCACTTCTCATGTCTTTGATTTTGCAGACCACAATGACCTTGTTTGGGAAAGAGATGACTTAACAGGGATATGACTGAGATATATAAAATTGCAAGTAATATGGTAATCATGAATGAAGAATATTTATTCAGTATTTCCCACAGTATTCTTATTCTTTTCAAAGAGCATCAAATGCAATTGCCAGGCAGCAGATTTAAAGCAAATAAATGAAATACTTCTCCCTACATGCTACAGAGTTAGCCTATGGAATTTGTTACGAGATTGGAAGAAAAATACCTGACATGCACACACACACACACACACACTACAGTTTTCCTGTGGAAAGCTTGTTGTTTAGTTCAACATACAAAACCAGAGTTGCAATAGTATTATTCTGCTTACGCAAATCAAATGTAACTGTCCCACCTCACTCATGGTATGTATACATTAGTTGGAAAAGTAGGAAACCTGGAAAGAAGGCTACTGGTTTACCTTTCTTGGCTCCTTCACTCTGGGTTAAGCAGAACCTCTGGAGCAAGAAGGCTTTTCTTTTCTGTGAAGCAACCAAACAGTGCCCAAGTAGGAAGAATTTAAAATGCAATATGAGACAGACAAAATGAGCCTAGGCTGGGAAACTGTTCTGAAGGTCAGGGAGCTAACACAGAGGCAGTTTTCAAAGGTGATAGGAAGAGGATCCATAGAAAATTTTCTAGAATTTGTTGTAACTTGGAAACTCACCTAAAAATTGTTGAATTAAAGGAAACTCTGGAGTAAAAGACTTGACATGCAAGGAACAACGGGCAGGGCAGAACAGGCTGTTTCCAAATCCATTTGTTTTAATTCAGTTCTACCCAGCAAATCTGGATTTTTGTCTGTTTAAGAAATGTGTGCTTTAAGAAATATTCACTTTTCAGATACAAATTCCTTTTGGTGCTTCTTTAGTGTTCCTTAAAGGAAATTATATTAGCAGATGTACCTCACAGTTTTAGCTTTTGATACCATGTCTATCCCTGTCAAAGAAAGTGTCTATAGTTTATGGAGTGTCACAAACACCATCAGAAAGTGGCTCAAATCTAACTTAGGAGAAGACAAGTGACCCTTTGGAGGCAGCTGTTTCTCCAGTGACTACACCAGAAGCCTGATGTTTAGGCTAGGCACTTGACTTTCAGGTGTCTGTATTTATGGAAGAAAAAAAGTCTTTTTTTCTTTTTTTTTTTTCCTGTTGGAAAGTTTTGATATTACAACCCCCACCATGTACCCACAGGAGTAAGCTCGTGGACGTAATACTGTATGTGCTGACCAGTGTAGTAAGCAGAGTATACTCAAGCTGTCAGCTCACTCATAACAACAATAACTCTTGCAAGAGTCACATCTCTAAAGAGGCACTATGGTTTGGTTCAAAATGCCCTGTCTACATTCAGCTCCACAACAAAGCTCAGTCCAATTTTTTATTTTAGTTGCTCTTCCAAAAGTGGCATTGGCTCTTCTCACAGGAGAGAGCACTTCATCATCTCTAAGAGCATCATTTGACAATAGGCTAACAGGCTCAGAATGTGATCTGAAGTTGTGAAACAATTGCTTTGATGGCCTTCCTCAGCTTGGTTACAAGAAACCTTGCTTGACAATTTATTTTGAACATCTGGCCTACTATTATTGAGCATCTATTTATAAAGCTGGCTTCAACAAAACTCTCATAGAAGTGTCTGTCTTCAATCAGTTTGTGTGTGTCTTGTGGCAACAGAATATTTTACAGACATTAGTTCCTAATTGTCCAGGGTTTTCTTATACAAATCAGCATTCCTTTCTGGAGCTACTTTATTTATATATGTTTTTTATTAACAGAGCTGTTTCTGCATACAACATAAATGAAAACAACTCTATTAGAGAAACTGTGAGTCATTGCCATCATTTTATTAAATAAATTATTTCAAGATCTCAGACAATGCATGAAAAGGCTTTAACAAACAGCTAGAAATTCCTAAATACATACATAGAGAAATACATACAAAACAGTTCTTTTTTTTTTTTTTTTGTGCATTTGCATTAAGTTCATTTAAGAATCTTCTGGTTTTACCAAAGATAGAGAAGTAATTGTAAGCACATTTGGAGATATTATAAGATACCAGAGGGGAGGGGAGAAAAAGAATGCATGATTCTCATTCAAGAACAAAGATACAGCTTGGAAAGGTTTGATGTACTACTGTTACTACATGGGTACATCACATATCAAGCGAAGGCATATTGGGGAGCGATGACAGTTCTGAGTCTATCATGTTTTTCACTCATCATACTTTTCTGCTCTGACAAAGTTCCTCCTTTTACTTTTCCAGACATCATCAGAGTTGGATGCTGTTGAGTCAGAAAGATGCCTCTCTTTAGAAGCATTTTCTTGCTCTAGTATATATGACAAAACTCTGTCCCTCATCTTCAGGCACAGGCTAGATATCTGTATTTCACTGAATCCATGCAATATATTTTTACTTACACCAACTGGAGTATGTAAACTAGAAAAAGGGGTTTTGTTAATGTGAAAGAACTCAGAAAGAGATTCTTGTCCCATTGAAGTCAAGGAAAATCTTGCATTTGATGTGAGCAGAATCAGATTTTTTCCCTGATGGCTGACTACAAGTTTAGGTGAGTAATTCTGAATTTGTTTGAGCTTTATATTTATCTGTTGGCGATAGACACTATGAATAGGAGAAAGACAAAAGAGGGTATTACTTTTTTATATTTTAATCTCCTTATGCCTTTCACTATTATAAGTATGAATTTCATGAAATGACATTGCCTGACCCAATCTAGTGGCCTTCTATGATGGAGCGACTACATCAGTGGACAAGGGAAGAGCTACGGATGTCACCTATCTGGACTTCTGTAAGTCCTTTAACAACAGTCCCTCACAACATCATTCTCTTTAAATTGGAGAGAGATGGATTTAATGGATGGACTGTTCAGTGGATGAGGAATTGGTTGGATGGTTGCATTCAGAGGGTCAACAACATTCAGTGGTCAACAACTGTATGTCCAGATGGAGATCAGTGGCAAGTGGTGTCCCTCAGGGTTCTGTATTGGGACAAGGATTCTTTAACGTCTCCACCAATGACACAGACAGTGGGATCAAGTGCACCCTCAGTAAGTTTGCAGATGACCCAAGCTGAATGGTGTGGTTAACACACCTGAGGGATAGGATGCCATCCAGAGGGACCTGGACAAGCTCAAGAAGTGGGCCCACATGAACTTCATGAGGTTCAACAATGCCGGGTGCAAGGTTCTGCACCTGGGTCAGGGCAACCCAAAATATCAGTATAGGCTAAGGGATGATGGGATAGAGAAAATCCCTGTGGAGAAGGACTTGAGGGCACTGGTGGATGAAAAGCTGAACATGAGTCAGCAATGTGCACTCGCAGCCCAGAAAGCCAACTGTATCCTGGCTGCATCAAAAGAAGCGTGACCAGCAGCTTGAGGGAGGTGATTCTGCCCCTCTACTCTGCTCTCATGAGACCTCACCTGGAGCCCTGTGTCCAGCTTTGGAGCCCTCAGCACAGAAAAGACATGGACCCATTGAAGCATGTCAAGAGGAGGGCCACAAAAATGATCAGAGGGTTGGAACACCTCTCCTACAAGGAAAAGCTGAAAGTTGGGATTGTTCAGCCTGGAGAAGAGAAGGCTCCAGGGAGACCTCATTGCAGCCTTTCAGTACTTAAAGGGGCCTTATAAGAAGGACGAGGACAGACTTTTTAGTGGGGCCTGTTGTGATAGGACAAGGGGTAATGGTTTTAAACTGAAAGAGGCTAGATTCAGACTAGATGTAAGGAAGAAATTCTTTACTGTGAGAGTGGTGAAGCATTGGCACAGGTTGCCCAGGAAGGTGGTAGATGCCCCATCCCTGGAAACATTCAAGGTCAGGTTGGATGGGGCTCTGAGCAACCTGGTCTAGTTGAAGATGTCCCTGCTCATTGCAGGTGGGGTTGGACTATTTGACCTTTAAAGGTCCCTTCTGACCCAAACTATTCTACAGTTGTATGTGACATAAAATCATATCTATATTTGCAATCATTTGAGTGCCTGTTTTGAGTGATCCCTGGAAGTACCTTAAAACTGAGAATGCTAAGTGATCCATAGGAGATGCAGCATACCTTCCACTCAAGAAAACATTGTAAGTCACTTTTTTCACATGCTTTAACAGTTTTTGAGTTAGGAATTACTTTCATTTTCATTAGATTGTCATCTTTTATGTGTACATGTACACATAAAGAAATAAAAAGAAAACCTCAAATGCTGCTCCTATAGGAGCAAGGGTCTATAATTGGTATAATATAGCTTTAAGACACTGGGTTGTCTGGAAAGTTTTTGGTAGCAGAGTGCAGTATTTCTACATGAAACTCATTGTCTGCAAGTGGGTGTCTGTAATTATGCTACCTATTGCTCAGTCTGTCATTAATCCCATAAGGAACAAGAAAGATAAATTGAAAGAGAATATTTTGGTATTCCACTTCCAGGTGTGTAACAGCTGGTTAAGGCTGAGGGACATCAGCACTAAAAGCTATAAATTCTACTGGAAATTAGGCCACTTTCCATCATTCTGGCTTTCTCACATTAATAACCACTGCAATTGGAACCACAGGAGCTCAGGTGTGTGCCGTCACTCTCCTTCCGATCATCCACACACGCTGACCTGTCCTGGACTCTCACTGGAGCCCTGAGTGGTGACAGACAGCAAGCAGTGATTTATACAGCACTGCTGTAATTAGGGCAGAGCTCACAAGTGCTGCTAGAGCTTGGACTATGTCAGTGTTTCCAGTAGAAATCCCTGTGTTCAACAGTTTATAAATGTGGCCATTAAATGTCAATCCAGGCTGCAATTTGTCATACGAGTTGTCAGCTCCAGGGGGAATCTTACAATAAAATGCAAAATCTGTTTGGTGCTTTTGAAGTAATTCGGGTACATACTCATGTGCATGCACACAAGCGTCTCTGCCCATCACCATGAGTCTGGAACAGGAGGTGCATAATGTAAGTTACATATGTTGTTCAACCCACATATTTCAAAGACACAGCTCCTTTCTCCTGGCTGTTGCTCACACCAAGGATGACGGTAGAGCTCCTCTCCTTTGTGTAACTTTCAAGGGCTGGCTAATGTCCTCCATCCACCACCACCAGGAGAAATGTCACCTGCTTTAGTCTGCAAGAGCTGGAGTAGGGGGTCCCCTCGCTTTCTGATGCCCACTCAGCCTTCTTTAGGCACACTCTGAAATCTGAAAGAGACCTGGAAAGCTGTTGTGGGGTCTGGAGCACACTAAGATGAGCTCCTGACCCTTAGCTGACCTGGTCTCAACAGCACTGGTGGCTCTCAAGCCACTCAAGTGGCTCTTCCTGGTCCACCCACTGTTTCCCCCACTCCTGGGCTAAAGCCTTGCTCAGCCCCAGTCCCACAGTTTTCCTTCCTGGTCACATCTAAGACTCCAGGGACTGGGGCTGCTGGAGGAGTTACTGTCTACAGAGTGGTTGGTTGTGACTAAGAGCAAAGTATCTAATCTCCCTGATGCTAAGGTTGTCTTTCGCTCAACAGGAGGATGAATGCACGCCTGCCTCTCAAGGCTGCTGAAATACCAGTGATGAGTGCCACAGATGTGCCTGTAAATAACTGCCTAGATCTAAGAGCATTCCCATGAATGAAAAATCATTCATTGAATATTTCCAGAAAGTGAGCTGAAAGAATAAGGAAGGAGGAAGCAAATTCATGGCTTTGAATTAAGCTACTTTTTGGTAACATTTGCTGTGTTCTTAGTACATCACATGTTACGAGCCCACCTGAAAGTCAAAGCACAGAAAAATAAATGATGCGTATGCAACATTTGAGAGCAGTAACCTCCAGACATTAAGCAGCTTGCATACTAATAACATTTAGAAAACTTGCTTCCTTCCAAAAGCTTTCCTCCCTGAGCAGAGGTGAAATATCCAGTCAACATAGCCGTAAAGGAAGGAGTGCAGGGGCCAGTAGATCACAAAATATGAGGTATGAAGAAGTGCCCATTTCAATCAAACAGTCAGTGTGAGCACTCTTATTTATGATATGTTATAAAACGTTTATTGCCCATTTTACAACTCTAGCTGCCCAAAGTTTGATTTAACCAGAAAACATGCCAGTAATGTGCATTGACACAAGGCCTAGCTTTTCACGTCCTCGAAGTCATGACAGCTTAGCCCAGACTTTTTCCAAGCTATTTGTTAGTGAACATGAATCCTTCAGGTGCTCAGGAAAAAGTCTGCGCTGTGACATGTAAATCTCTCAGGAGCTGAGGAGAAAATCTGCACCCTGAACATCTACCAGTGAATAGAAACACCACTGCTGTGATTATTAACTGGACACATCCCTATTTTTACTGCCCCATAGTGGAACCCATAATCTAAAATGCTGGGTAATTTTTAAATTATTACTGATGTGTTTTGCCATTAGAAGCACTGAAGCCTCACCTGAGCCACCATGGGAGCTCAGTTGGCCTTGCTGGTCATGGGGAAGGTTGTCTCCTTCACTGGGACAGACCAGGCATTGCTGGAGGGTTTTCCTTTCTTTCCCCCCTCCCCTTGCCTCAAGCTGTGGGTAGAAATATTCTTAAAGAAGGGGAAGAGCAGGAAAACAGACTTCTCCACCCACAGGAGGGGTGAGGAGTGAACTTGCTTTCCCTGTCCTTCTTCATCTTTTGCAGTTGTCCTGGCACAGAAGGAGGATCCGGCGTTTGCTGCCTGGCACAGAAGGGTTTCCCAAGCCATGTTTTCAGTCCTTTGTGGTTCTCCTGAACTGAAGTAAAGCACATTGCTCCCAGCTGGGTCAGAGTGGGTGCGCATCTAGGAGGCTTCAGGTGTGATTGCCCTGATCTGGAATAAAATGACCAAAGGACATTTTTTGCATTGGAAAATTAAAGGTCACTTTTTAAAATGAGCTTCTTGTGACTTGGGCAGTGGGCTGAAAGAAAAGAGGCTTAAGAAATGTATCATTGCACCAACAGATTTAGAGACTTCTTGTGTGTCTCTGTTTTGTTTCCTCAAAGGGGACAGAGGACATGGCAGTAAGTTGAAGGCAGTCAGCTTTTTTTATTGACTGTACTGGGTTAGGCCATATAGTTCCTCACTAAGTTCCTTCAAACACACGGTTGTGGGAAGAGGGGAGGAAAGGCTAGAGAGGCAGCTAGTACTCAGTTAATTAAATTTAACTAACTTCCTTCAGCTACTTAAAATTCCACACAAGCCTTCGATATGTGTATGTGTCCTGATCAGCCTTCTGATCGTAGGCACGTGGTCCCCCCATGCACAGCAATGCATCATGTCCTGTCTCACAAACATCAAAGCTTCACACTGATCTTAGAGGAGGATGCCAGTGAATGATGCATCAGAGATGGAGTAACCCCTGCATTTCATCTGCGTTACCCTGGATTCAAAACTCCTGCTGAGCCCGAGCGATGTGGGGACACAGCAGCAAAACAAACACACACAAACAGCAGTCAGTGTAAGGCCCTGGCCAGCGAGTGGCTGTCCCGAGTTCTAGGAAAACTTACCAGGAGATTAACCACTGCAGGAGCTTCAGCACACAAAAGTGCCTTTTATAACCTAATTATTTTAGAGTCTACAATGCAATATCTTGTGCTCTTAAGCTGTTTACCAAGCATTAAAAGTTGCTGGCTGCAGAAAACCCATGATAGCATATTTTGTATAGATTTTAAGCCAAGTGCCTTACACTACTGAACTGCTAAATTATATGAGCTTTCTGCATTCAGTGGTGTTATATGAGCATAAAAAATCTCCAGCCTTAGTCCTGTATCTTCTAGTGAATGGATTTATGTTCAATGTCAAAGACAAAAAATTAATGTAATGAAAAAAATATAATGCAGCTCACTTATTGCTGTGTTCTTCCCTTTGTTTTTCAAATTAATCAGAAACATAGAGCTGTGAAAAGAACAAGCCTAATCTTGAAAACAGAATAGGAATATGCTTGACTTCACCTGCTTGGTAGATGAAGGTTTTACCACTCTGAAAATCTTTTGGACTGCTAGAAGGGAAATGATGGAAAAATAGAAAGCCTTTTTGGAATAAACAAGAATGTAAATCACTCTGAGTTCAGACAGTGCTCAGCTCAAGAATGCATCAGCTTCAGAAAAGATTAATAAACCAATATTTCTTTCTTGTGCTGTTCTTTGGAGAAAACAGCTGTCTTTGATTAAGTAAATGAAGATCAAAAGAACAGAGATATAAACATATTGAATACATGATCCAGGGTCGGTATAACTGTTAAAAGAGAAAGTTGCCTTCTCTATGACTTTAGTTGTGGGAAGGATTTTTTGTATTTTTCTAAGTATATAACATTGTTTATAGTGATTCTGTATGGTGGGGATCCAAAATACCTTTAAATAATGTTTCCCCTATTGTAACTGACTTAATAACTGGCCTAAAAAGACCATCTACGTATAACAGAAATTACAATTGTATAAGGTCAATAATGCTGTAAATTAATCTAATAGCAAAGCACCATTTGCACACCTAGGTATCCTGTCTATGCTGTTGCACGTTAGGGAACTGTAGAGCCAGATAATAGCCTTTGTCTTGCCAATGTGTTTTAAATCCTAAGAGTGAAAAATGGGGTGGAGCTACAGGACAAGAAATGTAGCTTGTCATTGATGCTGTGGTCAATGAGGTTTGAAACTCAAGCAGAGGCACAGTAGGTGAGAAGTAGGACAGAAAGATTGACTTTAACAAGCCAGAAAAATTTATGATGACAGAAAATGTCAGCCTCAGAAAGGCTAGGCAATTCCCTTGTAGTATATTTGGGAAGTTTATTTTTAGTTAATACAGATATTCCTTTTAACATGCAATCTTACATGATGATGAAAGAGTGTCTCTTCATCCTTATATTAATTATGGTCTGAATGCATTTTAGATTATTTTTCATGAACAGCTGTTGGCTTTTTTTTATCTCAGTAACCTCACTCACTTGCAAGTACTACCACTGGTGACTTCGCTTTGCCATCCTGATTTTGGATAATGAGCCTTCATAGAAGACATGCTGTTCTCTGGATGAGACAAAATGTTCTCACAACATTTCCATTGTAAGCTTGGCTCACATGATCAGGGGTGAATAAGCTACTGAAGTATATTATGCCATCCACTTGTGACTCACCTGCCATATTTTGTTTTTAAAATAGCGTGAAATAAATTAGGAAGCAAATGAAACAGAACAGAAATCTCAGGTTTTGAGCTGCAGGGGGAAAAAAAGAAGCCTGAAGCACATCAGTTTTTTACCTTCCGTTTCACTTAGTTCTCCATTTCACTGGTCTAAAATGAATCCTGTAAACTTTTCTGTGTCTCTGCAGTTTAAGTACAGGGATAGTTCCAGTAAATTAAAAGGAACTAATCATATGATTAACTTTAAGCACAAGAATAAATTTTAATTAGGTGGGGGCTAATTAATTAGGATCACTATCAGAAGAATGACATTGTTAACAAAAAGCTTGTGAGTTTGAGAAATTTTTTTTATGTTAAAGGAAGACCTGAAATAAATTTTTGAAGCAGTTGCAACTATCTGTTCTGTAACAGGAAATATGGGAACTGTATCGGACTGCTGGTTTACTTCAGAAAAACATGGGAAACATAATCTGTGGTGATGGATGGTCCATAAGATTATCATATAATTAATTCTTGCCAGATTCAGACTTACCCCCAAACCCAAAACTTCCTCAGAACTCAGTAGGAGCAGGTGAACTACTGTAAGAGAGGGAAATTGTGTGACTCTAGATGTCATGTTGCAATGTCTAGCTCAAAAAACTGTATACAAAGTGGGTGGAACCATGGGATTGGAAATATTGTTAAAAGGAAGGGATGAGTTCTCAGGGTACACTGTCTGCCATTGCAGGCAGGGTTCAGCTAAAGCCTGTGGGTAGCACTGGAAGAAATGGTTTTTTTCTAATTTAATTAGCTGAAGACAACAGGATTCCTACAGTCCAATCACTTGCCGAATTAGAAAATTTAGGAAGAAAAATGAATCCCAGGCTTTGGGCAAATTCTGAATAACTAGTGTGTTTCTGATGCAGCACAGCAATAGTTGAGCTGAGTCTAACCAGCCGCCTTTGGCAACTGGGGGTGTTATAGGCATCCTGAGCTTGGTGGGGGACAATTCACCCACTTGAAACATGTCTTTAAACCAAACCAAATTTTAAAACTAAGCAAAGAAGCACTAATATAAATATTAGATGAACACTATTAAAGAGACCACCAGAACATGGATAATTCTACCCTGCAATTTTAATTTAAATCAGAGATCAGTTTTCATTTAAGTTAATGGTGAAATCTCTTTTAACTGTAATGGATGGGGAATAATTAAATAAAAAAAAAGAATTGGACATAATATACTTGGTTATCATTTTAAATAGGCTTGGTTTCCTCTGTGTGATCAATATTGATCAATATTAGGAAATGAACAGTTCTTATTTTCAATATTACCAACGCAGTTCTGTAATCTGGCATTTTGTTGTGTTGATTTGTTTGTGTGCATATTGTTTATCATATCTTGTATGGTTTCAAATTATGTTTGTATAATTAAAATCCAAGTATAATAATTTATCTCTTTTTCTGCAAAAAAGAAAAGAATAGCAATTTGCATTAAAAAGTTATGAATGGTTACAGCAGCAGTTGCTCAAATGAATTAAAGTTGAAGGTTAACAGAGACTGATGAATTCAGTTTAAACATAAAATTAGCTTTAAGAATAAGATCTTGGAGGAACAAAACCCAGCAGCGGCCACTGTATGTTTGCGTGTAAGGGATTTGTCATGTTAGCTTCTGATTTCCGCAATTTTTAATATCCAAAGGCTTTCCTCATTTATAATTAGGTATAGAAATTTGGGTCCAAAATAAACAGGCACAATGTAAGGACACTTACAGGAAAACATCCTGAGAGATACCCTAGCTTATGCTAAGAATCTTCCAATTCCTTCAGCAGCTTGGAGCACAGGTGGCATAAAGCCACTTTTGTTCTTCCTCTTGTGTGGTGCTTCCTGAAGGATAAAATAGAATCATTTCCATATATTCTATGAATGTTGTATCCATGTATTAAATAGCATCTATGATACTATGAATCAGTATGCTTGCATGTATAGGAATGATGCTACAAAATCATTCTAAAGTTCACAGAAAAAATGTGTTATCTAACACAGAGGTTAATGTGGTTATTTCTCTGTGTACAAAAGTTCCTTCAATCCCTGGACTCATCCTCAGAGATCTCCATCTAGAAACTAACCAGTGTTGACCTGTCTGAACCTGTGTGAGCCCATACTGAGGTGGTACAGCTACAGACCACCAGCAAAATTTGTTTCCCAGTAGCTTTTGCTTTTTTTTTTTTTTTTTTTTGCCAGACCTCAAAAGGATTTATTTACTGATCTGTGGGAGTGTTATGGATTTAATGGGAGGTAGACACTGAGTGACATTAGCAGCAAACAATTTTACAGGGGTTACGTTCAAACTCATGGCATTACAAGGGGTGTTGGGAAAAAGGGTGTCTGAGGAGTATTCCTAGTAGAAAGCTCCTTCCATTTGCTTTAGTCCATTTTTCCAAGGAATGACTAGTGGATACAGGCGGTTTTAAAGTTTTTACCAGGAACTGTACATTGTGACTGGACCATAGATGTCAAAAGTACATTAGGTGTTGTATAAAGAGATTACAAGAGCAGGTAGCCCTGCGAAGGCTGAATCAGACACCGTGTCTTCAATTCTAGCTGTTGTGCTCATCATGACACATGGACTAGGTAAATTCAAAATCCTCAACAGAAAATTAAGAGACAATCAGGAGAGACTTGTTACGGTTAGTGCTCTGTAAGGAAAGATCTTTATTAATGGACCCAAAGATTGCACACAGTTGTCCATCTTCCTCTAATACAAATTAGATAATTTCACAGCCGGCTGTAGGAATGTAAATGTTTTGCATCTTTGCCCATTCCTCCTGTCAAAACCTCCTTGGGTGATTGCTGGGGTCTTAGTTTTCTGTTAATGATACACCAAGTCAGGAGGAGAAGTACCACACACATTTTTCATTTCCTATTCTCCTTCCTCCAAGCAGTCTTGATGCGCAGGTGGCTGATGGGGAGCCCTCAGTGGTTGCTGGGCAATGTGCTACACCATTTCAGTGCTTACCACTGCTCAACTACTGCTGCAGTGTCCCTAAGTGATTGCTATAATAAAATGATGCTTCATGTGCGTGGTGACCAATGCTGGAGAACACTGTCACGTGGCTTGGTGGAGCCCGTGCTGCCTCCTGACCATTTGCACCCCAGTCCCTGCTGGACCAGTGTGTCACTGAGGCCAGGGAAGGTGTGGTCATGGGTCAAGTTGTCCTTCATCCCCAGCTATGCCCCAGCACAGAGACAGTGCTGACTATCTCACCTGACTGATGGGTACAGAAAAACATGCCTTGCTGATGCTGTTATTGCAGTAGGGACATAATTAATCCTAAATATCTTTTGTTGGTTTTTTTGGTTGAGGTTTTTTTTGGTGGAAACAAATACATTTGGATGTGCATTTTCTTCCCATTCCTGAGTGAACTTTTGAAGGATTATTCAGGGCTACGTCTTGTCACCTTCAAACACAGTGCTTGTTTCCTGGAGATGTGCCAGAGAAGCTAAAAGAGTGCTGCATCACAGGGATGTTTAAAACCAGAGAACTTGACAGCGTGTAGATCCAGACATGGACACAGGGCCCAGACAGAGCAGCCTGGCAACTTTCCGGTGGTTATCAGTGAAACAGTGAGACACATGGGTCTATCACAAATCCAAAACACATTATGCTCAGAAGAAATCCTTAATTTCATACAGTTGGTATAAAATAGAACAGTATGCTGCAGCACAGGCTGGCTTACACAGCACACATGAATGGTGCTCCCTGGAGGGTCTGTGATGGGTGGTGATCATGCAGGTTGGGAGAAGATTAGTAAAGACAAGAGGAAAAGTAATAAAAATTATTTTCTTGAACTATAAAAATTAGTTTCTGTGTATATAAGTGTGAAGATTAATATGGTCTCCTGCCCAAAAAGGAAAGCCTGTTTATTCAATCTTCTGCTTCAGACTTAGGGCAATGTTCTCACAGCAAGGTGGTATCAAGCAGCTCCTGTTGGAAACTCTGCAGGCAGCACCTCTGAAAATCTCCCCAGGTCACAAAAATACTGCAGTAACAGCTGAGATTGCCTGAAAGTCCCTCCACAATCACAGATGCTGTGTGCACTTTTTCAAACCTGGGCCTTCCATCCAGGTTTGTTAAATAAACTGAAAATTCCGAACCCAGACAAATTTATATCTCCTTCTTGGCAAGTCTCTTCAGTGGAAGTGTCCCATTAAAAAGACTTTCTATTTTAAAGACTTTCTGTTTAGCCACTAAAAAAAAAAAAAAATCAAACAAAAATTCTAAATAATGTCTAAAAAATTCTGTCACTTGATGTGATTCTTCATAGGACACAATGGCCTCCCGTAATCATGAGGTTTTTTACACCGCGATTTGAGTAGCCACAGTGTTTGAGAGAAGCTGGGTTATGTGTGCATTTGCCTGAATAATGCAGGAGGCAGTGGCAAGAGTTCCTACAAAATCCTGGCATAGCAACAGAGCAATACAAAGGAGAAGACAGGACTGAGAAAAAAGATGTGCTAGGTCTGCTAACACATTCTTCAGGAGCTTCAGCAGGCGCTGCTCAGGTCACCTTTTCAAAAACCAAACAAAAAGTTCAACTTTTCTTTCTGCCATTGTGGATTTCTTCAGGAATATACCAGGAACTCTTTCTGACACATAAGTAAAATGGTACTATAATGAAAGATTTTTTATTTCTTTAGAAACTTTACTTTTTCTAGAAAAAAACCATTTCTAATTCATTTTGAGACATATCAGGTAGAAAATTTTAAGCCACCTAAACAGTGACAACTTGTAGGGGTTTTTTTCTGTGTTCTTAATGGAAAATTTGTACAGTAACAGTAAAAAGACAAATACACTATAAAAGTGAGTGCATGTGATATGTTTAGAGCACTCAAGTAATCTTATTTTAAAATAGCAGATGATTTATCTAAGATTGTAGGTTCTTAAATCTGTGCTGGGTGGTTCTAGTAATATCCTGTATTAACCAAGTCATATCATATGTGAACGTGAGTCATTTTTGTTTGGAACTGACATCAGACTAAGAAAACAGTTTTCTCTCTTTTTGTATCCTCTCTTTTTCTTCTGGCCCAGCAACTTCCTTCCATTCCTTGGGGTCTTACATGTATTCCAAATATGCTGAGAAAACATGCTGAATGATTCAGACATCTCCTAGACTAACTCTTCTAAACCCTAGTATGCAAATGGATTGGGTTTTTCACTTCTGAGAAATCTACCTTTAATAGGTGCTGTTTAGTATTTTCATTTTTTTATACTTTTTTTATATATATATATACATTTTATATATTCATTGGAACACAAATCACTTCTCTGCCAGCATGTATGACATGACTACTTCTTTTAGTAACTACAGGACAGAATCATGTCCAATGTGCTTCAGTATTGGGATTTTCCCCACTTCCAGCAGCTTTTGAGCATTTCTTCTGATCCTAATATATTTAAAATTCTCCTTTGTATCATCTTATCAGCTGACCCTAGACAACTGCTTATGTTCTTTTGTCTCCCTTATCTGTTTTCCATTATTCATAGCTTCTAATTTACATTAATCACTATGAACATCCACTTTTTTTCTGAACTGTTTTATATTATTCTGTAATTAATTCTTGGGTTTTTTACATTCCCTCTAAATCAAGTTGGTTGTTTTTTTGTGTTTTTCCCCATGTGGCTCTCTTCTCAAATTACAAGATTGTGACCAGACAATATTTTAAAACCAGTTTCCAATTCTCATTTGCAGTTGTTTCTTTAAATGCTTTTACTCCAGCTGATCTGAGTCATCTGCTTTTGAGATGGCAGTAGCTTGGAAGCAAGTGCTACATACAGAGCCTTTCTCTTCCTCACGTGCCCATTTTGCCTAATAGGTTACAATCAATTATTTTAACATCTCTGTTATGCAGATTTTCCTATAGGAATTCCACTGCAATGGATTTTCCTCTTCTAAATGACAAGTTCTACACTGATACAAGGGCAGCTGATGATCTCCTTCACAAAAGGTCTAGGTCTACCATTTGCAGTGGCCAATTCACTGCCAAAGTCTGTTGCTGAATCACAGCTCCCTGGCAGTACAGTCACAGTGAGAAATTGTGGTTCCTTCCAGAGCTGCCCAGGTGGAAATTCTCCATCACCAAATTGATTCCCTTCCCATCTGCCATGTGGAAGCAGAGGCCAATTTCTTGAACCTGGATGCCAGCTCAGCTTAGTACAAACAAATGTCATCAGTAGCAGAAAAGCTGACTCTAAATTACACTTTCTGAGTTAGAAATATTTGAACATGTTCCTGCCAATGTCAGAGTTTCGGTTCTTATTCCTGCAAGTATAGCAACTACCTTCCACAGCCAGCTGTTAACTACTAGTAGGTTTAAATTATCTGTATGAGAGTCTGCACACCCACTGGAAGGTGCTTAAGGACTTGAGAATCAAAGGCAGCTGAAAATTACACCTGTGGTAATATGTGAGTGTCTCCAAAGTGTTTAGAAATAGCTGTTCCTATCTATTCCTTTCTTGTGGGCTGTATAAAATAAACAACTTGATTAGCTTTAGTTTGACTGTGTGAAGGATATGTTTATTATTGAAAAAGAACTCCTTTTGAAGAAAGGAATTTAACTTTAATTTTGAAAGGTCATTTTAAATGGTCATTGTCACTGTACTGAATTCACCAGAGACTAGTGTTTGGGAGATATTCACATGCAGCTATGGTAGGTGTTTCAAAAGACCCTAGCACAATGGAAATTTGGATATTGATAGCTGAACGTCGAGCATTTGTCATCCAAATGACGAAAATAACTTCCCACTCGGGCAATTTATTCTGAACTGGCAGCAATCTCCACAGAGCATCCCCCATCCTGGCTCCGGGGTCTGCTCCACTGCACCCTTCACCTCCCGCTCTCTCCTCCTTGCACTTGAGCTAAGCACATACTTCTCTTACTTTTCTTTATTTGATCAGTAGTTGTTTTTTTCTTAGCCACTGAAATTTCTCATCAGCCACATAGCACTTGACAGAAAAAGTTTGCTGTTCCAATTTATTTTCCTCCATCTCATAAAGGAATAACACTATTGCTATTCTTAAATTGGAAATGGCATTTCTTTCATTTCTTAATGTCCCCTCTGTATTTCAGAGCTTTAATGAACAGAGTCTCTTTCTATTTTTGTCAGTCTCTAAGCATTTTCTTTATTATTAAAATTTTCTAAAAATTTACTTTTGCTTTTAGAAGGGAACTCATTGAGTGACATTTTGTCATGCAACTGTGCACTGATCATCAATGTTTAATTAAAACCTGTCATTGAAAGGTGATGTCCTTCCTAAGGAATGAATTTACTTTAGAAGTGAAAGTCTAGAGGGGCAGTTCTCTCCCTGTCACAGATCGACTTAAAAGACCAGAGAGACATGCAGGAAGACAACTAACAGTTCTGTGCATATTTATGGACTTGTTGTGCATGTGGTAAGTACTCTCTTGACAGCTAGTGTTAAATCCAATCAATCATCACTTAAATACATCACTGTGTATATTCACCTCACTCCTTCATTAGCATTCATTAGCAATTAATCAACACAGCAGTAGTCTCTGGAAAGTTCAACAATCCATAAGGTACATTTACATTAAAGATGAGCAAGTGAACATTTGTTCCACTTCAGCTAGGTCTTGTGTATTGTCATTTCTTCAAGGAGTGAAAGACATCGATCAAGAAAATGATTGATTGATTGATTGATTGGTATAGCATGCTATCTATTTCCTCTGAAGACCATTTTTTGTCAACCCAGAGGACAGTACTTTTAGTCAGAAGAAAACTTTCCATCTTCAGCTTCACATTATATATTTTACCGTACTGATTAAAAATGTCTTCCTGCCTTAAATCCACTGACTTTTCAGATAAACTGTTGCTGAACCTTTTTCAGTCTGTAAAATAAGACTGTGTTCTAGGGCATGGAGGTCCAGGCATACCCTTTTAGCATCAGCCATAAAATTAAATTTGTTTTGCTGATTATCTTCTTCAGCCAAAACAATTAATTAGTAGTATTTCCAAGGCAAAGTGGAAGCAAAACAAGTATATTAAGGGTTATAAAAAATACAGCCTTTCATTTTTTTCTATTACATTTAAGAAATAATAAATATTAGCACTTTCAGAAACCTTTACAACCCTGTGGAAAATTAACTAAACTACGTTTAATTGAAGTAGTTGTTCAGCTCCACTTATGACATAAATATATACTGATAGTGATATCTTTAGTGTTTATCTTAAGTAGTCTTCAGATTTTACAGCAGTGAAATGATATAATCAGTTTTTAATTTGATTGTGTGTTTTCTTTTGTGATAGAAATATTTCAGAATAAGGGGGTTTTAGCCTTTGATGTACAAATTAATGGCAAAAAGAATTTACCACCTTATACTCAATGAAACTGAAATATTTGCTATAATAAAAATATGAATTTGTTTAAACACTAAGTGGACATGTATTTCTTTTATAATGCTTTTGCTCTCATGGAGCTGCATTTAGCTGCTATTACTGTGTTGTTAACATGATGAAATATCCAGTAACTAATATACATGCAGTGCTATGTGAATATTGAAAGATTTATTTTTAATGCACTGATTATGGATTTGCATTGCTACTTTACCTGCTTCAATATATCTCATTATTTGTTTCATGATTTATTTTTAATTAACTCCACTTACAAATGTTATCTCTTTCTTAGCTGTGACTTGATATATCTTTGGATGAAAATAACTGGGCGTATGACACTGACTTTACTCTGTCATACCTCAGAATTACTAAGCCCTTTTGTAGCACAGCTCATCTCTAATTCTCTCTGTGGCAGCTCTCTTCCTTCTACACATTTTTTTGGTTGTTTTTTTTGTTTGTTTATTTGTTTTAACATGCATCCTTGTTTCATTAAATAACTTTTTTTTGTTGTACTAAGATTTCAAAGGAGAATGTTGCTAAGGTTGGAATAATCTGAAAGTGAAGTACTGTGAATATGCTTAAATAGCAATTTATATGTCTTACATGTGTAGTGCAGGGGTGGGACGAGCAGGATCTTTTTTCCATATTACAGGAACAGAGAGAGTTGCATGGCCATTCTGTTTTATGAAAGATTTGTATGCTCTGTTTCATTATGATATGAAATGAACACTTTCCTGTTTGAAAGTCTTCATCTCCTTGGCTGGACTGTTTAGATGTGTATACTCTGAAAGCTCACATCAGGGAAAAATCATGTTATGGGAAATCTAGTAAGTTATATCCGGTACCGGGATATCTGCAGAACCCTGCTGGAAATAAAGGCTTTTCTCTAAAAGTATGTTGATGTGACCAGTCAAAATTCTTCAGCATTTAAACACAATAAAATGTTAAGCATAATTACTCCAAGGATTTTCAGTTATAGCTGACTACTCACCTGCATCCTTCCTCTCTGCTTGATAAAGCTTCTCAGAGATGGCTTGACTGGATTCACAGAGTATGGGTACCAGCAACCTTTGATAGAAAGACAGTAAACAAAACAACATTTCGGATTCCATTATGAGTTTATCTGCCCACTCCTACACTACCATCCGTATCAAAAGGCTCTGACCTAGCACAAAGACAAGCATCCCTCATCTCTTTCCCCAGGCAGCTGTCTTCTGTGCAGGAAGGGCCACATTTTACCTTTACATTCACAAATTGGTTCTTTAAACTTAATTTTCTGTATGACTTTGATTCAATTTTTTTCTCCCATTTAAAAACAATCCCCCAAATACACACATTTCATTTTACACATTAGAACTGAAATTTCTTAAATTAAATCTTTATTTTGCAAAGGGAAACCCAGCAGTGATTTTTACTTTTTAAACTCCTTTTCTGTTTCTAGGAAACTTCAATGAACCATTTTATGGTGTGATGATGGAGCAATGGGAAGAACTTGTATTCAAGATGATTAGACAACCACTAACATAAGGCACTACTGAATTTCTCAACCCTACGGGCAACAGAAATGGCAGAGCAGATTTTAGGGAAATTTTACACATTAGTACATAAACAGTCTGTCAAGAAATCGCACCCTTCAGATGTCTGCCTCTGACAGTCTTCAAGACATTAAAAAAATCATAAATGTGATTTGCAATAGAGACATTTACTAGCCTTAATATACAGAGACTGTCATCACTAGGCAAATCCAGGAATGTCAAGTGAAGATTATTAGAGCCTGAAATGCCTGTACAGCAGAATGGCACGTGTGGATGTATGTTACACAAAAGATTGTGAACTTCTCTACTCGGTGACTGGTTTGATCTTTAGCCCACAACCCCTTCTAGTGTGGCCTTACATGCTTTGACAATGTGTAGACATAACTGTAAAAAGGAAAAGCAGGGGTCTATGAAAAGGGTCAGTAAAATAAGAAAACTGGAGCTTTGTGGAATTTAACATGAATTATTAAAAGGAAGGAAACACTGGCAAGGAGAGAAACAGAATCGAAAGAAGGGCTGAGGGAAGGAGAGAAACAGGACCAAAATGAAAGATCTGAAGATGAATGAGGAGTCTGGACAGCACCTGGAAAGAAACCAGGGAGTTTAGCATCACTGCATGCTTTGACTGCTATGGGACTTCATGGCTTTTTGTATTCAGGTCAGTATATCCAGGCAGAAGCTACTGAAAGGTGCAGAGGTTTCAGTGAGCTGACAGTCTCAGTCCAAACATCTGCAGACAGACATTTAAATTGCAAGTGTTGCAGGTTGGAACAAGAAACACCATAGACATGGAGCCTAAGTCACATACCCAGATGTAGAGATGCTCTGTCTCTTGGCTGTGCAACTGCGCTGGTTGCCTTGGAATCAGTATATCTGGGGCTGACACTCAGGTCTCAGGAGCCAGTGTTATCAAACTGGTACCTTTCAGGTCATTACAGTCAATAATTCCTTTTTAAGTATCAAAAAGAAAAGAAAACAAAGTGAGATGATTAAAAAGCCAATTAGCAGATCAAAGTAGAAGAAGCCAAGTCCTGGAGGGGAAAAAGAATGCATGTATGGTAATTTAGGCAGTAAGGAAGATAATTAGAACAGGATAGTGATAATGGGATAAGCTGGGGATCAAAAACTGTAGAGTTGATTGGAAAAAAGAAAATTAAGGCAAAATTTAATGACTCTTTGCATAAAACAATTAACCATATAAATATTAGAATTAAAACTTGTCTAGAAACCACCCTGACCTTTGTAAGGAGAGCAGTGATCCATAATTCTTAAAAACCCATTGTTTTAACTCTTTCTCCCTGAGAAGTATTTCAGTCTCTGATGCAAATAGCATTTGGGATGAGGAGATAGCTACGGAAGACATAAGTGAAGCAGCCAAAAGAGGTTAAAGTTGTAAAGACAGACTTTCCCATCATCCCTCCTCATCTTTTTCAGAATTTTACCTCCCTTTTTCATCAAAGGCCTCAGAGTTTTGGTATTAAACTTTGAGTCCTGATTTACTTTCTGAACTTTGTTTCCCTTGACTTCCTTCCAAATTCTTTCTTACTCTCCAGTTCTCACAGCTCTAGCTTTCTCTGTTGAGGTTTGATCTTGGCCAAAATTTCTGCTGGCCTTTTCTCCCCATGTTGTGAGCACACAGGCCCCTCACCCGGCCCTGTGCCTGCCTGAACTCCTGATCACATCCCTGCTGCTGCCCATTTGATCAAAATACGCTATTCAGGGACTCAGTGCAGATGGGGCAAGAATGAGGGGAAACAGAAAACTTTCTTTTTTTGTAAGGGTTCCAAAAAAGACCACCCTCAAGCTTTGGCTGCAAATGCCTCACAGCATTGTAAGTCCACAGATTTCTGTGTTCTCCTTCACAGAGTCCTGTGAGCCTTTAAACAGAAAGGCCCCTAACGGTTTGCTCCCCCTGGCTCTGTCAAAGCAACAACATGCTTACATAAATATTGTTCGGCTCTAACCCTTTCCATGTGGCTTATGCTACAGGAAGTTCACTTTCTTCTAAAGAGCTTGAACATGAGTGGGGGTAAGGATGAGTCTTAGTCTGTGAAGTATGAATTACCCATCTAGAGACATCTGGGACTCCAGAGAGCATGAAGGCTTTGCAATTTAACAAGTAAGAACAGGAAGGAACAGAGCTGTGAAGAAAAAGAAATAAATCAGAGGCGTAAGTAGAAGAATAAACACCTCCTTTATATTACCTAAGGAGCTTCCAAAATAATTTCAGCAAAGGAATATTACAACCACAGGACAAAGAACATGGTCATTAATGCCAGCACTGCATCTTGTCAACAGTACAGGAAAAGAAAGGATCTTCTCTGAAGAGCAAGTGGTAAAGATCAAATAACATTCAGCAGATTTCCCTGAATGTAGAAGGTTAAACAATAACCTCTCTTGAGTGTTCACCCATTGTTTCAGTGATAAACAGAGATAACATGTTAAAATGCTATGCCTTCGTAACCTTAAGAGGCTCTGGGTGGCATCTCCCTTGCAAGCAGAGAGCACAAGGAAGAGGAGCTGGGAATACTCCCTGTTTTATTTAGAGCATGTTACCTCCCTGACTGGTAACTCACTTCAGGGAATGGAGAGCTGCGGTTGGACCAGAAGAAGGAGATAAAAACTTAGTTTCCTCTCAAATCCTCCCTGCCCTCTCAAGGCACAGTAGCTGTGCTTGAGAAGACTGTGTCACTGGCCCATATCTTCCTTTTCTCTCTGCAGAAAACTCTCTTAGTTCTTCTTGTGGAGAGAAGATACATATTTCTGGCTGCTAGCAGGGCAAGAAAGAAAAGAAAGAAATTAGTATGTCTAGTCTCTCTTTCGCAACCTTCTCATTTATTTAAAAAACCCTGTAATGCTCTTAAATAGTGATGAATGACAATTCTGAGTCAGTCAATCACTACAATGAGTCTGGAACACAACAACAAATGACCTAACAAACTCTAGAGGTGGAAGCTTTGAAGATGGAAAGTGGAGGGAGGAAGGAGATAGTCTGTGTCTGCCTGACTGATGGGTTCAATAGCCTTTGGCCCAACAAGAGCTGGTGGTAGTCAGCTATTCCAGGTACCTGAACGACCTCCCCTTTTCAGAAGAAAAATACAGTATGTACTGGTAACATGATTCATGCACTTATAACGCTCTCCACCATTCTCTAAATCCACACCTTTGTTGGAAGCGTATAGTAGGGTGCTTTAGGGTTTTGTGTTGCTCTGTTTAAGTATTTCTGCAGAAGATACATGGTTTCAGATCTTGGAGACTTGTGTCTTATTTTCTGCTCCAAGAAACTTCAGATGTTCTGCCATTATATGACATGATTCTAGTTCATGTGCCCTGTAACAGATTTGCTTAAAATACATTAGGGTTGCTTATAAAACTTAACAATACTACTGTACTTTTCAAAGTAGTTTGGATTTATCTCAGCTTTAGCCATCTTTAATCTGGACATTCAGTCTAACTCATTTATCTAGACCCCTGTTATAATGAGAGGAGAGAGCAAGACATGTCCAAGGGTGATTCATCTTGCCTATCTTTTATCTGTCTTGCCAAAAATAGTTGTATAGAAGATCATGTACTTCATAGTTGTATACTATAGTAATGCTGTTTGTGGGGAATGGAAAAAAATATGGAAACAGCATGACAGTTTTCTACTTCACGCAAACAACTCCTTGCCAGGGTTTGGCATGAATATCTACTTTTCTTGCGCAAATTTACATGTGGAACCTCAGTCCCCAGTCTTTGACCTTTTCTTTGCTATCTTTTTTGAGAAGTGACCAAATCTCAATATACTTCTCTGTGATAGTTATCTTTTTGTTCTTTGGGTTCTTTTTTTTTCTCTTCCACTTTAGCTCTGCTTTCTCTTTATCTAAATTTTTATTTTATATTACCATGGGCTTCGATTGTATTCTAGAAACTCTTTCAGTTCTAGTTAGTATCCCATGTGTTACCAGCCCTTTAAAAAATATTTTATTTCCCAAAATAATTGCCACCTCCGTTTCACCTTTAGATTGGTTTATCTACAGTTTACGCCCTCCTTCTCCTGGGAACGTTGCTCTGCAGTGGAGTTTTGCCCCTTTTGAGATCATCGTGACGAGAATTTCTCTAGCTTTCTCAGTACCATCCATGAAGAGAAAATTGGGATCTTCCTCTCACAGCTGCACTTAATCAAATATAGCTTCCTTTTGGCAATTTGCAATGCTAACTTTCTTGCTTTAAATTTTTCTTTTGAAAAATCTTGAAATCCACTATGCATGAAAACTACCCAATTTTTCCAGAAAGTTCTGGTGGTTTGACTCATCCCCTCCATAGGATTATATTTCCTTCATGCAGATTCTGTGATCCTGAGTCATTCCCTCTGAGAATTCTTAGAGAAAACCGGCTGTGGTGGATGTCAGCCCCCCACCCAATTTTGTTTGTCTAACACAGCAGTTTGCATGCGTTCAGTAAAAAGCTGAGAACTCAAGCAACTCGGGAAAACAGGAGATACAGAGTTAAGCTGAAAGCTCAACTTTGAGATTTCTGCCTGCTGTGAGGAGGCTTTATTTGACTGCTCTGTTTGTTTGTGCATTTATTTTTGGAGAATGATGAGCTGTCCATTGTTTTACTTCATTATGAAAACTGAACTATTGTTGAGGAGGCCCTAGAGTGTGGGATGGGTTCTTGTTTGGTTTCCTAAAAGAAAACAAAATTAATTAAACTATAACTCTTTCTCCTTGGTTTATGGCTTAAAAGATAGTGCCTTTTTATTGTTATGCATTCTCTAGTAATTATTACCACTTGCAGTATACTGCAGACTAGAAACCCTGCCTTTAACAGAGATGTTCAGTTTCTATCCTTCAGTTACTATATTTTTTCTATTTTGGCAAGGCTGTGATCTAAGTGCTCTTGGCATAACTCACAAGCACATCATAAACAATACCTTAAAAGTGGAACAGTATAATTCATATTTGCTTTACAGCAGCAGGACATGCATTACCATTTTGCTTGGTTTTGCAGCCCTAGATGCATTAGGCTGTGTTAAACCCACATTACTTAAATGAACCCTCCTCATCAACTGGTCTGAGTCAATCTGTACATCTGATTGCTGCATTGGAAGACCCTGCGGAAACTGTGTTGGAGGCTGAGAAAAAGTGTTCATTTTTCTTTATGGGGCCTGATGGCATAGAAAATGATTGATTTTCCCAGGACCTTTTGGTCTGTGGTACTGGAAATCACAGCTGTCAGGGCTGTCCCTGGCTCTGCCCACCAGTATGGTTCAGCTAAATGCACCACTGTTTTCTCTTGGTCTTTTCTGAAGTCCTTCATGTTCACCTGGTTCAGGTTTGCATCTAAATTTCAAGTAGTACTGTTTTTCTGTGCAGTTATTCTATGTTCCCATGTCTTATAGAGAAACATATAGAAAACGACTCTTTATGCACAGTCCTTAAATTCATACCTGAAAACCTGATTGAGCAGATTTAGCCCTGAAAGGCAAAACCTGCCTGCACTTAGAAGTGCACAATTCAAAATTTAATCTCAAAAGTAAGGAATTGCCAACTGGGTTTTGTACAACTTGAAGGTACATATTTGTTCAGACCATCCTGGGACTCAGGAGAATGACAGTACAACGTAGAATGAGCTTCTCAAGTGTGAAGACCACTTACCCATGGAGATTAGTTCTCTTTATTCTGCCCACTGCCAACATCATGGAAGAAAAATACTAGGTTTTGGATCAAAGAACAGCTGGGGGAGAGGGAGACTGTCTTTCAAAAACAGATTTGTCAGTACATCAAGATATAAATATGTAAATAACTAGCCAAATAATTTGTAATGATAATGTTAAAACTGCATGTGGGTTTGAAGGTAATTGCAGGTGAAAGTGGAATAGTCCAATTCAATGCAGCCAAACCCCCAGATAGACACAAAACTGTAAAATGTTTGATTCGGGCCCGGTACTCACTACGAAGTGACTAAAATTTATGTGAGATTAAAATCACTGCTTCTGTATCTAATACTGCTCCTGTGAGCTGTAATATAGAATTGCATGCAACTGGTCATATACTGAAACACATGCCACTTTTTTGTAAAATCAGTGCTTAGGAAAGATTTAATATATTTATTATTTAAAAGGTTAAAATACAGTAAGACTATTAATATATTGCTCTGAAATATGTTAAAATTTATTTGTATGTGAAGATTTTTTGAAGAATTGCTATTACACTACCATATTTTTCTTATTAAATGTCTAGTTTAATATGACATTTTCCTTACTTTTTACCAGATGATAAATCTGTTGTGTTTCTTTGTTTTTCTTAAGTGTATTGCTTTTGCCTGCCATGTCTTATATGGTGTAATAACAATCTTAATTTCAGATATGAAATAGATAATTAAAATGTCATTTAAGATTTGGTTACACTTTTCAAATTGCTCTTAAAAGTACTACTAATTGTTAGATAGCATAAGAAACAAATTATTACAGATAAATGTGTTAATAAATTCTTATTTGGAGCATATCTTTATAAAATGGAAGATTCAGGAAAAAAAATCTCAGCAGGCCTATTCTAGCAAGGCCATATTTAATTGTTCTGGTCAAGATAGCAGATCATGGGTTATATCTGGGAAGGCTACAAACCTGGCTTTTAAATGCAAGTTTAAATGCATTTTTAAAAAGCAAAAATCCATCTAAAGATGGATATAGCTTAATTTTCCTCTGACCGGAGAGCATAGACAGCTGACTTAGTAGACGGTGTTTCATAATATTTTTTAATGGAACTTTACTTTTTGATGGGAAAGGATGATATTTCCGTGATCCTGGACTGTCACTGAAGAATGTCAATGGGTGCTTGGTGAAACTCTTTCATATGTCTTTTGATGGGAGTGGTCTTTAATGGTTTAGGTGCCTGCAGTTGTTTCTTAATGTGCTTGATGCTTCAGTTAACTCATTCTGTCAAATTTATGGGAGCTGCAGAGGATCCCTCACAGCGAAAGACTCCAGCAACTTCTGATCAGGCTTGTACATGGCATTGTACATGGAAGAATATTTTGTATTTCACTGAAATTATCTGTTATAGTTGAGAGTTTGTTTTGTGAAGATGTTTAAGTTGCTGAAGCCTTAAATGCCCTTTTTTTATCCAGAAAAAGGGATTCTGAAATGTCTGAATATTTTTGAGATTTTCCAAAGAAATTTAAATTAAAGGAAGACTAGGGAAAATATGGGCCCTCTGCAGAAGGAAACGTAAAGCCAAGTTATCCAGGGTATGGAGAAGGCTGAGCTACTCAATGACTTTTTTGCCTCAGTCTTCACTAGCCAGTACTCCTGCCACACTGCCCAAGTCACAGAAGGCAAAGGAAGGGACTGGGAGAATGAAGTGCCTACTGTAGGAGAAGATCAGGTTCAAGATCATCTAAGGACTCTGAAAGTGCATAAGTCTATGGGACCTGATGAGATGCATCTGCAGGTTCTGAGGGAACTGGCAGATGAAGTGACTAATCCACTCTCCATCATATTTGAGAAGTTATGACAGTCCAGTGACATTCCTACTGAATGTAAAAGGGGAAAAATAACCCCCATTTTTAAAAAGGAAAAAAGGAAGACCCAGGGAACTACAGGCCAGTCTCACCTCTATGCCCAGCAAGATCATGGAGGAGATTCTCCTGGAAACTATGCTAAGGCACATGGAAAATAAGGCAGGTGATTTGTGACAGCCAGCATGGCTTCACTAAGTGAAAATTATGCCTGACAGTTTTAGTGGCCTTCTGTGATGGGGTTATGGTGTTGATGGATGAGGAAAGAGCAACTGTTGTCATCTACCTGGACTTCTGCAAAGCTTTTGACATTTTCCCACACAACATCCTTGTCTCTAAGCTGGAGGGACGTGGATTTGATGAATGGACCACTCAGTAGATAAGGAATAGGCTGGATGGATACACTCAAAGAGTCATGGTCAACGACTTAATGTCCAAGTGGAGACTAGTGATGACTGGCATTCCTCAAGGGTCAGTATTGGGACTAGCACTATTTAATCTCTTTGCTGGAGACATGGACACTGGGTTTGAGTGCACCCTCAGCAAGTTTGCTGGAAGGTGTCCCCGCCCATGGCAAGGGGTTGTGACTAGATGATCTTTAAGGCCCCTTCCAACCCAAATCATTTTATGATTGATTCTATGATTAAATTGCTTAATGTTATGCCATAGCCTTCTGTGTAGTTATGAGTGATCTCTGTATTTCTAAGAAATTTCTTAGCACACTTGATTTGTTTTATTCTATGGCCTTTTTACAATTTATAGCAATCTAATTGCTAAAAAATCAGTTCTAAATTATACCTGCTTCATGCCATTTAGTCTTTCAGTCTCACTATAATTTTGCTTTATTATCAAAGCACTACCTGTTTCATCCAGTCTCTTTCTAATGATCTTTGCATGCTTTCTCAGGTAAAGACAAATCTAAGCCCCCTCCTTGTACTGAAAGGTATTTGCATTTTGAAAACACTTTCATGGCCTTCCTGCTAATTTTATGGGTTGCTTCTTTAAGAAGAGAATTGAGACATTTTTATTGATGTTTTCATTTTTTTCCCTCTGAAAAATTGATTTTAATGTGGAGTCCTACATAAAAATCAATGACACAACCTGACTCAGGGTTTGACACTGAAAATCTATACTATTCTCTGTGGACATGAGTTTCATAAGCTTAGAATCTGAAGACACATTATACAAAAGGCAAAAATTCTCCCCTGGGGTAAAATGTCAACTAAGTTATAGTGCATCTTAACAAATCAGTTTAATAGGCACTGTTCTAATATAGAAGGTGCTTTTATCTGGGTAAAATATGTATACATATATAAGTGTGTGTTTGGAAATAATACCTATCAAATGCCCAAAATGTTAGGTTATGAGTGACTTCTATACTTGTTTACACTTTAGCTTCAACTTATCTGTGATTTGACACTCCCTAGCATTGTCTCATGGCGATAGTAGAAATATTTGGACGTTCACAAAAAAAGACTGATAAGCTGCAATTAATTAAAAATGGGATTTAATTATGAATATAGACAAGACTGAATAGGTGGCCTGATACAGAAATGTCAAGAAGACAGGTTTCGAGTTCCCTGGGATCCTGGATCCATCTTCAGATAGGGAGTAGGAAAGAAAGGGGAGAAGGGAAAAGGCCTAACAAGGATTATGATGAACTTTGATAAGTTTATGGAATATACCATGCAATGACTCTGAAAGTTCCTTTCCAGTTTACATTTCTTCCCCTGAGCCTTGCACAAGACCAATGACATTTAAATGACATTTAAACATATCTCAGTGGTATTTAAAAATATGAAATTCAAAAGCAATAAAAGCTAATATTTTTCTCTCTTGTGTGTATTTGGCTTCAGGGAACTGTTGCCAAAGTTTTGCCAAAAAAAGGTTTATGCCAAAAATACAGTTGCTCTGAAATAGAGGGTGACTCTTGGAGCGCACTCTAAAATTTTTTGTACAGCTTGGAGCAGATACCACACCTTGTCTGTCAGAGTTTAAATCAGTATTTTGGTCTTTACACTTTCTTTGAAGTATCTCCTTTAAGGCCATCACCAAAATGAATTATTTCTCTAAAACAATTCTGGATCTTAGCTGCTGTGGTCAGGCCTTCTTCTTAACTAAGAAACAGTTGTTTGAAGTCGTATATTCTTGTGGGAAGCCTCACAGGTCTGTGAGTAGTACCAGTCTCTCACTGAATCATTAATAAAAAGTACTGTTCAAAGAGAATACTAAGAAAATTCATTTCTGAATGTCAAGAATTGAATATACTAATGTACACTGAGTACCTGAGGCAAGAGTTTGAACAGCCAGCTGCCATCTAGATGGCATAGATCACCCAGAAAACAGATACCTTTCCACAATTAGCAAACATCAAAACTTGAGTTGGTTCTCTATGGGAAAGTGGACTTGGGTCTTTGAGGTTCTGTGCTTTTTCAGAAAGTTTTCAAAGGCAAGACACTAACCAGATTAGGAGGGTCCAATTCTTCCAAGGCTCCAATGGCTTTCTGTGAAAACAACTGCATTTTTAGGGAGACAATATTAATGAATAGACAAATATCCAGCTAATACCATCTATAGTCAATGCAGAGAATTGAGAGCCCAGGTTCTTGTGTCCTCTCCCTGAACCAAGTTGATGGCCAAATTACATCAGGATGACTTTTATAATTTCCCCTTTTTCTAAAACAGGGATATCTTTATTTTCTTCCTTCAACAAGCATTTTGAAATTTAATGAAATTACATTTCTGAAGTGATTTGTAATATTGAAGTGAAAGTTAGAACATGAGAATGCATGATGTGTTTAAGCAGAAGGTGATAAATAGATATCAAATCAAAAATAGCACCCTGCTAATATTTTATTGTTATTATTTACATGAGTATTTTGAAAATGTTATTTAAAATATTTATGGGATACAGTAAATGTCATTCTCCAGACAAAAAAAAGACAATGAAAAGTTAGAACAAATGACAGACCCATGAAGACAGATGAGGGAAAATACAAGTAGTTACAGAAAAACATCATTTATGAGCTACCTGAAGACCAAATCACTGTAGTGCATATAAATATGGTACAACAATGATTTTGATGACTCTTTATCACAACTCTGTGATATGAAGTATGAAATAAAATAAAAAGGGACATGGGGCCAAAGATAAGTCAGTTTACATTATCCTATTAATGAAGAATAAGGAACAGCATGGAAACAGACAAATCTTGCAGGATAGGAAAATGACAACTTTGGGCTCATCTTTAATAACCTGGAAGATGATTCATCACTCCCTTTGTGTGCTGAAGCTGTAGGCAATTTTTCTGTTTTCTGTCTGGTACCTCAAGTTATTATACAAAGAAAAGGCAGTAAATATGCACCAAAGATGGAACTGAGGAGGAGACTGAAGAGAAAATATCCCAGAGATGTCCCCTGTGACCATGTTATTTCAAATATGCCAGTCCTCATGTTTGTGGCAGCCCTTTACTGAAAGCTTATTTGAATTTCTCTGTAATAGGCACGTGGATTTTCAAACACAGATGATAGGTATGTTCCCTCAACAGAAGCTCATTCTCAGGAGCAGTCTCTTAACACATTTTTTCTGATGAGTAATGAACAGTGCATTCCTTGTTACTGTACAAGGCAGCACCTATTTTCATGAATTTCAACAGTGATTTTGGATAATAGCTGGGACTAAGGCTGGATGTACAGACACAGACCACTGACATGGGAGAATTACTCCAAGGTCTGTGTGTTGGAAGCTCTTCTAATCTTCTCATGATCTTTTTTTCCATTTCCTTGTGATGATGACATGAATGTGATCAGAAGACACCTGCCATGCAGGACAACATTTACTCAAAATGGGAATATGTTTCTCCCTAACCCCTTCTGCCATGTCAAGTGATAGTCTTAGCAGTTCACCACCAGCCTCAACACAGCTTTTCACTGTTCATCCATCAGAAAAAATTCAATTTTTTTCACCAAAATTTCTGCTTGCTGATAGGTTAATCTACCTCTTTTCTAAATGTTTTGGGTTTTGGGGGGTTGTTTTTTAGCCAAGGGTTCCAAATCAATGCCTTTTGGAGGCTTTTGGGCCAGCTAAGAGCATGGCAGACATCTCCAGGTCCAGAATAGGCACTCAATCACTCCACTCAGGTCAACATGCTTAACTGCAAAGTTCCTGGAGATAGGCGCTCACCTATGGACCTTGTATTCACTGTTCCAACCATCTTCTGTCATGGATTGTTTCTTTTGCTGTGAGGCCAGTTCTGCCATCTGTGCCAACATATGAGTGCATATAGAAAGTCCATAGATGTCCAGTCACCAGATGCTCAAAATTAATCTTCAAACTCCAGTCTAAAATTTCTGAGGTATTTTCACAGATGGGATATGAAGAAAAAATTAGAACACATAAAGTGCTGAGTTATCCTGATTTCACAGCAACCTCCACACATTACTACATATTTGGAAGGCACCACATGTTGGCATAAAATAATAGGGTCCCAAACCCCTGGTCTAACCATCCAGAGGTTTAGCCAGCATAATGCTGAGTTAATGGGATAACATGGGATCAGAGGATCATCAATACTATCTATCACTTGGTATAAATACCTGTAGAAACAAAAACTTCTGCAAAAGTAGACTCCTGGATGAATTGTGTGTCCTGATTGGAGTAGCAGATGCCCCCATCTCCCCCAGAGTGTATAGTACTGAGCGTCCTTTTTTCATCTCTGAACTGGCAAGCTCTTCAATTACTTGAAGACAGGTTTAGAGAGATGGTGAATATGGACAGGTTGCCCAGGGAGTCTGTGAAATCTCTGTTACTGGAGAACTTAAAAATATGACTGGACAAGGCCCTGGGCAACCAGATCCAGCTGTGATGCGAGCCCTGCTGTTAGCAGGAGGTAGGATATGGTGATGTCCAGAGGTGGCCACAGATCTGTGTCCCACTGTAAGGCCAACACCCACGTTTTGAATACTGGCAGCCAGCTGCTCCCATTGCTGCCTCTGTGTCCAGCTGCGACGATCCTACAGAGGCAGTGGCACTGCTTTGTGTCACATTAGCAGAGTCCCACCCTGTCTCCTTGTAGAGATCAATCACCAACCCTTCCATCCAAACTGAGAGGCAAAGAAGCATGAAGTGCAGAAATCCAGTGCCAGAACAGAAAACCACACTGAACCACTATTTTTGTCTCCCATTGGAAACAAATTTGAGCTGTTCTGCTGAACTTTTTTTTGATGGGAACTCAAACTGAGCTGGAACAATTTTGGACCCAACTAAATGGAGAAACATCTGGTTCCAGTCCCTGTCTGCAGGGCTGAAGAGACCTAAAGACTTCCAGAACAGTTAGAAACAAGAGGGTATTAAATGGATCCTTTCTGATATGCTTCCTCAGTAATCCACGCATGGATGAATAGAGGTTTGTGAGGGTCACTACAAGCATAATTTGATTGACTGTCTGTGATTGCTGTAGCACACAAAAAATCTTTTCTCATGTAAAAAAAAACCCCTCATGCTACTTTTCTAAAATCGCCCTTTGCACTGCATACCTACTGCAATTTATGTTTTCTCAGACAGCAGAGGTGCTCATATTTGGTGCACCCTTTCATTCGCATCCACCCCTCCTCTTGCTCTGTGGCCGCCTTTTCTAAAACTGCAAGTAGAATCATTTCCTTTATCCTAAGATAAAATGATTTATAATCAATTAATAAGCATTGCTGAGGCTTTTGTTTGCCTGAAGCATCATTTCCTATTCAGTTTTTGCATCTGAACTATTCAGCATTGCCTTTTGGTTCTCTCTGAAAATACTCTTGAGAAGCCATGCTTATCAGCCAAGAAGCATCCAACAGCAAAGCATGTGCATTTATAAAAAGACTATCACTTTTGTGCTAACTTTGATTGCCAGTTTCTACACTTAAAATGAAAATGAAGCTGGTGGTAAAGCCACATTGCTAGATATCTGAATTCATTACACTGAATTATATGAATTTCCTTTCTTTCCTTCAATTCCCTCAAGTGGCATAGATTAATTTATAGAGTGTATGTGTTTTTAACATCTGCAAAGTTCTCATGTGGATTGATGTACTGAGAATAAAACTTAAGGCAGCCATTACGAGGGTAGTGCAAACATTATTCCTCTTAATGATTTTTGCACACCTGTATTTTTGAATGTCATTTTGGGAAGTGGGAGTGGAATAGGGGTAATTAGAGAAGTTACTTTACTGACACAGTAAGAAATGCATAATTGCACAGGCCACAAAGCATAAAATGTTGTGTTGCATGTGAGGACTGATTTTCCAAAGAGATTTGTGTGGAGCCATTTTGAAGCCACAAAATTTGCCCTCCACAGTAAACGACTCAGAATACTTGTTCCTCTGAGCACCTGATTTATATTAGCAATCGGTTACTTAGAGGCACAAATACTGTGATTTGTGTCCAAAAGCTGGTTTTGTACACAGATTTTCCTCATTAAATGGGAGTTACTTGTTTTGAAATTTTTGTCCTGAAATGCCTATAACAAAAATCCAGTGTTTTTGAAAACATGTTTAATACACCCCCCTCTGGTCACTCCATCGTTTCTTGATGTCTTGAAACAAACTGGGAGCAAGATAATGGTTTATTCCTTTCATCCTTTGATCACCTGTCAAAATGACAGCAACACCAACCTGTGTAATGATTTCTGGCTATCACTGACAACCAGAAGCAAACTCCATGTTCTGTAGATCACGTTGTGATTTAACTTCTCATTCTTCAAATTCCCCAATCTATTCTTCAGATGGTTAAAATTAGCGAGAAAGAGCTTGCTCTCCATAGAAGATGTTTCTGTAGAGTTCAAAGAGAAGCCTTTAAAAAATTGGTAGTGAATCACAGAATAATTCAGGTCAGAAGGGACCTCTGGAGATCAGCTTGTCCCATCTCCTTCTTAAAGCAGGGCTGACATCAAAGTTGGGTCAGGTTGCTCGGGACATTGTCCAGTCAAGATCTGAAAATCTCCAAGGACTTGTCCACCACCTCTCTGGGCAGCTTGTCCCTTTGTTTAACCACTATTGTTATGGAAAGCTTTTTTTTTTATATCCAGATGGCAATTTCTCTGCCAAAAAAATGCAACTGTTGCTTCTTGCCTTTTGCTGTACACCCCTGAGAAAAGTCTGGCTTTATCTTCTCTGTAAACACCCATTAGGTGGTGAAGATGATAGCTAGATCCACCCTTTGTCTTGTCTACCCTAGACCAAACAAATCCTCAGTCTCTCCTCATACACCACATGCTCCAGCCCACAGTCATCTTAGTGACACTCTACTTGACTCACTTCAGATTATTAATGTTTCTTGTACAAAAAAAGTTCAAAATTGGACACAGTTCTTCTTGCAAGTGCTGAACAGAGGGGAACAATCATTCCTCTTGACCTTCTGGTGCCAGAAACATCTCCTAACACAGCCCAGGATGTGGTAAGACTCCACTGCCTCAGGGCTTATTGCTGGCATATTCAACTTGTTTGCCCACCAAGCTCAGCAGATCTTTCTCTGCAGAGCTGTTGCCTAACCATGCAGCCCCCAATGTGGAGTGTTGCATGGAGTTATTCCAACCCAGAAGGACGACTTTGCCTTTGGCTTTGTTGAAGCTGGGTTCCTCATCACCTGCTGCCTCATTGTATTATTAATTCTTGCCCAGTTTGAGGTCATCCACAAACTTGATGGATGTCACCCAAGGCACTGAAAAAGGTGTTGGAACAATGTCAGTCCCAGTATCAAATCCCATTGCAAACGTCTGCATATTAGGCTCTGAACTGTTGGCAGAGATACTCTTGCCCCACTTTTTCAGGTGGATCCTGTCTAGCCCCAGCAATCTTTGTTCCTTGAAGATGGTCTGTTGGAAAGACAAGCCAAAGCCCTGGCTGTGACACTAGCAGTGCAGCCAGGTGCTGACCCAAAGGTTGCCTTTGCTCCTGCCCAAGTACTTCCCTCTGACTGACATGACTGTTGAGGTTCTTGTTCCTTTCCCTTCACCCCTCTAGAGACCTGTAGTCAAGAAGTGTCCCCCTTGGCAGTATTCCTTAGTTCTGGATCCCTTAGAGCTTGTAATTTTAATGTCACTGAAAGGTCAGACACTCCAGGCCATATTAGATTTTGTCAATGACAATGAAAGACACAGCATCTGTAATTTTGCTCCCGTTAATAACAGTATTTTTAACACACTCATATAGTATCTTAAAAGAAACCAGTTAAGTGTAATATTTGTTTCTACATATGCGGCCCAATGAGGGGCAAAATGCATACTATTTTGTTAAGGCTCACGTCTTTTCTTCTAGTTCTGACTACTGTGTATTTTACCCATAGTTCAATAACATTAGTAGTACCTTAAATAAGTAATTAGACAGAAGAATGTTTCATTATAACTATAAAATGAGGCAAATTCCTTTTCATGATCTGAAGTCTCATGTGAAAAAGAAATCCCTGGGTTGTAGGGTAGACTCCTTTGTTTAAAGCCAGACGAGGACTGACTGCTCTGCTGGGCACAGCACCGAGGGGCATACTGAGAGGACCAGACCTGCCCCGACAGAAGAAATGGACCTTTGCTGATATGGACATTTCTCTTTGTGGGATTATTTGTGGGTGGATTAGACCCTCCGGATGCATTCTAACTCTAAATTTCCAAAGTCACAAAACAGGCATTTAGTTTTAAGAAAAGTACTTCAGTGTGTGTATCGCTCCATTTGCCAAGGGCTGCAAACATGGCTCTTTGCAAAAGACGAGAAAGCAAACGCTAGCTGTGAAGTTTGCTGAGACTCATCCGGGCTGCAGTGGCTTGGAAGGAGCGTCCTTCCCTCGATGCAGACGCACAGGGACCCTGCCCTGCACCTGACCATGCGTTGTCCCGTGCTGTACCCGCTCAGCCCAGGGCAGGCAGCGGATGGAAGCCCGAGGCGGTCAGCCTGGCGGGGGTGATGCTGGCCGTGGAACCGTGCCTGCTCTGCAGCCCACAGCTGCTGCCTGTTTGCTGCCTTGCTTACTGCTCAGGGCTTTTCACAGGGAAAATTGCTTGTTCTGAAATACAACGGAAATTTTTGTGGGGAACTGTTCTATTTTAACCAGATTTAGCCCTTCCTTACCAACTCATTACAGGGACCGTCAGCCACCTACACCTGTGCCAAGGCAGATTAAAAGGGTACCGTTCTAATCTAATAGCACTTTTTCAATTACTTTCTGTAGCTGTAAATGACAATCGGACTACAGCATGTTCATCTCAAGAGATCTGACTGAAATTACATTCATATATCATATATCAGCTCTTCAGTTTAGTTTGAGATTTAAAAACTACATCAGCAATCATGTCATTTAAACAAATCATATTATCTTCCTTTGATTTGGAGCAAGAGACAGTTTTAAACTCATGCAAAATGAAAAAGAAGACACAAAAAACAACAGACTGCAAAATTTGCTTTCTGTGGTTAAAATAAATTCCCTATATAACTTCAATAAATAAATACTATGTAACTAACAATCTGAATGGGTATACAAAAGCTGTGTTCCCACATTGAACACAGGAGCTTAATTTATCTCATCATTCAGAATCTAGGCCTGTTAATGAGTTCTGGGAGGTTCATTTAGATTGTTCCCTTACAAATATTTTTTGCTTTTTCAAAGTCATCTGGCCTTCCCTTTCTCTTTGTTGTATCTTGATTTAATATACCATAATAATTCTGCTCTCAATCTTTCAAGTAACAGTATGCATCAAATAATTATCTGAGAGTCTTCATGCTGCCTTTAAAAATACTCATCCTTCCCATCTGTTACTAAGTGCTTTAATCACTTTCTTTCCTTGTTGTGGCTATTGCAACCCTGCCAGTGCATTTCATGCTACTTGGATATGGTTGAGCATGGGGTAATTTGATGATGAGTGGGGACTGATAGAAAGACTTCTGTGACTTCTTTTAAAAATACAAGCAATGGAACAATAGAAAATTTGTATACACAAATTGATCCTGTGTGGAGCGATACCTAAACTAACTGAGATAGGTTGCTGGCGTACCTGCAAGATACCCTATCCCTCTGTGAGGGATCTTGCCACAAATGTAGTGAACAGGGGGTAACAGGAACTCAGAAGGCTGTATTTTCTATGCAGTCATATTGCCCTGCTCTGAAACCACAGAAAACTTATTTAAGCTTGTGTAGGTCCTCTTTTCTATGCTGTACTGGGATGTAGGTGCCCTTGAACGATGCAAAAATTGGACTGACAAAAGCTTAACCTTGCTGCCTTTGGCTTGCCATTCATGGAGACTTTACTTAAAAAAAACCCTCTACTTTAAAAGCTCTACTAAAATTGAAAAAAATATACATTTATGGCCAACAGATCCTAATACTAGGGGTGGATTCCCAGGACTCTTCGGTACCTTCAGGACAGCAGAATGAAGACAGCTTGTCTGGGGACTGCATCACATTATCTCACCGCTACTTTCTGGTTTAGCAGAAACTGCCATACGACAGACACTACAGCTTTGAACAGGTTATGCTACTTGGGGGAAGCCAGGTATCATAGCTGAGTGGAGAAAAAGAATACAGAGGTTTCTTCAAGAACATATGTACCTCCTAAAGCATACAGACCAAGATCCCTTCCTCCCCTCATTGTACAGGTCCCACTGTCCTCATCCCAGCCATGATGCCCTCAAATGTTAACCAACATTATCTGTATGTGATTTTACCAAAGACGGGTGGAAGAGGAAGGACAAAAAAGATAAACCATTCATTTTTGGCACAGGGAGTGAAACCCTGGTTTCTCTGTCCTTTTCCCTTTCACACAAGTGCCTAACTAACAGACCTAGAAATATCATACCTCTTCCCTCCATTTTTTTCCCAGCCCACTGAGCTTTTTTCTTTACTCCCTGCAAAGCTGAATAGCTACAATAGAGGGATGGTGTGTGTTGCCATCCACCACTGAATATCATCAGTGATGCCCATGCTGGGGCCAACCATGCTCCTCTGGGCTCTCTGCTGAAGCCTTGAACAAATGGGAATAAAAGGAATACATACCCCTTCCACCGAGGTAGTTGAGAGTCAAATCTGCTGAGCATGCCTCGAGGATGACTCATTTCTAAATCTAATAGAGGCAGAACAGGGAAGGACCTGCATGGCTACTCAGTACTCGAGGGTCAAGAGCTCTAACTTCTCTTGGGGCACCTTCAGACAAATTCAATGACAAACCAGAGACTTTGTAGAGTCTCTAATCTTCCCAGCAATGAGCAGAAGCTGGGTGAAGGGTTTGAGGACCACATTTTTATCCTATTTAGGGGATTAAGTATGATGTGAGCACTGTGACCTTCACAGATCTAACTCCAGGTCCTTATGGACAGACTCTGAACCAATAGTGAATCCATACAGTCAAAGAAATTAATATAAAAAAGGGAAAACTGTCCTGTAAGTTCCTATTGTTAAGAGGGCTCCTAACACCGTTTTTTGCTTTTCTCTTCTCTGCCGTAATAAAAGCTTTCATTATGCCATCACAACATGGAACAGTTTCAGGGGGAGGAATTCAGACCTCATGCATCATTGGACAGTGCTGAACAAATCTCAACCAGTGCTCTTAGGTAGCTACTCTTAAGTAGAAGTTGTTTAACATAGTCTTTGCTTTTTTTCATAGAGACATCTGTAATGAAGAACAGATACTAAAAAGCAGTGATTCATTCAAGGTAGACCAGAGACGCACATCTTTCGTGGTTCTTCACCTACACTGCTTTATGCGCTATGCATTTCCTGCCTTTCTCTTTCGCTGTTTGGTCTCCCACCATTTACATGCCACTATAGGCAACGTGCCAGATTGGCACTTAAAACATGAAAAATCAGAAAGGGGGAAAGAGAGACACAAATAAAAGGTAGGCCTGCAGCACTCACATCTCTGTGTCCTTTCCTGACAAGCAGCACTTCCATTTGTGTTGAGGTCTCAGTTCTATCAAACTTCTGTCTTGTATCAATTTTTAGCAGCATGGATAATTTATTGCATCTAGGATGATAGAAAACCAGCTTTATACATCATTCAGCTTGCAAAAGATGTGTAGCTTCAGTTCCTTAATGGTGTCATTTTGGCTGAATGCTATTAACAGATTACCCCTGCCTAGGGCAGTGGAGCATGTGCAGCAGAAAGATAACCTTGTGTTCGTAATTTAATATTAACTGTTTTCTCCATAGTACCTCTTTCCAGTACATTAACAACAAACCAATATGGCCTTGTCCCCTGCGGTCGTATTCTTCAGCAAAAAATGGATTACATGATAGCAAGTTCCTGAAGATTTCCAATGAAGTATTACAAATCACTCAACGCCTGCTCTGCAGAAATGAAAAATAAACAGGCTTAGATTCAATCAAATTTAATTCCTCCAATTTAGCTTTACCGCACTTCAAAGGGTGCTCTTATTAATGTCTTGGTGAAAAAATGTAACAGTAATTTTTCCCCCTTCTTATACTGAAAGCCTCCAGTTGTGTTCAACATATAGTGAGATCAAGAAAATGTTTTTTTTTCGTGAATACTCTGACACAGTTTGATATAAAAGTGTAAGCCATTTACAGAAAACTCTTTATGGAATTTTTATCCTATTCCATTCCCGGGAGCTAAATTTATATCCTGCATTAGCTATCATAGCACTAGAGTATTAGTCTTCCTGCAAGCAGTTCAGGGCAGTCTGAGGGCCCTATCACTCTCTACCACTCACATACACAGGCATTATGGGTTTATCTCATCTTCTGCAGCAAGTGCTAGGCCCAATTCATTCCTTTAGGCTACTTTACTAATAACTTATTCCTTATCAGGGCCTCTCCACCTCAGCTTGTGATCAAAGACCCAATTAATGGAATGGAGAAAGGTGAAGCATTCAAATAATGGAGACAGCTGTTTTTCTCTGTTAGAGAAAATCCATTTGTATTGTTATCGCAAGCTCCAAGTTCTGCAGCTCCTGTTTAATTCAGTCTCCCTCTATTTCTGCTGATGATAAAAAAGTCACAATGAACTCAGAAGAGAATGGCAGAAATATCACCGTGTTTCAACTCAGCCTGGGTGTTATCAACTTGAAAGTGAAAATACAAGCAGATAAGGAGAGGAAATGTCCAACAAAGACCATATCAAATTTTCAAAAAATGTACTTTCATGCTGCATTCTTTAGTCACCTTTCTGAATGTTTTCCAGATCCTGATATACACTGCCTATGTCGGCTGCCTGAATCAGAGGAGTAGGGGGTGATAGTATCGTGGGTTCCACCACAGTTGAAAAGTAATTAAAGAGGGAGAGTAATCACAATTGACTGGCACAAACATTGTTAGTGAACAGCAACTTCTCCTGAGCCTCGGTGTCCGCGAGCCCACAGCTAAGCTGGGTGTTTACATAGCCACCTCCGGTGCATGAGGTTACTTTCCTCATCTGATAGCAAAGGGGTTGTGCCACACTCAAATCTGGTGTTAAACCTTCTCCTTAACAGGCTCCTAGGTGTAAATCTGCCCAGGCTACTGCAAATGAAATCCTACCCACACGACATGACAGCAATTCATTTCATAAACATGTAAAGGCCACATTACCATTCTCGTCCTCACCCCTTTGTAATCATGTTGTCACATTGTCATGTATAGGAATAAACATGGGCAGAATACTGTGATTACACTTAATTGAACGACTTGCAGGTTTAAAGTACAACAGTGAAAACCAATTATGCATTCTTAAAAATGACGCTGTGCAAAAGGAAGGAGGAGGATGCATCAAACAGATATGGCCCGTGTGTGCCAGTGTGCGAGTGTGCAAGGCAAACCCCTGCTCCATTTCACAGAACTTGTTATTGCTCTTTACTTGCACAGCAAGTGTTATTTAGAGATTGCGAGACTATTCACATGCTAGGGGATGGTTTGGGGGTTTTTTGATTACTTGGGGAACCTTTGGATCTAGTGCTTCAGAAGTAAGGACTGAAAAACCCTGCATTTCAATTCTCTGCTGAGTGTGGACAATGAGCACAATAAACAGACACAAAGCTACAGTGTATGCGATGAGTTAAGACAGCAAAGCCTTCCCCAGGCTGATTGTTCACAGGGGATCACAGAATCTGTGTTGGGCTGAATAAGGAGAAATGCGTTATGCATTTGCATGTATGATGAACATTTAAAAGAGGACTGTGTGGAAACAAAGAATAATTCATCATAAACATGCAATGGGGAACATTTCAGACCCAGCTGTAGTTTTTGAATCTTCACAGACACCAAGCATTACCATTTTAACATAGAAGTTTCGCATTTGATATCAAGTAGGCCAGCTGAATAATATTATTTGTTTGCACATTAGGAGTTTCCTCATCCTCCCACCCTGTTATTAAACCCATATCCAACAAATAAAGAAAATAAAAAGCTGCACTTAAAACAATATCATGCCCAAAATCTACGACTATCAATCATCTCCCATTGGAATAGTAGAATGTATGGATTCAAACATAATTTTATGTATTTCTGTAAAATGGAAAACACAAAGAATGGTGAAAACCGACATTAGGATCTTTCATCAGCAATAAATTCATAATTCTGCTCCACCTGTAGATGTTGCTGATATAATGTACCAAAAGGGAATGCAGCTGTGAACTCTTTTTTTCCATTCTTGAGCAGTCTTTACAATGAAGCCAGTCTTGAGGAACTATTCAAGGACCTGAGAAAAACCTTAATGAAAGCATACTTCTAATAAAGGCAAACCAGAATCATATTTAATATGTATTGGGCAACCTTAGGGTGGTCTTGTAAGATGTGAAGTGACTTAAGGGTGGTCCCTTGCATTAGTCTCTCTAGATAATAAAAGATGTATGACAACTCATGGTGCTGAATGGCGCAATTGTAAATGAAAATTATGCAACCTATCTGTAGCTCCCACCCCAGCTCCTTGAAACTAAATAAGCAATAAACATGGTAAAATGATAATCCTAGCAAAAAGATTGAGGGGAGCAAAAGACCTGAATAATTTTCCAATAGCCAAATATACTGGATTATGATTTTGGTAAGGGGAGTGATGGGGATGATCTCATTCTTACCAAAGATTAGAAGCAAAGTGAATAAACACTCCTCCACTCTCAGATATAACACTGCACCTGTGGGCTTCTGAAAGAATGTAACTCATGACGGTATATGAGCTTCCAGGGTGAAATTTTCTCTCTACTTTGAATATTTACAAATATTTGTCTATTCTTAATGCATTTTTTTTCTAGCTCGGTCAAAAGATTGTACTATCTAGCCAGTTTCTATAAAGAACTCTTAACAGAGAGTATTATTTTAAATGTTATGCTAGCTAGTGAATCTTTACTCTGAAACTTGGTCTTTTTTTTCTCTACGCTGGTATAACACAGCATGGCAGTGAATTGTGGCTCAGGCAGTGAGACAGCTTGCCCAGTTTAGGAGGAGGTCCAGTCTCCTCCTCTGGCACTGCTCGGACAGGCTGAGCTGAAGGGTGGCTACACTCAAATGTACCAAATAAATAAAGATGTTGTCTCTCTCTGAAGCAGTTTGCAAATAATGCAGCTGAGTTAAGGGAGTTACACTAATATACAACTAATAGCAAGAAAAGATGTAAGCCTGGGGTTATATTCTCAGATTGGGCAGCCTATCAGCTGAAGTAAAACATTCATGAAAACTTCTGATGGGAATTTATTTTCCAAGTGCCCATTTGCAATTTTATAGCAACAACTTTGGCTGGCTTCTGCTCCCATTTCCATTCCTGCAGCTGCAGCAGCCTCTATGTGTTTACAGCACAGAGCACAATGTGACCTTTGTCTTATCAAGAATTTGGCCAAGAAGATTGTGCAGCTGCAAATGGATCCAGGTGCTGGGGCCAGCAGCCAGGAGCAACTTGGACATCAATGGAAGTGGTAGCCTTCACACCTGGTCAGTTGAGCTCTTGGTGTCTCTGTGGCAAAATAAACATACACCACCACCATCCTGCCACCCTCTTCCAACCTCCGTGCTTGAGCCCCTCTGAAGTCAGGACATTTTTATTCTAGAATTGCCCTTCTCTTCGATTTTTATTATTACTTTCAGTGATTTTTATTAGGAGAGTTGACATGAAGAGCTAGAGCAGAGCTTATGTTGAAGAATATTCTCCTGTAGCTTTGATGTTTTAAGCTGCTGTTGTTCTCAAATCCAACTTAACTGTACTATTAGGAGAATACCAGCCTGCAAAATTGTGAAACACAGTAGCTGCCACAATAAAATCCCAATATCTGATAAACATTGCAACTATCACTGGCTGGCTGATACCACTGTATTTGCTCTTCTGCAAGCAGAAATTTATTCAGGTGTCCAATACTGTACTTAGATAACTCTGAACATTCAAACCCCCTTGTAATTGAACAAATGAAATTAAATCCCAAAACCCATTTATTAAAAAATAGAATATCCATAATTTATGAACTTCTTTATTAAGTTCTTTATGAACTTATGATCCATGCTCAAACACAGCGTTCTCTTTAGATTTCAAGAAGATATAATCAAAAAGCCAAGACTGAATAAAAAGATTCTGTTATTGGCAACTTACAGGTATATTGAGACTTTTTAATAGGAACTTTGGAACTACCATAAGAATTAGAGGGGTGGGCCTGATAAATGAAGAGTGTTCAGGGGTTTACAGCTGGATTCTTTCCGCTCTTAAGACCTTTAAGATCATCAAGTCCCACTGTTAACCCAGGACTGCCAAGTCCACCACTAAACCATGTCCCTGAGCAACGCACCTATGTCTTTATCAAATACTTCCAGGCATCACCATCCACCATTCCACCACATCCCTGGGCACCCTGTTACAATGCTTGACCACCTTTTCTGTGACAACAGTTTTCCAAATATCCAATCTAACCCACCCCTGGCACAATTTGACCCTGTTTCCTCTTGTCCTAAGAGGACCTTTGATGTCCTTATCATCCATCTTTCTGGACTTCGCATAAAAACTCACTCCTGAAAGGCAGAAAACATCGTGGGGGAAGCAAGTGGTCTTAATCCTCATTCACCCAGTTACAGTGGAGGGCTGGACAGTCTCACACCTTTCTCCATTAAGACTTTTGCCAGTGTCTAGAAACGCCATACTTCTTCCAGTGCCACCTCCCTCCTTATAGCTGAAATCATAGTCTAAGATCTGGCTTGACTTTTATGAAGCTGGGTTTACGGTTTATCACTGGGGTCAATGTGACAGAAGTGTCAAGAGTTTTTTCCTTCCTGTCCACTAAGTCGTGACAGACAAATGAGATTAAACAGGAGCAAGACTTTGCCAGTCCAGGTGCTACTTTCATACTGTTCCTTCCCCGTAAGGGATTGAAAAGATGGAGCCTAAGGACAGGAAAGGGCTGTACCTAAGACAAGGGCTATACAGTGGGAATTCTGTAGCCTTTATCAAACACCTGGCATGCAAAATTGATAATGTTTCAGTCTGGCGCTTAAATCCATCCCTATGCCTGTCTTCATTCATCAGCACCTCCTCATCAAGAAGTTTTATGAAATATTCCATTTTTTCCTTCTTTGGGTAATCTTTTTGACTTGTGCTTTTAATATTTAATAATTACCCACACATGATTTAACCCTGCTACAAATGAGATTTCAAGTCAGCATCTGCTCTAACTTCATGTTACACAGAGACTTCAAGTTACTGATGACATACATATGTGAATTGTTTTGCCAAGTCTGCATACTCCACCAACACAGCTTCAGAAGTAACTTCCACTCCCTCCCTCCTCATTCCCTCTCACAAGCGTTTGTTCACAATGTGCTCAGTTAGTCCTTTCGCTCATCTTTTCTTGCTCAGGCATCAAAAATAGCTTTTTTTTTTTACTTGATAAGAACTTTTATATCCAGCCTGGCAGTTTTGAGATGGATGATGTTTTTTATTTATTATTATTACTATTGTCTGAACATCTGAAGATAAGATGGATGCCTCGTTCACACAAAATACTGGATAAAATTCTGATCCTGTTGAAATCCCTAGGGGTCTCAGCGCTGACTTCAGTTAGGACAGGCTTTCCTCACCATCTTTGTCACAGATTGTACAATGTTGGGTCCTGGTCTTCCAAAAATAACTTTGTGTGTTTCCCTGTTTTTTCCTCAATCAAAGCAAGCTATTAAAACAACTCACCAGGAATGCCCCAGTCACAGGGACAATGAAAGGTGAATTTATCTTAACTGCTAAGAGGAATTTCCCTGATGTTGCCTGTTCACTGCACACAAAGGACAAGCTTTAAGTGAATCAGCCCCTCCTGTGCTTTGTTCATCTGGTGGTATGGGCCATAAAATCAATAAACCAAGATAAACTGGGAAGGAAAAAAAAAATCCTCTATCTTCTTCTACATACAGGAAAAGCAAGCTCCAGAATAAAAATCGTTATCACTCTCTGGTCATCCAAAAAATACCTCCCAAAACACAAGACGTGTCAAGTGGTTAATACCTTTTGAACTTTCCTTTGAGCTTTCCTCTGTGGTTAAGGCCCTCCGAGCCTGCAACATAGCAGCTGACAGTGATTAAGTTTCTGTATGCACACACAGTTCAAACTGCACTTAGAAAAGCCACATTTGGTCATTGTTTACTTAAGTTTGCAGCAACAAATACAGATGCGTGGATTTGAATGTACACCTGGCATTAATCAGCTGCTGCTGCTGCTATTTCACAGCTGCCTCCAAGCAAGGCAAAATGCTGGAGTGGAAATACCATTTCAGAATAACCAGAAATCTTTAAGGGACCCACACGGAGGAGGTAGACCTCCCTAACATTTGCTTCCAGCTTGTTTCAGCCTTCAGAGACTTTTTTGTGTTAAATCCCTCCTTATATTAAGAGACCTGCAGTTTCTCAGCTGAAGAGCACGTGTGTATGTAAGTACGTAAGTATGTATGTTTGTATATATACGTGCTTCAAGGATCTGCACAGATACTGGCTAAAACTGGAAAGGACCTACGCTTGCTACAGCCAGAGGCCAAGGAGACCTGGAGAGGCAGGATCAGTAATGCTGCAGTGGTACCCACCTTTTCTAACCCACCCTGGAAGATTTCCAGCGCTGGAGGTGCAATACTGCCTTCATCAATCAGCTCCAGGTTTAACAGACATGAGAGGTGAAAAAACCCCCAGCTCTAATTCCTAACAATCTCATTTGATTTAAATTAATCTCATTTCTTTCTATTGCTGTATCGCTATATGGAGGGCAACCGATTCAGATGCCAGGAGGACGTGGGCCATGAGGAGAGCCAGCCCCAGCTGCTGTGGGGAGATGGCCGGGCACTCCGGCAGCCCCACGCGAGGCTATCCATCACGTACCCCTGCGGCACCGTGGCAAGTGCCAACACAGCGGGCTGCCACCTAAGTGGGTCACTTGTTGCAGGCACATGTTACCTGGGCTCCCAGCATCTTCAGAGCCTGCCCGCTGCTGCCAGATGGAGTTTAGGATGTTTGGCTTTCAGTTGCAAGCCCCAGTGGGGATTTCCCACCTTTGCAATGTCTTTCTCTCTCAGCCATGAAATATTCCTGCGCTGAGTTCAGCAGAAGCACTCAGACTGAGGAGGTCCTTCGTCCAGGACAAACCCTTCTTTCTAGAAAATCCTTTTCCTTGGGTATAAAGGAACCAGTTTGTTTGGTTTTTTAAGTTTTCAAAGGTGTTGCGACACCAGGCGTATCTGAGGGGGCAGTGCTGAAGATTCAGGCTCATTAAGCGGCAGCAGTTGTTGATCATCAGCCAGCGAGGTATGGCAGGATATAAGGGGAGGGAAAACAGTCACAGTTTTTGCTAACGAGGCTTGGCATATGTATTTATCTGTTCTCTGGTTAGATGGTGAAAAATATGTGAGTTTTCATTAATTTAGACTATTTCTGACAATAGCTAAGAAAAAACCCCTGAATTTAAAAAGGCAGAAAAAGCAAGAAACGCAACCCAGTTCCTGAAGGTCTTCAGTCTGAGGCTGAAGAGGATAAATTCAACCCATGCCAGCCATATGTATCTCACTTAGTAGGCATACTTGCCTTATCCATTTACCCAGTTCTTTTCATCCAGATTATAATCTGGATATATTTTATCCTCTAGATACATAAAGATAAATACTACTTTTTTCATTTTATGATCAATCTATACTTTCATTATTTATTTTTATGTGCTAGAAAAACTTTCAGCTTTCAGAAATGGGAGCAATATATCAATTACTGCACAGATAATTTAACAGAAGTGAAAATCCTCCATTTATCTTTGCCTTTCAGAAAGCACCTACAGTGCAGGCACCAAACAGGCATAGATTAGATAAATGCAAGATCACTGTCAGCTAGCAAGTGTGGCATCAAGCTGTGCGAGGAGCATGGGACATTGCCGGTCCTGAGCTCTGCACATGGATGCACCCAGACTGTCATCTAAAGCCCTTCTGCGTAGGTCTGTGTGACACTGGAGGTGTTCTTACACCAGATCATCTCACTAGCTTTGGACCCAGGTGACTGGGACCCAGCTGGAGACGGGAAGCTGGGATCAACAAGTTCTTCTCACTGAAAATCTTCCCGTGCACAGTAGAGTTAATGCACAGGGCAAACACATTTGGCAGGTCCCTGTCCTAGCTGAGCAGCTCCTGGTGTGCCGCGGGGGACAGGGGGCTCAGCCCCACTTCTAGAGGGCCTTGGAGACCACAGGCATGGCCACCAGCCTGGCTGCCCCAGCAGCCCTGCCTGCATCTTCCTCAGACCAGGGGTTAGCCATCATTTGCCACTTGCGCACGTCTCAAAGAGGGTTGGTGAGCTCAATAAAGCACAACCTGACAGCAGCCTGACCCCTCCAGAGTTGCTGACCAGGCACTGCATCCTCTGGGGTGGGCATCTTTCCTGTGGAAGGAGACACGTTTGATAGTGGAGCCACCATTTACTCTTTAGTGTCTTCTACCCTCTTTTTCTTTAAAGTCAGGATAACCTCTCCCACCAAGAGGAAGCAGAAACTTCAGTGTAACAGCAACAATAAATTAATGGAGTATGCTGGGGAGACTAGATGGCTGTGAATACACCCATTTAGTACAAAATATCTTGTATTTTTAGATAGCAGATGAACCAGCCATTCTCTGGTATTTTCCAGTTACTGGCATGAAGAGAAATATGTATGTGTATCTATGTATACATTTAATCTCTTCATGCCAACCTTAAAACATAGAGATGAGGGGTAATGGTTTTAAACTGAAAGAGGGTAGATTTAGATTCGACATTTAGGAAGAAATTCTTGACTGTGAGGGCGGTGAGCCCCTGGCAGGGGTTGCCCAGAGCAGCTGTGGATGCCCCATCCCTGGAAGTGCTCCAGGCCAGGCTGGATGGGGCTTTGAGCAGCCTGGTCTGGTGGAAGGTGTCCCTGCCCATGGCAGGGGGGTTGGGAGCTAGGCGATCTTTAAGGCTCCTTCCAACTGAGGCTCTTCTATGATTTTATGATGAACAAAGGCTATGAAAGGATTATGGGTATGGGGAGAGCCCAGTTCCACGATGATGCAGTGGGACACTGCTTGTCTTGTGACCTACAATTTGGAAAGATAAATATACAACAGACATGTGCCATTTATCTTCACAAACACCTCTCTTCTGCATGGCCTTTTCTGCATCGGTGGGTGTGCAGTTTTGCATTGCCTAAAAAAGACTCTTTAAATCTAAACCCAAGACATTTAAATTCTCTATTATGAATGTAGGTTTTCTTAAATGACCCTTTTCTTACCAACAGACACCGTCTTCCCTGCTTCATGGAGATGGAGGGTGTCTTTCACAAAGAGGTCAAATTACTGTTTGAGGGTCAGTGAAATATTTGTACTTTACAGCTGAGATAAGTCCTTCTCCTTCTCTTTAAATCTAAACCCAAGACATTTAAATTCTCTATTATGAATGTAGGTTTTTTTAAATGACCCTTTTCTTACCAACAGACACCGTCTTCCCTGCTTCATGGAGATGGAGGGGTATCTGTGCTCATCCATGTGTTGAAATGCTAGTTAGGATTTAAAGCTTGTTCAACATGCTAAGGCCAAATTGCAGTTCGCTGATACAACAGTCTAATCATTATTAGTATTTTTGACATTGAAATTTACAGACAAAACCAGATTAATAATTTCAAAATTCTTTGTAAGCACTAGGGAAACTAAATGTTTATCTTAGATATGTGGGTACCTGTTGATCTAGGCATCTCTTTCTTTTTGTTCAGGCAGGAAATTTATCTCAATATTCAGATGGTTTACTATAATGGAAACAAAATTTGAAAGAAGAATTAATTTTAAGCATGGGCTTAAAAGAGTTTATCAGTTGCACATAAATCATGCAACAAGTTTTAGTCTCATGTTGAAAAAAAACAGGATGGGAAAGACAGCAAAAGAAAAATTAGTCAACTTGGTTAACTTCACATTTCTGGAATGTAGGTATCTCCATCTGAGTTAGTCCCACCAAGAGCTCTTTGTAGTCAATGGAAGGAAAGTGAGCCTTTTGAGTACAGGATTTTCTTTAGACATTTACTAATCTGTTTTAGAAATGCATGTTTATCTCTGCTGGCCGTAAAAGTGAGTTTAGACAACCAGCGCAAATACAGACAATTCAAGTGCAAACGTCTGCTTTTGACAAGAGGAGTATTAGCCTCAGAGTTTACACCAGTTAGTGATCTAAAATGGTTCAGAGTATAATGGATAAGAAAGCATCTCTGCGTTCCCTGACTGTCTAGCTCTCTGGGCAGAAGGAAAAGTATTAACAATAGCTTTATTGCTGCTGATGTTTTTAGAAGTCACCTTTCCTGGTATAACTATTAACATGCACTTGGAGTAGAATATACCTTTGCCATCATTTTGAACTTTTCCTTAATGCTTAATGTTTATGCTTCATCTAAAGAATTTCAGGCTTGTAAGAGGGTCAGGTTCTTGGCTAGGGTCAGTGAATGCAGTGCATTTTTAAATGCACATACTCTGATCAGTTCACTTAAGAGCTTCAGTACATCATTTTGCAATCACATATCTCAGAAATAATTTATACAATCAATTAAAGAGCATTATCAAGGGATGATTTGACAACTGTTGCCATGCCAACCAATGAAGCAGAAAGCTCCTCAGTGTTTAAAGGCTGCACCTGGTGATAGATATAGCAGATTTTGAGGACTCAGACAGAATCACAGATGTCCAAAGGTGTGGAGGGAACATGATTTAAAGCTTGATGTTTTTCCATTTTTACTGGCGAAAGGGTGTTGATGGCATGTTGTTCACTTTCTCATTAAAATTCTGTCATTTTTCACAAAGTGTTCTGCATTCAGGGCTGAAAATTGAAGTGAGAATGCACTTTACAGACTGATAAAATATGATAGCAAAATGGATGATGTTCATTTGCAGGCTGAATTAATTAAAAAAAAAAAAAAAAAAAAAAAAGAGTTTGTGTCAGTACATTTATGAAAAGCCCGTTAATCAAACACAACTTTACCAGCCTTAATGGACACATCTTAAACACTCTTGCATTAATATTTAAAATTCCAGTTAGCAAATGGCTCCTAGTGCATTGAGCTAAAAAGTAATTAGAATAGGTCATTACAAGAATAAAACAGTACAAGCTGAAAGTACTTTTTCTTTTGGCAACAACTCACTGGGCATTGGCTGCTCAGTCTTGACATTTGTGTTTACATCTTTACCTATACAGTAGTTCCACCTTTAATGAGAGAATGAATTCTGCAAAAGAAAAATTTCCTCCAGTCCTCCTATGCCATCTTACACATTCTCATAGCTACGGAATTAGGGTTAAAACTGCTGGCCCATGTTGGCTTGGAGGCTGGAGCACCCCCTCTTTCAGGCTTCCATTGTTAGGGTTATGCCTGTGAATCTCGGAACAACAGTTTCAGGTGTGCAGTAGGTTACTGCAGCTCAGGTTATTGTAGCTTCTCTGAGACAATTGCTTATGATTAATTCATTGTGATCTTGAAACACTGGGGCGCTTATCTTGGTTGGGGTCCTTTGTAACACAAATAAAATAATTTGTGTGCAGAGACATCAAGGAATAGTTTCTCATGCAAATGGAAAACTTGCATAATACCAAATTTTCACTGCTAACTACTTCCCATAGGAAGTCCAGAATTATCATCATGAACTATTTCTGGGATGTTCCTCTTGACCCTAATCCAATGAAAACTGTTATAGAAGTTTTCTGTGACATAGGTAAACCTATTTCTTTGAATAGTTTTGCTCTATGAACTGCTGAAGCTTGCCTAAAAATCTATTATATCCAACTGGCTTGATCAAGAAAACAATTGACTCCATAAATTCTTGGTCTTTTTCTACCTTTTTCCCAATGACAAGATCTTACATTCTCTCTATCTCTCCATTCAGTAAAGACATGAGTTTAGCAAAGTTAGTATCCTGCTTGCAAGTCCAAACAGGTAAAAATGAGAGATGGAGAACATTCCCTTAAATATGCAAACACAGAAAGAAGTGTGGAAGAGAGCTCCTAAGTCCCAAGTTGTCCCCTGCTGTTATGGACACTTGCATCACAGCATCCTGCCCTGTTTCACTGGGCTGTGGCAGCCCCTCTCTCAAGCTATTTAAGAAGGAAAGTCCCTTTATGGCTCAAAGCAACCCCTAATTTCCCATCCTAATTTTTTCACGGCTATGTTGTGAGGTAGGCTATTACGTGCATTTTCATGGCCCATCTTCTCCCATCATTGAACCATTCCCTATGGTATTCTTTGACCTCAAAAACTGACCATGAAAACATATTACTTGGTGGAATACACCTGTAGGTTATTCAGTTTGAAACAATATCTGACCAGATATCAGGGGCTGCAACCACTATGACAGTGAGAATTACCACTTTCTCCTAGTTCTAGTGTTTTTTCAGGTGATTACTCAGCAGACTCCTAATCATTTTACAAAAAGTGGAAATTGCTACTGTTGGCTAAAAAGAAGACCTGACAACACAGCAAACATGAATAGCTGGTCCAGACTGAGATGTTCCTAATTATGCTGTCTGGCTGATTTCGAGAACTGTGTGGCACACCATCACAGGATACTGTTTTACTCTGCATAAAAAGTTAATTGCTAAATGAGAGGGCCATTGTGTGCTGCATCTTTTGACATTGCAACGACAACAATCTTGGTCACATCAGGAGATCGCCGTCACCGCCTGCTGTCTCCCCAGATGTCACAACTGGGTCTGGAGACAAACAGCAGCACCAAATGACCCAATCACATTTTATTTTTCCTCTGATAGATACAATTCAGTGCCTATTTGTGTATAAGCTATTTCACATAAGAAAATAAACTATCAAGAAGCAAGTGTAGTGTTTCTTTGTCACGTTCACAGTAGAAGAATTTACAAGGCTGTGACTCTCATCCAAGCTTGTGTCATAACAATATCTCAGTTCTTCTTGCAGCCAAATGACCTCAGGACTTGGGATAGGTGAAGAAATACATTTTGGTTGATTTGAGAATTTTTTAAACAGAATTTATAAGCAAATATTAGACCCTGAGTCCATTCATTGTTCTGGGGCCAATTCCAGCTCCTGATTCTGTGAATTACACAAACACCTGTCTGCTCCATTGGCTTCTGTGGTGCCTATTTTCATGCTGTACCAGATCAAGTCCTGGCACTTCAGAGAAGCCAAAAAAGTTTTTGTTCACGTTTTGAAGCATTCTGCGAGGTGTCAGATCCTTATTTGCCTTCAACAGGATGGACAGCCCGAGGTGATACTAGCAGATGTGGTATCTTGCTGCAGTTTGAGGATGCAAGTTCAAAAGGTGCGTGCACCCAAGGACTGGCCCAGCCATAAGTGGGTACCCAGTAATTTAGGATGTGGATGCAGCACTAGTCATGTTTTTCCTCTCTGTGGGGTTAACTACAGCTGCTTTGTTTTCTTACTCCAATGGACCATCCTCTGTGCATGGACAGAAGGATGGAGGTATAAAGGCAATTTTTTTTCCCCAGGAATAATCTTACAGTTCTCTTCCATCTACGAGGTCCCAAATCTGCCCCCTTAGGTTTAGGTTTCAGTCTCAGGCCTTCCGCAGGGCTACTCTAACATCTGTGGAAGCCTCAAAGAGAAAGTTTCCACATAGTCTTTGGGCAGTGGAGCCTCATTTTCCCCTTCTTTTTTTTTGGAGGGAAAAATCTCTAAACATCTCACACAATAATTCAGCTGCTTTGAGATCACCTTGGCTATCCATTATCTGGCTTTGTATGAGGTTTTGAGCTTTAAAAGTGAGTTCCCAGTTTCCCTAAGCCATGCAGGTCTGCATGGGAAGGCTGAATGCCCTCCTTCCAGAGCAAGTGGCACGTTGCCCCATGCCCTCCACAGCCTGCTGAGCCCCCAGGGGCCTGGAGACAACCTTACCAGCACCAGAGTGTAGCTTATGTGACTGCCCGTTGTGTACAAGTAAAGCAGCTGGTGTATTTTAGCATGATTAACTTTGCTAGGAACTATTTCCAACCTTCAAAGTTTGGTCTGTGGAGCTGTTACAGGCTCTGCACAAGCCTATTCCCTGCGTTAAGCAGAGGAGCAGCCTCAGCCAGTTCTCGGGGGTGTGGTGGCTCTCTCCAGATTGGTTGTGTAGGTATCTATTAATTCACTTTCAGTCTATATCCTTTTTGTAAATAGGGTTTACTGGCTTTGTTTCAGAGTTTACACATTTTTAAAAATATATCTTTATTTATCCTTATTTGAAACTCTATTTCAGCATCTCAAATGAACAGTCACTTAAAAATTTCAGACCACTCCATGAGAACGATCTAAGCAGCGGGCTGCATTCTCACTTCTTGTACTTTACTAATCCATCCCACAGAAACATGGCTTCTCCACTGCATGGTGGCATGGCTTCAGCACAAGAGCTGGAAAGATTCTTCTTCAGCACCCTACAGCTTAATACTTATGTGCTTTTCTCTGTGAGAGACAGTGTTAGGTTTGTCCTTTCACAGGCTAAGGAGGGAAATGAAGTCATGGATGACTGTCCTACCTCCTTGGCTATTCTAGAAAGGCAAAGGGCTGCAAAGCCAGTGTGCCGTAATCTTTCAAGTATAGCCAGAGTGTCTCCTGTGTTTTTTACAGCATGAATTTGTTGGTGAACGTGAACATGCTGCAATAACGCTTAGTTCCCTACTTGCCTCTCCCCTAGCGCCTGACTGGTTTGAGGGGTCAGCAAAGCAGCTAACTGCTCTGACATGACATTCAGAAAATAAACCACATGCAGAATGCCAAGCCCCTGTGGAATATCTGTGCCTATAGGATCAGCTATCAGCCCAGCACCACACTTTCTGGGTACCAAATTTAAATTCTGGGCCTTCAAGTTCTACTCATGTCCTTCTTTACTGGCTTACCTCCCCTACTGGGCCAAACCATGAGTGCCACTTGCTGGCAGAATCAGGCTTGGAGTCATCTGCAAACATTTTCATATTGTTTAGTTTCAGGAGAATTGGGGAAACTAAACATCACGTTCTTGCTGTAAATCAGCAGTCGGGTCTAAAAGAAGCCTTGACTTCCAGGATAGTTTTCTGAAGATCTTTCAGCTCATCTGTCTTGTTTTTGCATTACGCTAGAGGAAATGCATCCACATGCTCACATCTCAAATCAGAGATGGTAACAGCTTATGTCATTCCAAGTCTGTCACCATAGCTAGCTACACACCATATCATTCCTTCCTCTTTTTATAAACTGCACACACACACAATTTCTGTATAGCCTTCAGTTTCAAAAAGGTAACGCTGTGTTTCCCCAGAACAACTATTCAAGACATATAAAATACTTTGGAGAAACTGATGTAACAGTTTTGTCTTGAGATGTACATACAGTCTACTGTTATTTATATTATGTGACAAATTAAGCTGAATGAAATAACAGTCATTAACTAAACACCTTTGGTTCTGCAACCTAGCATAATATACATAGCAGCAAATCTCAAAAAAAGTTCCTATCTTGGGCTGAGTTTGTATTTAAAAGCATGCATATGAAAGGAATCAATTAACGTGCTTATATCTAATCAGTTTCTGATAATTAATATGAGCTCTAAGGGCTGTATGGATTGCTGGTTTGATAATTCACTAGCAGCTGAAGTAATAGAGGTTATGATGGAAAGATGGCCTCATAGCTGCCTTGCAGAGCACACTAAATGACTGAACCCAAAGAATAATAGGGATGGAAATCGCTGTGTTCATTCATGGATAATATATGACAGGAGTAAGGCAAGCAGCAAGTTAGCAGATGACTCAGCCAAGCATCTATGACTGAACAAAGTGTGATTCTAACCTTCTGTCATTGAAAATATATTTAATGGAAACATTATCATTCTGATATATTGCTTGCTAAGATAAGACATGTTTATAGTACAGTTTCCCTCTGATGCTACTACAGGACTAGATTTTGGCACACTTGCTGTTGCTGAATTGTACTTCACCTCAAAATAAATCTACTCCTCCTGGAGCAAGAGACTATTCAAAAAGGGCAAGTGAGCCAGAAGCTGGTCCAAAGTTGGCAGGAGCCAAATATCACCAGATAAATATAAAGGATCCTATTAATTTTTAATATGCAGAGAGGAAGATCTCTATAAACACTGAGGACCACATGTAAGGTTCTTCCTTTGTTATGACTTTTTCAGCCTAAAACTGGAGCACTGGACAACATAATTTATTTTTTTTAATTAACAAATATGAATGGCCACATGCCTCAGATGCAGATCAAAGAAGCAGGATGCTGAAGGCATGGATTAAAGTTAGCTGCTTTTTCCCTGGGTCTGGGAGAGCTCAGTTTGTAACATTTTTATTGATAGGAGCACTCAGGTGTTCAGCCGTGGAACAGAGCACAAAGTCTGGAGTGTTGTATTAAAGTGAAACTTGCTGAAGGGAGGGGAAGTAGGATAAAAATGAAGCAAGATAATCTCTAGAGCACATTATACATGTATGCTGGTCAGGGATGGCTTGCAGCAACTCTGCAGTACTGTGCAGTACCCTGCCAACAGAATTCATGCTGAAAACATATGTTCTTCTGCTCAAACCAGCTTTCGCTACATCTGGAAACCAAGAGTTAGAGGGGGAGGGAAAAAATAAGGCAGCAGCATATGTAATTCTCTTCTAAGAGAAACCATTCATTTGTTCATGAAAGAAATCTTTCTCCTTGTATCACCAGCAGAAATTCTCACAAAGTTCTGAAATGGATATTTAAAAGCTGGGCTAGGAAAGCAAAAAAAAAAAAAAAAAAGAAAAGTACGTGGAGGAAATGTAGGTAATGGCAGACATTTATTACTTTTTTTTCTGAAGTCATGTCTTAATATCAAGAGCAATTTTATTTAGCAAAAAGTGGAAAACTTAGCAAAAACATTGTTTAAAATGACTGCAAGACTTGTAAAAACCCCAAAATAACTCTGTTTTGCTGTCAAAAGCCTGGGAAACACAAAACAGATGTTTCATCCAGCCTCACTTACTCAGCCAGATCTCTCCTTGCTATGCAGGCAGCTGTACCACATGTCTTTTCTGAAAAAGAAATAGTGCTTTCCTTTGGCACTTCTACATCATTCTCGCTGACCAGCCGGACACTGTCGTCAGATGAAGACAGCTTCTGTCATCCTTTCTGCTACCTAAGTCTGCAAAATCTCCCCAGGACTAGGCAGCTCCATGCTTTGAAAAATAGAAGCACTGGGTACAAATTTTGGCAAGCCTTGGTGATCGACGCCGCCGCTGAAGTCAGAAAGCACTACTCGCCGTAATGGGTGGTGGCAGCAGAGCTCTCGGTTTGCACCCTGAACAATGCACACTTTATTAGAGCTAATGGCAGCTACGTGTATACGTAATAATATAGCCTTCAGACTGCAGCTTGGGAATGCCACAAGAGCAGATTGTTTTATTTTTGTGCATGGGAGAAAGCATGGTGAGTGACAGGAAAATCACTTGAGCAGAGGCTGAACTCTCTCTGCTGCGTTGCTTAAGGAGGGAGGGTTGAGATCTGGGACTTCTGTCTCTGATATTTTGGGGAATTTTAAGACATTATGTTGACCTCTGGATCCTCCATTTAGCTGCTGCCTCACCCTGGAGGCATGGGATGCCTCTGGCTCAGCATTTCGGAAAATTCAGCTCACTGGGTGGGTGATGGGGACACAAATCTGCGCAGGCAGAGGCGGGTGTTTCACCCTGGATTCATCCCTTCCTCTCCTGAGTCCTCTAACAGGCAGTCATTGGTGGTGGGGCTTCTCATCCCTACCCTCCACATGAAAGAGCTGGTTTAAGCATTTCACTTTTGGCAAGTTGTGTCTGTGAACCCTCAGTGCTCTTCAGCATCTGGGATTTAGCATCCACTCTCTCTGGGGACACTTCCTTGGAAAAACACATGGTTACTTCATGCAGGCAGATTGCTGCTATGCACCTGAACATCTGTGGGCACTGTCCCTGGACACGAAGCCTAGTTTGGGGATGGAAGTCTCAGGATCTGACCCTAAAAGTCTACAAAGCACTAAGTGAGGCTGTGGTTGTAGCCTGAGGTTACTGTTCTAATGTTGCGTTTCCATCACAAACCTTCCTTTGTTGGATAACTGATGGTTGCATTTCAGTTGACCAAGCATAACATTATTATTTTGAAACTGAGAAGGAAATCCAAATATATAATCTAGAAAATGGTACTACCACCAGAACAAAGAAGAGGCTGATTACCTAAAAAGACCTGAATATTAGTATCATTTTTAAATCGTTCTGGAAAGACAGGCACAGGGAAGAGAGAAGCTATCGCTTTATATACCCTCAGCTCCCAAATTCACTATGCAGTAGAGTGACTTAGACCCCTGGCAGTCTCTTAAAATGATGAAGGAAGAAAGGAAGAAGGCTCGCCTCCTTGCAGTGGAAGGGGAGGCCTCTAGAGCAGATCAGATTAACGAGACACTCTTATAAGCTTTTATTAAGAGAATCACGCTAAGCAACATTTGGGAATAATGAGGGGTTTTACCTATATAAAAGGGAAATAATGTAGCAAAATGTAGACTGTTCAGCCACTCCTTGAAAGACAGATTTTGATAAGGAAGATGGAACAGTAAGTTCTTCTTCTAGTTTTGATCCTAACAATAGAGAAGGAGGGGTTGAGAATATAAAGGTAAAAAGCAATTTTGTGAAAGTGAACATGAAACTACAAAGTTTATGTTCTTCAGAAAGAGAATTAAAAAAATGAAATGCAAGGAGGCAAACTTCAGTAACTGCAAAGGATTGATAGGCAAAGTCTCATGGAGAGCACTTTAAGGAAAAGATGAAACAAAAAACAAACTGGCAGCTTCTCAAATCAGCTGTAGAAAGATACAAATTTAGCAAAATCATGAGCTCTTCACTGATCTCAGTCTCAAGAGGAAGTGTAGAAGATAAACAGTACATGAGATTAATGAAGGTGGGTTTAAAAGAACTCAAGCACGTAAGAGCAGAGGCATCAAGGAGAAGAAATCACTCTGCATTTCTTGTAAGGAAAAGACTGGTGGAGAGGGAAACATTACAGATGAAGGTCAAAGTGCTTAATGCTTTTTTTTCATCTATCATCCCTATAGCAGTGATCAGGTGGTTAATGTCATTAATTCCAAGGACAAAAGACTGTAACAGGGAAAGAACAAGCCAGAGAGGAGTTAGGTAGGCTTGCATTTTCAATTGGCTGAGCTTCCTTGTCTGACACAAGGATATCTCTGCTTGTCAGCAGTTATCACTGAGGCCTTGTGAGGAGCAGCTGGGTTACCAGGAGTCTGGAAAAGGTCAGGGGAGAGGAGGGGACAATAAAAAAACAGAGAAAGTAGACTCAGAGGATCACAGAGCCATAAGCTTAAATGCAGTACCTGAAAAATTCTTCACAAATATGCAAACAAACTTCTTGGGAGGAACTGGAAGGTGAAAAGGTTAACATCCAGCTTGGATCTACCAAGTATAGATCATTTGAAACAAAGGGAGAAGCAGTGGATAGCAGCTATCTTTGCCTTAATCAGGTTTTGACAGCTGCACATGGCTCACAATCCCACAAGCAAGCAATATAGTCTAGAGGCTGTTTGCAAGCTGTTCTGGTACCTGTACCCACAGAGCAGTTGGCAAAGGTTTGCTCTCAAAGTGAAAAGATGTCTTGTACGGGATGACGTGGGATGCTGGGGTCCTCTTTGCCCAACACTGTCACTATCTGGATGATGGGCAAGGAGATATGCTAGATAAATTAGCAGATGATACTGCTGGGAGGAGCTGCAAGCACATTGCAGGAGTGCATTAGAATTCAAAGTGCTCTTGGGAAACCAGTGAAATGGCCCGGAAAACACACAGGATGAATTTCCACGGTGAAAATGCAAGGTGCCGCACTTTGACAGGATTGATCACAAATCTCAGGTTGGTGAGAACAAAATTAAGTCGCCAAGCTGTGTCATGAAAAAGGCAGCATTGTGTGGGGTGTATAGAAAGTAGTGTTGCAGAGAGATACTTGGAGAAATACTATTTATTTGTTCCTTGGCATAGATATGGCTGTAATTTGAGATGTATGTATGTAGACAAATTTGAGAATGTCCAAAGGAAAGCAACAAGAGGTCTAAAAAAGCATGACCTTGGAGGAAATAATGAAGGAATTAGCTTGGTGTGGTCTCAAGAAAAATAGACAGGTAGAGGGGATGGTGACAGCCTTTTTAGTACATAAAGGCTGCTGTGCAGAGGAAAGGCGTAACCTGCCCTCTGCATCTACAGGGGATAGGTCAAGAAGCGGTGGAGTTCAGCTGCTGCAAAGGAAGTGTATAAAAATTTTCTGAGGCATTAGGGAAAACTTTCTAATGGTACAATTAGGGAAGCACTAGAATAGATTGCCTGGGGAAGTTGTGGAGTCTCTATCACTGGCGGTCTCAACAATTTAGGCTAACATCTGTTGGGAAAAACACACGTATAACCAAACTGGCTGGGGGCCAGGGAAGTGAGTACATGACCTCCTGAAGTCCCTTCCAGACCTGTTTTTCTCTGGTTCTAATCATTCAGAAGCCTCCCACTCTCCTTGACAAAGCTATGTACTTTTGGTTTGAACCATTTGACATGCTGTTTGATTACTATCTTGATTTCTTTGCAGTCCTATATATTAAACTGCGTGCCTGTGGATAATTCCTAGCTTATCTGAAAGGGTAGTGATGTTTCACTTAAAGTTCCTTCAGCAAATGTTAGGGTTACATCTGCTGTCACCTTTTATGTCTATGTTTTCAGAAGTTTAAATGTAGTCACTCTTCAGGACAGCCCCACATCCTAAACCCAGTGGCACAAATGAGGAGAGAGGCTGGAACTTAAACCATATGAAGGAGTAAAAAGCAGAGCAACAGGTTGGCAAGCTGCTGCCTGCCACATGGGGGGAAGAGGCAGGCTGAGCTCCTATGACCTTCCTCCCCCTCCCCTGAAAGACAGAAATCTCTAATTTCACACTGACAAGGGAAAACTGGAGGATCAAGCCACAGACCCATCTTCTCTCCCTAGCCCAATCCCAAGAGCAATGCCCAGAGCTGTCGCTCAGAGCAGGCAGTGGTTACCTGGTAGTGACCTGAGCACAGCCCAAGTCACTGACATCCTCAGTCCTGGTGTACTGGTGTTCAGTCCTGTGGCGTCTGTTTCGGCTGGGATGGTGTTAACTTTCTTCTTAGTAGCTAGTACGGTGCTGTGTTTTGGTTATGATGTGCGCACAATGTTGATAACCCACAGACGTTTTTAGCTGTTGCTGGGTAATGTTTATACTAAGTCAAGGACTTTTTGTTTTCTGTGGCCCTGCCAGCCAGAGGGCTGGAGAAGCACGGGACATTGGGAGGGGACACAGCCAGGACAGTTGACCTGAACAGCCAAAGAGGTATTCCATACAGTGGAACATCATGCTGAATCTATAAACTGGGGGGGTTAGCTGTGGCTTGGGGGATCGTTGGTCAGGGACTGGCTGGGCATCCGTCAGCAGGTGGTGAGCAGTTGTACCGTGCATCACTTGTTTTCCTTTCTCCCTTTTCCTTTGCATTTTATCCTTTTCCCTATCTTTCCATTACCTGTCGTTGTTATTCTTGTTATTGTTGTTGTTCTTACTTTTTTATTCTGTTTAAATTATTAAATTGTTCTTCTCTCAACCCTCAAGTTATATTCCTGTCCGATTCTCCTCCCCACCCCTCCAGGTTGCGGGGAGTGAGCAGGCGGCTGCATGGGCCTTGGTTGCCAGCTGGGGTTAAACCATGACACCCCAGAACACAAAACTCCAAAATAATGCCATCTGCCTCCTCAGTCAAACACTCTTGGTTGACAGAGATCATGATAAATTACATTTTTATGCAAGAAGAAATTGCTGTTCATGGTTGACTGTGAACTGGCTTGGAGGTCAGTGGCACATGACTACTACTCCAACAGAGCTTTAATTTGTTTAGTAGATGAGCGAGCCTGTCTCGATATGGTCCTGGGTAACTGGCTTTAGGTGGCCCTGCTGAAGCAGGCGGTTTGGACCAGATCACCATAAGATCACCTCCAGAGATCTCTTTCAACCTCAACCATTTTGTGATTCTGTGACTCCTTTAATTGCTGAGCCTGCATCTCCTGAAATAGCCTACTTCTGTGTTGACTCATGTTTCCAGCGTCACTTGCCGACCTTGAGCATTAATGTTCGACAGGGCAAACAACAAACAGTTGACTGCAAACCCCAGTAAAATCACACAACCCCCAAACCAGGTTTGCTTGGATCACCTATAGAGGTTGCTACATGGAACGGTTTATTTAGATCTCCCCAAAGGCTGAACACTAACCCTGCTCCACACCCCTGTGAGGCATTCACAATTTCTTCATAAGCCAACCCATTTTTGGAAATTTAGAGCATTTAGAAAAGTAGAACTTTAAATTGCAGAGGGTTTTCAGACTCAGTGGCAGCAGAACTGCCAGTTGTCCTACCATCCCGTACATGCAGCTATGCATTACATAGACAAGGAGCAGTCATACAGAAAATGGTGTGAGCGCCTTACTCAAAACCTGCTGTTCTCCTGGTGGCAGCAATGCTGTATTTAGGTCACTTTTTAAAAAGGACAAATCAAGCCTCAGGGCAGAATTGGATCCTTTGACTCTGTAGCCAGATTCTGTTCTCATTCCAGAGTAAATAGTTGGTAACAGCTTTAGTTTGCTGAGATAACAGAGATGCACCAACAGCACTTAAGTGTATTACTATGGAAAGCAGGATTTGATCTTCGAATAGAAAAAATAATCAAAAGTCTCCACACTGTTTCTTCAGGTTTCATTAGCAGAAAAATACCATGTGCAAGAGTAATAATTTACTTTTTTTCCCCTCATTTCACTGCTCTGCCTCCAAAGCCCTCTACCAGGTTACATTGATTCCTCAGCAAAGAGAGACTTCCATTTGCACTGAGGTCTTTTTGGTACTTTCTAATGAAGGAATCTGTTGCAAAATTCAGTCTGATAGCACAAAATGCTTTCAGTAGCAAAACTTCCCCGGGAAAAGTAGTTTGTTAGAAACTTGATCAGCCAATATATAACAGAAGTTATGTCAAATTCTATCTATATAATGCCCATTAATTGAAGCATACAAATACAGCTATCCCTTTTTTCCCCCTTATTTTCTTGTTTTCTTTATCTGTGCAGTTTTATCACAGCTTTATGATCTTTCCCTATTTTCCTTTGTACATTCAAATGTATAGCTCCACTTGCCAGCTCAAAGCAAATCCTAATGATGCAGGTAAAAAACCCATACCAAGCAAGTATGAAACCCTTGTAATTTGGTGGACTATTTAGACACACACACGGCTAATATGAGACCCTTCTGCAAGAGCCACCCATTTCCATGAGCTGAATGTACTCTCCATCCACTGCCCAGTGCCTGCCTGGTGCCTCTCCCCTTTCTCCTCCGGCTCAGATTTTTCTGGGGTCATCAGTAGTACCAATTACCTTGTCCCCAGCAAATGTCAGCAACATGAACACCTTCTTTCACAGCTTAGGTATTCCTCAAAAGCATGGATTGTTTTTCTAGAAAAGCAAGAAAGTACCTTTTTCCTTCAGTTAGCTGTTAAAGCTGTGGGGGAAAAAAAAGTCAGCTGTATGACCAGATTTTGTGGCTGTGCTACTTCCCTTGCCCAGGAGAATGGGAGATTTTGAAGCTGCCTGTCTTCTTCTCAGGTGATATTTACAGGCATGTCCTTGCATCCATAGGGCAGTAAAGACATTATTCATTACAATATATAAGTTAATGGTGCTAGCAAAGACAGAGCTGAAGTGAATTGTCCAATAAAACATTTGTAAATTTTTTTGGTTGTTCTTAGTGAATAGCAGGCCACCAAACCTTGAACCTACCTGTAGGAAAACAGTCGGTTTGGTTGAGTCTCATTTGAGCAATGGCTTTAAGCAACAGGAACAGTAAGCAACTGCTCACATCCCATCTTTTCAAAACAAAATGGGTTGTGATTTTCAGGTGACCCTCCCCCCTGATTTCAAAATGATAGTTAATTTATACTCTTAAAGGGGTTTATAAATATTTAAGACAGACCCCAAACTTCCTGATATTATTAAAGTAAAGCTTTCATATGAGGATGGACAGAAAATTGGTTTGGCTAATTGTTTTGCAGTAAATATTTGAGATTCATAAATATTTGTGGCTTGGGTTCAAGTGGAACAAAAAAGCTTATAGGTGACATATGCATGAAGATGAAAGAGACAATGAACAAGGAGATGTTGGTATTTGCATAAATCACATGCGCTGGTTTCAGTATTTGCTGTTATCCAAGTGTGACCTGATGAGAAGAATGGGATAACTTGTCCTTAGAGGCATGTAGACGAGACATATGAAAACCCTATTGATTTTTATTATGCATTGTGTCCATCACTCACAAAGTCCTTTCTTTTTAAGGACAGCGTACATTTTTATGCTATAACTTCCTTCAGTGAACTCCGGTTAGATATCTCCTCTTAATCACTATGTTATTTACAGGAAGATTTTTTTTCTTAACCTTGCAATGAGGGAATTTACTTGCCTTTAGGAAATGTAACCTGGAACACTTTGTTTTTTCACAGTAACAACCCTCTTTTTCACTCAGTCTGGATCTGTGTCCTATGAGTGGGCTCTAGCAAGTCTGAGAGCAGATAGCTGCTTTTCTAACATGTCAGCAGCATATGTACGTCAATCCACGTTACACAGGAAATAAGCGAACATCATCATTTTAGTGAGGAGTTCCTGTAATTTTCAGTTCCATATTAACAGGAAAAATAAGACTCCTTGGGAAGTTTATGGCCTGAAGAGTGACAAATACTTACAATGCACACAGACATGGTTCCCAGATAATCTCCACTGCAGTACAGCTCTCCAGCCCACATGGCTTGCATCAGGCAAAGCAGGCTGGGGGCTAGCGCTCGGTACAAGGAGGGAAAAACAACTGGAAAGAAATGGGATGAAAGCCTTCCCAAACAGTCTGCTGAGTGGAAACCTCTGCCTTCTACCGAGGAAGAGTTTCCAAGTGGATGTCATCCAAGAAAGATTTGCTTCCCCAGTGAGGTCTGTACCCTGGTTTCAAGGTGCGAGCAGTGCCCATGCCTGCTACCAGCTGTCCCTTCGCCTGGCCCCATCTGCAAGCCCTCTGGAGCCTACTCCTCTGCTCCTGCCATGCTCGGCAGCTCCTCGCTCGCTTCAGCACGGCACGGCGGATGGCGGCACCTCGTCCCACCTACTCACAAGGTCGTACAAAACATATCTGCTTGACACCATCTTGCCACCAGTTTGCAGCGCAGAAGCTTACTCGTCGCCTTCAGCCACCACTGAGTAGCAAAGCATTAGCAAAGTAATGTGGAGGAGGTCAACTAGTGTAGGGATGGCTCTGTCAGCCATGCACATGAGCGAACTGCACTCCCGGGCAGAGCTTCAGAACAGCAAGGACCCATTCCTCTGAATACTTTTATGCCATTCCTGTCAAATCAGAAGTTTCTTCCAAAAACAACAGGCCAGTGACATTTTGTCTCGAACGCATGAGAGCTGGAAGTCAGCTGCTAGAAAGAAACCCTGCTGCCTTCCGCGGCACACGTGGCCAAAGGAAGGCAGATCAGTGTACACAGAGGTAGCCCGTCTGACAGCTCATCTTACGTGAGGCCATACAGGGTACGATGCACAGCTGAAACACACTATGTGACCTGTATGGGGTTTCAGCACATAATAACATCGGTTTAGCTGTTCACAGAGAGGGGAGAGCAGCAAGTGGCTGCATTTATGCAAATGCCAAGGTATATCTGGCATTTTCACATCTCTGTTCCTGGGTGGCCCCGAGGCTTTTCAGGAGGGCTTTTCAGGATGTCTGTCATCATATGAAATTATCAAAAGGCTAGCTCGTGGAGATGAGGATTCTGCTGAAAGAGTCGGCGATTTTCTCCCTCGCTGTTCCCTGGGACTGGCTGGCTGCTCCCAGAGCTGTAATGAAGGTGTTTATCTCCAGGTGTTGAACGGCCACTGAGAACATACTATGTACTCTCTGGCTTATATTAAAGCACATATGTATTGTCAGTTTGTATTCATGTATTTCATAACATAAGTGCATGTGTTTCATTACAGTGTGAAGTGTAATTTTAAGATATTAAGGATGTGGAAGTGCACCCAGCGGGAGACACAACCCTGCAGGCATGCCACAACAGTGTACAACTTCATCTCCTGAGCCTGGGAGACCCTCAGGTCCAGGTGAGCGGGAGTGAGGGGACAGGTGTCCCCGTCAGGAGAAAGGCACCATCACTCCCTGGGTTTGGGAGGGGAAACAATGCCGAGGCGTCCAGGATCCTGCAGAGTCTTCACTTACTGTCCTTTTCCTGCATTTCAAAGAGTAATTATATTTACAAAATAACAGCTTTTTCTTTCTTTCTGTTTTTCTCCAAAACTTCTTAGCTGCACTCTGTTTCTGGCTCACATTTTAAGTGTGCTTTGGCAGCAAGAAGAGCCTCAGCTTCTTTAATTTATTACCTCTGTTTATGGAATATGGATATTGGGCCAACTTTACTTCTTACGCTAAGTGAATCAGTGCAAATGCAATCACTTTTGGACATCCACTGTATAAAATAAGCATATTTAGATGATCAAATAAGTGTTCCCATATGCATGTTGGCTGGTATTTCGTGCTGGTATAGCAATCTTGTTTTTCTTATGTGGTGTCCTTTGTCTTTTTTCCTTCCCCTTTTGACTGTGTTTGGTCAGTCATTCAGGAAAAGAAAAATTGCTTGTACCTTAAAAGAAATACTGTCTATTCAGCATATGGCATTTATAGATCTTCGGAAATTCTTTTGGGAGGCGTGCTTCAGATTAGCGGTCTTTCTCCTTCGGGGATGGTTTTAATTTGTTAGCACTTTAGATCTGTAGTCTTGAGGTAGCTCCTTTTTCAGTCAATAAAATGGTTAGTGAAATGAGGGTAAAATATTATAATTGTGTTCTTTAAATCAGATTTTTATGTGGGGTTTTTTCCTCCTGGTATGTAAATCTGTCATTCGGAGAGGATTTTTTCCTGTTTTCTTTTAATCTTCGGTGCATGTGCCAAGAATGATGACTTTAACCATGAATTACCACAGTGACTCAAAGCCAAACTGTTGGGAGGCCGCTACCCCGGGATGAAAAGGGAGCCAAAAGCAGCCCGGCTTTGACTCCAGAGTTTCCGACCGAAGTCTGCCACCCTGTCTACGGCTCTCACCTCTGCTCACAGCACATCCTCCTCAGTACCACATGCACAACCCATGCTCGGAATGCCAAGCCACCCCTAAGGAAAGCCAGCCAGATTAGTAAAGACAGAGACGTATTTGAACTGTACCAGCTGCTGACTTGCGGTGAAGCAACAGCTCTGTCGTACTCGGCGTGGCTCATCCAGTTCCCCGCCTTTACTCACCGCCGACATACGGCCAGAGCCCCCAGCTGTCCCACTGTGTGCAAGGAGTGAAGGACGTACCAATGCCAAACAAACCCAGCCCAAAGGCAGACAGCCGTGGAAACACCATCATGAAAACAGCTGAAGAAGGAGCCAATAAAAAGCCTCTAATATGCCGTGGCTACACATTAAAGTCTTTGTCCAGCAGAAACTGTTGTTTCTTTTGTAAAACTGTTGTATTATTGTTTATACAGAGTAAATGAGAAGGGCAATGCCAGGTGGGTGACACTGTGGTTTACCACAGGAACCAGGAAAGCAGGTGCCTTCAGGATCTTGGGGTTCATCCAGTCCATCCCAGTCCCAAGGCAGAATCGGTTTTATCTAGTCAGTCTGGCAGACACTTGTATAGCCTGACCCTAACAGCTCTATTGTCACAGGGATTTCGCACCCTCCCAGTTAGTCTTTTCTGGGGATCCAACATCCTTTCCACGAAAAACTTTTCCCAACATTTAACCTAAAGCATTGCTATAATTTCAGCCCATCTTTTCCTTTCCCCTCACCCAAGGACACGGAGAACACACTATTCTCTTTGTTCTGTAGCAGCTTTTTACACGCTACGAATATGTTTTTCCATTGGTTTTCCTTTCCCTCACACTGAAGCATTTGAGCATTGCCAGCAGTTGCCTTCCTTAACCTGTTTTCCATGGACTTGACCTCTACGTGAATACCAGTCTACATGGTCAGTTCATTGGCAGAGAGACAGTACACAGCTTGTGGGACAAACAATAGTACAGGAGACATGGATGACTGAAAATGATGGGCCACTGAAAGGCAGTCTAAGATGCCTTAGGTGTGCAACACATGAGAACTATCTCTGTCACAGTCTTTGCGTGTCTGTGTGTGCCTGGATGGTTTGGGCCTGGGTTTTTTGGTTACACAAATGGTGAATTCATTTTTGCCACTTTAAAAGATCTGAAAACAGGTATGCACTTGTTCCTCTTCTCTAAAGCATTCATGTAAATAAAATGGAGAATTATATTTCACATCAGGCAGTAGATTCAGTGGTAAATTGTTTTGTAACTTGACCATTGTGATTCAGAAATTAACAAATTACTTAGCAAGTATCCAGGCCCTACTGGGGATGTGTGACAGAAAACCAGCTGCAGAGGCACCACAGAGGAGAAAGATGCTTGACCCTATCAGCACCTGCCCACAGGTAATCAGGAATGAATCCCGGGGTTGGGGTTTGTGATGCGGGTGTCCCAGTTACTGCTTGGAGCATCTGGGCCTGTTGCAAGAGGATGAATTGCAAGATATCCAATTTTTCACACGAGCAAAGTCAAAAGCACCATGCTGAGTAAATTATAAACATGCCTAAAAACAAGATAATGAACAAAAGCAAACACACAAACTCAAACAGCTTCCTTTCTGTTGAAAACCCTTACTGATTTACTTTTTGTGCAAGCAAAGTTATGATTTTGCCCAAGAACACAGGCTTCTGTTTGCTGTTAAAACAATTCTTAGCTTTATTACTATTAAAAAACAAAACAAAACAAAACAAAACAAAACAAAAACAAAACAGAAAGAAAGAAAGAAAAACTGGAGAGAGGTGCAACCGAATAGCATTTCATAACATATAGGAAGTTTCCCCATTACACTTGACAGGAACAGAATAGGCTGGAATCAAAGGGGTATGTTAACAACTCAGCATATCTCCCCCTTTGGAAGTAGTATCAGTCTATCATATCACTAAAAAATAATAAATCTTTGTAAAAGACAGCAGTTGCTTTCATAGTCCAGCAGCAAACCCTGTCTGGTACTGTTGGAAAAGTATGAAAGGCAACATACTCTAAATTACATTGTTAAAACACCTACAGCCTAGTTCATTTTCATATGCTATCCATATGTAAGCCCTTAGCAACAGAGAGCCACTTAAAAACTCTCTTGTTCTCTGTGTGTGTGTGTGTGAGAAAGAGAGAGCGAGAAAAGGTGAACATGGAACCCTGTGTTTTTATTCTGACATTTTCAAGTGGAAAATATTGCAAAATCTAACCGGTGTGAAAATAATTAAACTGGATAAATAAAAGAATAAATATAACGTCAAGTTTTCACATATAAAAATTCCTGAAAAGTTTTTAGTTTTATCAACCCCCTTCCACACCCACCAGAGCATATGGCCCTCTGTTTGTGCAAATCAGCAGTCTTTGCTTAAAGTGGATGTTTCTATTAACACTGTGACTAATTACTGAAAACAAACATGTGTAAGTATGATCTCTGCTAACTGCCTCTGTCAACCCATCTTTTTCTTCTTGCTATTCATTTGAAGGGATTAAGATTGTTCACAAAAGTACAGTAGACCTCCATTTAGCCTGTTAACTGGCACGAATAAACAAAGCCCATCAACCAAAACTGACGTCAGGCTTCAAGAAATGTTTTTTACATTAGTTTAAAAAAAAAAAAAGAAAGAAACACAGCATAAAAAGTGAAAAAGTTTTACAGAATGTTAAAACACCAAATGTAAAGAGCTTTAACACTGGACAGAAAGGGCTGCTTTGGGAGCGGGTGTTGAGAGCACAGCTATACAAACTGCAGTGCCTGAGCTCAGATGGGTGGCAGACATTTTGCGCTAAGGGTAACCAGTGTTGTCTCGGTATGCAAGCCTGGACATACATGCACACAGAAGGGGCATCCAGAGAAACTTTAATGTCAGTCTTTCTTGTGGTTTTCTCCCATCCAGAAATAAAAATAGGAAAAAAAAAAAAAAGACTCAAAGCATCCATTTCGTCTTTGTAAGATACAAAGATGAAAAGATGCAAGCAGATTTTTCTTCCAAGTATCCTACAGAAGCTGGATTTATCCACTGCCACGACAGCATCACAGAGCGGGACACAGCAACCCACACAGCTCCTCCTCTTGTCGCCTGCTTGGGACTGGAGGAGAGAAGAGAGACCCAGGCTCCTTTGGAGCATGTGTGGTACTTATCAGATTAAAAAGAGGGGGAAAAAGCATCTTTATGGTACAGCTTAAATGTGCTCTTCACAGCCCTGTTTCTAGGCTGGCTGCGGCCCTGGAGAAGCTGTTGGGCTCTGAGCTGCTGTAGCCGGTGGTGGAACCAGGTCTCGGTACACTTCTTTCTCATACACACCCTGACTGCTCCTGAGAGAAGCCAGCTCTGCAGGAGGGAGATAGAGGTACTAACTGCTTTGACACAGCCTGCCTGCCTAACTCAAGAGCTGTGGGATGGGGTCTCACTGCACTTCACCTCAAGTTGTACATAATGTAAAAACAAATTGCATGTTAGCAAATTGCACAAGTCTACATCTGCTGATTTTTCCGAGCGCATAGTATGGTTGGGAGCCAATTCTCTGTCATTTCTCATCTCTTGCACTTTACGCAGGGTGTTTCCTTTATAAAAACAACTTGCCTTTGGGTTTAATGATTTCTAAGGAAACATAACTCTGTCACTGCGCTCTGGTGTTTAATTCCTCCTTTGTCATTAGTGTCTGCCTGGTGCAGCCCAGGGACGCCAGCCTGCTCACTGAACTGTGCATGCACTTTGTGTACTCTTGGGCTCATGCCCGTGCTTGGAAGCTGGTGTTTGATCTAGACTGAACAAGATGGCCTTAGCCTTCAAAGCCAGAGTGTTTACATTTCTCTGCTCTATCTAGCCTCTTTTTTTTCTGAGTGCCCCCAAGATAGGTGTCTTGCTGTTAGAATAAATACTTACCTTGTGCATTGCGCCTTCCTCTGGTGGTCTCAGCATGCTTTTGGAGAGGTGGCAGCACTGCTACCTCCATTGTATGGATGGAAAAATGGCAGCACAGTGTCCAGACCTGCAGGGGCAGAAAGAGCCAGGAAAAACCCACAGGTCTCCTCTCACCCAGCCTGGCATAGCCCAGCCTGGCTCAGACCCACCTAGTGAACCATAGCGCCTTGGCTTTCCTCCTAGCCACCCTCGTCTCAGCGGTTCCTTCTCCCCCCCACAAACCAAGCCTCATGGTGCAGTGGGCTGGGGGAGGCAGAAAACAGGGGCAGCACAGCAAGCGGTATGCAGAAGTAGAAAGTCCTTACCTATTTAGTGCAACAGGGGCGAAACAACCAGGGCAGAGGTGTCACCTCACCTCCTGCACACGTGTGTATCACGGGAGGGGAGCTAGGTCAGATGATACCGTCCTGTGAACAAGACTGGTGAAGAGAAGACATAGGAAGAGGGTGGGGGGACAACCCTTCTGAGGAGATGGATGGGATCAGTGCTCAGCTGGCTCTGTCTCCTGTCACACAACATTGTTTTGGCTGTATGAGGGGACCAGCAAAATCCAATGCCTGTGGTGACCCATTCGGAAACGGCCTCTCTGTGCCTGGGATGGCCACTGCATGGCTGGGATGAGGGGCCTCTGCAACAGGGGGCAGTGCCCTCTGGCTCTTCTCAAACTCAGTAGCAGTACTGACCTCACGTGCTAAGGCCATAGCCATGTAAAGGAAAACCCAGTGATTCAGTGGTTGCTGCTTGTTCCTACTGCTGTACCCAACACACATGAGAAAATTCAGCTCCAAACAGGGTGCACACATCACATGAATCCACACTCTAAGGGCTGGAATAACCAACTGAGAAACCGAAGAGAGCTGTAGGAACAGGAAAGTGGCTGCAGAAAGATGTACAAAACTCAAAGACTAAGTTGACTGTTCAGTTCCTCTTCGGTCAGCTTGTAAGTGCAACTTAACCCTCCTGCCTATGCCTTGGAGAAGGGGAGATGAAGCAGCAAACAGGCAATGTCCTGGCTCAAAACTCATCAGGTTTCTTTCCCTTCTGACAGACATTTTAAATTTGCTAC